>NW_025333977.1:20885000-30032500 GCF_019186645.2 Phyllostomus hastatus
AAAGCAGGCACCTTTGATGATACAGCCACTAAAAATCATTTCACCCTAACATTTTCTAAATTATCATGGCCTTTCCTCCTCGGGACTTCCCGAGGTTCTTCTCATGGGGCGAGGCAGCTTGCACACCTGAGCCCACAACGGAGTGTGCGCCAGGCACACTCTTAATACCTTCTCTTATTTTAATTCTCACAAAATGTTAAAATAAATTCCCACATTTTTAATGAGAAAACAGAGTATAAATAAATTATTGAGTATCAGAAAACTAGTGTAAATAAATTATTGAATATCAGAAAACTACCAAGAGCCCCGAATCCCAGCCCATCTGACTGCAAAGCCTATGTACTTCCACAGTAAAGCCTTTCCTCATTGATCCACCCTCCAATCAAAATGCAGCCATCATTTTAAACAGCTGGTATGAGAAAATACAGTGCTGGTCGTATGTAGCTTGCCACTGAAAGGTGAAAAATTCTGATTTAATTATGCTCTTCAGGTAAGCAACTACTTCCCCCTCCTTTTATTTTTATTGAAAGTGTTTCTTCATCATAGATACTATTCCATGAATATCTTCCATCCTCACCTCCACCCAAAATTATTGATCTTCACCCTCTAGCTTGCCCTCAATATGACAATCTGAATTCTTTAACGACTACTGGAATGCTTCTCAGGAGGAGGGAAGATTATCTTCTGGAGGATGGGTCTAAGGTAGATTCCGACAGCTTACTGGCCCCTCTCGGTGTGTCCCTTCCCTGCTGACCCTCCTCCCTACCTACTCTCAGCCCATGGACACACCCTCCCTGCTCCACTGCTGCGCCCTTCTTCTCCATCCCCTTTCTCGTCCTTTCAGTCACTTCGCCCATACCCCTCACACTTTATATAAATAAGCTGGCCTTTCATTGGTATCACTGGACATTTTCCCTCCACCAACCCCATATTGGAACCTTCAGTGTTTCTCTGCTGTGCTTGTCTGGGCTGGTTTTTGGTAGGGCTACTGTTCACCAAAGGGACACATGGTTTTTGTTCTTCAAAAAGAGAGGAAGGGAGACGGGCTGTTTGAGACACGTGCAGGAAGCCTGTACTTTCCAGGAGGCTGCTCACGGGAAGAAGGCCTGGTATTTGTGTGTGTGGTTTTCTACTGCTACTGGCTGCAAAACACTAATGACCAATACCTTGAAAGATGGCATCTTCCTCAGCATCTCTCTTAACTGGGGGGAGAAGGATTTTATTTGGTATTTTTGTTGTTTTGGGTTTTTTGGTTTTGTTTTTGCTGCCCTCATTAACAACACACAGTATACATTATTAAAAGGTTTTTCTTCATAAATTAACAATAAAAACAAATACACATTTTTATAGCCAGGAAAAGCAATTCAACTTTATGAAAATAAGTAAATTCTATCCCCCCAAAATTATTATCCTAATATGACAAACATAAGTTAAAGAAAGTTGAGAACTTAAAGCTGAACACAAACCTATTAATATGCTGATTGTTCACGAGTATTAGCCAATTCACGATTTCAGCTGTATATCTTAGCATCTTATTTTATTCTGGGTATTATAAATGATTCTGAGATAATGTTGAGATTAGTTATCAAAAAAACAAATTGTTTGCAATCTGTAGAATACAATTTGTTAATCTAAAAATTTGATGCTGTTATATGATCCCAATGGAAAATTAATATATGGATAATTTATATATTATATTAATGTGTTATAGAATTAAGTTGTATACAATATAATTTTTACATTATGACACTATCTATGTACACACATATGTCCTCAATATCTTTTACCACCTTTTTTGATATTTTCCTAAGTAAAGCAATCTCTTCTATCAAGAGAACATGCACATTACCGTAATGAACACTGCATTATGACATGTAAACTTTCCACCTACATTTACATGGATAAAGCAGGTTTCATTCTTAACTATGTGAAAGTCACCCTTCTAATATCACACCTCAGAGACTTACCTCCACTATCAGTCCCATGAGGTGTTGATGGTTCTTATTTGTTTGATTGTTTTGTTATTGTGGTTTTAGGGGGAAGAAGAAATATCAAGTACAGTTCTTGAGATCACACTCTGCACATTCTGAACAGGGAATTTATAGACTAAAGGGAATATGTTCTCTCTCTTTCTGGAAATTCAACCTTAATACTTCATACCTACATGTCAAGTGCTTCATTACATTTTCCATCACTGCAGAGTAAAAGTTTCTCTTACCTCCATCACTATTTTATTCCCAAAGAGAAGAGAAAAGAAACCCTGAGACACAAAGGGTCCAAATCTCACAGCCTGAACTTCTCCCAGCAGTATGGCTGCTTACAAAGGAAGCTCTCAGAGAGAAACTAAGATGCACCAGGGGGCTTTATTCACCAGTGTCATTCACCACCGGGAGGAGCCTTGCGGGACCGTCTCACTGGAGAGTTTCACCTCTCCGCTGACATGAAGAACTCATTCATCGAGGTCAGCGCCACTCATCTCCTTGGCAGTTCATGTTACTAAACAAGCATTAGATGAACTGAAAAGAAGAATTCACATTAACTTGCTCTGAGAAGACTCTGATTTCTTATTTCTGGTGAGTAACACGGTGATATTTTACATGTTTTAGCTGTTGTGCCCAAAACATTTAAATGGATAGGCCTTTTATATCTATAGCCATGAACCAGGGACTTGCCAATATTTCTAATGGAAGTCTCCAAATGTACACAACAATACATATATCGACTTCTTGTTTCAATGAGTATCAAGATTAATTGTCCCTGTAAAGGTAAATAAATATTGACAGAGGTTTCACTTTGGTCCATATTTTCCTCTCGGGTCAATAAATCTTGGTATTTACCTCAACTGAAGTCAATATCAAATGGTTATTAATTCATGGTATACTCAACTAGCAGCCAAAACTACAATTTAACATATGGAAACATAGTCCTGTGGACCAATTTATGTTCAAAATAAATACAGGAAGTGAAAAATCACTGAATGTTTCATATATGAAATAGGAATAAAAGTATAGCCTACAATCGCCAGAAATATGAAAGGATCCATCTTATTCTATTATATTTGGATTTGTCTAATATACAGAGAGTGATTTCTTTTATCTTATAGTTCAACATTTTGCTTCTTTGCCTATAATCAGATTCCTGCTTGCATGTACTAGTGAGTTTTATAAACTGATAAATGTCTGTATGAGAAAAGAAGGAAGAAGGAGACAAAGAAGAACAAGAAATTTTAAAAGAGGAAAGAAAAAAAGAAAGAGAAATTAAAGGCAGAGAAAACAGAGAAGGACCAAAGAAAAAAATCAGTAAGATAAATTGAAAGACATAAAAAAATAAGGAGGGAGAAGAAGGTAATGGAACCAGAGGAAAAAAATTAAGTATTACCATTGATTAACTGTGTGTTTTCATAAATTTCAGCAAGAAGATATTTATTTCTTTTCAATATTCTTCTCCACTTAAAAAGATGCTTCTACCCAACTCTAATGACTTAAGCATCATAAATATTCTAGTTTTTCATTCAAGATCTAAAATGTAAAAATCTATTAACTTATATAAATAACTCAAAGAAAATTTAGAGCAAATATTTTTACACAGTAAATTTAGGACAAGTTCATTAAAGTTTTTAGAGAGTGAGTCATCTCAGCTTTTAATGGAAAAAATCATTAACTATTACTAATAGGTGGATGGTCCATATGAAATTACCACATTTTTTATTTCCTATGAAGGCGCACTAACATCTGAAGATAAGCTGCTTAAAAGAAATTGCTCATCAACACTAGAAATTGATAAGCATATCAAAAGAGTTTTTGATCTTTATAGTGTTCTAGCCCAGATATATATTGTAGTAAAAAGTAAATAGGCACCAAGTAAGACTAAAAACATTACCGATTTGGTATTACCCAGGAAGGGCTTTGCTCATTAGCTGAGTTTTGAGTCCACATCCTTGGAGCACTATATCTCCGATCTTCATTGCTGCTCTTTTATTTATTTTCTCTTTTAATTTAATCTTTATTGTATTTTTCCCATTACCATTTAGTCCGCTTATATCCTCCTTCCTGGCAATCTCCACACCATTGTCCATGCCCATGAGTAGCCATAACTTTCTTATTAGTGTTCATATTAACTGGGTACTTTACATTCAATTAAATATTTTTTAATTCAAATTTACCTTAAACATTATATATTTGCTAAGAATTATGAACCATTCATCAGTTTAAGTTTACAAGACAAAAAGAAGTGATGGTAAATTAGAGGAGTGGGTCACAGTGAAACATCTCTAGATCAGACACACTCCTCCAAGTCACTAGGAGGTTTCGGAGGTGAAAGGAAACTTGGAGATCATCTCACCCAACAAACTCACCCAGAAAGAGGAAAACCAAAGCAAGAAAGAAGATACTCAGCGAATCAGTTACAGAAGCAAAATGAAAATCCAGTTTTCCTACTTTATTAAAAAGACAATTTTTCAGATTCACTTCCTTTACTTTTCAAAACCTCTCAAAAGGCAATCTGTCAATGAAATGTACAATATTATAAATATATATTTTGCTAATATCCCCAGACAAAGATGACTTGGAAGACTTTAAAACAAGTAATATTTTCAACTGAAGTGTAAGTTTTATATATATGTAGAACACAATCCCAGAGATACCGCCAAATTTGATGCAGTTTTAGCTATGGAAATATGAAAAGTCTAGGAATACAAAATGATAAGTTCCACCTTTGCTTTTTTAATTCCTTTTAAAATCAAGCAAAGAAACTAACAAAAAACAACAACAAAAACAAGATGATATTGAACTTAAGCTTAAAAATTCTGGAGGGGGCTTACTTTGTCTCAAACAATACTAAAAGTTAACCAAGGAGAGGAGAGGAGTTAATGATGAAGCAGCATTTGCAACAGCATGGACATGAGACAGCTCCTAATACATTCCAGAAATTTCAAGTTCTTCAGTTCAAACATAAAGTGTCAAAGAAAAGTGAGAGTCGAGATTGGAAAAGACAAACCATGGGTCAGATCTTCCCAAGTGGTTAGAGTTCGTTCTGTAGCTTCATCGTCAGCCATTGACAGATTAATATGACCAGAATCTCCTTTAAGAAAAATTATTTGACATGAGTGCTGATGGTATGTGGAAGAAAATTACCTTAGATACATAAATATCTGTTGAAAACATTTTTTGATCATCCTGGAGAGAAAAGAAAACACCTGGATAACTAACAGATTTGGATTGTAAAGAAGAAATAAGCTTTCTCTTGGGATTTAGGCCTGGAACAGAGAATGAAGAATAGGTTTACAAGGTCAAATATAAATTCTGTCTGGAATTCCAAAACTAAAGGAACAAATGCAAAACTGCTCCAAAGCAACATAATCAAAATGTAAGCTCCGCAAGATTTCCTCAGACAAAGTCTTGTGAAATGAGGTCATAGCCCCAAATTATAAAGCATACAAAGAAATGCTGCTTCAGGAGAGAGAATAAGCAGACACGAGGAACTTTAAGATTACATCACCAGTAGACCTATGAAATGATCTGATAGAGACTGTAAATTTCTTTAATAATTAAAAAGGTGAAATAAGAATATAAAACCAAAAGAAGGCAATAATATTTTTAATTACAGATTCCTAAAGAAACAAACAGAATTTCTTAATTTTGAATATGTAGCTATTGTAAAGAAAATATCAATAAATAAGCCAAACAGCAGACTGGAAACAACTGTAGAGAACAGAATGAAATGCAATGCAATACAGATCTCAGGAAATTCCCCAAAATGAATTATAGAGTTGAAGAGGAAAATATAAAAGAAAAGTTAAGTGATATCAAGGTTAGAACAAAATGGCCCAAAATAGGACTAGGAGTTCCAAAAGGGGTTAAAATATATTTGAAGAGAACTTCCATAATTCATCAAAGACATGAACTGTCAGGTTCAAGAATCACAAGGAGACTCAAGTAGAAAAAATAAATAAATAAAAACAATTCCATACCAGATACATTGTAGTAAAACTATAGAATACCAAAGACAAAGAGAAGCAACTAGAGAAAAAGTCAAAAGTCAGATTATGACAAAGGAACTACAATGAACTGCTAACCTTGAATTGCATGGTCTGAAATACTATTGTTTATAAGTAAAAATAAAGACATTTTCACAGACAAAGGCAAAAAGAGTTTACTACTTACAAAACATTGCTAAAAAATATTAAGAATATATTTCAAGAAAACTTGTACCCAGGAAGAAGGAATAGGATACAAGAAGCAATGGTGAGAAAATAAATAGGCAAATAATACATATAAAACTAATCATCACTAATGACATCAATAAGTGACTCATTTAAAGGTGGTAAATACAAGGTAGAACTAAAATCCTGGGCAGCAGGTAGCATGTCAGTTGGGGGAAGGGGGGGACAATCCGAATTAATGTGTTTCTCACACATTTCAGAAAAACAGTCAATATTGTTTAACTGAGACTTTGTTAAATATGTACATTAAATGTTTACTAGTGTCTATTAAAACAACACAGAATATAGTAGAGGAAAAAAGAAAAAAATAAATACAGCCAATACTACAGAGAGAAAGATGGAGAAAGGAGGACCCATTTTTCAATTTTTTGAGGTATCTCCATACTGCTTTTCACAGTGCTGCACCAGTCTGCATTCCCACCAACAGTGCACAAGGCCCCCTTTCTCCACATCCTCACCAGACTTGTTGCTTGTTGATTTATTGATGACGGCCATTCTGACAGATATGAGATGGTATCTCATTGTGGTTTTAATTTGTATTTTTCTGATGATCGATGTTGAGCATCTTTTCATATGTCTATTGGCCATCTTCATGCCCTCTCTGGAGAAGAATCTATTCAGGTGCTTTGTCCATGTTTTAATTGGGTTGTTTGTTTGCTCTTCAGTGTTGAGTTTGTAAATACTTTATAAATTTTGGATATTAACCCCTTATTGGATGAACTGGCAAATATGTTCTCCCATTCTGTGGGTTGTCTTTTTATTTTGTTGATGGTTTCCTTTGCTGTGTAAAAACTTTTTAGTATGATGTAGTCCCATGTGTGTATTTTTGCTTCTGTTTTTCTTGCCTGGGGAGCTATATCTGACAAAAAATTGCTACAATCAATGTCCAAGATTTTGCTGCCTATGTTTTCTTCTAGGATTTTTATGGTTTTGAGTCTAACATTTAAGTCTTTGATCCATTTTGAATTTATTCTAGTGCATGGTGTGAGAAGGTGGTCTGGTTTCATTTTTCTGCACATATCCCTCTAATTTTCCTAACACCACTTATTGAATAAACTATCTTTGTTCATAAACTTACCCATTGTATGTGCTTGCTTTCTCTGTTGAATATTAATTGACTATAAAAATGTGGGTCTATTTCTAGGCTCTCTATTCTGTTCCATTTATCTATGAGTCTGTTTTAACACCAGTACCATGCTGTTTTGATTACTATTGTCTTATAGTATAATTTGATATTAGGTAGTGTGGTTCTTCCAATTTTGTTCTTTCTCAGGATCACTGTTGTTATGTGGGTCCTTTTGTGGTTCCATATAAATTTTTGAAATATTTGTTGTAGTTCTGTGAAATATGTCATTGGAATCTTGATAGGAGTTTCATTGAATCTGTAGATTGCTTTGGGTAGTATGGACATTTTAGTGATATTGACCCAGTGATCCCACTTCTGGGAAGATATCTAAAGGAACCCAAAACACTAATTTGAAAGAACATAAGCACCCCTATATTAATTGCAGCATATTTGCAATCGCCAGGATATGGAAGCAGACCAAGTGTCCATCAATAGATGAGTGGATAAAACAACTATGGGACATTTACACAATGGAATACTACTCAGTCATAAAAAAAAGAAGAAAATTTTACCCTTTGCAGCAATATGGATGGACCTGGAGAACATAATGCTAAGTGAAATAAGCCAGTGAGAGAAAAACAAATACCACATGATTTCACTCATATGTGGAATCTAATGAACAAATGGAACTAACAAGGAGAACAGAGACAGACTCACAGATGGAGAGCAGATGACAACTCTTGAAGCGGGTGTGTTTAGAGGGTAAGAGGGACTGAGCAAAAAGGAAAAAGGACTCATGGGCGTGGCCAGCAGTGTGGTGATTGCTGGGGGAGGGAGGTATAAGGGGACTAAAAGATAATATTAAAAAAATACCATAAAGATTTTTTAAATTCAAAATAAAAAGAAAATGGATAAAAAGTAAGTAGAAGGAGTTAAAAAGAAAGAAACTAAGAGCAGGGCAAACAGAAACTATGGTGAAAGAACAAATCCAAACAAGTCTCTGATCACAATAAATATAAATGGACTGGAAGAAAGAGAATGACAGGTTTTAAGAAACAAAATCCAACTCTACATTGGATTTTATATTTATTCAGGAGAGATACATGCAAAACAATTCCTCAAATAGTTTGGAAGTGGCTGAAAAAAAAACCCCAAAGAAAGTTGGAATAGCTATACAGATATGAACAAACTAGACTTCAATTTAAAAAATCACTCTTGCCTTATTATTACAAAATGACACAAGAAAAACTACGGAGAAGACACCTTATTTTGGATTTGTATATACCTAATATATTTTCAAACATATTGGGATAACATTGGTTAATAATGTTACATAAATTTCAGGTGTAGCACTTTATAACATATCTGTATACTGTTACGTGCTCACTACCCAAAGTCTAGTTCCTTTCATCACCTTATACTGACCCCCTTCACCTTCTTCCTTCTGCCCCACTCCTCCCCTTCTAGTAACCACCATTCTGTTGTCTGTGCCTATGAGTTTTCGTTTGTTACATTTTTTGTTTGTTGTTTTTGTTTCATATTCTACATATGAGTGAAATCGCATGGTTCTGTCCTTTTCCATCCAACCTATTTCACTTGGCATAATGTTCTCAGTGTAGGTACCTAATATCTCTAGCCTCCAAAGCATGTAACAAAATTGACAGAATTATAAAAAATAACTTGACAAGTTCACAGTTATAATGGCAAATTTTAACACACCTCCCTTAGTAACTAGTAAGAAGACCCTAAATTAATAGGAACACATAAGATTTGAATAGCATAATTATCAAGTTTAATCTAATGAACATATATAAAAGCCTGTACCCAAAAATTATTTTTCCAGCCTATATGAAGCATTTATGAAATTTGCCACATTTAACCACTAAAAGCACAGCACGATAAAAATCAGTAACAAAAATATAACAAAAGTCATATGTTCAGAAATTTTAAAGCATATTAAATAATATGTGGGTCAAAGAAAAATCATGATGGAAATTATAAAATATTTTAAACTAAATAATATTGAGAACATTATATATCAAAACTTGTGGAAAGCAGCTAAACCAATATTAGAGGAAATTTATGGTCTTAAATGTTTATATTAGAAATGAAGCAAAATGAAAACCAATGAATAAAGAATCTAATAAAAAAATTTTAAAGACCAACAGAATAAAAATAGTTTTTTTTAAAAGAAAAGGGAAAACACTTATAAAACTAATGAAACAGGCAAAATCTTGGCATTTGGACTAATAAAAAAGAAAACGGCATAAATGAAAACATTAGTAATTTAAAGGGAGACATAAAGAAACAAGAGATTTTTAATGCTTAAGAGAATACTAGAAATAAATTTATGCCAATAAATTTGAAAACCTAGACCAAAGAGTCATTTCCTATAAAAATAAAAACACCTAAAATTGACTCAAGAAGAAAGAGCACATCTGAATATAACCATTAAAAATTTAAATTCATGTAAGTAATTGATTTGAATGGAATACGTAACTGATTTCCAAAATACATCAACCTTGTACTAACAAACCTTCAAGTACCCAGTAAACCCATTTCATGGAAACTATTTCAGAGAACAGATGGAGAAAGTGCCAAGTTAAATCAATGTAGTAAAAATATGATAGGATTATTTCTAAAATTTGAAAAGATTAACCTAAGATTCATATGGAAAAACAAGTGACTAAGACAATTGTGATGAATAAGGAAAGGTTTGCCTTCCAGATATCAAGACTTACTATAAAGCTATGGCAATTAAAAACTTAGTGTTAGTGAAATCAGGATAAAGAAAGAGACCCAATGATCACAAGAGAGATCCTGGAAACAACATTTGTGGAGACCTGGTATATGACAGAGGTGGCCTTATAAATGGCTGGAGGAAAAAAGAGTTATTTAATGAACAGAGCCAGAAAACATAGCTAGCCATACAAAAAGGATAAAATTGGAGTTCTACCTGGTACCCAGATACAAAAATATATACATATAATGTATATACAGTGTGTATATCCCAGAAACTCAATCATTGCTGTTGGGAGTGTCAAAGGTACGATTGCAATCACAAGTTGATACTAGCTGGCAAAGTTTAAGATGCGTGTTAAACCATGATGCAAAATTTCCCCTTCTAGGTATTTACCCTAAAAAAATTCTCACACATGTGCACAGGCAACCCAAAAGAGATGCTCAGTACAGCATTGTATGTGACTACATTAAAGCAGAAGCAACCCAGTTCTTCCCAAGAAAAGGAACAAGTTCAACTGTGGGGTGTTCACAAAATGGAATGTTCTATGGCTGCTGAACCAATCTGTTGAACCTTGATCAGCATGGATTGTCTCAAATACAAAATGTCGAGTGGAAAAAGCAAATTTAAGAATGACGTGTATACTTTGATATCACTTACATACATTTTAAACACACCCCAAAATCACATAATGGTTTGTGGTGGGGCACGAGCAGTCAGCATACAAACAAGACACAGAAATACTTCGCCCCTGCCCCAGGACACCAGAGGAGAGGAGCGGGCCTCAGACTGCACCGCTAATATTTTATCTCTTTCTATTGCTTTTTACGAGAGTTTCTTGCACCAATGTGCAAAATGTTAATATCTGGGTATATAGATAATTTTATCCTATTATTTTTAATATGCCTAAAATATACACAATTAAAAATAAGATGAATTATGAGAGGGTATAACATGAACAAGGAGACATACTTCCACTTAAAAATCCTGCCCACACAAGGGTTTCCTGGACTCAGGCCTCGCTGCTCCCCCTGGGAAGCGACCGAACCAAAGAACGTGGCTTTTCTCCAGGTCCCACGGATACAGACTCGGGAGGAGGCTGTCTGTACAAGCCCCTACTGTGGTGACTTCCAGACCAAGATTTCAATGATCAATAATTCAAATAAATAAATTTTGTATATACATATGTACATACACAACATAATTTCCCCAAAGAAAAAGCATTGCAACACAGAAGAATTAAGAATCATCTGTCAGAGTTAACAAGTCTTTTAAATGAAATCAATCTATCTTCATGAATAATTTCATCCTTCTCATCTTCCTCATGGGGCCTCAAACAGTGAAAGCTTCCCAAGAGACGGGGAAGAGACCGCAAACCAACGTGAGGAGACCGCTTGTCTCAGGAACACACTCAGCACTCAGTTCCAAGCCAGAGCCAAGACTACCAACAAAGCTAACATTATGATAAGACTTCTGGAGAAACCGCAAGTAGATTTCAGGGATTACGTGATAAATTTTGCATTTCCTTCTTCAATTCTTCCAGGTTCACAATCCAGTGAGAAATGCAGGCCACCAAAAACTAAAGATACAGTACTCTATGAATCTCATCACATTTACCTATCGCCAAGTACAGAAAGTTATTTAGTTTGCTGGTTTAAGAATTAATTTAATTCTACCTGGTTGTGCTATACTTTGCCTTATTTGTTTTTGTTTAAGTCAGTACGACATGCACAGAGTGTATTCAAATATTAGAAACACACTTTCATTTAGAACTAGTATCCTTAAAAAATAAATACATTTTAATCTTTCCAAGTTTGGCCATTAATATTGTCTTCAATTCTCCTCAGCACAGACATGCCTTCAGTTTCCTGGGGTCAGTGACATGACCTCACTGACTTTGAAGAAGAGTTTGAAAGGAAGAGTTAATGCACAACGTTGAAAATACATATGCAGCTGGCTGCTTAGACTGTGCAGCCAAGTGGTGGTGAGAGGAAGTTGGGAGGTAAGAAGGAATTAGCTCGTTATGAAAAGCAAAATACAGCTTAGTCAATTCAGTGACGGCAGTCAAACCGACTGTGTTGATAAATGGGCCACTTTTCCATGCACTCGTGTGCCCAATTCCAGTGCCACAGAGGTTCAGCCGTTCTCAGGACTTGTCATCCACAGAGGAGCATTCTAGGATTTCCACCGAAGAACCACATAAAAATCTCTGCTTTCAATGTATTTTCAACGTAAGTAGGAAATATAAAATCACTACTTGTCATAAGCAGAGTCACAAAATGACCTAAAAGATCAAATTAAATATATCAATTTAACATACCTGTTTAATACTACCATTATATAATACTGCCTATCTATACTACTATTACTGGAGAAATAATAGTAAACAGAGTAACCAGTGAAATTAATATTTAGAAATACAAGCATACCTAGCTCCTCATATTTAAAAGAATAGAAAGCTATAGTTACAACAGTGTTCAATCTTGCAGTTCAATCATTGAACCTTTCATGATACATATTTAAGGTACTAGATTCTATCATTTTTCTTTTGCCTCAACCATACTATGCAATTCATTCATTTTCTCAAAAACAAAACAAAACAAAACAAAACATTTGAGTACCACACAGTATCAAGCATTGGGCCTCAAAAACAGAGGTCCCAGGTTAAGTCCTAAGTTATGGTTTATTTGACCAAGTACCGTGCCTTATAAAACATGATAAGAAATATCTGTGCAACACCATGGCATTTTATTTTCCTCATCTTTGAAATGAACAATTGAACTTCCAATCTCTCACTGTGGTGCCGAGTGTGCTCCTCCCTCCTCTGACAGGATCACAGCCGCAGAGCTGCCTCCTTCACTTTGAGGGTCCCCCAGAATCTGAGGGGGAGCACTCACTCTGCTTTGAACAGTGCACCATGCTCTAAAAAAATACATGTACTGGGTATGCTCCTCAGAATGAAAACGATTTAATCTGTAGTAACATTGGACTGGGAAGCAGGAGCAGCCCTGACATTTTATGAATAGGGAAATGAGAGAGCGTGTTAAAGAAGGCTTGACAGCGAGAATGAAAGAATGAAGATTCAACTTAAGCTGCTGAAAGCCTAACAAGATAAAGACAGGCAGGAAAGTCTCCTTAAATGTGATGAAATAAGGCCTGAAGGGATGGAACGATAGAGAGATTGACGAGTATACACTTTGAAACAGAAGATGAATGTGTTCAACCTGACAGTAACATGTGGTTAAATTAATCAAAGTACCCAGAGCCTTAAACAGTAGGAAAGAATACAAATTTATGCAACAATCATCTTTGATGGGAGGTGTGAAATTTGAGCTAGACCAAATGGGTGGAGCTTTTGAAAGAATGCAATTGTTATGATTACACAGCATTTTCGTAACATGTAAACGTGACCACTGACCATGTCAAGATCTTCTCTGACATGGTCAGTTATAAAAGTCAGTTACGTCAAGGCAGTTATAAAAATGGACACGGGATGTAAAGCACAGCATAGGGAAGTCAGTAATACTGGGACAACTACGGACGGTGGTGTCAGATATGCACTGCACTTACTGGGGTGATCACTTCGCAAAGGATATAAATGTCTAATCACTATGTTGCAGAGCTAAAACTAATATAAGATTGTATGTCAACTGTAATTAAAAAGTAAGTTTTATTTTTTGTTATATTTTATTGATTATGCTATTACATTTATAAAAAATAATTTTAAATAATACTAGTACCAATAAAATAAAATGTAAAACAGGAAACTAATAGCAGTTCTTATTACCCAAAGGGAATATTTAATTTTAAGTAATTTTGTTCTTGTGATTTTTAATGATGAACTTTTGAGGAAGAAAACTTTTCAGAGAGCAAGCGTTTTGGTAAAATGAACAAGTTGAGAGTTTACACTACCCAGGTCCTCTTTTCAAGCTTCCAAAGGCATGATACAGTCCCAAATACCAATTCCACACACTGCCTCACTCTTGATCTTAGCCCCTCTGCCTTGCAAAAACGCTTCTCATAAAGTCAGATGCCACAAGTTCCAACTCTTGAGGACACTATTAAAGCAAGGAAGAGGTGAAAATATTTTCAAAATATTCTCAAGGATAAGCAGTGGAATAAATCAGCCCTTATCTAACTGAAAGAGCTACCCAGTCAGAACACCCACTGAATATACTCATCACTGAAGTTGTATTAAATACTGTTGAAGAGAAACCGGACTGACAGTGCCCAGAGGGGAGGGGGGACAGAGATATGGGTGGAAAGAAGGGGAAGGGACTAGTCAAGGATTATGTATGAATGACTCATGGACATGGACATGGACAACAGGGTGGAGAATGATTGTGTTAGCGGAGGTGGGTGGGGAGGTGGAGAACAATGGGGTGGGGGGGATTGAAACAACTGTAATATAACAACAATACAACATTCAAAAATTAAAATATTCCTATTATTATGAAAAAATACTAAACCAATGCTCTTCCCAGTAAACCAGCTAATCCATAGGCATGATTCCAGGCTGCCATTGTCTTCCAAATACTCGTGTGGTATGTCAACTAATAACAGTTGAATTAACAAAGAGGTATTTTTTACATAAAGTAGATTCAATCTTTATTTAAAAAAAGAAACCAAGCCTTGGCTGGTGTAGTTCAGTGGATTGAGCTCAGGCTGCGAACCAAAGTGTCGCAGGTTTGATTCCCAGTCAGGCCACATACCTGGGTTGCAGGCCATGGACCCCAGCAACTGCACACTGATGTTTCTCTCTCTCTCTCTCTCTCTCTCTCTCTCTCCCTTCCCTCTCTAAAAATAAATAAATAAAATCTTTAAAAAAAAAAAGAAAAGAAACCAGAGTATGCCAGGTGGGTACTTGAATTATCAGGGGGATCACTTTGTAAATTATATAATTATCTAACCACTATGCTATACAACTGAAACTAATATAAAATAACAATGAATGTCAACTGTAATTGAAAAATAAAATGTAAAAAATACCAAGTCCTTTCACCTACCTGAGTTAACTAAATGAGAATATAACCTTTTAAAGCAGTTTTCTTCAGGGGAGGTGGAGATAGTGATGGCTTTTTGAGCATCTGTATTTCATCATAGTTGCCTGTGTGGCAATTCTGAGGCCTCTTACTACATCAAACTTCCAACTGAGAATCGCTGCTTCACTAGAAGAAAGCTTTTCTTTACATATTAAACTGTTCCCCCATGGTGCCATTCACCTTCAACCTTCTTGTTAAAAATCAATAGAAGGGATGGGAGAGAGTCGGTAAGTGGCAATAGCAAAGATGGAGAGGAGACTCCTTCTTGAAATTCACATCTAAGTAAAATCCTTCCCATTGTAGTTTAGTCACTTCTCTCCTCCGAGGAGATGGAGTTGGAAGACACTTGGTCACCATGCTCCTCTTAATAGTCCTTCATACAGCTGAGGACAGTTATTAAGTCACCTCTAAACCTTCTCAATACCAGTAATCCTGATTCCATTCATCTTTTTTCATCAGTGCTATTTTCCAACCCGTTAATCATTTTCATTGCTCTCCCCTGGACCCTATCTAAGTTCGCCACGTATCTTTAAGCTTCTGTGAATTATGTGACTGGTTTATAGCTTTGATAAGCCTGGGTGGTGGAAATGGTAGAATCTCATCACAACAGACTTTAAGTGTATATCGGGGAGAGGGTAGAGATGGAGGAGCAGATAGTTAAACTATAGGGGCAATTTTAATGTAAATATAATATTTACTTAAGGCTTTATTCTTTGTAATTATCTCTAATCACACCACATTAGAATACCCTAAGCCACAAGTGCAGTCTGCATTTTACATGGATGTCTTTTTAGTGCCAACCTACGACTGGTGCTTTTAGATAAAGGAGAGTAGAGACTACATTTTTTTCCAAAGGTTATTTGTTTCCTAAGTAGAAATAGCTCTTCAGTTGCAAAGTGGTGCTACTGTGAAAGAAGTACCTATGAAATGTGGAGAGACCAGATAGTGTTCATTGTATCTCCAATATTCATTCTTCCCACGACTTCTCCAAATGAGCCTAAATGGTACAATTCTGAAAACAGTGGTGTTTTGGATACGGTTCTCACAGTTGGAACTATGAACCAGTCATTAGGAGAATCTGTTCAGTTTCAGAGCCATTAGCCAGGTTGTACTTATGGAAGGCATCACGGTGCAGTGACAGCAGTTGATGGCCAGCTTACAAGCTGTGAACTTTCAGCAAGTTGGGACTCCTCTTTGAACCACCAAGACAGTAACAGAGAACTGCATCGTACAACTGATGTGAGCATTTGGTGAAAATAGCCCCTGGCACACAGTAAGCAAAAGACATTACCAAAAAAAGAGATGACTACAATTGCAAGTCATGAGCATGGACAGCAAATGAGAGGATGCAAATCGGTTCCCCTGGACATGCAATTACCATACAGGTGTCTCTTTAAACAAGATAAAGCAAAGATGGGAAAAACGGAGAGCAAAGGAAATGCTGCTGTGGCCAATGGCAGAATATCTCACCACTGAAAACGTCAGGGATCTGCAGAGTCTAACAGGAGTCTGTTAACTGGAATTCAGCAGATGTGCAGTTGCCTCTATAAGCCTTAAATACTCTGTTGAAGAGAGATATCATGCCCATCTTTGGAAATATATCCCTACGTTAGAACCAAATGTGCATATGGAAATTATTATTATCCCTTGGCTGAAGGCTTCAGTTATAAAACAATTGTGGTGTTTGTAACGTATAAGAGGGATTTCCTCAAATTTGCTAAAACTGTCTCTTTTTTTAGGATCACCATTATCCCTACCTCATTTGAGATCAAGTGAATTGTCAAATTAACATGTTTTTGCAGGAAGCCGATTCTGTTACTTCCTTAAAGAGAGCGCTGCTCGTCCCAGGGTTATCAGCAAGCTGCTGCTCCGGCTTCTCATGCCAGGTGCCCTTCCTGACTGGCCATTTCCCCTCAGGCTGCAGATAACCCTGCCATGACTCCAAATTCTTTCATTCAGTATCTGATTCCATCTCCATCATAAGCCTTCCCTGAAGCATGGCTGGACCTAAGCATTCCCATGTCTTGGTTCATTGCTAAGATCCCAGGCTGACTTGTTGTTGACTTTAGTGGAAAATCCAAATCATCTGACAATCAGGAAGAAAATAATGGCTTTTCCTTGATTCGATTTTCTAAACACATAGTAATGAACAATAAATATTTACATGCAACTGTGACGACTACTGAAAAATTTCTTTGGGACTCACATAAAATAGATTATATTCCATAAAACATAAGCCAAGCAAGAATAAGCTTTAAGAAAGATTTTGACCCTTTATCTGTTCAAACTATTAACTTATTTCTCTCCTTTTCACTACCACTGTTCCCCAAAAAAGAGTCTATAAATTCGCATTATGTTGAAATGAACAGGATTTTTATTTCCCTAGGCCCTTGTAGTTGGATTTTGTCATTTCTTTCATGGCAGCATTATTTGCCTCATCGCCGACTTCTTCCTTGACTTCTCCTGATTCTCTACTTGCCATATATGGTCATCAGCCAACTCCTGCGGATTCTTCACTGGCTGTGCTGTTCCTTCTTTTCCTATTGCCACAACCTATAGTCCAGGTCCTTACCATCTTCTTCCACTGTTTCTTTTGCAATAGCCCACTAACTAGCTCTCCAAATCTTCAGTTTCTTTTTTCTGTTACAATTCATCTTGCAAATATTTGCCAAATTAAACATCCTAAAGCATAATTCTGATTGTATCTCTTGACATTTCAGACATTCCAATTTCAGTCTAAATAAAGTTCAACTTCAACTCATATGAGGTCAATGTGTTTCTCGAGTGAATGAGTACAAAAATTCCATTTGCAGGCTTTAGCAACTAACTTGTTATTTACTGAGCAAAGTCCAAAAGAAAGATCTTGTTTTGTTTTGTTTTGTTTTGTTTTGTGTCTTAAGCCAAGATTCCCCATATATTCTACTTGTGGACTCAGAAATGTTGAAATAATGACTGTTAAATCAGCTGGGAAAAAAGGAGTTACTATTTTACATCTTCTCTAGATTTTTTTAAACTCCTACAGACTTCAACTGATTATGCCCTTTATCTCTATTCCTTAAGATATTATGGATGTTCTCACTAGTGATTCTTCTCCATGAAAGTTTTAATCTAAGGAGGTTTAAAGCTCAGGGTGACAAAATACACAATTTGTCCAGTGTTCTCAAATATTTATCATATCCTAAATTAATAAAGAAAAATTGGTAAAACACTTTTTACCTTTATGGGAAATGTCTATCCAAAATAAAATGTATTTTTAAATCCCATGCAAGATAGCCAAAATCCCATGCAATAGGCCAAAATGGCAGTGTAAGCACACGTGAAAACTGCCAAAATGAGAAATAAGGGGTAACTTTTTAAAACATTTGCAACTACAATCCTATTCTCAAGTGAGAAAGAAAGTTTTCCACACCCCATAAAAGAAGAGGAAACCTACATTAATAAAGGGTCTTTGGCTGGGTAATGGCCAAAAATGAATGGTGAAGATTGTGTTCCAGTGCTCACACAGGAACGGGCCTGAACATGTCCCCCATGAGCACCAAGTACCCTGAATAATCCAGAGTTATAAAGGCCACTTCAGCCTCTGCACAGAGGATAATTGCTGGATCACTATCAGAAGACCTGGTGCAATTGATGCTGCTGAGTTGCCATATAGGGAGGAATGTGTTAAAGAAAATTCCCATATAAGATGAGCTCTTAACAATACAAATTCACAAAAGAAAAACAGCAATGTAAAAGACAATCAATAAGCCCAATAGAAAGAACTTACACAAAGAAATAGAAATAACTGAGCAATCTGAAAAGAACTTTTTAAATAACGATGTTTAAAATTCTCAATAAAGAAAAGGAGGGTTAAATTCAATAAACTAAAAGCAGGGTTACAAAATAGTTATGAAAAAGAAGAAATAGGAAATCTTGAAATTGAAAAATATGAAATTTTAAAAATTCAATATATGAGCTAAAGAGTAAACTAGATAGAGCTGAAAAGAGAATTAGTGAACTCGATGGTAAAACTGAACAAATCTCACAGAGTATAAAGAGATGAAGAGATTGAAATCTAAGAAAAAAGCCATAGCTGGTGTGGCTCAATGGGTTGAGTGCCAGCCTATGAACCAAAAAGTCAGCAGTTCAATTCCTGGTCAGAGTACATGGATGGGTTTCAGGCCAGGTCCACAGGCTGGCGGTGTGTGAGAGGTAACATATAGATGTTTCTCTTGCACATCAATGTTTCTCTCCCTCTCTTTCTACCTCCCTTCCCTTTTCTCTAAGAAATAAAATTTTTTTAAAGAAATTAAGAAAAGAGACATGAGAAAGCGAGAACAGAAGACAGGCAATACTTGAAGAAACCATGGCTGAAACTTCTCCAGAGTCAACAAAAAGACATAGGCACCTGAAAGAGTCACAAGCAGTATCAAAAAAGAAAAATCCAAACCCAGAGACATTGTAATGAAACCTCAAAAGATCAATATAAAGAGAAAAATCTTAAAAGCTTTCAGAGAGGAAAAGACAGATTACCCACGAAGGAGCATAATCAGGATGACAGAATTGTCTCCTCTGGGCAAAAGAAAGATATTTCCAGATTTACAAGCTAACTATTTGTGAATTATTGCTGAAAGAGGTAATATATGATATACTCAGCTTGGGAGGAAAAAAAGAAATAATGGGATGCAAGGAACAATGGTGAGCAAATAAGTCAGCAAATCATGCTGCTACATCTAAACTATTGATTGCTTAAAAAGAAACTAGAACTAAAACTCTAGAAAATAATAGCAAGGGAGCTGAGGGGTTGACAGCGGGGCATGCGAGAGATCAGAAGTATGTTCCCAAATGTACTGCAGTCCTAATCTTCCATGGAGGGCATTAGCAATACTAACTATAGACATTTTTAGAAAGATAAAATATTATAATATGTGTTAAGAGTTACCAGTGGAGAAAAGCAGGAATAAAAATATAAGGCTTTGCTAACATTTTCTAAAGTTCTTTTCCCTATAATCTTCTAGCCCCATTTTCTACCTCTAGTGGAGACACGGAAAAAAAATCTTTTAAAACTACAGACCTTGTTTTATAGTCAATTATGAGAACAGTGTGAAATTTCCAAATCAGACAGCACTGTATTCAATCACTCACAATTTATAATTTTTAAAATAATATTTAACATTTTGATAGTCGGATAAGGAAACAAGGCTTAAAATAACTGAGTAAAAATATTAGGAAAAGCCTGACTTATTAGATCATAAAAGTCCACCATTAGAAGCTGCGAGAAGACATATCTGAAAGTGATAGGAAACTGCATAAGGCACCCAACAAAAGTCAGGGGTAAAACTTGGCTCCTTATCCACGAAGCAATGGATTAGGCAACCTAATGGATACACATGCCTCTAACTTCTCTAAGTGTAATGGCTTTTATTCTAGTCTTCCTTTTGAAAAACCCCAACCATTTATTAATCACTCAACTTCAGAACACAGATATCTTCACATTTAAATAGATAAAACTACATTTTTTTAAATAGATATAGAGAGAGAAAGAGAAAAAGTACATTTGAAATTACTTCAAAATAATAATGGTACTTGTTTCTGAGTGTCATAATCATGGGTAACATTTTCTTTTCTAAACTTTCTACAGCCAACATGTATTATTTTGTATTGCTTTATCATCGGGGAAAAAAAGTCTAAAATTTTTTAAATTTCCTCGTGAATTTATTTTAAAAGGATTCAACTGGTAGTATATAATTTTAAAGAAAGTTTCCAAAATCCTATGTAATTCATCCAATACAAAAAGAGTTTCCATTGAGTGGATGTTAAGTTTAATTATCCCCCTAACCAAAAGTCCACATCAGCATAACAGCATAATGTGAGATTATACAACATGTTGCTTATAAAAAAAAGGTGGGAGGGCTAAATCTGATTATGTAAACTAATCTCTTCTGCTCACACATCAAAACAGTTGTGAAAATAGTAAAGTCCCAATGTAATTTTTAAAAAATCTTCTAATAGTCCAAGGAAAATCAATTTATTCTTAATTGAAAGAGAAATGACATTAACTTTGGTCATTTTCCAGACTTTCATAAAATCAATGCATTTGTCCATGGAATCTTCAGGGATGTAACTTCTCTTTCTATTAAGGACTATATTAAAGCACCTACACAATTAAGCCCCTCCTGATTCAACAAAAATATTCAGAAGTGTTATTCTTAAATTTCCAATAATAACTGAGTAATCTGGAGGTTTGCTTAGAGTTTGAATATACATGCCTGGGTTGAGTCAAGCATATTAATCATTCCATTCTGTATGACTCTATATAATGTAATGAACACTAACAGACTTCCCATTTCCTGTATCTCATTTTTATTTTATTTTATTTTATTGTACCACTAGGGCTAAAGACCAGAAAAGAGATGTCTGAATTCAAAAAAATAAAAGAGGTAAAAAACACAGCTTCTAAATTTCTTAAAATTACTTAAAGCATTTTATAATCAATATACAATGATGTTCCACTTAACATTTTATCCTCACTAATTTAAAAAGTAAAACAAAACAGTCTCTTACTGAAGTCCATGTTTTTACCCAGCTCTGGAATACTCATTTGGACAATGCAAATAAAAAACTTTGTGTCGTTTCTGCAAATTCCTGTTACTGTATCTGGTTCAAAAGCAAGTCTATTATTAACAACATGAAAACATTCTCACTTATGCCACTGACAAGATTTTTAATGACCAGACTGGTCATTTACCAACTTTCATTGTTTAAAATCCAACAATAAATTCCTTTTTGATGGACATCTTAGTTGTTCCTAAGATTAGCTAGAGTTTCTCAGATCCCCAAGCAGAAAATAAATACAAGATGTTAGTTAGAAAGGTTAGTTTTCTCAGGTTTTAATTTTTTTTAAGGTATAATTGTGTTTAAGGATATGCTGTCCAAAAGTAACTAGGTATATAAGTTTGCTGGGTCAGCCACTTACAAATTCAAGATCTTGACAAAGTCCACAAGAAATAACTGCTAACAATAATACTATCCGGTGCATTAGACCATATTTAGCATCACTACATATTTTACACAATGTAATAATCACAAATTGTAGGAAAAGGTGCAGCGCGCATGATCCTCAGTGTAGCTGACATCTGTCATTTTCTTGAAGCTAAGGACCTACTTCTATTTCCTAGAGTTCTCTGCTTTCTTTTTGAGGACTCACCTCTTAACCACTGGACATAAACATGGAAGTGTAATCAGAAGTCTATCCCTTTCCTGGAAGTTGGTATCTTAGCCAAATTAGGCCAATCTTTTTCCCTTCCCCCCTCCCATGAATCTGAATTTTGAAAAGAGAAACAAAGACACTAGAAATATTTAGAGGTTTTTGTTTCATCAGTGGAATCTAGATCAGATTTTTTTTCCTGCTATAAAACCTATTGGAATTTTCCAGCCCTCTGGAGATGGCTTGACTACACCCGCCATTTCCAAACCTGGGTTCCAGCCCTCCTTCATTTCGCTGTGCTACCCATGCCATTCCAGTAAGTGTTCCTCTGCCTGGGGAGCCAGAACCAGTCTGTGAGCAACAGTCAGAGAACTCTGAAGTACTTTCTTATACATGAAGCAACTGAAATGTTAAGTGATTTTCCTAAGGCTACTCCACAAACAAGGAGCAGTGACCTCATGACTCCTCACCCCGTGTCCTTTCTGTTCTGACACAAAAGTAAAGATGATCGTAAAACACATTTTTAAAATGAATCTTATTTTCTAATACTGAAAATGGTTTTAAAGTTTAAAATCATCCTAGGAGTAACTTTCCTTCAGGAAAAAAATATGATGGATAATCTAATTTTGGATAGCCATATTGTGTTCATAGAATTTTTAGGGAAATGTCATCTATTTCCTTCAGCAATATTTTCAGATTCTTATAAGAAAAAACTTATATCATACCCTGTACATCAAATACTGGGTTATCCATGCCCATTATTGACTGACAGACATTCCCAAATACTTCTTTCCTGGAGTCAAATGTCGTGTCGTAGAAAACAAAAAGATACTGTAAATTAAAAACACCACCAACAAATAATAGCTATCATGTGCCAGGCAATGAATTCATTCATCACTTTAGATGTAATATTATGTTATTAAATCCTCACAACAGCAGTGTAGGTCAGTACCAATATCTTAGTTTTTAATGAGGGAGCTGCATTTAAGATATGAAGTGACTTGCCCAAGTACACATAACTGAAAACTGATAAAACTACAATTTGAAGCCCACATTCCTTCCATGAATACTGTACACCCTCTTAGAAGCACTGAAAAGAGATGTCAGAAAACTCTTATTTCTTTAATTTCCAAAGGCTTCAAGAAAAGGTTGGTAATATCATAGACACTGTGATAACTAGCATTGCATCAATCATAAGCAACAGAAAAACTACATTTTTATAGTCATAATTTGGAAAATAAGATACCTGTTAAACAAGGACTCTGAATACTACAGTGATTGAAAAGACAACATTCATGCCCATTTGATGCAACAATTTGAGCTGGAAAAAGCTCCCAGTTTGAAAAAATCCAGAAATCTCTCTTTTAAGTTTACAAGGGGAAAGGGATCTTCCCTTTTTCCTCCAGATTTCTTTGCCTTTCTCCTGCTATATATCTCATCAAGAAGTTTAACTTATATCAAATCAAAATTTCAATTTTAATAAATGTACATCTCAAACTCAGTATCCTACCCTTCAAAAATACAGCAGATTCAAAATAATGAATGCAAAATTGTTGTTATATGGAATATGTCTTAAAAACCTTTAGCAGTTCAGAGAAAGAGACACACCTAAGCTTATTTTTTCCATCTGGATCCAAAATTTAAGTTCATGGGCAAAGTATATGGTGTTTGTATTGGCAAGAAGTGTGTGATTTCAAAACATCTCTAGTAGTGCTATAAGTAGGCCATGGTGCTAATGAGGCATAGTGGTGAATATGGTCCTTGTAATAGTATCAATTGTTTCAATATGTAGAAGTCTGTTTAAAGCTATAAATGGCACCTCTACTCAGGTCTAGCCATCCTAAGAAATGAATACCGCAATACTAACAGTCTTAAGCTTACACATCTCTGAAAATGGATCAAAAGGCACACCCTACTCAAAATGCCTCAGTAATGTCCTTTTCTGGGAAAAAAACAACAGCAGCTCTCAAAAAAGAATGGGGCAGGCATTTAATGATTGAACAACCTAATTAACGGAGGGGTTGCCCCAACCTGGCATTTCATGGGGGGAAGATTCAATGTTACTAGATTATGATCACTTCAACTGGGGCTCTGCCTCCATAAGGATGCTAAAATCAAGTAACCAAGAATTGTACCTGTAAAGTGCTTAATGGATATGTCCTGTGGTGGAATTTAATCATATGTAAGTATATCTATTTTTCCTATTTGATTAATTGCTATAGTCCTCACAAAGAATAGACTTTTCAAATATCTTGAGATATTAGGTCACGGATATTATGTATACATACTATAATTCTATTATTTTCATATGACATGACTGAAAAGAACTCAAGTCAGATTCTATGCTCACAAACTTGAATTCCTTACATATTACATCATTTGTTTTCAGCCATACCCAACAAAATTGTTCCCCTCACCAACCAGCCTGGATACCTAAATAGGACTTGCAGGATGCTATCCAAGATGGCGGTGGCAAGTGAATGATGAGGCGAAAGATGGTTCTGCCTCTTAAGGGTGGGATGTTATTTTGTGTATTCAGAAATCCAGGTTTTCATATTATTTCTATTTATAGTTTTTAAAGGAAACACTGCCCCCAGCATATAGTGATTTTTGGCCAAAAAATTGCTAACTACTACACACTCTCGGCATGAGCATATTGATAAGACATGGAAGCATGGCTGGCCAATTGCACCTAAATCTCTGCATCTGCACCTAATAACTAGTCCAAAAGGAAGACTATGCCCAAAAGGTAGAATGTGAGGAGCAACTGGCCCTTGAATGTTCTGTAATCTCATAGATCTCCCTCTTTGCTGTTAAATGAAAAGCAGAGATTAGACATAGGAAAACAAAATTGTTCAACTTCCCCTATTTATAACCTCAATGTTTATACCAGATCTGATCATGAATTATCATTTAAGATAAGATTCATTTCTGGACAAAGGATATGAATGATAGCCTGGAATTCTCACAGTAGTTAAAACAATTTTAGATAAAGTCCAAATCTTTCCCTAGTCCTAGAGCATGTTTTGAGCCAACATGCAATATTTCACGTCCTTATCAAAGACACACCAAAGTGTCTGGCACACAGTCTAATTCCACTTTTCCATGTCCTAAAACGTGGTCCTTTTGCTGGAGGATAGGAGGAAGAAGGCCATGACGCTCTTTGGAGGCTCCACGTAAGCCTGTTTTTCCTCTGCATCAAAACAGTCAGAAAGTAAGGGCTCTTTCTCCATCTTGATCGTGGAGGCAGAACTGCGGTTCTTGAAAGCCTCTCGCTGCCTGTGTTCCCGGTGTTGCTTGCCTCCCATCAGTCAGAGGAAAGAGTGCCCCCACAGGCCATCATTAACCTGCCAATTCTGCCTCCAAACAAGGAGGACAAGAGCTCACTAATTTGAAGATCAAAAAGCCACTTGTCCATTATATAATTGGAATGAAAGGCAAAATGTTGCCGTTCTGAAGAGCACAGTAATTACTAGTTGTTAATTGCTCTCTCGTGGTGGCTCACTTTTAATTAAAAAGAACAGCTCGTCGCAGGCCGATAAGCAATGGTGGAGACCACTGGTTTAATCAACAAAGCAGAAAAATTTGTTTCTGCCACCGCCAACAACAGCTTGAGAAATCTTCAGATGTCCAATTGAGATTAAAAACTGTCTATTTAGTGCAGTCAGATTTTATTTTAACCAAGGAAATGACTATTTGAAGTCTTCCAACGTGAGTGTCCCCGCCACATCCCGCTGGTGCCGTGGGGACTAATCACGGGCCGGGGTTGTGATCACTCAAGTAAAGAAATTTAGCGACTTTCCTCTTGACTTCATCATTCTTGGGTAATTGGCCTGTCTGAGGTGAGTACTCTTTTTCTTTTCCTTTTTTTTTTTAAAGAAAGCACTTTAAAGTATGGAAGGCCCACAGACTGTGTATTTAATTACTGTTCATATTTCATGCAGTCAAACTGAATTTCATCTAAAAAGAAAGTGATTTACCTATCTTAAAAAAAAAAACCCTTATATGCTCTGCTTTGTTTTTTTCTTCCAGGGGTTATATATTTACATACCCTAAAAATTTATTTAGGGCATCAAAGTTAATTCTGTAAGATGCTTCTCTGTCTGACCCTCTTTCATCTAGCAGCCACAAGTGAGAGCTGTCCCTGTGGGTTTGGGGGCGGATACTCCACAGAAGGATACTACTACATTTAGTTAAGACAGTTCCCTAGTGTCAGTGGGGATACTTGGTCCTAGTGTGGCTGGAATCTCTCCAGCTGTGGACAGCCCTATGCCTCTTTTCTTCTCCCTCTCCTTCTACACTGTCATAGTTAGAAAGGCATTTGTTTTTAAAATTTGAATGTGCTTCCATTTAACTGGTCCTCATCTTCACTAATCATGAGAAAGATATCTTTTTGTTGTCTGGATTATATTAAAATTGCATCTCAATCACAATGCTAATGATACAGACGGTTAGTCAAATATCTACTCAGTGCTTTTGGTAAGCGTTAGGGCTAGTCATCCTGTACAAAATGGTTTATTGCTTCAGCACAAATGGTGCTTCTGAAAAGATCTGTTATCTGCCAGCTACCAAAGCACACTTCTCTCTCTGCTAGACTAATGATAGTCTTCAGGATATAGCCTACAAACACATGTACGTAAATGGGTAATTTAATTCAGGGTAATGAAAAATTAACCTTTTGTTAGCTTAATTTTGTAGTCCTTTTCTTTGAAAACGCTGTTAATGTCAAGGCTGATGGTGGCGGGTACCCACTATTGCCCTCATGCCAATCCCAAGATTAAGTTCTACAGCGTGTTTCTTTACCCTTCTCTTCATTTCTTTCCAAGAACAAATGGCCAGCCACTGTGGAAAGAGTAGAGTCCAACCTTACCATAAATCCCGGCTCTACAGTTTCTTAACAGGTAACTATGGGAAAAGTTTTCGGTCTCCTAAATTTCAGTTCGGTTCATGGAGAAAATAACTCCTTTAGGGGAATATTGCAAAAATTAAATGAAATAATATTTTGAACATCAGATGTTCTCAGTAAATGATAGTTATTCCTAAGCAATGTTGAAGGCTGGTGTTAAAATATGCAACTAATTCAAGAAAGGTCCCTCCTCATTCAGTCCTCTGTGAACTTTCGACTATGGCTGGAGGATCTGGAAAAGGTAAGCCTAAAGTTGTTTTGTTGAATGTCTGGTACTCCCTATTTTCTCCCACCCCTACATCTGATTAATTACTTTAATTACAATAATATCTGACATGGGGGGGGCTGGGGACATGATGAGTTGATGAATGACTCAAAGAGGAATCTGATAGTAGCTTCACTTTAATAGAAAAGTAGGAGGGCCAAAAAGAAGGAATTATTTTCTAAAGTTTAAGCTCTCCAAAATTTTCTCAGGATGCTACTGAGCAAATGAAGACAGCGTGCGCGTGCACACACACACACACACACACACATTTTGCCTGACTCCCCTCACCAATCTGTCAATCCTATAAGTGTGATGACCTTATTTAAGACAAACCTGAAGAAAGTTATTCACATGAGCAACACCATCTTCTGTTTTAAGAAAGCCATGAAACTAGAAAAACAATGAAATAAAATTATTTTTTCCTAAAATACATCTTCAAAGTTGTTGCCTCTTTGATGTAATATCCCTTTCTAGCCATTCTTCTCCTGGAAACTATTATATAGCTTTTTTTATTTCTTACTGATAATGAGGATGCTTTTAAAACTCCTGGAACCCAGTGGAAAATCCAATGCCTTTCGTGAACCATACTGGTCTTATTCTTAGTTACAAATGACCCTACAATCCTCATGCCTATATACAATCATGAAAATATCAAGTTATGAAGTGAAAAGAGACCAGAACAATCTTCTACAAATATAAGCCTTTAAAATTGCTGAATAAATACAAATAGTCACTAAATTCTACACTCACGTAAATGCCCAAGACAACTGCTATTCACGTGCCGCAGGGCTTCATCTTCCCCCAAAAAACTGAGTAGCAAAGGGCCACCTATGTAAGAACAGAACTTGGTGTTAAAAAGTGAATGGCCCCTTTGTCAAGCACAGGCCCCCCACCATCTCCTGGCGCGACACCGGATGGATCCTGTCACCCCCTGACATGATGAGTGAAGCAGAGAAGCCCTAAAGGCCCATCCAGCTTGGAAAGTCTGTTTTTCTAGGACTCCTTTTTTAAAAATAAAGTTGTGGCAAAATATACATGATAAAATTTACCCTTTTAACTATTCTTAAGCGTACAATTTAATCGTATGTTTTTAAATGTATAGGATACAAAAGGCACACTGTACCAGTGCACGTTTTTAAATGTGCGGTCGAGCACATCCACACGGCCACGCAGCCGTCGCTACCATCCGCCCCAGACCTTCCTCACCTGCCCAGCCTGAAACTCTGTCCCCACAGAACCACAACCCCGATAGCCTTCTTCCCTTAGCTCCGGGCAAACACCCTTCTGCTTTCCATCTCCAGGCCTTCTTCCTGGAGAAGCAAACACCCTTCTGCTTTCCATCTCCATCTGCCTAATTGTAGCTACCTCATATGAGCGGAACCATACATTATTTGTCCTTTAGTGTCTGGTTCATTTCACTTAGCAAAATGTTTTCAAGGTTCCTCCGTGCTGTAGCATGTATTAGGATTTTCTTCTTTTTTAAGGCTGAGTAATATTCCATTGTACGGACATACCGCGTTTTATCCATTCATCTGTTGATGGACATTAGGTTGTTTCTGTCTTTTAGCTATTGTTAATAATGCTGCTATGAACATTGGTATACAAGCATCGATTTGAGTCCCTGCTTTCTAAGATGACTTTTGAGATTCAGGAAGAGTCCAAGCCATCTCAAAAGGCTATTGACAGCAACCTGTGGCATCAGGCTCATCTGCCCCAGTTATAAAGTCAAGAAGACAGATACAACATCTTCTTGACTGGCTGTGTGCCACAGCAACTACCAGGAGATGTTCAACAAATGTCTTCTAATAGCAGAAAGCCGATTCCGCCCTCTTTGGATCAATTACTTGTTAAACCTAAATCCTCTTCTAGCGTGTAGACAATCTCTGACACACACATTGTGCTAATTAAGGACAGAGGCCAAACAACGTGTTTAAGCACAGGCTTTTCCGAACACTCACCTTCCTGTGCCTGCTCACGGCACGCAGACCCGCAGGCCGGGACAACTGCGGCCGATTCCGATCGTGGTGAAGCCGGGCACTTACTCTGTGATTGGGATGTGGAAGGGGGAGCTTTCTTTTTTTTTTTCCTACTTCCTGTTTCTAATTTTCAGGCAGCACCTGTCACCAGCAGTCTTGACTTTCACAGTTTTCTTTTGAGTCTCTGTGCTTTTTTTCTCATACTTGTTCTAAGGTTTATCAGAGGAAACACTTGCCCTCCCAAGGATGGCCTCCACACTGTGACAGATTAATCCGAGTTGAGTGAACTTCCTTCAGACAGAGGACACTAATTATTATGAAGGCACTTAGAACACAATGCGAGCTGACATCTGACAGACCATTCCCTGCCAGCTCTGCATTGTCTTAATGTCAGACCCTGTCAGTTCCCAGCCTTAATTACATCCTGTTTACAAACATTAGGCCTGACTTCAGATGAAGCCTTAACAAAGGTTGACAAAGGTCAGGGTCACATTGCAAGGATGTTATCTGTCTGTACTCTCCTCCCGATAAACCAGAGGTAGAGGGCTGATTCGGGAGATAGCTTTCTGAGCAGAAAAATGCACTGTGGTCACTAGAATATCTAATCTCTGCGGACACATTTTCATCCAATCTGCTAAACACTGTGGCAGAAAGAAGAGGCCAAATTTAGAGAGCCAACTTGGTGCTGGCTTATTATCTGAAATCCCCGGAGGGCAGGCGTGGCAAAGGTGTTGGGAAAAGCCTGCAGCAGGAAGGCATCGTCACCCTTTGCCACTGAATCAAGAAAAACAAATTCAAGCGGTAAAAAACAAACCCCAGTTAAAATGGAGAACTGCTTCAAAGATGACAGGCAAGTTTAACTAGAATACAAAATCTGATTTTTTCCGATCTTTCTTCTTTCTTTATTTATGATTTTGAGAATATGTCTACGAAAGTGAAATAAGAAAGGGCCTAGGATAGAAGAAGCAACAGGAGCGGGCCTGGGCGGGGCTGCTGTGGCTCCCTGGGCAGTCCAAAAACAGGGGCCTTGCCAGCAGCTTCCGGGGGTCAGCCCAGTAGAAGCGGCAGCCGCCCACGGCTCTCCAAGCTGCAAGTCTCGTGGGGACCCTTGGAGTTGAGGAGACGCACGCCTGCGGGGGACGAAGAGGAGGCTGGGAAAGGTGCAGGAGTGCTCCCAGGAGGGAGAGTGTGCCTCAGACATTATTTCTTAACTGTTTTTTATGTTAGGGTCAATTTGCAGATTTTTATGAAGCGAAGTACTTTTTTAGACTCATTTTATGTCCTCGATTTATAGATACAACATCACGCTTTCATTCAAATCAATTACACTTGGGGTATCTGAATTTTAGTAGGTTACCACTGTAATTAATAGGATAACCCAACAGTTTTTACAAGTTATGGCCCCAGTGATCATCTGTCAACCCCTATAATTTGTAAATAGGACAGTGGCCCGATGCTGTTGAGTTGTTTAGCAGAGCTAGGTCTCACGGCACGCGGGCAGCAAGGCCAGGCTGGAACCACAGTCTCCCACACCTAGCCGGGAGTTCTTTGGAAGTAAACACTTCATTTTAGTATTCCTATGGGGTCTGGCATCTAGTCACTAGACATCTGTTTAAGAACTTATTCATTTTGTCCCTTCAGCCTTCTTTCCTAAAGAACTTACATTCTTTTCACCTCATAGTTTCCTATCTTCCAACACACAGATTGCTTTAAATGTTATTCTCTGGACACACTACTTTAAGTCTTGCGATTGCCATAGTAAAACAAAGCACTCAGCAGATAATTCATATAACTGCTTAGGCCCCGTTTGTTTCTTCCACGTTATCAAGACTTTTGCTATGCTAGGTCCAGATCATTTTCTTACTCTGACTCCAGTGAGCTGCAGTCCATTCAACATGCTTGCTCCCTAAATGCATTCCTTATAGAAGTGAGTTCCGGGTTATTTCTAATAATTTGGCCAAATTGGTTTGGTAGGTCCACACTATTTTGTACAAGTGGTCTCCTTTGGTCTCTAGCTCCTCCGCTGCACTACCCTGCCATAGCCCATGCCCTTGACCATGGAGACTCAGTTTCAGGCTTGCTGCTTAGTCACTCTCCCAAAAAGCTCATCTGGGCTTTGAGTTTCCATTTCTTGCCACCAGTGGGTACCTCAGGATATTTTAAGCTTATTCCTAATTCTTTACCCTTCTTTCATCCTCATCTTTGTGTGAGGCACCAACAGCACAATGCCAAATCAAACATAGTGAGTCTAAAGAATAAATCATTTCTGGGGTCTCCCTCCCAATCCCTCCATCTTGGAAAGACGAAACACCATTCTCCGGATCCCTACTTTTACTTTTGAGTAAATCATTCTCCTTGATCCCAACTTTTTATTTTTCTCCTAGTGAGGAAACATGTCTTATTAATTGTTTTGTCCAAAGTGCCTGTCAGAGTACCTGGAACATAGGTACTTACTAATATATGATGCATGTATAAATGAGCAAAACATGAAAGAATCAATGAATGAGTGGATACACTTGGTAAAATCACTGAGTTTTGTCAATTCTTTCTCCACAGCATCCTCGATCCCCTCTTCTGCTTCCTCCTTCATGGCCATCTGCATTCTCAAGGCTTCCATCAGCAGGAGTCAGAATTACTACAAACCATAGTTCATTCATCTGCCTCGGTTTCTCCATCTACTCCCTCCTGAACCTGGCTGGGCACAGCTAGTGACCCTGTGCAAAAACTGATGCTTCATTCTTACCTAGAATACAGACTCCTTGCAATGATCCGATCGAATATTCTAATTTGTCATATAAAAATGTCAAGTAGCTCTAGGCCCAGGTCCAATTCCCGCCAAGTGTAACTTATTTGGTTCCCCCAGGATGACAATGAAATGCTGTTAACTATCCTTTGACTATGATCCTCTGAACAGGTGTGCGCCCCATAACATTCTGTGGTCTAGACCAGATTTCCCAGCTTATAGGAGATTATGTCATTTGGGACCGAATCCAAGTCTTTGCTTAAATAAAGATGTATTACCGCCTTCCTGGTCATGCATCAACCACATGCACAGAGTGAAGGCAGATGAATCTGCCCGTCAAGTGTAATATGGAGCTCTCTGACGACAAACTTGACTTATGGTAGTAAAATTGAGGTTACAGTGAAATTGAACTAAAATCCCTAGGTGTTACAGTACTTCAACTTGCTTCACTCACTGTGATGAGCTACATAGTTCAGAAGGCAGTAGTTACCGAAGGTTAAAAAAAAAAAGTTGTGTTCTAAGATATTTCCATTGTAGAGCTATAAACTTTGTGTTTGTTATGTCTGCCAGCTAGTGGCTGGAATGTCTAGTAGGAATTTCTAACAATTAACAGAGGGAATAAATGTGAGGTGGAGGCAGGGGAGAGGGAGGAGAGCCAAGGGAAAAAATGAATGAAAGAATGAATTCTTTCCTGTAAAACCTTGAGGAAGTATGATAAAGCTGGCCTTTTGCATGCATTACATATACATTTTAGTGCTAAGTACAGTTTAAAGATGGACAATAATCATCTGTTATCCGGGTCACACTGACACATTAATGGTTCTATTTGTAAGTCTTGGGACAAGATCAATAATTGAGAGCTTTAAAAACATGAGGCACACCTGCAACTTCTTCCCACCGCTGAAAAATAACTGCCTGCTTTTTTTTTCAGGGGGTTGTTTTTACTTTCATTGCATTTGTAATGTCAGTCATATGCACGACTCACTCTCCCATCAGAATTGGGTTACAGCCAGTGGCTAACGCCTCCGGAAATACAGACCTAATATTTCACAATAGCTCCGTGAGGGTCTGCAACCACATTGCTTTACTAACCCAAACAAGAAAATCTAATTTTAGAGGGAAAGGAGCTGAGAGGGTCATAAGGAAACCATGTCGGTAACCTAGTACATACCTTCACATTTTGGGGTGTGCAAAAGTTCAGTGCTTAAGTGAACCCCCAAATTCCTAGTACACTCACAATAAGCTGCTTTAATTCAAATGCAAGGAATCTTACCACAGGATTTCATAAAATGCAACTTTTCCAAACAGGAAAAGAGATACTAACACAACCAAACTTTCTGCAGCTCTGAAGCAGAGTCGAAAAAAAGATATCATTTTACAAAATAACTCAGTTTGCCAAGCTGATTCTGCCTTATTCAGCGGTGGATGGTCAGGGGCAGAAGAGTGACTAAAAGGTTTGGCATGCAAGGAGCCAGGAGCACGTGAAAGCAAAGGCTTCGAGCGTGCAAAACGAAACAGGAATCCTCAGTGGCCACTAAAAACGGAATCAGGATGGTTGGAGCAGCAATGGTACCCACACTTGACCATTGAAGCCTTGCGTGCCAAGCTCTTTCCTTTCATTCAGATATCTGGATCCAAAGCAAGATAACTTTAAATTTAAAACAATGCTACATCTGATTGTAAAAACATATTGTGCTTGGGATAGGTCCACGTGCTGTCCTCATTCTCTCCTTAGCAACTTGCACAACACCCAGCACACAGCAACCACCCAATAAATGTGCATGGAATGGGTGATAAAATGAGAGAACAGGGGCTTGTATATTATCTTGGGGCGTCCAATAGGTCCAGTATCAAGCCACTTAATATGAAAAATGGAGACATTTACTGAAGATGATACAAGATAGAAGAAACACTGTACATAGGACAATGCCGCCTCAGCCTCCTTCCCACCTTGGGACCTCACACAGTTCTCCCAACCACCATCAGCTGCCCTGTCGTATTTCTCTGAATCTAATTGGTGGTCAGAAATCTCTTCCCTTTCAAAGGTGATTTTAGTTTTGGGAAAAGCCAGGAGTCACAGGGCACCAAATCTGGGCTGTAAGGGGGCTGAGTCACCTGGGTGATTTGATGTTTGACAAAAAAAACTCTGCACAAGATGTGATGCGTGAGCAGGCGTGCTGTTGTGATGAAGCTGCCAATCACCAGTTGCCCAAAGCTGCAGCCTTCTGAGTCATCTGAATAGTTTCCGTGGAGGAATGTTCAAGCTTAATACAAAATCTGATGCAGATTTGTTGCTCTACCACACAGGTGGCAAACACAAGGCCCGTAGGCCAAATCCGGCCCTCCACCTTGTTTTATCCGGCCCAGCACCTTGTTTCTACCCAGAGGCAGCACCAAGCTCTTGCTTAACTGTTAAGGAGTAGTTACATTCACACAGCCCTAAAATTACATCCGGCCCTTTGAAGGCAACCGTCAAGCTGATGTGGCCCCGGTGAAAATGAGTTTGACGCCCCTGCTCAACCAACTTAGTCATTTTAAATGCAACTGATACACGGTACACATGCTTATTCGACAGCAGCTACCACCCCCACTGATGAGTACGGTGAAGTCATCATTGTTCACACATGCACATTCCCATCCACTCTCCTTAACTCCTGGGTTACATCGATGTCCAGCAAACTGTTCTCGTTATATTAACAGTGGCTGGATTTTTTCTGGACAGACCTCATACATTAAATCAATCCTTTTAAACTATCTGAGAATCACTGTATTTTTAAATCAACTTTTCCATACTATACAATTCAACTCAAAAAATAAATAAAATTAAGGAATATAATTGTCTGCCTTGCTGGTAAGTAATCAAAAAATTTGTTTAATCCCCATAGACACAGTGATGGATAAGTCTGCCTTAAAAAAAAGGAAGATGACTGTCCACAGCAGCTCTACACGTACCCCATAACTAGACAAGCAGTCACCTTACAAGAATGACAGGAGGGAGCACCAGGTAAAGCTCCTGCCCCAAAAAAGACCCAACCTTGCCCTTCCTTCCACCATAGCGGCAGCTCCCCCAAGGTCCTTCGAGCTGAAGGTGGAAAGAGAAAAAGGGACCTTCTAGGAGACTTTGCCCTAGGCCAGACCCTGAGGAACAATATTGTTTTATGCTCCCATGACAATCTCAGCTCACTCTCTCCATTATGTCTGCCCAAGTTTCTGAGCAGCTGGGAGCTGGCCAGCTCCCACAGGGCTGGCAGCCTAGGCAAACAGCAGTCATCTCTGACTGATGCAAAGTAAATATTCAGTTCAGCCATATAAAGTAAATATTATCACCATTTTACAGAAGAGAAAATTAAGGCTAATCTATTTACCAGGTGGTAGAGCTGGGATAGGAACCTCAATTTGACTCTAAAACATGAGGTTTTTTCCCCACCACCCCACTCTGCCCATGTCGGCTCATACTCCAAATGGGAAGGTGGCTGTGTGCAGAGGCACCCTCGTACACATTCAAACTAGGCAGCATTGTTCAGATACGATCCTTTGTAGATATGGGCCTAATAATTTAAGCCTAATAGCTTAAAAGTTTAAAAAACTGAAATATCACAAAGTAAAAACATCATAGAAGTCTCTTGTTCCAGCAGACACAACAGAGGGAACTTTCTTTGCAGGAATATCTTGCAAGCTTTATTTGTACTTCTGAAAATAAATATATTATATTAACATTACATAGTACTTTTCCACTGGAAAAGTTCTAAGCATTTTTCAAATGCCAATTTTGGTATTTACTTGAGGGGGGAAGCTAAAATATTATAGACAAACTCTAGGAGGCATCTCTTACATAATTTAACTTCCTTCTTCCCCAAAGAATGTAGGCATCTCAAGATAAAACACATATCAACACTAAAACTATTCAAATAAAAGTCCAAAATTCATGGAGGAGTACAAAAAAATCCTAATGTGACTAAAACTTAATAATAGTATCATTTGAGCACAGAATTTAGCACCTCTTGAAAAACAAAGTAAAAAATGGGTTGTATATAATTATCATTGTCCAGTAAACGGGCTTTCTGTGAATTGTTATATAAGAAACTCTGAATAAAATACTGGATACATTATACCACTATTTTATAGAAAATACAGAGACTCCTCATTTGACAGTATTAAACTGGCCCTTCAACCAAAGCTAAAGAATCATCATGAAAAAAAAATTTGGTTCCAAATGCGACTTTATTTTCTTTCTATGTACATCATATCTGATTTTCAATGACTAGTGACTAGTCCAATGGACTAGTGACTAGACCAATGACTAGTGAGTGTACTTGAATCCTTCCACCTCTTTTTCAAAATCATTTAGTTGTCTACATTTTTAGTAATACAAGTCCATCTTGTTTTTAAGGTGACATCTCTGGACCATTTCCTACGTAACTGCAGCCCTGTGCTAAGCGTGCATTCTCTTGATTCAGAGACTCAGGGCTGTTGAGGATTTTACCCTCCGTGTCAGAACCACAAGCCGCAGGCCCAGGCATCCATCAGGCGTGTCTGACTCCAGAACCAAGCTCTCAGTCATCATGCTATGAATTGTCTTGTGTGCTCTGTTTGCCATCAGGGTGTGCCACATGTTATCTGTATTTCCAAAGTCAGGTAGATGAAAACATCTTCCTGGAAAGTTAATATTTTTCTTAGGCCAATTCTTCATGGGCAGGCTCACAGAGAAAATCTGGGCACTAGTTGCTTTTGATCAGGTAAAGGATTTGAAATCATAACCCATTTTTTTAAAACCTAAGCAACAACAGACAATAACTACTGCAATATGTGGATAAATGAAAGACCCTATGTGGATGGTAGGAAGTTATATGTGTCATGGAACAGGCAATAGGAACTTTCTCTTCAGGTTACCAATCAACCCAAAGTCGTTTGAAAGTAACCAATTGTCATCATGGATAATGTTCTAGATAAAATCTACTGGTCAAAGCAAACACCTAAAATACCTTGGACCACACTACAAAAACCCAGAAGCAATTATCACTCATCATTGCCCTGGCAGGAAGCTCCAGGGAGACCAAAGACTGAATGAGTAAAGGGACTACTATCACCTCTTAAATCTTGGCCGACTACTTCCAGATGAGCTATTTGGCATACTGAGGAAATGGAGCTCAGAAATCTTGCCCAGATGTTGGATTTCAGCTAGAAATTATCAATAGTTTGGTTCCTGGTCCTTTACTTTCATTTATAAGACAATGGATTTTTCGAAGCATGCTCTTTTGCTACTATTTTTAAGTAGATTGTATCTTTGTATTTTGTGAAGACTTACCCAAAATGGCCCACACACGTAGACATTTGAAGCTAAGAGAAAAAGATGAGATAGCTTGTCCCAGAGCAGTTATCCAGGGGAGGGAGCATACTCTAGGACTTATACAAATAGATTCTTTCTCTCTCTTCAAATCAACCTAAACACACACTGAACCCCAAAGTTTTTCAATAACCTGTTCAACAACAACAGAAGAAGCTCTAAAAGTTACTACTAGTTTCAAAACATTACAATAGAAGAACACCTAAGTCACAACTGATGGCAGCTGTTTCTCATAAGGACACCCCCCTGAAATAATGAGAGCCCAAGGATTTCCACCCATGGATTCAGTCACAATCTGTGTTAAGTACTAGGGATTCAACAACTTTTTAAAAACCCACAGAAATAGCCCGGGCTTCAAGGGGTTTACATCCCAACATCCCAACAGAGAAGTAAGACACCAAACATCAAATCATGCATATTGATTTAAATAAAAATATGGTAGAAAAATAGCTGACAAAGATAATCCTGGTGTCCTCTAATTTAATTTAAAGAAGCCTAGATTCCTGAGGTGGGAAATAATAAGACATGAGTTATCCAAAAGGATCCCCAAGAGCATGCTTTTGCAAATAAAGTTTAGAAGGATTTTTCCTGGGACTCCTAATCTTCAATTCTCTCAAAGGGACCCCTTGTTGAGTTTGGTCCCCAAGTTAAAATGGCAACCTGGCCACCATAAATTCACAGTTATGAATACACAAAGCACAGAGTTTAATCTTGTATTATTATTTACTAATTAATGTATTATTTCCCACACAAATAATGGTAAACCTACTTTTTCCCTACCCTATATACACACACATATGCACTATCTTGGATTTTTTTCTTTGCCAATGTCACAGTTCATTGGCATCTTCATAGAAACTTCAGGAACGGCTCCATCTTAAACTTGACAAAGTGACAAAGTCAACTTTTTTCTGTTTCCTTTCTACCATTAAAAATTAAAATTAAAAAATAAATAGAAACACTTCTCTCAGTGTAGAATCAAGACACATCTTTAAAAAAGTAGAAAATGTCTCATTTTACAAACAACTGCTAAGATCTAGCCTGAACCTTAAAATCATAGAATCATATTACATTGGACTTTGAATAAATCTTAGATTGTATCTCATCTAGACCTTCATTGCACAGATAAGGAAACTGATGAGGGGCTGCTGATCTACGAGGACCTGGATCCCCTAACACCTGAGACATCAAGTGTGGAGCATGTCAAAGCCACAAGAACTCTGACTGGAACCACTGGCAGAATGGAAACCATCTAAATGCACCAAATCGTATGCAAATGTACAACTATGTATAGTTACAATCAAATTAACTGGTAAATCACCATGCTCCAATGTCAAGAATACAAAGTAGTTGTACACGGAAAACTGTGTGTTTTACTTGCAACACCAAGTGAAACAACTTAGTGCCTGGCTCTTGGCAAATTCCGTCTTTAGGAAGAACCCATCATAAGGAAAAGCAGTGGGTAGTGGGAGGACCAGCATGGCTTCTTACCCCCAAACCACCTACTGAATTAGACGACAAACACCCTAATGCTATTTGGACTCTAAAAACCAAAAGTGTAGGCAGATTACTTTGCCCATTTTTTTCTATTGCTCACTAAAGTCGAGGCTTATGATTTTGACTGCTCAGCCACCACCTGCTAACAGCAGGTGGTTTCCTTTAGATAACTTCCTCTCTCACTTACAGACCTGTTGTTCAGGTAGGGTTGGCTCTATCCTATCTCACACCAGACTGGGGGTTGGGGGCGGGGGAAGCACATGACCCAGGCCTGGCCAATAGGAACACTTCATCCCTTGACTGTAACGACTGTTTTAAGGTTGGCCATGTGACCCTAGCCAGGCCAATGTCTGCATTCTACAGAAAGCACCGGGAAAGAGAAGAGTTTTTCTAGTTATACCTGAGAACTTCCAGAATTCACAATAAGAAGAGAGACCATCTGAGGAAGAAGCCAACATAGAGGAAAGCAGAACAAACTACAGTAACCAGAGAGGAAGGGGAGGGCAACAACAGGGGAAAGATGGGGAAGGGTCATCAGGGAACATGTATAAATGACCGAAGGACAAAGCTGGAGGAGGGAAGGACTGAGGGTGGGAGTTGGGGGTGGGTGGGGCAGGGGAAAGTGGTGTCAGGAAAATGGAGACAACTGTACTTAAACAATAAAAAAAGAAGAAGACAGAGACAGAAAGAGTTTGAGCTATATTGACATCATTGAATCTCTGAAATCAGTACCTGCCTTGACCTCTCAGTTACCTGCTTCAGTAAAATCTCTGGTATATATTTTTTAATAAATTGGAATTGAATTTTCTGGTTTTTGGCAAACACAAGAGTCCTGACCAATATACTCATCTCCCCAGTCCTGCTTCTTTCCCAACCTCCTCCTTCCTTGGTCTTCTGGTTCAGCGAACTGGACAGCAGGGGGTCTGAGAACTGGTCCTGGGTCCACCGCCCCCTTGAGCCACAACCTGTCTAAGCCTCAATGTCCTCATAGAAAAGGGGTGGAGGCTACATCCTTCCTACCTAACAACGTTAAGATGAATCTTACTTTGAAGGGTTTTGAGATCCAGGCCAGGTCATTAATACAAAATCACAATGATAAGTACATAATATTTCAAACATGAACTGCCATTATTTGCTAAAAGTTCTAGAATTGTCTCATTCCTCATTTTGGTTCTTTTGCCCATCTTTTTTCCACTTTGTTAAATATGAACATAGGTCACTACCTCAAAGGTTGAATTGGTCAATTGCCTAGTCATTATTATAAAAATGTAAAATCTTAATTAAAAAAATACTGGCTATGTAGAAAGGTGGAAGGAATGTGTGCTTTAGTAGCTTAAATGTTCAGCAAAATAAGCTTTAAATCACAGCTTTCTTACCTACCTGAGTTATATGAGTGGCCAAGTCATTTACTACCTCCAAGCCGGGGTTTGCTGGTACGTTCAGACAGCATAAAAATCACCCATCATTTTGGACTGCTATGACAATCAAATGATATACATGTGGTCTTTCAATGAAACTCCATAATTAGAAGAATAAGAGTGATCATTGTTTATTATTAGCAAGAATCACAGAAACCATGGAGTTAGGACTAAAAGGTGTGCAGAGCTGGAAAGATGAGACAGTGGGACCAGAAATCACTATAATGGGAAAGATTGTGTGAATCTCAGAGGCCTGAGCACTGGGTCCAGAACCCTGGAGTCAGAGGCTCAAAAACAGCAGTACTGCTTCTTTGTTCGTAGCTCATAGTTTGTCTGCCTCCCCTATACTTTTTGAGACACTGTGCTTTGATCTCCTCAAGCTCAAGGTAGGTATCTTGATTATTTTTGTATGCCTCTTCCTTAGGAAGTACTCAGTAAATGCTCTCTGTGATTTGAACATAATAATCTGTTGTCCTAAAGGAAGGGCTGCCTCCACATTTGATGTCTATTCCCAAGGATAAGAAAACCAGACACAGCTCATGAGCATTTACCTTTTCACTGGAAGAGAGTCCCATAAGTCTTTTCTTATGTGATTAAGTTGGTCACCTGAATGTTCTCCCACACCTCCCAGCTCCTCTGGTATCTTCAGATGTATGGAGGTTAATCCTCTTGGATGTGTGGTTTCGTCCTGTGTAGCACTGGCATCATCTGGGAGCTTGTTAGAAATGTGTGTTCTCAGGCCCTTTCTCCAGCCCTTTCCCTGACCTACCAAATCAGAGTCTCAGGCTGAAACCCAGGAGTCTGTTTTAGCAAAATCTCCAGGAATTCGGATGCACACTGAAGTTTGAAAACCACTGTTCCAGATAAGACCTTAATATCTTCATTTTTTAAAAGGCATATAAGTAAACATTTTAGCCTTTCCATGGTGGCAGGTAAGGAGAAGTTACTTTTACAATCTAACTCAATCATATAACTTCATTTTTATGTTTCCAGTGGCAAACTTATTAAAAATATTTGCTAAATAAATACAGTATTTATTTGCTTAAATAAATAAATAAATAAATAAATAGAGATGAATAAAATCAATGTTTCTAACCTTAAAAAGCTCCAGTTTCTTTTTTTAAGGGACCAAAGGGTCAGCTGCAGGTGGGGACAGTACCTCCCACATGTCAGTCAGGACCCTAGATAATGCTCTGGAGGGCGATGTGGAGCTCATGAGAATTCTACAGCTGTATCAGGCCCATCACTGATATTGTCAGACTGGCTAGCCCTCTGCCAAGGTGTACAGGGACCAAACCTATTGCTCCCAAGTGCAGTAGCCAATGTGTGCTAAGTTACCCAAGGAAAGTAAACCAGATCCTTGTAGGAGCCCCAGGCATTAAGTCCTGGGCATTCAGCAATCACATGTGATCATATTGACGTGAATGTGAAGACAAAATAAAGTATAGCAATAGTATAAAGCCTAACTGTGCCTGGACCATGGGTGTCCAACCTTTTGGCATCTCTGGGCCACACTGGAAGAAAAGTTATCTTGGGCTGCAAATTAAATACACTGAGACACATAATCACACACAAAAAATCTCATAATATTTTAAGTAAATTTATGAGATTTTGTGTTGGGCCACATTCATCGTCATCATGGGTCACATGTGGCCCACGGGCCATGGGTTGGACACCCCTGCTTAAACCACGGTGGCAGGAGAAAGTTTAAAGAAAGTTTAGGTAATATAAGCAATCTTGTGATGTGTGTGACAACTACCTACCTGCACCTGGTCAGATTATGTAAGTGGTACTCCGAAATAGTGTTTTTAGTAATTAACGTGCACAAATTACCCCACCCCTTCACATGCTTGTGAAGAACCAGTATCTGGCATTTGAAGATCTAAAGGTAGAGAACCCTGGTTAGCTGTGTTCACAAGACCTTTCCAACATGACAGATGTTGGAGGCAAGGATAACATCACATTATAGATAATTTTTAATGGCCATTACTTTGACAAGTTAAAATTAAGATCAGCCTAGGTAAACTCTTTTATCTTTTTTAACAGAAAATTAAGGAAAAAATTATGATAAATGTAAATAGAAAGTAGAAAGGCACCCAAAAGCCATTTGCCCTTCCAGCTAGGCCCTGGCAAAACACCAGCAGAGACCAAGCAAACACCTGGGTCCTGCCTGGGACCTGGGGCCTAAGTCCTAGGGCCCAAGAAGTGCCTATGTCCTCTAAAAAGAGTCCTTGTTCTTTCTCTAGATTGTACAGCCTGGTTCTGTGAGCTAAGGGGAAAGATAATCCTCAAGAAAAATCAGTGCATAACAATGACATTCCAGAGGAAATTCCCCATCAACACTCACCATTGCAGGTAACACACACACACACACACACACACACACACACACACTCCTCAAACCCTACTCCCCCTGCCCCTGCCCCACCAACCTCCAAGGGGGACCATCTCCCTCTGAAGAGAAGGGAGAACCTGGGCTTAATTTGTCCTGTTGCAGAACAGATACTGCATTCCACACCACGACTGCTGTGTAATGGAAGACCGCACACTTGCGGCTGCAACATTGGGCGAAGTCCTTAGCCAACTATTTGAAAGCACGAAGAGCCCCTTCATACCCACTCCCAAGCTTTTCTCTAGTCTGTTACCTATTCAGTGCAAGAAAATACTCCAGCCAGAACCCTCAGGAAGGTTGCTAAATTAACATATAAAAATTTTGGAGCCCCAGTCAAATTTGAATCTCAGGTAAACAACACATATTTGAATGTTGTTTATCTGAGTTTATTATATGTTGTTTAACCAAGATTCAAATTTGACTGGCCATTCTGTGTTTTACCTGGCAATCCTATCCCTAAAGCTATTAATAAGGAATTTCAGAATTTCTGTCTTGGGACTAAATATTAGCCCAGGTGAAAGAGAATATGGAAATGGGGATTGTGAACTTTTTAATGTGCACAGGGTCCTTCCTGCAGATGGTACTGTGTTTACTTTACAACTTCTCTGTGAGGTAGGACCAAAGTCTTTAATCCTCACTTTACAAGTGTAGACTCTGAGTTAAAGAATTGCACAAGGTTACAAAGCAAAGTAAAGAGCTGGGATTCAAATCAAAATCCTCTGGAGTTCTTTTTTCTTTCTTTCTTTTTTTTTTTTTTTTGTATGGGGTCCTGTCAGTCACTACCCTAACCAAACATAAGAGAAGGAAGAATTAAAGAGATTGGCTAGAAAGCTCTGCTTTAGCAAGCAAAAATACCTGGCGCAAGCATGGACCCTCTTTTCTATTTTCACGCCTAAGTAAGCAATCATCTGTCTGTATTCTTTACAGGCTGAGAGTGGCCATTAAGAAATGAAAGTGAGTTTAGATTTCACCAGCTTGTTTGGATTTGAAGACATTTTGCATTTCAAGAAACCAAGGTCAGCTCAACCCTTTTAGCACTGGGACCTAGATACCACCATGATTTAAGCAAACAACTACGCCAGTGAATTTAAAGGTAAGTGGTGGAATAATTGTTCCCTGCCTCCCATGCTTCAATTTGCCAAGGACTATCTTTATTTCTAAATCTATTAAGGAGAGCTCGGTTCCACTCTGCAAAATACTAGCAAGTTCTGAAATAAGGTGGAATTTATCCTTGTGAATACACTTAGAGAATAAAAAAATTGGGTATCATTAGTAAAAATTAACCTTCCCAGCATTAGCTGTCTCTTGCATGCCTTCTTTGCTAACTCCAAGTAAAGCTGTACTCAGAGCTCTTGTTAGAAAATTATAGCAAACTGGACCTCATGCTTCTTATTTAAAAAGAAAAAATACATATTGTGGGATTACTCTACCACTGCTAAGACATTCCAAATTCAAATCTTTATTCCCCCACGAAATCAAATGCTTAACAATATTTACCACATCAAAAGAAATTAGTTGAGTTTGTAGTATAACAGAACCAAACTAATATTTTTCACATGACTGTTCATTTTTAGAAGCTATACAAGGAGTAACAATTGTCCATGAAGAATATTGTTGTGAGAAATTCCAAACTGCTCCAGAGCTGTGGCGAGGAAGTCCAGAGATTATTATTGGATAATGACATTAGAAATCAAAAAGTATATAGTATTATAGTATTGAGCTATTAGAGTAGGGAATCAATTCAAGGAGACAAGCAAAATTTATATACTTTATTGATTTTAAATTTTACATGCTTTGCTGTACGAGTAAATCTTTTGTAGTAATTCTGCAGCTTTGAAACATTGTAAATAACAGAGACTATAGGGACTTCAGAACAACCATTTTTTCTTACTGAAAGTATATAGCCTTTAATGAATATTAGAAAAAATTGGGGTAATGAAATACTTTAAAGCTATCTTAAGCCAGAGCTTGTGTGTGTGTGTGCGTGTGTGTGTGTGTGTTGGTTTGGTTTGGTTTTTTTGGTCTCCAAAGAGTGAGCATGTACCAGGTAGTGAAGTAATTCCAGGTAGCATTGCACTTAAGGAAAAGCACAGTTAAATTGATCCTATTGTATTACATAAATCCAACATATCCTGTGTAAACTCAGAAACAGGTGGCTCTTTGTAAAAAGTAGCTGGCTCTCAACCAATAGAAGTTACGTTTTCTCACACAAAAACATGCATGGGAGGAAAACCTTGAAACAATGGTTGACTTAGGATTCCGAAATCAAGAAGCAGATTGAATGTGAAATCTCTACGGTGCCTTCAATATGCCTGAATTCAAAAGCTTCAGCACCAGGCACTTGGTGAACCCGTTTCCAGACAAGCATTTGAGTAAGCCAGTCAGGTTCCCAGAGCCTGCCACCTTTATTAAAAATAATTGCAGTCTAGGTAATTTGTAATTTTCAATCATATATATAATATAGAAAATGACAGGCATCAGGGGGTGGGAGGAGTTTTATATTTTTACTGCAGTGAGCCTGACTGACACTTAAAAAAACATTTTGACACATTCAAGTGTGAGCAACAAATCTGTCCACAGATTCATAAGCCACATGTTTACTTAAAGAAGCCTAGCCCAATAAATGGGGATCAAAATCACAAGTGCTTAAATCCATAAAATTCCCCAAAGTGAACTAGCACCAACAGAATACATTCTAACATTCTTAAGATGAATAAAGATTTTCATATAAATATATAACATACTTATATCAATTTTTAGCATCTGTGCATTATTTTTTTTATCTTGAAAAGCCTTAGATCTACCTTTCCAATATGTAAACTAGTATGAATGTGAAAATGAGTGCAGTGATTAGGAAACTAAAGTCAAACTACTTTTTGCAGTTTTGACTTATATTTACTCAGAGCACATCCAGTATACTTGTTTGGAAGCCCATTTTTAGATACAAAATTTGATTTTTTTCCCACTTACACACATACAGAATCATGTAATATAATGATTCTACACATTTATAAGAACCTAAAGGAAATGATGGTGATCCTAAAACACATGAGACTCAGATGAACAAAAACAATCTCTGTATTTATTTAACAAGGGACAGAGACTTCCGGTCAAGACGGTGGCATGGTTAAATGTGGTACTTGAATCCTCCAACAACCACATCAAAAGTACAACTAAACTGCAGAACACCCATCATTCAGAACTGTCTGAAATCTAGTTGAATGGATGTCCTATAAGTAGGGAATGAAAGAAGCTACACCAAGACTGGTAGGAGAGGCAGAGACACGAAACAGCTGGTCCAACACCCATGTGTGGTGGATAAAATTTGGGATGGATATCTCAGCTGCATAGGTTCCCCTGAGGAGCAAGGAATCCCTGTCCCACACCAGGACCCTCAGCCTAGATTTCCAGGGCCAGGAAGAGAAGTCTCCATAACTTCTGACTATAAAAACCACCAGGGAGTGTAGCAGAGTGAGACAAGGGCTTCCAGAGTCTCAGACAGTTTCTCTTAAAGGGCCTATGCACGGCTTTACTCTGACTCCTTCCCTCTAAGTTCCAGTGCTGGGGAAGCAGCTCAAAGGGCAGCAGGGGAGGAATTAAAGTGTCAGGCATCAAGGCAAGATCTGGAAGGGCAAATTTCTGCCAGACAAAAATGCTGGCAGAGGCCACTGTTCCTTTCCTGAGATCCTCCAACCCACAAAGCTGGCAGATAGGTGCCATATCTGAGACTCCATCAACCTGGCTCACACTCTTTGCCTAGCCCTGGTGATTCCTTGAGACCCCACCCCACCAAATTTGTTGGCCCATCCAAGCTATTTCCAGTGTTTTTTCCATAAAAACTGCCTGTCTTGGCTCCTGCTGTGAGCTTTCCTAAAATCTCTCAAAGGTTGACAAATTGCAAACAAGCAGCATCTGGCCTTGGTGTGCGCTGCATCCCTTGCTAAGTGGCCCCAGGCCCTGCACTAGAGGCAGCTGGCCTGGGTTCACAGCTTGGCCTCTCTTGGGCATCTCCAAGCCCAGTACAAGTAGCAGACATCTGCACATCACTGGAGCTCATGTTGGGTGGTCTCATACAGGTGGTAGCTGACCTTGTACCTCCCAGGAGGCCCCAGAGCCAATGCGCCTGGTGATTAGCTTCAGACCATGTCAGATTACAACCCTACCACCTCCACAAGCAACACACTCAAGGGGTGGACTCAGTGAGCACCAATGCCCCGATAAGCAAGTCCTGCTCCATAGGGTCAGCTCCTGCACAGCAGCCCCTCTGTTGAAGTCATAGCCAGTCCTTACAGCCAATTGGCCTGGGGACAATCCCTCCCAGTGATTCCCATAGCAATCAAGGCTCAACTGTAACATGACAGTGCCCAGAACCCACACAGTGGTGCTCCTGAGGTGCCCAGCTTGGGTGACTGGGGAGGCTGCACCACTGGGTCCTACTGGACCCTCACAAAGCCACTCTACCATGTTCAAGAGATTTAGCAGCTCTACGTAGTACATACAAATAAATATAGGGAAGCAGCCAAAATCCAGAGACAAAGAAACAGACCCCAAATAGAAGAACAGGAGAAACCTCTGGGGTAGAGGGGAACTAAATGAAAAAGAGGCAAGCAATCTACTAGATACAGAGTTCAAAACAATGGTTATAAGGATGCTCAAGAAGCTTAGTGAGAATTATAAGGAACTTACTGAGAACTTCAACAGCATGAAAAAGGACATAGAAACCATGAAAAAGAATCAGTCAGAAATGAAGGATACACTAACTGAAATGAAGAATACACTACAGAGAAGTGACAATAGAATAGATGAAACAGAGGATCAAATCAGAAATGTGGCATATAAGGAAGCGAAAAAAAAAACCCAAAACACCCAATCAGAGAAAGCAAAAAGAAAAAAGATCCAAAAAAAATGGAGATAGTGTAAGGAGCCTCTGAGACAACCTTGAGCATATCAACATTCACTCATGGGACTGCCAGAAGGAAAAGAGAGCAAGAAATTGAAAACCTATTTGACAAAACAATGACAGAAAACTTCCTTAACCTTGCAAAGGAAATAGACACAAACCCAGGAAGCTCAGAGAGTCCCAAACAAGAAGAACCCAAAGAGGCTCATACCAAGACACATCATAATTAAAATACCAAAGGGTAAAGACAAAGAGAGAATCTTAAAAGCAGCAAGAGAAAGGTAATTAGTTACCTATGAAGGAGTTCCCATGAGATAATCAGCTGATTTCTCAACAGAAGCTTTATGAGCTAAGAGGCATTGGCAAGAAATATTCAAGTGATGAAAAACAAGGACTTACAACCAAAATTACTCTATCCAGCAAAGGTATCATTTAGAATCAAAGGGCAGATAAAGTGCTTCCCAAATAAGAAAAAACTAAAGGAAGTCATCACCATCAAACCAGTATTACATGAAATGTTAAAGGGTCTTAAGAAGAAAAGAAGGAAGAGGAGAGGGAAAATGAGGATGAGGGAGAGAAGGAGGGGGGAGGAGTGTAGAAGAGGGAGGAGGAGAAAGAGAAGAAGAAGAGATAAAAAATTTGAACAAGAAAATGGCAATAAATACATACCTAATCAACAAAACAAGCAAGCAAGCAAAATATAACCAGAGACATTGAAATTAAGAACAAACTGACAGTAACCAGAGGAGAGGTGGGAGGGGATGATGGGAAAAGGTGGAAGTGTTGTCAAGGAACATGTATGAGGGACACATGGACAAAGCCAGAGGGGGGTAGGATGGAGGGGGGAAGATGGGAATGGCTGGGGTAGGTGGGAGTGGTGGGAGGCAAATGGAGACAGCTGTACTTGAACAACAATAAAAAATGTGAAAAAGAAACAAAATGTACTGAGAATTAATGTTTTTAGATTAAAATATCAACTGTATAACTAAAAGATAGGGGAGGGTAAAATATACACTTAGAAATTCTTAAGGTAGCAAATCTTATATCTAAATTTTATGTTTTGTTTAAATTTTATTTTGTGTTTTTTGCTCTCAATAAAAATTAAAAAGAAAATGAAAACAAGTGAATCTAAAACACAAAATAAACAAAGAAGCTGAACAGAAAGAGAAATAGGTAAAGAGAACATTTTGACAGTGGCCAGATGGGAGGGGAGTTGTCGCGATGGATGAAAGAAGCAAAAGAATTAAGAAATACAAATAGGCTGTTATAGAACAGTCATGGGGATGTAAAGTACAGCATAGGGAATATAGTCAATAACTAATAACTATATATGGTGTCAGATGCATGTGAGATTATTGGGATGACCACTTAGTAAATTACATAGTGTCTAATCACTGGGGTGTGCACCTGAAACTAATATAATATTGGATGTCAACCAAAATTGAAAAAATATATATATTTATAAAAACAAAATAAGATTTTAAAAAGGGGACAAAAGTTCTGTATTTCTTCAGGCTTCTAATGTGAGTTAATGAGAATATAAATCAAAACCACTAAAACTATTAACACTTGCAAGTTGGGCACTGACTCATTGCAGTGTCTTAAAATGGATAACCTTCTCAAAACTGCATATGCATATTTCTAACCATGCCACCAGCATAAGCAACCTTTGTGTGATGGAGAGAGAGGACAGGGTAGTTTCTATGGGGGTGGGAAGTAAGTCGGAATTGTAGGAAAGGAAAGAAATCTAACTCAGGGACCTTGAAAAGTTAATTTGGAAACTTTTGTTAGTGACTTTGGACTTCATTAAACTCCATGTATCACTATAGCAGCATGATCTCAACAGTTTAAAAGGTATTTGTCATCAGTGAAAGAAAAACATTATTTTTAAAGGAGTAAAAAGATTGATGCATCACTGTGGACTACTTAAGCCCCACGCAGTTTCAGTCTTCAGTATTAATCTAAATGTGATGGCTTTTGCATACAGCGCATAATTAAACATTTTCTTTTCAGAGCTTTATAGAATCCCCATATGTTTTTAATGGCATCATCTGAATGTTTTTCTTAATAATTCTGGCAGCCTGCTCCTGAATCTTCAAGTTTGTTTTTTGTTCCTAATATCTTTTCTACAGAGGCTGCATTGTGCCAAAGATTGAATCAAGCTCTGAGAGCCCCATGGTGGAGGAAGACATACACACTGACTCACATGCTCACACTCTGCTCTCTCTTCACTCTTCATTTGCCATCGGTATTGCTATTGGCACTGGGGAAAGATATGTGAGAAAGAGAAGGCAAGGAAAGAACACAGGGCTCTGTGTCACAACCTCACCCCACTATGTGGCACGGCCCCTTTCTCTTCAGTCCCGAGACTTTGCTAACTCATGTCTGCCTGCCTGTCTGCTATGAGTGTTTGGTGAGCAAATGTAGGCGTGTGCATGCCGATGGGGTAAGATGACCTTGGCGGCTATAATATATGGTCTGCCTGGCATCCCGGGACTGGACATACATAATTTGCTGACTCAATGCCACTGCCTCATGGGAACAAACTTTCTCTTTTTGAGCAGTGGTCCATTTTCTGAACCAAAGCCCTTCAGACACAACCCATAAAACTGAAGTAATGAAACGTTCACCATTTGGCGTAGTCAGCCACCTTTTGAGCTGTAAATCAGAATCACTTCCATTTCAGGTGGTATAAATGCAACCCAGTTATCAGGCATACATCCAGGAGGGGACATCGGGATATAATAATAACCTGAGATTCTAATATCCATGTCTACCCAGGACTACTGCCCATAGTCTCCAACACTGAATGTAAGAGCCATTACATGAAGAACAACTAAATCAAACAGAAGAATGTGCCCCATTGTTGTTCAAATGTAGCCCTGAATTTGCTTTATCCCAACATAAATTTAAATTCTGGAAAGTGACAAAGACTATAAATAACTCACATTTGAATCATAAGTCTCCTTTAGATTGAGTGTTTGAACTCAGGTCCAAGTTTCAAAATATAATTTTTTTAAAAAAAAAGTGTTCTCACACTCTTACTATATTTGTCATCTTGAAACTGATGATGTGAATGAACAAAATGGAAATAGTAACCAAAACGGCTTCCTTATGCTATTTTCCTCATTGAACTTCATTTATTTACAGATGGCCAAGTGGCTAGGAAGGCATTTGAAACCCTTCTATTATTAAGAACCGAGCTTTATCAAAAATTTCAAAGAACTGGTTTGTATTTCAGAATTCCACAGATGATGTGCCTTAAATAGAAACAACCACCTTGGAAAGTCTTAAAACATATGTAGGCAAATAAGGGCAGAAACAAATTATCCAGGAATGGGCATGCTAGGGCTTTCACTGGTACTTCTAACATTTGTTGTTGAAACTTGACTGAAACAACAATAATCTTTAATGGCCTCTCTTTTTAATGGTTCCCAGTAAACAAAAATAATTTTCCCTGCTTTCTCTTCCATCTAAATTGCTGTAGGTGAATTTATAACGTGGTAAATATAATAAAAAAGAAGGTTGTGGGAATGAAGTGATTGAACAAAAATAAAAAGTTAAGGGTTAGAAAAAAAATCGGTTGCCTTTCCTCCTCGTCCAGACACCATTTCAGCAGCTGGTCTCCTGGTCCTGGCCAAAGGAAGGAGCTGCCAGAGACCGAAGCCACAGGGTCTAATGAGCTCACAGTCCAGTAGAAACAGTCACTTCAGGACTCCTGTGGGGAACCCTCACAGCTATGCAACCTTGGTTAAAACCCAGAAGATATTTCTTAAAAGGCTTTGAGTCATAAACACCAGCAGGGCAACTTCACATGTACCCAAAATCTGATCGAGGGGCCTTCCTTATCCTTCCAGGGCAAACTGCATGCATGAACACAGCTCGGTGGTATCTCCACATTTGAAGCAACCCTCCTTCTAACTCCATCACCACCACCAAGGCTCCCCACACCCAGGTCTCAGAGTACCTGCCCTCACAGAGTTAGTCTGTGGGGACTGCGATGATAGGCTGCAAGCCTCCCGCCCCTTCCCCAGCATCTGAGAATCACTTGGTACAGATGACCCCGCCTTGTAAGCCTTAGAACAATTCTCCATCCAACCAATGAGGAATTTCAAGAGCCCTAAACTGGTAGCTAGTAGGGCCTGGTTTTCGATGGCTTTCCTTTAGTTTTAGGAGTTCAGTATTAGCCTTACTCATCAGAATGGAACAAGGTCCCAGCCTCATGTCTTAGAGCAAATAGAGATCCCTGCTGTGTACTTGCGCATTACCCAAGTTCCTCTAGGCAAACATTTGCTGGGTACCACCTGATGCCAGCCACTGTGCTGGGCATGGGGGAAAAGAATGAGATAGGGCACTGCCCTTGCTCTCAAAGAACTCACAGCAGAGAGAAGGACAGAGATATATTTTAAGTACACTTATAAGATAAGTGTTCTAATAGATGGAGAAACAGTTGGCAGGAAAAACAAAAGTGGGGGTTGCTACGTACACTGGGGTGGAACCAAGAAAACGTTCACAAAAGAGGTGGCATCTGAGGCAGCCCTTGAAGGCATTCATGTGGTAGAAAAGGCAGAAGGACGGAAAGTCAGAGATGCAAGGAGGGCACTTGAGAACGGGGCACAGCACGTACAAAGGTGACCGTGCTCCTCAGACTTCCGTGTTCAGACAAAGCACTTCGGGCTACTGCTTGAAATACAGACTGCTAGTCCTCGCTCTCAGATTCTGCTTCTGTTGGTCTAACATGCAGATCTGAAGTTTGCATCTTTCACAAGGAAAAAGATTTCAGGTCAGTTTGAGAAACGTCTGGCCAGGGTCACCAGGTACACGGTGTTTGGGGGATGAAGAGAAATTCCGCAGGAACAGAGCATGGCCTGGGGAGTGGGAGATGAGTTGATAAATACAGCTGGTCAACCAGATATAAGAGACTAGCAAATCTTCCAGGCCCCTGAAATTCCAGGAAGATTTAGACACTGACAGCCGCCCTCCAAGCTGCATGAGGCCCGGGTCCGGTCTCCACAGCTGTGACCTCTTAGGTGTCCTCAGCGCAGCGTTAGGAAGAGGGGAAAGAGACCGGCCTGAGCCCAGACAGCCCAATGGTTCAGTCCCAGTTCTGCCACTCCCTATGTTTTCTTGGCAAGTTATTCACCAGGTTGGGGCCCAATTTTTCCTCTGCGAAATGAGACTGGTAACACCAACATGCCAAGGTTACTCTAAAGATTAAATGGTGAGACATACAAGCAATGCCTATCTCAGTACCTTACATTTAGTATTTTTGAAATAAAGATTTAACTACAATATCTAACGTTTATTGAAAAAGCAGGTAAACAGTGAAAAAGAAAAGAAAAAGAAGGTTTTGAATTCAGAGTCATGGCCCGTCCGCATGAAGAAGATACAGAATTTCCCCAAGACTGAGTCTCCCTGCAGGTTGCCAGACAACCCCTGTAGGTCACCTTGTCTGTCAGCACCTCAGATCTCAGGCTTGTTCTCCCATTTTCCAGGTCCTGTCCCAGATCTCCAACCTCTCTCTGGGGCTGGATGCTCCCTGGACCAACACAATGCTCACCTGCCCACCATCCCCATCAGCAAGCCTGACCATTTCTCATAGGCTCTGTCTCTTGTGATCACACTGAGTCCCAAACCTCTCCCAGTACCACAGTCATTATTCATGAGGGCTGGCACTGTGCCTGAAAATGATTAATTTATCTGCCGAAGATACACTCAACTGACGGTCCCTCGAGGCTCCTGATCTCTGTGGTATAAACAAACTGAAACAGAGAAAGAGCATCCCTGGTACTGAGGATGGTAGATAATTTTTATCTTGAATCCTTGTCTCCTCATTATATGAAAAATAGTGTGTCTCTAAATTCCAAGGATGCTCTGGAGTTTCAAGACATTTTCCTCTCCCTTTCCTCATTTGACCCTCTCCAGAACCTTGTAACAGAGGCAGGATGGTTCTGCCGTTTTACAGATGGAAAAATATTGAGCTCCAGAGATACTAGCTGTCTTAGCCAAATGGCCTTTAAACTATAAACTTGAACCCAGGCCTCTGACTGCCGATGCATGCTCTCCATTATTCTACATATACTCCTTCTCATTTTCTGCTTACCTTGACCTTCATCAGGAGAAGTAATAAATGTTCATGGGTCCAACTCTTCTATGTAAAAGATTAAAGTTTTGACCCATGTGACAATGAAGCCCATATAGAAATATAGCCTGACAAACAGCTGTATTAATCTATTTCTTAAGAAGAGACCATTAATTCTAAAGACACTGAAGAACCAGTTGAGGTCCTTCCTGTACCAATTGCAAGTGGATTTAGAGCCACAGCAGTCACCATGGTAGAGCAGAAGGAACAAGTTTGGGATCAGAAGAATCTAGGTTCACAAGCCTGACTTTGCCACTCAACCAGTTTCATGATCTTGAACAAAAATTCTGACCCTGATTTTTTTTCATCCTTAAAATGGTGATGACCTCTAAATTCAAGCAAGATTGTAAGGCAACATATACCACAAGCCTAGTTCAGTAATCACAGAGAGGTCCTTAACCAATGTTAGTCCACTTTCTCTAGACAAGTGCTATAAATACTGTAATGTGCATGAGAGCATCTTAAAACACAGCTTGCTGAGAATTCGTGAAAACACAACTTACTGAGTTGCCCCATCCTCCACGTTTCTGATTCAGTAGGTCTCGGGTGGAACCTGAGACTCTGTATTTCTAACAAGTTCCCCCAGGTGACATTCATGCCCAGGCTGATGCTGCTGAGTCCAGGAATCGCACTTTGAGAAACACTGATCTCAAGCCAGATGAGGTGTCATGTAGTCATGGAGATAGAAGTCACTGGGTAGAAATCTTTATCCATAATACCCACACAAAATCACGAACTCACAATCAAAGCCAGCTAGGAAAACAGAAAGCTAGAGATGGCCATAATCCTGACTCTTTCATGGACTCTGTGTCATAGACTCTTCAAGGTCAGAAGACTCTGAGCCTTAGCTCAGATCTCAGTAAAGACTTTGTCTACAACTTGTGATTCCTGTGTATTCACTTCAGAAATTCCTACACAACAATATCCCATCCCTATTCCTAGAAACTTGGCTTCCTTATCAGCAGTCCCTGAAAATCACTGAGGGCAACCAGACTGGCACTTATGAGACCCGGCATCACAGTCTGATTGAGGCTGCTCAACGAAAGAGCCAGGTACCCTCACTAAGATTTCTGCATCACCAGTACCTCAGTCACTTCACTCCCCCAACTCGTGCACATGTATGAATTTTCACACTGAGGTTTTTTCAGGAATGCAATTAGAGCAATCATTCAAAAGATGCACCAGCAATAGCTCATTTTTACACCTAAACATTTTTCTTACAGGGAGTGGCAGATTTTGCTTCAATGAAAGGAAGAAAATAACAACAAAAAACCCCAGAAAATACATTACATGAAGGTGGTAGAGATAGTATATCCTCTTTTGTTTCCAGATATGAAGAATACATAAAAATGTGATGAACGGGCACTGGCATATATACTGTTCTGTTCTTGTGAAGAAATTTGTAATTTATCTCTATTTTGTTGCAGCCAGATTCCACTGAGTCATCAATTTCCACTGCATTATCCAATGTTCAGCTCGGGGAGAATATTAAGCAGCCACCAGATTCTGAACTTTGCATTTCCTCACATTTGGTCCCTCACTAATCAAGCTTTGTCTCCCTGTGATTATATATATATATACATATATATATCTCAGACCCTGAAATCAACTTTCTTTGTTTTATCAAGACCTGGTGTGTAGTGCTTCTGATTTATCATTTTTACAACAGTCTCTTCCCTGCGGGCTCCAGGTTGCGATGGTGGCATTGCTACGATTTATGGTGGGGATCTTTGACGGAAAATGTATGCTCCTTTTGATTTTCCTTCTTCTCAACACCTGGTTCTTATTTTCTCAACTCTAGCTTGTGCTATTTTAAGCATTATTTACCATTTGTTGAAATGTATCAGTTTATTTGGTGAAGATGTGTAAGAGAGAAGATGGATTTTTACAGTGGGCTATGATTTTTCCTCTTATCAACCCAATGCTGGGTTGGTTTTTTTTTTTTTTTACATTTTCTTATGTTGTTAGGAACCTGGAGTTCATATTTATCTCTCACTTGTTTCTCCTTATCTGCCACCAGAGAAAATGCAGGCTAGTGAGTTTCCTCAGGAAGGTGTTTGAATTCTCTTCGACTCAGTCTGCAGGTAACCACCTCCCTTCCAACCTGGAGGCACTATTTATTACTTGTGAAGGCTCCGCCCCCTCCAAGACCCAGAGCTAGGCTAATTTTTCCTTCTGAGTCTGAGAATGCTTCAGAATAATTTGGCAAAAGGTAGAGCTTCCAAAGACTGCTAGAAATTCATTTGTCAATATTGACGATAACTTGAAAAGCTGGTAATGAAATAAATAAAGATGCTCACGCCTGAGAAATGTTTGATTTCGAAGACTGACATTTGTCTTTGCTCCAAAGCAAATCGCAAACCAATAGAGACTATTATTCCATCTGAACCTGAAAACACCCAGAGTGCTTTCTCCTTCTTTTGCCTCCCCTAAATGCATCCAGCAGAGTGCTGGGTGCTGTGAATGCCTTGTCAGTCTCGATTTCTATTACCATTTTTAACTAGGGTTTCTTTTGTTAATCTATATACTTTTCCAAAATGTCAGGTAGTTTGGGGTATAATTTAAATGTGACGCTTAAACTTTCTCTGCCTGTTCCTCCATTCATTTCTGAAAATAGATTTTCAGGTTGTCATTTTTTAATTTAAAAAATTCATGAAATAGAAGCCCTGGCTGGCGTAGCTCAATGGATTGAGCTTGGGCTGCAAACCAAAGTGTCACAGGTTCGATTCCCAGCCAGGGTACATGACTGGGTTGCAGGCCATAAGCCCCAGCAACCACACATTGACGTTTCTCTCTCTCTCTCTCTCTCTCTCTCTCTCTCTATCTCTATCTCCCTCCCTTCCCTCTCTAAAAAAATAAATAAATAATAAAATCTTTAAAAATTCATGAAATAGGTCAATCTGACACTCTCTGGTGAAGCTAGCTAATACCCACCCCCCCAAACTAGGTGTCCAGATATGCCAGTTCCAGGGCAATTCTTCTTTATGTCCATTATCTCCACGTAATTATAAACAGCAGCATCCTTTCACTCTCAAAACTATCCTATTTGAGATGAAAATTACAAAGTCATACTATCCTGTATTCATCCTTCCCTATTTCCTTTTGGTAACAAAGCCTCTGCTGATTTTATTTGATAGGATACTTGGCTGTTCAGCTCAAAACTGCATTTTCTAATTTTCCTTGCAGCCTGTGTGGCCATTTATCTAGATAACAAACAAGTACAGAGTGCTTGCTGTTTGCTAGACACTGTTCTAGCTTACCTACAGATTAACACACACTTCACTCTCTTCTTATGAGCTGGTGAAATTTCATCATTCCCATTTTACAGATGAAGAAACTGAGAGATCAAATAACTTGCAGAACTGGCTGAGATGGGATATGAACCCCAACTCTGATTTCAGAGTCTGTGTTCTTAACTTGCTACCTGCAGGTGTGACCAAGTGCTGGCCAATGGGCTGTGGGAAGAAGTGACATGGGTGACCTCTGCATGTAGTCTGAGGAAAGTAACCTCTGTGTCCCCTAGTCTCTCTTCCCTGTGTCCCTCAGGCAGGAATGGGAGGTTGGTGCTGATGAACATGCAGAGTTGATACTCTGGGAGCTGGAGGAACCACAAACAGAGGGATGTGGATCCTCGGCCAACCTCACAGAGCAGAGCACCTTCCCATTTTCCATTGCTCACTACTCCAAGACGGCCTGTGTGAGGAAAGTAACATATCTTATTCGGGGTGCTATCAGCCTGTACCCTAATTAATACCTATCCACATCCCCACCTCATGAAATCCTTCCTTATGCAGATGTCCAGAAGATATGTGAAGATTCCATTCCAATATCAACATGAGTCCTCTTGACCAGACCCAAGCATTTCCTCCAAATGCCCCAAGATTCCTATCTATGCTAATGGCTGCTCCCATACCATTATCAAGAAGGACTTCACTCCAGGCAGAGAACTTAGCAGATGGAATCAGTCACACACAGAGTCCTCTAGCATGGGGCCACTCAGTAGTCTACAGATATTCCCCTCCAGCAAACTGTTCTCGAACCCTAATGAGATCTGTAGAGAATCTGAGAATAAGGAATTGAAATATTTATAGCAATCTGATAGACTACTTTTACGTCTATTACCACTAAAAATCTAAAACATATTTCTCAAAACAAAAAGGACTGTACTCCAGTTCTATACTTAATTCTTGGCATACAGAACATTTCCACAGGAGACAGACATGAGAGAGACTATAGCTAGAGATGCGCAGCCTCAGCACTTGCTCTCAAGCTTCTGGGTGCCGTCGTGGTCTCAGCCTCATCCTGAGCAGTTTTATGGACACACTTCTTGCTAAGTGAGGTTTCCCCGCATAGAACCTGCTACTATTGACAGATGAAAGCTAGTCTTTTCCGTGTATGCACAATTTTGAGCCTCATCCCTTAACCTTGGTTTAAATATAGAGTGCTAGCAAACAGGCCCCAAAATGGGCATCTTAGCTATACTGATAGCTCATATTATATCAACATATCTAATTATTATTGAATAGATTCATTTTCAATATTAACACATTGAATATTACATATTAATAAGGAAGGTATTAAGATTGATATGTTGATATTGGTATTAATGTATGTATTGAATATATTAATACTGAATATTAATATAGTAATAGGAAAAAGAGATAAGGGGACATGGAAATTACTTTTCTCAGACTATATGAACATTAAAAAAAAACTACACAAGGACTTACCAAATGCAAATCCTGTCACAAATGCCTTTTTTCTTACATTAAAAACAAAATCAAAAATAAAACTTGAGTGCAGAGACATCTTAGGTGTAGCTGATGAGATTGTAATAAGATTTTAAGGACATGGTTGTTACAGACCTATTTCCATCCATTCTGTGGTTCTAGAACAGTTGTCCCAAATTCTGTACATGTACAAGGAGAGCTTATCAGAGGTTCTTAAGGGTAGCTGTACATGTGCAATGATCTAGAGAGCTTTTTTAAACAATGCTACCCGGAGCCCCACTCCCTAGAAACTCTGACTTCATTGGTCTGAGGTAGGGTCTAGACATCAGGACTGGTTTAAATGCACCCCAGGTGACTAGTGCAACCAAGGGCTGAGAACAACCACTGAATGGGAACTCCCCATTCCGTAGTAAGCACTCTGTTCTCTGAGTTAGACTCAGAGTTGCAACTTCCTCCGGCTGAATAAAACTTCAGATGAACCACTTCCTGCCAAATTTGTTTCTCATTTATTCTAACTGCTGTGTTCAATCCCTGCCTAATTATTCACTTAATCTCTTCTCATTCTGCTCAAAGTGTAATTTTTTAATGACAACCCAAAGTTCTCTCAACACTCTGACACATTAGTTCATTGAATAATCCCTTAAAACATTACACGAGCCCCTTTTGGCTCATAAATAGTAAGTTGGGGAGAAAAGATTCACTTCTGGCTGGTTCCACTGAATGTACTAAATCAATATAGCTATGATGCCTTTCTTTCTTTCTTTCTTTCCTTTTTGCCTGTTCTCCAGCACTCTACATGAAACCAGGGTTAAGGGGATGAGGTTCAAAATTGTCCACACCTGGAATAGACTAGCTCTCATCTATCAATAAGAGCATATTGACAGGTTCCATGATGAGCAAACCTCTTTTGTCAACAAAAACTACTTATGAGGTTAGGAAGCCTCAGGTTGCATCTACCTGTCTCCCAGATTTCATCAGTTCAGGTCTGGGTATAATCAGAGGACATGTACACAGAGACAAAGACGTTGGCTTCTGGCCGATTGTAAACTACTCATCCAGTAGATGATAAAATGCAAAGGGAAACTCACTCTTAAGACATTTCAAACACTGATGCCTAGGTCAGGGTCCAGGCAGGGTTCCCCACATTCTGCAGAATGAAATTACAATCCAGGCACATTTGCTGAATGCCTCCTAAACTCATACAGTTAGCCCAGAGGGTGGCCCATGGGGAAATAATTTCCCTGTTAGGGTAACAAGTGAGCAATTGTTCTACATCCTTAGTATTGAGGTCTCCAAAAATAATTTCATGATCTGCCCTACACAGGAATTACAAGGGACTAAAGGTGGGAAGATCTAGTAGAGAGGGTATGGGTACTGAAGCTACAAATATCTGGGTTAGAGTCCTCGTTTTCCTTTTCACTAATTGCGGGGACTTCAGTGTTAGCAACAACTTCTCAGGGCCTCGGTTTCCCCATCTATAAAATGGGGATAGCAACAGCAACAAAAACAGCTTGCTATTAAGATTGTGAGATTTTAAAATAACCTTAGAAATATCGAGTGTAAGGCCTATACATCCTACATATAGTGATCACTCAAATTTGTAGCTGCTGATTCTATTCCTGTAGTCATCATCCTCTAATTAATTCCTGGTTTGGTTGATGTTATCATTGGAGTGAGCTGAGGACTTGAAGCCTGAGGACACACAGGGATACCATTTCTGAAAGACCAGTGACAAGTCACAGTTTCTAAAAAAAGTCCTAGAAGAAGGAGCAGGTTTTAGTGGACAAAAGGCCTCTGATGATCTTAAAGGGATACTAAAAAAAACAAAGAGAGAGAGAGACTTAAAAAAAAGCCACTGCAAACCCAGTATATCTAATATCAAGCATGGTCCTCATCCTCAGATAAACACTATTTTGCCTTTGTTGTATGGCTGAATCGAGGCTCCTGATTGTGGTACCAGCAGGTGGGTTGTTCTGAACACATGGGCTACTGCTAAATGAAATAATAATGCATAGCACATTAAAAAAACTACACAAAAATATTCCATAAATAAGGTTCTATATCTAATATAAGACTGAAAGACAACATTAATTAATTGGTGGTATTTAAAATTCAATTGCTTTTGGGTGTTACCCCACCCAAAGAGCCCTGTTCAGTTTTTGGCTAAAGCAAGAAGGGAGTTCCCATTAAAATGGAGCTTACATTTTACAACCTGGGAAGAGTTGCTATGGCTACTCCCTTGAAACAGACAAATATGTTCTGTAAATGTATTTACACCATGGACAAAACTCAAGTCTGGTAAATTAGGCATAGATTTCAGAATCTGCATTTTCAAATGTCAATGGCATTTTTCAAAGAACTAGGACAAATAGTCTTAAAATTTATGTGGACCTACCCAGAGACATATGAAAAGATGCTCAGTATCGCTAGCTATCAGAGAGATGCAAATTAAAACCACAATGAGATACCACTTCACACCTGTGAGAATGGCCATCATAAACAAAGCAACAAACAACAAGTGTTGGAGAGATTGTGGAGAAAAGAGAACCCTAGTGCACTGTTGGGGGGATTGCTGACTGGTGCAACCACTATGAAAAACAGTATGGAATTTCCTCAGAAAACTAAAAATGGAACTGCCTTTTCACCTTGCAATTCCACTGCTGGGATTATATCCTAAGAATCCTGAAACACCAATCCAAAAGAACCTATGCACCCAATGTTCATAGCAGCACAATTTACAATAGCCAAGTGCTGGAAGCAACCTAATGCCCATCAGTAAATGAATGGATCAAAAAACTATGGTACATTTACACAATGGAATTCTATGCAGCAGAAAAAAGGAAGGAGCTCCTACCCTTTGCGACAGCACGGATGGAACTGGAGAGCATTATGCTAAGTGAAATAAGCCAGGCGGTGAAAGACAAATACCATATAATCTAACCTTTAACCCAAACCTAAACAACAAAATGAACAAGCAAGCAAAATATAACTAAAGACACTGAAATTGAGAACAGGCTGACAGTGACCAGAGGTGGGAGGGGATTATAAGGGAAAAGGGTAAAGGGTTTTCAGGAACAATTATAAAGGACACATGGACAATAACAAGGGGGGATAGAAACAGGGAAGGGAGGTGGGGAGGGATAGGGTGTTGGGGAGGGGTGGGGAGGAAAGGCAGAAAACTACTTGAACAACAATAAAAAATGTTTTAAAAAATAAAATAAAATCTTTAAAAAAAATTATGTGGACCTACAAAAGGCCCAAAATAGCCAAAGCAGTCTTGACCAAGAACAAAGTTGAAGGTATCATGCTCTTGATTTTAAACTATATTACAAGGTGATGGTAATCAAAACAGTATGGTACTAGCATAAAAACAGATGCATAGATCAATGGAACAGAATTTAGAGCCCAGAAATAGGCCCATGCCAATGTGGCCAATTGATCTTTGACAAAGGAGGCAAGTATGTGCAATAGGGTAAGGACACGTTCTTCAGAATTTGTATTTTTATTGAAGAAAATACTTTATAAACTCACAAAACCTCAGGAATGGAGGACACCTTAAAGAATCACTTCATTTATCCCTCTACAATTACTTCATTGACTCTATATGTTCTCCTTATGTAGAGTCAGAAGTAAATGCAAATTTTCAACTGAGTGGGGGTCAGTAGCCCTAACCCCCTCTCATTTTCTCAGGGTCACTGTACACACATAAAACTATAGTTTTAAGGAAAGAAATAGAGTATAGCTCTCTGTTCTATATATACATTAATAGATTAATTTTAACAACCTTTCTTGATCCAAAGCACTATGGCATATTTGCTGAGCAATCTGAGCTCAAATCTACTCAAATTCCTATTGTATTAGTCTCTTCTCAGATGCCTGTGATTCATTTGCCTGTATATCTTCAAGCAATTTCTTGATACTAAATAACCCCGATTCCTTTAGCCCTTCCCACAGGGGTTCAACTTCTAAAACTCCCATTGAACTTCCAATCATGCTCTACAAGTCCTCTACATGTACCTTAAGTTTTAGAGCCCCCTTTGAGCTCCAGATAACTGCCTCTTAGATGGCTCCTTCTGGGCATCAAATTCAACATGTTCCCACTGTGCTGATCCTCTTCCAATTAATTTTTGTATTCATAAATGGCACTGTCATCTACTCATCTGCACTAGCCAGGAAATCAGCTCTACAACTCCCTCTCTCCTATTCCATAATCAAACAGTCACCAAGATTTCATCCCTTAAGAATCTTGTGAATTCATCCATTTCTCTCTCCATTACCCCAAGTCCAAAGAGCCATCCATTCTTTCCTGGGTACTATAAGATCCCCTAACCAGTCCCTTCCCCATAACCATTCTCTGTAGAGCAGCCAGAGTGATCTTTAAAAAACATATCAGACCATAGTATTTTCCCACATAAAACCCATCAATGACTCTTCAGCGTTCCCAGAATAAAGACCCATGTTTTTAATAAGGCCTTCAAGGCCCTGCACACCCAGCCCCTTCTCCCCCAACCAAGTCTCTCCAGTCCCATAGTGAGGCACAGTCACCTTTACTTTCAGCTCCTTCCTCACTCTTCAGCTTCCTTCCCACTTTAGAGCTTTGCACATACTGTTCCCTCTGCCAGGAATGCTCTCCGCCCTCTTCATCCTTCAGAGCTCACCTTCTTCACCTCTCGGACTGTTTCTGCGTTCTCTGTTGTACTCTCACACGGCATTCGCTCTGTACTTACCCTGCACTTGTCCTGCACTTCACATACCAGAACTCTCAGCGAGCTTACACTTATTTGGTGAATTGTATTGTTAGTTATTTCCTGTCTAGAGACCATATCTGTCTTGTTCCCTGCTTTATCTTTAGTGCCTAGTATCAAGCAACTTGCACATAGTAGGCATTTTATGTTCTACTAGCATTCTGGTAAATGGTTGCCTTCTTTCATAAATGAGCTTATCCCCTCTATTCATTTCCACCTCTCTTCAAGGCAATATTTCTTTAAAGACTAGTCTATAATATCTGACCCAGCTCTACCCCCATTCACTTGTTACCCCGCTAAAATGTGAAGTCCTTCACTAGCACTCCAATAAAACAGTTAATGCCAAAGTTGTCCAGAAAAAGCTGATGCTCTTATGGATTTTTTTTCTAGATTTATTCATACTAAACATTTTTTGTGACATTTGCCACTGTGTTCAATTCCCTCCTCTTTATGCAAAAAGTGTTAACAAGTAGCTCCTCGGCTCCTGGCCCTGTGATTAGAACACGCTCCTTTCTCTCATTGAGCCCAGTGGGACAGTCAAACCAATCATCACAAATATGCATCTATAGCTATGTAAGTGCTAGAAATTAAAAACAAAGAGCCAGCAGAGTATAAAAGGCCCTCCTATTTTCCTCTGATTGTGTTCTTTTGGCTCCAAGGCTGAATTTTCCTCTGCATGTCCCACAAACGTTTGCATGCCAGGATTCTGTCCTTATCACACTGCTCTTCTCAGAGACACTCTCTGTCTTCCTGTGCTGGTGGCCAGGGACTCTCGAATCTTTATCTTCAGGCCTAATTTTCCAACTGCCTCTTGAATGTCTCCTGCATGTTTCAGAGGCACCTAAAATGGTGCATTACAAACCAAATTAAACATCTTTCCCAGTCTTTCTTCTGCCATTGCCTCTCTCACCAGTCATATGAACTGAAAAATAAACACCGCTGAGATTTTTCTCTCCCTTTTTCTTACCTCCACAGCAATCAGGGAGTTGTCCCAATTCTGCCTTCTAAACCTCTTGTAACTTGATCAGCTCTCCGTGCCCAGTGCCACTGCTTTTGTTCAGACACTCATCATCTCTCCCCTGCACTGCTACTGTGGCCCCTGCCCTTGACCCCTGCTTCCAATCTCCACCTACTCTGAGCATTTGCTTTCCTGCCACCTATATTTAATGCGGCCATGTCACTGTCCTGCTTAAAAGTCTGCAGTGACTTTAAGATATAGTCCATATTCATTAACTTCATAATCCAATCCTTCCTACTTCTCCTGTTGAATTCTTTTTTCATTCATTCATTCTACAGACACCCGTTGAACACCACTATGTAACAGGCACTGCTTTAGGAATTGGAGATAAATCAGAAAGCACTGCTGTGTCTTCATCAAGCCCCATGCTCTAGTGCTGTCATAATACACACACACACACACACACACTCTCTCTCTCTCTCTCTCTCGGTCTCCTGCACCTTGAAATCTCTCGTCATTTTCGGCATGACCCATGTTCTTTCAGGCTTTCATATAATACCTCCGCTGGCTGAAAGCCTGTTCCTTCCTCTCAGACATATTTGCACTCCCTATAGACTCAGCACTCAAACTTAACCTCCATGAAGCCTGCGGGAATTCCTTAGGCAGAATCAGACACACTCTCTTCTCTGCATGTCAAACCACTTTGAACACATTTTTTTCGCATGTACTTTCTTTTCACATGTCTGTCTCCATCGAGAAACCATAAACCCTTCAAGAGTAAGGTATCATCTTCTCCCAGTGTACATCCTCAACAAATTTTTTTTACTAATCTTATGAATCTTAAAAGTAAACAAACAAATATATTCCATTATGTCTTTTAGGGATGTAGTCCACAAAGGGTTCTATGCATTAGAATTCATTGGGGGATCTTGTTAAAATGCTGATTCTGATTCAGTGGTGCTTTTTGGGGTGGGAACTGAGAATCTGCATTATAGAAAGTATGGTTTGTTGAGAACTATTCTTATGGAAATAAATGAATGAAACATAGCTCTGCAACAGATCTTGTCTATCAAATCTGCATGACATCTTGACAGCAAACAGCTTCCTGAAATGCTGGAGGCAAACAGGTAGTTATAACTTTTTCCAAGTGCTACAGCCTGCTCCACACTGTCCAAGTCCTCTGGGAATCCCTAACTGAGTTGATTCACCAGCTTTTCCACTTGTTGCAAATGCCCAGTGCCTGTCTTTGTTTCCACCTCTGTAGACGGCTCAAATGTGTTTTCTTGTCATCTCTAGCATGGACACAGGGCCCCAGACTTCTCTGTCAAGAGTCAGTGGCACAGGATGGCTCAGTTCCTCTTGCACTCTCCCCACTCTAAGACATCAGCTCTGGCTGCCATTCAGGCATCATTTTTCAAGCCTCCCTGCCTCAGTGAGAGAAGCCTTGGCACGAGCTGGCTGCCCTGCCTGGCCAGCACCCGTCTCCTCGGCCCGGCACGCTCTGCTCTCCGACAGTAGCCTGCACAGATTTGCAGGAGCAGCCCGAAAGGGGATTCCAGTCTCAGTTAAAATGTTTCCTACCCTCAGAATTCTGAGATGCTACTGGGGATTTACAGGTTGTTTTAAGGCTCTTTTAAAGACAAACTTGTGATATTTACATAGATATATGGGTCCGTGTAAAGCACTGTGTGGCTCTTTATAAAAGGTGCAGTATAAGTGTTCTTGTATTACTAGAAGGATTATATAAAGGATGTTAAAACATATTTCAACCAAGTGGTGGTATAGATGGCCACAGAATATAATGTAGCCATTGTCAAGAAATCCCCACCAGAGACCTCAGAAATCTTACATTGATTGAAACACATTGAACACTTTCCAAATGGTAAAATATTAAATATACTCTTTTTAAAAATATTTACCAGTTTAACACTAAAATACTGTAACTGGCTGACCTTTCACAGCAGTTTTTGTTCTACTTTTCCAAAAGTGGCCAGAAAGGGATTGTTGGTTGTTGGTTTTTTTCTATGCTTCGTTTTGTCTTTTAGGGGAAAAAAAGAACCAACTTATTCTGAGCATACTGCTCCCCCATCTGCCTATGCAATAACACCATAATGGCAGAATAATCACTGTAAACAATGCCCCGGGGAGTTAGTTGGCTACAACAGGAGGCTCCAGGAGCCAATTTCAGTGCTTTTCTTAACTACATCATTGCATTTTTGTCTGCCAGTGGATAAGAAGAGTCTCCTTTTAGAGCAGGTTGATGGAAAGTGCTAATTGTTGACACATTAGCTAATTGTTATGATTAGCCCCTGAATTTTTTTTTACTCTGAAAGTCAAGATCTCAACTGTGAAGTATGAAGATGCTTTATTACAACAATGTTATGAAAACATTCATACAATGGGAGGCTAATCTTCGGGAGCATTCAATCCGGTAGTCACTAGACAGCCATGCCTTTAAAGAACAGACAGCCATCAGGGGGAAAATCCTAACTGCCACATCCACCCGGTACTTCAGACATAACTGTTCTGGGTTATCATCAATGATCTGTTTTTACAAATTCACTGTATCTGCGGAAAGTTGAAGTAACTCCAGCCTAAATAAACCACGCATAAGCCATAATGGCCTACTGACAATTGAGGCAGCTTGGAATCTGCAATAATGTGAACCCGTAAGTTACCACACTTGACTGTTCCAACAAAGGTGCTTGAAACTGGGGTCATTCTCAGCTACATTTTAACTTGGGAAAACAACCAGATGTAAATTCTAAAATGTGTGGTACTTAACATTTAGAGAAAAGGAAGGAGAGGAAATCAAGTAGAGAGAGAAAGTAGCAAGAAACCAAACCGCAGGGTTCAATTCTTGGCTCTGGCCACTGAGTGAGTCATTATTCTGTGTCTCGTTCATTCTGACTTGTAAATGCAAGCAAATGTTTACTATTTGCTATAGGAATAACCTAGCTTCATATAAAAATATTTGACTGAATTTCAATTTTTAAAAAAATTCAGGCACATATTAAAATCAATGCATGACTCTTTTATGATAATATGTGTTCATTTTATATTTTAACAAATGGAGGAAATATAATCGTCTTAATTATCTTGCTTATAATCCCCACTAAATAACAAATTAAAATTTACAGCTCATCCATTAGCCACTATCTTTACACTTATGTCTTATGGTAATCTTCCCTTTAAACTTTAAGTATCTGCATCCTTAAGAAAAAAACATATCAGTTTTAATCAAGCCACACTATGTTCTTTGTATGTAGTTTGACTATATTGAGTGATGTAACTGGTAGCTAACTAGTTAACCCCATTAGAGTTGTTGACAAGACTGAATGTGATATTAACTTAATGTGACTAAAGAGAACATAAGGGTCTAGCCTTGTAACAAAATAAAAGCTAAAGGGGAAGTTTTGGAAAAATACATATATGCAAGCACTTACAAAGGTTTGCCCTTACTAAAAAAATATATATTAAGAGAGTACACAAAACCAAGGTAATAAATCAATAAAATCTTATTTCTATCCTAAATTTATAATAATTAAATGAATAAGTTTACCTTTCTCCCTTGTTCGAAACTTTTCAGGCTCTTTCCTCTCTACAATAACAACCAGATATGAAAAATGCACTTTGCCTTGTTGCAAAGATCAGAAGAAAAGGAAGACTTTTTTTTACCCCGACCCTCCATCTAAATAAATGCCATCTAGCTGAGACTCAATACCAACTCCTAAGTCTATACCAGAGACATACAAAAACACCCCCTTTCCTCTTCCACCCCCCTCACCCCCTTGCACCCCCTCAGCACCCCCTCACCACAGATTCCATCACAACTGCACCCCCTCTGCTCTGCAGACCACTGGATGCCTGATTTCCTTTCTCAGTCTCCTGTTTTTCTTTTTTAAGTTACCCTGATGGGAATGATCTGAGTTTTACATATATGGAGATCAAAATTCTCCCCATAGTGAAAATGTGTTCAAAAGTAAAGCAGCATGTAAAGGAAACTCAAGGTTGAGGAGGGATTATGGTGGGTGAACTAAGGGAAGCTGTTATTTTAAAGGAAAATGTATTATGGAATTGAGACAATAATTTATTTTCTAATTCAATTCAACTTGTTTTTCTACCAAAATATAGAGTAACATCTACACATATTATTGCTGTAATACTTTTATTTCTAATTCTTTTAAAATGTTATATACAAGAACCTAGCTATATCTCATTATATATACTCTTCTGTATTTTGGCAATTCCAATTAATGCATCAATTTACCTTAAGTAAGAATAACACAGGACTAAAATCCCTGAATATTTTAGCATATTCCCTAAAAATGTATTAATGACTTCACAACACGACTATAAAACACACAATTTTCTGCAAATGTTCAAGTAGAAGGAACTCTTTAAAAACATATATTGTCAGTGAAGAAAGAGGAAAGTTCAAATCACCTTTGTCAAACCTCCTCACCTAACATGAGGAAAGTAAAAGTTAAAGTACTGAAGTGACTTTTGCACTGTACATATCACATGGCGTAGACCTGCAGAGTCTGCTTCAGCTTTTGTGGGAAGAATGATGACACATGGCACTGGCCAACTCAAGATGCAGTTCTTCTCCTGGTGTGTGGGACTATATCCAAATGTTGGGAACTGCCCTGCCTGGTTTCAGAAGCTGTAACCCCCCCATGGCTAAGGCTGAGTGAGAGAACTTGGGACCATTAGTCACTAAGGAGACAAAGCTTATCTCCCTGGCAGGGGAGCCACCTCTGCCCCCTTTTACTTCACCCTGCTTGACCCCGGGGGGATAACTGGTTAGCCAATGATGCGCAACAGTCCTCAAGGGAAGGACGACCTAAGACAAGCATGGTCATGAAGGCGCCCTCAGGGAAGGACTTGAAGGGCTATAGGAAAAAGAGGTGATAGACCTTCACCCCTCAGCTTTGACATAGCTTGAGTCCTCATTCTGTCTGCAAGAAGTCTCCTAATCTCTTGGCTTCCTTGCTTCCCCTGCCTGACTTAAGCCTGAAACAATGCCAGAGGGCCATGCAGCCCTGTGCTGGAAAGGGTGGGTTCCCCGGGGGGATCAGGCCTAAGAAAGAATGCATAAAATCCTGTGAAACCTGCTTTGCTAAAAATGTCCTCAGTTTTCTGATAAGGGTCCAAGCATGAAATGAGTTTGTTTCCCCAAGTTTTATAGCCCTTTAGCTAACTGACCCTGACTCAGTATAAGCCCTCACAGTTCATCTTATGTTATATATTGTTTGATCATTACTGCCTGACACTGATTGATGAGCTTTACCTGTATCTGTATTTCTATGCAAATTAAACGCAATGAAAGCCCACTGAGGAACAGGCTTCTGGCCCTTCTCCTTTGAGAGCTCAGCCACCTTTCCTCCCCAAGCAGATCATGTCTTGGTAAACTTATTCTTATCTGTGGTGGCTGGGGGGCAGGGGCCTGTAGGCAGAGCCCCCCCACATCCAAACAAACCAAGACACATGGCAAATTATTGTAGGTATTCTCTTCCACCAACTCACTTTTTTTTAAAGAAAATGATATAGTTCAATGTAGGTTTATTATAAAAGTATTTGTAGTTGGTTTTTGGTGTGTCCTATCTCTAGATATTAAGAGGGTTCACGGACTTAAAAGAGATGTAACAGCCATCAAAAGAATATGACTTCAGCTATTTCAATTATGACATACAACTCACATTTCAATTTGTTCCTCAACACTATAAATTCTTTATAAAAGCAGAAAAATAAAAGCAATCCTCACCCTATTAAAGAGTATGTATTCTCAAAGATGGTCATGCACTCTGTGTATGCATGTACAAATAGTGGTCATGGTCTAATAAGATCAAGTATGGGTTTTGGAAGCAAACTAATCTGGGCTCAAATCCCACCTGCACCACTCTCCAACCTTGGGAAGTTACTTAATAACCATGAGTCTATTTCCTCACTATACTTAGTTGAATAGTGTCTCCCTCTCCCCAGAAAATATGTACAAATCCCCAATACCTGTGAATGTGATCTTATCTGGAAATAGAATCTTTGCAGAGGTAATTAAATTAAGAAACTCAAGATGAGATCATCCTGGATTGAGGATGGGCCCTAAATCCAATGACTGGTGTTCTTAGGAGAGGAAGATTTGAGACCCAGGGACCCAGAGAAGAAGGCTCAGAGGAAAGAACAGAGGCTGTAGTCATGCACCCCTAAGCCGAGGAACACCAAGGTTGCCTCCAGCCAGCAGCAGAAGCTGGGAGACAGGTATAGAATGGACTGTCCCTCAGAACCTCCAGCGGGAACCAGCCCTGCAAACTTCTCGATGTTGGCCTCCAGAACTATGAGAAAGTAAGTTTCCATTGTCTTAAGCCACGACGTTTGCAGTCATTAACATGGCAGTCCTAGGAAACAAACACACTCATATTCGAGATTTACCTCAGGGCCGCTGTGCAGATCAAATGAGATGGTCAGCTAGCACAGTGCCCACTCAGTAAAAGCTAGCTCCTTTATTGCCCCTTCTCCTCTGGACAGTGAGCATGGGTATGGGGAAGATTCCCTCCTGGTGAGGATTCAAGCTGGCTATTGATCATCCTTATAGATCAAGAGCTCCAGAAGGACATCTCTTGGGCCCCCCATTGCATTCCTCCTGATGGGAAGCACCAGAGCCTCTCTCTGATGATGGCACATCAGTGCCCGGCTGTTCGCTGAAGGCTGTTCTTCCCATTTGCCTCACTGCCTGTGTCTGCCTCCAGGCAGAGCTCTTCCGATGCCTAATCGCTGCTGATAGAGAAGAAACCGGCTCTATCAGGAAGTGCTGGGCTGAGTGGCAGGACCCTGGGTCTCTGGATGACCACTATAGTCCCTCTTGACCTAACCCAAATGATCCCACACATTCAGCATCCTTTCTTCCTTTGGAGCTTTTTTACTTTTTATTTACTATTTTCTTTGAGAAGCCAATACCAATGTATTAAAGGCTTTCCAAGCAAGACGCAACAACAAAAACAAACATGCAAACCAAAAAAAACAAAGGAAAAAACAGTTTAAATTCTGTGAAATTGATTTTGTGACGTGAAGACCTAATTTGAAGTTTTTTCTTTTTAGAATTCCACCTTTTTATCTATAATTAATCAAGTAAGAATTTGTGTGCAAGAAGACACAGCCAGATTGCTTGGCCATGGTTTGTTTTCCTCCCATTCCTCTAAGTTCCCACCCACACAGTAGAGATAAGCAGCAGATATATAAATAAATATACATCTGCATACATATGCCATTGATCATATATATACCACATGTATGTTTCCTGTATATCTCATACATGTGTTTCATATATATACCCCTATTTAATTTACCAGGATGCTATTAACAGATTCAACAAAGGCAAAGCATTTTTAGTTCCTTGAATTATAAGCTTTAAAAATTCAGGTGGTATTAAAAGTTTAATTCTTCCCTTTGTTGGAAAGAATAAACCTCCTCCAACCTCTTGCTTGTTTTTCGCTTGAGTGAGGCAGATAGTTTAACAACTTGAGAGCCATCCTACAGGTGTGTGAAAGGGAAAGCAGAGAAGTATCCCCTCTGAGGACAGACATGCGGATTTGAGAGGAGACAAGGCCCATGCCCCTCCCTGTCTGCTGGAGCACTCTCCCCAACCGGAACACAGGCAGCCTCACATTCAGACCAAAAGGAAAGAATTATTAATCAGACACCATTCTATTCCATGCTCTATAGAATAAAGGTGCTTTACGTTGTTACAGCATTGGATCCTCACCAAAAGGGTAAGAGGTAGTGTTATTATCTCTATTTTACAAATGTGGTAGCTGGGGCTTAGAACGCTTAAATAACGTGGGCCATCCATCACTGAGGGATAAACAGATAAAACTGACACCTGCCTGCTTACAGCACCCCCACCCACCTGGAGAGCTACTCTAGAAGAAAGGAGTCCTTTCTTCTAGAAAGGACCAAGAAAACTGGACATAGTTTTTCATATTTAGGTGGCCAAACAGCCTTAAAGAGAGATAGCTTCATTGTAAGTGTGTGTGGGGGGGGGAGGGGAGTTTCACGTGCTTAAATCTGATTACAACACTATTTAAATCCACTGAAACTTATCCTGATATCAAAAGGCAAGCTTTCCATAGTCCAATTCTGAAAGCTCTGAAACCCTAGTCATGAAGCAGCAGGTGCAAGCACCACTAAATTGTCCTGGAGGATAACCACCCTCCCCCAGGACCACAGCGTGCCCAGGATTTTCCGGGTACCCTCTATACTTTACCTGCTCGATGCCTATCTAGTGGGGGAAGGGAGGCCACAGACTAGATTACACATCGTGTTTAAGGTCAGTGAACCCTAGAAGTTTTCCAACATGGTTTTCCTGAACTAAGTGTTCTCACGAGAATCTGTCAATAGCTTCTACACTGCTACCTTGACCCTCCCCGGCTCATTAATCCAACTGATGGTTATTTGTGGAGGAAGCCCACTCAGCAGAGCTCTGTCCTGAAGCAGATTCAAAGCTAGTGTAAGGAAGAGTTTTTACCTTTCAAGAGCTTGCAATCTAATGGGCAGACGCATCAATCCTTCAGAAAGCAATTGTGGTTTAACTCTCAGCATTCTGACAAGGATTCTGTCAAGATAGAAAGCCCTGTAGGCTGGAGAGACTGGGGAAAATAGGAGGGAGGGGCTGGCTTGAGAGGGATCTTAGAGATTGAGGAAGGGGACCTGCGTAGGGAGAGAGCTGGGAGAGGGGAGAACAACCGGTATTGAAGACAGACAGTAAAATTAGTCTCGTGTATGTGGTGGGCAGAGAAGGAAATATCAAACAAAACCAGTCAATTTACAGAGTTGTTGCTCCTGGGTCTCTTCCAGGCCAAGATGCCCTGTTTACATCCTGCACTTAACTCAGCTCCTTCTTAACAAGCTCCTGAGACGCAAATCTCTGACCGAGGGCTGTTCAAGTCTCACTTTACTTTCCACAAATGCATTTGCCTACTTTTCACAGCTGTTTACACAGAATAAACAACCTTTTGCTTCAAGATGAAAAGTAATTTTCACCCATTTCGGTGAAGAAGTAAATCGGTGGTTGAAACTTTGGGAATATGAGACCTACTGAAGGCGCAGCACCAGGCTGCCTCGTCAAAATGGGTCCTGGTAAATTTCCATGTTCTACCTGGAAAGTGTCTTCTGCTTAAGAAATGTGCGATTCAGTAAGCAGTAACTGAACAAAATTCTTGGACGCTTGCTTCTTAAACCAAAGATCTGTGGATACAATTATACATACAATTCACCACAGCTCACAAAATTTTATGACTACATAGACTCGAACCAAAACAAGGGGGTAATTCTGTGAAAATGAAAGTTTCCACCAGATTCTTGGCATGGAAAATAAGGCAGTCTCTATAAATGAGAGATAACTTTCTTTTTCTTTCTAAATTATGTCTACGATGGGTAGAAGGCCACTGTCAGTCGATGGAACTAGTTGACCATCGGCTACACCCTAATCACACACTGGGGAGATTCTTGGTCCTGCACACCTGGGCCTCCCATCCAATGTCTGTCTCATCAGGCTCTGTCCTGCACTCTGGTCTTGACACATCTAGTGCCCCAGAAAAAGTCTTCCCCAAAAGTTTGGTTGTGGTGGCCAACAGAGAAAAAAATAATAGAAGAGGAAAATAACCACCTATACTTTTAAAAGCTGGGGAGCTAGGTTAACTTTGAAATGCCAAAAATTTCTGTCGACTCCTCAAAATCAAAAACTGTGTCTCACTTTTCTCACTTTACACAGCGTCCACCACAGTAGCTGAGGCACAGACTCAATGTTCCTGAGCAGCTGTAGGTCTTTACTATGGATATGGAGTTCAAATGACTTCTCTTTCTCTTTCAATTAAATAAGATCAAATTAGTCATCAAATGTCATATCTTAAATATTGGGGGATGGCACAGCCCCTGTGTAAAACAGTTTGGCCGTTTTTATAAAAAGTTAAACTTAGAGTTACTATATGACCCAACGATTCCACTCCTAGGTATACAGCCAAGAATATTGAAACCATATGGCCACAAAAAACCTCATTCACAAGTGTTCATAGCAGCATTATTTATAATAGCCAAAAAATGGAAATAACCTAAATGTCCAACAACTGATGAGTGGATAAGCAAAATGTAGGATACCCATGCAATGGAAAATTATTCAGCCATAAAAAGGAATAAAATCCTAATACATGCCACAATATGGATGAACCTTGAAACCATTACAGTAAGAGAAAAAAAAAGGTAGACCAACACACTGTATAATTCCACAGAGTGTACGGCCAAAAGACCACATACTGCATGATTTCATTTATCTGAAATGTCCTGAATAAGCAAATCCATAAAGACAGAAAGCAGATTAGTGGTTGCCAGGAGCTGTGGGGAGGGAGCATGGGAAATGACTGCTAATGGGTATGGAATTTCTTTTTACGAGATGAAAACGTTCTGGAGCCAGATAGTAGGGATGGTGGTACAACTCGGTGGATATACAGCAAACCACTGAATTGTATACTTATAAAGGGTGATTTTTATGATATGTCAATTATATCTCAATGAAAAAAATCTGGGAAAACTCATGGTGAAGAAACTATAGTTAGAATTTATTTTGAGTTCTTCAGGTATAATGAAAAAATTAATATGTCATGCATTCTTTATTTATCAATAAATATTAGAAAACATCAGAATTCTTCATAGGCATACAAAAGAAACCTGAAAGTTCTTTAAATGTTTGTTATAATTGTTATCAATCACATTAAAATAGCAATAATAATGACTAACATTTATTGAATTCTTAATATGTACGCACCACACTCTGTTTTTCATATATTAACTTTTAAAAGAGTTAAAAGAACAACTCTGTGAGATGGGTACTATTCTTATCTTCATTTTTCTATCGAAAACGGAGGCACAGAGAGTTTATCCAAGATCACACAGCTAGTTAATGGTGGAGCCAGCACCCAAGCCCAGGCAGCCTGGTCCAGACCTGGCACGCACAACCACTACTCAAAAACCTCTTTAATGAAAACAGGAAAAGGGTTAGTGTAGTAGAAAGAGTCACTGCAGGGCCTAATCCGGAGAGCTGGTCTAAGTTTTGCCACAGGCACACTCTGCAAGCCTGGGGCCCCTTGGCCTGAGTCTCCTGATCTAAAAAGTGCGAGTATGAGGCAGCCCCAACTCTCAGTCCCCAACGCCCTGAATCTCCATGACTCTGTGGCTAAGTCAATGGCAACCCAAGACATAGTCAGGTATTCTGTGGTTTAGTATACTGTGTGTATTAGGAACTTTGACCTGATAATATTTTACAGAAAACAACCAGGAATTTTAGAATTAAACAGCTGAAAAAAAAATCTCAGGGGCTAAAGGTTGGCTACCAGGCACTTTTTTTAATGTTAAAATAAGGGTAATTTTGTTCATTCTCCTTTATAATCAAGAAATCATCATTGAATATTTTTCTTCCTGAAATTTAATACCACAATATCTCATTCAACCCTCAATGAATAAATATTGAAAGCTTCCTGTGAGTCAGGTATTTTGAGGCCCTAAAGATACAATAAGAAATAAGGGGAGGAAAAAGATTCTAGCCCGTTTTTGACAGGGAGGGAGGGGGCAAGTCAACCAATCAATAAACAAGATAACTTCAGTTACTAATAAGGGCAAAGAAGGAAACGAAGCAGGCTGGCATGATAATAATGGGTTGCTTTACTATCTGATAAAACCTAAACTACAGAGCAGAGAATTTGGTCTATTTCATTCACCTTATCCCAGGCACTTAGAGAAGCACTCAATAAATACTGAATGAAAGAATGAACAAACAAGTGAATCATAAGTGAATGGTGCTTTCCACATCAGAGCAGAGATGCTAGCTTATCACCAAGGCAGTTTCTACTTTTTTCTAGGCTCATAGCTAGACTGTAAGCATAAGTTTGTTAGGGCTGCCATAACAAAGTACCTCAGACTGGAGGGTTTAACAAGGGAAGTTTATTTTCTCAAAGTTTGGGAGGCTGGAAATCCAAGATGAAGGTGGTGGCAGGTTTGTTCATTCCTTGGTTTGTGGCTGGCACCTTCATACTGTCTTCACATAATCTCTCCTCTGTGCAGCCACCTCTGAGGTCTCTAATCTCCTCTTACAAGGACACAGATTGGATCAGTGTCCACCCTAAACCTACAGATTGGATCAGTGTCCACCCTAAACCTTTAAAGGGGCCCATCTCTCAACGCAGTCACTGAGGTACTGGCAGTTAGGGCTTCCACATAGGATTTTGGAAGGCCACAATTCAGTCCATACATTGACATTCCCAGCCTCCTTTGCAGTTAGGCAGATACCAGTTATAGGGCTACAGTTAGTGGAGCCTGAGAGGAAGTAGTATGTGCCACTTCCTGGCCTAATGCCTAAAAACCTCCACACATGATCCTGCATCCTATTTCCCCATCAGATAGCAGGGTATAGTCCCCAGAGATGATGTTGGAAGCTCTAAGGTGGAGAGGACAAAGTCTCCGGTAGACTGAGTCCCTGAAAATGGTAGAGCAGAGCCTCCCCACATAGCACTGATAGACCATCAGTCTCTGCTTTGGACGACTCTATGAGAGAAAAATAAACATATGTTGAAATGTTGTTATTATAGCAGTTAGCGTATCTTAACCAATATAACCTTCATACACTTCCAAATCTCTTTAGTCTTCCCTAATAACCTTCTGTTATTCAAGCTAAAGAGATTTATTTAAAGATTTCCTCACAGGACTATGACGTCAATCATTTTTTATGCTTCTCTCTTCCCAATTTCCTTACTTCGCCCTGAAGGACAGAGCCCCAAACCAGGCAGAGGCCTCTTAAAGCAAGTTTTCATGGTAACGCATTGGCATATCCCACACTGAGGTCTCACATATACTACCTGTTGTGAGATAATACGAAGACATAAAAACTGGAGACTCCCAAAATTCTTAAACCCATGGTTTCAACCTCACAAAACTTACTTTTATGGGCCAACTTAGAATTGCCAACTGCTGCTGTGGTTCATGTGCTAAAAATAACAGGGCACCAAGGAGCAGCCGGCCAGGCCAAATCTGGGCCGCAGTACTCCCTGGACCAGGAACAACAAACAAGGTGAAGGAGGTAATGGGGCGGGGTTGGGGGGGAGCATTCTTCGCTGCAGTGATCCCAAGAGCAATGGGGAATCCAAAAATAAACATTGGTTGACTCCAGTGCCCTTGAACAAGTATGCAAAGTCACTGAATAACAGAGCCAGCTAATCTACATGCCAATCTAAACTTCTTCCTCTGAGAGGCTAAACGCAGGTGGCCGGACCTTTAACTTCTAAATCAGTTTACCAGAAGAAATATGACAATTTTATATCGTTTATATCAGTAACAGATGCATCTGGCCAATTCTAAAATGTCTAAGTTTTCTTTCAGGAGCCCAGAAATATAACTCAGAGTTTGGGTGATGAAATACAAGCAGCAGCCTGCCTTGTGTGCATTCCCTCATTCATTCATTCAACATCATTATTCATGCTTGATAGGTACCAGGCACTCCACTGAGGACTAGAGATAAATACACTAGTAAAACCCAGGGCTTTCCCTCAAGGATTTCTTGAATATGGGGGAAGAAATAAGAATGAAAGCACAAATAAAAATGAGAGAATTGTTGCCTTAGCATTACGGCAAGGTATTTTTGGAACCACCAGCCAATGGAAAGTAGATTACAAATAAAAATACTGACATGACCCCTAAAAAAGTGTCCATTGTATAGAATCATTCATGCTTCCTTTTTTTAAAAAAGAAACCTTTATCCAAATGGATATAACAATGTAAAGTAACTGCACAGCTCAAAATCCCAATGGAAAAATCAAGTCTTGGAGCCATCAGAGAGGTCCTGGACACCTACACTGCCCCTCCCGACCTGGTCTCCCGCCTGTGTCCCTGACCCTGACTGCAGAACATGGCTCGCTGCCACGCATCATACTCTGGTGGACCTGAAGGGAGCGAGAGCAGGAAAAAGGCTACCAGATGATGATGAAATGAACCTGAAAATTATGACTTATGTTGGCTTCTGACCCAGTTACATTTCCTAAGAAAGTGGCTCCCAAGTTTCTGAGGCACATTTTTCCCTGTTACCTCCAGTTTTCCCCAACTAACATTGCTCCTAAGATTCTCACTAAAGTACAAAAATGCAAATCCCACTTCCCCGGGGGCAGCTGTCCCTGGGCTTGTGAACATAGTTCCTTACCTACTGGATCACAGTCCATGGACACAATTCATTACTTATCTGCTCCCAACTACACAGCCAACCTGTCTTCACCCTGGCTGATGGACAATTTAAATTCAGTGGTGCTCCAGTGACCTCTGAAACCAGTGGGCGTGGTTTTTAAAGAAAATAAAGTGAGGGATTAAGTCATGAACATCAATGTCATAAACCATATTTATTTTTTGCTTTTTAAAAATATGTTAGCCAGACTTCCTTAAAACAAGTATCTCTTATAATTGGAAAAGTAAGGATTATAGATGTAATTTTTTTATGCTTAGTGAAGTGACAAATTCTTCAAACTCCCCTCAGAGGGGTGACTGGGTCTCAGATGGAGAACGTCAGGTTCATGAATGTCTTTTCTCCTTGTCACCTTCCTCACATGGTCAATTAAAGCTAGTACTTTTTCCTATGACAAGGACATGTACCCAGTGGGAACTGGACTGAAGCCAACACATTAATTTCATGTAACTCAGCTGAATGATTTTATTTCCTCCCAAGGCTGACTTGGGGCTCACAACCCGTGGATGGTGGTGGTGGTGACGATGTTTTAAATAAGACCCTGCATTGGTCTACTGGACTTGGGCTGGAACAGATCCTTGTGAACTGGAGGTGAACGAAAGTCCCTGTAATAAAAGTAGTTCAAAAGGATCTTCAGAATCGCTTGAGGCATGGATAACTAAAAACATTAGTGTCGTGAAAGGGGCAGCGGTGAGCCAGGAGTGTCCAACCTGTGGCCCGCAAGCCGCATGCAGCTCAGGGTGGCTGTGAATGTGGCCCAACACAAAATCATAAATTTACTTAAAACATTATGAGATTTTTCTGTTATTACATGTCACAATATATTCAATGTGTGGTCCAAGACAACTCCTCTTCTTCCAGTGTGGCCCAGAGACAACTAAAGGTTAGACACCCCTGTATGGTGGCCTTATGGTGTTCATACTCTGTGTGAGCCCCTCCCATTGGTTGAGTGTGGGCTGGACTCAGGGACTCACTGCTCACAAGGTGTGAGCAGCCACTGGAGATGATCATGTGGCAAGGACCCGAGGAGGGCTGCTGCCGACAGCCTCCCACGATGAGCTTCTAAACAGATGTTCCCCAGGCTTCAGATGACTGCAGCCCCCGGGGAACTCCTGGACTGCAATTTCACAAAAGCCCTTGAGCCAGAACTATCCTGCCACATGCCACAGAAATGAGAAGAGATAACAAATGTTTGTTGTCTTAAGCTGCTACATTCTGGGCAATTATGTTACTCAGCAATAATTCACATAGGAGCTAAATGGTATCCACCCCAGAACATGGTGTAAGGGGTGCCAAGACGGTATCACACCTGCACAGTGTCATCCCCCAGTGTCTCTCTCAAGCTTGAAATGCTTGAAGTCCCATCTTAGATAGTATGCAGCTACTCACACGGGCTGCCTTCTGAGTGCAGTCAGCACACGGAGTGCTAGAGATAGCAAGGCAATTTTTCCCTTCTAAAAACCTCATTTTCCTTCTCCCGAAGAACCAACCAGTTTCCCTGTCAAAAACAGCTTTCAAGGCCACCTCACATTAAAGCCAACAGTTGAACCCCAATCCCAGCTAGGAGTCAGAGGTCTCCCATTATGAAGGAAAAACAGTGACTGAAGTGGAACTTCATGGAATGTAGTCGCTCTCCCTGCAGTTCCCCCTAAATTTAAATAGAATCATTCCACTCTGCCCTCTCCAAACTAAGTGCTATCACAAAGCAGACACTGGAGCATAAAATACCTTGTAATTTCACCAATTTGAATACCAGAGTTTTGCCTTAAAGGGCTAGGCAACCTGAAGCTTTTCAACCAAAACAAGATAGCAGATTACTAGAGGCAGATGATATTTCACCTTGAACATCAGGTGCATTGCCCTTAACATCAGGGATTCTCTGAGGATTAGCAGTAAATAGTGCCTATTACTATATTAATGATAAACCATTTGCATGTCATTAACAAGTTTCACCCAGGTAGGGTTAGTAGTTCAGTTTATTTTGTTTGCTTAACAACCAACTGGTTTTTTACTCACTGAAGTAAAAGGCAAGCAACTCAAATGTTTTCTTCAATCCAGTCCATTGAACCAGATGCTCATACATAAAATTTTTTCCCACCATTACCACTGTCATGCAGCTTCTAGGACAATATACTATTTTTGACATAAAAATATTAAGTAGGAAAGATTTCAATTAGTCAAATGTAAAAACAAAGAGACATATACTTAAGGCTTGGCGTGGCTATTGTGAAATGAAGCCATAAACTGGTGAAATGAAGCCATAAGCTGGTCATAGAAATACACATTTTCAATAACAGGATTTTTTAAAGATTTTAAAAATAATTCATACCTTTGCTGATTCCACATGTGCCATTTGCAATTTAACATCAGAAAATAATCACTCCAAATGGTTCTCTCTGCTATGATTCACCACGGTGAATGATTCTGCCACTCACAGCAAATCAGAGAGTGGTTCGGAATGGCTTATTTTCCTGCTCCAATAAACTATGACTAGGCATTCAGCAGATTTTTCTTTTGTTTCTTATTATTTTGCAGAGTTGGAAAAATATGAAAAATAAAAGAAATAACTGAATGGGCCACTGCTTTCAAAACTTATTTAGTCTTGCTCATTTATGCCGACCCTGTTATAATTCACTTCCGCTCTCCTGTTTTGCAGGTGAGTCTTCCAGACCAGGGCAACCCCACCACTGGATGTCCCTTCTCTTTTGGATCTCAAGGCACTGCTTACCTTTTCACACGAAACTCTAAGCACCCACTGCCCAAGGGGATGTGTATGATAAAACTGAAGTATTTCGTTGACTTTTACTTCTGGAAATAATGGGCAGATATCTCATTTGCTGCATTAATTTTGCATCATTAAATCTACCTGGCAGGTATTTCAGCATCTACTTGGCCATTCTGGATCCCAGTCCAGGCAGTTGACACACAGGCAGGAACAGTGAGGCCTTCTGACAGTTTTCAACATACTGCTTTGATTAATAGATTTTTTAAATTATATACTTTTCTTAATCCAGGAGTCTAAAGCCATTAACTACTACAAAACAGCTGCTACAATGCCCTCTGTTCACCTGCTCTCGTCTTTAGGATACCAGGAATCGTCCACAAGAAGCATTCAACTTACCAATGCTTAAACCTGGCAGAGAAAGCACCCACTGTTTCTCCCCAACCCTACACACTTCCAGGAAAAAAAAGTGAACAGCAGATTCAGTCATTTTTTTTCCCATCACCCAAGGATATGATTTTTTTTTAGTACTTTTAGAGAGAGAGGAAAAGAGAGAGAGAAAATCATTTGGTTGACTCCTGTATGCACCCTGACTGGGAGTCAAACCCATAACCTTTTGGCGCACAGGACTACGCTCCAACCAACTGACCCAGCTGGCCAGCACCAGACTCAGTCATTCTCCGTGACAACAGAGAAAGCTATTGCCATCTTACAATCCTGACTCTTTCCAAAACATACACATGCTACCTAGAGTCCAAGAAATAAACTTCCTATCAGCAGGGGCTACATCAGATGCAACAAGACATTGTATTGCCTGAGATGGAGTTACATGAGGTATATTTTACATCAAAATAATGTTATAAATGAGGATTATAAACTCGATTCACCTACTTAACTCATATCACCTTCTATGTGCCTTCTGTTACATAGGGTAAAGATATGAATAGACAGACTAGTGGGCTCCAGTCTGTTTTGATCACACAAGATTTAAAAATTATGAGCATAACCATTATTTATGTACACAGATAGATATCAATGCAGATATTCTACTGTGATGTGTAGAACAAACATAAAATTGGGACAAAAGAGAAATAATATACATAGTTTTATTCTAGTATATGCCTGCTGCACCCCAACAGGTCACCTGTGTAGCTCCTGGTATGGGTACTACTTACTGAGTGATATGCTGTTACTCTGCCCTTTAACAGTTATTTGTCTAGAGAGCAAAAGCAATATATCTGCTACTTTCATACAGCATTTTATAGTTTATAAAACATTTTCATATACATAATCTCAGGTCCTCACAAAAGGAAAAAAGTTTCCTCATCTTACAGACTAGGCATTTAAGCGATATGAGTGCCCCAAGCTCATCCGAAGAGACTGTGGCTAAGTTAGATTTGAAACCAGGACCACACTACAGATAAATAACAGAATGAACAGGCTTTATGTGCCAGTCTGGAAAACAAACCACCACTGACAAGACTACTCCTAAAGGAAAATGTGTTCTGAGTTCTAATTAACTGATTTGTAAAGGAACTTCCATTTATAACCTAATCATAAATTAAGGACAACGTGTATTACATATTTCCAAATAAATGTTCATTTATTCAGGATAATCTGAAGCTTCCATTCTGCCTCCGATGCCAAGGAGTAAATCACATAAACATGAAAGCCCCACCAAGCGTGCTGAGATGCCCACGTTCTGTAAGGCTGTCCGCTGGTGCTCAAGGCAGCATTTCCGCCCTAGGCACTCCCTTTACTTGTACATCCAGTTTCAAGTCCTAAAATGAACAGACTACTTTCTTTCATCAGTGTTTTAAAAATCAGTAAAAATTCATTTGTAAGTATTAACTTTGTAAGCATTAAGTTTTAACCCTGAAATATTCTATTTTTCTTTCAAAGCCAAAAGCAGAATAGAAAATGTCTGTAATGAATGGCGCTTTGGGTCTAGAAAGGTGGTTGGAGAAACCAAAGTGTTGTGAGCTTTCTGTCTGCCGAGGAAGGTAAGCCAGACACTTGGCCTTCTGCTGGACGTCCCTGAGTCTTCTTGAACCCTGCTTTCTTTAAATACCCAGCACTGACTGGATCACATATTTGCAATGCAGTGATACTTTTTTAAAATGGATAGCCTCTTTGGCCCAGTAACTTGATTTCTGTGACCCTAAGAAAATGATTTAAAATATCAAAAACCTCTCAGGCATAAGTATTTCATCATAATGTTATTCAAAAAGTGGAAACACAAAAAGCAACCCGGTGTCCAACAATAAGGAAATGACAGATACATTCAATGATATATCATGCATCTACTTGAAATAATGGCTACAAAAGCCATATAATGACATCCAAAAAAGTGTATGATATGTTAACAGAGAAATGCAAAATATAAGCTGCACACACACTGTAATTATAACCACATAAAAATGTCATAAGAAAAAATAAACTAGTAGTAAATGGACCAAAATAAATCAACATTTTGGTTAGAGGTAATGAAATTGTTGATGACTTCTTTCTTTTCTATATTTTCAAATTTTCTCTGGTATAGGTATATAATTTTTTACAATAAAACCAGATTGTCGAAAAAGCACTTAATCAGTTATAAAGCATTTCCATTCACAATTAAAACAATTCCAATCACAATTGCTTCAAGAAGAATAAAACACCTAGGAATAAATTTAACCAAGGATGTAAAAGACCTGTATTCAGAAAATTATAAGATACTGAAAAAGAAATTGAAGAAACAAATAAGCAGAAGCAAATACCATGTTCATGGATTGGAAGAATTAACATCATTAAAATAAGCATACTGCCCAAAGCAACCTATATATTCAATGCATTTCCTATCAAGATATCAACAGCATATTTCACAGAACTAGAACAAATATCCCAAAAATTTATACAGAACCACAAAGGACCCTGAATAGCAACAGCAGTCTTGAGAAAGAAGAACAAAGTTGGAGGAATCACACTATCTAATATCAAACTACACTACGAGGCCACAGTAATCAAAACAGCCTGGTACTGGCATAAAAACAGACACATACATCAATGAAAAAGAACAGAGAGCCCAGAAATAACCCATGCCTTTATAGTCAGTTAATATTTGTCAAAGGAGGCAAAACATACAATGCATTAAAGACAGTCTACTTAATAAATGGTGTTGGAATTTTGGACAGATAAGTGCTAAAATGTGAAATTAGACCACCTTCTTGTACCATACATAAGAATAAACTCAAAATGGATTAAAGACTTCAATGTTAGACTCAAAACAATAAAAATCCTGAAAGAAAACATAGCAGTAAAATTTCAGATGTTGCTCATAGCCATGTTTTTCTGATGGATCTCCTTGGGCAAGGGACACAACAACAACAACAACAACAAAATGGGACGACATCATACTAAAAAGTATGATTTTTACTTGCACAGCAAAGGAAACCCTCAACCAAGTGAAAAAACAACCCAATGAGTGGGGGCAAATATTTGCCATTGATATGTCTCTTGAGAGGAAAATACCTAAAATTTATAAAGAACTTACAAAACTCAACACCAAAAAACAAACAATCCAATTAAAAAATGGGCAAAGAACCTGAATAGAAATTTCTCCAAAGAGGACATACAGATGACCAGTGGGCATATGAAAAGATGCTCAGTCACTAATCATCACAGAAATGCAAATTAAAACCACAGTGACACAGAACCTCACACCTGTCTGAATGGCTGTCATCAATAAATCAACAAGCAACAAGTGCTGGTGAGGATGTTGGAGAAAAGGGGACCCTTTTGCATTGTTGGTGGGAATGCAGATTGGTGCAGCCACTGTGGAAAGCAGAATGGAGTTAGCTCAAAAAATTAAAAATGGATCTGCCTCATGATACATTGATTCCACTTATGGGAATTTATCCAAAGAAACCCGAAACACTAATTTCGAGGAATACATGTAACTGCAGCTTTATTTACAATAGCCAATATTTGGAAGCAGCCCAAGTATTCATCAGTAAATAAATGGCTAAGAATGCTGCAGTGCATTTACACAATGGAATACTATTTGGTGATAAAAAAAAAGAAGGAAATCTTACCCTTTGTCACAGTATGGATGGACTGTACTAAGAGCATTATGCTAAGTGAAATAAGCCAGTCAGAGAAAGACATATACCATATGATTCCACTCACATGTGAAATGTGATGAACAAAATGAATTAACGAGGAAAACAGTGACAGGCTCATGGAGAAAGAGCATTCTGACTGGTGCCGCAGGTGGGGGAGTCGGAGGAAGCTGTGACGAGGGGGTGGAGGGATTGAGAGGAAAAAGAGAGAGAAACTTCATGGATACAGACTAGAGTTTTGTGATTGCAGGGGGCATGGAGGGGGGTAGAGGAGGGCATGGGGGTAACACGTGGTGAGGACAGAGCCTTTGGAGTGCTGAACACACAGGAAAGGGTGTGCGAGTGACGTGCTGGGAACTATGCACCTGAACCCAGATAATTTTGTTAGCCAGGGTCACCCCAAGTAATTCAATCAAAAGGGAAAAAGTTAAAAATAGAAAAGAATTCCCACAATTAATAAAAAATACAAATAACTCTACTGAAAATAAAATAATATGTACAGATAATTCAGAAAAGAAAAACCAAATAGCAATAAAATTTTTTAAATGTCCAATCTTATTTAGTAATAACAGAAATTTAAATTAAAATAACAAAATACAATTTATACCATAACAGTAACAAAAATTTAAGTGTACATATTTTTATGAGGATGTATGAATATTGGAACTTTCATACACAGCTGGTAAAAGTCAAAATCCATACAATCATTTTGGAGAGTAACTTGAAAACATCTAATAAAACTGAAAAATATAAGCTATATATATATAAACTTTATATACATGCACATAAAAATCATAATAATGTTCATTGTGGCATTGTTTATAAAAGTAAAAAATTAAAAACAACTTACATTTCCAATGATAGGAAAAGAGATAAATAAATTTTCCTATTTTCATATGATAGACTATTATAAAGCAATAAAAATTAATAGATTTGGCCTATATGCAACATCATAGATAAATCACAAAAGCATAATGTTCAGTAGGAAAAGGAGCTTTGGATAATATAAGCAGTCCATTCCATTTAAAGAAACTTTTAACACATGTACGATAATGCTACATTAAAACCACATACATGGCAGCAATAGTATGACAATGTGCGTGGAAGAGCTAAACACCAAATGACAACCCTGGAGAGAAAGAGAAACAAATGGAGTTGGGGGCTGGCATTCCAGCGGACCTCAGTTCTAATCTGTAATGTTAAAAAAAAAGTACTGGAAGCAAGATTAACAAAGCATTATTAGAGACAACTGTATGCATGTTTGCAGATATGTGTCCCTTCTTTCCCCCTCTTTTTTTTGTTCTTGCTTAACATTTAACATAAGATATTCATTGTAAAGAAACAATGACCACATAAAACTGACTCTTCATTAGAAAGAATGAGAATTGCCTTGTAAAGGTCCAAAATCTTAGCTGTAAAGGAACCATACGAGGCTCGGATTTATAAAAGATGCTCCAATGAAGTTGTCTGCGGTCTCTTGGGTACTGCTTCCACCTGTTCTGCTGCATGAAGCATGTTAGAAATGTTGCTTCTACCTTTGTATTTGGCTGCAGAAGTGGGATGGGAGACAACCCCCCAGAAAAGATTGCAGTTTACTGTGGTGGGGGAGTTCATTCTCAAAAGCACTAATGAGTCATTCTGAGTGCGTCAGCCACATAGACTGATGTTTAGCTGTGCAGCAGCATGAATCTGGTATCTTAGCCCCTCTGTCTCCTTGAAAATACTGACCTGCCCAACCTACGAAGGTTTGGAGATTGTCAGTGCTTCCAGAAACCCCAAGTTCTCCAGAAAAGAGCTATGCTTCCCCCACGAGCCTGCACTTAAGAAAAAAGAGGTGAGCCCTTTCCAGGTGGCTCATTTGGTTGGAGAATTCCAGTACACCAAAAGGTTGAGGGTTCAAATCCTAGTCAGGGCACATATGGTAAGCAACTGATTAATGTTTCTCTCTCTCTCTCTCTCTCACTCTCTCCCCCCCCCCACCTAAAATCAATAAATCCTCAGATAAGGATTTAGGGGGGGAAAAAAAGAGATGACTGCTTTGAAAGGGGCCAAATTCTAAGCCCCTGCCTCTTCTTGGAGGCAGTGATTACATGTTCGTGCCAGCAGAAGGGGCACCCTGGCAGACAAACCAGAAACCAAAGGTAATCAGCACCTGAGACATCACAGGCATACACACACTGCTCTGGCTGACTGCTCTGGCAGTGGTCAAGCAGGCGTAGTGGGTGATCGGGTTCACGATGCCAGCCCACCTGCTCAGAACACTACCGTCGTGTGCAACTACCACCAGCCACTCTGTCTCCAAGCACTAAAGCAGCAGGGTCTCCACACACACTAACAGTCTGAATAATAACAGGCAGGTATTGACATATCCCACATTTTGATCTACCATTCCCTTGAAAGCATCGTTTGAGAACAAGTAGCCCAAAAGCAGTCAGGGCAAATCAGCCCAAAATGTGTGTGTTGTTTGACCTCTTGGCCATCCTGTCTACATCTGGAAGCACATTTGGAATGTGGAGCAAATCATACTGAAAGATCACACACACACACACACACACACACACACACACACACACCCTTCTTGAATACTTCAGGAGCTTTTCAGAATGCAGCTTGCAAGTCATGCTTCATTTAAGGCAGTTGATTAGTTCCAGTGGGAAGGCTACTGGACAGGACAATAAGTGGACAACAGGCACGGTGATTCATAGATTCCTCTAAGAGCTGCAGGTGTTTTGAGGACAGAAGTAAAGAAAAGGAGGCTGAGTCAGTTCTCAAAACTGTCCCCCTGTCCTAAGATTGACCAGAATTACTCACAGTAGTCAGTCGCTCTCAGAAATGTCAAGTGCAGGCACTCATCTGGGCACTCAGAGTGCTGCTCCCTTTCTCCCTCCACTCTTTGGAGTGGCCCAGAAAAACAAAAGATTGGCCCCTCTAAAACCAAAGATGTCCACTTAAAATTGGTTCCCAAAATGCATTAAAATGTATCTTTATTGGAGATGAGTCATTCAATTCTTTCCAAAGGAAAAGAAATGCAGCTTTTCCAATAAAGGGAAGTAGCAGGTAGCACTAGAAAAATTAAAGAAAAGCTGTGAAGTAAACTGCAGTGATTCTCACCATAGGGTACTTAAAGAAAAGAAAAAGAAGCTGATTTCAATTCATAAGGCACCCCAAACGTACAATAAATCTACTGTTCAAAAAATAAAATGTTACATACATAAAACAGCCTGGACTCATCAATATTTGAGAGTTAAACATTAAGAAAATTAGTCTTGAGTTTAATTATCCTGGTCTGTGCTTGCTTAAAATTAACAGAGTAAAGAATCAGAATACAGGGTGGGGGAGCAATCAAAATGCAAGAAAACCAATACACATAGGCTTATTGGGATATAGCATATACATAAGCTGTATTTGTGAGAATATATTTCCAAATTCTAACATATAATTGAGTATGTCCAAAAGGTATTCAGCCATGTACTATGAAAAATAGAGACACTTATTGAAGAAGATGCAACATACAAGAAACATTGCACATAGGACAATGATGCCTCAGTCCCCTTCAAAGTAGGCACCTTGGGACCTTGCACAGTTCCCCCAGTCACCATCAGCTGCCCCATCATATTTTTCTGAATCTCATCAACAGCCTGAAATTTATTCCCTTTCAAAGGTGATTTGAGTTTTTGGAAAAGCCAGGAGTTGCAGGGCACCAAATATGGGCTGCAGGGAGACTGAGTTACCTGCGTGATGTGATGTTTTGCCAAAAAACTGCAAGAGATGCAACACATGAGCAGGCACATCATTGTAATGAAGCTGCCAATCACCACTTGCTCATATCCGTGGCCTTCTGAATCATCTGAATAGTTTCCTCAGAGGAATGTTCAAGCTTACTGCAAAATTCGATGCAGATTCATTACTTTACTTGCTCAGTCATTTTGAATGTGATAGCCACACAGTGCACATGCTCACTCAATTGCCTCTATTGCCCCCACTGACTAGTACAGTGAAGTGGTCATTGTTCACACATGTTCATTCCAGTCCACTCTCCTTGGTTGCCAGGTTACCTCAATGTTGCACAGACCATTCTCATTATATTAACAATAACTGGACTTTTTCAGGACAGACCTTGTGTGTGTGTGTATGTATATGTATGTGTGTGTGTATACAATCCGGGTTCCCATAGTAGGCCTTAGGTTAGCCAAATAGAACAATAATATACTTTATTTAGTGAAACTAGTTACATTAAAAAGAGTACTTCCCATGTAAGTGTAACGAAATAAGCTTTCTATTTGAATTATCAGATTAATTGCCAAATATCCCATCTTTTCTCTCTGAAGACAAAGAGGTTTGATATAATGACAGTTAATGTAAGAAACGCTCTTCATGGCATCTGAATTTCACCTCACTTGAAAACCATAGCAATTCAGGTGTCCAAATCAACTCTGGGAATCACACCTGGACACACACACACCGCCTATCCCCAGTTCCATGAGAAATTCCAGCTGAAGACCCCTTTGCTTAGGCAGGTGAACTCTGCTAAAAACGAGAATGAAAGAGAACTTTGACGAAGGCTGCTTCAGGAGGAAAGGAAATGTCTGCTGATCATCCTTTATGCACCTCTCATTTTAAGTGTCTTCTCTCATACGATAGTTACAACCGTCCCCTGCGGGGCACATCATTGCTCCCACTGGACAGAGGAAGAAAGGGGAGCTCAGTTGGGCAGAGTGGGCGGGCACCTGAGGTTACACAGGGAAGCAGGGAGCCAGGATTTGAACTCTTTGAAGACAGGGCCACCCTTCAATTCTGAACATCTGTGCCCAGCACAGCACCAGGGGGAGGGTAGGTGTTTGATAAGTGTTTGTTAAATTAAATCTGACTGCAAGGCCCACCCACTTCGATGCTTCTGGAGACCGGCATCAGAAGGCTAACCCACAGTCTGAAGGTCAGCGAGGAGAAGCAGTCAGCCCAGTCTGGAGTGAACTGAGCAAGTTCCTCACGCAGATCTTTCAGAGCCCCAACCGCCCTCTCTCCTCCGTTACTGCCCTCTTCTCATCATTATCTCTCCCCAGCTCTGGCCGCCTGCCCACCACGGGTTTGCTCTCCCAAGGTGGCTGCCAGGCTTGGCACAGCCCAAGGCTGCCCGTTCCTCACCCCGCTCCCCGAGGGAGCTGGTAGACACGAAAACACTGGCCCGGCGTCTGAGCTGTGGACCAGTCATGACTTCCATCCTTTAGCTATTTGGGATTACTCAGGCCCTGAGGAATTCTGGCTCCCTTTGGACAGAGTTGTTCCAAAATCCTGCCAGTTGCAGGTGAACACTGGGAGTGGGGCTCCAGATGGGTCCCATGGGTTAGGGACTCTTGAATTGCTTGCATAGATGGGTTTTAGGCGGACGGTTGGAAACTAGTTATTCGAAATGTAAGGGGTTTGTGTTCTCTACCATGGGAGGGGGAGGAGAGAGTCAAAGAGATTTGGTAGCCCCTGGCATGCACACCTCAGGGAGCCTGGGGAAGGGTTGAAGGGGCAAAGACACAAAGGCTGTGCTTGGGCATGTGCCTGGTGGCAGAGCCTGAATGCCACCCACAGCATCCTGCTTGATGTCCCCTCCCCTGCTCGGAGCTCCAGGCAGCAGTTTCTCTGGTGCCTCTCTGCATTGGCTAAAAGCCCAATTTTAAAAATAACAATAATAATAGTACAAGCTATAACCACAATTTACTGATAGCCACTAATTGCCAGACACCATACAAGGCTCTTTACATATTTTAACATCCACCAATGGTACTATTGTTTTCCCCATTTTGCAGGAGAGAATACGGGATGACTCTTTAGTGACGAGCTTCTATCAGTCAAAGAGCCAAGAAGCCAGTCAGGACCCCGCTCCACCACACAGCCTGTCCACAGAGCACCCAGGCTGCTCAGGAGATGAACCCAAGCCCATGCCGTGGTCCACCTTCTTTCCAGCTTCGACCCCGCACTCTCCTACATTCCCTGCCCTCGCCGACCGACGCAGGAATGAATGCATAAAAACCTGGCCCGTCACTCTTCTGGGGGTACAACTTCTACACTTTGAGTTTCTTAAGTTTTCATCCAACATCGTATGGAAAAGGACTTAAACCCTGAGTTACATTAGAAGTTGGCTCTGTCTTCTCACCCTGACCTGCACTGAAACCAGCTGAACTTCTCCAGACCCAGTGTCCTCAGATGTGACGGGGCAGGGGGGCCTCTGGTCTTCTCACCCAACTGTGTCTGGTGTCTCGGCCTCACTTTCCAGGTTCATTTGGCCACCGGCATGAGTAACACAGTGTGAACCAAGCGAGTCCAAAATCCCCACCAGGATCAGGTCTGGGCCACGTTTCAGAGACACAAACACTGAGAAAAGGTGTCCCTGGGGCCCTTCCAGTGCTCGAATATTTCACAAATCCTAGAAAAGCACTCTTGGAAAGAACTTGAGAGAAAGTCCTAGTCGATCCCACATTTTACAGGAAGCACACCGAGGCTGGGAGAACACCTGGCCACTCTCTCGCCACCCCACCACTGCAGTGAGCGTAAGGCGGGATCTGGATTCACACTGAAGATTCTCTGAACCCAAAGTTCACATGTCATGTCACATGTATAGTTTCCTCTGATTTTGTAATTTTAGCCATTAAAATAGTTATATTTGGTAATGCCCTGAATAGCAGAAAGTGGAGAAAAAAGCAACTCAGTTCTTTAGAACACCAGATACAGGAACACCCTTGAAAGTCACCATTAATAAAGAAATTAAGGCACAGAAGTATGAAAATGTTTTCCTAGTGAAATCCAACCAGCTGATGGCTGGGCGGGGGTCACAGTCAGCCTGTAGTTTCAGTGCAGGGCTCTGTGCACGATGCCCTGACAAAAAGTCACAGAGATGTGGCTATTTGGTGTTGTTTTTCTAAAGTTATTACTTGCCATAGTACCTCGTATTTCTTACATATTTTAGACAGTTAAACTATGTGCAACTATGAAAATTTCTGTATTCAGAGGTGCTATAATTATTTGGAAAACAAATAAGGACCACTCAGCCAAAATCACAGGAGACAACTAGAGTGTAGGTTAAATTTTCGTAGAAAGGTGCGGGGGAGGCAACCACATACACAGCCATTTTCAGCTGGGCCATCAATGGCAGACACTGTGAAAGTTTCTCGCCACAAGCTGACACGGAGCTGAAAGGCCCGCAGCCCAGGGCAAGGTCTGCAGGCACCAGCCCCTGCTTCCGAGCTTTCTCCCCCTGCCCTCTGCTTTCACGGGGCCTCTTCCAGATCAGAAGCCACGGGGCCGGGGGAGGAGCTGGTTTTGTTTTCTGGAGAATAAAGGTTTCAAAAGGCCGAGGAAGGGAATGTCTAAGACTTGTTCTGCGAAGGTTCACTTCTCAATATTTTTAAGAAACATATCAACAAACCAAAAAATTTGCAAATGTATACAAAGCCCCCTTGTGGAAGTATATTTAAAAACCATTTTGAGAACTTGAGAGCCTTAGGGGGAAATGTTGGCCTCCGGGATAATTTAGGCTCCCTGGAGGCTGGTCATCACGAGAATACACACAGGTATTTCAGCAGCGAACACCACAAGCCACACAACTACCCCCTGGACCATCTTTGTGTAACTACAGAGCCTTTTTCCTTCTCCTCGTAGCCACCAAAAAAAGAAGTCCCAATATAAATCGTAGCAGATTTCACCTCATTTTAATTCTACATTGCTCTTATCTGTCTTTTATCAGAGAAAGGAAATCAAGAAGTATAACTTAATTTACTTCTTTTTTTTTCTTTCTTTCTTTCTGGAAGAAAATACCTTTGTACCTCCCAAGACAACAGAATTTTTGAACTAATAAAAGCCAACCAGGTTCCAAGTGATAAGTTTTTCCTTCTAGGAAAAATTAACAATGTAAACATCCTCTGAAAAATATATTAAAGGCCACATTGAGATGAAAATGAAATGAAATGCTGCATGTTCTGTTTTTTTTTAACTCAAAGAAAAACTTTTTTGACTTTCATGATGTGCGTATGGCCATTAATTTCAATGTCATATTATGGTTTTTGGCTGAACAGACAGTATGTATGTATGTATGTAAGCAAACAAAACAAATGCATTTTGTATTCAAATTTATACAACTCCATACATTTTTATGCTCTTTATTTGAAAATTAATTTTGGCTTAGGCCTCAGAGACAGCAAATGTTGTCAAGATTTGAGGGCTACCTGAAAAGCCTTGGGGACAGCATTACCCTTATGCATAAGAAACAGCAAAATAAAATAAAAATAAATGAATTTCCAAATACGTCATGGCTAATCCCTTGAGCTGACCTACAAATGAATTATGGAGGTTTTGCTACAGGACTGAGTAGATCTGGTGATTTCACTGAGAGATTTATCTTATTTTCCAACTTATTTTCATATCTTATTTCCTTTTCTTTTAGAATTAGACTGTAAATAAAAGGGCTAAGACTGAATGAAGCTCCCTTTCACGGCACTCATATTGGATTGATAAATTAAAACGGTGAGATGAGTTTTGTATGACCCATCCTCGAGGATTTGGGAAATTTAGCCGATGCAAAACAAGGCATTAATTTGGAAAGGCCTGGCTACTTACAATGCTTAGTGTTCTGACAATGATGAATGGCATCATTCCAAGCAAATGGTAATTTCACTTTTTGTGACAGTACTTTAGAGCAAAACCGACTTTCTTCACACAAAGAATTTGCAATCCTATTGAACAGAGGCAGTACCTGAATATCAGAAATCCTTCATTGTTTAAGTATCATCTGATATTCTTGATTGGCTTCAGACTGAAGGTTGGAGTTGAATTAGGGAGAACCGAGGTTAAGTCCTAACCTTGAAAGACTTAGCAGCCATTGAAACACTGCCTTTGGGCACTTATTGGCCTGTGTTTATCAAAAAAAAAACTTTTCAATTCAATGAGGGGAGGGAGAAAAACACAAAACTTGTCACATTCATCAAGTGAAGCCACTGGAAAGACATCTACATACAGAACACCCAAAAAGCATAATCTTCCCGAAGGGCTGATAGAAATGGTAATTGGATGGGTCGGGGAATAATACAACCAAAGGGGGAACCACGCTGAATATCACGAAAAAATCAAGGTCAAAAATAAAAGAATGGATCCTTTTTAACTTCGAAAAACTTACACTTGGCCGCTGTAATAAGGGAAAAATATACCTGTTGCTACCCGTAATCTACGTCCTCTCAAAAGCCTCTCAAAAGGACCCTTTGAACATAAAAGGCATTGAAGACCCCCATTCTCACAGCCCCTAAGAAAGCTTCACCTTATTGACTCCATCGAAATATGTTTTCTGAAAGCAAAAAAAAAAAAAAATTAAAGAGAACAACTAAAACCAGTAACTCCCTTTCGAAATGTAACCCATCCATCTTTCAACAGAGAAGGCATGCCTGGGGCGGGGGTGGAGAGAGGGGATATATTGAATATATTTAAACTCTTCCCTGAGTGGCTGCCAAAACACACACACACACACACACACTCTTGGAGGACTGGGAGAGAATACCAACATTGTATCCCAAAAAGAGGAACAGACCTAATGAATCATAAAGTCCTGATTGCAGGCCTTCCTGCCTTCTTTGCTAATGAGCTAATACCAGGACAAAGCCAAACGACACATGTAAACAGATGAGCCTTCTGGGGATGTCACATTGTCCTGTTTTTTATCTTACACAAACACCTCCACGCCGAACTTGGAAGGGTTTTTGGCACGACACGGAGAGCTGGTATTCTGAGCTGCATCCAGCTCAGAAAGGAAGGGATCTGATGAAGGGGTGTGCACTTCAGTGTGGTGGACGTGTGCGGATGCAGGTGTCTCCTCACTGACGAAGATATCGGTTAAGGGGGAAACAGTCCCTGAAAAGACAGTGTCTGGGGCCCCTCTCCTTCCCAGGGAGTAAAGCAGAACACCCGAAAGATCTCCTTAGATGGGTTCTCTAAAGAGTTAAAAAGAAACAACCCAAAGTGCACTTTGGCATTTCCCAGTAAACTGTACAAATGTACTGATACCCAACAAAAGACAGCAGCATTTGTTAATTTGCAAAATTCTCAGATGCCTGTATGCCCATTTTTATTAATCCAGGAATTGAACTTTGCACATTAGAGTTCTACAGTGATGTACGGAAGGAGACGGGGTTTATGATTTGTGCTGACAGAGCCACATCATATTTTAGGGAGATGACATCGCTATTGATGGCTCCTTCTAATCTATTCCCAGTAATACACTCATCTGTATGTTCTCCCCGGGCACCAGAAGAACAATCTCAGATCCCTAAAACAGTATGTCATCTCTTTCCACAAATCTCATATGCACATATATTATTATTATTTAACGTTTATTAAGTACCAACAGTATGCTAGGCACAATAGACATAGGGGACCATAAAAACATATTTAACGCATCAAAAACCACAATAAAAGGACGCTGTGTTTGTGACAGAAGACAATAAAACTCTTTGCTATGCATAGTTCAAGATGAAATGCACCCCAGGTCCCAGAGCAGCCTTGGTACAGCATGGCACAGCAAAGAAATGTATTAGAATCTTCACTCAGCCAGAGAAAGGGAGGTTTGCATACTGTGCAATTAAATGTGGCCTTCCTCAATTTTGTGATGTTCTGCAACAAACAATGGATCCTCTAATGGCAAAATATTAATTACTTAACTATCTGGTAAAATCTCAGCACTCTGCATTACTTCCAATCATTTGGTATCTTTTGCACCAAACATTATGATAGGCATTTAAACTGCATTTCTCTGTACAATAGTTGGGTATACTTGCTTTTTTTTCATTGAAATTTAGAAAGGTTAAATGATTCACACCAGGTCCAGCTCAGGAATCACTGCCAGTTGACCTAGAGTTGCAAAACACACACACACACACACATACACACACACACACACACACACACACACAGAATTGAAGAGTGATGAACGCTATCCACAAATCCACAGCTTGGGTGTTCAGAATTAATATAGCATCAAATAACCAATTTGGACCTGTGTAGACACAGCATTAGCCTGGCCAAAGTAGATGTATAGCTAAGGGTCTCACCTTCACTTGCAAAAGCTTCTTTCATCATGACTCAGTGTGGGGTTAAGCATATAAACTCTGGAGCCACGTTTTATGAGTATGAATCCTGGTTCTACAACTTCTTAGCTATGTGCCTCTAAACAAGTTAATTAATATTTCTCTGCCTCAGGTTCCTCACATGTTAAAAAGATATAAGGAAAATAATAGTAACTTGTTTCGCAGATTTATTTTGAGGGTAAAATGAGTTAATGAATAGAGAAAGCTTAGTATAGTGTCCAACACAGAGTAAGTGCTTCTAAAATCTATCATCTCGTCAGGGTCCTAGTACTGAGAAGCAGATAATGTGCTGCTTTTGAGACAAAAAAATGATGTTACTGATGGTCAATAAGTAAATCAAGTTGCTTTCCTATTAGTAAAAATTGATTTATACTAGCCATCCAACTTAGTCTCTACTCTTCAACCCTTTATGAACTTAAGACAATTGGCTAAGACCCCACAAAGCTGGCTTTTCAAGGAGTCACCTTCACTGAACAGGGGACAGAAGGTAGAGGGTTTACAATGTTAAGCTCTTTAGAGATGTTTGAATGAATGGATGGATGGATGGATGGATAAGTGAATGAATGAATGAGACAGTGCTTAGAGGTTCACAGAATCCAAGTAAGGGTTCAATTTATGGATTCAGGGTGTTCTTTGAAATCCTGTAACTCTCAATAATATGCAGGCTACTTTGTAGAGTTTCCACATACTTTCTACTTCCTCCTCATTCCATTCTACACCTCCTGGAAATTTCTCTGCTTCTTGTTATTTCTATAGAGGACTCAGAGAAGACAAGAGAAGTAAACTAGAAATCAGTTAATACAGCTCACTGTTCGCTACCCAAATGACAGTGTTAGCTGGAGAAAAAGTCAAAGTTAATGACTAAATTGAGGTTTTTGGATTATCAGTCAACATCCATGGCTATGCATTCCTTAGCCAAATAAGGACAAATAATCAAAGTTGCAGCACGCAGGACATCAATCAGAGGTGCTTCTTGGAACAAAGAAAAGAGGATTATTGTTTTCTGATATTGCTTTTATTATCATAAATATCAAGGGATTAAACAACTGGCATAAATTAAGAGCAGTCTAAATTATAAGGTTTGCCCATTAACAAATATAAAATAATTGCTTTTCAAAAACTTGGAAGTGTATGATATGGACTTAAAAATCACAAAATGCCAGTCTTTAAAATTATTTCTGTCACTATTTCCTTGAAGTGCAGTTACCCAGTGGAAATTAAAAACCCGTCAGGACTACTTCGGTGACACAACTGAAGATCCTATTCTTAAGGAAATTACTCTGGAGCACAGGAACTTTTTTGTGCTTTCACACCTTTCCAAACCACTTTTTCCCCTCGGTGGGATAGGGCCTCCTTTTTGTAGCTCTAAGTTTAAAAGCAGTGCCTTTTAATTACACACAGACTCATAAAGCCAGACATATTTAAATGTAATTTTGTAAGTTGTACACACACAGACTCAAACCCGTAGATGATGAAATGTTGCTAAAATTATCCTTATCCAGTAAAATTTATGGCAGTGATGAAAATCTTGACATCTATTCCAGAGTTCAAATTAAACTTCAGTGTAATTCAGTAGCCGGAGTTGGACCAAAGTAAATAAGCACTTATTTAGAATAATTGTAATGTGTATGTGCGTTGCATGTACTTAACTTCCCAGAAGAAGTCGGCGAACCCACATTGTAAGCACTGCAGAATTAATCGCCAGGGTACACAAAGGGCATATTCTTCAGTGATCCCAGCGTCCGTCTGCCTGACATCCACCTGCCTCGTTGTGCTTTCATTGAAGCACGTATTATGGCATCAATATTAACTCTAGGGTTCGGGTAAAACCATTGCCATTTCCCAAGATATCGGCCTCCTAATAAACACAGACTGAAGGGGAAGTGTTGAAAGCTATGGCAGTATTTTTTCCTGTAATGTTTGACACAAATCTCAGCTGCATAACATTGTATGCTAATAACTATTATTTAATTAACAGATGAAGAAGCCCTTTTCATCCACTCTGGCAGATTTTGAACTTGATCTTCTATCATTTGATGTCATGCAAGACCAGATAAATGACAAGTCTTTCGAGAGTCTGCAGAGCCCCTTTAGAACAGCTGCACAGTCTTCCCCTCTTCTTTGCAGCAGGTTTCTCACTTAAGAAAAAAACACGCTTCATTACATCGCCTCTTACTTGAGCTGCAAGGGTCTATTCAAGGAAGATAAGCCTCTTAGAAATGAAGTAGCGTTGAATTTAGGTTTTGAGTGACAGCAGGAAGATTTATCCATTCAACAGACAATACCGCTTTCTCTGCATTAATCTAGGAGGCGGACAATGATCTGTTTTTTAGGCCTCATCTCATCTCTTTCCCACAGCAGAAGGTGATTAGAGTTAGGAAACAGGGACTGTGAAAGAAAACTTGAGCGCTATCTCTCCAGCCCTCCTGTTTCCTGAAGGGGTAAGAGGGAGCCCCTAGGCCAAGGGCATCAATCACAGATTCACAGCAAGGATATGATGCTTCGCCACTGGGAAACTGCTAGGCCACAGGTAAAGGGGTGAGCGCCAGAGCCCTGAGTAAACTATTATTGTCAGCTTCCCAAGGAGAAAATAAAGCACAAAGTAGCCCTTCATAAACAAAAGCCCTTGAATTCCTCTTGGCGGGGCCCAGCTAAAAATGTCAGGAATTTTCTGACTTTCTGTGATATCCCACCACCTATCCACAGGTAAGTTTCCACGAAGTCCAAAACTAACTGGTCTGCAAATAGCAGCCTAAAGACAGGAGGCAAAGATCCTGCTGCACACTCACAGCAATGCCAGACAAAATGCCAGACACTCCGAGCAAGTGTTTACACAACACAACCATTTCACCTCACCTTCATACCCACCTCCGACAATTCAACAGGAGCGTCCACAAAAGTCCTCATGCCCCAGTGATTAATACGAAGTGTCCTTCTCTGCCAAACACTGAGGACAGAGCTCACTATGAGCAACTCACAGACTGTGAGCAACCCAGGAGGATATTAAACTGAAGTCCAGCATCAGAATCCCGTTTAACAGGCAATATCTGGCACTGTCCTTCGTGTGGAGGGTTTGCCATTTTCATGGTAGAATCTTTGCTCGTACTTTGTGGCACATCAATAGATGAATGGCCTTTAGAATGAATGTGGCGGCTAAAAACAATGCTTCCGGTTTGGGACATGCACATTTTCATGTGAGCTGCAAACAAGCCGCAGTTGGCCCATCACAATAGCCAAAGACACTTTTTTTAAAGGCCACTCGCAAGTTTGTTGCTTTTTCCCTTAGCTCACAGGAAATAAAATGTTCATCTCCGGTTACCTTACAGAATCAAAATAATCAAAGAGAGCCAAGGAAGGTTTTACAGCCAAGATTTTGGAAAATAAGTATGAGGCAAAATGCTTTTACAAGGTCCTATTTTCCTGAAAAGGCAGTTCACGGAGGCCGGGAGAGATTCTAGTTCAAGTGTGAGTAATTAATTAAGTTAGTAAGTAAGGAAGCAGAGTGAAAGACACAGACATTACCACAGAATTAGATCAAGTTGCCCCAAATGACTTCTAAATTTGAGAGCAGATTGTATGTTCTCCAGAAATCAATATAGAGTCATCACATTTTGACATTTCCTATTGTTAAATTGTGTTTTGTTTTGTTTTTGCAAAATGTCATATTGACAACTAGAGCTTTTTTTTAAGTCACCCCCACGCAATGCTGAAAATATCTGTTTATCAATCTTAACGCCTGTAATGAACCAAATACGGTGGTGTCCGGATGTAATCCACATTTCAATTCTCTTCAGAACCCAACCCAATACATACACGGCCTGAAGATGCTGCAAGAGGGTGGAAGAACACCACCCCTTTGCAAATCCCACATAGCATGAAAGCACAGCGGCTACCCTCACTTAGCGGACAGTTCTTCAGAAAAGTGATAATGATTCGAAGCAAAACCAAAATACAGCACCAAGTTGCTATTATCCTCATATTACGCAATTTAGTCTCACGAAAGAAGGTTTTATTCTTATTATCTCTGGGCCTCAGATTTCTTAAAACTTATCTTATGGCATTGTTACCTTTTACCTAATGCTTCCATACTCAAAACTTGACCCCCCAGGTAGCAAAAAAAAGCAAATTGCTTCCACCATCAAACCCTACCTAATGGTCCCAGTCATCATCTACCATGACAGTCTTTATTTTCTTTCTTTCTCGTTCTCTTTTTTCTTTCTTTCTTTCTTTCTTCTTTCTTTCTTTCTGCCTTTTTTTCCCTTTTTTAATTACTGAAGACTCCTGTTTTAGAGAAATCCCTAATTGCTTCATTTTGAGATGTTATGTTTAACCTCAGGAAATGGTGCTATAAGACCTGGCAAACAGCTTTCTGGTTGTTTCAATCAGTACCAGATTACGAAGCCCAGCCGAGTAAGAACCCTATTCATTTTCTTGCCCTGTCATCTTGATCTTATTTGAATGTCTGGGGAGCTGGAGGTGCTTAGCCAGCCCTGGGTTCCAGGAGTGGGGGTGGGAGCAGCAGGGAGAGCTATGCGATGTGTTAGAGACACTGAAAGTTTTCATTTTGACTCCTTAATGAGAGCGACCTTTGACACGGGCTGATGAGTTCCATGCTTGTCCTGGTGTGCTTTTTGAAAACATTTGACACTGGTCACAGGTCTGACAGGGATATGACTAATGAAGTCGTGGTATAAAAATAATGGGCTGCAATTGCAAGTCATTTGCATGAAACCAAACTCCTTAAAAACTTGTCTCTGTTCACTTTCTGTTTTCTAAATGAGTCAATAATATGAATCAGATGGCTTGGAGGCAAGAGATCCCAAATATTCCTTCTATAAGTTTGGTAAATTAGTTGGCATTTGGTGCAATTTTTGTTGCCTTGAGGCCTGGTTTAAATTGGACTGTAGTTACTAAATTGCTAGGGCGATTGCAGAATGTGTAGGATAATACATAATACCTTGTTTTTCTTAAGCGTTTCGTCAGAGAGCTTCTTGTGAGGTCAAGGGACCCAGACAGCTCTTTGCAGAGAATATCAAGGGTGGGTAAACGAAGAAGAAATGGAAGGGGTGGTGGGTTCAGGATAGGGGTGAAATAAAAGGAGGAAAAAAAGAAGAGATAAAACAAAATCAAAAAGAAAAAAGTAACGTAAGGTCTCAAAATGCAAAAGGAGAGAAAGAGTGCAGGGGCGGGGGGAGTGAAAGGAAAGAATAGAAAAATGAATGCAGAGGAGTTAGAGTAATAGGGGAGATGGAAAATAGAAGAAAACTTTTCAAGAAGAAAACTTCAAGAAGAAGTTACCACTTCTATTTTAGTTTATCCTATAAACATGTGTACCATTTATTTTCCCAAAGTGCTAAGCAACCACTAAACAAAATCATGGACTCTATAGGAGCCCACACGCTAGAGGCGGCTCTTTCCTTCCTTTGTCTCTGCATGACCCAACGGGAGTCCCTGATGATCCATCCTTTCACCTATAGCTCAAAACACCCCCCATCATGGAGGAGCTTTCAGCAAAGCTCAATGGTAATCTGGGCAGCTGTATCTGAGGCGGCAGCCACGAGCAGGCACACTGCACAAGTTTTCTTCTAGAGCCTTCCTCCTTCGTGGCTTATTGTTCGTGATTTAAACACTTGGGACTTTCTTTACGATTTGTCAGTTTCAGCATATCTATTCAGGATTTCATTTTGCTTGCCAGGTATACATGACAAAATTAACTATCATGTGTCCCTTAACTTAAATAAAAATACAAATGATTTACAGATACACACACATGCAACAAAAGAGCAAATGAATAAGAGAAAGTTTGTTTGGCACAGAGAAAAGTATATATACAAGCTTGGAAATGAATCAGCTCTGCTTGCTCTGCAACCTTGGGTAATTTTCTTAATCTCATTGAGCCTCAATTTCTTTAATCGCTAAGGGGAGAATTAAAAGATTATGTTTTATTAAGTACTAGTAAAGTATCTGGCATACCACAGAGTAACTAGAATGAATGAATGAATGAATGAAGTAGGAATAGTGACACCCTTTTTTCATTTTATCAGTTATGCTATTACAGCTGCCCTGATTGTGCCCCTTTGCCCCCTCCATCCAGCACCACCCCCACTCCCTCAGGCAATCCCTCCACCCTTGTTTATGTCCATGTAATACTCTTTTTTGGGACTGACATTTTAAAAAAGTATTTCTCATCTTCCACTTTTACATAAAGAAGCCAATAATAATTCTGTAGATATTCCTCAATAACACTGAAGATGCAGGAGAAACACACACATAACTCCATAAACTAACCACATTGCAGCTGTACATTCTACTCCCAAAAACCTGAAATCCAAACAACTGATGAACTGAGAAATCCTGAAATCCAAAGACCTGAAACCCAAACTGAGAGAGAGAGTGTGTGTTCCTTCTCTCTCTCTCTCTCTCCCCTCTCCATCCTCCCTCCTCCCTCCCCTCTCCCTCTCCCTCTCCCTCCCCCTCACACTCTCAAGTTGACCATCATATTTCAGATCCCTACTCACATCCTAGCATCATTGTGTATCAGCCATTTCCTATATTAACCAATTTAAAGATGCACAAACTGAGAATTAACACCTATAACTTGATTTGATAATATTCAAGATTGGCAAATAATTTTAAATCAAATTCCTGAAAAATATTTTATTGTAGCCTAATTCTTCAGAAATTGATTGATCATAGTTACTTCCAGTTAGTCAAAATTGGCCACCTCAAGCCCCAATTATGATAGATACATAAGCACTTACTCTATCAATTCTTGCTTACTGGGTAACTTTATGTTATTTAAAATGTTTAATATGAATGAGACTCCTGAATCCATAAGCAAGTTTTGTTATTTACTGAAATAGAGATGTGAAAGATATTCTCATTCCAGAAAGCAATGCTAACATTAAAAGATAGCAATAAATTTTACAATAAATTCAAAAATTGAAAAAACAAAATGAAGTTAAATAGAGTCAGACAGAATAAAATTAAGAAAAGGTTAGAGAAAGCCTGGGAAGGCTCATAAGGAAGAAGTTTGGGGACTGTAGTACATTCCCTGTTCACTTTGCGTGTACTACTAATAAAACTACTACATATTTATTTCTAAAGGAAGTGGGATTTAACAACTGGATACAGCAGTAAGCCACAGAGAAGTCCCTCTTTTTCTTAAAGCCAAGAACCATGTAAAGTACTCCATGCAGCTCAGCATTATATTTACATTTTAGAGAATAAATATGAACTGAAATGAACAATAGTGGAAAGCACTCACACAATGAAAATGGATCCCAAGAGAAAAAGACAAAAGAAATTCTCATTATTTCACCCAAAGAAAGGGATGAAGAACAAAGTGTGAAAGCACATTATGAGAATGATGCGGACTTGTTATCCTCCATTTCCACAGATTACCAAATAAAATGAAATGGGGAAAATAGGTTGAAAATAAAGAAAAGTTCTTGGCAGTAATAAATACAAGAATGTTATTAAATATTGGAAGAGATGACCAATAGAGGTTATGGATTAGAAATAGAGGTTATGGTCTTAGAAACCTTTTTAAAATGGGAGCAATGACCATCTGTCTTAGATGGTTTGTGTCTTTACCTGCCTGGAGGCCAAATACTGAATCATTACCAAACGTATGGTTCCATTATTCCAGAGATTGATGTCATTGCCCCTGAAGTTTAATGCACAGGAATGCAGCAGGCGACTGAGTAGTGCTGAATTGAAGATTTAAGAATGAAATCAGATAATGATAGCATATAGTCAAGCATTTTGTTTCCAAACTCCAGAGAAAAGTAATTCCTAAAAATAAAAGTTGGTTGAAGGTCTGTTTTGTGTTTTACTTGTATGTTCATTTCCTTACTAAACCATAAGCTTCTTGAGGGCAAGATACATTACATGCTCATCTTAGTTTCCCCTTCCTACCCCGTCTTACTCAGAGTCCCTAAAACCTGGGCTGAAAGCCAGGTGTTATCATCAGACCTACAGCGACCTGTGAAGTCATACCTGCCAGTGTCCCATCTGACTGGTTTGTGGCCTAGAGGTTAGCTACTTTAAATATCATCCCCACCCAACCCTTTCTGAGAGCTAGATCTTCAGGAGAGGAGGGAGTTTTATCTGCTTTGTTTACTAATAAATCCATAGCACCTGGAATAGTTTCTGGCACGTGGTCAGTAGTGAATGAATATTGGTTAAATTAATAGTTGATATTCAATACACATGTTGAGTGCTGTTCAGGAAGAACAATTTTTGTAATTAACCCAGACAGAAAAAAAAAATGTTAAGAACATTCTCAGGCGGTTCTGTACCTGTGGATGCAAACCCACACTAATTGTAACTTTCTTTGCCCTCTCTCTCCCTGTTATATCCCCATGCAAGAGTATGTACAACCAGCAAGTTGCACCATGGTGTTTCAAAACACAGAAAGTGTTTAAATAAAACCAATAATCCCATGCCGATAATTACTTTATTTCCTGTTTTTTTGCAGTGTCCTTTCAAAAACTTTCAAGTGTGTGTCTGATCAGATATTGAAGTAGTCTTAAAGCTACACTGCTCTCTCCATTTCTCTGTAAGTGAAACGGGAGTGAGAATATTTGATCCCCCCAGGGGAAGGCATCATGAAAACCATAGAATTTTATAAATATGCTATTTAATTAAAATTTTTGACATTATAAATCACACTCTGCATTTTAATTTCTCCTTTTATTTTTCCCATACCTTTATATTTTAAGCATCTAAAGCCAAAAACTAATTTTCCATCTGGTTAGCATAATTTATTTATAGCCTTGGGCACAGCTTTGCAATGTAATGTAAATAACAATACTATTTTGCATGCAATTGTACCTCTGGAAACTCTTTACCAACATTAATTTTCACAACCCTCCTTAAGGAATAGGTGAACACTGATATTATTAAGGCTAGGCTAATAAAATCTGGCTGGAAGAGGAACATATTTGCAAGAAAGTTTTAATTCATCATTTCTCAATTCACTGTTACATGGGTGTCTACTTGTGTTGTACTAGATCGCCCAAAACAGCATTTGCCATGTAACATCCCTGAATGACATACAGTTTCAGTTTAGATTCTTCTCATAACAAGGCAGGAGGCTGACTTCCACTTGTTTATCTGCTTATTTTAAAAGATGTCTGGTCTACGTGCTACCAGCCTGACCAGATACATTAGTAAAATTACTCAGTTGGTCAGTTTTTAAAGCATAACCATCTGATAATGCTCTCTGTGCACTGGCTTTTAAAAACAGCTTCCTATTTATTGGGAAACAGCCATTGATGTTTGTATTGATGTAGAAATGGAAGAAGAAATCATAGTAGTGGTAGTAACAAGTAACATTTACTGAGAACTGTATACTGGTTCTTGTCCTTAACACCTTACATGTACTTAAGTCATGTAAGGCTCATTTAACTTTCTTTATAAGTGCAGTTGTTATTCCCTAGTTTATTGTTGGGAACCACCCTGCCTGGTTTCAGAAGCTGTAACGCCCCATGGCTAAGGCTGAGTGAGAGAACTTGGGACCATTAGCCACTAAGGAGACAAAGCTTATCTCCCTGGCAGGGGAGCCACCTCTGCCCCCTTTACTTCACCCTGCTTGGCCCCAGGGGGATGACTGGTTAGCCAATGATGGGTAACCTTCCTCAAGGGAGGGACGACCTAAGACAAGCATGGTCATGAAGGCGCCCTCAGGGAAGGACTTGAAGGACTATAGAAAGAGGTGATAGACCCTCACCCCTCAGCTTTGACATAGCCTGAGTCCTCATTCTGCCTCATTCTGCAAGAAGTCTCCTAATCTCTTGGCTGCCTTGCTTCCCCTGCCTGACTTAAGCCTGAAACAATGCCAGAGGGCCATGCAGCCCTGTGCTGGAATGAGTGGTTCCCCAGGGGGATCGGGTCTAAGAAAGAACGCATAAAATCCTGTGAAACCTGCTTTGCTAAAAATGTCCTCAGTTTTCTGATAAGGGTCCAAGCATGAAATGAGTTTGTTTCCCCAAGTTTTATAGCCCTTTAGCTATCTTCCCTGACTCAGTATAAGCCCTCATAGTTCCTCTTATGTTATATATTGTTTGATCATTACTGCCTGACACTGATTGATGAATTTTACCTGTATCTGTATTCCTTTGCAAATTAAACCCAATAAAAGCCCATTGAGGACCTGGCTTCTGGCCCTTCTCCTTTGAGAGATAAGCCACCTTTCCTCCCCAAGCAGATCATGTCTTGGTAGACTTATTCTCATCTGCAATGGACAGAGGGCTCTGCAGGCAAAGCTCTGCCACAGTTTATTTATACGGAAACTGTGACAAACAGAGGTAAGATAATTGCCCACAGTCTCACAGTTAATAAAAGGTGAGATCAGCATTCCACAGCCTGAGACAAATATTTATTGAGCATCTATTTTATTGCCAGGCACTTCACAACGCTTCAACTGCCCAATATTCCCTAAAATAGAGAAATAACCATCCTGTATTTTGATTCAGCAATACTTACTCAAAAAAAAATCTGGAATTGCCCAACTCTTTCTGATAATCACTCTCTTACCTAGAACAGTAATGCTGAGAAAATAGAAATATTGGAGTTTTTTTGACATGGTTTCTGACATGGTTCCAATATAGCATGGATTCTGGCAAAGAGCTCATTGCCACATGTAAACCACACACACACACACACAAGCACCTGTTGAACTGGCCAGTTCAAACAACTAGTCAGTGCAATGAATTTTGGGAAAATCAGTCAAACCAGTTATTTGACACCTTGTATGGGGAAAAAAGGGGAAAGGGGAGAAGATCTAAATATATGTTGAATCTCATTTTTTTACTTTTTAATATTCTGTACTGGAATCACACAAGGACCTAACTCTAGAGTCTACAAAATATTGAGGAGGAAAGTATAAGGACAACAGATACAGCTTCTAATGCCACTCCAAGGTTGCAATGACCTTGTTACAAAGAGATGTCCTGCCTGATAACATAGCCTAATGCTTCCCAGAACCAAGGCTTTCCAGTCCCATCTCCAACTACTATTATCTTTGAAAAATGCATCTTTTCACTTGTTTGCAAAGTTCTACTATTCACCTACCAGGAAAAAAAGATATCACATTTAAATTAATCCCATTAGCCAAAATTAAATGCTGGCCTTAAGGTTCAGCCCCAAACATAGCCAGGGATAAGCATAAGTTCCATGAAGTTTCAAATTAATTTGTTAATCTAGTTGGCATCTCAATTCAAACTCTTGCTCTCTTGACCATATTTTAGTTGCCGAAACCAGAAGAAAATGATGAATACCAAAGAACTTTTATTATTTGTATTCAGCAAAATAAAATTACAAGAGACATCTGGATACGTAGAATATCTCTCATCTTTGAAGAAGTTGCTGTATTTTCTGCATAATATTGCAGTTTCCACATTTTGTCAAACAGCAGCATAAATAATAACATCAAAACATAGAGTGGCCTGCTGGCTCATAGGTGATGATGTCCCCAAGGCTGGAATGTTTTAAATACCTCTCTGTGGTAATTCCTTGTGGAATGTTCTTTTTTTCATTTTTCCATAGGATTTTGTGGGAGGTTTTTGTTTTGTTTTGTTTTGTTTTGGTTCTTTCATGAGCTACCAAAGTACATGGCCCTCCCCTGCCATGATTCCTTCCATTAAAAGTTCTGCCACCTTGTTAGGCACATTAGTGACATGTTCACCAGAGTTCAGGGGTGAAGAGAACTGACTTTTGAAACCACACAATTTATGTGGTAATGAAGCACATTCTTGCTCATTCCTGTGTCAGACATATGGGAAGACTGTGTGTATAATAGGCTGTTTGATTTCTGTGATGGAGAGATTTTTTTTAAGCCCTCTGAAGAAGAAAAAAGTCACACTGATTTCTAGGCTCATCTATACTTCTTTTCCTGGATTTTATGTGGAAACATTTTAGAACTCACAGTTTCCATATTAGGTACCTTTTCCACAGTTAATTAATCTGCTCTCCCACATGACAAATGACCCTATCTCATAAAAGGGCACATTGGCAAGCGAGGGTTGAGTCAAAGAAGGTATTCTTTGATATTTATATATAAGTTGGGTTTTTTTATTTTAAAACATTGGACTCTCAGAACAGAAAAATATAGTATATCTCCAACAGAAAAGTAAATCTTAGCATATTTTAGGTAAATTAAATGCATAAGTTTTTTTTCTTTTCTTCAAGAACCACAATGCCCAATTAGAGGGCAAAGAAACCATGAGTGTTCCACACCAAGATTTTTAGGTCTCCCCTATGTTGTGCTCTCAACCATGAAAATGCAGAACGTAAACTCTACCCAAATATCTGTGTGACAGCATTTGAAAATTGCCAATGCAAATGATGCTCCTATTTTTCCTCCCAAATCTCCAAGTTTGGGGGAGGAAATAAACTCCATATTATTAACTTGTTGACTAGTTTCTCTTTTACTCAATATTAAGTTCAGATAGCAGAGGAAGCCCCAGGATATTAGCCTAGGCTGTCAAGTCCTACAGAGACACGGGGATTTCTTCCTGCATGAGAGCTAAATACAGGGCGCCTCCATTCTTACCTATAAGAAGTGACCAAAAATCTTGGTGAGCAATTGCGAACAGGCCAAATTCAACCATCCCGTATTCCAACGATCAAGAAGGCACCAGGCCGGATTAGATTCTACTCTGGGCTTTACCAGTCGCTACTGGTCATGGGAAGTCATGCCACCTCTGGGGCCTCTGTTTCCTCATTCATAAAATGAGGTGGACGGAAAAAAACATTTCCTAAAGGTCCCCCAGTGCTAGCGTTTTATGATTCTATCCTAAGCCACGTAATATGGCACGAGTCCCCCAGTTTCTCTACTCTTCATCTCTTGCCGAGTAGCCAGTCCACACAGTGAGCTCTGGGCTTAACCTGGCCTCACACTAGTCAAGCCAAGATATTTTCCACCTTCACCACCACTGTGCTACAACTCTGATCACATACAAAAAAAAAAAACCCTATCTCTCTGCCTATAGTTTATCTATTGATCTACCTTTAGCATACCTATTAACATGTAATTTCTAAACAAAATGAATGTTTCTAAGGCTGTTTCCCATGACTACCCTTGAAATCACCCAAAGACACCAGTGTAGCCTACTCACAGGTCCCTGGTTGTTTAAAATTGGGCATTTCCCGTTCACCTTCTCACATTCACCACTACCCCTTCTCAGCATCCCCCATTTTCTAGTCTGTGCTGTGCCTGCAGCTCAGGCAGGTCAACAACAGATTAAGAACAAAGCCAGGTAGTTTGTTTTTGTGTTTTGTTTTGTGTTTATATAAACAAGGGCAAAAAAAAGCCTAAGGAAACAACAGTTTTCACCAATTTATCTTTCTAACCAGCCACATTTCAGAGAAAAACCTACTGATCTGATAAATAAGTATGAAAGTTTGGGAAGTCTGTTTGTTCTACACAGTGGGGTAAATACCAAGTTGAATAAAGAAGCTAAAATAGGACAAGAAAAAGAACTCAGGGACAGGCTAACAGTGTGCTGATTGCAGAGGGGAGGGGGCTGGGTGGGGGCAGAAGAGGATATAGAGGGGTTAAAGGGTAATGGAAAAAATACAATAAAAAATAAACTATTTTTTAAAAAGCTAAAACAGGCTTAATAACAACAATAACAACAACCACAGATATTTAGGGTCATTTGTTCTCCGTGAGAATGAGTTTTGGTGTCCTTGCTAACAAGTGAGCATACCTAGCAAAACCTGCTCCCACTAGTATACAATGTTCTTCCCTGGATGGTTTTCAAAACCGTCTTGTTAAGAAGATAAAATGGAGAATAAGAATAAATTAGCAAAGATCTTCTCTGAGATGCAGACTCATCATGCATATCTGAGGGAAGCATTATGTTTTTCAGTCTCCTGCATGTCAGGCAACATGGTAGGTACTTTTATGAGGATTATTTCATGGAATCTTCTCAACAAATCAACAGTTGGTTCTTACTATTCCCCTATTTCATGAGGAAAAACTGAGGTCTTGAAGGGCCATGCACAACCACTTGGCAGTGGATATGAAGTAATTGTACGTGAAAATTACTGAGCTGTGGCATCTCCAAAGAAAATTTAATAGCATTAAACCAATAAGTGACAAGGTACTCATGTCTCTGCCCAATATAGACCTGTTTTCAGCTCAGATACTAATCTGGGAGGTACTATTTCTACTAAAGACGGAAAGCATCCCCACCACCCACAGCAGCATGGAAGCAAGGACAGTAACAACTGGTATCCGAACTTACTAGAGAACATGGTCTGGTTTACAGTTGCCAAAGATTCCTTAATCAAAGCGAAATTGGGCAAATACCTAAGCACAAATGGGGAGTTTTATGCTAACAAGTGGTCTGATACAAAGATGCCAACTTCCTTTTATGAAATAACAGAAGACCAGGGGACAACCCCTTATTAACATTAGAAAACTCCAGACCCTCTGGGACTGCGGCATCCTCTCTGTCCTCTCACTTATTAGTGGGAAAGAACTGGAAATCAATAAAAAAATTACTTTGTACATCATTTATTGCTTTGTTACATGTAGTTATGTTTAAATTAACCGTGTAGTAAACGTTATATTACTCCAATTTATAATGTGGGTTTAGTCATTCTCTGACTCATTCACAAAACCATAAGTAATGTCCTGCAGGTATTTTGCAGACTGTGGGCTGAGAAATCCCCAGAATGATCACACAGTCAAGAGTCTGGTGCACAAAGTAGACAGAGAAAGTCAGGAGCACCTCTTTGCAAATGCTTCTGAAGGTTTATTTCCCTTTGAGTTCTCTGCTCTGTATAAATACGCCCACATATTTATAAGACAGAACGGCAAATGGCCTCATTTGACTAAGTCCAAACCTCACACACTTTCTGCTACATCACACTAATATGACACTCAGCCATTAACCCATGGTAACTGCCTATTTCACTCGAATGAGCCAGTACAACAATGTGTGGGTTTGAGAAGGTGATCTCATACTAAAAACAAGTAAGGTAAAAGAGGAACCTGGTATAATCTGTAGCGTTCCTTATTACAAAGATTCAAAACCATGGGTCAAATAACAGGCTCCCCAGCAACAAGTGGATAAAAATTCTTTCCTAAAAGGAAAATTCCATGGAAAACAAGAACTTGCTCTATTCTAGCAGATGACCCATAACAACAGTATAGAGAACAATGTTCCATAACAAATACTTTTGAAAACCAATGCTATTGTTTTTCCTGCTTCAGCCCATTTCACCTTCATTTTCTAGAAACCAAGCAGCTAAAGTGATGAGGCCAGTGACATGTCCAGAAGGAGAACAGAAGCAAGGGACTCTGCCTCAAACCCTTTTGTTCTGCCATCAGCTGGCAGTTACTTTTCAACCAGTCTTTTCAACCATTCTTTCTCATCCTTCAGCATGCAAACTTCAGAGTCACTCAGCCAGAAACAAAACCAAGTAACTCCCAAACACACCACTAGAAACCCAAACAAAACAAGAGATAAGAAATTTCAGGGCATTTGCTGTTCACAGAAGCGTGCTTGCTCACCTGCAAAAACCCAGGCATAGGTAGGTACCGTGCTGTCCACGGCTCCTAAAGACGGATGTGGCTGGCTCAGATCCAGAAGGTCTCTTCGTTTCTGGCTTTCACACTCCGTCAGCCAACTGCAGCCTGCTTGGCCAACCCCTATCTTCCTTGTACTTCCACATAAACCCTCGACCTCCTCCTGCCCAACTACTATGTTCATCCTCTCCTCACAGCCCCTCCTTCCTCCCTACCTCGGGGTGCCCATGTCCTTTTTCTCTTTAGTTCCCCCAAGTGCCTCCCCAGTGCCCAATCTGGGTCCAGTCCTCACCGGCTAACCTCATCTAAGCACACAAGCTTCTTTCTGCTCTGAAATTCTGGAGTTCTCACCACTTAGCCCCACAGAATTTAGAAGTCAAATCTTTCTAGTGGCTTCATTTATGATATTCATATCTTTTCATCTGGAGTAGAAATCCATGTCTTAGAAATTCCTCAGCGTGCCCTCCATCTCAAGCAGGGACTTAAAACCAAACAGCTGCCTGCATTTCTCACAATTACATGTCCACTAATGCAAGAAACCTACTAATTGGAAAGTCCACTATAGTTTTAAAATGCAAGTATCCCATACTGTTCCTAAGCATGGAATTTGTTGGGTCTATTGACTAACACTCTTATGTGGGTCATTTTGCTACACTTCCATGTTACCTCCGCCATTTAATTCCTTCCCTCCTTGCTCCAACAGCTTTCTGAGATGATACCATTAGAGTGCCCCTCACCTTATTAGGTCAGAATCAGCATCACCTAGGGATGAAAATGAAGGCTCCTGTCTGGAGGGCAGGAGTAAAGTATTATCCACTTTTGTTCCCAATCTCTCTCTCTCTCTCATTATAGATAGATGCATAAGATAGATGGGTAGATAGAAAGATGACAGATAGACAGAAGACAGATAGATGGACATAGATAGTATGTATACATGATATATATAGAGATAGATACATAGATATGTGAATATACATAAAACGGGACAACAGGGTCAGGCAGAAGAATGGCCTGCTTGAGTGTGGTTAGTAGGGTAATAATATGGGTGTAAAAATTTATAGTTTTCATTTGAACATTTCTCCTAAAATGTCATCTGATGTACTTGAGTGTAATAGTGTTATGTTATAGAATTACATGCTTATGGTTTTGTAATAAAAAACTTTGTAATAAAAAAAGGGGGCTTATTTGTGCTGGACCCTATATATGTACAGTTAAAACATAGTGTGCGTGTTAATATGTAAAATGTGACATATATGTATAAAATGTGGAGTATGTATGTATTCATTTACTTGTCACTGTTTGTCAAACGACCAGCAGAGTGTTAAAGTTCGGGGGGTGGGGGGAAGCTCAGAAATGTCCTAGCCTCACCCTATACACTATACATGGAGAAAAATTAAACCTAGAGATAATAATTTTTTCAAGACTGTACTTGGTAGAAACGGGATATAAGGTTTAAGAAGGCAACTACTACACATTATCGTAAATTCCACAGGAAAACAGCACAATGATTCCCACCGGAGGAGAAAGAGGTTGCAGCTGGCCCAGGCGGTCGTGGGTGAAACTTCCCCAGGAGATCACCCTTTGGGGTTCCCGAGGTAGACACACTCTACCAAATGCAGGTCCACTGCGTACTGGCACACCTCACACAGTCTGTGAACTACCCGCAGGCAAATCTCCTGTAGCGTTACTGCGAAAAACTGAGACTCCTCCGCGTCCCCTCAGAGCCCCCTAATCTGAATCCCTGGGCTGGGCGCAGGGATCTGCATTTCCCCCGGGGCTCCCCATGGATCTCCTGCACAGCACAGTACGGGAACCACGGCGCTGCACCTGATACTTTTATCCGCGAGGTGCTGCCAGTAAGAGAAGTTTGGAAGTCGGTCAGTGATCGTCGGGTTTAACCAAGGAATCCAACTTTCTTTACTTACCCATATTCAAAAAAACACTTCTAACCTAAGTACCTCAAGACCCTCCCCCAATAAATACTGTTCTCTTAAAAAATAGCTGGCCCGAATTGAAGAAAAAAAAGAATCATGCATGGATTTCTGGAGACGGCCTAGCCCCAAATCTCTTGTCTACATAGAGCTGTAACGTCCCCCTCCCCTTCCTCCATCTTCCTCCTCCTTCCTCCTCACCCACTCTTCTCCCTTTTTTTTTTTCTTTTTAAACTTCCACTTCTCTTCCCCAGTGGAGTCCGAGGACCAGCAGTATTAGCCGTACCTGGAACTCATTTAAAATGCAAACCCTTAGGCCCCGCCCTAGACCCACAGAATCAGAAAATGGGGGTGGGGCCCAGCACTCCAGTTGAACAGGCCTTCCAGGTGATTCTGATGCCAGCCAAAGGTTGGGAACCACAGCCCAAGGGAACATTGGCAGCAAAAGACCTTCTGTCAGCCCTTCTCCAGCCTGATCATCTTCCCGGAGGAAAACAGGAAGAGGTGAATTGTGGGCTGAGCAAGAGAGACCCAGGCCCCTCTGCCGCCACCGTTCCACCCGCATGTATCTTATGCGGTTGACTTCTACAGCAAAGCTTATCCTGAGTGTCGAAGTTGATACTCTTTGGATATCGATTGATAACCATACCATCATATTAAAGGATAAGTCAACACAGCAGGCCCAGTGGGGCACACAAGTAAATGTAACACAAAACTAGCTTTAAAAGTTGTAGCTATATTCTAAAGTTAATGGGAAGGAAATGGGGCCAGCAGGAGGAATAGTTTAATTTGGCCAAAATTGTTTATTTTAAATGAATTGGTTGATTTACTCCTACAACCACTTACTAAGCACTAGCTTTCAAATTAACCAATTGGGTGAATGAAATGGTGAATTTTCTTTCTTTCCCTCAAGATAAGCTTATAGGGTACCACTGAAATCAATAACTAAAGAAATGTTTAATAGTATCTGCCCATCATTAAATTATTACCATTAATTAAAAGTTTAAAAAGAAAACAAAGCTTAGGGTTTTTTTTTTCATTAATGCATGTAGAGTTTCCAATGTTACCCGTTACATTTCTTTTTTTAAAAATGCACAAGGAAGTAAAGTATGTGTAGAAAATTCATCTCTAAAAGCATACTACCGACCAACGGCTACCTAATTTAGCAGAATATATTACCTCTATGCTTCATAAATCTTAATTAAAGCCGTTAGTTTTCCTATTATGTGATCGAGAAATGCCCCATTAAAGTTAAACAGTTTCTACAAGTAATTATACACATATACACTTTAAAACCGCTTCACATAATACTGGAAACATTGTCTGCTAAATCAAAAACTCACAGATTTTCATTAATGCAAGATTTTTTTATCTCCCAAAAGTCAAATGTGTCCCAGAGGAGCCGGTATACTCAACGTTGGCTCCTTATAATGCAATTTAATGCTCACAAACACAACTAAAGTATTTAAACATTTACAGGGGTTGTCATAAATGCTTTTCTTATTTTTGATCAAATTCAACCTTACACTTAATACAGTTAACTGTAGTTATTTAATTTAAAAACTTGAGATTCCAACCTCAAAAATTTATAACAATATAAATGCAGTTACTTGGCCATAGGATACGTATACTGTGGGGACTCCATTCTTCCGTATGAAACACAAATGCCAAGAGCAAAGGGGGGATGTTTTTAAAAGGAGACATTATTTTAAATAACTGTTGGCACACCAAAGAAAAATCTTCAAATCCAAATTTAAAAATAGGTCTCTTTTCTTCACACAGTTATTTTAATCAGACACTAACTCGCTAATAACAATAATACTTTGTTTCTATTTTTCTGTTTGTTTTGAAAAGTAATACAAGATAACTGATGAACTAGTTAATTGAAAGTAATTATGTTCTTCAGAGTATTCTAGCCGTCCTAAATTCAGTAATTGGATGGCAAACATTTTTGACAATTTCTCCATTTTCTCAGATGGTGTGATTACTTTGATTTCTTAAAATGTTGCATGTAACTCAGAAACACTATACTTCTGAAAGCTGAGCAAGTTTAGCTTTCAGAAACACTGTCACTGGCCTTAGGGGGAAAAAAAACACTTTAGTGCAAACTGATGTGCCAAGAGCTTATCACCCCAGGGCATCCTGATGAGCACATACACAGAACACAGAAAGGCGGGAGGAGAGACCGTGCAGCCCAGGCAGTGATGGATAACCCCTGATCCCACGAACAGAGTATCTCTCGGGGCTGAGAGTGCATTATTAATAGAAATCCTTGTTTAGCTCCTCCTTCACGTAGGCCACTATACAATTTGCATCTCTTCCTTGAAAACTGTTTTCAGAAGAATTCATAATGAATAAAGTATCTTCAAAGGAAATCTGTTTCACTTATGTGTGATTATACTGATATTCCTTATGCCCAAATGCAAAGAGAACTAAAGAGGTGACTGTAGATTACCCTATAGCACAAACAATTAATGTCAATTGACAGAAAATTAAACCTAAAAAAATAAATAAAAATGACTTTAGAATTATTAGTGTTTCTACCTAGCAACAAATGTAAATGAGTACAATATATGCTTATAGTAAATATCAACTTTGCAATATAAATTTCTTATAGTTACAAACACCTTAGTTTAATGAAATGTCTTCTTCAGTGCCTGTATTTCATGACTGTAAATTGGACTAGTCAAACACATTAGCATTTTTTTCTTATTCAAGTAGAGCATATCAAATCACACTAGTTTAAAAAGAAAATGTTTCCTAAAAAAAATGAAAGTTTTGTATTTGGGGGAGGCGTGGAGGGGTGAGGATGTTTCCAACCTAGGATAAAGGAAAGATAAATATCTCACTGAACTTCAGCCTGACGTAAAAAAGTCACATCCCCCAAAATCTCGATCTTATCGAAGTGCAAGATTAAGTAAAATAAAAGACAAGGGGCATGTTAGGAGATGTTCAACATAGGTTTAGAAAGACAGACACAACAAATAATCCAATCCACTAATACACTGGATAAGGAGCAGGGTGGGGAGCTTCACCAGCAGTCACATTAAATGACAGCGTACAGGGCAAAGAGGTGTGGAAACTAAGAAGATAGACTTCCAAGTCTTTTCCTGAAAGTGCTTAGAGTTGGAGGAGAGTCCCATGTTGCCTGACAAAAGGGTCTTTGTGCAACAGCTCCAGGGAGGTGAAGGAGCGCTGCTCAGGAAAACCGGCGAAGACAGGCCTGGCCTTGTGCACAGGACCCGCGGAGAACTTGGAATCACGTGGCCGGCAGAAAAGACAATGATGGACTACCGAACGCACGACCACCATATTCAGGCAATATCCGTGCAGGCACGGGCCAGATGTCTTTGAAGAACCATGTTGGGCTCTTTCTTTCAAAAAAAAAAAATATAATAAGCAAGTACACAGGCCGCGATTTCAAATTGCATCAGTAGTCCCCAGACATTTGACCACTCAAGTGACCCGCACACTGCAGTCCCTGCGGTTGGCAGGGGCCCTGATTCTGAGTTCTGGGTGAAGTTGGCAAAACAGCTCCGGAGGCTGTGTCTACGCAGATGGCCTTAACACCCTGGAGTTCCAATCGCTCAATGATGAAATAGGAGCCTGTCACTAGTAAAGAAAGCCTGGAGACGTACAGAGAAAGGCTAGAAATTTTAAGTAGAAAAACACTAAACATGGATAGTGGCCCACTATTTATCTCCAAATCCAGTATATCTACAAAAACTTGGGCTGGAAATCAAACAAACTCATCAGATAATTGGTGTTTCCAGCTCTAGCCAGACTCGCCCAAGTTCTTGCCCTTGCAGGAAACCATAAATATGAGAAAAACAGCCAGTGTTAACCTTTCCGGAACTTCAAAATATGGTTGCCTGGTTGGTTTCACTAGGATAGAAACATTAAAAGGTCCTTGGTAAGAGGACAAAGAGCTTATTTTCCTCCTTCCCCAGGTCTAATTGCCTGGCTACCAATCCGAAAATAACTTAAGTGTTTAAAAGTATCCAATGAACAAACAACATCCTTGAACAAACTTTAAAATTAGATGCTAATTTTAAATTAGCATTACCTGTAATTTTATCTGAAATGGCATCTTTTCAGCTGCAATTCCCATCATAGGAAATAAACAGCAAGCTACAAAACTATCCAAAATTTTCTCAAAGAATATTCATCTGCCAGTCAAACAAATGAAAAAGTTCAATTTCATATGGGAAGCCAAAGAAAACTGGGGGGTCAGGGGGTGGCGGTAAGGGATGGAATTATCTTCCTAGAGCCCCGTCAACACGGCCTGGTCCAGAGACAGGACACGGTTACACATTCCCTCTCCACCTGGACCTAGCCACGGGACCGGGCTGCAGGCTTTTCACCCATAAAGTGGGGTAATGATGTTCTTCATCAGATTAAAGTAGGGAAAACAATTCACATGGTGGCTGGTGCACAGTAAATTCTTAAGTATTATCTATTGATGTTAATAGTATCCTGAGTTCATGAATCAGGTTAGCTAGCAAACACAAGGGTCTTAAGAAAATAGGAGAGAAAAATAGATCCAAATGAACCAGATGGGGAAGGGAGTATGAGAACAGGCATCAAGACAGTGAAGGCCAATGGAAAGAGAAGAGAGGACCTTTGGAAACATCACAACTAGCCTATGACTTAGTGAAAGTGATATGTGACTGACTACCTAATAATGTCAGTTGTGATATGACATGTGTAACTTAAGAAACCGATGACATCAAATTCTTGCATTTGGCCTGATGGATACAAATGTATTAATTCAGACTCTACTTCCATCATTCAGGGCATTGAAAAACTGGAAAGCCTGGTCCTCACACCTTGAGTAAAATTTTACCCAACTGAAACATGAGTGAGCTACAATGGACTCCGGTAAGTCAAAGTTACAGTGTGTCCTGTGGAATCTACTGATGAGAAAATACATGAAAACGAGCTTCGTATGTGTTTAACTTTTAAACAGGAATAGACTGTCTCCCGATCGAAGCTTCATGAAGATAGTTCATGATATGAACAATCAATTCTTTCATTGGGAATGATGGAGAAATGATTTAGTTATTCAGATGCTATATTACGCAGAAATTAGCAGTTTACTGAAAGAATCAAATACACTTAACAGCACAACATGGTAAGTCTGCTGATTATAATTTAATCACCTCTTGATCATTCAAACAGAAATTCAGGAATTTCCCAGCCTCTGCATGATTATGATTTTCTCTGTGTTGTAAACGTAGAAATTAGCCAATAAACAGTCATAATTAACACAATACCTATTGAGATTTATTTCATAGATATATAATATTCTGCACAATTACCTCTTGACTTACACTAAAATTTAAAAAATTGAGATACAACAAACTCATAGCAAATTACAAATGCTGCTCAAGAGATTAAAAACCATTGGAAAGCAGCAGAAAAAAAGTCAAGAAGTATTCAACTCTAGTTTTTGAATGAAAAAAAGGGTTTAGATACATAACAGAAGGCAGGAAGGGAGGCATAATTTCTACAAGTAATTCGCATGAGCACATACCCCTAAAATGGACTAAACATCATTTGGATATCCAAAAGCAAAAAACGCCAGTTACCCAGAGGCCATGGTAACTTTCTGCCTCCAAGAGGAACCAGGTCTATAAAAGGCTTAGAAGTTAGTAGACTAAAACCCACTCCAGGAAACTCTGCTGGTGTTTCCATTAAAACCGCATTTCAGGAGTTTACAAGTTGAATGTTTTTAAAACATATTGGGTTCATAATGAGCTCACACATTCTTTAAAATGTTCTTTCTGCTCTCCTTTTAAAAGTAGGACCACTTTTGCGAACAAATCATAAACAAAATTTCAGGTGATTTTTTTTGGCTGAGCTCCAAGACACAATGGCTAAATGTTTAAATAGGGTCAAAGGACTAATTATTTTCTTCATTTGGAAAGTCAAGTGGAAAGGCCAGCCTGAGAAACGCTCTTCAGTATTTCTGTTTTAAAGTGTTCTTTTGCAATACTTTCATTCAGGGGTTCAGGATCCTAGTGCTGCAGTTAGGAATATGCAATCAAACTTGAAAAACTCCATTTCTACATCTAGAGATTTGTGCAATAATCGCTCCAGCATTAGACTTTTCTAAAGTTATTAGTGGTCAAAATTACATGCACCATGAAAGCCAGGAAGACTCTGAGAATGGAGCTAAAAGCCAGGTGGCAGGGCACCTACCCTTAGGTGCCGCCACAAACCCCAAATTCAAACCAACCTTGGAGTTTTACAAGCCCTTTCCCTGTGCCAGCCCCCAGCTCAAAATAGTCCAAGGCAAAGCTCTGCAGGGAACTGAGTTGATGAGTAGGTTGGGGCTTAAAACCATTTCTTTCAAAACCGAAAAAAAAAAATTCTGGTGGTTCTGCCAAATATAAAACTACTCTCCACAGCAGTCCCTAACACCTTGAGGGTTTATAAAAGGGGAAAGCAGCAGAGACTCTGAAGCCAGGGATGCCTCGTTCCCACAAGGAATGGATTGCTGTGCAGCATTTACCAGGCCTTTCACAAGACAGCTTTGGACAGGGCAGCACCGTTGAGCTCCAGAACAATGGTCCTGCACCAGACTAGGAAAAAACACCTGGATGTGAGGCAGCCTGCTGCTAAATTCTCACCACACCTTGACCTGGGCGCCAGGCCCCTAATGGAAAAGGGTTCTCATGGAGCCTGTGAATTGACAAAACTTCCCCTATTCACAGAACAGCTTTTCATCTGCAGGATCCTGTCCTAACCTGAAGACTTGAAAAGGAGCCCCCTCCCAAAAGGAAGAGTCAGACCCGGTCATGTGTTAGGCCATGTGAACTTTCCAAATGCAAATATGCAAAAGACACCAATAATACTGATTAAAACCACACAAATTCCAACATCTAATTGACAATATTCCACATGTAGGTTAAAGGTCAGAAACACCCTACAACACCTAGTTATTGACAGAGGTAAACTTTTCCATCTGTTTCTGATCTTACCCACGACTGGGTCATCGGCCTCCAAAGAAACACTCACTGCTAATAATAAATGAAATGAAATTTGCACTTTCTTCTAAATATAATGCCGCCTTCAAGAAGTTTGTACAATTGCCTTTTTTTCTCCTGGCAAATTTCCTTTAGAGACAGGAGAACGATGTCGAGGCAGCTGGAAGGAGAGAGGTGTTAATGGGGGGTTGTGTGTAAGTCTGAGAAAGACTTCCCTACAATAAGGCTTAAATTAACTGAGTTTTGAGTGGCTTACATAGGTGGGAGATTAGAAAAAAGCTCAATATCTCTGCCTCTCTCTCTCACACACAGGCATTCGCAAACGCTGCAGCTCCCCAGAGGGGATGCTGAGGAGTACAGTTTGAAAACCAGCAATTTAGTTCATGCCTCTCATTTCACAGATGAAAAACCTGAGGCGTAGAGAGGTTAAGTGACTGGCCCAAGGTCATACCTTGTTAATGATGGGCTGGAAAAACAAGTCTGGCTGAGACTGCTTTGCATTTGTGCCCTGGAGCCCTGGGGAGGCAGCCAGGCGGAAAACTGGACCAGAGGACCAGATCTCTGCAGGAAGAGCAGTGAGGAGGCAGGGGCACACCTCTGAGGACACAAAGAGCCAAGGAGACAGCAGGGTCCTGGCCGGCCTCCCAGTGCCACCAGACGCAAGCTCCTTGATGGGCAGAGCTGTCCCATGAAGGGACCCTACAACATTTGAAGAGACACAGGAGGGGCCTGCAAGGGACCCCTCCATGAAGTGCCCTCTAGAGGAAACTGACACAGTAACAGAGAAATCTCTCAGCCTCTGAAAATGGACACATGGTGAGTGACAGAAAATGAAGCCACAGGACACTGGGGATACAGAAACAGTCCCCTTTGGGCACCACCCTTCTCCCTTTTCCCCACACCCGCCCCCCCCATGACCCATCCAGCGTGAGTCATCTTTATTGTGGAAAGAAGTTAACATCTCCTCTGCTTCATATTATATGAAGGGCAAGAGTCGACACGTTAGCCTTTTCATTATAGGTGCCCATTGAGAAGCACACATAAATTCCCAAAGGCAACACGATAAGGATGAAGGTCAGAAGCTCTGAGTGGGATCTTCAGCCAATTGCAGCAATGCCTAAAAGATAACTTGGCTCTCAGATTCCCGGACACACAGGAACAGCTCAAGGAAAGAAGACGACATTTGACGTAGGAGAGGCCTCCCATGTTACATCCAGCCAGTGGGCCTAGACGTACTTATAAGCACCAGACAGAATAAGTTGAGTTCAACTTCTAAATACATACATACATGCATACATACATACATACATAAATAATACGTCCAGCCATTTGGCAACAGCTATCATGTCTCTTAAGCTTTATTGGAACCAAAATGAAACCACACAAAGGAAAAAAAGGCAATTACATATTTCCATACTCAGATGCATGCTAGCTTTTATTCTTTTTTCTGAAGGCATGGGATAATAGTCATCAACCCTAGAAGAAGAAAGATGAAGTAACCAAATTTTGTCTGCACCACAGAAATGAGGAGCAGTAAACTTGTGAGCCCTGGATGCTCCCATTAAGCCTTCATGGTGCTGGCGGAGGCTAGTTTTTGTTAGAAAGTAAGAGTGAGCAGGATAGAAGGGGGCCCACAGGAGGGACGGAGGGTGGTGGGAGAAAGCAAGAGGAGGAGGAGAGTGAAAAGAATGCTGTGCAACCAGGTGAAGGTGGAGGACCAGTAAGAACTGTTCTAGGTTATACTCTGAGGGGCCCGGGAACTCCAAATCCTCAGCGTCCTGATTGGTGCTCTGGAACTCCATGCCCCCTTTTCTGGGAAATGATCGTTTATCCTCAGGTTTACCCAATTTGTTTTAAAGCAGAAGCCATACGTATTGTGTGGTGAGTAACCATGGCAGATTAGGTTTTATAAATGACACAGTGCAGTCGATGCTGAAAGGCAAAGTGAAGTTTATTCATTCCTCCGAATCTCAAGTGTAATATCACAGAGTAAGAGAGATGATTCTGTAAAGAAACCAGAGCAACCTAAAAAGGTAGACATTTTCCAAATGGGTGACAGTTGACTGGTTGAACCAGTTTAGAGGTGGAAAAAAAAAGATTATTTACCCCAGCCGTAAGCAGATGCCTTCTGGTTAATATTTAATGTATTACATGTAGTATTAACTATCTTGATTAGAAAAGAAACAATACATTGTTTGAAACAATAAATATGTTGATGTGTTACTATGTACCAGCCTATCATGTTTGGCGTTTTTCACATATTAGATGTATTAGTTAGCATACAGGCTAAGCTGCTATTACAAAGGGACCCTCAAATATAGTGGCTTAAGCAAAAGAGAAGTGTGTTTCTTATGTAACAGCCCAGAATGAGGCAGGCAATTCCAGGCAGGTAGGCAGCTCTGATCTGCCAGGTCATTCAGGGTTCCAGCTTCCTCTTAGCTTGCTGTCTGCCATTTCTTAGGGTGTTATTCTCTCTATGTGGTCAGAGCTCACTCACTACCATCAGTCTACTTCCTCACCCATGAGAGGGGGGAAAGAGTGAAAGGTGGACAGGCAGCTCCTTTTTCTGAATTGCAGATCATTTAAACTTACTTCTACTCACACCGCCCTGGACAAAACTCCAATGGCATGGCCATATCTAACTCCCAGGTGGGCTAGAGATACAACCTACAACCGAATGGACATATGCTTAGCCGAAGTTCAAACAGTCATTAAACGGTTCAAATGGTTATTAAAAGGAGAGAGAAGAGGAAGAGACAAAGAGAGGCAATTTGCAGTCTCCGTCATTTTACCTTATTTAGCCTTTTCATTAGCCCTGTATTACAAAGATTTTTTTTTAAATGAGCAATGCACCCGAAACTGTCGATGATTGGCCCATGCACCACAGCAAGAAATTGCGGAGTCAGAATTCAAACTCAAGTCCGTCCGCCTTGAAACCCATCGCCGTTCTACTACACCATGTGCCATGTACCCAATTAATCTTATTCCAACAGCCAAGGCACATAATAAAGAGTAAGACTCATGCCATTTGGCCTTTATGTTAAAGCCAGCGTCTTTTAAGAAAATACCAACACCAACAAAAAGATTTTTATAGGAAAAAGAATGTCAGAAACCCCTTTTTAAAAAATAAAAAGCTGAGGGGAGAGCTAAATTGCAAGGAATTTATTAACATACCACTATAAAAGACACTTGAAAGAAAGGATTTCTTCTCCTACCACTTTAAGGCAATCTATTTTGGTGGTGTCGACCATGAACCGTGTTGATAAGAAGAAAAGGGCTCATATGGAATAACTTTCTCATTATTGAATAGCCGCAATAAGCTGCTGGGGACAATCTAAAACAGCAACAGTCTGGCTGGGTGGGGTTGGTGTGATACACACACACACACACACACACGTGGGCAAAAGCCGGTTTCGAGTTGTGAGTGTGCAAAACCCAGAGTTTATTCCTGCATTATTTATTAATTGTTGTCTTATTTCTTTGAATTACAACTGTAAACAACTTTTGCCCCCCCGTGTCTATCTTTATAGAATAGCATCACTGCATCCTACTCCTCTTAAAGCCCAAAACACCTGCCTAGATCTCTGTCATGAGACAAATGCGTGTAGCGTAAAAATTTACAGTCCTGCACGTCCATTAAATTTGCGTAAGCACTTTCAAGACAGGGAAGCTCTGCATGGGGTAGGGTTTTCCTCCCTTCTTGCCCCTCAAATCAAGAGATATGTTTTATAAGCCACAGCTAGCTCACTGGCAAGTCTCCATTCTTTTCAACCTGACAGACTGTTTGTCAGTTAAACTCCCCTTGTCATGTATCCCTACCACTGCCAACTCATGCATGGAGACCTTCACTTTCACTGCTACCACTTGCACCCCATGCAACCTTTGTCATTGATCACTGATCCGATCCAGTGCCCACATGTTCTTCAAGTGCCTACACAAGTAATGAGGTACTTGTGGTGTAAAATTAAACTGTCAACTGTCAGCGATTGATAACCACAGCGAGAGCTGACCTAGAACACCTGCACCAGTGGCCAAGACAGGTGTGACATGTTTGATCGCTGAGGCCTGCTAGTCAGTCTGACCCACTGCTGTCCCTCCATGGACTTGCCTCGCATTTCAGCCTCCCAGCTTTCCTGCGGCCCACCGTGAGCATCCCCAGGCTGCGGAAACCACTTTCACAGCCAATTCGGGCAGCTGGTCAGAGCGGCTGTGAAAGCAGATCTTAAGTCAGCAGGTTGGTTTAAAAGGAATATGGCCTAGGGATTTTCAAAGGTGGCATCTGGAGTCAGCCTGGTGTTTTTTCTACCACATTCCCCCAGACTCCCACTGAAAGCTGGCCTTGGTGGCGGGCTTTACACACACACACACACACACACACACACACACACACCGCCTTCCCTCAATTGGAGTTTCCAGGCATGTGCCAGGGCCTGGCAGAAGGGCCTTGCCTTCAGGGCAGGCACACGGCACTCATTAAGAGTCTGGTGGAAGAATGAAGCGGTCCTAATGGAACTGCCTTATGGCTCTGAACATTCGCTTGAAGGCATTTAAGTTGAACTGGCTCATATTCTATTAAAGCACCATAAATGCAAGCTTTTCCCACTCATGTGTAATTGAATAACCAGCACAAAGGAAAAAACATGTTCTGCTCTGACTCTAATTGTTTTTAGTCAGTCAGAGTTGTTGCACAGCATTTAAATAAAGTTTCTATTTAAAGGTTTAATTATTTAAATGTGACAGATTTTTTTAACCTGAAGCAAAAAGAAAATGCACTTAAATACCTAAACCATCCTTTGTGAAAAATCTGAGAAGCGTGATGGGATTCCCATCCCATTCCACCATCCCACCCCCACCAAACAGTTGCACTATATTAAGTTCATGTGATGAGAAGATAAAAATCTATTAACTTTCTGCTGACCTTATCGACACAGGAATCTCTGCAGACATTACAAAAGCCATATCTCTTCTGACTTTTACATCCAGAACCTCATGCTCCAAAGTCCCAAACCAAATGTAAAATCTTCATGATGAGTGAAACCCTGACACCAATTCAGATTCCGGGCTTGCTGGCTTGCAGCTGATGGAGGCTCCTCTGGGGCACAGAGGCTGGCCTTTGCTTTGCATTTGACTTGAGGAGCTATTTCTTTCTTTCTTTCTTTCTTTTTTTCTTTTCTTTCTTTTTTTTTTTTTTTTGCCATATGCTACTGGGGACTCTGAATCAAAACTATTTCACGAGGACCATATGTTACGAAAAACACATGATGGAAAGTGAATGGCAAGAAGTTGCCCCATATCACTGGGTGATGTATTACAAACATAATTAAACCTGAGTAATGTGCAGTGTTATTTCAGTTAATCATTTCTTTTTTCAATTTAAGCAAGGAAAACACAGCCCAATTTTCAAATGATATACCAAAGTCCAGATAAGCTAAAAGCGAGTTGGTGGGGAAGGAATCACACAAGAACCATATAGCAGTGTTCAAGCTTCTGCAAGAGGTCTTGGTGTATTGGAGATATGTCAGTGGGGAGGTGAGGGTCCTTGTAAATGAGCAGTTTAAAAAGCTACTCATTTTCCTTTCACACCAACAATGAATCCTGACGAGCCCCCACTTATAAACAAGCAGCAAGTCAAAAGATCACTTGAGTGTTGGTGGTTTGGAATTCAAGAGTATGTTTGCCCATAGAAATTGTGTTACTGACAGCTGTTAGGTTCCCAGTCCAGCCCATGAAGACCTAGAGAGTGCAATCGTGTCTGAAACGTGGCATTTGTACACTAGCTTTACAGCACTACTTGGAGGGAGGATAGAGAATGTATCGAATTTAACCCAATTCAATACATTCATTTGGTCCCTGCTGTATTTTCCAGGAATGTACTGATTACTGCATTTCCCCAAGGGATATCCTGATTACCTCTCTTCCCACATGCCCCCATCTAGACAAAATCCCTTTCTGTTGTGAACCCTCAGAACATTTCACCTGCACTCTTTTAATCACTTTCTACCTGAACTACAGGTGTTTGCGAATGGAGCTTCACTACTCCACTGTTAACTTATTTTTATATTTCCCACATCCTAATTCCAAGTTCCTAGATCCTGAATTTAGCAGGCTCTTGGTTCATACATGTGAATGGTTAAGTAAATAAGGAATTCAGTCTACTAGGGTTGTCAAATATATTTTTCCCTCCATCAGCAGCACTGGGAATCATGGGATTTTTTTGCGGGGACAGAGGGAGGGAATATGGTAATGATGATGACAATGAGGATCATCATTACGAATAATACTTATTGTGTGTTTACCCTGTGACATTCACCGGCCTAAGGACTTTCCAGTATTGGTTAATTTACTCCTCACAACAACTCTGTGTGGTCAGTGAAATGTTTATCCTCATTTTGCAGATGGGATACTGAGCAGAGAGACATGAAGCACTTCCCAAGCTCACACAAACAGTACTTAGAATAGACATTTCCGAACACCAGAGGTGTATTTGCTATGTGCACATGCATGAGAGGGGTACCTCAGTACATTTCTCCATAATACAAAGCATCTTTCTGCCTTTTTGATCTGTATTAGACAAGGGACTTCTCAGGTAAAATACTCCACAGTTAGTTCAGTTTTTATTCACGAACTTGACTATAAGCTCTATGAGAGCAAAGACATTATGGGTCTTATTCACAATACCCCCAGCCTCTGCAACAGATGTTTGCTAGACAAATGAGTGAATGAGTCTGTCTGGGAGGCAGAAACTCTGGACTCTGGTTCCCTCTGAGAGTCTCAGGGTTTACTGGTCCTACAGGAGGAGAGAGCTCCTCAAACTTGCCTGATAAGACTCTCCTGTGGCACTGGATAAACACCCCTTCTCCCTAGAGATTCTGAGTCCGTGACCTTCCGGGAGGCCCAGGAATCTGTTTTTGTGGATGTGCTGCTGTTGTGGGTTGGGACAGATACTTCATGTGACTCTAAACTCGGGAACCCCAATCCCCGAAAGGGTATCCTTCTACACGTCAGAGCACTACCTCCTTGGCAGTTACAAACATTTGCAAATTCCCCAAGAGTGACAGTCTCTGGCCACTGCCACCTTCTCCCCTGGAAAACCTGCACACCATGCTGGAGTGTGGCAGGGGCTGGAGCCCTGCCCTTCAACCTCAGCTGACCTCTCTGTGGGGTTCTGTGGATCTCAACGGAGCCCCTGAAAGCGTCCAGTCACACATCTCCCCCCCTCCAACTCCAGCCCTCTTTGAGGGTGCATCAGTGTCTGCTGATGAGTGGATGATCGAACAAATTCCAACGTGGGCAAAACAAGCGAGCCAGGCAGTTGTGAAGAACGGAAGTGTTTCATAAGCCTCAGGTTTGGGCTGCACGTAGTAGCATACTTAAACAATGACACACAGAATACATTAACACATCCTGTTTCCATGGCTTTCCTTCGGACTTGAAGAACATTCTCATCACAGATAATCATCTCTGGGCCTCAGAATCATTATTTACCTTTGCAAAAATATTTTCTTTTCCTTAGTTATAATGGGACAAATGTTGGGACCTCGAGATCTAAAGGATTACTGTAGCCTGGAAGATATCACTCCTTTCTTCCTGTTGTCCTTATCCTCGCCTCTCCCCAGTGCAGCCACCTGTGCCCAGTAACCAGTCAAGAATATCAGGCTTGGTTGGTTGGCAGAAAAGGTAAACAGCTGTAAGTACTGTGTGTGCATCTCCAGAGGGCTAAAAGTAGGTCCTGCACCTCAGCACTATAAAGATTTTGAGCAAGGTAATTCTTCACTGGGGGTGGCGATGGGCCCCCTCCCGTGGGTGTTAGAACACTGAGCGGCATCCCTGGCCTCCGCCCGCCAGATGCCAATAGCAACCCCACCCTCCAGGTACGAGTTATGACAATCAAAAATCTGTCCCCTGGGGATCCACAGTGCCCTCGGTTGAGAACCATCAACCTAGAAAGACTTTTTAAAACAGTGTATTTTTTAACTGATACATTGGCCAATATTTGGTACTTATATACCAGCATGCATTAACCCATAAAATCACTTAAACAAAATGTGAACATAATTTTCAAAGAAATTGCTCATTCAAAAGGATCATAACTACTCTTTTAGGGGTGGCATCTGCTAGACACCCCAAAGAAGTTGGAATAAAATCTGACCTAGCTGATATTTTACAAAAAAAAAATAATACTTATTATAATTCAATTCAAGAAAGAACAGGAAGACAGACTAGAATGTCTCACTTTTGCCAAAAACATACAAAGTGGAATGTATTTGCCAACATCTTTGCTCTTGGGTTTTTTAACATAACGGTTGTTTTAATCTGTATGTTCTTGTTTCCTATCATCTAAAAATCATCAAAATGCTGTTTTATAAGAGTGTCACCCAAGCTTTGATGTCCAAGAAGCCCGGGGGCCTCTTTTTATGTGCTTATTTTCTTTTGAACAAGGGAATTAGGCTTTGCCAACAGCAAATGGAACTTGAGCCTCAAAAGATTTGAGTTCTGTTTGAAACGTAGAACCCACAAATTCTCCACAAGTTTGCAACCTGACAAAATACATGCTCTCACCTTCCCTTGAACCAAGTGTCTCTTGGTTCTATTTTACACCACCGTTAGCCAAATCCCAAATGGATTACCAGGAGGAAAAAAAAAAAGGCTGGAATACTGAAAAGAAATTCTGACACAACACTGTTTTGAGTTGAATGCATCGTCAAAATGCTATCCAAGAGAAGAGAAGATGAGAGCAGTTACACGGGAAGGGAGAAAGGGGGAGAGAGATGGACTAAACAACATGTTCTCTAACTTTCCCCAGGACCAAATCCAGCGAGTAAGATATTACATCAAAGTTAAATTGTTTAGATGTGAGATGACCTGTCCATTTTTTTTCTTACCATTGATTTCCAAGTACAAAAATATTATTTCAGTGGCAAGGATGTAAACCTTATTCATAACAGGATTTCAACCACATCCTGAGAACGAAGCATCTCCTCAGATAGTGTGCCCTCATTTATATTGAAGGCATGCTGGTTTTATTTGTCAGTGTTTGCTAAGGGGGTCACAATATCAGGAAGCAGGAGATGGCTCATCAAAGCGTCTCTGCAAGCTCCCACTACTCATCAATTAGACAGTACCTTGTTTTTAACATCAGGGCGGAAATGCATCTCCCCTGACCCATTGTTGGAAGCTTCCTTCTGTCTAAGTTTTTTGGAAGGAGCACTCAGGACTCGACTTCTTTTTTCCAATAGGTAATTGTCACTAATTAATGCTTCTGTTGCATACAGGAATGTGGACACATGACCCTGAGTAATCTGGGCCTGTATCTCTGGCCATGGAGCAAGGACACTGTAATCTCCTGACACTACCCACTGGGCCCAAGGTCACAGATGTAAGGCTTCCCGCTGGGTTCCTGAGCGGGCCTCACTCCGCTTCAAAGCCAGTGAGCCTGACAGTGTGGCATCTGGCCAGTGAACGCTGTCTGATGTGAGAGGTCTCTTCTCTGAAACTCTAGACATCTTTCTGCAGAAGCCTCAGCCTCTAGCTTTATTCATCCCACATCCATCTGCTGGGCGCCTGTGCTGTGCCTGGGGATAAAAAGAATAGAACAGAGTCCTTGATGGAAAGGAATTAGAACTCAGCTCAAGCTCGGCCCTTTTGCTCAAATATCCTTTTAAGTATAACTAGACAAGGTGGCTTTATTTTCCTTTTTAGAACAAATGGAGTAAACAGAAAATGAAGTTGTGATTTTCCTCATTTATAAAAACTGATGAGCTCATATATTCATTAATTCACCTCATTCCCCCCATAAGATTCCTTACCTACTTTCCCTTCAGGATAAAAACGTACCTCTCCCATACCCCTAACGAAACACGGGATTACTGAGGATGCGCATCCAACATCCGCCCTTCACTTAAACAGAGCTTCATGATTTGCTTTTTCTCTGAGAGTAGATTTTTCTCCAAAATCAAGGCTAGGAAATACCCTCATGCATAAACACCACTGGATTAATTTCCAAATAAACATGATATAAACAAATGCCCAAAATTTAAAAAGGGAAACTATAAACTTCAAGACAGGTAAACAAAAGGATTAGTGCTTATTTTATAACTCAGTCTTCATAATACAAATGTTGGATTCCTTTGGATAACTTTTTCCCATTCCTTTTCAAATGTTTGTAGCAGTTTGATGTCCATGGTTCAAGAACATATCACTGCTTGAGAATTAAGGTGCGAGCATGTATTTTGTAATCATGATGGAAACAAATCTACCAGCTTATAAGCAGTGAGCTTCTCACACTTTCTTTTGGCTCATACTGATACATGCAGCCACTTTGGAAAGAGTTGCACTGCCTAGAGGTAGGCTGCTAAGTCCAAATATTTCTCCTCCACTGAGTTGGACAAGTCATTCGACCCCTCTGTGCCTCATTTTCTATGTGTAAAATGAAAGGTTCGCCCTGGCTGGTGAAGCTCAGTTGGCTGGAGCACAGTCTCATAAACTGAAGGATCACGGGTTCAATTCCCGATCCAGTCAGGTTTGGTTTCGGTGGGAGTACATGCAAGAGGCAACCAATCAGTGTTTTTCTCTCTCTCTCTCTCCCTCCCTCCCTCTCTCTCTCTCTCTCTCTCTCTCTCTCTCTCTCTCTCTCTCCCCACTTCTCCTCTCTCCCTGAAATCAAAAATAAATAAATTTCAAAGGTAGGGTTAATAACTGTACATTAGATGAGTTCACATCTCTAAAGTTTTCAGAAATTTTCTGGCCTATAATGTAAACAATATAAAGCACTATATACACATTTATGAAACACATAGGCTTGCCCTGGCTGGTGTGGTGCAGTGGACTGAGTGCTGGCCTGTGAACTAACTGAGCAGTCACCAGTTCAATTCCCAGTCAGGGCACATGCCTGGGTTGCAGGCCAGGCCCCCACTGGGGGCATGTGAGAGGCAACCAACTGATATTTCTCTCCCTCTCTTTCTCCCTCCCTTCCCCTCTCTCTGAAAATAAATAAAATCTTTTAAAACAACACATATAGGCTCACACAAATATCTGACCCTACACTTAAAAGAAAGGCTAGAGATACGTTAGGAACAGTTGTTACATTGGCTTGGCTTTCTCAGTACAGGGTGGGGCAAAAGGAGCTTTACAGCTGTTTGCATAGAAAATGATAGAATAATTGACAAATAATCATACAAGAATAAACTCTGTGTTTCACATGCTCACAACTGTGAAACCCCCTTTGCCCTGCCCTGTATATCTTGTATTCCTGTCCCCCCTAGCCCACGATAAAGCTGTTCATGCCTCCCTTAGTCAACTTATGAAGTTAACACAAGATCTCTTTCTCTTATCCATCACAATATCTGCCATCGGGCCCAAGACAGTGCTTATATATACAGAGCCCTCAGCAAATATGGGCTGTGTGAGTAAATACATGAATTTGATCCTTTATTCTGAGAACTGAATTAGAAGTTTTTTCTATTGATATTTTTATCATAAGCACTACTGAGAGTACCTATATATTAGTGGTAAAATTTTTTGCTTTATTAATGTGATTGAGAAATTGATAAGGAACTCAGTAAGCCCTATTCAGCTTTTCCTATATGTTGAAAATAAGGAAACATCCATACCTGCCAGCCAGCCATAGAGGTAGGCTACCTCCTTCCATTCTCTTCATTATCCCATTAATGTCAGGGAACTTAATTTGGTAGCCAGGAAGCCTTCCATCAGCATCTTAAGTGGGGTTAGTTTTTTGGGCTTTGGTTTTTGGTTTTTGGTTTTAGTTTTTGCAACTTAAACAACAAACCCTCCAAAGCTGGTTCCATTCATGTGACAAAAGTACTGAGTTAGACATTTCTCTTTAAAGTAAATACAAGCATTCTTTTGACTACATACCATCAATTTTATTTTTCTGACATAAATGTTCATCAAGAACTAAACAGATAATTTCCTTCTATCACCCAGCAACCCCACTGCAATGAAACAAAGTGTTATCTTAAGTTTCACAGAGTAATTGTTCAATGGTTCCTGCTGGTGGCTCCTTTCCAAACCCTCTAGCCTGGCCCAGCCTGCTAGCCCTTGAAGCTGGAGGAGGGCAGGCCAGGGGTGGCTGTCAGTCAAGAGCTCGGTGTCGTGGCACACTTGCTGGTTCTCCCCCAGGACTGGCTCCTGCTCGTGCGGCTGACACCCGGAGCATGCTGTCTGTCTGATGACAACCGCTAAGAAAACTCTAAACCTTGAAAAGTGTACAAAAGAAGCTTGGAGGCAACAGCAAAAGCTTCGTGTCATCCTGGTTCGGTACATTAAATTATTAGCAAGTTTTGGGAAGAAGAGATAGGGGGCTTACAGAAAGAAATCTATTCCTTGAAGCTGAAAACACCACCAACATCAGTACATTCTCAAGTTCAAAGCATTCTGTTTCAACACGAGAAAATACTGTTCCAACCAACACTACCCAACTCCTGCCAAAAAAAAAAAATCATCTCTAAAACCATCCTTTAGAGTTGGGCCAATTAATCTTTTCGGGTAGACTGCCCAAAGATGACGGAAAACTCTGATGTTTTCCCATCAGCTTCCTCATATAAATGGAGTAAGTGTGTTGAACCTCAGATGCACAGAGTGCTGAGCTCAGTTGGAATACCCAATCTGCTTCTCACACAAGTTGTTGAAATTAAAATGAATGTAGAATAGCTTGAAGTTAATAATCAATTCTATTTTTCAATTTCTTATAAGGTTTAGAGACCTGTGATCCAACAGAAAGTAGGGTTATGTTTCCATTTTATTTGTTTTCTACCCCTCTCCCTAGTACTAGCAGCAAATAGTCAAAATATATTTTGAAAATGCTGGAGTGGCTTGGGAGAGGAATGGGTTTCCCCGCCCCCAACAAAAAAGTCCAGACTTTTTCGATTGAAAGATAGAAACAAATAGAGAAACTGTTAACAGAGGTGGGGCCATGGTTAATTTGTACTGTTTATGCATTTTTGTATTCTTTATAATCTTTATGATGAAAATGAATTATTTGCAAAAACAAGTATATAGAGTGTGTATATGTGTTTGTGCATGTGGATATGCAAGGGTGAGGTTTGTGTTCTGGTGAGGCTTGTGTTCTGGTGAGGCTTGTGGTTTAGAAAGTCAGCCTCAGTGTTTATGGAAATCATCTGTACATCTTGTTAAACAGGCAGACTCTGGATCAGTAGGGGTGTGGGGTGGGCCCGAGATTCCACTTTTCTAACAGGCCCCCTCCCAAGTGATGTCCGTGTTGCTAGCTCAAGAGCTACACTTTGAATAGCAAGAATGTGGGCTCATCAGATTAAAAACTACACCTGGTGCTTCCTCTTGTGCCACACCAAATGAGATTAATAAACCTGACCCCCAAATATTAGAAGCAACAACCAAAGATAGAGTTCAAGAAGAGCTGAAGGTTCTTATAAACTGGAGCTATGGTGTCAGTGATGTTTTTCTCTTCTTTGAATAACTTTGGTCTATAAAGACAAGACCTGTCCTCCTCCTCGCATTGGCCAGAATCCAGTGGCCAGTGGGAGGAGCAGGACTATGAAGAGAGTAGATTTTCCACACTTATTTTTGTTGTAGCCTAAGAATGGACAGCCCACCTGACATCAAAGTCTAGGCTGACCATTTAGAATCATGCAGAGGGTTTCAAGCCCTGAAGTGCAGAACTTTGAGTGTGCCCAGGTCATTTTTTCAAACCCCTGTCTCCCCTTTCCCATCTAAAGTGCATGAATTTGCATTCTCCATAGCTGTGGCCCTCGACTCTCAGGGCCACTGCACCGGGCTCTTCCAAGCTCTCTTCTCCAAAGTACGCCTTGCTCCAGGGCTTCCAGGAAGACCCTGGACTGCTCTTCTTCACTCACCAAAGCCCCCATTCCTTCCTGTTCATGTCATAAAAATGAAACAACAAATTTCATATCTGGCACCTCATTTAGTCTTTATGTGAGGCCTATGGCAGATTATTAATCCCATTTTCGAAATGAAGCAATCTCAACATGGAAACAATGAGAAAGCCCACAAATACAGTAGATGGCAAGACCAGTGTGAACCTCACACGCACGCTTCCCATTATCTCGTTTACTCCCACTCGCCCTCCAGGTCAAAGCATCCATCCCTCAAGGTTGGCAGTATAGACAAAGCCAGTGAGTTGGGGACCTTAACAGAGAACATAGGGAGAGAGGGGGGACAAGAAAAGGAGACTGAAGTGGGAATGGGGAGACCTCCTCGGTGTGTGGCATGGCCTTGAGTACCACACTGACACGCATCACTGACAGTACTGAGGCATCCGCCTGCACAGAGACCAATGTGAATGTGAATGAGGTGGGTAGGAAGTACAGACTGAGCTTGCAAGGAGAATAGATTGTATTTCATGACTACCCATTAGCTTTTTACATAACTGTCAGCCTTAGCCAGACACTACTCCAGTTCACTTGAGCAAACATAGAAAGGATAAAATACAGCCAACAGCAGTAGGTTGTTTAAAAACAAACAAACAAAGAAGCAACCTGCAATGGCCTGACACCCACCAGAGTGGAGCTGACCTAAGAACATCAGAATGATTCTGTTTTAGTAATATTAATTTACCTTTTGCTTCCCTGCTGCATGTGAGACATACACCATAAATCAATTAAATATTTGTTTGATAACTATTGTACTGAAAAATAAATGAACATTCCTCACAAAAGATAATGCAATCTAACATGAAATGTATAGTGGGCTCAAGTATTTCACTGAAAAGCCATTGATCCACCAAGGAAAGAGAGTCGTTTCATCTACCTAGTAGTGGCATTTTGTTAAGCTGGTAATCTCTCACCTAAACAATAAACTTAGAAAAGAAATGGTGGGGTGAGGGTCCACTCTTCCTCTAGGTAAGAGAATCAGCTATGAAAGCCAAACCCAATCTGAGCCAACAAGAGCTACCAGCCTGCAAAATATGGTGCCATTTTCACAGTTAATTTTGCTGCCATTTGTGCCTGAATTTATCGTGGTTTAGAAAAAGTAAATTGCAAGGCTAACATGGCCCTCGCTCAGGAGTCCACCAGGGGCGGCGCATCCCCAGTCGGGCTGGATATTTAGTGCCGCTGCGCCAAGGCCCAGCAGAGAGCCAGGGGAGGGATTACTGCTCCGTGCCGCCAGTAAATCACCCCAGCACTTCACACAGTTCCGCATCTCACAAATAAGGCTGGGCTGGCAGTATATCGCCACTACACAAAAGGAAGGGGAGACCTGGATGCCTTTGGCCCGCCCAGTCCTTTTCTCCTGCGTACTCATAAAACACAGGAGCCCCTCCAAGGTTTGCTCTCACTCTTCCCTCCTCATATTCCCTGCCCTCGCTTTACCTAGGGCATAGATGGGGCATCAGGCATCTACTGATTTTAGCAAAGGCAGGTCACCCCCAACCCCTAATGCCAAAGTCACTTCTCACTTGTTACTTAACCAGTACAGCCCTCACCCTCGCTGCTTAACCCTCCCCCAAATCAAAGAAGATAAATCGAGTGTATGCTCCAACCCCAGGTATCTAGTAACTACCAAACAAACATCTGGACAGCCCTGCCTGCCCCTTCCTGCCTCTTCCTGCCCAAGAATTTTCAGAGAAGACAAACATCAGATTTGTTTCATTGTTTGTAAAAGCCAACTCACTTTTTAAACAAATGCATACACCTCTAGGGGGCGCTACCCATGAATGTGCAGAGGGTGAGAACTACTGGACCCAAAGGCAAAAGTGAAAAACAGCCCCCAGGTGTCCCCCAAGCAGAACCAGCCCTTCATGTTCTAAGACAGTCATCAACACGATTCCTGAAAACAATAGCAGCTTCTTGTTTAAAATGGAACTGCACCTGCTAGAATAACATGTCAACAAACAATCGCTTTGTTTTTCATATTAGCCATCCCAGCTGAAGCAATGGGACTTCCTGAAGTGAATACTGGAAGACTTATTCTTAGAAGGGGACAGAATTCTCATTTTAACACAAGGCTCAGAGGGCCCAGTGATGGTCATCTTCCTTCCTTCTTTTGTACTCCCCAGTGTTCATCTTACTTGGTTTTCAACAGGTTTGTTTCCATTGCAACCTCTGGCTTCCAATGCCCACAGTGCCGTATTTGGCAACTAGACTCATTTCTGCTTCCTATCTGTGAATGATGAAGGGCTTCATTGCTGTTAAGCCATTTCAAACAGTCCTCAGAAGATTCCCCCTCCTCTGTTGAAAGAGTTAGGATAAAGCCTGATGAAAAATTCTTTGTCAGCTGTTCAATCATTGCTAAATTATTCTGCTCTTTCAATTTAGTAGTCTAATTATGATGTCTACTCTCAGCTTTCCTATCGCCATTTGATGCTTGTCTGTTGATCGAGTTGGGACACTTTTAAAAGGAGTTATTTTAAAAAGGAGTTAAAAGGTGCTTGGTTATGATTAAAAAGTGTTTTAAGTGATTCAGCCGAAGTTGTCTCCATGGGCTCGGGAAGTAACCACAGCCAAAATACATTAGTGGGTGAAATATGAAAGGCTAAGAACACCTATTATTACCTTTATCTAAGTACAGCCAGCCAGACACCAAGCTTATGGGAGCAAGCAAAGGTACTGGCCTCCTACAGCATAGGTTCTAATGCAGCCAGTGCTAGCAGTAACTGCTTCACAGGGACTTGAGATCTAGGGCGGTGTGTGTGTGTGTGTGTGTGTGTGTGTGTGTTTTAAATATCTTTTTCTCTTCTGTGGAAGAGAAAATGGAAGGAGATAGAAGACTACATAAATGTTTTTATGATATTTTGAAAGTGAAAAAATAGCACGAAAATAGAGACTGGTATAGGAGAAAGGGAACAGGACTTCAAGTGTATATTCAAAGAGCTGTGTGATCTCAGGAAAGTCACTTCACCTCTCTGAGTCTCAGATTCAAAATCAATGAACTGTCCTGGCTGATATGGCTCAGCTGGTTGGAGCATTGTCCCATAACCGAAGGGTTGCGGGTTCAATCCTCGAGCCCCAATACCTGGTCCAGGCAAGTTTGGAAGGCAACAGATCAATGCTTCTCTCCCTCATTGATGTTTCTCTCTCTCCCTTCCTCACTAAAAGCAATGAAAAAATGTCCTCGGTTGAGGATAAAAAAAAATTTTAATCAATGAACTGATGCTGTGAGCTAGCTGCTGTCTAAATTCCTTTTCAGCTTAGAAAGCCTAGGATATTTGCTCTAAAGATCCAGTCTTGTAAAGAAATTAAAATAGATAAAATAGTCTAGTACATCAGATAGCATTAAGGGATTTTCCTGTTAATTTGAAACTGCTCCATTTGACATTTCTTAACCTCTTCATTGAGAGTTTAAGTTTTCAAACCTCAGGTTCCTAATGTATAGAATGGGCATATTAATGGCACCTACTTCATTGAATTGTTATGAGAATTAATTGTATTAATGAAAATAGGTCTTTAGAACAACACTTGACATGTAGTAAGTACTCTGTAAATGCTAGAGACCAGTAGTCACAATAGCGGTAGTTGAAGGGTAGCTGTTTGATTCATTTGATTGCTTACAAATATTTCTGAAAAATAACCAAGCTCAGGCAGGAGTTGTTTACTGTGCCTTCCTCAAATTGTTTATAAACAAGTGCCAAGGCATCTGCACTGCTGAATCCATGCTGTCATTGTTAGCCACCACCATTACCTGCTGGCACTGCCATAAGAGGCTAAGGCAAAACCCAAGGAGAAGAAACCTCCTTAAGACCGACAAGAGATGGGACATTTAAAAGCTGACAATTTGTCCTTCAAGCATGCCAAACCCTCTTTCTCCACAGTACTTTGAGCTGTCGCACAGATGCCAAAAGATTCCCCCGCAACTCCTACCAACAGTCAGTTTATGCATAAAAGAAAGGGTTGGACTAACCTCTCTTCCAGCCATAAGACACTATGTATCTAAAACCCTGCTTTCTTGTGGGCCATCTGCTAAGAGAGGATATTTTGAGACTAAGCAAACATAGGCAGCCCTTTGACTGATACCACTTGTGGCACCCACCCCGATACATCTCATAAATCATATCAACTTCCACCTATATGCAAAGATTATATCACCATATTTGTGAGACATTTTTGTCAGAGTGAATAAGTTAGCTAAATATCAGTGGGATTTCGTTAATCTGATTAAATAACTATTACCTTCCATTTATGGAGTTCCTATTGTGTGCCTGGCACTGCGCTGGCTCCGGAGTTTCAAAGATAAGATCAAATTCTCATAAAACCAAGCCATACCCTCACGGACTCGCAGACAGCATAGTGGAGTGGTTAAGAGCACGGGCTCTGGGGCCAGGCTGCCCAAGTTTTGGTTGCTAGAAGAAGAAATAGCAGGTAATTCATTAAAAAAAAAAAACTTTTTCACTTTCCTTTCCCAATTCAGCTCTGCTTCCAGATGGAGATTATTTACTGAGTCAAAGACCAGATGAAGAGATTAAGGTAGAACTCCTGAAATCGAGAACACCCCTTTCATATGTCTGTGGCACAGAGAACGAGGAAGGACACTGCATGAAGCATGATCACTGAGACGTGCCAAGTCACAGTGCAATTTAGACAGGAAGCCCCTTACCTGACCCATTCATCACTAGGTGGTGTGGTCAATAAAGTCTTGATTAGCTGTCTGCATTCTCAACACCTGTCCATTCTAGATTGAACCTAGATGATCCACAAAGACATGAAGATGACCGTTGATGATCTGTGCAAACTGGCAAAAACAATAGCGGAAATGTGGTAGTTACAATACCTAAAAACTGCCCTCATTCATAGGTTCTAGTTCCAGGTGCTCCATTACCAAACGATAACACCTCACAATAATATGATTTTGTATTACTGAAGAATGATAACTTTCCAAAACTGCACACTTTTCATTGAACAAGCAATTAATCAATTCTAGGATTTGATGATTTACATAAAAATCAGATATCAACAACAACCCAGATTCTCATCCCCTAGAAATTGTAGATTAACATTTGAACTAGTTGTTGAAGCATTTTTTTTTGTTGGAGGGTTTGTGGTTTGCATTTTCTAGAAACACATACATTGAATTAGGCTGATTTGGGGTCATTTATAAGGTTATAAAATTTAATACTCCTTTACTCATCCTCTTTGCCTTTAAAAAAAATCATCTAGAAGCACAACAAAACAAAATACGAAGCACCTGGACATACACACCCACAATTCCTCTGGTGTCTCAGGTGGCAAACAGAGGATTCACTGGCATATGGCTCACCTCCTCTCCTCATGTCTTGCTGTTCCCAGGCCACCCATTCCAACACTGCCTTTAACTCCGATGACTCTTATTAAACACGACTACTTAATTACCATCAATCTATTAAGCGACGTACTGCGCTCCGCTGACACATCTCATCCCATTATGTGCCTGACCTTTAACGGTCATCAAATCAGAGTCCCTCTGGTCAGTTCAGTCTGGGCCTGCCACATGTCCAGGTCACAGAGATGGCGCAGGGGCCCAGCAGACCACAGTTACCCTGCCCTGCGCTGAACACCCATGTCAACAGAACGTCACAACCGGGACACTCCCTGGCTTGAATATAATTCCCCCCCACCCTGCCTTCAGAAAGTCGAAACAATAACCACACAATGCCGAGCAGCACTGGCTTTTATATAACTGGGGCCTACCCATCGGCATGACACACTGCCCTCTTTGGTGTTTGTGTCACGAAGTCTCTGGTTGGAAAGTGAGAACTGATGGGGCAGCCCTCTAGAACAGCGATTTTCAGCCTTTTTCATCTCATGGCACATATCAACTAATTACCCAAATTCTGCGGCACACCAAAAAATGCCTTTTCTGCCAATTGGACAAAAAAAATGAGGTATAATTTTGATTCATTCGCACCAGATAGCTACTGTTGTGTTGGCCATTGTCATTTTTTTATTTGACAGTCTAAGGGAAACAAGGTCAGTGCCCCTGACTCAATAGTCGGGTATATTGCTGCACGTTTTAAAAATTCCTGCGGCACACCAGGTTGAAAATCGCTGCTCTGGAGTGTGCAGAGCCCCCTAAAGATACCCCGAGAAGGGAAAATGAAAGACAAGTGGGGTATCGCCACAGCAACGCCACCAAGTGGGTGGTCACCTTCCAGTGAAAGGGGACCCCATGGAAGGGCCTGGGTTCACAGACTTGAGTGCTAACCTCTGACAGGAGCAGCTGCTCCAGCGGCTCTACCTCCAAGCGGCATGCTGAAAAGCACTCCCATTCAACCTAATGAGACAGCCATTTATAAAGGAGCCTCTTCCGGCTGCGGGGGCCTGGTCATTGTTATCCACCCAAAGGCCTTCCCTGGTGGTAAACATGGCACTGTTTTCCCAGACCAAACAGGGACCCTCCCTCGAGGTAGCCAGACACACTGTCTGGGGTGCACAAACATTGCGACTGCTAACTGGACAGCTCGCCCTGGCAGTGTCTTCCTCTTGCTTTACTTTACTAATGCGTGTGTATTTTTACCGGCCCCTCTGGGAAAACTGCCCTGCTTTATGGCAACTTGTCACTGACAAGGAATTTCTCATCAAGATTGAAATCTCCAGCCATCCCCAAAGCTCCCAACCCTCTGAGTTCAGAGCTCAGAGAGGAGGAGGCTCGTCCTTGAAAAAAAAAAATTGTGGCTTTAGGAAGCAGTATTGTTGGTTTCCTCACAAGGGTGATAAATGAAAGCCCACGTGCAGTCAATTATAAACATTTGGCATGCAACAAATTAATAGGAAGAGTCATTTCTGAGAAAGCAATGGTTTCGCTTAGATCCTTTGTCTTTTTCTAAGGTGTTTTTTCTAATTTCTGCATTCTCTCTTTTCCAACTGAGTGCTCATACCTTATTTTTTCCTCACACCTCCCCGCAAAAGATATCAACTCGAGATGATGAAATACATCTCCTACTTAGTTCTTTCTTTTCACTGTGACTCTTTGCCTGATTAAAGCTATTTTCACATTTTCTCTTTTTACCAGGCCCTTAAGCCTTACCTACTGAATACTAAATGTACCTAAAAGTCTTAGCCTAGGGCCCATAAAGCGACCCAACCTTCAAATACTTGTCACAGGTATGGGGCTGAAGCATGCACAGTTCCCTAAGAAATATGAAGTTTCACTATGTGAGAAATGGGAACACAAATAATAAATCAAAAGGAAAGACTTCAATCCCATTATCATCTTTCATCTGAAAGACTAAAATTCACAGTCTTTCCACAAATCACTTCACTTGCTATTAAATGTCTTCCAAGAGACCCTAAATGTCTTCTAAATTGAAGTTAATTGTTAAGGAAGGATACGCTAAGGTGATCTATCATTAGCCCCAGTAAAAATATTTAGCAATGTGGGCTTCATTTCCATCGGAGACTCTCAAGGCAATTGATAAGCAATCAGAGGTTGTTCCCATTTGGGAGGGGTAATCTGAAGCCCAGAGCATGTGAAAAATACAAACTTCCCATTTCATATCATTCTGAATTATCAAATAAATTACCCATCCAAAACCTATATTGGGAAAAAATAGCATAAGCTATTATTTGGTATATAACAGCCATCTATCAATTCTATTTCCAAAGCTCATTTTATTCATAAGCTTATGTAAGTGATGATCTCGAAGAGCAAAAGTATTCATGACCTTCTCCTGAGATTTTTTCCTTGGATCAGAACTGGAGTATTGGAAGGGATTCAGATACAGGATTGATATATTTATAACATTAGCTATATCATCTTACATTTGTCATGTAGCTTATCCCCACCATCACCCCAAACCTGAAAACCCATCTCTATTTTCAATGGTTATATCATATTAGAAAAATTTCCATGGTACTGTGTATACTCAGTATAAATTTCTCTATGTCTGCCTGGCATAAGCTGACTTCACCCAATTAAAAGTTAACAATAATTGGGAGGGGGTGGAGAGTTCGGCAAGTCACAAAGTCTTAGAAAATGCCCCATCTCTAACTACGCCTCTCCATCTCACCCAGTGACAAGGCCTTGACTGCTCTGTAAGACCCCGAGCGGGACTTCTCAGGGGGTAGGTGGTTCCGAGGTCTGCCTGCAGAGCTCACCAGCCTTCTCCTCCCTCCTGAGAGCAGCAATTTCAAATTCTAAAGGATCAAGCACATAAAACACACCTGGGCTCCAGGAACAGGCGTCAGTATTCCATCATTTACCTGATTATTTCAGAAATGTCGGGGGCCATGAAGATTCTGGATGTCTTTTCTTCACCCCTTAAATACTATGTTAATGTTAATGTTTCTTTCCTCTTTTTTCCCTTCCACCTTCTCCCTACTTCTCCCATTCCCAATCTCTCACATAAGTTGGACTGTTCCCTTTCTGAGTTCTAAATATGTCTCCATAGACATCTGTCCTTGTGAGTATATAGACACACACACAGCACACTGCTGTTTGAGGTTCTGTGACTATTCAATGTGTCACTAAAATTGCAGATGTCGATCTATATTTGTATCACCTTAAAGGAGAACCAATCAATTAACCCTTTTAAGGTCTGCTTATAGGAGTTACAGCAGTCAAAAAAGTGATGCAGGATGCTTTAAACAATGCTAATGTGTTCTAGTGGAAGGATGCACGGACAGTTTTACAAGGCCACAGTCTAGTGAAAGCAGGTGTACATGGCCCAGCAAAAATTGTGCTGTAGAGAGATGTTTGAAAGGAGATGCGAAAGTCATTTTATCTGGCTGGCTTTCTCAGAACCTCTGAGAAATGAGGCAAGAGTGAAAACCATCTGCTGCCGAGATACAAGCACAGCTATTAGCCTTCTCACTATTCACATGGTCATACGTCAAAGTGATACAGAGTGACGTTACCTAGCAGCTTAATTAATGCCTCTCCACACTGCGGTAAACGCACACTGGCATGAGCCAAGCATGGGAAAATAGATGGGCTCTTACATCGTTGTAGTTTACTCAAATATTAAAATGCTATTTTTTAAATAAAATATAAAATTGTTCCCCACACGAGAAAAAAGTTGAACATTACACTATGAATCTAAATACAAATATACTATTAAAATCCGAATAATAAAAAATTCTAGTGGCGGTATTTTATACTAAACTCTTAGAAAGCAGATAAAATAATACTTCTTTGGGGGGGTTCACAGTGCCTCTCTCTCTCTCTCTTTTGCTTTCTGCACTGTTTTAGACCAGCCCTTTCTCTTTTGAACATTAACTTGTGAGGCAGACTGATGGCTTTCTCAAGCCCCCTTTACTATAAAGCACTGACAAACAAGGGACATTACAAAACCAGGAGTAAGGGCAAGAGTGAATTTCCATTTCTGCGAGATGGCAGATAAAGGCTGATTTACACTGCAGATGGGGGCAGCCGCTGGGCTCCCACTGTAGGTGAGGTGGCAGGCCTCCAAAGTCCTAAAATGCCGCCCTGTACTCACAGTTGGCTAGGAAGAGGATTGAGATGCACCAACTACTTTGCAAGTGCTCAGGAAGCAGCTCTGCACACCGAAGAGCTCCCCCAGAGGGAAGGTTAACCCTTTAACCCTGTATGTCCAGCGTGGACCAGGAATGTTCCAAGAGCTGCGTTACCAAACACCTGTGGAGCCTCCCTTTGCCATCTCTCCATCTCTAGGCCAGGAATTCCCAAAGTCCTGGTCTTCAGCTCCAATGCTGGTTTTCCACCTGCTGTGGGGAAAGCCTCAAACATCTTAGCCACATTTGGAAGTAGTTCATTAAAGAGGTTCTAAATGCCTATTTTTTAAATATTTTTAGAACACTCGGGAGTTTTATAGCACAGGAGAGGCCTATAAAAGTAAAGTACTTTGCTAACAGTATATGGGAGGAAATTTTCAAATTAATTTTTAGTGCACATTGTTGCTTCTGAGGGTTTTTGTTTAATTTTTATAGTGTTAGAGGTTACACTCATCATTTTATTAAAAGACTCAATTAGATTTAACATTTATGGAGCACCTTTCCTTTGCGAGCTACTTGGCTAAGAATTCAAAGGCAAATAAGACATGGCCCACACGATAGGAAGCTCACCCTAGGGTGAGACACAAACAGGTATTATACACATTGTCAAGTGCATACGAGGTACTGGGGCATCTCAGAGGGGAGCCACTCATTCCATGGTGCGGTAGGAGTGCAGGGTTTGTGGTCCACAGGTCTCAAAGTAGAGGAGGCAAGTGTTTTGGGCCCTACAGGATAATTCAAAGTCCTCCCTAAGGGGTCCGGGGGTAGAGTATTCCTGGTCCATGCTAGAGATGCCACACGTGCAAAGGTCCAGAGACTGGGAAGTACAGGTGCCCTTTGCAGACCAGCTGTTGGGCCCCAAGGAGGAGAATGCAGAGTGGAGAAATGCACAACATTCACTGACGGCCATTGCGCTTTGAGGCACATCCTCCTGGGCGGCAGAGTTTGGCTTGGTAGCACACATCCCAAGTGATATGCAGAAGCAGAATAGATTTCCATGGTCTTCTATTTGCCAAAACCTCAAAGCACTTAAACCATAAAGCATGCCACCCCTTTCTCTTCATTCTCTTGGTCCTGCTTGGAACTTTTTTTAGGTAGGTGCATGGTGGGCAGTAATTTCTCCAAATGATTGGGAGAAGAGGAGGAAAAGGACAAAAATGCCTTTATAAAAACTGTGGTACATTTAAAATGTTTAAGTGTAATTCATATATGCTTTTTCCATTTAAAAATGTGTATATAAGTTTGTATATTTGTTAGAATCACAATACCATGCAGACCGTATAGTTTCATAATGGAACACAAGTTTGAAGTTTTATGGTGGGCTTTGTTCTAGGCTTAGTGCCTCCCCGTTTCAGTATATACGAGGTCTGTCCAGGAACAGTCCATCCATTGTCAATGTAACGAAAAGAGTTTGCATGACATTGATGTAACCTGGAAGCTAAGGAAAGTACACAGGAATGTGCATGCGTGAACAACAATGACCTCACTATACTAGTCAGTGAGGGCAGTAGATGCCATTGAGTGAGCATGTGTACTGTGTGGCCATTGCATTCAAAATGAGCAAATAGAGCAATGAATCTGCATCAGATTTTGCATTTGGCTTGAACATCCCTCCACAGAAACTATTTGGATGATTCAGAAGGCTGCAGCTGTGGGCAACTGGTGACTGGCAGCTTCATCACAACAATGTACCTACTCATGCATCATGTCTCATGCAGGTTTTTGGTGAAACATCAAATCACCCAGGTGATTCAGCCTTCCTACAGCCAGGATTTGGTGCCCTGCAACTTCTGGCTTTTTCCAAAACTCAAATCACCTTTGAAGGGGAAAAGATTTCAGACTGTCTTATGAGATTCAGAAAAATACGATGAGGCAGCTGATGACTATTGGGAAAACTGTGTGAGGTCCCAAGGTATCTACTTTGAAGGAGACTGAGGCATCATTGTCCTATGTGCAATGTTTCTTGTATCTTGTATCGTCTTTAATAAATGTCTCGGTTTTTCAAATTACATGGCTGGATACCTTCTGGACAGACCTCACATATGTTCATTTGGAGAAAAATCTCACACTATTAAATTTGAGGCCCTTCATGAGAGTGAAACCAGGAAAAAATGCGCCCCAGCCTGTGTGTTTCCCCACCACCACCACCACCTTGTGCTTTCCAAATGTTTACTCAATGAACACTGAATAGTAAACTAATAACTAACAGTTCCGCTCGCAGCCAAGAGATTCCACTGTTGGAACAGGTGTATTTTAGTTGAATAAGTGTCCTGAAGGTTGATATTAGAGACCGTGTGTGTACAAGAATGTGGAATGTGGAAAGCCCATGTCCCCTCTCAGGACTCTTTTGCTAAGATTCCAAGCACATTGCCTCCGAAACACTGGCTGGTTGGGGACAAGCAGAAAGCTTTGCAGCTGATCACTCCACCTCCACCACTGCCACCAAGGCCCATTTCCTGGGCTTTGCTCCCTCTTCAGTTCACTGCCTAGAGTGCAGTTAACGGCGACATGCTTCAACACCTCGGCCCCTGCCGGGAGGTCTGTGCAGGCTGCCGGGCCATCCATCAAAGCAGGGCCTCCGAGCACCACCGAATGCCAGCTCCCACTGCCAACCCACCTCTACCAGCCCTTCCTCGGAGCCCTGCCAAGGGAAGGTCCCTGCCCGCTCCTCCATTGGCCATCTGAACCAGTCCCAGCACTACTGGCAGATGGAGCAAGAGTGGCTTGTGACACACTCCACACAGTGCAGAAAGGAACCGGCCTTCTCTTCACGCCAGGGAAAACACACAGCAACTTTCTGTCATGACCTCCATGCCATTTCAAAGTCATCGGCAACTGCTATGCCAATGGTTAAGGGAGAGCCAAACAAGGAGACAATATGATCCCTGCTAAAAATACAAAATGCTTTGCTAATGGCACAGGTGCAGAGAATTCCGGATAAACAGCCCAGGGTCTGCCTGGGACTCAGTGTGTGGTTACCCTACCTAGTAAGTCACCTGGATTTCTCAAGAGACCCATGGGGGAGATGCAGTGTGGTGCACTTTTCTCTTCATCCCCACAAACTATGGGGAAGGAGAATGTACTATTCTGGAAATTCTGCCCCCAAATTCATCCCTATGAAGCATACTGATGTACTCCTTGGCCAACTGTCCTGGTGGGCTGCACTCAGCTCTGCAGGGCACACAGGCATGCCACAGGGGGGGCCCAGACTTGGACTCAGCACCCTGATTTCAAATCCCAGCCTTGCCCCTCGAAGGTTTTAAAGTGCTTCCCAAACTCCGCTCATCCCAGGACCTCCTTCGGAGAACAATTTCAAAGGGAAAACCATAATATCATCGTCTCTAGTAGAGGAAAAGCTATAAAGAATGAAAAATGTTATTAATTTCTAGCTAAATTCTGTTCTATTAAGCTTCTGTCTTTTCACTGAATAGAGACATTAGCACATGTTAACCTGCATTTGTTCTTGCAGCTGTTAGAAGGACTAACAGAGAGCCTGAAGGGAACTGACTCTCACTTCTTGGTTCAAGGCTATCAGGCACTCAAACATAATCACCCTATTTTTGTTCTCGTCTCCACCCCACACTTCAAGAAACCCCACACCAATGATAGGGAAATGCAAGGCTGAGTTTGTCTGTTCTGTTGTTTTGTTTTTAATTTTTCCCATCTCAGGAAGAATGGCAGATGGCTCTTAGACTTTTTCCCCACCCTGTTCTGGCCACAGATTCCACAGGTTGCCTGAGTTTAGGAACCTGTCTACCCCAGCACTGGGCTTGCATGGAGGGGGTGCCCAGACACAGCCTGAACTGAGAGCAAGCTAGTGCAGCTGGCTGTCATCTTTCCTCACTTACTCCTTCCCTTTCAGTTCCCTAGAAGCGTCCTGGTGAGTCAACAGTCAGAATAAAGCTATGTGAAAACCACCTAGAGATGACATGATATTCATTCAGTCATTTAGTTCAATGACACTGTCCTCCATGCAAAATATTCCACTCTCTCACCAGCTACCATCCACCAATCCGGTAATCCTTCTGAGGACAAATTATATTTATAGCCCCATTGAACAGATGGGCTAACTCAAAGTCCAAAGAGGTGAAGGCAGTTGGCCAAGATCACAGACAAGGGGTGACGAATTTGAAACTCCAGACTCTCCAAGCTTATGCTTTTGAGTTAAATAGTAGGTTGGCCAGAGTCACAGCTCTCATGTGCAAACACCAGGCACATTGTTCTATCTGCCAATATCACCATTAAATATTATGTCCCACAAATGCTTCATGAAATTCATGGCAACCTAACTCAGTTAGCTCATCCCAAAGCTCTTTATTTTTGTTGGGTTTGGGTTTTCTGAGGCCCTATCTGAACAAAGGTGGTAAATCAAAAGGAAAAGCCTCGTACGTGCTTTCTAAACATTCCGCAGGATGCTGGTCTGTCCGATGTTCAATATTTCTTGGCCCCAGAGTCTCTAACAGTAGGTTCATTGTATTACACAATAGTGTCAACGTAGGCCCTACACTAAAGGAGAAAAGCAATGGGTCTCTCATCTGCTTTCTATCCCATGTAGCTTCCTAATCAATCTTTTCCTGTGATAACCTGGGGACTGAGAAGACATTTAAAGCAACACAGAATTCTGTGAACATTACCCACTCTCCAAAGGCATTTTTTTAAATCACAAAACAGGAAGTTCCAAGCCATTGAAACTCACCAGTATATTTGCTTGAAAGTCTTCTGGAACAACAAAACATTACATGCCTATCCAGGCAAGCAGACTATTATAAAAGCAGATGTTTTGCTCACTTTTGCCTCAGAGAAAAACACTGTCAATTTGGTTAACATCCTCTGGTCGTTTGAACAGGCTTCTCAGGAAGCCAGCAATGATATAACTCAAGTACAGAATGATCCTTGTGTTCCCATTTATCTCGTATGTGTACATCTTAGCAGCAGATAGATGGGCGTGTGTGTTAAATGAATTAAGAAGAAGAATGCCAGTAGGTGGGCTCCTCACTACTCTCGCTAAAATGTCAACCCACAGGAGTGGGATTCAAGAAACAGGAAGTGCTTGGAGAATGCGGCATCATCATATGTGGCTTATATTCCTGCCAAGGGTTTGGCACTGCTGGCTTCCCAAGCAAAAAAAATCCACACACTCACCCTATGTGGATCAACCACTGGGAAGATGGTCTCCCAAATACCCCAACATCCAATACTGGGGGCTTCGTTTGCCTCTTTCTGTAACCTGGTCTCAGTGTATCTAGGGCAAAGAGACCATGTCTCGTGTCAGCCATCTCGGGAAGAAATGGTTAAGATTGGGGGTCACAGTAAAGGGACAAAAATGAAAGGAAGGAACAGAAAAAGGCAAGGGGAAGGGGAAGCATCAGAAAGGAAACATGGTACAAGAGATAAAGGAAAAGGAAAGAGGGAGGTAAATAGTTGTGAATCTGGGCAAAAAAGGGGTCTGGGAAAAGGCGTCCCAAGCCTCTACACAGCAGTCTGCCTGCTAATTAGGGAATCCACCGCACAGCATGGGACCATTTCATATTGCTGAAAAGCACCACTAGCAGCAGGGAAAGGGGCAATAAGCATAGGAACACATCCCTGACTGGTGTGGCTCAGTGAATTGAGTGCCAGCCTGCAAACCAAAGGGTCACGAGTTCGATTCCCAGTAAGGGCAGATGCCTGGTTGCAGGCCAGGTCACCAGTAGGGGGTGCCACAAGAGGCAACCGCACATTGATGTTTCTCTCCCTCTCTTTGTCCTTCCCCTGCATCTAAAGATTTTTTTATTTAAAAAAAAGAATAAGAACACAGAGATGCTTACTCTTTAAGCAGTATTGTGGGAGAGGAAAATTGCATTACTGATTGGACGAACTTTAGGTCCTCCCAAAACAAATAGTCATTGAGTTAAATATTCCCAAGTCTCTACCACACACACACACACACACACACACACACACACACACACCCCTTTGCTGGCAACAAGATAAACAACTTTATAGTCAGTGTTAATAGGATAGGTTTTATCCCTCATTTATAAAGTTTTTGAGGTCATGCTCCAGTTAAGTTTTTTTAAGCTAAGTGTTCATATAAGAGCATAGCAAATAAGTTTATCAAAGTCACTATTAAGCCCACACCCTGTTTTACTATCCCAGACCTTCGCTTAAATAGTTCAACTCTCTAACCTAATGATGTTAACCAGGCTTCGCTGGTAAGGACACGAAGGGCAAACAGTAGAAGACAGAAGGGCCTAGCCCCAGTCAGCCTTTTCCTCTCTCCAAGACATCAGTGCCACCCAAGTAGCACCAGCACTGCAAGGCAGCCAGACATCAGTGGGATTTGAACAAAGGGCCAAAGGGTCTCTTTTTTAAATGTCTGCTTGGGGCCTTGCAAACCCAGAATTTAACCTTATGCTACTGGGGTAATGTTCATTTGGGAGTACTTAAGCTTAAATTACTCTTAAATCACTCCTCTGTGCTAGACACACCCAACTCTTGGCAGGGAACCAGAGTCGGGATGCACCGCCCAGGACCCACTGTTCAAACCTGAAACTTGAAAGGCCTCAAAATCCAAAAAGTAAACACAGCTTCTTAATCATTTTTTTTAAATCATCTGCTTCCTCTATCTCCTGCACCTTGTTTTTCTGCTGAGCAGTTCCAAGTGGAAGTCAGAAGTGAAACGCCAGTCCTGGACGGGCTGTGTGGAGGAGCCCAGCGTTTTCGGCACCAGGAAGTAGCTTAGCAGGCAGGCCAGCCCCCGGGGGCTCCAGGGGCTTCCAGGGCATTGCCCTGGGAATGCATGACATGGGGGCCCGGCCAGTTATGAGTGCTGTGGCCTCTGTCTCTCTGTTTTCTCATCTATAAAGTGAGGACCGTGGCAATGTCTAATTCATAAGGCTATTGTAAAAATTAAGTGAGCTAATATGTCAGAGCTTATAACAGTATTCATTATCTTATAGTGTTATTGTTGTTGTTATTATTATTATTATTCCCATAATCATTCTTAGTTTATAAACTACAGATTACTTTCCCTTGCCCACAAAGGTAAATACCCCATGGTATCACATTCAAGGTTTGCACCATCTGCCCCAAACTACTTGTTCAGCCTCACCTCCCACTACTACCTGCCTTGCACCACGTGTTTAAAACAAAAGAGATGATTCATCATTGCATGGACGTGGCTCCCAATTCCTTGACTCCGCTCATACAATTTTCTCTGCATTGCCTCTGCACATTTCTATCAAAAGTGGATCCATCTCTCCAGACCATTTTCAAATCCTGCACATTGTTTTAGCTTGAATGTCCAAATAGTCATTGGATGTGTTAAATTCAATATCCCTAGTTGGTGCTATAGTTTCTCTATAACATGGCTTCCAACCCCCTTTACAATTTGTTGTACCCTTTTCCTCAAAACTCTGAATGTCAATGTCCTTCTTTAAAAGCAGCAACCAACATCGTGTGCAATATCTGAATATGCTCTGACTCATCCAGAGTATAAAGGGGCAGATTATGTTCATAATTAATATCTTTATTGCACCCTAATATAATGCCAGCTCTTCAGAAGCTGCATGATGTCCCTAACTGATACACAGCTTCTGTTCAATTAGATAGCCTTCACTTAAACCTGCTCTCAAGCTTTCCCATTATTATGCCACTGATGTCTTAAAAACTTAATGAACAATTTTACATCTGTGTCTACTGAGTGGCACCTTGCAGGCCTCAGGGCAGAGCTCCAATTTGACAAAATAATTTGGAGCAAACTTTGTTATCTTTGCATTGGCTATATCTCCCAGTGAAGTCATCTGAAAAGCATTCTATCTGCGTCATAGATACCGATGTGAAATAATGTAGTAATAAGGACAGATTACTGCAGCCCTCAGCTAAAGAGTCTCCCCAGCTTGACAGATGCACAGACCTTGAGATATGGTTATTTCATCAGCTGTATAACTCACCCAGCCTACTTTTATGACCTTATTCACAAAGACATAAAAATAACTTTATAAAATACTTTTCTGAACCCAAGGTTTTCAATGTCTATACCATTCCCTTAGCAAAAATCTTTCCTTTTTCTTTTTCTTTTCTTTTTGAGTAAGAGGATATTTTACTGTGACAAACATATGTTGACTCCCAGCAATTACTACTCTTTTCTAATGCAGCGAAACAATGCCTGGGTACAGTTTTTATGGAATATGAAAAAGAAATAGGTGCCCTGGCTGGCATAGCTCAGTGGATCGAGTGCAGGCTGCGAACCAAAGTGTCGCAGGTTCGATTCCCAGTCAGGGTACATGTTTGGGTTGCAGGCCATGACCCCCAGCAACCGCACATTGATGTTTCTCTCTCTCTCTCTCTCTCCCTCCCTTCCCTCTCTAAAAATAAATAAATAAAATCTTTTAAAAAAATAAAGAAAGTAAAAGAAATAGGAGACCAAGAGCAAACCCTCATAATTCAGTGATAGGAAGAACCCAGTAATCCCAACTAGTCTAGGGTATTCACTCTACTGAATTTAAGGGTCAGACAAACTTCTGAATACAATGCAGCCACTCCCTAGCAGTTTATAACTGCCAGCCAGAAGCGTACACCACCTGGAACCTTTAGACTTTCAAAGGTTCTTAATCCTGCGCCTGGTTGGCCTCCCAGATTGTATCAGGTAAGCCATGCAGCAGGTTTGGAAGAGTTCAGCTCTCCTGGTCTCAGTCTCCCGATATTTTAGAGAATCTTCAGTCACAACAATTCCAGATTTCTCCCCTGAGACTCCATCCACTGCCAAAGGCATTTCCCCAGTCCCACCATGACCCTGAGCGAACAGGGACAGCCTCTGAATAAAGCAGACAGTCTTGTGTGGCAGACCTGGCCTAATGTTCTAGCGAGGCACGGATCTGTTCGATCCTAAACTGTAGTAGCTAGTCTCTAAAAATGCTCTGTATGGAGTACAGTAATAAAGAATTGACAGCGGGGGTGGAGGACATGCTGATCAAGGAAGGTCTCTCTGGAGAAGACATATTTAATCTGACACCTGAGGATAAGGAAAGGCCCCAAAGTACTTCTTATTGGTTGAATGACTTGATAGTAAAAACTCTTATGTAACAGACAGAGTGAGCTGTATTTCTTTTTTTGTTTTGTTCACTTTCCAATATGCATCATTTTTTATTAAATGTATTGAGGTGACACTGGTTAATGGTTAATAGGACCATGCAGGTTTCAAGTGTGCATTTCTACGATACAAGATGTGTATTTTGCACGATGTGCCCACCACCCAAAGTCAAATTATCTTCTGTCATCATATATTAGTCCCCCTCCACCTCCCACCACTCCCCCACCCTTTTCCCTCTGGCAACCACCAACCACATTGCTGTCTGTGTCCATGAGTTTCAGTTTTAGGTCCCACATATCAGTGAAATCATATGGTTCTTAGCTTTTTCTGACTGACTTATTTTGTTTGGCATAATATTCTCAAGGTCCATCCATGTTGTCACAAATGGCAGTACTTTGTCTCTTCTCAGGGCTGCATAGTATTCCATTGTACATATATATACCACATCTTATTCCTTTCATTGGCTTGTCTATACTCTCAGAGCACTTAAAACTCCACTGGCATTTTGGATTCATTTCTTGAATTTCTTAAAACTTCCTCACGCCTAACTACTCACCTTCCTCTCACTCTGCTGCTTTGTCTTATTTCCCCCAGTGCAGACTTCATAGCTCAGTTCTCACTCTGCACGCAGCCCTGACCCTCATGCACACATTCTCCTGACTTCACCCCCTGCTGACCTCCTGCCCATGAATGACAGCGGTCGTCCCCTGCAACCACACACCATGACCCTGAGAAACAGCACCCTCCTTTGCACACCACCTGGGCCTTGGCCCTCGCCTAGCATCTTACAAGACTTATATCTCTTATTCCTCAAGAGAGAAGAACCTGCCATCTCACAAGAAATTATTTATTTAGTGGCTTAGAAGAATTTCTGAAGATATTTTGAAGTAGTAATGGACTGTTAATCACATCAGTCACTCTAATAGGGAATGAAGGGCTCACACATCTGCTTTAGTACAAATCAACACCTGCCTGACATCAGGACCAGGTTCCCTGGTGCGGCTGACATGGTTAGTTGCCTCCCCAACACTCACTCCGTTCCTCTCCCTTTATGCCACATGGGTGGGATTGACATCTGTGGCAGAGTTGGCTGGCTGACCACCAAAGATTCATGCTCCCTGCCACAGTATGGAGTGCATGCTGGGAAGCAGATGCCCAAGCAAGGACACATTTCACACTTCTCTTGACCTATGAGGGGCCAAATGACTAGTTCTCACCAATGGAATGTGAACAGAAATGATAAACTTCTGACTAAAGCAGTTAGGAAATATATGTGTCTCCCCTAAGGTCTCTTTTCCTTTGCAGCAACATTGGGAGCTCTGCGCTGAAGATGGAGGAACTCTAAGATACTAAGAAGATTCCCTGAATAACTTCTTGGAGATTAACCAATCATGAGGGTTAAGAACATTTGCATTAGTCTACGACTGAGAAATAAATATTCATTGTATTAAACCAGAGAGAACTTGGAATTCACCTGCTGTAGCAGCTACCTTCCCCACATGAACACACGGTCCCTCCAAGCTCCAGGGATGGATTCTGATTTGGTTCGGGGAAGGGCATGTATCCCAGGTCCGAGTCAATGTCGGTGAGTGCACAGTGTCCCTCCAGCCACAGAAGTTTCCTCAGATGCTGGCATGTTGCCTAAGTCAGTTCAATTAAAGGAAAATTTATTTGTTTTTGAAAAAAAAATCCTTCTCTCTCCTCTGCAATATGAATAAGAAAGCATACAGTGAAACATTTTGCAACAGTCTGAGGATGAAGCCAACATACAGAGGAAAGAGGAGGTAACTGAAAAGCATAAAAACAGCTGATCAAACCATGCGTGACATGATCTATGTATAGGTTTTCCAGTTTTATAAACTAAGAAGTTTTATCAAGCCTGTTTAAATTTTTCTTTATTAACAACTAATATCCTTCAGCTATACTTGATTTTACATGAAACTCCTGTAATCAATGAAAGAAAAAGAAATAAATGGAAACCAATTATAATAGCAAATACAATTCAGAGGTTACAAAACCACAAGTTCATGTATAATATGTACATATAGTGTGCATAAAATATGTGCATACAGTAAATACAGGATATGTAATTGGTACTTCAATAAAATATTAATCAAAATTCACAAGCATGTATACTTATATCAGTCAAAACAGGCTGGGTTATGCTGCAGTAACAAATAACCCCCAAAATCTCACTGACTTCTAGCAAAAGTTTACTTTTTGCTAACTTTATGCTATGTGTCTCATTCTGGGCCAGCTCGGCCTCAGCTGCATCTTTCTTCCAGACCCTAAGCTGCTAAAATAGCCTCTGTCTGGAACGCACCTGCTCTCATGACATAGAGAAAAGACAAAACATGTCAGCCATGTGCTGAATCTTAAAAACCTCTGTCTGTTCACATATATTGGTCAGTACCAGCCTGGGGTCACAAGATAAGGAAGTATAATTCTCCCCCAGAAAGAGACAGGAAGTGTTTACTGTGAACAATAGGCAAATATTTTATTCAAATTTTTAATTCAAAAAATTATTCAAATATTGTATTTGAACAACAAAAGTTTGCCACAGTACCTAAAGCTGATAAACCATACACTACCTATTAAAAGAATACATAAGACCCTAAAGAACAATCAGGACTCAACTGACCATTCATTGGCCCAACTATCAGAATCTAAAGATAAGTCCATTTACAAATGTTTTTAAAATCAGGCTATCAATAAATAATTATTGAAAAGTCTTCTCCAAAACATCATCTTTTACTATTCTAAAAAGTTAGTTACTGCCGAAGTGTTCATCAATAGAGGGGGAAACCAGAAAAAAAATATGAGTGCCCTAATAGAATTTGAGGAGAACCTATCCACTGAGAATGTCCGTCTCTCTGTATTATTCTAATACTTGATTTAACTATTGGGGCCTTTTATCTATAAAGGGAGGTAGTGACAGAGGAAACCCTACAGAGGGCTTAGTACTAAAGAAGAGAATTTTGAGGGTTTCAAAGTACCAGGCAAAGTCCAAATATGATCTCATTGAGGCATCACACCCCTAAGAGGCAAGTGGTCTTATCTGTCTTGAGAGGTGAAGTTGATGTCCAAGGCAGCAGAGCTACAACAAAGCTCCAAAACCTATACCTCCTGGGAGACAAGGTTTGCTAAACAAGAGACAGGATGCGATTCCCCAAAAACTGTGAGCAGGTGATTCCAAGCTCACATCATTCTCTGGCCCTTGATCAATGCAAGCCCTCAGGAAGAGCTTTACACCCCCTGGAGGGTAAAGCTCAATGTGGTCTCCTACAGAGGCAGTGAAGCTTTTGACCAATCACCTGCAGCCCTAATAGTGACATTCCAGACCTCCACAGGGTGAAAGGAGCTGCCATGGGCACAGGAGCCCTGCCACCTGTAACACTAAAGGCCACTCTGAGATGGGAGCCCAGGAAAATGAAACAGAAGCATAAAATGGAAAGAAATGTGTTCAGTTATCCAAAAAGCCTCATTTGGTGAAAACCCCAGACCAGAGCAAGAATTAAGGTGTCAGGAGGTCAGAGGCTGAGGTCTAAGGGGATGGGCTGGAGTCATAGTAGTGACAAGGAGCAGGAAAGCACTTGGAGTTATCTCAGGGCTTGGTCGACTGAAAGAAAATTAATCAGTGTCCCCACTGGTCTCTATTTGCCCAGGGCACAGATCTGGGTGAGTTAACACTTCTCAGTGACTTTAACCCCATTGGGCCAACTCCTTCCTGATAAGGCTGCACCTTCTGTGCTCCTGTGCAGTGGGGAGATTTGGCACTGCTCACCGCGGTTTCGTTACATGTCTGTTGCCAACATTTCATTTCTCCTGTAAATTATTCCATGTGACACATCTATAACCTGCAATTATGAGGCATTATCACAAGCATTTTATTCAGAGGAGCTAGGCAGCCATATTGACCTAATTCCAGTGTGTGTACCATTTTTCAGCAAACAGAGCACTTTCTAGTACACATGTAGTATCTCATTTGAACCTCATGCTAATTCTGCAAAAGTAGAACTCACACCCCCACTTTACAGGAGAGAAAACTGAGGGTGGCAGCGGTTAACAATTTGTCCAGTCTCACAGCAAGCGGCAGAGGCAGTCTGAATTTCAGTCTTCTGACCATAGGACGTTGCCCTGAGGGAAGAAATCCAGAAACAAGAGAGAACAATGGTGGGGAAAGGCAAAGAAGAGCACGCTGGAATGGAGAAGAAGGTCTGCATGACAGCTGTAAAATTATTTCAAGGAAAAATGAAGACAAATTGGAATTAAGCTCTCTTTTAATTATACATTTACCAGTGATCTGTCATTGAGAAAGAACTAATACATAGAGTATCAATTTTCAGTAAATATAAATGGCAAATAAGGCATTTAATGAATTGCAAATGACAGTGTTTCTAAAAGTAGTTATCAATCACGAGTAAGGGCCTTCCCATTTATTAATCATGTATTTCATTTCAGCAAAGAATCTAACCAAATAGCTTAAGGAGAATGCAGGGATGCAGCAGATGGTGACTGAGAAGGTAGGCATGAAAAATAAAACTTCTGCTTTATCCATTTCAAATGGGAAGGGAAGACGAGGGAGAAGGAAAATATTTGCAAATGGGATTTTAAACTAGTCGGATAACTGATGAAATGTTGAGAAAACTGCAAATTCATCTACTCTAAGGTATGCTCTTGAGCCAACAAAAACAGGATTGAAAAGGAAAGAATCTTGGCCAGAAGTAAAGAGCAGTGGAGAAAAGACAAAAGACAAAAAGGCTGACGCAGGAAGAGTCGCCATGGTTATGGAGAGGCGTCCCACGCCCACGCGTCCCATCGCCCAATTACCTCCGAGAGTGCGCCTATCTATTCTCAGTCTCAGGTATTTCCCTGGCCAGAACTGTATTCAAAACAAAGGCTTTTAAAAAAATACATACTCTCACACTCCCTTCCCTTACCTCATCCAAAAAAAAAAAAAAAAATCAGTAAGTCTCTCTGGTCAACTGGCTGATTTTAATATTGTTATAAAGTCTTAATAGTTTGTTCCTGATGTGCTAGTAAAGCCACCGCGCAAAGGGTTTAGGGCGGTGTGAAATTATCAGGGGGTCGTAAACCCAACAGCATTGCGGAGCGCATGGCTCAAGAGAGAAATACCTGCAATCACAAAGCTGGAAGAGAGGCAGAGCTGCAGAGAAGAGCAAGCAATAGCTACAAATGGCTACTGCAACTGGTCAGTTAAATGTAGATTTTCTTCTAATTTTTAAATTACCCAATTACTTTATCCACTTACATACCACGGTGGAAATGTCTGCGAGCCTATTGCGAAGCAAACCAAATTGCCATTTTTCTCAGGAAATCTAAGAACTTAACCTCCCGTTCAATAACACTGCATATTTATGAAGCCAGGGTCTAATTAAATTACATCAGTCATCAATCTGGTTTTGTTAAACTTCCTTCTCACAGAACTTCTAACAGAGATGTGTGAATCCCCAAGTATGAATGTTTAAATATTGAAAGGTTAGCCCTGCGTTTTCAAAGCAAATCCTGCTGTAAGCACACCCGGCCGGCCCCGCCTTGCACATCCCCCCTCTCCTACACGCCTCTGTTTTTCTGCCACATCCTTGTCCTTGCCCCTGCCATCCTGCCTCCTGCCTCCTGCTCCCCAAATCCAAATGGCAGAAAAGTGTGAATGAGCAAAAGCCAATTCTGTTATTACTGCCATTTCCTTCTGCTTACTCTCAAAACAGAAGCTGTATGAGGAAGAAATAGGTCACATATAGAATTACTAAGAGAATCCTTCATACGAAATCATTCACCAAATGGAAGCTTCGTAAACATTAACTGAGGGCATCATGAAAGTGGGCCCCAGACTTAATGGGGGATCACTTTGTAAATCATATAAATGTTTAACCGCTACATTCTACACCTGAAGCTAATATAAAATGATATTGGTGTCAACTGTGACTGAAAATAAAAAAAAAAAAGAGGTGCTGTGAGGGCAGGGTAACAAACTGCCTCAGTTTGCCCAGGAATGAGGGGTTGTCCAGGATGAGAGACCTTTACAGTTAAAACCCAGACAAAACCAGGGAAAACCAGTTGGGTTGGTCACCCACCTTATATAACAGCAAATACACAATGGATTTCAAAGACAAACTATTATTTTGCAAAGAATGCAAAACATTTCATTTATATTTTATACTAATGACATGTTGAAATGATAGTATTTGGGATATACTGGGTTAATAAAATACATTATTAAAATTTTTTAAAAACCGAGGGCACCATGACCACCCAGGCTGGCCAGGCCTCCAGCCTCACCTCTAGTGGGTGCTGAGGATTGGACCCCTGTCTTTCAGAGAACACAACTCCTGTTTCATCTCAACAGCATGTAAAGAGCCATAGCACAATCAGTATTTGCACGGTGAGAGTGAAATGAATCATGTCTGCACAGTGGCAAAGATGCCCCTCTAGGAGAGATGTTCCCTTCTCATAAAGAAGTAGCAAAACTTCCTCTGATCGCAACAACTCAGTCTGGTAGCTGAGAAATCTCTTCCCAGTTTCACCCCTCTCCTGTGGGTGGCCTGGAAAAAGTTACCCTTGGCTTACTTATTTCAAGCCTCAGCTGCAGAATAGAATCACTCTTATTTTCTCTAGTTGACCATATAGATTGCTGCAAACCTCCTCTTACACTGCAACTTATAATGCTTTTAAAATACACAGTTTTATCTGAAATGCATGTGATTCTATAGCTCCACTCCTGAGACTAGAAAATTACAATTTTGGTTCCTGGCATTTTATATTTTATATTCATCTTACACTAGCATTATGATCAAAGTAAATATTCAAAAGCTCTTATGAAAACACGGCTTTAGGCTCTTTTTTAAACAACCAAACTACTTTATCGCTTTACACTTGGTTCAAAAATGCTAAAAATTAAAAAATACAAGTGATCATTTTGAAAGAAAAAAATAAAGGGGCAATTAGATTAATCACCATTGAAATGAGCTGCAGAATCCAAATGGAATTCCTCAGGGGATTTGTGCAACACAGTTAATTTTGAAACATACAAGTTGAGCTAAAAGCCAAGGAGGGCCGCTCAAGTGTCCACAGATACACACACTCACACATTTTACAAACAGAAACTCATGCCTTTTTACTGCCTTAATTTCTGTCTTTCAGTAAAGCCATTCTCCTCCACTGAAAATGCACACAGACATCTGCATTCTCTAACCTGGTGTGTTGGTGTCCATCCACTGAGCTCAACGAAACCTCTAGAACCACTGGGCACATTGAGCAAGTGCAGTCAGGTGCAACGAAACATCCAGCATGGAACAAGTTTATTTAGTGAACTTGGTGTATAGAGAAGCCAGTGACAGATAGTTTAGAGCCAGCCAGGCAAAAGGGTCATTGGCATTTAACATCCAAACTTCCTAAAATAAGCACAAGTCCAATCTGAAAACCTACTCTTCTGCTTTTTAACATTTCTGGGTAGAGACACTTTTTTTACAATTCATCTTCTGTTTTCCCTACATGCCTTCTCTAGAATTCCCAGCGTTCCTTCCACATGGGAAAGTGGACAGAAGCATTTGTGTCTGACTGGGGTTCTAAAACTGAAAGGCAAAAGCAACTAGCACAACTAAAATGCTCTCTCACAAAACAGCTGCTAAGTCTGATTTTGCTTGGGTAGTGTTTGCTACAGTTTTTTAATCTGAAAAACATCATTGTCTCCTTAGAAATGGCCACTGGGACGAAATGTCAAAAAGATGGCAGAGCTCCTGGACCCAAGATCCTCCTCCTCCCTGTGATGCAGCCTCCCTGACAGTGACCTTTCACACTGAAAGTCTCCCACCTGTTACTGCTACAGATGCCAGAAGTAACAGGCAGAAAGCAAGTTCATGGAGCTGAGTGTTAAGAAGATATTTCCAAATTCCAACCACATCATGTAAAAACTGAAAAGGAGCCCTTCATTAAAACGTATGTAACCCTAAAATCACCCCAAAAGGTAGCCACCTCACTATCTCTGCTGTCTCCGTAATTCTTTCATTCAAACGACGTCCTTCTTCCCAGTTTCTTATACCCAGGACTCATTGCTCCCCACTGCCTGAGCCCTGCCCCCAGAGATTCTGATTTAATGGGCTTGGGGTGGGTCCCAAGTATTGTTTGGTATATTTAAGCTCTCCAAGTGACTCCATGCAGCCATATTTGAATCAACATGTCTACTCTTAACTTGTCCACTGCCCTCTCCCCCAAAATAAAAAACAAACAAAGCACTCATTAGTCCTGTCTTTATTTAAATCCCACAGATTATTCAACTATGCAGCTAGCCAAACACTTTGTTGCGAGGTCTGAGGGATCTGGATATGAAAACAAAGCTGAGAATGGGCAAACGGGGCTTGATTTCGGATGTTATGTGCTTGGGAGAAAGATTCCGGAAGTTGTGGCTTGCTTTCCTGGCCTTAAGAATATGCTGGTGACCTCAGGAAGGTTTACAGTCATAGAGGATTATTTAGAAAATCAGAATCTGAATCCAGCACCACCCACTGGTAAATTGTAAGGTATAATTAGCTTGTGATTTCAGGCAATGAAGTAATAAAGTCTCTCCTAAATCATTCATGCAACAAATATGTGTAGTTCCCTAAAAGAAACCAAAAACATCAAGTGATGGAAACCTACATTGCAGATAACGGGGAAGAAAATAAAAGACAAAGAGATGACCAACTCTTGTCATAAAGAGAAGATTACCCATAAAAACTGCAGCAAAATCCTTCTTTACTAAGAGTTGTACAAAATCATTTCTTTAAATTAAGGTGTCCTTCACCCAATATCATATTACCTTTTGTGAGTTCTAGAATACTCAGCCAACGCAATGTTCCACTTTTATTGCCAGATGAAAAAATAAGGCAGCAGGGTGTTCAAATTAAGTTCTTGGGCTTCAGTGTAAAGCAGATACAGGATAGACCCAGCTCTGCACTTGGAACTGAGAGGCTTAGGGCAAATAACTAAAATGTCACAGTGCCCTTGATTCTAAACATGAGATAGTAATACCCCCTACCTCACAGAGGTGTGAGAACTAACCTCAATAATGCATGAACACTAAATAAGCTTGATTATTTGATTAAGCTTGAATAAGTAGTACTACTTATGTTGTTGTAAGTGATCTCTATTTTACAGATGAAGACACTGAGGCACAGAGAGGCTGAGGAACTTATACATGGCCACACAGCTAGGTAGTAGCAGAGCCTAGACTTCAACCTACATAATGTGGCTCTGGAATTTACACTCTTAATTGCTCCCTAGCATTTTTAATATTCTATAATTTCTAGAACTTTTAATAGCACATTAAATTTTCACCACTCTTGGTAACTTGTAAAAGTTTATATCCGTCATCTTATTTCAACAATACTAGTCTGGAGGGAGGTAGTTTTGTTCCTATCTTACACTGAGGACGCTTTGCTCAGAGGGTGAGTGCCCTGCCCAAGGACACCAGGCTGACATGTAGCAAAGTTGGGACTCACGCTTCATCCTGACTCTGCAGACAGCACCATCTGCCAGAAAAAAATGCCTGTGGCATCCAACATAGACTGAATTTTTAAGATTATCACAGGAGAAAATGGAGACAACTGTACTTGAACAACAATAAAAAATGTGGGGGAAAAAAGACCCAAGAGCCTATCTTCAAGGTAGATAGGATGTAAATCACTGCAGAGAGCATTTTCCTCTTTGCAAAGTTATTAATGTTTGTCAAGTCTACATAATGAGATGCTATGACGCGGTCAAGCCAATCACGCCAAGAACGGGAGAAGGATGCAAAGGCTTGTGTCCTGCATAGCCGGGAAGCAATCTGCACGTCCTGGCCAGTGCCATGGATTCACTGGGAACCCTTCCTAAGGTGCCGCTCATTGTATTAGGTATCAGAGTATTTTCTTTTCTTGAGGGGAAAACCTTGGCGACTGAGATTACTGTCACTCAAGGGCAGGAACAGAGATCCGATATACAGACTGTGAGGCCCCTGCGCGTAATGTTTTTCACCTTGACATTTCCCATCCTCTTCGGATCCACCTACCCAGTGCTTTTAGGCCAAAGAAATGAGGACACGATGTTGCTTCATGGATCAAACCACATCTATGCTGCTGTTTTAATACTGCAACATTTATCAACAGGATGCTTAAATCACTAGCATCTTACACATTTAGGCAATTGGGGAGTTTGTTCAGGATTTCAAACTGTGCCCGGCAGTAATGATGCGAATGGACTGATTTCTGTGCCAAACCTAGTGGCTGGAACATTGGCTTAGACACATATGCATAGCACAGCAAGATGGTTGGCAAAGAGAACTGGAAGACAGGGCAGTGCTTTTTATTCTTATTTCTGTTTTACAAATAACAAAATCACATGCAAGCCTGAGATACAAGCCCATGTCAGTCTTTGGATGGCACTACCTTTTACTGGACAAAAACTGCACCTCAAAGCAAGATGCAGCTTTTGAAACCACACAGACTTCACTTTGGGCATTTTGATCCGATCTTTGCTCTCAGGCAAAGCTACAAGTGGCAAGGAGTTGGAGTAAACTCTTTGAGATCCCTCCCCATGGAAAAACAACTTCTCCTTGAACTGTGGTGGCAAAGGTTAGGTCACTCTAACTGCACAAGGAATAAAATGACACTGAAACTGGTGACCATGGGAAGGGTCATTTGCCCACCTGCAAAACCAATGCTACAGGGCATGTGCCACAAGTACCTCCTGCATCTCAGTCAGTAACTGCAATCAGCATTCTCCTAACCACAGACATATGATGGGTGGACCTTTCAGGAAACATTTAATTGTTTATCCAATATACAAATGCCCTCCACGCTAGCCATTTGCAGGTATACAAGATAAATTTAGAAATATGCCATAAAATGCATTAAACACATGCAAACTTTTAATCTTCCAATTTTGCTGAGCTTAGAGGCATAAAGGTCAAAGAATTGTTTGCTAGAGTAGATGTGAGATGAAGGTATGCCCTTGGACACACACTACCATCCAGATCATTGTGATTCAGCAGGAGTAGACATGTTACCCTTGCTCCTGCCCTTACCCCATTGTACTGAAACCCTCTCTTCACATGTCCCTCTCTCCCAACAGACTATCAGTTCCTCAAGGGCAGGAAACATGTTGTTTGTCTTTGTATACCCAGTGCCCGGCACAGCGCTGGGCTCAGGCTGTTAAATATATATTCAATAAATATTGAATAACTGGACTGAATTATGGGTCCGGAAACCTAATACGCTCCTCTGATGCTGCCAATAACCTAGTGTTTACAGATCAAACACAAAACTTCCATCTCTAAAGGAAGATACACAAACACCTCTGTGCTGGCTCCTAGGTTGTGGAGTCAGGTAGCTAAATGTACAATACATGTGCTGTCTATAAATGCACTCAACAAGTTTAATAAAACACAACACGTGTACACTTTGTCTGCTTCTGCCCTAGGTTAGAGAATAAGACAAGTAGGATATGCCTGTTACTAGCTAAGTTTCAATGAGCCACACTTCAAACACTTAATAAACATTCTCCTCATTTTGCTCTCTGTTCATATGTCATCTTCTCAGAGAGGCCTTCTCTGATCTCCCTGGTAAGTGAAGTCCAGAGGAACCCAGGGAACCAAACTGAGCCAGGTAACTCAGTTTGCTGGAGTGTGGTCTCCATGCACCAAGGCTGTGGGCTTAATCCGCACACGTGAGAGTCAACTAATGAGTGCGTAAATGGGTGGAAGAACAAATCAAAGTTTCTCTCCCTCTCTCTCTCTCTCTCTCATCAACAACAACAATAAAAATTTAATAAAAAGTAAAATAAAAGAAGGCCCCTGGGTGCTCTCTAGCAAGTTACCCCGCTTAATCTTCTTCATGCCACAAGTCAACATCTGAAAGTATATGGCCATATACATTTATCTCCCACGAAATGGGAAATGTAGGCAGGGGCCTTGTCTGTGTGTGGTGCTGTTGCCTTCCCTGCACCTACAATTTTAGCCACTCGATAAATACTTGGTGCATGATAGTCACCAAGTAAGTATTTATAAAGGGCCTGGTTTTATTTTCAAGTATCCTGAATGAAAACCATATCAGCACTAACACGCAAGGGATTTAGTGAGGCGGGCGATGACCTGCGCACCTGACAGGTATTAAGAGAAATGAAGTATGGCATTATTTTCAGATGGAAGGCCCCAGACACTTGCCACGGCACTGCAGCTTGCTGGGTGTGTGGCTTCACAATGCTGACAAAATATCTAAAGAAGAGTCAGAAATAGCATTTAGTATTCCAAGTTCACAAAACCATTTTGCAGGCACTAATAGCCAGCAACAGTCAGGTGGGGATCTTTGCTTCAATTTATAAACCATTATCAGGGATAGATGTAGGACTGTCAAATGCTGATGCTCAATGTTTTCAGGAAAGTGAGCATTTCTAGTATTTCATTCATCATTCCTTAGATATAATACTCAATAACTATTTATTGACTTGATTCGATTGATCTCATTTAAAATATACTTTGAAAATGTTAACAAGAGCAATGCCCCATGGAACGATCTATATACATCCACAAAAACTACATGAATTTGAAACAAATGCTGTCCTCTAAGGAATCAAACTCACAAAGTAAATTAATTCTTAAACAGATTTACATGCCTACATTTTTAATTTCTTAGCTGGGAACTTTTCAACTCCAATCTACGACGTCTCATGTTTTTAATCTAATATAATCCAATGAGCTTTAATAAGCAAAGTTGTTCCCACTAGAATGAAAACCCAGCTACCCCATTTTTGTAAACTTCTGTGTAAAGGAATGGGCTTAACTATTTTTTTTCTGAATTCTTTATATTTAATCAACAACATCATTGCCAAAGAAAACCTCTTTTCAGAAGACTCTCTCTCCTGGTTTATAACTTATAATCAGAAACGGGAACTGTGCGTCCGATCGGCTTTAGCACGTAACAGTACACTGCCATGGTATTGATGCCGCAGTTAAAAGTACGAGATAGTTTCCATTAGAAAAATTTTCCCATAGCCTGGTTACCCAGCGAAAAACATTTTCCTATAAAAATGGTCATTCCAATTCATGGGTTAGAAATTATTGTGGGTAAGTTTTTTAAAGAACATCAAAAACTTGATTGTCTTCAGATACCCTTCTGCCTTTATCCAGTCACATCAGTTGGCTTCAAGCGTATGTACAGGATAGAGTAGAGTGATGGTAATCATGTACCATTCAAACAAACAAGTTACGATTTTTTAAAAACCTGGAGACTTGAAACCCTGACAACTAACTTATCCTTAAACAGTTAGAGCTATCTGGACTGATTTCAGCTACAGTTTGTTCTGAGCAGGGGGAGAAAATGGAAATAGGGCATAAATATGAGGTCCAGAGCAATCCAGTAAGCTTGAAATATCACAGATATTTCACAGTGGATCTTACAAAGATGTACCTTAGCTCTGGACTTCAATCTTTCATGTCCTCCGGGGGTAAAGGTGCTTGGAAATCTGACTGGTCCTTACAGCGTGAGGCAACCCTATGTGACCTTCCCAAAGCCCCGCTGTGCCTGTTGCTCAGAGGCCAGCGCACTTCACCCTGAACTGCGAGCTTCCTTTAATTGTACACTTCACTTTCGTTTTCCCTTAGCATCCAGGGTTAGGGAACTTCTCTGTCTGTTCTGTTCGGAAAACTGGAAACGACCCAAATGCCATCCATGGGGGACTGGTTCAATAAAATGTGTTACATCCAAACAATGAGAACCCACTGCCTTTAAAAGAATGGGTTAGATTGTTTTGTAATGACTGGTCTGAAGTATATCATTACTTTTTAAAAAGAAAAAAGCAAGTAGCTATCAAAGGTTATAAAGCTATGCATATGTACGTGCTAATAGATGCATTGGGGTGACCTGCAGGACTTTAACTAAACACTAGACAGTGTGTGACAAAAGGTGGACTGCAAAGAACTTTCATTTTCTAGTGGTGACCCTTGCAGTTTTTAAATTGCTGCGACACATGTACATAAATTTTGTAATCAGAAAAATTTTTGTTTCTAAGATGAAGAAAAAGATGGATAAAGACTTTAAGACATTGTATAAATAACATACTAGGGTGAATCAAGTCTGAACACATGTGTGAACGCCCATAATATCTATGGCTGGAATTCAGTCCATGAACCACTGAAACTGCATGGAAATTTTTATTCACATTTGCATTTTCTGAAGAAAGTCTCCCTATTTTTCATCAGATTCTTACAGGTGTCTGAGACCCAAAAAAGTCACAAACTATGAGCTTAGCAGAAACCAAGATACTTGTTCCACACCTCCATTCATTGTTATTATCATTTCATCATGAAACATTTTATTACTACTTGGTTTCATATTTCCTGCCAAAGGTAAAGTCTATAACCAGCACCAAAGTAGGATTATAACAGCCGTGTTCTTAGTCTCTGCCCTCATTCAGAAGGGTATCCCAATGCCCTAGGCACAGGATAAGATGTCACACCAGGCTGGTCACAGGGCAATGAAACCCTGCAATCCAGAGCTTGAGGACTGTCATCCAAGGCACAAATAGCCCTGCTTCCTCCAAGTAGATGAGAGATCTGTGAAATGGAAAAGAGGGGCTGGTTATGGAGTGAGGAATGGGGTGGGGGGTGTGGGGGGAGGAAGAAGTCATAGTTGCATTTGAATTACAGTGACCTCATTCTGTGAGTGGGGTTAATTTAATCAGTGAAACAAGAGTCCCTGCAACATCATTATCTGTCAGCCTTAAATTGTTTAAGAGCCTTTCATTTACAAATGCACATTAAAATATACAGCAAAAGTCTTGTTGCTATGCTGTATTAATACAGCCTAAATTGGTGTTAAAATTTATGTAAAACCTTGGTTTCTGATGACTTTTTTGAAGCTGACTACCCCCAGATTCCTAGGAATGACATGAGTCCACAAACATTTCACCATCTCCACCTTGACTCCACTGACAGTCTCCAGAGTCAGGTCCCATACAGTTTCCATAAACCTCGAGATCAAGTGTAGATCAATAACAATTTGTAATTTAAGTACAGAGTCATGGGTTATACCTGCACTGGCAAAATGAGGAGCATTATTGGTGAAAATTAGGAATAATACTCCACTTTCCAAATGTGCTTTCCAGGTGGTTTATCACTGTCAAAATAGGCCAGTTGTGGATTTAGTATGCAATTAAAGTGTCAGATATCCCGGAGTTCTAGTGCTAACATTACCTGACTGCACAGGTTTTACAGGCAAAGAAATCGAAGGGGTTCACGTAATCCACCTAAGCCCATCGGTAACCACCATCACCTAATTGTACTGATATCTGCCATATGAAAAGCACAAAACCAGGCACTATATAGAACAAAAATGGGCTCTCTGGGAATTTTACAGTTTAGCTAGAAAAATAAGATAGATAGATAGATAGATAGATAGATAGATAGATGATAGATAGATATCAAGAAACATATAATAAAATGCCAAAATGATAATAGGTAAAAATTATTCCACACTATTGAAATGAAAAGACAAAGAAATCATGTCTTCAGGAGTGATAAGGATGAACCTCATAAAAAAATTAGGGTTTAGCCCTAGCTGGAGAGGCTCAGTGGATTGAGTGTGGGCTGCAAACCAAAGGGTTGCCGGTTCGATTCCGAGTGTAGGACACATGCCTGGGTTGCAGACCAGGTCCCCAGTGGGGGCCACATGAGAAGCAACCACACACTGATATCTCTCTCTCTCTCTTTCTCTCTCCCTTCCCCTCTAAAAATAAAATAAATAAAATCTAAAAATAAAATAAATAAAATCTTTAAAAAAAAGAAATTAAGGTTTAAACTAAATCTTAACGGATTTAGATGTTGACGGTCAAAGTAAAGTATGGGTATATCTACAGACTATCGTGGCATTGTGGCCAAAATTTGGAAGATGGAAACACGAGGCTTGGATGGCAAAAGAAAGAGAGGGGCAGAATTAGTAAATAAATTAGGCTGAACAGACTAGTCTTCAGGTAGGGAGACAAGCCTGAGAAGTTAACAAAATAATGAACATGTGTTGAACTCTTACTATATTTAAGATACTTAAAATGCATGAATTTATCAAATCCTCAAATGAGTTAAGTATCATTAATCTATTAGTAAGAAAACTGAGGTACAGAAAGATTAAGTAGCTTGTACTCATTTCACCCAGCTAGTAATTGTAGGAGATAAGATTCTAACCCTGGCAAATTTAACTCACAACCTGGGCTCAAATCAAAATCACCACATTCTCCGATTCAAGAGTAGGAGGCTCCAAAAGACCAAGCTAAGGAATCGGCTTCAGCATCAGGTATAAAAATTGGGAGCTAGGTATCTGATAACCCATTGATAATGCTTATAAGCATGGTTCACCACTACTCTAAATTGTCCTCTACAAGCATTGCATCACCTGATGCTTTTTCCAACAATGTTAACTGACAGTAGTACACACTTATTGACCAGTCCTTTGGCTATAGTACTGTTTTAGATATTACAAAGTTCTTACTTCAAACTTTACTGGGAGCATGCATTATATTAGTATTCCATCACCACACCTTGCCTTTTTAGTCCTCAGGACTTAATTTTACCTGTTGTTCACCTACCACTTCTGCTAGAAATACAACTCATGATAATAAACAGAGCAATGTATGTTTATTTTCAAATAAATACATACAGTTATTTTCTTCCCCTGCTGAAGGGAGAATCACTTTTGTCAATTACATACATTCATCCCTTAAAAGCCATTTTCTCCATCTTAGGTTTATGTCTTAAAAATCAATTAGGTTCTCCAGTTACAGGTGTACAGGACAGGATATTTGGACCCTCCTAGGAGGCAAGAGCAAACTCTTCCTCTGTTATACCCACAGTAGCCAAATGACTTCTCTCCTACTGTGGAAAACCACAGAAAAATGTCTCCTAATGATTTACTGCCCAACCCCTAGCCCACAAATCGAAGAATTAGGATGAATAAAAAATAAGAAAGAATGGTGGCCAGTGGCTATGTGAAGGGGGAGTGAGTGTTTCAGTTTATTTTCTTAAACCAATTAATGATGAAGTGGCATGGAGGGAAAGAAAGACAAAACATGGCCGTGAAAGACTTTTTTTCCAGCTAAATGGCCAGATATCAGATTCTGTAATAAGTACTTCCACCTATCAAAACACACACACATGCGCACACAAACAACCTTTGAGATGGAGGAGGAAGATACAGATCTTAAAAACACAAAGTAATATTCAGGAAGGCTTGTGGATATCATAAAATGCTGGAACTTTAAAAGACCCTTAGAAATCATCTATTCTAGATGTTGCAAACCCAGGGTCTACAACAGAGGTGTTTGGCTAGGCCTGCAGAATGCTGTTGGATGTTGCTGTCTTTTATAATGAGTCAACATTTTAAAGTAGACAAAATTCACAGAACCATCTAGATATGTAACTTCTCTTAAAAAGTGGAAGACTGAGCAGCCCTAGTCCCCCTTGCCCAAATGGCCGCTGTGAGCTGGAACTGAGAAGCAGCTGTCACTTTTAGAGAAGTCTTGAGTTCCCAGCTTGCCAGTCCCCACCACTCCCTCTTGTTCTGGAATACAAAAGCTGGGTGTCAAAAACTGAATAAAAATCTGCCTTGCCTAATCATGTATCGTACCTGCCGATTCCTATCAGCATTCGAGTTTACAAGCTCCACTTTAGTTCAGTTCCCTCATTTAGAGAAGAGCAACTCAGCTAGGGTAGTACAGTGACTTACAAAACTCGCTCCAACGAAAGTAAAATTTTCACACACAGTGGATCATGGTCTAATGACAACTGGAAAGTATGCGCAACTACCTTTAGACTGTGTGCATACGATGTCAAAATTGATGGAGCAACGCCATTGAAATCTCAAACACTTTATTCATACAGTGCTCCCCATCCCCCTCAAAAAAGGGCAAAGATTCTCAAGTTTGTGAAATAATGTTTTGCCTATTTTGGGTTGGTATAGACAGTTAAACCTAACTGGGTAAAAACAATACAAGGAGGATAATAATGCATAAAAATTTTCTCTTCTGAAATTGTAACCCATATATCGGAACAAGAGTGACTGAGATTTACTGGGTGAGCGCTTGAATACTTTGCATACGTTTACCCCATTTAACCCTCAGAGCAGCCCAAGAAGGGTGGTATTGTTACTCCCACTTTACCAATAAAGATGCTAGGGCTCTGTCAGAGGCATTCCCTGACTTCAAGATAACCCAACTATCCAGTCAGGGATCACACCCAGATTCAAGCACTGATGAGCACGTTTGTAATGTTCTTAAGAGCAGGGCACCTGGCTTGTCCATGCTCACAGAAGGGTCTCACTGATGTTTGTTTTGCAAGCCTGCCCATTGCCAAAGCCCACCAAGTGCTATGTATAAGGACTTGTGTAAATGCCATAATCTGAACAGCCCTAAAATACAAAATTAATTCCTTTAGGCTGGTTCTTGAACAGGTTAAGAAAGCGTTGGTCCTCTTGTTATGTAGTCAGTGACCCCTAGGCAGGTGTCTGTTAAAGGAATTAAGAAAATCTCTTTTCTAAATCAAATTTCTCCTTTAGAATTGTTATAAAAGTTAGTAGTCAAGGATTTGGCTGATATACAAGCCAAAAGCAAGTTTGCTAATGAATAAGAATAATAATTAAAATCAAAATAAGAAGTAATTCAAGAATGAGGGCTTTTGAAGAGTCAGGAATTTGATTAAAAATTCAATTGCTTTTTTTTTCTATAATGAAACAGTTCTTTAACCACAAAACAGCTTTTATAATAATGCAGAAGAGTATGGTTCCAAGTAAAACACTCCCCCATTTTAATCATGGCTATTATTTTTGAAAATGAAAATGGCTGAGGTCATTGTAATCTATTTTAGGGTTTGCACGGGTTTGGTGGTATTTTTTTTCTTGGCTTTGAGCTCTCCACGTTACCAGCTAGACGTTATGGGTTTTGCTATGTGCCCTTTCAAATTCTATTATTTTTAATAATGTTGTCCTTTATACACATAAATTAGAGTGAATTCCACTCTCTTTCCTAACAACTCCAGATGGGGTCCACACTTGCAAGAGAACTAGAACTTGCCTTTTTTTTTTAAATTGTGTGTACTTCTTAGAACAAGTATGTTCCTATCTGCATTAAAATGCTGTAAATGTTCAAATGCTGAGAGATTAGTAAAAACAGGATTCATGTGGTCCTTTTCAAAACCAAACTTAAATAGGAGAGTAACATCTGTGTATCTACCCCTTCCAACTTACAAAGACAGACACAGATAAAGAAAAAATGCCGAGAAACAAAACTCTATCTGGGCAGAAGTCCATACCTACCAATACTTATGGACTGGAGGGACAGTCTCTAGATATTCAGTTAAGACACATCAGTGAAGCACTCTGTCCCCTGTAGGACATTGTGGGCAAACATCACATGTGTGAAGACACTACAGTTACACAATCAGGCCTCCTTTTAGATGTGTCATATTTCACTGACTTTCTGAGTTTAGCTTGTTTTTTTATTAAAATTCACTATCACATCAGACAGAACAGCCCAAGATCCCTCTAAATAGCAGCAACCCAGACACACGAGAGGATGTTTTTGCAAAGCATACATATTGTTAAGGGTTGCATACTAAAATGCTTTAAGCTCTGTTTGTTTGTTTATTTTTTTAAAAAATCAATTTGCAAAGCCCATGTAATAAGATGCTGTAGCTTTTATGAAAGGTGAAATAATTTTAAACACAGACACACAATGAGTTTATTTATTTAGAAACTTGTTAAAGAGAGTCTGGGAATTCAAATATTCAATGTTGACATTGTACAGAACTGGCCAGGAGCCAGATTTCAGTCTCCAGAGGGACCCATTGGACAGGGAATCCAGGCCTTTCTCTCCTCCCACTTGAGCTAAATAGGTAGAGGCCATTAGTTATACCCACAGCAATATCTGAACCGCACTCAAATAAGCTGCCCTAGCCAGGGCACTTCAAAGGAGGGCAAGTGTGTTTAGCTTTTTAGTGCTGAACTAGAGCAATATGTCACACTTTTGAAAGAGTTTTGTAAACAGTTTCTTCCTTATGTAGAAACAACTCTGAAGTTTCTTGTATGGCATGTAAGCAAAGGTAATTAACAAGGATTACACTTTTTTCATTTACTGGGGGGAAAAATAATACCAATCTGTGTGCGGACCAGGGATCTCAGAGAAGCACACTGCTTCGTTCTTCCTTTCTCCTTCTCTTATTTTCTGTTCCATTCGTTTATCTCTTTTTATCCTCTTCTACACACTTGTTCTCACTATGCAGCTGATTTCCTTGGGAATTCCCTGGTAAACTCAGAAGGCCAGGGAGTGGGAAGGGGGAAAAAACCTAATTTTAGAAAGAGGACAGTAGCAAATGGAGTGGGAAGGGAACTAATGGTTCCTACTGGGCAGACCAGCAGAAAAGAAAAGCAGACCCCACAGACCTTTATAGCACGTGCCCAGAGCAGCAGCTTCCTGCCGGGGAGGGCTCACCACCACTCCAAAAAAAAAATGTGCCTGACGTCCCTACAGTGTGACTGTCTCCGCATCTCTTCCCCAGCCTCTTACTTCCCTGCCAAAGGAGGCTGGGAAGGGACCTGCCCTGCTGGCAAGAGTGAATGAGTGAGGTGTGCCTGCCCTCCTCAGTCAAGTGGGTTTCTAAACCCTGGGTGTGTGAGTGAGTGTGTGTGTGTTTGTGTGCACGCGCATGTGTACATTGTCAAGGCAAACCCCCCTGGGAGGGAACCGGTTGGCCAGGCACCCGGCACCTCTGAGATTGAAGGGGAAGAAGAGTTCTGGCCTCAGCTTAGGAGCCAGGAACTGAGCAGCTGCAGGACAGAGGTGTGGGGGGCCTCCCAGGGGTGAGGGGAGCTCTGCCTACCTGCTCACTAGAGCCTCCCCAGCTCTGCCGCCACCCCCCATCAGGGCCCACTTCCTCCTCCGCAACAGTGGGCTTTGAGAAAGAGTGGGAAGGTGTGCCCGGCTCTTAGGCATAGGGCTCTGCCAGCCGCTGAGTACCTTGGGAACAGGGTAAGAGCTGTTGGCCAGGAGATGACAAGTCAAGTTTCTCCACTTCAGGGCCAGCTTCCAGCAGAGACAAAGCAGAAGAGGTGCAAGGACAGAGGACACCGAGCTGGGAGTGCTGAGGGCAGCTTGGCTCTCTCTTGCCCTCCTTGCTGAGGGATAACAGAGCCAAGTGTCCGCAGCTGTGGCCTTCCGGCGTCAGGCCACATCTGCAGCCCCAGATAACCTGGCCCTAACTTGCAAAATGAAATAAACTCCAAATGACGATATGTTTAAAGGGAAAATGCTTACACAGTTATTACCCTCAATTTTTACAAGAAAGAAAGGAGAGAGAGAGAGAGAGAGAGAATGAGAGAGAGAAAGAAAAAGATTTCGTGGAATGACATGTTGATTTCTATTCGATAAGCGAGCAACGTACTGAATGACTGAATGTCGGCAGAGGAGGCCCGGCCCCGGGTGGTAGGGAGAGGCCTCCACTCAGAAAGCCTGAGAGCTGAGCTACCCCGCAAAAGACACTCAAGAACACTCACACCGTCGCCAAGACCTTCGACTCTTCAGACCCTCCGAATAAAAACCTGAAAAAGGAGCCTTTCTTTCCATCCTTCCTGCCTCTGCAGCTAATGAACCGTCCCCTTTCCAGCAGTGTTGAGGATGAGGGGGGAATGAAAAGCGTTATTAACCTTCCCTTAAACACAGGTTTGTTTGTTTTTTGTTTGTTTTGTTGTTGTTGTGTTTTTTGGCAAAACACATAGAAATGCTGCAGAAAGACTACACTCCAAGTGCCGAATGGAATAAAGAAGACCTTTGCCAGGGTAATGGCCAAGTAATGACAAATACACTAACTTCCTAGAAGGGGCCTCTGCCTCCATGGGGCCAGCGTTTTTCCTCCTCAAAAGCAGTGTAAAATAAACTAAAATGTACTTTTTACCAAAGCTCTGTTTTTTAAATTTTTTTTTAAGGATGAAGGAAAATGTAAGTAGGTAGGCATACAAGGAGTGCAAGCTGGAACCTGGGTGCACGTTTCCATTATTATCTTAGGTATTGGGCTGCCAAGGTGAGTTTAAGCACGGAAGAAAGGGTCGCCAACTACCTTACCTACTTCAAAACCTCTTTTTAAACAGAGATCAAGTGTACAAGTAACAAGTGCCCCTAAGTCTCTATGAGACTTCTGGCGAGGCAGAAGCTGAGGGGGCCAGGCATTGCAAATTCGTTCATTGCAGTAATTGAAACCCTGCGAGCATCACTTTAGGAAAGGGGAGCAGAAGGTGGTAGTTCCTTCGGATTTCAGGCTCTAGATAAACTGAGCAGATCCAACCTCATTCCTTTCCCATCATCAGGAGAAAAGCTGTTGCAACTGGCATTTCTTACACGGCCCAGGTGCTATCCTAGCTGCTTGAGAAAATGGCTGGGAGACTCCCGAAGCTGCCGGAGTGGGCTTGGCTTTTATTTTTCTTTTCTTGAAAAATGGGAATAAAAGCCCAGGACTTTAGGCAATACAAATGTCAGTCTTCTTGCCTTCTCCTTCTTTATTTTTTAATTAAATAATTTACTCCTCCAAATGATTGCAACGAATTTATCGGTTTAAACTATTATGTTTTGGGGTTTTTTTTAAGCCCTATAAGTTGGAAAATAGGTTTTGCACTCATTCTGGGTTTAACTTCAGTGGGTACTTTCTGGGTCTGTGGTTCCTACTTTTGGTCCATGGGATCCTGTACGGAAGCCAAGACTGCAACAGGACTTGGCCACCAAAGAAATTCATTTACAAAAGACAAAAAGAATAAGCAATAGAAAAAACTGTTTCTATGTGACTTGCTTCTACTGCATTGTTTACTTTTGCAATGATAAAGGTAGGTTTGTTGTTTTTTTAAAGTATGCTGGTCACACTGCCCCTAACCCCTCAAAAAGAAAGAAACGGGTGCAGACAGAGCTGCAAAGTTTTCGTTGGATTGCACCGCAGGGGTCACCACGCGCTTGGAAACTCACGCACCACGCGGGGGAAGGAACTAGCGCTGCGAAATACAAAAATGCATACTTTTAATATGATTTCCTTTATTACCCAGATTGTGACTGAAGAATTGCATAAAGCAGCACCTCGGTCTGAGAAAGGCAGCCGCGGTGGACAGCTGGAACAGCGCGAGCAGGAACCTGAGGCTTAGCAAGGAAAGTTTGTAAGAGTTCGTCTCTAGTTAGCAGAAAGCAACAGCGGCATCCTTGGAGACACTAGAAATAAAGTTAATGGGTCTCCAACTGCATGAATGACAACTATCACCAGATCAGAAAAGAGGCTTGGTTTCTGTCTATGCAGTGGTCTGAGCCTCCGGGAATATTTTAATACGACAGCATACAGCTTGGCAGTTAAGAGTTGAAAAAGTTGCTCAAGAAAATTCGAAGGGTTTTGTGTTCTGCTTTCACTTCTGCGGATACCCGGCATGAGGTGCACGAAGCCGTCGGCTTTCATTTCACAATTTACTCTTGGTTGCAATAGGCTCTCCACCCCCCTCCCCGCCTCCCCGCCCGTCAACCCTCATCTCTCTCTCTCTCTCTCTCTCTCTCTCTCTCTCTCTCTCTCTCACACACACACACACACACACACTCCTAACCTTTAGTCGTAATTGAAGTCCCCAGGCCTGCAAGCATATATACATTTATTCCTTCTCAGATGAAAATAAAGACATCGGCCTCATTTAAAAGCAAACAGGAAAAACAGGAATTCCACCGGTGCGCTTTGACAATGTCGCAGCTAAGTGAAATGAACAATATCCAAAAGAGAAACAGATGGACTGCAAAACCAAAGAGCCTTAGATTTAGGTTGATCCCTGAGACCAGGGCGAAAGGAAACATACTGGGAAGTGGGGGAGTGCTTGGGTGAGGACTGGACGAAGCACTGGAAAGGCGCCTACAGTGACAGCATCTCGCTAGGCTAGACCGCGCACTCCCACCGCCAAAGAAATCCTGCCGGCCGAGCCGGAATCTGAGGCTTCCTTCTGCGCGGCTGCTGCGGGAACACCAGAGGCTGCTGGCATGAGGCATACTTAGTTTTAATACGCAAGGAGGGGAGGCTGAGAGACTAGGGATTTCACTGGGAAAAAAAGCATTTCACCCACCACCTCCCACCTCTTTTCCCTCCAGTCCACAAGCAAAACAATTAGTTCTGTTTCCAGCAAGTGGGAAATCGAACAGCGGCCTGTCCTCTCCCGAAGCTACCCCAGCCCCACATGCCGACACCTCGCGGAGGAGCACTTTAGACTGCCCCGAATCTTCATACTGCGGAGTCCCCTTAGACTCGGGGTAAAAGCATTTAGACAAACCCAGTCCTGTTGCCTACAGTTCCGGTTGACACTCGTACCATCTCAGTGTCGGCTTCGCGGACAATGCCAGGAGAAGTCACCCAGCACTTTTTCTGCAAGAAGAGTGGGGGATGGGGTCCCGCCGCCCCCACACGGAAGGAACCCAATTGCCCTCATCCCGCTTGTCCCAGGCCGCTCCACGTGGAGCACACAGAGGCGCCGGGGAGAGTTAGTGACCCGAGACTGGGGCTGCGTCCAGAAAGAGAGAAGCCTCCGCTGAGTCTACGCCGCCGCCCAAAGTCCCGGCAGCCCGCCCCCTGGGGGTCACTCGGCGCCCCGCCAGTTGAAGCTCAAGGGCCGGAGCGCGCCCTTTCGGCCCCCTTCTCGGAGGCGGCAGTCGCCGCTGGCTCCGCGCCCTCCACTCCCAGCTTTCCACGCGCTCGCGGGGCCTCTTCTCTCCCCACCTGCCCGCGGCTCTGCTCAGCCCGTAGCTCTGCTCTGCCCGTGAGCCCCACACACCCTGCGACAACAGCCCCCACCCTCGACTCCCCACTCCCCACCCCAGCCCTCGCGCCTTGCACGCTGGAGAGTACAGCTGAGCGCACAGCGCCCACTACCGCAACCGCAGCTCGGCGCAGCCCGCCAGCCCGCGCAACTTCCAGCGGCCGCCTCGCAACTTTTCCCAACTCCACCACTCCTGCCTGCCGCTGCCACCACAGTGGCTCCCTCGGAGCCTGCCACCCACCCCAAACCCCAGAAACAAACCAAGGACCAAAAATGCTCCTTTCCCCAGCCCGCCCCCCCCACCCTCCGCTCCCCCTCCCACACCCGGGACTTGCTGGTTGGCCAGAGGCAACTCTCCTCCGCCTGGGGGGAAGGGGAGGGGAGGGGGAGACTCTCTCATCTCCTCACCCCCCCACTCCACCCCTTCCCGCTCGCTCTCGCGCTCTCTCCTCCCTCCCACCCTAGTCTTTGCTGCCCCCACCCCCACCCCCACCCCGGGGTTGCCACAGCTGGTCCGTGCGCAAGGCTGAGGTCTGCCCGGCTCCTCTGGCGCCCAAACCAGGAGCGAGAGCGCGGGCCCGCGGCCGGACGCGGAGGCTGGGACCGGCAGGTTGCTGGGGCTGCGCTGCGCCTGCCCTCCACCCGGGGCCCCAGAGCGAGAGGCAGCCCCGCGCTCCCTCCCGGACCGCTGGAGACAGATATGCAAGATGGCAGAGGAGGGGGAAAGCCAATAGAAAAGGGATATTGCACCTACTTGTGGCCAGTTTCCTTGCCCTGCCTTTGGATCTCATGCTGTGCCCAGTCCTGCAGCCGCTGGTGTGTGGTTGGGTTTTTTTTTTTCTTGGATCTTTTCCTTCTTTTGCTCTCCCTCTCGCTCCCTCCCTCTTCTCTCTCTCTCTCTCTCTCTCTCTCTCTCTCTCTCACACACACACACACACACACACACACACACTCACTTACACTCTCTGTCTTTCCCTCTTTCACTCTCTCTCCCTCCCTCTCTCCCTTTCTCTCAATCCACACTCGCTATCTCTCCAGCATTGTCAGTTTGGACACCTTCGCACATGCGCGCTAGACGCCCCTCCAACATCTCAGCGCCGCCAAAAAAAGTTTGGAGCGATTTATCACTTTGATTTGGAGATCTTGTCAGATGGCAATCGCCGAGGAGGCGGAGAAAGGGAGCCACGGGGAGGGCGGCGGGGGGCGGGGAGCGAGCACGGGGAGCCAGAGGGGAGCAGACACTTCGCCCCCCCACCCGAAAAAAAGGAATGAAAAGACTCGGGCAGAGTATTGATTTGGTGTTGGAATCACCAATAAGCCTGAATCATAACTATTACTGTTTTCCCACTATAAATTGCAGGAAATTTTCTATACCGTCCATACCAAGAAGGCGGGGCTGGGGAGGACTTTTTAAATCTTTCCCGTACTAAACAACTAGAAGGACTGGACTCTCGACGAACGATCCAGGAGAAAGTGAGATTCATCCTGAACTCCGGGAAATCTGATGCTGCCGCTGCTACTGCTACCGGAGCTATTGCGGCTTCTGCTTTCAGAGTTGAAAGCAGAATAAATGTTTCTTTCTCGATTTTAGGTATAATGCCAATGCTTGTCTCCACCCTTGGAACATTTTAGTGACCTATTCCCACCAAATAGTAATTTTCACCTTTGAATCGTAGGTCCAGGCAAGCTCGGGCATTTGATATCCAAGACCTCCTGCCTTCCCTGAGGTCGGCTGTCACCTTCCGGCCTCCCCCACCGCTGCCCCCCGTCGCCTCCCGCTGCAGCTCAGCCTGCCTGCCATTTTCACTCATTCGCTTAAACCCACAACCTCCGGGGTCGTAAGAAGAAGGAGGTGGGGAAATCCATCCCCCACCCTTGAAAATTACATTGTTGAAATTTGCTTTTATTACAGGATTTACCAAGGAAGTGTGGAGCAGAAGTGTTCAAGGTAGACTCAATTCCAACTACGTATAGATTTTCTCTTGGTACAATCTCCTTGCATTAAAGAGTTTTGTCCAATACCTTCCATGAGCTATTTATGTCCCCATTAATATCTGTTGCAAATCCTGCCAGACACCATAAAAGAAAATTACAATCTTTTCAGTCTGTGTGCTGCAACAATACATCCTTGATGTTCAAGCTAAAGAAAAGGAAAAAGAAAAACAGGTCCTGGTCGTGAGTTTGGCAAAGACGGGGGAGGGGAAGGAAGATCACTGAGAATGGGCGGTTGTGCCTGTTGTCATTTATTGTGAAAACCAGGACTAGGGGTGTGAATGAGCAAATAGTTCAACCCCAAAGGGCAGCCATCAATGGTTCACAAATATCTTTATTCAAGAAAGTCAAAATTTGAAGGATTTACCATGGCTAAGAATGTCCACCGTTTCTCTTTCTCCAAAGCTGTGTAATTCTGGGGACATTTTGGCTAAAAGATACAAGTCCCTGGAGAACCAAGGTATGGGTCCCAAGGGAGACAGATGTGTAATATTGAAATGTGAGAAATGGAAGTAGGAATAAGACAGCTTTCAAAAGAAAAGTCTCTCGTGCCCACACACATGGGCACAGGAGAATCCCACCATTCTTTCTGAACCAGAGAGGCAGGTGGGGGGTTTCCCTCAGTCCTTCTACAATACCTGTTGCCCTGTGCATGCAGGTGGTGTACTTATACATCTGGTAGGTGCAGAAGCACTAGGCACTTCAACATTCTGAGTGTGGGTGCCCAGGGATCTGTGAATTTGAGTTCACTGGCTTTTCTCAGTTTAGATGGAGGAGTGCCTTCACTCTGACCAGTAAGTGTCCTTAGGGGAAAAGGAGAAACGGGGGTTGAGAGCTTTCAGAAAGGAAGTAAAATCTCTAGGAAGAGAAGCATACTAGGCTAGCCAGCAAGGAGTTCACAGAAACTGCTTTAAGGGATTCTCTGGGAACCCTCACCTTAGGCCAGAGGACAGAGGGGCTCTGCTGGAGCATCAGGCCCCTCCCAGGGGTCAGACCCTACAGGGCCCTGGCTCCCAGGAGAGGAGGTGGAGTCCACTGGGGAAGGAAGGAGAATATGACTGGGACATTTCATCTCACATTCTCACCCCCGGAGGTTAAAAAATAAATAAATAAAAGGAATTACCAACCTCCCCAACCATTGCTCTCCTTAATGCCTTTCTTCTCGTCCCCCAGGGGGTCTGCATCTGGGTCCCCTTGTAGAAAGGAGGTTAAGAGGAATGCTGGAGAATTTTTTAGCAAAGGAAGGGACCTAGGAACCAAACCCAAGATTACAATACAAAATCCACAAGTGAAGCTGCAATTGTTGCTTCTGCTGAGAAATTATAAACCACCCTGCGGGCTGCGGGGGGCGGGGCGGGGGGTAGGGGCTATGAAAGGAACTGGGTGGGATGTGGAAGACTAAAGAAAATCAAATCTGAGCCCCCCAAATTTAAAGATCCCTGCCTTTTCAACTTTTCTAGAGGGCAGGGAGGTGAGGACAGGGTGGGAGGAATGGGGCGCAACTAGAGCAACTTTCCGTTCTGTTTTTGGTTTTTGTTGTTTTGGGGTTTTTTTTAAGTCCCTGGGGTCCCGATCGCTTCAGTGAATGGGCCCTTTGCCTGGTCTTTAGAACAGTTTCAGGACAAGAGCGAATCCAAGCTCTTCTAACTGAAATGATAAACACAAACTCTTCTGTGCCCTTGGGCCAAGCCATTAGGAAAAGACAAAGCATTATTCTTTTTGTTGTTGTTTAAATAAAATATTCCTAATATCGTCACTGTTATTCTCAAACCTGAATGCTGGGTTTCCTTTCCTTTTTCTGCGGTTCTCTTTGTTTCTTTGTTTATCATTTGCTTTCTCCCCTAAGTGAGTGTTAATGAAAGAGCTAAGTTGCTAGTTCAAGTGTGTTCAACCTGATGGAGCAAACACCCAGCAGCAGCGGACCGCGTTCGCCGCCTGCAGCGCGGGAGACCCTGCGCCAACCCTGGCGAGTTTCCACTCCCAGATGCCTGGACCCCGTCAGTTCCACCTGTCCCAAGTCTCAGCCGTGAGACCCAAGCAGGTGACTTTCTGTTCAGCTCTTAGGGTTCCCCACACCCTCTGATGGGACATTTAAATTGTCGCTGGCCCAAGAGAAAAGAGACCTCCAACAAGTTGGCTGGGCGGCCACCCCCCACCGCCCGCCTTGCCCTCTCCTCTTGAAATTCGTTTCCTTGAGGGGCAGTAGAATGGGTCCTAATGTTTAATTGTGTTTCCTTCCACGGAAGCGGGCATCCTGGAAGCAGTGCCTCTCTTGAAAGTCGATGAGCTTACATGCTGTTCGGATTGGCTTATTTTTTTCTGTCGTTTTTTGCTTTCTGGTTTTTTTTGGGGGGGGGGGTTGTTGCTGTTGTTAAGCAAAAGCAAGGTGATCAGGAGATTGAGGTGAGAGTTGGAAGGAAGATGAGTCATTGAAGAGAAGAAGAGGACAAGTTTACCCCTTCCCCAACTATGTGTCTTTAATTAATGCTAGAAACGACAAAGAACCGATTTTCAATCCATTGCACGCAACAGGAAATTTTCCTTTCCTTGCATTATAATTGAACCAACCCCACAGTGTCTTTGGAAGAAAGTTTGAATTCTTTATGGAGTTATTTCTTGGCCTATTGTCTTTGTGCAGTGAACTTTACATCTTGCTATTCAATCGCAAACCTATATTCTCCTGGCTACCAGCAAGATTAATTTAATCATTGTAATGCAATTATTAATACTGTTTACCCAATGCTGGGTTTCAGGTTGGCTGTTAAGAAATTAAACTCTCGCTGGGTGACCAGAGCTAGGCAGGGGTTTCTTCATGTTGAAATGAAACAGTCCTCTTTATTTAGTCTCAGAGCTCTAGCTTTCGGCCACCGGCTCAATTAGCCAAAATGGAAACAATTTTCATTCATTGCAATAACTCACTGTTCTGGAGATCGCTTTCAAAATATACACTTTATTATTATACGCTGACCTCGGTGGCGTGGAGTGGCAATAAAAGAAAGAGGCAGGGAGATCTATCTAGCCCCCTTGGGCTATAATTATTAGAAATTAATTGGGTTCAGGACCCTGGGTAGTCTAGCTAAATTAATAGCTTGTCTAGTGGTTTAAATCCGAATTTTTAGTCCACAGGAGAGAAAGAAAGAGAGCTACAGACATGAAATGCAGACCCAAGGGACTCCTGAGTTTACTTGCAAGACCCTCATCTATTAAATAGTGTCCAGAATACATTTGAGTTGGAGAGAGGGGGCTGGAATAGGAGGGGGCAGGAGCCAGAAGAAAGAAAGAAGAGAGATGGGGAGGGCGGCTGCGAGTGAGCCAAAAGGTCTCGAGTTGATTTTATTCGATTTTTCTTGCCTGCATTGTTTTCGGGAGGGGTTGCATTTAGGGGTTAAAATACAAACTAAAGATCCCGTGTACTCGGAGCTGTCGTGCCGGAGTAAAAGTGAAAAGGGAGCCTTAGGCAAAAGGAAATTACTGCGAGCCCGCGTGACCTTTCAGGGAGGTAATCAATCAAGTGATCAACAGGGATATTTATCATCGCTATATAGGACTACTTCGTCCTGTACGGGCGGGGCTGGGGAGTTGAGAGGAGGGTGGAGACGCGCGCGCGCGCCTACACGCACACACACGCATACACACAAAAGTTTAGACAAACCCGGTAAGCCTTGAGACAGAACACGTAGGCTTTAATAAATGTTAAGACTGTTCGTTTAGTCTGACATTCATGGAAAACCACACATTCATACGCCTACGCAGGGAGGAACTGCGCACATCCCCGCAGCAGTGGCTGCGTGAAGGTGTTAACTTCAAACAGTTCTCTGTGCTTTGCTCTGAAAGAGAAGCTGGTGGTGAGATGCGCGCCTCAAACACTGGCGAGGCGAGTACGCTAGGGTAGCTCGGCTTCGGCAAGCGGTCTGGGAAGGGGCGCCGCCCGCCGCAGGGGGCACAGGGCAGCCGGGGTGCCCCTCTCCGAGGCGTGCAGTCACCGGGGTCCATGGCACCAAGGCAGCCTCCTGTCCTGCGAAATCTTCGCGTTGCCTCAGCAGCACAGCCCCAGAGCGGCGCACTGGAGACCGCCTGCTCCAGCGAGCACGCGCGGTGGGGTTTTGGCGGCCGCGTGTTTTCTGCCCAGTTACCTTCTCTATCCTTGTAAAAACTCGCTGTTTTGTAAATTGCATTTTTGGTCCCGGATTTCTTAGCAAATCGTTAGGTTTTACAATCCTGTTCCCACCCTCTGGTCGTTCAACAACCCCCGCCCAACCTCAGAAGTGTATATAAGGGAAGAGGGAGCTGGCTTTTAATAATAATGATAATGGTATTAAATAGTCGACTTAAAATCTAGACCCCCGAGGCCCTCGTCCAGCTCGGGGATTATAATCAGCGGTTCTTTCGGGAGAAAGTCGGGCTGATTACTGGCCCTGGAGGCTGGGAACTATTTCACTACGGGTTTATGAAACACAGGTTGGGGTGATGCGCGCCGCCTCCCAGGTAGCGAGCCGCCGCTCCTGCGGTGTGGGAATGTGGGGCCGCGCCAGGGTAGCGCTGGTTGGCACCAGATGCGGAGCTCCCGCGCTCCCGCCCATCTCTCCCGCTGCCCTCTTCCGACTCTGAACGGCGTCCCCCGGCACAGCCTAGTCTACGGCGCCCCCGCCTGGTTTCCCCCGGCCGCAGCAGCTCCCAGTACTCCTGCTGCAGAGGACTCCAGCTGTGCACAGTAGCCGCCTGGGCGTGGGGGTGGGAAACAGCTGGAACGCCCCGGGGAAGTGCGGGTTGGGGTGGAAAGGAACCCAGCACGAAGGATTACGAAGCGATCAACTCCCGGAGTTGCTACTGGTTTCGGATCGGAGAAGAAGCTTCACGGGGCACAAAATCTCTGCCGGTGGAAACAGGAGCTCCGGAGAGAAACCAGACTGCCGGTGCTCATGCCCAGGGAAGTTTGGACCTCCTTGGGTCCCTGCTACTGAACAAAGAATAACCTAGGAAAGTGCTTCTCCAAGTTAAAGTGTATGTGAACCCTCCGGGGATCTTGTTTTAAATGCGGATTCTGATTCAGTTAGTCCGGAGTGAGACCTAAGCAGTCTATATTTCTAACAGGCTCCCAGGCAAAGCGGGTACTCCTCAAAGTGTGGCGCGTGGAACAGCAACATCAAGCATTACCAGGACTTTATTAGAAATACAGAATCTCGGGTCCCAAGCCAGACCAACCAAATCAAAACTGGCATTTTAACAGGCAATTCGCTTGAACATTGAAGTTGTAGAAGCACTGCTCTAGAATATACCTGGCCAGGTTTTCTTTCTTCTGTCTTAGATCAGGACACTTCTGTGATTGAACCTCATTTCAAATCCTGCTTTCTGCCTTGGTCACAGGAGAGGGTGGCCTCAATGAACCTATTTATTTTTAAAGCTACAACTCGCCTGGCCCCTGACAGAAACTCTTTCCCCCTTCATCCATTGACTGCTGGACTCAGAGGCCAAATGCCACCAGTGAGGCCTTCCTGGATCCTGGCCTGATTGACAACCCCCACACCCACTTCCCTCTCACCCACAGTATTTTGCTGTCAAGTTTATGGCGTTTATTCTCTCTTTACATTGGACTTCCTTGTTTCCACATCTTCCTTGGCCTCTCAACTGTGGGCTTCTTGGAAGAAACCATACCTATCTTCTCTAGCTTTGTTTTCTCACTGTAGCATGGAAATAAGTCATTCCTTCCCCCCATGAGATTAATGTATAAAAAATTCTTTGTGAACTGTAATGCTACAGTAATTGTTACCTCTTTTTTCCACCCTTCAACGCCCCCCCCATAGGCTAGTACAGTTCTTTACCTCACTAGGCACTTAGTATGTTGTTGTCTCTCTCTGGAAAGTTCCTGAATTTATCACACACCTGATATTCTGAACCTAGAGCACAGTCATATTTAAAGCTCTTTGTATGAAGGCTTAGGTCCTAGTTTTCTCCTGTTTAGTTCTATCAAATTATACAAGGCTTTCTATTTGACATCTTCATATTCTAATTTTGTGATTCAGCAAGTTGGTTCTGAAGCTGGAAACTGTCAGCATTCTAAGTGGCAGGAGCTGAAAGTTGGTATCCTCAAGAGTTAAAAGCTAGCTTTTGTAAATTAAAATTAAGTGAGTTCTTTTCAGGTTCTGCAAAAGAGGTATACACCACCAAAGATCCTGTAACTCCTTTGGAAGCCATGATTGCCAGACTTAGGAAAAGATGGCAGTATTCAGATTTCAGGACCATTATACATTAGCTAAACTCTAGGACAGCAAGATAGGATTGAAAGACCTTAAGAGTCAAACCTTTGGAGGTTCAAATCCCAGTTCTGCCTTTTACCAACCATGTAACCTTAGGTAAGTTACTGAATGTCTTTAAGTCCCCATTTTCTCCTCTGTATGATGGAAATGATTATATATATCTTGCAGAATTGTTGTGAAAGTTAAAGATAATGTATACAAAGTGCCTAGTATGTAGTGCTGCTACGTTAGTAGAAATTTAACAAATGAAGCTACTTGGAGCTCCAAGGTCTAACATTCTGTACTTTGACATAATGATAAGTCTTACACTATATCTGCTGGGGTGATGGTCAAGGGTCTCAGATACTGCCCTTTCCACTCCCATTGTAATGAGATGTATAAAGATATAGAGATTTTATTTTGTTCAACAGACTGCTCAAATAACTGAAGCCTGAAGCCTTTGAGATACACACACACACACATACAAACTAGTTTGTGCAACTAGATCTTAACATTGCAGTTTGAATGTGCAACAATGTATGTCTGTGTGAGAGACTGGATTTCAGCTACATATTTTTAAGGGGTTCTTGTGTGCTTGTGCCTGCTGTCAGTGTGAATCGAGGTCATACCCAGCTCATCCCATGCAAGCAGGATCCTGACCGCCTCCAGGACAGCATGAGGCAACAGGGCCTGAGCCACACAGTGAGGGCCACTGAGACTCACTGATGGAAACATTGCTCCCCCTCTGGACATCTGAATGTAAGTTTTTCTGGATAATACATACAAAGCTATAATTTGAAGATGTCTATTGTATCTATGTTAGCATGTCCTCACCCTGTAAGAAGAAAGCCACAGAGACCATTCAAAGAGAAAGTGGCTTTTAGTGGGATTAGTAAGTGCTCCTTCTTTTTAAAAAACATTTGTATTGCTTACATGATTTTTTGTTCATATAGTGTTTTTAAGTTTTGGTTTTCATTAATCTAGTTCTTAGCCTTACTTTCAATACATGAAACTATTGGTTGCATTTAGATCCTGGCCAGGAAATAAAAGATTTGTGAAATTTACACATGTAGTATTTTAAAGTCCTTTATTCAAACAAATGATTACAGTTGGCATGAGAAAATATAGAGATTATCAAAGCAAATTAATTTGCTTAGTGTACTTTTAAACTTACAGATACAGATTTTCCACGTCTTTCTAAAGCACAAACTGCGGGACCCATGCTGAGAGAGTTTATAAAAGAGACTGCCTTGTAACAAGATCTTCGGTGCTCAGTAACTTAATTCCCTTGACTTGGGTCCAAGGAGACCTGGCTACCCTCACACTCACTATACAGTGGAGTCCCATAGCTATGACAGAGTGTGATACAGGTGTGCCCTGCTTTATGAAAAGCCACATCACAATGTGATTATTTGCTCCATGCTATTTTATTAAATAATGAGTTCCTCTGGGACATTTGAAATATGATTTGACTTTTAAAATTTGATTTATGCTCACTTTTCCCAGAAACATACCTATGGAGGTAAAGCTCTATTTTTTTTAAATGGTGATACATGTCCTTTAGCAAGTGTTTTATAAGCAGTCCGTTTTCAAAGGTTAAGACAAGGAAGCATAGTCCTGAGACTGGGAAAGAAGGGATTTCTGTGCGGAGAATCAGTTGTGCACAGAAGAACAGTAGGAACTGATCTGCTGAATCCTCTCCTCTGAGGACTCTCGAATATGTTCTGAAAGTCTAACGTGTTAGGGTTTGGGCATCAAATCTTTCAGAAAATACAATTGTTCTGAATTATAATACACAAAGTCCAAATCAACTCTATAACAGTCTTAAAAATACTTTCAAAACTGGAGAAGAATTTTCTATTGCATAGAGAAACTGAAGAATACTTCTAAAATTGGTCTGGGCTTATACATATGTAGAAGTAATAGTCTGTGGGCAAAAATCCAGCTCATATCCAGGTTTTCACTTAGCTAGCTGGCACTGAGCTGAAATTCTAAAATTATGTATATTGAACTAATCAGGACATGCGTGTTCTCAGGGGCTACGGGAGGCAGCTTCACTTCTGCCTGCAGTGGAAGTACCAATGCAGGGAAACCAAAATGGTGAATACTGTTGTGTGCGTCTCTTTCTGTTGTGTCGGTTTCATGCTGAACTTTCCACAGCATTTGTGTCCCAAATCGCTGCAGAATCAACAATCATGCAGGTTTCTTCGGCACACTAAATGGGCAATCTGGTGCTCCCTGTGCTTCCCAGAGGGGTGAAACATGTAACCTTCCTAAAGCACAGTCCTGATAATATCATTCTCCTACTCGGGATCTTCAAGATCCCTTAGCTATTTTCAAGATAAAGACCCAAAATTTTGCCTTTTATGCAAAGATATTCTAGATATGGAAAACAGCAAGAGGGGTGGTGAAGCATGAGGTGCGCACCAGAAGTGTTGAGAATCTTAGTTATGTAGGACTCAAGAAGAGACACTATGGGAAATAGGTTTGTAAAGATAGGCCAGGCACCTGCCATGGGAGACTTTGAATAAAGGCAAAAACTGGCTTTCTCTTGAAAATAATTGAGAGAGCCTGAAGAGCCTGAATGGGGGTGGGGGGTGTAGGGGAGGATGACATTATCAGAACGGTGCCTTGAAAAGATTAAGCAGGCAGTAGTGTGTAGAATGGATTGCACTTCCTCTCACATGTTCAGTCTACCCATCATTTGAGATCCAAGACAAACATCGCCTCCTCCAGTGAACTGTTGATGTAGTGCTCTCAACTGGAAGCAATCTCCCCACCACCACCTCCTGCGGAGTGTCTTCCTCACGTGTTGGTTTTGTACCTCTGTGCGCTCTCTTAATACACTGCAAATTTCTGGACGGGTATTTGTATCCAGCTCTTCCCATCCTCCAGTGCTACAGCACATCTTCTTAAGAACTAATAGTTCTTTCTAAATGCAAGGATTTGTATTTTTCAACAATTTTAGAAAGTGCTCAGCAATTTCTACATTGTCGCCTCCCCTTCGGCCTCTTGATTCGTTCTTTCTTGCTCTCCGATCAGGATGTGTGGAGGATCTTCCTGTGCTATCTTCCCCGTCTCTGTGCCCCTCTTCCATAAATTCTACCTCTTTATCCCTCTGTGTTTCATTCTGAATAACTTCTTCTGATTAATATTTAAGTTCTCTAATTCTTTCTTTAGCTTTGTCTAATCAACTATTTGTCAACTTTTTCAATCTCAATTATGTTTTTTTTTCATTTCTGTAATTGAATTATATATACATATTTTTTAAAGTGCCCATTTTATTTTCACTCTGCTTTAGTGTCTTCTTGTTTTTAGGCTCAAGGTTAAGTTTTTAAAAATTATGAGCATATTTCTTTTATATGACAGTTTTATTATCTGACATTTCTAAAGGTCTAATCCTACTGGGGGTTTTATCTCATGATCATTGCTCAGATAAATTGTTTTCCCATATTTTAGAATTTTAGATTGTTAGTTCGCCTTTAGCAAGACTTTATCTGTGGGAATCAAGTTCAAAATTACTTGGAGGGTTATTTTTCCAGAGTGGTTTTACACTTTTTTTATGAAATACACCAGGTATATCATCAATTTTTAAATGTATCAGTCTGGGATTTTCCAAACCATGGAGGACATGTAATTAGAACCAGAAACATAAGTAATAGTGCATCTGTTGGGAAGAATTTTCAGGGAAGACTTTTTTCTTTTTAACCCGGAGGGCAGATGAAAAAAAGCTTCCTTGTTATCTCTGTGTTTGGTAAGCTAATAATGTTGTAGACCAACCTTTCATGGATCTTTGAAACCCACTTTAACACAAGGTATCTGTTCTCACTCCCCAGTTTGTGTTGGACAAGAACTTTATGTCCTGATTCCATGAAGCCTTTCAAACTTAAGCTCTGCATTCTCAAAGCTACCAGCTCCCCATCCCCTAACTACAGGGTGCCAGGATTTTCATCCCCTCTCCTATTCAGCCCCAAAGACAGTTCTTTCTTTCTTTCAAGAACATTTATTAGTTATTAAACAGGATGCTTCAGAGATTTGAGAAGGGAGGTATTGCAGATTATTTCATCCAAAAATATGGGGGTATCTAGATTTTAAAATACATGTGGTGGTTTTCTATTAGTGAATTTCAGTCTCAATATTTTTTTTTAATTTTTGTATTCAAAAGAAATTGGTCCCAAAACACACACAAAACCAAATGTCACTAATAAGTAGATTCACAAAAACAGTCTTTTCCATGGTTTTGATTACTCTAAAATCTCTCTCTTTTAAAGTTATTTTATTGTTGTTCAATTACAGTTGCCTGCATTTCCCCCCACCCCCCACCCCCGACACCCAGTCTAAAATCTCTTATCCCACCTCCCTTATCTGGCCATCAAAATCATGTTCAGCTTTCAAACGTCATCTCAGATTCAGCCTTCTGTCTAATGTTTTCCACAATGATAATAACATTAATTACAAAACAATAATGATCATTTCTTAGATAATTCCTCTGTGTTAAACACTGCCCTAACATTTGGCATGGGTTACCTTATTTTTTCTGAATAGCCCCCTGACATTTTAACCTCATTGTTCAGGTGAAGGAACTGCTGTTCCTGTAAGTCAAGTGACTTGTTCAGGGTGACCTAGCTAGTAATAGATTGAACCATATAAAACTGCTGATACTCTACTCTTTTTTACTACCCTCACCCACCCACACAAAACACATTTCACATGGTTCAGTCTAAGAAATAGTGAAAGGGGAATCAAATTCATATGCTTTCTAACTTCATATGCTTTCCCCTGGGTAGCACAACCTCTCTGCTATGTTAATTAATCCTTTTTCTATGCTACTGCAACACTTTTATACCATCTGTCTTGACTAACTGTCCTCTTTTGACCTTCAGTTACAATAATGTATGTCCAACTGTCTTCTCCAAGGGATTGTAAACTCTAAGGGCTGTGCCTTAGCTCCGTATCCCCAGCACTTAGCATGGTAATTGGTACATAAGTTTTTGATAATTTTTTTTGTTTAAATAAATATTGGTTAACATTTATGTCTAGTTGATGTATTTCTGAGATTGTCTCTTTAATTTTCTCTTATTGGGAGTTTTAAAATATGGTCCCAAATTTTTTGACATTTCTCCCATCAAGAGGTAGCGTCTATGTTTCCTTTCCATGAATCTAAGCGGGCTTATAGCTGTTTCAGTCAGTAGAGGAGAAGAGGAAGGATGTTATGTAACTACCGAGGCTGGGCCATAAAAGCTCATACAACTGCCTAGGTGTCTTGGAACATTTGTTCTCTGAATGCTACCAATGGTGATCTATCTCTGAACTCAGTGACCACACTGTGAGCAGCCCAGTCCACATGGAGAGGCCTTATATAGGTTCTCTGACCGACAGGTCCAGCAGAGCATAGGCTTTGAGTTATCCTAGCCCAGGTACCAGGCAGGTGAGTGAAGAAGTCATGGATGATTCCAACCCTCAGCCGTTTGAGTTGCCTCCAATCATTTGAGTCTTACCAGTGGAGGCCCCAGATATGGTGGAGCAAAGACAAGCCATCATTTTCTGTCCTGTCTGAATTCTTGGGAACATAGTAAATGCAAATTATTGCTTTACACCACTACATTTGGGATGGTTTATTGTGCAGCAGTAAATAACTAGAGCATTGCCTTCATCTGGTCTATCAGTTAGGAATGCTCACAGCCTGCTCAGCTCTGAAAGCTCCAGAAGCTGAGCTGGTAATATAAAGGAACTAACTCACTCCTTTCCTCCAAATAAAAGGGACTGATGGTGGGTGGCAACTACCACATCCAGAATCAAAAGTATGCTTCAAGTGGATTTCAGATTCTGGACATGTTTGGGGCATCCGACTCTCACTCCATGTACTGAATCTGTTTTACTGACTTGCTGTCCTGGGCCAGGACTGAACCTAATCTAGTTGGCTGAGAGGAGGGACCTCCCAACTCGTTATCATAACTTCCCTTTCTTGGGGCAGGACCCTGCCTCCAGTCAATCTAACCTACAATGGCCAAACCACTTACCAGAAGTGAAGCCCTGCCTCTGTCCAGAAGCTCTTGGGTCCATTCTACCCTCTTGCTTGGGACGACTCAAATACTTGAATGGGTATTCAAGTCCAGGCTGCCAGCCAAGCTTCCTGGACTTGGTAATTTGGGCTCTGGCCCCTCCTTTGAAGGGAATAGCTCTTTTCTTCACTCCCAGCCTCATTACCCAATATGGCCCTTCTTCTTACCATGAGTTCTTCTAACAGCAGACACACCTACAGAGTTAAGGAGGTAGAGTGAGCAATGTGAGACAGTGCTCACGAGGGGCCAACTGGATCTCCTGGGAAGCTCAGTGGCAGAGACATCTGGTCCTCCCAGGGATCTGTAAACAGCCTACGATCTTTTAATAAAACTTTTCTGCTTAGACTAGCCAGAATGGATTATTTTATTGGGAATTAAGAACACTGAATTTACCATCTTCCAACATCTTGTAATCTTTGAATCAATCAGAATATCCTAGAGCCATAGACAGTTTATTTAATCTTTGTTTGTATATCCTGACAGAAAGTACTATTAATATGGAAGATCTATCATGAACTCTACTGTACTAGTGGAAAATTAAGAAGTACCACATAGTGATGTTAAAAATAATAACCAGACAATAGAAGTGTTACTGATAATAAAAAGTTTTACCTGTTAAAAAATAAATTTATAGTTTAACATTTTCATTTTTATCTCCCTTTTGAAATTCTTATTGGGGGGAAGGTTTATAAGAGTTCACAGTAATACATATATGTAATTTATGAATTTTTTGGAAACACTTGGCAAAAAAAAATACTGAATAGTATGCATGATCAGAAAACTTTGGAAACCCCTGCTGTGAATTCAAAATACCCAAAGAGACCTTAAAGGACATCCAATCTAGTAGTTTGTAAAACTTTTTGATGGCAGAAATGTTTCTTCAAAGAAAGCCTCAATACCTAAAACAAACAATATTATAAGGTAGGGTACCTCATCTGTTCCTGTCCTGAAGGGTCCAGGGCAGTGCTCTTCACAAACTATTGGTACTCTAGGCCTCTCTCACTTTTCAAATTAGGAAACTGAGGCCCAGGAAGGAAATGACTTGGCCAAGATGACTTTTGTATTTGATGACTCAACTGGGACGCAACCTCCATTTCCTGAAATCATTTTTTGGCCAAAGCCCTTTCTACAATATTACATTGTTTTATTGAAATGCTAGTCTGGTGACGCTCTCTAAGTTTGTACTTCCTTTGTGGTTCTGGGAGGTTGGGAGGTGTTGGCCAATCCGGGTCCGGGAGTGTCTGCGAAGCTGGAGGGACGTGTGGGAGAGCCCTTACCCACTGCCCCGCCCGCAGCATTTCCAAGCAAAGCTGATCATATAAAGAAACATTTTTAATGACTTCACTATGCATTTTGTGTCTGCTTCTTCTTGCCTGTTGGCTTTAGTCAAAAGAATCTGGATTGGAAGCTCAGCCAAACACTCTCCACGGGTCCAATCACAGTCACGCTGTCATCCGATAGAAATGTAGCATCCCCCGAACCTCTGGGCTCTTGTTCACACATGTGGATTCTAACCAGCAAAGGAATAAACTGTAGTGACTACAAGCAAATACCTCTGAACTTCAGTGAGATTGATGACAATGGTAATAAAAATAGTCTTTTCTGTGACCAACACTACCAGTAAGTCAACAGTTAAAAGGGGGATAGTTTTAAGAGTAACCAATGCATTAGCTCTTGTCAATGAGATTCCTTTTGGCAGTAATATATTCTGGGGATTAAGTTAAACCAAATGTTTGTAACAATGGAAATGTAGTCATGTTAACAGTTAGGATTATCGTCCCAGTGAATATTTACTGTAGTTACATTCAAATTTACTCTTTAATTTACCCTTTTGGACACTGTTTGATCATTTTCATCTCTTATTGATAAATTCCACTTGAGATTAAAACCAACAGAAAGCATCCTTTGACATTTTAAAAGCCTTGAAGTTTATTTTCTTTTAAAATGTTTATGCTTTTTTTTTTAACTGCTGCTTACCCTGCTGCCTACGCTGCGATGGGAGTAGGTAACGAAAGGCCTGCCTGAGAGAGTTCTGGAAGTTTTTTGGCCACGTTTGACTTCACTTCGTGCTCGTAACAGTCAGCCCCAGCCATGGCTGAACACTTCGTGGCATTTTTCCTGACTTCTCTTTGATGGCACATCTGTTTCCTGCCACTTGGTTACTTCTTGGCCATGCAGGAGGCCTGGTGTTGGCCTCACGACTTGGGAGATTACCTGTCTGGTTCCTGCGCCCAAAGGGAGCAGTGCAGAAAGGCCCAGCGGCGGGCTCCTGCGGTGAGCGGGCCATTCCTGGGTCTGGAATTCAGCAAGACTGAGAACTAGTGGTGTGTATCACAGACATACTTTGTGATGTAAAGGACTTTTTCTGAAACCGTTGTGTAATATTTTTGTTGATTAATATAAAGAAAATTTATTTTACCTCATCAACCCATAAGCAACACTTTGTCATGTTTGTAATTGCTAAAATGGAAAAACGTGATAGAGAACTTGCACTTTGGGTTGCTTTGCTGTGGTTTTCTTTGATTATATTTGACCATATACACACAAGGGTGACATTTATTCCTCCACACTGAGAGAGAGGAGAGAGGCCCAGTGAACAACTTCAGGATACCTGTGACTCGGATACTTTAAGAGGGCTCTCACAGAGCCTTGTCATGCTGGTGAGATTACCTTTCCTCCTCTTACACCACAGCAGCAGCTGTAACAATGGAAATGCACTCCTGTTAACCATTGAAATTATTGACCCAGTTAATATTTACTGTAGTTACATTAAAATTTACATTTTTGGACACTGTGTGATCAGGATAGGAGGATACCCTTATTCATTCCCAGATTCCTCCCAAGCCACCATACAAACATCAGTTGCTCAGTGGCCCCACTCCTTCCAGCCAACCACCAATCTTCAAGCATTAACTGATTGTCCATCTTCTGTTATGCTGTGGTTCTTAACCAGAGTTGCATCAACAACCACCTACAAAGTTCTATTAAAACACTCATGCTGAGCTCTGGCCAGTGGCTCAGTGGATTGAGCATTGGCTTATGAACCAAAAGGTCACTGATTCGATTCCTGGTCAGGGCACATGCCTGGGTTGCAGGCCAGGCCCTCATTTAGGGGCATGCAAGAGGCAATCGGTGAATGTTTCTCTCACACATCAATGTTTCTCTCCCTCTCTTTCTTCCTCCCTTGCCTCTCTCTAAAAACAAAATCTTCAAAACAAAAATGCTGAGGTTCCATTCCAAACCAACTAAGTAAGTGCCTTTGAGGGTGGGGCATGAACAATGCTATGTGTTAATAGCTCCCCCCAAAATTTCCACTTTAAGAACTCTCCCAGCAGTAAGTCTTTGACCTCATAGACATCTTTGATCCATTGGCCCAATTGCTTTTTCATTCACCATTCTTCATTTCCTCGTGTCATGGCATAGAGATTCCTCTAGTCTATAGTTATAAAAATAGGCAAACACTCAATCTCTCCCCATCATTATATTCCCCTGGTAAAGTCCCCTAACGCCACTTAAATCACTGTTACAGCTACTCCATGCCTGAACCAGATCTCCCAGAGATTTCATTTGTGTGTAGAAAAACACATAACCAACCCTGTGTGTTGTTTTAACTTTAAACCTATCACAAATCTCAGCTGGGCACACAGCACAGCTGAACAACCCTATTGTGCTTTCAGATTTCCAGTCCATACTCTACATTGTCTATTTTCTCCCCCAAATCTCCCATATTCCTTTCCCCTCCCCACCACTGTTGGCAGATGTCTCATAATTCATTTGGGAACAATACAGGTATCAGAGGGAATTCCTCACTTTCCTGCCTCCAAAACTATAAAATACATGTATCCACATTCTTTGTTCTCCCCCTACTGGCTATGAATAAACTGTCCCTGTTTCTATCAAAGATCAGCCTTCCATTTCTGCTTTTGATCTCTTCTCCTCTTGATTTCCGAGGCACTTTGTTCTTCCCTCGTAGGAATGCATTGCCAGTTTTCAAATACGTTTACAAATATGTTTCAGTATCTTCCATTTTTAAAAGAAACAAATATTCCCTAACTCTCCATCCATCTTAGCTATCACACCATATCTCTGTGCCTCTTCACTTCTTTAAAGAATTGTTTTTAGTGTCTTTCCATACTTCCTCAATACTCCATTGAGAACACTATTATTGAGCTCAGCCTCATCTTCCAAATCACTCTTTTTGCATATCTAAAAGGAACCTAAAGTTAGTATGTCTACAAACAATTTCTTTTTCCTAACTCCACAAAATAATCTGGTCCTTCGCCAGTCCTCCCATTTCACTCAGTCGCACCTCATCCACTCAATTCAGGCCCTGATTCATCTCCTTCTCTCACAAGCCACATGCAATTCATCACAATGTTTTGTTGGCTGTTCTTCCAGAATATATGCTGAATCCATTTACCTCTCTCCGTTTCCTATCACTCCAGGCCGATCACCATCATTCTTCACTTGGCCTTACCCTACAGCCTCCTGACAGTCTCCCATCTCCACTCTTGCCTCACAATGTCCATTTTCTTCACAGCAACATGGGTGTGTTTTAAAAACACAGATGTGATCGAGCTATGTCCAACAGCTTACCATTACACTTAGAATAAATTTGAACTTTCCTAAGGCCTGACAGACTCTATAATTGCCCACTCCTCAAACCTCATCTCAGAAAACTCCCACCTACTCCCACCTTTGCTCTGACATAGGTGGTTTCTGTATAGTCTCCAGTCGCTCTGTACTCCAGAAAAATCTCAAAGCCCTCACTCCTGCTGGGTCCGCCTAGAATTCTTGCCTCCCATACCTTTTGTTGTCCAGCTCCTTATTTTGACTCAAAAGTCACTTTCTCTCCCCAACATTTATTCATTCTAAAGCAGCCACCACTTTCATTATGTTACTTTTTATTTTTATAATCCATCTTTTTTATTTATTATGTTACTTCATTTTTTTTCATGGTACTTGTTCAACAAATAAAGTGATTTTAGTTAACATCTCAAGAGTAGGTAAAGCTGGTTTTAAAGCTATTCTGTAGGGATTCGTTTAATAATGAAAAGCCTTTGGATGAGATGAATGTTGAGGAAGCCTAAAAACAACCTTATCTTAAAGGGCAGCACCTGGATTGCACAGGTGAGAACTAGTGGCTTTCTTAGTGTCCTTTGGAAAGGTTTGAAATTTGGTGAGTATAATCAGTGTTTCAGCTCCAGCTCTAATATCCAGATTCTTTGACTAAGTCACATGGCCAAAAGAATTTTGGAGTACCTATTTTCTGTTCCTCTATCTCAGCATGAAGCCACCAATTCAGGGGACTTCTTTCTTCTTTCTTGCGAATGTTTAACCTATCAGCATCTGACATGGAGCAAGTTTCGTGATGATCTAAGTACTCTGGTCTTTCCTTCCCATAGTGTAAAAGCCTTTCCATGGTTAATTTAAGAAGTGATTATTTTTCCACTAAACTTCCTTTCAATAAAGGACATAACTAATTTTACCTGCTTTTGAGTGATGACACCACAAGTGCTTTCAGAAGCTAATCGAGAGACACTCACTTTGAATTCTTTGATACCATTGATGAATGAGAAATATACAGGGATAATTTTCCTTCACTGCTAATGGGTGTTAAGCAGCAGATGTATTATAAAATAAAGTTCTCATTCCTGCTATAATGATAAGTGGGGTATTTTTGGAGGGGGGTTAATGCAGAAAATCTGGAATCAGTGTTCCACCAACAGCAGTTACTGCTCATTATAATAATCATCACCATCAGCCTGATCCGTCTCCTGGGGCACGAGCCAGGACCTAAAGAAATGCATTTTTATCTAGGACGATCAAAAAATTTACCTGAAGCCTAGGGCGCCCTCTCAAGGAGCCAAATCTGATGACTGCCACTGGCAGCTGTTAATATATTGAATTCCTTAGTCAAATTATTGTTTTAAGTGTTCTCTGAGTGAAACCATATTCAAGGGAATCTTAAATTTCAATCTCACTTTGAAAAACCTTTACAAGTCCCATGAATGAAATGGAAACAGGAACAAATGTGGATAAATGATTAGAAATCATTTATCTATGTATTAAGCTATAGGGAACCTATCTGCGTGCTATAGGGAATGTAGCCCAGCCCCTACTCAGAAAGGCCAGTGGGAAGTGAGGTCGGCACGCAAGACCCATCCATGCCCACAGATAGGTTTTCCCATGGGAAATCAGGCCTACATTGTACCTAGGCTGCTATGAGACTTGCTTTTGCTAAAACTCCCTCACCCTGGATTGAGGCAGCAAACTTTAACTTCCTAAAATCTATGCTAAACCTCCCAAGTATGGAGTGTAACCATTTCAACCACTTTTCCCCTTGCTCTGCAACATCCTTGTCTTTGAAATAAATAACAACATTCTTTCCTTTGTTATCTGTAAAAGGTAATCACCTGCAGTGAACCTGTGCATAGTGAATGAGGACCATCCTCCATGTAATATACCCAGAAAAGCAATAAAAGCTTGTCCAGGCAGGATCAGGGCCCTCTCTCTCTCTCTCTCTTAGAGAGTGGCCATGCCATCCCTTTTTCTCCACAGGACTTCTGTAATCCGTCTGAATTTGTTCGTCACAGTCACAACACAGGGACCCGCAGGCCGGGATCCACATCATTAAGCAAGGAAGGTAACATCAGCAGTAATTCATGTCACAGAGAAGTGGAGATCAGTCTGTGCTTCTTGGTTTTGGAGTTCCCTTTAAAATAACTTGCAACAGGACAATAGGACTTCCGGCCAGGATGGAGGCGTAGGTAGAAACACTGTGCCTCCTCGAACAACCAAAAGGACAACAACAAATTTAAAAACAAAAAACAATAAACAACCAGAACTGACAGAAAATCGAACTGTATGGAAGTGCAACAACCAGGGAGTTAAAGAAGAAACATTCATCCAGACCAGTAGGAGGGGCAGAGTCGGGCAGCTGGGCAGAGAGGACTCGCAGCAAGGCAGTGGATGGAGGACAAGGTGAGGCAGTGGACTGTGGACTGAGCGGTCCCATATTTGTGTGCAGATAAACCAGGAGGAACAACTAGGGATTGAGACAGACCACACCACCGAGGGCTCCAGCACGGGGAAATAAAGCCTCAAACCTCTGATTGAAAACACCTATGGGGGTTGAGACGCCAGCAGGAGAAACTCCCAGCCTCACAGGAGAGTTCATTACAGAGACCCACAAGGTCCTAGAGCGTACACAAGCCCTCCCACCTGGAAATCAGCACCAGAAGGGCCCAATTTGCTTGTGGGTAGTAGAGGAAGTGACTGAAATCCGGCAGAGAGCGGAGAAAGCACCATTGTTCCTCTCAGACCCCTTCCCCACATATAGCATCACAACACAGCCACGTGGGTTGCCCCGCCTTGGTGAACACCTAAAGCTCTGCCCTTCACTATGTAACAGGCACATCAAGACAAAAAAAAAATGGCCCAAATGAAAGAACAGATCAATACTCCAGAAAAAATACAACTAAGCAACAAAGAGATAGCCAACCTATCAGATGCACAGTTCAAAACACTGGTAATCAGGATGCTCACAGGATTGGTTGAATTTGGTTGCAAATTGGATAAAAAAATGAAGGCTATGAAAAGTGAAATGAAGGAAAATGTACAGGGAACCAATAGTGATGGGAAGGAAACTGGGACTCTAATCAATGGAGTGGACCAGAAGGAAGAAAGAAACATTTAACCAGAAAAGAATGAAGAAACAAGAATTCAAAAAAAATGAGGAGAGGCTTAGGAACCTCCAGGACATGTATAAATATTCCAACATCCAAATTATAGGGGTGCCAGAAGGAGAAGAGTAAAAGCAACAAATTGAAAACTTACATGAACAAATAATGAAGGAGAACTTCCCCAGTCTGGCAAAGGAAATAGACTTCTATGAAGTCCAGGAAACTCAGAGAGTGCCAAAGAAGTTAGACCCAAGGAAGCACACACCAAGGCACATCATAATTACATTACCAAAGATTAAAAATAAGGAAAGAATCTTAGAAGCAGCAAGAGAAAAGAAGACAGTTACCTACAAAGGAGTTCCCATAAGACTGTCAGCTGATTTCTCGAAAGAGATCTTACAGGCAAGAAGGGGCTGGAAAGAAGTATTCAAAATCATGAAAGGCAAGGACCTACATCCAAGATTACTGTATCCAGCAAAGCTATCATTTAGAATGGAAGGACAGATAAAGTGCTTCTTAGATAAGGTCAAGTTAAAGGAGTTCACCATCACCAAGCCCTTATTCTATGAAATGTTAAAGGAACTTATCTAAGAAAAAGAAGATCAAAACTATGAACAGTAAAATGACAACAAACTCACAGTTATTAACAACCAAACCTAAAAAAAAGCAAACTAAGCAAACAACTAGAACAGGAACAGAATCACAGCAATGGAGATCACATGGAGAGTTATCAGTGGGGGAGTAGGAGGAGGAGAGAGGGGGAAAAGGTACAGAGACTAAGTAGCATAAATGGAAGGTAGAAGATAGACAGGGGGAGGTTAAGAATAGTATGGGAAAGCCAAAGAACATATATATGACCATGGACATGAACAAAAGGCAGGGGATGTGGTGAGAAGGGGTGTGCAGGGTGGAGGGGAATAAAAGGGGGGGAATGGGACAACTGTAATAGCATAATCAATAAAATATATTTAAAAAAATAAAAATAATAAATTTCAAAAAATAAAATAACATGCAGCAGAATGGTTGGGGAGGGGGGGTAGATTCTAGGGTGAGATCAGCCATTATATGTGGTTTACAGAATAAAACTGTAAAATCTCAGACTTGAACTGGATCTAAGGCTTGAATCCCATTTTTAGCATTAAGGTGAACCTTTACTATGTATAAAGCATTAGGTATATTTAGGGTTCATAAATACCGGCTTAGGCTCTGCCTTTAAGGAGATAATAGTCTTGAACATGACTATCAGGATGCAATTCAAATTTTAAAATCCTGTTACAATGCCTTAATGAAATAGGGTTATATTCCCCCAAAATTTAGATCCAGAGGTGGGAAATTCAGAATCATATGGGCAGCTCTAAGCTTCAAATGTCTTACTACTTCACCATCACTAACATATGGCTTTCACTCAAGGCTGCCTGGTAGCAGCTCTATCTCCACTCTCATGCTTCCTGCCAGCAAGGCAGGAAGAGGAAAAATAAAGAGGGAAAGAAAGCTACCCAAATCAGGAAAGCAAAATCTTTCTCAGAAATCTCTATATTTATTTATGTCTCCTGGCCAGAAGTGTGCAGCAAGGATGTCCCGATCTGCAAAGGACTCTGGAAAGGCAAGTATTTGAGCTAGGCATATTGCCACCCCAAACAAAGTAGGGACTCTGCCATAACAAAAAAGGCAGAATGGGATTGGTTAACAATAAGCAGTATCTGCCATAGACTAATAAGTACACTGACACTTACATATAGTATGATCTGTATGTAATACATTTTTGCAGAACATTGGACCGTCTGCCCTCCTGTTGGGGAGAGGTGTTATGGCGGGCTTCTCTGAGGAAGAAAGACTCACAGCGAGTCCCAAACGAAGAATGGAATTGTCAGGGTGGACAAAAGTAAAGATTCTTCAGAAGAAAGACTAAGAGGGTTAAGTGGGCATGGAAAAATGGTTGTATATCAGAACACTTTCAGTTGCTACTGGCAGAAATGCAACTTGAATGAGAAAGTACAGAAGCAAGGTTTTGGGTATGGCTAGCTCCAGTCGCTCAAATGATATCACCAAGACTCAGTATCTCTTTCTTTCTTCTCCTTGATTCTGAACAGGTAGTAAGCAGTTTCAGGCTTGTGTCCCATCCTATCAGCAGCTTCAGAAGTTCCAATAAAGTTCTGAGTATGCACTTCATTGGAAGAACTTGGGACGTGTGTCCATCCCTCTCACCTATCGCTGTGGGCAGGAAAATGGGATATGCTGATTGGGCAAGGCTGAATTTCATGTCCACATATGGAGCCATAACCAAACCACTTGAACTAAGAGTGTGAAAGAAGCTTCTCCAAGGGAAAACTGGAGTAAATAAAGCAGACCAATGTAGCAAGCGTCTCTTGCAGAGAATAAATTATCTTAGTGATATTTAGGTGTACTGCACAAGACATAGGCTGATTTTGGTGAGGGGAAGGGCAGACTCTGAAATGACACTGGAATTCAGGCTTGAGTATCCAGGAATGATGCCGGCACTAAGACTCGGAGCCTTAGTGACTAAGCAAACTGGTGACTATATACGTACAGAATCAGGTTGGGAATGAGAAGGGGACTAAGGAGGCTGGTGATGATGATGATGATGATGGTAATAATAATAATAATAACAATAATAAAACTATACCCCCTGGAAAGCCAACAGAAAATAAGTAATGGGGAACAGAAAATATAGGTCTAACATTTATAACAGACCACCAGATTGGATATACTGATTTTTTTATTAGTGATTGATTTTTAGAGAGGGGGAGTGACATCAATTTGTTGTTTATTTATGCATTCATCAGTTGATTCTTGGATGTCACCTGACCAGGGATCAAACCCACATCCTAGGCATGTCGGGACGATGCTCTAACCAATTGAGCTACTTGGTCAGGGTGAGATACTGATTTTTTAAAAATCTTTAGGCCCACCTTTGTTTACACAGGCATTTTTAAAATATTTATTTTGATATGCAGAACACTATGACTGAAATTTTTCTAAATACATCCTACCTCGGCTGTCTTGATTATGTTTTCAAATCTCCAATGTCTCCTTTCCTCTTTCTCTTAGATAATCAATGTCTTTCAGACCGTAACAAGGGATTAACTTATAACAGTTTGAGATGAATAGTAATTGGAACCTGCAGATGTAGTGAAAAAATAACACCTAAATTTTTGAACCTACATGAAGCCAATAAGCTGTCCCTAAGTCAGGTTTAATTAATGTGCCGTGTTTCTCTGCTCCTAAAGTGTGTGAATAAATCTTCAAAACCAAATTAGTGCTTTAAAATACGAGTTAGCCAATGCAATATGAGTTAGCATACAAGCAGATTAAAATGGTATTTCTATTTTGAATCAACATAGTTAAAGATTTACAAACTTTAAACAAGATTTCTCATACATAAATTTGGTCTTTCCTTTAGCTATTACCATTATAATAGAGATTTAGTGACCTGGTTTCAAAAGAACAAGAACAATTTTTTAAATATCTCTTAAATCTACATTAGATGTATAAATCCCCTAAATTGGAAGTAACTTGAATTTGAATACATCTCTGGGGGTATATATACAGCTGTCAGCAACTCAGTAATAACAGCATTACATAATGATGAATTTTTTTTCTAAAAATAGATAAGAAATTCCATTTTTTATTTGTTAAAAACACAGATTATTCTGAAAGGAGACATAAGATACATGCTCCGGGCGAGAGAGATTTTGTTAGGTGTCTGGCCAGCAGCCCTTCTCCTCCCTCTTCTTTCTCACAGAACCGCGGCTGCTTACAAGTGAGTGCTGTCCCTCCCAGGCCTGGTGCACAGGGGAGCCTGGCCCGCTTCAGCCCCAGAGGGTGAATTCTGACTGGTCCACGGCCATCGTGCTGGCCTATTCCCCTCACAATTATTGATCCAAGCACATGTTTGTGTGATTTTAGGGGAAGTTTGTTGGAAAGCAACTAGAAAGAATTTCCTCCCTCTCAAAACGAGACACATCTCTTATCTCCTATAATCAAGGGAGAAACCATTTCCTGCCTCCTATAACCACCTTGCCACCTAGAGGTGAGGTAGCTGAAGACAGCTGAGTAGGGCACCGTGGAAAGATGGAGAGATCCCTACGCCACGATGCTGAGCCACTGAACAAATCAATCCTGAAGCCATCGAGTGGGAGAACTCTATGTTAGATAATAACATTTCCTTTCTTTTCCTTTTAACAAACGTGAGGTGGATTTTTTGTTACTTGTGGCCAAAGAATCCTGATATATAGTTTTATTTTTTTTACTATTAAAATATTGAGAGGTTAAGAAAAATAATAGCAAAAAGTGATGTGATTAAAAAGAACACAATACATGTTATTTCTAGGAATGCATATTCTTCAGACACACTCATGTCCTGTGCAGAGAGATCTATTAATGCCCAGGGGTTGTTCATGAAAATGTCTTTGAACAGCAGAGTCGCTAAATTATTTCTAGTAAAACATGCTGTTGACTCCCTGCTCTACTTCAATGACCTCTCAGAAGGCCCGATCCTCCTGTTAGCAGTAGCTGGCACAAATGCCACCATCCTCAGTCAACTTACACAACTCGTCAGGAAAGCCATCATTCTCTAACCCAAGGTTCCTTCCAAGCAGCAATGTGAATCTTGGTGGGCAGGGGGATGTGGCACTGGGTGGTTGATTATCTTCACTGACTTTGACCAAAGTCTAGTGTAAAACAAATCCTTGGGACTCCTAAGATCTCATACCTGCAGACTCAATTTAACCTTTTAATGTCCCTCAACTTCTTTCCTGTTTTACCCCATTTCTTTTGACTCAGCAGAACCCTCCACTTCCCCCTGCAGACCCTACCCTACACTTTTTCTCCAGGTAAATATAGCTAGAACAAGTGCATGGTACACTTGTAACATCTGTTTACTTCATTTTCATGTGATTTTCTCACAATAATATGAGATGGGTATCAATTACCAGTTTACCCAGGAAAGGTGCATATAAGGTTTGCATTTACCAAAACCTTAATTCTCTTTGGTCAAACTCTCACTTTTGTAAACATCCTGAAGTTCCCTTCCCTTTGTTTTTCTAGTACATCACAGAGTTCATTACATGTCCCTGGTTTCACTAACTTCATACATTGTATTTCTCACAGCATATTAGGGTGAAATAACTGACATGATAGACCAACGCATGTAATGGCTCCACTAGAATATCCGTTCTTGCTCCTGAAGCAGTCCCGATAGGAAGTGTAGGTCAGGGCACTGGCTCTCCGCATGGTAATTCAGGGACCCACGCTTCTCTTACGTTGTGGCTCTGTCATTTTTTAGGGTATTGTTATTATCTGTATCCAGCCTGAGGAAAAGGAAAAACCAAAAAGGAACATGACAGGGAAGGTTTTATCTGTTCAATGCTTTCTCTTCTGAAAGGTAGCTACACCCCATAGATCAAATTCTGGATCACTTTTTTGTTTGGTAAACCAAGATATAGAAGAACATCAAATTGGTTGTTACACATCAAATGCTTGCATCAATATGTATTCTGTCTTACACCTAATCAGAAGTGATAATCTGTCTGGATTTGCCTCTAAATTCAGATTAGTGTGGATTTATTTAATATGTTTAAGAGCACAAAACTTCCCAGAGTGGCTGTTTAGAGCTAATAGCATAGAATTAGAATTATGGAACTAGAATTAAACTGTTGATGGGTAACATTTTACTTAGACATTCTCCAGCTTGCACAAAATGAGTGAATAGAACCAGCTATTACTACCTGAAAATAATTATCCAGGTAATTTTCTATTGGATGATTAAAAAGTGTTTTTGGTTTTGATATTTATTAGTTTGACATAGCTATGGAACCATTTAATCATAAAAGGTTAATCTTCCCCTACAAAATTCTCTCCTACATGAGATTTTTCTGGAAAAACAGTAATTAGATCCTTCCCATCCTTATATGGAAGATTCAGTCATGTTGTCAGTCTGTGTGAGTTACCCAGTTTGCACATGGGCCAAAGACACGTTCTTTTCAACAGTACACCCTGTCCGGTCAGCAGCCTCAAAAATATGTCGGTCGAAGGGAAAACTGAAGGAGAGGGTGTCCATGGCTTTGTTCCACATGTAACCACTCACAGAAAAATAAGTCACAAAAAAAATGTCCTGCCAGTTCCTGGCAACATCTTTGGATACAGAAGGTGGTATGTTAAAAACATGGCTTCAGAAATCAGTAAATCGACAATGACTAGTTGGGCTTAAATCATTGCACCTTTTAAAAAAGGATAATAGGCTGTGTTGCCATAAGAAAATCAGCTGGCTGGTTACCTAACAGCTAGGAGTAACCTGGATAGCATCACAGCAAACAAAGGTATGTAAGGTCCTTGGATTTACAGGTTCAAAAACTTGATCCCCATAGTACACCTGAGTTATCAGACTCAAGGAGACTACTACATGCATGGCAACCAAGTACACAGGGCACAGCTATGTAAATCATAGTGCAATGTATTCATTTAAATAAGAAATATGACCACAACACACAAAAGAATGCTCATTTTGGTAAGGCCTGTACTTTCCCTGTAGGCACTTAATATTTAAATCGTATTATACCCAGAAGGTTGTTTGGTGAACAATGAGGAATTTGAACTAAGGGAGTTATTTATGTGATTCAAATGTTTGATGTCACTGGATTTTGATTGTCTAATTCAGTCATTTTTCAACTTCTATTTTTATTTTATTAGCAGCAGAACACATTTTCAGGCTAAATTCCTACAAGGAACACACACACAGATATATAGGTACATAGATACCTGTGCTTCTCTCTCTCCTTCTCCCTCTCCCTCTTCCTCTCCCACCCTCCCTCTCTTCCTCTCTCTCCCTCTCTCTCCCCACTTTGACTGAAACTCTGGTAGTCTGCCCAGAGCCCTACATGCTTGGCTACACCATAGTCTGGAAGGAGTCAGGCAGAGCATCCGGGAGGAGCACTCCAAGGATGAAGCTGGCATAAGCAGAGATGAGGAAACATGAAAGAATGTGGCACATTGTGGGAACTGCAGGTGGTTCGACAAGAATGGGATATCGTCTTTGTGAGGGGATAGAGAGCGGGGGTAGTGAGAGATCAGGCTGAAGAACTAAGAAAGATAAATGACGAAGGAAAAATGATGAAGGAATTTGTACACTTGGCTAAATTATTTGGGTCTTATATAGAAAGCTGTGGAAAACTTTAAAAGGAGTATCAGCAGGGCCATGACATGATAATCAAATTGCAATTTTATAAATACCACCTTGGCCAAAGAATTGAAAACTGGGTTAGTGGGAGGGGTACCATATATGCAAGGAAGGCAGGAGGCTGTGTCTCCCCCTTAGGACTCGCTGCATGCCAACGGTCATCCACTGCCAGCACCTGCACTTCCGCACCTGACAGTTTTCTCTTGCTGATGGATCTTGCTTTGTCGCCTGCAAAAGTGTCAGAGAATTTGTGCTCCAGGCACACCTCAGCCAGGGACTTCGGAGGGCTGGCATACCTAACTCTGGGCTGTGCGACCTCCCAGTGGATTACGCCCCAGTTGCTCACCACAGAGGCTAGCTTAACAATAGAACTTTTGGCTGCTTCCTCTTCCTAGTCTTACCCATTCAACTACCCTGTGTACTTCACCTCCTAAATACAGTACTTGTTCTCAAATCTTTATTTCAGGATCTGCCTCTGGGGAAACCTAAACTAAGACAAGGCCACTGCAGGTGATGGATGATGAGGGCCTGACTCAAGCAGGGGGAATAGAGCTGGAGACAAAGGAAATGGGCTGGATATAAAAGATGTTAACACTCAAAGTGGAAAATATCAGAGAATTCCAGGATGACTTTCAGGTTTCTGATTTCAGCAACTGGGGATGGTAATGCCATTCACCAAGCAAAGGAATGGAGGAGGAGAAGATGACTGGGGGAAAGAAGATAGACTCAGAGCTGAATATACTGAGTCTGAGTCACCTGAGGGACAGCCAAGCAGAGGGAAGAAGTAGGATGTTGAATGTACCAGCTGGAGCTCCAAAGACTGGTCAAAGCAGGAGATATGTACTTAGTACAGTACACTTCTGTCATTGTTGTGCTCAGTATCTGAATCACCTTCCTATAAGGGGACAATATAACATGAATAGAAGTAAGACCCCCCTCCTCCAATCAAAGTAATCAGCAAGGGAGCAGAATTGAGCATCCAGGACACAGTTATGTAACTTAGGCTTGGCCAATCAGATACCCAGACCCTGGATTTTAACATACCAAGGTGATGAGACACAGAGGCAAGGCAGTCTGATTATTTAGGGTGAATGTGGCAGAACTGAGAGGCCAGGGTTTCTGGGGGTGGTGGCCACAGCATGGGGGTCCCAACTTCTATAATTCCTGCCAGGTCAGCTTCAGGAAGGGAACCAAGAAATTTTGCTAATTTATTATATGATAGAAACTGCAAGTCAAAGTTCATCTTAAAATAAAACTCATGAAAACCTCAATTAGAGTTAATGCATTCTGGCCCTGGCTGATGTGGCTCAGTTGGTTGGTGTGTTGTCCCATAGAGCAAAGGGTCACAGGTTCAATTCCCAGTCAGGGCACATATCCAGCTTTTGGGTTCGATCTCAATCCCTAGTTGGAGTATGTACAAGAAAGTAGCCAGTCAATATTTCTCTCTCACATTAACATTTCTCTCTCTTCCCCTACCCCACTCTTCTTTCCTCTCTAAAAGAAATGAAAAAAAAGTCCTCAGGTGAGGATTAAAAAAAGTATTAACACATTCTGCCCCGGCTGGTATAGCTCAGTGGATTGAGCATGGGTCTGCAAACCAAAGGGTCACCAGTTTGATTCCCAGTCAGGGCACATGCCTGGGCTGTGGGCTAGGTCCCCAGTCGGGAACATGCAAGGGCAACCACACAGTGATGTTTCCCTCCCTCTCTTTCTCCTTCCCTTCCCTTCTCTCTAAAAAAATAAATAAATAAAATCTTTAAAAAAAAGAATTAACACATTCTGAGGTTTAACACAAAATGTTGATCGTTGTTGAAGCTGAAAGATGATGGGTGGCCTTTTCTTTGTATTTTTGTATCCTGGAAAATCTCCCTGATTATAAAGTAAGAGTATTTTGGCCAGAGTGGTGGCACCTGAAGGATGAATTAGAAGAGGGGAGAGACAAGGCGGAAGGGCACCCAGAGCTCCCAGACAGGTGACTGGAGGAGGACCATCTCTTAGGATTAACCCGAGCAAAACCCAATGCCTTACTCATCAGATATGACCAACGATTATTTGTTGATCAATCTCATCCTAGAAATCTAGCAAGTGAATTAGGACTAAACTTTGTTTAATCAGAAAACTAAAGCATCAGAAATACTTGAAGGCTTGAGTCACCAACGGCCCCCAGTTTGTTTTCTAGAAATTCACACTCCTCAGATCTCAGATTCCTCACTCACCTCTGTGCGACCAGTGGTTCGTGATTTTCTTCAGTACACTATGGATATTTTCCTCTCCTTGGTAGCTATTGTCACACTTGATGTTAGTAATTCTCCTTTTCTTCTCCTACAGCTTTTTTCCCCAATGAATTTCCAACCCAACCGCCAATCTTGGACAGCCAGAGTTTTAAGATACCACCTTCTTGCCTTGCTCTTCAAGCTTTACAGAACAACCCCCTCTCCCCGCCTCCCCCCATCCCTAAGAAGAGAAACTTGGAATGCATTTCCTAAAGGCTGGCTGGAGGGCATTTGAGTGACACCATCCCAGGCCACTAAAAAGAACCAGCTCCCAGGGGCAGAATGGAATCTCTGCTTTACAGGATAACTCCTGTCCTATTCAAACGCAGATGTCTGGGACATACTGCAGTATCCAGCTTTATTCACCATTTTATCCCTGGGTCCTATAGGGATTTTGATCAAAAGAGAATCCAAGAAAATAAACCAGCCACACCTGCAAATTTTATGACTAGTATGTTGTTTGTTTGTTCAATCAGGGCGGAGAGAGGATGGCAGAAAATCAAGAGCTATGGGAAGATTGTCCTTACAGCTCAGCTCCTCTACCGTGGGCTCCTTTCCAGTTGGTGCAACAGGAGATCTGGGGCCTGTGTTTGCTTTTCTTGGCACTCACAGAGGTGGTGTCTGTAGCTGAAGACACTGGGGCTGTTGCCAGAGGCCCTGCTGGAGCTGGGACTGTGATTCCAGGTTCCAAGATCTCATCTGCTCCCAGTGATGGGGAACATTCTGATCTTGGCAAATGCTCGCATGCCGGCACACCATGTCCCCCTCACTCTTCCCCCTATTGCTCTGACCCCAAGCAGAGCAGCGGGTGACCTCTGGACACACACAGCTCAGCAGCACCACTGTCTGAATTCCCTGCATCTCCCTGGGGAGCTCAGCACAGTGGACACAACCACCATTACAAACTGCTAGTGACCTGGCAGCATATTAACCACAGACAGCATGTTAACCACAGAGGAGAAAGGTGAGGGGGCCTTGTTTCCCCGGTAGCTGACCCCAAGGGCCCCGCAGGTTCCGGAGGTAGATGCCTTAGAGTGGGCCTGCTTCAGATGCTAAGTGTTTCTGCCACGCAAATTAGCACAACCTGTGCAAAATTAGAAAAACAAAATACCTTTCCTGCAGTGGGAGATGTGATCCCCTTCTTTAGGTCATCGCTGGTCCCTAACATTGGGGGGCTGTTCTCCACCAGTCACTGGGCCATGGTGCTGGCTGTCATTTTGACCCCTGTAGAACACTGAATGTGGTCAGTCTGTAAAAAAGTCCTCCAAGACTCAGGCTCCCTTGTATCAGCTCACCCTCCACCTCCATTTGCAGGATCCTCCCTCGAGGTTGCCTTCTCCCCCAGGCCGCTGCAGCCCCTCCAATGCTCCACACCCAGGCACCTGACCTCAGGGCCACTCTGTCCGGTATTCAGAGGAAGGGGTCTGCCCTCCTCTATCCGGTGCTGCTCTTGGCCTACCAGTGTTCCTCAGCTTCCGATCCACGGACCGGAGAGACAAATCAAACCCCATACATTCACTCCTCCTCAGTTCTCACCTCCACAGGAACCACATGTCCAGCTGTTCTGTCCCATTCCCTCCCCCTTTTGCCTAGATACAAAACAGATAGTTGAGAGTTTTTGGTCAGCAGTATGATTTCAGTTGAGAAGTAGTCTCCATTCATCTGATAGTTTTAAAGTTATAGTTATTGAGCTTTACTGTGTAGTCGGTGCCTGATAAATATTATCCTATTCGATCCTTACAGCCGTCCTATTGAGAATGAAAAAACTGTGGTCCAGCGAGACCCAACTGCCAAAAGTGCTAAAGCCACTAAATGCTTAAGCAGAATTTGAACTTAAGCATTTTGAAGCCAGAGCCCATGTTTTTAAACACACTGAATATTGTTTGCTGACACCTAGCAGCACCCCTTTTTAAAAATGTCTTACTCTCTCCTTACCCTATGCCCAGATCACTAGTATCTACCAACTTCAAGGAAAGTTTGCCCCCTTACTCTATGCTGTTAACCGAAAGCTGCCTCTCCACCTTTTCCTCTGCCATCGCCCTGGGGTGCCTCCCAGGTTAATTGCTCAGATAACTCCTCTCACAGCCTGTGTCAGTTTTAGGATACTGTGGGGTGCAAGAATCTAAATGCCCAACCCAAACTGGCTTAACTAATAGGAATATCGATCTTACGTGATAGAAATTGTTTTTAGATCAGACTTAGGGCTCCATGATCGAGCAGCTTGACAATGCCACCAAGGATCCAAGGGTCAGGGCTCTTTCCACCTCTCTCCATCTCCCCACTCTGTAAACTCAGTACAAAGCCTGGCTCCCCTCAAGAGTTGAGGGTGGCTGCCAGAAGCAATGGGCACCACTTGCTCCCTGCTGCTGTCCCAGTGTGAATGAGGGGTGGGGTCAGAACTCTTCCCCAGTCACGTCTGATTGGACAAATTTAGGTCACGTGTCCACCAACGAAAGGGAAATGCACAAAGTGATTGGTTTAAACCCAAATTCCAGAGCCAATCCCTAGCAAAGAGGATGGGATTACCTTGATTGGTTTAGATTATTCAGGGCCTGGGAGATCACTTTCCTCTTCATGGAGAAAGGATGACATCTTCTGGGTTCCACTGAGATGGAAAGAGGGGTGGCTGCTACAACTATCGATTTCACGGTTTGTCCGTCAGAGTCACTGCATATACTCTTGCAGCACATGCACTGTCCAAGGGGCCTCGATGAAAGAGTGAACAATGGCTGCTATCTCTGCTCACCAAGCTGTGTGCCCCGGTACAGAGCTATATCTGCCCAGAGGCAGGGGTGCCTCTGTTCACCTCCAAATACACGGAGTCTCCTTATGTTCACCAAGCCATGAATCCACATGAGTAAAAACTCTTAGAGCAGGTCAGGTACCTTTTCCTAATTTGCACAAATGTACCTGTGGTGGGCAAGCTCAGATTCCCCTTCAGGAAAGCACAGGCTGGCTATCAGCAGAGGGTGCAATTAGTTGGCAGCTTCCAACTGTTAGCTCCTTTAGAGTCTGCCTCAGTTTGCAAGGGAGTTCGTGCTCTTTTCTGTGCAGCCCCAAGTCAATGACTAAGCAAGGCAGATGGTGGCTCAAGGGCCTACACTTTGCACCCAGCACAGGACTGCTCTAATGGGCATTCCTTGTCCCACAGCTCTTGGTCAGGAGGACAAAAAGGGCTTGTCAGGCCTGCATCCTGCTCCAGTGGCTCCCCTGGCCATTCCTACTTCTTCCCCCTTTCCTTTCATTGGTGTTACCTCTCAGTAACCTTTTGCACTCCTCACTCCATTTCAACACCTGCTCCCAAGAGAAACCAGCCTGCACTGCACCCTGAGACCTAGCTGTGACTCCACTCCCTCTCCCCACATGGCTTGCACCTCCAGAGACCCTGTCCTTTATCATCTGCACTCCACCACTGCTGCTAAAACTGCTTTTTATATGCCTGTGACCTTCAGTTCTTTGACCCTCCCCCATTCCTAGTTCACCAGCCAACTTCTAGTTTCCCCTTCGTCACACCTTGGCCTGGACCCCACCTTAACCATGACTTTGTTAGCACCTGATTTCTCCCTGCCCTTAGGCCAATCCCTAGTCCTGGGAAAGCTATAGTAAAATGTTCCAAAAACTGGGTTTAATGAGTTAATGACCAATCCACATTATCTGACTTTAATTGGGCCCTCAGGGGCTCCTCAGTGACTATTTTACTAATCTCTGTAGACTCCCACTGCATTGATGCCTAATGTTTTCTTCTCTCTTCACTTCCTAGCATTCCTTTCTCCTAATTTCTCCTCAAACCCTGGGGATAAAATTTTAACCTTCTTTTCATATTAAACAAGTTTGTAGTCCCTGAACTTTCCCTTTAGAGGGGGCATCTCTTGTTTTTCCTTACCCAGATCCATTTATCCCAAATTCCTTGAAGAAACAACTCCCCACCCCCGCCATCTTTAGTGCCTGTAGCACCAGTGGGCTGACTCCCATCTCCTCAAAACTGGGTGTGGGGCACCGAACCAGCCAGCCGGCACACAGTAAATGAATCAGGGATGAGCATGAGAACCAAGCCAGACCAATGAAAGCTTGTCTGGTCTATTTTGGGGGGAAAGAACTCTGTTGTTGCTAATCTATAAAGAAATAAGGCAGGTGCTGTACACCCCCATCATGCCCCACAAGGCAAGGGCCTGCCTAAGAAAAAGCCTGAGGAAGGCAGGTCTATTTCCAATGGCATCGTGGAACTCCTAGACCCACCTATCTTGAAGTCATTATACCGCAGGACTTTTCAATTACATGAGCCAATAAATCCTCTTTTTTACATAAGCTGGTTTGAACCGTGCTTTTGTATTTGCAACCTACATTCTTGACCCGTAGCCTGCTCTTTATCTCCAGACTTGTCTATATGTTTACCTACTCATTTCATCTTTCTGTGACGAAGGGCCCATTCTCATCTGGTTAGTTTTCTATCTATCCCATATTTTTCTTTGGGACCTTGTTTTATCAATTTCCTTTTCTCCATTGACTTCTTTCCAATTGTCCTGGTTCATAACTGGTATTGGCTGAATAAATACTACCAAACTATTTCAAAAGGCATTTCTGAGGGGATAAGAATGTGCAAGCAGGCAGGAGAGGGTCATTCCAAAGAACGAAGGAAGAAACTTCCTCAGTGGTGTAATCCCTGTCCCTCCACACCCTCCTCTGCTTGTTCCTCGAGGACGTAAGGTCTCAGCTCCACATTCACCCTTTGTCCAGCCGTTGGTGCACCCTTTCCCACCTGAGGAATTGTTTTGTGGCACACAAAGGTGAGCAAAACATGAACTTATCATTCTGTGTAATAGATTCTTCTAGAGCTCAGAAAACTTAAGAGAGGGGAGCAGAACTGTGTACATCGACAGCCCTTAGTTGTGCTCAAAGTCACTTCAGTGCTCAGACGTTGAATTGTTTTTCTGTTTGTTTTCTTTTTCATTTAATTTTTATTTTAGAAAAATATATTTGCATGATTTAAACATTTAAACTAAGTAACATCTCTAGCCTTCCCCTCTTTTTATGTTGCAGTTGCCATTTTTATCACATCTACATACATTGAAATCCCCAGCACTCTTATATTTTGTCAACATTTATACATATTTTAAAGATTTATGAGGAAAAAATACTCTATTGCATTTGCCCAAACATGTGTTTGTTCTTCCTTCTTTCTTAGTGTTCCCATTTTCCCTCTCGTATCATTTCCCTCCAGCTTGATAAAACTTCCTTTATCATTTATTTTAGAGCAGGTCTGCCTGAAATAAATTGTCTTAGTTTTCTTTCTCTGAGGATCTCTTTATTTCCCCATAATTCCAGAAGGATGTAGAATTCTCGGTTAATAGTTCTTTTTTTGAAGCACTTTAAAGATGTTGTGCCACTGTCTTCTAGGGTCTATATAATGCACTATTTTTTTCTGTCTGTTTTCAAGACTTTTTCTTTACTTTTGATTTTCAGCAGTTTGTTTATAATGTGTCTAGTGTGGTTTTCTCTGAGTGTGTTTTGTAACCTTATGTGTTTCACTAAATCAAAAAGTTTTCAGCCATTATTTTCTCAAATATTTTTTTCGGCATCAGAGTCTTTCCTTCTCTTCCTGAAATTGCAATGACAGACATGTTATATATTAAAATATTGTCTCATACATACCTAATGATCTGTTCATGGTTTAGAGTCTTTCTTTCTTAGTTCTGTATATTAGTGATTTCTACTGATCAATCTCCAAATTCACTACTTTCACCATCATCTCAATTCTGCTATTAAGCCCATCCAGTGATATTTTTTTTTAATTTCACACATTGTACTTTTGGTTCTAAAATCTTCATTTGGCTCTTTCACTTATAGTTTCCATTTCTCTCCTCACAATTTTTATCTTTCATTCATTTTGAATGTGTTCACTCTCACTTTGTGCAGTGTGATTATAATGGCTCCTGGAAAGTCTGTCTAATAATTCCAACATCTGGATCATCTCAGGGTTGGCATCTGTTGATTATATTTTCACATGAGAATTAGTCATATTTTCCTGTTCCTTTGTATACTGAGTAATTTTGAATTGTATTCTGGACATTTTGAATACTTATTATAGTATAAAACTCCAGGTTCTATTAAAATCTTCTGTAGAATGTTGACTTTTTAACTGGCAAATAACATGTTTAGATTCAGACTGTAAGCTCTGTCTCTACCTCTTTGGTCAATTAGTTTCATTGTCAGTTCTGTTTTCAAATCTTTTGTGATACTGATTTCTTCTGCATCACACATGCGCTTCTCAGGAATTAGTCTCTAAATTGTACTCTAATTTATGTCATAGATCACTTTTCAATACCTTTATTGTGCAGCTTTGGTATAAGATGCCAATGTGGAATTTCCTTCCATCAAATCTAAGTATTATACAGATGTTATATAGTATGGTCATAACGTATTTTTTCCATTACTGTTCCTTATGCCATTTGTTGTTACTCTTCTACTCTGTCAACTTAGTGACTTATATTTGACTCACAAAACTACTAAAACTGATTTTCTTCTCACTGTTGTTAAAAATAATTTTGTTTTAAAATTTAGGGTTTTTTAATGCCAAAAGACAATACAGACAAAGGACATTCTTTCCTCCACTTTTGTGGCAGATCCTGGCCTGCAGGATCCGTGTATGTTGTGGCTGCTCGTGAACAAATACACACAGACAACAGAAGTCCTGTGGAGAAAAAGGGAGCATAGCCACTCTCTGAGAGAGAGAAGGCGAGAGGGCCAGAGAGCCAGTCCCTGCCTGGACAAGCTTTTATTGCTTTTCTGGGTGCATTACATAGAGGGTAGTCCTCATTTAGTGGAGGTTCACTGAAAGGGATTACCTTTTACAGATAACAATCTGTAAAGAGAAAGAATGTTGCTAATTACTTCAAAGACAAGGATATTGCAGATCAGGGGAAAAGTGGTTGAACTGGTCACACTCCATACTTGGGAGGTTTAGTATAGACTTTAGGAAGTTACAGTAAGCATTTTCTGCCTCAATTCAGGGTGAGGGAATATTAGCAAAAGCAAGTCTCATAGCAGCCTAGGTACAATGCAGGCCTGATTCCCCACAGGAAAACCTCTCCATGGGCGTGGTCCTGTGTGCCACTCACTCCTCACTGGTTTTCCACGTGGAGGCTGAGCTACATTTCCATGCCATACAAAGCCATTCCCTACACACTTTAGTCTAATTTTAATACAATTTCCTCCTTTAGTCTCAATTTATCTCACTTTTGCAAAGAGCCTTCTTGCTTTTCTATTCCTTCTGAAGCTAGCAAATAAATTTGCATTGGATTCTTTCACTAACCAAGTATTTAGTGCCTAATATGTGTTAGATACTGTTCCAGACATGGTTCAATTAAAAAATGACTACCTCAACATGGAATGCATAAGGTACCAGAGAAACCAGAGAATTTATTTCTCTTCAGTTTTTTTTTAATTAAAGAATTTATTTATTTATTTTTAGGTGGAGGGGAAGGGAGAGAGAAAGAAAGGTCAAGAAACATCAATGTTTGGTTGCCTCTCCTGTGCCCCCTACTGAGGATCTGGACCAACCCAGGCATGTGCCCTGACTGGGAATCCTTCTGCCCTTTGGTTTGCAGGTCTGGTCTCAATCCACTGAGCCACACCAGCCAGGGCTCTCTTCAGTTTTTAATACAATCATTTACCTATTCAAGATTATTAACTAGAGGACAGTTTAAGGCAGGGAATGGACAGTCTCCTCTCAATGTTTTTTGTTTGCTTTAATCTTCACCTGAGGACATGCTTATTGATTTTCTCTTTTTTTCTTTTTCTTTTTTTTGGGGGTGGGGGGGGAGAAAGAAAGGGGAAGGGAAGAGAGAGTGGGATAAAAACATCAATGTGAGAAAGAAATATCAATCAGTTGCCTCTCATACACACCCCCACCAGGGACTGAACCTGCATCCTAGGCATGTACCCTGACCAGGAATCAAACCCAAGCCCTTCCAGTTTACTGGACTACTCTCCAACCAACTGAGCCACATTGGCCAGGGCTCCTCTGAATGTCCTGAGTTAGTGAACTCTTGGGACTGAAATAACAAGGAGATTCCATTAAAACAAGCAAAACATGCTTCTAAAAAATCAAATTCTTTATAAGCTATTCCCTCTCAAATTTTAGCCTTTCCATATCATTGTAATTATACACATTCTCACTTCTAATGCTGCCCCCAGAGCCCCACAAGTTTTGAAGAGAGAATAAAAGCCCCTGAAAAGTCCTGTAAGCTAATGGCCATGGTTCAAATATCCCATCTTGTCTTTGGGGAAATGCTGCATATTCAAATTGTTTCCATTTTTTCCACACTGGTAACATCAATGGGGAAATAGAGAACAAACTGGAATAAGAAGATAATTGTATTGTTCTATGAACAAATTCTTAGTAACTGTGATTACCATAAATATTTTTTACACTGAATAGAATGAAGCTTCACTAATGAGATTAGACTACTACAGGTCTGCCGTATACAAATTACTTTTTTAAACTATGTAACAAAAGTTATGTAAGAAGGGAAACATAATTAGCTTGCATGATTCAACCTGAGTTTATTCCCATTTATTGCTTGTGTGATCCTGGATAAATTATTTAACCTCTCTGAGTCCTCCTTTCCTCAACAATAAAATTCAGAGAACAACAGCTATGTTACATTTTGTCGAAATCAATTCCTGACACAGTCATAATTACCAGTAGGTGAGTATGAATCCACAGTAAAACTTCCAGAAGAGAGTATATGCATCTGTCTGAAAAGCGTCCTTGGGGGAGTTTATCCCAGCCACTTTTGTATAGTATATTGTATTTTATAAATTGAATAAAGTAGAAGGCTTTCTTAAAACATTGTCACCTAAGGCAGAAGAACAAATCTTCTCTACTAATAAATGTATCTTTACTTCAATATCCAATTCAGTTAGATTAGCTTGGATGTTTGCAGAAGGACCTGACTCAAATAATGCATGAAAGTATGCCTAATAGCTGGCCCTTTGCTGACAATGGCATCTGTTTAATTACTGCAGCAGCCCCTAGATTGGCTGTGGTGCTGGGGTCATTGGAAAACTCGACCCTGTGGTACTTGGGATACAAGAACATCTTCTGCTGATTGAAGCCTGTACCCTGTGGAAATGTTTTAATGTGATCCTTGAAGCATGTCCTAAGAAAAGCTGTCAACACATATTCTTCTTTGTCAGGCCTTTATTCAGTCAGGAATACTCCAGAGCTCTCTTTCTGCCTGTGGTTCACCACACTGTCTCCCATTCACCTTCAGATCTGGCTTAGCTGTGTTCAATGAAGCAGAGGTAGCTGAAGTGGGGGGTGGGGGGGACATCATCAACATTGCCCCCCGCCCAGAGACAATTTTCATCAGATAAATCACTAAACCAGCTACCATGTTCTGAAGCCCAGACGCCACCTCCTTGCCACCTGATCATTCACTTGCAGAAAAGCGTGGTCTCCACGTAATGAGTGCAGGGGCATGCCCACAGACCACATGGAAAGCAGAGGCTGATTGCGAGTCCCCAGTATAAAGAATTTCAAAAGAAAAAGCAAAAAGCAACAATAGAAGGACAACTTACACATAATTCACACTCTCAAGGTGATTGTTTTAAATTAAAAAATAATAAAAGTGGTTTTTGGAAAGTACTATTTAACGTAAGCAAAAAGACATGGCATATCTTTAAAAACCCACAGCTACTACATAAAAATAAATGTTGTATGTTATGAATTGATAAACTAGGGTGAATGAGTACTAACAAACATAAGAATTTGCCAAACCCAAAGGAGTGGAGAGGTTTCCCCCAAGGTGTGTTGTTGTTTTTATTTGTTTTTAATGCATAGGAATTCACAGGGAATAAGAAATTGCCTTAACTGTCTTCATCTGAACAATTAAAAATCTTAATTTCATGCATGGGCTTTTTAGAATTTCTGAGAATGGAGCATATCCCAGTGCAGGGAATTAACTTCGTACATGTTTTTGCTGTCCAAAACAGCTGGAATTTTGAGTAAAAGTAAGGCGTACATATCTCTGAGTAAGGTGTAGATCTTTTAGAAATGTGATTATTAGAGAAAATTTTGATTTCATTAAAATCATTATATTTTCTATTCTATATTAATCCAAAGTAAAACTTTAAAACCACTACTTGCAATTTCAGCCATTTGAAGTAAATGCAATTGTGTACTTCATTTCCATTTTGGGACTTGATGAGTCTTTTTTTTATTTTTTAAGATTGTGTTTACTTATTTATTTTTATTATATTTTATTGATTATTATCCTGATTTTTCCCACTTTGCCTTCACTACACAGTACCCTCCTCCCTCCAACAATCCCCTCACCATTGGTCATGTCCTTGGGTCATGCACATAAGTTCTTTGGCTACTCCATTTTCTACACTGTACTTTACATCCCCGTGGCTATCCTGTAACTACCTATTTGTACTTCTTAATCCCTCATCTCTTTACCTATCCCCCCACACCCCTCCTCCATCGGGCAACCATCAAAACACTCTCTGTACCCATGATTCTGTCTCTGTTCTTCTTTGCTTAATTTGCTTTTTAGATTCAATTGTTCATAGATTTCTATTTTTGCCATTTTATTGTTTATAGTTTTGATCTTCTGTTTCTTAAATAAATCTCTTTAACATTTCATGTAATAATGGTTGGTGATGATGAACTTCTTTAGTTTTTTCATGTCTGGGAAGCTCTTGCCCTTCAATTCTAAACGGTATCTTTGCTGGGTAGAGCAATCTTGGCTGTAGGTCCCTAGTTTTCATGACTTTGAATATTTCTTGCCAATCCCTTCTGGCCTGAAAACTTCTTTTGAGAAATCATCTAACAATCTTATGGGAACTTCCCTGTAGGTAACTATCTGCTTTTCTTTTGCTGCTTTTAAGATTCTCTCTTTATCTTTAACCATTGGCATTTTAATTATGATGTGTCTTGGAGTGGGCCTCTTTGCATCCATCTTGTTTGGGACTCTCTGTGCTTCATGGACTTGCATGTCTATTTCCTTCACCAAGTTAAGGAAATTTTCTTTCATTATTTTTTCAAATAGGTTTCCAATTTCTTGCTCTTTCTCTTCTCTTTCTGGCACCCCTATAATGTGAAAGTTGGACCTCTTGAAGTTGTCCCAGAGGCTGCTTATACTATCCTCAATTTTTTTTTTGGGGGGGGGCAGGGGACAGAATTCTTTTTTCTTCTTGTTGTTCTGATTGGTTGTTTTTTGCTTCCCTATGTTCCAGATTATTGACTTGATTCTCAACTTCAGCCATTCTACTGTGGTTTCCCTATAAATTGTTCTTTATTTTAATTAGTGTATCCTTCATTTCTGACTGGGGTTTTTTTTTATGCTGCTGAGGTATAGGGAACCAATCTGTGTGGTATAGAGAATGTACCCCAGCCCCTACTTGGAAAAGCCAGTGGGGAGCAAGGTTGGCACACAGGACCCATGCCCACAGATAGGTTTTCCCATGGGGAATCAGGCCTGCATTGTACTTAGGCTGCTATGAGACTTGCTTTTGCTAAAATTCCCTCACCCTGGATTGACGCAGCAAATGTTTACTGCATATCTTAAAAATGACTTCCTAAAGTCTGCACTAAATCTCCCAAGCATGGAGTGTGACCAGTTCAACCACTTTTCTCCTTGCTCTGAAACATCCTTCTGTTTGAAGTAAATGGCAACATTCTTTCCTGTTATCTGTAAAAGGTAATCACCTGCAGTGAACCTGTGCCTAGTAAATGAGGACCATCCTCCATGTAATGTACCCAGAAAAGCAATAAAAGCCTGTTCAGGCAGGGGCAGGACCCTCTCTCTTTTTTAAAGAGCGGCCATACCATCCCTTTTTCTACACAGGACTTCTGTAGTCTGTGTGAATCTGTTTGTCGCAACCATAACACACAGACCCTGCAGGCCAGGGTCTGCGTCACTGAAGTCCTCACTAAGTTCCTTGAGCATCCTTATAAACAGTGTTTTGAACTCTGCATCTGATAGATTGCTTATCTCTATTTCATTTAGTTCTTTTTCTGGAGTTTTGATCTGTTCTTTCATTTGGGCTATATTTCTTTGTCTCCCCCTTTTGGCAGCCTCCATGTGTTTTTTCCTATGTATGAGGTAGAGCTGCTTTGACTCTATGTCTTGGTAGTATTGCCTAATGTAGTAGGTGCCCTGCAGGGTCTGGTGGCACAGCCTTCCCTATTACCCAAGCTGGGTACTCAGGATATGTCTTCCTGTGGGCTGAGTACACCCTCCTGTTGTAGTTGAGCCTTGGTTGCTATTGGCAGATCAATGGGAGGGGTTTACCCAGGCCAGTCAGTTGTAAGGATTGGCTATGACCACTTACCACCAACCTCCACCCTCCATGGAGGATCAGCTGTGCAGGGACAGGGTGGCGGCACTCTGGTGTGGTCTGTAGCCATCCACTGCATGCACTGGCCCTGGGGTTTCCCAGGTGGTATAGGCCAAGGCCAGCCCCCACCTCTGTTTTTCCCAGGACCACCCTACCTGAGCCATAACACAATCGGAGACGGCTGCAACTTGTGCTGAGATTGAAGATTCCCAGACAAAGCCAAGCTGTGAATCTAGGATGACTGTTGCTAGCACCCAGCCTGTGGCTCACCAAGGCCAGCTATTGCTTTTTTGAGAGGATTAGGAAGTTGTGAAGGATGAGCCAAGCCAGCCATTCATACGGAAAAGTAGCTTGGGTGGACCTGTAAGCTGGGTAGAGCAGAGACTCTAGGGATCTCTAAGACGGGTCAAATAGTGTTAGCCAAGTTGATGGAGTCTCAGATATGGCACCAGCTTGTTGGCTCTGAGCAGGTAAGGTTTAGAAAAGGGACAATGGCCTCTGCTCTGCTTGACACTAGATATTTCAGTTTCTCCCAGTTTGCCACTGGTGCCTTTCAAGTTGCTACCCCAGTGCTGGAGTTCAGAGGGAGTGAGTCTGTGTAAGTGAGTCCATGTGTGGGTTCTTTAAGAAGAACTGCATGGGAATCCAGCAGTTTCTTCCACCAACTCAGTCACCACTGGTTTTTGCATCCAGCAGTTAACTTATCTTCCTGGCACTGGAACCTTGGGCTGGGGGGCCTGGTGTGGGGCAGGGACTCCTTGGCTGGGACTACTCACTCCTAAGATATCCCTCCCAAATTTTTATCCACCACACGTGAATGTGGGACCAGCCCGTTCCACATCTGTGTCCCTCCTACCAGTCAGGATGGATATGGTTTCTTTAATTCCACAGTTGTCAGACTTCCATTCAACTCGACTTCTGCCAGTTCTGTGTGATGGTTGTTCTATATTTTAGTTGTAATTTTGATGTGGTTGTGTGAAGAAGAGAGCCATGTCTGCCTACACTGCCATCTTGACTGGAAGTCTTTATTTATTTTTAGAGAGAGAGGAAGGGAGGGAGAAAGAGAGGGAAAGAAATATCAGTGTGCAAGAAAAACATTGATCAGTTGCCTCTCACATGACTACTGACAGGGGACCTGGCCTGCAACCCAGGCATGTGCCCTAACTGGGAATCAGACTGGTGACCCTTCGGTTTGTGGGACGACACCAAACACATTGAGCTCTACCAGTCAAGGTGAGTCCTTTCTTACTGAGGAATGATGCTTCTAGAATTAGAAACCTTCCTCCCAAGTCACAGAATGTTATAAGAGAATGAGATTCCTCAGTTTGAATTTATTGACAATAAATTCACAATAACAATAAATTCCTTAACAATAAATATTAAGAACCATGCTGGTCTTTCTCTTTTGTTTTCCTTCAGTCTCCAGTGGCTATGTGGGACTTCAGTATATTCCTCCCTCAAATAAGTTCAGAACAATTACAGAGTGATGGACTTCCACACCAGAACACTAGGACACTGAAGTAGAGAAAGGTGATAGGATATTTCTGGACCCCCCCAAAAATAGTCACAACAAAAATTCATAAATACCTTGAAATAACCACAATAAGAATGTTTAAGACCACTGTAAACACAACAATGAAATAAACAAAAAAAAAAGTGAGATTTGGAAAACCTGAGACAGCCCTTATTCCTACACAGGAAAAAGAGATTCCAAAAAATTTTTAAATTATGCCAAACTAATCTGTATATTCATTCTAATCTCAAATTGTTAAAGTGGTTACGTCTTAGGAGGGGCCTGGGGAAAATATTTGTGATACATATGACAGGCAAATCTCCCAAACAGCAACTGATAAGGAAAAAAGAAAAACAGTAACTCAATAGAAAATGTGGACAAAATATGTGACAAATAGGTCACAAAGGAAACAATGCAACTTGGTCTTAAATATATGAAAAGAAGCTTAGCTTCATTCATAATAGAAAAAAATGTAAAATAACACACATCTAAATTACCATTTTTCTCTTACCAAATTGGCAAAAAACAAAGTTTGATAGCAACCTATTGACATGGTTGTTGGTAAATAGGAACTCCTCCACATTGGTTAAAATTATTCTATTGCTTATGTATTATATAGTTACATTTCTATGGAGAGTATTTGCATAGTATCTATTGAAATTATAAATGCATGTATTCTTGAATCCAACAATTCCACTTCCTTCAGATATACTCACATACATGCAAAATGACACAAAGATAATTTTGAAACACTATTTAAAATGGTAAAAGATTAAAAACAGCCAAACATCCTTTGATTGAGGACTGATGAAATAAAGTATGATACAGCCATACAACTGAATATTATTCAGCTGAAAAAGAAAAAAATTTTTATGTACTGATATAGAAAAACTCCATGAAATATTGTTAAGTAAGAAAGCAAAGTCCATGAGAGTGTTTATCCATGCAGATATTTATGTACAAGGGGGGAAATACGAATATATATTCAAACGCATGAGACTGTAGCAATGGTCACTTGGGCAGAGGAAGGCTTGTCTGCAGGAATACAAAGGAAGGCTGGATGTGGAAAAGGGAGTTTTCACCCTACACCTGTGCATAACTTTGGATGAACAACATGAATGCATATCCTGTGAAAAATTTTAAACTAAATTTTAATTGGACATTTTTCATCCATGAATTATTTGAAAATTAATATTTTTACATCATGAAATGACTTTGTAAGTGCATATGTGACAATCCCTATTTTTGAGATAGAATCATGGTAAAAGCAATTACTATTTCAATTAGAGATAGTAATTTCTAATTTCTGCTATTTAACTGTAATGTAAAGTTTATCACATTACTATAATTTAACAAACAACAAATTTCTGAATATCTTGAATATAGCAGTCTCTCTTGATATTGAGGCAGGTACAGGAAGATAAACAAGAAAATAGATTTTATGTTATATTTATTTAAATGTTTTATATATTTATTTAACATATTTAAATATATTTATTTAAACATATTTAAACATATTTAACCTTTATTTAAACATATTTCTGTATAATATTTATTCATTTCACTTATTTATCTTACATGTATACATACACAACACATATTTATAAAGGAACTGAGGGTAATCTTTAGACAATATAGCACTATCTCAATTCTTTATCACTTGTTTAAACTTAACACACAACCAACATATCCCACAACAAATTGATCCTTGTTCACATATAAAGAAGTAGTATGTTCCTCAGCCAGTGTGGCTCAGTTGTTTGGGCATCATCTTGCAAACTGAAAGGTCTCTGGTTCGATTCCCGGTCAGGGCACAGGCCTGGGTTGCAGGTTTGGTCCTCTGTGGTGCGTGAGAAAGGCAATCAACTGATGTTTCTCTCTCACATCGATGTTTCTTGCCCTCTCTTTCTCCCTTCCTTCTCCTCTCTCTAAAATAAAAATAAATAAATAAAATGAAATATTTAAAAAGAAAGAAAAAATTTATGGGTATGTTTAAACAATGTTATATTCACTGATTTGGAAAAATAGTATCACATTGGAGTCAATGGACTTCTGCCCTTGAGGAAATGTAACGAACTTATCTGTGGAGAAATGTCCCGTTGGGCGTAGTGGGGAAGGGCACAGGCGTTTGGAATAAGGCCCATCTAGATCAAATCCACTGCCTACGTGACCTTGGGTGAGTGACCTCATAGGGGATTGTTTCCTATCACATACTAGATTCCTCATAAGTGGTTTATTAAATAAAACAATGAGTATAAATAGTCTAGCACAGACATCTACTTGAACTCTGTCTCCATTATGAAACCTCTCTGTTCTTTAAATGTCTCCACATTCCTGTAGATATATAAGCTTGCAGAGAAAAAAATAAACAAAAGAACACAAAACAGGAAGAAAATAGGGAAATCAGTGACCTCTCTGACACAATTTGAGGGGTCTGAAAAAGGGTCTCCCCCGGTCAGACACATCCCATCAAACAGGCCCCCAGTATTCCGTAAACTCCATTTGGGATGTCAGCCCCCAGCTAGTCCCATCTAGAAGGAGATTAATCCATTAACTATTAATACTTAGCATAGCACATTAAACAAATGTTACTATTAATTTGTTTATCTGAAAGAAGCTATCTTAGAAAATAGTTTCTGGGGAGACACAGAATCCTGATGTGCCACTTCAGCTGTGCCAAGAGACCTTGGGACACAGCTTGAATAAGGCAGGAATAAGACAAAGGGAGCAAAGCTATCCTCACACACAAATAAGAGGGATTCGTGGGAGCAGGGAGTGCACCTCCTCAGAGAGAAAGAGTAGACCTTGAAGTAGGGGAAGAAAGAGTCTGGGTCCTCTTCCCAGTCCAGAAGAATGCAACTGCCCGGTGGCAGAATGGCCAGGGGCTTCTGAGAACAGATATTTCTGAAATTTGATTGTAAGTGGTGTGCACGGCTTCAAAACCCCCAAATCAAGACTTTGGGCAGTGAAAGAATTGGAATTATGTCCAAGCAGAAAACACATGCCAAAGGGGGCAGCAAACACAGAAAGTAGGATAAATGCACAGTGGAGAAGACTTCCAGAAGTGAAAAGGCAGAATCAAAGGGCCTAAGTCTGGAGCATAGGTTCCCCCAAGAATCCTCAGACACAACAGGAATAAGGGCGGGGACAAGGATCGCCTTTGTTCCCACCACATATGAGATGAAGGGTCCAGTCCATTGAATTAAGTCTCAAAGGATGGGGTTACCTGGCTGCACATTGGCTGCACTAGCTCTCTTTCATCCAGCTCTCCAATAGCTGGGGAAAAGCTAAAAAGCAGGAGCCAGAGGGCCTAGGACCCAGGGCTGACAGAAGGATAATACAATTTAGAGGACAAAACTTAGGAGAAATGATACGTAACAGGCATCAAATGGGGACCCCCTCGCAGAAGACAGTTGCTCTGAAGAGGGAGAGGCACTGTGGGCTGTGCAAGCCCTGCACAGATTGCACATTAACATTTTAAATATTATTCACCTAAAGTTAAATTTGGTGTGTGCTATGTGGGTAAGTGGTCAAATACCAAATTACCTGTGAGAAGTTACTGAAAGGAAAATATTCAATCTGTTACATGACAATACAATAGGAAAAACCTGGAATTAAGGGGGAAAAAACATGAAAATGGTACGTTTTCTTCCCAGCAGTCTGTTTAAGAGAGTCAAATTAAGACACAAAGTGATCATATCAGCCTTAATTCTCCTCTGTTATTAATTGAACACCTTCTTGGAAACATGCAGATAAAGGTCTCATCTTGGAGAATTTAAGATAAGAGTAAACCGAAAGGAGAAATTAGCAGGCTTTACCAGTTCACACTCAAACCCATCACACTCTTTGTGCAAAGCTGCCCACAGATGCATAATGTTAAACTGAACCTTTAATGTATTCTGATTTGGGGGGAACTTACAATCATAAGGCCTGTACTTAGGTCCACACTTCTCTTTGTACTTAGTGTGAGCCATAAAACCGGGTGAATGGCAAAAAGCTGTTGTGAAACAAGAAAAATTAGAGTTCCATTTGTTACAAAGAAATGGAAGGTGCTTTCTATGATGGAAATACATATACGCTGTAGATACGCCTCAGCTAAGGACAGTGGACCCTCCAGTGCAATGGTTTAGAGACATTTTAATATGATAAAAGAAATGCTGAAATTCGGTTCTTTGCCTGAAGGAAGATTTGTTATAAACAGTAAAACTGGCCAGATGTCCAGTGATCCTAAAAATAGGTAAGTTTCTACTGTAAAACCTATTACTTCACAGGGAATAATGAAAGAAACACAGCCACTCTCTATGGAAAAGATCAACCAAGAAATAGCCAAGATAATTTCCTTCATTTGACCATAAACCCATCAAAACTTCGTGGAATGTGGTTACTTTATTTATTCAGTAACTGTGTTCAGTCAACCACGCACGCCGGAGGCTTCCTAAATAAGGAGAGAGATAGACAGACTGCCACGGGACCTTTCCCTTCACAGGAACCCCAGTATCGGTGTGTGTCTCCAGATTCCTGAGGAGCTGTCTACTGAACTCAATGGTCGCCCACACAGACTGACCTAGAAACATATTGCATCTTATTCCTCCTTGGCATTGCTAAACATTTATTTTTTAAAATCTAGCTACTTAACGTGAACTGCTTAAAAAAGAGAGAGTCCAGGAAGACTACAATCAGATACGTTGATTCTGAGAAGCTGATCATCAACTACAGAAACAAGGAAATGGTGATTTTTTTAAAATGAAAATACCCAATATTAATATGGGCCATGAAAACACTTGAAATCTTGATCAGTATGATGTCGTGGAAGGTAGGCCTATTTGACACCACCGTGTGTAACTCATTCGTTCTTTTTCTTTGTGTTTTCTTTGTGGCTTACTGCTTCGTGATGCAGTAGCAGACTCTTGCCCTGCTTCCCCGCAGTTCTGTCTGAAAACAGCTGTTTTTCCATCCAGTCCTCCAAAGAGCAAATTATCAGTGGGACTATTTTGCCAAAAAGATGACTTGTTTTAAAATACAAAAGAGGCTGTGGTCAGGATGTGGGTTCGATTCCCACACACATAGGGCACATACATAGGTTGAGTGTTCAATCCCAAATCAGGCCACAAGGGGAGGCAACCAATTGTTTCTCACATTCCCCCCACCCCGCCTCTCTCAAACCAATAAACATATCCTCAGATGAGGACTTAAAAATAATAAAATAAAACACAAAACAGAAAGTTATAGCCAATAAGCAATTAACTTAGTACCAAAAATTACATCTTCAGGGTATATTTTAATGAAGATGGCATTCATGGAAGTTCCAAAGTAAAAGCTAGAGAGTTACAGTCTGTCCATATGTTTCTCTCATCATAGTACACAAGTGGCATTTTCAAAGGCACGGATGATATTAGATGTTAAGGGGGTTACCACTACATATTAATGCTTTTTAAAAAATCTTGTTTATTGGTTTATCCCCAAAGTAAAGCTGGTTAGCCTGTACAGCAGCTAGTTTGTGGCACCATCAGCTGTGATTTTTGAGATTTTTGAAGCCATGGAGCTATTTCTTCAAATAAACACTCGAAGTCCTCTTCGTAAGAAGTGTAACTGCTCTGGTTGAAGAGATCAGAGGGACCCCAAATCTGAGTCTGGACCCCTTTCCTTCCCTTCACTTCCTTGAGAAGCAAAGAGTAACTGTGAACCTGGGGTACAAAACTGGCCTTGTTTCATTTCTTTATTTCTTATTTTGTTTTCCCAAAATAAAAATGTGTGACGTTTAAAATTTCTAGGCAAAACATACTTTGGAATTTAAGAAAATAAGCACAAAACCTCTCTGCATATGTAACAAGATCTGAGCGTAAGTTTTAACAGAACGAGCTAAAAATTGTTAGCTTAGCCTGTCCCGTTCTCATCTCAGACTGTCTACCCCCAGGTTCCCTTTGTTCACAGCAGCCCGCAGCCTTTCTAGCGCCGCCAGCCTCTCTGCCCGGGAGTGAAAGGAGGCAGTTTTCTCCTCCTCGTGTATGTTTGGGCCCCTTCAACCAAAATTTTAAAAGTAGGATTGTACTGACATGCAAACCCTTTCTGGCTTCAATTTTACAATTTTAAATAGTCTGATTTCACTCCACAGGGTGGGAGAGAGAAAATCTAAGTCTGCGGTTATTACTGCGATTGAGGTTTTTGCTACACATGAGCGGATACTGCCATCTAGTGTTGAGAAAAAAGAAAAGGGTTACGCCAAAAGTTTTCAGTCTTTTATTAAGGTTTTGACAAATCGTAAATTCAAAATGGGAAAAAATGGCTTTATAAAAGTCGTCAGTCTCTCCTCACTTATACAGCTATTTCGTATCCATAAAATAGTTTGAAAACTAAAGAGAATGAAAAATATAACAAATTAGGAAACTTTCTTCTCTAAAATCAGAAAAATTGCTGTGTAATTCTTACTTTTGATTAAAGGTTGAAAGAAAATCGTTGTTTTATCAGTTACCTTTTCGCCCACATTTTAGATACTATAATGAAGATTAAATATAAGTAATTTATTCCGTTTTAATTATTTTAACTTTATTTAAAAATTAAAATTAAGATACAGATTAATTTATTTTCTTTGTTTTCTTATAAAGGCACTAGAAATGCATCAGGCAAACTCAGTTTTAATTTTATTTTTTTAAAGATTTTATTTGTTTATTTACTTTGAGAGAGAGGGAGAAGGGAGGGAGGGAGAGAGAGGGACAGAAACATTGATTAGTCGCCTCTGGCATGCCCCCAGCTGGGACTGAGACCCAGGCATGTGCCCTGACCCGGAATCCAACCAGCGACCTTTTCGTTTGCAGGGCGACATTGAACCCACTGTTCCATATCAGTCAGGGCTTAATTTTAGATTTAGTCATAAATAAATTTTCTTTAGAAAAATAGGGTAATTAAGACGTAGCCTTTTTTAGGCCTCTAATAGGGCACACTTAAGCTCAAATGTAGAAAAGTCCCATGCAGGGTAAAATGCTACCACAAAGGCATCGCACATGCGTCAGAGAATCGGCCGCGTTACAACTCCCCTGCTAGGACAGGGAGACAAAGTCCTGCGCCTCCAGACCATCAGCATGAGAGATGAGTTGTCTTTACTCCGGTGTCTGGTGTTCAGCCGGAAGAAATAATTTGTTGGCCAAAATTCAGTTGTTTTCACACATAAAAGGGCATCTTCCCCTTTAAAGAATATTTATTTAACTCTGCCAGCTGCCAAGCACCATGCGATGTCCTGTCTCGGCTATCTCGCGGTCCAGAGAAGCGGATGTGGAGTGTGACGTGTGGAGGGTGCAGAGCAAGCCCCCGGCATGCACGTCTAGGAAGAGAAAGGAGAAAGACCATAAAAACTGCAGGGTGTCAGTCTGTGTGTGAAAGCTGATTACATACTATGCACTGTGCACAGTGTGTACGTGCATGTGTGTGCATGTTTAGAGGTGTTTTAAAAAACTGATGACTGAGTTTGTTGTATCAACAATTCTGGTTCCAACCATTATGGATTATTTTGCTGACCTCATTAAGGAATTTTCTTCATAATTAACATTGGTCTAGAGCTGTTTATAAGGCACCTTTACGCATGCCACAATTTATTTGCTCATTTAACAAATGTGTACTGAATACAAGCCACATGTAAGGCTCTCACAAGCATCAAAAAAACAAAGCTAAAAAAAAAAAAAACTCATCCTTCAAAGAGCTTCATGGGCTAAAGACAGAAAGAAGCAACCTCACAGCTGAGTTTACAAAACAATGTAAACCTGAGAGAGGAATGAAGGGGAACTATGTCGAAACCAAAGATAGATAGCAGATCTGTTTCTGCTTGGGTGACAGGCAGGAATCAGGAAGGTGTAGGCGATAGAAAACTGAATAGCACATGAACCAGCAGAAGAAATATGTACTGAGAACCACAGGTCACTGTTGGATGTGACATGCTCAGCGGCATCAGTAGGTGAGTCTGGTGAGGAAGTGTCACTCAGAGGAGTCCCAGGCATATATGCCTAGTGTCATATGTGCAAGAAAGATATAAAATTAAATGTTATAAGAGAACAGCTTATAAGCAGAGAAGTAGTGTTGTGTCCACAGTCATCCCAAACTCTCATTATCCCACAGCTTAGACCCAGAATAGATGGTCCACATGCCTCGTGGCTAACATCCCAGCCAAAAGGGGCCCTTCCCCATAATACTCTAGGGACCAGGGAACATCTCTTTGCCAGGGACGCTCCCTGGTCAGAGACGTGACCTTGACAGAAAGGGAAGACTTCTGAAGCCCACATGCTGATACCAGTTTGTTCTTCTGGTGTGCTAACTCTGAACTGCTATGCCAGCTGTCTACTAAGATCTACCAAAAGTCGGGAGGAAACGAGGCTCCAGGACATGCAGATTTCTTGCTCCCAAGAGGAGCATAGAATAGGAACTGAAGGCTCTGTTTACCACACTGAACCAATTTGAAGCTGCAGGCATCTGGGAGCCACTAGCTGTTCTTGGGCAGAGAAGTTAGAGCCATCTGACTTGTATCTTAAAGAAGTTCAGTTGGTTGGAGCGTTGTCCTGTAAACCAAAAGGTCACGGGTTTGATTCTCGGTCAGAGCACATACCTAGGTTGTGTGTTCAGTCCCTGGTAGGGCTGCATGAGAGAGGTAACCAATTGATGTTTCTCTCCCTCTCTCTCTCTCTCTCCCTTCCATGCTCTCTAAAATCAGCAAGTGTGTACTCATGTGATGGTAAAAAAAAATAAAGCAAAAGATCGTGCATTGTAAAAGACAGGTCGGATTGGAGGCCAGCGGAGGGAGCTGTTACAAAATGTCATGCTAGAAGGTCTGCAGAGGCAGAGAGGATGGAAGGACAGCCAGACAGGAGAGATGCACACTAGGGGTGGAACAAGCAGGGCTTTGACACTGGTTACATCAGGGAAGGGAGAGAACAGCATCTAAAGCTACTCGGTCTCCAGCTGAGTTACAAGCAGGATTAGGGAAGAGGAGGTAGGGAGGGAGATGAGAAACAAAAGGCTATTTTTTAACTTTTTATTTTGAAATAATTATAAATTCACAAGATATATAGATTGGCAAATACAGTACAGATAGGTCCCATTTACCCCTCACCCTGTTTTATTATAAGTATCTCCCGTGTACTCCCACTTTATAGACACATCCACCCTCCCCTTCCCTTTGCTATCCCTATTCCTGGCAACCACTAATCTGTTCTCTGTAATTGTGTCCTTTAGAGAATGTTATGTGAATAGAATCACACAGTGTATGTGAGACTTGCTGGTTTCACTAAGCATAATGCCCAAGATGCACCCAAGGAATTACATGTATCAATAGTCTGTTCCTTTTGAATGCTGAGTAATATCCTATGATGAGTGTAGCACATTTTTTCAACCTTTTACCCACTGAAGGACACTTTGGTTGCAGGTTTGGTCATTAAAAATAAAGCTGCTGTGCATACTTATGTACAGGTTTTGTAAAAACCTAAGCTTCATTTCTCTGGGATAAATGCCTGGGAGTGTGATTGCTGGGCCATATGGTAAGTGTATGTTTAGTTTTGTGTATGTTTAGAAATTGAATAAGGCTTATCTTTCAAGTTAAGTATGATTTTCTTCCTGTTTTGAAAGTAAGAAATGAGAAGCATGGTGATTAGTAGCTCAGGCTTTGGAGGCAGAGTTGGGCTTGAATCTGGCACTGCCATCATCAACTGTGAGACTTAGCAAATTAATTAACCCTGCTGTACTTACATGTCATTTTTTCTCATGTGTAAATTTCTGTAACCTGTCAATGGCACTGGAATAGCACCAGAATGATAATTTGCTGCTTTCCTTGAATAAAGGACAGGTGGGATTTCTAGGAATGAAATGTGTAAGTGTGCCTGTTATCGAGGAAGGAAAAGAGAAGCTGGGCTGGATAGAGCTGAGAATGTAGCTGATGCGGCAGTTCATACTTCCTGGAGTGACCTGGAGGCTGAGATGGGGCAAGAGAATGAGGAATGGATGAAGGTTTATAACTGGGCAGCTGAAGGAAAATCTAGACTAAGCCAGTCCCAACGTTCACACAGGAAAAAACAAATGGGATATGTGATTTGATTTAAAAAAAAAAAAAAAAGATTCTCAGTCTAGCAGGGTTCTGGTTGCTGGTGGTTTTCTAAGCTACAGGTGCTATGAGGGATTCAGGGGTGGAAAGAGAGGGAAAGTATGATCAAGTCAGCAAATATTATGACTCATGTTTCATATGTCATTTTAAGCTCCAAAGTAAGGGTGTATCATGTTGGGGTGGGGATGGCATTATAGGTGGTTTAAGAAAGGCCAGCTCTAGGTAGAAGTCCACAGGAAAGGTGAAATAAAAGCAGAGGTTTAGACAAGGTATGGCCAAGGTCAAGGAGGCCAGCAGGGGCAATAAAGGGCAGAAACATTCTCAAGTCCAGGCAACAAGAGTCAGCTATCAGGAGATCAGCAAAATAGATGAAGGAAGTGGGGTGAATGAATTTCTGACTCTAGAACACATAATTTTGCTTTTTATTTGTTTTCTTCTGTGTGCTGCTTCTGTGAAGCCCTGTGCCTTTAGGCATTAGTTCTAGCTAGAAAGAGATCAAAGACTGGGTTATCTTTGATGAGAATAAAGGATTGAAGTTATCTCATGCAATATTAGTAGAGGAGCCCTGGCCAGTGAGGCTCAGTTGGTAGGTGGCTGATTGATCTCTCTCACACATTGATGTCTCTCTCTCTCTCTCTCCCTCTCTCTCTCTCTCTCCCCCCACCATTTCCTCTCTCTCTCTAAAATCAATAAACATAGTTTGAAAAAAAAGATTAGTAGAAGTGAATGTATTAGGATGCTTTGGAATACAAATAACAGTTAAAGCCAACTGAAGGAGCCTCAAATAATAAAGAAAATTATAACCTCATATAACAAAGTCCAAGGACAGAAGATTCCAGAGCAAGTCAAAATAGCAGCACAAAAACACTGAGGACTCCTCCCTCCGTTCCATATTTCCTTCTGCCATCATCTTTACACTGACCTCTTGTGGCCACACAATGTGGATGAGCGAACAAGGTACTAATCCCAGGATAAATCCAAGAAATTTCTTTTAGAGGTTTAGAGTCAGAAAATTTAAAAACTAATCCTGATTAAAGGCTTCACTTAGTTGAATTCTAACTGACTGAAACTCTTTAGATCATTCTTCATGCTTTATACTTGCCCAAGATTTCTCTCTAACATCAGGATCAGGCCACCTTCATGGGTTTCAATGAACTTCCTTTACTCTCATTCTCAGGACACGGAGAGATGTTTCAAACTATTTCTTTTAAGAAAGGAAGTGTATTCTTAAATTTGCACAGTAGAGTACTTTCACATGGCTTGTTTAATCTAATCTTTCTGAATCCTTGTGAGTTAGAGCAGATATTAATAACCTCATTTTGAGATGGAACAGGCTCAAGTTTAAGTGAATTTCCTCAAGTTCGAGTTTAAGTGAAGGTCACTGAGAAACTACATTGCAAAATTCAGACTTCAGCCCAGATATTTTATTTCTCAACTCAGTGCTCTTTCTACTTTCAAGGACAATAAGTCTGATTTCTCTGGGCCAGTCCAGATTTCAAATGCGAAGTCAGTCTCGCATCACTGCAATAATAACCTTTGGAACACAAGAGTTGGTTTTTATATAAAGAATACACAAGCACTATAGTAAAAACCGTGGGAGGGCTCAAAGGAGGAATTGGGTCAGACACTCAAACTAATGCTCTAAATTTCGATGCGATGAATAGATGGCTATCTTTCATCCCCTTCCATTCCACCAGCTAAAGTGGAAAGGAGGAAAGTTAGGTAAGTATCTTAGGGTGTGCGTAGGTGGGAAGTACAGAGGAAGCATTACTTAAGAGGGGGAGCAGGGGGGTATCACAGACCTTGCTCACCTCAGTTTTATCCTACATAAAATTCAGATAATAGTACCTACAGTACACTTTTTATACTGATAAAATAAGATAGTGATCATTTTTAAAATATTCAGCAAAGGATTGTTTGAGTATTAGAAGAATAAAGGACCCCTTGCTAATATATGACCTAAGCTCTAACTTCACATGGGGGAGGTGGAGATAAAAGTTCCAACCCCCTAAACACCTCATTGATTCCCCAACAACCAGCCCCCAACCTTAGATGCTTTCCAAAGTCACCTTGTTAACATAAACACCTGTGTGACTCAAAGGGTCTGTTATGAACATCAAGACATCTTTATCACTCTTATTCCTTAGGAAATTCTAAGGGTTTGAGGAGTTCTGTGCCAGAAATAGGAAGGAACACCAAATACATATTTCTTATTATAAATAACATCCCCTTCCCAATCCACCAAAACTACTCTAACCAATACACAGAATGACTATGTAACTTATTATAAAACCAGGAATTCTGAGAATGAAAGAGAACATAATTAACAATTACCATGGAATGATAGGTATAAACAGGACTCATCCTATATACAAACTGGGACTTATGACAACTCTATAAATATTTCCACTTGGATGTTTTGAATCTTACCCAACATAAAAACACTGTACCATTGCTTTTCCTACAAAAATATTGTTCTTCTTCATGTTGTTAAATTCCACCTATATTCATTCCATTTGCTCAAGCCCAAAACCTGGGAATCATGTCCAATTTACCCTTCTCTTCTCTCACATCCATTTCATAAACTCACTATCATAGAACTATCCACGAAGTATAACCCAAATATATATACTTCTGTCCCCTCCACCTACTAAGTCCTTCTCCCCTACCCATTGTACAATACCCTGTTCATTTCCTTCACAGGCTGTAATATGGGCCAAAAGGGGCACTGTAACAAATCACAAATTCCTAACTGAGCAGGGTATGGTGGGCAGTCACGCCTCAGGCATATAACGTTTTAGTAAAAAAATAACTTTTGCCTTAAGCAAGTGCTGTGCATCGTTTCTGTGCATCTAGGTTAACACACCTTCAAAATTCAAACCCCAATTCCAGACACCCTCAAGGGAGCACATAATCTTGTGACCTATCCTGGAATCCGATCCTTCCTCTCTCCCCACTCTATGTAATCTTCCTTGTGTTCCCTCCTTAATTTCAAATGCTTAAAAGAAGCTGCAAAACTATTACTCTGAGGAGCACTTGAGATTTCACTCCCTGACATGACATGTCATCAGTTTGGCTCAAATAAACCCATAGCATTCTCTATGGGTTTGGATGTTTCTTACTTTGACAGTAATTATAGATTTGCTAGTTTACTTGTCACTGTCTTTTCTGGTGCACTGGCAGGGACCCTGAGGTTTGGTCACCCAGTGCCTGGCATTCTTAGCACCCAGCATAATGCCCACACTTACTGCTATACTCCATAAGTGTTTATTGGATGAATGAATACATGAATAAATGGAGAAAAAATAAGCAAACCTCCTGCAAAATACCTTTGGGAAATTTGGTGTAAATAGTGTGAAATTGAGAATAATATAGCTGGGTCTTTGTGGCCCTATTAAAAAATCAGTGTCTGAACCTTTGAGACAAAGACCTAACAACCAAGTAAGGTCAGAGTTAACACTAGAAAACAGCACGAATGAAGACAGACTTGGAGGAAAGTAGAGGACTGGCGAGTTCAAAGCATTCCCTCTACGCCTCTCATTCTCTCTCTGTGTCATTCCATTTTCATTCCATTCCAATCTTGCACTAGTAGAGAAAATTACATGGATAAACTGGTCAAACCGATCTTTCTGGTTAAGGAATGAAGGGGACCGTGAAGCTGCCTTTTAGGATATTGATTTTAAGCTGTTTATTAAGACTCAGAAAGATCATTTGATTGTCTCCCTTCCTACCTAAGAGATTGGGAGGAAAAGACCTACCCAGGAAGGGAATTGCTGGGTGTTGCCTTAGCCTAATTTAACTTAACTGTGGAGGAGTGGAAGGCCTCGGGCAGAGGCTTGGCAGTTCGAGTCCCTGTGTCCCATTACTCCCGGGTTGCCTACCAAGGATTTGCCCGTCATCCTGGTACGTGTTCCACTCTTCTTCAACCACCTGTAAAGCCCCATCCTCACTTCTGAAATCTAAGACCTTGTTATCCGCTTTTCCCCTTTGTCCAAAATATCATATATGCCCAATGTTGCCTCACTGTCTTTGGGAATTTTCATGCATATATGAATTCCCAAGGACATGTATCAAAATCTGATTTTCTTTTATTAGTCTCTCTCTGTTCATTTGATCATCAGCCCAACAAGAAGAAATTAGAAGGTAGAACTAAAAGTATTAATTATTTTTAGCCCCCCATGAGAACACCCTTCTGTCTGATAGAATATAGAAGTCAACCATTCAGAAGCATTATCATCAACAGTATTATATTTTTTTTTCTCCAGAGGCAGGTTGTTGCACCAAAGGAGGACTCATTCCCTAACAGGAATAACACATTGGACAGTCATCCAACAGCCAAAAGTATTAACGCTTTTTAGGCATTAACTCTAAGACAAAAGTTAAACCAGAGATATAGTCTCAATTCAGTTATAACATCATTCATATGACTCTCTCTGTAATGAACAACCAACCAAATAAAGTGAGACCTGCCGCTGGAAAAAGGAAAGAACAGGAGTGGGAGATGGACAAAGGCAAGGAGCTGGCAGTTTTCATTACTGTATCTCATTCTTTTCTTTTTAAGTGCCCTTTTTTAAATTTTTGTTTTAAGATTTTATTTATTATTTTTAGGGAGGGGACGGAAGGAAGAAAGAGAGAGAAACATCAATGTGTGGTTGACTCTCACGTGGCCCCCACTGGGGACCTAGCCAGGGTACCCAGGCATGTACCCTGACTGGGAATTGAACCTGTGACCCTTTGGTTCACAGCCTGCACTCAATCCACTGAGCTACGCCAGCCAGGGCTAGTGCATCTCACTCTTGAAAAGCTACACACCAACACGAACACACACAAGAGCAGAGTCTTTCACCCCTGAGGAGGAACACTTCAAGCACACTCTGGTTGCCACTTGCTAGCCTTTGGCCTACATCCCTGAAAAGCACAGCAATGTTGTCAAGTTCGGCTCTGCCTCAGGATCACTGTTTCTGTACCTCTCCTATTTGATACTGCAATCAATCACAAAGTATATCCATGGTAAAATTTGCTGTTACAAAACATCTCTAATAGGAGAAAACTTACTTGCAAATATATCTGGAAGTTTAAAGTCTTGTTTTTAGAAATGGCAATTCCACCTATGGTAGTGTGCAGGGCCTAGAAGTACAAAGTGGGATAAGAGTAGATCCCAGAAGTCTCTGAGGCAGGCCTCCTGGGTTGTAAGGAACCTTTCCTCCCAGGACAGAAGCCACCCTCACCCCTCCTCTAGGACCGTGTCACAATACAATCACTTGGCAAGAAAGCAATCCTATTACCGTCATACCAACCCTCCTGCCCTGGTGAAGGTACTTTGGAGTGGAGGCAACAAAACCCCCAACTCCAGCTGGCTTAAACAATCAAGGTAATTTGTCAGCTTGTGTATCTGTAAAGTCCAGAGTAGACAAAGCTTTGAAGTACAGTCCATTGACGGCCCCACCTCTCCTTCTCTGCTTCTCTGGATCCTTCCTTTCTTTACATATTGACTCTGTCCTCAGACTGGCTTCCCTTTGAGCTACTTAGAGCAGCAATACTTGTTTCTTTATTCCTCTTCAAGGAGAGAGACCCTTACTTCACTCAACCATTAGCCTGAAGTGCTTGACTTGTTCCAACTGGGTGACCCCAGAAGAGACCATGATGGCAAGGGAGATGGGATTAGGACCATCCTGCATGTAGGCAAGTGTCAGTCCCTCCCACCTACAATGCATGGCTGCAGCTGAATGTAGGAGGGTGTGATGTGCCGAGGCATCATGTCTACATCCAGCCTCTGTGTGGATTTCCTTGGTCCATCACTTAGAACCACAAACAAAGCTGAGAATAGACTCACTCTGGTTTTAGTCATTCTTTCTATTTCCCTCCTTACTTTCTCCTCTTCTTCTTTCTCTTCTCCTCCCTTCTCCCCTCCCTCCCTCTCTCTCTCCCTCTCTCACTCTCCCTGCTATCTTTCCCTCCTGCTTGTTAGAACTAGCAGTGAAAGCAAGGTAGGAAAGAAGATGAGGAAAGGTAGCACAGCAAAGATATAATGTCTTTCATTTTAGTAGAAGGACTCTGGGAAGGATTCAGTGATTCAATCTGCAGTTACGCAAGGTTTGCAGCTGTGGCCAGATCTGGTGCCTTAGGTATGTAGATGTATGTGGTGATCAAGAAAAAAATCTATTTGGGGAAATTTTAGAAGAGGAAGCAAAACAGGTTGATTACCCAGAGGTACTATACAAGTCTGGACAATTATTCAAACCAACTACAGTTGGCCCTCTGTATTTATGGGTTTTATATTCTCAGATTCAACAAACCACAGATCAAAAATATTCAAAACAAAAAACCCAGAAAGTTCCAAAAAGCAAACCACTTGAATTTGCCACAGGCCAAGAACTTTACTGACTCTAGAGGAAATAAGTGATGTATAGGCGTACCCTGCAGTAACTGATATGTGCAAATACTTTACCATTTTATATAAGGGAGCTCAGCATCTCAGGATTTTGGTATCTGAGGGATAACAAATCCCTAAGGAACAACAAATCCCTAAGGAACCAGTCCCTCAAGCATACTGAAGGATGACTATACTACCCCTTTTGATAGTCGTGAACTCTTAGAAATTAAGTAAAGAAATAAAAATAGCTCTGGCTGGTGTGGCTCAGTGGACTGAGTGCCAAAAGGTTGCTGGTTTGATTCCCAGTCAGGCCAAATGCCTGGGTTACAGGCCAGGTCCCCAGTAGGGGGTATGCAAGGGACAACCACATATTGATGTTTCCCTTTTCCTCCCTCCCTTTCCCTCTCTCTAAAAATAAATAAATAAAATTGTTTAAAAATATGGTAAATATTGTGCATAATAATTATTCATAATTGCTGGGAAAAAAATTGAAAACAATGTCAGTATTCACCAATAGGCAGAGTGATATGTAGATGATGGCACATCCATCCAATGGAACAATAAGTGACAATATTAAACAATAATTCTGAAGGCTCTGCAATATTATAAAATAGTGCTTATGATTTACTACTAAGTGAAAAAACAGAATTTGAAAAATAGTTATGTAAAATGTGCATATCAGACATAATTAGGTAAAATATATGTTTAAAAAGAGACTGGAATAAATATACCAAATGATACTTGAGTTTTACTGAAATATGATTGTTTTCAACTTTTCAACTTATTTGTGATACTGTTACATTATATTTACAAGTGAAAGAAATTAGAAAGCACTATTACTTGGCAGATTTCTTCTCAGCAGTTTGCCTCTGTGCGGATAAAAGAGCAGTTACAGGTAGGTGGTCTGTCTTCTCCCAACAGTACTCACTCATTTACTCAACAAAAAATTATTGAGCACCTATTATGTACTGAGCACCTATTATGTACTGAGTGCCAGGGATAGACCAATAAGGTGAATGGCTTGGTTTCAGCCCCTGTCCTTACAGTCCAGTGAAGAAGACAGGCAATAAGCAGAAGGGGAACATATTTTTAATTATTTTATTGATTATGCTATTACAGTTGTCCCATTTCACCCTTTATTCTCCTCCGCCCTGCATACCCCCTCCAACCTACATTCCCCCTGCCCCCTGCCTTGGTTCATGTCCATGGGTCATACATATAAGTTCTTTGGTTCTACATTTCCTACACTATTCTTACCTTCCCCTGTCTATTTTTTACTTACCATTTATGCTTCTTATTCCCTGTACCTTTTCCCCCATTCTCCTCATTCCACTTCCCCCATGATAACCCACCATGTGATCTTCATTTCTGTGATTCTGTTCCTGTTCTAGTTGTTTGCTTAATTTGTTTTTGTTTTTGTTTTTGTTTCAGTTGCTCATAGTTGTGAGTTTGTTGTCATTTTACTGTTCATATTTTTTGATCATCTTCTTTTTTTTATATAAGTCCCTTTAGCACCTCACATAATAAGGGTTTGGTGATGATGAACTCCTTTAACTTGACCTTATCTGGGAAGCACTTTACATGCCCTTCCATTCTAAATGATAGCTTTGCTGGATACAGTAATCTTGGATGTAGGTCCTTGCCTTTCATGACTTTGAATACTTCTTTCCAGCCCCTTCTTGCCCACAAAGTTTCTTTTGAAAAATCAGCTGGTAGTCTAATGGAACCTCCTTTACAGGTAACTGTCTCCTTTTCTCTTGCTGCTTCTAAGATTCTCTCCTTATCTTAATCTTGAGTAACTTCATTACAGTGTGCCCTGGTGTGGGTTTCCATGGGTCCAACTTCTTTGGAATTCTCTGAGTTTCCTGAACTCCTAGAAGTCTATTTCTTTTGCCAGATTAGGGAAGTTGTCCTTCATTATTTTTTCAAATAAGTTTTTGATTTCTTGCTCTTCCTCTTCTCCTTCTGGCACCTCTATGATTCAGATGTTGGAACATTTAAAATTGTCCCAGAGGTTCCTAAGCCTCCCCTCATATTTGTGAATTCTTATTTTTTCATTCTGTTCTGGTTGATTATTTATTCCTTCCTTCTGGTCCAAACTGTTGATTTGAGTGCCGGTTTCTTTCCTGTCCCTGTAGATTTCCCTTTATTTGATTTTTCATAGCCTCCACTTTTTCCTCTATTTTGTGAACATACTCAACCATTTCTGTAAGCATCCTGATTACCAGTGTTTTGAACTGTGCATCTGATAGGTTAGCTATCTTTTCAACACTTACTTGAATTTTTTTGGAGCTTTGATGTGTTCTTGCATTTAGAACTTTTTTTGTGTGTGTGTCCCAGCACGCCTGTTACATAGTAAGGGGCGGAGCCTTAGGTATTTGCCAGGGTGGGGCAACCCAGGTCACTGTGTTGTGGTGCTGTATGTAGGGAAGGAGTCCAAGAGGGAACAATGCCACTTGCTCGGCTCTCTGCCAGCTTTCTGTTACTTCCCCCCCACCCACAGGCAAATTGGGCCCTCCTGGTGCAGATTCCCCGGTGGGTGGGCTTGTGTACATTCTAGCACCCTGTGGGTCTCTCCAACGAACTCTCTTGTGAAGCTGGGAGTTTCTCCCACCACCTCAACCCCCACAGTTTTGGGGGGATTTTTTTTCGGTCAGAGGCTTTAAGGCTTTATTTCCCTGCACTGGAACCCTGAGTTGTGTGGTCTGTCTTGCTCTCCAGTTGTTCCTCCTGGTTTATCCACAAGCAAATGTGGGACTGCCTGCTGCGCCAACTGCCACCTTGCCCTGTCCACCACCCACTACCTTGCCCCCCCACCAGTCTCTTGTCCTCCAGCCACCGCCTTGCTGCAAGTCCTCTCCACTAGGCTACACGTCTCCACCTCTCCTACCTGTCTGGATGGATGTTTCTTCTTCTTCTTCTTCTTTTTAATTTAATTGTTGTTCAAGTACAGTCTTCTGTCTTTTACTCCCATCCCAGCCAACCCCCAGAGCCTTCCTCATCTCCCTCCCATTTCCACCCCCACTAGTTTTTGTCTATGTGTCCTTTATACTTGTTCCTGCAAACCCTTCCCCTTTTCCCCTGAAATTCCCTCCCCTCTCCCTTCTGGTCAGCCTGTTCTCTATTTCAGTGTCTTTGGTTATATTTTGCTTGTTTGTTTGTTTTGTTGTTTAGGTTCCTGTTAAAGGTGAGATCATATGGTATTTGTCTTTCACTGCCTGGCTTATTTCACTTAGCATAATGCTTTCCAGTTTGGATGGATGTTTCTTCTTTAACTCCTTGGTTGTCAGACTTCCATACAGCTTGATTTTCTGTCAGTTCTGGTTGTTTTTTGTTTTTAAATTTGTTGTTGTCCTTCTTTTGGTTGTGCAAGGAAGTACAATGTATCTACTTATGCCTCTATCTTGGTGGGAAGTCCCAAGGGGAACCTATTTTAAAAGGGATGTCAGAGAAGATTTTGAGCAGGTGGTGTTTAACTTGAGGTAGAAATGAAGAGGTGCCCGGAACTGCAAGTGGCAGGACAGAACAATTTAAGCGGAGGACCTAAGGTGAGAAAGAGGTTGGCAAGTCCTGGGAACTGGGAGGAGGCCATGTGGTGGCTGGAGCATGATGGAAGAGAAGAGGGGTTCAAATGAGGTTGGAGAGATAAGCAAGGACCAATTTATACAAAATCTTGGTTAAGAACTTTGTATTTTATTCCAAATGCTATGTGAAACCATTGAAGGGTTATACAGAGAGGAACATTGTTCAGTTTGCATTTTGTACAGTAATAGGATCGCTTAGGCTGGATTGTGAGAAAGGATTTGGTGGTGAGTAGGGGACAAGATAAGAAGCAGAGGGACAAGTCAAAAGGTCTTCACAAGACAGAGTGAACTGGATTAGGGTAGTGGAAATGGTGATGGATTAGACTAAAAGGTTTCAGGATGTATTTTCAAGACAGACCAGATGACATGGTGGGGTGAGGGGGAGTGAGTCCAGGACGATGTCCAGATTAATAGTTTGAGCAATTGGGTGTATGGCAGTGGCACTCATAGAGATGGGAAAAATGAAGAAGAAAATAGATTTGAGGGATAAAATGAAGAATTCAGTTAAACTTAAATAGCATTGAACTGCAGCACATAATCTGTTTATGTATACTCCTTCGCTCCAGGGAGACCTTAAAGGACAGGGAGTATGTTTTTCACCTTTGAAGTCTCAACATCCTGAACAATACACATGTTACAGGCTAGACATTTAGTGTTTGTTAAATGAACGTAACAGCTTTGCAAATATTTCTTTCACTCCAGCGCAATAAGATTTTAGTTATTGTGAAAAGCCTGATTTTAGAGAGGGAAAACTTGATTGACCATTAATTATTCTTTAAGAGGAAAAAAAGTATGAGATTCTTTATTTTTTTAATTGTTTGTTTAGTTTTCTGTAAATGAAAATGGAAGTTAAAAGCTTTAATGTGTGTGTTTAAATTCTTGGGCCGGCTACTGACCTTGTTCAAGTGATTTTACCTCCCAGTGTTTCCGTTTCTCCATTTGCAAAAGGGAGATAATGGTAGTTGCCTTATCTCACAAGGATGCCATGAAAATAAGTCAGATAAATTGCTTTGCACTCCTTGAAGAGGGACTCCAGAAAGTACGCATTATTAGATACAATGATGAATACCCACAACTTCAAAGATGTTTTTAAATTGCCCCCCTACCCCCAGTCTTTGAACGTGTTAAGCCTATGAATGGCACTGTGTTAGGTGTTTATACATTTCTGGCAAGCTTTCACCTCTTGTTAAAGCAGTAAATGGTCTTTGAACAAATGTATTTCTCATTCTTTGATAACTATGCTTCCTTGTTTGTATACTTGAAAGATGATTATCATCTGGCATATGAGGTCAAGTTGAACTCCTTGGTGCCATTACAGTTCAATTGCTGCTTTAATTGAGTTTTTCTTCTAAGGTTGAAAATAAGCCATTTGTTTTAAGTTGTTAAGCTACGTGCATTCTAAAAAATAATTGTGAGGTAAATAGAACTATTTTCTACAAATGATACGTATATATAAATTTTTTCACTTTAGCTATAGTAACCTAATTCAAAAATTAATATAAAATTCAATATTTTCATTTCTTCATTGACATATTTTTTTCTGACGGCTTTTCCTAAAATTGCTTTTAATAGCTATAATTATGCTTTTTAACATTTCCAATATAGACAGCCATGGCACACATATAAATATCATCAAAGTGAAAACCTACAGCCCTCCAGACAAAATAAAAAATAGTAAACATCATCTAGAACAACATTTCTTATTCCAGGTGTGCATCTAGTTCACAATTATTGTTACAGAACACACTGACAAGCCAGGAGCACTTCCATCCTCACCCACACCTCCCTTACCTACAGACACAACATGAAACAAAATTCTCCTGCGAAAGCAGCCACAGTAATCCCATCAGAGTGTGTAAAAACTTTCCTTGCAAAAGAGAAGAATAAGACCCGCCTCTCCTCTTTAATAGCACCCTTCCAGGTAAGTGTCTGCATACCCATCTGAGAGAGGTGGAACCTGAAGCTGGATGACTTACAGTGTGTCCCCGGCTAGGTCAGAACACAGGCTAAAAGTGCTTGCCCACAAGGACACCCTCATCCCCATTTCTTCCTGTTTCCACACTGCTCAAGGAAGGACACAACGAAGAAATGAGAACTGAGGCGACACAAATAAAAACACTGCACACTTTGATGATTTTCTAAGAGGGGAGATCTAAATCAGGATAGGGGAAATAGTCTCAGTTCCACCAAGCGATGGTAGAAGCTCCCTCACAGGCCCCCCAGGATCTGACAGGATGAACACCGAAGGACAGGCTTATCCCTCAGGCAGAGCCACTGGGACAAACTTCCTAGGCCCTATATGTGGGGAAGGAGTAGCACTACTATTTCAGAATATTATTGAAATTTAATTTTGAAATTCATCTTTAGTCATATTCCCAGGTACCTATAAAAGATGCCAACAGCATTGCCTCTTCTCAAATACAATTATCTTGCATGGGCCTTGAACAGGTGGGATGGCCCAAACTCCATTTCTGAGGAAGGCATTCCTAACTTCTGGTATCACTGAATTTGCGTAGGCCAAAAGTCATAAATTAGTAGCCCATAGTGGGCCATATTTTATCTCAAACGGTTTAAAAAGAAACTTTATTTTCATGGTTGACACTATTATAGAGATCCCCGGTTCCCCCCTTTACCCACCTCCACCCAACCCACACCAGCTACAAGTTCAGGGGTCCCCAGGCCACCTTTGCTTCTGACCAGCAGGATACAAATTCAGAGGTCCCCACTACCCTCTCAGGTTTGACGATTTGCTGGAATGACTCACAGAACTCGGGAAAGTGTAGTACTGATGACCACAGTTTTATTACAGCAAAAAGATTCAAATCTGAACCGGCCAGAGCAAGAGATGTACAGGGTGAGCTCTGGGAGGGTCTCCGATGTGACACTTCCATTGTTCTCTCAATGAACTGATATGTGACAATACAGAGTACTGCCACCCAGGGAAACTCATCCAAGCTTCAGTTTGTTCAGAATTTGTATTGGGGCTTCATTACTTTGACATGATTGGTTGAATCATTGGTTGAATCACTCAACTCAGTCTCTTGCCCCCTTCCCCTCCCAGGTCAGACTGACAATCTTTTGGTCTTTCTGGCATGACCAGCCCCACTGTGAGTCATGTCATAAACTATCAGGTGTAGTCTGAGAGGACTGCCATGATTATGAAAGGCACTCTTACCACTCAGGAAATTCCAAGGAAGTAGAGGCTACTTCCCAGGAACAAAGGCCAGACAAATTCTTCATTATACACCCACACAATATTTAAATTTTATTTCAAAGTAGCTTCCAACATTTAAAAATCAGTGTTTACATAAAGTCTAAATTTTTTTGTCCTCTACATAAGTACTGGCAATTTTGGGTCTCCATTCCCACAAGGCTACTTCCCCCTTTTAAAGAGACACACGTTTTCCTCACCATCTCTGTTACAGTACAAAAGGAGGGGCCAAGGGCAGCCGAGACAATATACTATTACCTGAAAGGAACCCCCCGGGTTTGCTATGTCCGCCGCCAGAGGAAAGATGTCTCTTAATACCAGAGATCAGTGAAAAGGAAAGGAATTTATTATTCATTTGAAATAACACAAACTAAAGCTCCCCACAAATGCACACAGTCCTCCCAGCACCCTCCACGTGGCAAAAGGGAGCACCTCCAAACCCTCATGGTCCTGACTCTCACCCAAGCCTCATGGTCCCAACCAAGACACCAAAAGCCACATGGTCCTAAACAGACGCGTGGTCCCAAAAAGAGAGACGCCCAATGGCTGCTGTGCCTCCCTTTAAATCCCAGCGCTAACCTTCCTCTGCAGCCCCATTCCTGGCTCCTCCCACAATTGGCCACAGCTGCCAGCATTCTGGGCTGGTGTGGCCCTGTGGTGTGGAGCCAATTATCTCTAAGTTCTTCTGGACTCTACTACAAATCCCTGTTTGGGGCTCCCCTCTTGGCTGCACCCTGTTACATCTCCACAGGCTCTATTTTCCGTATTCTTGGCATGATTCACTCCTTCATAGCTTTCATGTCCACTGCAGACATTTAGATTTACAAAATCTGGCCTAGCCTCAGGTATTTTTGCTGTTTTTATTTCCATCACACATTACTACCTTAAAAAAATAAATGGGGGAAGAATGATAATTACCTTTTGTCATTTCAGTCTTGTTTTAGTTTAAAACCCCTCTCTCTTCCCCTACATTTTGTGTGAGTGGAGGTGGAGGTGGGCACATAGGTATGCTTGTGCCATCTATTTGTCTCTTAAGTCTTGAACCAAGCTAACCTGAAATCTTTGACTGCAGAACCAGGACAAGGTGAATTAAAGCTCATGTCATATTTAGGCTCAAGAACTGCAGCCGATCCAGCAGTTTAAAAAAGAAGCCCTTCATTCTAAAGACAAAACAAAATCTATGTTTTTCATTTTTAAAGCTTTTTATAGCTTCCTTCAGGAGCATAACATTCTCACATCCCCCTCCTGTATTACTCGAAATTCAAAATAAGTAACAGAGAGTAAATAGGACAAATAGTTATCTTCAAACTTCACTCCTTCTCAAAGCCACTTCTGCAGATCACTTGTTTCAATACATGAAAGGCATGAAAGAAGCCCCGAGTACTTCGGGGACCATGTGGACACCTACAGACTCAGGCACAGGTGTCACATTGACCTTGATATACAGCAGATCCCTCCAAATTGTGGATTCCATATTTGTGAATTAATCGACTCACTAAAATTTATTTGTAACCCTAAAATCAGTATCTCCAATGTTTTCAGGCATTTATGGACATGTGCCAAACAGGAAAAAATTTGAGTCACCAAATAAGAAGGTTCTCCACTAAGACCAAACAAGGTGGTACTCTACCTTCTTGTTCCAAAAAAGAACACTGTAAACAAGTGCCTTTTTTTAACATGTGCCCTTTTTGTGGTGTATCTAGTGACACTTTGTGTGTGTGTTCTTTTTGTGCTTTTCATTGGTGATTTTGCTGTTTAAAATGGCCCCCAAGCATAGCAGTGCTGTCTGGGTTTCTAAGTGCAGGAAGGCTAACAGGCCTCACAGAGAAATTACTTGTGTTCTTGTGTTAGATAAGCTTTGTACAGGCATGAGTTACAGTGTTGTTGGATATGAGTTCATTGTTACTGAATTAATAACATACATTAAACAGAAACACAAATAAAACAAGATTATGCACTGATCAGATGATGAAAATGTTGTGACCAGAAGCCCACAGGACCCACATTTTATATTTTCCCTAGGAGAAATGGTTTAGTATTCACTAATTAAGCATTTATGGTGACTTTATAGAACATAACTACCACAAATAACAGGGACCACCTGTCCTTCTATTATAGTGAAACATAACATTGGACTTTCCAGCACAAAATCGCATCAAAGAAGATTGTGGAGGGAGGAAGAAGGGATAAGAGATTGAAACTAAGCTCACAGGCAAGTAACCATTGAGGATGGTATTTTAAACCAGAAAGTGAATGGAGTTAATATTAGTCATCTTTTCCAGACAACATTAAGATGCCACACAGCACCATAACGAGGACACGGGACTTGAAACTGGAAGGCCTTTGTTGCTGGTCCCAACTCTGCAAATAATTAACTTACGCAAGTAATTTAAGCTCCTCTAACTATCAATGTTAGGGGGATTTAAATCTTGCAGCAATAAGAAGTCACAGCCCTGACCAGCATGGCTCAGTTGGTGGGCATTGTTCTGCAAATCAAAAGGTTCCTAGTTCGATTCCCAGACGGGCACATATAAGTGGCAACTGATGAACTGATGTATCTCTACCACACTTTCTCCCTCCCTCTCCCTAAAAAATAAATAAAATGCTCAAAAAAATAAAGAAAAATATAAGAAGTTGTTAGTCTACAGGGGATGCTTCCCCACCTATCTGGGTTCATTTTGTCCGCCGCCTGAGGAAAGATGTCTCTTAATACCAGAGATCAGTGAAAAGGAAAGGAATTTATTACTCATTTGAAATAACACAAACTAAAGCTCCCCACAAATGCACACAGTCCTCCCAGCACCCTCCACGTGGCAAAAGGGAGCACCTCCAAACCCTCATGGTCCTGACTCTCACCCAAGCCTCAAGGTCCCAACCAAAGCCACGTGGTCCTAAACAGACCTGTGGTCCCAAAAAGAGAGACACCCAATGGCTGCTGTGCCTCCGTTTAAATCCCAGCACCAATCTTCTTCTGCAGCCCCATTTCCGGCTCCTCCCACAATTGGCCACAGCTGCCAGCATTCTGGGCAGGTGTGGCCCTGTGGTGTGGAGCCAACTATCTCCAAGTTCTTCTGGACTCTACTACAAATCCCTGCTTGGGGCTCCCCTCTTGGCTGCACCCTGTTACAAAGTCACATTTCTGTAATTCCTTATTATCTGCAAAAGGTTGTCATTTAAATCATCTCAGTGGGTGAACTTGATGGCCCTTCTTACTTCAAAATTATGTAACTTAAGAGAATCATTTTGCCAAAACAGAAAAAAAAGAAGTATCAAATGTTCATAATACTAGGAAATTTCCCCTGTAATAGTACAGGACAGAGGAAGTATTCCAAATGTAAGAACTAGACAGCAACTCTGGGTTCCTTTTTTAATTGTATTTGTTAAATCATTACAGTATATTTTCTTTTTTAAAAATAAGAAAAAGGATTCCCAGTAGATGGCCATCCTTTGTCTCAGGCCAGACATCATCCCCAGCTTTGTAAATGTGAGGAAGCAAAAGTACCACTAGATGGAGCAGGCACAAGACATATATTTACTTGAAGTTGAGAGAACTCTGGCAGTCCAAATCTTAAAAGGCACACCTTCTGAGTAAAAGGAAGCTCAGTGAAGCAACCTCGGTTACTTTAAAGAATCTAGAAATTCAGGACTAGAACTTCATTCAGTTACCTTGAGAATCCTTTCCACAAAACCACACTGCCTGAGGGAAATTCTTTTTCCTTAAAGAACATTACCAGCAACAACGCATTCCGATTTTCCCACATTTCTTAACAGTATAAAACTAAGAATTGTACTGGGAAAAACTTAAGGTCCTACTTTAGTTAATAGGCTGAGATACTATAGACCTACACATTCATAAACTTACTTGGCATGGTCCTCCTGACTGGCCCTTTTGGACCATAAGGTTAGGATTCAGGCAGGGTAATTTGCCTTCGTAATAACAGGCCACTGGCTATTCTCTCTCAGCAAGCGCCCCCGGAATAGCTGCCTGAAGGACATAAAGGCATTGATTTGGGATGAATCCACACATAAACCTAGAGTGAGGTTTTGCGGTAAGTGGGCAGAATGGCCCGTGGGTTGTTTCATTTAACCTAGTGGGCCATCAGCGTATCTTTTCTGAAAGGAAACCAGACCCAATTCTTTGGGGAATGAGGATGGGGATATAAATTTCCTTGTAAACTTGTTTTCTGTCTGATACCACTTAATATTTTGCATCCAAAGGCAGAGGCAAAGATGAAAAGCAACGACCATTTAGGAATACGTTTTCATTGTTTTGAGAACATACTAGCTCTCCTAGTTAATAAATACTTACAAAATATTGAGAGAGAGAGAGAATGAATTCACTGCTCTTCCACACTTGATTGAACTGGTCTAGATCTACTTTGGGAGCAGCAAAAACCTCAAGAAAATTCCCAAGCAGTAACTACGTTGTGCTACAATGATGAACAACAAAACCAGAGGCGAAGGATTTTGCCTCATACAGGACTGGCTGGCTGCCTACTCAGCTCATTGCCCACTCACTTGGGCCAGCTTTGCAGGCGCCTTCACGTGTCCTTCAGCCACCTACAAGCACCCAGATCCAAGTGCAGATCTGGAGGCCCACAAGCCCACCATGGACCGCAAATGGAGACGGACTGGTATAACCCAAGCCACCCTGCACCCCTCTCAAACCCCATAGCCCCGCGGCAAGCTGCACGTGTCCGAGCCCAGTCCCTGGTGCAAGTCCCACAGCTCAGGGAAGTGCACCGTGCGCGGGGACCCGCTCCGTTTCTCTCCCTGCGTCAAGTGCTTCACCCTCAGCCTCCCGAGAAACCCGCGGCTGACAGAGCCCAACTCTTCGCGGCGGCAACGGGCACCTCCGGAGAAGCCCCAGGCCGACCGCGGCCTCCAGGCGGGGCACGGAGGCTGGACGGGTGAGCACTGCAGGGTCCCGGGACGGGTGAGATAGCCAGTCGCTGACTTTTTTTTTTTTTTTAACGCTAAACTGGACGGTGGACGGCAGTAGGCCAAGGCTTTTCCGCCCGCTGAAAGCCAGCGAGAAAAACAGCGGTCGGGAAGCAAAAGCACGGCACCTACGCCCAAAGCAGTTAGGGTTAGATTAAAAGGCAACCTTCACCCGACTCGGAACCAACCCTCCGCACCCAACGCGCATTGGTCTGCACCTCCTTATAAAGGAGCGGCTGCAGCCTGCGCCCATTGGCCAAGGCCCGCCTGCCATTGTTCTCGCGAGATCAAGCGGGGGGGATTCTTTTTTCCAAGTTCTACTTCCGGTCATGAGGTTAGTCGCTGCGCTATCCCCAAATCCCGGAGAAGCTTCGGATGTTTTCTTAAGATGTACATTAAAGGTGAAAACTAATTTGTACTTCAGACTGCTGTTCCCCATCTGCTGCAGGTCAGGCACTGTGCACTCGACTACTTCAGGAAATTAGATTTCACAAAAATTGGAGGGAGGGACATACAGGAAAGTGATTCTTAACTCTGATCGTGACATTTAGAAAACTTTGATTCTCAGGCAGCACTGAATAAATCACAATCTTGGCTGGCCTCATTGGGTTGCCTCCAACTTCCTGCCCTGGTCCCTTCTCCTTAGAATGAATTATCTTAAACATCTTGAGCAGAGGATGGGTTTTATTCAGTATAACTACTACTTACAGTAAGGACTAAATCTCCCTTCTGCTCGGAAGGCCTTTCGAACATTGGTTTTGCCTTAATGTTGTAAAAGCAGGAAGGATATAAACAAAATTTTTATATTTTATTCCCCATTCCCAGGTTACCTTGTAAGGATCACTTAGAGCCTCCCGTTAGAAGCTGGAGCCTACATAATATCCCAGGCTGGTTGTTGAATTAACTGCTTAGAGACCAGGATTAAGGACTGTGTGCCTGCCTTACCTAGCAAGCTACTTCAGGATCTCTTTAAACTTAAATCTCTTAACCTGTTTAAATCTCAATTTCTTAACTTGTAAAATAGGAATAATACTTGTCTATTTTTCTGGGATGTTGAAGTTTAAATTAGGTAAATGATTGTTCCCATTTTAGAAAAACAGCACTTCAAGAATTCTAAAGTGAGCAATTGTGATCAATCTCTCCAGTGCTTGTGAATCGACTGAGTGCGGCATTAGTTGTTTAAGCTGACCTCAGTTTCTACAGCTCACCGGATCTTCTCTTGCTTACAATCACTATAATGGGAGACACATGCCAAACATTTAAATGTACCACCCAACAAATCCTTGACTCTAACCAAACTGAGTGAGTTACTGCCACTTGCACATGCCTATAATTTTTATATCTTGGAGCCTTTGCCCTAGTGTTCCCTCTGCCAGGAATGCGCTCCTGGTCCATTCTCTACATCTGTATACCTACTTGTAGTCCACCATAGAAAGCATTAGAGAAGAGGGCAGAGATGAAAAGGTAAAGTCCTCAATCCCTGTCTTTTAAGGACATATCTAATGAGGAAGAAAGACAAAACGATAAGACTGCATGAATAAAATGGTCAATAGACTTACATGTAATATAATGTGCTGGAGGACACAAATAATCAACTTAGACTGTGGAGGAAGCAGCATCTGAACAGGACCTATAAACTCTCTAATATTGTGAGCAAAAAAAGTTCCTTTGGGGACATCATCTTATTTGAACCTCACAACAACTCTGTGAGATATTGGGATTAGCAACTCCACTTTATAGATGAACTTGATTTTCAAGATGTTTAAACAATTTGCTTAAATTGGGCAGTTGGCAGGTAGGTGGCAGGGCGTGGACCCAACCCCACATATGCTGCCCCTAAATTCAGAGGGAAGGGCACTCCATTAAATTCCAGCTGTCCTTCAAGCCCTGCCTCAAAGCCAAATCTACCAGAAAGCCTTCTGTGAGCCCTCAAGGCATATTCCCTTCTATGTGTCCCCAGAGCAGTTTTATACTTCTCTTAGGACACCAAATCACTCTCTATCTTGTATTACAATTAAAGTATGGATTCTCCTGTTAGGCTAGCCTGCTGGCTTCCTTGGAATAGGATCTGACTCCAGATTTACCGTAGTAAAATGATTTGCATAGGGCAAATACTAAATACTTTATGTCAATACTGCCATCATTCTTTCCACTACACAGATCATTTCAAACCTCTCTTTCCCCTTTAGACCTATCTAATTAGGCACCAAGACTTGTCCACTTTTCATAATTTCTTCTTTTTAATTTCTATTGCCCATAATCTTGAGTATAAGACTTAACTACTTTATCTCTAGTTTTAAGCTGATCATCAAATCCCCAGAGCCTTTCCAGTAAAATTTATCCTCCAAATTATTGACACATTCATCTAATTTCCTTATGTCTTCTGCTTTTAAATCTTTGTTACCCATTGCTTTTAGGACATTTAACACAAAGCCTTCCAGTCCCTGGTTTTAATTTACTTTCCTAGTATTGCTCTTGGTCTGTTCCATATGAGCTTTCTTCATTTTAACAAAACTATTCTATTGAACATGCCTTGAATATGATTTGTTCGTTTTCATCTCCAGCCCCTTGCTCATTTCAATTATGCTTTTCTGGATATCTGCCCTCTTCTCCCCTCTCTCTACCCATCCTAATGACACCCCATCCATGATGGCATACCTCTGCTATCAAGTTTTTACTCATAGCACCTTTCCTGAAGTTTCATTGAATTTAAATCTATGTCATTCATTTAGCACATAGCATGTTACATCACAAATTGCTCTTTCTCCAAGGGAAATGGAAGATCTCCAAAGTCAAGAATAATTATTTGCAAGCACTGGCTGGGTAGCTCAGTTGGTTAGAGCATCATCCCAATACAACAAGGTCAAAACCTTGCTGGTGCTGGACACCAGGGGTTTGATCACCCCTGCAGGACACATACAAGACTCAACCAATGAATTCATCGATAAGAGGAACAACAAATCGGTGCCCTCCTCAAATCAATCAATAAAAAATGTTTCCTCCAGCATTTAATTTGGTCCTACCCAATAAACATCTGTTGACTGCTTCACTATTATTTTTCCACATTATAGAAATGCAACAGAAACATGGACATTCTGATAATTGAAATATTTTCTTTTCCCAGAAACATAATATCCAAAGTTTTCTGTCCCACACACTCAAAACATTTTCTTCTAGCCATTTGTCTGTACTTAGAAGCATCTCTGGTGTACTATGTTGGGACCAACTTCTTTAAATTCTGCAGCAGTGATCCACATGTCCTGGAAGGCAGACAGGGATGCCAGAATAGAGCCTCCCATCCATACTGATATTTTCCTTTCTGGGGGAGCTATAACTTGCACAGGGGTATTGGCAGGTGCCACATTTGCTATATCTTTAACTAGCCGCTTGTCTAAACCAGGGAACAAGGTTGATCCCCCAGCAAGGATAATATTGGAGAAAAAGGAATTCCTCAAATCTGAATCGCATTTCATTATGCTGCTGAAGCACATCTTATCAATGCCAGGAGTCTCAAGGTTCATGAGAGATGGAGAGAAGAGGGCCTCTGGACATCGAAAGAGCTGGTCATGGAGCTTGACCATCTTCCCATCAGGCAGTTGGTAAACTTTCTCTATAGCACTAGATTTCTTGGCTATTTCCTCTTCATAGTTCATTGCCACATAACAAGAGGTTTCCTTAATGTCTGCAACAGTCTTTCTGTCTGCAGCACCAAGCAGCATGATGCCATGGTCCTTCAACAGCATTGTGAGGTGGTTGGTGAGGTCAAGGCCAGCCAGATGTAGCTGCTGGACGCCATGAGGAAGACAGTAACCTTCAAAAATGGGGACACACTGGGTAATCCCAGCACCTGAATTCATCACAAAGCCAGTTGTGAAGCCAGCAGCAAAGAGAGCCAGCACCCCCTGGATGGACATATAGAAGGCAGGAACCCCCAGATGCTCAAAAAACACTTCAGTGATCTGTTGTCGGTTGGCCAATGGGTTCAGTGCTGGCTCAGTAATCAAGACTGGGACCTCACAGGGCTTTAGCTTCAGGTTGTGGTCATAGATATGCTTCCATGTGATCTCCATGTCCCCCCAGGAAGTAATGAGACCACGCTCCACTGGGTAGCTGTAGGAAGAAAAATAGCATAATGGCAGTTTCTACCTTTCAAACCTGGGTCAATCCCCACATTTATCACCAATATCCCTATATGGTCAGTGACTGCCAGAGCCTCTCGGAGAAGTTAACTACCAGCATAAGTAGCACTACCTTCCTCTGCTATTTCTGTTGCTTTCCATTCTCCCTACCCACTTTGGAAGACCTTTTGTGACAAAAAAAGTTGGCGGAGGCGGGGTTCATCTTCACATAATATTTCATCGAAGAAAATAACCCAAATGACAAAGGTAGCATGAACTAACATTCTTAAATGAATTAGAATTTTATGATGACTTTATAGGTTTGGGTACATTTGTATAGATACAGAATGCAAGTCATATTCACTCATTAGATGACTGATATTCGGAGATTCGCGGCCTTCACATTTTCAATAACGCAGGCTAGCTGAGACTCTCCTGGCTTCCTTACCTTTTCTCTCACCCTTACACACACCTCATCAGGGCTCTCGCTCTTTCCCCGCCCCACGTGTCCCGCCAGTCAGAAAAAGGCCGTACTTGATGCACAGCGAGCCTCTTCTCTCCTGCGCTTGGTCACCCACCCACAGCTCCTGCGCGCCTTCCGCCGCGCAACTGTGGCCTTTGGCGCGGCCGATAATGTTCGGGTAGATAAACTGGGGCTCCCGGGATCCAGCCAGGCCCGCCTTAACCACTCCCGAGCCGTTGTCGATCACCACCCGTCTCTGGTAGTTGCTCATGCTGCCCACGCCGCCACCACCTCCGCTGGCCGGGTCGCTCCTGCTGCCCCGGCTGCGGGCACAGCCGAGAGGACGGAAAGTGCGGAGAGTAGCCCTTAGGCGGCGCTACAAGGTTCCAGTGATGCGCGGGAGCAGACGGCCTGGAACGCAGCGTCACAAAGGCCCCCGCAAGGGCCCTTGGCGCCCAGGCCTGTAGACTCCGCAGACTCGCCGTGCGCTCCAAAGTGCAGCTCGCCAGGGGGTCTCACCGTGGCGTTACTCCCTGACCTCCAGCATCCCGGAACATCTTTATCAGGAAAAGGCGGTCCCCCCCCCCAAAGATACAACCTAACCTTTCACAAGTGGCTTTCTCTAATACCTCCATGAGCTATAAAAAGTTTTATTTCCCCAAGCCATTGAATTCTGGTTAATAAGCCTTAATCCAGGAGCCTGGGAAAGCTCTGGAATGCGCTGTTAAATGGGAAAAGATGGAAACATTAGACAAAGGAAAGTGGTCCCAGCAGGGAGGTAGGTTCCTGCTTTTGAAACTTTGTCAACTTCTGAAAAGGGAGGAAAAAATGCTAGGATTTAAAGTGAGTTTAATTTTTTTTTTATTATTGTTTCTATGTACTGGGCAATGGTTGTGTTTCCTGTGGTTTGTAAGCATAATGTACTCAAAAGCAAAATGGTAGAATCTCGGTATTTATTTATTTATTTGTTTATTTAAGCAATCTCATCAGGTTATATCCCGGGATAATATGGAAACTCAAAACGAAAACTTCTGGATTTTTAAACCTAAGAATGTCTCTCCCTCTTTGCAGGAAAAGTAATATTCCTTAAGTCATATGAAGCTCAGACTTAAAAACATTGTGTTCCAGAAAGGGCATCTTGGTGTCTAATTTTCCCCTCTCAATTTTGCACACCCTGAAGAGGATTTTTAAAATAGTACGCAACTTAGAAGCTCTGATCTACAGAAGCAGGGAAGGCAATTCAAAAGCTATTTACACGTCCCTCCACTAGCGGCTGGAAAGAGTCGCTTTCTCGCCAGCTAAATCCCGGCTCTGGGGTTTGGCGATGAGCGCTGTTGTGGAATCAGGGAGTCGAGTGTTCCGTGAGGGCGCGCCCTTCCAGGCCGGGGAAGCCCAGACACTCGCCTGGCACTCCCAGCAGTCCAACGCAGGGGAAAGATAGGTAATAACCACTTCTTTCCCATGGAAGAAAGTGTACCCACAAGAAGGGCAACTAGCGGGTGGGTAGGTGGGGGCTTTAAAAATATATTTTTAAAGTACACGCAAATTCTAATTTTTGAAATAGTAGCTCTGTTCCACTGGACATATGGTTATTTTCTCTTTCCTTGTTTTATTATTTTCTTTCTGGTAAAAGTTACATTAATACTGTTAGTTTTAAGAGCAAGCAAACAGCAAGTTATAATACTTATATATAGTGCTTCTAGAGGAGGGCACAACAGCCGGGTTTCCGTAGTGTAGTGGTTATCACGTTCGCCTAACACGCGAAAGGTCCCCGGTTCGAAACCGGGCGGAAACAGCTTCTTTTCTGGATTTTTAAATGACAGTGTCTACCAGACACGGTAATGCCATGTGCAATAAGGACTACAAACTTACATTTTAAAAAATTCAACTCACAACTTGATGCTGGGAAAACAATGTACAGCTTAGAAAGGGAGATCAGTGTGAAAACTGACAGCCCTATCGCTTCCTGGGCACTGTTTGTATTACGTCGTTTGGTTTTCTATTAGTTTGCCCCCCAAGACTGTAGATTTTCCTAAATGCCAGACAGAGACCATGCTTTATTCGCTTCCTGGGCACTGTTTGTATTACGTCGTTTGGTTTTCTATTAGTTTGCCCCCCAAGACTGTAGATTTTCCTAAATGCCAGACAGAGACCATGCTTTATTCGTATTCTTAATACAATTGTCATGCTTGACACCTAGAAGAGACTCGCACATTTTTCTGAATTAATAATTCATCAGAAAAGGCTCCGACAAAAATTAAAGTGGAATCAGAAAGAACGGCTTACTCAGATAAGTCTGTTAGGACAAGGGTCTCAAGATCTGGGTCATTCTCACTAAATGTTAGAATGTAGCATAGTATTTTACATACGAGCTGTAAACAGGATCAGCTTGACAGGAACTCAACTAGGTAAGTGTAGCCAACTGCAAAGAAGTTGGCGTGTAATTGACCAAATAGTGTATATAATCAATGGTTAAGCCTCCCTTCTGGGAGACAGAGCTTCGGATGTGAATCCCGTGTTCTTTATTTATTACAAGTAAATAAAATTACCATTCAACAACCACTTCGTTTTTTAATATACCACCCCAAGCGGCCAACCCCTTGAATTCAGTAACAAAATCAAGAACAAGCCTCAATTTTTTTTTCTTTATAAACATAACAGTTGTGGTTTTATGCACCAAAATGATTCTGAGTAAAAATAAGTTATAAAAACAGCAAACAGAATCTGGTTAGAAAAGTCTTGGAGAGAAGAAATGAATAAATTCAAGTGAGAATGTCCTTTAAGATAAAGTTGCTAATACGTTTCCTATGGTTCTGACACAATTTTTTAACAATTGCTGTTGGTTTTGTTTTTCTGAGACTTTTTTATATCCCCGGGTACGCGAGAATACGCCTTAACATAAATGACTGTGAATCCTACTGTTTCTGCTCTTTTTGTATATTATGCAAACTTGCTTCCCTCTCCCTCATTATACAAAATATGAATTAGATGTAAATAATTGTATTAAAATGTTTCTAGCTCCGTCTCAGAACTCTTTCCGGTATAACGCCCACCTTCCTCCATTGTTGCGCATGCCCAGTGTGCCCTACTGCTTTGCTCCGCTTTCGTGCTTCAGACTTCTGTATCCAGGTAGGGATATCCTGGAAACTGGGCTACAGTTGGCCGATGCAAACAAAACCCAGGAGGTCCCACGAGTTTTCGGGTACGTAAACTGACAAGGGGCGATCAGTCTCAGCTCAAATATTCCCCACGGCCGAGAGCCCAGTACACAAAGCAGTTGTTCATGAGGAAGGGAAGAATGATGGGAGAAGACGAGCAACTACAAACCCCAGCATGCAGTGCGCAATTTGGCTCCTGGAAAGAGGATTGCGTTGCAGCTCTGCCAGGCCTCGGGCCAAATTCGGGCAGAGCGCGAGACGTCGCCTGTCGTCCGAACAGAATGCTGAGGATGAGGAAGACAGGCGGGGCGTTGTGAACGAGCCCTGAGGTCCCTTATCTTTGACGCTCGCAATTTTGGTGGGCCCGGGCATGTAAGTGGTGTGTGTGTGTGTGTATGTGTTTGTGGGCCAGCCAGTTCGGCCCAGGCCAGTATCGGCTCTCCACGGTCCTAGAGCCTCCAGTGTTGCCAGGGACATCTGGGCCGGATGTGACGTTACCGTAGAGGAAGAAGAGAGAGGCGGAGCGTGGCGTGGTGACGTCCTCCCAAGATGGCAGCGAGAGAGTGAAGAAACAGTGTTTCCGCTTGGTTTGCTATTAGGTGAGTTCTCTCTTCACCCCCCCAGCCCTCTATCCCCGTGCTCTTCAGACCCTGGGCCACTGGGAGGCAGGCGCCTTGGAGTTAGAGCTGAAGTCGGGACGAAATTGTTAATGTGGAAAGCTTGGGCGAGGCAGCCCGGTGTTGGCCTTGCTTACAACCTTTGCTGTGGGAATTTGGGGGAGTGGGAGCTGGGCGAAGGGCAGGGCTCCAGAAGCCGCGAGAAACCGGCTTTCGCTGTCACTCTACCTTGCCACCTTGAGTGGAGAGTTGGGGAAGTGAAGGGGTGTGGCCTCTTTCCGGAGGGGGACGGAACCTTTGACAAGCCTTGGCCTTGCTCATTCTCCACCCCCTGGACATTCGCCTACGGTTTTAAAGCAACTGTACCGCGAAAGCTTAACGGGTTTCGGTGGCTTGCGGGCAGTTTTAAAGATCTCATACCGGGTCTTTCCCTCATCTTTCCTATGGAATCATTCCTTAATGGTTGGGTTTGTTTTTTTTTTTCTTAACATGTATGTATGCGTGCTGAGCTTGAAAATCTGAAGTTTCAACTGGTGCAAAATTGAGAAATTTTGTGGTGCTTTTTTTCCCAGCTTGTGGAAGTGTTTTTTCACTCTTGCCATTTATCGATGTGTCCTAAGTATTGTGATAGTTGGCGAAGATGAAACGAAGATAGAAAGAACTTATCCCTTTAGCATTTTTGACCATTATGTATTTGAGAAGAATTTTCTGGTGCGGGGATAAAATGAGAACTGACTTTTTTCTTGTTCCTGTTATGCCTTTACCAATTGCTTGGGTGAAGTGTTTGATGGAAACTTAAGATTGCTGATTTGATATTTCTTTTTGTCTTTTAGAGCAAGGGTAAAATTCCATTGAGATATCAAGATGCAGTATTCGCACCACTGTGAGCACCTTTTAGAGAGACTGAACAAACAACGGGAAGCAGGTTTTCTTTGTGACTGCACTATAGTGATCGGGGAATTCCAGTTTAAAGCTCATAGGAATGTGCTTGCCTCGTTTAGTGAGTATTTTGGTGCAATCTACAGAAGCACTTCTGAGAACAATGTCTTTCTTGATCAGAGTCAGGTGAAGGCAGATGGATTTAAGAAACTGTTGGAGTTTATATACACAGGAACTTTAAACCTTGACAGGTAAAGTACACAGTTTATTTAATCTGTAAAAGCTAATCAAAAGTCTTAAGAGCTAAAGTAGATACGTACTTTTTACATTCAGTCCCTGAACTCTGAGTCTTCAAATATGATGTTGTTTTGTGTTTTTTTAAGAAATCAGTACCACTAATTTTGATGAACAGACTATATTTTAAGTACAAAAGCACAGATGTTAGTATGATTAAAGCATTGTTTCTGACACATCTGATTTACCTACGGAAACAATGCCTATGATTTCAGTTACATAAATTTGAAGACCAAATACAATGAATCTAAGTGAATTCTAGTTTTCCCTTGCTTTTTGGTCTTTATGTTCTTTTGGTATTCTCTCCCCCTCACTTTCTGTCCATTATTGCTTAAGATGTTTGGGGTGAAGGACTGTAGATAGAGAAAGAAGCACCTCTGTGCTCACTTAATAGTGCTCCCATTTCCAACTCTAAATAGCAGTGTGCAGGACCTCTTTCTGATCTTGATTCACGAAAATAACTTCATTGGAGTATAAATGGTAGTGAGTTCAATATTAATGCTGCAGTTAGGTCCAAGGTGCTAGAATGGTTTTCCAGTATGCTGAATGCAGTCCCTGCACTAACAAAAGGTACTGAGGACTTTAATAACACAGGCACTGTGTGTCTCCCATACATAACGATCAGTATAATTAGTTTAATAGCAATGCATTTATTAGTTTGTGAGGGGAGATTAAAGGAAAGGGAGATTAAAGGAAAGAGAATCTTAGGGAAGTGTGAACATGAATAGATCATACTCTTCTGTCATAGAAAGATCGTGGGCTTTAGAATTAGATCTTACCTATTGGTCACTATGTCTTTGAGCAAGATGCAAACTCTCTGGGCCTCAGTTTTCCCATCTGTAAAAATGAGATGGTAATAACTACTTGGTGTTACTGTGAAAATTAAGGATTTATTTGAAGGCCCATCTCCCAATGAAAATTAGTTTCCTTGACTTTCCCTTCTCACCCTCTCCTTTAATTCCACATTTCTTGGAGAAAAATTGGGGGAAAAGTGTGAAACACCTGAATTTCTGCCACCCACTGATAACCACTACTAACATTTTGAAAAATAGTCTTTCATTTTTTTCCAAATGATCTCTATAGATATGTGCACATACACATTGAGCAAAATCCTCCCCTCTCTTTTATATTGCAGCTTATCATGGAAGGTAAAAATACCTTTTTAAAAAATTAGAATCATGGTGTTCCTTAATGCTTTTGAAAAAGAAACATTCATGCTGTTTTGGAATTATACTTTAAATGTTGGTATAATGAAATCTTTGAGTCAGTTCTGTGTAAATTGAATAGAGGAACAGAAGAGTGTTATAGCTTAATCTCATGATAAGTTATTTAAATTTACTGAATAGTTTTATGTAGAAGTGCCTGTGATTAAAAATTCAAAATATTTTATGTAAAATAACCACAAAACCAGTGAATTTTGGTTGCTTTTTAATTTAGTGTTTTCCCTTTCTCAGTTAACTTTGCTGGGAAAATCTTGATTTGAAGATCAGACAACTTTGTACTTTCAAGCAAAAAAAAACAGTCTGGAGAAAAGCAGATGTTTTGCTCAGTCTTCTGGTATATGTCTTTCCTGGGGAGCTAATTGTTTGAGTCCAGCCACAAATGTAAGAGAGGATTTTACCAAAAATAGAAAGTCTGTGTGATTTAGTGAATAATAGAAAATTAAGTGGACTCAGAAGGCAGCTTACCTTTGTCAAATTTTAGTTCTAACACTGTTGTTATCTTGGAAAAGTTACTCAGTTTTTTTGGACCTCTGATCTTTCATTGGTATGTAAATTGGAGATTATAGTAGATTTCATAGGCATATCCTGAGGGTAAACTACTCATATAAAGCATTTAGCTAGGTACCTGCAATATGTCATTAAGTAACTTTCAATTACTGTTCAAAAAGTACAAGCCAATTTTCAAGCACTGTAACTTCATGCCTGTACACAAAAGCACATCAATTATTGGCATAAACAAATGCTGATTGGTTCTCTTATCTGTAACTGAGATTACAGGCTATTTATGAAATAGATAAGTAATTTGTATGAATTTATATGAATCATTTTAATGTGTGACTCAGTGTTCATATTGGTCTTAGAGACTACTTGACTACTTGGTCATCTGTTTGGTGGTTCATTTTATGGAGTGCTGAGCACAATTACAGTATGAAACCAAAGTATAGAAAGTGATAGAGTAAATTTAGCTTTCATTCTAGTGGTGTCTCTGATTTATAACTTGATTCTAAAGATCATTGGTTCACACACACACACACACTCTCCAAAATTGTAGCCAAGGGCTGTAACAAAAGATGATCTTAAGTAATATTTTCTTATCTATGGGAAAGAAGACTCAGTTTGCAAACAGATGTTCCCAAACTGTATTTGTAGTATGTTTAGGAACTTGGAGTGGAATTTCTCAGAGAATTAAATGTTGAATTCAGAGAATTAAACTGGTGATTAGGTTTACAAAGTGGCCTATAAATCTAGATGATAATCAACTGATAAAATGGTTATATGTATAATAAAACAAATTTTTAACAGCTGTTGTACTGCTAAATTTAAAAAGGTGAAATACAGGTGGCACTTGGCAAAGCAGATTTAATTAGATTATGAGAAAATGGGTAGAGATTGTAGATACTATATTACATATACTCTCAGTGATCGAGATGTTCATGACACTAGTTATTTTTATTTCATTTCAAATTTTCTTTTTTAAAAAGATTTATTAATAGTGTTATATTTAGATTATTAGCTATGACCAAAACCCTTTTCTAGCTTATACACATAATGAATAGGAAAAAGAGTTACTTTTTCCTGGAGAATTAAATAATATTTGGTGGAAATGGCAAGTAGAAAAGGTACTTGGGGGAGGAGAGTGGGTGTGCATGCGCATGTGTCCCCTCAAAAAATTAAAAGGGTCACATTTTTAGTGTTAATGAAAACTCAGTTCTGATTTTACAGTTGAGAAAACTGAAGCCAGTATTATAGTAACCAAACAACATTTCACTACATTGTAAACTTCTGGAGGGCAGGGACTATTTGATAATGTTAATATCCCTCCTTAGTACCACACGAGGCGTGGGTGCTCAGGAAATATTGACTGGAATATTGGACAGGGTGGCGTAAGTGTTTCTATATAATTCTAATATGACAGACTCTCTAGCTAACTCAGCTTGGTGTCTCACAGACAAAGTGGAAGGGTTATAAGAGAGGGAGCACATTCTAAAACCTCTTCCTCCAAGTATGATCAGTAGACTAGCAGCATTGGCTTCACCAGGGTATGTGTTAGAAATGCAAACACTCAGGCCCTCCACAGACCGTCTGGATCTGAATCTACATTTAACAAGAGGTCTTGGTGATTCACATGCATAGGAAAATTTAAAAAGCATTGTTAAAGTTTCTCACAGAGAAAAGCAGAGAAAGATATAGGAACAGTTTTCTTAGACTTTTCCTGTTGTCTAGTCAGAAAAGTTGGTTGCAATCTGAAGAGGGCTCAGGGTGAATGGGAGGAGGCAATAAGTTATGTTCCAAGTGTTATTTAAAACAGGTAGAAGTTTTAACCTTTCTTTTTCTATAGTGGTACCTAGATAGCTATGAATACCTATTATTTTACAACTTTTCAAGTTCTGTAAAGCTAGAGATTTTTGCTTAAACATTACTCTGAGCAAATGAATGAATTTGCTCTCTGAGCAAATGCATAGTTTTGTTCTCTTAGTTATGCCTTTCTCGTCTTTCTGCTTCATTAGATCTTTAAAGATGTTGAAATATATGTGCAGCTCTGTTACAAAAACAGTTTTTCTTTGATCAGAATAATGTCATTTAGCCTTATTTCTTTACAGTTGGAATGTTAAAGAAATTCATCAGGCTGCTGACTATCTCAAGGTGGAAGAGGTGGTCACTAAATGTAAAATAAAGATGGAAGATTTTGCTTTTATTGCTAATCCCTCTTCTACAGAAATATCTAGTATTACTGGAAACATTGAATTGAATCAACAGACTTGTCTTCTTACTCTACGAGATTATAACAGTCGGGAGAAATCAGAAGTGTCTACAGATTTAGTTCAGGCAAATCCTAAACAAGGGGCTTTAGCAAAGAAGTCGTCTCAAACTAAAAAGAAGAAGAAGGCCTTCAATTCCCAGAAAACAGGGCAGAATAAAAGAGTGCAATATCCCAGTGACATTTTAGAAAATGCATCTGTTGAATTATTTCTAGATGCAAATAAATTGCCCACACCTATAATAGAACAGGTTGCACAAAGAAATGATAATTCAGAACTTGAGTTGACATCAGTTGTGGAAAATACTTTTCCAGCACAAGATATTGTGCAAACTGTTACAGTGAAACGGAAACGTGGAAAATCACAGCCAAATTGTGCTCTGAAAGAACACTCTATGTCTAATATAGACACTGTCAAGAACTCTTATGAACTGGAGAGCTCTGGGGAAGAGCTGGATCAGAGGTATTCCAAGGCCAAGCCGATGTGTAATACCTGTGGGAAAATGTTTTCAGAAGCCAGCAGCTTGAGAAGGCACATGAGAATACATAAAGGAGTCAAACCTTATGTTTGCCACTTGTGTGGAAAGGCATTTACCCAGTGTAACCAGCTGAAAACGCATGTAAGAACTCACACAGGTAAGACTGGTTTGTAGGAGATATAATTGTTTTTATACTGTGACTGAAATAATACTTTTTATAGTGAACGTATTAATATACAGTGACCAAAATTTGATACATACTTGTATGCATACAAGTATTTAGCATGTATAATTGTTGAACATTTTATAATTGTGCGCAAGTATTTAATGGCTGTTTATTTTATTGTAACTGATACTCTGTAGTCCTGGTTAAAATAAACATGTATTTTGCCCCCATAGTTAAAATAAACATAAATTTTGGATCTAGTTTATTAAGTATTTAACACAAAAATACTAAAACTAATAACCAGAAAAAGTAATTACACCTGAGGCCAATACTCAGATTTTGCCAACATATCTCACTACCTGCTTCCTGGACTTGGTCAACTTCTGAACGTTTATTGGCATTACACAAGATTCCTTCCTCAACTACACTTACCTATTAGTACACTTAGGTTTGTACTTTTTAAGTTGTAATATATATTTCTCTAATTGATCACTTTTTACTATTGTCAGTTAAAAAGCACTAATAATTTTTAACTCTACTCCTGTTTTTAATAGTTAATCCAGAAGAGATCCTATTTGCTTTTTTACTTCTTGCAATTAACATTTTCAGAATATAGAAACTAATATTGTTGATGGACTCTTGAAAGTTTATATGACTTATGCAACTAAAACAATATTTCTTTCTAAATATAGATTTTATTTCTTTTTTTTAGGTGAGAAGCCATACAAATGTGAATTGTGTGATAAAGGATTTGCTCAGAAATGCCAGCTAGTCTTCCATAGTCGCATGCATCATGGTGAGGAAAAACCCTATAAATGTGATGTATGCAATTTACAGTTTGCAACTTCTAGCAATCTCAAGATTCATGCAAGGTAAAAAACAAAAACAGAATAAGTTGTTTGATCTTCAAGTCTGTCATTCACAGTAATCTTATGAATAGTACTGTATTAGAATTCAGGACAGTAGAGTTCTAATTGTGGTTCCACCATACAGTATTAGCATAGTCAAGGAACCACAAGCTCTGGTGGCTGGAGGAAAATAAGTGAGAGTGATGTAAGATCAGAGTGGTAATAAGGCATCCAGATGGTGTAAGGTTTTATAGGCCATTTTGAACCTTTTATTCTTGAGATTGAGAAATAAGTGGTGTGATATTGCTGTTCTTTTAAGAGGATCATTCTGGCTGCTATATTTGGAAAAGATTGCAAGAGTGGAAACAAATTTTCCAGTTACTAAGTTCTAGGTAAAACCCAAGTGAACGTGATGTTGGTTCAGTTAGAGTGGAGCCAGTGAAAGATAAGTAGTAGTCAGGTTCTGGATATATTTGCAAATGTAGGACAAACAGAATTTGTTGCAGATTGAACGTGGGGTATAAAAGAAAGGAAGGGAAGGAGATCGATCAAAGATGGTTTTGACATTTTGAGCCTGACCACCTGAAAAGATGGAATTACCATTAACTGAAATAGAGTAAATTCATGAAAAGAGCAGTTTAACCAGGGGTACAGATGTTGTTTGAGTAGAGTTCTGAACATGTTAAATTTTAGATGACTATTAGACATCTGGAGGTATACAGTAGACAGTTGGTTATTTAAGTCTGAAATTCAGGGGATTTGTTTGATCTGAAGATACACATCTAGAAGTTATCAACATTATTGGGTTGGCCAAAAAAATTGTTGTTGTTGTTGTTGTTGTTTTCCATACAACAGCTCTAGTAGCTCTTAGTTGTCTTTAACTTCATTCAAAATGGTTTTGTTAGATTGTATTGTGACACTTTCCTGTTGGGTGCATTTAAAAAAATGAAAGTCGGTGAATTTTTGTGCAGCCATTTTAATACTGAAGATGGAAGAAAATAAACATTTTCATTATATAATGCTTTACTGTTTCAAGAAATGTAAAAATGCAACTGAAACACAAAAGAATTTGTTCAGGTATGGAGAAGGTGCTGTGACTGATCGAACTTGCCAATGTAGTTTGTGAAGTTTCATGCCAGAGATTTCTTGCTGGACAATGCTCCGCAATCATGTAGGCCAGTTGAAGTTGATAGTGGTCAAATTGAGGCATTAATTGAGAACAATCAATGTTCTACCATGCAGGAGATAACCAATATACTCAAAATATCCAAATCAATAAAGTTATTGGTGAAAATGAAAAATGTATCGTTTATTTTACAGAAAAAAACCATGTGGACTTTTTGGCCAATCCAATAGATAGTATTGCAAGCCGTACATTGGATGAGGTCACCAAGAGAATGAGTGTAGATAGAAAAGGGATCAAAGGACTGAAGTCATAAGACATTCTTAAGAGCTCTGGAAGATGGGCAAAAACCAGCAAAGGTGACTAGGAAGGAGCAGCCAATATAGGAGAAAAACCAGAAGAGTGGAGTGCCCCAGAATCCAAGTGAAGAAAATGATTTCAGAAGGGAGTAATCAGCTTTCTCAAATTCTGATGTTTGGGAGAAGACAATTGACTTGGATTTGCAAAGTGAGATGTCAGCAGTGCTTTTGATGAAAGTAGTGTTAGCAGAGGCTAGTAGAGAATAGATTAGTAGAGAAGAAATAAAGTAGAACAGTTGGAGACTCAAGTTTTGTCAAGCAGTAGCAAAGAAATGGAAGAGCAAATAAGGTTAAGTGTCTTTTGTAAGATGGGAGAAATCACTATATTTGTATACTGCAATCCAGTGGGATAGGGAAGATGGATGAGGTAGGATGGAGAAAAATGCAGGAGTAACACTGAGTAGGTCAGAGATAATATCTAAGGACACAAATGGGAGTAGTCGGATTCAATGAAGTATCATCATCCTCAGAGTTAACAGGAAGGAAAACAAACTATATAGGTACTATATAGGCATTATATATAGTATAAACTGTATCGGTTAGAGTGTTGTGATGGTGGGAATTTTCTGGTTGCTTAAATTTTTCTGTGAAATAGAAAGCAAAGGAATCAGCTAAGAGTGAGGATGGATAAGGAAGTGCTAGAGTTTTGAGGAAAGAAAACTTCTGAGGAGTGAGTGAATAGACAAGCAACAATAATTGCCTGCAATATTAAGGGCACATTTGAGAACCATATAAAGATGATGACAGTACTTTTTGAACTGGTCTCAGAACTGATGTTTTATAACAAAACATTGAAACTGTTGGTTTTAAATGTATATGCTTGGTCTGTTAAGATGAAATGAAATAAAATTATGAAAGTTGTGTGGAAAATGCTTGCTATATAAAATGACCTCCAAATTGTTTTATTTATTAACATATAACTCTGTGTATATTTACTAATAGGAAGCATAGTGGAGAGAAGCCATATGTCTGTGATAGGTGTGGACAGAGATTTGCCCAGGCCAGCACACTGACCTATCATGTTCGTAGGCATACTGGAGAGAAGCCTTACGTATGTGATACTTGTGGGAAGGCATTTGCTGTCTCTAGTTCTCTTATCACTCATTCTCGAAAGCATACAGGTAAGAATTTGATGTGGGGAGACTGCTTAAAGTAAGGGAAGCTGTAAAAATAAAAGGGGAAATTGAGTCTTTACAGAACGTAGGTTACAGACTATAGTTACATATCTGTTGTGTTTGCGCTTTTTATGCTTATGATTTTCTGATAAACATAACACATTTTTTGAATAATATACAATGGGTGAAATTTTTATCACGTAACATACATTAAAATCATAATTTTGACAATGTATAAATTTGAGTTGAAACTCTTTATGACCTTAGAAAAACTCCTTAGCCTCTTGAAGTTTCATTTCCCTTGGATAAAACTAGAGTAAAATTAAGGGGTAGGGGTGGATTTGGGTAGAACATTGATTTTGTGACTTCCTACACAGACATTCTAAGATTTGCATATTAAACAGTGTTCAGACAAATTCTGTTCAAAGATTTTCATTATTTGTAGGGTACCTTTTTAATAGATATTTTCTAAATAATTTTATTCTCAATAATATATTAGATAGCAAGAATTGAAATATGGATTGATGAATTTACAGTTATTAATCGTATAAAATCTAATTTCTTGCCCAATTCTAGTCTACTAGAAGGACATTTGCAGAAATAAAGTTTTATTATGTGAAAAGCATTAGGTTACATGAACAGTATAAAATAATTACTAATATTCACTTCAGTTGGATCACACTGAAAAATACCTCTAAAATACAATATAAAGAGGTTTTAATTTAAATAATATTTTAGAACAGCTTACTTTAGATTATTATAATTGATAAATATTATATTGGTATAGTACACCACTTCGCTATCTTTTATTTTCCATCTAGGTGAAAAACCATACATATGTGGTATTTGTGGGAAAAGTTTTATTTCCTCAGGAGAGCTCAACAAACACTTTCGATCCCATACAGGTCTGTGTTTAGGGGGAACGTATTATTTTTTGTTCTCTCTAATTTCTTTTTATGTAAACCTTGACTTTTAAACCATTATGGACTCTATGGTATCTATATAGTAATATTTTAATGCATAAATATCAACTTTTCATTTGCTTATTTTGTTTTAGTTAGGAGTATGAATTAAATGTGGTTGAGAATTGTGTAATTTTCTAAGAAATATGCCAGATAATCAAGTTTTTTTAAATGATTTGGATTTAATGGCAGATATACCAAGAAATGAAAAGGAATCAGTAATAAGATATTACATTTTCAAATTAAACAGTGTTCAGTATGCAAGTTTTAGGAATAAATTTTAATACTGACATGTTTCTTGTAAAAGGTAGTATGTAAATAGTATGAAGAAAATACTGAGTGTAAAAAAAAATGTAAACAAAGGAAAAAGCCACCTTAACAATGTGCTGTTTTGACTTTTTCTTCTTAAACATTATCCCTTATAATTGTTGCCTAGAATAGTATGAGCATCTAGGAGACATTTAATAAATTTATTGGCAACTTCTATATTCTCATGCTGTTTGGTTTGCATAATAAAGCATCAAATAGTTCTTCAAAAGAATTACAATTTTGTAGCACTTAATTCTGTTAGTTTTTTAAAGGGTTTTTCTAGTAATTTGTAAGCTACTTGACAACAGAAAAACATAATTATGCTTCTCCCCCCTGCTGTATGTCTTAGCCAGGCTCTGGCATCTAGTTGCACTCACTAAATGTCTGGTAGAAATAAAAGAATGTTTGTTTGTTTTTTAATTGATTGGAAAGAGAGAGAAACATCAATTAGTTGTTCTATTTATTCATGTATTCACTGGTTGATTCTTGTATCTGTCCTGAGTGGGGATCAAACCTGAAACCTTTGTGTATTGGGACAACGCTCTAACCCACTGAACTACCAGACCAGGGCTTTAAGAGAGAGGTTTTTTGTTTGTTTGTTTGTTTTTTAAGTTTAAAATTTCTGTTAATGAAGATGCTCCATTTTCCCTAAAATGGGGATGCTTTACGTAAAGTAAAGGAGTGCCTATAGAGAGAGAGAGAGTAGTTTTTATTTCGCTATATTAGAACCGCACGATTAAAATGGTAATTTGAAACTAAATTTAAGGTGTAGTAATGTTTCCCTTGTGTTCCTAAACATTGATATTTTTGTCTTAGTTAGCTTATAAAATTACTGATGTTTTAAACCTTTAACTTGTTTTTCAGGAGAAAGACCATTTATCTGCGAATTATGTGGAAATTCTTACACTGATATTAAAAATTTAAAGAAGCACAAAACAAAAGTTCATTCTGGTAAATGCTTATGTTTTTTTAAAATTTGGTGCACTCATATTGGTGCTCTTAAAATACTGAGATACACATAACAATTTAGATTTTTTAAAACTAGATACATACAAGTAAAGTAGCTTTATAATTTGTACTGTGAATGTCTTTTCATGTTGACCTAATAAATAATATTGAAATATTTTCTCCTTTAAAAATCTGATGTATGCATAGTTTTAAAAATGAATATATAAGCAAACTATGTATTACTATTCCCCATACTAGAATCTGGGTTGCCTAGAGTTTACTGTAGTTTTAGGGTGGTGGGGGGAGGCTATCATGAACGTTAACCCAAATATATATACATATATATATTTGGAAATAAGGAAATGGGAAGCTACAAACTGTTACATAAAAATAGAACTAAATATTAGAACTAAATATGATTGAGACCAAATGTGGGCTATAATAGAGACACAGAAGTGCTGAAGAAGAGTAAATACTTCTGAGGTGTTGGAAAGGCTGAGTTTTAGGGAACTTGCAGGACAGAGAGGAGCCTGGAGGATGGACATGGGAAAGGAAGGGCTCCTTCCAGGCAGCGTTGCGAAGAGAGTCAGTGGGACAAGCGAGTGCAGGCTGTATTCTTAGCTGGTTGAACTGAAGAGTAAGTACTCTGCAAGAACTGAGTTACAAGTTTATAAAAGCAAACAAGCAGTTTTGCCTAAAGAGGATAGTGAGATTGAAATCTTGTCATACTTTGGACTGTCAGGAGCATGGTAAAGCCAGTAGAAAATCTGAAGGCAAATATGTCTTTAATCAGTGTGATAATTACTCCCTTGACTAGAGCAGAATTCCTCACCTCTGAAAATATATGCACTCGCCATTCTGAACTTGAATATACAGAATAGTATGAATGATTCATTAATACAGTCAGTGAACAAATAGAGTATTTATTATGGGTATAGCACTGTTAGGTATTTTAGTCTAGTTGAGGATTAAGGCATACCTAAGTTGAGTGTTAAGTAGCACTGAGAGATAGGATGTCACAACAAGGCAGTATATGAAACATTGAAAAATGAGTGATAAAAGAGATAAGAAACAGCTAACCTTGGGCTAGAACAATTAAGTCCATTTTTACCATGGAGCTGGTGTTCGAACCTAGTCTTGAAGTCCATATTGATTTGTATGGCTAATGAGGGCAGCTCAGCAGAAGAGAAGTAGCTTGAGTAAAAGTATGGTAGTTGAAATGCAAGTTCTGGGAATGGGTGGGAATTTGTTTAGTTTATAAAGATAGTATAATTTTTTTCCCTTTCATTTTAGGGGCAGATAAAATTCTAGATTCTAGTATAGAGGATCATCCCTTCTGTGAACAGGATTCCATACAGAAAAGCCCTTTATCAGAAACTTTGGATGTGAAGCCTTCTGATATGACTTTACCACTGGCCCTTCCACTTGGGACTGAGGACCACCACATGCTTCTGCCTGTCACAGATAATCAGTCTCCTACATCAGATACATTGTTGAGATCATCTGTGAATGGGTATTCAGAACCACAGTTGATTTTTTTACAACAGTTATACTGACTTTGTGAGGAGTATGGAATTGCTAAGACATCTCTGGTAGTAAACAAACATCTCTGGTAGGGTGCAGATATTCATCTTAAAATACTATTTATTTGAGTTGTGGCCATCATGATTCATTCACTCAAGTAAAGGCACCTGATGCTGCATCATAACCACCATGCCTGTTTTGAGTTCTGGCTTTTATGTCTAGATTACACCTGCAGCTTTTTAAGAAATGAATTATAATACAGTAGCACTATTTTGGGTGGTTAGGTTTCATTTTCTTTTAGAGCTGCCTTAATTCCATTTTTATTTTGCATCTTAGAATTAATTGCCTTCCATGCATTGAAATGGAGTCTGTCAGTTTATATGATTCAGTTTGATCTGTGTGATTTAAAACTTTTCTTTCCCTCAAAATTTAAGCAAAATCTACCATGGCATCAGCCCAAGAATGTTGCTGTTACTAAGCCCCACAGACCAATGCATAAACTATGAGGGGAAAAAAATAAAATTTCATATTTCTGCCTAAGAAAATTTAAGTACTAATAAGAATTATGCTATTTCTCTATTAATATAATCCATTGGAGGTAACTTTTCTAATGAAACAAAAAGAAGTGTTTCTCTTAAGAGCTAGAAAACTAAATTTTTGTTCATTTTAGAACTCAGTAGTCTGGAGAAAACTAATACTTTTGAGTTACCTGAGACTGCATTTTCAAATAAGTTTATAATAGATATTTGGTGTTTTTACCTAGTTACAAAACATTTTCAAAATTTGACTCTGGTTATGTTTTAACAGGTTTGTAGGTTACTGAAGATGAGGAAAATTTTGATAAGCCTCTTGATATGCACTTTTTAAAATATTAAATTCTAAAAAGAATTTTCTAAATATAAACTTAAAGCATACTATAAATTACTTGGCTCCTGAATATGATTCATTATATTACATAGGTTTAGGAAATTAACTTCAATTATAAGTAAACATTTGAGTTATCGGAAAGCCAGTTTATTAAACATTTTATATTTGAGTGCTGTTTAAGTTTTAAGACTTAAAATTTTATAGTAAACCACAACATTTGGTGGTAGTTGTAGCCTCACAGTAGCCCTTCTCCTTCCTGCTGAACATAGAACATTCAGTATTATTCTCTTTGCTACCACTCTTCCCTACCCCACTTTTCCCACATACTGACTTATTTTACTGCGTGATCTTTGGACATTAAATTACCAGTTTCACAAAGACAGTTCTTATACTGCTGATTGAACACTGTGGTGACATATTTTATTTCTGCCATGCATTAGTTGTGGCTTGTTTTTGTTTTTAAAGTATACCTGTAATAAAGTTAATGTATTTTCCATTGGTACTGATTTCTTTAATTGTATTTTCTCTGGGGTTCTGGTCACAGGAACCAACTAGAGGACATAATAAAACTATGTAATTCTTGTAAACTGTAGAAATTGTCACCATTTCACAGCACACTCAGCATTTTCACAATAAATTGCTACCAGTGGTATTGACTTAATTGAATAGAGTTTGAAATATTGCCTTGTATTTCCATCAAACATAGTATTTAATTATTTATCTAAGAAATCTAATTATGCATGTATATTAACATACAGAGTTTAAATACAATTTATAGTTATAAAATGTTCAACTAATCTGTTTTGGCTTAAATGCAATAGGAATTTATTGGAATGTGAATGTTTTAAAGAAAATTAAAAGACTCGGCTTTTTAAAGAAGTCTGCTGAAATAGGTTATATTTAATTGACACCTTCATTAACCTAAACATCTAATGAACAAAAGTTCTTTTTAAAAACACTACAGTGATGTCATAATTCTGTGAGGGCAGAAAGCACCAAATTTCCTCTAACGTGGTAATTAGCATTCTGCCTTTGCATAGATTAACCTTCACATTTATTATTTTTAGCATTACTGGATTAGAGTGGGTGTGATTGATTTGCTGTGCTTTTTTCATCACAGTATCTGCTTCTTAAATAATTTTATTTTAAATTGGGATGGCTTGATACTCTTCCAAAATGAACAGGTAAACAAAAATTGAAAACTGAAGTTACTGTCTTGTCATTCTTCATAAAACCATTCTTTTTTTTATCATGATGTGCTTATATTTTAGTTGTATCCAGTATCATTCTAATACAATTTTCATTTTAGTTCAGTTGATCTTTAAATATATTATAATACAGTGTGCTAAGAAGGTTCTATAAATTATTTAAGTATTACTAAGTATTTTGAAAGTGGGATACTGAAGATCTTATTGAGTAACAAATTATTTTCTAAATTTTGTTTTATATTTGTATTAGATTTTTATTACTATATTGATAGAGATTAGACTTTTCCAATAGAAACAATAGACTATATATAAATGATCTTTGCTGTTTTTAAATGGTACTTGTTTTGTGTTTAATTTCATAGGATTTGATAGACAAATTTTAGAAAATTGTTTTTCTTTCCAAAAGAAAACGTTCTATCAGTTCTGTTGCAACAATAGTTTATCACTTTTCTGTATGTTTTAATTCTACAGAAATTGTGCAAATGCGTAGTGGAAATATATTCGTGTAAAGACATGTATTCATGTTTCTAGATATCCAAGAATAGTAGTTCTACCACTTGATGCATATCGGAAACATCTTTATAGAATAATGATATCCAAACCCCGCCCCAACTTAGGCCTACTGAATCCTCGGGACATGTACATGCTGGCAAAGCCCCACTGGTTATTTCAATGTATTACTATATGATGAGAACTATTGTCCTACATATTTCTTTATGTTCTTCCTTTGGGAAGCATTTATAAATGAAGCTCTTGATATAACTTTCCATCTTTTTCAGAGATTTTGAGTCTGTAGAACTTAGCTAGAAATACCACTGAGTAAAAAGAAATTGTAAATTGTATTTTAATACAATACCTATAAGTTCTACACTTTTACTCATTATTTATAAACAGTATTGAGATTTACTTATTGGAGTATTAAGTTTTTGAGATGATAATATGGTTTCTTTTTCTGTCTTCTGCAACCCCTATTCCTGTTCATTCAGGTGAGATTTGGTATGTTTGTTAAAGGAATTAAGTAATCATGCAGAAATAGGTTATTCCATTTTGAGAAGAATAGTCTAAAACATTGTGGATGTGAACAGATATTTGAATTGAAATATCTGGCTACTATTTCAAATGCTTGAAAGTTAAATCATAATACATGAAGCTACAAAGATAGATAAACACCCTTAAGTTTACAGTCAAATGAGAAAGACAAGCCTGGATATAAATAGCAATAAAATAAGTTAGAATGTTGAGTACTACAGGGGAGGAAAGCAAGAAAGGAAATGCTGAGCAGTCAGAAGGAGTTGAATGGACAGAGACAGGACCGTTGATCCCCTGGATCTGCAAACAAGATAGCTGATGGGAGCAAGTTGCGCACAGCTCACCGAGATGGGCAGAATGAGGAGCACCTATGAAATGAGACACACGTCTAAGACATGTCCTGTAGACACGGTCTGTACCTATCCCATCTTACTTGCCATAGTGCTCTACCCTTAGCCTGTGCCGAAGGAATGGGATTGGATAGCCAAGTTTGTAACCCACATTCTCACACACCCCTCGGTTGCGTGCTGAAGGACAGGGGTTGGACAGCCATGTTTGTACCACATGACACCATACGAAACCACCACAGCTGACCGAACACCTTACTGGGGCGGAACAATTCTTAGGCCAGACTGAGCTAGTTCTTTCTATGCAATGCTGAGGCTATTATGCATACACGTAAATGAAAAGATCATTTACAAGTAGCCCACAGTTGGTGAAGCAAGCCAAAATCTAAAGGAAATGGCAGAGAAAGCTGATTTGTAGAGCAGGGGAGGCAGGGGGTGGGGGGTAGGTTTGCAGAACCAAACAACTGAGGCCCCGTGAAAGGAGTGGCCTGGGCTTCTAGCTTTTCAGGCCTATTCTGGAGGGGGCACAGCTACGCCTCACTTCCTTGTCCCTGGATGCCAGTGATTGTTTTTGCCCGTTAGTTACATCCTTAGAGTAAATCCCTTAAACTGACCTGCTTGGGTCAGTTTCTATTCCTTACAATTAGATAGCCCAACTTGAAGACCCCTAAGTTTTGATCCTTAGTGATCGAAATGGTGATACCAAGGACATTTATGAATGAGAAGACTTTATTTTGGATGTACTGAGTTTGATTAGTGTAAGGTATCCATGTGAAACCATCTAGCAGTAGTTGGAAATGGAGCCTGAGACCCAGGAGAGGTTAAAACTAGAGATACAGGTCTTGCAGAACAAGATTAATAATTATTGTGATAGAAATGACTAAGGCAGCTCTGGGAGATGGTACAGAAGAGCGAAGGATGAGGACAAAATCTTGGGGAAATATTTTTAAAGGATGAATAAAGGACAGAAGATGGAAAGTGATAAAAACAAAAACAGTGGAGCAAGTTTCACAAAGACGAGTGGCTTTGTGTTGGTCACGTGGTACAGGAAGTTAAAAGGGATGCCAGTCAAAGACAACATTGGGTTGGGTGATTGGGAGCAAAAGCCAGGTGGATGTGGTTTGAGTAGTAGGTAAAACATAATACTGTTTAGTTTGAAAAGGACATCATGTGGCACAAACAAGATCATTATTTTATCAAATATCTAAAAAGTATAAAACTGTTTCTTGCTTTTTTGCTTAAATTTGAAACATTGTAAAGTGAGCATTAAATAATTTGCAGCACTGTGATACGAGGCTGTATATCAGCCAGATCATAGAGGACTGCTAAGAGGAAAATGGAAGGAAACTTCTATTAAAACATACATGGGTGCAGATTTGCTCATTACACTTCACATTTGCAGAAGTAGTTTTCCTACAGAACGTACCTGTCCTTCCGCTTGACCCCCCACCAGTGGGAGATCTGGAAAATAACTTGAGTCCTAACCAACTTGAAAACCTAGCCTTATAATATCTTAAAGTAATGATTAAACTCTTGGAATATTATTATCTTATTTTCTGCCCTTCTCTCCAAAATGGTGTCTAGATATATGGAGGAGGGGGCTTACATGACACAGTGGCATGGAGGCAGTCAGTGTCTTCAGCTCTTCCATTCTCTGGGCATCTTCCTGGCCTCTGACGCACTAGGCGACGGCTTATGAAATACATGATCAGGTTTTTCCTGTCCTGGATGGAATGCCAGTAGTTCTTGGCTAGACCGGCCTCATCTTGGCTCTCTTAGGTGAAGAGAATCTGGAGACTTCTGCAACTCCGTCTCCTGAGTCTCCTCTTGGGGGCAGAGAATATGGGAACTTGAGGGACCCCCACCATAGCACACAGGAACTGAGAGGCCTGGAAAAGCAAGCCATGGTACTAAGGTTTACTTGGATGTGACTGTGTCCTAGCTGAGACACTATCTTTCCAGAATGCTGTAGATTCCTCTAATACCCAGCATATTATAGAGTATTTCAAAGCCGTAAAAGATGGACTACTGTTACATGAATCACTAATGCTGAGCAACAGAAGTCAGATACAAAAACGTATATACTGTTTGATTCCATTTACGTAATATCCGGAAACAGCAGTTATCAAAGGAGTCAGGATAGTGGTGTCTACAGGAAGAGCGTTGGAGGAGCTTCGGAGAGGCTTGTGGCATTTGCTGTCCGTCTGTCATGGTTACATAGGTGGCGAGCTTTGCGATGATTCATCTTGCTGTTCACTTACAATTTTTGTAGTTTTCTGTATGAATGTTATGCTTCCATTTAAAAGAAGTATGTATATATTGTTTAAAAAACAAAAATTGAAGAATGAGAAAACCAGATCATTGGTTCTTAAACTATAGTGAGATTAAAGGTAACCTGGATTGTAAAAATACAGATTTCACAGACTGAATAGAAATTCTGATTCAGTAGGTCTGACTCTAATAATATAAATGTATTTCAAACATTTGCCCCAGGGATTCTGATGCTCCACACTTTAAAAAATGCTGATTTAATATCTGTAGTTTGACAAACTCTGCTAACTCTGGACAGATTTTCAAGTATAAGAAGTTTGTCATATCAATTGTCATTCAAACTTGAGTTTATTGGATCTTTAACTGCTAGGAGTAGCAGTTTAAAATGCTTTTGCTTTTTCCTATAGCATGGTTTTATTGGCTTCATTGAATTCTGCAGGTTTTCAAATTTGATTAAGAAATTGTATTCTCTTCCTATTGCACTTGTAATTATTACAGAGACACTTTGACTTTCCTGGGACATAGGGCTTTTTAGATAGATACTTCTAGATATATTTGGCATATAATAATGTAAAAGAACTCTAAAAAAATAGTCTTTTTAATCTGCAGGGATGAGGTCTTAAAATGGAAAGAAAAGATTTGAAACATGTAGAGAAGAGCATTGCCATGTAAGGCTTGATAACAATAACACTTAATAACAAAAAGTAAAATCAACAAGTAAAATCAGTGTATGAGTCGGGATACATTCTGTGCTCTCTACAGCTTTATTCCATTGTAAACATTTGTTGACAGTAAATACTCAATGTGGGTTTTTTTTTTTGGCATCATGGAAAGTCATATATAAAATTCCATTCCCAGACATGGTAGTTTTCTTTATCATAATTTATAAACAATATTTATGTTGAAAAAAACCTTTGAAATCCACACATTGTGTCACTAACATGAACTACTAAGTGTACATTTTTCAACCAATTCCAGATGTTTCAAGATTTTGTTTTTCAGCACAGACTCAACCTGATGGCCACCATCCCTCCTGGATGATTCAAATTGATCTCTGCTAGCACAGGAATGAATTTGTTAAGACCTTCAGGTCTTTTCTGGCTCATGACTCCCGAACGTTAAATGAAAATAATGATACAATTATTCAAATGTTCTTCCCATTTTAAAACCACCACCACCATCCTCACCTTCCTAGGGAGTATGGAAAGGTGCTGAGTATAAGGAAAGACCTGTTAAACTTTAAAAATAATGAAATAGTGAGTAGGGGATATTTACCTTAATTGTTTAATCTACTAAAGGATGGGCAGTGGCAGATATGTTTGGGTTTTTTAATGTTAAATTTTTAGACTACAGCTATGATTTGAGGAATTCACAATACTGTCAAGTGGATGTCATTACTTGGATAACTATAAAGCTGACCACCACCTCTATTACTCCTTCCTCAACATTTAGAGATAGACTGTCATTTACTTTTAGACTGCAGAACCTCAATTTAAAGTACCTTTTAAAAGCTGTTCATATACTTTTTTTAATACTTTGTCTGGCTTGAGCAGTAATAAATCATTCAGATTAAGCAGCCTCTGCCTGTGTATGAATTAATAAGTTTGTGAGTATAGGTCTCTAAACAAAGGATCATACTGTCAGTTGCCTCTTCATGGGAATCTTAATTTAAAAACAAGATTGGACTCAGGCAACAATCATTATTTACCATTAAATCATATAAAATGTTACTGGCACCCTCCAAAAGAAACTATCTTAAAAAGCTCATTGGCAGCACTGACTTGTTTGGAAAGATACTTACATGTGTTTGTAAATGTTTATATTTATATATATTTGCCTTTATTTGTGAGATTCTATAACACCCACCTGTAATACCTAAATAAGACATAACATACTTCTACCCCTAACCCCCTTGAAATTCCCTGAGAACCTGCCACCTGAAACCGTTTTGCCACTTCACGTCAACTTTCAGTTAGCATACCTCTAACGACTTTGCTTCATTGCTCTTTTACTCTTGGTGATATTTTTCTTTATAAAAATAGTTTAGTTCCTTGATTCTCCAGGGTTAAAATGTTAGTCTCTATTTTGTCAAATTTCTTTTAAAAATTACACTAGTCAAGTTTTTCATAAGGCATAGTTGTACAAAGTTTAATATATCTTTTACATATTTGACAAAAGTAACTTGTTCTAATTTATGAAAGAAATTTAATAAGCAATAAAATACTAATCTGTGAATGTAGTAAGACAAATGTATGAAATTTAAGAGCCTTTTTTCACAGCTGTTCGCCTACTGGTACAATACTAAAACCCGCATTAGATGAGGGGCTGCAAGCTTCTCCATAAGTTGGTGTCCAGTAATAGTGCTTTTTAAGGCCATTGGAGACTTCTGCAAGATACGTGTGTCCGTCCACCACATATGGCTCCACATCTGTATTGTCTGGTTTCAGACGGCCCATTTGAATTAAGTTGGAATATGCCTAAGATTTTTAAGAAAAGAGAAACTATATCATTAAGAAAACAGTTTGTTCACTGTACAATGCTTAAACAAATTAGCCATGCTAATTTTCAGTGTATAATAAGTATTCTAAACATTGCTGAGTCTTAATATTTTCCAGGTACTGTGGTTAGGTTTTTATTCACTTATTTCATACAATGAAATTATAATTTTACAACATTTCTAATATATTAGGTACTTTTAAAAAATGACTACCAGAGTTAACAATTCTCTGTATTACCAATTGTGTGGACCAAAGATCCCATGGTCAAAATTTTCAAATCCCACAGCAGGGGGGTAGCTATTATCTATGTCCTTGAAGATCTGACGATAGTGGGGAAACCATTTCTCAGAAGTGAGCAAGTGAAGATTTTGTCGTACAACTCTGGAGTTCATGAGGCCGCTGAAGCAAATCTACAGATTTAGGCTAAGAGAATAATCCCCATAGTACTATTAGATGCTGACCTGGCTGGCTGCCTAATTATTTCTTCGTTGTAGAAATTACCTTGTATATCTCATGGATCATTGGTATCTGTGTAAGGGTGTGTTACAAATATGTTCAACTGGTTTGTCAGTAAGTTTGAAATTATAGAGAAAGGCAAAAATTATACAGTAAAAGATTTAAAAGTCTAGTTGCATTCTGCTTTAGCTTTTTACTATTAGTTCTAAACTCGGGTTTTAGTATATGACCTTAGTAGTTTGATATCTTTTGCTATTTCAACCCCAAAATTTCCAGTAGCTAATTTTTAAGACTTAATGTTAAAATTTATCAAAACAAGTGTCTCACTCTACTTTGTAATCATTCCTAATGCACTTGTAATAGTGTAAATAATTATAAATGTCTGATGTTACAGAGAAGACCCCAAGAAATATGTCTTCAGTCAAGAAACAAACTTACCACACATGTAGCCTCATCAAATTTGTTTCCCCAAATGTAGATATTAGAGAGTGTGGTGTTTGTTTTCATCGATTCTGAAAGGGCAACAAGTCCTTCTCCCTCTATACTGTTGCTGACTACTGACAACCTAGAAACCAGTATTTCCATAAAAAGAGAATGCATAAGTTAGCAACAGCATTTATTACAAACAGGTTATTGTGTAAAGTTGTAGGATTATCCTTAAATATGTTTAGGGCAGCAGTCAAAATATTGACCAGGTAATTCCTAACATCCAAGGGATGCAGTTTTCTAATTGTATGCTTCATGTACCTAGTAGGGCTACCTACATTTTGGAAATAGTTTTACTATTATTCAGTAAACATTTGGGGATGGATTACAGATATATTTTTCAAGATAAAGTCACCAAAGTAATTTTTTTATTCATTCTTTATTTTTAGTTGACTGAATAGTTATGATTTTTGTTAGAATTCAGAATAAACATAAGCAGTAAGAATTTTCTCATTAATTTATTATTACCCTATTATTTTATTACTATTTTAAGAGTACTTTTCAAAAATAGATGAAATTGACTTTAGAAAATGTGTTCACATATTTCATCATGAATCTTAAGTGGTTTGAGATTACATTTCAAATTTTCTATTATTTTGATTAAATATAAAACCATACTAACGCTTTAAGACTCGTGTTGTGTGAAGCAAGAGTTTCACTGAGTTTCTCTGCTCCTACATTTTCTATTCTGTTAAAAGAAAGATCTATTACTTCCAAGGTAGTATTGCTTTTCAGGACATCAGCCAAAGAAGTGATTCCATCACGAGTTATTTTATTGCTGTGAAAGAAGAAAATATGTACTTACATTTGTAATTTGAAGTATTTTATTCATAGAGATAACATGCTTAAAAACTGTTATATAGTGCCCTGACCGGTGTGGCTCAGTTGGTTGGGTGTCTTCCTGCAAACTGAAAGGTCACCAGTTCAATTCCGGGTCAGGGCACAAGCCTGGGTTGTGGGTTCAGTCCCTGGTTAGAGCATGTGTAAGAGCCAGCCGATCAATGTTTCTCTCATATACTGATGTCTCTCTCTTTCTCCTTCCCTTCCTCTTTCTCTAAAAATAAAATCTTTTTAAAAACATAGTAATAAACAGTACTTCCTAGTTTAGTAAACATTTATTTTTAATCATTCAATTTCCAAAAAAAAAAAACTAATGAAAGTTTACCATAAAATGTTGCTTCTATTATGGTTTACATAATTAAACTGCTCACTGGAGTTATTAGGTGATTAATATCAGTATAAACTAAATTCTAAAGCTTAGGATAAAAGGTTGATAATAGTGGTTGTGTTTTCTAATCTTTGGAATAAAATATCCTACATACCATGAATATGTACATAGATTATTCTCATGTCTTAATTTCTGAATCACTTATTGTCTAGATTATCACCTACCAGCTGATATCAAGGTAGCGCAGGCTTTTGTTCAGATTCAGCCCATCACACAGCTGCTTGAGACCAGGGTTTCTGACGTCGTGCTTACTCATGTATAGTTCCACAAGCCAGTGATTTTCTTTCAACATTTGGCCTAGGTGAACGGTGGACTCTTCCTAAAAATAGATAAAATCATTTTTCCAAAGTATAACTTCGAAGTAGTACATTTGCTCTGAACATATGCTAAGTTATTTTAAAAAGAATACACCAGTTAAGACAGTCTACAACTTGCATTTTGTTTGGCCTGGCTTTTTTTAAAAAGCCATTTTTGGCATGATAATCTTTACCATTTTTGCCACGTACGGTGGTATGTTTACAGTCTTAGAAACAGGCAGCAGGCACTTGTAAAATGCAGTGACTAATGTTTTAAGAGGCTACTTAAAAAATCATAACTTACCAAAAACAATTTCAGAAGGAAAAAAAACAATCAGCTCCACAATGTATTGAGCATATAAGCTCCCTTACTGCTGTCCCCTCAAGAGTCTCTGAATTGTTCTTGACCTTCCACATGTTCCTAAACTTTGCTCCTGACCTCCATGCTTCACAGTAGGCAAGATTCAAAGGCATTTCCCAGTCTTGATTCTATTTTAAAGTACTCATTTTAACAATTGATTTATCTGACTCCTCCCTTTTATAATCATCCCAATGTCTAAATATGTTTTACTCTTGTTTTCTGGTCACTGGAAGACTTTTTTTTAAAAATCCTCAAATCTAGTTGCTTCCAGGAAAAAGGTGTATAACCTCAAATGAGGATTTGAATACCAGGCACTTCAAGTTTTTAACAAAATAAAAATGTGCTTTTTAAATTAATGGGCCAAAATATCTCATGGTCCTCTTACATGATTGTTGTATTTGCAGTAAGCTTTAGAGTCATTGGGAATGCTGATCACAAAGATTGATAACCATATATGAGTTCTTTCCAGAAAAAGTCCAGCCATTGTTGATACGAGAACAGTTTGTGCCAACATCAATGTAACCTGGCAGCCAGGGAGAGTGGACTGGAATGTGCATGTGTGAACAATGATGACTTCACTGTGCTAGTCAGTGGGGGTGGTAAACACCATTGAGTGAGCATGTGTACTTTGTAGCTGTCACATTCAAAAGGACTGAGCAAGAAAAGCAACAGATTTTGCATTAAACTTGAACATTCCTCCATGGAATTTTTTTGAATGATTCAGAAGGCCACGGCTATGAGCAAATGGTAATTAACAGCTTCATCACGACAACGCATCCACTCACGCATCACGTCTCCTACAGAGCTTTCTGATGAGTCATCAAATCACCCATGTTGACTTTGACGTCCTGTGACTTCTGGCTTTTTTCAAAACTAAAACCACCTTGGAAAGGGTAAAGCTTTCAGACCATTGAGGAGATTCAGGAAAATAGGATGGGGCAGCTGATGGCAATCTGGAGAACTGTGTGAGGTATCAAGGTGCCTACTTTGAAGGGGGCTGAGACATCATTGTCCTGTGTACAACGTTTCTTAACGTCTCTTCTTCAATAAATATCACTATTTACATGGATGGATACTTTCTGGACAGGCCTCCAGACAGTAGTTTTAAGATAAACTTTAAAATGTTTTTGTTTTTGTTTTTGTTTTTAGACAGAGGGGAGGAGAGTGAGAAACATCAATGTGTGGTTGCTCTGGCTGGCAACCCAGGCATATGCCCCAACTGGGAATTGAACCGGTGAGCCTTTGGTTCACAGGCTGGCACTCAATCCACTAAGCCACACCAGCCAGGGCTACAACAAACTTTAAAGGTTAAATGAAACCACACAGCAATAGTAGATTGTGCTTGTGGTTTATAATAAAAGTACCCAAATGCTAGATTTGGCTTTTGCTAGCTATACAACTGAGCAAATTATTTTATCTTTCCTTTTCCGTAAAATAAGTGAAATTATACTTCCCACACAAAATTCAAGTACCTACACGAAATGAATTCTATAGAAAACTACAAAGCATTTATCACTGTTCAATACTCTATAATCCTGCATCTGGTTTGTTTAAATTACTGCTTTGACAATGGTAACATATACCCAAGGGGAAACTGTAGTCTGTGATCTTAACAAATGCAAACTAATCTATTCAGGAAATCCAGTACTGCTCTGGATGGTGCCTGGAATGGAGGACATACTCAAAAATATTTGTGTTTTGAGAACAGGCTGACAGTGACCAGAGAGGGGAGGGGGGGGAATTTCAGGGGAAAGGGGAAGTGCAGGAACTAGATAAAGGACACATGGACAATAACAGGGGGGAGGGGTGGAGACAGGAGGGAGAAGGGGAGGGAGAAGGGGAGGGCTGGGGGGTGGACTGGGATGGGGACAAAGGGCAGAAAACTGTACTTGAACAACAATTAAACTTAAAAAGAAAAAAAAATTGTGTTTAACACCTTAGTTGCATTTTTAGGTCGAGAAGTTTGAACGAGAAAACCAGTGTCAGAAATAGTAAAGGGTGTTTTTTTAGCCCCATTCACTGAGTTTGTGATTTAATTTGTCTAGGGTGATACCTGGCATCGATATTTTTCCAAGCTCCCGAAATAATGAAAAGTAAAACTTTAAAACAGAATAATTTTGCAGACTTACATTTCAGAACTGCATAGCATGAGAAGGCGTAAGAGGATTCTGCTCCACAAGCCGTTTAAGAGAATACTCGGTGACAGAGAGGGTGGGGGCTATCTTGCACAAGAAGAGACAGCAGGCTTGAGTTTATGGAGCTGGAGCTCCTGAGAGCGAGGGACTGGGCCTGGGCCTGGGCCTGAGAAAGCGCCCTGGGCTTGCAAGAACTCTTCTCGGGAGTAATGAATGACGCCAGTCAACATACTTAAAAGAGGAATTGTGCTTCTGTTATTTTGAACAGTTTAACATATTTATTTCTTTGGGGCTTTAATCCAGAAAATGTTTAGCCTTCATATCTGTCATGTCCTCAATCCGAGAACCTTCCCAGCCACCTCTTGTCCCCACCCCCACCACCATCTTGTCCCCCTTCCTCATGCTCCCAAGGCACCCTGAGCATGTCACCCTCCAAAGTTGATCTCACTCCATGGACATGGAAAGCTCCTTGAAGACAAACAGCTATGTGCTTTGTTGACTTCTTATCTCTAACACTCAGCATTGTGTCTGATGTAGGGTTGCATTCAAATATTTATTAACTGAATGAATCACGAATGAAGCAATTCACTGAATCCTTACTTTGAGCCAGGTATTTTGCTGGCCTTTAAAGAAGGGTGCTTGTATTTGAGGACTCAGAATGTCTTGTTAAACAGATTAGATTTATGTACATGAAGCAATTAACATGTAAAATTCCCAAAATTTTGATACAGAAGAGTGCAGAGATAATTCAAAAGAGAGATCCATGTAGGCAAAGAATGCAAAAACACATGAATATGAAAAATACTTTAAAAATATGGTTAATTCTCAGTGACTCATACTAATAGAGAACAGTGAAATAGATAATTTAAAGGCTATATAAAGTACTTTGAACATTATTTTGGTAGATGATGTTTTTGTTTAGATCAACAGTACAATGAATTCTTATTCTCTGGCTCTTTACAACTGATAGGAAAGCCACCTACAAGGTTGTTAAGGAGCAAGGAGAAGGTTTGAAAGTAGGAACCACACTTTTACTCCTCTTTCCGTCTCCTAGACGCAGCTTGCGTACAGGGTCAAGTCCAGACTTCCTGGACTGCCATTCACACACATGTTGCCATTATTACTCATGATTTCAACATGACAAAACAGTTCACACTTGGCTGTTGACATAGCCTTTAACATTTTTAATCTTTTATTCCTTCATCATAACTCTCTGCCTCTCACAGGTTTATTCATTGAGAATTTGAGTTTATGAGAGAAAAAAATGGCATGCTACAGCTTAAATAAGCAAGCTTAAAACATATTTAGTTTTAAACTCTCATCCAGAATTAATAGTTTTCCTTTAAAGTTTCTTTTTTGTAAACAGTTTACAATTCTAAAAATACAATGCATTTGTGAACGTTGCCATAACATTTAGTAAGCAGTACCTTTGTTTTGTTCACATGTGGTAATAACTACTATCATTTGGAATACATACCTGTTCACCATACAGTAGAGGTCGGTTTAGGTTTATTCCTTTAATTGTTTGGTTTTGAGTCAGAGCTGTAGAAAATGCTATCACACTTTGCATTCCCTAAAAACAGGTGAATTCATTAAGGAAACTGGCAAAGTATATAATTTCCCTATAAATAAATATTGCAAGATTAGTAATTGAATCTGATAAATCAAATTGTGCTTTTAAAAAGTTTAAGCATTTCCTGCTCCCTGAATTCTAGGTTGACCAAATTCAGAAATGGATTGTTACGCTCTCTGCACCTGTCCTGACACCTGTTGACAACATGCATGGGGGAGTTTCAGTACCCGTGTCCCAGGGTATCTGCCTCGGCCTGCACCCGAGCACTCCAGGTTCTGTATGGCTCAGACCTCAGACACACAGACACACCTGTGGGTCCCAGCTGGGGCTCCGTCCTACTGAGAACAGACATCCTTGTGCCAGCATTCTTTTATACTCACACCCATAGGTTTAAAGTGTGTGTGTGGCGGGATAGGGTTCCTAGTGGCATTCCCACCACCCCAGAGGCCTCCCTCTCTACCGTACTGGCTGGGCCTAATTCTCCCCATCTCAGTGACGGAACCACCACACACACCTGGCAGTTGTGCCATAAAACCTGGGCCTCCTCTCACTCCCCAGTCCTGCTGCCCTCCCATCTAGTGAATCAGTAAGCCTTAGAGATTCTGCCTCTAAAAAAGTCTTAGATTAGTTCACCTCAGTGGCTACCCCTGCCCCCAGTCCTCATCACCCACAGGGACTCCTGCAGAAACTTCCTACGTGGGCCGTGGGTTTCTCCTCTTGCAAGCCTCTAATTCCCCACAGAGAAACCGGAATGATCTTTGGAAAGTACCAGTCAGATCACGTCAGCCCTCCACTTAAGGGCTTCACATGATTTGTGTTTATAATAAAGTCCCCTCTCCTTCCCATGACCTACACCCACAGCCCACACCACCTTTGCTGAATGTGGCTGCTGCGAACCTCTCCACCTTCACTGTGGGGTGCTGTTCTAACTCCCGCTGTCCAGCCACCGACTTTCCAGTTCTCAAAACCTGCCGGACTTGGTATTTCATCATTCATGTAGCTCCCAACTGATTTTTGCCATATCTGAACATCATTTTACTATTTAATACTTTTCCATGAAGTCTTTTTCACTTTATTTTAAAACACTGTGTCACTACTATGAATGGAAAACCATAATCCCTTGAAGTAAATAGACAACATCTGCAAAATATGTACCTGCGCATTAAAATTACCTCAGTCTGTATCAGTGATACTACCTATACCACACTTGGAGAAGCACTATCGGAGTCTGTGTATTGGACCCCTTGCCTGGAATGTTCTAGATGGACCCTCTCCCATGCAGGTTTTTCTCACCCTTCCTGACTCCTAAACACTGCTTCCTCAGGTCTTAGGCCACGACCCTATTATGCAAATTACCTCCTCCCCATCATCAAGAGTACTTATGTCGCTATCTTCATAGCATTTTTTTCTGTTTATTGATATTTTCCCAACTAAGTAGAAGTTTTAGAAGGGCAGAGATCATATCCAATGCACTCTTACATCCCTATAAGAATCTAGGGTTGTGGCTGGTGTGTGTAGAACTCAATGTAGAATATACATTGAGTTAATGCTCTCCCAGAGACAATACTGGCTGCACCCACTACTGTTTTAAGCCCCAGAACCTATTGCCCCAAAGAGCCTCCTGGACCATCTGACTGTTTCCATGTCCCTGCACAACAGGTTCCCAGCATTAGTCCCCAAGGTCTGGTTTAAAAGCACATTGAGAAAATGAAGCCTGGAATTTCAAGACATGCAAAAAACAGGCTTCTCACTGCCAGGCCCGTTGGAGGCCCAGAGCAGCTCTGGCACCATCAGTTTAGGTGTTTATGCTACAGTATAACCGCCCACTTCCAAATTTTTTCAAAAGCAAAAAATGTAAATTACACTAATAAAGTAGTATTTGTTTGATTAAACTGAACATGGTCTTTTTCTTTTAAAATCCCATACAGGTTAAGAAGGGTTATGGATAGAAGTTTAGTGAGATCTTTATTATTCTGGAAATTCTCCTATAATGTTATTTACTACCATCATTTTATTAAGTAAGCACTATCATGCCAAGAAGAAAAAACTTTTTCTCTGACATTCTCTACTAGACATTAGGGGCAAGGCAAACCATTTTTTTTTCTTTTCAAAAATATCATTATAATATCATTACATTTACAATTTTATAGATAGAATAATAATTTCTAGTAGTTTTTGAGAAAAGTTTACTTTTTTCATACATACTTAAGAAACTGAATGCTAAACCAATTTTATCTTCAAAACCACACTAATTTTTCTTTTTTTTAACCATTTTTCATTGTTATTCTATTACAGTTGTCCCAATTTTCCCTCTTTGCCTCCTCTGCCCATCCCACCCCACCCCCGCTCCCACGGTCAATTCCCACACTGTTGTCCATGTCCGTGGGCCATTCATACATGCTCTTTGACTAGTCTCTCCCCCTTCTTTCCACCCTTACCCTGCCCCCCACCCCCTCTAATCATTTATAATGGTGTCATTTAGCTGGTCTCTGTGCTGGTTCCCAGGAAAACGATCTATTACCTGGGTGACCTCCTCATAACCAATTCACTCACCAGATCGCAGTCGCCCAGATCTAACTTCTCTAAGGATGAATTAATTTGTAGCATGGCAGCAAAAAACATTCCACCTTCATTTTCGACCTTGTTTCCAGTCATTCTTAGGTATTTCAGAGTTGTATTCGTCTGAAAAGGAAAACAATCAACCCTTGGTTAAATTTTTTGTTGCATTTTTCCATTACCATTTAGTCCCTTTATGCCTCTTCCCACTGCACTCACCACACATGTCTATAAGTCCTTCTTCCTTTTTGACTCATCAGTTTTTCATGGAGATAGAATAGGATGTATTTCTTAAAGGTAACATTCAATTTTCCATAATAGGTAAAAATCGAGTTTAATAGTTTAGCAGAGAAAATGCCAAGAAAGCAGATGCCAAACAATGACCCATTAAGTGAAGTAGACTTTTACTATACTCTCCTTTCATTGGAAAATCTATAAATTTATCTTCTAAGAAAATCATAGCACTTTGTTATTGGGGTAAAATTCACATAACACAAAATTAACCATTTAGAAGTGACCAATTCACTGGCTTTTAGCAGCTCACCGGCTTTCAGCATTGTGCAGCCTTCATCTCCAGCCAGTTGCAAACACCGTCGCCTCTGCCAAAAGAGACCCTGTACCCACTGTGCAGTCGCTTCACTGCGTTACTTTTAAAGATACTGTTCTTGGGCATTTGCAAAATTTAATGCCTTCTCTCATTTCACTTTTTGGATAAATCTTTCACAAAGAAGTACAGACATGTCACTGTCCCAATGAATAAATATAAATATCAGGACATGTAAGTGCAAACAATTATCTTTAAAACTAATTTAAACTCCCTTAAGAGCAGGGAGAAGGCAAGGATGTCCACTCAGCAACTCTAACATCGTGCTGAAGGTTCTAGACAGGGCCATCAGGCAAGAAAAAAGAAACAACAACAACAACAACAAAAAGGCATCCAAATTGGAAAAGAAGTACAATTATCTGTTTGCATGTGATATGATCTTATAAGTAGAAAACCCTAAGGAATGTAGGAGACCGTTCTGTGTGGCATGGGCCCAGCTCCCACTCGGAGATGCACAGGACCCATGCCCACAGATAGGTTCTCCTGTGGGGAATCAGGCCTGCAATGTGCCTAGGCTGCTTTGAGTCTTGCTCTTGCTAAAAAACTCCCTCACCCTGAAATGAGGCAGCAAACATTTATTGCAAAGCAACTTCCTAAAATCAATACTAAACCTTCCAAGGATGAGTATAACCAATTCAACCACCTTTCCCTTTGCATTTGCAAATATCCTTCTTCTGTAATGTGATTAGTGGCATTGTCTTCTTTGTTTTATGTAAAAGGTAACCACCTAAAGCGAACCTGTGAACAGTAAATGAGGACCATCATGTAAAGTGCCAAGTAAAAGAAATAAAGGCCTGTCATGCCGGAGGCCATGGCTTTTGCTCCCCTTGAGAGAAAAGCCATGCTGTCCCTTTTCCTCTACCGGACTCGGTAGTCCGTGTGAATGTCTCGTGTCTCATCCACAATGTGGCAGACCCCATGAGCCAGGGGCCGCATCAAAGGAACCCACACACACAAAAGTCTGATAGAGTAAACAAGCTCAGCCGGGCTGCAGGACACCAGATCAATATGTAAAACGCAGTAGTATTTCTACCCACTAGCAGTGAACAATCCAAAAAATGAAATTAAGAAAGCTCCATTTACAATAGCATCAAAAAGAACAAATTGAACAAAAGGGCAAGACTTTCACATTGGAAACTACAAAGCATCATTGAAAGAAACTAAAGAAGACTTAAATAAATGGAAACATACCAAAGTCAAAGATCAGAAGACTTAATATCATTAAGATGGCAATACTCTCCAAATTAATCTGAAGTTTTAAAGCAATTTTTCTCAAAATCCCAGCTGCTTCTCTTGCATAAATTGAAAAACTGATCTTGAAATTCATATGGAAATGCAAGGGACCCAGAAGAGCCAACAGGGTCTTGAAAAAGGAACGAAGAACTCACACTCTCGGACTTCAAAACTTGCTGCAATACTACAGTAGTCGTGACAACGTGGGCGTGGCCCAAGGACAGGCATGCGGATTAAAAGAACAGAATAGAGAGTACAGAAACAAAAGAACAGAATAGAGAGTTCACATTTATAATCAACTGATTTTCAACAAGGGTGTCAGGAAACCTCAGTGGCAGAAGGACATCTAACAAACTGCGTCGGAACGACCGGGTATGTCCACAGGCAAACGAATGAAGTCAGACTTCTGGCTCCGATCACACAGCAAAACTCAACTCAAAATGGATCAAAGAACCAAATGAAAAAGCTAAAATATAGTATTGTTAGAGGAAAATAAGTATGAGTCTTTGTTACTGAGTTAGGCAAAGCCTTCTTAGATATAACACCAAAAGTACAAACAACATGAGAAAAAATAGATGAACTTAATCAAAATTTTAAAATATTATCCTTCAAGAACACCATTAAGGAAGTGAAAAGGCAAACTACAGAATGAAAAAAATATTTGCAAAATATTTATTTGGTTAATATTTGATATTTATTTGATTTTGTATCCAGAATATATAAAGAACTCGTACAACTCAAAAGGACAAACAACCCAATTTTAAAACAGGCAAAGAATTTAAATAAACATTTCTCCAAAGAAGATGCACAAATGGCTAAAAAGTGCACAGTGTACAACGTGAAGAGGCTCAACGCCACTATTTATTAGAGAAATGTAATTCAGAACAACCACAGACCTCCTCATACTCCCTGGGATGGCTGAAATCAGGAAGATAGTAACAAATGCTGGTGAGAAACTGGAACATTCATATACTGGCAATGAAACTATAAAAAGGGACAGCCACTTTGAAAAAGAGCCTGGCAGGTCCTCAAAGTATTAAATGATCCAGCAATTCCACTCCTAGGTAAATACCCACGAAAAATAAAAACAAGTGTACACAAAATGTGCACAAACATCCACAGTAACATTATTCATTAGAGACAAAAATTGAAACCCAGATGTCCATCAGCAGGTGGATGAACAAAATGTGATATAGCCATGCAATGGAATATTATTTGGCAATAAAAAGAACAAACCTTGAAAACAATATGCCAATCACAAAAGGCCACGTATTGTGTGATTCCATTTATCCAGAACAGGCAAGCTGCAGAGGGAAAGCAGGTCGGGGGCTGGTGGGTGGGGAAAAAGGAATGGAGAAGGGCAGCTAACGAGCACAGGGCTTCTTGGGGCGACAGTGGTGTGAAGCAGTGACAGTGGTGACCATGGCCCCACTCTGTGACTGAACTGGAAAAAAAACTGAACTGAACACTTTAAAAGGGTAAATCTTAGGTATGCAAATTATATTTTAAGCTATTTATTTTTAAATGAGTTCAAAAGTGCTCATATAATGTTCACATTTTAGTAAATCGAAGTGTAATGAAAAATATACATTCCCACAATATTAAAATAATGGTAATCACATTACCATTTGATTCTGCTGGTTCCAAGATATGAGAAGTTAAAGGTCCCACATACAGTGTTAGTTTGAGGCACCTAAGTACATACGTGCAGTGCTTTAGCAATCAGTTCTCCACCTTTGGGCCCAATATCATTAAACATGAGGTTTAAGTAAAGGAGACTGTGTTGTTTCTGTCGTAAGGAGAGAAAAGATGCCATTACACATGTGTTATGAGAAATCAATAAGGTATGAGCTGTTTTACTTAAGTAAAAGTATTTACCTCGAAAGAAAATATTTATAAATCAGAAAATATGCAAGTCTAGCAAAAGAAACTACAACTAAGGGGGGGGAAATCACTATTCTCATTTAAACATAAATATAATTGCAATGTAAGTAAAAGAAAAAGACTATCCTCAGCTCAGACCAATGACTCAAATGTGGATGCGCTCCATGCATTTAACTGCAGTGCACAGCAAGTCTGGGGAAGGTGACTCTGGAGCTCCAGTTCCTGGCTCCGCTGAGGCCAAATGCACAATGTGTTTTCCAATATATTTCAAGCATTGTAAATATACCATAGTCAGGAACTGACGTTTTGCAAAACTAGTGTTTTGTGCATGCCATCACACTTAGCGGTTTCACAGGAAACAGAATGAAGAACATGTTGATGATTTTGTAGCACTTTCATTTGTGATTGCTGAGAATAACGTCTCTTCATCTTTTAATTTTCACTCTGCCCATACACTGTGTGCCATTTTTAATTCATTAAAAGCACTTTTAGAAGATGAGGTTGGGATAAGTAGTTATAACATTAAAAAGCCAATGTAAGAGAAGAATCAAAAAATGATATATGCTGCTTTAAGTCTTTCTTTTATCTAAGAAAGAGGCAAACACATATGTGCTGATCTGAGGCTGAACCGAAGCCTTTTTTTTTTTAAGTACACCTTCTCTAATTAGGGGACCACACTGCCTTTCTTAGATAAAATGCAACCATATGCAGCATTTCAGTTTGAGTGTCTCCAAAGTGAATCTGCACTAAAGGGCTAATTTACAGGCTTAGCATGCTCAAACTCTGCACATTCCAAAGAAAGGACTGGTTCTTAATTGGCCTCTGGAAGAAAAGACATAAAACGTTTTGTAGTAAAATAATACCTGAAGCAGTCTTGCAGCATAGTATGCACCAACATCACTTATGAGGTTATATCTAACGTCCAAACCTGAAGGACACAGATGAATAGAAGCTGATGTTCCTAATAATGAACACTTAAAGTCAGGAAAATAAATGCATGAGTAATGATTTTTAAGGAGACATACCATTAATACAAGGATTCTTCTCTAAAATTTTGGAAAGGATCCAAAAATGTTCACCTGTTACTCTTTCCACTGGCACTGAGTGATTGTTACCAGCAATGTTTAATGTGATTTCTTTCAAGCTGTTAAAATACAAATAAGAAACTCAGTAAAGAAATAAAAGTATTTTTTACATGTAAATAGTAATACCATGGACAGTATTTATCAGAACCACATATGTACTATGATATAAATTTACAACAAGTAACTTAAAACTACTAAATTTTCCACAGCACTTTAATATATACTATATAACCTATTGGGTTGGCCAAAAAGTCCCTTTAGTTTTTTTCCCATATGGTGGCTCTAGCAGTGCTTAGCTGTCTTTAACTTCATTCGAAACAATTTTGTTAGGTTGTATTGTGACAGCTGTCATATCAGCATGCATTAAAAAAAACATCAAAATTGGTGAATTTTTGTACAGCATTTTAATATTGGAGATGGAAGAAAATATGCAACATTTCTGGCTATTATGCTTTATTATTTCAAGAAAGGTAAAAACACAACTGAAATGCAAAAAAAGATTTGTGCACTGTATGGAGAAGGTGCTGTGACTGACAGAATGTGTCAAAGTGGTTTTTGAAGTTTCTTGGTACTACTGACATTTTGGACAAATAATTCTTTGCTGTGGGGATGTTTTATGCATTGGAAGATTTAGCAGCACCACTGGTCTCTACCCACTAGAAGCCAATAGCAGGAGATAGCCAACATACTCAAAATATCCAAATCAATACAGTTATTGGTAAAAATGAAAAATGTGTCTCTTATTTTACAGAAAAAACTAAATAGACTTTTTGGCCAAGCCAATAATTTCTCTCTCACACACACAAAAGTTTCCCCACTTGATACATAACAACACTGAAGACTTTGATGATTTGTATAAACAAACAGCTCACAGGAGTTAGGGACGCATCTGGAGCCCAGATTTGGAGCCTGCTGGTCTGGCGCTGCTCCCAGCAGACCACACGCACTACCTCCGAGACCATGGACAGCGTCAGTCAACTATTCCTCTGAATCAAGAGGTCTGCCCATTTTACCAAGCATGTGCAAATGGCTTTGAGTCTACTCAGTATTTCAGGGTTTTCACACAGATGAATATCAGGGAATATTATTGATATAATCAGGTATTTGCTGTCCTTACCCCTTTCTGATTTCTTCATCCACTCCTTGGAGTATATGCAATAGAAAAGGGTTAACTTTCTGGGACTTTTTCAAACACAGATTATTATAATATTTCTGGAGACTGTCAACAGGTTCTGGAGCTTTTGAAAAATAAATGCATTATGATTACCCTTCATCATATATAAATTATTCCAAGAGCCCCTCCCCCCCCAAAAAATACACTTCTTTCAAAGATATGAATGTGTGTGTACAGAGTGGGTGGGAAAGAGAAGGAGAAAGAATTAAGAACACAGAAAGAGGAAAGACATAGATGTCAGGGATGGGAGAGCATACAAATGCTGTCTGGAGAACCGGGGCCATAGAAACCCCCCCTGAGGGGGGCAGACACTGACTTGACAGCGACATGAAAGGAGAACTAACCTCCATAGGTACCACGGCTGATAGCTGGGGAAAATGCTATCAGAGGAACAAAATATTCTGTCCCAAGTCATGCAGTTAATAAGGGCAGGGTAGAGAATCAAACTGGCTCCAAAGCTGCTTTCCACTCTGCCATACTGGGTTAAGGCAACTCTAGGTTTCTTATGATGGCTTCAAATAGACAGTTTTATCAGAGAATCCAAATTCTAAAGGGATCTGAAAAATCACCAGGTCCCTTAAGCTTCTTGGATACCCTCACACCATGCAAGTTGATGCCATCTTTGAACAAGGCTCTGTCGGTTCTGAATGCTACATGGAGGCGGACTCATAGAAAGAAGCTCTTTGCCTACCCTGCCTTCCATTTCCTCTTTCTAAGGTGATTCCCCCCACCCCCACCCCACTCAGTTCTTAATAAAGAAGACAGAAATGAAGCAGTAGTTGAGATCTCCTTCCTCTGTTATACCTACACCTTTCCATTATGGTCTTCGTGTTTTGGATATTACTTTAAAAGCATCTTTTTTCAAGGTTTAGGCCTTCTGGGGTGGAAGTACCTGTCACTGTCTTTGTTTCCTGTCCTACCTTTTGTGTAAAATCTCTTTTAAAAGTCTGTGCTCAGAGATCTCACTACTCAGCGAGGCTGGTGTTTTTAGGAGCCAGCTTCTCTAAGTCTCTTCATCTCAAAGATGTCCTTTGCTGAGTGGACTCTGCACTATGTGAATTAAAGAGTTTGCTAAACAAATTTGCAAAACAAGATTTAAGATGATGCCCTGGCTGGTGTAGCTCAGTGGATTGAGTGTGGGCTGCGAACCAAAGCATTGCAGGTTCGATTCCCAGTCAGGGCACATGCCTGGGTTGCAGGCCACGGTCCCCAGCAACTGCACATTGATATTTCTCTCTCTCTCTCTTTCTCCCTCCCTTCCCTCTCTAAAAATAAATGAATAAAATCTTAAAAAAAAGATTTAAGATGACAATTAAATTAAAAACCAAAGCAAATAAATTTTTCTTAAAGTTTTTTAAAAATTAGTTTTAAAAATAAATCAATAACCTGCACATCAACTTGGCAATTTCAACATCAAAAAGAAACAGAGCCCTGGTCAAGATGGCGGCACAGGTAAACTCGGTACTCACCTCTGCCCCAACCACATCAAAATTACAACTAAACTACAGAACCACCATCAGCGAGAACTGCCTGAAATCTAGCTGAACAGTAACTAAGGACATACAGAAGAAGCTATGTCAAGACTGGAAGGAAGAGCAGAGACACAAACTGGCAGGTCCCACACCCACATGTGACAGTTAACTGGGAGGGGTATCTTAGCTGAGGACGTCCCCTGCGAGCAGCACGGGGTCCCAGTCCCACACCAGGATCCCCAGCCCAGGGTTCCAGTGCCAGAATGGGAAGTCTCTGTGATTTCTGTCTGTGGAAACCAGCAAAGGTTGCAGCTGAGTCGCTGGCATCCCGGGTGTTCATCTTAAAGGGCCCAAGCACAGACATGCTGACAGACTCACTTGCTCTGGGGTGGCAGCTCCAAAGGCACCAGGAGTACATGGGGAGGAACTAAATTGTCTGGCACCAGGACCAGGGCTGTAGGGACAGCTTCCTCCCTGACAGAAGCACTGTGCCTTTGCTGAGCCCTCCCCTTGAAGGCTCAGAAGGGTGCCATAGCTGAGTCTCCATCAACCTGGCTAACGCCTGTGCCCTGCCCTGAGACCTCGCCCCACCTAATTTTCAGGCCCAACCAACCCACTTCAAGTGGGTTTCCTTCCATACAAATGCCCTGTTTTGGCTCATGCTTCTGACTTCCCTAAAATCTCTGAAAGATCCATAAACCCCAGACAAGAAGCATCTGCCCTTGGTTTGCCCCTACCTCTTGCTAAGCAGACCCAGGCCCAGTACTAGGGATGGCCAGGCTCAGTTTGCAGCTTAGTCTCTTCCAGGTACCTCCCCAGCCCAGCACAAGTGGCATCCACCTGCATATCACTTTGTATCTCACCTGGGCAAAGAACAACTGGCAGCTGACCTTGGACTGCACCTCCAAGGAGGCTCCGGAGCCAGCACACCCAGGATAGCGTCATACCATGCTACAGAACCACCCAACCACTCTCCAAGCCACACACTCATGAGGTGGACTCAGCAAACACCAGAGCCCCAATGAAGTGAGTCCTGCTCCAAGAGACTGGCCCCTGAACAGCAGCTCCTCTGCTGTAGTCACAGCAGATCCTCAAAGAAGCCAATCAGCTTAGGGGGTCAATCCTCCCACTGACATGCCAACTGCAGTCAAGACTCAACTACAACAGGAGGGTGCACACAGCCCACATGGGGAGGGGCACATCTGAAGCACCCTTCTCAGGTGACTGGTGGGGAGGCTGCACCACTGGGCCCCACAGGACACCTACCACATAAGGCCATTTTACCAAGACAAGGAGACATAGCTGCTCTACCTAATACATAGAACCAAACAGAGGGAGGCAGCCAAAATGAGGAGATGAAGAAACATGTCCCAAGTGAAAAACAGGAAAAAGCTCCAGAAAAAGAACTAAACAAAATGGAGAAAAGCAATCTACTAGATATGGAGTTCAAAACACTGGTTATAAGCTCAATGAACTTACAAGAAGAAGAGATCAGCTCAATGAGAACTTTAACAAAGAGATGGGAAACATAAAAATGTAGATAGAAAACATAAAAGAGGACCAGTCAGAAATGAAGAATACAATAACTGAAATGAAGTCTCTACTAGTAGGAATCAACAGTAGATTAGAGGAAGTAGAGGATCAAATCAGCGATTTTGAAGGTCAGGTAGTAGAAAACACCCAATCAGAACAGCAAAAAGAAATAGGAATCCAAAAATATGAGGGGCCTCTGGGACAATATCAAGTATAAAAACATTCATATGTTTTGACACCAGAAAGAGAGAAAGAGCAAGGAATTGAACACCTGTTTGAAAAAATGACTGAAAACTACCCTAACTTGGTGAAGAACATAGACATACAAGTCCAGGAAGTGCAGAGAGTCCCAAACAACATGAATCCAAAGAGGCCCACATCAAGACATAATAAAAATGGCAAAAGTTAAAGACAAAGAAAGAATTTTAAAGGAAGCAAGAGAAAAGCAGTTAGTTACCTACAAGGGAGCTCCCAGAAGACTGTCAGTTGATTTCTCAACAGAAATTTTGAGGCTACAAGGGATTGGCAAGAAATATTCAAAATGATGAAAAGCAGGGACCTACAGCCAAGATTACTCTACCCAGCAAAGCTATCGTTTAAAACCAAAGGACAGATAAAGAGCTTCCCAGACAATAAAAAGCTAAAGGAGTTCATTGCCATCAAACTAGTATTACAATAAAAAAGTGTCCTCTTTAAGAAAGGGGAAAAGATTAAAAATATGAATAATAAAATGGCAATAAATACCTATCCATCAATAATTACTTTAAATACAAATGGATTAAATGCTCCAATCAAAAGACACAGGGTACCTGAATGGATAAAAAAATAAGACCCATGCATATGCTTTCTCCAAGAGATTCACTTCAAATCACAAGACACACAGACTGGAAGTAAAGGGATGGAAAAAGATATTTCATGAAAATGGAAATGAAAAATAAGCTTGGGTAGCAACACTTATATCAGACAAATAGACTTTAATCAAAGGCTATATAACAAGAGACAAAAAAGGACCCAGAAATTCCACTTCTGGGCATTAATACAAAGAAACCCAAAACACTAATTTAAAAAGACACCTGCATCTGTACATTCATTGCAGCATTATTTACAATAGCCAAGATATGGAAGCAAACTAAGTGCCCATCAATAGATAAACAGATAAAAAAGAAATAGTACATATATACAATGAGATATTACTGGCCATAAAAAAGAATGAAATCTTGCCATCTGCTACAACATGTATGGACCAAAAGGGTATTGTGCTAAGTAAAAAAAATAAGTCAGAGAGAGAAAGGCAAATACCATATGATTTCACTTATATGAGGGATCTAAATAACTATATAAGTGAACAAACAAAACAGAAACAGACTTAAAGATACAGAGAACACTTTGACAGTTGCCAGAAGGGAGGTGGGGAGGGGGCTGGGTGAAAAAAGGTGAAGGGATTAAGAATCACAAACGGCAGTTACAAACTAGTCATGAGGACATTAAGCACAGCATAGGGAAGTATAGTCGATAATACTGTAATAACTATGTTATGGTGCCAGGTGAGTACTGGAAAAATATTGGGTGATCATTTTGTAAATTATAAAAATAACTGATCACTGGGTGTACATCTGAAACTAACATAATATTGTATGTTGACTGTAATTAAAACACAAAAAATTATTCAAAAAGAAATAAACATTTATCAGCAATCCCACTGCCAAACAACCACCACAATTGAGGTCTGGGGCCATTTCTTCTCTATTGTTTTATTTTACATGTATTTTTATTTTTCATTTTTTAAAATATTTTATTTATTTATGTTTAGAGAGAGGGGAAGGGAAAGAGAAAGAGAGGAAGAGAAACATCATGTGTGGTGGCCTCTCATGTGGCACCCACTAGGGACCTGGCCTGCAACCCAGGCATGTGCCCTGACTGGGAATAGAAACAGCAGCCCTTTGGTTCACAGCCCGTACTCAATCCACTGAGCTACACTAGCCAGTGCTCTTTTACATGTATTATTAAATAAAATTGGAACATTTAAATATAGTTCTATAGCCTTTTGTTTTCAATTAACATATTGTACATAGCTTTCCCTCGTTGTTAGATATTCTCTGAAAATGTTTAATGTCAGCATAATCTCTGTCTTGTGGATAGATGTACATAAGAAATCCTTCACCTATTCTAGGAAATTTTCCTCTATTTAAATAATATTTTAGGACAGTATTTCCTAAACTATGTTTTGCAGAATACCAATCTTCTATAAGATGATCAATCAAGATGTTCTAATTACAATGGGTTTTATGGTCAAATAAGTTTGAAAAGTGCTGAATTCGAGAAAGCCAAACAGACTCTAACCTACACTCATCAGGACATTTAAAACACTCAGATACACAAAGACTCTTCAAGCTGTTGAGCCTGGAGGGAAGGATAAAAATGCTCCACTGCCCGGACACATGTGACCATGGTTCACTTGCAATCTAGAAAATGTCATTCACATCCTGGACAGGAAACAAAGCAAGGAGATCTCAAACGGATTTACATGTTGGAGCTGAGCTCCACTGGGCTTCTTTCCTCCCTCGTGGCTACTGCCTTCCTTAGTATTAACATTTGGAGAGGACTGCCCTGAGGATCTGAGGGTCGTGCCGGCCTTTGGCTGGCTGTACCATGCCCAGGTCATGAAGAAATGTATCAGACTTAAACTCGTTTTTTGTGTGTGTGAATGAAGGAATCTAAGATTACAAGCATGTTTATTTAATTAACTGGCCATAGATTTAAGTATTTAAACATCTCTGTTATATATTTTTGCTACTATCTTTCATTTAAAATTCCCCTATGCAGTGTGTGTGTCAGGATATTATGGCACCAATAATTTATTTCCTATACTGTATAAAAAAATAGTAAATCAGTCCTCAAGATTGTAAAGCAAAAACTAGGAATAACAAGCCACGTAGGAAAATGTCAGGAATCTAACCTAAATTTCACTTTTCATCCTCGCCTACCTAAGCATTGAATTCCAAACAATTTCCACTTAGCTGCACATTTTAGAATTTCTAGAGAAAGATCTCATTTGGAGGTGGTTCCTGCCCTCCTAGTCTGAACAGCCAACAGCCAAGCACTGGGAAACTCAAGGGTCAAGGGCAGTCAGACTTAGGTGCCGACCTAGTTTTAACAAGTGACTTAAATTCTCAAGCCCAAATTTCCTTTTTATGCTCAAGTCAGAGCATAACAATGCCTGTCTCATGTAAGACTTCTAGCACAGTTCCAAACGAACAAGCACAGGCTTTAAAACAAGCATCCGAAATGTAAACTTTGTGGGGGAGGGAGCGTGCTTATTTTGCTAAAAATAATTCATGGGCGCAGAAATATTCAAAATGTAGGTGGCATACAGGTGCAACATCAGAACGGTCTCAAGAGTCTCTTAGGCACCTGGGCCCTGCTCTCTGGCGATTCCACAAAAGAGGGGCAGGAGAAGAGCACCCAGTCACACACACACACACACACACACACACTCACCCGCCCTGCTCCACCCAGAGATCTTTAACAGCAAAGCGACAGACGGACAGACTCGCCTTCCTTTAGGACATCTATGGCGCGAAGGGCAGACCCACCGCGGGGGCTTGAGGCCCCCCTCCTGTCCGCGTTTGGAGGAACCCCAAAGTTCCCGCCACAGTTGGGGTTCCCGAAGCACCCTCCCATCTCGCAGCCTCGGGCCGCACCCTGCTCTCAGTAATGGGCAGGTGCCACCCCGAAGTTCAGGCTCCCCCGCCCCTTGCGCATTTCGGATGATGAAGGATACCCTATTTCTTACCGCTACCGACCGCCTGGGCCCTAGCCGGAGTAGGAGTACGGCTTGTTGTGGGGGCCTCAGGGGGTAACGGGGTCCTGGCACCAGTGGTCTTCCCCTTGTTGCGCCACATTCTTCTCAGACCCTGTGGGGTGCAGGGGCAGTGTTGTCATGACGACCGCGTGCAAGCGCCTGGCCCAGCGTGCTTTGCGGTGCGGGGTGGGGCGGGGGGTGAGTGGTGCGGTGCTCAGACCACGTGACCATGAGCAGAGCGCCAGGTCCCGCTGGCTGGGATACCCTGCCACTGGGCACTAGAGCCGTGAGGCCTGACTAGGCAGGCAGTGACTCCCCATGCTATGGAGGCTCCCCGGTCACCATGTCTCCGTCCAGATCACCCTCTCTACCCCCAGGGGTTAAAGACACACCGATGATGGGCTTCCAGCAACTTTGCGGGGAGAGCTTTTCCAGGTTTAGGGGGCACTACTGTTGGGCTGGGCCGGGACTACAAAGATGATTATGACACAGTCCCCTCCCCAAATTGTACACATACCTGCGGAGGCCAGGACGGGCACGGCAGGACGCGGAGCTAAGGGAGCATAAAGGGACATGTAGATCAGTCTTGTAGAGGGTTGGGGAGCATCAGGAAGGGCTTCTTGGAGAGGGTCAATCCTGACTGGTGGAGCGAATCTGCCAGAGGCGGAACTGCTTGGTGCGTGCTTGAGATGTGCTGGGGACCTGCAGCTGCTTGGGGCCACCCAGATGAGTACAGAGAGTGGGGGGACAGGCAGGGCCGGGTCCACAGGCAGCCCTGTGCACAAACAACTGTTACAGAGCAGGGCGCTGGGAGCCCCCAGATCTGGAACAACTGTTGGAGAATGGATTTGACAGGTCTTAAGAGTGATGAGGTCTGAAGCACCTGCAGTAGCCCAGGAGAAAGAATAAGGCCTCAGCTAAGACCGGACTTGGGGGAATGAGGAGAAAGGGACAAAACCCAGAGATAGTTACAGGGTATGATCAGGATTTTGGTACTTGGACATGCAAGGGAGAAGAGGAAGGAGGGAGAGAGAGGCCTTCTGTTTGGGGTTGCTATGGACCCAAGAGAAGGAAGTCCAGGGCCCTGTAGAGGACTCTGGAGCCAGACAGAGACCTTCCAAGTGAAACCAGGCTGTTTATGAGCACAGTTCAAAGGTGAAAAAAAAGTCTGAATTCTCTCTCCCTCATGTTAACCCACTAGGCAAGCCCAGACCAGCACTCCACCGCCAAGAAATTGTCATGCTGGGCAAGGCCCGTGTCATCCATGGATTTTAAACATCACTTGAAATATCATTTCTTCAGGTTAAACGTGATGATGATAGAAAACACAATTGTGTGCTCATTTACCCTATATGCTACCAGCAAAATTGAGATGTGGTTTGAAATTCTGAAGTGGAAGTGAAGGTTCAGTTCAGCATCTGCCCCTCCCTATGCCTCCCTTAAAGTGTTTTGAGTTAAGAAGATAGGAGAAAGTAAAGAGAAGTTGAGGATTAATTCATTGCTGCTCCAGAGGGAGAGAGGGGTAGTCTTTCGAGGGAGCAAGAAGTGCGGAATCAGACTTTTGTTTTAGAGAGTGACTAATAAACAGGGTTAGGCCAGAATAAACAGAAAAGCGCTGCTTTAACCAGACAAACAGCACTCCTCTCCCTAGCTGCCGTAGCCAAACAGAAACAGTATTTACACAGAAACACAGCCCGCGATGTCAAAATGCATATTAAACAGATGGTCAAAAAACACTGACCACATGCACAACTCATTTCCATCAGAACATTTCGTGTTACCCCCAACAACTTGCAGATGGAGGAAGGATGTAGCTGGGGGGAAACCCTGGCCTGGAGAATCGCTGGAGGGCAGGGAGGGTCAGGGAGAGAGATGCTGCAGAGCTGAGTTTAAGGAAACAAGTGGATTCATTGGGTGCTTTTTGTGTCAAGAACCTAGAGTAAAGGTCTAACTTAAATCCAAGCTTTCTAGAAGTCAGAACCAAAGAGAACATAAAGGTATACAGTCCCCTTGCTTCGATGAAAGGCAGCATTTATGATTCTCTGGCACCCTATAGTAGGAAAGTTTACTAGGTATATCTTTATATAAGCAACTTAATAGACATATCTTTGACTATAGTTTTGTAGAAGATCCAGAAATATCTTTCAAATTATTGTTTCTTTTATTGTAACTCTATTTAGAAAGCCAATGGCATGGTGTTTAATTATGATCATAGTTTCTAGGTAAGTTGTTTCCTGAAAATATGGAGGTAGAACTCAAAGGATCTACAGAAATACTTAACATCCATTAGCCATTGTTCACAACTATGGTGTGGCTGAACTGAGGTGCTAGCAAGTGCTGGCACAGAATAAAGTGCTGATTGGTATTCTGGCAAGTATCTGAAGTGCTGGCTTCTAGGGTTGCTCATACATGCATGTTTAGGTACTGAATACACAGATGGAAAAATGAGTGCTCTGTTATTTTAAAAATTATTTTGGCCCATGGATAAAAAAGTGAGTTTCATTAAAAGTTTACATTCTAATTTTCTGCTGATATGAGAAAGTATGTCAGTGATTAATAGTGAAATAGTGTCCAAGACTCTCCTGCTCACTATACAAGTAACATTTTGAAAAACCAAATTCTAAAAACAGGAGAACAAAGGGGAAAAAAGGCTTTGTTAATGAGTCACTAGATCTATAGTTTGATGGTAGGGGTAAGGAGTTGAGGGTGAAGCATTTTTTAAAACAGATAAGATGCAACTATTGAGTCCATTGAAGGGAAACAAGCCCTGAGAAGCTATTTCAGATCAATAATTTGGCCACAGTGCGGGTGGAAGTACACCTTCAAGTTGCTTGTTTATACAGCATTTTCCACCGATGTCTATGCAGAACTTTATGCAGAAGTTTATGCAGAACTTCAGCTTGGTATTAATTGAAAGGAAACAACATTTTTTCAAGGGACTTTATTGTTTCCAAGACATTTTTATTAAAGCAAAGGGTAGTACTACCTTTATATGATTTTCTAGTCATAGGCCAGTTAAAGCTACTTTTAGCTTGTCTATATTAGAGGAAAAAGAGCTCCCAGGTGAAGTTTTAAGCAAATTCTTGAAATAATTTTAACTAAACATGTAATCAGAGAGTCACACACCATATTAACTGCAGGACCCCGATTTTGCCTAATTTTGTCTATCCAGTTGTGTGTAATTAGACTAGAAACAAAAGTATCAACATTTGATGTAAAGTTGAGAGGGCTGATCATTTTCTTTAATGTCTTTCTCGGGCATTAAAGTTACATAAAGAGGGGTTTGTTACCCCTAGCTTGTGTGGCTCAGTTGGTTAGAGCATTGTCCTACACACCAAAAGTTTGGGGGTTCAATTCCCAGTCAGGGTACATGCCTAGATTGTGAGTTTGATTCCCCCGTTGGGGTATGTATAGGAGGCATCCAAGTAGTGTTTCTGTCTCTCCATTCCTTCCTCTAAAAAATCCATAGGCATATTTTTAAAGGGCTAATTATTAAATTGTCCAAACCCTGATCCTTAAAATGATGATGTAGCAAGTTATTCCACTTAGAAACACCACAGTAATATTGGATGGTAGTGAGTTAATTTGACCACTTTCAGGTAGCAATTTCTAGGGAAAAAATAGCCAATAAAGAATCAATCTTTCCCATTCTTATTTACTGTGGCTGAATTACTGGCAAAGCCATTGCAAACCCTGGATTTACAACCTCTTATTCACTTATTTATTTCCAATAATAGTTTGTATTAGTTTCAGGTGTACAGCATAGTGATTAGACAATCATATATTTCACAAAGTGTTCCCTACAAACTCCTTTTATTATGTCCACTGATGATACTATATATATATAGCTGTCAGAAGGCCACCAAACTGGTTCCAGACACAAAGGGATATATCTGATTAAGGTGAGATAATATAAATACACATACATTCTGACATTCTAGTCAGGTTTCATCATGGAACAAGATGAATGTTAAGAGAAATAAGTTATTTTATGTGTCTGGAAGCCCAGACATATTGTGTTAACCCTAATTAGGATAGCTAGTCCTTGCGAATTCCCGCCAGATAACGATTGGAAGGCTGAAAAAGAAAAACCAAGCCTCAAACGTCACACCCAAGAAGAATTATTCTAATAAAAACCAGGCTTCTTGTGAACAAATGATGCTAAAATCCTGTGTGAGGTTAAGCAAAATTCTCTGCTTCTGCTCCCACTTCCTACTATGTTCTAAGAAGAGTTCTTTTAATCACTTTATCTCTAAAACAGGAATCATAGTGGTGCCTTTTCCTTAGGTGCTGGTGAGTATTAAATAAGTTAATTTAAGTAAAGCCTGGAGCACATGAGTGTCCTGGTGCTACTGGACTAAAGGGGTCCATTTGCCTGCTCACATCAAAGCCCAGTAAAACACAAACAGAAGTTTGCAGCCAGGAAAGTATGGGTTTGTTATTTGAGGAAATGGTGCCAAATCTGGAGTCACATGCAAGCTAATGTTCAAAGACCTAGCTCCCTGGTGGCTTTCGGGGGATGGATTACACAGTGGGGGTGGGGGTGGGAATCATTCATTAACCACTGTGTCTACCAGAGGTGGGGTCGCAGGCGCTACTGACGGACTGGGGCAGCTTAGGGAGTAGACAGTTGGTGCGCCTGGTGCTGATGTCAGCCACGGCAGCATTTCGTCTGGCTTCCTGAGGTTGTGGTCCCTAGAGTCATCCTGCCTTCAAGGTGCATCTGACACACAGCTGAAGTCAAGATGTTACCTTTAGCTTGACTGAAACTCTGTTTCTGTGGTCAACAGACCTGACTGAGGCTTGTTCTTAAGACAGTTTGATGCTGCCCAGAATCCAATGTCCTAAGGGCTTCACAACTAAGGAAGGGAGTGTACGGACAGAAAAGAGAATGGGTCATGTAAATGAAATTGAGTTCCCTTGTGTTACACTGTGTGTTCTTTATTTTCATTTATGTTTTCACCTAAGTCTGAATACTGTGGACTATCTAGGAGCCTTCAGCATTTCAGTAGTTTGTATTGAGGAACCAGGAGATGTTATCTTACAGGGCTGAACAGCATTAATCTGTCTGACGACCAAATGATAAAAAGGCTGCAGACAGCTATTTTTAGTGTATTTAATCAATGGTAAATCTTTTTCTTTATTTAAACAACAGAGAGAAACACCACCCCAGAGCTCCTTTTGAGGGTATGTATATAGTAACAAGGATCTGAACCGCATACTCTTATATCGCATGCTGCAGTGATACTAAGTGTAGGGCTGGAAACACACCCCCTCCATCTAGGGACTGGACTTCTGTGCTAGAGGAGAGGCCCCGTACTCCAACAGGAAAGCCCCCCACTCCACCATCCCCCACCCACCTGCCCCCCACCCCCACCTATGAGGTGAGTTAAAGTTGCTACTCCAATTAACCTGGCCACCACCCGAGTCTTCTCCCTTAGGCTTTGTGTGTGTGTTTTTGTGTGTGTGTGTGTTAATGATCAACGACCTAGTCTTCCATAATACAGTATTAACATCTTGGATTTATAGGACTTATAAATCTAGTAGTGTAAGACTGCTAATTTAGTTCTTATTATTTAAGGTTGTCTTTTACAGTCTTATATCTTTTGCATTTTAGAGTCAGCTTGTTAACTTCTACCAAAAAAGAAAGAAAAAAAGCTCACAGAGATATCTATTGGCATCATATTGAAACAGCAGAGCAGTTTGGAGAGTACTGGCATCTCAACATTATTGAGTGTTCTAATCCATGGGCATAATTTATCTCTCCACTTCATTTCTTTCTAGGTTGCAGATTTAGTTCATTTCAATTCACTGCAATTTCAGGTGTATTGCTTAAGGATTCAGGCCCCTCACCCTAGTCAGGTTTAGGGAGGTAAGACCGTGAGAGGACAGGATCTCTCTCTGCTCCTTAGTCCAGCCTGCAACCTCCGCTAAAGCCACGGAGTTGCCCCAGTCTAATGGGGAGAACTGGCTGGTGGGAAGGACTGACTCTGCACTTGACGCTCCCCCAGATTCTAATCCACCATGGCCGTTAAAAGTTTGGCTGGCTTCTCCTTGTCCCTCAAGGTCCTTTGCCTACGTCTATGGAGGGCTTGCTTCTCTACCTGCCAGTCTCCAAACTTGAAAATGCCTCCAGGCATGACAGTGCTCACTGGTCTCCACTTATTTAGGAAGGACTAGTCCATCTCGCAGATTTAATTCTTTTGACCTTCCTTGCACCTACAACTCTCTGGTGGTTTTAAGAAAAAAAAAGTACTGTATATTAAAATATTAATTTTTCCTAGTGTTTTTTCAGTGTCTTTTGCAAATTTTTACTTCCTACCTGGAAAGAGAACCAAGACAGACATTTTTAAAAACTGAAATTAGATACTCTTTTTTTTTCTTCACATTAGTCACCCGTTAGGAGAAAAAGGAGTCTACACTTTAATTCCTCTCCTAACACAGAACACAAAAACCTACGTTTTATGTTGTGTCATAATGTCAAGCACTGAATTTAATCAACTATATTTTAATTGTGTCTCTCTTAAGGATACCAAATCTGGTGGCAGGTAAACTCTGATTTTTTCTTTTCATACTATTTCAGATTTTGAATATTTGAATTTTTCATCCAGATAATGTCAAATAACATTATGAAATCAGTGGAACAGTCCTCTACGATACATCAAAAATATGACCCACAGCAAATCTCTGATAGAACATTTTTCGTGGATGGTTCTAATCAGAACCTGGCTACCATTCCATCGGAGATTTTAGAATTAAAAGACTTGGAAGAAGTGCATCTGGAAAATAACCAGATTGAAGAAATCCCTCCGGATATTCAGTATCTAAAGAATGTCAAAATCCTCTACCTGAACAAGAACAAGCTGAGCAGGCTGTGTCCCCAGCTGACTGGCCTGGGGAACCTGGAGGGCCTGGACCTGAGCGACAACCCCCTCCTCCCCTCCTCTCTGCTGGTCCTCTGCAGCCTCCGCAAGCTGCGCCAGCTCCGCCTCTACCGCACCCACCTGCGGGAGGTCCCCGTCCAGATCTGTAAGCATCTTCACCACCTCGAGCTGCTCGGACTGTCCGGAAACAACCTGACATCGCTGCCCAAGGAAATCGTGAACCAGACCAAACTGAGGGAGATCTACCTGAAGCAAAACCAGCTGGAAGCTTTCCCGCCGGAGCTCTGCGTCCTCTACAACCTGGAGATCATTGACCTGGATGAGAACAAACTAACGGCCATCCCAGAAGAGATCGGGAACCTGAACAGGCTGTGGAAGCTCTACGCGGCTGGGAACGACCTGCACTTTCTGCCCGAGTCCCTGTGCCAGTGCAGCCAACTGTCGGTGCTGGACTTGTCCCACAACCGGCTGCACTCCATCCCGCGCACCCTGGAGGAGCTCTCGGAGATGACGGAGCTGGGGCTGAGCGGGAACCCCCTGGAGAAGGTGCCGCGCCTCGTCTGCAGGTGGACCTCGCTGCACCTGCTCTACCTGAGCAACACCGGCCTGCGGGCGCTGCGGCGCTCCTTCTGGCGGCTGGTCAACCTGCGCTTCCTGGACCTCAGTCAGAACCATCTGGAAAGCTGCCCGTCGCACTTGTGTGTAATGAAGAACCTGGAGGTCCTGGCGCTGGATGATAATAAACTACGGCAGGTACTGATTCCCTTTCTGGTGTCACTACACTCGCCGTAAGGGCCCTCCCTGCCCTCAGTCGGTGTGATTCTGTGTCTACACAAATTCCAACTGACTTTATGCCCAAAAACCTGGTGTTAACAAATATGTCCAACAAGGTGATCATTTACACTACTCTCCCCAAATAACAATATTAATTATAAATAGTAGCTAATGTTTATAATATGTATGGCAGTCACTGGGCAAAGTGTTTTATGTGGATTATCTCCTTTAATCTTCACAAGGATTTTTGACAGGGTAATATTATCTTCAATGGTTTGTGAGGAAAGTGAGGCATGAGGAGCTTAAGTAATTTGTTGAGGCCTCATACCTACAACGATAAAGACAGGATTCTCACTCAGAGCTTCTGGGCTCCAGGGTCTAAATCTTTAACAAAGACCACCTCCTAACAGGATTTCTTTTAAAATGCTATTAGCAGGATTTCTGGCCTGTACAACCTTAGACCTGAATGGTCCATTAATGGGAAACTGCAAGCACAGCTTTACCCCTGGGGAAATTTGCTCCCGGAAGGGATGAAGCAGGGTGTCATGTTCAGAAATGTTCATCAGCCTTGTTGATAATCATGCAGCAAGGGGAGACCATCTAAATGTCAGTAGAGGAATTAACAAGGACATCGTGGTATACGTATTCATAAAATGCAACCCTACACAATAATTCAAGTAAGCTGGAGCTGTAGTTGCCAGTGTGGCTAAATCTCAAAATTGTAGTGTTGATTAAAAAGTAAAACACCAAATTGCAGAATCCTGTGATGCCGCTTATTAATCTTTAGTCACACGGAAATACACATACACAGGTGACCAAACACAGGTCTGGCTGTCTGCCACAACAAAAGCCAAACCTGTGAGACGTGCTGGTGAGAGGGAAAGTAGTTTGTTCTGATGCCTGCAATCTGAGAGGATGGGGAACTCCTGTCTCAAAGCCCATCTTAACATCTCAGTGCAGGTGGAGGTTTTTATAAGGAGAGAGAGAAAGCAGCATAAAGAGATCAAGGGAGGGGCTTGAAAGGTTCTGTACGTGCAGAACAGCACAGTCCATCCTGATAAGGACCTAGAAACAGGTCAAGCAATGGTCTGGTGTGCATCATCCTGGTTTTACGTTGGAGATCAGCAAATCTGGAGCTGGAGTGCCTGAAGGTAGGAGTCTTTATCTTTTGAACTTAGTTCCTAGGATTCTTTTACAAATATGCTGTTTATCTACAAGCTACATATTAGTCAGAGTCAGCAGTTACAAAAACAATGTCAGAAGAATGGTGGGGTAAGTTACAATTCCCCATTGTTACATGGAGATATACTAGGTCTATCTAGAAAGTATCCAGCCATGTAATATGAAAAATAGAGACATTTACCGAAGAAGATACAAGAAACGTTGTACATAGAACAGTAACACCCCAGTCCCTTTTAAAGTAGGCACCTTGGGACCACAGTTCTCCTAATTGCCATCAGCTGCCGCATCATATTTTCTTGAATCTCATAGATGCTCTGAAATCTCTTCCCTTTCAAAGGTGACTTTGGTTCTGGGAAAAGTCAAAAGTCATAAGGCACCAAATCTGGGCTGTAGGAGGGCTGAGTCACCTGAGTGATTTGCTATTTCACAAAAAATCTCTGTAGGAGACATGATGCATAATGTTGTCGTGATGAAGCTGTCAATCACCAGTTGCCCGTAGCTGCAGCCTTCTAAATCACCTGAATAGTTTCCACAGAGAAATAGTCAAGCTTAATGCAAAATTTGATGCTCTACTCACTAAGTCATTTTGAATGCGATGGCCACACAGTACACATGTTCACTCAATGGCTCTACAGCCCCCACTGACTAGTACAGTGAAGTCCTTGTTCACACATGTGCATTCCAGTCCACTTTCCTTGGCTGCCAGGTTACATCGATGTGGCTCAAACCATTCCCATTATATTAACAATAGCTGGACTTATACCATACAGACCTTGTATAGCTAGGCTTTTTTTTTTTCCTTCAAGAAAATCAGCATTTCTAACATAACCAATAGATGAGAGTGTCACACATTTTTAAAATGCTAATTTTCCATGTGGTTCCAGAGGGCCAGAAAGACCTATAGTTGGACATAATAGTGACACTGATTTGGGCTTGAAAAAAGAAGAAAATCTGGTGATTAGAGGTTTTCATCCAAGGTAATGAGCTTTTCATTCCAGGAGATGGTGTTTCACTGTGGGCTGTATGGTTAGCTATGAAATATATTCAACCACCACATTAGAAGGTAGAATAGAGGGCTTTCCAACCCTGAAAGTCTGGGAGTCTGGGAGATGCCTACCTAAAACCCACGCAGGGCACACAAGCCTTGGTATTCCCTGGAGGGGAGAAAAAGGGCGAGATATAATAGCCTTCATTGTTTGCATCTGAGAGTTCTACTGAAGTTTCAAAGTTGCTAAGTTACAGCCATAAAAAAAAAAAGAATGAAATCTTTCTGTGTGTGACAGCATGGATGGACCTACAAGGTATCATGCTAAGTGAAGTAAGTCCTACAGAGAAAGACAAATACCATATTATTTCATTTATATGTGGAATCTAAAGGACAAAATATATGAACAAACAAAATTAAAATAGACCCATAGATACAGAGATCAGACCGGTGATTGCCAGAGGGGAGCAGGGTTAGGGGACTGTGTTAAAAGGGTAAAGAGATTAAGAAGTACAAATTGGTAGTTATAAAATAGTCATGGGGATGTAAAGTACAGACTAGCAAATATATTCAATAATATTGTAGTAACTATATGCAGTGACAGGTGGTTACTTAAAGTATTGGCGGAACTACTTGGAAAGTATATGACTGTCTAACCACTAGGCTGTACACCTGAAACTAATACATAATCATACTGAACGTAAAAAACACATAAGTGCATTTGCAGCTACAGGGCTGTTGAATGCCACCATGCCATTCTGCACCCTTGGACTTGTGCAGTGCACAACCTGTGCTGGCAGCACTGTTCAGACACTCTATTTCCTGATAAAAGATCATAGAACTTGTAAAAAATGCTGAGTTAAAGCCTTTTAGTGTGAGAGATCATGTCACTAAATTTGTCAGTTCTAATAACTTAATTATGACTATAATTGCATTACACTAATGATTTTAGTCTTTTTTTTTCAATAATATCAAACATTTGCTACACTACTGTTCAAAAATTTGCAATAAAGGCTAAAAATTGCTCCAATTTAAAGCAGTGCATAAAAGTGAAGAGCAGAGAAGTTCAGGGAAAAAGTGGAACTCCAGATTTCAGATCTACAAGTTTAAATACTATCTCTGCAGACATATGTGCAAACTTGTCATATGTAGGAATTGCTAAATTGCTCTATTTTTTGTTTAAAAAATCTGCCTCAAAACTAAAAGTCCAACTTATTTTCTTACTGTAAAAAAAAAAATCTTGACCTGATTTTTTCTTATCTTTTCTGAATACTTCTAGTTACCTGCAGGCTTCGGCTCACTTTCAAAATTGAAGACGCTTGGGTTAACTGGGAATCAGTTCCTTTCATTTCCAGAAGAAATCTTTTCTTTAGAGTCTTTAGAGAAATTATACATTGGGCAAGATCAGGGAACCAAGCTCACCTATGTGCCAGATCACATTGGGAAACTACAGGTAAGCATCTTCAAAGTAGCAGTTAAAGAACTACATGCCTACTGATTCCTTAAGTTGCCTGATATTGAGAAAATATGGTGGTGTCCCCACAGGCTGTGTCTGGAATCAACCATAGTAGATTTCCAGCTCCAAACAGGCGGTCGTTATCATACTTGAAGCTTCCATTGTCTTCCCGAATGGTTACCCTCAGATTTATACTCTAAGAACATTTTGTTGTGATTGCTCTTGGGTATGTTATGCCATATTTCTTTCCACTGTGTGGTTTGTCATGTTTTATTTGCATAAATTAAATGACACTTCTTTTCATTTACTTTCCACTTTTTTATAAGTTGCCCCTGAAAGTTGTATTATTTTGAAGTTAAATTATCATACAGATGACATGACTGGGAGCCTGCATTTTGGATGGGGCAATAACACCTCCCACTCTACATGGTAGAAGGGCAATCATGGTCTGTTTCACTGTTGCACCAGATTCAGGGAAGATGGGTCCACTGCACAGTGCCGAGTCCTAGCAAAGAAACAAGATAACTTCACTTGAAGTAGCCATACCAGTTTGTCTTTATCTATACGCATACTTTAAAGAATTGTTTTTTTTTTTTTTCATGCTCCTGGTACTACACTCTTAATACTGATACAGTAAGTGTGGGCTGCCCATTATCCTGGGCATTTAACTGCGCAATGGTATGTATGACACAGATACTTCCCACCTGTGACACAGGGTTCTCCATTCCTCTGCTCTGTGTTCACAGAACTCCATTCATCAACTTACTCCTCGTATATGCCATGCCACACTCTGCAAAATCTTAGGGTGAAATATAAACAAATTTTTGCCCAGTAAATTTGAAAGTTGTTAACTTATTATCTGTACATTTGGCTACTTCCACTTGGGCAATGTTGGATTGATAGTTGAGCAAATTACACTTTTGAGGCTAATTACCATCTGAGATAATTAGCTATTGAAAGGGATAAATGATGTGTGTAGTTAAATAATCCAAATTATTTTTCCATTAAGTTCTTGTGAAACAAAGAACTGGATGGAAACACTGGATTCCCATGTTCTCTTTCCCTTACATAAATGGGAACCACATCTAATGGCTTAACTCAAAAATAACTTTATTTTTTGATGATGGTCCTTTACATGTTTTTTTTCCTTTATTGTAACACATAATAACCCTCATTAAAAGACCTTGGGAACTCACAGGTGATTCTAGTTATGATGTCATTTTTCAGCTTAAGGATCATTACAGTATATACTGTCATATTGTTTCAGAATCTCAAAGAGCTGTATATGGAGAACAACTATCTGGAGTACTTGCCAGTAACCTTGGGGTCAATGCCTAACCTGGAAATTCTTGATTGCCGCCACAATCTGCTTAAGCAACTTCCACATTCCATCTGCCAAGCACAAGGTGAAGCAGCTTAGTAGGTCCACAGCCTAGCAGAGTTTGAGGCCAGCATTTTCCATAGTGAAGGCTTCTTTGCTTTAGTGTTTAGAGAGGTTGGACATTCTTGCAGGGCTCACCTGTGATGTGGGGAAGGTCAGGTGCCTGACTAGTATAGCTAAGAGCCTCACAAAGGCAGATTATTTATTGGGAATTGAAAATAAAAGTAAATGGCAACTACTAAGAAAATTAGCATTCACCCATGTAGTCATTATACCACTGAAAATAATTTACTGAGCATGTGCCCCATGCCAGAATTGGGAGTTGCAGTGCTACAGTAAATTCACGTTAGGTCACTCCGTCACTTGAAGAAAAGGAAAAGTATTGAATCAGAGTGGTGATGTCAGCAAGGAGTGGGAGCTTTTGGAGCTACATGATTGACATGAAAAGTCATATATGACTCACATGTAAACACTCAAACATTTTCCACTGGGCTAACCCGTGATTTGTATATCCATTAATCCATTCATTTATTTAATAAGCTTTTGCTGAGCTCCTAGTAGGGCCAGATTTTTTAAAAAAATTTCTCCGCAGTGTGCTGAATCTTCAGGTTTATAGATGTGTTCCAAACTATGACTATTCTTTAATGAACGAAGGGTGAAGAAATATGAGTGGAAGCTCTTACCTGCCCACAAGATATTGAAATATTAGGGGCTAGGGGTGGGTATGCAGTACTCCTTAGTAATGCTCCTGATCACACACTTTTATCCTGTCCTTTGTCCCTGGAGGAATGGAGCGTTCTCAGAATATTTCGGTGTTTCCTATGTTCCTGTCTCTCACTCTTGATTACACTGGCTCCAACAATTTGGACTTGTTTTAAAGAAGAGAACTTGGGTTTGCCTCATGGGATCTGATGTCTCTTGTGAATGGTGCAATAGGAAACAACCATTTCTAAGTGACTAGACTAGAGAATTCATGTTTTAATCTTGCCTCCTTTTTTAAGACAAATCCATCATTTAAACAAATTGTTTCAGCTTTGAAAGAATTACTGCTGGAGGACAACTTGCTCACCCAACTTCCACAAGATTTAGACAGTCTGGTGAATCTAAAGGCTTTGACACTGACGGGCAATCCCATGGAAGAACCCCCAATAGAAGTGTGCACTAAAGGCAAAGAGGCTATATTCACATACCTTAAGGAGGAAAGATATATGAAAGTATTAGCAACAAAGGTAAAATCAGCAAAACTTCCAGATAATGTATTCATAGTTGCTTTGGAGAGGGGTCCGTGTTACATGTATTATAGATTATCCAATGAGGCTTCTCTCTTGTCACATCTGTACCTTGTCCTCAAGGGTAGAGACTCATTTCCTTACTCACAGCTAAGCAGGGGAATTTTGAACATCATCCTGGCATTTTTGTCTTTTATGTTCCTTATGTCCTTGTCAGAAAAGAAGCCAACAATCTGGCAAAAGAACTGAAATTCCAAATCCGAAAATGACCTAAAATCCTTAGGCTGTTCACTGGAGTGAACAGCTGGTACTAACAAAGTCAGTCAGATACGTCTGAAAAATCAGAAATGAAAGCATCCTGGAGCAGAGGCCTTGAGACCAGAGGCCAGCTCTGCCACTAACTAGGATCAAAGAGCTAAGAGCCCTGTCTCTCTCCTTCTTGCCCACCAAGCTCTGGAGACACAGGGTACCTCAGATGGACCAGGACTGTGTCCACTTCAGTCAACATTCAGGATTCCCTGTTCAACTGATCCAAGCCCTTTTCTTCTCACGTCCCCGCTTCCACCCCTGCTCCCTTAAAACACACCATCCACTCCGCAGCAGACTGACGCTGCCACCACACAGGCGGGTCGGCCTTCCTCTGCTGAACTTGACATGTTCCGTCTTCCCTGAAATGAAACTCAGGTAACATAACCTACCAAAAACACATGATTTTAATAAATCAAAGTAATGCCTGAGCTACAACATTAAGGAAAAAGAAAAGTCATTTCTATTTTAAAAATTATGAAAATATTTATTTTAAATACACACACACATACACACAGGAATGACTACACTAGAAGAATAAAAATAACACTTTTTTCCCTAAAAACGTTTTTGAAAAACCATATACCTTCTTGTACATTTTAAAATTTGTATTTAAGTTTTTTTGCCACTGGGTTTAAATTATTGCAAAAGATATACTTTCCAGTGAGTTTTAAATATTGATACTTTTAAATGGAGCTCTTAAACCAATATTTTAAGTGTATCCAATGGAATATAAATGTCATTTTGATTTGATATGTCAGTCAACATCAATTTACAAAGTACTCGAACAAGCTCTTAGTTTACAGGCAGAAAGCTTGCCATAATTTTTTCATCTTGAACATGTATTTTCATTCCATTCCCCCTCAGAATTGATCTTAATGTTGTGTGTGTGTGTGTTTGTCTTAAGGTTTAGCTTAAAATAAAATAAACATTTTATTAGTCATATTATTTTAAGTCATTTGTATTTCATGTTTCAAACTTCTAGGCAAAAAAATATTTTATGTAAATTAAAATTTAAAATTAAATTTTTGTGTGTGACCATAGTGTTTTTAGTGTTCTGGATTATTAAATTTTATTAGTCATCTTATAATTATTAGTAGTATAAAATTGACCAAAACAATATAACATCTCTTACATATTTTGATGTTTAAGTATTTGACCTATAGGATTTTTGTGAAGTACAGATACAAATGAGAGAAACTTTCTCACATAGTTTATGTATGCTCACACAGGGATACCTCAGGATTACTTACTGCTAGAGTGAGACAGGGCTAGGCGTCAGTTCTACGCCTGTTTTCCATTTTACAGATGAAGTGCTGAGAAACCTTGTTCACGTAAATAAGTTGACAAGAATGGAAGAAGTGTTTTTTGCCTACATTTTGTTTTAAATGGCAATGCATTACACGTATCCTGGACTTTTCCCAGATTTATACTCCCCCAAATCAGATAACAGGCTCTTAGCAGACAAATCAATGGGTCTACCTTCAATTCTCTTGAAGGCAAAGAGTTGGAAGGCAAAGCAATTGGTTATCCTGTTCTTAGGGCCAACATCAATAGTACTATTTTGAATTGTCCCTCTTTTGGGAGTCCATGGCCACACTCCCTAATCAGATGCAGGTGGATGAGAGGTGTGCCAGAGGGACCGCTGTGAACAGGGAGGTGGGAGCAGAGAGTCAGCAGTTGTGTTCCTAGGCAGGTACCTTTTAGGAAAGGGCACATATGGAAGGTGACATTTGGGAATGGATTGCTTCCAAACGATGCGAGCCTGCATGCACATCCTTGGGAAGTCTTGGTGGATCAGGGTGCATGCCACACAATTGAAGACTACTAAACCTTCACACGAAAAGCCCTGTACATTTTCGGAATGCCTCTAGAGGGCAATACTGTTCCCTTGAACAATCACCACCCTAACTGATCTGCTGCTTTCACTCCCCATCTCCTCTTTCCCATTTTTACTTCACCTGAGTCACAAACAGGGTCCTTGATGGTTTCCAACATCCAAGCATGCTCCTGCCTCAGGGTCTCACCTCTGGATCCTCCTGCCCGGAGACACTTCCCCCTGATCCGGACTATACTCTGCCCTCATTTAGTTGAGTCTCTGCTCAAATATCCTCACACCTGCCCTTAATCCACCTTACATAAAATAGCATACCCCCACTGTACTCATTCATTCATTCATTCAACAAATATTTATTGAGCTTCCTGTATGTGCCAGGCACTGTTCTAGGTACTGGAAATATATCATGGAACAAACACAAATATTGCTATCCTCATATTGCTTGAAGCTTAGTGTCATGGGAATTAAGACATGAAATATAAAACATTAAATTATATACTGAGTCAGAAAGTGTAAAGTGGTATTGGAAAAAAGTTCAAGCTGAGGGGAGCTGAGATTGCCAGATGTTGTGTGGGTATGTGTTGTGGGATTTTGATTTATTATTTTAAGATTTTATTTATTTTTAGAGAGAGAGAAAGGGAGGGAGAAAGAGAGGCAGAGAAACATGGATGTGTGAGAGAAACATTGATCAGTTGACTCTCGCGGGCCCCCAACTGGGGACCTGGCCCACAACCCAAGCATGTGCCCTGACTGAGAATTGAACTAGCAACATCTTGGTTCACAGGCCAGCACCCAACTCACTGAGCCATACCAGCCAGGGGGTAGGATTTTAATTTAAATGGATAGTTAAGGTAGGCCTCATTGGAAAAATGACTGCCTTAGTTAGCTCAGGCTATCACAACAACAGACTATAGACTGAGTGGCTTAAACAACAGAAATGAATTTTCTTGTAGTTCTGGGTGCTAGACACTCAAAGAGTCTTACTACTAGAGGAGGGATGTTCCTGAGTAGGTGGGAGGGAATAGGATCTAGTGAGGGGTAGGGGAGGGCTGGCTGTAATGGGCAGGGACACAGGAAGTTCAGTCATAAGATGAAGGCAGGGTAGGGGCACCCCTGATTCCCCTCCCTTGCACTGTCATCTCCAGGGCATTTAACACATTCGTGTATTTGTAGTTTATTGTCTCTCCCACTCCCTGGAGTGTGAGCTCCACAAAGTCAGTGACATCGGTATTTTACTGCTGTTTGCCCAAGGTTTAGAACAGTGCCTAGTGCATAAAAACACTAAGAACTTTTTTTTAAATTCATGGATGACTGGTCAATGGAGAAAGAGAGAAAATAAGGTTTAGAGTTCTAATCACATTCCATTTTCCACATCTTTAAGACCACACGTCAGAACAAAGGGATGTAACCTCCCCCAGTTCGTAGTGATACCCACTGATGCTGTTTGGGTTTACCTTGTTTTCAGATTCAGGCATGGTGGCGTGGAATGATGGTACGGAAAGGATTGGGGAGATTTGAAGAACTGGTAAAATTACGAAAGAAAGGAAAGAATTCTCCAAAAGATAAGAAAGGAAAGAAGGACGTAAAAGGAAAACCTGTAAAGGAAAAGAAAAAATAATTTTGTGTATTAATGACGAGGTAATGAAACCTGATGGATAAAGGAGGCAAAAATATATAGGAAGTAGATGCCTAGCACACTAAAATTATTCATAGAATTATGGCCATGTGTAAAAAAAAGAAACTTACTTTTACTGAAATATTTGTGATAAAATGATGTGAAGCCTGGGAATTGCTTCCTGATAATATCAGGGAGAAGTAAAAGTGGGAGATCCAAATAAAACCAGATTGGCCATAAACAGATAATTGCAGATGCATCTGACAGACATGTAGAGGTTTGTTAAGTACTCTGTCTACTTTTAAAAACTTTTAATTTTGAAATAATTATATATTCATGGGAAATTCCAAAGAAACGTGCAGAGAGGCCCATGGGCCCTTTACCCTGCCTCAGTGCCAACATCTTGCATAACTATAACACAGGAATAAGATCAGAAAGTCTGCATGGTGCTGATAAGAGAACTTACTCAGATTCCTCCAGTTATACACACACTCACTTACGTGTGCGTGTAGGTCAGTGCAGTGGTGTCACATACAGCTTCATGCAGACACCAGCACAATCAGACTACAGAATGGTTCCACCACAGGTCTTCACTGTGGTTTGGTTTTGGGTTTTGTTTTGTTTTTGTTTTTTTTTAGGTACATCTACCACCTACTCCTCTTTCAGTCCTTAAGCCATTCTCTGTCTCGGTAATTCTGTTATTTCAAAAATATTATATAAACAGAATCATAGTCATGACCTTGGAAATCAGCTTACTGATATCCACCATGGTCAAAGCGAATGCTGCTTCTGTGATCTCGGTCAAAGCATTCTAGTTCTTCCTCCAGGGAAGGTGGAAGGATCCATCTTTTCATTCCTATTTCAGTGATCTCTGGAAGCCTGGTCACGGCGCATAACAAGTGCCTAAACCATTGTCCGCAATCTCGAAAAGTTGATGGCCGAAGGCTGATATCCAACTCGGTTAATTCTTTGAGGAGCCACACGTTTTGGCAGAAGACAGCCCATCCTGCATCACACACGCTGTCGTTATAGCTTAGGTCGAGCTTCTGCAGCCTGGCCAGATGACCTGTCTGCATTACCGATGCTGAAAGACAAAATCACTATAAATGCTAAAATACAGGAATACTTTCTCTCCTGGTTGTTTCCCACTTTCAACACAACACAGTAGGTCCAAGATTCATAATGACAAGATTGGTAATTAGTAATGATTTGTTATTAGCTAGCAGCTTTATTTAGGGCATCTGAAATTACTTTTGCAACAGAATTTCTCTCTAGGCAACCCATGCACAACTTGAAAATGGATTTTATTTTCCCTTACTAAATCCCAACATGAAGAATATTTTTTTTGTCAAGTTCCTGCTTTTTACTCCACTGGGGGCCCAGTTCTTCTTGCAGGTTTTCTCTTATTAAATGTGAGAAACAATGGTTCATCCGCTTCAACTGAGGACTGTTAGTAAACAGTCTTCTTGTTGTTTAACACTGTTTAGTTGTTCATTGGTCATTCATTCGGTCATTCTTTATTCACCATTCTCAATTCATTTAATTGAGCACATTCCATGTGTAACATTTACCTAGATAATTTCTAATCCAACTGAGAGACCTCTAATACACAATTTTCTCTTAGAATAGCATGTATCACAGTATTACCTACAATGACACTTAATAAATGATCATTAATGATGAAGCTAAGAGAACAGCTCTAGCCAAGATAAACAGTATATGCTTTCATTTTCAGTCAAAAGTTGAAATAGATTATAGAGATGAGAGGAGTAGTGTAAAGTCTCAGAGTTGCAAGGGACCTTGGAGGTATCCTCACTCAAGCTCCGGGTCCATGATCGGAGAAGAACCCCTTTCACAGCTTCTCTAGGATGTGACCAGCCCGATTCTGCCTGAAGCACCCGGTTAGGTTGCCCCACAGAGGGAAGCAGCTCTCAGCAGGAGGATGCCCTTCCTCTGGGCCCCACCTGCCCTCTGGCAGCTTGCCCCCCACCCCCCATCATTCACTTCAGCCTGCCTGAACCCTCAGCTCCTCCCCGTGCTAGCCCTGCAGTGCTGGACAACAGTCAGGTGCCCTCAAATTTCCCCCCTTCAGCACCAAACATGCCCTGTTTTTCCAATCATTTCTTACACATCTTGGCTGCCTGACCAAGCAGGATACTCTGTTCCCATTCCTTTCGTTTGTGACAAGTTTGATTCCACAGTGCACTTGACGGCTTAGCAGCATGTATGCTCAACGGTGGCACTCAGGCCCTAGATGCCCGTGTCCATGGGTTTCTTCCTTTCTGTCGTTAGGCAACGTCACTCACCACATCCTCAAGACCTAAGTAAGTGTGAAAGACAATGTGCATGCCTTCTCTCTTTAGAAAATCTTCTATTATGGGAATTTTTGAAACATACTGAAAGTTGACAGATGAGGACCATGGACCCCCAAGGCCCTATCACTCAGCCCCAACAGTTATCGTCATTACACTGGTCTAGGCTCAGCTGGTCCCCTTCTTGCCCCTTTGTTTGTTTGGGTTGTTTTTAGCATTTTCAAACAAATCCTAGGCATCATTTCACCTTTCCTATATTGTTTAAATGTTCCAATCATGTGAGTGCTCTATTTATTATATTATAGTATTTTATATTATTTATATATTTTTTAAATCTGGGTAATTAGATCATAGACAATGGAAATACTTTTTTCATAGTTTACTATATGAAAAAAAATAATGCTGTTATTTATAAAAGAAAAAACATAAGCTACTAGTGATTAAAAAATCTTAAAGAATGTTTCTGCTAGAAATAATAAAAGCAATGTAAAAGTGACAATGGTGAAAACCACACATAGTAGTATATATTACTGGGTAAAACTTGAAAGGAAAAAATTCCCGACAAAATACAAAAGTTGCATTTTGCAAAAATTAAAAGTTGCATTTTGATCTGAGAAAAAATACTGGTAGTAAAATTTAAAAAACATATAATGGCTGAGCTATGATTAATAAAATTTGATGCAGACAAAAAAATTGAAGAAGCAAATTTTAATTACAGGCTTTAAATGAAATAACTCATAGATGTGTAATAGTGTCCAATTCAAGCACAAAAGTAAAGAATGAAACCAAAAGCTGATTCTTTGAGAAAGTATTAACACTGACTAACTTTCATGGTTGTCAGAATTCTACAGTGGCCCCAAGACTTACACTCCACTCCCCAGGGCAGTGAATATAATGGATTTCACTTCCATGATTAGGTTATGCTATATGGCACAGGTGATTTTAAGAAATGCAGATTATCCAGGTGGGTTTAACTTAATGACATGAGCCCTTTAAAAGCAAAGACATTTCTCCAGCTGGTAGCAGAAGAGAAAGGAAGTCACAGAAAAGGTCAGAAAGATTTGAAGTGTGAGAAGCACTGACACCCTGTTGCTTCTTGAAGATCAGGGGCCATGTATTGAGGAATGGCCTCCTGTAGCTGAGAGCTAGCAAGAAAACAGACACCTCAGTCCTGCAGCTTCAAGGAACTGAATTCTGCCAACAATAAGGATGATCCTGAGAGTGGATTCATCCCCAGCCTTCGGATGAGAGCTCAGCCTGCCTGACACCTTGATTTCAGCCTGGTGACACCCTAAGTGGAGAACTCAGACACGTTGTGGCCGCCCTCTAGCCTACAGAATTGTGAGCAAATAAATGGGTGTTGTTTTAAGTCACAAATTAGTTTGTTACACTGCAACACAAAACTAGTACACCTTTAGTCAGATTAGGCAGGAAAAAAGAAATATGAAAACACAAATGACCAATATCAGGAATGTGAGAGGGGGTATCACTACAGACATTAAAAGTGTAATAAGAGAACGATTTCATTTCCATAAATTCAACAAGCTTGATGAAATGGGCCAATTCCTTGAAAGGCATGAATCACCAAAATTCAACCAAGAAGAGATAAATAGTCCTGTATCTATTTTAAAAAGTTTTTTATCCTCACCTGAGGACATTTTTTTTTCATTGCTTTTAGAGAGAGAGGAAGGGAGAGACAGAGATGTGAGAGGGAAACATTGATTGGTTGCCCTCTGGTACATGCCGTGACAGGGAATCAAACCCCAAACCTTTTACAGGATGACACTCTAACCAACTGAGCCACACTGGCCAGAGCTCTATTTTTTAAATTACATTTTTAATTTAAAACTTCTCACAAAGAAAACTACAAGTTTAGACAGGTTCAATGGAAAGTTCTGTGAAATAGTTAAGGAAGAAAATAATACCAATTCTACATAATGTTTCAGGGAGATAAAAGAGGCAGGAACACTTGCCAACTCATTTTATGAGGCATCATTACCCTGATACCAAAGACACACAAAGACATTACAAGGCCATTATCTCTCATGAACACAGTCACATCCTCAACAAATATATGACAAAGATAATACATCACAACCAAGTGGGGCTTGTACTAGAAACATAAGGCTGATTCAACATTTGAAAATTAATTATTTTCATTTACCCTAATAACAAACTAAAGAAAAAAATGCTCATCTTCATAGATGCAGAAAAGGCATTTAAGAAGATTTCTCTTTTTAAAATTTTTTTTAGATTTTATTAATTTTTAGAGGAGAGGAAGGGAGGGAGAAAGAGGGAAGAGAAACACTAACATGAGCAAGAAACATCAATTGGTTGCCTCTTGCATGCACCCCAACTGGGGACTGAACCTGCAACCCAGGCTTGTGCCCTGAAAAGAAAGTGAACTGGGGACCTTTCACTTTGCGGGACAACGTTCAACAACTGAGCCACACTGGTCAGCACAAGATTTATCTTTAACTCATTATATGAACTCTTGCTAGATTAATATTCCTTTACCTGATAAGGGCACACTTATTTAAAAACCTATAGCTAACAACACACCTAGTGGTGAAGGACTAAATCCTTTCCCCTAATATTGGGAACAAGGCAAAATGTCTGCTCTCATTACATTCAACATCTACTGGAAATTATCTAGCCCATTAAACAACCAGGAAAAAGGATCTAATGATATACAGCCTGGAGAAGAAGAGGTAAAACTGTTTCTAATTATAGAAGACATGTAGAAAATCCTGCAGTATCTACAAAAACAAAACAAAACAAAACAAAAACTAGAACTAATAGATGAGTTTAGTAAGGCTGCAGTAGAATATGTCAATATACAAAAATCAATTGCATACCTACATATATACTATGTCAAAGACCAACTGGGAATCAAAATTCTAAAATAGTACGTTTTGTAATAGTACCTTAATTAAAAAATAAAATACTCAGATATAAATTTAACAAAATATGTACAGGATCTATGTGGTAGAAACTGCAAAACGCCAATGAAAGAAATCAAAAAGGACCTAAATAAAAAGAGGGTTACACTGTGTTCATAGGTTGGAATGCTCATTATAGTGAAGATGTCATTTCTCCTAAATTTATCTGTAGATTCAGTGCACTCCCAATTAAAATGACAATAAGATTTTTTGTAGATGTTGACAAGTTGATTCTAAAATTTATATGGAATTGTCAAGGAACTAAAGTAACCAAAACAGTTTTACAAAAGAACAAAGTCAGAATATCCCTATTACCTAATTTCAAGTCTTACTATAAACTTCAGTAACCAAGACACCGTGGTATTGCCAAAACAGTAGTTATATAGATTAGTGGAAGAGGCTAGACAGACCAGAAATAGACCCTCACAAATATGGCCAATTGATTTTTAACAAAAATGCAAAGCAATTCAATGAATAAAAGAGAGTCTTTTCAACTAATGTTGCTTGAACAATTGAGCAGTCATATGCAAAAACAACTTTGGTCCATATCTTACACCTTGTACAAAAATAACTAAATGAATAACAAGTCAAAATGTAATTAAAAACTTGTAGAATATAGAAAAATTCATTGAGAACTTGTCTTTTGCAAAAAGCTCTAAGATGAAATACAGAAAACTCTATTCATCAAATTAACAATTTGACAAATAGTCTTCAATAAAACTGAAAGTTTTACTCTGCAAGATACTGTTAAGAGAATGAGAAAATATGCTATAGAATCGGAGAAAACATTTGCAAAGTACAGATCTGATAAAGAACATGTAAATCTAAAGAAGTCATCAATCCAATTTCTAAACTTAGACAAAAGATTAGAACAGATCCTTGACCAAGGAATACAGACAAGTAACTATATTTAAAAAATGCTCATTATGATTAGTCATTAGGGAAATGCAAATTAAAGTCACGATGCTTTGTCCTCATCGTCCAATTATAATGTTTTACCATAGAATTTGTTTTGAAAACAAATTTGCCCCAACTAGATTGAAATATCAGAAAACAATGTGCACATAACACAAATTTTTTGTTTGCTTATGTGTAATTTGTCCACAGGAAACACTAAGTGAACACACAAAACTGTATGCAGCTGTGCCAAGCCAGGCATAGGAGTAAACAAACTCCCCACACCCACACCCACACACACCTCACAAGGACAATGAGCCTCACCCACCCACATCCGGGTTCAAACTTTCCATCTGACGGTCAGATAATCCTTCCACCCCTTAAAATAACTCACAAGCTGAAACCCAACGCTGTAAAGTCCTGAGCCTTTGCCTCTTCAATTTCCCCCTTCCTCCCAGCCAGTTTTGTCTCGTTCTTCTCTGTCCTCTTTTTCTCCCTCTTTCCCTGTCTCTCTTTGTTCTTTTCTTCCAGTGTACAGGCTGTTAGGTGTGGGGCAAAAAGGTAAGCCAGTGAGAGTGCCCACTCCCACAAACCTTAATCCTTTTCCAAGACAAAATGCCCCATTTGCTATAGTAGTTATGTATTTCTTAGCCACTTTACGCAGATAAGCCTTACTACCATTTGTGTTAGTGGCCTGTTTTTAAAAATGTATCACTGATGAAGTTTCTGAGTCTTGTGCTTCTCATTATAAGCCCTGGGGTTACTGTGGCGTGATTTTCCCACAGTGCATGACTTTTTAGGCACACATGTCATGTTAGAGCAGAACTGACTGTATGTGCACAGAGGACACAGGTGCAACTAATTAGCTGAAGTGCTTGCTCTGGACCCTTTGTTTGGAGTGGTGCTTACTGCTTCAGAGACTGGCTGAAGTGGCGGGTAGATACTGTGTGGAGGTGAGGGCAGATGGGAGACAGATGTACTCTAATTCAGTTTCCCAGTGGAAGGTGGCATGTAGGGGGGCTTTCAGGGGATATTTGTTTGTTTAAGTATTGCAGAGCCTGGAATCCCACAGTGCAAAAGTTGCTTCTTGTTCAGTTCTCTTTCCATCTTTCTAAACCGGCATGGAGAAAGTCTCAGACTGGTGCTACAGGTGCCTTTAATCCCTTCTCCTTTTCTAACATAGTGAAGGAACCTCTACTCAAAGCCTTCAGCTGGCAACCCTCTAATAATGTCTACCTACAAGTTACGATGATTGGCTTCCTGTTTAAATAGAAGCATTTAAGTTAAAGAGTCAATATAAAGAAAAATTAAGTGATAGCACAGGTACCATATGGATAGGGCAGCATTTGTAGAGGCGGAATGCAGAAGACTGAAGTTGGGTTAACACTGAGTTGGTAACGGACACCAGAGTCTCTCATGTATGGGGAGGGGCGGAGCTACCTGCCTGGCCGGAACCTCCCGGTTCATCTACGTCTATCTCCTTTTATGAAACGTCCTCCGCTGTCTTTCTGGTTTTAGAATTGCCCTCCGTTGTTTTAATGAGATCTCTCCTCAGCAGGTGTCGGGAGAAGGGAAGCTGCAAAGAGGGCCCCAGCCTCTCTGCCTTCTCTATCTGCCTGCCCCTGGGCTTGCTGGACAGGCACACTGGGCTCTGCAGGCCAGGACTGCTTTGGAACTTAATAGATACACACCCAGGAGAGCCATGTCCTCCGTTACCAGGGAACAGCTGCTCAGCCTCAGCACTTGAAGGGACATTGAAAGCTTTAGTGTTTCCAGGAGCAGCTTCAGGTTGCCACCAACACACTTATTCCAAGAAAGGTCAAATACTTCCAGAGCAGGGAGGTGAATGGAAGCTTCAGCTGAAATGAGAGCAAAAAGGTTAGTAATCCTTTAGGCTTCCTTAGAGGCCACGAGCCTTGAATCTGAGGAATGAAGGCTAAGCAACACATCAACATAACTGACATTCCAAAAGTTGTAGGGATAGTTCTCTCCTGCCTGATATTCATGGCCTCGGTTTATATTATCTGTTTTTGTTTGGGAGAGATGTTGGAAACTGTAGAAAAGTAAAACTTGATTAAACGGAATTCACTATCACCTGAGATTTCTTTCCTTCCCTTCACATTTAAGAAGAAGAAAGGGGCAAAGAGTTCGGGCAGCTGGTCAAGATTTCCAGCGTGAGCTCTGGTTGGACAGAGTCCACTGCGCAGGCACCGCTGAGAGTGGGAGCCAGGGCCAGACCTCCCTCGGACCCCGAACCTCGGAGTGTGTCTGTGCTTGCTAAACTGTGGCTACAAAGACAAGGCAGGGAAGTAACTATATTTTGAAACATTTTAAAAGGAAATAAAAAGAATTTTCTGTTTAGTTCTTAGTTTCCCCAACATTAAAATTGACCAGCACAACTGATTCACAAGACAAGGAGTTAATTACATTTAAAAGTTCTTCCTTTCTGCCTTCTTTCTAAAAACTAAAATATGTTCAAGGAGAAATATATATATTCTTTTATAATATCTAGTAAGAAAATCCTTCTGATTTATATGGTACAGAGACCTCTCAGTAAAAAATGGAATTTTTCCTTCTAAAGTGATATAGAAAAATATATATTACTTGATCTTAATTTATATTGAAGATTGCATGATAGATTTATGTTGTCTTCTACAGAAGACACAACAAAATTCAATATTTTCCAACTAAGAAGAATATTTATAAAACACTATGTTGTCCCCAAATTTATTTTTTGTGGAACTTTTCTAACTGAACATTACTCTGAGCACTGGAATGTGGTCTGTGTGTGTGTATACATGCTTGCCTAACCATTTGACCCCTTTGAGATGTTAATCTGTCTATCTGCTCACTCAATATGTAAAAATATCTAAAACATGCTGTGGGTATGCAGCAAAGAATAAACTCAATCCTTGCCCTCAAGGTATAATCTGAGAGAAGTATGGACATTAAAAAATAAACAGATAAATACATACTGATTAATTCTGATAAAGGCTATAAAGAAGACACAGGGGCTTCTAATGTAGCTAGGGAGGGGCTGTCTTAGAAGGGGATGTTTATGAAACATGAAGTCCGAGCTCCCCAGGGAAGAATGCGGGTAGAGAGTTCCAGGGAACAGGAAGGCCTGGAGGCAGGAGAGAGCCCAGTGACGTGAAGGAACCTAAAGAAGCCAGCTGCGGCCAGGTTTGGGGAATAAGAGGGAGAATGGCAGAGAGGTACTGGGGCCAGGTCATTTGGGCCTCTTAGACCACACGAAGGAATCTGGATTTTACTAGAGGTGTTATAGACAGTATTGGGCAATGATAAGATCCATTTTTTTTTACCTGGTAGTGATAAGATTCAATTTATTTTTTAAATAGAATTTATAGACTCTCTCTCCCTAGTAATATTAACAATGAACATTTATTGAGCATTTACTATGTGCCAGGTGCCTTTCTATGAACTTTACTTGTATTAACCCATTTAATTCTTACAATCCTACAAGATAGGATACTGTTATTTTATTTTGCATTTTACAGACAAAGAAACCAAAGCTCAGAGATGTTCAGTACCTCGGGTCACAAGAGCCAGAGCCAGGATTTGATTTTAGACAGTCTGATTCCAGGGGCCAGAAAATACACCCTATGCCTCCCACAAAATAATTGCAATCAATTTTAGGGAATTCACACAGACCCCTACCCCAAGCATAATGATAGACTGACCATCTGACCGGGGTGGGAGCTCCAGACCTGAAAGGCACATACATGCTACTTCTCCTCATCTGGATGCAGGGGCAATGCTATGAGCAATGCTTGGAGCAGTACATGGCAAGGACCAAGTCTATGGGAGCTGAACGAAATTCTTGGGCCAGAAGTGGGGGCAAGAGTAACCTAAACACAGAGTTGTTAGAATTTGGGATGAATTATAAATATGTATTTATTTCTAGTAACAGATATTAATAAATAGCTACTTATTAATAGAACACATTTATTTCATTTATAATAGCCTTTGTCTGGTCCATAGTACAATTCATATTTAAGGAAGTGCCAACTGACATAACCGTTGGAAGTTCAGAGAGGAGGACTTTATTTTTCCTCCTGTTCCTGAAAGCGCCAGAAGACAACCTCTAGTCTCGTGCGTGTGTGCAGGAAAGAGTGGACTGACCAGGCCTGAGGCTTCTCTCCCTAGGAAGGCCTGCTCGCAAGCCTGGCCCTCGGCTGGCATCTGGCAGCTGAATTTGGAAGTGTTCCCACCATTCCCTGACTGATAAGGGTGGCTCGTGGTGCCTAAAGTGTTTGTGAACAAATAATACGATTTATGCAGGGTGCCAGCTCTCCTCCTGTGAGTCTGGAATTTCGGTGTGTGTTGGGTAGAGGATGCCTGGCTGGCCAACCCCCACTCAAACCCTGGACTTGAGGCAGGAGAGCCTTCCTGGGAGACAGTTCACATGTGTCATCATAACGTGGGAGGAAAGGAGTGTGCCCTGTGTGATTCGCTGGCAGCAGACTTTTGGAAGCTTGTGCTTGGCTTCCCCAGACCTCTCCCCATGCTCCTTTCCCTTTGCTGATTTTGCTTCATATCCTTTCATTGCAATAAATCACAACATGTATACAACTATGTGCTGAGGCCTGTGAAATCTCTGAGCGAGCTACTGGGGACTCCCACCAGGCACCACGTGCCCAAATTGCTGGCTGAATGAGTGGTGTGGTTGGGAGAACACTGCAAAATCCCTTTGCCTCAAAATGTCTCCCTCTACTTGCTGGCAACATTCTTGCCCTCGAAAGGGCAGAAATGTCATATTTATTAGACCCTTGATGGAGGCTGGGCTGTGTCCATGACCTTCAGGCCTGCCCAGGGTCCTGAGAGAGCACAGTGAATCCTGTTGGGAAGTGGGTACTAGACAGTCAGCTAGGCCCACAGGCTGCTAATTGCCTCCCTTTTCCCATCAGACAACAATCCCAATTTAAACTGGTGCCTCACTGAAATTACAAGTTACTGCGGGCATGGACCTCCAGAGTTGGTTATATACACTTCAAATTTTACATGTTATATGCATGAATGCCAAAGTTATTCACGTGACCTTCAGGATGTCACCTTTAAGAAAGCATATTTTCTGAAAAGAAGACAAAATAGTACTTTACACCTTTGCCTATGGCTGAGTCTTGAAATAATGAAGTTTACCTGTAGGGAAAGACAGCCACCCTCCCCCCACCCCACCTCAGGTGTTAACTATACCACGATTCCTGGGGAATTTTCTTACCGAGGGCGGTGAAAGTCTCCCTTTCCAAAGCACAGTTGCTGATTAGTAATGACTTCAGTGCTGGTAAAAATCGGAGCCTGCTGAGTAAGTTTTCAGAAGAGCTGCCCATCTTTTTGTTGGCAGATAAGTCCAGTTCTTGAAGATGCGAGAGTAAAGGAATAACCTGGGCTGTTCAAATGGCAGCAGGGACATGTTTTAGGCACCGTCTCACAGAGTCCCTGGGTGTTTGGTTCCCACAGTCTCCTTGACGGGCAAGCCCTGCCCTCCCCTACACACCACCCTTGCACTGCCCTTCCCAGCATGCAGCCTGGCTCTTCCACGTCTAGAGCTCTGTCTGGAGACTCTGGAGACAGAGAACCAGCTCTAATCCTGGCTCTGCTACCGAAGACGTGTGTGATTTTGGACAATTTACTTAACATGTCCAAACTTCAGTTTTCGCAATAACAATATAGCAATTCTACTTCACAGGGTCATTGGGAAGATTAAACAACTTGGTACATCTAAAATGCTCAGCAGAGTGCCTGGCACACATCAGCTGCTTGATTAATGGTCATCATTATCATTCTTCTCTCAGAGTATGAGTACTAGGAAGGCAATGATATCAAGCAGTCTGAACAGATGTCTGTTGGTAACAGCACAGAATTGGGCCCCGAGGGCCCTGGAGATGTGAAAATGTGGCATCCAGGATCTCTGTGGAACTGTCTCACCTCAGAGCCTTCCAGACCACCTACGCCTTGGTCACATTGACCTCTTGGTCACCGTCACATCACCCTAATTCACTTCCCTCACAGCACCCCCTTTATGGAGTGTGTGTGTGTGTGTTCTGTCTTCCCTTACTGAAGGTGAGTTCTGTGTGTAGGAGCTGCTCCATCCCCAGAGTGTGCATCAGAAGCTGGGGCACCAGAGGCACAAACCCAACAAATAAATACAGAATTCTAAATTATATAACGAGGAAGGAGGGCAGTAGAAAGATGAAGGGAAGGCAAGCACCTGTGATCCCAGCAGATGTAATAACTACCCTCCCCCTTGAACCTCCATAGCACTTGGTGGTTCGCTGTGTAATTTGGATATTCATTGGTTTATCACTGCCCCTACCAGATGGAATTTCCTAGACCATGAATTTTCCTAAGCCCACAACACAGTTGTTGGCTAAATGATCTACAAGTCTATTTCTTTGGAGCTGTCTAGAATGATCAGATAAATGAATGATTAATTTATAAAAAAGAACACAGCCCTAGCCAGGTAGCTCAGTTGGTTCGAGAATTGTCCCCACACACCAAGGTTGTAGGTTTGATCCCTAGTCAGAGCACAAGACACAAGAATCAACTAATGAGTGAATGTGTAAATAAGTGGAACAACAAATTGATGTTTTTGTCTTTCTCTCTCTCAATTATTTAACATCATAAAGACTTATGTATTTAGTACATAATACATCAATAAATGAATTTTATTTCCATTTTCTCAAAATTAGCCAGAAGGAAAACAATGCAATTCACTACAGCTTTTAAATAATCAGCTTTCCAAGGCCATTCACCCATGTTGGTGGCTGTGCATCTAGATGAGAGAGGCAAACCCCTCTGTTACATTCGTGGTAACAGCTGGGGTCCTCTAGCAGTTTAATCTTCCCCTAAGCAACAACATGAGATGTGATACTCATGCTGTTCAGGTGTACCCAGGGAAATGTATTACTTGGAATTTGATGGACTGGTAACTTGGGAGTGTCTGTCCCAGGTATGATGCTCGTAAGCAGAGGGGATGGTTATACCTCATAAAGCTCTACCTGGAGCTCAAAAAGGGGTTGTTTTGTTACTTTAAACTCTTCAAGCCTTGAACTCTCATTTTCCAAACTTGAGGGATAAGAGCCTAAGAAATAACTAAGGTCTAAAAGATAGATGTTAGATCTAAAATCCTATTTTACTGCTTTCCTCCCCAAATTGTACTAAACACAACTGAAAAAATTCTTTTTATTTTTGTTCATTGAGTCACTCATTTATTCAATCACATGTTCAACTAACATTTACTGGGTGCCAACTATGTGCCAGCAGCTGTGTTTGGGCAAAGGGGAGATACTGAAGGTGACGCACCCCTACCCAGGAGGAGCCCGTGATCTGAAGAGAGCTCAAGGGCAAAGGCCCCGGGGACAGAGCCTGGCCAGTGTGCATGAGGACCAGCATGGAAGGTGTGGCTGGAGTAGCGCCACTGAGGGGAAAGGGTAGAGAAGGAAGTCCGAGTGGTGGAGGAAGCGGGCGACCATTTGGACCCTTGCAATAATCTAGGCAGGAGATGACCGTGGCTTTAACCAGGGTAGTAGAGGGCTAGATGGTGAGCTGAGATCAGATTTGGGATGTATTTTGAAGGTTTGTTGTGGTTACAGATGGAATAAAACCCTTAATCGCAAGGCTATGCTTGCTGTGTGTTATGGAAGCTATAATTCTATATTGCATGTTGTAGTAATAACAGGGCTAAGTCTGGGGTAGAAAATAAGTGTATTACCTGAAGTTGTGATGGACACCTGTTAGGCACTAGCCAGCTGATGTTTTCTGTAAGTTCATTTGTGTCTAAGTGACTTAACTTACTTGTTAGTCTGCAAGCCTCAACACCCTTTGTTTTGGCCTTCTCTCTACACCCCTCTCTGTAATAACCTTGGTGACACTAACAGATTTGTTTCTAAACAGCAACATAAGTCCAAAATGTTCCCCTTCAAGTGCCATGTCTATCATCTACAGACGCATATAGGAGGACTTCAGAGTCGCTAACATTTACTGGGCATTTAATACATGCCAAATAGTATATTGGGGCATTCACAGCACTTGTATGATTTGAGCCTCCCAGTAACTTTATAAATAGTAAGCTTAAAAGTATATCTCAAATTTGCCAAGTTCCCAAACATATGTCAAAGCTCCAAAGTCCTTCCTTGGCTCTGTGGCACATACTTACTCAGCGACACCACATCACCAGCTGTTAGCGAGCACTGGTGAAGATCCAGGACTTCCAGATGCTCCAGCGTGGCCAGCTGAGCTGGTGAGTCTTCAAAACCTCCACCCAGCTCCTTGTTGCAGGAAAGGTCAAGTTTCCTCAGCCCACCCAAGTATCCAAAAGCAGCATCTACAAAGAAAGTCAAAATCCCATTCCGACACATTACAAGGTGGTAAGCAGGCATGGAGCAGGGGAGGGGACATGTATGCAAAAGGGAGACTGAGGAAATAGATCAGAAAAACTCCAGGACAGAGGAATAACTGTAGGCTGCAGACTCCCTACCATCCTGCCCCCTTTGGATTTGACAGTGACTCCAAACATGCAATGGTTCTCCTAGTCCACTTGAGCTTTGGCGTTTCCATGGAATTCTAGACTTAAACTATCAGTGAGAAGGATAGCATATGCTCTGTAATCAAAGGGAAAACTCAATTTCACTTTATATTTCCCCTTAACTAAGGGAAAATGCTCTAAGCTGAGAAATAAGTTTTATCTCTGGATACCACGGAATCCATTCTTTCTATCAGTACCAATTCCTACTTACTACTGAACATAAAATAATGCTGACATTTTTAAAAGTAAGAGAAAAAGCAAGTGCTTTAATAGCATAGAAGCTTTTGCCCAGTATCTATCTTAAACCTAAAATATCCTGGCTTTTTCAGATTCAGCCATTTTAAAAGTTTATTTTTGTAGTCCTGAAAGTATATGCTTACTCTAAAAGAAAAACACACAAAGCAGATTTAAATTACCCATAATCTTATTCCTCAACATAACCACTGTGTATATTGTATATAAAAGTTATAAAAATATAAAAATACATAAAATAAAATGATATGTACACATAAACACATAAAATAAAATCATATAGTATATAAACTGCAGCCATTGCTAACATACCCAATAGCGTGACACTCTTTTGTGATAATCCACAGGACTGTAACTTTAATACTTTCAGACTTGAGGTACTTTTTAACCCCTGAGCAATACTGTTTAGACTGCCACCAATGTTTCTGTTCATGGAAAGATCAAGTACTTCAAGACTTTGCAGCACAGGGAGCAACTGACCTGGAAGGAAGGAGATTTGAACAAAAGAGCAACCCAGTGAAAATGTAGGTGTGGGAGGTGGGGTAGGCAGGAGGGGACTGAAGCCCCGTGGGCCTCCGGGATAGAGCGAACCACTCTTTCAGTTCACTGTGAGGGAGAACACAGCCAGCTTTGACTCCCAGGTTATCCAGTCCTGGGCATCTTCACCTTTTTCCCCCCAAAATGACTCTTCCAAATCCCACTTACCCATAAAAGTCCCATCTTCTGAGGTGAGGGCACAATCCACAAGCTCCAGCATCTGTATCTTGCTCCCTGCTTGGAACTCCTGCAGGATCCGAGGCACGTTTCCTCCCACTTTACTGTTCCAGGACAAGTTCAGCTCCTCTAGGTCAGGTACCGCTTTAAGTGCTTCTCCTGTTACAAAGTGGCCCAAAGATTGATCACTAGTTCGCAAAGCAGATAATGCATTTCAAAGTCAACCCAAACGTTATCTATGGAGTATCAAAGCAGGCAAAGTACAGGTTAGGTGCCAAGGACCAAAGAGAAGAAAAGGCCCCAGTCCCGGCCCACTCCCAGCAAGGGGAGCATCTGCATTTACAGGCAGAGTACACTACTCCTTCCAAAGTTCCAAAGCCATGCTTACAAGCAAAAAATTGTTTTTAAAAAATCCTCCTGTCAGTGAGGATTTCTTACTCAGTTGTTTTCATGGTAGTAAACATTTGTACTGGTCCATTGCTTTCTCTCCTGCACCCTCCCTGGGAGGAGCATTGCTGAGAAGCTTGGCCGGAGGTAGATATGAGACAAAGCCAGGCACTGGCCCCCAGGGGGGTAAAACTCACTTGACATCAAGAATGTCACATACAACTGAACCAACCACTGCAGAGAAGAACTAATATTAGAGCAGCAGGCACTAACAACTCATAACAACCACACAGCCTTTAGGTGTAGAGAAGGGGGAAGTGAGAAACAGATGAAATGACATTTCTGAGACCATTTCACACAAGAAAGCACCCACAGGCTACACAGGGGAGCCCGGGAGAGATCAGGGGAAGTGACGGGAAGGATCATTAGGAATGATTTCCACCGTCGTGGGGAGAACGGCTGGAGAGCTCCGCATGGAAAATGTACTTGTCAACGTGCAGAGTCAACCTGAATCTTAAACAATTCAGAGTGGTGGAGAGTGACCTGTGTCGAGAAGCCTTTCTTCCACAGCTCGCTGCTGGGCTTGGACTTCTACCTTTGGTTATTCATTCTATGGATTAAGGCTTTAGGAGTCCAGGAACCCCATGTTAAAATACAAGTTCTTCCCACATAGGTGTCATTTTATGTGACATCGGCAGTCAACTGGGGTGGCTTTCTACAGCCCTGAAGCATCAGGATCAGGGAGAAAGAGTGACGAGATTGTCTGCAGTGCTCTTGGCACCAGGCCGTTATGCACTAGACACCCTGCACTAAGCAATTGTAACGGGTGCAATGATGGGGAAATGCTTCCTGGTTTATGTTATCTGGCCAGTAGCATGTTTACTATCCCCATACCCCATCTGCCATTAAGGTGAAGGAAAGCCCCTTCTGATGGAGGAGGACACAGTCTGGGACAGGGGGAAGGGCACCAGACATCAGAGTGACAAAGATGCACACTCTCTCCTGGACAAGTAAGTTTGGAGTGGGTCCCCAGGCAGAAATTCTGTTTCCTGGATTCTCAAAGAAATGGAAGGAAGATCATGAAAAGATGAGATAAATCAAAGAAAATGAGGAAACTACATTTTATTTCCATGCCCAAGGAACAACGTGTTAAATTCGAGATTCTGCTACATCATAACCAGCTGCTAACCAGCAGAACTAAACTCCTCATGTGAAACCACAGAAAGGAAATTTTCGATGAAGGACTAGGGAAAGGAGGATCTACCGGTTACTGAGCACCTATTGTGTGCCCAGAATGTAGCAGGCGCTCTACAGAAATTATTTACTTATTTAATCTTCACAATAATTTTTTGAAGTGGGTATCACACATTTTCAGAGGTAAGAAAACTGAGGCTCAGAAAGATTAAACAGTTTGACCATGGTGACAAGGCTAGTTAGAAGCAGGATCAGGATTTGAACTAGGACCTGGCCAGCCCTGAGATGTATGATGTTTCTCCTCAGCTGTAGGAAGGGTGGTCCAGGGGGCATCAGAGGGCTCCCATTTTGTAGGGAGGGATTGGAGAGAAGACATTGGCATGAATTGTGTCATTTTTACAGAAATCTTTGCAGAGATGTAAATGATCAAAATACATCACTGCAATAAGAAACTTCAGATCAAAAGAAAGCTTAAAAATATTAATGTCATCTAAAACCAGCAAGCCTTTTAGCAAGTCTTTGGGTCAGCAGCAAATTTCACCCTATGTTCTGTTACTCTATGTTCAGCACATAAACTAACTTAACTGAGGTTATACTGCTATTCAAACCATTTCTTTTAGTTAAAGAATCTTGTTTTGATCACTTTTTAAAAAATGAAGGTGGAAAAACAGAAGAGATTATTTTGGGATTGGAAGAAAATTTAATTGTTAGCTACTCCACCTCCTCTAGTTCACAGATGAGGAAACAGACCAGAGAGCAAGTTTGACAGGTGTCTCCACTCAGACTCCGCAAGGGCAGGTACCTGGTCAGCCTTGCTCCCTTCTCTCTCCTGGGAATGAGCCCAGTGCCAGGTACAGGTTACATAGCTCTTTAGAAGTTACGCTATCGCTCCACACCACATTGTCTCAAACACAGCACACTCCTCCAGCGCTGAGAGAGTGGCAACCCAGATAGTTTGCCCTTGAGGGTGACACTGCAAAGGTGCTTTGAGTGAAGTCCTTTGCAGGAAGCACTCATCATACCCAGTGCTCGAACATCGTCAGTGGTGAGTCTGCAACTGCCCAGCCTCAGGCTTTTTAACTTGTTGACAAGATGCATTTGTTCAGTGATGAAAGGGAGGGTTCCTCCAACTAAATCATTCCAGGAAATATCCAGTTTTTCCAAGTCCGGGAGAAAAGGCAGTAAAGCAACTAGATGTGAACAAAAGAAAACACAGATCAGCGCATGAAAGGCGTGATGTGCAGTGAACAGATCCACTGCCCATAGGCACAGAATGGAGTTCTGCACTGTTAGAGAATAAAGGGGACGAGAGCACGCCGATCTCTCACCCGTGCAGTTGGAGAGATTGTAACATCTACATTTCCTATTTCTTGGAACATTTTCTATTTTTGCCAAATAACAATACCCTGAAAATGCAGTGGTATCTCTCTAAGATTTCACAGAATCTTCTCTACAGTTGAGCAAATGGTGGTTCCACTGTTACCACCACTGTTGCTCTAAGGCGCATACTAGTCCTTTAATTTTGAGGGTCCCTCTCACATCCACCACCCCGTCACCCATTGGATCCCCAGGCTGATGGCCTAGACTGCTCTCTGGGCCAGGACTGCTGAGGTTGCAGGAGCCCATTACCTTTTCTTTTTTGTCTTGACTACCTGGGCATCGCCACCTTCAAAAGCTGCTGTTATACTGAAATGGACTAACATATGGGGATTTAGACTGGCACAAAGCCAGACTGGAACCTTCCCTGCCACTGCTCATTAGAAGTGAAGTCACTCTCTGTGGAAAAGGTGCTCCAAGGCTATCCTTATCTCGGAAGCAACAAGAGTGTTGAGTGGCACTAAAGCCTGTTTGCCTTTAAACATCAGCCTTGCACGTTAAAAAGGAGGCAGCAGTCAGAAGCAACATGCTAAGCTCCTACCCTCACAGACCTTCCAAAATGCTGAGGCCACGCTCAGGAGCGAAAAATCATTTTGCTTTGTTTTTTCCATTTGTGTTCACAGCACAGTAGCAATTTCATCTTATTCACTGTGATTCTAGCTTTAGAAAGCATTAAGTCTATTGTACATATTAAGAAAGGAAAAAAAAAAACAGGGCTTGTGGGGCCCACTCTCAGAGATTCCAATTTGGTGGGTTTGGGTTGCACGCAAGTCCCTGCATTTCTACACGCTTCACGAATGATTCTGACACACAGGCACTTGGGAACCCCAGGCATGCTTAGAGTTCCCTCTTGGAGAATTGTCCAAAGTATAATGGCACATATTTTAATTAAAATAGTCAAGGACTCCTCATTCAAAATGCAGTTCTTTTGCTACATCTTTGTTGGTAGACACATCTAATTTGATTAAAGGATTGATTTCAAGTTTCTGAGAAAAAGGAAGGGGGTAAAGTGGCAATGGTGGTGTGGACATGGGGTTCTCACAGTTAAATTCCTCCTTCGGTGTAACAAAGGGTAGTGATAGTTTTGTATACACAAGTACAAGCAGTAATTTCTGGTAGTTTTACTTTTCATTCCACAGATAACTAAACAACACAGCACCACTTCAAATTCCCAGGAAGTTTCTGTTTTACAGCTGAGTGTCATGAGTTTACATCAAATGCAGGAACAGATGTTTCTCAGGGAGCCAGAGGCAACCAGTAGGGAAATAAAAATGCTCAGAAGAAACAAACAAATGAACTACCTCAGCTCAAATCTTTGAAGCTTAAAGAAGGATAAATTAACTTGTGTTTTAAAAAATTTAGTGGTACAGCTGCCGTTTCTGAGTAGCCTGGGGCCACCCTGCCAACCTTGGGTACCAAGTGAGGAATGACTCTGCTTTGCCTTCTTGTTTCCAGCTATGGGCCCTGAGTCCCTCTCTGTGCAAAGCCAGCTGCATACAGACCCATCTCCCTCACGTCCGCTGTCGTCAATCTGCAGTTGTTCAGATCTAGGCCCTTGTCGACAGCCTGCTTGCCCAGCTTCTGCAAGAACTGCCCATTTTTCTGCGTCTTGCATCCCAGTTCCATTTCTGAAGACAGAGCCTTGGCTGCATTGTAAGTATAAAGAAGAATTTGCTGTTAATGACAGACAGCATTGAGGATGCATAATAATCACACACAAAAAAAGTGAAAAGACTGACAACAGCCCTGAGTGGGTCCCCTGTGAACCCTGAAGCATTTACCAGGACCACACCTCTGTTCCTGCCTCCGGGTGCTTGACACTGACCACTACCCTGACCCTTCACTTAGGAAGGAGCCCAAGGAATCTCGGTGGCTTTTATTAAGTTATTTTCCAACTTAAATCTGTATTGGCCTCTGTTGTTTACAATAAAAAAATCCCAGTGTTTTCACAGAACATTACCTGTTTGCAACAAGATCGTGCATTCCTGTTTTCAAGGAGCTACCTGTCTAATGGAGGGACAGACAAGAAAGCCACAGTTACGATACAGAGAAGTGCAATGATGGAGGCATGCGTAGGGTGCAGGGCACACAGCAGTGACCATAAGTACCTCTAGTCTGGTGGGTGGGTCTTGGCAAGCTTCCAAGAGAAAGTGGTGCATGATTTGCTCCTGAGAGGACCAACAGGAGTCAGCCCAGTGGGTGGATGTGAGGGAGGGGTGAGCAAGGGAGGGGTGCAGAGGGAGAATGGTGTCACAAGGGAAGGTCTTTCTGACATCCCAGTTGGGGGAAACATGGCCAGTTCAGGAAACTGCAGGTGAATCCGACTGTCAGGAGTAGCGGATGAATGTGAGGCTGGAGCAAGGCAGAGGTCATGGAGAGATTGGTAACTGATCCCAAACACCTTGAAGGCCATGCTTGGGAGTGCAGACTTTCTCTTCAAGGCAAGTGGGTAAGCAGGTGAGAGACACCAGCATATCTGTGTTTAGAAAAAGCACTCGGCGGCAGTGCAGGGGACAAGTTGGCAAGACAGCAAGACTAGAAACAGAAGAACCAGGAAGCTGTCACCGTGGTCCAGGCAAGAGAAGGGCACCAGAATAGCAAGGGAGAGGATGATCCGGGGTCCGCGGGCCATTTGGGAGGCAGACTTGACATGACTCCAGGAGCCACAGAATTTTGAGAGACATGGAAATCCAGAAGCTGTGGCTGGCTGAAGCGGCCAGTGTTCACCAGCAGGGACAGCCAGCTGCCGGGTGCTGCACTGGTGATTTAATGAATACCTAGCTTCAGGTATTCATTAACCATGTTCCTGAGGCTCCAAACCACACTTTAAAACAAACACCAACAATTTTCTAACAGACATTGTCTTCCTCTAGAAGTAGACTTTAACTTCCTATTGACAAAAATATATTTAAGATACATCTAACCTACTTACAGGTAACATGATGTTATTTTAGGTGTGTAATACAAATAGGAAGTGAGGGTAGGAATAAACAGAACAACATTGGCCACAGGCTGATAATTGTTAGAGAGAGATGATCATGGGGACTAATACTATTCTCTATACCTTTGTGTATGTTTGCATAAAAAGTCTCAAATGTTTTTAATATATTTAATCCAATTAATAATAAATCGATGGCATTGTGTATGCCATCATATTGTTTGGCAATATGATGGCATCTTTGGAGAAAGATTTGACAATATTTATTTTCATAACCCTCAAATTTGTCATTTCTGTTCTGGGAATTTATACTTTAAAAGAAAGCTGAAATTCCATGAAATAGGGACTAAGGGAGAGGGAAAGCCAAAGATAATCACTGAAGGGCAAAAACAAGAATTTATTAAGTAATTATGGAGATGCATATAATGCGATATTATGCAGCTATTAAATTTATACACAGGAACATCATGAAGCGAATCAACATTGAGTAGTGTATGCTCCAGAAGTGGGGTCACCGTTTCATTCAACTCAAGAGGGATTTGTGGGCTTTCATAACTGCCAAAGACGTCCATTCTGGCCCCTGCGGGCCCACCTCGCTGACTTGTCGCTATTGTTGCCCCTCTCCTGTCTCTCATCCTGCTTCTCAGACTCCCTGGCTGCCTCTCCAACACCCAGGGTGCAGTCCCACCTTGGGCCTTTGCATTTACAGTTCCCTTTTCCTGGAAAGCTATTCCCACAAACATCTGGGTGGCTGGCTCTACTCACTCCTCCTACATAGCTGGCTTTATTCAGATCTCTGAACCAGTGCTACCACGTAGAGGACGCTTTCCTCCAACTCTGTCTAAAGTAGCAACTCTATCCATCCCAACATTCTCCACTTAGCCTGTTTACTTTTCTTCACATCGCTTATCAACACGGAAATTGTACCTGCATTTGGTTCTTTGTTTACACAAGGTCCTGTTTCTCATGGCTGTATTTTGAACACTTAAAAATACAGCAGCAGGCACATAGTAGGAACTCAATAAATGGTTGTTGATCAGCTAACTGACCACAAATGCATGCACATGAACAAAAGATCAAAAAGAATCTTGAAGAAATGATCATTTGTGTTATGACAAAAAAGAAATTAAGTATTTTCTCTACACCTTTCTGTATTATTAAAGTACTGTTGACAATTTAAAAGTAAAATTAACAAACCATTTAAATATTTAAGAAACATAATAAATGTTTAGACAGAGACTCATACTAGGTTTAGTTTAACCCAATGATCTCTTCAGGGGAAAACATTATTCTAGAAAATAAAGAAGTAACAGCAGTCAGAAGTTTACCGGCGTCTAAGGGGGCAGGTGTCTGTTTCTCATCACTGGGTTGGAAGTCACTTGTTTTAAGGTCATTGCTCTCTTTTCTGCTTTCAGCTTTGGAGGACCTGAGTTTTGAGCCCCTGAGGAATCTGTTGACAAATGAAGTCCGGGGTTTAGTTTCTCCGTCTGAGGAACTTTTCTTCCTTGTTTGACTCATGGTCAAGTTGAAGGAGGTCTTTCTCAATAAGACATCTTGTTTTCTTCTGTTTTCTAGAATTTCTGAGAAGAAAACAAGACTGTCAAGCCTGAGTGAGATCAGAACTTTCCTACACAAGTTTTCATTGCCACCTTTTCCTTCTGCTTTTATTGCTGGTAATGTTTAACGTAAAAATAAGAATGATGTAACCCAGGATCCGGGAACCAGCAGGTGGTAGCAGATATAAATCCAAAGGAAATTTGAATTTTTAACTTTGCCCTATTTCATTGTGTGAAATACAGGTTATTACATACCACTTTGGCAAGTACGTCAAATGTGTCGATGGATTTTACATTTCGGCAGTCAATTACCTTCTAAGAAAGTTAGTAAAAGACGATATAATAAGGGGACTAAATGGTAATGGAAAAAATACAAAAAAAAGACAATTTAACATAAGACTAAACTGTCTAGACTCTCACAAAACTGCCTCCCAGAGGACTTTGCCTTCAGTGACCCCACCCTCTTCTCTCTCCACGCCGCCGCTTCTTTTTCTCTTGGCCTTTTTACTTTCTCTACTCCAGCCCTCTAAAACACATTGACAGTAAAGAATTCATTCATCCCCTCCACAGAACCTACTATGGGCCAGATATTATTTAAGATGCGAGAGATTCAGTGAAGAACGAGACACACCTCACGTCCTCACCTGAGTGCCCACCATTACGCTGGGGAAAGAGAGAATTCTGGTTTGCAGGTGGCAAGATAGATGTATGGGGAGGGTGGAGGAAAGCAATCTGGTGTGATTTAAAGCTAAAGATTACTGAGGGTCACTCTGTTTTCCCTCCTGGGATTTGCTTACATCCAAGGGAAGTTGAAGACTTAAACTAAAGGGAGAAGACTGTAAATGGAATTTCAGATTCTGTTAATAGAATTTAGATGCCATTCTTGGGCCAAGGCCCAATATTATTATATCCTTCAAATTACAATTTTCATGACTTCCTTCCTAAAAAACAGGTTTTTCTGTTATATTATGTTCCAGAATGGTTCGAGAAACATTTTACACGGGAGTTCCTAAAAATGACCTTGCAGAACCCACCTGCACGCCTGGGGGAGGGGATGCTCCATACACCTAGAGTACTATTTTAGAAGTCACAAGTGGGCATCCCCTTCTTTTTAAAATTTTCTTTCCAAATTAGATCAGGGACCACTCAGCCCAGGTTTACTCAGGAAGACACAGCACCAGAGCTGGACAGTTTCCCCAGGTCATAGCCCCACAGCCGGCCACAGTCTCAGTGGGTTGGTTGAGAAAGACCTTTAGCTTATGAATCCAACCACACCCTGCCACCCTGGCTGCCCACTGCGGTTCCACCATCACCCCACCAATCCAAGACTTACCTCTGTGGTCATACTCACTCAATTTCACCTTCTGGAGATCTATGCAGAGCCATTCTCTGGAGAACCATCCAAGTAAATGTTTCACTTTTCCCCTCTTAAAGCAATGACTCCAGCTGCCAAGTCTTAAGAAAACACTACTGGATGGCGCTCCAGGATGTGGTAGTTTACCCAAGTGAAACCCCACCCGGTTGGGAGGCCCCACCGGGTTCTCTGTGCAGAAGAGTCTACTTTAGGGCAGAGTGGGAAGGGCTAGGCAGCCAAGGAAAGCAAGAAACTGCACTGGACTCAAGGGAACAGAGCAGGACACGAAAGCATGGTGGGCAAACCAGAAAGGTAGGATGGAGAGAAACACAAGAGAGGCTAACAGGGAATCAGACAAGGAGCAAGTATGAGGAAGGCAGACATGAGAGCCAAGGGGGAAAGCACCAGCAAATTTCTTGCTATTCAGTAGAAGAGGTTGCCAAGCTCATAGTTAGTTAAAAAAAAGTTTTTTCCAAATATGTTTGGGAGTTTCCTCATTATCTACAAGCTTCAACAAGTACTCAGGCTTCCCATGCTAATTCAAACTTTAAGACTGTCTTTTCTTTTCCCTTCGTCTGCACTCTGGGTTTAACTTAGTAAAGGAAAGCCCTGAAAAATGACTTCAGGGAAATTTGCTGATCACAACATAACCGTCAGACCACAGAAGCTAAAAACTGGGGTTTTGTCTTTTCTCCTAGGATCAGAAGAATTCACTCAGGAGCCCTTTGGAAAAACCAAGGGCTGGCATTTCAGTTTAACTTCACTACGTGGATTGAACAGCTACTTTTGATGTTTACTATATTATCACTAGACAAGGCTCTTTGTCACAAAACACCAAGGATAATAAACATATATCACATGCTCTTTCTCTTGTATTTAAGCAGTTTTTATTTATTTGTTTTTGCAAAAGCGAAGAATACCTTTTCCTTCTTTTCCATCTTTAGGTTTGGGCTTAACATATACTTGATATTTTTAAGGAATACTTTCAAAGGCCTTAAAATTTTTTATCCAGCCCTGGCTGGCATAGCTCAGTGGATTGAGAGCGAGCTGCGAACCAAAGTGTCACAGGTTCGATTCCCAGTCAGGGCACATGCCTGGGTTGCAGGCCATGACCCCCAGCAACTGCACATTGATGTTTCTCTCTCTCTCTCTTTCTCCCTCCCTTCCCTCTCTAGAAATGAATAAATAAAATCTTTAAAAAAATTTTTTTGATCCAGTTTCAGAGTGAATCATATTTTCAGTGTTTGTGAAAGGGAAATGCATTTTACTTTCTCCACAAAACTTCATCAAAAAGGAAGGAAGTCAGGATGCATGCTTACATGAACGAGCCTTGAGAACATTATACGAAGTGAAATAAGCCAGTCACAAAAACACAAATACTGCATGATTCCATTTACATGAGGTATCTAGAGTAATCAAATTCATAGACACAGAGAGTGGTGGTCACCTGGGTTGGGGGAAGGATAAATGAAATTGGCAGATGTTTAATGGGTACGCAGTTTCAGTTTTGCTAGATGAAAAAATTCTGGAGATCTGTTCCAAAACAATGTAACTGTACGCTTATAAATGGTTAGGAATTATACATTTAAAAATAATTAAGATGGGCCTTGGCTGGTGTGGCTCAGTGGATTGAGCACGAGACTTCAAACTGAAGGCTAACTAGTTGGATTCCCAATCAGGGCACATGCCTGCGTTGCAGGCCAGGTTCCCCAGTAGGGGGCCCTAGAGAGGCAACCACACACTGGTGTTTCTCTCTTGCTCTCTCCCTTCTCTGTCTAGAAGTGGATAAATAAAATCTTCAACAAAAAACATTTAAAAATGGTTAAGATGGTAAATTCTATACACTTTTTTAAAACCACAATTGGAAAAACATACCTATTAAGTATATAAAGTGACTCAGAGGACTAGAGGTCTCTAAATAAAAAGAAGTTTTAGGAATACCTTAATCAATTTCAACTTTTATTTTCCTTTTAATTTATACACAAGTGTGATTTTAAAAATCCATGCTTAAATATGTCTAAGTAGATTTTAATAAGTAAAAATAAAAATCCTAGGTAATACAAAGAATTTAATTCAGTCACTCACTTCTAAAGCATTTTGGCGGCATTCAGCACCTCGAGTCACATGTCTGGTGGGCTTAGTTCAGCCCTATCCAGAACTCTTGTCCCAGAAAATGCATTATTGTAGATCTTTTTCTAGCATTTCACTTAATTCTATCATTCTCAAATAATTTAAGCAGAAAGGGAATTTATTAAAAGGAAGATAGAACTTCTATTAAAGGGACAACAGAGGAGTGACAAAGGGACAAAAGGAGTGAATATGTCCTCTCCTTTTGAACCTATTTAAACAGTGATTAAGGGATTAAAAAATACTTCACAAATCTGTAAGGATAAAGAGAACTAGATAGATGTCAGCATAATTCTGGAATCTAGAACATAAAGATGAGTTAAACTGATTTTACAGTAAAGGGCCTGCAAAGGTTGGGGAACAAATTTTTCAAACTGCAGAATACCAAAAGGCTCAGCAATGGAGTCAATGATCATGCCAGGCAACTTTGAAAGAGAAGGTGAGTGACGGTAGAACTGAAAATAAGATGACAAAAAATTTGTAAGTTATGCCATTAAATTCCATTTCTCATGCAAGGACAACCAGGAGAATGCCTTTTCCCCACCCTAGTGAAAGGTAGAAAGTTTCTTTTCAGGACAGGTTGAAACATAGAGGATCTGGCTCAGAGACACTGGTCATGTTTTGTGCACCTTATTGGAAAGGGAGGTTAAGTGAAGTCTACATCTTGAACCACGAGACCCCGCCCCATTCTCCCTTCAGTTCCTCTAAGAACACAATGGCAACTAAGCCTAACCACCCTCCTCTACCACCCAGGAGAGGTCTAGGGCAGGACAACTCTCTGGGGACACTGATCAGCCCAAGAGAAAAGACCTGCAGATATTAACTATTGAGAGTCCCTCAACTCAATGAACCTGGCTGTGTAGGACTGATTGACAAGTCCTACACATATACACAAAACTCCCCACATAATGCCAAATGCTATACATGCTTGGAGGGCCAAAAATTTCAAGATAGTTGAGAAAAGACATTGGCATGAAAATGAGATGCAGAACCTTAGAAAAGGTGACTCAGAGAAAATAAGGACAATGTAGACAGAAGAAAGGAATTCCTAAAATCACTATTATACTTAGAGAGTTAAGGGTCCATAAACTATGAAGCAGAAGATGTAAGAAAGGGAAAATCCAGAGAACAAAGGAATGTCTAGAAATTTAAGATGTGATAGGTGCTGTGCAAGATTAAAGTGGCAATTGTGCAGTTGTGAATCTACCAAATCCTCCAACAACAACCACCTCCACAACAAGTGCGCAGTTGTCTACCATAAAAATAATAAGGTCCTCTGTGAGTTCCAAAATACAAAGACAGGACGGCTTTACTGACAGCCACAAGACCCACATGGCATCAGCCAGTGGACAGGAGGGAGTACAAAGCCAGCAAAGGGTTTTCTAGTGCACCGAATGCCAGCAAACTCTGTCAAACTGCCACAGGCACTCACCCTGAAATCTAAATGTCCCCACTCAGCACAGAAAGCTAACTGAGTATTTTGGGGGAACAATGCCAGAGCTGGAAGGACATTCTAAGGGGGGTGGCAACAGAAAGATTAGATGGTGTGGAAGAGTCTGGGCCCTATTAAATCTCAGAACTCAGCAACACAATCTCCTTTCCAGGAAAAAGCTCCTCACAGAGACTGTGCTGGGGGCAGAAGCTAGACCGAGCAGCTCAGAGACACTGGGGGAAAGGCGGGAGAAAGTGAAGATAAGATAAAGAGAGTAAAGAAAATACTGGAAAGTAAAGATCCAGATAAAGAAAGTGAAGAGGCAGAAAAGGTAGTTTCAAAAAGCACAAGGTAATAATGTTAAACTCTTCATGATAACAATAGAAAAGCTGTGGAGCGAGGAAGCAGTCCTCACTCACCCTCCCCTCCTAAGGCACACCAAGTGGGCCTCTTTCTAGGGCTGCTGGAGGTATGCTCAGGAAATGGCAGCTGACTTCCCAGAGCGCGTGATTCACGAGTGAGAGCAAGGGGAAGCCTGGGGCCTGGTCACACCGAAGTCCATTCCTTAGAAGTGAGTCTGTGAGTCCAGCCCACACTCAGGGCAAGGGGAGTTAGGTTCCACCCTTTGAAGGAAGGAGTATCAGAGAATCTATGGACATTTAAAAACTGCCAGCAATGTACAAAGGATTAGAAAGAAGGGGATATGAATAGAAAGAGATATGAATAGGCAAAGACAAAACAACAGTTGTATAAGGGAATCCCCTAAAGAAGAAACTCAAAGCAAGCAATAAAAGCAATAAAAGCAATAAAACTCTTAATTTATGAAACTATTTCTGAAATAAAATAAGGTTTACACCTGCATATTTAAATGGCATACCTAGGAAAATCTACCTGGGATGGATAACACCAAGACATATTCAAATAAAACTAATGAGCTTTAAAGAGAAAGACAGAAAAGGCAAACAGATCAGGTCATTTGTAAGGGAAAGACTTTTCAACATCTTTTTTTTCCAAACGTGGGTGAGGATTAAAAAATAAAAGAAGAAAGGAATACATGGACAGAAAGGTACATGCTTTAACCAAAGCAAAAGAAGTGGAGAAATACACACTTTTACAGTGATTTTATATTTTTTAAATTTTATTTTATTTTTGATTTTTAAAGAGAGGGGAAGGAAGGGAGAAAGAGAGGGAGAGAAACATCCATCACTTACCTTCCACATACACCCCAACCAGGAATCAAACCAGGTACAGAACCCACAACTCCGGCAGGTGCCCTGACCTATCTGGGGAATCAAACCAGCCACCCCTTGGTTCAGGACAACACCCAACCAATGGAGCCACACCGGCGGGGGCCAGTGAATTTCCTCTTGATGAAGAAAAGACAATAGAAAGACAGCGAGTGGCACTAGGTAAGTATATGGTTTTAAAGAGCTGAAGTGAGAACTGGAAGACTCAAAAGTGGGGATCTCACTTCTTCTGATACATGGTGTGTCAAACACTATGAATTATACACCCAAACTCTCTTCCAACCCTCTTCCATTGGATTGTTCCTACTGCAGAAACTACAAACTTAAAACTTTCCCCAGCCCACCCTGAAGCTGGGTTCTGGATGTGAACTAGCTTCTTGCATTTGTACGAGCCTTGACTTTGCAACTGAGGTACATGGGGGAGGGGCGGGTCATGTGACACCCAATTTCCTGATGTGTGTGGTTTCTAGCCAGCAGCTGTGGCAGCTGCTTCCAGTTTCAACTGGCAGCATCGTGACAGCGATAGGGCACACTTTCTTGGTGGCCTAATTATGTGCGGTGGCTTTGAGTTTTTCCTTGAAATACAACTTAGAATCCATTTCTCCATGATTGTGTGGACCAAAATGGGACCACATACTGAACCTAACAAGCTCAGAGAAGGCCTGCGGAGCAGGTTTTACCAACTCAGAGACTTTTAGTAACTGCATAGGATAGTCTGAAATTAACACTTCTCAACTAAATCGAGTCATGATGGGAGGTCATGTCCTAGGCCTGTATCTTTCTTGACAAAAGTCAATCTGTACCTTAACTGAGTCTGTCTATTGTGTCTTTCCATCTTTGTTAACATAACATTGGAATGTCAGAGGAATCCTATTTTTCCAGACCCTTCAGGGCACAATCCCCCAACAAAGCAGGAGACTAGGGAACCCCTATTGCTATCTCATTCCTCATTACCATGTCTGTGTCCTGTAAATGTTAACTGTTAACTATCCTATACTCACCAGTGTCCATCTGTTTTACTTTTTATCCAAACTCAGAGATTTTCCTGCTTTGTTTTATTTCACCTTCCTAATCTACCACCAGTGGATTGCATGTAACTCTCCTTCCGCCTCCTCCTTTGATTCTAATGTATAAAATAAACTGCAAAACTGCCATTCTCCATGGTGTTTTTATCAGTCCATTGAGACTTTGATTCCCAGCAGTTGTCATCAGTTTGGCTCAAATAAACTCACACAAACTCTCTGCAGGTTTCGACATTTCTTACATCAGCAATTCCATAAATGATTCAATACCTATAATAAATCCCTTCTACCAGTGGAGCCAGAGCAGACCCTGGTCTCTGCTGAAGGGCCCTGCCCGATACCCTGGGATGGCAGGAGGTCGTGGTGGCACTGGAGGAGCCACCCCACTCGGTAGGCTCATGACAGGGTTCTCATCTCCCAACTTGGTAGAGGCTCTCCCAACCAGGAGGAACTCGGTGCCCCCCCACAAGGGCTGCTGGGGTCAAGAAAAGTATCGAGACAGGGTGATACTTGACTATTAATTGCTAATAGTAAGTTTTAGGATAAGTATTGAAATCTTCAGCAAAGCCCACAAGACCCATACAATGTGGTTTCTACGTTTTTCACGAGCCTGACAAACTGACTGTTCCCCCACATTCTCTTGTTCAGACATACTGGCCTTTTCTTCTTCAGATGCACTCTGCCCTTCTCTGCCTCAGAGCTGCAGCCCAGAACATTCTTTAAATAGCCACCCCTACTTGTTCTTAAGTCAATCTTCCCATCAAATCTCAGACTTCAGGATGTCTGTGTTACAGGTTCTCTTTGCAACTGGAAAAGCCAGTGTTTGTGTTGCCTGCCACTTACCAGATCCAATAAGCAGAGACAGGGATTGAATCTTTATGGGCATTTTATTCAGATGGTCCACAATCTGAGAAGATGGCAGGTTTGTACCCTAACAGACTGTCTTAAATTCCATTTTAAACCTTTTTTATAATGAGAAGAAAAGTATAGGTAAAAGGTTTGGAATTCAGGGGGGAAGCTAATCAGATAAAAGATTCAGCATTCTTTCATTTGTGCCCTGGGCAGTGGTCTTTATCTGTGCCTTGGGTGGTGGGCATCTCACCCTGGAGCACAATGGCTCAGATACCATCTTGATTGCCTGCAGTTCTCCTGAGCACAAAGGTAGAACTGCTTATGGTCTCCTGGAGTCAAAGTGGGTCACACCTTCAGTTCCTGAAACAATAGCTTTTTACATATGTTGATTACTAAGCTTATTAGCTATTACCTGAAACTAAAATTTTTCCAACATTTGAGTCCCCCATCATCTTGACACCTTCTACCTCCCTTTATAATACAAGTCAGAGCCAGAATGAAATACCGATTTATATAAGTCAAAAATAGATGCCTGTCCACAAGAGCAGAGACTTTGCCTTGTGCACTAGCATATTCCTGGTGTTTAATAGTGCTTTGCACATGGTTGGTGTCCAATAAGTATAGTTTGAGTGAATACACTCCATCTTCCTGCTCCAAATGTGTTGCATCTCTGTTGCATCTCCGAATATGTGTTCCTATGATTGCTGCTACAAGGGAAGACACCAACACCTTGGGGAACTGGCCACCAACATTTTCAACCCTCATCGAGGACATTTTTTCATTGTTTTTAGAGAGAGAGGTCAGGAGAGAGAAAGAAAGAGAGGAGAGAAACGCTGATGTGAGAGAGAAACACTGGCTGGTTGCACCCCGACCAAGGATAGAATCCCAGCCACACCAGTCAGGGTTACCCACTGATTCTTAAATATTTCTGCTTGGGAGTGACATGCATCTTTTCCACTAACATTTTATTGACCAAAGTGAGTCATGAGGCCACCCACATTCAAAGGGTGAGCCAGGAAGGGGAAGAGAACTGCAAACGTTGGTCGGCTGCAGCCCTCTCACCCAAGAAGATGACCCTAGCATTGATGTTGGTTTAGAGGGAAGTATTGATTATCCATAAATAGTGATTTAAATTTTACTTCCTAAAGCAAGAGCATTGCATTCTTTGGTCTGAGGCATATTTTTCCCATCTCACTTTTATTGCGATGCTGTCTACTGACTAATGTGCATTCTTATCTTCTCAGTCCTAAGCTCAGGGCTTTACCACAAATGTCCCTGTGAAAAGGAACTATAGGTCAATAGCAGAATGTGCTTACTCGAGCTGGCCTACCATCTATTCACAGCCTTAGTGAGAACACGCAGACTGAGTCCCTTTGTTACACATGAACTTTGGATGTGCTGTTGCTCTCATTCATTTGCTCTTGGAGCTCTGCAGAATGGGGCCTGCATCAGTCGTCAACCACACATTTACTCAACACCTGTTACCTACAATTCCTTTACCAGGAATTGATAGGTGTAAAGAAACACAATTTATGGCTCTTGTCCTCAAGGAAATAACTCTCCAACTAAAGAAACAAGGTGTATACCTACCCAATATTACCAAAATTCATGACTGCGTATGTTTGAGTACAGCGTTGGTGGTCAGGCAATAAAAGTACTTCAGAGGCAAGAAAGCTCCACACAAGTGGTGGTGTAGTCAGGGGCTTTGAAGGATGTGAAGGGTGAGCCAGGCTTAGAGGTGGTGGGTCAGAGAGCAGAGGACGGATCTCCTCCTAGGCCTGCGCATTTTGAAGGAGAGCCTGAGAGAGGAGGAAACAGAGGAACAAGAGCAGCAACCGCAGTGGAGGAGAGCGAGCACCGATGGATGTGGGGAGGATACTGCTGAGGTAGCGGGAGGAGAAATATTGAAAGCAGAGCATTCCTCTGGGTCCAGTCGTGTCAATTCCAACTTCCAGGTTTTCCTCGGGTTGTACTTGCACCTGGCATTCCAGAAATTTTACATCCTCTAGGAAGTCTAGCATTGGGATTAATACCTGAATTCCACTCCACGTTAGACATTTTTGTGTCCTATCTGACATCCTCATAATTTAACAAACTATTTTAAAGATCTTTTTATATTAGCATAGAGTTATCTGTCTGAGTTTTAAAATAATATCCACTATAGGAAATATAATTTATATAATCAGTCCTCTATTCACTCATATGGTAAATACCTCAATGAACATCTTTCTGAATGTCGTATATCCTCTTTCCCCATCCTGCCCTTAATCTTCATTTTGATGTGATCTCTCCTGACCAAAATGCTGAGAGAAATATCTTAGCCTGCACTTTATTAGGATAGGTCAGGATTGATGGATTTCAGGCAGTAAAACTGAGTTGGTAGGGATTTTTGCAGGACATACGGATAGATGTGCATTTATACCTATGAGAGTTTAACCAACTAAGAAGTTAGAAGAAACAGTCGACATAAAGATTACCCTCAGTGCTCGCTTCAGCAGCACATACCCTAAAACTGGAACAATACAGAGATTAGCATGGCCCTTGAGCAAGGGTGATGTGGAAATCTGTGAAGTGTCCCTAATTTTATTTTGCTCTCAAAATACATTTTGGCAGGTAAGTACCCATACCATTCTGAGAATCAAGAGCTTTGTGCTATATTAAAACAATTTCAGAGAACCAATTCTATTCTAAAATGACTCATTCTGATAATAAAGCTTCAGATCTGCAAAAGAGGGGAAGCTTGGGGGGCAGAGAGAGAGAGAGAGGCTACCCTCACTTCTGACATCAATTTCAAGTTCAGGGTTCCTAAGACCACTGTTAGGGTTGACAATTTCCCGGAATAACTCACGGAACTCACTGACAGCTATTACACTGTGGTTATGCTTTCACAGAGCTAAAGGATACAGACTAGAATCGGGCAAGGAAAAAGAAGTACATGGGGCAAAGGCTAAGAAAGTATGAAATGCTGCGCTTCTGTTTTCCTCCCCCATGGAGTCATCACACTGTCACTTTCCTGGGTTGATGTGTGGCTATATACATCGAGTATAACCAACCAAGGAAGTTTAACCAGGCCTTGGTGTCCAAAGTTTTTAGTGGGGTCTCATCCAGGGAGTGATTTCAGGTTCCAGCCCCTCAAGAGATCAACTAACTATATGACTGGAAACCTAGAACCATTTCACAACTCGACTATCTGGCTGGCCCAATGCCCCAGGCAAACAAAAACACTCCTTCCAGGAAGCTGAGGACAAAAGCCAGGCCTCTTTTTCTAGCACAGGTCAGGTTCTTTACTACACAATACCAAACACTTAATCAATTCCATTATATTTTTCTAGGGAAACATCTAATTATTAATGTCCAATATCTTTCCTGAGAAAGTTACTTAATCAAACAAAATAGGAACAACCACCACCAATTTACTTGACAGCAAAAAGTGTCCCTGACTGCAACTGGCTGAATTCTTTTTTACAAAAATGTATCGGGGTGACACTGTTTCATACAGGTTTCAGGTACACAGTTGTGTAACACATCAATCTGTACACCATATCGTGGTTCACCACACAAGTCAAGTCTCGTTTATCACCAGGCTGAATATTTCAGATCCACATCTGACCACTGGTTGCACACCGCCCTTGGGACCAGCGTCCCTTATTTACAGATCTCCTGCTCTGCAGTGGCAGAATGCAGTTACACAGGGACGGATGGAAACAGAGACGATCTGAAAGAACTCTGGAGGGTGAGAAAGGAGGGATTTTTGCCACTGGAATTTTGCTCTGGTTGTTTTTTTCCTTTATAAAAAAGTATGCCATTAACCTCAAGAACCCATGCTCGCTTCAAACCTACTGACTTTTTTGTTCCATAGATAGGCTTTATGTAATTTATGCATTAAATGAAGTTAGACCCCTTTTGGAAGTATAGTCACCACCAATTACCAAATTCTGCGGCCGGGAGCAGGATCATTTACACACAATAGTGGCTTTCCACTGCACAATTACATTAAATTAATTCCCTGGTTTGGGCATGACAGGAAGACCATGTTCTGCCCTAAAAGAACTTTTGATGACTAACCTGTTGTCTAGGAAAGTAATGGAAACTGTTGTCATTCAAGAAAAATGTGGTCAGGCGACTGTTCCTTTGATTGCTAAAGCAACTGTAGGTGTTTTATTTAGTTGGCCAATTTTCAGAGGACTCTGGCCATAGAAAGGATTTTTTAAAATCCAATAATAGATGTACTTGGATTCTTTATGGCTTTGGGGACAAATGTTAATTAGATACATAAATATTCCTTGTAATCTTTGGCCTCATCTCCATTTTTTCCAGGCTAGAATTTCTGAGACTCCAGCTATTCGACATGGTAAATATTTTATAAAACTCAAAAAGCTGTCGACGCTTTTCAGTGGTACTCTTATAAAACAGAATAGCTGTTCAGCTGTATGCCGGGACATAAGTGTGGTCCAGCAAGACATGGGCTCAAAGTCTCCCCGAGAGAAGAGATTTTGGGCCAATAAAAACCCTTTCACTGAAGTCCTTGAATTGAAAACAATTTCATAACAATACTAAGATGTTATTTGTTTTTCACTTGTATATTCTCATGATTGTACAGTGGAGTTTTCCAGAGGCTACATGACACCTAGTGTCACAACAGATTAAACGAAGAAGTGAAACCGAAAAGTCAGTGTTTTCCAGTTTCTGTCTGTCACTACCAGAACCAGTAAATAGAGACAAAGATTGAATCTGTATGGGTGCTTTATTCAGATGGATGGCAGTCTGAGAAGATGGCAGCTATGCATCCCAAAAGACAATTATACACCTCATCTCAATCTGACCTTTTTTATAAGGAGAAGAAAAGTGTAGATAAGGGTTTGGAATTGAGGAACAATTAAAGCTGAAGTCTGGCATTTTTCCTAGCATTCTTTCATCTGTTGACGTACAATTTTTTATCTGCATCCTGGGCTGTGGAATTCTCTCCCTGGAGCACAATGGCTCAGATACCATCTTGATTACCTGCAGTCCTCCTGAGACACAAAGGTTGAATTGTCTGTGGTCTCCTGGAATCAGGATGGCTCATACCTTCAGTTCTTGGAAAAATAGCATTTTACATGCATTAATTACTAAGCTTATGAACTATAACTTAAAACTAATAAATTTCCAACACTTGAGAAACAGATAGGAGAATCCAGCTGTGTTCTTTTAAGCCAGCCATTAGAGAGATTGGTAAAAATGGAAAACAATGCCATTCTTCTCACTAAATTTTGTTGAAAATATATTTTTCTAAAAATATGTTATCTATATTAACATGCAATGAATTTCTTACTTAAAAATTAATTGATAAATATATTTTTTAATTCTAGGTTTTAATTTCTAGTGCATTAAATGCTATTGATATACAAATGTTTTTTGAGGCATTCCATACATTTTAAGAGCAAAATGAGTCCTCAGAACATAGTAGTTTGAGAATAGCTGGTGTAAGGAAAAGAGTAATGACTCTGAATGGAAACATCCCTACTAGCCTCTCTCCACACGTCCCCCTTTGAAGAACACACTACATGTACACACATACATCAATCAAGCTCTTTTTCATCCCTACTTAAGGAAAAACTTGTCTAATTCAGTGAGTATACATTAAATGACTCCACAAAGCAATTGAAAGGAAAAAAATTCCCCAGCCGAATAATGAAGATGGAGGAAACCAGAATACGTCACCCTAAAATATGCCTCTTTGAGATACAATTATTTTGAGCTGAAACAGCAAACACAGGCAAAGCTCTTCCCATACTTCATCTTTTCTGCATAAAAGCAGGACACAAATTCCCCTTTACTGGAGATGATTCTAGACTCTGACCAGCCCGGAGACGGCACCAGAGGAACCTGCAAACAAACCTTACTTCATTAGTTCCCTCACATATATTTACCTTCCCACAGTTGGCTGCATCAGAAACCGAAAGCCACCTGCCTTTACTTTGTCATTTCCCTGCAGGTGGATTGTTTTTTTGTTGAAAATGCTGTATAAGCGGGAGTTTTAAGCCAGTTCTTGGTTACTCTTTCTCTTTCCCTGAGTCTCTCCCATGTTTGTATGAGATGTATATGTTAACAAACTTCTGTATGTTTTTCTTTTATTAGTCTGTCTGTGTTACAGGGACACCAGAGAACATAAAAGACTAGGCAGAAAGATTTTTCCTCTCCTGTAAATGTAGTTAGTTTGAAAGCACGGAAGGAAAACCACAAAATAGGAACTACATGCAAATGATTTTTAGATTATTTTGTTGTTATGCTATTTTTGCATGCATACTCAACTGTATTTGAACATTATGAGTGCTTTAATCTTTTTGTTTTAAATACATACAATTTTTTTCTTCTCCTGTTTTATTCAGGTATATTTTACAATAATAATCTGCACATATTTAAAATGCATTGTTTGATGAGTTTTGACACATGTATATACCTGTGAAACTATCACAAGATAATAAACATATTCATCATCCCCCAAAAAGTTTCTTCATGCTCTTTTGTAGTTCATCCCACACCCTTACTTCCATCCTCATGTAATTATCTGCTTTCTGTTCATGATAGTTTGCATTATCTAGAGTTTTATATAAGTAAAATCACACAGTATGTGCTCTTTGCAACATTATTTTGAAATTTATCCAATTAGAATTTATTAGTAGCTTATTGGTAAGTAGTATTCTATTGTATAAATTTGCCAAAACTTGTTTATTCATTTGCTTATTGATGGACACTGGGTGGTTTCCAGGTTTTGGCTATTGCAAATAAAGCTATGTACATTTGTGGACAAGTCTGTGTGTAAATATGTTTTTATTTTAATTCCACCATATGGCAGATGTGTATTTAATTTCATAAGAAATTGTCAAATCGCCAAACTGTTTTCCAACATGATCACACTATTTTACTCTCCTGTCAGCAGTGTGTGAGAGAGTTCCCATAGTTCCACATCCTTGCTGATACTCAGTATGGTCAGCCTTTTAAATTAAGCCAATGAAAGATATGTAATGATAACCTATTACTTTTTCCCTACCTCCTGACTATCCTATAACACCACTGTTTCCAATTTTTCCCAATATTATTCATCTTTCAAGGCCAAGCACAGTGTGGTATGTTCTTCAATGAAATATTAAGCATTTGTAAATAAATAAATGAGTTCTTCATTTGTGCTCATAAGGAAAATCTCTAAGATACATTAAGTGAAATAGTAATGTCTGACATATATTACAGTGCTTTCTACAGGCCAGGCACTATTCCAAGCATTTAATATCAGTAAATTAGCTCATTTAATCCTTACAATGACCTTAACAGGCAGGTACTCATATTTTCCTCCATTTAGAGGTCAGGAAACAGCCCAAGGTCACAATGGTAAAAAATGACAGAGTCGAGACTGGAACACGGGCTTCCAGAGCCTCAGCTTTTCATAGCTCTACAGTACTACAGCTCCATGTGGTAAGGTACAGAGCTGCTACCATTTGTAAAATTCTCAAGGGGGAGGAAATATCTATTCACATTTATTTGTATATCCATCAAATATCTCTTTAAAAATACGCAAAAAGGCAGTAACGTTGATCTGCCATTGTGCAGGGAACAAAACAAACAAGCAAAATATAGCCAAAGACACTGAAATAGAGAACAGGCTGGCAGTGACCAGAGGGAGGGAATTTCAGGGGAGAATGGGAAGGGTTTACAGGAACAAATATAAAGGACACATGGACAAAAACTGGGGGGGGGGGCTGGAAATGGGAGTAAGGGACAGAAAACTGTACTTGAACAATGATTAAAATAAAATTAGAAAAAAATGGAAAAAATACACAAAAAGGCAGTAACGTTGATTGCCATTGTGGAGGGAAGTTGAAGCTGAAGGACAGGGACAAAAAGATGTATAGAATTTTAAACCTTAGGAATATATTATTTACTCAAAATATAAAATAAAATTTAAGTAATAAAAACACAACCCACAAGTCCAACTTCTTGTCCAACTTCTTTCCAAAGTGCCTTCCGAATATTCAATTCCAGATCCACGTGGCCTGACAAATGACATTCGGTCACTGCCTCATTTTTTTAATGCAACTCATCTTTCTGTACCAGATTGAAAACTTTTTGAGTGAAATACCCCCTTCATTTTTATAAGTCTTGGAGTTCCCTGCAGTACTTAGCACAGTACTGGGAGTTAGCAAATGCTGAACAACAACCTGTCTGTTCATCGGAAGCCCGCTCCCAGGAGCCTGGACTCTTTCCTGGCTCTGAGCCGACTCTGTGCAGCAGCAGGCTGTCTTCTGTGGTGAGATCACATGGGATTGGGTCAGCCAAGGGGGAAGACCCGGCACAGGCTGATCAGCTTACAGAGAAGAACCAAAAAACATTTTTTTAAAATTTAATATTGGAAAAAAATTAAAGCAGTCATCAAGGGAAATATAAATCCTTGGCTGGACTCTCTACAAGAATTTTATAATTTGGAATTGCCTTACTTGTTTACATAAGAGCAAGAGCCCTGTCATCTTTTCAAGGCCCTGGGTCTCTAAGGACATAATCCAGCTGGAAAATCAAAGGGATGGGGAATTTTTCCATGATGATGTAATAATCTATTTTTTTCTTTTTTTCTGGATAGATTGATGATGCTGAGCATTAGTAGAAAAACCCTGTAGCATCCCCAGGTGTTTCATAAATGAGGCAGTAAGGGCGGTGGGTTGATACCACGTAACTGAAGAGCTAGGCAGCCCTCCCTTCGGGTGCAGGTCATCGTGGTGAAATAAAGGCTCTTCGGATTTCAGTTCAGCCTTTTGTTCTCAGTTTCAAGTATTGAACTTCGGGGATACATCTCTAGAATAAATCCTAAAACTGATGACATTTTATTTTTTAGTAATTATGGGTGGCATTACTAAAACAGGGCTTAAATGCTCACATAGAAAAAAACCAGTAAGTGAAAAAATTTTCTGTCATTTGAAGAGGACTTCACCCACAAGTTGCCAAGTATCTGTGCCTGGGTCCCCTCCAATCAATAGGAAAACACAACTCATTCACACGAGATGCTGGCAACACCACATCGTGTTCTGTTTCCCAGGCAATTCTGCGTCCTGCTAGGGTCGGCTGTCCTGAGGCTCACCAGAATGACTACCTCGGGGTAGAATTTCAGATGAGAAACTATTTAGAAGTTTCCATTTCCCTTTAAAGATTATTTTTCTTACTCCCTCAGGTCCTTGCAGCCCTTAGCTTTCTTTGCTACAATTGCAAACAATGAGCAAAGTTGCGGGTTTACATTTAGAAATCGTCAGAAATTTTTATTTTATTCAAATTTACAAGGAATTTTGGCCACCACTTCAAAAGCCAAATGCTGTTCTGACGTTTTTATTGTTTTGGAGAACAAAAGACTGGCTTTTTGTTGGAAATAGTCAGAGTTGATTTTATGTTCAGATGCACAAGAACAACAGGTTTCTCTCATCTATCACCATTACTTCCAACACCAGCCTTTCTTTCAATGGCTTTTGATCTTCAAAACATCTTTCAGAGTTACTGAGAAACACAAAGGTTTGCAATTTAGGAGGATATCAGAATAATTTGGCAGGAAGAGTCCTTACATTTTAAACTGAATATCGTAAAAAGCCAATGGAGGGAATTTGCTGCTGGTAAGGAGCAAAGTCTTAGTTTGTCTCAGCCAGCCTTTGGCTTCATAACAGCAGAGAAAGGCAACGAAAAAGTACTTTTACAGTAATTTGTTTTTAACAATTCTTTCTAATTAAAGTCAATCGCCTTTTTAAAGGAAGTTGAATTTTCTGACTTCACACTTTATCTTCTCTAGAGAGGATGGATACGGTTCCACTTCCACACCCATGAAGCCAGCCTGCGTGTCTCCTCTCTTGAATGTTTGTTTACCCGAACAGGCCTGCTGACCAGATTGTTGGACGTGGAGAAAGACTGGTGGGGTGCCAGGACACTTGAGGAATCTCGGCCGTGCTCACGGACACACTCTTGGCAGGAAATGGGGTTGAGCTCTCCAGGCCCCAGTGCTGGGGCCAGCAGCCTGGTCTCTGTTCAGATGCCTGACTGGCCTCTCGCCAGCCAGCAAACGTGGAGCTCTCTCCCATGGCTGAGATTCTCCCCGACTCTTTGCTGTACTGGCCAAGAGAACTCTATCCAGGGACTTCCTGGGTGACTATCATTTTAAACACATGCAACTTTGCCCTAACCAGTGTGGCTCGTTGTTGGGTGTCTTCCCACAAAGCAAGAGGTTGCCGGTTCGATTCCGGTCAGGGCACGTGCCTGGGTTGCAGGCTTGGTCCCCAGCTGGGGCATGTATGAGAGGCAACTGGTCAATGTTTCTCTCTCTCTTTCTTCCTCCCTTCCCCCACTCTAGTATGTATTTTGAGATACATACTGAAAAATAAATAAATAAAATATTTTAAAAGTAAAAACATTCAACTTTATCTCATCATTTAAAAATTCTATTTGGAGATGTTTTACAATGCACATAGTATATTAAATAATAGTACATATGTATAATTTATAAATAGAAGGGAGTCATGCTTGATAATATTTTCTAATGGGAGTTCACAACCAAAAAAGTTTGGACACCACTCCTCTACGAGTAAAAGTTCTGGAAAGGGTCTCCACCACCTTCTCCCAAGAGCAGTTACAGCTTATGTCCCAAACTCAAGAACCGACTGGAAACAGCTCCAAATAACCAATGATGGGACAATTTGAGCATTAATACAAGCAACGGATTAAAACCTAGGAAACAAAATTAAACATCATGAGTTCATAAAGATATTTTAAAAAGAAACCCATCAGTTACCTTTGGAGGATGTGATGAACCAATTATTCTAAAATGAATCAAGCATCGAACCTGTTTTCTCTGTTGTGAACTGGACCCTCACATTCAGGGAATATTAGAATTCGACTACCATTGTTTGACAAATCTCAAATGAGATAAGATCTAGGCTGTGACCGTCAATAACCACTAACGTCAGAAGGAAAGAACTGAATGTGGTATGTCTCCTGATGGAAGATCCAAACCCTCTTTATATAAAACAGTCCTGCCAAAATATTAAACCTGAATCAGATTGAGTGATTAAATCTAATATTTAGGAAATGTGCAGACCTGTGGAGCATGTCAATAACACCGGGAGAAAGCAATAAGCAAAACCAGACCGTGGGAGATGAGACAGGAAAGATAACATGTTTCCTCAAACAAATGTATTCCAAGGAAAAAGAAAGGGAAGAAGAGGCTATTGCTTTACAGAAACTTAAGGCACAAAAACCAAATGCAACATGTGGATGTTTTTTGGATTCTTATTTAAAGAAACTTTAAAAAAGAATTCTGAGACAATCAGGACATTGACTAGACAATAATGATACTTAGAATTGTTAATGTTTGGGTGTGCTCAAAGCTCATGGTAATTTTTCAAAGGCCTTTTTATTTTTAAAATATATACTGAAATATTTGTGGATGAGATGATATCATGGCTGGCATTTGCTTTAATGTACTCCAGTGTGGAGAAGGAGACGCAGAAGGCAAAAATGAAACAAGAGCAGGCAGGAGTTTGTAATTACTGAAGCTACATAATTGGCACATCCAGGTTTACAGTTCTAGTGTGTTTCCTTTAGTGTACATTTGAAATTATCCATAATAAAGAGATTTTTTTGAAAGGCTTGTGTTCAACTACCATCCTCCTAAACCACACACTGGAGAAAATGTTCTTCAAAAACAAGAATTTCACATGTTCTAAATGTTCTATGGAAGCCAACAAAATATGTTTGAATGAACCAATGAATTTCTGCTCCAATTTCACCTCTAAGCAAATGTGTCCCCTCACCCCCCCCCCCCCAAAAAAAGAGGGCATGGCTATCTTGGTCATTGTTCCATATAGGATTTCCACTCTAGAAAGGGAAATCTGGTAGGGGTTAGTGCTCTCAATCAAATATTCCATACAGAAACCATAAAGTGTCGTTGAAAGAAATGAAACCTTGTTTAACGCTGGGATGTGCTAAGTCAGTCTCCTCCCCACCCCGCCTTGCTTCTGGAGGACTGGTCTGGGCAGCAATGCTGGAGATGGGTTTCAGTGGACTGGTTTGTTAAAACATTTTTAAAGGGAGATGACTGCCTCATCCAAATTTTATTTGTCATATGTTTGAAATCTTAAACGTTGCTGAGCATGTAGTAGTTGCCTGTAAGTGTTCATTTAACGAATACGTGAGCATTTAGTGTTTTACAGGATTCACACTTGTGCTTCAGGGGAAAGGACATCTCCCCAGCACACAGCCTGGAGAGAACACCATTTCAGGGGCACACCTCATTGTGGTGGTGGGAGCTGCCCTCCCTTCAGTTCCAGACGCTACAACCAAAATGTTCCAATACCTGGTGCTCCGAGGGCTTTGCTGCCACAAGAAAGTATCACAAGCCGAGTGGCTTAAAGAACAGAAATCTATCATCTCTCGGTTCTGGAGACTGGCAGTTGGAGATCAAGGCTTCAGCAGGGTAGGTTCCTTCTGAGGGCTGTGAGGAAGAATCGGTTCCATGCTCTCCCCTAGCCTGAGGGCATTTGCTGACAACCAGTGCCGTACCTTGATTTGTGGGCATATTACTCTAATTTTCACCTTCACGTGTATATGCTGTTCTCCCTGTATGCACGTCTGCGTCCAAAATTCCCTTTTTACACAGGCTCCAGTCTTTGCATTAGGGCCTACCCTAATTACCTCATTTTAACTCGATTATTTTCTTAAAGGCCCCATCTCCAAATAAGGTCACATTCTGAGGTATGGAGGGGTAGGGCATCTACATACAAATTCTGGAGCAATGCAATTCAACCCGTAACATTCCTGGTCCTTGAGGACCATTGCACTAGCAGAAACTCTAAGTTTTCCAAGGAAGTCACTGGGCTGTGAGGCCCTAAACTCCCCCCAGTCTCATGTTGGCTCCAAGACAGCCCTCTTGGTCTTGCTCCTAGAACTTTCTCAACACAGCCGTGGGCGTGTTGCCTGCTCTGTCTCCTGGTGGCCTGGTTTAATGCTGTCACTTCCCACCACTGGAATATGGTTCTCAGCTGTTTCTTCTTTCACTGCAATAATCCTTAAAGCTGAAGAACAGTTTCTCTCCTGCCAGAAACAACTTTTTTTCTATTTGCTTTCAGTGGCCATAAAGCCACTGGAAGTTTACACTGCTGTTAGATTCTTTGTGTCCCTTTAAAAGGTAGCCTGCTCCTTTCAGAGGAACTTAGGATGTATGTCCCAGATCTAGAGAAATGTGGACAGATAATAGAGTGTTTCTCCCCTATTGCCATTGAACTTTTCTCCAGGGATTGATTTTCTTTCCCTTATGCAAGACATGGAACATTCTTTGCTTCCTAGGGTACCCCAGGCCTCCTAAATTAAGGACAGCCTTCATCTGGATGCTCTAGAAATTTAAAACTTCCCAAAATTCAGTACCTCATTTTCCAATACCTTGAGGGGCTCTCATGCTAATAGCAATAGAAGTCCTAATGGCCTGCTGTGATACTCAAGGTTTACTATGGCCAATGTGCAAACCAGGTATCCAGCAAGCTCTCTGTACAGCATATGTGAAACATCTTCACCTGCTCTTTGGAGTCTGTGCCCAGAACAAGAAAAGGAAAGCCTTACACTTCAGATATGTAAAGCAGACTTCCAGCGAGGCTGGCTGCATTCTCAATCACAGTGCTTCCAAAATTAGAGCTAGAAAGATGAAGCTACGGACCCATGTTCCCTTAGCTAAACAGTGCCAAACATCGTTAGCAGAGAACTTTCAGAAACTTATGCTCACCTTGAGTTTTCTGAAACTTATGCTCACCTAAGGTTGTGGACAGGCACATCCCGGGTCACCAGACAACACTAATAGTTGCAAGAAAATTGAGTAACCTGGGGAGACAGGACCAGGAACAGGGAACCAAGAAAAAAACCCAGAAATTCCAATGGCACACACCTGGGGTGCCGTGTGAAAGGAAATAAGTTCTGCTTTAGTTCACTCAACTCCAACCTAAAGCACTGTGGGAGGGCGAGAAGCTTATGAAGCCAGCAGACTTGGGTTCAAATCCCAAATTCCATCTCTTATGAGCAATGCAAGCCTAATTGTATCTTTAGCTCAGCATCCCAATCTGTAAAATGAAAGCACTAATAATATCTGCCTCTCAGGTCTGTAGTAATGAATACATGAAAGGATATGAAAGCAGCACACAGCACAGGGCTCAATGCAGAGTAAGTCCTCAAAAAATCTCAGCTGTCATCATTATTGTATTAAGTCTGAGGTGCCCTCATGCCCTGAAGCTCTGTTCTGCTACAGAGGCAACGATAACTCCTTTAGCCTCAGCTGCTTGCATGTATGGACAAAGAATTCCCTCTCTCTAAATTCAAATTAGCACCTTCAGGTCAGTGTTATCCTGTGAAACACAGGCTGGTGGTAGCTCTCTCCCAAAGGCCAGGCCAGACCTGCCACATGTCTGTAGAATTTTGTAAGGTGGAAGCTCATTTTCCAGTATTCCATTTCATAATGATCCCCACTTCCTGTCTTCAGCAAGTCAATAGATTATGGCTAGCTCGTCACCCTCACCAAATAAAACAAATACCCACCAAAGCAGAACTGTGTCCCAGAAGGCACGGCTGGAAGGACCCGAATCCAAAGCTTTCTCCGATTGGAAGTGGTGACAAGGTGACCTTTTCCCCAGTGAGCAACAAGGGTGAAACTCTAGCTGCAGCTGCCCAGGTCAAAAGGCTGTCGCCATGGTTTCCGAGGCAGGAGCAGAGGCAGAAATACCATTTTTGTGCTCATAGATGGAAAAGATAAGCTATCACTCTCTTTCTCTTGGTGTACCTTTAGAAGGGCAAGAGCAGGTGAAGAGAAAATAAGAAACACTAGCAAGAAGGAAAACAAATGCATTCATCCTACGGACAAAAGAGAAAAATTACTTATTTTTCTCTTATACCTAGATAATTTATCATGCCTACCAGAAAAATCACTTGACCTATCGGCAGTTGCCTGTATTTGCAATGAACTTCCCTCCTTGACTGACTGTTTTTGGCTCAGGCTGCTGGCCCCAGACTCTCCTCGGGGCACTCCCCACGTGGGAGACCTGGAGGAAATCACGCTCCATGCTCATCTGCAAGGCTACCGGCCGCAGCTTGTTTTCCTTGGGAAGCATGTTTGCTCTTCCAATCGATAGAGCCTGGGTTTGTGGCCCCAGGGTGTGGCACAAAATATGTATCCTTGCTCCAGGTTTGTCCCTGTTACATCAAGGTGATTTCGTTTCGTTAGATTAGCCAGTAGTGGGGGTTATTGGTTATTAATTTTTTTGTGACTCTCTGCTGTAGTTTGATCAAAGACGGGGACACGATGAAGAAATGAGAACAGAACAGCACTTGTGCAAAGCAATGACTCCTGCGTTTGTGTCTGTGCATGTTGGGGTAGGAGAGGGAAGGGGCTGGGGGGATGGGCTGGGGTGTGTTTGCTGAATGATAAGTGCCAGGCTGTTTTCCTCTGAAAGTGTCCAAGATACATTTTCAAGCATTTTGTCCCTCCTCCTTTCCTAAAGCTTGACTCAAAGCTACAGGGTATTTAGAACCTCTGTTTAGTTGATGAGCTTTAAAACCTCTATTCTGTTGTAGGAAACATAACTCTGACATGAGGAGGAAAAGATGGGAGACACTGTAATTAGCTTCACTCTCCTGGGGTTTGAACTCCAGTTCTTAGGACTGTGCCTAACACCAAAGGCATTATTTCCTTCCCAGGTACCATCCTTACGAGCTGTAAGTGACACATGAGGCAAGCTCTCCCTTTATCTGCCCAATATTTCTATGGCACTTTGCAGTCGCCATGATTTCAGCATCCGTGAGATTCAAAGGAACACAGACCCTGTCCCAGGAGGGCAGGAGGGTAAGCAACCCCCCACTGCAATGACAGCAGAGGGAGGAACGAACCCTCATGGTGACTTCAAGTCCCCTTGTTCCCACAGGACGGTGGTCATTCTCAGAACAAACATTTTGGAACACCCCTTAATATCCAGAAGTGAAATTCATAGATAATGTAACCTGCCTACACACTTCCAAAAAAATCAATATAATGCCCTAAATGTAATATAAAAGAGAAAAGCAAGGAAAGTAATCTAAAAAAAGGCATATGTATTTTAATCTACAAATACCCCGGTACAACTATACTGAGACATGTGAAAAGTCAGTGGATTGTACCTACTATAATGAAAATATTTTACTTAATTTTTACTTGTATTTATATTATAGTATTTAATATTTAACTTATTATATACAAAAATGTTTAAGTGGTATTTAATATAATAACATGTTACTTATATTCACTAGGATATTTTTGACTAAAAAATATTTGACATTTTGAAATCAGAACTAAATTAGTATATCATGCATATTGTGAAATTTTATATATATAGATAAAATAAATAGAGGTAGATAATGACTAAGAATGCAGAAAAATGCAATGTGTTGATTTGGTGACTGAAATAACATGAATGGCATTGCTGTCCATGATGTGATTTTTTTTTATAATGAAGAACAACACCCCTCAATAAAGTTGGAACAGAAGAAAGACATTTTCCCTCAACTTATACCAGAAATAACTGGAAAATTCAGGGTATGCCGACAATCAAGCAAGAGAATGCTTTATGTTTCACGTAAAGTTTAATTTTAAGCTCTTCCAATTATAATTTATCCTCATGAATTCCCAAAAAAACACTTGTGCATGAGGCAATACACTTCTTTGTTAAGCAGGCCTGTATGTAATGGGATGCAGGGCAAGTGTCCCCTGAAAATAACAGAGTGTATCCTCCACAATCCTTGGTTGGGGGGCAGGCTGATACAACATTTAAGATATATGGGGGGGAGTGGCTGATACAACAGTTAAGATATATTGCATAACAATGGAGAGTTACTAGCTATGCCTTCCTGAAGGGAAGAGGGATGCAGCCCAGGGCCAACTGTCTGCATGACTGAGAACATTCAGGGATTGGTGACATAGACAGGATACAGTGCCTGCACGAGAGGCAGGGCGTGGGTGCCCATCCCAGATGTCCATGAGTCCCTAGGAACTTTCGCCAAAACTAAAAATGGCAGCCAAAAGAAGGTGAAAGATACAGGAGATCTGGCAAAAATGGTGGACACACCATAGGACAGGCTGGATATAAGATCATACAGGAAGTTCCAGGCCAAGAATTTGAATGTGGGCAGGCTAAGAAAGGAGGTCCACCAAAAGGCCTGGTGTGTGAGAGAAGAGGGAGAAACCACACAGTCTGGAGTAAGAGAAGACAGAGCCACGTGGTCTGGAGTAAAAGTGTGGGTGTCCACCCCGAGGTGTGCACTGAGAGAGTTTACTGCATGGAGGCCAGCCTGGGAGCCTGTGTGGAGCTGGTGGAGCTGTGTGAGACCTGCCTAGTCCCCTGGATTTGTAAGAGATGCTTGGAGCTGAACTGGGACTGGGAATGCTGAGCTGCAGACGTCTGCCGTTCTGAAAGATGGCACCCGTGACTGGCCTATTCTGAAACTGACCTGGTTTGGCAAAGGGAGACAGGATTATGTATTTTTGGATGTTTTGAAAGGGAGTGGGACTTAACGGCAAAAATCTGCCATTATTACAAATCTGTAAAACCTTCATAGGAACAACCCCTTCTCTTCTTCACCAAACTCTGGCATTGGGTGTCACGATTCCTGGCGGTGGGCAATCGGGCCCCACGGCTGTTCCAGAACAGCACTGGTGGAGTTCTGTAACAGAAACACTGTGATGAGGTGCACAAGGGCCAGATTTAGAAGGGTTTTGAATACCAACTAGTTGAGACTTATTTGAAAGATGTTAAAGAAAGACCAAAGTTGTACACTAGTTTAGAAGCCCATGCCAAATGCTGACATTGCTGGGGGTGGAAGGGATGTGGATGACTGAGGGCGGAGTGTCTGGGCAGTGACAGGCTGAGGCCAGCTCATTCCAACCAACAAGAGCTGCTACTAAATGTTGGGGAATTCTGCAAGTTGGTTGGTAAACACAGCCATTATTAAAAATCAAGTTATATAGACACAATTGAATGAATTATATTAAAATAAAGGTAATACATACTCAAAACTCACCAATTTCTAATTATTTTAATGCATTTTACTATTTCTGTGCTTTTGAGGGTTTTTATATCTACTTATTGGAATGGTGGGAATGACGTAGAATGCTGGGCTGCTGTGTGTCTCTTCAGGGATGATGGTGGCTTGAAGTCAGCCATGGGGGGAATATGAACACCACAGAAATCGGAAAACACTATGAATCAGAGCTCAATGTATTGTTTTGTAGATTGTAGACTTAAGAAGGTGATGGAGAAAATGTTAATAATCTAGATGAAAACTTTAAAAGTGTGTCATGTCTCTAAGAGGTGTTGCTTAGAGTTAACCACAAAAATTGAGGAAATATTTTTTATTTAGAAATGTTTTTTTAGCTTCACTGAGATATAACAAAATAACAAGGTATGTAAAGTGTACAGTGTGATTGTTTGATATATGTATGCATTATATTTCCCCATTAACTTAATTAACATATCCCTCATCTCACATATTTGTCTTTTGGGGATACTTGAATTTTTTTTATTGAATTGAGTGGGGTGACATTGGTTAATGCGATTATATAGGTTTCAGGAGTATAATTCTATAATATATCTCTGTATATTATATTGTATATTCACCACCCAAAGTCAAATCTCCTTCTGTCATCATTTATTCCCCCTTTATGCTCTTCTACCTCCCCCCAGCCCCATCCTTTTGGGAGTCATTGCACTGTTGTCTGGGTCTATGAGTTCAGGGTTTTTTTTTTCCCTTGGCTTAATCCCTTCATCCTTTTAACCCAGCCCTCCAACCTCCCTCCCCTCTAACAGCTGTCAGTCTGTTCTCTGTATCTATGGTTCTGTTTCTGTTTTGTTTGTTTGTTTGTTTTGTTCATTAGATTCCACATATAAGTGAAATCATATGGTATTTCTCTTTCTCTGACTGGCTTATTTCACTCAGCGTAACACTATTTAGGTCCATGCATGTTGTCACGATATTTGCCTTTTTTTGTTGTTTGGTGGACATATTTAAGTTCTACTCTCTTAGATAGAGACAGTTACACAACACAGTGTAATCAACTATAATCACTGTACTTGACATTAGATCCTAAGACCTTACTCATGTCATCACTGAAAGTTTGTACCTTGTATCAACTTCTCCTTATTTCCCCCACCCCCAACCCTGGCAACCACTTTTCTATGACCTTGACTATTTAAAGATTCCACATACAACTGATGCCATTCTGCATGGGAGGAAAATACTTGCACATTATATATCTGAAATGGGTTGTGGATAAAGAACTCCTACAACTTAACAACAGAAAAACAAGCAGTTTTGAATAGACGTTTCTTCCAAGGAGGTAAACAAATAGGCAACAAACACATGAAAAGATGCTCCACCTCATCAGTCATTAGGGAAACGCAAATCAAAACCACAATAAGATACCACCTTACACCCAATAGGGTCGCTATTATCAAAACAACAACAACAAACCCAGAAAATAACAAATGTTGATGAGGACGCGGAGAAATTGGAACCCTTGTGCGCTGCTGATGGAAATCTGAAACAGTGCAACTGCTGTGGAACACAGTATGGCAGGTCCTCAAAAAATTAAAAATAGAATTATGATATGACCCAGAAGTTTTACTTCTGGTTATATATCTAAAAGAATTGAAAATGGTCTGGAAGAGATATTTGCACACTCATTTTCACAGCTGCATTATTCACAATAGCCAAGAGATAGAAGCAACCCAAATGTCTGTTCATGCATGAATGAATAAATAAAAGGTGGTATAAACATACAACAGAATTTTATTCAGTCTTAAAAAGGAAAGAAATTCTGACAAATGCCACAACAGGGATGAACCTTGAGGACACAATGGTAGCTGAAATAAGTCAATCACAAAAAGAATAAATACTCTCTGATTCCACCCACAAGGGTCAAAATCATGGAATCAGAGAGTAGAGTGGTGGTTGCCAGGAGTTGGGGTGAATGGAGAAGGGAGAACTGTTCCATGGGCATAGAGTTTCAGTTCTGCAAGATGAAAAAAGTTCTGGAGATTGGTTGCATAGCAGTGTGAATGAACTTGCTATGGCAATGTACACTTTAAAATGGATAAGATTGTAAATTTTATATTAGATGTATTTTATCACAATTAACAAACAATATTTCATGCCATGTGTCCCTCATAGAGTTGATTCATTATCTAGGTAAAAAATACTGACATTTGAGGGTGCTTTGAAACAGGGTACTGCACACCGGGAGTCCGAGCACTGCACCGGAGGGGCGAGGGAACCTGAGGCCACTTGGGGCTTCATCAGTGACCCACAGTGTGCGAAATGCAGTTATTTAACCTTTTGAGGACTTGATCAAATGCCATTACTGCCTTCTAAAAAATGTCAATGTTTTAGGTATGAGTGAGTAATATTTGTAAAACTACAGAGGATCTTTCCCCCCCCAAAAAATATTACCATTAGAATGACTATACTACTTCTGTAAACACTGCAACTGTGTTCAAAGGAATTCTGTTCACTTAACTGGTCTGGGCTAGATATCTATTAATGATAGACCCTTTGTCACAGCAAGTAATATTTAGTTTCCTGAAATCAATCTTTAAAAGTCTGCTTTGTACAACTGTTGAAATCTATCATTACAAGGACTTATTTTTGGCACTGGGTCCTGGAGCTTTGGCTAATAGCAGTCAACTGAGGTAATTCTAGCTTAATTTTGCAAGTGCTCCAATGACAGAAGAAAAAATGTTACCCATGGATCATAATGACACTCATCAAAACAGCTCAACATTTTATAGAGCGTAAGAACATGGTAACTTTGGTTCCCACTTTCCATGACCATCTTTTGTTGGGAATATTCCTCTTATTCAGAAAAATGCAAATAATTTGGAGGAATCAAATTTCATCACAATGAATACCCACATAACAAAAAAGTACTCAGTTTCAGAAGTTTTTGTGGTATGGCCAAGCAGTTTAGATTCAAATTCCCTGGAGGAGTTTTTGTTCTGTGATCTTGGTACCAAAACACACACACACACACACACACACACACACACCCACCCCCACCACCACCACCACCCCCACCACCACCACCACCATCAATAAGCAATTTAGAAGTGTAATTGTTGAATGATCCTTTAAAGTTAATTTTCCTGTTAGAAGATAAAATGTCATTTCTTCCTGTTTCCTAGTCTACTTTCTTGTCTAGCCACGTTGATTATTTTTCCTGCTTAGTTCTTATTTTGACTGCTGAGTCAGTAGGGAAGATAGAGGAACAGGGGAATCATGTGGAAGAAACAAAAGTCATTTACCCCCCATAATGGCAAAAATTATAAGCAAAAAGCAAGAACCATGTTTTCAGCACATAGTTCTCAATGGTGCTCAGCGTTTTCTGGCCATTAAAATCAAACAGTGTTTTAAAAGCACTTTGCCATGCAGGAAATAATTTTTGAGTATTACTTTTTTTTGGCATTCATGGATTTCTAAGTCTTAGTAAGATTTTAAGTGATAAAACAAGTAAATAAGTGATCTTATATTTCAATGGAGAATATTAACTGAGACTTTTTTAAATTAATGAAATTAAGGAAAATGATAATTAAAATTAGTATCTAAAGAAACAAAAACCTCTGTTGATTGTCTTTCTTATCTTATTATTTCCAAATTGTCCACTTGTGCACTATCTATAGGGTGGGGCAAAAGTAGGTTTACAGTTTGTATGGAAAACAATATAGTAATTAATAAATAATAATACAAGGATAAACTGTGTTTCTCATACTCGCAACTGTAAACCCACTTTTGCCCCACCCTTTGTGAGCAAGAGATGAACCAAAGATCACTCATTCAATGGCATTGCCTTTATAACAATACGGTAATATACTTCACAGATATGAATATATGCAAAGTAAATACTTTAATTTGTACAAGGCTAGCTAATTGTTAGAAGTATTTTAAAATGGTATATAACAATTTCAGAAGAATGTATTTAATGCTATCACCATATTTTTAACAAATGAATCACAATATCATTAAGCTAGAGATCCCAATTTTTTACAGTTTCCTTAGATCATGAAATAATCATCATCTATATTCTGGGCAAAGAAAGGGAAGACAGATAAAGAAGGAGTATTTCCCATTCTTTGGAGTCTTGTTACATGGAAATGTGTTCTTACAATAAATCCTATTACACCCTATTTCTATACTTACATGATTAATTTCCAGAAATAGAGCTCTCCACACTATAGAAAAAAAATAATTTCAAGTGCTTGGTTGACCAGAAGTATGTCTGTATCAAAACAAATAATGACATAAAAGAGTTCAAAAACAGTTTGTATTTGTCAGTGTATCCTCACCACACTCAGAGAAGTCACTGATGTTAAAGCTGTAAGAACTTTAGTAGTAAACAAAATTTGAAAGCTAACTCTATATTATTGCATTTTGCTGTGTATAACATGTGCCCGTGTTTTTGGCCCAAACATTCAGGAAAAGGATCTTTCATTTGAATTATTTAATCCAATTTTTATTTATGTTTATTTAGATACTTTTTTGTATTATAAAGGAATTTAGCATTTATTTTTGAGCATATTATGACACAAGAAATTTTATGTGACAAATAATTACAAAACACAAGAACAGATACAAGGTATTTCAGGCACTACCCATGTATAATGCGCATCCTTATTTTTCCTTCAAAAAGTTGGGCAACAAAGTGCCATTATACACAGCACAGTATGTCATTTAAATATCTAGAGATGATACAAAGATCTGAAGCTACAAAGATAGCAGCCACTTCCTAAGATGGCTGCAGGGGGTGGGGGGACGTGAGGTTTAGTGCCACAGGGGAGGGGGTGAGAACTCTCGTCAGTGAAGATGCTGGGACAGACTGGCTGAGTCCACACTTTCTTTTTTCATATAATTAGCTGAGACATTTGTCCTTAAAACTAGGCTGTGCAGAGATAATGGATAACTCAGTTCCAGATCATCCCTGTTAGTTAGCATACCCAGGGTGGGGCCCAGAGGCCTGCTCACAGTTGTGATCAGGGAAGTCCCGGAAAGTCGGGAAGAAGGTGGCTTACCCTTTGATTCCAGGGGCACTGTGGTATTCTAGAGTCCAGGAGGAGGTTGCAGCATTAGAGGAATGGAAGGAGAGCTAAGTACAGAAGAACTCTTTCTACACAGCCCATGTGGTTTCCTAGAAGAGCACTTCCCAGCCAGGTGTCCTGGAGTGACCTAGGATGGCCCAGAGGCAAGGCAGGAAAGAGCTTGAGTTAGCTTCTCTGAGTGACCTGAGTGGCATGAGAAGAAGGGCCTAGAAGTGCTTGCATCCCCTAGGGTGATAAAAGAGTAGCAGAGACTCTGTCTGGGAAGCTTGCTAGAGAGGGTCATCAATGCCATGGCCAGAAATCTTCTGTGGTCAAAGGCTACAGAGGATGAACAGCCAATCCACGGGGACTCTGCAGTGTCAGATGCTGAGGCAGCAGGCAGGCCCTCCTGCGAGCAGACCGTGTGAGGACATTGGAATGGGAAGCAAGCAGAGAGCCCCAAACAGGAGGCAGCACCAGGAGAGCAGAACAGCAGAACGTGGTCCCTCAACACTCTCTAACGTCCCCTCCCCCACTCCCCCACCACAAGGTCCCCACAGTTTGTCCACCCCTCAACTCATGGGCCTTGTCAAGGAAGAAAAGAAGATGGGGGGAAATTCCAGAGGAGATCATTTATGAGAAGGGACCCAAAAACCCCAGAATTTATTTAAAATTGTATATTTATTCTTACATGTTTAAATTTCATTCACCTTCAATGATGTACTCCCCATTTGATGCAATATACCTATTAAGACTTTTTCCACTGCTCAAAACAGTATTCGAATTCACCACTTTTGATGCCTTTTAGTGCTTCTGCCATTTTTTGTTTCACCTCTTCCACATCAGCAAAATGTTTCCCTTTGGGGGCTTTTTCATCTAGGGAAACACACACACAAAAACAGTCGCTTAGGGCATGATCCAGTAAATAGAGAGGGTGGGGTGCAGGGGTTTTGGTCAAAACCCGCTAAACACTCAGCGTGGTGTGGGCAAGTGCACTCATAAATCACCCATCATGAAATGAGCAAAAAGAGCCTTCAAAAAATTTTTTTTACTGAAGCCAAACTCATCCTGCCACAACAACACCAGCTGGCACACTGATACAGCCGGGTTCCTAAACATTTGCTTAGTGAGGGAAGCCTGTACTGCAAGGGCCCCAAGCTCCAGAAGATAATTCTGTTTTGGGGGCAGTGGGGGGGTGTCTCCCTGTGTAATGTTGGAATAGACCAAGTTACTTGAGAAACACTGATTCTTTATATTATTGGATAGGTTTTAATTTACCAGATTGAACTAAACATAGTTTCTCACCTCTCATCCAGAGAATGGGACCTTTGGAGGAGACCAGATAGGCTGCAGGAAAATAAAGAGACTTTTCTCTGTATCTAGTGTAAGGTGCAAATTTACAACACTTCTGAATGATTAACAACCCCCAAAGCCACTGCTAGCCTCTCATCCTGCCCTGTTCCTCTCTTCCTGTGGCGCTTCTTCCACCTGTTCCCAATATAGCCAGGGCCCTCCAAGCCCACCTCTCCCGCTCCTTCGGTAATCATCGCTCTCAGAGAACCCACCCATCAGCACTGTGATTGCTCTCACTCACGCAGCAACAGTCACCCCGTGGACAGACTAATCCAACTGAATCTCAGCTGAGGTGCTGGGGCAAGAACCCGCAGGCCCCGTGCTGTGTTAGGGACTATCCCTTCAGATGCTGATGCAGTACTGGGAGGGGGGGGGCGTGTCTGGGGCTGTGCCTCAGGGGAGACGCTGGAGCAGCTGGCTTGGGGGAGCACTTAGAGGCTTAGGGCAGTGGTACTTTCCAACCACTATGGGAGAATTTCAATATTTTAACAATCAGCACAGCCAGACTGGTGAGTTCTAACTGGACACCAGAAGCTTCTATGTCTTCTCTTGCTCTTTCCATTGGAGCCCAGACTCTCCAGAAGCCACTGTTTCTCTTACTCCCCCCAAGTCAGGGCTCCCAGCCTCCCTTCCTTTCTTTTCTCCTTCCTCCACACAGTCCCAGCCCCACCCTCGTAGCAGGGGCTGGTTGGTGTAGAGGAGTAAGAGACGCAACAACTGCAAGCGGGGATCTGGGAACTCATCCAGGGTTGGATCAGGAGAAACTGTGGCATGCACGGACCCCACTGGTACTCTGGTCACATTTCCAGAACAGAATTATAAATGGTAGATTTACACTGAAATGAGGACTGCTGTTACACTATTAGATGGAGTCATATGGGCTGGCCAGAAACTTAATTAACTCATTAGGGTGGTTCTTGTATGAAAGCAATACATTTATAAGTTACTGTTGAATGACTATAAATAAGCCTTTTGGACACAAGCTCTTCTAGTTTGAGGATTGTCAGAGTGATGAAATTTCTATGCACTTATTATTTATTTGCAGAAACTTCAAAATATATGTATAATATAATGAGAGAGACAGTTTAGTAAAGAAATTAAAGCAAAGAGAAACAGCTATTAGAAAAAATCAAGCTGAAGCCACAGATGGTTTACAGTTTCCAAATGTATGCCTAAAAGCAGGCCAGGCTTACTACTGGCCAATGCAAAGAAAAAATTCACTAGTTACATGATTCCTGAGACTTTGTTTTGGTCTGATTTCCATGGACAATGGCCAATTATGCCTAGCACTGCAGGCTGAGAAAAATTTCTCCCATGGATCCTCAACGGAGGAGTTCACATACTGTACTTATCTAACAGAATAGCTAACATTTAGTGGGAACTCTGCAAGTACTTGTCTGCGTTGTTGCCTTCGCATCTCAGAACAGCTCTCGGAGGCTCTTCTGAGATGAGGAAAAGGTGGCTCAGAGAAGCTCAGTAATGTTGGGAACCGCCCTGACTGGTATCAGAAACTGAGACCCCCGCCTAGGCTAAGGCTAAGGGAACGCCCTTGGAACCGTGAGCCAGCAAGGAGACAAAAGCTTATCTCCCTGGCAGTAATGCTGTTTCTGCTGCTGAACCCCAAAAAAGCTTGGTCGGTTAGCCAAAGACGGGTAAGATTCCCCACGGGGGGAAACAACCCAAGCCAGGCACGATCACTTTGGGAGGCCCCCCAAAAGAAGGACTTGGGGGGCTGCAGCAAAAGGGGGTGATGGACCCTCACTCCTCGGCTTTGACAAAGTCTGAGTTCTCAGCGTCCGGAAGAAAATCTCCTTATCTCTCGGTGGCTTTAGTTCCCGCGCTCCACCTAAGCCTGAAACAATGACGGGAAGTACAGCTCGGTACTGGGAAGTGCGGATTTCCCGGGGTGATCGGGCCTAAGAAAGAACATGTAAATTACTGTGAAACCTTCTTTGTCCAAGAATGCTCTTAGTTGAATGAGGAGGGTCTTAGGAGGAAGCTAGTTTGTTCCTCAGCCTTACAGCTCTTTGACCCCCCAACTCAATAGACCGGCAGAGTTCTTTGTTTTATATGTTCCTTACTTCCCCTAATGAGTATTGTACGTTACCTGAGTTATTATGTAGCATGAGCCCAATAAAAGCAGGTATGGACTGTAAATCGGCGCGCTCCCCCACTAGGGGGGGTGGCCATTCTGTCCCTACTTCCCCACAGAAACTGGTTTGTCTCTGTGCATGTTTTTTCTCGCGTGTTTATCGTCGAGCCATCCACAGTGTGCCGTGGTCACTGCTAGCCGGTGACCCACGCGCAACACAGTAATTTGGCCAGGTTACATGTATCACAAATGGTGGGCCTGGCACTTGACTGGGTCTCTTAGTCTTTGAAGTCCTTGCTATTGGCCACTGCTTTCTGTAATAAGTTCTTTCTGGAATTTCTTATAATCCACTCAGTAGCCGATGACAAAAATATGTGTCAACAAAGGAGCAAATTATCTTCAAACTAGAAGCTGAAAGCATTATTTGTAACACTTTAATTTTTCCTATTAAATTTTGTACTTTCCACTAGTACATTAGTAGGAATAAAAAAAATTAATGTTAATTTTTCAAGGCTACAAATTCTTTATTTCTCTAGTAAATAAACAGATCAAGTTTTCACCATTCTATGTTTCTTCTTTTGTGTAGATGGCAGTTCTCACACAGACTCTGAAGGGTTTCCTCACTGTCTGTGAGGAGTTAAGCACAGATGTCAATTCTAAAAGATTCTTTCTTAAACAGTCTCCTATCTTTTGTTTAATTTTTCAGCTCTATAGAAAACAACTTAGTTTTTTTTTTCCTACTCACAAAAGAAACGTTTCCACTAAAACCCACTGGAAATATGAAATGTTATTTTCCCATCAAAGAAAAGCTTATTACTAATTTATATAGTATTTTCCCTTTGTGTCGCTGAGTGGCATTAAGCGAACGCCTGCAAAGCATCTTAGAGACTAAAGAAGGATTAAAACTGCAGCTAAACCCCCAGGCAGGTTTATGTGCACTGTTTGCACTTTCCTGGGGCTTAACGTCTTTCCACCTGTCTGTGGAGGATATCGGAGGGCAGCGTTTCTGTCACGAAACTGGACTAATCAACTTAGTTGAGTCAGTATTTAAGGCAAGGTGAATTAATTAAGAGTATCTGCACCATTTGTCAGATGTGTTTTCAGCCCGTAGTCAGAGGAGCTTCTGCGATGTAAAGACAGATAGTCTTTGGATGGTTTTCCCATGAGCAATGTCAAAACCAAGAGGTCTTCACAGAGGACGTAAGTATACAAATCTGCACATTGATGAGTCCAGACTGAGGCTAGTCACTTTTACTAAAACATTTGCACATGTAAGATGAAAGGGCAATTTTGTCTTAAAAGGAATATAGTTCTGCAGGAGTCTCAAGTAAAAAATGAAGAACTAAGGAAATAATCTTGTATAAATATCATTAATTGCATTCTTCCCATAATCACTGGGTGGGTACAGTATAAAAATAAAACACAGTGCACTTTGGAAAAATACATGTATATAAAGATTTATCTGTAAATGTTATTAGCTCTGTTATTAGCAGTAAGTTAGCTAATAAATTCTTATTTGGGTGAAGTTACTAAAGAGTAAAGATAATATACTGCTTCTACCAAATCAAGAAATAAATACTGCCTTGGTTGTTATTCTTTAAGGAAAAGTAAAAGGAAGTTTTTAAAAGATAAAGTCAGCTTGAAGTTGTAAATAAATGTATTTTGTCATCTTCAAATATATTAAGTGCCTGCCTCTCTGTCACTGCTATACATTTACTATACATTATTGTTTTAGCGGGCTCCCATTGCTGAAGGTAACTGTAGACCAAAAGTTGTCGTGATGCATGGAACACAAAGTGTCAGGGCAGAAAATTTCAGGAAAAACCATCCAGGAACAAACGATCATAATCATGAATATAAACTCATGTTACTATTTGTTAACTTGTTCTCTAAAACTATCTAAAATACCGAAAGTTCAGTTCAATTACATGAGTACTGCTAGAATTTCACTTTAGTCTATGTGCAAATTTATATTCAAGAGGTTTCACTTCACAATGTTTTGAAGAAAGTGAACAGAATTTATGCAAGCTCTAGTAGCACGTAAACTATTTTGAATTCAAGTAGGAAAGAAATTGTATCCTTTCTACTCGTTTAATGATGTCAAAGGTTTATGTCTTCGTGTCACAATATCTGCAAATGTGCCTAGAACTTTACATTGCAAGAAAGCGTGAGTGGATCTAATGACAATGAGCTTCCAGAAAGAAAAGAAATAAGAGGTAAGGGCACCAAACACATGCCATTTGTCTTCAACATCACTTTCCAAGGTATCCACAGTGATGTGATGTGTTTAAAAAGTACTAAAGCACATGCCTTTAGTAAAAGTGAAATATATTTTATGACCACTGCCAAATGCTTCTGTATTAACTGTTTTTGTTGGCAGTACTACAGTGATAACTCATTTTTGTTTATACTGTTTTAGAATAACAGAAAAAGTGCTTATTGTAATTTAAAACCAAAATTAAGTTTAGCTGCCTTGTAAAAGTAGAATGTTATCGGCATCATTCAAACTAGCAGGAAAGAATTCTCTAAACTTCCTGTACTTGGCAAAGATGGGGTAGGGAGGGAGAACACAGTGACCCAGAGTGGAAGGCCTATTGAGGAGAGACTCAGAGCAGAGTCTGGGAGAGGGGTTAGAGAGATTTCTGCAAAACAAAGTGGGAGGAACTGGTTTGGAGTTGCTGGGGTACCAGCTGAAAGAAGGTCAAGAAAACAAACAAGAAACCAGACCCTGACTTGTCAAAACTGCCTGAAGGAATGTTTCATAATGGAAAAGTCACGTTCAATTTTAAGTTGTTTTTGACACACATCCCCCTCTAGTCGGCCAAGACCTCAGTAAAGTCAGCTACACAGTACACACTGTGAATGGCTTTATGTGGATATTGAGAGAAATGCACTACATTCTGAGTCGGGGAGCCATGGGGTAGACTGGGAGCCCCACGAGAGCAAAAACTCATAGACAATGTGCCCACAAGGATGAAATCCCCAGCACTGGGCAGAAGCCTTGTGGAAGATGTGGGGTGGGGACTGAAGGTGACATTAGTCACTCAGATTTTAAGGAACAATGGCATTTGTCCTGTTATAAATTACTGTGATGCACATTTGGGTTGGAGATATTTTAAAATATTTCTTCCACTTGAAATAAGTACTTGGATAATTTTAGAATTCCCTTGTAATCTTCTCAAGAAATATGGGATTCTACAATTAGAACAGTCAAGTACTTTATGCCAATTTATTCGTCTAGTCTTACCTGGAACTTCATTTCAATTCACAAATGTATTCTGAATACAATAATTTGTATTTTATACAATATTTTATGTAATTATTCTTAAAATGTTTTGTATTGGAGGTAAAAATAATTTTTTTCATACTTCTAACTATAGATATGAGAAATTAGCGTGATTTCTCTTCTCACAGCAAATTTTTCTTTTAGAAGTATTCGACAATGAAATGCTTTGAAGCAGCTCTTTCTGCCTTCCTAATTTTAAAGATGATTTCCCATTTATAATTTTTAAAAACTAAAATATACTTCAAGAAGTGTGAACTATGCTTTGGCATTAAAATGCTTTTCAGGACCCACATTAATATAGAACACTTAGAATAGTGAATATTTGAAGATCTTGAGGATTGTTTTATACCTTAACAAAAGACCTCTAAAGATATCTCCTTCTCATTTTAACTTAAGAATTTATATTTATTTTTCTCAGAATTTTAGAAACACTTAATCCTACTGATCTTCCTTTTACCAAATACAGCAGTTATATAAAAATTAACGTACTGAAAAATGAATATACCCTAGAATTCATGCATTATACATGCAACAAATATTCTCTAAATAATTGCTCAAAAGCAGGGTTAGCCAAACTCAAACTGCACCAACTTTATTGAATGGTCATAGTATAGTCAATGAGAAACTGAAATAGAATCAAATTTGCTTCTAGCTCCTGTGGACCAGCTTTTGCTCCTGGCTACTATGGACCAGGCAAGCATTCAGTAAAAATCTGCTGATTTGGCAAGGGCTTTAGTTCATGAAGTTCATGTCTTACTATTACTGCCCTAATCAGTTGAGACAGAATTAGCACTAGCTAAGTCTCCTGTGTGCTGTCTGAAGGGGTTCATTGAGGGTAAGAGTCTGAAGACAAAGATTAAGGAGTCCTCATCCTCCTAAAGTGCTGAGCATCCAGGATTAGAGCTCTGGGTCAGAGAAATCCAGCTGAATGCAAACCTAAGCACCAGCGCTCTCCCGAAGCTCGGGTTACCTCCCGTGTAAGATGGACATTCCAGTCTGCACTTTGACTCAGAAGCATTTCATCTGACGTAGCAAAGTGACCTTGCTTCACAATGTGTCTACATGTTTTTTTTTAATGAAGAGGATACCCAGAAAATGTAAAAGTATTTAGGGACTCATAGGTTGACCCTGTGACTCAGTATCTCCAAAACAGTGTGTATACAGAAACAGCGATTTGGAGCCTCAACTATCTATCTGGCTAATGAAGAGAAAGATCGAGTCAATCCCAAAATATTTCCTTGGCAGTGTCCTGGTAATATTTGCTTCAAGATTTAATTTGGTTCAGGGCAGTCAAACTGGTCTGTATGGATACATATCATTATACATTTGTCAAAACCCATAGAATGTATGACATTTAGCATGAACCCTTGGGTGACAATGATGTGTCAAGGTAGGCTCATTGATTGTAACAAGTGTACCACTCTGGAGAAAACTATAAATTGGTGGGAGAGAGGTATATGGCAATTCTCTGTGCTGTCTACTCAATTTTGCTGTGAACCTGAAAATACAAATATAAAGTTATTTTTTTGAAGATTTTCTTTATATGTTTTTAGAGGGGGGAGGGAGGGAGAAAGAGAGAGAGAGAAACATGGACGTGAGAGAGAAACATCCATCAGTTGCCTCTTGCACATACTTCGGTCCTACTGGGGACCAAACCCAGGCATGTGCCCTGACAGGGAGTCGAACTGGCAACCCTTTGCTTTGTGGGATGATGCCCAAACAACTGAGCCACACTGGTCAGGGAAGTTATTTTATATGTAATTTTGATAAAACAAAAGATTACAGGCATAACATCAAAAAAACACAAAGGTGTCTTAGTTTGTTCAGGCTGCTATAACAGAAAACTATAGTCTGAGTGGCTTATAAACACGGGAATTTCCCAGAGGCGGGAAGTCCAAGATGCAGATGCCAGTAGATTCAGCGTCTGTGAGGACCTGCTTCCTGGTTCACAGACGGGCATGTTTTTGCTGAGTCCTCATGTGGCAGGAGGGTGAGAAAGATCTCTGTTGTCTCATTTCTAAAGGCATTAACCCCATTCATGAGGGATCCGTCGCCTCCAAAATACTCCACCTCCAAACACTGTCACATTGTGGATTAGGTTACGATATAGGAATTTGGGGGAGGGGGTTACATAGACATTCAGTCTACAACACCAGGCAATGATTTTTTTAAGAAAATTTGGGCAGCAATAGATGTGGTAGTGATAAGTAAAGAAGCATTTGCTCACCAAAGACAGTCAAGTGGAGGCCAGAATCATAACACATAGGTGTGGTAGGTGTGAGTGACTTCTCCCCAGAGACCTCGATGACATCAGGATATTTGCTTAGACATTGGAAATAAGTTACACTTTAAGTAATAACTTGGTGGACTGATTAAAAAATAATAAACTACCATATCAAAAGTATAACAGAATTTTATAGATTACATTGAACTCCCTTGGAATTGCAAAAAGAAATCCAGACCCAAGAACCATAGAATCCAGAACAGATATGGTACTAAGCAGGGTTTTAGATTAGATTTAAAGTAGATGAGACTTGTCTCTGATGACTCATTTCTTCATCTTCATTAGCCTGATAGCCTTGTGTTCCCCACTTATTTCACTGAACACGTGACTGACAGTGGAAAAAAACCTGCTGTGTCATTGCAGACAATGGACCCTACAGAGCCTCGTAGAAATACACATGTGGCTGGCGAACCTGGCAGTCCGGAAGAAAGGCATCTGTACCGATTATCCAGTGGAATGACATTAGAAGGTAACCTCTTGGCCTCAACTGCACTAGACACGTTGCTGCCTGATCCTGTATGCTCTCAGACCACTTCCGAGTTCACCTGCAACTGTGGAGGTCATTTTCCACCTCAAGCACCTGCATTGCTCAACTTCAGTTTGTTGGATCAGGCTCAGGCATAACCCAGATGTGAGGGAGAAGTGTGCAGATGTGAGGGAGAAGTGTGCCAACAAAAACTGATGGGCAAATAGCCAACTCTTTGTCTTTCATTGGGACATTTCTCCCGTGTGTACCTCAAGGTTTCTTAGAGGATCCCCAGCAGGGCTGAGCACCAGTTGCCCACAGTGGTGACTCACACGTACCTCACCCCTTATTGGCTTTTCCTTTCCTGATTTCACTTGCCCACTCTCTCATCATGTGGGCTTCTTAGGGTCACCTCCCCATAAACTTCTGCACTCAAGCTTTTGTCTCAAGGCCTGCTTAAGGGGAATCCCAAATAAGACAGTCTTGTATACTTTTGATGACTGATTTCCACAGCATTTCCTGAGTGGGTATGTGAGAGGAAGAGGGGTGCCAACGTCTAGGCAATTCTTGCACTGGGGGAACTCTGCACCACTCCCTTTCTTCTCCTTCCTCCTGGTTCACCTCAGGCACCACATAAAATGCCAGAGGAGCACTATATTTTATACTTTCAAAGATTCTATCTCATTCATTGATAAATTCAAATTCTGCAAAATATAGTCACTTTGTGATAGAAATCAAAGTTCATAATGTTTCAAAATGAAACACCAGTTTTGTCCCACATCGTACTGTTGCGGTGGCTGTGACCCAAATCTCACGTGGCGGACCTGCAATGTGAAGCCACAGAGCAGTGTCCTTGCCAGAATCACAGGCCCACGGCCGCCGTATCCCCAGCCTGCACTCTGTGTTGGCATTCTCCCCATGACTGGCAGGCACCTAGCAGATATTTTTATTCTAATCCCAACAGAGATTACAGTGAAAATACATCAGCACTTTTACGATGTGACAGATATATATATATAGCAAAAGCAAATGTTAAGTGACCCATGGACTTGAGTTTCCAATTTGGTCAGTAGGTTTAAGTCTGATAAAGAAGCTAAAGAAGTGATGCTTACTTAAATATCACTCTATTTTTAGTTATTGAAGCATATGAATGTATTGACCATTTACTATTTAAATCACAAAGAAAGGAAGAAAGAATGAAAGATCACGACTCTGAAAAGCAGAATTTTTCTTCATAATTTCCTTTTTTTTTCAAACATAGTTGCAGGTATATTGTTTTTTGTTTGCTTGTTTGTTTTGATTGACAACTAAGGATGATGAAGAAGGTAAAATGGCCTGTTTGACTAGTACCTATTTAGTATTTAAAATTATTCAAAGGACATTAATAATTAACACAAATGTAAGGCAAAATATTATCCCCTTGACAAGTGTCTCTTTTTCTGATCTGAAGACAAAGGCATGAATCCTTGTGCTTATGCATGTTTGAATTTAACTTGGTCATTTGTTCTCATTAAATACAGTCTCATGCTTTCAGCCTATATCCCTTCTAAGTAGACATATTTTTAGCTATTAAGGAGATTGCCCATTCTTTTTTGTTTTAATCTTATCAACTACATAGGAATATTTTTCCAATGACTGAAAATAAAGGAGAATGCATGCATTTTTACCTCTGGAAACATACAAATCAAAGTACGTTGTAAGAAAGGCAGTTGGTATTTCTAGAACCTTGCAAGGCTGGTTTAACTTTATTATTGCTTGTAGTGTGATGATATTACCTGTGGACTCCGCAACAAATTTCAAGGGCACATGGATAAAACACTGAGTTCTACGGTTGTATCTGGGTGCTTACAATCGAGGGCTTTTTGTGTAACTTGGGCAGCTAGTCTTCCCAAGTGTTGAGAAAATATAGATGGCGTTCATTGTGTTTAAGAAAAATTCAAATAGTTCTTAAAAAGTAGAGATGTTTGTTAATATACTTTTCTGGTTCTTTTTAGAATTCCACCAGTGGCGAGAGGTACTGATGATAAATCCAACAATGGCCATGAGCCCTTTACTGACAGCATCAGGGCAGCAAAGGATCCCGCTGGCTCCCTCACCATTTGAACCTCCAACTGTGGACAGGTATTTTTTTCCAACATAATATTGTGGTCAAAGAGAACATGGACAGTCAGTCATTAAGGTTTTGAATGATTTTAACCCCAGAGTTGTTTTATGGTCTAATGTAATTTCATTAACATAAATGAACCATGGTGCAGTAATTCACGTCAAAACACTCTGCTGGCTGTATGTACCTTCAATGCACTTCCCACCATTTCCCTTTTGAAGCCTGCTTGACATACTCTGCAAAGAGGGCACGAGCACTTTCACTACGTGACAGGCATTGTGCAGATGCAAACACTGGTGGAGTCTGTGAGAGCTGCCATAACAAAATGCTACACACTGGGTGGCTTAAACAACAGAAATTTATTTCTCACAGTTCTAGAGGCTCAACGTTCTAGATCAAAGCTCCAGCAGAGTTGGTTTGTGGTGAGACCTCTCTCCTTGGCTTGCAGACAGCTCTTCTTGCTGTGTCCTCACGTGGCCTCTTGCTCTCTACATATGCACACCTGGTACCTCTTTCTCTTCTTATAAGGACACCAGTACTGTTGGATTAAAGCTCCACCCTTTGGTCTTCATTTAACCTTAATTGCCCCTTAAAGGCCTTATCTCTAAGTACAATCACATTGTGGGTTAGGACTTCCACACATAGAATTGAGGGGACACAATTTAGTTCATAATAATTGGGTACCCTGCACTTCCTATAATAGAATAATTCATTCTTTTCAATAAAAGTGACATCATCAGTATCTACATTGCACACTGGCAGTTTTCTACCTTATCTTCTTCAGAATATTTTGGCATTTTGAGGAAAAATTTAAAATCTATTATTTATTCTTGTTCACGGAGTATAAACAATAAATTTGACTTCTACAGACCACTGAAGTTTGGCAAAATAAATAAACCATCTACCCAGGAGGTCAACCAGATGGCAAAACCAAAGCCAAATATCTCCATTAAATGAGAAAAGAATGTTGTGCTCAGACCAGTATGTTGGGGTGGCTCAAACCTGAGACTTGGCTTCTCCACCAACTACTGGACCCCTGGGCTCTGTGAGGTCACCCAGCCACCAGCGCAGCCAGCCAGCAGCATGGCCAGTGTGTGTGCAGCTGCTGGGACTCGGGTTCCTAGATCTCTGTGTTCCACTCCATGGGTGTGTGAGGTAGCAGGGCGTCTGGGGACCTGGTGGGCATAGGGGGCATCCAGAAAGAGGAGACTATGAATGCCTGAATGACCACCTGGCCTCCTACTTGGAGAAGATAAGGAGCCTGGAAGCTGATAGTTGGAGACCAAAAAGTAAAATCTGGGAACATCTGGAGAAGAAGAAACCCCAGATTAGAGACTGGAAGCATTACTTCAGGACTATTGAGGACATGAGAACCCAGATCTTTGCAACTTCTGTGGACAATGTCTGCATTGTTCTGCAGGTTGACAATGCCGGCCTTTCTGCTGAAGATTTCAGAGTCAAGAATGAGATGGAGCTGGCATGCAACGGTCTGTGGAGAGTGACGTGAATGGGCTCTGAAAGGTCACTGATGACATAAATATCACTCAGCTGCAGCTGGAAACAGAGATCAAGACTCTGAAGGAGGAGCGGTTCCTTAGGAAGAAGAACCACTAACAGGAAGTAAATGGTCTACAAGGCCAGATTGCCAAGTCTAGGTTGCCTGTGGAGTTGGATGTCTCCACATCTCAGAACCTAATCAAGATAATGGCGGACATTGGGGTCCAATCTGACAAGCTGGCTCAGAAGAACTGAGAGGAACTAGACAAGTACTGGTCTCAGCAGATTGAGGAGAGCACCACAAGGGTCACTTCACAGATCACTGAGCTAGAAACTGCTGAAACGACGTTCATGGAGCTAAGACGTGTTGTCCAGCCCTTGGAAATCAACCTGGACTCCATGAGAAACCTGAAGGCCAGCTTAGAGAAGAGCCTTGGGGAGGTGGAGACACGCTATGCCATGCAGATGGAACAGCTCCACAGGATTCTGCTGCTCCTGGAGTCAGAGCTGGCTCAGCCCCAGGCAGAGGGGCAGCAGCAGCCCCAGGAGTATGAGGCCCTGCTGAGGCCCTGCTGATCATCAAGGTCAAGCTGGAGGTTAAGATCATTGTCATTGCCACCTACTGAAAGAAGGGGAGGACTTTGATCTTGTTGACACCTCAGACAGTAGCAACTCCCTGCAATCCATCCAAAAGATGATCACCCACAGGATTATGGATGGCAAAGTGGTGTTCAAGGTCAATGACACCAAAGTTCTGAGCATTAAGGCAGCAGAAGCGGGGCACCCTTGCAAGGCAGGGGCAGAAGGCCAATAAAGAGTTCAGAGATCAATGAACTTTTTTTTTAAAAGGAACATTATGTTGGTCATGGAAAATCAGATTTTTTTTCTTTCAGACATCCCTAAAACTTTCCTTTCCTGATTTCTCTGTTGTTGTCAGTCAGGCCAATCCTTCCTTACTAGAGTTCTTCCTGCCAATCTTTCTCCCCATATTTCCACTTAAACCAATAGAGAGTACAGGACTTTTATATTTACTTTTGGGAAGAGATGATAGGATCCCGTATGGCAATTTAAAAAACTCACTGCCTATGCAATGGAAATTTTCTACAATTCCATCCTCATTTTATCTATTTGATATCTTTCTTCCTAGAGATTTATTGCCTTCCACTGTAGCTCCAACTGACCCAAGACAGTTTTGTGTTCCATCCCAATTTGGATCCTCTGTTCTACCAAATGCAAACATGCCAAACATGATGCCCAATCGTGTCTATTCAGGTATGAGCAGTCAATGGCTGTCCTCTGCACAGCCACTGAGAAATGGACAGCTGCAGGATGTAGCAGTTGTGCTTGCAGCTTCTGCAGTTAGTACTTAGGTTTAAATTACCGCTGTGTGACCAACTGTAAGTTGCTTCACTTCCCCTACCCAATTTACTGATGAATAACATGAAAATCTGCAACATTACTATCTGTCTTATCTTCCATGTAAGGAACTGATGAACTCATGAGATGAGATCTGAAAGTTAAAGGGGTTTAGGGAAGTTAGGTCTTAGTGGGGACTTGCCTTTTATACTGTGTAAGAGTGGAAAGCTTTTGATGAGTGTGAACAAGTAATGACATGGTCGGACTTACTTTTTACCAGGACCACTCTAGCTGCTGCTCTGGGTACAGTCTTGATAAAACCAAGTTCTGGGGATAAACTGATGGTAGTAAATGGGTTGTTAGAATAGTCAAAAGATTATGAGGGCTTAGCCCTGGGTGGTAACAGTAGGAATAGTAAGAAATGATTGGATTCTGTAATTATTTTGAAGGTAGAAACAACAGGGTTTTCTCATAGTTTAGATACAAAGTGTGAGAAAGAGTGTTAAAAATGACATCAAAACTTTTGGTCTGAGCAATCAAAAAAGTGAAGTGGCTGTTTACAGAGTTGAGGAATACTGTGATAGGAACGGAGTTCTTGGGGGAAGGAGAGATATTATGAGCTCAATTTTGGTTGTATTAAAATTGAGATACATAACAGACAACCAGTGAGAGACATCAGGAAGGCAGCTGAAGTCCAGGGAGGACTTCTGGAGGTACTGTCAATATGATTTTGGAAGTTTTCAGTATACATGAGACTAGATGAGATCATCTATATAGTGAGTGTGGGTAAAAGTTAAAAGAGTGATCTCCGGGACATATCAACAGCATTGAAAGGTGCAGAAGAACAAGGGAGAGAGAAAAGGAGCAACCAGTGAAGCTGGAGAAAATCCAGGAGAGTGTGGAGGCCAAGAAGGCAAGGGAAGAAATTATTTAAGGAGAGATTGGGCAACTGTGTCAAGTATGCCACCCATAGATCAAGTAGATGAGGACTAAAGATACATGATTAGATCTAGCTACGTGGGTGTCATTGGTAATCTTGATAAGAGCCATTTCTGTAGAGTGATGACAGTGAAAACATGACTGGTGGGGCCTCCAGAGAGACTAGGAGGCGAGAATTTTCTTACCACATTGAAGATCAAACTGATGCAACTTATCACCCCAAAACTATATTCATGAGTTTCTGTTTGTCTCTGTTTCCCAGCTCCAACAAGTCTTGATAGATAGGAACAGTGTGAGTGAAAAGCCTGCCCCCCAAAAAATATGGTTGGTACCAGGGCCAGTGAAGACACTGGACTGCCTGGATTTGAGCTACCCCAGTGCATGGATCCTCTGCACTGAGATTGGGCATTCGAGCAGCTATGAAACTAAAAACCCACCCTGGAGTGGCCCGAGGAGCAAATGAGACAGCTGCTTCTGGATGGAGGTCCCATTCAGCAGCAAGAACCCAGTAAATCGATTGTCATGGTTACAGATGACAGATGAAAAGACCACCGACTCAGAGTGTCCCTCACAGAGATGGAGAATTCAGAAATTGCCAGTTATTTGGATACAAACAGGCAGGTTGACCATCTGTCCCAGGAACATAGGTCAGGTCTCTCACCTCAAAGCTGATATGCAAGCAAGTAAGCAAAGGCAGGCAAGGCCTCAGTACTATGGAAACTGAGCTTCTAAGTAAGTTAGCAACATAGAAATTAAGACAATGGTCTATTTCAAAAATTGGGATGTTAGGTAGGGAGTGACTTGTTACAGTCAGACTAATACTAAGTTTGAGGTCAGTTATTTGGGAAAGAGAAAAATACCTGGAACAGGTTTGGTGAGTCTGGATTTCAAAAGGTCCTAAAATCTCCATGATTAGAATTGTGTTCTCCACTCTGGAATTCTCACACGGACTTTCTCTGCATCCGTGGGTTGTACGCCATGAGCTGGCACTTTCATGCACGTCAGCCGGTTAAAGGTGAATCTTGAAGCCACTGAACCATAAAAATATACAGCTTTAGAGTCAGAAGGATTTTTAGAGGTCACCTCGCCTAACTCCTGCTTTTTAAAAATGACAACAGATCTCAAAAAAGTATATCGTGGTTTATTTCAAGATAGATTATTATTAATAGTTTAATGAGCTCACAGAGCAAGTACAAGAAAAAGCTCTAGCCTCCATGATACTTACCCTCCTTTTGGGGAGAACAGACTTAAACAAGTAAAAATATAGTTGAACAAAACTATGTATAATAAGTACAATTTGTGTGTCTATTACTATTAGAGTGCACTCTGTGGACCTGTACTGGTCTGTGAAGTGTTTGTACAAATGAATGTATAAATAGAGAGAATTAGTGCTTAGAAACTTTTATAGCAATTTGATAGGGTAGTTTTACGTCTATTAATGTCATACTCTAAAAAATTTTTTGCTTGCATTTGTTCTTGTTTGCATTTCATTTTTCTAAACAAATCACTTTATTGTATTTTTTTAAGTGTTGGTCCATGATGAGTTGGAAATTTAAAAAGAAAAAAATGTTCTCACCACAGATGGTTTGAGAAACACCAGTATAGACTTTAAGCACTTTGACAGTGCACATGAAGAAAAAAATCAATATAGCATGAAGTTACTAGGCAAGAGTTGGCCTTGAATTCTGGTTATGCTCCCATTATTTCAAGACATTTTTGAAGGTTGACGCAAGCAAAGAATATGATTGCTACCCAACTCAGTTGAAATTGTTTCAGAAAACATATTTTCCTCAGATACACCAAAATGCTCACACAGAGAACTACATATTTTATCCACTTAAGTCATGCATTTATTTCTAGGGATTTCAGTGCATCAGGAAGTACTTACAATTTTTTTAAAGGTCAACTAAATCCTCTTGTACCAAAGAGGAAAAAAGGCTATCAATTTTTACTTCAAAAACAGGAGATCAAGAGAGCCACAGTTTATTTCATCTTTTTCTTTTTAAGAAATGGCAGGAAATATCACCAGTCATGAGACCCATCCTTAAAGAAAAAAATGATGTGGTGTCATCGTGCCCTCACCAACACGACTCTAAGATACTGAATAGCAGTGAACTGACACTGCTCCCAACACTGTGCTCAACCGTTATTAGCGAATACTGTTCTAATCTTAAACTTTTTCATTATTTTCAAATGGATATTGTTCATTTGTCTGTGGGGTGGATGGTGATTTTCTTTCTTAAGGTTGGGGCATTTTACCACCTGAATCCTTAAAGGCAATGGCCAGAAGGAATGAAATGATTCAAAGGCAGCATACTGCCAGGTAACGTAACGGTGTTGCTTTATTTGTTTTCTATTCATCCACTTGTTTGTTTGTTCATCTGTTTGAGATAGATAAGTAAATAGATGCAGCTATATATACATTCATTTTTTATTATAGTTGTATATTGTTGCATTTGTGTATGTTGTTAGATTTGTGTACACATATACACTGAATGAATGTATATGTATATATCTATGTATACATCCCTTTATATAGATATATACACACATACACTGATTAGTTATGATTACTTACAAAAACATTTCAAGAATATTACAAAAAGAAATATATATATGGTAAAAGCAAGACTAGAAAATTACATAGTAAAGCTAAGCTTATAGACCCTAATAGTTTTTCAAAGTCTCATGACTCCAATGCCTAGCTGCAATTCCTCTGAAATTCATACTGGCATTTTTGTCTTCAATGATTTCAATTCTATCCAAAGGTAGAGGCCAAGCTTGCCAATCCCACTTCTCATGTCCTCCCAACAGTGGCCTTTAGCTGTAGCTACCAGGAGAAAGAGAAGGGTATGACTAGAGTATGACCTGTGGGGAAAAGAAGGTAGCCTAAGAGATCCAGGTGATAACCCATGAGCAAACTAAAGTAAGCAAACACACCAAGCCCTCTTCCCCTCCCTCCAGCCCTTGACCTTTGAAGTAATTTGTAACATTTGAGACTTGCACTGACTTGCTGCATTTCTTGAGTCCCTCTAAAATTATATGGCAAGGTTGAAAAACCTCTTCCAGAGCTTCAGTTTCTTTGAGGATTAATCTCTGGCAAGAAACTGCCCTGTGTGGCATTATTGATTTATATTAAAAATTTATATAAATTTAACAGGCAAATCTGTTGAATTTGTCATATCTATTAGAGATAAATTTCTACAGACTGGCCTTGGGCTTCCATTGTGATAGTTAGCCACACCCCTTACCCTCAGATCTTAGCCCAAACTTTCCTTCCCAGTGGCTTAACGGGGGATTTGTGTTCTCAACCAACAAACTTCAGATAAGCAGTGTGAAGACTCACAGGAAAAACAGAGATGCTGTCTGAGGGAAGGCAGAAGGCTATTAAAATTATATTTCATTTTTTAAATTTTTATTGAACTTACTGGGGTGACATTTGTTAATAAAATTATATACACTTCAGGTGTGCAGTTCTATAACACATCATCTGTATATTGTATTTGTTCACCACCCAAAGTCAAGTCTCCTTCCATCACCAAAAAATTATATGTGTAATGGTTTTCTTAGGTTGTGTAAAATGCATTGTTTTGTTTTTAGGATGGAAATGGAAATGCATGCCATTTACCAACAAAGAAGAATAGAAAAAGTGAATCCCAAGGGATTAGCAAGTCTAGGGATACCATTCCTCTATGGCTCCAGTATCTCAGCGGGCCCAGCCACCTGCCACCAAAGGGCCGTGCTCCCTGCCAGTGACCTGCATTTATACAGACGCTCCCTGAGAAACCTTCATGGAAACCCCATGCTTGTGGCAACTGGTCCACACTTTCTAGAGGGCTGGGGGCAGAAATGTCCTCATCTCAGGAGAGGTGCAGGGAATCAGAAAGTTCTAGACAGTGATACTGAGAGTTCCAAAAGTCAAGCAGAAGAAAAATCCCTAGGCGAGATTCAAGTAATTCCCTATGAAGAGGATGAGTATGCAAAAGGCCCAGAAATTGAAGCTCAAAACAATCAGAAGTCAAAAGAAACCAACAAAAAGCCACCTGCAGTTCTCGCCAATACTTGCGGAGAGTTACAGCCCCCCCACAGAAAACCCTGGGGAACCCATGATGCTCAGATGGAAGCTAAGGCCTGGGACGGTGGGAGAGAGAAGGTCTCAGAGCAGTTTTCTGCAGCCTGTGGTGAAAAGAATGGGGTTTACCCTCCACTTCCTCAACGATCTTTGCCAGGCAGGTATCCAGGCACCAACGACCAATGCAGATTCTCATGAACCACTGGTCGTCAAGTCCTTAAGAATTTACACAGTAAACCAAAACCATCTTGCTACTTTTTATCCTTCCTCTGCTTTATTCTATTTAGAATGACCTCTTCTTGAGTTCACTTTATTACTTTAGTTCCAAGAAACCATATCAGTGAAATTCATCTCTGTATACTGCTGTATAGAGAATTTACAGCAAAGGTAAGGAAGGCAAGTATGAGGAAGGATGGGGAAACCTACCAGAATTTTTAATTAAAATTTTAATTTAATTTCCTGTTAATTTTTTCAACACAAAATAGAGGGATTCTTGCCTAAAAGTATGAATTCTATCTGTATTAAGTGCAGAAAAAAATAGACAAATGTAGCATTAACTTTCAGTGCCCATCACTGTTAATGATACCTTCTGATCTAAAAGTATAAACTCACCACTCTCCCCTGAATAATTTTCTAGAACTTCTTTACATAAAAATATTTTAAAACACAAGGATTGGGGGAAGGGGCCGTGATCTAGCCACCAGACCAACTGCTTCCCTTGCAAAGTGTTAATTTGCCATTTTGATGAAGATATGCAGCTAAACCCTTGGGTCATCCAGAGAGCTTGATAAATCAGTACCGTCACAGAATATGGTGGTGTTAATCCACAGAATGAAATCCACAGGGCATTTCTATTAAAATCTGGGAGAAGCAACTCTGGAACTTCTTTGTTTACTTACTGTGGTTCTTAAAGATCCTTTAGACAAAGAAAAGAAAGGAGGCAGCTAAGCTTTTTAAAAAACATCTCTCGATAACTCTTAATATTTTTAAGGAGTCTCCATGCAGATCTACATAAAGGGATCACTCTGCGATAATAAAATATGAGGGAATTAATGTAGCTATACATGAAACTCTGCTCTTAGCATCCTCCTTTCCCATGGAAATTTTATACCACAAAATAATTTTCTTTCCATTTTAAAGGAACACATGTGCTGGTTACAAGTGGGGAAAACCTGTCTTTGGATGAAGATATTCAGAAATGGACCGTGAGTGATGTGCATGACTTCATTAGTGGCCTTCCGGGGTGTTCAGACTATGCTCAGGTGACCTACATTTAAGTATTTTCATAAAAGTAAGATGCTTTGAAATACATTGCCTTTACAATGAGTTGTATCAAACTTGCATTGTGTCCTCAGAGAGGATTCCTAATAATCTCCCCCTTTTTTATGTCAAGGGTTACTCTGGGACAGGACTGTTTGGTGGAGTTGGGCCCCGTGTCTGGCTTTAGTTTTTACTCCATCGAGACTCCTGAGAGGGGGGAATTCTCCCCAGATTAGGAGATGCAGAGACCAAAGATCCAAAAAGGATGGGAAATGTCTACTACCTTCCCTATTCATCCATAAACAAACACTTGGGGGGCACGTACTTCTGCACTAGAAGTTTTTGGCTACTCATAGTAGGTAATGGAAATATATACTACATTTTAAAAAGGACAAGAAGGCAATAGATCTGAAAAGCTGGAAATCAACTATTTCGAAATCCTTTATTTATGCTAGGACAATATACAAAACTACATACACACATATAATTCAATCTAGTAGATAAATATCATATTCTTTAAAATGACAATAATGTCAGGACAGTTGAAATGAAGACTAATTTCATTCACATGGACAAATTGGTGACAAAAATCATGGATCAGCAAGTTTTTGATATGTCAATGCTATATTTTCATGCACATAGTTTACTTTTTCAAGTGATTTAATAACACAATTTCAAGCAACAGTGTGCCTGAAACAGTGTGTCTGGTATTAATGTCCTTATTTGTTAAAATATATGTTTATATATTGAAGAAAAAAAAACAAGACAAGGACATTATGATTTAACAACATCATAATTAACTGACATTAGAGATGCTGTTTTTCCAGATCTTGGTTAGAGAATATTTTTCTTTATGTAATGCTGTTAATTCTTTTATTTTGTCTTCCATTTATGAGACTTATGGAAAAGTTGCACAGTAGTAATTAGGAGTAAGACTTATAAAAATTGTACTGCAACAATTTAAATAAAATTTTTAAAAACTTTAAAAAAAGAGTAAGACTTAGGAAACTAGAAAGCAGAAGCTCAAATCCTAGCTTTTCCATTTTTTAGACATGTGATCTAAGACAAGTTGTCTCCTTCTTCTCTATGGCTCAGTTTTTTCATCTGTAAAATGGGGATAGCATAATATATTCTCAAAGGATTGTGGTAAGCAATAAAGGGTGCCTGGCTCTTTATCAGTACTCAGTAATTGCTAATTTCATCATTATATCAGCCATTAACCTCATGTATGACATACATTTGATTGTAGACTTCTGATGGATCTGCTTGAACTCTCATTATTATTAATCAGTCAGTGATTCAGTCATAAAAGTGCAGTTCATAATAACCACTCATGTAATAAATAATGTTACATGCATTTCAAACTTTATCACCCCAAATGTCCTCTTGGAGATACACAGAATCACATAAACATAAACACCCAAGCGTCACTGACTCATTATCTCTCACTAGCAGGATGGCTGTGCTCCCTATCCCACCCAAGAAGCAGAAGTAATTAATTCTAGGTGTTTCTCAAATATGTTCAGGATTAAGTCCTGCTCTTATTTCTTCATTAAAGCCTATTCCTTCTCAGCGACTACCAGTGAGACAAATTGCAAGAACACCACTGCTCTCCTGGGCGGGACCCCACCACAATGAGTGACGGTGATCTGTACAGAAACAGGAAAATCCCCCTGATGTAACGGGGTGCAGACTGGGTGCAGCAAACTCTTAAGCAGCACTGCTTGTGCACAACCCTCACAAGTGCCATTGTCTAAAACGTGCCTTTGGCTTTTACTGACAGCCCCGGGGACCAGTTGAGGTTACAGCCACTGTCCCCCACCCTCTTCTTCCTTACTTCTGCCTTAGGTGCTTCCTCAGCAACCTCCCTCCACCTGCCTCTGGTAGATAGAAAAAGAAATTCAGAAAAAAAATAAATAACCACAACTAAAATCCAATCCCTATGCAAATGAATCCTTTTACATAGATATAGAGAGAAGGATGTTGGCGCAGCTGTTTAGGGACATCCAGGAGACCTGGCGGCACATTTTGTCTAAGTAAATGTCTAGTTCAAAGAATTCAGCAGATAAAATATTCTCTCTAAACATAACTGAAATTACTAAAAGTATGGCATCATCTGCACTCGTGAGAGGGAGAATGGGACGCCTTCTCAGAGACAGTGGCATGTTCTGTGCCTTTGCCTCAGGCCCAGGGTTCGCCCACCAAGGCTGGACATTGAGCCCTCACGCACTTCCAGCCCTGGCTGCCAGGCTCCCTCTGAAAATGGACCCCCGTGGTTTCCCTCCACTGCTCACTGGAGTTCCTGCCACACAGAGAGAAATGAGGCCACATTTCCACCAGTAGTGTACTAAGCTATTTTCATCGGTGCTCCTTTCTCTGAGCGGCCCTGGGGTTAAGTAGGGAAAATCCTGGACCAGAAGTACAAACTATATGTTATTCATAAGTTCTCTAACTGGGGAGCTGTTCTTCTTGGACAACTTGCCTAACTTTTTCTATGTTCATCTCTGTATGTAAAAAACAATCATAATAACAATGCCTATTCTTGTTGGGTCGACTATATGTGAACCCTAAGCATGTCATTTTTAAATTTTGTCTTTTAAATTTAGTCTATACCATAATTCTGCAAAGAAGACATTAACAATATTTTGCAGCCAAATAAAACTGACATCAAGGAGGGGGCTAAGGAAAGGAGTAGTTGAAAAATGTGTATGTGACCATAAATCTAGCTTTTTCCATTATAATTACTCTACATTAAAGATATTGGGCCATATGGTTTCTAGTCAAGAGCCCCTAGGAGTTCATAAAAGTGGTAAAAGAGATCTTTAAGTAATTCTTTATGTTTCCACAACACCTAAAAGTGATCATACATTTCCCCAAGAGAAGGCTGTAAGACTAACCCACACTGTCCATTTCTTTTGTTTTGGCCCACATTAATTTGAAGTGGGCCAAATAGTTAATTTTATGTTTAAAATTATGTTTAATTTTTCTGTTTAATTAAATTGGAAAAGAAATAATTACTTAATAACTGTATTTTGTAAATAGCTAAAATACATTAGCACGCAAATCCCTGGTACAGAAGCTTCCCGAGGAGATTCTCGTTTTCAGCTGGTCCTGGGGCATGCCTTTCAAGGCCTGGGACACACAGAGGAAACGAGACAAACGTGGCCCCTCTTCTCAGGGAGCTCACAGTCCGGAAGAGGGACACTAGTCAGGGGCTCCAAACCCACGGGACCGTGCTGTGAGAGGGCCGCTACGTGCCTGGCAGGAACACGCAGGAGGGCCTCATGGCTCCCTACAGGAAGAAGCACCAGAAGTGAGACTTGATGGTGAGCGTACCAGCTGAGGAAGGCGGTGAGGCAGGAGAGAGGCAAAGGAGCAATTTCCAGGCAAGGACCAAGAACCAGAGAGAATTCAGAGTAGCAAATAGTTGGGATTTTGGGAGAAGTTTCTAGCAGCCCAGAGAGAGCCAGGGCCAAGTGGAGAGCGGTGAGAATGGCAAGACAGGAGACTGAAGTTGGAGAGGGGTCACGAGAAGCCTCGAAGACCCAACAATGGCCTATGACTTTATCCTAGAGATGGTCGAGGTTTTATGTGGAAGTGGCACGATTAGCTTTATATTTCAGAAGGATCACTCAGGTTACTTTTACGAAAATGGGTTGCAGGTGTCCAGACTAGTGGGAAACCCTCCTCAGATGAGCAACAGTGGAATTTGATTCAGGGTGGGAACAACAGGGCTAGCAGATAAATACACTTCTAAGTTAGATACACGTTAGAGAGCCTGCAGTGTAGAGAGACACTCACTGAAGCCCAGAGGGAGACCGAGGTGAATCGAGAACAACAAAGATGACCTGGGTCAGATGCATAAGGGACTCTAACACGTAAGGATGAACAAAGAAACAGTAGCCACAGAGACGACTGCAAAGGAGAGGGCAGAGGGTGCCCATGAGGGAGAAGCCGCATGAAGGCAAGGGAAGGACATTTTTCATGAAGGAGTTGTCAACAATGTCAAATGCAGCCACAAGCATAAGAAATACGAGAACTGAAAAAATCCATGTGTTTGGAAACAACAGACTCACTAGCGACCCAGAAGAGAGCAGGTGTGATGGACAGGTGAGGGTGGAAGTCGGACCCCTTGAGACTAAGGAATAACTAGGAAGTAAGAACATGGAAATGGAGAGCATCACAACTCTTTTGAGAAACTGGGCTCTAAAGGGCATGAGAGACATGGGCAGTATCTGCAGGCAGAGTGAGGAAGCGTGTGCATGTTTATTATTCTTATTGCTTGTTTTATGATGATGGAGATTTGCTTAAATGCCCATGAGAAAGAGCCAAGGAGGAAAGATGGAAGGCCAGAAAAGAGATTATTTACTGAGTGAGACCCCAAGGTGGGAGGGTGGGAACCCACAGCATACATGGAGAGACTGGTTGTCTTTCAATGGTGGGGACCCCTCCTCCACATATCAGGGCAGAGGGAGAAAACACAAGGTTTTAGGTTTGTTAGGCAGAATTAGAGGAAGTTCTTATTTACTGGTTTCTTTTTTTTTTAATTAGCAAGTTATACGATCTGTTGAAAATAAGGGAGGATTCTGTAACATCTGAAGTTTGAGGATTGTGAAGGAAGCATGAAAGAGAAAGAAGAGAAAGTACATCAGTAAATATAGAATTGGCAGACAGATTGAAGTTGAAGATCATGAGATTATGGTACTACCAATCTGCTCAGTTTTTTTCTATCCATCCCTTTATCTGCCTGGAACCTTGGCCCACCAGCAGCCTTCCTAGTTTCTGGAAGAAAGGAAGGCGTGGTTACACCCATTACACGGTCAGGACAAACAGGCCCTGTTGGAAAGGTCCAGCGGGACAGCTCCACCTATAATCTCCTCTCCTCCCGCTACCACTTAGCTGAGGTGGTGCACGGAAAGCAGGGCACCTGTAAATGTGAGAGATGAGATTTGTCTGTGAAGGTTTTTACTCACATCTCTTTATTCAGACTATTTGTTCACTCATTAATTTGTCCAGCAACATTTATTGCCCGTCGTCTACTATGTTCCAGTCACTGCATGACAGGTACATGGGTAAATAAGGCATGAGCCTACCCTCAAATATTAGCTATTCTAGGCTGGAATTGAGTTCTATCAGCAGAGAATTACAATGTATTCCAGCATTATTAAGGAGTACAAACAATGCACTACTGAGCACAAAAGAGAGAGTAACTGAAATAAGAAATTCCATAAAATTTTGTGCCATACCCCAGAAGTCCTAATATTTCCTCCAAAATGAACACATCTGTATATAACATAAGGAGCTTTTAAAAAAAAAGACATTGAGGTAAAGCTAACATGAACATCTTTCATGTTTTCTAAGGTATTTAGAGATCATGCAATTGATGGAGAAACTTTGCCCTTGCTCACAGAGGAGCATCTTCGAAGCACCATGGGATTAAAGCTAGGGCCGGCACTCAAGATCCAATTGCAGGTATGGGGACTTTTCCTAGCTAAATATGTATTAATGGGATGACACTCAACAGAAACACGTTACTTTTATCCTGTTATGATGTTCATAATACCTATTTAATCTCTTTATTAGCTTTTCCTCTCTGTGGGTGGAGACACAATAGAAGTGAGGGAACCTGAAAACATCGGCTGGGGAAATAGCACACCTTCCTAGGTAAAGCTGGGAAGGCACAAAGCAGTGGTGTGCTGGTAAACGTTTAACACCCAGCTCTCTTCAGAAACAAAGTGAACCCAGAGTTGTAGCACCTGTCAATTTCTGTAGTGTAAATACTCCCACCATGGCTGACAGACTCTCAATGTAACCTCGCTGGATACAGAATCGGGAAGAGACGCCATCTGTGGCTAAGCAGAGAACACTGGGTTATTGAAATAATTAGTCGACTTACTAATTGCTTACTAATTAATAATTACTATAATTATTTTGTCTTCAAAGGTGTCTCAACATGTGGAAAGTATGCTCTACAAGAAAAGGTTTTCACTTCCTACCCATACAAAACAAGCATTCGATCAACCAGCAGATGCGTCCCCTCCTCTGGATTTTAATCCCTGGGGTGAAACAATGGACAATACCTGTTCCCAGGATATAATAATTCCTAAAGGAAATGAGCGAGACAGTATGAGAAATTAAAACTCGCAAGAAACAAGAACTGTCTTAGTCAGTTTTCCAAAGAGTCTGGGATATCCTGAAGGGTGTGCGAGGGTTTCCCAGGGCCAGATGGAGGCTGAGAGGGAGAGAAAGCCAGCCTCCTGAAGTTTCGCGGAGGAGGCCTGGCCCCAGAGGCTTCCCCAAGTGGCCTTAGCACAAAGTGGCTGAAGGTGAACCCTTGGAAGCACAAGCTAAATAAAGGAAAGACTGTGCAAACATTAGAAAAAGTTGCAGATGGGGGTTTCCATAAGGAAAACTCAGAAGCCAAAACAGCTGATATTGAAAGAAAAAAAAAAAGAGCCCTTTAACCTTCCCTCACTCATTTCCCACTCCCAGGAAAGAGACAAAGGCAGCCCAGTGAAGTCAGAAGGAGGCAGAAGAGAAGGTGAAGCACAAAAAAAAACCCCCAAAAAAACAGAGAAACAGAGAAGCTCCTCCTCCTCCTCCCTTTCTCAGTGCGGCCTTCCTGCCTTCGGGGCCTAAAGCATCTGCCTGAAGGTAGGAAGGGGCAGACATTTTAACCTTCAAGTTCAGAGTCTTATTAGTCAGCATTTTCTTTCTGTCATGACACTCTGTTATGACTACAAATAACTGGCAGGCTCCTCATTATCTGAGAGGGACATGAAAAGTCATAATACCCACCTCAGATTTCACCCAAGGGGTAGAGTCGAGTTATCTCTACAAAGCAGGTTTGAATTAGCAAGATGAGGGGAGAAGATTAAAGTGGTTTCCCCGGGCTGCAGTGGAGTTCCCACCCAGCAGCGAGCCTCCAAAGAGTACACGTGAAACTGATAACAAGTGTGCTGGGGGGCGGGTGGGGGGGGGGGACTTACTATACACCCTCTTACACGTTTTGAATTTCTAAGCATGGGAATGTGTTGTCTATTTTTTAAATTTAAATTTAAAATAAAGAAACTGTAGTAAGCAGCCACTAGGACGGCCCCCAGTGATCTCTGCTTTCTAACATTCCTACCCTGATGTAAACCCCTGCCCTTTTGACTGGGCTGGACATTTTCCTAATAAAGAAAATATGAAAGACATGATGGACGTCACTCTGCGGTTTCTGCCTCGGGGGCTCTCTCCCAGTCTCTTTGGAATCCTTGCCCTTGAAGAAGCCTCTAGGCAGCCCCGTAGAGAGGCCCATGTGATGGATTTGGAAATGGATCATCTGAGAGCTGCCAGCAGCCGCGTGAGGGAACTTGAAGGGGTCAGGCCTTGAGATGACTGTGTAGCTCCCGCCCACAGCTTGAATGGCAGCCCTGAGCCAGAGGCCTCCAACTAAGATGCTCCTGGATTCCTGACACATAGAAACTGCGAGACAATATATGTGCTGCTTTCAACCACTCAGTTGTGGGGTAATTTGTTTCACAGCAGTAGATAACTAAAACAAACACATTGCACCGATAAACACACATAGTGTGCTATGCACATTCACTTCTTCATTTGGAAGAAAGTGGACTTCTGCAGAAAGTGGGCTTTCTTCTCTAATTTGTAGAGTGGGCTTTTGAAGTCATCCCCTAACAGATTATTTTAATTAGATGAGCTTTTCTTTTATTTTACATATGAAAACAACAGGGTTGTTGACATTGTACTATCAAATATTCATATGACTTGCTAGTTTACTCTCTTTGGAGACACACATGTGTGCACACATGCAGATAGAATCCCTTCAAATTTAAAAATTTTAAGTTTTGTCACATGGCCTTTCAACTGCTATAATTCCCAGCATACAGCAGTTTCACAGGATGCCAAATGTAAGTTAACAGATGCTTTGGGGTGGGTAAAAAGAGAAGCTTAATTAATATTTTTAGAGGCAAGGAAATCACGAGGTTTAATCCATATGATGGTTTTTGAATGTCTTACCTCTGCTAAGTGAGTCAATGGAGCTGGTAACTGATTCACTTGAACAGATGTGTCTCAATGTTGCTCTAAGAAAATATTCTGATATGCCATCCTGGCATGTACTGTGATTAATTTTAGATCCATGCATAAAAAAAGAACCAGAGGACACGTGAAAATGAGGCTCTCCTCAGCTCTCACCACTCTTCTTTAAAAGAAAAGGAGACAAACTGCTTGTTCATACTAAGATTGCTTTCTTTCCAGATAACTCTAGGGTACCTTTTAACAAAAGACCCAATTTAGTAACAGAACTGATTTTAGAAGTGAACATTTTACTCCCATAGAAGTAGTTTTTAACTTTTCCGCAAATGCTACTTTAGTGTTGAGCATACTCTGTGCCCTTTGTGAGAATTAAACAGCAGCAACAACAAAAACCTCCCTTATGTTTAAAAACCAATCACAATAAATAAAACTGTGTTTGCTAAATAGGGTCTTCTGACTTAGGATAGATAGAAAAAACATATGTAATGGAATACTGCAACTGTTTCCTCCATAGAAGTATTAGAGCTGTTAAAAAGCAATAATAGAATTCAAATATCACCATTTGGCACCTCTAAAAAATAAAGACTTTAGAGACAGATCATAAATAGTTGCTGACATCACCAAAAGAGAAACAACCAGAAATTATCTGCCTCCTGATGAAAGTCCATGAAACAGTTATGAAAATAGCAAAATCCAAACTGTGGGAAACTGTATAGTAGAAATTACCTGATATTTTTCAACAAATAAATCACAAGGAAAAACAGAGAAAGGGAAAAGGAAAACCAACGATTAAAAGATGCTAAAGATGCAGACCACCCAGATATAAAAGTTTTGGAAATAGGTAGTAGTAATAGTTGCACAACATTGTGAATATAATTAATCCACTGAATTGTACACTTAATGATGGTTAAAATCACAAAATTTATGATATATATGTAAATAGATATTTATTACAATAAAAATGTTTAAAGATTCAAATCACCCAATATAAAGATTTGAATGCCTATTAAATATACTGTAAAAAAAGGAACAGCTGGAGAAATTTGAACACAATTGGAAATAGTCAATGCTATTAAAGAATTATTGTCTGTTTAAAAATGTAATAATAGTATTTTGGACGGGTTTTTTTGGTAAGGACTTTAACATGAAATCTTTACTCTCACCAGGTTTTTAAGTGCACAACAAAGTACCATTAACCATAGGAACAATGTTGTACAATAGCAGTTCTTTAGAACTTACTCATCTTACCTCAGTTTTTTTGAAGAGTTCTTATCTCTTAGGGTGTATACTAAAATAGATAAAATAATATATGCTGGACCGCGGATTTGATTTTACCTTACCTACAACCAAATAAATTTGCCACTTATTATTTTATGGAAGTTGGCAGAATACTCAAGAGTCTTGGGTTAGAGACAAAAGACTTTATTACTTGTGACACAATACACCATGAACATCAGCATATTTGTGTTGGTTCCCCTTGTCCTCAAGTGTTAAGGGGACAACACAGATGGGCCTAAAGGATGTCTGCACATGCAGTGGGCTACTTCACAGCTGAGGAACAATGAGCTTGGGGAACCCACTTATTTTACAGCAGGCAGTAAACAATCCTGCTCTTTGTCCAGAAGTGGAGGTAGAGTGTGGAAGAGTAAGGAGATATTGCCTCATCTCTTAAGGTTATCAAGTACATAATTAACAAAACCAGGAAAACTGTTACCCAACACCCTAGGCACCCATCTTTTAAGCTAATTTCTCAACCACCAAAGGGAAAAATGACCCTTAGTTGTGTAGTTCATTCTTGACCAGACCCTCTGCCTTAGCTCATAGGAAAAGAGGGAAGGTTTTTTTTATTGTGTTCCAGGTAGAGGAGAAGGTACATCACAAACAGTGCTTTGGACTCACTCTTTCTAGTCACACTGCCAGGGAAGATGAATGCCCCCAGGAGGGCACCTGGTCATCCATCTTTTGTTCATGGCCCTCCTTATTTTCCAACCAGTTCCTCTTATTGAAATCATCTCACAGACCTCTAAATTAGGGCTCTGAGCTCCTGTCCTGCCTTTCCCAGATATGCAAACCCAAAGAGTTCTACCTACTGTGAGAACCTTTCAATTCCTGGAAGTCTCCCCCATCTCACTCTGGAGAGATGCTTCTCCCTGTCTCAGAGACCAACTTGACAGTGGATGTAGCTACACCTTTTGTTCTGACTCTTGACTCTAAATTCCTTAGGCCACCAACCCAGCCATTCTAAATTCATACTACCTCACTTCCTAAGCACTTCCCATAACAGTAAGACATCCATTCTTTCTTCTAAATTGTTCGATTCTCCTATAGTGGTCATCTCAACCAGTTGCCCACTCACTGCCCCAAGGTCCTGGGAAATTATGCAAATGACCCCTGGGAAATCAGGTGATAACTTTGCTTTTTCTCAAGGGCACAGGCCTTTTCAGACACACACACACACAAGGATGCAGTTGATGAGTTGTATTTATACATGAAACTGAAATAACATTTCTTCTGTGTCTACAATCCATTCTGCTGCTTCTCTCTAACTTACAATGGAGAACCCCGCAAAAAAAAACAGAATTACCTTCTGGAGGGCAAACCCTTTGTAGTAGAGGCTTCCCCCGCTAGGTGAGTGCTCTAGGAATCCATCTGCATCAGTGTACCAGCTGGTGTTCTTGTGAGAGGCTGTGTTCAGCTTCGGTGAATTTTTTTTGAAGACTCAACGCATTTGCCTATTTCATGATGGGTGATTTACCAGCACACCTACCCACACTGAGCTGCATATTCAGCAGTTTTTCACCCAAATGGCATGACCCTTGTTTCCCACTCTCCTTATTCATGTGATGTCACCCTGAGAGACTTTCTTTGTTTTCCTGGATGAAAAAAGTTCTCAAAGCGAAACGTTTTGCTGATGTGAAAGGAGTGAAACAAAAAATGACAGAAGCACTAAAAGGCATCAAAATTGACGAGTTCAAAACTGTTTGAGCAGTGGAAAAAACATCTCGTTAGGCGTATTGCATCAGATGGAGAGTACTAAGAGAGTACAAATGAAGATGACATAACTGAAGTTTCAACATGAAAGAATAAATGCACGATTTTTTATAAATAAATCCCAGGTGTTTTGGGGTCCCCCCTCATCTCTGGGTCTGTAAATTCTGTTTTAAGCACTTCTACGTCTTTGTTCCTTCTGTTGTAGAATATTTAATGAATTTAACTAGACACATTATGCAGTATCTGTAAGGCAAAGTTTAGGTGTATGTGATATGTTAGAAGCCTGTTGCTTCCTAATGTAGGCTGTGCCCCTAGCAACCTTGAATAACAGACCAGAAGTGCCATTCAACTGCTCTCTAACACTGCAAACTATTCTTTGGAAACTAGAAATTTCAGTGCTTTCTATATGGACCAGGCAGACAATTTGCTAAACTGTCAACCTGTCATTTTGCACTTGTGTAACTAATCCAACCAGTTCTGTGAAGGAAGCAAAATATTTGCTACTTATGTCAAATGCAGCCCTGTACTTTGCTTTGACACTAGAACTCTGCTGCAGTTTTCTTTCACTTAAAAAGCAGAAATTTCACGTATTTACAAAAAACATTGGTAAGATTTGATTGATAATAGTTCAGAACTGTTCTAGAAAAGACTTTCACTATGGGCACAATGTTTGTAATAACACTGTAATGTCAAAGTTAAAGAACAAGACAGTGTGACATGTGCTTAAAAAGTTTCTCGTGTCAAGTACTTTGTTTTTCCCTGCGAACAATGGACAATTGTCTCCATTTAACTGAAATACTTGTATGAGATTTAAAACAACTGACCTTCTCTTTTAAAAAATGTATCTTTTATACTTTCTAAGTTAGAAAAAAAAATTTATGTTTTTGACTTGCTCATTAATCTCTTCTTTAGGTCACCAGTGAGTGTGTCTCTATTGTTCCAGGCTACACCAATGACTGCAATTTGTCTCTTATTTAGCACAGACAGGTATAACAAGCAAGAGAGCAATGTGACCATAACAATTGGCACAAAGCACTTGTTGCTCAAGAGACAGTAGATGGGGAAAGATAGGCCACACAAATACAGGAGCAAGCCCCTCCCCCATGCCCTCACGGAGCCAGAGCTTTCTGAAAGCCACAGTGCTGGGGAAAACTAGAGACCACCAAGGACACTTTGGCCTGTGGCTCAAGAACACCTGAGCACAGCTCACTTGGCTCTCTGAAGAGTTTAACATCTGAAGCAACAGAAATCGTAACATCAAAACAGGTTGAGACAGGAAAATGATTAGTAACTCAAGTGTCTGGGTGGAAAGCATTATGAATTGTTATCGCCTACCCATTCCTTCCCATCTAGCTCAGAGCCGTTTCAAAACACCATACCAATTCCTTGAGAGCATTGAGGATGTTTCCAGCATGATCTGGGTTATGCTGTGGTCTCCTTCCTGCATGTGCCTTTTCATCCTGCCTAAGCAGAGTGTAGGTTAAGCTTGGTGGAAGGGACCAGTGAGAACCACATTTGGAAAACCTTGCTCCTGGAAGTTGGTCCATTCATGTGCACCGTGGCTTTGGAACTCACCACCTCTCAATTGTCTGCTTTTTCTAAATCATCAATCAGAGCAGCTTTGTTCATTCCCAAGATGGGTGAAATGCACTCAATGTTTGTACTCATTTCCTCTAGCTTGGGACATTGTGCCCTTACACTTACAGTGCTGTGGCCCCAAGGCCTGCCTGGAAGTGTTGCCATTGATTCCCGGGGTCTAGGCCAGGTCTTGTTGACCCAGCTATTGTTGCTGTGCTCACCAAATGGGATGTGCTAATAGCCAGGCCCTCCTGCTCCTGCAGTGGTGGAAGCCATGGCTGCTCTCCTTGCTAATAAAGCATTCCTCTGCCTTTAGTCACAGTCGCTCCTACTGCTCCTCCTACTTCGTTTCCTTTTTTAAATCTAAGTTTTACAGTTAAAAAAAATTAGTGCTTATGGTCTTATGGCTCCAGAGGATAAGCAGTGATAAACCTCTATTTCCAACCCTGTCCTCCACCCACTAACTGCCCTCATGTAACAAGTAAAAACGAACACCTGTTCATTTTCTATTCATTTCACATGAACATCACAGCCAGACCACTGCCTCTCAGCAGAAAGTGAACCAGCAGACTAAACAACTTGATTTCTCCTCCTACCTCCATCTCCTGCTTGTGCTCTTGACGTCACCAGAAACCAGAAGGGGAGAGAAACCACTGATGTAGCCACTGAGTCACAAAGTAATGGAGAAGGGCAGAGAGGGGAGCTGGACAAGCTAACGGAAGACATCCAACATATGTACAAAATGACAAATCCCAAGTTCCTTTGGAACTCGTTCCCTCAGACTCGTTACTTTGCCTCTTGAATTTTCCAGGCTCCAAGAAGACAAAGGCTAATGGATCTACAGTTTGCAGTAATGACTGTCCATGCTTCCCATTATGTAAGATTTTTGTGGTGGATGGACACTCAGCAGCACAGTAGCCATATTGCTTCTGGGTTACCTGTAAAGCTTTTAAAGCTGATCGTCTGGATCTTGGATTGGCACAGACTCATATGAAAGAAAAAGATCTGAATAAAGAAGAGGCAATTATTATTATTCATTTCCAAATGGCAGATGATGTTTCGTGAGGATCTTGTCTTACGGATGAAAATAGCTAAGTAGGAGACCAAGTAGGCAAAGGAAAATTACTGTTTTAACTCCAGAATCCTACTGTCTATTTTCAGACAATGGGTACAATTGAAGCTCCATTGATATTAATATCTAAACCTCAATAGTCCTCAATTCCACTTGCTCAACTATATTAAGAGGCCTAATTTTTAACAGTGTCCCTATTTCTGGAAATTTGCTAGAATCCTCAGGGATCTTATATGTGCCCATGAGTCAATTGTGGTCATTATTTGCTATTCTGGTAAGATGAATTAGGGTTCTACAGCCTCAGGGGCTGATGGTCCCATAGAAGTACCACACAGAACTGAAACTGTTTATGTATCCATGGTTGTCTCCTGAGTACTAGTGGAGCAGGAACTCAATGATAGTTAGAGCTAAATCAAGTGTCTCTGAGCTAGAGCCACGCAGCGAGCTGGTCTGGTGGAGCTGGAACTCCAATGTGGCCCAAGAGGTTAGAGGTCAGAACATTGATCTTACAAAGTTAGGAGAATACTCCCTCTGGGCTACATTCAGTTGCAGTAGTATACAGTCCCACAATGTGGCTGTGTGGACCCAAAGTGTTAGTAGTTTAGTCTCACAGTTCTTTTCAATAATAATACACTATGCAACTTTGACCAAGACTCATACCTACTGCCAGAGGTCTGTGTAGAGGTAAATTCCACAGCGGTGACCTAAAATCAACAATCCCTCTGAAGCTTGTGCTCTGTTTCTGGGTCTGACTTGCTGCACCAGACTTCTCTTATAAGGAGCTCCCTTTGCTCTCTTGCCCCACATTGTTCTTTTCAAGATTCTGGCCTTTATGAGGACAACACCAGTTCATCACACATGTTGTACATGCCTTTATAGAGTTCAGAGTCTTTTTCTTGGAAAGATGTTGGGCCCTGTTATAGATCAGCATATGCAAACAGATTAGTAGTGAGAGATATTCCCTAGGTTTCTCAAAAAAAACCACATGAGCTCTTTTCCAGGCATACCCCCATCTCAAGAAATTCAGCTGCACAGATATCATAAAAGGAAGCAGTTCTTTTGGGGTGGGATGCAGAGTACAGCACCTGAAGTTTGTCATGTTAACTCATTCACAAACATTCGTAAGTGATGGCCTCTAGACAGTCAAGCCAATTTGATAATTTAATATGTAAAAAAAATAAATGAATTTTAAAAACCCTCTTCCCTACCGTAGTATTGCAATTAATAAATGTAGAAGGAATGATGAAAATAGAAGATCATTATTTGGCAGACACAGCAGTAACAATTATTTTAGGCAGAGGTAATTAATGAATACTAATACAAGTGGGCAAAAGTATGATGAAAAGCAGAATATTTACATAGTTTCAAAGGATGCCCTGATTAGATGCTTACTGACTTTAAAGAGAAGCACAGTCACTTTACAGTGGTGAAACCTGGCAGATGCCACTTTAACTAAGGGATCAAAGTAAGCATCACCTGTGATGAGACACATCGACTGCGTTCCTCATTACACGAAGCACTGACAAATGCACAGTGTCACTTCTATTATATTCTTACCAAGAATATGTAACCTGAATGTAATCATGAGGAAATATCAGACAAACCCAAATTGAGAAACATTCTGTAAAACAACAAAAAAAATCTGTCCAGTACTTCAAAAAGTCAAAAAAAAAAAAAAGACAAAGAAAAACTGAGGACTGGTCCCAGGTTAAAGAATAATAAACCATACAAATTAAATACAATGTAGGATCTTGAGTGGATCCTAAGCAGAAAAAGTACAGCAGTAGGACATGATAACATTTGAATAAGGTTGCTTAGTATTACTCTGTCAAGTTAATTTCCTGTTTTGAAAAAGGCACTGCGGTTATATAAGATGTTAACACTTGTAGAAGCTGGGCGAAAATATATAGGAACTCTTCATACTGTCTTTTGCTGCAACTCTCTCATAACTGAAAGTGTGTCTAAATTAATAGTTGAAAAATTAAAAATCAATTTTAAAAACTATGACTGAGCAAAATTTACTTATTATAATATTGGCTTGTGGGCAGAGTAAAAATACATATTAATGATAAGGAATATCTTCATTCCTGAAATTAGACAAGAAAACTCTGCCTTTGATTAGTCATGTGCAGGATTATTTAAACATTTTTTTAAAAGCACATTCTAAGCTCTCAGCATTTATTTTATTGCCAAAAGCTGAAGGTCAGAATACCAATTGTATGTGAAAATATTTAGGTAATTCTGGTCTGTTCCATAACGATATGAATAAACCTCTGCTGGAAACTGTCTTATTATGGCAATCAAACACTAAATACACTGACTGACGTTTCAGATCATCAGTGCCTGGGTGGAATGTGGATGGAAGAGGATAGTTTTTCATTTGGCAAATGAAACATCAAAACCCCCAAATCGCTTTCCTTAGGAAGTATTGCGTAGGAAATGAATCTAGTACTTTTTGTGTTTGGCCTGAAATATATATCACTTCAAATGCAGTGAGTTCACTTCCAGGGGCAAGGGAGAAATCCTGCATAACTTAGAAGAAACCTGTAAGAAAACAAAACAACAGCTGGAGCCATGGGAAGCAGAATACCTCACCTGTCATACAGGAATATATAATGTTAAATTTTAGTAATTTCTTAAGTAGATATACAAGAAAAAATAATTGAATAATAGCTTTAATTCAAGGGAAGAGCCATGATTATCACAGCCTCTACCAAATGATTTAATTACCTAGAAGTTAAAATATTCACTCCATTAAGATCTACTGATCTGTTGTTTGTTTCATTTCAGAGAAATAAGCATTATTGAACTAGCACTTGCTATTTGAAAATTAGCTTAGATTAATATAAGAAGGAAAAATATAAAGATTTTTCTCCCAATGTCCATGTGAGGTCCAGGTCTAGAAGCCTTGGTTTTGCTTTGGCAAAAGAAACAAAGAGAGACAATACTCCTCTTTCAGGAAAGAAATAAAAGCCAGATGACAGGAGTGAGATTTAAATTCAAAGGGATCAGAGCAAGAAGTGCCTAGGAGAAACTCTCCACTACTATCATCAAAGATAAAAATGTGGTGTTGGAAAGAGTGTTTGAGCTATGTTCATATAAATATTAAATGGAAGGAGGATCCAGAAATTTGACATTTGGATGAGAACATTAGCCATTCTTAATGCTGTTGTACACAATTGTACAGTAATGGAGTAATGGTGGGTGGGGGCAGTGATTAAACAAGGGAATGGAAGGTAATATAGAGTGCAGAAAGGGTAGAATTGGGGAGAACGATGAGGATGCTCTTGGAACAATAGTTCAGGTAGGTAATGATAGACACCTGATCAAAGCAATGGCACTAGGAATGACAAGGAAAGGAAGAATGCCAAACATCTTAGTTGTGGAGACAATAGGATTGGTGACTCATTGACCAAGAAGCATGGTTGAGATACCTCCAAGGTTTCTAGTCATGAGTGACTGAGTGAACAATGATGCAGTTACCAAGATTTTAAAATAAAGTAAAAGGGGCAGGTTTTGTGGGGGAAATGGTGATCTCTAGTTGAACATTCAGGAGATATCCAGAATACAGTTGGAAATAAACATTTATGCAGTATTTGGGAGTTAAGCTGTAAGCATGAATGAGAATTCCCAGAATGCATAGAGAAAAGAGAAGGGAAGAAGCTGAGGATGTAAGCACCCTGGCCAGGAACATGTAAGAGCTGTGTAAAGATAGAGGAGCCAAAAAAATCAGAAAACAGAATCTGATGTCATAAATGACGAGAGAGAAGAAGTCAAGAAGTGAATGGTCAATATTATCAAATGCTTGATAAGATGCTAGCTTCGAAGAAGCTATTGGATTTGATGGAATTATTAATGGGTGGTGGGGGTAGAAACCAAATTGCTGCAGTCTAAGACGTGAATGTCAACGAGAGCATGGGGATAGTAAATTAAACCTCTTCCAAAGAAAAAGCGGTAGAGAAATAGCTTGAGAGGGAGTCATTATCCCCAAACGATTTTTGATGCCCATCATAGGCCTAGCCTAGCATTTTTCATCTAGTACGCTTTCGATGTCCATTGAATGCAACATTTTTATTTACAAACCAGCTCTCCAATGAAAAGAATCCAGTGTTCAACAAACAAAACAGTACAAAACAGATCCATCATTTTGAAAGGGAAGAGGGACTGAAGGTAGTTTTGGGTGAAGGGGTGAGAATCATCACTTTTTCTCCTGCTCCCTGACCACACACACACCCTTATCGTAGATGATAGAGGGGAAGGGAACTAAACGGCCAGCGGATCCAGACCCCAGTGTAGCATTGCACAGTCAAAAAAAGAACTTTAACTACTTTTCCTTAAAAAAGGTGCCACTATTTGTCTTAGTCACTCATTTAATTTGTATTAGGTTGCATATTCAATATGGGAAACTTGAATTTTTTAATGATATAAATGTTTGCAGCATAACATTAAGTGAAAAAAGCTACTGTATTGCACATACAGTATGATCTCAATTTAGGGAGAAAATGAAAATATATAAATACAAATACACAAAGTAGGAATAAATACTAAAAGAAAATAAACTAAAATAATATCTCTGAGCAGAATGAGGTATTTTTATTTTCTTCATCTCTTCTGCATTTTCCCAATTTTCTACAATTAAAAATGCCTTAAAATCTTCACAGAATCATGGGAATTTCTAAACACTAGCAATTAAAGGCCATTCTCTTTGGTCTAAGTGTCTCTAAAATAATATTTATAATGGCAATTCACCAGACGTGAAGTTCCCTCAGTCTCCTTCATTCCCAACGTCTTAAAATCTTTTTTCCCTACTCATCCTACTAGTTGCTTGTACTTCCCTAGGTTCTGATTCTTGGATTCTCGAGGTGAGTTTTAAGAAGCAACATGGAAAACAGAATGGAGAATCCGAAGTTTGCTTTAGATGAGCCCAACAACCCCGTTTACTGTGTGGAGAAAGATAACTAACAGGCTAGGGTCTCCGCTCCACCATCTACGAGTTGTGGAGCACTAGATACAACGGTTAATACCGCTGAACCTCAGTTGTCTCTGTTTTCCCATCTTTACAACAGAGGTAGGAGAATTTACGCGTGGGGCGTGCGTGGGGCAGGGCTCGCTGGGAAGACGGGCCGCGCCACAGCTGGAGACGTGTAGAATCCCGTAGGTCTCAGGACGTAGCTCCGGGCAAGGCTCCACTCCGCACGTCTCGACTCCCAGGGGGCGGGGCCCGGAAATCTGCCAGTCAGTAGCTTCCCAGGTGATTCAGATGCTCAGTCAGGTTTGACAACCAAGGACTCTTTCCAGCCGTCTCGTAGTCTGGTCCACTTCTCAACTTCCTTCAGATCTCGACGACTTCCAGCTCCCGCAACGAAAGGAGCCACCGAAGCCCACGGGGCCGCCGGGCTCCCGGCCTTCCCCGCCAGCCCCCTCGCCCGGCGCCAGCCCCCGGGTTGCATAACGGGCCCAGCGGAGCGCTCTCGCGAGGCTTCCACCGTCCCCTCCTCGCTCCACGTCAGAGAGAATCGGGCGGAGCGGCCAACATGGCGGAACGCAGGAGACACAAGAAGCGGATTCAGGTAGCAAAGCCGAGTTTGGGGGTAGGGGGCTTCAGGGAGCTCGGAAGTAGAAGAAGCGGGGGAAGCGCCCTGGAAGGGCGAGCGAAACCGACCGCGGGGTGGGGCGGGGTTCTGTCGCTTGGTCGCAGGCTGCGGGCTGCCTGGTGAGGGGCCTGAGTGAAGGCGCTGTTGGCGACGGCGGAGACCGAGGCTGAGGGGCTGGGGCAGCGGCGGAAGGCAGGAGGCGCCGCGCTGGAATGGGCAGCTCGGGGTTCCGGTGACCGCGCTGGCCGGGGCCTGCGCCGGGAAGTCGGCTTCCCACCCGGGCACCAGCCTTGCCCTCTCGGCCCCATCCTCTCCCTTATCTCGAAATTAAGGCCGAGATAATTAGGGTAGAAGTAGGCGGGGGACGGTCCCAAAGCCGCCTGTTCTTTGTGCGCGAGCAGGAGGACTGTGGAAGGGGGAGTAATGTGGGTTTGGTCAGCTGCCCCGGGGCCCGGGCGGCGAGCTGCCTGCCTATCCAGATGTTCAGTGGCGTCTACCCTCCTTTCTCCTCGGTGGTATTAACGTAGTGGTCCAGTTGTAGTTCCCCGGCTTTCTTTCGGCCGACACAGTGTAAATAAACACAGCCCTGTTGGTACTGCAACGAGTTGGTCGCGCCCAGAAACCTTTCAGTGTGTCATCCTCGTAACCTACATAACATCCCTCCCTCATTCCACTTGCGAGTCAGCTGGGCATTTCATCCCAGCGATTCCCTCCCCCCACCGTTGTTCTCGCTCTTTACCATATGGATTAAATATATGGACCCTTTAGATTCAGGGTGTCCGTTGTCTCATCAGCCTGTGTGCCTAGAAACCTTCATATATCACCACAAACTGATAGCATGTTGTAAATTGTTAATATGCCAGTCACAAATTAACATATTCTTTCTGTTCCTTACTGTTTCATTGCTTAGAATGACTTTTTCTGTCCAATGTTTTATTTCTCCACTTAAAAAAAAAACAACTTTTACCACTTCATTGGCCTACACCACAGGTGATTTGAACTATGCAAGTTAAAATGTTCCTGAAAACTTTGGAATTTTGGAGTTGGGCGGAAATAAGAAAGTAGTTCTTAACAGGGTGCAGAAGGAGATCATAAAGAAACAAATTTCCCCAAGTTCAGACAGGTCATAAAAACCAAGGCTTAAGTTTATTATGGAAGAAATGTCTAATTATACTACTTGTAGTCCTTCAGAATTTAGTGTTATTGGTCAGGTATGAATATATGATTTTTATCAGAAGTTGTATTGAATTGCTCAAGTATATACTTACTAGACTCCTTATATTTACACATATGGTACATTTTATGCCCTTTAATAAACACTTTTTACTATTTCAACTATGATTTAATTTTGTTATAAATACTAATTCACTTTTTGAATAGCTGCTGTATTTCAATTGTGATTTCTATATTAAATAGAAAAGTAAATTAAGAAGTTGTGGTAGTGCTAGGAGCTAAAACTTGAGCCAGACTGTGCGTTTTGTACCCCAGTTTCACTCACTGTTAGCTGTGTAACTTTGAGCAAGTTACTTAACTTTTTACCTCAATTTCCAAATCTGTGAAAAGGAGTATTTTCCTTATATAAAAAAAAGGAACCTCATAAGGTTGTGAAAAAGTACATTTAAAAAGTGCTTAACACATAACTCCTTCCTTTTCCCCCAGCTCAAAGGATGAAGGATTTATGATGGTTTGTTTTGGGTTTTGTTAAGCAATTGGATATGCTAAAGAAAGATTAACCCCTACCTATTCAGTAAATAAACCATTAGGTTGTGAGTATAAAGTATAGCTATTTACTTAGTATTGTTATTTGAAGATCAGATAAGTATGTGAGGATCTGATTGTTAAGAATCAGCTTGGGGAGCCCTGGCTGGTGTAGTAGCTCAGTGGATTGAGTGCGGGCTGCAAACCAAAGCGTCGAAGGTTCGATTCCCAGTCAGGGCACATACCTGGGTTGCAGGCCACGGCCCCCAGCAACCCCACATTGATGTTTCTCTTTCTCCCTCCCTTCCCTCTCTAAAAATAAATAAATAAATAAAATCTTTTTTTAAAAAGTTAACCAAAAAAAAGAATCAGCTTCGCATACTGCTAAATCAAACCAAATACTATATATTTTTTCATTCTCAAAGTTTTCTACATAGCTGTGCTAGAATGTGAAAGTCTTGGGAGTGCGTCTTGGAGTACTACTATATAGTCTTCACAAACTAATTTAAATATACAATATCTTATAAAGTTCCTTGTTTATTTCTCCCACAGACTCAGAAACTATAATATTGGCATCACTTTAGACAAAAAGATCAAATGTAATGGCAGAGTTTAGAGTTTAAGTTACAGGAAAGATTCTTTTGTAAGACTTGGGCAAAAAGTTCTGTCATATCCACCAACTTCCCTGTTGTTTGTTACTTGATGTTTTCTGTTTAGAAAAGATTTTTATGTTTAGTAGATTTGGTGACCCTGAATTGAAATTTGTACATTCGGAAAACCATATGATACAGACAAGTTCAGGTTTTTAAAAAGTAAGTAATTCATTTGCTTTTTCTAGTGTAACATAATTTAGATTCTGATATCCCATCAAAGTTGGAAGAAATAGGACTATTGTCACATTTCCTTCTTGGGCTCACTTTACTAGTCAATGAAAACCAGAAGTGAGCTACAAATTCACTGACATGATATTGGAAAATTTTAGTGATTGAGATTAATTCAAATGAAAGTGATCTCCCTCTAAATTAATGAAACATTTTAAAATGACTTTATTTAGAAATGCAATTTTGTAAGTTTTTAAGAGCATATAGTAAGTACATATAGGTTAACAAAGTGTTGCTTACTAGAAAGATTGATTTAAAATTTTAGTATCATGAAGTTTTAGAGTTCAGAAGGATTTCCAGATAGTAAGGTTTGTTTGGAATCTTTTTGCACAGTGTGGTTCTTATGTAAAGGCAAAGTGGTAAGACCCAAAGCTCTTTCACCTCAGTGCTCCACTGCCATTACCCTTACACCCCATTGTCCTGTTAGCCACTTTTCAGACCCTGATGGAAAAGTATTTGTGTAAAACTTATCGTTCTAAACCATCACCCTCATTTTACAGTTAAACTGAGGTTCACTGAGGTTATATGACTTGACCCAGGGTCATTCATCAAGATAGTAAAAGCAGATTTAGACGAAGTCTTTTAATTCCCAGTTGATTATTCTTTCCACTTCAGTATTGATAAAATAAGAATAAATTGTTCTAAAATACTCTAATCCTGAATTATTTATATTAAGTTGTATAACATATTTAGCATGACTTGTCCTTGCTAAAGAGAGAATCATCCCAATTAGGGCTTTGCTTATGGAAAGCATCTACCAAATTTGGCCATGTGTAATGAACACTGTTGCCCAAATTTTTGAGGAAAAAATAAGGATGCACATTATATAGGTAGTACCTGAAATACCTTGTATCTCTTCTTGTATTTTGTAATTACTTGTTACATAAAATTTCTAGTACCATAATATGTTTAAAAATGCTAAAATTGCTTTATAATACAAAAAAGTATCTAAATATAAATAAATTAAAAGTTGAATTAAAAAATTAAAAGGAAAGATTTTTTTCCTGAAAGTTTTGGGCCAAAAACGTGGTGCGCATTATACACAGCAAAATACAGGTAGTTGAGTTTTGGGACATTAAATGGCTTACTAATTCTTATAACTTTTATAACCTGCATCTCAGTTAATTTTGTTGCACCCACCTGTCCCCCTGGCAATAAAATTCTGATAGATCATGGGCCAAGATGCTTAATTTCAAAAAAGGGAAGAAAAGAGAAAGTTGAGAACTATACAGTCTGACTCTCTGGGACCTTCTGAAGAAAGAAGGCAGGAAGCAGGTCCTAAGTGAAAACTGCCCCCAGCAGTTGAATGCAGGGCTTACAATAGGAGTGAAACAAGGGGATGTTACAGAAGGGCACTGTCAGAGTTAAGATGCAGAGACTTGTAAAACTATATTAGTAATGCGCTGTGTGACTTTAAGCACATGATTTATCTAAGGTCCCCTCCAGCTTTTATTCTGATAACTCTTTTATTTCAGATTACGCTTTTATTTCAGATTTTATTCTGTTAACTCTTATTTACATTTTCACCAATATTTTTATAATGCTTGTATGAGACATAAATTCTGTTTGTGAACTTTTTTCTTTTTTGCTGAGTTCACTTGACAAATCAATGAAGTTTTACTTCTATAGACTATAGCAGTTTTTAAAATTCTTCTAAATCAAAAATTTTGTGAGACTGAGTGAAACCTGTGGCTTGCTGACTCTTGATCTATTTTTTTCCTCAAAAAGATTGTCTTAAGTACTAGCTAAATACATACATATATATATAGTTAGAAACGTTAATTCCTATTTTATTATAGTATTTGAGTGTTGATGTATTCTAAAGTAAAAATATTATTCATTAAATAACTTGAGTGTTCTGACCAAACTTTCAATTTATATAATTTTGTATTGTGAGTTGTGGCAGCTAGCATCTTGGTATTTGGGTGTAAAGATGGGAGCCCAGCCTCAGAAGTTTGGTTCTTTACTTCTTCATTCTAAGACTTTTTAAAAAAATACTTTATTTATTTATTTGTAGAGAGGGGGGAAGGGAGGGAGAAAGAGGGGAGAGAAACATCAGTGTGTGTTTGCCTCTCATGTGCCCCCAACCAGGTCCCTGGCCCGCAACCCAGGAGTGATCCCTGACCAGGAGTTGAACCAGCGACCCTTTAGTTTGCAGGCCTGCACTCATTCCACTGAGCCACACCAGCCAGGGCTATTCTAAGACATTTGAGCTCATTCATTGAGCTATATAAAGTTCTTTTCATTCCAAGGTTGATGAGCTGGCTTCTCTTCATTAGTGGGTCATGCTATTCCCAAAAGGCCTTCACATTTTGTTAGAAGTTTTCTAGAAAATATTCTGGAAATTTGTTCACATCAAAAGGGAACGAAAGAGAGGAGATCTGTAGCCAATTATATAAACAGGAAGAGGGTAAGACTGTTTATACTCCTCAGGGGAGCAGTGAGAATGAAGATTCCATGGCAGGATCTTCTGTATGACCAGCTTCCCATGGTCAGGTTCTCTTAGTACTCTTCTGTGGCAGCCTTTCTGGCTTCAAAGCCCCAGCAGATGGCACAGACTCAATACTTTTCATTGAAGATGGCCAGTAGTATATATAACTTTGATGTGGTTTAATGAACATTTATTTCATAATATTCCACAAAGGAAAATAGAAACTTTTTTAGGATTTGAACTTCAGGAAGCAAGGAAGGTGTTAGTTCTGTTAAACCAGTATCTTGATAGAATTCACTACTTTTTTAGTTACAATTTCAGAGGAAGATATTGATACTTTTAAAAAGTATCAATGGATAAGTAGCTGTGTCTAGTTGGGGGAGATTATCCAAGCCCATGTTTTCTAGGTATGTTTTGTCCATTGTCACTTAGTAGTGTTTTTAGCAAGGAGGTGAAAGGAATGAAAATAAATTACAGTTGACCTTTGAACAACATGGGTTTGATTTGTGCGGGTGCATTTATATGTGAATTTTTTTCAATAAATATGTTGCTCTTGGTGTCCCTGGGTTTCACATCTGTGGATTGAGCCAGTGAATCTGAAGTTTTGACTATGCATTTATTGGTCTATGCCATTTTATAAACAGAACTTGAGTATTCAAGGATTTTGGCATGTGTTGGGTGTCCTGGAACCAGTCCCTCATAGATCCCACGGGACAATTGTAAAGTTTTGGGGTAATCAAAAGTTATATATGGATTTTCAACTGAGTAAGGTCAGCTCTCCTAACTCCAGCATTGTTCAAGGGTCAGCTCTACTTGAGTCTATTTTGCAGTGTGGAAATGAATTTGGTGAACCTGAAGTAATTGTTAAAATGAAGTTTAAAAATGTTGTGAATTCATGTACTATTCCCTATTGTATAATAATAGAATGGACTTTTCAGGTTCTTGTGTATCTTAATATCAGATTTTACATGTGATGCCTCTATCAACAATCAGTAGATTAATGCATTATGCTTGTGTTCAGTAAATTGTTTGTTTGCAGGAATGTAGACTTGTCATGCCTAAAGTTGATGTGATTGTTTTTCCCCCCAGAGTCACCTTCCTTGCAAATATCTGTTATTGAGAAACTATCCTTTCAGTTGATCAAATTAGAGGTTTGACATCTTTTACTCAGCCATTTTATTCATCCTTTATCATTGAGTCCTATCTGTTCTACATTTGAAATGTTTCAAATATCAGCAATCCTTCCCTTCCTGCTCTAGTATCACATCACATTTTACTTGAATGCTAACTAGTTGGCCTGCTTTGTGCATTTTCTTCCCAATTCATTATACACAGTGATACCAAAAATAATGTGTCTAAGTCATTTTTTCTAATTATGTTTTCTATTCAAAAGCTATTAATGATATTTCTGCTACTTACAGGATAAAGTTGAAATTTCTCAGACTGTCTTGAAGACTGTTTAGCCCTTTCTACTCATACTTACTTAGCCTCACACTATTTCCTAACTTGTCTCTGGTGGAGTCAAATTTTGCACTCACTCTCAGCCACAATGTTTATGCTGTCCATTTAATTTACCACAAACGTACTTTTCTTTCAAAATCCAGCTCTCTCTTCCAAGAGGTCTTTCTTAGCTGTTCTCATTCACATTGATAAGCCTGTTCCTAAAATATTTTTTTTCTGCCACTCATTTTGGAAAATATCTGTTGCTATTTTGGATAGTTTTAACAAATATAGGTATCATGCCTTGTAGATTTTTGGTATTAACTGTAGCACCCAAGGATATTATAGGGTAAACACTCAGTAAGTATGTATTTGAATGATTTACATTTATTGAGACTTCTTACAACAATCAGATTTAATCAAGCATATCCTAGTAACAAGTTATCAGTTAATGAGATGGAAATTAGGGAGAAATGAACATACATGGATATGACTATAAAATAGAATTTGTTTCTATAAGCCAATTATAGTACCTCATTATTTTCAACTATTTATAGTATTACCTTTTCAGCTGTATAACAGATATTGATATATAGAATATTATTTAATAGATGAGATAATATTCTATCTCATCTCAATTAAATGTTAAATCTTAATTAAATATTAAATATCTCAATTAAATATTATTTTAATAGATGAGGCCTGGAAATTCAGCATTTTACACAAGCACAATTAAGTACTATTATTTAACATATGAAGCTAACACATTAATAATTTTAGTGCAGTTTCAAAAATTAAAATACAGAATTTTCACCTTTTAGCACATCAGAAGTATTTTATAACTAGGCTCCAAATTAAATCATTATACACCTTGTAGATGTTAGTGAGCTTGGAATGTTAGATTTTGAATTTGAAATATTTTAAGATTTTATTTTTCTGTGATATGCATTTTAATGTATAAAGCTAAAGACTTTGTATTCATATAAATATTTGGTTTTTACTGTAGTCTTTATTTGTATTGAATGGTTCAGGCTTTTAATTTTTATTGACACAAATAATAGCCCACAAATGGGGTAGTACCACAGTATAAGAATCGTATGTTGTCAGTTGAGCTACAACAAGTAGAGGAGTTGGGAAATACAAAGGAAGAAATATGAGAAGTAGCTGCCAGGTGACCCAACAACCAAACCATAGGCTTTTACTTCATTTAACAAATTACCCCCTTTCAGGATAAAATTAAAGCTGAAACCTTGGTTGTTAATTGTTCCTTAGTTTCATCAAATGTAGCTGAGTTCAGTCATATGTGAAATTTGTGGGAAAACTGACTTAAAAACAGATGGCCTAGATAGTTTGTTTTTTTTCTATTTCATGTTAGTAGAATGTCTTGCCTGAAACATAGCTCTCTTTAGCATTAATTGTTTTCAACATCCTAGATTCTTGGCAAGTAATTCCTTACTATTATTTGGCTTTCTTCATTTAGAAACAGACTTTCCTGAAATTGATCACTTTTAGATTATATATTATTATAAATATTGTTTGTATAGTCTATGTATCATACTTAAACATGTAATTAAAGACAATACTTTTGCTTCCACAGCTTACAGCAATAAAATAACTTCTAATGTAGATATATATATAAGCTACAAAAGTAGACTGCCTTCATTTTCTTCAGTATATGGATGGGGAGAGTAAGTACAAAGGAGGATTATCAAATTAAAGTAGTTCAGAATGTAAGGAAATAAAAGGAAGATAGAGAATGATAAACAATGAAGAAAGTAATAGAAAATTTAGAGAAGAAATAGAAGAAAGAAAAAGGAAAAATTAAAGCAGTCTTTCTAAAACTCTGTTCACTTTCATAAACAAATCTTTAAAAAGAGTGTAATGGGCATTATTGTGTTAACACTCTTGTCTCATCAACAAGTCTTAGTTACAGCCATGTAACAGTTGTAATCGTTTCCTTAATTCGTTCTTTGAACACCAATAATCAACACTTAAAAGTGTACATTTCAACTTTAAAGACGTCAATCGACTTGCGGCAAGATGGAGGAATAGGTGGACGTGCACCGTACCTCCTCGCACAACCAAGATTAGAAAAACAATAATTTACAGACAAAATAACACTAAGAACTGATAGAGCATTTATCTGAATGGAAATCGGACAGCCAAGAAGTTGAAGTAGACCCGGACATCCAGACTGGTAGGAGACGAGCCGGGTGGGCGTGGGGCTGGCACGCGGAGGTCGGGGAAAATTTGGCGTGAAATCGGCGCGATAGCCATCCGGGGCGCAAGAACGCAGCGGTGATCCCTGAGTACTCAAGCTGCGTCTGGGGGACCCAGTGAGGCGGCGATTGTGGACCAGGGCAGAGCTCGCAGCCCAGGATCCCAGAGAAGAGTCTGAGCCCAGGAGAATGGAAGTACCGCCATTGTTCTCTCCCGTCCCCGCTCCCGCGCCAGCCCCCACATACAACGTCACAATCTAGCAACTGGGGTGCCCAGCCCCGGTGAACACCTAAGGCTCCACCCCCCACCATAACAAGAGCGACCAGACCAAAAAAAAAAAAAAAGGAGAGACAGGGAAAGACATAAGACATGTTTCCAACAGAACAGATCAGTCCCCCAGGACTCATCCTTTTGAGCGACCAAGAAATAGTCAATCTATCAGATGCACAGTTCAAAACACTGGTGATCAGAAAGCTCACGGAATTGGTTGATTTTGGGCGCAATTTAGATGAAAGAATGCAGATTACCATAAAAGAGATGCAGGAAGATACGCGGAGGAGAGCCAGTAGTGAAAGGAAGGAATCTGAGTCTCAAAACAATACAGTGGACCAGAAGGAAGATAGAATCAACCAAGCAGGAGAGCATGATGAAATAAGAATTCAAAAAATCGAGGAAAAGCTTAAGAGCATCCAGGACACCTTTAAACGTTCCAACGTCCGAATTATAGGGGTACCAGAATGGGAAGGGGGAAGCAACAAATTGAGCACATATTTGAGCAAATAATAAAGGAGAACTTCCCCAATCTGGCAAAGGGAACAGTCTTCCAAGAAATCCAAGAAGCTCAGAGAGCCCCAAAGAAGTTGGACCCAAGAAGAAACACACCAAGGCACATCATAATTACATTAGCCAAGGTAAAAAATGAAGGAGAGAATCCTAGAAGCAGCAAGAGATAAGGGGACAGTAACCTACAAAGGAGTTCCCATCAGACTGTCAGCTGATTTCTCCAAAGAGACCTTACAGGCAAGAAGGAGCTGGAAAGAAATATTCCAAGTCATGAAAGACAAGGACCTACATCCCAGATTGCTCTATCCAGCAAAGCTCTCATTTAGAATGGAAGGGAAGATAAAGTGCTTTTCAGATAAGGTCAAATTAAAGGAGTTCATCATCACCAAGCCCTTATTTTATGAAATGCTAAAGGGACTTATCTAAGAGAAGATAAAGAAAAGACATGTATAGTAAAAGGACAGCAAACTCACAATTATTAACAACCACACCTAAAGCAAAACCAAAAGAAACTAAGTAAACAACTAGAACAGGAACAGAACCACAGAAATGAAGGGCACATGGAGGGCTAGCAGCAGGGGGGGGTGGGAGGAGGAGAGGGGGGAAAAGGTATAGAGAATAAGTAGCATAGAATGTAGGTTGAAAATAGATAGGGGGAGGGCAAGAATAGTAGGGGAAATGTAGAAGCTAAAGAACTTATAAGTATGACACATGGACATGAACTAAAGGGGGGGAATGTGGGTGGGAGAGGGGGTACAGGGTGGAGGGGAGAGAAGGGGGGAAATGGGACAAATGTAATAGCATAATCAATAAAATATATTAAAAAAATAAAAAAGTGTAATGTAGCTGTCTATTGCATTTTTATTTTTGCTATGCCCTTACAAGGGAAGAAAAAGAGAAAGACAAGGTGAGAAAGCAGTCCCAAACAGTATCTAGGGTTTGCAACCACAGGGGAAAGGGAAGGAAATACAAATCTTAAGCATCTGAGAACTGAGATAGTTCTTATGGCTACCACTCTGGGACAGCTAACTTTGTTTAATCTGCTTCTACTTTCTTTGACATTTGGACACTCATTATTAGCAGCTGCTTAATCTTTTGAATTATTGTGTTGTGGCTTGTAAAAAGAGACAGGCAAGAGTGAAGGTAACCCAGTACAATGTAGTTACCATACTGGAAAAACAACTGAAAATAAATGCCTCATAGCCGAGGCCAAGAGACAGACAGGTTTAGGTTCTATCAACTTCCATTGTATTTGAAAGACATGTAATTTTAAAAATTCTTTATGCTGTCTTTTGCATAGATTACCAGGTCTACTCCAGTGAAAGCATGAAAGAAAGGCCTGTGCTCCACTTAAAAAGATTTTGGAACAAATCTGTAAATTATTCTTTAGTATGTGAATTTCTCAACTAAATGATTACTTAACTTTCCAGGAAGTTGGTGAACCATCTAAAGAAGAGAAGGCTGTAGCCAAGTACCTTCGATTCAATTGTCCAACAAAGTCCACCAACATGATGGGTCACCGGGTTGATTATTTTATTGGTAGGATTACATCAGTAAAATTATATTAGTGTATATATCTTATGAAGATACCTAAATTTGGGATATGTAGATGTTTTAAAAGTGTTTTCCAGGTATGATTAGTGAAGCTGGGTGATAAGCATATGACAGTTGATCATCCTGCCCTTTCCTTTTATGATTAAAATTGAAAATAAATTCTATTTTCAAAGTTCCTTGATTGAAACTATTAATAATGAAAAGATAAAAGGAATTTAAAGTAGATTTATTTTCTGTATTAATACTACCTTTTGTTCAGATAATATGTATACTTAAAGATAATCCTTTTGTAAAACTCCAGAGTATAATTCAGTGTGAAGCAAGTCTGTTAGAACTAATTTAGAAGACTTGGCTCTTCAGATAATCCAAACACCCTCATTATAAGCTGATATCTATAACATAGCCCCAGAGCTTATAAATAGTGGTTGAGTTCACCTCTTTGATTCATTAAGACTGAACTGCCATTATGATTAATGATTTTGATATTCATTAAGAGTTTAGAAAAATAGACATGCTATTCCCTTCAGAATTAATATATTTGGCTTCTTCTAGTGGCAGCAGTGGGCTGTTCAGAGCTTATTCCTTAGTGGGTTACAGTAAAGTACAATGGCAATTTATGTTACTGTGGGAGAGGAAGATTTTTGGTTTACTTACCCTATATTTACCATATTTTGCCATGTATAATGCACACCCACATTTTTGTGTGCATTATGCATGGGATTATTATACTCATTGTTATACTCATGATATGTAATCATTACACCCATGTAAAATGCACATCCTTATTTTTCCCTCAAAAATTTGGGCAAAAAGTAAACATTATACCTGGCAAAATATGGGTAATTGTGATTATTTGATAAATGATATTTACATTTATTTTAAATTTTTGGTTTAGAACATTTCCCTATTAATTTATCTTGCCTTAGTTAATATTTTTGAATGTTATTTATTTCCCAGTATTACTTTAAAAAGATGCTTATTGATATGCTTCACAAATTGAAGTTTTAAAGAACTGTTTATCATGATCATGTCAGACTTAAATTTTCTATAGAACTTGGTTTTTTTTTTGATGCCAGAGTACTGAAAATTGCCTTATAAAATATTTAGATAGAAAAAAATTTCTGTGTATACTAAATTTAAAATAATAAATTTCTTCTTTAGCTTCAAAAGCAGTGGATTGCCTTTTGGATTCAAAGTGGGCAAAGGCCAAGAAAGGAGAGGAAGCTTTATTTACAACAAGGGAGTCTGTGGTTGACTACTGCAACAGGTAGTGTTTATTTCTTGTTTTTTTTTTTTTTTAAGATTTTATTTATTTATTTTTAGAGAGGGAAGTGAGGGGGAGAAAGAGAGAGAGAGAAAAACATCAATGTGCAGTTGCTGGGGGCTGTGGCCTGCAACCCAGGCATGTGCCCTGACTGGGAATCGAACCTGCAATGCTTTGGTTCACAGCCTGCGCTGAATCCACTGAGCTACGCCAGCCAGGAGGTAGTGTTTATTTCTTAGTGAAGGATAACTAAATAGTAATTTAGTGATATTCTCTATGGTTCTGAAGCTTCTTACCCATTTTCACCATTAAACATAGTGATATTACAACATACCTCAAACAGCTCTTACACACAAACTGGCTTTCTTCACTATCTCAGGAAATATGTTTATTTGGTGTTAAGACTATCGTATTTTTGTAATTTTTATTTGTGTTCTACTAACATTTGTACATTAACCAGGCTAAGTACACTAAAGGATCAGCAATAAAAATCATATACCAGTGGCTACAATGAACAAAAAAGTCTTTGTGTTCTAGAGCAAATGTTTGGGGAGTCTTTTCTAAAACATTGTCAGGAATTCCTAATAGACCTGTTGTTCCTGGGGTTTTGTTTGTTTGTTCTATTAGTGCCTACACACTAAGCTATTAGCCAGCATCTTTCCCTGTTTTGTTTAGTGATTGCTAATGTATTTCTTGTGAAATCAAGGCAGCTGCACCATCTACTTTTTCTTGACTCCAAAATGAAGAGTAAACAGTTCAGTAATATATTCATGTTTTTTATAAGTACTTCTCCTTTGGGAAAAAGCTTTTGATGGTGAGCAGTGTACAAAAATCACTTTCCTCTTGGAAATAAGTATGCTGGTTTTTCTTTACATTTTTTTTCCCTTGGTTTAAATAGGCATATTATGCTCTTGGCTGGGTAGATTAGTTGGTTGGAGCATCGATCCCAAACACCAAGGTTGTAGGTTCAATCCCTGGTCAGCACATGCAAGGATCAGCCAATGAATGCATAGATAGGAGGAACAACAAATTGATATTTCTCTCTCTCTAAAATCAATAAACCAGAAGAAAATTAAGCATATTTATTAAGATGTAGATAAACCAAATTTTGTGTTTGTGACACTATAACAGAAATTTGACGTTTTAGATTATGTTTGGTAGGGAGGTACACATAGCAGTTTGCTAATATATTGTTTAATGGCATTTAAAGTATCAGCTGCATGAGACCTCTTAAAAATCACTACTTCACAACCTTGTTTCTAGAGCTGTAAAGTTAAAGAATTATTTAAAATTCCTTAAAATTTGTAGTTGTCAAAAAGTGGAGTCAAGGAACATTTATAAAGGCTCCATCAACATGGACACCAGGGTGTGGGGATTGACTGATGGAGGGGGGTGGGCAGGGTAGGAGAGAACAAAGAGGGGATGGGACAGGAACAAATAATTGAAAAACAATTTAAAAAAAACTAGAGTCACTAATGGACCTTTTCGAAACAATGAAAATTTCATTGTTGGAACAGAGATAAGCAAACAGTGCTGTGTAGTTGGTATTTTTCTTTACAGCCATTTGTGTGTTTAGAACCCCAAAGTGCAAATTTCCCCACCTTGCCTCAAAATAGATATATTTTTTATATATGATATAAAAATTAAATGGAATAAACACAAAAACAGAATGTGAAGTAAATTACCCAAGGTCACAGCTAGTTCTAAGTGTCAGAGCCAGAATTCTAAATCCAATAGTTTGGTTCCATAGTGCTCCAGCATGCTCTTAACCACTGTGTGCTGTGCTAACTCTTCCAACAAAATGAAGCATTTAATGAAGCAAAAATTAACATAAAGGATTCACCTGTCAATACTCCACTTTCTAAAAGTTCATGAAAGATCTCCATTAGTAGATCTGCATTAGCTGTCTACAGTACTTTATTTGTAAAAGTGAAAATCCTCTTCAGATTTCTTTAGGTAGGCAAAAGCAGCGCTAATGTAGGTCTTTCGTGGAAGTAAAGCAATGTAATGCAAATTTTTGAAGAGTGGGGGATAGTACTCTTCATTATGCACCCTTTCAGCTTACAAAAGTTTTCATAGGAAAACTGTATTTTCAGATAGCAGGAAGACAGTACTGTTTGAATATGAAATCCGTAAGCCCAAATCTCTGAGGAGAGCAGCCAGCATTAATCCACATTTCTTGGCCTTTTAGGAGCCTTGACACCTTGTTATATGAAAAGCCCAAAGGACCTGAGTACAAAGAATGTCCTAGAGATACACTCAAGTGTCATCATATGTGTCATTTCCATTCATGTCAGGTTGTGTCCTTTCTGCACTAAAGTAGGGAAGCATAATACCTAGATTCTTGAATGCCCCTTCTAATACAACTATGAAGACCCTCATGGTTTCCTGCTTGGCTATAGCCAAAACTATAAAAGAACACTTCCAAGTCTCATTTTCTGAAGCTACTGAGTGGCTTAAGGGAACCTGAGGAAAAACAAAACAAAGTATAGGATAATACACAAAATAAGTGTATCTAATATGCTTTAATGCCTCTTTATGGCCTGTTTGAAGTACAGACTCTTCAGCCTTTAATCTAGCACCATCCTAACTCTCCCAGTGACTTTCCATCACCAGCCCCCTCGCCTGCAGGCCAATAATGTCCTTCTAACTCCTTTTCATATACCACACTCATTCTCTCTTCTGGTCTTCACTTGATCATAATCTGCCACTTTTGCCTCATGGTTCTCCCTCTGTCTTGACTGCTTTTCAATATACGTATCTCTCAAGCTCCATCTGTACCATGTGGTGGTCCGCACGTCCTCCAGTTCACATTAATCTTTGTATCTAAAGTTGTACAGAATTTATAAAGCTGGCTTCATGTAGTTTAGCCCTTAAGTGTTTTAGAATTGTTGCACATGTTTAGATTTCTTAGCAGCTGAATATGAAGGCAGTTGTAGGACTAATTTATACTTTATTGTAACTCCATAGCACAATGTGGATATTTAATGAAACCTCACCATTGTCACATAGGTGAACAGTCCTAAACACATATCTGGCATCAATAAACGTTTATTAAACCTGAAAAAAAAATTAAGAGGTGAGGAAAGCAATTTAATAACTTGCTGCTTTTAATCCATTTGTTTATTTAACAAATATATATTATATGCCAGTCCCCAGAAATACAAAGATGACTGACTTGGTTCCTGCCTCTGAAGCCCCTATTCTAGTCTGCTAAAGGAAATTCAAGACTACTACACTGAAGTGTGTTCTGTAAGGAAGAGATAGGGAAACTTAAAGAATCACTTCATAGAAAAAATATCTTTTCATTTGATTCTGGCAAAGGGCACAAACATACTAAGATAGGGAAGTATGAATAGTGCTGTGAAAATGTCAGAGCTTTGTATGATTTGTACTATATGATGTATTTAAAGCTTAATGGAGGCACTGATAATTATTACAATAGTAAATGTCATCTCACTTTTGAGGCATAAGTGAGTTGAAGTAGACATCCTCTGAAGACCTGTCAAGAATGTCAATGATTCTACTTATTACTGCTACACCTACTTATTAGACAATGGAATGAAGCTATAATTAATGATTTATGAAACCAAATGTGTTTGTGTATGTGTTCCATAGTTGTTAAATGAAATTTAAGATTTTGTTATACCAGTAATGGCTAACATTGAGTGCATATATGTCAGGCACTGTGCTAAACAGTCCGTATGCTTCTCATTTAGTCCTAGATATACCTATGAGATAGATACCACATTTTATAAATAAACTAAAGTTAAGTAACATACCCAACACTACAACAGCTAGGTGAGGGGTAGAGGTGGTATTTTAAACCATCTCCCTGAATGTGAACTTTTCAACATCAATTTGCCTGGTTTATAGTCTACTTTTCTTTCATGGGAATGGAGCAGCTGTGCAGGAGGGGTGGTAGAAGCTGATTTTCCTACTGGTTCTGTGCCCTTTTCTATCTACTCAGTGAGAGAAAGGTGTTTTTTTTTTCTCTCTTAAAGTTCCATATTTTATTTTTATTTTTATATTTTTTAATTCTCCTATGAGGATAAGTTCACTGATTCTTTTTTTTTTAAGGAGAGGCAAGAAGAGAGAAACATCATCCTTAGAAACATTGATTGGTTACCTCCTGCATGTGCTCCAACTGAGTATAAAACCCACAACCTTTATATATATATATATACATATATATATTTATGCTATTACAGTTGTCCCACTTTCTCTCTCTCTGTCTCCATCCTTCTCCCTATCCCTACCTCTCTCCACCCCGCCCCCCACATTTCTCTAAAATCAATCAATGTAGGTGAGAATTTTTTAAAAACCTTCTTAAAAATAATAAAAATAAATAAAATTCCCCTTCATATACCCACCACTACTCTTAAATCCCACTTTCTACTCATAAGTTGTTCATTATTAAGGGACTTATTTCAGTTTTTTGTTTGTTTACACACAAATGTACATGTGTGGCAGATATTAATGGGGCCTTTCAGACAGTTGGACAATTATTTGCTATATAGATCTTCTGAACAAGTAGAGGGCCAGGTGAAGAAACCTAGAAGTTAGCTTTGTGGAGATATTCATGGAGGTACTAACTGGGTGGCAGAAAGAAGCCCAGCCAGGCAGGTAAAAATATAGGTGCTCCAGAGGGCACAACATGATGACCAGAAATAAGTGGTCATTGGGCAGGAGGGAGGCATCCAGTTAACAGGTGGTATGATGTGCTTGAGCAGGCACCTGCGGGGGTAGAAAGATGCATAATCACCATTAACAGACAGTTGGTGGCAGTGAGTTCTTCTTTGGTGGTTGTACTCAGGCAGAAATGAAGCACAAATCAGGAACTCTGAAACTGGAACAGAAGATTTTTACAGATGGCGCTTAGGTGACAAGTATAAGGACAACTCAGTTTTCTAGTAGGATTCATAAGTTTAGCAACTACCACCAAGATTGACTTAATTTTGCGTCAGCTGAGCTTCCTGCTAAATTCAGTAGCTAAAGAAATGAATAAAGCAGGGATCTCGTAAGTAGTTTACAGTCTAGAAAAAGGGGCAAATAGACATAACAAAATTATACAACAAATTAGAAGATAAATGTTATAGATGGGATAACAGAAAATGAGGAAGGATGCAGGGTAGGTTTACTGTTTTTAATAGGGTAGGCTTAGATGAGAAGGTAACCTTTGAGGGAAGTCTTGAAAAAGTGAGACATGCTTATTTGGGGGAAGAACATTCCAGGTAGGAGGGACAGCCAGCGTAAAAACTCTGAGGTTGGAATGTAAAAAAATAACTGTGAAAATAAGAAAAGAACAATGAATTAGTGAAATAAGGAGTACATAGTGTTGTTTTGCCAAATATATTGTATAGTTTTCATTTTGATACTGTGAGAGTTGTTTTCATAGTCCAGAAATCTTACCTTAACATATTTAATTATTCATTACTTAGTTGAAGATATTTCATTATAGTAGCATGATAAATGGTGAAGTACACGGAGGAAAAAAAAACAGAGAAAGATGGCAGAAAACATGATTTGGATCAGTAAAATCATGGGCATGTTTTTCATCTGTTAACATTTCTTAACCTTATATTCATTGAACCCTTATGTGTGCTCTTGAATTTGAGACTTAACATTAAAGAAAGCAGAGTCTTGATTACTGTTAATGAACATAAAGAAAACTTTCATAAGGATAATTTCAAATCTACAATCTCATATCTAAATTATATAGTTAAAAATGAAAGTTAGGTTGACACCTTTTATATCAGATTGGGTGTACAGTTCTTTTGATTACAGGTGGGGTTAACTCCCCCCCTGCCCACCCGTGAGCTTACTAATTGTAATTGCTCTTATGAGTTGCCAGTGTATGTCTTTGCTCATTTTATTCAGATCTTGCTTGGTATTTTTGCTTTTTAGTCTGTATCTTATAATTGTCACACCTTTTTGTTAAAGGCTTTTAAAGAAACAATTTTTTCACCGGGCACTAAAAGTAATGAAAATGAAGTATGATAAAGACATTAAAAAAGAAAAAGAAAAAGGAAAAGCTGAAATTGTAAAAGAAGAAGATAAAAAGGGCAAGAAAGAAAGTCTAAAGGATGAAAAGACCAAAAAGGAAAAAGAAAAAAAAAAAGATGGTGAAAAAGAAGAATCCAAAAAGGTGATTTCAGTTAAGATTAAGTAAAAATTAAAAGTCATTTAAGATAACTACATTAGGGTTTTTATAAATACCACAGTTGAGAATTTTGATTTTTGTGTCTCAAAGAGTAAAACCTTTGACTGTATGAATGTTAAAGTGCTTTTTGCTTGTTTGTGTTTTTTTCTTCTATTTAACTTGTGTTTTAATAGGAGGAAACTCCAGGAACTCCCAAAAAGAAGGAAACTAAGAAAAAATTTAAACTTGAACCACATGATGATCAAGTTTTTCTGGATGGAAATGAGGTAAGAGTAACTGAAAGGTAGAAATCCAGTTTTTGATAGGAGTTTTCAGAATTATCTTAGATGCCTTCACGAAGAAAATAATTTAGATAAATCTAACCATGTAGATATAACATCTAGTCTTTATTTAGATTTTTAAAATTTACAAAAGATTAGTCAGAATTAGGTTCAGCTGTATATGAGTGATAGGAAACCTGAAATAAAGGTGGCTTAAAACAAAATAGGTGCTTATTTCTCTCTCAGCAATGAAATTTAAGGAGTAAGCACTGCAGATAGTGGCAGCTCCATGGTGCATCTGTGCGCTCCCACCTGTGTGAGGGAATTCGTAAAGATTACCTTTATTACTAATGGTCCAGCATGACAGCCAAGCCGGTTATCTGCATCCAAAGGAAGGAAGGAAAATGAGGGACAAGACTCCTCTTTAAGGACACTTTCCAGGAAGCTGGCAGTTTCACTTCTGCTTAGATTCCATTCTCTAGAACCTAATCACATGGTCATGCCTATCTGCAATAAAATCTTAGAAATGTGCTTTTTATACTGGGCAGTTTATTTGCCCAGCCAAAATACATTTCTATCAAAGGAAAATGAAAATGAATGGTTAATGGGGACACCTACTGGTTTTTGCCTCTTATAATTAGACACACTACTTTAGGGGCTAAGATTTTCAACATTAGTTGATGCTTTACTCAAGGAGATAGTCTTGTTTTGTTTTTTTGTAATGGGAAATATGTGTGGCAATAACCTTCCATGAAGACTGTTTAATTCAGTCATTAAACCAGTACAAAAACATTAATTATATACTGGCCATTGAATTGTTGTGAATTGCAAGATTATTTTTTCTTTCTATATCTAATACAACAGTAGTATATGAGTATTTAAAGTAGCAATTCTGGGAGTTATGAGCTTGAAATTCTAGGGAAGCTTTTCAGAAAACATATGCCCTAGGCTCATTCCAGACACACTTGCATGAGACTGTCTGGTGTGTGTGTGTGTGTGTGTGTGTGTGTGTGTGTGTGTGTGTGTGTGTGTGTGTGTGTGTGTGTTGTATAACATGCCCCAGGGTTATTCTGATGTGAGCCCATGCTTAAGAACCACATAATTGAAGACTGCACATCTTCTGAACACGAAAGCTCAAATACCTTCAGTTTTAGACATAAAGCATCAGCTATATGCCAAGACATTTTTATAGATCCTAGGAATAACATGATAGATAAAATTCTCTTCTTAGAAGCTCTATAGTCTAGCAAGCATACCAACTTTTAAACATGGGACAGTGTTACAGTGTGAGAACAGCAATTAAGGATAGCTAATTTACTCAAGAAAGGGTAAGGAGGTTCTGCAGATCCTGAACACTTGAGCTGAGCCTCGAAGGATGACTGGCACATTGCCGAGCACTGGGAAGGAATTATAGATCTGTTAGGCAAAGGAAGTAGTCTGAGCAACACCATGGGTACTTGCATTCCTGAAAAGGCTAGATTTTATTCTGTAGAAAGAAGCATGCTTTCAAACTTGCAAAGGTGAGGAATGTCTTTAATAACTTATTTTTTTAGAATGCTGACTTGCAGAAGTGATCTCTGTGGATCTGATTTCCACGGAAAATATGCAGAGTTTAAAAAAAGAATGTAACCCTCAATGTTGGAAGTGGAACCAAGTCAAAAGACAACAAAGAGTTCTGTCCAAAATGGAACCATGAAATTGAAGAATACTGTTTTTTATAGAAATTAAGAGATAAATCTAGAAGTTTTATGGATGATGATTAAGCAGAGTTCTGATTTTCCTGAATGAAGTCAATTTCTGTTTTATAAAGTAAATTTAGCTTTAAAGCAGTGGTTCTCAACTTATGTGCTACAGACCCTCCATGGAGAAGTAGGCAATGAAGTTATTGCAAGGAGTCACAGAATCTTTATGTTCACTAAGCATGATCTTTAATAATGGTTTTTTGTATCTCATCAGTGACAGAGAACAGGGTGGAGTTGAGAGCTGCTGGATCTGTAATAGGCCTGGCTGGAATCTATTTAACTGTGCTCTTAGCCCAGACTGGTTCTGCTCATGCCAGTGTCCATAAAAGGACAAAAAGGTTGTACAACTCTTGGTCCTCGGGTTGAATGAGTAATGGTTTATACACATGAACAAATTGTTAAAAGCATGTAAGTATGTAGAAATTTAAGTGCCAATTTATAGTTGTTTTAAACAATTTTCTAACCGAATGGATACCAAAAGAAACATGACTACTGAAGGAAAGGTCTTTGGAATTTATTTGCCTCAAAAAGAAATCTCATGTTAAGAGGTTGGAAGTTATTCCTGTAGAAGATCTAAAATACAGAATTAAGCTTAATTTTCTAATGTGACCTTAAAACCGAAAGCACTGTGGTTTCTTGATTCTTCTAGGTATTTGTGTGGATCTATGACCCAGTTCACTTTAAAACCTTTGTCATGGGATTAATTCTTGGTAAGTATAGCCTCTAAAATTTAGAAAGGAAATTAAAATGCAGAAGCCATAAAGAAAAATACTTAACATAAAATAGTGTATTTAAGTATGCTTTAAAGTCAGAAGATAAATGTTAAAATGAGGAAAATATTTGCAACACATTAAAGCAAAGATAATTAAGAAATTAACAACCTGATAGGAAAATAGTAATGATAGTCACAGATAAAGAAATACACTGACCAGTAATTATGAATGCTACTTAATCACACTCATAAATACAAATTAAAGCAACAGTGATGAAAAGAATTACAGTTTGATAGTGCCTCGTCTTAGTGAAGGCCCAACACTTGGGAAAAGCCAACCCTGTCCAATAATCGATGGTATGTCCATTGTTTTCGTTTTCTTGGGAGACAGTTTGGCAATACCTTTTCAGATTTTAAATGTATATACACTGACCCAGTTATTCTACTTCTAGGAATTTATCCCTTGGCTGTTCATAATACAGTTGCACAAAGGATCTATTCAGAAGTGTGCATTGACAGTAATCTATTCTAATCCAAATTTCTCAGATTATATTTAGGAGGGTAATAAGCAAGTATCTTTCAATTTTAAATGCCTGTCTTTTTTGACCTAATAATTATACCTCAATTTATCTTCTGCTGTACATGCTCAGTTGCACTGATGTACATGTACTTTGGTATTTGGTGCACTGTTGTCTCTTAATAGGATAAAAATGGAAATAATTCAAGTCCTCCAATAGGAAAATGGTGAAACTCCCCACTAGAATACAATCCAGTTCTTAAAGATTTAGATAGGATGTACTGATAGAAAGATATCTAGAATCAATTAAATGGAAAAAAAATTGTAAAAGGATAAGAATATTATAAGTTTATTAATATAGAAAAAAATCTATGTAGCTAGTTTTAATTTTATATATGCAGTCTCTGGGAGTACGAATAAACATAACACTAATTAACCTCTGGAGAGTAGACCAAGAATTGGATAAAAACTTGACTTTATAGCTTTTACTTTATTTTTATTTGGTTTGGTTTTTTTTTTAACGATGAGTATGTGTTATTCTTGGGGGTTGGGGGAATGGTTTAATGAGTAAAAAAAAGCAGTTAAATAAGCTTGATCAATAAGGTATCATAGGATGTTATTCAAAATAATTCTTAAGATTGAAACTCAACAGTTTCAACCCAAATGTCCAATAACTGTTGATCACTTACTATGTACTAATAACTTCACTAAATATTTTATATGCATTGTCTCATTTCATCCTTACAACAGCCTTTTAAAAAATGGGAACAGACACATATTAAATATAAAGTAACCTAGCCTTGAAGGGATTAGATAGCTTGCCCAGGGTTACTTAGCTCATAAATGATGTACTGTATTTTGCCGTGTATAGTATGTGCCCACATTTTGACCCAAACTTTCAGGAAAAAAAACTTTCATTTTAATTTTTAATTCAGTTATTTATTTATTTATGTATTTTTTTAGATTTAGATTATTGTTTTAGAAACTGCTTTCATTTCAAGTTTGCAGTAAGTTCAACAAAACCAATTATTGTACTCCAGGGTATTAGTTTGCATACAGATATCGTTACTGCTTTCTAGAGTTACACTTTTAATGCATAAGCATAAATGAAAGAATTACAAACATTTATACAGATACAAAATTAGTACTACCCATGTATAATGCACATCCTTATTTTTCCCTCAAAAATTTGGGCAAAAAAGTACTCATTATACACAGCAAAATACATTATCTAGAATTGGAATTCTGATCTCTTTTGCTCTAAAAACCTAATAATCAGAATTCTCATTTCTTATGATTGTTCAATGTTGTTCCACTGTACTTAAAAAAAAAAAACCTGAAGATGCTTGTATACCCTTTCCTGAACTACCAAAAACCATCTGTATCACCACCTAAATGCACCTAAATATAAATCATGTGGTGGTTATGAAGGATTTAAATGTTATTTTTTATACTTATCTGTATTTTTTATAATGAACATGTTACTTACCATGAAAAAAATCCAACAAATGTTATTTTACTTGAAACCCTAGTCATTGAAGATTTTTCTGTATAGTTGTGGACAGGTCTAATTCAATTTTTTACTTTGGGAAAGAAATAGGAATTTTTCTGAGCCTATCCCAAAAAGGTCACAACCTGGTGACTGACCTTTTTCAGTCTGTAGCTGTCCAAGATCCACTCCAGAATCAGAATCTCCAAGGAGGATCTGTGGAGTCATTTTTTTTGTTGTTAAGTTTTATTGTTAGGTTGTTGTTTCTTTAAGTTCCCCTATTCAGTAGACAGATACCTTATAGTCAAAAAATAAAGTAGACATTGCTGGAAACCAGTAGCAGTGCATCTTTTAAGGAGCTAACTATTTCACATTTTTTTACTGCACTTTCCACTTAACTATATGTAATTCTTACTAGAAAAATCCTAACCTGATTTAAGAACAGTAGTTAAAATGTTGAATTGTGGGAAATAGCTGATAATTGACCATCTTTTTACCTATATAAATGACAATTTTTAATATATTTCAATATGTTTATGTTTCAGTTCCCCCCAAGGAATATATTCACTGTTATTTCAACCAAACCATTTAAAATTTTAATCTAAAAGTTATCTGTGTAACTTTGTCATTTCTTGTTCCAGTGATTGCGGTGATAGCAGCCACCCTCTTCCCCCTTTGGCCTGCAGAAATGAGAGTAGGTGTTTATTACCTCAGTGTGGGTGCAGGCTGTTTTGTAGCCAGCATTCTTCTCCTTGCTGTTGGTAAGTATTATTATTAGTAAAGACTTCAGTAAGGTAGATACTGAGCATTTAAAACTGTAGTCTGGAGCTTCAGTAAAACTTTATAGCAAAATTAATGTAGGCAAATCAAGCAGTGTGTAGTCCTACTTTTTGGGTTTTATCCCAAATCTGACTCAGGCTTTCAGTAGTAGTATATCTACTTGATTAGATTTGGTCTATTCTGAAGAAAAATGATTTAATTATGACTTAATCTGCACATTGATATGCTTTAAAATTTAGCTACCACAAGGATGTTAATATTTTTACAGTGGTTTATTTATTAGATATAATATTTTTATATTTTGGCTTTAGGCAAATGAAACTTGTATTAACTATTTAAATTCTATGTATATGTTTAATAAATGACTTTAAACAATCAATTTGCCATTAGGAAAAATCAATTTGTACCCATGTACCAAAATAAATTCTAGATTCTTTAAGGAGTTCTAAAATGTTTTTTAAAAATCAAACAAGAAAACATAAGTAATGGATGCCTTTCTTAATGAACAATAAGACGTTATAAAAACCCAATTCAAAAGAGGAGATTATAAATAAGTGATTAAAATAGCATGAAAAATGCTCATCACTAGTAATCAAACAATAAAATTAAGATAATGAAATGGATTTTGCCTATTAGGAAGATTTTTTTTTAATGGAATAATTCCAAGGAGGGTTTGACCAGAAGGAAATGCACCTAAATATAAATAGTGGTAGTAGTTATGAATAATTTTAATGTTATTTTTTACACTTGTTTGTATTTTTTACAGTGAGCATGTTACTTACCATGAAATACTCCAATAAATATAATTTTACTTGAAATCCTAGTCTGTATAAAAATTAAAAACAACACCCACATTAGAGGACATAATTTCACCAAGAGTATCTGAAGTGAGTGCATGTTATTCTGAGGTTCTGTAATAATAAACTCTTACGTTTAGCCCTGGCTGGTGTAGCTCAGTGGATTGAGCATGGGCTACAAACCAAAGGGTTGCTAGTTCGATCCCATTCAGGGCACATGCGTGAGTTGTGGGCCAGGTCCCCAGTGGGGGCCACATGAGAGGCAACCACACACTGATGTTTCTCTCTCTCTCTTTCTCCCTCCCTTCCCATCTCTAAAAATAAATAAAATCCTTATAAATAAATAAATAAATAAATAAGCTGTTACGTTTATAAAGTATTACTCTTACAGCCCTAAGTGATTTCCCTCTGTACATCCCTTCATCCTGGACATCATGGTTTATCCTGAGTTGGTGCCACCATCCATGGGCCCAGGAGCTCATCCTCATCTAGTGTTTTTATTCAAGTCATCATGTTTATGGGCCTCTTTTTTTTCCTCAAATTTCTGACTCTCACCTACCTATCTTTCATTTTTTCCCTTCCTCTAGCTTAGTAATCTTGAGAAAAATCCCCTGAGGCTTCTGTATGTAACAGAGCACAGTTTGTAGGCCAAGAAATAGTATCTGAGACTGTGAAGCTGGTAACTTGTGATAGAGTATCAAGAGTGAGAAGCCATAAACTTCAGTCTGACGTTAGATATAAGTTGGTGTCTTCTGGCACCAATTCCCAAACCCTTGAAAATTTCAGCAAAGGTTTAATTCCACGGAATAAAATTAATCTACATGCTTATCTTTTATTTAAACCACTGTTCACAATAGTTTATGGTTATTTATTATCTTGTTTTGCTCTTTAAAATACTATTTCTTCAGTTGTGTTTTCTGTAATTTCTTAATTTTAAATATACTGTGGGTTTAAATAGTATTGTGCATTAAATAATATTAAAATTAAGCCAGAAAAATAAACCCCACATTTTGTTGTTTTTGTTAGAAAATGCAATTCCAAACATACTTTCCAATCATTTTGATCTATAGCCCAATTGTAAACTGAATATTTATGTTCTCCTATGAAGTATTACATATATTGGTCAAAATTGTATTTGGTAGTACTTTGAATATGTATTACTAATATTGCCATTTAAAGTAAGTCCTTAGGCAGTTTTCTAAATTTGTCACTTTTAGTATAGAAACTGTATGACAATCAATATATGTCACAGTGGTTTCTCATGATTCTTCCCCTTTTGCCCCTGGTAATTGACACCACATAGGTAATCTAATGTCACATAGAGGAAAACTGTAAAACATGTTAGAATTCTGCTATACCAGTTTAGATATGGTGAGAATTTATATTTTATTTGTGCCATTTCTATATTATGAGGCACAAATTTGAGGCAGTATTTCGTATTATGAATCATCTGTCTTCCAACCCTAAAAAGCCTATATCATAGCATCATAATTATATTTGGGGAAAAAGTTACACAGCCTCCTAAAAAGGCATTCATTACTTTTTTATTAGTGGAATTCTTAAAATACAATTTCAAACATGTTTATACCACAACATACTAATGTATAGAGAGTCTTTCAGAATATTTATGTTCTTTTGTGAAAATAGAAATTACTACCTTATAAAAGTCAAAGCAGCTAAAACCATTTCCTTTTATTTATCCAAAGCAAAATAACGGAAGAAGCATACATGAGCTTCTTTTAAGCCTTACATGAAAACAGTGATATAATTGTTTGTAATTGGGGGGGGCGACCCTGTCAAAATTGACTAGTTGATAACATTCACATAATTATTATGACTTAAAAAATAGGAAAATCACTGAACTCTGTGTAATTGGTAAATTAATAGAAAACTATGTGAAATATTGGGTTTTGTGTTTGTGATAAATCATTATGATAAACTTTAAAATTTTCTAGTTCTTGCATTTACTAACCACAGTTTTGTCATATATTGCTCTAAAAGTAACCACAAACCCTTTTTGTTTAAGTGACCTGGCTTTCATTACCATTGTATTGTTTCCTAATATTAGGAGAGGGTTGGTACTTTAAAAAGAAGACATTATTTAATTACTTGATTTAAAAAATTGTAACTTCTAGAAGTCCTGACTGGGTGGCTCAGTTGATCAGAGCGTCATCCCAATACAGCAAGGCTGCGGCTTTGAAAGCCAGTCAGGGCACATACAAGAATCAACCAGTGAATGCATACATAAGTGAAACAACAAATCTGTCTCTCTTTCTCTTCAATCCATTCTCTCTCTCGCTTCCTCTCTCTAACCCCCCCCCAAAAAAACAATAAAAATTAGAGTGTCTAGGAAAATGTTCTTTTATTGTTCAAAAGTTTTTACTTAGAAGACTCATGTTTCAGGCAGAGTAGGCACATGGCCTTGGACCCATGGAAGTTATTTTCATTTTCATTCCTTTTAAAATCAGAAGTAATAATAGGTATACGTGCATAGACGAATGAACCCTATGCAGGATTATATTTGTATTTATACCAATAGGGTAATAAAAGATAATTTTAAAAATTTGTGTTGTATTGATTTTAGAGAGAGAGAGAGAGACATCGATTTGTTTTTTCCACTCACCCATGCTTTCATTCATTGGTTGCTTCTTGTATGTACCCTGATACAGAGATCAAACCTACAGACTTGGCATATGGGGATGACACTCTAACCAAATAAGATACCTAGCCAGGGCCATAAAAGTATAATTTGTAATGTGTTTTTTATGGAGGAATTGCCTTACAATGGCTAAAGTGTTTAGAGTTTAGGCAAATCATCATGGAGCCCTGCTTTTTCCTTTGTAGAGGCTTCTTAAGATACCTTCATTCCTTACTCACATTTATTTCATTTGTCTTATATGATGGTCTTATGCACACTTAAATGTCCATTTGATGGCTATGCTTATTGAACTATAACATAGCAAAATGCATAAATCCTAATGTATATCTCTGAAATAACACCCAGCTGAAAAAATCATAAAAGTAATTTTTTGAGTGGCATTATGCCCTGAAGTTCAGAGCAGAATGCTCTTTGCCTAGAATACTGTGATAGCTGCTAAACTAATCAGGATTTAATTGTATAAAGTGCATATGATAAATAATAACACTGAATGTTTTCCCAGTTTTTGGATCAACAAATATCCCCCGCTATCAGAATCAATTAGTTACTCAATTAGAGAATTTTTTTCCCCACAGCTCGTTGCATTCTGTTTCTCATCATTTGGCTCATAACTGGAGGAAGGCACCACTTTTGGTTCTTGCCAAATCTGACTGCTGACGTGGGCTTCATCGACTCCTTCAGACCCCTGTACACACATGAATATAAAGGACCAAAAGCAGACTTAAAGAAAGATGAGAAATCTGAAACCAAAAAGCAGCAGAAGTCCGACAGTGAGGAAAAGTCAGACAGTGAGAAAAAGGAAGATGAGGAAGGGAAAGTAGGACCAGGAAATCATGGAACAGAAGGCTCCGGCGGAGAACGGCATTCTGACACAGACAGTGACAGGAGGGAAGATGACCGATCCCAACACAGTAGTGGGAATGGGAATGATTTTGAAATGATCACAAAAGAGGAACTGGAACAACAAACAGATGGGGATTGTGAAGAGGAGGAAGAAGATGACAATGATGGAGAAACAACTAAATCATCACATGAAAAATCATAATCTGCCTAATTTTGGGACTAAAAAAGTGCAAGAAGTTGGATTTTCTATGTTGGCTGATCATCATAATGTACACATGACATTTGTAGCATTCTTTAAATCCATTTACTGAAATGTATTTGACATCTAAGGACTATTCAGTCCTTCATTTCATAGAATACTATTATTGGTACAGTCAAAAGCCATTTATAAGTTTTATCTACTTGATAATTTTACAGTAAGTAGGTCTCATTCATTTTGATAGTTGTCAAAGATGCACTTTCCAGAATGACATTTAGATTAATGGCATTTTTTTATAGTCATATGGCTTTTTACTGTTAGGCTAATCAAAATAACTAAAAGGGATAAAAAAAGAAACACCAACATTTCAGATTACGTATAGTTATGTAGCCATTTCACAATTTCTTTGAGATGAAATGCTTAAACTCACTGTTTTTGATAGTTAACTTTTATTGATTATAAAATTATCCCGGGAAATTTCTAAGATTCTAAGTTAACAGGGTACAAAAGCATTTTGTGGAAACAAGCCAACTAGGAATAACTGCAACAGCACTTTTAGTTTAGCTACAAATCCTCCTGTTCCAACTTAGGAAATCCAAACTGGTGTGTACATCTGATTCAGAGAAAGATGGCATCTGCAGCAGACACAGCAGGCAGGAGTGGTTGGATGGCGACGGCTCTTCTCCCCATTTCCTTGTCATAAAGTAAAATGTATTCTGTATATAATTTACAAATAAACATTCTATTTTAATTGTTACTTATTATTTAGACATTTTCTTAACACTTAAATTTGTAAAATTAAGACCATTTAAGGGTGTGTTTTTAGAGAAATTGAAGTTTCAATAACCCACAGAACATCTGCTGCTGTGATCTTTCTATAGCAGCTTCAAGTTTTGTGCCAACATTCCATGTATTTGAATGAATTAAAACGATCCTTATTAAATAAGAACAGACTTAAAGTAGCTGTTTGTACGCCTTAATGTTCATTTTGATTTATCTTAAATCTCTGCATTCAGAAGTGGGGTACTGTATTATCAGACCAGGAGGCACTGCTATGAAAGATAATTTACTGTTCTAAAATATCAATTTAAAATAAAGAGCATAAAAGAAAACTTAAAAGAACCATTGGACTCTAATTGCTTTGAGCTAGTTTTGCAGTTTGATTTTATATGTTGCACATCTTAGTGATAAGTCTTTGGAAAAATCTTGCATTTATTTATGAGCATAATCATTCTTTGGAGTTATACTCTTATAAACTGATGGGTATTAAATTATTTTCTTTCAGCCACAGTGAGAGCATTTTGCTTTGTAGTTGAAATAGGTGGCATGTGTGAGTATTTTTCTTTAAGTTATTTCTTATTTAAGTGCTTGACTAAAGATGTTAAATTTTTCTAATTCTGTACACTGACACATTTTATTATACCTAGCTTTGTTGCTTCCTTATAGTAGTTCTTATAAGTGGACAGAAATGTGGCTATTTGGTATTAATGCAATTCTATCAAGGCTGCAATCGTTTTTTAAAAGAGTTTTCTCCTAGCTCCCTGACTGGTGTGGCTTAGTTGGTGGGGCATCATCTCACAAAGTGAAAGGTCACTGGTTTGATTCCCCATCATGGCACATGCCTGGGTTGCAGGTTTGATCCCTGGTCAGGGTCTGTATGAGAAGCAACCGATCAATGTTTCTCTCACACATCATGTTTCTCTCCCTCTCTTTTCCCCTTCCTTTCTCTAAAAGTAAATAAGTGAAATCTTTAAAAGTTTTCTCCTAATAAATATTTATTGATTTAAACATGGGCATTTTCCCTCACATTTTCAGAGCTCTCCTGCATTATTTCCACATTAAGGGATGCATAATTATAGCTTCAGAGCGTCTTAACCCCCAGCACCATTAGTACCTGTTTTGGGGTATGGTAATGGTACCAGAAGTGTTTTTCAGAAATAAAATTTACAAACTTTACTGCTATGATAATACCCAGGCACTCAATATTTATCCTAAAGCTCTTTATAACATATGTACTATGTCTCATCCTAAAGACATGTGGTGCTTGACAGGAAAGTCAGTTTCTTATTGATGTTTATGCATTATAAAATGTTAGTACAGATTTTTATAAATATCTGGTGATCCCTGGAGGAAAATGTCATTCTTACTATGGTTACAAAGTGAATTAGAAATTTCATCTCAGTGTCTTTTACTATTCAAGGTTGTGCACTTTAAACAAATAGAAAAAACCAAAAGGCTGCCCATATTATATCCCTTAACAGTTGATGGCTGTCTTTGTTGGCTAATATTAAATATTTTTATGCCAGAGCATGAATTGTTTACACTAGCCAATGAAACAGTGAATTTTTTTAAAGAACTTAAAATTTGCCATGCTACTGAAAATAGACGCATGAGGTTTTGGGGATCATAAAGGATTTATTATGGAGTGAGTTTAAATAGGTCTAACTAAGCAGTATTAAATTTACCAACTGAGTGTAGATAATAAGAATAATGCATTTGTGATTGTTCTTAAAAATCAATGGATTAAAAAGATTGTTTTTCTTTTCCCCTCCATTGATTTTTTTTAGTTTTCATATGGTAGGGCCTTCTAGGCAATTTTAATTGAAATAATTTGGATTTAGTCAAATATCATTCAGAAAGTAATAAATTTGAATATAGCACATTGAAAATATGCAGTGCTGATGAGTTTTATTGCTTTTCCCCCATTCTGATTTTACATTTTAAGTACCAACTAATTGCTGACTATAGTAAAATCATCTATCTGTTGTAAATTGAATTTTTTTTAATCTTTATGAGGGACTGGGAAACAACAAGTACAGTTGATTGTCATTATTTATGGTAGTTAGGTTCCATAAATTCACCACCAAAATGGAATTAACAAATACCCAGGCTATTCTGTGAGTTTCTAGTCACATTTTCATCAACCAACAATATATAATTTTGTTTGAGGTGTCTTTCTGTTTCGTTGATTTACTAACATTGAACTCATAGTCAACAGAGCTATACACTCTTGCCTGAATGAAAGTTATCTAATTCATGTATTTCCTGCATAAGGCATGTCACAGTCTTCTTTCACTTAGAAGTACTAGACAGCACTTCAGCACTGTGTTTGAGGGTCATTTTAAGCAGCAAAGTTGTCAAAAAAAAAACACAAATGCACAAACACTAATAGGGCAAAGGACACTCGTTAATATAAGAGCTGAAACAAGTTGATATGTCACCTTGTGAACCTCAACTTGGGAACACATACATTGAGCAAGTCAGATTTTTCACCACTGGACACATGACCATGAAAACACACAAAACATTTTAAAGAGTGGGCAAATTCACAAACATGGAATCCACGAATAATGAGGATCGACTGTACTTAACTATACTAGAGTGCTGTGACATGTCCACAGAATGGAGTTTATTGCTGAATCATACTCCACTATTTCTGTAACATTTTAAATGTCCACTCTGAAAGTAAATACTTAGTTCCTAGTAGTGTTCAGTAGATAATTTGCTTTTACTGTTTGTTTCAGCAATAGTTCAGTTCTTTGCTCATTTATTCAGTAATACTGATCTCTTACCATGTGCCAGAATTTTGCTAGGCACAGCCATGAATAAAAAATAGAGTTCTGCCTTCTTGGACCATTAAATAGTGTGGTAAGTGCTATGGTAGGGATTTGCTAGACATGCTGGCTATCTCTAACTCTCCAACTCTATGTTCTGCCTCGTGAGCCTGATGAATGAACCATAGCAGTGGGCTCTGTGCCTTGTGACTTCTGGGTGGGTCTGACCATGGAATGCCCTAGCTGGAGATCTGAGGGTGGTCAGGGTGTCTGTTCTGCCTCTTACCCAGTGGGGCTGTGTCAGCAGTCAGAGGTCACCACCTCCAAACTCCCTTTCACTGCTTTACTTCAAGTTCCCATTCCCTGTTCTCTTCCCTTCTGGCCAGGGATGATGCCAGCTCTGCTACTAGCATGGAGTTGCTAAAGCTACTGTGCTTCCTCCTGTGGGTCCCCTACCCCACACATCTTTGTATAATATCTCCTCAAAGTATCTTAAGAACTGTCTGCTTCCTATTGGAACCAAGACTAGTAAACTAAAAAGAACAGAATTTCCAATGAGGAGTTTACCTCTTTGACAGACTTTATTACCAAAATTTATTAGAAAGGATCTTGCAACCTCACTGAGCATGTCCTACGGGTTCCAATAGCTGAAATCCTGCTCTAGTGCATATCCACGTAGATAACTACACAAAGAAATTCTTCTTCTTTGGTAAGCTCTTAATAAACCAATGTCTGCAGCATTTAGTTGCAAATTTCTGAGTAGGTCCACTTTTCCGACCTAGTCCAGAGACCCTTTGAACTTAAATTGCATGGCTTTTCCATCCAGATAAAATTGTCAAAGAGAACATCTTTTCATAGCTTTGTAGTTTTAAGATTGTCCAAAAGGCCTATAATCTCTAGTCTTAGCATGGCATTGGGGTGGGCAGGTGGGGTGAGTTTCTCCTCAGTCAGACCATCACACTTGGGTTTCATTTCCTTTGAAGTGAATGCCTAGAGCACTTCAATGGTTATGTGCCATGGACCCTTGCTTAGAAAAGTGTTTTTAAGTGCAGAAAATAAAATGCAGGGACTTACAGAGAAAACTACATTAAAGTATAAATTATCAAAACTATGTAAGTGTGTGATACAGTAATAGTTCATTTAATAAGTTCATTTAATAACCAGATCTAGGAGGGAATTTAAAAACTGCTGTGACATTGAAGTAGCGTAAATATATTGAGATCTCCCAAACAGCTGTAATGTGATGAAAATACCTGGTTTCTATTATTGACAAATCCACAGTTGCTGCCTAATAAACTCGAGTTGTTGCCTGCATTCGTAATGAAAAGAAATACTAAATTTCAGTTATAGCCTAGTGAAAAATAATGTTCACATATCCTCTAAATTCTACCCCTGAGTTCCGTGGAGGTCTGTGAAATCCAGGTTAAGAACCTCTGACTTAGCTAGTCAGATCCACCAGTATTTCAAGTGGAACTATAATATATTCAAAGGCCAATTATACTTAATTTAGCACACTTTAGTAATTAATATTCACATCTTATATCTACTTCATAAGCAAGTTACATGTGTCCTATAAGGTTTTATTTTAAAATAGATTATATCTTACTCCTAAATGAAAATGCAGAATTTTCTGTGTGCACTTTATAAATGGAGAAAGCAGGTCAAGATCTTATCCATACTGAGTTTTTTTTTCAGTAATTCAAGCATTTAAGGGCTATTACTGTGTGCCAAGTATTATGTAATCACTGAACCCAAGGATCTAGCTTAGTGAGGGAGAGACAGGGACTTAACACAAACAGGTGCAACAGAGTGTAGTGTGATGTCAACAATATTTATGACATGCTTATGAGATCACATAAATGAATAACCCCCACCCAGTAGGGAGGGTCAGGAAAGACATCCCACAGACGTGTCACAAATTAGACCTTGAAGGCTAAGTTGTCCTAGGTAAAGAAGGCTATTTGGGGCCAATGCAGCAAGATATGCAAAATGAGAGACAATGGAGTGAATCTGGCATGTTCCTGGAACTGAAAATAGTTCAGGTGCAGCTAGAAAAGAGATGAGTCTGGAGAATCATGGAGCATGGCCGGTGATCAGACAGCTGGCTGACTACTGTCCTGCCACTGTGATCATACTTGTGCCCTCCTTCATCTATGGCAAGATCGTCAGCAATAAATGGGACTGCGGCAGGCCTAATCTACCAAGGGGAATACCCTGGACATGCCAGCCCTGAAGCACTACTGCAGCTACTGCCAGCTGCTGGCCCATGTGACCTGATCAAGAAGCTGCTCAAGTATGCACTGAGCAACACCTGACCACAGTTGTGTGGGCATGTGCCCTGCTCTGGAAGAGAACAACCAGTACACATCTTTGCAGAACCACAAAACAAAAAAAGAGTGGTAAGGGTGGGGGTGGAGAGAGAGAAAGAGATGAGTCTGGAGAGGGATACAGGTGCAGGACATAGTGTGCCTAGAATTTCTTCCTTTAGGTAGTGTCCCTTTCCCTTCTGTAGAAGTCCTCATTCCATATTAGGGCAACTGGCCCTGAGAAAGAGCACATGACCCAATCCACACCGACCCAAGTCGTCTCACTTTCTCAGGATCTTGAATTCTAAGGTCCATGTGGGCCTGGAGATGTTGATATCTATGTTGATTCCACATGGACAGATCCTGTCTGGAAAGAAAACCAACATGAAAAAAAAGCAGAACCAGGAGAGAGAAGGCATTAATGCCATCTTTGAATTCCTGTGAGTTAGGATCTGTCCATAAAGTATCCAGCATGTACTATGAAAAATAGTCATATATTGAAGAAGATAAAGATACAAGGCACATTGTACGTAAGACAATGACACCTCAATCCCCTTCAACATAGGCACTTTGGGACCTCACACAGTTCTCCCAATCACCATCAGCTGTCCCCATTGTATTTTCCTGAATCTTAGAGATGGTCTGAAGTCTCTTCCTTTCAATGGTGATTTTAGTTTTGGGGAAAGCCAGAAGTTGCAGGATGCCAAATCTGGCTGTAATGGAGCTGAGTCACCTGGGTGATTTGGTGTTTCACCAGAAAACCCTGCAGGAGACATGATGAAGCTTCCAATCACCAGTTTCCAACAGCTGCATCCTTCTGAATCATCCAAATAGTTTCCATGGAGGAATGTTCAAACTTAATGCAAAATTTGATATAGATCCTTCACTGTACTTGCTCAGTCATTTTGAATGCGACAGCCACACACTACACATGTTCACTCAATGGCCCCACTGACTAGTACAGTGAAGTCATCATTGTTCACACATGCACATTCCAGTCCACTCTCCTTGGCTGCCAGGTCACATCAATGTCACACAGACTGTTCTCATTACGTTAACAATGGCTGGACTTTTTCTGGACAGACCTCGTACATAGCCTTCTAAGCCCTTCTGTGTGTGACTGTGTCTGTGCATTCACTGAGGTGGGGAAAGGTATTAAATAAATGGGATCATACCATACATACCTTGCACTTCAAATATGCAAAAACTGATGATCTGGAAAAAGAGCATGTTCTGTGATACACAGAATTAACATTTTCCTAAAGAACAAAACATTGACCAGCTTGTGATATTAAATTGTTTTTCTGCTCATCAACTTCAAACTTTTAAATGTAGATTGATGTTAACCCCAGACTAAGAATATGCCAATGCGTGTTACAGAGATTTCACATTACATTGTGTTTGATGATCAATATGAGGGGTTAGAAGAAGAAGATTTTATGATTAACTTTCTGATATCTTTAAATATACATCTTCACCTCTTACAGTTGTGGCCCTTTGCCCTGCAAAGAAAAAATAAAGATTACTGACAAGCAAATTAGTCTACAGCTGAGGAAAATAGCTTTAAGTACCATATTTTTCATACCATAAGAGGTTTTAGAGGAGGAAAACAGGAAAAAATTTTTGAAGCAAAAAATGTAAAATATTTAATAACATAAATAACATAATATTTCACCAATGTAAATGTAAACAGAACTCAACAGCAGCATTAACAACCATTATTCCTCCCAAATTTGGTGGGGGGGGGTGCATCTTATAGTCCAAAAAATACAGTATGTAGAAACTAGTCTGCACTTACATAGGGAGGCTACACAATGCCTGTCACACCTCACCACTGTAAAGAGCTGTTGGATGCTGCACAAAGGAAGACATCACATCCCCATCTTTACTCTCCAGCTGCATATAGTCTGCAAGATTTACAAAATTGAAACTCATTCTTAGTAACTTTTTTCTCACTGGCCTTTAATTTAAAAAAGCCTCAAAGTTCTCCACTTCTCACATTCCTCTAGACTTTCTCTACCTCACCTTCCATTCTACTGCCCCCCACTTAGTCTCTTTCCAAAGGATGGATTGCAAATTTTATTTCCTAAAACAGCATATTGCAAGGACTCTGAAGATGTCTAGTGCTTCCCTCTGATTCTAACCAAAGTGACATACTAAGTAACAGTATAGGAGGGGAGCGTGGAATGTTTGTTTTAAAGTCTCTGTCCATGTCAAGGCACAATTACAAATGTAATTTCCCTATAGCACAGGAACTAGCTCCTGGAAAACAAGCTCAAGTTTTCAGGACCATTGCTACCTCACATTCTTTACCCCACCTTATATATATTGAGAGCAACATGGTGATTGGTAAGGGCAGAAAGAAAGCCACTGAGATCCATAAGATGGACTGAGATCCCATGGACTGATTGTTCAGAAGGCAGTTATTACACTTTTCTGCAGCACTCAGGAGGCAGGTCATCTGAAGAATCTTGAAACTGGGCCACTTGGTCCACCATCCCTTCTTTCTTCATTCAGCCAACACTTACTGAGTCCCTACTATGCCTAGTCCCTGCCCCCAAACCGCTCACAGCCTGGTGAAGGAGCAAGCAACCAGCTCTGCTGACACAAGAAGAAACATGGTGCAGAAGGAGATCCAGCTTCTTCCCCAAGAGCTACAGTCTCTGCCACCTGAAAGCTTCCAGCCTGGTGGGAGTAAGGCAGCAACAAAGTGGAATGCTGTGTGCCCCAGAGGCAAAACACTGGTGCTGCAGGGCTCTGAGAGAGATCTTGAAGCAGAGACGGGGGAGGCAAAAGAGAAAACTGACAGCACTTAACCGGCTAGCAGGGGTTTTATAGCTGCCATCACTTGGCCCCTGTGTTTCCTTTTTACCATCAAAAATGATTTCCAAAGTTGGGAATATTGCCCTCTAGGAGTTTATAAATCCAACTGTCAGAGTAGAAAGGAAAGGAACAAAAGAATACTTCCTTGCTCAGAGCCTTCACATCTGGGACAATATCAAATAAGCATTTCATTTATCTTTTAAATGTCTTGTGTTTATCACAGTTAAGGTTAACCCTGCTTAAAATAAGATCCATCAGGATGCTCATGTTTGTTTACCCCGCCCCCACCTATCATATTACAAAGAGGAAGCAACCCGAAGCATTGTTCTATGCAGCTGAGAACAATTCCATTTCCTTCCTGTTGGCTGTTTTTTTCTTGATACAGCAAGTAATTATAGAAGTTTTTTCAAACAGAATTGTGCTATAAAACTCAGTCCACCCTGTAGCAACATAAGCTCGCCCCTGCAGATCAAGATGGCCAAGAACTGCACTTAGAGAAGGTGGCTTGCTTGTTTTGATGTGTGTGATCCCCTTGCTGCTGCCTTTTAATGTCTTGTTACTAGAACAGCTTAACTGGATAATCAATTTTAAATGCACATGTGCACAACAAACATTTTCGAATAAAATGTAACATACTTAAAGAAAAGTGTACAAATCATCAGTCAACGGCTCTGCGAATTATCACAAAGTGAGCCCATGCAGCACCAGCCAGACCATGAAGCAGAACACCAGTACCAAGAAGGCTGGTGCTCCTCTCGGCCACCTGACTTCTTCCCTCTTCACCAAGGTCACTTTTGACACCATGGATTAGTTTTGCCTGTTTTTAACTTCTGTAAATGGAATCATCTTACGTACTCTTTTGTGTTGGACTTTTGAACATATGGTATGTAGCAGCATTTCCTTCATTTTCTTTGCACAGATGAATAATTATATCCTGGTCGGGAAAGAAAACTACATGATGAGCGTGAGGTTTCCCTCAGACTGGGACTCTGAGTGCAGCTAGCTCCTTTTCCTTAGCTCCCTAACCTAACATTCAACGAACAGAGCCACCAGTATCCACTGAGAGGACATTTATGGCTAGAAGAGCAATTTCCTGCAAACTTTCTGACCATTGTACCTCAATCTCCATTAAAAATGTTGCTGTTCTCTTCATTGTGAATTAAACTAGTATTTGCTGAGCACTTCCTATGTGTAAAGCCTTGTGCTGGGTGAGTGCTGTAGAGATAACAATCCCAGACATGAAGCTTACAACAAAAAGAAGGAGTATTGAGACTAGAACCCAAATAACTTATTCAAAGGCATAATGTGATTAGAGATGATAAGAGAGATACAAGGTGCTTTGGGAATTTTAAAGTCAGGAAATCAGACTCTTTTGAGAAATCAGAAAAAGACTTTGAGATGGTTTTGGAGTCCTGAAGGATCAATAGGATGTGGAATCAATAGGATGACCTATGGAAATATTCCAGGCAAAGGCTATACTGACTAAAAAACATAAGCAAACAAAACCAAAGACAGTGGGGCATTATGTGGCAAGTGTAAGAGTTTTGATTGTCCTAATCATAGGAAATATTGAGGATTGAGTCTAGAAAGCCAGGTGAGAATCATACTCTTGGACAACTTAAATATCAAGTAAGAAAGGAATTTATTCCAGTGGCTTCTTCCACTGGTTTCTGTCCTTCAGCCTACAGTGTGCTCAGACCCACAAGTAGTAAGGTATATGGATAAGTATAACCTCTCCCAACTACTAAGCCAAATAGCCTCTTTCTACCCTTCATTCCACTTTATCTCTGCATCATCCATCACCATAAGCCAGCAGTGCCTCACCTCCAAGCATCTTAAACTTTAGTCTTCCCTTAGCAACCACCATACGACTGTCTTCCCAGTTCTCTGCTTCCGGCTACCCCTTCTCCTCTATCTGCCTCTTAAATGTTGGGACCCCCAAAATTCCTTCCTTGGTCCATGATCATTATATACATGCTCTCAAGAGAGTCCACTGTTTCTTGGCCCCAAATGTGATCCTAAATCTTTTGCTCTGGACTTGATTATCATATCATTCTGGGCCAAAGTCCCATGGGCACTTCAGTATCAATACGGAACTTTACTCTTCATCCCTTCAGGGCTGCACCCCTTAGTGACTTCAAGCAACAACTGGCCAAACTACAAAATCAGTCACCCCTGGTCTTCATTTATAATCAGTCATCAAGTTTTATTCATTCTATTTCAAAAATGTCCCTTTACTACTGAATCATTTAAAAAGTCTCTTGACTCTGCCATTCTGCTGCCCACTTAGCTCAAGCCTTTATGATCCCAGGTCTGGATGAGGTCATGGTATGGATGGTCTGAAAGTCTGGATGGTAGGAAGGGGTAAGATGAAGTAGATGACCGGAATGAAAAATTGTATGGCCTGACTCGGACACTGGCCAGCAGTGTCCACAAAGTTATGAATGAGATACAAGACAAATTCACATGGACTACTGAGTCCTGTGGAGGAAAAGGAACGGCGCGGCTTCTCTCTTAAGGGAAGAGCAAGCCTTGGAGCACCTCAACCACTCTCTTAAGAGGAGAGTGTCCCGACCCTTGCCTTGAGAAGCTTTTATTGGATTTAATTTGCATAGGAATACAGGGTGTATACTTAAAGCTCATTAATCATTATCAGGCAGTAAGGATCAAACAATAGATAACATACAAAGAACTCTGAGGGCCTATTTTGAGTCGGGGTCAGGTAGCTAAAGGGCCATAAAACTTTGGGAAACAAACTCACTTCCTGCTTGGACCCTTATCATTTAATTGAGAACATTCTAAAGAAAGCAGGTTTCACAGGATTTTACATATTCTTTCTTAGGCCTGATCGCCCTAGGGAACCCACCCTTTCTAGCACAAGGCTGCACCCACCTCCAGCATTGTTTCAGGCTTAAGTCAAGCAGGGGAAGTAAGGCAGCCAGGAGATTAGGAGACTTCTTGAAGACAGAATGAGGACTCAGGCTATGTCAAAGCCTAGGGGCGAGGGTCCGTACCCCTTTTCTGTAGCCCCCAAGTCCTTCCCTGGGGACCTCCATGATCATGCCTGTCTTAGGTTGTCCCTCCCTTGAGGAATCTTACCTGCCAATGGCTAACCAATCAAACATTGGGGGCCAGGCAAGGTGAAGTAAAAGGAGCAGAGGCAGCACCCCTGACAGGGAGATAAGCTTTGTCTCCTTAGTGGCTTATGGTCCGAAGGTCAGTCACTCAGCTTTAGCCATGGGGGGTTACAGCTCCTGAAACCAGGCAGGGAAGTTCCCAACAACAGCCAGTTGTGTCTATGAGTCAGTTGTGGATTGGTTTACCTAGGCCAGGCTTGACTAGGTAGTTTTGCTTCAAGCTGTGAGCCTGGCCAAGCTTGACTTCTTACTGTGGGTTGAACTCAGATCTCTCCAACATATGCTCATTCTGCACTCAGGCCAAATGGGCAGCAGTCATGCAGGGGAAACTCTTCTCATGGTGATGGCAAAAACACAAGAGAATAAGCCCGGGCATTCAAGTACAGGTCTGGCCATGCCCAATAAATCCCACTGGCCAAACAAGTCACAAAGTCAGAGGGTGGGAAATATTCACTATCTCTAGTGGAGGGAATACAGAGTCACATGACAAAAGGCATACATATAAGGAGGCATGAAGAACTAGAACCAATAATTCCAATTCTGACCCACAGAGGCCTTCTGTTTTTAGGTATCCCCTCTGTTAAGTGGGCAATAGATGCCTAATTCTTCTGTCTTTACCCTGAATATATATATACACCACCATAGTTCACTAATTTTAAGAAGCCATTATTTATAAAACATATCTTTATTTTGTATATCACTAATAATAAAAAAAAACACTGAAATTAAGCTATGGTACAGAGGTTTAGTAATAGGTGTGTGTTGCCCTGACATTTCTTTTTATCTGTTCTGAAAGAATCAGCGGTTTATCCTGTCTCCAACTGCATTGCTTGACATGTGGTAAACAATCCTGTTGAACATACTCAGTAACCAGATGAAACCCAGCTGCATTCACTTTCATACTGACAGCTATGGCCAGATTTACCTACACATAGGTAACGATAATCAATTATGACCCTTGACAGTCCTTTAAGACACATCCTCATTTGTGAGTTTTTAAAATGTGAAAATATATACATATTTGAATAGAAAAAGCACAATTTATACATTTATATACATATGCACACTTGTAATTTGTAAAAAGTATAGAATTTGATTCACCAGAAATGCTCCAAGGGAATTTTTCACACACACACACACACACACACACACACACACACAAAATCAGTGAACAGCATTCTTCCTAAGGAGTATAGGAGAACTTAGATAATATTAATGAAATGGACAAATCTCTAGAAAAACACAGCTAACCAAAATGAACTTGAGAAAAAAATAGATCTGAATAGTGATATATCTTTTATTTTTTTAAGATTTATTTATTTATTTAGAGAGGGGGATGGGAGGGAGAAAGAGAGGGAGAGAAACATCAATATGTGGTTGCCTCTTGTGTACCTCCTACTGGGAAACTGGTCTGAAACCCAGGCACATGCCCTGACTGGGAATCAAACTGGTGACCCTTTGGGTTGCAGGCCAGCACTCAAATCCACTGAGCCACACCACCCACAGTGAGTACTGATATATCTTCTAAAAAAATTTAATCCAATTAAAAAATTTCCCACAAAGAAAACTCCAGAGTCAGATGACTTCATAGGTTTTTTTTCAAATATTTAAGGATGAAATAACACCAATTTGGGGTTTTTTTAAATTTTTTATTTTTAATTTTATTTTAATTGTTGTTCAAGTACAATTTTCTCTTTTACTCCCATCCCAGCCCCCCCGCCACTCAGCCTTCCCCATCTCCCTCCCATTTTCACCTGCCCCTAGTTTTTATCCATGTGTCCTTTATACTTGTTCCTGTAAACCCTTCCCCTTTTCCCCTGAAATTCCCTCCCCTCTTCCCTCTGAACACTGTCAGCCTGTTTTCTATTTCAGTATCTTTGGTTATATTTTGCTTGTTTCTTTGTTTTGTTGATTAGGTTCCTGTTAAAGGTGAGATCATATGGCATTTGTCTTTCACTGCCTGGCTTATTTCACTTAGCATAATGCTCTCCAGTTCCATCCATGCTCTCACAAAGGGTAGGAGCTCCTTCTTTCTGCTGCATAGAATTCCATTGTGTAAATGTACCACAGTTTTTTGATCCATTCATTTACTGATGGGCACCTAGGTTGCTTCCAACACTTAGCTATTGTAAATTGTGCTGCTATGAACATTGGGGTGCATAGGTTCTTTTGGATTTGTGTTTTAGGATTCTTAGGATATAATCCTAGCAGTGGAATTGCTGGGTCAAAAGGCAGATCCACTTTTAGTTTTCTGAGGAAATTCTATACTGTTTTCCATAGTGGTTGTACCAGTCTGCAGTCCCACCAGCAGTGCACTAGGGTCCCCTTTTCTCCACAACCTCTCCAACGTTTGTTGTTTGTTGCTTTGTTTATAATGGCCATTCTGACTGGTGTGAAGCAGTATCTTATTGTGGTTTTAATTTGCATCTCTCTGATAGCTAGTGATATTGAGCATCTTTTCATGCTGTCTTTGGATCCTCTGTATGTCCTCCTTGGAGAAGTGTCTGTACACTGTCATGTCATCTGCAAACAATGACAGTTTTGTTTCCTTCTTTCTGATTTGGATGCCATTTATTTCCTTTTTTTGTCTGATAACTGTGGCTAAAACTTCCAATACTATATTGAAAAGAAGTGGTGAAAGTAGACAACCTTGTCTTGTTCCTGATCTTGGTGGAAAAGATTTTAGTTTTTGCCCATTGAATATGATGTTGGCTGTAGGTGTCTCATATATGGCCTTTATTACGTTGAGGAATGCTCAGTGTTTTTTATCATAAATGGGTGCTGTACCTTATCAAATGCTTTTTCTGCATCTATTGATATTGTCATGTGATTTTTGTGTTTGCTTTTGTTTATATGATGTATTACATTTACTGATTTGTGAATATTGAACCATCCTTCCATCCCTGGGATGAATCCCACTTGGTCACGGTGTATGATCTTTTTAATGTACTGTTGGATGCAGTTTGCCAAGATTTTGTTGAGGATTTTAGCATCTATGTTCATCAGTGATATTGGCCTGAAGTTTTTTTTCTTTGTTGTGTCCTTATCTGATTTTGGGATTAGGATGATGCTGGCTTCATAAAAAGAGTTTGGGAGTCTTCCATCATTCTGGATTTTTTGGAATAGTCTGTGAAGGGTAGGGGTTAGTTCTTTCTTAAATGCTTTGTAGAATTCTTCTGTGAAACCATCCAGAACCAGACTTTTGTGTGTCGGGAGTTTTTTAATTACTGCTTCAATTTCATCTGCTGCTATTGGTTTGTTCAGGCTTTCTGCTTCTGTATTGAGTTTTGAAGATTATATTTTTCTAGAAATTTGTCCATTTCACCTAGGTTTTCAAATTTCTTGGCATACAGTTCTTCATAGTAATTTCTTACAATCCTTTGTATTTCTGTAACACCAATTTTTTTGTATTAAAATTTTCTTTTGCAAAATTTTCAAACATACGTACAAGTTGAGTAATGAAACTGTATCCCTTTACCTAGCTTCAATAATTAACAATATCTGTCAATCTTGTTACACTTTCCTCCCTGATTCTCTAGTACTAGAGAAAATGTGTATGTCCCAGTATATCCAGTAAGGCTGTTGCTTGTACATTGTCAGCCTGGCCTGGGCTACCTTCTCATCACTTGGACCGATCAAGGTCAAAAGACGATCAGATGATCCAGGCCTGGATTCTGCATCCACTCCTGCTACCAAGGTTGGATCAGCACCTTTTAAACCAAGGAGAACTTTGCACCAATCTTATGCAAATTCTTCCAGAAAAACAGAAAAAGGAAAACCATTTTCAAACTGATTGTATAAGGCCCGTTTAACTTGATATAAAAATCTGACAAGGACATAAAAAGGGCAAGTATAGACCAACTTTTACTATGAATATATATGCAAAAATCATAAAGAAAATATCAACAAATCAAACCCAGTGATTCATTATATATTTTTTCAAAATGAGCAAACCACCCTTGCATTTCTAGAATAACTATGTGTATATTGTTATATATCATTATATATATATATACATAGATATAGACCTATATATATAAATATACACACACAAACAAGGTGAGTTTATTGAGAATTGCAAGGGTGGTTTGTCATTTGAAAATAAATAAATGTAATTTACTATTTTCACAGAAAAGATATAAATCACATCATTATACAGAAAAAAATTTTTTCTAAAATTCAACTCTTCATAATTAAAAAAATACTCTTACCAACTACAAATAGAAGAAAAATTTCTAAAGCCAGTAACAAGATAACTAGTTAATATTGTATTGTGTATTTGAAAGGTGCTAAGTGAATAGATCTTAAAAGTTCTCATCACAAGAAAAAATATGTTACCATGTGTGGTGATGGATATTAGACTTATCATGCTGATCAATTCATAATATATACAAATACCAAACCACTATGTTGTACACCTAAAGCTATATAATGTTAGATGTGTCAACCCATAGTCATCGGTGCCAATCCAGTGCCAACAGGAATCCCCAATTTGTGGTCCAGTGAAGAAGGAAACTTCATTCAGTGCAAAATAGCAAGGCTGTGAAAACTGCATAGCTGTGAGGCTGCCCTAGGACCAGGCTCCTCTCCAGCTAGATAGCTCTGCTCTGCTCCTCAATGGTACTCTCTGCTTGGCACTGGTCTGCTCCGATGTGCTTTGACCTGTACTGTTCTGTGCCAGTCTGTTCTGCTCCAGTGAGACATCTTCCATGTTTCAGCTCAGCTAGGGAGATGCAGCCTTCAGTGGAAAGGGAAAGTGCTCTGTCAGAGAGGGAGAGGAGCAGGCTTATATGGACAGAAGTCCCTGCACCTGGTCCCTGATTGGTCTATCCTCATGCAGATGAGGACTCCAAACACTTGTGATTTTCATTTGGTCCACAGGGCACTGTCCTGATTGGTCAGAACACAGCCACTCTCGTTGATCAGAACTGCATAGCTCTGATTGGATGAGGAAAGTCTCCATCCTGTTGGTTGAAATAGGATTCTAGAACCTATAATTCTTTTTAAGGGCCGGCTCAGATGGCAGAAACACAGTGCAGGCAGGCAGTTCAGTGCAGGCTTCTCCCTGAATTGCCATTTGCATGAGATGCCCCTGAGTAGAATTTTTTAAAATTAATTTTAGCCCAATTAACCATGAGGAGGCCCTCTTAGTAGGTGTCTTCTTTCTCAGAATTCACATACGTCCATTATATCTCATTAAATAAAGAAACAATACAAACGAAAAGACAGTGGAGCCACACCTTTAACATACTGAAATAAAACAGTGTCAACCTAGAATTCTATCACTCTAATGAAAATATCTTTCAAAAACCAATGCAAAATAAAGACTTTTCAAACATAAAAGCTAAAAAAATCCATTGCCAACAGACCCATACTGCAAGAAATGTTAATAGGAAGTTACAGCGGAGGCAAACAAAGCCAAATAGAAACACGGATCTACACAAGGGACTGAATTGCACCCGAAATAGCAGCAGTGCCCAATGCATGGCCTGGGATCTCGTGTCCCCTTGGGCGGGATCTGCACGTGCAGATTGTTTTCATAATGACGCTAAGATGCGTCGCCTTTTCACGCTCATCCTCTCACAGCGCACTGTGGAGCTTTCCAGCGTGATATGGCAACAGAGGAAAGGCAGGGGCAGATCTGAGATCTAACTTTCTTCTACTAAGCAGTACATTCAAGAGATTTGTTAAAATAGTGCTACTCTTTTGACAATTTTTTTTGTTTTGAAATATTTTTCATAAAAACATGTTACTTATGGTAACTGGTGATCTCTTTCATTGTTATTTTTAAATAATTAATAAATAACTATTCAATGTTCTGTTTTAAAAATTTCAAATGCAGCAAGTATTGATTGAAATAATCCACACAAACAGAAGCTTTTCGCCATCCTCCATAATTTTTAAGACTATTTAAGGAGCCCGGAGACCAAAAAGTGTGAGCATGGGCTGTTCCAAAGCAGCTTAGCATTTAAAGGTCTGTGACGTGGTTGACTGGAAAGTAAGGACGGTTTTGTGACGCACAGAGACATGCAGTTAAAAAAAAGATGAAAGAGGGCTTTAGAAATAGAAGCAGACAAACTAGGACGAAAATACCTCAATCTGGAGGTTGTACAGAATGGGGGAGGGGCAAAGGCTTGGAGGCGATTATCTCAGGGGTGTAACTGTTTACCTGCTCTCTGTGGACCACTTGTGCCTGGCAAATATAATTGCCCAGCAACTTCAGCGATTAGTTGTTTGAGACACAGACATGATTGCAGAGTATGGCTGCATTTAATGATACCACTGAAACAGCATCTGGCACACGGGAACCCTGGCCAGGTTCCTGGCGGCATCGTCATTCACGATTACCTTTCTGCCATCGTGCATCCATTTTCCTTAGATAGAAGTTACAGACTTGCAGAGGAAAGGGTGTGCACTTCGGATTCGGGTAGCTCTGGACTCAAAATCCTGCCTAACCCTGCCTTCATCTAGAAGTTGCTGTGTGGGACTCAACCCTTTCAAGCTTGCACTGCTGAAGGTGCTTGCCTTGGAAACAAGTGTCATGACTTCAGCTTTGGCTCGGGCAGTGTGGCTTCTCTCGTTTACAGCCCATGGTTTGAGCCTGATTCTCCAGCTTTTCCAATAAGTCTTAGAGCCACTCAGACTTTAACAATAAATTCAGTTCTTCACATAGCAGTAAGTGAGAATTCCAGTTTGCCACATCCTCTTTAACATTTGTTATTGGGCATCTTTTTTTTTTATTATTATCCATAATAATAATACTGTGGGTGTGAAGTGGTATCTCATTGTGGTTTTCATTTGCATTTTCCCTAATGATTAATGATGTTGCTACATACTAAATGTCTGTGATCCCCCAAATTCATATGTTGAAGCCCTAAAGTCAAGGTATTTGCAAGTGAGATTTTGGAAGTTAACTAGGTCACGAGGGTGGAGCCCCAGGACTGGGTTAGCATCCTGTTTAGAAGAGGGTGTCTCTCTCTCCCCCACCCCCGATATAAGGATACAATGAGAAGACAGCCGTCAGTAAACCAAGAGGGCCTTCTCCAACGACCTGACCATGCTGGACCCTGATTTTGGACTTCCTGCTTACAGAGCTACAAAAAGTAATTGCTTGTTGTTTAAGCCACCCAGTCTGTGGTATTCTGTTATAGCAACTCAAACGGACTAAAGCACATGTTAAACATCTTTTCTTGTACTTACTGACCATTTGCACATATTCTTTGCAGAAAAATCTATCCTTGTCCATTTTTAAATTAAGTTCTTTTTACTGCAGAGTTGTACTGGCAGAATACTTTGAGGTGCACTTTCTACACCATCTGCAGAGTTCTGCACTGGGGATTAAGATCCATTTGGTCACAGTGGTAACTTGCTTGATTACACATGTTTTATCGGCACCTTCCCGTCTGTATTGGTTGGCCAGAGCTGCAGTGATGAAGTCCCACAGACTGGGTGGCTTCAATGACAGAGATTGTGTCATAATTCTGGAGGCTGAAAGTCCAAGATCAAGACATCAGCAACGCTGGTTCCTTCTGAAGGCTGTGAGGAAATCTGCTCCATTTCTCTAACCTAGCTTCTGATGGTTTGTTTGAAATCTTTGGTGTTTCTTAGCTTGTGGAAGCACCCACTCAGATCTCTGCCTTCCCATTCGCATGGTGTTCTACCTGTGTGCATGTCTGGGTCCCAATTTCCCGTTCTGATAAAGACATCAGTCATATTGGGTGAGGGCCCACCCTATTCCATATGACCTTGTTCTAACTTAACAAATTACACATGCAATATCCTTTTTCCAAATAAAGACACATTATGAAGTACTGGGGTTTAGGAGCTCAACACATGAATTTGCTAGGGAAGGGGTCACCATTCAAACCTATGACATCTTCCTTGTTTTACTTTCCAACTCCCCGGTTAGTGTTACCTAAGATCCCTGCACAGTAACAACGTGCACCAAATCTTTATCTCGGGGCCTGCTTCCGGGGAACCAGAGCCCAGAGAGACAAACCGTCGGGGCCTTGCTATGTTGAAAGACACATGTCACACTTAGGTGCTCCAATCACTGCTTTCCAACAGGGTAGAACTTCCAGCGACATTCACCCTTGCTAAAAGGGCTGAGGGCTTAGACTGGAAATGGTAAGTCCTTGGCTACTTTTCCTAAGAACTCATTGTGACTTGGTAACTCTGGGTGTGGGAGTCTTTATCCATCAAGCTTTTGCCATTTATTTGGTGATATTTTCAACTCATATCAAGTGAGACAGGTAGACTAGAAAGAAAGCTTTTCATCAAAACCGTGGAGATTAGGTATGGATGCTGTCTTAAGACAGTCTGGACTTAATCTAATCAGAGTGAATTCCAGGACCCGCATGGCATCATCAGTCCAGGCGGGCGGGTGGCCTGGAGCTCCGGGCTGCTCTCTGGCCACGTGGAGCCTGACGGTGAAGTCAACATAGAGAGGAAAAGACGCGAGGGATGGAGAGAAGCCAGGTGGTGGGGACATCGTTGAAATCCTGGATCAAACTACACCAAACCCTGCCAGTCCCTTGACATTTCAAGGTCATGTGCCAAAGCATTTCATATTCTTGTTTGACTTAATTTGAATTGGTTAGTGCTTTTTAAAAGTGAGTCCAGAGATTTCAGACTGGATCATCCATGAGATACAACACGGGCAGGAAAGCTGTGGGGATTCTCAACCCTCCTCTTCACCACAGCAGGAGTCCTAGAATTACACAAAACCTAAACTACTGTATCAACTCTTTTCTGAGTAGAACATTTTGTTAATCAAGTCTCATAATTTGCAAGTTCCTTTTATCTTACAACCTCAAAAACAGGATTCCTTAATGTTCTAACCAAGGAATTTGGAGAATCTCACATCTTCACAGTATCTTGCACTTAGTGGATGTTCCATTAAAAATCTCTAGAGATGATTTTATATACTTCTTAGAATCTAGAATTTTAGAACTGGAGGTGATTTTAAACGTGCATCTCATTTTACAGATGAGGAAACATTTGCACAGACAGGTTCAAGGGCTTTGCAAAGGTCATGCTGCAGCTAATGCTGGAGCCGGCATCTAGCACACCACTCAGCACAGAGGAATGCCTGATGAATGAGGAAATGATTGATCGCCCACAGGGCCTGCTGCTCGCCTGAGGTCTGAGAACATCAGCTATGAGACTAAGCCAAAACCATAAATGTTTAGAAAGCCTCCCAGCTGCAGGACTCCTGAGTGCAGCTGGCCTGCATTAGCCCCTTTGGGCCTCAGCAGCTCACATCTCTAGTAAACTACATCCTTGCAAGTCAGAGATGACTCCTGCAGGGTTGCTGCCAGCAAAAGCCAACATCCTGGACACAACTTGGGTGAAATTGGTGTTGCCCCCCAAGCCATTTCTTGTATTGCTTCTCTGCAGAGCTAGAAGTGTCAAAGGCCTGGGTTTCTTGCTCTGCAATAGTAACTTTCCTGTCTTTTCAGGGGGGAAAAACACACACAATCACCTTTAAGACCTTGGGTGTTCAGATGGAAAATAAGCTGGCCTAAGACATGTTCCCGTGTTGAAGGATTTGTTGTTTTTAAGTCACCCTCCCTGCTGAGCCATAGGAGATCATAACCCTCCTGATAAAAAGTCTCGACTCTCAAAATTACAGCAGCCACCTCAGACACCAGAAGCTCAGAACCAGACCAGACTTCTGTCAGGACAATTAGCGCCACTTCAAAAGGCTTCCTGCTTGACTTTTGGACCCCTTCTTTTATCCCATTCTTCATTCTAGGGCTAAAATGACAATAACAGTGCAGGTGGAGAGGGACAAAGTGGTCCGATGCAGACTCAATCACCGAAATTACCTGGAGCCCAACCCCCAAGTCCCTCCTTTTCCTTCAAGGAGTCCCAGTGATAGGTCAAAATCCTCCTCAGCGGCCACAATGGCCCTTCCGTGACCCTAGCACGCTCCCAGACCCCTCACGCATGCTCAAGCACCATCCACACTCTATACCCACACTTCCTTGCTATGCTGCTGTCTCCCTTCCTGCCATAGTTGCTGTGCCTGTCATCGCCTGCTTGCTGTCACATTGTCTTGTCCTAGCCGCCCTTCTGCCTGGCTCCAGCAGTCCCTGTTCTGCCCCTTGAAGCCTCCTGCTATTATTGGTTCCATCAGTTGTCACTGACATATCCTTTCATGAAGCATCTCCCTGTCTTCCAGGAAAGTGACACTGGGCACCTGGTGGGTTGGATTGGAAGGTGAGCAGCACCACCAGGGATGCTCACAACACTATCCCTGCACACATGTCCACAGGTATTGTGTGGGCAGATTCCTTGATCAACAGGTACCCCCAGAAGGCTAAGGTGTCATCGTAATGAGCCAGTTATGTGAAGATCTTAATCTCTGGCCCAGCTTCAGCACTGCTGGTTAATAATTCATCCACCCACCCATCCATTCATGGTTCAGTAAATATAAATCACTGATCAATATAAAAAGATGAGGCCGTTCTAAAAACCAAGGATACAGCTGGCACAAGACAGACCAGGGCTCCAGATCTTTAGAAGCCTATTTTCCAATGAGGTGAAATAGGCAATAAACAAATGTACAAACAAGATGATTTCAGAGACTGATAAGTGTTCTTAAATAAATTAAAATGGCCCAGAGAGCAAGGGGAGCGTAAGCCAGGACTTTCAATGAGGCTTAGGGAAGACTTCTCAGAGGAGGTGACATTTAAACAGATGCCTGACTGAGAAGAAGTCACGCAAAGACACGGGAAGTGGCTCCTGGCAGGGGGCAGGCAGTGCCACAGCCCACAGGCAGCGGGGAGCTTTGCCTGCAGAATGAGGCCTCCTGAGTGAGGGGGAGCATGGTGTGGGTGAGGGGGAGAGGCTGACAGGGGCAGTAGGAAGGGCTATCTGTGCTGGGGGCGGGGGCGTGGAAGTGAGGAGTCAGGTGCTCTGACAGAAAGGTCCTGCTGACTGCTCCGGGGAGTGGAATGCCCCTGGAGGCTGTGGCAGGAGAGGGCAGTGTGGTTTGCATTCGATGACAATGTGGGGAAGGGAAAGGAAGCAGGCTCAGAATACACTTTAATGTAAACACAACAGGATTGCCTTGGGAGCATATTCTAAACACTTCTCATGCAATGTCTTCTATGCCTTGTTTTGTAAGAGTTTCATCCCATGCCTTGCAAAGAAAGAAATGAGGTGGAGAGTTTCCAAATGTATTTTTTCTAAGGCTGCTGTAACAGATTACCTCCAATTTAGTGGCTTAAAACAACATAAATGTACCCTCTTACAGTTCCAGAGATGCACATTTGAAATGGACCTGGGTGGGGAGGGGGCTCAGATCAGGTCAGCAGGGTTTGCTTCTGGAAGCTCTGGGGAAGAATGTTCACTTGCTTTGTCCAGCTGCTTCTAGAGGCTGCCATTATTCCTCCATTGTCAGAGCCAGTCAGTGCCCACATCCCTCCAACGTCTGCTTGTTGTCACATCTTCTCTACGTCTCCCACCTCCCTCCTGCATTTATACAGACCTTGGGGATTATACTGGGCCCACTCGGATAATCCAAGATAACCTCCCCACCTTCAGAGCCTTAACTTTTCCACATCTGCACCATCCCTTCCGCCACATACAGCAACATAGTCACGGGTTGAGGGGACTAGAACGTTGGCATCTTTGAGGGGCCATTAGTCTGCCTACCACACTCTCCATAGGTTTTTATGTCCTTGCTGCTTCTTTATGGTCACATGCAATCATTTCTAAAGCTCTGGCGTTTTTTTCCCATTTGTTGTCCGTTCCTTCCTTCTTCCCTTCCTTTGTTCAACAACCATTTTCTGCACATCTGCTGTAAGCCAAGTACTCCATCAGGCACTGTGGAGAGACAACTGTGTGTCCAGACTCCACTCTCAGGGATTTGCGGTCCCTTTTCTTGGATGGCTTTGTTACTGGTCCAGTTAGAGTGGGCTGGCTGTGGTGCGAGGACACTGCAAACGAGGCAGGTGCTCCCCACGGCAGTCACCACAGTGCTAGCTACTGACTTTCTACTGCCGTGGTCAGCGAAACACACTCTAAGCCTCACTAGGCTCACCAAAAAAGGAGAGCTAACAACAAAGAGCAGGGGCCAAGACTTGAAGTTGTTGTTTTCCCAGAGGGTGGGACTGATGTTCTGAGTAGGTGCGGTCCCGGCGAGGGGGGGGGCACCGCTCACACCTGCACCAACAGCTCGACAGCTCACTGAGGCCCAGAGCCACCCCCTCGAACCTCTCTCCCTGCCACTCCAAGTGCAGCTTTCTGGAAAACATCCAAGCCATTTCTTGGCAAACGTTCACACAAAGGAGTCTCAGGAAATGTATGACAAAACACTCGGCCCCCAAAGAGTTCTTCCCTCTGAGGGACAAGTACTGTGATATTTACGGATGAAATGATACAAAGTCTGGGATTTCCTTCTGAACAAAGCACGTGGGAGGAAGTGGGTGGGCACGATGAAAGAAGCCTGGCCCTGAGTTAATAATTGTTGGAGCGCAGGGGTTTGTTATATGCTGTTCTGTTCTTCTGTTGCATATTTAAATTTTGTTAAAGATTATATGGGAAAAAGGGTCCCACATTTCACCTTATGTCATTGAAACAAACTTAACATTTGGATATATTTTACTGTTCAATAATTGGTTAGGCTGTACAAATAAATAAATGCAGGCACACAAATATTTGACAAAACAGCCATTTCCACAGCCGCCGGAGTCACCGTGGGGGAGAGATGGGCTCCATGTTTTGCCTGCTGCTCCTGTTGACACAATAATGGCACTGTCCTCAGGAAAGAAATACATAAAACTCTGGAATATCATTCTAGTAATTGGATTCAAAGTGCTCAGGACTTCATCTGGAAGAAGACAGTTTAACTTAAGAGATAATCGCGGTTCTTTACGATGGAGGTGATGAACTGGCTTGACCTGTCAGAAATTTCATATATGAATTTCCAGGTATCATATTAGCATTAGAATCCCTCTGGTCAGGAAAATGTTGTTTTTCAACCTCAGTAAAAACCTGAGAAAACAATTGTGAAATGGATAGAATATTTTTTTAGATCATCTTCATCTGCTTTTCTAGCACTCCTGTGACACAGTATTATGTAATGGAAAGACTACAGACTTGGAAACCAAAAAATTGACTTGACTTCCATCTCAGACACCTGTTGTGTGACTTTGGGCAAGTTATATAAACTCTCTGAATCTCAGTTTCCTCATCTATGAAATGGGCCTACTAATAAGTACTTTGCAGGGATGTGGTGAGGATTATGGGTAAGGTAGGTAAAATGCCTCTTTCATCACAGACACTCAATTAATGGTAGCTTATTGTATTTATAATTGCACATGCCTCTTTACTCCATTCCATATCTCCCAATATAGAACCTAGCACATAGTAAGAATGCAATAAATGTTTGTTGACTGACATTAAACCTTGAGATAGTAGAGTTAGTGGGAAGAAGTATTAAGATCATACCAAAATCCTCCCCTTTGTGGGTCACTCATTCTTGTGAGAGCTTCTCTAGTTAGTTACTCAAGCCCCCCAAAATAAGACCCATTTGTGATATCACCTTCCTCTTCCTCCTCACTTCGAATCAATCACCATATTCTGAGTTTTCAATTTTCACTAGAATCTATTCACTTCTCTCACATCCTACTGCTAGCCCTTAGTCCAAGACTACCCACTGCTCATTTGGTCTGTAGCAAAGTTGGGTCTCCTCACATCTGTTGTTACTCCTCTACAATCCTTTCTCTTCGCTGTAGCCAGAGGGATTTTTTTCTTTTTCCTTTTTTTTAATCTATGGAAAAAATTAAATAGTCACAAAAATGAAGAGTATAATAAGCTTCCATGTACCATCATGCAGCTTCAACAATGATCAATGATTGGCCAGTTTTGTTTCATATGTACCCCACACACTTTCCCCTATATTCTCAGATGATTTGAAGCAAATTCCAGAAGTCACATATTTTGGGGAGCTAGTTTCATGAATTCAGAATAAAATTCTAAGATTTTTTATTTTTTGTTTAGAGAAAGGGAAAGGGAGAAAGAGAGGGAGAGAAACATCAATCAGTTGCCTCTCCTATGCACCCCTAACCTGGGGACTGAACCTGCAACCCAGGCATGGACTCAGACCAGTGACCCTGGTGTAAGTAGGACAGCACCCAATCCACTGATCCACACCAGTCAGGGCCAGAATAACCTTCTAATCCTTCACGTGGCTTGCCATGATCTAATCCCTGTTGACTTCCCCAACTACAGACCACAACTGGCTCTTCTCCCACTGCAAACCCAGTCAAACCAGCTGTCTCTCAGTTCCTCCAGCATTTTATGGCATTTCCTGGTCCTCAGACCTTCAGGCTGGACTATCTTCCAGTGCCAGAAGGCTGACCTTTATCCTCTTGCTCTCTTTGCTCATCTTCAGCTACTCCTGCTTCCACTATCAGCCTGCACATCACTGCTGAAGAGTCCCCTGAACACTGGGTGCAGACAGGTCTCTCAGCACTCAGTGTTTCTCCTCCAACTCTAAGTATGTGATTTTGTAAGAAGTTGTGCAAGTCATCTCCCCTGTTAAAAATAAACTCTGTGGGCATAAGAACTGTGCCTGTCTTATTCCCTGATGAGACACCAGCACACAGTTCCATACCTTCCTTGGAGGAGGCACTTAATAAATATCTGTTGAATGAGGTCCCCAAGAAAGGTAAACACAAAAGGCACATCCATTTCATGTTATAAACTGCTGATAGTCCGGTGTCCTAAATATATTATAACCACCAGAACAATGCTCAGACCTTTAAATTAAGTGTATATTGTTACATTCAATATGAATTTTAAAAAAGGGTATGAGATGTGTTATGCCAGACACTGAGGATTCAGATAAATAATTATACATAGATCCTTCTCCATAGAGCTGAATTTAATGGAAAGCACACTTAATTATTTGAAAATTGGTCATTCTCATGTTTTATGTAGAGAGGAAGCCAGAATAGTCAGTGAGCCAGAGAATCTGTAAAGTGTCAGAGAATCTGTGAAGAAACAGGAGTTTGCTGTAAAAACAACAGTTCACGGTTACATGGTCCTTCCTTTGGGCCAGGAATAGTACAAAGCATGTTTCATATATGATTTCATTAGATTCTCACAATGTCTTTTCGGATATGCCTTATTATTCCAATTTTGCAGATTTTTTTTTTAAAGGCATTACAAACTTAGATAACTCTAAATCATCCTGGATTTGAAATCGGGACTCTGACTCCAGAGGGCGCACTCCTAGTCTATACGCTGGAGTTGCCCAGTAACCTTTGAGTAAGCGCCGCCGCCAGACAAAGGAAAGGAAGGACACGTTCCCATTCACCGGTGCTTTCCACGTGGTGCTCTGGTTTCAGAGCAACGCAGGCACGCTTTCACAGGAAAGCAGCAGCTGCTGAACCCCTGTTACTGATAAGGCAAGGCTACTGTGGGCCCAAGGCACTAACCATTAATTTGGAGTTTGCACCAAATTTTTCCTATAGAGAGAAATAAGCTAGAAACTCTCAAATTGTGAAGCTATTGCCTGCCATCAACTTAGCCCAACTTCTCAGCCAAACTGGAAACTGCATTATTTTCTTCACTGAACACTGTATCTTGTCTGCTTACCTTCTACAGATGGGTATTGACAAAAAGGAAATTTATTCTATTTTAAAAGGGAGAAATTGTAACAGTAAATTATATGGATGGACCTTGAACCATGAAAACAGATTTTGTATTAATTATATCTGGGGATTTAAGTTTTTAGTAAGGAAAATTTCAATCACACAAAAGTAGACTGAGTAGTACAGTAACACCCCAATGCCCATCACCCTGCTTCAGCAGTGATCAGCTCATAGCCAGTCTGTTTCATTGATATTGCCTTCAACTTTTCCTCCTCGTGTTTTCTTTTGAAGCACATATAATTGGGATATTTTGAATGCTATGTTTTGTATGGAATCAATAGAATAAATAAACACGACTAGGTCAGCAAGATACTTGGGAAAACAGAAATGAGAAAAAGGAATAGGCTGTGCGGTTTTGACCTCAGAAAAGGCGGTGGCCTGGATGGGTTATTGGCCGTATTTGCACAGGCAGATAATAACACACCAGGAGTGGACAGTTTTGGCTGCAGACAAGGGTGTGTGGTGGGTCTACTTGTCAAGTGTCTTGAGCATACACTCTCCGCCTTCTGTTCCCCAATATTCCCCTCACCACCGATGTATTTAAATTACTTGTTTGAGGACCCTTGCTGTCCCCACCAACAGCCCCTGCCCCCACCCCTGTTTTGCCTAAGCCATTGCTTCATGAAAAAAACCCTGGAGGAGCACTCTGCAATCAAAATATAATGTGAGCCCTGGCCAGGTAGCTCAATTGCTTGGAGCATTGTCTGGATACACTAAGGTGGTGGGTTTGATCTCTGGTCAGGGCACAGACAAGAAGCAACCAGTGAATGCATAAATAAGTGGAACAATAAATCAATGCCTGTTTCTCTCTCTTTCCCTCCCTCCCTCCTTCCTTTCCTCACTCTCCTTCTTCTTCTCTCTCTAAAAATCAATAAAAATTAATAAATAAATCTTTATCCTTTTGGAGTTCACATTCTGGGGAGGAAGGGCGGAGGTGCCACGGTATGGCCGCAGCTGGGTCCTGGGGTTCCTGAAAGGTGGGTAGGGTGTCGGCTATGGGAGACAGATGACAACACACTTCAGGGGACGGTGATGCTCTGTTCTGTTCATTGCAAGTACAAGCAGGTTTTTATACTTTCATTTTTAGCAGTGATTAATATTGCGGTTAGGTAAAGCAGAAAAAAATTAATACAAAGGTAACCAGGAATTTGTATGAAAGTTTCCATGGATTTAGTTATATTAAACAAAGATTGTTTTGACCAGGAGAGCCATAAATCAGACAATTAGAAATAGCTATATGTACAGAGTTTGACCATTTTATTGTTTATTAAAGTTCTCAGAATTTGTCATCTGACTCCCTGGTAACTGTTTCTACGTGCTTAGTTTGTAATAGTTAACTAGCTTTTCTTATTTCTTTGCCTGTCTAATTTTATTTGATATATATTCCTATTCAAGGTAAAGGAGGGGCTGTTACTCCAACAACTTTTAGACATTCAGGGGCTATTTCATTAGAGGGGATTTTGTTTTCTGGTCAAGAAATTATTTTGTACAACTTCACTGGAATTATGCAAATCAATAAATCTGAAATACAGGTGTCTAACAATCCCACCACCTTTTGATCACCAAAACAAACATGTAAGGAGAAACAGTCAGGAAATCCAGCCACAGTAAACCGTTTTTGTTCCTTAGTTAATAAACACCAGGGAGGTCTGCTTCGAGCTAGCCTTTCCATGAAATTTAGACTATTACAAGGCACTTGGACTCCATCCTTATTGACCATTTAATGCCATGCTCATTATATGCCCCTGTATAAGGCAATGGGGGATCTGGAACCCTCTGGAGACTATTAGTTCCTCTTGGGGGATACCATAATTTGCCATTAATCCAATATGCTCCCCAGGGGTATCCCTGGGCTGTGGGTAGGGGTCTATATGTTTTTTTCTTGTTTTCCAGAAAGACTCTTTGTATCTATGGGTAAGGAACAGGCATGGGAAAGTCTGCCAATAATTCAGCCTGTTGTAACTGATTCATGAATTCTTTTATGGGAACAATCGGGGATAATTTCTTATTCAGGTTTATAAACACCTTGTTTTTAAACAATTTGGGCAGGATTCAATAGTCTGGGGAGAACTAGTTGTCCCTTCAGAATTTCCCTCAGAGTTAATCGTTGACTCACTTCGAGCCTTTTTCTCCTCATGGCCTGTTCTTATGGGAATCAGGGTACAAAGTAAGACCATGATCAATATTAGCAAGGAAATTATTAAGAGCAATCCTCAGAAAAATTACCGCCCCCCTTTGTATGCCACGCTCTCTTCCAGGAAGATGGATTCCTTGAATTCCCTCTTTCCACGTTCGGACCTTGTCAGACAACATGGTTGGAACAGGGCGTGGCATGGAGGGAAACCATACAGTAACAAAGGTAAACACTTAAGAGATAACAATATGCTGGGAGATGAAATGTGCTAAGGGGAAAGGAGAAGGCATGGAAGGGGACCAGGAGGTATCAGGCCCTCTGTAATTGGAGATCAGTGGTCAGGGAAAAATCTTCTGTGAGTAAAGACCAGAAGGAAGTGAAGGAGTAAGTCATGTGATATTTGGAATAAGAGAGTCCAAAAACAAGGAGACAGTAAGTGCAAGCTCCCAAGGTAGACACCAACAGGCACATTATGACAGCAAGGAAGCTAGTGTGGCTGGAGCAGGGAGAGGATGGAGTGTGGAAAGAAATGGTTCTGAGAGGCAGTGGCAATGGGGGCAGACACTGTAGCTTTCTAAGCTGGGTTTTTACTCTGAACAAGAGGGAAGTCAGAAAGTTTTGAGCAGAGAGAGATATTTGTCCTACATTTTAACATGACTCTTCCAGCTGCTGTGTTGCAGATGGGTTGAAGGGAGAGCAAGGGCAATACAGGGAGCCAACCAGAAGTTCATTCCAATAACCCAGGCAAAAGATGGATGATGGCTTGGATCCGGGGCAGGAAGCAGTGGACCAGGGACAAGGGCCTGCTTACGCAAATGGACAAAACTGTGGGAACAAAGATGTTCAAAGCAATATTGTTTGTAATTGAGAGAAACTAGAAATAACCTAAATGTCCATTTAGAGAAGGAAGGTTAAATAAATTATGGTACTTCTTTTTAACTTCTGTAGTGATTGAAAACATGTATTATTTTTTATAGTAAAAATCTTAAAGAACCCAAAGATTCCACCAAGAAACTACTAGACCTGATACATGAATTCAGCAAAAGAGGAGGATACAAAATTAATATCTAGAAATCACTTGTATTTTTATATGCCAATAATGAGGTAACAGATATGGAAGTTAAGACAGTGATCCCATTCACAATTGTTTCAAAAGGAAGAAAACACCTAGGAATAAACCTAACTAAGGATGTAAAAGACCCGTACACAGAAAATTATAAGACACTGAAGAAAGAAATTGAAGAAGATACATTAAGTGGAAGCACATACTGTGTTCATGGATAGGAAAAACTAACATCATTAAAATGTCCATAGTACTCAAGGCAATCTATAGCTTCATTGCAATTCCTGTCAAGATTTCAATGACATATTTCACAGAACCAGATACTTCAAAATACTTCAAAAATTTATATGGAACCACAAAAGGATTTGCATAGCAACAGTGATCCTGAGAAAGAACAAAGTTCATGCTACCTAATATCAAACTGTACTATAAAGCCATAGTAACTAAAACAGCCTGGTATTGGCATAAAAACAGACACATAATCAATGGAACAGAACAGAGAGCCCAGAAATAAACCCACACCTTTATAGACAATTAATATTCAACAGAGGAAGCAAGCACACAATAGGCTAAAGATAGTTTATTCAATAAATGGTGTTAGGAAAACTGGACAGATACATGCAGACAAATGAAACCATCTTCTTACACCACATACAAGAATAAATTAAAAATGGGTCAAAGACTTAAATGTTAGACCCCAAACCATAAAAATCCCAGGATAAAACATAGGCAGCAAAATCTTGGACATTGCTTGTAGCAATTTTTTATTGGAAACAAGGGAAACAAACGAAAAAATAAGTGGAACTACATCAAACTAAAAAGTTTTTGCACAGCGAAGGAAATCATCAACAAAATAAAAGTAAAACCCACAGAATGGGAGAACATATTCACTGATTCTTCTGATAACGGTTTAATATTCAAAATTCATAAAGAAACTACAAAACACAACACCAAAAATACAAACAACCCAATTTAAAAATGGGCAAAGGACCTGAATAGACATTGCACCAAAAAGGAGATACAGATGGCCAATAGACATATGAAAAGATACTCAGCATCACTAATCATCAGAGACATGCAAATTAAAACCACAATGAGATACCATTTCACACATGTCAGAATGACTATCATCAATTAATCAACAAACAACAAGTACTGGCAAGGGTGAGGAGAAAGTGGAACCCTTTTGCACTGTTGGTGGGAATGCAGACTGGTGCAGCCACTGTGGAAAGCAGAATGGAAACACTTCAAAAAATCAAAAATGGATCTGCCTTTTGACTCCGCAATCCTGCTTCTGAGAATATATCCAAAGGAACTCAAACCACTAATTTGAAAAAACATAAGCACCCCTATGTTCATTGTGGCATTATTTACAATCACCAAGATATGGAAGCAGCCCAAGTGTCCATTAGTAGATGAATGGATAAAACAACCATGGGGCATTTATGCAATGGAATACTACTCAGCCATAAAAAAGAAGAAAAATTTCCCCTTTGCAACAGAATGGATGAACCTGGAGAATATCTTTGCTAAGTGAAATAAGCCAGTTAGAGAAAGACAGGTACCATATGATTTCACTCATATGTGGAATCTAATGAACAAAATGAACTAACAAGGAAAATGGGGACAGACTCATAAATGGAGAACAGGATGATGTCTGGGGGGTGGTAAGGGGGTGGAGGGATTTAGCAAAAAGGAAAAGGGAGTCAAGGGCATGGACAACAGTGTGGTGATTGCCTGAGGAAGGGGCTGTATAAGAGGACTAAGTGGTAATGGAAAAAAAATACACTAAAGATTCAATTTTAAAAATCTAAGTAAATAACATTAAATTTTAATGCCACACAATTTCAGCATAGAGGGATATGTTTTAGTTTAAACAGAAGCATGTTTATGGACCATGAAGACATCTCGTTTGGTTAACAATACAAACCTAGAAGCATTAAAATTAGAGTTTCTTATTTAAATAGAATCGAACAGAAATATGCCCCTGTACCTGTTAAACTGGTTTGTCAGTAATTCATGACTGGTCACCCCAAAGCATTTTTTGGTAGAGCAGATATAATCTAGGAATGAGGAAACAAGACGGCAGGCGAGTGGTGGTTTTTAGTGAAACTTTAAGAGTGACTTAGATGCTGTTACAAAGCATCTAAGATCTGAAGAGGGAGAAAGATTTGTCTAAGGGGTGGAAGTGGGAAGTGGATGTGTGGTTCTGAATCCGCATATTGGCCAGGTATCCATTTGGTGGAGGCCATAAATGGTTAGATGAGAATTATCTCCATGATCATTTATCCATCACTCTCCATACGGCAGGCACTGTGTCTTGTGTTTTTATGACAACTTTTAAATTTTACAATACAGCGTCTAATTTCACTAATTTCCCTAAGGTCATTACCTTAAAAATTGTGTGAGCCTGCATTTAATAAAAGCTAAGACTGAGCAACACCTTTCGCCTCATTCCTTACCACTTCCCAGTACAGACTGGGCCGAGCGAACTACTTCCTCCCAGCCCGAGGCACGAGCCTCGTCCAGAGGTCGGGCCCACAGGGCTCCTATTGAGGGTGCTTCCCGACACTGCTGCCAGCTCCGATCCCCGTTCCTCTCCCGCGGTCTGCGGGGATGCTTTCGTGGGTTCTCGCCGCCCCGCCGGCAGGCGGCGCCCTCCGGCAGATCTCCCGCCGGGGTCCTGACGGGGAGTGCGCGCTCTTACACTCGCAGAGCCCCTGCCCGCACTTCCTGGTCGGAGGGGGCAGAGCCGCAGCCAGGGTCGCCTATGCCAGCCCGACTCCCGCCCCTCCCTCGGCGGTCACCTGGGGCGGAGCGCTGCAGGTGCCGGGGCGGTGGACTCCTCTGGTGTCTAGTCCGGCACCCCGCGCCAGGGACGCGGAAGCCTCGGGTGAGTGTGGAGAGCCGGTACCGTCTGCTTCCCGGACAGGGGTGAGGGTGGTCGCTGGCACCCGCGCGCTTGCTGCTTCCCAGATGGGCGCTGGCAGGCCGGGAGACAAATTTCCCTTCCAGGGATTCAGAGGCTGGGTTTCTCTGCGACTTGAGAGGTCTCGGTGTGGGGCGGGGCCCGCGGTAGAAAGCTACCGGTGTCCAAGCCTGACCGAGTCGGCTTGGGATTTTCGCTAGCCTGGGCGCCTGGCGCTGTAGTGCGTTTGGGGGACCCGGGAAACCGCTAATAAACTTGGTGGCCTGGGCTAGACGTATATTCGCATCCTGGTCCCAAGGGAGATAGCTTTGAAACATTATACAAACAGGTGAGGTTATAGAAGTAGGTTTATGTAATTTTTACTCTCCTTCCTGGCACACCGATGGGTGGGGTGTCGTCGTCAGTTCCGTACACACGCCCACGTGTGTGTTTTGGAGCGAACTTTGTACCTTTCTCCGGGCCTTTGGGAATTGGGGGCGGAGCTTCCGCGCGCTCCGGGCTACGATATTAAATCCCCAGGGCTTTGCAGGGCTGTTAATCTTTGGAGATCTTGGCGCCGCCGTTTGTTCTTCGAACAACCTGGACAGGTTCAAAATTCTGTTTGGGTAACCTGGGATCTCCCTCCGGAAGTTGTTGGCTGAAGCTCTTTTTCTCACCTGGCCAGGTGGCCTTGGTAGGTGGCGGCAGGACCCACCCTCCGGCATTCCAGAGGCGACCCTGAGGACCCGGCCTGCACAGGAAAGGTCCATTTGGGAGGAAATGCACTCTCTTCGCCCTACCCTGTGCAAATTACTCGGGTACCGGGCAAAGGTTGTTGCTGAAATCCCAGAAAAAAACCCACACAGGTCAGAATCGCAAAGGACGGTGAATGAGTGTTTGACCCTCAGTTGCTAATTGCTTCAGATCAAACCATTTCGCTCGTGCTTTTCCAGATTTTTTTAAAAAACTTCTTTAATTATAAAAATGGCTGATACAGAGGTTATTAAGAGTTGCCAGTGGGGATGAGCCTGGGTCTATGAAAATCAAAGGGATGAGGAAACCTGTAGTTTAAAAACTAAAATATAGCACCGCAATGCAATGCCATGTGTGAGCCTTGCTTGGATTTTGATTTGATATCCCCAAAAAAAGTTTGTAAAGAAATTGAGCCAATAAAGGAAATTTATACTGGTTATTCTGTAGCATTAAGAGATTAGTTTTGTTTAGTTTAGGTAATGATATAATTACATGCTTTATAAAAAAATATCCTTGTCTTTTGGAAATAAATATTGAAATTGAAGTATAAGTTGAGGATTCGTTTAAAAATAATCGAGTTTTGAGAAGCACTGTCAGTGGGGAAGTGAGGGGGAATGAGATGAGAGACTGGATGAAGGTACGGGGTATGGAATTTCTTAAAATGCTGTCTCTGCTTTTGTATGGTGGGTGTTTTTCTTTAAGGATATCACCACCACCAGCAGCTGTGAGGCATTTATTTATTTATTTATTTATTTATTTATTTATCCCAGAAAGTAGGTTTGGAAGTTAACTGCTAGTGTTCCACAGACCTTCACTCATAAATTGGGTGTAAAATCTGCCTCTCTAGACTCATAGAAAGCCTTTTTCTCTCTCCTGGGTGCTGCTTTATTTGGCTCAGAAGGGACAGGGCGTTTGCTGATGTGACAGAGCCAAGCGGATCACGTTGATGCAGGTGGATGCTGGGTCAGCTTTTTTATACAAAGAGTGTTAGTGAGCCTTGGGGTGAGTTGTCCGCAAAGGGACGGGTTGGAAAAATGTGTTAGCAGTTTTCCTGAACTGCCCAAAGCCTTTCCAAGTTATGCACATCAGAAAACAGAGCTCAGAGTAGTGAACATGTCATATGCATTTAGAATTTCTGTACACTTCTGGAAGCACAGTATACATCAATTAAAAGTACATTATAAAACAAATCAAAAGGCAAGTGGATCTTAGTACCGGAAAGAGATCTTATCTGCGTGTGTTATCTTTTTCGGGTCCTTACCTTGTTTGCTTCAGGCATCATGACCGTAAATACTTTGCAAAGAACTGACTCCTAAAATATTCTGCATTATTCTTTTCCTTTGCAAGAAACATGCTTGGAAGGAGGGGGATGTGGGGAATATTCATCCAACTTTGCTTTCCCCCCTCAGGATTTATCATACAATTCCTCCTCATTCTGTTATTAGTAATTTGGAAAAGTAATTATTGTTTGAGGAAGATATTAGAGTTCAGCAGAGGGAGGAAGGGGCGACCGACATACTTCTCAAAGATAGACCTGAATTTCTTAGAACTGACTTTAATGCCTCTTTGCTTTTAAGGGAAAACAAGGCAAGTAATTGCTGTCTCTAATAGTTGAAAGTTGAAATTAGATGACCCTCCTCAGCCTAGGCCTTGCCTAGTGCAGCCTTACTAGTGTACAATGAAAGAAGCTGTGAGGATGCTTCAAGGATTCAGTTGAGGAAATGCCAAAGCATGTCCCAGTCTCCTCACAGTGTGTGGAAAAATGAAAGAACTAACAGAGGTCTCCTTGCAGTTGGAAAATATCATCGTTGAGTTCATGATGAAAGTGAAATTGGCTTGTGGTTTAGTTTTCTTTGTGTGACAGAAAGATGCAGCTGTTATATGACTTTGTTTTCTGCCTCAGTTCTGAAAAACAAGACCATGGAGAGAGAAAAGAAACTTTCCTGGCAGTGACCTGGTAACATTTACCATCCTCTGTATGAGGATGGTGGACTTGGACTCTGGAGAGTACATTGCTAATAACCATTTTAAGGAATCACCTCAATGTGGCACTATCTTCTCTCTCCATCATGTTACTTACAGGTATACACACATTGGAAAAGCAAATTACTGCTTAGTCGTTATAAGGGGAAGAAATGGGAAGAAGGGGTGTGGCAATCAAGTCAATAACTCTTCTAATACAGAAACCCTCTGCTTTCATCTACACCTCTTCGTCCCATCCTGTGAGGTGGAGCAGCAGTGCTGGAGGATTGTTTTAGTTTTTAACAGACAAGAACATTGAAATGTAAAGATGCTAAGTAAGACTTGCCAAGTCGTTTCTTTAGAGATATGGGGGAAGGAAATTTATCATTTGTTGAGAGTTCATGGTAGTCTTCACAAACACACGTTTTTAATTCTCACAAATGTCTCATGGTTGGTTATTATCAGCCTGTTTTGCAGATGGAATCGCAGCTAAGAGAGGCTAATAGTTGGCTTGAAGTCTTGCAGCTAGTGAAAGTGGAGCCCAGATTTAAATTCAAATTTGTGGGGACTTCGAGTTTTCAGCCACACTACCCTTAGCAGACAGTGGAGCTACACACCTGAGAGCTGGTTAGTTAATCTAGGCAAGATGTCTTTTTACCACATTCGACTGCCCTGGTTACAATTGTGTTCGTGGGCCACAGCTGCCTAACAGAGATGTTATATCAGGTCAGCACAGCATTAAAAAGGAAAGTGAACCAACACTGAAAATCAGGAGATTTCAAATATTCAAGAACTCCTGAAGGTCTGCCCAGTCTCCACCACTCCTTGAGGCAGGGGACAATCACATTTAAACTGTTGTTTCTCCTGGAGTAAGAGGGCTTCCTACAGGTGTGTCCATCCAAAATGGAATAACAAAAGGTAGATTGAGAGGCTCTCATCTCAAGAAAAATGGGAAAGAGCATATTCCTTTGAGGGAATGAGGCACCCTTTGTTTACTCTGCATAGCTTCCATGTCAGAAAAATACAAGGCATGTCATCGTTTTTCTCACACCCTGTTGGCTTTACTCCTCACTTCCTTTAGACTTCAGAGTTTACTTCCTCTGCAGCACAACAAAAATGGAGTACGTGTAGAGGTGAGCTGCAGTCCAGCAAAGGAATGCCTCCCAAATCCCAGACCTCGGACTTTTTGTGAGGGAAGGCGGTCTCTGGGGTGTCCTGTGGGGATGGGGCACCAAGAAGCCCTTTTCTTTCATCAAGCAGCCAGATGGCATCCAGCCTGCCATCCAGATGGCTCCTGAGCTTCTGCGTTGGCTCTCTGTAGCTGCTCCAAGGGCTCCCAGGACGTGGGAAGGTCCTCCTCTCGCTCCCTTCTCTTCCCACCCCTCTCCAGGGAATGGCAGGTCTGCATGAGCGAGTGCACTGCTTAGGCAGAGCCCTGTCTGAGAGCTCTGCAGGGAGGAGGAGCTGATGGGCCCCTAGTCAAGCCTTTGAAAAGCTTCTGTGGTGTAAGTCCAAGGGTGGCCTAATTTCCTTATCTTGAAACTTGCTGTTAAGAGTCATGGGACAGATTTTCTCATAACAGTCTGCATCTGGAATTTCCTGACAGTTGGAGCTTCTTTTTATGTATCTTTGCTTCCTTTCCCTGAGTCTGAGTGCTCAGAGCTGAGGGATGGGGCAGAGAAAGGGAAGAGGAAATACCACAGATGGAACCTCGTGGAGTGGTTGTGAAGAAATGTTATGTGCTGCTGTGAGGAACTGGTCCCTAGATCTGCCCGGCTAGGCATGCACAGTACATTGTGGGAAAGGAAGACCTTTCCTCTGCTCTTCTTTCAGCTGTTCTAATAATCCAGTCTACATGAGACAGATTATCAGGGGAAAAATAGCCACATTTAATTACATACATACATATAGAACCTTACATACACAAGCAATTCAGACAGAAAGGGGAAACGAGGCATATATGGCATCCTTATGCAAGAAGAAGGTCAGGCACTTCGGGGATTGAGAGGGGGAAGAAGGGTTATTCACTGGCAGGATGACCAGAACAGGTGTTCAGTAATTGGAAGTTCGCCCTGCCCTGTAGATGGGTTATTTCTGGTAGTAACTTTTATTATGGTCAAGGTCCCCAATTTAAAATCTTGAAGGGAGCAGTAAAAGGATCTCAATGACCTTCAGCTCAAAAGAATTCACATGCCAAAGTGGCACATCTTGGGACGGCTGGTACTGAATCCCTTACTGTACGCCAGTGTGGTAAGAAAAATAGAACAGAGGAGAGCTGCCAGCCCAGTGCCTTGTTTGGCTGAAGAAAGGGCATCTAGAGACAGGTGTTTTGTAAATGCCCGGTCATTGGTTGGTCGGGTCCTTTCGAGGAGAACTCAGGGATTCAGATGCATGGCTGCAGGCTCCCTCAGGTAGGTGGCTGGTAACTCCTTGGTCAGAGAGGCAGGTGGTGAGGAAAAGTGGGCCAACTGATTACCTGCCAGAGCAAGCGCAGTTGAGGAAGCAGTCTGAGTGTGGACTCCAACCAGGTCACTGGATTTACCTCTGGTTCTTTCACCTGTGTGACCTTGACTGTTTTTTAACCTCTCTGTGCCTGAGTTTTCTCTTGTGTGAAATGGAAGTACTAATAAATAATACCTACCGCACACAGCTGTGAGGATTAAATGGCACATCAGTGCCTGGCATGGAAGGATTTGCTGTCAGTTAGCTATTTCTGTTGCTGTTAGAGCCCTCCCTCCTTCACTTTTGCCTTTATTTGGGGGACCTCCCCCCCCCCACTGTAACTACAGGTTAGAGATACTGTCCAGCTCCGAGAGTAAGCCGTGGGCCGCCCTTCTGAGCTGCCTTGTGACCTTAGGAAAATGTTCTTCCTGACAAATGCTCCCAGGGAGTTTGGAGAAGCAGCAGCTTGGTTGACAAAGAGAATGGGGCTGGAGCCCTTGGCTTCGAACCAGGGCTTTGGCTCTGTTGTTCAGGGATTAAACTCTGCACCAACTCTGGGAAAAGGACGAAATCCCCTGGTGGGTGCAGACTCCACCCTATTGTGGAAAAGCAGGCTGGTGTCAGCGGGGAATGGAGGCACACACCGTAGTCCTAGCCCCCCCGCCCCCGGCTGTCACGAGAAGCAGAGGCTCACCGCTGACTGAGTCCTCTCTGCACCCTGGGCCTCCTCCGTCAGCTGGGGATAAGTGCACCTCATAGGAATGTTGTGAAGGGCCATCAAATTTTTATGAAATCCTGGCACAGGCACAGGGAAGTACCGTGGTTGACATTCCCTTTAGTGGTGTGATCATATAACAGGTGCGCCAGGTTTAAAGGTGCTGGTAACTGACACTCATAGCATTTTTTTATAGTTTGAGCAAGGGCTGTCTAACTTGATCTTCAGCCAGGGGTACAGGTTGATTTGTTTGCATTTGTTTCTACTTCCTTTTCTGCCTGTCAGGAGAAGTACAAAAGTGAACTGAGGTTCAGGCCAGAAGTGAGCCCAGAAATGGGAACAGAGGAATGGGTTATTCAGTTTACTTGATCAGAGAAGGCAACATGAGTTAGTATTCCTTATGCTCTGAATGAGGCACAGGGAGTGGCGGCATCCTGGGAGAAACTGATAGCTGAGGTGTCCCCCAGGAAGCCGGAAGCATCCGTGGTGTCCAGGGAGGCAGAATGGAGGGGCAGCCAGTTCCCTCTAAGGGCCAAGGCAGGGGTCATCCCTGTTAACAGCTTCTGCCTAAACACATTCAGAAGTGCCAGCTGGGGATGAGGAGGGAAGAGAGGCCCTGGCCAGATCCAGACTTTCACTAACTCCTTGCCTTTCTCCTCCCCCACTCCCAGCCTAGTATACACGTGAGAAATCAAAGAGCCCCTGCCCCGCTCCGTCCCCCAGCCCGGAGGTGCCCAAGCCAGCTCCCATCTAACCAGCCTGTGAACAGAGTTCTCTCCGTGGCCTCTGCCATTGTCTGTTGGTATCTTTGCCTCCCACTGCTTAGGCTCCTTCTTCCCGCCTTTCCATTTATTTTATTCTGGGAACTCGAAGGGGAAAGAAGATCTCTGATCCCACCATCCATGGGTCCAAAGACATTAACTTCGTTTTTTAAAAAAGGTTTTATTTAATTTTAGATAGAGGGGAAGGGAGGGAGAAAGAGAGGGCAACATCTCACTTTCCCTGTGTGGTTGCCTCTTGTGCATCCCTACTGGGAACCTGGCCCGCAACCCCAGGCCTGTGCCCTGACTGGGAATAGAACCAGAAACTCAATCCATTGAGCCATACCAGCCAAGGCAGACATTAACATTTTGCCATATTTCCTTTCACTTTTGTTTTGCTTTTCTTTTGTTTTTCTATAATTTAAAATTTTTACCATTTTATAGCCTTGGCTGGCATAGCTCGGTGGATTGAGCTCGGGCTGCGAAGCAAAGCATCACAGGTTCGATTCCCAGTCGGGGCACATTCCTGGGTTGCAGGCCAGGTCCCCAGTGGGGGCTGCATGAGAAGCAACCACACATTGATGTTACTCTCTCTCTCTTTCTCCCTCCCTTCCCCTTTCTAATAAATAAATAAATAAAATCTTAAAGAAAAGAAACTTGACTTCTGGCAAGATGGAGGCATAGGTGGACGCACCGTACCTCCACGCACAACCAAGATTAGAACAACAACAATTTAGAGGCAGAATGACACCCAGAACTGATAGAGAATTTATCTGAATGGAAGTCGGACAGCCAAGAAGTTGAAGTAGACCCATTCATCCAGACTGGTAGGAGAGGCGGAGAGGAGCAGCTGGGCGCGAGTCTCTGCGTGCGGAGAACAGGGAGAACTGGGCGCATAAGGCAACTGGGAGCGTGTAAGGCATCTGGGGCGCGCAAGATCGCATCGGGTGGACCCTGAGTACGCAAAGCGGCAGCTGGCGGACCCAGTGAGGCAACGATTGTGGACAGGGCAGAGTGCGCAACCCAGGATCCCAGAGAAGGGACTGAGGTCCCAGGAGAACGGAGCTACCACCATTGTCCCCCCCCCCCCCCACGCATACAACGTCACAATCTAGTGACTGGGGTGCCCAGCCCTGATGAACACCTAAGGCTCCGCCCCTCACCGGGAGCTACCAGACCAAAAAGAAAAAAAAAAAAGAGAGACAGACATGTCTCAAACAGAAAAACAGATCAATGCCCCAGGACTCAGCCTTTTGAGTGACTAAGAGATAGCCAATCTATCAGATGCACAGTTCAAAACATTGGTGATCAGGAAGCTCACAGAATTGGTTAATTTTGGGCACAAATTAGATGAAAAAATGCAGGTTACCATAAAAGAGATGAAGGAAGATGCAGGGAGAACCAATAGTGATGGGAAGGAAACTGGGACTCAAAACAATAGAGTGGACCAGAAGGAAGAAAAAAACAACCAAACAGGAAAGAATGAAGAAATAAGAATTCAAAAAAACGAGGAGAAGCTTAGGAACCTCCAGGACATCTTTAAATTTTCCAACACCCAAATTATAGGGGTACCAGAAGGGGAAGAGGAAAAGCAACAGATTGAACACGTAGTTGAACAAATAATAAAGGAGAACTTCCCCATTCTGGCAAGGGAAATAGACTTCCAGGAAGTCAAGGAAGCTCAGACAGTCCCAAAGAAGTTGGACCCAAGGAGAAACACACCAAGGCACATCATAATTACATTAGCCAAGGTAAAAATGAAGGAGAGAATCCTAGAAGCAGCAAGAGATAAGGGGACAGTAACCTACAAAGGAGTTTCCATCAGACTGTCAGCTGATTTCTCAAAAGAGACCTTACAGGCAAGAAGGGGCTGGAAAGAAGTATTCCAAGTCATGAAAGACAAGGACCTATATCCCAGAATACTCTATCCAGCAAAGCTTTCATTTAGAATGGAAGGGCAGATAAAGTGCTTCTCAGATAAGGTCAAGTTCAAGGAGTTCATCATCACCAAGCCCTTATTTTATGAAATGTTAGAGGGACTTATCTAAGAAAAGAAGATAAAGAAAAAACCTGTATAGTAAAAGGACAGCAAACTCACAATTATTAACAACCACACCTAAAGCAAAACCAAAAGACACTAAGCAAGCAACTAAAACAGGAACAGAACCACAGAAATGGAGATCACATGGAGGTTTAGCAACAGGGGAGTGGGAGGAGGAGAGAGGGGGAAAAGGTACAGAGAATAAGTAGCATAGATTGTAGGTTGAAAATAGGGGGAGGGTAAGAATAGTATGGGAAATGTAGAAGCTAAAGAACTTATAAGTATGACACATGGACATAACTAAAGGGGAGGATATGGGTGGGAGAGGGTGTACAGGGTGGAGGGGAGTGAAGGGGGAAAATGGGACAACTGTAATAGCATAATCAATAAAATATATTAAAAAAGAAACTTGACTATCTTAAAATTTTTTTACCATTTTATAAAAATTTAATTCATATTAATATTTTAACAGTTGTCATACTGTGATTAAAATTTATCATAGCATTTTTCCAATCTTTACAAATATCATTTGTAATAATTGCATGCTCTTTCAGTCTTTTTTTTAGCATGTCTCTTAATATTAGGGAAGTAAGTAGTTGCTCTTTTTTGATATTATAAATCATTCTAAGTTGAATGTACGTACACTTTTGAATCTGGGATATACTGTATTTGGTCTGAAGACCTGGTTCCTAGTACAGAGCTCCTGGTCAGAAGAGCATCTTGTTATTCATAAGACCCTTTCAAACCTACCTGAGTTTATGCTAATGGGTACTTCTTAGTGGATGAGGGCTGGTTGCCAGGGGACCAGCCTCTGATTAGTGAGTTGGAACTTCTAGCCCCACCCCCTGACCTCCAGGGAAAGGAGAAGAGCTAGAGATTGAATTCAGTCATCAGTGACCAAAGATTTAATTTATCATGCCTCTATAATGAACCTCTATAGAAACCCTAAACAATGGGGTTTGAACTTCTGAACTTCTGAACTGGTGGTGCATTGAAGTGTTGGGAGGGTGGGGTGCCCAGGGAGCGCAGGGAAGCTCTGCACCTTTCCACATACCTTGCCCTGCGCGTCTCTCCCATTTGGCTCTTCCCGAGTTGTATCCTTTGTAATAAATCAGTAAGAGTAAGTGTCAACAAAGATTCCCAAAAAGAATGTTAGAAACCGTCGAGACGTTATTAATGTGAATAGATTGCAAACCAGGGAGATGTTGCCTCTGGCAGAAGCTGAAAGTGTACTCTGAGGAAACAAAGGGAAGGCCACTTTTTTAAAAGATTTTATTTATTTATTTTTACAGAGGGTTAGGGAGGGAGAAAGGGCGCGGAGGAGAAACTTCGATGCGAGAGAAAAACATGTATTGGTTGCCTCTGGCTTGCTCCCAACCTGGGACCAAACGTGCAACCCAGGCACATGCACTGACGTGGAGTCAAACTGGCAACCTTTCACTTTGCTGGACGCCACCCAACCAACTGAGCCACATTGGCCAGGGCCACTTTCTGTTTTGTGTAAATGAGATATCCAAATTCATATGGTTCTGACTGATGTGAATCTGGTGTGAATCAAGAATGCAGTCCTGATTAGTCAGTATTATCTAGCCTGGTTATTATGGAACAGCTCTGATTGATCAGTTTAAATGCAAATAAGGATATAATTGTGCAGTTATGATTGGAGGGATCAGATCTCAGAGGAAACCAGGAGCTCCCTTATCATAGCTGATTCAGACAGTGTAAAGGAGCAGGATGTAGTGCAGGAAGCCGATAGTGCAGTGTGAGGTTCTTTTCGGTACACAGGGTACACGAGAAGCCCCTATCAGCTGATGGCAGCTAGACTCTCAGTATCTATACAATTTGGGCCTCACTTCACCCTGGGGAATCCATCTCAGCAGATACATTTCTTCTCTGGGTTCACATCAAATGAATCTTTCTTCTCAGGGTCCGCATAAGTCAAGTGTTTCTTCTGATTGTTCTGGGAGCCATTAAAGCAAATTATTGAATCTGAGGAGGGAGTCAGGGGAATTCCTGATTTATGGCCACTTGGCAGAAGTACAGGTGACAACCTGGGACTTGTGACTGGCACGTGAAGTGGGTAGCAGTCTTGTGGGACTAAGTCCTCCTGGGGTCTGCACTAATTCTGCATAGTTAGATTTAGAATTGCTTGGTGTAGGAAAACCAATGTGTTTGGTGTCAGAAGTATTTTTAGTAGAGATAGTGTTTTTACTTTTTGATTCTATTTCACATTATTTGGGATGGATTCTTATAAGAATAATTACTGAACCAAAGGTTTTGAATAGTAAAGTTTTCTTTCTGATTACAAAAGCAATGCATTGTGGAAAATCTGGTAAGCATAGGAGAGTGTGCAAAGTAAATTCACACCCTGGCTCTCACCAATCAGACAGTCACTGTGAACGCAGCCTGGCTCTCTCCCTCCCGGACGTGTGCCATCTACAATAGGGATGCTGTTCCATGTGTGACCTGTGGACCAGCAGCCTGGGCATCACCTGGGAGCTTGTTAGAAATGCAGAATCTCAGGCCCATCCCAGACACAGTGAAGCAGAATCACCTTCTAACACCATCTGCTTTCTAGTTGGAGAACTATTGGTCTATAAGGTTATATGACCTTACCAATCACCTGACCCATCAGGTGGCCTGGTCTTAATTACCTCTGACCTGTGTAAGTACATACATTCTTTTTCTGTTTGTCTAATGCTGGGATAATACTCTGGGGGGGCGGGTGGGGAAATCTCTCGTAATGTTTTCCCTTAATGTTCTTCTGGCCAAATTATTCAAATGACATATAGCAAATTAATGGGAGAAAATCAAGTTTTAATACATTGGCATGGGGATTTCACTTAAGCTTGAAAATTACAAAGATGGTAAGGCAAAATGAGATATGTCATTTGGAACAAAGGAGGGAGAAGTAAAGAATTCACAGGAAGATGAAAAGAGGTTTCTTTTTTATCCTTACCTGGGGACATAATTTTTTTAAATTGCGTTTAAAGAGGGAGGAAGGGAGAGAGAAAAAACAAACAAATAGCGATCGGTTGTCTTTTCGTATGCACTCTGATTGGGGATTGAACCCTCAACCTGGGTATGTGGCTCTGACTCTAAATCAGCCTGCAACTTTTTGGTCTGCTGGACTACACCCCAATCAGCTGAGCCACACCAGCCAGGACAAGAGTTACCGTTTGGTAAATAAGTGTATATCGTGTCACCTTGAAATAATGGCACAGAGAGAAGACTTTGATCAAATGGGCCTTGTCAGTCACATCTAGGTCAAATTAAAATACTGTCATTTTATAATGGTAGCTTCAGGTCGTTTGTTGAAATTCTTTTAGGCAGTAAGGCATGAAGTCAAAAGTTCTTCCTGAGCCTTCTGGGCCTTGATGGTCTTCAGCTGAAATAATCTGCATGCCAGATTATTTCATGCACGTCTTGGGGCAACTCCTGCTGGGCTGGTTGCAGCCTCTCACCTCCTGTTCGGTGGGATGGCCTGAGGACTGAGGCCCAGCCCCTCCCCAACACTGACTGGGGCCGCAGAACCTCTGGGAGGCTGGGGGATTCCGTCACAACCATCTGTGAGAAGCCCCAATGCATACAGCTCTTATCTTGCTTCTATCATTTCATGTTATATGTCAGCATTTTCCAGTTCTTAATTTTTCTGAAATGGTTGTTTTTCAGGGCTGCAGACAAGTAGTCCATCTTATGACTATTGTAATTCATTGGACTTCTTCCCTGTTAGGTATTTAAGTTGTTTTGATTCTTTTGGGGCAAGAGAGTGTTCTGTAGGCTAATGTAAGTATGATGAAGTGAGCTCCTCATGTAGTAATGTAGTAATTATTTTCTTTAACTCTGATTATTTCCTTATGATAAATTCCTGGAGTTAAAAGGCATGAACATTTTAAACAGGAAGTGTCCTGGCAGTACCTTTCCGGGTGTGGGCAGTGTGGCCTGTAGACAGTCTCTGGGGAGCAGTGGCGTGTCAGTCCTCACACCTCCAGTCCCACTGGGGCAGGCTCCACGGTGAGCCTAGGGTGGTGGAGGGAAAGTTACCAGAGGGTGGCTGGCTGGCTGCCGGTCGTGGTGGTGTTTCCTGCCTCCTGGCCCAAGTCTCAGTCGCAGTAAATGCCACTGACCAGGCAGCAGCTTCCTTCAGGGTGTGTTCATGCTGTGCATTCCAGTGGCCGGAGGGGCAGCGGGTGGAGAGGATGGACGGACTGTTTTTGTTTCGCAAGTTTGGGTCTCTTTGGTTATCGGACACTTCCCCCCTTGAACAGACCAGGAAGCTCGTGTTAAGTAAACTTTATTCTGTAAGGTACACTCAGATTCTGAAATACGGAAAAAGTGAAAGACAGCCTTGTATTTGTGACTAAGCCACAGTTTGAACTTGAGTGGCTTCCATAAATATTTTTGGAGTAAATGAGTGACTGACTATACAAAGAATAAATGAGTTGACTGCGTTTTCTAATTTACATGTAGTAAATATATGTGTGTATCACATGACATAATTAAAACATTTTAAGATGAGAATTAAATCATTACCTACTCATTTTTGTTAACTATATGACGTTATGATTTCCAAAAGCTACACACACTACACCTGGAAATAAGTGTAAATAATTGATTCATAAGTTTGGCTAGTAGTAAGTCTTTTGTGGGGACATTTTAAATCACTTAAAAATTTATGGAGGTACATACAGTAAAATGCACAGATTTGTGTTTTGATAAATACATGCACTCATATAAACAACATCCCTGTCAAGACGCAGAATGTTTCATGCTCCAGAAAGCTCCCTCGTGCGCCCCGTGCAGTCAGTCACTTCCTCCAAATGGGAAACAGCGCAGTCACACAAAAGAGCAGACTCTTTATAACTGGAGTGTAGTATACAATAGAGCAAGAGTGGCTTCTTTCATCACATGATGTTTTTGAGATTCAGGCATGTTGTGTGTTCAGTAGTTTGTTCTTTATTGATAGCTAATATTCCATTCTTTGATCCATACCATGATTTATTCATTCCATTCCCCTCGTGTTAATGGCGAACATCACCAGATGTTGGACTTCAGTTCAGCAGCCTCAGCTCTTGGGTTGGGCTAGGAAAGAATTCAGAGCCAAGGAATTCAAATACAAGCAAAAGTTTATTTAGAAAGTCGCAGGGGTGGAAAAAGTGAGCCAGCCAGGCTGTGTGGACTCGGGAAACAAGTTGGGAGGCAAAAGCTTAGGAGAAAGAAGGGCAGAGAAAATGCGCCTGGGGGAAGGGAAGGGGAAGGCGGGGCGTGCTCCAGGGAGTACAAAGGAGGGGCTGGGGAAGGGCTGGTGTGCGAGAGAGGGAGCTGCACTGGGTCTTCCATCTTCAGCGCTTTTACCTGGAGGTCTCAGGGAGGAACTCAAGAGAATGTTCCATCAGCTTTCCAGGTGTGCCTCCTCAGGGTCCAGGTCTCCATGATTGCTTGGTACCAGGGTAGGGGACCATTAGTCACTGCAGCTGGTCCAGGTGCCTGCTCAAGGCATCCCCTAGAGCCTGGAGCTGAAGCACCACTCGGGCCTAGATGTTATCTCTAGTTTGGCCAAAACTCAGGGCTTTGTTCCTGATTATTTCTTGTGAGGTCAGAACCTCATTATCTTGAGGGCCGAATGCTTGAGGGAGTGGCCGTGCAAGGGTTTGTAGGGCAGTCTCACAAGGCTGTTCCCTGGCCTCATTCCTGCTCCAAGTGGCTCTGCCACATGGACTCGTGACCTGCCAGGGGAGGAAAGGTCTAGGGACCTATAAACCCCTGACTAGGATCTGCTAGGGGAGGGAGCGTCACCCTGAGTGCACGGCCCCTCCCTGCAGTACTTGCCCTTCCAGTTCTGCTTGTTGCTGCGTTTCCTGGGCTTTGCACCCTGGTGACCTTCTGTACCTGGCCTGTACTGCCCCTGCTCTGATTACGTGTGTCCAAATTGACTACTAGATCACTTGGAAGACCATTTGGATTGTTTCTAGTTTGGGGCTTATGAATATATCTGCTATGAACATTCTTGTACAAGTTCTTCATAAAAAGTTTTATTGCAGTATAATGTACATGCCATAAAATCCTCTCATTGTAAGTATACAATTCTGTGATTTTTGTAGAACTGTACAACTATCACCACAATCAAATTTTAGAACATTTCTGTCACCCCCAAAGTTCCTTCATGCCCATTCCTTGTCATTCCCCACCCCTAAGCCCAGACATCTTACTAATGGAATTCTAGAATACGTGGTGTTTGGTGTCTGGCTTCCTTCGTTTACTGTGGTATTTTTGCGGGTCGCCCATGTGGCAGCACAGGTCAGTGACTTGTCCCTTTGTACGGCCGAATGGCACTCACAGACATCCCACACTCTGTCTATCCGTTCACCTGCAGATGGACATGCGAATTATTTCCGGGCTTTGTCTGTTAGAAATAATGTTTCTGCGACAGTTTGAGTACATGTGTTTGTGCAGACCTGTAGTTTTGTTTCTCTTAGGTAGAGTCTTAGGACTGTAATTACTGGATCGTAAAGTACCTTTATATTTAACTTTTTAAGAAACTGCTGAACTGTTTCCCAAAAGTGTCTGTACAAATTCCGAAGGTTTTGATTTCTCCACAGTCTGGCAACACTCAGTATTTCTAGTTGTTTTATTACCAGTGTTCTGATGGCTGTGTGGCAGTTTCAACTAATTTTTCCCTAATGATTAATGATGTTGGGAGGTGCTTATTAGTCATTCATGTATCTTCTTTGGTGAAAAGTCTAAATCTTAGTCCCATTTTTAAAATTGGGTTATTTCTCAATGTCATCTTAGTGAGTTTCAAAAATATTTAAATATTCAAGTAAAATATTTGAATAAACACATTCAAGTATGTTGCCCTGGCCAGTGTGGCTCAGTTGGTTGGCTGTTGTTCCTCAAAGTGAAATGTCGCTGGTTCAGTTCCCAGTCAGGGCACAAGAGTAGGTTGTGGGTTGGCTGCCCGGTGGGGGCACATACTAGAGGCAACCGATTGATGTTTCTCTCCCTCTTTTTCCCTCCCTCCCCCTCTCTCTAAAAATAAATAAATAAAATCTTTTAAGAAACATTCAATTTTTTTCAAATTCTAGAGGCAAATTTTTTATCTGGTATATGATTTACAGATATTGCCTCTGAATCTGTGATTTATATATTTATTTCTTAATGGTTCCTTCTAATGAAAAAAAGTCTAAAATTTTAAAGTCTAAGTTACCAATTTTTTCTTTTATGGTTTGTGCTTTTAATTACACACCTGAGCAATACTTGCCTAACTTCGTACAAGTCCTTTTTAAATAGATTTTGTATTTTAGAGCAATTTTAGATTCACAGCAAAATTGAACAGAAGGTATGATTTCCCCAGGAGACTTCCATATATACCCTACCCCCATGCCTGCATGTCCTCCCTTATTGTCAATGTCCAGCGTCGGAATGGTATATCTGTTACAGTTGGCGAGCCTGCACAGACACATCATCATCATCCTAAGTCCATGGTTTACATTGGAGTGCACTCTTCGTGTTTATATTCTGTGGATTTGGACAAATGTATAATGACATGTATCCATCATTATGGTATTGCACAGAATACAAGGTCTGGCCCAAATAATGCCCCTTTTTATTACAAAATCTTTTATTACAAAATCAGAAGCATGTAATTACCTAGTAACAATATCATACTCGAGCATACCATATGACATTTTAGGTGAAATGTTCGAATTAAAAATATGAACTATTACACCCATATTATCACCCTACTGACCTCACTCAAGTAGGCCTTACTTCTGCTGGACCCTGTATTTTCACCGCCCTAAAAATCTGCTGTGTTCTGCCTATACATCATGAACCTGAAACCCTTCCCCCCAGCCTGTCCACATCATTGTTGAGGCAGGTTGCCAGCCACCCCACGTCTGCTGTCTAGAGTTCTGCTTCTGCAGAGCTACACTAAAAATCTTTTGTGTTCTTCCCCTTCATCCTGCCCTCCAGCCCTTGACAACCACTGGTCTTTTTACTGTCTTCCTCGCTTTGCCTTTTCCAGAGTGTCACATGGCTGGAATCAGACAGTAAATAGTTTTTTCAGATTGATTTCTTTCACTTAGTAATATGCATGTAGGTTTCTCCATGTCTTTTCATGTCTTGATAATTTTTTTAGATTATTTACTTATTTTTTTTTTAGAGAAAGGAGAAGGGAGGGAGAAAGAGAGGGAGAGAAACATCAGTTGGTTGTATCTTACACACCCTAGACCAGGAGCTTGGCCTGCAACCCAGGCATGTGTCTTCACCGGGAATCCAACCGGTGACCTGTCAGTCCACGGGATGACACCCAACCCACTGACCCACAACAGTCAGGGCCCTTTTTTTTTTAAGTGCTGAATAATCACAGTTTAGTCACTTCCTGAAGGACATTTGGTTGCTCCCAGCTTTTGGCAACTAGGAATAATGCTTCTGTAAACATTTACAGATTTCTGTGTGGCCGTAGTTTTCAACTCTACCAGGGAGCATAGTTGCTGGATTGTATGGTAAGAATATGTTTAATTTTGCAAGAATCTGCCATACTGTCTTCCAAAGTGGCTATACTATTTTGTATCCCCACTAGCAGTGAGTGTTCCTGTTACTCTCCATGCTTGCCAGCATTTGGTGTTGTCATACAAGTCTTTTTGGGGACACGTATTTTAATTTCTCGTAGGTAAAACACCTAGAAGTGGAAATACTGGATCATAGGGTAGGTATATGTTTAAGTGACGAACTGTTTTCCAAAGGTTGTACCATTCTACGTTCTTACATCTTTTCTAGTAGTTGGTATTGGTCTATTTAATTATAGCCATTCGACGGATGTGAAATTGTATGTCATTGAAGTTTTAATTAGTTTTTTCTTGATGACTGATAATGTTAAGCACATTCTCATGTGTTAGCAACCATTGGTACATTATCTTTTCAAATATTTTGCCCTTTTTTATTTTGAGTCGTCTTATATATGGCCTGGTAGTATGGGCACAAGTCCTTTGTTCACTTGAGGTCTGTCTGGAGAAAGTCCAGCCTTGTTGATATAACGAGAACAGTTTGCGTGACATCAATGTAACCTGGCAGCCAAGAGAGTGGACTGGAATGCATATGTGTGATCAGTGACCACTTCACTGTACTAGTCAGTGGAGGCCTTTTAAACCATTGAGTGAGCATACATACTGTGTGGCTGTCGCATTCAAAATAATTGAGTGAGTAGAGCAATGAATCTGCATCAAATTTTGTGTTAAGCTTGAACATGCCTCTGTGGAAACTGTTCGGATGATTCAAAAAGCTGCAGCTATGGGCAACTGGTGATTGGCAGCTTCATCACAACAACGTACTTGCTCATGCATCAATGCTTCATGCAGTTTTTTTTTGGTGAAACATCAAATCACCTAAGTGACTCAGCCCCCCTACAGCCCAGACTTGGCGCCCTGCGACTTCTGGCTTTTCCCCAAACTAACATCACCTTTGAAAGGGAAGAGATTTCAGACCATCCAAGAGATTCAGGAAAATACAACAGGGTAGCTGATAGTGAATGGGAGAACTGTGTGAGGTCCCAAGGTGCCTACTTTGAAGGCGAAAGAGGCATCATTGTCCTAGGTACAGTGTTTCTTGTATCTTCTTCAGTAAATGTTTCTCTTTAGTACATAGCTGGATACCTGCCTTCTGGTCAGACCTTGTATGTGTTATGAATATTTGTCCCAGTGTGCTTTTAGCCTTTTCATTTTCTTATGAGCAGAAGAGTTTAAGAAGTCCACTTTATTCATTTTTTCTTTTATGGTTGGTGCTTTTGTGTTTTGCTTAAGAATTCTTTATCTGCCCCAAGGTTGCAAAAATATTCTCCTTTGTTTTCCTTCTAGAAGCTTTAGATTCTTAACTTTTATGTTTAGGCCTGTGATCGATCCTGAATTAATTTGTGTGTATGGTGTGAAGTGGGATTGAGGTCCTTCTTTTTTACTTTTAATGTAATTTTTTAAAAGATTTTATTTATTTATTTTTAGAGAGAAGGGAAGGGAGGGAGAGAAACATGATGTGCAAGAGATACATCGATATGCTGCCTCTCACATGCCCCGGCCTGCAGGTCTGGCCTGCAACCCAGGCTGTTCCCTGACTGGGTGTCGAACCAGTGATTTTTTTGGTGCACAGGCCAGTGCTCAATACACTGAGCCACACCAGCTGAGGTCCTTCTTTTTTGTACAGCTATCCAGTTGATCCAATGCCATTTAGTGAAAAGACTTGACTGAATTGTATTGGTACTCTTGTAAATCAAGTGGACCATTGGAACGTTTTCCTCGGTTCTCTTTGGTCTTAAGCCAGTACCACACTCTTTTCAATTCCGTAGTTTATTAATCTCGAAATCAGAACAAAGTCCTCCAACTTTGTTCTTTTTCAGAATCATCTGACTGTCATAGCGCTTTGCATTTCCATATACATTTTAGAATCAGCGTGTCAATTTCTACAAAAAAAACCAGGTTGGATTTTGATCAGGACTACACCGAAGCTGTCCATCTGGGGAGTATTGACATCGTAGCAATATTAATCTTCTTTAGGTCTTCTTTAGTCTTTCTAAGAAGTGTTTATGGTAGCAGGGTCCATGGAGTAGGTCTGGAATGATCTTGTCAGAGACAGACGGGAGACCTAGGTCCAGGTTGACTGGGTAGGCTCTTCCGGATTGTGTGGTGGTAAGAAAAGGATTTCCTTCAGGCAATTGGCCTGGATCACCTTCTCAGAATGACACACAGAGCCATGGTTTTGGAAACGACCAGCAACTGAACTTGAGCAGTGCCGGCCTCTGGTTGTTGAGTCATTCCGGTAGCCGTGTGCAGCAGCTTGGGACAGCAAACGAGGTCTTGGGAACTTTGGGCAGATTTCTGATTGGTACTTTCTAGGTCACTGGATGCTTAGACCCCTTCTTTTGCTTAAACGCAAGACTGAAATTGATGATAATCACTGAGAACTAGGAAACAATCTCTAGTTCAAAGGCCCTTTGATTAAACCTCCTTTATAAGCACGTTCGCTAATCATGTATTTGGACGTTTCTGATGGTGCAAACACTAACTCCCAAACTAACACATCCTACTTTTGAACAATCCCCATTCCTCTAACCCTTTAACTGTTTTTCTTGTGAAGCCCTTTCACATATTTATTGACTTCTTTAGGTATACGAGGTCTGTCCAGAACATATCCAGCCATGTACTGTCAAAGGAGAGACATTTTACTGAAGAAGATACAAGAAACATTGCATGTAGGACAAGAAACATTTCAGCTAGGACAATGATGCCTCCATCTCCTTCAAAGTAGGCACCGTGGGACCTCACACAGTTCTTGCAGCATCTCTTCCGCTGTTCAAAAAAACACTCTGCAAAATCCTTTATTGGAATTGCCATCAGCTGCCCCGTCATAGTTTCCTGAATCTCAATGATGGTCTGAAATCTCTTACCTTTCAAAGGTGATGTTAGTTTTGGGAAACCCAGGAGTTGCAGGATGTCAAATCTGGGCTGTAGCGGGGCTGAGTAACCTGGGTGATTAGATGTTTTGCCAAAAACTCTGCAAAAGACGTGATGCATGAGCAGCGATGAAGCTGCCGATCACTAGTTGCCTATAGCTGTGGCTGTTTTCATTGTATTGCATCTCTCAACCAATGAAGAATATGGTAGTATTCCTTATTAATTGTTTGGCCTAGAGGAGCATATACCTTCCCAATCAAAAAACACAGTTCACATGGTCTTGATCTTGTGGCTTTGCCGTGCCTTCTTCAGGTTTGAAGAACCAGTTGACTTCCTGTAGGTTGACTGGGCCTTCATGTCCAGATCATAGCCGTAGACCCACCATTCACCCCTGGTTATGACAGGAAATCTGGTCATTGAGAAAATCTGGTTCATTGGTGGTGATTTGAATCAAGTCATTAGTACCTTTTGCTCTGGGAGCAGAAGCTGTGTAATGAATTTTGCCACAACACGTTTCATGCCAAGATCCTGTGTCAAAATCTCAGACACAGTAGTTTTTGGAATTGCCAGATCAGCTTCTAGTTCTCACACTGTCGCTGATCATTATTAATTGCAGCTTGTACACATTCAACATTCTCAGGTGTTCTGCTTGCTGCAGGTCTTCAGAACATGGATCACTTTCAACAGATTCTCAACTATCTTTGAAGTGTTTGTGCCACACTTTTGTTTATGCTGCACTCACTGCATCGTCCCTGAAAGCCTTCTGAATCATTAGTGTCCATGGAGGAATGTTTAAGCTTAACACAAGACTTGATGCAGATTTGTTGCTCTACTCACTCAGTCATTTTGAATGTGATGGCCACACAGTACATATGCTCACTTAATGGCATCTGCCACCCTCACTGACTAGTACAGTGAAGTCATCATTGTTCACACATGCACATTCCAGTCCACTCTCCTTGGCTGCCAGGTTACATTTATATCATACAAACCATTCTTGTTATACAACAATGGTTGGACTTTTTCCAGACAGACATTGTATTCCTATTTAATTGGTATCTTTCTTAAAATTTGGTAACAAAACTGAATGATTAGCCCTGGCTGGTGTAGTTCAGTGGATTGAGCATGGACTGTGAACCAAAGTGTCGTAGGTTCGATTCCCAGTCAGGGTACATGCCTGGGTTGCAGGCCATGACCCCCCAGCAACAGCACATTGATGTTTCTCTCTTTCTCTCTCCCTTCCCTCTCTAAAAATAAATAAATAAAATAAAAAAAAACACAAAAACCTGAATGATTAGCACAAGGTATGTGATGCCTTTCCTCTTAGTTCAGAACATGGTACTTGTGTTAATTATCTGCTCCTACCAAAATTATGAAGTGACTGTGTGTGTAAAATTTTCAGTAAATAAGAAGATACAGTTACATTGTGAGGAAGGGCTATTTGAAAATATACATCACCAGAATATTGATTTGCAAGCAAACATAGGGCATTGGGTAAAAAAATTAATGGTAGCTATATGGAAAACAAAGTCATATCAGTGGAATTTGATTTTTTCAAGAACGTTGCAAGGGTCTGGGGGAAGCAGGGCACATATATCTTGACTTTCTCATGCCATTGATTTAATTAAGATAATATGATCACCAGCGGCCCAGGGAAACATAGTACAGCCTGGACCATCCCGTAGTCAGAGGATGGAAGGTCACACGGGGGCATTATCGAGGGTGAGAGGTAGGTGTGGGGCAGCACTGTCCGTCAGCCATCGAGGTCAGCCTGGGGCCCAGTTCTGTTCAATCAGTTTTATCCCACCACCAGTGGCGTACTGTGTATATGTTTGTCTGTGTGCCACAGACACTAGAACAGGAGTCAAAATAACTGGGTAAATTGGGCACTTAGAAATTGGACAAAGTCAAGTGGAGGCTAATTAGTATTGTAAGTAGGAAGTTCAGGATGGAGAACAACTGCTGTGTACCTGTCCCCGGCGGGAAGGGCCCCTGTGCCCCCGTGAACCACAAGGAGTGGAGCCGTGGGCAGCTGTAACGTGAGCACGTGCACCACATTCCCAAAGTCAGCGGTCTGGTTAAGAATGCCTCCATGAGGCTGAGAGCAGGCAAGAGATACAGTGAAGGCTTACAGTGGATAAGAATTTTGTGATAGCATCAGGGACAGATGCAGCAAGAGGGAAGATCTGTGAAAAAAAGACCAATTAGAAATACTGTATTAAGTAGGATGGGCTAAAACTCGGTGAAAATAGACTGCAAGTGTAATGCCTCAAATCTAGTACAAGGCTCCTTCTCTCCTGTAACAGCCTGGGATGGGTGTGTCAGGGCCCTGGTGGCTCTGCAAACAAGAGTGCGAAGACGGGAATGTGTCGGGAGGACCCAGGAGCCAGCCTGAAGGAACTCCTAAGGAAGAGCTTGGAAAAATTTAGGCATTCGAAAGAAGGGTGTCAGTGATCATAAACACACTGAATAAAAATAGGTCCTTGAATCCATAAGACATTTCTAAGGGGGGAAAGGCGCCAGCTTGTAAAAGCAGAAGGAACCATAGAATTAGAAAACCACTGTTGTAATTTCCGAGATGGTAACCGATTCAGGCAAGGAGGAAGATAAGTGGGTGCTCAAACTACTCAGTGTAGCTGGATTGTGGCCCAGCAGTCTAACAGTCTGATGGTACTACCCTGGAGGTTACCGGTACCCATCAATGACTAAAGGGAAAAGGTGCCCATGCAATAGCGATAGAGGGCAAATCGCTCCTTAATTAGGTGACCTAACACCACCTGACCGGTAATGAGACAAACTGACATAACACATAATTCAGTTCATGTTCTTGAGGAAAGTGTTTACCTAATACTGAGGCGACAGTTGCACAGACAGATCCAGATTGTGCAATAAGACAAGAAGACTGACCTCGAGTCTTTAAAAATGTCAGTGTGTCACTCTCGCTACTTGTCCTCGTGAGAGGGACATCGTCTTTAAACCCTGCGTGGCAATCCCTGACGCCCCATCCCGATGCCCACACGAGACAGGGAGACCTGGAAGCCCAGCTGCTTCCTCAGGATCACCCAGCTTCTGGGTGATTATCCGAAACGCTTCACTGTGGGAGCAGACAGTGTGGGCCCCGGGCAGATGCAGCAGACCTGCGTGTCCCTCCTGGGAAGGCTGTGGTGCTGATGGGCGAGACCTCTGTGCTGTGCAGCCCAGCTCTGGGGAAACCGTTGCCTCATTTCCTGGGGAATGTGGGTTCTGTGTTCACCAGGCAGGACCGCCCTGAGATCAGGGACCTGCTCCCGGCCAATTGGGTGTCAGCTGCTGCCTGCGCTGTGCCACTGCCCCACAGGAAGTCACCAGAACACCGGTCTGGGCCCCAAGACAACCTCCTTCTTCGAGGCTTTCTTCATCGCCTATAAAGTCCCCAGGGGCAGCATTGAAATCCTGAGCAAGGAACTGCTGGCAAAGACTGGAGACAAAGGGGGAGCTGGGGAGGCTGCACTGCTGACTCGCCGAGTAAACGCCGTGCCTGCCCCTGGGGACCCACCATCCTGCAGGTGCTGGGCAGTGGCAGCGCCCCACCACCCTGTCTCTTAAGAGGCAAGCATTACAGTTTAAATTTCTGGGTTTAAAATTTTTTTTCCTTGTTTGTGAGTTGTCTCTTCATATGCTTTGCTTATCTTACTATTTCACTATCTTTTTCCTGTTTGATATCCAAAAGTTCTTTATTTATTAGGGAGATTAATATTTTGACATTTTTTTCCAGTTTGTTTTCTATTGACTTAGCCCATGGTTTTTATGCCAGGAAGTGGTGTTATTTGTTTGAATTTACCAATCCAAAGGTATTTATGGTTAAAAAATATCTTTGGTTGCATGTTGCTGAGGGACCTAATCTCATTCTGAATCTTTTTTATATCTTTTTATTGAGAAATAAAACACAGAAAGCCATACACAAAAATGGACTTAACTTAATGACTTATCCTAAGTGAACACCTCTGGGACCACCTCTCAGTTAAAGAGCTACGACTCTGCTCTGTAATCCCTTCCATGGGGCCTCTCCCAACCCGACCCCGTTTCCCCATTGTAACGGGACTGGTGATCACTTTCTTGCATTTCTAAAAATAGTTTTAGCACCCAACCATGTATCACTGGAGACTTCAGTTTAGTCTTACCCTTTAAAAACATATTTATTTAAGATGTCTTTTAAGTCTCTTTTCCTCTACAGACCACTTTAGAGCTTCCTGTGGTTTGGCTGCTGCCAATTCACACTCATGACACAGTTCAGTGTGTCCCTGTGGCCTCTGTCTTCCTTTCCTCTTTAAAAATTAACTTTATTGCCATCTGATTGGCATAGAATATAAACTGCACATGTTCAACGTCTACACTGTGACCCTTTCTGCCATTTATCTGCGCCTGTGGAAGCACCACCCCCTCCAGGACCATGCCTGCGCCTCTCGCCCCCTGAAGCTCCTCGTCCCTGCTGTAATTTCTCCCTCCTGCCCCTCCCTGTCTCCCCCACAGCTAACCACCTGCTTTCTGTCATTATAGGTGAGTTTGGACTATGTAACATTTTATGTGAATGGAATCATGTCTCTTCCAATCAGCATAATGTTGAAATTCGTCTGTGTTGTTGCATGGTTGATAGTCCCTTCCTTTCTATCACTGAGGAGTACTCCATTGCAGGGGTATATCACTGTTTTGTTGTCCGTTCACTTGTTCTAGAAATCTGGGTTGTTTTCAGTTTTGTATCCTGTGTATTTCTTGCAAATTGGCAGCTGGCTCCACAGATTTGATCAGACTCGGGTTTGGTCTGGTTTCTCTTCTGTTGTGATGATTTATAGCAGTAGGTGCTTAATGTCTGCATCTGCTCCTTCATGGGTGGGCGGTTGGAGGAGAGGAGCTGGTTGCAGAGTGGTGGAATTCTGTCTGAGTCCGCAGTCTATTTTTCACTTCTAAGCCGGAACACTTGTTGAAGAGGTACTTCCCCTCCTCTGCAACTGGGTTCCCCAGTGGGACGTTTCACGCAAGGCGGGGTAAATGCTTTACTCTTTCCCTTAATTTACCCATTTTCAATGTATCCATTCCATCTCTTAATTCTTTGTATGAAATGTTCTTTATTTTGTTTGTTTGTTTCCCTTGGGAAACTAGTTATCCTTATCACTGTTTTTGAAATTTCTGGGTCTGTTTTCTTCCATGAAGGTGGCCCCTGATGGACTCTCACTCCTGAAAACCTTCAGTTCTAGAGAAGGTTACAGCTTTTTCTTCTTTGGTTTCTTCCCCTTCAGTTTGTTCTCTCTCGCTCTCGCTCTCGCTCTCTCTCAGATTTTGCACCTGCTGGACTGGTTTTCTAATTTCTTATCCTTTATCTTGTTCTGTGCTTCCTGGGGAATATCCTGAACTTTATCTCTTCACTCTTCTATTCATTTTACCATTTTTACCATCCTGTTTTTATTCCCCAAGAGTACTTCCTTGTTTTCTGTTGTTATTTTAAATCGCCTCCTTTTCCTGCTTTATGGGGATAATATTTTCTCCCTAGAAACGGTACGTTTCTAAAGAAAGTTTTCTCCTAGCATTGTGTCTCTTTCCTCCAAGTTATTTTTCTGCTTGTGAGTTTGCCTTTTCATAGTAGAAACTTCCTTTGAATGTCAGGGCATCTTTGCATGTCTAGTCATATTTGTGGGCAGGATATTATCTAGGATGTCTTCTTAGGGAAGAGTCAATGTCAGTATCTCTAGATATTTATACCTGGGCTGATCACTAGACAAGGATTTTTGGACCTTTATGTTTTGTGATAACGGTATTCCTGAAATCCAAGTGGGGAAAAGAAGGCTGGAGAAGTCCAGCTTTTGTGTATTGTACTCAGACTCCCTGTTCTCAGCACGGTCCCCCTCCATCCTCAAATCTTCCCGCAGCCTGTAGACCCTGTTTCCCCCTGGCCAGAGGAGAAAACCTCCACTCTTAGGCCATAGCTGGGGAGAGGCAGTCACCTTTTGCACTGCCTCTGGGATCTGTTGACTTCATTTGCAGCGACTCCTGCTTTTAGCTCCATCTTTGCATCCCTTTTCTGAGTTACCTGGGCCAGCAATTCCTCTTAGGTTGGTACTGTGCTTTCTCCACTTCGGGCTTTTGTTTCTATTATCAGTATATGTTATTCACCTGAGGATTTGATTAAAAATGCAAATTTGTTTAAAAGACTTTTATTTTTTCATTTCTAGAGAAAGGGGAAGGAAGGGAGAAAGAGAGAAACATCAGTGTGTAGTGGCCTGCACACTCCCCACTGGGGGCCTGGCCCACAACCCAGGCATGTGCCTTGACGGGGAATTGAACCAGCAAACCCTCTTGGTTCACAGGCCAGCACTCAGTCCACTGAGCCACACCAGCTGGCTTAAAAATGCAAATTGATCCAGTAGGTCCATGTTGGAACCTGAGGTTCTGTAACTATAGTTATGCCAAGCTCCTAGGTGGCACTGATGTTCCTGTTCCATGGATCACACTTTGTGTAGCAACATGCTAACTCATTTACCATTCCTCTACTCGTTTTTCCAGCCCCTGGGTTTTGGTTTGTTTTGCAAATACAATAGCCATTAACCCACGGTCTGTCCTGCCCGCTTCAGCCCCGACCAGGCGCACTACTGAACTACCGTGAAGCAACGTTCTGAGAACATGTCTCATCTGTAAATATTGCACGATGTATTTTTAAATAATTTTTTAACTGTATTACTTTGTTAGGGCTGCCATAATAAAATACTACAGACTGGCTTAAAGAACAGAAACCTATTTCTCATGATTCTGGAGGCTAGAAGTCCAAATCTAGGCCTCGACAGGTTTGGCTTCTCCTGGTTTGCAGACGGCTGCCTCCTTGCTGTGCCCTCACAGGGCCTCTCTTTCGGCTGCCCCTGCCCCTGCTGTCTCCTGTGTGTGTCCGAATTTCCCTTTACAAGGATACCAATCAGACATGTGCAACCTCTTTTAAAGTCCCTATAATTCATATGTTGTATCTTAGGGCTTCGACATATGGATTATGGGGACACACAGTTCATCCATCACAACCAAACACCATTATCGTGCCCCAAATTAGTAATTCCTTAATATCCTCAAATTTTCAGTGTTCAAATTTCCAGTTGTCATTTATAAATGTAATTCTTTGTTCCAATGAATTCAAAGTAAGTTCTACCCATTGCATTTAGTTGATATATCTTAAGTCTCATTTAATCTTATGTGTTGTTGATACAATTTACTGAAGAACTGTTGTTTGTCATGTAGAGGTTACCACCCTCTGGATTTTGCTTCCTGCATCCTGTAGGACTATTTAACATGTTCTTTCATGCTGCTTGTTTGTTTGTGGATAATAGTTGAATGCACACTCTGTTCAGGTCCGTAGGTAGTGATTTGTCCTTCCATCTCTCCCTTGGATATTAGTAGCTGTTGATGGTCATTGTCTGCCTCCATTAATTAGTACATCAGGGTTGCAAAATGGCAATTTTACAATATTATTCATTATTCACTCAGAGTATTTCTATAAAAGTAAACACCCCCCTACTGTTTTGTCACCAAGGGTACAGTTTGTGTAGAAAAGTCAGGAAAAATGCTTGATCCTTTCCATGTATTTACCAGTTTAAAAACATAGGGACTTGGTTCTCTAACTGTCCCCAAATGTGACAAACTAGGTTTGCTTGTTCATTTTAGAGTCAGTTACAAACTCAGTTGATCGTTATTTCAGTGGTGTTATGAGAGGGAGTAAAATTTCATTTATTCAAAAAGCCATCTTTCATTGGAATTTTGTCATAATTTGTGTAGCCAATTTCTTATTGTTGGATATTTAAATTAATTCCAGGTTTTAAATTTTATATCCAATACTGTGAGATGTACATCCTCTAAAATTTTAATGAAATACAGTCATTTTCAGTGTATAGTTTGGATTTTTAAGAAGCCGTGCACTTCCTGAACCACCACCCCAATCCACACAGAGAGCACCTTCCTCTCAACCAAAGTCCCCTGGTGGCCTGTGCCGCCACGTGGGCCCCGGTTTCTGCTGATGGTCTGTCTGCCCCATGCATTTGTTCCGCCCTCCCAGAATTCCGTGTGACTCACACAGTCTGTGTTCATTTGTGTCAGGTTCTGTTCGGCCAGCATGCTTTTGGGATTTATCCCTGTGCAGCATATATCAGTATTCTGTTCCTTTACTGCCGAGAGTGTTCCATTGTATGGATACACTCCCGTTTGTTTCTCCATCCCCTATTGCTGGACGCGGGGACCCTTTCCCTTGGGGGCCATGGTGAGTCAGGCTGCCACGCACGTCTGTGGACAAGTCTTCCCGTGGGTTTTCATTTCTCTTGGGTAAAAACCTAGGAGGAGGATTACTGGAGGACATGGTAATTGGGACGTTCAACATTGTAAGAAACCTCCAAACTGTTTAAACAGTGTGAGAGGTCTCCTTCTGTTCTTTGTCAACACCCGCACCATCAGTCTTAAATTCTGGCTGTTTTGGCAGAAGTGCAGCTGTGTCTAATTGCAGTTTGCATGTGTGTCTCCCCAGTGTGCCTGTTCAGGTCATCTGCCCATTTTCTAACTGACTAATTGTCTGAGGTGTAAGATTCTGGATTCAAGTCATTGGTCGGATATTTATTGTAAGTATTTTCGCCCCACGTGCAGCTTGCCTTTTTTTAAAACTATGCTTTCAAAGAGGAGTGTTTGTTTTTAAGAGTTCACTTTACCAACTATGCCTACTGGGTTGACTAGTGTTCCCCTAAAATTCATGTCCACCCAGGATGTCACCTCACTTGGAAATAGGTATGTACGGATGGGACTAAAGTAAGGTCACACCAGATTGGAGTAGGCCCCAAGTCCCACGACTGGCGCCCTGACAAAGAGAGGAGAGGACGCCTGGTGCCACACACGGGGCAGAAGGTTCAGTAAAGATGGAGGCAGAGGCCGGGCCGGGCTGCCGAAAGCCAAGGATGCCAGAGCCACCTGGCGCTGGAGGGGGTGTGGGAGGGCCCTCCTGGAGCCCCCAAGGCCACACGGCTCTGCTGACACTTTGAGTTCAGGCTTCTGGTCTCTAGACCGAGAGGGAAAATTTGTTTTGAGCCACCCAGTGGTAATTTATGGCAGCCCTTGGAACTAATACACCTACACAGGATCACAAATATTTTTTCTTTTTTTTTTTCCCCTAGAAATGTCAGTTTCACTTTTATATTTAGTCTTATGCTCCATTTTGAGTTTATTTTTGTGCATGATATGAGGAAAGGGTTAAGGTTAATTTTTTTCCGATGTGTATATCACTTTCCAGCACCATTTTTAGAAAAGACTGTGCTTTCCCCCACTGAATTATCTTGCACTTTTGTTGAAAATCAGTTGACCATAAATATGTAAGTTTGTTTCTGAATTTTCTTCTGTTCCACTGATTTATACAATAGGGCTTAATACCACACTCCTTTATTTCTATACCTGTATAGCAAGTTTTAAAGTCAGGTAATGTAAGTCCCCCAACTTCATTTTTCTTAAAAATTATTTTGGCTCTGCTAAGTCCTTTATATTTCCATATAAATTATAGAATCAGCTTGCCAGTTTCTGCAAAACAAACAAACAAACAAAAAAAACTTGCCAAATATTCCAGGCCATGGTATATGTCTTACTGAGTTAGACCCTCTTCAGTTTTTTCCTACAGTGTTAGTACTGTGCTCACATGTGCTTTATCCAGTTTATCCTTAAATGTTTCATATTTTTGATGCTATTGTAAATGTTTCATTTTTCAATTGTTTGTTTCTCACATATAGAAATAGTGATTTTTAAAAATTAACTGCAACTGTGCTAAATTAAATCACTTGTTATTTTTAGTGGCTTATTTGTAGATTCCTTAGTTTAAGTACATAATCATGTCACCCAGGATTAGACAGTTTTACTTCTTTCTTTCCAGTCTACATGCCTTTTATTTCTTGTTAACGCCTTCTTACACTGGCCCTCACTGAAATGTTGAGAAGGAGTGGGAGGTGGACACCCTTGCATAGTTCCTCATCTTATGGGGAGAATGGCCAGTTTATCACTAAGCTTGAAGTTAGTTGTAGCTTTTCCATAGATACTTTTTATCTGGTTGGGAAAGTTCCTTCTATTGTTTGTGAATTTTCACCCTGTGGGATTCTATTAAATTCTTTTTCCATGCCTACTCAGATGATCATGTGGTTTTTCTCCTTTATTCTGTTTCCATGGTGAATCACATTGATTGATTACATCAAGCTTGCATTGGCTATGATATAGTAGGGTGTATTTTTTTGCTGATAGATTTAATGATACCTTGTTAAGAATTTTGCCTTTTTTTTTGAGGGTTGATGTATAATTTAGTTTTCTTGAAACATTTTTGATTTTGGTATCAGGATAATTCTGCTCTTATAAAATGAGTTGGGAGGTGTTTTTTGTTCATTTGTTTTTAAAGATTTTATTTCTTGTTAGAGGGAGGGGGAGGAAGGGAGAGAGAAGAGAAACACCTGTTGGTTGCCTCCCGCATGCATGCCGCCATCAGGGGGTCTGGAGTCGGAATGATGCCCTGACTGGGAGACAACCTTTCCATCTGTAATTCGACGCCCCACCTGCTGGGCCACGCCAGTCGGGGCTGGGAGGTGTTTTTGTCCTCTTCTGCTTTCTTTAAGTTTGGTATTTCTTTATGAAATGTTTGGTAGAATGCATCAATGAAGAAATCTGAACCTAGAGTTTGTTTTTTTTTGTGGGAAGGTTTTTAAGGTCAAAATCAGTTTCTGTAATAGGGATTTTTAGGGATCTTTTTAAATGAGTTTTAGTGTCTTTCCAGGAATTTCTTTCATCACAGTTACCTAATTTATTGGAAAAAATTATTCATAGTAGTCCCTTATTATCCTTTTAGGTTTGTAAGATCTGAGATGAGGTCCCGTCTTTCCTAATATTGCCAAGTTCTTTCTTAGTTTGGCTGGAGATTTATCGTATTTTTTGTTTTTTGTTTTGTTTTTTAAGAACTAGCTTTTAGTTCATTGGTTTGTTTTTTTTTTAATTTCATTGTTTTCTACTCTTTATTATATCCTTCCTTTAGCTTAATTTTGGGTTTAATTCATTCTTCTTTTTCTTAAGGTGTAAACTTAGTTAACTGAGTTGAAACCTTTTTTCTATTTATGCAAATATGACAAAATCACAATAAAAGAATGCAAAAATAATTAATATATGCAAATTAAAATTGAATTTTGATTTTTACCTATTTTCTTTTTTCTTTTTTATAAAGATTTTTATTTATTTCTTTTTAGAGAGCAAAGGGAGGGAGATAGAGAGAGAGAAACATCAATGTGTGGTTGCTGGGGGTCATGGCCTGCAACCCAGGCATGTACCCTGACTGGGAATCGAACCTGCGACATTTTGGTTCGCAGCCCGCACTCAATCCACTGAGCTACGCCAGCCGGGAATGTCTTTTTACCTATTTTCTTATACATTATTGCTTTTCAAAGTTTGTTTCTACTACAGCTTTATAAAAATTCTGATAAGTAATACGTGCTAGCTGTTAAAAAATTTAAAGGGTACAGAGAATTATAAATGATTGTATTAGTCAGATTGGGACATAAAAAATAATCACAAAATTCTTGCTGCTTAATACAACAGACTGTTATTTCATCCACTGCACATGCACTGTGAACCATCAGGGGCTCTGCCCCCCACACACAGTGAGGGGAGGACTCAGGCTGGCAGAGGCCCCGCCCGCCGTCTGGAGCTGCACCCTCTGGAGCACACGCCCTTTACTCCCTGTGGCAGGGGAAGAGAACACTGAAGGTGCTGTCTTCTGAAACTTAAAGCTTTGGCCTTATAGTTCATTGGCGAGAAATAGCCACATGGGCCCACCTAATTGTAAGGGTCAAGGAACTAAAGGTTTTCCATGGCCTTATCAGAAGCAGAGAAGCAGTAGACATAGGTGAGCACCATAATTCTGTACCCCAGGGCATAAAAACCCCTGTCCACCTACCTACTTGGAGATAACCCTTGCTTCCCGTCATCCTGCCTGGGCCCCCTGACCTTCCTCTCGGCCAGCCTGGTTTGGGTTGGAGCGAGCACTCCTGTGCTCTAACAGACCACTGATTCAGTTTGGTTGTGACAGCCCTTTGCAACTCACTTCGTTTCATCAGCATGTAAATGGAGCTGGGAAGGGCAGATTGAGAATCCCTTGCTAGTTGCTTTAATAACATGGGGATTTCAAATTTCTTTTGAAACCGCCCTTTAGAATGTCTCTGGAAGCTGCACAAGTAACGGAGCAGCGGTTTATCTGGGGAGGGACTGGGCGGTGGTGAGTGTGGGTGAGGGGCACTCAGAGAGTGGGTGGGACGAGTTATTTCCACCGTATACCCTTCTGTGACTCGAGTTTCAGACTATGCGAATTAGTATTACCTATTTTAAAAAACAGGTAATTTAAAATTTAAAGAACTTTTCCTGTATTTTCTTGATCATCTATATTGAATCTAAATATACTATGTAAATGAATGAAAACAAAAAACCTATTCCTTTAAAAGCTGTCAGACAGTTGAATGCCATTTTACTTTTCCCACTGAATTTTGACATATCATCAAATAAAGTCCACATTTCTAAAATTAAAAAAATATTTATATTTACCCTTTGGAGGAATACAATTACATTATCCAAATAAATCAGTTATTGTCCTTTGAGGACCAGTAAACAACGTAGTCACTCTCAGCTGCCTATCACCTTTTCAGAAAGCTCTTTCGCCTGCATAACGGGGTCCCTCTACATTTCCAGTTGTGAGTGGAGCCATAATTGAGGCAGAATGAACAGCACGGTCTTTGAAATCAGACCTGAGACCGCACAAAAGCTCCAACACGTATCAGTCGTGCAACCTCAGGAAATGTGCTTATTAACCCCAAAGCCTTTTTCCTTTTGGGGAAAAATAATACATACCTTTCAGGATTGCCGTAAGGATTAGGTGAAAGGTATGTACAAACCTCTGGACAAGGCGCAGTACGTTATTGTTCCCGCAGGCTTTCTCCACGCAGAATCAGCAGGTCCAGCTGCCGTGCTCATTCCATTTTCTGCGCAGTCGTTGACCAGAATGTCAGCTGTGGTCACCTTCCCATCCTACTGTTTCATGCACCTGGTTTTTGTTCAACTTTCCTGAGTCCTCATAACACAACTATTTGATTATAATACTACTACGTATGAAATTTAATCTATCATGTATTTTTTAAAAGGTACTGTTTTACCCTCAAACTCATGAATGTACAGGGACTTTCCAAAGGCTACATGAAGTGTAATATCGCAGCTGATTAAGTGCAGGTGAAAATTCAGCTGTCTGCTCTTGAACCAGAGACCAAAGCAGTCTGAGATGCCAAACAACACCACTTTGCTCATTACATTTTTTGTTTGGGAAAACATAGTAATTTTTCATTCAAAGAAAAACAACCTGTTACTTACATTAACGTGCAACAAGTGTCAAAAGGCCCTGCAGCTAAACTGAGAACTGCCAGTTTAGACTCCAAAGCCTGTGGGTGAAAAACGGCAATATAAGCAAGACTTCTAAATAGACACCATGTTCTATGTGCCCCTATCTCATGGTCTTTGGTGGGCTTTTAATCTAAGTATCCCCTGTCTTCCTTTTCTGAGAAAAGATTATAAGCAAGTGATTACTTGGACTAATCCCACAGCCAGTTAGAGTTTTTCTAAGCAGAGCTCTGGAGCCAGTTATGCTGAAGTCCAGTGACTAAAGGTAGCAGCTGGCTACTAACGGGGGTTATTTTTGTTTTCTGTCTTTCACACAGAGCTTATTCCTGTGGCCTTTTTGTGTGCCGGGAACCAAAAGTAAGGTAATTCAAGGCACGAGACTCAAGTAAAATAGGAAGATCGTCAGCGGAAAGACCTGCTGGAGGAAACAGAGTAAGTATGGCGTGTCATTAAGACCTGGGTTGTTAATAAACGGAAAAGCAGAGACTGGGTCAGTGAGAGAAATCGTGGTTTGTTTCCTTCAGGGCCCACTAGGACTTCTGAGCTGGTCGGATCGCAAAGCGAACCCAAAGATGCCCCGGAAAGGACTTCCACGATAGCTTTGTAAGTTGTACCTGGAGCAGTATGAGTGGATGCATAAGTAGTTAAAAATATGCAGGAAAAGAACCATACCTCATAAATCTCTGAATCCCTGGAGTTAATGTGAATATTTTTCAGGGGAAAATTCGGGACAAGTAGCCTATCAAAAGATTTTTGTCTTGTCCTGGGGCAGGGGAGTTGTTTAAAGAGCAAAATGTTGGAGTTTTGAATACGCTTTTAGTGGTTTATCAAGGACCAGGGGTATAAAATCGGTGTCACCTCAGAAAGTTTTGGTTTCCATGATGATGATGTTCAGGAACTGTTGTGAAACGACCACAACATCTTTCGGTTGCCCTTTATTGCCTCAAGTTGAATATCTTCCACAGGCCTTTTCATCTCTCATCTCTAAAATGTCTTCCAGCTTTAAGGTTCTTTATATATTCCTTCTCAGACTTGTTTTGTCTTCTTTCCTCACGTCCTCTTCTAAGGAGCTCCCTGGCCACCGCCTTGGTGGCTGGAGCTGCTCCTCCTCCTCCGCCTTCTGCGCTTCGCTGGGGGGAGCCTGTCCTTCTGGCCTTCCAGCGGCCCCGAGTCAGCAATGGGACGGAAACCCGGGAACCATCCTGTGGCTGTTGCCTAATTAAACATGGATTTCTTAGCTTTGTTTATTTAATTTTGTCTAGAAGTTATTAAGGATAAAATCATTTTATACAGGTAATTCTTAATTTTATCCTAATTTTACTTTTTAAAAAGGGGGGTCTTCATAAATATGAACTCACACTATTTCCCTTCCTCACCTTCATTCCAAACCAGCATTTGCTATTTAAAACTAAGCCTGTTTTTTTCTTGGCCACGTGGGTTTCATGGGGTCTCTCCGTTCCATTCACACCTCCTTACCCAGCGCCACCAGTCACAGAGCTGGTGTCAGGTGACCCTGGTTCCATGCCCTTGTGTACCACTTACCGAATCTGAAATGAGGATTTTTTGGGAGGGGGTCAAATTAAACTAAATGGAAAAAAAATATTTTTTGAAGATTTTATTTGTTTTTAGACAGAGGGGAAGGGAGGGACAGAAACATCAATGTGTGGTTGCTTCTTGTGTGCCCCCTACTGGGGACCTGGCTGCAACCCAGGCATGTGCCCTGACTGGGAATCAAACTGGCGACTCTTTGGTTCACAGGCCGACACTCAGTCCACTGAGCAACACCAGCCCAGGCTAAATGGAAAAAACTTGAATGTACAAGATAACTTGTCTCATTGGTTCTTTTATATCTATAGTTATGAATATGAGTATTAAACAATTTTTATGGCTGTTTTTACATACACACATACATATGTGTGTATATACATATACACATACAGGTACATTATTTGTGTACCTTAGTAAGGGAATTTATGAGATTGGTGGATTTACGGCCATGAGAGTGTGTTAAAGAAAAATTATTCATGGCCCTTGTTGAAGAATGGTAAGGCACGCCGTATTCAGAACCTCTGCAATAGATGTAGAGACCAAGATGATGTGGTTTTACAGCGACAAGAAGAGATTGGGTTCAACTCCAAATATAAGTGGGAATTTATAGCCAAGGAGCAAGGTGGAGGTCAGTGGTCAGATATCACTAAGGAAACATCAGGGTAAGAAGGAATTCTGGCTAAACCCTAACAGGATTCACGCAGAAGGCCAGTCAGGGTGACTGGACATCACCTGGGGTGTGGTGAGGGATGAAGAACTTGATCGGATATCGAGGGAGGTCAGATACTGAGGATGAGAGATGCTGGCTAACCCAACTTAGCAAGATTCTTGCTAAAATTGGACAATGAGAAGATGAACACAGAAGCTCCAAAGTCAGGGCCTGACTCTCTTCTCAATTAGGACGCTGTCTTGTCAAGTTAGGGTGCGTTCTGTCAGCAAAACGACAGCCTTCTCCCACACGGAATTCTTCGCCCACAGCACCTCAATTTGCCCTTGAAATTATTTTATCAGTTCTGCTCTTGGGCACATTTAGTTTTTCATTTTTCAGGCTTGATACTTCCTAACTTATTCTTCCCTTAAAGTTTGAGAAACTTGGGAAGACCTATAATACTGCCATGTTAATATGTTAGTGTTTTTTTTCTATATGTGTCTAAAATTAATGACCTAATTTTGTAACCTGCAACTCACTTAAACATTGTAGAAACTTATATTTTTTAAAACACATAACAAATTCAGAAGGCTTAGCATGTAAGTATTAAAAAGGTGGGGTGAAAACGAAGTCTTCTTCCTAACTCCAGAAACACTGGTAATGGCTGCATGACAGGTAAGGATGGACTGCGAATCATTTGTAACCCTCTGTAGTTGTTACCATTTGTGGATGGATCTGTTACAATTTGGGTTTTATTTTGCTCCTTAGAAATACTGTGGTTGAACAGCCTTGCAGAATCATCTTTGGGTCAACTGTGATTTTTGTTTGTAGGATAAATTTCTCACATTTCCTTCCTTTTCTTCCATCCTTTCCTGATTTCTTCCTCTCTGACCATTCTCTTTCATCATCTTCCTTTTTTCCTGCCTCCAGGTGCATTTACCTCTCCAGCTTCAACTCCTGTCCCTTTACCTAGCACTTCTGAATGTTCTCAGTATTCATACACAGTCCCTGTTCCTTCCCTGTATTCCCTCCTCTCTCCAGGCGCCACACCTGAAGCAGCACGTCCAGAAGGTAAAGCTTTCCTTCCTTTACCAATGTTTCCATTATTTTCAGCTGATCTATCTGTTCTGTGTCTTTGACCTTTGGAGACCAAAGGTCTCCAAATAGGAATGATGATCCTGCCACTAAAATGTTTTAAATACTGCTACACTAGGGCCCCATCTGCATTACCTGTACCTCACTGACAAAACGAAAGAAGGTGGGGAGGGAGGGATGAGGTAACATTATCTTGAGACAGAGTGTAACATGTGTTACAGCTCATCAGTGATTGTTCAGAGTATTACCTGTAGGCTGCTATTTTAAGCCTGTATATTCGCTGAGATGGGAGTAAAAGGCAGAAAACTGTACTTGAACAACAATTAAAATAAAAAAAAATGATTTGGAAAAAACAAAGCCTGTGTATTAGCTCCAGTAAGTCAGTCTTTTATTTTTTTCAAGTTATTAAAACTTGTAGTTATAGAAGTTTTAGTAATTTATATGTAACATTTTGGTTATAGATCTGAGAGTTCTGAATGATATGGGTCTCAAAAAATGACCAAAGTATACATATTAATTCTTCTTTATCATATTGTATAACTTGTATGTGAAATACAAATTTCTATCTATACATTTACTTGTGGAAATGTTTAGATTACTTTTGAGAATTGAGGCAGTTGTTTTGTGAAGTTTTAAAATGGAGATAGAATCAAGATAACATCAAAATTTTTTTCTCTTTTCTTGCAGGGATGGGAAATGAAGTGAAGCAGTGTTATATGTATTTCAGTGGGCCCTGTGAGATTTGACTAAATATGACTGCTCTTTCTTCAGAGAACTGCTCTTCTCAGTACCAGCTACATCCGACAAATCAGCTCCTAGACAATAACTGTCTGCTAGTCTTGATTATACTTGGAAAAATATTATTAAATGTCCTCACACTGGGAATGAGAAGAAAAAACACCTACCAAAATTTTATGGAGTATTTTTGCATTTCACTAGCATTCATTGATCTTTTACTTTTGGTAAATATTTCCATTATATTCTATTTCAAGGATTTTGTGCTTTTAGGCATTAGGGTTACTAAGTACCACATCTGCTTATTTACTCAAATTGTTTCTTTTACTTACGGCTTTCTGCATTATCCAGTTTTCCTGATAGCGTGTATAGATTATTATCTCAATTTTTCTAAAACCAACCTTCCATTTAAGTGTCAGAAATTATTTTATTTCTTTACAGTAGTTTTAATTTGGATTTCAGCATTTGCTTATGTTTTGGGAGATGCAGCTATCTACCAAAAGCTGAAGACACAGAATGTTTATTCTTATCACTGTCCTTTCTACATCAGCATTCAGAGTTACTGGCTGTCATTTTCCATGGTGATGATTTTACTGATGGCTTTCATAGCCTCTTGGTCAGAAGTTATTACCTTGGTACAGGCTATTAGGATAACTTCCTACATGAATGAGACTGTCCTCTATTTTCCCTTTTCATCCCACTCTAGTTATACCGTGACCTCTAAAAAAGCACTCTTGCCCAAGTTCATTGTCTGTTTTCTTGGTACCTGGTTACCATTTGTACTACTTCAGATAACTATCCTTTTATTTAAAGTAGAGATTCCAGCATATATTGAGATGAACATTCCGTGGTTGTACTTTGTCAACAGTTTTCTTGTTGCTACGGCATGCTGGTTGAATTGCCACAAGCTTCATTTAAGAGACACTGCATTACCTGTGGATCCATTTGTCAATTGGAAATGCTGCTTCGTTCCACTTGCAATTCATAATCTTGAGCAAATGGAAAAGCCTATATCAATAATAATTTGTTAGTATGTTGCCACGTTAAGACTTACAACTACGATAAGAATTGTAACTTTATAAACAGGGAAGGATGACTCAGGACCTACAGAGATGGAACTGAACCAAAGCCTCCCTCTACTGCCACCTGCCAACTGTGTCCATAGTTTTTCAGAATGTGTATTTTGGGGCTATGACATTGGTTTTGTTGTTGTTGTTGCTTTTTTAACAAAATAATTGCAAGAAAAAAATTTATGCCTGTTCAGGAAAACTACGTTACAGATGTTAACACGAAACTGAACTGAGTTTACATTCGGCCATACTGATGTTCTGTTATCCAAAAAGATACCGGATCACAACAGACTCGCTGCCAATTTTGTTACAAACTTAAATAAACATTTTTATTAAATTCAAAGTGAGAAGATGAAGGTCATTTTCTTAAAGAATTTGTATACCAGTTCATTTTAACATAAGGGGAAGATGCTCATTTTAAAAAATATATCTCTGTATTTAATGTAAATATTCCTGGAAGCATAGTTTCACCTACTTACCTTACAGAACTGGGATTAGAGACTAGGCCTCCTTCCATGACACACCAGATTCATTTTCGGTTATAACTTACATGTCACTTGCATGTCAAATCATAATTATTCAATACTTCAGCAGTGTATCACACTGTAAAAGTAGTGTTTCTTAGCCTTGGCGCTATCGCTATTTTGGGTTGGGTCATTCTGGTTGGGGAGACACCCTGTGGTGCACTGCAGAATGTTCAGCAGCATCCCTACCCTCTGCCCACAGATACCAGTAGCCCCTTGCTCCTTAGTTGTGGCAATCACATCTCCAGACACTGCCTCGCCGCCCGTGGTAGGTGAGACCGCCCCTGGCTGAGGACTGATGGAATAAAGGAATCTGAGTGGCAAATAATCTGAAGTCGCTTTGTGAATTAATTGAACTATCTAGACACCGTCTAATCTGTCCATGTCTAAACCTGGCCTTCACTACACCTTTCCTCTGAATGTACTGCTTTCTAATTGACCATGACACAGGACTACAATATTTAAAAATATATTGTACTTAAAAGAGAATTAAACTCAACAGATTTTAAATCAGGAAAATTTATAACTGTTTCAAACTCCTTATTAAGCTTTTTAATTGTTACTCATTCAGTGTATTCCCCATGCCTCATAAACTTAAAGAAAAAAAAAAAGAAATTATTCAATAGACCAGCCAAATGGAAGAGGCTTTTATTTTTAAAGAAATGAACTTAACAGCTGGTCTACAATATATTATTGAATTATAAACAACATAAATAAATGATCCTGCAGGCCCACTAACCTTCCATCCAGACCCACATGAAGCAATGTTACAACAATATTCTATGTGAAAATGTGCAGGTAACAAAGGTGCAATTACAAGCAAGTTTAAGCAGCAGAGTATAAGGTGCTTTAATTTAACAGTTAATGTTGCCATCAACAAACATTTGAATGCTTAATTTTAACTTTACTGAATACAGACACAACAAATATGGAAATCTAAAATTAATATACATGCTACCTGTTAATATGAAAGTGCCTTCTCTTTTTTAAAAAAATACACCAAATGGACAATCTTTTTACATAGATCATGGTGTGCTCTTATAATGGAAAATTAACTTCATTTTCAGGTTATACATTTGAAAACTGTAGCTACAGACACCAATCTAAGAATGCTAATGCTAGGAGTGCTAAAACTATTCAATTTCCTGTAAGGAGGACTCTAATACAATATCCAATGTAAAGAATACATTTATATATAATCTTAACATTTGTTTTCTGTAAGGATAAAAAATGTTTTCCTCCCCTTGGTGATGCTTCATCCTGGGTGGATCAGCTTTTGAGGCTTTAATAACATGAAAGTCCTATTTAAGAACAATGTGAGGAACCAAAAGGAGGAATAAAAATCAGTTAATGTGTGCTTGAAGCATCAAAAATTAGTATGTTTTATAAAACCAGTTTATCATAATTTGCCTTTGTTAAACCAACAACCAAAAAATATTACCCACCAAGACAAAAAGCACTGACCCAGCAGAAGCCCTACATGCCCACCGCCAGTGTTGGCAGCCGCCCCGCACACAGCCCTCGGCCGCTGCAGCGCTCACCACCGGCGTGCTCCTCACTCGGAGGGTAATGTTGGAACCTACTTTGACTTTTTCCCCCTATGGCAAAAAAACAAAATGACCAAGATTTTGAATTAGGTGATTGGGAACGTGGTTAAACGTTCTGGAAACATCCACAATCATACCATCCTTGCAAACTCCAATGACTTTTTAAATTTAAATAATATATATATACAAAAAGTATTTATGCAATATATATTTTAACAGCATAAAATATTTCTTAAATTGGGTAAATTAAGACAGACTGTGCCATGGCAAAAAATTTTAAATCTAGACTATCAAATTACTTGGATGTCAGTATTCCTGTTTTTAAGAAGCTGTGACTTTGATGCATAAAAGGATTTTTTAATATTAGGTTGTTTAAAAATCTTTATAGAATGTTAGTATCAAGCAATGTTAATATATATAAAGCTGTATTAATAAGATGATTACAGTGTGATTCACAGAATCCTCATGTGGTAAGGAGTCCTCTACCCAGTTAAGAATTGATCCCATTCAATGCTCACTCCCCAAATAGCTGTCAGTTTAAACACTGAACTCTTGCCCTGACTGGGCGGCTCCGTTGGTTGGAGGGTAGCCCCACACCGAAAGGCTGCAGTTTCGGTCCCTGTCAGGGCACAAGCCTAGGCTGCAGATCCTTGGTTGGGGACGTGTACGAGAAGCAATCAATCAGTGCTTCTCCCCACCCCTTCTAAAAAGCAATGAAAAAATGACCTCAGGTGAGGATAAAAAAATGACAACAACAAAAAAGAATTCTTTTATGTTTACTAGTTCTACATTTCAAAGGAGACCCCTTTACTATGTAATATGTGCTTTCTAAAGATTAGGTATTTATAATAAAAGTTATTTTATGTACTTTCTTGTTTTAAAAATAAACCAAAACCAAATAAAAAACAAAACCTGTTCAGCTATGTCCTTTGAGATTTTTCAGTTTTAGATAATTACTTCACTGTCAATACTGGGTGTAAAGCTTTTACAGTTAAACTGTATGGTAAGTCGGGTGGGCGGGGCAGGGGAGAGCAATGGGCAAAGACTGGGACAACTATAATAGAATAAAAAAATAATTTAAAAAATTTATAGTAAGTCAGCACCAGTGTCTGTATGGTTGTCACACACCCTGCATAGTAACACTTCTGGAATAGATTCAAGTGTCAAAATGATTCTTAGAAATATGGGCTGTCACAACAGTCTCAAAATATAAATTCTTAGTATTAGTACCCTTAATTTTATAACCTAATCAGGTATATGACTGACTGATGTTTAGTGATTCACTGAGACCCTTACATATCTAGCCTAATCCTTCCCAATGCATACAAAAATTCCCTCAGTCCCAACTGTACAGTCAGTGCATTAAGTAATAATAATTGTGTATATCTGTTTAAAATGCAATCAGAATTTTGTTTGGAGAGATTCTGTTTACTTATTACTAGTCCCTTAGGTCATGTGCAGCACACACCGCACATAGTAAATGTTCAAATGGTTTGCTAAGTGAATGGATGAACAGATGAATGATACTGTTCATGTGTGTTCACAGATTCCGTGGTTAACTAGCAGGAGAAATTTAGAAAAATGTCCGCATTTGCTTGTCTGTCTGAATTTTCTGCCTCATCCCTTAGGACAACAAAAACAAGATGACCAAGGAAATAATGCTTAATAATGATCTTTTAGCAATAGCTCAGAAGTATGAAATGAACTGTTAAAAGGGAGTGAGAATTAAGTAGGAGCAACTTAAAAATATCCCATTATGTGGCCCCAAATTATAGTTTTAGAGCTGGGAGGAAACTCATAGATGATTTAACCCAAACCAACATTTTGAGTAGGACAGGCTCCGTGCTGTATATTCAGAGGAGGAAACGGGTTAAAAGGAAAGTAACTTACACTGTCATAGCTAATTCATCAAATGCATGTAAAATAAAGCCCGTTCATCACAGTAACAGAATGATTATGTTCATCTATTGCTTAATTATTGAAGCAGATTATTTAGTACTACCTAAAACAAAAAGGATTATGGCTTCTAACATTCTAAACAAAGATTTAAACAATGGATACTTCTGGTGTTTTGAGGCAAGACCGAAAACTTGAATAGATTCATGTTTATTTCACTCCCAGCCCCACCACCCTCATAAAAACTGACTTCTTCACCTCCATCAATTAAAGCTCCCAAAACACAGATTTAGCACTGATAATATTTCCAAAAGTGTAACTTTTGGGCCAATAATGATGGCTACTATCAATCTTTAAGAAGATTACTACAGTCAATTTAAATAGGTCATCTAAAAGGACTTATTATATTACTCTCAAATTTTAAACTATGCCACAGCAGTGTAACTTTTAATTTACATTGATTTCTTTCTCCAAATTAAGCTTCATTAATTACTATGCTTTTAAAGAATAGATTTAAACACCTTTGCACAGGTTTTCTTTCTGTGGATGCATATTTACACCCCTGGTATCACTGACAGCAACTGTATTTTTCAAAGACAATAGAAAAAAATATCTTTCTAGAGTACCTCTTTAACATCCGAGGTTAAAAATGTCATCTTAAATAAAATTAAATGTTCATAAGCTATAAAAAGGAAAGAGATGAAACATTCGTGGAAAACATTTCCCAAAGGGTTCCACAGACATGGCACTCTGTTGAAAGGTCGTCCGTCCGAGCAGAAGGGGACCGTTTCCACTGGAGGTGCCGGGTGTCAGACCTGGAAAGGGAGGGGTCACCCCCTCTGTGCACACTAACCAGAGTGCGCGTGCAGAAAACAATGTTTTGCTGTGGAATATGATGGTAATAATTACATTTGTATTAGTGCTTTACAACTTTCAAAAAGAGCTTTCTTATATTATTAAGTTAGATTAAATCAGCTCTAAAAATAATGTGTAAAACTAGAATGCTTAAAAATTTAGGAAACTTTTTCTAAAGACAACATAATTTTTAACATTTTTTAATTGAAGAAATGGCTTGTATTGCCGCTCTGAAGGAAATTATATGATGACGTGTTTTTTGAACTTCTAACCAAAGAGGATTAGCTTCCCAAAGAATTCTTTTAAAGATATATAGCTTTTAACAGGTTGAAATTAAATTTTAGTAAAATTGCATATTTACTTTCCCTAATACTGTATTTGTGCTTATCTAAATTGAATCAACCTTTAAGATGAAATCAAATGTTCTGAACAGATTCGAGTGAGAATGGAAGAGTGTGTGATCTGCGCAGCATCAAAGAAACAGAGGCAGGCTTGCGTTGACGGAAATCCACACTGATCAAGAAAAACTTACAGCCGGCTCTTAGCCATCCAATTCTTGGACTGAGACACAAACTAGCAACTAAAATATGATCTTAAAACTGCTTTTCTTTATAAAAATTGATAAGGTTGACTCAACTGTGGCATCTGAAAGCGAATACTCAATAACTGATTACAATGATAATGATTAACCTTTGAGGTTTTGACAAATACTTTCCAACAACAATAGCTGTCGCCTCTTTCAAAGTCAAAAGTAACTCATGTATCACTGGAACTCTTAATGTGCTCCTAAGGGCAGGGCCACCTGACACAGAGTGAAAGAATGGAGGCTGAATACAGGTAAATCCCAACACACTAAACACTATACCCTGTTATTGTGTAACAGGGGTCCAGCCATTACAATTTATTATTTTGAACTACTGGAGGCCTATCTGTACTGCATGACCTCACTCAGTCAACCGTGCTGTCCCCTTGGGTCTGGAGCGCTCTTCCTCCTGTCCGTGGTCTCCTCCCCACTTCCCAACCCTCCACCCTGGAAAACGCACAGGGAGCAGCTGCAGCGAACACTGTGCATAGACAGGTGTGCCGGTTCTGCTGCCCCAGAGGTTTCACTGAAACCTGACGGTTAGAAACTAGAAAGCCCTTTCCAGTTACCTTCCTAAAATTAACCCCACTGCAAGACCCTCTCCGAGAATTTTCAGGCAGAGGTCTCTTTGAGAAGAACGTCTTCACGCTGAGTTTAGGGCTAGAGGAGGCTTAGGCGGGTAAGGTGTGAGGGCGGCCCTTTCGTGCCACTAGGTAATGCTCTATGCTAGGTGCACAATCACTGCGTGTGTTCCTGCCATTCACTAAGAGCGAGGATCTTCTAACCACAAAATATAACCAGGTTGTTTTGGTTGACAGTAATCTTTAAAATGTTTGAACAGTGTGTCCAGTCAGGGATTTCGTCCTTTTGACACAGCTGTGCGGAAACATCACTCACACACACCTACAATAGTTTATTCTTTCTGAAACTATTTCCACACTCGTAAACACAACCTAAGACTACACAATCTATATATATTGCCTCCCTAGCACACTTGTGCCAACACCCTTCAAATGCAGACAATGGGACTTAATAACATTGAACTGAACACATCAGTGGCAGGGGCACTGGGGCAGATCTCAATCTACGACCAGTGTTGGAATAAATGCCCGACTGTCACTTCACACTGGTTATATGAAAATCAGCTATGTCAAAAATTATTCAAAGGCATGGACATAAAAATATTTCATACAATTCTAAGTGTTTCAACACACCAGGAAACAAAAATAAAAAACAGTGGGCCACTTAAAGTCATTTCCATTTGAAACTAGGTAAAACGTGAGCACTAGCTCCAAAGTGCAGACACCTGCTCGGCGCTGAGGCGGGATAAGCTAATGAGCGCAGCAGCCGCCTCTCCCATTCCCGAGTCTCTTCACGGGCATCTCTCCCATCCCACTTCACCTTCTCTCCTTCCAGGTGACAGTCCTGAAAGTGGGACTAAAAACACCCCTGTTTACAGGATGCCACTGCAAATCAGAAATACCATCTTGGAAATACTTAAATGCCACTTTAAAAAGTGACAGGTTTTGGGACAGCAGTCTGTCTCATACCACACCAGTGTTATCAAAGCTGCGTGGCTGTGTCAGACACCCAGGTGTGAGGGTTTCTGATGAAAACCCGTGTCACTTGAAAAATAACTTTTACAAACCAGCTCTCTCTGCTTGTTTACTTTCTTAGGAATGCATGGCTTAAAGCTTTTCCCTCAATGGAAAGAGATTGCATCTGTTTAAAGAAGTCAGAAAATGTGAACTTAAGTGGCAAAAGTAGGAAGAGCGTCCCATATCCCCTTTCTGCTTGTCATTCCCTCTCGTCAATCAAAATTCTGAAACAATAATATGAAGGAAAAATGAAAATAATTGTACTCTTCCCATCTATATCATAAGAAAACTGCTTAAAGCTCAGGAGAGAGGTGGAGACCCAGTGTGATCACCCATGTCCATTATACATAACTGAAACTAAGACGGTTTAATTATCTTGAAAGAAAACAGCTGCATCGAAGGTGAGAATGACCAGCTGAAAGCACAGGAGCCATTTCTAAATGAAAAGATTCAGCTGAAAAAAGCAAGTATACTCTCTGCTATTTTCTGAGTGGAGACAACAGAAGATCTAGAGTATTCTTAAGATTATTATTATTATTATTATTATGAGATAGAAGATTATAAGGTGCTCTCACATAGAAACCCCTCTGGCAAGCTTTCTTGGACACTTAACACAGTGCCAGGCACAAGACTGCTATTGGAAGGGGTGTAAATAAAAGGGGAACCTGTAACAGTCCAAAGCTAACACCTTGAAGGCTATAGATAATATAGTCATGGGAGGTAATCATTATTGCAAGGGGAATCTCTCCCGAATAATCAATTTTACATAAGCTGTGGTTTATCTATAATCAAGTTTTAATTCCTTTGTGTCCCCACCCCCATACAGTGGGCCATCTGTAATTGTTCTGAAATTGCAACATGAAGGAAAAAATCAAGCCTGTGACAACTCTTGTCACAATGATTAAATGCTAATAAGTGAAAGTTGCCTACAGAGTACCTACCTTACCTTGAAAGTTGAATGTGATCGTTAAAAACGGGACACAAGGAAATATGTAACACAGACTACAAGCTATTGCAGGTCTGGAACAGGAGCCTTACACTGTACTACACACACTCTAATCCTACATGTAACTATCAGTAAACATCGTTTTTTAAATGTTACTACACAAAAGAATCCCACAAAGCATACATTCAAACAAGAGGCATCTAAAGATTAAAAAAATTACCCGCTGTATTTTTGTATAAAAATAATCAACATTCTCTAATGTACACAAAGCCGAAAGATAAATATCTGTGATGTCCTCAGTGACATCTTTAAGTCTTCTACTAGCTCAACACAATCTTTCTGAAAAGAGCAGTGACCGTGACTGAAACCCATGGACTCTTTCCCACTTACGCCAAATATCTATGCACGTTCCTTCAGTTATAAAACATTCCCATTGTGTGGTAAAGATAAGATGAAAAAGATTCAAATTCTTGATGTCCAGGACTATAAAGCGCTTAGGACTCTTATAACTTTTAGTGTCATAATTCTAACAGATCCCTAACTGTTCAGTGAAAGGTTCTGCTTTAAAAATTCTTCCCCTGAAACATGTACATACAAAATTACATTTCACCATCCAAGAGATATCACTTGGTAAGTGCTTTGAAGCAGTATGCAGGGCTTGAGTCAAGGAAAAAGGAATATGCTTTCTAGCTAGACCCAGCATGTTCAACATTAGAAAAACCCCAAAGACCACACATATAAGCCTACCACAAACAAACAATTGCTTTGTCAGCAAAGGCTGTGCGTGCACTGATTCATAAGGTAGAATCAGATTATGCCTTCTGTATAGGAACATCAGAGCAGGGAGATATTGCAGGTAATATAAAACATCTTCTAAGACTCAAATTCCTTGTATGCTAGTCTTCACTTTATCAGTCAATTTAATGGTCCCCCCCACCACCACTTTTCTAGTATGCAAACACTGGGGAAAATACTTCAGCAGAACACTGATAATATCTGAAATATTTCCATTGGATAAAGTATGCCTTTGGATGAAAAAGAGAAATGTTTGTAATTCCTGCCCCAGAGTTTCTCAACCCTGGCACTACTGACATTCTGGACCGCGTAACTCTGCTGTGGAGGGCTGTCCTGTGTGCTGTGGGAGAGACAGCAATACCCCTGTCCTCCATGTGTTAGCACAAGAGCCACCCACCCTCATCCACACAAGCTGTGACAACCAAAACGTCCCCTGGGCAGCAAAACTGATCTCCGTTGGGAACCATAGCTCTAGATGTACAAAACCTAAGAGGAAAACTTTCCAGCTACAACAAATTCTTGGTCAAGTTTGGAACAGAAACCAACTCTTCGGACTTCCAGATCAGTATTATTCATGCTAGAATGCAATTCTTTTTTACAGACAAAGCAGCTTTCTAACAGACATGTTCTTTTAAGATGCTCTGGTAGCTCACTGCATACGATCCTTGTCACTGGACTCCTAAATTATCTCTCATGACAACCTGTGGAAAACTTATAGAGTAGGAAAGCGTATAACAAAATTGGTTCAAAAGAGGAAAAACATAAATCATTAAATTACTTTTAAAAGAATTCTTTATATTAATGATAAACATTACTTCTTAAAAAATTATGTACTATAACATATTTCTTTGAAAAATATCATGGCCCTCTGTAACAAGTCTTTATGTTGTGTGTCACCTGTAAAATGAATTTCACCAATGTTGGCTGATTATGAAAATTTATGATGAATTATTGTATCTGTAGAAGAAATATCAGCTTCTGATGTGGAAATCCCAATGTACTTGGCTATCCACCACAATAAGTGATAATATTCCAGGCCTTCAGGCCAACCTTACGAGTTTGTTTAAGAAGAGTAAAACTCCTGTTATCTCAAAGGCTCCTGATCCTGTTAAGACTCCTTCAGAGAGTTGATGCGTGCACAGATCTTCAGGGCTGGGCCCAGCTTGATATTCATTGCACTCATAAGATGGTCTTCTTTTAGCAAGAGAAGGGCCTGTCCATCGATCTCTTGTGCTCTGAACTCATCTGCGATATCCTGGCAGCCTGGAATTTGATCGGAGGAAGGAAGTTAGAATTAACACACAATAAGGACGCGTTACTCCTAACAGTCACAGCTATGCTCTCCCTGGGCCTGAGTCTCTGAAATACAGGCTGAGAAACGAATCAGATTTATTTACGGTAGTCTTAGGTTCACTCCCGAAGAAGAGAGTATCCCTTGGCATTCTGTAAATAAAAGTTAATACAAAATCCAAATAAAGCAATTTACTTGGAATTCTAGTTCTAAACATAATATAGAAATAATTAGTAAGAGTCAGGTGAAATGCTCAGAGTGATCAGTCTAGATATAGCATATCTTCACAAAAAGGACGACGTGTCACCTCAAAACATGCCACACACACAACAAATTTAGATTAACTACTTATTAAACCTCACGAACGTAACTTTCTATAATATATCCTTCATGTACAGATGCACAGGAATAAAATGTAATGTTCTGTCATTTAAATAACAATTTAGAAATATTTTCTTACGTACCAAAGTACCACTTTCATTATCACTTGTACCTTATTTTAATTTACAACATTCAGTGGCAAGCATACCTAAAACATTTTTTATTGTTCCCTCAGGACAGAACCAACCCATCCAGATTGTAGTACTGCTCCACTGGAATGCTACGGAAACCTACTGTACTGCTCAACTTGTAATTTCGGCTCCAAATCTTAGTATCATAGATTCATCTCCACTTTTCAAACATAAATTCTCTTTGAAATTAGACCTTACTGGCAAATCTCTTGCCAAATAACCAACATTTTAGCTCTCAGTCAAAACCAGGTGCTTTTTAAGGTAATAAACACAATGCTAGCATCTGTTTGAACTCCAAATGTTTTTATTATCCACCAAATTTTACAGTCAAGTTACTCAATAAACTTTCCCAGGAAGGAAAAAGAAACTATCAGGTAAGGTAATGCATTAAAGAATCAAGAAGAGAGAGCCAAATGTAGAAGCTTCCTTAGACAGTAACATTATAAAAATATATTTAAGAATAAATACTAATAGCTTAGTCTCTATTTCATTCAAATCAGCATTTTAAGGGAAAACACAAAGAAAAAGATAAAAAACAGAAATAGTTACATCAGACTTTTGGATACCACAACTTTGAAGAAATAAGTATCTTTCTATTGCAAACGTATAATCCTCTTGTTTATACAGATAATGAATTCATTCCCCATAACTCCGACACCAAGTACAAAGCACTGTGGGTGCTAAATAAACATATTTTTGGTAAATGAATTACTGAATGTGAATAAAGAAACAATGAACAAAAAATAGAATCTGCTGCCGAGATGCTACAAGTAAGAGTAACCCGAACACTTCTTTTATATTCTGCTGTATGGTCATCTTTTCTCTTACGTCTTTTGCCTTCTTTGTTGGTTGAATCTTTCCTATTTCCCCCCCTTTTCCAGTATGTATACACTGAGAAGAATACTTCAGCAGAACATTTGCCATGTTCTCTACTTCAATAATTTGTCAGACTCTTAAACATTGACAATTCAGAAGTATCCTATGCAAATTTTTTATGGTTTTGCCCATTTACATATAAAAGAAACTATTCCGTTAAAATGGAATTACTCACCATAGAAAAGCCTCTTTTCTTTTCCCAGAGGTAGCTCTCAAAACTGGGCAGATAAAACTGACTAATCTTGCATCTAGCTGTGACTTCATTGTTCTTTATATGAAAGAACTAATGTTCTTCTCTCTTCAGTCTTACTTACAAGAACACAGGAAAGAAAAGAAGAGAGAGAAAGACAGGGTAGGACTTACTTAGATTCAGAAAACAAGAGCAATGAGAAGTAATGAGGACCGTAAGAGCTACATTTGGGAATAGAAACAAGGAGTTCTCCATGAGGGAAATATATAGCATGTGCTGGTTCCTCTGCATTATGAGATTCCTCTTCAAATGTCTTCTTGTAGGTGGGCAATAAATGTATCAGCAAAATAATAAAGAACTAAAGTGTTTAGGAAGTAGCATGATCAAATATGGAAGCATTATCTTCAGAATTTTGGATCACAATTTTCTCAAGCCAAACAAAAAAAAAGGGGTGGTGTTGGTTATACTATACATTAGTACAGAAATGAAAAAAATACAGTAACTTAAAAGAGAAAAAGGGACAAAAATAGATAAATATGCTTCCAGAAAAATCATTAGAGAAAAATGAATTTTTAAAAAATTCTAGATGCTTAAGGTATGCTGAGGTAAAGTTGCACCAGTTTCTGACATTAGAATCTGCCTCTGTAAAATGGCTGAGAGCCCGGGGACACGTACAGACCACACCCCAGCTGCTGAAACCAGCTGGCTGGCTGCACCTCACCAGAAACAGCTGTCAGGGTGCACACAGACCTTAGCCACCGGACATGGGTCACAACTGAACTTGGTGGGCATCCAGCCACTTTTCTAGACAAACTCAAAATAAACTCACCCTGCACAAAAAATGACCTCAGTATGGTTGGTGAAAAGATACCCCCTTCCACACAATACACAGAATAATCAAGTCCCAACGGTAGTCTTGTGAAAACCAGTGAAGAGTCATGTTTTATACGAGTCCTACACTTTCTGTGCCAACAGAGAAACCAAATCAACTGCAGATCCGCAGATCAGATCGATAAATACAGGATGAAGTGATTTGCAAAAGGCAGTTCACTTTTCAAGAAAAAGTTAAAGAAGATAACTGCAATTAACTGAAAAGAAATAGAATCATTTCTGTAGCAAACTTTTTAATGCACAAAAATTTAGAAGAAAATTCTTCCTTCTGGTAACAGCGCTGAGATTGGGGTGTACTAAACACTGGCTCTAGTACGGTCCCACCAGGATGCTTCACAAGACGACATTACACAAAGAGAAGAGGAAACTCCAGGAGTAAATTTAGGTGCCCTAATAAAAGAGGAAAGCCTAACCTCACCCAGAAAGCAACAAAACACCGAAAGAGTACAAAATTTACAAGCTTGTTCATTCAATGAAAAAAACTGGGGAGTAGACTACCTGGGGAGGAGGGGGCAGGGAACAAACAAACAAACAGCCCCGAATGAGCTGCAAGGGGCTCAAAAGGAAGTTTATAAAGGCCAGAGAAGCCTAGGAAAATGAAGATAAAGGCTTATTCTAATATGAGGTTTACCTTAAGCTTATAGGCATTATATAGAGAAAAACTTTGAGAAAGAAAATATATTGATCACACAAAAAAGCTTGTTATTTAACCTATCAAAGCAGTTTGAAAACATTCCCACTTAATCAGTAAAAGAAAAGCAGTTATATTAAGCAGACTCTTAAACAGTCCCAAGCAATTCTCAATTATAAAGCAGTCTTCTTTTAATGACATGTAATGTTCACTAAACACTAGGAACAAAATTAAGTGTCTTGACGAACTGAGTAAGACAAAGGAGTCTTTGTTCTAATAAAAGCAGCCAGGGTATCCTCATGTCAAACGGATGCTAGGGAAAATTAGAAAATTAGCCCTAAAGAAAGCACATGAAGTGACAAGACTCAGCATGCTCTGTTACTTGTTCACTAGCCAACTACTGTCTTCAGGATATGAACGCCACCCCCAGCCCGGAAGAAAGAGAAGCACGTGCCACCACAGGAGAAATCCCACTAACACACAGCTCCCGTGCCCCAGCTGGAGGACTGGGACAACTTCTGAAGATGACACAGTCAAAGTCTAGCCCAGGAGATCAGTACAGATTTTAGGCTTAAATCTCAAGATTAATCTAAACTGTTCTAAAATCTAAAACTTATTTCATTAAGTATTAAAACCACAAACAGCAAAGACTCACCATCCTCTAATACATCGGTTTTAAAGCAGATTATAAACCCACATGGCCAGCACTTAACTCACACCTAAGTTTTCTTAGGTGTATGCTTAAAAATCTTCCCTGAAAAATGTATCCCTCTTTAAACAATTTCTTTTCTTTAAAAATGACCATATGTTGTTCTTCTTTTAAAAAAAAACTTATTTAGCATGTCTAAAACAAGCTTTCAAATAAACAATTTAATAAAATCCCAGAGTTCTGAATATAAGGTAAAATGGCTGACGGGTTTTTAAGGAGCAGTAACACTGAATACATTCCCTTCACTCTCACAGCACATTAGCTGTAAGTTTCCTTCCGAGACAGTGGTCACCTGCACAGAAAATAGCTGGATTAATTCTAACAAGCCTATAGACAGCCTCAAAGGGGACACATTTCCCTGGAAAGCTGTGTCAGGAGAAATGGTATGATTCACAATAAAACCAAAATGGAACAAATTTTTAAATCTCTTTGTGTTCCACATTCATAAGGCCAAAGTGAATGATAAGATTCATTGATTTAAAAGAATATATTGTCTTAGCATACATAACCAGTGTGGATCTCATCATAAGTAGATGTCTTTAGTAGCCAGCCAGTGGACATAAAGGATTACTGCTGCATTAAGGAAAAAAGATAAAGAACTTAAAGATTAAGCTGATGGAAAGAATACCAAAATGAGAGCAGAAAAACATAAGAAAGTTATCCTCAATATTGGAAAAGACTATCATAACTGGATGCTAGTTGTCTACTTAAAAAATCAAATTTGGGAACTGTTCATGATACCTACTTATTGCAAAGAATCGAAGAATGCAGCTTCCTTTTAAAGAACAAGCCTGATTTTTTAAAAGAAACCAAAATCGTATCATATTCTAAAAGGTCTTCATTAATTTTCAAAAATGTAAAAAAAAATTACAGTCTCTCTTATTTCTTTTTAAAAAAGGTTAATTTAGGAAATAAGGAGAAAACAGAATAGAAAAATAGAGGAGCAGAAGGGAAGAAGTCTGATTCAATCTCTCTACTGACCTCTCGAGAGAAATCAGACTGAAGAGAAGAGAGCACCTTTAATATCTTCACCGGCTGGGGTGTCACAGCAGAAGCAGGACTAGTCAGTTTTTATCGACTTGGGGGTATGAGAAAATACCCAGTTGTGCTGAGGGAATAAGCAAGAGGAGACAGATCACATTTCAATAGCAAGTGGCATTTAATTGATATACACACATAAGTACTTCTTTAGCCCTTTCGCGCAATAGGTGTGGGTGGAGCTAATGTCATACCTGTGTGTGAATGCACAAGAAAATTATGAAGGCCGAAGTGCCGAATTACATACCAGGCAAAGAATGGATGAAGGCCCAGACATCATCAACTGTCCATATAGAGGGCTCTGTTTGTGCAACTGGTAGCAAGTCATTGTTCTCAGGCATTTTCCTAATTCTCACATCCCGAAGCTCACGCTCTCTTTCCCGCTCACTCTGCCTTCGCAGGCGTGTTGTCATAGCAGATGGCACAGGATCTTCATGAGAAGCCAAGTCTTCTTCTGCAGATGGATAAGTAATTGGAAGCTGGAAAATGTAGTACAAGTAAAATACAGCATTGCACTTTCCTTGCATTACTGAAAAGGGTATTGTACATTGAAGCAAGGTTTCTACAGACCTGCCTAAGGATATGTTCTCTTGCTGCCCCATCAGGGCCACTTGGACGACGGCCACGATGCCCAAGACTCTGATTATCAGGCTTACGATTCCAACGACTAAGTGCAAATTTTTTAGAACAGCTAACATTGTACCTAAGAAATTCAAGTAAGAAAAAATATTAAATGATATATGGGACACTCTATTTAGTAGTTAATTATGACTTTAAAGTGAATTTGTGAATCAGTAAGTGTCATATACTTCATTAAGAACTGTAATACCTCAGAGAGTACCATAGTGTTCAGTGGATTTACTTATGCCAATAGTCAAAAACTGGCTTCTCATATATCTGAATAATACATCTCTCAATCTAATACTGGACAAGTATTGATATTTTCTCCTAATAACAGCATGATAGTGGGAAACTTTCTGCAAAATAGAGAACAACTGATTTTTACGGCAGCATAATAATTCAAAGTTCCAGGAGAAAAAGAAGTTATGAATTAACTATTTAGATGTTCATCCAAACTGCTATTTTCCCAAGTAATAATTTCTAAAGAGGGATTAATAAACATAAGTTAACACAATAGAGAAAGCGAAAATCTCAAACGGCTAAAAGATTTTTAAAAAAGTATTACTGAAATCAAAGAGTGAAAATGTAAAGTTGAGATTTCAAAGATATACAAGAAATTCACAGCTTTCACTCTTCAGGGAATTTAAAAATACGTAATTTTTTAAAACTGACTGAAAGATTTTTATCAAAATAGACTAGTATATTTGAATAACCTTAATAAGGCATAACAACAGCTTAGAAGAGTCCTGTGCCATTTATTGGGTTGCAAGGCCCTAGAACAGGGGCCAGGGAGCTTTCTCTATAAAGAGCCAGAGTAAAAACATTAGGTTTTGTGGGCCACTAAATCTCTGCCACAACTGGTCAACTTTACGATTTTACCATGAAAGCAGTCAACACATAATGAGCATAAATGTGTTTCAATAAAGCTTCATTTAGTAACACTAAAATTTGAATTTCCCATAATTTTCATGAGTCACAAAACATTTATTCTTTTGATTTTTTCAACTACCCCCAAATTTAAAAACCATCCTTGGCTCAGGGGCCATACAAACATAGGTTACAGGAATGACTCGCCTGGGCAGTTTGCCAACCCTGCCCCCAGATAGAAGAGTGAAAACAAATCAAGAAACAAATTTCTAAAAAGCTATAGAAAGGCTAAGAAAAATACATGCAATTCCTTTTTAAAAAAAAAAAATCCTCACCTGAGGATTTTAGGGAAGGGATGGAGAAAAAGAGAGAGATAGACAGATAGATATTGGGTTGCCTCCTGTACACACCCTGACAGGGGATCAAACCTGCAACCTATGTATGTGCCCTGATAGGGATCGAACCCACAACCTGTTGGTATACAGGATGATGCTCTAATCAATTGAGTCACCTGACCAGGGCTGCAGTTCCTCTTTTTTTAAACACATATAAAATTGCCACTGTAATTTCTTATTTTCAAAACTCTTTTGCTCTAAGATTTTTCAGAAAAATGACAAGAATTAATCTCAATTAACTTTGCTATTGATAACTGTCTAGGACCAATATATAAGATACCAAAATAAATTTTCCTCATGTACATTTTATGGTGGAAGTAAGGAGCACTGTAAGAATGAATAGGCTTTCCCCCTGATGGCCACCTCATTTTACCCTAAAACAATTTAACAAGCTCCTGCTGTGCTCATTACTCTCATCAATAGGCTCAGCTCTGTCAGTTTCTGATTTCCATTCTTATCAATTGACAGAACTTCTTTCCTCACTGACTAAAGATCAGAAAACAGAGACTAAGTTTACATTTGCTATTTAGTCCCTAAAGACTTACATCTCCATGACAGTCACTTAAACAGCAGCAGTTCCCCTTGACATAACTTACCCTCCTCTCTTTGCTGTCTCTATTTCCCTACATTAGGATCCCTAACCTTCTCAAGAGGTTCACCTAAAGGTATAAAAATGTGGCAACTCAGCAATTATCTCTGGGAGAAGAGTGATGATAGCGTTAAATAGAAGTTACGAAATATTTCTAAAAAAGGAAAATGTTTAAAATATTCAGAAAGGTAGTCTTTTCCCCTTAGAGTTTTTGATCATTTAGAATCATAAGGCCACTGTTCTTTCTTGTGGTACACACAAATGGGAAAACTCTCAAGTTAAACAGGAGTTACATGATCTTATTAGGGTTATCAGTAACATAAAAGAATGTCTGGGGACTTCTGGTCAAGGCGGCAGCATAGGCAGACATGGGCCACCTCTTCACACAACCACATAAAATTACAACTAAAATACAGAACAACTATCACTCAGAACCGTCAGAAACTGAGTTGAATGGAAGTCTGACAACACAGAATTAAAGGAACCACATCCATCCAGTCTGGTAGGAGGAGCACAGACGTGGAATGGGCTGGTCACACACACACACACACACACGGTGGATAAAAATTCCGGAAGGATACCTTGGGAGTGAGAAGTCCCAGCCCCACACCAGGCCCCCCAGCCCAGGGTTCCTGTGCTAGGAAGAGTCTACAACTTCTGGCTGTAAAAACCAGCAGGGATTGAGACAGTGGAAGAAACTGCTGCAGCACCAGCAGTTCCTCTTAAAGAACCCACGCACGGACTCACCTACTCAGACTCACTCCCTCTGAGCTCCAGCACTGGAGTAGCAGCTTGAAAGGCACCAGTGGTATACAGGAGTATACAGTGGTATACAGGGAGAAAGTACAGGCATCAAGGGGAGCAGAGGCCAATGTCCCTTTTCTGAACGCTTAGCCCACAGAGCCAGCAGGTTGGTGCCATATCTGATACTCCATCAACCTGCCTAACACTATTTGACCCACCTAGGAGATCCCCCTAGATCCCCGGAGACCTCACCCCACCAAACTGACAGACCCACCCAAGCTGCTTTTCCATATGAATGGCTTGTCTTGGCTTATGCTTCACAACTTCCTAAATCCTTTCAAACAAATAAATAACTTCAGTGAGCCCAAGGCCTGGTCCTAGCAGCAGATAGCCTAGATTCACAACTTGGCTTTGCCTGGGAATCTCCAAGCCCAGCAAAGTAGCAGCCTTCTGAGGCTACTTTATAGCTCTGGAAGGGTAAATCCATGCAAAACACAGGTGGGGGTTAAACCTTGGCCTGCACCACCTGGGAAACCCCAGGGCCAGTGCATGCAGTGGAGAGCTCCAGATCATGTCGGACCACCACCGCCCTGCCCCTGCACAGCTCCTCCATGGGTGGAGGTTGGTGACCAGTGGTTGCACCCAGTCCTTGCAGCTGACTGGCCTGGGTAAACTCCTCCCACTGACCCGTGAACAGCAACCAAGCTGAACTACAAGAGGAAGGTGTACTCAGCCCATACAAGGGGCACATCCTGAGTACCCAGCTTGAGTGATAGGGGAAGCTGTGCACTGCATCCTACAGGACACCTACTATATTAAGGCACACTACCAAGACACAGAACCAAAGTAGCTCTACCCAATACATAGAAACAAACACAGGGAGGCTGCCAAAATGAGGTGACAAAGAAACATGTCCCAGATGAACAGATCAAAACACCAGAAAAAGAGCTAAGTGAAATGGAGATAAGCAATCTATCAGATGCAGAGTTCAACACACAGGTTATAAGGATGTTCAAGGAGCTTAGTGAGAACCTCAACAGTATAAAAGATCCAGTCAGAAACGAAGGATATACTCATTAAAATAAGGAAGAATTTACATGGAAACAACAGTAGACTGGATGGAGCCAAGAATCAAATCAATGATTTGGAACATAAGGAAGCAATAAACAACCAATCAGAACAATAAGAAGAAATAACAATCCAAAAAATGAGGATAGTATAATCAGCCTCTGGGACAACTTCAAGAGGTCCCACATTTGCATCTTATGGGTGCCAGAAGGAGAAGGGGAAGAGCAAGAAATTGGCAATTTATTTGAAAAAAATAATGAAAGAAAATTTCCCTAATTTGGTGAAGGAAATAGACATACGAGTCCAGGAAGCAGAGAGTCCCTAATAAGATGGATGCAGAGAGGCACACTCCAAGGTACGTCATAATTAAAATGCCAAAAGTTAAAGATACGGAGAATCTTAAAAGCAGCAAGAGAAAAGCAGTTAGTTACCTACAGGGGAGTTCCCATAAGATTGTCAGCTGATTTCTCAAAAGAAATTTTGCAGGCTAGAAGGGATTGGCAAGTAATATCCAAAGTCATGAAAAGGAGGGACCAACAGCTAAGACTGTCCTACCCAGCAAAGCTATCATTTAGAATCAAAGGAGAGATAAAAGAGCTTCCCAGACAAGAAAAAACTAAAGGAGTTCATCATCACCAAACCATTATTGTATAAAATATTAAAAGGACTTATTTAAGAAGAACATAAAAACTATTAACAATAAAGTGGCAAAAAATACAAATCTACCAACAATTGAATCTGAAAAACAAACTAAGCAAACAGGAAGAACAGAGACAGAATCATGGATACAGAGAGCATTTTGATGGTTGCCAGATGGGAGGGGAGTGTGGGGGAATGGGTAAAGAGGTGACAGGATTAAGAAGCACAAACAGGTAGTCATGGAATAGCCATGGAGACGTAAAGTACAGTATAGGAAATGGAATAGCCAAAGAACATATATGCATGACCCATGGACATGAACAATGGTGGGGGGATTGTCTGAGGGAGTTGGGGGTACTGGGTGGAAGGGGGGCAAAGAGGGAAAAATCAGGACAACTCTAATAGCATAAACAATAAAATGTAATTTAAAAAAAAGAATGTCTGAATAACAGATTGACAATTGAGAAACCAATGAACCCATATTGGGAGGAAAATATTTCTATTACTTATTTAATTGTATAATACTTATACTAAGTTTTACTAAGTATATTTTGGTGGCACCATACTAAATAGTATGTTCAAGCAAGAAATTCCCTAGATAAGTAACATTAAGGTCTTAAACTCTTTTTGGAACAGAGAACAAACTTCAAAATAATCAATGTGTGCATACACTTCACCTTTAGTGGTAAATACCAATATTTGGGTTTATTATATTGATGTAAACAAAAAGTCAGCCAGATATTTCTCCAGCAAAATGGGTTTATTCTAGAACAAGTCGTTGTAACCCAGTACATGCAACCATGATGAGCCATGAAGAGTCAGACACTCCTTTCCTTCTGCTCTTCCATTTCCTATTCTATTTCCTCAATGAAGGAAACAAAATTGTTATATGTAGGGGAAAAGTAAGCTGGGAAGCTTATTACACAGTTTCCCTGTCATGCCTTGTGATCAACATAGGGTGTGAGAGCTCCCTCTTCTGGCCTCTCTACTTCACTTTAAACAAGATTCCATTTAATGAATTTTTTACCATTATCAGAATCAGAGGGATTTTTAAAATGTAAACTAAGGGAGAGACTAGATCAATGAAGATATTAAACATTCTTTTTTGTTATCAATACCATTTACCTGCAATAGTATTAGTGAAAATATAGATTTATAAAAGACAGATATTTCCTGATAATGTAACAATGTGGAGAACATGCTATAGCTGTCCTATTTAGAAACCTAAAATTAATAGAATACGATTAAAACAAAAACAACATTTTAAACAAAGTAAATCCAGGTATTTCAATATTAACAAAAAATCAGGTGATAAGACAAAAACTTTTTGATACCTTGAGGACTAGTAGTCCATCCATGAAAGGGATTTTTCTACGCATATGCTTAGCACCACGAGATTGCTACTTCAGTATTAGATTATGTTGTAAAACTAACTGTGTTATGCAAATGTAATTTTCAAAGAGCAAAATGTAATAACTAAATGCCAAAGCAGCTCCACATAATGTCTATTTGATATTATTTCTCTATATTGTAATCTCTAGTTTTGACTACTGGTACACTCTAAAAGCTTTTTGGTTTTGTTCCAGTGGTTGTTGGTTTGTGCTTTAGGAAATACAAAACAACAGAAGTACCTTTTGGCACATGACATAGTGCAGAAGCGCTTTGACCGCAGAAATTCGTTAGCATATCCCATCTTCCCACAGAATTCACACTTGAGCAACTCACTGTCCATTTCTTCCAATGTCTCTAAAAAAGAAGGAAACAAAGGGAAAAACTTCCAAAAATTTAATTGTGGCAGATTTTTTTAGCCTCTATTTTGATTGAATGCTGTTTGTTCAGACCCTCCAGGTAACTTAAAGAAATGAGCTTTGAACTTTTCAATCCACAGCCACTTTGGCAGGGCAAAGCCTCCAAAAACAATAACCTTCATCAATTTGTTCTTTCTCCTGAATAAAAATTTTGTGGAGTTTTCTCTATATACATAAGCAATATACTTTAAAGGTTCATTATGCTAAGAATCCAACATATCTAAAATGTACAAATAACTATTTGCACTACAAGAGAAATGAGGACGAATAAGACAAAGTCACAACCCTGCAGGAAGAACAGTTTCAAAAGGCACCTTGTGGGATATGAACTTCGGTACACTGTGCTGTGGAGCAATGTAGCAGATAATACTTAGTCCTCGCTGGAGAGAATAAAGATGACTTCAAAATGAAGGTAAAATTTTGATATGTCTGATTTTAGAGGAGCATGTAAAATGATGAACATTCTCAAAGATCCATAGTGCATAATACATAAAGATGTATATATCTAATTATAAAACACTCCCTATACTATACTCCCTTTTAGTTATATTAAAACAAAAATAACAGATTAATCTTTAAAATCACAAATAGTTTTATAATTTCTAACCTCTGCTTCTTTTTGTCAGGAATGCTCTCTATTAAGTTAGAATGTCCTTCCTCCACCTCAATATCCATAATTTCCTTCAAGTCACACTATCTAAATCCTCAAGTATTCAGCAGCAGTCACCTATAAGCAAGCAACTTAATCTTCATGACCCACAGTTTTTTCATCTGTAAAATGGAGTTAATAATGCCTTTTCCAAAGAATTGCAGTGAAGACTACATGAGTGCCCAACTGGTGGTAGGCACAGAAAAGTGAGAATTCCATTTCCTATTTTCCACAAAAGAACTAACAGTACCAAGAATTATAAGTGCTTAGGAAATACTTCACTGAAAACTTAAATTCTTAGATCCACCGTAGTGGATCCATTTTCTTGCATCCTTAAAATTCCTATGCAAAAAAGCACTCCACTAACTAAAACTTCTAGCTGTGAGCTCCATATGCACTTTTTTCCTATGTTATTCATTAACCACGACCTACTAGATGAAGAAAGGGACTCTGAAATGTAGCCCTGGATAACATGTACTCAATAAGCTTAAGCACCCAGATTATCTCAGTATTATTGGAGAAGCAAATGGCAAAGTGCTAAATCCCATGAAAACAGCAAGAACTACTAAAAACAAAATACTGTAAAATATTTGAAATTCCAAGGGACATCCAAATAGGAGGTCTGTCCAGAAAAAGTCTATCCATTATTAATATAATAAGAATGGTTTGCACAACTTCAATGTAACATGGCAGACAAGGAGAATGCACTGGAATACACATGTGTGAACAATGACAACTTCACTGTACTATCAGTGGGGGTGGTAGATGCCACTGAGTGAGCATGTGTACTGTGTGGCCGTCACATTCAAAGTGACTGGGTGAGCAGCAGCAAATCTGCATCCAAGTTTGTGTTAAGCTTAAACAGTCCATGGAAACTATTCAGATGATTCAGAAGCCTGCAGCTGTGGGCAACTGGTAACTGGCAACTGGCAGCTTCATCATGACAACGTGCCCACTCATACATCACATCTCATTCAGAGATTTTTTGTGAACCATCAAATCACCCAGGTGAGTCAGCCTCCCTACAACCCAGATTTGGTGCCCTGTGACTTCTGGGTTTTCCCAAAACTAAAGTCACCTTTGAAAGGGACGAGGTTTCAGACCATCCATAAGATTCAGGAAAATACGACAGGACAGCTGATGGAGACTGGGAGAACTGTGTGAGGTCCCAAGAAGCCCATGTTGAAGGGGACTGAGGCGTCATTGTCCTATGTTTCTTGTGTCTTGTTTCTTGTCCTACAATGTTTCATGTATCTTGTACCTTCTTCAATAAATGTCTTTATTTTTTCATATGCATGGATGGATACCTTCTGGACCTCATATATCGTCAATGCCTGATTGAATCATAAACTGGCAAGTGATCATTTTATGGAAATTTTCAAGACTGCTTTCATAAGAATAAGTCATATTTAGTAGCAATGAGAAAGAAATAGTTTGAAAACAAGTAAAATAAAAATTGCTCCTTTCAGTGACCTAGAGAGGGCTTTTACACAACTATGGCAAAACATCATGTTCCCAGGACCTTATGTCCTAACTTCCAGGAGTGTTGTTTTTACTCTAATGCTTGTAACTTGATCTAACCTTGAAGAGCCTGTACTAGAGAGAGAATCTTTTACTCAACCACAACTGCCACCAATCCAGCCCCAAAAGGTACATTCCTCAAGCTGTTCTATTTCCAGACTATACTGAAAGATTTGTTTTAACAGTTTTTATTAGTTAATGGACAATATGCAACAGTTGATAACAGAATACCGTATTTTGCTATGTATAATGTGCTGCCACATTTCTGTGTGCATTATACACGGGATTACTGCACCCATTATTATACCCATGGTATGTACTCATTATACCCATGTATAAGGCGCATCCTTATTTTTTCCTCAAAAATTTGGGCAAAAAAGTACGCATTATACATGGCAAAATATGGTACCTTAGAAAGGAGAAGAAAATGTTTTTGCTGGTGATAGAGGGGAGATCCTAAACAGGTATGATCTAAGGGTTAATATCCTAACAAAAAGAAAGCGTTAGTTTTATTTCTCATAAAGGAGAGAAGAACAATAACAGATCCCCAAATCCCTGTTCTAATGTTTGATCAGAATTTAACAAATTTGGTAGTTTACCAAGGCTACTTCTTCACGTATGTGAACAAAAACTACAGCACCAAATGAGTCAAAAAACTGCTGCTTTAGCTAATAAAGATTGGACTCTATGACAGAAAAAGCTGTAATTCTTCAATATTCATTCTTCACTTTTCTCTCATGCTGACAAAATCCTAATTTTTAGTTAGAAAAATAAACTACAGTTTATGCCCCAGGTGTGGTCAATTTCTGACCAACAACATCTGAATGGAAATGCTTGTAAGTACCCTTTCCTGCATCTCACTGATTAGAATATGACCGTGAAGATTAGCCATCTTGGAAACAAGAACAATGTTCTAGGGATGGCAGGGCCATTAGACACTGGCTGCTTAGGGGCCCAACATCAGGGAGCCCTATCTAGACTGCTTCCCTTTGGGCTACATCACAGAAAACTACACTTCCACCTTATTTAATCGAACATTATTCTGGGTCCCTAATGAAGAGGTCAAACAAATATCTTAACTAATAGAGGTCTCCAATTTTGTAAGAGAAGGTGTTACTTTACTTTTCCTAAAGATGTGAGATCACTTGAGGATCAGCAGCAAAAAAGAAGGCAATGGGATAGAAACCATTAGTGTGATGATTTACCAGAAAAGACCTAAGATATTTTGGTAGCCATAGGCTACTGGTTGGAGATTCTGGCTATAAAATCAGTCCAAACAGAAACAGTTTACTCTTCAAAAGGAGAATAACCCTCACATTAGGTTTTTTTTGAATACTGAATGAAACTGTATACACTACTAAAACCAAAGCCACTAAATAAGCGACCTCACCATTTAACCCTGTAGCACTTCCCATAAAGAGTAATGGACACAGCAATAGAAACACTTTATAAAATTACATTGATAAATTAAATTATGAAGTATTTACATTTTGGCACATTTTATGTAAAAATATGTACAGTATTACATGGATTAATCACCTTTTTATTGCATATATTTAACACATAACACTGTGTAAATTTAAGGTGTACGTGTTAATTTGATACACTTATACATTATGATTGCTGTTGTAGCAGTATTTACCACCTCTATCACATTACCTAATTATTGGTTTTAGTTGTTGGGATGATTACATTTTACTTTCTTAGCAAGTTTGATGATTGTAGCACAATATTGTCTATATTCATTTTATCTCCATGGCTTATTTACTATTCGTTGGTTAATCATCTTTAAATCTTCCTTTTCCTTACTCTGGAATGTTACCCTGTTAAACTACCTTTTGCTATGTCTTCCATCAATTCTTTCTTTCCTCTTTTTCACTGTGACTACAAGTATCAACTGCATGCCAAACCTCTACATTCATCCTATAAATGACAAGCACAGTTTCCAAAATCACTCTTGTTCATATCACCTGCCTAAAAATCTTCAGTAACCATCCTCTTTTTTAAAAAAAAGATTTATTTATTTTAGACAGAGGGAAAGGGAGGGAGAAAGAGAGGGAGAGAAATATCAATGTGTGATTGCCTCTCATATACACCCCCTACTGGGGACCTGGCCCACAACCTAGGCATGTGCCCTCACTGGGAATACAACAGGCAACCCTTTGATTCACAGGCCAGGGCTCAATCCACTGAGCCACACCAGCCAGGAAAGTAACCATCCTCTTAACAAGACAACTCTTACGGCTTTAGTCAAATATCCAAGGTACTCTAGAATCTGACTCTATCAGTCTTACTTCCTACCACTCTTCTCTAACCCCACCATCGCTCTTCACTGCCTCTTCCCCAAATTACCCATCACTTAAACATCCTTTGTGCATTTATTCATGGTGTTCTAACCTGAAGGGGTCTTCCTGTTTGTTACACTAAATCTGTCCTTTATCATTCAAGACCCAGGTCAGATTCCATCTCTATAGAAAATTCACCAAGCTAGCAATAACCTCAACCAGTTTTAAAGTCTCAAATTCTTACTGTCTACATAACTAGTTTAAAAGCTACCATATGTTGTTCTGTAGTTATCTTTCTGTTATGGAGATGTGCTAGCTTCTACCAGATCAAAAGATTCTCTTAGGTTCTAGCACAGGACCATATGCTCTACGTTTATTATGTACAAACCATGGGTATCGTGAAATATGAGGTGAAGCTTCCTAAGCAGTTTCCTATTTTCTCCAATGTGTACATACAGAGGAACAATATGTACACTTTATAGCCTGGAACTTTCATTTATACACTTCCTGTAGATATAGACAAGGAAAAAATCCCTGCCCATTCATCTTTACTTCTCTTCACCTCAAATGAAAGATTCTTTCAGATAAAATACTATGTACTGCAATATAACTAAAAGTAAGTATTCAGGAAATTAGACCCATAATAGCAAAAGGTAAAACGCAGGCATTGTTTGGATCCTGATTTGAACAAAATAACTACAAAAGAACATTACACAACTGATACAATTATAAAACTGGGGAAATCTGAATATGGACCAAGTACTAGACAACACCAAAGAATTATTATTGACGTTACTTTGTGTGATACAGTGTTATAGTTATATAAGAAAAAGTACAGTTTTTAGACATGCATACTAAAGTATGTATCAGTAAAATAAAATGAGGACTATAATTTTTTCAAAACAGAAATAAATGAAGAAAAAGGGAAAGAGAAAAGCAACAGAGAGAAAGAGAGAATGGGAGATGGAAGAAGAAGCCCAAAGAGATGGATGAAGCAAGTGTGCAAAACTGTTTTCGAAGCCGGTGATAACACTGAATCTGAGTGAGTGGGGATTCATTATACAATTCTAATTGTATGTATTTTAAATTTTTTTAGTTGACATTCCTTTTCTTAAAAAAGCATCAAATTGAACCCAACTTTTATATTACTACCATACTCTTTGCTGTTTAAATAAAAAGTAAAGGTTATGAATATATTGCAACAGTTCATAAATTACAAACAATGACAGAGGTACCTTCCTTGTACGAATTAGGAAAACTATGAGCAAAGACAGCATCCATTTTGCTTACTGGCATGCTCAGTAAATATTTGCTAAATCAATAAACTAGCTTTATGTGAAATATGCTAATATATTGAGGATAATAACTCACACTGAGATGTTAATTAATTCACTACTGTAGAGCCCTGACTATATTAAATGTTGCACAATTAAACCGAAGTGCATGAATTGCAGGATCACGCTCAGAATCAATAAAAGATAAAATATACAATTTTGCGTGTATTTGTATTTGCTCTCCTGCAGTCATTTTGTATACCACTCTGACTTTTATGGAATATTCACTATGAGAATTAAGTCTATAAAAAGATTCTTTGACATTAAGGAGATTCAGTGACATTTTCCTTTGAACAAATTCAATCACTTCTTGAGTGAGAGTACACCCTTAACACAGCTGTAATACCCAACTGTTACCAGACATCAGAATATGGAAAGTCTAAAACCAAACAATCCAGAAGCTCTCAATTTTTAAGCAAACTCAATAAAATAGTTATCTATTGAAACTGGCTTAGAAAAAAATAAAGACAGAAAATTGGTTGTTTTGATGCTAAAATGTTGAATTACTGTCATGTAAAATGGAGTTTTTCCCACCCACACTTTTTCATAAGTGAAACTGACATTATGCAAATTAATACCTAGCTTGTTATTTTTATTATTTGGCCATTAAGAGTCTGGTTTGCTTTCCTATTATTTTAGTCAAATAATGGATTACATGAGAATAAAAATAAATACTCCCAAGTAAAAAATCTGTGTGGAATAAAAATTCACATCCTGTTTCAAGCAATAAAAGTCAAAATTAATTTAAAGGGAATCTTAAGTAAAAGCCACAAACCTTCTGCAATCATGTCTTCCATCTCTGTATCAGATGAATTATCTGCATGCTTTGTGTTGTTCTGTAGCTCTGGCTGAACACACACAGAATTTATCACCTGATTATCCAAAAGAGGCCTTTTTTTCACGGGCTGTTCTATTAGCAAAGATGAACGACTCACCTTTGAAAGAGAGAAAACAAAATCAAATAATTTTTTTAAAGACTTTCAGAAATAAGTTGGTTAAAAACCTCTTGAAAAGAACAGTATCTATGATAATTTGTTCAATTGATCAGATACAGTCAATAAGTGTTTTATTATTTGAAAAAGGTCAGGTTATTTGAACATAAACACTTCATAGTTCAAGTAGTCAGCAATATGGATACTTCAAAGTCTATTGAACAGAACCTAGCATCCTAGTTTTAGGCAAGTAGTTAAGAAAAAGTCTTTTCTTTAAAAATCAGTAATAAATTTTTATTTGTCATTTTCTTTAATTTTTTTCCTGCAACAACTTTTAAGACTTATTTCTTACATGCAAAGCTTTTTATTTGTAGGGTTATCTCCTCAGAATAGATCATTATTATGTGGATTATATAGATAAGGGGGAAAATAGGCAGAGAACATGAAGAGATAATTCTCCAAAGAAGACATACAGATGGCCAACAGACAAATGAAGATGGTCAATATCACTAGTCATCAGGCAAATACAAATCAAAACCACCATGAGATACCACCTCACACCAGTCAGAATGGCTACCTTCAAAAAGTCAACAAATAACAAGTGTTGGTGAGGATGTGGAGAAAAGGGCACTTTCATGCACTGTTGGTGGGAGTGTAAACTGATGCAGCCACTATGAAAAAATAGTATGGAGATTCCTCAAAAATACTACAAACAGAACTACTATCTGACCCAGGAATTCCACTACTGGGTGTATAGCCAAAGAAATCCAAAACACTAACTCAAAACGAGAAATGCAGCCCTATGTTCACTGCAGCATCAATAGCCAAGGTTTGGAAGCAACCAAATGTCCATCCACAGACGAATAAAGTGGTACATACACAATGGAATATTTACTCAGCCATGAAAAGGAATAAAATCTTGCCATTTGTGACAACATGGATAGACCTAGAGGGTATTATGCTAAGTGAACTAAGTCCTACAGAGAGAGACAAAGTCAATATGAGTTCACTTACATGGAATCTAAATAAAGAGAACAAACAAAACAAAAAGACTCATAGAAACATCAAACTGACAGCTGTCAGAGGGGAGGGATGGGGGATGAGGGAAAAGGTAAAGGTGACAATAACTTTGAACAGTGACAGATAATTACTAGATAGACTTAGTGTAGCGATTATACTGTAAGGTATATAAATGTCAAGTCACTATATTGTACATCAACTATACTTAAATTTAAATAAGTAAATAAATAAATAAGATGAGACAACTACGTAATATTCAAACTGATTTGAAGTTTAGCTGATTTCTTTACAAAAGCGAAAACAGGGCTAGAACTCAAGTCTACTGATTCTTAGTTCAGCAACCAAATCCACTGTAATCAAGATAAGAAATGGAAAAATCTGCAAACGTTAACATTAAAATTAACAATAAAAATTCGCTGATGTTTAGTGTATTGGAAATCTGTACATTTAACTTTAGAGAATAATTATCCGTAAATTTTTAAACTGTGTCCACTTAAGTTAGCATATTTAATATGTCTCAAGTAAAATTTATAAAAGTTATTTCTATAAAAAAACTATAATATTCATTGCTCTTAAGGGTATACACTCTGGTACATTAATTAATTTAAATAATCTTTCTAATAAGTAAGTTAGTAATATATATTTAATTTTATGAAGACACATGTAATATGATTCAATACCTGTACTTCAAAGAAATTTATGCTAAAGAAAATTTTTAAAATGTGGATAATTTAAATACAAAGATACTTCTTTCAGGACTATTTCAATAGTGAAAAAAATGGAAACCTAACTGTCCAATAATAATGGAAGGATTACATATATTATGGTTGTAGATAAAGTAGAATATCATGTAACCTTTCAAAATGTTTCCAAAGTACTATTAATCATATGAGAAAATAAATGCTCAACATAGTATATCTTGAAAGTGAAAGGAGCAAAACTATATGTATAATAACAATCTTGATCATATAAAAATGTATATATAAACATACACATTATGGTATTAGTGAAGATTTTTCTGTATGTTTCCCAAATTTTTCTTTTTTTTGTAATCTTAAAAAATATTTTAACTGTCACTAGTAATAATTGATAATAATAACAACTATGCCTACTAAGTGCCAGGTACTACACAGAACAATTTATGTATATTTAATCCTTACAACAACCTTAACCCTAAAAGCCAAGTCTCATCTCCATTTGCCAGAAGAGCAAATGAAGATCAAAAAGACTGAGCGACTTCATAAAGGTAAGAGTCAGAATCGAAACACTGAGAAGTAGGGAGAAATGACTGGGCCTCCACTCACTACATTGGGTTTCTTATAAGAGATCCAAGTTTAATACAAACATGGTAAACTGAAAACAAAGCAACTGATTAGGCAACCAACTATCACAATGCATATCTTCCCTACCCATGAGTTTCAAAAATCAGATGATTCAAAGACCCTGAAAATAAACTATTGTTGTTGTTGTTGTTGTTGCTTTATTTTCGCCACTCCTATTTATTTTCTAAGGAAACTGTTCACCTATAGATAGTATCATATAAAATACACAGCTAGTCTCAAATTATAAGACTTTTAGTGATAGATACTTCCAGGTGAACATTTTAAAGCACTTTTAAAAATCTGACTGAAGGCTGAGATTTAAGAATAATGAGAATATTTCAGGGTGCGTACAGGAGGCAACCAACTGATATTTCTCTCTCACATCGATGTACTCCCTCCCCGTCACTTTCTCTCTCTCTTAAATAAACAAACATATCCTTGGGTGAGGACTTTTTAAAAACAGAATAATTAGAGTATCTATTTGCTAATTAAAAACCATCAACTTGGTAACTTGAGAAGGATTAGGTCATTGGGAAGTTATTTTCTATATCCAAGTTAAAGTTCACAAAGTATCACATGATACAAGAAATACAATTTAAAAAATACTTTGTCATTTCAGTTCCCTTAAAAAGAAAAAATAAGAAAGTTTATTTCATTGAAATAACCTTCCAATTACCTTTCTCTAAAAATTATAAACTGGGATCTTTACATACTCAAGTTTTCCTCCTTAGTTTATACATCTAAATATATAGTATAAAATTCTAGAAGTATATTTGGAATATATACTGATATATATAAAGAGATAAATTCTAGATAAAAGAGTGACAACTTTTTTGAAATAAAATTACAAGCTTTTTATTAGAGAATTACAGACTAAATGTTTAAAATGTTTAAAAAATGTTACATGAATTTTAAAAAATATATAAATTTCCTTGTTACTTACAGGAAATGGCTCCAATCCCTCCTGAATCACAAAGCCTTCGATGACATGTGTCAAGATCTGTGGTTTAACAATGGCCTGTGGAGGTTTGTTTTCTATACTGGGAATGCTACTGGGCACAGATGCACTATTACTCCTTGTGGTAGCAGCTGGAAGTAAAAGTGGAGGAGGAGGAACAGAAACATGTGAAGGATCTGAAGGCGATTTAATTACTGAAGCGCTGACTGATGCCACAGCAGGTAATTCCACTTGCTCTGAAAAAAAAATCATTTCTTAAATTTTAGCCCAGGCAAACATAAAAGAAAATTAAAAAATAATCATTAATAACCATAATAACAGTTACTATCTGGTGCTCAAAAAATCATTCTAAAAACTATATTTATTATTGCAAAATAACCTTATGAGATAAAAACTACTATTATCCCCACTTTACAGAAGAAGGGGGGTAATTTATTCAGTTATCATTCTAGTCATGGTTAAAAAGAACTGCCCCATAAACCATGAGTATGTTTTAGAATGTCAACCTAAGAATAATTACTGCCTTGGCCCATGTGGCTCAGTTGGTTGGGTGTCATCCTGCAAAGCAAAATGTTGCTATTCAATTCCCAGACAGGGTACACGCCTGGATTGCATGTTCAGTCCCCTGTCGGGGTGCATGCAAGAGGCAACCCATCAATGCTTTTCTTTCACAGTGATGCTTCTCTCTCCCATTGATGTTTCTCTCTTCTCTCACTTTTCTCCCTCCCTTCCTCTCTCTCTAAAAATAAATAAATAAATAATCTTTTTTAAAAAAAGAATACAAAAATGGTTGCTTTTTCAAAAATGTTAAGCTACATAGATATAAAATTCCCTATGTTACTGTTTATATATTCCAAGTGGTATGGTGGAATAAAAGTACTTCGAAAGTGTGCTTAAATAAAAAGGACCATAAACTACATAGAATAAATAATGTTTTCATGAACTACACAGGTCTAATCAAGCAGTAAGGCTAATCCAAATCCATGCACAAATGTTCTCTTTTTTTAAGCTCTTCAGCAGCACTGGATGGGTCAGTTTGGGGAACACTGCACTACTAGGCAACTGCAGAATGTTGGGCTGGATCACTGCGATTCCTCCCTTGCGAACTCTGGAAGACCACAGTAAGATAGCCCTGACAGCCTGTGATCACAGAGACTTTCCCTATTGATCCACTTGGTGGCACAAAACCTTTACTGCCTGTGTTAAGGTGGAAAGATGAAACCAGCTGACAGCTAAGAATATCAGTAAGTATGGATAGCTGAGGAAAATTTTAATGGAACAGATATTTATGAAAACTGAATCCTAGATGGAAACAAATCCCTCTATTTTGCAGGTTAGTTTATTTCATGATTTGATGAGAGTTATTCTAAATATCAACCCTGCCTGCTTTTCCCCTTCATATACAAAAACGAATAATAAGCATGAAGTAAATTATAGGAAGATCCAAAGTCTACATTGTACTTAGACAATTTTAGCCAGAGGGATAAGCTTGACAGGATCACAAACTACATTCCCTGCCTCATGTGTGAAAATATCCCTGTGTTCCAATACTTCAAATATTTTACAATTTCCTTTGAGTACCATTAGTAATACTCACTAGGAATTAAATTATAGTCATGATGCAAGGTTATTACCCAATTACTATAAACTTCTATTTCTGCCTTTAAGCCAAAATTCCAGAAAATCTGCAGCAACATAAATCCACTTTTAGTGTACCGAATATAAAAAGATTTCATACTATAGTTAAGATTTTCTTAAATCTGTCTTTTGAAGTATTGCTTTGAATATACAAAGGCAATAACATTAAACCGTCTTAAATATTTTATATAATTTTATTGACTAAGCATTTTCTATTTTGCAGGAGAGGGAAAAATTGGAAGAAAACTGGTTTCCCTATTCTATGCTTTCCAGAGTCACATCTGCAGCATGGAATGAAAGTTGGAGAGAATGGAAGGGTTAGAGATGTGGCATGTTGAAGAAAAGAAAGGGCAAAAGTCAGTGTCCCATTAAGGTTCACTTTCACACCTGTTAGAGTGGTTTTTCTTCCCTGCACTGATTACAAGGACCAAGATATAGTCAATAGGACAGAATACTTACAGCAAAGCCTGAACCAACATTGATATTACCGGAGTCAGGGGTAAACAAACCTTCTATAAAGGACAATATGAGCTTTGCAACTACTCATCTTTGCTGTGATAGCACAAAAGCAGCCACAGATAATAATTGAACAAATGAACGAGACTGCATTGCAGAGAACTTTATTAAAGGACAATGGAATTTATATTTCATATAATCTTCACATGGCATGAAATATTATTCTGCTTTTGATTTGTTTAAACCATTTAAAAACTTCAAAACTATCCTTAGCTTATGGACCACACAAAAACAGGAGGCAGAAAAGATTTAAAGCATAAGCATTTGCCAGCCCCTAACCTAAATATAATGTTCATAATTTTTTTTTTTTAAAACCTAACACAATGTATCTCTTTTAGGTCTAAGACACTGGGCTTACAGATCATACTGATGTTTTAGTAAAATATCTAGAGTTCATAGTCACTTTGATATTGTGAGGAGAATACAAAAGATTTAGTTCAACTTAAAAGTAGCTCGCAAGTATTGAATAAGAATTTCAATGCTTAAGCTCAAAATTTTTTTTAATCCATCTCTAGTAAGAATCAGTGAGACTTAATTTAAGTACTGTATGGGAGAAAACACTTTTAAAAGCATTTATTGGGTCTAGATTACAAGCAATTATAAGGAATGCCAGATATGACTTAGAATGCTTTGTGATTTGGGGAGAGTATAATTGAAATCTTTTGACAGAACTTTCACTTATTCCAATTTTTAAACTAGAAATAGCTTGACACATGAATCTGATCATATGAAACATATCTATTACAAACCAATAAAAATTAGGAAGCTACAATTTGTTTTTCATTTGGGTGGTTCCTCATCAATTGTTCTAATTGTTCCTCCTCAAAAAAGATCTTTAATTCTAATGTATGTTTTACTACAATCAGTTACACAACAAAATAGTCTATTACCATCTATAGCGAAGGTGGGGGACACTTTGCCATTACCAACATTTACTTAATAAAAAATTCCCCCCAACTGAGCTATTTCCTTACCTAACAAAGGATGTTCAGAAGTCAGATCTTCTCTCCCCACGGTGATAGCTGCCGGGGACAGTGTGGGTGGCGGTGGGGTCCTGTCCATCCGGACACATTCGTCTGACTCCTCTGGCATTTCTTCTTCACACACATCTTCTACTTGATACACCTGCAATGACAAACCACACCGTCTTAAAAGGTTGCTAAAAAATATATTTAATAAGGTGTTCTTAACTTCATTAAAAAAATAAATTCCAAGTGTTTTGAAATTTGAAACAAGGCAAAATGATTATTTTATAGTTTGAAAAGAAAACTTTGAAAATGAACTTTTACAAGTAATTGACAACATTTCACTATAAGCAAGTTGTAGATCAGTCTCTTTCTTACAAATGACTAAAGTTTCCAAGAAGGTGACAACCAAGTTAAGACATATTTTTAATTTTGAGAATTAAAAGAAATGTTTTGATTTTCTATACTCTATTTTGGGAATTTGCTATTACTTGTTAACTTCTAATTGTGATAAATCAAAGAAGATACTATTTTTCACAAGCATACTAGGTCTCTAAAATGACACATACTACATCAGGAAATGTACTTCCAAAAGGACTATACCCTAGGCTCTTTATTATATTTATGTGAAAGATTAAGTTATAAAAAGTTATCTGAGTACCTACAAAAAAGGTATGCATATAATTACATCTTTCTTTAATCTTCTGATCTACTCAATAATCTAATGGTTTTTTATAAGCAAATACCAGGTAAACAGAAAATATCTGTCCTTGAAATAACACACACACACACATACACACACCATCCTAACCCATTTGATACATTAATTTTAGTTAATAGTGGTTTATAATAAAGTTTTAAGTCTTTACCTTATCTTATTATTCAATAGTAAAGATTATACTTAAACATGGATTCAAAAGCACCCAGAGAAGGAATCATACAACAAAATATAACTTGTTATTAATTTTTCAATAACATTAAGACTGATTTTATTTTTTAAATTTTATTTATTTTTAGAGAGGAGAAGGGAGAGAGAAAGAGAGGGAGAGAAACATCAGTGTGTGGTTGCCTCTCACGCTCCCCCTACGGGGGACCTGGCCTGCAACCCAGACATGTGCCTGGACTGGGAATCGAACCAGTAACCCTTTGGTTCTCAGGCAAGCACTCAATCCACTAAGCCACACCAGCCAGAACTAAGACTGAATTTTCAAAATCTGCTTCTAAGGACTGACACAGGTATTTTAATTCATCGTCATTATTTATTTAACCATTGTTTTTTAAATATGATAGGTTTTTTAAAAAGCCATAAAGCAGTTCATCTCCCTTCTTTTATGTACAAAGCTTTTACTTAAATGTACATAGCTTGTGAGTTTTTAAGATTATTTACCTAAACTGATGAATATTTCTAATAAATGTTAAAACAAAAATCTTTCAACAAAAAACTTTGTTATTTGTAATATTGTATATATTTTTAATCAAATTATTGATAGAGTTTGATTTGAAGTACATAAAATTAGATACAAAAATGATCAAGATTTCTGGAAACAGAATAACCAGACTGTATCTAACCATGGTGATAGTTAAAAACAAACAAACAAACTTTCCAAGCCTCTATTAAGAAATCTTTTGCCTTGAACTTTTTAAAAAATCTTATTGTTACTGATAATTTTCTATCAAATATCCAGAAATGTGACCTAAATCAGCTAGTAAGTAGACAACATTTTAAAATATTTCCTCATAACTCTGCATCTGGAAACCTGTTTCACCAACAGATTTCTTGACTCATGTCTGGACCCTCAGAAGTGAAAGCAGTTGTTTGTTACTGTACAATAATATGCAATAATATAACCCCTAGTATCTGTACATAATTTTTTAAAAAATGAAGATAATATCCAATATAGGGAAAGTCATCCCCCCAAAAGTCCTGGGGTTAAAGGGGGGAACCCTTCTAGTGAGGGGCATTTGCTGTAGTGCTGATGTCTTGGGTTTGGTGGAGTGGTGGGAATACTGATTCAGAGGTCATTAGACAAGTATGGATCTACCCACCAGTTCGATTGTGTCTATGTGTAGCATTCCTTTCTTAGACTTTACCTTTTCTCCAAAAATCACTATCTTTTCTTAAAATGCTAAACTCTCTTTAATAGTAATGCTGGCACAAATTTCTCCAGCACCTACTACAGTACCTTTTAAGGAATCAAAGTTTGATCATGTATAGAACTCTGATTTTTTAAAAATGAGAGTTGTAAAAGATAAAGAGGCATACACAAATAGCATACTCTGAAATAATCCATCAAAGAGTACTGTAAAATACTTTTCATTCGTTACTGCATTCTTCTAAATTGTCCATGTAAATGTGAGATAAGTTCATGAATAAAAGAAGCAGACAAAAGCAGATCTGTCACAGACATCTGGCAGCATCAGCATAAAAAAAATCTAAAGGCAACAACTAAAATATTGAAAAAAGCAAAGAAGTGGAGGTTTTGCTGACAATTAGGAAACTGCACATCACAATTTCTGTTTAGCTCGTAACAACTACTCTAAAACTAGCAATGCCTGCCAAACTTACCTCAATAAAGTACATTAGTCCCATCTGTCTCCCTTTCCTAAATAAACCATGGAATATTGATTAATTCTAAATTATCTACTCTCACCACATCTTATCATACCCAAACATCAATGAATAACCTCAGTTTTACATCTTTTACAAACGTTATCTCTTTAAAAATATACTGATTTTACTTTGATAATTCCCATTTATCTTTCAAAATTCAAATTTCTTAAGAAATATATCCTTCCTCCTTTAAATATTTAAAACAACCAGGAAATTGTGAAGAAAGGGGTAATTTGTGAAGAAATGTTATTTAACAAAAAACATTTTGTCAAAGATAATAAAAGAAAAATAAAACAGTTTAATAAATAGGCTATGGTACTCAAAGAAAGGTATAAGAAAGATAACATGGAAATATCGACAGCAAGTATGACCAACCATACCATTGACAGCAGAGAAAGTTATCATTTTCACACACACGAAGTCCAAAAATGAAGTACAAATAAAAAAAAAACTTCTTTGAGAGAATAGAAAATAACAAATTAAGACCATAAATATTTTAGCTTTAATTTAAGTGCTTTGTTTTTGATATTTGTATCCCAAATTTGTTCCTGCAAAGTCTACCCTAATGAAAACAATTAGAAAAATATAAGGAATAAAGAGAAATTTTGTTTTTTAACTTGTTAAAAACCAATAGACTGAACTAGAAAGAAATAATTTAAATTTGATTTCTTTGAAGGGACTGCACACTTCAAAGCCTGTGTTTTTGTTACACTATCTATTGTAAACTCTCCAAAACTCCATTGAAAGAAAACAGAGACATAATTAAATGACAAACTTATTTCCAGATGCTCGTTGCTTTTGTTAAGTTCTGTCTTTAATAAAAGTGAATAGGAAATGGAATTCAATCTCTCTATGCCTATTACTGTCAATTTTAACGACAAGAATAAAGAACCTATAAATTTGCATCCTAAGGACCAAAATGTTTCCCATTAAAAAGAGACTCTGAAACTTCTTTCCTCTGTGAGCAAATGGTTACTGGTCTTTAAGTGATAAAATCCCTTCACTGAGGTCTTTATATAAAGATATAAACCTCCTTTTGAGAAGACTGTTTCCTTCAGTTATAAATTATGAATTTGATTATTCTGCCTAAAAGTTTTGAGATCTTATTCAATTTTTACTGTAAATTATTAAATAAATTTAAAAAGCCCTTTAGAGAATGTTACACCTAGAGAAGGAAAAACATTTTTCAAGACAATTTCCCTTTCTAGGCAACATGTACCATCTTTAGAGATTTATTGTGATAAATTTCACCATAATCTAATTTATTCAAAACTTTTACTCTTCCCACTGGATTTTTTTATCCTCAGTATTCAGTTCATCAACTGAGATGTTTTAAACTTTTTAAGTGAGAAATATTCTAAGTTTATATTTTCCCTTAGTAGAAATTTAAAATTCAGAAGTTTAATAATTGTAGAAGATGGTCTACAATTAGTTTTTTGCAAAGTTGAATTCTTTCCTACAATAAATGTTTTTACAATTTTAATTATAGAAGATAATTTTACCAAAAAATGTAACATACAAGCATACCCTTGAAACAAAAGCTCCTAGAGGCCCAGGACTTCAGAATGCATACGACCAAAAAGGTTAGCTAGATAAACGATACGTTTAAGAACATACAAGCCAACAGAAGGGATCTATGAAGGATAATCACCTTAAGAGAAAAAACTTTGTGCAGATGACACTGGTTCAAATGCATTCCCTTGGGGAAAAAAAATCAACTCTGTAAAGATAGCAGATGGATTTGTTTAAATAGTAATAAAATTAACGAGGGACTTTAATAACCATCACAAATTACCAAGCATGCAACCGTACTACAACAAATGGCAATTTTTTTTGCCCATACAGCATGTTTGTCAGACACCGAGAGATGGAAATTTCAGGCTTTTTAAATTCACAGGCATGTAGCTCTAGTGATATAACATAATGTAGGAGAAAAGTTTTTACTTTCATTTCAGCAAGAAAGTCAAAGAGCTTCCAAGGGCTTACCACTGGTGGATCAACAGGTGCTGGTGGTTGTACTTGTAGGTTTACCGCTACAGTCTGTGGAGGAGGAAGAGTCTGAAACGGCAACTGGACCAAAGCTTCTGCAGCTGGAAGCTCCTCTTCTGACACCAAAGCATTCTGTACCAAAACCTGGCCCTGGGATAGAATTTCAGGCTGCACTTGTAAAGATTGCATAGACTGCAAGGGCAGTGGTGGAATCTGAGCTGGAGGAGATGTCGACATTTGTGGAGGGGTTGCAATTGGGATTGGAGAGGACTGCAGGGCTGAATATTGCTGGTGTGATGCTGGAGACACAATCTGCTGACCTGGGGACACCAAGGCCGACTGCTGAACTGGGCCAATGTGTACAACAGGGGAAGCTGAAAGTGGAAGATGGGATGGAAGATTCAGCGGGGCTGTCGGCTGCACCTGATTAGCAGTGGACTGCTGCAAGTTTGGCCCTGGCTGGAGAGCTGATGACACAAGAGGGTGTGGCTGAATAAGTGCTTGTGGATGAATAATTATAGTAGGAGACTGACTTGGTGAATGAGGTGGTGGAGGAGATACCACCACAGACTGCTGTGCTGACTGTGACTGGCTAGGAGACATTGTTAAGGGAGGAGGATGACTCTGAATTGGTGAACAATGCTGTGACTGGGCATTGCTGGGAGCTGGAGGAAGGCCATGGTTTTGGAGTGGTAGACAGTGCTGGGATGGGGGCGGATCTTGAGTTGGATTTTGGAGTGTGATTGGCTGAATTTGCTGTTGCTGCTGTTGTAGTATCAGCTGATGATGGGAAACCTTGGGAGGTGATGAATGAAGAGGAATCTGCTGATGTTTTATTAGAGGATGAGGCTGAATTGGAGGATATGAAGCTGTGAGAGAAAAAAATAAGAATTAGTATTTATTTAAAAAATATCATAGAAATTTTAAAATAAATTTAAAGGAGGAAAGTTTTTATATCAGGAGGTCATAATCATCAGAAATCCATTAAAAAGTCTTCCAGACAAGAGTGACTTAAAAATGCAATAGCTAACATCCCTTCCTTGGAAAACTATAAATTTCATAAAATAAGCTGTACTGTGATAAATTCCAAAAGAAAACTGCCTAAAGCAAATAATTTATAAATCTGAATCTATACATGATTTATTCTTATTAAATTTTATAGGTCCCCAGAATATCTATTAACTTTCAAGAAAGTTTATCCACTTGAATTCCTTCTTTGAGGAAAAGAGGAATATCACTGAACAAGTATAATACAGTATATATAAAGAAAACTTTAAAACCGTAACAATGCAATGTTAGAATCCATAAAATAACAGTCTCATCCTTTCTAATTTATGTCTAAATATTTTTCCAACTAATCATCAATGTAATTACTTATAAAGCTTCCCAAATAAGTTACCAAATTGAGCCAAGATGAAGAGTTGGTATTATTTAACCCAGGAGGAGAAAACGTATTTGTATAAAAAGTTAATTCAATTAAGCAAAAGAGATGTGTGTAACTCCTAGAGCATGGTCAAATAACCTCTGTAACTAAGAAATGAAATTTCAGCAGCCCTTCCAAATCTAGGAGAGCACTAGTTCTGCTTAAAGAGAGTAAGGCAATCAGAAATTCATGTACCTAAATAAAGGATCTTACTTTACTTCCTTCCCCCTAAAAAAAAAAGCAAATAAACAAAAAAAAAATCTACAGTAATCTGTAAGTGATAGTACCTGTTTTCTCCAGAGGAGCCACTCACGACAGGGATAACACATATAAAGAACTAGCAAAATCAAGGATCCCCATCAGTACACCTCTTTTGCATACTGGTGTTTATGTTTACACAGAGGGAGATGCTGGTGAAATCCTATCTAAATAAGAATGGAAACTGGGTTCACTTTATATAAATGTATAATCAGTATGTTGTATACCTGAAACTAATATAATATTGTATGTTAACTGTAATTAAAAATAAATGTAAAAAAGAAACAGGGTTTACTAGAAGATAAACTGAAAAGATTTAATATTAATATCATGTAGAAATTATATACATTTAAAACAGACTTAAAGACAGGGCAAAAAAATTTTTTTAATTTCAGAATTTTAGGATAAAGACCATAAACTTGTCTTGCATCTATTTTTATATTCAACCACATTTGTGACAAAGGCCTTATAAAAACTTCTAACAACTTTTTAAACACTTGGTTAGTTGGTATTTAAAATTTGGGAGATACTTTAAGGAAATTAACTCTGATTAACATCTCATAAAAGAGGTGTTTAGAAAGTTCAACAAACTTTTTTTCATAGACTAGGTCTAAAATTTCATCTAACAAAATAATTTTCACATAATGAGGCTAGCACTTCAAACTAAAACTGAAAATTTATGTCAGCACTTTATAAATGTGTTGACAAAGACTCTACACAGAGTATTTAATAAAATCTAGGATTTCTATAGAGTGCCTTTCCTCCAAGGGGCTCAAGGTACTTTCACATGGCCCATTGTACTAAAAGAATGTCTATAAAGTAGACAGGTATTATTATTCCACTTTTACAGATAAAGAAATAGACTGTTCACAAGCAAAGGCCCATTTTAATTCAACTTTTAAGTTATAATTAAAATTCAGCATATTCTTTAAGTACAATGAATATTATATTTACAGGAATAAAAATTCTGTGCTCTAGAAGTAAGCAATCTTTAATATTCTGGAGTTGATAATTCAACAGATTAATAGTCTATCCTTTCACCTAGATTAAATTCTTTGATCAGAAATCAAAGTGAGTGTATTACTCCATAAGTCCAACCAATAAGCACATCTACTGCAGAATAATTATGAAGCTATCTGAAACAATACTTCTGTAGGAGAAAAGCCCTAGTGTTCCTGAATCATATGCTTTTTGTCTGATCCTAATAAATACTTTATTACTGTCAGGGTGGCATTATAGCTGGAGAATTAATGATTGGCATCATCTTACTTAATGCAGGAGAACTCTTTAATTACTATAAATAATATATTACTATAAATTACTAAATATATTACCTCATTCAATAGTTACAACAACCCCATGAGGTAGATAGACAAGGTACCACACTAACCCAATACATTACAGGTGAAGAAACTCTCAGCATTAACTGACTTGCCTGAAATCACAAGAACCCATAGTCCTAACTGAGTCTTAGTTCCTATTATGGACTGAATGTGTCCAACAAATTTCGTATGTTGAAGCCCTAAGCCCTAGTGTGACGATTTGGTGACAGGGCCTCTAAGGAAGTAATTAAGGTTAAATGAGGTCAGAAAAGTGGAACTCTGACCTAAGAGAATTAATGCCCTTGTAAGAAGAGACCCCAGAGAGCTTGCTATCCTCTCTCCTAGCCCTCAGGTGAAAGGCCATGTGAGGACACAGCTAAGAAGGCAGCCATCTGCAAGCCAGGAAGAGAGCTCTCACCAAAAACTAAACACTGCTAGATCTTGATCTTGGGCTTTCCAGCCTCCAGAACTATTGTTTAAACCACCCGGTCTATGGTATTTTTTTATGGCTGTTGGAGCAGACTAATACAGGCTTTTCATTACATACTGAATTAATGTCTGCCAAAAAAAGTCCAAATGTAATTTCAACTCCTTATCAGTTAAAAAGTAGTTACATGTATACAGTCTTAAAATTACTTCGGCCCTTTGAAGGTAACCTCGAGGCTGATGTGGCCCCCAATGAAAATGAGTTTGACACTCCTGTCTTAGGATGTTCCATTTGACCTTGTGTCTCATAGACAACACTGCAGAATGCTAGAGTTTGGTGCTTCACATAGCATCTGAATTTTGAATTGCAATTTTCCTGCAACTCTGATAGTTTTAGCCTACAAAAAATACTGGCCATCAGAGGAAGACAACTAAAGACATTATCACACTATCAATGCAAAGGGGAAGAATAAGTGTCAACTTAGAATGAGGTATTGGGAGTTTGGGGAGAGTGAAAATCTGAAAGTCGATCTCCTTGCTTGAACTAACCCTGAAAGAGGTCCTAGGTTTCTCTGAAGGTAGCATTCTCTTTGGAAGAAAATTAACTTACCCTTTATTATAATCTATCAAAACTATAAGAATCACTAAAAATTATCCCAAGCAGTCATTCCAAGCACAATGGGTCACTGCTGCTTCTCACTAAATCCTATCAACACTAGCGAGAGGCTAGTTTGAGGCTCAGAATACTATGGACAATTCAGCATAAAAATCCTGTTATCAAGCCGTACAGACAGCAGAACCTGGCACATATTTATAAAAAAGAATTCACATCTAACTGTACTATAAATAAATTTATTAATTATGCATTATAACAAAGACCATACTTATCTAGGATTCAGATTTAAGAATTATAAGCAGTAATGCCCGATTAATGCAAATAGAAAAAACTGTGCTATAAGTTCCGAAATTCAATTGGGGAAAAAAAATCAACTGTTAATCCAACAAATATTCCTGTGCCCCTACTGCAAATAAGTACAATAAGGCATAACTTAGTACTGTCAAGATCAAAGGATGAAAAGGGGAATCTGAAAAAAGGATTAAAAGAGTTAATGAATGTAAAGTGCATGACACACAAGTGCTCCATATTATCCTACCCTTGAAGAGCTCACCCTCCAGTAGAAAAGCTAAGATCAGTAATATATAAATAACTATAAACAAAAAATTGCCATAAAGGAACACAAAAATGCTATACAAGTTCAGAGTAATGACAGATTTCTAACTAGGGAAATCAAACAATTCCAACATTTTGAGATTGGGTGATTTAGAGAATATTGGCAATATTAGCACAGAGAAAATATAAAAAGAGAAATAGGCTTAAGTGGAGAAAATGCAGACTTAAGTAGTATAAAATGATTCTTTAAAAAGTAATGCAGAGTTATAAAAGATTAGAAAGAAGATGCCTACCTGATAAGGTCACATGAAAGGTTTTGGTGTTTTTTTTTTTTAATGACACATGTGAGGTGTCTAGACACACACACACTTGGAACAAACAGCAGTTATACTGGTATAAAAACATGTGCATATAGGTTAAGATTAGGGGAGATCTAGGTACGCTGGAGAAGCGAAGGGAAAAATCCAGCATGAAGGAGACAAAAGATACAGTAACTATGAAGGAAGATCAGGAGCCAGTAAAAATGATGTGATCAATGACACAAGCAAATAATGCTAACTTTAAGGACAGCAGGTAATTCCTTACTTTATGAAGAAGTAAAGAAAGCTCAACAATGACAAATTCTGAGATGAAGAGGAGAGATGGGAAGGAAACTCACTCCAGGTGGCTCCAACATTTTCAGCATGAGAACTGTGACTCAAGGTTATCTGTGGACAGCAGAAGTGCAGGTGGGATTCAAAGGCTGATGAGAATGAAAATGACTTAGTTGATTCCCTGACACCTTCCTCTTGGAGATGAAATCCGAGACCAAAAAAAGCAACATGGTAAGGTAAATAATTGTGCATAATCCTTATTTTTGGAAAGTGATAAATCCCTCCCACTAATGACAATCTTAAACAACAAAAAAAACCTTGCTCTCTAAAAGGCTTTTGATTTTGTTCCATTAAAGCATACCAAATGAACTGAAGACAAATCTTGCTTCTAAGCTAAAAGGTCTATTGCTATAATGAGAGAGCAGCACATAATGAAGATGTTAGTTAAAAGTCAACTGAGAAAATAAATCTGTTTTATTGTTATAAATTGTTGAGATATTGAGATATTCTTTTTTAACTGATGAAACCCACATTTTAAAATGCTTTAAAAGTGTCATTCTTATTCAAGCAATGGACATCTTTTGTTTTGCTCTGCCTGCTAAGAAGATGAAAACTGTAATTACTTTCAACAAAAGTCTTATCCCACCTGGTGCTATTAACTGGTGAATACTTGATGTCCGGGTGACAGCGGTGCTTCTTGACTCCAGACTTGGGCTTTCTCCTTTCCTATTATTTTCCGGAGAGGGGTCTCGCTGGCTGATTTTAGAACTGGTCACTGTTGTTTTGTTATGACAAATTGTCAATGACTGAGTTTGACTAGTGCTTTTTGGAGGACCATTCTGTGAGCTAGACAGCACACCCAACTTCTGGCTGCGTAATGTTAAATTCTGAACCTAAAAACCACATAACAAAAAAGATGGAGGAAACAGATGGTATTAATTGACACAGTAATCATCAACCTTATAACAACAATGACACCACATTTCTATTATGCTTTTCATACATAAAGTTCCAAGGTCTTGAAGCAACTGATACATCTTGAAAGGGAGTTATTACTCTAAGCAATCGAATCTTAAATATTAAGTGACATTTTAAGAAAAAACATTAAGAAAAAGAATCATTAAAAACTAAATGAAAATGTAATACATATATGAACAATGAACTATGAGTAAATTACTCTGCAATAAACTCATTTTAAAATTATTACCAGCTTGGAGACAGCCAAAGAGAAGGAGAAAGAGGAAGGTCGTTCCAGGTAAAGGGGAAAACTTGAGGAAAGTTGCAGAGGTGGGGGAGCCCAAGGTGTGTAAGGACGAAAGAGCAATTCCTTCAACCTCAGTCTGACTGCTCCATGCCAGGATTGCGAAACATTTTAAGGTTACAAGTATCTCATGAACTTACATAATTAGGAGAATGTGGATATAATATTGCTGTCTTAATAAAGATAAGAAAGAGATAACAAAAAAGTTACCAGCTCTATAGAGATAAGAGAACACTAATCTAATAAGAAAACTAATTCATCAAACCACCTATCCCACCATGATAATTATGAAAATCATTCCCCATGAACTCCTTTTAAAAGATAACTTGGATTTTTGTTGTTGTTCTATGGAACACTCACCTGCTTTTGAGAACCTGACCTCATGATCTGAAAAGACTGTGCATGGCCTTGCAGTGGTTTCTGTGTGGCTCCTGTCTATACCTGGCACTATTCTAAACATACTGCCGGTCTGGACGGTGGCAAGGATCATCCCAGTTACAACCACAGGAGGTTTGTAACATTCCCAAACAGCCAGGCAGAACACACCTCTCCAATAGCTGCCAAAGTTTTTGACCATCTGGCATAAATGCACCAAATCCACTTATGCCAGCACTAGCCCTGGAAGGGACACTGAAATGAAAGAGATTCTAAGCTGACAAAGCAAAGGATATACTGCTGCTTTATGAATGTTCTTTGGTTTTGTGTGTTCTGTCTCTACAACTATATCACTAATTGATGCCCAAAGGCTACACTCTCTTTTACCAGGTGCCAAATGGGGTGTTCAGCCAATAGCAGGTGCTAAACAAATGTTTACCTCAGGAAGTGGACATTTTCCTCAGTTCTATTCTAAGCTATTGAAAGAATCTTCTAAGTCAGACCATATTCCTATGATCTGATTTTTGTCAAATATTTCATAGTAATGTAAGTGGAGTAAAAACTATTGTATTATTGAAATTAATGCAAAAATAAAATATGCTAAAATCCAGGCTTCTCAGCTTGCCACTCAAAGCCCTTCAAAGTCAAGGCCCAAACCACTTCAAGCCCCAAGTTTCCACTAGTGTAGTCCACAATACTCATAATTCTAGCCAAACTGTTTTACTCACCCGTTTCCAAACTACCTTATGCTTCCTTCAATAAAACCCTTGCTCAAGCTCCTCTTGCTCAAATGCCATTCTTCCTGAATGCTCCTTCAAGGCCCAGTAAAAATCCCACTCACTCTCCCAAAGACCCTAGTTAGAAATAATTTCCCCTCCCCTGTCTAATGCTTTCCCATAGAATATGGATCATACTGGCCTGTAGCACTGACTAATGTCTAGCTTATTTTATGATTACTCATGTCTGTGTGAAATACTGAGACTCTGGCTAGCAGGCTCTCATCTCTGACATTCACTTTTGTGCTCCCCACCGCTCTGTGCTGCAGACATAACAGAAACTCCACAGTCTGAGGTATTCTCCTGTATCTGATTCTCAAATATGTATTACCTGGCTATGTTTCTGTATTTAGTTCTATTTATGGTTTTCTTAGGCTAACAGTAAAACCTGTTCATAGTCTACCAAAAAATCTCAACAAATATGTAGTGGGGACATATTAAAATCTTAAAAACTTGAAAATCTGAAAACTTTCCTTCATATGAAAAGCACATATATTCAAATATGCTTTTGAATATATATTCAAAAGTGTAAATGAAGATTTGACACAATGAATCCTAAAACGTGTAGCAGTCCATTTCTATAGAATCACATACTCCTTTAATTTTCCTTCTGCTTTCTGGAATTCTGGAAGAAACTATATGTGTGTACATATATTCATATATTATTTATATGAGTAGATAAATTTTAGACTATGGCTATAATATCTTTGGTCATCTTCATTTAAATATTTACAATAAATTTCAAACATATAAACTATACTTCTAAAGTATATTACAAAGTTAATTTAGCTATTAATAGGAAGATTACATTTTCAGCTTTCCTAGATAGAGCTTCACTTTTGAAGAGAACACACCCTTTCTCAAAAGAATATTAGGGCACAGTGACATCCAACTTTCATTTCATCTAAACCTTTCCTATGATCAAATTATGAAAACTTTCTGACTTTTGAAAAAGTCTAAATGTCACCTGAAGCCTTTAGCTAATTTCACACTTTACAGTGGATTACCCAAATACTCTCATACCAATTTCTCAATTTGAATTTAAGAAATACTGTGTGAATCTCTTTGTTGCATATGAGGAAAGTAGGAGATGAAGTCACATTGCTGGCAGTAGAGCTGAGTTTCTAGGTTTTAAATCCCAAGGGCTGTTTTCCTCTCGGTTATCACAGCATTTTCTAGTAAGTAAGTAAATAAGAAAGATTTCTTCCTTTTCCATAAGTATACTCTTAGTCCTATCATATCTTTCTGAAAATGAGATTTTTCTAAATTAAAAAAATATATTTTACATGGTATAGGGAAGGGATGGAGCATTTTAAGTAGTATATAAGGGTAAAATATTCCAAATTTCTCATTTTTTCAGTGTGCTATAAATAAATTTTAATGCTAAAAAAATTATTGTTATACTGACTTCTATCACTCAAAGAGTATTAAACTTGAAATTTGGTATTTCTCAATTACACTTTTAAAAACTAAAAATATAAGCTTTAAAATTAACAGTAGAGCATAAATTTTTCAAAAGTAACAGCCCTAAACCTGAGGAAAGTTATCACTGGTATATTCAAAGTATTAGCATCACTTCCCACTGTCAGCTTCATAAACTGCATTTCGAAAGCATAGCAGAGAAAAACATTTGTAGAGAAATTCCTGAAGGTTCCTGAAAATCTATCCTTGAATTAAGTCATATTATCACTGAACCATGTGCCCGCATCACATTAAACGGAAGCCACTTTCATAAACTACTTTACTGTGCTCATTATACTATTAAATGGACTGTAAGATGTTTTCTCCGTAAAAACCCACAAGACAAATTGTGCTCAAAAAAGCATGTTCGTTGTATTTTCCTAACTCACTTACTTTACCCTGGAAACTGTAAACCCTTTAAATGATTGTTTCTCTCTTCACTATTAGCTCCTTCAAAGCTAAGAACCAAATTTGTGACTCATCTTTAGACAATATACAGGGTTCAGCACAAACACTGCCCTTTTCCATTACAAAATCTTTTATTACACAGTCTTAAGTATGTAATTCTGTAATCCATCCCACATAAACACAGTATCATACTCAAGCACACCATATGACATTTTAGGTGGAATGTTCACATTGCTGTCCATCTCGTGCAAGACATGCACGTACCCTACAGACCACACACAAACAGGCGTTACTTCTGTCGGACCCAGTATAACAAAAGCAGTAATTAGTAATCTGATACTAAGTATGCTAGGCAGTATGCTAAGTACTTTATGATCATTGTTTCCTTTATTCCTTATAACAACTCTGAGCTATCACTTCTAGTTTACAGAGAAGAAACTGAGGTTTAACAACGGTAATAATAAAAGCTAACATTTAATATGAGTGCTAACTATGTATCAGACATTGTTCTGTTTTTCACTTATTAACATATTTAATCCTCACTACAACTCTATGAAATCAACATTTGAATTATTTTATAAATATTTATTTTATTTTATATTGTTGACATGGAGGCAAGAGATTAAGGGTATCCAATGAGAAAGTGGTAGGATATGTATTTGAACCCAGAGAGTCTGGATTCAGAGTCCAAACTCATAAACATTAAGTTTTACTATGACCTTATTCAAAATCAATCAACTGGCAAATGACAAGGCTGGCAACTGTTGCTTAAGTCAGAATGTGGACCCAAGTCTTTCCATCCCCTCTTGCAAAAAAAGTACTAATGAGTGCCTATAATGTTCTAGACACTAAACATACATATTACTCAGTCTTCAACACACCCTGAAAGTATGTATGACTATTAGAGAGTTTTGGTAACTTGCCTGAAGCCATAAAACTAGTAAATAATGGAGGTGGGAGTTGAACTGAAGTCCATGCAGGATTTCAAGCACATAACCTGAATAGCAATCTCACTCCTAGCTCCATGCCACTTTCCTTTATTTGTGCTTTTTAAACCTTAAAGTTAACAAAGACAAAGGTCTCATTTTATAAATATGAAAATTAAAGTTCAACAAAGCTCAGGAATTGTGCAGGGTCACAGAGCACATGAGGAAAAACTTTAATTGATCAACATATTTATATGCTAATATATTAAATTGTCCTTTATTATTAAACAAAATATGTAAAGAGGGTCAAATATTATTATCATCAAATTTTTTGCTTTTTACCAGAAGACTAAGACTATTAAATTAAAAATAAGAAGCCAAGGATGATCCTACAATATACCAATTTCTATGGAAAAATATCTAAATGATATCATACAATTAAGTAGTCAAACAATTAAGTAGCATATTCTACTTAATTGTTTTAAATTAAAATTTACTAATTCATTTTTACCAACCTTACTAAGGTATAACTTACATAGAGTAAAATGAATGAACTGGTTCAATGAGTCTTGACATCTGTATACAACATGTTACCACCACTCCGGTCAAGATACAGAACACCACCATCACCCAGAAAGCTCACTCATGCCCCTTCCCAGTCACTCTGCTCCACCTTCTGCCCCAGGTACCACCAATCTGATTTTCTTCACTATGGACTAGTTTTACCTGTTCTGGACTTTCATTTCATATAAATGGAATCAGAGTATGTACTCTCTGGTGTCTGGCTTCTTTTGCTAATTACAATGTTCCTGAGATGCATCAGTAGTTTTTTTTTTCCTGAGTAATATCTCACAATTTATTTATCTATTCACTAGTTAAAGAACACTGAGTTTCCAGTTTGGGGCTATTCTGAATAAACTTGCTATAAATATTTACATACATATCTTTGTGTGGATACATATTTTCAGATCTCTCACAGTAAACATCTAGAAGTGGAACTGCTGGGTTACATGTTAAACGTATGTGTAACTTTGTAAGGAACTGACAAGCTGTTTTACAAAGTGGTCCTACCAATTTCACCCTCACCAGCAATGTATGAGAATATGGCTGCTCCCCATTCTCACCAGTCTCCTTCATTTCAGCCATTCTACTGGGTATGTAGTGATATCCACTGTGGTTTGATCTGCATTTCTATAATGATTAATGGTGTTGAGCACTTTTTCATGTGCTTATTGGCCTTTTGCATATTTTCTTTTATGAAGTGTTCACATCTTTTCCCCATGATACTATTATTTATTGAGTTGTAAGCATACTTTGCATATTCTGAGTAAAAGTCCTTTGTCAGATATTCATATTGTGAACACTTTCCCTTAGTCTGTGGCTTCCCTCTTCATTTTTCTAACAATGTCTTTTGAAAAACAGTTTTCAATTTTCATGAAGTCCAATTCAATTTCTTTTATAATTAATGCTTTTTGTGACCTAAGAAAGTTTTGTCTACCCTAGAGTTGTAAGGATATTCCCTAAGTTTTCTTCTGTGCATTTTGTAGTTTTAGCTGTTAAGTCAAAATTCTATTTTATTTTTGTGAATAATGTAAGGAGAAAGTTACAGTTCACTCTTCTATAATACCAAAAAAAGTAATATCCTACTCAACTTTTTAAATTTAAAATTCACCCAATTTATTTTTAATCTTAAAATCCATCTTGATTTAGTTATTACATAACTGCTTGCAAGGGAATCTATACAAAAGAATATATCTCACAAATAAGAAATAAATCTGCTTTACAATAAAACACACTGTCATAGCAAAAACTCATTTTCGCTATTGTCAAATAACCTAAATATCCGTGTTTAATGGTATTATAATTTCTGTAGAAGAAAACTTTCTTGAAGTTCTTATCACACTTTATTAAATTTCAATCTGAAATGTATGACTGAAAGAGCACTGAAACCATCAGTAATTTAAACACAAATACATGTCTATCTTTAAGCTGAAGATCTGGACCTCGTTCCACATTACGAAGCTAGACAAGCTCACCTGAGTAGCTGCAGACTGACAGGAAGATGATGACGACGAGACAACAGGAATGTCAGACTGTACAGCAGCCACAGTGGTAGCGGGTGTGAAAATCAGCTGTACAGACAGAAAAACCAAAAAAAAAATACCCTAAGACAAAAGAACATGTCTCACACACAATGTATAGCAGGCAAGGGAGACCGAAATTTGTGACAGAAAGACAATGCAGTTTAGGACTGCCTCCTAAGCAAAAGGGTTTTACATGACACAGAGAAATTTCTGGTAATAGAGAACTTAAAAAAATCATAAACATTTTTGAAACAGTGCATGATTCTGATGAGTAGAAAAATAAATCAGTGCACGAAAAAGAATACGTGTTTAGGTAATATGAAATCCTCATACCAAATTTTGCTCCAAATAAGCTATTATACTTAAAATTTTCCCAATTCAAAACTCCTGAGGCAGGATTCCTAAAATGTAAGTTACAAGAGACAACCATAGTCCCTACTCCTGAACACAAATTAAAGTGAAAAACACGAGAAGAAACCCCCAAAAGCCTTTCCATTCTTCTTCACCACAGAAGGTAACTATGTGATATACTACATTATTTCTTTCACTCAGCTACGTAGGATCTACAGAGCAAACCTAGGTTGCTCTTGATTTTAAAACCATCTGCAAAGAAAAGTTCATTCTAAATGTAAATGCCAAAACATGTCAAAATTCAACAACAAAACAGTCTGCAGAAAAAGGTTCACATCAAACATTAATAATAATAAAGGAAGGAAAGACATACTTGATTTATTTACTATTAACCACCATCTCTTTTCAGCTGCTTTTCTCAATATTGAAAGAGAATGCCATTAACTTAAAAAGGTAATACAATCCACTCAGAAATTATCCGATCCAACTTAGTAAATTATGACAGTTGTTTCCAAGAATGTGTAAATAGTCTACTTCGAAACTGCATTGAGTTATTTAGTTCCTCAAAACCATTCCTGGTTAAATTTAAATTACTGATTAAGGGGATCTTTTAAACTTCAGTTCTTTATAGTATATTAAATTCAAGTAAGTTACACAACAAACTATAACTTTCATGAGAAGTTAATTTCCAGTACAAACAGCTGAAAGCACTAAACCTATAAAGAAGATACTCTATTTAGCTTGAACCATATGAAACTTCTAAAGAGTCAAAAATAGTCAAATTAGAACCATTTCGAGTGAGTCAACCTAATTTTGAAGCATGTTATTAATTAAATACGAGCTCATGGTGGGGAAAAAAACAAACATAGCAATGTCTACTGAATAATCTGTAATAAAAAAGTGGGTCATGTCATTGCTTCCTGTTAGAAATAAAATGGGAAACTTTCTTTGCAATTTGAGTGGGGACCTAGGGATCCATATATATATTCAATTCGTTGAACAAAGAAAGCAACTAAATAAATACATGATAGGGCCAAATTTTTTGTCTAACTCCCTGTAATGATATCAAATAAAGGGAATGTCAATCAATTTCTACATTCCTTAAAGAAGCTCAAAGTTAAATTAGGAAATCAGTAGGTACTCAAATACAGAATAGCCAAATTAACATTCCTATATTAATAAAAGGTCAAAGTGAGCTTAAGTACACAAATCACTTTGCAAAATTTGAGATGAGAATAACCAAAGCTAAGAATCATCTGGTAAATTAGCAGAAACTCCAACCCAAGTTTCAGAAGATCTCAAAATATAAATTCTAACTTAGAGTTAACAACCAAGTTTTTAACATTTCTAACTACTTCATCAAATCTAAGATGTCAAAGATACACAGTGATTTTATGTATCACTAATAAGTACCAATTATAACTGTAAGATGCCATCAGTTATAAAATGCATCTCAGTTTCAGATGTTAAAATGTGAAAAAAGATCTGAAATCACTGAAATTTGATATTAAAAAATAATCACTCCTATGTTCAATATGAAAATTAAAAAAATAATAATAATCACTCCTATGTTACACATATGTCAGCTTCCCAATGTTGCTGATTATTTTTTGATATACCAAGAAGGCCTACCTTATTAAAAGAATTTTTCAAGACATAAATGTACAAGAGCTAAGCACATGCACATAAAAAAATTGTTAAACATCTCTTAAATATAAAAATGTCTCTTATTGCATCAAATCAAGAAACATTTTGATCTCTCTCAAGTCCTTAATCACTAAAGAAATTTGGTAGCTCACATCTTACCATTTGAGCTCGGAGATACATTTGAGCTTGGCTTGCAGTTAGGGTAGGGGAGGTACTCCCTAGCAACATAGTCTGTTGGGTAATACTGCCGCTGGTAGAACTGGAAGCCTGGGAACGGCTTATTAACTGTGCAGGTGTAGGAGAAGTGGAGAGGTTGATCTAAGGAAGAAAACATATTAGGTCATAGCCTTCCATGTCACTGATTTTCACCAAGCTGTAGTCAGGCAAACAACAGTATATACAGTGGCTAAGGAACCTAAAAAAGAGGACTTCAACTTTGACAGACGCCCCTCACTTCTTTGGACAATTATTTGCATATATGCAAACAACAGCCTTTACTGGTTAGTAATCAAAACAATTTTGAAGGATATCCTCACTGTGTTTCAAAAAGATTCCAGTATCTTAAAATAACATTTTCACTACCTTCCAAAAAGTAGGGCCAATGTTCCATTATTTTAATATTCCACATAATAACTTAAAACATTCAAATCAACAGTTTACACTATTTTGTCAGATACTGTCACATTCTGGGGGATTTTTGAAGTGAACAAAATTAAAACACAGGTAATCCATTTGTATATACAAAAACATACAAGTAACATATAATTAGTATAACATTCTCCCACAAAAACTCTCAGAGAAGAAGAAACTACAATTAGTACTTGTCAAGCAGATGGAAAAATCCTGAACACTGGTTACAAAATTAAATTATAACACAATTTCAAAGTTTAAAACTACTGTTAAAGAATAAGCTAGTGCATAGTTTATTTCTAGGAAACACAGGAAACTAGCATCTATGCAGGCAAACCCGGTGGGGTAAGTAGGGAACAGGTCAAAGGGAGACCTGTATACCCTTTTTTATCTTCTAATTTCATAACACATTCATGTATTATCCATTTTAAAAAATAATATTTTTATGAGAGTTATATAATCTGACTTCAAATCCTTTTTGTGGACAAAGCAAAGAATAAAATTAAGAAATAAGAAATAAACAAATTACTCATTAGACTTTTGAGTCAAGCACCAAGGCAGACTGGACTCATACATCCATGTGCCCAAATATACTCACTAAAATGTTAAATCAACATGAAAAATTAGCATAAATGAATTTTAACAAGTGATGGGGAGACAGAAATTTCTAGGTGCCAGAAGAGAAGAAACTCAAACATGTAAAGTTCCAGCTGACACCACGGTAGTCTAGGGGGATACTGGCCTACAGATATAAAACACCTGATTTTGAGCCTATTTCAGGGAGAGCTGGAAGTAAACAAACAAACAAACAAAACCCTATTTTGAGCCAAGATCCTCAAAAGTGCTGCTTAATATGTGAAAAGGAGGCTAGAGAAGCTCCACCAATATGCCCTTAGAAACAGCAAGGCAGCCAGCCATGCCCAGTTGGGGGAGAGAGGCTCCTGTGAAAATCAAAACTCCAGGTTTGCACTATGTTGGGGTACAGAATACAAATTCATACTACCTGTACAGTTCCATAATTCACCCCAAGCATCAGCAGTTGCACTGGCCCAGACATTTGTTAAACTGAACAAGTAAATGGAGGAAGCTGAGTGAAGGTCAAAAAGAACAATTTCTCTGTACTATTTTTGTAACCTCCTATGAGTCTATAATTATTTTAAAATAAAAAAGTTTTTAAAAACTGTACAGAGGGCATACAGGAGTTGGTTAATTCCCTAATTTTAGCTGTATCTTTTAAGTATTTCTTGGTTTTAATAAAATACTTAAACCTGTAATTTATTACATAAACACAACATAACATACAGAATTAAGTCTGCAATCTAGCTTTTACTCCTAGCACGCTGCTAATCCCCACTAACAATAATCAGTGCCCTCTGACAAACTCAGTGACCTCTTTTCAGACCATTCATCTCAACCTTCTCTCTGGCCTATCTCCAAAATGTTCATGTTTTGTCCTCAACACTTTTCTTCTTAAATTCCTAAATTATCACATCTATCCCTGTAGTTTCAAAGAGTTCAATCGTGATTACTCTCTATCCTTAATGACAAACTCTTATTCTGAGGTCCAGATCCAAATACCTGGTGATCACATCTTACTGGATGTTTCTTACCAACTCAAAATCAACATGTTCAAACACCAAACTATTAGTTTTTCTAAAACCAGCTTCTCAAAATGGCCACTGTCATCTTTTAAAATCCTCCAAAACAGATTATCTAAGAGTCATCCTAATTCTTCCCTCTGCTTTACCACACATGTACTGTATCTTATTGATTCTATACCTTTGTTCTCCTCATTTTCACTTTGATTTTTAATCACTTATTTTGAGAGTGTGTGGCCATGACTCTGGACCTAGATTTCTTTAGCAGATGCAAACTGATCCCCTTACCTGGAATCTGGCCTCTTCCTCCTTGCCAGATAATCTTTCCCTGATTTTATTATTAATTAACCATTTAAAAACCTTCTGAATAACATTCAGCCTCCCCTGACTCTCTAGCATCATGTCCTCCCACTCCTCTGTACAATACCCTTCACATAAACCATGTGAAGCTATTTGCAGTATCATGATGCTCAGGCCTCTATGGCCCTGACAGCAATGCTCGGGACTGAACTGATCATCTCCCTACCCCCAAGCCCCACCCTCTCTACACCTATGTATCAAACAATTCCCTCTCAAAAATCTTCAGCTCTAATAACTTTTGGGGCCATCCCCACATCCAACAGTAAAACTATTTACACTTCTTTTTGTCTAACTGTTATCTTCCATATACGCTACCCTTCTAAGCAATAATTGATTTCTTTAAGGGTAGGGACCATGTGTTATTCATCTTCATTATTCAGTATCTGTAAAAGAGTCTTCATTCAACATTTTATTAAGTTAATAAATGCCATGTTATTTTAAGTCATACTTCAGAGTTTTAATATAATACATAAGTACATAAGCCCATCGCAAAGAACAAGTGTATGTATGTGTGTGTGTGCACACGTGTGAGTGAGGGAAAGAAACAATTCTGGTATAGTCCCTAACAAAGCAGAGTAAAAATGCAGTGTGGTGATATTAGTTTAACTTCATTTTTGATGTGCTACATAATAAATTATTGTCCTGATTGGTGTAGCTCAGTGCGTTGGGCATCGAGCCACAGACCAAAAGTTGCCAGTTTGATTCCTGGCCAGGGCACATGCCTGGGTTGCAGGCCAGGTCCCAGTTGGGGGGGTGTGAGAGGCAACTGATGGGTGTTTCACACATCATTGTTTCTCTCACACATCAATGCTTCTGTCCTTTTCTTTCTGCCTCTGTTCCCCTTTCTCTAAAAATAAATACCTTCTTTGAAAAAATTACTAATAAAACCTCCAAAACGTAATCTTTTTCTGCATCTACAAATAGGCATGTTGGATAAAGCCTTGCTCCAAAGAAAATTTGTTTAGCAGTGTAAACTAACCCAGGTTTTCTGACACGCATTTTGGCATTCAAGGAGTTTTCTGGTACCTTGAAAGCTCGTTAATTCAGGTCACTCTGCAGTAGTAATGCCTTGGCACTCTTTTCAGTCAGTTGTGGGGGAGGGTGGAAAGGAGGAAGAGAGAAGCTAACTGCCTCTAGAAAGCACAGACCACATGCTCTTTAAACAAAAACATAATAAAAGTCTTTTAAATGACCAAGGGTACTCTTTAAGGAAGTAGAACACAAAGTACAGACAGAATGCTTTTCTTTTTCTTAAAAAAGAAAAAAGGAAGTAAGAAAACCAAATAGTTACTTCCTAACCACCTGCACTGTATTCTACATTGTCCAAGTTATGAGATCCAAGAACAAATATCGTACTTATTTTTAAGTTCCATATAGCAAATAACATGTTAAGCAGTGTGTACTACTGAATGCCCAACCCATGAGAATAAGTAGACCAGTACCCACCTCTGCAAGAAATCCATCTTCACAGCTCACCTGACTTAAAGAAACTTCCCTTCCTCTCCACAACTGATGAGGTTCTCCTCGATTTTCTGCTTTGTTCGGCTGACCTTAACATTTTCCATTATTATCTCTGTCAATTACATCCCCACACTCCCAAATCCCTTTCACTTTAAAGCCTTGGCCAATCTTGGCACTTCATACCTCTAGCCCCATACTCCATAAAGGAACGTACTGCTTAAGCCCTATTACTGCAGGCTCTCTTCCCACTGGCACTAATTCTAAGAGTCACCAGAGAAAACCAAGTCTGCTTAAGAAAAGCCATTTAATTCCCAACCATTTCTTGGTGTCCCCGAGAGGAGATTACACAGGGCCTCTGGCCCAGAGTACTCTCTAGAGCCAAAGCCCATTAGAGAGCCACTGCGGCCATTTGACTGATCAGAAGCAATTGAGAGTGTTTAGAGAGAGACACACAGTACATAGACATGAAAAGAATAATATATGCCTATGGAATGAAAATATCTTAATGAGCCACTGTTAAATGAAAAAGCTGCAGAATAACATAGAGTATAATCTTAAACAATTACATATGTATGTCTCTGTGTGTATATATGTATCACACATGAGAAGAACAAGTTGAGAGAAAAGTGACTGTACTCTATACATACACAATGATGCATAGCGTGGTCCCCATTTATCTGTGGTTTCACTTTCCACAAAGTAGTCCAAATACATTAAGCAGAAAACTCCAGAAATAAACAACTCGTAAGTTTTAAATTACATGCCATTCTGAGTAGCATAATGAAATCTTCTACCACCCCACACCATTCTGCTCTGTCCCACCTAGAAAGTGAAATTACCTGTTCGTCCAGCATATATACTCTATATACTACCTACTCGTTTGTCCCTTAGTGGCACTCTCAGCTATCAGATGGACCGTCAGAGTACTGGAGTGTTTGTGTTCAAGTAACCTTTATTTTACTTAATAATGGTCCCAAAGCCATTCACATAACTTTGAATACACCTATAGTGTATTCTTATAATTGTTCTATTTTATTAGCAGTTATTGTTGTGAATCTCTTATTGTACCTAATTTATAAATTAAACTTTATCATACATATGAATGTATAGAAAAAACATAATATATCTATACAAGGTTCTGCACCATCCTTTTAGGCTTCCACTGGATATATCTTGGAATATATTCCTTGCAGAAAAGCAGGTACTACTGTACTCATAAAACTGTGTATCATTAGATTTGAGATAGATACAAATATAGAAATATATGGTCTGCCCAGAAGGTATCCAGCCATATAATTTGAAAATTAGAGACATTTATTGAAAAAGATACAAGAAGCACTGTACACAGGACAATGATACCTCAGTCCCCTTCAAAGGAGGCACCTTGGGACCTCACACCCAATCACCATCAGCTGCCTGGTCATATTTTCCTGAATCTCATTGACAGTCTGAAATCTCTTCCCTTTTGAAGGTCATTTTAGTTTTGGGAAAAGCATACCTTCAATTATAAACCTGCCAAAGACACATCCTTTCCCAATGTCACCACCACTGCTATTCCTAAATGCAAATACAGAAATTCTAATCAGCCTTTCCACTAAGGAAAGAGATCTACTGTGGGCAGACCTATTATCTTCAGAGCAGTGGAAGAGATGCACCTTGATTAATCTACACAATCATTCACCCTTCTATATGAGCAGTAAGCTTATGTAAGCATTTTAAGAAAAAAACTGCTTTCTCTCATAAGAGAAAAAAAACAGCAGTATGAAAGAAAAAGACCAAGGCAGTTTCTAAGGGAAATAAATTCAGAAAACAGGAAAAAAGTATTTTAAAACCTGGTAAGTATTAAAACAGAAATCTAAAATATTTTATCTATCACAAAAAAGCAAAGGGATTAGGAAGTATGAATTGGTAATTACAGCATAGAGAATATAGTCACTACTATTGTGATAACTATTTATGGTGCCACATGGGTACTAGAAATGTTGGGGGAAACACTTTGTAAAGTGTATGACTATCTAACCAGTATGCTGCAAACCTGAAACTAATGCAAAATAATACTGAATGTAAACTGTAATTAGAAATAAAATATTTAACCCATCATAGAGAAACAAGATACTATGAAAAAAGAATAAGTGCTCTTAGAAATTGGAAATACAATGGTTAAACTAAAATGTTTTAAATATAAAAGGAAAAGGTATTTTTAAAAAGGCAAGGAAATAACCCACAAGAGTAAAAAGATAAAAACAGAAAATGAGTAAAAAGCTAAAAAAAAAATCAAAGTTTAATCCAGAAAGATCCACATCCAACTAAGGAACTCCAAAAAGAGAGAACAGAGAAAATAGAAGGAAATAAAAATTTTTAAAACTTTTTTGGTTTCATATACGCAAACACTAAACACCTAGTTTTCACACAAGAGGGCCCAACAAGTACCCTGACATCTAGACATATCCTCACAAAAGTCCATAAAAAATAAAGAAAAAAGGCAAACCCAAAAGACTGAAGAGAGAAGGAACCAATTGTCCCAGAGGAATAATAATGACTTAACATCAGCCTTTTCTTCAGCAATGATAAAATTCTGAAAACAATGGGACTTGCTTTCAAATTTCCTAAGAAAAATTACTTTCAATGTTGAACTTATATAAACACAATTATTTAAAAAGGTATGGGGAGGGAATTTTCAGGCCTATAAGGATTCCAAGTTTATCTTCCACGTACTCTTTTCAGGGAATTATAAGATACTCCAGTAAAACAAAACTCTTATCACAGTGCTTTGGACTATTTACATTTCTGCATCCTGTAGTCCACTGTACCGTAAAAGTTTTGTTCACTTTGAACACTTGGCACTGAACACCATGATTGACACCAAGTTGGCATTCAGTAAGGAAGTACTGGCACAGACGATCCCCATGAGGAAGGGAAATCAACTAACACAGAATCCCACTCAGGAATGAATTCCTGAAACTAAGCACTGCTATTTCGGGATCATGAGCTCATTAACGGTCCTCCTTTCTGCAAACTCTACATTTTCTTTTAAAGATTTTATTTATTTTTTTAGAGAGAGGGCAAGAGAGGGAGAAAGGAGAGAGGAGAGAAGCATCAATGTGAGAGAGAACAATTGATCAGTTGCCTCTTGTGTACACTGTGACCAGGGGGACTGAACCCACAACCTAGGCATGTGCCCTGACCAGGAATCAAACCCACAATCTTTGGCTTTGCAGTACAATGCCCAACCAAATGCACCACACCGGCCAAAGCTAAAACATCGATTTGTAATTCTACATATGTATGCATTCATTGGTTGATTCTTGCATGTGCCCTGACCAGGTATCAAATCCACAACTTTCACTTCTTGGGATAATGGTCTAACCACCTGAGCTCTGGACAAGCCTGGCCAAGGCTCTACATATTTTTTAAAGCTCAACTTAAGTCTCATAGAAGCAGCTTTCCCCAACTACTCCAATTCTCAAAGATCTCTTTTCTGTTAACTCCCATAGCATTTATCACTTAATTATATACTGCTATATTGTTTAGTATTTGATATGTCTAGGCATAGTTCTTCATATGTCCATTACTGTCCCTGAGGGAAGGGACTCTGACTCATCTGTACCCCAGGACAACTAGCACAATATTAGACAACAGGTACACAGTACTTGCTAATGGACGTCTGCCTATAACTGGCAACAAAAGGATCTTATCACTGAGATAAGGGTATGGACCTTCTTTTTTTTTAAGATTTTATTTATTTATTTTTAGAGAGGGATGGGGGAGAGAGAGAGACAGAGAAAGAGACAGAGAGAGGAACATTAACGTGCCTGCTGGGGGCCATGGCCTGCAACCCAGGCATGTGCCCTAACTGGGAATCGAACCTACAATGCCTGGTTTGCAGCCCATGCTCAATCCACTGAGCTACACCAGCCAGGGCATAGACCTTCTTCTATAATGCAATATCAGGCAATCAGAACATGTCCTAAAATGATTCTCTGCATTGCAGACAATCCACTTTCAATAATCAAGCATTAAAATTAGTATTATGCATTACATATCCTCGTAATTTCATCTTTCAACAAACATTGCACACCTACAATGTGAAAGCACTGTTTTTGTAATACATATAAACAAATAAGAGACCCAGACAGAATCTTAGATTAATACCTAAACCAGTGGTTCTCAAACTTTTTTAATAGAAACCTTTCTTTATATGTAATCGTATCCAGAACTCCCAGACTCAAACAGATCACAGAACTGTTTTATCTATTGCTTAGCACAAGACCCAGAGCCCCATCTATCTGACTCTGCTCAGGCTGCCATTACAAGGTACCTTAAACAATAGAAATTTATTTCTCACAGTCCTAGAGGCTGGGAAGTCCAAAATCAAGGTCTCAGCCAATTTAAGTTTCTGGTGAGAGCACTCTTGCTGGCTTACAGATGGCTTCTCACTGTGTCTGCCCGTAGCAGATACATACACACACACACACACACACACAGAGGGGGTGGGGAGACAGAGAGGTATCTCTCCTGTGTCTCTTCCTCTTTTATGAGAACATGGGGTCTATTGGATCAGGGATCCACCATTATGACCTGATTGAACTTAACTCCTTAAAGGCCCTATTTCCAACAGAGTCACGTGGTGGTTTAGAACTTCAACAAATGAATTTTGGGGAGATGCAATTTAGTGCATAGCACCATCTTCTGCACTTTCTCCTTGATCTAGATCTAGGGATATCTGCATGAAAGACTGAAAACCATCTAGATGCCATAAGTTTACATAAAAGAAAACCAGTCATCAGAGAATTAAAAGGCATCACCAGTCAGAGAATTAAGGCTAGAACCCAGGCCCCTCATCTCTGTTCTACCAAACTTCTCATAATATTCCATAATTTGTAGTAAAGTCATCATGTACTCTTGTGACTTCGATTTTCAGTGAGGTGCACGAGACATCAATAATTACCAGACCTTCCACATGAACTTCAAACTCATATATCCAGTATCTATTCAACATCTACAGGTGGTTGTCTAATATACAATTACAAACTTAAAAAAATGTCCAAACCAAACTCCTGGTTTTCTTCTCCAGCATCTGCTTTGGCAGATCCTTCCAGATGCTCAGGCCAAAATACTAACAGAGTAATACTCAACTCTTCACCTTTCCTCACATCTTTTATTTGATCATTAGCATATCTGGTTAGCTCTACTTTCAACACATACACAAATTTCTATAATAAAATATTAGAGAAAAACATTCAGAATCTGGCTACTCACTTCTCATCATTCCCACTGTCACCATCATGGTCCATGCCACCAGTAACTCGCTCTTGCATTATTACAAGAACTACTTACTTAACTTGACTCCCTGCTTCTTTCGACCTTTGCACCTTAGAACCTACTGTCGACATTACATTTAAAACCTGTGTGCGATCATGTCACTTCCCTACTGAAATAACTCTCCAACAGTTTCTGAACTCATCCTGGGGAAAACTCAAGGGTTTTATAATCTCCTCATGCCTGGATTATGATGATATGTCAAACATCTCAAAATCCCACTCCCACTCTCTCAGTCCACTCAGCCATGCTGCCCTCTGTTCTGTTCCATTAGCATGCTTGTCTCTCTCACCCTCCTTCAAATGCCATATTTATACATATGTAATATGGTATTACATAATATTAATTTAACTAATTAAAAATAGTAAATTCACTCATCCCATTCTTTTTCCTTGTTTTATTTTTCTCTATAGCACTTACCACCATCAGACATTTTACATACTAGTTTACTATCTGTCTATTCTTGGCTCCATAAAGACAGAGATTTTGTCAGTTGTATTGCTGCATTCCCAGTGCCTAGAAGAGCATCTGGCACATATGAAATGCTCAGTAAATGTTTGCTGAATGAATACTCATGTAAGAATGTATGAACAAAGTCATAAAACTAACTGGGCTTCAAAAGCTCATGTTGTCTGGCACCATAACTAGAAAGCTATCAAAAATAAGGTTTATCCCTTTTGACAGAAAAGTACAGTAAATTAAAATCAAAACATCTGGGATTAATGCAGACTTCAGGACCAAAACAATAATGAAAGAGAAAGGGAATGAGACCCAAACAGCCCTTGAGTCATCTAGAGACTTATGATGGCAATTTCCAGCCACATAATCCTTTCCAGCTAAAAATGCCCAAAGACACAGAAGAGACAGTATATATAGAATAATGGCACTTCATTACATGAAAATAGGCCATAGGCCTATCTATTTACATTTATGTATAGAAATAGACAGGAAGATGGGAAAGCTTCATATAAAACTTTACCAGGGCAAAGGGACTACTGAAGAGAGAGTGTCATTTTTACTCTACACATTTGAATTGTCTGACTCTTAGACAATGAAAGTATATTTGTATTTTATTTAGACAATATAAACATTAGTAAAATAAATCTACATCCTCAGAGATACCCACTGATTAACAGTTTGTTGTGTATTACACATTTTCTTCCTGCATAATCAGATATATAGATATAACTTTAAAAGAAAATAAGTTAAGACAGGAATTCTGTTTCCAGAAATATGGAATAGACATACTTTTCCCTATTCTTCCCCCTAAGTATTACTAAAAACCTTACATGTTACATATAAAATAAACATGAGATGATCCCAAAAAGTGGAGAAAAGCAGACTGGCTAGACACCTCCAGGCCCAGTCGTTGTGAACTCCCTGGGTTTTCTTTTTGTCTCATATAACCCAAACTTGGAGCTAAAGAGGTCTGTCACACAGAAACACCAATGGATGCAGACAAAAAGAACGTCCAATGGAAGCCTGCTCTCAGCCAAAGGACTGGGAAAGGGACAGCCTAGCAACATAGAAAACTTAAAAAATTTGCTCTACTTCAGCTAAACACCACAGGAAACATCATAGCCTCACCCACATCCACACCAGCAAAGATCTAGACTGCCACCTTCACCAAGCTGTAATGAGGCAACCCAAAACTCTAAGTTCCTCCAAAGGGTTAGTGTCAGAGAAGGCCAGGTAGGGAGCCAGGGCTTTCACCCCATCCAGGCAGTAACAGACCACCCACCTGATCCCTGCAGAATCACTGGGGACCATGTGAGCAGGAGTAAAGGGTAATCTCATCCCTGCCAGCCTGGAAGGCATCAGTGGAGGCCTGTGAGGAGCCAGAATTCTCACCGCCAGCCACTCAGTAATTATGAGGGGCCCTGCTTTGGGTGTCAATGGAGACTAATTGGGGAACCAGACTTCTACCCCCACACGGCAGTAAGAAGGTGGCACATGTTCCCTTTCAGAAGCCAACCAAAACAGAAAGCTTAAATAAAATCCATAGTCTTTTTTTTTAAGATTTTATTTATTTATTTTTAGAGAGGGAAGGGAGGGAGAAAGAAAGAGGGAGAGAAACATCAATGTGTGGTTGCTGGGGGCTGTGGCCTGCAACTCACGCATGTGCCCTGACTGAGAATCGAACCTGTGATGCTTTGGTTCGCAGCCCGCGCTCAATCCACTGAGCTACGCCAGCCAGAGCAGAATCCATAGTCTTATAATACTGAAAATGTGAAGGTTTCAATAAAAAAATCACTCACCATACTAAGAACCAAAAAGACCTCTCAAGCTGAATGAAAAACAATAAATAAATGCCAACACCAAGATAAAAAGGGATTATAATTATCTGACAAAGATTTTAAAGATCTTTGAACAGTTCTGAGCCTGCCTGAAACAATGAAAAATATATACTCTCAGCAAAGAAAAAGAAGATATGAAGAACCAAATGGAAAGTTTAGAACTGAAAGAAAAATGGAATAATCTAAACAGTAAGTTAAATGAGATCATACTATACAATCTTGCTTTCTTTCAACTTAATAATGAAAATCTAAGTCTCTTTGTAAATACACATAGAGCATTTTAGTAGCTATATTCCACTGTATAAATTAACTATCATTTATTTAATTCATCCTCAATAGACATTTATATTGTTTATAATTTCTATTATAAACCAAGATATTTATATAATTATCTCTATCATTCTGCATAATTATGTCATTTTTAATGTGATACAACTAAAAATGAGAGTATCATGTAAAAGGGCATGCACAGTTTAAATTTTCATACACATTGGCAATAACCATCAAGAAAACTATACTAATTACATTCCCACTAATAGTGAATCAGTCTACCTACTTACTTGCTCACATCCTTGCCAACAATGGGTACTGTCTCAATGTGTCTTTGTTTTCTAATTTCAGAAGTGAAAATAGTCCCTCGTTGTTTTTACATACATTTCTTTATTACTAATATGATAAATACATTTTCGTGTGTTTAAAAGCCAAAAATAGTCTTTCTTTTGAAAATTACCAATGCAGATCTTTTGTGAATTCTCACTATTTATCCTACTGATATAAAAAAGCCCTTGGCATTTCACAAACATAAGCTAGTTGATAAATAGGTTTAAATATATTTTCAACCATTTTGTTTTTTTAACTTTGTTGATGTCTTTTTTTTGGCAGAAGAGTTTTTAACTGGTTTAGATTTCATTTTAGCAAATCAAATTTAACTAAACCTTAGTCCCAAATTCAGTTAAAGTACAAAGACATCTAAAGGCTCAGTCCCAACTAGTTTTAGAGCCCATCAATCATGAAATCGACATTCACTACTGGTAAGAGTCTAGAATTAGTCTTCCCATTTTAATAAGGGTAAAGAAGAGAATACTGACACTCTCTAATTATCTATACATTCAACTAACAATAGATTTTCCACATACATAGTTTCTCCAAGTGGTATCATTGGATTTTGACTCCAGTTTTTAATTTTTTTATCTTCATCTGAGAACATATTTTTTCATTCCTTTTTTAAAGAGAGAAAGAGAGAAAAAAACATTGATGCGAGAAACACTGATTGGTTGTCTTCTCGTATGCATCCTGACTCGTATGGGGATCTAACCAGCAACCCGGGTATGTGCCCTGACTGGGATTGAACCTACAACTTTTTGGACTACATAACAATGCTCCAACCACCTGAGCCACACTGGCCAGGGTGACTCTATTTTTAAAAAACACATATAATGCTCCATTTTCCCATTGGGATCTCACTCCTACTCTAATCCCAACCTATCTGGCTGGTAATTTGGCAACTTACCTTGTAACACTTTTTTTCTACCAGAGGCTGGACCATTTCCCACAGCTTTCACTTTTATCTGGAAACCTACATCAAAATAACCAAAACTCTGAAAACTACTAGACTGCTACCTAATGGATCATTATGATCACTATCTAAGATTTGCTACCATGCGCTGCCTCTCTTTTAGAGCTTTACCTAAATTTTCTAAGCAACCTTGGGTATTATAATTTGAATTGCTAGTCCTCACTTGAGCTACTGCTCAGCTGGGATAGAAAAGAAAATAAGTGTGACCCTGACCAGTGTGGCTCAGCTGACTGGAGCATCATCTCATACACCAAAAGGTTTTAAGTTCAATTCCTAGTCAGGGCACATCTAGGCCTTGTGTTTGATCCCTGGTTGGGGAGTGTACAGAAGGCAACCAATCATCATTTCTTACACTGATGTCTCTCTCCTCACTACCCCCTCCAAAAGCAATGAAAAAATGTCCCTAGGTGAGAATTAAAAAAGAAAGAAAGTAAAACAAATGTGATATATTATTCCTTCTTTTATTCATTTTCCCTACTTCTTTTTCCCCACCATCCACTCAGAACTCAGGTTCTGGCATACTTTATCACACAAAGCTGCCTGATTTATGGTAAGTAGCACTAATAATGACTAACAGAGTCACTGAAGTTGTAATTTCTGTGAAAGTTGCATAACTAAAACCATAATGAGAGAAAAATAGTTTTAAAAGGATGTCTTTTAATAATGTGAGGGAAGAAATTAAAAAACACTAATCTCTACGTCATCTGATGTTATTCTACAATTTCATGGAATAAAGAATTTATCTACAATGTTTTTAACCAGCCCCCAAAATATTTGCTAGTCCTTTCTTTAACTACCAATGTATTAATTAAAGACATATCTAACATCAATAACCATAATCATAGCATTACTGCCTAGGGCCAGATTACATTACTTAGATTTTTCATCTTCTTCAGTCTAACATTTTTAAGTCATAAGTAATTTTTTTAATTAGTTTTATTATGTTCCAGGATACTTCCCTTAGCTAAAGAAGTACAGTACAAGTTCATCTTCAATTCCTTAGCAATCAACTCACTATACTCTGCTGGAGTTAATTTTATAAAGCATCAAAGTATTAACCACACTGGATCAGGAAAATATAGCTAAAAAGGATATTATAAAGTTAACCCAATGGATCTCAACCAGGGACTATTTTGCCCCCCAAAAACATTAGACAGTACCTAGAGACATTTTTGGCTGTCACAATGGAGGAAGGAGGGCCACCATCTATTGGTATCTAAGTGAAGAAAAGCCAGAAAGCTGCTAAACATTCTATAATGCACAAGACAGCCCGGAAAACAAAGAATTATCTGGTCCAGCCAAGACCTGGTAGTTCAGTTGGTTAGAGCACCATCCCCATACTCCAAGGTTGCAAGTTCGATCCCCAGTCAGGACATATACAAGAATCAACCAATGAATGCATAAATAAGTAGAACAACAAACCGATCTCTCTCTCTCCCCTCCCTCCCTCCTTTCCTTTCTCCCCCTCTAAAATCAATAAATAAAAAAGGTAAAAAAAAAAAAAAAGAAGAGTGATCTGGTCCAAAACATCTATAATGATGACACTGAGAAAACTATGAAATTTTAACATACACTACATTGTATCAATGTTAAGTTTCCTGAATTTGATTATTTTCATGTGGCTTTGTAAAAGAATGACTTTGTTTTTAGTATTGTAAATACATATCAAAATACTTAGAAGTAAAGGAACGTGTCTCAACTTACCCACAAACGGTTCAGAAAAAGATAATATGTAAATATGTAGACAGAAAAATGAATGATAATGCAATAAGCCAAAGTGCTAACAATTGTTGAATCTGAGTATTTTTTTATTCTTACAATTTAAAATTATATCAAAATAAAAAGTTAAACAAGTATTACCACACCTGTAAACTTCTTTTAACTAGGAACCTTTGCACAATTTCCTAGTTTATTATATGTGCAATAGAGCAAACCAGCTTTCTTTTACTCCTTTCTCAAAATAAATTACACTATTGAGTGGATACTTGTAAATTTGACCCAGATAACTCAAGTAAGTATAAGCTGGAAAGGATAGTTTCTAAAATGTGAATTTCACAGAAAAGGATAGAAACATTTGGATGTCTACCAGGGATATGATGTTCTCCAGTATAATACACCCCTGCATTGTACATTTCAGGTTTTTGATACATACTGAAAAATGCAATCATTTAGAACCACAACAGATCTGAATACAATCAGTTGGAAAACATGAATAAGCAGTAATACAAAAATATTTTTAAGCTCAGATTTTCAGAAGTTTAACATTAGTTCTGAATTCTTAAACCATATCATTCTTATTTCTAGGTACTTATTACTTAAATAGCATTTCAAAAAACATACAATTCACAGCTTCGCAAATATTAGTGGTTTACTTTTGGAAAGAGATAATTAAAATTTTTGAATCCAGGGAAAAAAATGGAGGCACTTACAGATGTCTGGGACATACTTGACTGTTGTGTGACACTTCCTGTGGGGGACGTAGATGGTCTTCCACTGGATAGACTTGCCTAAAATAATAAGATCTTTATAATATGTCTATAAAAACCTAAAGTTAAAAACATTCTGGTGCCAGGATACCGCAAAACCACAATAAGAGTCAAAGTGTCTATGTATGAACCAATTAATTTCACAGTCAACATGGATTAAGCTTTGGCCAAACAGATTATGAAAAAAACAAAAAAGATGAATGGTGGAAACAGAGGACCCAAAGGCTAATCTTATTTTAATAGCTGCAGTCATTGTCGGTTTTACTCTACAGGCCTCTGTCTTCTCTGAAGTGGAATCACCACTCCAATGTTACAAAAAAGAAACTGAAGCGACATGAAATGCCAGTGGGTTTCAGTTTCCTAACTCAAATCATGAACGGGATGTTATTTAAAATCACACTACCAAAAAAGCACCAGCTGGGGATGTGTTTACAATAAAAATAAACCTTTTTCAGGTTCAGTCAAGTGAGATCCTCCTCTAGTAAGATTTAAGATTAAACCTCACATATAATTTTATTTAAATAAATAGAATAATGAAAATATTTTTTAAAACACAAGCATTTAATCGTTAAAATCATCCTGTTATCAGTATGACTAGATTTTAGAAAGGTGCATATGCATATCTTTATACAGAAAATCTCTGGAGGGATACATATGAAACTGGTCTGCTGGCCACCTCTGAAGAGTGGAAAATAGCAGTGAGCATAGGAAAGGAATACTTCCGCTTTACCTCTTACAAACAATTTTATACTGTTTTATCTTTAAGTAAGTATAAATTATATGCACACTGAAAAAAGCCTCTTTTTGTTAAAATGTAAATACAATTCATGTAACCCTAAGTATTCACTCTTCTACCTGGAATTTCACACACAAAATCATGACACTAGCATAGCATTTCTGCAGTGCAGATAAAAAGCAGTGAGACAAAAAGTTAACAACAGAGTAACAAAAAACATACCTACTATTTTTTAAATTAACTTCCACTTGGCAGCCTATTATAGTTCTTCAAGAAAAAATTATCATGACATCTTTGGACTCTGAAATAACACCCAATTTATTTATTTTCTGTAACTATCTGCAAACAATGTCAACTTTGGCCTCGTAAGTCTTCATTTGTTTCAGTCTCACCTGAACGGCAGCAAGGCTCTGGAGCTGGGAGCTGCTTAAGTGCTGCTGCTGAAGAGCTGCAGTGTGCAGCATTAGGTGCTGCTGCTGAGCTGCATACATCTGCTGAAGGTACTGAGCAGCTGAGCTGGGGGGGCGATGCAATGCCTGTTGAATTACCTGTGATAAGTCAAGTGAACCAATATCAAACCATAATATTAACCATAAAATAAAGTATTAAAAAAGAAAGTTTAAAATTTCACTAATTTAATATTCAATGTCATGGAGTTTATTAACATAGTTCTAAATTATATAACACTAGGATCGTGCAAATTAAATCTATACAAATTAAAATTACCTGGTATATAGACAATTCACAAAAGAAAACGGGGCCAAACAAGCATTTGAAAAGATCTTCAATCTCATTAGTCGACTCAATTTACAAATTAAAACAGGATCACTATTTTCCAATTTTCAGATGTATAAAGATTTAAAAAGATACTACTACTAACTGAGAGAAGAGATACTCTCATAAATGTTTGTAAGAATGTAAACTGGTAAAAGCGTTTTGAATAAGGGTGGAATTCAGAGCTTGGCTACAGAGGAGAATGTGTGTGACCCTGCAGCCTCTGCAAACAGTACTGTACATCAGTGCCGTCCAATATAGCAGCCACTAACCATGTGTGTCTCCTGAGCACTTACAATGTGGCTGGTGCAACTAAGGAATTGAGTTTTAACTTTACTTAATTTTAATTTAAATATAAATAGCCACATACAGCTAGTAGCTACTGCATTGAACAGCACACATATATCTATATTTATTAACAAAGAGAATTCCCAAATATATCATAAGGTGAAAAAAAAGTCAGGTTACTAAATAGTGTAGAGAGTAAATGTCTTATTTATTTTAAAAATTTTGAATAGTCAGTAAAACATTAAAAGACTACTGATGGGTAACTGGATTGGGGTGATTTTTACCCTCTCGTTTATACTTTCATTTAAATGTCCGAAAAAAACCTTAAAATGAGTAGGTATATTAATAATCACATAAATTACACAAAGCAATTTACCTTTTAGGAAATTACTAATTACTACCTCAAATATAATATTTCAAATATGTAAAAATGTTTTTAAGTGTCAGATTCCTTGTTTCAATTGTTTCAATATATTATAGAATAAAACTGTTCTTACTAAAAAAAAATTTTTCTGAAAAAGTGTTACTGTGACTATTTATTAGGAAAATATAAAATCTGAGCCTGAAATTTCCTAAACAGATAAATGTAGAAAAATCAAATATTGTAATCACAGAGGAAAATCCTTTACCTGTCCAAACCAGTAAGTCAAACTATGCCAGTCCTCTATAACCACATCCTGAAGTCACACCATGCCCACGGTGGTTCTGAAACAGCACAGAACCCTCACACCAGCACCAAGCCGACAAGTTGAAAAAAGCTAAGGGAGTAATAAAGCTATAACCTACAGCTTTAGGGTCTGAGTCAGGACACCCTGAACCAAAAAGCCATGCATCTGTTTATCCAAATTCCAATGAAGCACATTTCCTGGTGGTGTTTGTTTTCACGTGTTCATTCATATCTCATCTCTCCAACCACAGGGTTCTACACTTGCTACAGACTCCTGTCCAAAGTCAGTGGAGGCTTCTGAGCCCTAGTTGCAGGGGATTATACACCAACATTAAGTAGTTCAGAATTATAACAGTATGTCTTTCGTTCAGATAAGTCTATATATGTTCTAATTCCATAACAAATGAGTAATCTATTTGACAGACACTTTTGTCAGAGTGTAGTGATTTTTCTACTGTCAGCATAGTGTTTCATTAGCATTCAATGCTACACTCATGGGAGAGAGACTTTTTAAATACAAGTTAAAGATATAGCACATTGTTCTTATTTGTTCCTCTAAAGGAACCAGGAAAATAAAGAACATTCACAGGACTAAAAAAGAAAGCTGGAAGGTATTAAAGAACTACTTACGTAGTTCAATACTGACTTGACCGTATTGTAGGGGAAGCAATTCTATGATATCATACAAACTAGTGTTAGTGCTATTTGTGAGATACATCTGTATCTATGCATTTCCAGTAACAATTTACAATTATAGTTGATGTACAGTAATATATTACTTTCAGGTGTACAACATAATAATTCAACATCTATATACATTACAAAGTGATCACTAATACAAGTCTAGTAATCTTCTATCACCATACAAAGTTATCATTGTTGATAATAACCAACAATTTTCCCTCTGCTGTATATAACACTATTTTTTATTAACACATCCAGCTCAGGAACAAACTAGAGAACAAAATGGCATATTAAAATATGTCATCTGTATGTTAAAAGATCTAGATACTGTTCTTTATACCCCTTGCCTCAGGGAAAGATGAAGATCATTAAAAACACATTCTGCATCGCAGTTTGAACTTTTGAACTGACTGGGTCTCCAACAATTCTGACCCATGGTAACTTCAGAATCCTAAACCATACAACAGTTAAATAACCACTATCCCGGAATATCCACTCTAGAAAAATGAAAAGGGAGAGGACTACACTGCCAAGTTATTTTCAGGGTACAATACAATTATGGGGAATGTAATGAGAATAAGCTGGTATAATGGAAAATATAAGAACCCACAAAGTGGATAAGGGCACAACTCTAAAATGAGAGAACCTACTAGCTTTGTGAGTTTAGGAAAGTTATTTAGCCTACTTAAAACATCAGTTTTCCCATTTGTAAAATGGAGATAATAGTAGTATCTAATAATCCATGCATAACATTTATCAAATGCTTGGCCTGTAACAATTGTTCAGTAAATGTTAGTGATTATTACTTACTACATTTAATGTGTCCACATAGACCTAGATGCTTCCTTTAATCCTCATAGTAGCTAATGAGGCAGATGGTCTCATCCTCATTTTACAGTTTCCTTAGGCTACTGTGGTTCCCACCCAAGACCACATAGCTACTAATGATAAAGAAACTGGAACTCAAAGAGCACAGCAGACTGCAACGCCCATGCTCTTTTCATGCAATACCAGATTGCCTCAACTTCCATTATTATAAAGGTTAACCAAGTAAACTTCATTTTATCAACTAACCAAAAAGCCTAATATTTTTCCTAGTTAAATATTCCTTTGTACCTCTGCCTCTAAGAGCTTTAGAATAAATCCTTCCAGTTAGGGTTCTTAGATCACTTAGGTTTAAAAACAAACCTCTTAACACATCTACAGACCTGAATAGATCTCCCTAAATCTGTATTATGGGTTCAAACATAAAATAACCCCCCAAACTTAGAGTCATTCTGCATGTTGGGACTCCACATTGTAGTGGCTGCCAGAGACCTTCCAATTATAAGCCACACTCTGACAAGTATAAGCCCTCTCAATAGAATGATTATTAAACACATTAAACACTGTATTTTGCCGTGTATATTGCACTCTTGTGTATAATGCACACCCATGTTTTGGTGTGCATTGTACACTGGATTATTATGTCCATGGCATGTATTCATTATACCCATGGATAATGCACATCTTATTTTTCCCTCAAAAATTTGAGCAAAAAAGTGCACATTCTACACAGTAAAACAAAGTAACTTTTTGACTATTTCAAACATTAACAATTCTAACTGTACTTATTTAGAGGATACCATTTAATTCATTGGATACAAAACAGGAGATTCACCAGGCATAAGCAAAAGTAATGACATCCTAAGTCCAGCCTACCCACCATTATAACTGAAATACCTGTACAGCATGTCGGTCTGATCCGCTGTAGACAGAGATCTGTGGTTGCTGCATTCGAGAGGATGAAGTGGTGATGGTGGTAGTGGTGGTGCTACTGGTTGTTGTTGACGCAGATGATGTTCCAGGGTTTGGTTCACTATCCATAGCTGTACTGTGGTCCTTAAGTCTGGCAGACAACACAGAGGGTTTGTATTGGCAAAAGCATTATCTGATGTGTCTTAAAGAACACTTAATAATTCCAAAGAAATAACAGTCTAAGTTTCTAAGAAGGCCCTCAAAACACAGATAGCACACAGTCACCATAAACACTTTGAAAGAAAAAGTACTTCACAAATATATACCACATTTAATACCTAATGCCAACTAAATTTAAATTCAAATGGTTCAGGATATATGAGTCAGATAAAAGTATGGCCTCAAGTTTAACTTTTCATTATCAAAAGAAGATGACTGTCTTGAAACCAAAACAGGTGATGAGTGAATACTAAACTGCCTAGGCAAATAAATACTCAAACAATATCAGAGTACTTTAAAATATGCACTTGTATGTTTATATTATTTTGACTATACTAATTATAAGTTAAAGTCATTCTTATCTATATATTAAAATACGGTGCCTAAGGGCTCATGGGAGTTAGCTTGGTTTTTGGTTACCATATACACTTGCTTTAAAAAGAAGTTCTCTTACAAAATAAGGTAATAAAAAATGTTAAAAATCACACTGGCTTTTTCCTGAACAATTTTATAACACTGTCTTTACTAAGTCTAATAAGGAGAATGAGTTAGACTTTCTAGCAGACTACTCTGACTGCATAAATAGAGAAGCTGACAACTATTTCCCCACTTCCTTACCAAAAAAATCTTTTTCACAAATTGTCCCAAATCTTGAAAACAGCATAATTATACCACTTTCCTCAGGTATGGACAGTAAAGCACATTTTTGTACAAGACTCTGATATTTTCCCCTCTAATATATATAAACTCACTTCACTATTGTATAAAATTCCATTACATATGGAATTTGTATCTGAATAAATTCTAACATTTTAAATCAATTCTGAGGGCCTCAATGTTGTTAGAAACTAGAACTACAAGTAGTGTTTGTGTAGGGTGAGAAATGTACCACAATGGTGAAAAGCGCACAAGAACATACTGGTTTTATCTACCCTTCTTACCCGTCTTTCTTCAGAGAAGCAAAATCTGGCCCGCCTCATATTAGCAGCATTGACAAGAATGTAACAAGAACACTTTCTACTTCAAGAAAAGACAAAGGAATTTGGTACTAATTGTGCACGCATACACCATTCCCATACCGTGTCCTTTTATGTAAAAGTTCTCTTTGTTCTTTACATCACTCATGTAAATAGTATTTATATGCTCTTCAGAGAATCAAGTGTTTTTTAAAAATCTCGATTTAGTAAGTGGTGAAAGGAAAAAAGTGGGGGACAAAAGCTGACTACACTTACTTCTTTGATTAGTAAATGACTCATACATCGTTAGGCTTTTCTGTTGGTTTTTTAAATAGTTTTTCAAACTGCCTTCCAGTCATCAAATCACAGCATCTCACGATCACTGTTCAACATCATAGAGATTTAGTGGTAGATAAGGTAAACTTTTTCCAAACTACCGGCTGTCAAGACACTTCTGAACCTCGTACCAGTGATACCAAAAAGCCAGCTTAAATTCTGGTCCCTTTAGAGTGCTAATCCGCTCAGCCATACCCTCAAACCCAAACCCTACGATAAGCAGTTCAGTAACTAACCAAAAATGGTCACAGAGAATCCAAACTGTAGGCACAATTCTAAACATCGGTGAGCGGAACCGGCCAAACCACTGAAAAGCCTTTGGATACCTGGCACAAAAGAACAATTTGTGTAACTCCACCGTCTGTGCACAGCAACGCCTGCAAAACACAGTCGGCAGCCCCGGTGCACAAGAGGCCTACCAGTCAATACTAAGTTTGCGTCCCTAACTATGCATACCATCACACAGCCACACAAGAATGTGGCCCTCTAGGGACGCATGAACACTGCAGCCAGAGACCCGAGGGAAAGATCTTCCCTTCCCAGAGTCTTTTCAGCCTGGCCAGACCCACGGAAGCCCCCGCCACTGTAAGGCCCACGCCGGGACACCTACTCCACGCTTCCCGGGGGAGGGGTGGGCAGCCCCCACGTCTAGGGCTCTCCCGCAGAGGAGTGGGGTGGCATTGGAGCAGGAAAGAGGGGAGCGAGAAGGAGGCCTGGCAGTGCCCGCCCAGCCCTGGGCAGCCTCCGCAGGCCCCCGGCTGACAAGGCTGCCCGCGGGGCCCACTTGCAGGGATGACAGCACCTGAGAGGCCCACAGGGGTTGTCCCTCGGAAGACCCCAACTGCCGGGGCCCAGCGGTGACCCCGGGCACAGTGCCCTGCTGATCCGGGACCAGTCCGCGGAGGAGGCGCTCCCGCCTGGAGGTAACAGGACCCTTACAGGTCGCCTCCCCACAACCCCCCACGGGGCCAAACGGGCTCCTCCACGATAAGGGAGCTCTCGGGTCTCCCCTTCCCTGCATTGCCCGCAAAAGATCCCTGAGCATTCCCCTTGGGGAACATGTCGCTGCCCCCACTCGCCCCCCGGCTACGACATCAGTCACCAGCAAGCCACTCACTCCGCTTCCGCCATCTTCTCTCCTCCATCACTAACACAGGCTGCGCATGCGTCCCCCCGCTCCCCCGGCGGGACGGGCGGGGGCAGGGTCGGCCGGGCCTTGGGCCCCCGGGGTCACGTGGGGTCATCGGCTCTCAAGCCCCGGCTTCAAACTGAGGCCCTGCTCCCTCTGGAGTTGACCGGGTCTCCCCAGTTTTGATCCAAAGTGCCTTACCTCCAACTCCTCGCTTTCTCTTGCCAAGGGTCTTCCTCTTGGGGGGGGGGGGGGGGCGGGTTCTGTAACCAAAATAAGAAAAGTTCCGCGTCAACTACTAAATTAAAACTTTGAGTATATAAAGCATACCAAAGCCTAGGAAAACTGCAAAGAATGAGGTGAAAGAAAGTTATCTGAAGGACTGGATGCTAAGGTCTCAGAGGGAAAGGAAGATGCCTTCATGGTTGCAAGGCTTGTTACCTAGGGAGCATTGGAGTTTGGGGTTCCGAACCAGCACTTTCTCTCTCTCAAAGATAGTGTTCAGGGTGCTGGTGTGGTGGGTGGTTAAGAAATCATCCTGAACCCTGGCTGGTGTGGCTCAATGGATTGAGAGCGTGCCTGTAAACCAAAGGGTCTCCAGTCGGATTCCCAGTCAGGGCAGGTGCCTGGGTTGAGGGCCAGATCCCCAGTAGGTGGCATGCAAGAAGCAACCACACGTAGATGTTTCTCTCCCTCTCTGCTTCCCTTCCCCCTCACCAAAAATAAGTAAAACCTTTTTTAAAAAATCATCCTGGTTATCCCATGTCTTTGACATGAATGTACTGAGCATTTAGTAGGGGTTGCAAACTAGAATAATACCACAGGGAACAAGCAGAAATGGCCACAGTTTTGTTAATGTTGTTTATTAATAGATACAGATAGATACTGACATAGATATAGATATATAGCAACTACTGTGAGGCAGAAAGGGACAAAAAGGTGAGTATAAAAAGTCCCTTTCTCCCAAGAACAGCCTGATGGAAGAGCAAAATATGTGGGAAGGGGTGCAGAGCTTCCACGCCCTCTCCAGGTACCTCACTCCCCCAGCACCTTCATGGGTTCACCAACCCAAAAACTCTCCAAACCCTGTCCTTTGGGGTTTTTTTTTAAGGTTTCATTATATAATTATGTTTGACTAAATCATTGGTTATTGGTGATAACTGATTCAACTTCCAATCCCTCTCCCCTCCCTTGAGAAGGGGGAATTAGAAGGGTTTTAGGAACTCTGTGCCATGAATGGAGTAGAAGACCTAATGCGTATTTCTTATTATAAATCACAGTATCATAAGCCCAAAATGACTACCACAAACCCATAGGCTAAATACAGTCTGTTTTTGTACAGCAATCAAGCTAAGAATGGTTTTTACATTTTCTAATGATTGAGGGGGAACATCAAAAGAACAATATTTTGCAACAAGTGAAAATTACATGAAATTTACCTTTCAATGTCCATAAATGAAATCTATTAGAACACATTCATGCTTGTTCATTTATATACTGTCAATGACTGCTTTTGGGCTATAAGGGCAGAACTGAGTAGTGGCCACAGACAGTATGATGCTCTACTTACTATCTGGCCCTTTACAGAAAAAGTTTGCTGACCTCTATTCTATGTCACTGATCACCCAGTGCCAGACTCTTTCAGATTGATTAATACAGCACACACACTGTCCTATGCTTCAGCTAGCCCATGATTGCTCTCATAGAATCCTATGTGATAAGACAAAAAGTCCACAGACCCAGATTTGTATACTGTGCTCACTACTTTACCAAGTAAGCCACCTTGGCCAAGTGATTGAACTGCTCCTAGTTCTATAATGTGCGTAAAAGAGGAGACAACAACACCTTACAAGATTGTTGTAAAGTCTTAAAAATCAACATGTAGTCTAAAAAGTCCTCTTTTTCGTTTTTAACTTTTTATCAAGATCTTTTTTCACCAAGATCTGCTCAATAAATGTTACTGAGCATGCCTAATACTCAGTAAGTTTTAAATGCTTGTTAAGGAAATGACTGACTGCTTGAATATTTGGATGAATGAGGCATAAAATTCTAGTATACCCTGTAAGTTGGAATGACACTATGCATAGACTTGCTTTGTCTTTTACTTGAAAGTAATATACTGCAACAAAGTATTTTTATTAAACCAAATAGTATTGAAGCCGAAAAGACAGTCTCTGGTCTTGCCACCTTTTCAGTATGTTAATCACAGGCTTATCAGTCTTATCTTCCCATGTATACCTGTGGGCGGCATGGTACACAGTCAGCTGTATCTCCCCAGGTGCTGAATAGTAGGAACACTGAACATTAAAACTGGAGGGACATTAGACATCATGTGACCCACACTGAGGAAGAATCCATGGCAAAAGAAATTGAACTCTGATCTATCCACCCAGTCCAGAGTTTTTTGCCTTGTGGCCACAAGGCCTTACTTCAAGCGTGCAGGTGCTCAACTAACGCTTGATGATGTTATGTACTTTCACTTTCATTTTGCTTTTTCGTGTTTAGTGTTTGCTTAGCATTATGGCAGCCTGAAAGAGTTGTTATAAGCAGGGCTTTAGAATCAGACAAACTTAGATAGGAATCTTGGCTCTTCTACTCACTAGCTGTGTGAACTTTTGCAATCCTGTATGTTCCATCTTCAAAATATAACCTCATCTCTACCATGAACACATGAAATCATCAAAATACAGATCGAATGGTACAACCTTACTATCTCCACTGTTATCAGCCTAAGCCCAGCATCTGCTTCCTGGACTGCTGCAGTTGGCTGCTAACAAGTCACCCACCCTGCTTCTACTCTTGTTCCTCTATAGCCTATTCCCCAGCCAGCAGCCTAAGTAATCTCTTAAAACTAATAATCAACTCTGGCTGGACAGCTCAGTGGGTTAGAGTATTGTCTCCATATGCCAAAGTTGTGGGTTCAGTTCCTGGTCAAGGCACATACAAGAAGCAACCAATGAATGTGTAAGTGGAACAACAAATGTTTCTCTCTCTTTTTCCCTTCCTCTCTATCTCTAAAGTGAATTTTTAAAAAAATGTAAATCAGATTATGTCACTGCTCAGATCCTCCAATGGCTTCCCATCCCACTTAACAAAGAGCCAGAGTTTTGTCTTATTCATTCTGCCTCAGCCACACTGGCCTCCTTGCTTTTTCTCCTTTGCTCCTGCTCTTCTGCAGTGGGAGTGCCTTTCACACAGATCTCACTTCCTTACCTCTTTCCGGGCTCTACCCACTTATCTTCTCAGAGAGCACTCCGTACCACCTACCTTAATACAGCCTTCTCATCCCTGTGCCACTTTACTTCTCTTCATTACACTGCAATGCTCCACACGTTATGTTATGTACATATTGGTTTACTTATTCACTACTCCCATCAACCTCCAGGTTGTAAGCTCCACGTTTTGTTTGTTGTTTTCCCAGTTGTTAAACATTAAGTGCTCAATAAATGTGCATTGAATGAATGAAGTTGCTTAGCCTCTCTAATCCCCAGTTTCCTAATCTGAAAACTAGGAATAATATTTGCTACAAAGTTATTGTTGAAGTTAAATAAAATTGAAATAATGTCCATATATAGTAGTGCATAATAAATGCTGACTTTTGTTGTTATTTTGCCCAATATTATGCTAAAAGTAAAGGAAAATAATCCTCTTACCCTATTTCCAAAGGTTATGATTTTTAAAAGTTACAGTGCAGTTTTTCCTTTTTAAAGTTAGCAGTTACATTTTTTAAACTTGCATCTGCTGTATTGTAAAGTATTTAGTGTCAGTATGAAGGAACAGATATTTGCCTGTATATGCTCCTAAAGTATTAAACTAAACTGTCATATGACCCAAAAATCCCTCTTCTAGGTATCTACCCAAAAAACTCTAAAGCATTTATTCAGAAAGATATGTGCACCCCTATGTTTATTTCAGCATTATTCACAGTGGTCAAGACATGGAAACAGCCAAAGTGTCCTTCAATAGAGACTAGATAAAATAGATGTGGTACACATGTACAATGGAATACTACTCAGCCATAAGAAACAAATGAAACACTGCCATTTGTGGCAACATGGATGGACCTAGAGAATATCATGCTAAGCTAAATAAGTCAATCAGAAAGAGCCAAGAATCACATGATACCACTCATATGTGGGATAGAAGACTGAAGACACAGAGAACTGAATGGTGGTTACCAGAGGGAAGGCAGGTAGAGTGGTAGTAAAGGGTAAATGGGGCCAAAAATAGGATGACAGAAGATGATTTGACTTTGGGTGGTGGGCACACTATGCAATATACAGATCATGTATCATAGAAATGTACACTTGAAACCCATATGATCTTATTAACCAATGTCACCCCAATAAATTTAATTTAAAAAAGAGGACACCTGGGTTCTCGGCACTCTGAGGGCCAGGTTGGCTGGATCTCGCTCAAACCCTTGGGTGCTACTGGCAGTTCGAGCAACCCTTCTCTGGCAGTTTCTGTCATAATACTTAGGAGAGCAAAATAGAGTAAAGGCCAACATGATCTTAAATGTTCCATTTGGGGGGCTGGATCAAGGCAAAGCACTTCCACAGCGGCTTACAGTGGAGGCGTGCTTTAGACACATCCATCGTAAGATTAAAAAAAAAAAAAAGAACTGTGCATTTCCAGCCAGTGCTCTTCAGCAGTTCATTTAACCTAAATGAACTCATCACTAAATGATCATTACTAAATCAGAGATAACAGTAATCCTTACCAGATGAGCTTTAGGGAGAAATTAATTAATCTAAATGTGATTGTGTTTGGCAAAGTGTTTTTATGATTGCAATGCACTACGTACATGTGTTTAAAGTTTATCTTACTGCAATATACTGGAGAGACATTTTTTAAAAAGATTTTATTTATTTATTTTTAGAGAGGAAAGGGAGGGAGATAGAGAGAGAGAGAGAAACATCAATGTGCGATTGCTGGGGGCCATAGCCTGCAACCCAGGTATGTGGCCTGACTGGGAATCGAACCTGCGACACTTTAGTTCGCAGCCCGCGCTCAATCTACTGAGCTACGCCAGCCAGGGCAAGACATTTTTTTAGAATAAGAATTCAGAAGGTTTTTTGTTGTTGTTGTAATTGTAGAAATGTTCAAGGGCAAGACCAGCAGGGTAGGAGTTGCGGGGGGGGGGGGGCACTAAAAATTGATTCAGGAAAAGAATAATAATTCACTGTCTATTTATATAGTGAAATTTTGGATTTAAAGGGTATTTTCCGTCAATAAACTTCAATGGGCTTTGAAATGTTTATTTATTTTCATAACATTTTGAAGTCAGTTAGGTTAAAGTTGTCATTTGCTTCCTGAAAGGGAAATAAATACAGAGCAAGTTACATAACCTGCTTGAGTCAAAATTAGAACAAAGTCTTTCAACTTTGCCATGGAGTGCTCAGACTCGAGATTACACTCCACTCCCACAGTAAGTACCTTCTTTTGCTGGAATCATCAAAGGTTTGGTTTTACCAAAATACCTGCTGGTCAAGCAATTAAAATATAGAAAATCTGTCATCAAATAATCATTAGGAACCCATTATCAGGAACTCATTGGCCACATCGAATCCTCTAAAATGCAGGCCTTGCTTCACACTTAATGAAGTTAAGAGTCTGCATCCACTTCTGAGGTCCCAGTGCTACCATTCTCGTCTATTCTGGGCCACCCTTTCCTCTGTTCTCATCTGAAGAACAGATATCTTTCATCCTTATTTTCCCTAAAACTTCAGCTGATTTAGGACTAAATCATAGGACTAAATTCAAAGCCCCTTCCTTGGCTTACAGGGTCTTTATTTTCTGACTCTGAAGCCCTTCCTCTGCTTCCAACTGCCTTTATATTTAAGCCTCATTGAATTATTCACCATTCAGACATAAGCTAGGCCTTTTCACCACTATGGTTTTACACTCAGCATTAATTCCACCTAAAACAGCAATAAGAAGTTGAGGGGAGACAGAGAAGGCTATACTTGTTGAATACTTACTGAGTGTTCTACACACAGTATCTCTAATTTGCACAGCAAGCCCATGAAGTAGGTATTACTATCCTCCATTTTGCTGATGAGCATACTCATTTCAGTGGGATTAAATAACCTGTCCAAGATCACACCACTAGTAAGTGGCAGGACTAGCTTTGGAACCAAAGCCGACCTCCAAAATACTTGCTCTGGCCTGTTCCATAAGCTGGTTCTGTCCATCCACTGTCATCACCTGGCATTGTTCCTCAGATTCTGCTCCATGTTTTCTTCCTTCAACCATCACAGCCTCTCCCAGTTGGAGTTAGCTGCTCTCACCAAACTTTGTAACTCTGTAATAGTACTTACCAGGTGTTTGTTTTTAATTGAGATATAATTCACATAATATAAAATTCATTTGTTTGAAGTGTACAACTCAATGTATATTCACAACATTGTAAAACCATGGCCATTATCTAATTCCAGAACATCTCATCACCCCAAATGAAACTTTGTTTCTTTTGCAATCCTTCCCCTTTCCCCCTTCCTTGCAATCCTGGCAACCACTAACCTGCTTCCTGTGTCTATGGACTTTCCTGTTGTGGATGTTTCATACAAGTAGAATCATACAACACGTGGCCTTTTGTGTCTGGCTTCTTTCACTTAGCTTAATGTTTTCAAGGTTCATCCACATTTTAATATATTTCCCTACTTCATTTCTTTTTATAGATGAATACCATTCCGTTTTATGAAAATATCACACTTTGTTTATCCATTCTTCAGTTAATGGACATTTGGTTTGATTTTACTTTTTAGCTATTATAAATAATGCTTCTATGGACATCATGCACTAGTTTTTGTGCAGACATATATTTTTAATTCTTTTGGTTACATAACCAGGGGTGACATTGTTGGGTCATGTGGGTACTGTGTTCAACATCTTGAAGAACTGTCGAACTGTTTTCCAACACAGCCACCCCACTTTACATCCCCACCAGAATGTATGAGGGTTCCAATTTCTGCACATCTTCACCAGCATTTGTTGTTATCTTTTGACTATAGTCAACATGGTGGTAGGAAGTGGTATCTCACTGTGATTTTGAGTTGCATTTTTCTAATGAATGATGATGAATATTTTTTCATGTTTTTATTGGTCATTTGTGTATCCCCCTTGGAGAAATGTCTACTCGAATCCTTTGCATACCAAAAAAATGGAGTTATTTGTCTTATTGTTTAGTGATAAGAGTTACCCATACATCTGAATCTGGTTCCCTTATTGGAAATATGATTTGCAAATGCATTCTTCCATTCTGTGGGATGACTTTTCACTTTTAAAATGGTGTCCTTTGAAACATCAGCATTTTAAATTTTGATGAAGTTCAATTTGTCTTTCTCTTTTGTTATATGTGCTTTTAGTGTCACTCTAAGAAATCATTGCCTAATGTAAATTCTCAAAGATTTACTACTGTTTTCTTCTAAGAGCTTTATAATTTTAGCTCTTACAATTAGATTTTTGATCTATATTAAGTTAATTTTTGTAAAATGGTTTAGGAAGGGGCCCAACTCTCTCCCTTTATGTATGGCTATCCAATCATTCCAGCATCATTTGTTAAAACCGAAACCAAAACAAAACTACTATTTCCCCTATTGAATTATCTTGCCTTTACCACGTTTTTATTTCTCTATTTTTTCATAGATTTTGATTGATTTCTTTTTTAATTTTTATTTATTGATTTTAGAGGGGGAGAGAGAGTGAGCAATATAGATTTGTTGTTCCACTTACTTATGCATTCATTGGTTGCTTCTTGTATGTGCCCTGACTGGGGATGGAATTACATATTTTTACGTAAATGTTGGCATATATCCGCTACTGTGTGCTCCTTGAGGGCAAGTGTTTTGCATTCCTACCTCCATGTCTACCATGGGACCCTCAACAAACATGGTCAATAAATAAAAAGCTGATTGAAGATTTGTATTGTTAACCAGCAAATACCAAGTGTCATGGACTTTGCTAGGTGTTGGGGAAGTTTTATGCATGGCATTCACAGTCTAGTGAATTTTTCAACCAGTTTCCAAGGGATCCCAGAATCTTACATTTTTAGACTGAAACGGATCTTTGAGATCATAGACCCCCTCATTGGCCAGTAAGGAGACACAGACCTTGGAAAGCTAAACAACAGCCTGTGGCCTATCTCATGTCATTTACCAGAGTGTTTCAGGTCTCTTTGAACTTACATTCTGACTATCACAAATTAACAAAGGATTTTTTCAGTTAGTCCTTGATAAAGCATTTGTTCTTGGTAAAGTTAGTCCTTGATAAAGGCCTTTCCAGATGAAAGACAATGGTTCTGTTTCATAGCACACTTATCTTCTGAGATAACTGCTATCAGAGATTTAAAAAGAATTCTCCATCCTACCTGCACATAATTACTCCTTTCTCTGAATTTTTAGATCTTCCTAGCTCTTCCACAAAATTAGCAATCTGTTTCACACTGCCCTATCGCTTTGGAATGTCATATGATCTTGGATTATTATTTATCAAAGGCTTATATGCAGTCTTCCTAAATAGACTACCACAACCACACTCAGAGAAAAAATTTGGATTTTACACTTTATTGTATGAAATGTAGAGCCTTGTACCTAGTGAACATGGAGCAGATGTTTCTGATATTATTTGTGTGTTTAGATTATTCATGTCTAAAATAAGAGCTACTAGGCCTAAAGTCTTGTTCATTTTCCCACTTCCAGAGATGATAAGGCAGCTTACTCTAGATGCTCAAGGGGAGTGACTCTAAAGAAAAAGCACCTTCTCTCACTTTCTAGTGATGATCTACTCCTTTCCTAGAAGAACAGAGAGACTAGAGACCTAATAATTAGTGTATGTATATATATTTTAAAAATATTTCTTAATATTACCATCAAAAGTTTAAACATTCTATTAAAAGCATAAAAAGCATGGCAGAATTCCCCCAAGAACTCAGTAAATGAAACTAACTCTCAAGGGAACTCTGAGTCGCAGTTTTAAATTACTGAGTCAGAAAGTAGAGAAGACATTCTGCTTCTGTTCTTATCTCAAGCTTGCCTTCTAGTTATAAGGTGGAAGAAGGAAATGGAACAATCTAGCCTCATACTGAATAGTGCTTTGCAGAACATAACCAGTATCTTTGGAACTGTTTAACTGAGTTAAAATATAAAACTAAGGCCAAATAAAAGGTTGCCGAATGAGAAAGAATAAGTCATGACATGATACTCAGTACACTGGTAGGCCTCTTTGGGAGTACAGTGAGCCTGCTAATGGGCTGTGTGTGATAAGAACAAATAATGGGTGGGCTACAGTGATGCTCCAATAACAGTGAATGCAGACAGCATTTGGGCATGTGGTTAGATCATGGAAGACAAACAAATAAAAAACAAAACTCAGAATTTTGTGAAGTTAATTTTTTTCATCTGCCAGAAATCACTCAGTCTGTTTCATATTCATGGTATTTCAAATTTATGCAAAAGAATGAAAACAGTGGATCAATGATAGAATCATTTCTATTTCACATTCTCTGGACTTTGTTTATAAAGGGAGGTCTAGTCTTTCTGCTCCTCAAATTGGAATCAGTGCACCAGCAGCATCAGCATCATGGGAAAGTTGGTTTGAAATGCAGAATCTGTGTCCCATCCTAGATCTCCCAAATTGGAATCTTCATTTTCACAAAACCCTGACCTAATTTGTATGCATGTTTGAGAAGACTGGCCTCGATGATATAAAGTAACTTGCAGCCAGTAAATTCTACCATCCCAGGATTCTAGCTGGAAAATTCTAAGTTAGAAAACATGGCAGTGACTTTTTTAGGAGTTACGTTGGACTTGCGGAAACGGACTGCTCAGCAAGTTGAGCTGATCTTTCAGGTGACAGCTTCAACGAGGCAAAGAGAAAACAAAGACTTGCTCTGCTTGTTTGGTGTCGTCGGTTTCTGTCCTACCACACTAGGGTTAATTCTAGTATTTAAGTGGACATAAACCAATGTAAAACTATTTAAATATGAAATTAAATAATTCAGTATTTGTTGAATTCCTACAACTTTCTAAGTGCCAAAAAGAAATCACAAGGTAAGATTCCTACTGTTAAGGCACCTAATGAAGATGGAGGCCTTGCTTTAAAAGTCTTAGTTTCTAGAGTGCTTTGCTGATTTAATTACAGGATGATTCCTGATTTGTTACTATCCAAAACAGAAAGCTGTACCAAGTCAGTAAAATACCTGAGCCCTAAGGAGCAGTGATAAGCGCAAAGCGCAGGTGAACTAACAGGCGGCTTTATCTCTGGAGGGCGGTTCCCGTGACATTGTGCATGTAATGAAGCAGCCAGCAATCATTATAGACTCGGGGCTCTGCTTTTTTTCTCTTTATTTCTCTGTGACCCCAAATAGCATATGGTTTAATTCAAGGTCAGCAGAAATTCCATGTAAAAATATTTGAGTCCAGCTGGAAGTATGTGGAGGTGGTAGAGAAACGAGCTAGTGCTCTGTGAGAGGAGAAAGGCTGGTGACCTCATGGGGAGTCGTAGAAGTTCACTCCAGAGTCTGTGGGGGAGAGCCAGGTTACACAAAGGAGCCAACACTGGGGTAGCAGAGCTGCTGAAGCAGGGAAAATTTATTAGATTAGGTTTACACTTTCTATTGAACATGCCCATCCTCATGGGCAGGTTTGCCATTTCAAATTAGAGGGCAGCTTATATTTGATGGCTGACTGCTATTGGTTACAGCATGGTCGGTGTAAAAACATCATTAAACAATGATACTTCTAAATGAAGTTTCTATGTTTTGATGGAGGCTCTTTCAACATCATTTTACTAGTCAACTTTGTGCCTTTCAGCCTACTCAGATATAAGCGGGTTCTTCTGGTTCCCAAAGCAGACAAGTAGTACTCAGGAGCTATTGCAATTATTGCTTGTTATTAACTGGATCATAGTTTGCTATTTAGCACATTTTTCCCTCTTTATTGATGTATGTTCTCACATTCTATCTAGATTGTATTTTTCCTGAAAAGAAGGAGAGAGCATAGTGCTTAGCACCAATTAACCCCATTGGAGTTAATTATGTTGAGGTTTCATAGACCTCTTTAATATTTAAGTAAATGTTTTATAATTTTATTGCTGACTCTCATGCTTAATGGAACTCTCTATTGATGGCTTATTAAAACACACTTCTTTTTCCACATGTTGTTTTGTATTAATAGTGTGCTACTTTAGGTTCTGGTCAAGATGACAGTGTAGGCAGACATGACTCACCTCGTTGCATAACCACATCAAAATCACAACTAAAATATAGAACAACCATCCCTCAGAACCATGAGAAAACTAGCTGAATGGAAGTTGGACAACTACAGAATTAAAGAAACCACATCCATCGAGACTGCTAGGAGGGGCACAGTTGCAGAATGGGCTGGTTTCTCACCCACATGTGGAGGACAAAAATTCGGGAGGGATATCTCAGGACCAAGGAGTCCCAGCTCCATACCAGGCCACCCAGCCCCCAGGGTTCCAGGGCCAGGAAGATAAATCCCCACAACTTCTGGCTGCAAAAACCAGAGGGGACTGAGTCAGTGGAAAGAACTGCTGGAGGTCCAAGCAGTTCCTCTTAAAGAGCCCACACACAGACTCACCTACTCAGATTTAATCCTTCTGAGCTGCAGCGCTGGGGTGGCAGTGTGAAGGGCACCAGTGGCATATTGGGAGAGGCTAAAGTGACTTATGAATGTGCCAGCAAGAAAACAAAGTATGGTACTGTATGATATGTGCTGTGATTGGTATATAAGCAGAGTAGAGGAGGAGCACAGAGGAAGAGGAAACATGAGAATGAGTAGCTAACAGCCTGGGAAGCAGAGGTGAGGAGAGTGGAATTTGGCCGGGAGTGGCAGCGACTGAGTTAGGGAGGGCATTTCAGACTAAGTAGAGGGTATTATATGTATGAGAGAGAGAGGGATATGTGTTATTGGCATCCATGAACTAGCTTCCTTTTCTGAGATTATCAGGGAATTTATGACATGGATTTTATTTTAAATTCAAAATGAAGGTATTTTATTTTAAAGGCATATGAAGGCCCAAACTACTATGTCATTAAGTGTAGCGTGGAAGTGAGATTTGGGATCTATGCTGGAATAAGCTTCTGCAGCTGGAGTGCAGGGAATACCCAGATGACTTGGAGATAAGGTTGGCCAGGTGTCAATGGGACAGTGTGAGGGCATAGGAGAAAGGAGGGCAAAGGGGAAGTCTCCAGGGTGCTGTTTGCCATCTATGTTACCGTATTTTTCAGATTATAAGACACAATTTACCCCCCAAATTTGGCAGTAATAATGGTTGTTAATGCTGCTGTTGAGTTCTGTTTACATTTACATTGGTGAAATATTATGTTATTTATGTTATTAAATATTTTACCACATTTTTTGTGTCAAAAATTTTTTTTCCTATTTTCCTCCTCTAAAACCTAGGCGCATCTTATGGTCTGAAAAATATGGTAATTAACAGAATAACAACTAAATTTTCTCATATAACCTCAGCTATCAGGACTTCAATCAGGAGCTTTGGTCACGGCTTCTGCTCTTGAAGGTTAAGTAAAACAATTGATGTGATATCAGGGCATGATCACACAGTACCTGCATCTACTATTTATCTCGTTCACCATTCTCCAAGCGGGTTCTTTGCTCCACCTTGGGACAAGCAGTCTGATGGTGGCAAAATGGGAGAATGGTGGCCTATACTGTTTTAAATCCCCTAAGCCTGTGGATTTGAACAGTAATTAATTTTTTCCTATTAAAGTTATTGCAGGAAACCAAGGGCAAGCATAATTCAGTCCAGGGAACAATGTTTATCTCCACAGGTCAAAAAGTCCCTGCAAATGATTAGTGCTTGTAATTTAAACAGTTTTCTCTCCGTTAAATGACATGGTCACATGCTTAGTGTAACCACTGAAGAATGTTAGGTGAAGGGCAGCAGGCTTACCCCAAATTGAGGGTATTATTAAGCACCATTTTAGGGACAATAGAAAGAAAATGGGCTATGGGAGACTTGTCCACAATGTCCACCACTGACTTCCCATTTTAATAATTTGATTTTCAGCTGAGAAAGAGGCATGAAAGATCCAGTAGCAGGATATATTGGATGACTTCAAGAACATAGCAAACAAATGTTCATATTTGATGCTGGCTGCAGGTCTTACTAGGAAGGCTAATTAAAACAGAATATAAAGGTTTACTTGTTCTGATCAGTCATTTTCTTGCTAGAGCAGATAAATTTCTAGAAAGGAAGCCGAGTTTTCCTAAATATGTGATTAATGTGATGCCACGTTCCTTTTAAACCTTTTTACACCATCTGGTTTTCTTTAAACCAAAGAGATGATTCAATAGTTTCTAATATTTTGTTACTAAAAAATAACATAATTTCTGTGCTCTGCTCATCTTATATGCATAAATATTTGTGCCTTATTGACTTTAAAAATTAATATCAGAGCACATCCAGAATGGAGACATGAGGAGCTCCCTGTATACTCTCCTTAATGAAACAGCCATAACTGATGAAAATTATAAGTAAAAAACAACAACAAAAACAACAACAAACTATTGGCTCAGACTATGAGGCAATTTATGCCTCAGGGCATTATCAAAAACACGGGAGCAGTAAGTTCCCAATTAATGGAGGCTAACAGAGGGGAGTGATCTCAATAAAGGCAAACCAGCTAAAAGCTTGATAAGGAGATGAGGGAAAGAGACAAAGAGAATCTGATGGAAACCACTGTCATCCCCCAGGGGAGGGAGAAGTCAGGGTGACACTGTGCATGCCAAAGCTTCAGTCTCTGAGGAGAGACATCAGAGGCTGCACAGTAGTGGGGGAAATAGACTTAACTGAATTGGTCTGGCCAAGTCACCAAACAAGTAAAGAAACAAACAACTATGACAACAAGCTCTGGAGCCAGTCAGGATCAGTCTCCAGAGCTGCTACAATGGAAATGTACAGTTTGCAACCAAAAAATTATAAGACATACAAAGAAAAAAGCAAGTGGTAACCATATATACAGAAACAGCCATTGAGAAGACACAGACGTTGGACTTGGCAGTCAACGACTTCAAAGATGCTATTATAAATATGTCCAAAAACTAAAGGAAACAATGCTTATGAGTATGGATTCAAATTTCCTCAAAAAAAATATTAGCACACTGAATCAGCAGCATATAAAAAGGAGATTATATATCATAACCAAATAGGATTGGTCTCAGGAATGCAAGGTTGGCTTATATCCAAAAATCCATTTGTGTAGCATATCAATAGCATAAAGGAGAAAACCACATGATCATCTCAATGGACACAGAGACAAAGCACTAAACAAAGCCCAACACTCTTCCATAATAAAAGTAGTCAACAAACTAGAAACAGAATGGAACTTCCTCGGTCTGATAAAGGGCATCTACAAAAAAAAAAAAATCTAGAGTAATTACATTTAATGGTAAAAGTCTAGGAACTATTCATGTAAAATTGAAAATAAGTTAAGGATGCTCACCTTTTTTATTCAACATTGACTGCAGTTTCTAGCTAAGGCAATCAGGCAAGAAAAAGAAATAAAAGGCATCCAGATTGAAAAGAAAGATGGAAATCAACCTGCATTCTAAAATGGCATACTCTGGTATAAAGGATAGTCTAAGAAATCATGAAAACACTATCACAACTAATAAACGAGTTCGTCTAGGTCCCCATTGGGAGAGCGGACTAGAGGCAATCAGTAGATGGTTCTCTCTCACATCGAAGTTTCTCTTCCTTTTTCTCCCTTCCTTCCCTTCTCTCTGAAAATAAATGAATAAAAAAATAGCCAAACGATTTACATAGACATTTTTCCAAAGGAAGTATACAAATTCAAAATAAAAACATGAAAACCTGATGTACAACATCATTAGTCATTAGGGAAATGCAAATCAAAATCACAATGAGATACCACTTTCACAACCACTAGGATGAGTATAATGAAGAATACAGGCAATAACAGGGTGTTGATGAGGATGTAAAGAAATAGGAACCTTCATACATGGCTGGTACAAATGTTAAATGGTGCAGCCACTTTGGAAAACAGTTTGGTGTTCCCTTAAGATGTTGAACATAGAGTCATAATATGACTTAGTAATTCTATTCTTAGTTATACACCCAAGAGAATTAAAAACATATTCCACACAAAAATTTACACATGAGTGCTTATAGCATCATTAATGTGGAATACTCATGCAATGGAATATTATTCAGCGATATACAGGGATGTAGAACTGATTATGTGATACAACATGGATGAACCTAGAAAACATTAAGCAAAGTTAAAGAAGCCATACACAAAAGACCAACATTGTGTGATTCCACTTATATAAAATGTTCAGAATAGGTAAATGCATAGGTAAATGCACTAGTGGTTGTTAGATGCTAAGGAGAATGGGGAGTTACAGCTAATGCATGTGTGGTTTCTTTTGGGGGAATGAAAATGTTCTGGTATAAGTGGTGATGATTGCATAACTTTGTGACTGTACCTAAAACTATTGTACACTTTAAATGAATGAATTATATGGTGTCACAATGATGCTGTTAAAAAACTAAGGTCATGCTTTCCCTGATAATCATAATTAAAAGTTTCATCATTCAGAAAATTTATAAGGTGGTAGATTGATACAAATTATCAATATTTCTAGGTTCTTGTTGATGACAAAGTAAGCAATAAGCCTTTTATGAAAAAAAATCACCTTCAGAGTATGCGATGAGGCCAATGATGAAGCATTTTTTCAAACTGCTAAGAGACTTTTGTAACTTACTAAAAGTCTCACTACCCATATGACATAAATTTCCTTTTCTAGAACATTATATAATCTTTTAAAATGGTCACAAGCATACTAAATTTCCCATTAATCCAATTAAAATTTCACAATCTCACTTCAGAAATAGTTTATGTTCCATAGCTAATTCATTCATATTTAATATGCTGATGCAGGTCCCCAATTGCCAAAAACCTTGATACCAAGTCTTCCAATAGGGATTTCTGTTGAGTATACAATACAGGTTTGTAACAGTTCAAGAACATACCAGGCTAAGTGTCACAAATGAGTCTGCTGAGTCAATCCCCCAACCCTATTTTATCATAGTAAAGAAAGTTACTTCTTTGATTATTCCAATCCTTTTAGCATGGGTTAGTGCAGGGACTGATGCAGGCGCTGGATTCATGCCACCTTTAATTGCAGTATGTGACAGAGCGAAGACCCGTGGAACGTCAGGGACTACGCTACAAGGACGGACTCCTTATAATTCTTTGTTAGCCAGTTAACAACAACAACAAAAAAGCTGATGGATGGATGGTTTGGATGGATGGATGGCTTGGATATTCATAGTGCACTAGGCAATATACAAGGGCTTCAAAGGAAGAAAATTCTGTCTTCCGTCGTATTTTCTAGTTGAGTTTCCTCCTTTATTACATTCTTTTATTGCATTTATTACATTGTTTAATTCTTTCTATGGGAGAGCAGGTAAATTCTTTCTATGCCGAGCAGGTAAATAAAATTCTTGTTCCTAAAATAAGCACTGTATAATTGAGATGACTTGTGCAATTGGCAGGGAGCTTTCATGACAGAAAAAAAGTGTAGATCGTCTACAATGATTTGAGATACCCAAGCTGCTGGATTGAGAATTTCCGCACCGACAGTTCCTCGGGCGCAAGCTGGAGTCAGACGACCAGCGAAAAAGTAGAGCGCGCTACACTTAAGGAACCTCACGTCCCAGAATCCCCTGGGGACTCCAAATCCCAGAAATCCGCTCCGGAAATTTACCGGGTTCCCAAATCCGCGGACCACGGACGCGACCAAGTTAGGAAACTGGGGTGATTGCCGCAGCTTTTGTCTCCTACCATTTTCCCTATAGGGAGAGGGCTATGGTTACTAGAACCTTCTCACTCTCTCCGACAAGACTTTCCCGGAAGACCGTCTCTCGGCGTACTTGGTGTGATGGTTTGCTTCTCCCATTCTCTCTCCTCCTTCTCTTTGCCCTCTGTAAGAATGGTTCATTCGGACGTCGAGGCTCCTGGACTTGGCTCGGTGGTTGCGCGCTCCCTCCCCCGGAATGTGGGCCTTTCGAGCCTGCGAGGTGGGAGGGACCCTGCTTGGGAGGCGTGCTGGCTTCTGGCAGCTGTAGAGGCGGTGGCCACCGAGGGCTGTGGGAGGAGCCGCGTGGTTCCGGCTGCCGAGGCGAGGCGACCCTTAGGTCCGCGCCGCGGGCGGGGAGGACAGGTAGGGGAGCGGACAGCCGCGGCTCTGGGGGAGGCTCAGGCAGCGGAGTGCCCCGCCGCGCCCCCCGCACCCTCGGCCTCTGGCGTTGAAGCGGGGGAGTAAGGAGATGCCTACCCAGAGGGACAGCACTACCATGTCTCACTCGATCGCAAGCGGCGGCTTCGGGGACCATTCTCACCAGGTTCGGGTGAAAGCCTACTACCGCGGGTGAGTGCTTCGATATAGGGATGGGAGGGGAGGGGAAAAGCCATCTGGACTTGGCCTGTTAGGGGAGAGGGGCTGGAAATGTTGTGGCGGGTTGGTCCTGGGGGGGCGACTCTGGGGACTCGGGATGGGTGATCGAGTAGTCGGGGGAGGAACGTGGGGCGCTAGATTGGGGCACCCCCAAGGTGTGGTGCAGGGCGTCTGGGAGTCGTGCGGCTGAGGGTCCAGAGTAGGTTCCGAGGGAGGAGCCTTGGAATAGAGTATGCCCACCTGGTGGGTTCCAGAGAATCGCTTAGTAAGAAATTTACAAGGGTTTACGTCATTAAGTCTGGAAGTATTTGGGGTTGAGAGTTGATTCCGGTCGATGTTTCAGTGAGCTAAGTTTGCTATCGACTTAAAAGACTGGACTGCTTCAGTCTGCTGGCCCTTTTGATTTCCAACAGGCCTAAAGCCTCCGGCTCCCTAAGTCATGATTGCCTGGAAGAGTTCACAAAGTGTATACGGACTATGTTCAGGCTGCCAGCAAATTAGACATAGGGGTTATTATTTAAGAGGAAAGCTCATACGTTTTCAGGGATGTGCATTAGATACTTAAGTGTGTCTCCAAGATTAGACTGTGGATGTGTAAAGTAAAATTCTGCGAACACTTCTTAGTCATTATTGCTTGAAGGACCATCTCGTAGAGTGAGATAAAGCAAGGTGAGAGGAGGAAGCCTAGGGCACAGCTAGAAAATCTATAACCTTTACTCATATTATTATCTAAGTTATAACTACTGTGGTTACCAGAAATAATCCAGCCCCTCAGATCGTTTATTAAATTATATTCTGTAATCAGTCACCTGAAGTGTCCCCTTTCCCTTGAATTCAGTGAATTCAGTTGTGTTTTGAAATTTCTTTGAGATAACTATATTTATGAAAATTAGAAAGGTTAGCATGTTAGTGTGAGAATAAAAGTTTGAAACTAAGGGTTAACAGAAAACCCAACCGTTTTTGGCGTTCTTACTGCTTGTCCAAGCAGAAGTAAATTGCTTTAAAACACTCAAACACTAGAAGGTTGAAATTGCAAAGCATACTTTTACATTCCTGAAAGGATCAGTGAAGATAGCGAACTTTTAAAATGCCTCTCGTTTTGATTTCAAAGCAAATATAAGCCTCCAATTGTCTTACTGATTTGATGTAAAGATATACTAGTTTAGTTTTGGTTTCCGTGACCTGTGTTTATTAGCTTGACTGTATTCGGAGGAGTTTACAGGTGTTATTTTGAACAGTATCAGTGTTTTTGCTTAAATTGATCAAGGAGGTCTTGATTTTAAAACAATACTAAGAACCGTGTGTAGGTTTTTTTTAAACGTTTGTAGTTGTCACAGTGGACTTGAGAATGGTCAGCTGTGACCTTTGAACTATGGGAAAAAGCTTTGCTTCCCTTATCTTACCTTTAATTTGATAAATGAGATATTTCACTTTAGAGTGTTCCATTTTATAAAGGCGACAGTCCGTGAGTTGTTTGGTACAGAGAATGAACTATACTACCCGTTTTTTTAAGGTATCTGATTATTGACAGCTTAAAAACTAGATTAAGAAATGAATATACACACATGGTAGAAAAGTGCAAGTTGTACAGATATAAAAGAAAAAAATGTTCCCCATTCCACCCTCCCAACCTCCAGAGTTAACTGCTGTTGACAGTCTATTTCTCGTTCTTCTGGAGGTTGCCTTTATTACTTTAAAAACTATAGTTCTGTTTTGTGATTTATTAACTTTAGATAATATCTTTTGATACTCTGAAAGATGAGAAATTGGGTGCACTTTTACTTTTTCTCATGCTGATGCCTCTCAATTTTTTATTGCTAATCTATTATTATTTTTTGTTCTCTGGTTTACCTTTATGATTTTAAATAATGTAAATCCCTGACCTATTAGATTTAGATAGTTTCCAATGACCCCAACTATGAAAAATGGGGAAACTGGTGCTTCTTTCTTTGTTTCCATTTTTATTAGTCTGACAAATGTAAATAGGCCTAATTAGTAAATTAAAATCATTGTAAGCTTCTCATTTGGAAAGAAATCAATGTCTGCTATACTTTAGGAATGTATTATATTTTCATGGCTTATTGCTTCAACATAACCTTTTTAATGCGTGACTAAACTTTCTCTGACATTCAAGTTAACGTTTTCTTTGTTTTAAAAAAAAAAGTATGCATTTTTGCTTAGGAATGAAAGAAGCCCTTGCCTCTCAGTGCTTTTAGTTCAGTGGAAGCTTTCTAGTAGTGCCTTGATTTTAAGCCTTATTTAAAGACATCAGCACTGTAAACTGTACCAATTTCTGTCCTCTGAAATTAGATCTGTGAAGACTATGTTTATGAACAATAGCCTAAACTGATGCTTCTGATATTACAGTCAGCTGCTCATTACTTCAGATGAAACTAAAATGAGTCACCAATAAGAATAGTTAATAAACAGGTTGGGTAACTAGAACACCTACCTGATTTTAAAATAGAAAATCTTTTCTTTTTATCAAGAAATGTAAAGACAATCTGCATTGGGGAAAAAAATAATTTTCCTTTAGATCCCAATGGCTGTTATTGAAGAGCTTTCCCCTTATATCCTTCTAATAATATTTCTTTCCAGTGAATGTTGAATATCCAATTAGCATTTCGTGCATAAATTGAAATCCTTTCAAAAATGTGTGCTTGTATAGTGTTTTCACTCTGTTAAATTTGTTTTGTGCAAATGTGATGTCTCCTAGATATAACAGACATTTAATTAGATTTTTTCTGGTGTTTAAGCAGGAGATTAATGGCACTGAGAATCTGATTTAATTGGGGACCACCTAAGGGTGCCTGTCTTACAGCCTGGACCTTTCTTTCCTTGCCATGGTAGCTTGTCAGTGAGTGGCCTTCCTTCTTTAATCATTACCTAGTGGTGTCAGTTTGAAGGAAGAGAAACAGGTTTTGTTGGTTAGTGATAGATTGCCATTGGATGTGATTATTCTTATATAAAGTCACTTGATATTTTGGAATCAGATTTAACAAGGAAATGTGTGCACTGCTCAATTCTTTACATTGTAAGTGTATGGGAAGTTTGTAAAAAGCTTGCAAAATATGCTTTGTAAACCACTGCTGTTGAGCAGTTATAACAATCCAGAGGATCCTCCATGTTCACATGTACTCATAAAAAGATCATTAACTCATTGCACATTTGGAACATATAGCTGGTTCAGTGAAGAAATAGGCTGGGTTTTTTTTTTTCACTGTTAACAGGTCTTGGCAAGACTTGTTTTTAAAAGTATTGCAAAATAATATACTTCAGTAATGGTTCAAAGGAAATAAAAATAATATACTGAGTTGAGCGTTGGGGGAATGTTAGTTACTGGTCTTGGAGCTTGAGGCATGGTACCTAACCATAGGGATCTATAGCTTTACTAGAGAGAGAGAAAGGGCCTGGTGGCCTGGTGCCAAAAACCCAAACCAGCACAGCCCTCTCAGAAATTTGAATTACATTATATGAGATAAATTGCTTGTTAGCAGTGAGAATTGAGGGGGGGGCTGGTGAAACCAGGACCGACCATGTGCAAATTGAAGGCCTGGTGAAGCAGGGGAGAAAGAAGCAGTTCTCTACAGAATTCTCCCCTAGAGGTCAGGTCCATGATAGCTTTCTGATACAACTCCCAGATCTCTTTCTAAGGTGACTTGAGTGTTTGTTTTTTATGATTGAAATGAGCCTAGTTAAAGACTGAATTTTAAAAGTTCCAGTCTTGTTTCCAATTTCACCTATTACTTACCTAAGTGTGTTTAAATTCAGTGTAAGAAATAACCTACTATAAGCCAGGCACATGGTACTAGGGTGAGCACAGAGGATGTAGAGGTGGATAATACAAGGCTTTGCGCTTGAGGAACTAAGAAACTCGTAGGAGGAAAGACATAGAGTTAATTAAGGGTTGTGTATGTGTGTGTGTGTAAGGTACTTGCAGGGATGGATATTGGGGAGGAGTTTGAGGTGAGGGAAGCCTTCCTGGAGAAGGAAATCTGTGAGGCTTTAGATGGATGTTGATGTTGGGTGGGGCATCATTCCAGGCATTGCACAACTGCACGAGGTGTTTGGGGAACTAAGAGCAGTTTAGTTGTTTAGTTCTGTTATGCACTCCTTATTAGGGCATAAAGTATGAAGTGGGCACTGCTGAGATGTGAGGTTAATTAGACGACGGTTCACAGGCACTACTTCTTGAAGACTCTTGAAAATCATACTGCAGGCTTTAGACTTTTTCTCATTGGCAAAGATTTTGAGTACACGAGATCAGATTTTTGTTTTTACAAAGATCACTCTTGGAACCTAGAGATGAATTGCCACGGATAAGACTAATTTGGAGGCTTTGGAAGTAGTCCAGGTGATAACATTCTGAGGAGATGGAAAAGGGGATATGGATTCAGTGGTGATTTTAGGGGGTAGAATCAATGTGAATCAGAAGACTGACGGCCTGTGGGGAAGAGAGGGAGGCCTGACGATTCACAGGTTTCTTATTTGAGGGAGCCTAGTGATTATAGAAGGAAGAGATTTATGAGAGAAGGTAATTAATTACCGGGAACAAGTAACCGAATTTTGAGCTCACGGTACTTTGAGGGCATCCAGGTGGAAATGTGTGGAATTACTGAACAATCACTGTGTGTGTGCACACGGTGCACTGTGCGTGACAGCTGACCCTGTGGGGGAATGTGGCTGAGAATGACGCTAGAAACAAAAATTCCACTCTACAGTGGTCTGCTGTAGATCACAAAAGCAAGGCACTAAAACTAAAATTTTTAAATGCAGAAATACATAAAGTGGAAAGCTCCTCACTTCCTAGGGTAGCCACTGATAATAGTTTAGGATATTCTATATCATATAATTTAAATAGGTACGTATTTTTCACATGTTTCTGCGGTTGATTTTTTTTGTTTATAATCATCTTTGCATATCAGGGTAGACAGATAAACAGATATATACATGCATATAGGTGGGTAATAGATACATCTGTCTTTTTCTTTATAAGTGGTACATAGTGTTCCACAATATTGTTGTACTATCATTTATTTAATCTTTTTTTCTGATACATGAACACATAAGGTTACTTTCATTAAATCACTGTTTCAAATCATGCTGACAACATTCTTATATTTAATGTATATTCTTACAAACATGGTCAACGATGTGCCTGCTTTAAAAGTGATATTGTCCTCCCAAAACTTAGGAATTTATATTCCCAGCAACTGTGTGGATGAAGCATTTCCTTATGCTCCCATTTCATGTTATTGGTCTTTCAAATTTTTGCAAATAAGTTTGGCAAAAAATGCATTTTTTAATCAAGTATCTTTTTATACATAATTGATCATTTGCATTTCTTCTTTGGATTGTCTACTCATGTCTTTGCCCATTTTTTTTCTTGGATTCTTTCTTTTTAAAAAAATTGTTTCTTCAAAGGGACATTGATATTTTGTCTGTTTAAAAGTTGCCAGCCTTTCTCTGACCTGTTGGTTGTCTGGAGCTTTTCATTTTTACTTAAATCTGTCCTTTTCTTCATGGCTTCTGTGTTTGGTCTTTTAGGTAGATGTGTTTCTCATCTTAAAATATTGTATTTTTCTTTTATTAATTATGTTGCTTAAGTGATTTTCTTTTCAATAAATCTGGTATTTGGGGGTTTAGTTATTTGTGGTATACTGATAGAACTTACTTTTTTTCCCAAAATGTATTCTACTAATATTAATGTTGAATAGGTTGCTCTTTTACCCTAATTTGAAATGACAAGTTTGTTATACACATATACTAAATTTTTCTGAGGGGTGTAAGTACTTTATTCTTATTTTTCATTGATTTTTGGTGAGAAATCTTCTTTTGCCAAACATCAAACCAAACATAATTGATTTGATTATTGTATTATTATAGTTAATTTTGATATATGTTTTGGAAAGACCCATTTCATTAATTTTCTGTGTCCAGATTTTCTTGGCTATTCTTGTATATTTTCAATTCTAGATGAATTTCTTGAAGGTTTTTGTATGTTCCTCCCAAAAAAGTCTTACTGGCATTTTGATTTGGAATTGCATTAAATTTATAGATTAATTTGAAAACTGCTAGTTTTACAATATTCAGCCTTGCTTTACAAGTATATGGTTTTAATACCTATTTATTTATGTTTTTCATGTTTTTCAGAAAGGTTCCTCACCCATAGGTCTTGCACATTTCCTGTTAAGTTTATTCTTAGGTATTTTATAATTCTGTTGGTTTTATAAATTTCTGTTGCTTTTATTCTATTTTATTATATATACCATCTATTATATATACCATCCTTTTTTGTATGTTTAAGTCAAACTGGCCACCTTATTAGTTCTATTAATTTCTTTTCTTAAAACGTTATTTATTTATTTTTAGACAGAGGGGAAGGGTGGGAGAAAGAGAGGGAGAGAAATATCAATGTGTGGTTGACTCTCCTGCACCCCCTACTGGGGACCTGGCCCACAACCCAGGCATGTGCCCTGACTGGAAATTGAATCAGTGACCCTTTGGTTCACAGGCCAGCACTCAATCCACTAAGCCACACCAAACAGGGCATAGTTATATTAATTTCTTAGTTAACTGTCTTAGAATTTACAGGTAGATAAAGTCATCTGCAAATAACAGTTTTGCCTCTTCCTTTCTATGTATCTCATTTATTTTTCTTATTTTAACCATTTGGCTAGTTTTTCCAGATTGTTGAATTTTAGCAGTGATCAATTATTCAATGAAATATGATCAATAGTTAGAAAAATGTAATAAATTATGTTCAAAGATACTCAGTCTTCTTTTTGCCTTTGAATTATGTTAAAGAGCATGGGAACTAATTTTTGTGATGTACTCAACATGTTCCAAGAACTGTGATACATGTTTTAAACTGATTTTTGTTTAATTTTCAGAGGTAGATATCATTATCTCTGTTTTATGGATGATAACATCGAAGCTTAGGAAGCCACAATACAAAGCCGAGTCTTAGCCTTCAGAGGAGTTTCTCTTTTCCCTTTTACTGTATTGGTAGGGCTTTCTTAGGATTACTTCTTTGTTTTGTCAGATTCATATTTCACAGTTTTGAGTCAATTTTCTATCTCCTCGATTATTAAGAATGAAAGTTGCTTTATGCCTTTTTATAATTAACAAGTAATTTGAGGGGTGATACTTTGAAATTGTATGTATATTCTATTCCTTCAAAACCTTTTGCCTGATGGTTTTACCATCCATGGATAATCCTGCCTAAATCTATTATATCAGTGATTTCAAATAAGACTTTTATTTCTGATTGTACATTTAATTTAGGAGAAAAGCTTATGTTGAGATAGCAGAAGGGCTGAATGTGGTTCTTTTAGTTTATTTCTAAAAGCAATTAGTTCTGAGGAAGAACTTTATTGTCTATGTTTTAGAACACAGGAACATAATGCTCAAAGCAGTTTGTCTTCTGAAGCCAGATAGCAAAATTAAAAATGCTTTTTTCATGTTTTAAAATAATTCAGCTAAATTCGTATCTGAATTTGTTGTTTTGGGAATCTTTGTGGTGAAGCAGGCTATTCTGATAAAGACCAGTTGTAGGAGGTAATTTATGCTAACACTGAAGTTAAAACAAGAAAAAAATGTTTTCATGCATAATTTGTTTTATATCTTTAAAATGTAATATCTTTATTTTACAGCTCACTTTTAGCTTTGGTACTATGATAAGGATCTGGTGATTATGGAATGTACAACGTGGTGTTTTCTTAGTTCCTTACAGAAGTGTTTATATAAGACTCCCTTAAATGTTTTAGTTCCTGGAACTTAAGGAGTGGCAGTCGATAGAGCACGACTCCTTCATTGAGTCCCTTTAAGAAGCATGTACTTATATTTTCTAAGGATTACTCAGCTGTTTAAAAAATATTTGTATGTTCTACCCTGGCCAAGTGGCTCAGTTTGTCAGAGCATCATCCCATGCCACAAAAGTTTGCAGTTCGATTCCCAGTCAGGGCACACACTAGGTTGCAGGTTGGATTCCTGGTCAGGGGCATGTGGGAGGCAACTGATCAATGTTTCCCTCTCACATTGATGTTTCTCTCTCTCTTTCTCTCTTCCTTTGTCTAAAATCAATAAACATATCATTGTGTGAGGATTAAAACTTTTTTTTAATTCATAAAACATAAAATAAAAATAGAAACATTTGTATGTTCTGGTAAATATTTTTTAGCTCTTGAAAAATAAGATTTTTGAAAAGTCCCTATTGTTTATAGACATGCATACGTATGTGTTAATTTTAACTCCACGTGGGCCTTAATAAGAAAGTCATAGTTTGAGGATGTCTGATCCCAAATGATTTTTTCTCCTTGGCTTTCAAAAATGATAATGTCACACTTATTCTTTGCCAAAGAAATTCTGTGGGATCCTTTTTTTCTCTTCCAATTTAATCTAAAATACATTTCCCCCAGCCGTTACCCCCTCATACTAGTTACCTTGAGAGTATTTTGAAAGGAAAATTGCTTTAAGGTAAGCAGATTCTCTTTAATGTCAGTAGAAGAACTGTTTTTTTATTTTTTAATAAAATTTAAAAATATTTAAAATAATACTTTATAGACATTTAAATTTTGTTTTCTATTTTTTACATTTCTTTTATGAGAAAGTTAGTTTTATAATCATCCCTTTACATGATAGAAAAATAAGTAATAATCTATGCCATTTAGAAGGGTCTAAGTACAAAGTCCATCTTTCCATCTCTAGTCTCGCCCCAGTTCCCAGTTCCACTACCCAGAATTGCTACTCTTAAAGTTTTGTTTTGTTTTATTGTATCTGTTGATCAATATAAAAGTTGAGGAATTTAATACTTCTTCATTGCCTTCTCTGGTGAATATTTTTAATTCTTGTGATTACATTTGTAATTTAAATAATATACCTTGTCCTGCTTTTATTTTTCTTTTTAATTGTGGTAAAAAAAACTTATTAAATCTACCTACGATCTCAACCATTTTAAAGTGTACGCTTCAGTAGTGTTAGCTACACTGATATTGTTGTGCAGCCAATCTCCAGAAGTTTGCATTTTGCAAAACTGAAACTCGGCTTAGTGAATGACTCCCCATTTCCCTTCCCTCCAACACCTGGCGACGACCCTTCTGCTTTCTGTTTTTATGACTCTGATTACTCTGTATACCTCGTGTAAGTGGAATCAATACAGCACTTGTCTATTTACAACTGGCCTTTTTGACTGAGCATAATGTCTTCAAGTTTCATCCATGTTGTAGGCTGTGTCAGCATTTCCTTTTTAAATCTGTGTAATCCTTTGTATTTATATATCACATTTTGTTTATCCATTCATCTGTTGATGGACACTTGGGTTGCTTCCACGTTTTGTCTATTCTGAATGATGCTGCCATGAACATGGATGTACAAAAATCTGATTCATACAGTCTCTGCTTATTATTTTATTTGGATATATACCCAGAAGCGAACTTGCTGGATCATATGGAAATTCTATTTTTATATTCCCATCAACAATGCACAAGGTTCTTCTTTCTCATCCTTGTCAACACTTGTTGTTCTGTTTTTTTGATAGTAGCCGTCCTAATGAGTGTGTGATGATACTCCATTATGGTTTTGATTTGCATTTTTCTAATGATTAGTGATGTTGAACATCATCCCATAAGCTTGTTGGCCATTTGTATATCCTCTTTGGAGAAATGTCTGTTCAAGTTCTTTGCCTATTTTTTATTAGGGTTATTTGTTTTTTTTCTTCCCCTTATTCCTTGCTTTTATTTTTAAATTACTAATTCTAGCTATAGTATTGACTTTCCACTAGGAAAGAAACATTTTTGAATTTACACTTTCTTTAACTTTTTTCTTATCATGATTTTTCTTAGTAATTTTTACATTGTAAAAATTTATAACATGATTCTATTCTTTAACTGATAGTTTTTTCTTTAAAGCAATTTCAAAAAAAATTATAATGAGTGCTTATGTTAATGGATGCACTTGAAGATCCAAGTGCTATGATTAGATAGATGCTTAGAGAAGGGAAAGTAATCTTGAGTCAATAAAACTTCCCTTTTTAAAGGTTCCTCTTTTGTTGTTTGGAGTTGGTATGGTTTCTGGGTCAATTTTATCCCATCTGTTTTCATTTTTTTTTTTTAATTTGTATTTTACTTAATCTTTATTGTATTTTTTCCCATTATTTTTTAGTCCCCTTACACCTCCACCCTCCAGCAATCACTACACTGTTGTCCATGTCCATGAGTCTTTTTTCCTTTTTGCTCACTCCTTCCACCCCCGTAACCTCCCGAATCCCACTAATTGTCATCCTACTCTCTATCTATGAGTATGTTAATATTTTGCTTGTTAGTTCAGTTTGTTCATTATGTTTCACGTACGAGTGAAATCATATGGTATTTGTTTTTCTCTGACTGGTGTATTTCACTTAATGTAATGTTCTCCAGGTCTATCCATACTGTTGCAAAGGATAAATTTTTCTTCTTCTTTGAGTCATCTAGAACTTTCTCATCCTTTCTGGTCTGCTGCTTGTGCCTTTTTTTGTTTGAAAGACTTTGATAAGTTGTCATTTCAGTGGACCCTTAGGATAAAGATGTATATTCCCTCTACCATGTTAAACCAGAAGCATCTCTGTGTTGCTCTTATTTTTCATTTATTTTTAATTAGATTTATTTACTTATTTTTAGAGACAGGGGAAGGAAGGGAGAAAGAGAGGGCGAGGAACATCAATGTGTGAAGGAAATATACCTCTGTTGCCTCTCTTTTACACCCAAGCCAGGGGTGGTCCTGCAACCCAGGCATGTGCCCTGACTGGGAATCGAACCAGCGACCTTTTGCTTTGCAAGTCAGCACCTAACCAACTGAGCCACATCAATCAGGGCCTGTGTGTTTGCTTTTAGAAGGTTAGATTATTTTTATCTCTAATGAGGTTTTACTTACATGAATATATATTTTTAAAATTTATTAAACATATAGAGTATGCTATATGCTAGGCACTATTCTAAGGCATTATTAGGCTAGGCACTAGCCTAATAGAATAGGCACTATTTTATTATTATTCCTATTTTATAGACGAGGAAATTGAGCCACAGACAAGTTAAGTATCTCACTTAAGGTTACACAGCTGGTAAAGCATCCTGGCTTTAGCTCTCATGGTCTTTACACTTCGGCTGCCTTTTGCATGCCCTTTCTCCTTTCTGGGATGGTTTTTAGTTTTACATTTCCCATACTTTCTTTAGAGCCCAACATGGGACACCTCCATTCATTTAATCTATACATTAACTGAATGTCTACTCTGCTTCAGGTGTTTAGGACCAGACACTGCTTTAGGTATTGGCAATACAGCAGTGAGCAAAACACAGTACCTGCTCTCAATGGATTTTACATTTAGTTGTGGGAGGATTAAAAATATGTATAATTTATATATGCTGGCAATGTATTTTCTCTGAAGAGTAAAGAAATTAGCTTTAGGTACTAACATAGGCTAATTTAATTTCCAAAGCAAGGATTAAGTTGTTCATTAGGTAGTCTCTTAAAGGTGTGATTGACTGTATCCATTATGGTTTTGTCAAAAAAAAAAAAATCATCTGATAATAGCTACTGTGGAAAGTGGTGTCTCAGATTAGCATGAAGGAGGTTTATTCGGGAGTGCTCTTGGAATCGACAGCTGTGTAAGAGAAGGGAAGGGAAGGGAAGGAAGCAAGCTTAGGTAGAAAAGAATCAACATGCCCTGAAGTCTCAACAGAAACTTCAGCTGACCCTCCAGGAATGAGTTCTGAAGATGAGTTCACACTTCAGAGCTTTCCCGGGTCACATCTGGGACCTTTATACTCCCACATCAAATGAGCCATTGGTCGTGGGCTGTTTCTAGGAAGGGGTTGTGGCCATATACGAGGAGTGAAGTCACTGAAGGAGGCTCGCACCTGGGGGATTGTCTGCTGGTAATGCTCCCAGCAGCAGGTATAATGAATGTTCCATTGCTAATGGGTGGTTCTGGGGGTGAGTAGGGAGGGGGAAGGTTAGATTAAAGTGTCCACTGTGAGAGTCATTAGGAGATTTGGATTTGAATTAATATTCTGTTATTATTTCCTAACTGTGAGACTCTGGTAAATATTCTAGACTTGAAAATGTTTTGCTTTTAAATTGGTAAAATCGCATTAGTATGTCTAGTTTGGTGGTTATTTTGAAGGTCATGTAAGATAAAGTTTGTTTAAACATCTGGAACATACTCAGTATTCTTTAAAAATGTTTATAGGCAATAGAAACACAAACAGTGAAATTTCCTTGTCATAAGTGCACTTTCTAGAAGATGAGTTTTCTCCTAGCGAGTATTTCTTCTACATTTAGTTAAGAAATATTTGAGTCCTAAGTATGTTAATAGTTATGTGAATATATTTAAAAGTCCAAAATTTTTGTCTTCCAGTTGTTTACAGTGTAGTTGAGGATGTGTTATCAGTATATGGTGAGTTAAGTAACAAAAGGTGGAACATAAGGTACATGTTGGACAGGTTTAGAAATATAGGCCATTGGGCTTGTTCGATTGAAGAAAGTTTAATGGAAGTTGATGTTGAAGTGCCTGTTAAGATGTATGCCCCCGCCACCTCCATAAACTGAATCTTAAACTGAGGAAATGACAAGAGTAAAGCTTGGGTCATCAAGGTCTTTTGTGTAAGGACTATGAGTTAAACCAGATAGATGTCTGTAGCAGAGTGTTTATGTTGTGAATGATGGCATAAAGTTGAGACTAGAAATTAGTACCAGATTATCAAGAGTCTTAAATACCACAGGGCATTGGAAATACAGATTTAGGAGACCCCTACATAGAGATAATAGTTAAAACATTAAATGTGAAGTAGATTTCAGAGAGAAAGAGGGAGAGAGAGAGAACAAATAAGTGAATGAATGAATATGAGAGCTGGGATAAAGAATGTCTTGTGCCCTGGCTGGCATAGCTCAGTGGATTGAGCATGGGCTGCGAACCAAAGCATCGCAGGTTTGATTCCCAGTCAGGGCACATGTGTGGGTTGTGGGCCATGACCCCCAGCAACCGCACATTGATGCTTCTCTCTCTCTCTCTCTCTCCCCCTCTCCCTCCCTTCCCTCTCTAAAAATAAATAAAATCTTAAAAAAAAAAGAATGTCTTGTGGTTGAAGACAAAAGGAGACTTAAGTGTTCAGAGTAGTAGAGAGAGAGCCAGAGAAGCATACTGCTATGAGAGATAAGAGGCAGGGCAGAAAACCATGAGCTTAGGAAGAGAGTGATTATTAAGAAAAGGCCATTCAATCTCTATGCTTGGCTCTCTGTTTACCTTCAGTAGCCCCTAAGATTGCAGTTTTAATTTTTTTTGCAGATGACTAAAATTTTAAATTTCTTATTTCCTGCTCCATATTCCAAGTATCTGTTTGTTCACCATTCCTAACACAGTGTCATCTCCTTTGTTTCTTCAAAAATTAACTTAACGAGTAACCATTCTGCACTAGGCACTATATTGGCAACTAGGAATATAATGAGCTTTTACCAAGAGTACATTCTAGCTAGGGCAGGTGACAGACTTTAAACATTCGTGTATCTGTCAGGTGGTAGAAGAGGTAGCCAGGGCCAGTTCACACAGGGACTTGTAGGCTGCTAGGGACTGGATTTTACTCTGCATGAGCTATGAAAGGCATTTGTTGAAGAGTTTAAAACAGAGGAAGGACACGAACCACATTCATTTTTGGAAAACCATTCATTTTTAGAACAAAGTGTGATACAGAGATTGTCATATGTGTTAAATTTGAGTCATCCCATCTGTTTAACTTACGGTACTTTCGGAAGGAAGACTGTGACTGGCTACTGCGTGATTACATCATATGGAGGCTTCTCATGGTTCCTCGGAGGAAACCCCAGGCTTTGCCTCTAAAACAGTTTTAAGTTTTATAAGAGTAGCAGCTAGGTGGACTTACGTACTGTTGCTTACACATTTATGTCCATTCTTATGTTTTGGGGGGTATCTCCCTTAAAATATGAATCATTTGAAAACCAATTTTGACAAATGGGAATTTTTTTGGAAGAAGGTGGACGTGAAGGTGTGAGATCTAAAACTCATGCTAGGGAAGGAATGGCTGACCATCTCATGGGGGCTTAACCTGTGAAAGTTAGGGCTGAGGAAGGACATGACAGATGTTTGTCAAATTATTGAAGGGCCATCTCTTGTTCAAAGTGTAGACTTTTGGAGAGGAGGAGATCTGGCACTAGTAATTGGAATCCTTTTCTGTTAAATGTAAGGCAGAAGCTATTCATCTAGGGAGTGCAATGCCTAATAAAAGAGTGATCTTCTGAAGGTGAACATGAAAGCAAAGGCGAGACTACCATCTGTGAGAGCAGCTAGGTGGAGATTAAATTGAGGCTTCTCACCAATGTAATTTTAGTTGACAGCGTTAGTTTGCTGGGAGCTGTATATGCTGATGCGCACATAAAACAGCTGAAGTCTGTCAAGTTGTCAGGCATCAGCAATGTGTGGAGCGTTACTCATTTTAGTCATTCTCAAACTCAACACTCCCTTTCTTTTTCAGGGATATCATGATAACACATTTTGAACCATCCATCTCCTTTGAGGGCCTTTGCAGTGAGGTTCGAGACATGTGTTCTTTTGACAATGAACAGCTTTTCACCATGAAGTGGATCGATGAGGAAGGTGAGTGGGCTGCAAGAGAGGGCTGCAAGTGTGAGCGTTTGCTTTAAGATACTATTCTGTCATTAATTTTTAAAATATAATAGAAGTCCTAATTTATTTAAGGGGGAGAGGGTATACTAGCAGTTTGATGCCATTCTTATTTTTCTTTATTTAAATTGAAAGAAACCAAAGGATACCATGTTTGTTTTGCCCTTTTTACCCTAAAATATAGTGAAATTAGTGTGACCTTTTTTCCAGCAATAAGGTAAACTTGTCATCAAATATTATTACATTTTACTTTAATTTTCAATGTGTTGTCTTATATTTTAACAGACCTTCAATAATTTGACAGTATTTTTTTTACTGAATATTACGTTAAAGAAACTGTTATGGAGTGAAAGTGATTGTGACAAACGTTCTTTCAAAGATGGTGGCAGAAACTCTATACCTTTGTGATTTGTACTCAGGAAACATTTATTAAATATCTGTGTACCCAGGATAGGTATTTTCTATCCCCAGACGTAGAGTCTCATAGGGAGATGGTCATGGGAATAACAAATATGGTAAGTTCAGTATAAATCATAGGGGCCTTGGAATATAAAAGAAGCAGCATCTAACATACTTGAAGTATCTGTGTTGTTTGAACTACACTATAACAAAGGGTAAACGTTTTTTAATTGGAGGAGGTGAGGGGAAAACCATTTACAATGAAGAGTAACATAAAAAGGCACAGAAGTATGAAGAACATGGCATGTGGGGGAAAGCAGTAATTCACTTAAAGTGTGGAGAGCAGTGAGGTATGAACTTGAGCTAGATCCTTGCTACTCAAAGTGTGGTCTGTGGAACTTGCTAGAAAGGGAATCTCGGGTCCCATCACAAACCACTGAATCAGAATCTTCATTTTAACAGGATCTATGGGTGAGTTGCATGAATATTAAATGTTGAGAGGCTTGGAACTCTGCAGGCTTTGCAAACCGCATTAGACTTTGTTTTGTGATGGAATGTCATTGAAGTGTAGTTAAAAGATACCCTGATAATCCTAGTTTGTATAGTGGTTTTCTGTTAATTATAATATGAATGGAATTTCATTTTAAGGAATGTCATTATAATATTTAGCTCAATATTTTCGGCCATTTCTATGTTCCCTGATATGAAGAGCCCTGGGAAGATAATATCCTATCTTCAAGCTACAGATAAGTTCAAACCCATTTTCACTTTTTAAAGATGTTTTTAAAGTTTCTCTAAAGTAATCTGTGTTCACTGTTTGGGGGAAAAAACTAGCACAGATGTTTTTGAAATTTAGACGTCTTTGCTCTTTTGCTTCTCTCCTCCCTCACCAATCCCAGTCCTAAAAGAAGAAACCGCTGATATTGAAAATAAGATATTTTCAATACATACACAAATATGCTTATTTCTGTGCATTGTTGATAAGCACACCTTTTTTAAACAAAATGATTATATCGTATACAAACTGTTAACCAGTATATTCCTTTTACATAGTGTATTGGATGTTTTTTCATTTCATTGTGCATCAGTTTTCACCATTACCTTTTTTATAACACTGCATGTTATTTCATAGTGTAGATATTTTATGATTTATTTATTTAATCCCTTATTGATGAACATTTGGATTATTTCCAGTTTTTCACTACATTGAGCAGTATGTAACAAATGTTTCCATATATAGTTTTGTGCTGTCCTATGGGACTCTCTGTGTCGCAAATTCACAGAATATGCACGGCATCGATTTGGTAGGCAGTGACAGTTTGCTGCCCCTGCATGGCACAGCTGCACTGGATGAGAGCATCCCTTCACTTCTGCCCTCACCGTCCTCAGCTATTGTGAGTCCTTGGCACTTTTTAAGATCTGATAAGTGAAGTGCTAGCTTGGCATGTTAAATTTTGTGTTATTTAAGAGTAAAACTGAGTATCTTTATCTTTTCAACCACTTTTTGACCTGTTCTATCACAGTAAATATTGTCAATTAAAAATAATGTGGATATCTTACAGTATGTCTCCAGCCCAAAAATGAGACTGTATAATTTAGCATATGCATAGAATATGGTTAGTATCAATAAACTGAATCTTACCATGAGCCATTGTTATTTTCATTTTAATCCTGTTCTGATCATTTCATGTTATTTCTTTGCCATTTAGAGGTTTCACAATCAGTAGTTTTCACATTGTAGAGCACGTAGGAACCACTAAATAACATCTCATTTAAAAAATTGACATTCCATTAAAATATTTTCTAGTACCCTTATACTTTGTATTATCTTTGCCTGGAGAGTTCTTTTCGCAGATTGTCATGTGGCTGTCTCTTGTCATTCAGGTCTTAAACTCCCATGTCATGTCCTCCAAGAAGCCTTTACCCCTATTCACTTTGCCTCTTATTTGTATGTTAGAATGTGAGCTCCATGAGATCATGTCTTTCACTGTGGAACTCCGGTACCTAGAGCAGTACTCAGTAATAGTGTGCACAGAAAAACTGTGAATTGAATAAAATGTTAATATCAAGCCTTTCTACAGTGTAGTTTTATGTCTGTTGTTGGAGATTTAAGCATTGGGAGTGGCAGTGAATTCTGTTTTTGTCTTTGCAATTGTATATTTTAACTAACAGATTCACATAGTAAATTTAATTATCTGGTGAAATTATCTTTTATAATGCAGTTCATAGTTTTTCTCTCTAAATAGCTATTAAATGTCCTCATTTTCTGGGAGAAAACAACAAAACTATAGCCTTTGCCTCATTTAAGTAAAAGGTTAAACTTTCCATTAAGGTCTGTTGATTCCCTTCTTACCCTGGATACCAGTCTTTTCTTAATTTTAGGCATACAGAGCCAGTAGTAATTATTTAGGTTCCTTGCAATTATTTTTCAGTTGTAATTTTGTCCTTTGTTTTTAGCCATATAGGCATTTCTCTAGGATCAGTGGAGGGCAGAACTATAATTTTATTTCTCTGGTTTATGAGAAACACTGTTCTAAAAGCTAAACTTATTATTGTGGGATTTTATATTAGAACAAATAAAGATCATAAGCTTATTCATTTCTTTCAACATTTATGACAGCCACCCTTTTTCCTTGTGTCCAAAACCAGTTATCGATTTGTTTTGATGTACATGTGGGAAAACTGGTTTGCTTAATGTAACTACAGATTTTAGAATGAATAGTAATTTTGTAACAATCATAACCCCCTTTCTCTCATGCTGTGAGAGAGTGTGGAACAGAGAATGATAATGTGTCTTTTAATTTATCATATTTTATTTTAATTGTGGCCATTTTTCCTTAAGGACATACTTTTTATATTTACAACCTAACAATATTTTCTAAATTTCTAATTTATTCAGGGTCTGATTACCTGGTTTAAATTTCACCATGTTTTTTTCCTGTCATTTCTCTTCTAGTAGGAAGTAGCCTTTGGAGATTTTGTTTTCATTAAAGTTTTTATTAAGAACAGTCACGCTTTTTACAAAAATACTGATTTATGAAGGAAAAAGTATCTCTGGGGATCCTCAGATCCCCAGAAGTAGATGCTATAAAGGAATTGATTATGCCTATTTCTATGAATATATAACTAGAAGGGACATGGTAATAATTTTTTTCTTTCTTAATAGACTGATACTGTACAAACTGTTATTTAACCTGCTTTTTCACTTAACATCTGGTGAATATTTTTTCTCATCGGTACGTGAAGATTAATCTTGTTTCTCTTAAATGTTTTGTGGTATTATATGACATGGGTGTACCCTAATTTATTTAACCAATTCCCTTTTGATGGGTATTTGGATTGTTTGTAATTTGTCTATCAAAAATACTGGTGCAGAGAATATCTTTGTGCATATATTTTGGGGGCACCTGTACTGTATTATCTGTAGGGTAAATTTCCTGAAATGGTATGTGTCCAAAAATATTGTACCTTTGTTAGACTTTTACCACTAATATATGTGAATTCTCTTTTTTATACCCCGTAAAAGACTCTGTGAGGGAAAAAGCTGAAAATGATTTGCAGAGTGGGAGAAGGTATTATTTGGATGTAGCTCTTTAAATTCATGTCCTGTTGGTTTCAAAAAATTAGATTCGTGGAAATTTAAAATGAACATATGCATTCTTTGGCATGAAGAGTATGGAGTTTTCTGAATTCTAGCAGATTAGACTTCTTGGCTTCCATTCTAAAACTGATGTGTTCATAGGGGAAGAAATTGCGTGCCAAGATGTAACAAAACCACGTTTAGGATGGTAAGGAACATACTTCTTTTATGTGATATTTTCTAAACATCTTTAGTCTGGTATAATTTTAGCTGGTGTGTTAATTAAAAAAGCAAATCATTCATACTTTATCTCACCCCACGCTGTATACTAACCATGGAAGTCGTGTCAGCAAGGGGAAAGGTTTTCGAATGTATAGTCAGTGCTGTTTCAGTTACTTTGATAGCAGTATTATGGCTCCAGACCTGGAAATTAAACAATGAAAATCAACATCAATAAGAAAAAACACCTAAGTACCCACGAGCAGATCTTGTTTGGTAACTCTTCTTTTCTTTCTGCCTCCTTTAACATCTCTTGCAGTGGAGGCTTATGGGTGATGAATTCTTTCAGCTTTTTCGTGTCTTTATTTCATCTTTTTTTAAAATGACTTTATTGGGTGGTGGGCACACAATGCAACATACAAATGATGTGTCATCGAATTGTCCACTTGAAGCTGATATAATTAACCAATGTCACCCCAGTAAATTTAATTAAAAAATTAAAAAATAAAATGGCTTTATTGGGGTATAATTGACATCCAACAAACTATACATTTAAAAGCGTACAAATTGATGAGTTTTGACACCTGGGACATCTTCATCACAAGCAAGATATGGAGCATATCCAGTACCGCAAACATTTCCTTGTGGTTTGCAATTCCTCAGTCCTACCCCTACATCCCACGCAACTACTGATCTGCTTTCTCTTGCTATAGATCAGTTTGCATTTTCTAGAGTTAAAGGAATGAAGTCATATAGCATCTACTCTCTCTCTTTTTTTGATCAGGCATCTTTCACTTAGCATAATTACTGCTATATGGGTTGAGTGTATTTGTTTCTTTTTATTGACGAGTAGTATTTCATCATGTGGCTATACCACAATTTGTTTACCCATTCATCTGTTGATGGATATGGAGGCTGTTTCCATTTTTTGGCTGTTACAAATAAAAGTGCTCTGGTGATCATTTACTGGTTTTTGTGTGAGTATATGTTATGTGTTAGGTATATATGCTTGTTTTCTATAAAATAGGAAAAGAAAATTTTGGGAAAGATGAGGTGTGGTACTGCACTGCAGGCACATTCTCAGGCAGATGGTGTTTAGAAAGGAGTTTATATGGAAGTTATGGATCTGGAAATCGAAACTTTTTAAAAACTGTCTATGTCTGGTGGCCCCTGGAAAATCTTCCTGTACCCCCAGGCATAGAGTACCCCATGCAGAAGGCAGCTTGTTTAGAAAAGTCCCCAAGTACTTTTAGTTCTGGCCTTTGCCCCTCCTCTGTGCTCTGGACATTATTCTGCCCAGTAATTTCTGGTTGCTACTGTTTATGCACGAAGCTGTGTAGGTTACTACCATTTATACACCAGGCTGTGTAAATGCCCAAAAGGCAAAAGGATCAGACTAAAGCCCACTTGGGAGAAACCCCTTGCAGTAGTGGGTGGGGCTGGGTTGAGAGGTGAGGCAAGAGAGGCTGTAGGAGCCTGATGGGGCACTGGAGCTCCCAGACTCAGCCTGTGCTCTGGTTTTTGGGAAGGTGTGTCCTTCTTGTGAGCATCCCCATCTCCACTGGTATTGTATGTATCCCTTCCCAAACTATTCTTTTACTCATCCCTTCATTGCCAGGCAACCACTGATCTGCTTTCTCTCAGTATTCCATTGTATAAATGACAAAGTATAGTGGTTTCTTTTTTTAAAATATTTATTTTAAGTGTCTTTTTAAGAAAGAGTTTATTTATTTATTTATTTATTTAGAGGTAGGGGAAGGGAGAGAGAAAGAGAGGAAGATAAACATCAATGTGTGTGCCTCTCACTTGGCCCCCAACTGGGGACCTGGCCCACAACCCAGGCATGTGCCCTGAATGGGAATCAAACTGGGGATCCTTAGGTTACCAGCCCACACTCAATCCACTGAACTACACCATCCAGGGCTATTTCTTTATTGTAGGGCGGGGGAGGGAGGGAGAAAGAAAGGGAGGAGAATATTGATCGATTGCTTCTCATACACACCCCAACCAGGGACTGAACCCACAACCTAGGCATGTGCCCTGATTGGGGATCAAACTGGCGGCTTTTTGCTTTGTGGGATGATGTCCAACCAATGAGCCACGCCAGTCAGGGTGACAAATTATAGTGTTTTCATATGCTTTTAAATTCATATAAATGCCATTATTCAGCACTTCTGAAACTTTCTTTTTTTTTTGACTGGGCATTCTCTCTTGACTTTGATTCATGTGGAATGAGAACTAGAATACTCCTTTTTTAAAATTCTGTTTTTATTGTGGCAAAATATACTTAACATAAAATTTACCATTTTAACCTTGTTTAAGTGTACAAATCAGTGGCATTAAGCACATTTACATTGTTATGCAACCATCCCCACTACCCATTTCCAGAAGGTTTTCATCATCCAAACAAAAACTACCCATTAAATGGTAACTCCTCATCCTTTTTCTTCTAGCTCCTGGTAACCTCTCTTATATATACTCTCTTTATGAATTTCTGTCTCTTTGAATTTCTCTAGGTCATCTTTAATTTTGAAAGGTAATTTTCCCAAGTAAATAATTTTAGGTTGAGTGTTCTTTCATTCACTACACTGTCTTCTAGCTTGCATTGTTTCTGATACAAAATTTGCTGTGAACTTTATCTTTTTTCCTCTCAATGTAATTTGTCTCTTTGGATGCTTTTAAGATTTTTCTCTTTATCACTGGTTTTAAGCAATTTATTAATGATAGTCCTGCTTTAGTATTCTTCATGTTTCTTGTCTTGTTATTTGTTGAGCTTCGTAGATCCATGGATTTATACTTTTTATCAAATTTGGAAAATTTTTGGCCATTGTCCCTCCAAAATTTTTTTTCTATTACCATACCCCTCTTTTATAGAGTCCAGTTATGTGCATATTAGGCCTCTTGAAATTATAAAGCTCAGTAATACCATTCATTTTTCAGTCTTTTTCTCTGCATTTCATTTTGGATACTTACATTGATGTGAATTCAAAATCACTAAACTTTTCTTCGGTAATGTCTAATCTGCCATTAATCCTATCATATTTTTTTCATTGTAGACATTATAGTTTTTCCAGATGTTCCATTTGGGTCTTTTTAAATATTTTCCATGTTTACTTAACATACTCAATGCTTCTAGATTCTTAAACATGTTGGATATAATTATAATGATTCTTTTAATTTCCATGTCTATAGATTCCTTGTTCTGTATCAATTCATGGTCAATTTCAGTTGATTGATTTTTCTCTTGTTATGGGTCATTTTCCTGCTTCTTTACATGCCTGGTTATATTTTATTAGATCCTGGACATTGTGACTTTCACCATGGGTGTTGAATATTTTTGTATTCTTATATTTTTGAGCTTTGTTCCGGAATACATTTAAGTTACTTGGGAACAGTTAATTCTCTGTTGCTTGATTTTCAATATCTTTAATTATTTTTAAAATTTATTTTGTCTAGTTTTTTTTGTTGTTGTTTTAGGTGGAGGGTTAACACCAGTTCCTATTACTTTGTCTTCTCCAGAAGTGGAAGTTGAGGATGGATAGCTTGATAGGATAGCATGTGCTTCTCTAACCACTGATTTCCACCTCCCAGAAAAAGGAAGTAAGAAGCCAGAAATCCATTACTATTATTATAGGGCCCAATATTGAAAGGATTACCACCTAAACACCATAGCATTCTTGGAGAATTTTTACAAATCTATATTTTAAGCAACAGAACCCTTTAGAGTAGGGAGTGCAATGACTTTTGCAAGTGGTATATATTGTTCTGAATCCGATGTCCAGAGGCAGTGGGAAGGTCCTGGTAGGAACAGACACTGATTCTGTAAATCTCTGGCAGGCTTAAACATCAGAGAGAGGCATTTGGTGGTGCAGTCTCAGTCAAATGTTAAAGGGTACCAGCTTTGGTTTTAGGCTATGTTGACTCTTAAAGGTGGGGTACTGAATTCAGTCATATGTTGAAATAACTAATGTAACTAGAGTTATATATGTTTCATGTTCTGCATATTGTCAGGTTATCTCATAAATCACTGGATATTGCACATTTATGAAACATTTTGAGGCCCAATGCTCTGATTTGCTTCTTTCCTTTTATTGGTGAGAAGAAAATGTAAATACACTGAAAAAAGACCAGTTCTGTTTAATATACAGATTTCATTATCCTGAAATTCATTGAACTGAGCAGATCTCACTTTGGGTGTATGCCTGTTTCAGGATGTGAATTCAGATTTTATTAAGAGTGGGCTTTACGAAATAGCTTTTCCTTTCATCTTTGCTTCATGATGACTCGCTGTGGAATGTTTTACTTCTGAGTAATGTGTCCTCCTTTATCAGGCATTAAACAGTTGGCTCAAAAAGGTAATACTTGAACCAAAGACATTCAGTCTAATAAAAACAAAATAGATTTGAACATACGTAATGTTGATTATTAACTTTTATTTCCACGCTTGCTTGTGGTTATTCAAAAATATCATTCTCTAGGTATAAAATTAAAAGGGGGTACAGGTTTCAGCCAACAACAAGTAGATACTGGTCTGGCAAAAAGGCAATGTCTAGCAAAAAGGAAAAGTTGATATTTTAAAATATGGTTATAATGATACTTTTAACAATAGTTAATTCAATTTATGGCTTTTGATCAAAGTACAATAGTAAAAGCCATAGCCTTGCTGGATCAAGCATACTATGAGTCATTTTAAATATGTGATCTTTAGTATTCCCATCATGCTTACCATATAGCTAATAACCCTCTTTTTACATAGGAGAAAATGGAAGCTCAAACAAGTAATTTTGCAGAAGTCCCACAGAGAGACAGGATCTGGGAGAAAGCCTGGGTGCAAAGTACTGCAGGGCACCACTTTGAGAGATTTTCGGTGCTTCTTGGGTGGGGAAGAGGTTTTTGAGAGGGAGACTCAAGTATGCCTTTGCCTGAGAAGAGCTTGTGGAAGGAAAGCCAAAATAAAAATGGAACTAAGGAAGGCTAAAGGAATAATACCCAGAGAAGGTGGAAGGAAGTAGCTCTGTAACAGAACAGAAACTCTGATTTCTTTGGGATAGCAACATGGAAGATGACTTTGTTTTTCTCTCCCATGTACTAGGCCAAGTTCTCTGCCCAGAGGGACTGAGGTTTGGACAGGGTTGGTGGCACCTAGTGTGTGGTAACTTTTGTTGCATCCACAGGAGTGATCAAAAGAATAGCAGCGTTGAGGGTCCAGCTCAGGCCCTAACTATGTGCAAAATGACTTTTTCACCCAGGAATGCCATCCTACGAAGAGATGTGTCATCTTATTGATTGCCAGGGGTGACTCAGTTTTTTGCCTGGTTGACTAAGGGAAGGGTTTTTCTTCCTTCCCCTCTCTGTGTATTAAGATTACTAAATCTATACACTGACATTTAAAATCTCAAATAGGACTGCTCTTCAGGCCAGAGGGCTTTATTAGCCGCACTTCCTTTCTGTGAGTCTCTTGAGCAGGCTCTCAGGTGAAAGGAAGAATTTGACAAAATGACAACATGGAGACCTCTAACAGACTGTATTGTGGAAATGGAACTACTTTTACTTCCTCTTTTAAAGAAACAGGTAACAGAAAACTTGTCTCTGGCCATTAGTCATATTGCAGGGGCAATCAAAAAGGTGGTCAGTGGTAGATTCTGTTTGCTCTATTTTGAGTATGTACATTATTGAGAATTAAATGGGTTTATATAAATGGGTTTACATAAAATTGGTTATCTACAAACCTTGTAATATTTTGTAGAAATAGAAGTGGAAGTTATATTACCTACTTTAGAAAATAGAATTGTCTAAATAAATACCTAAAGATTTGTCCTTGTCAGATACTTTTCCATGCACATATATGTAATTCCTCAAGATTTTGTGTAACAGACATTGTTTACTAATCTCACATTTGGAGGATTTAAAAAGTGAGCTTTGCTTTGCTTTTTATGTTTTGTAGGAGACCCGTGTACTGTGTCATCTCAGTTGGAGTTAGAAGAAGCCTTTAGGCTGTATGAGCTAAATAAGGATTCTGAACTCCTGATTCATGGTAAAGGAGTAGTCCTGTCTTACTCTTCTAGAGTAATAACTCAAAAAAAAAATAACCCTATGTTCTCGACAATTTAAAACATAATACTGATGTCATTTTATTTTTTTTTTTTTAAGATTTTATTTATTTATTTTCAGAGGGGAAGGGAGGGGAAAGAGAGGGAGGGAAACATCAATGTGTGGTTTCCTCTCACACGCCCCCTACTGGGGACCTGGCCTGCAATCCAGGCATGTGCCCTGACTGGGAATCAAACCAGTGACCCCTTGCTTCACAGGCTGGCACTCAGTCCACTGAGCCACACCAGCCAGGGCCGATGTCATTTTCTTAATCTCTATCCCTTGTCGCTATGTGATTGTCCTTATTCGGTAGCTTCTCAATTGCTAGAGAAGACAAAGTCAGTCAGCTTTCTTAATCTTGGGAAATTTGTTTTGTGTATGCCTCCATGAATATTAAAAATTAGTGTTTCACAGCAAACTTTAGCATAGAGGTTAAGAATTGAGAGCCCAGTTGAACCTAAGTCATCCCCTTGAAGTTTTGCAATTTATGCAAATAATGATCTCTAAAGGTAAGGTATCTTAAATGTCCTTTCTTTTGTTTAAGGGGTAACAATGAAACTATTTACATAGTCATTATAGACATCAGTGTGTTACAGGTCAGCAAGCCTGAAACATAGGTAGTGGTATAGGAGAAGAAACCTAAACTCAGCCACCATGTAACCGTAGACATGTACACCATGTACCATGGAGGCCTGGGTTGTAAATCTAGGAATTCTGATTCCAGATCCATGTTCTTGTCATTCAGCCATGCCACTCCTCATTTTTTCATCTCATGTAGAACTCGCGTAATGTACTGCATTGCAGTACGCGGCAGTTTTTTATGGGACATTTGTGGAGCTTTAGGAGACCCAGAGAACTCTTTAAGAAACAGATATAAATCTCCCCTAAGTATAATGAATCATTTCAATACCTTGTTATAATTCCTTTATATTTTTCTATACAGTGTGTTTTTTAAAAAATAGTAGTTTGACTTTTTTCTGCCTTCAGAATTTGACATAGTGACTCCCAAGAAGTCCGTCATCTAATTTGTTAAGATCCTAGCAAATTTCAGAAGTCTTGCATTTTGGGGGTCATCTCTTTTTAAAATAAAATTACAATGAATGTTTAAAGAAACAATTGATCAATAGTATTAAAGAGGCTATTTTAAGTTTTATTACTTTTTATACTATATCGGAGATCTGTTTTCAGCAGTTAGTTTACATTTCAACTTTTAAAAAAAAATGGTATGTAAGGAACTGTGCTTTCCTAACTGTGCTCTTTATTAAACCTTGTCCTTTTATACGTCACAGACCACAAATAGTGGACTAAGTGTTCGTAAACATACTATTTCTTTATCTCTTTATAAAAAATGGTCTGAATTACATTGTTTATAAATATATAGTTTCTAAGATAAAACTTAACATTTTGGGGTTTGGGTACTATTTCTGGTGATAATTTATTCCTAGGTTTAGTTTAAAACATCTTTAAAAAAACTGTAAAGTTTATGTTCATATTTGTATACATTTTTGTAATTTAACTTTACTTCTTCATTGTAGTAAACTTATCACTACAACAAATATGTAAGGAAATAGTGATTTCTCTAAGGACAAGAATAATTAATGATGTAATAGGGATTGGAGTGAGATTTGAGCTTCTAATGCATTATTTATGGGTTCTCACTGTCGTGAAACTGTCTTTAGATAGCCTTGGTAAAGTGGATCTCTTCAGAACAATAATACTGACCATATGTATCTATCTTGTGCCAAGAGGAGGTCAGGTTGAAATTTGGGTCAATTTTTTGATACCTGGATTTCAAATTCTGTGTAATTTGTATGTTTTAAATATGCTGTATTAATTTTAGTTTCTTTTATTTCAGTATTTCCTTGTGTACCAGAGCGTCCTGGAATGCCCTGTCCAGGAGAAGATAGTGAGTATTTATATACTTCCTATCTTCAAATAAAGTTATTTATGATACAATGGCACAAGTGAAAGGAAATTAGAAATAAAACTTTTAATTCGTTTGGTTTCTTTTCCATTCTTTAGTCTAATTCAGCATATATTAACAACAGCCTAAACTCTACTTAGCCGGATCTAAATAAGGCAGTTTTTAGTCATAATTCACTGACATAATAATCTGTTACACTTTTGAAATAAAATGAACTTTAAGTCATGTCTCTGGGTTTTTAATTCTGGAAATTTTTAAACCTATGGAGAAGTTGAAACAACATTTAAAACAAAGATAACCATGTATCCTTTGCCTAGATTCACCAATTTTTAACATTTTCTGTGTTTGCTCTGTCTCTGTATTGGTATGTGTGCACACATATGCATATGTGTATATACATGAGAAATACACTTGTTTTATTTATCCTGCTGTACCATTTGAGAGTAAGTAACTGACATAATACCTCTTTACCTCTAAATAACACTTTACCTCTAAATACTTCAGCATACATCCTTAGGAATTGTTACAGGATTTTTTTTTAATGTCCAAGCTATTGGATATAATTAATGAATGTATTGAAAGAGTCAAACAACTGTTTGGCCTGATGTAACTTAAATACGCAAGCTTATGGCCCTGGCTGGGTAGCTGGTAGCTCTGTTGAAGTGTAGTCCTGATACACCCAGGTTATGGGTTTGACTCCCAGTCAAGGCACATACAAGAATCAACCAAGGAATGCATAGGTGAGCGGAACAAGAAATCAATGTTTCTCTCTCTCTCTCCCCCCTCCCTTTCCCTCCCTGTCTCCCTCTCTCTCAAATCAGTAAATAAAAACTATTTTTTAAAAGATCTTATTTATTTATTTTTAGACAGAGGGGAAGGGAGGGAGAAAGAGATGGAGAGAAACATCAATGTGTGGTTGTCTCTAGTGCACCCCCTACTGGGGACCTGGCCTGCAACCCAGTCATGTGCCCTAGACTGGGAATTAATGTAGTCTCTTGGCTCTTCTAGTACCTAGCCAATATTAACATGTTTAAATTTAAGTATATCAATTCATAGTTCATGAAAGTTTCTGAAGTAGGGTTTCTTTTAGGTTAAGATATTATTAACAGTAACTTTCTGCTGTGGTTACTCCTAACAGAGTAAATAATTAAAAATAAAACATCTATATTTAAGGTTCTGTATAATACTATCTCAAGGTTTCTAATTCAGAGCATTTCAGCAGGTCTTTTCTATCTTAGTTTTGAATAGTAAACTCAGTGTTACATTTGCTTTAAAATGAGTTTACAAACCTAATGGAATCTTTCCACAGTACTAACAACTGTTGTGGAATATTACTATTAATAACTAATAGACTATGCACATACACATATACAAATATCAAAAAGTGATTGACTTAATGAAAACTATGCAGGTGATCTAGATTTGATTTTGTGGGAGCTCTTTGTTTAGGAAAAGTATTAGTGTAAAAACCATTGGATGAAAGGTTGATAGGGAAGAAAATATTCTCATGGTTACAAAATGTCCCTTAGATATTTGTAAGAGTACTTACAAAAAAGAAAATGTATCTTTATAATAAAGAGAACTACCAATCACTGCCTTTAACAGATTGAACACCGGTAATGGGAGTCAACAATCCAACATTTGTGTATCCCTTGATGTGATGCAGTAAAAAATGCACGTCACCTGTGTGTTGCTTTTGCCAAAGTATTTAGTACTGACTCTGATGAGGAAACAGATAAATCTAGAAGGTGGGACTTAAGACAACTTCCTAGACTTAAAAAAAAGTCTACTTCATGAAAAACAAATAACAGATAAGGCCGAGTGAATGTTTTAGCATACATTAAAGAGACAAAAAAGGTATAGCATCCAAATGCAATGCCTGAATCTTGATTAGAACCCTGCGAGAAAAAGAAAGCTGTGATTGACACATTGAGGGCAAATAGAGAAATTTGCATCTGAACTGTATATTAGGTAATACTAAGTTTTAATTTTCTAAGATGCAGTAATGGTATTGTGCTTAAGTGGAACGAGGGGGAATGTCTTTAATCTCAGGCAGTGGGAATTTAAGGGTGAAGTGTTATATCTGCAACTTACTTGGAAGAGATTCATGAAAAAAGTGAATGTGTAGATATGGAGGAAAGCAACCTCTTCCTTCAGTAGCACATACACTAAAATTGGAAAGCAAAATGTGGCAAAACGTTAGTAGTTGGTAAATCTTGGTGAAGAATGCAAGTGTTTATTACTTTATTCTTTCATCTTCTCTGTGGACTTGAAATTTTTTCAAAATTAGAAGTTGGGAGGAAATGAAAAAATAGAAAAGCAATAATAGTTACTGAAACATTTATACTCCATGGGCTTTGTTTTCATCTAGTCTCTTGATGAATTTGTTTTATTTTTTTCACTTTCAGGTTTTTATCGTTATAAATTTTTTCTTGCAATCAATACCATGAAAAAAGTCATAGACTTAATTATAATAAAGTGATTTTTACTCACAGTTGTTCATTCTTGAGACTTTTAATCTCTCTTCAGAATCCATCTACCGCCGAGGTGCACGCCGCTGGAGGAAGCTTTATTGTGCAAATGGCCACACTTTTCAAGCCAAGCGTTTCAACAGGGTAAACCTTAGTTTGTTGAATGTTGATTTGAGATACCTGTTTTTTCCCCTATTATGAAAGAAAAGTAGTCTTGTTATTCCCTTTTAAAGGAGTAAGTTTACCTAACATTCCCAGTGTTTGGAGTACACTTGGTTTCTTGAGGTAATTTTTAATAGAATCTCCTTTCACTTTTAATATTCCTGATTTCATGATTAATTATATAGGTACCCTAGCTTATAGCTAGGGTGGCAGTTGGATTTTTTCATATAATTCAAGACACCCAGAAAATAAGGCTTATTTTACAAACCATTTAATATTGTAATTTTAATTTTCACTGTTTAGAAAATAATAACTGCAAACACTTATCTAGCTTTTACTTTGTACCAGGCACTTTTCCACGTGTTCAATGTATATTAATTCACTTAATCCTTACAACAACTTCATGAGATAGGTTCTGCATATTTCCATCTTACAAATGAAGATCCTGAGGTACAGGCAGTTAAATAACTTGCTCAAGATAACAAAGCTAGTACGTGGCAGAGCCAAAATTTGAAAGCAGTTTATCTCCAGAAGCTCATGGTTTTAACTATTCTTGATAACCGTGAATCTGTGGACTCCCATTGCCATTTTAAAACTAGTTCTAATTCATTAGTGTAAATAGAAGCCACCATTGGAGGTTCCTAAATTCTTCTTCCCAGTAGCACTGATATTTAAAAAGCTTTGAAATGAAAAGTCACTTTAGGTACTGCTTTTTAAGGGAGCAGGGCTTTGGTTTGACCTCTGCACAGTCTGGAAGGTTTATTTTTGCTTGAGAGTCCTTGTATAGCTTTTTTCTGCCATGTTTTTTAACTGGCTTTTCCTATTTTTATTACTCTGAACCTAATTATATGAAGACTGAAAATTCTTGGACTTACAGCAGAAAAAAGCATAGTCACAAATTTCACTAATTCTTTAAAACAAGCTCTTTTTTCTGTTTAGTTCCCCCCAACCATCATAGCTTAGGAAAAGTCATGTATGATGAAGAGAACTGAGCTAGAGAAGAAATCCACTCGTTTACGCCGTTTTATGAGAAAACTGTTGGGGAATGATTATGATCCCCCCTCTTCTTTTTTCTTCTTTCTTTCTTCTTCTTTTTTTTCCCTCCTAAATCCTGTTGAATTACTCTTTCCAGCGTGCCCACTGTGCCATCTGTACCGACCGAATATGGGGACTTGGACGCCAGGGATATAAGTGCATCAACTGCAAACTCCTGGTTCACAAGAAGTGCCACAAACTTGTCGCAATTGAATGTGGGCGCCATTCTTTGCCACCAGTAAGACACAGTTGTCTCTTTATTTTCAATGGAGCATCTTCGTAATGCAATAGAGCATTAACACTAGTAGTATGTTAACACTACTTTGTTAACACACACACTAAAATAGGAGGGTGGTAAGGAATCACAACTCTCAACAGTGTTGTTACAGAATGCGAGTAAGCATACTTTCAGTCCAGCTTATGTATTGTGAATTTGGGAATTGTCATTACAAATTTGTTTGTAGGATATAGTAAACTTTTCTGTTTAGCCTGATATAGAATCCTCTGGTCTGAATTAGGATGATGTAGGGGGAGCCATGTAAGAGATTTTTTTCTCCTCTTCAAGCTAAATTCACAAGTTTCATAACCTCTATTATTCTAGAATTGACACCAAGCAGAGATCAGGTGAGAACAGTTGGAGTCCTCACATTCGCTATTTAAATTGTCAGATTACTGGGGAGCTTTTGTATTAAAATTTTTATTTTTCACTCTCTTTTAAATGTGTAATTAAACCATGCTCATTATGGAAAGAAATAGAAAACACAAATGAATATAAAGAAAAACTAAATAAAAATCCCCCATGAAATCTACCATCTAAAGGTAATTTTCATTTGTGTGTATCCTTCCAGAACTTTTTCTATGCAGATTTATATGTATAAACATTTAAAATGCTTCCATGTGGGTTGCATTTTGTGGATTGCTTCTGAGACTTCTTTATAGAGAGTGGAGTGTTTATCAGAAGGCACATAATATTTGGATGTGTCTTGTTCTTTTACATGCTTTTTAACAAAAACGATACCATGTACGTACTATTTTCTAACCCATTTTTCTTCCTGAACAATATGTTTTGGTCATATTTAGCTATCTATAGCCTTATCATTTTCAGCAGAGTATTTTGTTATAAGTTATACCATAATTTTTTAACCTGTTCTTCATGATTAAATAGATGAGTTTTGTAAATTTTCCTATAAAGAAAATCATAATGAACTGTCTGGTAAATAAATCTTTTTATTTCCTTAACGATCCAGAAGTAGAATTGCTGGGTTAAAGAATGTGCATTTTTAAAAAGATCTGGATGAAGCTTTGTAAATTTTCTTCTAGAATGATTATACTGTGTTTATTCATAGTAACCTCTTTGAACATTGTGAAAGTAGGTTATTAGGGGTATCTCTTTGGTATTAGAGTTATGTAGCTAGTTCATATAAGCTGAGAAGTGGACTTGTACAAATTAAGGAGGTGAAAATCCAATCTTAAGGAAAGACAGAAGGCCAAAAATTGTAAACACAATTTTTACAGGTTACTGTTGATAGGTATTTGTGTGCATATTCTTAGGTGATGGATGACTTGTGTGAGTTTATAAATGTAAAAGAAAAGAGAAACAGGGTTAGCAATTATATTTAGAATGGGTGCTAAATATGTTGAAAGATTCATGAGCTTATCTTTAAGGCAGCCTTTAGATTATATAATGGTAAATTAAGGCTCCTTCTGAAGTTTATCTTTTTATGCTGGTATTCATTAAACCTGGGTCCAAGATTAATAAAATAGTAACACTTTGGTTTGAGTTAGCATTATCCTGAGGTTATTGACGGTAGGTTAAGTCAGTTTCTAGGAGGTATTCCTTATCCTTTTGGGGGTCACTGACATTTTTAAGAAATTGCAGAAAAATAGGAAGCCCACAAAACTATTGATACAATTTCAAGAGGTTAATAGACAACTTGAAGCCATATTCACTTAAAGTGAGTATGTGGAGCTCAAAAGAAGATTAGGTAGTGTAGAAGAGAAATCAGAGTATACAGGTGTTTAATTTTGATTTCTACTTGGTCTGAAATTAGTTTTGTGTTTCTTCTGTCATCTGTGAAATGTGACATTACCTCATTTACAGGAATATTGTATGGTTTCATATAATAAGATTAAAAGTAAATTAAATATAGCAATATAACTGTCACTTAAGTTATATTTTTCAAATTTTAATTTTAATATTTAAAATTATTAATATTATAATAAATCTTTACATTATAATTAATATTCAATTAATCATACTTTAAAGATTTATATTATAATTAATTACAATAATATATTTGTTATAGATTTTAAATATTATAATTTTAAATATTAATATTATTCTGTGTCTTATCAAACTAATGTTCCTGGATTTGTAGAGATATTGGGATTTAAAAAGAATCCATTGAGTTACTGTTTCTTTGGATATATTTTTAGGAACCAATGATGCCAATGGATCAGTCGTCCATGCACTCAGATCACGCCCAGACAGGTGAGACTGATGCTGTCAGGAACCGTTGTTTGTTAACAAAGCATCCTGCAAAGCCTTCTTTAGAAGGCTCGTTCACCCAAGTTAAAAACATTTCTGTTCTCTCCAAATAAAACTTAGGTAACCATATTTTCAGTGTCAATATCATCGCAATATTTAACATATATATATTTGACATTTTAAAAAGACAACTATGTAAACTACAAAAAAATGATTATTTTCTCCAATTGAGATACATTTCTTTCAAGACCCCTTTAAATTTAGCAAACCTCTTCTTTTTTAATAATGAAAACATACTGATTTTTGTGGGCCATGTTGACGATGTTAAAGTGATCTTTTTCTAATTAAAATCTTTATTATTAGGAGTAGAATGTATGTAAAAAATACAGAGGTCAGTATAAAAAATTAAAAAAAGATCATGTGAGTTCACATGTCAAATAGATACAAAACCTTAGTGTGTACCTGGTAAATTTAAAGAGCAGTTTAATGGGACAGAGAAGCCTGATATGGGATGAATCAAGAAGGCAAAGCAAGGAGTTTTTCTGAAAGGACAGAATGCAGTCTCTTGTTCATAGAAGAAGCTGGTTACATGAAATGTAGGCTTTTGGCTGGGGGACCCAAGTGGCTTCAAGGAATAGAAGCCTAGAGTCCAGTTTCTGTCAGTTCTTCGCTTGACCCGTGTGGTGCAGCAGTTAGGAACACTTCGAGTGTGAAAGAAGCAAGGACCGAAAACCCAGAGACTCTCTACCTCCATGCCTTGGTCATACTAAAGTAATTAAATAGAGTTTACAGAGTCCCCTTATGGAAGGAATCGATTAATTTGTAAAGAAGAGAAATATTTTTAAAATAGCGAAAATATTTGGTAAAGTCAGTACTTGGCTACTGATTGGTTCTTGCTGTCTTCACCCTCATTCAAGATTAGGGTTTATCCCTGGCTGCTATAGCTCAATGGATTGAGCATGGACTGTGAACCAAAGGGGTTGCTAGTTCAGTTCTCAGTCAGGGCACATGCCTGGGTTGCAGGCCAGGTCCCCAGTACGGGGTACGTGAGAGGCAACCACACAATGATATTTCTCTCCTCCTCTTTCTCCTTCTTTTCCCCTCTCTCTAAAAATGAATAAATAAAATCTTTTTAAAAAGATTAAGATTTAACTCATATTTACATACACTTTTATTAGTATAAACTTAATTTTAAATGATGAAGATCAGAAATAAAAACTAAAATGATCAATGAAGAAAAAACTTTAAGTCAAACTCAGTTAATGGATGCTGTTTTTCTTTTTTTCATGTTTGGGATTGGGTTTTTAGTAATTCCATATAATCCTTCAAGTCATGAGAGTTTGGACCAAGTTGGTGAAGAAAAGGAGGTAAGTTAGTCTTATTGTACATTATGCCATTAGTTCTTTCCTGAGACCTGACAATGTAAAAATATGACAAACTGACTTGCTTAGATTTTAGATCAGGAATTATTTTTTTAATGTCTGTAGAGTTTTATTCTGATTTAATCTAATAATTGTTATTAGATTCATTTAAATTAAGAAATGGTCTGGTAGAATAACTTATTTTTATATTAAGATAATATAATCTAAAAATCAAAATATATTTAAGAACAATATTTAGAATGCTTGCAGTATTGTTTAAATATACTTATAGATCCTTCCATTTTATGGGCTAATTGTTATTTAAGTATAAATGATTAAGCATCTTAATTGCTACTATTTTTTCTGACTATGAGACATTTTGTCAGTTTTTAAAACAAAATAAAATTTTAATTACAAATGTTAATTAAAACGATAACCAAATTTTTGAAAAGAGCTTGTAGTAAAACAGATTCGTCATGCCTCACACCTTTCACTCCTACTCTGACTTCTGAGAGGCAGCCCTTTTCAGTCGCTCCAGTTGGCTCCGTAGTGTTTATACCTCTGTTCTTCAGTATTAAAACTCTGTTTCTGGTCATGAAAAACGTAGTTCCTACTGCCTCATGAATTTTCGTTTATATTTTAATGCTTAACAGGTAATGTTTTATTGGTTACCTTTAAAAAACCCAACTTTTTATTATGGAAAATTTCAAACATAAATAAAAGTGCAGAAAATTGTATAATAAAGCTTCTTTATTGATTACCCAGTAAAAACAATCATCACTACATGGCCAGCATTGTTTTGTAATTATATTTAAACTAGTTACGGATTTGTAAGTTTAAACCTATCATTTTACTGTTTTCTGTATCTCACCTATTTATGGTACTTTCCTTGCCTGCTTTTGGGTTAATTACTCATTATTGCTTTTTCACCTCTTTTAGCTTGGTTTTCTTTTTTTAACTATTTTTTCCTATTACAGTTGACATTCAGTGTTACTTTTATTAGTGTCAGGTGTACAGCATAGTGGTTAGACATTTATAATTCACAAAGTGCTCCTCCTAAATCTGGTACCCACCTGGCACCAGACACTAGATTCCTATGCAGGACTTTACATCCCCATGACTGCTTTGTAACTACCAGTTGTACTTCTCAGTCTCTTCAGCTTTTTCACCCAGCCCCCAACCCCCTTTCCATCTGGCAACCCTCAGTTTGTTCTCTGTTTCTGTTTTTGTCTCTTTATTTATATCGTTCATTGGATTCCACATATAAGTGAAAGCATATGGTATTTGTCTTTCTCTGACCGACTTATTCACTTAGCATGATACCCTCTAGGTCCATCCATGCTGTCACAAATAGTAAGATTTCATTCTTTTTTATTGCCGAGTAATAGTCCATTGTATCCATGTACTGCTTCTTTATTTAATTGTTTATTAGTAGGCACTTAGGTTGCTTCCATATGTGGCTTATTGTCAATAATCCTGCAGTGAACATAGGGATACTATATCTTTTCAAATTAGTGTTTTGGATTTCTTTGGATATATACCCAGAAGTTGAATTACGAGGTCATAAGGTAGTTCTATCTTTAATTTTTTCAGGAACCTCCACACTATTTTCCATTGTGGCTGCAACAATTTGCAATCCGACCAACAATGCACAGGCATTCCACTTTCTCCACATCCTTGCCAACACTTGTTTATTGATTTATTGATGATAGCTATTCTGACAGGTGTGAGATGATACCTCATTGTGGCTTTAACTTGCATTTCTCTGATCATTAGTGACATTGAGCATCTTTTCATATGTCTGTTGGCCATCTGTATGCCCTCTTTGTAGAAATGTCTATTCAGGTCCTCTGCCCATTTTTTAATTGTTTTTTTTTTTTTTTTTGGTGTTTTGTTATATGAGTTCTTTATAAATTTTAGGTATTAACCCTTTATTGGATATATCATTGGTGAATAGTCTCCCAATTGATAGATTGTCTTTTTGTTTTCTTGATGGTTTCCTTTGCTGTGCAAAAGCATTTTAGTTTGATGCAGTCCCATGTGTTTACCTTTTCTTTTGTTTCCCTTGCCTGAGGAGATATCAACAAAAATATTACTAAGAGTAATGCCATACAGTTTACTGCCTACGTATTCTAGGAATTTTATGGTTTCGGGTCTTACACTGAAGTCTAAACTATTTTGAATTATTTGTTTTTACAATTTTTTTAAAGATTTTATTTATTTATTTTTAGAGAGAGGGGAAGAGAGGTATAGAAACATCGGTCAGTTGCCTCTCCACGCCCCCAACTGGGTACCTGGCCCGCAACCAAGGCATGTGCCCTGACTGGGAATCAATCCAGTGACCTTTCAGTTTTGCAGACCAGCACTCAATCCACTGGGCCACACCAGCCAGGGCATGAATTAGTCTTCCATGTGGTGTAAGAAGGTGGTCTAGTTTCATTTTTATTGTATGTTCTGTCCAATTTTCTCAGCATGATAACCTCCAACTTTACTCTTTCTCAAGATTACTTTGGCTATTGAGGGGTCTTTTGTGGCTCCATATACATTTTTGGATTATTCTAGTTCTGTGAAAAATTCCATCAGTATTTTGATAGGGTTTGTAGTGAATGTATAAATTGCTTTGGATGGTATGAACATTCTAATGATATTAGTTCTTCCTCTCCATGAGCATGGTATATGCTTCCATTTATTTGTATCTTCTTTAGTGTCTTGTAATTTTCCACGTACAGGTCTTTTATCTCCTTGGTTAAATTCTTAGGTAATTTTTTTGATGCAGTTGTAGATGAGATTGTTTTAATTTCTCTTTCTGATAGTTTATTATAGTGTATAAAAATGAAACTTTTCCTAATTTTGTATCCTGCTACTTTACTGAAATCACAGTTCTAATAGTTTTTTGGTGGAATCTTTAGGGTTCTTTATATATAGTATGTCATCTGCAAATAATGATAGTTTTACTTCTTCCTTTTCAATTTGTATGCTTTTTTCCCCTTGTCTGAGTGCTATAGCCAGGACTTCCAGTACTGTGTTGAGTAAAAGTTGTGAAAGTGGACATCCTTGTCTTGTTCCTGATCTTAAGGGAAAAGCTTTTAGCTTTTCACCATTGAGTATGATGCTAGCTATGATTTGTCATATATGATATTCATTATGTTGGGTTATCTTTCCTCTATTTCCACTTTACTGAGAGTTTTTATTATAAATGAATGCTTTTTGTGCATCTATGGATATGATTATATGCTTTTTTTGTCCATTTGTTCATGTGGTGTACCACGTTAATTGATTTGCAGATACTGAACCAAACTTGCATCCCAGGAATAAATCCCACTTGATCATGGTGTATGACCTTTTAATATATTGCCGAATTCAGTTTGCTAATATTTTGTTGAGGGTTTTTGAATCCATGTTTGTCAGGGATATTGGCCTATGATTTTCTTTTTTTGTAGTGTCTTTGTCAGATTTTGGAATCAGGATAATGCTGGCCTCATAGCTTGAGTTTGGGAGACTTCCTCTCTTGAATTTTTGGAGCAGTTTAAAAGGATAGGTGTTAATTCTTTGAATGTTTGGAATGATTTACCTGTGAGGTCATTCAGTCCAGGATTTTTATTTTTTGAGTCCTTTTATTACTGATTTGGTTTCATTAGTTGTTATTGGTCTGTTCAGATTTTCTGTTTCTTTTTGACTCAGTCTAGGAAGAGTGTATATTTCTAGGAATTCATCCATTTCTTCCAGATTGTACAGTTTGTTGGCATATAATTGTAGTATATTCTTACAATCCTTTGTATTTCTGTGGTGTCAGTTGCCACTTCTCTTTTATTTCTGATTTTATTTATTTGGGTTCTCTCTCTTTTTGACTTGAGTCTGGTTAAAAATTTATCAGTTTTATCTTTTCAAAGCTTTTGTTTTCATTAATCTTTTGTATTTTTTAGACTGTTTCATTTATTTTCACTTTGATCTTTATTATTTCCCTCCTTCTACTGCCTTTGGACTTCATGGGGTTTTTTTCCTAGTTCCTTTAGTTGTAAGATTAGATTGTATAATTGAACTTTTTTTGTTTCTTGAGATAAGCTTGCATTGCCATGAATTTCCCTCTTAGAACTGCTTTCACAGTTGTGATGCTGTCGGGATATTGTGTTTTAATTTGCATTTATTGCAAGATATTTTTTGATATCTTCCTTGATTTCATTGTTTAATCCATTTATTGTTTAGTAGCATGTTATTTAGACTCTTATGTTTTTGTGTGTTTTTCAGTTACCTTTTTGTAATTGATACCTAGTTTTCATATGATTGTGGTTGAAGAAGATGCTTAATATTATTTCAAACTTCTTTAATTTATAGAGACTTGTTTTGTAGCGTAACATGTGGTCTGTCCTGGAAAATGTTCTGTGTGTGCTTGAAAAGAATGTATATTCTGTGAAATGCTCTAAAAATATAAATTAAATTCATCCAGTCTAATAAGTTATTTAAGGTTGCTGTTTGCTCCTTGATTTTCTGTCTGGACTATCTATCCATTGATGTCAGTGAGGTGTTAAGGTTCCCAGCAGTTACCGTATTCCTGTCAATCTGACCCTTTATGTCCATCAATATTTGCTGTATGAATTTAGGTGCTCCTACCTTCAGTGCATAAGTGTTTACAGGGTGATGCCCTCTTGTCGGGTTGATTCCTTTCTTATTATGTATTGTCCTTCTTTGTCTTTGGTTATAGCCTTGTTTTAAAGTCTATTTTAGCTGATAAAAGTATTGTTACTTCAGGTTTTATTTTTGTTTCCATTTGTATGAAATATCTTTCCCACCCCTTTATGTTTATTTAGCCTGTGTGTGCCTTTTGATCTGAAATGGGTCTCTTTTACAGATGGCATATGTATGGGTCTTGTTTTCTGATCCATTCAGCCACCCTTTGGTTGGAGCATTTAATCCATTTACATTTAAAATAATTGTTAGTAGGTATATAGTTATTGTCATTTTTTTATTCATGTTTGTTTTTTCTTTTCTTATTCTTAAAGAAGTTCCTTTAACATTTCTTGAAATACTGGTTTGGGAGTGATGAATTCCTTTAGCTCTTCCTTGTCTGGGAAGCTCTTTATCTTTCCTTCAATTTTAAATGATAACCTTGCTGGGTAATATTGATTGTAGGTCCTCGCTTTTCATCACTTTTACTATTTCTTGCCAACCTCTTCTGGCCTATAAAGTTTTTGTTGAGAAATCAGCTGACAGTCTTATGGTAGCTTCATTGTAGGTGACTAACGGCTTTCCTCTTGCTACTTTTCGCTTGCTGCTTTTAAGTATTTCTCTTTGTTTTCAACCTTTGGCGTTTTAATTATGATGTGTCTTGGTGGGGGCTTCTTTGGGTTCATCTTGTTGGGAACTTTCTGTGCTTCCTGGAGTTGTATGTCTATTTCCTTTGCCTGGTCAAAGTTTTCTGTCATTATTTTATCAAGTAGGTTTTCAGTCCATGCTCTCTCTCTTCTCCTTGGTACCCCTATGATGTGAATGTTGGTATGCTTGATGTTGTCCCAGAAGCCCCTTAAACTTTCCTCATTTAAAAACATATTTTTTCTTTTTGCTGCTCTGATTGGGTGTCTTCCACTGCTTTGTCTTCCAAGTCACTGATATGATCCTCTGCTTCATCTAATCTGTTGATTCATTTCTGACTTTTTTATGGTGTCTGTGCCCTTTTTTTTGTTTACTACCTCTTTGTTGAAGTTCTCACTGAGTTGATCTTCTTCCCGTAAGTTCATTGAACATTCTTATAAGCAGTGTTTTGAATCTGTATCTGGTAAATTGCTTGCTTCCATTTGATTTAGTTCTTTTTCTATAGTTTTCTCCTGTATTTTCATTTGAGACATGTTTCTTTGTCTCCTCATTTTTGGCTGCCTCTTTGTGTTTGTTTCTGTATATTAAGTGGATCTGCTATGTCTCTCAGACTTGGCAGGGTGGCCTTATGTAGTAGGTGTCCCGTGGAACACAGTGATATAATCTCCGTGGTCACCTGAGCCTAGTGCTCCAGGAGTGTCCCTTGTGTAGATTGTGTGTGCCTTTCTGTTGTAGTTGAGCCTTGGCTTATCAATGGATGGGGCCGATCCTCGGCTGACTGGATGTGAGACTGGCCACAACCACAGAGAGATTTGCCCCAGTGGGGCTCTGGTACCTGCCAAGGCCACCCTTTGTGTATGCCATTTGTGGAGCTAATTGAGTGTGCTGTTAGGCTGGCCACCAGCATGTTGGTTATGGGGCCTCTTTGGAGAAGCTTTGGTGCAGGTGGAGGCCACCTGCTGCCTATGCCCAGCCCAGGGACACTTGGTAGGAGATACAAAGTCATCTGAGGTTGACAGCTACATGTGCTGGACCCAGAGGTCTGTGGAAGGGGCCAAGGTGTAAGCCATGGTTGGCTCCCACCTGCACCAGGCCTGAGGCCACTCAGCAAAGGCACAGGGCATACCAAGGCTAACCACCACCTGCCTGGGGTCTGCAGATCTTGGGGAGTTTTTAAGAAAACTCGCAGCGGAGGCTGAGGTTGCCTGTGAGGCACAGCCAAGGCAGTGTGCAGTTGGGTGGAATGGGGTTTCAGTCGGTCACCAGGGTGAAGCTACCAGTGTTCCCCAGGTTAATGCAGATTTTCCTTGGCGCCCACCTGCCCCTGCAGGCTGGGTAAGGAGAGGGGTCAACACAGGTAGTGGCGGCCCTCACCCCAAAGCCACACAGTTCAGTTTCTTTCCATATGACTCTGGTGCCCTTTGAGCTGCTGGCCCTTCACGGAAGCTCAGGGTGAGTGCCTGGAAGCAGTTGAGTCTGTGCATGGGCCCTTTAAGAGGACTGCTGGTTTCTAGCAGCCTTCTGTCTGACCTGGAAGGAGTCCCCACGGAGCTGGGTGTGGTGAGGCCTTGGAGTCACCAGGGTTGGGTGAGTGATGTTTCCCTGGTTAATGCAGATTCAGATTTGGCACTTGACTGCCACTGTAGATTATATGAGGGGAGGGCTCCATGGAAGCCCTCCCCTTGAAGTCACACAACACATTCTCTCCGTGTCTGTCTCTGGTGCCTTTCAAACCGCTCTGAGTACCCGTGAGCAAGTGAGTCTATGCGTGGACCCCTTACAAGGATGCCTAGGTTTCCAGCCGCCCTCCATCTCACCATACTGGCACGGAGTCTCTGCTGGGCTTCACAGCCAGCTGTTATGGGGACAACTCTTCCAGGCAGTGGATTCCTGGGTGAGGGAGCCAGTATGGGGGGCTGGGACCCCTCACTCCTAAGTGGGGCCTCTGCTGCCGTGATATCCCTCTTGATTCTCAACTGCCAGGTGTGGGTGTGGGACCAGCCTCTTTCACCTCTCTGCCTCCCCTATGTGGCCTCTTCTGTATACTCTTAGTTCTTGGAGCTCCATTTGACTAGTCTTCAGGTACACTGCCCTGCAATTCATTTGAAATTTTAGTGTGGTCACGGGAGGAGGCGAGCTCAGCACTGACCTACCCCAGCATTTTGACCAGAACCCTTTTGTGTGACCTTCTTTTGCTGTTCTATTCCTGATTGTTCTAGAGATTGCATTTACATCCTTAACTTATTTAAATTCACTAAAAATTACTAGTTATACTTTTTCCACCTCCCATGACATGCAAGGAACTTAGAACACTTTAAATTTACTCTCCCTTTCTGCCTTTGGTGCTATATTTGTCTTATTTTAAAATTCTCTGTGTGTATGTATTAGTGTTTTTAAACAGTCTATCCTTATTTAGGTTTATCTACATTTTGTTATTTTTTTCTGCGTTCCTCCTTGCGTGTCTGTCCTCCCATGTGAGATCGTCTTTCTTGAAGAACTCAGTGTTTCCTTCAGTGAGAGCTGACCACTGGTGGATTTCCTTAGTTTGTGTTCAAAAGGTTTTTATTTTACTCTTATTTTGAGGGCTCTTTTTGCAGAACATAGAGTTGTAGGCTAACAAAGGGTGGTACTTGGTCCTTTGATGGTGACGTTCCGTTTTCTGGCTTCTGTCCCTTCCCTGTATCCTCGCATTTCCTTTGAGGGTTCTGTGCTTTTGTGCCATTTGGTTCTCTTTTATAGTTTTCAGTGAACCATACAAAGTCTGGACATTGCCTTATCATCTGAGCATGTTCTTCTTTCTTAATCTGCCCTAATCTGATTTTTCTTTACCCCTCTTTATTTATCCTTTTTGCCACATCAGATTATTATTTTTAAATTTTCATGTATTAATGATCCTTCTTTTTATCCTTTTTCCAGTTTTCATAACATATATATATATTATATATAAACATATATATATATTTGTGTGTGTGTGTGTGTGCTCTTACTTGTTTCTTTCTTAAAATTTGCTATTTGTTTTTCTTGATGTTCTTTCACTTCCAGAAATTCATACTTAATTTTTATGGGAGGATCTGTTGATTGTATGCTGAGAATTTTGTGGCTCTCTAATAAAAGATTATCTTCAGTCTTCTCTATAAATTACTGGAAGCCTGTGTTTCTAGTTACAAGTGAATTTCAAGGCTGACTGTCATTCCAGGGGAGCCTTGGTGTTGTGCAGGGAAGGCTTGCTGTTCACTGCACTGCCTTGTGCTCATTGTGTGCTTCCAGCTCCCGGTGTTTGTGAATGTGTCCTTTCGTCAGCTCAGATTTCATGTATCGGACTCCCAGCAGACTCTTTTCATATTTCTGTCCCATTGGAACTTCTAACTACAGAATGAAAAACCGAGCTTATTATCTCAACAACTCTGTCAGTCTTATCCTATGCTCACAATTTATTTTTCTGTCAATGGTACCTCCACTCTCCCAGTCAGCAAAATTGGTGTCACTTTCATTCATGCATCTCCATTGCTTGCCTCTATACCCCAGAGTTTTACCAGATGCTTTTTAAGACATCCTTTAACATTTCTCAGATTTCAGCTCACTCTCTGCTGCTGTCAGTGCCCCTCTGACCTGAACCTGCGAATTCATTTCACCTTGAGTAGTTAGATTGCACTGTTTGGAGTGTTGTAAGAAAAGAATTGTTAAGAACTTACATCTGAAAATATCTTTTAAATCATAAGTATAACTAGGTATTAGAAATATAATTATTATGCAGAATACTTCCAAGTTGTTAACTCTTTAATATAAATGCTCTCAATAGGCAATGAACACCAGGGAAAGTGGCAAAGCTTCATCCAGTCTAGGTCTTCAGGATTTTGATTTGCTCCGGGTAATAGGAAGAGGGAGTTATGCCAAAGTACTGTTGGTGCGATTAAAAAAAACAGATCGTATTTATGCAATGAAAGTTGTGAAGAAAGAGCTTGTCAATGATGATGAGGTGAGCACAGTGTTTTATTAGTTCTAAACTGTTAAATTAGCATAAGTGTACCATTTCAGAGAAAACCTTAACATTCATGACATTAGTTCAGTCTACTTTTTTAAATAATGATTCGAATGGATTATATGAGATGTATTTAAGAAATCTGATAATTATTAGGTTTTTTAAAAACAAAAATCAAACCATATTATGATGAAAGGAAAGTACTTGATTGAGCTTTGTAAAAGTTTTCTAGGCCATTTCAAAGTATTGAAATATTTACTAGTGGTATTTTTCTCTTTGTATATAAATTGTTGTTGCATTATTATTCATTCTTTTGATATTTAGCTTAGTTGGTTAATAATTCCATTTGTGATCATTGAATTGCTAATAACAGATATATCGTAGTTTTAATGATATTTGAGTTTGATAAAGACTTCTTTTCATATTTTAAAATAGGATATTGATTGGGTACAGACAGAGAAGCATGTTTTTGAGCAGGCATCCAATCATCCCTTTCTCGTTGGGCTGCATTCTTGCTTTCAGACAGAAAGCAGGTAAGATTGGAAGATAATGGAGTGGTTACTGACTTTATGCGCTTTGGTGGATCACACAGTAAGAACCCTTCTTACTTTGATTCCTGAGGTGGAAGTCAGGGAGACAGCCAGACTCAACAGTATTGTGCTGTGATTTCCTGCTACTGACGTTCCAATCAGTGATATCTGTTTGGTTTAGCATGAGGAAATTACCTGCTTAAAAAAATAGCCAGGTACTAATATGGCAGTGAAGATCCACTTTTCAATATCCCTAAGATTTTAGTTTTAGAACTTAAAAGTTTCCCACTGTCTAACTAGGGGGAGAAAATCCTAACTTCTTTACTGTAAGGGGCAGTTGAAATGACTTATCTCGCAAATGCTAAAATTGGGGTGGGAGGGAGAGGCTCTGGATTGTGAGTGTACTATAGAAGTAGCAGGTCAGAATTATTATCAGGCTGGCTTCCTTTGTTGTACCTTCTGTGATTAAATAGCTTTCTACTCCATCTACCGCTTGTTTCCACCAAACTGCCAGGATTTTTGTTAATGGGAAATCATAGAATGCTCTGTGTTTTGACTGGTCTCCGTGGTGTTTAAAATGCAGAGTTATGCTGCCTTATTTTGACTTTGGTTTCCTGTGTTCTCTCCTGCGGTTTAGATTGTTCTTTGTCATAGAGTATGTAAACGGAGGAGATCTAATGTTTCACATGCAGCGACAAAGAAAACTGCCTGAAGAGCATGCCAGGTAAGTGTTTTGATTATTCTTTGTTTGTGTTGGATTTTGGGGGGAAGCTCTTTATATGCCAGTTGTTGAAAGCAGTAAATAAATTATTTATTTTAATATTAGTTAATTCTTTGTAAGTCATATAGAGGCTAAGCTAAGCTAAAACTTAGTTTACATTATAATATATAACAATATATATAACATTATATATGTAATAATATAATTATGAGCAGTTAAAAGGTATAAACAGTATTAAAGGAGAAACCTTTGGTCAACTAAACCCAATCATTTAAAAATATTTTGTGTGTTCACTATCAGCCTCTGAAATAGTTGATGAATTTACAAATACTCATCTTAATTAGGTTTGCAGTGATCTCTGACAATTTTTCATTAGAAGATTATTATTTATATACACTTGAGAGTAATAAAACAATTCCTCTTAAGCCACTATATGTATTTCTGACTGTTCTTATAATTATAATTTCTGAATTTGTCTGCTGTTGGCTTTTCCCTCTGATCCCATACAAGTTGATGAATAGGAGCAAAGAGCATTAAATTCTTATTTAGTGCCCTTTCTTTGATATTATTATATAAGGTTATAAATTGTTCATATATTGGAAGAGTTACTAGGGGAAGGACTATGGTCTTGGTAGGTAAGATTAGTTCATCAGTGCCATGTTTTGTTTTTTACTCATAATTAGCACTAATTATCTCTCTTTTGTGCTTCACAAGACTAATGAGAAAATGAAGCATATGCGTTTGTACATGTCTGTAACAAAGGTTGGAGATTTTATTTTTTTAAATAACTTATTTAGTGAAAATCTTGCTAGCTCATTGATTTTTGTTTTCTTGTCAAAAAGAGACAATATCTTTTAATTTTGTGAAAAGGCATAAATTATATCAATCTAACCTCAGGGCCAAACTGCTTCTTTTTTTAAGTTTGCTGTATGTGTATTGTTTATTTAGCTTTATCAAATGGTCACCATTCACAGCAAAGCCACAAATATTTTATTTTGTGAACATTGCCAGTATTTGTTCAGTGGAATGTGAGGAAAAGTAGTCCAGTTTCACTGTATGAAAGTTCCAATTTTGATTTTGTACCATCTTTGCTTTTCTAAGAACCGACGTACAGAATAAGGCCTCAAGCTCCTACTTCGTAGAATTGAGTAGCTCTAGGTTTTGTACCTCCAAACAAGGCTGTGATAACGTTGATCAAAGCAGCCATAAACCAGCTGGGGTGTTTCATTTTCATTATTCAGGTCAAAAGTTTTGGTTATCACCAGTTATTTGGTGGCAGTTTTAAAACTTTTAAAAAATATATTAAATGTTGTGGTTATAGAATAATTTCTTCCAGTTCCTTTTCTAGGAATTTTGATATGGATTTTATCGTTTGAGTAGTGAACTTTTAGTCTTCTTTCCATTCTAGACCAATCAGTGGGTCTTAGTGTTTGGGGAAGTCTTTGGGCCCTAGAGAAGTGATGCCAGCTGTGGAAACTCTATGGATAGAAGACGTACGTTGTGCACAGGCACACACACCTTTACCCCCCGTTGTAGGTGCTGGGCTACCTGGGGTCCATCCAAATTTAAAACCCCTGATTGAGACGTTCAAATCAGTAACTTCATCAAAAGTCTGAGTTTAATTTACACTGGGCCTTTTATCATTGTGTCTGGGGCTCAGTATTACAGTGCTACTTCAGTTTGTGTTCGGTATTTAAAAACTTGAATCATATGAGGTATTTTCATTTTATTTTAGGTTTTACTCTGCAGAAATCAGTCTAGCATTAAATTATCTTCATGAACGAGGGATAATTTATAGAGATTTGAAATTGGACAATGTATTGCTGGACTCAGAAGGACACATTAAACTCACCGACTATGGCATGTGTAAGGTGAGAGGAGTTCTTGTTATTCAAAAGGCCTCAGCTACTCCTAAACTTGTTTTGGTAAAATAACTTCACATTTAAAGATGGGGAGTGATTGCTACTTTGTTTAGGATACTTTTTGAAATTGTAGCACAAAAACAAATATATAGGGTGGGGCAAAAGTAGGTTTATAGTTGTTCGTATGGAAAATAATACAATAATTAATAAATATTAACACAAGAATAAACTGTTTGACATGCTCACAACTCTAAACTTACTTTTGCCCACCCTGTACTTATTTTCACACCATTTATGAAATTCCATGTTTTCTGTGTTATATGTGCTATGATGAGTTAATTTCTCTTTCTTGAAAGTAATACTGTTAAAAATTTGAAAATAAAAATTATCTGCAGTCCCTCAACTTAAACACAACTACTTACATACCACTTTCCAGTTTTTGCCATTTAATTGTAACTCTTAATGATACATTGAAGATTTCCCTAGGAAATCTAACTATTTTTAATACTTAAAATGTAAATATCTGATGTAAAGTACAATTGAACAAAATAAGAATTTTAGTTACTCCCAGGACATGTCCTTTATTTCTTGGTGTTTTATTCTTTTTGTAACAGTGTTTTGTTTAAGGGTCGTCTTTTCCCACCAAATGTATAGGGAGCTACTCTCCTTGTCACAGTAGCCGGGACAGAATTATTCTTACCCAGCATAAGTCAACAGGGATGTAAATGTGTGAACTGCTTTCCCACAATCACCTGAGGGAAGTGCCTCCAGAGCCTCCAGAAATTGTTTAAATGCTGAGTAAGATGGTCCAATAGGACTATAGATTTAACCTTATCTGTTCAGCAACACTAGAAAACAAAATCTTTACTGAAAGGATTTTTGCTTTTATGTATAAAATTCAGATATTTGTCTTTTCTTATATTAAATTTGTATTTCCTTTAATGTTCTATTATGCAAATTTTTATTGTAAACAAGTAGAAATTTAGTAGGCGAACCCCTATGTACCCATTCACTCAGATTTGTGATACCTTTTGATCTCTATTCTTTCTTTCCAAGTGCTTTTCTCCTTATTTCAAAAGAAAAATGGTGACAATAAAGGAGTCATAATTTATCAGGGGAAAATAAAGCTTAACAAAAAGTATGAAGTATGTTAAACTTGTTACAAAGTGTACAAATTAAAACAATAGTGAGCTCTGTTTCTGACATCCTAGATATGGGTTTTTTAAATTATAATACAAGAAAGAGTATAATGAAATGGGTATTCTTGTATGTCATTGGTGAGTGTATATATTGTTAAAATCTTTTGTAAACCAGTTTGGTGGGGATGTGTCAGTAATCTTGAAAATGGTCGTATTCTTTGGTCTAGTAATACTGCTTCTGGGATATTTTGAGTAAATATTTGTCTGTGAGGGTAGGTTTAAAACCAAAATTTTTTGTTGTATTTTGTGATAAATAGCACAGATAATCTATAAATGGCCACTGGTAAGAAGAATGATTAAGGAAATTACGGAATGACTACAAGACATAGCATATGAAGTCATATAAAAAGATGTTTACAAAAATTCCTAACAGTGTTAAATGCTTATAACATTAAGTAAAGTTTTAAGGTATACAGTTATCTAATTCTGGATGTATTATTATGCATTCTATTATGTGTTAGTCTACTATACAACATTACATATTCTGTTTACTTCTACATATTTTTAAGTTATTATTATGGGTATGGGTTACTTAAACAGTGAAATTCACAAAAATGAATTAAGACTTTGTCTCTACTTCTCCTTCTTTCCTATCTTTCTGATTTTTATTAAAAAAAATTTGGGGATCCTGTTTTGCCTAGAATATTTTATTAGAGAAAAATTACTTAATCTTTTGTTACTCTTAATGAAAAATCATATTGGTTTATTATACATTCTCATTTTTTCCAGAGATTCTCAACCAGGTAAGAGTTCTTATTCAATAGGGTTGTCAGTTGCTTCTCCTGCCTACCTCTCTTTCTGCCTTTCCTCCTTTTTCAGGAGCTACTTAGTTTTATGAGTAGGAAAAGACACCAGGATGGGAAGTTCTGTTCAAAGACATTTTTACTAACACTGCTTTGTCTTTTCTCTCACTAACACATTTATACCCTCGTGATGTTAAAGCTTACAGTGAGCTGAATCTCCAGGAAATAGAAATGTTCTTGTCTTATGACTTATGAGACAGTATTTAAACTTACCTAAACTCTGGCCTCTGGAAAATATTGGGTGAATTTCTTTTACTTGTAGATTTTTCCTTGGGAAATGTAAACACTAAAATGCTTTTATATCGTTTCTCCAGAAATATGTCCTTTAGGTTTAATTAATTTAATTAATTTCTTCACTTTCTCACTAGATGCTTTTATATAAAGAGTGTTTAGAATAGTGAAAACTAGAGGCATATATGAAAACCTGAATGAATATCTTCAGGCTTATGTTTGAAATATTGTATGAGCATTGATTTTTATGGACTTAAAAACTGACCATTTTATGAATTAATGTGCCTTTAACTTTTTTTTTTTATCAGCAGGGGAATTTTAATAACATCTTTCTTATGCCGTAGGTAATTAAGCTGATGGGCCTAGTTTAGGTAGTCAGTTACCAAATGAATGATTTAGTGTAGCTCTGTTACCAGTTAACAGACTGCATCCTTGCCTCTGACTTTTGCCCTGAAAATATATGTCATTTATTATTAAACTGTTCGTCCAGCCATTGCCAATACCAATAGTACAAAACGACCCAAGTCACAGTCATATTTCCTCGTGTATAAAATAGCTTCTATATTCCTATGAGGAATCACAAAGTAATCCTAGGGGTCACACCATATTACTAAATATTTCTTCTAGATGTTTATAGAAGTATTATATATAGTAGACTAAAATTTAAAGAAAGATTTTTGTACCATGCCCAAAATGCCTCTGGAGGGACACATCAGGAACCTCCGTTGGTTAGAGCATTGTCCTGGCACACCAAGGTTGTGGATGAGGGCTTCAACGTAAGAATTTGGAGGGACACAGAAACATTCAGTCCCTAGCAGGGATTGTGAAACTGTCCTAATAATTTGGTCTCTTTTTGCTCTCTGTGTTTTGAGGCTGTATTGTTAGGAACATACATACTTCATTATAACTTCTTGGTGATTATTCCATTTGTTATTGTGTACTTTCTCTTTTGGTACATATTAGTATGTTTTGCCTTAATTTTCTCCACCCTGTAGTTATTAAAATACAAAATCAAAAAACTTAAGCCTTAGGAGCCACAGCTAGAAGGGAAACATCACAATGCCAGTAGAGGTTGTATTAAGCAGTGGGGTCTAAAGTGCTGCTTTTCTACACAAAATATGATTCCTTTTACCCTAGTATAATTTAAGTTTTTCTATTAATTTTTACTTGAATATAAATTATTCTAAATGCAATTTTTATCTTAATTGAACTGACTATCAACATCCAGTGAGGACAGGTTTTCTTTAAGCTGTTTAAATCCATGATTTTAATAATAAAGGAAACTGTGCTAGTGATATTTTATTTTAAGCTTAATGTATTACCTGCAGATGCTGAGCTTATATAGATGAGATAAAAGAGGTGAGTGTAAAACAGAATTTTGGGTCTTACTGGTCTTTTTTTTTTCTTTTTCTTTTTTAATAAAAGGAAGGATTACGGCCAGGAGATACAACCAGCACTTTCTGTGGTACTCCCAATTACATTGCTCCTGAAATTTTAAGAGGAGAAGATTATGGTAATAAATTAATAGGTGGTATTTTACCTGTGTGCTAAAAGGGTGGTTAAATGTGATGCAAATTGCATTATAGTGCACTGTAGTATTTCAGTGCTGATATTATTAATAATATAACCTTTCTTGATCCTCTTAAAACCTACATTAAATAGCAGATTATAAAATTGGAGACAGTGGGACTGTGGCAGTGTTTGGGGGTACAAATTGGAATGATATTTTATTAGTGACAAGCACTAAAAGGTACTAGGCACTATTCGTAGTTATCTAAGTTAATCTTCTCAATCATATAAGGTAAGCACTATTCCCATTTTACAGATGAGGAAACTAATATATAGAAAGTTTAAACAACTTCCCCAACCTCATACCAGTAGAAAGTGGCAAAGTAGGAACTTAAACTTGATCCACGTGACTCCAGAGTCATGAACCTCTAGAAGATTTTTCAGGTTTCCTGGGTTATTTCTTCCAGGAACCTGAAAGATGGTGGGAAGATTGACTGCTTGTCAGGGACTGGAGGCTATGCTTATCGCAAGAAAACTTTTGGTTCTGGACTTTGGATTTCAGCAGATGTGAAGGAGTATGGGTACTTCTGATTCCAAGGTCCTTCAAGGATCTTCAGTTAGCTAGCAGAAAATGAAGTTTCAGACCCCGGAAGGTTATTTTCAAGTGCAATTTAATTATATCCTCAAAACAAAATATTAGATACAGGCCGTGAATCTGAAATTACAGCTTTATTTAGGAAAAGAAACTTAATGTTTCAGTTTTCACATTCTGTTTTTAAAGTTATCTGTTAGGTATTCCCCCTCCTTGTTAATAAGTGAAATATGCTTGCATCTATGCTGATCATGATAGTTGTAATGCAATTAGAGTTTACTTTCTCATTATGTTTATTTTTTCATCATGTAAAAATGAATCTCAAATTACTGACTTGAAAGAATGCAGATTGGGTAAATTACTACTTTAAAATTTCTTTTTTGAAGGTTTCAGTGTTGACTGGTGGGCTCTTGGAGTCCTGATGTTTGAGATGATGGCAGGAAGGTCTCCATTTGACATTGTCGGGAGCTCTGATAACCCTGATCAGAACACGGAGGATTATCTCTTCCAAGGTAACCTGCCGTATCTTGCAGAGATTCTCAGTTAATAACATACTCGAAGGGGAGCCTAACCTTTTGGCGTCTCTGGGCCACACTTGGAAAAAGAAGAGTTGTCTTGGGCCACTTATTAAATACACAAAGACTAATGAAAACTCATGAGCAAAACAAAAGTTTTAAGTAAATTTATGATTCTGTGTTGGGCCGCATTCATAGCCATCCTAGGCCATGAGTTGGACACCCCTGCTAGAGCATGAATGAAGGTGGCTCAGATTATTACTTTGAGTAAGAAAGCAGAAAATAATCTGGGTAATGTACTCCTCAATGGATGAGGCTTCGATTTTTTAATATACATCCTACTCTAGTCTTTAGTCCCATTTGCCAGTTGGCCTCTCACACGCAAAAACGTAGTTTCCTCCGGATTGCATGTTGCAGACAGGGATTGGAGGAGGGAATCCTGTGGCCAGAGAGGACAGCCTTTCAGGATCCCAAGGCTGAGTACATAAGTTCAAGAACAATATGGGAAAAATGAGGAGTACCAAGCAGATACGAGGTGTTAAAAGGTGAAGAAGAAGAAAAAGCCTTGCAATTGGGAATACAAAGAATTGAACAGAACAGAAACAAGCAGACAAGCACAGGGACCCCCAGCACAGTCCAAAGAAGTGTGAAGACTGCCATAAAATTCTGCATTTACCTTGCTGGCGTAGCTCAGTGGATTGAGCGTGGGCTGCGGACCAAAGTGTCGCAGGTTCGATTCCCAGTCAGGGCACATGTTTGGGTTGTAGGCCATGACCCCCAGCAACCACACATTGATGTTTCTCTCTCTCTCTCTTTCTTCCTCCATTCCCTCTCTAAAAATAAATAAATCTTTTTTAAAAATTCTACATTTAATAATTAAAGGCCATCACAGGATATGAATAAATATTTCACGTAATAGGAAATCCAAATGGCCATAGAATATGAGGAAGGATGTTCAGCCTCACTAGTGATTAGGGGTATGCTTATTGAAACATTAATGAACTCCTCTCTCGTACTCCTCTCTCTGTGCATTTGGCAAACATTTTACAGTGTTACAATACCAGTGCTGAGGATGTGGGGCAGCTGGAACTCATACAGACTGCTGGCAGGAGTGCAAGTCGACACATCTTTGAAAAATAATTTGGCGGGGTGCAGTCAAATCCAAAATAGTAATATGTGCCAGACATTTTCTAGATACTAACTCATTTAAACCTTTAACAATCCTGTGAAGCACGTATTATTTTTATTCCAGTTTTACAGATGAGGGAAGTAAGGGATAATAAGGTAGTCAGAGAATAAAACATGCATGTCAGTGATTGAAAACTGTTAAGTTAGAGGCTATTTCAGAGGAGGAAGGACAGAAATGGGACTGGCAAAGTACACGAGACACTTAAATAGTGTATGTGATATCTTATTTTTTTTCCCTGCTAAAATGCCTTAAACATCTCATAATAAAAATTTATAAAGATTAAGACCATGTGAAAGTTAAATATAATGCCATTATTTTATCTTTCTAGTTATTTTGGAAAAACAAATTCGCATACCACGTTCTCTGTCTGTAAAAGCAGCAAGTGTCCTGAAGAATTTTCTCAACAAGGTATAAATCGTGTATAAAAATCTTTAGTGGTTTATTTCTATATAAATGAAACTGTAAGTAGAGTTTCAAGCAATGCAAAATTCCAAAATATTAGAGGATGTAATTTTTTAGTTTAGATCTGGAATTTGTCTTTTCACCAAAGAGTGATTTGACAACATTAGATACTGAGATGAGTTGTTCTTTCCATTTTGCCAATATAATTTATCCCCAGCTGGATATTACATACGGTTTTTTAAAATGTAAATGATGTAGACCATGTACTCAATTAGGGAAAAAGTGCGTCTTTGCGGATAGACTCAATTATACTTTCTGCTCCAATTTTCAATATTCTTTGAATTAGTATTCATAGAATATCTTTCTTATCAAGCACTTAGTGCAGTAGTGTTCTCTGCAAAGTCTCATGTTAAAAATTCTATGATTAGATAAAATTCAGAAGAAATGAATTTTCTTGCTTCTTGACAAATCTGCATGCATTCAGTTGTTTGTTGCACATGGTGGGCTACAGAGTTTTAAGATCTATGTAAAGTTATGATTCTAAGCTGTTGTTACAGTATTTATAACACAAATATGTAGGGTTTTTTCCACAGCAACAACTAATTCTCCAACTCTCAAGACACCAACTGGGTATTCTACATTTCAATTCATTTCAGACACTAACTACCTGGAGTTAGCATCAGACTCCACAGGTTTAAGGACTCAATTCCACAAGATGATCCTCACTTCAGCACTGGCTGGGTAGCTCATTTGGTTGAGAAGTCGTCCTGTACATCTAAAGGTTGCAGGTTCAGTCCCTGGTCAGGGCACATAGCTAGGTTGTGGGTTCAGCCACCGCTTGGCATGTATATGGGAGGCAACCAATTGACGTTCCCCCCCTCTCTCTGTCCCTCCCCAACCCCCACTCTCAAATCAGTGAACATCTTCAGGTGAAGATTAAAATTTTAAAAAGGCTATCCTCATTTCAGATCCCTGTCACAAGTACTGGGTGCCCACAGTTCTGTCTGACTTGGCTATAAAGTTGGGGATTCCCTCTCCCTCACACACTTCAAATTCAATAGTTTGCTAGAATGGCTCACACAACTTAGGAAAACATTTACTTACTATCACCCATATATTATAAAGAATACAAATAAACAACCACATGAAGAGGTACATAGGGTGAAGTCCGGAAGGGTCCTTAGCACAGGAGCTTCTGTTCCTGTGGAGTTGGAGCGCACCACCCTCCTGGCACATGGATGTGTTCGCCAGCCGGATGCTTTGTGACCCCCATAGTACAGAGATTTTTGTGGAGGTTCCATTACATAAGCATGATTGATTAAATTATTGGTCACTGGTGATTAAGCTCAGATTTCTAGCCCCTCTGGAAATTGGGCTGAAAGGCCCAACCCTTTTAATTACATGGCTGCTTCCCTGGCAATGAGACCCCATTGGTGAGCCTCTAAAAGCTATTTAGAGTCACCTTATTAGCGTAAACTCAGGAATGATTGAAAGGGACTTGGTATGAGTAAGAAAAGATAATCCTGTCTCTTGGGAAATTAAAAGGGTTTTAGAAGCTTCAGGTCAGGAACCTAAGATAAAGACCAAATGTATACTTCTTATTATATCACAATGATCTTGGCAATCAAAGCTTATTTTAAATAAATGGTAGATTAGAATGTAGGTGAATGTGCACTTACCATCTAAAATAAATAGATAATATAATGAATTTGCCATGGCTGGTGTGGCTCAGTGGATTAAGTGCCAGCCTGCGAACAAAAGGGTCTCTGGTTCGATTCCTAGTCATGCCTGAGTTGCAGGTCAGGTCCCCAGTAGGGGGCATGTGAGAGAGGCAACCACACATTGATGTTTCTCTTCCTCCCTCCCTTCCCCTCTCTCTCTGAAAATAAATAAATAGAATCTTTAAGAAAAAAGATAATGATGAATAAGAAATTGAAGCTTGTTTTAATCTTAATGAGGAAAGATTTAAATAGGAAACCTAAGCTTTAACACAATGAAAAATGAAGGTAAGAGGTCTTAACATGCAAAATAAAATACATTTTATTGGGGGAAAAAATGGGAACATGTTCTCATTTTCCAGTAATGAATAAGCCAAGTTGAGGCCGCTTTTCAGTCCAGCGATTCAGTTAACGGTTTTGTCATTATTGTACACTAAGTATAGATTGTTGCTGTAATTGGGCATGGGGCTCCCAAACTGAGCTAAGAACAAATGTGTGAGGTTTGGGGGTTTGCAGAGTTTGACTATTACTGTAACTCACACCAATACATAGCTGCATGCCGCTCTAATGATTCTACTGGTCTCTTTTTCCCCCCATCTTTCTTTAGCAAGGAGAGATGGCTTGGCTCCGCTTTAATTACAAGCTAGCTGGAGAAAGAGCCATGGGGAATCTTGTCACAGGCTTCAGATACCCATTCGAATCTAGTATTGTACCTCCTAGAAATGAAAGGTAGACCATTCTGATTTCAGACAGGCAGGAATCATACAGTAGACACAAAACACAGGTCACGAAGATGATGTATTCTGAAGCATGATAGTCACCCCTTTCTGAAACATTTCTTTCCACCATAGGACCCAAAGGAACGATTGGGTTGTCATCCTCAAACAGGATTTGCTGATATTCAGGGACACCCATTCTTCCGCAATGTCGATTGGGATATGGTACGTAAATTATAATCGCTTTCTGTATTAGATTTTATTATTATATTGGGCCAAATTTTATTACTTGGGAAGAAGTTTGAAAAACAAGTGTATCACAGCCTAAATTGCTTAAAACCACTCTCTAATGTGCTTTTTGAGAAGCTTTTAAAACAGTGAAAGCTTAGAATATTAGTTTAATGGAGCAGGTTATAATATTCATTGAGATCTACGTCAGTGTTTAGATTTGTGAATTATTTCCATCATTGTGAATATTGTAAAGCCTAGTGTAGGGACTCACTGTAATAAGAGTGGGAAACATCTGAGGACAGAAGGGAAACAGAGGTGGAACTTCTCTCAGAAGGCAAGCTTAAACTGTCATCCAATATGTCTTTCTAGATGGAGCAAAAGCAAGTGGTACCTCCCTTTAAACCAAATATTTCTGGGGAATTTGGTTTGGACAACTTTGATTCTCAGTTTACTAATGAACCTGTCCAGCTCACTCCAGATGACGAGTAAGTAATTCTATAGACTAATTTATTTATAAAGTCCTTTGAAAGTCCCATTTTTAGTGGCTATATAATGTTTTATCATTAGATTATACCATAAGTGACCTAACCACTTTGATACTGGATATTTGAATCTATTATAATATCACTTTAAATTATGACAATAATTGCCATTTTCTACTTTAATTTACATGCATTATCTCTAATTCTCACACAACAACCTTGTAAACCTAGTTATCATTACCACCATTTTGCAGATGAGGAAACCGAGGCTCATGGAGGTTAAGTAAAGTTGCACAGCAACCAGGTGGCAGAGCCAGGACTCAGACCCAAATCCGAGTGACTGAGGCCTGTCCTCTCCCCACTGTGCTGCACCATTTTCCATTTTGGCGATGGCTGTCTGTGAGTTCTCGAGTATTCCTTTAAGGCAGAATCCTAGAAAGGGAATTAGGTCACAGGGCATCAAATTTTAAAGTTTGTGATGTATATTGCCAAACTGCCTTTTAAAAAGGTTACAGCCACTTATCAAGTCCAGCCAGCAGTGATCTGACATATATTTTGTGTTTCTGTTAAATCTTTTTAAAATGTGGTTTAGAATAATTTGGGGGTGTTCTGATCATTACCTGTCATTACAGGTTCATTCTCTCAAGGAGGCCTTACAGCTTGGTGGTCATTTACATCTGTTAATTTTTATCTCATGCTTCATAGCAGCTGTCCTAAATTGTCTCTGCATTTTAGAAGCCTTCAGTCCTACCCCCCCCACCCCCGCCTCCATTACTCTTAATGGTTTAACCTTGATGACAAGGATTGAGGCCTCCCTGGGTGAGCTTGCTCCCTGTGCACCCGTCATTAGGCCACCACGCATCCCAGGGTTGCTGCTTAACTCTTCTCAGCCTTTTCTTCCATTTTCTTGGAAGCCTTCCCTCTTTTGCAAGAGGTGCTCTCCTATTTTCCTGGACCTGTTCTCTTATTTTCCTCCAGGATTTTATTTTGTCATTTGCCTCCATTACTCAACCTTTTAAAATTTTTTTTCAGCTTCTTGCCCTCTACTTACAAACATGTTCAGATAGCCTAATTTTTTTCCCTCCTGAATCTTAGCTCTTCTCTGAACCACCACATTCTTTTTCTCATTTTCTTTTCGTCTGCAAGCTTTTTCAAAGATAGCTCATAGATGCACATGATAATAGAAAAATAGGCAGTGTCTCTATCAAATACCTTCAAAGTAGTCGACACTGATTGTGTTGCACTTCATTACTGCCAACACTTTAACAAATTCTTACAACTTAACTTGCTCCTGAAGGTTGAATTACCTTTTTAATTTTTAAATTGTAAGGCATTTGTAGACATCCCCCTGATGTCTGTAAAAAAACATTAGGCACTCATGGCCTTGCTTTGGTTGGCGCTGCCCACCCTGGTTCTGCTGCATCTTTATGACCACTTGTCATCTTTTTCCCCCTGTCCCCTTGAGAGCAGCATGCTCCACAGTTCTGTTCATGACAACCTTCTCTTAGCTATATGCAGTTTGTACCTTGGAGATCTCAGCCAGCCCTGTAGCGTGGATACCAGCTATTAAAAATGACTCCTAGCTAACCTGGCTAACAATTACTGAGCAAAAGGCACTATTCTAAGTACTAGACATTCAAAGATGATCAAAATGTAGGCCAGTCTTGCAAAAAGCTGTCCACCAGAGGAGACAAATATGTACCAAAATCATTATTTCAGACAACATTGTGTTTTAGAAAGAATACATTAAAAGGTTTCATTAAAAGATAGGAATTTGAATCCAGATGCCACCTCTTCCCAGATGGGTAATCTGCGTGTGAACTGCATAACTTCTCTGAGCCTGTTTCTTCTCACACTGCCTACCTTACAGGGTTACTGTGGAAAATAAATGAGCCTTGCCCAGGTAGCTCAGTTGGTTAGTGTCGTCCCAACACACCAAAGTTGTGAGTTTGATCCCCAGTTAGAGCACATGCAAGAATCAACTAATGAATACATAAATAAATGGAACAGCAAATTGATGTCTTTCTTCTTGTCTCTTTCCCCCCCACTCCCTGCTGCCTCTCTCTCTCCTTAAAATCAATAAACAAAAGTTTTAGAAAAGAATAAATGAGTGATGATTTCTGAAGCACCTAGCCCCTGCCCTGAGCTGCATTTCCACTCGCTTGTCTAGCATCTCCCCTAGCTTATCAGACAAGCACCTCAAACATACGAAGTCTGAAATTGATGTAATGACCCTTTATGGTCTCTTTCTGTTGTTCTCAATGAGTCTCTTGTTTTTATTTACCATTTTCTGCTCAGTGTACCACAATGCATTCCTGCATTCAAATTCAGAATATCAGTGATTTTGATCCCTCCTTTTCCTTAAAAAAACTGCATAATCCCTTCAGCTGCCAAGTTCATGTCTGTTTTGCCTGTACTTCATCATTTATATCAGATCCTTTTTTTCCATTCTCATTGTCATAAGCCCAGTTCAGACCTCTTTCAGATCATACTTTGAATATTATGCCATCCTCCTCATTGGACTCCTTTGCTTTGCAACCTGCTCTGACACCTCATGAAGCACCACTCCAGTTCTTTAAATCCTTACATCACAAACTGTTAGCAACTCCTGCATTGCCTGGCAAGTAAAATCTATTGTCTTGGCTGGCACTTACGGCTTCCCACCATCTGCTGTAGCCTGACTTTCTGTTCGTGTCTCTCACTGCACTGTGTTCTGATCAGTCCCGGTTACTCACCATTCCCTGATAGTGTGCTGTCAACCTTTGCTTGTGCCATTTACTCTATGTTCCCACTCAATTTTTACCTACCAAAATCTTTCCTACCTGTCAGAGCTATCTCAAATGCACCCCAGTCTTTGATGGATCAAGGTTAAACCCATAGAGTAAACATTACTGGATTTTTGAGCTAGTCATTAGGATTATTTGCCACTTTAATACCCTCTATTCCTGGACTCCAGCTCTAATAAAGTCCCCAGACTTAGCATAATATTTCATAATTTCATTCAGTATGTGCTTAATGAAGTGAATGCTCCCTTTTTTGATTTCTCCAACTAGAAATCACCTTTTGTTTTGCTTCCTTGAATCTTTAAAAAAATTGTTTTAATCATAGTTTATATTCAGAATCATTTCATATCAGCTTCAGGTGTACAGCACTGTGGCTAAACAGTCACACACTCTAGGAGGACATTCCCAGTACCCAGCCGGCGCCATACAGAGTTACCACAGTGTTACCGACCATGTTTCCCTTGCTGTACTCCACATCCCCCCCGTGACTGTTCTGAAACTGCCAATCTGAACTTCTCAAAAAATGTGGAACACTTCACAAATTTGTATGTCATCTTGGTGCAGGGGCCATGGTAGTCTCCTCTGGATCCTTCCAAGTTTAGTATGTGTGCCATCTGAGCGGCCACCACCCTTTTCTTTAGAGCTGTGGTTATGACAGGACTTAGCTTGTCCAGTAACTTAGCAGATGCTGCTGTCTCTTGCGGCTTTCTGTTATATAAGGTACCTCCCCTCCTTGAAGGACAAGACCACATCCTGTGTAACTTTGTGCTTTGTATGATGTGTACATTAAATATGAAAACATTCAGTAATACCACTCAATCGTATATGTTAACTAGAAGCCTGGTGTAGCAGAATGGCAGCCTCTCCCCTCCCTGTGACCCGCTCCGGTCTGGGGTGTTCTCCCCGCATTGCAGGTCTCTCAGTGTACTTGTTCCTGTTGCCTTTTCCTTTCAGTTCACTTCTTCTGGGCCTTCTCTTCACCATATATCCCACCTGGCTATTGAGGTGAATACTAAATTGAATACTAATTCAGACCTGGATGTTTACCTGTAATTAGGAATGCTATTCAGATCAAAAGTTAACATTAACTAGAATTGTTAAACTTCTTTTCCATAATTTATATGAATTAACCTTAATTTTTGTTTCTTAATCTTATTTTACCATTTAAATAAAAAGTTGAAGAAATCTCAGTCATGAAAACGTATTTACTTTTGTTCCAACAGTGATATTGTGAGGAAGATCGATCAGTCCGAATTTGAGGGTTTTGAGTACATCAATCCTCTTCTGATGTCTGCGGAGGAGTGCGTCTGATCCTCACTTCTCAGCTGTGCATTTTGCTTTTGTTGCTGTTCAGTGCATGGACGACTCATTACTGGCTTGGATATAATGAACCATTTGATATTTGCCACCTACAAAAAAAGCACTCAATACCTTGTATTGTTGACTATAAGAGTCAGTTAATTACATCCAAGTTTAACTATGAAAAGAAATTGAGACTAGTTTCCAGACAATCATGTCAGAATACTGGTAACCCAGCAGTCTACTGATGATAAACAAAGCTGTCTTTTTCGTTTGACGGAACTACTTACCACTGCTTTTAAAGAGTGTTGCATTACGGCACATGCAGCAGGCATTACTACATCATAAGCCTCCCATGATTTTTGTCATTCTTCCCTAAGTCATTTAAGTATTTAATTTTGGAGTAAAAGAATAAATCAAAATATAGCAACTTATTATATTACCTGTTAGTTTCCGAATTCTTTTTGTTTAAAAATTCAACTGTAAATTTTATATTGCCTTGGATAATTACTCATTTTTAAGGCAACATTATTAAATTGATTGGTAATAAAAGGTATTGCTTGCTTAGACTTGGGGAATACAGATGCTTCTTGGGGAAAAAAGATAGGTACATTTTATTAAGAATCAGATTCTAAATCATTAGCTATTTTTGAAAAGCTGATGCAAATGATTTCTTTAATATATTAAGAGGTTAGCTTTTGAGCGTGTCACTTTAACCAGAATTTTACCTGGATTTTAACAAATGTACATCAAAGGATACAGGATGCAGTTGAATGGAAAATGTCTCAGTATATAGAAAGGAAAAAATAGAAATTTAAAGTAGATACAAAAAAGTGCAATGGTAATATTTATTTCATATTGGACAGTAAATCACACAATTGCTTTTTGTGATTGGATTAAATAAGGAGGCACTTACTTATTACTAAACTTGTAAAAACATTCCATTTACCCAGTGGAGATGGAATGTATACTATTTTTCCTTATAATATAGTATACATGAATTTATCTTCCAAATAATGTGTCAAACATGCTTATTTCTTACCCCAAACACACTTTTCACACTGTCCATACTTTTGGACCCAGTTTATGGAGTCTTCAGTGAAATCCATGGAAAGTACGACCACGAGTAAATGTTGACACATGCATGCACTCGCACATCCCCTCCCAGCTCTTCTAGGTGAGTTTGTGTTCAGTAGGTAACACATGGAATGCAGAGTAGAACACATTTCAGGGGCAGCGTTCTTAAGATTATGTTTTCCTAATATTAGTGTTTAGCAGTGTATTATTTAAAAGGATGCCAGAGATAGCATCTTTCTATTGTTTATTTTAAACATTTTTTATGAAAGGGGATTTAAAAAGTAACCATAATCATCTAAATTACTTATAATTGCCCACTCTTAGTAAAATTTAATTTTGGGGAAAGCTATTGAATCTTCAACTTAGAAAGATTTAAAATCAATAGGCATTTAATAAACTACCTTCTCTTTTTGGATGCTGCATTTCATTAGAAATACAATTTTTCCAAAGTTTCTGACCATGTACTCTCTTCTTTAAATAATTAAGTCTGAAAGCAATGAAAACCTCAAAGGAAAAATGTTTATATACATCCACATGTTTATTTAAGAAGTATATATGTTTCTCTTAATACCTAAGACTTGTTTTAAAACAAAAAGCAGCATTCACTCAAATGGTAAACTTATGGAAAATTCTGACATCTTATGTCAGAAGTATGTTATGACCTTGCTTTTAAGTGGTACTGTTTCCCCTAGGGCATTAGTTCTAAAATTTTAGAGTGTGGAATAAGTTCATGTAAAAGCACATTACAGGGCCAACCCTAGGTTTCCGTTGGGTCTTTGAACCACATTTTAAGAAAACTTTGAGTTACTCTTTTATTTTGTCCTGTAGTTAAATATTAGAAAGAGTATTCATGATTAAACACTTTGAGAAGGGGTAGGCAGTGAGTTACTATTTTATCTACTATTTTAAATACATTTTAAATGAATGACTTTTTCAAGTTGGGTATCTTCTCAAAAAAAGTCCATCAGTTTTCTATCAATAATGTTGCAAATGATGAACAATTTTCTGTGATGAGGTTTTAACTATTGTTCAGGGCGGTCTTTTGTTTTTAAATCTTTTTTTAAAAAACTAGTAAGATTTACTGTGTATATTTTATACAGAATTGCATTACAAATATGTTTTTAATTGTGTTCTGTTTAAGTGCCATGACCATTATTTTTATATTATATAGAAGTTCACCGAAAATACTCACCAGGGGAAAAAAGGCAGTTGATAGAATGGTTGGAATTTTGGTGTTCTGAGAAAAAATTTATTTTGTATAAGCATGTGGTCGGATCATTTTATGTGTATGCAGCCTGAATTGGCTGTCAGGTACTTTGCTTTATACATTCACTTTTTAAATTTTGTTTTGACTTTTGTCATGTAGAACACTGCCGTGGTCATCATAATGTAGTCTTGTATTTGTGTGCCTTTTTTTTTTACTTTAAAATCTTTAAATAAAATGTTTAATACCCATCAAGATTGGAACATTTTTTAATTATGTAACAGACCAGAAATTTATTTACAGTATATCAAAATGTATTCCAAAAGAAAAATGAGAATTTAAGGGTTTGGAATTTTGCTCTAAGCCAGTTGATGAAAGACAAATACCATATCTCACCTGTAAGAGGAACCTAATGAACACAAACAAACTAATGAGCAAAATAGAACCAGCGGCATGGAAACATGGAACAGACTGACAGTGACCAGAGGGGAGGTGGGGAATGGTGGAGAGAAGGGGAAGGGACTAGTCAAAGAACATGTGCGACTGACTCATGGACCTGGGCAACAGTGAACCGTCCGGTGCATTTGATGGTCTCCTTTGTGGAGTGACCCTTCTCGGCTCTAGGACTTTAGGGCTTAGTTAAAGGTGTAAAGCCATATCCCAGACAGTCTGAGCAGTTTGTATTCAGAGTTTATTGCTCCAGAATATACTTGGAATCTATTAATCCGTGGTGCTAAATGAGGCTAATAAAAGGATAGGACCTCTACCCTTGACATTTGAGATGGAAAACAGCTGAGGAAGATGTTCATCTTCACAACAGTGATAAAAGACAAATAAATGCATTATGTGGTCATGATAGTTTATCAGCTTCACCAATAAAACCTGTCAGTTTTACTTAACGTGTAATTAATCCGTGCTAGACATTTTTCAGGTTTATGGTAGGTTCCACAAAGCTTTCAGAATTCGTATGCAGTAAGAATGAAATCTTAGATGCCTGTGTATTACATATATATGTACATGTGACCATTTTTGGCTTTTGAGCTCAGGAATATGGATTTTACATGGAGACAGAAAGAGGAATTGTTCAATGCTTCTGCTTAGATTAATTTTGTATAGTCCATCTCTGGACTTTGTAATTAAAATGAATCTAGCTCAGAATCTGAGAGTGATTTTTGGATGTGAAATGTGGCAGTACACTTCACCTTCATGTAGCAATTTGTGCCTTACAGGCTTAATGGTGTCTTTTTTTTAAGGGTCTGTTGTGTCCACTTTTTAAAATATTGTTAGATATTTAATTTATTTTTAGGGGGAAAGGATGAGAGAGAGAGGGAGAGAAACATGATGTGAGAGAGAAACAGCAATCAGTTGCCTCTCTCACACCTTCAACTGGGGACCTGGCCCACAACCCAGGCATGTTCCCTGACTGGGAATTGAACCAGCAACCTTTTAGTCCACAGGCCAGCACCACACCATTGAGCCACACCAGCCAGGGCATAACAGTGGTTTTTTTACTCCAGTTACTATTTTCAATGTTTTTATAGAAGAAAGTGAAATTACAAGTATCTAAGAATTAAGTGTCTGTGTACTGTGACTTTTCCCAGGCTATCTGAAAGTTGTAACAAGACAGATGGAGTCACTGGAATCCAGCGAGCTTTAATTCAAGTCTAGCTAGTCAGAAGCAAATTCTAATTGTGTGAGAAAGAGCCCATTGAAAGCTGCTAGCAAAATCCTTGAAAAAATTAGATGCTTTGTGTGTTTTTTTCCATAAAAGGAAAGTGCTGGGTTTCTAGAGGTAGTGCCACATAACCAGATTTAAAACTTACATGATACTGTCTGCAAGGTGGGTGACTGTTTACATTATTCCAAGTGTACTTAGGAGTCAAATGCACCTAAGTACAAGAGCCCAATTCTGACACTTTTTATGGCCTTTTATGTTTTTTTCCAAATAAATTTTTTCTAGGGTCTCTAGGTTTTTATTTAAAAGTCAGATTTTAAAATTTAAGGATTATGAAAGGTGTATACATTTTTGAACAGTTTGAGTCAAGTTTACCCAGTTTGAAACTTTTAATGAGAAAATCTGAGTATGTGCCAATGGTTTGATGTTTTGCTAAATTTTTCTTTTAAGTTTAAATTTTTAACTCATGTATTATTCATTGGAGGCTTTATACTGACTGTATCTAGCACTATACTGATTCTGCAGGATTTAGAAGTGTTTTGTTCCCCCCATCATCCAAGGACATTGTTTTCACTGCTTTTAGAGAGGGAGGGAGGGAGAGAAACATTGACGGGAGAGAGAAGCATCCATTGGTTGCCTCCTGTAGGTGCTGGGACCAGGATCAAACCCACAACTTAGGAACATGCCCTGACCATTAGTCGAACGTGCAACCATTTGGTTACAAGACAACGCTCCAACCAACCGAGCCACATTGACCAGGGCGAGAAAAGTTTTATCATAAGGAATTTTTGATATAAGGAATAAATTTATTCTAGGAAGGTTGGCTTAAGTTTAAAACAAAACTCTGTGTGTATGTTATCTCTTTAGGTAGAGGATTTACCCAATGATTAAAGTAAAAATTAACATTCTGCCCCAAGTAAAGAGGTCTGAAAAACATGGAAATGGGAGGGGGCGGTCGTGCCTCTGCTCCCCTCAGAATGGTGGTTCTGTCTGCGTCACACCACCAGGGGCCAGTCTTGCTGTAGAGAAGGCCTGAGCTGCCAGCACCTTGTTCCTCTGGAGGAGGCAGTGTGTTCACAACAGGCGGGTTACCAAGAGGTTCCAAGATTTTACCAGTGTTGATCGTGTATATTTTGATTCTACAGAATTGCTTCGCCTTCTTTAATTGTTCTAGGTGTTGGACGTTCCGTATTTATAAAACACAAAGGAGGACCTACTGTGTGCCCTGCACTGGGGATATAGGGAGCAAGAGTGTCGTCATATTTTATGCTTTCTGGGTACTGTTCCATTTGTGAAAGATATCTTTAGCTGAACATAAAACCAGGGCTGTTCTTCATTATTTTAATACAGAGGAATTCAATGAAAACAAAATCTAAGAGTTGTCCACATGCTTTAGTTGTGGGACTTCCTATATTAAATATTGCATGGCATTAACAAGTGTCATTCAAAGGCTGATCCATGAATATTTGTAGATACTCAGATTGTTCATTAAAAACATGATTTCAGAAAAATTTTGACTATGTTGCTGAAGGGCAAAATTTTGCCACCCTGAAGCTACTTTTGGGGATTTTAATTTTAAGCTGTTTATTAAGAAACAAGGCCCTGACTGGAGTGGCTCTGTGGGTTGGGCATTGCCCCCCAAAGGGAAAGGCCGCCAGTTCGATTCCCAGTCAGGGCACATGCCTGGGTTGTGGGCCACATTCCGGGCTGGGGGCATTTGAGAGGTAACTGATCGATGTTTTTCTTGCACAATGATGTTTCTCTCCCTCTCTATCTCCCTCCCTTCCCCTCTCTCTCAAAATAAATAAATCTTAAGAAAGAAAAAAGAAAGGAAGGAAAGAAGGGAGGGGCAGAGGGAGGGAGGAAGGAAGAAGGAAGAGAAAATATTCAGAAAGAGCCTTCGACACAGCCCCCCTTCCTCTCCTGCTTGTGAGATTCAGACAGAGAAAAGCTGCTTCAGGAAGGAGATCTTTGGATGTCCACTTCAGCCTAGTTTGAATTACAAACGGTAAACAAGAGGGTTTCGGGCAGCCTAGGCTGGATAGCCCCTGTATCCTGTTGTTTCTGAGTTGCCTAGCAAGGATTTTCCTCCAGTGTGTTTCAATCTTCTTCATCTACCTGTAAGTTGCCCATTCTTACTTATGACATTTAATTACCCCGTTCCCACTTTTCTTCTTTGTCCAGATATCCAATGTTGCCTCACTGTCTTTGGAATTTTCATGGAATGATCTTGTCTATGTGAATTCCCCATGCACATATATTCAACTTTGATTTTCTCCTGTTACTCCGTCTCTGATAATTTGATTATTAGCCCAGCCTTGAAGAATTTAGAAGGTGGGAAGGGAAGTATTAATATTTTTTGGCACCCACATTGCTATTGCACAAAACTTTCGTACTAGAGGTAGTTGAAATCAGTTTACAAAGAAAAGACATTTTGCTGGTAATCTCATTGAAAATTAATTTCCACCATCCTTCAATTCCAGACATTTATTTATTTCATTGCCCAAAATAACTGACTGTACAATGTGTTGTAAGTTGCATAAAATCTCACACCTTCTCCTTCACAGGTTTTTCATCAACAACTTCTTTAGGTTGTTGTGCTGTTGATGCCACGTTATAATCTGCACATTGTAACTAGTAGTAAGAGTAACTGGGATGTATGAAATCTGCCCACTGACCAAGTGGACATCCTTAAAAATATGAGTTACTTTTTGTATTTTGAAATAGAAGGGAAAGCTTGCGCCTTATAGTTATGAGTCCTGGCATTTTTACTTCAGTTTGATTTTTAGCAATGACAAAGGAGGTTAAGGTTTCCCCCAAAAGTTGCTCCTTGATGTTCGGTGCACCCCAAGAGGAATAGCATTCATGGATTTTAAGAGCCAACACAGGCCAGGCCCATGCGGAACACTCTGCACACCTCATTTAACCCCAACAACCCTCTGGCCATGCCTCCCACTCCAGAGCCACTGGACTGAGCTCCTTGTAGGTGTGACGTGAGGCTAGCCTCTCTGGCTGGTCTCAAGTTAAATTTTGAGAACCACTAATCTGTATTGATATGTACTATGATCCCTGTTCAACAAATGAAAACAAAAAGACTTAGGGAAGTTAAGTAACTTACAAGGTGCATATGGCTTTAGTGTTTGTTGCCTCCCTAGACAGTTTATATAAAGTTTGCTCCAAGGCCTGAGTCCCCTGAGATAATACACACAACCAGTGCACTGGTGTGCAAACTCAGTCTTGTTAACTGACTCCTTGATGGACATCACGGTGGGTCTGCTTTGTCCTTGCTCTGCACCTGGTTGCCTCACCCTGCCGGCCTCTTCCTAGGATGCCGTGCTCTATCTACCCATGCTTGACCCTCCCATTTCTTAGACCTACGAATTACACTTTTCTCGGACAGTCCAGGTCCCCTTTCTTTCAAGCACTCAGAACTGTGTGGTAGCCTATCAGAAGATGTTCCTATGTCTAACATTTGGTGTGAGCCTACTTAATGAAATAATCCGAGGCTGGCCTCTTCACCTAACTATGACTCCCTCCCAAAAAGACCAGGATGCTGCTGATGGCCAGGAAACTAGGATGTCTTCTGTAACACACACACACGCCTGTAATTCACTCGCTGACTGCTGAGGTTAGCTCTTTTAGACAGGCTGGAGTTAGCTGTACGCCTCTGCAGGCTATCTGTGGTGACACCCAGATGTGACCGCAGTGAGGCAGCCGGCCCTGCACTCTCATTGCCGTTGTCCTTTGCTCTCACCTTCCCCAACCCAACCTTCCCTCTCCCTCTTTACATTTCTCCTGTGCTCACCGGGACCCTCCGGCCTGGGTGAGTGAACACCGGTGTTCTCAGCCTCGTACACTTCCTTCCCCTTTCGACTCTCCCCTGAGGCCACTGCTTTTTCTGCCGCCCTCCCACGAATGGTTCGCGGGATTCAGCAGCCTCCCGGTTCCTCCACGCCACGGCGCAGCATTCCTCCTCCGTCTATGGGTGAAAACCCGTCTGCTTCAGGGGTCATGCTCTATGGCTCCGCCCGTTTGTCGTTCCACACACTCCGGCTTGTTCTGCTTCACTGGAGGTAGCAGTGGCACCTGGCGCGCCGCACTGCCCTGAGGCCCGCCATCTGCGACAACGTCAGTGTCTCAGTGGGCCAGGGGTCCCACGTGCAGTCAGACACCAGATCCTGTCCCTGGTTTCTCAGCAGTCGTTTTCTGCCACGCTTGTCGCCACCGAAGCAGCTCGGCGTGTGCTGTGCTCTGCCTGTGATACTGCCGCCTTCGTTGCCCTTCCTCAGGACGGGCACCTGGTATCCTTCAGGGGTGTGTGTTGCTTCCACAGCGGGGACAGCCCGAGGCCACATTGTCTAGTAGGTCCCTCTGCTCCGCTGTCGCTGCGCTTTGCTTCACAGCATCTCTCACAATGTATGATCATGTATCTGCTGGTTTCTTTCATTACCACCTGCCCCCTCCCCCAGGCCGTGTGCTCCATGAAGACAGGGGGTCTGTCAGCTTCATTACCATGGCAGTCCCAGCCCTAGAACAATGCTTGGCACAGACACCCTCCAGAGATATTAATCAAATGAATAAATAAGTTCGAGAGTGAACAACCATTAGCTCTGGTCATGGGTGAGAGAGAGTTCCCACTGGCTTGTGGCTTCCCCGAGAGTTGAGGTTGGTAGGGAAACTTGCAGGTTTTAGTCGACCAAGCAGATGATTCTTATGCTTCAATAAAGTTTAGAGATTGGCAAGAGGGAAAGGCCTTCACCCACACACTGAGTGCTGGCCTAGGCTGGAGAAGCTTCGTGCTGCAGTCAGAAACGTGAATCATCCTGGGGTTTTCTGGGATTCCCCAGCACTGATGCAAACGGAAGCGTTTAGAGAAGGGCCCAACCACTCAGGCATAGCAAGTGACAAGCAAGGGAAAGGAGACTCTTGAAATATTGTAGAGACTGAAAAGCATAGGCTGATTTCAGCTGATGATTCGTTTTCTGTTTTGTAAGAAAAATTTAGCATAGGAGACTTCTCCTGAATGCAGATTCTCCTGAAGGCAAAGGTGGTTCTTACACTGCCTCTGTCCCCTTAGCCAGGTGAACAGCATTGGAAATCCTCGATGGCAGCACATTTTATACTTTGAGGGTGGATTTGGTTCTCAGAAACACTCAAAAGCCACTCAGAGTCAAGTTTAATGTAGATGGCAAATCTGGGAACTATCGTTCTAGAATTATGGACAACCTCCTTTCCTCCACCCCCGACGGAGGAACCCTTGACAGGATGACTTTTTGCGATGACTTCTGAAGGTAAACAGGATGTTTTGCTTCTTCTCTTTGGCCAACAGAGGGAGACTTCAGTTCTTCTCTGGGAGAAGACCCAAAGACCCAGAGAACACGTTTCCTCCAGCACTGTGATTCCTATGCTGTGTCCTTTGTCTCTGCGCTGAGCCCACTGGGGTTAACCCAGGTGCTTGCTATGGGCCAGTGAGGGTGGGGGAAAGGGTCTAGTTCTGAAGCTCTGCCAAGCTTCCAAGAACCCAGGAGAATTTTCAATGAGTTCTGTACTCCAGGCTGTTTGTGATAGGATTTCCTAGGATTGGGATGATAGGGATGAAAAGAGAGGCGTTGCACATCTACTTCAGAATCCTTGGCCCTGGTAGCTCACACAACTTCTGGGGCTCACCCCCCTGGGCCTTTGGGAGTCTTCACATGGGTGCCACAACAGCAGAATCCCCTGCCCCTCTGACCACCCGCCCCCTGCCCGACTCCTTTACCCCCTAAGTAACTGCTCTTCTCATCCCCCAGCCCGTGTTTGCTGCTAAGATAGGCAAAGGAAACATGGGCCTTCTGGCGTGGAGGAGGGGGAGAAAGAAGGGAAACTTTCTTGCTTTTTGTTTCTGTTTGTTTTATTTTAATGTGTTCATTTCTAAATTTATTTTTTAAGAAACTGGACTTCTTGCATTGTGAGGGTTAATATCCTATGGCTACATCTCCAGGTCTACGTTTAGGCTTCATACTCTCCCTGCTGGCGTGACTCTTTCACCTACAAGAGCATCTGTCTCCTTTTGAAACCTGGAGTAACATTACAAAGTCCCTCTCTATTAATTTTGCTTTGTTAGAAGCAACCTCTGATTTCTCCTTCCCAGGTTCCTGTTTTCTGTGGTCTCTGGCATCTGGCAAGGAGGTGTGATAAATGATGGTGGACTGGGCTGATCTATTGCTTTTGGCATTGTAGGTTCAGCGGGTATAGGTGTGAGGACGTAACTGCCATTTCTAAAACCATCTATAGGAAAGATTGATGCATCTGTAGGAATATTTTCTATGTTCCAAACAAAGGACAGATATGCAAACTAGTAGACCTCGTGTTACCATGGAAACAGTCTTATGCATATGCATAGGTGGTCATTCATATCATGCACATAAAGGCGATGGCCTGGGGCACCACCTCCATAAATAACCCTCTTGGGGCCTTGGTAAATCTCTGGTCTCACTGAGTGTTACTTAGGGGAGGCTACACTGCTCTAACAAATAGACCTGTAAGACGATGGTAGTTTATGATCTTCCACTCCTAACAGTTCAGGACAGATGCTCTGGATCCAGAGTAGGGAGGGACCCAGGCTGAGGGGGGCTCTTCCATCTTCAAACCAGAGGAAGGGGAAAGGCTGGGAGGCCTAGTTGGGTGGGAGGCATTATGGGCTAGGCATGGGAGGAACTTGCCTCACTTGGGCTAGCATTAGTTTGGCTAGAACTCAGTCCTGTGGCCTTTCCTAGAGCAAAGGAGTGTGGGGAATGTCGGCCGGCTGTGCACCCAGGAAGAGGAGGCAGATTTTGGTGGCCTCCCAACAGCTTCCACCATGCTGCAGGATGAGTTTCTTTCGGACTGACTCTCATCAGATGAGAAGCCTCACATTGACCTTTGGAAGAGCATCAGCGTATGTTTCAGGCTGAGACGGACCAGGTGGGAAGTCCTGAACTGACATTCAGAAGGTCGCCAGCACAGCCTCCTCTTGTCGTGGTGACTGTAGCTGTTTACCCTCTCTCCTCGATTCCCGGCTCAGCTGCACTCCAGCTCCCTCCGTCACTGCCCCTGTGCCCTGCTGCTAGTCAGCAGGGCCCTGCTTGGGCTCTCGGTCCCTCCTTGCTACTGGGATCTGTCCACCGAGTTTCCTGGTTCCTTATTCAGCTGCCTGCTGGACTCCTTAGCTTTTGGCTCATGTGTCCTGTGAGGCCTCTTTTGGTCCTCCTAATGTGGACAACAGCGTGGGGCTCTGAGTCCTCATCCCACTGCCCCAGGCCCAGACCCAGGCCTCTGCCTGTTACGACCTTGCCTTGGCTTCAGCACTTGGCTCTCCTCTTGTTTCTCTCAGCTCCACGTGACCACCCTCCTGCCCGACTGCTGGTGTGGCCTTCTTGAAGCTGCTTTGTGCACACTCAAAGACCCTTAGCCTAGGGCCTCACTTTCTGGGTTCACCTTCTCCTCCTGTGAGGAGCTCCCTAAACTGGAGATCTTCTGTGGCTCAGGCAATTCAGAAAACATACAGATAAAACACACACAGTAAGAATCCTTTACTTGCCACTGCACATATGTCAACAGCCTTGTAATGGAACTTTTTATGTAGGTGAGTGGCCACCACCTTCCCATCTGAGTTGGAAACCCTTGGTCTATATTTAGTGAATATGTTATTATGTCCTAAGTATCATGGCCCATACACAACTGTTTGCTTACTCCACAGCACCTAGCGCAGACTAGGCACTCATTATCAATACTAGCTATTCCCTCATCCATTTATTATTTTAAGGGAAATTCTTTTTACTGTGAAGATTTAGATGATTTAAAATGTTGGCTACTCAGCCCTTGAAATAAGTATTACAAATGAAGCAATGATAGAGCAGACAATTGAAGAAGTTGAATGTATAGCACTATTGAGAAAGATGATGTGAAAAGAAAAAGGTGGTTGAGAGTGGTGAAGAAGAAGACTGTATGTGCTAGAACAATGTGAAGACGTACATTTGCTCTACTGTCCTGAAGCTTGCTTTGTCATTGTACTTATCATGTGGCTTGGTGATGTTTTGAACAGCATTATAATTACATTTCAAAATGAGGATCTGTCTTGATAAAAAAACACGGCAGCTATAAAGAGAAATATCATGTACGCAGGCTAGAAACTGGCCTGAGCAAGAAATTCTTCAGAGACTCATTTATTTATGTCTTTCGGCAAAGTAGACCTGAAGAAGGGATTCTAAGTTATGGATGGTAGTCGAAATTTGAAAAGGAACGCCTGCTAGGTAGGAAACAAATTCTTCTGAACAGAACCCAACTCATCCGAAGTGAGGGGAACAGGCTGATGGATGGTTTAGGGGGAGACGTTTGACTGAAGCCTGCCTGCTGTACCCATAGCTACCTGCCCACAAGCACGCGGCTCCCTGGTGACGGCTGCACTAATTATAGAAAAACAAGTTGAGTGGAAGATGAGTTATGTAAATTTACATTGACTGAAGATCCTGTTGGAGCATTTAGGAATTTTGATTATTAAAAATAAACCTAAGATGTTCTTACATTCAAAAGCAATGACAAGATGAAGGATAATTTGCTATCGTCTTAGAATGAGATCTGGATCAGCCAAAATAACATTATTAACATGACTATAAATTACTTGCAGGTAACCACCATTTTGTGGACTTGAGAGGAAGTATAAAGTGTGTTTTCAACTGTAAGTTTATATTTCAATTTTTGTTTATAAAATAACAAATGGTACCAAAAAGTCACATGTTTCATAAACCTGTTAAAATAGAAGCCTGAAGCTCTCTCTGCTCCATGTCAACCGGTTTTCTTATTTTAAACTATAAACCTAGCTTGAAGGCAGAGGGTTAGAAAACAGCAAAGACTGGACAGCCACTCACTCTTCTAAAAGAAAACCTTTTCTGTTTATGTTCAAAGGTGGATGGGCCATTGAAATCAACACCTCAAAAATAAGGTTGCTTAACATGATTCTTTACACGTATAGACATTTGATAAACTCAGGTTTAGTGAACATGTTAACGAAAGCAAATGAAACTGGTATTTAAAATTTTTCTTCATGAAACATTACTCAACACTTCGTTTAACATGCTGTAATTTTAAATGAATTTGGTTTCCTACTCAGACACATTGGGAATTCAGCTAAATTGTTTCAGTCGCCCACACACTGAACAAAATAAAAAGACATTACTTGCTCCATACCGGGAAGGTGAAGGGCCTACCACTAAGGCAACACAATTCACAGGGGAAGTTCCTTTTCTCCCTCCCCAGCATCACAGCCCTTGGAATGAATGGGGGGAAAGCACTGTTGTATCAGGATCAGAAACCTGTGCAAATATAAAATGCCCTGTGTTTGTGGCCACTCTTAATCCCCAAGTATGTGTATTTGAATGATCTACATTCAAATGTAGCGGGGGGCAGGGGATGTCCAAGCCTTTTTCCAAATGCAGATCTGTCATGATTCATGTTATTCTGAAAACCCCTTTGCAGGCAGACAAAGGACAGCTTGAGGGGACCCAGGTGTTCGTATTTAGCACTGACACAGCACCTTCATCTGTAACACGCCTTACAAACATTAGCTGATTAAGAGGAACAACACCCCTGCAAGGTATTTTCACAGGATGCAAAGATGAAAACCTACAAGCAAGACAGCCAGGATGCATAAGTCATGAAGTGTTAAATCAACATGACCTGAAAACCAGCAGAACTACCTCCCCCTTTTCTTGCCATGACTGTCTTTTCAGAAAGGCAGGAAGTTACATTTTATGCCAAGTGATGAAGGTGGTGGTAGTGGTGGTGGAAAGATGTCTGGGTTATCAGAACCCATCTGACAAAGTTCTAAGCAACACATTTGCAAATGGGAAATGTTCAACTAACTCAGAGAAGGGACTTTGAGAATACAACCCTTTTAGGTGTACCTCAGAGAACAGAAAATCAATACAGTGTTTAATTAATCTACTGCAGATTGACTTCTCATAAAGGAGCCCCGGCCTGGAAAGTGCCACACTGGGAAATAGCACAATGCGCAGCTGGAGAGTCTAGGAGGGCATTGAGTGGAGGGGCTGGTGGTAAAGTCTGCATTTGTTTGTTCTTTTAGGGGTGGGGAAGGGGATCACCACTGCCCTGTGCTCCGACTGCACAGACTTCGCTCACTTGCTCTATGAAAGAGGCCTCAACAGGCAACAGCATTACACAGCGACGAGTGGGATCAGTTCAGTAGCTTTCAGAGGAAAGGATGCAGTGTCGTGCAGAAGAGTGTGCAGTTTAGGGCTTTGGGTGAAGAAGCCTGCTATTCTCAAAGCAGGTGCTAGAACATGAAATGAAATGGACATAAAAAATACTTAAGTGCAGCGTAGATGGTCAATGAATTTTATTTTTCTCCTTGCCACGTTAGGCATGCTGCATGAGGCAGGCACAGTTCTCTCAACCCCGGGAGATCTGCCACCGTGAGAAACAGTTCTAGAGCCAGGACCCGTCGCAGACGCCCACTGACCGCCCCAGGCTGCACTGCCCGACACGGCCGAGAGCCACGTGTGCTATTATTGGGCGATAGCCTTGAGGCGAGTCTGAGTTGAGATGAGCTGTCTCTATAAACTGCACACTAGAGTTTGAAGAGTTAGTTTTAAAAAAAGGTAAAACATTTCACTAGTAATTTTAATCTTTATTACATATTGAGATGGTTTTTTAGACATATTGGGTTAAATAAAATACATTCAAATGAATTCTACCTTTTACTTTTTTAAAAAATTGTGGCTATGGAAGACAAAGTCACACATGGAGCTTACATTTGTGGTTCATGGTTGTGTTTCTGTTGGATAGTCATGCCCTAGAACATAACTCTCAAATACCTTGTCTCATATGCTTCATCAGTTTTTAAAAAGTGTGAGAATGTCTCCCCAAATATATAAACTTTTTATTTGACAAGTATGCTTTGTGTACATTAGAAAACACACAACAATAGAAAACAAACATGAATAGAGATGCTGGTGTCTCCTTCCCGTACCCCAGTGATCACCACGTGTACCCCTAGGGTGCACACGCACCCCTTTGGAAATTGCTATTTTGAAACTGGCTCTTGAGGCAAAGGACACACTTATCACACTTCTTTGGGGAGTAAGGGGGTGGGGGTGATTATCACTGGAGAGAAACAAAATTACCATACAAGTTGTAACAATGTGCAGACTACACGAGTACAACCAAAGTAAAATATGACACATATAACAACACCAGTAAGAAAGAAAGGCTAACAGTAGGCTCCCCTTAGCTGCAGCTGCACCTGGAATTTTGTTCGAGGGTGGGCAAACAGAGGAGGGGCCAAGTGAGAGGCCATTAGATCTAGTCTGGAAGCTAACTCTTCATAGAACTTGACAGAAGTTTGGGAAAATGTCAATTCCTTGAATCAAACATTAAAAGGGAGAGATGAAAGCGTGCCCTAGGTGCTCTTTGGTGCCTTCTTTGCCCGCCACCAACCCCCACTACAGTGAAGGGGGGCAGGCTGAGTTTCTAGAGGCTTAAAAGGGGAGAGTGGGCAGAAAAGTGCCAGGAAATAAGGAAGTAGAGGAACCCTTGCCTGTTTTTGGATTCTGTAAGTTGGTGCGGAGAGTCCACTCCAAGTGGAGCCCCAAGAGGTGAAATGCCTTTCTGATGAGAGGTGTTGACAGCAGTGAAAGACTCCTCTGCCCAAGTTTAGTCCAAGAACTGAAGAGTGTATGGGCTTGGGCAAGGCGTGGGGGCCTGCATGCATTGGAGCCCAGAGGACCTGCCCCACGTGTTCTAGGACACAGGAGCCCGTCTGGATCTATTGCATGACCTCAAGGAGGGGGAGAACTCCAAATCACGACTGAAATTGAATTCCTGGCAGGAGAAGTATTTGAATTAAAGAGACATAGAAACGTGACAAGTTTTAATAAAAAATTTCTTAGCCCTGGCTGGCGTAGCTCAGTGGATTGAGCGCGGGCTGGGAACTAAAGTGTCCCAGGTTCGGTTCCCAGCCAGGGTACATTCCTGGGTTGCAGGCCATGACCCCCAGCAACCGCACATTGATGTTTCTCTCTCTCTCTCTCTCTCTCTCTCTCTCTCTCTCAAAATAAATAAATAAAATCTTTAAAAAAATTTCTTAATAAATGTACATAATTTAAAACACCAAATGGGAATGAAAATAAAAGTCTCTGTTCCACCTCCACAATCCAGATTCCCATTTCCAGGGAATGACCACCTGTAACTTTTCAAGCTGTTTTTTCTTGCATTTTACCTCCATAATTCTAAATAAGGTATTCTTACTATTTTTGAAGGTTTTTAGATGTATGTATTATCTAAGGACTTCTAATTATGGAAGATGAAAGTTCAACTCTCCCACACACACACACACACACACACTTTACCCCCTCCTCCTGGTTATATCACATTTCCATAATTTTGGTTATTAATAGACTACAGTATTATAACTATGCCAATTTTATCCACAGTAGAGTGAGATAATGTATTATGATTTCCTTTTTTAAATAACTTTTTGTTTTTTTCTAGAATTAATAAGTACCTTAAAGTTTTTGCTTAGTTTTCTATTTACCTACTTATGACTCATTCATCTTCAAACATTCTCACTACACAATGGGGTCTCACATTTGTTCACACATTAGAAAATGTGTCATTTTTCTGTTGTCTCTCATCCCCCTGCACCAATCTGGACTTGACCATACCTGTCATCCTGGGGCTTCCCTATACTGTCAGTCTTGCATTTCCCTTTGGCCTTATCTCTTGCATTGCTCTTGTGGGTTCCTGGTGACTTTTTCGTTTACTTCACTTTTTATAAGGGTTAACGGAGGTACAGTTATTATTTTTTCAGAGGGTTTCTTATTGGGTAGTGGGAACGCGACATTTGCCAACCTCAGTCTTGTGGAGTGAAAGTCATACAGCATCTGAAAACCATGACCGGCGCAGCACCAGTGGCGCGAGCCTTCCACCAGTCGGAGCTAGCTCCAGCCCCCTGCACCGCAGCTGGGCTTCATGGCGGAAGGTAGTCCTCTTCAATGCCAGAGCACACTGTGCTGCAGCCTGTCAAGGCCAGGCAGGTCCACTCTAGCTTCGGGAAACGGAAGAAAGTGTGGGGAGCCGTCGGGATGCTTGGCATGCCTTTATTTTCTGGTGGGTGAGCCACGCACGCTGCAAGCTGTGTGTGTCCCTAGTGAGAAGCCCCTACTTGCTTAAGTACTAGAGGTGAACAAAGCCAGAAAAAAGCCAGAAAATTATATAACATAACATAAGTCTGACCATGTGAGCCCACTTCATGTTACCGGAGCAGTTTATCGGACCCAGCCTCAAGGCTGTTACGAGAACACTACTTCTCAGGCCCCTCCAAGGCTATGGGAACACTGCTTCCCTTGGTCACCCAGACACCTGCGTGAGGAAGCCAGACTGCCTCCCCTTACCCTACACTCATTTTGTTCTATAAATACCAGATTTAACTAACTCAGAACAAACCATCTTTTAAGTTCTGGAAAGTAACTCGTAATCATATGAGAAATAAACACACGTGATTGTGGGTCACTCATTCCAAGACCAAGCAACCCCCATGGCCCAAAGTGGAACACAGTTTGAGCAAAAACAGACTATAATGGACTGAGATAGGTAAAATATGCTGAACTCCGTGGGTGCATAAGGACAAACAAAAAAATCAAAACCCAAAAACCTCCTTGGTCATCTTTAAAAGATGCTCATTATTCCGAAAACTGGCAAATAAAAGGAAAAAAAAAAATCAACATCCTGCCTTTTCTGAAAAACAAACTATACCTAAAGGTAACCAGTAGGTGGTAAGAGAGAGTTCTTCTTAAAAAGCATTTTCAGATAACAAATGAGGATGGAATAAATTACACTGTAACTGCTACTGAAATTCATTGATCATCAGTGGCTACTGAAATCATTTGCTGAAAACTGGGAACTTTATAATACATAGATCAGGCCAACAACACCTGAAAACACTGATTAATCTTTTTTTAATGTTTTATTGATTATGCTATTACAGTTGTCCCATTTTCCCCCCTTTATTCCCCTCTACCCTGCATACCCTCTCCCACCTGCATCCCCCCACTTTAGTTCATGTCCATGGGTTGTATATGTAAGTTCTTTGGCTTTTACATTTCTATACTATTCTTAACCTCCCCCTGTCTATTTTCTACCTATCATTTATGCCACTTATTCTCTATACCTTCCCCCCTCTCTCTCCCTCACACTCCCTCGCAGATAACCCTCCATGTGATCTCCATTTCTGTGATTCAATTCCTGTTATAGTTGTTGTTTGCTTAGTTCGTTTTTGTTTTTGTGTTTGTTTCTCAGGTTCAGTTGTTAATAACTGTGAGTTTGTTGTCATTTTACGTTCATGTTTTTTATCTTCTTTTTCTTAGATAAGTCCCTTTAATATTTCATATAATAAGGGCTGGGCGATGATGGACTCCTTTAACCTGACCTTATCTGGTAAGCACTTCATCTGCCCTTCCATTCTGAATGATAGCTGTGCTGGATAGAGTAATCTTGGATGTAGGTCCTTGTCTTTCATGACTTCAAACACTTCTTTCCAGCCCCTTCTTGCCTGCAAAGTTTCTTTTGAGAAATCAGGTGACAGTCTTATGGGAACTCCTTTGTAGGTAACTGTCTTCTCTTGCTGCTTCTAAGTTTCTCTCCTTATTTTTAATCTTGGGTAACTTAATGATGATGTGCCTTGGTGTGTGCTTCCTTGGGTCCATCTTCTGACCTTCCTGGACTTCCTGAACGTCTTCTATTTCCTTTGCCAGATTAGAGAAGTTTTCCTTCATTATTTGTTCAAATAAGTTTTCAATTTCTTGGTCTTCCTCTTCTCCTTCGGCACCTCTATGATTCGGATGTTGGAACACTTAAAGATGTCCTGGAGGTTCCTAAGCCTATCCTCATTTTTTTTTGAATTCTTGTTTCTTCATTCTGTTCCAGTTGAATGTTTCTTTCTTCCTTCTGGTCCAAACCATTGATTTGAGTCCCGGTTTCCTTCCTTCCACTGTGGGTTCCCTGTGCATTTTCCTTTATTTCACTTAGCATAGCCTTAATTTTTTCATCTAATTTGTGACCAAATTCAACCAATTCTGTGAGCATCCTGATCACCAGTGTTTTGAACTGTGCATTGATAGGTTGGCTATCTCTTCATCACTTAGTTGTATTTTTTCTGGAGCTTTGATCTGTTCTTTCATTTGGGCTTTTTTTTTTTTTGTCTCAGGTACTTGTTATGTAGTGAGGGGCAGAGCCTTAGGTGTTCACCAGGGTGGGGCAACCCAGTCGCTAGGTTGTGACACTGTATGTGGGGAAGGGGTCCAAGAGGAAACAATGGTGCTTGCTCCACTCTTTCTCAGACTTCAGTCCCTTCTGCCGCTTCCCCCAAGCAAACTGGGTCTTTGTGGTGCTGATTCCCATGTGGATGGGTTTGTGCACGTTCTAGGACTCTGTGGGTCTCTCCAACGACCTTTCCTGTAAGGCTGGGAGTCTCTCCTGCCACCGCCCCCCAAAGGTGTTTTCAATCAGAGGTTTGAGGCTTTATTTCCCCACGCTGGAGCTCTGGGTTGTGCGGTCTGTCTCAGGCCCCAGTTGTTCCTCCCAGTTTATCCGCAATCGAATGTGGGACTGCCCGGTCCGCCAGCCACTGCCTTGCCAAATCAGCCAGCTGCCACCTCGCCCACCCTGGTCCTCCAGCCGCTGCCTTGCCACGAGTCCTCTCTGCCTGGCTGCTGGTCTCTGCCCCTCCTACTGGTCTGGATAAATGTGTCTTTTTCTTCCTTTTTCGTTTAATGTTTCTTCTTTAACTTCTTGGTTGTTGGACTTCCATAGAGTTTGATTTTCTGTCAGTTCTGGTTGTTTTTTGTTTATAAATTTGTTGTTGACCTTCTTTTGGTTGTGCGAGCAGACTCAGTATGTCTACCTACACCTCCATCTTGGAGTCTGATTAACCTTAATATTACAGAAAAGAGAGACAAACACATTATGTGATGTAAATAGGAAGTATGCAACACTGCCAGTAAAATATTCTTGCTAACAAATTGCACATAATCTGATCAAGTTTCTAGATTTTACTACCAGTCAAAAGAAAACAGAGGGAGCAGGAACATGATAAAATCATCAAAAATCAGAATATAGGAAACTCTACAGGACAAACAACACACTTTCTTCCACAAATAAATTGCAAGGGAAAAGGAGCATCTACAGACTAAAAGACTCAAGAAACACACCCAAGTATAGAATGTGAATCTTGATTCAAATACACCAACTATAAAAACAAGCAAAGCTTTATGAAACAACCAGGGAAATGTGAACACTGACTAAATATTTGATAATATTAAGGAATTATTGTTAATTGTTTAAGCTATGACGAAGGCATTGTGACTGTGGTTTAAAAGGACTTCTTGTTGTTTGGAGATATATTCCAAAGTAAAGAGAGGCTTAATTCACCTGCTTCTTTGTCCCCCACACCACTGTCCCACAGGGTTGGCTCTCTGTACTCAGAGTCAGAAAGCTAGTATAGGTGCCCAGGCCCCTCTGGCTAGCCGCAGAGCCTGCTCTGTGTGGGCCCATGGAGTTAGTCTCAGTCTTCCGAGCCCAAGAAGATCCAGGGCAGCTGGCCACTGTGAATGATTGTAAGTGCTAAGTATGAAAATGTGTGCCAGGGCCAGCGACAGGGAGTGGTGGGGCCCTGGTAAACCAAAGAACACACGCCCTATCTGAAGGCATTCAAATTTCATGTCCGGGGTTGGGGGAGAAGCTAGTGAACCCTGGAGATCAAAAAGAACACAGCTCCAGGCTATATCCTTGAGCCAAGTTCATGATCCCTGCAGTAGACCTAAATCTTTACCTGAGCTGAATCTCAACTTTTCTTGGAAGGACAATTTTGGCCCTATTCATATCTTTGCCTGTCAGTAGAGAACTCTAGCACCTAGTCAGAGTGGATTAAAAAATGTTATGCTTACCAAACTGACAAAGCAAGAATGTGTAGGAAATGTACTACCAGGAAAAAAGCAATCCCTTAGGGAGCCTATGTTGATTTAACGATAAGAATTTGTACACCAAGGGTGTCAGCCAGCACAGGAAATCTATCCTGCTGGAGAGTCAGAAGTGCCCCAGTCAGGACTGTGGCCACATTGATTGGCTCCAAAGGGCATCCTTTAAACATGCAGGCAAAGGGCATATCTAGACTTCCCAGTCACTGAAAGGGAGTAAAGGGGTTGGACCTAAGAAAGAAGCCAGAAACCTACTTCTTCTGTCTTCCTTGTGACTGGTTGATTCTTATTCAGTTTAAGAATAATTCTGAGATTCTTCTTAAATACTAGAGAAAATATCAGAATGTGCTAGGAAACTATTACAAAACAAAACAAAACAGGATTTTTGGTGTGTTTCAGCATCTTACTCACCAGATAGGATTGTTAATTTATTTGGGAGGCGATCAGGAAGGCTGACTATATCAACTTCTGCATTGTCAAGAATGAATATTTACTGAGAGTACCATAGAAAGGAACTACACCAGACCCTGTGGGGGATACAGACACAAATAAAGTGCACTTTCCGTCCTACCAGATCTTATAATATAGATGAAGATCTAACACCCTAAAATTGCATTCTAAGACATAAGGTGATAAATGTAAATGATTGTGAGATATAGAAAGGCTGAGATGGACAGACAGAGCTTTGCAGAAGATCTGGGAACTGACTCCAGCTTTGAAGGCTGTCCCAAATTTCAGTGGGTATTAAGGGGAGAGAGCACGTTTTTTTCTATCTAATTCTTCCCTGGCATACTAGATGTTGTCAGTGCTGGCTGGTCTGTATTCCTCCAAAGAAGCTGCCTTGCCCAAAGGCTCTTCCAGGCAGCCACATTTGATGTCCATGACCCTCTGTTCCAGCAGGTTAAGCAACAGGTGGTTACCTGACCCAGGACTGTCACTCCCGGTGTGGCCTGACCCATATAACCTGGCTCAGAAAGATATTCGGTGATCATGAGAGTCTGCTTCTTGATGATTTAATTGCAGAAGATAGAAAGAGCTCATGTGAAAGGAGGTCACGTGTAAGTCAAAGTAAGAAGGAAAGCAGGTGGTACCAGGCTATCCAGGTGCCTGAGGACTTCCTGGTTCCAGTTAGAGTATTCCTTGAAATCCTCCACTGCTAAGTGACTAGAAGTAAATAAAGGGGTTTTCTGTTCCTTAACCAAATTATATGGACACAATTAATGGAAATAGTAACAGGGTTTTCTCTCTCTCTCTCTTTCTCTCTCTCTCTCGTAGCTCAGAGACTCTCTTTGTACAAATACCTTGAAAGTCATCTTAGTGTTTACAAGGGGGTCATTGCCTTTATATTGGTATGTGCAAGTAATCCACACATGCCATAAATTAACCAGAACTTCTGGTCTCTCTTTCTTTTACCTCCAACTTCTCTCCCTCACACCCTCATTCTTTGTGTCATAGATGAAATGAGGGCAATGGGAAATAAAGGCGGGAAATCAAATCAAACTGGGTGTAGAATCAGCATACAACTGCAGCTAGAGGTGGTGTACAAATTAGGTTCTGAGCTTCTAAGGAGCTGGAAGAAAACACGGTTAGTAACAACCTTTTTAGTATTTTGTAAGTCAGAAGTAACACAGCTGTGGCCCAACAAAAATTTCTCACTTGGGTCCTCATAAAGCGAACACCGTGTCATCCTCAACAAATGAGATATTGTCATATCTCAATAAATGACAGGTGGCTTTATCTTAGAAAATCTCTTATGCTGATGGAGAGCATAATGCCAAAATCTTCCTAAGGAGGGGAACTCTCCTTGTTTTAAGTATGAACATTTCTGATGGTTTGATTTGATCCAAGGAAAAAGGGGACAGAATATAGATAGCATGCCTATAAGAGTAGATGGCCTTTGAGCCTTAGGCAATCTTTGAGGAATAGCATTCTTCACAACTGTGCTTTGATAAGAATTAAAGTGCCGAGAAGTTATATACTGAAGGGCAGAAACTGGATACAGCTGATTAACAGCAGATGCATATTTCTGACACTTTGATATGTGGACAATCAATGGAGCAGGTGTTATAGCAGGCATCACTTTCTGGAAGCAAAGACCCAAACCAGAAGAGGTGACACCAGATCTTCCAGTTTAGGTAGAGGTCTCAACTGAACATTCAGGCAGCTGTGGGACTTCTAGTGGAGTTAAAGAGGCTTGCGGGAGACTGGACTTTTATTTCCTATTTATTTTGGCCCACCACGATCCCTGCAGTATATGTTTCATGGAGGGTCTTAGGAGTCTACTTCAATGTGAACAATTGTCAATTAAGTAATTTTGTAACATTTATGGGCAAGTTGTTCTCTATTTTCCTAAAATTATGGTAATGCAGTATTTATTTTATTTATTTTTAAATGTGTAAAACATGCTGAATTCTTGGCACTTGTCCATCCAGAAGTATGTGACTAAAACACATGAGGAAAATATTATATAGAGCTTTATTTGACAAGCTGATTTATTTAAAATCAACAAAGTGGCTAATGGAACTTCAGGGCAGTAATTTCACATTTCTATTAACCTTTAATGAACCTGTGAGGTTTCTTTAAAATCTTTATTACCTGTGTAAAGAAAATCTATTTATTAGAAATGCAGTCTATGATTTTGGTAACAGAGCAATATTCATATACCACAGAAGCCAATTCTATTGACCTTTAAATTCCAAGATATTTAACTTTGTGAATATAAGGCTTTATTATCAATACTTACTCCCCATACTATCAATTGAAAGAATTTGTTAACCACCCACTGTAACTAATTTAACTGGTAAAAATGGTTGAGACAAAAATGGATAAAACAACAGTGCTGCTAATATTTTTCTTTCTTTTTAAAAAAAATTTAAGTATTTATTTATTTTTAGAGAGAGAGGAAGGGAGGGAGAAAGAGAGAGAAACATCCATCTTTTGCCTCCTGTATGCACCCTGACCAGGGACTGAACCTGCAACCCGCAACCCAGACATGTGCCCTGACTGGGAATCAACCAGCAACCCTTCGTTTTGTGGGACAATGCCCAACCAACTGAGTCACACCAGTCAGAGCATTAATATTTTGCTTACGGAAGTAATGTATTTTTCAGACCGTAAGACGTGCCTACATTTTAGAGGAGGAAAATAGGAAAAAAAATTTTGAAACAAAAAAATGTGGTAAAATATTTAATAACATAAATAACAATATTTCACCAATGTAACTGTAAACAGAACTCAACAGCATTAACAACCATTATTCCTCTCAAATTTGGGGGTGGAGTGCATCTTATAGCCCCCAGATATGCTAACTTTTATACTTTTATTAGGCATATTTGCAAATCATTTTACTTCCTGAGGTTTTAATATACAACTTTATAATTTACTTATAAATAATAATGTGTATGTCAATTCCAGTTGGCCAATTCTGTAATTTTCTGTTAAATAAGAGGCGTCAAACTCATTTTCACCAGGGGCCACATCAGCCTCGAGGTTGCCTTCAAAGGGCCGAATGTAATTTCAGGACTGTATAAATGTAACCACTCCTTAACAGTTAAGCAAAGAGCTCAGCGCTGCTGCCAGGTAGAAACAAAGTACCAGACCGGATAAAACAAGGTGGAGGGACAGATTCGGCTGGTGGCCGGTGGGCCTTGTGTTTGCCACCTGTGTGTTAAATTGTAAAAGGAGAAGAATCTCATTGGCCTTGAGTTGATAATGAGTATCAACCCATCTGGGCCAGGCTTTTTGGGTCAGGCTAAGTTCAGGTTTTTGGCTAGCATATGGTTCAGGTCCCCACTCCCAATCCATTTTGTGACTACCCTTTGCTCAAAGAATAGTCTAAGGGACTGTTCTTTGCAGGATGGATTCTGTTAGAAGAGAATGAAGGAGTTTCATGCATGGTGATTGATGTGTTTCATATTAGAAGTTTCTAATCTTTCTGTATTGTAAACAACACTGATACATGTATATATAAAATATAAAAGTATATTTTATATACTTTTATACAATATACTTTTATATTTTATATATAAAATGCAAAAGTATATATAAGCATTTGCTAAGTTTGGTAGGATGAATTTCTAGAAGAGTAACTGTTGAGTCAAAGGGTATGAAAAAAACTAATTTTGCTACTTACACTGACATATTTTATCATTACATTTCACTTAGACTCTCAATATTTCACTTACTGAACACCAAGAGTATAATACTCTCTCTTTTCATATATAAACATATAAGAGGTAAAAAGTTTCACTTCTGTAATTAGCTCACAAAAATAGTTGAGCCTTGTGACCTTGTTCTTTTCCTTGTTTATTTGTGAAACTGTGTATGAAGGGATTTAAATGTTATTCTGTGAAATATTCAAATCTCTAGAATTTTTTTTTTTTAATTTCAAGAAAAGGTTAGGGGGGCTTGACTGCTGCTAGGGAAGCTAGAATGCAAAAGAGAGAGAGAAACATCAATTTGTTGTTTACTTATTTATGCATTCATTGGTTGCTTCTTGTATGTGCCTTGAGGATTCAACCCACTGTCTTGGCATATTGGGACAATGCTTTAACCAACTGATGTACCCAGTCAGGGCATATATATTTAACAAGATCTTCAGATACCTCTGGTGTAGGTAAATCTCACTGAGAAAAATCATTTTGGGGACTTCATGGATTCTTTTTTGATGGGAGAAAATAAAAATGAAAAGTTTTCTAGTTAGCCCTGGCTGGGTAGCTCAGTTGGTTAGAGCCTCATCCAGATACACCAAGGTTGCAGGTCTCAACCCTGGCCAGGGCACATACAAGAAGCCACCAATGAAAGCATGAATGAGTGGAACAAAAGGCCAAAAATCTTTTCCATTTCAAAAACTTTTCCAATAAAAAAATCATGTATGCTACTTTTTGTTTTAGTCAGTCAGTTCTGGGTATCATGAAATGACTTCTTTTTGTAGCTTTTATTCTTATTTAAAAAAAATTATTGCATTTTTTCCATTATCATTTAAACCCCTATACCCCCTCCCCAAATGACTTTCTTAAAGAGGATATTCAACTCTGTCTCCTTAATACTTCCAAATAAGAATGCTGCCGGCCCTTGCTTTTTCCTGCTATCCATCCTTTTTAATTTTCTCCATCTGTCTAAGAGTCTTCCATTCCTAACCCCTCAGGTTCTCCTATTCTTATTGGTTCATGCAGAATCTGTTGAGGAGACCTCGAGTTTCTCCTGATCCTACTTCAGGAATCCTGCTTTGGAGACAAATTCCTGGGACAGGTTAGGCAGTATGTAGGGAGGTCATTTGACTGCCTGTCAGTTCTGACCGACTGATGTTATCTGAGTTAGGACCTGACTCTTTGCCTTGAAGGTTATGATACTTGATTTTGTCAACAAACAAGATCAGATCTGGTCTGTGAGCTGGTTCACTCTAATCAAACTCAAAGAATCTGGTGTGCACTACCAGCATGCCATGCACCTATTTACAGTTAGAAAGTAACCGGGACATTTGCACTGGCACAGACCTCCCCAATGCCAGTGGTTTGGGTAGCCCAGTTATAATCAGAAGTTTGTTTCATGGGTAAAATATTAGAATAAGGGAGGTTAAATGCATAATTTGCTTTCTGGCTCCCTGAGGCTGATGCATTCATTTTCACAACGGAGATGGCTTTGTTAATCTTGCTGACCAGTTATGCCTTCTGAGGGATACACATATTTTATTGATTTGTTAATGCGAGCAGTTAAATTTTCCTCTGACCAGAGAACCATTTTCTCTCTTCAAAATGATTTTGCCTCTCTCTGCTTCCTTCCTTTCTTCACTCCCTTCTTTGTTTCTTTCTTTTTGTTTGTTTTACAGGCAATTCTTATTATCCTTTTTCCCTCTTAATATCCTTTTCCCAAGTTGTTGTGTGGAGTGGGAGGAAGGGATGCAGTTTACAATGACTGGGCCAAGCCCTGCATAGCTGTCCCTAGTGTTTCTGTGCTACTCCCAGTTTTCTTGTGATTCTTGTCTTTACACTGAAAACCAAGTTTACTATGTGCATCTTGTCACATAAAACCTATTTTCAATAATTATAAAGCTGTACGGTCCAATATGATAGCCACTAGCCACATATGGTGGCTATTTAAACAAATCTATTAGAATTAAATAAAATAAAAAATCAGTTTCATAGCCGCACTAGCTACATTTCAAGTGCTCAATAGCCACACGCAGCTAGGGGCTCCCTATTGGATAATGTAGACAATAGAATATATCCATCATTGCAAAAATTTCTATTGAATAGCACTGGCCTGGAGACGCCTACATTTAAAAGAAGCAAAACGATCCTTAAATATTTTGTATGCCCACAGGCAAAAAAATGGAGTGTTTGATATTTTTTTTTGGTTGATATATCTAATGCTAGTGAGATTTGTCAGTTATAACTAAGTCCAGTGATACATAAGACTAAAGTAGGCAGATCTTTCTGCCAGTACCCACTCTTCCATATCTTTGTGACTCATTTGGTTGCAAGAAGCAGAATCCCACTCTGATTGGCTCAAGAAAAAAAGAGGAATTGGTTCAAGATTATAGGTACATCCAAACACAGGCATAGAGCTCAGCCTGGGGACAAACTGGAACCTAAGACTTGAGTCTTACCAGCATTCTATCTAATCCTCTCTTTGCATCTGCCTCATTTTGGTTTCTCTCAACAGACTGCCTTACAATGGTAATTCACTGCAAGTACAACAAGTATGACCACGAATGGCTCCTGAGATTATATTTCCTCCTTTCAGTACACTAGCAAGGCTGAGGCTAGACTCTTTCAGTGCTCATTGCAAACATCTCTAGGAAGGTGCTCGTGGGCCTAACTTGGCTCAGGTGTCTATTCTTGGTCCAGCTGGCTGTGATCTGGGCAAAGTCAATCACAGCTGCATGAAGCTTTGCTGCTGTGGTCATTGTGATTCAGAGGGAGGGACCAGAGCTAGGAAAAGACACAGAACTGGGCAACCAACCCCATGGGAGGCCACTACAGTTCTCATTCTGCCTTTTGGTGGCTCAGGACAACCCTCTTTGGTCCCTTACTTGGGCTTTGCCTTCTAAGCCATATAATGAATACACTCTACTTCTATATTCTCCTCTAATCCAAGTTGCTTCATTTGTGTATGATTAAAATAGGATTCTGCTAGATGACCAATTAATCTGTTATATATAGCAAACTAGCAAATATTTCAGATAAACCCTGAATATCTGTTTTCTCATCTGAGAAGTGGAGATAATATTGTGTAACTTGAGGCAATGTTGTGAGGTTTAAAAATTAATAATAAATGTTTATTCCCTTCTAAGTAATACATTATCAGTTTAACTTGGATGTTAGTGGAGATAAAATTCCTCATGGGAATTTCAAACACATGTCAGAAAGGCAATGGGGCAGACAGAATCTTTAGTGACCCTCAAATCATATACCAAACTTAAATTTTTTTTCAGATTTAGTGAGAAATAATTGAAATATAGAAGTTTAATGCATAGAGCATATGGCTTGATTTACATATATTGTGAAATAATTACAATAGGTTCAATTAACATTTACTTATCTTCTCATATAGATGCAATACAAAGAAAAAATAAAGAAAATATTTGTCTCTAATCACAGCCTTAACATTTCCTCTCTTAACAATTTTACTATATATCACACAGCAGTGTTGGCTATAGTCATCATGTTGTACATTATGACCCTAATACTTATTTATCTTATAACTGGAAGTTTGTACCTTTAGACCACCTTTTTCCAATCACTCCATCCTCTGGTGACCACAAGTCTGACCTTATTTTTTGAGTTTATTTTTTAGTTTTTAGATTGTGTTTATTTATTAACAGAGAGAAAGGAAGGGAGGGAGAGAAGGATAGAAACATCCCTGTGTGGTTGCTTCTCATGCGCCCCCTACTGGGGACCTGGCTCGCAACCCAGGCATGTGCCCTGACAGCGAATTGAACTGGCGACACCTTGGTCCTCAGTCTAGCACTCAATCCACTGAGCCACACCAGCCAGGGCTGGTGTTGGGAACCGCCCTGCCTGGTATCAGAAACTGTAACCCCCACCAAGGCTAAGGCTGAGGGAATGACCTTGGAACCGTAAACCACCAAGGAGACAAGCTTATCTCCCTGGCAGGAGTGCTGCTTCTGCTACTTCATCCATAACTGGCCCCCAATACTTGATCGGTTAGCCAATGACTGGTAAGATTCCCCAAGGGGGGAACGACCTAAGACAGTCATGGTCACGTGGGAGGACCCCAAGGAAGGACTTTGGGGGCTACAGCAAAAGGGGGTGATGGACGCTCGCCCTTTGGCTTTGACATAGTCTGAGTCCTCATTGTCTGCGAGAAAATCTCCTAATCTCTTGGCTGCCTTACTTCCCTTGCTCCACCTAAGCCTGAAACAATGACAGAGGGCAGTGCATCCCTGTGCTGGAAAGGGCAGGTTCCCCAGGTGATTAGGCCTAAGAAAGAATAAATATGTAAAATCCTGTGAAACCTGCTTTGTTTAGAATGCTCTCAATTGAATGATAAGGGACCAAGGAAGAAGTTAGTTTGTTCCTTAAAGTCTTACAGCTCTTTGACCCTGACTCAAAATAGGCCCTCAGACTTCCTTATTATCTATTGTTTGATCCTTACTTCCTGGCAATGAGTAATGAGCTTTACCTGAATTCTTATGCAAATGAACCCAATAAAAGCCTGCTCAGGTGGGAGAACGGGGCGCTCTCCCTCAGGGGCGCTCTCCCCTAGGGAGGGTGGCCATGGCGCTCCCCACTAGAGAAAATGGCCATTCCGTTCCTATTTCCCCACAGGACCTGGTTGTCTCTGTATATGTTTTTCTCGTGTTTTGATGAGCCATCCGCAGTGTTCCGCAGTCACTGCCGGTCGGTGGCTGCAACAGGCTGGTTTTTCTTTTTTAGATTCTGCATATAAGTGAGATCATAACAGTATTTATTTTTCTCTGTCTGACTTACTTTGCATAATGTTTTCAAGTTCCATCCATATTGTTGCAAATGGTAAAATCTCCTTGTTTTTTTTATGGCTGAATAATATTCCATTGTATATATATGCCACAGATTCATTATTCATTCATTCATTCATTCATTGAAGAATATTTAGGTTGTGTCCATGGCTATTGGCTATTGTAAATAATGTTGCTATGAAGGGGGCGGGGTACAGATTTCTTTTCAAGTTAGTGTTTTTATTACTTTTTTTTATTTTAGTGTTTTCTTCTAGGAGTTTTATGGTTTCAGGTCTTATGTTTAAGTCTTCAATCCATTTTCAGTTATTTTTTGTGAATGGTGTGATATGGGTCCAGTTTCATTCTTTTATATGTGACTATCCCATTATTCCAACACCATTTGTTGAAGAGACTGTCTTTTCTCCATTGAGTATCCTTGGCTCCCTTGTCCAATATTAGTTGACTATATGTTGACATATTTATTTCTGGGCTTTTAGATTCCATTAGCCTATGTGTTTGTTTTTATATCAATATCATACTGTTTTGATTACTATAGTTTTATAGTAGAGCTTGAAATCAGGAATGTGATACTTTCTGCTGTGTTCTTTCTCAGAATTTCTTTGTCTATTTGGGGTCTTTTATAATTTAAACTTTAATCCTTTATTTTTTACAACCAGATTAAGCCTACATAGAACTCAGATTTGAAAATCATGTATAATCTTTTTCACAGTCCAAGTGGATGGATTTATCTATGTGATCTTGAGCACAATTGTGTACCAATTCAGCTATAAAATGGGGTCATAGTAGCTACTACATAGTAGGATTACTCATGTAATCCTAAGAGAGTTGTGAGGATTACATGAGTTATTATATGTGAAGTGCTTAGAATAGAGCTTAGAGATAGTAAACACTATATAAATGTTTTAAAATTTTTTTTTAATTTTATTGATTTGAAAGAGAGGAAGGGAGAGAGCTATGTTCCTATTCTTTAATTGGGGTTTCTTTTTTAAAAAAATTTATTTATTTCTTTTTAGAGAGAGAAAGAGAGGGAGAGAAACATCAATGTCTGGTTGCCTCTCATGTGTTCCCTCCCGCCCACTGGTGACCTGGGGACCTGGCCTGCAACCCAGGCATGTGCCCTGACTGGGAATTGAGCCAGTGACCCTTTGCTTTGCAGTCCAGCGCTTAATCTACTGAGCCACACCAGCCAGGACTCACTATATAAATGTTAACATTATTCTCTCATGCATTGTTCTTAAACTGTAGGTTGCAATACATTAGTTGTGAGTTGAAATACAAAGAAACAATACAGCAGAATAAAATGTCAGAGAATATTGCGCATAGTAGGGGTTAAGTATTACTGTGGTAAATTCGTACACCACAATGCTTGATATAATGCTACCTACCCACCCCATAAGTTTCAATATTTACTCTGTTTTGGCAAATCTGAATCTGTCCTTATATCTAATTTGAATGACCCCTAAGAGGAATGAGGAAATGGAGAACAGAAACTCCACTGATGTGGGTCAAATGCGTTAGTTTCTAACGCTTGTTCTGCCCCTGATCAGCAAAGTGGTTTGGCATGTGACCTAAACTCTGTCTGGGCTTCTCTTTTGTTAAAAACGGAATTTCTTGTATCTTGTGAAGCACTTTGAGCTACTTATAGTCCAGCACTACATATTAGGTAACACCTCTCAACTTGCAGGTTTTGAATTATAGCTTAAACATCAGGGCTAATTATTACTCCTTTTTTTTTTAGGGGCAACCACAGAGAAAAGATCTCTGATTTGCATTAAATCAAACTTTGCCAAACTTTCTAAACACTCATGAAATTCCTAGAATTGCCAAAGAAATACACTTAATGTGTTGGTTTCACTGATTTTACACTTTTTTGCAATTTAAACATTGCAAATTCAGAGATTTCTAACATGCATTTTCTCTGTTTTACTGTTTCTGGCTATTCCTCTTTGCTTTCTTCATCTTACTTCCCTTCCAATTCCACAGAGACTAAGTTAAGACCTGGAAAAAAAAACAACAACAACTGACACTATTCAGGAACAAGAGGTCAATAGTTCTTAAACATCTGGTTCTCATCTAATTTAAAGCATGAAAATGGGAATTGGGATCTTGTACACCCAGTATTGACTTGGCAGAGGAGAAAGTAGCCCTGAGGAGAAAGCCTAGTCAATGAGGGGAAGGAACTTTGCACTGGCAGGGACAGTATTATTAAACTAACATGGGGAGTAAAGTGCACAAGGAAGAGGATAGGTAGGAAAAAGATTAAAGTGCTGTGAGAAAGTTAAAGAGCATCATCATTATCGTAATTCTGATGAGTAGAAATAAATGAAAAGCTACAGAAAAAAATGAGTTGGAAAAGGAAATTGTTGAGATTCTTTCGTGAAATTGAAGAAATTTGTAGCACTTGTTAAAAAAGTTAAAAAAAATTGTTGTTGAGGATCAAGGAAAGGGGGAAAGAAAGTACTAGAACCATCAAGCCACACTGATTTCTCTTCCTTGGAAAAGAGCAAAGGTGTAAACAAAACACAAGCAAGTGTTTGTATGTTCCATTAACACTTATTTGACTTTTCTTTCCCCCCTTACATAAACATAAAAATACTTTACATTGAATATTTTCTCTTTTGCCCTATCCCTTTAGTTTCCTATTCTTCATAATTAATATTAGTAGGTCATAAGTGAAAGAAGCCAAAGACAAGTACCATATAATTTCCCTTATATGTGGAGTCTAATGTACAAAATAAACTAACAAACACCATAGAAACTGATTCATAGACAGAAAACAGACTGACAGCTGTCAGAAGGAAGGAGGGTTGCCAGCTGGGTTAAAAAGGTAAAGGGATTAAGTGAAACAAAACAAAAACAACTCACAGATACAGACAACAGTATGGTGATTACTAGAAGGAAAGGGGAATGAGGGGAGGTAGAACAGAGTATGGGGAGGATAAATGGTGATGGAAAGAGACTTGACTTGGGGTGGTGAACACACAATACAATATACAGATGATGTGTTATAGAATTGTACACCTGAAACCTATAATTTCATTAACCAATGTCACTGCAATAAATTCAATAAAAATTAGTAGGTTATTATCAATAGATCAGTAAAGAGGGACAAGAGGAAAGCATTTGCCCTAAACCATTTCTCAAGTCACAGAGCAGAACTGGTCTTGAAATTTATAACCCCTAAACTTGGTTTCTATTATTATCGGATGGATATAATTACTGAAGAAATTAGACTACCTAGGACCAGTTAGTTTGGATCTTTCATATGTACTGGTTGATGGAAGATGAAACTATGGGTAGGATCCCTTCACTCCCTTGCTCATTTGGAATTCTTACGTGCACACAGGCACACATTCTCACGGTAGGTAGCGTTGCTCAGCATCTGCAGGCAGTCAAGAAGGTGAAGTGAGAGTCCCTGGGAAACCCATCTGACAGCTCTTTACTAACCAATACTTAACTTGACTATTCAACACTAATCAAGACCATCAGTATGTGGGAACCACAATATTCGTTACATCACAGTGCTTATTTTTTCTAAGGCCTATATTCTCTTTGTCCATTCAATTTTGTTTCTGAGATAAAGAATAATTATCATTTGTTTTGGTGTCTAAAAATTCATACTATACAATTAATTTTACTGGTAATTTCTGAAAATGCTTAAGTTGGTCTACAAAAATGTGGCTTAGTGTGAGCCTTCCCATCTGCAACATATTTGTGTAAATGACCCTGCTTCACTTGCATTCAAACCTGTACCTTTGAGGCCAAGATATTGGGAATTCAAAGTCAAAGTGAATTTTAACTTGCTACATTTTATACTTTGATGAATAATGTAAAAGAAAGCCCTCAAAACTTGATTGGTTCTTGCCACATTTGCCTGTGATTATTTCTCAAACTATTGTATATAAGATCCTTGGCAAAAAATGATACTTGCCTCCAAAAACAGATTCCTGGGGAAAGCAAATCAAAAGAACAGGAAGGGGATAATGTGTTTGATTTCTTAAAAGTCTATTTACTGTTCAATTTATGTTGGTCCTTAGGCCTTTTGACCTGCTAGCAAGTAATTATTTTTATGGCCGGTAAAATGAGTACGAAACATACCAAAAAGTGTCATTTCGCTTTCTAAAAATTGTTTCTTCTCTCCAGACACAAGCCAGGCGCCGGAGTTGACCGGATGTCAAGTCTCAGAACTCTCCAGTCTTCCACATCAGATCTTCAGCCCAGCCTTCTGAATATTCTTGCGGTTAGAGAGTCTAACCCCTACACTCACAGATGCTGTTCTCCCCCCACTGGCTCTGCACAGAACATCATTATCTTTGCCGAGCTTCTGTCTCTATGGCAATAACAGATGGGAAATACTGTGGAATTATTCATGTTCAGAAAGGGAGACAGTCTAGAAGGAGGGGAAGGTGGGGGGTGGGAGAGGGGGCACGACCTGGGAGCACTGCGATGGGGGCCTAAGGACAGGAACTTGGGAGTGGGGGGAATAGGAGGCTTGTGAGACTTGGGTAGGCCCGTTGGGAGGAAAAGGAGAAACATCTACGGCAGGCTCCAAATGTGGACCCCGTAAGAGCCACCTCGAAGCAGTAAAATGAGACGATATTGTTCGAAAATGGGCAAAAAGAATAAAAGGGTTGAAGCTTGAGCCTTCTGAACTCTGAGCTGTGACTCGGTGTACTATTTCTGTTCCTAATCTCGGGGTGGGGTGGAGAAAATGGGATTTCTTGTTGTTTTCTAAATATGACGGGGCAGCTTCGTAGAGTTCTATATGCTAATTGCTAATCCTGGAAACACTGACCAGGAAGACCATCGTGATGAGCACAGCCGGAAGCTCCTAAGTCTTATCTTTCCACGGCTCATCTCAAGTTTCCCTCCAAAACAAAAAACAAAAACCCCTCGCTATACACTGTAGAAACATGTAGTTTCTGCCTCTCTTTTGGAACTGAGAGAGCAGTGTGCTGGTGAGGCAGGCTGAGAAGTAGGAGCCACACTGTTTCCCCCGGGTTTCGCCGGAACTTGAGGCAGCACTCCGGTCTGGCCCCGATGGCGGATGGAGGTCAGGCCGGGGAAGGCGTCTGGGCGGAGGCTGCGCGGCCAGGCGGGGGCCGCCAGGGCGGGGCGAAGCGCAGGCAGCTGGCGGGGCGGTCAGAGGCGGGAGGCCCCGCGGGGGCGGGGAGCAGTTCTGGCGCGCCCCGGGGAGCTGGGCCCACACAGGGGGCGCCGCAGGGCGGCCGCCACCCGGCTGCCTCCGGGGCGGGGCAGACCAGCTGCAGCTCCGTGGGGGGAGGGTCGCCCGTGCCTGACCTCGGGCAGGGGCGCTCAGCCGGACGTGCCCAGCCTCCGCCCAGCCGGCTGCTGGGGTCGCGCACAGTGCACCGTGTGGCCGCCCTGCCCCCTCTCCCCCAGTAGCGTGGCCACCGAAGGGCCAGGGCGCCCCCAGGTCTGGCCCGTCACCTCAGAGCAGCGAGTGGGGCGGGGGTGGGGCGGTGGCGGCCCCAGACAGCCGGCTGGGCGACTCGAGGAAGGAAGGAGGGAGGGTGGCGGTGGGGGTGGGGCGGGGAGGGAACATCCTGTCTGCTCGGAGTGCACCGCAGACAGCATCGAGCGCCAGCCGCCCAGACGGCGCGCAGGGCCAGGAGCACGGGGTGCGCGCCTGGGGGTGGGGGAGGGACAGGTCCTCGCGAGCACAGCGACTGGGCGGGGGAGCCCTGAGGAGCTACAATAGGCCGGAGGAAGGCGTGAGCACGTCCCCGAGGAACTGGGAGACGCCAGACGGCAGCGACAGGGGCCCATGTGTGCGCGCGCGCGTTGCCGCCGCTGGCTCCGTTCCTCTTCCCTCCCCCTCCGCGCCGCCCTTGCTCTCCCCGGGCAGCCGGAGACGGCGGCGGCGTCTGCGGGAAGCCGTGTGTCTCCGCAGTGACGTGGGCGGGCCGAGGGCTCGGTGACGTCAGAGGGCTGTGTGTAGCGATGTGTGTGGGGTTCGGAGCCGAGCCGGCACAGCTGAAGGGAGCGGGCGAACGGCGGCGGCGGGCACAGGTGCGGTCCGGGCTTACTGGGGGTTGGTGGGGGGACGCGGCTAAGACGGCGGGAGGCGGGGGGCACACGACCCCTGAGGAGCTGGACGGCTAAGGCAGGGGTAGCGGGGAATTAACAAAGCTGGTCGAGTTCCCCTGGGGCGTGGAGGCCGGAGTCGGGGGTCCGGATGCGCGAGTCCCGGGTGGGGTCAGGGCCATGGGGGGCGCGGGGCGGGTATCCTACAGTGGATCATGCCTCACTGACCCGGGTGGTGGGCATGGGCAAGGGAAGGTCGCTGCACTTGACCCGAGCCGTCGGAACCCTGGAGACTGGGACACCCGTCACGGCCCCCCCCTCCCTCCCTCCCGCGGGTCCGTCTGCGCTCCGCGGGGATGCCCCGGGCTCAACCTGATCAGTCGGCGCCCGGCGGCGTGGGGATTCCGGCTCGGCGCCCCACCAGCTCCCTGACCATTTTCCCTCTGGCTCCGGGGAAGCATAGGTATAGCCCTAGGGGTGCTGGGGTGACACCCGAGAACTTCCCGTGGAGAGGGTGCGCGGGGGATTTCCACAGTTCTCTGCGCGGCCTCCGCAGTGAGGCCGTGTTAGGAAGGCACTTGGGGTTGTCCCGAGATCGCGGGTGGGGTTGGAGGACTCCTTTTCCTCCATTTCCCCTTACCCCCTTGCACACCCCAAGGCGTTCTGGCACCTTGTCCTCCACTCTTCCTCCCCCTCGGGTTTGAGATGGGTGGGTAGCTTTGCGTGGGCGGAGGATTTCAGGTTTTGGGGGACTCCCCCATTCTAGGTCATGCCTTCTGCTCTCTTCCGTGGTTTTCGTTGGCTGAGGTGTTCCTGTGGTGGCCGAAAGTCAGTACATTGGCTAGTGGCCTTGGTTCTTAACCCTTTGGGTCTGTTTTACGGTAAATTGCGGGGAGTTTGGGAGGGAAAAATTTGTATGTGTTGGATTTCTTTTGGATCTTCTCTCAGAAAAGAAGTGGAAGAAGAATCTTTCCTTTTTCTCTCTTCCTCCATTTGCATTCTTTGTGAGGTCTGTCTGCCTTGTGCTTTTTGTCCCGGATTAGTGGTGTTCAAGGATAGAGATTCCCAGGCATGGAGGCCATACCTTTTTGGCTTCTAGTAAGCAAATTAGTCAGTGTATTAAAGGAAAGTTAATTTTTGCCTGCATTCATTCCAGAAAAATAGCATATACTGGCTAAATGAATTAATTGTAACTTCCTTACATGTGATAGATATGTCATTTTTTTTTGGACAAAATTGGGTGTTTCTTTTTTTTTTTTAAATGAGATGAAGTAATGGATTATTTTAGTTAAAATGGCATAACTGAGAAGCCTCTGGTACTGAGTTTTGGGAGAGATGATCTGTTTGAATTTCTTCCTATTCTGAGTTGGAGTAGCCCTCTCCCTTTTGAGGGATAGTACTGCTCCCTTTACCTCCCCCCATTGCTTTCCTATTTAAATGAAGGTTCTTCTAGTTAACTGGTGTTACAGTTAAAGAAATCACTCAAGTGTCACCTTTGGTAAAGTGAACTCAGTTTAAGATTAAGAAACTGGTTTCAAACTGACCCTTTGGCCTCTGGAGCAAATTCAAATGTAACTCTCCCCCATCCCCCTTCTCTTCCAGATTAATTAAAAGAAGAATGAATAGCAGTTCTTGAAAATAACTGGGCAATTTTTCTTTAAATCATCTTTAATTGTGGAAGTTCAAGTGGAGTCAGAGGCTCTTATTGGTGGGAGAATTTATACAAGCCTTCAGTTTGTCAACACAGAGTAACAGATCATCACTTTTAGAGAAGATACTTTTTTTTTCCTTTTTTGGGGTCTCGGTGCCAAAAATTAAATTTGGGTGCATCGTTTTTATGTGTTTGTGTCTAGGTTTTATGCGCAAGTAATCTTACAAACTTTCCACTTGCTTTGTTAAAAGCAAACCAAACCATTGCATCGAACCTGGAAACCTTGAGAGAACTGGTGACTTTATTTTAATACATATATCTGAAGAATTAAAAAAAAAAACGAAGGCTTCCTCAGAGGTGTGCCTCTTAAAATTCTCTTATCGGAGACAAATTTTATAGCATTTGCAGTGAAATTAACTAGAGTATAAGCATAGAACCAAAACAGCTGCAAAACCTGTTGAGTAATTTAGGATCTCTCTTTGGAAATTTAAATTTTCTATGAGTTACCATAGAAATTTTCTGTAACTTACCATACATAAGTTACCATACATATTGGTATACATTACTCTTTTCCAAATACGCAGCTAAATAACAATGCAAGTGTCAAACTCACTTATTTAACACAATAGTTTTTACCAATGGAAAACCTACACACAAATTTCTCCTTGGTTCAAGGCTCAAATAAAAAAATGAATGGGATGGGAGGTGATGGCAGCCCTCCAGTGAAAAAAAGGATGACAGACATTCATGCAAATGGAAAAATGTTGATAAACAAGATGCCAACAGTAAAGAAGGAACACTTGGATGACTATGAAGCGCCGATGGAAACTGATGGAGAGCATGTCAAGCAAACCTGTACCTCGATGCCTGAACCTCTTCATTTAAATCCCAGTTTGAAACATACTTTGGCGCAATTCCATTTAAGCAGTCAGAGCTCTCTCGGTGGACCAGCAGCATTTTCCGCTCGGTATTCCCAAGAAAACATGTCACCTGTATTTCTGCCTCTTCCATCTCCTCAGGTTCTTCCTGGTCCACTGCTCATCCCTTCTGATAGCTCCACAGAACTCACCCAGACTGTGTTGGAAGGGGAGTCTATTTCTTGTTTTCAGGTTGGAGGAGAAAAGAGACTCTGTTTGCCCCAAGTCTTAAATTCTGTTCTCCGAGAATTTTCACTCCAGCAAATAAATACAGTGTGTGACGAATTGTACATCTATTGTTCAAGATGTACTTCAGACCAACTTCATATCTTAAAGGTCCTGGGAATACTTCCATTCAATGCCCCATCCTGTGGGCTGATTACATTAACTGATGCACAGAGACTATGTAATGCTTTATTGCGGCCACGCACTTTTCCTCAAAATGGTAGCATACTTCCTGCTAAAAACTCATTGGCTCAGTTAAAGGAAACTGGCAGTGCCTTTGAAGTGGAACATGAATGCTTGGGCAAATGTCAGGGTCTGTTTGCACCCCAGTTTTATGTTCAGCCTGATGCTCCGTGCATTCAGTGTCTGGAGTGCTGTGGAATGTTTGCGCCCCAGACTTTTGTGATGCATTCCCACAGATCACCTGACAAAAGGACTTGCCACTGGGGCTTTGAATCAGCCAAATGGCATTGCTATCTTCACGTGAACCAAAAATACTTAGGAACGCCTGAAGAAAAGAAACTGAAGATAGTTTTGGAAGAAATGAAGGAGAAGTTTAGCATGAGAAATGGAAAGAGAACTCAATCTAAGGCAAGTTTTTTTAAAAAATAGCAATTTTGAGTAACAGTAATGGTTTACTTTGAGATCAAAAGTTTATAATGTGTGTTAAGGAACTGTTATGGCTCATGTGAGAAGAAAATATACAGATGTACTTAATATGTTTATATCACACATTTTAGGCTATAAAAGTACTTTCCTATGTGTGTGCTCATTTGAGCTTCCAAACAACCTAGTGAGAAGATTAAGATTATTCCCATTTTACAGATATAGAGACTGAGGCTCAGAGATCAAGTGGTTTTCCTGAGATTATATAGCTGGGGAATAGAGGGTTTGGGGCTTCTTTCTCCAGTGATGTCTTATCTTTTTCACATACCCTGTTTTTTGATGACTAAATCTGTTGTTTCCCTAGGATTCAAAACAATTTACACTTTGATGTTCTTCTCCATTCACAAATGGTGTAATAGCTAGTCAAAACAGTTCTGGAGATGGGCTCTAAGCAGTGTTTTTCAATTGTACATCTAGGATTTTGACATTGCTTATAAACATGGGTACTCAGGCTTGATCAGAAATGGGAAACAAATGGAAGTGAAAGATTTGTGATTCTAGTAACCAAACAAATTTTTTTGAAGAAAATAATTAAAAATTATCACAGCTAAATAAATAAACTATATTAGACTAAATGTTAACATGAGAATCTGTCAGGAAAGAGATCTTAAACTTATTTATCCCACTGCATTATCTGGTAGGCTGAACTAATATGTTTGTTCTAAGGGTTTGAATGCTTGGGTAATATGATTTGGGTTACTAAATATTTGGTTTGTTGGTATGATTTTTAAATATATTTTTCTACTTGATTAAAATCAGTGTAATAGCTAATACTGAGTATTTAAGATGTGGCAAGCATTGTTCTTGAGCAGTTTTAAATGTATAATTTGATTTGTACAGTGAGGTTGGCCATGTTCCATTTTAACAATTTAATTTTTCCACGGGGTTTTCATTTTTTGAAATAATTTCTGCCCTTTCTACTTCACAAAAGAAATGAATGAAGCATATTAAATGCCAAGGTTGGCCACAGCAAGACAAGAACTTGGGCTAGAATCTAAGATTTGGTGTCTTGTGCTTTATTATGGTACCTTTAAGCTGCAGGGGTGTCTAACCTTTTGATGTCTTTAGGCCACACTGGAAGAAGAAGAGTTGTTGTGGGCTACACATTAAGTACAGAAACTCTAACAAGAACTGATGAGCAAAAAAAAGGTTTTAAGTAAATTTACAGTTTTGTGTTAGGTTGCATTCAGAGACATGGACCGCTTTTGGCCCGAGGGTAGCAGGTGGGTCATCTCAGCACTGTGAGGTTTTGAGCGAAATTTAGTGCAGTGTAGTTTCAAGAAAGTGATTTGCTTTTGAAGCACCATGAAGATAATTTTAAACTTTTAAGTCAGGCTAGTTGATTACTTACTGCTTTTCAAAGAGGGTCAGCACGCCTTCAGAATTCCTTGCCTATGGCTATTAGGTAAGTTCATATTTTTCAGGTGCAGTTACAACATTTTGAAGCAGGATTGAATTCAGACCACATTGCTGGACTTGCTTACAGCTGGACTGGTCCCATGGTGAAGCTTCTGCTTAGAGATTATCTTTATTCTCAAAATGTGGAATGTCCCTTTTGATATTTATGATGTCTTGCCCTAAGCTATGAAGGGACTCTACCTTGACAGTCCATTGGTGACCACATTATTTGTCAGATATTCTTGCTTTTAGTCTTTATTGCTCTGGCATAAACATTTTTGCAATAAACTACTTTGCCTAATGTTTCTGCTCTGTGTTTGTGAGAAAAATATCTGAGAACCATGATGAAGGTTAAAAAAAAGATGATGAATTTACTTAAGTGAAACTGAATGTGTTAGGGTTTGGTTAAAATTGAAACCATCCTTCATTTGGATATGGCCCTTTATTGTCTCAGAACTTAATAATTTGAATTCAGTTTTTATTTGGAGAAGATGTGAGATTTTCCCCCCATCTTTTTGCTGCTACTTTTTTGGCCACTGGTGTATTTTGGTATTGTTGACAATTGTATATGGATTCTAAGCAATTTTAGGGAACTTAACATTTCTAGTAACCCTTAATAAAGGAGATTTTGGGGGAGTTTGCATGTAATACATACTTGAGTGGTGGTTTTGTTATGCTTGCCACTTCACATTTAAAAAATTCACTCCTCAAAACAGTGAGGTAGGTTTTTTTGAAGGTCTGTTGAACAAGATTTCTCAGATGACTGGTAGGTGGTAGAATTAGGAGTTCAATGCAGGTCTTCTGACTTGAATTCTAGGAATTTTAACTTTTTTTCCTCTAAAGCTAATTCAGTAGCAGAAACTGAATTTTGAGAAACATTAATTTAAAAAAAAATTCAGCTTTGTAAAATGGTTCTTAAACTCTGTATTAACTTGTATATGGACTCAGGTAGTTAACTGGGAAGGAGGCAAGGAGAGAGTCCCTGACGAGGGAATTGTCATTATTTTCTATGAGTTGGTTGTCAAACAGACCAAATTAGACCCCGAAGAAGGTCATTTTAAAATACTGACTGGCTGTTTTTTTTTTTAAAGTAAAAAATATACTAGATGTATTAATTTCATATGAAGGGCTCTGTTTAGTGCGGGTACTAATATAATGTTATATCTCTGAGTAGTCAAAGTATTGTTTCTGAATTTAAAAATAACCTGAAACTAAATAGGCAGTTGTTTGAAATGTAGCAACTGTTAAGTTATTTCTAAGGATGGAAATTATATTAGTAATTATCACCAAACTATTTGCATAGCTAATAGCTATTTTAATTTGCATAGATACTAGCTATATTTAGATGGGAGAAATAAGTGGTGTTAAGGTCAGTGTTCTAAGTGAAAAACTGACTGCATTCTTTGTAGAAGAAGCTAAAGATATATTTTGAACTTCCTTACTCAGGTCACCACCACAAGAAATGTACTTGATTTTTAGTATATATGCCTAGGTTGCTTTGCAAAATGGTGTTACAAAACTTTTTTTCTTTTGGTATCATTTGAATGTTTTGTACTTTTTGTTAGAAAAGTGATCATTGTATTTTATAGTATACACATATATATAAGAATATCATATTCCTGATTTTTCTCCAAGTCCTCAGTGGGTATTATTTATTAGATCTAATTCTAATTTTGTTGACTCATATTTCTGTCTATAGGTAAAGGTTATTAAGCAAAGTGATCATTTGTAAATAAAATTTGAAGGGTGATCTTATCATTTTGAAGCACATTAGAAAAGCTCATTTGTCAATTTGATAATTATTGGTGATTCTTTACTGTTATAGCATGTATCTGATAGTCTTCACTAAGTTAAAGATAGTGTATGTCCTTATAAGTGTATATATTTTTAAATTAAAAGTTAGATTTCTAACATTTAGACTTGATTACTAGGTAAGAAAAATAATACAGCTTTTACTCTGCTGAGGGAAAAGCAGTCCTATAGATTATCTGTGATACAAGTAGATGACCTAAAGATACCAACTTAAAAACATTTCTCTTAAAGCTTATTATTTTACTATTTTTAGTTTTGCATTTTCCTTTAAGTTAATTTTTGCAGAGATCTTTGGAAAAATAGTACAAAAAAGCTCTCCCTCTTATAAGCTTTTACACTTTTGTTTAAGAAGTAAATACACCTCCTTGTTGAGGAAGCAAGGAAATATATCAGGGAAATGGTCAACTAACTACAAAAGGTAGTGTTGGGACAAAATGTGTTCCAGTAATGACTGGTAGATTTGATGATAATTTGTTGTATCAGTATATAGTTTGCATTTTGTTATTAGTGTAATTTTTGATCAGGTGAGGATAGGTTAGAATCAAAGTATTTGTGCTCTTATGAGGGACTAATATGAATGTTTTTGTATAACTTTCCACAATTTAATAATTATCTTCATGATTTTAGAGGCTATTTCCTGTTTTCCCAGATCATAGTTTAGTGCCTGACATGTCAAAGGCACTCAGTGAAAAAAAAACTTAAAAAAAAAGTTAAATACATTTTTGATAATACCACAATTTATTTTAGAATATCTGGACTTTTCTGGAAAAGTGATGTTTTAACCTTTAATAAACATACGATTTGAGAATAAACTGTTGAATAAGGTAGCTGATCAAATGAGAGAATGGATGTGACACATTTTGGGAGTTAAGAGTCTAGAACTGCAAGATGGTACTTTAAACTATTGAAATATTTGCTAGTATGTATTTGGGGATTTTTTACTTCCCAAACATCTTGACTTGGCTAGAATTATGTGGTTATTTCTAAGACATTTGGTGAGTGTTGAGTTCAAATGTATCTCACTCTTAGTTGTTTGTACATAGTAGTTACACTAGCTGGATACTTATTTAAACTAAAATGAAGTATGCAAGAAGAAAATGCAAAACTGGTTATGAGAATTATGTTATAGGAAGAACATTTCAGTGAAATCTTTACAGTGGCTTTGTGAATAGTGCCCCCTTATGGTTTGGGAAATACAGAGTCTGTATTCATTTACCATTAAAAAATGGTAAAACATTTTAAAATGTTAATATTTTTAAAAAGGTTTATGATTTTAAAAACTTAAAAATTTATTCTTTTGGTTTGAAAAAATAAAACTTCAAGGAAGAAAAAAGTATAGGTCTGAATCATTGTGTAGTCAGCTAATAGTGTTCTCATAGCTATGCATACATTGTAATTTATGCCACTGGGAGAATAAGGAAGTAATCAAGAATTAGGTTAATTTCAATCCCTTTAGAATTCTGGGAATGGGAAGTGATTGTGGAACCAGAACTCAATTTGTTCAAAAAGAGGTAAAACTAGTTTGGGAATAGTTTTAGTAATGGCTTGAAACCTGTATTTTATTCCCATACAGAATTTTGATCTTTTGAGGGTTCAAATACATAAAATAATTTAAGTATTTTATTAGATTACAAAAAGCAAAAAGAATATGTAATTAAACCTTAAACATTTTTTAAGGTGTAGTTTTCTGCAATCACTAAATAAAGTATTATACCACCATTGTAGGCAGAAAGGAATGAATAGGAAAGACAATTAAAAGTCATTTTGATTTCTGTACTTACAAGTGGGTCACAGAAATAGTGGGTAAAGACTACATGGAGGTGCCCTGAGGCAGGAATTCATCTAGTTTCTGAATCTAGAATGTGGTAGATGCTTAATAAAGCATTGGGTAATTGAATGAAGAATCTTAGTTGCCTTATAAAGTTACCAAAGATTTTCAAAGAGGAAGATAGGATTAGTTTTAAAGCAAAGTGGCTGTTTGTTTTCATTTGTGATAATGAATGAATTTTGATATTTCAAATAGTATTAAAAGTGCGTATTTTATTTACTGTATGGGAACAAAGAATAAAAATCCTTGTAAGAAATTTACTAAAGACCATTTGGTAAATAATACTAGGGATTTTAGTTCATGTTAAAAAATTTTTTTTGGTGTGATTATGGAAGTAATATAGGCCCAATTGTAAGTAGATAATGAAAAAAGAAAACTCTGAATTTTATTATGGATTGATAATTACTGTTGGAATTTATTCCTTTACCTATGTAATGCTTTGTAAATCTGTTGTACAGAAGCATCTATAGAATGCACAAGTGTTATTAATACAGGACTAATTGAAATAGTAATATTTGGGGCCAATTTTAAGACAGTTCACTTAGAATAGTGTTTTTCAAATTGCAATTTGTTATCTGTGCAGCCTTTCTCATCTGGGGTTCCATGAGAGGAGAATTAGGCCCTACAGAAAATGATTCTAAGTGATGGTTTGTCATTTCTTCCAGGGATGGTATATAGTACTGTTCTAGATGTTTTGGAGAGAAGTTAATTCATTGTATACAATGGATGTGTTGGGGCATTTGGGCTTCATTCTCTGGAGAATCCCAGTTGAGAAAGAGCTAGGAGAGTCTTGCAGTCAATTTAGTGGGTTACCAGCATTTAAAAACAATGACTCAGTAAAAAATAGGATGCATTGCATATAGTAAAATCAGTTAATGTAAAATTTGCCAATGTCAGTTTACATTAGTTGAAGGCAAAAAAACCCTGAGATTATAATTTTTTAAAGCATGTATGCTGAAATGGGAGAAAAACCTTATATTTATACAGATTGAAACTGACAACAAATTTTAGTCGAAGTCATGTGAATGGAGATTTCCAGGTAATTGCAATGTTAAATGGTTTGGGTACTACATAATTCAATTACAAAAAGTCTATTTTTAAAAGTTCCAGGAGTTAACGGGATTTAAAAAAAGTCAATTCTTTATTTTTTCCAAGTTGTAAAGGGAGTGATACTCTACTACTGACTTAACATGGCTTTGTTTCCACGAAGGATTTAAGATTAATAGTTGCACATTATAAGAAAGTGAGCCTTTGTTTTTTCTGGGAGCATTTTTAAGCACTGTAAACCTAAAACTGGCTTTGTGAGGTAGGTGGTATGATCTTTTAGTGTGTGAGAACAGCAGGTATTGCTGTAACTCCTGAAGATCTGTCTTTAAGTTAGTGAAGGTACTTAGATCATACTGTTCCAGTTTTGCATCAAGTTGATTAATTCTAATAATTACAAGGAAATGAGGTACAAGACTTAAGCCTTAAAATCTCTTAAGTAGCTGTTTGCTACCTTGTAACACTATTCCTGTTTTAGTTGTTGAAACACTCATTCACAACATATTGGAAGCACTGAGGAAACCTGATCCTAAACTGAAAGATTCAGTTTCTTTCAGTAAGAGTTGTTGGCAGCTGTCTGGTAGGTTGTCTTTTGTGTCCTTCTGAAATCATTTATTGACCACTAACAGGCATATTCACTTTATACCTAAAGAGTTACTACTTAATATGTATTGACTCATGTGTTTAGTAAGGTTTGGAATGATTTATATTGTAATATGTATTTAATATGCTATATATTTTATTTCTTATGTAATCACATCATTAAGGGGATAGACTGCTAAATTTAGCAGTCTATTAGCCCTTCATATACTTACCGTCTTATAAACACCAAAATCTAAGTAGGTATGTTTTATATTTTCAAAAATATTTTTTCCACGTATTTAAAAAAATTTAATTCTGATTTTTGGGTGGGAATTTGGAAATCCCATCAATATTTTGAAGCATTGTCTTGATTTTTTTAGTTCATTGATGTTTGTTATTAGACTTAATTAAATGTCATAAATGTTCATCTGTTACTGTAATTAAAAACAGAGTGCAACCTAAAAGCAAAATTTATTACTGAAGGTAAATCCAGGAATTTTAAAGTTAGTTAGTTTGGTTTTAGTACAATTGCAATGTTTGTATGTGAATAGTACTGAGTGGGTGGAATTGCTTTTGTATCTTAGAAGTAGGGACAAAAATGCCTATTGGTTTTTTTGTAAATGAAATCAAGTTCTTTGAATTATTTCATTGTGAGACTAATAAGCACTATCAAAATACAGTGGTTCTTTATTAGGAAATCTGATTATCAAAGGAATCTGGCATATATATAACACAATAAGTTGAAATTTAGAGAAACTTTCATAAAACATTTCTCTAGTTTTTACTTATTTAAAACAACCTCTTCAATTTTGGAAATGTTTAAAATTTACTTTCATAGATGTCACTGATTGTTTTATGACTTAGAGAAAGAAGCTTTAGAATAAAATGAAGTGTCTGAAATTTTTCTTATATTTCAATTGAGGATGCCATCTGTTCATTTTGTGGTAGATAATGGTGGGGAAGATGGGTGATAAAAGCATCTTAAAATGTTGGGGCTCTAACTTAAGCTACTAAATAATCTACTTCACTTCTTTGCCAAGTAATGTAATATATTCTTTTAATGTTTAAATACACAAAGGGAATAAATTAGTCTCATATTGAAAGGTAAGATAAATGATGGCAAATGCTCATCTCTTGGTATCTTAATTTTTATTCCTGATCAGTAGTAGCATTACTGCTGTGCCATTTATATTGTTCTTTTTTTGAAGACCTAATTTGTATGTAGAAACAAATGCAGAATAGATGAAGAAATCTGGCATGCCTGTGAATGTTCTGTTGTATAATATGTGCTTTTCTTAATTATTTTTAACATGCAGTTAAGATAATTTGTTCTAAATGTGTTTATGGCTTACTTGAGCATATTAGGTAAAATTAACTCCCAACATTTTATTATGGTTAGCATTATGAATTTCCATACCATTTATTTTATTTAATTTGTAGATCTGATCTCTAAAAATACATCTCAAAGACCTTTGGCCTCTTTGGTACCTCATAGAGTAGGATGTGGAATGTAAGACACTATTTGTGAATTTCTTGATAGCAGCATAATCTTGTAAAAGGCCACCCTGGGAGTTACTGAGTTATGTTGTTATTCAGAATTCACTCAACAAATATTTATTGAATCCCTACTACATGCCAGGCATGGTGCTAGGTACTGAAAATGTAAAAGTAAGTAAGAAAGACAGTCCTTGACCCCAAGATGCTTTTCAAGCAGAGACTGGACAGCCCCTTGTCAGGGATTTTGAATAGGGAATTCAGACATTGGCTAGGGGACTGCACTAGGTGATCTTTAGGGAAGATTTCTTTCAGGACCCCTAGTCTGTGACTCTTAGTGGGATTGTGTGAGAATAGGAAATCAAATAAAGGACAGAAACTAGAGAGGGATGGATGTTTAAAAACACAAGGTTAGGGCAAAAGTAGGTTTTGAAGTGTGCAAAACACAGTTTATTCTTGTATTATTATTTATTAATTGTATTATTTTCCATACAAACAACTGTAAACCTACTTTTGTCCCACCTTGAATATGAATGCTCTAACAGTTACTTAAGGCGGCACTTAAAGTATAGAGACATCATATAGAAGTAAAGATAAACTGAGTTTGGGTCAAGTAAAACTTAAAAGTAGATAAAAGTAAAAAGTTGAGTAAAAGTAAAACTTATACAAATCAAGCTGTAGAATTTTTAAGTGATCAAAATTGAGTTAGATTTCAAGTCAAGATCTTTGACTGAAGAAGTTTAGAATTTGCTTTTCTGAAGAGTTGAGCCCTGACCAGTTTCAATTGTTTGGGTGTTGTCCTGCAAAGCAAAGGGTTGCCAGTTCAATTCCCAGCCAGGGTACATGCTCATAAGCACCTCCAATGGGGTGCGGTCCCCATTTGGGGCGCATAGGAGAGGAAGCCTATCAATGTTCCTCTCTCAACATTGGTATTTCTCTCCCTCTCTTTCTTCTTCCCTTCCCTTCTCTGTAAAAAGAAAGAAATAAAATCTTAAAGGATTTGAGATTCCAGTTATTCATAATAGGAAAAACTTTTGAATATATAAAATGATTTTAGTAATTTGAATTTTAAAATCTAGTAGCAATTGATTTCTTGAGCAGTATATTGATGATTGTTTTAAATATAAAATGAATTTAAAGTAGAGCTTACTCTATTTTCTAAATAATGAGTTTAACAAGTGACTTCTAGAAAAGAAATTCTCATTTAATTCAAGCTGATCTTACATTGCATTGATGTGTTAGCATGAGCTTATCCATGCCAATTAACACCTCTTTTAGCTTATAGTGTTGGGGTGACAAATGTTCTGCCTAAGTGAATTTTCTAGATAAGGAAGCTACTTTTTTCAGCACTAACCGTGTGCTTTAAAACTTTAACTTTTTTTTGTTATTTCTGAAATGTCAAATAGTTTTGATCTTTTTATGTGGTACATGGTATGTTCTATATGTATGTGATATACTATTTATATAGTATAACATACAATATAATTTATTGTGTTGGCTGGAGACTTCTTAAATATCAGTTTACTCTGTTGTGATGTTGGTAGGAGACAATTGAGATATATTAAATCATTTGTCTTGGTCCTCAGTAAAGCCCTCAAATTGTATTGCTTTTTGAGTAGTTTTTTATGTTTGCGTCCTGTACCTCACCTCTCTTTACACTCAGCTGTCACCAGGCATCTGTCATTGAGTATTTTTGTTGCCAGCAGCCATTTCCTTTTCTAATTTACTGGTAGAACTAAGCTGTAGGCTGAGAAACTATAAAGACTAGTGAATAGTTTACTTTATTAATAAGCAGTTGATTTTGCCTCAGATTCTGAACTTTTTTAGAATATTTGATCAAGATTGTAAGGTTAAAAAAATTCTACTCTCATAGAGTTTAGAGGTCCTCATTGAATATGTAACTCTTAAATCCTTTCAAAATACCATTTTTGCCTGGCTGGCATAGCTCAGTGGATTGAGCACGGGCTGCGAACCAAAGTGTCGCAGGTTGGATTCCCAGTCAGGCCGCATACCTGGGTTGCAGGCCATGGCCCCCAGCAACTGTACATTGATGTTTCTCTCTCTCTTTCTCCCTCCCTTCCCTCTCTAAAAATAAATAAATAAAATACCATTATTTTTCCTATGATTTTACAGTATTGTTAGTCTTTCAAGTTCCTTGCCCAATAGTTCTTAACAAAAATGTTGATCTACCAATACAAATGACTATATTTTTATTTTTGGCTTTTAATTGGCCCTAAATCATCTCATGATTGGTCAGGTAGCTGTATAATGTGTGTTCCAAAAGCTGTTTTCTTTCTGTTTTCAGCCCCTTGTGTTGGAGCAGTGGGTTGCTTGTCAGGCCTTTCCTTTCCTGATTAGTTTCTTCCTCATTGGTTTCCTCCAATAGCAGGCTCTCCCTAATCAAACCATGGACAGTTTTATGAATTTAGTTTTGTTTTAATCACAACTGCTTAGCATCTGGAGACGTTTCCATTCTGTTTTACTTAGTTTCTTGGTTCTGAACTGGAAATTAGAACATCAGTCAAGACAGTCTTCCTAGTTCTTGGTGGTGGCTGTCCCCTGAGGGCAGTGTTCATGCATCATCGAATGAGGATGTCATTCTCCATACACCTGACCTGGTTGCAGAGGCAGACCCTTTCAGAGGCAGGGTCAGAATTTTCAGCTCTCCTTTTTGTCTTGTCCTTCCTTTTTCTCCTCCCCAATTCCCTTCTCCTTCACTTCACTAGATTTGTCTGTTAACTTCCTATCTTTGTTGCTCACCTACACCAGGTGTTCTTTCAGCTCCACTTTCCTCTTCCATTAGTAAGTCTTGCCCCCTTTTAAGGTACCTTTTTTCCAGAAGGGCAGGGTAATTACTATAATATGAAATGTGTATGTAGGGAGGGGGACAAAGTATAAAGCAAACCAAAATAATAGAGAAGCTAGTAACACAGGTTATTCTTTTCTTAGTTTCTGAACCTCAGCTTTCTAATCTGAAATAGAGATCATGATATCTACTTAATGATGTATTTGTTAGAATTAAGTGGGTTGTATAATGTTCTTATCAGATAGATGTTCAATAAGTAGACAGTTACCTTCTTTTCCTTTATTGACAGGAACAGTTTGTGAGGAAATACGGTTCGCTGATGAGTGTTAGCAGACAAAGTGGTTTCACAGTTTGGCAGGGTGCTTATTGCTATAGAATGTTATCTATATGCTAACAAATACTGTGTAAATGCATTATATTCTAGCTGATTGTAGCAGAATGAAGAAGAATCAGAAACAGTGCTGTACATTTGCAGAATACTGTTAGTTAAAATGGATTTCAAAACATTTCATAAGTATGACATTGGATGAAATCATTTCTGGTAATCCCTGTTAACATGAAACTGTTTTTATGATGGGACTAGCAGTCTCTTTGAATTTCAAGTGACCAGACATGGTACTTTTAAGGAAAGATTGCCTTAGTAAAAGATGATTCTTAATATAACCTTCTTTTTCAGGTCTCCAGAGATATCTATGGCCCTGTCAAGTTGACATATTAAAATTTTAACCATCACATCTCCTTTCAATAAACTTCTTCCCTTCTACATTTTTCTACAGATAGATTCACCATCAGGAATGGAATTACCGTCATGGTATCCTGTTATAAAGCAGGAAAGCGACCATGTTTCTCAGACACATGCATTTTTACACCCTAGGTGAGTGGGTATTGTCACATTAGTTTAGTCTTTGTTCATTTATTCATTCATTTATTTATTCAACCAGCATCTGTATATTAGATACCATTCTATGGCATTGGGAATTCATTAGTTAGCGTTAAGCTTTCTTGTTCATCCGTGAGATGAATCGTAAATTGTGTTGAACATTTTAAATAACGTTTTCTTGTGTTTCTATGTGTTTTTTTCCTTAGAAATAGGTAATTTCATTTTTGCTTGAAGTAAAAAATGAAAGTTTTGTTTTAATTTCCTTAGCTCCTTTCAAGAGGTAAACCAGTTCCTCAAAATCTTGATGTACAACTCTGATATATTAAAAAGAAATCTTTATGTACCTTATTCTCACCAAGCATAGTGATGAAGAACCTCAGTCTTATTTATATTAGCACAATTCCATTTTACTTCATTTGAACTTAGTCTTTGGACAGTATTAAACCTGTCAGTTTTCTTAGCAGAATACTGAGTTTTCATCCTTAGAATTCATGTAATTGGTAAAAAGAAACAAAATAGATGTATCCTATACAAAGAAAATGATATATAAGAGGAGATTATTTAGAGATTAGGAGATAAAGTGTCATGTTAAAGTATATCAAGTTAAATGGTTGTATCTTTTGGCTAAAGTTTATACAAATTACAGTCAATGTGGTACTTAAATACATAGCTCATATCTGTTCAATGAGTTTCTCAGATGATATACTGAACAATTTTATATGAACTTCAAGCAAAATTGATAGATGGCCCGTTGATCATAGTTTTGCACAATTTATTATTGCTGTATTGTCAAACACATAGATAGTACTAAAATATTTTAGGAAGACTGTTTTGTGGGGTTTGATACAAGGAGGGCTGCCCAAAAGCTGCCTCTTTTCTCCCTGAGCTATTAAGAAGGAAGGGTGTGGAGAGCTCCTTGGGCCTGTGCAGGCCATAGCCATGCTGTGTGGGATTGAGTCAGCCTCACCATAACAAAGAGCAAGGATTTGTTGCTTTACAGGGTGATGGGCAAGAAAACAGAAGCATATAGTGTTTTCTTTCTGGCATAAACCTTATCTACTTACGGCTGTTAAACAGCTCTATAAAAGTGCTTCATGCTTTTAGTTTTCAGGTGGTTTTGAGGGAAGGAGAAGAAACTGATGTTTTTTCTAGTGAGTATCCTTTCAGTGTTAGAAATTACTTTTTGTAAAATAACAATTCCTCATGATTTTGCTTTTACTGTTTAAAATACTGACTTTTTCAAGAATTCTTTTCTGTTTTGACCCTTATTTTCTGAGTTATATTGTCTGTTTTGATTGAAAAAAAATTGTTTAACCATAGAAATAGATGTAACACATTTACTTTTTACTTAAATGTAATGTGTCTTATGCCTTTCTTTGTTTTCAGCTACTACTTATACATGTGTGATAAAGTGGTTGCCCCAAATGTGTCACTCACTTCTGCTGTATCCCAGCCTAAAGAGGTCACAAAGACAGAGGCAAGTAGATCCATACCAAGACAGTCAGAGAAGCCTCACAGTAGTGGGAAACATCACAAAACAGTGTCTTATCCAGATGTCTCACTGGAGGAACAGGAGAAAATGGATTTAAAAACAAGCAGAGAATTATGTAACCGTTTAGGTGAGTATTTAAAATTAGTATTTAAAAAGTATTAGGTATTTAAAATAAAATATCTAATAAACACATTTAGCATTTCCAGAGGATTTCTATTTAAGAGAATTTTTCAAATAACTGAAGCTTTTCTTATAAAAAATGCTGAGTGACTACTTATAACCTCAATTGCTGTACTTTTCTAGAATGATGGTAGCTATGGAGGCTAATGAGATAGCTATATAGGCTGCATGGCTTCATACTGCAACCGATTTTTGTCTGATTATTTTTCCCCCCTCCTGCCTTTTCTTTGCTGTCAGATTTCTTCAGAAGATCTTTATTTCTCAAGTATTTCTAATTTGCTGTGAACTGAAAAACCATTTAACTTAAAATGCTAGGAAGTATATGTAAGAGTAGTTAGGTACAGGACTCAGGGAAACTTAGTCATGGTATGAGGAAGGGTTGAAAACTGAAAGCTGTGGGAGCCAGGCAGATGGCACAAATGCAGAATGCTGGCTGGACATCTAAAAAAAAAAAAAGCTGCCTAGTTACAGTGCCTTTTATAATACTGTGGGCCAAACAAGATATGTTCGCTCAGATGCTGCCTGTGTATAACCTCCATGTAGCAGCAGGGCTTTGCATATAGCTTAGGGAAGTATGACAGGTATTTCAGCTTCGTGGGAGCAGTTGAAGAGTCTTTCTAGTCATTTAACTGTTTTCATAGATAGTTGAGATTCTTGGTGGGGGATTTCTGTACTTTAATTTCGAGAGTTTTAAAACTTAGTTTTCTTTGGATTTAAATACGGCACTTAATTACTGTTACCTTTATGTCCTATTTGCATTATATTTTATTTCACAGATTAGTGTATTCTAGTGACTTAAATTACTGGATTATAATTTACCTTTAAATTTACACATTTAACATGTACAATTCAGTTATTTTTAATAAATTTGCAAAGTTGTACAGTGATCATGACTAAGAACATTTTTGTCACCCCAAAAGAAACCTTAATACATTAGCAGTTACTCTTCATTATCCCATTTCTCCAGCCTCTTTCAATACTAATCTATTTTTTGTCTTTATGGATTTGCCTATTCTAGACATTTCATATAAAAGGGTAGTGCAATGTGTAGCCATTTCTTGTCTGGCTTCTTTCATAGTCTTGATTTCTATAGCTCTGTAATAAGTTTTGAAATTGGGGATTTTAAGATTCTTTTGCCTTTTTGTATTCCTTGCATTTCCATATGAATTTTAGAATCAGCTTGTCAATTCCTGCTGCAAAGCCAGATGGGATTTTGATAGGTATTGCATTGAAAAAGTAGATTAACTTAGTTTACTAGCTACCTTAGTCCATTTGGGCTGCTGTAACAAAAATACCGTAGACTGGGTGGCTTATACCAGACATTTATTTTTCACAGTTCTAAAAGCTGGGAAGTGTAAGGTCAAGATATGAGCAGATTTAGTGTCTGGCGAGGTCCTGCTTCCTGGTTCATAGATAGCCATCTTCTCACTGGGTCCTCACATGATGGGAAGGATGGGAGAGCTCTGTGGAGTCTCTTTTATGAGGGCATAAATCCCATCATAGGGGCTCCATCCATAAGACCTAATTACCTCCCAAAGGCCCAAACCTCCTAATACTATCACATCAGGGGTTAGGATTTCAACATGAATGGGATGGCGGGTAGGAGTCACTAACATTCAGATCATGACACCATCTTCACAATATTAAGTCTTTTAATCCATGAACATGACATGCCTTTCCATTTATTTTCAGTGTCTTTTAGTTTTCATTGTTCATGTTGTGTACTACTTTTGTTAAATTTATTCCTGGGTATTTTTTTAAATTTCATTTGCAAATGGAATTTTCTTAATTTCATTTATGGATTGATCTGACATTTCAACAGAGTAATATTCATACTTTGTTACTTTATTTTTGCCTCTTAAGATCCATCAATCTCAAATAATTCTGTAAGTAAAAAGAAACCCGAGTCTACCACTTGCAACTCAATCAGAGACACAACCAAGGTGGGAACTGACCATGATGCTGCAGCTTCATCTTCATCTCCACTTCCTGTCAGAGATGTCATTTGTGAGGATGATAAGGGAAAAATCATGGAAGAAGTAATGAAAACTTATGTAAAACAACAGGAAAAATTGAACTCCATTTTGCAGAAGAAGCAACAACTTGAGATGGTAAAATAGTTACCTAATTTAATATCCCCTTATGAAAAGATACTTGTGCATATTCTTAGGAAAAGTCAAAACAAGTTGCTGCAAACTTGTTTAAGATTATTCACAGTTTTACATTCAAAAGCAATTTTAATATACCTTAAAAAATTTTTTAATTGATTTTAGAGGAAGAGAGTGAGAAAGAGAAAGAAACATCCACTTGTTGTTCCACCCATCAATGCATTCATTGTTTGGTTCTTGTTTGTGCCCTGACTGGGGAAACAAACCCGCAACCGTGGCATATGGGACGATGCTTAACCAACTGAGCTACCCCACCAGGGTTAATGTACTTATAAATGTTTAGAGAAAAGTTTTTCAAGACAATTACTTCTACACAGAGTTGCTAGCTATGACACCTGAATTTTAGGTATTTTGTGTAGTATTTTTTCCTGAATTGAAATTTTCTAATTTGCTGGAATTAAAATACAAATTGTATTGTGATTCTTTGTATTACAGGAAGTTGAAATGTTGAGTAGTTCAAAAGCAATGAAAGAACTCACTGAAGAACAGCAAAATTTACAGAAAGAGCTTGAATCTTTGCAGAATGAACATGCTCAAAGGATGGAAGAATTTTGTGTTGAACAGAAAGACTTAGAGAAAAAATTAGAGCAGGTAATGAAGCAAAAATGTACCTGTGACTCGAATTTAGAAAAAGACAAAGAAGCTGAATATGCAGCACAGGTAAGAATTCCTCAATTTGTGTAGTGTTGCCCTTTCAGCGTGGAAGTTGAAGCTCTTACCTTCTCTATTAAATAAATTAATTTTTATCAAGCTCATTTCATTTTGCTAGATTTCAAAATGGATAATTCTGTTAAACAGCTTTATGCTTCTATCAACCAAGATGACTTTTTGACTTTGATTGCTTTATTACTTGAAACTTTTATTGGGTTTCTGTGGTTTAGTTGCCAAAATTGCTAATCTCTAGGTATCAGAATATCAAGTATTACATTATTTTATTATAATATATTGGCTTTAAAATGGACAAATTAACAAACATGAACTGTTGCCCATTATGTTTAAAAGCACTGAGCTCACAACTTAGAGAACATGAATAACACTTAAGGTGAGCAGGCTGTGATGATGAGAGAGGTATGCTAAAGTGCAGGGCAAAATAAAAATACCCTAGGAATTTAGTTCTCTTGACCCTTTGTTTTTTCCCTCATTCAATGTCAAGTCAAAATCAGATTAGTAGTATTAGATATTTAAGGAATTGTATATGTGTGACATAGTTCATTTTGTAAAGAGTAATTTGAAGGTAAATCTTTGCAGTGATGAGAGTATTAAATGGAAACAAACTGAATGGAAACTGACACAGTCTTTTAAATCACACAGTTGGCAGAGCTCAGACAGAGACTGGACCATGCTGAGGCTGACAGACAAGAACTCCAAGATGAACTCAGACAGGAACGGGAGGCAAGACAGAAGTTAGAGATGATGATAAAAGAGTTAAAGCTGCAAATTTTGAAATCAAAGACTGCTAAAATATAGAAACCTTTAAAGAGATTCATCTGTATGTTCCTGACAGAGTTTATTTTTGTTTGTTTGCTTTGCTAGTTGAATTCTGAACAACTTACCTGCATGAAGATAATTAGGCATTCTATCCATTTGTAGATCAGAGAAAGTGAAGAGATTATATATTAGTACATAAATTTTTACATTTCCAAATGAATGAAAATGTATGTTTCTTTGTACTTTTTTCCCCAAACAGCTTAGTAACAATACTCTGCTGTTTCAACTATTAGATAATCTGCCTATATTTCTAGTGCAAATCTAACAGTTGTATACTTCTTGAAAGCTGTATTGAGTGATGGAAAATAGTTGTGAGTTTTGTTACCCATATTTCAGACTCAAGTTTAGGTACAATGGTGGCATCATATTTCAAATATATAGAAATATTCAAGGAGTTGAATCTCCATTGTTTTCATTAACACAATCTCTTTTCTAAGTTGATACACTATACTCATTATTATATACAAGATTTGTTTTTATCTTATTCATATTGTGGAATGAATTTCTGTTCTCTACTTTTTAAAGTTTTATGAGAGATATTTTATCAAAATAAGAATTTCAGTGGTGAGGTTATGGCACACCCATGGACATAATGGGGAAGGATAATATGCTTCATTATAATCCCGCTGCTAAACAGAAGAGGCAGTTGTAATTGTTTTTTTTTTAATATGGTTATATTTAGATTTTTTTTAATGCAGAAACTTCAGGAGAGGGAATAAATGTAAAAAATTCTGGACTTCTGTTTATGTTGTTAATAGTGGTGTTGAAATGTTACTGTTCTTGAGAAAAACTGATACCATTGATGTACATCAGTTTTTATACAATTCATAATCTTCCTGTACAGTTTTTATATGTAGTTATGGGGCTTACTGAAATTTATATAATGGACTTGTTTTCCTTGATGCCTTTGTTTTCCTTTAAATTGTAAAATATTAAACTCCTTGAAGGTTATTTTTGACTTTTGTATGTTTAAATGTTAAGTCTTATCAAAATTTGCACAAATGGACCATTTCAATTACTACTTAATGTCAAAATCAGGAATTTATAGTCAACTGATATAGTTTATGATAGATTAATATAGGGAAGTTTAGTTATCTGCTACTAAAAGATTTTTAGATAATTTTTAGAAGACAGGAATCATATAGTTTGGGAGAAGGGCAACATCTGCACTTTTTTTTTTTTTTGCACAGAAAAGTGTCATCCTTTAATGGCAAAATTTGATATTTGTTAATTCTTGGCTTAGAAGGTATTAGGTAAAATTTTTAGTATGCATTTTTTAAAGGCAGTTTCCTGAAGCTACAATTGATACTATTATCCCATGGTTTTTATGTTCTCATGTTCTTGCCTAAGGTACTGAATCAAATGACTTGAGAGCTGAATCTATTTTTAAAATAAATAAGCTAGTCTTACATACTATTCCCCACATACGTAATAGGTACTATAATGGTATAGAACTTCAAAACCCAGTAGGTTACCACCTAACAAGTTATTTTCATGTTTTGCTTAATGGTACTAGTGTATCCTAAAAGAATTCTCAAAGTATAGTTTTTCACTGGAATGTGATCTAAATGTGTATTTCCTGTTTGCCATTTAGATTTTACTGTATTAATCCTACAATTTAATTTGTTGATTTTTGGAATCTCCTCAAGGAGGAACAAATGTTGAAAAAATGATGTACTGGAGCAATGTTTAAAATAACACACCTTTATTTAGATATGCAGAAAGAAAAGTCAAGGACATTCTATCATAAAGTTTCATTTTGGTTGTGAATTAGTTGTGTCACAGCTAAGCTTTTTGGGAGACAAACTTAAGCCCCTATAATTTCATTTATTTTTCTAATTCACTCAAGATCTTCCTAGTTACGTTTTTTAGTAAATGATAAGCTTACTTAATTTTCAACCCACAATTTCTAAATTGCTTAATCTTTGAAATGTTACTTTAAAATTCTAAGCAGTGCTTAAAAACCTTTGAATTATCATAAACTCTTAATTTAGAATTGAGTGAAATATTTTTTCTATTCCTTCCCATGATGAAAACTTGTCACATGAAATTGTGTAGTCATTTTCCCAAAGATACATTGATGTTGCCATAGATTTCTGTCTAACTTCCTTGAGAATAGTTTTTTAGTCAATTGTAAATATACCTATTCTAGTGAAAAGTAATTTTAAGTTAAATTGCACCACATAGCTTGAAATTACAGAGATTTTTGTAGTACTTTAAAAGTGGCCTCTGCTAAATTATCTTACCCTTATAAACTTTTCTATTCTTTGCATGCTCATTTTGAGTATTGATTGCTATCTTAAAGTATGTTTTGGTGTTGCTTTTGTGTGCTATTCATTAGGCAAGCAGATTTTTCCTCAGATTTTATAATACTCTTCTTGGGAAAAATATGAAAATATTAACTTTAAAAAGCTGCATTAAAGGAATGGCCTATCAGAGTGCTGGAGCATCTTTAGAAGGAAGAAAATACAGAGTATTAGCTTACGGGTGATAGGTGATGTTTAACTTGGGTGATCACAGTTTCTGTACTGTGACCTTTATGAGGAAAAGATACAAAATCTATAAAGGTAGTAAATGTAAAATCTGCTGTCATTGAGGAAGCTCCAAACCACCCTGATTTCACAAGTTAATTTTTAATGCTATGAAAGGATTTGACCAACAACATAAGTTTGGCTTGTGATTTAGTTTTGTAAAGCATATTCTTTTGCTTGAATTTCTGTGTCCATGAAAATTAGGATGTTTTATGCTTCTTGAACTAATTTTATAGCATATTTAATATATTACTAGTTGGAATAGAAAATCATTTGTACATATCGAATTACAAACCAGTTACTAAAGTAGGTGAAATAGACTGAGTACAATATATGCAGGTTCTTCATTTATTAGAAGTGACAGAACAACCAATGTATCTGCACACCTGTGGACTCTGAAGGAAAGTGAAATGATAAACGAGCAATATGAAACATGCTCAAGATATTTCCCTAAAATCAATTGGAAAGCTGGTGATGAAGGTTTTTGATCAGCTTCTAAAATTTTCTTCTCAATGAAAAGACTGTGTCTTGATTGCTTAAGGAAGAATCCTCATTTTTATTTGCTTTTTTATACATTTAATCTGCACGGCAGGACATGAAAAATATAATGACAAGTTGTGCTTATACTGTACATCTGTTTCTGTGCTTGGAACTACTTGTTAATAGTTTTTATTGAAGCTGTCAGCAATAAGGGACACAGTGGGATTGAATGATTTAAACAGCTTAATTTTTACTAGTATAGAATACTTAAGCATTTCCATTATTGGAAAAATTTATATAGGTATTCTACAATGTATCTTGTTTAAAAGGACAGTCTTTTTTAAAATATCAATTTTAAATGGCTTTAAACTACATAATGCAATTGGGGCTTGTTTTTTTGTTTGTTTTTTAGTAATAGAATTAAATGTCTTATATAGTGCTACTGTTTTTGAATTAGAAAGTGATCAAATGTAAACACTGAAATTTAAAAGTTAAGCCCAGAAAACAAAATAGGGTATTAAATTCATTGAATGTAAAAAGAAATTTATGATTTTCTTCAATATACATACCTCACTTGAAAATAAAGCACAGCATACTTAAAGTAGTTCTAGTAAAAAAAGTCCTACTAAATTGCTAAATTTAGGACACCTTGTGGGAAATTATAGTTAGGGAAAAATAAAATATACTTGCTCTTAACCATCCTGTTATACATATTTGTTTATCTTCATAATTTTAAGCCAACATAGTAGTCCTAAATTATTTCTGAATTTTTTAATCTGTGAAGGCAGTAAATGAAATTACCTGTTCTGCAACTGTTAAAACAAATTGTTGACTACATTGACCATAAATTCATTATAAAATTTTGCCAATGATGTACAGTTTTATGGTTAAAATTGCTGTGGTTGGTTGTATTACATGACACAAAACTGTCCTCTACCTCACGTGAAATAAAATATTTTATATGGTTTTACTATAAAACAAGACTCATCTATCTGGTCACTTAGTTTACAAATTTTGAATTATATTTATTGAAACATGACATACTGTGCTCTTAGCTTATACCTCAATTGTATTTTGTGCTGTTTTCCATTTTCATGCCTTGTAAATAACTTGTACAGATTGTGGATTAAATTCCAAATAAAAACTTTTAATGCCAATAAATTGTTTCAAGCCATCTTAGTATCCTGTGCAAGCTTATCCCTTAAAATGGACATTTTCTCTTTTTTTTTTCAATTTAAAGTCTGATTCATTACACACTCGGTGGTTAAGGCCTTTTTTTTTTTTAAAAAAGCATGACATTTTATGCATACTGACTTTTAGTGATTATTCTCTTTCATGATGCTTGGACTTTTACATCCCCACTTCTGGTATTAGTTATCTGTCACTGTATAACAAAATGTAGCAGCTTAAAACAAATACTGCACATAGTATCTGAGGGGCATAATCCAGGAGCAAGTTGGAGTACACTTGTGATGTTCCCTGGGGCTGAAATCGTCTGAGGGCTTCATGGCTGGAGGACCTGCTTCTAAGGTCACACTCACATGGCTGTTGACAGGCACTTAGTTCCTCACTGCTCAGCTCTGCCCATGGAGCTCTCCGTAATGTGGATGGCTCCCCGCCTGTGAGTGGCTCAAAGAAAAAGAGTAAAGCCGCCGTCTTTGATGACCTAGACTCGTCCTACTTTGCTTTACCCTATTTCTTATTAGGATGTGCCATTAAGTCCAGCCAATACTCATTGAAGGGGCTTATGCAAGGTGTCAATACCAGGAGGCAGGGATCATTGGGGACCACCTTAGAGTCCGGTTACCAGACCCTCCAATTTCTTTTTCTGTGACAAAATATGTATCACAGTATAATTCAGTTGGCAGTAAGTATTCACAATGTTGTGTAACTACCAAAATTTCCAGAACTTTTTTATTATCTGGAACAACTCCCTGTTCACCTGTACCTTTTGAGAGCCTCTATTTTCTGTCCCTCCATTTGCCTCATATAAGCAGAATCATAAAATATTTTTTCTTTTGTGTCTGACTGCTTTCACTTAGCATAATATTTTCAAGGTATATCATGTAGCATGTATCAATTTCTTTTTATGGCTGGATAATATTCCATTGTATATATACGTACACACACATACATATGTAATATGCCATATTCTGGTTATCCATCTGTTGATGGACATTTTGGGTTGTTGATGCATTTTAGCTATTGTGAATAGTGCTATGAACATTGACTTATAAATAATCTGTTTAAATCCCTGCTTTTCATTGTTTTGGGTATACATCCAGAAGTGGAATTTCTGGGTCATACGGTAAGTCTATATTTAACTTCGAGGAGTCATGAAACCTTGTCACAGCAGCTGCTTCATTTTACATCCCCACCAAAGATGCGCAAGGTTTCCAGTTGTTTCATATCTTCATAGCACTTACTTTCCATTTTATCGATAATAGCCACCTTAATGGATGTGAAGTGCTGTTTCATTGTGGTTGGATTTGCATTTCCCTAGTGACTAATGATGTTGAGCATCTTTTCATGTGCTTATTGGCCATTCGTATATCTTTGAAAAAACGTCTAAGTCCTTTACCCATTTTTGAATTGAGTTTGTTGTTGTGTTGTAGTTCTTTATATATTTTAGATATAAATCCCTTATCGATTGAGTTGAAATATTTTTTCCCATTTTCTGGGCTACCTTTTCACTCTTTTTAAAAAATTGTTGTTCAAATACAGTTGTTTCCATTCCCCTCCCCCACCCTTTTCACTCTTAATAGTATGCTTTGATGCACAAAACTTAAATTTTGATGAAGTCCAGTTTAGTTTTTCTTTTGTTTTCTGTGCTTTTGGTGTCATATCCGACAAATGATCACCAAATCCAATGTCATGAAGCTTTCCGCTTGTGTTTTTCTTTTAAGGATTTTATATTTTTAGCTCTTACATTTAGATCTTTGATCCATTTTGAGTTAATTTTGTATATGGTATAAGGGTTTCCAGTTTCCTTCTTTTGCACATGGGCATCCAGTTCCCACCATTTGTTGTCCTTCCCCATTGAATGGTTTTGGCATCTTTGTTGAAAATCATTGCCCATGTATGTGAGGCTTTATTTCTGGGCTGTCTGTTTATTCCACTGGTCTATATATACCTGTCCTAATGCTAGTACAAAGCAGTAGCTTTGTAGTAAGTTTTGAACTGAAGCATGAGTCTTCCAAATTTACTCTTTTTAAAGATTGTTTTTGGCTTTTGGGAGTCCCTTGAGAGTCCATGTAAATTTTAGTAGAGGGTTTTCTACTTTTACACAAAACACTTTTGGGATTCTGATAGGGACGCACTGAATCTGTGGATCACTTTGTATACAGTTGTCCTCTTAACAATATTGCCTTCCAATCTATGAACATGAGATGTCTGTCCATTTATCCTATCTTCTTTAATTTCTTTCAGCAGTGTTTTGTAGTTTTTTGGTGTACAAATCTTTCTCCTTACTCAAATTTATTCTTAAGTATTTTTTGTTGGATGTATTATAAATGAAATTGTTTTCTTAATGTCTGTTTTGAATTGTTCATTGCTAATAGGTAGAAAGTATGATTGATTTTTGCATGTTGATTTTGTATCCTGAAACTTTGCTGGATTCATTAGCTCTTACAATTTGTGTGTGGGGTGGGGGGAGGACAGAATCTTTAAGATTTTCTACATGTAAGGTCATGTCATCTGCAAACATAATTTTACTTACTCCTTTTCAGTTTGGTCCTTCCCTTTCTTCCTCCCTTCCCTCCTTCCTTTGTCTAATTGCTCTAGCTAGAACCTCTAATACTATGTTGAATAGAAGTATAGAAGTTGTGAAAGCAGGCATTATTATTTTGTTCTGATCTTAGAAGGAAAGCTTTCAGCTTTTCACCATTGAGTATGATGCAAACTATGGGTTTTTCATATATGGCATACTTATCATGTTGAAGAAGTTCCCTTCTATTTCTAGTTTATTGAGTTTTTTATCATTGAATTCTGTCAAATGCTTTTATTTATTTAATTGAAATATATTTGACATAACGTATAATTTTAACATATACAACATGTTAATTTAATATATTAGATATTGTGCAATATGCTGTTGAATTCAGTTTGTTAGGATTTTGCCAAGGTTTTTCACATTAATCATCATAAGAGGTATTGGTCTGTAGTTTTGTTTTGTTTTCTCTTCGTTGTGCTTTTGGTCTTGGTATTGAGATAATCCTGGCCTCATAGAATGAATTAGAGAGTGTTCTCTTTGCTTTGATTATTCAGAGTTTGAGAATGATTGGTGTTAATTATTCTTTAAATATTTGGTAGAACTAACCAGTGAAGACATCTGGTCCTAGGCTTTTCCTTGTTGGGAGGTTTTTCATTATTGATGTAATCTTAGTAGTTATGGGTTTATTCAGATTTTCTTCCTAAATGGCTTTTGACAGATTCTGTGTTTCTAAGGATTTGTTCATCAAGGTTATCTAATTTTATGCATATGATTGTTTATAGTATTCTCTTAAAATTCTTTTTATTTCTGTACCATAGGTAGAAATGCACCCATTTTCTATTTCTGGTTTTAGAATTTGTGTCTTTTCAAATACCATATGATCTCACCTTTAACAGGAACCTAAACAACAAAACAAAGAAACAAGCAAAATATAACCAAAGACACTGAAATAGAGGACAGGCTGACTGACCACAGGGGAGAGAAGAGGGAATTTCAGGGGACATTGGGAAGGGTTCACGGGAACAAACTTAAAGAACACATGGACAAAAACTAGGGGGAAGGTGGTAATGGGAGGGAAGTGGGGAGGGTTGGGAGGGGTGGTGGATTGGGAGTAAAAGGGAGAAAACTATTTGAACAATGATTAAAATAAAATAAAAAAAAGAATTTGTGTCTTTTGTTTTCTAGTCAATCTAATTAAAGTGGTTTTTTTGGTCAATTTTGTTTTTTTATTTTACTGTTTTATCTTTTTACATTTTTTTATTTTACTTTTTACTTAAAAAAATTATTTTAACCCGTTTGTCAATAGCTGACTTTCAATAGATGGCTGGAGGGTGCTGCTCTGCTACTACCCTGGCTCAGAAACAGGCCGTCTAGGAATGGATTCTCACCAGGTTCCCCACCAACACGCGTTGCATGACGAGCATGATGGACAATGGGATAGCTCCCTTCCTAGCTGTGCCCCTTCCCAGGGACCAGACCAGGTCTCTGCACCAGACCAGGTCCAGACATGAGGCCTTGTAGGCTGCACCATTTGTCCTTTTTTCATATGTTCATTTCATTGACCTTTTTGGATTTGTAAATTCATGTGTTTCATCAAATCTGCAAAGTTAAAAAAATCTCTACTGTCCTTTTCCTCTTCTCCTAGGACTTCCATAATGCTTCAGAATATGTGTGGCTTATTTTTGTAATTTCTATCTATTGATATTCTCATTTTGTTTTTTGCATGATTTTCTTTAGTTTTTCCTGAAGGTTTTTTTCCTTTAGATTTTTAGCATATTTAGCACAGTTGTTTTGAAGTCTTTGTGTAGTAAGTCCAATGTCTGGACTTTTTCAAGGATGGTTTCTGTTGATTTTATTCCTTGGAATGGGTCATATTTTCCTGTTTCTTCACATGCCTTGTGATTTTTTCTTTGTTGTTGAAAATTGAGCAGTTGACAGTTGTAATGTGGTAACTGGAAATCAGATTTTCCTTCTTCCTTAGGATTTTTTTTTAATTTTTAAATTTTTTTCTTGTTGTTGAAGGCTGTGGTAGTTCATTTTTTCCATACTATGTTGCAAAGAGTATTCTTTATTGTGTGCGGTCACTGAAATGTCTGTTTCTATAGCTCATGTTCAGATAATGTTTTGACAGATTTCCTTGAATGCCAGGAGCCCAACAAAACAAACTGACAAAAACCCACAAAGAAATTAAAAAAGAGAAGCAGAAAAGCAAAAAAAATCAATCACTTCCCCTGGTCTTTGCAGCTTGGCTCTGTGTCGGCTCTGTGTCAGGGCACTCCTTCAGCACAGCTGGGTTGCTTTGATCCTAGGAATCAGCCCAAACTGAAAGCTTAAGGCCTTCTCACTTCTTTTCTGAGCATGCATCTTACCTGGGCATGTGTATGCCTTTTTACACAGCTGCTTTCGAATGTCCTAATTTCCCCAAGAATCTCATTGTTGTTTCGCCTTCAGTCCTTAGTCTATTGATTCCACCCTCAATCTTTTGCCCCAGGCACCTGTGAATCTGTAGTCCACCTTGCATTTTTTACAAGCAGTACCCACTGGTATTTCCCCCTGATTTACAAGGCGGGTGAATTGAAGACTAGCCTGTGTCAGTAGTTCAAGTGTCCTCCAAACAGCTCAGAACAGATGTACACAATAATTTGCAAATATGGTCTACTCTGCTCCCTCTTGTTTAAGGGGGAGAATTGGGAACTGGGCTGCTACTGTTTCCATATCAACACTGTTGCTGCATTGCGTAGGGAAAAGGGCAAATTGAATACCCCCGAACTTAAAAAAAAATTGAAGATGGCTTTTTCTTGATTGGGATGTTGGCTTGGTTGCTATGAATCTTTGACTATTTCCCAGAACAATGACAAAGTTGGTCACAACTGTTTTTTCTTTTTCTTTTTTCTTTTCTTTTCTCTTTTCTTTTCTTTCTATTTTCTTTTCTCTTTTCTTTTTTCTTTTCTTTCCCTTTCCTTTCCTATTCTTTTCCTTTCTTTTCTTTTCTTTCTTTTTTCTTTTTTCTTTTTTCTTTTCTTTCCCTTTCCTTTCCTTTCCTATTCTTTTCTTGTCTTTTCTTTTCCTTTCTTTTCTCTTTTCTTTCTTTTCTTTTTTCCTCCCTCCCTCCCTTCCTTCCTTCCTTCTTGCTCTCATTCTTGCTCTTGCTCTCTCTTTCATCTTTTTGGTGTTTCTATGGAGAATGAGAGCTTGGAGCTTCCTAGTTATTTGCTTTGCTTACAGCTCTCCTATTTAGACACAGTCTTTTTATAGCCCAATATTGCAAGTGGTATACCATTGCTTCTGTCATATGCTATTGTTCATACAGACTCACCCTGGAGCAGTATGGGAAGTACTACACAAGCCTGTGAATACCAGGAGATGAGGGTCACTAGGGGTCATCTAAGAGGTTGCTTACTACAGGATAGAACCAAAATTTCCCCCCAAATGATCTTGTGTTACACCACAGAGTTTTATTCAATACATTGATGTTGGAACTTTAGTTTGGCTAGCTTTGAGGGAAGGTGTTTAGCTCCAAAAACTATTATTACTATTTGCCCTGGCCTGACACTGACATTCTGCTAGAAACTGGACTTACCAGAATATCAGGCACAACTTCTGTGTTTGAAAAAAATCCCTGACACCTGCCCAGATTATTTCAAAGCAGTGTGGCTAAGTTTTTTACAGAGGGCTAGGGGAACATGAGAAGTACATCTAGCTCTCCTCAGAGGGTGAGGAGTGTCCCTGTTCCAGATGACACCTGGACGGAACTTCGAGAGATGTGACTGGGGGATGGGAGAGCTGTGGCTGTGTTGGAAAGCACTATAGTCAGAAGGAACTGTGTGAGGAACTGTGTGTTGGGAGTTAGTTAGTAATTCAGAAGAAAACATGGTTAAGTTAGAAACTAAACAGTGTAATGTGGGTAATTCATTGGCAATTCAAAGCATCATGGAAACCCTTCAGAACGGTCATAGGAGGTTCTTGGGCTAACTAATTTTGTGTGACTGGAAAGTAGCTGGGTGGAGAAGGTTATGTCCTGCAGGATGAAGGACAGGTGTTAAGCCCTTCATAAGGAATGAGAAAGTGTGGCGTTTTTCTGTAAGGAACTGCTGAGAAATTCATTATGACTGCTGTGGGCATTGCTTGGGGTAGGGGTCTGCACAGAGGAGGGGAGGGGTTGCTGTGAAAGTTGTGTCATAAAAGGCCTATGTGGTCTTGTATCCTAATGGGTTTGAACTATGTTGAAGGTAAAAAGGATTTCCAATGAGATAGGGACCTAATTAATTGTCCAGATGGCCACATAGTATATCGGGATATGAGTACTCTTTATAGACCCTTATAATAAGAAATACTTAAAACTATGAAATATTTTAAATAAAAAAATTACATTTTTTCTTATTATAAAATTAACTCATGTTTGTTATGAAAAATTGGAAAATGCCCGAATAACAAATGAGAGAACAGCCCTCAATCTCATCACCCAATAGACCTGCTTATTAACATTTCTGGGTATATTTTTCAAATACGTTTGTATATATTTAAAAACTAGTCTGCAAGTGTACAGATATTTTAAAATAAAATTTCGTAATTTGTATATTGAAATTCATATTTTATAACATGTCTACTTAATTGTAGAACACAGAATGTAAATTGAAAAACTTGATCACTTTACTAATAAATTTTCTTAGACTTTTAGAAGCTGGATCAAAGAATATACATATTTTAAATTCTTTTTAAAAAGATTTTATTTTTATTTATTTTTTAGAGAGGGGAAGAGAGGGAGGTAGAGAGAGAGAAACACCAATGTGTGGTTACCTATTTCACACCCCCTAGAGGGGGCCTGGCCCTCAACCCAAGCATGTGCCCTGACTGGGAGGGAATTGAACCAGCAACTCTTTCATTCGCAGGATGGAACTCAGTCCACTGAGCCACATCAGCCAGGGCTATTTTAAATTCTTTTGCCACATATTGCTGATTACTTTTGAAAAAGAGTGTATCAGTTTTGTGACTGGTATTTTGTATGTTTCATTCTTTATGTTATTTTTTATGGAATCATTTTTACATAGCATTAATAGGAGGCTGTGAGAGCCCTCCAGTGGCCAAGCTAATTTCTGCAAAAACATTATCAGTGAAATAAAAAAAATTGTATCTAGTTGTTAAATCTTAATGGCAAAAACAGGGGAGTGACTAGAAATACCTTATCCTGTAGTTAGAAAAGAGATGACATTTGCTTTCCTTTCAAATTCTTGTTCATCTGCTACCACATTATATAATGTCTTGACTTTCATTGTTGTGTAACAGGACAGATAAGATTATTTTGGTTTCAAACAAGTTTACAATGAAATGATTAACTATTCTTTGTATAAAAGTTAATATTTATTGAGTACTTACTATGTGTTAGGTGCTTGTCCAAGCATTCTGTACATAGCAATGCATTTAATTCACATGGCTGTTATGAAATAATGACTACCCTTAATACCATTTTACTGGCAGTAAATAGAATATTAGTTACTAAACCGAGTTACTTAACAAAATGTTAAATAACTTGCCCAGGGTAACAGAACCGCTAAGTAATGGAGCCAGGACGTCAACCCGGCACCCTAACCACCCTGTTCTAATGTTTCCCTTGGATCTTGGTGTCCAAGGATGTTCCATTCAGGATAATTTCATAAAGTAGAATCTTTATCTATGTAAGAAACAAACAAATAAATAAACATACAAAAGAAAACAATTGGTACAATTGAGACATAGGCTTCTCTTCTAGCAATTTTGTTAATGGAGCAGTGTAGTGTTTATAACATAATTGATGATTTTATAGTTTGTATTGAATGAATAACAGAAGGACACATGATAGTTCTGATCACTTTAAAATTCATACGTTTGCAGTAAGACTTAAAGTTGGGCAAATTGTTCAGTATTTTGATGTTCTAGGTAGCTGAATGGAAATAGCTGCTCTTAATTTCTAAGAGAATTTAATGGTGTTGCTTTGTAGTTAATTTTCTTATTTTTCCCTTTAGTACTTACATGCTTTATTACTATTACATTTTTAGAAAAATAGGATCTCCAGTATAAGCTAAAATTAAGGACTTTTACTGTTCTTCAGAAAGTATGACCTAATAGGTTGAATTAGATAGGATACATCATCCAGTGTATTCTGGAACTTCTAATAGAGAAACAAATAAAGAGAATTGTCTGTTTGAAGGCAGAAGAGGGAAAACATTCTGGACGGGACTCAAACCTGATACTCTAGGTACGAGGTTTTCATTATTTTGCTTCATCTCCAAGCTACAGCAGGGGAAATTTGGAATAAAATGGCTTCTAAAGGGTTGGCATTATAATTATACCATGAAGGCCAAGAAATGGAACCCCTAACAGGCAACACCCCCCAGCAGCTGAGTTTGAGATTCCAGGTGGAAGGAATTTGTGAAGGTGCTGCTGCTCTTCTCTCCCTGGAGATGCTGTGATAGGGACCAGCATCTCCAGGTAGTCGGACTTTCTGCTTGAGACCTGAGCACCGCACGTCCCTTCTACTGGAGACGGTGCCACTGTATCAAGGGCAATAGATGGGTGCCTGAGATCACAAAGGACTTTATTTTGTTTCTTCTCCACTTCTAGACTGGTTCTAGTTCCCATCTCCTGATTCATCCTGCACCTTGTCTTCAGATTCCCATCTGCTATGAATGGAATATTTGAGTCTCCTCCCAAATACATATGTTGAAACCTAATCTTCAATGTAATGATGTTTGGGGGTGGGGACTTTGGGAGGTGACTACCATATTTTTCTGTGTATAATATGCACCCGTGTTTTTGTGTGCATTGTGCACGGGATTATTATACCCATGGCATATAATCATTATATCCATGTATAGTATGCATCCTTATTTTTCCCTCAAAAAACTGGGCAAAAAGTGTGCATTATACATAGCAAAATACATATAGGTCACAAGGATGGAGCTCTCAAGAATGGGATTAGTACCCTTATAAAAGGGACGTTTGCTAGGCACTGTGCCACACTCAGGTGTCAGCGATCAGCAAAATAGACAAAACTCCAAAACTTACAGGGCATTCCATCTTTTTAGATCTACGTTTGATACATTTGTTTACACTATGAATTTATACTATAATATTCCTAAAAATGTGTGTGTATGTGGAAATTTTTGTATTTTCCAATATTAAAATTCACCAGAAAAAGTTGTCTTTCAAATGAGGGTCTTATTGCAAGTAATTTATTTTTATTTTTAAAAGATTTTATGTATTTATTTTTGGAGAGAGGGGAAAGGAGGGGAGAAGAGAGGGAGAAAAACATCAATGTGTGGTTGCCTCTCGTTCGGCCCCCAACAGGGACCTGGCCTGCAACCCGGGCATGTGCGCTGAATGGGAATCAAACCAGCAACCCTTTGGTTTGCAAGCCAGCACTCAATCCACTGAGCCACACCAGCCAGGGCAAAAGTACTTTATTTTTAAATGGGTTATCTCACCTAAGTAATTTCATACATGCCCTCTGTGTTCATATGTTTGGTTTCCTGAAGAGGTGAATCTTTTTTAATGTATGAAGAAAGGTTCTGTAGAGAAATGAACACTTCATTTGGATCTAATAATCACACATTGGAATGTGGGAAGTTGTCATTAATCTTGCTTCTTTTACACAGATAATGCTTTACCGGCCCTGCAATGACAAAAGACAACCACTAGTAGTCACTGTGAACCCACTCCTTTGGCCCGAGGTTTGCTTTCTACTTGGGCTTTCCATGCTTGTCGCCAAACACATTTGCCAGTAGGACATGAATCACTTATTAGTTTGACTGACCATTTTTAAGGTAGATTTTAGGTAAATCGTAGAACAGTTAACAGTTTACAGTTTAGTACACTTCTGGGATTTAGGGCATTGACTGGCTCTCTAATCCTCCCCTTTAAGTATCTTCAAAGAAGAGTAACATTAAGGATCTTATGCCCATGCCAAAGGAAAGACACTTAATTTTTCATAATGGAAAGACTTTTGGATCTAAGGCCGGAAGACCTGGAATCATGTCTCAGGTACACCTTAGTAGTTCTGTTATATACTATAGAAATGTGAAGAGAGAAAATTACTGGAAAGACCTTTCCCTGGAAGGTCTGAGGACTCACTATCTACACTTCCCTGGGATGACTGCTCCCTGAGAGCCTGACTCTCACAATGAATGGAGTGCCTGGGACCACGGTGGACCTGAAACGTCAGTTTGTTAAGTTATGCTATGTGGGAAGTCAGATTCTAATCACAAGGAGGGTTTGGGAAGTAGAATCATAGCCAAGGAATGTGGGTGATTTTAGGGAAAGTCTCTTAGCTAAGATAGCTTGAGGGACTCCCCACTACACAGAGGGCCTTGCCAAAGAGACCACATCCTTGGAGCCACCATACCATCTCCTGTGGATGGTAGAGGGTTCTCCTCTACTATCTGCCTGTTGGTTCCCAGTTGCCTGTGCTTCCTGGCTGCCCCACTAACTTTTCAGGGGACATGCTCTCTCTCTACTTATGGTTAGTTCATCTAAAAGTTTATGCTTTGCTGGCCTCCTTTGTGTGGCCATTATATCTGTGCTGGGAGCATTTAGACATTCATTTTACAGTCTTTCCCATTAATAGATAAATTATTTTTGCTTTAGTCTCTATCAAAGGCAATACATATTTCTAATTGCTTTTTACTGCTTATGAATAATACTAACTATAGCTAATATTTATGTGTGTCCACAGGGCTGGGAACTGTGCTATACACTTTGTATAAGTTATCTTAAGTTTTATCACAATAACCTTGTAGGGGCGTCTGCTGTCCCCACTTCACTGATGAAGAACCTGAGTGTAGCAAAGGTTAAGAGACAGCCCAAGTGATGAAGTCAGAATATGAACTCAGGAGGTTCCATTCCAGATCTTAACAACTTGACAGACAACTCTTTCTACCATTTAGTGCCTGAGTTCTGAAATCTGGCTTTATAAATAGCTGTGTGTGTGTGACCTGTGAGTAATCTGGGCAATATTGAATTCTTAAGGGTATTGGTTGAACTTTTATCATTAGAATGTCAAATGCTAATGAAGTCACAAGAGCACAAACTTTATAAATGCTTTTTCAATGAAATAATGTTGCTTGGGTTTTATATTTTATGTTTTACTTAAAATAAAAGCTTTTTTTTTAAAAAGTAGTAAGGAAATATCTGAAAATATCCAGATCAGTACACCCTGGTAATGAAATGCTCCCAAACACAGGGAATATAGTTCCCTAATAAAAGGGATATATGAGGTCTGTCCAGAAAAAGTCCAAGCCTTGTTAATATAATGAGAATGCCTTGGGCAACATCAGTGTAACCTGGCAGCCCAGGAACTGGAATGGGAGTGTATGAGCAATGATGACTTCACTTTGGGGGCTGTAGACGTCACTGAGCGAGCATGTGTACTGTGCATTCAAAATGACTGAGAGAGTAGAGCAACAAATCTGCATTAAATTTTGTGTTAAGACTGAACATTCCTCTGTGGAAACTATTCAGATGCTTCAGAAGTCTGCAGCTATGGGCAGCTGGTGATTGGCAGCTTCATCACAACAACGTGCCCACTCATGCATCACGTCTCCTGCAGAGTTTTTTTTGGAAAACATCAAATCACCCAGGTGACTTAGTCCCTGTACAGTCCAGATTTGGCACCCTTCAACCTCTGGCCTTTCCCCAAACTAAAATGACCTTTGAAAGGGAAGAGATTTCAGACCATTGATGAGATTCAGGAAAATATGATGGGGCATCTAATGGCAATTGGGAGGACTTTGTGAGTTCCCAAGGTGCTTACTTTGAAGGGGACTGAGGTGTCATTATCGTATGTACAATGTTTCTTGCATCATCTTCAATAAATGCCTTTCCTTTTTCAGGTTACATGGCTGGATACTTTCTGGACAGACCTCCCCATAGTTTCCACAATCAAACTTGTATGAATACAGAAAGAACACAACAAAAGCAAGAGTTCTGAATCATCATATTATAATAACTCTAGCCTAGGTTTATTGAGCACTTACTGTGTGCCAGACATTGTTTTAAGCTCTGTATGTATATTAATTCAATCATCAAGAAACCTGTGAAGCAGGCACTATTTTTATTCCCATTTTTCAAATGAGAACATCAAGGCCCAGAAAGGTAAAAAGTAACTTGGTCCTGCAGCTAGTTAAGTAGTGGAACCAGGGTTTGAACCCAGGCACCCTGGCCTTCTTTCTTAACTGTTGTGCTCTCCTTGATCTGTATGCAGTCTACACACATAGATATTGAATATTTGACACTCCATCACCTATCACAGAGCCTTTTCTTCTTGTGCACTTGATTTCTTTGGGGATCCCTTAGGGCCAGTCGTCCTTGGATGACATGATAGTTTGCCCTGACCCCCAGTATTAGGGATAGCTGTGGGAAACCTCTGTACCTATGATTTAAGATTCATGTCTTAGAGTGTTGAGTAGGAAGATTTTGTGCTCGATAGGGAGGGATAAGATAAGCCATTTGTTTCCGAGGGGGTTAAAATTCTTTAATATTATAAATACAGGCTAAGGAGGACTTCTCTACATGATGGAAAGATGCACATAATGGGTTTTCTTTGAATTACTGGATAGAAGGTAATGACGGTCATGACGATGATGATTGCTTACATTTGTAGAGCACTCTGGGCCGGGCAGTGTTCTCAGGAGAGTGCAGATATTAACTTATTTACAGTGAGCCCAGAGGAGTCAGCCTAGCTTTCATAGTGTCAAAAATGGGACACATGAGCCCTTTATGAATTTTCAGGAAGTGGTAATCTTAGTGAGAGGGTGGGTGGTGAGCCATGGAATCTACTCCTTCCCAGCTGTGTGAAGTGAGCAACTCGACCTCTCTCATGCTGATTCCTCAGGGGTATTGTGTCAATAATTATTCCTACTTCAAACGGTTTTTAGGAGAATTAGTTAATGAGATATTTTACGAGATAATACATGAATATAAATGCATGCACACAGTACATGACACAGCTGGGTAAATGAATTGCTATTGTCGTTATCACCGTTATTACGGTCATGGACGCCTCCGATGATTTTCGACTAGAGAAAGGACCCTTTTCTTTGAACTTGTAGCTGTGGTATGCTGAATGCTTCCCGTCTGTGCCTTAGGGCAACTCCCAGCTCATCAGTTACAGTCCAGTGGAGGAACTGCAGGGGACGCCCACGGGAGCACCAGGGTCCCTGCTCTCAGCCGGGAAGAAGCAGAAGAGGGATGGAGCTCAGAGAGGCAGCAAGAGCAATACTTCTCAACAAAATAGAACTCGCGCCTGACGTGAGCCCCCTTGGCGCTCTGCATTTCTTGGACCTGGATAGAATTACGGTATTTTACTTTCCAACACGGACTGCGAGATGCTCGCGCAGCCCGGGGGTGTGATCGCCCCCTCCTTTACCCTGCTCCCCCACACGGCCCACACCGGACCCCGCCCTGCGATTGGCCGGCTGGCCGGGGGCTATCTCCCATTGGCGCTCGCCGCAGAGCCTTCGGGATTTAAAGAGGGGGCGGGGGCTGGCTGCCCAGCCGCACTCCTGTCCGCGCGCCGTGCGCTAGTGGCCTTCCTAGCCGTGCCCTAGTTGCGCCGTCGGAGCTGGGCTCACAGCCTCTCCAGGCCTGACGCCGCCTCCAGCGTCCCGCAGCAGGCTGTCTCCAGCCAGCGGCTCGAGAGCGCGTGAGAGGGGCACCAGGGCAGGTGCGGTCCAGCCTGGGGCGCGGGCACAGCTAGTGCGTGAGGGGCGAGGCGCAGGGACACCAGGACAGCGATGATGGTGGCCACGTGTCTGCAGGTAGTGGGCTTTGTCACGAGCTTCGTAGGCTGGATCGGCATCATCGTCACCACGTCCACCAATGACTGGGTGGTGACTTGCGGCTACACTATCCCTACATGCCGCAAGCTGGATGAACTGGGCTCCAAGGGGCTGTGGGCTGACTGCGTCATGGCCACCGGGCTGTACCACTGCAAGCCCCTGGTGGACATCCTCATCCTGCCGGGTAAGGACCCCCGCCCAGCAAGTGGCTGCTCCCAAACCCTTATCCCTGGGGCAGACAGGGAAGGGGGTACTAGGCAAAACATTTCGAGCCCTTGAAGCCTGTTGGGCTGATTTTTGACACCATGAGTCTCACCTTTTTGTGGAGGAACCGAACCTCTCTTAGCCACAGCTTTCTTGTCTGGAATTTGGGAAGGTAGTGGTGGCCACTGGCGGAGTCACTCTGAGAAGTTAACGACCTGAGACTTAGACACATACTGGCATCCCAGCCCATGTGAATAACTGTCTCCGAGCCTGCCCCCTACTCCCGCTGTCAACGGACCAGAAGTAGTACTTGATCTCCTAGCCCGGCCTGCTCCCACAGGTGCCCTCCTTTCCCGTTAGACGCTATCCACACAGGCCAGGAGGAGAGAGAGAGATGCCAAGTGTTGCAACGAGTTTCCCGGTCCTCGTGGGACCTGGGACAGGCGTCGCGTTCTGGCAAGTTAGGGCCCACCTAGCTCCGCCAGGTCGGTTCCCGCAGGCCCCGGAGCCCGTCTTATTTCCCTCCCTGCGCCCCTGCTGTGGGGGCGTCTGTCTGCCCTGCCCAGCCTCCCTGCCCCTGTAGGGAAGAACGGGTGTCCCTGGAGGGTGCCCCCCAAGGGTCGCTCCCTCCCGGCCAGCTGTGTCTCGGAATGGGTAAAGGAGGGAGTGACTAGCCTCCGACCCTCTCCCTCCCCCGACGCGACGCAGGCCAGGGGCCCATCCTCACTTGCAGCCGGGTTAAGAAGTATGAGCAACAGTTCCAATTCATTTTTTAAACCTCGAACAAGTGGGATGACTGACGACGTCGCGGGAGCCCCTTCGGATTTTCTGCTCGGAATCTTTGTCCTGCCACCCAGATATATCAGCCCTGGCCAATAGTGCACGATTGCCTTATGTCTCGCTAGCCTTTGTGGGCGCGCATTTGAACATAACGCATATGCCAGTATCCTTAACAAGCGATGTAACTCGGTGTGACCTAGCAGGCCGAGGCCCCCAGTCTGGGAGCTTGTCTCTGCGCTTCTTTCCCTTTCGGATGAGCTTTGCTGCTCTTGCTTTAAGCATCCCCTTAAGTGCCTCCTATTAGTCCCTGTAGTCTGAATCAACCCCCTCCCCCACTTCTTCCTTGCTGCCCTGGTATTTGGCCCCTATTCCCATCACAGCACACTTCGACTTTATTTTTGTTCATTGCTCATAAGCCCCTTGCCTACTGCACTTTGGAATTCCTGAAGATATAGGTGACCTCCAACTTTCTATGCATCCTCTCCTGGACCCAGAATCGCTCCTGGCACATAGTAGGTGTGCACAATGCATGCCACTCCTGCATTCACAACCCCTTTCTGCATTTTGTTCTTCTAGAATGGCAGTTCTTGGGAACCCAGGTGTGGACCCACCTTCCCTTAGTGCTGGTGTTGGTAGACCTTGGTCAGACTTGGATCTGTGTTAGATCCTGTGCACAGGATCTGGGTCATTTGAACAGGTTACTAACCTCTATGAACCCCGGTGGTCTTCTTTTAAAAGTTAAAATCAAACTAATCCCCTCTCTTGTTAGGGTTGTTTTGGGGGTTAAACAAGATAAGAAATGTAAGTCTTTTGATAGAGTAGATGCTCCAAAAAAAGGTAGTGATATTTTTTTTGTTGAAAGCTAGGCAAGATATTTGTAGGAATCTTTGAAGCATAAAATTATTTCCTGCTTCCTTTCCCTGAAATTAAGTTTCCTAAGCATTCAGTGCCCAGTGGTTTATTTGCAAAGAACATAGACTGTCCGACAGAGGTAGTATGTTTTAGGGAGGGCCTAATCCTTCCTGCTCTCCCTGTCCTTTGCACTTCGGGTGGGAACAGGGAGAGATCCCAGTGTCCATGTTTTGGTTTCCAGATGTGGCCTTGACACCCAGCATGTGGACAGCCCACACCCTAAATTTCAGAACCTCAGTTTCTAGTTGACCGTCTCCCTTGTGTCAGCCCTGGCTCTCCTACAAGCTGGAGGGGCACAAGGCTGTGGTCAGAGGTCCTGCCCCAGACTTTCTATGGGTCCTCTCTGGAGATCTTTAAGTCAGTTAATACTTGGTTGACTGGCTACCTTTAATTCTGAAGAAGCTGGGATGGGCCATCGTCAGAAGAGTACCCTGGTGGAGTCTGAATTCTAGCAGAGCATATCTTGCCAAGAGACAGTGTCGCAGTTGCGTCTTGGAGCACAGATCAGGATGGCCAGATTTGGTGTGAGGGTCCTGGCATATGAGGCAGAAGCTGGGGCTCATTTTTGACCTTTTCATGAACTCTGCCCCCCTGAGGCCGTGCTACTAGCTCTAATTCACTCCGAGCCCTCCCACCCCCCAAAAGAGTAATAAATACAACTTTTTTTTAGAGGAGGGAGAGTGTTTTAATGAGAAACAATACATTCAAGTTTGTCAGAGTCTCCCAGTAGATCAGACTTATTTTACATAAATATTGTAATATTGTAACCTGTTTCTTAATAGAGTTGTTACCTGGCATTTCCTTTGACAGTATAAAGTTTTGGTAGTTTTGCTTCTCTCTTATTATTCAACTTGGGTATTCCTTCATTTATAATTGTATATTTACATACACAGCAGGCACTGAGTTAACTAACTCCAGGTGTCTGCGCTCTAGGAATCCCTGGGGCTGGAGAGATGCCTTTCAAGCAGTGATAATGGAGTAGTAACACCAGTTAACCATAGCTATCCTTTTTAGAATGCTTAGCTTGTGCTAGGTACTATACCAAACACTGCATAAATTAACTAACTTAACCTTAGTTGAATTTGGTTAGAGAGATGCAGGTACTATTATTATTTGTACCCTATAGATGAGGAAAGTGACAAGAAAGTGACAGCAATTTAGGAACTTGCCCAAGGTCACACAGGTAAGTGTGTCAACAGCAGGTTGGAACCAATAGCCCACCCATCACAGAAGGCTCCTTGGAAGGTTTGAGTTTTATTCTGAATCTTTCACAAGGTGATATAAAAATGTGATTGGACTCCTGGCCCCTTCATTCTCAAAACCTGGAGAAGTGGTCTAAACCCAGATCCCTGTTCAGTCTCTCTGTCCCTTAACCTCCCTTTTTTGTCACTGAGTCACTTTAAACATTGAACATGTGACGTGATCATGGACAACATGTAACACCTAAGTCCTGGAGTGGGCAAGCGGGAGGAAGGCCAGTGGCACGGAATTCCTGCGGGGCAGGGTGCAGAGTCCAAGGGGACCCTTGGTCTAACCCACCTGTCTGCTCTCTTGCTCCCAGGCTACGTGCAGGCCTGCCGAGCCCTGATGATTGCAGCCTCGGTCCTGGGCCTGCCGGCCATTCTCCTGCTGCTGACAGTTCTCCCCTGCATCCGAATGGGTCAAGAACCTGGCGTGGCCAAGTACAGGCGGGCCCAGCTGGCTGGTGTTATGCTCATTCTGCTGGGTAAGACAGCTTTCTACGTGGCCCCCAACTCTGAGTAAATGTGATGAATGTCAGATCTTGCTGTTGCTTCATCCAGTTCAAGAGAGGCCTTGGCTTTTTCAGGGAAAACCAAGAATCCACTGTGGAATACACCCTCCACAATGTGTATCCCTTTGTGTTTCACGGGAGGGTTACACAGAGGGAGAAGTCATATCCGTGCGGGGGTCGGGGAGGTCACTGAATATGAACATAAGTCAAGAAACAAAAGGCAAAAAGGGGATTGTGAGGGTAGGAAATACCTGAGGGAGAGACCAGAGGACAGAAAAGAGTTACACAGTGGCTCTTCTCTCAGGCTTCCCAGGTCCCATAGCAGGTCAGTTGAGTCAGAACTTCAGGGTATAAAGCCAGAAAAACATATTTTATCAGATGACTTTATGTATACTTAGGACTGAGAACTTCAGTTAATCTAGAAAGAAAGAATAGAGGAAGAGGAGAGCGATGGAAAAGAAAGATGCTAAGGATGGCAGATCACTAGGGGATGAGTCAATCCTTTATTCCATAAGTATTCTCTGAGCACCTCCTGAGTGCCCGGCACCCCGGCTGACACTGGGGACATTGGAAAAACTGTCAGTCTCTGCCTTGAGTGTGCCCGGACATCTTGATAGTGTGTGGTATGTGCTCACCTTAAAAAGCTGCATACACTGTGCATGCACATGGGAGGCACCTCAGCCAGACCAGAGGAGTGTCCCAGAGCAGAGGATCCCAGTGATGAGTTTTGAGCATTAGAGAGAAGGTGGTCAGGGCATGGACCGGAGGGAGGGACTGGCCCAGGCAATGGCATATACTTGTTCAATTTTTCTGATTACTCCAGCATACAGAGGGCTTGATTTAACCACCATGAGAGGGTCTTTCTAGCTCCATGGCCTTCAGTGATTTTATTTCTCTCTATTTTTTTCTTGAATGCCAATTCCACTAATACATTCTGAATCCTAATAGAAGGCACGAATTTTGAGGACTCTTGTTGTAAAGTGCACTGATACATCAGTGAGGAGAAACTGGTGTGGGTCGGATATAAAGTCAAGTCCTCAAACTGGTATCAGACCATGTGCTTGAAGGGTGAGGGCAAGAGATCAGGGTTCTGTGTGGGCCATTGCTACTTAGTGACCGTCACCCACAGTGACACCAGTGAAGTGAGGGGACATGAGAGGTACAGGCACCATTTCACAAGATGACAAAGGAATGGAGGTTTTGGGGGGCTTGTGAAGCCACAGAGAATTCAGAGGAGGAGCTTGTGTGTGTGTGTGTGTGTGTGTGTGTGTGTGTGCGCGTGCACACGCGCGCGCATGGATGTGTTAACAGGAGTGAAAAGACCAGAATACCACTGTAATTTCCCGAGAAGAACCTGGACATGGATGTTTTGGTTCCAGCCACAAAGAATGTGTGTGGAAGTGCCACATCAAACACACAGTCACAGCATCAAGTGCCTCGTCGAACTCACTGGGCACTTTTGACAGTCAGGTCTTTGGATCTGAATTTCCTTTCTAACAAGTAGACCAGAAAAAACTGTACAAGTACATTGGTTTGTAGAATCCAGAAGACACCCATCTCATCCTAGACACTTGCCTGTGTTTGTGACTTCGCTCATATTCTCACGGAAGCTGCAGAAGGCTTTCTCTTTGGCTACGAGGGTGCAAAGCCAAAGATGTGTCTGCTGTTTTAAGGGTTCATCTTTAGAGATCCTGGCCTTCCATACAAGCATCACAGAATGCCCACAGGTAAGGGCACACATTAAAACCCCCACAAGACCAAACTCAAACCCTGTGGAAAATAAAGATGTAAAAGATGCACATGTAGACACATTGGCATTTTTAAAACCCCCCTAAAAGTAGCCTAATTGCCCAGTTGAATAAGAAGGGTTATTTTAAAAAATAGCAACCAGTTGTTTGAAACTTGCCTAGCTGAATTCAACACAGTTTTCTTTACCTTTTTTAAAGGGCTGGTGGACGTAGGCAGAATAGTAGGAAGGAAAGTGAGGTGAGGCTGGGTATCAGTCCTGTTTGCTGCCTGGAATGAAATGGTGGAAGGGATGATGGAGGGGGTGTTGAGTGACCGGAGCCTCGGGGAGGCTGCACCTTTCTGGCCACTCTGCTAGGACTGGAGGGAGGGCGCCACTCCTTGCTCTCCTGTAGCCTGACATTTCCCGTGTTACCGGCTTCCTCTTTGATTGCCCCTGTCCAGATTTATTTCTCAGGGGGTGGCCACTTGCCTTTGGGTTAGATGTTATTTTGACTGGAACAAGCTAGCTCTGGAAATGTAAAGCTCATTGTCTCAAGTGTGGCACCTGCTGGTCTCCCCGAGGCCTTCTCTCCACGGAGCCGGGAGCTGAGTGCCTTGTTTTCCCTGCTGGCAGAGGGTGGGAGGAGCCAGAGGGAGTGAAGGGTCCCTTTGTGAGGCTCTGGACTGGCTTCTGTCGCTTTCCCTCTCTGCTTTCTCTCTCTGGGAGAAGCCAGTGCTGGGCTCATGCTGCGGCCTGGGGGCCACCAGTGGTGCCCCAGCTGAGGCGTGGTCTGTGACCAAAGGGGACCAGGCAACATGGGGGTTTGGGAGTCTAGGAACTGGAAACAGTGTCAGAGTTAATCTTAGTATGGGAACTGTAAACATGGTTAATTAAAATCCATTCTTTCTGGCCCTGAAAATCTTTAATTATTTTTCCCAAAGCTTAAAACCATGTTGTCTGTTGTACAACAGCTTTGTTTCTCAGCAGTCTAAGTTTAAGGGTGTGAGGATTTGGTTCCTGTTGTGGGGGAAGGAGTGGAGGCCCATAGCTGTTGGCTTCTTAAGCCAGATGAGTAGCTCAGGGAGCAGCAGGCCCCTCAGATCAGAATGGATCTGAGGCAAATCTAATCTGTGGTTTTTCACAAGCCCCTGCTGAGGCAGGAGGTGGCTGTGCTTTATCTTAACATTTGGAGTCAGACCAACTGTACTGAGTCTCAGATTCAGTTCACCACTTTCCAGCTGTGTGAACTGGGACAGTTAACTTAATGTCTCTGAGCCTTTATATCAAATGGGAGCAGCAATGCTTTCTGAAATTGGTAATAGTAAAATGACATAAGTTCTTTAGTAGGATGTTGGCACATAATACCTGCTCAACAGCTGGTTGCCATTGTTATTGCTGTGGTTGGTTAGAGGAACCAGAGGGCTAACCCATGGGGCCGTTGGGCGTTCTTTCGATCATGTCTCATTTTTGCAGGGTACTCTCCACGCGTGGCACTAGTAAGGAGAGACCATGGTCTGTTCCTGGAAATACTAGGTCATAGCCTGTGCTAATGGAAATAGTTTTTTTGTTTACTTTGTAGAAACGAGAGTGTAGGGATCCATAGTTGGAGTTTTTTTGCTTATTACATTATAAAAAGCTGCCTTAAGTTACCAAACTGAAAGCGCTCAAGTTTAGTTCTGATTCAGTCTAATATTTATCTCACTATAAGTTAGAAAGTACTTGATTCAGGTGAGTCTTAGAGAGATGGGATAGGAATGGAAGGAAAGGAGATATATTTTCTTTCTTTCGTTTTAGAGATTTTATTTATTTATTTTTAGAGAGGGAAGGGAGGAGGAAAGAGAGAGAGAGAGAGAAACATCAATGTGCGGTTGCTGGGGGCCATGGCCTGCAACCCAGGAATGTGCCCTGACTGGGAATCGAACCTGTGACACTCTGGTTCATAGCCCGCGCTCAGTCCACTGAGCTACGCCAGCCAGGGCTTGTATTTTCTTTCTTAATGGAAACCTTTTATCTTCCCTCCTCCTTTTAAAAACTGGTCCCAGGAATCCTACTTGTGTTAGAAAAAAGTTATTTTAACTAGGAACTTACAGGCTCACACTGAAACTGCAGTGAAACAAACGATGTGTGCAAATGTGGGACAAGTCGTCGTGCACGGAATTGGATGTCTCGCAGGAGTGGGAATTCTCGGGTGTTGCTTCTTAATTGTGGGGTCTTAAGAGAACTGTTAGAACAATTCTTCCTCCAAACTCATTATCTTTATAGAGACAAGTCCCTAATGTAAATCAAATTTCATACGAGTAATGGAAAGGATGTGGCGTCTTAGTATGGGTGTGGCTTAGAATGACCTTATCAGTAAAATTGGAGGAATTACCGGTAACTGCTTTGTGAGGTCTCTCCTGTCTCTAAGTTCTGTGACCTTTAAAAAAAGTCAACAAATAACCATGAGACTGGCTTTGAAAAATGATTATAGGAAAAGAAAACGATACTGATGTATGGAATAGAAATAAAGGGGAAAGTGCTGAAAGCAGGCCAGGAAAATGATGTACTCAAATATTCCATCAACTTGATGATTGTTGTAAAAATTAGATGTTCAGAAAAGTCTGTGTAAGAGGAATATGTCTTTTGGCAACTATGCTTTCTTAAGTCAAAATTTAGAGAATGATAAATAAAAAAGAAAAACAAAAAATTTTCTAGTTTCAAATTGTGAGGAAACATCAGATAAATATGACTCCAACCAAGAGCTTTTCAGAAAAGCTGTCTGGTTGCCTTGAGTTAACTGGCATCTTTGTGAAAAGCTGACGCTGGTTGCCATATTGATCGTGTGTAATAACAGTATCTGTTGTAGAAGACAATGTTCAATACATTGTAAAAGGTTAACCGGAGGGGGATTTTAAAAAAAGCTTTTATTATGGAAAGCTTCAAACATACACAAAGTAGAAAGAGTAATCTATAAACCCCCATGAACCCAAACTCATCCTCAATAATGGTCCGATCACGGCCAACCTGCTTCTTCTCTGTACTTCCCCTTTTCTTCCAGCCCCCAGATTTTTTGGAAGCAAATATCAATAATATGAAGGAAGATTTTTTCCAGTGTTACTAATATAAGTCAGATTGATTTAAGTGATTTTAATGAGAATATTGCTTTGTGTTAGAAATGATGCTTTGGAAAGTCCTTTCAGCGCTTCATTCTGAAAGAGAACGCCCGAGGACAGAGGCGCCCGTGGAGGAAGGCAGAAGTAGCAGGGTCTGGCCTTCTTCTGTCTTTCTGGGTCTCTTTGTCTGCCTATCTGTCTCTCTATGGCTTTCTTTCTCTCTAAGTTGTTACCTCCAAACACACCTGTACTGATTTCATTTAGCTTCATCACATCTGTTGGTCACCTAATTCCTAAAGGGATTAAAAATACACTTACATTTCATCACTCTAAAATTGCCTTTCCAAATGTTTTCGGTGTTTGGCTACATGAAGATCATTGCTAACTGTTAATAATGATACATTCTGTCAATTAAAGAACACATAGTTTCACATTATTTGAGACTTATCAAGAGAGGCAAACATTTTTATTTAATGAAGAGCAATGCATTTTACCTGTAGAGGACCAAGTCCAGATGAATCTTTATCTACATAGTGAAGCTTTTTCTCCCTTCTCTCCTTCTTTTATTTTTGAAGCTAAGAATATCTCCAATTTTCACTTGGCATTCCCCTCACAAATGGCAGATTTTATCCCCTTGTGCAGTAAACTATTGCACTTTCTGAAGTTATAAAGAGAAACAGACTGAAAAATTCATGTTAAAACTTCCCTGTCCTGTTTTTAGATACTTAATTTAAAAACAAGATCTCTTGACATGAAAGAAAAACAATGAAAATCCCCTTTGTCTTTCTTCAATTTCCTTTACCTTATACATAACTGACATTTTAAGAAAAACATTAAAAATTTTCCTTAGATAATAAAGAGGACCATTATAAACTGCTCCTTCCTCTGTGTGTGTGTGTGTGTGTGTGTGTGTGTGTGTGTGTGTGTTCAAACAGAAATAAATCTAGCAGGTCTTATATGTCTTTAAGAAAGCTAAAAATCATTGCCAGTTGTATTAGTTCACATCATTTAGTTATGATTTGACTTCGATTTTGAACTTTATTGATTAAAACATATCCTCCTTTCCCTTCAAACCACTTCTGAAATTGAATAAATTTTCCCTTTTCAGTTTGTAAACATCCTTCATTGTGAGTTCAGTGGGAGGTCACTGTTTCCAGTGAACCCATTCATTTCCTTTCATGTTGCGTGGCGGTCTGTCATCTCTCAGTGGTTTTGATGTGGTTCATCTTTGAGAGCCACAGGAATTCCACCCAGAGTTCATTTATCTGCTGGGAAATAAAAAGCTTGCTGGTACTCATTTGCCTTGTTTTGCCTGGATTATAAAAGAAGGCAATCTTTAATGAGGTAAATCTTGAGCTTGTAACTTTAAGTGTGTTCAAGTCGCGTAGTAAGGTATCATGATTTTGGAAGTTAGTTTTGGTGTGTACGAAGTGGAAAGTAGAACTGATACTGCCTCTCATTCGTTAGTCTGTCTGTCCATCCCTTCACCCATTCACTCATTACTCCTGTAGGTTCTTTATTTAGACATTTTTCTGAGTTTTCCTTTTTCTAATGAATTGTATTGGAATAAAATCTAACAAAATCCCTGAAACTCTCAAAATCAAGATCAATGAATTCTTTTGGAATATTTATTGAACCTGATTCTTTCCCTATATGAAAATAACCTTGTTTTATTAGCTTGCTTAGAAAGAGGGGAAGAATTAAATGAAATTAGAGGTAATTTCTAATCTTACTCTATAAAACCTTAACCATATCTGAAAGTTAAGTGAGGTTTACATGAAATATGGGCAATGCCTATGTGTGTGTATGTGTGTGTTTAAATATAAACCATAAAAATATAAAAATTTAATTATAACTTGTTTGAAAACCAGTTAACTATTTGTAGGAAATATTGATTGGGTTGAACGAAATCAGTTGTTTGGGAATCAAATCCTTTCTTCCTATGGAATTCAGCTTTACACTCCCTACCTTTTCCCTCTAATCAGGCTGGAGTGTTTGGAAGCTCCTATGTTACTGTTTTTGCCCATAGTGATAAATTCTCACTTTTGGAGTCTAGGGGTTTGTAGCTGAATTGTGCATTAATACAAAAACTCAAGAGCAGTTCTCTTTGGCTGAAACACTCTAGAAGAGGATTCTGTCCCTTGTCCTGATAAAGAAAAAGGTTTTCCTCTGTGCTTTGCTGTGTGTATGGCTGTGACAATAGCCAAGCAGTTCTGTAAGAGTGCCAGATCTGGAAACTGCAGCCAGATGAATAGGAAGAAAAAGACTTCTCCCTGCATCTCAGGGGTTTAAAACCCTGGACTGGAAAGGAAGATTTGGTTAGCATGGGTCCTATTAAGAACATTCTATTCATGGTACCTGATACAAAAATATTACAAAAGCTGGCATGATTGTGCTTACCTTTTAGGAAAAATGCATCCATTAACATATGGATAGATTTGAGCTTCTTAGATAGTCTATATAAACGCCTTAAAATATGTGAATAGCTCACAATTAATGGAGTGAATTTAGACTGTTAGAGAGCCAATTTTAGCAATTCAAACACCAATTTACTTTCTCCCTCTGACTTCTACTTGGGATCTATGCTTTTAAAGGATAGAAATCACATCTCTTTAGGTTTGTCTAAGCCCAGCTTGTGGGGTGGACTTAATCTGTTGCCCACAAAGATCCGTGTTACAAGCTACATGGCAGGAAATGAGACAGTTCTTTGAAAATGGACAAGATTTAAAACTTTGCTTTAGTTTAGAATTAATGTGTGGGGCTATTAGAATTGAGTGCTTATGCTAAAGGAAAATTATACTTCTTCTCTGTGGGTAGAGAGGTGAGTTAGTAAGTCACTCAGTATGAGTAGAAATCAGAAGCTCACTGAGTTGAAAGTGACCAGGGTACCCCAGGTAGCAAACATTGCAATGCCTGTCTTGAATTCATTGAATGCTTTATGACTAACCATTGAAAGCATCATCATTGTCATCATCATCATCATCATCACTATTATTATCATTATTTTGATCTGTCAACTTTAACATGCCATCCTAACTTAAAGCTTTAACTAAAATTTCTGTTCTGCGTGTAGTCTGTGAGCATCTAGATGATAAGGAAGGAAGCTATGGGGTTATTTTGTCCAGGACTGTGTTGTTCAGTACAGTAGCCACTAGCCACATGTGGGCATTTACATGTAAATTAATCAAAATTCAGAATTCGGTTTTTCAGTTTCCTTAGCTTCATGAGAAATGTTCAATAGCCTGTGTAGCTTGTGGCTATCCCATTTGGCAGTGCAAGTCTAGAGATTAGAAAAAGTTTTAAATGTCTGTAGGCTGCTGCCTGCCCTTGTTTTGCTACTTTGTTTAGGAGGAGAGAAAAAACTAAATGATATAGAGGTGATTTCTGTCATTAAAATCTAAGCCGAATCTGTAAGTTAGACTGGTTGGTGCAAGACCATAAGTTTCTACCATTCTGATTCATCACAACAAATGCCATTACCATAAAATCCCTCAATGGGTGAACTCTTGCTCCAAGGACTGTTGTTCATTTGTATGTTGAGATTTTTGTGATTGTGAACAGCGTAACACAAACTCAAACTCCTGGCTGTTATGACACTGATGCTTAGCAACAATTCACCACAGTAAGAGAATGTTCACAGCTGCTTTAGGGCTTTGTACTGTGAATTGACTAAACTGAAAAAATAGAGTGGAAAATTGAAGCAGGCACAATCCTGTGTCCCATTCCTGAGTAAGTCAGGTCACTCAGTTATTCCACTGGGGTACACTGACCACCTACTATGTGCCTCACACTGAGCCAAATACTAACTTTATGAAGATAAGACATGGTCCTTGCTGTCTAGGAACTCAGAACTTGGAATGGAAAATAAACATGTAAAGAGATAATTATAATATAATTGGGTAAGTATAATAAAAGAGTTATAACTACAGATATTTAAAGTCAAGATATATATATTTATATAATACATGTAAGCAAATACAAATACAGTATTTTGGACTTGTAATTTATTACTAGGTTTTTACATTGGAGTTCTTTGTCTCTCACCTGCTGAAAAAATAAGGATGTGGCAGTTTGATACCACCTTTTGAGTCGCTTGTTCTGTAGATGCAAACCTTTAGGTTCAGACTGTGGAGGGAGCAGAGCTGTGTGACTCGAGTATATTGGGGTTGGTTGGAAGCCAGAGATGTGTGTATGAGGACTGAAGGGTGGGCTGCCCGCGGTACTTGGTGTGTGATGGAAGTGCCCAGTCACAGCCTTCTCCATGTCTCCCCAGCTCTCTGCGCCATTGTTGCCACCATCTGGTTCCCCGTGTGCGCCCACCGTGAGACCACCATCGTGAGCTTTGGCTACTCCCTGTATGCGGGCTGGATCGGAGCCGTGCTTTGCCTCGTGGGTGGCTGTGTCATCGTCTGCTGCGCTGGAGATGCCCAGGCGTTTGGGGAAAACCGTTTCTACTACTCTTCGGGCTCCAGCTCCCCCACTCACGCCAAGAGCGCCCATGTATAAGACAGGTGCCAGCCTGCCAGCCACGGAGGTGCTGTGGATGCTGGGCCTGTGGCCCTAGGTTCACTGCCCTAGTTGGGGAAACCCCTCCTCTGTCAGGCTCCAAAGCCAAAGGTCTAGAATAGCATCCTTTCTGGCATTTTGTAGTCTTAATACCCGCCCCCCGAACCCCAAATCCCATTTTGTTGCCTTAAAATAAATCTTCAGCAGCTCAGATAATGCCCACATGTTTTTCTCATGGTTTTGCCCACTATTACCTCTTGGGCGTTCTTTTGTTATCCATAAAAGTTATACATTTACATTTTTTCTCTCTCTGTCTTTAAATTTTAATTATCTTGCAAACATTGTTGAGTTGGGCGTGGGGGAGAGAAATAAAAGACACTTTTCAAACTGTTGTTACAGATGACAATGGGAGCCTCATAAAGATGCCTCTCTGTTCCCTCCCTCCCCTCTGGCTCCGAGGTCATTTAGTTATAAGTTAGAAAGATAGAACTGGGGACATGGGGCGGGGGAGGTGGGGGAGTCCCGAACTTCCCTTCCATGGGAAAGTCTTTTGTAAGTTGAGGGCATGGGGGTGGGGATTTTTTCTTTTTTAGTTTGTGATTTCACATTTATCTGTACATACTTTTTCAAGATTGATCATTTTTATAACCACGGTTTTCCTGAAATTCTCAATGTAGTATGAAGGAAAGAAACCAAATAGACTTTCATTATGTGATACATGATAGCACAAGTGAGTATAACTCTAACTGGCATTCCACACAATGTTTTTGGTTTCTAGTTTGTGTGATGTAGTTTTTAATTCTACATATGCATATGCTTCAACTTCACACACTTTAAAGCTATTTTTCCTCTCTCTGTTTCCATTCTGTTAGCCACCTCGAAGCGATTCTTGTTTAACATCAATTGTACTGTTGAATTTGGCTCTACGGGTGTGAACTCTGACGGTGAGTCAGTATCTGAGACCCCAAGCTCTCCAAACCTCTATGGTGCCTTTTGTTCCTGAAGTGAAATCTGTGCAATAAAATAACAGACTGTCTGCAAAACTGGCCTTTAATGTTCTGTTGTATCCAGAGGTATCACTTATTGATTTTAAACAATTTCAATAGTCTCTAGTAATTTATAGGGACCCCGATCAGTGATGCAAGAACAAGTCATTCTGCACTGCCCTGAATAATTAAAAAGTTGTATTTTATTCACTATATTGTGGTGGTAATGTGTGGTCACAAAAGGGTAGCCTGGATGCTCTCCAGGTTTCTTAAGGGGAGTGACATTAGTGGCGTCTTTAAGTTACATATAAATGGGCAAAAATCAGAAATTGAGTGCTATGCATTATACAGTTAATCTTTTTAAATCTACTTTGAACACTTAGTAAAGGAATTGGGTAGGTGTAAAAGGAAGTATAAAACAAACCTATTTTATTGGATCTTTAGGTAATAATATTTAAATATATTTTGTTCATTGATGTTTGGAAATTTTGGACAAAGACAGACACATTGAGTTGATTTTTGTTTTCTATTCCAGAAACGCTGACCAGTTACGATTCTGCTATAGAAAAACAGATTACAACCTATTTTGGCAGTATTTTTCCAACAATACTAATTTCATTAGCTGGTGGTATAATCATCAGCAAACATTTCCTCTTTGGAAATATCCCCTTGGGCTAGTCATTTTTGTAGATATTTGTGTACATTAGGAGATTATTACCTGGTGGAAACTATTTCTGAATTACTTATACAGAAAAGACAATCTTTATGTTGACCAAAATATTTGCTCATCATGATAGTTTTTGTAAGGACACAAGCCATGTGATTATATTAGAGGATGCTCCCTAATGCAGAATCTCATCATTGTGACCATGAGTGGAGCCAAGGGCACTGGGTGGACGTGCAAAGTTTTGGATCCCCACGGCCCCTCTCCTTTCAACCACCAGCTTGAAGTAGAAGCATCAAGTGTTTTTGTTCTCCGCTTGTGATGGATGTCCCCACCCACCCGCCTCCTTCCCTGACGCTGCTGCTTACTTTCTCATGGGAGGATGTGTGCTATGTGAGCCCCACTTTTTCCTGTAGCAGAAGAGATACCCCAAATCTCCCCTAGCTGACCACATTAGGGAATTCCATTTTGTAGGCCATAACTCAGTGTGGGGGAGGTAGGGAAGGGGAGCTGCTGCACTAGAACAGCGCTATTCAGTAGAAATATACCAGGAGCCACAGATGTTATTTAACAATTTTTAAGGAGCTACCTTAAGAAAGCTAAAAATAAATAAATGATACTAACTTTAATATATTGTACTTAATCCAACATCTAAACTATTATATTAATATGTAAATAATTATTGGTGAGATATGTTACATCTTTCTTTTTTTATTAAGTCTTTGGATTCCAGTGTATATTTGACCCTTATGGGATATCTCAAGTGTACTAGCCACTCCTTCAGTGCTCAGGGGCTGCACAGGGCTAGTGGCTATTGGATTGGACAGCGCAGTGTAGAAAAACAAATCTGCCTCAGTACTGTCAAGAGCTATTCAGCCTTGCTCATTTATTTGTTCTCATTAGCGTTCCATTAGAACCTGTCAATTACAGTGTCAGTAATTGTCACCCAGAGGAAGGGAATGGCCCCAACCACAGGTAAAATGGCAGACCGGAAGTGCTCTACCTGAACAACAGGGAAAGGGAAATTTATGCTCTTGAACCCTGTTGTGCCAGGAACTTCACACCTTTAATTATCTCCACAGTCCCCATTGTATAGGTGAGGAAAATGAGACTCAGAGAGTTTAGATTGTCAAGGTCAGATAGCTACGGTAAAGAACTACAATTGGATTTCAGTCTTTGTAACTCTAAAGCCCCAGTTTTCCAAATTAAGAATCACTACTGAGAAGACAGGCAAAATGCAGATTCAATGTCTGGGTGGGGACCCCAAATCTGCATTTGTATTGCACACCCTTGGATTCTGATGAGGTGGTCCCCACGCCACACTGAGAAACTGAGGGAAAGGCCTCTCTCTCATGCCTTTCAGTAGTGCAGCCAGTCCCCATTTTGTCCCTCTTTGATGGTCCTGAGGGGAGATGACTTTGAGACTTACATCCAGCTTCCCCCCACTGTTTGGCCTAGTCTGGAGGGACCACATACAGGGGAATCTTAGGTTTGAAATGAACCAGTTTAGATCATGCTTTCCAAGAATATGATATACACCAAATTAGAGAAAGACCGTTTCAAGGAAATCTCTGAATCTAGGCATGCCAATTCCAAGACAGCAACAAAGAAAAAGAAGATTGTGTACTTAAGAACACAAGTTGCGTATTTGTGATGGATTGATGGTTTGGGGTAATAGCAGAACAAGGTTTGGTTGTGTCTTGCCCTGCGTGTGTGTGTTTTTTTTTTTCGTTTCAAACTTGCGTGTCAGTGTTTCTCTATACAATGTACACAATGTGAACTGCAGCATCTTAAACGTTTGGCAGGACATTCATGCTCATGACCTCACATGCTGGAGGACAGGGAGGCCACTGTGGGGCTGGCCCCAGGAAGAAGCAGCATCAGTGTTGCCATTGAGATGTCCCCACAAAAGAGTGTGTGACAGCCAGATGTGCAGCCTGATGGAGACTGAGCCAGAATTGTGGGTGGAACATCGGCACCTGCTGCTTGTGGCTTGAATAGCAGCTCTTGAGGAATCTATATTTCTCTACCTCGACGCAGAGTCCGAGAGCTCCGGCTTTGTGGCCCTGTGGCTGGGGGAGGGGATGGAGACGGAGGCACTTGTCACTGCTCCACGCTCCATTGTTGAAATGGAAAATATGGAAACATCCAGCCAGCCATTTTCGACTTTTTTCTTCTCGTGGCACACATATAAACTAATTGATTAAATTGTATGGCACACCAAAAAATGTATTTTTTGCTGAGAAAAAAAATAAGTATAATTTTGATTTAATCACATCAGACATCTATCGTTGTGTCAGCTGTTGTCATTTTTAAATTTGACAGTCTAAGGGAAAGAGTTCAATATCCCTGACTAAATAGTCAGGTATTGCATGTTTTAAAAATATCTGCGGCACACCGGTGTGCCATGGCACACTGGTTGAAAATTGCTGTGTGAAGCCACTTCTAAAGGATTGTGCAAGGTAAGAATTGCTTATGCTTCGTATCAAAATTACCTGCCAAATAACAAGAGGCACCTGTTACCACAGCCTGGTGCTTTCTTTAATTAAAGCGGTTATTTCTCTTGTGTCCAGTTACATACAGTTTTGCTTTCCAAACTGCGAAGTGCATACAGATCACCTGGGGATCTTGTTAAAATGTAGATTCTGCTCCAGCAGGTCTGGGGGTCTGCATTTCTAACAAGCTCTCAGGGGATGCTGATGCTGTTGACCTAGCCTCACACCTGGAGAGGTACAGAAAATTTGAACACCGTAGAAAAATACAAACAAGAAAATAAAAATCAGCCATTGTTTCATCTTTAGAGTGATTTCTTTCATCCATATTCTTGGTCTTCATTTTATTTTAAAACAAAAAACACTAACACACTCTACATATAGCTCTGTAACCTTTAAAGACTTAATACATGGAGAACATTTTCTGTCTCGTGAAGTACTTTTCAAAAACAACATTTTTGATAACCATAGAATCTTCCATTGTTTGAATGTGCCATGATTTACTCAAGGAGTTCCCAAGAATATCGTGGTCATCCTAATTCCTTTTTAATTTTTTTCTTAGAAATTTTGCCATGAACATTGTTGTAGGGTAAATCTTTGCACATACATATCATACTCTCTTTAAGGTAAATTCCTAGAAAGGAATTGTTGGATTGCATATTTCAGAAGTGTTTTTATTGTTTTTCTGGGGTGGGGGGTGCCTAGCTTCCTCCAGCTCTTATAATAGAATGCAGTATGCCGATTTTATATGCTGTTCTTTTAAAATTACTTGCAGTATTTAAAATTTCAGTTATGTTCATAGAAAATTATATAAGAAAGTACTTGTAACAAACAGTTAATAAAAAATTTTCAGAGGTATTTATGATAGGAGAAAGGACGTGAAGAGGCTAGGTAGGGTCTGAAGTTCAGCCTGCCGCACCTCACAACTCTGTTTCAGTTGATGCTGGTCAAGAAGGACCCAAGCAGGAGCATTTGTCTCCAGCAGACTTTGTGCTGGGGGTGCTCCAGCGTCCGCAGCCCCTGGTCAGCAGGGTGAAACTCTAGGAGTATTGCTCGCTAAACCATTGCTCTTTATTTTATTTGTTCTCCCCATAATCTGCTAAACATAATATATGGAGAAAAAACAAAGCTGGATAAGAGCGAATCACTTGTGCATTTCCCCAAGCTTCCTAGACAATAAACCTGTGCTTAAGTTAGAAGGAAATTTACCTGGGTTCTCTTGCTGCCTGTTTTTTTTAAATTCATGTTTCAATGAAGGGTCAGAGGAAAATGCACATAAAGGAGACCTTTCAGAGGCATGAGGAAGCCCAGGACCACTGGAGACGAGAGTCCTCGTACCACAGGGCAGCCAGGTCCTTCCTGGTGCCAGCTGTGGCTTCCACGAACGGAGCAGAACCTTCCCACACACGATTAGGAGGCCTGGGAGCGCTTCTGTTCCCCTGAATTCTCGTTATACCAAAGCCTTCCTCCTTTGCTCTGGCCTTCTCCAAACTGGAGCAGCACTCGGATTTGCCTCAGTGACAGAGTGTCTAAGCAAGGACCTCACGGCATCCCACTCATGGCTCTAAAGTATGCTGTGGTGATCGCCAGTGTGAGAATCATTGAGGTTGAGGCTCACAGGTGCTACCCAGACCTATGGAGACTGTGTCTGGGGGTGGACTTCAGACCCCCCTCCTTCCCTTTCCATGTCTTTTCTCCTATCGTAAATACTTCTGAAAAGTTTTTATTAATCACTTGTTACAAGTACTTTCTTATATAATTTTCTATCAACATAACTGAAATTTTAAATATTTCAAGTAATTTAAAATGTTCTCTGCTTAATGTTCTCTATGTATGAAGCCTGGGAATCGGCCCTTAAAGGATTCTCGAGGTGACTCTGATGCACCTTAACATTTGAGAACCACTGAAACAGGCTCAATGAATGTGGTACTAGGAGAAACCATTACAGAAAAAATAGGTGATCAGATGAAGAAGCTAGAAGCCAGAAAGTTCGGGTGCTTTGCCCAAGGCCATGTTGCTAGAGAGTCATTATCTTTTTCCTAGGACTCCATGAAACGATGGGGTTGTGGTTGGGGAACAGGCTCTTCTTTGAACTAGCCATCCCATCAGAACAAGAGCTTCCCTTGTCTTGTCTGACCCTTCCTCCTTGGTCTTGGGCTGAGCCCCTGACTCTGGCTGGGCTACCCTGAGAGGTCAGGGACTGTCCCAGGCAGATCAGCAGGAACCCATCCTTGACTGGAGCTGTGGGTCAGAGCACATTCCGCTCTGGGAGCAAAGCTGTGAAGATATGCGCCTGAAAGCTTGCAGCAGCTGCCGTACCAGCCCCATGGGAAAAACCTGAGTCTGGGAAAGTGAGACCAAATGCACAGGGAAGCAGAGGTGAGAGAACAGAGAAAGGGCTTTGGGGCATATGGCACCTGGATCCACTGTTTCCAAAGACAGCTTCACAAATGCACTTTGGTTATAACCATTCGTTCCTTTACTTCTCCTGATCAAGCTCTGTCGATTAGAACCCAAATCATTCCGACTAGGCAGTGACACAGACCCAGGTCCCTCAATGTCCATGTCAATTTTCTCCTTTTCTCTGGGGCATTGCGCCTTGTCTTCCACTAGCTGCGTGGTCTTGATGGGACCACCCATGACCTTCCTCCCTCGCCACATGAAAGGTCTGGAAAATGGATGTGTGATCCAGGTCAGTTCCAATACAGTGATTCAATAAAGTCCTCTCCTGGCATTTTTCAAACTGAAATGAAGGAAGGAGACCTTTCTCTCCAGTTAGGAGAGCTTCCATCAGTCTCCCTGGCGTCTGTCCCCTCGTGAAGAAGCCTGCCTGCAGGAGGGGAGAGAACGGGAAGAGATGAGAGAAGCATAGCAGGGGCCAAACACCATTCAGGTCTCTGGGTTCATGTGGCCCTGGAGCCAGTACCATCATTTTGGTCAAAGCTAGTCTGAGCTAGGACACTGTCACTTTAAGGAAAACAGTCCCTTCTAAAGGAGGGCCACCTGAACCATTTGGTTTAGACCTCTGGCCTGAGGCAGTCTTATATTTGTGGTAAATTTATGCAGGGTAGAAGGCTAAGGTTTTTCATCACTAATGTTTATCCTAACTGTAACCCATAGATACCCTCCTCACCCTCCCCACTGTTCTCCACTCCTTCCTAACCCTCACAAGCTCTTAAAGCTTTGGTTATCTTAAAGATGGGTTTTATGAAAATCTGCTAAAATTATATTATTTATTCATCCATTGATTCATTCGTTAATTAGTTAAGTGAACATTTAATGAGCATTTGCTGTGTGCCAACCGTGCATTAGCTACCCCATATAAAAAAGCAACACAAAGACAGAACTAGCTCTCAAATAATTTACAGTGTAGTGGTGTAGTCAGGTATATCACAGATAACGATGCTGAGAGCTCCTTATCGTTGTCATCTTTAATCTACTTGGGAAAGTTACACCCTGACTGAGAGGGGAAAATAAAATACCAACAGAAGCACATTGTTGCACAGATTAAAGATAAGAGTTTATAGAATATTTAATGTATAAAGGCATATTGACTAGGTTTTCTTGCAAGCTTGAACCTTTTTTATGGGTGTTGAAAGTCAGCCAGTCCCTAAGCTCCCTGAAGTTCTGATTTAATCATGAACCAAACAGTGAGGGATTGGCTGAGAAGTGCCTTCTTCAGGCTTCTGCACAGCACCCTGCAGAGACTTTCTGCAGAGGAATATGCTGTTTTTTCTTAAGGCTGAAATTTACTTGAAGTCATCAATCTTTTGCTTGTCTAAATGATCTAAAAACTCCCTCTCCAGCTGTCAGAGGTCAGCTTTTCTCATGATAGGTGCGATGGAATCACAGCTGAAACCAGCCAGCCCTGACGTGCACATAAAATCCACAGCCAGGTACAGTGAGCAGAGCGGAGTGGAGATTTGCAGCAATGACCCTCCTCCTGGGGACTGTGGGGGGTCTTAGAGCGCTGAACTCTTCCAAAGGAAAATATGAAGAGTAATGTTTCTTTTCATAGTTGATTGAAAAACAAACAATAAAAACAAAAACCTAGGCTTTATCGAGTTACCAGTACAGGTACACGTGAGTCGTTTTATGAACTCCATTTCACAAGCTGTAAAAGTTTGACATTCCCCAGTCTTCGCCTAGTGTGGTTGGTTCTGCCTCACAAAGCCCACAGTGGCCCTGGCTCCCTCCAACTCACTATTTCACCAACCCTACGAGGTGGCCCTTGAACTGCAGGTATACAATGGTAGCATGTACATAGCAGGTGGAGAATCAAAGGCTTAAGCCCACCATCTCCCGGGATGACTCCCTGAAGCTGCCACAGTAATCTGCTTGCAGTAAGTCACGTGGCCACACCTAGCTCCAAGAGATGCAGGAAAGACAGTCTTTATCAGGGCTTGCCACATAATCGGCGATGCTGGTGCAATATGAAAATGTGGAGCTCCTTTTACCAAAAGGGGGGAAAAAGTGTTGTTAAAGATACTAAAATATAAAGTTTTTCCTTTGTCTGTAGTCTGTGTTTTGATTTGTCAGGGTGTTATTTTTTTGTTAAATGTTCTAAGTAAAGAAAAATTAAAATTTTAAATTACTAGCATCATTTTATTATTATTCTTTCTGTTGTGCAATGTCCGTTTTAAATGCAAATGTAGGAGTGTTTCAGTTTTATGCAGAAACAACCCAAATTCCACAATTTGTATTTGGTAGCTTATACATGTATCAGCATTTATTTCTTATTAGAACAGTGGAAACACTGCACAAAACTAACTCAATTGTGTTTTATGTCCCTTCTTGATAAGGTACGTATTCTGCCAACCCTCTACCCTCAGCTTATTGATAAGTAAGGAAGTACTGAAATGAAAGCATTATCTTTCCTTTTCCTCCTATGTCATCACTTTCCCTGTACAGTGGTTGATTCAACAGGGAGTTAACACAAGGGTATGATAGGGTTCCTTGGTCACTCACATTTCCTAGAACTCCATTGTCTCCTTTTTGTCTCTGAAGCAAATTGTGGCTTGAGTGGTTAAGTGAGGCCTCGAGGGGAACTGTCAGTATACCAGTTTACTCAGTGTCTTAGTCTGTTTGGGCTGCTATAACAAAATGCCACAGATTAGGCAGCTTAGAAACAACAACAACTTATTTTTATTTTTTAAAAGATTTTTTAAAAAGATTTTTATTTATTCATTTTAGACAGAGGGGAGGAGAAGGAGAAAGAGAGGGAGAGAAATATCAATATGTGGTTGCCTCTCACACGCCCTCCTACTACGGACCTGGCACACAACCCAGGCATGTGCCCTGACTGGGAATTGAACCCATGACCCTTTGGTTCACAGGCTGGTACTCAATCCACTGAGCCACACTAGCCAGGGCAAAAAAAATTATTGTTTACAGTTCTGGAGGCTGAAAATCTAAGATCAAGGAGCCAGCATAGCTGTGTTCTGGTAAAGGTCTTCTCGGTCTGTAGCTGGCACCTGTTCACTGTGTCCTCGGGGTGGGAGGGGCAAGGGAGCTCTTCGGGCCCTTTATAAAAGCATTAATCCCATTCACAACAGCTCCACTCTTAGGACCTCAGCACATCCCAGAGGCCCCAAGTCCTAATACAGTTCCATCACTTGTGGGGTATAAGGACATGGAGCTTAGAATTTGAACATATAGCACTCAGTCATAGACATAACAAATACTTACCTTTGAACTTGCTTGGAGCCTTGCTGAACTCCCACCTCTTGGACCTCATGGGTCCACAGAATTCTATGCTCATGAGGCACTGTGAATGCTCTATGCAAACAGGGTGCCAAGGAATGGTGGGCATGTGTACCACACAGGTATTTTCTCTGCTTGCACACATGCTCCATCATCCCATTAGCCTTTACTTACAAAACACAAGTTCATCAATGAAGTTATTAAAAATTTCAAGATGGCAACAATAGAGAATTAAACCAAATGTGGGGTCCTTCTGGTTGTAGGGCCTCTGACACTACACAGGTTGCATGTCCTTGAAGCCAGCCCTAGCCTTTACTCTAGCTGGCTATGTGCTGAGGGAGAGAGTGAGAGCAAGAGTGAGAGCGAGAGCCAGGGAGAGAGAGAGAGAGAGAGAGAGAGAGGGAGGGAGAGAGGGAGAGATCAAGTCCTTATTATAGGATAGGAATTTCATCATGGGGGTCCACCCTCATCACTTCATTTAAATCTGATTACCTCCTAAAGGCCTCACCTCCTTAGACCATCACACTGGGGGGGTTAATTAGGGCTTCAACACAAGAATTTTGAGAAGCACACACACATTCAGTCCATTCACCTATCAGTATTATCCCTTTTTTCCACATGAAGAAACTTGGGCCCAGGGAGATGAAGAAATGAGGTAAGGCCACACAGCTAGTGAGTATCAAGGTCAGCATTTGAACCTGTGTCTTCCAATGTTAAGGCCAGTTGTCATAGTGCTACAGCACACTTCGAGTTTATGAAATGAAAGTTATGCTTAACAAAATACAGTAGAATGAAAATTTCAAAAACATGGATTTTCCTCAGAGGATATTAAAGAGCAGCATACATTTTACTTAAAATAGAAACATAGAGATAGCATGTAAGTATTCCTTTAATTTATAAAAACAATTCCACGAGTTAGGAGTTATCATATGCCCATTTTATAGATGAAAAAAATAGAGGCTCAGGGTGGTTAAAGAAATTGCCTAAGGTTCCATAGGCAGGATTATAACTCTTACAGTCTGACTGCAAAGCCTGAGGTATTAACCACTCCTCTAGCATTTGAGTGAAATTCATTCCTGAAGCAAGTGGAGTGAATTGCTTATGGAAAGCCATTTAATGAAAGGACAGATTTGAAATTAGCATAAGATTTTTAACATAAGTACTCTCTCAATTAAAAATGTTAATTTAGTGGTTAGATTAAATTCTTAGAATGGTATCCTTTATCTACAGTCAATTGGAAAATTAGAAAATAAGGGGAACTCAACTTCCCTATAGTAGGGGGCTATTACATATTTGTATCTCTGGAAAGAGGAAATGTAGACTCACATTCTCCATCACTACACAAATGAATTTTCAGGAAATAAGGGGAATTAGCTACTAAAGGGAGTAAACTCTGTGGTAGGCTTTGAAGTCCTAATAAATGACAGAGATCATAATCTGTATATAAAAAATCACCCAGGAGCACCTTTTAGTAGATCTGGGCCACGGCAGTGATGACTTGGTGACAATTCCCAATGCTGTCAAGCCAGAGTATGGACAGTGTTCAGATTGTGGGTTTAGTTTGCAAACAAATGCTAAGATGAGTGCCTAACTCTGTTTTTAGCAAAGACGTCATTGGGCTGGACAGCCCTCCAAATATCAATCATTCAATTAGGCTTCCTTAGGAAAACAGTGTTATGATTTTTGCACAGAGCCATTTTGAAGTTAAGTAGTTTTGGCTTAAAATTTGAAAATAAGGGTGCACTCTAGGTCAGGAGGTCTTTCAGAGCTATTTGCAATCCCACAAGACCCCTAGAAGGGAAGTATGTAGGACCTTGATTTTGTTAAAAAATATATATTTGGCTTGAGGATGGAAAACAGAGAGAGAGAGCCTGGGTTCTGACTTCCTAGTTATGCAATTTCTCTCTGGGCCCAAGGAGGATGGGCAGTGCCAAGACCTGGGAGGCCACTAAAGACACCCTCTGTCTTCAGGTTTGGAATTTATTTCTGATGTTATGATAAGAACAAAAGAGCCATACTCCGCATCCAGCCTGGAGCTGCAGAGAGCTCCTGATGGAGAGAGCAGTGGAATGAATTCGTGTCCTTGAGGTCCATCCCCAAAGCCTGAAGTTTTCCCTGAATAAACCTCCTTTTATTTAACAACACTTTTAGAGAGTTATTCTCCATGAAGGCATCTGAACCCTTCCTGAACCCATTCACTGCCACTTGGAGTTAATGAGTTCCATATGTTTACCACCGTGGTGAAAGTAGTTATTCCATTTATTTGTCCTCCAGCTGTCTCTTGTATGTAAGCTGGTTGCTTTGTCTCATCAATAGTTCATTTGGTTGCCACCATGTTTGCTCACCTCATTGCAAGGGTTCCTAAACTGATCTCAGAACTTGAAAAGGGGCAGCTTTTGAGATGCAAGTTTTGCTGAAGAAGGTTGGGTAAACATTCTGCAGTGATTGAAGATCTGGGCGCCAGTAAATTAGCTTCAAATGCATCCATTTTATAATCTGTTAGATGAAAACAAAAGCTTCACAGGCTTTGAGAGAAGAACATAAAACATGTTTCAACTGCTATATAGTGCTAAGTGATAAATATGCCTCTCATTTCCCTCTATGTTTTTTTTTCACTAGGTGGTTGGGCATTTTCTGGAAATGTAGTAGTATTTCATCATATTCATGAAATCAAATTAGGAAAGATACTAGAAGGTGCCTAGTGAATTTATTCAATGATTAGATCTTGAGGGTTTGCCAGAAAATCCCACTAAACTTCAGCATAATTCCTCTAATATATTTTCTTAGCTGGATATATAGTTCCACATTATTATCTTTTACTGAATGATACAGTTTAAATTCTAGGACACCAAAATATTTTATAGATGGTTTCTTTCCCTTTAATTATTATAAAATAAACAGATCATGTTCTTCTACCTAAGAGTTCTTTTTTCACTTTTTTGTGTTTTCCTTCACAATTCTATGTACAGGAGTCAGCTTTTTATATCTCTGCTATTAAATCTTATTAGAAAATTTCATTCTGCAAACTTTTATTTACCTCCTCTGTCTCTAGATGTACTTATGAATGTTTAGTTATCTCTATAGATGAAAAACTGTATTACTGTATTATATATGGTATAAAATGGACACAAAAATATTGAGAATGGAAAAATGAAATAACATTTTATTTCATATTATTTATTCATAATGAAAACTTTCTTTTCTCTTTACATTAGTAATACTATTTTAAGAAGAGCATTGAGTTTGAACTTACCTCATTATTTATTACTGGGACAAAAACATTCAAATGTCTGATTATTAGTTTAGTTAACTTTTCTGCTTAGTTTTAGTAGCTGCTTTGGCTGAAAAGGCTACTTCATCTGAGTACACAGAACCATATAGGAGAAGCGCTGACTGCCTTTCTCAGTCATTGTACCCTTGGGTCACCCTCCTCCATCAATTTTGCAGAGATTTGTGTTAAAACTTGGCAACTCTGCATCTCCCTTGATGCCTTTCAGTTGATTTTTTTCAAACTAATCAAGTAGGTTACATTTTTGTACGTCTAAAAATTGCATTTCATGCAATCAGGTAGGTTGCATTTTTGTATGTTTAAAAAATTGTTTAAAAACTCTTCATTTGTAAGATTTCTTAATCAGATTTTAAAAATTTAAGTTTTCTTTATGTATACAGTAGGGCTGGTTTTATAGTTGATACAATTTTTGGTAATAAAATTACATACATGTCCAAATATATCTTTTTCAGTAGGATCTTGGCATTGTATGAGTTTCCTTCTAAAAGCAATTGCTTTTTCATACATTGTTATAAGGTCACAGATTAACCATGTTTATTTTGCTTTTAAAGCCGTGTCAGCAAACCTTTGTACTTTTGGCTTTGTTATTTTCGCTGCTATCACTGATTTATGGTTCTTTTGCAGGAATCTTTAAAAATGAGTAGCTTTTTCTGTAGAGTTAGTTTAGTAAAAACAGGTAATGCAATTTGTAAATCCACTTAAAAGGGTATTTCTAATATACAAGATATCATAACTTGAATGAAACAGTGAGGGTGGTGAGGGTGGTGCTGGCTTCCTTCCTCACTGAAGAGGGGCCTCTGTCCTCAGGAGCTCTCAAAAACCCAGGTGACCATCAGACCCTTAGAGCGAGGGAATGGTGGGTATGTGAACCACTGTAATCTATAATAAGCTCCATAATACAATGCAATACCAATCAAATTAAGCCTTATATTCAACATATTGAATATACTATTATAATAATGTTAATATCTCATAATTAATATAATATATACATGTTATATTAAATATAAGGCTTAATTTGATTTGTATATAATAGTATATTTATATTCTCTATATTATTATAACATAATATATAATATAAATTAATGTATAATATATACCATATGTTCAACATATTGTTTATATAATAGGTTAATATATTATTGTGAACTATAATATAGAATATATTAACACTGGATAATATTTTTATATTAATATTATACTTATAAATATCTACAGGGTGGGGCAAAAGTGGGTTTATAGTTGTGAGTATATGAAACAGGTTCTTGAATTATTATTAATTATATTATTTTCAGACAAACAGGTGTAAATCTACATTTGCCCCACCCTGTATAATACTTAATAATACCTAATATAAGGCTTAATTTTGTTCTTGATTTTTAGATTAAAAGTATTTTACAAATATTTCTAATATTTCTTTTTTATGTCTTTTTGGAAGCTTCTGATCTATAGTAGGAGACACATAAACGAAAAACTGTTCAACATGTAAAATGCTATACATGTTAAAAAAGAACGCTATGGAAACATGAGTTTAAGGAAGGAGAGGACAGGGCAGTGGTCCCATTCTGGAAATTCTGAGGGGAGCTACATTTGGGAGGAATTTGAAGGCAGAATGGGAATTTTCTGAGTGGGGCAAGGGGATAGAGGACCTTTAAGACGTGAGAAGACAGGAGAGTGTGCCTGGGAGACACTGCGGAGTCTGCCTGGGTTCCACTTGGAGCACTTGGCGGGGGGTGAGACGTGGAACTGGAGAGGTGGGTCGGGGGGGTGCCCAGGCTGTGAAGGACTTTGTTCTATTGGCAAGTGGGAGCCACTGGAGATTTTACATAGAGGAATGACCTTTTAAAAGGGTGTATTTCATCTATAAATCATAACTAGTATGGGCTTTTGAAAACAGTTACATTTTTGGCAAGTGTGCATAAAATTCTATTCAATCTAATTTAGCAAATAATTACTGACTGTATTCTGCATGACAGGCAGTATCCCCAAGGCAACACAAAGGTGTATCGGCACATGGTTTACTTGGGAGAAGGAGTAAGCTGAATAGTTACAACTAAATACACAAATATCTGCATTTATCCTTTAAAATTGTGATGTGTTTGACATCTGGAACAAATTAACACCAGTATTTAATACTTAACAACACATATTTAAGCCAAGTATCCAAGCTAATGAGCTCTACTTTAGAGTAGGTTCCAGTATGGATTCCTTCTGCTGAAGGAATATAAACAGCCTAAATTTGTATGTGCCAGTGCAGAGAGAGAAATCTGTGTCTGGTCTGGCTTTGAGAGGAGAGCTTCTATTTGTGTCATTGCTTGGCGAGAGGTGCCAGGGTGTCTTCTTGGTTTTCCACTTAGGACATGACAAATGTTTGAAAAGGTCCTTTATGTTATAGGAAATAAATCTTGACAAAATTTTATTTTTGAAAATAAAAGTAAAATATGATTTTAAGAACACTTGGAAAAAAGAGAAAAGTATAAAGAAAAAAATTCAAAAGCATCCCAAATAAGACTTCTTAGAGGTGACAATGGTTAATTAACACTTTATATAATCTTCTAAATTTTTCTTTTTTAAAAAAATTTTAATCATTGTTCAAGTACAGTTTTCTTCCTTTTACTCCCAATCCAGCCCACCCACCCAACCCTCCCCACTTCCCTCCCATTACCACCCTCCCCCTAGTTTTTGTTCCAGTGTCCTTTAAATTTGTTCCAGTAAACCCTTCCCATTCTCCCCTGAAATTCCCTCTTCTGTCCCCTCTGGTCACTGTCAGCCTGTCCTCTATTTCAGTGTTTTTGATTATATTTTGCTTGTTCCTTTGTTTTGTTGTTTAGGTTCCTGTTAAAGGTGAGATCATGTGGTATTTGTCTTTCACTGCCTGGCTTATTTCGCTTAGCATAATGCTTTCCAGCTCCATCCAAGCTGTTGCAAAGGGTAGGAGCTCCTTCTTTCTTTCTGCTGCATAGAATCTTCTAAATTTTTCTATGCATTTATAAAGTATATATATTTTCAAAACTAAAGACATTCTATATATAATCTTTGCATTCTACTTAAAAAATTTAACATAATGAAGATCTCATGTCATGAAACATTTTTTAAAGACATTTTTAGGTGGATGTACAGTTTCAAGTTCTACAGTTATACTATACTTTTTTAAACCTCTAGTTTGGGATATTAGGTTGATTTCAATTTTGGGGGCATTTTTTTCTTGTAATCACAGATATATTTTTTGGCACAAATCTTTTACCATATCTCACATTATGTATTTTCTTAGGATCAATTTTTAAAAGCGATTTGAAAGATCTGAGATCTGCCAGAAGTAAACTGTTGAATATTTAGAGTGATTGAGATTGTTCTTCACTTTGGAAGGAGCATAGGGGGTCCTCTGAGTGCTGAGGAGAAACAGAACTTCATTCATTCCTTCAACAAGTATTTGTTGAATGCCTCCTCCATCCCAGGCTATGCACTAGTTGCCAAAGGTGCACCAGGAAGCAAGAGAGATGTGTTCACCCCTCGTGGTAGTGGGGATGTGGAAAGGTAGAAATCATAGACCAACTTCTGGTTTATAGACGGGAAACAGGAAGTGGCTTGCCTGAGTTTACCTAGCCAGATGTGAAAAGCCAGGAATGAAATATGGGTTTCTCTCTCTTGGAGTCCAAGCCTCTTTGCACCTCACCAGCCATCTGTTCCTTCAGAGTGATTTGGGGACATCAGTTCAGGGCAGGTTTACGGTCTCTTCTCCCCTTGTTGTATTTGGATCTAGCTCTAGGCAAGGTTGGGCAGTGAATGGGACCCAGTGTATCTGTGGGACCCTGATCTCTCCCTTCTGTCCCATTTCCCCTCCTGAAGTCTCCTAACCCCCTCTCAGGCACCCAGAGACCTCATAATCTTTTCTCATGACTTGTGGAAATGTGTTTTCTGAGAAGAAACTGGTGTCGGTCATTCATATCTCAACTTAGATGAGTTAAGACACTGTGCTCCTTCTTCCAGGGGGAGTTAACTGTGAAGGCATTGAAAGATCTCTTTCTTATTGAGGAATGCCAAACTTTGTTTCCAGTGGAGGCGTTTTGGGCATCAGGGAGCAGATAGGGCAGAGGTGCCCCTCCTCCACTGGCCTCCAGGCTCACAGCACATCTTTGTATGTCCTTTCCACCTTGGTTGGTTAGCCCAACTCCACATTCTCATATAAGAGGGAAGGCTGGTGAGAAAGTTGAGGACATTGTATTCACACCTGGAACTTACTACCAGTAGATTAAAGGGGCTGCTTTGGGGGTAGAGCTTCGTAGAACAGGGAAACTCCATTGCTAGGAAACCCCTATCCTCCTCCCCAACCCTGCCCAGTGAGGAGTGTCTCTGCTAGGAAGGAAATTCAATCAGTATTCCAGCCACCAGAATTGAATCTGGATGGACTATTTCCTCTTCGGATTCTGTTCCAAATTGCATTCCTCTTGCATGTTTGAAGTTAAGAGTCACAAATCATTTGTATTTCCCCTTTCTAAAGGAAAGCCTGCCACAATAATTACCTCACCCTGTTCGCTGACTTACGGAGGGCTCATCCCTTCCTGAAAACACTCTAAATGACTTTGATGGGTAAGTATCAGGCTCACACATATATGTAATAAAAGCTTGGAGAATTCAAATTTCTAGTTCATAGAAGTGGGGGTGTGTGATTTTTCTCTCCGAGCCTCATAGTTTCATTTTTCTTGATTAGATTGAGGCCAATGTGAGAATGGAAAAAACCTATCTTCACATAGGGGAAGAGATGCACGTGGGCCAAGGAGAGGAAGGGAGCGTGACACAGGAAGGACTCTCATTGCCAGTCAGAGAACTGCTGACAGTTGAACATCAAATGTGAAAGAGCTGTCAATTTAATGTTTGTGATGTGAAGATTCCTCACATTTCTAACGGGGTATTTAAATTTTGAAGTGGCTTTGAGTTACGGTGTAAGGAGAAGATGGTTCTAAGGCAGCTTTGATACTTGGAATAACATTTTTAATTGTTTTTCCATTTTAAAAACTGTGGTAAAATATGCAGAACATAAAACTTAGTATCTTAGCTATTTTTAAAAGTACAGTTTAGTGATAATAAGTACATTCATCTTGTTGTGCAAGGATCACCACCATCCTCTTCCAAAATCTTTTCGTCTTGCAAATATGAACCTCTCTACTCAACAAACAGTAACTCCCCACCCTCCCCTTCCCCAGCCCCAGGAAGCCACCCTTCTTCTGTCTCTATGATTTTGACTACTCTAAATACCTCGTGATTGGAGTCATGTAGTACTTGTTTTTCTGTGACTGGTTTATTTCACTTAGCATAGTGCCCTCAGAATTCATCCATGATGTAACAGGTGTTACAATTTCCATTCTTTTTAAGACTGAATAATATTCCATTCGAGGTCTGTTGGGAAAAGTCCACCCATTGTTAATACAATGGGAATGGTTTACACTACATCAGTGTAACCTGGCAACCAAGGAGAGTGGACTGGAATGAGCATGCGTGAACAAGACTTCACTATACTAGTCAGAGGGAGTGGTAGATGCCATTGAGTGAGCATGTGTACATTGCATTCAAAATGACTGCGTGAGTACAGCAACGAATCTGTGTCAGATTTTAAGCTTGAACATTCCTCCGTGTAAACTATTCGGATGATTCAGAAGGCCACAGCTGGGCAACTGGTGATTGACAGCTTCACCAGGATAATGCATCCACTCATGCATCATGTCTCATGCAGAGTTTTTTGGTGAAACACCAGTCCTAGTGACTCAGCCCCTCTATGGCCCAGATTTGGCATCCTGCAACTTCTGGCTTTTCCCAAAACTAAAATGACCTTTGAAAGGGAAGAGATTTCAGGCCATTGGTGAGATTCGGGAAAATACAATGGGGACAGCTGATAGCAATTGGGAGAACTGCGTGAGGTCCCAAGGTGCCTACTTGTCCTGTGTACCATGTGGAGAGAAGCAGGGGGAGGGGAGGAAGTCCAAAGACAGAGCCTTTACCTCAGAAACTCAGTCATCTGAAGAGACTAGATAGGAAGAAAACTGAGGTTCTATAAATTAATACATTTAAAGTTTGTTTTTCTCCAGTGCTATCCTGCAAGGGAGATCATGAGGGGTAGGAAAGAAAGACACGGCAGTTCTTCCCATCTCCAGTAGTGTAGAAAACATGTGACCCCGCTGCACCTCTCTCCATTACTCCAGGTATCTCCATTACCTGCACTACCAAAAAGTGCAATCAATTAAACCACCACTGATGCTATTTCAATGGGTTTGGGATTGTAGGTGGGTAATATTCCTCCAACTTGTCCTTAAAATGAATGGGGGCCATGGAAGTGAATGCTACGTGGTGCCAAGGCTGGAGGGGGCGTGTGGTTCTCACTGGGAGCTGGTCCCGGGAGTCGGGTAACTCAGGAGGCAGCAGAGTGGGCTGAGTTCTGGGTAGAGCCCTGCACCTTTTTGGAAGGAACCAGTTCTCGTTTTCCCGGGTGCACTAAAGTAAAGTGAATTTTAAAATGCAGGATGGGTGGGTGGGCTGGAATGGGAGTAAAAGGGAGAAAACTGTACTTGAACAATGATTAAAATAAAAAAAATGCAGGATGGCACTGGCTTTCCTCAAATTTAAATTTTGATAGTCAGTTAGCTGTACTTTTTGAAGTATTTTTATTCTGAAAACAAATTTTCCACAATAATGCAATTTGTTTCAAACCAAAAAAAAATGTGCTCATTTATCTGGCTTTTCTAGAATGGACAACTGAAACATTTAAGGCAAGATTCATTTATTCACCTCCATTTGAGAGTGGAGAGAATGTATCAGACATCAGGTACTGGTTAAGGTTAACAAAATATGGGGGAGCTTCTTCCTCTTTTCTGTTGTCCTTCGATAGTCTCCTGTGTAAAAGCTTTACAATACTATGAATATTTTATAGTAAGACACTTTTGTTTCTGACTTTTTAAATAAACCTCTTTTAAACTTAAAGGCACACAATAAAGCTTTATGCATTTATTAAAATATACACATTTTGGTAAATTTAGAATTTTCCCTTAGTATCTTGATAAATCAATATATTATCAATACCACAATCAATTTCAAAATAAAACATACTCCATAACACATCTGCATATTATTTCTTTCTTCATGATAAACTACAACACCCCATTGTACAGTGCACCAATGGGAATTAAAAACCACAAAACGAACAAACTTTAACGAATACAGCAATTTCATACCAATATATATATATACATATATGTATCAGAGAATGACACCAGAAATTACCAGCTGCAAAAAGCAAGTTGTACTTCTCAAGGACCAAACAAAAATGAAACAAGTTAGTAAAATTTACAAGCTGTACTTATAACTTTGGATACGAATTAAACAGTAACCTTTCTTTTCCACAGTGAGAAAAAGCTAGAATGTCGAGTCCTGCCGTTGGGTGGTGTGACTACATGGGCTGAGAACAACACCTGCTCTCTCAAAACCTGCAGCCCCGTCGGTTCGCTCAGACAGTTGAGGTATTTATGTGCCATCGTAGCATCAATAGTGTCTTTGCTTTGGAAAGGGGGGGATTATGATTCTCGCCTTCGGGAGTGTGAGACAAATGTATCACAACTGCCAAGACCAGTCAGGAGAAGGGGGGCAAGGAACAGTTTCTGCATCCCAATATTCAAACCAACACAATCCTTCATAGTCTGCACTTCCTGAGAAATTTACACAACCCACAGTTCCCTTTGGCCAATGCCACTGATTCAATATCAGGAAGATGTAATAGCAAAGGAAATATAAAAAGCATAGAGGGAGTCCCAGATGAAAAATCCATGCTGCCCCCAACTCTTAGTTCAAATATAGAGCCATTTTCTTTTCTTTTTGTACCAAAATGCACTGAATGTTTTTAAAGAGTAAGAAATTAGAGCTACCTACTTTCAGAAGACTTCAAGTCCGCAGCTGTGTTTGTGGAAGCCTTATGTGAATTTGTAATTCCATGCATGCAGAAGACTGTTGAATGATTTCTAACACTATTTTAGTTGATACTGCAGAATATAGGTTCATTTTTGATAGGCTTCAAAACTTCCACTAATCCCTTTTGAGCTTTAAGTCCTAAAAAAAGTTTTTTTTTCTTGGAGAATTAATTTTGGCTAAAGGCTACAGCTTAGGTATTTCAGAATGATGCAAGCTGAACAAGAAGAGGAAAGCATTTTAGACAGGAAGTCGCTCCCGAGGAGGAGAAACAATCACAACAGCCTCTTCTGCAAAGTCTTAGAGAAAATACAAGTAGACACAGGCTTAAGAATTATGTACATGTAGGGGTTTTTTTGTTACCCATCACCATTCCAACTGAAAAACATGAAGCACACTCACTCCGTGGTGAAACAGCATCCTGGTTCCTGCCTGTGGCGGCGCCTGCCGTTTGAGATGCTGCTTCTGCACTTGTGCATTTGTTTAACTACAAGTGTTGGCTGTCTCACAGGGGGCCATCATGCTTACCAGTTGGCACCTTTCTTGAGGACTTCAAAGGGCCCCGGAAGACAAACAGGTCCTCAGCATCAGGGAGGTGCTTGCATACCAGAGAAACCTAGGTTTAGCAACAATTTTTGATAGAAACATTCTCTTTGATTAGTCTTGTTCCAAATGGCATGAAGATAAAGGGCTACCATGCAGCCCTAGGGACCAACTTTGGGGTATGAGTTTCCTTGCACCTCCTTCCCTGCATGAGTAAGACATTAAGGCCACCTGTGGATTGCTCACTAACCTGAAGGCTTAAGTCCAAGAGTGGACCATTGTCTGCTGCCTAGACTCAGTGAGCTGACCTCAGCTCTGGCTTCAAACTCATTTCCTGATATCTGACTTCTCCACCCAACAGGACATTCCAGTCTGAGATACAAGACAGGTAAACCTGTGGCTGACCCTCCATGGGCTTCCACTGACCTCTCTGGGCCCTGGTAAAACCTGGTGGGAAAGGGGAGGGCAGTACACTTTAGTTTTTTAGGCCAGTTCTCAAACTCCTTGAGCTCAAGCTGAGTATATCTTGAGCTGAGGTTTTACTGTGTAGATAAGATAGAAATAAAAACTTGTTAGGTTTAGTTGTTTAAATTTATTGTTGAAAATTTTAAAGTAGCTGCAAATAACTTTGTGTTATCTGTGCACATGTTAGATGCCCACACTTCTCCTAGGTTAATGCTTTAGGTGTGGATGTTTTCTCCCTTTAATGTGTTAGATCAGCTTGGAGTGTGTATGTGATTTGTTAGCTCCTTGCATAGGCAGAGGGAGTCACTGCCCCAGCTTCTAAAAGTTCAAATCTCCCTGATTCATACTTTCATCATTTCCCCAATGCCTCCCCACCCAAGCAGAGTCAGCCAGCTCAGCTCTACTTTCACGTCTGTCTGTGGGTGAGCCCTAACCTGCCTTCTCAGCATGTTTTCTTATGTTTCATACACAAATCATGCATAAATCATGAGCTCTTGCCAAACTAGCTTTTTCCTTTCCTTTGAAGGAGACACAGTACAACTTACTAGTTAGGAGACAGCCGTCAGCCAGAGTCTATACCCTACTCATACCAGTCTTCCACTCTGCAAGCCTTTCTTCCACTTCTACCCGGCAAAATTCTGCCCACTCCACAAGCCCCAACACAAGGGCCGCATTCTCTATGGTCTTTCCAATGGAAGGAGGTCTTTTTCATATGCGAACCCCCATTGCACATTATAACGCCTTCATCTCACCTGTCATCTTCACTATTGTTCTTTATTTGTATATTCTGTTTTCCCTATTTCTTATGCCATAGCACATAATAAGCAGTCCATAAAAATGTGTTAAATAAATGTATTTCATTTTCCTTTCATTCATCCACGTGTCCATTTATCCATCTAGCCATTTGCTCAGTCATCAGATATTTAGGGGACATCCAAATATGCCAGGCACACGTACCTGGTAAAATCCAGGTCTGACGCTTATGTGTGGGTTTCAACGATCTATGCTATTGCAGTTCTCTGCCCTTATGAGGGGAGATTTATTCATATCATACAGGAGTACTTCTTCCTGTCACTATCAATAATTTTATTGTTTTTCAAGTTGCCCCTCATTGGAAATTAGCATTGCATATCAAGGTTCTGCCCTGGCTGGTGTGGCTCAGTGGATTGAGTGCTGGCCTGTGAACTGAAAGGTCACCAGTTCAATTCCCAATCAGGGCACATGCCTGGGTTTAGGGACAGTTGTGAGGCATGAGGCAATCAATCAATGTTTCTTTCCCTCTCTTTCTCCCTCCCTTCCTCTCTCTCTAAAAATAAATAAATCTTTAAAAGGTTCTGCATTCTATTACTTAGCACAGTTCTAGCTTTGTCTTATCCTTTTTATTTGCCTCCAGCTCCTCTCTTAATTATTTTGGGTATTACATGTATTGTAGTAACTACCTCAGATCCTTTTGAAATGAAACAGAGTACCAATACATGACAAAAATGAAAAAAAAACCCAAATAATTGGTTCTAAACTACAAATTTGCATGATGTAAACTCAGTGGAAGAGCTCTTGCTTCAGATGAGAATGTAAGAAAATACAGGTCTTCCTTGGACTCCTTTCAAGGGGTCTAAGTTTCTGTGGGAATCATTTACAAGGGGATCTTTTCATATGGGTTCACAAATGCGGTTTTAGAAAAATTGTTGGGAAACACAAATAAAGTCATTCTAAGTGATTGTCGGAATTTGAAACCTGCATTGTGGAATCTGGGACTCTTTCACAAAGGCTGGGAAACATGAGGAAACATGTGTCTATTTACCTTAAAAAACTTTTTCTATTAGATTGACAAATGTTTAATAAAGAAAAACAAGTTTACTAGAACGATAACAAATCAATTTGAGAGAAATAAAGAGATCAAAGCTTAAAAAGTTATAGAGCTCCTGAATGGGAGAAGTGACCCCTGAACTGAGAGGGGTTCGTGGCATCCTCAGGGAATCAACAGCAGTGGTGTGTACCAACGCTGTGCTCTCTCTTCTCGTGCTCAGAAATCGCATACAGCGGCGGCCAGACTGTAATACCTAAACCTTTCTAGTGAAAAGGAAGTTCTTTCACCCACAGTACGATTTTGTTATTTTGCATTAATATCTTCCTTTGAACATTTTTAACAGATACAGTCCCACCCTATCTATCTGGATATATTTCAAGCTTAAGAGATTATATTTAAACTAGGAAGATTTGTTGAGTTCTAAAACCAGTTCAACACTTCATTCTTGCAAAAAATGCTGATAACTCATTTACAATTAATCCCTAAGGATATATTTCACAGGCCAGGTGCTGTATCTTTATGGTTAAGTTTAGGAGAGAGAAAAATACAGCATTGCCAAGCATTACATTAAAATGACAAATATCTCAGAAACCAGAGTTGTATACAATTAATATAGAAGCATGAAAAAGATTTAGAAAATAGTAGTAATTTGAATTTAAATGACATAACGTTGGCTATGGGTATGATATGCAATTTATTTAAAAGCCTATTAAAATGTAGTTTCAATTGACCTTTTAAAAACTACTATGTTGAAGCCCAGTGCATCAGCCATGGGGACCTGCCATGTTCGGCTGTTGTATCTACAGTTATCGGACTCCGGTGCTGCTCGTATTCCCTGGACCGTGAGCCTCCAAGGGCAGATGTCATTCTTTTTGCATTCCCATCACTTAGCACTTGGTATGTTCTCAATCAGGGTGAGCTGAGGGGAAGAAGTGGACTTCTGCTCCCTGTTCATAATCTTACAGCCTGACAAGATGGCTCTAGCCTCACCCTCTAAAAAAGAATCGACTGAAACATTTGTTGATGTATTCTGGGAAATTTTTGGCATAGTGCTAGATCCAGGAGAGGGAGAATAAGGAATTTGGTATTTCCCCCCTTTCAGGAAATTCTCCCAGAGACTTTAGCTTGGCCCAACTTGTGCTTCATGTGCGTGTGCACCTTCCTCAGTACGGCGCTGAAATCCCTGTCACACAAGAGGAGAATTTACAGATCGTGAGTTTTTTCCTGCGCCAGATTGTCTCACCTAGCTCGTTTCAGAGAAATTCCTTTAAGAGCCTCTCTGACGGACCAGATTTAGAGCCTACCGGGTAGACATTTCTCTGGGCTTCAGTGAAACTGCTCTGGGAAATTGCAGGAAAAATACATGTCCGGAGGTGAGCTACCCCAGAAAAATAAGGTTCGGGAGGGAAATATGATCTCATGGAATGCAATTACCTAAGAAGCTGCGCTTCAACATTTTTGTTTTAGGAGTAGCGCCCACCAATCAACTGGGGGCATATCTCAAAAAAAAAAACCAACTACAGAATTTATAATTTTAGAAATCTGAAATAGAATTTGCAATGTGATCTCAGTGGCTGGGTCACTTTTCCTTGTAAAGATTTTATCTGATTATAAAACAAACAGCCTCCTTCTTCAAGGCATATTAGCGCCATGAAATCATGCTCCAACTTTGCCCCCTTCCATTATATCAGCAGGAGCTTAGAGCTTGGTGTAAGAGAAGGCTTGACAGAGAGTTCATTTCTGCCAGTGCCCTTCTGGCCTTCACTACAAGACATGGTTATTTTATTTTTTCCTGGGCATTTAGTAGAATTTTGATGGTGCTTCTCACCACATGAGTGGGTCTGCATGACTGCTTTCTGGTGAATCTGAAACCTTAGGGAGAATGGTCTCCAAGTCCCTGAACTTTGCTGGATCCTCAAGTTACAGTTTGCAGACTATGAGAATGTTGGTGAATACAGAGAAGCATGCCTCTTTTCCATGGATCTGTTTTTGTGAGATTTCAGGACAGAACGTTGTTTGCTGAGGAAGTGCCAAGGCCACCTGCCCACCCTGGCCTGGGGAGCAGCTGTCAGCCTGCGTGCTGAGCACAGAGCTTTGCCCTGTGGTCTCAGGGGCGGGAATGCTGTCTGTGCCCACACCCACCTGATTTGGCACATCTCCACCAGGGGCTGCAGCCTCAGTGTGGTCCGAGAAGTTTTCTTCTTGCTTCTTGGAGTATCAGTAAGAAGCAAAAAGATTCAACCAGCAAAGCAAAGGCCTAAGAAACATTTGCTGCCATCTGCTCTGATGGTTACACCTAAGATAGAATTTCTTTTACCTTCTTGTTTAGGTTGTCTTTGTTTTCCCACAAGGGGATCAGTAAGGAGACCCAGATTAAACCCTTTGACAGAACTATCCTGAAGAGCAGAAGTAGCAAATGACAGGTTATGATTGGGGACTGACTTTGGGGAAGGCTGGACTTTTGAAGTGAGAGGCAAAACACGTTTTCACCTTCTAGCCCACAGGTAAAGTTACTGAAAATAAATCACCACCATTTCTACATATTTCTTGTGTGTTTACTCCTACTCTGGAGAGTAATCTAACTCATCGTTTGCAATCAGGGCCTCCGAGTTCTGTTTGTGTTTACTTTTGCTCTTCGCTTTGCTACTTGTCCGGGTGTTTTCCTTCACATCTGACATCTGTTGGTAATAGAAGCCTTTGTCTTCGGCCGGCCCGCCCCAGTTCTCCTGGCTCTCACCCTCTGTGGCGTAGGAGAAACCCTCCTCCACGGAGAAGGGGTCGTCCACGTCGTAGCGCTGGTACGTGCTTTGGTGCAGGGCCTCTTCCCGGGCGCTGATCTCCAAGGTGCTGTTCCAGATGCCATACCCAAAATAAATGAGCATACCTGCAGGAGGGGAAAGGCACAGGTGAATAAGCAGCTGCTTGGAGATTCATGGGACGAGTAGGGAGATCCCTCTGAGTGGGGCAAGCAGAGCTGGTGGTATATGTGTTTTCTTTGGTCTACGCCATGTTTAGAAGAGACAAAATTAGAGGCCGTTTAAAAATTGGGCCATCTTGCATTCACCAACCCACATGTATAGCTTCCCCTAAAAACGTCAGAAAGTCTGACAACACTGCATCCACATTCCTATCTGATAACTTAAGCCTGGGGGTGAGAACTAGCTGGCAGGTTAGACAAGATATGGGTTCTCTAGGTCACCCCAGTCCTCACCTCCCCTGTCGACATCCAGCTCACTACATTCTGAGGTGTAGGTGCCAGCCAGGAATCTGCATTTTCTTTTACCTTGGGTTAAACATTTACGGATCAGTAACAGTGTATTCCCAGCATTCTCACTGTGTGTTATCCTATGCCTTCACTGTTTACTTTGCCACTTAGCAACATGCACATATTATCCTGCGATTTCCCTTGCCATGTCTCACTCACCAAACACATAATGTGTCACTGCCACACAGGGCCGTCCACTCTCTTCTGCGGCCTCTCAAAGTGTCTAGTCCATGCCACTGTTAGGGCCCTTAGCTGTTCTGTGATTGATTATTTGCATAGTGAGGTTCTATTTTATAGACTCTGCAGAAAAGCGGCACTTAATACTTCTTGAATGAATGAATGAATGAATGAGAATTCCTAATAAGCATGAAATATCCAGTGCAACTCTGTTTTGATGTCACTCCAAGCAAAGGAAAGAACTTGTCTCCATAGTTAATATGTAGCATTAACATTTCACTGCCATCAGAGTTTTTTTGAAATAATACGTAAAATACTTTGAAAGCCCCCATTTTGTATCTGGAAAACTGAGAACCATAGCCTTGGGAGGCCATAACGGCATGATGATGAAGAGCGAGAGCTGTGGATTCAAATCCTGCCTCCACCACTATTAACTGTATAGTGTACTTAGCCTGTTTGTGCCTTAGTTTTCTCTTCTGTAAAAGCACAAGAGTTATTGTGCCTATCACATGGGGTTGATGTGAGAATGATACCAGTTAGGCAGTAATTTTCAACCATGGCTGCACCTGAGGGTAACCTGGGGAGTTTCTGAACCACCCTGCTATCTAAGCACCACCCCAATATCTAAGCACCACCTAGAGAGTCTGGTTTAATTGGTCTTCAGTGTGACCCAAGCCTAGGTATGGGTTTTAAAGCTCCACAGGTGATTCCATTGATCAGCCAAGTCTGAGAACCTCTGAGATCAGGAGCATAGAGCTCCTGATGCATGTGTTTTACCGCCAACTCTGGCCATATTATGGTCTGGCTGTTGGGGACCCCTTGGTTACGCAACCTTCCAGGCCTTGACACCCTCTTCTGAGTGGCACTAGTCTCTTTGACTTTGCTAAGCCTGCAGGTGTCTGCTGGGCTCTTTGCTTAGAACAGCAAGGTCAAGCCTGCTTTCTGCTCTGGTGCTTGAGAAATCCAGCTCCCTTTTGCATTTGAAGTGTGTCTATTTAAGCTTGGATTTCTTCTTGCTTGTCTCAAATCACCCCCAAGCCCCGTGAAATCAACTTTTCAGCAGCCAAAGTAAGCAGAGATTTATAGTCCTAATTGGTAATAAATCCTCTAGTTAATCATTTGCAGATGTAGCTATTATTCTCAAATCCTGACTTTATTTTTCTGAGCAGGGATTTTTACTTTTTTCTTGCTTGGGGGTGCGGGTGGCCATGGGGGATAGTTACTATCCTTGGGTAGCACGAAGCATCAAATCTCTTAATAAAGGAGAACGCCTCTGAGACCTGAGAATACATTTCAGGAGACGAAGTAGAAATATCAGGCACACTCCTCCTTTGCTCAAGTTTGCTTTTTTATTTTATTTATTTATTTATTTATTTTTTTGCTATTTCCCTGCCAGACATCCAAGCAGGTGCCAAATCTTGCCTCCTGCTTCTGCTTGCTATCTATTATATCAGTTCTTTCCTCTCTGATCCCCATCTCCAACCTTATTTATTTCCCTACCGAACTGAATGCCATTTTGTTTCTCTTCACACGCTCTCTAACTCCTCGCCTCATTCAAGCACTGGTTTGACGTCTATTCCGACAGACCATCCCCTACCTTCCACAGGTATTGGGTGCAGGTAGATTGATATTTATGGGAATTCTCTAAAAGTGTTGGTGTGATTGCTCATAAAATCATAGACATTCAGAGTCTATAGACCATCCATTTATTTGAATACCTTCATTTAACAGAAGGAGACACAGAGGCTGGGAAAGACTAAATCACGTCCCTGGGTCTGAGAGGGGCAGAACCAGCACTCCGCATGGACCTAGAAAAGGCTCTCGCATGTCCAGTCCTTCATGCCTCCCCTCCCATGGCTGGTTGATAGACTATACTTGTTGCAGTAAACAGTAAGAGGTTTGGTTTACATTTGTTTTTTGGGAGTGGCTGAACCCAGAACGAATGTGTGTGAGAGAGAATGAGTTGACTGTGGTTACTTTGGGAAAGCAACCCATGGAAACCTGCCACATAAATATTTATGGGCCTTTTCATGTTTTCTCTGAGCTCCCGGCAGTTTCAAAGGTATGTCACTCTGTCTTCAAAAACACATTTCAAATATGAGTGCTGTGAACCAAGAAGTGACTGTGTGTGTGTGCAGCCTGCTGGAATAGTCAGCATTCTTCTAGGTCTTGGCTTTCTATCTGCCTTTACTCCTCTTGCAACCCTGGAGTCAGTTCAGGAAAAGTGGTGGGAAGCAGAGAAGGTTCAGAGGAAAGAAAAGTGGAGGGGGGCAAAGAAACAGAAGGGAGCAAATGAAGTGAGGGAGGGGAGAGAGAGGGAGAGGGGGAGAGGGAAGACAGAAACATGTACTACCATCTGTCACACATAAACAAGGGCTTTGTGTCGGAGGAGTAAACAGAGCTGCTAACAGCCTCCAGTGTAGGAGCAGGGTGCTTTATTTCTGCTGCTTCTTTCGTTCGGCTGAGAGAACTGAGCATGAGGTAGTTTCTGAAAAATCTGTGGTGATTCTGGGAATCCTGAATCATCTAAACTGAACTTCACACAACACCTCTGGGTGCTGAGTTTCTATAATGATGGATTTATGTTGCTCCTTTATCTCAAGGAGCTCAAACTGTTAGATAAATGTTAGCTTGTTTAGACCCCTCCTGGCCCATTTGGGAGTGTGTCTAAGGCTAGGATCGTGTGCCTTTCACAGACAGGAGACTGGGCACAAGGCAAAACAAAGCATTGTCCCCAGCAACGTGGTTAGTGGTCGGACTGTGACTCCTGGGTCTCCGCATCTAATCAGGGTGCTTCTATCTGTTATTTCTCCTGTCTACCAGGGATGGCTATTAGGTATAGACTGGTTGAAGAAAATTTTGCTTAACTTTTTATTTTGGAGAATTTCAAATATATGTGTGTGTATACACACACACACACACACACACACACACAAGTGGAGGGAATAGTGTAAAGAACGCCAGGTTCATATGGTAACCTCCCCTGGCATCCACTCCCCTGCCTTCTTCTCTTTAAGTCATTTTGAAATAAACCCCTTTCACTCTATGTACACATTTCTAAAAGAGATTCCTTTTTAAAAACTCAGTATCATTATACATCTAAAAACTAGTAATTCCTTAACATCATCTGATATCTGCTAGTATTAAAATTTCCCTGAATGGTTATGCACAGGGGGAAAACCCTTCGCCTTGTGAGGCTGTATGCTTACTTGGACGATGCTCTCATTGCTTCACATAGCTTTGGACACTGTTATTTAGGTTGTACGCGTTTGTTTTGTAAACCCTCAAAGCTGGCAAAGTTTTATTTCTGAGAGCGCATTTGGTTTTGGCATAAGCCAGAAGTCATTTGGAGTCAAGCCTTGAGAATAAGATGGCTAACTGAGAAATAATATTATTTCTGTATTTGCATATTTAATTCTGTTTCTTAAGAACTTTGATCCATTGCTTTGTAGTTACATACTCTGTATCTATAATAAAGGAAAGGCAGGTGTGATCTTGAAAATAGAAGGGAATAAAATTTTGTGCTGTGACACACACACACACACACACACACACACACACACACACACACACAGGAGCTCGAGGGCCCTAGAGGCTCCCTTGCTGGGCAAGAGTCATTTTTTCAGTTGATGAATCCTGGTGGGAGGGGGCACTCCAGGCAGACGCTAGTTAGCAGCAGAAGTCGTTCAATATTTTTACAACAAACATGCTGTTTCGGGGCACATGGGCCAAATGCCAGCCCTGGTCAAAGGTAAAGGCCCTGAGTCCTGTGAAAGGCTGTTGGCAGCAAAGGGAAATATTCAAAGGGAGGCTTCGGCTTCGTTTCCAGACAGAGTTCCCTGGTGGAAAAATGTGCCCATGAGAATTTCGGGCTAGACAAGATGGGGAGTCCTGCCTCCAGCCATTGAATGAGCTTTCTTTATGTAGTAGAGCACTTTGTGATCACAAAGTCCCTTATAAAAAAGCATTTTCTCCTCCATCAGCCCAGAGAAGCTAAGAACTGTATTGTCAATCAGTGATTGAAATGGCACTGAAACCCACATCTCTCGAGTCTGAAGGGAGGGCTGTTCCTCTTCCACCTAAATACCCTGGGAAGGTGCAGAGATGCCAAGCCTTCAGATGTTGGGGCACCTCAGCATGAGCTGGCAATACACCTGCTCGCTCTACTTGTGTTGATCTGCTCTGTGATAATTAAGCAAATGACCCCAAACCTACAAGTGAGAGGGGTGGGAGGAGGGGTCCTCTGGATCATATGGGAGAAAACCTAGAACAAAAACTTAACCCTGAAAAGAGACTGGGTGACCTGGAAATAGAAGATAACAGCAGCTTTCCACTTCTGCAGACACAAACTCTCGTAGGGGAGCAGGCCCTTGATCTCTGGAGCCCCTCAGGAGCTTCCTGTGCTGTGCATGTAGCTCCACGCTCCTGGCAGAGGAGGCGGGCCACCCGACCTCAGGCTGGGTGGAGCTGCCTCTTCCTGGGGAGCATTTTCCAGCAGGAAGCCCTGCCCGCTGCAGATAACTGAGGCTTTTTTATTTTTACCGCTCTGGGATCAACTTTCCAAAACAGCATTTGCCAATGCAGAAATGAAGACGGGATGCTAATGAGGTGTCCTCCCAACCAGCACCATCCCCACCTACTCCCACTGTGCTGATTGTTTTTTACAATACCTCTACAAGTCCTGTTGATTGTAATAACAATACGGTTTGTTTAATATGGAGTGGCCAGCAAGAGCAGGTTTAGGATGGAAAGATTCTCTCCCTGGCCCTGCAACTAATCTAACATAAAGCCACATTACTTTGTGTCTCAGTGTCCCATCAGCAAAATAGAGCTGGGAGCCCTTATTTTATCTGAGGGGGATAATGGGCATGAGACAGAATGCATCTTGGTAAAGAATATTAAAAAATCCAATACTCCAAGGCAGCAATCCAATTCTAACTCAACAGAAACCCAAGAGAAGTGTGCCTGTGTTGTCACCAAATTCACGTTCAGGAAGGTTCACAGAGGTTCTGTTCCTAACAACCCCAGACTGGAAACAAGCTCAGTATCCACAGACACTGGAGTGGATAAATACCTTGTGGTGTATCACCGCAGTGCAAGGCTGGATGGCAAGGAGAGTGAGCAAACTAAAATCACAGGCAACAACGTGAGTGAATCAATCTCTCTCTCTCTCTCTCTCTCTCACACACACACACACACACACACACACACACACACTGGGGGAAAGAAGCCCCACACCCACTCTTTCATGTCTCTAAGTGTGTTCCAGGTGCACTGCATACCCCACTACACGGTCTTCCATCTCTGCGATGGTCCTCTCTCCCTTCGCGTCCTCAGCCGCCATGGTTCTGGGTGCAGAACCATGGCCTCTCCCTGCCACTTCCTCCCCATGTGTCTCCCTGGCCTGCAGAGCACCTCTGCCAGCAGGCAGCCTGGACCCTTGCAGGATTCACCTCCACCTTCCCTCCTTTTTGGAAGCCCACTGGCCCTGTTGCCCTCCTCAGCCTGGCCTTTGTGATTTTCTTGCTCTTCTGATGTTGAAAGTGCAGTGGTTTTCTCCTCTGCCTACAGGAGAATTTCAAACTTATTTATGGGACATCCCATCAGGAGTTTGTTTATCTTGGTGCCCTCTCAAGTCCAAGTTCATGGTCTCTGTCTTTTACTCCTCTTCTCCTCATCACGATGGCTACTTTGGTCAATTTCCAATAAGATTTCAGATAGTTCAAAGACCGTAAGTGGTGTCTGCTCTTCAGAATATTTATTTTTTAGTACGGGATATATGGGCTCCATTGCCCAAATCGTAAGTACTATCTGGTCTCTAAAGCTATAGACAAGAATTGGTTTTTCTCAGATGGACTGAAAACATTTCAGATGAAAACTTGGCAGACCCCAGGTTCAGGGGGCTCACAAACTCACCTAACAGATCATTGATTCATATTAATGGCCCGTACGTAGGGAACAGCTGGCCTGAGAGAGGCTCGTGAAAAGCCCACCACACAGTGTCCTCACTGGGCCCTCCTGCTTTCCTATCCCTTGAGACTCTGCCCAACTCCTTGAGGAGTTCTTCAAAAAACTGCATCAGCTAAGAGAACAAGAGAATGAAGGCCACTTTGTGCTCATTTTGTTGGGATTACTAAACATTTGTTATTGAATTATTTCTCTTTGCTGAAGGAAAAGAAACAGGTGCCGGGTAATCTTGTTGGGACTTGTGCCTCATTGAATTCTACGAGTCGTGTCTTCTGAAGGTCAAAGCTTAGCAAAACATTGTGACAAAATGCTGTAATTAAGATTCATTTAGAGAGGGTTGCGTAAAAAATGTATCCAAGAAGATTATCACATTATGACTCAGCCTAACCATATAAATCTTTTTGAAAAAGTACCTGATGTTTCATAAGAAGCTCCATTTAAAAATATCTCTACTGTTCTCCCCAGGAAAGCTATACTATGAATAGAGATTAAGATGAGAAAATCTGACATTTTGGAGACTCAGAAGTTTAGAGGTGGGGTATTTATTCTATAAGATCATTAAAGATTTTATAAGCCAATTTGGGGTTGTGGGATGGATATATTTTATACATGCAAAAATCAGTTTGAAACATACAGGGGTTTGTTTCAAACTGGGCAGTTAAATTATTTGCCTTACTTATTAATATCTTCTTATTCTTCGCTCCACATGAGTGGCTCTCAAATGTGAGCATGCACCAGAGCCACCAGGAGGGCTTGTTAAAATCTAAACTGCCCTTGGAGATTCTGTGTTGGTAGTGATAGGGCCCCAAACTGCACTTCTAACTAGTTCCTAGGTGTTGCTGATGTTGCTAGTCTGGGAGCACACTTTGAGATCCACTGTTCTAGGTCATTTTGAACATAGCTGCACATTAAGATGACGTGAGAGAGCTTAAAGATATACCAAATATTGGCCATAGCAGACCAACAATCCAAAAAGCTCTGTGGCGGAGATCCTGGACATAGAATGTTTTAGAAATAACTCAGGTGATTCTGGGGTGTGTATATCTTTGTTCTAGGCAAAACAGACCCATACACCAGCCTTCGAAGATCACAATACCAAAGCAGTTAGTAGCTTGCAGCTGGGTGCTTGTTGAACTGCTATCTCCGGTGCCCTCTGTCTGGCCAGCCCCAGGCTGCAGGGTGGCCTCCTCCCACCGCAGGGAGTATCGGTTTCTGGAGCGAGCCTGAAGCTTGTGCTATCAGCAAGATTATAAAAGGCTCTCTGGGAGTTTTCTTCTGCCTGCTAACTGGGAGGGCAGCCTGAGTCAGAACAGGTTCACGCTGTACTTTGGCGTGTGATAGCTAGTCTGGGGGACAATGAATCATTTTAGATTTTTTAAAAGAAAGGTAAGATAGAAATAGTTCTCACTGCTTTCCCCAATATTTTCTTATCTAAGCCCCAAACCAGATCAAGGCTGGGAAATTATCTGCATTTTTACAGATGAGTAAACTGTACACTGAGGCCCCAAGGAATTAAGTGAACTTCCCAAGCTTACGAGACACAGAGGTGGCAGAGCTGTGATTTGAACCTGGGGTCTGAACACAAAGGCAAGGGTCCCTGCCACCTCACCGCTTTTGCAAAATGTCTTTGGTATCCCATAAACCCTAGATATTATGTAGGATCAGCTGCTTAATTTGTGGGTCCCAGTGCAAAATGCAACCACGGAGCTTCTTGTGAAGAATTCGAGAAGGCGGCAACAGGGCCTTCAGCCGAATGCAGGGTCCCCTGTGATGGCACAGGTGGTACGCCCAGAAAGCCAGCCCTGATGTTGTGTGTTAATCCACACAAGCTACATATCAAACATTCTGATCAAATAAAAAGGTCTGCTCAGAGGCACCCTGGTAGGGAGGTAGGAGCCCCAGATCTGAGCTTGGAGATACTGGGTTGTAGCAATAGCTCTTGAATAATTTCCTGTTATTCCTGTTGACATCAAGCATGAAATTTAACCTCACGGAGGTTCAGTTTAGTCATCTGTGAAATTGGGAGAGGGAGAAGTGGGGAGGTGGGGACCTGTGTTCGAGTTTCTCAAAGTGTAGTTACTCATGCAGCGCGTTCTAGTGCGGTGGCCATGATCAGGGACTCTGGGCCCGCACGCCTGAGTTCTGATTTTGGCTCTGCTATATACTAGCGATGTGACCTCAGTTAAATACCTCAGGTTCCTCATCTGTAAAATAAAGATTGTTCGGAGGATTGAATAAGATATTACAAGTAAAGCCTCAGAATAAAGGCTGATATGTGATAAGTGCTGTATGTGTTAATTATTACTGTGGATCATACAGCACCTGTGCCAGGGCTAATGTTTTTCTCATTTGACTCCCTTTTTAAATTTAAAAATAATCACTAGATTTATGTGAGTATGTGTATTTTTTCTAGTATATGTGAACATGTATAACAAATATATAATATTTTATAAAGTTCATTCATATACTCTCTAAAATCAGCCCAAATATTACCAATAGAATGATCACCACACTGCGGGTAACACTAACCTAGATATTGAAGGCCCCTTCCAGCTTTAATAGTCTAGCAATGAATTAGTAAATCATGTATCTTTCTGTCTGTACCTTCATTCATTTGACAAATATATGACTAAAATATTTGTATGCACTTCAGTCACTCTACCCATAATAGAATATTTCTATTGCTTAGCTGCATGTTCAGTGGAAAAATGTTTAAACAGAGAAGAGAGATTGTGAATAAATGATGTAAATGGTTAAAACCTGATGAGTAAGTGGTGATGTCCTCTGGGAAAATCCCCCTAATGTCTAACAAGGGATGAGATCTAGAATAGTGGACAATGGAAACAAAATGCTTATAGAAAGGCACAGAATGGCCATCAGAGGTGAGGAATCTGCTGGAGGACACTGGCCCTTTCCTTTGAATCCTAGGTTTTTACCCACTTCCCTCTATCTAAACCTTACCTGATAGGCCCTGTTCAAATTCTACCTCCTCGAAGTCCTTTCCGGCTGTTGTGACAGGAAGTTCCTTTGTTTCTCATCTGAAGAGTGCTTATAATCATAGAGATGTATTTATTAGGCACATGGTACTATATGTTCCAGGCACAGAGGACACGGTATTGAACACCATATCTCTGACCTCGAGGAGTGGATGGTTTACTAATCGATGCGTCTCTATACCGTCTTGCCCAGGCTAGTTGATTCACCCATATTTGTTTTGCCTCTCATTAAGGCAGGGGTTACTGATTCTATTACTTTTCTGTTCCTCAAAGCACCCAAGATCCTCCTTAGCTAAGTATTTGTTACCAGAGACCCTATGGTTACCAAGTTGTATAACAAACATAAAAATAGTAACGGAAGAACTTTAAAACAGGCTTTACTTAAACATCCTTCGCAAGTTACCACTAGCACCAATCCCAGCCATCTCATAAACATCAGTGATTGTTAAAATAGATACGATATAAATAATATAAATAAGTCACAAAGAAAAATTAGAAATCTTGGGAAAGATACAGATCTTCTTGAAGCTAATGAAAGTGAGTTTAGAGAGAGCAACTCTAATTCACACCCAAAGCTGTGAACAGCAGAGGACCTACCAAAGTCCTATCGGTCACCAGCAGAAGAAGGATGACGTATGATGGGTACTTCCCAAGGAATATTGGATTGGAATATCAAAGGATGAAGAAAGGACCTTGGGAAAAATGAAAAACTCTTGAAGAGTTTATAGAAGTCAATATGAAGTGAGGGATGTTAAATGGTGCCATAATGCAATTTTGTCAGGAAAAAATGATGCCAAAAAATCCACACTTAATTTATACTTTGCTCATTAAAAAATTATGGCGTGGTTCCTATTTTAATTTATTTTTTCAAATGTAAAGTACATTTTTTCATAATTTTTAGTTTATAAGATAGAATGTCAATCAACTTTTCCCACCCTCACTTTTACTATGTTACTTCCCTCTTTTTAAAATATGGATTCATTTAAAGTGGATTTTATGGTATTAATTATCCATAAAAAGAATAGAATGTCCAGTATTAACATTCAATGAAGTGGTGGATTGATCAGCATCATTCTTCAGAACCAACGACCAAGACCATAATAGGCAGAAAGAGTACAACCGGCTTTCTTGCCTCTAATGCAGAAAGCAAGGGTCCATAGATCCATAGAACCAGCCAGATTTCTCTTGGAATGCTGATGCCTGGTCCAGCAAGAAGGTAATTTTGGGATAAGCCTGTTCAATGCCTTAAAAGGGAACTCTCAAGGCTCCAAAAGAAGTTGCTTACCCACAAAGCACCAGACGGCAAACCGGATCCATGTGATGGTGGAGAGCTTTAGCATGAGATAGATGTTCACCAGCATGGCAAAGGCGGGCACAAAAGGGAGGCAGGGGGCCATGTAGGGCAGCTTCTTGGGGTTCTCTGGCTGCTGCAGGATCACAAACACCAGGGCACTGATCAGCAGCACCATTAGAACAACCAGAAGGATGGCCCACCAGCTCTGCTCTGAGATGTAGTCGGAACCAAAGATGATGAAGGAGCAGAAGATGAACATGAGGATGAAGAGCAGGAGCACGCAGATGGTCACCGTGTGCCCTGTAGCTGCTGTGGGCCGGTCCATTTTGCCTGGAAGGCCCAACCGGATCCTCATTGTGTAGTAACGGGGCCCAATCAGTTTTTTTAACTTGATGAGATAAATGTTTTCAGATTCATCAGCTTCTATGCCTGTGGTCATGTCCACAGTGCCATAGTTGGGGTGGTTGACATTGTAGGTTGACTTGTCTGATTTTCCTATGAGCATCTCATTGTCTCCCAGTGATGGTAAGTTCTTGGCCCCACATGTGTTGGTGGCAGGGCCAGAAAACTCTTCCCCTTCACTCACAGGAGAACATACTTCCTTCTCACAGTCAGCCAGGATGCCCTCCTTCTTCTTTGTGTGCTCCTCAGACAAGAACTTGACAAAACCATCAATGTCACTTTCTGGTTGGTATCGAAGGAGCAAGACGCAGACAGAGACCAAGGTGTAGGCAAGAAGAGTGCCAATGGACATCATCTCTATCAGGTCTCTGAGGCTGACTAATAGAGAGAGGAGAGCCGCCAGGAACCCTGACACGACGCAGGCCACGACTGGTGTCTCTGTGTAGGAGCTCACATGAGCCAGAAACCTAGAGGGTGAGCGAAGTACAGGGTTAATGTGGGCTACCGATGGCAATGGACTTTAACACGGCTTAATTCCTCCAGGCCCTACCCCTCCAACTGACTTCTGAGTTCATTGCTTTAAATAAAGCTGACATTCCTACCCTAGGATTTGGTTCCTGGAATATAATTTAAAAAGAATTCACTTTTATTCCTTGGTTTTGAGACACTCTTTTTATTAAGGTTCTTACTCAATTATGTGATGTAAAGGGTTGACTGAATCCAGGGGGTATTTCAGAAACCTAAGTGGAAACTCAGGCTTTGCGGAGAGGAAGTGCTAGCTGGAGAAGTCATACACCTGCTTGGGGTCCTCTAGACCTTCGTTACCCAAAGTGTGGCCCTTGCATCAGCAGCACTGGCATTGCCTCGGAGCTTATGATAAACACATAATTTCAGCTTTCGCCTGAGAGCTACTACATCAGAATCTCTGGGAGTGGGGTTTAAGAAACTGTGTTTTAAAAAAAACCCTTCAGAGTCTGATTTATGCCAAAGCTTGAGAAGCACTGCTCTACAGCAAAAGTACAGGGATTTAGCTGGTAAAATAGCACAGTAATTAACACAGTCTAAATTCAGGCAGTTACCACCTGGAGAAGATCAATAAGGGCGATTGAATGGCAGCTGCTTCCTTAGCAGTTCCTGTGGGCCTCTGGTAGGTTCCTGCTCTCTTTCTTCATGACCTCGCCTGCTTCCTCCTCTTTCATTCCTCCCTTATTTTCAGGATTCTCACAAGACCATAAACTGTGTGTGAAGCCTCAGCATCTTTCCTCTTAATTTTCTTTGACAGCAGAAAAACCTTTCAGGTATGTGAAGTTGTCCCATCTGTACCACAGTCAGATTCTTCCTGATCTGTCCAGTTCCTCAGACACCACTGGGACCTGGTGATGGCTTCAGGGGTAGGTTGAGGAACTGGAGCATGACAGACGATGACAGAGATGAAGTCCCTGAGCTGGATCCCTCTGCACCCCTGAGAGCTCGGTGCTGTCTGGGGTTTACTTTTTCTCTTGTGCACTAGGAGAATACCTTCCCTGCAAGCCCTCACACGGTGGGCACCAAGAACCACAAGATGGGGCCACACCCCCTCTGTACTGTGGCCAGATAGGCCACTTCTCAGTCAAGATAAGGGTCTGGAACTGTCACTAGACTGGTGTGGTTGAAAGTCTGGTCTTTGGAGTCAGACAATCCAGGGTTCAAATCTTGGTCCTTCCACTCAGAAACTGGGGGATTTGGGGCAAGGTTTTTTGTTTTTACACTCATCTGCAAAATAGAGTTATTGTGATGACTAAATAGGATACTGTGTACAAAGCACCAGGGATACACAAATATTCAATGGTAGCTCTCATTGGTACTATTATTAGGTCCTGTTCAAAGGGTGTTTATTATTCTCTCTTTGATTATAACTTCGAACTTTCTCAATTTCAGAGGGGCTGTGTGGAGAGGGCCAGGTGCCAGACCTCAGTTTGAGGGCAGGTCTAAGATGTCCCTGGGGTGGGTTCCTCCTTCTGTAGGCCACTCAGTATTGCAGTTTGGCACCCACTTATCTTTACAAAGGAATATACAATGTCAAATGGGAGAGGGGGTGGTTAGAGGAACAGATCAGTTTGTGCTTGATGGAGGTACCCAGAGTCAAACTGAGGGGCTATTTCAGGGGCTAATCTCTTTCAACTCAAAATCTATGTCAGGATATATGACAAATTCCACAGTCTAGGTGACAGGCATCGACATCAAAATTGCAGTCAGGATGACAGCAGGTGACATTCTCCCTGTGCAGGCATGGCAGAACAGAATCAGTTCCACAGAGTGTAACCCTTACCTGAAAAGGAGCCCATCGCCAGCCATGGCATAAATGACCCTTGGCATTGGGAAGAGGGAGCCCAGCAAGCTGACCGTCAGTCCTGCCACTGACCCAATGGCCACTACGAATTTTGCAGCATAGAACCCATGGGCCACAAACATCTCCATGAGCGGGGATTCTGTGTCAATGTCATAATATGGCACCATCAGAGTTAGGATCATGCTCACCTGTTAAAATAAGAGAAAATGTGTCTGGAGGTGGTGGACACTGACAGCATGGGTAAATGTCCCGCAGGAGAGCAAGAGCCCAGGGCATGGGGTCTGAGGCCTGCACGCAGTTTGAATCTGCCACTTCTCGGCACGTACCTTCACTTTAGACCAATCACTTGGCCTCTGGAGTTCTCGGTCTCGGTATTTTTCTCCCCACATGTGGAGTTAGTGGGCTAGACCAGACAATCTCTAATATCTCTCAGTGGGCATTTCACATCTGAGGACTAAGTCTGCAGGGATTTTAGCCACATGGAAGTGGAGCTAGACTGACAGTTCAATGAAGGGCAGACATTCCCAGGTGGGAGGAGCCGGGTCTGGCAGTGACTATGAGCACCCTGCCAACAGGGACATGACTCTCCTTTCTTTTATACTTCCACGATGCTACAAAGTCTTAATAGTATTCCTCATCACCCCAAAGACCAGAGATCAAAACTCCAAAGACAGATGTGTAGGAGATCCATAGCCAATGAGCTGATGAGACCCAGATGAGGACTCCTGTTTCCATTTCTTCTCTGTAGCTCAGTCCCAGGAGCCAGGCAGGTCAGCAAATAAATTATGTCACTGGGTGGAACCCAGGCCTGTTTGGGCTGTAAGACCACCATGGCTTTGCCTAATCAGGGATCACTTAACCAGGACTTGTCTCTTCCTTCCCTTCAGAATTGGCTGTAGGCAACGGAGCCACCAGTCATATGGTCCAGCTCCCCCTGGCCTGCAAAGGCCAGTGCTGGCATCGAGAAGGGAGTTCGGAGCCTGAAAGGGAGAGAGTGGTGCACTTCTAGATCACTTCTTTGCCTATTTCTCAGGAGCTAAGATCCTGCAGGGAAGCCATGGGCCACAAGGCAGGACAGCAAGTGGACCACCACAGCCCAGCAGTTCAGCTCCTCTCCTCGTGGTGGAACGGCAGCCTGCTGACCAGCACAGGACCAAACAGCTTCTGAGCATGGTGAAGACCCCTGCATTCTAAACGAATATTTCCCAGCAATGCCACCACTTGCAATGTCCCTTTTGGGAGTGGGGTGGGCTGAGCTGGAGAAGAGTGGGGTTGATCTTATAGCAATTTGCGTTGAGTCTCCTGACCACATTAGATGAGGACTGGCAAAGAGTTGGTGAATGCAGGGAAATACTCTGTAGTCTCTAAAGTGCTATTCTGAGGAAGGAACTATAGTTATTAACTTTATTGTGTGTGCTGCAAGGGTCGACCCCTGGAGGAGGGGGAGGTGTGAGGAAGGAATAGGAGGGGACATGCAGTGCCAGGTGTGTCTCTGCTGCTCCCTCCACAGCACCACCCCTCCCTGAACACTGTCGGCAGGGATAATCAGGATACAGAGAAAATGAAGCCACTTGTAATGTGTGTGCACAGTGAGAGGTGGTAAGTTTGGCCCTATCCACGAATGTTTGGATGGGCAACTGAATTTCTATGAACCACATCCAAAGCTGCTCTTGTGTTTTCCTTTGGTTTCCAGGACAATCCTGTTTTGCAGCTTGCTTCAATGATCAATTGCTCTGGCTTCTTCAGGTGGTTGCTAAAATTTTCCTTTTCCTGGGGGAGGGCAGAGAGGTGCATTTTGCCAGCTACATCAGCGGGAGCCGCAAGGCCTATAGGGCGTACCCCAGCTGCTGACTTCTAATTGTGGTGGCTGAGGTGAGTGGGCCCCTCAGGGCCTGGGAGTATTTGTGTAACCACACACCTGTTGGCTTGTCAGCTGGTTCTCTCCATTGCTTGCCGGGGCTGAAGTGGGGATCTTGGATGTGGCTGAACTATCTCTATGATAGAAATCCTAGGGTGGGAGCTGAGAGATAACACAGCAAAAGTGTGAGGGGCATCTCAGGGAGTGATCCTGAGAACACAAGGTGGAAGGCTTCATTCTGAGGACCACGCTCGACAGGGAAACCCTAAGGGGAGAGCTTGAAGTCTAGTAAAAAGAAGCAACAGCAGAAAGAAATTGCACTTCTCCCTGGGAGTTAAGGGGAAGAGCATCTCCAGCGGATGATGTTCTCTCTCTCTCTCTCTCTCTCTTTCCCTCTCTCTCTCTCTCTCTCTCTCTCGACTCTGGGGGAGCCTCACATCTCCACTGCCGGGAAGCTCCCAGAAGACAGAAGGGCATTGAGGAGGGTGCACAGAGGCCCACAATGCCTCTGCTCGCACACCCACCCGTTACTGCCAGCCTATGATCTGAGCTCCTTGGACGGCAGCCCACTCCCGGCACACCATCCCGGGCAGCAGCGGATACCAAGAGCCCTGATGTGGGGCAGCTGGAGATAGAGAATCAGAGGCCGTGGCTGAAGTGAGGACCTGGGGCTTCTCCCATCTTCAGTTTGGAGTCCTGACATTCATCTTGTCATTGGTAGGTGAGGATATACAGAGCACGGATGCAAGCACACAAATGCTGAGGGCACAAGGAAAAGGATCATTCCCAGGGGGAAGGGACCCTAGTCCCAGAGCCACATGCTAAGGTCAAACATGAAAAGGCCAGGAGGAAGGTCTTGAAAGCATCTGGCACTTACAGATACATATGCTGTCAGGCAGATGACCAGGGAGGCGGTGATAGCATAGGGGATGGACGTGTTGGGATTTTTGGCCTCCTCTCCAGTGGTGGCGATGATGTCAAAACCAATGAAAGCGTAGAAACATGTGGCTGCTCCTTGCAGCACCTGTAGGGATGATGACATTTGTCAGACTCAGAGTGTCAGGGCAGCACCAGGGTCCGACATGTGGTACCCACTGTTGCCCAATGCCCAGCAGTCTTTATTGAGTGCCAGAAGGGATAACACAGTGGGACTTGTGCTAAACATGCCAGTTCTGATCTCCTCTACTTTCTAGCCATGTGACACATTTCCTCAAGTGTAAAATGGAGGTAAGAAGAGTTATGCCCAAATCAAAACAAGCCATTCAACACATTCAAATAATTTTTAGAAATAAGTGGGGTTATAAAAAATCACTAAGTTGGCCATCCTAAGGTCTTGGGGGAACTGATGAACCTTTCTATGCTTTTATCCAGTGGTTGTCGGCCACAGCCAGGGGCTGTATGTCTACCCATAGGGGGTGTTTGTCAATATGGGGGGTACTTGTGACTGTCACAGAGATGTGGGGTGGGTGCCTCAGGCATTGAGTGTAGTGAGCTCAGATGTCCGCACAAAGAATGTCCTACCCAAATTACCATCAGTGCCTCTGACAGATTATCTCTATGGTAACTTCTAGATCTGAAATGATATAGAAGATTCTTAGATCTTCACATATTCTATTGTCTTCTATAAGAAGACAGGTAGAGATGGTTTGGTTTTTCTGCTTTTTGGGGGGCTTCAGTGACCTAGTTGGGCTACAGGGCAGGAAAGGGTCTGAGGTCTGAGGTGGTGTAAGGCTGAGGAGGTGGTGTCCAGTGACATCTGCTGGATGTCTCACTGTCGGGAGCACACAGGACTCCACGGGTGGGTGGGGCTTGATAAGTCAAGGTGTCAGTGAAAATCTTCCACTGAGGAGTGTGTTACTTTCTTCTGAAGAATCCACTGAAGTGTAAATAAAGTTTCCCCACCTTAGTGTCCTCATTATCAGCTGAAAGTAAAAAATGTGCTTCTTTGAACGCTTGGGGGTGTCCTCTTAGGGGAAGGTGAGGGAGATTTTTCTGGACTTGTGGGCATGGGGTGAGGCGACTTTGCAGCATTTAAGCTCTAGCCTGGGGTCCAAGAATGAGGCTCTATGCAGACTGGACCTTTTGTTTAATTTTGTGCACATTCAAGTTCTAAGTGATGAAATTCAAAACATATGCCAAGCAGATATCTCTCCCTAAATTTTCACTCTTACCATCTGCAATGACTTCTCAATAAATAAAAAACAAAATATTCAATACTAGAACTTACAAGGTACATCACAATGTTGAAAATCTCACACCTTCAAAAACAACCTTTGCTCATCTGCAAAATGAGTTGGCCTCTTCTACAGTCTCTTCCATTAGGACTCTATCATTCCAGTTTCCTTACTGAGAGTTCTTATCCTGGGGTCCATGCAATTCAGGGGTCTGTGGGTTTGATGAGAAAATATGGCATCTTTCTTTTCACCAACCTCTGACTGAGTGTAAGCATTTCTTTCCACTATGAATGGGAGTGGTAAACTAAGGGTTCCTATAACTTTGTCACTAACAGCATCATTTTCCTACCACATTAGAGGCATTGCAGAGAGCTTAGAGTATCAGTTGTGCTCATTTTTATTTTCAAATGATGATAGTTGTTAGAAGTACATGTTAATATTTAATGTACAGCAAAGAAACACATTGTTATTATATCACAATTTGAAAATATTTTTATAATTGTATTTCAATGTAATTGATTCCTTTTGATTTCCTATGTAATTAGGTTATTCATCTAGAAACACAATTCTCAGAAGGGGTTTACAGGCTTCACCAGGCTGCCAAGGAGTCCATGCCTCCCTCCCCACCCAGAATCTAAGGATTCCTGGCCTATTTTAACAACTCAGGTAAAGAGAACCCCTCAGACAAGCAGCCCCATTGCCAGAGAGCTACTTTCGGGGAGAGGAGCTAAGCCCCGACCCCAGCCCAGCCAAGCCCTTCATCTCGGGGCATGGAAAATGTCTTTGGCCTGCATACAAGGAGAGAAAACAGATGTACACGGAAGCTCGCAGGCTTGGAAATGTGCTTGTTTTCACTTATCTGGAAAATGTTTCTGTTTGTTAAGGATGAACACATGCTGGGCTTGCAAGCTTGCTTAGCTGCCTCAGTTGAGAAAAGCCTTGTTTTAAGACAGCTTCCAGAAAACAGGTCCTGCTTATCTTCCTTTAACATCTTTCTCTACACACCCCCTTCTTGTGAATCATACAGTGACCTGTTGTGACTGTCTGAAGGTGCACCACTCCTAATTAGGATGTCCAGGGCTACAGCTCCATGCCTGTTTAGTGTGGTCAGTTCTGAGTCAATTTAAAAGCTCATTGATACTAGAAGAGCTCATTGTTGAAAAAAGGAGGATGGGAAGGACCTAAACAAGAATTTTGGGGCACATCTACCTCAGAAAAAAGTGAGAAGTCTGTAAGTCACACCACGTGAGGGACACCTGGGGGCCTGGGGATGTCTAACTTGAAGAAGAGAAGATTCAGTGAATGTCATAGAGACTTCTTCTAATTTTCAAGCGTGGGCTACGCAGTAGTTGGAGGAGAGGTATATTGTAGGCTCCAGAAGGAATCTCAGAGCCAGGCATGTGGGTGGAATCAGACTTGATTAGGAGTACAGACTTCGTAGACTGTCGGACCCAGATTGGTTCTGCCACATACTAGGTTGATGAGCAAGAACAAGTCTCTAACCTCTCAGAGCCTAGATTTTTTAATCACTTGAATGGAGATAGTGATAATACTTAGCTCATAGGGTTGTTACAAGATTAAATGAGATAATATAATACACTGCAATCCAAGAATACTGTAGTTGCTCAATAAGTGTTATGTCTTACCACTAGTATTTTTATAACTATTGTAAGTTTTTGTAGACCAGATAAAATTAAGGGCACAAATTTTTTCTCCTCATCCTTCCCCTCCTTCTTTTCCTTGTTCTTGACACATATTTGCTAAGTGTTTCCATGTGCCAGGCACTGTGCTTGGTGATGTGGAGATAGTAATGAGCGAAAAGTACTCTGACCCTGGCCTTGTGGGCTTGGGGTCTCAAGAATACTGCACAACCCCAAATGCAGCCTTGACTGTAGTAACAAACTGAACAAACTGAATAAGGTGAATAAATATCTACATATATTTTTAAAAGGAAATGCTACTCTTTTCTAAATGAGTGAAAGAATAGATGTCTATCACTGATAATGATTAGATACCAGAAACTGAACTATAATCAAATTGGGAAGAGAGAGAAAAAGTTTGCAAAGAGAATGTCTATTAGCCTGAATTTGCAGATATAGAACTAGGAAACAATTAGGTTAAGGAAAGACAGGCTAGATCAAAGGTAGGATGTTGGGAGGTTCCACTGCATTAGGCAGAGAACAGAATTTAACTGAGATGGTTCAAATAAAATTATTTCAATGAGGGATTATTGAAATTCTAGGAGCTAAGGGTGGGCAAGAGTGAGGAGGAAATACTCTGGCCTTGCTCTCTGCTCACCTTCCATCTCCTGATAATACCTCCCACTGACCCAACAGGAAGCCACTGCAGGGGTCCTCTGGAGCACGGAACAGAGCATGCAGGGTGGAGAATGAGTCTCGGGAGTGGAGGCAAAGGCAGAGAAACCAGCACACCTGACAAGATCAAACAGACCCTGGCCTAACAAGCTATAGATTAAATACACAGATTATCGAGGAGAAGATAGTAGAATTAGCAAATAAGGTCACCTTTTTACTTAAGTTAGTTTGAATGAGTTCTTCCTTGCAAGCAAAGGCAAGATCCATGAAATAAAACTGTGTATGGGTATATCTGTACTCAAGTGACCACTAAAACTGCTTTCCACCTGACTCTACCTGGGTTCAGACCTGGCCACTGGTATTTGTGCTTAGGATACCCTTGCAAGCATGAAGGAAAGTGTGATACCTGGGGGAGCATCTGTGAATAAAATTGGTGGGTAGTGTGTATGTGTGTGTATACAGATGTGTTATGTCATCAGTACTTCATCCTAACTTTCCTTTAATGGTTTACATAAATGAAAATTAGTATTGACTTTTTATTCTGATGACACAAGGGAAAGTTGTTTTCCAGAGGAAACTTGGTGTAGCTGCTCAGCCAGGTGATCCAGCTCCGTCTGTGCCTCCACAGAGCTTTGTGGGGAAGCAGCACGTGCCTCAGTTGCTGGAGGACTGCTTCTTAATTACTTGTCCAAAGCGATGTCTTTAGTGGCCTGCTACTCAGTGTGAGGGGTCCCTAAAAGCTGAGCCCCTGTGCTTTGCTGATATCCTGCAAGGTATTAGGTATTTGAGAGGCATTTGAGAGGCATTAGGATGGAGCAGCACACCCCCTCCCAAGCCATATCATGCCTTAGTCAGTCTGCCAGGTGCCTAGGGGATAATTAGACACCTTTATATAATTTGCTCCCAAGGTAGAACAAGACAAAACTACAACTTTAATAGCATTTTCTACCATGCTCAAGATCCAGATATATTAGCAGCCTGTTCACAGTGACAGTGGAATGTGCTAATAGGTTCCAACAAATGGATTCAACTGTGCAAAATGTGGAAAAGAACTTTTTCCTTGTTGGAAGGCTGTCAGCATTCCCCACAAATGCTTGCTATGGACCATTTTCCTGGGAGATATTTGTGATTGTAGAGCATCTTCTTTGGTTAAAGAAAAGCCGTAAGATAGCATCAAGAACAAACAACATACAGGGAACACACATCGACAGTGATCAGGGGCTGAGGGTTTGCAGATGGAAGCAGGGGTTCAGCTGAGGGCCAGCAGTTACTTGATATAGGGAAGAAATGTTTGTTGTTCTTAAGCTCTTCAAGACCAAAGAAGCGTTTGACCCAGAACCTGTGAGTGAGTAAACCATTCCTTAAGCTATTTTCTTTGGAAAGAAGTAGCAGCAGCAGAGGAAGAGAAGGCTTATGAGGGGTCCGTGGCCAGAGGATAGAGTGCTCATTAACCCTTTCCAAGTATCTGAGAATTGTATTTCAAGTCATGTAATGGTGGCCTTCTAACCATCCCCTACGCCATGGTTTCCTCCATGCCACCCTACTGAAAGCAAATGAAGTGGACTGGAACTCCGAACTAGTCCCCTTGTCTGGTAGGTCAAGTTTTCCCTAAGGAGTGAAGAAATTCATGCAGCTGCCAGGTAAGCACTTTTGTCGACAATTGTTAGATAACAGAGTAGGGAGTGTGTTTATTAACGTGGTGGAAGAAATGCTCATGAGAAGGTGTCAGACCTTAAAACATTGGATCTATATTCAAAGTGGTCTTGCTGGACTGGAAAAGTGACCTGAAACCAACGTTGAGAAAGAACAGGTCCAGGCCAGTTCGCCGGGGAGGAAATGCACTATGCAGAAATCCAAGGCCAGGCAGATAGCAGAGGGGATGAGTCAGCAACATCTTCGCACTGGGATGCCCTTGTGCTCAGATGATGCTTTTAGTCACGGCCACTGGGGCACATATTTGAATTTCCTGCAGGGAAAATGGATTTGCAGTGAAAAATCCAAATCTCAGCCAAACTTTTTTGGTGGTCAACGGCAAGCCTCCTCAAGATAGTCAGTTTGGGTTGGAGTGAGGTCAGTGGCCAAAGGAGCAAAACAAGACAATTGGTCCCATGTGTCCACGATGGTGGTGGTGGGGTGGACAGTGAAGGACATAAATAAGGGCTTTGGCTCATCCAGGACTGGGATTGCCTTTCATTTCTTTTGTGATTAAGATCTATGGCCTAAGCTTCAGTCATTCTGATGTAAAAGTAGAGATCATTGTATTTATTTTTCAGTGCTGTTGTGAAGATTAAAGGAAAACTGTATGTGGAAAAGTTGTCATAAAGAAAATGTTAACTGTTAGGAATGGAATCTTCCCTTTTATATGGTAAAACTAAAGCTTTTATTAACAGTCTTTTCTTTTTTTATTATTGTTTATCCTATCACAGTTGTCCCAATTTTTTCCCCTTTGCCCTCCTCTGCCCAGCCCACCCCAACCCCTGCTTCCACAGTCAATCCTCACACTGATTTCTGATCTTCATTTATTGCTATAAAAGTTGGTGAGAACTCAGGACGTATAAATGGGGAACCTCTAAGGCTGGCTTGATTAGCTTCTTCTTTGATGAGGCAGACTCCTGAATGAGAAATGATGCGGAGCTCCCAAGAAGGAATAAGGAGACCCCCAAAGAGAGTAAAGACCCCAGGACATAGCACAGGAAGAAAGACTGAAAGACTCATCTTTTTCAGCATGAGCAAAGGGTGTTTACAAGAGGATATGAACTCTTTCCAGTTGCCACATGGGGGCTGGACTCGGTGTGTGCCACTCAGGTAAGCTATTAGGAAGATCTGAAAAATTTTACGTGATTCAAGTACTTAAGAAAAGTTTTTGAATTGTTCTGACATGAGGTCTTGGTAGTCAGTGCACATTTGGCCCGAGCTGGTTTAATTATACTCCCATTTGAAGATAAGAGACCAGGCCATCTTGGAATGCATTTCCCCGTTCCAAGACCCTAAGACTTTAGGAAAGGTTAAAGGAAATAAAAACATAACATGTCAGATTAATTATCTTATTTAAGAAGGCTCAGAAGGGAGGGTCATCATACTCAACACACTGACGTAGTAGAAAAGGTTCTGGAGCCACACAGACCAGGGCAGGAAATTCAGTCCTGGCACCAACTAGCTAAGTGGCCTCAGGTGAGTAACCCAGCCTGAGTCTTGGATCCTGAATCTGTAAGTTGGGTATGGCTGCACATACATTAGAGTTTTGTTGTAAGAGTGATAAAATATTCATAGTGAACAATGTATGATTCACAGAGCACCTAGGTAGTGGATAAATCCTAGCTTCTTCCTCCTGTCATTATCACTATTGCTAGCCGCCCAGTGTGCACATAAAAACATCCAAAATTTTATTCTCTTTTGCAAACATTTGGTACCACTAGTTTTCCCACTTGATAGCTGAGAAAACCTGAAAGCACAGAAGTTAGCTGTTGGCTGAAGTCTTATAGTCCATGACCCACTAATTTCTTACATTGTTAAGAAAATGGTGAGAACAGTTTTTTGTGTGCTATCATGGAAATGTAATTGAATTCCAGAAAAACATTCTTTTTTGTCATTCTTATAATTAGTTGTTTCTCTTATTTGACAGGAAAGGAACAATGTGTTTCATAAGAAAATATAGTTCTGAGGATCTAGAATGGGGTCAGCAGTGTTTCTTTGTCTCTTCTGGTTTTAACCAGTCTCAGGATTTATCCACTTCGAGGAGGCAGAATGAACTTTGTGGTTCTGTGGAATTCTTACAGATAAGCAGAAGACTAGAAATCTTGGCTAAAATTGCTTCCTCGCTTATTTCTCTGCATTGAACAGCATGGCATGGTTCAGAATAACAGAAGTTATTTTGAATGTTCTCCAAGAGAGATTTCTGGTCCATGAATGTCTTGAGGAAAACAGTCTAAGCAAAAGCTACAAAAGCAAAACTGGAGGAATCCTGGACTTGCTTCTGCCACCATTTTAGGCAGGTTTTGCCTCTTTCAGCCTCAGTTTCTATACCTGTGAAATGAAGGGACAGGACCTGGTGACATTTAAGACCTCTTTCAGCTCAAAATTCTCTGATTTATGTTCTACTGTTTAAAAAAATGGGCTAGCAAATTCTACCAATTAATCCATGAAGTGAGCATTTTTAGTCATCCTAGAGAAAGAATCCAGGTGCACCTGAGAACTACCTGTCACTGGGGTGAGATCTGAAAATGTCCTTCTGGTCCAGCCCTCTCTCTCATCAACCCCCAGACCGCACCAGGTGGACTTGTCTGTGTGAACATGCCACTGGAATGGAATTCACAACCTGCACCTACTGGGCCCACTCAACTGCCTTCAGACCCCTGAGGGACTAACCACCTTGGGTCAAACGGCAGCATTAGATTTTGAAACTGTTTGTTCCCTAGTTCCATACCCAGGAAACACACACCCCTTCCCCACCCGTCCACTCTCCCCGCTTCCTTTACTGTCTTGTTTGTTTATGGACTGACTGTCATCTGAATAGACTATGGGGAGATTCTATGGGTTTTGGAGTCAGATAGTCCTGGCTTTGGGTCTTTTGTATTTACCTACACTGTATGCTTAACAGCAAGCCATATGATCTCTCTGCATGTGAGTTTTTCCATCTGCAAGACCAGAATGTAAATATTTTCTTACAAGTTACTAGGAAGATTAAATAAGCTGTTATACGCAAAGAAATTAGTAGGAGGCATATTGCAAGGGACCAACACACCAAATCTACCATTGTTATCTATAAAATAGGATCTTAATAAATGTTTGTGAAACAAATAAAGTAAGAGCCACTCTTCCAGAACATTCCAATGAAAAGTGAGAAAAAGGGTAGCATGAAGATAATGAAACAGAGCAGCATTTTCTTGAAAATATGTCTCAGACTAGTCACAGGGTGGAAGGCAGAGGGTGTGACAGGTACACCAGGATTTAGGAATGAACTCACCCCTGACCAGCCGTGGGGCAAGAACTGGCCTTCAGCCCAGTATTTCCTATTGATGAAGAAGAGGCCTGCAATCATGATGAACACCCATACTGCCAGGTTCAGCACGTTGAGGACGTTGTTGAAGCCCACAGAGTTCTTCACCCCCAGCGCAACGATGATGGTGACAATGACAGCGATCACCAGAGCCAGAAAGTCTGGGTATGACTCTTCACCTTTACCTAGAGGGCAAAGACATGAGTTAAAAATGTCCCGAGGGATAAGAGGCCATGCAAACTCCCAGCCCTATCCCGGGCCATCTGCACTCTGCTCTGAGAAGGGTGGTCAGTTCATCACGGCCAGAGGAAAAACTCTGTGTGTGCATGTGTGTGAGTACATACATGTGTGCCTACACTGTGGTCTACAAGTGTTTATTTGCACATGTGCAGGTTTTGGTATATAGGTAAGATGACCTCGTATCCTGGACTGAAAATTGGGTTACGTGGTAGGACAATCACAAGAGTCCTATGGAGCCATGATACAGATCATTTGAAGTTAGGACTGTCCTGGGATATTTGGCATGTAGATATAGGTTTAACATGTTATTTGAAAGCTGCTTTATCTTCATTTTTGTGTATTCTATGGTCCACAAATTTTCCTTTCCAGTCCAGCAATGTTTTCATTACTAGAAAAATTTGAAATGTATGTCTTTGAAAACTATGGGAAGAAGGGTGTACTTTCCATTTATGCGTATGTGGTTGAAGAGAAAATGACCAGTGAACACGCCCTGCCTGCTAGGTCTTGTCTGTTAGCCAGTGGACTCCTGCCCTCTATAGAGTGGAAAAGGCACAGCCTCAGTAGCCAGGCTCCCAGATTTCAGCTGTACTTTTGCCCATAACCAGAGAGGTCAAATTAGACTAAATTGCTGTTAAGCACATAGGGTAAGCAAGCACACAGAACCCAAAGCCAGGACTGTCCAACTCTTTGGGCAAGTGTCTCATTTCTCTGGACCTCACCTATAAAGTTAGGGGCTTTGATTGCCTGATTTTGGAGGACACTTATAGACCTAAAATTCTATGAAATCAGCATATGAGGAGATGGGGTCTTCATATATTTTTATCTTCTCCTGGGATCTGGATATTCAGCATTTTTGTCATTTCTTCAGAGATAGGGACACTGGAGTTAAATGACTTGCAATGATCCCCAGAACTAGTCCCTGGAAGTTCTGGGACAAGACCCCAAAGCTTCCTCAACTAATGTCTAGCTTCCCATGAATGTGAAAAGATAAAGTCAGACATAAGAATGGAAAGTGGATGGCAAGTGATGGACAGAGCCTGAAGTCTCAAGGTAATTGTTATGGGAGCTTATTATTGTTTAGTATTCACTCAGTTCCATTACCCAATCTTGACCTCTGCTAGACCAGAATCCATTTTGCTCCATTTTAACAATGTATATTCTCATTTAAGAGTTAATATTTGCTAATTTATGAAAATTTTAAGAATCTGCTGAGGAAACCACTGAAGAATTTCTTTACAGTTCTTACTGCATTAGTTTTATTTTTATATAGTTATTAACATAATACATGTGCAATTTGCATCCTTTGTCACATGCCTTGCATTAAAAACATTCCATGTTATTACAACAGTCTTCCTAGTCATTCTTTTAATTTCTAGCTACATAATATGCTTCCACAATTTACTTAGTCATTTGCTCCACTGTAGAATATTTAGGCTGTTTCTAATTTTTGGTTGCTATAAATAAGGCTGTGATGAACATCTTTTTGCAGAAAGCCTTATGGAAATTAGACTGATTTCCTTAGAATACATTCAGAGGGGAAGAATTACTTTGCAAAAAAAAAAAAAGAAAGAAAGAAGGAGACACATTTAAGGCTCTTGTTATGTTTTTACCAAACTGTGTCCTGAAAGGGGAAGCACATTTATTTGGCTCTTCAGGTCTGCAAGTCTGGGTGAGAGGATATGGCAGTCTCACCCAGGCCATTGAGGGTTCCCACGCTGTTTACCATCCAGCGGCTGAAGGTGTGGTTTGCCAGTGAGTCAAACATGCTGCTCAGAGCACTGGCGCCAGCTGCAGTGCCAATCAGGTACTCCAGGATCAGGTTCCAGCCGATGAAAAATGCCACAAACTCCCCCACAGTGACATAGCTGTAGGTGTAGGCCGACCCTGTGGTCTTTGGGACTCGGACTCCAAACTCGGCATAGCAAACACCTGCATGGACAAACACACATGGGTGGGGAACTTCAGGAGATGAGCTAACCCCTTGGTGACTAAACATTTTGGGTAGAAAATGCTGGGAATCTCCAGGATTATAGAACAAATACAGAAAGTTTTATGTATATGAATCAATTCAACACCAGTAATGTTTTCAAAACTCACTCCTGAAAACTTTTTAACCCGAATGCCTGGAAGGCAATCAGAACTAATTTTAAGGAACTATTACAAACTGATCTTATTTATTTAGAAAAATTTGCATTTGTATTATGTTTTTCTGGCATTACTCCTTAGGTGTTAGATATCCTGTGTGAATGTGGGCCTAACTTGTTATGACCCCCACAACTGTTGGCACCAGGGTTAGATTATGTATAACATTCTTCTCTTTCATTTTTACATACTGCAGAAGATGCATCTCATTTGAGAGTAATACTTGCAGTGATTTGATGTCTAGGGAGCTGATAAAAATTTCAATTATAATGAACAACTAGTTATTTTTCAAAAAAATTTTAAATTTTTATTTACTGATTTGAGAGAGAGAGGAAAGGGTGATGGGTGGGGGGTGCAGAGAGAGAAAGACAGAGAGAGAAAGAGGAGAGAGAAGTTTGTTGTTCCACTCGTTGATGCACTTATTGCTTAATTCTTGTGTATGCCCCCTCTGGGGATCAAAACTAAAACACTGGCACAGGATGATGCTCCAACCAACTGAGCAACCCAGCCAGGACTAAAAGGCTAGCTATTAACAAGGAAATTTAGTACATGCAAAAGATTATTTAATGAACACTTTTAGAGTACCTGTCAAGTTGCTAAGTGCTGGGATTAAAAAAAAAGACCAGTAAGACATGGCCTTGCCCTCGAGAAGAGATGCCCCAGAAAATCAGCACACATGGCGGGCTTTATTCAGCTCAGTGACAGAGAAATGTATAGGAATGAGAGCGGAGAGGAGAGGAGTGTGCATGAGCTGGCTTAGAGGAATATGGAGGAATTAATTGGACAAAGAGGCAGAACATGAGGTAAAGATATAGCAGAGGGAGATAGTATGAAATATTTGAGTGGAGGGGAGTATGTGTATAGTGGGTACTTGGAGGGTCAGGGCCCACTTCAACCAGAATTACCTGTTGAATCATAATATTGGTAATGGGTACCAGGAATCTGAATTTTAATAAGCTTGCTACTTATATTTGAAAAACATTCATATATTGCCTCATTCTCTGTTTAATGGAGTTCGAGATCAAATTAGAAAGAGTCTGGGAATACACCAGACTTCTGGGGGTTGGGAGAGTTTCCTACATCGTGCTGGGAGCTCTGGATGTGAGGCCAGTGGGTGGGGTACCAGGTTGGAGGACAGATATAGGACAGGTTGGAGGAAACACAGCAGGAATGGGATGTAGGAGAATGTCAGAGGGAACTCAAAGCGAACTTCACCTTCAGTCCCAGTTTTGTTAAGGGCCAACCCTGAAGCTCTCTCATCACAAATCAGAGAACAACAGTTCACTCTTTTGTGAATAAAGACAGCAGGTTTCTTCTCCTTTAGAAGGGGAGACATCAATGCAAAGAAGCAAAAATAGTGATGCCAAAAGCAGTGACACTGCAGTGAAAGATGAAACACAGTGATGCAACGTCTCCTCTCCTTCCTCTAAGTGACATCAGTTATCAGGGTGGTGTGTCCATATGGAAGGAGCCCTGGACCAGTTGGGCTGCACTGTTGTCTCAACTCTACCTCGGACCTGTTCCACCTTTTCAATTCTGCTTCCTTCTTTGTAAAAACAAAGGGATTGGACCGGGATGCTCTCTGAAGGGCCTTCCTACTTCACCACCCTAGGATTTCACCTGCTATATTAAATTTTGCTGCGAAACACATTAAGCATAATCCAAATTTTCTTTTACATTAATTACTATGCTGTCTGGTATTACAGAGATGCTACAAGGGTTAGCAGAGCTGTTTGTCCCTACATTAAATGGCCCAGGCTACTGTTTATTTTGAGTTCCTGTCTCAGCTCCTCTCCTTCCACTTTGTACAACAGTTTTCCATCTCCTTCCTGGAGATCAGAAGATCAGTTGTTTCTCCTTGTTGTTGTCACAGGGTTTACCCTGAGGAGTCAAACCTCCTTTCTAAATTACTGCTTCTAACACTTGATGTTTGAATTGTTACAGGGAGTCTAGAATTACGAGGATGTGGTCTTGGGAGGAAGACCTGAAGAACGCTTCCGTGAGGAAATTGTAGGGTGTATAAGCACCAAGTATGAGGACTAGATGACATTTTCTCTCTTGGAGAACTTTTGTGTTTTCTTCCCCTGAAGAGAGCTGACTTCACACACACAGAGTAGGTTGCTCTTTTAGCGCAGCCTGAGGAAGGGATTAGGAGGCAACTAACTTGTCTTTGGTGTAGGATCCACAATTTTAGCCAATAACTCTTATATGTTGTATGAGTATCTTCTCTCCACCTACCTTTACCCCCTAATAATATATAAGGATTATGAATGGAATTTTTCCAAGCAATACTTTTGCAGCAAGCATCAATTTGCAAATTTAATTTGGAAAGGCAGTATTGTGGAGTTTGTGCAATCAAACATCCTCTTCTTAATATTTGATCTGCCAAATCAAATGTTAAAATACTCTCTTCACCATCAGAACTGAATAGCCAAGACATCATTAGGTGTTAGGGAGGGACCTAATGCACACTCCCAAGTTCATAGTGGTTCTACAGATGCCAGCAAACATCTGATGATTTCAGTGGGTCTCCTAAAACACTTATGCCCCAGCATTCACACATTGAAATAAATATTTTTTATTAGAAATTGCTTTTCCTTCATTTATATTTCATTACTTAGGGCACATTCTATAGGAAGGTAACATTAGCTCTAGTTTGCATTTCATGATAGTAAAGGAAGCAAAGTATTTATTACTCAAAGTTGATTTGGTGCACTGGGTGAAGAATCACTATTTTAAAGGAGAGATACATTTCTAAACAATCCTTATTCAATTTAGTATGTATTTAAAAAGTTCTTCCCCCAGAGTTACCTTCCTAATCATATTTGCCTGGGCTAGTGTCAAAGAGATTTTGTATTCCTTGGCTACCCATCAAGTGATTGGAGAGGAAGAGGCACATCGACTCCAAAAGTATAACTGTATAGCTGGAGAGAGTCAATATAGAGTACAATGTTGAGGTCCAGATAGCCATTAGTGTGGGACTGTGCCATGCAGACCACATGATGGAAGTTTTCCCATTGGAGTTGTTCAGAGATAGCAGGACTAGATCCTTGAGAAATATGGAGGATTCATTTCAGCAGGACTAGAGGAAATGAGTAATTTCTTATAGCTTGTAACTCTGATATCCTTTTCAATTACCCACTCTTTAAGTACATTACAAATGTATCCATGTTTTCATTTTGTCATAAACCTAGTATTCTACTTTTATTCCCTAAACTATTTTTGATTATATGGACACATTGACAGCCTAAAAGGCAGTCAGACTTACACATTGAAAAGAGGATTGGGTCAAGATATCAGGAGGTTCCATATTTGGAATATTCTCTATAAGCCATCTCATGTGTACTTCAAGTGGTGCATGATTTGGGGCTCAGAAAAATTCAGTCCCTTTCAATGTGAATTCTTTCCAACTCAGAGAGTCTATGGCTCTATCATACATCAGCACACTAGATCAGCCTCAGGTTAAACCCGAGAGACTATGTACTTTGTTGAACTTACTTGCTGTGCCTGAGACTATGCCACACAATTGTAGAATATCACTATGTGTTCCTCCTCCTCTAACTTCATCCCTTCACTCACAGCCTGCCCTGGCTCTCTATGCTTTTCTTAGAACCAGGAGGCCAATATTCTCCAACCTAAGAGAATATAAAGGAGAAAGACCCAGCTGAGAGTAGACAAGTGGCAGAGAAGGGTCTCTTGAGTAAAGAAATGTATTCCCCTCCACAGTCCACCAAAGAAAGTCATTAGATAGATAGCTACTTTTTTAAAGTATTCATTTACCTGGAAAGATTTAATCCAGTGGTTGTTCACACTTGAATGTTAATTTCTCTACTCAGATAAAGAGGTTTTCTCATTAACATGTAGTTTAGCTTCTAGACTAATTTTCTAACCTACTTATCAACTAACTTACCAATTTCCTAAGTAATTCCTGACTTTCCAATTTCCTTCCTTTATGTGTTGCACATTGTTAAGTGCCTGCTAAACTGATCACGGTAGTGAATACCAGAGACACACGGTAAGTAAGGCATGTCTCCTGACTGTGAAGCATCTATGTTTCAGTCAGGAAAGAGTTGAATAAACAGATGATTCCACATGGCGGGTTTTAATGCTACAGAGTATTTATGAGGTGCCCTTGGAGCTCTGTGGGTCAGCTTGGTCCTTGGGAATATGGGTCTTTGATTGATGGGGGAGCAGAGAGGAAGGGGTATGACTTTTGAGCTGCATCTTAAGGTTGAGCTGGGTTTTTCCAGGCAGAAAAAAACATGAGAAAGGGCAGTTATAAGCAGATGCAAGGCTTAGCTGCGTTGACACACAAAGGCCACTTTGGGGATCGAGGAAGCTGAATCTGCAGAGGCGGACTGGGAGTAGGTCATTGAGGGGGTGGGTCCTTTTTAACAGATGTAGGAATCTAGCTGAGAGGACTGGACAGTTTATCTACTTCTATAGTTTTAAACCTTTGTCTTGGTTATAAAAGCCCCTTTGCACACAAAGTCTTATTTGGGAACCTAGTACATAAATAACTAAAGGTAAGGTGGCTGTGTTTGAAGAGGGCGGGAGACCTGAGGCTGGCCTGTCCAGGGTCTCCCTCATCCCACACCTTCCCCCAGCCCTTGACCCTCCTCTGCAGATGCACAGGTTATACTGAGCATGGCATGGGGACAGGTGTCAACTGTTCCTTGGGTTTGATATGACTGAGCCCCAGACTGAAGTTGCACATTCAATTAAATACAGAGCTGGGCTAGAATGGAGGTCTCCTCATATCCAGTCCTAGGAGCTTTGAATTCATTCCTTTATCCAAAAAATTTATAAGGTGCCATCTCTATGATTCTATGTTAGCTTTAAAGGATTCAAAGATGAACAGGAAGAATACTATCCCCTTTTTTGTGGGTCTTATAGTCTAACAGAGAAGACAGACCAGAAAACCAACAATTATAATAGAAGAGGAAAGGAGATTTTGGTTGCAGGGAGTGGGAGGGAAATGCACGAGCTGCTGTAAGGAATGGCAAAATTGAGTTTTGAAGTCAAGTCTTCTGACAGCCAGGGGGACTGTTCAAAGGGAAAGAAAGTGTCAGGAGATATGAGAGGGAGTGGGGGGAGTGCCCAGGAAAATAATTAGCCAGGCCTGCGTTTTCATTAAGCCCCCTAGGATCAGTAACATCTTGAGTGTGGCTTGGAGTTCTTTCTCCGAGGGCCTTGCTTTGCGTGATGGGCACAAGTTGCAGGCTTCAGTTTGATGAGTTGTTTTGAACATACTGAATCTACAAATGCTTCATTCTGGGGAGGTAGGAAGGTTGGGATGGGTTGATCTGGAAAATGGATGAGGTCACTGATTCCTCATTCATGAAGGCAGTTTCTCTGGAGTGTCAATTATCCATTGTCTGTCAGACACAGGATGGAATCTGAGGCTGGGCTATCCTGGTACAACTCACCACTTGGGCCCCAACATGTCTTTAAGAAAGCCCTCACCAAATATAGCACTGCTGAGATGGTGATTACCCATTTCCTTTTAATTTTCTTAGTTGCCTTAAAACATCTTTGTTCTGTTTATAAATTCACAGCAGGGCTAAGACATGTTATATACATTGCTGTGGATTGCTGTGGTTGCTAGTGCTGCTTAAATTGGGAGTAGGGTAAAAGGAGAAATCACAGAGAAACCTCAGAGAGTATAAATTCTCTCGGAAACATTTGTTTTCTCAGTGACACTGGATTCCAGATGGTGGGTGATGATGTACCCCAGTCCTTGCTGTCCCCCTTGAGAAGCAGGTTGCTATGTTCTGAGAATCATTTGTTTGCCCCCCATCCTATGCTGTGGGATGCTGTGATCTGCACCCATGTCTTCCTTCTAGTGTTCTTGATAAGCCAAGAAAACCGTGGACCTCTTCTTCAGGGAATAATCCGTTAGGCTCTCTCTCCCTCCCAGCTCCCTGCTATGGTCTCTTCTCCCTGAGCAACCTTGGCCACACACCTGTCAGCAAAGACCAGACAGTTTTTATAAGTGTTTTATAAATCGTTATATAACAGTAACAATGTTGTTATTGTTAATGTGCCTGGAAACACCTATGTTTCTTTGCGTCCAAGAAAAGACTTACACCTGTTCTGCCAAAGCAGGCCCCAGGTGGACAGGAGAGCCTGTGTGTAGCGATTGGACAGTATCTTCAATCAGGGAGACTAGGACACCGTTAGTTCTACACCAGACAGAGCTCCAATTAAAGTTAGGTAGTGAGCAAAGAACTCGAAAGTTCCCCAAACTGCAGAACAAGTATATTAACATATCAACAGGAAGGGAAAAGCTGTCCGCTAGGTTAGAGAAGTGAGCCCTGAAACAGGTCGAGGAAGTTTAATAACATGCTGATTAAATGTGACCAGACTATCTATGTACTCTCTTCTCCAGCCCTCCATGAGAATAATTTAGGGGTTACTGGAGGCCTGATGTCTGTTTCTATAATGTGATGAATTCAAGTATTATATTGTCTGGTCATGTGATTGTTAATTATCATCATTAGTGTACATTATTGTACTTTTTAAGGAACTGCATCATTTATAAAATGATAATGAAGATGGTAATCATAATAATAATGCTCATGTGGTTGCTTCCAACTAGAGAATCCACAAGGTTAGCTGTTCCCAAAGGCCAGAGGTGACCTCAGGGTAACATCCAAACCATCTTGGAGGGGGAAAGGCATTACAAAGTGGAGAGGCAAAACCGTGTTTCTGGGCACTGGCACTGACCTGCGCTAGGCCCTTATCTGGTGCTCAGGGAAGCTGAGGAGTGCCAAGGCCTCTGTCTGTAGCCCCTCGCTTTGCTCCAGGAGAGGCAATGAGGTACCGTGGAAGCCACCCAGCCTCCGAAGAGAGACCCAGGGAGCCGTTATGATGATTAGAGATCATGCACATGAATCACGTTGCCCAGGGCCTGGCACACAGTACGTGCTTGATGAATGGCAACCAAAGGCATTATCAACTGTGGCCTTGAGCAAGACTCCAGGTCGCTGAGCCTTAGTTTCCCCACGTGGAAAATGGTGATGGCCATTCCTGCTGTGCAGGCTGCTGTGGATCTTCAGGAGTTCAAGCACGATTCCTGGCATATCACAGACCCTCCTTCCGTGGGAGCTGTGGCTATTGTTATACAGGAAGAAAAGGAATCTTGGAGAGAATGACTTAGCAGTAGCCTCTGGAGTGTTTAGCAGGAGCCCTTGCCTTGGAGGTGGGATAAAGAGGTAGAAAGTAGTGTTGTTGGCTGATGGTTTTAGAGACTTGGCATCTTCAGGGATATAAGAAATTACCCAGAGTCCAGACTAAACCTTTGTGTGCTTGATTCACTTCTAAAACAGAATAGGGAAATGTTTCTTCCTAGGTTTTAAATCTTTAGTCTGGAAACAACTGTCTAATTCCAAAAATACACTTAGAAATGGTGAGATAGAGAGAAAGTTCCCATTTTCTTGCTCAAACTTTCGTTATGAGAGCTACAGCCCCTGATCCAGATGACCCTCATAACTGGGCTAAAAAGGCTTTGTGCAGAAAGCAAAGGAGAGTGGGAGTAGAAATGACAACCAGCAATTCTGTCACCCAAATATTTAGCAGCTCATCACTCTGCAGGGGTGGTCAGTGCCTCCATTCCTAAGCAGATGGAAGTGACAGCAACAGTGATGACTGACCTAAAAAGCTTCTGTGAGGTGACCAGGCCACCACCCCCTTGCCATGAGAATTTAATGGGCAGAGTTGAAGGTGAGCACCAAGAGAACACACCCAAGCCCTCCTGTGGTCTCCTGAACCCATCTGAGGTGCAGGTGGACCGAGTTTCCACTGGGACAGGCTGCAGTCTGCAGGCAGCAGATGTTCAGCAGGGTGAGATGCAGCAAATCTTTTTTGGGCCTGGATCTGCTCTCTAAGGAGGACCTTCCCAGAGACATCAGAAACCCCTCACACAAGGGGTGCCATCTTGACTTCTTTGCAAATTGGGCCAACTTACAGGGAAGGTGGGGCAGGGCCAGAGACCCAGGATTGGAAGACTGATGGAGAGAATCTTTCGGGTGTGGGGATTTGGTTAGAGCTCCTCCTTCTAGTTCTTCTTCCTCCTTTGACACAAACACCTACCACATCTACCTTCCTCCTTCTTCCCTCCCTCTTTCTACTTCACGGCCCTCAAAACTTGAGAAGAATTCTATTGGGCATAAATATGGAATTTGTGTTTTAAGGAACATTGCCACCTACTGGTCTATGAGGATGGGAGGATGGCTGGCGTGTGCTTGGTAAATGGTGCTGTGCACAGTCCCTGTGTGCAGTGGACAAGGGTCTGCAGGTTGCTGTTCTTCCCGATTCTCCCCTAGATGGTCCCGATGGGTTGTTTCCAAGTGGGCAGCCCCTGCTGAATGCAAAGGCGCTGGTGGCTTTTTAGCTGATTTTTCTGCAGGACAACTCTAGTAAAGAGAACAGCGACTCCCCTGGATTTGTTGGTGCCTTCATGAAAGAGGAGTTCCTCCAAGGAAAATATCAAGTGCTCTTGGCCAGTTTGTAGTATTGCCTGCTCTCATAGTGAAAAACACTCTGAGAAATGTTTGCGAAGGGGCAAGCATTCGTATCTATGGTTCGCATATAAGAGAAATTCATTAGCTTGGTTTTCTTAAAAAGCCTAAGAAATTACAAGCTGAGGTATAAAGTTTCAAGATAAATAAATATAACCAAGAGCTATTAAATTTATTCCAAAATAAATTATCCACTGAAGTCCTGAGTTAATAGTATCTAACAATATGTTTGTGTGCATATGTATATGTATATATACATATAAAGTTATATATATACACATACATACATATGTATGCATGTATATATGTATGTAAACATTTTCAGCTACTCTGCAAGGGGTTTTTTGGGGAGGGCCAGATCCATGAAAATGGCCAGTGGTGAAGTCTACTATGAAATGTTTGTCATGCATATTAGCAAATCATTACTTTTCACATATGTACAGACACTCATGGGTGCTCAGTAAAGCACAGGCAGAAGTTGTCTCCAAGATAAATACATTCCTTGGGTTGTTAAGTCAATGATTCCTCCTACTGCTTGAGAATCCCTCTTCTCTTTGCAACTGTATTCTGTGAAATGTGGTGTCTGTCTACACTACACCCCAGAAACTGCTACTTTCAATCCACGGGCTGTCATGGCAGTGGCCTTTTCTGAGTATTTCTGAAGCCTGAGACACCAGGGCTTACACCTTTAATTCCTTGGGTAAGAAGCTGTTCTTCCGTCAGTTCTATTCTTACTCCTCTGCCCACTTTTTCTCTTTCTCCATCATTGCTTCTCATTTATCTTCTTTGACGGCAGCCATTTAACCAAGTTTGGCCCCTAGCTCTTTTATACGTTTTGCTTTGGTGACCTCATCAAAGGGATTTTCCACTAATTGCCAATGCAATTTGCCAGGAGTACCCTGATTCCCTTGATGGTCACGGTCCCTTAGCACCATCCTCTGTGACCTGGCAATGTGAGGAGGGATGTGGATGTTCAGAGCAGGGGACCAGGCACGTGCAAAGCTCCTGAGCTGCCAAGGCCAGCCAGGCGAACTCTATGCACAAAGTCTGCTTTGTACCAGGTGTCTGAGACAAAAGCTGGCACTTGTCGTAACTTCTCTTTAAGGGTTTCTATCCGCATTCCCATCTCAAGTGGTCGTTCCATAGCCATCGTGCCTTACTCATCTCCAGCACCTATTTCACTTCTAGGAGTTGAAGCTGCTTAAATATCGCGTGGTCAGAGATAGCACTTTGTCATGGTAACCTGTTCAATGTCCTTATAGCACTAATCACAATTCATAATTATTGTATTTATTTCCCTGTTTTCTGAGGCACAGCCTCTCTGTATGTTTTGAAGTATATAGCATTTTTGAATGGGGCTGGGCCACAGAAGTGGCAATTCCTTTTAGGCAAATATTTTCAGAAGTAAAAGCATACTCTTTGCACAAAGTTCATCTGGAGAAAGGGAGGGTAGGAGGCAGGCCTGCTGGGTCTTTTGCTGGGTATGCACTGAAAAGCTTCAGAGTTTGGACCAGGACTGCTCATCTGCATTAAGGACACATCTAGCCTTGTTAAGTTGGGGACCTGGCCAGTAGTAGTGGTAGGAGAATAATAATAACAGCAAAGACTACTGAACATTTACTATGCACACCAGTTATACTAAACACTTTATATATATATAATTTTAATCTTATGAGATGGTTATGATGCATAGGCTGTTAATATTTTTATTTACAGATGATGAATCCAGGATTTAGTCAGGTTATCAGGACTCCCCAGTCTTTTCTGACAGGACACACCTAGATAATGACACTGTTTGTATGGGATGTGTAAGGGGGTGAGGCTGCTCACAGGTAGAGCGGACTAGCCTGGGCCCTCTGTCACCCCCCCCCCCAGCTGCCCAGAGGGCTAAGGGATCAACATGTTGGCACATCAGTAATTTTGGGGATGCTCTAGGTTAAGTGGACTTCCCAAGTCACACAAAGTAGTAAATGGCTGAGCAGGGCTCAGCTACAGGGACTAATTGCTACATGAGGTTGGTGTGTGTGTGTGTGTGTGTGTGTGTGTGTGTGTGTGTGTGTTGTGGGGGAGTTGAGGTATTGGATCTTTCTTTACAAATCTATCCCTTCCTAGATTCATTAAAACAAACAAACAAACAAAACCTAACTCATACAGGCAATGTAATCCAAATTCTTCATTTTGCAGAGGGAGAAATTGAGGTCAAGAGATGTGAACAACTTGCCCAAGGGTCCCGAGCTGTTGGGGGACAGAGCTGGGCCTAGATCTGATGTGTCCTGACTTCTGACCCAGGCCCTGTTGTCTGATGCCGTGCTCACAGTTGTGGCACGTGTGCCTGTCTTCTTTCTTTGCATCAACTCCAAGTTCTTTCTGAGTTCTTCCCTGTGTTCTGCAGCAACTCAGAGCTGGTGGCCACCCCCTGTCCCCAGCCATGCTAGGTGCTCTTGGTCTGCACTGCCCACTCTATGAGGGGCTGCTGAAGATGTAAAAGAAGCCCTGGTTCTTCTGGGGTTTGCTGGAGGAGACTCATTTTCACAATCAGCAATCTGAGAAACTTTCAAGTTTCTATTATATAAAATATGCTCACCTTCTCTGAACTGGTAACTGACATCCTTCCTACAGGGCTGTCAATCAGCCCTGTAAAGAAGACCTACATGCACTTCACAACACCCTTCTCACTGCTAACAGGTGACAGAAAGGTGACAGAGCTTAGAAGTCATTTTCGTGACCTGGGTTACAGAAGTTTTGAGCTAAAAAAAGTGCTCTCATAATCAATAGAATACAATGAGCAACGGGGTTTTTTTTTGAAACCCCAATAAGAGTGAGAGTTTCCTTGACTCATTTGATTCTTTGATTACTTTTTGAATTTTGGGGTGTGTGCCTGCATGAAGCAGCTTAGGGGTAAGTGTCTCTGGAGCCAGACAGAACTCAGCTTAGACTTGGCCTTTGACACTGACTGCCTTGTGGTCCCAGCAAGTCACCAAATCTCTCTGAGCTTTAATTTTGACATCTACAAAAAGAGTATAATAATGGTACTTATTTTGTAGAATTTGTTGGGAGGATTATGCAACTGGTATTTAGCTAGTGCCAAGCACATTGTAAGTCTTCAGTGGTTTAGCTTTTAGGATTCACCATAAAATCAAAACACTAACATCTACCTAGCAGGGGGGTTGGGAGTATTAAATGAAGTGATATATGCACAGTATTTGCCTAATAACAATAAAAACAGTAGTAATAATAATGATACCTGACAGTTATTGAGTGTTTAATAAGTTAGGCTGTCTCAGAGACTTTACAAATATCAGGAGTAGCTGTGATCATTATTAAAATTTCAACATGTGGCTGTGTGTTTCAACACTATTTTGGAGTTCTCATCTTCCAGAGGCTTGAAGACTGGTGTGCACTTGCTTGTCTTCGCCCTCCTTCCCCACCTTCTCAATGTTGTTCTTCTTCCACCTCCCAGTATGGTTGAGAGCAGTTCTCAGACATGTTTGGAGGAACAAATCAGTGGAAGTTTGTGGAATGAATAAATGATCTTAGATCAGTGAGAAGGTGTTGCACAAGAACCAATCTCCTGATGTTCACCTCTCAAGTCTGGTTTCAATTTAAGGAGGGGAAAATGGTTTGCCCTTAAAAACAAAACAAGGAAACCCACCATGCAAACTAAACAGACTCTGAATCTTTAGAAATATTCCTTAGCCATAAAAATCCAACCTGAGATGAATACTGGAGTGAGGAGACTCTGCTTGAACTTTACAAAGGTGCCCAGATCTAGCCCAAGGAGGGCGTTGGGAGCCTCCCCTGTGGGAAAGGCATCTACTTGATAGAGCTCTGCTCCCCTGACCGCCTCCCCAGGCACTCGCTACCACGGGCTCACCTGCTGGTGAGTCAGAGATGCTAAAGAGCAGCTGAGAATGGCAGGACATATGAACTATAAACCCTAGTGCTAAACCATAAACTAAGAGGACTGAGAAAAAGACTACTCGGTTTGATGATTCTTTATTGCCTTTTAGGCCCTTCTCATTGACTGCAACTTATTAATCCACATCTAATGAGAAATATTGGCTTCAAAGATCTCAGGGGCAGCTTGCTGAAATGGAAGACCTTGAGTTTTGGGTCCTACAGACTTAGATTTCACTTCTGGCTCTACAATGAAATCTCTGCCTGCCTCTCAGGAAGTTGCTTTAACCTCCGACTGTTTGGCTCCTCATCTGAGGACAGAACTAAAATCACCCCTCCCTCCACTGTGTTGGTGACACAGACAGCAGGTGCTGCATGAAAGCACCATCTGCAGTGTCCTGCACACAAAGGTTAATTTACTACCCCTCTGGGTGTTCTGTGAGGGTCCTCTCTCTATACTGGACTTTTCTTTTTCTACTTTCACTTTGTGTCACCAGAATAGTGTTGTAGATCAATTATTCTAATGACATTATTTCAAAAACATTCTTATTTACTCTGAGTCTTTTCTAAGCTAAAAAGAGTACTTATCTTTTTTCCTTCAGCCTCCTCCATCCACCCATGCTCAAATCCTCTCCATCTTAAGCTTTCTTCTATCCACTGTTAGGGCCCAGCGCTTCATAATCTCTTGTCTGTTCTATGCAGTATGCATACATCCCGTTTCTTCACCTCTCTTCTCTCCCCACGGTTACTAGAATACAGGTCTGGTCATGCCACTGAACTTCTCAGCACCTACAAAATGATATATATAATCTTGGTTTGGCCCCCAAATCCCTCCCCTAAGAACCCATTTTGCTTAGTGAATTATCTTGATGGACTATTTTGTTGGGAGATCATTGTCTTTGAAAAATGACCAGGATGAACTTGGAGGGAGATAGAGATAAGCAAACTGCTCTGGATAAGATAGGGAACACGTTTTAGGGCTTGACAGTGAGCAGGCTAAAGAGTATGAAGGAGAAAGGCTGCCTGTTAATGGGACTGGAGGCTGAAGCCAAGAAGAGAGGGTTGATGGACATTCTCTAAATGCAGGAAGAATCACAGTGTCCTGTATTTAATTGTAAGCTTAGTGTCTGCTGGAATGGACTGCATTATATCTCCCATGTCTGGCCCCAACTTTTCACAAAGTCCACTGTACATGCAATGTACATGTTGCCTTGTTGGTACTTTGGGGAGCAGAACTGGGGTGTCATCTAGTTGGATGAAGAGGTGAAGAAAGGGGCATTGAGAAGTGAAGTGGAGAGTGGAGACAAAAGAGACTCCGTGGAAGCAGAGATTCAGGGTTGGAAAAGGTAGGAGAAAGGTAAGACTCACAACTCCCTAGATTTATTAAAGGGGCTCTAGATTTTCTAATTGTGCATTACAGGGAATCAGAACCGATTTTACTTCAAGATTTCAGGACAAATTGACCTCAGCAAACTGGAGGGCTTAGGGCTTATGCATCCATTATGACTTTGGCAGTGACAGCCAGTTTTCCTTTCTTTCCCCATCAACAGAACCTCTATAATACTGGGGTTGACAATATATCCAATCAGAAGACTATATTCTTAGCCTGACTTATGTGGCCAAGAGTCCAGGTTGTAGGCAATGTAAGTAGTAGTTACAGAAAAAAAAAACTCCACTCATGAGAAATGTTCTTATAGAGGGAACAGAGATGTGGGAAGTGACCTGCCCCAACTTTCTGTTCTCTTTCCTGCCTTCTGGAACTCAGACATACTGACTGGAGCTGCAGCAGCCATTTTGGATCTCAAAGTCACCTTGAGCATGGAAACCACACATCTGGATGGCAGAGCAGAAAGAGCAAATAGCTTGAGACCCTGTGACTGTGGAGCCACAACAGCAGCCTCCCTTCAGAGTTCTTTTACATAAAAGATAAGTGAAATGATCTCTCACTTTTAGTTCTCTATTTTATACAATGGAACCTAATCCAGATCTGCTAATACAGCAGCAGAACAGCAAAGTGAGTAAGGAGCAAAGTGAGTAAGGAGCTCTGGAGTAAGACTGCTTTTACTCTGTCCCTTGTTCTGTCACCTCATAAGCGAATTACCAAACTTTTCAGAAGACTCTACTTTCTCATCTTTAATATAAAGATAATAACACCACTTATCACATAAGGTTTTTTTTTGTGAGGATTAAGTAAAATGATGTGCTAAGCATTTAGAACTCTTTTGGTACATAGTTATGTATTCAACAAATGGTCGCTATTGCTGCTACTATTACTATTATTACTATTACTATTATCACCATAGTGACTTCTCAGGTTTGGTGTTCATCTCCATCAATAAGCCATGGCCTTCTGGGGTAGAGATAATTTCTTATTACTTTTTGGTACTGCTCCAGCACTGGTGGTGTATGGTGGGTACCTAATACGTCTTTATTGAGCTATAGCTTACTAGATTTTTGCCAACTGTTTCTTCTCAGTAGATGATAAAAATGCCTGGCATTGTGCGCCGGGCAGGGGACTGATGCTGTCTGTGTGTGTGCACCGTCGTTTTATCCTTACCCAAACCATCTGTGATACGAACTTGAAGAGCTATTGTAGAAAGTGCATGAACTTAGGAGTCAGGTCTATATTCTTTCTGGGGTTCAATTTTTTGATATTAAAAGAGAACTGGAAATAAACTTAGAAAAAAAGTTAAACCAGCTGTCCTTTATATGAACTCAAGTTTGTAGGATCCTCTTAGGGAAGGTTGCTTTTAATGGCCAGATGCCGCTGACATAGTGGCTTTGCTCTGTGTTTCATCCCAGTCACCTGAATTAGAGAACTTCGTGAACCATCTTCCCTCCATCCATCAGTCTCTCGACAGAGCTGTAGGTGGTAACCAGGAAGAAAAACTATTTTCCCTGTCTAGTTTCTTCCTCTGGTATATACAGAAAAGGTTTTTAGCTCTGGTAATGGGCATGGGGTCTGGTTGCAGTCTGCTGGGCTATTAAAGGGTGGATCAGACCTTTTGAACAGAGGGCAATGGTGACAGCACAAGCTGTCTTCCCTGCAGTTTCCCTCCACTGTGATGGGCTGTGGGCAACTACGCTGTAGGTGCCAGACTGGGAGGAGGAATGTGGGAAGTTATTGTAACTTTGGGTCTTGTCAAATTGTAGAGAGTCACTCTCTCTCCTAGTCAGTTTTGTTTCATTTTATAAGCCAGCTAGCATTGTATGAGGAGTGAGGCTACTAGGCTAAGAAAATCTCTTAAGAATCTGCTGGCCAAATAGTTTCTACTGTAACATACGTTTCCTCTTCTCATAGGTCATGGCTGCAGAGAAGGTAGGTTCTGGTTTCTATAATAAAGTTGTCCTTAATCCTGGCTGTACATTTGAATCCTCTGGGGAATTAAAACAAACACAAAAACAAAAACAATTCAGGCTCTATTCCAGTCCAATTACATTAGAAGTTCTGGGGATGGAGCCTGGGCATCAGTATATTTAAAAATAAATAAACAGAAATTTAAAAAAAACTCAAAGATGAGCCACAAACTGGGAGAAAATATTTGTGAGAACATACTAAAAAGATCTTGTATTCAGAATACATAAAGAATTTTAAAAATTAAATAATAAAAAAATGAAGAACCTAATTAAGAAGTAGGCAAAAGATTTGAACAGACACTTCACTAAAGAAGCTATGTGGATGGCAAATAAGCACATAAAAAGATGCCCCAAATAATAATAATTAGAGAAATGCTAATCAAACCCACACTGAAATACCACTAGACATGTTTTAAAGTGGCAAACAAACAAAACAACCACAAAAAACAACCCATAACAGTAGTGAGTGCTGGCAAGCAACAGGGCAGCTGGAACTCTCGTGTGCAGCTGGTGAGAATGGAACAGATACCGCCACTTTGGAAAGACATCTGGCAGTTCACTATGAAGTTATATATACACTTACCGCAAAACCCAACAATACCACTTCTAGGTATTTACTCAAAAGAAATGACAACTTGTGTTCACACAATAACCTGTACATAAATACTTATAACAGCTTTATTCATAATAGTCCCAGACTGGAAATAACCAAACCGTCATTCAACTAGTAAATGGATAAGCAAACTGTGGTATACCCATACAGCAAGATATTACTCAGAAGTAAAATAGAACAACCCACTGATACAAACAATATAAATTTATATTGCATCAAGCTAAGTAAAAGAAACCATACTCAAAAGGTTACATACTGCATGATTCCATTTATGTGACATTCTGGAAAAAGCAAAACTATAGGGACAGAGGAGATGAGCAGCTGCCAGGGGTTGGAATGGGAGGAGAGGAAACCTACAAAGAGGTAGCATGAAGGAATCATTTGAGGGTGATGGGACTCTTATGTATCTTGATTATGGTGGAGGTTATATGATTCTATGGGTTGGTTAAACTCATAGAATTGTACATTTAAAAGGGTAAATTTTAATGTGTGTAATTATTATTCAATAAAGCTGACCACCCCCTTCCCCAAACCATTATTCAGAAAAAAATATTCTTCAAGAGATTTAAATTCATAGTCAGAGTTGAAAGATGTTGGCACAAACAAATTTGAATCTAGGTTTGAAATTTGAAAACAGAATCTAGGTTCTGTTATTTAAGTTTCAATTTCTTTATATGTAAAACTCGAGATAATAAAACCTACCTTGAAGAGACATGAGTTTTAAGTGTGATAATATATGGTGAGTGCCTATTACAGGGTTTAGCACACAATAGAAATAAATACTTATTTAGTGTTACATGTCAGGCACTGTACCAGGCACTTTACAGGCATCTCATTTAGTCCTCACAAGTCTGAAGCAGGTATTATTCTCCATTTTCAAAGTGGAGAAACTGAGGCTCAGAGAAGTTCTGGAACTCGCTCAAGTTTTCACAGGTAGTCAGTGGCTGAGCCAGGTCCCAAGTCTAAAATTAACATGACTAATTACCGTGCCACTTATGAAATCTTAATTTAAAACATCCCACTCTACAATGTCACTTCTATCCTCTAGCCCACTTCTTTGATTTTTAATTTCAGTGATTTTTTGAACTCATTGAGAGCACCAACTTCCACTGACCTTACCACTTCTGAATCACCTCTACCCTCATGTTCTCAGAGAGAGAGAGAGAACTGGTTATGTTTGGAATATGTTGAATTAAGTGTGTCTGGAACATTCAGATGGAAATGTTTGGTAGGCAGTGTGAAGCTTGGAGGACATGTATATGGCCGAGACATGAATTGATATAAGCATGGGGGTACTGATGATGGTTGAAACCATGAGACAGGACATAATCATCTTGGAGGGAGCATAGAGTGGGAAACACTAACATTTGGAGAACAAATAGAGAAAGGGAAGTCATGAAGGAGAAAGGGAAGAAATGATCAGAGAGGTTTAAGAACTTCATATTTTCACACAAAGTCAAGAGAATATTAAATGTCTTGAGATAGATGGCATGACATTGTCAAATACAGCAGAGTTCCAATAAGATAAATGCAGAAAAATATCAATAAGACTTGGCAAAGGGCATACCATTGGTGACCTCAAGTTTTGTTTCATTTCGTAGTGGGGGAAGATGCCAGAAAGCAGTAGGTTGAGGGATGAATCAGAGGTCAGAGCCACCAATGAGCATTCTTGAGGGGTGAATAATTAGGAGAGGAGGAAGATTGGAAGTTGCTAGAGGAGAATGTGGTCCTAAGAAGAATTATATTTTAGGATGAGAGAGACATGACCTGGAAAAGAAGCCAGTTGAAGAGAGGCTGAAGACACAATTGGAGAGGGGGATTATTGAGAGTGTAAAAGGATAAGGTTAAGGGCTCAAAGAACTGAGTGACTTGAAAGTGAGGACATTCTACCCTCTGAAAGTGGAGGAAAGGTGGCATGTGTGGGTGACAGTTTTGGGACATATTTGGTGGTATAATATTTAAGGAGCTCATGGCAGGTATCTGGAAGGAATCAAGGTTGTCTGCTCTAAGTGAAGAGATATAAAATGAGCAGGGCTAATTGAGAACAATGAAAGTGTAGAAGACCATTGAGAAGATTTGACAAAGGGCAAGTGAAAGAACTTGTGGACCTAGCAAAGGGATGCTGGAGACCTTAACTTTGTGGTATGCTCCTATGTGAGACTGAACAACCTTTCCCAAGAGCTCATTCACCCAGGTGCAGACTTGAGAAAGCAGATTCTGGGATAGATTTCACTGGGTCATTTCAGAGGGTGGATGATGGACAGGGAGTCAAAGGGGTTTAGGAGCAAGCCCAGTAAGGGAATGAGCTATAAGAAAGTGGGGTTTTCATTTAAGGTTCTTGAGGCAAAACCATTTTAGGTGATGACAATACCAGGGTGTATCCCCAAGAGTGGTGGCTTGTGTGGCACCAGTAGAGATGAGGGCCATGGGCATGACAGCCCATTTATGGCTAGGTTGTGGTGGTGGATGGGTTTATCTGCCTGGCTATTCCAGTTGCCTGGGATTATGGCAGAAGCTGGGCTGGAGAGGAAGACTGTGAGGAGTGACTGGGAGGCGAGGAGATCAGAATAAGTAAGCATTGTGGGGTGGGGGCATGAGCCTCAGGAAGATGAGCTTCATGGATGTTTGTCACTGGCAGGCATTTTGCCAAGATCTTTGCATGTATTTTCACATTTACTCTTCATAACAACACCACCAGTTAGGCTCTATTATTATCCCTCTTTTGCAGATGAGTAAAACAAAACAGAACTTTGAGAAGTTTGGTAACTTTCTGAAGACCACACAGCAAAGCAGTGCTGGAGCTTTATGTGATGGAGGAAGAACAGGGATCTGGGAGGGGCAGTGGAGGCAGATTCCCCTGACCTTGTGAGTGGGTAAGGAGTGTGGGAATGGCATCCTCCCCAGATTGGGTGGCAGGGCAATGGTGTCCTCAGGGTCCAACCAGCTTTATTTCCAGCTAGAAGGAGAAAAGGATCACATGATATGATTATTGTGATACAGAGTAGCTGTCAAGGGAGAGGCAATATGGGCTGATGATATGGGAGTGGAAAGAAGACAGTGGAGGGGGACTTTCTTTGTTTAGCGACAAAGGATAATAGAGTGAGAGGCCTGGCTGAAGAAGCCTGCTATAAATATGTTAACTTTGGCACAAGTTGTTTTGGTCCTGGCCCTGGCTGGGGCTCTAGGAGGATTCTGGCTAGCCTCAGCAGGGAAATGAATCACACCTTGTAGAGAAATGTTATGAATGTGGCCATATCTGGAGAAGGGGTGTGTCCCTGATTGGGGGAGAAGCAGGCTTTTCTTTTGGTGCACCTGTTACTGGGCAGCAGTACCAGAGCCTTCGGTGGAGCTAAAGCCCAACTACCTAAAAACAAGCAAACTCTGGTTTGTAGCATTTGCTGGGTTCTATGGTATGAATACTCCCACCATAGCTGACTTCAAGTTAACCACATGACCTCACTAAATGCAAAGTTGGAAGCAGGCGCAGAATCAGGGTTCTTGGTGTGGTGCACTACAGCATGGACCAGTCCAATCTTAGACCCACCTGAGCAGCAGAAGTATCTAGGTTATGCAGCACCCACGAACACTGTGATGGGGGCAGGCTCCCAGTGTGACTGAGCCTTGTCCTGGTTTCTGAAAGTAGTGTGGCATCATGAAGAATAAGATGTGGGTGACTCATTCATGGAATCATCGTGATTTGGGGGACTGGGCCCCAGTAGGATGGATCTGGAGGAGACCATGCAGCCCGTATGAACTGAGCAGGACTCTTAGCCATTTACTCTGTGCCGTCTGTAGACCCTCGGGTTACAGGTCTGCCTTTGGTCCTACCATGGCTAGTCTGTTCTAGACAGTGACACTTTCAGATCTATAAATTTATGGTAAAAATCTGATGCCTTCTCCCAAATAATTTCCTTGCCAAGTAAGTTTGAAAATGATTGCCATCAAGTTAATAGAACTTTAATCATCCATGAAATTCATCTAGGCGAATAATTTATTTTCATCTATAAGGAAAAAATATCCTTTGTTCTGCAGGAACCTTAATTATTAAAATATTCATGCATATTAGAGAATGACTTTAGAAAAGGAGATAGTGGTAAAACTAGCAGGAAAGTAAGCCATGACTAAAGATAGATAAAATCAGTCTGGAAATATTCCCCTCATCAAATTGAAAGGGTGTCAAATACAAACCAGCGTGTTTTCTGGTTGCATGTGTCTAGTCCGTGCACCCCATGTGCACAGGCCACATCGTCTGGATTTACAATATGAAGGCAGACTTTCTTGCAATGGCATGTGTTAGCACGCAGACCTCCCAAAGTAAGTTTGCATCCCTAAGTGTCATGAAACATTTGAAAAGACCATGGCATTCACCCCTTCGCAGGTTGAACCACATGATCTACCTCATGCTTTTGCATTATAACCATCAAGAGGCAGAACATTTTCCTTTTCCTTCTCATTCAAGTTGTCCATCGACCTATCCCTGGCATTCTGGGAAATTACTGTATGGATCACAGCTCAAGAGAAGAGGAGGGAGAGGAAATGGGACAGCCATTTCACAGATGATAAATGCTAGGTCCTGGTACCTCATTAAAAAGGAGATAATGAGTTTTATGATTCTTTCTCCAGGAAAGAGAAGGTGCTAGTTGTGCTACCTCTGGAGATCATCAGTCTGTGTGGCAGATGGTGCTTCGTGGGTCTCACAATGGCTTTGCATTTCTAGCTTGGTTTCCTCCTGCTGCGGAATCGCAGTACCAGTTTGAGGCTCATCAAATCCCAATCATATCAGATTTATTGACTTATTTTGCTACTCTTCCTAGCCTTTATTTATTATTTATATCCAAGCTATATTCTCCATCCCCTCATATAAAAGAATTGACCTTTCAATGGAAGGGAAAGTTAAAATAAAAATGGAACCATTAAGACATGATAGGGAACAGGAAGTTGGGAGATAGCTAGGCACCAGAACAATTATTTGCAGCAAGAAGCCAATGAAAAGGGTAGCTACTATAGTTCAGCCAAAACTCTAGAATTGTGGGATGAATGGCAATAGGTCAGCAAGCATGCTTTCCACAGGCCTTTCCCTGCATGGAGGCCCTTACCTGATAATATGGATGCAACAGCTGCAATGATGAAGGACACAATGACACCAGGTCCTGCCATTTCCTTGGCCACCAGGCCAGATACCACGTACATCCCAGTGCCCACACAGCTGCCAACGCCAAGTGAGATGAGGTCCACGGTGGTGAGCACCTGGGCTAGCTTGGTGCCATGTGCTGTGGTGGCCCCTGTTCCCTCCAGCATGGACTCCACTGGTTTGGTGCGCAGGATCCTGGAGTGCATGGCATACCAGGCAGCCCCCCACTGAACCCGCCGGGGGTCCAGGGAGGCCAGGAAACCACTCATCCTGAGTGGTATGGGTTCCGGTGAGGGTCAACTGGTGGAAGAGGGCTATGGAAGCCTTAGTGGCTGCTTCTGGAGCTCATTTAGTGTGCAGGGATATCCCTTTTAGGAGAGGTCCAGAGAGACCCAGAGCAGCCTTCTCCTGGGCATGAATATCTGCAGGAAAAACACAAGAAAAGAGATGAGACTAAGTGGGGAACAAACCATGACTCAGAGGCATGCTGGCAGAACTGGCCTATCCTGTTTACTCATACACAGGAGCATTGCATTTTCCCCTTTGTGTCTCCTCCACTCCTAAATGACAGTTTGTAGTTCGCTCTGTGTTGCATAGTTGTTCAGAAGAGGCTGGTTTGCATCAGCACACTGTCACTTGCTTCTCTGGGACCTGGCCTAAGTTCTTTTACTTTTCTGTACTTTGCTTTCAATTGTACAATGGGGATAAGAAAGTCAGCCTAATGTTTATGTGAAGATTAAATTAGATTATGTCTAAAAAAAGCTTAAGACAATGCCTGGAACATGGAATGTGCGCATCTGTCTGAACTCTAAGAACTTTTTATCTGGCTTGGCCAAGACTTGGTCTGTGATTCTTGGGCATGCCCTCTGGGGACATGACATCCTCATTTTTAACATAAGGATGTAAAATTAGCTCTAGGACTTGCTTTGAAACCTTGCTCTCAAATGAAATAAAAAATGTTTTTCTTTGTTGTACATACCCAAATATATTTTTAATGTTCATATTTTAGCCTAATAACCAGAAAAATACAAATGAATACAAATCAAGACTAGTAAAACCTGTCATAATTATTTTAAAATTTCTTAGCATAATGAATGATGGGCAGAGCTCTAATTTATCCATCCTTATCCATACAGAGGATACATGAATTAAGGTAACCAATAGGTTAATCATTATGAATGAATAGTGCAATTCAAGTTTTCACTTGACCTAGTGAAACATGTTGGCAACCATTTTCTTGCTTTAAAGATTGGGGATGAGAGAGTGCTCCTGGCATTTGGTGGGTGGGCCCCAGAGAGACTACACATACAGGAATATCTCATCAGACATTTTCATAGGTGAAAATTCTGGTTATGATGATCTGAATCTAAAACCTAACTCAGTTTTACATATAAACACATAGGATTGAGGCGTGGTTGTATTAATTCACAATTTCATTGAATTTTTCAGGAACACAACTATAAAATAAATTGAAGGAAGGTTGTAATTTCTTTAGAGGAGTTCCTCTCCATTTTAGAAAACCAGTCCCCCTGTCCCCCGCCCCTCACCCCCTGCCGGGCAATGCCACACGGTACTGCATCTCCCACGCTGCACACGCGCAGCAGTCTACCATTTGGAAATGGCCCATTTGCAGTATTTCTTCATACAGTGCATGCATCTGACAGCTTCATTTGGACATACCTGAGTGTTTATGCACTGAAATGTGTTATCTGGAGGCAGGTTCTCCATGAGTTTTGCTTCAGGACATTAAAAGGAGTGTGGCACTCACTTATTACAAAAGAAAGGTGTCGGATCTGATAGACTTCAGAACTATTGTGTTAGATGACTTCAAAAGTTTTGTCAAGTTAGAAAATTACATGAAGCTACTTTCTTTGGAAGTCAGCAGCATTATAAACTTCTATAAAGGAAAATGTAAGTACAGCTGAATATCGCACTGTGCGGATAAGCCTGGGGCATTTACATCTGTAATAAATACCAGCCCACATAATCTACCAATACTAATGAATACCACTTAGTACTTCATGTAACACTTGTCTGCTTCTAAAGCTTTTGCCAACACAACCTAATTAGGAGAATCATGTGAAATGCGGCAGTTTGGTTCACAGGAGTTGGGGGATGGCCCTACTGCTTAAATTTCCTCCTATCTGACAGTATTGCTCCATGCTGGGTTGCAAATCTTGACAACACCTTGAAATACCAGTCCAGTTCAATACCACTGTATACGCCAGAGTCATTTAAAAGCCTAGAGTGTGAGCAACATTCTTTTTTTTTAAAATATTTCTACATTTGTGAGAAAAGGTGTCACCTGCATACCAAAAGAGCTGCAAGAACGCCTGCTTTGCTTGAGCTCTTGAGGGGAATCTAATGCATTATCTGTTTAATTTCAATTCAGCCAGCCTATATTGAACATCTATTATGCACCAGCCAGGTGTTAGGTTCAGGGGTGCAGAGACGTGGTACCTATTCTCACAGAGCTTCCCATGTAGAATGGGAAGTAAACCAAGTCGCAATGCAAAGCGGGGGCTTTCTTTGTTTTTCTGAAAAGCTTTTTTTCCTATTACAAAAGCATAGCATGACTGTTGCAGAAAAAAATCCAATAATATAAGTGATAACATTCAGTGAGGAAAGACAAGGCATGTAATACAATACACAGGTAGAGAAACAGAACCAGATGGTTTCAGAAAGAGATTAGGGCTATGTTATGGATTGAATTGTGACCCCTCCAATTCATATATTGAAGCTCTAATGAGCAGTACCTTAAAATGTGACCTTATATGGAAGTGGAGTCATTGCAGATGTAATAAGTTAAGATGAGGTCATGCTGGAATAGGGTGGGCACCTAACCAGTATGACTGTCCTTATAAAAAGAGATTTGGACACAGAGCCACACACACAGAGAACAAGGTATGGAGATGAAGGTGAAGGTCAGGGCCATACATCTGCAAGCCGTGGATCACCAGGGGTTCCTGGAAAAGCACCAGAGGTTAGGAGAGAGCCACAGAACAGAGCCTTCCTCACAGACTTGGAAGGAACCAACCGTGCCGACACCTTGGTCTCGGACTTTCAGCCTCCACAACTGTAAGATCATCAATTTCTGTTGAAATCCACCCAATTTGTCATTCTTTCCTATAGCAGCCTTAGCAAATGAATACAGGCTGCAGAGGAAATCAGACAGGGTGATGAAGGGGCAAGGGGTTAGGGTTAGGCTCCTGACCCTCAGGAGCCATAGTGACACTGGTTCCTGAGCGCCAGGTGTCACTCTTCCTGCAGGCGGTCCACAGTGGAAAACAGGAGTGGCTGTTCTGGGAACTGAGTGATAATGACTGGGACAGGGCGAGGAGGAGGATCTGAGGGCTGTGTGACAGCTTTACTTGTGTCCACTCATTTAATGCCTACAACAAAACTGCCTTTACAGATGAGGCAGTGGAGGCTGGGAGAGGCCAGTCGCTCCCTGGAAGTCACGGGCCCATAAAGTCAGAGCCAGCGCGTGGCTCTGGGGCGTCCACTCACAGAGCTCAGTCAGTCCTTACTCCTGGCTCTCCTGCCTGATGTGGGCAGGGTCAGACTGCTGAGGGTCCCTCAAGTCAACAGGAGGGGCTTGAGTTTATGCTACGTACAGTGTGAAGCCACTGGAGGGTTTTATTTTGGAGCGTGACGTGACATGATTTATATTCTTAAAAGCTCATTGAAGCTGCTGTGCAAAGTTAACTGAGCCTGCACAGCCGTCCCCAACCTTTTTGGCACCAGAGACTGGTTTCATGGAAGACAGTTTTTCCATGGGCAGGAGTGGGGTGGTAGGAGGGTGAGGACAGGAGGAGGAAGAGCTCAGGGTAAGTTTTGCTCGCCCGCCGCTCACATCCTGCTGTGTGGCCCCGTTCCTAACAAGCCATGGACCGTACCAGTCTGCAGCTGGAGGTTGGGGCTGGAGATCCCTGAACTGAGGAATCATGCCCAATGATAAGTTGGTCTCAGGACGAAGGTACAAGGTGTGTGAAGTGCGCACCTGCTGCTGAGGGAGGCAGTGGTCTCCATCCTGGCTGCACAGTGGAATTTCCTAGGGGTCTTTCAGAAACACTGGTGCCTGGTCCCTACCCCAGAAACCCCAATTTAACTGAGCTGAGGTGTAACCTAGATACAGGGATTTGTTAGAGCTCCCCAGGTGATTCTAGCAAGACAGGGTTGGGGTCCACTGCCCTACACCACCAGACATGGCTAAAATGCTGGTGTGGAAAGCCAGATATTGCCTGTGATAATGGATTTTATGTGTCAGCCTGACTGGAATTAGGGGTGACAGATAGCTGGTAAAATGTTATCTTTGGGTGTGTGTGTGTGTGAGGGTATCTCTGGGAAAGATTAGTGTTGGAATTGGTAGGCTAAGGAGATGGCCCTCATCGGTATGGGTGGGCGTTGTCCAATCCATTGAGAAGAAAAGGCAGAGGAAGGGTGAATTTGATGATTCTGCCTGAGCTGAGACTCTGTCTTCTCCTCTCCTTGAACACCGGTGTTCCTCATTCCCTTTAAAGTCAGACTGGAGCTTGACCACCGGTCCCTCCCGATTCTCAGGCCTTCAGCCTCAGACTGAGTTACAATGCAACACTGACTTTCCTGGTTCTCCAACTCGCAGACAGCTAATTGTGGGACTTTTTGACCTCTATAACATGGGAGCCAATGTCAATAATAAATCATCTCACATATATCTGCACACATATGTAGCCTATTGACTGTGTTTCTCTGGAGAACCCCGACTAACACATGGCCATTTTCCCCATGGGGCCACAAGTCCGACATATCCGATCTGTTTCTCTTCCCAGGCAGGCAGCTGGGCCTCCCAGCAGCTGTCTCCTGCTGGCAGTGACCATGGATGCTATGCTGTCTGGGGACAGCCTCTGGGATACTCGTCCTGATCAGCCTTCATCAGAAAGTGTCACAGGGACACTGAACCACGAACCAGGCTTGTTAGAGAGGTGGTGGCTTCTCTTTAATAGACAATTAGAAGCCATGGTGAAAAAAACACAGAGACTCGAGTAGCACAAAAGTTAAGGGCAGCGAGGATTCCTTCCTAGCTCTGTTCCCTTTGTACAATTCTCCTCAGTGCTTGCTGTAGTGTTGCAAGCAGGGGCTTGGGGCATTTCCTGTCTTGGTTGGAAATCCACCGGAGGGGACAAAATGTACAAGAGAAAACATGCTCCTAAGTGACTATTGACAATATCCATATTCATTACCCCCAGATTATGTTACTCAAAGATAGTTTTGGAAGCTCATTGCTGTTGTCTTTCCAAGATGAGCAATAAATGTGTGTTGTGCTTTCTCCAGCACTTTAATTCGAGTGTCTCAAAATACTTCACAGCTTTAACTAAGGAAGGCTTACAGGACCTCTGGGAGAAGACAGTCATCATTGTGGTGTTTGCTGGGGTGCTGGAGGGTTCAGCGGGCTCCAAGTATAATGTCGGTAAGAGCAGGTTCGGGTGAGGAGGAAAATAATTATGGCTTAGACATGCACTGAGGTAGGATTACCGAATTAGATTGGAGTCTGCTTTTGGAGGACAGGAGAGGGAGGAAATGAAGGATAACAAAACAGTAAACAGCCCCCAATCATCCCTGCCTGATTTTGCAAATACACTAAGGGATTACTGAAATCCCTTTATGACATTCCCGGTGAGTAACTGTCCAGCCTTTGCTGAAACATCTGGAGCAACAGGGAACACTGGCTGGTAGAAGCAGCCTCTTCACATGGTTGGACAGTTACGATTGCCACAGAATTCTTCTAATCAGTGTCCCCTGGCAAACCAAGGTTACAGTTAGAGTGAAAGGTGCGTGCTTTGATGAGCTGCACCTGGTGACTCAGGGTCAGGAGGAGCCTTCTGAGCCCCTTCCATGACTTCTGTGTCCTGAGGTCCTCTGCAGACCCTTCTCCCCTCATATGCTTTTCAGCCTCACTGCTTTTCCTCCTCTGGGCTGAGCTCCTGGCTCCTGGTTAGGAAAAATTCAGCAGCCAGATTCCCTGGGTTCAAATTCTGCCTCTGCCCTTACTAGCTAAGTGACCTTGGGCCAAGCCTCTGATGCTTCAGTGTTGCCATCTATAAAATGGCATAATAAGGGTACTGAACTCACAGGGGGCTGGTAAGGAGCAAAGGAGGCAGTACATGTGAAGCTTTCAGCACAGTGCCTGGCACAGTGTGCGTGAGCACCATGGGAGCCTCATCTAGAACTGCCCTGCTCTGGCACCGGACTGGGTCTCCTGATCCCCAGAGGCTGACACCCTCTCCCGTCACTCCCACCTCCATAGGTAGTTCTGGAGGACCCTTGGCCTGCTGCCCAGTGCTCATCCAGGGCTTTTCTCTGCTGAAATTCGTCCGAGTTTCTTCTGCTGCAGACTGAACACCCTGGTACTTCTTCTGCAAGGGACTCGTGCTTACCTTTCTCAGGTTTGCAGAGAGTAGCTTTCTCCTTTCCTGTGTTTTGTCATGTAAAGGGGCATCTCAGCAGATTTGCTTGGGCCTTTGGGGGTTTACTCCTCTCATTCTTCTACACCCTTGACTTTTCTGCCCAAGATGTGGACACACCATCAGAGGGCTAGGCCATGGGCTTTCACTTACTGTCAGCACCCTATCCCTGAAAGCATGGCCCCCTTCTGACCTTTATGCCTGCGACTAACTCTGCTGAGGTCCTTGCTTCTTTGCTCCTCTAATCCTTCCAAGCTTGCCAGATACGGCTCTGTGTTTGCACCCTGATGGTGAATGTGCTTGCCTGTCAGTCACTAGGACTTTACACTGGTGGCCAGATCTAGGTCAGATGTGTCTGAATCTCAGGGTCTGCCCAGCCCTAACAAAACGCCCTAGGAAATTGGACTGAGATCTGTGTCCTGGTAACTGTCTCCTGTTGTCCCCAGTTTCATTCTGTTTCTGTACAGATTAGGGCTAATTCTGCTTATGAGGAAAGTCCTCACACTTTTGAAGGCAATGAACATATCTCTTGGAGTCTCTATCTTTCCCAGACTAAACATCTTCGGTTTCCTCAGTGACCAGCAGTGCCGCACAGTTGAAGCTTCTAGATGAGTCACATTCTGTTTTATACTTCTCGGGCGGGCTGAAGTTTACCGTGCTTGACGTTTTTGGACCGTGACAGAGTGGTTAGGAAGATGTCTTGTCCTGTGCGTGTGTGTGCACGTGCCTCCTAAATCACACAAGGCTGGTGTCTGACAAACTCACTCAGACATATAATTGGCTTAAAGACCAGGGTTTCTGATTTTTCAGATCACTAATCTCCCCAGTCATATCTTTGTTAAGCATTTGATAGATCAAACCCATCTCAGGTATTTTTGGATCACCCACCAAATTACTTAACAATGTGTTAACCCATTTATGTTGTACACAGAATCTCAGATACAGCTGGCTTTGATTTGCTTGGAATGCCTCTAAGGGGAGTTTGAATTTATGACGATTGAGTAGTTATGCAAAAGAGGTCATACGGATTCAGCTTCCTTCTCAAAGCTTGCTGTTTCTCTTTCTGTGTCCTGGGCTTCGGGCGAGAGGAGCAGCCCCTGCCTGACACACGACACTCCCTCCTGCACAGGCCGGGAACAAGGGCTAGTGGAAATGTGCGCTGTGCCTCTTCTGTGTCTGCTTGGGAGTGGCATTTCCCCTGACTTTCCAACGGCTAAAGTAATTCAGATGACCAAGGCCACGGTTAACAGGTGGGTCGCATACCCTTCCCATAGCAGGCATTTTGGTCACATGGCAAAAGGTGAGGTTGCACACTTTTCTTAAACGGAGGATATAAATAGCTGTGATGATTATGTAACTTATCTCATTAAGCCCATGCTACGCACTAGGCAAGACAATTGTATTTTGTTTTGAGGCTTTTTTTCTTTTTTTTCTGGAATGGGCACAAGTCTATGCATCTGAGGAGTAAAATTAAAGAGACTCTGTTGTGTTTGTTCCTGTACTTCCACAATTCATTCTGTAAAGATGTAAACATTGGTTTCCTTTAATGACCAGTGAAAATCCAAAATTAATCTGCCCCGACACCAAGCAGCACCAAACAGTAAGCAGTCATTTTAAATTTATTTGCTTGAAATAAATAATTAAAGAGAAAAACCTTGTGAGGATTGATTGTTACCTAGTCTGGAACAGTATTTCTGCTTACAGAAGTTTCCCATTCTGCTTCCTTGTTTGTCAACACTCCAGGGGGTGAGAATATCATCTGTGTGTTTATTTGGCAGAAACTGTTGTGAAAACACTTTCAAGAGAATGCCTGGCATCTATCTACTTAGCAGGAGGAGCGAGGGAAGCTTGTTCAGAGATCTGGTTATTTAGCAATGAGACACTACCTTTGTCTTCCAACCCCCAAACCAGGGAGGAAATCACAGCCTGCGGCTTCCTTTCACTCTTTTCTCTTCCTCATCGCAGGCCCAGGATCTCAGGCCCCTGCCTGGCATCACGTGTTATTCATTGTGCATTTACTAATATTGACACCAGCAACAAAAAAGCCCAGAGCCCAGGGAAAGGAAAACCGCCCCATTAATCAGATTTCAGTGGGAAAGTCCTCTTTTAGAAGAGGCAAATCACACAAGAAAATAATTTAACCTTTGCATGCCACTGTAAAAGATCTAAGAAATTCTATGAAATAAATCATTGCATGAAAGTATTTAATGAGTTCCTACTATGTGTTTGGCTCAATCGTGGCTGTTGTGGCCATACCAGAAATACTGTTAGATAGAGAATGTCAGGAATTTGGACACAAGGGAGCTTCAGGGGGTGTAAATGGCCTCTGGTTGTCCCTCCGTATTCTCTCTCGCTCACAGGCTAGCTGTGTCCTGGGATGCTACCCGGCACGCCCCACATCCAAGGCTCCCTGGCCTTCTGGTTGGATTGGTTGACAGGAGGTACCAGCAGGCAGTTGGGAGGGAGGCTCAGTGTTTATCTTCAGCTCCGCTCTGCTGGGTTGCTGTGTCCATCCACTAAAGACCATGGCTCCTGCTGGGTGGCCCTCTCTACAAAGCCATCTCTCTCTGAGTCCTGATTACACTTCTCTCCTTTTGCCCTTTCAGGCAGAGTGTGGTGCTTCCAGAAATACACCTTGCCTCATGATTGCTCTACCTGCACCTTTGTATAGTATAGTTATTTTTATCACACTTTCTTCAAAACACAAGATTTGCATGGGCCATCTGCCTCCTGCTGGAAGGCTGGTTGATCCATGGGGAAATCCTGGGGCTGGGAGCGATCCAGGACAACCAACCACACTGCCTGTGTCTACGGAGACACCGAGGTTGAGGCAGAACACTGAAGCTTAGACTCTGACTCTGCTGTGTGAACTTAGGTGAGTCTCAAAATCTCTGAGCTACAGTTTTCTCATCCAAAAAATGGGAGAAATAAGTTACCTTGTAGAGTTGTCATCATTTAACAAGATGACGCTTGTGGATGTGGTTTAGAAACTACAAAGCAGCTTATCAGTGTCAGTATTGAAACACTGACCAATGCCCCAAATGATGGCTGAGGCACAGTGAGAGCCTTGGCGATTAACAAAAATGGACCAAATGGTGTTGGCCCTGCTGGTTGTACCACTTGGTAGGACAGCGAGCCACTCACATTTGGAAAACCTCTGGGCAGGAAGAATACTACAATACTTTTTCTGGTTCACACTTGGTTAGTCAGAAAAGTTAGGTAGAAAATATTCCCTAAGCATTCCAGTTACTAGGAATTCAACTGCAGGCAACAGTTATTGGGAAATAGGGGGAGCCCGTAGGCCACTTCTAAAACATGTGCAGATTTTTAAAGTTAACACTAAAAGGTGAGAGTGCCCTGTCATGCAGTGAGCATATGACAGTGCATCCGGAGACTTCAGGCATTGCCCTCCGCTTTGTGATGAGCTAATGGTGAGATCTTGAGTAGGCCACAGCTCACTGAGGATCCTGTTTTCTCTTTAAAAATATGATAACTACTTATGTTTTTAATGCAACTCTACAGGTTACAAAGGGTATTCATATGTGATGCCTAACTTTTCACACAAAAATTCTTATCTCCCCACCTCAAGTGAGATCTGAGAGGCCATTCTGTCTGAAATGATGAAATCGTGGGACGTTTGAGATCACCCAGCATGGCACCTTCATGGCACAGGTAATTAATTCAAATGTTGCTCAGCCTCCAGAAGCCAAGCTGCACCCACTTGGGCAGGATGCCGACCTCAGCATATCATTGTACCCCAGAGAGAAGCTCCAACTGCACTCCTGACATACTGAGGGGGGAGCACACTTTACTGAAGCCTTCCTGACAAAAACGGAGAAGTGCTATCTTATACCATGCAGAAATCCCTACTACACCAGTCCCCTGTGGCTGCTGTAACAAATGATCACAAACTTAGTAGCATGAAATAGCACAAATTATTATCTTTCAGTCCTGAGTCTGTGGCTACGTGCCTTCTGGAGGCTCTAAGGGATGATCTGTTCCCTTGCCTTTTCCAGCTTTTGGAGATTAGGGGCAGCCTGCATTCCTTGGCCTGTGGTCCCTTCTTTGTCTTCAGAGCCCGCAGCATAACATCTCTCTTCTCTGACCTCCTGCCCCCTTCTGGCAATGAACCTTCTGACTATCCCAGGCCCAGCTATTTAATCCAGGATAATCTCAAGATTTTTATCTTAATCACCTCTGCACAGTCCTCTTTATCACATAAGGTAACAGATTCACAGGTCCAGGAGATTAAGACAAGGACATCTTTGGGCATCATTATTCAGCCCGCATACCTATTAAGAACCACTCTTTAGACATATCTCCCTTTGTATTTCCATACTCTCTGGCAAATTTCTTCTCTTTTCTTGAAAAAACTTGGCTCAATTTTCCTCCATACCTTCTCTCCAAAATTCTGTCCCTAATCAAAAACAAACAAATAAACAACCCCACCCCACCCCACCATTGACCCATATTGTATCTACCTACTATTCCTCAAGAATACCTTTTATAGAGTAACCCAGTCAGCTACCTTCCCATGAGCAGCTCTGGAGCCCAAGCATTGAAGTGACCTATCCAATGTCACACACCAGGTAATGGCAGGTCTGCTGGCCTCCATGCTTTACTGCTCCATTTTATGTCTTCTTTTTTTCTCCTCCATAATGACTCACAAAACAGCTAAATACACCTCTGAAGACAGGAAGCAAAATAATGCTCGCCCTGTGAATTGTCTCTTCTTGTGTGGACCCATAAACTGCCACAGGTTGACAGAGAAGAGCTCAGTGAGAAGGCCTTACTGCTTCACCTCAAAGAAGGCGAACGAAGCTGCCTATGTTTTCTATGTACAGTATCACTCTTGTGTCAGGCGTGGGGTGATCCCCAAAACAAAATTAGGTATTTGCCTGGTTGTTTATGTGGTAATGTTCCTTTAAAATATATTTTCCTCTTTAGAGCTGAGGGAAGGCACAGGGTGTTTAAATGTTCCTCAAAGCTCTTTCTAGTGACTTGGCCTCATTCAAGGAGTGGATTTTCTTCATCCCAGGAGTGTTCTGAATGCTTTTATTCCCATAGTTAACTAGCTGGCTTCCCCAGCATTGCTCAGGAAAATCCTTAAGTAAGTTCATCCCTGAAGCTACTCTCCCTGCATGTGCTAAGTAGAGTTGCCCATGTGAGGGGCTGCCTCATAGACCAATAACTGCAGTTTGAACACCTGACTTTTTGCCTTTGGGTTTGAATTTGTATTTGGAATTACTTTTATTTTCTCTGCTCACTCTGTCTTAACCCATGTTCAAGGCCTCTTTTGAACTTTGGATCCAGATATTCTGGTGATTGGCCACCTGCCTTTTTGAGATTCCTTCCACTGCCCCCACAAGATATTTCTACTATTTGTAAAGGGTCTGCATTTTAAGTCAGGTAATTTAAGTAGACCAAGTTTTGATAATGGCCATTTTTTAAATATGATACAGCAATAAACAGACAAGTAGACAGAAGCTTAATTTTATCAATGTAGGTTAGTATAGGTGCTGCATGAACTTTTGGTTCTGAACAAAGCTTGACTCCACATAACCAGTCCCACTCTACTCTTGGTTAGTACTGTTCTCAACACACACCATCTGCTTCAATGAGCTCAGAGCACCTAGTAACTGTCTGGCACCACATGTGCAAGATGCAGAGGGAAGAAAGAGAAGAAGGCGGCCCGTGCCCACTGGGAGCTCCTGGCTGGCCAGGAAGACAGGCACGGCAATGAAGTGGCCATCCAGTGGGATTCAGCAGGTCCCCCTACTCACCACGATGACTTTACTTCTTAGACTTTCCTTTTTTTTTTTCTCTTTTTCTCACCTTTCCCCCCTCCTTATCATGAAGCTATTAACATTTTCATATTCTTTTGGGACTCAGTTCTGTCCCATCTGTCATTAAATGTGTGTTAACCACAGGGGCCTTCCTTCCTGTGATTTCCTATGGGGCCCCCAACTCAGCATAAATTAAATTGCCTTGCCCAGACTGTTTCATGCACACAGACTGGGCTCTTCTCAAAACTCTCCGAATGGTTTTGTACCACAAAGAAGATGAAATCCAGATTCCTTACCTTGGCCTAGAGGGCCCGACACATTCTGGTGTCTACTTCATCTCTGAGTTCATCTCCTGCCATCACCCTTCTTGGTTCAGCCACACTGACCCCCTTTCCGTTCTTGAAACACACTGAACTCTTTGTTATTTCAGGGACTTGGCACTTGTTTCCTCTACCTGGAATCTCTTGCCCTGCATCTTTGCATGTCTCTCTCCTCATGATTCTGGTCTCAGCAGACATGTCACCTCTGTGGAGACCTTCCTCTACCATCTGAGCTAAAAGTAACCCTGTCCTTCATTCTCCTCCCCTCACGTTCTATCATCTATCTATCTATCTATCTATCTATCTATCTATCTATCTATCATCTATCTATCATCTATCTATCATCATCTACCGCCTATATTTTTGAGTAATTTATCTCCACTTGAACCTTCATTTATACTTTTATTTTCTGTATCTTCCCTCCATAAACTCCTTAAAGGTAGGATTTTGTCTGTCTCATTTCCTACTGAATTCCCAGTGATGACAGCAGGGACAGGAACACTGTAGGCAATCAACAAATATTTGTAGGAAAAAAAGACTCCTCCATAGAGCTAAAAAGAGTACTAGGTGTAAAATATTTCTTTATGAAAGACATCACTTACAATAGCAGTTTGTAATAATTCCTGCTATCTTGAGACATCTATTACAATGTAATTTCTTTTTTAATTACTCTGTGCATAGAATCAAAAAACACACAACCTTAGAAATCATTTGACCCTAGTCTCAGATTTTACAAATGAGAAAATTATTTTCATTGAATGCCTTTACAGATCCCTTTGGGAACTAAATAATCTATAAATGTTCAATTATAAATAAATTATCTACCTATATTTTTTACCCTTTTACATTCATTAAGTCAAGGGGAGACAATTAAAAATCTACAATATTATAATATTAAAATTTCAACGTGTATTTATTAAAATTTAGTTAAGGTTAGAGTGGTACTTTTTGATATAGACATTTCATGTAGCTTCTTGGAGACCTTAAACAGTCTTTTACCAAAATTGAGTAGTAAAATCTTCCTAAACCACAGACTTTTGACAGCCTAGGGTTGTAATACATTTTTGAAAAATGGAGATCTGCTTGCTCTCGTCATTTCTGGCTCCTCAGTCTACTTGAGGATGACACATACACAGTCTGTGAGCTGCAGGCCCTTGGGTACACTCTAGACCTGAAGCCCAGGGAACTTCCCTCTGGGGGCAGGTTTCTTCCTCAACTGTCACTGTGTCTTTCCATTAGGAGATCTGAAAGCTAGGAGAGCACATTTCAATGCTGGCAGTCCTAAGTCACAGAGGAATGCCAGATTTCATTTGGGGACTTTTAAATAAATTTCTAACCTACAAGCTATTTGATGGAGAAGTGCTTGTTTCCAAGTTGTCAAGTTAAAATTTTCCCAGATTGTAAGCTTTTAAGTTAAAATGTATTCCTCACAGAGCACCATACCATACAATTGTCAGTGCAAATATAAACATTTGATACAATAGAACAATATGTCCATTATCACAAGTATTCAAAGAAATGCCAAATGAAAGGAGACATTTTCTCTTACTAACATGGCAAAGGTCAAAAAAATAAAAATACTTGCTGATGATGAAGGGGTCAAAGAACTTTCATGCCCAGATGGTGGGTTGTGAATGAACACACATGTTTTGGGGAAGTAAGTGTATCATGTGGAAATAATCAGGTGCAAAATGATTTTTTTCAGGGGCATCCACTGCAGTTTTATTTATAGTGGTAAAAATTGGAGACAATGTAAGTGTTCAAAAATAGGAACAGAGTTAAATGAGTTTTATGGCATTCAAAGAATAAAATAGTGAGCAAACACTAAAATATTGTTCTAAAACAATATTTAAGGACATAAAAACTACTCAGGATATAATAAATTAGGGCTAATATAACTGTGCATGAAGTATGATATGATTTCACTTACATGTTAACATTTTAAAGTGTGGATCTATGTGTGGTGGGTTTAGGAATGATTTCTATTTTCATCTTTTCTGTGGCCAGCATTTATTCCTTAACAATCAGAAGAAAAACATTTTCAAAATAAAACATGCCACTTGGTGGCCAGGAAGAGCCATCCTTGGTTTTGTGTTTATTCTTCTATGCATCCTCACTATGCACCTGTTTTAGGGTATGCTCCCCATGCAGAATTAGATTAAATGACATTATCTTTATCATTCCATTCATTTGGAGGATTGAGTTTTCAGGCCCAGAGAAAGCTCCAACTTGATTATGAAATCAACCTCAGAGAGAAGGTTTGAATGACCAGGAGCCTGGAGGTGGGTGGGATTTTCCCAGTTGCCAAAGAAGTTCAGGCCATCACCCCTGCTGGGAAGATAAAAATCTGTCCCTAAAGCAAACACCTCAGTCCTATGACCCTGGCTTCTCCTAGCTTGGTTTTCTTTCTTTCCATGTTGACCATCCACCAAAAGCAACTAATTCTGGTAATTCCATGGACAGTTCTAGGAATTCTAATTACTTTCAACAGGTTTTATCATACAAAACAAGCAAAAACAGCCTTTCTCCCACAAAACCCATGCCCTCTTCAGCTGTTGCCACACTGTGGCTGGCTCTACTTCTTCATAACTTGTCAGTAATCAGCCACCTCCATTAGGCCTTCCACATCTTCCTTGCCACCACCAAAATTTCCTTTGCTGAGGTCATCAATGGTTTCCATGTTGCTAAATCCAGTGAATGCTTTTTAGCCCCCATCACCCTCACTTGACCTGTCAGCGCCATTCAACACAGTAGTTCAAGTCCTCCTGCTGGAATGCTCTCATTCCCTCTCTCAGCAGTGAGAGCCATGGGCTGTGTGTGTTGGCCATGTGCAAGCGATGTCATACTCTCCTGTCACTCTTTTAGGAATAACCTGTTGTGATTTTTTTCAGTATAATGGAATTTTAAGAGGAAGAACACATCCTCCAGAAGATCCTTACTGCTGGTACATTTGTAGTTCTTAACATGATGTCTACTATTAAGTAGGATCACAATATTTAGATGTGGCCATGTGTTAGTGTGAGTCAGCATCAAGAAACCATTATGCCTGGGATGTCTTTGCTGAAAGAGTGGTCTAAAAGGGGAAAAGAGACTATCTAAATGCTCTTTAGTTCAACATAAAAAAGGGGGGATTTGATTGACAAATATGAACAAGAATATACCTTCCCTAAGGTAGGTATATACGTTCCTTAAGGTAGACAGTCAGATGCCTTATGAACTTTTGGGTCCATCTGGGCTGTTTGGTCATCATTGCACTTTGGCCCACACTTGTAGCTGACCTGAGATTGCTACCCTCCCTGCAATCTGAAGCTCAGGTCAAAAGTGTAAACTTCCCTTGTGGAGTGAGGCTAGGAGACCTGCTGCTCTGGTGCCTTTCCCCCAGGAGACACCAGCCCAGATCTGACCTATTTTTTTATGCCTTCTCCAGAAGAAATTGTCATGATGCCTGATGTTTAGAATCAGCCCAAGAAGAGCCTACTTTACTATGTTCTGCATTAATGAGATCCATGAACTAATGGGTCTCTGCCCATAAGAAGTGCAGTCTCTCGAGAACCAAGTGGGATGGGAAAGGGGCATGGACCAAATAGCATTTCATACATAACCATTTAAGGGTATCCCAACAAATGAGCCTCTGTGTTCAGAGCCGGGATTGAGAATACTGAATGGGGTCCATCTGTCATAGCCAAGTGCTGACAGTGTAAGTCCTTCCTGCTTATGGTTTGAGTATGAGTGGGACCCCCATTCCATCTGGTTAGTGAGAAATCTCTAAATAAGCAGGGGTAAACTCCCCTTGAGGCACATCACATGATTAATACAGTCTTGTTTATTATTTTGAACTCTTGCATTTATTCTGTTGCAAGTAGATAAAAGGTAAAATAGACTAAAAGAATCTTTTATTATGAGGCTAAAAACTGAGATGTTAAAAGCTTATACGTCTGAAATGCAAATCATAGTGCTTAAAAAGGAGTGTTCCCCTCTCTGTCTTCTATGTTTGTACATCTGAGGTAGAAATATTTGCTCATGCTCTCTGATGTGCCAGAGGCTGCCTAGAGAATGTCTTGGGTAAACTTCACCCAAAAATTGTATAACTTACATATGCTTACTATGTACCAGGCATGATTTTAACTGATTTATATATGTTATTCTTACAACAACCCTATGAGGGAGATATTATTTTTTAACTATTTCCAAATTCAGGGTGAGGAAACAAGCACAGAGTAGTTAAAGCATTTGTTCAGGGTGGCACGGCTGCTAACTGGCAGAGCTGGGATTTGAACCCAGGTAGTGTAACTCCAGAGCAGTGGACCATCTAGAACAGCCCTGTCCTGGTATCTGTGATGATGAAATTTTCTTATGCTGTGCAGTATGGTAGTCATAATCACATGTGGGTATGGAGCACTTGAAATGTGGCTAGTGCAACTCAAGAATTGAATTTAAATTTTATTTAATTTTAATTAATAATATAACCATATGTGGCTATTGTACCAGACAACGTAACTATAGAGTCTGTGCATAATAATTTCCAAAATAACATGAGAACAGTGACTGTATCCTTTACAGAAGAGGACTTGGGGGCCAGATAAGTTGGGGCACATATCCAAGGCTCTAAAACTGGAATGTGGATGCGCCAGGAGTCAGGCTCTAAAGCCACATGCTCTGGTCATCAGAGATGCACTGTCCCCACTCCCCTCTCCCCACAACCAGTTCATTCTCCCGGCTCTTCATCTCTTTCCAAACAGAATCAGAAAGCATATCTTTCTTCCTTCCCCCGATCAAAGTCCCTTTTTTCCTTCCTCTATTATTAACGCAGTAACAGTAGAACAGCACTTTGTGACAGAACCTTACCCTGCATGTGTGGGGTATGCGTCATGGCCCTGGGGAGCTGAATTGACCAAATTGGAACAGCTTAACTTAGTAGTAGGCGGTGTACTCATTCTTAACATTCTTAAGGGTTTATTCCAAACTGTTCTTTTGTTGCTTCTTTCAGTTATTCTTCCCTCCAATCTACTACAGTTCCTCCATCCTTGGGAACAAAATACATGCCACATAATCAAAAGAGCCTTTGGTTAAAAGTACTAAAGTGTTATCTACTTCAAGTTTTGTTATTTAATTTGAAGTTCTCCCAGCTCCACCTTACCCCTCCCCCCGCCCCGCCAAAAAGTCTTTCAATTAAATTCACATTAACTAATATTATTATTAAAGAAAAAACACAATTATTTATAGTTTAGGAGACTGTCGTTTTTCTTAAGCATAGTTTTGAATAAATCAACCTTATATTAGCCCATGGTGAGCCAAGCACAGTGTCTTGTACCCAGTAACCTTTCAACAGCTATTAACGTTTAATTGATTTGCCTTCCTCTACCTTCCTGTACTGACTTAAGGACTCATATGAATAGGAAATCTCACTTTAACCATCTGGTATGAACAGAGAAAATAGACCTCTGTTCAACAACAACAAAAAGTCAAATTCAAATACTGGTGCACTCAGGCTTGAAGCACCCAGGCAATCCTGTTTGACATTAGAAGAGAAGAAGTGCTGTTACTTTGTCAGATAGCAGACTGCCCATCTGATTACAAAATACTATCACCGCCTTATCTGGAGATGAAAACTCACCCAGCTCCCAGACAGAAGGAGGCAGGATCTAATGTTTCCTGGTGGAGGGGAGCATGCCAGTATTTCCAATGACCTGGAAAGTAAGAGTCCGCTGAAAAGCAGCTTGTGAAGAGACCGAGGAAGACTCTTTTAAGGCACTGAAAACATGGGGAGAAAGGGCATTTGTGTTTGGGTCTCTTTGATGCTTCCAATTCCACTGTGACACAAGCTGTGCTTCTTGGATCCTAAATGATGACTGATCTATGCCAGTACAGCCAAGCTGATGTACTTAAAAATCTAGAACGTTGACGTAAATTAGTGTTCTCATTTCCACAGACTTATTTAGAGAATAAGTTCACATGGTGATGTAAACAGAGAAGGCGAAAGGAAAAAGAAGGCACTTCATAATTTCTCACGATATGAATTCTAGCACTGTACTTTTAAACAGAAGCTCTTTCTACTCCCAAGCAATCAGACCTTCAAGCCACTTCCTGGAGCAATCCCCCTAACCAACTGTGCTGATCCCTGGTGTGCCCACCTACAAAGCGATCAGTGGGGAGGCCCCTCACTCGGTGGACAGCTGGCTCTGGAAGGTGATGTGGATCAGCTTTCACTAGTCCGACTAATGTGTTTTTTCTCCCTAAAGAACTGGACTTGAATTAGTATTGCTGGGGAGGGCTGTTGCACCATGAGTAGTCTCACATGCAGGTGGATGATGCATAGGTCTCCTTGATCTTAGAAGTTAGACTCCTAGGGGTTCTCAGCCCCTTAGAATAATTTTGAACCATGTGAGTCAGCTGGGGAGCTGCAAAAAAATAACCATGTCCAGATTCACTACCAAAAGATTTATATTTAATTGGTCTGAGGTGGAAACCTGAGATCAGTGATGTCTAAGGGATCCCCAAGTGATTCCAAAGTGTAGTCCACCTGGTTGGAGCAACTAGCAACCCCAGGTTGCCAGGATCCCCATCTCTTCCTCCTCCCCCCTCTTGGCGCCTTCTCCTCATTGTCTCCTGTAAAGACTCAATGAACCAAATAATATAGGTTTTACATTCTGAAGTGGATGGTTTTATTGTCTCCATAGAACATGAAAATATTTTCCATCTCTTATAAACAAAACAATATATACCTATTGTAAATTCAGACAATCTAAAGAGATCTAAAAAATGAAGTTTAAACCACTCATTCCCTCCACTGGATTTTATCTTGGTGTATGACTTTTACAAAGTTTTCTAGAAATATACATATTTCATGTATATGTGTGTGTGTGTGTGTATATATATACACACACATATGGTAAGTCCACTTCTAGAAACTTAAGGTAAGGGATTATATGGAAATGTTTACAAATACATGTCTGTAAACATTGTTTATATATACAAAATAATGAGAAGACCTTCAATTTCAATGAAAAGAAAATTTCATTAACTGTTGAATAGCCATAAAATGAGAGCAACTCTTGCAGTCTTTAAAATTATGTATATCTACATTACTGTCTTGGAGTGATATCTCTGATACATTAAGCAGTCCATGTAATAAGTGGGTTAAGTATGTCATTATTCATTTGAGTCTATGTCCCTTTTAACCTCTGAGTTCCATGAAGGCAGGGCTGTGTCTGTCCTGGACACTGCAGTGTCCTCAAGCACCAAGCCAGGGCCCAGTGGCAAGTAGGTGGACCTCAGGACACAGAAATGAATAAGTAAGTAGACATATCTTATAAAACGCTTTGTAAATGCTTTCACATTCAGTTATGCAAAACACATAGGCATTAATGTTCCCATCTTACATGAAAAAGGGAAGTTTGGAGAGTTAAAGTGGTGATACACCCTGAATCCAGACTTGGGCACTAGACCTGTCCCCTCTCTGCCTTTCTAGACTGTTCCTCTACAGTTTTTATACTCAGCCTGAGCTGAGGAAATGTAACACTTACTACGATCTCAGAAATTAAAAGTTCTAACAGCTATCCACAACTGACATCCTCGGCAGAGGCACTTGGCTTGAACATGAAGACTGAATTCTTTGAGAATAAACAATGGTTACCGCAGTCAGTTCCGGGATAACCATTGTGGTTTTTAAACAAGAGCAGGGGAGAAAACATATGAAGATCAGTCAACAAAAATCGCCTTTCCCCAGGCCATTGGAGGCATGGGCAATCTGAATGAGAATGACCGTAGAAAGCAATTTAAGCTCTCTACAAGGGAGTTTTTATAGTTGCAGGGGCAGAGGCCTGATGGGTGACAGCTTGACTTTAGGGAAATGCTGAAAGGTGGGGCTGCTGTGGTTTTAACTGCCTTTGATTTTACATGCCTAGGGGAAAAGCAGAAGGCTTTGGATTATAATTAAATGATAGCTGTGACTGGGCGTGTGTGTAATGAGGGGCTGATCTGAAAATTGGTTGATGGTCCTCAGTGCTATTATCCTCAGTGATATCTTTTTAAATAGTGCACATTATATTAGAAACATGATGGGATTATATCCATTCCTATACTGACATAAAATTCATAGATAATAAAATAAAACCATAAACATTAAAGAAAAATCAATGTAATGCCTTCATATGAATAAGAACTAGAAGGCATAGAATAGAATAATTTATAATAAAAATTCTCTCCAAGCTGTAAAAGCTCAAGCAAAATATAATGAAGTACTCAAACTTGTGTCTATACATAGAACCACTGTGGTCTCAAAGCCACAAGGATAAAGTTGTGGGGTGTTTCCCATTTAAATACTGATGAGGAGCTGAGGGTAGAGTGATTTTCTGAAAACTTCCAAATTAAACCTAATACCACCTTTCCTTGTTTTGTACATTAGTTGCCTTTCTGAAAAATTCAACACATACACATTTTTAAAATTGAGGCATGATTCACATACCATTCATCCTTTAAAAGTGTATAATTCAGTGTTTTTTTTGTGTGTATTCTTAGAGTTAGGTAGCCATCACAATTATGTAACTTCACAACAGTTTTACCAGCCTCAAAAGGAGCCCACACCCATGAGCGGTTACCATCCACTGCCCTTCCCCCAGCTCCTGGAAACCACTAGTCTAGTTTTTTTTTTTCCTCTATGGATTTGCTTATTTTAGACATTTTGTATAAATGCAGTAATATAATATGTGTGGGCTATTGAGTCTGGCTTCTTTCACTTACAGTAATTTTCAAAGTTCATCCATGTATCAGAACTTCATTTCTCTTTATGGCTGAATAATATTCTATGGCATAGATACACCACATTTTGTTTATCCATTTGTTAGTTGATTCCATTTGGGTTTATACTTTTTGGCTATTACGAATAATGTTAGTGAGAACATTTTTGTACAATTTTTTGCATGGACATATGTTTTCAAGTCTGTTGGATACATCCTAGGAGTGGGATTGTTGGGTCATACATATGGCCAATCTATGCTTTACTATTTCGAAGAACTGTCAGACTGTTTGAAGATGGCAATGGCATTTTCATTCCCATCAGCAATGTATGATGTTTCCAATTTCTCCACATCATCAACACTTGTTATCACCCATCTCTTTTTTACTATGATCATCCTAGTGAGTGTGAAATGGTATCTATTGTGGTTTTTATTTGCATTTCACAAATAACTAAAGAGCATCTTTCATGACTTTATTGGCTATTTGTATATCTACTTCAGAGAAATGTCTATCCAGCTCTTTTGCTCACTTTAAAAATTGAGTTATTTGTCTTTTTATTGTTGAGCTGTACGAGCTTTTTAAAATATATATATTCTGTATATTAGACCCTTATCAGATACAAACTTTGCAAATATTTTCTCCCATTCTGTGGGCTGTCTTTTCTCTTTCTTGATGGCATCATTTGCAATGCAAAATTATTTGGATTTAATGTAGTCTGATTTACCTATTTTTTGTTGTTTATGCTTTTAGTGCCATATCTAAGAAACTATTATTTAATCCAAAGTCACAAAGAGTTATGCTTATGGTTCCCTCTAAGAATTTTATAGTTTTAACTCTTAATTAGGTCTCTGATCCATTCTGAGTTTACTTTTGTGTGTGATACGAGACGAGACCCACTTCATTCTTTTGCACGTGGATATCCAGGCACCTCAGCACCATTTACTGAAAAGACTATTCTTTCCCTATGGAATTATCTTGGCACCTTTGTCAAAATCTATTGCCCATAAATGTAAGGGTTTATTTCCGGACTCCTGACTCCCTCAGGCTGCCCATGGCAGTTAATCTGGCATTGTCAACCCCTGTCAGCTGAGTGCCAGGGTGCCTCTCTGGCTCTCATCAGTATCCAGAACACCCTCAGCAGGCAATGAGCCTGTGGAGAGCCACTTCTCTAAAATTACCTTTTATGCCCTTTAACCTATGTCTTTCCTCGTCTCCTCCAGCCCATCTCCCACATGTCTAAAACATGTATTTTTCAGGTTACTCTTTGTTTGAAAGTTTTCAATGGCTCCCAATGCTCTGTGAGCTAAAGTTCAAACTATCCAACATGGCCCATCAGCTCCATACCCTCCAACTTGTCCTGTGTACCATCTGGCCTGTGGAACTGGCCTTGCTGCTACGTGCTGCCCCACAATCGGGCACACTGACAGCCCTTTGGAAATCACATTCATCCTTTAGGACCAGCTCCATCAGCTCCTCTGGAAAGCCTTGCGGGTCTCCTCTCCAGCTGGTGGTGACCTGTGTTGAGTTCCCAAAGTGTCTCTGGGGACCTTCATCCTGGCATTTATTATTCTAAATGCAAGAGCTGGATGCTCTTTCTGCCACTGGCCGTAAGTGCCCCGCCTTGTTTATTCTGGCTCCGCCTCGCTGTACAGCACATTGCCTGGCCTCTGTTGGGGTCAGTGAATTCTGGTTGAAGGACTGAATCAGTACCTCCCTACGTTCTTCCTGATGAACCCACTCCTGTTCTCTGGAGAGATTGTTTCACCTTGAAGCTCACAGAGATTTATTATCATTTATTTATATAATACACATGCCTTTATTTGAGAAGAATGACAGGAGTCTGTATGTGTAATTTTAGGGAGTAGGGAAGAAAGCTTCCAGTTTCAAACATTATCATCATCATCATCATCATCAACAACAACAACAGCAATAGCAGAAAGTCTTCTAAATACTAAAAATTCTCCAATGGGGCATAATATTTTTGTTCCATGAGGAAAGAGGCAGTTTAAAACCCAAGTGCCCCATGTGAGATATTCAAACACAGTGGAAATGCCTGGTGGAAGATAAGCAGAGGCTACGGAGAGATGAGGCAGGCCCAGGGACCTGAAAGGAACCATCGTGCAGGGGCACCTAAAAAGAGAACAGTCAGAAGAATGTGTTTGTCTGGAGTGGCAGCTGCCGTGTTTAGGTGACATGTTTGCAAACATTGTCACTGGAGTCGACCTTGGACACCATTCCTCCTGTTACAGCTCTGATGCCCAGGCCACTGTTAAAAACTTTTTTATTTACATGACTTGACATTTTAAAATTACTCTTTTTTCTCTCCAAATTAATACACATTAATATTAAGTCTGGACAAGTATGACTAAGTAAAAAAGAAACTACATCTATGGCTATGAATTCCACTCGCTACAGATGGCACTGTAGATACTGCAGGGTACGTGCTCCCAGTAACTTTGTTTCTCTCCAGTATTTGCCCTCTCCACAGTGTGACTCTGGTAGTCAGTCACTGAGTAAAAGGGCAAATGTCAAAACAAAAAAACAAAGCAAAACAAAAAGGTAAGTGCACAAAGAGGGGAAAAGGAATGTTGAGGAGTTTGCCAGCTCTCCTCCGTCCAGGGGCTGTGCTGGGCATGGCTGGGAGTGATTAGAGTATTGATTCTATTACCCCTTGCACTGCACAGCCATGACGTCAGTAATGCAATTCAGCATGATCAGAACAAAATTAACTATGAGTCAGATGGCAGCTCCCGGCTGTTTAAGCTAAGGAGAAATGGATTTTGTCAAAGTTTATTAATTCAACATTTTCTCCTCTATGTCTGTGTTTCATTTATTCAGAACCAAGTCCAAGGGGCCATGTTGAAACCTCACCTTAATCAATGGTCAGCATTTCCTTCCCCTGACTGAGGACTTTTCTTTCAGCTCCACAAAGGGCCAGCACCAAACCTGTGCAACCTCTCTGGCACAACTTCCCTCTGTTCTTCCCACAGCATCCACCCACTTCAGCCTTCAGCCTTCAGGGTCACATCCGCCTTGACTACTCTGCTTTCAGTTCCTCCCTTTCCATCCTTGGCCTCATGGTGGATGCTGCTCCCAAAGTCCAGCCCTGGGGGTATTACCACTTTGCTCAGGAACCCTCAATAGTTCCCTGATGCAAAAAGAGTGAAGCTCACACTCTTAGCTGTTTACTTGTCTACCTTTCCAGTCATATATTCTGTTACTCTGAGCTGGGTCCAGTGAAAGTAATCTCTGAAGAAACTGCCAAGAACCTTGAAAAATATTTTTTCTCTCCCTTCCTTCCTCCTCACCCAAGGACATACTTACTGATTTTATAGAGAGGGGTAGGGAGGGAGAGAGAGAGGGAGAGAAATATTGATGTGAGAAAGAAACATTGGTCGGTTACCTCCCGTACATGCCCCACTGGGAACAGAACCTGCAGCCTTAGGTATGTGCTATGTCAAGGAAACAAACCTGCAGCCTTTTGGTTTAAGGGATGATGCTCCAACCAACTGAGCCATACTATCCAGGACTGAAAAATATTTTGTTTCTTTACCTAATTAGGAAATTTGTACTTTTATAATACTCATTATGATAATTTGAAAAATTCAGAGAGTGTAAAGAAGGAAAGAATAATTATCCTTGTCACGCTGCCTAAAATTAGCCAGTGTTAACTTACATTTTGGTGCAAAAGGTTCAAAATCATGCTCAAACTGTACATACAGTATTGTATCCTGCTGTTTTGACTTATGCTATAAATACTTGCTCAGATCATTAAAATATCCTTATAAGATGTTATTGGAATGGTTGCTCAGTGTCCCATCACACAGTTGTGCCACAGCTGATGTAATCATCTACCCTTGTTGGCATTGTTAGCCATTTAGGTTTCTACCAAATTCTGCCCATGATAAATAATGCTAAAATGAACTTGCTTGAATATAAGTCTTTAACCACATTTTTGTTGTTTACTTAAAAGAGATTCCTAGGAGATGGCATCACATAACTCTCCAGTCTATTGTTTTAATAATTGGAACATTTGTTTTACCTCTCTTCCAAATGTATGTCTATCCTGTGCAAACTGGCACAAAGCTCTATGCATCGTGGGTGCACTACAAATGATGGTCGAATTGAAAGACAGTTCACCTTCATGTGTCTCGGTTTCATTCAGCAGTTTCCTTCATTTGTAAAGTGTTGGGAACCGCCCTGACTGGTATCAGAGGCTGAAACCCCCACCTAGCTAAGGCTAAGGGAACGCTCTTGGAACCGTAAGCCGGCAAGGAGACAAAAGCTTATCTTCCTGGCAGGAATGCTGCTTCTGCTGCTTTATTCATAACTGAACCCCCAAAAAGCTTGGTCGGTTAGCCAAAGACGGGTAAGATTCCCCACGGGGGAACGACCTAAGACAGGCACGATCACTTTGGGAGGCCCCCCCAAAAGAAGGACTTGGGGGGCTGCAGCAAAAGGGGGTGATGGACCCTTGCTCCTCGGCTTTGACATAGCCTGAGTTCTCAGTGTCTGGAAGAAAATCTCCTTATCTCTCGGTTGCCTTAGTTCCCTTGCTCCACCTAAGCCTGAAACAATGACAGGGTGGTGCAGCTCGGTACTGAGAAGTGAGGATTCCCCAGGGTGATCAGGCCTAAGAAAGAACATGTAAATTACTGTGAAACCTTCTTTGTTTAGAATGCTCTCAGTTGAATGAGAAGGGTCTTAGGAGGAAGTTAGTTTGTTCCTCAGTCTTACAGCTCTTTGACCCCCAACTCAATAGACCAGCAGAGTTCTTTGTTTTCTATGGTTCCTTACTTCCCCTAATGAGTACTGTACTTCACCTGAATTATTATGCAAAATGAACCCAATAAAAGCAGGTATGGATGGTAAATCAGCGCGCTCCCCACTAGGGGGGTGGCCATTTCGTCCCTACTTCCCCACAGAAACTAGTCTGTCTCTGTGCATGTGTTGTTTTTTCTCGCGTGTTTTGTCGAGCCATCCACAGCGTTCCGTGGTCACTGCTGGCCGGTGACCCACACGCAACAGTAAAGTAGAGGTGTTGAATTATATTATCTTTTAAACATGGCATTTTATGGTTTTTGTGCCATCAGAATTTCACTAATAGCATATCTCAGATGTGATATTCACAAACGATTGTTTTCACAGTCCATTTCCTGTATGGATCATTGATTTCCCACGGGGTTCAGGCAGGCCTGCCCGCCTAGCTGGTGGGTGGCCCATACAGCAAGTTGGGAAGTCCATGGGGTTTGCACTCCCTCAGCCCTGGCTTCAGTTTCTCCTCTGTGTGATCTTGCACACAGGATCTCAGTATCTCTGGATTTCAGGTCTTTGGTAAATCATGCCTGCTTTGCAGGGTTGATGGGAGGACTAAATTGGATAATTATGTAGGGCTCTTTTTAATACTGGGTTTTAATTGTTATAGCTATTATTGTAATACATGTTCCAATAAATCACTTAGGCATCCTGTACCCTGGATGGTGACACAGGAGTTTGATAAACCAGGGTTATTCTTTTGGGAAGGTATTGGTCCTCTTTTTTCAACACCAGCACAGGGAATGGTGAATTACTGTGCAAGCCTATTTTCTGCACGTGTAGTTTTAATAGCAGAATCCAGACACGGAGCCTATTCAGGCATTCCTTGGACAATCTAAAGGAGCTAGGCATTGATTTTGCCCCATCCTAGACAGACACAGACACACGAAAGGAAGTTGATTCTTTGATTTTTCAGGTAAATCATTTCCAGATTGACACTGTACTCACTGAAATATAGCCTACTAGGCTCTCCCCCACTCCCATTACAACCTCTGTAACAAAATAAAATTAAAACCACGACGGTACTAGGGAGGGAAACAAGAGGAGGACCGTAGAAGAATCCAGGGGGATAAATGAATGAACGGAAGCCTCATTTAAGAAACAGCACCTGTCGTACAGGGTCGTTGTGAGCAATGATGTACAATAACATATGTAAGTGCTTATCACAGTCTGGGCACCTTGGAAGTGCTAAAGAAACTAGCCCAGGTCAACCCCCAGACCAACTTTTTTATTATTTAAAATGTTAGGGCTTCAAGCCAGGGAGTCTTCAATCAGCCTTCCATTGTAACTGTCCTTGAGTGATGTAATTCCATATTGATTTTAGGAACAGTGCATCTGGAGTCGCCTAATTTTGTTACCTAGAGCAGTTCAATCCCATTTATCAAACTCGTAACAGGTGCCGATTTTGTGTCAGGCACCCTCCCGGGTGCTGGGGCAGGAGATGAAGGGGGCGAGGCCCCAGTCCTCAGGGATCTTATATTTAGTTGCTCTTAGTCTGTGTAGTGTGAATGCCATTAGATGGGGACAGAAGAAAGCAGTATGACATCACGGATAAGAGTGGAGACCTGGCACTAAATACCTCCGTTCAAATCCCAGTTCTGTTACTGACCAGCTATGCAATCTTGTAGCTTGAGCTCTCTACATGTGTTCAATTTCTTTCTTTTGTAAATATGGAGTAATACCAGCATGTTCCCCAGAAGTATTGTTGTAAGAATTAAATGAGATGTTCCACAGAATTGCTTAGAAAATGCACGATTATAGTGTCTGTAAATATATATTGCTATTTATCGAGAGGCAAGAGCCCTCAATTCCAGTCCTCCCTTTTCCACTAAATAGTTTTGTAATCTTGGGCAAGATTCATGCCTCTGAATCAAAAAGAGAAGGATAGATATCAGTTTCTTATTGGATGGGTCATTTATGACTATTTTCTCTCATTCAGTAAGTAGTCTTTTGTTTTGTTAGTTTCCTTCACTGTGCAGAAACTTTTTGGTTTGATGAAGTCTCTGCACAAATAAATACATTTGTTTATTTTTGCTTTTGTTTTCTTTGCTCGAGGGGACCTGTCCGAAAAGATATTACTCAGACTGATGTTAAATAGTTTACTTCCTATATTTTCTTCTAGAAGTTTTAAGATTTTAGGCCTTACATTTAAGTCTTTAACCAATTTTGAGTTTATTTTTGTATATGGTGTAGGAGAGTGATCCAGTTTTATTGTTTGGCATGTATCTGTCCAGTTTTCCCGGCAAACTTGTCGGAGAGACTGCTGTTATTCTAGTGTGTGTTTTTGCCTCTTTTGTCATAGGTTAGTTGACTGTATAAGCAAGGGTTTATTTCTGGGCTCTCTATTCTGGCCCATTTATCTATGTGTCTGTTTTTGTGTCAGTACCAAGCTGTTTTAATTATTACAGCTTTGGATACCAAAAATATATAAGGAACTCCTACAACTCAATAAAAAAACTAAGCAATCTGGTTGAAAAATGGGCAGAGGACATGAGAAAACATTTTTCCAAAGACGACACACACAGCCAACAGATACAGTGAAAAGATGTTCAACATTACTCATCATCAGAGAAATGCAGATCAAAACCACAACGAGATACACCTCACACCAGTCCAAATGGCTACTAAAAAGTCAGCAGATAACATGTGTTGGTGAGAATGTGGAGAAAACAGAATGGAGATTCTGCAGAAAACTAAAAATCAACACACCACACGACCCAGCAATTCCACTTACGGGTACTTATCTAAAGAAAATGAAAATACTAATTTGAAAAGATACATGCACCTTTATGTTCACTGCAGCACTATTTATAATAGCCAACAAGTAGAAGCAACCTAAGTGTCCAGTGATGGATGAATAAAGAATATATTATACATATGTGTGTATGTATATGTATGTATGTATATATATATATATATATATATATATATATGCAATGAAATATTATGCAGTCATAAAAAATGAAATCTCTTCATTTGTGACAACATGGATGGATCTAGAGGGCATTGTGCTGAATGAAATAAATCAGGCAGAGAAAGAAAAACATCATATGGTCTCACTTACATGCGAAATCTTAAACAAACAAATGGAAGAAAACAAAAACAAAGTCATAGAAACAGAAACCAAAGGGATGATTACCAGAAAGGAGGGGTGGAGAGGTGGGCAAAAAAGGGAAGGGGAATAATAGTCAATAACATTGTGATATTTGCACAGTGACAGATGATTGCTAAACCACATTGTAAGGTATAAAAATGTGGAATCACTATATTGTACCCTTGAAGCTAATATAACCAATATAAGATGGTATGCCAACTAAAGAACACTTAAAAAGAAAAGAAAAGGAAGGTGGTACTGTATTGGCTGGGCTGGTCGGTCTGGACCATCAGCAGGAAGCTGGGTTGTACCACTCACTGGGGCCAGGAAGGCGTGTGTCTGGAATACAGGAGCCTCCCTGGGGCACGTGAGAACCCCCCTGTCCCGCAGTTAAGGTCATCGGGAAAACGCAACCACCCAGTTCAGGCAGGACTGCCAGAGCCTTGGTGTTTAGAATATAAAGTTTAGAAAATACAAGGGTGGGGTGGGAGAGATTAACTACTTAAATTTCCTCTCAGATTTACAATTCTCAAATTCTAAATCCCCATTCTGCTTCCAGCTTGCTGTGTTTTGTACACCGAGGTATCCGGGCAAATAGCCAGTTTTATGTTCAGATCACCATGGTCGATGGGAATAGCACAGTAATAAGACGGCGTGGATGAAAATCAAATAGAATTCACACCCACTTTGTATGAAAAATGTCAAATGACAGAGTAAAACATGATGTTTTGCCTACAATGTCATTCTGAATGGAGAATTACAAAGTTGAATTTCAATGATTGGGCTTTTATTCTGGCTATAAATATAAGGCTATAGTATAAGAATGGTGCGTTTAAGTTTCTTCTTGCAACTTAAACAGAAGGAGTGGTAGTTCTTTCCAGTTATAACAGTGCTTAGTGTTAGCATAAATAGCCCTCCGTGTGTATGGCCCTGCTCAGGCGAAGGACGGGAGCTGCTGGTTGTCGTGCTGGTCGCTGCCTGGCTGAGGGAGGGCCTTGAGGGGTGTATACAGGAGTCCAGCTGCATGAAAGTTTTCTTCATAAAACCACAAGGGACAGACAGTGCTTTCTGAACTGGTACCTCACAAAATTGTTAACATGTCCTTGACCGTTGCCAGTACCGATGCTGATGAAAGGCCCTATTCAAACAGCATATTAGTGGTTTTGAAGCCTTGTTTCAATTTTTAAATTTGTTTAGGGGGAGAATAGAGAATACAATTTTCTTTTTTAGAGAGGTGGATTGTTATTAAATTAACGCAGATTTCTTAAGCTTTACTGAGATTGTCCTCTGGGTACCAGAAAAGACACATTTCTGTCAGTTAGTGGAACAATTGGTTTTAGAAATGCAATGCTAGCCTTTTCCTTAGTGTTGTTACTATAAAAGTAATAACTATTATTATAAAAATTTAGAAAGTAAGAAGACCTATAATCTACTACTTTAACATGCCTACTGTTACACCAATTTTAAAATTATTTTTATGTAGGACTTGTAGCATTCACAGAGTAAATTTTTGTTCTTCTTTTCTCTGGTAAATCTTTTTTAAAATCCCTGAACACTCATTAGTTTGCATTATTTAAGAAAAGGATATTGATTAATCTGTGTCCTAATTAAATGCCTATTTAAAAAAATACTAATTCTAATACCTGGATTAAAAAACAAGCAAATAGACTAAACAAAACATACAGAGTTTCTCTCTCTCCCTTTTTCTCTTTCTCTCTCTTTCCCTCTCTCTTGAATTTGGGAAACCACACCGAGGTTGCTTTTATTAAGTGGACCTTCTTTAGTCTCACACAATGTGTAATTAACAAACAAATCAAACAAAGCCTTCCAGTTCACTGGCATTTCAGAAGTGAGAAGAATCGGCTTGGTCTTTGCCACCTCTCTCTTCTAGCTGAGTCATTCATTGGGTCTGTAGTAACTGGAAAGAGGGACTTTATTTCATTACAAAGGACCCGTGGCAGAGCCGCCAGGGTCCTGTCCTGAAGAAACAAGCACGTTCAGGATTGGGTTGGTCGAGTCGTGTGATGGTTTTGCCTGGGTTGCCTGATGGTCTTATTATTCCTCATTTCTCGTCATGAAACTGTGGCCTCCAGAGAATTTCCCTGTCTCCCATGGATTGATAGGAACACTTTACTCTGATTCCACCACCTCAACAAGGCATCCTGCTGTTCTTACATGGGGCCAGGCACAGGGCCTCTCCTCTAAAAACCAAATACTAAAAACTTTAAATTTTGAAATATTTCAGACATAGGCAAAAGGATCGAAAGTGGTATTACAGACACTCCTACTTATTAACATTTTTGCTTTTGCTCTCTTTTCCTGGAAAGAAATAAAAAGTACCAGTTAATAGTTAAGGCGCTCCTATTGTCTCTCTTCCCTTGTTCTCTTGTGAATCCTAAGAAGAAATGTATGTGTCAAAATGGATTTCTTGTAGTTAACAGGGCCCAAGTTCATAGCCAAAGTCTAGCAGCCATCCTGACTGAGGTCTCCCATGTATCTGCATTTTGCGAAAAGCCACAGACTGAGGTTTCAACCTCCTATACTGCTCCTGCTGCTTGAGCCAACCATTATAAGGAAGTTCTTGGTCTTGTCTTGTGATTAGTGAACCGAGACCTGTTCCGTCCAATCAGAACTGCACCATTATATCCTCATTTGCATTTTTACCAACCAATCAGAATGCATGATACCAATCAGAACTGTATGATTTGGACCAGTCAGAAATGTATGATTTCAAAAACTCATTTGCATCAAATGGACCACATTAGGGACCTGGACAGAAATTTTCTCTGTGAAAGACAGCCTCCCCTTTGTCTCAGTGGAGTGCACTTTTAGTTTTCCACCAGAGGCTGTGTCTCCGCAGTTTGCAAACTGTAAAATCCTCAACCTTGGGATTTTTATACCATGTGAGTAGTGAGAACTTGGGCCTCCATGGAAAGGCTTGAGGTTCTGATTTCTCATGTAAGCCTTTTCTTATGCTAATGATCAGTGACCAAGGGGTATGATTTCTCTAGTCCAGGGGTGCCAGACTCATTTTCACCGGGGCCACATCAGCCTCGAGGTTGCCTTCAAAGGGCCGAATGTAATTTTAGGACTGTATAAATGTAACTACTACTTAACAGTTACTCGAGAGCTCTGCACTGCTGCCAGATGAAACAAGGTGCCGGACTGATAAAACAAGGTGGAGGGCCGGATTCGGCCTTCGGGCCTTGTGTTTGCCACCTGTGCTCTAGTCCCTCATTTCACTGACAGCAGGGTTCTTTGAGGGTCCTGGATCGAAGTAGGGGGGTCTCAGTTTCAACTCTCTACCTCCCATGGGCCTAAATTCACAGTTCCTCCTGCATGAGTCTCCAAATTCAAGTCCATAACATTAGTACTCTTTCCCAAGTCTTATAACCCTTCTTCCCCTCATTCTTGCCTGCAAGCACATGCCCCTTCTGATTTTTTTACCTCTTAATTCTCTGAGACTAATTGATGCTAATACTACTCCTAATAATACATATTATGACTTTAAGTCTCTTCACAGTCTAGACCCCACAGCCGTTAGCTCCCTGGGGACCTGACCCATGTTTTGCTCTTCCTTTAGGGTTACTATAGAACCTAGGAAGCTTCTTGCAACAAATATTTGTTAACTGACCCACAAACTCCCCAGGGTGTGCAATTTCTGTGTGTGTATCTTTGTGTGAAATAGTTGGGGATACCACAAACTTCAGATCCCTTTGGGTATTGTGGCAAAATCACTGGACTAGAAATCAAAAATCTGGAGTTTTAGTTTAATCTGTTGTAGAAAAATTATGTGTCTTTAGACCAGTTTCTACCTTTCTCAACCTCAGTTTGTTTGTCTACAAAATGGGGATAGTATATCTTCTCTGCTTGCCCTACAGTATTGTGATAAGGATTAAATAATTGCCATGTGGAAAAGTAGTATGCATTTAAAAAAGTTATCCACTGTGTATTGTTGATAGTGTGTTGTTTTTTTATTGTTATTCCATTGCAATTGTCCCAATTTTTCTCCCTTTGTTCTTGTGTTTTTATTTCTGAGTAAGGACATAGTAAACCAAAGAGGTAGTAATACGATTTCCTGATTCCTTCTGGGAAATATTGCTTATTCTGGCATTGTCTGGTTGCCAGCCTTGCTACAAGAAATATTGTTTTAGTTTGTCACATTGCCTTTAATGGTTTACATGTTGCCCAAAGGAGCCCTATTGATATTCTAGACAGCTTCGATGAAGTGTCATTTTTGAATGATCAACTCAAAGAAATCCATTAAATGTCATCCTTTCTTCTGGAAACATCTTTCCAGTTGTTTTCAAGTCAGTACAGTATTTACCAGCTGACACTTTTCTAAACAGAAATGAGGCTCACTTACATTTTGCTTCTGCTTCCCTTCCCCCTCCCTCACGAGTGTGCACCCAGGCCCTCTGTATTCATTCACGCCAGTGTGCCTCTCGCCAAACTAAAGATGAGCTAACATCAGTTCAGCAAACCCTGGTTCCTAAAGGTTGTGTGTAAAGCAAACTTTTGCAAACAGAATATCATATTTTCATATTAAATAACACGTGTTCCTGCTTTGGTTTTGATCTGCATTCAGTCGGTTTTGGATTTAGTACGTATCTCACTATCAAGTTCAGTCTCTGATAGACTGTGAACATCCACTATTTAGAAATTCTGGTGATTTTTAAAATTAAATAAAGAATTCTTGCTGGTAATTGTTTCCAGCCCTATCAATTGTTAATGTTCTGGTAATGGGTTTTCACATAAGAGGTATGTGTGGGTGTGTCATATTTATCTTTTCTTCCCGTTTCACTTTTGAGTCATTACCCCTTTAAACACATGGGTGAGAAAAAAATTGAGTGCAGGTCCTCTCTCCAGGGTCATAAGAGGGTACTGTGAAGTGGAATGCTGGTGGAATAAACAGTGATGAAAGCCACCTGAGCCAGCCCTGACCCGTGGGTAATCACTGTCATATAAATGATAGGTTCTCCTGGAGAAAAGAATTATTTTCTGACTTATTTCCGGAGCCTCTGAAGTGGCCCTTTCTGTTGTTAGAGATCTATTGTGCTCAGGTGAGACTTCAGCTGCTGCCGGCTGTGGAGGAGACATGCAGGGACTAGAAAGCACATTCCCAGGTGCTGAAGCTGGAAGAAATAATTGGACCTGACACTCTCATTTCCTGGCAAAGGAAAGTGAAACCCAAAAGACGTGCCCAGAGTCACACTGCTAGACAGAGGCTGTAGACCCAGGACCCAGGAAGTGTGCCTCTAGTTCATTGGGCTTTATTTTATTAAGTTTAAGTTTTAACAGTTTATTCTTTTTCAGAAGACATAGGCCATAGTCTCTGAAGTCAGACAAACCCAGTTAGAGCTATTGCCCCACCTGTTACAAGTTTCAGTCTTTCTGAGTCTTGGTTTTTTCATCTAAAAAATGGGCACAAGAATGCCCACTTTGTAGGATTATTGTGCTAGTTCATGTGAATGTCTATGAAGTGTCTGGTACATGCTACAGTACAGATATTATTGTTAGTACTCTAGGAGATGGGGTGGGCCAACTGTCACCTCTAATGTTGACAGTAATGCGTACCTATAGCCCTCCTTTGCTAACTAAATCTTTTCTCATCTCTCCAGCTTTGGGCTCCATTAAATTCAGCTTTCACATAGGCTTCTTTTGGGAATCATGTGTTGTATTTTTTAAGTATTTCCAGCCACCCAATAATCTAGTTCTTGTTGCAGAATCCTGGATTATTAAGAAAAGAAATCTCTAGTCTACTTAAACTCTGAGGAGAAATAGATTCTCACACCCTACACCAGCCTGGTTCTCTCTCTTCCAAGATGGTTGACCTTGAAATATAACCAGGATGGTATAGGAAGTAGGATACCCAAGCAATGGGTTAAGAGCCTTGGGCTGGGGTGAGATAGCAAGGGAGGGGTGACCCTACCTGAGCCCAGTTTCAGCTGGGATAAACAAGGCAAGGAGCTGATGATTCTCAAGTGCAAAAGTACAGTTTAATGGACCAGAAAAGTGACTAATTCAGGTGAGGAACTTTCCTTGAACGTGAGGCCTCCATGACTTTGATGGCCAGGGTGATGTGGGCAGACCAAAGTCAAACAGAGGCAGCTGCAGATGGGAGTCTGGGGCTGTGCGTGCACATGTTGTGTGTGTAGTGGTTATTGTGGAGTTAAACTACAGCCAGACTTGAGCGAATCGCCTTGCTCTTTATTGCTTTTCCTAGGAAAAGGAGGTGACAATCACCTTGCTTGGCCTGTGGGCAGTAAGGGAGATGGTTGCCTAGAACATTTGGGACCCTGCAGCTTAGCAGAAAAAACAATGATAAAACAAGAAGTCAGAAGGGAGGCTGAGTTCACCTTCCTCTTCTTGCTTATGTAGGGCCGAGGGTCACGAGCAGAATGGTGTGGAAAAAAGCTGGCTGGTTAGGCCGGGCTCCTCCTTGTCCTGTCAATAGTTAGATAATCTTAGCTTCTTCTACTGTTGATATAGACCCTGCCCTGCTGTCACTAGAAAATGAAGAAAAAAATGGAAGTGGGGATAAATACAGCATCAGAAAAGTAATGGGAAAAAAATAAATGAAGGGTGGAAAAATAAAGTGAGGAAATCAAGACTTTAGAATCTTTGGTGTTTTGTACCATGGTCCATGCTGGAATTGAATTGAACTGGATGTGAGCCATGAAATGCATCTTTAAATTAATAATAAGCTGCTGATGTGATAAATGATCAAGTGGGAAAGACTGACGGTAATCATCTCATAGATGAGGCATCTCAGGTCCAGAAAAGCAAAGGTGGGGCACACACAGCCAGAGAGGGGCCGACCCTCACTCCCCCATCCCGGCTCCATTTCCCCAGGGTGTTTCCTCGGCATTGTTCTGGTTCCAAGCAGGCAAAGCTCATCTGGATTTACCCCTCTCCGCACTTCTGCCCATCCCTCCAACCTGTTCACCACTAGTAGAGGGTGGCTGCTGTCAGCTGAAGTCAGGTGTGAAGCCAAGGAGAGAGGGACAGACTCTCTCTGCAGTTCTCAGAGTTGTCTCATCTCAAACTCGGTTTGAGTGGCATGATTCAACGCCAGCCAAAAAACAGCAACTATGGCTCACGATTCTACAGGTATGAGACACTCTTTTTTTGCATATTTTTCACAGTTTGATATCCTAACTTGACTTTCCTCTTTTCACCCTCTGTCTCCCTCCCCTATCCCACTCACTGCTGCCAGAACCTTCCAGCACTCTTCTGGTCAAAACTGCATGGCAATGACACCTTTTGTGGCTCCCACTATCTGTGACTCACAGTCTTATTTTCTTAGCTCAGCATTCAAGTTCTAAGAGTGATGAGTTTCCCTTATCTTGTAGACATTGAACTAGTAATGAAATGCTTCTCTAAAAAAACTTCAAGCAGCTGAGCCCCAAACCCATTCAGGTGAGTTCATTAAGAAATCAAAAAGCCAACCCTGAGACCTTTACTTTAACACTTAAAGCAAAGTTAGAATGGACCACCTTGAGTGATGTGGTGCAGTCATGTCTTCAGTTACACCTTAAACATTGCATTTGCAATGGGTATTTTTCTACATTTTGACTAGAAATTGGCCCTGCATACAAGCTGAGCTGTGAGATTACACTGGCAAATTCATTTCATTTTCTAATGATAGTGATTTCCCGTTGATTTTTTGTTTTCGTTTTGGCATTTGGCTAGGAAAGGCCTGATGTCCTTTGTTGTAAGTGGAAAAAATCATGTAAAAAGACAAATAGTTTGCAGAATATAAATTAGGCCTCTAGGCTTGGTGAAGTTGGGATCATTAGTTAATGACTTCATGATGATGCCTCTTGCAAGTGACTTTTGAAAACTGGGGACAAATTGAATCATTCAGAGATGAGAAAGAGCCAATAGTTTATTTATGTGTGAGACATGCCTTTTACTCTCAACCCAGGGACAGTGGTAAAAGCTTTGATTAGTGGGAAAGAAATGCATCTCTTTTCTCAGTGCCCAGGAAATGCTCCTGCATCTCCCACCTCAATTCTCCCCTTTAAGAGGAAGTACATTAGAAAGAATGTAATTTCTTCCCCCTCCTTTTTTTGTTGACTTGTTTATTTTTTTTGTTTTTACTTTCTCATTCAACATTTTCTTAATATGCTCTAGTTTATCAGTGAAATCAAACTTCAGAATCCTCTAAAATTGAACAAAGTAGATTTTCAAACCCCCCATTCTGTTTGCTTAAAACTATCCCTTCAGCCATCAGTTCTCCCATTACAGCTTATTAGACTTCCTGTACTGTGTCTGGCTTTGGGGTGATCACACAACCTCAGCCTTTGCTGAGAGAAATGAGTTCCTATAGGCAGATGAAAATACTGAAAGTTCTAGAATATTAATTTATTTTAAATCCAAATATGTAGCGTGTGTCACTGACAGTTTAGGACAAATTTGCCTGCCCAAAACCATTCACAGAAATGTTGAGGACTTAGGCCATTGCTTTTGTAAGCTGAAACTTGCATTACATTGGTCCATTGGGCCTGTAATTTTGTTTATTTGACAGTTACATGAGAAGAATTCAAATCACTTCACTGATTAAGAAAACCAAACCTAAACAACCAGTGTTGAATGCAACCCCACATACTCTAAGCATTTGGGACTTGGTATTGTTTTTATTTTAACAACAATATTTTGAACAGTGGTTCCTCTTTTTATTAAGCTCTTAGTCTGTGTTTTCCCCCCACTGTAACTCTGATTTTTAGCATATTTGTTGAATGAATGAGTAACTAAATAAAAAAAAGAGATACTGTTTTTCTTTCTTAGATGGAGTGACAGAGGCCTAGAAAAGGTATGACTTGCTCAGAGTCCCACACACGGTCTTTGGATCTCTGGGTCTAATCCTCTGATGGGACTATGAAGGTGGAGCTCCCAAGTCATTCTGATTCATGCAGGATTGGTCTCTTTCAGAGAAAACTTTTAAATTGTGGATGGGCAGTATGGACGAGGAAAACTTTGGTGTTGGCATAGCCTTTGAATCTTGACCATAACCTTCTCCCTTCTCTAGCTACGAGATCTTGGACAGGCAATTTAAATTTAATAATCCTCATATATAAAATTGAGATGATAATATCTACTTCATAGGATGAAATGAATAAATGTGAGCTGTTATTACTGTTATCAGTAGTATTGTGATATAACTATCTAATTATCCTTTACTTGAAGAAGAACACTCACTAACTTGTCATATTGGAATTGCTTGTGTAAAGAGATAACATTGTAATGCTCAACTGACAGTTCTCCCCAGATTCTTAATGTACTGTGATGGCACCATTGTGTTTAATCATAACTGTAGTTTGTAATAGACGTGGAGCAGAAAGGAAGAACACAGGCCAATCACTAAGATAGTATTGAAACAGAGAAGTCTTGTTTCTATTTTGACAGTTAAGTTCTATAATGGCGTATTTCACTTATCTGAATTAGGAATTTATTTCTGATACAACAGTCTATATTCATTCAGATATTATCTTCCTCTGTGTTCTGATGCTAGAATAGAAAGTCTATGTGATTAGGAAGGAAGTTACAGTGAATCCCAAGTGGTCTGTGTAGCTCGTGCCCACTTGGAACTAGGATAACCTGCCAGCTCAAGGGAAAAACAAAAATAGTCAAGTGGTTGTTTGGCCTCTTTCAAAGCAATGATGTTGTCTGGTTTTTAGAAAAACCTTTTGAGAGTTGATTTCTTTGACATTTTGTGGATGAGTTATAGTCACTCCATGAGTGTTTTCTTATTGAGAGTGACTAATGAACACAGTTTCAAATGTCAGTGTCCACATTTGGAGATTTCAGACAAGGATAAATCAGACCCCAGTGCTCTTACAGCATGGTCAGACCGTGGTACTCTCTGAGGTGAAATAGAGAGCATCAGCACAAAGTAGAAGAGATTTTCCTCTTACCGAAACAACCCAACCACTAAGGTGGTTTGTTTGTGATAAGTGCTTAACCTGGGGCATCTACCGTAACTCCCTAGAGCAGACTAGTATGTAGCTAACATGACATAGGCCATGAGTTAAGAAGTGATTACACATCTAAAATAATATTCTAATAGAAGACAGGGACTGCATAAAGATGAGGTAAAGTCTCTACCATCTGTCAAAAGAAGTTGTCAAAGTTTATCCAACGGCGGGAGAATTTGAGAGAATTCTCTAGTCTCTGTTGCAGGCTGCCATAGCACATTTCATGAGACTGTCCAACTGCATGTTGTACTCACAGGTCATTGTTGATCACTCATTTGGTTTTCTCACTATCCTAATACCAGAAAGAGATGACCTAGGCAGTGCTCACAAGCATCCCCATGGCATGTGACTATATTGCAGCCACTCAGGATTTGGAGAGCATGGTTGAATTCTACAGAGCTAGATGACTTTTTTTACAGGTATTATTTATTTTCAGAGAGAGAGGAAGGGATGAAGAAAGAGAGGATGAGGCACATAGATATGAGAGAGAAAAATCGATTAGTTGCCTCTTGTACATGCCTGACCCAGGAATTGAACCAGTAACCTTTCGCTTTGCATGAGAACACCCAACCAACTGAAGCACATTGATCAGGGGGAGCTAGATGACTTTTGGTAGAACCAATAGGATACAGTTTCTGTACCTAATAAGCCTGGTCAGATTGTGAGACAATCCTGACCCTATGAAATCCTGCCTGAGAAGCCAGTTCTTGGATTTTTCTCCCTTTTTCTTTACTTCTCTTTTCAATATAAGTTTTAGTGAAACACCACCTGTTTTTGGCTTAAAATGACTCTTAAGAATAAATTTAAACAGAAAATGTGAGTTCCATAGATTTTCTAAGAAGAAAAAATCTATTCCTGTAAATTTTGTGTATACTAAATTAAATGCACCAGGCTGATCAATTCAAACACCTTTCCCCTGAGGCAGAGATGATTTGGGAACTGTCTTTTTTCATTTCTTAGCTACTATCAATCTTGCTTAAATTCATCCAATTATCCAATTATCAGGTCTCTGGGATTATGAATCTAATAACCTGCCACTTACAGTGAACTTTGGATGAACTTTGCTTCATTATCAGATGATGGACACTACCTTCTTTCTTCATGGGCACACTGTTTTCTGGGGTGATCTCTAGCTGGGTGATGGGTACAGGGGTGGGTAGAAGTAGGTTTACAGTTGTAATGCAAATAAATAATACAATAATTAATAAACAATAATGCAAGAATAAACTCTGTGTTTCATGTACTCAAAATTGTAAACTTACTTTTACCAACCCCTATACATCCTTTAGATTAGAAAGTGTGTTATACTCATAACACACTTGGGATAACAGCTTGCGGGTATTCAAAACAATGTCCTGGAATGAATCTCTGAGCACAGTGTAATCAGTCACTTACATCCATCCTTATGGGGTTATGCAATGAAAAGGGTGCGGGGGTTGTAGAGAGTGGGAAAATGCTGCATTATCTACCCTTAAGAAGCAGAATCTTGGTGTGGAGGGAAAAGCACTGGACTTAAAATCAGAGAATCTAGTCGTAGTGCTACTTTTAGCTGCGCAACCTTGGGCAAGTGGTTTTACCTCTCTCGTTCTTAGTTTCCATTCTTGTAAAATGAATGGATAAGTTTAGATGATTCCTATTGAATGTGTATTTGAATGTGGAGGAAAAATGGCCAGATAATAGTAGTAAACAACCAATCTCAGAAATCTAAAGATGCACAGACTAAGGTGAATATGAGGTGAAATTTAAAATCATAAGCCTAGATAAATTATTAGGAGTTTGCAGATGACTGAAATATTCAGCCCTGTTTACAGAGAGCACTGGCATTCTAGAGTCTGAAATGGTATCTCTGATATGCTCTGTTTGCAGGGAGCTTCATCTTTCTGAGGGCTCCCTCATCTAGAAAATAGAAAGGCAGTGATCACCTACATACACACACATGAACAGCACATCATTTCCAGAACCAGCAGAGATTAAGACGTCTCCCTGTTCAGGCCATGCCTCTATACTCTCTAGCAGTTTTAAATGAGGAGGCAGGAGGGCGTGTGTGAGGTGAAGTAAGAATGTCATGCCCATGTTGGTGTATTATTTGTCTGTGTTTCTTAAGAGAATGCTCACTCATCATGAAGAAGCAGTCCAGGATCTGATGTATCACCTGGTTGTAATGAAGGAACTATATCTTAATAGTGAGCAATGGAAAACTTGGAGCTTCATAAATATTTAATCATCACACTGTGTGTTACATTGATTATGTTCCAATGGTGAATAAAATTCCCAAAGGCAGCACAGAGCAGGGCAAGATGCACTGAAATAAGAGGATGGACTAGGCTCGTCTTTGCCCTGCCACTAACTTGCTGGCTGACCGCAGGCAAGTCACGTAATATCTCTGGGTTTTTATTACTTTAGCTATAAAACATAAGGGAAGGAGAAGTCTAGGATGATTTTTGAGGTTTCTTCTAACTGTGAGATTAAACTTCATGATTCTTGTGTCTGCTATGAATCAAACCTGAAGTCAATGATATTCCTAAAAATATTCATAAAACTTCTGTCCAAAAAATAAACTCCAGGATGAATAAATGTATCCACTCAGCTGCTTTCAAGTCTCTGCAGAGTCCTTCCAATATGGCCTCCCATCATTCCTGGCCAGGTCTGTATCTAATCACATCAGCCTGTAGACATATCATTTACCTTCACACATCCAGCACTTGCTTATGCTGTTCCCATTTCTACAATAGCCACATGATAAAATATCATGTATCATTCAAAGTACAATTGTATTATAATGTCTCTGTGGAGATAAATGGTTTCTTCTTGGAGCCCTTCTCATAACATGTTTCAGCATGTGTCATGCTGCACATATAATTATGGAGTTTCATCTGACTATCAGATTGTTGATGACTTGAGGGTAGGGATTGTATCCAGTGCTTAGCCAGACCCATGCTTGTCACAAAGCAAAGGTCACAAAGAAACCCAACATTTCTTCAATGGAATGTGAATGTGGTGGTTTTCAGAATCCTGATTTACTGATTTTGGGCCCCAGTGCTGACTTTTTATCTGGGCCTAGGATTATGGGCATCCTAACCTACTAGGACCCCTTGTGCTTGCTGAAGTTGGAGAAGGCTTCTTATAGAAGCTTCTGAGGACCAGTTTGAAAACCATTGATCTCTGGCCCCATATTTTACTTCTCAATATAATTATTGGAAGTTCAGTAGTGATTCTGAGCTGCTGTAGACCTCACATGAGTGTGGCTAGATTCCACTTTGGGGAGACCCAGAGTAAATGCTCTCACTCCACATCAGTTGGGAAATCAGGGACTGTTAACAGCATATTCTAACAGTATTTTTAAAGAAGATTTTATTCATTCATATTTAGAGACAAGGGAAGAGAAAAAGGGAGAGAAATATCAATATGCGGTTGCCTCTCTCATACTCCCCACTGGGGACATGGCTCACAACCCAGGCATGTGCCCTGACTAGGAATCGAACCAATGACCCTTTGGTTCACTGCCCATGCTCAGTCCACTGAACTATACCAGCCAGGACTCTAGCAGTATTTTCCAGTGGAAGAGTGCTATTGGCATTTTGGATGGGTTGTCTTTTTACTGTACATGGTTGTCCTACCTAGTGCAGGATATGTAACATTCCTAATCCCAGTCCACCAAAATCCCATCCCATAGTGTCTGTGATGACAAAAATACCTCTTAGTCCTGGCTGGCATAGCTCAGTGGATTGAGCATGGGCTGTGAACCAAAGTATCGCAGGTTCAATTCCCAGTCAGGGCACATGCCTGGGTTGCAGGCCATGGCCCCCAGCAACCATAAATTGATGTCTCTCTCTCTCTCCCTCTCTCTCTCTCCCTCCCTTCCCTCTCTAAAAATAAATAAATAAAATCTTTATTTAAAAAATACCTCTTAGTGAGATGGTACTGCCCCAGATTGAGAACCATTGATTTTAGAAGAAACCATGAGTGCTCCCATATTATAAGATCCATTTTCTAGACCTGCAAGTTTAGGTTCATGATCTTAACCCTACAGACTTTGATTTAATTGTCAAAACTGGTTTAGGATTGGGCATCAACAACTTGAGAGTTACTTTTGACCAAGAGGGACTGGATGGAAAACTTACTTTTCTTTTGTACAGAATTTATAATTTACAGGGAACTTTAACTAATGCCATCTCATTAGCCCTTCTTGTTATATGAGGGACAGATTCCATTGCCTCTATTATAATAAAGAAGTTGAATGGTGCTGACTCAAGTCTTGCAGTCATTTCAAATCTGAGACTGGAAACCAGGTCTCAGCTGACTCTTAGGTCATCTCACTCCCTACAATGTATGTAGAAAGCCACAGAGGTAGAAGTAGAGTTATACATTCTATAATTGCCTTTGGCTTTGGTGGAATATGTGGTTAGTTTATCAAGCTGGAAACTAAAGCTAAAGAATAAACAAACAAGCAAACAAATTTATTTAGCTGCTATGATAGTATTGTTGTCTTATTGGCCATATCATATTGTGTTAGATACTCATCAACAGATGAAAGTCCATAGTGGAATAGATGAGCACTGTGGTGTATCATATTTATGACTAATTTGGTAAGGTAGGTTTAATAAGAAAATAAATGAATTTCACACATGATTTTGAAAGTTTAAGTCTTACTCTTGACCTAAGCACATTAACAGGAAATGACACTGGAAGCTCTCCTTCTCTGCCTCAAAAGCTGTCTAGATTGTCACCTTGAGTCAAAAACCTAGAGCAGAAGCCAGAAGACTCCACTGAAAAGTAGAGATGTGGGAGGCTGACTTTTGAAGCCTTAGAAGGTGCTGGACCTTATACCAGCAGACAATCCATTTTTGGCAATGCAGGTGGTTCACACATTCTGGGGGAAAGTAGCAGAGTGGTCTTCATTGCATGCAGCAGCCTGCAAAGCACCAACATTCAATACTGAACTATTGAAACAATTGGTCAATGGCATCAATTACAAAATGATAAGAGCTATCTTGCAGAAAGAAAATGCAGATACCTATACAGCTTCATCAGAACCAGAGAATCAAGGTTTTAGTCACCCTCTTGACTGTTCTTCTTGCCAGAAAATGTAGGTAAAATTGAAATTCCCAAAGGAAGAGGCTTGTGTGTTAAGTGGCCTATAAACGACACACATCAGTTATCTGAGAAACTTGTGGTTTTCAAAGAGGCAGTATAGCATGATGGTTAAGAGCACAAACTTGTTAGCTGTATAAATTTGGGCAGATTATTTTTGGATACAGGTTTATTGCCTGCAAAATGTTGATAATTACATTATTAACATTATAGGGTCTTAGTAAATGTATATAAGTAAATAAGTATTAGCTATAATAATCATCATAACCTTCATTGTTATTATTATTGTTACTGGGTGAAATACTAGAGTGAAATGTCAAAACTTCCAATAAGTAAGTAATGATGTAAAACTAAAAACTTTGATTTATTTTTTATTATTTGGGTTGAATTAGGCATAGTATGAATTTACCAAGTCCTTGGCCTTATTACATAGAACCATAGATGTTATAGCTTGCAGGACCTGAAACACTAATTAATTCAATTTTTTTATTTTAGAGATAAAGATGATGAAGTTATCGAGAGTGAAATTTTTGCCCAAATTCTTGCAACAAAGATTCTTAGGTTTTGAACTATGAGTCTTCTGACTCATAGTTCATCCATGAAATTTTTACCTACTGACTACCCTCAGCCAGTAGTTCTTTTACCTGGGAGTGCAAAGGGAAACAATCCAAAATCTAAAAACATCTATTTTTTTTTACTTCTAATAACTCTGGTAAAGGTTTGGGGGAAGAGGTTAAATTGTTGACTAAACAACTTTTTATGACTAATAAAAAGATGCATGATGTTAAAAGATGTAAAGAGCAGTGGATTTAAGGGAAAGAAGGCTGAAGTCTTATTTCTGCCTTTCTTATAACCTTGAATGACTGTTCTCAGCTTCAAATTCTGTTTATAAAATGAGAGTTGGGTTATATGATTGTTACAAAATATTGGCACAGTAATATATTATATAAATATAATCTCTAATAAACAGTTATTATGAAGACCATTTTGTCATTAGAATGTTCAAACACCTGGATGTAATTTTTAAAAATTTGCTGAATATTATAAAAAAGGAGAAAACAATTTAAACAATAAATAGGCTATGGAAACCAGCTCACTCATTTGTAGGACTGTTTATTGGGTTGGAATAATTTGCCATTGGCAAGTGAGAATCAGTTAATTCCAGGCATTTGCTTATTGACTTACTAGAGTAGGATGATCAATTTTTGTTTCATTTTTGTCAGTAATCACCAGTTAAAACTCTTAAATGGAGGCCCAATTATTCCTGGAAAAGGATAATATTCTGTGACCTGCCAGACTGTGATGTCACCAGCTCTCCTCTAATTAATATATGTGCTTTCATTCTAAGCTAAGTAAATGTCTGCAACAATCATGAAGGCCAATCAAATACTTTCTCAAGGAAATAACAAGTACTTCTTTAATGTAAGAGTGGAAAATAACACACAACTCCATTTAAGCATTGTGTTTCTGAAGTTGTCTCTTCACAATGAAATGAAGGACCCTTGGGCTGATATTTCCCTTTCCCTGTTTCCTGGAGGAAGGAAGCAAGATACAGTTCTCAGAAGCAGTCTTTCTTGGTCATCACTACCTATGTCTTCAGAGAGGCAAATAGTGATTGTAAGGGTAAGATGTGGTGTTCTGTGTTTGTCTCTTGTTTTATCTGCTAAAGGGAAATGCCACAGGGAATATTCCTCTGTTGGTTAGATGAGTGCATGGCATGAACTGAGCTGGAACAATGGCCTGCTTTCAACAAATATTTATTGAACACCCATGTGCCAGGCTATAGGAGTTTTAAACACCCAATGACCACAACATTTCTGTGCCAATATAAGACACACCTTCATTATTGTATTGATTAAATGAATGACTGCATGTCACAACTATCAGTTTCAAAGCCACACCATCGCTTCCCTTTACTTCCTGGGATATAAGATCAGTGAAATCACTCAAACTAAAGACAGTAAAAATTAAACTCTTTCCAACTCTGATGTAATGTATTTTTTCCCTCTTCAAAATCCAGGTTCTTCCAAGAGATAAACAAGTTTCAAGAAATAAATAAACCATAATTCCCAACAAAAGCTGTTTATTATTAAAGCCAGCATGATCCACTAGAGGCCAGAGTTGACAAGCTCACTAATTTTTCCTTTAGTAATGTATTTCCATATGCAACAAAGGCCTGAGAATGGTATGCTTGAGCAGCATCAGGGCTCAGAGTAAAAGCAAACTAGGTCCCTAAGAAAGGAAATAATCTACCAGGGCTCCTGGAAATAGAAATAGAAACTAGAGCCCATGGCCATACTCGTGAGATGAGTAAGAGCTCACTTCAATTAGTAGTTAGTAAAAATATTCCTTTAAATGATATCCCTTACCCATTCATACTGAGAAATATCCACAATACTTCTTATGTTTTCTCTAAACTCTTATGACTATGACAGAATAATTATTGACAATTGATTTGAAACTATTATTTAAAAGGTAAAAGTTGTTTCAGAACCACCGAGACATCCTAGCTTATTTGTTTTTTTTTCATCCTAAAGGAAATGTTCAGGGACAAATAAACTAAACTGCAAACAATATTTCAATTCATAGAACCTAACCAAACAGAAATCTCACCAACATAAATGGCTTTTTTCTTTGCCATTCCACTTTTCACTAAAAAAAATGACAACAAAGGCCAAGTACACTTATACCAGGAATTAAAAACATACCCAAATGCATTTAGTTAAACTCCCCTATTTGTTGATTACAATAATATGCTCTGCTATACACTCTACATGACAGTACTAACCATTACAGATTCAATCATACTCCTCACAAAGTACTTCTATATACCTATACTGTGAGTCCCACCATAGCCTTTTGAAATTGGTATCATTTCTCATTACCATTTTACGAATGAAGAAATGGAGCTCTAAATAGCCTTATAATGTCATCAAGTAGTAAATAGTACACTTAGTACTAACTTCAAGTCCTGTATTCTTTCCACATTTATCATACTATACTTATACTAAGACAAGATACATACATACATATACACACATGTTAGATATATGATTGTATATAATCATATATGATTATACATATGAACTTGCATTCTGTATAGAACTTACAAACTATTTCTAAGTTGGAATTCAGGAAACTAGAAAGACCCATCTATGGAACATTTTTCTCTATTGGTAAGATGAAATCTATATGAAGTAAACCTCTGAGGTCATCAGCGCCTTCAGTGAGACATGTACTCTCTTTGCTACTCTACTGTCTTCACTATGTCTGTGGGATTCTGGGAATGTCCTAGGTACAAAGTGTCTTTTTCTGTTTCCTTGGCAGAAGTTTCAAAGCAAAGTCCAATGTCTTTTATGCAATTCCAAGTTCTCAATTGCTGTGAGGATGTTTTTAGCACTTTTAAAAAAGATTTTATTTATTTATTTAAAGAGAGGGGACGGGAGGGAAAGAGAGAGGGAGAGAAACATTAATGTGTGTTTTTCTCTCACATGGATCCCACCGGGGACCTGGCCCACAACCCAGGCATGTGCCCTGACTGGAAATTGAACTGGCAACCCTTTGGTTCGTAGCCTGAACTCAATCTACTGAGCTACACCAGCCAGGGTTGTTTTTTTAGCACTTTTTAAAACAACATTGTTTAATAGAACTTTCTGCAATGCTGGAAATGTTCTGTATCTTCACTGTCCAATAAGATAATCATTAGCCTTACACATTGGTAGTTATCGAACACTTAAAATATGAATAGTGTGATTAGGAAACTGAATTTTTAGTTACATGTGGCTAGGGACTACCACATTGAATACAGTCTTTCTGGATAATTTAAAATTATGGTTCACAGGGCCCAGAACATCCCACTAACTGGCATCCTTGAAAGATCACCCAGTGGGGGTCCAATAGCAGTTAAGTATTTAATTATGAGTTATGCCTTAATTGATTCTAGAGAGGGGTTGAAGCAGAATGTTGATTTTAGCATTAAAAGGTATATGGGGATCTTTAAGTAAAGGGTAACAAATGGGGGTATGTTGTAGTAAATATTAAGAAATAAAAGAGCAGAATAGTACCATTTAAATTGAACCTGGATTTCTAAACTGTACATATTTGAAGCAGAATAGAACTATTAAATTCAATATAAAAATTTTCTCTTTGCCAATGTAATTACTAGGGCTGCAAAAATTCAATTAAAGAAGATGAGATTTTGCTATGGGCTGAAAAAGAAGCAAAGAGAAATGAATACAGCATCAGGTTTTGCTGTATGTGAGCATGGACTGGAACTCTAGGACTGCATCCAATGGAATTATCTACTTGACAGAACTGTGAATATTCAATAAAATGATTTATGAAAAAATACAATACCTAGCATGTGGTAAACATGTGACAGATATTAGAACTTATAATGATTATGTATTTCTGCTTACATCTTTTTAAGTCTCTTCCAACTCCCTATTAGAACATAGGAAGATGCTTAAATTATTTTTCCAAAATCATTTTGGAAAAATTATTTTTTGGAATAGATCATAGAAGAGGAAATATAAACAACATAAAGGCAAGTAAAGAAATGTCACACTGTCATCCCCATTTATGAATTGCTGTCATCAGGAAAACTGTTATGAGGAAAGCAGAGAGTCTCAGGTATGTTGGGCCAGGCAACACTGTAGTAGCGAAACCAGAGGGGAAAGAATAGAAAGAAAAAGTAGTTAAGAGGACTGCTTATATTTTACGTGTTTGTATATATTTGATATATTACTGATGTAATTCACTGATGGTGATGTTTTTGTCAAAGACAATCAAAGTAGGCAGCAGGAAAGAGGATTTGAGGTACCAGGAGTATAGTGGCACTCTCCTGGGCACTGGCTCTGGAATCAAGTCAACTAGGTTCCATGCCCAATATTCACAAGACAGACTAATGACCATCTTTTTGTCTTCAAATACTTCTTGTAAAATAACAGTGCTGAATGACCTTCAGGGTTAGTCCTACCCTGAAACTCAAGCATATAACTCTGAGTATGAAAACACCTCCCGGATCTAGTCCCCTAGATTCTTCGAAGCTCTGCTGCTCTTTCAGGCAAGCCCGCTGTTTTAGCCCTCTACTGTATTTTTGTAATCCCGAAGCTCCAGTTGTGTGAACGGTGTTATCGCAGGCAGCACGCACAAAAGCAGTTGGTATGGTGGGAGTGAGTTGCCGTGGGTGGCTAAACAGATTAAAGAGGACAAGGTTGGAAGAGAATGTTGTGTGTGACAAAGAAAGCAGTCCTTTCTCCTTTGACAGCCTCTTGCTATATTTCTGAATAACATCTTTCCAAAGACAAGTGCCAAAATGGGGGCATGAAAAATAGCTTGAACTTTGGAGTTAAGCAGACCTGAGTTTGAATCCAAGCCCTGGATCTGAGATATCTAACTCTAGGGTTTTTTGTTTGTTTGTTTGTTTTAATCTTTGGGATTCTGATGGTTTACAGTTTATGAAGTTTAAATGAAATAATATTACCCAGCAGATAGTAAATGTTCATAAATATTCTCTTAACTTTGCCTCTCAGAATTAGCTTCATTCTTTTCCCATCTTGCCCATAATATGAAAGACTAGTCAAAAACAAAACAAAACAAAACAAAACCAAATACGCAGGGATGCTTAGAGATCTTATCTAGAGGATGTAAACAGCCTGGGGTGGGGAGAGAAGGATGCTAAACAGAGAAAAAGCCATAGCCAGAAACAGATAGCCCGGTCTCTCCGTAATGAAGCCTTTTCCTTTGGGTAGCCTCACAATTCTTTGGTTCCCCAAAACCGCGAAAGCGTTTATTAGAATAGCACTCCTAACTGCTTTCCCAACACTTCGCCAAAAGAAAGATTCACTGCGCAGGCAGAGGAAAGAGAACGAGGCACCACACGTCTCATACCCACCCGAAGTTAGCTAAACTGGATCCTGAAGTGGCACCCGCCCCTTGCTCCTCTACCAGAGGGAGGCAAGAGCATCACTTCTCTTCGTCGCTTGCTCCATCTGACCCCTTTTATTTGGTTCTAACGCAGTTTCTGCCTGCGGGAAATGCTGGCAAAGGGTGAGCCGCCAGTTCTCGGGCAGCATAAGCTCTCCTCCTCGCAGAACTTTCAGCACCGCGGACAGCTCCAGGCCCGCATTAGGCTACCTGCCCTGTTGTTCTCCAGGACCGCTTACCCCAAGGAGGAGGTGGGGGAGGGGTGGGGCGGGTTATCTGTATGTTTTTGCCAGCTTCGGCTAGTGACTGTCTCCAGAGTTCTGAGAGAAACCCTTCACCAGAGCCGGTTCCTTTGCACCTTTCAGTTCAAGACCCCAAAGAACCAAGCTTTGCGCAGGGAGTCGGGGTCAAGGGGGTTAGGAGCAGGCTTGCTGTTCCAGCTTTCCCCGTTTACCCTTGGCCTTCCTTTCGCTTCTAGGCATTTGGCGACTTTCTCTCTTACTCTTCAATCACGATACAAAACACACGTTATCGACGGGGCTCAGGAGGGGGAAGGAAGTTCGGGCTACCTCCCGCGAGGCCACTTTGCCCTACTCGGGCCCTCTGGGTTCGCAGGAAGCTGACGTGCTTTGGGATGGGGAAGAGGCGAGGCTCTGACCCGGGAATAAGTGCAAGCGAGAATCCCTCCCCGGGGCTGCCCCCCCCCCCACACACACACAGTGGCTGGGGAGCGTCTCTGGACACTTCTCCCAGTACGTCCACCTCGCCTCCCCGGTAGGTCACCGCTCCCTGGGGACAGATGTCCCTGGGAGCGCACGGGCCAGGTCAGGGCACCTGGCTTCGCTGGAGTCCCTTTGAAGAGTTTGCTCTCAGGTAAAAAGGCAGACGTTGTCCCGCCCTCCCCTGAGGGCTGCGGCCGGAAAAGCGTGTCTTCCTTTCCCTGGGCTCATTCCCAGGCCGAGAACAGAGAGGCGGGAGCCGGGTGCCATAACGGTGAGGGTAAGAGGCGTCCGTGGGGACCCGGGTGGCCAGGACGCTGCTCTGCTCGCGGCTCCCCTTATGCCTCTCGCCCCGGAGGCGCTGAGGCTGCTTTTGCCCCAGCCCCGCCTGGCAGCTCCCGCAAGTCCCCAAACGCTGGACGCTGCCTGGGCCCCATTCCAGGTCAGAGCCTGAGAGATACCCCGACCCAGCTCCTTGCTTCTTCCAGGGGACCCCTTTCCGAAGGGCGCTCTCACCCTCCGCGCCATGTTCCTGCTTCCTCCCTCCCCACGGCTCCGGCTCTCCGGGGCATTCAACCAAAGGCGATCATCCCGTTTGCAGAGGTCCAGCTGGGATGCAGGGGGCGCGGAGGGGTATGGACTGCGGTGAAGGGGCACTTTCACTCACCGGAGGGCTGGCGGCGATGAACTGGCTGCCCGACTGGTGTCTGGCCGTCCGCACTTAGAGCGCCCGGCTCTCTCTCCCACTGTGATGCGGGGTGCTGGTGGCCCAGGAAGCGAGAGGCAGCCGCTGCTGCAGAACAGCTCCTCAATTATTCAGATACCACCCCCCTCCCGCCCGAGGCCTGTCTGTCATCCCTCCAGCTCGTCTGTCTCCGCCTTCCTGAAGTCACGTGGGCTAGTCAACCCTTATATTTCTCAACCCAAGCCTCGTACCAGACGACCCCCCCCCACACACACACCTCACACACACACACACACACACACACACACACACACACACACACACACAAGCAATCTGCGATTTTCAACGCCTCGCTGGCCCACTGAGCCTCCCGGAGGGGCTTTAAGTATCCCAGGCTGTCCAGAGACCGAGGGGGCCAGAGATGGGAGCAGTGCTCTGCCCTGGGAAAACAGGAACAGACAGGACTGCAGTGTCCGTGTGTTGAGAGGTGCCTGTCAGCAGCCCCGCCTCTGCTGGACTCAGCACTGAGGAAAGCTGGCTACTCAGACCTGCTTCCTGCCCTCTGAAAGCTTACCCACCTCCTCCCCTGAGCTATTGCTGCTCTTAAATTTCTTCCACCTCCCTCTGCATTATTGGAATGAGAGGATGGGAGAGACGGAAAATTTCTCTCCTTCCCCGCCAAATCAAGACCCCTTCCTTCAAAGCTAAAATAGGCCAAGTTTTTCTTTGGGTTCTCAACCCAATCTTGTGAGTGGATTTGGTATGTGAAGACCCATCAGGAATTTCAGTCCATGTGAGCTTGAGTTATTTCACTTCCCCTAGCCATATTTTCGTCGGGAAAATGACCACCTCACAAGACTGTTAGGAGAATTAGAAATGATAATGATCTTGACATTGCCTAGCCCAGTGCTGGATATTACATATTGGGAACTCAATAAACGAGAGTTCTTCCTCTGCCTCTGTTAAACAAAAATTTCAGAAAATAAGACAGTTGTGATTTGTGTCTGTGGAATGGAGGTATCTTTTGTAAACTTGGAAGGGGGTATCTGTGAGGTCAGACTAGGCCGACAACCAGTTTGGGAACAGGAGAGGCACAAGGCTCATATTTTCCATTGGTTCTGGTAAGATGAATATCCCAGAGCTATGTTATATATTAAAAAGATGAGGAGTAAATGGTATGAACCCAGACATATTTGGCCTCATCAGAGAATTATTTAACATGCATTGAGTAGACTGATTTGGATGGAAAGTACCTACATGAACTCTTGCATCTATAGTCCAAGCCCTTAAGATATATGGGAGCTAATGAAATGTAACTCCCTGCCCTTGGAAACAAATTCACTGGACTTTTATTTGAGAATACTGGCTGACTGATACCCCCTCCCTAGGATGGAGCAGTTCAAAGCTACCTTTAGGCCTTGTGTTTTAGCTCAGAGGCCCTGCGTTCTCCCCAGAAAAATGACTGACCAGTGCCAGGACAGTCTTGGTAAAAACCATTTAGTTGAAGCTTATTACCATCTTGGACCAGCATTGAGGCCTGAAGTCTTGGCACATCCCCTCAGTTTAAATTTATGAGAGTCTTGCAAGAGCAAGGTATATCAGGCTCAAGAAACTGTGAAACACTGCATGGAGTTAAAGAATTAGAAATTTTTTGAAGTCATAGTTCAGGCCCCGCCAGTTACTTATTTTAAAATCTTTGGTAAATGACTCAATCTCTCAGTCTCATCTTTAAAATGGGAATAGAACAGCTATCTACCTTCTCCATGAGACAGTTGTAATGTTAAAATGAAATAATGTATGAGAAACCATCCTGTGAAAGGTAAAGAGCAAACAAGTATCAACTACTGATGTTATGGACTGAAGAAAACCCTAAATTTATTTTATCCCGATGCAATATGGACATGAAGGGATGGGAAGATGGGATTTGTCATGGAATGAGCAGCTACTAAAATGTCAGTGTATTTCTGTGGGCCCCTGTGTGTCCATGTAATTCAAGGGGTATAGTGTTGTGAATGAGGCATTTTTAAATTTTCACTCTCTCCTGTGATGGATTTCTATATTAAATCTCATCCCCCCCCCCAGCTTTTCAGTTTTAGAATAGCACTAGCCACAGTCACAGTGGTTATGAGTATTTAATATCTGAGATAAGTTTATGCTGGTATTTCAGAACAGCAGAGTTTAGACTTTTCTGCCTCTGCTGGTTAAAATTGATTTGGATTCAAATTCAGAATGGGTTTGATTTCAAGAAAAATATTTAACATCAAAAGGGTAATTCCTGGTTACTCATCAGTACTTTGAATGGTGAAATGCCAGTAGACCTAGTGAAATCTGCACAGAAACCAAGAACTCCTAAGGAGATTCCCCTACACTGAAGCAGTCCAGTTTCCTGGTTTACTTCTTTATAACAGTCCTTAGCATGTTCAGTCTAGATCCCTTATATTTAGGGAGACCAGAAAATACCAAGCCATGCTTCTATATGTAGCATTTTAAAAAATTGTTCAGACTAGGTAAGTTGCTGCCTCTGACTCCTATCCACCTTGGTGTTGTCATGAGAACACATGAGAAATGCAAGACTATGCATGCAATAATTTAATTTTGCCTCAAAAATGGTGCAGTTACTCAAATGAGTATAAATTTCTGAATATTGTGGGCAGTTTCACCAGAAATTGCTCTGAGACTCTGAATAATTTTTTTCAAATTAGTTTTAAATGCCCAAGTCAACTTTACCCAGCAAAGAGTAGAAGAGAGAGCTTGGAGAACAGATCTTGCATAGATTACAGTAGAAAGTTACACCTTAACAATGATTTCTTGATAATGTGTCCCTTGGGTCCTACCTCTTTACTTGTGAGCTCGTATCTTTTACCTGTTGACTATTACCTTTGTAAGCCACTGTAGACACTTTCCAGTTGTTGGGAGAGCACTCACGAATGAATTAATAGAAATGCAGTAGATAAAAGTGTAGTTGAACATTTAGAGACACACACAGGAGCAACAACCGATGCATATCTCAGTTTCAGGGTTGAACAATGACACAGAGTGACTGCTAATTAGATCTTGAAAGTACACATCCCAATTTTATTGTTCCAACAATTGGAATATGGAGTTTTTATTCATTTATTCACCATGTTCTAGATACTTGAAACAATAGCCATAAACAATACAAAATGATTCCTTCTCTCCTTGAGCTTACAGATTAGTGGAGTGAGTCGGACCCTAAACAAGTAACCAAAGAACTTGAGTAAAGTTCCTGATCAAAACAAAATAGAGTGATATTGTAAGGGATGAAGGGCCACCACTTTACTTGAGTGGTGGAAAACTGACAAAAGCAAGGGCCCAGACACAAAAGTTGTTGCTCTCCAAGGAAGGGACAGTGCCCTCTTACTTAAGACCTTTTGCCAAAAGCCTGCCATTTTCAGGGTAACCACTAAAATAATTCATGATTGACCAGTTTGATTGGATTAGGGTTAGGTCACGAGGGCATTGGCCAGATGCCTTAGAAACAATTTCCTATTTTTGTCTCATGATTCATGATGATGTGTACTTAAAGCATTCTCCTAGAAGAATTCCCAGCTCATCAATGCACCTGATTTTTGACTCTGGGAAGATTCAGAACCTGACAAACCAAAGATACTGTAACAGTCTGACCAGGGTCCAGTTCAGAACACTTTAAAGGGAGAGGTGGTTCAGAGAAGCAGGAGAAGAGAAGACACAGAACCAGATCCCAGTCTACCATAGGCACACAATAAAGATATATTAAATAAGTAACCTGCTGTTAGTATCCTACCAATGTATAAGCTAAATTGTCTATGAGTAGTTATCATTTGAATATCTAATTAGTAAGAGGAAGAAAGGGGAGGCTGACCTGAGCATGTTCATTTTATTTCTTCCAAATTTACAAAGATATATAGCAACTCCCCCCACCCCCACCGTAACACCATCCCTGCTTGCAGAGCGAATAAAGTTGCTTAATGGTAAAGCTGTGGAGAGAGGTCTGGAGTGTCAGACCAGTGGAGTTCCTGACATGGAAGGAAACATGAAAGCAAATACTTCTTCATATTTATTACATGTTTTCTTTCTATCCATTCACTTTTCTACTTAAATAAAAATTTTAAAGAGGTTCCTAACATCATTTTAAATAGAAAACTGGTATCTGTTGCCATAAATACAAAATAACCATTTAAATAAACACAGTAAAAATAAAACAGTACTATTACAGTCAAGCTAAATACTATTGCCTTCCAGATAATTTGAAACTCGCTTTCACCTTATTAAAAAAGAAAATCAGCAACTTTTAGAGAGGTATTAAAGACATGTTAGCATCAAACTGAGGCTTTCTCCATGAAGTCATCAAATAGTTTTGAAAGATAAGAGGAAAAGGTTTAACTTCCTAACTCTGTGATTAGAGGCCATTTAGTGCTGAGTCCTACTACCACGTAAGTCAGTATTTCCCCTAACTTTAATGTGTGTAGAAATCATCTGGAAATCTTGTTAAACATGTAGAATTGGATTCACTAGGTCTGGGTATGACTTAAAGATTTGTATTTCTAACACAATCACAGTGATGCTGGTGTTGCTGGTTCTTGGACCATTCTCTGAGTAGCAAGAAACTAAAGTACCAGTGATGTTATGTGTCCCACATTTGGGGATATGCTACCTCTTTTTTCTTTACTTTTTAAAAAATATATTTTATTTATTATACTATTACAGTTGTCCTATTTTCCTCTCTTTATTCATCTCTGCCCTGTACCACCCCTCCCACACACATTCCCCACCCACTAGTTCATGTCCATGAGTGGTACATATATGTTCTTTGGCTTCTACATTTCCTATATTATTCTTAACCTCCCCCTGCCTATTTTGTACCTACCATTTATGCTTCTTATTCCTTGTACCCATTCCTCCATTCTCCCCCTCCCCCTCCCTGCTGATAAGTCTCCATGTGATCTCCATTTCTGTGATTCCATTCCTGTTCTAATTGTTTGCTTAGTTTTTTTTTTTTTTAGGCTCAGTTGTTGATAGTTGTGAGTTTGTCATCATTTTACTGTACATATTTTTTATCATCTTCTTTTCCTTAGATAAGTCCCTTTAACGTTTCCTATAATAAGGGTTTGGTGATGATGAACTCCTTTAACTTAACCTTATTAGGGAAGTACTTTATCTGCCCTTCCATTCTAAATGATAGTTTTGCTGGATAGAGCAATCTTGGATGTGGGTCCTTGTCTTTCATGACTTTGAATACTTCTTTCCAGCCCCTTCTTGCCTGCAAGGTTTCTTTGGAGAAATCAGCTTATAGTCTTATGGGAGCTCCTGTGTAGGTAACTGTCTCTTTCTTTTGCTGCTTTTAAGATTCTCTCCTTCTCTTTAATTTTGGGTAATGTAATTATGATGTACCTTGGTGTGTGCTTCCTTGGGTCCAACTTCTGTGGGGCTCTCTGAGCTTCTTGGACTTCCTGGAGGTCTATTTCCTTTGCTAGTTAGGGAAGTTCTCCTTCATTATGTTTTCAAATAAGTTTTCCATTTCTTGCTCTTCCTTTTCTTCTAGCATCACTATGGTTTGGATTTTGGAACATTAAAGTTGTTCCAGAGGTTCCTACGCCTCTCTTCATTTTTTTGAATTCTTATTTCTTCATTATGTTCTGGTTGAATGCTTATTTCTTCCTTCTGCTCCAAACCATTTAGTTGAGTCCCAGTTTCCTTCCCTTCACCGTTGGTTTCTGGTGCATTTTCCTTTATTTCACTTTGTATAGCCTTCACTTTTTCTTCTATTTTGTGACCATACCCAACTGTTTCTGTGAGCATCCTAATCACCAGTGTTTTGAACTCTGCATCTGATAGGTTGGCTATCTCTTCATCGCTTAGTTGTACTTTTGGAGTTTTGATCTGTTCTTTCATTTGGGCCATCTTATTTTGTCCCAGTGCAGCTGTTATGAAGTAAGGGGTTGAGCCTTAGGTATTCTCCAGGGCAGAACAACCCACTTTGCTGTGTTGTGGTGCTGTATGTGGGGGAGGGGTCTGAGGGAGGGAGCAATGCCACTTGCTCGGCTCTCAGCTGGCTTTCAGTCACTTACCATGCTACCCACAAACAAATTAAGCACTTTTGGTGCTGATTCCTAGGTAGATGGGATTGCATACTTTCTAGGACCCTGTGGGTCTCTCCAATGAACTCTCCTGTGAGGCTGAGAGTTTCTCCTGCAGCCTCAACCCCCACAGGTTTTTACAGTCAGATGTTTCTGGGGCTTTATTTCTCCTCATGGAACCCTGGGTTGTGCAGTCTGTCTCGCTTGCCAGTTGTTCCTCCTGGTTTATCTGCACACAAATATGGGATTACCTGCTCCAGCAGCTGCTGTCTCACCCCATCTGCCAGCTGCTACCTTGCCTTGAGTCCTCTCTGTCCCGGCTGCTCATCTGTGCCCCTGTTATCCGTCTGGATGAATGTTTCTTCTTTAACTCCTTGGTTGTCCGACTTCCATACAGTTTGATTTTTCTGTCAGTTCTGGTTGTTTCTTGGTTTTAAATTTGTTGTTGCCCTTCTTATGGTTGTGTGAGGAGGCACAGTGTACCTACCTACACCTCCATCTTGGCTGGAAGTCCAAATCAGGCTATGCTACCTCTTATTTTATAGGTGAGGAAAGTAAGGACTTGAAGGTTGTGAATAACCTGAGTTTCTATAGTTAGTTGGTAGATTAGTTAGGACTAAAACTCATTTCACAGGCTTCCTGCCCCTCAGTTTACTGCTTGTTCCCCAGGGCACTGATGTGCTACTTGGACCAAACAAACAAAACAACACCCCCCCCCCCACAAAAAAAATTCCCCAAACAAAACAAAACATTTTCAAAAGGCTATGACATGAAATCCAGGGTTTGAACTGCTATATTCTATGTTATGCCCAAACTCAGTAGCTTAAGATAACAAACTGCATTTGTGGGTCACATTATGTCTCCACTGTGGGTCACTATGGGCTCCGCACCATGTAGTCACTCTAGACCATTTTATTATGTCCCATCTCAACATGATACTTCAGAGTTCACCTTGGCAGACAGGACCAAGTCTGGGAAAAGCTGCACCAGCAACTAAATACTCTGGCTTGGAAGTGATGCACAGCACTATTGCCCACAGACCACTGGCCAGAACATGATTGCCCCACTCAACTGCAGTTACAGGGGAGATGGAGAAGAATGATACTTCCATCTGTCTGGAATAGGAGTTGAATCAGATACCATGAACATTAAAGTCTTTACCAAATATATAGTCTTTCTATCATGAATATTATTAATTTTTAAAAGACTTTATTTATTTATTTTTAGACAGAGGGGAAGGGAGGGAGATAGGAAGGGAAAGAAACATCAATGTGTGGTTGCTTCTCACACGCCCCCTACCAGGGACCTGGCCTACAACCCAGGCATATGTCTTGATTGGGAAACAAATCAGCAACCCTTTGGTTTGCCTGCCGGTGTTCAGTCCACTAAGTCACACCAGTCAGGGTGAACATCCTTGATTTTCACATCTCAGTCTTTTTTCCTTTTTTCATGAGCTCCCTTATCCAAGTTTTCCAAGCTAATGAGGCCACTGTTAGTCCATTTTCCCTGGGTCCTTCTGTATCACACAGAAGGAAAAGGCAGTATAGTGGTAGAGGAAACACAGAATGCCAGGGAACTTTGGTGATAGCAGGGGTGTGAAAATAGTTTGGCCAGCCAGCAAAAGTGACCATATTGATTAGAAGAGAGAGAGGGGCAGAGAAAAAGAGAAGTAAGGGAAAAGAAAGGAAATGTTCATTTCTCGAGGGCCTTGTATTAGGACATTTACATGATTTTGTCTTCATAACATTCCCATCAGATTATAAGCAGCCTGTTTTACGCTCAAGGAAACAGATGCTCAGAGGGCTTCTTTAACTTTTCAAGGTCAACATAAGAGTAAATCAGGATCGGTGTCAGGCCATAAACTTAGTGTTTTTCCTGGGAAGTCTTAAGAAAATCACTCTTGCAAAGCAGAGCAGGTCCTGAAGAATAGTTTACTTGTTCACACTGATGTTGGGACTTCTGAGACTTGGCTTTGCTGTGGTTGGCACATGCAGACACATAGCTGAAACATTCTGATTTCATAGTGGTTACTGAGTGGGATTATACAGTTTTTGTGAGAGACCAAGATTCTTTTGACTCTTTAACTGGATGTCATCATTGTCAATCATCTTTGGGCATAAAAGAGGAAGTCAGGTCACCCCCTGGGAGAAGGCCAGAGTGGGTGCTGAGGAGTCTTCCTTAGGAGACTAAGGGTGATGGGGGCTAGATTGTTCCATGTGCTGCTGAGGTCATTGTGGGAAGGAACAGGGGACTTTTGAGACAAACAGACCTTGGTTTACATCCAAAGTCAACTAATTATTAGCGACATGGTATTTGACAAATTATTCAAGTCTCTCTGAGACATAGTATTCCAACATTGCAAAAGTGGATAATGATGCCTAAGTGCAGAATGGTGGTGAAGATCAGAAATGAGATATGTTAAGTGCCCAGCACATGTGATTGTTCAGTATCAATGGCTCTTCTTAGTGTTATCATTGATAAGAAGGTGGCTGTGAAAGGCTGGAGAAGCTCAGTCTTCAATTTCCTGAGTGAGCTCAGCCATGCAGTTTCCTGTTCTAAACCTCCATTTGTTCTTCAGAAAAGTGAGGGAATAGGAGCAGATTTCTTCTAAGAGCTCTTTCATAGACTTAAGTCAATGAGCCAGGAGTCATGTGGTTCTCCTGGGGAAGGATAAGGACCAGTCTTGGTGAGCACCTACTCACAGTACAGCAAAGAGAGGGGAAACAGTTCACACTGAATGAAGAGGCCCAGGGATTCACTGGCAGAGTCCCTGAACCCCAGACAGGAACAAACTTTATTTTGTTGCCATTGCCACCAATCAATGACCCATTACAGCAATAGGCAAAGTTAGGGATGAATCTGAGTCAAGGGGTGGTCTGTTTAGCCACCATTGCATATAAGAAAGGCCACATTGCTAACAGAAGCAGTACTCACTCAGGCAGCAGTCACAGCAGCAGCTTTGAATACAAAACAAAAATGTCAATAAGCACCAGGGAGAATTGGAGGGAGAGGGATGAAGCTCACTTTAATGGGATTGTTAGCTTGCTTCAGTCTCTGCAGCCCATGCTATTGCCACCAGGTGGAAAATGGATTATACTGGCAGTGGGCCAATTATGTCCACAGCAGATTCCCTTCATGAGATGGACAGGCAAATCACTACCCTCTGAGGAAGCATTCATCAGTAAAACAGTGATTACTTTGTCAGCCTTTTAAAGATATGTATTTACCTGCTGTGTATATAAGCTTTCTCTTGTTTAATTCAATGAATTTTATTTGTTTGTTTTTATTAAATTTATTGGAGTAAGACTGGTTAATAAAATTATACAGGTTTTAGGTGTACAATTCTATAATGCATCATCTATATATTGTATTGTGTGTTCACCACCCAAAGTCAAGTCTCCTATTACTCTATATACCCCCACCCTTTACCCTTTCTACCTCCCACACTCCCCTTTCTCTTGGTAATAACCATACTATTGTCTGTGTGTATGAGATTTGGGTTTTTGTGTCTAATCCCTCATGTTTTTTACTTAGTTCCCCAATCTCCAATCTCCCTCCTCTCTGACAGCTGTCAATCTGTTCTCTGTATCTATGAGTCTGTTTCTATTTTGTTTGTTAGTTTATTTTGTTCACTAGATTCCACATATATGTGAAATCATATGGTACTTGCCTTTCTCTGACTGGCTTATTTAACTTGGCATAATACTCTCTAGGTCCATCCAAGCTGCTACAAAAGGTAAGATTTCCTTCTTTTTTAAAGCCAAGTAGCATTCCACCATGTGAATGTATCACAGCTTTTTTTTTATCAACTCATCTACTGATGGGCATTTGAGCTGTTTCCAAATCTTGGCTATTGTAAATAATGCTGCAATGAACCTAGGGGTGTATATATATGTTTTTAGTTAGTGTTTTGGGTATCTTCAGATGTATTCCCAGAAGTGGAATTGCTGGATGATAAGGCAGTTCCATTTTTAATTTTTGAGGAAACTCTATACTGTTTTTCACAGTGGCTATTTGTGAAAATCTGCATTTTCACAAAGAGTATATGAAGGTACCTTTTCTCCACATCCTCGTCAACACTTGCTTGTTGATTTATTGATGATAGCCATTCTGACAGGTGTGAGGTGATATCTCATTGTGATTTTCATTTGCATTTCTCTGGTGATTATGTAATGTTGAGCATCTTTTCATATGCCTATTGGCCATCTGTATGTTGTCTTTAGAGAAGTGTCTATTCAGGTCCTTTGTCCATTTTTAAATTGGAGTGTTTGTTTTTATGATGTTGAGTCATATAAGTTCTTTATAAATTCTGGATATCAACCCCTTATCAGTTGTATCATAGACAAATATATCCTCCCAGTGGGTTGTATTTTCATTTTGTTGATGGTTTTCTTTTTGAAAAGAAAGTTTGATGTAGTCCCATTTTGTGTGTGTGTGTATGTTTTCCTTGCCCAAGGAGACATATCAGAAAAAAAATATTGCTCTAAAGAAATGTCCAAGATTTTACTGCCTATGTTTTCTTCTAGGATTTTTATGGTTTTAAGTTCTACCTTTGAGCCTTTAATCCACTTTGAGTTTATTCTAGTGTATGGGGTAAGAAGGCTGTCTAGTTTCATTTTTTGCATGTATTTGTCTAATTTTCCCAACACCATTTATTGAATAGACTATCTTTACCACTTTGTATATTTTTTCCTCCTTTGTCATGTATTAATTGACCATAAAGACACGGGTTTATTTATGGACTCCCTATTCTGTTTCAATGCTCTATATATCTGTTTTTATCCCAGTAGCATGCTGTTTTGATTACTATGGCCTTATAGTATAGTTTGATATCAGGTAGTGTGATTCCTCCAACTTTGTTCTTCTTTTTCAAGAATGCTGTGGCTATTCAAGGTCTTTTGTGGTTCCATATAAATTTTTGGAATATTTGTTCTAGTTCTCTGAAATATGCCATTGATATCTTGATAGGAATTGTGTTGAATTTATAGATTACTTTGGTAGTATGGATATTTAAATCATGCTAATTCTTCCTATCTATAAAATGGTATATACTTATGCTTATTCATATCTTCTTCAATTTCTTTCTTCAGTGTATTATAATTTTTCAAGTACAAGTCTTTCACATCCTTGGTTAAATTTATTCCAAGATATTTTTAATTGTTTTGGATGCAATTGTAAATGATATTGTTTTCTATGTCTCATTGTGCCAGACGCCAGAAACCTTTAAGATGATTCAAGGCAAGACTGAGTAATGTCCTCCTTGGAGATGTAGTCAACCTATAGCACTCTGTATTCAGATTGGCAGATCACTGTAGGTACTGGTTTTTGGCTCTGTGTTCAGCTTGGTCTGGAGCAGGGCACTTTCTCCACATGACTTAGGGAAACACTAGTGAACTTCCAGATCTCAAAATATGACCTGGCCTCTTAGGACAAGTCCTAAAGCAGACAACAGTTCATTACTTTCTAGGTACTGACTCTGCAGGCCCCACTTTTAACAATCTATCTAATCTCTGTGTTATTGCACACAAATTGCACTGATTTTTTCTTGTTTTGATCTATGCTTATATATCTATGTTCAATAGAGCCTTGGACCTCTATTAAAGTGCAAATCATGCAGGAGGTATTTGTTTAATTTATACTAATAACAACACTGCTATGAGAAATAAGGATGGTTCCCTTTATCCTTACCCTGCCTTGATAAGTAATTGCAAAGTTTTGCTTCATCTATGAGGTCAGTTTCTAGCCTTGAGCTTCTCTGCTGATTCTCTGGGATCTCTGCCTCCTGATGTAAAGATATGATGATGAAGGTGATGATGGTAGTGCAGTAACAGTGTCCATTCCTTCCCATTCACTCTTTGTGCCATAAGCTTCCTACTTTGGCTGAATCAGCTGCTGCTCTTTTCATTATGTTTAGTCTTGGGAACATTTGCAGCAATTAATGTATCATCAGAAGAAATACTTTAATCTATAATGGGAAATGAGGCAAACTTAATTTCATCTCACAATTGCTTAAAGAGTATAATTGTTTTGTCCAGAACAGATGCTGACAATAGCTGGTTTAATAGGCAAGTGCCCATCTCCTTTGAATTCTATAAGTAGCTTTAACATCCCTGATGCTTTACTAAAACAACTCTTCACAAAACTTGGTCCAATCAGACTTCCAGTCAAGATGGAGGCATAGGTAAATTCCTTGCACAACTACAGCAAAAATTACAACTAGACTACAAAACAAATATCACCCAATATTGTCAGAAAATCGAGTTGTGTGGAAGCCTGACAACTAAGGCTTAAAGAAGCCACATTCATCCAGACAGGTGCACTTGTCTACAATAGGCCATGTCACTAAGACAAAGCAACTCTACTTAATATACAGGAACAAAATAAAGGGAGGCTGCCAAAATGAGGAGACAAAGAAATATGGCCCAAATGAAAGAACAGAACAAAACTCCAGAAAAAGAGCTAAATGAAATGGAGATAAACAACCTATCTGATGCAGAGTTCAAAACACTGTTTATCAGGATGTTCCAGGAACTCACTGGGTTCTTCAACAGCATAAAAAAAGATCAAGGCAGAAATGAAGTTTACATAAAGTGAAATAAAGAAAAACATACAGAGACCCAACAGTGGAGGGGATAAAGGTGAGAATCAAACCAACAATTCAGAACACAAGGAAGAAACAAACACTCAATCAGAACAGCAAGGAAAAAAAGAATTAAAATATGAGACAGTCTAAGGGACATCTTAAGATGCTCCTAAGATGTGCCTCTGGGACATCTCTAAGTGTATCAACATCTGAATTACAGAGGTGCCAAAAAGAGAAGAAGAAGAGCAAGAAATTGAAAACTTATTTGAAAAAATAATGAAAGAAAACTTCCCTAATTTGGTGAAAGAAATAGACATATAAGTCCAGGAAGCACAGAGAGTCTGAAACAAGATGGACCCAAAGAGGACCACACCAAGACACATCATTATTAAAATGCCAAAGGTTAAAGATAAAGAGAGAACCTTAAAAGCAGCAAGAGAAAAGCAGATAGTTACCTACACGGGAGTTCCCATAAGACTGTCAGCTGATTTCTCAAAAGAAACTTTGCAGGCAAGAAAGGACTGGCAAAAAGTATTCAAAGTGATGACAAGTAAGAGTCTACAACTTAAGTTACTCTACCCACAAAACTATCCTTTAGAAATGAAGGGCAGATAAAGTGCTTCCCAAACAAGGTGAAACTTAAGGAGTTCATCATCACCAAACCTTTATTATATGAAATGCTAAGGGAATTATATAAGAAAAAGAAGATAAAAATGATGAACATTAAAATGGAAATAAATTCACAACTATCAATAATTGAATCTGAATAACAAACTAAGCAAACAAGCTGAACAGGAATAGAATCATAGATATGGAGATCATTTGGAGGGTTATCATTTGGGAGGGGGAAGGGGAAGATTGGGGAAAAGGTGCAGGGATTAATAAACACAAATTGTTAGGTACAGAATAGATAGGGGGATATTAACAGTATGGGAAGTGGAGTGGCCTAAGAACTTACATGCATAGCCCATGGATGTGAACTAAGGAGGGGATTGCTGGAAGGAATGGGGGTACAAAATGGAGGGGGTCAAGGGGGAAAATTGGCACAACTATAACAGCATAATCAGTAAAATATATTTTTAAAAATCTTGGTTCACCTCACACATGCCAAAGCTTTTTGCTGGTTAGTAATCCTCATAAAACAAGAGAAAAAGGGACAACATAAAAGAGAGCAACAATAAAATATTTGCCCTATTTAGGAAGGGGACATGACCTTTGGCTTTGACAGAGGTGTATATCTAGTCAAGGGAACTGCATTACATATTTTGAGAATTATCTTTTTCTTTGTTGGATAAGTGAACCACAAGATAAAGAAATTCCAAAGTGCACATAATATGTTTATGGGGGGAGTAGAATAAATGATTGCTATGTCCTGAGGCCTCCCCTTATGAGACTTGGGCAAGTTTAGAACAGTTGGGAAGGAGATGTTTATTTGAACAAAATGGGGAAAATGCAAGTAACAAGGGCATCTTTTTTGGGGTGATTTCAACCTGGCCAAGAAGATCATAAGACTTTTTTAAAAAGATTTTATTTTTATTTATTTTTAGAGAGGGAAGGGAGGGAGAAAGAGAGAGAGAGAGAGAGAAACATCAATGTGCGGTTGCTGGGGGCTGTGGCCTGCAACCCAGGCATGTGCCCTGACTGGGAATCAAACCTGCGACACTTTGGTTTGCAGCCCACGCTCAATCCACTGAGCTATGCCAGCCAGGGCAGATCATAAGACTTTTAAAAATAAAAATTATAATGGCTAACATTTATTGGGTGCTGACAAGAAGGTCATAGATGTCAGTCATTTGTTGACTTAGGTAGGTGTGTGTTTTCAAGAAGAACTTCAGAGCAGCAGCCCTATGGAAAACTCATTTAATAAACATTAAACAGGTATTTCCCAAGAGCCTACTGTGTACACAGTGACCAAGCTAGACCTCTGTGATTAAAGAAAAGAGCCTAAATGAAAGGGTCATTGACTGAAAATTCAGGGACTTGAAACACAGCTGGATCCAGGTACTGAAAAAACATCACTAGGTGTCTGTTGTCATCTCTCAGTTCTGTTTGTTTCTGAATTAGCTTTAGTCTCAGCCAAGCTCTCCTCAAAGGTGGCTTGTGGGCACCAGTGGCTCCAGGCTCACTGCTTACCAGGTTAACAACCCCAGTGGAAAGAGAGTATCTTTTTCCTGATACTTTCAGCCCAAGCTCCAGGGCTGACTCTCATTGAACTGAGAGTTATTTGCGCATTTCTTAATTAATCATTAAGTTGAGAAAAATGGAATGTGATAATTGGCTGGTTTATGCCCTGTGCCCACCATAGTTCTGGAGGGTGCGGTTAGTATCACCTATACCACATGGACTGGGAGTGGGAAGTAGGACAAGAACACTATTAATAAAAAAAAAAGAAATAGATTCTTTTTTTGGTGGAAAAAAAGGTGGAAACAGTGAAGCATATTCAAAACTTTATTGCCCATGGAATCCTTTTCCTTAAAATTATTATTCAGTGGAATATACTTGTGGAAATGCAATCTTAAGTGATTTGATCCTTAAGTAAAGTCTCATAATGAAGATGGTCTTGTTCCTAGACATTCTTATCTGACCCTATTAAAGTTGTTTATCCATTAAGATGAAAAATGCATTGCCTGATTATTCACACCCCTAGGAACTGCCACATTGACGACAATAATTGTGATTAAATTTCTTCTTAAAAGTACCACTCTGCAATTGTTTAGTGCTATACAATTTATCAAATGTTCCCTCCCACATAACATCTCATTACTTCTTAGATACTATCAATTGTAGTTAATTACTCCATGATCTAAGCTACCAGACATCAGTCTTCTTGTGATTAGCTGTCAAAATATCATACCTGATTCCCAGATCCCTTTAGTTCCACCTGTCACCTTGCCGGACTCAAAAACTCTTTTTGAGGATATTAAGTATGCTAGTTGATTTTGCCTTGTTTAAGGTATCTTTTATTTTAGTGACATAAGATATTAGCAGAGGAAAGGGCTGCTTGAAGTAAAACTGGTTGATTGCTCCCAGCTGTCAATCTGAAAAGTGACAGAAGGCAATGGTCCAGGCCCCAAGTATTTATGTTCAAGAGCAGTGGCATTAGGGTGGCTTAGATGGAGCTGACACCAAGCACTGGGCAATTTTATTTTACTCAAGAATGGGTAAATGTTTGTATGCATGTACCAGTGAGGTTGCATTTGGTTCTAAGTAAAGGAAAGCTCAACTCGAACTGACTTGAAAATAAAGGGAATTTATTGACTGTTATAACCCCATGTCTGCCTTAGATATTTTTTAGGACAAGAATGGTAGGTAGATAGATAGATGATAAATAGAGAGATAGATATGAGAGAGAGAGAGAGAGAGAGAGAGAGAGAGAGAGAGAGAGAGGGAGGGAGGGAGGGAGGGAGGGAAGGAGGAAGGAAGGAAGGAAGGAAGGAAGGAAGGAAGGAAGGAAGGAAGGAAGGAAGGAAGGAAGGAAGGAAGGAAGGAAATATATAGGGTGAAGTTTAAGATTTGTTTGGTCACTGTCTTGACACAGTCATCACAAACAGCTTTTTTTCATGGAATTGAAATGGCTGCAATGGTTCCAGGCTTCATATCTGCACCATATACCATCCAGGAGAGAGTAGCCTTTCTTTCCTGTGAGCCCCCAGCAAACATCCTCTCCAGCCTCATTGGTTTGAATTAGGCCTTATACCCCTTCCTCATCAAGAAGTCTGACCAGATGTTTGGATTATGTTGATTAATATTCTATTTATTCCTGAAGCCAGAATTTCAATCAGTGTCCCCTCAGTCAGATGGGGGTTGAGTGAACTTGGTGGTCTCCAAGGCATGGGAGTTAGATATGGGGGAGGAAACTCCAAACAAAGCTCATTAGTCTAGAATGATATCAGTGTAGTTTCTCTCTGTCTGTCCTTTGAATATTATCTATTTATTCTCATTCTGCAAAGGATTTCAGACAAGCAATGGCCATTTATAGGAGGGATTGGAAATAACAGAAAGAGCCCTGAATTTGGAATTCACTGATGCCATATCCCATCTCCATGACCTTGGGCAAGTCCTATATTTGAAGTTGTCTCTCTCATTACTTAGTAAGAATAATATTTACTCTATCCACCTCACAATGTTGTTGTGATCAAAGAAAAGATCACGACTTTAAGAACATTTTCTTGTTTACAACGAAAGTGTAAGTTGTTATTTTTTTCATGGCTGGCATCACTTAATGAGAAATACAGATTTCAGAGCAACAGATTTGCTTTGAAAAATGTTCCATCCCAAATCTCCAGTAGGATAAAAAAGGAGCAGCAGTAGCTTTTAGGTATATGGTGCTGAGCACAGGAAATAATGACTTTGGAATAGCTGGAGAAAGACCAGATGGATGCCTCTGTGATCAAAGGAGTTATTTTTAGAAACATGTTCAGTATCCTAGGACAATGTCATGTGGGGAGAAATGCTCTGCTGTATAAAGTACTGTACTAGTTATTCCCCTTGGAATATCCAGAGGTTAAAAACATGGGTTTTTGAAACAAACAGACACCAAATTATCATGTAACCTTAAGTCAATCATTAACCTTTCAGATCCTCAGTTTTCTTATATGACAAAGGAGTAATAACACTGACCTCATAATATTTGAGAGATGGTTATACTATTAGCTGGTGACTGACTATACAGTGCCAAATGGTGCCCAGAACATAGTAGCTGCTTACTAAATGGCAACTCCTCTAGCTGTCTCCATTAACTATGAAATTTACAAGTGGCTAATCATGGCAGGACCTTATCTCTGAAGCTTCTTTCTCTAAGCCTCAGAAGTTCATAAATACTTTAGCTAAAATTCTTTACATTCTTGATCCTAAGAAAAATGATTTGGAAATGACACTAAGATATTTAAAGCTAGACAGTGATTCCTGAACCTTGTAAAGTGTCTTAGCATACTTGGTTAAGTGTCTAAATTGGTTTTATTACCAGACTGAATTGTATATAAAAATGAACAAGTAGCCATCTACTTAGTTATCAATATATCACCTTGTATTTCTAGTTCTTACTTTTTAAAAATTTGCAGGGCTTCTTTTTAGAAATATAACCATCATTTTAAAATTCAAGACAACCTAATGGTTATTAAAATTTTAGAAAATCAGTTTTGGTCATTATGTACTGGAAATTTTATCTGATTGGTACATCCATGAAGTAACAGTTCAGTATTGGTTAATGTTTGTAATGATGATTCTCAAGATATTGCCAGTACCTCTGAGTCATCAGACATAGGCTGAGTAACATTCAAATAACTTTAGTGTTAAATGCATTTTGTTCTTTTTGAATTCTTTGAAATCTGTATTTGTGACACAAATGTTATCTTTCACAAGACATTTTCATAGGTTAACTTGAAAACTTTGTCTCTGGACCTGGAATAATACAGAATCTCAATCCAACTGGGGATTTCAAACAAACTTTTTACTCTAATAAAAATTGTAGTTATTATGCAAATGAATGGAAGTTTATATTTAAGGATGACTATGAACATTTATAAACAATGATAATTACTTAATACTGTGGGTTAGTAGAAAGATCACAGGGTAAGAACTAGGAGTTATTAGTTCTAAACCCTAAGTTTTTTCATAACTTTGGATAAATCACTTAACATCCTCGGTTTCAACCCCTTTATCTGTAAAATAAGGAAGTTGAACTCGATGATTGCTGACATGTCTTTAGATCTTAACATTTTATGCTTCTATTATCCTTTATAATATGTAGTATGTTTTTAATAGAGAACCAAATTAGGCTACAGTTGGAATTTTAATCTTAACTAAGCCCATGTACCTTTAAAATACAACCACTGTTTAAAATTACTGAGTAAGGACAAACTTCAAAGAACAAACTCCAAATATATAGCTTATTATTTCTAAGATGAAAGTACATTATTTGATATAGGCGATTATGGCTATAGCAAACTACATTGATAACTGAATGCAAACAGGCCTGTTTTGAGGATATTTGCTAATATTCTTTCTTTATTAATAAATATTTCATCAAATGCTTTCTTCAATCTTGAATAAATGAATAACTTCAATTATAGACAGTGTTATCTATATATGTATTTGCTGTTATGACAGATGTCCATCCACTGGCTAAAATTTGTTAATAATCCTCTAATCAATATGTATGCATTTATTGACACACCTGCTTACATCCTCTAATGGCCTATTCCTTACTTAATATTAGTCAAAAAATACCTAGCACAACAAAAAAAGCTTTAAAATGTTCAGTTATGATAAGCATCAGGATCAACAAACACTGCTGGGTGTGTAAATAGCCATCAGTAAAGATGGCTTGTGTACAATTCTAAAAAGCCAGTCATTGGTAGATGTTAACCTGTCCGTGGACTTTGGTCATAGCATATTCACTCAAGCTGCAAGAGTGTTTGCGAAGGAAACTCCTCCAGGAGCAAATGTAGCAGCATTGATTTCAGCTGATTAGCTTGCTGCCTTAAATATGTGCCGACAGGTAACCATTTAAGGAGACAGCTGACATGCTACAGAAGCTGGAGATCAGACACAATGAGGAATATATTTCAGACACAAGCAATGGGAAATCAAGAGATTCCCAATCTATGACAAGCAGCAAAGCTGACATAATTGTTGAGGTAGAGAAGATATGCTTTGACCCTAACTATGACAGCTGCTTTTGGTGGAGAAAGAACTGTGAAAACAATAAAAGGAAACTTTAATTATAGTTACTGTGATGAGTAGCTAAATATGAAAATACAGGCATATCTTAGAGGTAGTGCAGGTTTAGGTTCAGACCATGACAGTACAGCAAACATTACAATACAGCAAGTTGTAATTTCTGTTTTTGCTGGTGGAACGGTTTGCCTTCAATTTGTATAAAGCACAACATCTGTGAAACACAATAAAGCTTAAGTGCAATAAAAGGAAGTATGCCTGTATCCTTAGGGTTAGCCTAAATTCAAGAAGGCACCTATTATTACTCATATGACTTTTTGGATGTTATTTATTTTCAGAGTGCTGCCAGGCCCTAGGGTGTTAATGGTATGACTTTCACTGTAGAAAGAAAAGGGGTCTTTTAGGATGGGGCAGGCAAACAAAGTGGGACCAGTGTCAGACCAAGTGTGTCTGACACACTGGCAACAACAAGAACCACCAAACTGAAATCATCATTAGGAATAAAGAAATTTACCTAGAATACAGATGTAAGGCAGACCACTATGTTAACTCAATCCATTTACTCCATCCTTGTTTTCCTGCTGTTTCCTTGGTTCTTCTGCCTGCATGGTAGCTTCATGCTGGTATTGAGAGGTTGCCCTAGGATTAGATGTCATGTCTACTAATAGGAGAACACAAAAGGGAATAAAATATTGCTTCTGGGACTTCCTTCCAGAAGATGAAGGGATAACTTTTTCCAAAAGTCATTAGGAAACTTATTTTTGCATCTAATTAATCCAGTTGACATCATGTGACTAGTCAGGAGTCAATTATAGCAAGTGAGATGGGATGAATTTCAAATGAATCAACCTCTCTGGGGCTAGATGTGTGCAGCTTCCGTCAATACCACGACACCATGTGTGGGAGGACTGGATACCTGGAGAAAATCAGGGTTCTGTTAGGAGAGCAAAAGAGAGGGAGAAATGGATGCCCAGACACTAGTCTAGCACCTGTCCTTACCAGCGGATGAGATTGGGCAGGGCAGCTAGCCACTTTATTTCCCTTATCCAAGACAGTTCTACTCTTATGCCTGATATTCATTTTATCTTTCCTTAGTGACAATAGTTCCTTTTTGTTCTGGTTGAACAAATTGCCAGCTAAAGTCTATACTTTTTAGTATACTCTGCCTCTCAGGCTTTGGGGAATTGCTTTAAAAGGTGAGCTGACAGTTGATATGTGACTTTCTTGTCTTTCTTTGCTTTATCTTGTTCCCTACCTTGAATCAAGAAGTAATTATTAGAGTTTGACAGCTATTTTTGGACAGGAGGGACTCTTGAGAAAGGAGACCATGTAGAATTGGCAGTTCAGCCCTGGACTTCCTGTCTAGACCTTTCTTTTATGTGATAGAAAAACTAACTTATAAATCTTTTAAGTCACTCTTACTTAAAATATTTGTTGCTAGTCTTAGAACTCATTACTCAAATGGTCTTTTCCAATCATCAGTGTATAATAATTTGTTAGGAAAGTTGAAATCACTATGACAACTCAAATGAATGACCTTTCAAAGTTTCTATATGCTCATGCAGAAAAATTGTTCTCATTCAATGGAAACTTTTTTTTTAAAGATAAATCTTTTCTTTTCTTTTCTTTTCTTTTTTAATTTATTTATTTTTAGAGAGGGAAGGGAGGGAGATAGAGAGAGAGAGAGAGAAACATCAATGTGCGGTTGCTGGGGGTTCTGGCCTGCAACCCAGGAATGTACCCTGGCTGGGAATCGAACCTGGGACACTTTGGTTCCCAGCCCGCGCTCAATCCACTGAGCTACGCCAGCCAGGAAATGGAAACTTTTAATGAAATAAAATTATAATCAAATTAAGTCATCCTGCTTTTTATTCATTACACATAAAAGCATGTATGAGAGACTGAATTTGCAGGGAAAATGCATAGAGCTCTCCATATTGTTTGACTTTGCAACAATCTGCATCAGAGTTTATGATTCATTCAATACTTTAGCACCAATATTTCATGAAAAAGTGCATCATTTTGGAGAGTGGCACTTGTGTACTGTTGTAAAACTAAGTGAACAGTTCTTAAAATATCCTGTCACATTAAATTTGTACTGTATGTCTGTAGCCACTCAGTAATGGCAGAAATAACCAAGTGTTGTGAATAAAAATTTTCTTTAAGCCAGGGGTTATTTGTAAATTTTTTTCTGGAAAAACTACATTGAGATATTTGCATTCAGCTTCCCTTCAACTCTCTAGATAGATGGTACCCATAAATGGACTTGTATTCTTCTTCATGCCTCCATATTCAAAGATGATGACATTCACTTGTGCTTGCTCTTGTTTCCATTTCACTAGCTGAATCTGCACTCTTACTTCAATACCTGCTGCGGGTCCTTTGGCTTTGGGTACACTTCTGGAATTTTTCACAGAATGCTTCTTTTTTTTTCTATGATTTCTCTTTTGACTTTGGGAGTTCACATTACCTTGAGTGAAATCATTACCCTTTAGTTCCTGGCCCATGAGTTTCCCTTTCACCATCTTTTCAGCCACACTCAATTCCTAGATCATATTTTTGAGTGAATAAAAAATATCTTATGATTCTTCTTTCAGTTTAAGATGGTAGCCTGAGTGAATGGGGTGGGGAAGGTTTGGGGTTGGGATGGAAGCCAAGAAAGGACTAGGAGTGATAGTAGAATTTAGCCCTTGATTTTAGTTTTAAAACCTTGTGCATCTTCTAGGTTTTCATTTAACTCATCATCAAGTGCTAGATGTCATTTATTTAAGCAACCATTTGTAGAGTCTGTATGTACCCAGTTCCATGCTAGTTACTGGGAATACACAGGTAGAAGATACAATATGTGCCTTCCAGGAGCTTACAATCTTATGAGGGAGGCAGACAAGTACATGAAAATAACAGTTGTCTGTGGTGGGTTCTACTGAAAAGCTCTAAGAGAATCAGAGATAGCATAAAACAATCAGTGTGTATGGTTGTGATTTCATGGCTGGCTTGGAAAGAAAATACAGGTTGGTCAGTTAGGCAGGAATTATCATACAATATTCTAGACAATATTTATAAGTCCATGTCACCTGCTGAAGACATTTTCCTTAAGCATGGTGTAGTTCCTAGAATGATAGCGTTGCCCCACCCATGCACCTAAGAAATAGAGGGTTGCTGTCCTTGGTGCTGAAACACAGATTTTGGTGTAGGTAAAGAAAATAGTATAAACGGTGTTGGTTTCTAAAGTTAGGGGCAGGGGGCAGGAGCATGTAGATATTTATCTAGAGGGCAGGCTGACCATAGGCTGGGTGGCCCTAATTTTGACTATAGATAAGGAAGTGTTTGTGAGCAGTCATTACTAAGAAGCAGAGCACAAGTCCTTCATAGTCTAATTCCTTTATGATTTATTGGTTTAAGAAAGGCTCACCATACTAGTGGGGGTGGGGGTGAGGGGTGGAGAGAGTGAAAACACAGGAAATGGAAGTGCTCTCTACCCCCACATCCTGATGCAGCAGATGCCATGGTTATGTATGAGTGTCTCAGGGGGAGGAGAGGTCAGTGTCTGGAAAGACACAATATAGCAGCTGTTCCTGGTCCCACTTTCCCAGCAGCTACTGTTAGGGTTGAGACTCTCTTAATAAATTCATCAATTCTGGGATACACTTTATAAAGACATTTTTAAACACGGAACTGCTTTCCATGGTTAGGGCTAGGGCTAGGGCTTAGTCATATAACTTCTAGATTTTTTCTTTTGTCTCAAAGTGCTTGTATTTATTTTCTTAAGACCAGTATGGAGGTAGCACAATGTAGTAGAAAGCCAGACAGACCTGGAAGCTCTGTTTATTTATTTGCCAGCTATATGACTTTGGGGAAATTATTCTTTAAGCATTTGCTTTTTAATATACATAAAATGGGTTAAGACCCCAGCTGGTGGCACTCACTTGGTAAGAGCATCATTCCCATAAACCAAAAGGTTGCAGGTTTGATCCCTGGTAAGGTCACATACCTAGGTTGTGGATCCTTTCCCCAGTTGGGGTGTGTTGGGGAGCTCTGGCTGCCAAGACATGATCTGCTTGGAGAAGAAAGGTGGCAATCTCTCAAAGAAAAATGACCCAGAGTCTTTTCCTCAATGGACTTTTATTGGGTTCATTTTTCACAAGAATACAGGTAAAGCTCATCAATCATTGTCAGGCAGTAAGGATCAAACAATAGATGACATACAAAGAACTACTAGGGCTTATTCTGAGTCAGGGTCTGCTGGCTAAAGGGCTACAGAACTTTGGGGAACAAACTCATTTCCTACTTGAACTCTTATCAGAAAATTGAGAGCATTCTTAGCAAAGCAGGTTTCACAGGATTTTAAGTATTGTTTCTTAGGCCTGATCAACAGGGGGAACCCGCCCTTTCCAGCACAGGGCTGCACCACCCTCTGTCATTGTTTCAGGCTTAAGCCAGGCAGAGGAAGTAAAGCAGCCAAGAGATTAGGAGACCTCTTGCAGACAGAATGAGGACTCAGGCTATGTCAAAGCCGAGGGGCGAGGGTCCATCACCCCCTTTTGCTATAGCCCCCTAAGTCCTTCCCTAGGGGCCCCCTGTGATCATGCCTGTCTTAGGTCATTCCTCCTTTGAGGAATCTTACCTGTCATTGGCTAACCAATCATGCACTGGGGGCCAGGCAGGGTGAAGTAAAACGGGCAGAGTCAGTGCCCCTGCCAGGGAGATAAGCTTTGTCTCCTTAGTGGCTAATGGTCCCAAGGTTGCTCACTCAGCCTTAGCCATGGGGGGTTTACGGCTTCCAAAACCAGGAAGGGCAGTTTCCAACAGGGGTTCATATGGGAGAAAACTGATGTTTCTCTCCTCTCTCTCTCCTTCCTCTCTCCCTAAGAGCAATAAAAAAATGTCCTCAGGTGAGGATAAAAAAACTGTGTTAAAAAAACTGGCAAAATTGTAGTGAGGCTTCATAGGCACAATACATGTAAAGTGCCAGCAGTTACTGACAAGGGTACATTCCCCATAAATGGTAGTTATTAAAGTTAAATATTGCTATTTTCAGTAAGTTTTTTTTATCTCTTGGGGGATAAGTGTGTGGGCAGAGATGCAGAAGATATATTTTTCTGATAGGAACACATACAGTCTCATCACATTAAATGCAGAGCACCTTCATTTCTCTTTAATTCTTTTTGGGAAAGGAGTAGACTGATAGGCATGTGGCAGAGGCAAAGGAAGTCAGACATGAGCCTTTGCTAGCTCTGAAGCTAAATTTTCTATCCAGGGTAATCTTGGAGTGGGCTACCCACTATTCTTGGATTTGTTTATCTTCTTTTGCACTCTGGAGTACAGAACTGAGTTCATCATACCTACTCTTAAATTCATACCTCACTATCATCATTCATTCATAGAAAACCCTTCCTTTTTGTATTTTATTTCATTATTTTCTCTCTTTTTCCTCTAATCCAATCTGTCTTTCCTACACTCAAAGGCACCCACCATGACTTATTTCATGAATGTCTTTTCATTTTGCTATTCATATATCTATTTACACATTTGTATATAAATAGAAATTCATAATTTTATGTGTATTTTAAAAGTACAGAATTTTTTTTTGTCAAGAGTCTCATTTTGTCTCTTAGTTTAAAGCTCATAATTATGTTTTGAGCTTTATTTTCCTTGCACTATGCAGATCTATTTCCCTCTATCCGATTCCGGCACAGGTTTCCTTCTTACACGTGTATGGTATTTTACATGTAAGATCCCCTGGTGGTTGACTCTTACTCTTATTGTTTCAGACCACACTCCAATTAATATTCACTTCCACATTTTCTTGTGCACTTGTCTGAGACTTTCTGTGGTGATACATCCAGGAATAGAATTACAAAGTTGTCAAGTACAAACATGCTCTGCAGGCTCGATTACCTTACGAAATGGCTGCTCCAGTTTGCATTTCCACCAGCAGTGCAAGAGGGTTTCTGTTTTCACATCCTCATCAGCACTTGATATTATCTGCTTTTCTAATTTCTGCAGTCTGATGTTTGTAAAGTGGCACTTTACTATTGTTTTATTTGAATTTCTCTGATTACTGCTGAGATGGACCATTTCTTTATGTAGTTACTAATTGTGCTTCCTTTTCTGTAAATTACTATTCTTATTTGAACACTTTTCTAATTGCTTATCTTTCTTTGTGGGGCAGAATTCTATGTATAGTTTAGATAGTAATCTACTGACAATCATGGAAATTATAAACATCTTCTCCCAGATAGTCACCTACCTATTAATTGTCTGCAGTGTTTTTTAAAAATGAATAAAAATGTTTGTATGGCATAGTTGAATTTAGCAAAATTTTCAAATTGTTTTATAATTGAAATATAACAAATATAAAATTTTGCACACACCACAAGAGTATGGGTTAGTGATTATGACAAAGTGGAACCTCCTCTGTTCACCTTTCAAGGCAAGGAATAAAACATTATAAATGTCTCCCTTGTGCTCCCCTTTATTTGTTATCCCCTTTTTCTTTCCTGCAGTTAACAACTGTCTTAGTTATTTCTGCATCACAAATTATACCAAATTTAGTGGCTTAAAGCAATAAACGCTTATTACCTCATATGGTTTCTGAGTGTCAGGAATCTAGGGGTGGTTGAGTGGGGTGTTTTGGACTCAGGTACTCACGAGACCATAGTCAAAGATGTGGGCTAGGGCTGAAGTCATCTGAAGGTTTTACTAAGATGTGCTTCCAAAAAGGCTCTCTCATGTGGCTGTTGGCTGGAGTCTTCAGTTCCTCTCTGGCTGCTGCAGAAAGCACTTCGGTTAGCTAAAGTGGTAGATGTTATTTGTGCCCTGCTCATATCCACTGTGAATGAACCATTTCTGTGCATGCTGAGCCGGCTACCTGTGATTCTGTGATTCTTGGCCCTGAAGCTTTCTCTTGTCCTTGGATGCTCTTCTGCCTATGTGTATGTCAGGCTGCAAGTATCAGAAAATTAACACATTTCATCCATGGAGCAGCCCTCAGCCAATGACTAATGGAACTGGGAAGATAAAGGATCCAGTTTCCATGCCCTCTAGGGTTGGGGTCGGGGGATAAAACTGAGGCATGTGTTCTACACCGGCTCCCAGTATAACTAATGGATTACACACAAGAAACACAAGTTGCTCATAATGATAATTTGCCTGAAAGCACTCTTGCTTCCTTCTTTTATTCTCTTAATTTACTTACTTGCTAGTGTTTTCTAGAATCACCTTACAAATAAGTCATGGCTCATAAATCCTTATTTTTGGGTTTGATTTTGTGGCATTCCCCAGATGAGAAAGCTAACATTTTTATGAATTTTGTATCTACATTCAAAAGTAAAATCACCCTGTAATTTTAAATCTTATATTACCCCTTCCAATTTTATTATCAAAATGATATAATACTAACAAATATAGTATGATAGCCTTTCTTTTTTTCTCTTCTTGAACAACTTATATTAGAAAGTGATTATTCTTTAAAATTATATAGAATTCATACACAAAGTCATCTGTGTGTTATGATTTCTGGGGAGAAAAGAGGAAGCTTTGATTGCAATTGCATTTTTTTAATGACAGTTGGTTTATACAAGTTTTCTATTTTTTCTAGTGTCAGTTTTGCTACATTTAGGTTATTCAGTCAAACAGGACTTCAAGTATATTGGTTTATAGTTGTTCATAATAGTCATCAAGTATAATGGTGGAGCTAGCCCATAGTGGTTCAAGAAAGCTGATGATTGTTAAATGTTCAAGAACTTCGTAAGTGGGTGATGTCACATTGGTAACCAGTCACAACTGGTAATTGGCCATGGTAGGAGTATTTACATTATGGAAATTGGCAAACATTACCTATTGGAATTTTTTTCCTGGCAAACTTGTTATGAATACCAGAACACCACTGGTTATTCTCATACTTCACTGGCCCCTTCATCTCCATCTCCTTTACTGACTTCTCCTCTTTACCTTGACTCTTAACATTTCAATGTCCTGTTGTAGTCTTTGGTCCCCTTCTCTTCTTCATCTATACTGACTGCCCTTGGTGATCTCATCTAGTGTCATGGCTTCAAAGTCCACTTATATTCCCATGAATCTCAAATTCCTATCTCCAGTGTGGTCATTTGTTTTACATACTAGATTCACATATCCAGTTGTCAACTCAACATCTCTACTTGATGTCTACTAGACACCTCAAATTAAACATGATTAAAGCTGACCCTCTGATTTATCTCCTCAGGTCTGCTCCACTGTCAGTCCTCTCCCTCTCAGTTGATGGCAACCCCACATTCCAGTTGCTCAGGCTTCTGTTTTTCCCTCACCCCCTGTATCTAATCCACTAGAAAATCATGCTAGCTGTACATGAAAAATATACACACCTGGCAATTTCTCACTATTCTTACCTGAGTCCTCATTATTTCCTAATTCAATTATTGCCATAGCCTCCTAATGGGTTTTCTTACACCCACCATTATCCCCCTCCCCCAGAGTCTATTGTCAAGTCCTTCAGGTAGCCAGAATGATCCATTTTTAAAGATCACATCATGCTATTCCTCTGCTCAAAACCCTTTGATGGCTCCCAGTTACACTCAGAGTATAAAACAGAGTCCTTATGATAGGCCTCACCTTTACCTCTTTAATCACATCTCTTACTAAATTCCCCTCCCACAGACACCTTGATCTGTTCAATGCTTTTAAAAAACACAAACAGAAAACAAAACAAAACAAAAAGTAGGCAAGCATCTGCCTCACAGCTCCTGCCTGGAATGTTCTTCCCTTAGATGACAGCGCAGCCTACTTTTTCACTTGACTCAAAAAACATTTTGTTTATTATCTCTCTCCCCCCACTGAAGTCTGGGCCCTGTGAGAGGGAAGACTTTTCCATTTGTTCCCTGAGGTATCCCAACAGAAAAGCAGAAGAAAACTTGACATACTGTGGTGATCAGTCCATATTTGCGGAATGAATTATCTGCTTACTTAATGGAGAAGTGGCTTTGCCACCCTTGTTAAGTTTCAGGGCTATGCTTGTCTCTCCAGGATATTCTCAGGTAATGGAACATGCCAGTCCCACTTCCATGGTGCGTATTGTGAGAGCTACTCCTATGCTTTTCTTTCCCCTGACTGGAGGAAGCTGACATAGTTTTCTTAGGAAATCACAGGCAATGGAAACCACTTTGCCCCCTCCTTGCCATCTGTCAGTGGGAAATCCTGTTTGGAATGAGAGGAGACTTTACTCTTCTTTGGCTGGGAGCCCCACTCCTTTCTGGGACCACTTTGGGACAAGGAGGATTGGAAAGCAGAAGTAAAATGAAAGCTTAGTTACGTTTTACCTGTGCTTGTAGGTATATGTTCCCTTCATTCACATTCATGATTTAAAGGAAAAGAAATTGCTTTTAAGTCCATGCCTAAAATTAGAAAGTTAGTCCTTAATCAGGCAAACACAAACAGATAATGATTCAGAAATAGGTTTAACAATTTGAGGAGATTCAGCTCAGTAGAGTGTAACAGTTTTATTTTTTCCAATTAACACTTTAAACTATGCTCTGATAAGTTCTCCATTTCTTGTGTCTTAATAGCATCCTCCATAACTTCTTGTCACTTTTGCTAATTAAGAATCCAGTTCAATTTCAAAGCTTATTTAAAGCTCACCCTGTCCCCTCCCCACAGCACAGGACTGAGCAGTGACCTCTGGATGTTGGAAGCAGAGGAGGGGAGACACACACACCCTGCTTTCTCCTCTTCTAGGTCTCCATCTTCTGGAGTTTTGAGGGCTAGAAGGAGAGATGGTGCAGGCGGGGGTCATCTTCTACAACTTGCCACAAGTGCTTTGATCTGATTCTGCTGGGTGCTGGTGGCCTCTGCTAAGAGGGTGGTTTGGCATAGATATTATTCAAGGTTTCTTTGAGGGTGGTGTCAAATTTTGTCTGATTTCCACTATTGGTACTTAATATTCTTTAGAGAGAGACAATTGGCTCTTTTTGGCCCTACCAGTGGTCCATGTTTCCACCCTCCTCTCCTGGTGGGGTGTTGGGGTCTGCTCTGCCTGGCCTCAGGAAGCTGTAACCCCCTGTGACTTAGACTGAGTGAGAGGCCTTCGGACCAGGAGCCACTAAGGAGACAAAACTTATTTCCCTGGCATGAATGGTACCTGTTCTGTGCCTGGCCTCCTATGCTTGATCAGTTAGCCAATGACAGGTAAGATTTCCCACAGAGGGAATCGCCTAAGACAGGCATGATTACGACGAGGCCTCAGGGGAGACACTTGGGGCTGTGGAAATGAAGGGGTGATGGACATCAACCCCTGCTCCCTCAGCTTTGTCAAAGCCTGAGTCCTCATTCTTAGATGTGAGAAATCCAAGTCTCCTGGCTGCCTTTGTCTCCTCTGCCCAACTCAGGCCTGCGGAAATAACAGGGGAGGTGCAGTCAAGACCAGAGTTGGTGGACCCCCGGGGTAATCAGGCCTGGGACACATAATATGCAAGATCCTGTGAGATCTGCTTGCTGGAGGATGCTATTGAATTAGAATATGAAGGCATGGGCAGAAAACGAGACTAACCTTTTAGGTTCTGTAGTGATAAAATCCCAACCTTTGCTCAGAATCCCAGCAGGAGTTCTGTCAGCACCTTTGAAAGCTACCTATTCCTTTTGATCTTTTCTGCCAGACTGTGAATCCACAAACTGAGTCTGTATTCTTAATAAAAACCTACTGAGACAGGGGCTTGGAGAGCTCCCCACTAGAGAGAGTAGCCCTTCTGTCCCTATTTCCCCACAGGACCTGGTTGTCTCTGTGTATGTTTTTCTCGTGTTTTGACGAGCATCCGCAGCAGGGATGGATACTACTGGCCAGTATCCACCACAGCTGGTGCCCAACGTGGGGCTCGAGCCCACAGCCCTGAGATTAAGAGTCTCATGCTCTATTAATTGAGCTAGCTGGGTTCCCCCTTGGTTGTCTCTGTGTATGTTTTTCTCGGGTCTCGATGAGCATCCGCAGCAGGATGGATACTGCTGGCCAGTATCCGCCACAGTAGGGTATCACCTCACCTGGCCTGGTGGCTGCCCTAGCAGCCCTATAACTCCTCTCTCCTGCTACAGTTTTTATGCTTCTTTGCCATCAAAATCATGGAGCTACATTCCACACCTTTTGAGAGTCTTGGGCAACTGGGCTGAGGCTGTTCTGACTATCATTTTCTTACATGGCATAATACATTATAGTTCCTTCTCATTCTGATAACACTCCTTTAGAAATATCCAGAAAAGAGGCAAACACCAGTCTCTAAATTTAGAAGCATTTCATCTTCACATCTGTGGATGTATGTGAAGATGCCCTAAGAATTCTGTCTCCACACTCCTACCCTCTCTGGAAGGCAGTATCAAGTAAGGAGTCAGATAGCAGCTCAGCCAGCATCCATCTAGAGGGTGAGATGACAGACGCTACTCCTTGTGGGCACCTTCAGTCTCTACAATTGATTCTTTGGGGACCTTCTCTCCATTACATGGTACTAGGTAATGTGGCAATTGTGAATAGATGTCCTCTAAAATTTGTGCTCCCCTTCCACAGTAGAAAGATGTCTCAGAGAGAAAGCTTCCTAACCAGGGACTAGAATTCCCTGCCCCCTTTGTGCTTAGGTCAGCCCACATGACTGGTTCTCACCAATGGAATGTGAGCAGCGGTGACATGGGACACTTTTAGGTGAAAGTATTTAAGAAGCTGACATGATTCTTCTATGCACAATTTCCATTTCTAATAGCTGGTTTTAGATGATAGAACTCAGGAAATGGGTAAAATCAAAGGATAGGAGAAGCCAGAATCCCTGTATGACTTATAGATGAAAGTTCTCTGTTGAACAGGAACATTTGCTTTGAACTGTTGTATGAAAAGTAAACTGTGGTGTTTGAGCTATTATAGAGCTTGGGTTCATTGGTTACAGCAGCTAATGTTACATTAACTATTATATGCGATAAGGAAGCACCCGTCTTTTTCCCCTGTGATGGGAGAAAGAAGCCTCTGACAATGAACCTGAACTCTTTACATGGGACAAATCACTTTCCTTCCCAAATGTCAGTCTTATAAAAACAGAAGGCTGGAGTGAAGGTTGGGAGTGGGAAGGGATGTTTTATTGGCTCTTAGTTTGCTGTGGGCCAGTGTGTGACCCAAGCATTGATGGCTTTATTAGGAAGTGAAGATACCTAGTCATCAAGTCTAGGGAAATAGAAAATGTTTCACTCAGCATCTCATAATAGTAATTTTTGAAAATATGAAAATGTGTTCATGGACCACTCATAATCATCACCACAAAGGATTGAGGGAGCCAGAAGCTCCAGATTTGTAATGACAGATATGGACTCTTTGCTCTGTTCCCTGTCACTGACATGCTGGAGTGGGGACTGATGGAGGGACAGCTGTGGTGATCCCCACGGTTGAAGAAAATGTCATATGGTTTGATGGCTGGAGGAACTGTTTATGGAATATCAGCCAGGCCTGGCTTTGGTGTCAGTGACTACTTGACTCCACAAAATGCCTCCTTCCCAACCTGGTGCTGAGCTGGAGTGTACTCGGTGCCAGGACCACGAGAATGTGCTTAACTGGGGTTAAGACACCAGAGGGGGGTGTGAGAGGTCCAGTCAGCTAGCAACAGGTAGCAATCCAGACAGGTAAATAGTGGGTTGCAAGGAGGTCCTGCAGGAGGCTAAAGGTGAATGCTCTGGAGGTGGGAGAACTATAGCATTGTTTAATTAGAAGAAGAACAAAAGATAAGAAATCCCAGATTGGGAGTCTGGAGGAGGACTCTAGTGTCCAGAAGGTGGGGACCCATGTGATGGTAAGTCAGACTTTAGAAGAAACCTGCAGAGTAAGAAAAACCAAGATGAAGGCTCATGCATTAGCACCTATAGGAACCACAGGAAAAGGCTGCATGGAACTATTTTCAAAGTGTCTTGGTTTTGAGTCACTGAGTGTTCTGGGGTTATGTGAGAGAGGTTATGTCCTCCTAGTGAGAGAGGAATAGTCCCAGGACCTGGCGAGGGCTGAAACCACAGGAAAAGGTTAGGTGATCCAAACTAGAAAGCTCAGACAGCCTTAGGTGCAGGGAGGTTAAGCAGATCAACATGTTGTGGTGTCTGAAATTCCCATCATTAGAGTTAAGGCTTTAGGTTAAAATAATGTACAAAGCCATTATTAAAATGCAAATATATCCCAAGAGAAGTAATTAACATTGGCACATCTGTATATTAGAGTATCAGAAAGCTAATTCTGAAGGGATGAGACTTTCTTTGATAAGTTTTATATGTGAAATGTTGGAGGGAACTAATTTATCTCATTTCTTATATATTATACTCATTTTAAATCCATATTTTATTTACTCTTCCTATCATCAATTCCAGGTTCATATCATTATTCTCACTTCATACTAATTTGCAAAAGGATGCAGAGTTAGTAAATGGCTGTGTTAAGTTATATTATTGTTCAATATATTTGCTGTCCCTCCTTGGGGATGTGTTAAACATCCCCGCTGTGCTGGCGACAGACTTGGCCATAGAGCTAGTTTGGTCAGTAAAATATAAATGGGAGTGATGTGAGCAAAACTTTTACAATCAAGCATACAGGCCCACTATCTCTTCCCCTTTTCCACAAGATTAATTCCCCAGATAGAGGCTGCCCCTTTAGCCTGGGTCTGGAGATGAAGGCAATGTGGCACAGAGCCACAGCTGACCTATAATCGATATGTACTCTGAGTGAGAAATCAACCTTCGTTATTGTGAGCCACAAGGTGCTGAGTTTGTTTGTTACCATAGCATAATTTAGCTCACGTTGATTAATACAGTGACTGACACAGAATTCAAGCCCAGGCCAGTCTAACTCCAGAGCCCATACCCTTCCCCTCTTAGCACGTGACGTCTCAGCAGGAAGGACTCAGAGGCTTAACCACCACCGCTGTGCAGCACGGGGCATCTCTTTCTCACTCCTTCTACCTCCTTCTACAAATGACCAGTAGAAGCTTGAGAAAGTTTCAGGAGCGTGGCCATCCCCAGCGGAGCCCCTCCTAGAGGTGAACATACTGTACCCACACAGCAGATCTGATGCCCCATTTTCTTCCCGGTTCTGGGAAGCAGTAAAGCAGGGGAGGGAATAGTGATGACAGTGAGGAGTTCTGTGATGCCTGAATGCTTTCCAGAGACTCTCTCCAGCTCAGCTTGGCAGGAACTGGTGCCATCTGGTAGAGATGGATACCCAGACTGGAGCCATGGGCCAGCATTTCACTCCCAGTTTTCTCCCTACCCCTGGAGTAACTGGGAAGTCCTTCAGCCCAAATTGGACATGGGCACTTCCTGGTAGGGGAATGGACCAAGGGCCTCTCATTCAAAACAAATAGGCTTTCTAATGAAAACTAGGCTGGGTCTTCAGGCAACATGGAGTTTTTCTACCTAAATTGACTGGCTAAGTCAGGTCAGGTCAGAAGGGAGAAACAAATAAACAAACCAACAAAGCAAGGAACTCAGCTAATCCAAAAAGTGTTCTGATGTTGCTGCTTTCCTCCTCCTCCCACCCCCAAACACCAATGGCATTTTTCCTCCAGAGATTTAAACTGCGAAAATGGACTTAATCACCCCTTTCTTTGTTTGAATTTCTCCCTAGGGTTCTGTGTTGCAGGGAAAATCCAGACTGGGCCAATGGCCTGGAGAATTGCTCTAAAGAGTCACCTCCCAGGGCATCTGTCAGAGGAACCAGGCGAATATGGAGCAGCTGAGGCACTGGGGCAGAGAGCAGTGCAGACTGAGTCCACTGGGTGCCTGTGAGCCAGGCTTCCATTTCCAGGGGAAGGGATCTGTGTAGCCAACCTGCAGGCCACCAGCTGCATTGCTAGTTTTCCTTTTAAATTGTCTTTGAGCCACTGCATAATCCTCCCCAAGTGATTGATCATATTCAGGAGCTGATTGGCACTTGAGTTTCTTGGGTTTCTTTGTTTTCCTGGAATTCAGAGCACCAAAAAATACCATTTTATTCTGTTTTACAATGAATCCTTTGGAGATGTGTACAAAATGGGAATTTTGTAGAAAACCGTAGAGTCAATCCTGATCTATAAATAGTTCACAAAAAGCAAGAAGATACAGAAATTCCCTTTGGGCTATGATGTGTATGTAGGTTTGCTCCTACATTTACTAGCAAGGCTTTCCCTCATTACATGGCTCCTTGTTTTACTGTCTGGGAGAACCAAAGCATCTTCTTAGCACTGGTGGCCAGTTGACCCATTCCAGTGGATCCATTGTGTTTAGTTCCCCACTGTAGTAATAGCCAACCTGTGTCGAGGCTGATAAAGCATCGACTAATCAAACCTTCACCATTTCTTCAGAGTAGATTGAGCAGAATATTATTAGGAGCCTCTGTATACAGCAGGTCAACACTGGTTTCATTCACCATCACATTGCTGGGATCTGGGGGGTCAGGGACCAAGTTGCTTTGGTGTGGTTCTGGATTGTGTGCCCTTTTACCTATAAAAAGGGTACACAGAATGAGACAGAAATGAGTAAATAAAGAAGAGGAGGGGAAATTGGGTAAGAGGAAGCAAAGAAGGAAGATGGGCAAGGTATCAAAATAAGACGTAAAACACGAAACCAGCAGGAAGCCCCACTGGGCTAGACTAAGTGCTTGTGGGGCAGACATGGGGCTTCCCTTCCCTGGTTGGAAGCCCCCAGATGGCCCGAGCACCTTGTAGGGACACTCCCTTCAGCATTTGCTGCCTGGATTAACGGGAGTGATTTGTAACACCCCCTCCTGGATGGAGGAGCTCTTGTATTTCCATGTGTATGAACCCCACTCTCCTATTTTTGTCGTAAAATAACTGGCAATAAATAAAACATTCCAGCAATCTAATTTTTTCTTGCCTAGACAATTTCAAATAACATCGGAGGTAAGATTTTTCCACTAAATTGATTTTTTTTAGTGAGTTGCTCTAATAACATGCCTATTGCATTATAATTTAGTGAGCTGCTTGGTTTCCCAAACACAGTGCAGACAGAGCCTTGCTCTGGGCACAGGACTGACTGTTGTTCTCCTCCTCCTGTGTTTCTGATCTTCATTTCTCTTCTTTTTTTAAAATAGGAGATTGTGCCTGGGAATCTTTTGAAAATCCTCCCTCATTAGCTTCTATATTTTTATCCACTTTGACATTTAATTATTTTCTGCCTTTAACATTGTTTCTTTTCCCTTTTTGAAGCATATGTAACTTAGCACAGTGCCTAAATTGAAAACTCCTCAAGGATAGTGTTGTGTCGCCCCAAATCCATATGTTGAAGCCTTCAAAATGTGACTGCGTTTGGAGAGAGGGCTTTTAAATGAGGTAATTGAGTTAAAGTGAGGGTATCTAATCTCATCTGACCATGTCCTTAGGAGAAGAGGAGATGAAAGTACACAAAGAGACACCAGGGATGAACATGAAAAAAAGACCGCGTGAGGACACAGCAAGAAGGTGTATCTGCAAGCAAGGGTGAGAGGCCTTGGGAGAAACCAGCCCCGCTGACACCTTGGTCTTCCAGATTCCAAAGCTGTAAGAAGATAAATTTCTGCTTTGTAAGTTACCCGGCCAGTGCTCTTTTGTTATGGCAGCCTGAGCAGACTAATAATGGACGTTGACATCTTGCGCTTCTGCGGTCTATCTCTGCCCCATTGCGCCTCACGAAATGTTTAGCATACACTTTGAACAGCACTTAATAGCACCAGTTACATTTATTTTATTTTTTATCTTTTCTGAATGAAAAAATCTATCAATAAAACATATTTAATAATTCACTTCATATGTACTTATTTTGATTTGTTGGTGAACAGCTCTCTATCTTCCTATAAAGACTTAGTCACTTGTTTGTACAGATAGTAACCACCCATGGTGAATATTTTTAACATTATGAAAGATTATATGGTGAAAAGTAAACCTCACTCACCTCAGTTCTTCAGTTCTCTTCCTTAAAGTCTCAGCATGTTGACCCTCATTCCACAGATGCTCTATAGAGATACTATAAAGTAAGGAGCCAGACGGGACCTTTGGGAGCATAAAGTCCAAGCCTTTTATTTTACAAATGAGGAAACTGACTCACCCATACCCACCTGTGAAATGAAAGGTATTTCGGGATTTATTTCACCAACCACTGACAACTGCTTTGATCAAGGGAAGCCCAACAGCCTTTGTTCCATCTGAGAGATGACTTGCTTACTGTGGCCACTAAGAAAAGACCAAGTATTTTTTAAAAGCTCTCTAATTGAGAAAATAAATTGATTATATTTCCAGGCCCAAAGCATGGATATGCTGAGAAATAGACTACTAATGCTGCACTTTCCCTCAGCCTGAAGAAATGAGGTAGATTCTATTATCCAGGCTCACCTTCAGACAGAGACACTGAGTCTGTGGAGGCTTAGAGTACACTATATTATGAATGACCACCCAGAAGAGGCAGGAGGAGCTATAAATTAGAGAGATGGGTTTTGTATTGGCATAAGGAAACCCAAATCCTACATAAAGGCCACCCTCTCCACATGGCAGAATAACAATAGACTGACATGTTAAATAATTGATAAAGCTTGCTCTTCCATAAATACTGGTTTTAAAAACAAGAACCAAAAGATGAAAGGAAATCAGTGGGAAAAGACACTGTAATTTTTTCTGAGAAATGTCTGATGAGACAAACACATGTTATTTTCTGATTCTGTGCCTGACATCTTACACGTGATTCACGGGAAGAAGCGTCACTGCCTGACTGTGATTTCGGCGGATTGAGGCGTATACTCTTCCTTCTAGAATGTCAAGATGCATAGATTGGGGGGCCAGCAAGAGCATTAGAGGTGATTCAGCTCCTCTCTCTTCCTTTCTAAAGATGAAACTAGAGACGTAAGGGGCGTTCCCAAAATCACACTGTGGTGAGAGACGCCTGCCTTCCAGGGCTGAGGACAGACAGCACCGCTTTTCCTGCTGTTTGAATTCAAGCTAGTGGGGACCTGCTCAACCTGGGTAAGATTCTGCTTTCTTGTTTATACGAGTTTGACTTTTTTTCTATTCAAAATCGTTTGGGAGTGGAAAAAGGAAAAACTACCATGCATGTGATCACTGTTAGCACTTTAATACATCACTTCCCAGAGTTTTTTTCTGTACATATTTAAAGTAATTATGGTTTAGTGCATATATAATTTTCATTTTTTTAGTTGATATGTCATAAGAATTTCTAATGGATGCAGAATATTCAGGCAAATCAATATACTACACTTCACTGCATGTTTCTGTTGTTGGGCATTTAGGATAATTCCATTTTTTGCTACTATGTATAACAATATTCTATAATATTTAAACATCTATGGCATATGCCTTTTCAGTAGATTATAGAAATTCAGAAACAGATTCAGACAGTCATGGTTGCCACTATTTACACAGTCACAGGGTCAATTCCGATTCACTATGGCTTTACAACATTGAGTGTTACCATGTCAAGTATTTGCTAATTTCCTCATTGAAAATGACACTTGTTTGACTTCTCTTTTATCTTATGGCTGATGAGTGCTTCTCTGGACATCTTCACTCTTCCTACTCTAAGCATTTTAGCATTTTTTTGGTTGCATTTTAGCATTTTAATTGTTTATAGTTCCCTGAGCAAAACAGCCTGTTCCATGGATCTTGTTTGCAGGTCTCTCTTGACCGAATAGGAACCCCTTGAGGATCTATAGGCTCTTGGGGTCTTATGTAATGCCTGGCACATAGTGGGTGCTCAATAAATGTTTATTTATTAATAAATGCATAAATGAATGAATGAGGTTGAACTTTACCCCCATGTTTGTTCAGCAGCTGTGATTTCTGAATTCATTGTCCTTTGTTCATTTCCTTATCAGTGTCAGATTTTTAATGATTTTTTATTAGTGGTTGAATATGAGATATTAACTCTTTTACTGTCACATAATCACTGAAAGGGATTATTAGCCCATATAGCTTTTTCCATATTTTAAAAGAAAGAGTAGGAGCTGGGCTAATAAATGTGTCATGTCCTGTTGTATTTTTTCTACTTAAAAAGTGCTCAGAAGGTGGGGCTGGGGGGGAGGGAGAAAAAGAGAGAGAGAGAGAGACAGAGACAGACAGATTGAGTCTAAGACATTGAGTTCTGAATTCTGAGATATGTCAGAGAATTTGGTTACTCTGTTTAAACAGATCTATGGGTCGTTCATGTGGAGAGAGGAAAAATGTCGATCACATTTCAGGCTCTCTGAAGCTGAAAAGATCAACCAGCCCCTGAATGCGGTAAAAAACGAATTCTCCTAGTCCACACAGAAAGGTTGGTTTCAATGAAAAGGCACACAGAGTGGCTGAGTAATTTCTTAATATATTCTGTTTGTAAATGGGAAGTGAAAACACTCATTAGTAATCCTTAAACTGTCAGTGAATCAGCACTGTCCGTAGGAAACAAACATATACAACCCTGCCTACAATGAAAGGAGAAAAAAAAAAGGTTGCTTTTTCCCTCCTTTTTTTTTCTTGTAAGAGATGCTTTTCACGTTTTTAAAAACATATCAAAAATGGATCATCACATTGCCCCTCTGAGTGTGTTGCTGCATTCACAAACTGTAATATTTTTCTGGTTAATATTTTATAAAGCAGACAAACTCATAAAATGCAAACTGTCATGATCTTTCAAGATAATAGGGGCTCCCTCTAGTCAAAGTGGAACCTTAAGCCACATGGCTCGAAATAAAGAGAAAAGAATTCCAGCTTCCCAAGGCTGTCAGACCTATTATTCAGAAAAGGAGATTTTGGGTTCACAAGCAAACCAACAACAACAATGACGACAACAATAAAACCCATCTCCCAAATGAGAAAAAGCTTCTTGAGGTTAGGGATTCATTATAGACTTGTCGATGTATCTCCAGAACCTAATGCAGCCCTTAGGAGATGACTCTGAAAACGTGATTGAAAGATTAAAAAAAAAAAAACAGACGGGGCAGCCCTGCCTTGGATGGTGGATACCTCCTGTGCATACCCCAGACTCACTCTGCGCCCTCTACCTGCCGTTCTGCCCGGGACGCTGACCCACACAGGGCACATGAGTGGGCATCTCGGGCTTTTCAGGGGAGCTCAGCCAGTGAGGGCTCTCAGAAGGAGTTAGGAGGAGTGAAGGACACTGAGGTAGAGTATTTATTCCCTTGACTTCTTCCTTCTGAGATTACCTGCAGTTGGCAGCTCTCCAGAGGTCACAACACCTGTCAGGTGAACGTCTTTGTCCCATCCTTCTTTCTAGGCTCCAATGGCACCTTGACCCTCATTCCCTCAGCCTAGGTGTTGTGTGCTATCGCTTGTCGTCCCTTCCCTCCACCCTGCCCACACCTTAGCAAATGTCCCTTTATGAAACTCTCCTGTAATCATACTAATTTGAAAGTGCCATCTATTTTCCGGGAAGCAGGATATAGATGGCCAAGGGGTATGTGCGTGTTGGTTTAGTGGCTGCATCCTAAATTTCAGTTTGCAACCTGCTCACCATGCTCTGTGCCCCACAGGAAGGGGGGCCTTTTTCCCAATCACATACTGTGTGAGCTGGTGCCACCTTGGGCTCCATGTATGTATCTGAGTTTAAGATTATAAAAAAAGGCAATTTGCCGATAGATCTATTTTCTCTGTTCCACCCCCCTCCCCCATTGTCCTCTGAGTTGTAGCTTTGCCTGCAGGCTGAGTGAGTCACCTCCAGTCATGGCTGCAGCCATGACAGCAGTAACAAAGGCTCTCCAAGTGTTGACTACTTTGGCTGTTCCCACAGAAGAGAAAAGACCACAAACCAATGATAACAGCTCCTCTGGACACCTGGTGTTTTTGTGGCTGCTTCTACCTGTTCCTTCATTGGTGCTTTCGTGCAGACTCACCCTCCCTCCACTCCCGAGAGGCATGTGTGATTCTGGGCCATCAGCACAGTTGGCAGAACCTGTTCTTATCATTCCCATCTTTAGTGTGAATGAGAGAAACAGATCCAAAGGACAAAGGCTACCTGCTGAAATGAAATGATCTGCCTTATCTCTTGCCCTGCCCCTGTGGGACGTAAGCCCCAGTTCAGTGGGGTGTGTTAGACGTCCTGCTACTTTGTTGTTCAAGTTTCCCGATTTTAATTGACTTCACAACTTCTGCCTCAGCACCTGGAATGCTTCCAAGTAAGGCTGCTATGAATTGCACCTTAGAAATGGGATGTGTCAATCCTCCGATTGATTCTTATATCTTCAGCGACCTAGAGTGTGCTGGGAATGGTGAATGAAGGAGACATTCATCTCTCCTCATCCCCGCAAAAGAATCGACAGTTACCTGGGCTACTGGGCCAAGCTAGGGCCTGTAAATCTGAGTTGATGGCTCAGTTCAGGTATTGCTTCCTATTTTTCTCTTCCCCATGTGTTTCAATGCTTATCTGATCCTCTGACTATTCAGCTCCTGTACAGAACGATCTTCCCCTTAGAATGCTAGACTCAAGCTGATTTTAGATGAGAAGCCAACAAGATCCTTTCAGCAGCACTCAAAGAGATGAAATCTCAAGCTGCACACTATCCTTGCGGCCGAAAGAGGCCGGCTCAATTTGAGCAGCAATAATTAACTTAAAAAATTTTCCAACTCCAGGCCTTTGCATCTCACTAATTATTTTCAAGGTAAATTGAATTTGCCTTGCAGTAACTTCCTGAAGCTCTACCTTGCAATAAGCAATTTGACATGAAATCACTGAGCTGTACTTGCTCAATCCAGCCATGGATTCCTAATTCTTCTACAATTTAGAATTACAGCCTCTTTGAGCTGCAACTGAGTTTTCCACCAGCGTAATTACCACTTTCTTTATTTTCACCTGTAGTGAGCAGCAGCATTACCTCATGAAGTGCACAGGAACACTTCAGCTAGTTGCTGAAAATGATGGAATACTAATCACTGACTTCTGTGCTGTGGGTGGGTGGCAGCATTTTAGAAAATGAAACTGTAGGTCATTAGGGTGAAATATTTCAATGAAGTCCAGCCTTGGTGATGTGCTGAATCTTAAACCAGAAAAAAAGAAAAGCAAACCAAACAAAAACAGGTTGTTTTTCCTTTTGAATGAACATAGAGCAATGACTTTAAATGCTCAGTCACGCAGGCCTGAGCCCTCTCAGGTGCCCCTTGGGGACTGTCATCTGATCTGCCAATCAAGTCACTGGGTTTTCTGTCCTCCACACTTCTTTCCCTTCCCAGCTTTTATTCAGATATTCTGCTGTGATGAATAGAGAGTTAGCCTTTATTTCAAAAACTCTCCATATAATATCAGAGCTATATTAGTTATTTACAAATCAGTCTAGCAGACAACTTAATATTGTTTCACCTGCACGGCAGCCAGTGATACCAGGAACCTCTAGACTTTGACTTATTCTGTTTGGCCCTAAGTTAAACTATTTGTTCTTTAAAGGTTGCTAAGTACTTTAGAAACTGATCCTTTTGGATGCTCCTTGCTCATGTGTGTGGAGAAAAGGGCGTGCACAGTGGATTTAGGAAGATGATGAGGGAAGAGACTGCAGTCCAGCAGGAGAGAAGATCCACAAGTTGAAGACCTGAGATGGAACCCTGGGCAGTTAAGAAGGGCTCCTGCAAAGGGGCTGAAGTTCTGAAGAGGCAGAGGGTAGGCTCTCAGTGGCTCTCAGCCAGGGCAAGTTTGTCCTGGGAAACTGTCTGGAGATGTTTTTGGTTGACCCAGCTTGTGGGGGGAGGAAGTGGGGAATGCCAGGCTCAAAATGAGTATGTGACTTACAGAGGTCACACACAAAGAAGTGATGGGACCAGGCATTTAATCTCCTCCCCACCAGCTCCTGCCTGTCTCCCTAGGTGCAAAGGGCACAATCATTCTAGGGCCAGCTCTAATTCCTCCTCTTCACCTTTGACCTCCCCACCTGATCTCTAGCCATGAGTTTCTCAGTTCAGCACCGGGGACCCTCTGGCTTTGCTGTGGAGGGGTGTACTGTGTGTTGTAGGATGTTTAGCAGCTCCCCAAATCTCTGTAAGTTACTCCCTCCTTTTGAGCCTCTGTTTCCTCATCTGTTCAATCAGTTTTTTATTGACACAACAAATATCTATCGAAACTTTACTATGTTCTAGAAGCTGTTGCAGGCTTTGGGGATACCACAGTGAACAAGAAAATATCCCTGCCCATAGTTAGCTTATATTCTTCCATAGAGTAAGCAATAAAAACATAATTAAATCAAAATTTAATGTATTATCAGGCAAAGAGAATAACAATAAGCAAGGGAAGGGACGGGGAGTCATACGAGCTGTTTTTGTAATCAGGGGCATCGGGGAGGGGCACTCTGAGAGGGTGACATTTCAGCAGTCCTGAATGAGTGCGGGAAGAAGCCACGAATTTTTGGTGGAAGGGCATTCCAGGCAGGGGAGGAGCAAAGGCAAAAGCCCTAAGGCAGGGTAGTGTTTGGTGTCCTCAGAGCAGCCGGGAGAGGGGGTGGCAAGGACTCCGTATTTTGTTCTAAGTGTAAGGAGAAACTTTGGGAAGTTTTGAGTAAAAATGCATGGGGTAGAGGAGTGCCTTCTGTGGCTGAGACTCTGCCAGCCAAGGAATAGTCGCAGTTAGTCATTCTCAGCCTTGGCGGCACATCGAAGTTGACTGGGCTGTTTTGCAAAGCATCCATGTGCAGGTTCCAGCCAAGACCAGTTAAAGTCAGAATCTTTGGGGGTGAAACAATCAGCATTTGATAGAAGCTCACCAGGTACGCTAATGTGTTGCCCAAGTTGAGAGCCTCTGGTTTAGGTGAACTCAGTGGCAGAGGGACATCATCATAGAAATGAGGTCAGGAGGACTCCGGTGGCTTCTTCTGCAGGGAGAAAGTAGAGGCACCTGAGCTGGGTGGGAAGGATTTGGATTAGAGCGCTGGGCATGGTGGAAAGAGGCAGGCTGTTGCTGGTGGAAGAACAAGCTGACTTTCTGGGCTAGGTGTGGGGACCACGGCACAGCAACACCACAGAGCCTCGGGCAGGGCTCACCCTGGGAAGCCAGGCCTCTGTAGCAGGAGGTTGAAGCTTTTTTCAGTTTCAAAGTTCCTGTTCCCTTAATTGCTCAGCTTGTATTCAGCTCCTCACTTGTTGCTGGTTTTTCCTGAGTTCACCTTCCTGGGAGGGGCTGGCTTTACTGCTCTGCTCCTGCTGGAGCTCTGGTCTTTTGAACTCCGGGGCCAGGAGCACCCTCCTCATAGGTATTCGCTGTACTGACATCTTCTGGTTCCAGCTTCTAGCCTTGAGTCCAGAGGTCCTGTTTGCAATTAGGGAGCAACCAATATCTTCTTCTGGGCCTAGTGGTTAGTCAACATTAGTGATGAAGGGGGTTTTGTATACATTATGATAATATGTACACACACACACACACACACACACACTTGTTTTTCTTGCCTTTATAAATATGAATGGCAAATACTAGGAACTGGTGCCATCAATCACTTTCCTTTCTCACATCCACAGCAGATCGGATTTTCATAACTGATGATTGTGACTGTCCCAGCACCAATGGTAATGGCCAGGCAAGATAAACCCCTGGCTTAAAAGGGCCATGCCCTGCCTCGAAGAGCAGCTTTTCGTGGACACATGCTGGAATGCTGGTTTACCAGGAATGGAGAAACCTCCCAGGCATAGTCCGAGGGCAGACCTCAGCTTCACAAATGTAAGAAAATGAGACATTGCTCTTACCACATAGATTATAAGTAAGTTCATCACTAAAAGATTAGTCATCATTCTATAGTTCAAACAGGGAGCCATCATGATTAGAGCTGTTCTTTAGGAAGGCTGATCTTGCAACTACAATACATGTAGGATGAGTGGGGTGAGTGGGGAAGGAATACATTAGATAAGCTAGGATGAGCACACATTTGTAGGAGCTCGTGGGTATGTGGTCCCAGCCTGCCAGTCTGTTTTGGGGCCGGGCAAGTTGTGGGGCTGAGTGAAGGGTTACTATTCCCAAAGGCTCTGAACCCTGCCTTCTTTACTCATATCCAACAGCCACAAACTTCAGAAGGACCCAGCGCTTCCCATCACCACACAGCACATGCAGCTAGAGCAGCAGTGTAAATGGAAACATTCTTGCTACTACAAATTAATCACTATCTAATTTGCATGGCTTGTTGATGAATTGTGCATAAGGCTGAAAGTCCAGGGCAAAGCTTCTAAACTGATAGCTGGTAACAATTTCCCACTTGCTCTGGAAGAGCATGAGCCCAAGATGCTTTACTTAGCTGTCACCACTCAAGCCAATGGCAACAAAGGAAGAGGCTGGGATGCTTTTACCTTCCATCCTTGGGCTCCAGGCTCCAACTCTGCGGAGATGTCCAGGACTTGGCCAGCCACTTGTATGCAAACTGTATTTATTTATGGGTTTGAATATACACTTCAACTAAACATCAATTTATCAAGTATCTTGGTATGAAAAGGAAACATTTTTACTGCAGACTATAAAGATTCTGAAACCCATAGCGTTCCATGGATTGCACTTAATTATAACAAAATCCATTTGCAATGAAGGGAAATTAAATGAATAAGCACAAGTCTCAGGAGTAACCTCATTGCTACTACAGTTGGATGCCATTATGATGTTGAAGCCGAAAGTGGCAGATGTCTGCCGAGAGAAAGAAGGGACTGGGAGGTTCAGTGGTGATGAGCTGGCAGCTCATCTCCCTGCGAAAGTAGAATCTGGGTCTTCTTTTCTTAAAGAACTCAGGGCTTGGCTTCAAAGGAGATATCAATAAGCTGGCCACTGGCATATAGAGGAGCCTATCTGTCACCTGATCTTAGTTTAGTGAGTCTAGTTTTTTCCTATTTTCACAAGAAAAGCCTTTAGTTTTATTTGTGTGAAATATGGGAGTGCCTGACTATCAGCTGGACACTAAACCCTATGGGAAATGAATGCCACTTGGAACACCATGATGGCCCTAGCCAGATCCATTGTGGGCAACACCTAAGCACTGAGTCTGAGATGGAAAGAATTTTGAAGAATTGGGGGGGAGGAAAGTAACTAAGCCTAGATCATTTGGGTGGTTGATGGAGAAACTTATCCTTACAGTTTTCCTAGAACTAGTAGGACCTCCAGGACTGGACCACAACACAAAGAACCCAACAATGCCAGTCCAGTCTCCCAAGACCACTATTGGATTAGGTACTCACAATTTTGGGCTCAACTGAGGCTTGAAAAATGATGGGACGAAAATGGGCTTTGTTGTAGGGTGGGGTGAAACCTAGAATAGGGGATGTGGGGTGGGGAACAGAGTCAGTTTTACAGTGTGGAGTCTACTGTAAACCATCGGGTGCCATACTGGAAAATTGCTGGACATTGTTCTCTCCACTTATTCCACAATTGCTCTGTATCATATTATAAGCCAATGCCTCCTACTCCTTCCCATATTTATTTGTAATAAATGAAATTTTCACTATGGAAGATTCTAGTGACCATCTATATTAGAAAAAATATTTAATCAGAAGAAATGATAACAGTCACAAGGATGTGAGGCCTGCATTCCCTGACTGTGGCCCACTGATGGGGCCCCTTCTCTTCCCGCCCTGCTGTGACAGAAGGAATGCACCTTCCCATGATCTATGAGACACTGTTGGAGATGGCAGTGTGACCTCCCCCCTCAGACATGTCTGTTCCACCTTCTAGAGGCCCACACTTGAGCTGAAGCCATGTCCTTCTAAGCAGAAGTAGTACCAGAGAGGAGTGTAAGTTTATGGGAGACCAGAGTTCCCTTGGTGCCCAGCTGATTCAATAACTGGCACTTTGTTTCCAAGAACTTGTTCATCGGAGTATCACTCTGTCCTCTCTCTGCACATAGGGACTTTTTGTGTCTGACTAACACCTTCTTTGGTTCCTTTACCTTGCTTTCAGACAATACGTGGACTAAGGCAAGCCATGTGAAACCCCTGGGGTGGTTTCTCCTTCAGGGTGAAGAACTTTTGCCACCAATAAGACTGGCACCTCACATCATGTGACTCAATTCTGGCCAGACCTCCATGGGACTTCAAGGCAGCCATACAGTGCCCCCACCTCCAGGTTCCCTTGGGGCCCCTCAGCCTCAGCACTTAGACGTGACTTTGAGTGCAAAATAGGAGCTGGGCTATAGGGAAAACAGGTCTTTCCTAAGTTTCTCACTGCATTTATGTTAGCGTGTTGAAACAGAGGCAGAAAGTTGCTTCTGTGCTTTACAAATGAGAAAATGATGAATGAATGAAGGAACCCTGACCCCAGTGGGTGTGGGATAGGGAGAAGGCTTGGGGCTTGCTCTTCAGCTTTTTGGGAACTGAAGCTTCATTGTGTATCACAAGGGAGCAAAGACGGGACATGTGGCTTGACACCCTGTGCCTTTTCTCTTCTGCCCGGAGAAGCTCAGAGCTGAGGAGGGCAAGTACTTAAAATGGTTTTCTGATGGAGAAGTTCTCTTCACTGCGAGGAACACATTTATAAAATGGAAAAGAGTGAATGGCTGACTTAGCAGTAACTCCTGCCTGGGGCTGAGCTGGCAGCTGCTGCAGGCCGGCGGCAGTCAGTGCCTTCACAAGGCTCTGTCAGACTTCTGATGGAGAAACGAGTGCCAGTCAGAGGGTGTCGCTGTCTCAGGAGGCTGAGAGATTAGCACACAGCCACGTTGGGTGAGGATGGGGTGTTGCTGGAGTGCACATGGCATGGCGGGGTGCAGCCACCCTGTGGGGCCTTATGCTGCAGGGTTTGAGCTGAGGCCCATTGACGTTTGAGGAATGCGGGTACAGTATGTGGAGATGGTTTCTCAGCTGTGGTGTGGTCTGGTGGGTTTGATGACCCTGTCACACAAGGGCAGAGACATCTTGCCCCTTCCTGACATGCTTGCTATTGCCACTTAGCAAAGAAGCCTTAGTTATGGTGACAGTTGAACTCCAGCTACGTCCAGTCTATGAGGGGCACGGGCCCCATGTCATTAGCTCTCACAGGACTCCTGCTCACTCTCCATCCTGCCTGCCTGCCTTCCCCTTGTCTTCTCCCTCCACTTAATCCTATTTTACCTTTTTTCTCCATTTTCAAATCTCTTTCCTGCTTTTCTGATTTGGCCGCTTTTGTCTTTCCAGACTTTAAGGAGTGTTTTGGACAACAGTTGTGTATATGTGGGTCAAGATTAAGGAGGCCTGGGTCTTAGGAGCTGCTCTGCCATTTACCAGCTGTATCACCTTGGACAAGTTACCTGGCCTCCAGTCTGCCATATGGCCTTTATGTTTATTTATTTCAATTTTTGAATACATAATAATGTGGTTCTAAAACTTGAAAATTCTGCCTCTCATCCCCAGCCATGCAGTTTGCCTGTCTATAGGCAAACAAGGTCAAAGTGTCATCTCCCAGAGGATAAACACACACACACATGGAGATTAATGTTCTTTTCCTCCAATTCAAACAAATAATAACATACCATATACACAGTTCAGCTCCTTGCATTCTGCTTTAACGTACTCCAGGACCTTTCCACATCAGCGCATAGACCTGCCTCCCTCTTTCTCCCAGCTGCTTAGTGTTCGATTGAATAGTCAGTCTTCTATTAGTGGACACTGAGGCTGTTTCCAGTCTTTTCTGTGCTTCAGTGCTGCAGCAAACAACCTTGCTTATACATCATTGTGCCTGTGTGAGAGCAAATCTGTGCTATGAAGTCCGTGAAGTGGAATTTCTGGGTCAGACAGAAAGACAGAGACAAGCTCATCCTACTAGATACACGACCTTGGAGAAGGCAATTGGTTTTTCTGTCCCTCACTTTCCAGTTTGTAAAAAGGAGGGCTGGCCTAGGTGACATGCAGGTTCTTTCCACCTTGAGAGTTCCTGGGATTCAGAAGCTGCCCCCTGGGAGGAGTCTGGCAACGAAGGTGTCTCTGGCCCTTGTGATCTGCCCACAAACACAGTGTCCCTGGGTCTAGGCCACCATGGCCAGCAGGGAGCCAAATTCCATTCTGTGCACAGCTAACAGAGCAGAACTTGAAGACACAAGTCCAAAGGTCAGGCCTGACTTCATTTGTCCTCAAATGATGTCTCTCTTCTGTTCTGACCTTTTGCAGGTAGCTGCTTCAGTAGGCATTTTGCTTCAATTTACAAAATTGAGGGGAATGAAAAGGCTAAACATACTTAAGATAAGTAGAAGGGAGCATTAGCCAGAATGCTGGGCATACAAGGACAGTAATGAGACATTTAGCTTATTATTCAACAATATAATCAACCAGCCAATTTTTTTGTTGCATGTTTGTTGGTACATTGACTAAACACAAGCCTGTCTGATGGTTTTGCTCTTGCTGAATATTGGGTTTTGTGGCTGCCAGGCTAAATTTCAGCATGGCCAAGGCCCAGGTATGAACATCCTGCATGTGCTCTGGTGCTTAGTGCTATCATCGATCATCATGAGCATCGGACAATGTTTGACTTGCAAGACACCCTGGAATCAGTCAAGCAAGCATCTAGCATGTGTGCAGATGAGAAATGGAAACCAAAATGAGGAAGTGCACCAGTGCTGTGCCACTCTGTGGTAGGTAGAGAAAGGTATTCAGAAGGCCCTGCCACAGGTCTTCCCAGTAGCATAGCCGGCACACATGAGTGGCCCAACAACACATAGAAAATGGAATTGTTAGTTGGGGGACAGGTGGAACTCAGAGATCCACGCAAAAGTCCTCAGGAACCTCTGCTGGAAGGAAGAGGATCAGTGAGGCCTCCAATCTCAGAAGGCTTAGGTAACCCGGGGCAGGTTGTGGAGTTACAAATGTGGGCACAGGGCAGGAGCAAGGCAAGGACAGGATTCCAGGGCTGAGGCACCACATGTGGACAGGGCACAAGTGCAGCTGTCAGAATTGGGAACCTAGCAAGAGTGATTTGATTTGGGGCAGCAGCTCTTTGTTCCACCATGTCTTGGGGAAGTAAACTTGCAGATAGGAGTACTCCAGCCCAGAGTGGGGAGAAATGAACCAGGAGCCACGTGGTTCTGATGACCACCCCCCTAGACAAATTGCCCTGAGATTCTCCCTTCTTCTCTCTGCAGCCCCAACACTGCCCTGGTTCAGACCCTGAGGTCCCTTTCTAGGGCCAATGCAATAGAGGAACTGGTGTCCCCTTGTCCATCATTTCCTTCCTCAACCTGTTCTCCACCCAGCAGCCAGATCTGACTTGTCCCTCCTCTGCCTAAAACACTCAGTGGCTCCTCATGGCTCCCCCAAATGCTACATGAGGCTTTAGCAACTGGTCTCTCCCTCCTTTCAGCCTCCCCTCTTGTACTTTTGTGCTCTAGGAATGCTAAACTGCCATGGCATTTCTAGCTTCTGAATCTGTGCTTACATTATTACCTTTGCTTAGAACTTCCCTCTCTACATTACTAACCTGGGTGATTTTTATTTTTAAAACTAAACTTTGTCTTTGTCTCCTCCAGAAAGCTTCTTTTCTCTTTCCCGAGAGTGACCTGATCCCCATAATCCCTCAACTTTGGCTGTGTGTTCAAATGGAGAATTTTTAAAACTACGGATGCCAGGGCCCCACTTCAGACCTATTAAATCAGTAGGTTTATGCTCTGCATGCTGATGCTTTTAGCTGAGGTCATGATATCTTAACAGGATTTCCCAATGATCCAGAAAAAATTGCGTGTGTATTTCTATCATAATATATATTTATTAACTCATTCTGCCTTTTCTGTTTGAAAAATTTTAAATAAAAATTTGAGAAAAAAATCATTAGTTCTGTCCAGACTGGCCTGGCCATCTATCATTTTACAAAGCTGCTGAGTGGTGCTTCTGCACAGAGCTGATGAGGACTACCGCATTCATCACTTGCCATGTTGTTTAATGGTCTCTTTGTTTTAACTCTGACTTCCCTAGGAGATGGCCAGATCCTTGAGGACTGGAGCCTCTGTCTTTTAGACCTTCATATCCCTCTGCCTCCCCATCCCTAGTGTGTGCCTGGCATGAAGTGGGTATTTAAATCCGAGGTCTATACATATAACACATCTAACTTGTACTAACCATATTTCAAGTGCTCCATAGTAATATGTGGCTTACAGCTACCATATTGGAAAGTGCAGCTATTTAAATACAATACAGAACATTTTCTTTTGTGTCTGGATACTCATATTATTTCAGATTACAGCCTGGAGACGACAAATCAGAACAAATAGTGGAAGTCTCTTTGAGTTTTATTTGTGAGACACTGAATCTTCTTCTTCCTTACTCTTATTCCAGCTTCATCAAAATGAGGCAATTTTGTATTTTTAAAAACTATGACAGTCCAGTAATTAACTTTTTCACTCTCAGTTTAACTTGAGCACAGCTTTCAATAAATCATGGCGTGACAGCTGCACACGCTCCCCCTCAAACAGCTCCCAAGGGAACACACAACTTCGGAAAGCCCCAAGCTCCCACCCAGACGAAGACAAGTGCCCTGTGATCAGGCTGCCTTGCCATCTCTTTCCATGGTGAACACGTAGCTGCTTGCCCTGACTCTGCTGGAGGTGCCCTCATAACACCTCCCAATGCCTCTTGAGCCAGCCAGCACTGTCTCTCCTCTGCCATCCCAAGACTGGGGATTGGAATGAAAGCTCAGAATAATTAGTGACCTGTCTGAGGTCAGGCAGCAATTTGTCAACACTGATGGAACACAAGCTGTTAGGCCCTGGGTGGCCTTTTGAAAATGCTCTGCAGTGCAAGCATTGTGCATTCCCAGCGTTTTCATTAAGAATGGTGTCCTGGATGATAATGACTACATTTTCACCATGCTTAGTGCCTTACCTAATTTAATCTTGACAACAGCTCTCTGAGGCTGTAACTCTTATTATCCCCACTTTAAAGATGAGGAAACTGAAGCAGGGAGAGTGACATGGTTTGCCAAGTAAGGTCACCAAATAAAAGACAAGGAGGAGTCAAACCCTAGAGGAGCAGAGCCCGAGCTCCTCACCGCACCACCGTGCACCTTTCAGACTAGGGTTGACCCACCTGCGTTTTCTTCTCATCAGGGAATTAGATTCTGACTCTGTCCTCAGCATCTACCATGGTGCCTGACACTAGATGCTCAATAATTATCTGTTGACTGTCACCTGTGTGCTGCTGGTGATGTCCAACCTCAGCTCTAGAGCACAATTCAGGATGAAGCTTGCTCCACTTAACGTCTTTTGTCCTGTACTTGAATTGACTTTGATCTGTGTCTTGCCTCCTGGTTTGTACTTGACTTCTTCATCTGTGGCCCTTCTGTAAATGATCTGAGCCCTGTTCTAAAGACAGAGATGTGTTCACTCACAACTCAAGCTCGAGACAGGTCTGATCTTGGCACGAGCACCATTGAGTTCCATTTCCCTACCTGCTGAGTGAAGAAAATAGACCAAATGACCTTGAAAGAACACCAAGCTTCCCATCCCTTTGGTCCTGACAGGCTGGATTGCAGGGGGAAGAGTTGGGAGGTGGGAGTAGAATAGAGGCTAAGGTGCCAGGATTTCTATGTGTAAGAAGAGTGTGCACTGTGACAGGCTTCATGGGTGGTGGCAGGGAGGAGAGCCTGGCACGGGCTACCCATCCACTGGCCTTCAAAATCCAACCAGTTTCCCATTTTCCCTCCTCTTCCCACCCAAAGCTCTAACCCAGGTCTGCCTGACTACAGGCTCCATTTGTTTCCACACTAGCTGATGGCAGCAGGCCTGTCCTGAGAAGTCATCCTGGGCTTCCTTTCCACCCACCCACCAGCACCTTCTTTTCTGCATTAGAGTAACTCCTCATGTGCCTGCAGCAGAATACTAGGCACAGAGACCACCAAGGGCTTCTTCAGTGGTGGAGGGTGTCAAAAGGTGCAGTATTGGGAGGATCCTGGGAAAGCAGGGGGTCCCTTATCAGGGAATCTGCAGCCTGGTTACTCCTCCTGAATAGGCTCGGACCCCAGTCCCAGAAGGTGTGCAAGCCCTCACACACCAGGTCTGGGGCCTTCACACCCATGTTTCCTGCTCTTGGTAGAAGTAAGGGGTCTTGGGAGCAAACACCTTGAACTTTGTGAGGAGATGCTGGAAAGCTGGGCTGTGGATAAGGATGGAATGCAGGACCAGTTAAACCAGGTTCACATGCAGGTTTTTTTTCCTTGACTTTCATATCCTTTGTTTCTCAAATGAAAAATGTTTCCATGATAACACGGAGCAATGTCTGACCAATTCTATCTCTCTGTTTTTTTTTGTCCTTGTCTCTGTCTTTCTCTGTCTCTCTTCTCTCTCTCTCTCTCTCTCTCTCTCTCCCTCCCTCACACACACACACACACACACACACACACACACACACGCATGCACGCACTACCAAACCCTAGATGTGAGGTCCTCAGTAAGAACCTGAGGAATATCATTCAGCCATGAGAAAGAAGAAAATCATGCTGTTTGCAATGATATGGATAAAACTGGGAGCCATTATGCTAACTGAGATAAGCCTGACAGAGAAAGACAAACACTGCATGGTATCATTTACATGTGGAGTCTAAAACAAAAGTCAAACTCACAGAAACAGTAGAAAAGTGGTAGCCAGGGGCTTGGCTGGGAGGTGCTGCTAGGGAAGAAATAAGGAGAGGTTGGTGAAAGGGTACAAAATTTGAGCTCTAAGATGAATATGTATTGGGAACCACCCTTCCTGGTTTCAGGAGCTGTAACCTCCCCCCACCCCCATGGCTAAGGCTGAGTGAGTGACCTTGGGACCATAAGCCACTAAAGAGACAAAGCTTATCTCCCTGGCAGGGGCACTGACTCTGCCCTTTTCACTTCACCCTGCCTGGCCCCCAGTGCATGATTGGTTAGCCAATGATGGGTGAGATTCCTCAAGGGAGGAATGACCTAAAACAGGCATGATCACAGGGGGCCCCCAGGGAAGGACTTGGGGGACTATAGTAAAAGGGGTGATAGACCCTCACCCCTTGGCTTTGACATAGCCTGAGTCCTCATTCTGCCTGTGAGAGAAGTCTCCTAATCTCTTGGCTGCTTTACTTCCCCTGCCTGATTTAAGCCTGAAACAATGACAGAGGGTAGTGTAGCCCTGTGCTGGAAAGAATGGGTTCCCCCAGGGTGATCGGGCCTAAGAAACAATACATAAAATCCTGTGAAATCTTCTTTGCTAAGAATGCTCTCAATTTTCTGATAAGGGTCCAAGTAGGAAATGAGTTTGTTTTCTAAAGTTCTGTAGCTCTTTAGCTAACAGACCCTGACTCAGAATAAGCCCTAGTAGTTCTTTGTATGTCATCTATTGTTTGATCATTACTGCCTGACAATGACTGATGAGCTTTACCTGTATTCCTGTGCAAACTGGACCCAATAAAAGCCCATTGAGGAAAAGGCTCTGGGTCCTTCTCCTTTGAGAGATTGGCCACCTTTCCTTCCCAAGCAGATCATGTCTTCATAGACTTATTCTCATCTGCGGCAGACAGGAGGCTCTGCAGGCAAAGCTCCCTCACAAATATGGTCTGAGGAAATGAAGTATAATGATGATGATAGTTGATAAAACCATTATATAATTCAAATTTGTTAAAAGAGTGGAACTTACATATTTTCACAAAAAAGATAAATATGTAAGGTGATGGATGTGTTAATTAGCAAGATGTTGGAATCCTTTCACAATGCATATGTATATTAAATCACCACAATGTATACTTTAAATATCTGACAATTTCATTTCTCAATTATACCTCAATAAAGCCAAAAAAAAAAAAAAGGAAAAGAAAAATGGACACAAGGGCAAACTTCTCACAGGATTTAATGTCACCCTTCCCAATCTGATTAAATAAAGCCATCTGGAGACCTTCTCCCAGAGACTGTTATTCTTTAACTCCCTCTAAGGCAAAGAGGTCCATGGTGCTAAATGCAGAGTGACATTTAGCCAACTGAGTAACACCAGCCCTGAGAGTCATAGGTCTTAAGGGAACAGCCAGCTTTTACCTCAAGCATTAATTGACTCAATGTGGTCTGTAGAACCTTTACATGGTGCTTTACATGGTCAGGTGCTATTCCTCCTTTCCAGGGACCTGCTGGTCAATCGGGATATAGACTGCAGACAGGCCCCTCTCTCACCACTTCCAGTAGTTCAATCTTCTAAGGATTTCAGCACTTTCATTCTCTTCCCACAGAGACAGGAGCTGTAACCCCCCCCATGGCACAGACACATCCTGACTGAGAGACACAGAGAAGTCACTCTGCCAGGCTGAGGAAGTGGTGGACTGGAGATGGAGGCAGGCCCTGGGTGCTGAGGAAAACAGATGAGGCAATCTACCACAGCCTGGGCTGGGCTCCTGGAGAAGGTCACCCAGAGCCTAGTCTGGAAGGTGAGAAGGAGCCAGCCAGGCCCTTCCCAGCACAGCAGACAGACAAGTGTGTGGATGTTCTTGCTGGAGGCTCAGGCAGGACATGTGTGTCAAGAGATTAGCTACAACCCCAAGAAGAAGCTGGTCATAGAAAGTCTTGTGTGTGGTAATAGAGAGTTTGGGCTTCATCCTGTAAACAATGAGCTTCTGGTGGAGAGTTTTAATGAAGACAGTAATATGGACAAAAAATAGTAGTGGATGACATGTATTATATGCTTTTACATGTAAGGCATTGTTCCAAGTGCTTTTTTTGTATGTATGTATTAACTTATTTAATACTTACAACAGCTCTATAGGGCATCTACTAAATTATTCCCACTTCACAACTGAGAGAATTGAAGCATGGAGTGACCCTACAATTTTGGAGCTCCTAAATTATGGAGCTGGGATTTGAACCTAGGAAGTCTGGCTCCTGAACTCAATCTCTTAGCAACTCTGCCATTATTTATAATTTTATTGCCATCTTTTTTCAAAAGGAATTTTAGGTGATTTATAATAAAACTATGTATATATAGAATAACAAATTAAAATAAAATTCAAAATGAAAGAGGATTCAGAAACATAGAAAAGCAAGGATATAAGTTCAAAGATGGGCAATCACAGACTTTAAGCTCTAATCTCCCTTAGAGCTTTCTGACAAGAAGAGTGCAGAATGTGTCAGCATGCAACCCTTTTGTTCCTTGTTCAGTAAGGGGGTGCAGATCTGGAGAGATACGCTGTTCCTTGTGCTGAATTCTAGAAGGAAATTTGTTGTCTAATCCCTGATATTAAGTGTGATATAAGATACCAAGTGTATTAGTTTCTTAGGGCTGCCATAACAAATTACTGTAAATTTGTGCTTAAAACAACAGAAATTTGTTTTCTCATTTCTGGAGGCTAGAAGTCCAGACTAAGGTGTTAGCAGGATTGGTTCTTTCTGGTGGGCTTCAGGGACAATCTGTGCCTCTCTCTTTTGAGGCTGATGGCTGCGGGCCTCTCTTTTAGCTTCTTGGCATTCCTTGGTTTATAGATGTACCCTCCAGTTTCTGCCTCCGCCTTCATATGGCCTTCCACTTTGTGTCTCAATACTCCCTCTCCTTTCTTTTGTAAGGACACCAGCCATTGGATTAGAGCCCAGCCTAAATCCAGGATGATCTCATCTCAAGATCCCTAACTTAATTACTTCTCCAAAGACACTGTTTCCAAGTAAGTCACATTCATTCATAGGTTTCAGGGGTTAGAATTTGAATGTACCATTTTGGGGGCCACTCTTCAACTACATGAGGCATTTAACAGCAATTCTGCAAAATAATTAGAAGTATTTTTAATGGATATTTTTTACAGTGATGAAGACAAGTATAGATTTTTTATTACAATCCAGCCCACTCAAGATAGGTAGCTCCATTTAATTGCACCACCTACAGTTTATCCATCCTCTGGTCCCTGAGTAGAACGCCTTATGAGTTGTATTCATTTGATGGAAAGAACTTCCTTGTGGGTAAACTCAATTGGCAAACAGAACTCTCAATATGAGTTTTGGCCAGCACCCAGCCAGAATGAATATTGGAGGGAGGCTGCCTGATCTAGTAAAGAAGTTTCTGGTACCCGAGCTACCGCTGCTAAGTCTGGATCCAGTGCTGTGTATCACTGATGCCTGTCTGCCATGCACACCTGATTCCTTTTGGTTCTAAGTCCAATATGGCAACTCTCGAGGATCAGCTGATTATGAATCTTCTTAAGGAAGAACAACCCCCCAGAATAAGATTACAGTCATTGGGGTTGGTGCTGTTGGCATGGCCTGTGCCATCAGTATCTTAGTGAAGGACTTGGCAGATGAACTTGCTCTTGTTGTTGTCACGGAAGACAAATTAAAGGGAGAGATGATGGTTCTCCAACATGGCAGCCTTTTCCTTAGAACACTAAAAATTGTCTCTGACAAAGACTAAATGTGACTGCAAACTCCAAGCTGGTTGTTATCACAGCTGGGGTATGTCAACAGGAGGGAGAAAGCCACCTTAATTTGGTCCCGTGTAACATGAACATGTTTAAATTCATCATTCCTAATGTTGTAAAACATTAGTTGCAGTCCCAACTGCAGATTGCTTATTGTTTCCAATGCAGTGAATGTCTTGGCCTACATGGCTTGGAAGATAAGTGGCTTTTCCAAAAACCATGTTATTGGAAATGGTTGCAGTCTAGTTCAGCCTGGTTCCATTACCTAATGGGGGAAAGGCTGGGAGTTCACCCATTAAGCTGTCACGGAGACTCGAGTGTGCCTGTGTGGAATGGAGTGAATGTTGCCGGTGTCTCCCTAAAGACGCTGCACCCTGATTTAGGCACCGATGCAGATAAGAAACAGTGGAAAGAAGTTCACAAGCAGGTGGTCAATCGTGCTTGTGAGGTGATCAAACTGAAAGGCTATACAACCTGGGCCACAGGACTATCTGTGGCAGCTTTAGCAGAAAGTATAATGAAGAATCTTAGGTGGGTGCATCCAATCTCCACTATGATCAAGGGTCTCTGTGGAATAAAAGAAGACGTCTTCCTTAGTGTTCCTTGCATCTCGGGGCAGAATGGAATCTCTGATGTTGTGAGGGTGACTCTGACACCTGAGGGAGAGGCCTGTTTGAAGAAGAGTGCAGATACACTGTGGGGGACCCAGAAAGAGCTGCAGTTGTAAAGTCTTTTAATGTTCCACTTCACTTTTTAGGCTACGACAGGATTTTAATTGGAGATTGTGCATATTGTACCTTTTATCTGATCTATGACTAAAAACATCAATTTCCTAAAGACAGAAATAGTGATGGTTCAAAAAACCCTGTATTTCTATCCTGATGCTGGATGGTACTCACCTTGTGTAGTCCTAACCTGGTTAGTGTGAAACAGTTCCATCTCTTCAAAGGCACCACGGCCAATGTTGTATACACTACAGTTGCCCTTCAAACTACACGTGTGTTCACTGTGTGTTATATAACTTGTGGTTCCTTTACCCAGTGTACCTAGTCCAACTTTTTTTCTCTCTGGTCAATCACATCCTAGGATCCAATATATAAATCCAGTATTGCGTGTCTTGTGCATAATTGTTCTTAAGGATCTTATTTTGTTTACTATATGAATCAGATTAGTGTGCGTTGCCATATAATGTAAAAAGAAAGTGTACATATCAATAATGCAGCCAACTACCCAAGTTTCATACCAACTAAAGCACCAAATAAACCTTGAACAGTGAAAAAAAAGAAGTTTCTAACTAGAGGTACACATAAGAATCACCAGGGGAGATTTTGCAAAATACACATGCCCAAGTCACACCCAAGGTCAATGAAGCAGGACCTTGGACATCTAATGTCATTTCTTTTTTATTGACTTTTTAATGGGACTCTCCGTTTGTGATGGAATAGTTGGGAGGACATGTTCCAGGTTGCTGTTGGTTTCCTTTCAGCCTAATAACATGGAGAAGGGGAAATGGAGGCATATGGTCTGTCAGAGCTCAGGTGGTCTTAAGATTCTGTCTGTTTGCTTTCTTGGCTTCTTTCCAGAGGACACATCTGTCCTTCTCTGGACTTCAATGTACTCATCTACAAAATGGAAAAAAGCATACTTAACTCAGAGTTGTTATCAAGGTTAAAAGAAACATACACAAAACATGGAACACAGTGTCTCATATATGTGAAGGAAGAGAGAACTACATGAAGGTCATTGTTGTATGTCTTAGAAACATTTAGTGTCTTGGAGATTTCTGGTGATGATTACTATGGTAATAAGCTTTGAAGAAAAGCCCTTATCACTGAATCTTCTAATTTCTTTCTGAAAAGGTTATTGATTTTATATTTGTTCTTCAGCAATCATTGTTTGCCAGGAAGAAAAGCTATTTAATGAGACTCCTATGTCCTTCTGGAACAATGAATATTAAGAAGGGGACATCAGGAGGTTCTGGTGCAAACTCAGTTTCTCCTAATAAACTAGACTCTCAGCTCACCTGCAAACTTAGCCCGTGCTTCAGAGTAAATCACCTGAAGCTTTCATATCTCAGAGCTAGAATTTCATAGGAAAGATTTCCTAAGGGTGTTCTGAAGGCAGCAGCTCGTTTTCAAATATGGATTTTCCCAGAAATAACAAGTGTATCTTTACAATGGGTCTTTCTTAGGTGGGAATCAAAATAATACCTCAGGCATCATTATAAAAACTGTAATTCTTATACAATATCATGAACCTAAGAACTTTCACTCTAAGACTTCCAGGATCTAACCTACCTTCTGGACTCAATCATTATCTACCAAATCATACTACACAGTGGCTGAGTGTGATAATTAGCTCAGGTCACCAGAACAATATACCATAGACTGGGTGGCTTAAACAATAGAAATGTATTTTTTCATAGTCTGGAGACCAGAAGTCCAAGATCAAGGTGCTAGCATGGTAAATTGCTGGTGATAACTTTCTTCCTGGTTTGTGGATGGCTGCCTTCTCTCTGTGTCTCTGTGTCCTCACTTGGTCTTTCTTTGGTGCATGCATATGATGGGAGGTTAGGAGGTGGGAAGGGGTTAGGGAAGAGGGGGAAAGAGAGAGAGAATCCTATTAGACCAGGAGCCTACCCTTATGACTTCAGTGAACTGTAATTACTTCCTTATTCTAAATATAGCCACACTGGGGTAAGAGGTTCAAAATATGATTTGTGTTATGGACAGTCAGTTCAAAACACAAGTTGCTGATCCCCACACAGCACTTGGGGTGTCCTACCACCACGGCTTGGCTCCATCTGTTTTTCTACCTGGAATGGCTTTTGCCCATTCAACTCATATACCAGTTCTCCCTGCTAAGATGCCAACTCCTCCACAAAACCTTCACAGACTCCTTTCCCATTCTTCCCCCAGATGGACACTGGAAGTTCCCTCAGGATGTTTTTGAGTTTGTATAACACCTCCTCTTTATCATTGCATTTTTCTTTACATGTTCTTGTCCTCGCCTACTTTCTGTCTAGACCTGTGCTTCCCGGCCCTGGCTGTGCACTTACTTGTAGAGATTTTAAAAGCTCAGGTGCTAAGCCCCACTCCAGACCTCCTGAAGAAAAGTCTTTGATGATGGAGCCCAGGTCTGTGTCCTGAGATGGGATCATAGTGATGTGCGGCTGTGGTGAAAACTGCTGTACAAGGCTGTAACACCTTGAGAATGTCATCCCTGTGGGCACATATGGTGCCTCTCTGTGCTCCATATTATTTATTAACTCTTTGCTGATTCTTCCTTTAGTAAGACATTTCATAGACTTTCTCACCAGATGCAAGTTTGGTGCCATACACAATTTTGTTTCTGCCAGCGAGAGGCACTATGTGCTCATCTCCATTTTGTGGGCCTTGAGAGAGAGCAAGCAAACTTGATAAAGTGTTGTCAACAAAGAAAGAATAAGAAATGTTATTTACTGGCTGCCCATCAAGTACTGGCAACCGTACTAGGTGCTTTACATATTTTATTTGGTAGTTGTGTTAAAATACATATAAAATAAACTTCAGCATTTTATTGTGTATGATGCAGTGGCACTTAGAATGCTCACAATGTTATGCAACCATTGCCACTGTCTAGTTCCAGAGTATTTCCATCATCCCAAAAGGACACCCAGTACTGATTAAGAAGTCATTTCCTAATCCTCCCTACTTCCAGCCCTTGGCAACCACAGATCTGCTTTCTGTCCCTATGGATTTACCTATTTTAGCTATTGAATATAAATGAAATCATACAATATGTGGCCTTTTGTGTCTTGCTTCTTTTACTTAACAAAATGTTTTCAAGGTTCATCAATGTTATAGCTTGTATCAATACTTTCTTCCTTTTTATGACTGAATAATATTTCATGGTGTGGATATACTACATTTTGTTTATCCATTTATCAACTGAATGACATTTGGATTAATTTCACCAATTGGCTATAGTAAATAGTGTTGCTATGAAGATTTGTGTTCAAGTTTTTGCTTAAACACCTATTTAAAAAATTCTTTGTTATGTTCTATTAAAAGTAGATATAGTTACTGTCTTATTTTATGGATGAATAAATTAGACCTGTAAGATCTTACTTGTTCAAGTCATGTAGTTAGTAAGTCACAGAGTTGTAATATCAATTCTGGTTTTTGTATCCATATTCTAGAGTACATCCACGGCCCTATGAGCTGCTTCTGAGAAGTCAGATCTGACTTGTCCCCTATGACAATCCTGGAGTTAGGCTTTCTTACTTTCTGTTCTCAACTTCAGAGCAGTCTTTTCCAGGCATCTAAGACCCATTATGTCTGACACGAGCTCGATCTGTCACATCTCTGTCCCCAAAGAGCAGACAGGGCTGAATTTATCAAGGGAGAAGATTTGTGTGAACAGCAACTTGAACACTTTATTGTAAGGGATTACATAAAGTGTGGTTATTCTTTAAAAATGTGTACATATATACCCTGAATTGCCGTTATGATAAATATTACACTTCCTTCTTCATCATAATAAATGTACCTTATCCTTCTAGAATCAACCCTTTATTATGCTTATCAGTGTGGATGTAGGATACCTGTTTACTTTCATAACCATATGAAACATATGGTTTCATAGGCAAACATAATGACAAGACACTGGAGTGACTCTCATCTGGAAACTTGAGGAAAATGATGGTAAATTTGGAGGAAAGGAAGGAAATGTGAAACCTCTCCAGAAAGAGGTGTTGGGAAAGGATTTTTGAGATGCCTAGCAGTTACTGGAAGCAAAGAGAGAATCCATGTCCCTGCTGAAAAGTGAATGTTTCCTTGTTATCTGATGAGGGCCAGCAGAGTCGGGGGCCAAGATGAGAGTATTCCAGGAGGTTTTACTCTTGTACTGTGGAGACAGGAGCTTGGGGTTTTGGGGTATTGCCAGGAAGAAAATTGCCAGGTGAACTGGGGGAAGTTGTACTGGGAAAAGTCCCCAAATTCTCAAGGACAAAGTAGCCATCTGGAGCTTGTGAGAGGTGGGCCTGAATAAGCCACACTTGATTGTTATGCTTTGCTAAGCAGTTTGTCCAGTTTCTCTATTACTGCAGAAAAAAAAATAATCTCAAAACAGTGGCTTGAAACAGAACCTTTATTACTTCTCATAGTTTCTGTGGGTCAGAAACTAGGAGACAAGTTAGCTGGCTGGTTCAAGCTCTGGATGTCTCATGCAGTTGTAGTCTCTCAGTGCAGCTGGAGCTGGAATTGGCCAGGATAGGGGGGTTGTTGCTAGAGCACCTGGGTGCTGACCAGCATCTCTTTCTCTTCAGGTAGTCTCAGGACTTTTCCATGTGGTCTCTCCACCATGGACTAGCTTGGGCTTCCCCACAGCATGGCAGCTTTGGACTTCAGACATGGCAACTCAATGTTCCAAGTTAAGTATTAAAGAGAGAGAGAGAGCCTAGTAGAAGCTGCATGGCTTTTTAGACCTAGCCTTGGAAGGTCATGTAGCATCTTACCCACCAACTCTCTATGTTGGGGCAGTCCAAAGGCCTGCTCAGGGGAGGGGACCTGGACTCCATCTCTTGATGGGGGAGTGGTAAGTTTTGGAAGATCATGTGGGTCTGAAAATATTGATGCAGACATTTTTAGAAAATATAGTCTGTCACAGTAACTAAGTATTTTTTTGTAATTTATATTTTGTGTTCTTCTCTTTTACTTCTTTAAGATTCTCTGCATAATAATAAGAATGATGGTGGGGAACCTCAATGGGGGTCGTGGGGAAGGAGAAGACCCAGTTGCAAACCCTGATCATGAAGCTGTAGAGTCACCATGTTTATTTACTCATTCATTCATTAAAAAAATATTTTTTAGAGCAGGTTTAGATTCATAACAAAACTGAGCAGAAAGTACAGAGGGTTCTTACATACCCCTTGCCTGTACACATGAATAACCTCTCCCGTTAACATCCCTTGTGCACATGGTGTATTTGTTACAATCCAAGAATCTTCATTAATACATTATAATCACCCAAAGTCCATAACTTACATTAGGGTTCCCTTTTGGTGTTATGCATCCTATGGCTTTGAACAAATGTAGAATGACATACATACACCATTACAGTATCATGCAGAATAGTTTCACTGCCCTAAAAGTCCTCCATGCTCTGCCCATGCATTTGTCTCTTCCCTCTGACAACCAACAATCTTTTTATTGTCTCCATAGTTTTGCATTTTTCAGAATGTCATATGGTTGGGATCATACAGTATATAGCCTTTTTCAGATTGGTTTCTTTCACTTAGTAATATACATTTAAGGTTATCATGCATTTTCATGGCTTGAGAGTTTATTTCTTTCTAATGCTGAATGATACTCAAATTCCATTGTCTAGATGTTCCAGTGTTTATCTGTTCAACCACTGGAGGACATCTTGGTTGCTTCCAAGTTTTGGCAATTTTGTATAAAGTTGCTCTAACTATCTGTATGTGGGTTTTTGTATGGACTCATTTTTCAACTTCTCTGGGCAAATATTGAGAAGTGAAATCACTGGATCATATGATAAGAGTGTTTTTAGTTTTGTAAGAAACTGCCAAAATGACTGTACTATTCTGTATTCCCACCAGCAATAAATAAGACTTCCTGTTGCTCTACATCCTTGCCAGCATTTGGTGGCATCTGTGTTCTAGATTTTGGCCATTCTAATAGGTGTGCAGTGGTTCATTCATTCTTTCAACAAATAATTACTGAGTGTGTGCTATGTGCTAAATATTATCAGCCCTTAGGTCATACCAGTGATCAAAACATAGATCCCTGTTCTCATGTGGCTTCCATTCTATTAAGAACACTTATTAAGCATGTTCTATGTTCCAGGTTCTAAGTGCTTTACATATATGATCTCACTTAATTCAAACAACAATTCTATGAAGTGGGCACCAATTTTATCCCACTTTACTTTGGCACAGAGAGGATGAGTGATTTGGCCAAGGTCACATAGCTACCAGGTGGTAGGGCCACAATGTGTATCCAGGTGTTCTGGCTCCAGAGTGTCTGCTCTATGCTGTGCTGCCTCTAGATCTGGAAGAGATATTGGAGATTAGTTAGATCCTCCCTTTATTCCATAGATGTGGACTCAGAGGTACCAGGTAGTTAGGTGAACTTGCCCAAGATCAAACAGCTGGTTAATATTGGGAAAGGCACTAGAATGTTATCTTCTAAAATAGGATTCTTTTCATTGTACCCTTACATTATCTGGACAAAGGAATTTGTGAAGGGTTGGGGCTTAGCCATATCTTTGTCCCCTCCTTGTCCTTTGGTAGCAACACACTACTTTTACTACTGGTTTGGTTTTTTTTTTTCTGTATTGTCTACTGGTCAATAGTCCCTGCTCTGTCCTTCCATGGGTAGAAGATGCTCTGCTCAAGTTCGCAAATGGTATTTTCTAACATTTCTCTTCCGAAGGTACGTTTCCCGATCAAATGTGGGACAGATGCTCCACGAAGGTCTCTGGGACCACCATTACCCATGCCAGTTTTGGTTTCTCCTTTCCTCAGTCACCAGTGAGCCCAGGCCCCTCCATGGCATTGCCACCTTGGCATGTATATCAAGCACCTTGGCATGCTTACCTTGGCACACTTACCGAGGGTTAGGAAAAATGAAGGCACAGGGATCAGTTGTCCCTTCTCAGGCAGCCATCTCTGTGCATGAGAGGCCGGGAAGGGAGAGTATGGCAAGGATGGTGCTCCGTGCAGCTGCCATCGAGTAGTCAGAGCCACCTTAGACACCAATGGCCTCTAACCTGCAAAGGCCTCTGCTAGGCATGGAGAGCCAAATGGGGAACAATGTTCCATCACGGGGGCCTGGAGGGCAGAGCTGCAGGATTTCTGTCTGGAAGTCAGAGTTTGGCAGCCATCCTTCTCAGATTTTCCAGAACAGTTCCAATTTCATGCAACATAATTTTTTTAATAAAGATGGCTCATTAAATAAATAACTGAATGTGATTTAATTTCTATGCCTTTTATAGGGCTTTTTATTTAAATAAGCTGCCAATCAGAAAAACAAAAGCCTTCCTCAGTGCTAAGAGTATATATTTAGGCTTTGGAAATATATTCCCGCCTTTTATGGATTATCCTGACTGGAGAGGAGTCAAAGAGCAAGTTGGCTGTGTTCAGATCAGGGAGTTGGGGAGTTGGAATCACACACCTCCTCTGACTGAATGAGGGTTATCCCATATGGTTTTACAGGTTGTACACCATACAAGGCTGATGTTTATAAGGATATTCTATTTGCATTGCAGACATCACTGATCTGTATGTATATTACAACAATTCCATGATATATGGAGAGACTGTATTCTTATATAGTCAGTTTACAACATTAAGACAATTCAAACAGAATGAAGCAATGTGTCCTGAAGGAGGGGGCACTGCTTTAATCTACACTATGATATCCTATGGATCATCAAGGGCCTAGACTGAATGTCCATTCTGACACAATCCATGGGCTTGTATAAAGCAGCCAGGATGCAGATCAATAAGGGGGAAGTGAAGCTGTTAATCGCAGGACCTTGGTTAACCTGATAGGTAAGTGAATGAACACATTATTTTAGTGGTGCTCATGTTTGACTACGCATTGGAATTTCTTGGGGAGCAGTTATAAAATACTGATGCCTAGGTTCTACCCCTAGAGATTCTGATTTAGCTGGTATGAGTTGTATTAGCCTGGACATCAGATACTGAAGGTTCTAATGAGCTGCTATACAATGACTTCCATAGTTGAGTCAACACATTCTTGAGAAGATATTATTCCAAGTACCCCTGTTTGAATCTTTTACATTGTTAAATACTAATAAAATAAGAGTTTCATTTAGGTAAAATAAGAAGATGAAAGTGGTCATTCTTAGAAGTGAAAATATTGATTTACCACCAGTGAAGTGAAAAATGGCTTATTTCTCAGTCTCAGGTTAATCAAAGAACAAATGTCATAGTAAACTGAAAAATGGTTCTTTGGGTAGTTTTATATTCTGATGGCAATGACTCTTGATCGTGTCCTTGTCATCTACCATGTCACCCCAGATGTGTGACTATGCCCTCTTTTTCTACCCTGCATCATGTGAAAGAAGATATTCATGTACATCTAGTTGGGTTTACCTTGATTCTGGGATTGAGTATCGACTTGGCCCAGGGGATGGCAAAGAGACAGACCAGCTGATGGTATTGAGTAATGTTGAGAGATAATCCAAATGAAGTTTTAACATGTATGTCTGCTTTCCCCTCCGTCACACTGGATACCTGAACATTGATCTATGGATCTATGTACTCTTTTCATTTTAGGCACAAAGTCTCTCAGCAGAGGTCCCAGTATTTAGACATTATTGGAACCTTTAGGAGCCAAGCAAGTAACATAGTTGAAATGAAGAAGCAGAAAAAATAAGATATAACAATAGAAAGGAAGAGAGAGTAGTGGCAAACATGAGTGCTTGCTTAACCTAAAGGCATGCACAGTTATGTATTTATTTTCTCTACAGTATTCTTTTGGCCAAATCAAACATCTCCTAGTTGATTTGACTGTCCTTTCGGGGAAACTTGGTGCCCTGTTTTAAGCAGAGCCACACAGGGACATACAGACAAAACTGACGCTTGTCTTTCTGGGCAATACTAACACTTTTCTGATGTCAGCTGCTTTCAACCTTAACACATCTCTGTGAATATTTCCTTGCAAGATCTAAAAGAGGAGAGCCTTCCCTTGGAAGGCAAGAGCTCTGGATCCCTGAAGTTTACTTACTTGTCAAAATCAGTAATAGCTAACCTCACCTTAGGCCTAGATATTGGAACTCAAATTCTTACTAATCTTGCACAGGTTAGTATACTACAGTGAGTCCTCACTTACAGTGAGGACTGCATGGTTCACCTGTTAGCCTTCTTGAAATAGATTATATAAGTTGTTTAATCATGCTTTGATTTATCAATCAAGATGGATAGTTATGTTGCAGTAAAAAACTACCCCCAAATCTCAGAGGTGAAACACAAGTTTAGACCTCCCAAAGGTGACCAAACATTTTTGAAGTGCGCCTGTTGACCTGTTCACTCTCAAATTGTTCAGTTTGTAATCCTAATTCTCAACTCAGCTACACGTCCAAAGTAGGTCAGAAGGGTTTAGCCTATTGGAATCTCAAACTGGTAGAGGCATCATGTTGACACAGGCATCATCATTTCAGCAGGGGGAAGGCAATGTGGCCAACTACCCACTGACTTGTAAGGTTCCCATTCACAAATCAGTGACTGAAGGTAGTCACAGGGCCACATCAGACTTCAAAGAGAAAGTGAAGTGCAATGCCTAGAAAATGAAAGCTAGAAATAATTTGTGAATGGCACTAATGACTACCCCATTTAGGATCAAATGTTTTATTTAGTATTTAGAAACCACCAATGAAGGTGAAGTTTATAAACATTTTATCTGATTTTATTTAAATATTTAACTATGTAGACCTTGTCTAGCCTAATCCAATAAACCATGCTTCCTACTCCCAAAACACTCACAGGGTATTGTGAAAAGATGGTGCTCCAGGATACCCCACCTACTTGTGGCTCCAGTTTGGTTCCCCTCTCCTCTGCTCGTATCTCACTCATGATCCCACCTTGCATTCAACTCTTCCACTACAATTCCTACTATTTCTTCAGTCATTTTTGCCTCCCCCTAATACTTAAGAGTAGTAAGCTATTTCACCCAGTCCCTCTCTCTGCGTATGGTTCCTCAGGAAGAAACATTTCTTCAAATTTATCTGTGTCCCCAGAATTCCTGGCCTTCAACTCTCGATTTTCCCTGTTGCAGTGTGATGAATTACATAAGCCATTCTATCAAGTGTGTTTTAATAAATAAGAAGTAAGTCACTAATGAAGCAATTTCTGTTTTAGTTTGCACAGAAAAAAAAAGCAATTTTTAGATGCCAGAATGTAAAAGCCCTACTACTACCCTCTGTTATAGTTAAATCCCAAGTTTAGAAGGGGGCCCTTGAGTGCATCAGGAAGAGACTGTCTCAGAAAAATAAAAATATAGTAAATGTGGTTTAAACACAACTGGAAATATCTAGGAGATTAGTAAGGTAAGTAAAAATTAGGACAGTGGAGACACAATAGGAATTGTCACGATCCCTGTCACTATTTGAAATGCTCAACTGAGTATGCTGCTGGTATTGATACTGTGAGTGTGATACTAGTATTGGCACTCTGGGAGTGGTTCTGGTATTGCTACTCTGAGTGTAGAACTGGTGTTGATGCTCCAGGATGGTACCACCACTACTATGATTGCTACTTCTACTTATTGTGATTGTTGTTGTTGGTTTCTTTGAAAAAAATTCTGATTTTATTCAGTTGGCTCTTTGTCTGAAGTATAGAAAGAAAGGAATTTTTGAAGGGCACTGGAAAATCTTCATTATTGTTAATATCAGGAGTCAATGATGAACAACTTCTACAGAAATTTGGTATGAGCTGTTTATTAAAAACACATCATAGGACATGCACCTCGCCTGGCCAGGAACCATAATCTGACCCACAGGGTTTGACTTTAAAAACCTTAGGGAAAATTTTACATCATTGATGAGTGAAGAACTACTTATTAAATCATTTATGACCTCCAACAACTGTGTTAATTTATGGTTATATCCTTTCACAGCTGCTGGGCACAACCATCTCAGACATGCACTCAGAAGCTTGGAAATTGGCCAAAGCAGTTAGGCAATGAAGGCCATTATCAATGCAGACATATTTTTCTCTCAGTAGAATTATTCATTTCCTGCTATGGTTTAAACGCCAAGTTTATAAATAAAAGGACAACAGGATGACATGCAGAGTCATATATACTATACTGAAAGGCCTTCTTACAGAATAATAAGTCATCTTACATGCCTCGGTCTCCTAAATTTAGAAGTCAGTCACTTTGTTGTTTAGAATCTTAGCAACTTTGGAATGATGTAAAATTTTAATGGTTTATTGTCCTGGCCAGTGTGGCTCAGTTGGTTGGAATATCATCCAATAACCAAAAGCGTGCAGGTTCAATTCTTGGTCAGGGAGTGCATGGGAGGCAACCAATCAATGCTTCTCTTTTGCATCGAAATTTCTCTCTCTCCCTTCCTCTCCCTCTAAAAACAATGAAAAAATGTCCTCGGGTGAGAATAAAAAAATAAAATAATTTAATGCATTATTAAAGGGATGAATAAAAATCCACAAATAAGAAAATAAAAATCTTTACTTTGCTCCTTAGCTGTTCTCCTATCCATTCAGTCCTTTGGTTAGGCTTGGTGCTTGAAAGCAAAATACTGCTTTCTCAGTCCCAAAGGGGTACTTTTTAAAAAAAGATTTCTTTATTTATTTTTAGAGAGGGAGAAAGAGAGAGAGAGAGAAACATCAATGTGCGGTTGCCGGCATGTGCCCTGGCTGGGAATCGAACCTGCGATGCTTTGGTTCGCAGCCCGTGCTCAATCCACAGAGCTACGCCAACCAGGACCAAAGGGGTACTTTTATCAAGACATGAGATAGAAGACTGTAAGTAGAATAATAGGGAGAAATTACAGACATGGAAAGTCTACTACTTGCTGGCCATTGGATAGTTGAGTTGCCTACAGCATAACACAAGTTCATCCTGTAAGTCAATCAAATTCCCACCCTTCTCTTCACCTTCTCTCTTTCTGTTACTTTGAAGGTTTCTTACACTTTGCTTATCCTGTATTTATATAGGATGCTCTTGGTTCTCTTGGTCCTTTTCTCTTCTCATACACCATTTTCTCCTTTGGTAATCATATACATTTCCACAACTTCAACTGTCATCTCCAGGCCAATGATTCTCCATAATCAGTCAGTGCCTTCAATCCTAATGCCTCCTTGGGTTCTAGACATGCATTTCTACCAGCTTTCTTGATACAATAGCTCTATGTGCTCATTCCATGGATATCTTAATTTTGTCATGTAGGCAAGGGTGTCTGACCTCTGGGAGTCTGCAGTGGATATACATCATAAGTCTAAGGTCAATGTTCATGGAGTTGAGATGGGAGATCCATGGGGCAATGTCTTGTAGAGAAGCAAATTCAAACCATACAGATCATTCAAATCACTCATCATTTTGAATAACCTGGGCAGAGAAGGAGAACCAGGATACTACAGAAAAAAGAAAAACCAGATAACCAAGAGTGTAGAAGGTGAAGCATGGAGGCATTTACCAAGGTGAAGAGGGTGGGGATGAGGTTTTCTCTGTAGCTTCTTTCTCACCACAGTGCACTGGTCAGAGGTGGGAATGCAAATCAAGAAGAATTAATGACACCCTTCCAGCACTTTCAGACTTGGAATCAAGAAAGAACACAAATAGTTTCTCTCTAATGGCTGAATGCTACTGAATACCCTGCTAAAGAAGCAGAGGATAGTCAACAGAGAAAGAAGAAAAGAATTCTTAGCAGCATTCAAATCCCTGGTTTCATTTGTCTCTGAGACTCCACTACATCACCACCCTTTTCAATATATAGTTTTTCTATAATATAGCACCAATAAAATCCATCTTCACTTGAAGGCTAGTTAAAGTTCATCATTGAAACCAAAACATTTTGATGAAGACAGTCACCACATCCTGTTGAAACTCTTCAATGATTGGGTTACATGTTCCTGTATTTCCATTTTCTCTGCTGGATGATGTGTCTCTGGGGTGCACAACAGTGTCTTGCTTATCTTGATGCCCTGTCCAACTTAGCACAATACCTGGCACAGAGAAGGTGCCAAAACAGCCTGCATTGCAGTCATGCAATCACTGCAGCACACCCCAGTGGTTAATCTGTGTTTCTCCAGCACTCTGATTCAGACAGAGATCACCTACAAGTGTCCTACCAGCAGATTTATAGTGGAGGCTTGACGAGGATATAGGAGCAAGCATGTGACCCTTAGGGCCTGGGCTTGATTTCGGCTCTACTATCAAACAGCTTTCCATTGTCTCATTTGGTCCGAATTTCTCACCACTCCTTGTCCATGCTGACATGGTGAGGCTATTTCTTATCAATCAGCTCTGTATTTCCCTCTAGTAGATTTTTTAAGGCTAACCAGTGAGAAAAGTTTTAAACATAGAATGACAATGTAACATGTCCTCTCAGCATGCAGTGTGAAGAAGACAGGAAATATGAGGAAAACAGGAAGAGCAGAATGATACAGGCAGGGTGGGCTCTTGGAAAATTTGTTAGAAAGACATACATTTCATATCAAGTCTTCTGTCAGCCCCTGCCTTCTGTTGACCAGAGGGTCGAGTTCAGCCTGTACTCTTCTCTGACACTCCCTCCTCTTATATTTCACGCCAGGGCATTCAAGCCCAACGATTTATTTTGGAAATGCTATCATTTGTTAGCTTAGCTTTTATCTCAGTTGGATGCCTTTCCTGTTTCACTGCTTTCCTTTGAAGGAGGCAGAGTCAACACTTGACTCTGGGAGTTTTATTCAACACACCCCTGTTGTTAGATGAAGCTAAAGAAACTTTGATTAACAAGCCTATCCAGGTTCAAGGATGGCCCAGGGTGTGTTTCTGCCTCCCTCTGCAGCTGAAAGAGAGATGAAGTGAATGGAGCTTCTGTTTGGAATACTGGCCTAATAATAACCCCCGCAGGGTGAGGTGTCTGTGTGAAGCAGCTGCCATTATCAAAGTGGCTCCAAATGGTGATGCTGCACTTGGACTAGACTTCCAAGATTCCTGTGTGGCCCAAGGCTGTTTCTGATAATGCAAAATTGGTCTTCCAAGGCCATGGAAAATTCCTCAGTGGGATTCTGAATTTGAGAGCTGAGGAGGGAACAAAAGATAATAGAGATAATCCCACCTCTGCATAGGAAGAAGCACCTAGAAATACTTGGTAAACAGAAGGGCTGTTGGAAATGTTGATAATCATCATTGTTATCCACCTAAAACTTTATATTTGAGTAGTGCTTTATGTTTTTTAAAATTTATTTTTACAAATTCCTTTTGTAATCATTAAACCACTTGACCTTACAATACACTGAGGGCTAGACCTACCCAGGGAGGGGACACCATGGAATATTGGCATTGATAATCTGTATATGCCCTAGAAGGTGGAGACCATCCCTAGGCTCATCACAGGTAGAAGGGAGAGAATCAAAGAGCTAAAACTTAAAAATCAAAACATCATACAAATTGCAAGAAAATATAGGACACTAATTTTAGCATCTTGATAGGAAAGGAGGGTAAGTTTTGCTTATCAATTCACAAAATCCAAAAGTCCTTCAGGAGAAGATGAACAGATTTAACAACACCAAGACTTTTTTAAAAAGTTTTTTCATTTTCTTATCTTTCCTTATGAGGCTTTCATCAGATGGCTGGAGCTTCCTTTTCTGTCTGTTCATGATTGTAAATAAAGGAAAGAGTTGATTGAAAACTGAGTGTATATGTAGGGTTAAGCGACTTTGGGTGACTTATTGGGTGACCTGGGTGGGCCATTTATTGATGAATTCCCAGTGTCTGTGTATGTATTAGTTTCCTATTGATGCTCACACACACACACACACACACACACACACACACACACACACACATAAGCAGCAATATATATAAGATTTTGGCCTATTCATTCTGTAAATATTTCATGCAATCTATTTATTTACAATCATGGTGTGCACTTTGACAGTCTTTGTGTTTTCTCTATATTGTTTTCTATCTTTAGGTTGTTTTCTTTAGGGATCAGCCTGTGTTTTTATAGCTTCTTATGAATATGCAGCACAGACCATGCACAAAAATTCTTTGATGAGGAGAATTGGAACTAAATAAAGAAGGAGCCTTCAGACTCACATGCATTTGGACAAATCTCAGAGAAATGAAGAAAAAAAAAGGTAGTGGAAAGGTTTTTTTTTGTTAATGTTGTCATTGTTCTTTTCCAATAAAGCACAAGTCTTTTTGTATCCAGTAGTTTTGAATAGTTTATTCAATTAAATGAATAAAAGGAGATGGAGTCAATATATACAAAAAGGATAAAAAAATCTAGATGCAGACTTATCATGGTGATCATTTGTAATACATAAAAATATCAAATAAGTGTGTACTACACTTGAAATTAATGTCAATTATAATTCAATAAAATTAAATTAAAATGAAACACCTGGATAAAATCCCAATTAGAGTTACTAAATTGAACACATACATTTAATTCCATTTCCTGAAAAAAAATCCCATGAAGACATCAGTAAGATTATTTTTAGAAAACATAAATTCACAAGGAAAAGGGACGACTATAGTAACACATTTTTGAAAGTTGAAAAACTAAAGGAGTGGATGACAGCTGCCCTTAGCAGACCTGAGAAAGCTGAATCCTGAGCTGACAGAAGGGCAAGTTAAGAAAAAGAAACTAGCAGGCCCCTCACAGGGCTCAGGAGCAGAGGGCACCAGACTCTAGAAGTGAGCGTATGCGTGTGACTGGAGACAAGGAACTAGGCTCAAAGGATGTTGATGAAGCAGTTAGATCCAGAGACCCACTCCCACGTCCAAATGACTGGCATTTGCCTCTCTTCCATCCTGGGTAAAGACTGGATGGAGACTTATTCTCTGGATACTGTGACAGGTCTCTGGCCTGGGGGGCTTGAAGATACTCACCATTGCAGTTATTACTGCTGCATAATTACTCATACTTCCACCCCCGACCTCACTGACAATAAGAAAAAAAACCAGTGGGATAGAATGACAATTTTATTAAGCTCATAGATTCTGTGAACACTTTAATTTAGCTCCTTTTTGTCCCACGTGTCTGGGGCTTTTGAAGACTCGGTGGTTCAGTGCTGAAATCACCTGGATGTGTCCCCACTCAACGTGTCTGCTGATCAGGCCTCAGCTGGGCTCAGTTGGCCAGAACACCTATATGCAAAGGTGGGGCAAAAGTAAGTTTATAGTTGTTCTTATGGAAAATAATACAATAATTAATAAATTAAAATACAAGTATAAACTCTGTGTTTTGTATACTCACAACTGTAAACCTACTTTTGCCCCACCCTGTATGGGGCTCCAAATGTGGTCTCTTTACCTGGACTTGTTTGGGCTTCCTGGCAGCATGGTGGCTGGATTCCTAAAGCTAGTGTCCATGAGAGCAAGAGGGGAGTATATGGCTTTCTTGTTTCCTAGTCTCTTTCAAAATACGGTGTTCCAAAGAATGAACCCAATTCATGGTTTCGAATAGTCTGTCCATATCTCAGAACAAACAAAAATCACAGCAGCATCCTTTGTGTAGGGGGACTGCATTTTTCTCAGAGACCATTTCAACTTTGATTCCAACTCCGATAATCCTATAAGAACTCCGATTTGACTTCCATAGTCATTTTTGCAGAGACCCTAGTTCGTGTTAACTGCCTTCAGAGTTCAGTGAGAATGGTTTTCCTGCAGTGCTTGAAGTTCCACCTTTGAGGTGTTTTGATCATTATGGGATCAGAATATTATTACTCAGATAGTATCTTTTGTCATTTTATAATTAGGTTGCAAATTCACCCCATAAGAGTCTGATAATCCCAACCCCCCTTACAGACTGTCCTTGTAATTTGGAGATCCTGACTTAAGTTCACTTGAGGTATCTTAGTTTTGGTCACAGAGTCTGCACAGCAGGCAAGTGAATTGAAAGAGACCCTGCTTTCCTACCAAGCCATTGTCTTACAAAATATGATATTGAAATATATTTAACAACATTAAAGAACACCATATTTAAACATGCCATTTGTATAGAACAAGATTTAAAGAAATAAACACCTATTTTTAGCATCTTATTAACTAAACCTCATTAATTATGGTTTATAAAATTTTCTATGCCTTTTTGTAGACAAAACCCTGGGTTTTTTCTCTCCTCTTTTAAATTTGCCATTGTAGTCTCTCAGCTCATATGAAGCTTAATTCTGTAATGAAGTAATGTAGTTGTTCTTATACCAATCCAGAGTTGCTCTCTGTTATTTTAGTCTTGTTACCATTCATTAAACTGAGGAAGAACTGTGAGTAGAGCGAGAACAATATAGCATCACGTCTCCCCTGCTTGGAGAGGTGCCTCTTTCTTTCTTCCACAGACAAAGTCAGAAACAATAACACGGTGGTCACACGATAGCCACATAGCAGTATAGATACTTTTCCTCAATAAAAAAAATGTTTCTTGAGAAACTCTCACTCCTCCCTTAAATTCATAAACAACTCCTCCTTCCAACCTAAGGTGGTGATATTTCCAGCCATTGACAGTCCCCCTGCTGCCGTTTCCTGAGTCCTCAGGGACATAGAACACACAGAGTCCAAGAGACTGTCCAGTTGAGACCAGTATCTCAACAGGCTTTATGGCGTTTGCAGGAAGGATGCAAATGTTAACACAACTTGCACCTTATTAGGTAGTCAAATTGAAATCAGGAAAAATAACTTCAAGTTCTCTGTTTCAGGATCACTGCTCTTACAGTAATGGAGAGTAGCTCGACCACAGGCACAGGTGAGAGAGCAAGTTTTACCAACTTGATTGAGGGCGTTCTCCTCTGTATTCTTGAAGCTCCCTGCACATAACTCTGCCATAGCCCTCATTGCACTGCACTCTAATTGTCCATTGCTTGCTTTTCTTCTCTACCTGGCCATGAACTTTTGGAGGGCAGGCATCACGTTTACTTCATTTTAACCTAATTTTTATACAGTGCCTGGCCCAAGGCAGGCACTCTATACCTGTTTACAAAATGAAAGGTTCTATGGTTGGAAATAAAAGAGAATGAGAGAATTTGTTTCTTAAAATCTAAATTTTGAGTAGGCAGATCTCTCTGCTACACAGAGAGTCATTGCTTTTTTTCCCCCTTTTTTCAATTTAGGGTCACCATTTTAAAAGTGTATCTCCCTCTTCAAGAGGAGATTCTTCTTTATTTAGAAAGCCTATTCAAGGAAACTATAAAGACTAACCATGTCGTTATTAGTCTTCCACAGTTTAGAGTTTGAAGGATGTATATGAGAAGAAAGCCAATAGAGATCCAGCCAGGTGAGAAGATTGTTGTATACGTAAAATGAAACCTAGACAGGTGAGGGTTAGACCAACAGTCTGTCCCAGGTTTGCATGCCTTTCTCCCCAGACCATCATCTTCTTAGGGCAAGGACTGAGTCTCCTCCGCACTTCCAGCACCTGGTGCACGTTAAGCAGAAACAACGGATGATATTTTATGTTTTGAGGCAGATTGGGTATGGCAAAGTTAGGCAGTGTGCAGAAATGGTGAGAAGATGAGGTTCTTCCCCAGAGGGCCCCTGGAAATGGGGGGAGGAGGGAGGAACATGAGTTCTGTTGAGCACGAACTGTGTGCCAGACACTGTATATTTTCACATATATGGCAGGAAGCAATTGTTTTCAAAATTGCTGAGACTTAATTTGTCTCAGATTAGTAATACCTCTGAAGTTTAACTTCAAAGAGCAAAATGATAGAAAAATAACTCTCCAGGTCAAAATAAGTAGTAAAGAAACTTTCTTGAACAAAAATTGCATTTTTCAAACTTTTATTTTATGTAAATACATCCTATAAGTAAGTGGAAGAAGGCAGTATGTATCTATCATTAATTTTCATAGATTAAAAATATGTAGGTGTAGCAGAGAACAGACTGATGGTTGCCGGAGGGCAGAGGGGTTGGGAGACTGGGGGATAAGGTGAAGAGATTGAGAAGTGCAGATTGGTGGTTAGAAAATAGTCATGGGGATTTAAAGTACAGCAAAGGAAATACAGTCACTAATATCGTGAAAACCAGGTGGGTTTCACAGTATGGTGCCATGTGGGTATGGAAAATATCAGGGGAAACACCTTGTAAAGTATATGATTGTCTAACCACTATGTTGTACAATTGAAACTAATATGAAATAATATTGAATGTAAATTGTAATTGAAAAAATCAAAATTAAAAGAATCACTAGATGTAGCTGAAAAAATAGCATGTAAATATGCATATAAAAATAATGTATTCTATTTAGTATTTCTCATAATGAAAAACAAGAATTTAAAACACCCACTTATCCCCTTAAAACTGGTGATATTTTTACACACACAAACACACATGACATTTTTATTCTTTAGAAATTCTTATTGATTTGTGGCAAATTCCCTCATTCTTGGGAGTTGATATAATTGCATCTGAAGAAACAAAGAAGATGATGCAATAGCTTTTCTGAGAAGATTTCTTAGTACCATCTGTTTCCTTTAGCACAGCCTTTCCTTTTCCAACTCCCTTCTCAGCTTGAATGTCTGGAATGTCTCCATGAAGCCTGTGAGGTCTTCCCAATGTCACCCAGCCTGGGTGAAACCACTGTGTCCAGTCCATCAGGGTTCCTTTCCCTTTGACCTGGTGCCATGGTGACATCACCTTGTAGCCTGGGAAGCGAGGAGATCCCTCTGGAATCCTGCTCTGCTCAGTCTCCCCAGTCAACAAGTTCTTTCTTGTCTAGTCCTTACATTAACTACCATTTTGCAGGTGAGGCAACTGAGGCTCGAAAGAATTTGAATACTGTTAATTTGCCCATAATCACACCTAGAATAGGGATAGGAATCAGGAGAGGTAAGACTTGAATCAAAGTCTGTCTGATTCTAAAAACCATGCTCCCTTTACTTCAACACTCTGAGAGATTCATTGATGAGAATAACATGGGATTTGGGGGATCACTGGGCAAGGGGTACAACTTTCAGTCCACAAACCTGAGTGTGGGAGAAATGTCCCTGCTTTATTTGTCCATAACTCAGCAGAATTTGTATGACAAGACTTCATTCTGCCTGAAGCAGAACTCTTAGTTAATGAAGATTTTCTGTCTCCTGACTTCTCTGGTTTTACCCTAGCTCTGAGAGGAAGGACTTCGGAGTGGGAGGGAAGGCATCTGCTTCTCTGTTGTCATCTGCTTGCCCTGGGGCCCACTAATTCATCCATCCTCTGGTGAGGTTATGCCCAGCATTTCTCATTCTCATAAGAAAATGCTTGCCATGCCTAACCAATTTATCTACTGCTTTTGTGCCTCTCTTGGGCACATGCTGCTTATTCCGCACCACCTCTGGGATTTGCCTGGGACCATTCTTCATTTGTGGACCAACTCTGTGAGGCTCTCTGAAGCTCTGTCTGTCTAGACATACCAAATAGGTGTTTCTTTTCTGGGGCATTGCTGCCTCTCAGGTTGTCTATTTAGATAAAAGCCACAGGTCTTCTCTGCTCTCAGATCCCACCCCCCTGGTCAGAGGGTACTATCCCTTATATTAGACTATAAACTAATCTTCTTACAGATAGTGTCAAATATACCTTTGTATTCTAATGCATACCATCAAGACTGGCAGACTAAAAGACCCTCTATAAATGCTAGTTAAATTAATAATTGTCACCTTACTAGATGCAATCCCATACCTTCTTTCTCCTGTTGGGTTATCGTCTGTTTTTATAGCTTTTTCAATATCCAGTGGGTATATAATAGGATGGAGAGCATGGATTTTAGACCATGAATATCCTCTTTTAAGAATTGGCTTGTCAATAGAGGACAGGATGACAGTGACCACAGGGGAGAGAAGAGGGAATTTCAGGGGACAATGGGAAGGGTTCATGGGAACAAATTTAAAGGACACATGGACAAAAACTAGGGGGAGGGTGGTAATGGGAGGGAAGTGGGGAGGGTTGGGAGGGGGGGCTGGATTGGGAGTAAAAGGGAGAAAACTGTACTTGAACAATGATTAAAATAAAAAAAAAAAGAATTGGCTTGTCACAACTTAAAACAACAACCACATTCCAGGAATTCAGCTGTGTGATCCCTCGTGGTCACCCCATGCTCCCACCCCTACAATTTCAGTGCATGCCAGCAGACTTCCAACTACCAATGCCTGCATTCTTTTGCTTGAAAGATTTCCTTGGACACAGAAGCCATGTTGCTCACCTGTGTCACAAGAAGTGCCATAGTATTGACACTCTCTAGCAAGGGCTTTTAATCAGTGACTAACAGGATCTGGTGAATAAATACCCCAGGTATTTATTCCCTAAAGTGGTAGACCTCTGAGGCATAGGCTTACACTAGGCTCCAAGTGGTTCTCTCAGAGGATTACATTCCAGTTATCCATATATTAATTGGCTCAATAGGCACCCTTTATTGTCTTCCTTATCTCACCTTCCTACTCCTTCAGCTACAGACAAACTACTTGCATTTGAATTTTTGTCTCCTGGTGCTTCTTGGGGAACACACTCTAAGAAACAGATTTGAATTTACTAAGTTCCTGAGCTAACTTTTTCTTCTGCATCTACTGCATTATTTTAGGAAGTTATACAAAGTCTGTCCGGAAGGTATCCATGCATGTAATGTGAAAAGTAGAGACATTTATTGAAGAGAATACAGATACAAGAAACATTCTGCATAGGACAATGATGCCTTAGTCCCCTTCAAAGCAGGCACCTTGGGACCTCACACAGTTCTCCCAATTACCATCAACTTCCCTGTCATGTTTTCCTGAATCTTATTAATGGTCTAAAATCTCTCCACTTTCAAAGATGATTTTAGTTTTGGGAAAAGCTGGAGGTTGCTGGGCACCAACTATGGGCTGTAGTGGAGCTGAGTCACCTGGGTGATTTGATGTTTCAACAAAAAACTACACCTGGCATGATGCATGTGGGGGTGCATTGTTGTGATGAAGCTGCCAATCACTAGTTGCTCATAGCTGTGGCTTTCTGAATCATTCAAATAGTTTCTGCAGAGGAATGTTCAAGCTTAAAGCAAAATTTGATGTAGATTCATTGTTCTACTAGTTCAGTCATTTTAAATGCAATGGCCACACAGTACACATGCTCACTCAATAGCATCTACTGCCCCCACTGACTAGTGCAGTGAAGTCGTCATTGTTCATGTATGTATATTCCAATACACTTTCCTTGGCTGCCAGGTTACCATGATGTCATGAAAACCATCCTCATTATATTAATAATGGATAGACTTTTTTCCAGAAAGACCTCAGTATATAAAAATAATGGGAGAAGTATTGGGGCAGGAGAGAATGAGTCCAGAAGATCATTGTAGATTGCCTACAAACAACACTGCCCAACTTTCCTTGTATAGGGCTTAGAATGTCCTCAGAAGTGTTTCTTATAGGTTCCTCCTGCTTGCTATATGTAAAAATGTGGTTGCTTACAGTTTCATGGTTCTTTGGGAGTGATGACTTCTGAGAGGGAGGCTCAGAAGAAGATGGAATTAGAAAGGGGACAGTGTGCAGTCTAGTGACGAGGGCAACACTAATGTAAATGTCACAAAATGAAGAAACAGAAAGTGAATCGGAAGGACGCCCATTCGATGGGCTCTGCTCCCCACCTCACCACCTTGGGCTGTGTCTGCACCCTTGACTCAACAAAGGAGTGATTATAGTATCTACCATTAATTACATGCTTAAAGGTTACACACCATCCTAGGTGTTTTAGGAACATTATCTGTATTATTTCCAACCTTTTGGGAATACATCACAGTCTCCATTTTTTGAAATATGGAAAATAAGAATTAGGATGATATCAGCAATAACCCTATGATTACTCAACTGTTATATAGAATTCAAACTCTAGTGTTGATGTTGCTTAGGAAATCAGAGCTAGGAACAGAAAAATTACCTTTCTTGCCCCCAGTTTTATTGAGGCATAATTGACACATAACATTGTATGGCATAGAATGTGTTGATTTAATATCTTTACAAATTGCAAAATGATTACCACTATAGTACTAGCTATCCATCACCTCCATCCCATCACATAGTTACCATGTCTTTTTTGTGTGTGAGAAGAAAACGATCTTTCTTATATGTTGGGGTCATGATTACTGAACTACAAAACAAGACCAGGGAATTGTGTGGCTACAAGAACTTAGGAAGAAAGTCTTTCTAACCCATGCTGGGCTGGCTCCTGGTGTGGCCATCTGCAAGGTGACCTTGTTCTCATCTTGTTTCTTTTAATTATGTATGGAACTGGCGGTAGACTTGCCACCGAATATGGTACAGAAACTTGGCCTTTCCCTATAGTTGAGCCAGTTCTCAGGGCAGCAAACAATCACCAAATAGGAATTCCAGTTGAGAAGTGTGCATCCAGCCACATGCCAGGGGCAGCTGCCTCTCTGCAAGGATGTTTTCTCTGGCTCTAAAGAGATGCAGCAAGTTGGCCGAGTTGATTCCTTGTGGTTAGAGAGAAGGGATTGTGTGCATCTCTCCTCCCAGCTCTGTTCAATGACATCCCAAGGGTAACTTGAAATCAGCTATGGTATGGGTATTTGTACCACAAAAATTGCAAACACTGAAGATAAGGGTTTTTCTCTTGGAGATCCAGTTGGTTATTGAGCATCTCCCTGAAGGACCAGAGGCCACCCGTTAGACACTGCTATCTGTCCTGTTGTGTCAAAGACAGGGCAGTTACAGAGTGGGTGATACCAACTATGTCTGTAAACCTATCAGGGATTTAGGGAGCCTGTAAGTACACCCCCTTTTCCTGACTCAGTTTTGAACTAATTGAGGTATACAGAACAATCAGGAAGGTGAAGGCTAATGTATCGTTTGTCTGTGTTTTTTTTTTTTTTTTTTGCTTCTAAAAGCTACATTTGTGAATGTGGGTTAGGTGCAACAAGAATGAATTTCCTAATGCTGCCCTCCAGCATCAGGCAGACTTACCTGCCTAATCCAAACTCATCAGGATAAACACCAGCATTCCCATAAGGAGTTCTTCTAACTGAAAAACTTACAGCACAATGACCCAACAGAATGCTTCTTTCTATGAGCAACTGACTCCCTGGCAGAAGGAGGGAAGAAAGGACTATCTTTCTTTGCCTGGTTCCTCTCTCAAAGTCACCAATAAGTAGTCCCTCCACCCTGGGGTTAAAGATACATATATAATCTCCAAAAGATATATATCTCAGAGTAGGGTATAACCATCATCCTGTGAAAACCCAAAAACAACCAAGTGGGTAGGTGATAATAAATTAAAACTGGATTCTTTTTTCCTCCAGGTTCATAATTTATTGTATAAATTGAGTATCACCTAGTAGGTTGACATTAGCTTCTCCAGGCATGGGAACATAACAGAGGAGGTACAGACAATTTAGAATTCATATGTTGCTTTCACAGCTGGGTTTTTTTTTAAGACCTTAACTTGAAGTATAGGCTCATCAAAGCAATATCCCCATATGTGGCCAGTACACAATTCATTCTACCTGTGAAAGTGTAAGAGTTGAAATATTTTTTAATACCAGTAAAATGGAACTGGGCATCCACTTCTGGACCTACCGTGATTTCAGTCTTGCAAAACACACAAATTCTGCAGCCTGTGCGCTTCAACATACACAGCTACTCCCCAGCTTGGCCAAAAGAATTCCAGTAAGCTGGATTCTGTGGGTCTGAATCTGGACACACTTCTGCCTTCCTGGTATCAATGTTTTAGAAATTATCAGATTGTCCTCTGTCTTGAGGACTATATGGTGGTATTCTCACACACACACACACACACACACACACACACACCCCTGCCCAATGACATTACAGATGGTGTCTATAAAGCAATTGTAGTTTATAAAAGCTATATGAGACCTCAGAATCTTCTTCAAGCCTGGACATCCTGTGTAATCCAAGCACAGGTGAAAAATTCTTGTGGGACTATAACAGGTATTCATAACTTGGGGTGCCCAGGAATATAGGAAAACCCCCACTAACATGGCTGGGGAAAGGGGAAGTGGAGAAGGGCCTTGAGAGTTGTGTTGTCTGTCTAAAGCAGTTGGCCAGAGTTTTAGTAACACCAATAGCTGCATCTGCCACACTCCAAACCAGGGAGATGGGCATGACTCTAACTCGTGTTGTAGCCAGAGGGGCTTGCTGCACCTGAGAGAGAGTGTTGGAGGTGACTCCTACATCATGGGGCCACGCTTCTCGGGACTAAGAATGGCAGCTGAGAAAGGCAGAAGAAACCAGATTACTGGCAAGTGTAACCCTTTGTGGGAAGTGTTGGGAATGGGATTACAGAGGAAGAGCCATGCCAGGGTTTAAACCCAAGTGCCACAGCCATACTTAAGCTCTGGACCATGTGGTTTGGAAAGAGAGTAGGAGAGCCATGAGAGGTGGTCTCTCTCTCTCTCTCTCTCTCTTTCTCTCTCTCTCTCTCTCTCTCTCTCTCTCTCTCTCTTTCTGTCAGCCATGAGGGGGAGGGTGTCTCTTAACCATGCAGCTTGGGAGCAGAGAAGGCTGTACTGGCCACATAGTTTGAAAGGATGCAGAAAGACCCCCTGCCACTCCCGCACCACTGGCCCTCTATGAGGATGCAGTTTTGGATTAGGAGCAAGAAGCTTCCATAACGTGGACAACTAGAAGAAGCCAGAATACAATCGGGAATCTGCTTAGCTAAGCTACAGACTTCTATTTCTTTTCCTGAGAAGTGGTACCCCTGACTGGCCTGGTTTGACAAGGGGAAGGCAGGACTGTGTGATTATGGGTGTTTTTTTGTTCCTAAAGGGAGTGGGATTTAATGGCAGAATTCCACCATTGTTCTAAATCTATCTAACTTTTGAATAAATAGTTCCTTTCCTTTTTATAAGACTCTGGCATTGGGAGTTATGGTTTTTTGGTGGCAGGCAACAGAACAAAGAGGAATAGAACCCAGAGTAGTTCTGTTTCAGTATCTGCCAGAGAATAAGCTTTGCTTTCCCTCTGCTCTGGGAGGCGTTTACCGAGTAGCCTCTGAATACCCAGACTTCACCCTGATACCACTGACTTTCACTCTCTCCATTATGTAGCTCACTCTGGCCAGCAGGCTACATAAGGGGTGGCATTCTGCAGTGTCCTTAGAAAGTTTTTGTTCAGTGCATGTTCCCCCAGTTCTCATTTGGAAACTGTGGGAATGTTTTCCCTTATCAGTCTACTGGTATCCTGCCTACTAGAGCAGTCTAGGCCTAAATCATGTAGAAGGGGCTGGTTTCCAGACTTAGTTCTTAGTTACATTTCCATTACAGTGAAGCTGCCTAAGAATAGGCTATACCTTTACAACAGTGAAGGTAATATAAGTATTTCCATAGATCCTTTGTTTAATATGAAAGACAATAGTTATTTTTTATGTGATTTCATATACCCGTGTCTCTTACGGTGCAATATTATTCAGGATACTTACTGACATTGATTGGGACATAAAATAAGAATTTGTATCCTGTGGGATGTCTCTGGGGCAAGTGGGGTCATGACCTCTGCCTCCTTCTACTGGCCTCACGAGTCTACTTCTGTCACAGTATGATCTAGAATCTTTTCGGGGTCTAATTAAGTTTGAACTATAATTTCTAAAGCTTTGGAGTTCAATTAAAACCAAAATGGGAATGCACTTTAAATTTTATGGTTAGAACCTCCTGATTGATTGTTCATTCTTAAGACCTCCAGAGAATCTCTTATTTTATTGAACATCCGCCTGAACTTTATACTGAAGCTCCGTGTTTGCCTGTTAATCTATTCAACAGCTGCTTATTGAGTGCCCATCATGAGCCAGGGTCTACACTGGGCACCAGGATTAATGTAAACTCAAATAGTGGGATGAGGAGAATGACGTGCTGACAAATCATTACACAGTGGAAGGATGGAAGAGATGCATAAGACTCTCTGGGGGAGTCATGACGCACTTGAACTATGAGGAATGAAAACGAGGAATGAAAAGACGTCTTCCAAGAGGACAGTTAGGGAAAGAACCTTCCAGGCAGAGCAGAAGGCACTGGTACCCTAGAGAACATGGCATTCTGGGGAAGTTCGGTACTATTGGAGTCCAAAGGACAAAGGAACAGGGAGTGAGGCTTACAGCATGTCAGGTACTGTTCTAACTGCTAATTTCTACAACACTACAGGTGTGGCACTATCAGCTCCATTTTACAGATGAGAAAACTGAGGTTCAGAGGGGTTATATAATTTGCTCAAGGTTACCAGCCTAGTAGATGTTAGAGCTGAGGTTTGACCCCTACCCGAGAAGTGACATTATTTTTTTTAAAGATTTTATTTATTTTAGAGAGGTGCAGAGAGAGGGAGGAAGAGAGGGAGAGAAACATCAATGTGTGAGAGATACATCGATTGGTTGCCTCTCACACACACCAACTGGGGATCTGGCCTGCAACCCAGGCATGTGCCCTGACCAGGAATTGAACCTGTGGCATTTTGGTCCAAAGGCCAGTGCTCAATCCACTGAGCCAACATCAGCCAGGGCCAGAAGTGACATTATTAATCACTACACAAAACTGTTTCCCCATGCTTATCTTCACACTCCTGTTCATAGACAGAATTTTTTGGTTTTCCGTCTCACCAAGTAGCTGCCAAAGTCCCTGTTTTTAATCAAGATATTTTTATTCACATAGTCAGCAAAGATAGTTGGTATGTGGAATGCAATTATTTTACATCATCATCATTCTTTGGCTAAAATGAATGCAGATCCAATCCCGTTCTTCCAAACACAACACCCAATGCATGGCACAGGAATTTCAAGTTCAAATCTGAGGCTCAATAATCATCAGTTATCAAATTGTAGCTCCACCAAAACATCGACCCACCCTTGAAGTAGCTTTAGTAGGGTCTAAACTATTGAAGGAGTTTTGGAAAGAGCTGTTTGAAAGTAGAGGAACAAGTATGTTTATTAAAAAGCATGACAGAATCAAGCATCTTTGGTGATTTTGCCATACCACTTCCCAAGAGTCTCTTTGACTAACACCTGACCCTGTGCGTGAAGAGCCAGTCTGGCATGATGGAAATCCCAGTGAACCTGCAATCTAAGATCTTAAGTTCAGTCACTTAAGACACTGAAATCTTGGGCAAGAAACTTCCCCCTTTTAAGGAGAATGTCCTTGCCAGTGTAGGAGAGTGGTTAAAGCGCAGGCCCTGGAGACAGGCCACTGGAACCCGAATCTGAGCTTGGCCATCCCCCAACACTGTGTGCCCCTAGAAAGGAAATGGAACTGCCTGTGTATCAGTTTTCACATAAGTCAGGGGTAGTAATAGGCCTACTTCACCAGGCTGTTGGGAAGAGGAACTGAGACCGTTCATTGGAGGATTTTAGAAAGGTGTCTCACAGAGAAAGGACACATTGAGTGTTAGGTTTCATTACTGTTATTTTCTTCCAGCTCTAGGCTTCCCTGCCCCTTTCAAGACTAAGTGCTCCTTCCTGGAGAAAATTGTTCTTTCCCTTTAAATATTTTTTTGTCTACTTAAGGAAGGCCAATTTAAACTTCTGTGCATTGTAATCCACTTGCTGGCATTGCAGTGATGTGCAGATCTGCAAATGCAGACACCCAGCCTTGGCATGACCCATCTGGCACTTGGTGTCCTTGGCTATAGCATCTCAAGGCCAACAGAGATTCATTTTGTTCCAGACAAACAATGGTGACCTTATTTTCTGTTTGCTCTGTGGTCAGAATTATTGTCTCTTTGCCATAACCAAATCCTACCATCTTTGTGTAATGGAAAAACAAATACTGGCAAACTTTTAACTTGTTTCTTGTAATGAGGGGAAGCCTATGATGTTAATTTGACAAATTCTACTGGAAATAAATCCTATTGCTATGGAAACCTGTCCAGTCACCACTGAGATGTGATTGCTATATATATGTTCTTTGAATGTACATGTTTTAAGCATTATATTTTAGAGTGTATTTGACTTGCAATTCTGTTTCCATAGTGTTAGACTGGAGCTCATCTGCTGACTGCTTTCCTGTTCAGTCTTTTAGGGTCCCTTGCTGTCTTTGGGATGTTGAATCCTGCGGTAAAAACACAAAAATCTTGTCATTAGTTCCGGCTATGCTACTTCTGTCCATGTGTCCTGGGGTAGGCTTTCCAGTCATTCTGATCCAACACAATTATAAATTCTTTAGACTATAAAAATAAAGATAACATCTCAAAAAGCTTGAGTGAAGATCAAATAGGGTGGTATGCATATAGGTACTTAATATAGTCTAAAATGCTATTTAAAGGTAAACAGTTTTGCATTTCAGGAAAGCTACTTACTGCATAAATTACAAAGCCAAGTAATTTTTCATGTTCCTATTTCTCCCCTAGGGTTCAGTTATGAGAAGTATGGAGATTCAAAGGATGAAAGCAAACCTATTGGGATAAGAATCCTGATGACACAACTCACAATATATATAACATTGGACAGGTTACACCTCTCTAAGCTTCACTTTATTCACCTTTAATATAAAAACAATAACATTTATATCCAGGTTTATTGAATAGATTAGAAAAATTACATGTCAAACACAGAGGTTAGCAGGTTGTAAGCACTTAACAATGGCACTCACCATTGGAAATAATGGTGCTGTTCTCAAGCTGACAACATTAAACAAATTCCAAACTACTCAGCAATTTGGACCTTGTTTCTGCCAAAGGGAATGCCATTTTCAATACCCCCAAATTTTTACACTTTCTTAAAGAGCATTTGCTTAGGAATAATAACTACTCATGAATTCCACAACAAACACTGAATTATCTACTGTGCATCAAAGCGCATGGAAATGATGAATAGAAGGTGCATCAGAAGGTGGATAGAAGGACAAGGCTCTTGTCCCTCGTAGTGTCATCACCTAGGGAGTAAAGCAAGCATGCACACAGATACTGCAATGTTAATGATGACTCATTGATAATACTCATTATAACAAGAAACTTGGTGAGCTTTATAACAGAATCACCAAGAACACAGATCTGAATTCATTTAAACAGAATTTCTTGCATAGGAGTCCATCAAAACTCAGAACAAGAGAAACAGATGCCAAGACATAGGTACTGAAACTCAACAGTGAAACATCTGCCCCTGAAAATCTTTGGAGAGTCTCTGGCTGACCCCGAAGTTGAAGCCTGATGGGAAGAGAGTGTGCTAGTTTTTATACAGCATGCCTTTGGGCGTTATTCATTTTGGTAATTACTGTCTGTATTAGTATAGTCACCAAGACTTTCAATTTGGATAGAAGTTGAACATATATGCTTTAAAAATCCTTGGACCAAAACTCACCTTTATTGGAGAGATGAAATAGGCCTGAATTGAAACCGACCTGTCAGCAACTCAATCAAGGATGTTAAGTCAGAGCCAAAGGAAGATGGGCATCTCATTTTCAGTTTTGAGGGCTATTAAGCTTGGCTCCTTAATAAATTAAAGGTAGCTGTGCCTTAGTTATAAAGCACATAAATAGCACCCTGATCACAGATCAAATATAATACATTTTAATACAACTTCTGAAGCAGTAGCAAAAACTAAACACATGTCCTTGTACATGAACATGCACATGTATGGATACATGTGCACACACACACACACAACCGGACACCAGATTAGGAGAGTCTTCATTGTCTGGTGAAGTTACTCCTCTCAGATCAGTGGGATAAAATGGCTATTTTCTTTCCATGTTTTCCTTCCCTTCCCTCCTTTTGTTTTCCCCTTTCTTCCTTTTTTTCTGTTCTCCATACTCTTTCCTCCCTTTTTTCTTATTTCTTTTTTGTCCCTGATTTTAAGGACAAATGGGATACCAATGGGAGAGTAAATAATTCATTTTGAACTAAAAAAATTTCTCTGACTGCTATGCCAGGAGCCTCCTTTGGAATGTACAACAAATGAAGTAACAACACATACCTCTGAATGGATGGTGGGTCTGAGTCTTTCTTCAGACAGTTTTTATGGGAGGTAGCTGAGCATTTATTGAGCCTTCCTAAAGAGAAATGTCTTACCAATTGAGAAGATGCAGTAAAGAGTCATTAATGCACTCCAGAGAGGAAATATGGAGGTGTATTTTGAATAATGTTCTACTTCATAAAGAAATTGATTGAGAATTTTTTTTTCTGAGTAAAGTGAATACAGAGTCCTAGGAACTCAGATACAATAGAATATCTGTTAAGTGAGTAAATTGACCAACAAGAAAAAAGAAGGAGGGTTTATGAAAGTAAGAGATGAAGAATGAGAGGGAAAGATTACTCGAAATTCCCAAATACCCGACATCTGTTCACCTTTTTGTCCTTAAATCACAGCTTCTACTGTTCCTCCCAACACAGACTTCCTGCACTGCCCCTTCTCTGTCAGAATCACACACATACACATTCTGTCTCTGTCTCTGTCTCTGTCTCTGTCTCTGTCTCTGTCTCTGTCTCTGTCTCTCTGTCTCGATTCCTAGTCATCAATGCCTGGAAGCCCTGCTACTGAACCTTGGACGAGGACTGAGTAGACCTGAATCTCTGCAGACATCTCTGGTGCCAACTCTTCAATATTAGAGACCCAAAATTCAAGCCCAGAATTCCATCAGAACCTGAGTACCCAACTCTGGTTTGCCATACAGATCCTCTTATGTCTGGAATGGTTCCATTCAACTGGTTTTATGTGAAGACCAAGGCCTTGTGGAGAAATCTAGGAGACCCATGTTCTCAACTGTCACCTATTTCCCAGATGGCCTCTGAATGGAGCTGTTTCACCAATTTGGTCTCTGAACTCAAAGGAAGAGGCATTTAGATAACAGTTACAGGTGTGAAAGATGCCAAAGGAGTAGGTTTTCAAATTGGGCTGAGCCAGGATAGAGCAAGGATATAGGCCAGGGGGTCAAAAAGGGCAGACTCAGGGTACCAGACAGCCTGGAGCTGGATGGGGTATAGGAACTGATGGTCAAAGAGAGGGCAGAAGACCAAGGAAGGGGTTGGCACCAAGCCCAAACAGCATGAAAGGTGGGCAAACAAACTTGAAGGTGGGAGAAAACACAAAACCCTTGTTCTTGTTTATTCACTTGTTTATTTTAAAATCTACAATTCTTGAAGCAGAGCATACTTCAACCTAGGGGCATGCTTGCCTGCCTTCCTTCTCTCTCTCTCTCTCTCTGTCTCTGTCTCTCTCCTTTTCCTAGAGTAGTAATCTTTGTTTGGCAACCATAGGTGTGGCCAGTTCAGGCCCTGGGCGTTCACAGTGTGAGGCAGTGCTGCCCAGCAGACAGAGAGCAGTCTGGGCAGTCATTCGGTCTTTGATTTGAGTCCTAATCCAGTCATTTCCTGTCTGTGTATTCTCTGGCAAGTCACCTACCCCCCTCCAAATCTCAGTAACCTCATTTTAAAGTGGCAGTAATAATAGGTGATCATAGGAAGTGTGTGAGGCTTGAATGAGGTGAATTGTGTGAAACATATGAAACAGATGATGTTCCCAATATGTGGTAGCTACTTACTGTTGTTGTTGAAATCGACCCCATCTCACAGAGCTCCCCAGAGCAGTAAATGGCATAACTCAAATGAAGTATGTAGAGCACCCACACAAGTAATGCTCAGTAACTGTTTATTTCTTCCTACCTCTTCCACAGAGAACCAGGTGAAAATGCCCTGAACTTCATCTATAAGTTAATAATAACGCCTGTTTTGTTGATTCTAAGGCATTGGTTTGACCAAAAAGTCCATATGTTTTTTTTTCCATAAAATAAAAGACATATGTTTCCTTTTCACCAATAACTTTATTGATTGGTATTTTGAGTATGGCAGCCATCTCCCACATGGTATAATGTTGACTGTTCTCAGTTAATGTCTCAATTTGATCACTATCAACTTCAACTGGTCTACACAACCATGGAGCATCGTCCAGCAAGAAATCTCCAGCACAAAACTTCAAGAACCACTTTTGACATGTTCAATCAGTCACAGCACCTTCTCCATGCACTGCACAAATCTTTTTGTGTGTTTCAGTTGTATTTTTACCTTTCTTGAAATAATAAAGCATTATATGCCAAAAATGTTGCATATTTTCTTCTATCTTCAAGGTTAAAATTCACCAATTTTGTTAAGTTTTTTTAAAGTACACTGATATGATAGATGTCACAATACAATCTAAAAAAATGGTTTCAAATGAAGTTAAAAACAACTAAGTGCTACTAGAGACATCTTATGAAACAAACAAACAAAAAAAAACACTTTTTGGCCAACCCAGTACCTTTTGCCATTTTGACATTTTGCAATTGGCAGCATCTTACAGTTTGAAGAGGGCAGTTGTGACGTGGCTGTTACTGTTTGTGAACATGTGAAGTAATTGTTATTCCTGAAGGCTTGACTGGACAGCTATAGCTCTTCTCACCACTTGAGAACAATTTGAGGAAGGGTTGTGAGTCCTGGTTGTGGGTAGATAATTTTACACAACTTTTGATAACATAAAAGTCAACATCCTCATATCAAACCTAGCAACATGGGTATCAGACACATGAAAGAAAATATCGAAGACAATAGTGGAGCACTTTTTTATAAACAAGAGCAGAATCACAAGTGTACTTGGTGGCTTAGAGGACAATATTAAGTGCAAAACCACAGATGTCTTTGTACAGCCCACTACAAATGTAATTCGAAAAATCCAGACTCTGAAAGTGAAGAGGTTTGCAGAATATGTAAACTAATTTATTTTTTTTATATTTTCCACTCAGTCTACACATAAAAATGATACATAGTAAAAAGCTATTCCTGAATAAGTGTAAGAGGGATTTTTTGATAGGTGCACAATAAAAAGCTAAGTGATAAGAGAATATCGTATCAAAATTTAATTGGCAATATTCTTTCAATCTTAATGGTATGTAAAACAATGGCCCAGCTTATAACTGATGGCATACTGGATTCATGAACTGTGGCAAAAACAATGAAAACAACAACAAACCTCTCTGGTTTGTTACAAGAATAAATGAGACATGTATGCTTTCTCATATATATATTGTCCAACACATGTTAATTTAATCTCATTCAGCATTGATAGTCTTGGACTCTTAGACTTGGAAGTGACCTCAAGGGTCATTTTCCTTTAATGGCTATATTCTTCTGCCAGTTGCACTGGTGCTGGCTGTGTCTGTAGACCAATCTGAGGAGTTTCTCAGATGTAGGCACATCCCCTGGCTACATTTGTTTGGAGCAGAGTCTAGAACAGTCATCTCTGCTGATGCTGACCTGGCACTCGAGCTCTGCCCCACAGACATGCTCTACAGGTAAGCACTGATCTGCAAGAAGATGTCCTGACTTGCAGCAGTTGATACAGACTCAGCCAACAGTGGAGTGGAGAGAAAGAGACAGAAAACAGAAGCCACCAGGCAGAAGCCAAGACCAAAACGGACCCCAAGGAAGCAGAGATGAAGAAACCAAGTAGCAGAGGAATAAGAAAAGCAAGGAGAGAAAGAAGCAGAGACCGGCTGTCTGAAAGAGCCCAGTTCACCCAAACTCAACCTAGAGCTGGTACTCAGGGTGAGGCATTCCTCAGTGTCTCATACTGCTGAGATTTTTGCAAGGAAGTAAAGATAGTTTTTAGCTGGCTCTTTATAACTCTCTTCCTGTCAACTGATTCAGTGGTCTTTCTTCTAAAAGCATTTTTTAAAAAATACCTGTAGAGATTAAGTTTATAGCCCACTATAATGCCTAGGGAAACTAAATAAACCAATCAAAATATCTCCATATCTGTACTTCACAACAGCCATGAAAACACTCTGCAGATCACATTTAATTTTCAGCAGATTGTCTTAGGCAGCAATTCTCATGCTTATGAATTTTGGGGAATGGCAACTTCCCTTAATGTACAGCATATTTACTGTAATTAAAAGCATATACATGAGTATTTTGTTCTCAGTTTAGTTTCCAAATGCACAATGTGTGTTATGTTGATGGTACATTGAACTTACATAGCACATTTATAAATAAACTTGTGTACACTTTGTATACGTCTCTACACGTTAAATGCAATGATATATATTATGTACATCTGAATGTGATGGGGGACGGAGCTACCCACTGAGCCCACATGCCATGCCCTGAGCTAGGTATTTTGTATTTGTTATTCTCGTCTTCATGAAAGTCATGGGAGGTAGATTTACCCTTTGTAAAAACGTTGAGTGTTTCCTTCATTTCTGAAAAGTTGTCTCCCAGGTCTTTTAGAAGCCATTTCTAAGGTACAAAAGTCTGTCATCAGATTAACATCAGTACCATCCTTCGTAGCTGGCCCCACTGGCCAGGAAGTAAGGAAACAGAGGCCAGAGGAGTTGCCTTTGAGTTTGTAATGATTGGCTTAATTCTGAGTGGGACTAAATAGGAACCAATTACCTGGAGAAGGAGAGTGCAATATATCATTTTCAACTCCTGGCATCATTCAATTACCTATTCCCTTATAATTGGATACTTTCAAGTGTGTATTTGTTCAGCCTTTAAATAGATTTACTTTTTTTAAAAAAACCAACTTAAGTGTTCTTTACACAGGAACATATAATGAAAGATGTGCTAGATTTTGTTGGGATAGAAGTAGTTAGTTGGAGGATATTCAAGCATACATAGGAGCATAATACATATTTCTTGCCTTCATGAAACTTTAGCCAGACTAGGACTATTTAATCACAGAGACAAATAGCTATTAATTCAAGGTAGCCTTTGATATACTATATGAAGGTGTAAAGCAATAAGTAAGGCCTGTAATAAATAAATCATACAGAGGAGTGGAAAAGTACCAGGGCAGAAAGCAGATGTCAGATTGAAATTGGGAATTTGAGGAGGCTTTAAATTTTTCAAAAGTCTATTTACAAATGTGAGTGTGGCTGGGTGGGTGAAAACCATAGACAGACTTGAGGATCTGGGAGGAAAGGGGCCAGTCCCTGACACTCGCTCCCTGGGTCAGAGAGCAGGCTGCGGAGGGCGGGAAGTGGATCTGGAGGGGCAAACCGAAGTCAGTATAGCCTGAAAGAATCACAGAGTGCAGCAGAGCTCTGATGAAGGCTGTGGGAGGTGAAAATGGACCCGAGCGTTGAAGGAACAGGGGCAGACTATCAGCCGAGAGCTGAGGGCACCAGCTGCAGAGTGGACATGGGTCATAAAGGTTCAGATTTGGGGGTATGCGTACTCCAGGGTGACGGGAGTGGTGTAATGAGACTTAACATTACAAAATAGTTTGGGGCCAAATTGTGAAGGCCTTGAATGCCAAGCCAAGGAGTTTGTGCTCGATCCTAAGAACAACAGTCCAGCAAATGTTTTTAAATTAATAGTGATGCTGAAGTCTTAGGAAAATGATTGCACGGCAATGAGAAAACTGGTTTAGAAGAGAGAGGGACAGTGGAAGAGTGCTCAGTTCAAACAACAGTCACTCAGTGTGAGGTCAAGGGGACAGTGGGATTGAAAGGAGAAGAAACAGGCATGGGACATGAGGAAGACACAATCCACATAAAGACAAGACTGACCTGCTTCTGGGGTGTTCTTTCTTCCCAAATGGTAATCCTGTTTGAAATGTACCACCCATAAGCTTAGACAAATGGCCCCCTGGGCTGACAAGATTCCCTCAAGTTGGACTCATAACTATAGGGCTGGCTGAAATGTGAAAAAGGCCTGACTTGGATCCAGAATATTGATGTGAATCACCACTCTGCTACATCTGAGCTGGATATCCTTGAGCAGATCACCTGGACCTTGCTGCTCACATCCTCAAAGTGAGACACCAACACATATTGCATAAGGAGTTGTGGGAATTCAATCGATGAGATTTGTAGATCATGGAGAACCACAAGGGCGGGAGGGCCACACAGGAGGTGGGGGGTGAAGGTGAGGATTAATGTTCTGCCTGTGTGCAGTACTGATACCTATTGCATAGGGTAGTTGTGGGAATTTAGTCCGTGAGATTTGTAGATTGCGGAGAACCACAAGGGTGGGAGGACCACACAGGAGGTGGGGGATGAAGGTGGGGATAATGTTCTGCCTGATCCCTAGGAAGACCTGGGCACGTTGGGCAGGGCAAGTGAAGATGAATAGACTGTTGCCAAAACAACATTAACTTAAGTGTCTGATCTCTTCCTTGGCAACGCTGCTATGCGATCAGACTTGATTGATTACTATAAGCCTCAGCTTCCCAATTATCCCTTTACTGCTGGGTAAGGCAGTATGTTTTATCTGACAAGATTTTTTTTTTAATCTTGGTTTGTTTTTATTCTCCCAGCCCATAACCCCAAAGGGTTTTTTTTTTTTTTCCTGTTGTTTCCCTAAGCTTATCACTAATGCTAATTTTGGCTGAAGATCATTTCCCCCAATGCTTGGTACGTTTTGGTCTGAGTATTTAGCAACATGCTGAAATACAGATTAAAGTGGCAAGCCCATTTAAATACAATGGGTGTAAAATTTGGGGATTTATTTTTTACATTTTTGAGGTTTGTGTGCTGACACCTCTATGGATTCCCCAATGAAAGTACTGCTTTCATTTTGAGATAAATTTTACACATGCTTTATTTCCCTCCCTTCCTAGAATGCCTACAGATCTGATGTAGCTACAAAACAACATGGTCACACTGAGATGTGCACTTACATAGCTGGCCGGTCTCACTCCGCAGCTAAAGCTCAAGATTATTAAGTCCAAATCTATTCTTATGACCTCCTGCCATGGAATTCTATGGTTGGCTTTGAATAATTGAAATGATTACTTTAATCCCTCTAAGGCCAAGTATTCCCATTAGTTGAACTTAATGGCTTGGCAATAGATGGAGGGGAGGGGACTGCAGGAAGTAGTAGTTTATGAGTAGAAAATCGGAGTCTCATTGCCCTGGTTTTTCTGTAGCCCTCAATGGTTGAACTTTCCATTTACCACTTATGCATGAACATTAATGAAGCCCCTGCTAAACCCACAGCACTGTGCTAGATGGCTGGGGAGAAAGGCAAAGACTTACCAGATATGGCCCCTTTCCTCCACATGCTTAATGGGGACAGAAGACCCAGGTAATGCTGATTTTCCTTTGTCTCACCTCTGGCACGTACTCCACAGTCATATGCTAGACCTGGCCTTTCTGTGCATCCCCCACTCCAGACCTCCTGACCCTATCTTTCCAGGCCACTTCCTCCAACACTCCAACTGCAGTAATTCTTCGACCTCACCAGGACCTACAGTCCATCCCTTTCACCGTCCCTGGCCTCTCTGGAGTCCTTACTCCCCCTACTCAGTTTATGTTCCATGGCTCGTCACTAACAATTACTGCCCTTAAGTGCCATTCACATTCCCTTAAGTCCCTTTTCCTTCATCACATCTCCCTGGTAGAACCCTGCTGAAATCCAGCTCCCCTCCCACTCTTCACCTGCAGCGTAGCAGCTGGCTGTGGCCGCAGAGAATATCCACACAGCACTGACAACCCGTGCTTTAAATTCATGACTCCCAACCTCCGTGGCTCTTAGAGCTGCTAGCCACCATGCTACATGGTCAAGATCCCATTCAGTTCTCTGCTTCAAAAGATCACCGTTTTACATGTCCTCTTCTCCATCATTTTACTTCTTTCTATTTTACTAGATAGAAAAAAAAATAGAAGCTCTCATAAGAGAACTTTTTTATTCTGCCAACTCCTGCTTCTCCCAACTAACACTACCTGTGCATAAATGCCCTGCTCTCCCTCTTGCTCCTCTGGGTGATCTAGTTGGGCACCGACCTAAAGCCAAACCTTCCACTTTACACTTATCCCACCTTTTGTTGATCACAAACGTACTTACAGCTATTTTCTCACCTCTTTTCTGATCAATTTTTCTTTTTCCTTTGGGTCATTCCCAACAACATGCAAACATGTTGAGTTACCACCGCCTTATAAAACTGAACTTCCCTGGATCCCACTTTCCCCTGTGGCTCCCACCCTCCTTTACAGCAAATGTCTTTCAGTGGGCCTTCTCGACTCAGTACCTCCCATTTCTCAGGCCTGTGTTCTCAAAATTGCTCCCCCCAACTGCTTTTATCCAGATCCTCGGTGATCTCCGTGTTACCAAATCCAATGGCCAATTCTCAGCCTTCACCGTATTCAACTTATTGGCAGCATTTTACACAGTGGCTCACTTCCTCTTGTTTCAAATACTTTCGTCACTTGGCTTCTAGGACATCACTCTTGGTTCTCACTGGTTGCTCCTTCTCATCTCCTTCCTCGTTCTTCCTCATCTTCACATGCTCTGACTGCTCTTTCGGCGACCTCCAGTCTCACAGCTTTAAATTTCAAGCCTGGGTTTCTCCCCTGAGATCCAACTGCCTAACAGATCCCTCAGACTTATTACATGCCCAAAGGAACACAATTCCTCCTCTCCCCCAAGTCTACTCCTTCCGATCTTCCCCATCTCCTAGTGACACCTTTCCTTCTCTCACAAATGTTCTCAGTCTATCAGAAAATCTTTCCTGGTCCCTTTTCAAAGTCTATTCAGTCTCCAAACCCTTTTCACCACCTCCATTGCTACCATCTTGTCTAAGCTACGGTAGCACTGACTCTCACCTCTTACTGCAAATGCTTCTTAACTCTGTCTCTCCTTCTGTCCTTATTCCTCTGAAATCCATTTTTAACACAGCATATGGAGGGAACAGTTTAAAAAGCTAAGTAAAATAATGTAATTTCTCTGCTCAAATCCTTCAATGGATTTCCAGCTCACTCAGAGTAAAAAATCAAAGTCCTTCCCATCATCGACCTCACTTCCTACAGCTTTCTCTCTGGCTCACTCTGTTCAGCCACACTCATGTCCTTCCTAGAACATGCCAGGCTTTCCCTTGCCTCAGGGCCTGTGCTCTGCCCAGGCCCTTTACCCTAGAATTCCATCGACGGCTTCCTCATGGTTTGCTCCCACTGCTCTGGTATCACCATAGTAAGGCCTTTCTTGCTATCTGATGTAAAATAGTACACTTCCCACTCTAGCACTCTCCTCTTGCCCTATTGTATTATTTTTTATAGCATTTATTACTTGATTTACTACATATTATTTATTTGTTTATTATCTCCCTCTTCATACTAGAAGGTAAGCTCAGGGACAGCAGAGACTTTATTCACACCTGTATTTTTAGCACATACAACAGTACCTGGTACAGAGCAGGCACTCCAGAAATATTTGTTGAATAAACAAATAAATAAGTTGATTAATTAAAAAATGTACACCATCGTCTTTCCTGATGTTGTAGAGAAAGTAGAGTATCACAGACTGAAGTCAAACTGAGATTATAAATCCAGATTTGGGGCTGATAGAATTTTGGCATGGCTAGGAAATTGCATGCAGGTGAGGAAGCAGATTAAAAGCCAAAAGCTGAAGAAAACACCAACATTTATGGAGCACCTACTACATGCTGAGTACTCAGCATTCACTATTTTGTATAACCCTCATGATCCCTGCAGCAGAGAGTTTTATTACATCCATTTTATAAATGGGAAACTGTTTCAGGGTCTCCACTGCTGGGGGCATTCAGAGTGATAAGCAGTGCATACTCAACTCTGAGTATAGTGGTAACACTTCATTCATTAATTCACTGAGCCACAGAAACTAACTGAGCACTTATTATAGTCCAGGCATCTTTTCTATGCATAAGTAATGAAGACGTGAACAAAAACAAATGAAGTCTCCACACACTGACAGCCCAGTACCTACTCAAAGTATTAAATGCACAAACAAATAAAAATGTACAATAAAGTACAAATAAATTGCCACTGTGGTGAGCACTGTGGAGCAGAAGAAACAGAGGTCAGCGGTGTTGGGCGTGTAGCAGAGGGCAAACCTAATCAGGGAGGATGCGGCACATGCTGTGGTGCCTCCTAGCGCCCCCCGCAGGACACACCACTTGTTCCTCAGCTTCTGAAAGGGCTGCTGGCTCGCTGCTGAGTCCTTCTGCAGAAATGGCCCTTATTCAGAGAAAGTCTCCTCACTCAAGGAACCCTCTCTCACATTTAAGGTCTGATCCATGTTGGGAAGAGAGAGTTTGGGGTAAAAATATATGGCCTCCCCTCCTTAACAGCTTATGCTCAAGATGGGACAACTCCAAAGGGCCATTCCAGCTCCAGGGTGTCCTTGGAACCACTGAGCTCTCCATGCAAATGCATCACAGTTCAACTCCTCCTGCTATCCCGTCTCCTTTTATCACTCCCCCACAGGTGCTGATTCTGAGGACAGTGACCAGTGAACTTGCTTAAAGCAAATGTTCACTTCAGATTCTGTTTTCCTGGAAAACAAAATCAGTTTGCAAGGACTGTCATAGCAAATGATCATGGACTGGGTGGCTCAAACAACAGAAATGCACTGCTTCACAGTTCTGGAGGCTGGAAGTCTCAGATCATGTGTTGGCAGGGCTGGTTTCTCCTGAGGGCTGCAAGAGTTTCTGTCCTTGACTTGAAGATGGCATCTTCTCCTTATGTCTCTCCACATCATCTTTCTCTGAGTGTCTCAAATTCTCTCTTTTTGTAAAGATGTCAGCTGTATGGGTTTAGAGTCCAACATAAACACCTCATTTTTACTTGATTACCTTTGTAAAGAACTTAAGTCTAAATAAGGTCACAGTCTGAGGTTCAGGGGTTAGGGCTTCAACATACACATTTGCGGGCCACTGTTCAACCTCAATCCTACCTAACTCAAACCACTTTTCTGGGACACAGCATTTGAAGAAGGGCATTGCCTAGGTGAAAAACAGGAGCAGTGGGCAAGGGTGGTGAGAGAAGAGTTCCAGGGAGTGGGAACATTATATACAAAGGTGGGAAATAAGACAGAAGCCACGTCCAGTTTGTGGGAGGCGCTTGAGGCGGCAAGGATGGTCCTGACCATTCATTCGCAAGCCATTCACAGAGTAGCCCATGAGGGGCAGATTGCCAGGGCAGTACCCACCAGCACCCGGGGGCTTGTCGAATGGAGATGATGTTGCCTAAAGATGGCAGCGTTGTTTCTGTGTGAATCCTGACTGCAGGGGAGCTGAGTTTGGCTGGGTGGGAAGACGTGAGCCTTAGGTTGGAGCCCAAATATATTAATGGGGTCTTGGAGCTCAGAGGATAAGCAGAGCCAGGCAAGGGGTGAGGTTGTCATGAAGAGAGCAGTACTTAGGGGACAAGCTGGATGAAGCGGAATAATTGACAACTAAAGCTGAGAATGCCAGCGTGCCCCGCACCCCATGGGCCCAAACGGAGGAGAAGGCGGGAGAAGGCGACAGCTGTATTTCCCAACTCCACTGCCTTCCCCTGGTGCCCATGGAAAGACGAGCTGACTACAAAACAGAGGCTTGTAATCACTAGCTAATGCGGAATAAACTGTCAGATGGGGCTGGGCAGAAGGAATCAAAATAAGGGCATCACTAAGCGAGGAGCTGGGTCTTAGCTTTATTTAATTTGGGGCCTTTGGCACACAGCACAGAATCTGGCACAAGGGGGACTATGAGGAATACTTGGGTATTTGTCCCTTCGGTTACCCAAGAGAACATCCCCAGGATGCCAAGAGTCGCCAGGTGCATCCTATGAGTCTATCCCCAGCCTGGGAGACCTTCCTCTGGAAAAGGACAGATTATTGCAGTTTACCCCAGTTTCAAATCTTTTCAATGCTGATTTTGGTTTTGATGTATTACTACTGCCTGAGGCTTTTTAATAAGGAGACTGAAATCACACAACACACAGGTCTTAAAATGTAATCATTCTTTTCCAAGAATGACATAAGATTCTTTCTAAAAAATAATTCTAAAAGACAGGGAGAATAGCTACATGGGAAGATGTGGCTATTTTTAGAGCATATGTTTTGAATTTTATATTTTCGGTCCTATTTACCTGGTTAAGTCACATTTTTAACATTCCCCATTTTTGCCTTTAACCTTAAGTTTCCTGTGTCTTTGAGGAGGTTTGTTTAAAAGGGTACCCAGAAAGCAAATCTTCCCATCATTAAACTGCTACACTATTTATCAAACCTATTATTCTTTTCTCCTTTTCTCGGGGGACATCATAATATCAAGAAATTATCAGACAAGCTATATTATTTACCTACAAAGAAGCAGCTCTGAGTAACTGGACCACAAAGAAATAGCTGGGGGGAGGGGTTCTAGATGACTTTGTCCCACTCTTCTCTAAAAGGTAGCTTTAGACAGCTGTAGTAGCAGAGCAGGGAGAGAGGTGAGGCCAGGAGGGTCCCCAGGGAGAAGAAATCTGGTGGAGGTAGGAGCTTCTGAGAGCTCAGAGAACGTGGCCGACATGAATGCGAGACGCATTTAACACCTGCCGTCTAAAGTGCATGAGGAAGAACATGCACTGAGGAAGAAGAGTGCTGGATGATTTCTGACTGGATGTTAGACATTGCCAATTTGACCTTGTCAAGCACTGGATATTTTTGTATTCCTGTACCCATTTGTGAGATCTGCTCTGGTGCACAACTAAGCTACCAGAAACAGTTTGGTCCTTGTAGGTCTTGATTTTTACGTATTTTGGATGGAACCAGAGCAGCATGTATTCTAGAGCTAATTTTACTTCTCCCTTGGGCAAAGACCTTTCAGTTCTGATGTCCTGTGCATTATGAGGTTTTTCACTCTGGCTGGTGGGATCAGAAACTACTCCTTGCTCTGCCTACATTATGCATAATCCTTTTAGCTGATTCCTTTACTGAGCCAGATGGTTTCTCTCCTACATGTGCCTATCGAATGAAGCTAAAGACTCAAGGAGGACCTTCTGTAGCACTCTGGATTTCTGTATGTGTGCAGCTCTCCTCTCTGCTGCTGTGTCCTGAGAACTCCAGCTGACTTTGCCACCCTAAACTCCCCACTTCATCTCCCCAGCTCAGAGAGGTCCCTGGGACCACGGACATTCTACCCGCCAGTGCCACTACAGCCTGGACATTGGCAGGAAGCTGGAGCAGTCACAGCACTCGTGACCCTTCATTGCTAATGTCCATTGTCTTGGTTGCTTCATGTATTTTGTCCAGGTTTCTTTTCTTAAGGTTGTTTTTTCTTTTTCAGGTGGGAAAGGAGGTCCTATCCATACTACTCTTTCTCTGGCTAGAGTGGAAGTCATTCACCTGCTTTTGTGGGCAAATCCAGAACCATACTCAGAGCCAGTTTAGGTCATCCTGTGCTGATAAAATTTCCTCTATTACAGCAGATTTTATTTTCTTGACAGTGCCTTATCTCTCTCTTTAGTTAATAATGAACAAAAAATGGTCTACCAGATCTCTGCTGATTATCTTATCTGTGCGATATTCTTCCTGAAAAGACTACTGCTAGGCAGCAGCATTTGAGTGATAAAGCAGATATTATTCAGTTAGAGAAACCAGGCTTTCATTACTGCCTCTACCACCATCTCTATCAGCAAAGCAGACAAGGTTGTGAGAGATGAAATGTGTAAAAAAGAGACTTTCAATTTATACTATGCATACCCCTATACATTGTTACGAGGAGGATGCATTTTTTTTGTAATTTAAAATAGCAAAATGCACAGTAAATGGTGGTGGTTTCTGACCCACAGGGCTATTGTATTAATTAATTGAAGTAATATGCATGCTCAGTAAAGTGAAGCTATGATTCAGCCCATCTCTCCACTGCGTCAAGTAGACAGGAATCATACTCTAAATAGCCAATTAAATTTTATAGATAATAAAAGTATGTCTTCTATAAAAGGTCCAATATTGCTTTCTTTATCTTCTACAAAACCCTGGAAGCATTTCTAAGGGCCCAGGGGGGCTCTTCAAGAACAGTCTGGAAATCCATAAATGTGTATGGACATTGCTGTACGGATTTCCACGGAAAGACCTTTGATTAGACAAACCTCAGAAATGCTGGTGGAAGACCACCTTTAAAATAGAGGGGGGCTTGGATTCATGATGGTAACTAGTTGAGGAAAGATGAAGGAAGCCTAGTTAGGAAGCTGGTGATTAATATTTACTACACAATTAATCTTGAACTAGTCCTCCCTACCTCTCATTCTTTGAGTCCTTGGGTCATACCTTACTCACTTTCTCCTATATTTTAACTCCTGCCATAATCTTTGGACTGGTATCACAAATATATGGCACACTTATTGCTTCCCCCCTCCTATGGGCAAATACCGCTAATCTACCCTGGCACTCTTTCTATCTGGCCTTTAAAATGGCCTTCTCAGCACAATAGTCCAGGCAGCCAGAACATTCAGTCATGGTTGCCATAAAATCTACACCCTCTTTATCACCATGCGAAGGCTTCAGTGTTCATTTAGGAGATTCATTCAATAACCTAGCCTTGCGATTCCGAGACCTCCTCCATTGAACGACCTCTTCACTTCAGTCATCACTCCCACCCTCGAAACTGCCGTCAGTTGGAACAATTGTCTGATATCCTTCCAGGTGACAATAATCTTCACTCTTCCAATGCTCTCGAGACTCCAGTTCTTCTGCTTTTGTTCTTTGGCCATGGCACCCCCATTTTATCCAGAAGCTCCTCTCCTGGCTTTTTTTTTCTCAACCCTGGATCCCATGGAGAAAGCATAAACCACTCTTTGCCAACATCTTGAAATTCCTGGCCACCACCCATTCCCCATGTCTCCTGCTGTACTCACCCGGAAAAAAATGGTACTGGATCAGTGCTGCAGGGTTTTTTTCCTTCTTCAAGAAGCTGGGTATGGATGGAAAAATTCTGCAGCCACACAGATTCATGCTACAGCAGACTCATGGCCTCGACCCTCAGCCAGGTCATCAATGTCACCAGTCACTTCTTGTACTTGACTTTGATTGGTTCCTTCCTCCACTTCTCTCAATGACTCTCACATTTTCTCCATTTCCTCTAAGACTCTTTCTCAACAACTCCACTCTCAACAAATAATCTGGTGTGTTATTTACTGAGAAAAACAAGGAAATACTTTTCACCACTTCAGTTTCTGAACTTTCCCTAAAAAAATATGTTTATAGCAACACCTACCCTTACCATCAATATGCAGGCCATCATAAACGGGACTTCTCCAGTTACTGTTACTATGCTCAAGCTATTGTGCTTGCTCATGGAGTCTACCCACATTCCTGCGACTGCCTTCAGCTGAACCTGGATGGCTGCCGATAAAGCCTGGTATCGGCCTAGAGCATGCTTACCTCTTTCAGGTCCCCAAGGCTATTTTTGCACCTCTCATCTTCTGTGTCAGGCCCCCAAAGAGGAGCCACTTTAGCACGCTTGATCTTCTGAGCAGAAAGGCAGCCCTCAGATGCTCAGCTGTCCTCTTTGATCCTTTCCTTTCAGTTCCCCTAGAGCTTTTCCTTTATGCCCATCATTGCAGAAGTACCCCTTCCCTGAAACAGCCCATCCTGCACATGGGGATTACAGCCCTGGACCTTATCCATGAGTTATGCTCCCTATCATATGCATTTTTAATTTCTCCATATAGCTTTTTTTTATTGAAGCTTCTCACAGTTTTAAAAATAAGGTAGAATAGCCCTGGCTGGTGAGGCTCAGTGGATTGAGCACTGGACTGCAAAGCAAAGAGTTGCCTGTTCAGTTCCCAGTCAGGGCACGTGCCTGGGTTGCAGGTCAGTCCCCAGTAGCGGGTGTGTGAGAGGCAACCACACATTGATGTTTCTGTCCCTCTTTCCCTCCCTTCCCCTCTCTCTAAAACAACCAACCAACCAACCAAACAAACAAATAAATGAAATCTTTTAAAAAATAAAAATAATAAAAGTGTATTAGATAGAATAAAAGTTTAAATTCCCTACCCAATTAATCTACTTCTTCATTGTTACCCTTTTTTTCATCAGAAAAGTCTTTGGAAATCTTTCCTGCTAGCCTCCATTTTCTTAAAACCTGTTTCTTTCTTCCCTAACCTGTTACAGTGTGGCTACTGCCCTACGGTCTAACTGGAGCTTCGTTCTTGAAGGCTAACAGGGAATAACCCACAGAGCCAAGCATCTCTCTGTGCTATCATTCACCTAAACTTTACACTGAAATACCTTTATTTTTATCTTCCTCTTTTAAAAAAACTCTTCTACTCTAAAATAAGGTAGTCATATAAAATGTGCATACCACATAAATATGCATCCTGGTGTCCAGGTCGCCACTCCCCGGGACAAGAAACTCAACAGCACCAGACTCCCAGGAGCGGGCTGTGACCTTTCCCACCCTCATCTCTCCTGAGGACAACCAGTACCCTGACTTTACATCAATGACTTACTTGCTTTTCCTTGTTCTCTTACCACTAGTGTACAACTCCAGACACTTAGTTCCACCTGTTTTAAAACTTTATATAAATGGAACCACAGGATATATGCATTTCTAAACCTGGATTCTTTCACTCAACTTATATTTGTGAATTTACCTGTTTTCTTGTATTCAGCTGCAGTTTATTTATTTTCATTGCTCTTACAGTGTCCCACACTATGTGCCACAGTTTACATATCCATTGTACTGCCGATGGCCATTTGGGCTGTTTTCAGATGGAGGCATATGAATAGTGCTGCTGTGAATATTCTTGCGTGTCTTTGCATGCATGGGCACGCATTTCTTCTGGGGCTATGCCTAAGAGTGAAACTACTGAGGTAGAGATTGCATGGATGTTAGTTTTTCTGAATCTTTCCCTTGCATTCACAAAGCCAGATGGGAAGATAGAAATCTGATTTAAAGACTCATTCGCTTTAGATTTTCCCATCCTTTGGGAGCGAAAACAGGGTGTTAAGAGCCTAATACCTAAGTGTTCTAGGGGCCCCAAGGGATCAGCAGACTTGGTCCATTAGCACAGGGACAGTATGTCTGGGTCCCCATCAACTGGCTCAGTGTGTGACATACAGCAGTCACCTAATAAATGTTGGTGAATGAAAAAAAATGCTTGATAATGGAGGGAGTTCCAAGATGAATCAGAGTAGTGTGGTGGTCAGGGGATGGGTGGGAGAACAGGGAAAGCTTGGGAGCCATTGCCAGAAGCTTCCGGTGCCCTGCACGGTGTCTGAGGAACACAGATTCAGAGCAGAAAGACTGGGCTCCGCCAGACACCTCATGCTGCCCCTTCTCTTTGAATAGGTGCCACCCGTTTCCCCGTGTCAGCAGACAGCAGCAGCAAAAAGGATTTTGTGCCTGAGGCCATTTCTGGAAGAGGAGAATAGAGTCATTCCAGCCTGTCACTGCGGCTGCTTCAGTTCAAGCAGGCAAAAGATTCAGGAGGGAGCAAACCATTCGTGTAAAAGCAAAAAAAAAATCAGTGTGTGAAATGCTCTGACCGAGAACTCCTGAGTGATGTTTTGAAAATGTCGTTTGGATAAAACTCAAAGCTACTTTACATTATTGTTACTGGTTTAGAATATTTTGTCATTCATTTTAGCTCACTTAAGTTATTTTTTTACCTCAAGAAAGTACTGAGAAATCTGCTACTAGACAAAGATTTAGAAAGTAAATATCTTACTTTCACTGCAAAGGAATATAAGATAAGATATGACAACACATCTTGTCTCCTTTTGATGCACAAGCAAATTTGCTTTGGTTTTTACAAATTTCATAACCTGTGATTCATGTTCGAAGAGAAAGCAGCAGCCCACCAGAGACGTGCGCCCATGAAAGTGCACTTATTATGTTAACTCAATTAGATCCACATTCGGATCTGTTCTCCATGTGGGAGACACAGAACAACAGTGCATAAAACCACCATAATTTGAAGTCTGAGCAGCATCCTGGGTTTCCAAATGACTCACAGAAAATTAATGAACAACCTAAAGCGCACAAATGAGGACAAAAATAGATCTTCATAATTCTTTCAGTATGGTTTTGTAACAAGAAGTCAGTAGTAGCCATAGAAATACAGACTAATTTAAGATGTTTGTGACATGGAGGGCCAGCGGGGAAAATAGTCTACGATTCTCGAGTCGATTGGCAAGGGCCTGCCACACATTGCCAAGTAACAGTGGGGAATTCAAATCAGCATCAGATGCTGTTGAACTATTTTTCTTATTTGCTCATTGCCTTTCGAATTTATTTGCAACATGTTATCTACCTACATTGACACTATCAATGGCAAATAAATTGATTTGGGGAGGAATGACAATGGTTCGTCCTGAGCATACAGGGGTGGGCAAAAGTAGTTTTACAGTTGTGAGTATATGCAACAGTTTATGTTTCTGTTATTATTTATTTATTAATGCATATATTTATTTGTAATGTGTATTACAACTGTAAAGCTACTTTTGCTCACCCCATATATAAGCAATGTATACACATATGTCTATATTTGTATATTATGCATATACTTATATATACACACATATATATTACATTTATATATGTACACATACATATGTGAATTTTTCTTATTGTCCTTTCTTCTAAATACATGATGAGGGAAAACTGTGCTGGCAAGCCTTAGTCCTGGGGTAAGATATGTGTGGAGTGCCACGTCATCTTTTATTCCAGTTTTGTTGTCTCTTCTTCCCCTGAGAAATTTCTGGAAGAATTAGATATGCAAACCCAGAACACTAAGAAATTGCTGGTCAGAAATAAATGGCCACAATAAAACCACTCTACTGATGAACTCTGACTTCCTAAGATGAAACAAGAGGGTTGCATTAATGTGTTGGCTTTGCAATTTCTTCACAAATTAAAAACGTTCTTTCTCTCGAGCAGATGTGAAACTTCTGCATGCCTGGTATCTAAATCAGTTTTCTGATTAAAATGGGACAGGCAGCCTCTGAGGCTGTTCTGTCCAGGACTATGGCTGGAAAAAAATGATTGCCTTCCACCCTGAGTAACAACACCCATTCAAAAGTTTGCTGATTTGACAGTGGTAGTGATTGCTTTGGGTTGAACCACATTTCCTCAATAGGTATACTGAAGTCCTATCCCCTCATACCTGTGAATGTGACCTAATTTGGAAATAGGGTCTTTGCATATGTAATTAGGTGAGATCGTACTAGAGTACAGTGGGTCTTTCATCCCACATGACTGAGGAGGAGAGACACAGATACAAAGGGAAGATGGCCATGAGCAGACATTGGAGTTATGCTACCACAAGCCAAGGAACAGGTGGAAGAGGCAAGGAAGGATTTTCTACTAGAGGCTTTGAATGGAACATGACCCTGCTAACACCTTGATTTTAGACTTCTAGGCTCCAGAACTATGAGAAAACAATTTTTTTTGTTAAGCCACTTAGCTTGTGGCACTTCGTTATGGCAGTCCTAGGAAACTAATACAATGCAAACAATAATAACAGTAGCAATGTCCCATGTATTGAGGGTTTTATCTATGTATCAGTAACAATTCCAAGTGTTTGCATGTGTTAACTCATTGGTCTTATGGTAGTTACTATTTATTATTCCTTGTTTTACAGAGGAGGAAGCAGGCATGGGAAGCAAAGGAAAGCCTGACTAAAATGTGCAATGGAAAAACGGTTTTTCTGTAAACAAAACAAGCCACCCAAGCCGGCCTTCACCAGTGGGCATCTTCCCAGCACAGGCCTCCTGGACAGGATGTGGGATGGGGAGTCAGGAGACATTTCCTCTGGCCTTGATTTTGCTACAAACTACCCAGCAGTGCCTCTTGGGTATTCATCTACTTATCTGTAAATGCAGGGAAACTGGATGATCTTGAAGGTGGCTGCCAGCCCTGAAACTCTAAGCCTCCACCAGAAACTCGTGATTCTGGTGATAGAATAGTGGTGACTTGCTATGGGCTGAGATTTGTCCTGAAGTCAAGGTTTGATATTCTGTGAGACTGACTGTATAAATTCTCAAGACACAAGGCTCTGGTTTTCCACTGAGGCCTACAGGCAAGTACTCAGATCACCTGGCCCCAGTCATCTGGCCCCAGGACTTGAAGGATCAACAGGGCCCAGTGATACCATTTACCTGCCTCGGCCAGTGTCCCTTTACCATGTGGCTTTGCCTAAGCAGCTTCTCTCTCAGCTGGCTGGAGGAGAGCCTGTTTGACCTCAGGAGGTGGGGATATTCCCAGGGGCAGGGGGGAGCAAGCACAGAAGGCCCAGTGTGGGCATGTCTTCAAAGCCTGGTGATTGGTAAAATTATTTGAAAACAATGGCTGTTCAACCTCTTAATTTATTTCTAATTTATGCCATAACGTCATCCAAGTCTACTAAACCTTAACAGATGAAGCTCTGGCCTGTCATGACCTCTCCTTCTGGTAAAGCCCATTTGATTTCTCAGCCAAACGACAATACCAGACAAATAATCTTCAAATGTAGAGGACATACCTCAAATTCATTGCCACAGGCTGTGCTGCGGCTCTGGGCCTTATGTCTGGGATATGCTGCTGTGAATGCCTCCTTCCATTCACTGGAGCCCCAGAGGCTCTGGTTAGAGTACACAGAACCAGTGTTCAAACTGGGGTGAAACACATCAGGTAAGAGGCATCTTGGGATATAAACTAGACTTAGACAAGCAGATACTGGGGCAAAACCTGCATACTGAATGCAGCGTTATCTGGTTTAGAAGGCAATTTGGGGGAGGTGGCTCAAACAACAGAAATCGATTGTCTCACAGTTCTGGAGACCAGAAGTCCAAAATCGTCGTGGCTCCTCCTGAGGGAAGGACCTGCTCCAGCCCTCTTTCCTTTGCTCATAGACTGCTGTCTCCTCCCTGAGTGCCTCCCCAAGTGCCTCCCCATTGTGGTCTTCTCTCAGGGAGTGTTCGTGTATTAACACTCCTCTCTTTGTAAGGACATCAATCCTGTCGAATTAGAGGCCCGCTCTGCTCCAGTGTGACCTCATCTTAATGTAACTAATTACATCTACAGTGACCCTATTTCTAAATAAGGTCACATTTAAAGGAACTGGGCATTAAGACTTCAACATGAGAACTTTTGGTGGACATAGTTCCATCTGTAACACTCTCCAGCTTCTTAGAACCCTCCAGGCTATTAGATGTCAGCAGAAGGTGATTTTTAAGATTCTCCACAGGAGTGAAGTCCCGGGCTCAGCTCTCTCAGCCCACATGGATCTCTCGCCTGGCTATGTGAGGAAATTGGAATCTATTTCTGCAGTATTTCTCCTCTACCTTCCAGAGAGGCTGTAGAATGTAATCATGTGGGTCCTAAGCTCAGACTGCCTGCCTTAGAATTCCAGTTCTACTGCTTGCAAGTTCTGGGGCCTTGGAAAGTTACCCAACTCCTGTGGGCCTTGTTTCTACATCTATAAAGTGGAGCACAAAAGTACTTTGTTAGTCATGGGTGTTACGGACTGAATTATGTCCCTCCAAAATTCTTATGTTGAAGACTTAACCCCCTAGAATGTGACCTCATTTGGAAATAGGGTCATTGCCAGTGATGTAATTAATTATGTTAAGGTCGTATTGGAGTAGAGTGGGCCCCTAACCCCAGCTGACTAATGTCCTTATAAAAAGAACACCATGTGAAAAGAAAGACACACAGGGATAACACAGCCATCTGCAAGCCAAGGCGAAGTGCCTGGAACAGATCCTTCCCTCACAGCCCTCGGAAGGAGCCATGCTGCCAACATCAAGACTTAGGACTTTTAGCGTCCAGAACTGTAAGACAGAAATTGTTGCCAAAGCCATGGGTTTGTGGTACTTTGTTACAGTTGCCCTAATGGCTGTTCCTAGTGCAATGGGATATTAGTGGAGATTCAATGAGCTATTTCATATAAAGTGCTTAACATGGATCCTGGTACTACCTGAGCAGTATACAGTTGAAAGCTGTTGTTATTATTATCGTCGTCGCTGACACACTACACTATACTGCCAGTAAGTGGAGTGGCCAGGCACTCATGCTGGATCTGTCAGGCCCCAATGCAACCCTGAGGCCCAGAGAAGCTTCAGGGTATTTCCTGACGCTCTCCAGCTGACACGAGTCCTTGCTCAGCTCTTCTCAGTCCTTTCACTGTGAATTTGCTTTAGTGCTTTTTTAAAAAAGACTTTATTTATTTTTAGAAAGGGGAAGGGAGGGAGAAAAAGAAACATCAATATGTGGTTGCCTGTCGTGCACCTCCTACTGGGGACCTGGCCCATAACCCAGGCTTGTGTCCTGACTGGGAATCAAATCAGCAACCCTTTGGTTCACAGGCCGACATTCAATCCACTGAGCCACACCAGCCGGGGCTACTTTAGTTTACTTTTTAATTAAAAATTGATTTATGTTCCTGAGAGAAAAATTTAATTTTCAGAAAGAATAAAAACATGAAAACAAACTCCTTTAATTGCTTAGGCCTCAGAGGCAACCAATTTCACTATATTTCTTTTGGATCTTTTTGATGCTTTTCTTATACAATTGGCTTCATTCTCTGCACACACACCATGTGATGGCTGTTTTTCAGCCTTGTATCATAAGTATTTTCCATGCCATTCGGACATTTCATAAGCATAACTTTTAATACCCACATAACAGTCCATCTATGCATACACACAGTTTATTTTTAGCTTCCTTCTGTTGTTCATTTAGTGTGTATCTTTTAACTTCTGAGCTGCTTTCTTCTGTGCCTGAAGTTAAAGTCTTGCAAATTGATTTTTTATTCTTACATCTCAGTCTCCTTCTCCCTATTGATGTCTTTCTCTCTCTCCCTCTGAGTCTCATCCTGCTTCTCCCAATCTCAGCTTTATCAATTATATTCATAGCATCTTTTTGTTAATACCATTTTTGCATTTGAAGAGTTTCCTCATATTCCCCATTTTATTAGGTGGCCACAACCATCCTCTGGTAGAAGCAGGGAGTACAGAAACTAAAATGCAGAAAAGTAATCTTCCCGAGGTCACTGAAACCCTTCATTAGGCACCTACACAAGACTGCTCTATATGAAGGTTCTTTTGGATAAATATTTTAAAAAGCAACACTAAGAACACATAGGTTTATGAAAACAGCTTTTCATTGTTTATATTTGTTATGTGTCTCTCACTTAACAATGGTTATAGGGTCTTCCAAGAGTTTTAAAAATTAAAAAGAAAACATAATAATTGCCACAGATATATGTGTGGTCTTTCAAACCTTAGCAGCAAGCTTTGCCCTGACCTGGACACAGAACCCCGCACCGTGGTCCGGACTGGCCCCCACCCTTTTTCAAATAAGCAAAAGACTAATTTGTTAATGTGTATTGAGGATTGTCTCTGGTCACCGCCAGCTATGTTAAGTTCTCTCTCAAAGGAAATAATATCCCCGTAATCGCCCCTTTTGCTCTGTCTGTCCAGATTTAAAAAGCAGCTTTGTTCAGTGATGAGGTCAGATTTCCCTTTGAACAGATCTTCTGGGGTCAATGGGCTTCCTGAGCAAAGTGAACATAACCAGCTTGATTACCTGGTGCTTCTTCCTTCCCCAGATGGTGCCCCTGGACAACAAACAGAGTCTCTGAATTTTCTATTTCCCTGTCAAAGAGGAAAAGAGTGAAACATCTTAGTCTATGCATAACCAAATGTTAAACCTTTTCTGCTCCACTTTGATTTTTACCAGGTTTTCAAGACAATGTTTTCAAAACCACAACTTACTTTAACAGCTGGCATAATACTAGTATTTTCTAAAATAACAGAAACACACTTTTCTAGTGCTTGTCTTGTGCCAGGCACTGCTCTGAGCAGTTTATATTAATTCACTTAATCCTCACAACAACCCTATATGGTAGATTCAACTATGGCCCCATTTTACAGGATGGCAAACTGAAACACAGAGTTTTTGGCCGTGCTCTAAATGACAACGTACAGCCAGGAGCCTGAGAGAGAAGCTGGAGAAGACAGGCCAGCTTTGGCTGCTGTCCTGACTCACTGCACTGTGCAGACCTTTCAGGCATTGTGCTAATGACGTGACACGCATCGTCGTATGCAGTGTCCACGTGACGTGAGGTACACTACCTTCTCCATCTTACAGATGAGGAAAATGCGGCTCAGTGGGGTTAAGCATATTGCCCAGATCACACGGTGGTAAGCTCAGAGAAGAAAAACCAATTTGCCTTGCTATTTCTCTGGTTTATGAAGCCATTGACCCAGCGATGAGAGTCTCAGAGAAGGATGTGAATGTTGATCATAGGATCTTCCTAGAAATAAAGTGGTGCCGTCATTAAACAAAGTCTAAATGAGGCTTCTCAGCCACTCAGCTTTGTGCTGCTGCCTTTCTCCTTAGGAAAATAGCTTTCAGCACCACCACACAAGGCTGAGTGAGTCACCAGGGAGCTGGGAAGCAAGGGGGAATTAATGACCATCTGCAAATAGACACCAGAGGGAGAAACATTTCAGGGATGGGCTATTATTTTCAGATTAGGCGGAAAAACAGAATGGTGAGGCAACATACGGAGAGATACTTTGACCTTGACATTAGGCAGGAAGTAAAATTAAGTCCAATCACTCACTTAATAAAAGACATTCTTCTAAGAGACCCAATCTTTCACCATTATTTCGACAGGCATCTTGCCCGTGTGGAAAAACAAGCTTGGCTTCCAAATCATTTTAAGCTTGCTTGTTAGTGCAATGGGGAGCTTAATTTGGGAGGTAATGAGACCACTGAAGGAAATGAGAGCCATTAACTGAGGCACAATGAAAGTGCAGAACTGCTGGTGAAGGTGGAAAATGGTATTTGCGGAGCTGTGGGGCTGGGGGCAGGCAGCAGGGACATGAGAGCAGAAGGGAGGCGTGACTCCTGAGATTGGTTTCAGGAAAACAAGATTCTTAAGCACAGAGGGAAAAAATTTTAATACAACTTTACAAAATGAGACTACAGATTATTTTTCAGTTAGTGTCAGGGAGGATTTCACATGGCAACGAGTGTTCGGTCACAGCTGGAAACACATTCTTTCAGAAGCACCAATCCTTTGGTGGTTTTATTGCACTCTAGGGGGTATTGCTGAAAATAACAAGCTGGATTTCCTTCCCCCTTGTGGGTGCCTGGGCCTGCACTGTGGCTCTATCCATCTTAATAGGACAAGTGGTTGGCTTGAAATCTAATCCTGTAATTTCCCTTCTATAAGATTTCCTCCCAAGATATCCGTTAGCCCATACTTTCCACTCCAAGGAAGCAGGATCCATTCTTAGCAAGAAATCTTGCCCCTTTAACAGTTCGGAACTGACTCAGGTCCCATTCCTCGCACAGGGTTATTCGTCCCATCCCACGGCTCTGACCCAGGGAACTCAGGCTGCCGTGGTATGCACATGGGGCCATTCACTGGACAGACAGAAATGAGTGAGCATGCAGTCCCAACTTTTCGGGGCAACACACGTCCTTGGGCTCCTACAGAGGAGCAACGGAGCAACAAGAACTACGTTTTCCAGTTGCGCGCAGATTGTGCTCCGAGTTGTCTGGACACTGACAGAAAGTCCACTGACTGGAGAGGTGGGGGTTGCTATCAGCTGACCTCCACTCTTACAGGGTCCAGGGTCCGGTTGGCGGCTTGACAAATGTAACTGAATGATGACCACAGAGTGAGAAAGCCAGACGTCTGATTCGAGCCCTCTGAAGACTGCACTGGCTGCCCAGGTTGCACAGTTTAAGATCCTGATGTTTAGAAACACATGGTGTGTTTGGGGGCACAAGCCAGGAAGCCAAGCATTGTGGCATCGTAGCACGTCAGGGGGCTGTGTGAGGTCCTTCTGCATTCATTCTTAACTTGAATGTGGTTTTCACAGCACCCAGGAGACAGGCCCATACACCTCACAAACCTGACCCTTTTTTATGGGGAGATCCTTCTTTACGTGACATCTGAAATGCCGGCTCTCTTCCCTTCTCTCTTAGCACTTAGCTCTCATTCTCCTTGTCCCTTTTCCTGTGTTTCATATTTCCTCTTTAATTTTGCTTTTTTTTCTCATCTATATCCAACATCCTTATTTTCCTCAAAGTTTAGAACAACCCCTTCTTAATAATTTGGTATTTCCCTATATATACACCATGAAAGATTAATATTTATTCATGTGGGGGGCCCTACTCCACGTCCTGCAAATTTCAAAAACAGCTTCACACTGGTGACCCTTATTCAAATCACATCTGCTTCCTATTATTTTCTCCCTTTATAGCTTGAAGTCTGGGGAGCTACTTGAATTTACCACCAGGCACTTCTCCCACTTGCAGTCACACTTGTTTTTCTGATTATTTCGTGGTCATCCATTCCAAATCGTGAGGTACCTAGTAGGTGTTTACTGGCGTTGAGAAACTTAGGATGTACACTTTCAATTCAGTTATTTAAATATTGATTTTTCAAAAGGGTGCTAGAACAAGTACATTCTCCAAGAACACTTGCATGCTCCTTCAAGCTTAACATAGATCCCAATATTATTATAGTTGCATGAAATAGCCTGTGAAGTGTCATGATAAAGCTAAAATAAAGTTAAAAAAACAGGGTAAGGGGACATAAAGAAAAGAATCGCATCACAGACAAATCAATACACAAATTGTGCTTTATGATCATGTGAAGAAAAGTATGAACCTGTCTTTGGATTCACTGTGAAATTCAGCTGTATTCCACCCCACTCCAATAGCAGACCTCCAAACAGAGCGATCATACAGAAAGGAAACAGGAAACATGAGAGCATTTTCCTCTCAACTGATCATGTGTTTCAGCAGGAATAAGAGCTACCAGTACTGTGTTATATGTTTGAAAGTTGCCAAGAGAGTACATCTGTAAAGGTTATCATCACAAAAAAAAAACCATTGTGACTACATGAGGTGATAGAAGCCAACTAAATTTATAGAAATCATTCACAATATATACATAGATCAAATCATTGTGCTGTACACCTAAAACTAATACAGTGTTATATGCCAATTACATCTCAGGACAACTGAGAAGAAAAGAATAGCTACCATTTACTGAGAACTTCCTATATGCTTTCATTGTTCTAACTGCTTTGTATACATGAACTGAATAACTATAAAATCTTAGGTCCTAAGTATCTTTATCCCCTTTTTATGATCACAATGATTAGGTTATAAACTTACTCAAGGTCACCCAGTTAATGAGTGGTCAGGCCAGGGTTCAGTCTCAGGTACACCTGACGCTGAACCTCATACTCTACACGCCACCTCCCAGTGTTTACCTCCTTGCTTCACAGCCAGTGAAACCCTTCCTCACGATCAACCAACATAACATCGACTTGCTCCAAATAGGTCTTCCTGTTTGCAGTCAGTCCCTCCCCCACCAAACCCCTAGGCCTGGGCAAACACCAATCTCCAGCCTCCTCAGCCTCTCTCTCCTCTTTGTAGCCAAGCTTTTTAAAACAATCAGCCCTTCACTTTCTCCCCTCCCTCTCATTCCTCCACCTGTGGCATTCTGGTTTCAGTCCCACCACACCTCTGATACTCCCCTTTCACTACATCCATATCTTCCTTGTCTTTTTAGCCTCGTTTGATGCTGTAGAGCACTCCTCCTGTAAGCTCTCCTGAGCCTATTCTTTCCTTTCCGACCCCTCCTTCTCAGCCTCCCTCCACGATGTGCCTCCAAACACAAGAGTTCCCCAGGGTGTAGGTCCTAAGGTCTCTGCTGTGGTCACTTGCATCCCTTCCTGGACAATCCCCACAGTTTTCTCTGGCTCCGATCTCTTTCCTGAATTCCGGACAAATGCATGCTTCTGTCTAATAAACACCTGCATTTGAATGTCCCATAGATACCTTAGAACTCTATTCAGAATTAAACTTGTCATTTCAATGTCTCCCCTCAAAACCAAACCAAAACCAAAAAAAAAAAACCCCTTATTCTTTCACCTGTGTTCCCAGTTTTAGTAAATGGTTTTAATATCAACCATTTGTCTGAACCAAAAACCCAGATTCATCTTTCTTTCACACTCCCAACCACCCTTTTTCAATTAGTGCTACCTCCCAGATCTCAGGACCTGGGTACCTCTCTCCATCCCCACTCTCAGCCTCTGCTCTAGCCGCCTTTACATCTCCCCAGGAGCACTCTGCTGCCCCGCACTGTTTTCATCGCTGTGTGGTTTTTCTAAAATCTGATCTTTCACCTTCTTGTTTAAAACCATTTAGTGCCCCCACTCCAAGCTCCTAGGAAAGAAAGGTCCTCCATGACAGGGACCCTGTGACATTCCCCAGCCCCAGCTCACCACCCCAGTCTTTACTGATAATCAATATCTTAGGTGTCGGCCACTTAAGAGAGATCACCTGACTTTTTGTCCCTTGGGTCCTAAATAGGAAAAGCTAGGAATGTAACCACGTGACAGGTTCTTGGCCATTTCCCATGAGGCTGAACCTTGGCAGATGACTGAACTGTGTGCTTCGGAGGAGGTAAGGCCTGCAACCCAAAGGCAGAGGAGCTGTGTTCAGGCAGCGATGGAACTTCCAAGGGAAGTGAAAGATGAGATAACGGGAAGAAGAAAGGAACTCGGAGGCCCCATCCCGAAAGTGTGGGGCTCGAGCCAATCGACTGAGCTCCCTTGTTCTGTCCCTGTTTGGGGAGGACCTGGCCGAAAGGCTTCTAATGAGAACAAAAGCACTACTGATCTCGGAGATCTTCTCATCACCATTAAGACCATCTTTTTAATGAGCCCGGGTTTGGGGCAGGGCAAAGAGAGCCCATAAGGCAGATGTCTCGCCTTTCTCAGCTGTCTGGCTGGAAACTAGGACTAGGGACTCGAAGTGAGCTTGACCGTGGGTCCAGTTTACCATTGAGTGTTTGCGGTTACCGGTTTTCTGTCAGGATGCCTTTCCGCATCATACCTCACACCCCAGCTCCTCTCCTCTGACTGAGCTTCCCCTTTGCAGAAGCGCCCCAATTACCAGCAGGATCCTTACAGAGAAAGCAAGACCATCTTTCCAGTGCTGAGTTAACTAGGAAGCAGAACACACACACATTTTAGCCTTCTGTAAATCAGGGGCACCCCCCAAAAAATAGTTTTAAAAAATTGGTTAGCATTGCCAAGGAAAGATGTCAAAACAGTCATTGTAGGAAAAATGAAAACTTCATTAAACTCCCTAGCCCTCTGAGTTTGACAGTGTTTTAATTTTAGTTGAAATATGAAGGTACAACCAGAGTCTAGCCAGTTCTGCTGTATGATACCCGCAGAGACCAGCCCACCTCTGACAGGCCCTGGAAGGAAGTCAGGGCAAGACACGGTGCACCTGAGCCAAGGTGTTTTCCTCTCAATGACTCACAGACACAGCTGGCGCAGCTGAGAGGACGTTAGAGGTCACCTGATTCTCCCTACCTCCCATTTTACAATCAGAAAGGTGAGTGTGGGTGAGGTCAGGTGACTTGCCTGAGATCAGGTGACTTTCTGAGGGTCACACAGTTAAGCTAGTATCAAAGCCAAGGTTGAAAACCTGGTCTAACTTTGGGATAATATTTTCCCCATAATATCACATGTGGTTCAATTACTGTGCATAGTCCCCTCCACACCTTTATCCCCAAACAGCAGATACATCCCACTTTGGAACTCACAAACTGCTTTTGAATAACCTGAATCAGTGAATCTATCATCCTCTGAGTACAGAGCTGGTTCACATCGTTTCCTTCTCTTTTGGGGGAGGTGGGTTGTGGGGGGCTGATGACTTCACCAGGAATCATGCAGTGAGTCAGAGACTGAGCCAGCTCCCCAGATTTGTCTTTCTGTTTCTGAGTCAGCTGAGCTAGCGCAGCCTCCCACGCTGTGAACACACCACAGCAACAATGAGGCTGCTTGTTTAGAAAAGACCTGCTTCCCTGCCGAGCGTCACCGCATGTCTCTTTTTATGCACTTGAACAGTCCATTCTTGCCGATGGCTACTAGGGCAACAGGCAAGAAGAAGTCTGACTCTACCTAGAATGGCCCCCTTAAAGGGGCTTGCTCCATGTCCTTGGTGACAAAGATAAACTCACCCACGAGAGTCTGAGGTGGGAGCATAATGGGCACCAAGCTGAAGTGGAGGCTGTTAGGATCATCCAGCCAGATGTGAGTCTGTTGGATCATGCCGCATAAGACTCAAGGTCAGGAAATAGACATTGAGTCTGCCCTGGAGAAAAACTGCCATCTTTCATAGCAACATCAGAACTTTAGCTTGCCCTGGCCAGTGTAGTTCAGTTGGTTGGAGCATCGTTCTGTAACCGAAAGGTTGCTAGTTCGATTCCTGGTCAGGGTCCAGGTGCGTAAGAGAGGCAACCACTCAGTGCTTCCCTCTCACATTGGTGTTTCTCTCCTTTCCGCTCTCTCAAAACAATGAAAAAATGTCCTTGGGTGAGGATTTAAAAAAAAAAAAAGAGCTTGCAAAGTAGCCACAAAGGAGGGAACAATCTATCTCCCCTTAAGCAGAGTTTCTCAAACTGTAGTGAGCTGTTCTTCAAAATGCAGTTATTTGGGCCTCACTCCTGGAGTAACAAAAGGTGGGCAGGGAGGGTGCCTGGGCATCTACATGCCTGTGCCCTCAGACCACACTAAGGGGGTACTTCCCCGTTGCTGCTGTTGCTGCTGCTGCTGCTGCCGCTGGCTGGCCTCTGTGGGGTGCTGCCCATTTATCGCTCTTTTCAAACAAGCCTGGAGCATTTCAACAAGGCTGTGCTAAAGGCCTTGGAATGAAGAAATGTAAATAAACAGAGACTAGCTTGCAAATAAATAATCTGGTTTACAAGACATGGTTTTCTCATTGTCAGTGTGGATTTCCCTACACAATTATGTCCCAGCTGGACTCCAGCCTGGCCAGGCAAGAAAACTTATTTTTTACCACCCAGGTGGGCCTGTTTTCATGCATATGGAGATGCCCTGAAGCCAAGACCCAGGAGAGGAAAGCGCAGCAGGAGCCAAGGCTTCCCTCTCCAGTCTATAAAACCACCTGCCCCTTCCCTCAGCAATTGATTATGGGCAAATCCACATCATGGAGAGAAGAGGATAAAATCCCCTAAGCACTCATGATTTCATCTAAGCCAATGTTGCATCTGGATAAACATCAATTCTAGAAAATAAAAACGGGAGAATTTGGAAGAGGGTGGTGGTAATAGAAGGATCAGTTCATCTCAGCCCATTCTTGACAAATCTTAGCAATCAGATCTCGGTGACCACAGAGGCAGCCATTTGCAAAGTAGGCCAGGTTTGACATTTCAACCTAGCCTTCTGTTCATTTAACCAGTATTTTTCTGAGTACCTACTATAGGCTAGATTTCACACTAAGCACTGTACACACTGTAGAACAATTAACAAGACAGGCTCTTGCCCCTGTCTTCACAGCACTCACAGCACTTACAGCAGGAATACAACTTAAACAACTAACAGAAGCCAGATCGGATGGTCCACAGGCCACATTGGGGCCTACACAGCATGTTAAACTTGGGGCATTCCCCATAAAGATCTGGAGTTCTCACTTCTCCTTAAAAATCAGAAAAAATGGCAAAAGTGGGCTTGTATTCGGCAATTACAACCCTTGTCTAGAGCTGAGAAATGACCATTCATTTAGAGAAGCATGCACTCTCTGAGTCACCACGCTCTCACCACTCCTGCTTATTTCAAAGAGGGCTAACTACACCCATTTGACTCAACTATCCTGCACCCAGACACATCTGAGATGAAGACTGGTGTGGAAGCACATGGAAGAGGACCTAATCTGATCTGGAGAGTGAAGGGGAAAGGGTCTCCCAGGTGATGAGAGGTGAGGAAGGGGGTGCACTAGGCCCGAGAGGAAGAGGAAACAGTATACGTAAAGCCCCAGAGATGAAGGTTGGAGAGTCTTGGAGCAGGGGGCAGGTATGTTTGAGGAAGGTAGAATGTTGCTCACAGCTGGAATTCTCAGTAAGAGGTGGGAGACAAAGCTTGAAAAATAGGCAGGGGGAGGTCCTATGAAAAATGTTGGACATTATCTGATGTTACAAAGAGAAAAACATTGAAGGGTTTCAGACAGGATGATGACCACCCCGCCCCCACATCTAATTGTTTCCGGAAGGTGACTTGGACTGTTGTGTGGAGAGCAGGCCGGAGGGAGCAAGACTGAGTTGGAATAGGTATTTCAGGACATTGATAAGCAGCCCTGGAAAGAAGCCATTCAGGAATGCTAAAGGATTGTGTCTCATTTTTCTCCTTCCTCTGATCATCTGCCCCAATTGCACGACAGAGTCCCGGGCACAGAGTAGGTTCTGACTCAAGCCTCTAGCAGAAACCATGACAGAAATGTTTCAGTCCAGCGGTCGCTGGGCTGTGCACAAAGAGCACACTCTGCATTGCATGGAAGCAGAACCTTTCTCCTTGACCCTATGGAAGGATATATTTCTTAAAATAACAACAAAAAATGAAGCCATTCTAAAGTCATTGACCTTCTCTGCCTGGTGTTCAGCCCGTCTTTGCTTCGGGCGGCCCCTCTGTCCTGGGCCTGGCTCTCCTGAGCGGGAGCACACGAGGGCTGCCAAGTCCCCCTCTGGCGCTCAGCAGGTGTAAAGAGAAGGCATGAAACTGATGAGAGGGAAGAGGTGCGAGTGTTCAAATGAAGTGGAAGTGACCCCCTAAAGCTAGAAAAATGCTGGATTTTTTATATTGGCAGTAGGAGGGACTACTTCCAAGGAAAACTTTTATTTTTCGTCCTGACACAACTGATTTGGCTGGAGGTGTAGATCCATTAAAAATCGATTTAGAGAGAGAAGATACTGCTGATTTCAAATATAAGGCTCTCCCCCCCACCCCACCACAAAGTGTCAAATCCTGGCGTGGGAGAAACCCATTAGAAATCTACTTTATAGTGCTGACTGTGGTCTCCTTAGATTTCATCTACTGGAATATTTACTTTGGATAAAATGCAAGTTCTCTGAAGCAGATGGGGGAATTACAATAGATGGAACAAGCAAAGTGTTTTATAGATGAACCCGAACCCCGAGTGGTATGTCAACTAAAATTAATGGACTCTTGCATGTCCATAGTCCCCTTTGTCTAATATTGGGTCATCTGTTCTTCATTCTAGGATCTCAAAGCTCTTTATGAGCAGATATTTTTCTGCTCAAATTATTGCAGAGACTTGAAGTGTGCTGCAACCAGTCGAATCAAGATGCCCATTTGTCTGGCCCTTTCTTCTTTTCTTTCCCTCTCTCCCTCCTTCTCTTCCTTCCTTCCTCCCTGGTCTAAACCTTTGCTTACTGAATAAACTTCTCCCACTCCTTTGCTCTGGGGTAAATGCACTAATGATAATAACTCTCAAATGCTTTTGTGGTAGGACATTTCCCTCTTCTGGGGCCTAGTGGGCCCTGAGGCAAAGGGATAGAAAGAAGGCTTTTGTATTGTATCTCAAGGTTCGAAGACAGGCAGACAATGTTCAGCACAATGCATAGTTTGTCACAGGGACTCTCCCAAGTGCAGATCTGAAGAAGCAGATCCTCAGGGAGCAGAGGATGGCTGGTATGTTACAACAACATCAGATAGGAGGAGAGGCAGGACCTGGGGAATAGGGAGTAGGTGACAAAAGGGCTTTAAAGGGCCAAGGGACCGTGTGTGTGTGTGTGTGTGTGTGTGTGTGTGTGTGTGTGCGCGCGCGCGTGCGTGGTTGTGTGACGATTCAAGGAAGATGGTGCAGGAAGGTTGAGTTCTGTTGACAGAGAGCTTAACACGAGGTAGCTCCCAAAAGTCTAGGATGAATTCCATGTGTCTATGGATGGATCTGGAGACAAAATGGATGGCACAGGAAGGCTATTTCTGAACTCCACCAAGTTCTCCATGCATACCAACCCCACATCTTTCCCTCATTGGCTCAGTATGGAAAAGGTTATCCCCTGAACCCAGAGAGCTGAACTAAGAATCTTCAAATTCTTCATATTTGCTTGTCTCACTATCATAACCCTTGTTGGTACTGATAGTACCACCTCTTTTTTCAGTGTTAAGGATACACTCTTAAAGCAAGAATACCTAGAAGCTGGCATCTTTGTTTTTGAGAATAGAGTGTGCTGAGAGTTCTTTATTTTGCTTCTCTCTCAGCTTTTACTTACCTTTCTCCATCTGCAAAAATCTCATACACACTTATAATAGCACTTCTAACTCCCTTCGCATTTGTTAGGTTGAAATGAGATATCATTGCCCCTCTTTAGTACCAGCCTGAAAAATAATTCTATTCATTTGACTGAGAGGTGTATTAACAGCTGTCAACTGAGCTGCATTCCACATCTTCACAACCTAACTATAGTGTTAGTGAATCTAGCTGCTAAGTCTGCATCTTTATTTCATCAAGCCCCTTTGTAGCTACCAGCTCACACACAAGCAAGTCACAGTGAAGCCTTCTTGCCTCACCCAAGGAGTGAAAGTTATCGTGGATTAGTGAGGGACACCCGAGTGGTGTATTCAGCTTAAATCTTGCTTGAAGTGTACAAACTGATAACACTGAGTTTTATCAGACCACACCTTGAGTAACCCTTTGTTAGCCTTGGACAAGGTGACCCTTGTATTGCCTGATTATATGAGATAGAATCATTCCAAATGATTGTCAGGATATCCTGCCCAAATCTGGCATATATGAATTACACATAATTTCTTTTATTTGTTCTCTTTCAGTAGGAGAGAGATCATTTACCTGAGACAATCCTTATCTGCATGAGCACTGTTAAGTCTTATTGTCACTAGGTTAAATTCCCCTTTCTGGTTCTCTTGTTTCCCAACCATTTACCTACTTTAGATGCCTCTTCCCTGGGCCTCACATGGCACTCAGCACTGTGATCCATAGCCAACTACTATCTTACAATTCTCTGATCTAGATGATAGGATGGATGCAGGTCAATTGATTATATAGCCAATTGGACTACATACCAAGAACCTCAGGGATGGGTGGGCACATAGTTGTTCTGTGCCTGGCCTCTGATGGCCAAGATAGTTTGGAAAAATTCTTCCATATTTATGTGAAAAGAGGTGACTGCTTCCGTAGAGGGAACAATGCCCCTTCCCTGGGAAACATACAAAAACCTCCCATTGGCTTTCTCTCCAAACTGGCAGGAAAGCCACTGGGAGTGTCTTATACTCTGGACTCCCTGCTACTCCCATCCCAGTTGGAATTGCTTTGTATAATGACAGATATTACTGAGGGGAGCCCATTATGTATATAAAGTCTCTGGGGGGCATAAAAGAAGTTGAAATCTCAGACTTATGATATGGGCCAATGACACAGATTAAGGGAACTAAAATGGTGGAGAGATAATAGGACAGTTTCACTCTCACTGCCAAGGAGTTCCAATGGGTTCCAGCTAATTACTTTCTCTTGGGACTCTACCAAGCTAATTAGAGCCCTATCAAGTCCAAACCAGCCAGCTTCCCAGGGGAATACCCATATATGAATTTCAGCTGTGTTTCCAGGGCCACTGTAGGTCCAGGGTCCATTCTGATCCAATCCAACCATTTCAGGTGTAATATTAGGTAATAAAATCAGAGATAGGCTGGCCAACCATCCAGGTATACCCAGGACTTAAGGGCTTCCTGGGATGCAGGAATTTCAGTACCAAAATTAGGAAAGTTCTGGGCAAATCAGGATGAGTTGGTCACCCTATGAAATACCATAATTGAGTAAGTAGTAAGGAAGGTGCCATCCTTCCATTTCCAGTGCTGTTCTAGCTCCAGGGAGATGCTTTACTTGACTATGGAGAGCCATGGTGCTCTCATGTAAGCTATATACACTTTGCAGCTTATTTTTTAAAACTTTAAGGTCTCTTCTGTAAATACTTGGAACTCAATCAGTGATACTCCAAAATTAGCTTTAAGTGATAACATTTTATGTAATTGGACAACCATCTCTAAAATAAGTGATTAAGTGCTTCAATAAAAAAAAAGAAATGGTCTGAAAACAAATCTCTCAGGAATTATAAATATTCTCGAAGATATTTGGCCAGTTAGAAGCTCTTTGAGTCTTGTTTTTATATTTCTTGCCAACGAATGTTGCTTAGCAACACCCAGCCATCTCTTCTCTCCCATTAGCTTCTGCTCCCACCTTTGCAAATGCAGAATAGAGAGAAGGAAAGCTACTGCTCTAGGATGACCTCCTCTTCTCAGCTCATCAATAGAAAAATGAGGGCTATTTAAGTGTGATGGTATCTAATGCTTACATCACGGTTTTACATCGGAAGGATCTGTTACTAAAAGAAGTGGCATTCTAATGGTGTCTTAACTCATTAAAACCCATACTGGAGTGAAAGAGGTTTAAGCACCAATAATACTGAAAGGCTATTGCTTAATTAGCCTGATATCTTTGTGCCCCAGAATCTTGACCCAGTTATCAGGTGATGGAGGGAGATGGACACTAACATTGTTGAGGGCCAACTTTGTACCATGCCTTCCCTAGGTACTGGTTTAACTGGGCCCTTAGAATTGGACTTGGACTGGCTCAGAGGAGTGTGTGTGTGTGTGTGTGTGTGTGTGTGTGTGTCCTTTAGGAAGGGACACACACAGGCAGAGACAGAGATCATGCAGGACCCAAAGAGCAAGGGCCATGATAGGACCTAGCCTTATGTAGTCTAGAACAACAGTCTAGTCATCTTTGGAGACCTCAGCAGAAAGATCTCACTCAGTTTTCCTCTACTGCTCTAGCTTCACAGAACAGCACTGTTCTCTGTCAGCTCCTCTCCTTCTGTGACTTATTGAGTCTCCTTCGGCATGTACACAGTCTCTATCCTTATCCTCGTCATAATTCTCAACTAATTCAAAACTCAGAGCTGCTGCTCCCATATGCCTGGCTTACTCAGGGACTCTCTCTCTCTCTCTCTCTGTTTCTTTCAGCTTCAGCTCTTCCTACTAACTTCCTGATGGTCTCTAGACTTCTCAAGCCAAATACCCAAAATGAACATTCTAGTGTAGGCAATGTCACAGGTCAATGGTCAAATGTAAATCAGTAACTCATAGACCAAGTGCTCAAACCTGGCTCAATCAGCTGATGCCAGGGTAAAGGAATTATTATGGGTTAAATCATATGTCATCAAAATTCATATACTGAAGTCCTACCCCTCGTCACCTCAGATTGTGACCTTATTTGGAATTAGGGTCATTGCAGATGTGGTTAGTTAAGTTAGAGTGAGGTCACACTGGCATGGGGAGAGTGCCTAGCCCAACATAACTGATGTTTTTATTAGCAGGGCAAACTTGGACACAGACATTCTTACAGGGAGAACCCTAAGCAAAAGAACACAGGAAGACAGCCATCTGTCTGCAAGCTAAGGAAGAATCCTGAAATAGATTCTTCTCTCACAGCCCTCAGAAGAACCAACCCTACCATCACCTTGATTTTGGACTCTGGACTCCCGAACTGTGAGAGAATAAATTTCTGTTGTTTAGGGTCTCCCAGTTTGGGGTACTTTGTATAGCAGCTTTAGGAAACTAATACAGATTTTGTTACCTTGAAGTGAGGTGCTGCTGGAGCAAATATCTAAAAAAATTAGAGTTGGCTTTGGAATCGAGTCACAGTTATGGGTGGAAAGAGTTTTGGGGTGCATGATAGAAAAAGTGTGGATTGCCCTGAAGAGACTATTGGGAGAAATATGAATATTAAAGGAGATTCTGATGAGGACTAAGAAAGAAAAGAAACATAGTGAAAGCTTTCACTGTCTCAGAGAATACCTATATCATCATGCACAGAATGTTGCTAAAAAGGTGTTTTTGGTGAGGTTGTGTTAGTCAGCTCAGGCTGCTCTGACAAAATATCATAGACTGGGTGACCTAAACAACAGATATTTACCTCTCAGTTCTGGAGCCTACGGAGTCCAAGATTAAGGTGCCAGCAGATTTGGTTCCTGGTGAGAGCCCTTCTCCTGGCTTGCTGATGGCCACCTTCTCTCCGTGTCCAAACATGGTGGAGAGAGAACTCCAGCCTCTCTTCCTCTTCTTAAAAGGACACTGATCTCATCACGCAGGCCCCACCCTCATGAGCTCATCTGAACCTAATCACTCCCCAGGATCCCACCTCCAAATACCATCCCATCAGGGGGTAGGGTTTCAGCATATGAATTCTGAAGGGGACAAAAACATCCAGTCCATAACATGGGTCTCTGACAGAAATGAGGAACATGTTATTGGAAACTGCAGGAAAGGTGATCCTTGTTACACGGTGACAGAGGACTTGGCTGAATTGTGTTCCTTTGGATAGAAAGTAGAATTTATAAGCAATGAACTTTGTAATTAGCTGAAGAAATTTCTAAGCAAAGTATTGAAGATGTAACCTGGTTTTCCCTTGTTGCTTATAGTAAAAGGCAAGACAGAAACAACTTGAAGAGGGAACTGCTATGCAAAAAGAAATGGTTGATGACTTGGGACATACTCAGCCTGTCCAGATAGCCTGCTCGGGAAACACAGCCAAGAGTCTGGCTGCACAGCCATTTCCCAAAAGATTAGGCATGTGGCTCATGGATTTAACCAATCGTCTCAGCAGAGGCTAGGGACAGAGATGTGGTTATCCAAGGAAGATCTGTGGGAGACCCTCTTGTCTGATGGCTTGAGTCCCCATGAATTTTGTGAGAGGCCAACAATCTTATACAATCTTATATCAACAGAAACAATGCCAGCCTGGACTGAGAGGAACAGAGATGGGGTGAAATAAAGGAAGAATGACTCTGAGGGCAGAGCCATGAACGATGAGCTGGCAGGACCACCACGGCCAACACAGTCCTAAGGGCCAGACCGTCTTCTCCTGGGCTTCGGAGGGCAGGCTGCCTGCCACCCAGGACCAGAACTAATACAGAAGGTCATGTTGTTCTAAATGTGGCATACTGGCCCGTTGGCGGGAGATTTGGCAGGAAGATTCCTTTAGGGTTGTGGACATGGTGAATATCTGGTATGGAAACTTAGCATGCTTTATTAAATTTAGTCTTCACAGAAGCCTTGGGCATCAGCTTTTTTTCTCCTCATTTTACCAGCTGGGAGACTAAGTTGTTTTCTTGAGGTCTCATGTCTGGCAAGTGAAAGAATCCTGATGTAAACCTAGGTCTGATTTCAAGGTCTTTTCAATTCACCAGAAGGGTTATTGAACCTGGAACTTTGTAATGACAACAGAGATGTTAAATAAAATTAGCTAAACCCATTTACTGGAATGAAAACTAAATATACTTACTATTCAGAAAACTTAATGCCTGAGTGTATCTGTATCTTTATGCCCATATTTATGTCCGTATCGATCTGTGTGTATGTGTGTACACACAAAATAAATAATAAATAACATAGTCCTGATAATAATTTCCAACCCTTCAATCTTTCTTCACTAGGGATTGCTGAAACCCTGAGCCATGGATGGTCAGGGGAAATTATTTTTCCATTTGTTGTTATTCTATAGATTCTCTCCCTTTCTAATGGCATTTACCACCCTCACCAGCTTCATTTGAAATGGCCACTTCCTTATAGAAGAAATTTTAATACTGTTTCGGAAAATTTGCAAATGTCTTGCAGCAGTAATTTTTAAAGTTCAAGCTTTAAGTCCCATTACATGTTAGAATTTAAGAAGATTTACTCTTCTTTAATAATATATTCTGCAAAATGCCAGCTGAAGTTGCTTATTACCTAAGAGATAGATGTCTTGTCTCTATTGAAATGGCACGGCATCTCCCTGCCCTGTCTTTTTGAGCTTTGTACTGTGTGTTCTGTGCTGCTGTGCAGAGTGGTAGGCTTGTGCCTTCTAAGCTGAGGGACAAATTCTAGGCTAATTCTCCCACTGAAAATGTTTCCCCAGGATAATAGCGCCTGGATTTTATGCTACTTCTTGATTCACCCCCATGGAATACCTTTTCATGTGCAGAGATGCAACAAATTTCACAGTTCATACATTTCCTAACCATCAATATGTGGGCTTCATGAAAGAGCCAAAATAAAATTCCAGGAACTAGATATAACAACCATTTCAAGATCCAACTTCAAATAATCACAGAAAGTTCATTTCTACTCTTAATTGCATTCTTGCTTTTGTTGTTTTATTTTGTTCTGTTTTGTTCATTGAGATTTACGTGGCTCTCTTTTGTTTTTGTCTGTCTGACAGTGCTGGGTTACTGGGCTACTCATAGGGTTTTGATGTTGTTGTTGTTGTTGTTTACATCAACCAAGGTGTGCCCTGAAATGACAACTACACTGTTTTCCCAGAAGTCCACAAAGAAGTCTTCTGGAGGTCCTCTTGTTTGGATGGTGGGGATCTGATAATCTCCTATGCAAAGCTCCATGAGAGTTTGCTGTGTTTACTGGTATATCCCCAGTGACCAGAGAAGCACTGGGCACCTAGAAAGTTCTAAATAAAGAAAAGTTTTTAAGAATTATAAATTCTGAAACTTCCACAAGCATAACCTACAAACCCAGGAGTTCTAATAAATTCAATTTCAAGTGATTTTCATCAAAAGAAAAGAAAAATACTTGCTACATTTATAATTGTACATCCTGTATTCTCAAGTATATTTTTTGATAGGAGAGAAATTCTGGTTTGATTAAGTGTTAATGAAAATGGATCCCTTTACTTATAATGTTATACATCTCATACTTGGAAGACTCCACAGGCTAGTTCTCGGCTCCATGTATTTCAAACCATGCGTTTTCTCCACTATCCACCCCCAGTCCCAGGCCCCACTTGGCCACATTTGTTCACAGTATGATCTCTGACATTGTATCTTCATGTCAAGATGTCAGATAAGTTGGGCCCAAGTCCTATAGGAGTATTTCTGGAGCCATTCCTACACCATTCTGGTTGAATGGCATATTCCACAAATATCTCAACCACACATGCAAGTCACTGCAAAGCATGCAAATATATCCCACAAAAGCCCGACAAAATGCATGCTCAACTCCCCCACTGCTAGACAAATGCTGATGGTCACCCCACATTGCGGGACACAAGGAATGTGTGATGGAGGGGAAGTTCAAGTGGAAAGAGATAGGACTAAAATGTTTACCTTGGAAAATTTTACAATTTAACTTATTTATCATAACAACAAAGAAACAAACAAAAACAGATGGGACTACATCAAACTAAAAAGCTGCTGCCCAGCAAAAGAAAACCACAAAATGAAGAGACAATCTGCTGAATGGGAGAAGATATTTGCAAATGACATATTTGGTAAGGGGTTAATATCCCAAACAAATTCAGAGATCTCCTGTGAACATGCTTACGTATCTCTCTTTGACCTGTTTCTTCAGTTAATGAATCACATTCTCCTAAAAAACAAAGAATTTCTTCCAAGGAAATTCACAGGGCTATTTGTGAGCTGTATTTATACCCTCAAAAATCCCAGGGTAGCATTTAGTAATTTTCTGCACCAGGACACTAAATGAATGCTTAAAAAAATAGTAAAACTCATACCAGATGTTTTTCCTCTGTCATTTTTTGAAGGGCATAAACAAAGTAGCTAGCACCTGAATAAAAAGTTTAGCCATCGACCCTGAAGCTAGAGATTAGTTCAGTCTAGAAAGCATGTGAATTTATTTACTGCCATCATTTGTACTTAAAAATAACATGAGTCACGCTAGAGAGAATCTTAAACACAAGATGATGATTAAGTTAGAAATAACTATTTTCATCCACTAGAATGTTTTAGGCTTTTAATAGTATAATGAGTGTTCAGTTCAATTTAGTTCAACCAGCATTGATTGATCATCACCTGTGTGTTAGGTACGAAGCTCCAGGTTCAGGGAATACAATGATAATTAAGACTAATCCCAGCCCTGAGGAGGTCACGGTGTAGGGAGACAGGTACATAAACCGCTCATTTCAGGAGTCAGGTAAACGCTGTCCATGGGGTTCTGGAAGGGCACAAGTGTCCGGGTTAAGCTGGAGTTGAGTCCTGAATAACGTGCAGAACTTATCCAGGGAAGGAAGGACGTGGGCAGGGGCAGGGTGTTCCCAACTGCCCTCTGAAAGAGGTGGGTCTGGAGGACTATAGAAATTTTATTTTGCTGAATGGAGTTTGCAGGCTTAGAGTTAAAAGGATTGCCCCAGACAATCAAGGCTCAGCCAAATACTGTCTCTGAATTCTCTCTCTCCCCCTTCTTTTCTTCCATCAAACACTCAACTCCTTCAAATATTAGAGGGCAAGTTGTCGAACAAATGTTTAAAGACTATCTACCTGGTGACCTGACAAATCAGCACTCCGCCTGGGGTGCCCACCCAGAGCGTGCACTTTCGAAGGAGCAGTATACACAATAAGCAAACGGGAACATTAGCAAAAAGGGATGGTGGCAAAGACTAGGCAGGATTAAAGTGGAACCACTGTTCTGTGGAGCAGAAAATAGTGCAGGAGAAAATGCTAGTATAAGGGGGAAAAAACACCTCAAAGAATTGCTGAGAACCCCAAGGCACAAGTGGATACCCTTGAATAGCCAAAGAGAGAAGGTGAATTTGTCTTCTAAGAATGATGTCGAGTGAGGACTTAAGAGTCAAAAACTGTTTTTTAAAGGTCTCAGAACTGGAGAAGCATAGCCTGTATTTTTAACCCTGGGATCTAGAACTGTTTAAACCTTATAAAAACTTTATATATCGAGAACGTGGGATTGCCGGTCTTGAGAAGGAATGCTTGAGGTGGGATGGGGTAAAGGGTGTCACGTGATCCGAAGTCCTCTACTTCAACTCCTATTAAATCTTGAACACTCAGTGCAGACCCTTCCTCCTCCAGAAGGACAGCTGCAGGGATGTGTGCAGGAACAAAGCAGACTCACAGATGCAGAGAAGAGACTGGGAGGTGAGGGGGCGGGGGTGAGGGGGCGGGGCTTAGGGAATTAAGAAGTACAAATTCACAGTTACAAAACAGTCACAGAGATGTAAATTACAGCATAGGGAATATAATAATATTGTAATAACTGTGTATAGGGCCAGATGGGTACTTGAAATATCGAGGAAACCACTCTGTAAAGTGCATAATTTTCTAACCACTGTGCTGTACACCTGAAACTGACATAGAATAATATTGAATGTAAACTGTAATGTTAGAAAGTAAAAATTAACAGACAAGAACATCCCAAAGGAGAAAAACCAGAACCTTTACGGAAAGATTTTCAGTACCTCCCTGGTGGAAGGGAACTGGGAGCAAAAGCAAGGTCTCAGCTGACCTTAGTGTTAGGAGTCAGGACAGGATGATAGGCAGGGGGACCTGAACAAGTATGGCCCCATCGCGGGCTTTGGAGGCAGGGTTCCCTCGAGGACAGGTGAAACACCCAGCACTGGCCTTAGATGTTGACTCAAGCGGACAACACCGTCTGTCCACCGTCAGAGGCAAGGTCTGACTGAATTTGTGAGACATCACGCACACAAAGGAGGTTAGAAGGTTGTTTCAGCAGCAGCAGCAGCTACCGCCTGGAGCTGACTGCTCAATACAGGGGCTGTCAGGTGGGGACTGTTAGAAAATGTATCCAAGCTTCGAGAAAAGGCAGACAGGTAATTGCATGTCTTTTGAATGACATATTGGAGCATTGTCTAACAGGCCCACCGAGAACTGTTGAATACTGTCAAGCAGAGGTGAGCAAACTATGGCTCATGGGCTGGCCCCTCTAGTTTTTGTAAATAAAGTTTTATTGGAACACAGCCACACCCATTTGTTGTATATTGCCTATGGCTGCTTTTCTGCTACAACACAGATCCTACGGCCTGCGAGCCTAAAATACTTACTATACAGCTCTTTAAGGAAAGTTTGCCAACCCCTGCTCTGGGAAAGTGCACTCTCATGATTTAGAATTTGTCATTGATTAGAGGCCAGGTTCTGTAAAGTTATGTATTAATGTGGAAGATTAATATGTTGCAGATGGATTTCTGCCCAGTAGCAAAGAAAACCCAAAGGGTGACTGTTCGTCTTAATTCATTTGGGCTGCTGTAACAAAAATACCATAAGCTGGGTGGCTTTATAAACAACTCACTGTTTATTTCTCACAGTTCTGGAGGCTTGGATGTCTAAGGTTCAGGGTCAGGTGAAGGTCTGCTTCCAAATAGCCACCTTCCCCCCTGCAGCCCCACATGGTGAAAGGAGGGAGGTAGTCTCTTGGGTCATTTTTTTGGAGAACAGTATATTGAAAACCAAGATCTGGGCACAGAATGTGTTCATTTCTACTGGGATGTCATTGTTCCAGGCCCTCACAGCTGACAGAGTGAGGAAATTTATATGTGAACGTAATTCCATGTGTATATATTTTCTTGGGTATATATTCATAACTATAAATATTTCTAATGTGGCCATGCATATGTACATTAGATAAACATAAGTTCATGCTGATGCCTTTAACCTAACCCATTACCACAGAATCACGATAGCCCCCCGCCCCCGCTGGTAATCTTCTACCCCAACGGTGAGGAAGTTGGCTCCCATCACCTGTCACCCATTTGCTTTGTTATTTAATTCCAGTATACACATACTGTGTTTTCAGGATTATTAACTTCTACTTCTGTGGGAAACATTATCAGTTAAACTACTGTGTTTACATACAGTTTGTTTTGCCTTTAGTTTTTACAGACTCCATTCATGGCCAAAGTTAATGGATCAGTACTCTTTTCCCTTACCCCTTCAGGCAAGATGGTTTCAGACACTTATAATAGAGTTAGATTGCTTTGTCACATTCTACATTCCATCCTCAGATTCTCTGACCTTGTAAGTGATTTTTTAAATTTTTTGTACATTAGGCCTTATTTTTGTGCTTTAAAATTCTATGGGTTTTGACAAATGCTTAATATCTTGTATTCAACACAGTATCATACAAACTAGTTTCACTGCTCTAAAATGTCATCTGTACTTTACCTATTAAAATCCCAATTCCCACAACCCCCTGCTAAACCTTTAGCAACCCCTGATCTTTCACCATCATTATAGTTTTGCCTTTTCAAGAATGTCATAAAATTGAAGTGATAACAGTATGCAGCCTTGCAAACTGGTTTCTTTCTCTTAGTAATATGCATTGAAGAATATGTTTTTGCATAGCTTGATGGATTATTACTTTTTATCACTAAATAATATTTCACTGAGTATATCACAGTTTATTCATTCATTCACCTATTGAAAGATAAAGATATTGTCATTGTTTTCAGTTTTTAAGGGATGATGAATAAAGCTGTTGTAAACATTCACGTGCAAAGTTTTTATGTGGACGTTTTTTCAAGTCAGAGGGACAAATAGTAGCATGATTACTGGATCATGTGGAAAACAATTTTTTGTTTTGTGGGAAAAAGTCAAACTGCCTCTAACGTTTCTGTATCATTTTGCATTCCAACAAGCAATTACTGTTGCTCTATATTTTCACCAACAGCCAAAATTGTCCGTTTGGAGGAGTTTCCCCACTCTAGTAGGTACATAGTACCTTCTTATTATTTGTTGTTGTTGCTTTTAATTAAACTTATCAGAGTGATGCTGGTTAAAATTGTGTAGGTTTCAAGCATACAAATCTATGATATATCATCTGTATATTGCATTGTATCTTGTTTAATTGTTCATTGTTTAATTTAGAATTCCCTAATGACAAATAATGTTGAGTATCTTTTTGTATGCTTGTTTGCCATCTGTGTAATTCTCAGGTGAAGTGTCTGTTCAGATCTTTGGCTAATATTTTAAGGGGGTTGCTCCTTTTCTTATTGTTCAGTTGAATCCTTTGTATATTTTAGATGAAAGTCTTTAATCAGATATGTATGTTGCAGGTGTTTTCTCCCATTCCATGTTTTTTTTATTCTCTGAACAGTGTCTTTTGCAGAGCAGAAATTTTTATTTTTAAGGAGTTTTACTTCATAATGTTTTTACTTCATTTCTATTGGTATTATAATTAAAAACTCATTGTCAAAACTAAGGCTATGTAAATTTTCTTCTACTTTTTCAGGAAGTTGTGTACTTTTGAATTTTACATTTAGGTCTATGATTATTTTTGAGTTCATGCTTATGGAAAGTGTAAGATCTATGTTTAAGTTTATTTCATGTGGATGTTCAATTGTGCCAGCACCATTTTTTGGAAAGGCTATCCTTTCTTCACGGAATTTGTTCTTTTGTCAAAGATCAGTTGGCTATTTTCATATGGGTCTATTTCTAGGCTCTCTATTCTGTTCCACTGATCTATGTGTCTATTACTTTTCTTATAATATGTAAAAAACTAATTTGAACATTGAAAACTACCAAAAATTCTGGGGATCTAAATAAATGGAGTGATGTGCCATTTTCACAGATCAGAGAACACATTGTTATCATGTCATTTTCCTATATTATTTATATGTTTGGTGTATTTCTATTCAAAATCCCAGTCCATTTTTATGTAGAAAGTGATATGCTTATTCTAAAATTTATGCAAAAATATCAAGGTCCTAGAATATCCAAAACAATCTTGAAAAAGAATAAAATTGGAGTACTCATACCTCATGGTTTCCAAGCTTTATACAAAGGTACAATAATCAAGAGTGATGTAAGGGCATAAATATAAGATTTAGAGTCCTAAAATGAACCTTTGCATTTATAATCAATTAATTTTCAATAAGGATGCAAAGACCATTCAATAAAAAATGAATACTCTTTTCAACAAATAGTGCTGGAACAACTGGATATCCACATGCAAAACAATAAAGTCAGACCCTGACCTCACACAAATACAAAAAACCCCACAAAATAGATGGTAGTCCTAAGTGTAAGAGCTAACATGATAAATCTCTTAGACAAAAACACAAGAGTATTTATCATGAACTTAGGTAGACAATAGTTTCTTATACAGGACACCAAAAGCACAATCAACAAAAGAAAAAAAAGGTAAATTGGATTTTGGCAAAAATAAAAATTTTGTGCTTTGAAGGACATCAGGAGAGTGAAAAGTCAACCTAGGCAAAAATTCAAAACCCATAACAGTACCAAATGCTAGCAAGGATGTGGAACAACAGGAACTTTCATTCATTGTTGGTAAGAATTACAATGCTACAGCAACTTTGGAAGGTAGTGTGACAGGTTCTTACCAAACTAAACATACTCTTCATATAATCCAGTAATCGTGCTCCTTGATATTTACCCAAAGGAGCTAAAACCTAATGTCCACACAAAGACCTGAACACGGATGTTTATAGAGTCTTTAACATAATCACCAACTCGGAAGCAGCCAAGACGTCCTTCAGTAAGTGAGAAAATAAATAACTGTGGTACATCCAGAAAACAGAATATATTTCAGCACTAAAAAGAAATGAGCCATCAAGCCATGAAAAGACAGAGGAAACTTAGATGAGCATTATAAAGTGAAAGAAGTCAATATGAAAAGTCTACATACTATATGATTCCAGCTATACGACAATCTGGAAAAGAAGCAAACTAGAGGCAGTAAAAAGATCAGTGGCTGCCATGGGAAAAGAGGGAGAAAGGGATGAATAGCTGGCATGCAGAGGACTCTTCGGGCAGTGAAACTATTCTGAATGATACTGTAATGGTGGCTATATGCCATACATTTGTCCAAATCAATAAAATGTACAACTAGGAGTGAACCCTGATATAAACTATTGACTTTGGGTAACAATGAGGTGCTGATGTAGGTTCATCAGTTGTAACAAATGCACCACAGTGGCACAGTAGGATATTGATAGTGGGCGAGGCTGTGCCACTATCAATGGGAGGCAGACAGTACATGAGACCTATCTGTACTTTCTGCTCAATTTTGCTGTGAACTTAAAATCTCTAAAAAACAGTCTGTTTTTTTAAGTCAACCTATAGAATGGGAAAAAGTATTTGCAAACCATATACCTGTAAGATGTTTGTTTTCAGAATACATAAAGAACTCTTACAACTCAATAATAAAAAAATAACTCAATTAAGAAATGGGCAAAAGATTGGAATGGACATTTTTCTGAAGAAGAGCTATCAATTCCAGTAAGTATGTGAAATAATGTTCATCATCATTAGTCATTATGTAAATGCAAATCAAAACCACAATGAAACACTGCTTCACATCCACTAGGATGGCTATACTAAGAAAAACAGGTAATAACAAGTGTTTATGAGAATGTACAGAAATAATTGGAACCCTCATACATTGCTCTGGAAATGTGACAAGGTGCAGCTGTTTTGGAAAATAGTTTGGCAGCTCCTCAAATGTTAAACAGAATTACCATATGACCTAGAAATTCCATACCTGGGTATGTACCCCACATAATTGAAAACAGGTGTTCAAACAAAAGCCTGTCCACTGAAGTTCAGAAGCACAATTCACAATGGAAAAGAAGGAAACAACCCAAGTGTCCATCAACTGATGAATGGAAAAACAAAATATGGTACATCTATACAATACAATGTTATTCAACAATAAAAAGAAATGAAATATTAATACACACTACATGGAGGAAACTTGAAAACAATATACTAAGTGAAAGAAGCCAAACACAAAGGCCACGTATTTTATGATTTTATTCATATGAAATGTCCAGAATAGGCAAACCATAAAGATGAAAGATTAGGATTGTAAAGAGCTCGCTGGAGGGAGAATGGGGAATGACTGCTAATGTGTATGGAGGTTAAAATGTTCTGAAATCAGATACTGTTGAAGGTTGCACAACTGTGCATACACTAAATACCACTGAACTGAGTGCTCTAAAGGAATACATCTCACAGTGCATGAATTATGTCTCAATAAAGCTTTGTAAAAGTAACTCTGACTGGGTTGGCAAAAACTCAATAGCTACAGGGTGGTAATAGTTTATTAAATATCCCACAGATTCCAGAGGATTATAAGTATACCTACCATTTCTAAGAATATGCATAGTTGAGTTAAATAAATCAGGTAAATGCTTGAATTGTGTTTTAAAACAACTTGAAAGTCTATATAGCCCAGGTCCCTAACTACTCCACAAAGGTTATTATTTGATTCATTGTTTGGCAAAGCTTACTATATTTTGCTTATTGGGGTGGCTCTTTAAACTCAGCTCAGTAGGGCTGAGTGTGTCAAAGAACTAAATTCCCTACAATCCTATAGAAAATTTAAATAGCCAGTTTTCACAATAGCTCATTAAAAAAACTCTTTAATCATCACTGAGTATAAAGCCATAAAACATAGACAAATTAAGTAAAAATTTTCTTCCCCCTGGATCTTTACTCAAGAACATAATTTAATGCCTGATCAGCCATGTCTATGAGCTAGTCACCTTATCAAGAGCCTTTAGAAAGTCTCAGGTGGAAAGTCTATCTATAGTTTGCATCTACTCACCCCATTGTCTCACTTCTTGTTGCTAGGATACCACTTTTTGGTGATGTGAACCTATTGGAATATTAAAAATTTATTTCTAGTCGTTTGTTTTCTACACGGCCTTCGGAAAAGAAGAAATCAAGCCCATGCACACACAAAACAGGTTCCAGAATGACTTTAAATCTGTGGTAACAATTCTGAAGATATTTTTTATTTAAAAATTGAAAACCTCATTTTGTTATCAAAATTTCAAGTTTTAGCTTTGTGTATTAGTTTGCCCATAAGAGGAAGAGGATGTCACATCATGGAAACTGTTCCTTCCTTCTAAAATGGCTGACTCATCTTGTCTTTCAAAGACAAAACTTCCGGGGTACAGAAAAGTCCTCCTTCTTTGAAGATTCATTTTCTCCTTACTTCTTAGAGCTCCCATGTTCAAAACTAGAAACTGAAACAATTTCTTTTCCTGATTAGAAGGTTTAAAAATTAGTATTATTCAGCCCTGGCCAGTGTGGCTCTGTTGATTGGGCATTGTCCCAAAAACCTAAAGGTCATGGGCTCAATTCCTGGTCAGGGCATGTGCCTGGGTTGTGGGTTCAATCCCAGGTTGGGGCACATGCAAGAAGCAACCAATCAATGTTTTTCTCTCACATTGATATTTCCCTCCCTCCCTTCCACTCTCTCTAGAATCAATAAAAGAAAAATTAGTATTATTCAATTAACTTTGATTCCAATTAATTCAATTCAGTAATGTGTATGTAACACCCACTATGTACAAATCATTGTACTAACCACTTTGGAGGGTGTGGATATGAATAGGCAACAGTCACTGTCTTTAAGATAGTCATATCCTAGTGAAGAAATGAACATATGCACGATATCCAGTATTGGCCTCTGGAGGAGGAAGAAACCGAATTGCTCCAGGCCCAGCACGTAGAGACCCACCACCTGCTCTGGGGTCTGCAGAAACACAGGTCTGGAGCCTGCATTGGTTGGATATGAACCAAAGGGGCAATTAAAATATGCAGCACTGTCAGGGTATTAGAGTAGCACCAGAGTAACAGCTCAAAGAAAGTTATCGGACAAGGAAAGCTAAATGTGTACAAAAATTCATGGGTCATAGCTCAGCTGGGCATTCCTAGGTTGTGCCTATGGTCTCTTCCCCAGACACTGGGGGTGGGTAGAGGACATGACCCAGTCCTGACCTGGTGTAGGATGGTGAATACCATGGAGCAGCGCAAATCTGACAGGAGAATGGAGGGAGTTTAAGAAAGCTTTGCAAGCCGCATGACAGTTAACCTGGGCCCTACAGACTTGGCTGGGCTTCATTAAGCAGAAGGAACAAGGAGTGGGTATACAAAGTACGAAGACAAAGGAAAAGGGAAACAAAACATGAAAGCGGGAGGGTGCTGCTGTGTGAAGGCAATGGCTAGCAATGGTGTACCAGGAGCGTGGGATGTATTCAGCTGCAGGGTGAGGAGAAAGTGGCCTGGGAGGCAAAGCTGGGATCTTGGGCCAGATTTAGAAAACCCTTGAAATATGATGCTAAGTGACTTGAACTTTATTTTGTATGTGCAAGGAGGATCCATCCAAGGTTGTTGAGTAGTGCAATGTTGTGAAATATTACTTTTCAGTAATAAGCTGACTGATCAACTCAGCTCAGTAACGTTTAAAAATGATTTGCTTCTAAATGTGTCCTGGTTATTCTCCAAGTGCCCCCTCAGATGCATTCTTCACCCTCTCTCCTGGGCTGGGTGCAGGAAGGCTGACTTTGCTGGGCTGCCTTGCTCTCTGCCTTTCTGTAGGGCGTGGGCAATGGAAGGCACCAGCAGGATATTGGAGGTCAGGAGGAGAGAGAGGTAGCTATATATCTTTGGTCAAGGGTTGTATTTCTCCACCAAGACCTCAATTATTGTAAAGTGTCTCCTTTCTGCAGCTATGGTTCTTGCCAAGCTCCCTCCTCCTGCCCCTTCAGGTCTAAGGGTGGTGATGGCCTCTCCCTCTGCTGGTCACTGAATGCATCACCCGCCTTTGATGTTTCCCTCTACCCAGCTTTATGGGGTGGGGGGGGGGGTCCTAAAACCACTTCCAGGTTAGGTCACTCACTAAGAGAAACAGATGCTCAACATATAGTCATATTCATGGCTAAGATTTGTTCCAGCAAAAGAGTACAAAGCATGCAACAGAAAGAAAGGAGCTCCTACCTTTTGTAACAGCATGGATGGAACTGGAGAGCATTATGCTAAGTGAAATAAGCCAGGCAGTGAAAGACAAATACCATATGATCTCACCTATAAGTAGAACTTAATCAACAAAACAAATAAACGAGCAAAACAGAATCAGAGGCATGGAAACGAGGAACAGACTGACAGCCACCAGAGGGGAGGGGAAGGGAATAAGGGGAGAAAAAAGGGAAGGGACTAGTCAAAGAACAGGTGTAAATGACCCATGGATGTGGACAACAGGGTGGAGATTGACTGTGGCAGCGGGGGATAGGCAGGGCCAGGAAGAGCAATGGGAGAAAATTGGACAACTGTAATAGAACAACAATAAAAAAAAGAATAAAAGCAAAATCAACAAAGGTATAAGGCACATGGGTGCAGTCTGAAATAAACCAGGCACAAGCCCTATGAGAGCTCTCTCAGCAGACTCACACAAGATGTGCTTGATTCTTCACCACAATGAGTTGTAGTAGCACGTGTGAAGTGTCTACTGGAGAAGCTCATTAGAACCTCAGTGCCCAAGGTTTTTAAGTGGGGGCTGGTCGCTTAGGCACCTGCTAACTGGCACACACCAAAGTCTCACACTCCTGGAAGGAAAGCAGCTGTTCAGCATAAGCCATACTGTTTGCACAAACAGGTTAGGCATAGTGAGCCACTCTTATCAGGGAATAGTGGGAAGCCTCCCAAAATCCAGGTTGCCAGGTGCCAGCCAAGTTTGCAAGCAGGTCTTTCTAAGGACAGCAGTTTACTATGTTAACTTTTTCTGCACACCTACCCACATTTCTGCAAACAATATCTTCGCTGGATATTTTTTAGTCAAACCCTTTCAAGTGGACCATCTGTTTCCTCCTGGGAGCCTAATTAATACAAAACAATTCTATATCTGTCTGTTACGTGTCTGTTCATACACACGTATAAATTGGTGAGCACTCACTTCTGCAAGCGCATTTCCTTTCTTTTCAGGTTTACTTGAGAATTTCCTAGGTCTGAGATCCACCAGGACACGGGAGAAGCCAGGGCACCCCCAGGCCACCAAGCCACAGCCTTCACAGCCTCTCCCATGCCACACACATGATTGAGTTTCTCTCTCCCTTTGTCCTCTAGGTCCCTTGTGGGGATGGACTGTGTTCCTGACTTCCAGACTGTTCATCAGAGGTGCTGCAATACTCCCCACCACTCAACACCTCTTCTTCTGGGGCTGGGCCCTGCACAAACCAGCCAGAAGGCAAGGAACCCCAAAGCCCCATCCCTGACCTGACTGCATGTAGCCCCTTTTAGAATCCCTGCCCTGCTACCCTTGACACTCTCACTGCCTAAATGGACCTTGAGTTTTCAGAACCTCAGTAGACGCACGATTAACTGAACTCTTAGGCATTTGACCTATGTCATGATACCCATCTTCCATTTGGGACCATCTTTTTATGATTCATCTACTAGTGTATGCCTTTTTTACCACCTTGCCTTCATTCCACACCCTCTTGAACTTCCTCTCCTGCTACTATGAATATTATTGTTGCATAAAAAGCTACCTCAAATTTTAATGGCTGGAATCTGCAACCATTTGAATATACCTCATGTTTTTTTAGGTCAGAAATTTGGAAAGGGCTTGGCTGGATGAGTCTTCCATTCCACATGATGTCAACTGACGCCACTCAGTGGTATTCCATCAGTGGCTGGACTAGGTTTAAGGGTCTAAGACAAGTGGATGGCTGGTGCGGCGGGGCCCCTCTCCACATTCATGTAGTCTCAGGACCTCTGCAGGTGGTTTCTCCAGGAGGTTAGTATATTTCTTATATGATTGACAGGGGCTCCAAGAAGCCACATAGAAGCTGCCAGTCCTTCAAAGGCCAGGCCTGGAACTGGCATGCATCACTGTGGCCATATTCGATGGCTCAATGAAATCGAAGGCCAGCTTGGATTTAAGAAGAAGGCAAATAGTCCCTCCCTCTCACTGGGAGGAGTGTCAGAGAATTTATAGCCAGATTTGTGAAACTTATCAGTTAGAAGAGGTTACTGACAACTGTAGCAGCTAAAGCAACGTTGGCACACAGCTATGGCCTCCATAAGCTCTGTTCCTCCATTTCCTTCCTCTTCCAGACATCACTGTGTGCAGTGTCATCTCAGGCTAGAGAATCATTTTCCCCTCCAGGCGTGCAGTCTGAGCTCCCTGTGGCTACTGCCACCCCAGCGGGGTTATAAATCACAAACATGAGATTGGGTTTTGTAACAGAACTGGCGCTAAAAACACTTTGGCAGTGACTCTTTCTCGCCTTGTCTGTCTTTTTTTGTTCCAGAGGAGCATCTGCCCAGAGAGTGGGGTGTCCTTCTGTGCTTACAGTTTGCTCCCCTCCTGGGTCAGCCCAGGCCACTGCACTGCAGATGTGGGGTGACTGCGATCCTCCGGGAGCCATACCAGGAGGCTGTGTTCAGGCCTGAGCCCAGGGCTGGAAAAAAGTGAAACCGCCAAACAGGAATCCCCCTAGAAAAGCCCCTTGGACAGACCCAGAAGACCCTCCTACTGGACTGCATTTTCTAGAGAAGACAATGCTGGTGAGGTTCCAGCACCCTCATGATTTTCCCCTTCAGAAGGGTAAAATTGCCCAAATGAAGCGTAAGACAAATCAAGTAAATGAAGGGGGAGGAGATTCTAAGGGACTCTGAACACACTACTGAAGCATGTGTATTATTCCTACACACACTTTTAAAGTGGAAAAATCATCAGAATTATTTGTAGTGTGAGCACACCCAAAGCCCTGTCACGGCTGTAATAATCTCCTGGGACTCACCTCTGGTGCTGTGTGAGCTGCAGCCTGCTGTGCCGGTGATGAAGTTCAGACACTTAAATCAATGGCCCAAGGTCTTTGGTAATCAAATTATACATAATAATTTTAAAGGAGAAAAAAGAGGATTTTCTTGTTTTTAACAGAAAAAAACAGAACACCAAATTGAACCTGGGTTTCAGTGTTCTATAAATAGAAATTTCCTATCATCCACACTTTGTCCCTAAGTATTTTCTTCTATCCAAGTCGCAAAGCACCTTCGCTTCCTGTAGCACTCCAGACTGTCAACTGGAGGGTGGTCTGCCAGCGGTAGGTTCACACCACACTTACAGAAGTAGGCAATAGTCACAGGGAGATCTGTCCCTAACAAATGATAGTGACTATCTGGACCAATCTGATTATTTTTCTTAGCAGTTTGAACCTGAGGCATGGGAAGGGGTGCAGAAGCAGGAAGTCATGTAGAATGAAAGCAGTAGCACAGGTCATGAGTTGATAGAAGATGTGCATAAGTAAAAGCCATAGAGGAAAGATATTAGAAGGCAGAAGCCATTAAAGAAGGAAGAGGAGGAGAAGGGGAAAGAGGAGCAAGGAGAAAGAACAACAACAAAAAAGCCTTGAGTAAACAGCAGCTAAAGGACATGTATTAGAGAGGAAGGTGGTCAGTTGGGATTGATTGAAGAGTAAAGGACAGAGTTAAAGAGCCGAGTCCCTATAACTGCAAAGCACCTCAGATGGGATTGACAAGTGCAGCTGCTAAGGGGACATCTGGGTGACTCAGCCTCTAGAACTTCAGTGGACCCCAAGACAACCTCCAAGTTCACATACCGGGCTCCCTCCTCTCCCTGTGAGGCCTGATTGAGCAACTACTCCTGGGTTCCCATGGGGTCTGGCCAATCTTACTTATTCCCAAAAGTATTCTCACAATAAATCTTCTATTGTTTGAAGTGAGTTGGGTAAGTGCCTATTTCTTCCTGCCAAAAAGACTAACTAACTAATGCAATGCTTGTAATGAAAAATCACAAGTATATTCTTTATAGACCAGATACAAGAAGAGGAAAACACAAATGCTCTTAAAAGTTTGGTTTATCTTTATAGGGCTCCATTGCATTGTGACAATACAGATTTAAGACAATATACATTTAAGAAGTAAATGTTAGACCTTCTCCTCATCTATCCTACTGATACTACTGATAATACAATATCCCAGATTAAGCCTCTATTCAACTCAGAGCTCAAGAGAGCATTCTGTATATAGGAAGTGTTCAATAAATATTAACTGTTGCAGATGATAGGAAATATTGAAGATACAATCTAACAGAAGTTATGAACCAGAGGCAGGACCACCCCCTCCAGAGGCCATCTCAAAACAAGTTGGGACATTTTTATTTGCCACTGAGGTCTGCTGATGGAATTTAATGGGGAAGGGTCGGGAAAGCTAAAATTTCTGCAGTGCTCATGAGAGTTCCACACAATGAAGAATTATTCTGACAAAAACACAAATGCAGCCATCTTTAAGGGCCACTAGACCTTCACACACGTGTGTGGTGACCAGACTAAAACTTCTGACTTGTGCCCTGATCCACAGTCAGACCACACCATAGCCCAACCCATGGTCAGACAAGAGAACAGTGTATTTTAAATCAGAATCAGCCCAGAAAAGTCATAGGGTGCTAATTTAGCTATAGGCCAGCCCCAGTGCTTGTGTTCTGGGCTCCACCTTGAAAGACAACAAACTCCTTCTCAGTAGCAATAAAGAAGACAATAGACAGCAAAGAAGAACATATATTTGTTAAGGTTAGGACATGTGTCATTTAACAGTTTGATAGCTTGACTTATTACCTGTAAATACTGAGACTCTTGGCCTGTGGGCCTGCATAAGTTAGGGGTAAACCTGCTCACACCCCACCTGGCCAATCTGGATGTACCTTAAAGAAAAAAGACAGGGCATATGGCTCAGAGATATAACCACTGCTCTTAATTTGTGTGATTTATCTACAATTTTAATTCTGTTCCCTTAGGAAAACTGTGGAGAGGATCCTTTTCCCAGACTACAAATGCCCTTACATTCACACTGGGGGAACTGTCATTTTTCGAAGGCATGTAGATTTCTGCAGGGGCTTCTTGGGAGTCAGCTATGCCTTTGCCCTTTAAGTCTCTGCCTCACATCACAATTGGAGAAAACTAGAGTCTTTTGTTCACGAGCAAACTACATGTTCCCTTATTTTTAATGAAACAGCTGCATGCCCATCACCCATACATTAAAGTACACGAGTTGAAAGTCTGATGACTGACTTGCCTTTTAATGGCATTAAGGAAAAATTCTCAGGTGAATAATCCAAAGCTTGCTAACATTTATATTAGAGGATGGGATGGGAAACAATTTTTTCCTTTCTCTTCAGAGCTTGCCTGGTGACCAGAAATGTCAATTTCAATTCAGTTTCAATCTTGGAGTGACTTTTTTTTATGTTTGGTTAAAGCTGCAGTTTCTATTTGCTTCTTCTGATCACCCTAAAGATTAATAAATAAATAAAACTGCATTTAAAATTTTTTCCTCTGAGCCTTAATGCACAAAGTATTTTTCCTACTTCAGCAAGCACCTAAAATAGCCTCTTTATCAACAGTCTAACCATAGCTTTGATGCAGGTAATTATCTTTTTCTTTTCACTATTTTTTTAAAACCATGTGTTGTTATGACAATTACCCACTTGATTTCAAACAGACTTTGCAGTGCAAAAGTGACTATTTCCTAAGCAACAATAAGACTGCAAAAAAGGCAACGTGCCTGTGGCCTACAGCTCATAGCCAGAGCAGTGGGTCAGGAGTCAGGAGACAGTCAGACTCCAGGTAGCTGTGGGATCCTCTGAACAGAAGGGAGCTAGACTTTTCAAGGTCACTTCTAAGCCCAAAAGTCTGTAATTGCACAGGTTATCTCTTCATTCTGAAGGAAATCTATGGAAAGTTCCAGAGAGGCTCAGTCCAGTGTTTATACCAGGGAAGTAGCTACTTTTTTCCCCCTTCTGCTGTTCAAAAGAGAAGTAAAGTTCAGAATGAGATGCATAAAGAACAAGGTCATGCCCTGGCCAGTCTGGCTCAGTTGGTTGGAGCATAGTCCCATAACTAAAAGGCTGCAGGTTCCATTCCCAGTCAGGCCCCATACTTGGGTTGCGGGTTGGATCCCCTGTCCAGGTGCATGTGGAAGGCAACCAGTCGATGCTCCTTTCTCGTATTGATGTTTTTCTCTCTCCCTTCCTCTCTCTGAAAAACAAACAAAAAACACAAAAAAGGAGGTCATTTTACCACAAGGGCTCTTAGGAGTAGAGATTTCTTAATAGTGTCAGATGCTCACATAATGTCCCACATGTGCCAGTAGCTGCTCCAAGAGTTTTACATACATTAACAGGGGTGGTGATGGGGCCCAGTGAGGAAACGATGACAGCAGCCACCCAGTGAAGACAGGACAAGTCCTGGGGCAGGTGTGGCCCCACACTTGATGCAGTCTGACACAACGGAGCTGGATGACACCTTCGCAATCATCTGAGCTATCCTCTCCATTTTCCCAGTGAAATAAGAGAAATGACTTGTCTGAGGTCTCAAATGGGCTGTGAAGGAAAATGTTACAGAACACCCCTCACCACTCAGCTTTAAAACAGGTGTGGTGTGTAATAAAAATGGACCAAGACAGAGTTGAAGGCAGCTCTGAAAGGTAGCTTTCAGGGACAGTCAGGAACTTGTGATTGTTCCCTAAATAGAAGAAGGTAATAGAAGGAAGGGGCCTGAAGAAAACTTTAACCCGCATGTTTGATCCAGGTTGGAGATAGGCGGTCCTGTACAAACTAGAACACTTGGCCTTGGAGTCAGACCACCTGCCTTCAAGTCTGTGGTCTGTTGCTGATCATCTGTGTGGCTTTAGGCAAGTTATTGAACTGCCCCAATCTTTATTTTATAAATAATACATTTGAAATTCTAATAACCTATCTCAATGGAGCTCTTGTGAAATTCTAAGAAAATCTGTGTTCAGAAGAGCCTTGTCATTCTCTGAAATATTGGAGAAACATCGACAGTGGTCCTTATTATTACCTATTAAAATAATGTCAATAAAATGTGTACTTCCAAAAGGGAATAATGTGATAACTTCAGAATAAAGAATGATAAAATAATCAAATGCCTTTGCCAAGTATTCTAAAGCACCCATATAAGTCAAGATCTCTTCTATAGGCAGTATCTCGTAGAGTGAAGAAGTTAGGTCAGTTGTTGCCAGAGTTTTCACATGAGCGATGGATATAGGAGAGAGTAAATTAACAGAAAGCTTTCAATATCTCCCTCCCAAGCAAACGCTCAGGGTGTTGACAGGATACATGGGAAGTCAGCAACAGCTTTCAAGTGTCACTCATTCCCAGTTCTATTTCTTTCTGGCTCTACAGGTGCTCCCGTGATTATGTCTTTTTACCAACACCCTCAGGAACAGCTCTGGGAGAGGCTCTATGTAGGAAGCCTATAGCATGAGCCTTAAGTCTTAAAACAGCTGAAACGCAGTTTGATGCTGGAGAAAAACTTTGTTGACTTGCTAAGAATCACTGGGGTAGCGTGCTCCTGGAGGCGGTACCATGAGTAATAAACTCTCATAGTCGTGAGATTAGCCTGTGCTTGTTTCTCTCCTGAGGAACAGAGGTAGATTGTGATTTAAATTCCTCAGGAATAAAAGCCTTTGTCTGCTCAGCAAGTCCTTCCTTTGGGGAAATTGAAGTCAATGGCCAGTGGCCAACTTGGCCCTGAGGTTGGATCTGGAGCACCTCTGAGATGCATAAATACTGAACAAAATATGCAGAAGCCATATTCCCTGACCACCGTGGCCCCAGACACACATCACATAAACACCTGTGTCTGCTCCCAGACTAGGGAGACAGGTTGGGGAGGAGAAGCAACCTAACTGGGATGCTGAGCTATTTTCCTGGTTCTGTAGGGAAAAGGAAGAGGAGAAGGCAGGTTACTGTGGCTGAAAAACCTTGGGCAAGGCAGGGCCTGGCAGAGTGAGGACCACCAGCAAATCTGTGCATGAGCTGCAAATTCGGGTAGGGGGCCAGGAGAGAATAGGGGATGGCTGGGGGCCTGGGACCTGGTTTTCCTGGTGATCTGTGTCCCCGGCTTTGTGACTCACATCCTCCTAACTTTTGGTGGGCTAGACTGAGGTATAACTAGTTGGTGAAATGTAAAAGCTTCCTGCAGTATAGGCAGCATTTTCTCCCCAGGTGTATTTTCAAAAGATGATGTGATTTGGACACAACATGTTTTCCAACCTGAAGCAATAGGTGCACAGTGTGTTAGTGTATTTCAGTCAGCAAGCGTGTTCGTTAGTGTGTGTGTGCGTGTGTGCATGGTTAGAGTGCCTTTCCACGTGATGGCCAACACGTTCACCTATGTAAGTCAGTTATCTTAAAGCAGACGGTGATTTGTTTGGGCTGTGACACCCAACAACTATTCACCAGCTAGTCTGTGGGGCCTGCTAGGTTTGCAGAGGTTAAGGTCAATACGCACTATATTACTGCTTAAATAACTAGGTCTTTGGCACAGCCCTTCCCCAAAACAAAACAAAAAACAAAATTATAACAGCTTCTAACCCCCACTCCCAATACCCCACTAAATGCTCCACTCTAAAGCCATTTGCCCAGGATGCTGGGCTTTGTGTTTCTTCTCTTCTGAGAGGGAAGCTGAGTGCGCCCCCTCGTGGCTCAAGGACCGTAGCAGCACTCCCAGGCCTTTTGTTCTTTGCCTGTTTACAAACAATTCTGCAAGCGAGGCAAATGTCCAGTTCAAGGACTTTGGGGCTGCAGTGCGGATGTTTAGTTGCAGCTACTGAAGCACTGAAAGGCCTGTGGGACTCTGGAGCATACAGCTTCCTGTGTTTGGTGTGCCTTCTTTGGCATTTCTTCCACACTGGTGATGTGTGAAGGGCTGGCAGCTTCCTCCTCTTGCCACAACCCCAACCCAAACTTTCTCACTCTGAAGACCTTGCTGCATCCTCCCTGCCAGGCTTCCTCTCTACTCTAACCTGTAGCTGTGGTCAAGAAAATGGTGTAGTGCAGTGACAAAGGTTATCAGCCCAGAAGCTCGGACCCTTGGGAACTCAGGAGAATTCTGTGTTTAAGTTTTGGTTTAATTGCCAAAGTTCATTCTTAGCTCTTTGAATTTCCCAGAAACTCATCTCATTGATATCTTTCAGGGCCTTAATGTACAACTTTGCCACACCAAAAATAGCTGCACCACCACTCATCTGGAATATTTGTGGTATTTGCTTGCTTAAGGCACAGCCATCGGAATTACTACCTAAGGTAAGATCTGTTTCCAGCGGCCCCCCACAGCTCACTGTCTGTCTTGCTACTCTAATGTCTATGGAGTCAATCCCTAGATGAAGAGCTCCGTGAGGCAGGACTGAAATTGTATTATTCCTGGCACCTAGCACAGGGCGCAATGCATGTTATGGACTGAATTGTGCCTCTCTCCATGTCCGTATGTTGAAGCCCTAACCCCCAAAGTGAGTGCATTTGGAGATAGGCCCTTTAAGAAGGTAATCAAGGCTAAATGAGATAAGTGTGGGGCTATAATCCAATAGAAGTGGTTTCTTACAGGAAGAGGAAGAGAACCAGAGGTCCCTCTCTGCTGAGGGACACAGGGGAGTGACCATGTGAGGACGCAGAGTGAAGGTGGCCATCCATGAGCCAGGAAGAGAGGCCTCCCTAGAACCAACCCTGCACACACCTTCATCTTGGACATGCAACCTCCAGAACTGTGAGAAAATGAACTTCTGTCCTTTAAGCCACACAGTCGGTGGTATTTTGTTACGGCAGCCTGAGTAAACTAGCACAGAAAGGAAAGTCCTTTCATGAAATTTCTACAACCAGACCATAACATTCCAAAGAAGGAGGAAGGACAGAAACCAGCCTGCATTGAGAGCTGATGATCGAGGCAGCTCTGTGCCAACTGCTCCTCAAAGACATCCATCCAGCAACTGTCTTCTTATCTAATACGCACTCCTGGGGAAACTTGTGCTCACCCATCCAAGCACCCAGGGCAACACAACTCCCCCTGGATTGTTTTCCACTAGCACTTACCCCAGCTTCTGGCTGCCAGTGATTTCACGGGTATGTGAGCTTAAAATCAACTTTCACGGGGTGGGATGAAACTCAGCAACACACAGCTCTCCTCCCCCAACCCCCACCAGGGGTTGCATCTTCTAAATGTCCCCATGAGCATCTGGGAGCGCCAAGGAGTGACTGCTGTGTCTCTCACACTGTGTTGGATTGTATGGCCTTTGTTTCATTTTCATCAACAAAATTTAGTGAGAAAACCCAGCTTCCTGTGAGGAATGAGCCAAAACCAGTGTCAGGTTTTCATCATGAACCTTGTCTTTTCCTTTAATAGCAGACATCAGACCACCTGCAAAAACATATCCACGATTACCAAGAACTTTTTAAAAAATAAATATGCACTACAGATTTCGTAAGGAAAGACAGGCTATTGCTTCTGGACTTCAAGTGGGACGATGAGAATCTTTTCATCTTTGATCATGGAAGCAAGGCACGTGGGTAAGAGCAGGGAGCAGGGAGGCCTCACGTCCCACGCAGGGCTCTTCCGGACCCGCCAGCAGCCTTGAATCCGGAGCTGCCGGCCTTGAACCCTGAGTGGGCTTCACCAGTCGCTGCTCGTGAGGCATAGTGCAAGTTTCTTAACCTCTTCATGTCTCGGTTTTCTCATCACAAAATTGGTGAGGGTAATATCGTAGCGAGGATTAAAAGAGTTAATAGATGCAAAGCACTTGCAATAGTAAATACCAAAGAATTAATGTTCAATAAATTATTGGGTTGGCCAAAAAAGTTTGTTTGTTTTTTTTCCCCATAAGATGGCTCTAGTAGCCCTTGGTTATCTTTAATTTCATTTGAAACAATTTTGTTACATTGTATTTTGATGGCTCTCCTATCAGCATGCATTTTTTTTAAATTGTCAAAATTGGTGCATTTTCATGTAGCCATTTTAATATTGGTGATGGGAGAAAAATATGCAACATTTTCAGTATATTATGCTTTATTATTTCAAGAAAGGTAAAATTGCAACTGAAACACAAAGATTTGTGCAGTGTATAGAGAAGGTGCTGCAACTGATTGAATGTGTCAAAAGTGGTTTGCGAAGTTTCATGCTAGAGATCCCTTGCTGGCCAATGCTCCATGGTTGGGTAGACCGGTTGAAGTTGACAGCGATCAAATCGAGACATTAATTGAGAACAATCAATGTTATATCATGCAGGAGATAGTCAACCTACTTAAATATCCAAATCAATAAAGTTATTGGTGAAAATGAAAAATGTGTTTTTTATTTTACAGAAAAAAACTAAATGGACTTTTTGGCCAACCCAACAGTAGCTATCTTTCCATCGGAAAGAGAATAAGAGGAGGGAAAGTGACTATTCAAAAACTCTAACCTTCTCTATGTAAAAAAATAATAATTCTTACAAGATTTTTTTCTACTGCTTTTTAATGTTGGTTTATGGTAAAAATAAGGAAAGAACATGTGCCAAGATAGTATTTTAAGATGCTAATCCACATTTTTCCCCTGTTTTCTTAAAAGAATTCCTCCCATTCTGTTGGAGGCTCTCCCTGAGCCAGGTAAGGGTGAAAGTGGAGAAAAGGAGAAGAAACCCTCTGGTGGGTGAAGTCAAAGTTTTGACTTGTAAATCTTAGATCAAGACAGGAAGTCCATGAATAAGCATTAGATTTGAGAGAATGCAAGGTGTTATAAGAGGCAGTTTGCCTGTCCCAGAGGAGCAAAAAATAAACATAAAAAACACTGGGGGATAGAAACTCCAAGAACAGCACAGAGAAGGGCTCTGCACTCTGCCCACTCGGGGCCCAGCCCCCCACCCCCACCAGTCCCAGGAAGCAGGAGACGACAGAACTCACAGGAGGCGGGGTCATTTGGGGGGAGCTCAGGGGGGCGGCAAGTGTTCTGCACCAACAGCAAATGCAATGGGGTACGGGGTAGCTGCAGGAATGTCCAGGCGGCTGGGGCTGAGGTGGCCTCACAGAATTCCGTTTCCCATGGAGCAACTGGATATTTCCCAGAAGAGCTTTTAAGTCCTCAGAGAGAACCTGGCCTGGAGAAGCTGTGAACCAGTTAGGAGGATCCAATACTGGTCTGATCAATCCACTGCCTTGGAGGTCAGATAGGAATCAGGGCACCTTAGCAAGGACAGTGACAGTGATGAAGGCTATGGGGACTCCATGCCTTCCTTGGCCCCCTGTTAATCCAGGGCCACAATGAAAGCTTCCTGGAATTTACATCAAACTTTGGATAAACAAATGGGGTCCTAAATTAGCTCAGCCCAGGACCACCAAACATAGAGCTGCTGGTTGTTCTTTGCACGCAGCCCAGAAAACAGGTGGAAAACACAATCTAGTCTGTGGTTTATCATCGCAGCACATGTGCTGGTGCGTGGCTGCATTGGCCTGGAGGGGCACCTCTCCCAGTTTGCACAATGATGCCCCCAACTCTTACACAAGCAGCTACTAGAGGAGAATGATGAATGGGAAGAAGCGCCCCAGTGTCACACAACTATCCCAGGCATGGAGTTCCCCTGCAGTGTGGCCAGTGTTTCGATGTGTCCTCAGGCAAGCTGAGCAATGTTTTCTCTGCCTTGGCTGTCTCTTTCAAAAAATTGGCTTTTTCTTTTCTCCCATCCTTAGCATAAAAGGAGTTCCTAACGTGACTTGCAACTCAGTACTTCCTTCTGTGGAGCCAGTGTTATGAAATATTTGTTACAGCTCAGGGACAATGACCGGCTGTGCCAACTGCAATCCCTGGGGTCGCCCTACCCCAAGGCCCACCGGGTACAGAATCACTGGTGTCGTCAGAACGAACAAACACTGGCATTTGGCCCACCCTCGGTTGTTTGAGTTTCAGTGCCAGGGGTAGGAGGTCTGAAACACATGAAAAGAAACAGCTGAATTCCAAGACACTCCTTCAGATAAAGTTTCCTTTCAAACATTTGTACCATTCTTCATCAATATTTATAAAGCAATGACTAGATACAGCTGCATTCCTCTTGGGCTATGTCTAGAACACGCCCGTGATGCCTGATCAAAACGTGGTTGTTTGTTTATAAGCAAGCTTCTTTGGAAATGAGGAACCAAGTCAACCCCACATAGCAGAAGAGATAAAATGTGAAAAATAAAAGAAAATCAGTTACATGAATGCGGTTTTCCAAGGGCATCGTGATGTGATAGAGAGACCGTGGGACTCAGAGTCCTGGCTCTGTCTGGGGCCCAGATTCTCGTGGCAGAGACTCCGAGTGAGGCAACCAACCAGGCTGAGCTCTAGTCTCTTCCTCACGAGGCACTGTGGAAGTTACGATAAATGCAGAGAAAAATAGAACTATTCTAGAAGTAGTTAGTTGATGTATCTGGCTTTTCAAGCAGGCTGAATGTCAGAAATCCCTGCCAACGTGTTGAAGATCGACACCTGTTAGGGTTTCATCTTGTGTTTTTGGTCTAATCTTTGAGAAACGCCAGAAATGCGTCCCTTGGTGCCACATGGTACATGGAATTCCCACACAACTCCTCTTTGGGGCCAGGACTCCCATCCCTTGCTTATGTAAGAACAGCTCGAGAAGGACTTTTTAATGCCAACGTCCAGGCCCCCCGCCTCGACTGATGAAGGCCACGCTCTGGAGTTGTTTACGAAGCTCTGACATGAGTCTATCGCCCAGTCTGCGCTCAGAGCCACTGAGTTAACAATCTTAAAAAACTATTGAAAATCCAGGGTGGGTAAAACTCAAAGTCATATTTCTTGCAACAATCCCAGTTTCAAGCAGTTTATCACATTAACTAGTCAGTCCCTCAGCAGTGCAGCGCAGGAGGGGGCATAAACAGGTGACTCTGAATGTCCAGATGACATACCATAGAGGCACCGGCACCTCTACAAAGTCAGGGGAGGAGGGAAGAGGCAACATGATAATGAATTTGTTCACCCCCAACACCATCAATTACCACTTCCTGAGTCACTACAATGTGCCAAGTACCATGCACCAGGCATTGCACACTTGACTCTTACAGGACTGGTAAGAAGGCTGGAGGCAGGGTCGGGGGAAAACATGTGGAGTAGTAATATTGTGTGGCTTTTCTGGAAAACAATTTGGCAATCTGTGCCCAGAGCCCTCGAGATGTTCACATTCTTTGGCCAAAGAATTACACTTGATGGTGGCTATCCCATAGAAAGGGTCACAAATGCCAAACGTGCTTTTGTTCCCAAAGGTGTTCATTGCAAAGGGGTTTATATTAGTAAGAAACCGGGAATCACCAACAAATAAATGATGGTGATTACATAAATGTTGCCTCATTATACACTGGAATATAACACAACCATTACAGATGTTTTCCTCTCTGAATAATTTTGTGATAAGGTATGTTTTCGGCTATAAAATATTTTTCTAAAGATTTTACTTATTTAGTGTTAGATATAGGGGAAGCGGGGAGAAAGGGAGGGAAACATTGATGGCTGGTCTCTCTCACCCACCCCCCACTGGGGTCTGGCCCACAGTCCAGGCATGTGCCCTGACTGGGAATCAAACCTTTCACTTTTCAGGACAATGCTCTACTATAAAATATTAATTAAAACCAAGGAAGATTTAAAATAGTAGCTACAGTCCAATGCGAAGTTCCATGAATAGCAAACAACCATAAAACTTGTTGCACTACAAAGTTGGTTGTGGTTGGCGGGCTCCTTTTGTCCCCACGGCCCCTTCGGAGAGCAAGCTTCGGTCAGGTCAGAAGTGTGTGACTGAGACGAAAGCCCTGTCCCAGCGAACCCTGCAGTCCATCGTGTTATGTGCCGTGCAACCTTCCTATTTCAGTCCATGTGCGTGTCCCCTCTGCGAGCACAGCCAGGCAGGGAGGCGGATGTTGATTGCCAGGAAATGGAAAACAAACGGCAACTGAGTTGTAATACAACCAAAATATTTGTTTCACAAGTTTTTCAGCACCTCTGGAATCGGGTTCTCTGTGGGTGTGAATAAAAGAGGAACTGAGAAAGAAAGGAAGATTTCAGAGGAGAAAACAAGAGGAAGTGGAGAGTAGGGAGGGGGAGCAGGGATTTGCTGAAGGAATTTCAAATCTCCCAGACTATTAGAGAATCTGGTTTTTCCTCCCACGGCCGGGTGCACTTTGAAGATGTTGCCATTTTCTGACATTTTGCATCCATTCTGGGGACAGCCTGAGCAAAACTGACCGCACTGCATTTTTCAGGGCCACGGTTCCCCTGCTGCGAGCTTCCTTCTCCCTCTCCAATCCCAAATCCCAGGTGGCTGCAGCCCTTGAGCTACCCACACCTTCCTGCCTCCCCAGCTCAGGACAAGACTCCAGTCCCAGATGGGGCAGGCCCAGCCTGTTCCAGTAAGAACTGCTGTTTAATTTTTATTTTTTTTAAAAGGACAGGTGTGAGGGGAAAGGAAGGCCCGCCCTTTATTAGAGTGGTTGTGCTTGTATCACACATTGATTGAGGACATCTAGAATGACCAAAGCTACCAGAAATTCAAAACCGATGAATAATGAAATTGCATTTTTAAGAATCATATAGCATGCACACCTTTTTTTGAAAAAAAAATGGATATGTGGGGCATTTGGTTTATGCAGTCCACAGACAGTGCTGGACATTTAAAAAGTTTCAAAGACAGGTGAACATTCTATTACTTGCTTAGTATTTTTGCCTCTGTCTGTCTTCTTCTCTCAAGGCCTGAAGAGGAGATGAACAGTTGTGCCCCTATCCTGCCCCTCTCCGGAGCTGGTTAGGAACCCTCCCAGGTAATTGCCCTTTTCACCAAAGGGAGGGGGACACTAACACGTATTCAGCCTGTGCTGACTTCCACACACTGTGTGAGATAGTTACTCTTATTAGCTCCATTTTACAGAGAGGAAAACTGAGGGTGGAGAGAGTAAGCTAGTAAACTATAAAACAGATTTTGTGACTCTGGAGCTCTTTCGCCCTGCAACCTACTTGAATTGTCTAATGCATTACCCTCTCGTACTGTGTACCAAAGGGGGATTTGGGCACCCAAGCAGAACTATTCTGCAAATCATACCACAGATGTGGGCCTCTGTCTTTGGGTCTGGTTGTTTTAGGCATCCTGGACTGCTGATTCAGGGTAGTTTTATGATGCATATGATATATCATCACAATAATACAGATGATAATTATATAATAAAGAATGTAATTATGCTATACCATAAAAAATAGAATAGCTCTTTCAGTTCTACAGCCTGGATTCAATGAGGGCAGCAACACTAGACTTGCAGAAAGCTGAGACTCGAAAAGAAAACACGGGAATCTGATCTTCCGCAGGGGTGCTGTGCCTTTGGATGTAAAACTGCTCTCCGAGTGTTGCAGGGCCAGGCAGATGATTTTTGACTCTACAACTAACTGGTTAAATTAAAGGAGGCTTTGAGAGCCTTTGAGAATAACAGTATTCTTTAAAGATTTCTTGTAATCCAGATGTTTAATTCCTTGTCCAAATTTCTTTGGTCAGGGTGAATCCACCCGGGGATGTATCAAAATGCTGCTTTCCTATGAGGTTGTTCTCTTTCTCCATCACCTCCTGGTTCCTATTAAGCGAGAGCCCTCCCAGTCAGCATAATGGTCCTCTTGTTTCAGGCAGGTCATATGTACATGCAAATTAGTTAGAAGGTTTTATGAAAATTGCACAAAGGGTTCAATTCTCTTCTCCAATGTAAAGAAGCAGGACTCTCTCCAGCTTTGAGGATTATCTTTGCTTTTAATGGCCAAATGAAAGAATTATAACTTTAGGAAATCCAGTGTTCTCCACAGTTTTCTGGAGAACTCACATCCCCCTGGGGCTCCCCCGTCGCCTCCCACTCCAAACTGCCACTCCTGGTCTTATTCTCGGCTCCTCTGCTTTCCTTGTCACTGCCCTTATCAGCTGCCGTCCTTTCCATTATCACTTTGTCCCCAGCGTGGACACACCACCCTTTTCCTCATTCTCCAAGGCAATGCTGTTTCAGGTAATAGACCCTACTAAATGTTTGGAGGCAACAAAAAGAATCACAGTGCAGATTGAGAACAACTCCAAGTGAGATAAGCAACGCCAGTGTTTTTGAACTTCCTTGGGCATTCTGATATTGCTTTCCCCGAGTGCTTTCTTGCCATCTGTTAGTAACAAGGATGGAACATGAGGTGTGGAAGAGTCAGAATAAAGCCATTATCACTTCTGCAAGACCAATTCTGTGTCCTAAGTAAACCCCAGGACCCACAGAACCCAGACTCACACATTACATTCAAAGAAACAGTTCAGGAGCAAAAAGATGCATCAATCTCTAGCTGCATCTGCTGAGGAAGATGAAAGACATTTGGTCACAGCCCACTGAGCCCTTCTCTCCTCTCCTCTCTTGCTCTCTCACCTCCTGCAGTCCTGCTGGAGCCTCTCCTTACTCCTGGTCCTCCTCTGTGACTCTTCCCATGCCTAGCCACAGAGGATTTTTATTCTATCTCCTCTTCTTTTAACACTTTACTGTGTACATCAATTTAGCCTCTCAGGCTTCCTTTAGTTTCTCTGTATGCCTGGTTCCAGAATTTGGTACTTTAGAAAAAGACCTGGGAGTTGACCATGAAGCAAGAATTTCCCTTCACTGAGAAGCTGGGAAGGGGAGGAGGAGCAGGGGTGGTAGAAGGGAGGAGAAATCTGAACAGTGCATACATTGATCATTCCTGTCTCTGTTATACTTCTGTGCTTCCTTTGCTGTAGTTCAGTAGACAAGCTTACCTTAAGGAGTTAGGAATGTGGCAATGACCTGTTAGGAAAGTCATGTCAGGACTGTCTGTCTAGTAGTGCTGCTCTGTTGGCTCCCCCATTGCTAGACAGTGGTCCCTGGACAAGCAGCATCCACGCTGCCTGGGCACTTGTTAGAAATGCAGTGCCTCAGGCTACTCCATACCTACAGAATCAGACACTCTGGGACCGATCCCAGAACTCTGCGCTTCAACAAGCCCGACAGATGATTCTGAAGCCTCTAAAGTTTCAGAAGCAAACTCTGTTTCCTAGCCTGGACTTTTCCAGGAAAAGGAACCCATTGAACTTGGTTCTGGTTTTGGTTCTGCCTCTGTCCAGCTCTATGACCTCCCAAATCACTGGGAGGAGACCACATGGGACTTTCTGCTATGGAGTCCCAGTGCTCCTTCTCATGTCAAAGTCTGGCCCTGAAAGGGTTATTTTTGCCTTCCACCCAAAGGGTCTTGATGTGCTTTCTTCCTCCCTCTCTCATTAGGGAACTTCCATCACCTGCTCTGTCCCTTGGGGCGGCTTTCTCCAAGTTTGGAGACCACTATAATAATAATAATAATAATAATAATAATAATAATAATAATAATAATAAATTCCCAACCCCTTTGTCATAGTGACGTTGAAACGGCAGCCCCAGAATCCACATGGTCAACTCGTTCTTGGCCAACAGTGGATCAATCTGCTTCCCCAAAGCAAGGATGTTCCCTGAAAAGCAGCACCCTTGGAACTGGGGCAAAACAGAGCACTTTGAACAAACACAGATATCCTGGAGGTCAATGGCTCACCTTTAAGTAGAACAGGATCCTGGCAAGGGGTTAAAGCAAGAAGTTGAAATGCTTCAACTTTAAAAACATATCTCTCTACCTATGACCTTCTAACCTCTCCTTTTCTCCAGCAAGTTCCTACTTATTGTGGGTTAGAGTCTTCAGTAGCCATTTCTTTCATTTTACGTCACTTGAAACTTGCTCCAGGAGTTCTGTCACTGGGGAGCGCAGTCTGAACACTGTCTTTCGGTGACCAACCAGGAGATTTCGGTGAAATGGAGGGTTGCTTCTGATTTCTGATTCTCTGGGTTTTTGCAGGAGAAAGTGGCGACCAACCCTGGTCAAATAGAAACCAATCCTCTGATGCACAGTGGGCCAGAAGCCACAAATGGAGAAGCAGATGCTGTTCCTGAGCGCCCAGAGGTACCCCTGGTACTGACTAGCCCGTGGGCTGGAAGGAAGCAAGGGAGGAAATAGGAAGTAATCTCCGCACCCTGGAAATGTGGTCACACTCTCCAGAAGAAAGTTTTTGGCTACCAAAACGAATCCTTCTCCAGTGTTACTGTGCCTATCAATCACCTGAGGATCTTATGAAAGTGTACATTTTGAATCAGCAGCTCCGAGGTGGGCCTGAGCATCTGCATTTCTAACAAGCTGATCCTGCTGGTGCACAGACCACATCGTGAGGAGCGAGAACCTAACTCCTCATTTGTGAGGTCCTTGGCTGAGAGAAGGAGCTGTAAAAACACAAGAGATTTGTTATCTGGGAGTAACAGTAAGCACTTCTGCTGAGTGTTACCTTTTTTCAGAAAAAAAATATTTTAAGTATCATGTATGTGCTGTCGTTTTGTGTGTGTGGGTATGTATTATATTTTCATTTTCTTAGCTAGGTTTTTGCTTAAAACTGATATCAGGGAGCATGATATAGGGGACCAGTGTTACTCCTCGCCAGGGCAGTGTCTCGTGAGTAAAGCACAAAGTGTAGAACCAGACGGGGTTCCCAGCCTCTGCCACACTATTTCCCAAAACACCACCGTGGCCAGTACTTCTCAGACTTGCCTGAGGTTGAGTGCTTGGAAATCATGGTGCTCCCTACCTGGTACAATAAATGAAATATTTCTATAGTTTATGTTATGATATGATACAATTTACTGGCAGAAAATATGGCTCTAATAAATAAGTGCAACATAAAATAACAACCTGCCCTAAGTTATTTTGGAAATCAGCTCAGTTTTATTAGCGGTAGAATGAAGGTAATAACCCTACCTCACAGAGGGAGAACTCTGGTCCTTCTGTTGGAATCCAAGACATGCCCAAGATCTTTGCTTTCGGAGATTACGTAGCAATCACCACGAGGTGCCGCACATGGCGACCACACCCCCCACTGCTATTGGCTACCATTAAATTAGCATCCACCATGTACTGGGTACTATGTTAAGGGCCTTGCAAAAGTCTCATTAAACTTGACAACATCCCAGCTAGGTAAATATTTTCATTTTCTCTGCATTATAGATGAGAGAGCTAAAGATGAGATAGTTTGAACCAGTGGGCCTCTGATAGAGTTCATTGGTAGAGTTCACTCCTCAGTCATCTTCCAAAGGGCCACTGACCTGCCCATGTTCCCAGCGCCTTCTCCCACACTGGGAATTTGCTTTCCTCCTCAAGAAATTAACATGTGGCTTTTGACCAAGTAAGTCTCCTTGGCAGTATTAATCCTTTCTGAGTCACAATCCCTTTGATTACCCAGTGAAGGCCATGGACCCTCTTCCCAGAAAAACGCACATAAGCAAACATACCGTCTTGCATTCGACCTCAGGGGTATGTGGGTCCCAGTGTAGAAATTCTATCCTAAGGAGCTTCGGAGCACAAAGAGGGCTTGTTACAGCTTCAAGCTGAACAGGACCCGCTATTCCAAGCACTGTTCTAAAATGTTTTCCTTAGCCATTTTCCTGACCATTTTATTTTTCAAATATTTATATTGATAAAAGATTAAACAAACCCTAAATGTCAAAAATATTCCCTGGCACCAGGGTGCCTGTAGAGTTTCCAATTCTTCTTCTTTTTTTTTTTTTTAGGTATCAGTCATCAAAAAGACTAGCTTTTTTTATTAGCAGGATAATATCAGTTCAGATTAGTGGACATCCAAAGAACGCTTGTTTCTCTTTCTCTTGGTATCTGAATGAAATAAGATACTTAAAGCAAAACAACATTATTGCTCCCTCCTCATTTTTTGATATAAGAAGAGACTTGAATTGTTGACAAAAAATACAGAGGTAAGAAATACAAAGTTTGGTGGTTTCTATAACATAAATATGTTAGCGGGGAGGGAGGGAAAGAGGGAAGGAGAAAAGACAATTAGATATACTTAGAATAATTAAAAATTAAACCTTTGTGTACCTTTTTATTAAAAAATATGTTTATTGATTTTAGAGAGAGGGAAGGGAGTGAGGTAGAAACATCAACTGGTTGCCTCCCATACACGCCCCCATTGGGGACCACAACCTAGGTATGTACCCTCACGGGGAATCGAACCCCCAACCTTTTGGTGTATGGGACAATGCTCCAACCAACTGAGCCACAGCAGCCAGGGCCCTTGGTGTATCTTGTGCTGTCTGGAAGCAGCAGCAGCAGCAGCACTGGGAACTTGTTAAAGATGAAAATTCTCAGACCCCACCACAGGCCCACTGAATCAGAAGCTTTGGAGCGGAGATCCAGCAAGCCCTCACAGTGACTGCGATGCACACTAAAATTTGAGAGGCACTGTTAAGGACAGATCTCAGACAGGAGCAGCCCTCCCTGCTGGTCCCAAAGCAAACCACTGACCCTGATGAAAGGGGAGTGCAAAGAAGAGCACAGTGGTGAGGAGGCGGGTGTTCACTAAGCAACAACTATGAGTCCACCACTGCATGTTTATGATCTCGTTTCAACTTCCATGCGCTCTAAGAAGGCTTACTCCTGCCTCCATTTTAAAGGTTGTTTTTTTTTTAAGAGAAAAATTCCAAGAAATAATGTAGCTATTCGAGCTTACAGACCTACTAAGTAGTGGGCTCCCAGTAGGAAATTGGAGAAGCACAAAGTTATAAAGAAGAATATGGGAATTACCCACAATCCCACTCAAAACAATCAGTATTAGCATTTAATATACCATAGTATTTTTTCCCGTGTATTATACCTCCTCTGGATTTAAAGGCTACTTTGCGCCCTCTAACAGAGTTTAGAGAACGTCCTAGAGAATTTGCCTTTCTCTGGGATCAGAAGACCCAGGAACTAATGCCTCAGCCCCCGCACCCCCACCCCCCTATTTCGTCCTGATCTCATTCTAAAAGCTGCTGTCTGGATCCTCAGGTTCTTCCTCCACTCCTGCATGTGATACTAAACAGAGATAAGAGCTTACTGAATTAAACAAGTGAGCAAAAGCGAATTCTGAAAGCTGCCCTAAAATGAAAAGGGAGCTCAGAGCCTACTCTCAGATTGAGCAGAAGTGGACTTTAAGCTAGACATAGAGCAAGTTACTTATGCTCTGTTTCCTAGAAAATGGATGGAGGCTTCTTCTGAGACGCTTGCATCTTGTGCTGGGGGCTGAAGAGACTGCTGTTTCTGGCACACATTGGAAGTATCTTTCCCGGGCCGGCCAACCCAGCCTCTGCACCAGGAGCCAGGCATTGCACACCAGAGTCAGGGAATGGAAACCATCAGCATTCTGGACGGTGTTTGTGATGTTTGGATGGTTCTCTCTTTAACCCCCTGTGGAGGCTGGTGTGTGTCTGTTTCATGCCAGACTCAGAGAAAATAGTAAAGATAAAAGACAGGAGGCTTTGGCTTATAGAGGTTGTTTTCATAAAGCATTTGTTTTCCTTGTTATTAAGACAACTTGTCCAAATGAATCATTTTAAGTTGCAGTTTATTAAAGCGTCTCCAAAATAAAAACAAAAAACAAAATGTTTTTAGAATATATAACTATTAGACCCTGAACATAATGAGCTTCCTCTTTTGAAAAAAAAAAATAAAGAAAAGAAAGAAAAATAGAAAAGAATGCTTAGTGCTTTCCCCCAGACTTGCCAGATTCTATAAACTCTGGAAGCCACTGCTGTCCCCTGAATCCCCAAACCCTTAGTTTTCACCTAACAAAAAATCAAAATGAAGATAACCTGTAAGGATTTTATATGACAGAGATGTGTCATATTTAGTCTGTGGATAATTGAAATGTACAATTAACAATTTTGTCAGAAGAATGCCTTTTAGTCTCAGGGGTTCTTTATTATGTGTGCTAATAGGACAATTTAAGATAAAGGCAGGAAATGGATTTGAAAAGGAAAAGCACCATTATGTAAGCTAGGAGTGATACAAGATACTCACTTATGAGACAAAAGTTTTAACATATTTAACTTACCTGACTTTCTAATCGACAGTGCATTCTGGAGTTCAGAAGTCAGACAAAAGGATGGAGAGTGAAATAAATTCTTCCCTTCACATCCTTGTTCTCCATGCCTGTGTTCCTCTCCAGGGTAACTAGAGCCGCCAGTCTTCTGTGCTCCTTCAGGTGTCTATTACACATAAACAAGCAATACACCTGCATGCTTAGACCTTGTTTTCTAATGCAAATAAGAACACACTGTTCAACACACCCTGTGCTATACCTTCTTTTACACTTAACAATGCCTTTTAAACATGTTTTCATTTCAGTAATACAAAGAGCATGGTCCCTACCTTAAAATTATGCTCCATAATAAAGGTTTCTTCCAATTGTCCTTGTTTGTGTCTATTTTGTCCCCTTATTTTATGTTTTTATTTGTCTCTGCTTTCACTGTAAGTCATCTTTTCTAATCCTCTTATATTTTATCTGGCTGAAATAAAGGTCAGTTTGTTGTGCTGCAGGGACCCTAAGCTTCTAACAACTCTGGTGAATGCAGGTTTGAAAAAATTTCTGAGGTTGGTAGCTTGTACTTTTCTGGAGAGACAGATATGCAACTGGATGTAAGGAGCAAAGAGTAGGGACAATGGGAAATGCAACTGACACTAGTAATCATGGGGAAAACACAAATTAAAACCACAATAAGATATTACTTTGCACCTGTCAGAATGACTATTTTCAAAAAGTTAACAAATAGCCTTGGCTGGTATGGCTTGATGGTTGGAGTGTCGTCACATAACCAAAGGTTTGTGGGTTTGATTCCCAGTCAGGGCACAAACCTAGGTTGTGTGTTCATCTCTGGTCTGGGCATGGTGCATCTGACCCCACCCAGAAGCATACAGTCCCTGCCATGGTGTGATCCTGGGTCTGGTGGGTCCAAAGGCAACTAATCGATGTTTCTAGTACATTGATGTTTCTCTCTCTCTCTTCCTCTCTCCTTTCTTCTCTTTCTCTCTAAAAAACCAAATAAAAATGTCCTCAGGTGAGGATTAAAACAAAAAAAAGAAAAAAGTCAACAAGTGACAAGTGTTGGTGAGGATGTGGTGAAAAGGGAACCTTGGTGGAATATTGGCCAAGGTACAAATTAGTTTGGATACAATAGAAAACTGTATGGATATTCCTCAAAAAGCTGAAAATAGAAAACTACCATATAGCCCAGTTAATAGCACTCTGCTATATTTATCAAAAAAGAAAGAAACATTAATTTGAAAAGATATGTACACCCCTATATTCATTGCAGCATTATTTATAATAACCAAGATATGGAAGTAACTTATGTATCCATCAGCAGATGAATGGATGAAGAAGATGTGGTACATATATGCAATGGAATATTACTCAGCAAGAAAAAGAATGAAATCTTGTCATTTGCATCAACATGGATGAACCTGGAGGGTATTGTGCTGAGAGAAATAAGTCAAAGGGAAAAAGACAAACACCATATGATCTCACTTATATATAAAATCTAAAAAAAACAAAACAAACAAATAAAATAAATTGAAAACAGACTCATAGGAACAGATTAAAGTGAGGGTTGCCAGAGGGGAGGGGGCTGGGAAAATTGGTAAACAAAGGTAAAGGAGAATATAGTCAATAATATTGTGATAACTTTGCACAGCAACAGGTGATGACTAGACCTAATGTGGTGATCACATTGTGAGGTATAAGAATGTCAAATCATAATGTACACTAAAACTGATATTGTATACCTACTATACTTACCAAAATAAAATGAAGGCAGTTTGAAAGAACCAAACATTTGAGATAGTATATCCCAAATATACCAATCATTGATAATGACTTTGGTGACCAAACTAGAAGAGCTGATTCTGTACATGAGGAGTCTGGTTAATGTGAAGAAGTGGCTGATATTTTAAAGTAGTAGACAAGGTTTTTTTGCTGGATGGACAGACTGAACTGTAAACGGTAAGCCATGGAAATCAATATAATTTCTGTAAAGTGATTGCAAATCAATAGTTCAATTTAGAAAAAAAATTTTCTAAATCAACTTAGAAAAAAATATATATTACAAGAACCAAAAATGCACATACCCTGTGGAATTGCTCAGAAACTCATTATTTTAAGGACACAAGAATGAACAAACTTATCACATTATTTAAAACAAGAAAAAATAGAAATCATCTAAATATCAAACGTAAGAGATTAATGTCATAAGTTTGGTACATCCATAAGCTGAAATACTATCAACTATAAAACAGGTATGAGAAAATATTCTCATAAATTATAAAAAATAAATTTCTAAATCATAAAAAAATTATTACAGCAAGAAGCCTCCCTATGTGTATTTGTTTTAATGTAATAATAGCAAATGTTTATTGTGACTCACCATGTACCAGATGCTCTTTGCAGCATTTTAAACATCTTAACTCATTTAAACCTTACACCAACACCATAAATTAAGAACTATGATTGTTTCCAATTTTCCCCTGAGAAAACTGAGGCACAGAACAGAGAAGCAACTTGGATGAGATTGTCGTTGGCAAGTGGGCGGCTGGGACTCGGATCCGGACGTTCTGACTATACCCGCACACTCAGCCATGTTATGTATCAAGAACCCTAGGAGGCTGTTTTAGTGGCGACCATAGCAGGGGAAAGGTGTCTCTGCACAGAGACAAGTCGTCCTGGGAAAGCAGCTCTGAGGGCGCTGAGGAAGGTGAGTCCAGGGCGGGTCAGCCTGTGTTGCAAGAGTTCAGATATGGCTGATGTGGACAACTGAGGTCAAAGGTAAACACATGAATCCAAGGAGACTCGGAAGGGACCAAAATCCATCACCTCAGTATCTTAAAGATAATTTACTTCACAAAATGTGTCACGAGAACATCAGGATTAAAAAGGCAAACAAACTATACAAGTAGCTACAAATCTGACTTCGCAAAGTGATCACTCTCACTCATTTATTTATTTGTTCACATAATAACTTATTTAGCCTATAATGACCACTTAGGATGTCCTTTGAAAGCGAGCTCTCATGGTGCACTTAAAATATTCAAAATAAAGGTAAAATGAAGCCCTGTGTTATAAGACAAAACAAAGTCCAAAAAATCCCAATATTTAGCTTACATATTTAAAAACTATGTGGGGGGAGATGGGTCATATTTTGTAACTTTTCCTTGGCAATGCTTTCAAGACCACTTATGTTTTTAGTGCATTATTCTACATTGTTTTTAACAAAAGAAAAGTCATTTCATCTACATCATTTACCACATTTGTCACCAGATGTCTGTGTTTCGAAACGTTCAAACCCACTGACAGACGATGGTAATCTGCCACCATGGAGGCTATTTTAGAAAATGGACTGCAGCGTTCCAAGACTCAAAGAGACATTGTCCCAACACATTTCGTAATGTCGACAGTGTTGGGATAAATGTATCTTCCTAAGAAGGCTCCTGAGAAATCCCAACCTTTTGTTTAAAAACAAAATTAGTCATATTATAATGCATGTAACTTTGAGTTTAAAAATCTATTGTATAAACTAAGTTATACTTGTTTACATGTCTCTACAATTGATTTCAAGGCACGTGAGCACTGTACCCCTTAAAGTACAATAAACAGTATTTTCCTCTCCAGTGCATAATGGCCTGGGGCCTTGAGCAAACTAAAATAAACTACACTAATTTCTCCGTTGTATGTTAAAGCCTTAAATCCGCCACATAAATATTCCAAAACCAACTCAGAGCGGTAAGCTGATGGCTGGGTGGAAAGCGCAGGGGATTGTGCTGAGGCTTTGAGGGAGACGGGTTTCTTGACCTTCTGTCCCGAAAGACTCCTTTTCATCTGGTTTCAATTCTCTTGTTTGTGCACCTTGCCATATTTATTATTGAATTCCTGATTTCTTCTTCTTGTTTCATGTTGCATGTTCCAGTGATTTATGAGAAATTGCTGATCTAGATGTTATCTTTGGCACCCGGCAGGCGCGCAGAGCCCCGTAAGAATGCTGAGGGGTAAATGCGGGGTGAGCTGCACCGTGCCCAGGCTGCGCGGATGTCCATCAACGCATGAAAAATGCCAGCTGAGGATGCTTTCAGAATACTTGCTTTTCTTCTTACATACAGCAGGAACAGGGATGTTTTCAAAATCATAGATTTTCTTCCCCCTTCTTTGGTGATGATTGTTGTTAGAAATGATAAAAGACTTGGTCCTAAAATGGCGATTTGAGGAGAAATCTGGTCAAAGACAGATTTTGTTTTTTTATAGTTTAGCACAAGATACAGTGGCATGTTTTCTATAGCAGAGATCTGTTGTTTGGTTTGAATAGGAGATGAAATAGGCTAATGACATTTCACTTCAATCTGAACATCTCCATAAAGATGCTCCAGTTTATAAGTGTTTAGGAATGATATTTTTTTTTTAATGGTGACCAGCTTTTTCTCATCCAAGTGAAAAACCAATGAACAAGCCTAATATGCTCAGTGAGAATCACCTAATTAGATAACTTTGTAGTCTAATCAAAATATTTGGGGAATTTTCTCTACACTGTCCACTGGAGGGGGATAAACACAGCCCTAGAAAACATTGCTGTCACTGAACTTTATCTTTCTAGGAAAGGGATCTGCATTATCAAATTGTTCAATCAAACACCCCAAAGTCGACATATATACAGATTCCTTGTAGGCTTAGTGCTTTGTGAGTTTGCCCATAGAATTCAATCATTCCTAAGTGTCTGCAGTGTGAGATGGCTCCATGTATCAAGTCCGAATCACTAAAAGTCAGTTCTTTATTCATTTCCATTCTATTTCTCAGAGCAAAATAAGAAAAGCAATGCATAGAATGAGAAAACATGTAAAGAGATTAAGGAGCACTCTCATAAACTGCGCACTTGCCTTAAAAGGTATATAATAGTAAACAGAGAGAAGAAGTCCCCCTTTGCATGAAAATAAGGGAGAGAAGGGATAGTTTTCCCCACTTCTTCACACATCAGCAGTGACAGTTAATCAAATTAAGCAAGAAAGTAATTAGCTAAAGATTATTTTAATAAATCAAATGTTCTTTCCTGAAGTTCCAAATTCTTTAATTCCAGGGTGTTTATGGAATAATTGACCAAATCTAAAGACTTGCATAAGTTTGAAGAATTTGTAAAGGACATACAGTGTACATCAGTCTTGGCTAAGGGCAAATCTCTGATTTCCAGGGTTGTTCATTACAGAGCTCATCAACTTAATATCCAACCCTCAAAGTTAAACACTGTTGGCAACAAAATGTCTATTTCTGGGTGGTGGGATTAAGTATGATTCTCATTTTCTTATTTACACTTCCTTATGTTATATTGTTTTTCTAGTGATTATTTTTGTGATGTTTATCACTTTCACAAATTGGGGAAAGGATACTGGGAAAACTCCTGGGGTGCTGAGCACACACACCGAGTGCAGTTCACAAGCCCATGGCCCAGGGATGAAGAAGCGAGGCCCACCGAGGCCGTTTCACAAGGACGGCTGCTCCCCCACTCTACGTCTTGAGATCCGGAAACACAGCCATAAATACAGACTTGTATTCATCTAGGTTAGGTTCCCAAGTGTCTTCTCTAGGAGTTTTTTATTACAAATTTAATTAAGAAGAACCAATCCCACAATAAGAAATGATTTATGATAACGTTAATATACATTTAAACAAAGCCCCAAAGCAAAACAAAAATGATAGCATATAAATAGTATACAAATACTATTAAATGTATACTAATAAAACCGTATTATCCACAAATCATTCTCTTTAGAGTACAGAAGAAACTATGACTGGTTGCATCTAGATTTTTGTATCGTCAGCCTCGTTCGCTACCATCCACCGCTACCTCTGTGCCTCTTGCTGAACCATATCACCTGCTGGTCTGAATCCTCAAACATTTCGGTTCTTTACACTGTGCTTGAATTCTTAGTCTTTCTGTCCCCAGTTGTTCACATCTCAGACTTTAAGAAACAGTGTCTTCTTTAATTATATTGCTAATTGCCAGCTACTTCAGTCTCTAATTGCTAGATCACAGACCTCTGCAGGTAAAACTCTGTTCAAATGCCATAAATGCCCACTGTTGTTCTCTTTCACAGACCACCGTCTCTCTCAGACAATGAGTGCAGAGAAGTTTTGAGACCCTTGGACCTGCCAGCCAGTGCACTGCTTTCCTCTATAATGAAGTTACAGATTGTCACTCGTCCTTACAAGCCGACTCTGTCCTCACCCAACACCAGTAATTAGGCCCGTGCCCTGTTTTACACAATAAATATAGTCAGTCATTCCCAGCATTCTGAGACTTTTCTAAAATTGACTTGCCTACAGGTTTCACAGGGGAAAGAGGAAAGAAGTCTTGCATTACATGTCTTCATCAAACTGTCACAAACATCCAACTCAGAGCTGACTGTTCCCCTACTCTCCAGCTTTGTCACCCACCACCCCCCAGAGAGGCCCCCGGCTCCCTGTCCCTCCTCCAGCTTCTCATCCACAACCTGCACACTTACATACCCAGCTATCAGCACATTTAAAACCTTCTTTACAAGCTGAACAGGGGGTTGTGAATAACAATTCTAGTTTGTCCTATTATACCCACACTGTGTGCTCACAACAGGCCTTCATGGTTTCATCATCCCCAGTTCACATCAAAGGAAGTCCAGCGTCCAAACCCAGGGTCTCTCTCTTTCTCTCTGCAGAGTTTCATTCTAAACTACTATGCCATGTCTATTTCCTTGTCTGATCATGAGACATCCGCATAACCCTCACATAAATGAGTGTGACATACCCAAACATCAAAATCCAGGCAACTACAGACACAGGGGGTATCTTTTACCATGTAAGACAGGAAATAGCCACAGGATTAAGTTTTAGTTTGTTTGTCTCTTTGTTTTAACAAGGAAGGAGAACCTCTCAAGGTCAAGTCCAACTTTGAAGTTGCCTCCCTTCAAAAAACTGCTGGGACAGCCTATATACCATACCTGTCAGTCACACAAAAAGGAAAAAAAATTATTTTAAGGCATGAGATATGTACAGAATAACATTAAGCTATACATTCTTAACCTCCAGCATTATAAAGATTCATGTTAAGTAAATTATGTGGTGGGGCCCTAGAAGTAGAAATATAATCAGCAAAGATCCTACACTTTAATATCTAGACCTGAGAACTGTAGAGAGACTAAGAGAAATCTGCACCTTTACTTTCAGTTCTTGTGAAGTGAGGGAACCATGACTTGCCTGAGACATGAGCAACCATAAGATCTAGGAGGATAACAATGAATGAATGAACCTGGATGAAGGCAAAAAAGAGGATCAGGCCTAGTTATGGGGAAACACTAATAAAAACTAGTCCTGATGCAAACTCTGTTGTCTTCCCCCGCATCACACCCCCTGCTGTGCTCCTTTTCCTTGCACAGAACCAAAAAGAGTGTCCATTTTCTTGCCTTTGAACACAGGAAACACAGTTGATACAGCAAAGCTAGCTTCGATGTGGGAAGGGAACAGATGGCTTAAGCAGTTAGGAGGAGATAGGGCTGCACTGGAATGAGGCTCACCGCAGACGGGAAAGAGAGCACGCGCCCCCAGGCGGCCGGGCTGTAAGGGCTGCACCGGCCAGAATGGGCGAGAGTTTGCTGCAGAAATGGACTTCAAATGCCTCTGGGGCTTAACACAACAATGTCTACTTCTCGCTCACATTTATGTATCCATAACTGTTGGGAACCGCCCTGACTGGTATTAGAGGCTGAAACCCCCGCCTAGCTAAGGCTAAGGGAACGCCCTTGGAACCGTGAGCCGGCAAGGAGACAAAAGCTTATCTTCCTGGCAGGAATGCTGCTTCTGCTGCTTTATTCATAACTGAACCCCCAAAAGCTTGGTCGGTTAGCCAAAGACGGGTAAGATTCCCCACGGGGGGAACAACCCAAGCCAGGCACGATCACTTTTGGGAGGCCCCCCAAAAGAAGGACTTGGGGGGGCTGCAGCAAAAGGGGGTGATGGACCCTCACTCCTCGGCTTTGACAAAGTCTGAGTTCTCAGCGTCCGGAAGAAAATCTCCTTATCTCTCGGTGGCCTTAGTTCCCGCGCTCCACCTAAGCCTGAAACAATGACGGGGTAGTACAGCTCGGTACTGGGAAGTGCGGATTTCCCGGGGTGATCAGGCCTAAGAAAGAACATGTAAATTACTGTGAAACCTTCTTTGTTCAAGAATGCTCTCAGTTGAATGAGGAGGGTCTTAGGAGGAAGCTAGTTTGTTCCTCAGCCTTACAGCTCTTTGACCCCCCAACTCAATAGACCGGCAGAGTTCTTTGTTTTCTATATGAGTACTGTACTTTACCTGAATTATTATGCAAAATGAGCCTAATAAAAGCAGGTATGGACGGTAAATCAGCGCGCTCCCCACTAGGGGGGGTGGCCATTTCGTCCCTACTTCCCCACAGAAACTAGTCTGTCTCTGTGCATGTGTTGTTATTTCTCGCGTGTTTATTGTCGAGCCATCCACAGTGTTCCGTGGTCACTGCTGGCCGGTGACCCACGCGCAACACATAACAGGTCAGCTCACTGGATGTTCTGCTTGCTGAGCGATCAGGGACCCAGGGCTTATGGAGATACCATCTCCACACATGCTCCCCCAGTCACAAAGGCACGGAAAGGGGAAGTGGCAAAACACACCCCAACTCCTAAGGCTTCCACCCAGACAGACATCTGTCACTTTTCTCCCACATTTCATTGACCTGAGCAAGTCATGCAATAAGATTTTAGGTTGATGTTTGAAAGTTGGAAGATAGAGGCAAACATATATTTATTTATTTTATATATTATATACAGGGCCTGGCACACATAATACCCCCTTTTTAATTACAAAATCATAAGCATGTAATTCTGTAACATAAGAGTATCATAGTGAAGCACACCATATGACATTTTAGGTGACGTGTTCAAATTAAAACTATAAATTATTACACCCATATTATTACCCTACCAACCACATTTAAGCAGGCCTTACTTTTCCGCTGGACCTTGTATATGAAGAGGGAACACTAGCTGATTTTCGAAATTATTAAGACATTGATTCAATATAAAAAGAGTTAGCAGGAAAAGACCTTATAGACATATTGTAAACACTAACAGTGTTTGGGGCAAAACTCTTGTAAGTGCATACATATTAAAAATGCCTGTAAAAAAGTAATCCTTCTATATATTATGCCTTTACTACACCAGTGCATACAAGATTAAGGCTGGCTGTGTTATAATAATAATAAAGCTTGATAAATGGTTACAATGGAAAACTTTTGAAGGGCATTGAGACTGCTTAAGCTGGAAAGAGAAACCTGAAAAGAGCAATCAATAGATATTTAACAAGGTAAAGGCATATTTGTGAAAGGGTAGACAAGAAGTTTTTTTCAGAGTCTTTAACATTGACTCTCTTAAATCTCTGTTGAAACCAGACAGATAAGACAAATAGAGAGCATTTTCCCAAGTAGCAAAGTAAGGACATTGTGGAATACGATGCCAAGGAGCCAGGCAGTCCTCGTCCACGATGCCTGTTTTGTTTGAAGGACAGTGCGGATGCTGCCTCCGTTTCCTAGGCAGGGGTGGTTTGGTTTGGTTTGGCTGCGGGTGACTGAATGATTCGCCCATTGTTTCTTCAGTGTGAATTCTAGGTGCCCTGTGCTGCACATTATCTTTCTGACCTTTTTGAAAACAGCAGAAAGTCAAGACACTCTTTGCAAAATGAGATTAGGGCCCTCACCGGTGCAGCCCCCCTGGTTCAGCATTGTCCTGCAAACATTCGCCAGTCTGGTTCCCACGTGTGCGAGAGGTAATTGTTCCGTGCTTCTCCCTCATATCGATGTTTCTCTCCCTCTCTTTCTCCCTCCTTTCCCCTCTTTCTAAAAGTAAATAAATAAAAATCTTTTTTAAAAAGAAGACATTAGGTTTCTTTTCAGGCCTATTACCTGTAATGAACTAATTCTGGATCTTAAAAAATTTCTGACAGTACCTTCAGATTAACGTTTGTATACTTATTTTTCTCGCTTACTAAAGAAACTTATCACAGGTTCATACGTTCTTCTCTAAAAGTCTTGGAGACAACTAACTGTATTTTGGAATTTAGATTTTTTTTATTTTAAAAAGATGATATGGTACAAGTATCAGGCACTGTGTAACAGCCCCAGTGGAGTCAGGGCAGCACCTGTGATCAGATACACTGATAGGTTGGCAGTGATACACACAAATATTCGCCCTCAGTGGGGTACAGACTGTAAATAACCTCACATCAATTTACATTACATTTTTCCTATCAAATAAGTTGCAAAAATCTCTGGTTTTCATAATGGGTTTCTAGATAAAATACAGAATGCCCAGTTAAATTTGAATTTCAGATAAACAAATAATTTTTGGTATATGTCCCAAATATTGCATGGAACACACTTATACTAGTAAAGTTATTCAGTGTTTATCTAGGATTTATCTAGGATTCATCTAGGATTCAATTTTAACTGACTTACCTGGTTTTTTACTGGCAAAATCTGGCTTTTTGGATTTCAGAATTGCAAACAAGTGATTGAGAACATGTACCTAGAAATATACTAGTTGAAATACTATTACTAGATATTCTTCTAGGAGTACAGTATGGTTTGGGTCTTTTTAAAAAGAGCCACAACCCCTGCCCACACACACAAAGTTTTATTAAACATGCTTCATGTCAACAATATACAAGTTCTGTGAAAAGCCACCCATATTAACAGTTCACAATATTTCAAAAGCTGGACATAACATAGCTATCCTAAAAACAATTTTAATTTGCAGTTCTTCCCTGTTCCACCTTAAAATTCATCATGTATAAAACATTTTTATAAAATTCATAATAATCTCCTATAACAAAGATATAGCTCCATCTAATGGAAGGAGTATGTAATTACAGTTCCTCATGGAGCTAGGAATATGTCAACGATTATTAGAACTGTAAAACGTGAGTAGAACCGCCCCCCCCACACACACACACATACAACCACAAACACTGGATACTTTTCTCCATGCCTTTCCTTTAGTTGAAGGCAGATAGGACCTAAAGGTACTTAGCCATAATTTTTGTAAGATCTACTCTTTTCCTTAGATTTGGACTATGAAATATAAATATATTCATATATTTCACCAGCATCCTAAGCTCATTCCTCCCCTAACCCCTACTTACCTATAACATGTAACTTTTAAAGTGTTTCATTTTCTGCTCTTGAGAATCATGGCCTCCTCAGAGGTGGAAAGGGCATTAGAGATGATCTAAACCAGTGGTTTCCTACCCCTGGCTGAGACTTAGAATCATCTGGGCAAGTTAAAAAACACACCTGTCTGGGCCCACCTACAGAAATTCTTACTTAAACAGTCCTGGGTGAGGCCCAGGCTTGGGTGCTGTGTAGAAGCTCCCCACAGGGATTGTATCGGGCAGCCAGGGGTAGGCCCAGTGAATCGCTGGCCAGCCCACACAGTTAACATTTGAGGAAACAAGCCCCATTGAAGGGAAGTGATGCTCCAGCCTGTTATGTTAGAGACACCGACATACAAGAAATCACAATTCTTCTCTTTGCAGCACACTGTTCTAACCCACCCTTTCTTTTATGTTAAATTTTCATTTACAAAGATGTAGCAGGAAAAAATCCCAAACTCAAAGACATGAAATCAGAAGTAAGAATTGTCCTCACTTCCGAGCAGCTGACCTCCGGGTTCAAATTGTTTCCCTTCATCCCTTTCCCCATTCCATCGTCAAGTCCACTGGTGCTTCTCTAAGCTCTGCGCAGGCCGGGCCTGGGTCTGCCGTGTACCGCGGCAGCCCCAGCCCTGAGGACCATGTCTGGCTCATGGGAGCCCCTCAATAAGTATTGGCTAAACAAAGTAAACAAAATCAGGGTGCCTGGAATCCACTCACTCCTTCCTCTCAGACCAAACCCTCAATTCCACCTGCCTGGGAAGTTCTTAATCTCTTTGCTAATTTTTTTTTCTAATTTCTCAGCCTTCATTCTCTCCCAAATACTACATTCTGCATTTTATTCTCAGACTAAATTTCCTAAACCATGGCCTTCATCATTTCACTTCCTTGCCTCCAACTACACATGTTCCTTTTGGTTTCGTCCTTACTCTCACCCCACCCCCACCACCCAACCCTTCTCACCAACCCCTATTCGCTTCCATTCATGCCCTGTCTCCAGCTCCATTTCCCTCTGCCCACTCAGGCCACGGTGCCGTGGTCGTGCAGTCAGACCATGAGGTCATGCAGTCACACCGGTAGCAGTGGTCCAGAGTCCACCTCGGCTACCTTACCACCCTGAACCTCAGTTATCTCCTCCATAAAAGTACAATACATACAATACAAAGAGAGTGGAGCCCTGGATTTACCTTTTGCTTAAGTCAGTTTGGTTTGGGTTTTCTGTAATGAGCAACCTTGTGAGTCTTACCTCTTGAAAAAGAAAAGAAGCCAGGAGCTGGCTTGGCATTCCAAGGTATTCTGTTAACTATAACATATAAATTCACAAAACCCTGATGTCAGTCTAGGTTGCTCTGCAACCATGAGAGAGCAAGACAAAAACAAGGCAATTACCTCAAGGTAATTATGTCTGAGCACAGACTAAACCAAGAACACTGTTCAAATCACAAAAGTAATCAAATATCTCCCTTTTCTGGCTAACGTAAGGGACTGTTGTTGCCTTAGCATTACAACTTTAGCCCTAACTTGTTCTTCCCACATTCTAGGTAAGATTCATAAAGAAACCCAATCGCAGAATCACTCCTGCTCCCTGGTAGCACCCAACCTTGTGCAAATTCCTGCTCTATCAAACAGGAAACCCAATTCACCTAACAGCAGCCAGGAGTCCCTTTCAACAACACCCTTCCAGTGAGATGTCCCCGCGGCCCCTCGTGCTACGCTGTCTCATTGCAATGCACGTGCCAGCAAATCCACATTGGTTGGACTACAAAGTGTTTCTAGAAGTCTTTGCACTGATGGGCATCAACATTCTATAAAGTGTTTATTGAAGTGATTATTAATTCAGGCTCTGGAGTCAAACTGCCTGATTTTGTATTCTGGCTTCTCCACGTCCTGATAAGTTACTTTAAATTTCTGTGGTCCTGTTTGTCTCCTCATCAATGAGATAATGAAAGTCCCCAAAAAATGTTATTATAGGTAAAGCTTCAGTAAATATAAGCTATTCTTTATCTGAGCTCTGGCCAGAGACTCTTGCATATCCCAGGCCGAGGTCTTTAGGGGCGTTTAAAGCATCATGAATTTGGAGGGGCGCGGAATATGCCACCCCCAAATACACCACTTTGGCAGATTAATTATTTAGAATTAAAGTTACTTGAGGAACAGCCTGTTCAAGGACACTCTGATAGTCTTTGTTCCCCTGAGGGCAGGAAATAAATCTCCACTGTGAAAGGTGCCCTCCCTGTACCAGGAGTGGGGAAGGCATCTCATGACCAGGGATAGGGAACTGAGGGCTGAGACAGCTGTGTAAGCAAACCTTGCTACTTTTTCACTAGTGCCCGACCCTCAGCCCACACCCCTTTGCCTTGTCGATTCTTCACAAATTTATTGTTTCATTTTCTAAAAAATAAAAAAGCTTTCTGCCTTGGTGACTTCTTTGAATCTCATATTTTTATAGGGCCCCCATACATGCAAAATTAACTTTGTTTTTACTCCTGTTAATCTGTCTTATGTCAATTTAATTATTAGACCAGCCAAAGAATCTAGAAGGGAAGAAGGGAAATTTTTTCCTCTACTATAAATTGTATGAAAAATACCACGTGCACTCTTCTGGGGAGGAATCTAGAGTCCTTGTTAAAGGACTCCATGACCAACTACAGGTTATAAAGCTTTCACTGTTCTGCCACCTGTTTCCCCCATAAGGGCTAAGTCACCTTTGCTCTAATGCCTCCCCAGAATGACCCAAACTAACCCTGTATTGGAAGTGCCCTCTCAGCTGCTGGCTCTGTTCAGTAATGAAATACTGAGCGTGAGCCAAACACAGGTTTCACTGTCAAAAAAAAAAAAAAAAAAAAGCCTACCAATGTGGTTTACATGCATTTTGTTTAAACAAACAGCAAGATCTAACAGGAGAAACCAGGGGCTGAGAATAGGGTCACAGAGAAAAGGACATCAAAATAAAAAAAACATTCCTTCAAAATTTTGAGTTTATCTCATTAGCCTTCTGGTTAAATAAGGATAATTCAGTTTTCTTACTGATTTTATTTTTCCAAAATTTGTGTATTTATCACATTATTTAGAAAGAAAAACCTTTCACTCTGGAAGTACTTCTGGATGGCACTGCTCAGTACTAACATTATATACAAATAAGCATGTCTTCTTTATGTACTTGTACAAGAACTGTTATAATCAAAGGTCAATTTATTTTGAAAATATCTCCCTCTTGAGGGCATTACTATTTATGCATCAGTATATTGTAAACTTGAGCACTCAGATACATACTGGTGGGTGGACACAGAGGTAAATGAGTACAAACATCTTGGAGGACAATTTGGCAACATTTATTAACACTTCAAAACCCATGAATACTAAGACTTAGAGGCAAAAAGTCACAGAAGTGCGATGTGAAGTCACAAGTACTGTGTCCCACCTAAATGTCCAGCGCTTGATGACTAGTAAAATAAAGTGTGATAATGCAGATAGTTAAATAACATGCAACTATTAAAAGTTAGAAAGTATAGATTAACATGGAATTATCTCCCAGACATTCGTGCACACACAGATTTGTACATGTATAAAAATAGCTACAGATGAACGTGAGTAATTGTTTTTGCCTTTGAGGGAAGAAATGGGTCAAGAGGGGTCAGGGAGAGGAGGCATACTTTTCACTGCATAGCCTTATACATGTAAGCTGAATTTTTAAACCATCTATACCTATTATCTGTAAACCAAAAGTCCAATAAATTGTTTTGTAAAATTCAGAACGTATATACAAAAGTGCAAAAATCTTAATAGTAAAGGACAACAAGTTTTTTCAAAGTTAACATACCCATGTAACAAAAACTCATATCAAGGAAAAAGCACTCCTAGTATATATTTAAAAGATAATCCCAGACGCTACTACATGACTAATGGGTGGGAAGCATACATGGTGTGGGTAGAATAGACAGAGGGATGGTTCAGGTCCCCAGCCTGATGGAGCAAGATGGTGAGAGACTTCACCATACTACTAAGACTGTGCAATTTAAAACTTACCTGTTTTACCTGTACATATAGTAGTTCACCCCCCTTATCAGCAGGAGATATTTTCTAAGACCCCCAGTAGATGCCTGAAACCACAGACAGTACCGAACTCTAGATACAATGTTTTTTTAATACATATATACCCTATAATAAAGTTTAATTTAGAAATTAGGCACAGCAAGAGAGTAACAAAAATAATAAAGTAGAACAATTATAATAATAATATACTGTACTAAAAGTTATGTGAACGTGGTCTCAAAATACTGTACTGCACTCACCTCTCTTCTTGTGGTGATGTCAGATCACAAGGTGCCTGTGTAATGAGATGAAGTGAGGTGGATGCATGGGGATCGTGACAGAATGTCAGATTCCCAGTGACCTTCTGTGGATACCTGACAAGCACTTGTGGCTTCTCTTTGGCATATTCAAATTGCCAGCTGCACTACCCTTGAGCTTTGGGGCCACCATTAAGTAAAATAAGACTTACTTGAATAGCAGCACTACAATACCCTGGCAGCCGATTGATAACCTAGTTGAAAGGCTGCTACATGACTAATGGGTGGGAAGCATACGTGGTGTGGGTAGAATAGACAGAGGGATGGTTTAGGTCCCCAGCCCGATAGAGCAAGATGGTGAGAGACTTCACCATACTACTAAGACTGTGCAATTTAAAACTTACAAATTGTTTATTTCTGGAACTTATCAGTGATCCATGGGTAGCTGAAACCATGGCGAATGAAACTGTGGATAAGAGGGGGGACAGCTGTATTTTATTATGTATCTCTTGTAAAAGAAATTTGATCTAAAATGGAACTAGATGATATAAAATGGAGAATCTCCCACATGCACCCTCAAGAAAATAAAACTTAGGAACGGAGAAACTGATTTCCCATAAATGCCTAATTTACAGGAGAAAGAAATCTATCTCTTGTCCAGTGAACATCCACCAAGACTCTGTCCCCATCCTTAAGCCAATGAACCTACTGTCGATTCTGCCTGGATTACCCCCTTTGCCCTCCTTGCCTATAAATGCAGCCAGCTCGCCCCACACCCTCAGTGGACGTAGCCTGCTAAAGCATGGGTTTTTCATACTATAATTCCTCTGCTATTTCTGAATAAACTACAATTTCTGGTCATTTGAACTTACCTCAGTTTACCTCTTTATTTAGGTTGACACTCTTGACAGATAAAAACAAGCAAAATACCATTATCATACCCAATAAAATTAACAATAATTGCATTTTAAAATATTAAATGCTTAAATTTTTTAATAACCAGCTCATGTTCAACTTTCTTTATCTTAAAAATGCCTATTTACATTTGATTTGTTTTCATCATGATCCAAAAAGGTCCACAAATTATATTAGGTTGATTTTTCTCTTAAATATCTTCTGTAACAGTCTCATCCCCTTTGGTTAATGCTACATCTTTGTTATTAAAGAAACTGATCATTTATCTTGTAGAATTTCTCATATTCTGAGTATGGCTAATTGATTGAAATCTCCTGGTGCCATTTAACATGTTTTTTTTCTGCTGCATTTTTTTTTTTGGTAAGCCAGTAGATAAACCTAGACTCAATATGCTTTCTTGACTTGGTAAATAAAAGTGCTCTATGATGAATTATGTTTGGGAAATGCTGCCTATTTTTTGTAAATCAACACATCGAGATTCATAAGTAAAAATCTGAAAAGTCCCAAAGTAGAAAAATGTTTAATTTGCTTAAATGTGTGTTTCCTATGTATTTTGTTGTTGTTGTTGTTTTGTTGTTATTGTTGTACACCTATTGTATTCACATGAACTAGAGTCCTGTTTTACATACTCTGATAAATTCTGGAATAGATGTGAATGGTCTTCTCAGAATTCTATATTTATGTGGTGCAAGACACACTGCAGCTGCTCATAAAAGTTTGCTGATAGGGGACTTCTGGACAAGATGGAGGTGTAGTTAGACACACTGTGCCTCCTCATACTACCAGGACTAAGGACAACAAAAATTTAGAAACAGAAAAACAACCAGAACAGAGAGAAATGAACTGAACGGAAGTCTGACAACTATTCATCCAGACTGGTAAGAGGGGCGGAGTCGGAGGCCTACAGAGAGGGGTCAAGGGGTCCCTGCAGGAAAAAGCGGTGGCTGGCAGACTCAGGCGCGCAAGGTGCAGGTGGCAGTTGGAGGACCCCAGACTCGCAGGCGCAGCTGACAGACCGGTGGCAGACCCTGGGTGTGAGAGGCAATGAGCAGACCCAGTGAGGCACGCAAGGCAGCTGGCTGTCCGCAGTCACACATTCACTCACAGACAAACTAAGCGAAAACGGGCAGCAACACAGACCACGCAACCCAGGGCCCCAACGCCAGAAAACAAAGCCTCAAGGCACCAACTGAAAACACCTGTGGGGGTTGAGGCTGGGAGCATCTCCCAGCCTCACAGGAGGCTCCTTGAGGAGACCCACAGAGTCTGAGAAAGTACACAAGACCACCTATCCGGGAGCCAGCACCATAAGGGCCCAATCTGCTTATGGGAAGCGGTAGAGGGGACTGAAGTCCTAGAAAGAGCGGAGCAGGCACTATTGTTCCCTCTCAGACCCCAGCCCCACATACAATGTCACAACCCAGTGACTGAGGTGCCCTGTCCTAGTGAACACCTAAGGCTCTGCCCCTCGTACGTAACAGGCACGATTAGACCAAAGGGGAGGGGGGAAATGATGGCTCAAACAGAAGTGAAAGCTCTGTGGCCAGCACTTTTAAATGACCGAAAGATAGCCAACCTATCAGATGCACAGTTCAAAGCACTGGTGATCAGGATGCTCACAGAATTGGTTGATTTTGGTCGCAAATTAGATGAACAAATGAAGGCTACAATAAGTGAAATAAAGAAAAAATGCACACAGAACCAATAGTGATGGAAAGAAAACTGAGTTTCAAATCAATGGAATGGAACAGAAGGAAGAAAGAAACAACAAACAGAAAAGAATGAAGAAACAAGAATTTAAAAAAATGAGGAGAGACTTAGGAACCTCCAGGACATCTTTAAACATTCCAACATTTGAATTATAGGGGTACCAGAAGGGGAAGAAGAAAAACAAGAAGAAAAGTTATTTGAACAAATAACAAAGGAGAACTTCCCCAATCTGGCAAAGGAAATAGACTTCCAGGAAATCCAGGAATCTCAGAGAGTCCCAAAGAGATTGGACCCAAGGAGGAACATGCAAGGCACATCATAATTACATTAACCAAGGTAAAAATGAAGGGGAGAATCCTAGAAGCAGCAAGAGATGAGGGGACAGTTACCTACAAAGGAGTTCCCATCAGAATGTCAGCTTATTTCTTAAAAGAGATCTTGCAGACAAGAAGGGGCTGGAAAGAAGTATTCCAAGTCACAAAAGGCAAGGACCTATATCCAAGATTGCTCTATCCAGCTAAGCTGTCATTTAGAATGGAAGGGCAGATAAAGTGCTTCTCAGATAAGGCCAAGTTAAAGGAGTTCATCATCACCAAGCCCTTATTTTATGAAATGTTAAAGGGACTTATCTAAGAAAAAGAAGATAAAAAATATGAACAGTAAAAAAAAGGCATCGAACTCACAGTTAGTAACAACCACATCTAAAACAAAAGCAAATTAGGCAAACAAATAGAATAGGAACAGAACCACAGAAATGGAGATCACATGGAGGGTTAGCAACAGGGGAGTGAGAGGAGGAGAGAGGGGGACAAGTTATAGAGAATAAGTAGCATAGACAGTAGGTAGAAAATAGATGGGGGCGGGGGCAAGAATAGTATGGGAAATGTAGAAGCTAAAGAACTTATGACACATGGACATGAACTAAAGGGGGGGAATGTGGGTGGGAGAGGGTGTGCAGGGTGGAGGGGCGTGAAGGGGGAAAATGGGACAACTGTAATAGCATAATCAATAAAACATATTTTTAAAAAGTTTGCTGATAGATTGATCCAGCAGATATTTATTGTGTATTTTCTATTTGCAGAGTACTATACTTGGAAATACTATTCCTGTCCTCAAGAAGTAAGATTGAATGAATGAATCAGCATGTATCCAGGAAGTGGGTGCACATGCTCACATAAAGCATAAAGCATCAGCTGGGTATGCAGCACTGCCATGGAGTGAAGAGGCCTAGTGGGGTTCATCAGGTTAGTTCCAAGGACGAGGTCAGCTTTTGAGATTAGCAACATGAACTAGCAGGAGGTCAGAGCTGAGAAGACACCCGAGATCCTCCAGTCTGGTCTCATTTACAGAGGACATGAAACCCAGGAATAGGACAGGACTCCATGGCTGGTAAGTGACACAGGTTAGGACTAAACCCCAGATGTTCCTGCTGCTAAATTTATGAGACCCCTGGGTAGGTCTTGTTGAGCTAAAAAAAAAAGCTCAAACCTGACCCTGGCTAGTGTGGCTCAGTGCATTGAGTGCCAGCCTGTGAACCAAAGAGTTGCTGGTTCAATTCCCAGTCAGGGTACATGTCTGGGTTGTGGGCCAGGTCCCCAGTAGGAGGTTCTTGAGAGGCAACCACACATTGATGCTTCTTTCCCTTTCTTTCTTTCTCCCTCCCTTCCCCTCTGCCTAAAAATAAATAAATAAAATATTTTTTTAAAGTTTAAATTTTTTTTGCATTTGAGATTATAGAGGGAATGTAAGATTACATTATGGTGGGAGGAAGCGGTTTGGGAATGGGATTATAGGATAGTTAAAATTATGTGCTCTCTTGGGGGTTCTATAAGGGAGCATTTTAAAGGTATGTTAACTAAGATGCACAGAAACAATGCACAGGACTTCCTTAAGGCAAAGATAAGCTCGTTAGTAAAGAAGTTATATGCCTGGGGCATGACTACTCACCATGACCTACTCAGTTAGGAATCTATCATCAGATCGCCCTAAGAGATTACTTTTCATAGAATCCCCCCTTTTTTTGGTCTAGTCTCATTCAAGTTTATTTCTTTTGTAGGTAAACTACTTCTGGAAGCTCTTTGGATTTTCTCTTTATGCTTTGGAGTGCTGAAATTTCTTTAGGATGTGTCTGAACATGAGCTTTTCTCACCATCTTGCCTAATGTATGGTCCCCTTTTTTAATAGGAGGACTAAGTTTCCTTAGGCTGAGGGAAACTTTCTTCTGTTCCTTGCATTTCTGCTTCTGGGTCCATTGTTTGAATTTGTTCATCTCAACCATTTTTCTTTGATGTCGTTTGTTTTATTCATTTTGGGTACTCCTTGGCTGACCCTTCCACATTTACAAATGAAAAGCAACACTATTACCAGATTTGAGATTCTTTTGTAGTTGTAAGGGTTTATTTGCCCAGAAATGCACACAGAGATAAATGTGACCTTGAGGTATTATTCACAGTCTAATAGGGAGAAAAATGTATAAACTGAAAAATCAGTCGATGTGTCAGAATGCCTGGGGTGCAGCTTAAGCAAAAAGAAGAGGTGGTGGTATCAGCTAGTGTGCCAGGGAATTTCAAGTGTGCCCTCCCCAGCCCCAACTTCAGTGGCTGCCTTTGGCTCCTCTGAGGTTGGGCTGGGAAAAGGAAGGGGCAGAATGGTTCCTACTTAAGAGCTGCAATTTGTCACACCTGTCAGAATGGCTGTCATAAAAAATCAAATAACTAGTGCAGGACAGGATGCAGAAAAAAGGAAACCATCATGCATCATTGGTGGGACTATAAATTGATGCAGCCTCTACAAAAAACAGAATGAAGCCTCCTAAAACAATTAAAAATAGAACTACTATAGGATCCAGCAATTCCATTTCTGGATATCTATCCAAAGAAAACAAAATACTAATTTTAAAAGATATATACACTCCTGCATTTATGACAGCATTAGTTACAATAGCTAAGACATATAGAAGCAACCTAGGTCCATCAATAGATGCATGGATAAAGATGCATTATATATACTGTTACATTATATGTATATATACATGTAATATGTATTATCTCAGCCACCGACTGGCAGTGACCACGGAACGTGGCAGATGGCTTGTCGAAACACGAGAGAAACATACACAGAGACAACCAAGTCCTGTGGAGAAATAGGGATGAAATGGCCACTCTCTCTAGTGGCGAGCACCTCAGCCACTCTCCCTAGGGGAGAGCGCCTCCTTCTCCGGCCCTAGCAGGCTTTTATTGGGTTTGTTTGCCTAAGAATTCAGGTAAAGCTCATTAATCATTGCCAGGAAGTAAGAATCAAACAATAGGTAACAAGGAAGTCTGAGAGCCTCTTTTGAGTCAGGGTCAAAGAGCTGTAAAAAACTTTAAGGAACAAACTTACTTCTTCCTTGGACCCTTATCATTTAATTGAGAGCATTCTAAACAAAGCAGGTTTCACAGGATTTTACATATTCTTTCTTAGGCCTGATCACCCAGGGAACCCACCCTTTCCAGCACAAGGCTGCACCACCCTCTGTCATTGTTTCAGGCTTAGGTGCAGCAAGGGAAGTAAGGCAGCCATGAGATAAGGAGATTTTCTCTCAGACAATGAGGATTCAGGCTATGTCAAAGCCAAGGGGCTAGGGTCCATCACCCCCTTTTGCTGTAGCCCCCAAAGTCCTTCCTTGGGGACCTCCCACGTGATTGTGCCTGTCTGAAGTCGTTCCCCCCTTGGGGAATCTTACCCGTCATTGGCTACCCGACCAAGCATTGGGGCCAGGCAGGGTGAAGTAAAAGGAGCAGAAGTGGTGCTCCTGCCAGGGAGATAAGCTGTTGTCTCCTTGGTGGCTTACAGTCCAAGGTTGTTCCCTCAGCCTTAGCCTAGGTGGGGGTTACAGCTTCTGATACAAAGCAGGGCGGTTCCCAACATGTATGATGTGTGTGCGTGCGTGTGTATATATATATATATATATATATATATATATAATGGAATATCACTTGGCCATAAAAAATGAGATTTTGCCATCTGTGACATCATGGATGGACCTAGAATGTATTATGTTAGGTGAAATAAGCCAGAGAAAGTCAAATGCAGTATGATTTCACTTATATGTCGAATCTAAAAAACGAGCAAACCAATAAAACAGAAAAAGACTCATAGACACTGAGAACAAACTTGCCAGAGGGGAAGGAACAGAAGGAGGGGCAAAAAACGTGAAGGGGATGAAGAGTTGACCTGCAGTTATAAAATGAGTGTCCCGGGGATGTAATGTACCGCAGGGGGCATAGGGTTCAGTCAATACTGTAGCAAATGCATGGTGACAGATACAAAACTTATTGCAGTAACTACTTTGAAAGGTATAAAAATGTTGAAACAGTATGTTGTACAGCTCAGTCTAATATAATAATATTCTATGTCAACTAAATTAAAAAAAAAGAGCTACAGTTTCATGGCGTGGCTCTTGGGACAAGAAAAAAGTTTTAAGTCTTTTTCTTTCTCCCCAAATCATACATTTCTGAATTTCCTGAAGATTATCACTGAGAACTTTAACTGTAACATCTGTGACACAGCCAATGCCTTTTCTTAGACTACACAACTACCTACAGCCCCTGGGTATTTGGTAGTCTATCCTACACAGATACTTTGTTTGGGGTCCCATCTCTCTTCCAAGTTGTCCTCTTAGATGAAAAGAAACTTGACCTAGGCCGGGTCCTTCCCCATAGACCACATCTGGTCCAGAGGAAACACAAGCAGAAGTGTCCAACCCATGGCTTGTGGCCCACATGCAGCCCAGGATGGCTATGAATGCAGCCAAACACAAAATTGTAAATTTACTTAAAACATTATGAGATTTTTGTGTGTGTGTGTGATTACATGTCACAATGTATTTAATGTGTGGCCCAAGACAAACTTCTTCTTCTACTGTGGCCCAGAGATGCAAATGGTTGAACACCCCTGCTGACTAGGGCATCCTTGCATCAGCGGAAATACACCTCATTGCTTTGCTGTAGGTAAAATGCTCCAGCCACTGCGTTTGGCCTTAGTTTCTCAAAGATGAGCCAGACACTCAGGAGTCTTCAATTCCTCTGTCCTACAAGTAGGTGCCAACTAAAGCCTACAAACTGGAGCCTGAGCACCCCCCTCGCAAACTCTGCAGATTGTAAACACCTCACTTTGGAAAGTGGAGCTATTTGGCACCTTTAGTTTTGTTGTTTTTAGGACCTCAATTGAAAAGGGAGAGAAAAAGTCCTACTGTAAAAGCTTGTTTCACACATAAAAATATAGGAGTGATGAAATAAGGACCCTCCCATGCTGTTTCCAGAAAGCAGGGCGTCAGCTCCCAATATTGACCTAATCACAACAAAGATGTGTGCCAAACCCTGTTAAGTGTTTGTGGGTCCCTGGCAGAGGGAAAAAGGCTTAAAGCCAGTTGAATGTGCATCATTCTAAGAAAGGATTGCCTGGCAGGGAGGTTTGGAAACATTTACACTAAGGCACTTACAAAGGATGAGCACTGAAGTCAGACAGACCTGGGTTTGAATCCTAACTTGGAACTCAAGAGCTGTGTGACCCTTGGCAGACTGTTAGCACTCTTAAACCCTTGGTTTTCTGATGTGGAAAAGGAAGACAATAACTACCTTGAAGAATGGCAGCAGAGCTAAAGTGAGATGTAAGATTCTAAAACAGAAGGCCCTCACTGAGTAGTGACCACTGTTGCCATTCCTCCTTCTTTGGCCCACTAATTCCCACTCTGCCTTAAAGACAGCTTGCGGTCAGCCGCCTCTTCCAGGAGGCTTCCCTGGGTGCTCTTTCCCACTCATTATGGTAGAAGAGCTTCCCAAGCATCTTGTGGTCTATCGTGGCCTATCAGGGCATTAACCACAAACTCAAGTTGTTTGTCCTTATGTTTGCTTCCCCCATTAAAACTGTGGACTACTTGGGTGCAAGAGACCACATCTAAGTCATTGGTAAGTTTTTAGGACAGAGCCTGGGCAGAACAGAAATCAATGACCATACCTTTGTAACATCTGGAATTTGTGTAATTTACACCCTCTGGACTCAGAGGGACAAGGAAAGAGCAGTTGTATGTTAATAGTCCCCTCACCCCCCTTTGGAGAAAACATATTCAATAGATCATGATTAAGATCCCTGATCCCTACTCCGGTTCTTTGAACCAGACTTAGGGCAGGAAAACATTTTAGATAATGCCTCCTTGTGGGGAGGGGCAGGCTTGTATCAATAACATTCAACATTATAAATGTATTTATTTATTAAGACTTTATTTATTTTTAGAGAGGGAAGGGAGAAATATCAATGTGTGGTTGCTGGGGGTCATGGCCTGCAACCCAGGCATGTTCCCTGACTGGGAATCGAACCTGCGACACTTTGGTTCGCAGCCCACATTCAATCCACTGAGCTACGCCAGCCAGGCCAACATTATAAATTTATATTCAGAAAACTGAAATCTTAATTTGTGGTTTTAGAATAAAGACTCCCAAACCTTGGCTGCTGAGGGATATATGTGCATCAGTCATATCATGGAGATGAAAATCAGGGCGGGGACAGGAAAACATAAGGTATCTGTGTTTATCGAAAGGAGGAAAGGGAGTTACTCAAGTCTGACCAACACCAATCTATTTCCACTCTTCTTTACATACAGATGAGGAAAGTGAGGCCCAGAAAGGGGATGAGGTGCGTCTAACGTCACATAGCTAGTAGGTAGCAGCGGCAGGACTCAGGATGCCCACTGGGCTCCTCCACTGCATCGTGGCCTCAACACGGCCTTGTGTGGTGAGGAAGTGGCACAGCCCTAGGGTGGAGGAGCACTGGATGCGGACTGAGAGTTGATGGTATTGTGTGATCCTGGGGAAGCAATTTGTTTGAGACCCAGTTTCTGCTTGTTCAAAACAGGGAAGATAATATTCTGCCACATTGATCAAAAGAAAAGAGAAAGCCCTTATAAACAGTAACATATTATTTAACAGTGGCTCTTCTGAATTTTAAGTCATCCAGTTTGTAAAGAGCGGCACACTAAAGTTATAAAAGTAGACTCTCCAACTGCTTCAGCATAACCACAAACAAGGGTTTCCAGATAAGTAGGAAAAGCAGAGTTAATCAAAGTATTATACTTTCTCAGTATTTTAGAATCAGAGTTAATGGTATATAAGTGGGTATATACATGGGAAAATGTCACGGCCACTGACCAGCAGTGACTGCAGAACGCTGCAGATGGCTCGTTGAAACATGAGAAAAACATGCAGAGACAACCAAGTCCTTTGGGGAAATAGGGATGAAATGGCCACTCTCTCTAGTGGGGAGTGCCATGGCCACCCTCCCTAGGGGAGAGCACCCTCCTACGCGAGCGCCTAGCAGGCTTTTATTAGGTTCGTTTGCATAAGAATTCAGGTAAAGCTCATTACTCATTGCTAGGAAGTAAGAATCAAACAATAGATAACAAGGAAGTCTGAGGGCCTATTCTGAGTCAGGGTCAAAGAGCTGTAAAAACTTTGAGGAACAAACTTACTTCTTCCTTGGACCCTTATCATTCAGTTGAGAGCATTCTAAACAAAGCAGGTTTCACAGGATTTTACATATTCTTTCTTAGGCCTGATCACCCAGGGAACCCGCCCTTTCCAGCACAGGGTGACACCACCCTCTGTCCTTGTTTCAGGCTTAGGTGGAGCAAGGGAAGTAAGGCAGCCAAGAGATTAGATTTTCTCACACACAATGAGGACTCAGGCTTTTGTCAAAGCCAAGGGGCAAGGGTCCATCACCCCCTTTTGCCGTACCCCTCAATGTCCTTCCTTGGGGACCTGCCACGTGATTGTGCCTGTCTTAGATCGTTCTCCCCTTGGTGAATCTTACCCGTCATTGGCTACCCGACCAAGCATTGGGGGCCAGGCAGGGTGAAGTAAAAGGAGCAGAAGTGGTGCTCCTGCCAGGGAGATAAGCTTTTGTCTCCTTGGTGGCTTACAGTCCAAGGTTGTTCCCTCAGCCTTAGCCTAGTTGGGGGTTACAGCTTCTGATACCAGGCAGGGCGGTTCCCAACAGGAAAAAGAAAGGTAAAATTAGACCTACTTCTTAAATTGTGAACCACAGTAAATTCCAAATAGAACAGAGACCTAAATTTAAAAACTGAAATCATATAAGTATTAGAAGAAAACATGAATTCTTCAATAACCTGGAAATAAGGAAAATTTTTCTAACGGCTCAAAATCCTAAAGCAATAAGAAAATGTAATAGATTTCAATTGCATAAAAGTAAAAAAAAATCTGCTAGAGCAAGACTAAACAAAAAACACCATAAATATGAAGAAAATACAAATGACAAACTGAAAAGAAAATCTGCATCTTAATCATAAGCAAGGGTTTGACAGCTTTAATATAGAAGCTTTAAAAGATGAATAAAAACAGGAAGCCTATATACATCCTAGAGATATGAACAGGTAACCCACCAAAAAAGAAATATGGATGGCTCTTAAGTGACACTCAGCCTCACTCACAACAGAAATTCAAATTAAAATTATCCTGAAAACCATGTCTTACCTATCAGACCGAAAAACTGAAACTGGACAATATAACGTTGGCAAGTCTGTGGGAAAACGGGCATTTTCAGTTGCTGCTGGTGGGAAGGTAAACTGGTATTACCCCTCCCCCACCACAGAGGGAAATGGCCAGGTATATTTACATTGCACATTCCCGCCCTGGCCGGTGGGGCTCAGTTGATTGGGGTGTTGTCTCATAAAACCACAAGGTTGAGGGTTTGGTCCCAGGTTGTCATCTCTCTCCCTCTTCCCCTCTCAATGAGCATGTCCTTGGATGAAGATTTAAAAACAATTACAAATTCCTTTCTTGGCAGTTTCTGTAGTGTAGTGGTTATCACGTTCGCCTCACAAATTCCTTTCTCTTCTGATCTAGAAGTCTCATTTCTAGGAATCCACTCCAAAAATTTACTGGCAGATATAAGAGAAGATATGTGCCCAAGGCTTTTAATTCAGCACTATTTATAGCAGCTTGGAAACAACTCAAATGCCCATTGGTTGAATAAACGATGAACTGGTTGAATAAACTATGGTACATGCACACAGCAGTGAGCCATTGACTGCAGGATATGAAGTGAAAAAAGTAATGTGGAGAAGCAAGCACAGTAAGCTAGCCCTTAACTAATGGTGTATATAAAGGCACAGATTAAGCCATAATTTTCTTTCTAAATGGCTGAGGGGGGAGGAAGGAAGCAGAATGCAGGGGACTAATAGAGAAATTAGACTCTTCAAACATGTATTTTTTAATAAATGGATTTACCTGTCTCAACTAACCTGCTAACTCCTTAAAGGCATGGTATCTTATTTGGCACAATATACCCAGCCACTATTACACAATAAGAGATGTTAATTCTGAAGAACTTTAAACATGTGAATAACACAACCAGATGTTTCTGAAAGATCATCCTAGAGAAGTAATAAAGGAAACAGTTGGCGTTTGCAATACGTGATCCTCACTCCACATGCTCCATAGGCAATTTTACCCATGCCCACTGTTACTACCTACATACGTAAGGCTAGCAGACATCACCTAAACCCTTCCTCTTACCTGCAGACCAATGTATTCAACTTCACACCTGTTGTCTTCTAGACCTCAAACTCAGCATGGCCTAAACTGAACCTTTCCCTTATTGCTGCCTTCTTCCATTGTGACCGAACTCAGCAAATGCCACCTAGATATCTAGCAAGTGTACCACCCTCGACACTTCTCCCTTACCACCACCATTCATCATCAAGGCCCATAGATTTTATCCTATAAAATCTTTAGATCTATCCACCTCTCCAAAACTCCTCCACAGGACACTACCATTAACAGCCTCTCTCCTCACATTCAATAAGATGAACTATTCCAAGAACAGGACAGATATAATTTCTAAAGTTATTACAATCATTTGGGAAAGAACCAAGGAGATGCCACACTAGGACGTTGAATACATTCATATTGAGGAGCTCATAAAATAATCAAGAAAATTAAAACATATTTCAAACACTTCCAAAACTGATTGAACCTTCCTATTGTTTTTCTCTCGTGCAGTCTGGACTTTGCCAAACCATTCTGCTTAAAAGAATTCTCAAAGGCCTCTTAATTTACAGGGAAAGGTCCATCCACTTAGAAGTTCTAAATAATTAATAGATAACCTACATTTTTAGAATGATTGTGGTGGCGGGGGTGCAGAAAGGAGTTAAGGAGACAAAATGCAGCAGGCTGAGTCAATTATAATTTTTCAGACAAGAAACAGATTTAATGGCTAAGACCGTATGAGTTAAGATCTGGTTTTCTATTTCTAATGCCTATAGGCTTCTGGTTGGCAATTAAATATTGGTTTAGAGCAATACCATCACACCCAGACTTTACGCTAATTAGAAAGCCAACATCCTCTGAAGCAGAGGGCAGGAATGAGTCAGTACTGAGCACGTACATAACAAGAACTGCTCTAGGCACTCGGGATTGCATTTACACACTGTACACTAAAGTTACACCCTAACTGTACTTCATTATTTCCCACACGACACTACATATTTTAACCTGAGGACATTTGCAAAAGCAGTAAAAATTTCAGAAATCCTAGGATAAATTCCGCTAGCTATAAGCTATGTAAATACCACTAATAAAACTATCAGAGGACAGCCAGTATCATATAAATAACACACACTTAAATAAGAGACAAAAGCTTAACATACAGAGTGCTGTGCTTTTTATTCACAGTAAACTATTAAGTCCAGTGCTAGATGTTTCTCTGGAATACATCATTTGTTTCGCTGCTAAGCAGAGCCCTCTAAAAGGAGGCCCCGCCTAGTCCTCAGACTCAGATCCATCCTCATCTTGACTAATCTGGAAGTATCGAAGTTCGTAAGTCTCCTTGTCAGATGCAACCACACGAAGCCAATCGCGAAGACTGTTCTTCTTAAGGTATTTCTTGGTAAGATATTTCAAATATCTTTAATACAAAAACATGAATTTCATTAAGAAATAATAACTACTATGTAGAGGCCCATTACATACAAGATATGCACTGTAATACTCATCTTCTGGATTCCCAATTCCCTCCAAAATATGTTGTATTAACTACTGTGCGACATTGCTAAGGATACAAATAAGGTAGCCCCTCAACCCCAGTTAGAATCAGTTTATATTCTACAAAACCCTTCTCTCATCTCATTAAACCTAATATTCTTATGTTAGAAGACAGTATGAAGGAGAGCAGTCTAGTAGCTTTTTCTTCCACCTTACTGCCACAGTAAGATTTTTAAACTAAATATACAATTTCATTCTTCAAATGCATCATGTACTTAACTCCAGCACCATCAACCTTCCAAACCTCAATCCCATGTTGGATCAATGAGGGGCAACCTGTCAACAAGTTCCACTTACAAGTTTAAGATCATCCACAGCCTTGCAACTAACACATGGCTGCCCTTATTAAAAGCTGTCAGTATGGTTTAATTTCATCACACCAGCCACTCCCTTCCATTTACACTTTACAAGCATTCCTAACTAGCAAATCGTCTCCAGCCTCCCTGCCCTTTGCTAATGCTGTTCCCTTGACACTTCACTGGCAACAGTTTTCAGGTTTTCTCCTAATTCTTGGGCCCTTCCTATCTCATTTTATAATATTTATCTGCATGTCCATAAGACCCTCGAGGACAGACACTTCCTTTCATCTCCAAATCCCCAGTGGTTAGTTTATATACAACCTGGATTACAGGGCCTATAATTCACTGGACAAGAGGCCTGGACGTAACTTATCTGCCTATATTTTCACACTAACTTACACTTACTGACAATCAGCCTAAATTAACTAGAACTGTTAACCAGATAGATTTTCCATTCATATAGGCCTCATTAAAGTTCAAAGCACTTTTGATGTATCTCACAGACATCAACATATCTATTCTCACATATGAATAGAATATTAGGATTACATATTCTATAAATATTCCAGCTACCAAAATTTCAGTAAAATATGAGAAACAAATACTAACCTTTTAGAGAACTGTTTCTCCGAAATAACTGTGATTTTATTCTTGAAGCGTTCAATGTGAACCACATTCCCAAGATTTCCAGTTTTTCCATTGACTTTAACCTTTTCCCGCAGAAACTGTTCCTATTTTAAAACAGAAAAAATGTAGAACTAGGGAAGGAAACCCTAGATTTTCACTAGGGAAGGTACCCTAGGAATAGAGTTTAGGTTAAAATCAAATATTACATACTTAATCCTTATTAAGAACTCTACAAATCTACAAAGATAAAAATAAACTGAGTAGAGTGATACTTACAAAATTTGCAGAATCAAAAATTCCGTCTTCTACTGGGTGAGTAAGGTCCAAACCAAACTTCCAGATTGTCTTCTTAGGCTTCTTGACTTTCTGCTACAGAAAGTTATTATAATTATGACTTTCTAAAAAAATCCATTCATTTTATATACAAATTTCAAAAATCAGTGCAATGACGTACACTACTATGAGACTGTTATATGAAATAGTATAATACTCTAAAAATTTACCATCAGCCACTCAACTTCATGTAAACCAAGTTTTTTGTAAAATCCAACAGACTCTCCATTTGTCATCTGAGTGTCTCACAAATACAAAACTCAAAGCACAAAATATATGGTGAGCTTCCTCCATCAAAAGATTCTTTAAAAAATCATTTTTTACAACTGGAAAAGATTAAGGGGATCAATCCACCTACTGCCAAGTTAAAACCAGAAACACGCACTCAGATGTTTGAGCCTTTAATCACACTCCCTTTGTTATGTTATTGAGAAAAGTTTTATGACCTTTATTATTCTCCACGTCCAGTTTTAAATTACCAGGTGCTTTTTTTCTACAGGACAGGCACTGCTTTACTACTGCCATCCCAATGCAGCTGGGAACAGCACGCCACATAGTGCAAGCTCCATTACAACCACTTAAATCCAGAGAATTCAATCCTTACGCTGTTACAGGTGAGAAAAGGGGAGGAGGACCTTTAGTCTGGTAAAGATTTTTTTTTTTTTTTAGTTTAAAAGCTATAGGTAACTTAAGTTTTCCAGACCCATAACTTTTAGATCAATTACCATGTAGTAAAGCTACACAAATGAAATGGCGCTGTGGCTAACTATACACACGTTCAGACAATGTAGTCAAACAGACATATCAGTACTTTTCAGAGGTTGCCACCTCCAAATTAGATCCACCCAGACGGATACCAAGCACTAAGGCCAGTTTGCTTTCGTAGGTAGTTGAGGAACTTATGTCAAAAAATATTACCCAAAACTTGACAGTGGTAAAAAAGATTACTAGGAGCTGGGCTTGACTGTGTAATTTATAGCTCTGCTGGGGCACTATTTAATTTAGGAGATGCTGTCCCGTGGAACAGATAACCCAGGGAGCCTACGCCCCCTTGGACATCACCCAGTTTTGTATATAACCCAGCAATATTACCCTCCCCAACGTTTTTTAAAAAAATTTCCGACAAACCCCCAATTTTTCAAATGCTCTCTGGACCCATTTTAACGTCTTGCTGGTCCCCTTATTAATCAGTAACATAAGTAAAATATTTAAAGCACATCACTTCTATATTTGTCTAAGATCCGTAACTTGTACCTTTAAAATAAGTCCTTCCTGAGGTAACAAACTTCTCCCCCAACTTACTTCTGTAGTTCTCTCTAGCAACAGGGGGCATGGGGCCGCCCGATACCAATGTTTCCTTCCTGGTGCAAGTAAATACGAGCAGCACCGGCATCACCCAGGGCGAGAGAGTAAAGAAATGACACAAATGCTGTCTGGGCCACCAGGCCCGCTCACTGTCGTGCCTCCTTCCATGCGCTCGCACGGCCACTCATCCTAAGCCAAGGCCGGGCCCAGCCCGAACGCCACAGGACCGCGTGGAAAAACCACCTTGAGGTTTCACGTGCTGGCTGCTTTCCTGACACAGTCTCCATTTCTACCCTCCCTCTATCTCTAATGAGACAACCTCGACCCTCCAGACGCACACCGCGCATCTGGGGGTAAGACTAGCTGAGCTAGACCACGCTCACTCACCGACGCCATCTTGCACGTCGTCCGAGAGATCAGAGGGAAGTCGGCAGCCGCCGGCACGTATTTATAGTTAAGCGTGCTGCGTCACGCGCCGGGAACGTAAGACCTTCGTTCGCCGGAAGAGAATTTGGGGAGGAGCACGGCAGCTTGTAAACCAGAAAACGAGGGCGTGGCCCCGGGGTGTGGGATCCCTTGGCGGTCAAGTTTCTCCGGAGCGTCCTCCAGCGGCGGCATTTGAAATGACTCACGGTTTTTCGCGGGTCAGGACACACGCTTGTAGGAATCGTCTTTCACTAATCTCCTGGATCTTCTTTCATTCAGGGCAAGGCATTGTCTGAGGTTGCTTTGAGATCTTCTGTCGTATACTGCAATTATAATCCTCCAGCGAAAAAGTTATTTCTATGTCTATGATTTGTTTTCTAAATGACTGTTGAGGAAAATCAGTGTTTCTGTAGTCTGAATAAACTAGGTTTCCGGGCGTGGGGGGTGGGGGCGTTGTGAGGGTTGGTGGATGGAAGGCCTGTAACAGAAGGTTACTAGTGGTCACTTGTTCACTCGTTGGGTATAATTTATTCTATGTTATCATGGGTTTTACAGTTAACCCTAAAAATCCTCACTTCCATCCAAAATGCCTCCCAGTTGAAATTCACTGAATATTTCCCAAGACCTAACTACTAAAATGTATAATGCTCAAGAGAGTGGGTGGTGGGGGTGGTGACCGTCTACATGATAAAAGGACAAAATAGCTTTTGAACTTTGAAGAATTGTGAAAGTGGGTTGCCTCTCAGAGTTTTGCATCGGACAGTGACCCTAGAAAGTAACAGCAATGTGTATATCTTTTTTGACAGCAATTAGTAATAGTGGAAACTATGCTTTAATGAAATGTGCAACGTGTAGGGGCCTGAATAGAGGTACTGAATTCCCAGATATCCATTTTAAGAAGAATTTTTCGTTCTTTGCTTTGAGAGCCACAATAATTTCATTTCTTTCCCAAAAATTAAGGGGGTGAGGAGAGGGGAAGAGCAATTAGTATTTCCTTTTCAAGGGTTGCTCAGGCTGCAAAGAAAAGTAATCTTTGTAGTATTGCATATTTTGGGGGGAAAGGCATTAATTGAGGCATTTATTATTTTATTTTGCTTGTTTTTGGCAGTCTTCCATGTTCAGACAAAAAGAAAAACACTTGACTATTAAAGCCATTTGTACAAATGGTGTTAAAAACAACACATTTCAAAATAACTAGTAATCCCAAAGTGACTATTTAGAAACTATCATGGAAAACATTTTTCACTGACGTAGGAAAAAAACTTAAAACTATTAACCAGAAGTGTGTAGATGGTAAGATTAAATATTATAAATAACCCAATTCTTCCCAAACTTTACACACAGAAACAGTATATATTAATATAATGCGTATCAGGGCCCCACAGATAATACATTTTGACAACAAATTCTAAAACATATGAATTAATAAGCACCTGAAAAGAGTGAAGGCAATTTAGAATGATGAACAGAAGCTGTCTTTCCAGCTATTCAAATATAAGATATTATAATATATGACAGGCATATTTCTAATATATTATAAACTTCAGTCATTGGATCTGCCTGATGCTGCAGTCTGAAGAAATCAGGAAAATAAAATATAGAACAGTATGGCAGATTAAATTCACAGAGAAATCCCCTCCACATATAGCCACCTCTTAAAAGCTGGTTAAAATCTGGTTTTATAGATAATCACTATGGTTAAACTGGTGGAAAACTAAAACAATTTTCTTTTTGAGCCAAGAATGACAAGCCCCCATGCTCATAGGTGTTTGGGGCTAGAATGAGTTCTGCTCAAATAGCATGAAAACCTGCAAGCTAAAAATGTAGTTTCATGTGTGCTTGGATTGGTAGTGCCAGGCAGAAGAAGCAAATGCAAATGACCTCTGGAGAAATGAAGCTTAAATACTAGCACAAAGGATTCCCTGAGATAAACTTGGAGAAATAGAGCTGACAAAAAAATTTTTAAGTGCTAAATAACATGGGGACTAAAACCATGAATTTAATCCATGAATGAAAATAATCTTAAAAAATACCTATACAATCAAACTCAAATATGAGATTGTATATATGGGATAGAGCAAATGGGGGAAAGGCAACATTTAGAGAAAAAATGGCTGAATTCTTAGATTCAGAAATCTCAATAAATGCCAGCCGGGCATGGTAATTTCAAAGAAACACACACCTAAACACATTGTCGTGAAACTGCAAAACACAAACATAGAATTATTTCAAAAGCACTCATAGAGAAAAGACAACATATTTACCAACAGGAGTTATATTAACAGCTGACTGCACATTAGCAACAATACAAGCCTGAGGATTATTATCTTCAAAGGGCTGAGAGAATAACTGTCTACCTAGAGCTACAAAGTATAATATAAAACTATCTTTCAAGAGATTAGATGGATTTAAGATATTTTTAGATAACAAAACTGGAAGTTTGCTACCAACAAGGCTCCCAGCAAAGGAATTCTGAAAGATATACCTCCGGAGGAAGACAATGATCCTAGAAAGATCCTATATGGCAAAAGAAATAGTGAGCAAAGAAAATGTCTAACTTTTGTGAGTAAATCTAAACAAACACTAATTGAATAAAAAAGTAACCATCATATGCCAAAATACCACAAATTAGATGAAATGAATGCCTAGAAAAATACAATTTAAAATTTACACAAAGAGAAACAGAACATCTGAATACTTGCATCTTTTAAATAAATTGAATTTTTAAATAAAACCTTTCCACAAGAAAGGACACAGACAGCTGCACCAGTGAATTCTACCACACATTTGAGAAAGAAATAATACCAACTGTAGCAAGTACCTTTAATGCTCAAACTCACTTCTGTCAACTTACCTTTAATCCAGAAGAGGGAAGCCTGTATCCACAGTCTCCTATCCCCATTGGTCAATGGTTGTCTGTGGGATGTCACTTGCTCCTACTTCCAGGTTGCCCACGGGTGAGTGTTGGTGGAAGTTCCCACAAGTCTCCCATGTGTCCTGTCAGAAGCCACAGGGAAAACCATACCTGCCCCATCCTGGTTGCTGTTACCTTCTTTCTCTTGAGTGGGCAGCTCAAAAGCACATTCTTCATCAGTGCCTGGAAGATCCCAGCAGATGTAAGCCTCATGTGTTCCCAGCACATTCATTTTTGTGTCCACTCCTTCCCAGTTTCACCCTTTCCAGGTCCTTCCATCTGTTACCTGGGATCATTTCCTGAAACAAACCAAATGCATGTGGCCAATAGGCTAAGACACCAATTTTACATACTTTTAGTCATCAACTTTCTTTAAAAATGAGGCCAGCAGAATTTTGATACTAAAACCAGTGTGTTAAGGACATTGTGAGGGGAAAAAAAGATCTCTTTCATGAAAAAAAATAGTATATATTAAATGTACAGGATAGATATATATATTTTATATTCACAGATACATTATTAGCAAACATATCCAGAAATAGGCCATGCAGCATGTTGGGTGATAATGTCATTATTTGTAGTTTATATGTAATTGTACATGTACAATTTAAAAGCATCTATAGATAAGTGATCAGAATTAATATGTGAATTTATCACGATTGCTGGATACAAAGTTCATGTACAGAGATCAAGTGTATATTTAAAAACTAGTAATAAATTAGAAGATAAAATTAAAGATATTTTATTAATATAAATATATCAAATGTCTAAGAAAAAATAATAGGTGTACAAGACCTTTATGCAGAATTATAGATGATAATTGAGAGAACTTAAAGAATACCAAATAAATAAGGGGACATTGGATTGGATAAACCAATATAATAAAGATGCCAATTCTCCCCAAACTGGCTTATAGATTTAATGTGATCACAAACAGTAGCTTGTTTTCCTCCCTCTCACCCTTCCTCCCATCTGCCCTCCCTTCCTTTTCTTTTTTTGAACCAGTTTGAAAATTTGTATGATAACAGAGATACCAGAATAGACAAGACCACAAGGAAAAATGAAGTAGGATTTATTCTACAGATTAAGATTTATCTTAAAGATACCATAATTGGACATTGTTTCAAAGTTAAACATAGAGACCAATAGAATGGAACAGAGAACCTGGGAAGAGACACACACAAATGGGTTTTGTCACTCGGGGCGGAAAGACACTTCAGAGCAGTGGAGAAAAGGCAGTTCTCACGGCTCTTATTATTTTTCTGATTGAATACATGTAAGTTAGTGTACACTTGCAAAAACATAAACCTTATGGTTAACATTAAATGTTAAAATTTATCTACACTTGCATTTTGTACTGGAAAGATTATAGATATTTTAATGAATGTTTGTAACATCCTAATAAACATTTACCCATGTAAGTAGCAATATGTATTTTGAACCTTGAAAGACTGAGATGACATATAGCCAAACTCTGACCAGTATTCTTGGTCACGCTGCCTTTGTATTTCCTACACCCTCCCCCCCCCCCACGCTCCCGCCCCCCCCGCAGTTGTCTCGGGTACGCACATCACCAAGTTTCTTACGGGCGATCGTATAGCGTACTTTATTCCAGTATTCTCTTTCAGAAGACCTCAGCTCTGTTAACAACACAAATAATCACACTGTAGCACAGAAAGTAGAAATTGTCTGCACCCCTGATATTTACATATGATTGAAACCCATCTTATTTGCCAGTAGCTAATTTATAAAACAGGAATCTGTAAGTATTCCTTTACTCAAACGTTCCAGTCATCAACGCTATCGCTTCATAAGGGCTGTTAAAAAAAAGAGAGATTTTGTTACGTGTGGTAAAAATACCATCTCAGAGTATTTTTTTGTGGTATTTTCTCTTTCTCTGGCACGTGCTATAAAGTGGAGCATGTTGAGTGTCATGAGGCATCGCGCCTCCCATCTGCAGAAAAATAAACCTGAATGACAACGCAACACACACAGTCCTGCGAAGGCAAACTTAACAACTTCGACCGTGGGTGTGCTACAGCCTTCTGTGCAAACAATGTCGAGGCTCTGAAGAGACTTATTACTACTGAAGAAACTTGCTTTTCACACTTCCGACCTATGAATATTTTGTTAGGTACTCCTAGGTGAAAGCCAAGGGCACCAGGCAGGAATAACAAGACCTGAAGTCACTGCTGCTTGCCTTTTCTTTACTAATTTGATTAGAGAACATTAAAAACTATTATTACAAAGTTTACGTTTGCTTCAATGCATCGTCTCTCTCAGTGTGTATTTAGGAAAGCCTGACTTACTGTTTTTATTATTTTAAACAAATGCAGTTTCAGAAGTAAGATTTTCTTGTTATACAAAGCCACAGGAATTTTGAATAATTGATCAGTCTTTAAAATGAGAACCAGTATCCCTGTCCATTGCTTACTTGTATTACTTGTCATTTATAGCTTAGTTGTTGTTCCCTTATTAGTGGCCATTTAGATTATTTCCAGTTTTTCTGTTATAAACATTGCTTTGAGGATCTTTTAAGTTAACAAAATTAGCTTCTTACGCCAAAAGCAATGCTCATGAAAGGAAATGAGAAGAAAAAAAGAAATTGCATAAAGATATCTAAAATCCCACTTAATTAGAAATTGCCATTTAGCATTTTGGGGGCATGTATGTTTGTACATATATCCTTTATCTTATGCAAGCTATTACATACATTTACAGAATTGAATGGCTCTAAACCTACTTCTTTGAATCTGAAAAAAATTTTATTTAGAAATTATTTCAAACTTTTTGAAAATTATAAAAAATTTAAGGAACACACATACCTACATATGAATATATAAAAATCTGAATAAAGGATACATACATATATTTATATATTCTTTATCTAGATTTTTACCTCTTAACCAACACTTTGCTCCATTTATTTACATTTGTTCTCTCTGTCTCTCTTTTTCTCCATATATATCCTATTAGTCATCTAGTCATTTGCAAGTACCATACTCTTTTGCTTGTGGGGGCTTTGTAGTATGTTTGAATTTCTGGTAGTGCTAGCCCCCCCCTCACAGCTCTTCTTGTCAGTGTTTTCCTAGCTACTCTCATGTTTATATTTTCATATAAACTTTTTAGCAACTTGTTTAACTCCATACAAAAGCTTGTTTTTTTTTTTTTAAATTAGGACTGTCTTAAATTTATAAAATAAATTAGGTAGAACTATTGTCTTAATGTTGCACTCTCAGCCAAGAATAAATAATGCCTTTCTATTGTTTAAGTCACCTTTGTGTCTTTCAGTAGTAGCCTTTTAAACTTTTCTTCACATAGGTTTTGGACATTTCTTTGTATTTTTATTATTACATTTTTATCTTTTTGTTGCTATTGTAAATGAGGCTTTCTTCCATTATATTTTCTAGTTAGTGATTATTTTTATATAAAAGCTGTTTATTTTTGCTAACTGTATATCCTGCTACCTTAGTGAATAATTTTTGCATTAGCGTTATCATTGATTATCTGGGATTTTCCAGGTATACTATCAGGTCACCTGAAAATAGGAAAGTTCTATTTTTTCTTTTACTTTTACAGTTCCAATATGTTTGTTTTCTATTGTCCAATAGCACTTATTAATACTTCCAGAACAATGTATAGTGGTCTTGCCTAGTTCTTGATCTTAGAGAGAATGACTTTAGTGTTTTTCCATTAAGTAAAAGACTAGCTTTAGGGATTTTACACACACACACACATGCATACAAGAGGGGACCCCCCAAAACCCAGAATTTATTTATAAAAAATTGCATATTTATTCTTTTTTTTAAAATTTTTTTTAAAGATTTTATTTATTTATTTTTTAAGGAGGGAAGGGGGGGTGGGGTGAGAGAGAGAGAGAGAGAGAGAGAGAGAGAGACATCAATGTGCGGTTGCTGGGGGTTATGGCCTGCAACCCAGGAATGTACCCTGTCTGGGAATCGAACCTGGGACACTTTGGTTCCCAGCCTGAGCTCAATCCACTGAGCTACACCAGCCAGGGCGCATATTTATTCTTATATGTTTAAACTTCAGTCACCTTCAAAGCACTCTCTATTTGATACACCTATTGAGACATTTTTTCCATTGCTCAAAACAGTTTTTGAATTCATCGATTTTGGTACCTTTTAGTGCTTCTGCTGTTTTTGTTTCACCTCTTCCACATTGGCAAAACGTTTCTCTTTGAGGACTGTTTTCATCCAGGGAAACCAAAAAAAAAGTCACTTGGGGTGAGATCAGGTGAACAGGGAGGGTAGGACATGACCATTATTCCGTTTCTGATCAAAAACTGCTGAACGCCCAGCATGGTGTTCAATGCATCTGCCCAGATGCATTGAAAGAGTCTTCAAAAAAAACAAAAAAAAAACCCCCCAAAACCCAAACCCTCACTGAAGCCAAACACAGCCTCTCACAACAATGCTAGGTAGTACACTGATACAGATGGGTCCCTAGAACACTCACCTAGTGCGGGAAACCTGTACTACAAGGGGCCTGCCCTCCACAAGATAATTCTGGTTTTTACTGGGTTCCTACTCATCTACACACACACATGCATACATATGAACACACACATATTTATGTATACCATGTTAACATAGAGACAGATATATTTATGTTTTCACTCACCTCAATATTCTCAAGAGATTTTTTTGAGAATGGACATTGTTTTATTAAAAAATTTTTCAGTATCTATGGAGGAAATAATATATTTCCCTTTAAACTTATCAATATAGTAACTACTATTAAGATTTCCAGAGATATTAATCTATTTTCCATGGGAGTGAATTATATTAATAGACTTCCTAATGTCAAACTGTTCCTGCATCTCTGATATAAACTCCACATAGGCATGTGTATTCTTTTCTTCATGTAGTATTTGAGTTTAATTGCTAATACTATATTAGGGTATTTGCATCAATGTTTGTATTTTTTTAAATCAACTTTAGCATAAAAATGTTATACTTTTGTCATTAAAAGAATTTACAAGTTCTCATTTTCTATGCTTTGAACCAACCTGTTTAACTTTGGGAAACCATCTGGTCCTAAGGGTTTGGTAAAATTCCCCCTTTGAAAATATCTGGGCCTGGTCTGTTTTTGGCAGGTTTGTTTGGATTTTTTTTTGTGGAAGTTTTTTGATAACTTTCTCTACTTATCTTGTTAAAGTTGTTCTATTTAAGCTTTATATTTCCTCTTCTAGAGGTTGATTCTAATAATATTTCCCTAAGAAATTATAGCATCTAGGTTTTCAGATTTGAATTTTTTATTTCCTCTGCATTAGCCATTCTTCCTTGTCATTTTCTTATTTTTTATATGTTTTCTTCCTGTATTTACCTTAACTGAATTAGCTAGTGGTTTATTTTGTTAATTTTTCAAAGAACCAGAATTTTTTTGAATTGGCTATTTTTCTGTTTACCTCACTTTCTTTTATCTTCCCTTCCCTTTTATTCTTTTGGTTTATTTTGCTGTTATTTTTCTAGTTGGTTTAGGAATTTAATTCACTTATGTTCTGTCATTTTTATCGATGGAGACGTTAGGCTTTGAAATTTCCATGTTGCTTTACATAGATTTTGATGTATAGTGTTTTCACTATTTTTCATGAATTCTTTATGACTGTAGTTCCCTTTTCATTCTAGAATTATGTAATAGGTTTTAAAATTTTCAGGTAGAAGAGTCTTTTTATTTTTACTTTTGTTTTCAGTATCACTTAGGATAGTTATTACAGCATTAATAGTTCTAATTTATAGAAACTACTGCTTTCTTTGTGCCCAAATATCTTTTTTTTCCTGAAATTTCTATTTGCCTTTGAAGGTATATATTTTAATGAGGGTGATTGTTTATATATACATACATATTTTCTAAATACTTCATTATATACATATTCCAAAAATACTTCTCTCATTGATTGTACAATTAAAATGAACTAAAGTGAAATTTAATTGAAACACACTTAATTGTGAACAAACAAGGCAGACACACTGCCAATGTTGGGTAGATGAACCCCCCTTCTCCCAGTCAGGATCTATGTTGGGGATCTGGTGGCAACTGAGGTTGCCAAGCCTTTTTGGCCCTTAAACACTGGGACATAATCACTGTGATGCTAGAAGTGCCCACTGTGTGGCCCAAAATTATTTGACTGGCTTTAGAAACAACTCTCAAATTGGACAATGGATTGATAATAACTTTGTAGGTGGGTCCTTTGAACCTACACACATCCAGCAGTTTTAACTGATACTTCTGAATGTACTGTGGGGAAGATGTTTTCAGTTTCCATTGGAACACAAGCAGAATACACGTTAGACAGGCAGCATGGATTCAATGTGGCAATTCTACAGGACACCCTCTATTTGGACAGAATGTTTAATTATGAGGTTGGGGCCAGGGAAGCATAGACTCTGACAGGTTGATACTTAGGACACAATTAACCCCTTTTCACTGTCTCCCCAACCCCCACCCCTTCCCATTCCTACCTCTGGGAAATAGAGCTACTGGTGTTGGCAAGTGGCAATAAAGAGTGGGTTTGAGGGGTGTAAGACTCTGGTGCTTCTTTCACTGCCTAATATTCTTGCTGGACCTGAAAGGTTAAAAACCAGTACTACCGATCATGGATATAAAGTGACGACTGCCATAACAGTCTTGGCACGGCTCACATGTCAGGGAGTGAGAGAGATGTCCTAGAATAGTATAGTGTAGAAAAGGAAGAAACTACTGAGCCATGTAGGGATGAATCTGTCTAGATGGTGTTGATGATGAGGACATGGTGAGAACTGGGGAAAGGGGAAGAGTCTGCTTCAGAGACTCATCATACCATCCATATCACTGTACAGAGAGAAGAGCAACCCTGGCAGGGCAGGAACTCCTGGGACCCTAGGAGGTCAGGGGTAGTACAGGACCATTAACCTTTCTTGTATTAATGTGTCTGGAAGGATACACAGGAAGCGGGTGGAGATGCGATGTTTTCACTCCTGTACCTATAGAATCTTGAACCATGTGACTATTTACATATTTAAAAAGCTATTAAAATTTTAAAATAAAAACAACATTGTATCTACACCTGGAATGAAAATTTATAAGTTAATATTCCAGGCCATAAAGCTGGCACTCTGTAGAAAGAACCTAGAACATAAAGACGCATTAAATACAAAAGTTAGACTTCGTTTTAACAATGGTATACATATTAATTTATACAATTTTCTAGTATGAAATGTTTTAGAAATGCATATATACAATAGTGCAAGCTGTTAAATTTATTTTTATTTAATATAACCGATGAAGTTAACAAATATTTTTTAATGTAACAAAAAGTTATATAATTGGTAAGTTTACCATCTACATTTCAAAGAATTTCAACAATTATTTTAGTATAGCCAAAGACTTAACATTTGAATTTTACCCATTTTTGAAATGTAAAATGCACAATTATAACACCCATACTATATTTCTTATAATTTTAAAGTTTCAGCTAAAACATGAGTCTCTGCAGGTAAAAGCAAGAGTTCCCCTACACCTAACACAAATGAAATGTACTACTAATAAAGTGCCATTGGATTAGATAATACTAATTCAACTATTTTATTTTGGAGAGGATGACAAAAGCACATAATAGCACAAAACTAGTCATTTTCCTTTTACTAGTGTAGAACTAGTCATTCGTATTACACTTTGTAACAAGCATGAGTGCTTATAGTAGATATTAACCAGGACAGAGAATTCTTCTCAAGAAAGATCATAACTATGACTTATGAGAAACTGTATCATCATCGCTGAACATAGTTTAGTGTCCAGAGTTTTTAAAAAGTGCAATCTTGAACTAAGATCAACCTAAGTCTACCAATACAAAGAAATAGTTTTAGGGACTTCATGTAAATAAAAGAACCTCTCTTTCAGTTGTAAAATAGGTTTCAACCTGTTCTCAGGAAAGAGGAATAGTGGTGGATGGTCAAGTCTGGCAATAAGTATGCTTCTGGCGGGTGAAAGCCTGATATGCATTGCTATTAGATGTGTCTTTCTCATAAGGAAAATGTGCTAACTAGACGTGACGTGTACAGCACTTTTCAGGCACTTGACTTCCTTGGTAGTTAAATTGATGTTCAGATATTTATTAATGGAAAAACATTAAATTATATAGTGACTCCAAGCCATGCTCCTTCCCACAGAACATCTGTGTTCCGTAAGCTGAACCCAAATGTTCCCTGCTAAAATCAAATAATGATGCCATATACCCAGGTCAGAGAAAAAAATTTAATAAAGTTAACAAATTGAATTTTCTCAATTTTAAGATTTTCCACAATTTTTCCTTAAGCTTTTCTTTTCTACTGCTTGTCTGACTGGTAGGAGAAAAAAAGGCTTGAAAACCCATGAACAAGTATACCTAAACGATATTAGAAAACTTTAAACCATTGATCAGTTTAATATACTATTTAAACTGAAATAGAAACAGAAATAGTATATTATACTATTTACGGAAATATGCCTATAGTTTGCCCTTACCCTTTGTAAGGGCCATATTTACTCGTAGTAAATCTGTTCCTAGTTCATACTATAGAACTCAATATGTAAACATTTTAATGTACCTAAAAGAGCTTTATGAATCTCAATCTGTTGTCCCTAAATATGTTTGAGAACCAGTACATCAATGTCTGGCTCTGAAACTATCTTTGGGGTCCAGGCTAAAGAAATGCTTTCAGATACATCATTAAGAATAGGGTTCTAAGAAAAGACTACCAAATTCTATTCTACAATGAAAAAAATATGGCAAGTTTCCAGTATAGATGTCACTAATGTTCCCATTTTTTTGAATACTTAGTATATAGTTTAAGCATGTTGATATTAAGGATTTTTTATTTGTATGTATTATGATTTGGGAAACTTCTGCAATATACTTTTAGGCAGTCAGCTTTAAAATAATAAAACTTCAACTCTTAGCACAAACAGCCCTGAGAACAATGCATTCAAATTACACCTCAACTAGAAATAATCTAATTGAGAAACTTTAAAGTACAAAAACAAATTCTGGAAAAGTTATAAATTAAAAAAAATTTACCAACATTTGAGGCACTACCAGACTACAGTACTTTTAAGAGTTGGAAGGACTGTGTAAAAAGAACAAACATACAAAGCTGTGTGTGCACGTGCACACACATTGTGCTATAATGAAGAACTGTGTCCCAAAATTTTATAGACTAAACATTTTCTTGTAGCAACTCCTTTTAAAGATATCATGTTCTGGCTGCAGGAGAGTTTTGGTAATTGCTATAAAGCATTGGTACAGAATTTTATATCATCAATGGAAGTGGATTCAAGAGCTTGGTTCACATCAATTTCAAGTGACAGCCCTTGGAAGGGAGCATAAAACAAACATCATAATTATGCTTATGATGCAAATACCAAATCAAAGTAACAACGGTGTGATCTATTTCTGAGGGTATAAAACTTTGTAGCAAATAAGGTGTAACAAAAGTCTTCACAGTAGAAATAAAATGTTCTGGGTAGAAACATATATTCCACATGTTATATAATGTTGTGTATCAGTGATTTTTCAACTGGTGTGCCGCAAGAATTTTTAAAACGTGCAATACTTGACTATTTAGTCAGGGGAACTGACCTCTTTTCCCTTAGATTATCAAATAAAAAGAATGACAATAGCCAACACAATAGCTGTCTGGTACGAATGAATCAAAATTATACCTATTTTTTTTGTCGATTAGCAAAAAAAAATTTTATCAGCATGCCACAGAATTTTAGTAATCAGCTTATGTGTGCCACGAGATGATAAAAGGTTGAAAATCACTGTCGTATATAAATTGGTGAAATGCCTGCAGACAAAAATGGTGTACCACTGTGTAATCTATCAACATGACAGTCTCTACATTCTATACTTGGCAAGTTGTGATATTTACCATTTGCTACAAAAATGTTTAACAAATGCTAGGAATCAGCTTTTAACATTTCTGATGTCAAAAAAGAATGAAGTCACTTCTGTTTTATGTTAAAAAATGTTTCCCTGCTTCTTTTTAATACAGTTTATAAAGCTTTACTAAGTGAAATATTTTGTTCTAGAGAAGTGTATTTACTTATGCAAAAATACACATACAGTCCCATATCTTTAAAATCTATACTTATATGTCAGAAGAGTATTTATACTTTTTATAGTACTTAAAATGAAATATTTATGCATAAATAGCTTTTGGCATTCAAGGTATGAAGATAGGGATGCATTATAATTTACATATGCTTAATTCACAATTGAAAATATATTTATGTGAAGTTTGAGGAGTTAGGAATAACAAGGGCATGCTGATCCAGATTTAATAATAAAATCAAAACACTAGTATGGTTAACTGGGATCATACACATGACCAGCAAGCAGCACAGATTGATAACTTTCTAGAATTCCTGTGGATAATATGCCAACCAGTAGCAAGTGAGATGTACATTATAAACTATTAAAAAACTAGAACATTAATGGAATACTGGTAAGAATGTAGCCTAATTCCTAATTGTGCTTTAGATGGGCAGAAGCTAAATGTTACATTAAAATGATTGAACTACAACCTCAATATTCCTTGTGCTTTAGAATTCTCTTTATATTTTCTTAAAGTATCTTGCTTCTTCTCCAAATAGGTTTGCTGAGGCTAACACAAGATTTAAAAGTATGAGCAATAAGTAACCTAAAACTTTGGGATCGTCTGTTTCTAATGCTGTTTCTAGTCACTGATTAGATTAGCTGCAACATCACATATAGGAATAAAGGTCTTGTGCAAGTCAAGGCATGATGGGAGAGGCCTCACAATCAGTCTTAGAGAATGAAGGTACTGCTCAAATAGTAACTTTTTCCTAAGTTTCACTCCAGTATAATCATTGTTATTGAGTCAAAGGTCCTCACAAACCCTATGACAATATTTAGAATTCTGGAAATAAGGTATATATGACTCAAACAACTAAAGAGAAATGTAGTAAAGTCATCTAAAACACTTTTTAAAATAATTCAGATTTATAGAAATCTTTCCTAGTTATATTTCATATGACAACTGAATTACACATGACAATCAGAAAAAATACATATATGTATTTCTTAAATTAATGATTATCACATAAAGTACCTTTTCTTCCATAATTCACTTTCATTTCACTTTAGAAAAAATGTACATACATTTAACAAATGTTCCAAATCAATTTGAAGTAAGAATTCCAGTTTTTGTCTGACAAATAAATATTTTGATGTTGAAAAGTCTACTTACAAATGGTTGGAAAGAAATGACTACTATAAATAACATTTATCAACCTAATTGATAAAAAGCAGTGCATAGTATCCTATAAAGCAGGTCACTCCTTTAAATACACAGAGGGACAAAGAGGAGGGGGAGAGGAAGGGAGAGAGGGAGAAAAAGTATGAAAGTTATAAGCAAAAGTACATCTCAAAACTTTTCTATTTTATGCTGATTACAAAGGCCTCAAATAAAAACCTGTAGCTTTAACCAACTCATTTTACCACTGTCCCTTGTCCCTTCTTCACAATATGACTTGCTAACAGTTACCCAACCATTTCATGCCTGTCAACCACAAGCAGGTATGAAAATCACCATATCTAAGGTTATATTATGTTGGCCAACAATTTGGCAAAAGACAGTAAGACTGAGGTAATACAGGGTGCTGCACATGGCTACTAAGATAACCAACACTTTTTGATAACATGATTTTTGTTTAAGAATTTGTGCTTGCCACACACAGGCTAAAACGGTGACAGTTCCAATCCATAATCTACTTACTCTGTGATATTACATCTGAAACTAATGCAGAGCAATCCAACTTAAGTGTGGTACTTTAATACCACTAGATGCTACATTATTTGATTGAAAACCCTGGTTTATTTATCATTTAACTAAAATTCAGGAATGATTGCTTGGACAAATCACATCTATTGAAACTACCTTGTCTGTTTCTTGGACTCACATACTGAAAAACCACAGGAATGTTACAGGAAAAATACCTACAAACTAATTTAAAAAATTATACACCTTCGTTATTCTTTTAAATTACCAACTGTCAGCAAAACTAACTCGGCACAATTTCAAAACAATGAAAAGGTAAATGAGGTTGTTTATGAAGGCCATGGCTTTGGTGACGACTTAGAACCACACTTGAGATCTGCAGGTGACCCAGACCTAAGCAGTTTGCTCACGCCCGACGTTCCCGTCTATTTGCATGGCTTTATGGCTACGGCATATTCTTCACTCATGGCACACATGACAGACACCTACCGGGGGAAAATGCAGGCACAAGTTATTCAGAAGGCAATACACCCATAAGATACATTTAATTCATGCTATACTGTATATTCGTGGATATTTTATACATATTAACTATAGAAAGAAGTATTCCAAGACCAAATAATTTACTTCCTTAATAGTTTCCTAAAGCAAAATGTATCACATTGTGGTTTTTAAGACAACTTCCAGGGAAGGGAAGAATAAGAGCTGTGCATGTTTCAGTGCTTATTAAGATGCTATGTATTTCCACAGCATTCTTTCTCACAGTTAAAAAACTGCTCAGCTGCTTATCTTCAGGACAAATTTGAGGCTGACAGTATCCATGTAATAAAAAACTTAACTTTGATACATTGATAATGGGTCAACATTTCAGTAGTATTTAAAAGTTACCTTTCATGTAAATATTTCACACAAACCAGTTGAGACCAAATTTTTATAAAATGATTTTTAAAAAGTCTCCTCATAGGTATTTACCTGTACGTCTTCTCCTGCATTGTATTTTCCTTCTATTTCTTTGCCTAGTTCACCTTCTGGCAGCTTAAGATCCTCACGGACTTCACCAGTTTCTGTCAGCAGGGAAAGGTAACCATCCTGAATGCATATCAGCTATTTAAAGGAATTATATCATTTGTACTGATTAGATTATATTCACTCCTTTGTAATATTTACACAGTTAAGTTGCAATCCACATTAATTAGTTTAAGTATGCAGTAGTACATTTATATATATTTTGGTGCTTTAAAAATGGTAGACATACAAAACTATACAATATGTATAGACTGACAAGTTCATTTCTCCCTGCTCTCCCTCTGCCCCCAAGTCTCTACATTATTAAACCGTTTAGGGTTTTATGTCATGTATCCTGAGCACTTACATTTATGCACACAATATAAATATAAATTTTGTAAAAAAAACCATAAGTATTTTTCAGCAAGTTGTTTTCACATAACATGTCCTAGAACTCTTTCCAAACTGGAAAATATGGACCTATCTCAGTCTCCTTAGTCATCTCACAACTGCATACATATACTGTAACTGATTTAACCATTTTCCTATTAATGGGCATAAAAGTTATTTTTAGTTTTTCATGATTACAAACAATGTGGCTTTTTTAGTTTAATTCTGAACAAAGTGAAGTAGAAAAATTTTAGTCTACAACTCACTGCTACAACCACCAGATTTTTTTTTTAAAAAGTCAAACGTGAGGGAGTTGATGACAAAATGGAACATACCCAGTCATCAACCTAACTTGCAAGAAGACAAAGTTTTAATATGACTGAATTTCTTATCACAGGCATGAGGGAACAGCGAGGCTGTGCTCATTATTCTAAAAGCATGTACACTGTCAGCGTCCTAGAACTCTAACAGGTTTTATAGAAGGCAATCACCGTGCACACCAGATGTTAGCACTGACGTACACAAAAGGAGTGAGTCAAAGATGCGGCCCTGCACCCTGTCGCTGCTGTAACAGAACCTGGGCACACTGAAGGGGTAGAGCTTCAAGCTTCGCCTTTTTGGCACTACCAAATCTGGCTGTGGCTTTCCACGCTAACTCCAACTGCCACAGGAGATTTCAATTTTGCACATGTCTAAAATTTCAAACACAAACCAACATAAAACACCTTACAAAGCAACCACAAACACTCTCTCTTAATCTTTATGTCCTCAACACATTTGTGAGGTGGTTGATAGAGAAGTGTGGAGTAATAAGGTTAAGTTAGAAATATAATTTTTAAACAATTAACTACAGGCTTACATTACAAGGCAGATCTTTTTGATTTCAGCTCTTTCAGTAACTCCCTGAAGTGGAACTTGACTATTTCAAGAGTTAAAGGTTCTCACTGCCACTAGTGGCTGAAACATAGAAGCCTAATAATAATAATATTGGTATTTTGATATTTATTTATATAATGGTGGTACTTTATTTTTAAGTCAAGAATTCATAAAATAAACTGGGATAAAATAAAAAGCATTTCAAGTATAAAAATATATAAACATTGTAAAATGTCTTATAAATTGTATATATAATTAAATATCTTATTAAAATAAATGAAATGCAATTAAAATTTTTAAAAATAAAACTAAGCTATAGAAAAATAAAGTTAAATAATGAAAAAGTATTTGATTTTCTTAAAGAAATTATTAAAAAATTTTAGATATACAGAAAAGTTACAAAAATAATGCAAGAAAACCACATGTCTTTTACCTAGATTCATCCATTGTTCATTTTTCTCTCTTATGGAATATATATATGGAATATATAAAACAAATACCATACATTCTCTAGTGACTCTCTAGCAATAAATACTTCACTGTATTTTTCCTAAGAACAAGGACATACTTTTATATAACCAGCTTAGTTTTCAAAATCAGGAAATTCAACATTGCTAAAATATTATCCAATATCGAGTCCATATTCAAATTTTCCAGTTGCCCCAATACTGTTTTTGGTAGCAACCTCGTCCTCCCAACTCCAGGTCCTACCTGGTATTTATTTGGCTGTCATATTGGTTGTCTCTTTTATATTGAACAGTTCCTCACCCTTGTCTTTTCTGACACTTGACATTTTTGAAGAGCACAGGTTTACCGTATTACAGAATGTTCCTCATTTTGGGTTTGACTAATTGTTTCCTCATGATTCAGGTAATAAATTTTTGGTAGTAATACTACATAAGTGATGTACAGAGTATCATATTCAAAAGACAAATGATGTCAATTTGTCCTATTATTAACAAAATTAACTTTGATCACTTGGCTAAAGGAGTATCTGACAGATTTTTCCACTCTAAAGGTACAATTTCCCTTTTTTAATTTGTAATCTAAAAAAGTTATTGCTGGCATTATTGAGTTTTAAGCATTTTTGTGCATTTTTTTTTCTATCTTCTCTCAAAGCCTTCTCTGACTCTATAGAGTTTGAAGGAAGGATGGTGAGAAGACAGTTATAAGTCAATTCTAAATATTTCCTTCTGATCTTTCACCTTTACTGAAATCTACTCATTTGATAAATTTAAGATGTTCTGAACAATTTTGGGGGGGGGTAAAGAGAGTATGTAATCATTAGTTATTAGCAAGCAGAGACATGGGAGAGGGCAGGGTCAGAAAACTTGTAATAGAGGTGTTTGGCTGTAATAGAGTATATCAAGCTGCTGACTAAGAAATGAAATGATAGCATGTTGGGAACTGCCCTGCCTGGTATCAGAAGCTGTAACCCCCGCCAAGGCTAAGGCTGAGGGAACACCCTTGGAACCATAAGCCAGCAAGGAGACAAAAGCTTATCTCCCTGGAAGGAGTGCTGCTTCTGCTGCTCCATTCATAACTGAACCCCAAAGCTTGGTTGGTTAGCCAATGACGGGTAAGATTCCCCAAGGGGGAACGACCTAAGACAGGCACAATCACATGGGAAGACCCCAAGGAAGGACTTTGGGGGCTACAGCAAAAGGGGGTGATGGACCCTCACCCCTTGACTGTGATATAGCCTGAGTCCTCATCGTCTGGGAGAAAATCTCCTAATCTCTTGGTTGCCTTACTTCCCTTGCTCCACCTAAGCCTGAAACAATGACAGAGGGTGGTGCCACCATGTGCTGAAAAGGGCGGGTTCCCCAGGTGATCAGGCCTAAGAAAGAATATGTAAGATCCTGTGAAACCTGCTTTGTTTAGAATGCCCTCAATTGAATGATAAGGGTCCAGGGAAGAAGTAAGTTTGTTCCTCAGAGTTTTACAGCTCTTTGACCCTGACTCAAAATAGGCCCTCAGACTTCCTTGTTACCTATTGTTTGATCCTTACTTCCTAGCAATGAGTAATGAGCTTTTACCCAAATTCTTATTCAAAGGAAACCAATAAAAAGCCTCTCCAGAGGGGGACCTGGGCGCTCTCCCCACCAGGGAGGGTGGCCAAGCGGCACGCTCCCCACGTGAGGAGTGGCCCTGCTGTTCCTATTTCCCCACAGGACCTGGTTGTCTCTGCGTATGTGACGAACATCCACAGCCAAGATGGATACTGCTGGCCGGTATCCTCCACAATAGCATATCCCCAAAATATTGGTACCAAAATATTAGTATTATTACTTCCTACTAAAAGAAGCCAATGTATGGTGCTATTTTTTCCACAGGTACTATTTTTCTCCACACAGTTTCTGAAAAATGAATAATTTTAAGTCCAGAGGAGGAAGTATACAAGATGAACCTCGACCCAGCTGCTGTTACACTACAAAGCATGGTGCTATTAAAGACCACTAGGCCCATATATTAAAGGGCCTCATCCTGGCCAAAGACAGGCTAATTTGAGTACTGATAGAGATAACAAGTACAATGAATTGAAATATAAATATGTTTAAAGTTTATAGTGAAAAAAAATTTGAAGAGTCATTGTCAGTAAATCCCAGGGAACCAACTCCTTTTGAAAACTGGTAATTAAAGAAAAAGAAGCATTTATACTCCCTTTCCTATTGTATACTGTACCATAGGGTAAACAAAAAATTTGATGAAGGGAAGTTTTTCTTTGTAGAAATGTTATGGTTAAAAAAAAATGAAGAAATGATCATTTTTTCTCCTCTAATAAATTAATGGGTTGAGACAATTATCATCTATCTAATAACATCACAACAAGAGAAACAGTCAGACTTATTTACCTGATGGTTGCATACAACGTCACCTAAGGAGTAGTTTGTATTAAGGAAAGAAGAGGTAGAAAGCAAAAATCTAAGCTGAATCTGATTAAGCCTCTACATCTAATTATCAATTTTCAGGAAATACATAGAGCACAGGAATATGCTAAACAAGGAAATACAATTAGCAAGATAGAGTGTGGGAAAATCTACAGAACAAATTATATAGTTTCTTTATCAAAAAATGAAGGAGAAAAAGGGAAGGAAGAGAAGAAAGAGAAGTCCAGTGCATGAGAGAGGAGAACCTATACATTAAAATAGATTTCAGAGACACACCAACCAATTTCAGTGCATGGAGCTTATTTAGATTAGGATTTAGACAAACTGTAATGCAAAAACAATAACCATCACATCCATAAAAGGAAAAAAATACAATTAGGAAATGTAGACACTGACTGGATATTTGAAGATATTAAGGAATTATTAAATTTTAAGTGCCACAGTGTTGTTATTTTAGTTCTTATACCTTAGAAATGTATAACAAAATATTTTCAGATGAAATCATAAATGATATAATATATTAGTTTTAAAAACAATCAAGAGGTAGAGGGTACAGGAAGAAATGACAGGTGGTGGGGTACAACGAAACAGACTGGCTACATGTTGATAATTTTTGAAGCTGGATGATGGGTAGATGGAGGTCATTTTCAAAATTTCTACAATAAAAGGTTAAAAAGAAAAATACTATGATATACCAGAATTTTAGAAAGAACACTTTAACCACTAAATGGACGGAGGCACAAGGAGCTAAAGAAGCAAAGCGTGAACCGCATGGATCAAAAGGAAGAATATGGGGAGAATTAACAACTAGATTCTTTCCATGATATGGTCAGAATAAGAACACTGAAAGGAGGAATCACAGAGAAACTTTTTTTTGCCTGTATTTGTATTATTGGTATACAGCAGAAGGCTAGAGAAGGCATGTCATCACTACAGGTGCCTTCTTAGCCCTTATTTCTGAATTTAATTATGTTCCTCAGTCTATTTCTAACAACCAGACTTGTAAGGCCTCTTTCTATTTACTCCTCTTCCTCTTCTCCCTGCCTCTCAAGCTACTTCCTTAGAGCTGCTGTTCCCTGGTAGAGACTTAACGCTTGATCAATGTTATTATAAAACCTAAGTGACCTCTGGTCAAGATGGCAGTATACGCAGACATGGCTCACCTCTTTGCACAACCACATTAAAATTACAACTAAAATATAGAACCACCATCACTCAGAACTGTCAGAAATCAAGTTGAATGGAAGTCTGACAACTACAGAATTAAAGAAACCACACCCATCCAGACTGGTGGGAGAAACAGTCTGGTCCCTTATCCATATATAGTGAATAAAAATTTGGGATCTCTCAGGAGCAAGGAGTTCCAGCCCAACACCAGGCTCCCAACCCAGAGTTCCAGGGCCAGGAAGATAAGTCCTCACAACTTCTGGTTGCAAAAATCAACCAGGATTGAGTCTGTGAAAGAAACTGCTAGAGCCTCACGCAGTTCCTCTTAAAGAACCCACATATGGACTTACCTATACAGACTTACTCCTTCTGAGGTCCAGTACCAGGGTAGCAGCATGAAAGGCACCAGTGGTGAAACTGGAGTGTTTGGCATCAGAGACCACTGTCCCTTTTCTAAACCCTACCCTCTCAGAGCCAGTAAGCTAGTTCCATATCTGAGACTCCCATCAACCCGGCTAACACTGTTTAGACCCTCCATGGAGATCCCTAGAGACTCTGTTCCACCCAACCTGTGGGACCACCCAAACTGCTTTTCCATAGGAATGGCTGGTCTTGCCTAGTGCTTCAGAACTTTCTAAATCCTATCAAACAAGCAATAGTTGGCCTCAGTGAGCCCCAGGACCAGCACTAGCAGCAGCTGGCCTAGATTCACAGTTTGCCTTTGTCTGGGAGTCTCCAAGCCCAGCACAAGTAGCAGCCATCTCAGATTGCTTTATAGCTCAGACAGGGTGGCCCTGGGCAAAACATAGGTGGGGGCTGACCTTGGCCTGTACCACCCAAGAAATCCCAGGGACTGTGCACCCAGTGGACTGCTACAGAACGTGTCGGAGCATCACCACCCTGATCCTGCACAGCTGATCCTCCACGGAGGGTGGAGTTTGGTGGTAAGTGGTCATAGCCAATCCTTGCAGCTGACCAGCCTGGGTAAAGCCCTGCCTGGGTAAAGCCCTACCCTTGATCTGCCAACAGCAATCAAGACTCAATTGCAAGAGGAGGGTATACTCAGCCCACACAAAGGGTGCACCTTGAGTACCTAGCTTGGGTAATAGGGAAGGTTGTGCCACTGGACGCTACAGGACACCTACTACATTAGGCCACACTACCAAGACAGCGAGTCAAAGTAGTTCTGTCTAATACACAGAAACAAATACAGGGAGGCAACTAAAATGAGGAGTCAAAGAAACATGGCCCAAATGAAAGATCGGATCAAAGCTACAGAAAAAGGGCTAAACAAAATGGAGATAAGCAATCTATAAGATGCAGAGCTCAAATCACTAGTTGTCAGGACGCTTGAGGAACTCAGTGAGGACCTCAACAGCATAAAAAAGATCTAATCAGAAACAAAGGATACACTAGTTGAAATAAAGAACAATAAACGGGGAAACAATAGAGTGGATGCAGCTGAGAATCAAATCAATGATATGGAACATAAGGAAGCAAAAATAACCAATCAGAATAAGAAGAAAAAAGAATCCAACAAAATGAGGACAGTATAAGCAGCCTCTGGGACAACTTCAAGAGGTCCAACATTTGCATCATAGGGGTACCAGAAAGAAAAGAAAAAGAGCAAGAAACTGGAAATCTACTTGAAAAAATAATGAAAGAAAACTTCCCTGATTTCATGAAGAAAATTCACATGTAAGTCCAGGAATCACCGAGAGTCCAGGTTTCCTCTCACCAAAGCTGATCTGACTACAGCCACCAGTGAGTACCTCACAGTAGAGACCGACAGAGTCCCTGATTTGGCACCATTCCCCGGGGGGAACAGCTAGGTACCTGGTAACAGTGTAGAAGAGGCAGCAGTGTGCTCATTGCACCAGACTCTTACTCTATATATGGATTTGCCTTCCCTGACTTCAGTGCTTTTACTAAAATCTCACTTGCAGGTTTTATAGCATGCCACCATCCTGTCAGAACTGCATGTAGTATCATTTCTAACTAAAAACCCTCATTTGATGGCACAATAAAAAGGCAACAGGACAATGCCCAGAGAACTCACTGGTCCAAGCACTCCGTCACAGCCTGCCTGTGTGGAATGGCCTATTGAAGACTCATCTTTGCCACCTGCTGGGTGATACTTAGTGGGTCTGCACACTATTTTACAGATTGAAATATATTTCAGTATCTGGTACTATTTTTCCCATAGGTAGAATACACAGGTCCAGGAGTCAAAGGTTGTGGCTCTTCTCACTATTACCTTTAATGATACTGTAGCTAAATAATTAGCTTCTTGTCCCTGCAATACTGGGATCTGCTGGTTAAGAAAATTTTTATTCCCAAAGAAAGACTTCTACCAGAAAACACAAAGAATTCCACAAAACAGGTAAAAATTATAAAAAGACTTTAACCTTGAAGAATAGAATAATTATTTTCTTTGTTGGTGTTCTTTTTAAAGTTGCAACAACAAAATTCAACTCACATATCCCAATATCCAAAAGGCATACTACTTATTTGAAGAATATACTCAGATTTATTTATTTTTACTCTTATTTTTAAAGATTTTATCTATTTACTTTTAGGGAGAGGGGATAGGAGGGAAAAAGAAAGGGAGAGAAACATCAATGTGTGAGAGATACATCGACTAGTTGCCTCTTGCACACCCCCAACTGGGGACCTGGCCTGCAACCCAGGCATGTGCCCCAACTGGGAATCAAAGCAAGCAACCTTTCAGTTTTCACACTGGCGCTCAATCTACTGCCTCACACCTGCCAGGGCTGGCCAATATACTAAGGTTTAATATTCATAGTTTGGGCAATTCACCAGTAATTCTAAAGGTCCACAATACCACAATAATTACTTTTACTTCTGAAAAACAGACTTCACATGACATAAAACTTTAGTGAATGCAGAAAAGGCATTTAATTTGTGGTGCAGTAAGTACACAGGAACAGAGCACTTTCTAAAGAAACATGATTTGAATGAGTATCAGAGTCTAAACAAGCATTTCTGTATTTAAAAACTTGGGTATTCCAAAAGATGTCTGGATGTATTTGCATTTTACACTACCACTGAGTCACAGACAACCATAACTACTTTTGGGAGGACTAATGGAAATTAGCAATTCTAACCCTAACTACATCTTGCAATGGAAGTCAGGCGACAATTTTTCTTTCATTCTGAACTTATTTTAAAATATATAAAGTTAAAATTGTAAATATCAATGCATCTCTTTTCCTAAACAAAGATTTACTTTTTAATTTTCACTGACTGCCAAACTGGCACTTTGCTTTATTTGAAATACCAAATAAAGCAAATACAGAGAACTATATGTAGCCAAACAATAAGAGGAGGAGGAATTTAATCAAGGCACTTAGAGTGAGTGAAGACCACCACAGCACAATAACTATACCTGGAAAGGGTCACACAGCTGCATTTTTAACAAATGAACAGAAATAAGTATTCTACAGTGACTAGATAATAAAGGGATGTGATCACTGAGTACTTACTCTGCAAGGCACTGTTCTAAGTATTAACTTATTAAACCTCACAAGGATGCCACAAGGAATTATTCTTATCCTCAGTTTAAGATTAAAGAAAAGAAGGCAAGAGGTTAAGTAACTTGCCAACTGAGGTCACACAGTAAGTGCCAAAGCAAGGATTTGTCTAGCTTGAGTTACTCACTTATCCAGTCTGTAGTCAGTCTCTCATCCAAGCTACATACCAAAGACTGGGACTAGAGTGAGGCGAGTGAGGCATTTGTCTTGGGTGCAAAATTTCAGGTGGTGCCAAAAGAAACATCAGTGACCACATAAATTTTTTAATGCAGTATTTTTAAAAATTAAGATTAATGCAAAATTTCTACAAGGAACAAAATATCAAAAGTTTTTCAAAAAGAATCAGAATTATTGACTTTTCCTTTTGCCTTAGGCTACTATGTGGCTTGGCATTATTACTGTATTTTGCCATGTACGATACATACTCTTTTGGCCAAATTTTTGAGGGAAAAAGAAGGATGTTCATTATACATTTATAATGATTACATACCATGGACTATGATGAGTATAATAAGCCCGTGTATAATACGCACAAAAACCCGATGTGCATTATACATGGTAAAACACAGTACCTGTATTATTTTTATTTAAAATTCTGTGCTCTAGGCAAGAAGCTCACTCTCCTCATTCCCCTCACCTGAGTCTGGGCCCTATTATAACTCCAAATAAAAACCCAAACCAAATTTTTCCTTCATATTAAATATTGAGTTCCAATCAATGATTGACTAGATTGGTCACAGTAGTAACTATCTGAACTACTGATGCCATCATTCTGAAATGCTCAAAGGCAAAGCCTTCTATTTGAATGCACGCTAATGAATATAATGCCTATTGAATGATCAAAGCATTCACATATTAAGGATGAAAATGGAGCCCTAGCAGGTGTGGCTCAGAGGGTTGAGCACCAGCCTGAGAACTGAAGGGTCACCATTTGGAACCCCCCTCAGGAGACATGACTGGGTAGCGGGCCACATCCCCAGTTGGGGGAGTGCGAGAGCCAACTGATCGATGTTTCTCTCACATATTGATGTTTCCCTTTTTCTTCCCCCCCAAAATTAAATAAATAATATCTTTTTAAAAAAAGGATGAAAATGTAAATCTCTTTTGACAAAAGAAAATTCTATGCTCAGCCTCAGTTGGCTGTATTAGCTTTACCTCAATGAATAATTAGGTATGCATTTAACAAATGTTTATTGAATGCCTACTATAGGCCATGTCTCAATTAGGTGCTTCAAGAATAATGGAAAGATTAAGTGGAATTTCCAGAATATAAGGAAAAGGGGGAGCAGAAAAGAGCTACTTTTTGGTGTATATCTACATAGAAGGTAATTATAGGGCATATTTTTAAAATTTAACCCTTACATTATCCCTCTCTTATAGAGAGAAAGACCAAGGCTTAGCGAGATTTCATTATTTATGCAAGGTCATCCAGCTAGAAAGCAGCAGAACTTAATCCAAACTCAGACTCACCTGACTAAACAAACAAGCAAACAATACTTATTATTATATTAAGACAATTCAAAATTCTATAGACTTTGAAGCAACCTAGATAAAACACTTAGGATAAGTGGGAAAGTGAAAATATAAAACTGCTTACTACATTAAAACCATGTAAAAACATGTTTACATGTGGACAAAGAGTAAAAGGAAATCATTGGGTAATTGCAATTGATGGTTAACAGTTTTTAAAAATTACACAATACAATAAAAGGTATAGAAGGAAATCAGTTTAAACTGGATAAAACAAGTTTAAGTGTCACACTTATATTTCTCACTATGTAAAATGAACAGAAATGAGTTCTATATATGGTATGCTTAACACAGAAATTGAAGACTTTCAAAAAAGACTTTAGTTGTGATTATTTGAGCTCCTACATCCTATGATGTCAACTGTTTGGTTACTATCAATACCCCAAACAACAAAATGCTATAATTCAACATGCACTATTCAAATGTATAATTGGAACTAAAACTTGAAATTTATACCTATAATTTAACAAAAGGTCACAACATGGTCACTGAATATAAATAACACTACTACAGTTTTTGGATTTTCTTCACAATAGTCAGTGATGATATATTGGGTAGGCCAAAAAGTCCATTTAGTTTTTTTCCATAAAATAAAAGACATTTTTCATTTTCACCAATAACTTCATTGATTTGGATATGTTGTTTATGGTGGCTATCTCCCGCTACTGGCTTCTACTGGGAAGAAGCTAGGGGTGCTCCTAAACATCTTCCAATGCATAAGGAAGCCCCACAGCAAAGATTATTTGGACAAAATGTCAATAGTACCAAGAAACTTTGCAAACCACTTTCAACATGTTCAATCAGTCACAGCACCTTCTCCATATGCACAAATCTTTTTGCATTTCAGTTGCGTTTTTTACCTTTCTTGAAATAATAAAGCATTAAAACTAAAAATGTTGTGTATCTTCTTCCATTTTCAATATTAACATGCTTACACAAAAACTCACCAATTTTGATAAATTTTTTAAATGCATGCTGATATGACAGCTGTCACAATACAGTCTAACAAAATTGTTTTGAATCAAGTTAAAGACAGCTAAGCACTACTACTGCCATCATACGAAAAAACATGGACTTATTGGCCAACACAATGTGTTATCCTTTACATTTAAGGATTTCAACTTATTTCTCTATTTAAGAATACCATATTCTAAGTCACATTCATTAATACACAAGCTTGGTTGGTGGAACATGAATTCCAATAATTTCTTGAAAATCTTAGTTCTGATAAGTGAAAAAAAAACCCAAAACATCTGGGAGGGAGTTCTCTAAATCTGAAATATTTTACAACAAAAAGAAGAGTAATTTTACTAAAAATTAAACTTATTCAGACACAATATGCAGTCACTTAGTCTGAGAACAGTAAGTCTCAACTTTTAAAAATTCAACAATGTTAAAATAGTAAACTAGCAATAATCCTAGATGAAATACAACTGTTAAATGTCACTATTTCTCCATTTTCTAAGATAAGTGGTGCCTTATAATTGGTTAGAAAAACCTTCAAAACTACTCCTGGTTTTTGTTAAATTACAATTGACAACACAATGTATTTACACCTTTAAGAAGCAGCACTCTAAAGGAAAGTAGTACTTACTTGATAATCATTTCTCTTAATATTTGGAACATCCATGTTGTGAGTAGAAGGGCAAATATCTTCATATTTTTTGCCCGTGAAAATATCAATTCCAACAAGGTGAACCTAACAAGAGAAGGGAGAACAGGAAACCTGTTTAAACTTTGCCAAGTATATCAATCATTACATACACAAGAACACAAAACCAAGGCTGATTATGAGATTCTTTTTCCTTCCAAGGTCATCTAATTTCACTTTCCTTAAAAAAAGGTAGTGATCACAGAATTGATAAGCACTGAAGAACTAAACGTATCATGACATATCAATACCAAATCATACATAGTCTAGTAATTATAAGATGGTACATGAAGTTAGATTTTAGAATTATGTTAGAACAGGTTTTCTCATCTTGTAAGCTGAACAGATCTTCTAAGTCACTGGACTCAGGAAAATCAATGAAACATTATAAGGGTCCAAGAAGAAAATTCCACCTTTCAGTATTCAAAGTAACAACTGATCTCCCAATAAACAGTGGGAAGAAAAAGAAGTGCTTATTACACGGTTATAAGTACAAAAATCTCATGTGCTGTAATGAAACACAAATGATCAAAATCTCAACGCAAAGGCAGACCTGGAAGGGCACTTACCTTGGCATGGCCATGCTTTCCAGTTTTGGAAGTTGACATCTCTACTATTTTGCACGGTCGTCCTTTGAGCACCACGAAGCCGTTTTTGCGCAGGGCCGAGCACTGCATAGGGTAGGTGCTTGACGCCCCAGCGTCTCCAGTAGTGAAATCAATTTCATCTGCCATGGTGGGCTGGGGAGATGGTAGCTTTCCCGAGGGAACTGTGCAAAAAGTTTGTGTTTGCTTTTTAACAGACACACAGGGAAGGAAACATCTCGTTTTGGGCAGGTTACATGCCAAGCATCACGGATCATTTTTGCATTTATAGAATAACCACGCAAGAACAGTGGACACTTTCTAACTCCGGCCTCTACAAACTTTTCCATCCACTGATGGGGAGGTGGGTGGGAAGTCCCAGAGGAGCTCGCTGGAGTGGGGGTTACCCGCCCTGGGTGCTCACCCGGACGAGGAGCGGCAAATTCCCTGCCCCCGTCGTCCCACCGCAGGAGAAGCCGGCGACCTTCCCGCACCGCGCCGCACCACCCGGCCCTCCGCCGCCGCCCTAATCTCCACTGCGGGGCCCCAGCCCAGGCCGCACGCCCCCGCGAAGGATGGGGATAACAGCACCTGGCCCTCGAGCTTCTGGCGCGCATTCCGGCCCCGGGCTGTGGCGCCGTAGCCCCGGCCTCTCAGGCGCCCCGCTGTCCAGCCGGCATCCCCGGCCCGGCTCGGCCCCACACGGGCCTTAGCTTTGGCGGGTCCCGCGCTCGCCTCCGTTCCCCCATCTATCCTTCCTCTTTCGCTCGTTAGTCCTCGGCTCCGGCCGCCTTTCCCTGCCCTGCCTTGCTCCAGTCTCGGCCCCATCAGTTTTCCAGTTTTTCCCCATCTTCTCACCTTTCAGCAAAGAAAAAGAGCCTTTCGTCTGCGTACCGGCGCGGGTCCCACACAGCTGCGGCGACGGCTGTAGCTGTGGCGGCTCCGGCTGTTCCAAGAGACTGGGCGGGGCCGCCACTTTCCACACCCCGGTCTCCCCGCCCTTTCCCGCCCCTATCTCAGCCCCACTTCCGGGATAGGCCCAGCGCGTGACAGGCACCGCCCTCTTGTGCTACCACTGGCTACAAGATTCCTCAGGCCCCGCCCAGTCACGTGAAGAGCACCCTGGCAACCCCACGTGCTGCGGATTAGTGCACTTCCGGCGTGCAGAGCACTTTCTGTACGCGGGTTGCTGAGGGCAGAATCGCTGGCAAGAAACTTGCTCTCTCAAACTTTTAGGTTGGTTGCACTGGGGTCACAAGGTTAACAAGAACCAAATCCCTTGCTCTGTGGGCCCAGACCACAGGTGCGTACCTGCTGTCACGTGATGGATGTCAGCCTGGAAAGGCCATCGAATTTAATAGTGTTCCACGTGACTAGGGAAGGAACTTTGGAAATGAACAGCAGCAGCCCTCTCTGGGCTTGCTCCTCGAGGAAGAGCCTGAATGCGGTATTCAGCTCTGCACGCACTCAGCTCCACTGTAGGCTCCTCCTGGAACCTCAGCCACCTATGATCAGTTTATGGCGGCGACTGCCACTGGGTATCCGGCTGGAGTCAGCAGCGCTTGCCGGGGTGGGAACTCATAAAACATCCTAAGAAGCAGCAATGAGATGGCCTAACTCACTCCTGTCTCCAGAGGCTGTTAGGAAGTTACAGAGGTGAATGGTGTTGGACGCCTACCACATTGTCCAGTTCAGAAAGGTGTTCTGCCAGACTCAGCTCTTCCTTCCTCGTAGCGTTGGCATTTCGTTGAATTGGAGGTATGTCTATACCTCATTAGAGCAGGTGGGTGGTCTTCAAAATTGACCTGGAGCCAATAGACTTGTATAGGATTAAGGACCAAGGCTCTTAAACAATATGTGCTCCCCTTTTCACAATGCGCCACATTTTCTGGCCTTGGGAAGGTGACCTCCACACCAAGTTTGTGTGGCCTTGTGATATTGTATTGCTCTCTCATAATAGTCCTATTTTTCACATTCCCATGTAGCTGTATAGTTTACACAGATATTTCACATGTTTTCTAACGTAACTTTTACAAAAGTGAACTCCCATTAACAGCTCAACTTCTGGTTATATATTGATAGAGCCAAATTAGAATCCTGGTTCATGAGACTACTCTGCTGCTTTTTATACCACCTAAACTTTCTCTGTCTATTGTTATTAGAATGATTGCTAATGTTCGGAGAGTATTTATGTAAGCAGGAGATGCGTTAAATGTTTTATGTGTATTATTACTTTAATTTTGACCTTGACTGTTACTCTTTTTATAACCTCAAGTTTATTACATTTAATTTATACAAAGTAAAACTTACCTTTTTTAGTTATGAGTTTTGAAGAACATAGGCAGATGTGTAGCTAGCACCATCAAGACATGTATCTTGATACAGAGTATTTCCCTCATTCTAAAAGTTTCCTCCTGCCTATTTGTGGTTAGTGCCCTTCCCCACAGCCAGCTCCTGGTAATCATTAACAACTATTCTTTTATATATATTTTTACTTGTGGAAAATAGCAGAGAAAAGTTAATTTCCCCAAATCACACTGCTTAGCATGTCAGAAGGCCAAGATTGGCAGTTTGGCTACACAATCACTGCTTTAACTACCACCATATGCTGCAGTTGTTACAGGGTGCAGCCAAGAGGGGGGACCCCAAATGGGCATTTGAAATGGGGTCCAGAACTTAAGGTGTCCAGGAGATTTTAAGATGTCTCCACCCCTCGCGCCCGCCCCCCGGCCCCCGTGTGGGTTGGGGGGAAGGGACAAATGGAGCAGGGCCATTGAGATCTGTTTTGCATAGCAACAGCCTTGCAGCTACCCTCTGGCGTGGTCATTTAACATATCCATAGTCTTTGGCTGGTCGCTTAGATATGTTAAATAGCTGTGATCATCTCTGAGCCAGGGGAATGGAAGTAACTTCCCCACCAACACGTGACTGGGGGCAGATCCCCTGCGTGGGAGCTCGGAGAAGATTGGCTCCAGGACATGGGGCCACACCTGCCCAGACTCATGATGGCAGCCAGTAAAGCTGGAAGGATATGAATTCTGGCATGTGAAACTGAGTGTGGGAGGAGTCGGAAATGAGGCTGCAGAGGAAGATTGGCCGCGGGGATTTAAAAGCCAGACTTGGCGGCCATTAAAGAGAGAACCATGCGGCTTTAGGAAGGAGAGCCATGCGCAGCCCTGAGAGGGAGAGAACCATGTGGCTGTGGAGGTGCAGAGAGGATCACGGCCATTATAGAGAGAGCCACACAGCTTTAGCAGAGTGAAGACTCCCACATCCCTGAGAGAGGGAGAACCACGCGGCCTGGACAGAGTGGGGACCCCCACAGCTTTAGAAGGGGAACCACCACCTGGTTTTAGCAGAGATCCCGGTGACTCAGAGGAGGGTGCCGGGAACCCAGGGAGGTCTCCCAGTCGAGATGGAGGACTAACTGGGAGGAACCAGAGGACTGCCTGAGCCATGGACTTCTATTTCCTTTCCTGAGATACGGTACTCTGGACTGGGCAAAGGGGGAAGGAAGGAAGGACTGTGTCTGTTTGTGGGTGTTTTTAGGGACTTTAGGATTTTTGATAAAGACATTAGGTCACTACTTGAAGTCTGTATAGCATTAAATAAACATTTCCTTTCCTTTTCACGGATTTCTGGCATTGAGAGACGTCTTTTCTTTGGCGGCGGACATAATGGACCCGGGGCCTTCTTTCAATAATAGTATATCATCCCAGGCCCCCCTTGTTTGTTCTGTAACACAGTCACATAAGATTTGGACTTGGAATAAAATGATCCGGGTTTATTCATTTAGCAAATACAGTCGATTCTGGAACACTAAATCAATAAATACAGAACCATTGCTCCTAAGGGAAACACAGAGTTAGGTTCCAGTGAGGAACTTAACTCTGGTCACAACATCTTCATCAACTCACCAATATATAATCTTGTTTTATGTGTTTCTGTTTAAAGACCTTATTTAATATGTATTAATTCATTGACATTTAACTCACTACAGCCAACACTATAATTCTTGTCCAAAGATGGCTTATCTAACACATGTATTTTTTTCTGTAAAATACACCACAGCCTTCTTGTGCTTAAACAAACTGGACAGCACTTCAGCACTATATTTGGGGACCATTTTAAACAGCCAGTTCACCAACAAAAGTCATAAAAATGTGAAAAAGTGGCTATAATATACTGAAAAAGACTTTATTCTTTGACAACTGAAGCAAGAAAGCAGAGCATTGCCTCATTTGACCTAGGCCAGGGAAATGCGTGTGGTAGGTCCCAAATGTTTCACTCCTCTGTGCATAACCACAAAAAATCATGAAAGCATCTGAAGTATTGATTTGGTGGTTGATACGTGATCACAGAACGCTGTGGATGGCTCGTTGAAATGCGAGAAAAACATACACAGATGTTACAGAACAGAACAAGGGGGGCCTGAGACAATATAGTATTATTGAAAGAAGGCCCCGGGTCCGTTATGTCCGCCGCCCGAGGAAAGACATCTCTCAATGCCAGAGATTTGTGAAAAGGAAAGGAAATGTTTATTTAATGCTATACAAACTTCAAGTAGTGACCTAATGTCTTTATCAAAAATCCCAAAGTCCCTTAAAACACCCACAAACAGACACAGTTCTTCCTTCCTTCCCCCTTTGCCCAGTCCAGAGTACCGTATCTCAGGAAAGGAAAATGAAGTCCATGGCTCAGGCAGTCCTCTGGTTCTTAGTTAGTCCTCCATCTCGACTGGGAGACCTCCCTGGGTTCCCGGCATCCTCTGCTGAGTCACCGGGATCTCTGCTAAAACCAGGTGGTGGTTCCCCTTCTAAAGCTGCGGGGGTCCACGCTCTGTCCAGGCCTCGTGGTTCTCCCTTTCAGGGCTGCGGGAAGGGGAGAGTCCCCACTCTGCCAAAGTCGCGTGGTTCTCTTTCCTAAAGCAGCACAGTTCTCCCTCAATGGCTGAGGTCCTCCCCATTCTGCTAAAGCCACATGGTTCTCTCTCTCAGGGCTGCGCATGGCTCTCCTTCTCAGGGCTGCACATGATTCTCCCCCCTAAAGCACCACGGTTCTCTCTGGGATGCAGGAGTCTCCACTCCGTCAAAGCCGCATGGTTCTCTCTCCTATGGCTGCGGGAAGGGAGAGTCCTCACTCTGTTAAAGACGCATAGTTCTCTCTCCTAATGGCCGCCAAGTCTGGCTTTTAAATCCCCGCGGCCAATCTTCCTCTGCAGCCTCATTTCCGACTCCTCCCACACTCGGCTTCACATGCCAGAACTTGTATCCTTCCAGCTTTACTGGGCTGCCATCTTGAGTCTGGGCAGGCGTGGCCCCATGTCCTGGAGCCAATCCTCTCCAAGCTCCCACGCAGGCGCTGTAGCTTGGGGGGATCTGCCCCAGTCACGTGTTGGTGGGGAAGTTACTTCCATTCCCCTGGCTCAGAGATGATCACAGTTATTTAACATATCTAAGCGACCAGCCAAAGGCTATAGATATGTTAAATGACCACGCCAGAGGGTAGCTGCAAGGCTGTTGCTATGCAAAACAGCTCTCAATGGCCTTGCTCCATTTGTCCCTTCCCCCCAACCCACACGCGGGCTGGGTGGGGGGGTGGAGACATTTTAAAATCTCCTGGACACCTTAAGTTCTGGACCCCATTTCAAATGCCCATTTGGGGTCCCCCCCTCTTGGCTGCACCCTGTAACACAGAGACAACCAGGTCCTGTGGGGGAATAGGAACAGCAGGGCCACTCCTCACGTGGGGAGCATGCCACTTGGCCACCCTCCCTGGTGGAGAGAGCATGCCGTTCCCCCTCCAGAGAGGCTTTTTATTGGTTTCGTTTGCATAAGAATTCAGGTAAAAGCTCATTACTCATTGCTAGGAAGTAAGGATCAAACAATAGATAACAAGGAAGTCTGAGGGCCTATTTTGAGTCAGGGTCAAAGAGCTGTAAAAAACTTTAAGGAGCAAACTTACTTCTTCCTTGGACCCTTATCATTTAACTGAGAGCATTCTAAACAAAGCAGGTTTCACAGGATTTTACATATTCTTTCTTAGGCCTGATCACCCAGGGAACCCGCCTTTTTCAGCACAGAGCTGCACCACCCTGTCATTGTTTCAGGCTTAGGTGGAGCAAGGGAACTAAGGCAACCAAGAGATAAGAAGATTTTCTCCCAGACCATGAGGACTCAGGCTATGTCAAAGCCGAGGAGCGAGGGTCCATCACCCCCTTTTGCTGTAGCCCCCAAAATCCTTCCTTGGGGGCCTCCCACGTGATTGTGCCTGTCTTAGATTGTTCCCCCCTTGGGGAATGTTACCCGTTATTGGCTAACTGACCAAGCATTGGGGTTCAGTTATGAATGAAGCAGCAGAAGCAGTGCTCTTGCCAGGGACATAAACCTTTTGTCTCCTTGGTGGCTTATGGTTCCAAGGGTCGTTCCCTCAGCCTTAGCCTTGGCGGGGTTACAGCTTCTCATACCAGGCAGGGCGGTTCCCAACAGGTGGTTAAAAGTAAATTTAGCAAGTAGGGAAATTCACAAATATGGAATCTATGAATAATGAGGATTGATTGTTTTTATTTTAGCACTCTTAGTACTAAAATTGCCATGTTGACCAAGACAGCCTCTGGTTCATTAGGTATTTTCAGTCTAGTGCAGGATACAATCTAGCAGTTTTAACACTATAATAAGTGCTAGTAAAGAAATTAGGGTACTGAGAAAAGGGGCTCCATTTCATCTAATCTAAGTGTTGTCTGATTGAAATACAATGTAAGCCACATGCAATTTTGAGTTTGACTATAGTCACATTAAAAAAGTTAAACATGAAATTAATTTCAATAAGATATTTTATTTAACCCAATACATCCAAAATATTATTTCACATGTAATCAGTATAAAATTATTAATATATAATTTTATATTTTTAAATACAAAGCCTTAAAATTTAGTGTAGAGCACATCACTATTCATATTAGCCCCATTTCAATGGTCAATAGCTAGGTATGACTGGTAGCTATCATACTGGACATCACAAGTCTAAAAGATTTCAAGACTTCTCTGGCAGTGATATGTTAATTTTAAATCTGAAAAATGAGTAGAAGTTAGCAATAAAGAGGAGTTTGGAAAAGGCATCTTAGGCAAAAGGATTGGGAGTATAGATGCCTATCTGTGGCAGAATTGTGGCATCCTGGACTGCAAACTGTGATTGGTATGTACTGTAAAAACAGGGGCATGAATTTGGATTTTCTCCCAAAGGCAATAGAAAAACATTGAAACAGTACATAAAAGAAAATGACAGGATATATATTTTATTTAGAAAGATCATTTCAGTTATGATATGGGTACTGTTTTATAAAGGGGAAGAAAATGTTGGATGTAGGAAACCAACTAAGAAAAAATAGTTAAGGATGGTGAACAAAGGTGGTGACCGTGAGGACACAGAGAAGACAGATTGAAGAGAATTAAAAGGGAAGATAGAAAAAATGTGATAATTTAATGTTAAGGGTCAAAATGCGAAGGCTGACACAGGATGTGAAGAAGAGGAAAGCTTCAAATTAAAAACTAGGAGGATGGTGGTACCATTTGCTGAGATAGGAAATAAAAGAGAAAAAGCAAGTTTCCAGAGCAAGCTGAGTTCATTTTTGGCCAGTTTGAGTTTAAGCTTACTGTGGGAGAGAGATATGTCTTAAACAGAAATTTGGGAGTCATCAGTGCATGGATGATGGCTAATGCTAAAGCAAGAGACTCTCTTCAGCTATAAGGACACACACAGTTCTTATTCCACGCAAGTAGAAACTATATGTTAGTCAAAATTAGACTATAAGACAAAGATTGGAATAAGAAACAAAGAAGGTCACATAATGACATAGAGGTCAATACAACAAGAGAGTATAACAGTTGTAAATATTTATGCACCCAACATAGGAGGACCTAAATATATAAAACAAACATTAACAGATCAATTGATACCACAGAAATACAAAGGATCAGAGGAAACAATAAATGTTTATATGCCAAATGATTGGAAAACCTAGAAGAAATGGATAAATTCATAGAAACATTCAATCTACCAAGACAGAATCATGAAGAATAGGAAATCTGAGCAGACCAATTACTACTAAGGAGGCTGAATTAGTAATCAACCCTCCCACACTCCCCCCCGCCAAATGTCCAGGACCAGATGGCTTCACTGGTGAATTCGACCAAACATTTAATGTGAAGAATTAATTGCAATTCTTTTGAAACTTAAAAAAAAAGTTGAAGAGGAAGAATGACTTGTAAACTTATTTTACAAGGTGAGCATTATCCTGATGTCAAATATCAGAAAAGGACACTATAAAAAAAGAAAATTATAGGTTGATATCCCTGATGAACATAGATGCAAAAATCTTCAGGAAAAGATTAGCAAACCAAATTCAATAGTACGGAAAAAAGATCAAACACCATGATGGAGTGGAATTTATTCCAGGAAAGCAAAAATGGTTCAATATTTGCAAATCAATGTGATACACTACATTAATACAATAATATGAAGGGTAAAAACTATATGATTATCTCAATAGATGCAGACAAAGCACTTGACAAAATTCAACATCCATCCATAATAACTCTTAACAAACTGTGTATAGAGAGACTATATATCTCTATATGGTCAAATGAAGGCCATATGTGACAAGCCCTTGGTTAATATCATACTCAATAGTGAAAAGTCACAAGTTTCCCCTCTAAGATGAGGAATAAGACGAGGATACCCACTCTTGCCACTTTTATTCAATCTAGTCCTGAAAGAAATAAAAAGCAATAAAAGTCATCCAAATTGGAAAAGAAAGTAAAATTACCTGTATTTTCAGATGACATTTCTGTATTACATACAGAAAACCCTAATGATTCCACCAAAAAATGGTAAAATAAATGAATTTAGTAAAGTTTCAGGGTAAAAAATCTATATACAAAAAACAATTATGTTTCTATACACTAGCAATAATCTGTCAGAAAGAGAAATTTTAAAAAATTCCACTTATTATTGCATCAGAAAGAATAAAATACTTAGTAATAAATTTAACCAAGGAGGTGAAAGACCCATATACTGAAAATTATAAAAGTTTGATGAGAGGAATTGTAGAAGATACAAATGAAAAGATGTTTTATGCTCATGGATTAGAATAATTAATATTGTTAAAATTTTCATACTTTCCAATTTACAGATTCAGTGCAAGCCCTATGAAAATTCCAGTGGCATTTTTCACATAAACAGAAAATTCTAAAATTTTTATGGAACTATAAAAAGTCTGAATAGCCAAGTAATCTTGGGAAAGAAGGCATCACACTTCCTGACTTCATACTATATTAAAAAGCTATGGTAATCATAACAGTACACTATTGACATAAAAACAGACAAAGAGATCAATGGACCAGAAAAGGAACCCAGATATAAACCCATACCTACATTGTTGGTTATTTTACGACAAAGAAGCCAAGAATTTAGAATAGGGAAAAGATAAATGGTGTTGGGAAAACCAGATAGCCACATACATCAACTCAAAATGGATTAAAGGCCTGAACACAAACTGTAAAACTCCTAGAAGAAAACATAAGAGTTAAGCTCCTTAACATTGATCCTGGCAGTGATATATTTTTTTGATTTTTCACTAAAAGAAGGCAACAAAAGCAAAAATAAACAAGTGGGATTACACCACACTAAAAATCTTCTTTACAATAAAGTAAACAACAAAATGAAAAGGCAACTGATGGAATGGGAGAAAATAGTTGCAAGTCATACATCTAATAAGGCATTAACATCCCAAATATATAAACTCACAATTCAATAGCAAAAGACAAAACCAAACAAAAAACACCAATCTAATTTAAAAATGGGCAAAATACTGAATAGACTTTTTCCCAAAGAAGACATACAAATTGCCAACAGGTAAATGAAAAGGTGCTCAACATCACTACCATCAGGGAAATGCAAATTAAAATTACGGTGATATATCACATCAGACCTGTTAGGATGATTATCATCCGAAAGATGAGAGATAACAAGTATTGGCAAGAATGTGGAGAAAAGGAAACCCATGCTGCCCTGTTTTGGGGAATGTTAAAGAGTGCAACTGCTGTGGAAATAGTGTGGAAGTTCCACGAAACATTAAAAGTAGAACTACTATATGATCCAGCAATACTACTTTTGGGTATATATCCAAAGGACATGAAAGCAGGCTGTCTGAGATATCTGTACCTCTATGTTCATTGCAGTATTATTTACATAGTCAAGATATGGAAATAACCTAAATTTCCATCAATGAGTTAATGGATAAAGAAGATATGGTAATGTACTTACAATGGAATATTATTTAGCTATGGGAAAGAAGAAAATCCTGTCTTCTGTTACACATAGATGGGCCTTGATGGCATCACATCCAGTGAAATAACCCAGACAAAGAGAAATGCTGCATTTATATTACATTATATGTGGAATCTAAAAGTAGAACAAATGTATAGAAACAGAGAATAGAAAATTGTTGTCAGGGCCTGGAGGATGGAGAAAATAGAAAGAGGTTGGTAAAAGGGTATAAAATCCCAGCTATAAAATGAATAAGATCTAAGGATCTAATGTATAACATGGTGACTATAACTGATAACACTGTAATGTATAACAGAGCATAACTTCAATTTTTTCACTAAAAAGGTCATTATGAAGCATAATGAATGTGTTAATTAACTACATTGGAGGAATTTTTCATATTGTATACATGTATCAAATCATTACAATGTACAATTTAATTTTCTAACAATTTTACTTACTATTAAACATAGTAGAGCTGAAAAATGTAAAGCATCTCATTAATATTTTTATATTGATTACATGTAGACATGACATTTTCTATATGTTAGATTAAAAAGATATTATCAATTTCAAAGCAATCAGATGAAGCAAATAGAAAACAAATAGCAAAAAGATAGACATAAGTTTAACCATACCAATAATTACATTACATATAAATGGATTAAACATTTCAATTAAAAGGCAGAGATTCTCTGCCTCTCACAATAGCCAACTACATGCCATTGACAAAAAACACTTTAAAAATAAAGACAGATGTAGGCTGAAAACGGGGATAAAAAATAGGTGCCGTTCAAATAGTAAGCCTTGAAATGTTGGAATAGCTATAGTGATATCAGATAAAGTAGACAACAAGACAGAGTATTGCCAAAAGAAAAGAGACATTTCAAAATGATAGAAGGATCAAATTATTGGGAAAATCTAATTTGTGTGTATATGCCTAAAAATACAGCTTAAAAATACATGAAACAAAAACTGACAGAACTTAAAGAAGATATAGGCAAGTCTGTAAGAATAGCTAAATACTTTTAAATACCTCTGCCAGTGACTTATTTATGAAAAAAAAAGACAGTGTCATTAATAATGTCATATGTTAATAAGATCATAAAACACCTTGATTTAATACACATTTTCAGAGTACATTGAACCCAAAATCTACAGAATACATATTAATTTCAAGTACACATTGATCATCATCCAAAATATGCTAGATCAATTTTCAGAAAAGATTTGTATTTAAGATTTATAATCAATGTAATTAAATTGGAAATCAAGAAGATATATTTAAAAACTGAAAATATTTACAAATTAGGATACATTGGTAAATAAGCTATAGGGCAAAATAGAAAAATGAGAAAATGTATTAAATTGAGTGACAAAAATATATCAAAATTTGTGAACTATAGCTAAAGCAGTTCTAGAGAAAAAAACGATAGCTTTAAATGTTTATTTTAGAAAAGGAGAAAAGTTTTAAGTCAAGGGCATAGGCTTCCACCATAAGAAGCTAGTGAAAGAAGGGCAAAGTAAACCTACCACAGAGGTCTGCAAACTTTTCCTGTAAAGAGCCAGGTAATACATATTTTAGGCTTTGTGGGTTGTACACTCTTTGTTGTAACTACTCAAATCTATCTTTGCAACCTGAAAGCAGACACAGGTATTATGTAAATATATAAGCACAACTGTGTTTCAATAATTTTTATTTATAAAAACAATAGGTGTGCTGAATTTGTCTTATAGGATGTAGTTTGCAAACCCAGGATACTCACAAAATAGATGTTCCAAATATAAAAGATATAAGTACCAAGTACTAATTTTCTACTCCTAGGTGCATACCCGAAAAAATTAAACATAGGTACTAAAAAAAAAATAGTTGCATACAAATGCGTATGGCAACACTATTTACAACAGCCAAAAGGTGAGAACCACCAAAGATCTCATTAACAGGTGAATGGATAAACAAAATGTGGTACCTACATGCAATGGGATGTTACTCCAGAGAAAGGAATAAAGTAGTGATACGTGCTATACATGGGTGAATCTCAAAGATATTATGCTATCTAAAAGAAGCCAGACACAAAAGTCACATATTCTATGATTCCAGGTGTCTCGGTCACTGGTCAGCAGTGACTGCGGAATGCTGCAGATGGCTCGTCAACACATGAGAAAAACATACACAGAGACAACCAAGTCCTGTGGGGAAGTAGGAATGGAATGGCCACTCTCTCTGGTGGGGAGAGCGCCCCGTTCCCCCTCTGGAGAGGCTTTTTATTGGTTTCGTTTGCATAAGAATTCAGGTAAAGCTTATTACTCATTGCTAGGAAGCAAGGATCAAATAATAAGTAACAAGGAAGTCTGAGGGCCTATTTTGAGTCAGGGTCAAAGAGCTGTAAAAAACTTTAAGGAGCAAACTTACTTCTTCCTTGGACCCTTATCATTTAACTGAGAGCATTCTAAACAAAGCAGGTTTCACAGGATTTTACATATTCTTTCTTAGGCCTGATCACCCTAGGGGAACCCGCCCTTTTTCAGCACAGAGCTGCACCACCCTGTCATTGTTTCAGGCTTAGGTGGAGCAAGGGAACTAAGGCAACCAAGAGATAAGAAGATTTTCTCCCAGACCATGAGGACTCAGGCTATGTCAAAGCCGAGGAGTGAGGGTCCATTACTCCCTTTTGCTGTAGCCTCCAAAATCCTTCTTTGGGGGCCTCCCAGGTGATTGTGCCTGTCTTAGATCATTCCCCCCTTGGGGAATATTACCCATCATTGACTAACTGACCAAGCATTGGGGGTCAGTTATGAATGAAGCAGCAGAAGCAGCGGTCCTGCCAGGGACATAAACCTGTCTCCTTGGTGTCTTACGGTTCCAAGGTCATTCCCTCAGCCTTAGCCTTGGCGGGGTTATAGCTTCTGATACCAGGAAGGGCGGTTCCCAACATCCAGGTAAAGTAAATCCATGGAGATAGAAAGCAGATTAATGGTTGCAAGTGCTGGAAAGAGGGAGGAATGGGGAGGGACTGCCTACTGGGCATAGAATTGTCTTTTAGGGTAATAAAAATGTTAGAAATAAATAGAGGTAATTGTTGCATACATTGTGAAGTGTACAAAATACCACTGACTTGTACACTTTAAAATGGTAAATTTTGAATTACATGAATTTCACATTAATAAAAAATGAATTTCAATCTTCACTGTATATGCTACATAAAAATTAATTGAAAATAGATCATGGGCATAAACATAAAATAATATACAATTCCTTATACAACTACAGAAAAAGCTTATAAAGCAAACATGGTAAAATATTTTTGTGCCCTGGGAGTAGGTAAAGAATTTTTAGACAAGATATCAAAAGCAAAAACCATAAAGAAAATGATATGTTAAACTTTGTTAAATATAAAACTTATCAAAATAGTCAAGCTTCAGACTGAGATAAAATAAGAAGAAAAAATAGATATGTAGCCAAAATACATTTCAATAGGTTAATGAATAAACCAACTGTTGTATATTTATACAATGGAATGTTACTCAACGGCAAAAAGAAATGAGTTACAAAGCCATTAAGAAAGGATAAGCTTTAGATACATATTGCTAAATGAAAGAATCCAGTTTGAAAATGATTCCACTTACATGACCTTCTGGAATAGGCAAAACTATAGTCAAGGAAAGATCAGTTGTTGCCAGGGGTTTGTGGGGAAGTAGGGGCTAAGTGATTTAGATCAGTATCAACAGTGGGAAAGCATATCAACAGTACCTTTGATGTGATATGAAGAAAACGGCACTTTGCCTCTGTGGTCTTCATCCCCAAAATCCATATCCCCAGTCTAATCAAGAGGAAAACATCAGACAAATTTTGCTAGAGGGACCTCCTACAAAATACTTACCCAGTACTCTTCAAAAACAACTGCATATATGAGGGAAAATAGAAAGTCACTGTGCACGTTCAGGGAAAAGGCTCAGGCTCAGATAAAACCTATGATCATCAGAACAGACACTACCTACAACAGTAAGAAAATGAACAAAACCCCCCCCAAAATAGCAAAACCCAAGGTAAGGGGGGAGAATCTGATCTACAGTGTTACTATATTTTTAGATTTAAATGTCCAATTTCCAACACAAAAAATTGAAAGGCATAAAAGACACAGGAGAATAAGTCCTATTCTAAGGTGAAAAAATAAAGCAACAGAACTTGTTTCTCAAAAAGTCCTGATGGTAGAGTTACTAGACAAAGACTGTTTTAAAGATCCTTAAAGAACTAAAGGGCCTTCTGATCAAGATGGAGGCATAGATAAATACACTTTACTTCCTTATACAACTACAGAAAAAAAATTGCAACTAGACCTCAAAACAAATAACACTTAGAGCTGTCAGAAAATCAAGCTGTATGGAAGTCTGACGGCCAAGGATTTAAAGAAGCCACATTCATCCAGATGGGTAGGAGGGGTGGAGACGTGGAGATGGGTGGAAAGGCACAGAGACAGTCAGAGAGGCATGGAAACACAGTATGGCGTGGAGAGGTGGCAGAATGGGCAATCTCACATTCGTGGGTGGTGGATAAAAATTGGGAAGAATACCTTGAGAGGGAGGGATCCCAGGCCCAGGCAATACCACACAGCCCAGGGTTCCAGCACCAGGAAGAAAATTCCCATAACCTCTGGCTGTAAAAACAAGAGAGGGTTGGAGCAGTGGAAGAAGCTGTTGGATGTTCAGGGGACACTGCTTAAAGGGTCCACACAGACTTAGAACTTATGCAAATCAACCTCATCTGGGACTCAGCACCAGTGCAAGTGCTGGAAGGACACCAGTTGCATACAGGAAGTAAGTGAAATGACTAAGAACAGGGCATGTGCTGGGAAAACCTCCAGAAGCCAGGCAGCAGCATTGTCCTCTCTCTCAGACCAACCCCCACCCCTGCAACATAAACATAAACTGATGAGCGGGTGGACCCACCCTGTTGATCACCTAAGGCACCCCCCCCCAGCCATAAAACTTACAGGTATGCTTTTCTACAATAGGCCATGATATAAAGATAGGGAGTCAAAGCAGCTCTACCTAATATACAGAAACAAACACAGGGAGGCTGACAAAATGAGGAAACAAAGAAATATGGCCCAAATGAAAGAATAGAACAAAACACTAGAAAAATAACTAAATGAAATGGAGATAACCAACCTACAAGATGGAGAGGTCAAAACACTTGTCATCAGGATGCTCAAAGAAATCATTGAGTATGGCAACACATAAAAAAGACCCAGGAAGAAATGGAGATCACATTAAGTGAAATACAGAAAAATCTACAGGGAACCAGCAGTGGAGGAGATGAAGCTGAGATTCAAATCAAAGATTTGGAACATAAGGAAGAAACAACCATTCAACCAGAGCAACAAGAAGAAAAAAGAATTAAAAAAAAATGAGGATTGTTTAAGGAGTCTCTGGGAAATCTCTAAATGTACCAACATCCAAATCATACACATGCCAGAAGGAGAAGAGGAAGAGCAAGAAATTTAAAACTTGTTTGAAAACATAAACCAACTGTTTATTTTTTGAAAGAAAACATCCCTCGTTTGGTGAAGGAAATATACATGCAAGTCCAGGAAGAACAGAGGAGAGTCCTACACAAGATAAACCCAAAGATGACCACACCAAGACACATCATAATTAAGATGCCAAAAGTTAAAGATAAAGAATCTTAAAAGCAGCAAGAGAAAAGCAGATAGTTACCTACAAAGGAGTTCCTGCAAGACTGTCAGCTGATTTCTCAAAAGAAAACTTGTAGGCAAGAAGGGATTAGCAAGAAGTATTCAAAGTGATGAAAAGTGATGACCTAAAGAAAAGTGAGGATCTACAACCTAGATTACTCTATCCAGCAAAGCTATTATTTAGAATGGAAGGACAGATAAAGTGCTTCCCAGACAAGGTAAAACTAAAGGAGTTCACCATCACCAAACCACTATTATATGAAATGTTAAAGGGCCATATTTAAGAAAAATAGCAAAACTATGAACATTAAAAAGACAACAAATGCACAACTATCAACAACTGAATCTAAAAACCAAACTAAGCAAACAACCAGAACAGGAACAGAATCATAGACATGGAGATCATTTGAAGGGTTATCAGCTGGAAGGGGGAAGGGGAGAATGGGGGAAAAGGTGTAGGGATTAAGAAATATAGTTAGTAGGTACAAAATAGATAAGGGGATGTTAAAATAGTAAGGAAATGGAGAAGCCAAAGAATTTATATGCCAGGAAATATGTAAGAAATACAAGAAGTATGTAAGGCCAGGTCCCCGGTAGAGGGTGTGTGAGAGGCAACCACACACTAATATTTCTCTTCTTCTCTTTCTCCCTCCCTTCCCCTCTCAAAAAATAAATTTAAAAAATCCTAAAAAAATAAAAAGAAAAAAGAAACCAGAAAGAAATCCTGGAGCTAAAATGTACAGTAGCTGAAATGAAAAATTATTTAGAGAGATTCAAGGACAAATTTGAGCAGGCAGAATAGAAAACTTGAAGATATGACAATGGAAATTACCAAGTTTGAGAAACAAAATAAAAAAACATTTTTTAAAAAGTGAACAGAACCTAAGGGACCTATGGGCACCATCAAGTGGACCAACATACATGTTGTGAGAATCCCAGAACGAGAAGAGAGAGACAAAGGGGCAGAAAGAATATTTAAAGAAATGGTGGCCAAAAACTTTGCAAATTTTATGAAGAACATGAATATAAGTATTTAGAAGATCAACTAACTCCAAGTAAGATGAACTCAAAGAGACCCACACTGAGACACATTATAATCAAACTTTTAAAAAACAAAGATAGACTCTTGAGATCAGCCAGACAGAAGCATTCATTATAAGCAGTCAAAAAGAAGTGACATGTCACATCTAAGGAATCTGCAAGGAGATTATCTGTAGATTTGTCATCAGATACTTTAGAGACCATGCCAGAAGGCAGTGGGATGATGCATTCAATGTTCTAAGAGGGAAAAAAACTATCAATCAAGACACTATATTGCTTTTATGCCTTTGTCAAACATGAGTTGTCTATTTATGTTGGTTTTATTTTTGGACTGTATTCTGCTACATTATAACCTATATGTCTATCTTTATGTTAATACCATGCTGCTTTGATTAGTGTAGTTTTATAATAATTCTTAAAGCCAGCTAATATTAGCCTTACAACTTTACACTTTTTTTTCACGGCTGTTTTGGCATTCTAGTCCTTTGATTTTCCATAATGAACTATATACACATATTTCATATTCTATCAATACAGTGACAATCATTCCACAGTTAAGTTTTTCAATGTCTATAGTCTGCTGGGATTTTGATTGGGATTAAATTAATTCAAAGAATCAATTTAGAGAGAAGTAACACCTTAACAATACTGACTCTTCCAATCCATGAACAAGTTATATGTCTCGATTTACTTGGATCTTAATTTCATCTCAGGAATATTTTGCAGTTTTAAGTTTTTTCATGTTTTTGTCAGATATATTCTTAAGCATTTAGTATTTTTGGTACTATTGTAAGTGGTGCATTTCTGTTTCAATTTCAGACTTTTTTGCCTGATTATAGAAATTGAATTAATTTTTGTGTATTTATCTCCAATTATGCAACTGTGCTAAAGTCTAGAATATTTTTTACAAATTCCATAGTATTTTTGACATAGACAATAATGTTTGCAAATAAAGCAGTTTATCTTCTTACTTTCCAATATTGGTGCCTTTTGTATTTCTTTTCTTCCTTTCCCTTTTTTAAATCACACTAGCTAGAATCTGTAGTTCAATGTTGAATAGAAATGGCAAGAGTGTATTTCTTGTCTTTTTTTTTGATATGAGGGGGAAAGCATTCAGTGTTTCATTATTAAGTAAAATGTTAACTGCTGGTATTTTGTAGATGCCATTTACCAAGTTGAGGATATTCTTTTCTGTCCTTAATTTGCCAAGAGTTTTTAATTAGAAATGAATGTTCAATTTTGTCATGCCTTTTCTACATTTATTGCCACATTTATTTCTGTATGTGATTATATTTTTTAGTCTGTTAATATAGTGAATTACATTGATTTATTTTCAAATGTTAAACAAACCCTATATTCCTGGGGTAAACACTACTTGGTCATTATGTATTTCTAAAAATATATTGTTGAATTAAATTTGCTAAAATTTTGTTTAGAAATTTTTCATCCATGTTTATGAAGAATATCTATAATTATCTTGTAATATTTTGATTTTAGTGTCATGCTAGCTTCATAAACTGAATTGGAAAGTGGTATATTCTCTTTACTTTTTTGGTAGAGTTTGTATAAAATTTGTATTATTTCTTCCTTAAATATTTGGTAGAATTCACCAGTGCAGTCGCTTGAGCTTTGAATTTTCTTTTGGGGAAGGTTTTTAACTACAATATCAGTTTATTTAACAGATAACAGGATTGTGAAGGTTGTTTATTTCTTTGTGCATGAGATTTGGTAACTTGTCTTTAAAATAAGTTGTTCATTTCATCTAAATTGTTGGATTTTTTGGCATAATGTTCTTTCATAATCTTTCCTTATTATCTTTTTAATATTTCTGATGTTGGTAATTTGTACTTTTCCCCCCTGATCAGTCTGGCTAAAGGCTTTAATGATCTCAAAGAACTGTCTTTTGGTTTTATTGATTTTTCTGTTCTCTATTTCTTTGATTTCTACTTTAATGTTTCTTATATCTTTTTTTCCTACTTATTTTCAAGTCGTCCTTCTTTTGATAGTTTCTTAGGGTGAAAGCTAAAATTCATGGATTTAAAGGCAAGAAACAATAACAAAGAAATAGAAACAACCACATTTAAAAACAGGCAGAGAGAGAAATTGAATAGAGATTTCTCCAAAGATGAATATGGCCAATAAGCACACAAGAAGATGTTCAACGTTACTAATCATTGGGAGATACATATCAAAACCACAATTAGATACTACTTTACCCCCATGAGGATGGCAGAGAGAGGGAGGATAGCAAGTGTTCAAAGTGGTGAGGATATAGGGAAATTAGAACACTCATGAATTACTGGTGGCATTGTAGACACTGGTGTGACCTTGTGGAAAGCAGTACAGTAATTCCTCAAAATATTAGTCATAGAATTACCTTATGATCCAGCAACTTCACTACTGGGTATATACCCAAAAGAAGTGACAGGAAGGATTTAAACAGATATTTGAACACCCATGTTCATTGCACCATAATTCATAATAGCCAAAATGTAGGTGGAAGAAACTCAAGTGTCCACTGGTGAATGAACAGATACAAAATGTGAAAAGGACCCAGAGTATCCAAAGCATCTTGAAAGAGAATGAAGTTGGAGGACTTAATCACTTAATTTCAAACTGGTATAAAGCTACAGTAATGAAAACATTGTGGTACTGGCAATGTTTTCATTACATCCTCACCACTCAATTCTGAATCAACAAGTAAATCCAAGGACAGAATAAGGGAATTAGCCCCAAACTTACATAGTTACCTGATTTTCAACAAGGATGCCAGGTCATCTGATAGGTAAAGGAAAATCTTTTCAATGTGTGATTCTGGAATAATGGATATCCATATAAGAAAAAATTAACCTTAGTGCCTACCTCATGTCATACACAAAAATTGATATTAGATAGATCATAGACTTATACACAATAGGTAAAACTATAAAGATTTTAGAAGAATATCTGTGACTTGTGGGTAGACTTTTCTGGGCAAGACATAGAATAGCAATAAACATAAAAGAAAATGGATAAATTGGACTTCATCATAAAAAAATGCTCATCAAAAGATATTATTAAGAAAGCAAATAGTATAGCCACAGAATGGAAGAAAATATTCACAGAACATATATTTGATAATGAACTTGTACCCAATTTACAGAAGGAAATTTAACATCATTATAAAAAACACAAACAATGTAATAAACATAGGCAAAAGACTTGAACAAACACTTCACAAAGGAAGATATGTAAATGGCTAGTAAACATGAAAAAACAAGATCTTAGAGCTAGACATGCTGATGCTACCAGAATATTGTTGTTTAAATGATTAGCAGACAGAACTAAGAAGTAATTTTTCTTAAATCCTAAGTTAATATTGATACTTCTAATTCAAATGTAACGTGGTAGTATTTACCTAATTTTCTTTATATGTGTATCTTTCTCTTACAGTGAAATCTTGGTTCCTAATATCATTAATATATTTGCTTTATTCTACAATTACATTAAAAAGTTTCAGAGTTACAATACTTATATGGTTACTTATAATATACCAGCTAAGCAAAGTATAAGTTTTCTTTTAGGTCTTTTGGTCTCTAGAGTACCTCTCACTAAGCCTAAGACACATGGTCAAAATCTACTTGAATTGCAATTATTTCCTCTTTCATTATTTGTTTGTTTGATTTATAGTTAGGTAAATTCATTTTTGTTTCTTTTTACTAATAAATATCAAAAGAAGGGTAGAGATAGAAAATAATCAGTTTGCAATTCCTGGGGTAACTGATTCAAGTAAGGATCATCAATGTATGTTAAAACCTTTGGGTAAAAATTTGTTGGGGTCAAGATATCCACATGGCCTCAGAGTTACACCCCATTTGTGACATTAGTTACATAGGATAAGTTTTGTGATCACCACCTTACCCATCAAATTTAGCAACACCAACAGTAGAACAATCTGACATTATGTAACCCAAAATGATGCGATAAAAAAATACACAAACTCACCTATAAAGTATTCTTGTTAAAATGTTTGATATCAATCCACTCATGGGGGTAATAACCAGATAAACACAGAATGTGAGGCTGAGATGCTGAAACAATGGCAATGTCATGAGAAGAAAAAAAAAAGATAGTGAAAATTGTTCTAGATTAAAAGAGACCTTGAAAACATAACAAACAAGTGCAAAGCATAAGTCTCGATTAGATCTTGGATAAAAAACTACCAGCACAAAAACATTTTTGTGATAATTCGGGAAATTTGAATATATAGAGCATATTTCATGATGATGGAAAATCATTGTTGATTTCTCAGCTAAGGCTATGGCTCTGTGTTTGTGTAGAGGATGTCTTTTTCTTAGGAAGTTCAGGCAGAACATTTTGCAGTGTCCTAGTGTCTACAACTTACTTTTGAATGGTTTAGCCTATAGGCACATACAGAAAGCGCTAAAGCCATAGTGGCAAACGTTAAAAATTGAGAAGTATTAGATAATAGCACAGGGGTATTTATTTTAGTATCTTTCAACTTTTATGTATGTGGGCAATTTCTTTTTTTTTTCTTTCAAAAAATTGGGAAAAAAAAGATGAAATACAGGACTAGTGGAGGGGCAATCTGAATTTTTGTCACCAGGTGGTGCTAGTGATCCTCAAATAAAGCTAAATAAACTTCTGAACAGTCCATATGGATGATTTAATGTTTACTTAGGAAAAGACTGGATATGTGGGGAGAGGAACACAGAGTATAAATCCAGCTCTTCAATTTTGCCAGTTTTTACTTGCTTGCTTCGTGATATTCCATGTACCTTGAAGAGATTCAGCTATACATTTTCTGGGTCTCAGAGGTAGCCCCTGCCCCGCCCCTTCCCCGTACTAGGCCCTTCTTCACTTCTCACGGGGTTACTGCAGTAATTTTTTACTCCAGGTGCTTTCATCCGCGCTGCTGGCACAGTAACGTTTCCGTAGCACCTCTCTCCTCTTCATCAGCTATCCATTTCCCTCCAAATTGTTTCCGCTCCTCAGCAAAGTGTTAACGTCTGATGCCAGCCTGCTTCCACCAGATATTTCCCATTACCGCCCTGCATTAATCCTACCCAGTAGACACCTTGATTGCTGTTCTTTTTTTAAATGAATGTCATATACTTTCTTGACCTTGAGTAATTCACTTCATATTTCTCCTCACCCAACATGGCCTTCTGCCCACTGTCAAAGTCTGACCTTATCCTCATCAAAGCCCTGATTAAATGTAACTTCCTTTCAGTAACCTTCCCAAACACCCTATTCAGAAATATTCTTCTTTCCACAGCACTTTGTGATTTTCTTATTGAACTTACCACATTTCGTGTTCTATAATAATTACATGCAAACCCTAAATCATAACTTTCAAGGTAAGCAGTTTATCTTTATAGTCTCACATTGTGTTTAGTACTACGTGGCATTCACTAAAGCTCAGTGGAATTGAAATTCAGGATTATGCAAAGCTAGTTCACAGTAACAGTTAAAGTGCTGACCAGTCGCCAGCAATTTCCAGCCTTACTCTGGCTGTTCGTAACACAATGATGGGCCACTGCAGTGAGACACCAACATGGATAAAGATGTCCATGGCTTATCAACACCCACTAACTAAAAAATTAATCAATATGAGGTAAAATTGCCATTCAATTAAAAACTCAGACTTTTGCATGTCATTTGATTCATATATTCCATGTCTAGGTAAGAATGTGATAAGAACACTCAAAGATTTGCTTTAAGATTATTTGGAAGGACATGGAACAAAGGGTAAAAATTAGAAGCAACCTAATCACCCAACAGTACAGGGTTAGTTAAATAAATTCTGATACAGCCGTACAATGGATTACTATAGAGCCATTAAAGATAGAAAAAGGTCCCCAATGTGCATTGTAAGCACAAAAAAGTTTTATAGGATTGTGTTGACTTTATAATGCTTTTTTTAAAAACTAGAGTTACCTCTTTTTTTAAAGATTTTATTTTTAGAGAGGGGAAGGGAAGGAGGAAGAGAGAGAAACATCAATGTGTGGTTGCCTCTCAGTGTGGCCCCCACTGTGGACCTGGTCTGCAACCTAGGCATGTGCCCTGACTGGGAATTGAACCTGTGACCCTTTGGTTCTCAGCCCACACTCAATCCACTGAGCTACACCAGCCAGGGCTTATAATGCTTTTTAATGCAAGAAAAGACATGCATAGAAAAAAGACAAAGTAATAGCAGAGATATCCTAGGTTTGGAGACTGTTTTCAATTTTCTCTGATGCTACCTTTTCAACACTTTTAACAATGAGCATCTATATTAAGAAAACAATAAGAAAATTATTTTTAAGAAAAAAATATAGCCCCAAAGTTCTTCTGTTGGATACACAAAATCTATTGATGCAGAAAGGAATATCAGGCTCTAGCAGTAGTCCATGGGCCTCTCCTGTAGAACTAGGGGCAGGAAAAGCCAAACGACAACACAGGAGAAGACAGTGTCAGAGGTCAGAAAAGGTGAGGAGCCCAAGCAGGAAAAGATGAGGGTTAAGGAGTGCGGTTACCATGCTCAGAAACAGAGGACAATCAGGAAAACCATAGGAATCAAGCAGGTACCAAGATTGTAATGTAGATGAAAGATAACTATACTTAGAAATCTAGGTCCAATATTCACTAAGTGGATTCCCACTAGGTAGGTAGTCTTCAGTAAATCATTTATATTTTCAAGGGTCAAGAAATATTTTGAACATATTTTTAGTCCCATTTTTACAAGTGAGTACAGTAGCTAGCACTCAGGAAAGATGAATCAAGTTATGTATACACTAGCACACCTGGCATTTTGGACCACATGCATCTTTGTTGTGGAGAGCTGTCCTACGTGAACAGGTACATTAATATGGAATAATAAGTGATGAGGTCAATTTCAATAAAGAGCCAGAGAGAGTTGCCCAGTAAAAAGGAAAGCAGATAAGAGGCATTTGTGGTCAATAGAGGAACTAGGGACAATAGGTCATTTTACATAAAATTTCCCTAAATAACTCAGTATGTATCTCACCATGGAGTGCTCTCCCCAGGTCAGGGACTGGAGAACTTCAATATCTGTAGTTGACAGGCATATGCTCCAAAGCTATACAAGTCAAGCCAAGTTAAGCCACCAGCAAATAGAGCATCTTTTGTGAGTTGATTTTAAGCCAAGTCTGCCAGAAAGGGGTCTCATATCCTTTCCGCCTATGCAGAGGTGGGTGGGCCTGAGGGTGTCCAGATGTGTGCAAAAGGGTGAGTTATTGTCCCGGACTTGGAAACGGAGCAAAAGGATAAGTAAAGAGGTTCTGAACTTGGCAGAGGTATTTGATGGAAGACTCTAAAGTAACTCTTCAAATCATTGTACCCTGTTAAGGTCCTCCAAATTTGGAGTGTTGTTTGTTTTAATCCCATTTATTTTTTAAGAGAATAGTCACTGAGTATTACTTCCACAATACACTTCAAATTTATTCCAAAGTAGCGATATGAGTTTAATAAAAAATGGGAATAAAAATTTAATTTCATGTTTAACTTAATTATGGATTTCATTTTTGAAAAAAGTTTTTAATATGCAATTTAAACATTTTTGTATTTTAAAGATTAGAAAATACAGTAAAAAAACAATAAAGAGAATAAAATTTATACTTGACTTCATCACCCAGATAGACTCAATATTCACATTTTGCCATGTTTTTTCTTCTTTTAAAAAAGATTTTATTTATTTATTCTTAGAGAAAGAGGAAGGAAGGGAGAAAGAGAGGGAGAGAAACATTGAAGCATGAGAGAATCATTGACCATTTGCCTTGCATGTGCCCCCAACCAGAGACCAGGCCCGCAACACAGGCGTGTGCCCTGACTGGGAACTTTTCACTTTGGCAACTTTTCACTTTGTGGGATGATGTTCAAGCAACTGAGCCACACTCATCAGGGCTGGTGTATACTTTTTCAGACTTCTTAAATCAGTAGCTCTGAACCCAGCCTACCTATTAGCTTCACCTGAATAAACTTTTAAAATGTAACCGTTACCAGCCTCATCCGGGTACAAGTAAAGCAGAACCTGGAGGTGGAGGGGGTGGAACCAAATGTAGGTCATTGTTTTTTAAGCTTCACCAGTGAGTCTTACATGCAGACAGGGTGGAGAACCACTGTCTTAAATGAATGGCATAATAGTAATACTGTTTCCAGATGAAGCATCTAGGCCACATTAGGCTAAAGTAAAATATGCTGGTGCCTACAGCTAAGTGGTGCTCTGGCTGTAGTTGACATTGGCAGTGAGGAAATGAGAGTGGTAGAGAGGCCACCTGGCACGCAGCAATCCTCAGTGGCCTGGCACCGTCCGAGCCACACCACCACTGTCCGTGGTGAACAGCAATCAGTAATCCGGGCAGAAGTAGCTGTAGATAGTTTGCAAACAGCAAGCTGTCAACCACATGTGCAGTTACCACTAGTTACTGTATTCTTATTTCAATTTACAAAAAAGTCAGAATTTATCATCAGAATGTCTTCTTCAAATATACAAATTCAAATGGCCTGATGAACTTTATGACGGGCTCCCAGGTAAGCTAAGTGGTGAGAATGTGTGGAGGGTGCAGATTGCTTTGCCCTGGCTCCTGTGTGGCAAGCTCACAGTGGGTTCTGGGGAACTGTTTGCATAAAGGGTCAGGGAGGTAGTATGGGAGAAACACACTGTAAGATCCAATTGAAGGAAGCATCAGTCATCCAAAAATGTATATCCATCAGCTCTTGCCGATAGAAAGGAGACAGGCAGGTTCTCTGTGGGGGCCGCACAAGCTGCCTTTTTCACAGTGGGGTCTGGCCTCAACTCTGTACATCCCAGAGATGGGATAGTCCCAATCTTTCCAGGGGATGGTCAGCTCTCAGGACAGCCACACACAGTAATGCTGCAGCATTAGTCAGAGGGGGAAAGTATTTACTAGTCACCAGAATAATTTGTGCTTATTACCCAAAAGATTTTCTCCTTCCTTGGAAGGGAAACTGGAGGTAATGAGTGAACATTTACTACAATGTCAGTGTGTCAGGTATTTTACATTTTAGTATTTCATTTACAGGTAAGAAACTAAGGCACGGAAAACATGCCCAAGTTCCCAGAGCTGAGCAGTGTGATGAAGGCGAGGTTTAAACCCTGGTCTCCCTGGCTCCAGAGGGGGGCCAGCCTTCCCAGCAGATGAAGTGAGTATTTGGAAGGCTGCCCAGGAGATTGAGAAAAGGGAAAGGTACGATCCTGACTCAAATGTCATGAAATGTGTCCTAAGCGGGTGGGCTTCTCTGCTGAGCTTCTCTGGTGATCAGAAGGATTTAGGTTGCCAAATACAGTGTATCTCTTTTGGAAAGCGTTGTATAATACTTAAAATATCTTTCTCTCATTCCTTAACTTACTCTCACATACAGAAAAGTGAACAAATTTTAGACTTCAGAGCTTATCTGTACTACCAGTGGACTCTGGAATGCATTTGGAGAGCGTATCAACACAGACACATTAACTTTGATTTTGTGAGACTGTGACGCTTGTTTGACAAACCCAACTTGAAATTAGAGATTTGAGTCAGAATATGAACACATTTTCTCCTCAGTGAATTCCATAAAAAAGTTAATATTTCCACAGCTCTCAGGTTAAACTTGGCTCTATACCAGAGAACTGGGGACCATTCTCTTTAGTCACTCGTAAATCCATCAATACTTGTAATGAAATTTAGAGTATGATTTTGGCACTCAAAAGCAGCCTTCTACCAGAGACCCCTCAATCTATTTTTCCTGCAGTGAAGTTATCTTAAAAACAAGACAAAAAGAACCGTGCCGCATTTTGTGAAGCTAGTTTCCAAGGCTTAAGGGAAATAAATACGCTTACTATTGAGAGGTTATCACCATAGGTTTTCTAGCAGGAAATGTTCATGACTGATTTTGGACCAATGGAAACAACTAATCTTTGGAACAGAGTTTAAGTGGGAATTGCTGTGCACTTATCAGTTTTAAATTGATTTACAGTTCATGCAGCCCTTAGATGGCATGAGTACTGCACAAGGCACCTTGGTGAAGGCCACAGGGATAAGCAATAAAGGTCAACAGTCAGTCAAATCTCTGATTGGAGTCTCACAGAAGCTCAATACTACTGCTGATGTGGTCCATATGGTAACACAGAGGAGGGCTGACCCCTCCCTTCCTCTGGTATTTTTGAGTGTGTCAAGATAATCTGAATTATACAACTGAACAGTTTGTTCTTATTATTCAAGTTGGATTATTTCTAGGGTCAAACTACTACAATTACTAAGAATTATGTAGAGATTTACAGTTGATAAACAGAAGTGGTATAGCATAGGATAATATTATATTCTGGATTTTTTTTTCTTTAAAAAATGTTTGGGTTCTCCACTTTTAGATGGAATAATCACCTTTAAAGGGGCAATTTCTTTGGCTTATTTAACTCAGAACTGACTTCCTTATCTTTCTTTTGCAACCCCTTCTCAGTTCTCAGTGAGGTTCAGCATTGTCTGTCTAAGCCAGCCAGGCTCACATCTGAATCTCAGAACTGTAGAGTCTCATGATTGGACCTTATAGGGTTCTTCATTCAATCACCGACTTGATACTTAAAGCCTTTTCTATCACCTAACTTGTGATTTCCAAAGTATTTGAGCACCTACTCAGTGCCAGGCACCATATTCATTCTACTGAATAATTATTTCTGCCAGATACTGAGCAACGTTGTAAAGGAGGAAGATATAGTCATAACAAGGCACAGCCTGCCCTAATGTAAGAGATAGCTAAGAAGATTTTAATAGGATGTAGCAAGTACTTTGCAGAGGTTTATGTGGAGAACTGGGAAGGAGAGGAAGGGACCCTCGCTAAGAGGAGACTCCAGGAAGGGGAGCTGGGCCTGCTTTCTGGAGTAGAGAACACTAGAATCTAGTCTTGAAGGATGAATAGGAGTAATCCAAGTGGCTGTCAAACAAGAAAGCTTCAAAGGCAAAATTTCAGAAAGACTGTCGGGGACCACTCTATGTGGTTTCTAAGATTGCAGCCCCACAAGAGCAAGCCCTGAAAGGGGCTAGTAAGTCTCCCTGGAAAACCAGGCAACACAAGTGGCAGACATGACCCGACTCTAACATCGAGGGTTCCCATGGGAATCAGGCCTGAAATGTACATTGTATCCGTTGAAGCTTGCTCTGACTAGGATAGCCCTGTCGATGTAAACCGGATGTTTAAGTTCAAGGCATAAGGAGTAAACTCCTTATCTCATGAAACAAGTCTTAAAGACCTTCTGGCATCAGCATGACTCACAGACCCTGACTTATGACAAATCTCTGTATTCCTTCAATTGTTATCAATAGATAATACCTGTTTTTGTTTGACTATAGCCCTTTGACATTGATTGATGAGCTATGCACGTATGCTGTATACACCTACACATACCATTCCCAATAAAAGCCATTTGGGAGAAGGGCTCGCGGCATTCCCCATTGGAGGAAATCACCACCCCCTTTCCTGCCAGAATAGCAAGATTGTGTCCAGGACGATTATTTACCATCTGCGGTGGACAGGAGGATTCTGTGGGCTGGAGTTTCTCCCACAAAAGACCATGTACCTCTCTCTAAATCTTGGTTTCTTTATCTATAATAGTATTTACTTTACAGGAATGTTGTGGGGAATAAATGAGAGAATCTATAATGGACATAGTAAGTGCTCATCAATGTATAGTGAATACAGTGAAATAATTGTATATATACATACACTCACATATAAATAAACACCACACTTTTTCATTCTGATAATTCTATCACATGTACATGATTTAGTCACCTTTTGCTTTTGGAGAGTGTGGTGTGAGGGACAGGCTCCTCCCTTATCCCTCTTTGCCGCTGCCCCGGGAGTGTGTCTGGTCAGCAGAAGATGGCAGAGGTGGAAAGGTGAACCCAAGGATGAGCATGAATTTCCAAAAAATATTTCTCTGTGCGTTCTTAGTTGACAATAATAGTGATGTATGTGGGAGATGAGGATGGGTCCTTGGCCATGTCGCTGCACTTCTGTTTGCTGTTATTTTGCTTGGCTTTCACTTATCTACTGTGGTTTTAGAAAACCATCATCATCTGTTTCTTAGTCCACTGAAGTCGTGTTAGGAGATATAATAGTTAATTTTGTAGGACATCCAAGGTTGCTTTCCCTACATACAAAATATGCATTTCACTACCAATTAAGAATAATGGGACAAAGCAGATTCTATACAGAGGGAAATAAAATTTTAAAAAACAAAACAATGATCAGTGAGAAGAGCATGAGAGAGAGCAAGCATATGAAGAAGTCTCTACTGGGGTGGTGAATCATTGCCCTATTTCCTTTGCTTGCCAAGCCCTCCTGCTGAGATGTTCCTTTGCCAGACAGAATTAGAGCTGAGTAAATAGGGAGGTGGTTATTCACTCATATCATCCTAACACCCCACATGTCAGTTTAAGAAAGTAGTACTGAAAATTCTGTGACTTTTTGGAATCAGAAACCAAATTACTTTTAGAATTAAAAGAATCAGAGTAGAGGCGGCCCCGATAACTTATCTGATGAAACAGAAGAGGCCTGACGGAGATCACCTGGGCACATTAGGCAAACAACCTCAGGGCTGCTGCTGACAGGACACTTTCCCCAAGTGCTATTCATTATGATGTATTATTAGCTGACTGCAGGCAGCGGATACCCTTTGCATCTTAACTAAAGTGCAGCAGCCATTTAGCTATTGGGGCTCACTCAGTCTTTACAATTGTCTTAATCATTAGTGAGTTAGTTAAACTATAACATTAGATGATAAAAATAATCACCAGTGTCACTTGGGAACGAGTGGAAAACAGGAACTGGTTGGCCGAAGCTCTGAGTGGAGACATTCCTGACGGAGCAGATTGATGACTTGACAATCAGCACAGCTCCGGACCCAGCCAGTCTCGTCCCTGCCTCCTCGGGCATATGGAGTATCATGAGATTGTTGTTTGGGTGTTGATTTCTGCTTCAGAGTGTGGTGGGTGTGTGTGTGGCAGGGAAGGCAGTCCATGGCCTTTATGTTCAGTTCTCAATCATTCTGAAATTGATGATGCAGTTAGTAGATATTTGAAACTCATGTTCCTTTCAGTGCTCTCTTTTTGGGCCATTTCACTGATTATTAATGGCTCCACCTGGACAGCTCTGGAAATGATGCTGAACTTCAATCAAACCTTTTTGGTAGTTCTGCAAAGAGCTCTTGAGCGTTAGCTCAGAGACTGTGAAGGGAAGCTCAAACTGTGCTTTACAGTTACCTCTAGATTTTAATGATTGGCATATTCATTTTCTGCTGCAAATCACCCAGAGTTAACAGAATAAACAAAGCTTAATTGGTTTGGTTTCATTCATGGTTTGATGACTGACCATAGGCAGGAAACGTGGGGGGGAAAATCTCTTAAGAGACCTGAGATAAGACATTCATGGCCTTTTATTTTATCCAAAGTTTTTAAAACATTAAAGTTCCTTTTAAAGTTTTGAAAACTTCACACTTTTTGTTTGTGTGTGTGTATATATATATGTATGTATGTGTATATTCCAGTGTATATTCCAGTAAATGACCCTACAATCAAGATAAGAGTTTATACAGATCCTCTATAAATCAACTCCAAACCCTTGCCAACACTACTCTACTTTCTGGTCCTTACACTTTTGCCCTCTAGATATATCAGTGGAATGGTAGATTATGTAGCCTTTTTTGTGGTCTAATACATTTGAGATTGATCTGTGGTAGGCAGTTAGACAGACCTGAACTGAACAAGGACAATAGGCCACGTGCAGAAGGTCACCAGAATGGAAAGCCCTGGGTGCCTAGCTATTGTTAGGTAAAACTGGGAAAAGAAGTAAGCTTTCCTCCCCTCGCATAACATTGGTCATTAGGTTTAGACCCCCAACCTCTCCTAAAATCTCCAACCTTAAAAGCCCTCAGGACCAAAGCCCTGGCTGGTGTAGCTCAGTGGATTGAGTGCAGGCTGGGAACCAAAGTGTCCCAGGTTCGATTCCCAGTCAGGGTACATGCCTGGGTTGCAGGCCATAACCCCCAGCAACCACACACTGATGTTTCTCTCTCTATCTCCCTCCCTTTCCTCTCTAAAAATAAATAAATAAAATCTTAAAAAAAAAAAAGCCCTCAGGACCAAGGACCCCACGCTGGCCCTCTCTCTCCTCTTACTCCGACGTTCTCCCCCAGGCACGTTACCTTTACCCTTCTCTCTCCAAGTGCTAAGGGCTCCCTTCTTTTGCCTCTGTGATTTGTTTCCTGAACCCATTTCTTCTACCACTCTCTTCTTCCTCTGTGGTTTTCTAAATAAACTTTTTCTTATAGTTTGAGACTTGGCTCTCAAGTCTTTCCCAGCCAGAACTCAGGGACCAAGGTCGCTGAACTGAGGTCCGGTCTGACCCCACCAGTCCAACACCTGGTACTGTTCTCACCGCCGCCAACACGTCTGTGTTACTTTATTACATTGTTGTATTAATTAAACAAGAAGGCTATTAGACTGAGGTGGGTTGGCAGCCTATGTAAGCAAACCAAAACCGAAGCCGATAGACGCCTCAAGCATAATGGAAACCTAAGGACAGCGGATCACAAACAGCCAGCTAGGCCGTCCCAAATAAGGCAATGCCAACCAATCGAAGAGTCTCTATGGAAGTCTTGCCCGTAGCTCCTGTTGGTGGAGCACAGCCAATTTGGTTTGGCACTCCCTGATCTGAACTGATTTTTTCCTCAAATATACTGTTAAATTTTTTATGCCTAAATTTATCTTTTAATACATATGGCAGTTATTCACTATTTTGTATTGCTGAGTGGTTTTCTAAAGTTCAGTTATCCACTCATTAGCAGACTTGTTTCTCCTCTTTTTTTCACCATCTGTTTCTGAAAGTTAATTTCCCCCCATTTATTTGCATCCTATTATAAACATAATATACATGCACAATGAAGAAAACTTGGATCTTCTCTCTCTCTCACACACACACACACACACACCTGCTGAAGTCCTACCCCCTACAGATGACCACTGACCACTGTTAACACAGCTGCCTCTCGTGCTCTCCCCTCTTCACCCCACTTTACTCCCTCAGCTTCTTTCAGGTATCTGCAATGTACTGTACACACATAATGTCATCCACTTTTGTGCTATGTAGCATTTTCTCAGTTGATTTAATATTTTAAATTAAACTTTTTGTTGTTATCTAATAATTTCTTACTTCTATAAAATAGCACATGTCTATAATTTAAAAGTCAAATAATAGTGCAAGTCTTATATTAAATATATTTAAAAGAATTAGCAATAGTTTTCTGCCCCATCCCTCCCCACCCATGAGTCTTCTTATAGGTGAACACTTGCAAAATTTTTAATGATTTCTTAAAGCTTTAATTCTGATGTTCTAATTCATATGTTCTATTGCTCAGGGTCTCAGCAGAAACAGATGGTCTGCTGAACGGGGTGACTGAAGAAGAAGCAATTTACATAGAAGCAGGCCAAGTTAAGGAACCAGCAAGGGATAGTAAAGCAGCTGGGACCAGCAGTAGTGAAACTAACAATAGTAGGATACCATTACCAACTCTAGGATTAAAAGGGGCAAGTTTGGGGGATCAATTACTAGAACCTAGTAAGACCAGGAGCTACAGCCTTAGTGGGTGAATGCAGTCACTACTCTGCCTGAGTGGGAAAGTGGAAGCTGAAGGAACCAATAGCCCACTTTCTGCCTTTTCTTGTCTTCCCCTCTCCCTCCAAGGTATTAAGCAAACCCAGCTATAACCCAATGACAAGGAACCCACATGGTACTGGATACTGAAGTCTGAGGAGATGAGCTTTCTGAGTCAGAGCGCAGCATGGAAAAGGTAAAAATAGATCTGCAGGGCTCAGGGGAAATTACCAGCACGTAGACTTAGACTTACTTACATTTTTGCTTTCTAGATTGCGGTGGTTTTGTGTTGATGATTTATTATGATAAATAATACTTGAACTCTTTTTCTCACACTAACTTACCTTTCCTTTTCACATAACTCATAATATAGCACTATGATAAATTTAATTTGAAAACAAGAATTGTAACAATATCTAGTGTGTTACATAATTATGTAAATAATTATTCACTGCTGAGCCAAATAATATACAATACTAACCTTCCCTTTCATGCCGCTCCCTACCTCACTATCTCCCAGGAATTCGTAAGTGCTTCGTATTTGCATTTGTTTAGTTTTCCGTGTGTTCAGCACTAACGTTTTTCTAAATGTTCCAAATAATTCTTTATGTGGCTGCACACATAAAAAATATCTGAGCTCCATTTTTCTCTGGAACCTTCTTTTCCTTACTTCAGTCTGAATTGGTTGTTTTCTAGGCCCTGATGCTTGCTGTCCATCTATGACTTTTGTCTTGAAATTTATCTTTCTACCGCCATTTTTGCTGAATTCCATGTTTTCCCCTCTCAGTTCTGTCCTGGGCTTTAGTAGAGTCCACCGTCCTCTTGTTTCATGAGAAAATGTGCAGAATAGGTAAGACTTCATTTGCATGTCTGGAAATATACCTAATGCTGCTTAAACATTCAATTGATTGTGTGTCTAGGGACACAATTCTAGGCTGAAAAACATTTTCCTTCAGAATTTTGTAGGTATTGTTCCATGGCCTTTGAGCTTCCACCGTTGCTGTTCAGATATTGCATGTGGCTATGAATCTTGTTCCGCCGTGTATGGCCTGCCTTTCCTTTCTGTGTGCCTTTCTACGTGCTCTGAATCTCTGGTGTTCTGAAGCTTCGTGATGCAATGTTGGGCTTTGTTTATGTTTGGCGCATGGTGGACTTTCAATCTCAAGTCTTGTTCATCAGTCCCGCAAAATTCCAATATATTGTATCTTTGATCATTTCTTTCCCCTGCTTTGATTTTCTTCTTCTGAAATCCTGTTGTTTGGATGCTGGATCTTCTGGGCTGATCCTCTAAGTTTCATTTTTTCCTCCTTCCCTGAACCACCCAGCATTTACTTTGTGAATAACTTATAATAACTGTTTTTCAAAGTTAGGCATGTACTCTCTTAGTCATGGACAAAAATGTGGGCTTTCATGCCTGCAGCTGAGCAGTAGGCCAGTTAACTCCAATATCTCATCCACAGTCTGTCTTCCTTCTCCCACTTTGCAAAAGGCAGGTATAGTCCTCACTGGGTCCTGACTCCCAGCAAGGTGCCTCGACTTAGAGTGTTAAATCTTAGAAGTACCAAACAAACAGGTACTTGGAAATACTTTTACCCATGAAGCTCATAAGTGGCTTGTAAGAAAAAACACATTTTGGCCTGATATTTTGAATTCAGACATTGTAGGACAGGATAGTGACTACTTTTGTTTAGCAGACCATACCCGATTGTTTTGAAAGTGTATTACTCCTGAGAGCAAGACCAGTAAAAGTGAAGAAAATAAAGGAACTGTCTGGAATGCCAATGACAGACTTACTGAAGGTAGACATGCCTTCATCTTTGTGTTTATCTGTGACAGTGCTGCAGTTCAGGTGTGAGAGGGCTGTCATAGGAATAAGGTACTTATTGGAAGCAAAAAGTTCACTCAGAGAAAGTAAGTTGATCTGGTAAATTAATTTGACAATGAGGACTGAATTTGCCTTTAGGTTGTCACTATGAATTGAACAAGCTAATAGGCTAATTCTGGGCTCTGATGGTTTGATGTAAATACAGCATGTGATAAAAATAGAAAAATATTATTATATACATGAAAATGCATAAAATTAATAATGGTTTAATTCTCTCAATCCTTTCTGAGTAGATCAGGTTAAGCAAGTTGTCTCTAAGTGAAAGATTGACCAATATAACTAGTAGTCTTTTATTAAGTCCTGATAAGCCTTTTTGGTATGCTACTTGGAAACTAAATGAGAGAATGATCACAAATCCTTTCATAATGCACATTTTTAAAAAAGTTCAACAAAATTAAGGGTCCAATTGAGTTATTAGCTGACGTATTATTAAAAATTAGTTTGATGATGAATTTTTGTATGCTTTTTGGCCATAACTTAGAAATAATTCATGGAGTTGAATAACATTGTTCCTTCCAGTCCTATTTATTTACCTATGAAAATAAGATTTTAAATAATTTTATAATAGCAAAAAATAATAATAGAATATATGCTGAACATTATTTCACTTTAGTAATAAGAAATATCCATTCATTAATATTTAAATCTCATTAGGATAAACTTCTAAAATAACTGCTTTAAAAATGAGTCATTTTATCAAAATTTATAATACTGATTTTTTTCTTTCATCAATTGTGTACTACTAATAATCAAAAATGCTAACTCAACCCAGAAAAAATGGTTAAACATTTTGATCTTTGTAGACATAGGACATTTTTAAAAATTTGATTTCAAATTATAGATATTTTTGTTGCAGGAACTTATAATAGAATCATCAAAAATATTTTAAGATATGTATTTATTACTTTGGGATAAAATTCTTTTAAGGAAACAGAATAGAAATATGAGAATAGAAAAGAATGCAATGAAATTTCTGATGGTTAGTATATACATTTTAATATGTAATATATATTTATATTTTATGTATTATAAAAATTTATAATATAATATATAAATTTTAAAAGGTTGTGATGAGCAATAAATTACTATGATATTTAAATTCCACTAGATACATAGAGAACAGTAATTTTAAAATATCAATATATACTATATTTTGGAAAACAACATCTTTTGAAGCTATTTAAACATACAATGAAAATTTTGAATGATAACTTAAAAATTTGATAACCATTAACTTACAGTTTTTTCTGTTCTCTCTTTGGGATTGCAACTATTTCTTTTCAAATTTCATTTCCTTTATGAGAATGCAGGTGATTGAGGATAGGGATCATATATTGTTCTAAGATTTGTGTTTTTCATAAAACTTTTTAAAAATTAAATGTATTGGGTTGACATTGGTTATTAAAATTATATAGGTTTCAGGTACAATTCTATAATACATCACCTGTACATTGTATTGTGTGTTCACCACCCCGAGTCATACCTCCTCCCATCACCATTTATCCCCCCTTCACCCTCTTCAGCCTCTCTTTCCCTCTGGTAATCACCATACTATTGTCTATGAAATACCTATTTCTTAATTCTTTAACCTTTTTCATTCTCTTTTGCAAAACTTTTTTTTCTTCGCATACCTTTTTTAAACTTATATTTTACTGAATATGTCATTACAGTTATCCCAACTTTTCTACCTTTGCCTCCCCTGCCTGATACCTCCCTTCTCTCCAGCAGTCCCCTCCTTAATTTATGTCCATAGGTCATACATATAAGTTCTTTGACTTCTCCATTTCCTATGCTATTCTTGACAATATCCCGTTTGTTTTGTCCCTGCCAATTATGCTTTTCAATCTTTGTATTTTTTTCCCCATTCTCCCCCTTCTCCCTCCCAGCTGATAACCCTCCATGTGATCTTCATATCTATGATTCTATTCCTGTTCTAGTTGTTTACTTAGTTTGGTTTTTAGGTCCAGTTTTTGATAGTGGTGAATTTGTTGTCTTTTCAATATTCATAGTTTTGATCTTTTTCTTAAATAAGTCCCTTTAACATTTTGTGTAATAAGGCATTGGTAATGATGAACTCCTTTTGATTTACTTTGTCTGGGAAGCACTTTATCTGTCCTCCCATTCTAAATGATAGCTTTATTTGATACAGTCATCTAGGTTGTAGGTCCTTGATTTTTGTCACTTTGAATACTTCTAGCTAGTCCCTTTTTGCCTGCAATGTTTCTTTTGAGAAATCAGCTGACAATCTTATGGGAACTCCTTTGTGGGTAACTCTCTGCTTTTCTCTTGTTGCTTTTAAGATTCTCTCTTTATCTTTAACCTTTGGCATTTTAATTATGAGATGTCTATTGTGATTCTCTTTGAATACAACTTGTTTGGGACTCTGTACTTCTGGGACTTGTGTATCTATTTCCTTTTCAAATTAGGGAAGTTTTCTTTCATTATTTTTTCAAATAAGTTTTCAATTTCTTGCTCTTCTGGTCCTTCTGGCATCCCTATGATTCAGATGTTGACACATTTAGATATGTCCCAGAGTCTTATACTATCCTTGTATTTTTTAATTCTTGTTTTTTTTTCTGTTCTGGTTTAATGTTTATTTCTTCCTTATGTTCCAAATCATTGATTTGAATCCCAGCTTCCTTCCCTTCACTGTTGGTTCCCTGTATATTTTTTTTTTATTTCACTTAGTATAAACTTCATTTCTTCCTTTATGGTGTTGCCATACTCAAGGATTTCTTTGAGCACACTGATCATCACTCTTTTACACTCTGCATCTGTTAGGTTGGCTATTTCTGTTTCATTTAGTTCTTTCTCTGGGGTTTTGTTTTGTTCTCTCATTTGGGCCATATTTCTTTGTCTCCTCAATTTGGCAGCCTCTCTGTGTTTGTTTCTGTGTATTAGGTAGAGCTGCTTTGGCTCCCTGTAAAAGGCACCAGTAAATTGTATGGGGCAGAGCCTTAGGTAATTGCCAGGGTGGGGAAACCCATTTAATCACTTTGTGGCTCTGTGTGGGGGGAGGGTTAGGAAAGGGGTCTGTGCCACTGCCTGACTTTTGGGCGTTTTCCCAGCACTTAACCTGTTTCTAATCACTACACCCACTTACCAGCTATTATAGGTGGCTAGCACCCTTCCAGCTATTGCCCTGGTGTTGAATCCCAGAGTGGGTGGGTTTGTGTATGTTTTAAGACTATTCAGGCCCTTTAATGGGAGTTTCTTGAAAATCCAGCAGTTTCTTCCACTGTCCCAACCCCTACTGTTTTTTACAGCCAGAAGTTATGGGGATTTATCTTCCCAGTACTGGAAACCTGGACTGTGTAGTCTGTCCTGGGACTGGGATCACTTGCTCCCAAGGTATCCCTCCCGATTTTTATCCACCACATGTGAATGTGGGGCTGCCAGTGTCTGTTACACTTCCATTGCTGCTACTTCTCTGCACCACACCATGTCTCCTTGCCTGTCTGCCCTGTGTCTGAGTCTTCACCCCTCCTTCCTGTCTGTATGCATGTGGCTTCTTTAAATCCTTGGTTGTTGTACTTCCATACAGCTCTATTTTCTGACAGTTCTGGGTGTTGTTTTGAGATTTGGTTGTAATTCTTTCTGTAGTTGTATAAGGAGATGAAACATGTCTACCTATATACCTCCATATTTACTGGAAGTATCTCTTTCACAAAACTTTAATGAAGTGTATTGTTCATAATAGGATCTTAATTAAATGTTTATTAAGCTAAATTATTTTTATTTTCATCAAAGGGAGTCATTTATTCCTCTTCAACTGTGCCTACCTACCCTTCAGGCTAGTTTTTCCTACCACTAATAATCAAAACAACTGCCTAAGGAAAATAAAATTTGGGTTTAAAAAGTAACTCATATATTATCTTTAAAATGAGAATAGGAAAAATATTGCAAAAAGGGAATGAGTATATACAGTAAACCGATATTAAGTTTCTTGAATATATTTTCTACATAAAATAAAACACACTAAGCATTTGGAAATACATTTATTAACATAAGACTATTATATATATATGTATGTATATATATATTCTTAACTAAAACCAGTTTCTTTTCATCATGGCTCTTTCTAATATGCACCAAATTAGAAGAGAGTAAACACATCAGCAAATGTCTCAAAGTAGTTTGCAATAAAACTTTTCTTCTCAGGTCATTGATATAGAATTGTTATGAAAAATTATATTTTTACACTTTTACTCAGCACTCTGCTTAAGACACCATAAGCACAAGCTATTGCCTAACATTGTTTTATTTGCTGCATATCCAACAATAAGCTACCAATAAGAAGTAGCTTATGCATGTACATTGGTTTACACACTTTGCAGTTTTTGAGGGTTTTCAAGAAGGTTTGGTTGTCCAATGGTGATAGTCTTTTAAAATTACATTTAATAAATGTAATTTTATTACATTTAATTACAATTTAATTGCATAATATTACATTATATTACAATTTAATTACAATATACAGCATTTTATCTTTTACTTTGTATTATTTGAATAAATAATATTACATATAGACCTCTTAAAAATAACAACTTAGGTAAAAGCAAATTTTAAAAATACAGTAAAAACTCTTATAACCTACTTAGAAATATCAAGTATGGGTTTAGGAATTAGATAGCAAATATCTCCCCTGGTTTTCACTTTCCCCTGCCTTTGTGAAATTGTTGCTTGAAGTGTGCGAGAGTATTATTTTGAATTATGAATTTGGCACTAGCGTATAGATATGATAGTCCTGTGTCCTAACAGTATCTTTGTCAATACTAATTCTAGGTCACACATTGGATACCAGACACTCTGGTTAGCACTTTACATTTAATCCTCACAACAACTCTCAGAGGTAGGTAACATTATTGGACCCACTTTATAAGAGAAGCCGCTAGCTTGAAGTTCATGGAAAACAAAAGACACAGACAAAAACATTTATATCCTGGTCTTCCCGAACTCCTTATTAGACTGTGAGCTCCTTGAGGGGGAGGCGTTCTCTTCCTGCGTCTCAGCAGAGAAGACCCTTGCCTTGATGCCATGGTAGTGGGCACCAGCTAGATGCAGCAGACAGGCAACTAGAGCAAGAAGTATAGTCATGCTTCGAACAAGCAAAGAGAAACATCATATCTATAAGATCATTGGAGTAGGGAACCACTTCCACAAAAATGATAGAGTACTATAAAAAAAATGTGTTCAAACTCACATCTAATTTCCCTGGGATTAAATCTAATTAATTAGTGACAATTTTATTATTTATTGTGCTGTACACCATTGAAGATCTAGGAGTTTTTATTGTTTAGCTAGTTCTTTTGTCCTAACATAAAGGGTTTACAGCTTCTAATTTCACTTTCGTGCTTCTTTGCACCTCATTTGTGTCTCTGCAAAAAAATTATGAAGGAAAAACAAATTTCAGGGTCTACATTTCTGGTATTTGTGGTTCTATCAAAATAATTAGAACTTAAAAGTGTCTTTTGGGCTCTTTATTAAACCTTTACTACCTTATTCTCTTAGCTAATGAGATGAGGAGTAGTGATTTGATTAAATCACATTCATTCTAAAAATGTTAAATTTCTTTATCATTGCAACTCTGGGCTTGTCAAAGGCCATCAGCATCCAGGAGACAAGGGGCACACAAGAGCCATTTGCCTGCTCCGCTATTCAGAGTCCCTACATGCCCCCCATCCAATCCATCAAGAGTTCACAGTTTAGCACAAACTATTGACGTTCACTCTGTCTTGAAGTCCTAAGTGAACAGAGTTGATCCAAAATTGGTCCAAAGGAAGTAAAAGTCAGTCCAAATGAAAAGAACAAATTTCGTTATTTGGACTACCAAGTTACATAAAGGTAAGCAGCAACAGCACACAAGCAAATGTTGAGTGTTTTTATGCACATTGCAGCAAACATAAAAAGGATTGATTTGAATGTGCTCCATTTGGTGAGAAAAACAACCTGAAGATGCTTCAGCAGGGGCTCAGCCTTTGGTAGCCATCAGAACTATATTTCCATAGTTGCGAAATTGACTGTGAGCAAAAGTCTATTTAATCATCTGTGTATTTTCAATTTGCCTACACATGTAAAAGCACTTAGACCAGTGCCTGGCACAGTGGGATTACACAGTAAATGTTAGCAATTGCAACAGGACCACTAGATAGCATCCATTCACAGCTGAAGCAAAGATGGAAACATCAAAGGGGACGATTGCTTTGTGTTAGGGAACTCAGTCTTCCTAGGAAAATTAAACAGGGATTTTGATCAAGTCTGAAATTCATGAAGTTTCAGGAGCCCACCCTCAGGAATTCTCCAACCCTACCTTTTCAACCTATTTAGAACCATAATGATTCAGAAAATGTATATATTTTTTAACAAACAGCATTTTTTTACTTGAGATTCCTTAAGTTAGACTGCTTAAATTTATTGGGGTTTGAAGAGATGTATAATATGCTTTGCTTAGCACTGAGCATATTTTATAACACAGCTCAGAAAACCAGGCTGTGCTTAATTAAAAAGCAAAATAAAACATATCCCATAGGATAGAACCAACAAGGAGTTAGTTTAATGGGGGTTTATTTCTTTTTAAGATTTTATTTATTTATTTTTAGAGAGAGGGGAAGGGAAGGAGAGAGAAGAGAAAAAAATCAACGTGTGGTTGCCTCTTGCACACCCCCTACTGGGGTCTTGGCCCGCAACCCAGACATGTGCATTGACTGGGAATAGAACCAGCAGTCCTTTAGTTCACAGTCCAGCCCTCAATCCACTGAGCCACACCAGCCAGGGCTTAACAAGGGCTTATAATAGATGTTTCTATTAACTATAAAACTTTTTTTACTGTTTAATCTAAGAAAACCTCTTTGGTCATCAACTAAAATGTTATTTGCTTGTTTTTTCCAAATATGGAAAGATCTTGGTAAGCCTGCCAAAAACAAAAGGCTTTCTTTACAAACACATTTTAATATACTCACTAAAAGCTTCCACATGAAAATATAGAAAAAAATAAAAATTTAATCAAAATGCAAATTCCAATGCATAAGAAAACACTGAGTGAGAGAAATGGAAAAGTTATCAATTTTACCATGAACTTTAACTGCCACTAGCTGTATCTCCTTTAGTATGAGGTCTGTGGGTAAGAAAATTCCAACCTAGATTCATATATGTAAATATTAATAGCTGTAGCTTCAGGTTTCTAGTCAGGTTTCTATGTAATATGATACATAAAAACAGCTTCAATTTCAGTAAAACCTTGTTATAAAGAAGAGAACTGGTAACATTTTAGAATGACCTTGCCCTTCAGTGTGATGAAATGAGCTAGACTTTAAGGTTTACTTAATTACAGATTTCTACTATCAAAAATAGATTTTGTAACTTTTAAAAAAAGTACTTTCTTTGGTAATATTTGATGACATTTCTGATCAGAGCCCATACAAGCTCCTTTAAAAAAATAAAACAATACTTTAAGATATAGACATAAAATTCTCAAAGAACACATTTAAAATCACAGAGCTTTCTTCCTTCTTCTGTTCATGTCAGCAAGCAGGTTATTTTTCTTTACTCAGTCTCTGTAGCTCCAAGGAATTTCATTTCTGTGGCTGCTTTTGGTGTTTTGGCTGAACCACTCTTCTTTCGGAATTCTGCCGCGATTTCCTCAAAGGACTTTCCTTTGGTCTCTGGAACTTTGAAAAATGTAAACAGAGTAAAGCCCAAGACCACTCCCGCGAAGAGGAAAAACACATAAGGCCCACAGAAGTCCTGCAGAGAGAACAAACACAGAGAGAGTCTCAGTCAGGGGTTGTTCAGCCCTGTCTTCAGCCGGTACATGTGCACGATATTAGGCCACTTACCGCAATGTAGGGGAAACACAGAGCTACAATGAAATTGCAGGTCCAGTTGCTGAAGGCAGCTATGGCTAGAGCCGCAGGGCGTGGTCCCTGACTGAAGAATTCAGCCACCATGAACCAGGGGATGGGGCCTGGCCCGATTTCAAAGAAACTGACAAAGAGGAAGATGGCGACCATGGCCACATAACTCATCCAAGTGAATTTATCCTGAGGAAAAGAACAATACAAAACAAAAACACAAGTAGAACTGGGATTATTGGCTGCTTCTTCCCGTAGCTTCGTAGACCCTTCCTGAGGTTAGCAATGAACATGGCCCTCTTCCTGGTAATTATGTGCAAATAAGCACAAGTTATTCTAGTTGGAGACAAGTTTACTCTAGTCTGAGTCACCCTTAAATCTTATGAGCTCTGTTATAGGAAAATCTTCTGGATTATGACTTTTATATGATTCTTGGTCACTCTTTTCCTATAAAAGAGGCAGGGTCAGGATCCAGTGACCTTTGCTCCTACTAATAGCTAGGCTGCTAGATTGGGTGCATGTGAAGTAGTGGTTGAGCATCCTGGGCTGGAGATGCCCGGACACTTGCCCAAGGTCACACAGGCAGCCAAGTAGCAGAGCCAGCACTGGAACCAGTTTGGGGCTGACCCCAGAGCCTGTGCTCTGGCCACGTCTGCCTCCCTGGCTAACACGTGCAATTTACTTGCTGATGTTCAGCCTTTACACTCCCTAAACTAGCTATCTTTTTCTTTCATTCCTCCTTTGTGATAAATGCTCTTCCTCTGGCTTTATTTCATAAGTCATTCTCAGAAGTTCTTTGATGTTACCAGCACTTTAACCCAGAGCATGGAATTGCTATCACATGGCAGCCCCCACCCTCAGTGCAGGCACCAAACTCACCAGCAGCACAAGCCCCACGGACATGAAGATGGTGCAGACAAACATCCCACTCATTCCAATTAGAAACAGAGAGCGTCGCCCTGCCTTCTCCACGAGGAATACCTGTGGAAGTTTTAGAACATGCAGGTTGACACTTAAATAGCTTTTACTGACAGAGAGGTCATTTTGATTCATACAACTGGAAAGAGGCAGTTCTGTTACCCCGTTTTACTGACGTGGAACTGAGAGGGGGAGTGGCTCTTGCCCGAGGGAGTGAAGCTGGTCTCAGTGACCAGAGGTGACGCCCACAAATACCTGCTGCACTCAGTCACGTTGGTTTGAACACGGTGTTCCAGAGGAAGAACCCCAGTGCTACCGCCGCTTTATGGTGATCACTTTGGGTACAGTACTAAGAGGCCATACCTCTTTAGATCTCTTCCAGCAGATTTCCTATCTGTTTAAAATGTGACATTTCTGCACAAAAATGATACCAGTGTCTCTCCTGAACGTGTGTGCACTGTGGACACTGGAAACAGTACAACTGCTGAGGTGTCAACTATTCTCACTCAACTTTCTCACTGAGAGTAACGTTTAATTATGACCACTCACCTGGCCATGTATGGGATTTGATGGCTTTACTAAATTAGTCAGGTCTTCTTTTTTCTGGTGTGCCTAAATGTACCTGGTGCTAGGAATGAACTATCCACTTGGAAAGGGAAGACTTTAAAGCAAAAGTGTAAAGTGATACACTTCATTTAAGTCAAGAGATAGGTCACTGATTCTTTTGGGGACCTTTGCATAAATGGTTAAGATTTACAGTTAGCCAAAACCAGAGTTTTTTGGATAGAATCTTGCTTGATACTGCCAAGCTGGGTGAATCACTCACAGAAAAGGCTACCTATTTTAATTTCTCACTTTGGTGAGTAAATTGGCTAGGTTCATAGATCTATCAGTGGATCAACAGCAATCAAATACCCTTAGCATAGTGAGCTCTGGCTCTGAAAATATCTGAGAAACATTTCTTTTCACCTACAGTGAAAACCTTTTTCATCTCAGAGGCATTTTGTAATCAGTATCAAATCACTTCAGGATGATAAGCAAAGAGCCCACATTTAACTGTTGAGAAGGAAGTGAGAAAAATATTCATGCTCATAAAATTTCTCTCTATATCTGACTCTTTCATCATGGCTTTTAAAGCTGACTCCATGACTCCATGTCAAGTTACAAAGAAAATAGAAGCATTTCTTCAGGAACAAGGGCTTTTATTATGTCTGTTTTTTTTTCTGTTTCTGAATACTTATTAATAATAGATAATAAACTCTAAAACTGCATGCCTTGAAAATTAAGTCAGACTCCTGTTGGAGGCCAGGTGAGCGTGCAGGGAGGGATGTGACACGGGTGAGATGCGGTCGAGGCCTGGAGATGTCTGCTGGCCTTGGCTCTCACCCTTGCCCCAGACAGTGTGCGTCCCTCAGACCCTGGGAGCTGACTTCGAGTTTGGTAGCCACTGCTTCCCCCGCTAGACCCATCTTGCCTCCCGGCTCCCTCCATATTTCTTCCTGTTTTGTTTTCTCTCTCAAGATTACAGGCTGCCTGCTACGGGCATGTCAGTGTGGTAGAAAACGCGGAATATGGAACGTAATTCAAAGCGGAGTCAGGAACATTTCTCTCTTTTCCCAAATATTTATTTAAAGAAAAGGAAAAGACTGATTTTGTTCCTTCTAAGTTGTTGAAACAATATATTTCGGTACCTGTTCCTATTTGCATATCTTTATTTTGATACATGGAATTTGGTAACATAGGTTCATTTGAGGGGGAGAAACTAGGTGATTGAGGGGCTACCTTTTCTGCACTTTAAAACAACTTTACAAAAATATGTATGTGTATATAAACATATTAAAGTTAATCATTAATATTAATTATATAATAACATTAATTTATATTAATTATAAATTAATAATAATTAATAAATTAATAATTAATATAGAATTATATATTAATTATATATTAATATATTTTAATATATTTATATATACATATTAATTATATATAATTAATTATATATATAATTAAAGTTTTAAAATGTTACTTGCAGTCCTGGAGCATCATTTGTAATTAGCTGATTAGAGATGACTTTAAATTATGTCACTCACTCAAAAACTTTCACGGAATAAAAAGATGAACTCTCTAAAGGTATATTCCAAATAACCAAGACTGTTTTCAAAGCAACTCGTCCCGCTTCAACGGGGTTGGCAGGGGGAGACAAAAATGACGTTCTGCAGTAGTTTCCTTTCAGGTGCTCTTAGAGTTTGGGCTACCCAGTTGTGACAATTTGATGCTTTACATGGCAAATCCTGTCATATATAAAATGTTTTCATCACAATCTCTTTTAGAAAAATATGTGTAGAACGTTTTATCTCAGGTGACAAAAGAATGCAAACAGTCTGTTGGATTGCATCAGCACCAGGCCTCCACTGATTCTGAGTGACCTTTTGGCTCAAACAGGCGTGATCTCTAAAGGCGTGTCTGCAGGCCCCGTGCTGTTCCCTCGTTATCTGTCCCGAGGTCTGGACAAAGCTGCCTTTTGATCTAGGTGGCCAGACTATAATTTATTGACTACTGAGAGGTAATAGTTTGAAGTCCACATGAAGAGAATGAAAAACAAATGACTGAAGTATACTGAGTATAGCAGTGTGATTGAAATAGAAAAGCACAAGTTCTTTGAACATCCTGTGTTCTAAGATAAAAAATAAGCCCCATTACATTAGTTGGGAAGCTTTTGTGTTGTTGTTGTTGCTTGTTCACTTTAATTTTTAGAATGCTATGTTAAATATTATTATTGTTGAGATACCAAATCATTCCTTATGTAAAGTATTTGGTCTTAAAAAGAGTATGTGGCCTCTTACCTTTGTTGGAAAAAAAATTTAAAAAAATAACATGTGACATTTTCTAAAGTATAAAATTTCAAAAATAACAGTAATAATTGACCTTATACACCACTTCTACTTCATCGTCTCATAACACCACACACTCTTGTGCATCGCCAGAAGCTGTGGCCTTGTGAGCTACTACGGAAGCTGTGCCCATTGGCCAAAAGTCATAAGAATTTGCTGAGTTTGTTTAATTTCACTAGAGGCTTAGCTACCTAATAGAGAGACCACATTTATTTTTTTCCAAGAAAAAATATAAACTTAAATGTTTTCTAAGACATCAGGATAAAAAATGAATCTCTACCATGGAAGGAGAGGAATCTAGGTACAAGACCCAGTATTGAAGGAAATCACAAGCTGTTAAACCGAACAGCTTTGGTACAGAACAAAGGAGAGGGATCCCAAGGAGTAAGTTCTGTGTGTCCCCAAGTGAGTTTTCGATCCACAAATGAGTAACTAATGGCATCCCCACTAATAGAGACAGCCAGGTATAACCAGAGAGAACCAGACAACCTGCTCTGTTCAATGGTATGCCTGTTCAATACAGTGATTGGTTTTTGACATACAGGAGTCCTCCCATGACCCACTTGGTTTCAATCCCCAGAGAATGTAGACAATAAGTCATTGATCACCTTTAGATCACAAGGTTTTGTTTTGCTTTCCTTTTAAATTCATTCCTGGACTAAGGAATAAGCAGACTATTTTAGGGTTGTTTTACTCACAGAGAGAACAGTGAAAACTGTGTTGATGGCACCAACGCCAATGGTTGCATAAACTGGCTGGCTGATTCCGGCTGTCTGAAAAATGCTGGTTGAGTAGTAAAAGATCTGCAAAGTAAAAACAGTTTAGCCTTAATCCAGAAGCCCGGCACTTATGGCTTTAAAGCAGGAAATATTTTAAGTAGTCTAATTTTAGTTGCTTCTATGTAACCATGGTCCCTAGAACTTCATAAAGATTTTATCCACCCTCTCCTTCTAGAGAAGGAGAAACCACACTTTTCCTTCAGTGTTTAAAGCTTCTGATTGCTTAAACTTCTTTTTATATTTAACAAGGACTCTGCATATGCATTTTCCTTATTTTTAAAAACTTTGAACCTTTTGTTTAAGTATAAAATACATACACAGTATAAAAAAGTACACATGTCAGGAATGTACAGCTCGATTAATTTTCACAAAGTAAATATATCTGTATAACCAATACCCAGATTAGGAAATAAATCCTTGCTTGCTCTCCCAAAGGCCCTAAATGTCACCCTATTTTCTCAAGGAAATGCCTTCAGCTTCTATCATCATAGATAAATTTTGCCTAGTCTTATGTTTGATATGATGAAACCACACAGTGTATATTATTTTGTATCTGGCTGCAACATTACCTTTGTGAGAATAATCTATAGTTGTATTTGTAAGCTATTCACTATCTTTACTATATAGTATTTTATTATATTAATATGCCACTATGTAGCTACCCATCCTACCATTGATGGGTATTTAGGTAGTCGCCATTTAGGGTGACTACGAACAGTGCTGCTCTGAACATTCTGGTGTGATCCTTTCAGTGAACTGTGCGTACATTTACACCTGGGAACAGGCCTGCAGGACAAGAGTATGCACATGCTCAGCTTTGACAGACACTGCCAGACAATTTTCCAAAGTTGTCGTGGCAGTTGACACTTTCCACTGTGTATAAGAGTTTCGGCTGTATTGCATTTAATCCAAAATTTCCCACTAATCTTGGTAGAGACGGAGAAATCTGATCCACAACCTCCCTAACAGCCTTTATTATTCAATTCTGCTTTAACTTTTATAGTAGTCTTTTAGGTCATTTTGTTGTTCTACCATCCGCCAGCAATCCTTCCCCACATACACGTCCTCTTTTTGCAGATGGCGCTGATGCAGGAGGACTGTGCACACGGTGCTGAGTGAGGACTGGTTTTAGCTCGCCGCACACTCTCCCACCATTTTCAGGCTGCCCAACAGCCTCAAGGCCAGTATTTGCTGGTTGCCTGTAAGTAAACCGTGGGATGAAAGCTAAACCAGGGATTTTCAGGGAGTTAAGTATTATACCATTGAATGTACAGGCAGAGCTGAGATAGAAGAAAGCAATTTGGTCTCTAAGCCCCAGAGATATAAAGGGTATTAGATGAAAATGAACATCAAGGACCCTTAAAGGAGGACAAAGACCACAGCAGAGCTGTATTCAGCATGTGGAGTGAGGTTCAGCTCTCCTTTTGCTTCACCTCATTGGAATTTGTTGGGAACTGCCCTGCCTGATATCAGAAACTATTACCCCTGCCAAGGCTAAGGCTGAGGGAGTGGCCTTGGATCATAAGCCAGCAAGGAGACAAAAGCTTATCTCCCTGGCAGGAGCACTGCTTCTGCTCCTTTTACTTCACCCTGCCTGGCCCCCAAGGCTTGATCTGTTAGCCAATGACGGGTAATATTCCCCAAGGGGGGAACGATCTAAGACAGGCACAATCATGTGGGAGGCCCCTAAAGAAGGACTTTGGAGGCTACAGCAAAAGGGAGTGATGGACCCTCGCTCCTCGGCTTTGACATAGCCTGAGTCCTCATCGTCTGAGAGAAAATCTTCTTATCTCTTGGTTGCCTTAGTTCCCTTGCTCCACCTAAGCCTGAAACAATGACAGGGTGGTGCAGCTCTGTGCTGAAAAGGGTGGGTTCCCCAGGTGATCAGGCCTAAGAAAGAATATGTAAAATCCTGTGAAACCTGCTTTGTTTAGAATGCTCTCAGTTAAATGATAAGGGTCCAAGGAAGAAGTAAGTTTGCTCCTTAAAGTTTTTTACAGCTCTTTGACCCTGACTCAAAATAGGCCCTCAGACTTCCTTGTTATCTATTGTTTGATCCTTACTTCCTAGCAATGAGTAATGAGCTTTTACCTGAATTCTTATTCAAATGAAACCAATAAAAAGCCTCTCCGGAGGGGGAACGGCATGCTCTCCCCACCAGGGAGGGTGGCCAAGTGGCACACTCCCCACGTGAGGAGTGGCCTTGGTGCCCTCCAGGAGAGAGGGTGGCCAAGGTACTCCCCACATGAGGAGTGGCCCTGCTGTTCCTATTCCCCCACAGGACCTGGTTGTCTCTGTGTATGTTTTTCTTGCGTGTTGACGAACATCCACAGCCAAGATGGATACTGCTGGCTGGTATCCATCCACAGGAATTACTTTCCTTGCCTGCCCCAACTCTCTATCCACCTATCAGTCACTCCCAAAGTGTCTTCTGTGGATCTCAAGTTGGTTCTCTATAGAGTGTAGAGGAAACCCAAATCTTATTTTCAACAGCAGTTAAAGGGAATAAGTGGTTTCCTTTGCTTAGTTTCTTAATGAATGCTTAATCATTTCCTTCTACTAGCTAACTGCCAGTAAAAATAATTTTAGTCTGCATAATACAAAGATTTCAGGTCAAAACCCCAAAGCTAGCAAGCTTTATATTTGGTACGTTTTTCAATCATGTCTTTTCCACCACCCTCACTCACCGTATCATATCGCTTCACTCTATCGTTTGTTTTGGGTGCATGTGCTTTCTCAGCAAATACAGTGAAAACTTCTTGGGTGGCAGGAAACATTTTGGCACCTGGATATCTGGTATACTTCATTTAAACAGAGGGAGCCACAGACTCTTTTAGCCACAGCTATTACAAATCCTAAATTTTATATTCAACTCGAAAAGCCCCTTGTAATTTAGTTTTCTTTGGTATAATTATTCTCCTTTCCCCTTTTATTTTATTATGTCTTTTGCCTCCTTACCTGAATCTTAATAGACGTACAATGCCATTGACTGTTGACATATTTAAAAAATACTGTATTTATTTATTTTAGAGAGGGTAATGGAGGGAGAGAAACATCGATATGTGAGAGATATACTGATCGGTTGCTTCTTGCATGCTCCCAACAGGGGACCTGGCCCGCAACCCAGGCATGTGCCCTGACTGGGAATCGAACTGGTGACCTTTTGGTTCACAGGCCAGCACTCAATCCACTGAGCCATACCAGCCAGGGCAGACTGTTGATATTTTTTAAAATTGTAAGCAATTTTAGAAAGCAGATGAGGCAAAACAGAAAATTAACACTCATTATTTGCTTATACTAAGACGTGATGTTAACATTTTAAAATTGTCTTTTAGCTATTTTAACTTATACCCCCTTATTTGCTCTATCCCAATTTGCTTTGCTCTTAAGAGTTAGGGGATATTCTTTAACTTACCCCGTTGATTCCAGAAAACTGCTGAGCCATGTGCAGCATCAGTGCCACCAGAATGGGCTGTCGGTAGCTGGAATTGGTGAAGAGCTGAATCATGGAGACTTTCTGTTCACTTAAGGCTTCTTCCCTTTCTTTTCTCATCTCAGTGATATCTTTGGTGACATCAGCACTGCCTCTGAGTCTTTTCAAGCCTGCCCCCAAAATGATTGCATTTATAACAACTCAGGTCAAAACAAAAATAAATTTCCATGTACTATGTAAATGAAACAGCTACCGCTCTATGTAGCCCTTTCTATTACTTGATAACATACACTTTGGGAATTCTTTTTTGTTAAATTAATTCCTGCTTTTTTTTTTAATTTCAGAAAGGCAGAACATTTGGCTTCATCTTATGACAAAGAGAACTATGACCCTCATATCCTTGAAGCATAAGGCTGAAAGGTCCTTTAGAAGAGTATGGTCGAGTCCAATATTCTGCATTTGGGCTTCTGATTTAGGCTGAGTGAATATTTATGGGTGCAAAATGGCATGTGCCTGTCACATTAAAGTGATCTTGCATGTTCTCCTTACATGTAATCACTGACTTCATTTGGAAAGTGCTGGTACCAATTTCATGAGTAGCCATTCATGCACAGTTTCTTATGAAGTGACAGTTCCAAAACGGTAGGTAGAAAGTAAAACCACCCATAGACTTACTTTGTTTTGCTTTGCTTTCCTCATCCAACTTGATGTAAAGGTATCTGGGGCTTTCTGGACAGAAGAAGAGCATCAGAGACTGCAGGACAGCTGGCACGGCAGACAGACCAAGCAGAATGTGCCACAGCTCGTGATTGCCCAGGATGAAGTCGAGGCCAATGATCTGAAAAGGCAGGAAGGAAGCCTATCAACTTCCCAACACTCTGAGTCTGCCTTCTGCAACAGTTTGTTGAATAAGTATATTGACTATTGAATAGTAATCCCTGAGAACTTTGATTCAAATAGTTCAAGATGAAAACTGTTACTATGGTGTCTCACCTTAACTAAATTAGGAACTATTTGTTTTACAAAGACTTCACCTGGGTTTGTTTACACGAACTCTTATGGAACATTTAGGATAGGAATCAACCAAACATTTGACAACATATTTGGTATTTCAAACAATACCCAAAGTCTTGCATTAGTTTTCACCTTTGTTTAAAAACATTCTTAGATTACTCAAAACTTAAGTAGAATGGGATTATATAGATGGAGCAATTACTCTGATGAGAACCAGCTTTGTGATCCCTATTGCAGAGGTTTGCCTTCTGGATAGTTGTAGTTTGGAGGTTCTCAGGACTCCCTCTGAGACCACAGGATAGAAGGGAAAGATAGAGCCAGGTGAACAAGAACTGGTCATCATTTACATATTAAATTTTCAAGTAAGACACTCAAAACAAAGGAAACCCAGACAGCCCAAAACTTGAAGATTCTTATTTCTTTAAATCAAAATGGAATAATTTAATATACAATAGCAACAGAAATTCAAGATTTGGCTTCTGGGTCACCTCTAGTGCAACCACAGCTCCAAGGGGGAAAAGTGAGGGCTGGAGTAGAAATAATTTAGCTTTGAGCTAAAAGCCTATGATTCTACACCACCTCCACTACCACTGGCGGGAGTTGTTTTGTTTTTTTCTTTTCTATGTAGGTCTACAGTGAGAATGGACAGTCAGGGAGAAAAAAGTTGTGTAAAGTAGAGGATGGATGAAGTCGGGAGTGGGGATTTTTACCTGACTAACAAGAATGCCCGTGACAATGGCCAGCTGGTGAAGAGCGCCAATAGCACCCCTGAGTGTGGTTGGTGCAATCTCACCAATGTACATTGGAACCAAGCCTGAGATTAGCCCTGCATAGAACATGAACATAAATGTTAATGTACAGCCAAGACTATCTCAGTAACACTAATTTGGCTTAATACAGTTACTATTCTGATGGAAAGTCCCTTCGTACGCCTATTGAAAGGAAGAAAACCCTTGTTCCCAAACATAGACACAGTTTATGAAAATAATATTTGTTGATAAGATTCCAAATAAAATTGTAGTTTGACATATGAATAGGAAGAAATGGTTAATCAAGTATCTGGCAATTATTTATAACGTTGCCTTAATTTAAAAATCCATATTAATATTGAGTTTACATCATAATGCATTCAGATGTCTTAAGTAAAGAGACTGAAGAATGTGATAATAATATTAAAAAATAATATTCTTCATTGAGACTCATGGATTGAAGGAATTAGAATGTGTCTAGACCAATGTCATCACTTGATTGAGCTGAGAAACGGCTGACCCAAGATCACAGTGCAGTCGAGTGTTAGCGTGAGAACTACGAGTCCTTGCTGAGTTTCCTCAGTGTGGAGGTACCTCAAGATCACACTGCTCCAGTGATGGGTGTTTGGAGAGGTGGAAAGGGTTAAGGAACTAAGGGGACCTTCCCCTAATTACTCCAGCCAGGGCCACCCAGCTTCTTCATTATTCTCTCCAAATAATAGTTTTCAGAAAAGATTTGATTTAAATAAAGACTTTGGGTGCTTAAAGGAATACAACAACTGAGAAGCACTAGGCCATTCTGCCTTCTATAATTTTCTTAAACGCAGACGTAATCAGTCATGTTGGACATGGTGGCGTTCCCAGCCATTTGCTGAGCCCAGGGAAAGGTCGGAGACTATCAATAAAGCAAGGCTGGACACAGCGTTTGTCATGTTCTTAAGAATTTAAAAATGAGATTTGTCAGAGACTTCCCGTTATAGACGCTGGCTGCCTATTGAGTGGAAATGGATGGCCCTTGTGTAAATGATACTTTCAGAAACTATTTCAATATGTGTTTTTAAAGCTTTACACTGTTCATAGTATTTCACATGAATATTTGCATGGTTGATACAGCATCTGAAATTCTGCTGACAATCTTTGTGTAATACCTACTATTACACCTCAGGAATAGAAGAGTGTAGGTAAACTCACAGGTCTCACATCCATGCACCTGAAGTCAAATTGCATTTTCTATCATTTTTAAAAATTACATTTTTAGTAACTGTGATGCTCAGAATAGGACCAGAACATAATTTTAATAGATGGTTGGAGAGTATAAGTATACTTGGCTGTGCTAGTGATAGGTTGCTTCACAATACATTTATAGCATATCTTTTCAATTTTACAAAAAAAATTTTGTATTTTTACTGCATTTAATTTTTTCTTTAATTTCAATGTATTAATGTTAGAAAATTTAAAACATAAGTTTTTCTTGAACCTTTTCAATGTACAAATGTTTTTCTATTAATCAGTCTTATGTATAACTTAATTAACTAAATTTTCTTAGAGATTTTAAACTGCATTTGTAAAGATAATGTATTTAATTTTTGACATTCAATATCATTTTATATTAGTTTCAGGTGTATAGCACAGTGGTCAGACAATTAAGTAATTTACAAAATGATCCCCTTGATGATTCTAGTTCCCACCTGGCACCATGCATAGTTGTTACATTAGTGACTACATTCCTTATGCTGTATTTTACATCTGTGACTATTTTGTAACTACCAAAATAGTACTTCTTAATTCCTTCATCTTTTTCACGCAGCCACTCCACGCAAAGCCCCTCCCCTCTGGCAGTCATCAGTCTGTTCTCAGTATCTGTGAGTCTGCTTCTGTTTTGTATATTCACTTATTTTGCTCTTCAGATTCCACATATAAATGATATCATATGGTATTTGTCTTTGTCTGAATGACTTATTTCACTCAGCACAATAACATCTAGGTCCATCCATGTCATTACAAATGACAAGATTTCATTGTTTTTTTTTTATGGCCAGGTAATAATATTCCATTGTATAGACACACCACATCTTTTTTTACCCAGTTGTCTATTGATGGGCACATGGGTTGCTTCCATATCTCAGCTATTGTAAATAATGCTACAATAAAAATAGGGGTGCATATATCTTTATGAATTAGTGTTTTAGATTTCTTTGGATAAACACCCAGAAGTGGAATCACTGGGTCGTAAGGCAGCTCTATTTTTACTATATTTTTTAAAATAGAGAAAAAAAGAAAGAAGAACCATGATTTGAACCTCTTTGATAAAGTTATTATTTGCATTTTTCAGAAGAGGAAACTGAGGCGCATATTCAGTGAGCACATCTAAGATCACACAGAGACAGTGCCGGAACTGATTCAGTGTGAATTCAAAGCTATTTTCACGTGTGGGTTGACTTTTCACTTCAATAAAGCTATCCTGGCTCTCAGTTATTTGTTTTAACATTGAAAATAATAAAAAGAGAAATTTAATGAAATAATTTTAGCCTTATTTTTCAACTGATCGTTGAAGATGCATGGAATTATAGTCTTTCCCCTTTGCAGGTAAAAACGTTATAAATACTTTATACACTATTTTGTGACCTTGCCCCTCCTCTCCTATCCCCAGTGAGGTTAGTGGTTTAACATCGCTACAGTTTGGGACAGTGGCTTAAAAACTCAGCCCAGAACTATTAGGGTATCACTGGTACTGAGAAGGTAAAGATTTGGCTGTTTTAGAGATTGTGTGATCCTCCCTTCGTTCAGGCCTCAGCTGATTAGTTGCTTCTGAAAGTTTGAAAAGTTGTTTCTCCCCACAAAATAAAATAAAATACAATAAATGGGACTACATAAAATTAAAAAGCTTTTGCCCAGCAAAGGAACCATCAACAAAATAAAAAGATAACCCACAGAATGAGTGAACAGATTTGCTGATACATCTGATAAAGGGTTAATATCCAAAATTTATAAGAAACTTATAAAACTCAATACCAAAAAAACAATCCAATTAAAATATAGGCCAAGGACCTGAACAGACACTTCTCCAAAGAGGACATACAGATGGCCAATAGACATATGAAAAGATGCTCAACGTCACTAATCATCAGAGAAATGCCAATTGAAACCACAATGAGATGTCGCCTCATACTGGTCGTAATGGCTATCATCCATAAATCAACAAGTATTGGTGAGGATGTGGTGAAAGGGGAACCTTTTTGTATTGTTGGTAGGAATGTAGACTGGTGCAGCCACTGTGAAAAGCAATGTGGGGATACCTCAAAAAAATTAAAAATAGCCCTGGCTGGTGTGGCTCAGTGGATTGAGTGGAGGTCTGTGAACTGAAAGGTTGCTGGTTCAGTTCCTGGTCAGGGCACATGCCTGAGTTGTGGACCAGGTTCCACCCTGGGGGCATGCAAGAGGCAACCAACTGAGATTTCTCTCACACATTGATGTTTCTCTCCATCTCTTTGTCCCTCCCTTTCTCTCTCTCTAAAAATAAATAAAACCTTTTTAAAAAATTAAAGATGATCTGCCTTTTGACTCAGCGATCCCACTTCTGGGAATACATCTGAAGAAACCCAAAACACTAATTCAAAAGAACATAAGCATCCCTATGTTCATGGCATCATTATTTACAATCGCCAAGATATGGAATCAGCCCGTTTCCATCAATGGATGAGTGGATAAAACAACTATGGGACATTTACACAATGGAATAGTACTTGGCTATAAAAAGGAAGAAAATTTTACCCTTTGCAACAGAATGGATGGACTTGGAGAACATTATGCTAAGTGAAATAAGCCAGTCAGAGAAAGATAAATACCGTATGTTCACTTACATGTGGAATCTAATGAACAAACTGAACTAACAAGCAAAACAGAGGCAGATTCATAGAGAACAGGCTGAAAGCTATGGCTCAGCGAGGGGAGGTTAGGTAGTAGAGGGACTGAACGAAAAGGAAAACAGACTCACAGACATAGACAACAGTGTGGTGATTGCAGGGGGGAGGAGGGTATAAGGGAGATAAATGGTAATTGAAAAAAAAACAATAAAACTGTATTATCACACAAAAAAAGAAAAGTTGTTTCCAAGACTGAATGATTCCAGTAATTCAGTTGTCAAGTTCATGGGAAGAGCATCCATCCTTCAGTCTGAGCTCTTCTACCAGCTGCTTCTTTCTGATTCCCTCTCCCTAGGGTCACTGCCACTTTACCCCTTCACCAGGCCAGGTCTGAAATCTGACAGGGCTAGGCAGTATGTTCTAAGAGGCGGGCCCAGTGTCAATGTCTTTCCAGATAGAAGAGACAGAGACATAGCGGCCAGGTAGGCCATTAGGGCCAAGTCAGAGTTCCTGGGTCGATCAGTCTTCCACTGTCTCCCGCACACCAGGATAACAGCAGTAGCTTGCATTCCTTGGCAGTTTACCACAGTCAGATTCTATGCCAAACATTTCACATGTATTCTCACAAGCACTCTGCAGGGTAGGTATTATTCCTCATCACTTACTAGATAAAGAAACTGAGAATTAAGAATTTATCTGTGGTCATATGATTAGCAATGTAGCCATGGGGAAGAAGACACAACTCCCACTTATGGATCCCAAACTTCCCTGACTCAGGAGTTAAACTTCATGCTACTGCCTACCCCTCTGTGATGCCACCTGAAGCTCAACATATTCCTTGCGTGCTACCACCTCTGCTGTTGGAATAATTTTCACGCGTGTGTGTGTATGTGTGTGAGACTTACCGCAGTACAGTCCTGATATACCTCTTCCTGAAATGATAAGGATGTGAGAAGGTCCCAGTTTCGAAAACCCCATCAAGAGCGCTCCTGTTAGTGAAAGAATGTTTGCTACCAACATGGCTTTGATTCTGAAATAAAAAGCAAGGATTATAAGTTCAGCGTCAAACCTTGATAAAATTTTTGCATTCAGAGCATGGTGAGAATTTTTTTTTACCTAAGAGATTACTTTAATTTTGCTGAAAATGCTAGTTGGGGGAATCTTAAACCATGATGGATACTTTGATTTCTACAAACTGAACCATTACCAGTAACTGATAAGTATAATGAGAGAAAGTGGATCTCATGCACCAGATCTTCATGTTTTGATGGAGATGATTCACTTGTGGTGATAACTAGTTTGAGTTATGATTAAACTCTGGCACTTTTTAAAAAAATAGTTAATGAATTCAATTTTCTATGAGTTGATTATTTTAAACAATTGCCTGGTGATAGTTAAATTCAATTCGTACTTGTGATCTGTGACGCCTTGCTTTTTTTTTTCATTCTTTAGAACAAGTTTTTACTTGATGTAGATCATGAAAGGAACTTTTAAAGTTAAGTTTTCATATTTATGAATTATTTTGAAGGAAATTAAGACACACTTTTACTTTCAGCCTTATTATAACCAAAAGCAGGTGTGGCCGCCTGCCTCTACGAAAGCTAATACTTAAGAGGCAGGTGCTAATGTAGAGGAAAGTAGTTTATCTGCAGATGCTGGGATCTGGAAGACGGGGGGTGGCCCTTACCTCTCAGAGCTCATCTCCCCATCTCAGTGGAGGCAGAGTTTTTTAAAAGGAGGGAAAAGGGAACAGAACAAAGAAAAAGTTCAAGGGAGGGGGTTGAAAAGTTCTCTACATGCAGATGAGCACAGTGCAGTCGGATAAGGCAAGTGATGGTCTGGTGTGCCTCATCCTAGTTTAGCCATCCTGGATTCATGTCATCCTGACCACACGTCTCCTGGCTCCACGGCTGACGGTCAACAAGGAACCCAGAACTGGCATGCCTGAAGGTCGAGGTCTGTATCTTTCGAAGTTAGTTCCTAGGCTTCTTATACAGACATGCCGTTCATCTACAAGCTGCCTATCAGTCAGAGTCGGCACTTACAGACAAAACGTCAGAAGAGTGGTGGGGTGGGTAACAAGTTCCATGACTGTTTTCCACTGTTACAAATCTCCACTGTCAATTTTTCTTCCATTTCTATGGAGTTAGATGGTTGTACCCAAAACATTTAAGAAAACTAGAAAAATTTAGGGCCCAGTCTTGTTTAGAGATAAAAAATAAAATTTTACAGAAAATTCATTGAATTGGAGTCTAATTTCCATAGTTGTGCATTATAGATTTTGTTGAAACAATTTTTCTCCTAAAGTCACCCTCATTTTTATCAAAGTCAAATCAAGTCCAATTCATTTACTTACTATGTTAAGTGCTGTTTCAGTTTGGCTGATTGTGTTTTGGCATAAACACAACAAGAATAACAATTGATTATATAGACTTTCTCAAATATACTTTGCTGGAATAAATGTCATAAGGAATTTCAAGACTGAACTTTAATTAACCTTTCGGGGCAAAGAAACCAAGCCACACAGTTGATGTGAGACTTTGTAATACCTGCAGTTTTGGGTAAACTTATCAAGTTCTCCAGGTCTCCAAAATGTCTTGAGGTTCTTTTCTTGTCATCCCCTAGGAAAGCAACCTTCGCTCCTTACCTGGGAAGACTACCATGAACCATATGAATAAGTAAAGTGCCAGGCTGTCTCTCTAAGTGGCTTTTACCAGCTCTAAAGTCAATCTTTATTCCTTAAAGGTTTTTGCTGACATCCCAAGTCTAGGCATATCTCTTTCAGACATGACATTCCAGTAAAAGTTTTGGCTAATAAATCCACATTTGGAAACTGGAAGAAATCAGATTTCTATTGGACTTATGCACATAAACATATTGCCATAAACATTATAATTCTCACTCATTAAGACTTTCCAAATTCTGGAGGGATCAAGTAAGGAGAAAAATATAAATGCTTCAATATTGCTCCAGTTTACCAAATTTCTCTATGAAGACAAATAAATTTTTAAAAAATCAACAATATTTGGAACAAAGTCACAAGAACAGTAATTATTTTTAGTTCATTCAGTTCCACAATCAACTCCTGTGTAATCCCATTATCAGCCAGTATCTCTACAAGTTCAGTCATTCCCCAGAGTCCCACAAATCCCCATCTATTTCAAGGGTAGGATCTCAAATTTATTCTCAGAAACTCATATTTTAGAATAAGTCAGAAGGTGCAACATTTTTGCAAATGCACAAGGGTAAAACAATGACTGTCTCTAAATGACATTTCTAAATGACATGATTATAATGCAATTGACAAAGGAATGTGCCGCTCCTTTTGCCATTTTTTGGTAACAAAATTTTAAGATAACAATCAAATTACAAATGAAAGCATATCAGACCAAAGAATCAATTAATTTGTTCCCCACTGTTTAATTGTACCTGGGGTTTCTGTTGATAAATAACAATTGGTTTTGGAAAATCGAAGGGAGCCTTCGGCTTTTTCATTTCTCATTCAAATGATCACTTTGCTTTACCATTTTTCTGTGTGCCTTTCCCTTTTTTCTTATTTCTTTTTTTCCCATTTCCATTTCTCTTCTTGAGTTTCCTACTTCAAAGTCCTTTCTTCCTGTCTGTCCCGTTCCTTTATCCTTTCTCAGCTGTGTTCACTTCCTTAATTCCTTCTCTTTTTGTTTTTCCCCTCTACCAGGGGTGTCCAACCTTTTGGCATTTCTGGGCCACACTGGAAGAAGAAGACTTGTCTTGGGCCACACATAAAATACACAAACACTAACAAAAACTGATGAGCAAAAAAAAAAAAGTTTTAAAGTAAATTTACGATTTTATGTTGGGTCATGAATGTCCATAGGCATTCTGGGTCACATGCGGCCCATGGGCCCTGGGTTGGGCACCCTGCTACACAATCCTTCTTCAACTTGCACAGCCCCTCTGTGACTTACACAGACCCTCTTCAGCTTAGATAGAACTTCTGCTACTTACACGTTCCTGCTTCAATGCTTCTAGCCCATTTCAGTTTGCCCTTTTAACTCATCCAGACTCAACCAACTTTAGAATAACCCACATTTGATTCTATTTTTTTAAGATATATTGCCATAATTTATACCTTTCATTACCAAAACCATGTATTTTCTCCAAATTTAATTAAAATTCTTAGTTTTTAGTGACAATTAAAAGTAAGTAATAAGCATGCTTTAGATTGACAAATTTATGAACACATTTAATAACTTTCAGAAACAGTTTTTTCCCCACTGGCAAATACATTTACATTTTTTACTCTTGGTGATTACTGCATTCCTTGAGTGTGCTCAAAAGCGAGCTGTCTTCTTATCTAGTGCCCTTGAAAACTTTAGGGAGGCTGGAGAAGAGGGAAGGAGGAGACACCAGGCGTGGCATGGCCTGTTCCCAAGACCGAAGCAGCCCCTAGGCCTCCAGAAGGTGGATCCAGAGTGTTTGAAAGACACATTTTTTTCATTGTTTTGCTTCCTGAGCTTTTTACTGTCTGAGGAGGGAGTGAGATCTTTTTCCCTCTTTAAACAATCAATTTAAATTCCTTCTGAATAGAATCCTTATGGTGTAACAATATTAGAGCTCTTATTCTACTTACCAGAGGCTTAGTAAACATTTCAAGACTGAGACTAGCCCATTCCTTTCAAAACAGAAACAAAATAAAGCAAAGACAAAATTCAAGCAAACTAGTATTCCCAAATTAAGTCCTCTAAAAGGAGGAAATGAGACACTAGCTTTAGAGTCTTATCTCATACCACCTGGTACTACAAATGACCCTGACAAGATCCAAATGACATGAAGCCCAAATAGCAGAGCCATTATCTAATACCAACTGGTACCACAAATACACAAAAGCCCAAACAGCAGAGACACTATCTCACATCAATTGGTACAGTGAATAACTGTTAAAGGCCCAAATGGCACAGCCCGAACAGCAGAGGCAGAAGATTCTGGGGGTATACAAGACAGCAAAGATCCAACCAAGTTTCCCAAAAGATAAGAAAACAAGCAAAGAATGACTGTAACCAAGATAAACAGAGGAGTGCTCTCAAACTGAAACTGACTTCCTTCTGCCCAGGAACAGAGAAACAAAACTAACAGATAATTAGAAAGCAGTATGATTCCCATGCAAATTTCTCTGAACAATAATATTCCAAATAAAAAACACAACTATTAAGACTGGAGTCCATTAACTCTCCAGCTGGAACCTGTCAACTCCCCAGAGACTTATTTCATTTCATCAGCGAAGCGTTTAAAGGCGTCTGATGGCCTTGAGAGGGAGAACAGAGAGAGTTCCTGAGATAAAGAACTGGGGGACTTCTGCAATCCCTACCATGGGGTCAGCCTGCCACAAGCACCTGGGACCCCTCCAGCCCTTACTGGGGTCCACATAGTCCCATCTGCATCACCAGATGCAGAAAGCAGGTCCAGAGCTGCCTGCCTCTATGAAAGCTAATACTCAAGAGGCAGGTGCTGATGTAAAGGAAAGTGATTATTTGCAGATGCTGGCCACCTGGAAGATGGAGGACTCATGTCTCAAAGCCCATCTCCATCTCTCAGTAGAGGCAGAGGTTTTTAAAAGGAGGCAAAGGGAGACACAACAAAGAAAGAGATTGAAGGAGGGAGCTGAAAGTTCTCTATTCAGCACAGTCCATTCTGGTAAGGCAAGTGATGGTCCGGTGTGCACCATCCTGGTTTAGTCATCCTGGCTTCATGTCATCCTGGCTCCACGGTTGAAGGTCAGCAGATGTCCTAGCACCAGATTTCCTGAAGGTTGGGGTCTGTATCTTTTGAAATTAGTTCCTATGCTTCTTGTACAAACACGCTGTTCGTCTACAAGCTACATATTAGAGTCGGCACTTATAGAAACAATGTCAAAAGAATGGTGGGGTGGGTTACAACTCTCCATCACAATTTTTCAATAAATGTTATCATAGAGAGTTATAATTATTCTTATTTTAAAATTGTATGTCAGCATATTTTCAGAATCCATGAATTAATGTTAACTTATGTAAAATGTGTAAAACAGCTGACCACAGCAATAAAAACATTTTTGAAATTAATCATATGAAATTTGACATTTTAAGATATTTATTCCTAATAAATGAAAAGTGAGGTACAAAGAAACCTCCTTCAAAGTAGATGATGATAAGGTCAGTGAAATAATCTGAGTGGACAGGCATGGAAATGTGTGTGCTACAAAGAATGTAAGCGTCTTGTCCTGTTCTCTTTTAATGTTTAAAAGACTTTAAAAGACTTTAAAAAGTGAGTTTTCCTAAGCAAGTATCTTTAACACCAAACACTTTTTTGAGAGTAAAACTATGAAATTTCATACTGCAATGATTGCCCAACACCCATGAGATAGACGGAATAATAACATCCCTCTATACTCCGCAAACTAATCCTCATACCCTGGGAATAAGTCACAATATAAGATAAAATGGCTTTTCTAGATGTGATTGAATTAAGGATCTTGAGCTGGAGAAATGATCCTGGATTATGCAGGTGGGCCCAACTATGTAATCACAGGGTCCTTGTGAGAGGAGGGCAGGAGAGAAGGCGATATGATGATGACAGCAGAGAGTGGACTCATGTGCTTCGAAAGTAGAGGAAGGACCCCAAGCCCAGGGCTATGGAAGCTGGACAAGAGCAAGGAAATGGATTCCTCCCTCCAAACCTCCAGAAGGAACCGGCCCTGCTGATACCTTGACTTCAGCCAAGTGAAACTGAACTTGGGCTTCTGACCTCCACAACTGCGAGGAAATAAGTGTGTGTTGTTGTTTCAAGGCACTAAGTGTGTGGTAAGTCATTGGAGTGGTGATGTGTGGGAATTACCGGCTACTCAAAGGCAGGGGAACCAGTGACTCAGAGCTGGTCAGCTTTAGAGCTGCAGACCAGAAAACAGGTTTTCTCTGGGAAGTGCTCTTTCTCTACACGAGGAGAGAGGGCAGGAAATACAATAAGTTATATTTAAAAATTGTTTCTAGCTAGTTCATAGTCTATTTTACTTGTCAGAGTTGGGATAGATTTTAAAAAAGCCCTAAAGGAGAGAACCTGGAAGTATTTTTGATACCAAATTGCTCTAAAGTCCCTCTTCCTTACCACCACTGGATACTGGAGCACTTTATACAACTTAAAGGATTTTAACTTCTGCTCAGATGTGGGAAATGGCCAAGAAAAATAATCTAAAAGTACTTGAAATGGTTGAATCAAGAAGGAAGTATATTTCTTTAAATCTTGCTCTAAATACTGTTAGCAGGGGCTTCATCATTGCCATTGCTGTTCTCACCATCATCATCGTCAAAGTAAGTCTGCATTTGCTGCCTGCTTCCTCTGCACCAGGCGTCTGCTAAACCCTTTACATTCCTTCTCTTTCAGTACTCACAACAATGCCACAAGGTAGGGGTCCCCCTCCCAACCCCGCCCGATCACATTGCAGATGGGAAGAAAACGTCTTAGAGAACTTAGGTAACTTGCTCATTTTCACATAACTATTAAGTGACAGAGCTGAGACTTGATCTGTGTGAAACCAAAGGGTAATGCTTCATTTTAGTGAATTTCCTTTTTCCATACAAAAGAAAGAAAGCATTCTGAGGTAGTGCGGATTGCACAGACTGTGGTCACCCTGTCACACTCTTGCAATTAAATTGTAAACCCATAGCCTTGGAAAACTCCATCCTGAGAACCCAAACTGAAAAATAATGCCCACAGATATCTACTGGCTATTATACAAGTAAAAGCAGTAATGGAAAAATACATTTTCATTTATTTACTTCTAACTGGTGAAGTTATGACCCTGGCAATAAGGAAAATCATGCCATTTCTGAGCAAATCACCCCTAGAAAAACAATTTTATAGGAGAGACTAAATTCTTTTATGTTAATTTTTAAGTTAAAATTATTAATTTTATGGCTGTTTCTCATGGAGAATCATTTTTCCACTGAGACCTGGAGGAAGCCTCACTTTTAGTCATTTGATAATTGGTCATTTGACATTGTTTTGGGGTGTGACCAGTGCTAGTGTTAACTCCTAAGAGTTGAGAGGACATAAATCCTAGTTCCGTCACTAGGACACTGAACGTTTCAAATTAAGTTACTGGACCTCTCAGGTCCTTGTTCCTAAATGAGAGACAGCAAGGGCTGACATTTCTTCTCGGGGATGGGAAGAAGTATAAAACATCAGTACCTGCTAAAAGACTTAGCTTGTCCATACTTAAACTTTTTATTTAATTTTGATTAATTTTATTTTAAAAAATAATCTAGAAAAATTTCCAGTTACTGGTTATTGTTTAAACCAATTTGGTACAAAATAAAATGATTTAGATTCTTTTATGATAAGAGTCAGTTTATTAACTCTGTAATTTATGGATTCCCATTTAAAGTTCAGCTAAACTCCAGTAAGTTGATAAAAATATGAGGAACTGATCATTTTTTCTTTTATGGTAGAGAAAAGTCCCTTTCAAATAAAAAAAAAGAATAAAGCTTGGGTTCCCATGCCACTGCCTATTACTTAAGAAAATTTCTTACAGTTTTATTATAGAACTCTAGTTCTAAAACTCTAGCATAAGAGAAAAAAGTTATCAGAATTTTATAATCAGAGGTATAAAATTATAATTTAAAGTAGGAATTTCAAAAACTAAATAAAGTGTGATCCAGAATTACTCAGACAGTTATATCTTAGCCTATATCACTTACATTTTTAAAGGTTTCTGAATTTTCTAAATTTTATGTCTTTTTCATCACCAGAAAAAGGTAACTAATAAACAAAAGGTGGACTTAATGAGCAGAAAACACATTAAAGAAATAATCACTTGATTTTCTAACTTTATTTTTTTCCTCTTTATGGGAGCGGAGGGGATCCCAAGAGCTTTAGTATATCACATGACTGAGTAAAATTTGGGTGTAGAGGAGTTCCACTGATGTTTTTAGTCTGAAACACCTCATAGAAACCAGAATAGAGAAATGGAGACACCACTGGATTCATCTTTGGTTGGGGTTTGAAATAGCAGTAACAGTAGCTATAAACCCCATGCCAAGTGTCTCGGCAGTTGGGGGCTGGGGAATGTTAACTTGATCTTAGCACCTGACTGCTCCAAATGCCAAGTTCTAATTTGAAGAGGAAAAACTGGGTGTCTGAGAAATGGAGCGATTTGGTGAAGCAAACAATGGACTCCCTGGTTAAAAAATTTTACCCTTGGTTCTTCCACTGTGCTCCTGAGTTAATCATTTGTTTGGTAGTTTCTTAGTATATGTTATGACTTAGAAACCAAGAACCAAGGCAGTATTCCACCAAACTTACTTTTTTTGTAAGTGCCTCCACAATTAAGCAGATTGGTGCAACAGCTTTTTCCATTACTTGGTTCAACACCAACCTAACTCATAGGGTCACACATTGAAAAAATAACTGTGAAACTATTCCACACAAGAAAAGATGATTTCTATCTAAGCCAATTCTAATAAACCCAAAATACTAATGTTTCTGTGCTTATGCTTATTTGTTGTTGGGAACCACCCTGCCTGGTATCAGAAGCTGTAACCCCCACCAAGGCTAAGGCTGAGGGAATGACCTTGGACCATAAGCCACCAAGGAGACAAAAGCTTATCTCCCTGGCAGGAGCACTGCTTCTGCTCATTTTACTTCACCCTGCCTGGCCCCCAGTGCATGATTGGTTAGCCAATGATGGGTAAGATTCCCCAGGGGGGGAACAATCTAAGACAGGCATGATCACGTGGGAGGACCCTAAGGAAGGACTTTGGGGGCTACAGCAAAATGGGGTGATAGACCCTCACCTCTCGGCTTTGACATAGCCTGAGTCCTCATTGTCTGCAAAAAAATCTCCTAATCTCTTGGCTGCCTTACTTCCCTTGCTCCACCTAAGCCTGAAACAATGACAGAAGGTGGTGCAGCCCTGTGCTGGAAAGGGCAGGTTCCCTGGGTGATCAGGCCTAAGAAAGAATATGTAAAATCCTGTGAAACCTGCTTTGTTTAGAATGCTCTCAATTGAATGATAAGGGTCCAAGGAAGAAGTAAGTTTGCTCCTTAAAGTTTTTTACAGTTCTTTGACCCTGACTCAAAATAGGCCCTCAGACTTCCTTGTTATCTATTGTTTGATCCTTACTTCCTAGCAATGAGTAATGAGCTTTACCTGAATTCTTATGCAAATGAACCCAATAAAAGCTTGCTCAGGCGGAGAACGAGGTTCTCTCCCTTAGGGGTTCTCTCCCCTAGGGAGGGTGGCCATGGCGCTCCCCACTAGAGAGAGTGGCCATTCCTTTCCTACTTCCCCACAGGACCTGGTTGTCTCTGTGTATGTTTTTCTCGTGTTTCGACGAGCCATCCGCAGAGTTCTGCGGTCACTGCCAGTCGGTGATCGCGTCAGTTTGTGAAATTTGCCTACCTTCCAAGCTGGTCCCCTAGCCACCCTCCGAAGAATGATGCGATCATTCCACCAACTGCAAAGCTGGACACAGACAGGGACCAGAACATGGTGATGAGGCCAGAAGATGTCACAGGCTCTTCTTCAGCCCAGGGGGTTGGTGTTGAAGTTAGGAAGTATGGAGTGGTAGGCAGTCCCTCTGTACTGTCAATAGCATCATTGTTGATAGCTTTTCGGTCGTCCAGTGGCATATCCAAAACATATCTATAATGGGCTATTATTACCTGAAGAAATAAAATAAAAAAATAACTCCAGCATTTCAAACACTTTACATATTTTTATGTTTTTTTCTTTTTAGAAAATTTTAATTTAAATATTTTATTGTTTATGCTATTATAGTTGTGTCAGTTATTTTCCCTTTGCTCCCCTCTACCCAGCCCGCCCCCCACTCCCACAGCCCTTCCCCACACTGTTCACGTCTGTGGGTCACGCATACACGTTCTGTGACTAATCCCTTCATCTTCTCTCAGCCAGTCCCCCCCGCCCCTCCCCTCTTACAGCTGTCAGCCTGCTCCATGTTTCTATGCCTCTGGTTCTATGTTGCCTGTTACTTTTTTTTCTTTAAAGTACTTGTTAGGTGTTTAAACAGGATTGTCTCAATTATGTGCCTTCCACACATACAAACACTTGTAGATTTATTTATAGTTGACCATATCCTATAAAACAGAGGTCACAGATTCCGGTGCCAACAGGAAGCAAGCAGGAACAGATAAAGGAGGAGAACCTTGATGACAGGACTGAAATGCCTTCTTTACTGTTGAGGGTGTAACAGCGAGTGAGCAGGACCGTGGCACTGGAGGGAATTCATCCCCTCTGAAGGAGGAAGCTGCAAACCTGAGACTAGTGTTGATGACCTTTCATTTTTAAAAAGAAGCTGGAAATACGGGTTTTTATGTAAAAATTTTCAAGTTGTAAGTGTTGTCTACTATTCAAATTGAAAATATTCTGCAGGCTAAAAAGATACATTTCCATACCAGTGTTACCCTTACACAACAGGATTTAAATTGACTTATATAAATATTGTAATGGAAACATAAAAGTGATATTTAAAAAATTTGGGAAAGATGAGACCTGAAATAAAGTCATTTTACAAAATTCAAACACTAGGTGCTATATCCTTGCTAGAAGTGAGCTATAATTTAGCAATAAAACTTCCTGGCAGCTGATGGGTAGAGAGGAAAATGGTCATATTTGCTGATGAATTCCAAAGATTAAAAATACTCAGTGGCCCCCGAGAAGATGTTGAGACCTACGGCTCCTCATCAAGTTCAGTGTGTAATAGAATGAACAATATTCAAAACTAAACTTCACAGAGCCATACTTTATAATGTGTTTCAGTAGAGGCAAAGATCATATGAAAGTATGATGGAGAAAAGGCACATCCTTCAGGCTCTCTTCCTGAGAGCCTGTCATTTCTCTCAATGGCAACTTGGTCATTATTCAGCAGCCGTGGTCAGGGAGGACCTTTGACAAGCACGTGGAATGCAGCTGCCCTACTGCCCTAGGCTGCCGGTGATGGGTGAAGGACTCCTTGGGAAAGTCAGCTGAGTGAGGGAAAGAATTGACATCCTCTTATGATAAAAGAAGTCGGACCAAGACATTTCCCTCATTCAAAGGTCACACTCTATGGATAATGTACTCGGACATAGAAAAGCGGCTGTAAGGAAAATACCCAAAATGTTCTCAGCAGTCTGCTCCATGTGATAGAATAATTATAGGTGACTTTTTTCTAATACTTTCTGCAACAGACATGTGTAGTTTTTCATAATCATAGAAAATGTGATTTATACATACCTTAAAACAGTCCTAAATGTCATTCTGCTAATAAAAAGAAATGGGCCTGACTATTATAATGTAACAGCGTTTAAAGGAAGGGGTTACAGAGAAGGCACTAAGCCCAATGTCACTGGGGAATCACCGCCTTCAGGTCTGGACCTAGGACTGTGATCGAAGGAGAGGAAGCCTTAGATTAAGTTTCCCTCTAAGACTAGAAAGGATGCTTTAAGTGAGGATTTGAAACAGTCTTCCAAAAAAAGAGGTCCTGCCAATTACAGTGATATTGAGCCAAATTTCAGAAAACCTGCTAAACTGGCACATGTTGCCATCACCCACAAAAAAAGATATCCCCTCCCCCAGTGTTATTTCCTAAATCTTCCAACCTCAGCGAGGTCTGCCAGTCATGAGACACATGGCACTTGACCAGAGCATAGCTGTTGGTCCAAGGAGCAACTCAATTCAGGGGATGAACTGACTGGTGAGCACACATTTCACATGCTCACACCCTGTGAGATCTTACATTTTCTTTGGAGTCTAATGTTGGAAAAGAAGCAGATAAAAATATGATTGATTTGCAGAAGGTGCCCAACAGAAGTCTGTATTTTCATCTTTGCCAGCCTCCCCCCACCCCCACCAGCTCTCATTCTCTCTCTCTCCTTCACTAAACACTTGATTGAACTTCTTTATACCCATCATTGTGCTTGGCCTTGGTGATAGGAAGAGGAACAAGACATCAATCCCATACCAAGTGACCTGACAGTGTGAATTAGGGCAGTGGGACTCAGGTCCTGGCTCCTCCCACTCAATTTCAGGCTGTGAGAGCTGAGAAAAATGACATCTCTCTCCTGTCTGTTCACTGGGTACCAGAGTAGGGATGCATAAAATAAATGAGAAAAATGATGGAAATTATTTGATACTTTTATAAATACCCATCCAAATGGTCATCATGGGGAAAATCGATGTATTGTGGAACTTCTTGACCATTATTTAAGTTTTGTATTATTTTACGTCAAAGCACCTATAGAAGACAGGAATGCAGAGGACTAGAATCTCTTCTAGTGTTAATGCTGCTAAAGGTTTTAATGTGGCCTAGAAATGAGTATAGGACTATTGGGAGGGTCAAACTGGGGAGATCATATGTTAAAACTCTATGCACAGTGAGTTGGTATTCAATAGATGTTTGTGCACAGAATGAAACATACCCTTCTAGAGTTTCCTCCCGTTCCCTGGCATTGACCTTAGTATACAGCTGAGAGATCTGAATGAATGCTGCCATAAGCTATTAACTTTTAAAAAAATATCCTAAGGCACATGGTATTCTGGTTAAAGGTTTTTTTTTTTTCTTGTGGGTTTAGCAAAAAGCAAAGATCAATAATTAATTATTGCTCTTTATATTCTTCTGAAGATTATGAAGTGAAGAGGAGTCAAAGCCAAGTTACAGGCTCTGGAACCATGCACACTATCCCTGAAAGAAGGCTGGGATGACCTCATGTTCCCCGCATGGGCGCACTTTATTTCTTCACATGAGAAACAGATATCTTTCTGATATTGACAGAAATTTCCAGAAAGAGGTTTGAATTGTGCATGTGTCACTTGCCTGTTGAGGGGCATTGATCACACCAAGGTCATATCCAAACTGGAAGGAACCCAGCACGGCAGTGAGGACAGTGAAAACCAAGGTCCCGGTGATCTGTAGGGAATGAAACACAGGGCCGGGAAATGCCAGGCAAGTTCAGTCACCCATCTCCCATCACGCCACAGCTCGGACTTCTGACAGGCTCCACGGTCTGGTTCTCATGCCTTGATACTCACAGTGAGCCCTATGCCCCTGGCAGAGTCATTTATACCAGAATGGGAGAGCCATTCATTACTTCTCTTACACTGCTGAAGATGAAAAGAGTTAGTACTCTTCTTCCAGGGCTGGAATCAAAAGTGTGTGTGTGTGTGTGCACGCGTGTGCGTGTACAGGGTCCAGCACAAATTACACCCCTTTTTATTACAAATATTTTATTACAAAATCATGAACAGGTAATTCTGTAACATAAAAATATCACACTCAAGCACACCATATGATATTTCAGGTGAAATGTTCAAATTAAAACTGTAAGTTATTACATCCATATTATTACCCTGTCAGCCACATTCAAGCAGGCCTTACTTCTGCCGGACCCTGTATATATGTACTTGATTCCAAATCAGAATTGAGAACTGGAATCATTACTGACTGAAGGAAACTGCTAAGACAAAAACATTCCATCATGGAGAGAAAGGAAATAAGGCACCAATAACAAAGAGACAGGGAGCTCCTGGACATGGCTACGGCACAAAAGTACCTCAGAACTTATACAAGGGGCTCGACCAGTCTTTGTAATGATCCACATCATTATCCAGGTAGTACGTTCAGGATTTTCTTCTAGTTGAACCTAGAGTTGTGGGTTCAGGGATATTATTTTCCCTGCAACTCCCTGTAGCTACAAAAACAAATACAAATGTAGAAAGGGGCAGAACATTTATCCTTTTCAGCACATAATTACACATCTAACCATTTAAGAGAAATCATATCATGCACACAGAGTCACGTATAAGGATATCTGATGCAGCATTTTGTGTGTATGTGTTTGTATGTGACAGCAAAAATTATGGAAAGAACGTAAGGTCATTCAGTGATAAATGGTCAAATAGATTCAAATACATCACAATATATATACACCAGATACATACAACATGCCATGCAGCAGTTAAAAAGAATAATGTGATCATGCACTGACATCGTTAATGACAAAGGAAGTTGTGTACTGTCACTAACGTTTTTCAAAGGCTTAAATCTGAGTAATCTTTGATTTATGCATGTTGTATACAATTCATAGAATATACATTTTTCTCATTTTAGAGTTTTTTTTATTGAAAAACTGAGGGTATATCAAATAAAACCAATTTTCGGGGGGAAAAAATAAAAATCCACAATAGCAGAACCAGACAATATATTCTTTTAATTGGAAAAATTCTAGGTGCCTCCTAATTGACCTTTTGATACAAAATGACCTATTAAATTTGCAGTTTGTGGTTTTTGGTGTTGAGGTCCATAGAACAAACTAGGAAATGTTTAAACCTTGAGCTGAATTCCATGAGGGGTTCTTTGGCTTTTGAATTGGTTATTTTCTTGCCTAACAGGTAGTAGCAGCAATAGCACCCACCTCTGGGCAGCTTCTTTCCTGGCATGATAAGCCTATAGAACCACCCCAGCTTCATCCACCTCGGAGCAGAGGGACTCAGAGGACTCCAGCGCATGCAGTTGCTGCAGTGGTGCATCTCTGGCAGCATTCCTGTAATCTTTCTGGCCAGGTTTTCATGCATGGTTTGGGTAAGTGGGAACAAACATTCTCCCAGCATCTGCTTCTGTTCCTGGAAGGGTGCTGTGGCCAGCATGGAGGTAGTCAGGCACTCCTGCCCCTGTATATGAACTGCAGGCTGATGCAAAAATGGAATGGTAGGGTGAAGGCTGTGGACACCAGAGGCGTACTTGTACGGTGCAATAGCCCAAGGGGCAGCAGCAGCCACAGGAGCACGAGATGGTAAGTTCTGCACAGCTGTGTTAACACCTCCAGACTGGCAATTGTCAGTCAGCTCTTGTTGGGCAGCACCAGCCCCAACAAAGTCCATAGCCAGGTGGTCCAGGCACTCAGAACCAACTTTCTGAGCAGAAGTAGGGAGGCCACGAGAGGCCTGAGCATTACAGTTGGAGCCAGAGGGTAAGGAGTTGGATGACGCCCAGACTGGCGTGTAGCACTAGGCATTCCTTGGAAGCTGTGAGGTCTCCACCTTGCTGCCAGCATGGATTGGGCCTCATCTATGCCAACTGGTTAAGTGTGTAATACAGAGGTCTTCCCTGAGCCTATAGAACTGCTAGCACAAAGCAGCCGCCAGCTATAGGCTGGAACTGATTTAAGATGGCATTGGCAGGCAGTGCTCTCATTCCAGCCAACCACTGCATATGCTGGTTGGTCAGGGAAGCCTTTCACTCTTCCTTCCTCTGGGTCAGAGAGACATACAGTGGCTTGGAGCCCACGGTGCATCTGTTCGTCTCAGTGACTGCTTTGGTTGCCTCTTCAGGAGATGAGAAGCATTATTTAGCACTGGTGATGGTTCTGAAAGGAGAAAACTCTTAACTTACCATCAGTGGTGTCATCCAAGTTCTTATTGTAAGGATCCACCCTTGATATTGACTAATTCTCTCTTGTTTCAGCTGTTCAAATATCTGTTTTAATTCAGTCTACCATTCTACTTTTCATGGCTACAAAAATGACCTTCCCACTGATTTCTTTTCCATTCATCTCTTCCATGCCTTATTGGCATCCTTGTGTTTTTCATAACTCACAGAGCCAAAGCCTTTGCACTTCCCACTGGGATCTCTCATCACCTTGACACTGAGGGTCTTAACAAACTGACTAAACAGCACCTCTAGATTCTCATCATCCGTTCTTCCCCAAAGTCTTTGATATACCCACTGGTGAACTCCTTGGCCTTGGCTTCAGGTCAGCTTCCCACTCTCTTAGAGACTTGAATCTGCCCAGGAACACTTTGTAGTCATTGAGGAGCACGGCATTCATCTTCTGGGCCTTGTCTGCAGCCCCTTGGGTACAGTAGTGAACAAAGGTGTAACCCTCAGAACCATTCTTCTCACACACCACCTTGCAGGACAGAATGTTTCCAAAAGCAGAAGAAGCATCATAAAGTGCCTTGTTATCTATAGATTTGTCTAGGCTCTTGATTACGATGTTTCTCACCCCAGATTTTCTCAAAGAGGGGTCCTTCTGAGACCAAACGAAGCGAATTGGCTTTCCCTTAGTCACATCCAAGTTCACGGTATCCAAGGCCTGCTCAGTGCCAGCCAGCTTTTGGAAGTTGGCCTAGGCAGAACCGAGGCAGTGGCTACTGATCCTTTTGCAGCGGACCCTGATGGACAGCACAGGCCCTGCTGGGCTGAACTTTTCTTTCAACATGGCCTTGGTGCCATCCAAGTGCAGGTCACCCACGTAGAGGGAGGCCATGGGGTCACAACTGGCGGCAGCCTTCATCTCCCTGCTCTCGCCACCCTGAACCTAGCCAGGAGGACTTCTCATAGGCACCACACAGGACAAATGGGCTCTTCACAGAGCCCCGGCCCGTGCCCACGTTGTGGCTCGCAGGTGGCAGAGTGACACCGTGGAGAAGCTGGAGTTGGCTCCGAAGCAGGAGGGGACAGAGGATTCCTGGACCTGTTGTTCAAGACTGCAAGACTGCAGACAAAAGGCAAAAGCAACACGGCTGTTGCCGAGAGTTTGTCATTTTCGGCTGTCCTGGTCTGAAGCTCCACATTTCAAAAACAGATTTATTAAAATGGAGACTTCCATTCAAATTATAAAAATTCTTAAAGAGGCAACCGAATGGTACCCACTCAGCCCCTGGGACACACATCTCTCTCTCTATAGGCCTCGGGATCCTGATGGTTTCCCGTTACAGCAGCCAGGAAAGAGGGATACAAAATATTTGAGAGTTCCGACTGGCCAGCTGCAAAGGGCAGCACGGATGTGTGGTTGGCGGGGAGGCTGGTGCCTGGGGCTTTCACGGCCTGCTGGACCAGAGGTGTGTGGACGCAGGCCACTCACGCCCTGACCACCAGGCGGGACTGACTGACACCCAGGTGCGGCAGTGGCGGCGGTGGCATTGGGCGGGCGCAGGCCAGCTGGAAGCGTACGAAATGACTTTCCCAGGGTTTTCCAGAAAAGATTAGCCTTTTCTTTCTCTTTTCGTTTATTTTTTTTCTCATGTTTTAAGAGTTTTCGGGTTTTAAAAAGACTTTATCTCTTTTTTTCTTCAGGCTGCTGGGCCCAAAAGTGGCAGAAGCCTGCAGCCACTGGGGTGGAGAGAACTATAGAATATTTTCTTGAAAAACAAAAGAGAGGATAATGTTTGAGGAGAAAAGTGAGATTGCAGAAGAGGAGTAAAGGAGTATTTTTTCTTTTATTTATATTATTAGACATTTAATAAGGAAATGATTTCATGTATAATTACATAATTTAAAATTTTTAAATAACATAGAATACAGTTATCGCAACATGAATTCCAGTTTCCATTTGGATACTTAGCAGGTATGTGACCCAAACCATTTCCCCAATAGGAGCTTCAGTTTTTATCTATATTGAGGGATCATTGTAAATTCCCCTACCCTGGCATAAAAATAGCTAATTAACCAGTACCCTTCATTGCCCAATCAGTCTGGAGACCAGAAATGTTGGGTCATCAACCGAATGTTATTACAGAACCACTGTGAGAGCCCTGGGAGTTAGTCCAGAGGCTCTAAAACCAGACCCTACTTGGAGAGCAAGTCATATGTTCAGCTCCCTGGCCTCAGCCCAGACCTACTACTGACCTGGAATTCTGGGGTGACAGTGAGGTGGAGTTCTGTAGGTTTGCTCCTTCTCTTTCCACTAATTCAGAATCTATTACACATGGCACCTAGTGGACTTTCCCTCCCAGCAGCCTCTTTCTCTGAAAGGACTTCAAAGCTGACCCCTATCATGACTATATGGAGTGTGAACACACACACACACACACACACACACACACACACACACAGAAGGATATGTCATGTAATATACATGATCTATTTATTAGATATGAATCATATGCATGTATACATATATTTAAACATAATTATTAATACATTGATTGTAAATAAATTTAAAAATACATTATATGTAAAATGTACAGATGTACACATGCTTTCACTCACACAATATGAGGTTTGATGTGCATATTATCCTCTAAAACGTAACTAGACATCTACAACTCAGTGGTTCAGGCAGCCAAAGTTAAGATGGGATTCCATTCACGTGGTTGGTAGTTTCTCTTTAAATCCATTTTCCCCTTCAGCTCTTACCTGGGAGAGGGAATTTCATCCCATTTGCAGGTAGTGACCATCATCAGCAGGGAGGAGGCCTGGGGACACCTCAAGGGAGCTTTAACTCCCTTCCCTGATAATACCCATCACTGGGATGGGGACAATCTGATTAGGTGCAACACAAACACGTCAGGGCATAACAACAGTGAACATGCCTGTTGGATGCTTGTTCACTGCTGTAAGTGTATTATCTCATTCACCCATGTTAGTTTTCTCCTTCTGCTGCTACAAACAACCATCAAGACAGTAGCTCAACTACCACAAATTCGTTCTTGTATAGTTCTAGTAGGTTAGAAGGTGGTGCGAGTCTCACTAGACTAAAATCAAGGTGTCGGAAGGCTGTGCTGTTTTCCAGAGGCTGTGGGGGAAATTCACATTGATGGTATAACTTAGTTCCTCGTGGGTGTGGAACCAGGGGCTGTGTTTCTGTGCTGACTGAAAAGCAAGGGCCATTCCCAGCTCTAGAGGCCACCACATTCCTTCACTAGTGGCACCCTTCCTCCACCTTCATAGCCAGAAATGGGGAGGTCAGCTCCTCACGTTGCATCTCTCTGACCCTGACTACAGCCAGGAAAGTTCTCCCCTTTAAGGAATTCATGGGATTTGATTTGGCCCATCTGGATAATCCAGGAGAATCTCCCCGTTCCAAGGTCTATAACCTCAATGACATTTATAAGTCATATAAGCTGTGAATTAAAGTCATAAATGCCTCTGACTATGTTCCCTTTTGCTGTATAAGGTAACATATTCACAGGTTTGGGGGATGAGGTTGTAGGCATTTTTGGAGGACCATTATTCTGCCTACCACACTACTCATTATGGCACCATTAATATCCTTACTTTAGAGATAACTAGACTAGGTTAAGTTCTCATAGCCAGTAACTTGCAGAATAATGATTTACCCCCAAAATGGGTATAATGTTCCCTAATGCATAGTATTATTATACCGACAAAATAAGATACATAATATGGTCTTTCTAGAAATAGTGAAAGGGCTATAAAACAACGGCCTCTTTAATCACATCATTGTCATCTCATTCATCCTTCTTGCCAGACAACCACCTGTCAACTTTTCATGCATCATCAATAGTTTTCACAACACTACTGTAAAGTACATGAAATTCTTGCCATCTTACAGGTGAGGCAGCCAGGACTCAGAGATTAAGTGGGCTGTCCAACACACACAGGCAGTAAGTAAGTAACAGGTATTCTGCTGGAATTGGAGCTCTGAGAGGATATTGTTAAATTTTCACTGCTAAACAAAACAGTAGATTTTCAGCAGCTATAGGAAGGAGAAGTTTATACTCTTTCCTCTAAATCACATGCCTCCAAATGCCAACCCAAAGGTGGTCTTGCACCAACCCTTGGAAAAAGTCAGAAGCCTATCAAGCTATAGAATTTTCAAGCTGAAAGAGACCTTAGAGACCAATGGATTCTAGTCAAATCTCTTCATTTTTCAAGTGAAGAAGCTGAGTCCAAATCCTTTGTTTGAGTCACACAGTGATTACTGAGCACATCCAGAGTGAGGGCCCAGTCTTCTGACCCTTCCTCTCATGCTTACCCCACTTCTTTCCAAGTCTGGGTGGATTTACAAAGCTGAAACATTGCTTTACATCCATTCTCATTCCTTCTAGGTTCCATTATTAGGCAAGTCCTCAGTTCTCAGATAGATTCCTACAACATAATTTCTAGCCCCCCTGCCAAAGGGAATTCAATGATGGCTCTACATGAAGCCTGAGCATCTGCCGTGTGCCCGCAGTGTGGTCAGCACATGATCTTCTGTTTTGCAGCATCTTCCAAACTTCAGTTACTTGAGCACTACCTTCGTGATTTTTGCCAAATTTACATACCATCTGGGTAGTTCTTTACTTAATATTTATCTTTACATTATTTTCAAAGTTCTAACTGCTTTAGCTTTATCCTGGGCTATAGTAGAAAATCATGATGTCCTAATTATTCTTTAAATATGCATTATATAAATATACAACTGTTAACTTTAAAATGTCATCTGAGTCTCTCATTTAACTACTCTCTGATTGCAAAGAACTATTATAATCCTGAATATTCTATATTCTATCCTTATGTTATATCCCAATCTATTCTCATTTTATCACAATATAAAAAAAAACCCAAGCTCAGTTAAATAACTTAATCCTGGCATCAGGGCAGAGAAGCAGCAATACCACACCTCGAAGCTGGTGCGTGCACCCAGCCTTGTCACTTACTGACATAAGAAAACACTCAGTAGAGTCATTCACACCAGGTCAGAGTTTAGAGATGCTCCACTTGAAGAGGGGCACAGATTTCCTGTTGCATGATTGTGTATAGGGGTGAGTGCATTCGGTGGGGGGAACACTTATAAGGGAGCAACGGTACTATGCCCCTTTTATTTTGAAAAGTCTTATACGTATCTACAGAGAAGTTGAAAGAGTAGTGCCGTGAGCACTCTGTTCGCCTTCGCCTGTGCTGACCGATGGGCAATACCACAGTCGGTTAACTCTCACTGTGCACTTGTGTGTGCATTGTTGTTGCTGTGTCTGCCTCATTTCAAAACAAGTTGAAGATACTTGTGTCACTTCACTCCCAAACACCCCAGCATGTACTCACCGAGAATAAAGACATTCGCCTACATAATTATAATGCCATTACCATATCAAATAAAGTACTAGGTATACAAATATTATCTAATATGCAGCCCATTTTCAAAATTTCCCAGCTGTGCCCATATTGTCTCTTTAGAGCTGTTTTCCTCTTCTCTCCGTGACCTACCAGCACTTGTTGCATTCGGTTGTCAGTTCTTAGTTTCCTTTAATCTAGAACAGTCCTTCTAACTCTGGGTTTTCATACATTGACATTTCTGAAAATTTCATGCCAGTTTTCATGATTAGTTAGATCCAGGTTAATCTGCCTTTTTTTTTTTTTTAAACACATTCCTTAGTAATATGGTCATGCAGAATCATTTGAGAAGTTACACAGACTAGTCAGAATACAGAGCAAATACCCTTAAAATCCTAGTTACTGAATAAGAAATATGACTTTTTAGCACCAATATGAACTATCAATTGGCAAGAGAAGTAGCTTTGATCTGTGGTTAGCTACACCGAACATCCCCCAAATCCTCCATATGCTCACTGACTTGAAAACTTCATCTATTCATTTTCTCAAAGACGATGCAAAATGAATACAATACCGCTTTACCTGATCTGTCATTTTCTGGTGTCAGAGTCCTCCTCTTAATCCAGGTCCTGTAGTGAGTGGAGCACATGCAGCTGGCTGGCTCCTGCCTGTGTCTTTCCAGCTTCCCAAGATTAGTTATAGTTTACAGGAGGAGGAGCAAGGCAAGTAAAGAGTGGACTTAGAATCCAAGTCTAAGTGGATGTTGAATATTGATGAGACTAATCAATATATGCTTTGACTCAGAGACTTGTTGTATTACCTTTGTTCCTCCAGGAAAGAAAACAGGAGTAGGTCCTTTAGGCATAAGTTACAAACCAGAAGTGGTCACATTTTAGGTGTAGCAGTCTCCGGGGACAGGTAAAAAGCAGATGAGATGTGCTGGGCTGCCATGCCGTGTTTTGGAGACAGCAGACAGAGACAGGGGCACGGGAGGTGCACTGCACTCTGCCCAGCAGATCACCGGTGCTGTGGCGTTTGTGCTTCAGATCTGGGCTGTGCGGCCAGAGGCTCTTGTAGGCTTGAGTGGTTACACAAGTGAGCTTTGGAGAGCTATGAACATGGGTTTGAATCTCAACATTTTACTACTGGTGGTGTGACCTTAAGCCAGTGGCTCGTTGTGACTGTTCTGTGCTTTAGTTTGAGAATAACAGAACACATACTTTGTTTCGTTGGGTGGAGTAAATGTCATATGTGAAAGTGTTTAGCATACATAGTACATATACTAGGTGCTCTGCAAATAGTGGTGTCATTGTTGTTACTATTATGATTATTGGTTCCCTGTATGTCCAGAGGCACTTGGAGGCAATAGTGTAGAGTTCTCAAATAAATCTGTTCATATTGCTTGAGCTTGTGCCCTTCTGTGTACCCTCTGTGATATCCAATTCCTTCTGGGGGCCCTGGCAACATCGAAATTGACTGAGCTTGAACTGTGCTTGGTGCTTAGTGTCATGGGTCCCACTGAGGCTCAACTGGAACCATTCCCGTTAGAGGAAATTGAGAGTTGAGAGGTCACTGAGAGTTGCAAAATTGAATGGTTGTTATGGAGAAACAGAAGATAACATAAAGAAGAGGTAAAGGAAATTCAGATTTCATCTGCTTTTTATTTTGCCACCCTCTTCTCATTTCTATCACCCCTGAATAAATATTTCAATTCAAACCATAACCTTTTATTGAGCCCGGCACAGTTCCAGGCTCAGACATGCTTGAGATAAATAAGATGCTTCGAAGCTCCTAATGTATAAGCGAAAACTAACATAAATGCAAACACAATACAGTAATTCTTTGTAGAAAAACATCGTTAACAACGATAGTTAATCTTTATTGAGCTCTTGTTTGTGCCAGGTGCTGCTTCAGCATTTCTCACGGATTAACCTGTGCAATCATAACCTGAGGCGTTCTGTGCTGCTGAGCCTGGCTTTGGGAGGGCAGCCTTGAAACCAGAGCTGCAGAAGCCCAGGTAGCCATTCTGATGCTTCCCATCCCAGTTTGGGCTGCTGATGCAATGCTTTTCCAGTGACATGACACTGTAGGAGTCTTTGTGCGACTAAAATGATAGCTACCTCTGTTCTTTGAACTTTCCTTTGAGAGAGAGAGAGAGAGAGAGAGATAGAGAGAGAGAGAGAGAGAGAGAGAGAGAGAGGGAGAGAGGGAGGGAGAGAGGGGGAGAGAGAGAGAGAGAGAGAGAGCGAGAGAGAGAGCGCGCTGGCCTTGAGAGAGCTGGCTGCATGCTTGGTGTAGTTACATGTGCATCCTGCCACACAGCAACCCTGGACAGACGCAGGAACTGTAGCTTCCTCTGTGATAGCCAAGGCCTCTTTGCTCCACTCAGAAATGAGTAACCTCTGCACCTTTTAGGGATGGGCTGAAATCTTATCCGAGGTGGGAGGGGAGAAATTCAGTCCCAGTGATTGCTTTGATGGATTTAGGGCTTGGGGAACTGATAATTATATTCCGGTTTCAGGAGAGTTTGCTTTAGCACCCACCCCAGGAGCTGTGGTCCCACTGCACCTAGGCATTTTTGTGTTTCCCTGCCTGCCTAATAAAGTCAGGTTTTTCTGCACTTTGCTGTTGGGGTGGGGGCCACTCAATGAGGTGTGCCAGAGCCCAGAATTGCCCAGAGATCCCAGCTGGGTGGGATGAAACCAGTTCTGTGTGATTGTTCTTTCCCTTCAGGTCACATTCTGATTACTTTTGCATTTAATTTAATCTTTATAGGAGATACCAACAGCTCTAGGTGGAAGTTTGCAAGGGAAGAAAAGAGTGCCCCTCATTTTTTCATGATTCTCTTTCCCTTTCAGCAAAATGAGAGCTTAGTTTATTTCTATAAACAGGAAGCAAGGAAACCAGCTGTCTCAGCATGTGGCATTCCTCTCTGGTCAGGTGTGGGGAAGTGCAAAGGCTTCTCTGAGGCACCACATTAAACAGGAGTGCAAGTGTGGGAGAGTCCCAGTCCCTGAAGAAGGCCAGTGTATTTTAGGACTTTCGAATCCAACTTGTCCCCCGTGTAGCCTGCCTCTCACCTTCCCCACAGGTACCTACCTCTCTGGTTCAAGCCACCAGCATTTCCTGTGTGTGATACACAGCTACTTGGCTTCCCTGCCCCCATTCTTGTCTTAGAGTCTCTTTGACAGAGCAGCCAACATTGATTTAAAAATTAAACCTGACCATTGCACTCCTTGCTTAAAAGTCTCCAAAGGCTTCCCAGTCACTCTTGGAAGGAAATCCACATTCGTCACCATGGCCTGAGAGATCAGTGTGAGGTAGTCCTCCCTGACTCTGAGACCTCTCTCCTACTACTGGCCTCCTCCTCCTCTGGGCTCAGCTACACTGGACTCACACTCAGTTAACGTGTGCCAGGCTCAGCACCTTTGTCTTGGGTGGGCCTCTGCCTAGAGCGCGGCACCCCAGATTCACAAGCGGCTGGCTCCTCTATATTCAGATGACTAAGAGACACTCCAAGCGGGCTTCTTAACTAAGGTAGATACCGCCTAAACCTTTCAACTCCTTATCAGGCCTGATACTCTGCCTTATTTTCTTTATAGCACTTATATTTGACATTTAATTATTCACTACCGTTTTATTATTAAAATATATGTGAATTATTAATAAATTAATTAAAATTTAAATCAAATGTTTACTTATTTGCTAAGCATTAATGTTATTGAATTTTATTACTTGCTATTATTATATTATTTACTTGTCCATTTATTATTTGGTCCCACTTTTCCCACCAAACCTAAGGTCCATGAATGGAGAGACTTTGCCCATCTTGTTATTCCTAGTGATTGTGTGTCTGGACACAGTAGATCCTCAATTAATATTTGTTTAATAAACGAAGGCAATTCAGAAAGGGTTGCCACATGCTTTGTTGCAATGGGAAAGGAGGTGCCTTAGGCTGGCATTGGGACATTTATTGATTTAACATTCACAGAATGCAGTACTTACAGAACATTTTACTAGGTACCAGTTGCAACCTCTGCCTCCTCAAGGCTAATGGCTAATTCTCTGTCCATTGGAATATTCCCTTCTCCCTGGAAACATTTTCTTTTCTTGGTCACATGGCAACCTGATCACTTGAACTTAAGGGTCTTAGGTTTAAGTAAGCCAACGTGCACTAAAGCCTGAGCTTTGATATAATAGACTCTCGAGAAAGGGTTTGGTAAAGAGTAGACAATTCTCAGACAGTAGCGTGAATGTGCATTGGGTGGAGCAAAGTGTGGAAGGGGGAAAAAGAACATAATTAAAAGGAGTAAAGTCCGGGTCTGCAGGAAGGTCGGCTGAGGCTGGCATGTTCTCCTTCTTGGATGATGCTGTGGAGCCAGAACCGGCCCCTTGGACTTCCCCTGGCAGTGAGCCTTGGCAGGGGTCCAGAAATGTCCAGCTGTGGTCGAAGTGCAGCCCTGGCCTCTGTGTCTAGCCACATCCAAGGCTAGGGGAGTCCATTAGGACCTTAGGAAGCGTGTCCTATGCTGGGACTAAGAAGGAAGAACGTGGGGCAGGTTGTTGGTGCTAATTCTGTCTGGCAGTGAATCAATTTTCTATTTCCTCTATTTCTCTTTTTTTTGTTCTATCAAACTTGCCTGTAACTCAGTGGATCTATATAAGTGGATAAGAAAGAATTAGTAGATTCTTTTGGCTAGCTCGGTGGTCACCTGGAGAGACTCAGACTGTCTAAGGTGACTAACCCAAATGTACACAGAGGTCTGTGACACCTCTTGACCCCATCTTCAAGGCAGACCTAGGGACACCAGGTTCAGGACAAAGGAAGTAGCCTTGGTCACTGGGGCTATAACTGTCAAGACTTCTTGGACTAAAGCAGTGACCTTAATAACCTTACAATAACCCACATTCAGAGCACCAGATGAAAAGCTCCCCATAACTTGTAAGTCTAGGTACTGTCCCCACCTTTTATTGAGCTCTTCTTTCAAAAATACCTACTTCATTTTAATAGCAAATTAAACATAAATACACAAGACCATTGTCATTGAGAAATGTAATAGAATACAGATAAAATGACCCTCTACCACCACCTTTGACCAAGACACCTCCTCAGAGGGGTCTCTGTTTTTAGTTTGGTAGCTGTCTTTCCAATCCACCATCCCCTCTGAACCATCTACCCTAATTTGTTTTTCCTAGTTTCTGTCACTTTGGCTCCTCCCCATATTTGTCCTCTTTGTAATGTACTAATGAAATTTTAATTTAACTACTCCTCACGAAACTTCCTCTTTGTTTGTCCTCCTTGATATGGAATATAATAAGCATGTAGACCAGTGACGCCTAGTTCCTCGGTCCAGGCTCCAGTGTCTAATACCCTTTCCTAGCACCCCAGGCCTCTACTTGTTTAAGAGAGCATGAGAAGACCAGCTATGTCACCACTTCTGCCCAGCCAATGACACCTAGCTGACCCTCTTAGTCTGCTGGCCATGGCTTTGGAAAAGAACAAGAGTTTCCCCTTCCTGGGCTGGAATAGCTTTATGCCTCTTCTGTACCCAAGGCCCCTTGTAAAGAGGGGCCACCACTCAGAAGGGTTCGGAGCCCTGGACTGGTGTGAAGGGACATTGTTTGGGTCCTCCCTTTGTCAGCCTTTGGTTATTTGACCATGGACAAGTCCTGTTTAACCCCTCTGGACTTCACTTGTAAATCAAATAGATAATCTCTAAGTCTTTTTACAGGTAAAGTAGAGATTGCATCTAACACATGGCATTGTTGTGCAGATTAACTAAGATAATAGGAGTACAGTGCTTAGGACAAAGCCCAGTGTATAGTAAATGGTCGCTGCTCAGTAGATGCTAGCTGTTACCATTTTTCTGCTCTCAGTTTCCATAATGCTTTGTTTTCAATTTAACATCCTTTTCAAAAGTTAATATGGGGTTGATTCTGTGACTCCCTGGGTTGACTAAGCTAGGTGAGCTCTGCCCATTTTAGGATGGAGCTTGTGATATTTGGCAATGAGGGTAGTTCTCATTAAAAGAGCAAAGGGGCACCTACTGAGTGGGCAGGCCCCTGGGTCTGGGCCATTCATGTCACAGAGCTTTGACAATCTGTAGCAAATTCATTTGACAGATGCACATCTATGGCAATTTTTCAGTGAGCACTGTCCCAAATTAATTAATCATCAGGCAATTCAGTCTAAATTGAATGGTGCTGCTGCATGCAGAAATTTTTTGTTTGCAATTCTTGAGTCATCTCAGTTTAAATTAAGCCTATTAAAATTCTCTGTTCCTAACCATTTTTCAATCAAGTGTGCCTAAATGGCCACAATAGTCTGCAGGGTATCTTTCTGTTGAGTTTTTGTCTCTTTAATGTCTGTGAGTTAATCATTTTCTGACAGTGTTTGTGCTATTTCTAGCATTGCCTTCAATACCTTTTGCTGCTAATTTGTGTGTGCTAAGGGCGGCTTATGAGGTTGATATAAAAAGTGGGAGCAAAGAGCATAAGGTCATCATTGAGGCTTGACAAACAACGTTGCTTGGTGTTGTTGACTAATAGGTCACCAATAAAAGGAGTGGTCAGTATCAGGGAGAAATGGCCCTTGTGACAGCTGTTTACCAGATGCAGAGTTCCAGGAATGGACTGTCATGAGCAGATGGTGCAACTCGGTGGTGGGCATGCTGTTGACGTGGGTGCCTTTGTCCTGTAGATCTCTAAGAGTCACAACCAGCTTTGCTTTATTAGCCCCATTCTCCTCAAAAATTCCCCATGCTTACAAACACCAAATGTGGGCTTCTGACATCTCTTCAGGGACATCGAGAGTCAGTGACGAGACTGGGAAGAGAAAGCCCAAATAGAATCCCTCTCCCTTACACCTTGAAGTACCTCCTCTCTGAGCAGTGCAAGTGGGTCTGATGAAGCACTTTGTGGTTGTTGGTGGGGAGAGGAAGCAGTTTTTCTTTTTCTTCAGTGATTCAAATGAGCATTTCAAAAATCGAAGGTCAGAGCCTCTGTGCAGTAAATGATGCAGTTTCCATAGTCCTGGGAGCAACCCTCCAGGTCTCTGAGGCTGTTCAAGGTAGCTGCAGACAAAGCCCTCCTTTGCATTTGCCAAGGTAACTGCGGGGAGGTAGAGCCTGACCCCCGGCCCCACCCCTGCATTCCCTCTCACTTCCCCTCACTGCTTTTTCTTCTCTTTTCAAATTCTCCCCAGGTGGTCTAGGCTGGAGGGAAAGGGGAAATTGCTTTGTTTGCTAAAGCATGAACACACTTTTTTACCCTCATCCAAGCACAAGATTCCAGCCAAGCCCTATGGGTGGGTGCTGTTGCCACACCACGAAGCCATGGCCTTTGCTTTGCCACTGATGGGAGCAGGATGAAGAGGGTCAGGAGAGTACCTTGGTGGAGAAGACATAGCACCATCCTAGATGCCTGGAGATGAGCCTCGTGCCACTGCTGCTGCAGCCCTCCAGGCCACCTTGAGTCACTCAAGGACTTGGGAGTGCAGTTTCTGAGGGGTGAAGCTCTAAGTTCCTTGTAGATATGCAATGTTGTTTTTTCAAGACATGTAAGATCACAGCGAGGATAGGGATGGGTTTCTTGCTGACGTCTTCACACTAATGGGCAGAGATGGTCTGAGTGGTCCCGTTGGTGTGTCGTGAGTGACCAATTCTAATCCAAGTTCATTTCTGGTGATGAGAGCCCAGGCCAGGAGGCTGCCCCAACACTAGAACATCCCTGATCTTTTTGTTCTCATTTCGTAGCACCCAGTTTGACTCATCCATTGTCCCTACAGATTTCTTGCCAGTGAGAACTCACTTAGCATTTTAATCCATTAATTTGCTGCTGCAGAGCCAGTTCTGCCTCGCAGATGCCAAGGCATTGAAAGATTGCTGTCTGCAAAGTTTATTTGGTAATAAAATACAAAAGCATCTCCAATACCAGATGGTTAAGGTAGTGCTTTGTCTGATTGTCATTGTGAACCTCCATGAAGACTGTAGCTGGAATGTTAGTAGGAGTGCGGGACCAGGAAATGGATCAGGGAAGGAACTATGGGCTTCCACAGAAGCCGCTGCTGGGCTGGTAAGGCTAAACTGGAGTTTAAAGGCTGCCATTCTAATAAGCTACAATATCTTTTACTAAAGTTGTATTATACTCATTTATTTTTTTAACCATCAAGGCTGAAGGAACGACGGAGGCCAACCCATGCATATGGTATGGCACACGGATATAAACCCAAGAGCACCAGATGGAAATGTACGTTCAACTACAGAAAGTAAAAAAAAAGTATTTTGGTTTTTTCAGAAAGGGGAAAATGGGAAAAATATGATTTTAGGTATTGACAGTAGCACAGGAGAAGTTTCTCTCTTTAGAAAGATATACGCATTTAAAAAATAACAATGGTATTCTTTTTATGTAGTTATTCCTCTAAACTTTCTCTTGCACATTTTGGGTATTATAAGAACAGCCATGCACAAAGTTTACAAAGAACTTTTCCAGCTGATCACAACTACGAGTGGGGCAGGAATAGTCTAATCCCCTTTTTAGAAGAATGAAAACAGATGCTTGGAGCCCTTGTTTGCCTAGAGTCACCCAACTGACACATTGTATTCTGATTTCCGAGTCTGTTCTTCCATTTATTTTAGGAGTAAAGTTCCATTTCTCAGCTTCCTCCCTTCACTATTTTCACATGTTATTTTAAAGATCAAGGCCAAGGAACAACCTTCTTCTAGGGAGATCACTGACACTGAATCACAGTCGTAACTCCAATGTCTCAGGAACTAAACGCTCTTTGGTGAGAGGCTACCCCATGTTCTTTACTTTAAAGCAGGGTGCTCTTTGCACAGCCATTGTATCACAGGTGGGAACAGGTAACCAGGTTCTCGGTGATCGAGACAAAGACTTGAACTGAACACCCAGAGTTTATAGCAGAGAACATGGGAACAGGCCAACTCCAAGCAGGGATTGACCTCATGGGCTGGAGGGATTCTATTCTTCTAGCCCATGAGTGATCTATTCTATAGAACTGATCATTCCTGGCTAGTTTTGGTGGACTTTCACTGCACATGTACAGGTAATTATATTACTTTAAAGCTAATGCGCATGTGGTCTCCCATGATTTTCCTTGATTGGCCACCAGAGAAGGGGTAGCACAGTGTTACCGAATGGACCCCAGTTTCTCCTGGGGTCCCTCTGTACCAGGTTTGTCTTGCTCACCACCAGGGAACCATAGCTCTCAATGTCTGAGATTGGTGAAAAGGAAAGGAATTATTTATTCAAAAGTTATACAGACTTAAAAGTAATGACTTAATGTCTTCATTAAAATCCCAAAGTCCCTTAAAACACCCACAAACACACAGAGTCCTCCTTCCCCCTTTTCCCAGCCTGGGCTACCTTATCTCAGGAAAAGAAATAGAAGTCCATGGCTCAGGCAGCCCCTGGTTCTTCTCAGTAATCTGTGCTCGGCTGCTAGGCCTCCCTTGGTTCCCGGCACCATCAGCTGTGTTGCTGGGATCTCCAGTTCTTAACCCGAAACCAGCAAGAGTCCTTTCACCCCTCATGGCCCACCAGCAAGAGTCCTTTCAGCCTTTTCTTTCCTGTAGCATCTCTTCTGCATTCTTCTAAACTGCTAAGAGAGAGCTCTGCATCACTGCTACATGTTGCTTTCCAGCTTCTTAAGCTGCGTGGTACTTCTTGTCATGGCTGCCACACCTGGGCTTAAATCCCAGCACCAACCTTCCCCTGTAGCCCCATATCCAACTCGTCCCACAATTGGCTACACCTGCCAGCATTCCCATATTTTTCCAGCTTTTCTGGGCTGCCATAATAAGTCAGGGCAGGCATGGCCCTGTGGTATGGAGCCAATCATCTCCAAGCTCTTACGTGGTTGCTGTAACCAGGGGGAGTTGCCCCCCAGTTACATCATGGGTGGAAGTCTCTCCCATCCCACTGGCTCAAAGCATGGCCACAGCTGTTTAACATATCTATGAAACCAGTTAAAGGTTAGAGATATGTTAAATGACTGTTCTTGAGGTTATCTGTAAAACTGTTGCTATGTAAAACAACTCTCAAAGGCCCTGCTCCATGCATCCCACCCCCCAGCTCAGACTTGTGGGAGTGAGGACATCCCATATTTTTAATATTTCCTGGACATGCTGAGTTCTGGACCCCATTGCAAATCCTTCTTTGGGGGGGGCCCCTGGCTGTACCCTCCTACAATTGCAGTTGGAGAGGTTGAAAGAAAGAGCACGAGTCCAGAAACCAGGAGAGCTGGCTTTCAGTACAGGGCCCACCACGGCTGGCCGGGGACCTGAAGCGAGTTATCTCTAACTCTGCATCTCAGGATCCCCACGTACGAAGTGAAGGGTTAAATGGAGTGTGCTCAAATCAAAACTAAAATTAAGGAGAAAAAACTTGAAATCTGTGGAAAAATAATGAGAATGTATAATATAAAATAATTAGAAATAGACAAGCCTGTAAAAGGAACCAAGAGGCCAACAAATAAAGAGGAAAAAATATAGGTGCAGTTTAAAGCAGACAGATAGACGAGGGTCGAAAGTGAAAAGAGGAAAAGGGTGGAGGACAAAGACATGTGTAAGTGAGTGCAGAAATTTAAGCATAAAGACATTCAAAGGAGAAAAGCAAAGTTAGTAGAATTTAAAGTCACAAAGAAGTAGAAATCAAGACCGCTGCCAAATAAAAGGGAAAAGCAAAAACAAAAGAAAGGACAAAAAGTAAATAGCTAAGAGAAAAAAATGAGAAGTTTAGTATAAAAATCAAGTATTAAAATAAACAGTAATAAAAATGTTATTGCAATCTAAATCTGAGACAATAAAAAGATGGGAAAATTAACATGGAGTTTTGAAAATTTGAAATAGGAAAAAACACAGTTCAAAGCAATATAAGAATAGCAAAGTGAAAATAATAGCAATGAAATGTACTTTTAAAAAGGTATATTTTACTTTATTTATTTATTTTTAAAGATTTTCTTTATTTATTTTTAGAGAGGGAATGGAGGGAGAGAGAGAGAGAGAGAGAGAAACATCAATGTGCGGTTGCTGGGGGTCATGGCCTGCAACCCAGGCATGTACCCTGACTGGGAATTGAACCTGTGACACTTTGGTTCACAGCGGGCACTCAATCCACTGAGCTACGCCAGCCAGGAAAAGGGTATATTTTAAAAATAAAAGGTGTTGTTGAATTAACTTTAAGAAAACGATCTCTTTACAAGAGATGGTAGGCATTTCTGAGCAGAGGTCACCTGCCACAGGGGCAGAGCTACAAGCAGGAGGCCCAGGACCCCGTGAGCAGCGAAGCTCTGGGCCATCAGGATGACAGTGTCCCAGCGATGAAGGGCCAGCCGGGGTGTCTCACCACTGATGAGGAGTGAGGTCTGTGGCCCTGATAGCCCATCCCAGGTGGCTGGTCCCAGCAGCCACTAGGCAACCCTCTCTTCTCAAAAGATGGTACCACGATACCTGTACAAGCATGAAAAAGGGGTGGCTGTTCGGATGTGCTGTGGGTGTCCAGACATGCTGGAAACATGCAGAATTGTTCAAGGGGGCAGCAGGAAAAACTCCAGAAGTGTCGTGTTTCTCCAAGCGTGCAATTGGGGGTTGATCAGGACCACACACATCAAAAATACAGATTCCTGCCCACAGTAGGGCAGGATGTTCCGGAAGTCTGCCTTTGTAACAAGCATGTGGGGCATTCTTACGATCAGGAGAGTTTGGGCTAGTAGGGCCATAAAATAGCTTCATGCTTCAAAGCTGGGGTTCAGTGATGAAATTTGGGGTCTTGGTCCTACACACAGCAACTAAAAGAATGCCCAGAATTACATGCGGGAAGTGATCTATCTATTCACCACCACCTCAGAATCACTGGCATTCCTAGCTGATGGTGTTATTCACTAGCCAGCACTGCCCAGGGGGCCAGCCAGCTGGCTGAATCTAGATTTGAAACCCCAGGGTCCACTGCCAGAGGATGGGCATAGGGTAAAGAATGTGTGCTATGCATTCATGTAGTCAGGAGACTGCTTTCCCTGCCTCACCAGCACTTTCTCCAGTCCTGCTAAAGTATTTTGTGCCTGCATGCTCTTCAGTTCCTCCGTGCCTTTGCTTCTTGCTGGAACGTCTCCCTCCGTTTTTCCTGTCCCCTAGTCTAATAAAGTGCACCTCCTCCTGGAAGCCCTCCATAACCCTTCCTCCAGGCAGCAGCCCCTTCACTTGTCTCTGTGCATGTTTATATTCCTCCCCTGCCTTTTCCATCTCCCCCGAAGCAAAGGAGACAGCAGGTCCTTCAGGGAAGGAATCATTTCTTCATCTGCTGTTTCTGTCTCAGCATCCAGTGTGGAGCCTGCTATGTATTAGGCAGCTGATAAATAAATGGTTTCTTTGCTTTTTTCTGCATGCAGGTGGCATGTCCTTGGTTTGCTTTAGTGGCTTGTCAAATGTCAGATCATAGCTACCGCAAATATTTGAAAAAGTAAGATGGCATATAAACAGGCAAAAAAAGTTACTGTGATTATATGTTTTTGAGTTCTCTGATGCCTGAAGGTGATGCGGGCAGCCTTATTAAAATTGAACTGAACCAATAACCATTAACACATTCACATTAAACATTGCCATAAGATACAAGACACACACCAGGGTTCATAGGGAAGATGTTTACAGTTACTTTTTCCAAATTACAGACTGGGGACCTCCACAGGGCTGGGGGTATGGAGCTATGGGAGGCCCAGTAACCCACGTGCATACCAAGCATTGTTAGTAGACTAAATAAATAACTCATGGGTACACATATTTTTTCAAATGAATATGGCTTATAAAATGCAGTCTCATTTAAAAGTGTTACTGAACTTTTTGTTGCTTTTCGGTTTCCTGGGTGGTTACGAAGAGAGGTCATCCTATTTGAAAAGGGTGGGAACCACTCTTACAGGCAGGTTGAGTGGCTGGGTGGCAGTTAGTGGATGACTTCTGGGTTTTGTGATGTCTTCCTTCTCACGGCAGGTCCGCTCTGTGAGGGCGCTGAGGCCTGCAGAAGTTGCTTGGATTCCACCCGCGTTAACTACCACTCACCCTGATAAATCCAGCAACTTGTCGAACTCATGGGCACCAGGTGGGACATCTGCGTTGTTCCCAGGGGTTCCTGACACTTGTTCATTTTTTTTCTTCCTTTCTGTATTTATCCCATCCATTTTTAAGATGAGCAGTACATTTTTATACTGAAAATAGATCTGGACTTTTAGAAATACTCTAGAGTGTTTATTACTACATTTTTGGAGATTTTGCCAACAATGGATGAAACAAACAAACAAAAAAACCCCAAACTGAAACATTTAATAGGCTATATATTACCAGACTGGCTCTCAAATACATATCCTACCACTACACAGTGAGGGCATGCCATCTCCAAATAAGGCCGACTTTAAGTGAGCTTTATGGAAGACTCACTGTGTTGGTCAGTGGTCAGCTTGCCCTGACCTGGAGAAAACTGTGGCCGGCCTGGTGGCTGGACGGGCCTCAGTGAGGAAGGGCTGTCCCAGTGAGGAGGGCTGATGAGACGGGGGCAAGCTCCAGGTTGACCTGAAGCCTATGCTGCTCCTTTCTGCTCCAGTGACGCCTGCTAGCTCTACATTCCTCAGTTTCCTAATGAGTTTAGTGATACCAGATAACCTGAGTTTATGGAGCATTGGACATCAGGCTGGAAAATTTGGTCAGATCCATGTCTGCATGACATCATCTGGTAAATTAACTCTGAACTTTTAAAACCAAGGTGAGTATTTTGGGGGGGAGGTAACCCTCTATTAAGTTGTTATTGTCACGGAATGTAGACTTAGTTGCTTATAGAATATAAAAGCATGTATTCAAATGGGTGATATTCAATTTTAGAGAAAATCAACACTATTTTTAACCGAGATTATTGAGAACTTATTATGAAATCATTTATTGTCTTAACAACTGCAGCCGGTGATGCCTAGGTTGTTCACAACGACTGTGACACCGTGCACCTTGCTCAGTCTCTTCCACATCTCCATCTGTCCCTGGAACCCACGCCCCGTGTCTTTCGTAAAGGGCCCCAGGAATCTGCAGCTAAGCCCCATGGAGTCCCAACATGGCTGGAAATGATTGATTAAGACCTCGATCCGGTCATTTAGCATGAGTTACACATTAGCCTTCATCTCAAAAGATATGTGGAAACACACAGAAAATAATAGTGAAACAAAAAATTCTTTCACTATTATATTGCTTCGTATTATACATCATTTGATTATCTTCTTCCCTTTTTTTTAAATACTTTTTATTAAGTGAGCAGGAAAATACATGATGGAACATATCGAAACTACATGGTGTGCCCTTTACAAGACTGAGTGAAACAACACATTTATCAGAAAGCATGTGTCAGTCTCCTACAACGAAACTTCATGCAACGACATTTGGTGGAGCTGAATATATACAGAAGTTAGAGGCTGCCAGGGAAGCCTCAGAACTACAGTCACTTGGTAGAATGATGAGACCCGATATGGTTAGGTGTTCTTGAAGCTGCATTTGGCAGGATACTGTTAATTTCTTGTTTTAGAAAAAAAAAAGTCATTTCTAAGTGTTTAGGCCAGAAAACAAAATTCAAAATCCTTTTCATACTTCTAACTGTACTTATTGCAACACTAGTAACTTAAAATAGATGATTATTTGTATAAATGTGAGTTTTGAAATGCTGTTTTTCTCAAGAGTCTGTATCAGTGGAGCTTGGGGGTGGGGAGGAGGAACAGGAGGACCTTAGGTGAGCTTCCTGGTCTCATCCACTGTGGTGGTGGGGCGATGGGTGGGGGTCAGCAGGAGGCGGAGCTCAGGCAGGTTTTGCTCTGCGGGAGTAGGGGGTGGGGGGTGGGGACCCTCTATCTATATGACAGCCTTTCCTCCCACTTTACAACTTGGCCTGTTATGACTCATGGAGCAGGAAAGTAGAGGCAGGATCATAGCCAGCTGTCCATCCATGCCATCCAGGAAACGAAATCCATAGCGTTTTCTGTGTTCTCCAAGAAAGCAAACCTATGCTTCTATGATACAGGCTTTGGACACAGCTTTCTGTTTTGATATTGAAATGGAAATAACTATATAGTTCTTTTTTTAAGAAATTCCCAAACTTTTATATCCATTCATTCATCCAATAAATCCTTACTGAGTGCCCATGATTTGCCAGGCATTCTTATAAGCACAGGAGATAGGCCAGTGGTCAAAGCAGATATTGGGAAGTGCTGTGGAAGGCGATAAAGCAGAGGATGAGTGGGGGTGGGGTGCTGGGGGATTATTTTATATAGGTCTCTGATAGTAAAGGAGTACGTTGTAGAGCTATAAAGGAAGGGAGGAGCAAGTCATGCAGATACTTGGGGGAAGAGATTTCTAGACAAAGGGAAGAGCCAGAGCAAAGATTCTGAGACAGGAGCATGCTGATGGCATTCTAGGTACAGCACGGAGGGCAGTGTGGCTGGAGCTAGGTGATCCAGGGAAACAGTAAGTGAGGTCAGAAAAGTGGCAGCAGTAGGTAGGGGTGGGGCCAAAGTTAGGTCAGATTTATTGGGGCCTCACAGACCATTGTCTGGGCATTGACACTGTGAGATGGGGAGGCATCGAGGGCTTGAGCAGAAAAGTGGTGTCACCTGGTGTGTTTTAAAAGTGTCATCCAGGAAAGATGTGGGGTGGACTGAGATTGGATTGTGGATATGTTCTGAAGCTAGAGAAAACAGATTTTTTTTTAGTGGATTCTATGTGAAAGAAAAATGAAGGGTAATTACAAGCTTTTCAGGTCTGGAAAAATGGAGTTGCCATTTATCAACATAGGGAAGACTGTCAGGGGAATAGATTGGTGGGTGGGGTGCAAATTAGTTTGGTTTTGGACATGTCAAGTTTGAAAGGCCAATTACATGTCCAAATGAAGATGTCAAGTAGGAAGTTAGACACACAAGTCTGGCATAAGGGAAGAGGTTAGGGCTAGAGATAATAATGTAGGTATTATCCGTATGCACACAGTTTCTAAAGCCCCAAGACTGGAAAAAGGTCACTTAGAGGGGGGTGTCCAGTGCTGGGCACTCCAGGAATTTGGCAAAGGAAAGTGAAAAGTGGTCTGAGAGAAGAAGAGGGATGTTCCAAAGTGGAGAAAGTGTTTCAGTAAGGAAAAAGGGATTAACTGTGTCAAAGACCGCAGATCAGTCTAACAGCAGGGAGTCAGAGACCTGGCGTTTGCGTCTGACAGCGTGGAGACCACTGGCATCCTTAGCGAGAGCTGCTGTGGTGAGGATGGAAGCCTGACTTGAGTCTGCTCCAGAGACTGATGGAGGAGAGGAATTGCAGCCAGCGAGTCCATGTAATTCCTTCTGAGGAGTATTTCAGTGAAGGGAAGCAGAAAAAAAGGTAGTAGTTATAGAGGGGAAGGGGGTTAAGATGAGTGTTTATAACCAGAAATAGCACCGTGTAGTGAAATCCACCATTGAAACAGGAAAAATGCAGGGAGGAGAAAGATATTGGGACAATGGCCTTTACTTGATGAGGTTGGATAGAAATCTAATGAAAGCAAATGGGAAGAATTGACTGATTGGCATTAAGGAGGCGGTGTAGTAATTGATAATGTTTCACTGGGTAAGGCCAGGAAACTGAGAAGCCAGGGCATTTATAGGATTGTCCCAGTGGATATTGAAATCACCAAGAATTAAGAAAGGGTGGTGCTGGAGTCAGTGACAGTGAGCCAACCAGGGGAAGCGATGAAACATTAACTAGAGACTTCACAGCCTGACGGCAAGGGCATCAAAGCACTGGGTGTTTGGAAGGAGGGATGGATTATGTGAGTGGCAATGAGGAAAAGCAGGCATCCTACTACCCTTGTTTTATTATTCACATTTTGACAGCGATAAAATAACATATTCCAGGGTATGGCAGTGACCATATGGGGAAATCTTGGCTTAGGATCTACTAAATCATTTCCAACTACTGCTTAAAACAACTGTGGATAACTGAAGGCTTTTTGTAGGCAGGGAAAAAAAAAGATATTTGACAGTAATGAAAAGTTTCCGGCTAGAAAATATGCCAAGAATATTTTCTCCTTTTATATCCTGACACAGGTGAGATTCATCCAGTTTCAGTGCATTTTTTTGACAATTGAAAACATGTTAGAAAACTGAAGATTTAAACAATGTAAACACTTGTAGTCACAGCAAAATAATAGTTTCCCCTTCCCATATAAATTTGGCATCTCCACAGTTGTTAACATTGTAAATAAGAGAGCTGAAATGCAGGAAAACAGTTTCACAACATCCAATTCTAAAATTGATCCAAGCTGTCATCCTTTTTTCCTGATGCAGGTTCATTTCTCACTGTTACTTACACTTGAAATTCTTATTTCGGGTAATGTCTGAAGTTTTTAAATGAACCATAATTCAGTGTGACTATTCCTTAACCCCAAGCCCAGGAGAGAGAGGTGAGAGGAAAGGGCAGCAGGGGCTGGGTATTTGCTATGTCCGAATGATGAATGACCCACTGCTGGAAATGAAAACTCACCTTTTTGACCAGCATTTGCTCAGCCTCAATAGTGCAATGTAACTTGGTGCTAATAAAAACAAACCATCTAAAGCAAACCCTAATGTGTGCGTTAGTTTGATGATGTCTATACAAAGTCAAACACCTGGACACTCTAGAGTATTTCTATTTTAGCTGTATTTTCTAATTGTCGTCTAAATGTTTGGCATCATACACAGAGTCCAAGATTTTGTCCTGAAATTACCGTATCTGAGGCCCTGGCCTCAGGTAGCTCAGTTGGTTAAAGTGTCTTCCTCATATGCCAAGGTTGCAGGTTTGATCCTTAGCCAGGGCACATACAGGAACCAACCAATAAATGCATAAATGAGTGAGACAAATTGATGTTTCTCTCTCTCTATTTCTTACTCTCTCACTAAAAGTCAATAAATACATTTTAAAAAAGAAAATATTTCTTATAAAGAATCTGAAAACTTATCCAAGGATTTTTTTTTAATCTCTTTATGGGAATTTAGTTTTGGTGCATTCTGGCACTTCTTGGAATGTCAGGCTTAGAGCGATAAAGTTCAAAGCATAGAGTTATAGCCTCATACTGTTTAATGCTATGCAAATTTTTGAATATTCTAGTTGTGGAAAAAAATTGCCAGAACAATGATACAGAATGGAAACAAAACAACATGGAGTATGTTTGGCAGAAATGCACAAATGATCAGTTTTGAACTTGCAAGTTCTTAAGAGGTTTTCTTTGCTGGGGCTTCTGAAAAGAGATCAGCTTATACCCATTTTGAGACCCATGAAAAGACAGAACATTTCAGGTTTCCTGATCCTGCTGTACTGATCAAGGCCACAATGTAGTGGCCCTTATGACAAATATTGGCAGGTAACTGAAGTCAAATTTAGACTTTTGGATTTTATGTTGCAACTATGTAGTCTTGGTGGAGGCCAGTTTGGGGTTTGTTTGTCATGCATTGTTTGCTTTGGTTAGACTTAAATTTTTGAGGAATGAACTAAAAGGTAACTAATGTCACGGAAACTGTTGAGAAGGCCAGAACACAGTATTGGAAGGGATTTGGGAATATTGAGAGGATGGTGGGTAGGGGGATTCAGAATGATCATCGGTGTGCTGTGATATGCTCCTATTTTCCTCCCTTAGGTGAAAAAGTTTTGCTTTTCTTTCTTAAAAACAATGTAGCACATTATGTATCTTAAAGCAATCAACACAAATGCAAGTGACACCTGTTTAAGCAGACTTCAGAAGACAGCACACACTGTTAAAACACAGAGAGCTACATTTCAAGATATAGTGATGGGAACTGGCACACACAGTAGTAGGGAAAGGTTTTTTTTTTTTTTAACTTCATGAATGTGAGGTCAGACTTCAGCCACTTCCTTGTCTGGCAATGAACAAAGCCGAAATGGCTCCGTCTTGAATTTCACATCTCTTTCTAACCTAATGCACAAGAGGGACCAGAGACACCAATTACCAAGGAGCCACAAGAACAGACAGAAAACTGTTAGTAGAGCTTGACAACCAGGAATTACAGTGCTTTTAAAAAATGTGTACTTGATGAAGAGTCTGCCAGGAGTATATCTTAGAAAGCAATGTCAATGTGTTAGAAAGATGGGGTCCCTGTCCAACTGGGGTTTCATCTGTATCTTACTCTATGCTGTTGAAGTAGTGCTAGGTCTTCTTGAAGTGCCATCTGAAAGTCTTCAGGAAAAATAATGTGGAACTTAGTGTAAGCACTTTTCAGTGATATGGATTGTGTGCTGTGACCATGGTCTGAATGTAGCTGGCGTGGGGAGGACATGGCCATTTGAAGGGACCTTTCAGGTCATCCATTCCTGTCACCCACTGGATGCAGGAGTCCGTGCTGTGGTGTCTCTGACTGGTGCCCAGGGAAGACGGTAACCCGTCAGGCCCTGGTCCAAGATGATGGTTGGGCTGACTCAGTGGGTTTTAATGCATGATTATCACTAGGATCTAGTGACGCTTACTTTGGAAGGAGGGCTCAGTTTCTCTCTGTAGAAAAATAAACAGAAAATAAGCTAATTCTAGAGACAAAAGTCCCCTACGGGAAAAACAAAAGCTAATGACTGAAACTAACTAGTCTCAAAGCCTCAAAGCTAAAGGAAATGTTATTAAGATGCTATTAAGATGATAAAAGCAAAATCTTCTCTCTGTTCACCAAAAAAAAAAAAAGAAAAAAATTAAAGCAAACCAAAAAGTTGGCATTTGTCACGAGCGACAAAAACAGCCTGAAATATTTCGCATGACCTAAGTAAGCACCAGTGTGTCAGGGACAGGGCCTGTCCTGATGGAGGAAATGTATTTTTGAACATAAAAGCTTAAAGGAATTCTTTAGATATCTTTTAAAGATGTACACAGATTTGGGTGGGGGGGGCACTTATAAATTTGATTTTGCCTTGTACTCAGTGTAAAATACTTGTACAAAAATATAAAAGGCATGGCTTGATGTTTAACGTCTGTGTTTTATTGTTGTTGGCACCAGAAAAAGCTCATGTTCTATGTTATGTCACTGTACATACTGTAAACAAGACTGCATTAATATTGTTTTCTTATGAGTTTTTGTTTCAATGAATCTAGATTTTAAAAAATACATTCACAAACTACCTTATGTTTAAACACAATGATTCCCTTTTATTTCTTAACTGTACCCCAAATCCCACAATAAAAAAATCATTTAAAGCTGTGTGTTTCAAACTTATCACTTAGAAATAAAAACAAAACATAACATAAAAACAGAGATCAGTTTGCAACATAATTTAAAGAAGCTTCTGGTTTAAAATACCACAGCAGCGATATAAAGAGCTGGTGGCAATCACATTTGGGGAGGAGACCCAAATCAACATATTTTGCCCACATTCGAATCCAATGATAGTAGTTGCTAAATTCAATCCAAAAAGTTATTGCTGAATTTGTTGCATGGAATTTGTGAAGATAGTATTTATTGTTCAGCAGCAGAATCACAGCAGTAATAATGAGAACGGGAGGATTTCATTGCTTTTGAGAGCTAAAGGGACCATGATGAGGACATCTTGGTGATTGCCTGAAGATAATCCTCAATTCCTTTCCTGTGTGTTACCTGATTAAAATAATGCAAATGACAACCACCTTTACAGAAGGGGCATACTCATCTACTTCAGAAACCAGAATAATTCCCCTTCCCTTCCCTCCTTGTCCCAACCACCAGACTGAAATGACTCCATTTCCCTAATGTGTATTTCGTTCTCATTAATAGTACATCAGCTGCTCATGAATTTAGGCAAAACCAGTAGGATCCCAGATTTTTTTTTTTATCTGTTTACAGTAGCTGTTTTCTCCAGAAACAAGCCACATTAATTTCTGTTGTTGGATTTTTTAAAAAATTTTTCAAGGAGAACGATTTAGTCAACTACGGTTTTGTTTAAAAAATATTAACTACACCTGAGATTGCCAGCTGAGCTCTCTATATGTCTCCTGGAGATAACACTGCTGTGATGAACAGTGAACGAAACAAACGGAACGAGGTAGGTTAACACAGGAAGCGCAACACAGACACCGGTTCGCAACACCTCGATACCACAGGCGGCCATGCTTGTAGCTTTGGAAAAAAAATCCCAGACAGTCACGTAAAAGTTCAAATCATCTGAGTAAGAGTTTATAAGGACACGAGTCGACCTGAACTAAATACACACGTATCTCTGCACAAATGTTGTTTACCGTATGTTGGGTAATTTGGAGGAAGGTAAAATGATTAGGATCTCAGAATTTTGGCCAAAGCCTTGCTTTCGAGTTCTATAAAATCTGAACCAGTGAGGCCTACTGTCTCGGGCAGGCATAGTAGTCTAGTCCCTTCTCTCACCAACCCAAGAGAACGCAGGCAGCTCAGAAACATTTCTCATTATTTTTTTTCAGTCGCGGTTTTCATCTTGAGAAAGTGGCATTGTCAGGAGAAAGCTGGGAATGACCAGAGCCTGGATGTCATTCACTCCCCAGTTAGAACTCAACAAAGTCTCATTCTAGTGAAGCCCAAACTCAGTGACCTCTTAGCTGGGAGGGCCTTGTACATTTATAAAACTGTATGTGTGTGTGTGTGGTTTTTCTAGCTTGTTTCCCAGATGCTCTCTCCGTGTGACCTCATCTGCCATCCCATCTTTTGCCCTGACCCATTGCATAATAGCTGAGGGAAAACTGCCTTACGGGACCCTCCTTACTGGAGCCAACACAACTCAATGACACAACTGTCCCATTCGACACACTCCATTCTGTGCAGGGCCGTATAAAAATAGGGCCTGTCAGACTCAAAAATGGCAGTTGATTTTATTAGTCTAAGGCTAGTAGTTTAGCCATTTAAAATCTATTTCCCGAAAGAGGGGAAAACAGTACAGTATTTTTTTTCTCTTAAAAATTCATTAGCCCGTTGCTACCAAAAAGCAACCTTTTGGGTTGGTGAAGGCAAAAGAGTTCTAAAATTACCCCACTATGCAGTTATGGCCTTCAGTGTAAGGAGATAAGGTACATTTATTGTGCTGTCTCTCGCCATTTGAAATTGGAAATTTTACAACATATTGTATACTTAAAGCTAGCAGGCAGACAATTAAAACTGGACTAATTTTCTCAGTATGCATTCTCTCCCCATTCTTACAAAGTAAGGGAGTAAAGAAAAAAGGTAAAAAACAAAACAAAACTCAGAATCCACCATAACACAGCTTAATCATAAGAGCACACAATATTTGTTTCTATCCCTAACTCCGAAGGGCACATGGTCCATCTTTGTCCACAGGCAACGCAGCATTCTTGGGGATCTCCTGGAAATTCCTGCCACCTTTTTCTCTCCTTCTCAACCAGGCTGCAACATTGAAAGATGGACTGTTTTGGGATGGGTGGAGGGAGAGGAAAAGGGGAAAGTGGTATGTTCAACCAAGCCTTCTGATTCTGCCTCTAGACTGGCATAAGTCCACATGAGTTATGTTCTTTTAAATTAGAAATAACGCCATGAAGATAAGTGCCAAGTGCTCTTCTGTTACCAGTTCATCATGGAATTTCTGTTGAGGGTCATGAAAAACACTTGGCTACTTCCTCCAGATCGCACGGATGCAAAAAATACCTGTTTGAAATTAAAAAGAAGTTAGTTCAACTGCATGGTTTCTCGCCCTCTCTTCTTCAACCGTCCATCCATTTTCTCTCACATGTTCTATCCTGGCCATGCGTCAGCTCTTAAGACTCAGTGGCTGGTGTTTATAAAGTGCCTTTTAATACAGTGCATCCTCTGTAAGCACTCCTGCCTTTATGGTTGCTATTATCACTTATTGTGGGATTGACCTTCGGGGTCAATCTTGATTTGTAACTTCCCCTTTGGGTGCTCACATTTTACAAGGGAGTTTTGTGTGGGGATAACACGTTGGATTTCTGGACTGGGACACAACAGGGCCCTTGTTTGTTTCTGGAAAGCTGCAGAGGCTCCCCTCCCTCCCCTCCCCTAGAAAGACAAGAGGGCAGGCAGCCTTTGGGGCTACAGAGAATCCTTTTGAATTCCCAAAGTCAAGGGGGGAAAATTTTGGGCAAGCCGACTTGACCTCTCAATTTTTTAAATTAAAAAAGAGTGAAATGGTTGTGATCAGATAGGATAAGGTGTTCAATGCCTATTCACTTTGGCATTTCAAGAATTAACGCTTGGCCTCTCTGCTGATGCAGGCGTATCCTCGGCCAAAGGAGATAATGGCATTAGTAAGCAGAACCACAGTCCATTAGGTCTGGGTCTGTTAAATCATTTTATCAAGCAATGAGAGAAGTGAGCAACATTCGGGTTACTGCTTGCCTGGGCTGAATGTCAATGGACCACTGCCCCGGGAAAGGAATCTTCTGGGCAGTGGCCTAGCCCTTTATTCAGCCAACACCAAACTTTGGTCCAAGGCATTTACTTGGACCAAAGTCACTAGTCACTAGTATAAAGTCTCTGCTACTTCATTCCCACAACCTCTTCAGAAGAATGCTATGGAAATGCCTGTCATTCAGTTAATGCTACATAGGTTAGAAAGCTACCGTCAGGGTCAATGATTCAGAGTGGGCGAGCACAGAGGACCCATGGAAACACAAGGAGGGAAAGAGCTGCTGCTCTCGCCGGGTCGTTTGCACTCTAGACTTTAAACCTCGGGGCCCAGGTGCAGTGTGGCCCCAGCCTGCTCCTGAGGGTGTGGGCAGGGCTTGTTGGGGTGGGTCTTCAATAAATTAGGAGTGTGGGAGCGCATGCCCAGATCACTCTTAGTCTTACAATTTCCAGACACTAGGTGAGGGGCTGGAGTTTTAATAAGGGACAGTCTGGCATACTCTGGTCAGGCCCTGGAACTCTCCTTGCCACCTGTCGCTATCGCCCACCCAGACCACACCAGACCATGCCAGGTCAGAGTCACTGGCCAGGGTCGGATCTAGAAGTTTAGACCCACACCTCTAGCGTTGGACTAAGATCAGTCTGGATGGGCCAAGAGATGTACGTCTGTTCAACCTGTCACATTCTTTCCTACTGGTGTTTATGTCAGCTGTTTTGGGGATAGCATTTCTAAGTTGGCCAAGGTCACAGAGGATGAATTCACAAGTGCAGTACAGCTTAGCTACTAAAACGCTGGGATTAGTCTACAGGGAGGGCACGGGAGAAGCAGCCGTGCTGCAGAATACCCCTCTGAGGGCTGAGCATGCCAGAGGACACCGCCACTTCCGCTGGAAACAGTCCCCCTACGACACCGGAGAAGAAACATGGCGGGATGACACAGGACATGGCACTAGTTGAGTTTGTGATTGCGCATTCCTTAAGGAATGGGTGACATTTTTTAAAGTTTATATTTCTACATGTCAAATGTTTTACATTTAAAGGTGAATATAATGTGATAGTTGAGGTCTCAAAGTGGGATATAAAGTTGACCCACTGTGAGGTGATTAATGATGGACCAACTCTTCTAAGTGCTGAGGAGAATTTGGGGTGTCTGCTGAATCACCATAAGGTCTGCAGGCCACAAAAGTTACTAAGAGTTTACAAGAAACTTTTAGATATGTTTATGCCTTTTTGATACGTAAGTAATACATTTTGAGGGTTCACATAAATCAAACCAAATAATGCCATTTCAAGATAGTATTGATTGTTAACACAGATGTGATTCAAATCAGTAGAAAGGAAAATGAAGGTTTCACAGGTACCTGGTGGTCTCTTAAAATGCAAACACTAATGCAAATGTTGAAACGGATTTACCTTATCATTTCTTTCACATAGAAACTTTAACCTTTGAGCTCGCTTATGCATAAATACTCCATCCAAATGTCCTGTTTCCACTGACCGGATCTCAATAGCTTTCTCGCCCCAGCCCATTATCTGATTGGAATGAATGTAGGCTGTCAAAAGGAATTTCCAAAACTGCATTAAAAACATTAGATGGGCAATAACTCACAGCATCTGTTCACATCTTAACCACAAAAACGACAAACAACTTGAGATAAACAGACAAAGCAAGTCTTACAACTGTTATTCACAGACTTTTTTTTTTTTTTGGTGGAATCAAATGGTTGTTTCACATTTCTTGACTTTCGTTTCATTTGGGGGGTGTAACTGCTGAAGGAGATAAGGAATGGTTAACCTACCCACAGACGTGGGCATTTCTCCCCATTGGAGCACCACATCCTTAGTTATCCGGCCGTAGGTGTTCACGTACACCCCCTCATCCTCATAGCAAACGAGCATTTCCATCCCATCTGTTTTAGGCAAGATGACAATGGCATGAGGAGTGATATTGCCCTGAATCTAGAAGACAAAGAAAGGCCAGGCATTATTCTTTTTAAAAATAAGCAACATCTTCACTAGTAATAGCTAAGAATTGCCAAACAAAGGTTTCCTTTTTTTCTGTTTTCATTCTAGAGGCTGATGTGCTGCTTTGCTTAATTTAACCATCAACCTGTCACATGCTCCAGTAAATACAAACTTAGGCACTAGGTCAAGAATCCCATTTACTTGTTCCTGAAAATAAGAACAGCTCAGGAGCACCTAGTATGTGCCAAGCACTGGGCCCTTTAACTGGACAATGTCTAGCCCTTAGAGCAGCTCCTCATGGGAGATATCTCTGCCTATACGAGGCAACTACACTTTGGAGGGATTGTGTAACCTGACCAAAGTTGCACCGGTATGTGGTGGTAGCACTGGGGTTTGAACACTTGTCTTGTAGACACTGCAAATCACATGTTTCCCCCATATCTATCTCCAAACAGATGAAGAGAAGCTGAATTGGATGGAGAAGAGCCCACAGGGGGCGGGAAGATGGGACCAAAACAGACTCGTACCAAACGGGCTCTGAGCAGATAACACAGATTGTTTATCTGCGTGCCTAAATAACAGGAAAATCCAAATCAAGGGCTTGCTGAGAAAAAAAATTTAAAGTCACCATTCATTCCAAAAAAGTCTTACTACTGAAATAAATGTAGATTGACTTGTTCTAGGAAAAGAGACGCGGTGCTGCCGTGAGCCCTGGCTGGGAATGTCATGGCAGTCCAAGGGCTGCGGGGAGGGTAGGCATGACAGGGTCGAGGGTGGTCCGGGGCGGGGCTCCAGCACGCTCCAGGTGAGTCGTGTGTGTGCACGCACACGAGGCAAAAGCTGTAACGCAACAATGAATGGTGTGTGTGTGTGATGTACTAAAACAACTTTTTTTCAATTGATTTCTTTGGAGTAAAGTCTTTAAACTGTTAAAACACAAATCAGTGACAGATGAGGCCTTGAACTTCCCTAATAAATAGTTTCTATTGGATGTGAGTTTTGGGATTACATAAGAAGACAATTGACAATGCACCAATCCTACAAAGTGAAACCCTGTGCAGCACCTGGGTGAAAAAGGTAAAGGGATGAAGAAGTACAAATCGGCAGTTATAAAACAGTCATAGGCTTGTAAATACAGCATGGAGAATATAGTCGATAATACTGTAATAAGTTTGTATGGTGCCAGGTGGGTACTGACTTATTGGGGGGAACACTTTGTAAGCTATTTAAATGCCTAACCACTGTTCTGTACACCTGAAACTAATTTAATATTGAATGTCAACTATAATTAGAAAATAAAAAGTGTTAAATAAAATTAAAAGTCATGCTTTAGGCAATGTGCAGTATAGTCACAGTAATACTATAATTTGCAGGGCTCTGTGGCAGCTACTTCAGATGTATTACCTCATGTAATATGGATGACAACCACATGGGGTAGGTTCTTTCATCCCCATTTTACAGTTGTGAAAGCTGAGGGCTGGCAGACTGCCTAATGTGTCCAGTACTTCAAAGCGAATACTGGCTAGATCTAGGGCACGTCTGATTCGACCACGTGACACTGCCCTCGAGTTAAAAAGAAGAACAAAAACAGCAGAAAAAGGACCATTGGCCTTGTCCTATGTAAAATGAGCCAATCTTGCTTCAAAAACCAAAAACAGGAACTTATCTATTGTACTCCTGCTTAAAAAACAGAATTTATGCCCTTGATGGAAAAACATCATATGTATGAGGTAGAAACCCCTCAAAATCATTGTGTATTTATCCTTAGATGTTTAAACTTCAGTCATGTTCAAAGTACTTTCCATCTGGTGCAATACACCTATTGAAACTTTTTTCCCAGTGCTCAAAACGGTTTCTGAACTTGTTGACTTTGATGCTTTTTAGTGCTTCTGCCATTTTTTGTTCCACCTCTTCCACATCGGCAAAACATTACCCATTGAGGACTTTTTTCATCCCGGGAAACAAAAAAAGTCACTTGAGGTGAGATTGGGTGAATAGCGAGGTCAGGGCATGGGGTCATACCTTTTTTGGTCAAAAACTGCTGAACACCCAGCATTGTGTGGGCAGGTGTGCTTGTAAATCACCCATCATGAAATGGGTAAATGCATTGAAAGAGTCTTCAAAAAAAATTCACTGAAGCCGAAAGCAGCCTCTCACAACAACACTAGCTGGTATACTGATACAGATAGGTTCCTAGAGCACTCTCCTAATGGGGGGAAGTCTGTACTACAATGGACCCACACTCCAGAAGATAACTCCTGTTTTGGGGGGTCCCCCCTTGTATTTTAATCTAAAGTTCAATGAGACAACGTGTCCAGTAAATGGCACATAATTGCCATTATGTGTTACTCAGTGTTAAGCAGTCATAAAAGTAAGTTAAATTTACATTTTATTTGTTAAAAGCATTGTCTATTTAGTGAAGGTCAAAAGTCCATCCAGTTTACTGATTAGGAAAAGCAAGACTTCTATTAAAACTGTACAGAAGCAAATCTCTTTTTACGTGTAGGTTGTTGGGTAGAGAGCCTTGACAGTCGGCTTCCACGGACTTACGTGAGATGGTATGTAGATATCATAAGAGTTTCCTGAATCAACATCAATTACATGGAAACCAGTGTGCGAACCAAAAATAACCTTTAATCTTTGTCCTTCTTCTACTGTGAGATCAACAAGCAGTGGCTTGTGCTGAAGATCTGCAAAAGACTTTAAAAATCACCCCATGAGTGTACACATCGTTCAGAGAGGCCATCTTAACAATTTTTCCTTTCGTCATTGCCTGGCAGAATTGAATGTCTTTCTTAAATAGAAAAACCAGGAAATTTGTCATTCATTTTCAGGTCTATTCATATTCTGGCTCTAAGAAAAGGGGTCTAGCACCCATCTGTGCCCCTTTTTCCACTCCTGGTCCTCCAGGGCAGAGAAGTGGTTTATAGTTGTCAATTTTTGATACTGTTACCATGTATTACAAACTTGGGGCCTTGGTCCTGCTGATCTTTCCTGTTTATTTCTGGCCTTTTCTCTTACATGTGACAGCCAGGCCCATGCATGGCTGCGACCTTTTCAGAGGCCGTCTCGGGTGGGCCACCAGGCCACTCTTTGGTAGGTCTGTTCAGGATTAACGGAAGGATGGGGTAGAACATCACAAGACTTAAGACTCATTTTTTTTTACATGAATGTTTATAGCAGCTTTATATAAATAAATCCTCCAACCCAGAAGAAACCCCACTGTTCATCCTTTTGCAGGTCAATGGTTAAACAAGTTGTGGTATATCCATACTGTGGAATACTACTCAGCAATGCTAAGGAACAGACTACTGACACACGCAACAACCTGGCTGAATCTTCAGAGAACTGTGCTTAGCTGGCTAGTTGGGTTTAACTAGGAAGCACAAAAAGAGGAGCTCCAGTTAAGTTAATCTAGGTTGTATGTGTTTGAGTTGGAGCCAAAGCTGCAACGTGAATTTGTGTGTTTTTCTGTTTCCCTTTGCCACCCTTTGCCTTCATTGGGTCTTGAAGTCTGGGAGAGAATGTGGGAGGCCACAAGTGCCTCGCTATAATGCCACTGCCCCTGACAGACCCCCCTCTCCATATCTATTGCTAACACCATTCTCACAGTATGAGAGGCCCTGGCCTCGTATCCTTGTCCTATGGGAGGGCTTGGCCCCTGCTCATAGTAAATGAGCTCCAATCTTTTTTGTTCAAGCCCTGGCCTTTGTTCTTCCCTCTTTCCAGGCTGGCTATGATCTGCTGAACAAAGCATTTCACTCTCTCATGCACTTTGGCTGGTAAACTGATGGCAGTGACTTCAGAACTGGAATGGGATCCTGATTGAAAAGCTTTTGGAGAGAGATTTTGGCAGAACAGCAGCACCACTTTAGCTTTTAGGAGTGACCCCTTAAGTGCTATTACTAACCTAATGCATTCCAAAAACCTCTCTGTAAAAGTGGGGTTGGGAAGGGGAGCCCACTTCCATTGATGAATCTATCTTCCAGAGCATATCACAAGTAAGCCCCTAGTGCTAAGGGAACAAGAAAAAAGTGGGTGATTCAGACATGAGGATGGGCTCATAATGTTCTCAAGGCAGCTTTTGCCTCAAATGGCATATGTGGGAAGAAAGCCTATGTAAAGGGTCAACGAGAAGAATGGTCAAAAGGTAGGGGAAAAGTGAGAACCAATGAGATAAGAAGAGAGAGACATAGGCAGAGAGAGAGAGAATGAACAGAAGTCACATTTGCATTGGCTATGAACAGACTGCGTAGCTCTGGACACATGGGAGTGCCCACGAGTGCTGGTCCTTCTGGCATTTGGGGTCAGTTCCATGGTCTGGGGCAAGGGGACTAGCACATCCCTGCTCTGCTCCCGCTGAATCTTCTCAGCGATCAGCCTAACCATGGTGGGTAGAGAGACTCAGACAAGGTCAAAAATAATGAAAAAGCCACCAACACTGAAGAATGAAGACAAACTAGGTCATTTTCAGATGTGACTAAACTCAGTTTTCACTTCAGAGAAATCCGACAGCACTGGGGACAGGGAGCGTGAAGTGAGTTTCAGGAACTTCACCTCACAAGGCTTATGGAGGTTACAACATTCAGAGACTCTGTTCAACCTTGCAATTCAGTGCTGCCGTCGGCCTGCCTTTTTCAAATGAAATGTCAGAGAGTGCCCCAGTCAGAGGGCTGTGTAATGAGGCTCATTGCCTAATATCACAATTAATGATTCACCCGGGAATCATTTCATACTAAATTCTACTTGGAGAGGGTGATTCATAGACCTGAAATGGAGGAGTGTGTACCGAAATTTTAATTTGACTAATTTCATAGCATTTATTAATCCTTAATCTTTACATTTAGAATAATGAATCTAAGCACTTCTATACTTTTAAAAGAGCTTTATTATATACAGGAATATTAATATTAGTCTACGTGCAAGACAGACCACTTTGGTAAATGCTGGAACCACAAATTGAAAAAAAGACTAAAACAAGCACTTTTTAGGTAATCATTTGCCTGCTTACCTTAAATGCCATGAACTTATGATATGGTTTCGGAGCCCAAGCATATATCTCCACGGCATTCTTTAAGGCAATCACCAAGAATTTGATCCTTTCATATTTAACTATAACAGAAAAATTATATGTTAAAAAAGCATATCAATTTATTCAAGTTTTTGTGTTAATGAATGTGGAAGCCATAATATGCAAATACATGGGGTGGGGCAAAAGTAGGTTCACAGTTGTCCACCTGGAAAAATAAATAATTAATAAATAAAAATACAAGAATAAACTGTGTTTTGGGTGCTCACAACTGTAAACCTATTTTGCCCCACTACATGGAAAACTGTAACTGAGGGTGATGCAGTTGGTGTGGAAGCTGCTTATGTTGTAGATTCGGATTTAACTACCTTTAGTGTACTTGGTTTACATAATACTTGGGGCTTTTTGCTTTATACTGGAGGCTCTTTTCTTCATATAAAGATGTAACTGGCTTAGGACTTTCTTTAACCACTAGGTCTAGGTATGAACTATTTATTGTAATAAGAATCTATTTAACAGCCCTTAACATTTCCTTTCCTGACTTTTATACCCATCCACATGTAAGTACGTAGCTGAGAGCTGGTAGAAAAACTAGCAAATGGGTAGAGACACAAAGGCTTCTGTTTGCTTATTATTTAAATTTGAATCCCAGTTACTAGAAATTTATAAGGAATTAGTGCCCTTATAAAAGAGGCCCTAGAAAAAGCCCTCTCCCTTTCTGGTAGGTGAGGTTCAGTGACAAGACAGTGGTCTGGGAACCAGGATGAGAGCCCTCAGCAGGCAGTGCCTCTGCCAGTGACTTGATCTTGGGTGGACTTCCCAGTCTTGAGAACTGTGAGAAATAAATTCCTATTGTTTGTAGGCCACCCAGTCTGTAGTATTCTGTTATAGCAGCCTGAACAGACTAAGACAGTACGTATGACATTTTACATTTTTTACATTTTTTATGCATTATCTGAACAAACAGAATATTCTGTGTTCTAAAAAATTGGACACTCCAGAATAACACCAAAGTCTTGTTCTTTGAGCTCTTTTCCTGTAACATGTCCCTTCTGACTACACATTCTGTCTTTAATATACTTTCAACTACTTCGTTAGCAATTTATTTCCATATTTCTCAATAACATCCCTATTATGTATTCATTGATTTTTTTCAGTTGTAGATGTTATATACTGACTTTGTTGAATGGAAGAGATTCAGTTTCTTACAACCATTTCCTCTCTCTAGATCTCTCCTAAACACACACTTCTTCCTCCCCTACACCTTCCATATAGTTGTATTTTAAGTTTTCAGTTAATTCAATGATCTGTGTTCAAATTATTATTGCTCACAGATGAGGCACATAGTATACCATAATTACACTTCCTTTCTTGTCTTCCTGTCCTCGTTTTCTATGTATGTATCTCTAAGCACGTGGAAACCTTCTGCGAATGCTGTAAATGCTTCACTACAATCAAACGTGACAGGCAACCTATTAGTAACATTTTATTTTTCTTGAATGCACCTCTTCTGGAACCCTCTGGTGTTCTACTCCATTTGGACTGATACATACACCTGTACACATACCCTATTGGTTCTGTTTCTCTGGAGAACTCTGGCAAATGCAGGTGAATTATAAAATACTGGGTGAAAATAACTTTTCCCTTGGAATTTTGAAGCCTTGCTCCATTGTTTTCTAATTTTCTAGTACTGTTGTAAGTCCCAGGCCACCTGATTCTGGGTCTGTTATTGATAAACTGTTTGTTAGTTAATTTATTTATTTACTTTTAGTCTGGAAGCTTTAAGGGCTGAAATATCATGTTGATGTGTCTTGTCGTGAGTCTTCCTTTTTCATTCACTGTTCTGGGTACTCAATTCTTTTAATTTGGGATTTCAAGACTTTAGTTATAAAAATTTTCTTATATGCTTTCTTTGAAACTTTCTTCCCTTTCCATTTCTTCTTTTCTAAAACTCCTGTTACCTAGATTTTGAACCACTTGGACTGATTACTTTTTAACTTTCCACTTATCCCCCCAATTTTTTTGTTCTACTTTCTAGGAGATTTCTCATCTTTATCTTCCAAAATTTCTGTTATATTTTTACTCCTGGCAGTATATTTTAATTTCCAAGATTTTTTTTTTTTTTTTTTTGCTTTTTGAATGACTTCCCTCAACCTTGCTTCACAGTTTTGATAGCCCTTATTGTTCTTTTTATGGAAACAGTTTTGATAGCCTCTCTGAAGTTGTTTCTTTCTTTAAAATTTTCTTCCACTCCTCATTGTCCTTGGTCCCTCTCAAGTCCTTTCTAAGTTTCCTACCTGTAAGTGGATTTTCCCATGTCTGATATGGAGGCTTACTGACTGCTAGGCTCTGCTTTAAGAAGTTAGACACCAAGCTTTGTTCATGGCATCTCAAAGGTTAGTACCTGAACATCTTTTCTGGCTGATCATTTAGTTTCTCCACAGACGAATCTGAATCTCTTGCTTGGCAGTTTAAGCATGGATGCCAACATTTTAGGAGCTAAACAGGGGATGGAGTGTGTGTGTGTGTGTCTCCTCACAATTCAGTATTTCCCATCATCAAATTGGCCGTGACAACCTTTTGTCTTCTGTTTTAATTGGGGAGGGTAGCTCCCTGACTGGCTGCTGGAGAAACTTGCTACTCATTAACTCTCCAACAATCCTATTTTGGTTCGATTCTACGCTTCTACCTCAGGTACATCTGGGGCCTCAGATCCTGGGCCTTTCTGGGTTCTGTTAAGTGACTGGATTGATTTCGATGAATTTACTCACTGAAAACTTAAAATTCAGCATTTCCTGGTTAGCTAGGTTTGTTTTTAGTCATCCAACTACTCTTGTTCAATTTTGTTGACGTCTCATTTGCTAGTTTCTCTCCTGGTCCCTTTGTCCTTGTAGGTTTATGGTATTTTTATTCCTTCATTATCATTTTAATGGGTAGGATATATATATTTAAACTGGAGCCTAGGACTTAATTCTGCATGCAACCTTTCAACTTCATTCATCTTTTTTTTTTTTGGAAATAATGCAAGTATACTTATGGTTTCAGCAACATCTTAACTTGGTGCATCATCAATGTATGATAGAAAAAAACTGAATGGAACTTAACTGCATAATTCAGGTTGAGTTTGAAGAACAGTTCCGCATCTTGAGACTTACCCACTTTGTAATGTATACAGCCTTCCAAGTCCCCAACGGTGATCCAGCCTTGTTTCTTTTCCACTTCTGGGTCATTGTGTAGTATTCTATTTCTTAACCATGAAAGATAGTAAACTCGTAGCTTATTCTTCTTTCCTGTTGAAATAATAGAGCTTTCATTTCAAGACCCTGTAACAGCTTTTTCTCTCAACCTACCTCATCTCCATTTTATTTTATCCATTTATTTTCATTTATGTGTGTGTAAGAAGGCACATTAACCAGTGTCTCCAGCATTGCCAAAGTGTGTCTCTGCCAAATCTTATGATTAAAATAGCTCTAATTGTTTTTGACAAATAACTTTTATTTTTTAATATATTGTATTGATTATGCTATTACAGGTATCCCAATTTTTTCACCTTTGCCCCCATTTGCCTGGTACCCCCTTTCCCTCCAGCAATTCCCTCCCATAGTTCATGTCCCTGGATCATGCATGTAAGTTCTTTAACCACTTCATTTCCTATACTGTTCTTACCATTCCCCTGTCTATCCTGTGCCTACCAATTTGTGCCTATTAATCCTTGAACCTTTCCCCGCATTCTCCCCATTCCCCCTGCCAGCGAATAACCATCCAAATAATCTCCAATATCTATGATTCTGTTCCTGTTCTGCTTGTTTGCTTAGTTTGTTTTTTAGATTCAGTTGTTGATAGTTGTGAATTTGTTGTCTTTTTAACATTCATAGTTTTGTTCTTCTTTTTTCTTATTTAGTTCCCTTTAACATTTCATATAAGAGCTTGGTAATGATGAACTCCTTTAACTTTACCCTATCTGGGAACTACTTTATCTGTCCTTCCCTTCTCAATGATTTAGATCCTTGCTTTTCATCACTTTGAATACATCTTGCCAGTCCCTTCTAGCCTACGAAGTGTCTTTTGAAAAATCAGCTGACAGTCTTATGGGAACTCCTTTGTAGGTAACTCTCTGCTTTTCTCTTGCTATGCTTAAGATTCTCTCTTTATCTTTATTAACCTTTGGCATTTTAATTATGATGTGTTTTGCTATGGTCATCTTTGGGTTCAACTTGTTTAGGATTCTCTGTGCTTCCTAAACTTGTATGTGTATTTCCTTTGCCAAATTAGAAAAGTTTTCTTTCATTATTTTTCCAAATAAGTGTTCAATTTCTTGCTCTTCCTCTTCTCCTTCTGGCATCCCTATGATTCAGATGTTGGTACATTTGGAGATGTCTCAGAAGTTCCTTATTCTATCCTTGCTTTGTTTGAATTCTTTTTTCTTCTTGCTGTTCTGATTGAATGCTTTTTTCTTCCTTATGTTCCAAATCGTTGATTTTATTCTGGGCTTTATCACCTCCACTGTTGTTTCTCTGTAGATTTTTCTTTATCTCACTTAATGCGACCTTCCGTTGTGCCTGGTTCTTTTTCATGCTGTTGCAGATTTCTTTGAGTATCCTGATAACCAGTTTTGAACTCTGTATCTGATAGGCTGCTTTTCTCTATTTCATTTAGTTTTTTTGCTGGAGTTTTGTTCTGTTCTTTCATTTGAGCCATATTTCTGTTTCCTCAATTTGGCAGTCTCCCTGTGTTTGTTTCCATGTATTACGTAGAGCTGCTTTGACTCCCTGTCTTAGTAGCATGGCCTATTGTAGAACAGGCACCTGTAATTTTTGTGGGGTGGAGCCTCAGGTAATCACCAGGGTGGGGCAACCTACCCCATAGCAAAACACATCATAATTAAAATGCCAAAGGTTAAAGATAAAGAGAGAATCTTAAGCATAGCAAGAGAAAAGCAGAGAGTTACCTACAAAGGAGTTCCCATAAGGCTGTCAGCTGATTTTTCAAAAGACACTTCTTTGTGGGCTAGAAGGGACTGGCAAGATGTATTCAAAGTGATGAAAAGCAAGGATCTAAATCACTGAGAAGGGAAGGACAGATAAAGTAGTTCCCAGATAAGGTAAAGTTAAAGGAGTTCATCATTACCAAGTCCTTATATGAAAAGTGAGGTGTCAGTCACCTCGCTTTTTCTCCTTCTCCCTTTATGCTACTCGTGCCCTTCCAGCTGATGTCCTGGTGCTGAATCCCAGAGTAGGTGGGTCTGCATGAGTCCTATATCTGTTGTGGGCCCTTAAGAGGAGTCTCTTGAGAATCCTGCAGTTTCTTCTGCCTCAACCCCCACTGCCTTTTACAGCCAGAAGTTATGGTGACTTATCTTCCTGGTGCTGGAACCCTGGGCTGGGTGGTCTGGTCTAGAGCAGGGATGACTTGATTCCGAGGTATCCCTCCCAGATTTTCATCCACCACACAGGAATGTGAGACTGCCTATTTCACCGCCTCTCTGTGCCTCTCTGTGTCTCCACCCTCCTACCCATCTGGGTGAATGTGGCTTCTTTAAATCCTTAGTTGTCGGGCTTCCATACAGCTTGATTTTCTGATGAATCTGGGTGATATTTGTTTTGCAGTCTAGTTGTAATTTTTGCTGTAGTTGTGTGCAGAGGCAAAGTGTGTTTACCTATGTCTCCATCTTGACTGGAAGTCCAAGTAACAATTTTATAATTTGTCTTTGCCTTCGGGTTGTATTTTATTTGAGCATGTTGTTCTTACTCTCTCTTCTTTATACAAAGAGTAGTATACTGCTGCTCTCAGTGAGACCTGATTCTTTTTGTGTGTGTTTTATTGTTTATACTATTACAGTTGCCCCCAATTTCTTCCTTCTTCACCCTCCTCTGCCCAGCCCATCCCTTCTTCCATAGTCAATTCACACACTGTTTTCCATTTCCATGGGTCCTTCATACATGTTCTCTGACTAATCCCTTCACCTTCTTTCAAACAGTTACCACCTTCCCCATCCCCTCTTACCACTGTAAGTCTATTCCATGATTCTATGCCTCTGGTTCTCTTTTGTTCATTAGTTTATTTTGTTTATTGGATTCCCCTTATAGGTGAGATCATATGGTATTTGTCTTTTACCAACTGGCTTATTTCACTTAGCATATTAGATGAGTGGATTAAAAACTGTGGTACATTTATACAATGGAATACCATGCAGCAGGAAAAAAGGAATCTTTACCTTTTGCGACAGCATAGATGGAAGTGGAGACTATTATGCTAGGCAAAACCTAATTCTGTAACAGATTAGAGTTCCAGAATATTCTAGATCTCCATGCATGTAGGAGTGTTGACAACTGGATCTTTTATCATACGTATGTGTGACTGCCTTCCTCTCATCTTCTAACCTAACAGCACAGGCTAATGGAGAGCCTCTTGTTTACCTCCTCTATTACTTTAAAGATGATAGCTGGTGGTAGTTTTATTTTACCTGATTAACAAAAAGAGGAATTTGTAAAGGAACAAGAGGAACAAGTTCAATGAAGGTAATCTGAGCTTAGAAAACAACACTGGATGCATTTATGGTGCTGAGATCATAGAAAGAAATACCAAACAAAAAATAGAGAAGAAAAAATAGGTGAGTACTTGGAAAAAACCTTAAAAATTCCCTTTGGTCATGTGATCCTGGAATAAAGACTTTTTTAGTATGATAAAAAAAAATCTTAAAAACATTGAAGAGTATACACTGAGCACACTTTAAGATACTCCATGAGATCATCTGTGCTCCAGATGAGAAAATATCCCTTGGGGTGGCTCTTCTTAAGTGTTCATAAATTTAGGCCTGTGGGTTTCACTTCTTGGATACTTATCTTCCTTTCATTTCTCTTAGGTGTCAGAAGATGTTTTATATTTTACAGATGTAATATTTACCAGAAGAAAATTCATTAAAGCAATCATACACTGCATTTCACAGGAGAGTGCATTCATGACATAAATTAAGGGAATCACTGTGCACTTACTATTTCCTTTTGTGATCAAGAGCCTGGAATACATATTGATCATAGTAGCTAGGATGAGTAGGAGAGTCAGTGCTTCCCTCTTTCTATGCCAACACAGACCCAAAGGGAGTTCAAGAATCTTTGGCTTCTATTTTCATCTTCTTCTCTCTCCACCTATGCCTCACGAAGAGTAAATGCCTATACTTCTAAAAATGGGAACGTGTCACTCAATACATAATGGAGCCTGAGTGTGAATTTCCCGGTATTGTTTCCACTTTTGGTAGGTGACTAGCAGAGGAATACTTTTAAATTTGACTTGGTAGTGTAGTAATCAAGAAAGCAATTAACCAGAACAAAGGACTACACTGAATTAAATTCAAATGATAATATAAGAAGAATTTCTTGGTTAACTGTTATGTGGGGAGAATATGAAAATGAATCTCTGAGCATTTGGTGGAAGGGTAAAAGAAAGAGGGAGCTGCGGCATCAAGTGAAGGCGTTTATTTCAAAATAGAAGTCCAGCTGAAGAATTAAACTTTGTTTAAGGTTCAGTCCAGTAGCGCTGCATGGTCTCTGCTAAACAACGGCTGCATGTAGAACCACGGTTTTCAAACTTGGCTGCACACTGGAAACACTTCAGGAGCTACGAACACAGTGGGTGCCTGAGCCCAAGGGATTCTGACCCCTGGTCTGGCGTGAAGGCTAGACTTTCCATATCCCCTCACTTTTGTCTCCATCTTTTTTAAAGCTCTTTTTTGGGAACCAGAAAGCTTCAGAGTGTAGCAGTAACAATTCCCACAGTCAAATCTCTTTGCAGACTCAGTCACCCAGTGGGCCAGCTGCACTTGCTAAAATATCAGTGGACTCTAAGCTAGAACAGTTCTTATGAGAAAGGACCAGAGACATTTCTGCTTACAAAATTTCCCACTCCCAGAAGCCTACATTTTGATCTCTCCCCTCTGAGAGTAGATGGCAACAACGGGGGTGCAGGCACCTTGAAAACACCCTTGCTGAGTCCTGATGGTGGGTAAAGGCCCACAGGGGTAAGCCTTTGTGGTACGTCCCTGCCTAATTCAGATTTCAAGTGAGAGAGACTCACCTTTAGAGGTCAGAATTGCCAGAGTTACAAAATGCAGGTGATCTCACCCTGGCTATACTGCTATAATTTATTGTGCCCCTTGTCAGCTGGGGAAGGGCAGAACTTACTGTTTCTTCAGAAATGAGGTGATCACCTTTCCTATCTGTGCAGACCTGGAGGCCTTGGTCACCCTAGTCACATACCTGATATTGTCACGAGGACATTCAGTCCCTCGAGCACATCCATCTGCTGAAATCGCCTCCGATTGATCAGATTATAGACTTTGCCTTGCCCACTTCGGTCCAAAAGCATCAGGCCATTTTCAGTTCCCACCAGGAGGTTTACACCTGCAAATTTAAGAAGCACCTCAAGACTGACTTGTATGGGCTTTAACCTGCATCTGGGGTCCCTGTAAAACCTAGGAAATGGTGCCTTGTAAACATAAACTAATGGGCAAGCAGGAACTATAGCTGGGAGTGCAGAAGTGGAAGCTCTGACACAGTAATTAAATTACTGTCTCTTTGGAAATGAAATTAGTTTTAATTTATGAAGTGGTAGCAGCATTTATTACACCTAGCCATTTACTACCTAGTATAAAGAGTCCGTCTCCAGAGGAGCCTTAGGCACAGCTGTGAAACTACCACGGTTTGCCTTTGTTCCTTCCCTCTAATTCCCTTTCTCGGCTCTCTAAATCCCACTTCAAGATTTCCCCAAGGCTCACGGCCACCTTACGCATGCAGTGATTTCTAGCTTATCCACTTCCAACATACAACAGTGCCCCATATCCATACCCCCTCTGGAAGTAAAAACCCTTTTTATTTATAGTAAAATAAAAAGTTCCTTCCTCCTCCTCATATCACAGCTTAATCTATGTCCTAAGGTTCTGTTCCCTGTTAGGATATGACAAAATAATTCAAGCAAAGGTGTCAATAGCCTGAGAATCACAGAAATATTGACTGTAAGAAACTTCTTAGGTATTTAAATCTAGTCCAGCCCACCTTCCATACAGTAATCCCTATTAGAAAGCTCTGGCAGGTATGCAGTCTTGTCTGGATAGCTACAATACTAAGAATTCATCCCTAAGCAAATCACTGCCCACCCCCCCCCCCCGCCCCCGCTCCCAACACACAGCATACACATACACACTGAGAGGTCCACTGTGTAATGTGCTATATTCATGAACAGGTAACTTTCTAATTTCTCTTGCTGGTTGTATGTCTATCTTCTGAGGAACATCAGTGTCTGCTCTTTCATCTACGTATTCACTATTAAACATGCCCTGCTTGTTGTTTGTTATCCCTTCTTCAGAGGACAAGCCTTACTTCTCTCCCTTATGCCTCCCATGAAATGGTTTTTGGGCTTCACACTCCTTACCACTAACATCTGAAATGCCTTTGTCTTTATAAAATTGTAGTGTCCAAACCTGGCGTGGCACTTTAGATGGGTACAGAGATGGGCCATGTTTTCCTTGACCAGTCCAAGATATTTATAGTAACACCAACCAAAGCTTTGATAGGATCTCATCATGCCTACACTGAGTTTGAGGTCAGCTGAAACCTGCAGATCATTTTCACAAGCACTACAGGTTGATGTCTTGAACTAAAAGGGAAGGTTCATCATCTGTTGTTCTTTACAAGTTTTATCCTGCTACTACCTAGTGGCCTTTGGCAATTCACTAAAATATGCTGGGCTAATTTTCCAGCTGTGAAATAAAGGTAACACCATTATTCCCCTCATAAGATTTGTAGGGATCACAGAAAGTGGGGCACATTACTCAGTGCTGGGCACATTGGTGGTAGCTAGGTCTGTTGTTGGCTTGAGTCCACCATTTATGTAAGATGGTTCTGAATCTCATTTTGTGATCCTGAGAATTAGGCTATCAGTTCCTGTGACATATAAAACTATTCTTTATTGCTCCTGAGGCCAAGAGAGTTCCAAGTCAGGTCTCTGACCCCCATGATTCCAGCAGAGCTCTTCTGATGGTAAGATCCACAGGCTTTAAATGTTTGAGGGTCAATTCATTACTGAGTGGCAGAAAACACCAACTTACCCCACAGAGCTGCACAAAGTATTTCTGAATTGAATCGTTTCTTGTATTTTCTGATTTCCGGTGTGTCACTATGAGGCCGAATGTTGGTTGGGTTTACGTTTACCACTGAAATCTTTCTTGCTTCATTGAGTTTGGCTTGCTCTTGCCTAAGAAGTTCACTAGTAAACAGAGCTTTGGGAAAAAGAATCAGAGCAGTCAGCGGCACCTTAAAGAGTAGCCAGTGGAGTCATGGAGAAGCAGCTTCAAAACATAATGATTTCTTCTTGCTTAGTGTGCATTAAGGCAAAGGCAAAGAAACTCTGAAACTTTGCATTTTTTTAGTAGAATAAAGTAAAAGTCACTCATAGAAGCAGTATTTTACCCATTAGTAAAACAGGCTTATGGGCATCACATGAGTAGTTTAGGAACTTGATAATCATCTGACAACATTAAATATACCACCTTCATCTCCTGTCATATATGCAAGAAAGAATTACTTTTTGAAATTCCATGTAATCAACTGACAAATTGGCGTAAGTCTGACGATTAGCGAGGTGCAGAAATCTAGAAAGCAAGACTCTCCTTGAAAGCAGCCAGACTTCTGCAGTAGGAAGCACACACCTAGGACTCAACACAACTCAACACCCATTTATTGTCTACTGCGTGCACAGCATTGTACCCAGAAATTGATCTTCAGAAATATGTGCTACATTTGGAGATCTCTGATGAACAGCTTTTCCTAGGGCCCCTGGAAACCTTTGGATTCCTACCAGAAATGAAATTAAATAAATAAAAAAAAGGAAAAAAAAATTTAAGAATTCTACAAAAGTAATAATTAAAAATAAAAATCTTTCCTTTAAGACAGGGCCTAAGGAGTAAATGGCTTAACTACAGAACTAGTTAATGATTGATTTTTTATCAAGTGATACTAGAAAGGAAAGCCAACCTGTTTCTAAAATACCAGGGCCACCTCACATACCTGTGGCTGATGATTCTTCATCTTCTTCATCTTCATCAGTGGGGGATGTCTGGTATACTCTGGGGTCCACAAAGGGGGTGAAGGATGCTTTAGTGCTGCTCCCCATGCCATACTAACCAAAAAGCAGGAAGAATAAGAACACGTCAATAAATACTATATCAACAAATAATGCTAACAGTACTTTGTTTGGGCTTTAACATAATTATAGACTCTTGAGTCTGTCCAGATGTTCGCACTCTAAACCCTGGTCAAAGTGCATGCCTCTCTCCCCAGCTTCTCCTGGCATTTGTTACTCCTAGCCACTGTGCCTTTGCAGGGTTTCGTCACCAGACTGCTAGAGTTACAGTGAATAAATTACATTTTGGACCGTATGTGGCCCTTTAATATGTAGTAAGGTGACTGGTGACAGAGCTTACCATTCCCTTGAAGTAAAAACAATCTCATATCGACCAGCTATTCTTAAAAGGTGATGCAGTTGGCAATAAACTAAGTAAGCATGTCCTCACAGTTGCACTTGGCTTGAGCACACGGTCAACCAAAGGCTCTCTCTTGGGGACTTGGGCCCTTCCACACTGGCCTTGTGATGCAGGTGGATTGGTTACAAGAAGCCTTACAATCTTTAGTTCAGGGACAACTTCATGCAGGAAGAAAAGATTTTTCCTTAGCATGACAATGCCCTTAAAAGGATACTTACATTCACATGCCTTCCTTGGGGACTTTATGAAAATACCAGGTTTGCAGGCAATGCACCTTGAGGACTGGCTTAAAAAATAAATCTGAAGGGCTTGGAAAGCACCATGAAGACATGAAGTCAGAGCTAGACTATGGAGCAGTAAACTCAAACATTAGGCTTCATGTGACGATATTCCATGTTTAAGTTTTGTAAAAGGAGCTTCAATGACCATCCCTCCATTTTGTCTGTCCTCTTCATTCCTTCTACTATTTCAAGTTCTTTTAATGTCACAAACAGACCTGCACTCAACATAAGAAGCACCTCTTTTATTTTGTATAAATGTCTTTAACTATGTTTTTAGTTGTATTTTTAGGTATCTACTTAAAAATATAATCAACATCCCAAGATCCCTAAACACATAAGAAGAAAACCATGAAGATTCCACCTGATTTAATTCAAGATTTACCTTCCACCTTATAAAATCAAGACCACTTCATCTTCTGTAGGGTAGGACTCCCCCTCCCAAATAGAGGACTTTCACATCCACAGGGTCCTCTGATCTTTAGAAGACGTCTGTGAATATGCCACTATGTTCTTTTCCTTTAGGTCAACAAAGCTTGTTCACTCTGTAACTTTACAATCCAAAGCATGGATCACAAGAAATTAGTGCACAACGTTAAAAACAACAGTGCACACGCTTTATAAACCCACGTAGGGAGGGCCTAACTGTGATTCATAGGACTACTCATGAAATATGACTGAGGAGGGCTGTGAGCTCTTCTTATCGGTCAGTGTGGTCAATGACATCTACACGCACTACCTAACACACCACATCTGTTAAGGCTTTTTTACAGGACCTTCTCCATCTAGGAAAGATAATGTCCCATTCTCTCTTTCTCATGCAGTTTAGAGTTTCCAAAGCATCTATTTGGAGTTTGAGAATGTATTGATTTATTGATTTTTATTTTTCATAAAATACATTTTTATGAAATTTCATAAAATTCCTTTCAACCTCATAAAGTCATAAAGTCATTTCATAAAGTCATTTCAACCTCATTTCATATAAGTCAAACTTAGTTTGACTAAATTTTTATAAATACGAACCTCAACTATTGGCCCTGGAATCGCTATAGGCTGAAGTTCCTACCACTGGCTGGGCAGGTGGGAAGTCCCAGTACTGGTCTTAGCTCTGTCAGAAACCAGCCTTGTGCCTCGGGCAGGGCTCTTAGTCTCTGTGAACCTCATCTGTAAAATCAGGTGTTGGTCCAGATGATATCTGAGAACTTTTCACTGGTCTGCTTCTATGGTTTCCTCTAGCTGAGGATATGCATAAGTAGCTATATAGTAGAAAACAACCAAGCACATTTCTGGGAGCTCAGCAAAGACTCATTCTGGAAGAGAGAAGGGTTTCAGAACCCCCTGAAAGAGAGCAGAGCTGTCATGGCTGCTGCCCAGCACCTACTTCAGTCCCAGAGTCCATTTCCTGGGAATGGGTGGAGACGCGTCCCAGGCCCTCGGTCGGGGTTCCAGCCGGGGAATGACTCTGCTGCACCAGGTCCGGGAGGTTGATGTGGCCGGCGAAGCCATTGCTGTCACTGTGGCCAGATCGCTTCTTCTCTCCAGATGTCTGGGGGGGAGGAGGGGCAAACACATAGGGGCATCAGAGGGGGAAGCAAAGGCTACGGAGTGACCTCACCCCTCACACAGCACAGGCGAAGTCGTCTCCACATCCACCCACTGGAGTGTGGGAAGATTCCATTCATACGTCTATTTTACCTAAGAAGATAAGAAGGACGTTAAGCTTTGCTAATATTTAGTATACGGACTGACCCTGAGGTCTGATGCTGCTGCAGGAGGGGCAGTCCGGGGTCACACAGAATGTGGGGGTTCACTGTGGGAAGACAGGAATGCTGCAGGTGGGGGCTGGGTAGGGCCCGCACTTGCAAGTATTTGTGTGTGTGTTCCTGTACACGCGCATCAATTAATGGAATTTGCGAGTCATGTTACTAGGTTATAATGACACAGACCCACACAACAGACACATGCTCTGAAGTACTGCTGAAAAGAGGCAGTGGGATGAAATGGTACTAATAATCCATGCACATGTGTACGCCAAGAAAATGCAGGATGATACCCAACTCACAGGGTTCTTTGGCAGTCACGAAGTCAAAACGATGTTTAATCAGATCTGACAGGAATTACCAAAAAAAAAAAATCACCAACCTTCACCTCCAAAAACCCCCGCCAAAACAAAAAAACCCAAAACATGATGAAGATCCAAAGATTACTTGAAAATATGGATTTACAATCTACTACCACTAATATTGAATTTCTCAGAAGCAGCTATGGTGCCTTGTGACAGCACCTAGTTAAAAAAAAAAATGAAGCCATCGTGACTAGTAAAGCATTTGGAATACCATTTATGTATCTCTTTTTAATGCTCTTTAAAGGTATTTTATAATGTACATAATATGTTAGTGCAGTAGGACAAATATAGGATTTGTAAATAAATACACTGTATTCTGTGGCATGCTGTAACATTTTTACTGATAGAATTGCCTGACCCAACACGTTGTAAATCACTGCCTGGGAGAGCAAAGCCTTCTTCCTAAAATCCCAGGGACAAAATACGGGATTGAAGGACAACTGTGCTCCCTAAAAGCCAATGGCCACCACACTGTAGTCCTGGCTAGCACTGCGCTTTTTAAGTTAACACTCATGCGACTAGCTCACTGAGGGCTCTTAGAGCACACCTGACTTAGTAACGATTCCCTTCCTTGCCCTTTCTTTCACTTGTTTACCCAACATCTCTGAAGCCTACTAAATGTGAGGCGTTTTGCTGAACATTCAGGAATCATCCAGGAACAAGGTAGATGTGTTCCCTGCCTTGTTTGGGGCTGGCTGCCGTGGGCAAGGGTTCATGCTGTTTCTGTGACCACCTCATCAGACTGGCTTCTTCGTTCCAGAAACTGTCTTGTTTTTGTAACTCCAGTTCTGCACCTGCCTCTAGCTAGAAGGGAAAAGAGGTGCTTTTTTTCCTCTTTTCTTTTTCTTTTTTTTGCAAGACAAGCAGATTGCCAAGTTCCAGAAGGGATGTATGTAATTAATGTTCCTAGGCAGCTTGAGAAGTAACTGCAAAGCCTTAGTGACCTCTATATTTTTTGTCCACATGCTTCTGGCCTATAAAATGTGTCCCAGAGAGAGGTATTTTCTGGATTCATTTTGCCACAGGGCTCATGTGAACATTACACCAGCTAATGACATTCTGGGGGTTCCACACTGATGTATTTTATTGTCCCTCTCTTATGTGTACTGGGCAGCTTCTCTGTTTTTCTAACTTCTGTTCAAATACTGGAAAGCTTTCGAATATTTCCCCCAACTTTCCAGGAGCATAAATCACACCTTATCTCTTTAGAGTTCTGCATTCTCTCTTCTGTCAGCAGCATTCTGCCTCAAGTCAAAAACTGATGCAGGCACAGGGGTTCTCTTAGGCCCGAAGAGGCTCATCAAGGGGAATGGCCCAGACAGGGAGAAGCTAGAAGGAACCCAGCAATGACCCCTGAATCTTCCCACTTCTGGGTCATCACCCTTTTGTTCAATCAACCAGCAAGCACCTCCTCAGATTTAAATATCTTCTCTGTGCCAGGCATTCTGCTGGGAATACAAAAGTAAGTGAACAATAGCCCTGGACCGCTGGGGCCTTATTAACAGAACCCCTCGGATCTCTATAATCTTCATGCCCTCACCATTTCCAGGAGGGTGGACACTAAGATGTTTCAACCCATGCCTGGGACCATGCTAAACACTCTATGCTTATATCCTCCCAGTAACACCATGGGTTAGCTTCTCATTTCATAGATGGAAAACTTCAATGTAAAAAGTTCAATTAACCTGCCCCGACTGACACAGGTTTCCAGTGGTGAAATCAGGGTCTGAACCAAGGCTGTCCGGTGGCAAAGCCCAGGTGCTCTGGGTGGCTGCCATGCCAGGTGGCTCTGCTCTCAGGTTATTGGACCAGGAGTGGACACCTGAGCCAAGGAGGATCGGGTTCCCACTGGAATTTACTATTAGGACTGAGGAATATTGGTCAGTCTCTGCTGGACAGCTGAGCTGGGATGTGGTGACTGTCCTGCAATGGGGGTTCTGGGGGATGAGAGCACGTGCACGTGGAGGGAGAGAAAGCTGGTTGGTGGAGACACAGAACACAGGAGACGTGTGGAGGAAACAGCAAAGGTGCCAGAGATGTGCACGTGAGAAGCTGCTTAAGCTCCTGATCACTTTTCAGAGCCTGCATAGTCCCACATGGGGTCCCAACCCACTCTGCCTTTGGTGTCCTTCGATGAAACACCCTCTAAATCTTTATTCCCCATGTCTGATACCTACTCCACTTTTGTCCTTAAGCTGTTTCATGTGGGTTCTTTTTCCTATTACTTGGAAACAATAGAGGCTTCATGATATAAGCTAGTGTTCTGGTTCACTGGGGTGGGCAGACCCTGGGAGGTTATCAGCTGGTCAGTAATGAAGGTGCTAAGGACCGAGGCCCACGGAATCCCAGGAGAGGCTTCAAGGAGAAAGGGGAGGCTGAGCCAGACCCACACCAGCTGCTCAGTGAAGAAGGGGCAGCGGTAGGGAAGGGAGACCAGTTCTTCCAACAGATGGGCCCTGTGGACAAAGAGGCAGGTGACAGCTGGTGTGGTGCGTCGTAGAACTAGAGTGAAGAGAGGTCTGGTGGGGCCATACGGTAGTGAAAGTAGAGACACAGGGGCAGGGGAGTGCACTGTAAGGGCTAATTAGTGTATTGGACAAGATCACGGGAAGGGGAGACAGTACGTTCCTATACAACCAGCTAGTCCACTCCCATAAGAAGGATGAGTTGAGCAAGCACTCCTTGATGCTCACCTCAGGGACTAAACTAATAGCACCTTATAAACTAAGTTCCATTATAATAAGTTTTTCTTTTATTTTCTTATTTATTGTCAGGGACATACTTTAATTTGCATTTATTTTTTTACTATATGAGGTCTGTTCAGAAAAAGTCCAACCATTGTTAATATAACAAGAATGGTTTGCACAAAATTGATGTAGCCTGGCAGCCACGGAGAGTGGACTGGAATGTACATGTGTGAACAATGATGACTTCACTGTATTTGGTCAGGTGAGAGTGGCAGACACTGTTGAGTGAGCATGTGTACTGTGTGGCCATCAAATTCATAATGACAGAATGAGTAGAGCAATGAATCTGCATCAACTTTTGCATTAAACTTGAATGTTCCTCCATGGAAACTATTTGGATGATTCAGGAGACCGCAGGTATGGGCAACTGGTGATTGGCAGCTTTATTATGACAATATGCCCACTCATGCATCACATCTTGTACAGAATTTTTTCGAAAAACATCAAATCATCCAGGTGACTCAGCCCCCTGACAGCCTAGATTTGGCACCCTGCTACTTCTGACTTTTCCCAAAACTAAAATCACCTTTGAAAGGGAAGAAATTTCAGACCATTGATGAGATTCAGGAAAATACAATGGGGCAGCTGATGGCAACTGGCAGAACTGTGTGAGGTGCCAACATGCTTACTTTGATGGAGACTGAGGCATCCTTGTCCTGTGTACAATGTTTCTTGTATCTTCTTCAATAAATGTCTCTATTTGTCATAGTACCTGGCTGCATACTTTCTGGACAGACCTCATCTACACTTTTAATGGATTTTAAATTAAGTTTTGCTATTTTAAAAGTCCACATTTGGGAAAGGTAGAGTTTAAAAATTGAGAGGATAAAGAGCCCCGGCCGAGTAGCTCAGCTGGTCAGAGCATCATCGTGATCTACCAAGGCTGTGGGGTTGACCCCAGGTCAGGGCACACACAAGAATCGACCAATGAATGCATGAATAAGTGGAACAAGTTGACGTTTCTCCCCGCCCCCTTCCCTTCCTTCCTCACTCTCTCTCTAAAATCAATAAATAAAAAGTAAAAAAAAAATTGAGAGGATAAAAAGATTTCGAGCCCCCAACAGGTCTAATTCATAGGGGATAGTGGTGAATCCTAGTTTCAAAGTGATTGATTGTGGTCATAGAATATTGGAGCGCTTTAAATAACATGCAGCCATTTGGATGTGTCTGGCAATTGAAATGGAAATGTGGCTACAATATCTGCTTCCAGGTATTGACTCCGTTGTAAAGATTCAAGCAAATTTTAAACCACATTAGAAATCAGGATCCTTTTATTTGGAGTCAGGGAGTAACTCACTCCAGAACATTTTTCCTCATGTTTTCTCAGGTGGCAAGCCATAGTGATAGAAGCCCTCCACACATGTGCTGGAATTGTCCATTCACCACACTGGAAGATTTATACACCGGCACTGTCCAACGTTAACTTCAGCAGCCAGGTCCATTTTTCATTTCAAGCTCATGTGAGAGGACTCTTTAACGTCTACTTAAAAGATTCGGCAAGGCCATAAAATGAAACTCTAACAAGTTGCTTTGTGAACTACTCTTCCAGTTTTAGCCCTGCTGCCAATTATTTCTTCAATGGCTTTATTCATCCTAAAACTACTGTACCTTACTTTCTCATAAAAGTGAGATGACCCTGACTTTCTGAAGAGCAAAGCCTGCTATTAGGGCTTCCCGGTATGTCCCAGCTGAGGAGGGAGAATGACAGATGATAAATGTTTATGTTTCAGAGATAGGAGTGGGGAGTAATAACACGTAAAAAAAGAGCTCAACTCTATGGAGAGAATGAAGTAAAAGAGTTAGCATGTATTGCATGCTTATGTGTCTTAACTCATTTAATCCTCCTGATCACATGATGAGTCATATGCTATTATTTATGAAAATTTATACATGATAAAAAAGATGCAGGAAGAGAGGTCAAATAACTTTTGCCCAATGTCATCAGCCATTACTTTCCTTCCAAGAAAAGACCTGGTGTCAGACTTGCATGATAATGATGATGTGAAAAAGAAGAAAAGAAGAATTATAATTTGCCTTTAATTTCAATGTCTGGTTATATTTTGCTTGCCTTTTTGTTTTGTTGACAGTAACCAGAGGGGAAGGGGGAGAAATAATGGGGGAAAGAAGGGAAAGGGTTGTTAAAGTACATGTACAAAACCAAAGATTGGGGGTGGGAGGTGGGGGTGGGTGGGGCAGTGGAAAGTGTGGTGGGAAAATGAAGACAACTGTATTTGAACATTAATTAAAAATGATAAAAAAATAAAAAAATATATAATTTGGCATGACCCTTCTGGTTAGCACAGATTCTGCATGGCGAAGGGACAGGTGAAAGGAAACATGTGGACCTCCCTCCCAAAGGAAATGATGCTCCCAGAGTTAAAAAAATAATCGAAGTGCTAAGGTGCATGCTTCTTTGTTTTTTCACCAATACAGCTTCATAGTCTTAAATGTTGATTTAACTAGGTAAGATAAGATGTTCTTGGAACTACCAAGCATTGTCTACATAAAATCCAGAAGGATAAACCTATGAGAGGAGGAGGCATAACCAGGCCAAAGATGCTATTCAGAGCAAAACACCTGGGTTTGTCAGTTTTATATCCTCAGCCTCAAATTCTATATTCCTATATGCATAGCTCCTACGAAAGAATTGGACTAATGGAATTAAGTCACACTGTGAAAGCTTAGAAGGATACAGGAAAGAAGGTGGTGGACAATTAAAATCACTCAACCATTTAGAAAAACACAAGCCCCCTACCCTCATACTTAAAATACATGCCATAAGCACACTCTGGGAAAACTCTAATATAAACACCAATTAAGAAATGCACTTCCTCTCCACAGTTTTTATACCAACTTACCTCTCTTATCATCAAGGTTCCTTCTCTTGAAATACTGCCACTGAACGCGTCTGCGTGCGAGGTCTCCAGCCCGTGTGTGCCGACCATTCCCACGTTGTACTGCTCCGTGCCCCCGGGGGCGCCCGTTGGTCTGAGATGGGAAAGGATAATATTCACAATCATGTATGTTGAGGGGATGCTGTTTCCTGTCCATGTTCATTTTTTTTATTGTGGTACGACATGCACAACATAAAATTTACCATTTTAACCATTTTTAAGTATCCAGTCCACTGGCCTTCCGTGCATTCCACATTCATTGTTAATGTTGCACTGATGCCTGAGCTGGTGTCCCACCCTGTCAACGTCCCCTCTCAGCCTGCTTTCCACCCAGCAGCCAGAGGGAGGGCCTGGGCTCTGCAGGATCTCCCCGCCCTCCCTGCCCCTCCTGTGACCAGCAGGCACCCTGGCCTGCGTTTTTGCACTCGCAGTTCTCTCTGCTGGGAAGTCTTTCTCCTACCCTGGCTCTCGTGAATCTGATTTCACCTTAAATGATACTTAGCCTGAACAGCCTTTATCACTACCTATCTGTGTCTTATCCCACTGGACCCTCTCCTTTCTCTACCCTTCTTGTGTAATGCTTATCACAATTGGTAGTTCTCTATATTTTTGATTCTCTTTTAACATTTTCCTTGTCTCTCACTATGACATACACTCATGAGGAAAAGAGTCCTTGTCCCTTTGCTCAGCCCTGTACACGCGGCACAGAGTTAACACAGAGTAGAAGTGCAAAAATCAACTGTCTGAACAACGGGTTTTACACTAGTTCTAAAGAGGAAATAGCAATTAAGGGCATCCATCAATGAAGCTGTTTAACTCAGTCTTCAGTTCTTTTTTAAAGCTCTGTAATCATCCCACACTGTGGCATGTTTGTTTCCAGTGTGTTTCTTGCTCTCGTGTATAATATGTAATGGAGAAGGTGACAGGAGCTCGACACTGGCCCTGACAGTGGAGACTGATGTTTCCTGTGTGTCCTGCGGTCTGGGGAAGCAGCACCAGGCAGGCGGTGCGGCTCCCCCGCAGGGCAGGTTTCTGTTCTCAGCGCTGCACTGACTGCCATGCTACTTCCGCAGCTGCCTCTTGTTGAAAGTGGGGTTTTTTTTTAAATAGGAAAGGTATCAACGTTTGTTTCTCTCATGAGGTGTATTAACAATATCTTCTACCATTTTGTTTTTTTAATTGTTTTTTAAACATTTTAGAAACATCTCTGGTTACTTGGATCCTATCAAAGTCCAAGTACTTGATGAGTCAATCCAAGAAGCAAGAAACACTCCAGACTTATGACATCTCTGGGGCAGAGATGGCGTCTGTCAGGGATTTTTATCCTAAACAGAGATGAAAAGATGAGTCCAGACCAAAATAAAATGTGCAGCAAGATACTTACTTCACAATGACTAAATCAGAGCAGTGAATTGAATGATTAAAATATGGGTTAGAACTGATAAGTTTGGGAAAAAGTTCCAAAGAAGCACTTTTCAATATGTCATTCCCAGTAAGGAGCTATTAACAGCATTTCAGAGGCATGGGAGGAGAAACTGCTGCGATGAATTCCTGACATATTGTTACATCAATAAATCAGACTAGTTCTCAAAACTAGGATTTCTTTACCCATGTATTCAAAATTTTGTGTTTTTTTTTTTAGTTGACTTACATTCTTATTTGGGACAAGATGGTGTGGAACAAAGAGATCAATAAATGAAGGAGTTTTCAAGAGCTAAAGCCTCCTAGGAGGGAGCCACTTTTCCTCCATCATGCGGGCATTCTTGGCCACCGTCGGGGAGTAGATTGTCAGTGGCCACCTCTGTGTAATCAAGTTGTCTTTCACTAGTAGAGTCCCATGGGAGTTCAAAGATCAAAGGTATTTTGGCTCCACTTACTGTTTTATCCTGACAATATTGTGATTCTACCCAAACATTTTAATCAGAAATATATCAATATGGATGAATTTTCATAAAAAGTATTTTCTAAATCTAATTCCATGAAGACAATTTCTTGATTAATTTTCCACATATCTCAGTAAAACTCTTCCCCAATTTTTTCACTTTCAGGGTTATTTTACTAAAATTATCATCAGTGGTCCTGATTATTTTCTATATAAGTTTTATAATAAAGATTTGATATATCAATTCATGATTTTTTTGTCCATGTCATCCACCAAGGGCTTCTGTGATCACTACTTCTACCAAGTCTGGTTTTTTCCGGATCAGTTTTAAAGGTGTACATTTTATTAAGAAGATTTGTCAATTTTTAATCAATAGTAAGTTTTACAGTGTACAGTGTGGGCCACTGCCAGTTCCAGCTCTTGCTGAATGTTTTTACTGAGATTATTTTTTTCCTGAGTCAATTTTTATATCAATTTTATGAGCCAGAACTACTTCATGTATGATAAATTTTTATAGTGAGGAGTTTGGGCTGTTTTGAGGTTTTTTAAAAAAATGTTATTTCTACTAATAACATTTCCTGTAAATTGAATAAAAGGTAATCTGTATTTCTTCCTTAGTCAATTTTCCTCTAAAATGGTGGGCAAATTCTATTCAATAGTTTAAGGTTGTTCTATGTGTAGGTCTGATATGTTGCACTGTGAATATTTTGTACATATTTGTTTATTTTGTGTATCTCATATTAATTGCTGAGACCATTAATTTTTTGCTTATTATGTAGTATGATATAAAGCAGTTGCTTTCGGTTATGGAAAAGTCCCATAAATTTCTGCTTGTTCCAAATTATGTCTCTCCGTGTTTCCTTTTAAAAGGCTAAATGAAGGCCACAGTTCATGTTTCAGGGATTGTAGAACATTTTTAAATCATAGAAGAGGACTTCTTGCTCTACCTGTCACTGATCACTCCCCTCTGTCCCTCTTTCTCTCCTGGCTTTTGAGAAACGAATTTTCCTTGGATGTCCTTTAACCTCTCTGACCCTGCATGGTTCTTTTATGGCTTAGAGCTCAGCGCTCTGACATGTTGATCTTTATCAGCTCTTTGGACGTTCATTTATTCATTCATTCACATACTTATTAAAAGTTTGTCTGATACACATTGTGTTAAATATTAGAAAAAATATTTAAAAAGTAAGACATAATTCTCAAGTTCTAGAGGACTGTAATCTCATGGAGGTTGAGAGACTAACAAGGGACACAAAGTGATGGGCAAAGACAAAACAATTACTTAGCAATATGGCAGTTCTAATTTAGTGACACAGCTAAACAGAAGAGCAGAGGGAAATGGTAATTGAAGTTATTTCTTCTCCTCCTCCTTCCTGTGTTTTCACAGTCCCTCCCTCTGTACTGGCTCTTTCTTCTGACCAACAGTCATTGTAAGATCTCTCCCCTCTCTCATTTCATTAAATCGTTTTCCTTGACCTTAACCTGTACTTACTATTCACACTTACATTTCTCTCTTTTTCTTAGAAAGAATCAATGTACATTTTTAAATAAAAACAACCCCATAGCATTTATTGTCATCTGGTAATAACATATGGATAATCAAAGCAATATGAATAAATCTTTAAGAACTATTCCCAACAAAGAACACCTAAAAACCCCAAACTATATTTCTTCGCAACAATTTCTCAGTTCATTAGTCACTTCTAGTTGGAGACACTTTGGAGCAGAGCAATATTGTCTCCTTTTAGTATGATCAGACCTAGTTGTTCTTTTGACTTTCTTTTAGAGTGAATCTCTTCATTCTATGAGGTTCATGTACTCATCAAAACCAATGATACAGCCCTCTAGCCACATATCCACTTGCTCAAAAAGCCACTCCTGAATCCGAGATCTATTCTGCAAGTATCTGAAGATGATGTTGATGGCCGCACAATCACCCTCTGCACTTTTTGGCCCTGACCATGGTACACCGTGGTGGAAGCTGACAAAGACCACACTAAGCCATGCGCTACCTCCAAGAGCTACTTCTTGAACAAAGAACTGGAAGCAGAAGTCTAAATTTCTCTCTTTTCTTAAAGTTCTTCTTGTGAGCTATGATTCATTCCTCAGATGGTTGCTTCCTATACTCGACTTCAAGCACCTCAGGAAACACTTTAAGTCATTTCTTAGCTCGCAAATTCAATGATTACTCTTTGATTCTTGTGGTGTTTGGCCTCTTGCCTGTGTCTGTGATTACTAATCATCCCACTCCATCCTTCTCTCTCTAGTTATTAAGATGCAACTTTTCTCTGGTTTTCCTCTTACTCTTCATTCCCTATCTGTTTTCTTCATGGGCTCTTCTTAAATGCTACCGGTACCCAGGATTCTACTTCGCTATACATAACCTTTGGGAAAGCACTTATCTACAACCATTTATAATCATCACCCGTGTGTGGAATAACCCTAAATTAATATATCCAATACTGTTACTCAGAAACTCATTTACTCAACTTCCTGTTGGATATTTCCACTTAGGTGTCCGCAGGTTTTCTCCAGCTCCATATAGGTGTGTGGTAGTGGGCTATACCATCTAGGTATGTGTAAGTACACTGCATGAAGTTTACACAGTGGAATCTCCTAATGCTGCATTTCCCCATCGTTAAGCAGTGCATGACTATATATAGAAATATTGATAGATATATGAGTGTACGTGGGTTAATATGCACACATACATATCCTTGCTCTGTCGGTCAAGGGGGCCTAAAGTAAATGATAGTCCAGTAGCAATGAGCACACCTAGTGCCCAAGTCTTGGTTTCTAATATCATTTGTCATAAAAGAAATGAGGACTCCTTGGAGAAATAGTTGGAATCAGGATTGGAAGGGGGAATATAGAAGATGAGCCTGGAAAATCTTATAGTGCCTGAAACTAAGGAAGTGCTTGATGGGGGATGTCAGGCAGCGGTACACCAGAGCTTCCCGTGGTCACAGCTGGAACCATTTGGGCCACAAAATGAAGAAGGTTTGAATCATAATCCAGAGTATAAAATAAATACCCATGAGTCTATACTGATAGAAGTGATCGAATAAGTTCATAAATGGAGGGGAAAGACCAATCTCCTGTGCAGAAGAACTCCAAATATATCGCGGCAGACATCCCACCTAAAAGAGGGGGAACGTAACTGCTCCTTACGTGCAGCTGTGTCCACAGTGGCTTCCTTGCAAAGAGTGCAGTAAGGAAAGGAGGGGAAGTCACTTTACGCTGGAGAAACCTGGCAATCACGACCTCAGCCAGATGATCAAGGTCAACGTCAACAGTCGTAAGTCATGTTGACAGTATACACCCTTGACATGATGTGATAAAAATAACATGTTATCTGTTACCTTCTTCCTCCAAACCACAGCCTTAGTCTAATCATGAAATTGGCATCAGACTAATTCCAACAGAAGAGCATTCTGTAATATACCTAATAAGTACTCCTCAAAACTGCCAAGTTCATGAGTAACAGGGGAAGTGTAAGAAACTGTCACAGCCAAGAGCAGTCCAAGGAGACATGGCTACTAAATAACTAAGGGAAATGTGGTATCCTGGAACAGGAAAAGGTAATTAGGTAAAAAAGTAAAGAAATCTGCATATGGACTTTAGTTATTGTACCAATATTAGTTCCTTAATTGCAACACACGTACCACACACTGTAACACCATCAGGAAAACTGTGTGCAGGGGGCGGGGGGAGTAACATGGGAATTCTCTGTACTATCTGCTCAATTGCTCTGTAAATCTAAAACTTCTAAAAGAACTTATTAATAATAAAAGAATTTTAAAAAGGCAATGATTAAAAAATACTAAGGCTAAAACAACTAGAGCATTTTATAGTTAAATAATCCTTAGTTGCAAAATTATTTTTCTGATACAGAGTCTGGATAGGAAACGCTGATTGTCAAATTCCTACAAAGACTGTAAAAAACAAAACGCCTCCACTGATTAGAGGTAAACTATAGGAAATTTACTGTAATTAGGCCACAGGTTTGAAACAATACTTTCCTCTAATTGCATTTGTCAAAGTGTTCCTGCAAGTATTGATTTAATGCAATTCAATACACATTTACTGAACACCTGCCATATGAAAGGCCCTTGGTTTGGCACTAGGTAGTAAATATAAAAGCTGAGGAAAACATGGATTCTGAAACTAAAGAGGTTAGCATCCAGAAAAGTGTTAAAACATAACACAAATATTCAAATGAGGCAGGATGTATGTGAGCATGGGGGGCAAAGAGAGAGGTCATTTCAGGAAAAGAAATAACATTTTGACAGCCTGCCAGGCATTGGTAAGGACTGATGAGGCTAGTTCAGTTGCAGCATATGCTGGGACAAGGACGGGCCCCAGGGACGGAAAGGGCTGTAGGGCAGTGGGGATACAGCATGACCTGAGTCCCACTGCCACACACTCACAGGGCCAGAACCTGAACAATGGACTGGAAGGCAGAGGCGACTGCAGGTCTAGGGAGAAATACCATCATCCCCAAGATGGACATCGGGGTCAGGACCATGGCTTTCTAGTGAAAACTGAAAGGAAGGGACACAAAGGTTTGTCACTTTTGTTGTCCAGAATGCATTTTGTGACGCTGCACAAAATTCCCTGACTAGGGTAGCAACAGATATCCCTAGGGATCCGGGCCGGGCCTTACATGTGCTGTTCTGATATGAAAGCATGCCTCTCCAACTTGCTTGATATGATGCAAGTCAACTTACACACCTTTCCTTCTATCCTCCTAGTCTACGGAGCTTTTAATGTTTTCCGATTATAAAAATAGCACATGCTCATCATAAAATTGTTGGATATATAAAAAATAAGAAGCCCTTACAGTTGTATCACCCAGAGGTGACCATTACTATAATTTTGCTCTATTTCCCTCCCCCCAACTCATTTTACTATGTATGAGTCCCTGGGTAATAGTACAGTTGATTAGTTAGGGAATATAATCTTCACTATGTGTACTCTTACAGGCTATGCCTTGAGCTATAAACATGAAACCAACACTGGACATGGAAAAAGGTGTTGCTTTCACCTCGGGATCTGCTGCTGCTTGTCTGAAAGGCTGGGCTCCGTTTTTGAGAAGCTATTTTGTGTGCACTATATGGTAGTGACCTATGTTGTGATATACTTTTATTTTTTGCTCTAAAAATACACAGCACAAAATGTAAAGATTTACTTTAACAATAGAAAATGAAAGTGATAAGAATGCATATAAGAAGCACTCTAACTCTAAAATACCCTATTCCTAAAGAAATAATTGTTTTATAATGAATTTTTTAATATGTGAACTTAGGCATACAACTATCATGCTGTAGCAGAACAGATTGTATATAGTTTAAATAAAAAAATGCATATTTTTACTAAATTGGAATATACACACATTTGTATCCTACTTTTTCTCTGGATATGTCTCATTTACAATTAAATATTTTAAATGTTATTTCATGGATGACCATTTCAATCTGTCTAAAATATACCAATTCTTCAAGAGCCATGTTAGGCTGTGCCTCCATTCTAAGCATCAAGGATAGTCCATTTATTAAATCTCAGGAGTGGTAATAGATCCTCTGAATTGCTTTACCAGTCTATTTTCTTTCCAGATCATCTTGCTGAAATGACTTCTCTCAAGCATAACACCCATTGCATCACTCCCCAGCTCAAGACATCTTCAATGGTTCCCCAATGGCTACATGATCAAGTGCACACTTCTCGCTTGGGCTTGCTACTCTAGACTTCCCCTCTCACACATCCCACATTCCACCAAACTCAACCTTCAGGATCTTTACTTCAGCCCTTCCCCCCATATCTAATATTATTCCATGTCCTTTTCTACCTTGATGACAGTTATCTATGTGCATGTCCTTCCTCTGGACTAGGCTGTAAACTCCTTGAAGCCTTGACTTGCCATTTCAGTTTAGCAAAATTAAATAGAAACCAAAGTCAATGAGAACCAACTCTATTCCAGATGCCGTGCAAGATGTTTAGAGTAGGGAGATGAGTAAGGCACAGTCCGCATCCTCAGGGATCTCACAGCCCAGAGAGGGAGACAACATGTAATAAATATCCCAATTCGAGGCACTATGGGAAACTACAGGAATACACTCAAGATACAGTGGCGGCACAGAGGGGATGGGCTCCACCTGTGTAGGCTGGGTTGTGCACAGGTGATTTCTACAGGGACAGGAGAGCCCCAGACAGTAGAGCAGAAGTGCAGCAAGGACTATGCAAGCAATTTTAGAAAGGTGGATGTTTCTGTAGTAGGGGTAAGATGGATTTGCCTTTAGAAGTGTGTGTGTGGGGGTGGTGACACCAATAACAGGCTTGCAAAATTTGGCCTAAAAACCAAATGCAATTGAAAATCCCTTCCAAGGCTGTCTTTGGTTATTCTCCCAAATATTTATTTTCCTCTGGAATTTTCCACGTGTAATTTTGTCTCTTTGCAACTACAACATAAACTTTTGGAAGGCAGAATTGAGGTATGCACTTCTTAAATGTGTCAATGCCCTCAGTATGGTGGCTGATACATAGTGAAAGCTTTAGTACCTTCTCAAATTCATTATCACCCTCATGTTGATCGTTGTACACTCAGTGCTTGAACTGAATTCAAAACATCTGTTCGGAGAATTAACCAATGCTGAGTCAAGACAAAAACCAAGAGGGCCAGCATATTTTACAGAAATGTTCTCGATTAGTGACTTTGCTTCTTAAAACAATTTTATTTGCTGTTAAAAAAGCAATTTAATGAAATTTGTTTCATAATGTCATACTTTAGCATATTTATGGTTGTTAATAACTGGGTAATCAACAGTAAGATAACAAGAACGGATTTTCAGCTGCAGAAATTGGATTTGCCTCTCAGAATTGCATATATGTAATGATCGTTAATCAGTGGGTGACATTCCCTGCAGACTGGCTAGCCCTGTGTCTCTAATCCCTGCTGGAGAGGACAGTAATCTATGGCCTGAAATGGCATCTTCTCTATGGGAAGTGAATGGGTGTGATGACTAATACCAGTAGCTGAGCCAGAGACATGGAGGTGCATGAGAAATGAAGCTGGAAAACTTAGCATCATTCTATCAAAGTTACAGCAAACCAGAGCAGCTCCTCTGTTTCTTTGGGGGAGGAAAGGAGAAATGTCCATGAGCGGGATTGTATGAACATGTTTGTTAGAACTAGGGAAGCAAATAGAGAGAAGGAGGGATTCTTTCATAAAATCTAGTCCAATGGAAAAAAGAAAAAGTGAGCCTCTCCTTCATTTAGAAAAGTAATGGGTATAAATACAATGGGAATTATAGATATTCCCATTGTAGGTATAAATATAGATATAAATATCCAAAAAGAAGCTTGAAAAGAGACTGACAGAATGTACATGGCAAAGTCACAGGCCACAAAAATAGGATCACATAAAAGAGACAACAAAGATGAAATAGAGACTCATGAGGGATAGATTTAAGTCAAACACTCAGAAGTCTCCTGCAGAATTATCTGACTCCTGACTCTTTTTCTGGGATGCCACCCCACACTGCAACACACATTCCTCTTTATTTAGTGGTGATAGTAGTGATTGTTAATTTTAACCCTGAAATGTCATTGCCCATCATTTTACTCCTTCAGTTCTAGGGGACAGGCATGTGTCAAACAGCCTGCCTGTCAACATGATTTGCCTCGGAAATGACAAGAACCAAGAAAGCATCACCAAAAAGACAATCCAGCAACAGTGCCTAGATAAAGCACATGCAAACCTAGGCACACCATGTATTCTAAGCAACTGTGTCTGTGGAGAGGGGTAGTCATAGAACTATATATGCTCTAATAAAAATTTGAATCCCAAAGTCAATTGATCCTGCCAGGGACTCATAAACAATCTTACAAACTGTCCTCTTACATCAGTCTGGGAATGTCACTGACAGCCACCGTCCCATCATGGGTCTCGCTCTCTCCATCTTCCTCCTCTTCATCACTACTTTCCGACTCCTCGCTGGAGGAGGAGTAATCAGTCACTTTCTTCAGTGGGCGGTTTGTTTCTTCAATCCGGAGTTCTCGTAGTTCTTTGGCTAACGCCGTCAGATCCTACAAAAGAAAAGTTTGTTCAGCATATGTGAATTGCAGATACAACCAAAGCGACATCTTTCAGCAAGTCAGTGCTCCAGCGTAAGCAACAAGAAAAAAGCTCTGTATAGAATTGTTACAAACATAGTGACTGCATGGAACTAAGGAAACAATGTTTGTAGCGTGTAGAAACTAGAAAAGATGAAGTAAACTTAAACTTTGTTCAAAACCAATTGCTAGACTGAGACTGTTCAGTTCTGAATGCACATGTGTATATATGTGTATGGGCATTGTATGTGTACACATATATACAAACATTGGGTTCTCACTTTATTTTGGGAAGGTGAAGCTGGTCACCCTCAGGTTAGTGGGGAAATGCGTGGGATTAGAAATTGTTCCCCCGTATTGTGGGACTCCTGCCCAAGCCACGGGCATGGCCTTTCCACTGTTAGGATTGCTACTGTACCAAAATGTAGCATCAGTCACAGAACAGAGCAATTCCCAAGATTCCAGCTACAACAATGACTCATTTGGTGTGTCATCATTCCCTGGGGAGCAGGGGCATCACATCAAATAATGGCCCACCCAACCCAAGACCCAGCGCCACTGAAATTTATAGCCACAGAGCTGAGTTAATCAAGAGAAACAAAGAAACAAAAAAAAAGTTCTCTTCCAGAATGATAGGTGTTTCATTTACTTTGGGTTTAAATTTCAGTCACCTGGCAAACACCCTGGCGAGGACTACTGAAATGAATGTGCAAACACCAATAGGAAGAGATAATTTTTCAGTTTTCCGTGAGTATGATGAAACCTTTAGCCTGATGGATGTGATGATGTGGTATTTAATCACCAGGCATACTGCAGGCAGTGTGCTGAATATCCGACTACCTTTTATTTGACATGCTTTCCGAGCAATGCAGAGGGAAGCATTTTCTGCAAAAGCACGGCCGCTCTAATTTGCATGGGTTCAGCTGCCCATGGCACATAGCATGCAAATGAGGAAAGAGCAATCTGACATCAGTCTTACCATTTCTCCCTATATTAGTGACCCATGTGGGAATCAGAACATTCGGCGAGAGACAGGGGATTAGGGAGAAAGAAACTCATGAAAGATACTAAATCCCAGTTTTCTTATGGCCATATTCTCTCTTTATTTCAATCCAGAAATGGACTCGTCTAATTCCCCTGATGCAGAATTATAGCAAATGTACGTGATCTACATGATGTTTGATAATCCATCCTAACTGGTTAGGAGAAAATGTGATTAATGCATATGATTAAATTAAAATTTGATTTTGAGAAGACCACAGATTGTCATGTTTCTTTACTGTTAACCTGTATGTCAGGCATTCCTATACTGGTTAAAGCTAGGAGAGGAAATACTTCAGGCATTTTATTTGGTCTAGAATTTAGGAAGTTCAAGGTGTTAAATGAAGGAGTCATTTCTTTCTAATTTCACAGAAACCAAAGGGAAAGCAATAATGACTTTTAAATTTGTTCTGAAGTCACTTGAAGTTCTAGGAAAAGAGATAATTTTGAAAATTCAAATTGCACATTTTTCACCCAAACATGCTCTTGGGGCTTTTACACATGTGTGCACAGGCGGGCACATGCACACATGGCCCCAGGCTTGGTGCACACTTTTGCTGCATTAATGAAAATGAAAGTAGAACTGATACATATTAAAAAGAGCCAAAGGTATTTAAGTATAATAATGTATACCACTAAAGAAGAGAAAAATTACCAAATGGAATTTTATGCAAATTTATTTCTGGTTTCTTGTCAATGGGCCAAAATTGGAAAAGCTAATATTTGAATTCCTGCTTTTTATTTTTTATTTCCTCTTGGCAATTGTTTATCCTTATCAAATTGAGAGCAAAGTGAAGGGTATGCTAAACTTGAGCACACTGGGAAAATACAGCCTCAGCTTTGTTAAGGTTATGAATGAAAAAGGATATTATAACCCCCAAAGCATTAAAATAATAACAAATTGGATAAATTTAGTTTGATTTTCCTTCCATATGTTAGAATCATGTTAAGCCTCATCAAATTATATAACTAGTACTTAAAATGTTACTGGTCATTAAAAATACATTTTATTATGATTTAAAGAGAGAATATGGTTTAAAGTAGTTTATTTCTAATGTTAATAGTTCTGAGTAAAATATAATAATATTAGCTATGATTTATATAAATGAATAATACATTTTCCCCACGGCTTGGTTTTCCTATCTGACACCTCAAAAGAAGACAAAGGAGATTTAAAAAAAATAATTAGAAATATTTAGTTGGTTCAAAGCCCATTGATTTAAAGAAACCCTAACTTGTGAAAATGATCTAAACTTTTCCCAACACTGTATTTAGGAACACTTTAAAGTTCTGACTGACTTTACAATTTTGTTTTTAATTAAATTTTTTGTTTCTGCATTGTTAAAAAGCTATCTTTACTGAAACATTAAAAATAATTGCAAATTCTTTTTAAGCTTAATTGGTAACAGCTTGGAGGGTGAAACATAGATGAAAATCCCTAGGTAACAAAAATAAGTAACTCAATGGTAATAACCCCAGCCTAAAAAAAGTAATCTTCCATTGCCAATAGTCTACGTAGTTTGCCGAAGTTTGGTTTCTTACCCAGCCACTCTGGAAAAACGTACAATAGCAGAGTTATAGGAAACAGGCATGATCTAACAGTGACACCACTGGGTTCAGATCCATTCTCATACGTTTTATTCTCTGACAATACCAATTTTCTCCATATAATGAGTTTTTGTGGTAATTTATTGCTTGACTGTCTCAAGCCTGAAGCTAAAAGGTTTTAAAACAGGGAAAAAGTGCTATTTAGCATAAAAATATCTGAGAGTGTATAACTATAAAAGAAATATGGCAAAGTGGTAAGATTTTTTGACTATTTAAGAGGCCCTTACTCAACAGTTTCTTTGATGTAACATTTTTTAGAATCGAGTTGATGTCATTTTTCATTCAAAAAGACTTATTTAATCTGACAATTATGAATACCTTGTCTAAAAGGATGCTCTTTTAAGAAATAATATAGTTTATTCAAATTTTAGTTCCATTTTTAAACTATTAAAATGATAAAGATTTAAAAGCTGGTCTTTTCTTTACATATTAAATTTCCCCCCCTTCTTAAGAAATCTAAAGATACAGCCTTGGGGAAATCGCTTCACTTCAGCATTGTCCCCTAGTTACTGCTTAAGTCTTCCAAACTGGGTGCACTCTGGAGCTTTTCAGATCCCTACATACTAATGAGAAAATAGTGGTAAAGCCAGGGTTTGCTTGTGCCGTGACACTCATGCCACACATTTCACTGCGCTAAACTCTAAAGAACATTTATTTTCAAAGGTTGTGTGAAACAATCACAGACTGTGCTGTACAATCTCATATTCCATTGGAAAGCAAGTGCCAAGTTAATGGACACTCCCCCAGATGGATTTTTATGAAAAATCAAACCATCAATCTAGCAATAAGTTTTTGAAAGAGTTTTAAGACTTTTCAATCCTGGATTATCTAAATGTCAATTCAGTTGCTGGAGAGAGAATCCTTATCAAAATCGAAACGGAGGTGGGAGGCAGGTTTAATTCGTGGTTTCTCAACTGTGGCACTACTGACATTTGCGGCTGGATGGTCCCCTCTGGTTGTTCTCCTGTGCACTGTGGGATGTTGAGTAGCAGCTCTTACTCTACCCACAAGATGACAGTAGCACTTTTCCCACTTCTGTGTTGTGACAACCAAAACTGCCTCCAGACTTAGCCAAATGTTACCTAAGTGGAGGGAAGGAAAGGAATTGTCCCTGACTGAGAACCACTGAGTTAGGCAGAACCAGGTAATTCTGTATTGTTAGCAATTTGGATAGTGATACGCACGGAGGTGGGCAGGGGAGGGTGGAAGAATTTTTTTTTTAACCACACATGGCCTGAGAGATTTTGGTAAACAGCTCCCAGCCCTACCCAATTACTTATAATTACTTATATCTCTACTGTCCCCTCTCATCTCTGTCCAGTGTGGTAGAGTATACCAAAATGCAGCAATTTTTAAAATCTTAAAATTTCCTGGTTAACCAGATGAAATCTTTGAGAAACCTTTCCTTCATGACAGCCACCTCCATGCCAATTTCTGGACTCATGAGATTTCCCTCAAGTTGTACACATACACAACCATTTTACTGGGTTCTCTTTCTTCAAGTCTTTGAGAGGAAACTGATAAAAACTGTGATAATCCCTGACCTTCTCACTGATATGAGGGAAAGGAGCGAGGCTGTGGCACAGAGCGATTAGGTGAGTGCCCCTTTTCCACTCTCTAAGTGCCATCCACACAGTGTAGACATGCAGAGTCTCATTCTTTTATAGGCAAGTATCCCTTAACTGTGAAAATTACTTTCAAAACCACTCTGAGTTTTGAGGCAGTCAGAATGCTGAAAAAGTGAGGCTTTTGGGTAAAGATCAGAGGCATAGAAACATGCTTCCCCCACCTGCCAAAAGAGCTTATGCCTCTGGCCCAAACCTTAATATGAGGACGACGTCTTGGCTTTGCATAGCATTTCATACTTCAGAAATGCTCTCACACGCATGACCTTGAGTGACTCTAAACAATCCCGTGAGCGAGGCCACACAGGGGTTTTTATCCCCATTTCACAGATGAGAAAACTGTGGCCCAGACAGTTTGTAGACTGGCGCCAGCCCGTTAGTTATTGGGGGAGCCAGAATTTGAATGCAGCTTGTTGACCCCAGAGCCAGTGTTTGTTTTCATATTGTTTCACAAAAACAGTGCTCAGCAGAGCTGCAGCCTTAAAGCCACAATGGTAGTCTTCAGATTCCATGCAGTTAGGACTCTTTGCAAGACCTGTCTCTTAAAAACAAAAGACAAACAACAACAACAAAAAGACACTATGCTGTATTCATGCAGGTCTGACAAACAGCAGTAAGGCAATCATCCTTCTTAGCAAGCTCCTTAAGATCGACAAAGCCATATATTTTTCTAATGGAAAAATGTCTCCATGAATAAGGACATAAAGTCACTTAACTCGCCAGTATTCATTAACTAAAGTTGATGTTGTTGCTGATGCTGTAGTTAATGTCCCACAAAATTAATCTAACAATACCCAGTAACTCTTTGTTCACAAATCACGCACTATAAATCTGGAGTGCCCTAGAATGATGTCTCTTTTGTCAGTAAAACTACCACCCTTTAGCAAGTCTGGCAAGCACAGGTTAAAAAGCTCAGGTTTGCTACTGGAAGATACTAGAAGGAGAAACCCTGCCAATAACAAAGCACTAATGCTTATTTGTTGGCCAGACTGGCACATTAGAAAAGTGACTTTTTGATCTAGAGGAAGATCTCTGGAGCTTTATACTGATGTCTGAGGGTCTTAGAAGGACTTCTATTGAAGGGGGTCTCCTCCCAACAGATCACTCCAAATGAGTGAACTTCAAATCTGCGATCCAGTTGGCCACTTTTCTGAATGTCAGCGTCAGAAATCAGTTTTACATTTATATTTTGTAAAAGCATGACTGAAGAAAGGTAATACTAACCTCATCTATAGCTTTCTTATAGCTCTGATACAAGAAGAATCCAGTCCAGAAGAATCCACAGGAAAGAAAGAAGCCAGAAGAAAGGCAGCCAGTTAGATACAAAATGGGAATTGTTAGTACACAGCTAGCAAATGCAAAAGGGCAAAGAGAACCTCAACCCAGAACAGTGCAAACTCCCTTCATGATTACTCTCATTATACTCCTTTACTTTAAAGTGTAGTAAAAAGAGGTATCACATTTATTTCATAGAACAGATTCTCAAAAAATTTAAGTGGATAGTAACTTTTCCCAAAGCAATTTCTAACTTTCAGATTTCAGCCTCTGTGCTCTTCCTTCCTTCTTTAAGGCCACCTGGGTTCTCTCGAGCCACAGCGGTGCAGCTAGAACTCATGGTACCAGGCCCCTGCCAGGCCATGCTTATCAGGTTTCGGTGCTGAACATACAGTCCCAGAGGCATGAAAAGCAGCAGCAGAAAAATTATAACGTTAATTCATATGGAAAATCATATGGGGAAAGGGCAGAATTGACAAAAGAAACCTACAGAAAGTGCCCAAATCTCATTAACTGCTAATTTCAATATCTTTTTGCCAAAGTGACTGAGTAAAAATTATGGAATGATATGAGTTACTTGCTAATGATCACCAAGTCCCTAAAGGCAGATAAGTAATCCAAGATCAGTTCTTTCCTCATCAGGTATGACTTCGTTCTGGACGCTTTCTTCTTATTAATCTCAACAATTTTTATTTCATAGTCATGAGTGTACCCCTGACTACTTTATCCTGTGGGTTCTCTGGTAATTGAAAAGTTTAAATTGGAGGGAAAAGCACTCACAGCTGGTCGACTAGGTCGGGTTATGTCCCTGGATTCCTCTGGCTTCGCCTTGGAAGGCTCATGGGGAAGCACAGGTGATCCTTCCGACTTGCTGTTGGCTAGAGGGAAAAGCAGAGAGCCAAGAAAGATAATGGCCGTCAGAAAGTGCTGGCTCAAGTTCAGGAGTTCTGTGGTGAGTCATTCTTCAGGATTACTCAGCTGACCCATTCGCTTAGGTACATCCTCATGCAAATCCATGAAAAAAAAACACAAAACAGTAAATGTTTAGGTGAACTAAATCAAACACACACATTTAGGCTTATAACCTGGGAGTCACAAAATTAAGCAAACTTATATTTGAATCAAGGCAACAAAGTGTCCACAGCCGTGGGCTGTGCCGCTGATGCTAGAAGAATACATACACAGCCAGCCACAGGCCGGCCCATATCCTGGGTCAGAAACAAGGCATCACATGTCGAACGTCAACCTTTTCAAAATGGACAGGCAGTGACTTTTATTTATTTAAAATCGTAGAAAGATTTAGAAGGTCAATTATGAATATGTCTAGTGAAAAAGTTAAGAAAAGTGTGTTAATACTTATCAAATTACACTTTAAAAAGTCTTGGTCTTCCTTACTTGGTAGGCAAAATTACCTTTCGAAGAAGGTTATTCAGAAAGAGTAAGTTTAGATTAGCTAGAAATAATGTGTTGTCATGTATAATTAGCTGGACATATTAATGTTTTTCACAAGCACCCTCATTAATAAAAACTGAACAATGATGAATGACTTGAATTAAATAGTTAGAGGTTACTTTTTACCTCTCTAATAAGAATAACCAGAAGAGTTAAATATACTTTTTAAGTCAAAATTTTATTTCTTCTCAAGTATATATGTATTCTACATTGGTTTTTATTGGATTTTGCTTTGAAAAATAACTGGTACTATGAACTATGTTCAGAATGCAACAAAGGGGAAAATGGGAATAGGATACTTGGGGGCACAGCAATCTCTCATCATGGAAGTAGAAATTTGGTGACTGATAAGTGACTATATTTTCAAATAGGACCAATATTCTGTGATCTCCCTGGAAAACATTGGCATTTCCGATAAGAAAGAATTTAGTCCACACCAGATGCCACATAAGTGGAAATGGTGGCCCACTCCCCCAAGGATGTTGAGGCTGAGAGCAGCTAAGTGTCTCTTCAGAATCACACAGTTGTGGCCCCGCCGGGAGCAGATGTCAAAGAAGTCAGGGAGTAGCCTGATTCCCTGCCCTTGCCTCTCCTTGCCTGGCCATGTTGTCAGGGAAAGGTAAGGGGAAGCTTTACCTCGCACTCTGGTCCGTTCGCTGGACCCTGCTTGTGATCCAGGCTGAGAGCCACCTTGGGAGCTGGGCTGGGAGCTGGGGGTGCTGGAGCTGGAGGAGCTGCCACTGCTGGTCCTCTGCAAGGGGCTCTCCAAGACGGGCTCAGTTCTCCGGAGGTCAGGGTTGCTGCAAGAATGGCAGAGCACAATGACTACACTCTCAAGACCTTGCTCTTGGTAGACATACGCATAGTCCAGTCAGTCCCATCTCAGTGCAAAGGGATAAACAGAATGCTTATTGACTTTGAACTAAATTGGTCAATGGAAATGATAGTCATGCCACCCTCTGTGGAGCTCCTGGCCAGATCACTATCTGGAGGGCATCAACTCTTGACTCAGCTCTTGGGTCATCACACTTCAAGTATTGATATTGGATCTGAAATGGTGAATCTTCAAAGGAGGCTTTCCTTTAAACCATTTATCCTGTGCTCATTGTAAAAAACTTGAAAAATATTCAAAGATAAAAATAAGGAAGCAACACATGCAATCTCTAAACTAAGAGATATTCAACTATATTTTAATATTTGGTATATCATCTTCCAGTCTTTTTTCTTTTGTGTATATGGAAGCATACTGTATATTCAGTTTCACAGCTTGCTTCCCCCCAACACTGCATTGTGAGTAGTTTCTTATGCTTCTAAAAACCATATGAGATATCATTTCACATCCATCAGAATGGTTATCATCAATAAATCAATAAACAACAAGTGTTGGAGAGGATGTGGAGAGCGGGAAAAACTTTTGCGCTGTTGGTGGGAATGCAGATTGGTGCAGCCACTGTGGAAAGAAGTAAGGAGATACCTCAAAAAATTAAAAATGGATCTTCCTTTTGACCTAGAATTCCTTGTAAGAATATATCAGAAGGAGCCCAAAACACTAATTCAAAAGGACATAAGCAACCCTTTGTTCATTACAATCACCAAGATATGGAAGCAGCCCCAGTGTCCATCAATAGATGAGTGGATAAAACAACTATGGGACATTTATACAATGGAATACTACTCAGCATAAAAAAGAAGAAATTTTTTACCCTTTGTGACAGTGTGGATGGACATGGAGAACCTCATGCTAAGTGATGTAAGCCAGTGAGAGAAAGACAAATACCATATGATTTCACTCATACATGGAATCTAATGAACAGACTGAACTAACAAGCAAAACAGAGGCAGACTCATAGATAGAGAGCAGGGTGACAGCTAAGGAGAGGGGAGGTTAGGGGGAGGGATTGAGCAAACAGAAAAAAGGGCTCATGGGCATGGGCAACGGTGTGGTGATTGCTGGGGGAGGAGGGGTGTGTCAATGTGCACAGGTATTACCTGTCTTCACTGCAGTGTATGTGATGGTCCATCTCACTGAATTCTTACCACATGCTTTATTATCAGCAATTTGGTAATTTTTAAGAAATTTTGTATCCTGTTGTTTTAATGCATTTTAAAATGTTACTACTGAGATACACGGTAATGGGAAAAAATACAATAAAAAAATGGCTGCATAGTAGTCCAGTAAACAGATGACTTTGTTTAACCATTCCTCTATTGTTAGACACCAGCATGCTTCCAAGATATCACTGTGACACAGAACACTAGAACAGCTCTCTACAGCTATGTGCGTAAAAATATCCAATCACGTCTCTCTCCCCTGGAATTGCAACTCTTCCCGTGAAAGGGCATGAACTGGAGGTATGTGTGTGCACGTCTGTATGTCAATGTGCACAGGTATTACCCGTCTTCACTGCAGTGTATGTGATGGTCCATCTCACTGAATTCTCACCACATGCTTTATTATCAGCAGTTTGGTAATTTTTAAGAAATTTCGTATCCTGTTGTTTTAATGCAGTTTAAAATGTTACTACTGAGATACATTAATTTTTACTCACATTTATTTGCCATTTATAATTTCTCTTCAGTGAATTGACTAATCAATTCCTTTGCTTGTATAGCTAGTGGTGTATCTGCATTTTTCAATTTCTTGGAGGGAGCCTTTATATACTTTGGCTATTATCAAAGGGAGGTGTGTTTTCAAATAATGATTATTAAGTACTAACTCAAGGGCAAATTAGCTTCTTGGTAGACTACTAGCCCTATTTTTTAATAAAACCTTTTGGTATTATTTGTCTTCATATCGTTCCTGCTTCCCAAATTGTAGTATTTATTCACTCACTCTGTCAGTTTTCACCACGCACTGGGCCAGGCATTTGAGATACGATAGTGAACAAGACACAGCCATGCCCTCTGCCAGCTTAGCTGGACACACACAGACACCTGCATGCACGTGTTGCCTGGAATGAGCACAGGGCAATATAGGAGCGCAGAGCACCTCCTGGGCCGCCTTCAGGGACTGTGGAAGCTTTACCAGAATAGGGGACATGTAAGCGGTGGTGGTGGGAGGCAACTGCTGAGGTTTTTAGGACTTCATTATAAAAATAAGCAACATTCTCAAGGTTTCTACAAAGCTCTTCATTTGTACTTTATAACTCACAGACCTTTTCATTTTTGTCTTAACATAATGCTGGCCCAGATAATACAGTGACCCGTGACTCAAAGCTCAAATCTACTGTCATCCCACTGCTGAAAGGAATCATGTCCTTTCATGTCACATCAACCCCTTTCATGTTCCCAATGTCCTCAGTCCCGCAAACAACACTTCCATCTCTGCTAACAGTGCAGGTTTGAATGCCATGAGGCATCATGCTAAAATGTAATTTTATGCTTCCATTTTCCTCTGTGTATTTCAAGAGTTTATTGAGTGCATACCGGCAACTCTGTCCTGTGCTGCATGTCAGATGTTTCACACGTAAATATGAAAATAATAGGGCACGCTTGCAGATTAGTCTGCCCCAAACCTCTCTGACACACTTGCAGATTAGTCTGCCCCAAACCTCTCTGACACACTTGCAGATTAGTCTGCCCAAAACCTCTCTGACACACTTGCAGAATAGTCTGCCTACCTCTCTGACACGCTTGCAGATTAGTCTTCCAAAAACCTCTTACACACTTGCAGATTAATCTACCAAAAACCTCTCTGACACACTTGTAGATTAGTCTGCCCCAAACCTCTCTGACACACTTGCAGATTAGTCTGCCCAAAACCTCTCTGACACACTTGCAGAATAGTCTGCCTACCTCTCTGACACGCTTGCAGATTAGTCTGCCCAAAACCTCTCTGACACACTTGCAGAATAGTCTGCCTACCTCTCTGACACGCTTGCAGATTAGTCTGCCCCAAACCTCTCTGACACACTTGCCGATTAGTCTACCAAAACCCGGACATGAAATGGCATCCTCATAGCAGCAACTAAACCAAATAATATCTTTCTGAAAACATAAGAAACTTGCTTTGTGGTAACATATCTGCTAAAGAAATTTGATTGTTATTAAAAATTCTTAAATTTGGGGTTATTGGAAAACATGGCTGGAGGCCCTGGGAAACACTATATGTAAAAATAAGTGTCTTCATAATTTATTAATTTTGATCACATAAATGTAAAATTGATAACAAATTTATCTGTTAAGTTATTATAGTAAAGAGGTTGCTGAGCTGACATAACAGCAAAATTGACTACAGATGTGATCCAGGGCAAACTTTATGAAAACTTACAAATTCTTAATGTTTTTATGGCTCTACTTTATATAGTAACTATTTTTGTAAAAACTGTTAGAATCTAATTGACTAAATTAGGTTTAGATCCATACTGGAAAGGCCCTTGATTTGGAAAATATCTAAAATGCAAAAAGCATAATATTTCTGAAATATCCTACATTTCAATTTTTTCATTTTTCATAGAGAGACAATTCTATGTTCTTTAATTTCCAAATAATAAATTCTTCCCATTGTCTTCTTTTATTAAAGAGCAGTGATCAGGAAGTATTTATGTATTGTTAATAAAGTACAAAATAGTTTCTTCTAAAAATTATATTGCTAACCAGCTGCACTGCAGATTAAAGGGATGGGCACAATGAGGCTTCTAGGTAGTTCCTCTCATTCTGTGCAATGGTGATGCAGTGTTCTTCACATGAAAAAGCAATCTATTGAGAGAAGTGTGGCTGTAAGTTCTGAGATTTTCCCCTGGGGGCTGTGGTATGGGAAGAGGATCCAGCCACCAGCTCTCATGGAGCACTCCTTTGATCATTTACCCAAAACCTGTTTACTGAGCACCTACTTAATGAGTGGGACTCATTGGACCACTATGAGGGGTGGAGAGGAGCAGAGGTCACAGGGCAGATAGTCAAGTTGTAACACAGTCCTAGAGATGAGTACGTGCTGTGGAAATAATAGAACAAGGCAAAACTCTGTATGCTGTGTGTGAAAGTCTTTCAATATTGTTGGAGCTTGGGAACAATGTATGCAGTTTAGAGCATGCAAGGTGGTATCAGGAAGGAGACAGGACTTGACTGGGCCTTGGAGAGGTGAGCAGGAAGGCTGGGGGAATAGCCTGAGCAAAGACCCAGGGGCTGGGGTTTTCCTTGGGCTTATTGGTGTAGAGGGGACACCAGTCTGATGAAATACCCCAGGACAGCGGGTCATCAGAAAACATGGGTAGTGGATGAAGCAATGGCCTATGAAGCCAGGCAGAGAACATGGGTCCCCCAGGGTGGGGTTATAGATGACTGGCCAGGAGAGAGGCAGGCTGACCAGGTAGGATGGTGCTGTCATGTCTGATGATAAGGCCTGAGCCAGGGTTGTCCCAGCATAAAGAAGGCCATAGATATTAGCAGGACCAGCTGGGATGAGCATGTGTCTCTGAAAGGACTCAGAGCAGTTCTCTCCGTGAGGCCTAATTGGTCCCCATGGGCAATAAGTCCCGGACCTGGGCCTCATTAGCACAAGCCCTCTCCACTGGAGCCGGCCCGCTACGGAGCTCATCTTAACAGTGTTGCTATTTTTGCTGCTGAAGACTGAAAGAAGTATTTCCTTTCTAAGTAACCAAACGCAGAAATAGGGAAAAAACTGCAAAACGACTTTTCTATCTTATTTTTTTGTAAAGTATGAGTATTTTGGGAAAAAAAAAGCCATACTGTTTATAGCTTTCTCTTCCTTACTATGTAGTACTGGATGGTCTGGCCTTAGAGGTGGTCAGTTTCAGAAGAATTCCATGAAATAGCAGATTTCCCTTGTCCACTGAGGAACTGAGCCTACTCAGATCCAAGTGTGTAAAAACTTGAAAACATTCACACAGCTTGCTTGAAATGCTGACTTTTACTTCAGACACTTGCCATCCCACAGACAGTGTGCTGCTTTGTCTATAAAATATGTGGGAAAATGAAAAAAATGTGGCAATTGTTCCATTTACTTGACTCATATAAAAAGTCAAAACATAAATTTGGGATTACAGAGTGGGCCAAGTCTGTAATTAACTGGCGGACTGCCAAAATTCACTTTGCTTTGTTCTTGGATGACGCAGCCAATGAGGATAAAGGAGTTGTAAGAAGGCAGGCGTGGGGTAGGACAGAGAATTATTTTTTGAAATTAAGCATTTAGTTAGTGGTTTCTGACTGGGAGTTTCAGGCTTAATTTAAATCTTTTCATATTCAGAATGTACTTGTTTAATCAAATTTGAATTTTCTGTAAGAGAACACATGAGTCAAGGTTAAATATTAAAATGCCTGGAACTTTTTAAAATAGCATTTTAAAAAATGAGCAAATCAAACCCTGATTTAGATTTAACTCATCACCTTGACAACATAGGGTGTTTGGGAGTCCATAGGGCCGATGAGAACTGCCCCTTGAACTTGCAGCCTGAGCAAGGCCCAGCTGCATGCACTCAAGACGGAAAGGCAGGGGGTCATGGCAGCAGTGTTTTTGCCCAGACTTTAGCCATCTAGGAAGGGAAGAGATAAAGTACTTGAGGACTCTAGTTCCAGCGAGTTCAGGGAAATGTTGGGGGTATAAACAGGCCCCACGGGACAACAACCTTTAAAAGGCAGTGAATGAATATTGCAAGATGAGGATCAATAACCATAAGGTTCAGATGAGCTGTTAACAGAATCACAAGATTACATAGTGAGCAAGGTGGAGGCAAAATGGTGCTGTGTCGGTCACCAGACCAGGACCCCCTTTCTCTTGGGAAAACGAGGCAGCAGTGACAGCTGCATTCACTGCTGACGGGCTAGCCCGGCATGCTGCTCAAGAGTGAGGACTCTGGTGCAAAACTACCAGGTTTCAAACGCTGGCTCTATCACCAATTTTGCCACCTTGGGTAATTTACTTGTGTTCGTCTCTGTTTCTGCATCTATAAAATGGAGTTGACTCGAGTCTGCACTTCAGAGTGGCCATGTGGTTTAAATTAGCTAACATCTGCCATGCTCACTGACACTGAACAGGACTCTGCATGTATCGATGTTCCAGAGTGTTTCATGAGTAAAGGCATAAATATTAAGTCGCCCCAAACCAAGCCGAAGGCAGGGATCCTCAGGGGTGGCCCTGTGACATTTCCTTGACCAACTGATGCCAGCACAGCTGTACCTCCTCCATACTGTATCTACTTAAAAACCTGTTTTCTACAGGGCTCTGTTTAATTCAGCGTGGCCTGTGCAGACAGTGGAAGGGTGACAGACATCACAGGCAGATTTTTTTCCTTTTCTAGGAGAAGGAAGGCTACTGAAAACAGTAAAATTTTGATTTTTCTTCATGTTACAGGCACATGCTTGTATATGCCCATTTTAACCCGAGAGTCTTCGATTTAGGACACTGAGTAGTTTACTGATTAAACATTGTTTACAAAATTATCAAAAAATGTCACTCCTTCTGCAGTTGCTGTCTAAGGTCTTGCACCTCGCAGCTGGAGGTCATTTGTACTGGATTTAGGAAGTGAAAACTGAACTTAACTACTAGGCTCTGCCTCTTTTTCTTCACTGGTCTAACACAAAAGTGCTTTATTTCTCCATCATGTTACAATATACACAGATAGAACTGCTCTCCTTTTGGCTCTTCTCCAAGTGGTGATTTGGAGAGTCGAGAAATAGAATCTGGCCCCTAGTAAGACCTGCAGCTTCAAAGAGCAGCAGGTATATTCTATCCTCTGACCCATGGGCCCCAGAGTCGGGCAGCCTGGGTTGAGTCACTGGGTTGGTTTCAAGGTAACATATTGCCTTATGCATAGTGGGTTTTCGATACACATTGGCTGAGTTAAGCAAATGAAATAAAAATGATAACAAAACATCCCGGACCTGTCCCTTATTATATGTGTAATCTTTCCTGGGATCCACTCTAAACATGTTAGTTTTCTAGCTTCCCTTGAGAGTCATTTCAAGGAAAAGCCTGGGAGGACAAAAAGGGATATTGACCGAGTGCAAAAAGGGTAGCTTAGAAGCATAAAGGATGAATTATTTAAAAGCTGCCCTTTTTTATGGCTTTACGGTTGGGCAGCTGTCTGACAAATAGTACAAAAAGCACTCTGAAGAGCTCATTCAGACCATCATAATGTAGAAGGGTCTCTGTATTACAGTAATGGCCCCAATGACCACACCTCCTGGGGTCCATGCCCTTTATATATCGACCTGGGGCTTGACCACATGACCTGTTGCAGGCCAATAGGACATCAGCAGACATGATGGAAGCAGAGTCTCCAAAGACACTTGTGCGGTGGGGCCTTCCTTCTTGGACTGAGATGGGAAAACAGTAAAGAGGCCCGGGATGGAAGACCATGTGCAGGTGCAGCTGACCCAGCAGCTCGGTGCAGCTGCACGAGTGAGCTCAAGTGAGACCAACAGAACTGCTTAGCCAACCCATGAAGTCAGGAGAAATAATGAATTGTTATTATTTCAGGCCACTCAGTGTTAGGGTGCTTTGTTATGCAGCAAAGATGAATTAAAGCTATTTCTATCACAATAAACCCAAACCCTAAGCTTTTAAAAATGCAATCCAATCCAAAGTTGCAGCGTCTGATTCAGATCTTAAATGTTGATAGCTTGGAGACATGTGGTAGCTAGAAACAGGTGTGTTAGTAGGATTGTCCTTGTGGCAGAGATGGGGATTCTCCATCCTCCCTGGCCTCCGTAATACCTCTGACTTTCAGTGCAGGTAAGTCATTACTAACTCTAAGCTCACTCTGTTCCCACCTCCTCTGTAAGCAGAAAAATGGTAGCTATCTCACAAAGTCTGCCTTCTTTGTGCAAAGTACAATATTTAAGTGGTTTTGAGGGAAACACGCACGTTTAGCAAGCCACTGACTAACACACATCAACTATCTTAGGCCCTGACATCATTAAAATAACACTTCAAGGGGAACAAAGAGCTGCTTTTAATCTGACTACATAATAATAGTTCTCTGTCTTTTTGGTTGATAGAAAGAAAAGATGAAAAGTTGAGTTGAAATGATGCTTGATCTACAGCAACTAAGATTCTAAGCAATCGATTCAGGGAACAGAGCCTCAGGGCAGAGTTCAAAGGAGAAGAAGCAGCGGTAATTGGGGCTTCCAGCTGCTGAAGAGGGCAACCGTCAAGTTCAAGCTGGCTCTCCGGTCACAGGACAGCTCAGTCTTCCTCAGCGCCGCTTACACCAACGCCAGCTCACCGTGAGTCGCTGGACAAGAATGGCCCATTCAGAGCTTCCTGCGATTGGCAACTCCACTGGGAATGGGTTAGCTTCTTTGCCCTACAGGGATTCACATTCTCTTTACGGTTTCATCTTATTTATGGACTGACCCCTTCTTAGAGCTTTTCATGTGAAAAAGCAAAATTAGAGCTTTATGATCAAAAGCATTCCATGTTTTAAAGATATGTACAAATAATCATCTAGTCTCTCTCAGTAGCAAGGGACAATCCTCTCTTATTATGAACACAATGAAGAAGAATAAAACAGGCTGTCCAAGCTCATCCTATTTACAGTCTCAGCAGAGCCATTTGCTATTTCAGTGGGTTCTAAAAAGGGGTGTATTTGTCACGAAAAATCTGAGGGACTCTGAGGAACTAGAGCAGCCAACAGCATCTGTTACCACATGAAATCTGCTCAGATACTGTAAAGATGTTGTTTACTTTCCAGCTTCCCTTGAGACCTCTACACCAACCAGGAGGCAGATGCACCTTCTGGACTGCAGGATCACACATCACGACGGAAAAGTCTCGGAGAGCACGGACTACCAGTGGAAGCATACCTGTACTTCCTCGACCCTCCATAATGCCAAAGAGGGGGTTGCTTCGAGAGAGCTAATCCTACTGTAATTGGCTACGTTTAGGGAAGCTCTGCAGCTGGTCGCTACAGCATTTCTTTGACAATTACTTTCCTATGTCTCAGGGGTTCCCAGGACACACTTCTTGATCTGGTGTTAAAAATCACCTCAAACCAGGCTGTTTTATTCTCTTGACTCCATAAAATGGTCTCTGAAGTGATGGTTTGGGATACTACAAGCAGATTTGCCATTTTACTCTCTAATTTTTAAAACTGTCCGGGAAAGCACCCCTGACTGGCTTCTGGATTGCCTCTTTCATTCATTTATTCATTGATGCACTCACTCACTCATTCATTCGTTCATAAGTCCCCACTGTACACTGATTTCTGTGAAAGGCTACTGAAAAAAATAAAAGGCCTGTGCTCTGGCCTGGCAAGGTTTTCAGTCCAGGTGGCCAGTCAATATGCCTCTGAAGCAAAAAAAAAGAACACGGGCATTTTCTAGGAAAGCAGTAACGACCATGGTGGGTGGGGGCTTGTTCCTTGGCCTTAACCATCTCACCCCTTTACCTTGCTCTGATGGGCTGCGATCCCAGCCTGGGTCCCAGCGCACTGCCGTTTCCAGGAGAGTTCTTTCTGGCTAACGCGGGGGATATAGAAGTTGTTCTTTGAGGCACCTGAAAGAAAAGCAGAAATCAGAAATATTTTCTATAAAATAGCTTCCGTGAACCAACTACTGCCCGAAAAGCAGCCCACTTCTTCCGGGAGATTTGCCAAGAGTTACAGCAATTCTCAGAAACAGGGAAGAAATATCTTTAATTTCTCAAGACTAATTTAACTCCCTAAATAAAATCAAACAAAAGCCATCGAGGCATATTCAACAACCATGAAGGAGTAGGGTCTGGAATTTTCAAAACAAATTTAAGAACAGACCAAGATCATTTATTTTCATTCAGTGAGTTCCTTCTTTTGTGTAAGAGTGGTGGATACCAGACATTTTTTAGGGTACCATAAACTCACCTGATCACTGGAAATTATATCAGATGACAGACTTAAATCGAGTTTCATTTTTTAGCTCACATCACAACCGACAGACAGATAAGGGAATTATGAGATCCGGTGAGATACTAGGCTATCAGGCTAGAACTTGGGCGATAGCCCATGTCAGTGAGCTCAGAGAAACCATGGCAATAGGTCTGCATGTTTCCACTTCCTCATCAATGTGCAATGATTAATGCAAAACAACCTCCAAGACACTGTGCTTTGAAAGGTCAATCTGCAAACATGATACAAAACAAGCTTAATACCAAAATACGAGCAGCGTCCTCAGAAAGACTGAGTACCAATTGGACTGTGAGGTACTCTAGGAAAATGTATGTCTCATTAGTTAATCTGGCAAGGGCCTAAGTCAGAATTCAAGTATGCCTTCTCTTATGGAACATTTTTTAGTGAAATCAAATATGGTAAGTTTATTAAAGGAGTCCAACATGAGGGAAGAGTAGGAGGAGAATTTTCTTTATGAAAGTGACCAGGAAATGAGGACACAGATACTCCTGCCAGAGCTGAGTGGGCTAAACACTCACCAGGTGCTTCGGATTTTCTTCCTGTTTTTGGAGGAGGGCGGGTCTCTTTCAAAGTGTTTTTGCATTTTGTGCTAGATATTTTTAAAACATGCTTTGTTTTAATATTATCAATATAGTAAATGATATTAACATTAATATGAATTTTGTTAGTTATTAGAAGGTATTTTAAGATAAAGACTTAGAAAGATGTGAAGTAAAATGGTTAAATCAGTACTTGTACCTGATCAAATTAAATATTACTACTACTATTTTGCCATTATCATTTTATAAACGTAAGTAGCTGTGGGGAAGAAAGAGTCTAATGAATTATTAAAACCTGAAATCTTTGTATTGATCTAGCTGGTCCAGAGTTACAAATGTGTGTCTGCATGTTTTTAGAGAGTGGACCGACCACCTCCACTCCCGGTTTCCGCAGCTCACGTGCCTGTTTGCACCTCTGCCCATCCCGTTTTCCACATTAAAGTCTGCTCCCGACATAACCTTTTCTGACGGCATCTCTGCTTCCAAAGAGGAGAACATGGGCAAAAAACTATCAGCTCCTTTCATTTTCAAAATCATGGAAATCCTATTATAATATCCTTTTGAGAGGAAGATGAGGAACAATATTTGAAATCAGGTGGTATTATCTATTTTTATCACTTTTTTTTTTCTTTTCTGGAATCAACAATGGCGCTGATCACTGGAAATTGGAATATCCCATGGGTCGTTGCTCTTATGCTGAGTTCAGGAAAAAGGGCAATCCTGAATCGGGAAGAATCCGATGTAAAAAATTTCTCCACTATTTTGAAATACTTCCACAGTGTCTGCAGTGAGATGCATGGGCACATTTCAGGACAGTTTCTGGAATGAGTGCCAAATTTTGTAGGCAAAAGCAAAACAAAAGAAACCAAAACTCAGGACTGTTCTGTCCAATGGGGGATAACTGGTCATTTTACCCTACAGTTTTATCCTTGGAAATGAATTAAAGTTGGAATTAAATTATGACTTGGCTTAGAAAAAGCTTTCCTTAAATGGGGCTAATTAAAATAATCTGGGAGTTGCCCTAGCTGGTGTGGCTCAGTGGATTGAACGCTGGCCTGTGAACTGAAAGTCAGCGGGTTTGATTCCCAGCCAGGGCACATGCCTGGGTGTGGGCCAGGTCCTCAGCTGGGAGCATGTGAGAGGCAACTGACCGATAGACTGTTGTCCCTTCCCCTCTCTTTCTCCCTCCCTTCCCCTCTCTCTAAAAGTAAGTAAATAAAATCTTTTAAAAAATATTCTGGGAGCAATACTATTTTCTGACCACCTGAAATCTGGTTTCACTTTGTATTGCCAAAGATAGGAATCAATAAATTTTCTACTTTTTATATGGAAGTTTTTAATCTTCCAGATAAATGTGTCTAGATGTGTAATAGATTCAGTTAGCAATAAAAATATTCATTATTCTTTTCCTTAATATGGATAGTGAAAAAAGTAGTTTGGAATATTTAAGATTGAGAGTCCTAATTCTGGATACAGGCTGGCTATATGTTTCCAAGTCATCCGATCAACCCGAGCCTCTGTTTCTTCCGCCGACACTGAGGTCAGAAATGACAAATGATTACCCAAGTCAGAGCGTGGGAATCAGGAGGGACCAAAACAGACATGACAAGGGGCAGAGCTTTGGCACGATGTCCCTTATTATGAAAGGTCTGTAACAGGGATAATAATAATAATGATCATGATCAACAACGATGACGATGTGATGATGCTGACAATGAGAACACCCCAGCAAGGTTACCTTTGGTGGAATGTCTTCTTCCTGTCGTAACCAAGAGCTTCTGTCAAACTTCTCAATGCGAGTGGGGAGAGGAGGGTTTTCCGAGGTGGGATCCGAGTTCTGGCGCGGCATCTCAACGCGGTGAGAGGTCACGTTCAGAGCCTCCTGAAACCCGGACAGGCCCTTGGTGGGCTGCTCGTGTACTGACTGGGAGGCGGTCAGGGCAGGTCCCTGGGATTTTACAGCTACCAGATGTGGGATCTGAGCATCAAACCAACATCAGAGCAGATTATTAGAAGAAAAATCAGACAAGCTAGTACCTCACTCAGTGGAAGAGAAAATAAACTTTTAGGGCACTGGAATTGGATACATGAAGCCCATCACAGATGTCTACAGCATACCTTCAACAGCACTTCAAAATGTTTCATTTAGAGCTATGTGTAGGGCTGAATCAGGGTTTAGGGCCAAAAGTTAAATAATTTACTTGCTAAGAAGTCAGTGAAATAAGTGTGATAATAGTAATATTAACAACTTTTAGTGAGCATTTATTGACAAGCAATACATTTATAAATACTTCTCTTCTAATTAGAAATGTCATTCTTTAAAATCTTTGACCTTGACTTAAGAGTGCTATTGCACTGTAAAACAAGAACTGCTGTGGATATCTTACTTCTTACGAACTCAGTAAATCCACCATGAGGTCGACACAATTATTTCCGCATTTTACACGTGAGATTGTAAGGTGCAGGGAGGTTAGGCAACACCCTACATCTCACAGCTAACACGAGCCCAAACCTGGACCGGAACCCACACATGCCCCCAGGGTACACCTAACTGCTCAGCTATCCTGCTTTGTGATCAACTGGCTCTTACCATTTGTGATATTATATGTCTCCTAACTCTAGGGCATTTTTAAAAAAAGTTTTAAGTCTCACAGTTTGGCACATGGTGATATTTTTCATGCAGGAAAGATACGTAGTCTTTTGGTGGAAATCTGGCTCTTTAAGACAAATTATTCAAATCTAGGTTTCAGCACTAGCCAGGTGGCTCAGCGGGTTGCAGCATCGTCCCATACACCAAAGGTTGCAGGCTGGATTCCTGGTCAGGGCACGTACCTAGGGTGTGCCCTAGGTTCAGTCCCCAGGTGGGGCATGTACGGGGGAAAACCCATGGATATTTCTCTCTCTCTCCAAAGATCAATAACTGTGTCCTTAGGTGAGGATCAGAAAAAAATATCTAGATTTCAGAGAGCCCTTCACCTTTAGAATGGCTCACACTTCACTGTTAATGCTGTGTAAGCTTGTCTCTCCCTCCATCATGAAGGTAAATTCCTTGGAGAAAGGAGCCATGTCAACATTATATCCCTGAATCCAGGATTCTACCTGGCATTTGGTGGTGTTCAATAAATGGAGGAAACACCTAGAATGCCTTCTAAATTCAATTGTTTACTGAACATTCATTTAATATCTGCTCTAGACAAGGGACTTATGAGACCCTCTTAGGTCTGAAACCCTAGTGCCTAGACTGCTAGGGGGCATTTTCCCAGCCTCCTCCATAAGCCTGGCTCTGTCCCTCTTGCCTGTGAGATCTTGAATCTGAAATCTAAAATGTTATTATCTATAGTTCAGAGAAAATCCTCCAAGTCTAGTTCAGCTGAATGTTATGCTTCAACCAGAATAAAACTATAACCACGTTTATATTAGTGTTAAATATCACTAAATATATTAAATAATATTAAAAATATATTTAAAAAATATATGGCACAAAACCCAAACCACTTAAAAGAGCCCAAAAAAACCCCCAAAATCAAAACCTCTGAAAAATGCTAACCAATTAGCTATCATAGGATACCTATATTTTCATTTCCTTGTCACTTTCATAAAGTTTCATTAATTTTTCCTTCCCTCTCCCCTTTTCCAGAGGAAAAGTGCCCGAAAAGGTCAAAGTCAGGGGTTTTAAAAGAGGGAGTTTGTGTGTTAAGAGAGCAGTCCATATAAAAATGCACCCTATGGAAGGTCAGGCATGGAAAAATTATATGCAACTAAAAACAACCAAGGGCAAGATATGCTCAACTGGCTGGGACTGAAAACTCTTGGACCTCCTATGCTAAAGGCAGACTTAAAATCAAGAATCCTTGCTTCCAGCACCATTCTTGCAAATGCCAGATCAAATAGCATTACATGTCTCAAAGGTGATCTCAAAGTACTTTATGCAAGTGTTAATTCAGGTGGATGCCTGGAAGACACTGAAGACATTTGGATGAAAGTAGCTGCATTACCTTTATTTTTCATGAAATTGTATGCTTTATTTCACATCCTAGTTCATGTTTTACAATACATAATTTTAAAAATCCTCTAAAATTTTCAGAAAGGTCCTCATTTTCTAAAAGTGGAGTAACCTTTTTTTTTAAATAGCTCAAAACAGTGGTTCTCCAGCTCGACAGTGCACTGGAGTCACCTGGAGGCTTGTTGAACCACAGGCGGCCATGCCCCCTCTAGGAGTTGCTGATCAGCGGGTCTGAGGTAGACCCGAGACCCTGTATTTTTACCAAGTTGCTATGTGATGCTGCCCGTCCAGTGACCCCTTTTAGAAGGCACAACTTACCCAAGCCCATTTAATTTTCCAGTTTCAGGATCACACCAAGGTCCCAAGGAACACAAGATAATATAATAGTTTACATATATCAAAGGCTTATATGAATTTTATTTGGTAATTAAAACGAAAGGGACATTTATTCTCACCTCACAGAGACGTTTAAGGTTCTCCAGAGGCTGATTTACTAAGAGGTAACTGAGCAGTTGGCTCAAAGGATGGTGCTTTTTTCTTTTTCACCCCTTCCTCTATCCTTCAAATTTAGTGGGCCCTCATATGTTACTATAGGTTCTATATTAAAGGTCAACATTGACTGGTTCTATGCCTGAGCCCATGTTACGTGCTCCGGGCTTTCAGCAGGTCAATCTGTCTTCCAGTAGAAATGCCCAATGGAACAAAGGGGAAGATGTACCTGTGGGTCCACTGGTCTGAGCATAGGCGGGGTCCGAGCGGGCTGCACCCCACTGATGCTGAAGGACTCCGACCTTGGGGGCAGGTTGGGGTCAGATATCCTGTTGGCAACCTTGTGAGGCATGGCAGGTGAACTCTGCCGGTTGAGCCTGGAGCGTTCTTCCACCTAGAAACAAATACAGAGAGAGGAGCTTCAACGGACAGATGGCTAGAAGCTGTACGGATTTTCTGTAGTCACCTGCACAGCCATTTTTTGTCCCTCTGATCAATTTGTTTTTGAGGAGCCAAACTCTCCATGTCTGCTCTGCCTCAAGAATTTGTGAAAAAGCTCTTTCTGTTAGAGTAAACACTAGCATGAAAACCACACAGAACACTTAAACCATCTCTCTTCCCTTACCCTTGATCTTGTGCAGTTTTAGTCAGGGAGAATTCAGGACCTGCTTAAGAGTTCATCCGACATTGATTGGGATATTATCTTGGGGCAGGGAGGGAGACAAAGGGGACTGTGGCAGGCAGGCATTAAGAGCGCTTGGGAAAACCAAACATTGCTCTGAGCTGACTCATGGGACAGAGAGGGAAGAACACGGGAGGGCTGACAAGGGAATCAAGCTGAGCACACTAACCCTCCATTTCTTCCCGTTCCCCACTGATAGGCAAGCAGGGGTTCCAGGTGGCTCGCTTAATGAGCAAGACCTGCCTTCACTAGACTATCATTTGCCTTTTCTTCCTTCAAGGCCTTTTCTTTTCAGTTGTCTCTCCCTGTGCCCTAAAATACATTACCCCTCCTCATCCTTTCCATTTCCAGCTTGGACTCCTCTGTTTCCCACTCGCCCTCCTCCTCCCTGTCTCTCCACACGTGGCCTTCATGCTTGCTTCTCCTCCTCTTCTCCCCCCGACCACCATCTCTCGTCTCTGGCAGCGTCCTCATCATTCTCGTCTTTGAGGAGTCTCTCTCAGCCCCAAGCAGATAACTGATCATGTGCCTCACAGGGAAGGCTCACAGGACCAGGAATGTCCACCTTACAGGTAACAGTTGCCCTTTGTACCTATTTGCAGCACATACAGAATGTTGCAGAGAACAATTTTAAAGGAAAATTTAGATAAACAAGAGGCACACTGCAAGGCATGAGTTAAGGTCTTCAATAACTGCAAGAGGTCTAGAACTTCCAGATCCATCATGTCCTCTCATTTGTTTCTTTTCTTTTCTTTTTTAAGTAAGAGAAAATAGCCAGATTTAATACACAGATATGTATGGGAAGCCTGCATGCATGAGAGAGTCAGAGACCCCACATGTTGGAAAGGTTCAGAGGTAAAAAGGGGGACTGAGGTGTATAAAACATCCTGTGCTAAGGATGAGGTGATGCACTTCGGGTGCTTCAAAGGGTCATTGCAGGATGATGAGAATAAACATTTCGTAAACAGAAGTTTGCTCTGCGCAACAGGTAGGTCAACAGAGGTTACCTGTGATAATCCCTTCTTATGGGCAAGTCCTTCTAGGCAGTCAAGGGGACAGGCAGAAGTTTCACTTGAGCCTGAAGCTAAAATTGCCTTTAGCTCAAAGTAATCCGTGTACCACTGAGGCACATCTTGGGGTAGCTTCTTCTGAACACCCACATTCCCTCCTTGAAACTTCCCTGAAAGTTTCACATTCCAGACACCTTCCCTTTGTGTCTTCAGGGTCAGCTTGACAGCCGCACTTTTCAAAGGCACCAGGTAACTCCCTCCTGCCAACTCGCTGTCTCAGCACCACACAAACCTGCCACGGAACCCAATGCAGGTCCGCAAGACATGCTTCTATGTAGCAGCTAAAAATCTTTATTCATTTTGCTGCCTGATTTGAAATAAATTTTTAAAAAGTTATTTTTTCTCATCCTCCATAACCCATTTTGAGTCTGTCTTGTGGCAGACTCAGTCACATATATAGAATGTCTGTTTTTAAACTTTCATGTGCAAACATTTTAACATAAGAGATGCTACTGAACAGAAAACTGCCCTACTGCCTCTGCTTTGGGGCAATTTTAAGATCTTTGCCCCCACTAGGGCTGTGCATGGTATGTACAACTTGCATCCAGTTGGCTTTGGTTTTGAAATTCCATGTCCCTGGAGCTTACCACACACCAAAAAGGATTAGCTGGAAAAAGCCGGGAATATAAACCAAAACATATATACTTTGTGTATGTGTGTGTGCCAAGTGTTATGACAGCAATAATTATTTGGCTATTTCACTAAGCAAAGGCAAAAACACAGCCAGCTTTGAGATAAGGCCACTGAAAAGATAAAGTCTGCAAAGACAGCAATAGGTAAACTAAGACCAAGGCATATGTGCTGTTTTCCCAAATCCTAGACTCTTGGAAAAGTAGGTGACTGTTTCCAGATGACTAGAATTAGCCAAATATCATTTCCAGGGAAGATCATTATCAGATAAATCACATGTCCAAACACCCCTGACTCTATAAACTCCTACCATCCAAACCACTGCTGTCTGAACTCAGGAATCCGAGAGATTGAGACACACTTTCAGATAAATACCTGGCCATCCAACCGATAACCACTTGTTACCTGACATTCAAGAACCAAATATATTCAGAGAGTAAAGAATACTTACCATTGTTATTTTTGAACTGTAAAGTATCCTCAGACAGTTTTAAGTACATGTTTAGGGGAAGTACATTAAAAACAACAGTCAAAAAGTTTGCCCCCAAAGATTCCATCTTGGGCAAAGAGACCATTTCTGAGATAAAGAATTCTTTGGGCAACTGCCAGCTCCAAGCTCTAGCAAAGAAAGCATCTTTGCCTCTGATAGAACCACAAGCCACACAGGCTCTAAAGCTGTCCTTAGAAGTGAACAGCGCAGAGAGTGGGGTACTGGTTTTCATAGGTAGGTAACGGGTGTGATTAGTCATGTATAGATGTTACTAATATGCTTCTAGTAATATTTCCTATGCCTTGTATCAGTTAGTTTACATACTAAATCATACCATTAGTGCTTTAGTCTGTGCCATTCTAAAGTATATGCTATAAATTATCTTCTGTTACACTTTGAAAATTATGCCAGAAAGGGTCCAGTGTGATAAAATCTCCCGAGTTGGAGTTTGTTCAAATAAACTGGACTATCTATGAGAAGGGTGTAACGGGGGCATCTGGCTACCCACTCTGCCTGAAGAAAACCTTGCCAAGGTGTTTAGGAAGATAATGCTGCCCATTGCTTTTGCATGAAAGAGACAGTATAAATATTAGAGGAAGGGTATTAAATCAAACATCCTAATAACAATTTCCAATAGAGGAGAAGCTGAGCAGTGTATCTACGAGCCGGCCGTTCTGATTATTGTGACACTGGATCAAGACCCATCTCCTGATGCATCACATCTCATGTCTACTAATTGAATGAAAAATAGGTACGCGAGACAAAAGAAGAAAGTGTCTCCTACATCCCACCCCAGAATAAGGATATATGTGATTGAAACCTGGGGTATAATAAAGCTATGTTTCCATCTGCCTTGTGCAGTACTCCAAAAAATCTCTTAGCTGAGCTTCTGCTCCAATCTCCTATTGCCAAGAAGACGTAAAATACCAGAAGTACCACCAAAAAAGACTGTTATAGTAATATCAGACAGAATGTCAAGGTGCCAGGCCACAAACAAAAGAAACCTACTACAAAGGGTTTCATAGTTGAAGGGATTATCAATGAATATAGAGAATAAGATTAGGAGAGACATCCATTACACTATAAAAGCAATTTTGTTTTCTTATTAAAAGGATCATTTTAATAACAATACTAAAGTAACTTTGGAGAGGTTTGAATCACCTTTGCAGAAATGCTATACTATTTATTATAGCATTGTAGGGAGAAAGGAAATATAACTGTGGTCTCAGAGACAGAATTCTGCTCCAGGCAGAGCTACCTTGCCCACTGGGTACTATGGGAGTGATATCTAAGCCCTCTGAGATGTATAAAAGCTACACAAATAAAGAAGACTTGAAAATAAGATTGTTGATTACACAATTTCAAAAAATCTTTCTAGAGAAGTAAAAACATATTTAAACATATAAAAAAGGAAACACATTCAAGTCAATTGTTAAATTGCTTTGTATACTTGAAAACAATTTATAGCTTACAATGTCTCACTTAGCAATAATGAATATTTGCTAAGAGAATTTCCAAACAAAATTATGGAAGTTAATTTAAAAGATGTTGACAGCAAAATATACTTATTATGTCGTATGGGTGCATTTTAATATTTTTTTTAATGATGTAGAGCCTGTGGGGGCCATGAAGGTCTTAGAAAGCCTTACTCAAGAGATACTACGTGGTGAATTGGACCCAGTCTTATGGGAATTCCTTTTTATTCCCACTGAACAAAACAGTTTGAATTTTTGTCTTTGCCTGCAATGCTGGAGAAAGAGAGAGAAGTCAACAAATAACTTCTAAGTGCTCATTAGAGACTTTGATCCTGCATTCGCTGGCCACATGAAGAGTTGAGTCATTTTGTCCTTTGGCAAAACCACATGGGCTTGCTAAATAAGATTGGCGATATCTCTTCTGTGAGGCACCTTTGATGGCAGGGAAGACTCATTCATATGAAGTGCTTAAAATGCAGTCTTGTCGGAAGATAAAGGCCTAATCTACTTTTCTGAGAAATCCTAACCAATGATTCATAGGAAAATATAGATCCTCATAAAAATGAAGCTGATAACTTAAAAATAATGAGGAAAATCTTAAGCTGAGACAGGAAATGAAGGTGTATGCATCTATACCTGGGGAAGGGCAGCTATAGGACATGAAAGATGCATGTAAACTGCTCATGTAGAAAACCAAACCAGACAAAACAGAAGCAAAATGCATGTTCCTTGTGAATGACAATGGCTTTGGGAACAACATGTAAATATTTTAAACATTATATTTCATGTGCATCTGTACAGTGCCTATAGTTTCAATGGCACACTCAAATATGTGACTGCTCAGGATCCTCTCAAATGTAAGGCAAGAAGTACACAGGTGGGGAGCTTCCCTGCAAGAAACCTACGAGACTTGTCCCAGGTCACACAGCAAGGAAGTAGAATTTGAACTCAAACTTCTTACGGCTTCCTTCTAGATCTCTGTCAAGCTAAATCTTAAGGCAGATAAATAGAGACTGAGAAAAGATGGGAGCAGAGCCGTTAACTCTCAAAATGGCCATTTGGGAACCTCATGTGTAAAATAAGTCATATAAAGAAAACAACACATCAGAGTAGAGCAGAGAAAACCAAGTAGAGGAGGAGTTCGTATGCACAGGGATTTCAAAGTCCGATGAGCTGATGGGGCACGAAGAGATATCCTGGCCTATTATTTGCCAAATATTGTAAAACCATGGAGAGATGACTGGCATGCACCATAAAGAGAGAACACGACACAATGTTAAAAAAATTAAAATTCAATTTCATGCAATACTCATGTTGACTGAGTATTCTGTTGCTGCCAAATGGTGAAAAAGGCAGAAAGAAAGGAAGGAAGAAAGAAAGAAAGGAAGAGAAAATAAAATAAAATAAAAGTATGGAAGCAGAGTAGGAAGGCACACACAGTCACTGTCAGGTCCAGACAGACAATCACATACAATTTTAAGGAAAGGAATCTGTTCCATTATAAGAAAAAAAAATCTTTATCATTCAAAAAGTAACAGTGAGAAAAAAAAACCTTCAGACTTTGCTGATGTTTAACAGACTATCACGATGTTTTCACAGAACAAAACTGACTTCCATGCCAATCCAGAAACGGAAGAGAATTTGAACAGGGTAAGAATAACCCCGCTCCTTTTAACAGAGACATTAATGTTTCTTTCTGACTGAAATCTGAGAATCAAAGTCAATGTGATTCTCAGGACAGAGAAACACTCAGTCAAAAAAGAGGGGAGGATATAATGGGGGAAAAGGATGAAGGGCTTACAGGAACAATCATAAAGGACACGTGGACAACAACAAGGGGGGATGGAAATGGGGGAGAGAGACAGGGAGGGCTGGGGTGGTGGGGACAGTAGGGGGAAAAGGCAGAAAACTGTACTTGAAAAACAACTAAAAAAAAGTAAAATTGAAATTGTAGACACAGATAACAGTATGTTGGTTACCAGAGGGTAGGAAGGTGAGGGGTGGTACAGGGTAAAGGGGGCCAATTATGGCGATGGAAGATGATTTGACTTTGGGTGGTGGGCACACCATGCAATATACAAATGATGTATTACATAGGACCACACACTTGAAACCTATGTGATTTTATTAACCTATGTTACCCCAATAAATTTAATTTAAAAAAGAAATGAAAGAGCTCAACAAGATTTGCCAATGATCAAGCATTTTCATTTGTTCTTACTGTATCCAATAGTAAGGAAAAAAATAATGAGAAAGGCAATGATGACTTATGTGTCACAAGATGAAACGACAAAAACACAGAGGAGGAAGCATGATAACAACATTGCATTTTAGGACAAATGTCGATTTGGAATAAGGAAGAGAAGTGGATAGAAAAGTAACCAAAGGAAAAACCATCTTGATGAGAAGGTACAGAGCTGAGGTAGACAGCTAACACTGCAGCGGATCTCAGAGGAGGCTGCGGTGGGTAGAAGACCGGGTGGTGTCTGCAATGGCATGTGGGGCAGAAAGCACAGGCCCCATATTACAGGGACCATGTCATGGACACAGCTGCCCACTCCTTCCTGGTGAGGATGGTATCAAATTTATATCCTGCCAGAGGATGCATTTGAAAAAAGACATGGTACCTTTTATTCTACCTTCAAAGGACAGTTCAACCCAGGTTGTTTACCTCCCTACTGCAAGAAAAGAGATCTGTAAATAATCCTCTAAAAGAAAAGTTTGTATATTGCTGATGAGATACATTAACAGATTATGAAGGATCCTCACACCCATTTTTATCCCTATTTGAGGAACGGATGTTAAAATAATGATGAATCAAACCACAGCAGACAATTATTGTTGTTATTTGTATAATACACCAGTTATTCCAATCCTAAATTTGGCATTTGTTACTCATTTTATCATCTAAATGCTTCATCTTTCTTCTAACATATGAACACCAACTCTAAGACTAGGGAACTGGTTCATGAATAGATTGATGGTTAGTTTAAAGATGGGTTATGTTAACAACACCCAGGAAGATAGGACTAAACATGAAATCCCAAAAGAATGTTCCCACATGTCTAGAAGTTCGTGAAGCCCGAAAGAGGAGCACCAGCTGCTAAGAGTAGCCAGGGATCTTGGAAGATGTCACCCCCCGAAGCTGGCCCAGACTTTTGATGACCACGGAACCTCCCATGGGGAGTGCTTGATGACACAGCCATGGCATTTGTGTGCCCAACCGCTATGCTCCATTTACTGCTAGAAGCCTGGCCAGGAAGCACAGGGGTATGAGGAGTTCTAGAAAACTGCCTTGATGATGTCTGCAAAGATTTGTTCCCAGGAATGCCTCCGCTTCTGAAAGTTCGGGAACTGTAAACTATTTCTGAATAGAGAGGATAGGCCTGGACATTTAATGATGAGGACAAATGGTAACTAGAAAACAATGAATCAAAGTAGTAGTTAAGTTCAAGTCAGAACGTGCTGGGTAGAGGCAGAAGGAAGGACATGGGAACTGCTCCAGGCTTTCCCCACATTTTTGTACATTTGTGCATGAGGGAGCTGCACAGGGGAAAGAAGGAATTCTGGGATGCTTTGCAAGGAATCACGGTCTTCATGGGATCTGCAGGGGTTCCTGTCCTAATCTCATGCTTGGGGCCTGGAATTCTTAAGGCATCAAGGAGAGGTCATTTAGCGATGCAGCACTTCTCAGAGGAGGTTAAGGTACTTGTAAGGATGCATGAATTCATACTTCTCCTGCCCTGAGAACCATATGAGTCTCCAAGGCACTTGTTAATTGCCGTAATGGACAAATGCTTACCACTTTGAAGATGTTGGGAAAGGACACACAAATGACCTTAGACTCTAACTCTGGAGCTGGGCTACATCCTTGTGAGCAAGATTGCTTTGGAGATCTCACTATGGTCCCTGAGGCTTCCTGGGGCTTCAGTTGTTCTTCGAGACCAAGTCTAATAGAACAAGCTGCTCCATCTTTCCCCCATGAGTGACGCTCAAACAGGAGTCTTGGTCTGGAGTCATTAATTTCTGCAGGGGCTACTTGCATTAGCTTAGTAGAGGCTAGTTTTTCAGTCTCCTAAACACCTGCCATAATCAGGAGCTGTGAGTCTGGCTGAGCTGAAGGCTTCAGCGTGGCCTGGCTAGAAAATGGTTTAGCAGTGGAAGGAGGCGGCATATCTCTGCCAGCCAGAATGCACATCAGCTGCTGTTTAATAGCATAGTGGTTCTGCTTAGCTGGAAGAATAGTAGGTTATTAAGGGGCTGGCGCTGTACCTGGGAGTAGGATCACAAAGTTGAACTATTGATCTAAGAGAACAAGGCAGGTGCTACAGACCTAGGTAAATGTGAATCACATTTACAGACTCAAAGGGAAAATGATCAAAAATGTCCTTTACAGCAAATCAAATGATTTTCTCTACAAATTTAGTTTTTTAAGTTTTAAAAGAAAAAAAACTTTTAAAAAAACAGTGCATACTCATGACAAAGGATTTAAACAATACATAAACGTACAAAAATGTTTGAAGAAAAAACCCTGTAGTTTCTTCCTCCCCTAAACAACTCTCATTATCGGCAGGACATCATTTCAAGCATTTTCTATACATATGTAAGGGAATAGAAAAAGAAAAGAAAATTTTTATAAAAATAGGTTCTTATGTAAGAAATCTGATTCTGGTAATATTGTAGTCTAAATAACTTGAAATAAATTCTAGCTGTAAGTACCTGAAGACCCTAGAACGAAACACAACACAATGCCAACATCCTTTTGAATGGTGAGCTCTGCGCACAAGAAAAGAAAGGAAATCACTAGGTGCCACAAAGAATGACAGAACCAAAAGCCAGGGTGTTACACACATGAGGCAATACCATGATTGCCTAGAAGAGCTGTTGGTCTTGGCTGGAGTTATTCTTTTGTTTGTTTGCTTTATCCATTTGGTTATCACCCTTTCTTCCTACCATTCCAACAGTTTTTAATGAGATTTTCAAAATAGCTCATCATAGAGCCAAGGACCACTACTTTGGAAGTAATTGTAAAACAAATGACCTCTGACCCTGGAAGTGAGTATCACAGTATTGGCCACAAGTCTGAGGCCAATGTGTGTCCACTGGTACCACCAAAGAAAAGGGAGTGTTAGTGACAATGCTAATAACCAGTTTCAGGGGTTAGGTATAGATGGCAAATGATTTTACCTAGAATTCCTTATGTCCTTAGTCATATAATTCCATGGAAAAGTCACTAAAAATCCTCATGCTACAAACTCATTTGGGCTGTTATAAGGGAAATGGCTTTTCTACTCCTTGTTTTTATTTACACAAATCCACTTCATTTGCAAATATCAAAAAAAAAAAAAAAGATTAAGGTGACTTGCAATTTCTCTACAGAAATAATGTTATGGCTTTTCCAAAAGCAAAGCATGCATGTTTTACAGTGAACTGTTTTCTAGATTCACAGCACTAGCTTGAATCTCCACTTTCACTGGATGAACTCATGATAACCAGCAGCCTGGCCAACAGGGTGTGGTTACACTTGCTTGCTGACTTACCTCTTTGGCCCATGCTGGTTTCTCACTAGGACTCATCCCCTCTTTGTAATGGTACAGTGGCTTCTTCTCCACAGGCCTCTGCTCCTGCCGTTGATGCTGAAGGGAAACCAAGTAGTCTCTCTCTTGCTTTAGCTGTCTCTGCAGTCTTTCTGCTTGTCTCTGTTCTTCCAGTTGTTTGCGCTTATATTCCTGTCCAGATCAGGAAAGAGTAGCAAAATCACCACAGAGAAACCATTGGCCAGTACCAGCTAAGCATGCAGTGGAGTGAAAAGTGATGCTAAATAACAGAGGACCCCAATAATGACAGGAGGATATGAGGATGTGCCACAGAGCTACGCTACAGGTTTGGCTTAACATCTACACAGAGTGTGACATTTAGTGAAAACACAATTGCCTTAATGGCAGTCCCTAAAGGACATTACCCATTGCAAAGTAACTTATCCTTGATGAATTACAACCAGGAAAGTGGCAATAATGAGGACATTTGTATGGTCAGTATACAACCCCCATAAGGAGCCATCCACTTCCTGATTTAGTAACTAAACCATTCAAACACATACAATTAAGTACAAAACTAAGAGAGGAGCTAAAGACATTGCCTGAACTTGGATCAGCAAAAGCCATCAGCAAGCTTATATACAGGCTAAAAGATATCATACTGCTATAGAAGAAAAAGTTCAGTTAGAAAAAAGATACCAAGAAGCTCATTTGGAGAGCACTGCAATAATAATAAAAAACAGTACTTCAAGTGGAAGCTGCATGAGCAGCGAACACAAAATGTTCCCATCATAAGGGCAGAACTAATAGTCTGCAAATGAGACATGACTGCGGAGCTGAGTGGGCTTTTATGGAAGAGGTGCATTTTGCTGTGATTGTATTCTAGCATGTTGCTGATGACCTTAAAAATCACTCTGCAATAAACACAGCGGGTCTCAAAAAAAGTCTGAAGTTCTAATGAGGCCAGATTCATGTTAAAGTTTTACAGGTAGATGGAGTTAAAAACAAAACATAGCAAGTGTATTATTGAATGTACTGAGACTCGGAAAACTGGGTCAGGAAACGTATGAAGCCTCTATGAGATTTTTGAAGTTCATGAGGCTTGAAGGAGCTCCTCTTCTGGACTGGCACGTTAGGAGGACAACCACACACGCACACACATACACATGCATGTGCGCACACATACGATGAACACAGAGCAGGTCAGCTGGCTCTTGGCTTTCCCATTACCAGAAGTAGAGCTTGTTCATGCAGTAGCTGCTGCTGCAAGATCTCTAACTGTCTCTGCTCCTCCTCTAACTGTCGCCTGATGTACTCCTGGAGAGGTAGGCAGCAGAGAATTCAGAGGAACACAAAGAGAGAAAGAGAGAGAGAAAAAGAACTGGTAATTTCAAAGGTGACAAGAGCTGCCAAGTAAAGTGTGGAAGGAAGGAGGGAAAAAAAATACCCAGACACCTCCTCATAAAACAGGAAAAGTATGCCACACCGAAGCAAAAGCATTTCAATGCAGTCAAAAGCACAAGCCCGCCACCTGCAATAGCTGACCAAGATGGCCCAGTGCTTTGCTGCGACTATTTGGTTTTAATAAAACCAGCTACATTTTAAAGCTTTTCATTACAGGTTCCCTGTTTATGGGCTACTTGGAGTTAACAATGCTATAAAGAGTGGAGGCTCCTGCGCAAACAGCAGGGATAAAATAAGCGTGCCATTGTGCACCATCTTTGTAACGGAACCACCCTGCAGAATTTTACTATGCTCTCAGAATGTGGTTCCAACAAAGGGAGGGGGGCCTGCATCAGTGGCTCCAAGTCATGGAGACCAGAGATTGCCTGAGTAGAAAAGCTCTTCTGAAGCAATGAAAGAGTAGGACACGGCTTGTTTATCATGCTTCAGTGCTACTTTCACAGTAGATGCCCAGGGTTGGGAGAATCAAAAGATCAGGGTATGTCAGGGGACCTCGCCCTGGGTAGGAAGCAAGTTTGAATGAGTGGGCATTGCCAAGGTTGTGCATTTGACTTCTTGAATGGGTAAGAACAGTTGCTTGAGAAAGACTAAAAACCTGCTTAAACTGAGCAGTCTCAAGAGAAGGTGGCCCATTCCCCAGAGACAGCTGGTGCTCTGGGGCCATCTGCGGGGCTCCCTGGTCCCAGCTGTACCTGCTCATGCTCTGCACGCCTCCTCTCCTCCTCCCGGCGCATCTGTTCCTCGTAGTGCCGGCGCTGTTCCCGTTCCTGCTGCTTCCGCAGCTCCTTCTCTCGCCTTTGTTGCTGGGGGATAACAAGCAGACAACCGTGAATGAACCAAACACAATCGGACGATGTCAGGAAGCCAGCAGGGGAAGTGCAGACCTGCACATGTGAGCTCTTAACGAGAGATGCCTACGTGCCCACAGGTGCCTTCGCTCCTGTGCCTTGGGGGGCACGTTGGCAAGAATGAGGTAAGAAGTACAATGGACAGTTACAACATAGTCACAAAGTTGTACAGTACAGCACAGGGAATAAAGTCAACAATAATGTGATAACTATGGGTACTGAGAATATTAAGAAAAACAGTCAAGTATAGGACTGTCTAACCCCTATGCTGTACAACTGAAACTAATACAAAATAATATTGAAAGTAAAAAAAAAAACAAAACAAAACAGAATGAGGTGACAGAGAGCAATTCCGTGTCATGCGGAACACCCTGCTATGTGCCATGCAAGTGGGCCCTCCGGGTTCACACATCTGTCCTGAGAAGTTCCCATCAAGAGCATTCTCCCAACTGGCTGACAGGAGTTTTTGAATTGGGGTGGGGGAAACGCCAAGGTATAATGTTACTTATTATATCTTATCGAACCGTTTGTGAGATCCTACAGGTTTTAAAGCACATTCACAATGCTTATGTCCTTCAGTCTTTTTGACATCATCTGGGGCAAACATCTGATAGCTACAGAAAGCCAACCCCAGAGAGGTAAAGTGACACATTGAAGGCACACAGTAATGAATGGCTGAGGGTAGAGGCGAGTTTACTGACTCCCACCCGGCCCACCATGCCGCCTTTCTTTATTTCCTGGAGCTTGCATTTGAAGTATCAACTTTGACTCCTTACTCGAGGAAGACCTTAAGCGCAGGAGCTCCCATGTCTCATCCAATCACCAAAGCTCCGACGGTGGACAGTGCGGTAAGCACCTTTCCTCCTTCACCAAAATCTTCTGAGGCACAGAGAGATTAAATAATTGAGGTCATGCCCACATTCGAGGTCAATCCCAGTGAGTGGTGGAGCTTGATTTCAAAGCCAAGAATTGTGACTCCAATCAATGCGCAATCATGACAAAAGTGAAGAGGCATTGGAAGTGATAGAAAGATCACAGATTAATCCAGCTCTCCATTATGCTCTCAGGGAGGAGGAGCCTCGTCAGGGTAGGCACAGGAGCCAAGGAGTCTCAGCCAGGGGCTGTACTGTTCCCCGGTCCCTGGGGCACTCGCAGTGTGTGGGGACTGTGGGAGAGTTTCTGCTGGTCCCAGTGACTGAGGGGCCTGCCTTCCTTTTAGTGTGAGAGGTGAGGGATGCCAGGCATCCCACGATATGCAGGATAGTCATATATTACAAAAGATTTTTCATGCCCCACACCATTAGTGTCCCTTTTGCGAAATTCCATAGGTCCTTTCCTTTGTGTCACAGCCCAGTACTGGCATTATGAATTCTTCTTCCTCAAACACCAGGTTTGGAGGGGACACCCCAGGGGGTCCATTCCCTTGTAATATTCTCAACAACAATTCACTTCCTGCCTGAGGAAACATGAGTTACTCAAACGGAATGTATTGTGACTGCATCCCACTGGCAAGCCAGCTCTGCACAAGCAGGGAAAAGGCTTTCCAGTACAAAAGCTCTGTCACAGCCCCAGTGACCACAGATACTCAAAACTCCAAAGGAGCTCAGAATGAGGAGGCCTTTCCGACGTGATGTGGCTCCCACCTGCAATCCTGCGGGCTGCTGCCTTCCCATCACCTCTGAGGCTCGGGAGATAACGCTGCATTTTGGGGGACTCAACATCTATCATATCCAGACCAACAATTCCTTGTCCACCTTAGATTGCAGGTGATGGGGAGCCACTGGAGAACTATCAGCAGTCAGATGCCACGATCAGACTTGCATTATCAGCAGGCTTCCTAACAGCCAGGGGAGGCGGTGAGTCTGGAAGCTGGAAGGCAGAGCGAGGCTACTGTATGGCCCAGGCAGAAAGTGGTGGGGCATCCATGAGTGAAGAAGCAAAGGCAGTAAGAGAGTCCATGTTCAAACTGCTGCTGAGGATGGAGATGAAGCCAAAAGGAGGAAAGATGAAAACCTACCCAGATTTTCAGTTATTTTAACAGGACTGGAGTGCACACCAACTTAGAAGTAGAAATTCAAATCGTGCCAAAATGAAACAGGCAGTTGGGCGAGCATGGTGTGTGTGCAGGGGACTGGTGCCCCTGGCCCAGGGGCACAGCAGATGGTGCGACAGAGGAGCAGAAGCGGGTCTAGGGAGGGGAACCAGGGGGGCAGGGGTGAGTCAAGTCCAGACATGCAATTATTGTTTCACAGAAAAAAAAATACAGGAAGGCAGAAAACATCCTCATGGAAACTGACAGAATAATTTGGATTATAGACTCAAAACAGAGAGGTATTTCCAACACTCAACCAAAGCCGATCAGTGCCAGCATGGAGAATAAAATAATTATGTGTACAGATCTGGCTCCTAGCAGGGAATAGCCCTAATTTAGCTAACCTTTCAAGTTTTTCACTCCCACCATTGGTCTCTTTCTTCAGGAAAAGAAATAATCAAGCCTTTGGAAGATTTAGCAGATTTTTATGGGAAGAATTTGTACCTTTTCAACCGCTTTGCTAGGAATCAATACTGTTTTATAATTACATGCCACTCAGGTCGCCATGCAAGGTGTATACAGTATTGATTGCAATTCGAGAGGGTCTGGGCTTCCCAAGAACTCTGTCGTTTCTGAGAAAGACACTGGAAAGTAACTATAATTAATACTGATCTCACTCAGTTCAGCTGCCGCTAACTCGTGGAGGCATCTGCCGGGCCTCTGGTTCCTGTGGTGAGGCTGGAAAAATAAACCACTTCCCCAGCCTTCTGAGGGCACCTTGCCAATTTCCAGCTGCTGTGTTTCAATGTCAATGCCTTTCCAGGAAAAGCGTTTGCTCTCTCTCCTCCTGGGCATCGGGCTGTTCAAGGGGACGTACCAAAGCATGTCAGAGAAAGACCACGTCCTGGGCTTCAAACCGACATGTGTAAAAAAAGCTCTGATGGCTCTTGTTGGCAGTAGCTTTTTGAGATTTGATCCTGGTAGACCCCCGGTCTCTTCCTTGGAACCTGATGCCTCAGAGGTGCATGGAGGATTTTGCCGAATTGAACTGAGTAAAAAACTTGGGGCAAAAGAATATAACACAGCACCCTCCTATATTTCTGTGGTGGGATCTCCCTTCCCATTACAGTACATATATGTTAGATCCCATTGCACTTCATATCCCGGTCATCGGAGTACATTTCCTCTACTCTGCCGTTTAGGCTGAACCTCCTTGTGGGTAGGGTCTCTGTTCCACTCCAGATTTTGTCTCCCACTCTATCTGATACAGAGCCTGATACCATGACACTTGTTGCCTGTATCATGGGTACAAGATAGATTGGGTAGCGTGAGAGGGGAGAAAGCCTCGTGGAGCCTTAGGCTACCCCTTCACCCCTGTAAACCCTCCAGGCCAGAAGAGTCTTTTATGCTGAGCACAGACAAGGCCTGGGAATGTTTTTCTAAGCAGAGACCCACCTCTGGTTGGCACTGGCATAGTATCTATTTGCCATGTCAGAGAAAGGCAAAAGAAAAAAAAGGGACTAAGTCAAGCTAGAAGAAGTGGAAAGGGGAGAATAGTACTTCTGAATTTCATTCAAACTATGCGTGAAGACGTCAGTGGTTTTGCTGTCAAAAAAGAATGGCTTAAACCAATCACTCTAAAATTTTTGGCTGATGCCCCACCTGGATGGAGTCGCCTGGAATTGTATTTTCATCCACAGCTTCTTAGATGCACCTCCAAAAGTTTTATCACTTAAAATTAGACATTCAGTGGGTTCTTATAAGTTTCCTAGATGTTTTTTCCTGGTTGGGGGACAACCAATGATACTCCCTCTGAAAATTTTCCAGGCTAAAGTCACTATAGCTTTGCTCTATGGAGCAGGTCGCCAGGGTCCTGTCTCCCTTGTATTCTGTTGGTGTTCCAAAAGAATGATTTTTTTATAACAATTAGATACTCTCCGTGGATGTTCCCCGTCTGGCCACCTCCAGGAGGAGGCTGTGTGGCTGCCCTTTCAACTGTATGAACTAGGAAGTTTATTTTAATGAGGATAATCATCCTGCACTCTGCTCAGGGGACCCTCCAAATTACACATGTATCCCAACTGACTATGCAGAATTTCAGATCTTTGCATTCTGGCAAGAGAATGTCACCTTAACCCTTAATATTCAATCCTTATTAAAGTCATGAGAAATAATCCTCACGAATGTTCATGACAAAGACTGTGGGGTTGATCTTTCCTTCCTTTTGTTTCTTTAAATGCTATTTTCAGATGGAGTTTAGCCAGCAGGAATGTGCAACTGCACAGGAGGCTCTGGCTCTTGCAGAAGTGACTTTGATGAACTGTGAGGCCATGAATTGCATTTTACAGTGTTATCAGAACAGCCTAATGAAGCTAGTCACTGTGCTTGCGGTGGGAATATCGCCCCACCCATCGTTCACGACACCACCCACAGTGACTGGGCAGGGGCACAGCTTTCCCATTATCTCAGAAAGCTCAGAAGCAGTGACCAGTTTACTCTTGCCTGACGCACAGCGTGAGCCTTGAGTCCTTCTGAGTCTGCCTCTTCTCTCAGCTGCCAGGACTCTCGTTGTGCAGGCTTTCTGGGGACTGACACTGGCCCCGCTCCATCCTGTTTTTTTCTTCTACTTTCTAGTCCTTTCTACCTTATTTTCTTATTTATTTTATTTTTGGTTGCTGTCTTAGTCTTTGTAAGTTACCTTAAGTCCTCTTTTTTGGAATAAAGAAAGGATTTACACTAATAAACAAATAAAAAACAAATCTTGGCCTTTCATGTCTTTTGAAACCTCAAAATCTTCCTTAAAACAATCCAAATGAAAATATCCAAGAAACTCTAGATTTGTAATTTGGTTCTTTGCTGATGAAGATACCACCTCTGTTTATGCCACCTGAGCACGTGGTTAAAGTTGTTTCCACAGCAGTGCGGACCAACGTGGTCTGACCCTGACACCAGGGAGCTGGCTGGAGGGAGCTGCCAGGATACACACAGAGCGTGCTGGGACCTGAGGGGACACTGAACACAATCTCCTTTCTGATCAGAAAGACAGTACGTGCACCCAAGCAAATACGGCTAAGTACAGGCCACCTGCCATTCTAAGGGTGTGGAATCTTTTGAAAAAAATGTAGAGAATTGTAATCTCTATGTATTTTTTTTTACCTAAAGTACTTCACCACAGGTCATTCTACTTAGAGCCCTGTGAGATAAGTGGACCCAATGTCGATTAAAAATTTCCTTCTTTTATAGACTCTCAGGAAGGTTTCATGCCTTGTCAATGGCCTCAAGATAAGTTAGGGGGAAATCTTGGAAGGAGTACAAATTATATTGGGCACTGTCTATGAGTGCCAGGTATTTGCTGAGCAGAGTGATTTCCATGCTTCTGCTCATTCAATCACACAAAGTGATGATAAGAGTTTATTACCGTTCTCATTTTATAGATAAGCAAATTGAGGCTCAGAGAAGTTATGTAAATTACTCCATGTCTCACAGCTGGAAAACGTGGAGCCCAGGTCGGCCTGACTCCACACTCTTTCCATGCTGTGCCCTACTACCCCCTAGCCCCTGGTACCGGGGAGAGTGTTCTACCAGTTCCAGATGTGGTAGGATGTACAGTGAGAGCGTGTGGGGAGGAACTAAGCAAAAGATACTCCATCTCTCCTGTCACCATCAGTGCTTCCTTCAATACCCTTAAGAAATTCCAGATGGGATGCTTAGTTGCTTTTACCTACTTACCAAACATCCAGCTTGAAACTAAGTCTTGTTCTCATAACCTTTGGTGGATTTTGGAAAAACATGGCTAGGTGCCATTGCATAAGGATTTTGGGCTCTGGGTCTATCTTTTAGATACCTCACATTTTCCATTATATAGACACACAGGTAACATCTACACTTGAGAATTACTATCCCATAGATGCAATGCGACATGTGACTGGTGACAGGGGTGGGTAAGAGAGGCAAAGGGGTGGGAGGAAAGAACACCGGATGAAAATAGTAAGACTAGAATCTAGTCTTGCTCTGCCACCAAAACAAACACTGCAGACCACACAGTTTCAATAAGTATTTAACGATGAGTGAATGTTGCATGACTTTGAGTAAATCACCATAACCCGACATTCTAGGAGGGGGCAGATTCGATGATCTCATAGGTCTGTTCACCCTACAGAGTCCAGCAAGGATGTGCTGCATTGCAAGGCAAAAATCTACGAACGGTTCAGAATGAGAAGTGAAACAGAGCAGAATTCTCTCAGACTTTGCTTTTAGTGAGCTCTTCTTGGTTTTCACCCTGGTGGCCTCTTCTAAGTGGTGAGGGGGACCCCACTGACCATGGAGGACCTGAGTCAGCCTCTAGAAGGACAGCAAGCTGCTGGCGCAGGATCAAGTTGAGCTCCTTGGGAAGTACCTCAAACCATCCCCTTGACTCAGGGGCTCTCTGCTCAAAGACACTCAGAATGAAAGGATGCAGTGTGGTCCTTTGAACCAGCCACACGGCACACGTGCCCCTCACTTAAGTACGACTGCTCTGTAGAAACCTCACAGAAGCTTCTGGGCATTTCACTTGCACAATGTAACATGTGCTAAGTGTCAGTTTCTAAAAGACCATAGCAAATCAGCCAAGGCAGGGCGAGGGCATTTCTTGTAACTAAAACTGGGATTTCAAACCTTCTTTTACAGGAAGGACATGAGAGCGATGGTGAAACAGTTTCACACCCCTGAATTCACTGCCCAATGACATAATCAGAATAACAAAAAATGGCAGTAACGATGATACAAACAAACATTTACGCAGTGCCTCCTGCAATGCCACACACTGTTCTCAGCTCTTTACTCACATTAACTCATTGAATTTTTACCACGAACCTTTTAGGTACAGACTACTGGTCATTATCCCAATTTGACAGACAAGGAAACTGAGGCACACACAGGCCAATAGCTTGCCCAAGTTCACTCAGTGGGTTAAGTGCAAAGCTAGGACTACACTCTGTGCCTGGCTCTTGGTGTGCCGTCTCTGTGGATTTGGAAGAAGCTGGTATACCATGTGAAAAATGTTGTCTTATGCTTTTTCAGGTGGCCATGTTTTTCTCTTTCTATCTTCACTTGGTTACCTATCTTTTCTTCACAGCAACAGTAATCAGAGGGCCACTGAGGAAGCTGGATAGGCCACACAGACCTCATCATTCTTTTTTTATACTCTTCACAAGATGAAAGATAAACCATCCGACCTACCCATCCAGAGCTTTCCTGCAAATGAACTGCCTAAACTGTTCCTTTGAACTCCCTGGCCAGCTTTGAAAGAGTAGGCAGCCCCATGGCTCAGCACTCTCTGAGCACAGGGGTGCCACACTGGTCTTTGAGCATGTGGACAGTTCTAAACAGACGGAGCTGTGAGGAGGCTTAATGAAGAATTCTGGTCCTGTCTTCTGTGGATGCTGGTCAATGGGATTATTGACCAGCATCCACAGAAGCCCCTTATTATCTCTGTGCTACAACGATTTCCCCAGGGAGAATGGCCACCTGGGTTTTCCTGGGATTCCTGTGGAGGAGCAAGAATGGCCTGGTGGACATGCTGAGTACCTATGACTCTGTAGGTTAGTGTCAAAGTCAAGTGCCTATGTAATTCCTAAATTCCTTCTGCCATTATTTGGAAGCCTTAATATGAGATTCTAGATTGAGTCCTATGAAAACAAGCCCATTATAAAGGAGTTTATTAGTACCCTGTCGACAGAGAGGGCCACCTTGCACATCTGGGGTGTTACTAAAGATGCTAAATCATATCACATGTGGAGAGGTTGCATAAACAGGTGACATTTGGGGAAGAACATTATCATTGCCTTCCAACACTTTTGGGGAGGACGTGGAAGGCATTATAATTTTCTCTGGCATAACTTGTATTAATGCAGGAATTCATAAGGACTTGAATCAATAACAGGATAAGTTGCTCAAAAATAGAACATGCTGCATCAAGCCTCTAAAAGTATAAGCAGAGATTATATGTTAAACAAGCTAAATGACTCTGAGGAATATTGTCGAGGGGATTTTTGCTTTGAGAGAAGTGGCTTAAATCACTTTTGAGGTCCCTTATATCCCCCCAAACTCTATGAATCCAGGAAACTAATCACTGAAGAAAATGACAGTGAAATGAAAACAACTGAATTTAAATGTCATGTGAAATATTACTGTCTGTGAACCTATCTTGTCACAGTTCTATGGTTAGGAACAACTAAAAATAGTGACTGTGAAACACAAGAACTGCAGACTGGATGGATAAAAAGAGGTTCCATGGAGAGCCTAGATGACGGAGGACAGGTCTGTGCTGCCCAAGGCATGCTGTCACTGGGAAGCCACACCTGCCATCCACCTGCGGTTGGCAACATCTTTCCAGTATGGAATGCTGTACACATAAAATACTAGCATACCCTTCCCAACCCTTGAAAGTGTGGGAAGGGTTTTGGGCAAAAGGACTTAAAATATCTGTAGCATTTTAAGATGCAGTGAAAGAATTTCAGGCCAACTTCCTCACCCTGGGAGGAAACCCTTCCCATCAGGGATCCCGGGGACCACACAAAGCCCTGCCTCCTGCCGCACAGCAGGTAAGCCAGAACTTCTGGGACCCACTGAGAAGCAGCGTTCCGTACATCCAGGCACACAACCCAGCCTCTGAAGCACAAGTGTGATATGTACGCATGTGCGATTGTAGACCATTGTCAGAGGCCCAGGGGAGGCCCGCCTGGGACAAAGAGCATCCACTTTGTCGGCCTGGCTCCTGGCTGTTTCATAATTTCTGTTCAGTTATTGAAATAATGGAGCTAAATCCCAGCTAGGAAGCATTCATTCTTTGTGCTGATGCTAATGACATCCAAGAATAAAGGGCCACTCTGCCCCTCACTGGTGACCACTGCTCACAGCACCCATAAGGATGCTTACAGTTAATTATCAAGTGAGTGAGTTAAAGGCCATTTCTCAGCAGTGTCAATGAATGAACACTCCAGGCCCTGAAAGGGGGGAGCCATTCTTGCTCATGGTGCTTTCTTCTGCTGAGGACCTGGGAGTGCGGCCCAGTGGGTGGGGATTCCGCACTGGTGCATAGCCACATTCATGTTCCCATCTCCTGCTTCTGCCCACTGAGCCTGCGTAGGCTGCATTCAACTCTGAGCCTTCACCCCGAAAGGAGATGACTTGGGGTAGCCACAAGGCAGCTAATGGGAAACAAAGTGTTTTCCCTTCCTGTGCAACTCTTCTTGAATTTATTCACATACTTACCGGGTGCTAGGTACTGTTTTAAGTACTTTGTATGTATTTAGTCATTTACCCCTCAAAACTACCACTACCCCATTCTGTATATGGGCAAACTGAGGCCAAGAGGAGTCATGTCATGCCCAAGATCACAAAGGCAGTAGTGGTGGAGCTGGATTCAAACCCATGCAGTTATTTACTAGCTGTACTCTTGACCACCTTGCTTCTACCCGCTAGGTGAAGGGGTTACTTCTAATGTACTGTGCCCCCAATGACCAGGGCTTATATTCAGACATCACAAGAACTCTCTCTTCTTACGGGTTTGATTTAGGTACTGGGGGGACACAAGACTCGTTGCAGCCACCTGGCTGGGGTCATAATGGGGTCATAATTATACAGTGTTGGAAATGACAGCAAGAAGTACTTATAAGAGAATCTGTTGAAAAGCAGAGCTCTCCAGAGGAAGGCCTCCTGGGGCCTGGAGGGGAAGGGGAGACCTTCCAAGGTCTAAACGAGGTGCATTCAGAAGGATGGAGACGGGCTGCCTCCCTGTGCTGGCACGGACAGGGCTGCTGGCTAAGTGAGCAGCAGATAGAGGCCCCAGAAAGACACAGGAATAGGGGTGTTTTCAGGGAAGAGCCCTCAAAAAGGGATGGAAAAGCCCAAGTTTTATAGCACACAGAGAAGGTACATTAGAGAACTAAGAATGGCAGAAAATGGGAAATCCTATCTATATAGAAAACCTTTAAAGCAAGCATGCAAACAAACAAACAAAAACTAACAACTTTGAAACTGTCAGTTCTATAGCAACAATAACATATTCACTCCATTCTTGTATCAGGCATAGTGCCAAGGTTTGTGTATATGATTCCCTTTACTTTGCACAACCACCCTGCACCGCCAATAGCATCTTAATTGTGTACATAAGTATACAAGGAAGCTTAGGTTCGGAGCAGGTAAGTGTTTTGCCCAAGACCACATAGCTACAATACACCTTGGTCTCCACAGCTTCAAAGCTGGGGGACTTCACCCCTACATTCACCTGCTATACTATCATTTAAAAGCCTAATGGTGATTTTTTTCTCTTAACAACATAACTGAATTCCTACTAGTATTATAACAAATATGCTTCAGAAGATATAAATAAAAGCTTACGTGTTGGTACATTTTATTTTAATAAATTCAAGAGGGTTTTACTGCTGTACATAAAAGAATTTAAACTTTTGGAAATTATACCTCTGACTTAAGTCAAATGCACCCAATTTCAATAATAATAACAACTAATATGTACTAAGTGTCTTCTAAGCCTATTCTAAGGCTTTCTATGAAGTAACTCATTTGATCCTCACAATAGCCCCGGGCGGGGGCGGGGAAGGCAGGGGGGGTGGGCGTAGCAAGGAGAAGTGGGGTAAGTGCTATTGTTATTCTAGTTTTACTAATGAGGAACCTGAGGCACCAGAAAGTTAAAAAACTTCTATCTATTAAGGAAACTGTTAGCCAACAAACCACTCCCAACTGAATGTTTCCAAATGCTCTGTGCCCAGGAGACTTAAGAGTTTCAATACGTTGTCCAGTGCATACTGACTCTTAAAGAGATACGCGGCCTTCTCCTGCCCCTTCCTTGCCCCCTGGCTTTTTGGTCTAAGAGCATCTGGGAGAAACTACTTGAGTCCCCAAGAACAACCTTACCAACAACGGCTTCTCTGGGTCTGGAGCTGGCACGGCTCCCATGAGACTGGATCGGTTACCCTGAGTGAAAACAAATGCTCAGAGAGAAGGTAAGCAAAGTTGGCCATAAGTGGACGAACATGTAATTACAACAAGTTCTCTAAATGGAACCAGGAGGTGGGTCTCCTTGGTAAAAGTTAAACTGGGTTTGATAAGTCCTTCAAGAGTGAATCTGTCTAGCTCTTGGCAGTTGACAAAGTTCTTTTCACATCTATTTTCCTGGTCAAACCTTAGAACAACTTGATGGTGGGAACAAGCTTTATCAGTAGTCTCTCCACAGAGCTCAGGAAGTAGGGGCGTGGGGAGACTCTGAGAACTTCCAGGGAATGCAGGTGGGACACAGAGGCCCTTGAATTCACATAGCTGACCTTCCACTTCAAAACCAGATCTGACTTCCTGAGCAAGTAATTCTTTTCCTCCAAAACAAAGAGGAAATTAATGTGTTTCTAAAGGGTACCACACAGAAGCTACTTTTAAAAATTTCTTTTTTGATATTGAAACTGAAGGATGCTGCTATGTATTTGAACTTCAGGCTGCATTCTGCAGAGCCGGCCCTTTTAATTGTGCCCTCAGGTTCAAATCCTTGATTTTCTTTGCAACAACATCAAAGTTACCTGGTGTTCCTCCCATGTCCTTACCAGTCTTCTCTGCTGGCTTCTCCTCCCCTACTCTGACTTCTCAGAGTTCGGGGCCAGACTTTCTTCTCTTCTCAATGTACACTTCCATTATCATCAACTAACAGTTCCCGTCTTTCCCATGGTTCACCCCTCTTCTATGCTCTCTCTATATAATCCAACTGCAACCTTGACATCACTGTTGGCCTCCTCATAGGCATCTTAAATTCACTATGTTCCAAACTGATCTTAACCTCTTGCTAACCTGGTCCTCCACCTGGATGCTTCAGGAGATGTCGGAAACCTTCTGTGGCTGTCCATGCTCCCTCATCTCTGACATCTAGGCAACCATCAGGCCCTGCATGTTCTACAGGCTACATCTCTCCTCTTCTCAACTCACCTAAAGCACTATCCTCTCTGGACTGGACTAACTTGACTCTCCCACCCACTCATACTCTTTCCAATTACTCTCCTGGCAAAAATCAAAGTTGCATTTTAAAAATGCAGATCTGATCACATTTCCTTGGACAACACATGTCAATCAATGTCTTCCTGGTATTCTTAGAGTAAAATATGAAACTCCTTAACTTGGCCCAAGAAGCCCTGCAAGACTGTGCCTTGACTCCCTTCCCATCATTCTCTGCTCTCCTTCAGCCAACTCTGACCAGTGCTCCTCCGAGCTGGGCTAGGCTCCTGTCCCTGTGGTATATGCACCTGGTCACGTTCTTCTCCACCATGTCACTCTGGCAATGATAGTGAATGGTGATTCGGGTGATTATTTGCCTGATGCCTGTTTCCCTCACGGATCTTGTCTTCACAAGGACAGGCTGTATTCCTAGTGTCCTGTACAGTCCCTGCATAGTGGAGCTGGGCATTCACTAAGTTTGTTAAATGACTGCCTACAGGAACAGGAAAAAGGTTTTAATTCTATTGTACACTTAAAAACATTGAGCTCAATGTCCTTGAAAGAGGCTTACAGGGAAATCACTGCTTAGACTGCCAGTCTCTCATTTTGTACATTAGGGCTCCACTATTACTAGTTAATAAGACACCAGTGGTATTAAAAAACAAACAAACAAACAAACAAACAAAACAAAAACACTTCAGGCAATAGTAGCTCAGAGGATAGAGTGCCCACCTGTGAACCAAAGGGTAGCTGGTCTGATTCCCAGTCAGGGCACATGCCTGGGTTGTGGGCTGCATCCCCAGTGGGGGCACGTGAGAGGAAACCACACATTGATGTCTCTCTCCCTCTCTTTCTCCCTCCCTTCCCCTCTCTATAAAAACAAACAAACAAACAAACATTTTTTAAAAAAAAACCTTCAGGCAATAAAACAAAAGCAGTATAACATCTTCTAGGTTCTCATTGGACTATGTTATGATGGTCTTGAAGGGCACTAAATGAGATCTCGGTGGCTTGAAAAACTTATTAACACAACTCTCTGAAAGATAACCTTACTACCACAGAGCAAGTTGGTGTTCCTGGGGTAAATTTGATTCATTCCTGTGACTTAAACACACACTTTCCAAAATGGAGGTGTACAAGGCCCTGTGCAAGTTGAAAAATATATATAAATCACTGGTATCATCTCAAAACCCTTAGGCAGACTTAGGCATCACCACAAATCTTCTGCTCAAGGTCAGTGTCTGAAAAGATGACCAGAGTGGGTATCCCAACACCTCCTGGCCCCTAACTGTAGCAGAGGGTAAAATTAACTGTGCTTTGTCTAAGCCAAGTAATGAAAAATTTTATTGAACTGAATAAAAATAGAAGAAGCCCTCTACATACTGTGTCTCACTATTGCTGGACTCACTCACCTGAGCTACGTTTCATCAAGTTCCTAGAACTCAGTTATAAATTGTACTTTATCACTGGTCACAAGCTGAGAGTCTTGTACCTACCATTTAATTGCCTTGAAGCCATGTGCTTTTCACATGCTGATAAATGACTACATTCAAAGTGTACAAAGTCCTCCTAAGAATATACAGATACTGATTTAGAATGTAGCCTTACCCACATGGTTAGCCATAAATAGCAAAGGACATGCAGGGCTTCCTTAGAAAGTTTTGGTAGGAGGTGACAGCTGAGATCACTGAGTAAGACAAAGGCTATAGCCTCCAGAGCCTTGTGTCACGGAAAGGGCATTGGAAGGGCATTTTTTTTTTTTTGGGGAAATGGAACGCATTTCCCAGGAGGCTTACACAAGCCTACCTGACCACAGTGATGCGAAATATGCAGATCTAACTGCGGACGCCAGAAACGAAAGTTGTCACCTCAGGCCAGGGCAGCTGACGTGGATGGGAATCCAGCCGGAGAAGGATGCAGGAAGGGAGTCCTTGGTGGCAGGGACATTCATACTCAGGTGTTCAGAATTTACAGCCATTTGAGTATGCAGTATTTCTTTTTCTTCTCCAGTGAGCAATAGGGGCAAGATGTAGGATCAAAAGATAAAGCTGGTATAACCTCGGTGTCCTGCAGTCACAAGCATTCCTGCTTCCCGTGAGAAGCCAGGGCTTGTGCACGCTGGCGCACAAAGTGCCCTCAGGCATGCAGTTGCCTTCTGTGCAAGCAAGGCCTTACAGGGTGTGTTCCTGTGAGTGTATGTGCCCCATTGAGCCTGAACACTGAGTTGCATCCAAGGGAGAGGCTCCAGAAAATGCCGCAAAAGAAGAGATATGAGAAGCCTCAGTAGTACCTCTGACTGGGAGAAGGAGAGCCAGAAGCTGGTTCAAAGATGTGCACCTACTGGTGCAGCTTCTCTGCCCTTGCTCAGAGGTCCTTAAACACTCAGGGTAAGGGACCACTGAAGGGGAGGCCTGGTGAAGACTACAGAAAAGCATATTGACTATGGCTTAGTGGAGAGGCAGGATGGGTACAGTGACAGCCCTTGGGCTCCTAAGTCCGATCCCCTGGGTTTGAAATCTGTTTTCTTTTTAAGCTGTGTGACCTTTAGAACATCATTAACCTCCGTAGGCCCCGCTGCATTATCTTTAGGCTGGGGTTATTGTGAAGACTAAATGAGACAATCCACATAAAGTGCCGAACAGAGTACTCTCCTATGGTAAGTGCTTCATAACTGGTAGAGACGATTATTCTAGCAATTTGATGAAAAAACATAGAAAGCTCAAATAAATCATGGTAGGGAAAAGGAAACAAAATAAAATAAATAAAAACAAAAGAAAACTACACTGCACTGTCTGAAAATACGTTGCATTAATTATGGATCTAGATCCAAGGGCCAAGAGTCCCTCAGTTTAAATTTTTTTAAAAAAGAAGGAAATTCATGTGTGTAGCGTGTGTGTAGGCACCCCTGCACATGTTTGCATCCTTTCATATTTTAAATGTTTTATGGGACGATGGGGGATTTTCTAGGGTTACATGGTAAGTGCTTCTAGCTTGAAATGCAGTGTAACACATCACTGGGCAAGGAACCCATGAAGGCAAACGGTCAAGGTTTTCACAGTGTGATGCTCCCGTGTTGAGGCAGCTGTGGGAAATGCTTTTGGAAGGAATCAACCACAAGCCAGGGAAAAGGAAGGAAAGGTAGGACTTGCGGGCAGCGCCTAGCTGGTGAGAGGGTTTTGACCAAAAGCCCAAGGGAGTAAACCCTGGATTCAAACAGCCTAGACAAGGCCTTCTTGTCTAGGCCTTGCACCGCTGTATCATCAGAGACCAGAGAGCCTGGAGGAACCTCAGCTGCGGGCCAGTAAGAGACCAAAACTGGCTGGGGTGGGCAGAGGATGACACCACGGCACAGCTGCGAGGACCTGTCGGACTTTTAGTGTGTGCCCAGAAGAGGAATCACAGGTGCAGGCAGCTCCACTGTGGTGCCTGGTACTTCACTCCTGAGAGCTGCCTGATGACACCCACACCTCCCTTCCCCCACCTCCGTCTCCGCTCACTCCTCTGAAGGTCTCTGCCCCTCAGTGCTACAGTGCCTCTGTCTACCGCAGTGCAAGTCCTAGGCTAGAAGGTGGTGAGCTTCAACCTTCTCATGTGCTGAGCATTCTGCACACAGACAATATTACAGACTTATGTACTTAGATGACAGAGAGCTTCACTAGCCTACTGTCTCTTGCAGAAGCCTACAAGGTCCAATTTTGAGGATCCCAGTTCAAGGCTCTGATGCTTATCTACATTTACCGCTTCGGGGCCCATGTGGACAAGGTGAGCAGGCAGACATGGTGCGAACCGTGGCTTTGCACTTATTGGGCCTGGGACATGGAACCAATCACTTCCCCTCCCTGAACCTCAGTTTCCTCTTGTTAAATGGAGAGTACATGGACTTGGCATGAGAAATGATGAATATGCATGAAGAGATCATGATACTAGATGACTCTCCTAGATACAAGCAAAGCACCCCACCCAGTCTGTGGCACACAGAAGCCACTTAATAATTGCAATTGCTCGGTATTGTTGCTGCTGGTCTGCATACTAATGTTCTAGAGGTATAATGATGGGATTTAGTGCAAACTGAAACTGAGCCCCTTATTGATTTAAACCTGGGAGGCTGGACCTGGATGAGCCATTTAAAAAGCAATCTGCTCCTGCTGTCTGCAATTCACCCCCCTCTAACTGCAGCGGCCACCTGACAATGCGAGTGAATTGCTGTAAACAGTTAATGAGGAGTATGGCTGTGTTTGGAAAAACTGTATAATCACTACCCCATTACTATGCAGTCAATGAACCTGTCATTTGCCATCCAGCTTCCTATGCTCTCTGTTTCCTAACTGTCTAGGGTGCTGATTTATCTGACAGAGGAAGGAGGCCTCAGAGCAAGGTTCTGGGAAGCAGACTTTTCTAAACATCTGTAAGACCACAAAGGTGAGGGCCTCACCCAGAACCAGCCTTGCAGGCGGTGTGGTTTCCCACAGAAATGAGAGCAGGGCCTGCAGGTAAAGGCAAGTCTTGCCCACCAGCTGGAAGATAGGCCCTGGGAACCAAAGGGCATCTGGAAGGACTTGGAAATGCTTTCCTCAGTGTTCAGAGGAATAACAAAGGAGTATCAATAAAAGCAGGTCTTGCTTTTCCACACTTGACATTTTACTTATCAGCTTATTTATTGTGGTCTAGTTAATACCTATAAGGTCTGCCCAGAAAAAATCCAGCCGTTGTTAATATAACAGGAACGGCTTGAGACACATCGATGTAACCTGGCAGCCAAGGAGAGTGTGCTGAAATGTGCATACATGAACAATGACATCTTCACTGTACTGATCAGTGGGAGCAGTAGACGCCATTGAGTGAACATGTGTACTGTGTGGCTGTTGCATTCAAAATGACTGAGTAGAGCAACGAATCTGCATCAAATTTTGTGTTATGCTTGAACATTCCTCCATGGAAACTATTCGGATGATTCAGAAGGCCACAGCTATGGGCAACTGGTGATTGGCAGCTTTATCACCACAATGTGTCAGCCTATACATCAGGTCTCCTGCAGAGTTTTTTGGTAAAACATCAAATTGTCCAAGGGACTTGGCCCCCCTTAAACCCAGATTTGGTGCCTTGTGACTTCTGGCTTTTCCTAAAACTAAAATCACTTTTAAAAGGGAAGAGATTTCAGACTGGTTGATGAAATTCAGGAAAATACGATGGGGCAGCTGATGGTGATTGGGAGAATTGTGCAAGGTCCCATGGTGTCTACTCTGACAGGAACTGAGGCATCAGTGTCTTATGCCCGATGTTTCTTGTATTTTGTATCTTCTTCAATAAATGTCCCTATTTTTCATAGGTCAAGGCTGGATACTTTTTGGACAGACCTCATATATTTCACTTGTCAATCATTAACTCATTCATTCGTACATCAGTTCATCCGTTCCACATATATGTATGAGGTGTCCACTGTGTGCTCAGTACTGTTCCAGGCACTACAGATACAGCAGGGGTAAAAGAGACAAAATGCCCTGTCCTGAGGGGCTTACATCCCAGTGGGGAGAGACAGACAGACAAGTACACACAGCGTATGTGTGAAGGTGATAAGAGCCACATGAAAGTAACAAAGCGGGGAAAACAAGAAGTCATGCTGGAGAGAGGGCATGGGATTATAGGTAAGGGGGTCAAGGAGGCTCAGTGAGAAGGTGATACCGGAGCCAGGATTGAAGGGCAGAGGTGTCCCCTGCTTTTCTGGTGACTACCCCAAGGTCACCCCTGCCAAGCAAGGGAAGCCCTTCACTTGTAAGAGCGTTTGGTCTCATCCTCCCTTGCCGTTAAGATGTGTGTGCTCCAAGCAGGCCAGGTGCCCGACCTCAGGGGTGGGATCAGGGCTCAGGGATGGACGCCCAGGGAGCAACCTGGGCCGAGAGGTGTGGAGTGTGCAGAGGTGCTCACCTCCTCCAGCCGCCGCCGCTGCTCCTTCTGCTCTTCTATGCGCTTCTGGCGCTCTGCCAGCAGCTGTCGCTTGTGCTCCTCGTTCTCCCGCTGCTGCTGCTCCAGCTGCTGCCGCCGCAGGGCCTCAGACCGCTCCTTGTTGGCCAGCTGCAGCCTCAGGAAGTCTCGCCGCAGTGTCGACTCCCCTGGCAGGTTCAGAATGGAGCTGTGGGCAGGAGAAAGAAATCAGGACCCCGAGAGGGGCAAGGGCAATCATTATCAAGGGTCTCAGGGGAGCAGATCAGGGCAAATCACTCCCCTGTACGCAGCTAAAGAAGCCACACGTTCAAGCACAGGCTCTTACGTCCTCCGTGAATTAGAATTACTCAACCCCAAAAGAAACAGAGTCAAGGTCAGAGACCAGTGTCCACATTCCCTTTCAGTGTGACTATTGCAGACACATGCTGTCACTGTCCCTAGAGGGATGTCACATTCCTAGAGTCACCACCACACTCCACCACCATCCACACCTCTTTCCACAACCGTCCGCATTGTTCTCTCACCCTGTGACATAGCAAAGATCTGTTTCCACAGCTTTTAGTGTGTGTGCAAGCCCCAAGCCCCTGAGCAGCTTATGTTCATGTTTAGGAAAGGCAAGAACAAAGCCAGGAGATAAAAATTGATCGGGAGCAGTGAGAGAGCCCACTCTGCCTAGAGAAGCATAGGCCGCCCTCACTCCCCTCACCTCCTTGACTGCTGTCACCAATGCCCAGGAGACGAAGGGCAGGCTGCCCATGGGGGGACGCCGTGAGCAGGGGAGGGGAAGTTCTGGATCCAAGGTCAACAGAGCTGGGATCTGAACCCAAGCTGACCAAGTCTAAGAGTTTAGGACTTGTCTTCCTACACCACTGTTGAAGTGAAGTTAAATGGTGTGGTTCTGGCCACAGAGGGTGCACTGATTTCCTAGGTCCCCTTTATGCACGGTGAGCCTCATTCTGCGTCGCCTGTAAAATGGTGATTGTGCATGTGTGTGTGCATGTGTGTGTGTGTATATGTGCATGTGACAGGGAACAAAGGGACAGAGGAACACCAAAAACAATGGTGGCTGAGGGCTGTCCTACTCACCATCTAACTGTATGTGTGTAACTCAAAGTCTGGACACAACAGCCTAACAGACAGGTAGAAAATGGCTCCCATTTGTTCATACAAATCTAGCCCTTTTAATCCTTCTGGCAGCTCTCACCTGAAATCAATACGTTAAACAATTCTTGAGTGCCTGCTATGGAACAGGCACTATATAATAGGCTCTAGTGGGTACAGCAGGAGGTAACCAAATTCTCCCTCTAGAGTTATCTTGTGGGGAAGACAGAAAGACAATGAGGCAGACAGGCTGATAAATACAAATAACATAATTTCAGGTATTGACAGGATCTATAGAAGATAAAGTGTGAGAGTTTACAAGTGACAGTGGTAGGGTGCTGGGGTGACGACTCAGGGTTTTGCTTTGAATGGGATGATCAGGGAAGACCTCTCTGAGAGGGTGACAGTTAAGGTAAGACTCAAATGAAGAAGAATCAGTCATGAGAAGAAGGGGAAAATACTTTGGGCAGAAGGAAAACAAGTAGAGTTGACCCTTGAACAATGTGGGGGTTGGGGGTGCTGACTGCCTCCTTGCACAGTAGAAAATCTGTGCATAATTTTGACTGCCTCCAAAGTTAGTTATCACTCAACAGGCACGAGGGATGGGTTCTAGGACCCCCCCCCCCCAACCCCTGCAGACACCCAAATCCAAGGATGCTCCAGTTTCCTGTGTAAATGGTGCAGGTCAACGCATACAGTCGACCTTACGTATTCACCGACCCCGCGCAGTTCAAAACTTTTAAGAGTCAACTGTATAAAGGCCTGTAGTGGGAACAAGTGTAGCCTCTTCGAGTAACTGAACTCCAGCTGGCCTTCTTCAGAGCAGAGTGAGTAACAGGGAGACTGGAACAGAGGAGGTCAGAGAGACAGGGCCGTGAGGGGACAGTGTTATGGATTTGGAAGCCACACATGGAAAGGTTAAGCAGGAGAGTAATATGATCTGAACAGAGGACAGTGCAGGGGGTAGGATGGCAGGCAAGGCCACCAGTTGGGCTGCTCCTGCCATGGCTCTTGGGTAGAGACTTTAGGGTGGGAGTGGAGGGGATGGAGGCTGGGCTGGAAGAACCATTTCCGGACCGAGTTAGTGAGATCTGCTGGTGGACCTAGTGTGTGGAGTGGAGGATGACTTGCAGGTTTGGTTTTGGCATCTGGGCAGTGATGGTGACAACTGGGGTGGAGAGTGCTAGGGGAGAAGCCATTCTGGTGGCAGTCGGTGACGTGACCGTTCCGTTTTGGAGAGGGGTTAGCGTGCTGTGTGAGGTACTACCACAAAATGATATCAAAGGCCTCCATTCCCGACATTCCATAGACAGTGCTTGGGTCCTACCAACTAGCCTCCTCTAAGACCTGCAGTCTTTGTGCAGAACTCTAAAACTAACTCCAGATCATAACGCTTGCTTCGGAAACCTCACATGCACACGACGATGCCTGTTAACATTAAGAGATGTTGAATCGATGTCGGGTGATCTGAGCTGTATTACTGACTGAATCATTAACTTGGTATATGACCAGGTTGCCACCCTTGGACTGTTACCCCATCTCTAAAATGAGATAACCACTGTTCCTTCCTACATTTCTGAATTTCACGAAGATTAATTAGATGTGTCCATAAAACAGGACTTGGAACATAATCTTCAATGTGCTATAATGACATGTTACAATTATAGAATGTTCAGGCATGGCTCGGTCAGCTCACTAAGTGACTCCTGACATGCAGGCTAGCAAGCATGAGTTAAAACGGGGCTTTTCAGATCTCCAGAGAGTGATCAGAATGACTGACATGACCGTCTGGGTGAGCTTTGGAAAAATAGTGTACAACTTCTTTGAAAGCAGGGCGCTTGGCCCTTCGCTTCCCAAGAATGACCATTTACCATGTCACTACTTGACAGTCACCATATTTATGCAGCTAAGCTGGGGGTGGCCAAGATGTTAAGTATTAGATGGAAGGAAAGAATTATCTCTCAGTCTTTGACCTTGAGAAGTCCTGTGGCAGGTGAACAGAGAAAAACTGGGCAGCTCAGCAAGCTCAGTCTCACTCTGTTCCAGTGGTTCAGTAATAATCCAGCATAGTGGGTCTGAGGTGGCCCCAAAAGGAACCCACCAGCACATTCCAGCAGCAGTGGCTGAGCAGGCCCCTTCCCTGGTCAGGAAGCTGTGCCTCAGCAATGCAGGAACTGCTTCTTCCTCTGGAGCACTGGGCTCCCCTCCTTAAGTGGCTAACAGATAAAGACCCGTATATTTCAGTGACATTTCAACTTGTGCATTTTTCTCAGTGAACCCCTTTTACATGTACAGTGTGCCTGCCATGATGTGTGTGACTGTACCCCTGGATTCCCAAACAGCTGCCAGCTGAATTCTCTCACAAAAGATAATGCTGGCAGTGTGAGCACACCGGCATTAATTATTTATAAACACAGACTAGAAAAAGTCAAAGTCAAAGTCAAGTGAAATTCAAAACATGGAGATGATAATAATAAAGCAGTGCTTGATTCTGGGGTCCAACATGTGACAACAGGAATGGGCATGAAAGTCTCTATTTAGGGTTTGCTTCTGGGGTGTAATTTGATTTCGTGGAAATTGTTTCCTCTTGGATTAGGCTGTGGTGAAAGTACCAAGGCATGTGACAAGGATGGTGGCTGCCCAAATGGGCTTGTCAAAGGTACGGAGTAATGAACTAAATGACTCAAGTTCAAAAACACCACTTAGGTCTCCTGAAAATGACAGTTTTAGATACTTTTAGCCCTGTATTACCCAGATAGTTGCCTCCTGCCCATTCTACACATTACATATGTGAGGAAACAAGGTCTTAGAATAGAGACCATAAATCTTGGGCGACAAGATAAAGGATATGTTGATTTCCACATTTTTGTAAGAGTCTGCCTAGGGAAATTTCCCCAAATTAATGAGCATATTTGTAGGCAATAAATTAAATAAGACCACCATGCTGGATTCTTAAAAATGAACCTATACATCAACAGGAAGTAAATTTCCCACAAGCAGAATTTGGAATGTGAAAATGAGAAGACTTAGCTTCTGCTCTCCTACCTGGGCTCTCCTGAGTCATTCTCCTCCTCTTCTTCCTCACTTCCACTGTACTCGTACTCTGTTTCATCTAGAGAGAGACTCAAGGAAGGTTAGTGCACAAAAAAGACACCACAGCTGTGTAAAGCCCAACCCCCTTGCTTTATATATAAGTGAATTGAGGTCCAGAGTGGTTTACCCTGAACTCCAGGCCTTCTGACTTGAGCTCCAAAAGTTCCCATCAGCTGGATTCAAGTACATGGAAGTAACCACATCTAATACTGTCCCAGCCAGCGCAAGAGCTCTGTCCCTAGTGGTGTTCTTCACACGAAAGTGAAGATGAGGAACGGAAACATCGCCTTTCAGTTTGTGTTAGTTCATAATGTATAGAACCACCTCAGAGAATCTTCGATTGGCTCATTGTTAACTTCTTGACCTTATTAATCATTGTTCAAGTAGGAATTTTAATATGTCTTATATGGACTCCAAATTGCCTTGAGATATCTTGATAAATACCAGAGAGAACCTTTTGACAAAATGTGCTATTAAAAATATAGTTAAATGTGTTTTAATCGACCCAATTTCACTGGGGACATCCATTTAATTCAATAATATGTTAAGCAACTTAACATGCAATAATGAATAAGACTGAGTCTTTGCTTTGGAGGAATCTAATGGGCAAGAGGGACAAGTAACAAATTAGAGTCCCCATGATGAGGAAGAAAGGGAACTAGTCTTTGCTGGGCATCTCCCATGCCAGTCACCATGCTAGATACTACACCTGTATTGTCCCATTTATTCCTTTTAACAATACTTTGAGATAATATCCATTTCTCAAATGAAGATACTGAGATTATAAGTGGTTAAGTAATGTGACCAATGTCATCTCATTCATAAATTTGGGATTTGGATTTAGAATTCAATTCAAAACTTTTCCAATTTTAAAACTAGTGTTCTTTCCAACATATTACATGCTATATAGAGGTACACAAAAACTGCAATGAGATATCTGAGAAAGAAGGAGCTAAGTCTGCTGGGGAAGGGGGACAGCACAATCTCGGAGGGAAAATGATCTGGGCCCTAGAAGGTCAGTGACCCTTTTCCAGGCAGATGGCAGCTGAAAGTGGTGGGAAAAGGGCTTTCTAGGCAATGTAACCACCTGACAGTGGCCAACAGCATCACAGTGCATAGCGTATTCAGGAAACAATGAGCCATCAGTGGCTAGATGTCAGGGTGTGAGAAAAGCAGATGGTGTGCAAAAGGCCAGCAGGTTTGATACGGCTTGCTGATCCTTACATAAACCATGCTGAGAACTTTTCTGTGGGCAGTGGGCTCCTTCGGAGGAACTTTTGATTTTGACTGAGGGAGGGTGATAACACATTACTGTTATCCTTTCATAGCAGTGGGTTAGTAATCACAACTTGGGAGGTATTTGTGCACCCTTAAGGAGCTAAAACTGCAATTTGGTTATATTGTCACCAGGGGCAGCAGATACATGCTGAGGACTACAGCACTTGATCCTTGATCATAAGCTTGAACACACCTTGCCTTCCATACCATTTAGCCATTAAAGGGATAAAAAAAATGAAGCCAAAAGTGTGATGACTTCATGAGTATTTTTTAAAATCACAAGTTAGCTTCACATACTCATATTGAGGCCAGTTATGAAATGTAAAGAACCTTCATAAAGTGTCTCAATATTCTACATTAAAAGTTTAATATTCCAAACTTTCCCGCAATGAATCAACAGAGTTCAAAGTAAAATGCAGAGATTTTATCGGTTAAGGGAAATGACAGCAAGGAAAAAAGCGCCCAATTAATCTAATTATTTTTACTCTCTAGGGTAAAACCTTCATTTATCAGCCTCCTTAATTATAATATTTCTCCAGAATCTGGCTTGATTGCTTTTGTATTACTGGCTTAAATTAGCATGTGTCAACATATTTTAAGGAAAATATATGAGGTAAAAATATCATAAAGCAATGCACATTAAAATTGTTTGATTCTGTGGTGGTTACCAGAAGGGAAGGGGGGTCGGGGGAGGTAAAAGAGGGTTAAGGGGTCAAACGTATCACGATGGAAGGAGACTTGATTTTGGATGGTAAACACGATGCAATATACTGATGATGTGCTACAGAACTGTGTACTTGAAACTAGTATAATCTTATTAACCAATGTCACCCTACTAAATTCAATAAAATTTTAGAAACTGATTCAACCAAAAGCTGGTCTTAGAGCTACTGAGAGTAAAATAGTGTTAAAAGGAACCAATTAAGTCATTTGGTTAAACCGAGCAAACAAAGTGAGATCTCATTTGATCAATGCTCTTTCTTGGGGAACAGACGAAAATGGGCCCTAAATCCCCTCCAACTCAAGTTCCTTAGATGACCATGTAACAGCTGAGTGTACCTACCACCTAAAATGTTACTCTTCTACTTTGCAGAGAAGGAACACATTAAAAATAGTCTGTTTTTTTTTTTTCCATGGGATGGAGAATTCTGACTCACATTGCAGAGTTTGTGCCACCAAAATGTGAAAACAACCCGAGGTTCAAACTTTATCCATTCCTACCAGTCAGGGGCAGAGAGGTCAGAGGTTTTCAGAAAGTAACCCTAGCAGTACTGGAAAATTATAGGTCAACAAAGAATTGTCTAAATAAGAACAGCTAATATTTATCGAGGATGTCCATGTACCAGACATTGTATTAGGAAATGTACATGCACTGTCACATTTAATCTTTGCAACAATGCCAGGCGATCCTAGTTATCACTGTAAACCCAGTCGTTTCTTAAAGATCAGGAAACTGGGCTGAAGCTCAGGTAACTATTAAAGGGTAGAGCTAGCCTTGAACTCAGAATTTGAGTCTGAAAATAAGATTCTGAGCACTTAACCTACTTTATGTACCCATAGTAAATTAAATTTCCTTTTTCAAGAAGGTCACCTTCAATGGCTGCATGTCTGACATACCACCTTAAAATATTCCCTGTAAGATTTCGACTTCACGGAGTGGCCCACGGCCACCATTAGGAAAAAAGCCTGGCAGCCTCTTTTCTTTCACGGAGACTAGAAGAACATTCATTCTGCCTTCCAAATAACTAAATCAGAAATGAGCCTCACAGCACAAAAACCTAAATGTTCAAAACTGCCAGTACAGAAAAATGTCAACTAGATTTTTTTAGGCTGTCTGTCTCCTGTAGAATTTTAGTCTTCAAAACATGAATATTCATTTGAATTAAGAAAACTGCTTGTCATATTAACCTGCTCCATAGCACCACTCAACATGCCTCTTTTTGTTCAGCGACTGGAAAAGGTTGTATTTCTTGTGGTTCTGTTCTCTCACGAAAGATTCCGTCCAGCCGTGGATGAGGTACTTCACTGAGGCCCACAGGCTGACCTTGGAGGCAGCCTCTCACACCAAAGAATAATGCAGGCCCATTTGAAATCCCACGGTCATGTTCAAATACGTCAAGAGCCCAGGACTCACTCCATCTTTTGTTTCCCTTGTTGAAATACAAATGTGCTTCTAACCTTTCTCTCCTCGTTTCTTCTTTGTTCTATCAATATGGTCCTTGAGCTGAATGCGGACCTGTCGTTCATTAGGCTGGTCTCGGATAAATGGATGCTTCATCAGTTGCTCTGTCGCTGGTCGCTGGCTGTGATTCTTTACCAAGCAGCTCTCAATAAATGACTGAAATTTTTTTGACCTGTCAAACAAAAGAGATGAAACACAGACTGAAAGACAGTCCATAGAAAGGCAAACATATTCGTGTGAAATGTTAGAATTAAAAAAAATAAGAGAAAAATAGGTCCGATCGGCCAACATCGAGATCAACCCATCACAAAATAGGTCTAGCCCTTCATTAGGCACAGTGGGTTCCCCGGCATCATCACCACCCACACACAATTCATGCAATCCATGGCAGTGATATATGGGAAAGGAAGTATTTTTCACACAGTTTATACATAATATCTCACAGAAATCCAAAAGAAACTGGAGAAGCAAAAGACCCTGCTGGGAATCATACCTGGAAGTTCTACTGGAATGAGAGAACCATAGCTGGGTCTTAAAGGACGAGGAGGAAATCACTGTGGGGAAAGGACAGCTCAGGGAGGCATAAAATCAGTGAAAAACCACAGCCAGGAGTGAGCTCACTTTATGTCAGGGGGGCACTGAAGTGGGTTTTCTAAATGGCAGCAAATGCAAGCTGGGAAAAGTAAAATCGAGGTAGGGTAGGGGAGTCTATTTGGCAAAAATGAGCAAGATTATTCTATGGAAAAGTGAACTTGACTAAGAAAAAATTGAGGAGGTAATTTCAGAATCACGTTTGAACTTTGCTTTCCAATTCAAAAGGATAGGATGTATGTATGTATTTGCTATCAACTCCAAGGACTTGGAAACTTAACTTTAAGGAAGTAAGTTCCTAACCAGAAGCAAATTATCTCCGTCTAGAAAGGCTATATTTCTTCAAAGATAAACTCCATGCCACAGACGCACGGGATCGGGGAGCTGATGGGAGATACCACGCCAGTGATTAGGGCAGCAAGTACACAGTGTAGTAGAACTCAACGGTGGACTTTAGCTCTGATTCATGAGTTGATCATGCATGTTTTTGCTGAATTTATTACTTTCCCTAATGATAAATAATTAAGCTCATGACTCTACAGCATGCCTTTCTAAGGTGCTCCACAGCCAATCACCCTCTGAGACCTTGGCCAAACCCGTCACCCCCTGCTCAGAGCTGGAGGGTAATCTGTTTTTTGCTCTCTGTCACCCTCTTGTGAAGCACTGTGGAGTTACAGGAGCAGATTCCCGGAGCAAGCCATCCCAAGTTTCGGGGGAGGCGAGGTGCAAGCCTGTGTGTATTTGTGTGTATGTTTACTTAAGGCCTGAAGAGTATCCTCACCACTCAGAATGCAATGGTGAGCGTCTTCTCCAAGATTCAAATGCAAGAGGACATTCGTACATGCACCACTTCAGTCCTGCCAAGGTCAAAGCAGTTTCTCACCTTTTTCCATGTTTTTTTTTTTTAAATAAATTACTTTATTGTTGTTCAATTCCATGTTTTTAAAGTTCCAAATTATTGGTATTTTTTTCCTCCCTACATTTCTAAGCTATGTTCAAGCTTTTAAATTAGTTTACACAGAGATAAGGCAACCTGCTATGCTTGGGGCCACCCCAGGAGGAATCAGGATTGGGCGAGAAACAGCGAGACGGGGATGGACATGCTGCACCTCCCTCCAAGTGCTCCATCCCCAGCTGTTCCCACCACACTGGCGGCAGTCCTTGAGTTCAGGTGTGCTTGAGTCCTATTGGTACGACGAGCACACTGCCTGGTCCTATGTGTTTGCCAAACCTGAATGCATGGAGGGGTAACAGATGAGGGTTCTGGACAAGAGCTGTCACAGGGTCACCTTTAAATCTGTGCTTGCGAGGGACAGAAAGAGGGACTTGGAGAGCAGATATTGTTGGGTCGGCTTTCTCTCTCAGATCCATCAGATAAACATGTGGAGGCACAAATATGATATCACCTACAGACAGACCTTGTGCACAACAAACAAACAAACAAACAAACAAACAAACAAACAAACCCGTAAGGAATAAACTGAAGAGTTTAAAAAATACACAAATTCCACATGGTGCTTCTCTAGGTAGAAAATCCCTATTGCAACAGCATGGATGGAGCTGGAGAACATTATGCTAAGTGAAATCAGCCAGTCAGAGAAAGACAAATACTTACGATCTCACTTATATATGGAGTCTAATGAACAAACTGAACTAACAAGAAAAATGGGGACAGACTCATAGATGGAGAGCAGGATGACAGCTGGTTGGAGGGTGCAGGTGAGGGGGTGGAGGGGTGGAGCAAAAATGGAAAAGGACTCATGGATGTGGACAACCATGTGGTGATTGCTGGGGGGAGGGGGAGGGTACAAGGGGACTAAATGGTAATGGGAAAAATATACAATTAGGATTAAATTTTAGAAAACAAAAAAAGAGAGAATCCCTATTAGAAAGATGAAAACAAACAAATTCAGACAGAAAACCATTAAATATTCATGAAGAATGCAAATGGACATTTTCTTTTTTCTGCTTGCAACTAGAAGGAAGTGCTCATTTTTTATAAAGTGGTAGGCCATTCATTAGAGGATGATAAATAAATCACATCCAATTTAAAAATGAGATCCAGACTTAATAGACTGTCCCTTTCATTCCCCAATACTGACACCTCAAAAAAGTCAGAAACATCTCCAGGATGAGAATGTGTTCAAGAAGTTCCATGGAACCAGCCTGGTGCAGGGTCATTCTCCTAGAATCTCTCCTGGTGGGAAAGAACCTCAAGGAATATTCAAGCATGGGCCCAAAGGGCGGGCCAAGGATGCACTACCACAAAGCTGGAAATGTATTCCACATCTTCAAATGGTCCTGCGTTTGAAGAGAAAATGATGCTTACTTCAAAGAGATTCATGGTCTCTTATTTAAATTAGTGTGACCAAAGAATCAATATACTTAATTACACACTTAATTAAAACTAAAAACACTTCACTTATGCTGAATACCACCTGGCTGTTTGCTGAGTGGTCTTAAGGGTTTAAAGTACATTCACATGACTTTATTGTTAGAATCTCTGCTGCTAGTGCTTTAATTCTGTCTTTTTTTTTTTTTTTTAAAGAAATGCCCAAGATTAGTAATACTAATTTCCTCAGGGTTGGCATGGAGAGAGAGACATTAATGATTGGTGCATATAGTCTGAGACACTGGTTCTTTTAATACCAATGTCACTGAACACTTCATCCTCCCAGTTTTTCCTGATTATGTATTAAATTGTGTTAAAGGAATTAAACATGCCCAAAAGAGTATTACATTAATCATTACAACCAGCCAGGCTGAAAGTTGTTGGTAATCACAGGACTGACTCCCTAAAGGCAATTTGACCTTTAAAATTTGTTTTTGCTCCAGAACTATTCTGTTTTCCTCCATTGGCCTCCATCACTTACTGTGTGATTTTGGACAAATTGCTTAACTTCTCTGTGCCTCAGGTCCCCTGGCTGCAAATGGGGATGTTATTAAATACTTTTCTCAAAAGGCTGTTGTGATAATTAAATGAGTTAACTCATGTAAAATGCTTACAATAGTGCCTGTTACATGTATGTACATGCATTTACACACATAAATGCTATAGGTGCATTTGCTGTTATTGGTTATTATTATGACTATGATGATGACAGTGTCCCTGCAACCTCTAGCTATTACTGGGCTTAAAGAACAAGAGTGTCTGTCTTTAGGACTAGAGATTTAGAGACAGTACCCCCCCCATTTCTGTTGAGCTGAATAGTAGGGCTCTTTAAGGGAAGTATTTTGCATATATTTGGATTAGACATGCTAGCGAGAAGAGTCAACAGGACTGTTATCTCCAAAGAGACTGCAGAAAAGGTTAATTGAGAAAGTTCATGTAGCAACTTTTGTTTTGATTTGATAAAGTCCAAAGTCACACTATTACTAGCAAATTCAGTCTATTTGAAGTATTTTATGAATTTGCTATTATCACTCTACTACTTAGAACACACACACAAGTGGCTCTGTCATTTCCTAAAACAAAAGTGCCTGGTGGCCCACCAGGAATCAGAACTGGTGTTTCATAAAATAAGAGGAGACACTGTAAGCTCTGGAGTGAAAGCAGAAGGCTGGGGGGGTGGGTTCCAGACTGGCTCTCCCAGGGATGAGCCTGGGGCCCCAGACAAGCCACTTAACGTCACCAGGCCTTGCAGTCTTCAGCCAAAGCCCAAGTGGGAATCTTTGCATCTTTCTGGTGATAACAAATTATGATTCTTCTAACAATGTCCATTGAGCACTGCTTTGCCCATGTGAAACCTTTGCATTCAAAGGGCACATGAAAAGAACAAGACCAACCATCTTTTACGGGAACGAAGTCATCTCCACCTTCCTCCAGAAACCCCTGGAAGGAAACTACAGCACTGAGTATGTGTGCCAGGGCAGGGGTGCGGGCGCACATGGTGGGCAGAGAATGGGAGAGGACATCTTTGTAGGAGATGGCTGACCCACCTGGGTTGGCTCCAACCACACAGAGAGAGACGGGAGGAGGACATGTGAGCCCCAAATCACTGTCCATTTGCTGGGGGGTCATGGAGACAGAGGGTGAGGACATCCTCGCTCTCCTCTACTCAACCAGGAGAACGACGTCCCAAATGACTGAGCCAGCCGAACCCTGAATGGAGACCCTGACTGCATGACTTCCTGAGCTCTACGGCACAGGCGGCAAACACACGGCCCAAGGGCTGAATCCGGCCCTCCACCTTGTTTTATCCGGCCTGGTACCTTGTTTCTACCTGGCGGCAGCGCTGAGCTCTTGCTTAACTATTAAGGAGTAGTTACATTTATACAGTCCTAAAATTACATTCAGCCCTTTGAAGGCAACTGCGAGGCTGATGAGGCCCCCGGTGAAAATGAGTTTGACACCCCTGTTAAGGTTTCTCCTCCTTACGTTGCTGGGGGAAGGAAGGGCCAGGTTCCTGCGAGGAGGGATGCTTTCCTTGTTTTTACAGTGCAAGGGGCAAAAGCAGTGCTACTGCCTTTCTTTCCCCAATAGTAAGGTGCGAGGAAAAAATGTGCAACTTAGAGACTGGTGGAGCTCATTCTCTACCACTTTAACCTTGAAATTAAGAGTGGTACAGTAGAAGGAATGTGGGTTACAAACTTGGGAAACTAAAAGATTGTATACCCTTGTGCAAGGAGCATGACCTACCTGAGCCTGTCTCTGATCAATAAAATGAGGACTCAGAGCATTTGCCTGGCAAGGCAGTGACTAAGATGAAATATGTATCTTATTTTTTCATACACGTACATTATTGAGTCTATAACATACGTATTTCTTATATGCCTTGCATGTTGCAGATTCAGCTATGTTAGTTGGAAATGACCTTGACATAATGAAGAGTTCATGGCCAATCTCTACCACAATGGTGCCCCCATTTGGTAATACGTTCACATTACACTGAGAACAGTGTACTTCCTCTGATAACTCATTTAGGCAGAGAACAGCTGTATATAAAAGAACATTTTGGAGTTTTGTTTCTCTTGATGTGGCATGGAGGTTCCTTCTCTTAAAAAATTAAAGGAAAATAAACAAAATACTTCCTTTCCTCCCAAACCCTAGAGCACGTTAAAGCACACCCCATTTTAAATCCCTGTGGACCTGAATCTTCAAGACAAGAGTACAGCAGCCCTTGAACAACACCATTTTGAACTGTGTCGGTCCACTTATATGTGAATTTTTTTCAATAAATATGAAGCTGGCTCTCCATATACCCGAGTTTTGCATCTGAGGATTCAACCAATAGTTGGTATGGAGGGCTGATTGTATGCCTTAGTCTGTGCCACTTTATATAGGGACTTGAGCATTTGCGGGTCCTAGAACCAATCCCTCAAGGATATAAAGGAACAACTGTAGTTAAGTTTTTAGGGGAGTCAAAAGTTTTATTTGGATCGACTGCACAGGGGTCAGCACCCCTGACCATGGTACAAGGGTCAACTGGACTCTGAAGTTCTCAAGTATTTTCACTTAGAAACTGGAACTCTATCAGGGAAAGCGGGAGCCTCCCCGCGTGCCCTGTGGCTAGAGCTGCACACCACCTCATCAAGGCCAGGCTCTGAGGGCCAGAGAGTGCTTCTCCAGGGCTGCTGTTTCCCTGCTCACTAGCAAATGGCCGAGCTACCTTTCCTCTCCCTGTCCAATGGTGTGCACTTGTGCTCCTCACTGGCCTTCCCTCCCAGTCATGGAGGGCCAAGAAAGGGGGCCGGGTGACATGAAACTGGCCTGGCCTCCTCACTGTTCCTGGACTGACTAGCTCCCTGTGGCATTATCAAAATTGTCATTGTCTGAGGTTTGAAGCAGAACAGACAGACTGTATGTTCCACAAAGTCTGTATTTCTCAAACAAGGTCAATGCTGGGTTGATTTTTTTGGAACAATGAAAACTAAGACCACAGTACAGGAGCCATTCGCTCACTCTTCTGAGGGGCCAGACAGGCCCCTTGAAGGGCAGTGCAGGCCAGGTTAAGAGAAAACAGGACAAGCGCAGTGATCAACTGACTCCAGCTTCTGAGCTAGTGAGAGGTGGCTTTTGGGGCAGTAGGACAATCTCTTACCCCATAGGGCAGAGGGGCTCTTGGCAGGGTAGCACTGCAGCACCTTTGCACACAAGGCCAGACATCTAAATGTTATGCTCCATCACCAGATTTGTAACACTTGGTGATTAATACAAATATTTCTGAAACATGGTGTGGCTGCTCCAACAAAACCTACGTGCAGATGGCTCACTGGTCCTCCATGGGAGAGCTGGAAACATCTGTCCAGTGGCAGTGCAGGGAGACTAGAAGTGAACAGGGTGAGTGAAGTCCACTGTGTACAGCAGGCCCCTTGGGGAGGCTGGGAGTGAAGGACAAGCAGAAACCTAGTGCCACTGAGCTGCCTCCTCTCCCTGGGAGCCTGTTGCAGGGAGAAAGAAGGAAGCAGGGCCTGGGTACCCTGGCGATCACATGCTGTGCTGGTGCCCAATGGAAGGCTGTTGCTGGGGAGAGAATGGTCCTCTCACACCACAGTGACCCTCTAGAGAGAGAGGCAGGAGCGGAGAATGCTCTGCCTCCTTGTTACCAATAGCAACTCTCACTCTCTCTTCCTGCAGCCTTGGCAACTCCAGGGCTGTCATCCCTTCTGGCTGTCTCCTTCCCTTTCTTGGTGCCTCCCTCTTGTTCCACTGGAGTTGCTCTGCTGTTCCCAGATGACTGGTATTAACCAAGACTGTTCTCCACATAGGAGTGTGAAACTGTGAGTGGGTAGGTGAGAAACAGCAGGGCTCCAGTCAAATGCCTGATCATGAAGTGTCACAACAGGGGGCAAGAGTATCTGTCCCTTTATGCTCTAACTGCCCAGAATATGTCTCTAGAAAAGGATAGGAGGTCACAGGAGGTCCACAAATTGGCCCAGTGCCAGGGGAATCAGAGGTTCAAGAATGCAGCAGGAAGGATACACCGAGGCCACCAGGGTAAAAGGTGGGAGCGATGCATTTTTGTTACAGACTGATTAGGTACATAGACCTGATATAAGTGCAACATGCCAGAAGTCCAACTTCTGGCCTGACCTGTCAAACTCTGTTTCCCAAACTTCAAGCAATCATACACTAATGACATAATTTTTCACCAAACCCTTCCACCACTCATCCTAGAATTCATTTAGTATTTTTCTCTAAGTCACTTTTTCATGTGAATAACTTTGTTAAATGGGAAGGCTATATTGCTATTCAAAATAAGAAGCCAATATCGCCTGTCATGAAGAGAAAGCAATAGAACACCAAAAATTACCAATGTTCATGCACAGACCCATGAAATCATCTCACATACTACCAGGCGTGTGTAAGCACTTAGAGAGAATTACTGCCTTAAAAAGTAGAAGTCAGCCAGCCTAACTCTCTGAACTACTGCCTGCTACTCTGAGACATTCTGTGCTGCCAGAAAAGAGATTACCTGGGTTCCACCATCCATTTTTTTAAAAGATTTTATTTATTTATTTTTAGAGAGGGAAGGGAGGGAGAAAAAGAGAGAGAGAGAGAGAGAGAGAGAGAGAAACCTCAATGTGCAGTTGCTGGGGGCCATGGCCTGCAACCCAGGCATGTGCCCTGACTGGGAATCGAACCTGTGATGCTTTGGTTCACAGCCCATGCTCAATCCACTGAGCTACGCCAGCCAGGGCCTACCATCCATTTTAGCTAAGAGCTCCTTACCTTAACAGTATGGGGTAAAGACTTGCTGTACAAATACAGGAGTCCCCCCTTATCCATGGGGGAATGTTCTGAGACCCCTAGTGGATGCTTGAACACACAGACAGTACAGAACCCTGGAGAGATTAAGTTCTTTCCTGTACATACATGTATGCCAATGATAAAGTTTAACTTATAAATTACGTACAGTAAGAGATTAATAACAGTAACTAATAATGAAATAGAACAATTATAACAATAACTGCAATGAAAGTTATGTGACTGTATCTCTCAAAATATCTTACTGTCAAGCACTCACTTTTCTTCTTCGTAACACAATGGGAGAGGATACAGTCCTATATGATGAGATGGAGTGAGGCGAACGATGTAGGCGTCATGACGCAACGCCAGGCTACAGAGGATCGCCTGCTTCTGGGGCTTCTGGGTCATTAGGCCATGACAATGTCAATGGTTGGGGAGATTTAACACTTTTGCCAGCAGCTGACCACGAGTAACTGAAACCTCGGAAAGGGAATCCACGGACAAGGGGGAACTGCCGTAGTAACTCAATGCGTATTTGATTCAGTAAGATGTTCGACTCATATGTCAAGTCACTCACCAAGTCTTAGTGTACACAGTCTAATTCTGTCAGCAGGACCTCAGTATTTGAGTTAATCTAAAAAAGAATATCAGGAAAACCCGCCCTTGGATCTGTAAAACACTGAAGCCCAAACTCACCACTTCTTAGACTTCAGCCGAGGCGCTGGGTTCCGGGGGATGAGGAAGAGGGCTCTCATTGGGTGCATGTCACAGAGAGCTGCAAGAGACCAAAACAGGGGCCAGCTCCAGTGAGGAGGCCAAACTCACGCCAAGTTCACCCTCGCTGTGCGGCCAAGGCTGCCAAGTGGCTCCCTGAGTCCACGCATGACCAGTGAGCGGAGTCAGAAGAGCACAAAGCTTCCATCTGGTGAGCGCTGAAAGAGCTGATGTCTCATTACAGGAGTCTCTTAAAATACAACACATTTCAGCTAGAGAATAGCATCTCTACTTTGACTTTATAATTAAGTAAACAAAGTTAAAGGGTCAACGAGGTTTGCTTTGCTATAAATAAGCATCTAAGATTCCAAGTAAACAATATCAAGATAACCACTCAATGGAAATGGGAAGTTATTTTAGTTAGTAAAGCTAAGTGTTAAGAATAAAGGATTTTTTATAATCTATGGCATGCTTCTTATACATTCTCATCCAGATGCAATGTTATCTACATAGATTTTGAGTATAAAAGACTACACCAGACACCGTTCTCTGCATTTCCAAATATCCTTAAGGACTTTCCGGGTTTTCCGATGGGCTTTTGTTTTGTTTCATTCCCTGGCCCCAGGTAGACCAGAGGATTAAGGCAAACGAAGTCTGGCAGGAAAATTTTAAAACTATCTCAACTTCTAAACATGATATCATTGTTTATAGTGAAAGCACTCAAACTTTCTTGTTTTAATCAAAGTTATCTCACTAGTTTACTTTTCAAATATCTGGGAGTATCTTTTCCTTTGTGCCTAGAAGAACAATCTAATCTCCCTAAAAGCTGAAGAATTCTGTGGGTTGAAACTTATTTTTAGCCTCTGCAACTACTCATCAAGAACGATAATATGGTTTAAAGACTGTAATATATTATTTTTATGACTCATAAATGCCTATTAGCATTGTGGATGAGGGGAAATTTGTCAACACAGACTCCAAATCAATCATGCTACAGATGAATTCTACCAACTGTAGAGTGAGAAATAAGAAAACTATAACGATTTGAAGGTTAAAAAGCATCCTACGAGCATAACAACCCGTCATGCAAATAAGGGGCCTCTGAAGAGCAGGTGCCAAGGTGTTTTTAAATGTCAGAAGTGGAAATTTCTGCCTCAAAGGAAGCAGAGAGGGAGCCAGAGCAGGCAGAAGTGTGCTAGACTGTCCTACAGTCTAAGGAAACTCAGGAATAAAATGGAGGAGAGAGTTGCCTGCAGAGGAAGGAGGCCTGTGTCTTCCAGGATAGACTCTGCTGCCTTATGTCCCTGTCACGCTTGGTCACTGATGGGGAGTAGTCCCTGGCAGGTGCGGTCTTATTGCCACGGCGGCAGCTAGGCCCTTGGTCAGTGGCCTGGCCACCCAGGCCTGCCTGGTACAGGTGCTGCGCAGGGCCAATATTTCAGATCTCAAGGAATCTGAGAGCTTCTCCAGAGAGCCAGAGCCCGGGCCATGCAGCCTGGACTATGGAGGGAAATCTAAAAGTCTAAACATCAGTGTTTCGATATGAGTGAATGCAGCTGAGTGTAAGTGTTTCTGTGACTCACGCACTAAAAATCAGCTTTGAATTTTTGTTGGAGTTTATGGTCTTAGTGGTGTACCTCAGTTTTATGGTAGGTAGATGAAGGGTAGTTCAATAATCGACTACACACTGAATCTGTAAAATAAATAAGTCTCCCCAAAGTTTGCCTCCCTTTTCTTTTTTTTCCATCATCAATTTAAGATCCTCACACCACTTGGAAATGAATGGATTCCTGGTTGACTTAAGGACTCTGCTTTCTAAATATGCCAGCTCGATTCCACGCAGGGCTTAGCGTAGCAGAAGTAAAGCTACCGCGGCTCCTGGCAAGGAAGCTTCAGTACCTGCAGAGCAGACCAGCGACAGAGTTCACCCTCAGGAAGGTACTTACGGGGAGCACCTTCTGCCATCTCGATAGCGGTGATTCCCAGGGACCACAAGTCACTCTGGAAGAGAAGGAAGGCACAGACACAGGCGTAAATGCAGCGAACAAAGGATAACTTTGTTAAGCCTGGTAATTGCTTCAGAACTGCCTGTGGGAAAGACAGTCAGTTGCCTCTTTACAAACTTATTTCAGCCGCGAAGCTTACAAGTGGGAACCTCGTTCATTTTCATTGACAATACCTTTCATGGTGCCTGACACATAGTGAGTTTTCAATAAATGTATGAAAAATGAATATATGGTTAAAAAATTAATTTATCACTACTTTGGATGGTGAACACACAATACAATTTATCGATGATGTATTATAGAATTGTACACCTGAAACCTATATAATTTTATTAACAAATGCCACCCCAATAAATTCAATAAAAATTAATTTATCACTAACATTTATCTATTGCTTGAACCATATGAAACTGCTGCTATTTGACTGTTTTCATGCTGTTATTGAGGTATAACTCTCATTTAATTAACTACCTATGTGTAAAGTATACCATTTGAAGAGGTTTGACATACATATACACTGGTGAAACCATCACTACAATCAAGATAATACACATCACCATCATCCCACAAAGGTCCCACTTGTCCCTTTGTAGTATCTTCTTTCTGCCCTGCTTGTCTCCAAACCCCAGGTGCTAATCCAAGAGAACCACTCATCTACTTTCTGTCACTATGGATTAGTTTGCATCTTGTAAAGTTTTATATAAATGAAGTCATCTGGTTTCTTTTATTTAGCATAATGCATTTAAGGTCCATCCACATCCTAGTGTGCATTAATACTTCATTCCTCTTTATTGCTGAGTGGTGTCCCATTGCAAGGATATGCTGCAGCTTATCCACTCACTTGTTGGTGGACATTTGGACGGTTTCCATTCTGAGCTGCTATATTCGTTGTAAGTCTTTGTATGAATGTCTGCTTTTACTATTTTTTTTTTTAAGTAACTACCCAGGCATGGAATGGCTGGCTCACTAGTTGATGCATACAAGGGGGGGCAGGCAAAAGTAGATTTACAGTACTGTGAGTATGCAAAACAGAGTTTATTCTTGTATTATTATTTATTTATCATTGTACTACTTTACTCACGAATAACTGTAAACCTATTTTTGCCCAACCCTGTATTTAGAGGCAAATTTTTTTAACATAGAAAACTGACAATTTCATGTGATTTACCCAAAACAGGGCAACTCTTGGATGGCGGTGCTTGCTGAGGCATTTCCACTGCCTAGAGCTGAGCCAGGCACAGCTGTAGGTGCATCGTGTATCTCTTGAATGAATGAACAATGTACATAGACTAATATGTAAATAGAGATTTATACCCTTATATTCATTCTTACTATACTCAGACTGATTCTGATGTTCTTACCAGAGTTTTCTAGGGTAGCCCCTCACCTGTACCTGTGCAATCTCCATCTTTATGACAGGTTTCTTCCCCACCTGGTGTCTATGGCTCAGTAGCCTCTAAATATTGCACAGGAGGGAGTAACTCAAGAGATGGGGAAAACCAGATTAGGAAACCCCAAAAAGATGCTCATTACTTCAGCTACCCAATAAGTGGCACAATGTGGGATTTGTTTCAATGGCCCACAATCCTGATGAAGACTCTCCCCTCTCACTTTAAACGTAGCCTGAATTTTGGATGCTATTCCCAATTTGCACCCGTAACCTCACTCAAACTATACAGAGATCAGAGTTAAATTAAGTTTCCTTGCAATTCCCATCAAACAAATGTCAAGGCCACATGAAGAACAGACATCCCTGGCAGAGAACTATGCAATCCATGCTGAGTTGTTCCCTAGAACTAAATTTCTCAGTATCCTGTGAGTGATACCCATTCCTTTTGGGTATTTGGACAGAGGCCCGTACAATGTGGAGGGAGCTTACTAGGGGGTCTAGCCTCTTGTCTAACATACAATCACCTTAGAGCAGGTGGCTGGGGCACACACTACTTTAGGACCCAGGGGGGAATTCTTTAATTCATGAGCCTGTCAACCTGTTCACATAAATGTTGCAAGTTCTCAGTTCGACTGGGGATAATGCACCTGCATAGTACACTGTTCTCTGATTCCAAGTAACTTCTTTGCATGGAACACAACTCAGAAAGGCAACTCTTGTCCTTTGTCTTTGTTATATTTCAAGATGCATTCCAAGTTGTCATTAAACACACACTCATACTCAGACACACAGTTGGCATGGCCCAGCAAGTCACTGAGTTTTTCTATGGTCTCCTGGCCTTGCTTACTTAGTTAGGATCCTTCCGGAGCCTAAGGGAAGGGCCTGGTCTTCCTATTATAGGTTGGCTCAGGAGCAGTAACTGGTAAAGATAAAAACACAGCTCCCTTGAACTGGAGGTTTTATGGTTGATTGATACAGACAACATTTTGGGAACATGAAACAATGAGTCACTCACTGTGCAGGAGGCATTAAACAGGAAGCACAGCAAGAGCAGCTTGGAAATGGTAGGTTGTGCTGCTGTGGTAACATTCTAGTATCTCCAGGCCTTGACAGCTCTGCTGTCATTTCCCCAGGTGGTGTCTATGTCTCAGTAGCCTCCAAATATTGCACAGGAGGGAGCAACTCAAGAGATGAGGAAAACCAGATTAGGAAACCCCACAAAGATGCTCATTACTTCAGCTACCCAACTCCTGGCAGGCTTGTGGCAGGCTACCCAACTCCTGGGTAGCTGAAGTAATGAGCATCTCAAACCATCCCTAGGAGTTGAGTGGTTCTGTACTATGAAATGAGATGCAAAGATGGAGGTAAATCTGCCTATACAACCCTAACCACCAAAGCAGGGTTGAATTCAAATGGCCTTCAAGTCCAGGAAGCTTGATCCAGTTGCATTTGAAAGGAAATAATGGCTCTGTGGTGATAAGGCACCAGGCTGGTTTTCAGATGGGGGAAGAAAACACTCAGGAAACTCAGGCCAACTTCTGCTTTGGATCTTTGCTCTAGCCATTCCCTTGTCTGCAGCAACAGCTCCCATAATGTGCTCCCCATGAGGATGCCTGCGTCTCTCCTGAGCATGGTCAGTCTCCCCCTTTCCCACCTTTGTCCTGCAGAAAACCAATATCCTTCTAAACAACTGTGTAACTTACTCATCACAAATTTGTTGTATTTTGTGTTTACTGTTTGCACCCCTTGCCGCCAACACACACACACACACACACACACACACACACACGAGGTCCATGAGGGCAGGCATCTTTGCTTGGTTGGCTGGTGTACTCCAAGTACCTCACACAGTGCCTAGCACATAGTAGGCACTTAATAAGTATTTGTTAAATAAGTAAACAAATGAAAGGTCCATAAGAGACAGGAGCAAAACCTAAGTGTTCTAAGGCTATTAAATGCCTAGTACAGCACCCAGTCCAGCGATTTTTCAACCTTTTTCATCTCATGGCACACATAAACTAGGTATTAAAATTCTGCAGCACACCAAAAAATACATGAATTTTTTGCTGATCCGACAAAAAAAGTATAACTTTGATTCACTCACACCAGATGGCTATTTTTGTGTTGGCTGTTGTCATTTTTTAATTTAAAGAATCTAAGGGAAAAGAGGTCAGTGCCCCTGACTCAGGTATTGAATATTTTAAAAACTCTTATGGCACACCAGTTAAAAATAGATGATCTAGTCTAATCTTTCATTTCACAGGCGGGGAGAAATGACTTACCCAAGATCACAGAGTCACTCAGCTCCCAGTTTTGAACAGAGCTGGGTGTCCCACCTCCCAGGCCAGTTCTCTGTTACCTGTCACCACAGCAGAAGGATTCGACTACTCGCATTAAAAAAAAATAACATATCTGGGTCCATACAATAAGATAGATTCTTACTTTGTCTACATATACCTGAAGGTGCTGAGACTCTGCGAAGCACCCCATGAACCACTGTGAGGACACGGGCCTCAACTTCTGAGAGGTGGCATGAAGAGTCTTCTGAGTCGGACAGACCTGGATGCAAATCTAGGCTCCTGAAAGCATGTTCGGCCCTGAGCTTCCGGACTTGCACCACAGATTTGGTGACATGTCTACACACAGGCAGGCTGCCCAGCACAGAATCTGGCACAGTGGCCTTGAGCATATTAATTTCTTTCTCTGCTACTGTTAGGTGAGACTGCCTTTGCCTGTCTCACTCACCTAACTGGTTGTGGCAGACACTGTTTGTTGGCTAACCCAACGGACATCTTGAAACTCCATTTCCTTCGCTGCCTCCCTTGAAGAGTAGAGGCAAGCCAAATGTGTTTGTCCAGACTTCCTTACAGCTAAGGATGACAATTAAGAATGTGACATAGTTGTGGCCAATGAGACACAGACAAGCATCTTCTGGGAGCTTCTGAGAAAGCTTTTACTTTTCCTGAAATAAGTGACAAATATAGCTGGTGTCTTGACAACTCTTCCCCACTTCTTAGTGCCTTGAAGAAAAACATGCTGTTTGGATCCACAGCATCCATCTTGCAAACAAGAGGCAATACTGCAACCGATGAATGATGACAAGGCAGAAAGGTAGAAGCCTGGGTTTCAAAGTCATCAGTGAACAGCTACACCAACCCTGAACTGCCTGCTTTTATGTGGGGGGGGCTCCGCCCGCAGGGCCCCCCCACCCCCCAGCTGCCACGGATGAGAATAAGTCTACCAAGACATGATCTGCTTGGGGAGGAAAGGTGGCTGATCTCTCACAAGAGAAGGGCCAAGAGCCTTTTCCTCAATGGCTTTTATTGGGTTCATTTACACAGGAGTTCAGATAAAGCTCATTACTCATTGCCAGGAAGTAAGGATCAAATAACAAGGAACTCTGAGGGGCTATTTTGAGTCAGGGTCAGATTGCTAAAGAGCTGTAAAAAACTTTAAGGAACAAACTTACCTCTTGTTTGGACCCTTATCAGTTAATTGAGAGCATTCTAAACAAAGCAGGTTTCACAGGATTTTACATATTCTTTCTTAGGCCTGATTGCCCGGGGAACCTGCCCTTTCCAGCACAGGGCTGCACCACCCTCTGTCATTGTTTCAGGCTTAGGTGGAGCAAGGGAAGTAAGGCAGCCAAGAGATTAGGAGATTTTCTCGCAGACAATGAGGACTCAGGCTTTTGTCAAAGCCGAGGAGCGAGGGTCCATCACCCCCTTTTGCTGTAGCCCCCAAAGTCCTTCCTTGGGGGCATCTCACGTGATCGTGCCTGTCTTAGGTCGTTCCCCCCTTGGGGAATCTTACCCGTTATTGGCTAACTGACCAAGCATTGGGGGCCAGTTATGGATAAAGTAGCAGAAGCAGCAGTCCTGCCAGGGAGATAAGCCTATCTCCTTGGTGGCTTACGGTTCCAAGGTCATTCCCTCAGCCTTAGCCTTGGCAGGGGTTACAGCTTCTGATACCAGGCAGGGTGGTTCCCAACACTTTTAGACCTCCAGTGACTTAAGAAACCTAAGTACAGTCTAAAGCATTCCTTACTGAGAATATGTATACAGCAATGACTTGAGGAGGCATATTTTGACAGCTGGGAAATGGGGAGGTCCCAGCTGTTAGGTGATAGGTGGTCCTGGGTTTAGTCCATAGGAAACAGGAAGCGTCAACAAAGAGATGCTTCCTTTATTTAGTCAACAACATCTCAGATCCCCTCTTATGGAGCTTTCCCAAGCCCCCATAACAACTCCTTCAAACCAAAGGTTGCACCATCCCCGAATCCTGTGCATCTTCTGTCACATGACCAGGCCAGAAAGTGCTTCTACTTTAAGCCCTGCATTGATAGCACCATTAGGATCATTTTTTGGCTAGGGTTCTTGTTTTCCAAAATGAACATTTATATTCCTGGCCATTTATATATAGACAGAGCTGCTTGTAAGCTCTGCCCAACTGCCCGTGCAAGAGAGCAGCAAAGGTCCTTCATGGGCCTCGTATAAGCCTTTGGATGCATAAGCAAGTCCCACAGACACTCTAGAACTTACATATGGGAGAAAGTGTTCCAATTGGCAAGACAGATCACAGGAAACGAGAAAGGGAAGCAGGAGGAACAAGATGAGGAGAGTGAGGGAGAGATAAGTTCCCTTCGTGGCCATAGTGTGACTTATTTTGGCAGGAGCTCAGCGATTTGTTATTCCAGAGGTGCTGTGCTGCCTGCCCCGTGGCATGATTAATAGGCCAGTCTTGTGTGTGTGACAAAGAGAACAGAGACAAATCTAGTGCCTCTGAGGAGCCAGCAGCAAGCACACAACTTCTGACTGGTAGAAGGCCATCTGGCACGCCGGCAACTTGAACACAGCAAAAGAGCAGTTGTTCTGGGGCTGGGCTGCCGAACAAGTGAAGAAAAGGACACTTTCAGGTGGCCGATCCAACCACACAGAGAAGGAGGTGGTGGGGCACAGGAAAAGGGCCCCGGAGTGCAGGGAGAGGCAGAAAGCTCCTTTGAGTAGCCACATAGACCTAGGCTTCACTCGGCTTAGATACAACTAGCTTGGTGGCTTGGGCAAGCACTTTACTCCTCTGAGCCCATTTCCTCAACTGTAATGGGAAGAGAACACCTATCTAGCAGGGTTACTGTGATAATGCAGTAAGATAGTATATGCAAAGTGCATAACACAATGCAGTGCATATAGTGGGTATCTAAAAAATACTGGTGCAGATAGACCCTGAGGACCTGTTATCACTGACTGGCAGTTCAACCAGCACACTCAAGTCAGGTGAGGTGGTACTCAGAGAATAAGGTGAGATGATGCAAGTGTAAACGGGAAGTTTACAGGAAACAAACAGAGAAAGGCATGTCCTTCCCATCCAGCCTTGCAGTCTCCCCCTACCGGAAGAGCCTAAGAAGAAGCCAAAGGTATAGGAAGAAATGGGGGTAGCTGAGCCCTGGACCCACCCTTGCAAAGCAGAGGGTAGGCAGCAAGGTAGTCTAGACTTGACAGAAAGCAACTTAATCATGGGCGCAACCAGTATAATGGTTTCACAGACCAGAAAACAGTCTTTCATTCTGTAACTTATTTGTTATTCTTCTTTTGGAAATGTTCAGTTGGACAAAGGGAATTGTAATTATTGTGTGTGGACCTGAAGGGCAGCACTTTAAGCTAGAGGTAGAAGTATGGAGAAGCCTACTCTGGCTTGACCTAAGCAGACAATTAGAGATGTGTAATACAACCATGAGGTTGGGACCACATGATACTGATGGCTTCTTTAGGTCAAAAATGGCCCCCAATAGCAGTGCCCTCATATGACACACACACACAAACATTAACTATCATATACCCAAGTACTTACATATGCTAGACATGAACTCCTTTATATGTTAGCTCACTTTATTCTAACAAAGCCTGATAATATACAATTCATTATTTCCATCTTATAGAGACTCAGAAAGGTTAAATAACTTCCCTGAGGTAATACTGTGAACAGGTTGACATTGTAATCCAGTCCTCTCCAACTTCAGAAGCCTGACTCTGATTTACTATGTCACACACTTACATACTTCATTATGTGTAAACAGAACTGAGGTGGCGAGTTCAGGGTCGCTGATGTTCAAGCACAGGTGGTTATCAGTAACCCCATTTCACAAATAAAACAAGCTGGGGACAGTAATCTCTAGCCCCTTGTTCATCTACATTTGGAAAACGTGGGAAGAATAGCTTGTTCTCTTCACCTGGGAGTCAGCAGGCAGCCCGCAGGAGGTGCTGGTGTGTCTGACTAAGGAATCTTATACAAGCAGGTGTGAACACAGAACAAACAGAAATATGTTTAACAGCCGTTTCTGCTTCCCACTGGTGATAATAACTCGGTGTTGGTATCACTCTTCTCTTCTTCTGAACAGGAATAGAACCTTTGTTTGAATCTCAGTGGACAGAGGCCAGGCCTTATTTGAGAGCGAAACTCGCAATCTGCAATTGGAATATTGTCCTCTCGTGTGACACCCTGCCGGCATGCCGGTGACTCCCCGACCGGCAGGTTACTCTCTTCATCTCCAGCTAAGCCTCTTACCTAGAGTAGCTCTTTTTATCCTGCCTGAATAAAGCCAATTAACTGTAACACAGAAGAATGAGTACTTGCTCCACAGGCACAATACTCCCCCAAACCCTGGGGGAGAAACGTACGTCTGCGGGCGACCCACAGCACCTGTGTGCAAAGTCTCATAGACAGAGTCTAGGAGAGTAACAGGCGACATTAGCTCAGACTGGGCCGGAAGACGGGGGTGGGGGTGCAGGGGATGTGCCATTCCACTGTACATCTCTTACTATACTGATTTAATATAAAAGCAAAGCCAGTTTGGGGGGCAGAATGGTACAGAAAGACACACAAAATAAACATTTTAAGTTCTCCACCCACATGTCATACATGCATGGGATGGGAGAGAGTGAGGCTATGTGTGCTATATTATGAGTTGCTCTTTGCACCTAATGCTGTATCTGGGGACCTGCCCGACTTCCATGTGGATGCCGCCCTGTCGCGTACTTAAACGGCTACATCATATTCCCCTGGACAGATGCGCTAGTCTTCATTCCACCGGTTCCCTACCGATGGGCTCTCGGCTGCAGAGAAATTTCTTGAGTGAGTGGTTGTGTTAAAGCAGTAAGTGTATAGGGTTATAAAAATACTTCACAAATCTCATCCAAGTGAAATGAAATTCAAATTAAAAAAAATAACAATTCAAGCAGCCTAGAAATTTTGAACAGTTTTATTAATTTCAGATTTCTTGAATACTTATTATTAAATGAGAAAGCTTTCATTATTGCCCCACATACTTATCAGGAAAATGAAACCTTTCCTTTTGCTTGAAGTGTTTTGACAGAATTTCTGAAAACAAGAAAGGAAGGGCCTCCAGGGGAAAGTGAACACACCAGGCAAATGAGATTCTGGCGCTCCTCCTTAGGAGAGGGGTTATTTTCAGTCAGTACTCACTGCAGCTGGTAGGTACCAGACAAAACCAGATCGCAATAAAAAGCATGAGCTCTTCAGACTACTTTCCCACAGAGGCCCTTATTTTACTGAATTACGGTAGTTTTTAGAAAAATGTACAGCAGTCTTTAAAGACATCTTAGGCAACTCAAAGAATACATAATAATCAATAAATAATAAATCAATCAACAAGTTAAATAATAAAAGCAAACAACACTCTTCTCCTTTGCATGCTGTCTTTGTTTTAAAGGAAGGGCTTTTGTGGTAGGGACTCTAACAAAGCCCAATGGCCTTCAAGTCATCTTTTATTCTAAACATGCCCTCTAGGCTAAGAGTATCTGGAGTTCAAGAGCACCCAAAGCAATGGCATCAGGTTCTGAGGCTGGGATGCACTGCTTGGTCAGATGGGCTGCCAAGCACATAGTACCAAACCCTTGAACTTTGATGGGGCTGCCATATGAACTTTCTAGTCAAGACCTGCACACACAGACACAACTTGACCAATTCCTTACACATAGTGGATATTCAATAAATATGCACCGAGTGAATGAATAAATAGTTCTGAAAGTCAAAGTTTCGTCAAGTTGTCTCCTGGTGACAAACCATATTCCTAAGACTAGTGAACAGAAGAAAAGAATAAGACCTGGTGCCAAGAAAAGAGCAGAAAAATTATATAAAGCATACTTATCTGATCCATGATCAAGTTGTGATGTGGTTGAAATGAATCTTCCAAGAGCCCCCAAACTTCCCTTTCCACCCAGTCTTTCTTATTTTCACCCTTTTGTCAGGGTTCTTCTCTGACCCATGACAAGTGACCACTGAAGCTCATTTTCTTTCTGTGACTTCCAATCTCCTCTGTATAGCCTACACTCAGGACAATCCTCATAAACTAATTCATACTAAGGTCTAAATGACTGATACAGTTGAATCTTTACTCTCATCAGGATTCTTTATGTTTAATGAAAGATACAGAATTAACCTTCAATTCTCTAATGTCTCAGGATCCTTTTATCATCACATGAACCTTCCAGTACATCTGAAATCACCCTGTTCAACACCATTCACCCAGTTGTTACTCAAACACCAGGCTTTGTCCACAATGAGAGTTACCACACTGGGCTCAAAGTTTTTCACTTAACCAAACTACGTTCCTTAGACATAATCTGAGGAAAGAAGACCAACACACCACCAGTTTAATTCCAAGCTTTGACTTGGCTGGAAGTTCTATTCTACCTACTCTACTGAAAACAACTAAATCATGGGGATCTATTGTATGTCACAGAACAAAAGTCCATATACACTGCAGCCAGTCATAATACACCCAACTAAAAGGCTAAGCTAAGGGTGGATGTCTGCAACACTCTGATTCTCCACAGTGTGTCAGAAAGTAATCTAAAATAGCCATGGCCCAGATGTAGGCCAGGTAGCCCTTATTAAGTATGACCACAGTTTGAAGGATTGCTTATAGCCAATTATGATACATGTCCTGGTCTGAGACATATATTTTGTAGTGGCTTCTCTGAAGGAACTTGCAAATTAAATTATTTAAGTGTGCTTATCATTAGCAGTTTAAATAAATGACATTTATTTTGGCAGGAGGTTAATTTTTAACTTGGCAGCTGTTTCCAGGCAGATTATTGTCAGGTTACAACAGTGACTAACCTTGAAAACAAGAGAAATTTGCCAGAGATCATTTTGTTTTCAGACCTTCAAGATTGCATTTCTCCAAAGAGGCCAATAATTTTGTCAATGTGCAGGGACACGGGGCCCTGAAAACACTGCAGTGTGTGCATCTTTCTGACCTGATTTCAATAATAACCCCACATATGGAGAACTAAAAATGTTCTTTAGAACAGGAATGCTTCAAATATTCTCTGCAGAGGCCGTGTTGTTGGTAAATTGAAGGTTTATATAGAAGATCTTAGTGATTCAGGGTAATACAGGGTGAGACAAAGTAGGTTTACAGTTGTGAGTATGTGAAACACAGAGTTTATTCTTGTATGGTTATTAATTAATTATTGTATTGTTTTCTATATGAACAAATGTAAACCTACTTTTGCCCCACCCTGTGTATTGGGAGGAGCTCCAAACAGAGCGTTGGGAGATCTGGATTCAAGTCCCAACTCTGAGAAGATCACTAACTGAGTGTGCACTTGCAAATGCCTCAAGCCTGCCTCAGTTTCCTCATTTGGAAGATGAGGGTATGTGGAGAGGATCACTAAAGTCCTTCGGTAAAAAGTCCATGCACATGAAAACAGCCTATGTAGTAGTATCAGGGGGCGCCCAAGGTTGTCCTGGGATTTGCACAAACACCACAGGATGTCGTTCCATCTACTGTACAGTCTAAAAACCCACAATGCCTATGTCCCATCTGCCCCCAATTTTATTTTTTATTTTTTTTTAACTTATTTATTTTAGAGGGTAAGGGAATGAGAAAGGAAGGGAGAGAAACATCAATGTGTGGTTGCCTCTGGTGCGCCCCCTACTGGGGAGAGCTGACCAGGCCCACAACATAGGCATCTGCCCTGATTGAATCAAACCAGCAACCCTTTAGTTTACAGGCCAGCACTCAATCCACTGAACTACACCAGAGTGGCCTCCAATTTTAATGTCTCAACTTGCAGCCACAGTTCATGACACCAATGCCACCTGACATTGCAGCTATTGATGGGACAGTAATCCCAAAGTATATTTGATTATTGGTTGGCAGAATGGAAAAGAGGAGTGTTTTCTTGGAGGAAGGGACAACTATCACCTTTCTACTTAAAAACTGCTTGGGATTTATTAACAAATTACCAATTTATGTTACAAAGTTATGAACCACAAATCAAATTTCTATGAAACACCACAACAGTCAACAGAAACACCATAAATTAGCTACCAACATCCCATTTGGTTTTCACTTTTATGAAAAAGAAACTCCAATAATTTAACTTTAAGCAATGTAGATCAGTAAGTCTAATTATTTTTAATCAGCAAAAGATGATCCAAGACAAAAAAATTCCTATCTTGTTTTTTTAATATAAAAAGTTATCAGAATATGTACTTTGCAAAACATCTAAACTGTAAGCAAAACAGAAATCTGTTTCCTAATTAGAAGTGAGAGTAAATTTCAAAAGAATATAGAAAATGGTTTAAATATTTTTTTTTTACAAATAGGCAATCAGATATGATGGATGACTTCATTAAAAACATTCTCACTAGAATGTCTAATCATTTGAAATTCAGCTAATGTTTTTTAATTATCCCTTTGGATTACATAAATAATAAGCCCAAAGCCATGAGAGAAATCTTTGAAAGACTTAGGGTGATGTTTTGCATATAGTTTTGAAACATAATGAAGAAGTAACAGGTCATACCTTGAAATCATACGTCGCATCCGGGTTTTCATCACAGGCAATAACTTCTGGAGCCATCCAGTAGGGAGTGCCGATGAAAGTATTCCTCCTGCCCACGGTTCGGTCAAGCTGGGCACTGACTCCGAAGTCCACTAGTTAAGAGAAGGCAAATGATTTTTATATGATGATAAAATGAATGTGTAGTTTTTGTTAAAATACATATAAAATTTACCATTTTAACCGTTTTAAAGTGTAACAGTTCTGCGGCATTAAGTACGTTCATATGGTTGGTTATGAATCATCACCACCATCCAATTTTGGAACTTTTCATCTTCCCCAACTGAAACTCTGTACGCATCAAACAGTAACTGGGGACCCCCTCCTCCCAGAGCCTGGCACGCACCTTCTACTTTCCGTCTCTATGAATCTGACTACTATAGCCACCTCATACAAACAGAATCACACAGTAGTTGTCTTTTTGTGACCGGCTAACTTCACTAAGCATAATGTTTTCAAGATTAATTCATGTTGCAGCATGTTTCAGGATTTCCTTCCTTTTTAAAGCTGAATAATATTCCATTGTATGTAGGTGCCCCATTATTTTACCCATTCATCTGTTGATGGACAATTGGGTGGCTTCTTCTTTTTTGCTATTGTGAATGTGTATTTTTAAATTGCATGAATAAATGGATAAAATGTGCCAAGGGGGAAATCACAAAGTTTATATTTGGTTATACCAAAACTTTGGGGACCAAAAATAGCTGTTAAATAAAAAAGCAAGCTTGGTTGTCATCATAAAGGGTAATATTTAAGGGATTCAAGGAAAGTGATTAAGAACTAAGTTTCTGGAGGCAGAATGCTTCGATTTGCATCCCATTTCTGCCACTTCCTAGTGATGTGACCTAAGGCGAGTAGACCAGCCTCTCTGAGCTTCTGTTTCCTGACCTATCAAACACAGATGACGATCTCTGCAGAGGGTTGGTATGATGTTTATGTGAGGTGATATTTGTAAAGGTGCCTTATACAGGGCCTGGAGTATAATATTCTCTCAACAATAACTGATAATTAGTGAAGAGTAAATATTCTGAGAATAGCTTATCTAGTCACTACACACATAACTGCGTTCACTATATAATGTATGCTTTTTTTTTAAACAAGGAATATTCATGAGATGACACTTTGGCCCTAAATGCTAAATAGGAAAAAAAAATGAAAATTATATACTTTAATAACAAAAAAGGTAAGAACCAATGTTTGGGATATAAATGTAGGACATATTTAAATCTCTGAAAATAAACAATCACATTAACAGTGATTCTTTCCTGGGAGACAAATTGTGTGTCCTGTGACCGTTTGTCAACTTACGCTCTTACTCATGCATCAAGCAGACAAGTGGAGGTTGGGATGTCTACCATGTCCAGGCAATCTCAGACTTGTTGTGGGAAGGGTTCTAATGGACAGCACCAGAGGAAAGGACTCCCTCACTGATAACTCAGGAACATGAAAGTGGGTTAATCAGTATGCACGTAAGGTAGATTATTGGGCATCCATTTTGCATAGGTGCCCTAGGTAATAATAAAATCAATGTAAATTTGACTTAAAACATATGGGGATGCAGCAGTAATTCATTATTCTAAGTATGTCTAAGTGTGGATATTTTAAATAAAAAATAGGTCACCACTGTTCTGGTATAGCAATAATATAAACAAACAGTAAGATATAAGAAAACATTTCAAGGTCACTCACTTCTAATCTAATGGGTCTTTGCTTAAAAAAAGAGAAAACTTCAATTATTTTTACACACTGATTAAGCACATGGTTCTATTTGGCATATTACAGATCAATTCACTCCTTAAAGTGCTTTTAGAAAATGTTTTTGAGCCCTGGCTGCTGTGACTCAGTTGATTGGGTGTCATCTTGCAAACCAAAAGGTCACTTATTCAATTCCTGGTCAGGACACATGCCTAGGTCATGGGTTTGGTCCCCACTTGGGGTACATGCAAGAGGCAACTGATCAGTGTTTCTCTCTCACATCAATTTTTCTCCCCCTCTCCCTCCCTACGCCTCTCTCCAAAATCAATAAAAGAAAAAAAATAAAAATTAAATGTTTTAAAATAGACAAAGATTTCCCTTTCCATTCTTAGTACATTGATTTCCAAATTCACAGTGAAAAGTTTACATTCATAACAAAAAAAAACAACAACAAAAAAACCACCCCAAACAGTTGTTGAAATAACCTCATCAATTCCTTCAGTTTCTAGGCTCACTGGATTCTGTTCTTACCTAGTTTAACTTCTGCATTTTCAGTCAGCAAGACATTTTGCCCTTTAATATCTCGATGAATCACTTTATGCTGGTGCAGGTGACTCAGCCCCTGGAGTGAGGGAGAGTCAAAAGGAGTTAATAGGAACATAAACCAAGATGCAAATAAACTATTTCAGATGTTAATGATCCAAAAAAGATACAGACCCATCCAGAGATACTTTCATTATTATATTCATATCTTTCATGTTTTAAACCATAGGCAATTGATCAATATAAACTGAAACACAGAGGCAACCCTAGCAACGCATGGTGCAGTGCTAAATGAAATGCTTTCATACCTGCTTTGATCTCAGGAAGTACAGGAGAGATGGTACTGTTCAGCACGCCTGAGTTGAGCTAATGGTACTGTGAAAAGTGAGGACTGCCTGTCTTTGCAGAAAACTAACCTGATTAAACTGAACCCTCCACTTTTGGGAGGCAATATTTGAATTTAAAACTTACCCTCTATTACACAAATTGAATTAAGCACAATAAAATATTATTCATTACAGCCAAGAAATTTCGCATTGGCTTTAGCCAATGTGGCTCACATTAAAAAAAGGAAAGCAACAATTTCTATTTCTTTTGTTGGCATTCAACACGGTCATCTTTAGTGCTTTATGACACTTATGACTTTGTGTTTATTATATGAAATAATTATTCAGTGACATCCCAAAATGATTGTGTTCCATTTATCCATGAATTATTCTGATTTTGGCTTCTTTTCATGGTATAAATTCTAACCTACAGACTTGCTCTAAGGTTGTCACATGTTTTTTTTAAAATGTAACCAACAAGAATCTAAAATTAGTATCTCTAAGTAAATTATGTTATGGTAACAATTGCTAATTCAAGGTAATATTTCATACTTAATGCTGTTATTTTATTATTTATGATTTGCCCAGAAAAGTTTGTTTGGTGTTTTCTGTAAGATGGTTCTAGTAGTGCTTAGTTGTCTTTAACTTCATTCAAAACAGTTTTTGTTAGATTGTATTGTGACAACTGTTGTGTCAGTGTGCATTTTTAAAAAAAACTTATTAAAATGGGTGAAATTTTGTTTAGCCATTTTAATACTGAATACGGAAGAAAATATGCAACGTTTTCATGATATTATGCTTTATTATTTCAAGAGACATAAAAATGCAACTGAAACACAAAAAAAGATTTGTGCAGTATACGGGAAAGGTGCTGTGACTGATCAAATATGTTAAAAGTGGTTTGCAAAGTTTCATGCTGGAGATTTCTCGCTGGACGATGCTCCATGGTCAGGCAGACCAGTTGAAGTTGATAGCGATCAAATCGAGACATTAAATTGAAAACAATCAATATTGTACCACGCAGGAGAGAGCTGACACACTCAAAATATCTGAATCAATGAAGTTATTGGTGAAAATGAAAAAAATGTGTGTTTTATTTTAAGGAAAAAAACTAAGCAGACTTTTTGGCTAACCCAATAGTTTTCCCCACAACAACAATACCATGATATAAAAGATGAGGTGGACATGAAAAGAAACACAACAAAATATCTAAATTCTCTTGTGAAGAAATTCAGCACGAGACTACGGATGCCCAAGAAGATCCATGCATATATTTAGGAATATCAGTAAATGTAAACCATGTGATGGAAGAGTTGAGGCAGTGGTTTGAACCTTTAAAAAGTAACTTTCTTATCTAGTCAGTTTGGTGCAGGGTAGGCATCAAGCAGATTAAAATGTATGGTTTTCATAGCATATTAACATGCTATTGAATCCTTAAGAGAGGAATGAAAATCCCATCCCCCCTCACCACCAAAGTGGATGGAAGCAGATACCAGGGCACATATCAGACAAAGGGTGTATTTAATGAGATCATATGATGCATGGAGGGTCACCTCTGAAACTTCTTGTCATCAAATGTCTCTGACAATGAGCCACCTTGTCTCAAATGCCAGGATCAGTTGGGAGAATGACTGCATTGGAAGAAGGAAGAAAACAGTTGTTTTCATATATTTTAAAACTAGGTATTGAGAGGTTTCATGGGGTGAAACCTCCCTGCTGCTTTTTGAACCCTGAAGACTGTAGGATCAGCCCCTACAGGGTCACCCAACAGTGCAGAAAGGTACATTATGCAGAACCAGCCCTGAAGACCCAACAGATTCTTGGTACCCACTAAGTGGTCTGAATCACTGAAAAAACCATCATGCTTTCTCTGAATGAATAAAATTTTAAATCATAAATCATAAATTCAAATTAAATTTACACAATGGCATATGAATACTTGAGATAAATGTCAGATTTGAAGGAGATTAGCAGTGGTGCCTCCTTGCTTTCCCCTCAAATTTTGTTTTGTGTTCTGTTTGAGAAATATTTTTGCCTACTTCAAAGCCATGGAGGTATTAACCTGTGTTTTCTCTTAAGAGCTTCATTTTTTTACAGTTATGTTTATAATCCAGCTGGAATTAATTTTTGAATATGTAATCAGCAGGTGTCAAGCTTCCTGTTTTCACAGGGATATTATCCATCGACCTTATTCAAGGAGAAGAGCACCTCTTCACCAGGCACTGCGGCGGCTCCTTCGTCATCAGCCAGGTTTCCCTATGAAGTGGGTCTGTTCCTGGGCTCTCGATTTCCTCGGCCACTTGTCTACTCTTGTGACCATCCTACTTTGTTCTAATTACTTAGTAGCTTTTATAGTAAGTCCTGATACCTAGCAGCATACATCTTTCAGCTTTGTTCTTCTCAAGACTGCCTTGAGTATCTTAGCCCTTTGCATTTCCATATAATGTTTTAAAATTCAGCTTGTCAGTATCGACAGATATACCTAGAACAATTTTCATAGGGAGTTCAAGGAAACCATGGATCAAGTTGGGGAGAAGCAACATCTTTACATTAGTGAATATTCTAGTCTGTGAACTGGTATACACCTCCATTTATTAAGCTCTTCTTTAATTTCTCTCAATAATATTTTGAATTTTCGGTGAAGTTCACATCTTTCTATAAATTTATTTCTAAGTACTTGATTTTTATGGTATTATAAATGTTATTTTTAAATATCATTTTGTATTTTCTTTTTTTGCCTAATGTGGTTTGAATTTAATGAATAAATATCATTTTTAATGCCTTTTGTCTTTTTTAACTTCCATCCATCCATCTATCCATTCATCCTTGCATCCATTCACAGCCCATACTCTATCTATCAAACGTATGAGTCTTGGACACATTGTAAAAACAGTTTTAACTTTTATTTCCTTAAATGAAGAGGAAGAGGTTATAAACGAATAATGATTGCCAAGCAGATCTAGTAAGAATGCTCAGTGGACATATAATAGCTTCTGTGTTAGTAGCAAGGATAATGAAAGTAGTTTGAATGAAATAAAATATGAACAACTACTTTCTCTTCTCTGAACTGAGCTCGGCAACTACGCCAGTATTGGCCAGATGGCCTGATTGTGGGATTTGTGGGCAAAACTGGGCAAACAAGTACAGTCTTGTCCAGTTATTTTCATTAATTTAAGTAACTAACTCAAAGAATTTTTTAAAAAGGTATAATCAGATAAACTATGTTCTGCATACTGAAATGGTTACAGTCACACAATCCTTAAATTATATAAACTTTCATAAATGGAAAACTCAAGTGAATGATTAAAATATCTCTAAAACAATCCATTTCCTAAGTGGGATGTCATCTATAAGACCTAAAATCAGATCTCCAATTGGAAACACCATTGGAAATGAATCCCTTGTTAAAAGAGGTCACCCAATGTTAACTCAAAAGGGAGTGCGTGAGGCCTATTCAGCATGGCGCTTACCTCCCGTACAGCAGACCATAGCAACCACCCCTGCCATGACCACTGCTAGAACACAGCTTCAAAGAGGATCCTGGTGCATTTATGAATTTCAGTGGAAGGTTGGTACAAAGTTCAACACCTCCCAAGATATCCTGCATTGTTACTTACTCGTAAGATCTCTCTGCAGATGTACGCGATCCACTCCTCCTTCAACGTGTTACCTTTCGTGTTCTTGATCAGGTCCGTGACAGAGCCGGCTCCACAAAACTCCATCACCAACTGGCAAAGGAAGCAAACATCTCATTATTATAATTACACTTCTCAGCTTCCACTGGGTTTAGAAAGCATAACGTGCTCCGGTTGAAGGCTTTGTAATGTCATTCCTGCAAAGAACAAGGGATCACAAGACAATATATGAAACATAAGCTTTAATCTTCATTTCTTTCTAATGTAATAAAAGGAAAGATTATTTTTTCATTTTAAAACCTGAAAATTATAGTTGGAGATTGAGGAAAATCTCCATATTCTATGTATTTTATAAACGGGGGCAAGTAGGCGGTTCAGATGTGGTTGAGAATATCTGTTTTTATCCAGCAGTTGAACTTATCCCTCCTACAAGAGCAGGATCAGTTCCCTGTCTGAAAGAGCTCTGGTAGTCTCGGCAGTCCCAAGCTAGGACAATAGAAGGGTACACTGCTTATGTTATTGGTTTGTGAGTGGCATTGTAAGCTGTCAGAGTAGGGACTGTTTTTAATTAAATACAGCAAATGTTCCCAGGAGGTTGGACACATCAAATAAATTCAATAAACAATAAGCTCTAATTTAGCACCTTTCATCCAAAAAGCTCCAACTTCCCTATAAATATGAACTCATTACAGTGCTCAGCAGCTTCATAAAATAGGCGGAAAATAAACACTTCCCTCACTTAATGGAGAAGTAGAGACTAGAAGAGGAAAAGCAATTTATCTGGTTTTGCATTCATTTTCTTGGCTTAGAGAAACATATCCATTTCCATTCTTTCTCCCTCTTCTTCTGAAAGCCTTCAATATAAGTCACCTTAGTGGGTACTTATATCTTTTTTTTAAATTAATTAATTAATTAATTAATTAATTAATTTATTTTTTTAGAGAGGGAAGGGAGGGAGATAGAGTTAGAGAGATAGAGAGATAGAGAGATAGAGATAGAGAGAGAGAGAGAGAGAGAAATATCAATGTGCAGTTGCTGGGGGTTATGGCCTGCAACCCAGGAATGTACCCTGGCTGGGAATAGAACCTGGGATATTTTGGTTCACAGCCCGCGCTCAATCCACTGAGCTATGCCAGGTACTTAAATCTTTTTGTAATTACATAACAACAATTCAGAATAACTACCAATCAGTCTTTGACCTGACACTAGAAACAGAACTAATATGGGGCCATACTGAAATCACATTGATGACTTTGGCATTGTCCAAACGTCCATGCCTAACATCAAACCACGTCATCAGGTCCTAAAAGATACCCCACCGGGCTGCAAAATCTTCAGATAGAAATGATTTTTTAAAAAGTATTCCTAGTTGAAACTCAATCAAAATTCATCAAATTAGTTTTACAAATGAATTGCCAGTGCCTGTTCTAACTTGTCATCTTATGATTCCACACAGAGTAGGGAAGCCCTCCCACATTCCTCGGAGCACCAGTGGAAGTTCAGAGCCTATCAAAAGCTTTCATAAGGAAATTTCAGGAGTGCCACAATAGATCACATGTCAGCCCAATATGAACTGTACAGTTATCATACATGAGAGCCAGGGAGCTACCAAAGACCATAAAATCATGTTAGAAAGAATCTGGGAGTCAGTTTGAAGAGGTTCTCACTGGTCAAAGATGGGATAATTTGAGCATCAATAAAAATTAACAACTTCAACATATTAATACACATTAAATATGCTTAACTGAAGGTATTAATCAAGACACCCTTCAAAAAGAATATAACTGTCACTGTTTGAAGAAAATGAAGAAACAACTTCTTGTTTTTGAGAACTGGTAAATAAAGGCAGGGGGAATTAAGCATTTATACTGCCTTTCTGATATTTTACCACTGGGTAATCAAATAATAAAAAAGATAAAGCTTCTCTTTGTTAAAAGTGGTATTCCATCTAATAAATGAAGAAGGCATAACAGAATTAGAATGTCACTATTTCACAACCTCTAATAAACTAATGATTTAGGAACTGATCATAAATGATTGAGAACATTAAAATATATAAGAAATAACCAGCCTTTTGATTTGCCTTTTGATTAGAATAATGCATCACCTAAAGAACAGTCTTGCCAAAACCAAACCAAACCAAAACAAAGCAAAAATTTCCCAAACCTGGAATCTGATGAAGTTTCTAGTTTCAACTACCAGTTTACAGGAAATTCAGAAGACTGACAAACATGCTACGTCATGGGGATACAATCAACAAAACCTAGAATAAGAAACTGCAGGGAAAATGACCCATCTACTCCAACAAATAAATTACAGGAAGGAGAAAAAGAGATGAAGAGGAAATCTGTAAATTTAAAAACATTTTAAAAGATATACCAACAGATTGCAATTAATGCAACTTACCTAGGTACAATTTTTTTTAAAAGTTGTTAATTTTTTTGCAATTTTAAAATTGATTTAGAGAGAGAGACATTTGTTTGCTGTTCCCCTTATTTATGTATTTATTGGTTGATTCTTGATTCTTGTATGTGCCTGGACCAGGGATTGTGCTCACAACCTTGGGGTATTGGGACGATGCTCTAACCAGCTGAGCTATCTGGCCAGGGCAAACAGTTGTTAAAATTTTTTCACATTTTTTTTCTCTTATTGATTCTAGAGAGGGGGAAAGGAGGAAGAAAGAGAGGGAAGGGAACATCAATGTGAGAGAGAAACATCAATCACCTGACTCTTGCATGTGCTCCAATCAGGGACCAAACCCACAACGCAGGCATGTGCTCTGACTGGGAATCAAAGCCATGACTTTTCCGTTTGCTGGACTGTGCCCAACTAACTGAGTTACATTGGCCAGAGCAGTTCTTAAAATTTCTGAGATAATCTATTGACTAGATATTTAATGATACTAAAGAAATGTGGTTAATAATTTTTAACTGTGATAATAGTACTACGGTTATTTTTAAAAGTTCCTATCTTTTTAGAAACAACAACAGATAAAATGTATGACATGATGATAAGATGACAGTCTCTCCTACAAATGGTACTAAGACAACTGGGTAACCACCTGTAAAAGAATAATGTTGAACCCCTACCTCACATCATATACAAAATTATCTTAAAATGGATCAAATACCTAAATACAAGAGGTAATGCTATAAAATTCTTAGAGAGAACACAGGGGTAAATAAATCCTCATGACCTTGGTTTGACAATGGATTCTTGGCGATGACAACAAAGACACAAGCAACAGAAGAACATACAGATAATTTGGATTTCATCAAAATTAAAAACTTTGTGCATCAAAGGACACTATCAAGAGAGTAAAAAGATAACCCACAGAATAAAAAAATATTTGCAAATCATATCTAATAAGGTCTAGTGCCCAAATACATAAAGAAACTTAAAACTCAACAACAAAAACATAAACAACACAATCTTTAAATGGAAAAAGGAGTTGAACAGACATTTCTGCAAAGAAGATGTACAAATGACTAACCATCATGTGAAAAGACACTCAACGTTGATAGTCATTAAGAAAATGCAAGTTAGAACTACAGTGAGATACCACCTCACACTCACTAGTATGGCTATACTTGATTTTTTAAAAAGCAGAATATAACAAGTGGTGGCAAGAAAATTTAAAATGGTGCAGTCATAGTGCAGAGTTTGATGGTTCCTCAATAAGTTAAACATAGAATTACCATATGATCTAGCAATTCCACTTTTAGGTGTACACCCAAAAGAACTGAAAACAGGGTTCAAACAAAAAACTTCCATCTGAATGTTCAAAGCGGCACTGTTCACAATAGACAAAAGGTGGAAATAAAAAAAAGGCACATCATCAGATGAGTAAACAAAATGTGATATATTTGTATAATAGAATATTATTCAGATAAGAAAACAAATGAAGTTCTGATGCATGACACAATATGAATGAATCTTAAGAACATTATGCTAATTGAACAAAGCCAGACTAAAAAGGCTATCGATTGCATGAATCCATTTATATGAAATATCCAAAATAGGCAAATCTATAAAAACAGAAAGCAGATTAGTGGTTGGTGGCCAGGCTCTAGAGGGGAGGGAAGAATGGGAGTGTCCACTTCATGGGTACAGGTTTCTTAAGGGTGGCAAACACTTGAACTAAATAGAGGTGATGGTTGCACAACATTGTGTATTTAATGCTACTGAGTGACACATTTTAAGATGGTTAAAATGATAAATTTTATGCTATGTGTATTTTACCATAATTTTTTTAAAGATATTATGAAAATATTTGTTTCAAAATAATAGTAGAAGAGAGGAAGTAGATGGGGCAAGATTGGCCGCTGATGGATGGTTGTTGGGGCTAGTTTGGGGTACATGGATGTTCATTACACTGTGGTGAATACTTTTGTGTATTTTAACAATTGTCCACAAAAATTTTAAAAATCCCATTATGCAGCCCATGAGGTTCAACGGCAGCAGGATGGACCCCTGAATAGCCCTTGGGTAGAAAGAAACAATATTTTCTCAAGTGAGCCAAATATGTTTGTGCTCCTTTTCCAAATCCCATTTTGAAAAACACAGCGACCAGACCTCCCACGAATGCATCCATGGCTCCTGTACCAGCTGGAGAAAATGTCCCACCACCAAGCTCTATTAAGCCACGTAATTACAGTTCCCAAGGAAAGCAGTGGAAGCCCAGTGACTCCAGTCTTTTAAAATTAGATTGAACCAAATACTTTCAAATATTCAGTAGGAAACAATCCTGCTCTAGCCAGGCACTAATGTCAGTGATTTCTATAATTTGCTTCTCCATTCAGCTCCAGCTGAACACTGCTAAATTCTTTTCATCTCACTATGGAACAAAATGATTGTTAAATTATGTAATGGGATTCTTTTTTTAAGAAAAAGAAAAAAAAACACAACAAACTGGCATTTGCTAGCAATCGGTTCCTATAGCCACACAGCAGCACGGATAATTACTGCCACCGCACAGTGGGGACCCACCCTCACCACAAGTAACCTCATCACATTAATAAACAGAAACAGGGCTCAACATGCCAGGCTCAGCAGCGGTAAGTCAATAACTTCATATGTCACCAGCAAGAAATAATGGATCATTAATATTCCTCCCAAAAGAAAGTTCTCAAAGGGCTGATGCTGGGGTAACAATACACACTAACATTTTCTGAGAATTTAGCACATGCCAGGTACTGGGCTAAGTGATGTGCAACTGTTGTTTCCTTAATTCTCCTCCCCCTCAGTTCCCTTTTTGTTATTTATTTGGAAATAAGGCTTAGTTATGGTCTGCAGCCTTATCCACATGGTCATTAAATAACTAGAGCAGGGCCGAAAGCATAGTGCTTTCTCAAATACAGCTACGTGACCTTGGGCACGCTCTCTAACCATCCTGACGCCCCGCCACCATCACTATAAAATACAGCATAAACACATCAACCTGAATAGTTTGAAGTGAACAGTAATTGTGTCTATCAATATAAAGTTCCTAGCAGCCAGAATTCTTAAACTGTATTACTTTTCCACTTTTTGGTCTGTTTGCATGTATTAGAAAGTCTGAGCCCTGGCTGGCGTAGCTCAGTGGATTGAGCGCGGGCTGCGAACCAAAGTGTCGCAGGTTCGATTCCCAGTCAGGGTACATGCCTGGGTTGCAGGCTATAACCCCCAGCAACTGCACATTGATGCTTCTCTCTCTCTCTCTCTTTCTCCCTCCCTTCCCTCTCTAAAAATAAAAAATAAATAAAATCTTAAAAAAAAAGTCTGCAACGTAGAAGATGTCATCAATAGCTCCCCAAGATCCACTTCCTTTGGATGATGAAGAGCTGGCTGCAAGGTGCTTACAAAGGTCATTAGACACGTGTTTCTAAAACCTCTGTTAATGAAAGAGTACCAAGGGCATGTCTCTTCTTTTCAAGCCTGTGTCACACAGCAAGAAGACGCAGTGGTGCATTCCAGGACATTGGACCTTTTTATTTGGAAGGTTGGGAGACAGTGGTGGTTGCATCTTAAAACTCTCACTCCACACCACTTACATGACTGGGTTCGAAAGTGAGATTCACATGCATGTCACTTGGGAAGAGAGAAGGAAGATTAAGTTGAAGATGAGGACAGAACTGTGCTTGGGCACCACGTGGGTTGGGTTTGGGCCTGGAACAGTGTGATGGAGGAGATATTTAAAAACAGCACCATGTGGTGCAACTCAATTATTAGGAACAGGGTTGCTTGAATTATTGGACACCAGTAATTATTTCTATATAAATCAAAATGGTTAATTTTAAAAAACACAGAGTTTTGACATAGATTTCACAATTTGCATGGCTGTTTTTCACATATTTTTGTCAGTTGTCTTGTATTTCTGACCAGCAAGATGTTTTCTCTTCAAGGTTGTGGGGGAAGGGGTATTTTTGAGCTCTCCTGTGCTTTTCCTTCTGCACACCATATTTAAGGAATGGGTCTCTGGCCTTAGCTGATCCCAGATGGTGTTTCAGAAGCACCATCTGAGCTCACCTCCCCACCCAGCCTAAGCGGCTCAGGCTGATTTCCAGGGTCCCTACGGTATTCACTCACTTGCTAGTTAATTGGTTTTAAGTTCCTCTAACAAGAAACAAAGCTTTAAAGTATTTTAAAACTGCAGGCACTAGCTCAAAATACCTTGGCAGGAACCCATTCCTCCCAAATGTCATAAGAATAAATGAATACTAACAGATCCCTTCTCTTCTGTAGTAAAAGAGAGTAGAAGGCAGGGGTAAGGAAGAGGAGGGGGTGGGAAGATGAGGTCTGCCTGAAATGAGGGAAGTGTGCACCAAGAAACTGAAGAGGCACCTGAAAGAAAAGGATAGGAAAGATGAACTTCCAAGAATTCACAACTCTGAAAAGGATCAGCTTACTGACCTTGAAGGTCCAGAAACCTCAGCCAGGCATAGGCTATTTTTATCATGTGTGGCTGAAAATAGCCACAGATCTCTTGTGCATGATTTATGAAGGTGTAAACAAAATCCAAACTCAGTAGTTTGTTAAAGAATGAGCTTCATTCGCTAAAGGTAGTTTAAGTCTAACAAGATAAAATATGTGTGTAAAGAAGTACAAAAATTGGTAGGTATACATTTATCATTTCAATCAACTGATATAAAGGTAAAGTAAAACTGGCTGGCAATTTCATATTTGGAAAAGCAACCTAAACAGCTTTTTGTGTTTGTTTTTAAACTAGAGTGCATCTGGAAGAGGGGGTGGGGAAACTCATACTTCTTGAGCTCCTGGATTATATTTTTAGACTTGAAAAGAGAATGCTTAAACTACAAATTCTAATTCTTCCAAAGATAAAAAGATGAGTCCCAAAATGTGAAGCCCCAAACTTGGCCAATCAAGTCTCTGGGTAATGAACAATTTTGTATCTTGAGAATGATGGCAGTTTGAATAGACTTAACCAACTGGTATTTTTGGTAACAAGAAGCCTGCCCAAAGGAATTGCTGTCTAGTCACCCATGTCTAAGGAGATGCCCGTCTCAGAAGCAGCATGGCAGCATTCAAGGACCGAGAGAAGCTATAGTTCCATCTTGTATTTGGTATCCGGTGCTAAACTTCTCAGTAAGCATGCACAATGTTCTAGAGAATTTTCCTGTTAGCATATTATTATGAGCCCATTTGGCCCACTGACTCAATGACAGAAAGTAACCTAAGACTGTAAGAAGTTTACAACTTAGCTTCTCAAAATGTTACATTCAAATAGAAGACTTTGAGGTAGAAATAAGAGAGCAAGTTTTCAGATGAGTTTAAAATAGGAAAAGAAGAAAATTACTAGCCTTAGAGGACTTAGAACTAAGCAACTTGGTAGTTGAGGATTCTGAGAAACACAGGTAAATTGGAACACAGAATTGGGCTCAAAATTAATGTAGGAAATCAACAAGATGGTTGTATAGACCATTAGCAGAGTAACTTTGGGTATACATAAGGTCTTTCTTTAGCTGTGGTGAAAAGCATTTTAAGCACAGTTCAAGTGAAATTCATTGGAATAAAAGAAGAAATCATTTTCACATTCTTGTCACAAAATCACCCATTAATTTGTAAAAATGGCTCTATAAAAGCTGCATTCAAGCCCAGTGGCAAAGCATTAAATTAAAGATAGCTTTGACTCTGTGTTTATATCTAAGTGACTTACATTTTCTCTCTCTAGGTCGCGCAGTGGGGCAGCTCTGAGGCTAGGGGACTGTTATAATCAATTATTTTAGGCACTTCTACATTGACCAAGTTCAGCCTTTTAAAATGTGCAGCTCACCAACAGTAAGATTCAATCACTTCTCCAGACAAGTGCCCTAGCTTCTATATATGAAGGAAAAGCATTCTTTCATTATAAAAGTAATAGACACTGATTAACCTCTCCCCCCAAGAAAGCCTCATTTCTGAGGCAGGGAAAACAGAAATTTTAATAATAACTGTTCAAAAGACTCAGCAAAAGGTGGTTGAATTTTTAAAGGTGGTATCCACCACACTTGACATTTAAATCTTAAAACAACCAAAATGTTAGTGGACATGATTTTTGCTAAGCCAAGATGCTACAGCAATGTAATCCAAACTACAGTAGACTTGGGTTTGGTGGCAGTGGCCAACATCACTGCAGATTCTAGAAAGTTACCCTCATTGGTGGTTGGAGGACATCACGTCTTAGTTCACCTCGGTTTCTCACTCCCAGGTGACCTTCACAGGCATGGACAAGTAATGAGAATGCATGAAGCTGAGGATGCACGGGAGAGCACAGGGAGTGACAAGGCCTCTGGTGCATACTGGGGTCGGCGTGTCCCTCTAACGGCTGCTCTACTACTCGAACACACTGCTGCTGGTTGGGATTTCAGGCCCAATATTTCTGATTCGTTAAAAGACCATCTGATTTTTCAAAATCTTAAAAAAAAAACAGAATTCTATGTGAAACTAATCAACTTTTTTCTAGATTTAGTATAATTATAACACCATTACCTTATGAAAACCAAGCAAAGCACATGTACTTGGACAGCATCTAGCCTCCACACCACCGGTGTGAAAACCCAGACCTGGTCCAAAATGACCATTTTTATAAGGAAGGAATTCAACAGCAGAGACCCAAATGCCAGGTTTGAATCCAGGTCTCTAGCTTCCCCGCCAGGTTTCAGCCACCTGCTAGAAAGTTTGTGCCTAAAATGCACACGGCGTAATTTTTTCCCCTCTCAGCTCCGCAAGGCTACACTGTGACAACCTAGTGACAGGCTGATCCAGTCATTTCAGGACAACAATCTATGTTACTCAACCAGCCTACATTTCGAAAGCTAATCAGAAATCTATTTCCTTTTATGGCATATTCTAGCCCTGTGGTGGTATCAAAAGAGACAACAAATTACATGTGATTTCCCTTTCTAATTTTAGAGAAATTAGAAATTTTGTTTAGTAGACAAGAGTTTCTCACTCATTCACGGGTCTCTACGGCCTGCAGCAAAATGGTGAGCCTCCCGGAGAGGCGGCGGAAGGAGACGGCAACGCCACGTGTCAGAGCGGGCCTGGTTTCCGAGAGATCAGAATCTTTATTGAAAGAGCTCTCTTTTTTGATTTCCGGACCAGGCCCCAAGCAGTTGATAAGGGAGAATTACTTGGCCATTATCAGAAGTAGCTGTATTTCCACAAAGAGCTGGTACTAAACAAGAGTTTATCTCCACGACAAGACTGATAGAATTCGCAACGATTATAATTCAATCAGACACCTGAAACGGCACATCTGTTGGCTGGTGGCTGATGTGCGGACCTCTGTCTTCCAGCCACAGTGGAAAAAGTGGCTGGGAAATACTTTCTGTAGTCTGAACACTGGGGAAACACGTTAGAAAGTGTTGTTTTCTTGGCTGTTCAGGCTATGTCTCTATATAACCCATAATAATATTTTATACCAATGTAATTCTAACAGAAAGCCATTAGGCCAAAGAGTCAACTATCTGTGACCTTTGCAATTATTTGCTAAAACAGTCCCAAAAGGTTTAACATACTTTTCAAGGAGTGTTTCCTAGACTTCACACAAATCTTATGAGCAGCTAACAGGTCTTGCTATCCTCCTCGAAAGTGGGGGAAACTGATGAATGGAGATGAAAGGTGAAGTCAAAATGAACTTATTTAAACACAGAGCTTCGATCCTATTTGGAACACCAAATTTGGTGTGGAATTTTTTTTTTTTTACAATGAAAAGGAGGGTTCAGGGGCTTAATTCCAGCATCAGGCAGCAAGGGGTTAGCTTCATCACACTGGCTCTGAGACCGGGGGTAAATTTCCCAACTTCTCTGAGCCTAGTTTCCTCATCTGTAAAGTAGGGGGCATGATAATATCCAGTTTGTAGAATGGCTGTAAAGATCTAGTGACATAATATGATAGTGCAAACGAATGTAGTACTTGGCACACGATAAGTAGGTGATAAATATTACCTGCCATTGTTGTTATTAACACAAAATGGCCCAAACTGAGTGAGTCCAAGGCCTTGGAATAAGTATACACTTTTATATTCTATAACTAAGTCCCCACCGATATTGTAATCTGCTATTAATTTCCCAATTATTATGTTTCTCTTGCCTTTACTTTTCCGAGTGCCCCCTTAGTTTGTCATCAAATAGAAGACGTGTAAATAGAAAAAAGAAGTGATACTCTCGCCCTCATGAGGCATTTCATAGCTTTGTGTTTTTACCTCCAGGGACATAGAAGCTAGTGGGGATGGTCAGAACAATCCTATGCACAGGCACAAATCTGACAAATGCTAGGCCCTCTGTCTTCCAAGCAGAATGTGGGGTCTATAATAGCCACATTTTGCCCCCTGCATTTAATTACAGGTAGGAAAATGAGAAGTGAAGGAAGGGTTTCTCTCCATGTGACCTGGTTTTGGAAGTGATCATCACTGAAGCCCCTTTGCCAAATCAGGAAGGGGATTGCTAAAACAGTCTTCTAACTGGTCTTCCTGCTTCTACTCTGGCCCCCATTCATGCTAGTCTCAACCCAGCCACCAGGGGGACCCCTTCAATCTGTGGATCAAATGCCATCCCTCCACCTTCGAAACCCTCCAATGCCCTCCCACCCCACCAACACTACCTCATTCAGAGAAAAAGCAGATGTCTTTCCAACGGCCTGTAAGGTGCTGCATGATCAGGCCTCAGGTCTCATCTCTCACATATTCCACAGGGCTCACGTGGCCACTGTACCCATCACTGCAACCCTTATCTGCATTCCTGTTAATGTTTCCCTGCTCTTCCAGGAAGGTTTAGCTTTCAGCAGTCCCTATAGTTTTCATGAACATAAAACTTACTGTTTGTGGTCTGTTTCAAGAAGATAAAGCTGCATGAAAGTCAGGGCTCACTAATTTATTCTAAGTGCCTAGAAGAATGCCTTGCAGCTCTCAAGTATTTGATATACATATATATTTGTTGGATGAATGAATGGAGAATGATTAAATGAACACATACACTTGTAGGCTCTTGGTTCCCAATAACCAACTGGCTAAAGTGAGAACTGGCAGGCAACAACTCGTTTCCAGAGTACAAAACCTCCTCTCTGAGCCCTGCAGAAGCAAACAGGCTTCCTGCTTGTCCCCAGTACCATCTGAAAGGGAATGCAGATTTTGCTCACTAAAAAAAGAGAAAAAAGTTCATTGCCTTTCACAGAACTTCAGGCCAAGCTACATCTTCATGTTGTAGGATGCCTGCCTGCATTCTGGTGCTGCATCCCTCCATTAATAAGCTTTGAGATCTCGCGGGGGGGAGGGTTAGTCCATGAACTTGACTGAGACCCACCAAAATAAATGACAACTAATTTGCTTTCCAGCTTTGAAAATCTCTGCATTAAGAAAAAGGTGAAAATGAGTTAAGCCTGCTTGATCATTCTCTTATCTCAACTGCAATTTGTAAACAGTACCCTCACTTTAAATAAGAATTCCACCTAAAGTGAAAACCAACAATCTTATCTGGCCCACCTCACAAAAGAAATGATGTAAACAATTAGGTGCGACTCATCTAGAAATATTTATAGTACCTCAGGTGATAAGCTGGAACTTGATTCCAAAGCTCTGTCAATGCTTTCTTTTAATTTGGAACTCTAGTCCTGACCAAACAAAAACCTTTTCAACAGACAACATTAAAATAGCTATCAATCTCCACCTGCCATCGATAGCTCTTCAGGCTTGTGCCGCCTCATCATATCCTCTTGAACCTGCAGGATATTTTGAACTTCCAAAAGTACCTGTAGCACTCAGATTTATATAAAAAATAATAACAACAATAATAATAACAACCAAGTCTGTATCAATAATATTACTTTCATTCACAAAACAACTATTTTGTCAGCATCACCTGCCCCAGACTCCCTAGCACTGAGGGCACACTGAGATGCAAAAGGCGTGCTCCTCATTCTCAGAGCGCTGTCTGCATGAGGAGCAAAGAGAGCTCAATTAAAGGCAACAAAAAAAGAAGGAACAGCAGCAGTGGCTCTGATTTTAGAATTTAAAAGAAAGTTTAGGGGATAAAAATGCAGACATGACAAAGAAAAATGTTTTAGAAAGTCAATTACTGAAATTACTGCTGAGATACAAATATCTTCAACACCACTGGTGAATATTATTCTAGACATCTTTCCCTTTCTTTTTTAACCAAAATGGGAACATAATATCTAATCATAGCCTCTATAAATAGCTTTTAAAATCCCACTATCATTGTTAATGCTCATTCAAATCTACATCATTTTAACTGGCTGAATAGCATCCCTTAATGAATTTGCTTAAGCAATTCCCTATTGGCTCCCATCTACATACATCTTTCAGTAGTTGCCCAAATATTTATTACTAGGTCATTTTAAAGTAAAAGTACTTTCTTTGGGAGATACATACAGTGTATCTCTCTGTGTGTATATCTGTATATATTTCGATTGCTTTTGAATGAAGCTCATTTCCACAAGTGGGGCTGTGCATATCTGTTCTGGTCATGTCATTTAAACACAAAAGCTCTGCCATTCTACTCAGTAAGAAGTGTTATCTAATTCCCATCTACTTTTGCATTTATATTTTTAGTAAGATTACATTTTAAAAACATCTTAACTGGTAATTGATACTTCTTATATTAATTATTGCCTTGTTCTTAACTTAATCAATTAGTAGTTTCATATTTTTCCTATGGATTTTTTTTTCTTTGAAGTTTTTTTTTTTGTGCAAGTCACTTGACTAATACAATTTTTTTAAAGATTTTATTTATTTATTTTTAGAGAGGGAAGGGAGGGGGGAGACAGAGAGAGATAAACATCAATGTGCGGTTGCTGGGGGTCATGGCCTGCAGCCTAGGTAGGTGCCCTGACTGGAAATCGAACCTGTGATGCCTGGTTCGCAGCCCGTGCTCAATCCACTGAGCTACGCCAGCCAGGGCATTTTTCCTATGGATTTATAAAAACTCTTCACCTTTAAGTTACTAAATTCTTTGTCATGGCAGATTAAATGAATATTTTCCCTAAATTGGCTATTTGCATTTTTCCTTTGTTTATTATGATTTTACAATAAAAATTTTATATATCTCTCTTTAGTATTACAGAGTCACATTTCTTTTCTTTTATGATTTCTACATTTTAATTGTCACATTTACAGCTAATACACATTTAAGAGGCCACAGTTAAAATCTTCCTGTAACTCTTTTATAAATCACATAAAAATATGTAAAATCAATGTGATCATACAAAGTGAATTTACTTATCCCAAAATACATTTCTTATTTTGAATTTAGAGATTAAGTCTTATCGGGGGGGAAATTCCCAGCAGATCTTTCCATTTCCAAAGATTATAGTATTCAATATCAAATGACATGGAAATCTTGTTTTTCTGAGCCAACAGACATTATTACATCTTTTTAAGCACCATTTGTGTTCACTGTCTGTTCGGCTCCTCACCTGGGCTCTAAGTGTCTTATGCATTAAAGGAGTAACTTCCGTCCAAGACTGAGTTCTATGGCAAGTTATCTATGAAACAGTGGTAACTGGATATACATCGTTTAATCAATAATTTGATGTATAGTAAGCACTGGATAATTCAGTGAATTTTGTGTGTAAGACACATATTAAGACTTCTGGAAAATGAGCAAGATGATAAATAGTTAAAAGGGTGTATTTGTAGTTATTAATATAAGAGCATCATATGAGATGAACAGAGGGGTGTGTGTGTGTGTGGGAGAGAGAGAGAGAGAGAGAGAGAGAGAGAGAGATCAAGCAGCTCCAGAATCCAGGCTGTCACTGAGTCAATGGGCCTATAGTAATGGTGGTTATAAAATTGACAGATGAAGGTCAAACCAAGACAGCGTTGCAGCCTTCCCACAGAACAAAATAAATAAAACTTCCAATGGTAGAAATCAGGAAAAGGAGAAGAAGAGCAATCTATGCTGGGCAGGACAGGGATAGGAGTAGTGGTTCTGCTGTCAGACACACTGAACATACTATTGGTGGGATGCTCAATTAGCGTCATGTCTTAGACTGTCAAAAATACAGGACTAGGGTACATATCTGAGTGGACAAGGGGCAGTAGAAAAGGAAAGCAACCTTTGAGAGTTCCTACATGATATCGGACACTGTCTTAGTGTTTTACTCATAGAATTAGAATTTAAATTTCAGTCATCCACACATCGGTGATAAGAGAAGCACTCGTGTAGAGCTTGCCTTGGATCCCAGCTCCACCATCTCTAGTTATTTAGACATTGAGACAGTTTGCTTATCCTCTCTGTTAACCTTAGTTGCATCACCCCAAAAATGAGAATAACAGTATCAACTTCAAAGAGCCAGAATAAATGATATAACCCAGAAAAAATAGCACGATGCCTGAAGTATAATAAAAACTCAATATAAGTAGTTATTAATGGGAACAAAACAGAGAACTTAACAACTGGTTTTAAGGATGGTCCACATTAAGAGATAGAAGGCAGAGATACTAAGAATACAGAGAGGTAGTCAAGAAAATGGGAGAAACTCTTGAAAACACAAAATTATAGAAATCACGGGGCTAAGGGTTTCTAAGGAGTTCCTTAATCAAAGTTAGTCATGAGGACAGGGAAATGGACCATTTAGTGCTGCTTGTTCTTCATGTAAGAAAAGTAAATTTGGAGAGCACTACATACCCAAAGTTGGTCATCCATGCCAGGTGGGTTCTTTTTAATAAAAGCACCATAATATGTAGCAATATTCCGATGATGAGAATATTTTTTCAACATGTTAATTTCTTGCTTGATTTCTTCCTCTTCATCCTGTATTAGAATAATAAATATTCGGTCATGATAATCCATGCCTTAGTAGAATTCTATTTCTTAGTCACCATCTGAATCAACCACATAATAAATTCTTTGTTTTTTTCCTTCTGTGGTGATAAGCAAGCATACTAATTATATAACTTGACTTTTTTTCTTGACTGCAAAAGAAAAATTTGCAAGACAACAAACATATTGGCAATCCAAAGGGTCTTGTGTTTGTACAGCAAATAGGTATAGCAGGTTTGCTGGGGGAAAAAAATAAAACAAAACACCTCATTCCTTCACCTGGAAAAGAACCAAAGTAGGCTATTGAGATAAAATTCACTTTAGGCCTCTGGGAACTATGTCCATCAAATACCTATTACTGATCCTGTCTGGTATAGAAAAGATTAAGGAAAGTGAAAAAAATGGAAACCCATATTTAAAATTTAAAATTTAAGTTCACATTCTTTGAAGCTGACTTTGACTGAAGTACCTGACTACAGATGATGAAAGTCAGATGAGAAAGGGAGTGAGGGTAAGTTCCCTGGATCTGAGGAAGTTCACAAAGCAGGAGTACCCAGCTCACCGTCCGGAAACTCAACATGAAGGGAAAGGGGAAACGTGTCAGTGCCACCAATGTGAAAAGACACAACTCTCCTAAGTGTCCTCCTTCAGTTTTCGTTTGTTCTGAGCTTCAACATGGAGTCTACCAACTCAAGTCATTTTTAGACAGCCCCCACCCCCGCCCCAGCCAGGCATCATTGGTGGAAAGAGTTGTGTTCTCCTGTAATTTCATTTTCATATGTTCACATCAGTTGGACTTTAAAATAGTATTTTATTTTTGAAGTTGGTGGAAAAAGTCTTTGGCCATACCACCCTGAGTGGCCTGATCACATCTGAAGTTGGTGGGAAAAAATTTTTATCCCAGGGAAGAGGTTTTAGACGCATCAGTAGGAACGATTATGCATAAGTATAAGATGTTGCCATTGCCTGAAAGACCACTCACAGTGTGTCCCTGCCTGTCCCTTTGCCCCTTGCAGCTGCTCGGCCTCCCTCCTGCTTCTCTACATTGCTGGGCCATTCTGCAGGCTCTCATGGGATGTCTTTGTTCGCTTCCTCTTCTTCATACAATTTCTACTCATTCAATTTCTACTCACCATTTTTTATTGAATTTAACGGATACTGTTCAGGGGCATCTTCCCTAATTCTCTCAGGCAATGTCAACCCCCCATGCCCTTGCCACTATACTTGTCCATCCATTACTGTTCTTGACACATGGGCCATATTTGCTGATATTAGTTGGAGGGATGGGTCAGTTGTGTCATAACTTCCCATTTACTTGACTCTCTCCTGCATGAATCATAAGCTTTCTTCTGCCTTCAGATCCCAGTTCCAAAGTCCCTTCCCCAGCAAGCTCTCTGACCTGCCTGATTTGAGGGGAGCCCGGTGGATCATCATGTGTCTCTCCCACTGTAGCACCTACCAGAATTGCAACCCCCATTTAGCTGTCTAATCATTTAAGTACCTCTTCCCTACCAGTCCATAACAACTCTAAACACAGGAATCTTTCGCTTTCTATAATATCCCCAGCACTCAGCAAAGTGTCTGCAATTAAATGTGAATAGAAGAATGAATACCTACAAAGAACCCAACCATGCACAGCAGTGTTAGTGAAGCTTGAAAGGAACTGGTAAGAAGAAGATGAGGAGAGTGCTGAAATGCTGACATTTCCTAACCACATGAAACTAAGTTCAGTAAAAAACAATGGAGATGTGCAAACCTAGGAAAACTGAGTGGGTTGCACATCATGTGGCCTCACTAAGTTGAAGACTAGGTAACCTCAAAATAGAATGCATGATTGGCATGCTGAGCCAAGGTGAAGCACGCGGCCCTCACAGTGGAGGGGAGTGAGGGGTTGGGATAATGACTGGGGGAAGGGATGGCTTTCTGCTGACCAAGGAATGGTACCCTGCGGCTATCAAAAGCTGCCTACACCTTCACCACAGGCCTCAGGAGATGATGACCTTCACAGACCTCAGCTTGTGGGAAGGTCCCTGTAATATGCCTCAAATGTCTTACTATGGTGCATATGAGCTATTTTAAACTCACCACGTGGGGCCTAATAATTGTGGATGAGGGTAGGATGTGAGCAGATGTACTTTAGGGAAGCATAAATAGAAGGGTCAAAAACAAACCTGAGAGTTACTGTGGGCAGCCTGGCCTTGACAGATGCTTCCATTAAGGAGGCCAGTACACGAGGCAGTAAAACACCAATCACTGTCCAACCCTGCCTGACAGCTCCCGTCATTCCTAGTGAGCAGCCAGTCTGGTCCTACAAGTGTTTGCTGCCTGCCTTCTAGGTTCCAACAGGACAGTGAATGATGGGGGAGAATCAGAGGTGGGGGTTGGGGGGAGAAGGGAGTGCTTAGAAAAAGCTTACCATATCATTAAAAAATAAAAACTTATGAAACCATTAAATAACAGTGTAATTCAGTATATAATTAAACCCAAAATAAACAGTATTGGAGATTGGAATGAAGTCAGCACATTCTCCATCACTTTGGAAAGGTAAACTGAGAAGATATGACGATGAAGAAATCATGTACATTGAGTCAGAAATCATGTACATGGGTGTCACCCCACCTACAAGTGGTGGTGGGTGGGGTGACACATTCAGTTTGGGCTCCACTCATTTGTGGCTGTGTGATCTCAGGAAAGTACTCTACCTTTTGGAGCCAAGTTTTCTCATCCATAATGAGAAAGAGATTTTGTAATAGTATTATTATATACCCCATTCTTCTGTGATAATTAAAGGAAGTATGTGAAAGTTATAAACTGTAATACAAATAAACATTATAAATAATCTTTTCAACCAAAAATAAATAAATAACAAGGGTAGGATGGCAGGAATGTGAGTAACTTGAATTTTAGGTTTACATTGCACTGTTTTCAAACACAATGATGAAACCACTGTGGGTCATGGTTATGCAGCTCTAAAATAGAACCTTGACCTTGGTCTTACATAATCTTGTAAGTAAGTGACCATACAATTTCTGAGGACTTCAGGGCTACTGTTTATCCCAATTTCTTGTCTAGGGCAAGGACAACAGTAAATTTTATTCAGTGAAATTGAAACGGGGCACTTACTATGAGCCCATTTAACTATTCAACAAGCAATCCACCCTCTCACAATATGGCTCATTGAAAAAGATAGGTTATGATGTTTTCAAAAAGACAAACACTACAACTGAGGCTAGAATTAGGTTGCAAAGTTATAAGAGTCAGATGTCTTCTATTTTGTAAAGGGATTGTTCCTGTGTCTTAAGAATCAAGCACAAGCATCAAGCTCACTGGGAAACTAATGACCACTGGACCACAGTTATAAACAAAGTCATGCTACCAAACTGTCACAAATTTAAAAAGAGAGTCTTTTCATAAGCCAAGTCTAGTGCTGTAGGAAGAACCATTACTTCAAGCAGAAGCCTTTAAAATCTAGTCCAAGCTGATTCAGGCATGGCATTTAAACTTTTCAAATGTCACCTATTTTCACCTATAAATGGGAATAAGAATACCTTTCTTTTTTTTTAAGATTTATTTATTTTTATTTTTAGAGAGGGAAGGGAGGGAGACAGAGAGAGAGAGAAATATCAATGTGCGGTACTGGGGATCATGGCCAGCAACCCAGGCATGTACCCTGACTGGGAATGGAACCTATGACACTTTGGTTCTCAGCCCACGCTCAATCCACTGAGCTACGCCAGCCAGGAGAGAATACCTTTCTAAGTCACCTCTCAGGGCTTAGAAATGATTAAATCCTTATTAAGCATAATCAAAGCTTTATTATCAGCATAAAGAAGATTGTTTTTTTCCCTCAAGATCATAGGAATCTATTTATTGTTTAGTATTTGTGGTAATTAACAAAAAAGTGGCCATAATATTTAGCAGCCTCCCTCTTGAACAGTTGAAGTCCATTTCCTCTCCTTGTCGTTGGGGTTGGCCATGTGACTTGCTTTGGCCAATGGGGCATTAGCAGATTGACAGAGCAGAGACTTGAAAAGTAGTGTGTATTGGTGTGGTGCTTCCTAACTGCTTGCAGAGGGCAACGTGAGAAACCAGGATCGGCCTCTTATAGGATGACAAACCCTGTGAAGAGGGGGTGATTTTCAAATGCAAAGAAATGGATGACTCCAGGTGATGCTTTTAGGCCACATGACAAAATATAGCAAAAGCCAAACTTATGTAATATTCACTGTGTACTAGAGGCTGTGTGCATATTATCTTAGTTAATACTCAAAACAGCTCTATGAAGTAGATCCGTTTAATGATCTTATTTTACAAATGAGGAAAATGACTTCATTCATATGTTAAATGTTAAAGCTAAGATACAAAGCAAGATTTGTCTCACTTCAAAGCCAGTGCTCTTAATTCTGTACTGAAAACTCCTAGACAGAAAAAGGGTCATTACCCATGGTGATAAAACCAAAGGTCTAATCATGAAAGGAGAATGCAGGGGCACTCTAATCCAGGGCCGAAGAGAAACCTGTCTTTGGTCCTGCAATTAAAGAAGCTTCTCTGCACACAATAATAATATTTACTTGTGAATGATTTCAGGGGATAATGGAGGGATTTTAAGTTACATATTTATTATACAGGGGAATACCTTATAAGCACATACAATACGCTAGGATGTAAAGATAGAAGTAATAAGACAGTTAATATCAGTGCGCTCTCTAACAAACAATTTGCCTAAAATTTAGTTGTTCACAACCCGTGGAGTGGAAAAAAATTATGTATAAAATTTTTATAATAATCCAAGGGCCCGATCAGTTTGAACGCTAGGAGGAAACAGGCAGTGTACAGACGCATAAATGCCACTCCCTCTGGACGTGCGGGCACTGGCTGCGGTCCCTGCCGCTCTGCCCACCTGTCCTGCTTCCCATGCGGTTGCTGGCCCTGGACAGGCATTCGTGTCAACCCGTCACTCTCACCTTCATTGTTCACTAAGTGTAACAAAAATTGAAGATATTTCTTTGTTAAAGAATCACTGACTATTAGATTTTGAAGGAATTGGTAACATTTTTTAGGATGTGATTTAAAAAATTATAATAATTTTGATAAATTTGGATAAATTCTTCCAATAAAAATTCAACAACAATAAATTCAACAATAAATAGCATCAACAAGTAGACTTTTTAAATCAATAAATCCTTATTTTATAATTTTGATTACATAATAAGTTTGATCTAGTTATAATCAATGACAACAAGCAGTCTGTTTTAGTGAATACAAAATTAGAATTTTTGATGGAAGTTTAAAGTCACATATCAGCCTCATCATCATTAATGCTTGGTTTTGTTTTGGTTCTGAAGGGTAAAGAAAATCTACATTTCCTAAGATAAGTAATTGCAAATGGTAGCAACTTTTTCTTTTTTGGTAGCAATTACTTTTAAAGAGCAGGCTTTGAAATCTTTATACGGAATGACATTCTCCATTCGAATGGAGTAACCTAACAGTGCAAACTGAGGAGTTGGCATTTTTCAGTGCCTTCAAAGTTCATATGTAACACACAGTTTGATGCTTGTTTTTAAACCACCGTTTATTAAATGTTAAAATATACATATTATATTGTAAATGGGAATTAAGCATGTGTGGATCCCCTAAAATTATCTCAAGGTGGAGTTACGTACCTGTGAGCCACGTTTTTACAGACATAGGGAAACAGACCCAGAGTAGGTCAGTGAGGTGCCTAGGCCCACACCTCTACAGTGCAGCATTGCTGAAACTGGTGACTTTACCACGCTGTTCCGCAGGGAGCTCCTGGGTGTGCTGTATACCATTCATTCAGCAAATATTTAGGTGCCCACTATATCCCAGGCACAATGCTAAATGTGAACAATATAATAATACAACAATGGGCACAACAGATTCAAGCTCTGCCACAATGGAATTTACTATAGTCCAGTGGGGGACACAGATGGAAACCAAAGGATGACAGAGATGCATGCAAAATTACTAACACACACGGGATAGGCAGCTGATCTCACTGGGGGGCCCACGGGAGACAGCCCTGAGAAATCCCAGTTTGAGATGAATTCTGAAGCCCTTCTGGGAGTTACTCCGGTGGGGGTAAGAAGAAAGAAGAAGTATGATGTGGTGTGACTGAGGAGAGAACCGTCTTCCTGGCAGGGAAACAGTGGTTGCCAAGACCCTGTAGCTGGAGGGGTACAGTCTGTTGTCTTCTATGGGAGTTGGTGCCATGGGGAGAGAGGCAAAAAATGTCAGCAACAGACACTGTAATAACTACATGCACCAGACACTGTGTTCTACATATTGTTCTCAAATGCTTTATAAGTAACTACATTTACTTTTCACACTAACTTTGTGAGAGGAGAGATCTGATCCACATTGACACATGTGGCAGAGGGAACATGTCCAGGGAAAGAGGGCCATGAAGTGCCAAAACAAGCACATACTCAGGTAAGAGTGATGACTACACTGCTCCTCTTTACCATGAGGCGAACCCGCTGTCTTACACGGGGCCCGTGCCCCTTGGAGAATTGGGTAACACCAGTCTGATGTGCACCTTCCCCGCCCCCAAGCCTGCATTAACGTCTGACTCCCAAGAAAACCATGAATGAATAAAAAGGCCTATCTATGCTCAAGTTACCCAGAAGCAAATATGTTTAACCCTAGCAGTACTGTCATTCATTTGGGTTACGTCAGCTGTAAATAAGGTGACTTATATCTTCAGTGCCTGTGGGCTGTTATCGGAATCTGAAGACCACGCTGTGGCAGTGCTCCCCAACCCCTCATTGTTGTTACAGGGCTGCGGGGAGGGTGGGCACACCTTGACCGGCTGGGTTTGAATTAGAACCTTCTGCCACTTATTGTCTGTGGGGCTTGGACAAGTGACTTAGGCTCTTGGTGCTTTCAATTCCTCATTTGTAAAGTGGATATAATAGCAGTATTCCCTTAATGGGAGTTGTTTGGAGGATTAAATGAGTTAATATATGTTGTATTAAGTACTAAGAACGGTGCTTGGCACATGATAAACCCTCAGTCAACGATATCAATTTTTAGTTTGACCATGGCTGTTGTTATTATTTTTAATATTATACGCTATGCTAATAATCACTCCCCTCTGTCCCGTTGGGAGGGAGGAACTAAATGTGCTTATAGCAGTGTGTCCCCCTGACTCTTCCAAACAAGTGAAGATAGTTAGATTTTTTTGGTCCAATTTTAACAAATATTCACTGAGTTCGTTAACTACAAGCAAAACACTCTACCAGAGGCTACTGGGAGAAGGTCACGTCCATATTCTGGACAGAGAGATGCAGAATGGTCACGGCTTCACCCACAGGAATTCAGTAAATAAGACAGAAATAGAAACTAAGTGGAGCAGGGCTTAAAACAGATCCTTCTAGTAGACACACCCCACCAAGTTACTTTGCTACTCAACTTCCGGCCCGACACTGACTGGCTCCAGCGGTAGTCTGGAGGAAGGGCCAGGAGTCACAGCCTCCCTCGTCTAATTAAACAAACAAACAAACAAACAAACAAACAATCAAACACAAAACAAAAACCAAAATAAAAACACTCCTCTTATATCTCTTCTACATATTGAATTTTTACCTAAAACTATTTGATTAAAGTTTCAGTTGGGTAAACAAAGGCTGTGAAAACCTTGTAAAGTCCCTGCCTTCAGGATATAGCCCTAACTTGTCCAGATTCATCCTGTGCCACCAGGTCCTCAGCACTTTTTAATCCTTAAGCTCTGTAGTGGTCCCCTGAACATGCTCCGCACGCTCCCCACCTCCACGCCCTGGTACAGGCTCTCTCCTTGGCCAGGAATGTCCTCGTCTGATGGTCCTCCTAGGCTTCGTTACAACCCCTCAACGTCCAGCTGGGGAGGAATCCCCAGAAGGTGACAAAATACAGAAATTCCCATAATTATTTCAGAAAATAAAAGAACTTCAAAGACTTCGCCTGAGTGTAAGCACTAATTCTGAAGCAAGTATTAGCAAATTTGGAAGTGTCTCAGATCTAAAACCAGAAGGACACAAGCATTATATTCAATTCCATCTGTGGCTACTTTCTACAAAAAAAAGAAAAGAGAGAGAGAGGGAGAGAGAGAGAGAGAGAGAGAGAGAGAGAGAGAGAGAAGTAGTATAGAATAAAAACAATAATTTAAAAATTGATTTCAAGCTATGGCTTTATCAATTTTATTACAATAAACTATAGTAGCTTTGCAGTAAATCATTGCAAACAATTAACAAAGACGACCTTTGAGAATTCATCTCAGTTTTTAACAGAGCAGCTATAATGAGCACAATTATAATAATTGGTAAGAAGCTTCTGCAACATTCCATAATACACAAAAGACAACATGGCAAAATGAAATAGATTGTTTTCTGAGGACACCACATGAGTTTCACAAAGGAAATCTTATGTTGACTGTCATGCATAAGGGGGTGACACAGAAGTCACTTGATGCTGTATCAGATACCATGGGAATAAGAAAACCACTTCCTGATGTGTATCCATGTTTGTCTTTGTTAAGGGTCAGTGGTTACATAATGGCCAATGATATGCCTAAATCAGGGAAACTATCAAGCCCTTTCAACAGGGGTTCCCCAAGAAAATTAAGCCAAAATACTATAAAGCCTCCATTGTATGCATGACTCTCCTATACATTGAAAATGCCATTAACTTTGTACCATCCTTGGGAGAATCGATTAAATAGTCTCTCAAATAATTTTCTTGTAGGGCTTAGTTGCCTTGTGAAGCCCAGTTTAGAAAGGCTAACTAACATTCTTTAAACTGAAAAAACATAATCTGGGATAAATAACTGTTTAACTATTTTGATCCCAAGCAAAGTGGTCTAGTGAAAGTAAGCGGTTTGTCAAGCAATTAAAAGTCTCACAACTAGAATCAGGAGCTAGAAAAGCAATGTGCAGTACTCCCAAGTCATACTTTGTGCATCAATATACAACTTTGTGCACACTTGTGCCCTGAGATTAAGGATGTCAACAGAACTCAACTGTAGTTCCACAGAACCACACAATAAAACTTTATAGCACAAATGTCATGGACTTCCTCCACAACCAATAGCCATTAAACTGCCAAGGGCATTGCATTTTGTGGAGCTCCTATTCACTGCAAGGAAAATACAGTAGTAGGACTTCAGCAGAATAACAAAATAAATTTTAATTTGCTCTGTCGTGGGAGTTTTATAAAAGGTTCACACATTTATAATGGGTTTAGAGGTACACCTAATAATACCTGATCTTGATCTTTGTGTCAGACCCTGCCAGTTGATCACACCACTGTCCATTCTCCCTTTATTCGTAGCAGTACCCAGATTTTTAACTGCGCACATTGGTAGAATGAAAGACTACATTCCCCAGCTTCCCTGAACCAAGTAGAAATGCATAGAAAAGATTTCACTGGATGGGGTTCTCTTCTGTACCCTTCAGCTATCAACACCGCCCCCCCCCCTTTTCTTTGGCTGCCAAAGAAAATGATCAACGGAAATCTGACAACCATCTTCAACCACGAATTAGAATGATGCAGTAGAGAGATAAAAATATTCTTCTACTCTACCACATCGCTGCCCCACACCCCTGGGCTCTCAACTCTCAACTCTTTTAACGTGACAGAGCAAGACACTTTCATCATGCATAAGCCTCTATTATCTTGAGCTTCTGTTTCAAGTGGCAGAAGCTAAACCTAATTAATATAATCTACCTGCAGTTTCTTATTCAGCAAAGGTCAGATGAACTAAGAAACTAATTGGGATTAAATATTTGAACTTGGTTAGCAACCTCTGAAATTTGAATAATATAGTTAGGACAAATAAAAGGAAGTATTTTAAGTGCTAACAAACATGGGGGACATCTTTTTTACTTGTTAAAATGCATATACTTTTTCCTTTTAGTACAAAATTTTTTTAGTTATTTTTTTCAGAGAGGGGAAGGGAGGGACAAAGAAAGGGAGAGAAACATCAATGTGTGATTGCTTCTCATGTTGTCCCCACTGGGGACCTGGCCCACAACCCAGGCATGTGTCCTGACTGAGATTGAACCAGCGACCCTTTGGTTCACAGCCTGTGCTCAATCCACTGAGCTACACCAGCCAGGGCAAAAATGTATATAATTTAAAGAAGAATTCAGATCAATAGTAAGAAATCAGAAAAATGTGTGGTATAAATGAAAATTAGCAAAATTAGTATTATGGTAGATAGCATACCATATAATACATACTAACAAAGGTAACAAACTGGGCCAGAAAAGGTATAAATTGAAGTCAGACATGCAGACAATACCATGTGCCTTTTTTTAAAATTTGTATATTGGTCCCTGATACCTTTGTATGACTAATTCATTCTATGTCTATTTACACTGAATAATCTGCTCCTGGACCCAGTGAAAGACTTGGTCTTTTAGTTTTTATGTACAGCAGACAGGCATCTTAGAAAAATTCCCAGGACAATAGAAAATTATTAACATGCTTTTGATGTCCAGTGAGTCCTTTCAAGTCTGATTTTTGCTCAGTACTCTTCAAAAGGCATTAACATATTTTAAATAGACTCAGCAAAAAGGATTGAAAGCATAAGATTGTATTTCGAATAAAGTCTATTCCTTAGATTGCTTTTGATCATCCAGGCAGAAATTTTGATTCGGTGTTGCTCTAAATAAAAATAAGAATTTGTGGTTATTGTTATTGTTTATTAAATAATATTTTGGGAGGAAAACAGTTATGCTAAATATCGAAGTAGGACTTTAGAGCCACCCAAAGTGTCATCTATTCCGGTGTTAGGTGGACCTTTGGGAAAAATGTTAAGACCCATTTCTTCTGTGTAATCTCAGTATTATTCTTTTAATACCTTCAAATCCTTGTTCTGTCTTCATATGCAAATGTCTTCCATTGTGTTGATGTAAATTATCAGCACACATTATTTATTCTTCACTCTAAATACCTAAGGCAGTGTGTAGTTATCTAATTTAATTAGAATAGCTTACCCATGGTTTTCTCTATCAGCTGTTGAATAACTCTTACTTCATGTTAAGCACAAGTGGGGAAAGCTCTTAAGATGTTTAAAAAGTTTCTATTTCTGAAAATTAATGTTTTCTATCCCTACTTTTTCTATTATAAATATATTGCTATTGGGAAGGCAAGATAAAGATACATTACCCCTGTGACATCCATAACCTTAATGGCGGCAAGCTGGCCTGTTTTGACATGACGACCCTGTAGGAAGAAAACAAAATAGAGACTTTAGCTCTGATATACAACATGATCATTCGTTTCCAACCATGAAGAACAATGTCACCTGGATGAACGTTACAGAATGCACTGGGGAAGACATACGGACAGGCAGACACGCACGTGCACACACGGATCTTCGGTGGTTTGAAGATCAATTTCTATTTAGTGTTTATTTTGTAAAACATCTCCATCACTTTGTCTTTGGGCCTTATTTTCACAGTGGCTGTCAAGTTAAATAAAAAAGGCAATGCTGAATCATTTGGTTCCACCTCCTCTCCAAAGTGTCAGACCAGGGCTGTTTGCGAGGTGGATTTATGTGGAAGGGGAGCTGGACCAGGCTGGAGGAGATGCAAGTCTGTCCTCTGTTAGAAAATACTCAGGAAGTGAAGCAACTTCAGTTTCCTCGATGGTTAAAATATCTCGTAACAGTCTCAACTGGTTGTTTGTGCTTTTGTTTTTGTTTTAGTAACTGCTATCATGGCACTGAAGGTAACAATGGACAAGAAAATAACCTGCTTCTCCATTTTAAATTTCGCTTCCAAGCTGAAATAACAGTTCTCAATGGGTCTGACTGAGGACTACACTTCTGGGACGGCAGCTTCAGCACAAATGAGATCCTGGAGATGAAACAATTAGCAAGCCTCAGCGGAGTCCCAGGCAAAGGCAGGTCCAGTGCTCTGCCAGGGGAAGCGGCTGAGCTGTCAACCTTTGATGAGGGGAGGGCCACAAAGGAGGCAGCCCAGCTGGAGTTGCTTTTACATCACCAGAGAATGTCAAACCAATTAGGATCCAGATTGAGGCAGACTTTGAGGGACTGGCCAGGAGTTAGCTGACCTAAAGATCACTGGAAACCGGAGGCAACTTCATAAAATCGCAAATAAATGGCATGCGAAGAGCTCTCCAGGCGCTTAATCCAATCCCCTTCTTCCAGAGGTGAGACGAACCTCACCGCCAGGGCCCAAGCCCAGAACACCTCCTCTGCCCGCCTTCTGCCACCCACATCCTGCATCAGAAATTCTTATCGCTAAAATGTGAAAGTAATTTTTAAATAAACTTTCTTTTCATATTTTACTTAAGTTGAGTTAAACATTGAAACATTCATCTCTATTTCACATAGGATTTCGTTAATTTTTTGATTTGAGGGCAAAGCAACAAAGAGGGATATTATTATTACAGGGGAACTTCGAAGTGAAAATTTAATATTACTCCTAATTTAAGTTACTCCCATTCATAAGAGAAATGAAAAAATATAAACCTAAACTCCATCTCAGTTTAGGTCTAAAATAAATACTCAAACAAGGACTAAAAATTAAATTCTGGGGGTGGAGGGAACCTCTAAAGGGAGACAGAGTTAAATATATTTTTCTTACAAAAATTAGAAAAAAAAGTCCTGTCAGGTTGCAGTTGCTGAGTCATTTCTTAATAAAAGAATAAAGATTTCTCTTACTGAAATAACCAACAATAGCAAAAATAACAGGCTAAATCTAGAAGAACAAAACTGAAATTCCAGTAGGGCCCTAAGCCTTATGTCAATCATAGCCTCAGGAATAAAAAGCTCATCCACCAGAAAAGAGGAAGAAGCTTATTAAATTGGGGAGCGCGCAGCTGCGGGGTCACTAGAGCCGGCTGGCGCAACCCAGCCCAGTCCTCCGACACAGTTGCAAACCCACCACCCCGCCCCCTTTTCTTCTCTTCTACCTCACGTTTGAGGTAAAGAACTATGCTGATTCTTGTTTCATAAAGAGTAACTCAACATCCAGGTGAAATCTAAATCACTCAAGGATATAATCCTCTATCTCTTTGCCTCCTCCCTGAAATGAATTCAGGAGAAACACAATGATTTTGTTTGAAATAGCCATGAAAGCCTCTGCTTTGTTATTGCTGTTATTTATTTTCTCAGGAAGAGCAAGATGGCTTCAGAGCCGCTCGCCTGAGGCAAGCCTGGGAGAAAGAGTACTTTCATTTCTAGGTCACTGAAATAGATTTGTTTCCAGCAGAGCACACGAGCAAACAGGGCTGTGGAAAACGCAGGCACTCCACCCCACCACCTCCTTCCCGGTCCAAGGACTCGCACACAGGCAGAGTGTTCAAGCTCTCCGTGCTTCGCTTAGATTAGATCTAGCCTCTATTAAGGAAGATGTCTTCAATTTCCTTGTTGCAAGTGATGGCCCCACCTTCCTGTTTCCACAGCATTCTACACTAACACTGCTGATCATAGCCAACACTGATTTTCAAAATGTGCATCACAAGATTCCTGAAAGTAAATCAACTCAAGTAGAAAAAAATTCACAATCTAGAACACATAGCAGGGGCAGTTATTGCTTCTCGAATCAAATGCACAGTTACAGCCACCCAGCCAGCCATCCACCCGCCCGCCCATCTGTAATTGATGCTGCAGGATACCACCCAGACTTCATACTGAAGTACCCTACAGCAGTCCGCCAAGGCCTTTCTGGTAATTGCTCTCTGCCGAAAGAGCACTGCCCAAGGTCATGCTCCCTCCTAAAGAAAACAGCATCCAATGACAGGAATCTAAAAGTCCAGCCCTCTTGTTTGAGAGTGGGGCTGACCTCTCAGAGGGATGGCTGAGGGCTTTGTTGAGACTGCATTGCAGGTGAACTATTTCCTCTGCACAATCGTACTTTCTTCACAGGTGTAGATCCTAAGAACACACCCCCATGAAATTCTTACATATAAATCTCCAAATTAGAATATGTTTCCAGGGGAACCTAGCTTAAGACAGTCGGTTCCAGGAATGGTCCAAAACACAGGCTCTCAGAGAGGTTGTCAATGAGACCCTTATTACTGGTGACAGGTGGCTTACTGATTGCCCCTGGCATACTGTAGCAGTGCCACTGCCAAATGTCCACTAGTGGGGAACAGGAGTAGGATACAGGTGCCAGGGAATACACTAGCGAGTCTGATATTTCAGGCTCTAAGAGATCCAGAAGAAATAGAAGTTTAAAACAATGGAATCATGGCTTTTGCTGAGAGTCACTGATGTGCTGGAGAAAGACAATGAAAAGCTAAGGGTGATTAATGATCAACTGAAGGGAATGTGTGAAAGTTATAAGGGGGATGGGGGTAAATCCTGAGAGCTGTGTAGTGTCTTCAAACAAGATGGGAACATAACTTCTGAAGCCTCGGAGTGTTCAGGGGGACAGGGGTTTTCAGCTTTTAAGTGTTTAAAACTTGGATGTCTCCACTGCAACTTTCAGAGTCTCAGTACTTCCCAGTCAGGCTGTAGTTGAGAATGAAACTTTTCCTTCTACCCTGAAAATTAATTCTTGGGTGTGGTCCTCAGCTTTTTCTACTCTGGCTGCAAAAGATACAAGTCTTTTTATATGCTACCCAATATTTGTATTAAATAAACAACAGCAGCAAGTCAAGCCTAAGAAAGTCACGTTGAGTTCAGACGTCTCAGGAAGGAGGGTCTGGGTCATCCCAACAAGTCTGCCATATGGACCAGCAAAGATGCTAACCAACACAGGGAGTACAACGGGTAGTAGAGGAGGGAGATAATGAACATCAGATGCAATAATCAGACATCATGTAATGGTGAGGGCTTATAACTTTCCTAGGAAAAGTGATCAGCCAGAATCCTAGAGAAGCTGTTTCCAGAACTTATTATACAAAGCAAGTGGACCCGGGCTACACAAGAGACAGACTGCAGTATACACTGTGGTGTGCCTCCTCGATCCCTCCTTCAGAAACGGGGTTCTCTGAGTCACTGTCCAGAAGTTTGCCTTAGCCAAACACAGAAGCTAGGCTCAAGGGCATGCTTCCCGCCTCAAGTAATGCCCTTTACCTGGAGGCAGCAAGCATTCAATGACTCACTGATGTAGGAATATAAAAGCATACATCTCTTATATCAGAGTGGAATAATTTTGAAGGGCCATATCAGCACCAGAGCTCCTTTTTGGGAATTTGCTTGGGGCTCTTGTAACTGCGTTCAACTCCTGCTGCTGCCCAAATCTGCCCTCACTCTTTCACAGGTGTTGATACTGAGAGCGTTCCCCAAAAGACTCCTACAAGCAAACCTGTCCTCAGAATCTCTTTCCTAGGGAACTCAAAGACTCTGTCTACCTACCTACCTACCTACCTACCTACCTACCTACCTACCTATTAGTGTGTGTATTCTTGACATCAATGTAAAATAGTATATTTTTTACTGGATCTGGGGTAAAAGTTTTAAGAAAAGCTCTGACCTAAACAATGAATAAAGTAAACTAGTTCAAGCATTGCCAAGTATACTTCAGACAGAAAGAACGGCATGTTCAAATGTCCTGTTGTGTAGTTTTCAGAGCTTCTGAGTGACTGACGGCTGGAGCAGAGAGCACATGTCGAGCAAGTCCACGCAGGGCTTCACGGGCCACTTTGAGGAGGTCTTTGTCCAAGGCCAGTGAGCAGCCACCAAAAAGTGTGAAGCCAGCATGCAGAGGGCTCAAGTTTGCATTTCGAAAAGACTGTCCTAGAGGCAAGTCAGAGAACAGAGGAAAGCAGAAAAGGTGATAGAAAAGTAAAAATTGTAATGCTATTTAGTAATTAATTTGAGAGATGATGGCAACTTGGATGAGGATGAAAGTTATGGAGAAGGTGAGTAGTGGGTAGAGAGTCAAAAAGAGATATTCAGGAGGTCAACATGATTTGGGAATGAATCAGATATATATTTACCCCATGCCTCTCACAGTGCTTGACATAGTAGGGATTCAATAAATATTTGCTAGGTGGTGGACTAAATGAAGTAGTGAGATTTGAGGACTGTATTCAGGTTCTTGGTCAACACCATCCATATGTCCACATCAGTTTCTCCCACCCCTCTTGCCCCTTGCCCACACTTCCATCTAGCCACAAAGTGTCTATTAGCAGGTAGGGTGGGATGGTGAGCAGGAGTCACAATTGTTTCGTCCAAAATAAGTTGGAAGATGAATTTAGTGGATGCAATTCCTTTAAAGTCTATAGATCACAGGTGGCAAACACAAGGCCCGTGGGCCGAATCCGGCCCTCCACCTTGTTTCTACCCAGCAGCAGCACCGAGCTCCTTGTCCCTAGTTAAGGAGTAGCTACATTTATACAGTCCTAAAGTGACATTCGGCCCTGTGAAGGCAACCTCGAGGCTGGTGTGGCCCCCGGTGAAAATGAGTTTGATACCCCTGCACAGACAGTCCAATTCTCCTCTACACAGATCACAGAGAAATTAGAAACTGGTTTTAGCTTTCTGTCTGAACTACAATGATGAGAGTGAAGGTGAACTCTGGTTTTCCATTCACGCTGAAGATGAAAGCACAGTCAAGAAACCTCTTTGGACATTTTCAGGAATGCTATACCTTTCTGAGATACACTTCGTCTTGAGGCAAAGAGGTAGATCAGGCTACCTTATGAAAAGATTCCAAAAATCCGCACAACCAAAGAACAAGGGTGTTCATAGAATATATTTGGCAGTGTCTATTCCTAGGTTTTCCCAGTTTAAACGATGCCTCTCTTTTTCCTGGGCCAGCACGCACCTTTTGTCAGTAGCTTGAAAAAAAAAATCCTCCAGTCCACGTAGGCAGCGCTGTGACCCAGCCATCACTCCTCCCAGACTGTGGCAAAGATAAAGTAAGGGACCAACAGAGGCCAGTTCCCAAGCCACGGCTCTCTGCTGCAGCACCACTTACTGTGAATTCCTCTGCTTGGCACCTCTGAGACAGAAAATGGATTGTTTTCAAGATCGTTCGGAGCGGGCCCAGCTGAGAACGGAGGCTCGCTCGCAGACACGGGGTGGGGAAGGAGAGCCTGCGCCTCATTTTTCTTTGTTAGAAACTAGGATTCCTCCATCTTCGTGGCTGCCAGTTTGGCTCAGTTTATAGATCAAAATGGATGATTAAAGGAACAGAAATCAAACAGTCACAATTTCTAGCAGACAATGGTTAATGTATGCAGATTCCATGGCAGGGAGCCTGCAGCCTGTACCCGGGAACAGCACTCACAGATGAAGTGACAGCAGTGACGGGGCAGACAGGCTGTGGGGTGACGAGAGCTCAGGAAAGTAGCAGAGGCGGAGTCGGTCATGGCCTTCGGCCAAGAACACACTTCCTAGTAACCTCCTTCCACCCCTCGAATGAGCACAAAACCGAAGAGCTTGCTACCACTCCTTTCATTTACTACAGGATGACCACGATTGTTCATGGTTTTTTTTTTAAACTTTAGATTCTAGAAGGACTAAACCCCCTAGACGTTGAGGTTCACGGGATGCATGTGTACATCCCACCAACTTCTCATTCTCCCCCCAAATTCCACCCTCCCCTGCCTGCACAAAGGCCTTCCCTATCCCCTGAGTTGGGGCAGCACCTGGGGATTGAGACGGTGTTTAACAGCCATGGTCCTCGACCCCAGCTCAAGATGAAGTATATACCCAACTGTAGTAAGAGGAGAATGATCATTACACATGGAGAATTTTTCAGAAAGTCAGAGATTTCTGGTGTAGGCAGGGTTTTTTTGTGTGTGTGTTAAAATGTCCATTAACTTAATGCTCTTAATTTTTAAAAAGTAAAAGCAAACAACACTGTGTCGCTTCGCAATGGTTGTTTTTGTTTTCTGCTGGGGTGGCAGGCTGAGGTTTCAGGGCTCTAGGCACCAGCGTTTAGGGTATGTGGGTAGAGACTTCAGTAATCCTCTTAAGATACAAAGATGTTCCGGACACAGACCACAAAAGGTTGGATGTGACAATGTGTGCTCTTAATGGCGTACAGCAGCCTACCTGAGCTGTGCTGGAACCAACTTCTCTCTTATCTGAGTTCCCTTAGTTCCTGGTGCCTTTGGACCGTCAGTCCACCAGGCGCACGGCTTCTGAATCCTAGAACCAAAAGCTCCTCAAAGGCAGGGAGTCTGTTTTATATGTTTAATCCTCTGACGTTGCCTAGAACAGCACCTTGCAAAGGGCAGGTGCTAAATGATGCTGGGAAACATGAAGCTTCTAGGCCTAGTGGACTTGTAAACCGCCTCCAGTCAACAGTGAAGAGAAGCTCCAGTGACCCATCACAGACTTAACCTGGGAGAGGCTTGATGGAATTTGGAGAAATAGCTACTTACATGAGGCAGAAAGCTTTTCTCTTAAGGAAAAAAATACTGTAGGAATGGCTTCTGGTTTTATAACTGGAGGAAGAAGCCACATGGTGTGCTGTGAGTGTTTTGCTCAAGAAGGCTTTGTTTTGGGTTTGTTTTCCAAGTGTTAACTAACACACTGGCCCATGGGAGCGAGCCCTGGGGCCTTGGGCAGACATTAGGATTCTGCTTCTCCGGGCCTCACGGTTCACCTGAGGAAGAGCTCAGGGAGAGAAAGCTACGACAAGGGAAAAGCAAGGCCCGGACGCTGCTCTGCTACATGCAGGTCCTCCTCCATCTCTGTCTCCCCTTTCCCTGAGAGATTACTCAGCCCGGGCAGGACAGAGCCAACTATTCTTGAGGAAGGGCAGCTCATTTTTCTAGATTTCCAATCAATAGCTCCCCCTCTCAGGCCTATTTTATGAGGCAACTCTGTCTTCCCCTCAGGACCTCTGGCAGACCCTTTGCTCACTCCATCCCACCTCCCAGCTGCAGATTAAAAAGATATATATGTCTTCTGTCCACACCTTGCACAGGTTTGTCAATTATAGCCTGGCACTGGCCCCCCTGGCCCTGAGATTTACAACCACGTGGTCAGGAGTGGGTGGGGCTGGCCTCGCACCAAGGGGCACTATAGGCATGGCAGGGAGCATGCAGAGATAAATAATAATAATGAAAAGACAGTGCTGTGTTTCACTTCACCAATTTATGGCTTCAATAAGAAGCCAGTCCACCGACATTGCTGTCTGGGTCACTTAGAAGGTCTGTGGCGGCAGCAAGAGTGGGTCTCAAAGCTCCGGGCTCTGCAGCAAGAGAAAGGACTGCACCAGTGTCCCGAGGAAAACAAAGGGAAAGGACCACAGTGTTCCCAGCTATCATTCTCAGGCGGCAGGAACACAAATAGGGACTCATCTGACTCTTTATCAGGGCTGCTGATGAATAAAAACCTCTCCCACGGTGTCCTCAAACCTCCGGAAGTTTTAATTAAAACAAAAGAAATGTCAGCAGGAGAAGCACTGGAATATAATTAGGGCCCACTAAATCTAAAGCAATAAGGGTGAAAAAAGACTAGTAATGAAAGGGAAGCTTTCATGTTCTTACTGAATCCCTGCTCTGTTACTGACACAAAAATCAATTTCAATAGGCTTTAGTTGTATCTAAGCAGGAACAGAAGCGACAGATGAAATTTAGTGGGCAATTTACTGGAGTCATAATGATTCCCATGAAAAAAAGGCTACAATGAGCACTTTAACCAAATGCCTCCTCTGTAAGGACTCTGTAAGAATGTGTGTGTGCATGTGCGTAGATATATAGTTGTAGAGTTAGATATAGCAATAGATATACATATATTACATATAGATGTAGATATGTATATACATATATATATTCTGGGGGGATGGCATTTTAAACAGTTATATATATTTTATCCTTAAAAAATGTAGCTAAACTCTCTCTCACATCCTTAAAAGGGAAATTGTGGCCCTGCCCCAAGGAGACATTTGGTGATGTCTGGAGACATTTGCTGAATGTCACAATTGCTGCTACTGATGTCTGGTGGGTAGAGGCCAGAGATACTACAAAACCTTCTGCAATACACAGGACATTCCCTCCCCTAATAAGGAATTATTGGACCTAAAATGTCAATGGGGCCAAGATTGACACACCCTGCTTTAAAAGAATTTGACATTTAATGGGTGCTCCTTGAATGTTGGATTCTATTAAATGTCATATTCCTCCCAGGCACTGAGGTTATACAGATCGAAAGATAAGGCCTCGCCCTTAGGGATTTCCCATGAGGAGTATGAGAGAGATGGGGGTGACATTGTTCTTTCTTTGCTTAGTGGCATTCACAAATGAGGAGCATAAAATCCCAACACTGATGGCCTTTTAGGCCACGGGGAGAACCAACAGCCCGTGCGACCACTTCCCAACTGGTTTTTGTAGGTAGGTGTAAAGGCCAATTCCTCACTGCCTATCAATTAAGCATCATTCTCTAAATTAAAAAACAAACAAACCTGATGAGGTAGTATTGGAATTAAATAGAATTTGGTTTATGATATTTGACACACCAGCTATCGTTTTTGTTGATTACATTAATTTTGGAAAGATATCTTCTTTTCGTTTCTCACCCATTTTTAGGTCTTCTCCACAACTCCTTGTAGTGTGTGTGTATGTCTTCCTGCTTCTTAAAGTTCAGTTGTGATATTTAACAATTGGCAGCTCAGTTCAGGAATCCATTATTTTGTTTCATTAAAATATAAGTCATGATAAAACTTAAACCATAAAGGTAAATTATGTAAGAGTAAAGGTGTTTCCCTTTATCCAACATAAGTTCTTCAAATGACAGGATATAGGAATCTTTCCATGGCTGCACGCAATCTGTCTTCCAAGAATTAAGGAGAGCAGAATGCAATTTTTTTTTTTTTTGGAAAAAGTAAGATGAGCAACATTATTTTAGTGTCAACCATTCACTGCCTTTCAGGTCCTTGAGGATTAAAGAACTCAAGCTTCTCAAAGGTGGTCAAAGCCAGCATCCACACTGGGATCCTTGCAGCAGCATGAGAGGCTCAGTGGTGGCAAGCAGAGGTCCCACCTGCGAGAGCGGGAGACCCTGCTCTGCACAGAGGCTGACGCACTCCCCCACCCCCCCACCCCCACCCCACGAAGTCCTCTGTGTCAGCACATACTGCATCAGCAACTGCACTTTCCAAGGGAAGGCCTGCAAACCTCCTTTGGGGAGGAGGATGAGAGGACAAAGAGGGCATTGGAGAACTGAGAGCCATTTTACAAATGCAGGACAGCTCTTACATATTCATAGTCTTTCAAAGTGGTGGCCAGCACAGACTATAGCAATTTGTCCGCTAGTGGCTGGCAGTGAGTGCTCCTGTGCCTCTCAGAAAACTAGAACCTCCCCCCTCCCCAACAATAATGCTGAGAACACTTTTGTCAGAAATCTTGGGGGAAGGGAAGTGGGAGAAATATGATGACACCCTGAGTCAGGGGGTGGGGAACAAGAGCTCTTTTAAGTAAATATTTCATACCCTGAGCTCTGGGCAGGCTAGACAGGGTAGGTAGCTGACTAGTTAGCAAATGCATTTTTTGCAGCTAAATTTAGCTGCAATCTCACCAGGACCAGTCAGATAGCTTTCTGTCAAGGAGGGTGAGCTTTCCCTGACTCCAGTGAAATTCTTCACTTCCGCCATATTTTCCTGTGTTGCCTCCAGCTTGGACTCATTGATGAGGGATTGTGAGAAGGGCGAAGACAGCACCTGGCTGACTTTCCTGACAATCTTCTCTTCTCAAGCAGGGCTTTGCCCTCAACTAGGAACTACCCATTTGAGCATCTGAGCAGGAGTTTCTCAGGCCCTATTGGCGGCGGGGGGTGGGGGGGTGTGAAAGTTCACAGGAACTTTGGAGGAGGTGAGAGATGCTCTTGTGTGACTTCCTGGGTCTAGAGTCACTTTTGGTCTATAGTATCCTTATCTGCAACCCAGGTATAAAATATCAAGGATTAAATTATATATATATATGTGTGTGTATCTATATCTATTATCTATCTATCTATCTACCCATCTATTTCTGTATCTCTTTGGTATGGTAGCTGGTACATGATGATGTGATTGCAGTGAGTTTAGTGTTACTATGAGGTTCTACTTCTGACCTCAACTCCTGCTATCCCAGCCCATTACTGACTGCCCTCCAGGTACTGTGCCTCTCTCCTGGTCCTCCCACGTTCATTTAGAGTGCTCTTCCTCTGCTCCGCCTGCTCTCTTGTTTCCTTCAGATCTGGAGTCAACAGTCACTTTTTCCAGGAGTCCTTTCCTGGCCCGCTTTATCTAAAATTTCAACTCCACCCTAACTCTGACTATCCTCCTTCCCTGCTTAACTGTGTCATCAGACACATTATGGTATTTATTTGTCATGAATCCTGATGTCTCTTGCTCCAGAACGGAGATGTCCCAAAGGCAGGCACTTCCCTTTATCTTGTTCAGTCCTCACCCTGCAGGAGCAGAGCGGTGCCCGCTCTCAATCAGTATGTGCTGTGACAATGAGTCCCCAGTCACTCTGTGAAAACACTTTTTCCAGTCCCTCTGTCTCTTCCTTAAAAATCATAGCATCTCTTATTTGAAGGCATAACAACTCTGATAGAACAAGTACTGTCATCACATGAAGAAACTGGGGCTCAGAGAAGCAAGTGTTTTTGCAGGTCATATTTTCCTTTAAGATTGGCCTTGCATATAAGTAAACCCAGCAAGAATGTATCACCTCCCCCTTTTTCTATTCTCTTTAAAATTCTCTCATAATATTAAAGGATAAGGAACAGAGCTGTAATAAGTGCCTAACAATCAGAGCATATTTTAGCTAAGAAAACTTATTTGTGTAACTATATGTAGTTGTTTTTAATGCCATTATTATTATTATTTTTTTTTACAGTTGACATTCATTAGTATTTTCTCTTAGTTTCAGGTAGATGCACAGCATAGTGGTCAGACACTCATGTTTTCCTTAGATATTAGCCACATGGACTGACAAGTGTTATCATACAGAGTATCGAAAAGCTGCTGCTCACAGCAGCCAACAGATCAACCTTACAGGTAGCAATTAAGGATGAGGCTGTGCTTTTTGAACCAAAGAGAACATCTGATAACCTTTCCTTGACACAGATGTGGAAAAATGGAGCTAGCATCTTTGCCTAAACCTTTTGGACCTCAATCAGCTAAGGTCACCTGCACAAAAGAATGAAGTATTGCATTTCTTTCCTCTTCTTCCTCAATTTCAGCTGTGGAACAGGTGACAGCATATGACCGAAGACTCAATATCTAGTCTAATTTAAACCTTGCTGCCAGGACCTGATTTGTAAAACCTTGGGCTGTAGGTACTTGCCTACTATTCAGAATATCAGTATGTCTACATTTCCTTTGTGTTTAGCTCAGAAGTCTTGCCTTTGCAACTAATGACTTATTTCATTGGTGGCTTCTGTCTCCAAAAGGGATAATAAGAAAGTCAAATGGTGCTCATTTAAGCAAATAACTGAAGTGAGAGTTTTTAGTTATTTAAATATATCTTATTATATCTCAGAAACTCTTAACCAGAAAAACCTAGACTTAATAAATAATTTAATAAATTAAAGGATTGTGATTTAATGACAATAATAGAATACATTAATTTATTAATCATTGATGCACATTTGACAGTTTATAGGTATGGCTACTGAAAAATACATTAAATTTGTACATATTAGACTTACAAAGCTTAGCTTATACTTTAAAAATCATACAATATTTCTAATTTTACATTTTGAAATTTTTTAATCCTTTTGCAAATAATACATTTTAGAAAAAAAATTTTCGAAGCCATGAAAATCTGTGGAAGATAGTAAATGCAGGGAAGCTGAAGGAGTAAAAATATATATATATTCTACTCAGAGTTTGATTTGTGCTCATGATTTCAGTAAGGCTTTAGGCAAATCTCTTTAACTTTTCAGATATTTGATAAAGAAGGGACAGAGAAATACTCATTATGTTTGTTCTTCTTCAAAGGACAAAATTTCAAACAGGAGCAACCAGCTAGAGTGAGCTCCTATGACTCACCTTATTGAATCAACATTTCATTTGTGTTGTTCATGGTAACTTTCAATATGTAGTCTAACCATGATGATTTCTGTTCAGTCTCCCAGTGTGTCAGAAGCACAACCAGTATGATACTTCACTATTAAGCAAAGTGACAGTCCATGAAAGCTTTCTGAAAAGGCATCGTTATTAAAATGCCTACTAATTAAAATGGATTTTATTGCAAGTTAGAATGTGGTCAGGTTTTTATAAAGAAAGGTCTTATGAAGATAATGCACTAATTTCACATTAAATGAGCACAATAACTACAATAAATTACAAAACCCTTCTTACCATAGTCACGTGCCACATAGCTGCACAACTCTAACAAACACCACTCCTGTTCTTTTCTATATAAATGATGTTTCCTGGAATTAAACAACATGGCAGCACTGTTGATTAATCAACTGGTTGGCTAGCTCAGGTGGTTAGAGCGTTGTCCCGACATGCCAAGGTTGCGGGTTCGATCCCAGGTCAGGACACATACAAGAAGCAACCAATGAAAGCATGAATAGGTAGAACAACAAAAGCAATGTCTCTCTCTCTCTCTTTAAAAAATAAATCGATAAATAAGCCCTGGCTGGCGTAGCTCAGTGGATTGAGCTCGGGCTGGGAACCAAAGTGTCCCAGGTTCGATTCCCAGCCAGGGTACATTCCTGGGTTGCAGGCCATAACCCCCAGCAACCACACATTGATGTTTCTCTCTCTCTCTCTCCCTCTCCCTCTCTCTCTCCCTCCCTTCCCTCCCTAAAAATAAAATAAATAAAATCTTAAAAAAAAATCGATAAATAAAAAGATTTAAATTCATAGACTACTTACTAAGCATCTATTTCATGCAAAGCACTGTGTCCATCTATGAGGTGTCTGAATTATAATAATAATAATTATTAAAATCATTAAAATTTCTTTCACTAGTTTAATTGCATTTTAATAGAGTTTACTTTTAAAAGGTTTATAAAAATGTAAGTTATTTTCCCGTTTGTTCCATTTTCAGAGGTTTCCTCAAACTTAACCAAGACCAACATCAAATCATGGCATCTTATTTGGGGGAAGACATCATTAAAAAGAAAATCTCTAATGTATGTTGTTCTTATGAGACACAATAATTATCATAAAGCAGCAAGAAACTAATCTACCTTATTTCACTGAGAGAGGACCATTTCTGTGAGATCTCACATTGTCTTTCTTCCCTAGTGTTCTTTGCAAGGTCCTGCAAGAACAACCCTACTACAGGGGAAAAAATGGAAGAAGACTGAGATTCTAGGGAGACTGTATTTTGTTAAAGCCATGATACAATTTTAACTTCGTGCTTCGTGCTATACTATTCTTAACAAAGACACTTTCACCCAAATAATCAACATTCTAATACAATCTCAAATATACTCACTAGTTTTTTTAAAAGGGACTTCCTATATTCCAATTTATATTTGCCAGTACAAAATCACTCTCCAGTCTGGTCACATACTATTTCTGCCAAAGCTTCAGGTAAATGTACTATTGAGAAAAATACCACATTTTTCAATTTGAAATGTAATCTACTGGTCTCTGCATTAAAAAAGGTCATATGGAGTGAACGCTATGATTGTCTTTAATTAATTGACACACCCATATTTGATATACTTCACTTACCAGAAAAAATTAATTCAATGGCAATAAGATAACAATGACTTACTAGTTCTCTATTCATATCCTAGGAGCTTGTCTAGATTTTAATAAGACCAGAAATTGCTATGAGATTATGAAAAAGGAGAAAGGTACATTTAAATACACCAATAACTTCTAAACAATTTCTTTCGGGTTGCCAATATTCTTAGATACTCTTAAGAAATACAGTATTGCCCTGGCTAGTGTGGCTCAGTGAATTGAGCATCAACCTGTGAGTCAGGTCACTGGTTCCATTCCCGGCCAGGGCACATGCCTGGGTTGCAGGCCAGGTCCCCACTTGGGGGTGTGCAAGAGGCAACCAGTCAATGTTTCTCTCCCTCTCTTTCTCAGCAATTTGGGAAACGAAAGCTATTGAAGAAAGGTGTCCACACATTTTTCATATCACAGCCTAAGGAACAGGCTGGGGTAAAGAAATGGCAGGCACTAACTATAGGGATGTCACTAGGACAGCTGATCACATTTTCATATTAAAGATAAGAGAAACATTAGGTCAAACCATAATTTAAAATTTATAATTTTCTTATAGATTTATGATGGCAATTAAAAGGTCAGAGTTACCTAGGAAGGTTGGGACATCTTTTTAAAGATACTTTTACAAAAGTAACATTAAATACTCATAATTTCAGTCTGATGAAAGTGTTACAATACTCCATAAAGGAAGAAGGGAAGACAAAATAGGATTTTAAAATCTGTGTAGTGGTTTTTATAGTTTATACATTTATTTACTATAAGTCATCTCATTTGCTTCTGACAACTTTCCTTAGAATGCCTACCCAATACAAATATGAATAAAATGCTATTTTTTTCTCTCATGAAACTTACAGTCATGGCTGCTCTTCATAATAACATTTTTAATATTGTGAATATTTTAATGTAAGTGAATGAACATCAAGTCCCATTGGAAATAGTAGGAAAAAGAAAACTGGAGATGGGGCGTTGAGAAGGAGCCAGTGTTTGCGTAGGGCAGGCTTGAAAATACAAAGGAAGCAGAAGCAAGAAAAACTGGATTGTAGGTCTTTAGGCAGAAGGCAAAGAGCGTGTGTGAATGAAAGAGAGGGGGACAAAGAGAGAGAGGTGGTGGGGGAGGGAGGCAAGCGAGGAAGGCTGTCCCACTGTTCTGCCTGCCACACCTGGACACTGGGGACAGAGCTAACCCTGTACTCTGGGGACTGGAGTTGAGGAATGTGTACTAGGCTGCCCTGAGCTGAACTTGCTTAGATGCACATCACCCAGAAATTCTTCCCAAGTCAATTAAAAAGGTGTATCTTTGAGACAACAGCGGAAACTAAGATATGACTCAGCAACTATGAGTAATAAATTAGACCTCCGCTGAACACTTAGTAAAGGACCAGTCAAAGAAAATGTGTCTACATATTCAAAATAGGATAGATTTGAATCACCTCAATAGAAATACAGGGGCTGGAAATAATAAACTGTGTGGTAATCATAGCTGGGAAGTGAAAATTATTATTATTATTATTAATAGAAAATACCTATTTAGTGCTTATCACGGCAGGCACTGTTTTGAGCATTTTACATATATTAGCCCTTCATCACAACAATCTATAAGTTAAGTATTATTATTATCCTCATTTTACAGGAAACTAAGGCACAGAGAAGTTACAGGACTTTCCAAATTATCCATTATTTATAATATGAAGCACCTTAACTACTACTTAAGTTACCTAAGACATGTAGTGATGTTCATTTCACTTACAGAATTTTCTTTATTGCTTCATTTTAATAAATATAAAATATTTCTTAAGGCTTTCAGGAGTTTACTTGCAACCCTGGTCTTTCTAGCAGTAGCTTCTCCCTCTCTCAAGACTTGGGTTTTCAGAAACTCTCAGCCTGAGAAACCGCTATTATGACAGACAGATGCCCAAACATTACACAGAGTCCAAGCTACAGTAGCCAACTCAGACTGGCTGGGCAAGAATGGAAGTGAAGGCAAGCTTTTAATTCAGTCGTGAATAATCAGGACAAAGACAGAGGACATTTAAGACACTGAACATAAAAGTATTCGATAATGCATGAGGCAAGGCCAGAATCTGTGTATAGCTGTGACATCACATGTGCATGGAAAACAGTGGAAAATCGGGTCAGAAAGTAGACAGGGTCCCTGTCAGGGAGAGCTTCCTTGTCAGGCTAAGGAGTATGACGTTAGGGGGTTTAAGCTGGGAGTCACACAATCAGACTGGATTCCAGAAAGGACAACTTTTTCCATCCTCCCCACCTCCCCACCCACTCCCACCAAGCTGTGGGACTGCAGTTAAAGTGTAGACTATTAATCAATAAGAATCTGAAAAAAAGTCTGTAGCAGAGAGAAGAGAATGGATCCAAGGAATAAATTAGAAGTATTACAGGATGGACTTCTATATGGGGTGTTGGAGAATTGAGGAAGACAAACCCTAGGAGGAAGCTGACATGTCTGGTGTGTTCATCCAGGCGGATGAGGGTACCATTCGTTGAGAAAGAAGACTCAGGGGAAAATGTGAAGAGGGGCGGAGGTGACCTCAGTTTGAGATGTGCGAGGTGTTCAGGAGCCTGATGCACATCCAGACTGATGTGTCCTCTGGGCAGCTCAGTTCAGGGGCTAAGCTTCAGGGGTTCCAGCCGGTCTCATAGAAACAGGAGGACCACAAAAGGACACTAAGACAAAAGCAGATGGTGGGGGCTGGGGGAGGAAGTTGTATTGTCACTGGAAATTAACACAGAAATTTTTGGAAAGGAGTTTGGGATGAGTTTCAAAAAGGAAGGTGTGGTCAGAACCAGATGCTACAGGAGCCCAAGTGAAATAAGGACTGAAAAGGGCTCCTTCAGTCTGGCAACTACAAGGCCCCTGGAGATAAACACAGGGATTATGAGGCAGAGATAGATGCCCAATTGTACAGAGGGAAGGGAAAAAATGGGAGGTGACCAAGTACACACAAAGATAGGAAAAGAAAGGCTCAGTCTGAAAAGAGATGGAAACTGATACTGAAATATTAAAAATATCTGTGTGCTGAGAGGCAAGAGGCAATACAAGGGAAAACATCAGACCCGGGAGAAGAAGGGAAAGCACCAGAAACAGGAGGAGGAGGGACAGAAGGAGGGAAGAGTCCTGCATAGAGACAGGAAGACGATGATGTGGGTGAGCCTGCACGAGCTGGCTGGGGGAGAGGGGCATTGTGGGAGTCCTGTCCAGTGGCTCCACTGTAAGAGGCTGGCAAGGAGGTCCCCTGCAGAGAGTAATGCAGGCAGGGGCAGTGGGAGGGAAGAGAGGTGAAGTTTTGGAGTAATTCCTCTAGGCAACAGGAGAAGGAACTGAGCAGGTACCTACCGTAGATTATTCAGTTGTCCCGAGTGTCTCACGGGGCTCGGCTTTGCTCTTTCCCCTGACTTGTCTCATGCAGCCCAAATGCAGGGAAAAAAGCCAATGGCTGCACTGATCTGAGGTAAGGGGCCTGCAAATTGGATATTCAGGAAGAACAAAGGGTGATAGCACATGCTGGCTTAAAAGGATTATATTAAGGAATTGTGGGGCCTGAGGCTGGAGAGATAGGTTATGAAAGTTTCATGGGGACTGAGAGACAGACCGAGGAGACCACGGGGCTTATTCAACACCAGCGAGCAGGTGTGCAGGGTGTGAGGGAATGTGACCTGGGAGTCTCACGGGCTGTGTTCCGAGGCGGGGATGCCACAAATTTAAGACTTTTAAAGCAGAACAGACCTGAGTCATGGTAAGTCTAGGGTGTGAGTCACAAGAATGGGTCTCACTACAGGTAACAGTAATATAACTATAGTATCGATGTAATACTACCTCACTAACTAACCAAAGATTAGGTGACTTATTCAACATCACAGCTAGTTAATGACCAAGGCCAAGGTTTTAATCCAGACCTTTGCTGCCATATGCTGTGATCTTTTCATACAAAATCATTTCATTTGGTACTTTTTTCTTCAACCCTTTGAATAGAAAATAATTAGATGGTGATTTTGCTTTCAGTCTGGAGCCGAATTATCACCGAAAGAAAGCTATAAATCTGACTTAAAATGCAAGCGTAAGTGACAGTTTTATTTTCAATATTCTGGTTATCACCTCTAGTGTAGAAGCTGATAGAAAGTCTGTTAAAATGTATCTTCAGATAGTGTTTTCTTATTATGAGAGCATTAAAAGTAACTAGCTGTCTAACATGATGACAGTAGTAGTTAGGAACCATTTCAGCTCATAAAACATAAATCCAGCTGAAGCGGCTCGTCGACCATTACTCACTACACCGCTCACCACACCACCAGCTAACAAGTACCAAAGTGTGTTAAGATTTAGGATGATAAGGAGAGGTTACATCACATATTTTCAACCCAGGTACCTTTAGGCATACACCCAAATGAGAACATCAGATTTGTTCAAACATAAGTGGTGCTATCATTTTCTTTAGTGAAGAATCACCAAGCCCTCATTACCATTATCAGGCAATCTGAGGAGGCTGAGGATGCAGAGCTGGGGTAGAAATGGCAAATCAGAGGCCTCCTGCAGTTAGTTACTGCTCACCCCATCCTTACTTAGGACTTTATACATATAGAGACATATTCAAATGGAACTATAGTGGTAAACGTGAGCATAATTCAACCTTGAACAGTTCATTATAAAAGACTAATGAAAAGACGTCAAATTTGCTAGCTCTGACATTAGCTATGACTGCCCTTTGCTATATATTAAAGTGAGTAGCCTGCAGGAAAACAGATTCTTCACACACTCTCACATACAAGCATTCCATAGCTATTAATTTTGCCCACTCTTGAAGCTGGCAGGGTTTTCCTCTGTTGGCTGGGGCCCATCCAACCCAACCTACCAATACCCTCCAACTGTTCCTATATTTTCTGTTTCTCATTAGCCTAGTAGCTAAGAGCTTGCTTTTCCTGAGTATTTATTTGCCATGTTAGGACCTTACATGAATTACAATTTAAGTCCCTCATCGCCCATGTAAAGTAGGTACCATTGCTACCCCATTCCACAGATGAGGAGAGTGAGGTGTAGTCATAAGACCACACAGCTAGTATGGTCATGCATCTAGCCATGCCCACATACCCTCTCCATGTTTCCCCATTTCCTACTTCCTCATCTAAATTGCACCCAACTTCTCTTCTATAGTTCAGATGCCACGTGTTCAGGAAGATTTCCCATTTACTTCAGCCCACACAGACCTCTCCCTTCTCAGAGGTAGCTTATCTATGCCTGGATGGAAGCTTTGCTTTTTGGGAGGGCCAGCACCTTCTGACTGAATCACTGGGAAGACCTCGAAACCCAGCTGCACCTCTTTGCCTGGGAAACTGGTACTGACACATGAGACAGCTTCTTCACAGGAAGTGACGGCTGGGCTAAATAGCTTCAGTGCTTTAAAAATTGCAGATGTAACCTAAGCCCTGGTTTCCCAGTGTGTTCAGGGACCGGGCCTCCTGAAAGTCTGAATTAATGTTATTTTCTTCCATCTCTTGCACTCAGATGTGCTAGACTTGAAAGGCTCGAAAAAAAGGATGTTAGAGCTCTTAGAGATGTTCCTGCCCACTATCATGAACCCCTTCTGGCCCACTCCTTCAAGGCAGGTAGCAAACTCAGAGAACAGCAAGGACTCCAACTACTTCGCTGTGGGTGGAGGAAGAATGATACCCCTGTGGGTAGAGACCCTTGGTTCTGCACCATGTGCTGTCACCTACTAATTGCTGTCATCCACTAGCCATGTGACCCTGGGCAAATCACTCAGCTCTCTCTGGGTCTCAGTCTCCAACTATAAAGCAAGAGTAATGATACCTAAGGCTGTTGTAAAAATTGAATGAGATGATTTGTGAAAGTCTGGAAAATGTATGATGCTCTAAAAATGCTACAAATTTCCATTATTACATTACATGTGGGGTTTCTGACAGCCATGCTGGAGATTTATTTTTTTCTTACAATCCTCTGTTGCAGCAATCATCAGTTGATGGTGTCCAAGACCACTGTCAAGTACAGTGTATATTGTTCAAAGGCACCAAGTAACAAATGACCACGAACCTAATGTGTTCTGTGCTTCTGAAAGTGTTTGTAGGACTGAAGAATGGCAGAAGCTCATCTAAACAGCAGCAAGAAAAACAGTAAAGCCCTCAAAACATGTTGCCTGTGTACTTCAAACACCAGATAATTGACAGGTAGGCAAGCAGCCCGTTGGAGATGAGCCTAACCCACAGCACACATTAGAATCCGCATGGAGTCTGGGAAGACTTAGACAAAGAGCACAGACACGGCACAGATGTGAAAACCTCCTGAAGAAGGAGGATGGGATGAGTCCTTCGGAAGATGATGATTTCAAGGGTGTCAGGCCTGCTTTGGCCTATTTTGGCAGGGGGCTGGCCACCCCTGCCATCGAGGCCTGAGGGAAGTCAGAACAAGTTTGGGAAATAATTTTGATGACATGCATTGACAGTTGGGCCCAGAAATGAGAAGCAGAAAAAGCCGTGATAGTTATTGACCTTCCTGCCAGTGTCTGAGGATAACTTCCCACTGCCTGGGCCAGTCAGCAGTCCAGGGCTGGGGCTAGCGCGGGCTGCTGGGGCACTGAGAGAGGCTCCTCACTGTGAGATTTTTTTTCCATTTAACTCAGACCCACAGAATATACATTCTTAGTTCAGGCCTAAATTAGGAAGAAGCTGAATTTTCTACATATACCATTTGATATTTAATATAAATAATGTGTCTAGTTTTATTTAACAAAACTACTGAGACTCGCACTCAAAATGGATTTTGTCTCTAGGCACTAGTACCATTAATGTGTAAATCATTTTGAAATTGCCTTCCTCACATTCCTCTGAATATTGGAAAAAGAATTATGACCCATCTTTATTTGTTAGAAAGTATATTTGATTTTTTGAAAGAGGTTAATATCTTCCCAAAGGTAAGGAGGAGGGGGGATCAAGTTGGATATCACCATAGGAAAGTCTAAAATGATAAGTGACCCGGAATCAACTCTGTGGTTTGTGCATTGCATCACCCACAGAAGGCAGCTGCCAGATTATGTAGGGCAACTGCACAATTTTTTGAAAAAAAGATGTAGAATTCTCTACTTTAAGGAAGGACATTCATTCACACAGATAAATTCTTGGGGGGGGAGAGTGTTCTGTTTACTTAATAACTCAAAAAACCACTCTTATGTTACTTTCTAGTATTTTTCCCCATAGATTCCTCTTCACTGTAAGCAGTTCATGGGAAGGAGAAAGCCCTGCACCTTCCCTGTGCTCACTGGGGATTTCAGTCTAGCGTGGAGCATGAGCTAGCTCCTGACTAAGCCTCAACAGTGAACCCCAGAAAATGCTCTGAACGCAAGTAGGAAACCAAAGACATCTGTGAAGTTGCTGGAAAACCAACATGTCCATTCACTTTTACTGGCCGGTGGTATGAAACATTGCGGGTGGGCGAAGAAGAGAGGATGTAAACAAATCACAGAAAGAACCACCATTTTGTATACAATATTGTACCTGAAAGTGTCATAATTTTTTTTATTTTCTGACAATTCAAGAGAGGTAGTCTGCATATTAAAATATAAAGGTGTTAATGCTGCACTGCTCTCCTCACATAGAAGGTAAAGTACTGAAGCAAGCACGTGTAAATTAAATTAGAACAACGTTGTACGTCGTGCCCAGAATTGGTTCTTTGACATTCACCATGTAACTTGGATGTAAGAAAGAAGTTTGGTTAGTCCTCTGTGTAAGAGGGGAAGAAAAAACCTAACCTGAGTTTTGTAAGAAAGTAAAAAAGGGTAGGGGCTGTGGGCTGGGGGAGCGCGAGGTGGCGGGGATGTCATCCAATCCCCCGAGGACGTGAAAACCGACAGGTGGGGTCTGACCAAGGAAGACAGAGAAAGGGGCATTGAACAAAACTTAAATAGAGTGAGGGTGTGAGAAGCCTTTCGTGTATTAGGATGCATCCTTTCCCTTGGGCAGACAGAGGTAAGCCACTCTTCTTCAACTCCGTGAAGTAACTGAAGAACCTGTGAACACTGAAGCAGGACTGCAGAAAGTCCCTCTGGCAGCCCGAGGGAGGCTGTGGAGGTCTCCTATTTCAGGGCCTTCACTCTGAACCCACCGTAAGATCCTGTTCGTCTGGTCAATCCATCTAAAGGCAAAATCTGTGCGGAGGCCCTGACTCACTGCTGTGTCACCCCAAGTCTCACCCTGAGCTTCGGACTTAATAACCCCCTTTCTCATAGATCTGACTTCAATAATATAAGAAATCAGAAGACAGCTATTTTTGTTTTGTTGTTTTAATTCTCTGAAATGTCAAAACTAGGAAAAATTTTAGACTGAAGGCCACTCGGACCCTAGAGTAATGGGAGTGATGAACCTTCCCAGCCATTCTTAGCCAGCGGGAACTCTGATCAATAGAATCCTTGAAAATTAAACCTACAAAATTAGGTTAAAATTTAGTTACTGAACCAGTCCTGGCTGGTGTGGCTCAGTGGATTGAGTGCCGGCCTGCAAACCAAAAGGTCACAGGTTTGATTTCGTATCAGGGCACATGCCTGGGCTGTGGGCCAGGTCCCCTATTTGGGGGTGTGTTAGAGGCAACTGATGCATGGATCTCTCACATATCAATGTTTCTCTCCCTCTCTTTATCTCTCTTTAAAAATAAATAAAAATCTTTAAAAAATCTAGTTACTAAATTGGAAAATAGGAAGAAAAGTCTTTATTCTTCTCAATTCTTCAGAACAGAACAAAGGATGCAACTAGCTGGCCTGACATTGTTTAAATAACTGCTTCATAAAAACACGCAGCTGGCAAAACTAGGAAAGGTTTCATAACTTTCAGAATCTGGACATGGCTCAGACCACTAGCCATATCAATCTCTCTTTATATTTCATCCCCCTGAACCCCACCCCCCAAATCTGCTCTTAAGTCCTCAATTCACACCAAAAAAGCAAATAACTAATAATTACATTAAGTATTCTCTTTCTTAAGGATACAGTCATTTCAGCAAGAAACAATAGTAAGTTCTAGCAATTGTACAATAGACCACAAGTAAGACATTCCATAGCTCACTTATATCAATCTTCTTAATGAAGGCTAATATTATATTTTATAGCATAGAAAACCCCCAAAAATCCTTAAAAAGGTTACTTGACTTTCTTCTAGTCTATTCTCCAATTCTGCTGACCTCAAGACCACCCACACTCTTCCTCCATCAGGCTGCTACAAGATGAAGGCACAATGAACTAATTACAGAATTTCAGGTTGTACCCAGACTACTGAAGAACTCAATTTTTACAGTTTTAAGATTTGCTCACCCCTCCCTGTAGAAACCACAGAGTTCCATATAAAAATCCAAATTCCCTGTAATGTATATTTAATTTCTGAGTATATATCACCAGAATAAATTAAGGTAGAAAAGCATAACCCAGAGATTTTGCACTGTGTTGAAATTAATAATCCCCAAAGCCTCTCTTTTTGGTACAAAGCAAACCACAATATTATTGCTAATCAAATTTCTATTGCTGGATGGAAACTCTCAACTGTTGACTAATACAGATACATATTTCTGCTCATGCCTTTACAAAGAAAGACTTACAGCTAAATGGAAATCTTAGCTTTATAGCGTCAATCCATTATTTTGTAATAAAGTTCATGGGTAGATGACACAACAGAGACCCATTGTTTTAATCCCATTTTATAACCAGAAAGAAGTGATACACAAAATAAAGTGTGGAAAAGTTATTTGCAGAAAATATGATCTGGCTTTTCACTGTTTTCCAATAAGCAAGATTAATGTGTTCTCATTTGCAATATGGTAACAGCTTTGGGAATGGTCTTCTGAGAAGCAAAATAAAAAGGAATTTAGTATGTGGATTAATCACATGGCTTTTCCAAAGGTCCAAAATGAGACATGTGAAAACCACTTTGAGTTTGCGGTGCCCGCCCACCTCAGCCTCATCCCCTAATTTGGATTCCTAACTACATCTTCTCCTGCTGGATTTCAGCAACTTGTTTTGAAATTGCAATGTGTTTTATTTGATGCCATTCAATTTAGAAAAGGCAAGTTCTGGAAAGAAACATCTGGCCGACAACACCTGATATAGCCAGAGAAACTATTAATCACTCCTTTGGTTTGTGGAAAATGCCAGGCTCAAAAAACCAAACAGATTCCTCAGTTCTATCCCTGCATTCTCCAAGAGGAAACAGGAGATTTTTCTAAAGCTGTCTGGGTGACAAATGCTGTCTGGTTACAAGTGATGTTCCGTAGCTCAGCTAGAGCAAAGGCGGTTTCAGAATCCAACTGCAAATCATTTTGAGAGTTGCTTGTTTTGCAAACTCCGGATATAATCTTTAACTATTTTTCTCTTCACTGCCTAGACATCACTGGCTCATCGACAGATTTTAAAACATATTGCAGGGGAGGACTTCTAAAAAAAAGTCTTCGCAGGTAGCCCGTCTACTTAATCACTACACCGCCCCTTCAAAAGCAGGGGAGAGTAAACACAGAGTAGCCTGGTAAGTCAGGAGACGAGATGAGTTCAAGCTGAAGTGCCTGAACATGGGCAAAGGCATGGTCTGCGTCATAGGCCTGAAGGGACAAAGCTGATTTTGACCCTCAGGTGTTGTGACTCATAATCCAGTAGTGACTTCTGAGAACACAGATGTGGCTGCTGCTCAGTGACTCAGAAATACCCTAAGGACACAGAAAAGTCAGGAACACCACAAGAGCTTGCTCTATACTTTCTAAATCCTCTATGGTTTTGAAATCTGTCCCATCTTGCCCTGGCTGGTGTGGCTCAGTGGATTGAGTACCAGCCTGCGAACCAAAGGGTCACAGGTTCGATTCCCAGTCAGGACACATGCCTGGGATGTGGGCCAGGTCCCTGATTGGTGCATGTGAGAGTCAGCTGATCAATGTTTCTCTCCATTTCTTTCTCCCTCCCTTCCTCTCTCTCTAAAAAATAAATAAAATCTTTAAACAAAGAAAGAAATTTGTCTTGTCTCCTTAGGTTCATATGGTACAGGGTGGAGGGAGTGGATCTGGTTTCCCAGGTGGAACTAGAAGGAAGACAGTTCTACAGAACCATGGAAAAGAGTAGAATTATACAACAAAGTGCTCTGAGCAGCCAACAGGACAGGCGTTTACTACTCTGTCACATAGAGGACAAAAGAGGAAAACATAAGCCCCCACACGCAAAAGAGAAAAAGTATCCACGGCCTCATCACTTTGCTTGTTTTGAGCATTGCTGGTGTTCCAGAATTTTTCCAAGTTTTGTTTTCTTCTGCGGTTATTTTTCCTCTCTCTTATGTCTACTCACTGTGCATGACAAATGAAAGCAAACTCTTAGACATTCTCACACTGCCAGAAATTCAACAAATGACTACAATTCCCAAGGCCCAGAGCCTAGAGAAATACCAGCTGAGAATTAAAATAAGGAGACGGGAAAATCTATAAACAGGTTAATTAGCTGATATGGTACAGTTGAGGGAGGCAGAGCATTTTGCTGGGTAATAGCCAGGGTGTCCCAGTGGAGAGAAGCTGTCTTCTTAACCAAGTGAGATGCTTGGGGAACTCTTTTATAATACTTCACAGACAAAAAATAAGCCATAGACATGGAAAACTAAGGCTGGGCATGAAGAATCATGAGGAGCTAGTTCATGAACACCTCAGGAAATACTCTGTTGTTCTCCAGCCAATTTGCTTCTCAGCTTCCAGATCAGATAGAACTTCAAAGAGGGTGAACAGCTGAGGGTTGATCTGATTTACTTCCTACTGACACGTCTGAGAAGCCATTTATTACTGCTACTGTGGAAGAATGGATTCCAAACCGTCCCCATTCGGTGTCTGGCTTATGTGTGATGCCAGAAGGGCACTTGGAAGCAGCCTAGATGGGATGAAAACTGGAGTTTGAAAATAAACTAAATGCTCACTCCGAACAGCACAAAAACATCGGCCTTCGTCATGCAGAGAGAGTCCTCCACACCTCCCCAGGCATGGGTGTGTGACCCTGTTTTCGGTTTGGTGTGAGAAATAAGGAAAGAGAGAACTCTGCTGCTGAGAGACACTTCCACTTCCCAGGTCTGAAGAACCTTTTCACATTTATTAAAAGTTGAAAAGTACCTTCAGGAACTGTTTATTCTAGCTCTCAAGTGGGACTGACATGATGAGTGGCTGTATAGCAATGGCTGGGAAAGTTCACTGCAGCATTATTTACAATCGCCAAGATGTGGACGCAGTCCGAGGGTCCATCAGCAAATGAGTAGATTAAAGGGCTGTGGTACATTTACCCAATGGAATACTACTCAGCCATAAAAAAGAAGGAAATCTTACCCTTTGCGACAGCACGGATAGATCTGGAAAGTATTATGCTAAGTGAAATAAGCCAGTCAAAGAAAAGACAAGTACCATATGATTTTACTCATATGTGGAATCTAATGAACAGGGTAAACAAACAAAATAGACACAGACTCATAGACACTGAGAACAGACAGCAGCCAGAGGGAGGGGTTTGGGAGGCTGAGTGAAAAAGGTAAAAAGATCAAGCAAAGAAAAAAAAACTCATAGACACAGACAACACTACGGTGATTGCCAGAGAGAATGGGGGATGGGGGGGGGGGTAGAAAGGGTAAAGGAGGGATACATTGGTGATGGGAGGACACTTGCCTTAGGGTGGTAAACACAGAATACAATACACAGATGATGTATTTTAGAATTGTACACCTGAAAATATATCATTTTATTAACCAATGTCACCCTAATAAATTCAGTAAAAAAAATTTTTTGAAACCCAGGATGAGGTCCCGAAGGAGGCCAGGCAGCCGTAGGCATGCTTCACCTCACAGGAAGACGCTGCTCACCGTGTGTGGCCCGCTGCTGAGGTCCTGGAGTGTCTGGAAAATCCGGGACCTGTGCGGCTTTGGGACCTGGCATCCCGTTTCAAAATGTTCAGTGTAAAAGCAATTACATAGAACCACCCATGATAGCAGCACCCAAATTTACTTAGCATTCCAGGGTCTCAATGCCAGCTCTGCCCCTACCAGCTACGAGACCTTGGCACTTTCACCGCTGTGGGCCTCAGTCTCCTCGCCCAAGAATAACACCACGTCCCATCTCAGACAGGGCCTGGGGAGAGTCCGTGTAAACACAGAGCCAGTTCTCCCGCCACGATCACTATCATCATTATCGTAGTCCTATTCATTTTATTTATGGTCCTCACAGCACTCTGTCCCTGTGGTCTGGTTTCTCCGAAGGGAAAAACAACATCCTGATGACAGTTAATGCAAGTTGTACCTGAGGACCCGTGCCACTTGAAATGCCCAGCTAGGGTTCCTACTGGCAACGGAGAGCCAGGGAGGCCATTGGCCCACAGCACCCTCCCTCCGGCTATTAACGCCCCCCCACACTTGATGTGACATTCTGGAGGTCAGGTATCCCTACCCTCTCACCCAAGCCCAGACTCTGTGACTGCAGTACACTGCCCGTAGAGATTGAATTTCACGTACACTGACAGCAACACCGCTTCTCGAAATACCTCTGCAATCCCGACTACGGGTCGGGCTTCTGGTTTCATTGCTGATGAATCTCGTTCCAGAGGTAACAAGTCACAGCCTTTTTTGGCCTCTGCATTAGGAGACTGCCCTTTACGACTGCAAACAAGCACACTGTCCTGTGCTTACAGACTGGTGCTGTTCTCCCTCGCCTTCATTTGTCCACCACAGCGATGACTGATGCCCTGCGGCCTCATGAAGAATAATGGCAGCGAAATGAAAAGCATATGTGTCATCTCTGGGAAGACACGTGAGCAAGGAAATATAGCTGTACCAAGGCTTCGCTGCCATAACTCTTAATATCTCTGTGCAACTGGAAATGATAAAAAAAACTTCATGATTAATATTTTAATAGAACTCCCACCACTGTGAAGGAACAGAACAAAGGAAATGCACAGCTAAAGAGCCCTCACATCGATAAATACGGAACCCTTAAAGGGCTACACTAGCCCGCTAATCATTTCCCAACTGACCCGAATCAACTTTCAGAGAGAAAAATGTAAGTAATATAGGCCTAGGAGATGAGAGGGTGACTCGTTTGTTTCTCCCTGTAGCTGCTTTGTAATTTCCCTCACGGATTTCCAGTGCCTCCCGTCAGTCAAAGAAAGAAGTGCCAACGAGAAGCCGGCCTTTGACCTCCCTGCCTGCAGCCACTACCCAAGCTGCCAGTGGGCTTGGGGACAGACAGCAAGCTTGTTGTGCTCCCCTTGGTGAGGCCCAGCCAAGTTCCAACTTCCAGGAAGTAAAAGGGAAGCTCTTTCAAGCCAAGGCCAGTTTAGAACGTCTCTCCATTTCTTCCAGGGACACCATGCCTTATCCTGGTCCCCTTCTGCCCATGAAGCCCAGTTCCCCTGATTTTTCTTTCTGTTCACCCATGGGAGTGCTGAAGTGTAAGCTAAGGCAATTCGGTGAAGGAGGTCTCAATTACAATCGCAGTAACAATGATCCTTGCCTTCTCTCTCTGTCTCTCTCTCTCTCTCTCTCTCACACACACACCCACCCACCCACCCACACACCACTTAAGTTTGATTTCTCTCTGTAAATGTCCATGTGTCTCTCGGCCTAGTGGTGTGTTGTGATGACCCGTGTTTGTGATTTTCATGTGCATAGCTTATAACCCACAAAGTCAATGACCACGCATTTTGTGTGTGTGTACATGTACCTGGCACAGAGTGTGTACTTTATATATGTTTAGGGGATAAATGTTAACCCTAGAGCTTACGTCCAGGCAGACGGGTGATGCAGAGTTGTAATCGCAGATCTAACATTTGTGTTTGATCTTTCAGGGACTATTATTAGGAAGCCATCTCATGGATGATAGGCTAGGTTTCAAGTTTTAGGATTAAGGAAGAATTGGCAAGTTGATACCCACCTCTGAAAACTCAGCCTGGTGGCCTACAAGCTGACTCTTACAGGTGTCCAACCAAGACCAGCTCCTAGCACTAAGCCCTTGAACAAAGACAGCTGAAAGAATCCTGAGCCTTCCAGTTTGCTTCACTCATGTGCTGGGAAGTCCCAAGTTCCCATACATGGAAAGGAGTAACTCATTAGATTATTATATAGAAAGAGCAGAGAAAAAATGATTTACCTATCTAACCACATTCACTGGCTTAGTGAAAAAGCCCTTGGTTTTAATCCTTTTAAGCCAGGTACTCTGTATAATATTAAGAAGCATAGTTCTGAGTCTGTCATTGTCTGTTACATGGCCCTGGCCCCTCAATGCTCTTCGAGAGATCCAGTCAAGACATAACTCGCTTTGCACTCCTGATGGGCTTTATTTATAGCTTTCTTCTCACCCTCATTAACTGAAGCTCTACAGGTGTTCGTCGGCAGTGCATGGCCTGGCCCGAAAACCTAGGGACATGGCATCCTTTCCCACTCTCTCTTTCTTCCCCAGACACACAAACATTTTACTGAGGGCATTAATTTCCAAGAGGGGAAGGCTGCACTGATTTGGCAGGGAGGGGGTGGACAGGGTGACTAGGGTACAGAGACTCCCAGAATTAATGGCATCTTTGTCCCTGGAGTTCTGGGAGCTAAATTGACATTCAGAAAACAGGAGAGCTGGGCTCGGCTCACAATGGTGACTGCACCATCTGGTTCCCAATTAGTTGTTTGTAGCTAAGTTTTCAGTTAGGTTTGTTAAAAATCTAAGACACTTCAGTGTTTAGTTTCAACAAATGGGCTCACCGAGCATTTTAAAAACTCAGTAACACTTTCCTTTCCTTTAAAGACTAAAATGCTTTACAAAATTATATTGGGTCAAATGATGTGTTTTCCCAAAGCCAAGTGCTTTAAGGATATTACTGAATAATTTCTCACCAGATAAACTAGGTTACTGCTGAAACAGTGCAGATATTTATTTTCAAATCTTTTCCTAGACCAAGGGTTATTTTATATCCAGTATTTAATAAAAATCAAGAACCACTAATAATAGATTATTTAAAAAGCTTATGAGTCATATTTCGTAATGATTTTGTTTGTTTTGCTATCTTTCTCTGTCAAAGTTAAGTGCTAAAGACTCATTGGGGAGAAGGACACAATCAGTCCATTTAATATTGCGGAAGAGGAAGCAAAGCCCCTGACTTCAGAACCCCCGTCCAGGGTCTCCTAGGCCACCAGAGCATGTCTGGAGGCAGCCCCTCTAATCTGTGTTCACCAAAGCTATAGCTAGCCACTCTGGTTGCTGTGAGATCTACATAAGAATGGATGGAAAGTCCTTTCTTTATTGGTACTTACCATCATTTCTCTCTAAGTCTGCCTCTGTGAGAGAAACTGTGGCTGGAGATTACCAGCCTGACCTTTCACCTTCCCTGTTTCACAAAGGAGTAGGGAGGAGACTGATGGGTCTAAATAAAAACATCTTGGTACCACTGTTTCACTGATGCATATATGCCACACAAAAAAAGATTATAAATCCTTTTCACAAACTGCCATCTACCCAATGCTGATGAGGCACAATGACAGCAGGGAGCTTGGTAACTTAGCATTCATAATTTTAATTTTGACTTAAAGTTCCATAACTGCTAATACAAGTTTCTGTCAATCTGTCCATGCACACACAAATTCATCCATTTGTGTGTCATCTGTCTATCACTATATCTACTCATCTCGTTCTCTCTGAAAGGGTGTTAATTCAAAAGACAGCTAGACACAAAATGGTAAGATTCTGAAACATAATCCTGCTGACTGTTTTCACTAACATTGTAAACCTCAAGAGTCCCCAGCAGGTTCAGCTGCAGCCTTTGTCTTCCAAGTTGTATCCCTCAAGCTTTCCTGATTAGAACAAACGAAACAAAGGCTCTGAAGTCCCAGTTTTGAGTTCAAGCCCTTGGTCTATCCGTTGCTAAGCCACGGGACTCAGGGAAGTTCTTCCCCTTCAACTGCCTGCGGATCCTCCCCTGTACTCATGTCTTGGGGCCTAATTCATGAACTGAGCAGCACAGGTAAGGGACTCAGAGCAGTGGCAGGCACATTTTAGGGAAATGCTAAAGAAGTTAGCTCATTTATTCTGTGTGCCAACTCTACCAATTCTCAAATATTTGTTTTTATTGTGGTGCTATCATGTTTTTAAAGTTTTAGGTGTGATGAGGAGAGCATAGTTATTCTAGGCAAACGTGAGAATATATTATTCACATGACCCAATTACTTTAAAGTAAATGAATCCTTTCTCTCAACTCATTACATGCAAATAAGTGTGCTCACACTGGAGGCATTCGACATTTGAATATTGAATAAACATAGCTTTTCTCAAGGCAATACTCAAAACTCACAGCGATTTCCATATAACTGCCTGCATACAACATAGGACTAGACATATAGCCAATATAGAATTTTATTTCTGTAGCAGGCGCTAATAAAATCTTAGACCATAAATACTAGTGTTTCCTCCATCACTATCCCCAACTATATACGGCGATTCCAAATTAGCAACTATCCAGTAATAAGGGACTGGGAAGGTCACTAATAGTGGAACCTCCTGAACAGCACAGGATGTCACTTACAAGGCTGAGGCTCAGACGCCACAAGTATCTTAATAAGGTCACATTAGTAGGTGACAGGACCCAACTTCCCACCCCAGAGCTCCTTATTCTGAATCCAGTACTCTTCGGAATACAACTATGTTCCAAAGAATGCACACAAAGGAAGCTCAATTCAGGAAGCCTAGCAGACATGAGAGATTTGAGATTACACCCAATCATGAGCATAAGGGGTCTTAATAACATAGCCCCGATATTTGTCCACTCTCGTCTTCCCATACCTCTTCCCATTTAGCTGTCACGCTAAAACACACTTGCACACATCCAACAAACACAGACAGCAAGTGCCTTAACAACAGGGAACCATCCTTATCAATCTCCACGGCAGAATACCTGACACATGGCAGGCTCTTGGTGCATTTCTATTCACTTGCTAAATCATCCTAACTCCTCCAAATTCTCTTACACATGAGTGCTTTTCAAACATTTAGAAACTGATCTCATGTTTCACCAACACATCTTTTTCCCAGAATGTTATCCCTAGCTTCTATAACGACTACTCCAATATCACATGGATCCCAGAGTGTTCAGCATTGGCTGTTTTCTTCCACTGGAAGCACCCCCACGTGGTCAATATCTCTGTTAAGATCTGGAGATGCCAGCCCAACCTGAGTGCTGGGCAGAAGGAGGCAGGGCTATTCACTCCTTGCAGTGGAACCACACCCAGACAGCTTTCTAAAGAGTTGCTTGTTAGGTTGCCGCTCTCCCTCTCCGGACTTGCTCAGTTTATTTCAGGGTGTTGCATTTGTCCCTATACAATGTCACCTTGTTTCACTTCGCTTCCACCCCAGTACAAGAATTTTGAATGTATTAATCCATAGATTAGTGATCTCTATGACTTTTGTGTCATTTATAAATTCCATATTTAGGCCTTTATGAAAAGCACTGACTTGGAAAGGAAGGAAAAGGGGAGCAGAGGGGAGGGGAGGGGAGGGGAGGATAGCTGCCACCGGAAACCCCCTACCAGAAGAATGATGTCGCATAAATGAACACAGGGCTGTGTGAGAAGTCACGAATCAAGCCAGCTCTACTCTTATCTAACCAGTACACTTCCATAAATGATGTCTCTAAGACACAACGCTGATACCTACATGTCCTGGTTTAAAATTTCCTGACAGCACTTCATATTCTATTCATATCTATTTTGTAGATAAAAGCCAAACTCCTTAGTGTAATATACAAACCCCTCCCCACAGGGCCTTTGCCTGACTCTCTAGTCTCAGCTTTGGTACCATGTCCCCTCTCCCCGCTTTCGCCCCTATGAGGCTGCTCTCTGGCCATTTGGGACTACAGCATTTCCCCCGCCACTCCAGGTGATGCCACATCTCTGCACCTCTGCCTGTGCTGGTTTCCCTGCAGGGATTGCATTCCCTTAGTTTTTGCCTGGTGAACAGTCAAATATATTTCATGATCCAGCTCACGCATTATTTTTGTGTACAAGCCTCCCTTACCTTTCTTCCGAGGCAGAATCAATTGTTTTCTTGTGCATAAATTTAATCATGATATCTGCACATTATTTTTACATGTCTGTCTCTCCCATTAAATATCAATCATAAATATCATTTTTTGCTAAAATCAGGGCAAGTGGCCATGTGATAATACCAAGGGTAAAGAAATATATTTTAATTTCCTGTCTCCCTTGTATAAAGTATGACTTCCTCCTATAAAGCATGAATCATCCATTCAACAATTGAGTACCTATTCTATGAGTCATTGTTTTAGATGATCAAGTTATAGCAATAGGTAAGGCAGAAAAGATTCTTGTTCTAATATAGATAAATGAGAAAATACCCAAATGAAGCTCATTCCAGATCAAGGTATGTGGTATTCAGAAAATAAAATAGGTATCAAATCACTACAGCAGGGTAGTTTGGGGGCAGTAGACACAAAATTTTACATTGGTTTGGGCAGGAAAAAACCTCTCCAAAGAGGCAATATTTGAGCTAATTCTTGGATAAAAAGATGTCAGGTCAGCCCTGGCTGGCGTAACTCAGTGGATTGAGCGTGGGCTGCGAACCAAAGTGTCGCAGGTTCGATTCCCAGTCAGGGTACATGCCTGGGTTGCAGGCCATGATCCCCAGCAACCACACATTGATGTTTCTCTCTCTCTTTCTTCCCCTATTCCCTCTCTAAAAATAAATAAATAAAATCTTAAAAAAAAAAGATGTCAGGTCGTATGAACAACCAGACCAAATCAGAATACTCCTGTTTATGACTTCTTCAGTCCTAACCCAGTAGGGGGGTCGATAGTGGACTATTGTGGAGGCACTGGGAGCAAGATGAGGGCCATGGTCTCAGCATAGACCTCTTCAGTGGACTTGCCATGACTGTGCTCATTGACCATCCTAGTGAGAGGGTAGACAGACCTATGTTTCCCTTTTCTTAGCTCTGTTTGTAAAAACTGTCTGCTCTGTTTGATTTCACTGACCTTTTAATAAAACAACCAGATTTAGCTTTGACTGTCTTCCTCATGTCCCCCTCCCATTACACCCCACCCAGCCTCCTCTCTGAGATAAGCCTGAATGCCATTCTTTATCACTTTTATCTGACATTGACAGAAAGAAGAAACCTGGCATTCCACATCTCAATTTATCTGCTGGATGCACCCCCCACCCCCGCAAACCCCTACATAAAAAATTCTAACACAACTCTTAAAAATACTCTGGAAGATGAAAGATCAATATTGGAAGCAACTCTCTCAGGCATTCAGAGCAGAATCAACAAGTGAGAAATGAAGCCACCCATTCCTAAACTGGAAGTAATTTCACCTGGCTTTCCAACGTGAGTAGTGTTTGCAAAGCCCTGTGGTTGAAGCACTGTGGAAAGTAGTTATAGTAATAGACCAATGGAGAGTTACAAAGCATTCAAGTTCAAGGTCTATTACTAATTAGGGAGTAGCCTATCCCCTGCTCAAATTATTCTGCTCTTCTTCCTGGATAAGTAAATACAAATTTTGTTCGCATACCCACCCCTCAATGAATTGGCACTATTCCAAGTTCAGGTATAGATCCTGACCTATCTGGACAATCCTAGCCCTCTTGTGAGTGACTGGATTGGGGTGGGTATAACCCATTCTAGCCAAGAGATAGCAGGTGAAATCAGCTTTTGGGAGGACTTCTGGGAAAAGCGTGCTTGCTGATGAAACACCCCCAAGAAGAGACAGCCCTTCTTATGTTACTGGACAATATCACACCCTCATCTGTGACGTTGGCAGCCATACTGATGATCTAGGTGAGCCAGCCTAAAAACAACCTGAAAGCCTTCCAGTTCATAACCTCTGTCACCTCAAGGAGCCACCATACTGTTCCCATACTTAAAAACATGTGAGTTCGCTACATAAGTTTTAAAGTACTTTCTAGCTCGAAAAAGTGTGGGATTCTCACAGAGACATATTCAAGTACAATTCTAGGTAGCAGAGTGAGTACCAGGTGGACCAGAGACTTAAAGAAGTTTTTGTTCATAAAGAGATATGAATTGGTATTTGTATGCCTAAAGGCTCTCAAGGTTTTTTTGTTTGTTTGTTTGTTTTAATGAATCAAGATGCAGGGCATTAGTTAGGAGAAGTATAATGTTTACATTGACCATGCTAGATTACAACTCTGTTAATTGAAATGAACACTTCTGAGGGGGAAAAGAGTGTGGGAGGGTAGGGCTTTCAAATGTCAATGATTTAAAAATAATTTCAATAATGTTAATTTTTTAAACCTCCACTTATTCATTTATCCATTCAAAAATATTTATGGAGCATCTGGTATTGAATGGGCAATGCCCATATGCAATGATGTACAAAAAGCACAATTTCTTTCCTGAGGGAATGACCATTGCAGTGAAGGCCATACAGAGGTAAAAAGATACTACAATATTTCTGAGAAGAGCAGTTACTAGAAGAAGCCCCAAGGGATTATGGAAGGTCTAATAAGTGGCTCTCACCTTGTCCGGGAATGAGAGCTGTGGGGAGGGCTTCTTGATGGAAGCATCCCTTAAACTGAGACTTGAAGAGGAGGGGCGGGTGGGAAGGGCAAGAGGAGGCCTGACCCATTGGGGGAACACTAGCGTTTCAGTAAGGCTAGAGGACTCGGTGTGAGACATGAGCATGCTGAGAAGTTCGGGAGCGCTCGCTAGCATTTGGGAGATTGTGAAGCAGAAGGGAGTTTGTCTGCAGTAGTGTTCTTCCTCCCTTCCTCCAGGCTCCCCATCCCCACTTCCCTCATGCCTCCCTTCCCCCATGCACATCTCACCTCAGGAGGCTCTCAAACGAAAGAGACCCCACAAAGTAGCTCATACTGTGCAATAAATGAATGAGCACAGCTTTCAGTGCAATTGTGTTTTAAAAGGGGTAGTCCCTTAACACAGGTGTGAAGCTACAGACTGGTATTCTAGAGACCAAGGAGATCTTGGCTACACATTTAGGTGAACTCAATATACAGGGTAAGAAATGGAGGCCCAGAAATGCTGGGAATGTCCCCCAAACTCATCCACAATACTTCAGGCCTCTGCCATGAGGGAGGGGAGATACTCTTGGGAGGGATGGTGGGGTTCCCTTCAGAGGCTGCCAAGTGAGGCCTTGTGGGCTGTCCACTGCCCAGAATAGTTTCTTACCTTACTGGACACCTGGACCAGAAGTTCCATGAGGACAGGAGCCTGCTGAGTGTTTTGCACAGCATGGCTCCCAAAACATGTGCCCGGTAAACACTCAGTGGAGGAGGGAGGGTCCTGCTGCTCTTCCTCATGCCACTTGAGAATGTGCAAGTAAAACCAGTTCTCTCCAAACATAGACACCAAGAAGCACGATAGGGTGCATAAACGGTATTTTCAAGGGAAAAAAAGCTGGTAAATGATAGAATCCAAGAAAATTGGCACATCTGCTTGCCATTTGAAGAATCAAATACTGAAAATATCTCAAATAAGAAAAGAAAACCTGGAAGAATTTGGTTAGGATTTCTGAGCAGATCATCACAATGTTCGGCTTCATGCGATGTGTGGACGCTCACTTTCAAAACCTATACTGACTTCTCAGAGAAGCCACAGGCAAGGAGAGCATCCTAAGTTCAACTTGGTTCTTTGTCTTAAATGACACAACAGGTATTTCCACGAACGGTGTGGTGTCAGACCTGCATTCCCTCTGGTAGAGAGAGACACAGATTTTAAAACTGTCTAGTGGGAAAAAAAATTGGAAGAATGCCACTCTTCAAGTGTTTCACTTCTTTGCATTTGCAATCCAAGCAGATGCTCCCAATCAATACACATGCAAGAATGGTTAGAGGTTGCAAGAAAATGGTAATTAAAATCGTCCTCATAAGGTGATTCATTTTTATGAATGCCAACATTAATCTAATCAAAGTTAACTGGAACACAGGAGAAAAGGGGGGAATCTTAAAAACAGACTGGGTGGCGGTCGAGTCCCAAGAAGGCTTGGCCTGAATCACTAGTGTTTGCTTTAAAGTCATGAAGAGGACAAGATGACAGGTAAGGATCTACAACTGCCTGCTCAGTAACCTGCAGCTCCTAGGGGCCTTCAGGGACAGCCAGGGTGTTGCGCAGGTTCAAATTTAGGCACACCAGAAGCATACCTCCAAATGCAGCTGGACTGATTTTTCAACTTTGAAGACACTGGCTGGCTTCTTTTCTCAAAGGCCAGAGGAAGAAAGTGTTTTCAAGGCATTCTATAATTTTTTTCAAGTTTTTTTTGCCTAAATTTCTATTTGGTTTCCTTCATGTGAAATGTACCCGTTTCCTGCTAAGACCCTGGCTTTTTTATGTAGGCACCCAGACTGAGCATACCTCCAAACGCAGCCTAGAATCCAGAGATGGCAGATGCAAGTGGGGCCTCAGCCCAGAGAGCTGGCAGGGTTGAGAAAAAGAAAGAAAGGAAGAAGGGGGAAAAGAGAAGGACGGGAAAAGAAAGGGTAGGAGGAAGAAAGCATGGAGGGAGGATTAGAGAAAGGAGAACGGGAAAGGGGAGGAAAAGAAGGGGGTTCCTATTCACAAATCAGATCACAAATCAGGTCACTGTTGACAAAGAACGGCGGATGTGAATTTTATGAAGTGAAACAAAACATGCAAATAACCTAAGCGCTGCTAAAGTTTCCAGGAATTGTCAATTCACCATCCTTCCCAGGGGGTATCAGTCAGGAGATTAAGGATTCATATTTTGAAATGTTTTAAAAATCCTACACCTAATACTTGAGAGCATTAAAAACAAACACATAAACAAACAAAGAACTGTTTCTGGACGCATCTTCCTCTCTCGGTTCCCTTTCATCTCCTCCCAGGGTAAGAAGGCATGAGCTTTACTGAGGCCTCCAAGGCTCTGTCACCTAAGCTCAGAGAACAGAGGGGGGCCCCTCTTCACTCGAGTCGTCTATCTAGGGTTCTCAGTTCTCATTACGATGTCTGCCTGCTGCTTTAGAATGAATGCAGCCCTGCTCTGCCACACTTGGTGAGATTTGCCAAGTGTCTAATCCAACCAAGTTGTGAAATCTGGATGCTTACGTGGGAAAACTTGGGTCTTAGCAGGAAAAGAGTACATTTTACACAAAGGGAACCAAACCGAAATTTGGAAAAAAAAAAAAAAAACCAACTTGAAAAAAATCATAGAATGCCTTGAAAACACCTCTTTCCTCTGGCCTTTGAGAAACGAGAAGCCAGTGTCGTCCAAGTTGAAAAATCAATCCAGCTTAAGTTAAACCGACTTCCTTCTGTTCTCCAAAGCAGATGATTATCATATTTGACTATTCTCACTCAGAGTCTGTTCAGAACAGCCTGGCCGGTGTAAAATCCAAAAACATTTCACTCTCAGATTGCCGTTTAAAATGCCTCTCCTATAATGACAAGCCTAGATACAGTGAATGGCATTTTCAGCTTTACTACAGTTTTTCTAGTGATAAGGAGCTGGCACAAAGAAGTCCAGGTTATATTTGTTGGGATGCAAATTTATTTATTTTTTAAATTTGTAAAGATTAGTAGAAAAATATGATTGGGGTATAAATGTAAAAAGTCTGTGCTGAGACCCTGCTACAGTACTGTTCATCCTCCGTGGCAAGGGTGAGTCGCTGGCTAAGAGTCGGTAAGTACAGAATTGAAATTTGCTTCGAGGAGCCAAAAGGTTCTCAAAAGGTCAGCTGTAGCTACGGGCGCGGGGCTCTCTCTTGGCCTGGCTTGGTGCAATACAGTCCCTAGCGCAGAAGCAATGGCTCAGCAGGTTCTGAGAGAAAATGAGGGGACAGTATCTTCCATAGAAAAATAAGATCCAAGGAAAGGAAGTACACTTCATTTAGAAAAGGAGCGTGGAAGGGAGTCTGAAATCAGAAGTCAAATACTCCCAGGTCTAACGTATCCCTTTCTCCATTGGCTACATGTCCACAATCTGGATGTCCCAGTCTTTGGAGATGGTAATGAGTTCAAACAGTATTCCTTTCAACACAAGTTCTGCACTACGATGTACTAGGGTAGCAGTAGAATGTTTGGTCTTCATCCTTCTGATTCCAAAGACTAAACCCTTACATGGCAATCGACCTACTAATAATATCTCCTCATATGGATATGTTATAGTGCCATCCATAAGGAAAGTACTGACAATTATCTAGTGACCAAAACCTTTGGAGAGGGCAGGGAGAATAAAGGTAATTCTTCATTGACATGATGTGTGAAAGAGATCAAAGTCCCCAACCTCTCTGTGTGTCAGTTTCCTCATATGTACAATTTATTCATTCATCTCACACATTTACTGAGTTCCCAACGACTTATGCCAAGCTCTGTGCTAGAGGATAAGGACCAAACTGTATGTGAGACAGACACAGACTGCACAGCCACCCCCTGCCACTTTCCAACTTCTACGATGGCCCTGAACCCTGAGCTCCCCTTTCGCTCTCCACTGAAAGAAATCTAACACGGCCCTTCCACTGCACTGCATTCCAGTCAGGACCACATTCTGAGGAGTCCTCTCAGAAGACTGTCTCAAACTTCTGCCTGATTTGAAATTGCTTTGCTTCTCACTTGAACTACAACCCTCCCTCTTAGGGTATCACACTTACCAGTGCCAAAGAGTCTCTCGTTGACTACACTGTAGTTGGGCTCCTCTGCATCCTTTTCCCAGCTAGGCCTTAATTTTTGGACTTCCATGTCTATCTTTACATCATCCAATTTTAGCAAGAATCCCGTCGAGTTGGTTTAGCCAGAATCCTCACCCTGGATATCTGATCCCCTTCCTCACCTCCCACCATCCCCCCCAGGGTAATATCTGATTACCCTGGATGGCCTTCAGCAACAAGCCCATTAGGTCAGTTAGCAAGAATTACCCTACCTTTTGAGTAACTTCTCACCCAATGACCCCCCTCCCACCCCTGCTCCTTGGCTATAGATCTCCACTAGTTCTTGTTACATTTGGAGCTAAGCCTGGTACCAGACTAAGGCCTCCTTCCCGTACTGCAATGGTCCTGAATATAGTGTTCTTACCCCTTTGACTACTGTGCAGGTCTGGTTTTCTCTGACACCAGCCATCCAAACCTGAGCGCAAATCACTTCAGCTGCCCCATGAGATCTAACCCTAGCAGAGACCAGTTGTGGGAAGGAACTGGATTTTGATTTTTAGTTATTTTTTTCTACTTTTTGGAGATAGTAAGGGGAAAGGCAACTGCAGGGAGAAGACCCAAGTGCTGTGCTGCTGGGGGAGACACCGGGTGAGCCGAAGGTGGAAGCTCCAACAAGCGGGAGAGAGGACTGGACGGGTGAGGAGAGCAGGAAGGGGACAAAGTGCACTACGCCAGCAACCGCTGTGGCTGCCGGCTCTCAGAAAATGCTGCAGAAGCCACACGGAGGCTGATACATGGAATGACATGAACACAACAAAAATAAGGCCATGTCCCAACAATTTAAACTTTTCAGAAGTGCATTAGTCCATGAGTAGAAAACCTATTTTACTTTCTTTTTCAGAGTAAACAACTCACATTTGACACAGCTCACTCAAGTTGCTGAAGATTTCCTATAGACATCTCAACAAAAATTTTCAGGATTATTCCAAGCTCTTTTGAAAAGCCTGAAAAAATTTGTAATTCAAGTACAAAATGGCTACCTTTTTGGCTACTTAAAAAAAATCAAACTATAATTTTTCTTACATTGGAAGAGTAATACTCTCTGTAATTTATTTAGAGTGTATCTAGTGTAATGCAGACATGCATATTAAATACTCTCTATTTCATTTCATCTGACTAAATGAATGAATACATTATATCATCCACACACACAGTTGAAACATTTCCCCGAGTATTCTTTAAACACAATACACAAAATTGCAATGGCATCATGACTGATAAAGATGACAAAGACGCCGTTAATCAAGTGAATAAAAAAGCAACGGCATGAATTATTTATGCCAATAATATTTGTAACCATACAAATTATATATTGATGCTATACTGGCGTATTTAGTACTTCAGCTCCCATACATCACACAATGTCTCCCTCTCCGCCTCAATATTTAATTTCCTTGGAAAACTTTGATTCAGTGGTACCACTGAAAACAGAACATGGTTACAACAGCACATTTTTCTGGGCTGTCTCAAAATGTGCTTTCTCTCTTATTATGAAATAGTTACTCCACACACCACGGCCACAGCTGGAGTCCTTTCAGAGCTTCCTACATGAAAGACCCGCTGATGTAGTTTATGCAGGAGAGACTGGAGTTCCACCTTCCTTCATCCTCCAAGAGAGAGTGACATACCTGGCAATCGCTGATGAAATGGCCTTTTCTCCCTCCTGTATTAAGGTCAGAGGGAAAACATTTAAAGGGAGGGGCAGCTGAAGAAACTCTTCTAAACTAGGGGCCATGAAGGTTTTCTTTTGTTAACCTAAAATATGTTTTAGAGAAGTTCAGGAATACTTAGTATCTAGAAAGATTCTGACTTCTCCATCTATGAGATCAATCATCTACACTGATGTTTTCATCTTAATAGAAAATACATTCAAATTCACATTCACTTTGAGCAGTCCAACACCTGCTTGGAATCCACAAGGATCATTATTTTTCCTTAGCTAATCCCATCTTTCCAAGTTTGGAAGGAGCTACTCAGGTACTGCCACAGTTGGTCCGGACACCCAGCAAATTCTCAGCCCTCCGAGGGATGGAGGCAGTGGGTCATGGCAGTACTCCCTTGCATCCACTGTTATTTAAAACACTGTCTGATTATTAGATTGGAGTGAATTTTTAATGAAAACTGAACCCCTTAGGAAAGAGCTAGAAGGTAGTGCTACATCTTCCTTTTTGAGACCACTTCCCCATTGACATGGGGATGGAATATATATAGAATGCACTAAAAAGTGTCTGTCAACAGGCAAAGGAAAGAGGCCAAAGAGAGAATGCCTAGTAACTTCTCTAAAAACACCCGTCTCCTCAGTAAGACACACCCGCCTCTCTCTCTCTCTCTCTCCCCGCCCCCATATATATATATGGATATATATGGATATATATATGGATATATGTATATATCACAGTCCAAATGATATAAGGATACTGCATGATAAGAGCAAGAGGAGAGACAAGACAAACTAGCTCCCTTTGCTCAACGCCAGTTGCTATGCAAACACATGAATCACAGAACTGACCTTGACTTTGCCCTATCCTACACTACTGGGGCCATGACTGGCATTAGGATGGCCAAAGTCCACCTGTTGGGGCTCTGCAGGGCAAGATGTGAGCATTAAGGGCTTTACTGACAGGGAAGACAATTGCACTGTCAACTTCTAGGGAAGTACAGGACCCAGACACCAGACCTTTAGCATGTGGAAAAGGGACTTCCACATCTCAAGTCACGAGCTAGCATTTTTCATCTGTGAGTTGCTAAGGAGCTGTCCTAAAATGGCACCCTGTGCATGGAGACAATTTGAGGAGCCGGGAAGGAACAACGCCTGACATGGCTGTCCTCAGGCTGCAAGGGAAGAAGCCAGATGGCTTTCTTGCTTTTACCCTGAATGTGCTTACTTTGTTCACTTGTGTGTTGACTGTTGCTCTCTCCCAGTCTTCGATAAAGTTTCCTTTAGCCATTCCAGCCATCTCAAACCATGAACCACGGGGTAATAAGAGAAGTATCTGATGGAGTGATGGTAAATGTTTAACAAGTGATTCTCTAGAGGAAAGGCCCCTAGAGCTTGCCCATTTCTGCGGTGTGAATACTACCTCCATGACCAATTTCAGACTACCAAAATACTGTCAATCAACTCAGAGTTGGGAAGACTCTGAGTTCATTGACGCACAATCAGCTCCTGGCACTGCCAGCTGCCCACAGAATACCCACTGCTTCTTCCCCACAGCAGTACAAAGTGAAGGACTACTGGTAAATATTTACTGAAGGACCTGCACCAGCAAAAGATTCTCCTTGAGCACAACTTCGCTTGCCTTCAATTTTATTTTTATCATGGAAGGCAGCATACTTTTACCACACGTCTAAATTCTAAGGAAAGAGAAAGTTTGAGGTGACAGCCACCTGTGAATTAATGCCAAAGCCTTTAAAATCATCCACTTTTGTCTACACAGCCTGAAAACACACAAAACTTAGTGAGACAGAGACTGGCGAGGTGTTCCAAAACCTGAAACACAGTAGGCTACAGCACCCTGTGTCTGTCTTTGTTGTTAAACATAGACCCACGTTTCTACCCAATCAAATGTGCATGGAAGTGATGTACAGTCCTTCCAGGCTTGGCCATAATATCTGACCAATGTAGCGTCTCTCTCCCTCATCCAAGTCCTTTCTTTTCCCCTGGCTTGATGCAGAAAGGCACTGCAAGGTGCAATTTAAAAATGGCAGACTCACACAATGGAAGGACTCCAACTCTGTGAATCAGTTTTTGAAGGAAAGCTGCTCTTCTTAAAAGGAACACCTGTTTTGGACCTCACAAATGAAGAAGTAAACTACTATCATATACAAGTTATCTAAAGGTTTATTTTAGTGTTTGTTTTAGTAGCTAGTGTTACACTCAGCAATACCTGCCACAATCCTGTGTCCCTACTGGAAATCATGAATACTCTGGAAAAAATTTCCAGACAAAGCTAAAAGAGAATTTAAAAGTCGGTATTAGAAATGAAATTCCAGGCTATTAACTCACAAAACGCACTCCAGTCCTTTAGATTTGGCAGCAGTTTGAGCTCTAAGAGTTCTTTGTTGTTATTTTTAGTCTCCTTACATCTCCCTGCTCCCGGCAATCACTACACTGTTGTCCAGGTTGTTACTTGTTTTAAGAATGACTTTTAGACTAACTGCTCTAGATTAGAACAAAAAGGAGAAACTAGAAAACATTCTGAGAAGTTCAAGGGAATCAGAGTGATGACTCAAGATGACATTGTGCTTTCCCTACAATTTGTTTGCATTTATGCGCAGCACATATGTTTGGATACTAAGTGAGAGTTAACAATTAATGAAAACAACAATGTATTTTAACTATACCTGTATCATGTTCATAAGCTGAAAGTCTCTATCAAAGATTTTTAAAAGTTATATTTTAATGTTGCCAAATCTTATAAAAAATCAGTTTACAATTACTTACATAACTTTGAGAAACAGAGGTAACATAGAATTCTATTCATCAATTTAAATATGTCCCATTCTGCACTGTATTAAAGTGATTATATACTTCCACTACAGATAATATATTATATTACATTTGCATACAGGTTGGCCTGACAACCATAACATATTATTAAAATATATTAGATATATTACAATAGCATATTATATTTGTACTCTACTAAAGTTGTTTTCAAGACCTACCTTACCTATAGCACTAGCTCGTCAGTGGCCCGAAGGGCAGTGACTGAAACCCATGGTAAGCTACCCACTCCACCTCACACAGTGCCATCCTGTGGTGGGCAGAACTGTGTGTGATCGATGACTCAATACATAGGAAAACTACTTTTCCAGGGACTCATTTGGATTTTTATTAGCAGTAACCCCTTTTTAGAAGTCTGATGAGTTCCTCTTCCCTTTCAGGCCCACACATGTGATCTTGGATGCCCACCATCAAGGTGCAACCTGCTGCCATAGAAAGGCATCTCCAAGGGGGGTCACCAGGATCTACTTATGGAAGTCAAATTTGAGTGCTAGACCACAGGACAAGGATAGCTTGTAGTCCACAGAATTATATGCATTTTGGTTTGATAGCCATGGCTTCCCTTTCAACCATTCCCATTTCCCATTGCATTTTGGTTTAATATATACAATAGCATGACGTGTACTTCAAGAGACTCTCAAGAAAAGTGTTCTAACTGGAAAGACCATCCGGGTCTGGTGTGGGTCCCCACTTTCGGAGGTGTCTAACTTTTGGAGTCTCTGCGCCACCGTAAAAGAAGAAGAGTTGTCTTGGGCCACACATTAAATATATTGTGACATGTAATCACAAAAAATCTCATAATGTTTTAGGTAAATTATGATTTTGTGTTGGGCCTCATTCACAGCCATCCTGGGCTGTGCGTGACCTGCGGGCCATGGTTGGGCAGCCCTGAAAGATGTTTTCTTATAACTGCAAATATGTTCCAGTTTTCAAAAGATGAGTCTGGACAAGATTTCTTCCACAAGCACTTAGAAGGGGATTGTGTCCAGTGCTTGCACGGACTCGTATTCAAATCACTATCCCACATTCACACCTGAGTGGGACTGACGGAGCTTCAACTTCCGTGTGACATGCTACCACCAGGAATTGACTTGGGAAGCCTTGTGGCTTGTGGAAAGCTTACAAAGTTACCTTCAGTTAAAGAGAGCAGAAGCCTAGAGCTTTTAAATAACTTTTTTTATCCTAGGAACCTCAAACCTTACCACCATTTGGGTATGTGTTGCTCAAAAAACAACAACAACAACAACAACAACAACAAAACAACAAAAAAAACCTTGCTGTTTTACAAAAATATGAGTAGAGCCTAAAGAAATTGGCATGGGAATGATAGAGACCTTCTAACAACTGACAATGAAACACAGAAATTATTTATTTTGTTGTTTTCTCAGGAGAAAAGTCAGAGTGAAAACATCTATGAATTCACAGCTTGGTTTACTTTACGCTTGCACGAAGGAGCCTGGAACATCAGTCTGACATGAGTCTGCCTAAGGAGCTGAGCACAGACGCCCCAAACATCCACTTTCTCTCTCCTCTTGGAGAACAGACATGTATATATAGCAGTTCCCCTTTATCTGTAGGGGATACATTTCATGACTCCCCGTGGATGGCCGAAACTGTGGACAGCACAGAACCCTCTGTGTACTAAGAGGAGAAAATAAAGAAAAGGGAAGTAGAAGGAATAGTGTTAAAACGTAGAACAGAAATATAGTCCTAGCAGCCTGGGTTTCAATTAGTTCTCACACAGATGAAGGTTAGGTCGGCAGGTCAACCCATATTTGGCTGCAAAATGAACACTGTAATAAAATGTTATCTGATAGCAATTCAAAACACTGGTGTAGAAAACAATACTGCGACTTCTGATGGACCACGCAGTTGAACTTCTCTCCCTCAATCAACCCCCCTAAAATGAGAGTTAAAAGATTAAATTGGCATAAATTTACAACATTCATTAAATATGCAAGGCACCCTGAGAAGGTAAGAGATTCAAGCAAGTCTCTAGAAGTCAGAAAGGAGATGGGAGGGTGATGAAGGAGATGGGAGGGTGATGAGGGAACGCGGCAGAATCATCTACAATGTGGAAATCCATCAAGGACCCAACTGCTCTCGCAGAAGTTCAAAACACCGGAGATGCCCTGCAGGACGGAGGATGAGCGGGAGCTGTGGGGCTGGGGAATGGAGTTACTGGAGAGCCTGCACGTGGAACCACGAGCCACCGACCCCTACCTGTTCTCTCCGTCCTGACACGTGACATTCTTTTTCGCTCCTCTCTCCTGCTCCCTTCTCGCCACCACCCCAGACCCTGCCCCTGCCAGAAGAAATCTGTAGAAATCTTCTGTAAAGGAATTGTCATGCCTCAGAGAAAAAGACTCATCATAAAGCCCACACAGAGAGTCGCAAGGCAGCTGGTTAATGACCTTGCTCTTAATTATGAAGGGACAATCATGACAAATGAGGAAAACCTCCAACAACAAGAAGCAAAATCAAGATAAATAAGTGGGAGAAACATGGCCCTGGAGGAAACACAAACAAAACAGGCAACAGAAAAGAACTTCCAATATCCCAAAACAGTCAAGAAAATATACCCACAAAACAAGAAGAGAGTAACACAGAAAAGGAAGAATGAGTAAGCAAGAAAAAAAACCCTAGTAATTGAATTACTTTTAGAATTAAAAATTAAGTAGAAGAAAACCACAAAGGAGCAAATAGACACCCAACAACTCACAGACACAGACAACAGCATGGTGGTTTCCAGAGGGAAAGGGGGCTGATGAGGGGTGAAGGGGCTGAACATACGGTGACGGAAGGAGACCCGAGTTGGTCTGGTAAACACACAATGCAACATGCAGGTCATTATCATGGAACTGTACGCGTGAAACCTGTATCATTTTATTAACCAATGCCACTCCAATAAATTTAACTTTAAAAACCATTAAAGAATTAAGTAGAGGATAAATCAAGAAATAATTTCATGTCTCATAAAATCGGGACTTCATTCTAGAATCTGAAGTTTTCACAAAATGCACTTCCATATAAAAAGAAGAAAAGAGAAAAACTAGTCCTCTATGGAGAAATGGGAATCAGAGAAAAACGTGCGTATATAAGGTGGGGCAAAAGAACATTTACCGTTGTTCATGTGGAAAATAATACAATAGTTAATAAGTCATAACAATATAGGAATAAAGTCTTACATTTCATGTACTCACAAATGTAAACCTACTTTTGCCTTACCCTGTATATGAAAAGAGACACAAAGCAAAAATGGTAAAATGTTCATAATTGGTACATTTAGATAAAAGATATGTTGGTGCACATTGTACTCTTCTCACAAGTCTTCTGCCTAATTTGAAACCTTTCCTTAAAAAAAAAGTGGGACAGGGGAGAAAAAACACAGCTGGCTGAGCTCGGGGGACAGCTGTGGGTCACAGGAAACAGAAATACTAAGGGCCACTTGAGTGAGACCTGTGCTTGGGCCTCCCAAGTCCCTGGCTGACAGGGCGGGACAGTCCCAGAGGTGTCTTCCCTGTTTGAAAGGTTTCAAGGTGTTTCAACTGTCACACCCAAAGAGATTCATCTGTGTCACTCTATCTACGGAATTCATACAAGGACTTTCTGCTTCAGAAAAGGGACAACTTCTCGCTCATTCTTTAGGCCAATGAAAACCTGCTCAAATCCCACAGCTGAAGTGGTGTGACATGCTCAGTAACTGACTTCATGCATTGTTGGTCCATCTTTGGGATAACGTGAGTGAGATTGCGTATATCCTTAAATGTGGTTGCAACCAAATCGTGGCTCCAATGGGAACCTAAACATTGGACTTTCAAATTTTTTTTGAAGTATGGATTCTCTGCTGAATACTCAACAGCATATGCCTTAAAATTCTGGCAGAAGTCCACATATGAATGAAGCAATTATGTATTTTAAAGGACAGTCATGAATTCTTCGTAAATAATCTTTCGGTAGCTAAAGAGAAAAATCAAAAGATGTTACATGTACACAAAAGACTGGCAACTCAAGCTCCAACCTCCCGCCCTCTCTCACTGCCCCTTTACAAAGCCTTTGTACCTGCAGAAGACACCGAGCTACTCCCGTCTTTGAGTCCCATCTCCTCCCCCGTCTGCTCCACGTCCAGCCCCAGACCTGCCCAGGCCATCTGGCTTCCTCTTCATCACCAATCAGCCTTTCCAGTCATGTCCACAGGACGCAACACAGCGGGGCCACCAACAACCAACACCAACCCGTAAACTCAAACAGAAGTTTCTTTCTGTTTATCACACAGCTCAGAAGTCATATTCCTATAAAATGGAGCAGGATTACAATGATTCTTCCCCCATCTTTTATTGTCCAATAATGGTGTAAACAGGCAGTTACTATGGGAAAAATTTTGAAATTGGAGACAGCCAAAGAATATGAGCCTCATTTCCATCCTTCCACACTCAGATTTCAGATTCTGCATGGCCTAATGTATGGCTTTAGCATTACTTAAAATAATAACCCTTGACATTTTCATAGCATTACTTTTATTTAATAGTGTGAAAGCCTTAATTCAGATATCAACAACACATGCAGTATCAGTGTAGTACTGGAACATATCCTCTTTATCAACGTAAGTAAAAATATGTTTGACAGCTTGATACACATCCTTGTTTTTCTAAACATATAAATACATAATAACATTTTAACAGATTCAGATTATATTACTAACTGCTTGTCTTTTCATTCAGGAATCTGGGGCATTATATGGCATAGGCTTCACAGAGAAAACTTAGATCTAGGCACCCCAAAGTTCAATTAACTCAGTTTTCCTCTGCTGTCTCCAATCTGTCACATGTGTGCACTTTTCTTCTAAGACCAACTCTAAAAGCCAGTGTATGTGAGTAAACACTGTAAACTTGGTCCCCTGGCTCCTCCTGAGTCCTCCACTGGTGTCAGCAGAATGTCATCGTTGGCCTATGGTCCTGCCCCTGGAGGAGAGACAACACCAGATTGTACGACGATGCAGAGCCTAGACTGGGTTTGTGCAGATGGGCTGAGGGAGCCAATCAGTGTGGACTCACATCCTCATTGAGGAAGGAAGCATAACTGGAGTTGGACCTTACAGGAGAATCAGGAGAATCTAGATGAGAGGAATTATCTAAAAGGAGAGACAGAAAGAATACAGCATGGGATGTCTTCAGGGAACTGAGGCAACCCCAGTTTTCTGAGAGTTAAGGAATGGTAGAAAAATACCTGCTTCAGGTGCCAGTAATGTGAACACCATGAGGGAAAGCAGAGGAGTAGCCACAACAAGGAGTGCGGGGATGGGGCCTCAGGCAAGCGTTAAGTAATACAGGAGCCTGAGAACAATGTTAACAAATACTAGATTAGTAACAGTAACTTGGAGAGCTAAACATGATCCTGTTAGAAGGTGGCCATTTCACAGTACATATTTTCATTCTTTCTCTTCAGCTGGACCACTAAGAAAAAGGCCACACTGGGTTGCAAGCAGAGTCGAAGATCTGAAGCATTCTTTACCCATTAAAAATATACATATATTTCATCAGGAAATTCATTGGGAACTCTCTTGATAGCTTTGAATCACCGATCTGATGGTATATGGGGTAAAAACAATATTATATAAAATAAAAAGATAGGTCACAGATGCCAGCTGCCCTCCTCAGGGCATGTGACTGGATTTAAAGCAGAAAAAAAAACCCAAGCAAATGGAAGTTTCTAATCTTCTCATTTCAGTGATCAATGGTGAGACTATTAGACATTTGGAATCATTTTGAATAAAAATGGTATTTGGACGCCAAGTGTCTCACTCAGATGGATTTCCATGAAACAATAAAATGACAGGGCCTAAATGCCGACACCACCAAAGCCCCAGGAAGCTGGAAAGAAAAACAACCAGTAGGGAAAATTTGCTCCCCGTGGTCAGAAACAGCAGCAGTGATTCCCAGCAATTCTGTGCTCAGCTCTTCTTGAAATAACAAACTCTCCAAAAAAAGAAAGTGTGTGTGCTCTGCCATGTGGTGTTGGGAAGAATCTCAGCCGCAGCAACGGGAACTGGCTGGGCAGATCGGCAGACACTGGCCCCAGGAACAGAGTCAACGGCGTGTCTCCCGTTTTAGACGGGCTTCTCCGGGCACCTTCTGAAGAAACACGGACAATGGGATTCACGGCCGCAGTCAGAGGTCGACTAGCCAATGAGTGGCTGGTGTAAAAACATCCTTTCTGTAAGCTTCCCAAGGCCCTGTTTTGTATTTAATTCTTTTGGCCTTTGAACTATTCAGACAGAATATTTTGTGTGGTGGTGGGTGAGGCGGGTAGTGAGGACAGCCTGGGAATGGCAGAGTTGCCATTATGAGCTACCACTCCAGAAAAATCCTCGAAAGCTCGAGAGTCATGGCAGGCCATCAGTAACCAAATTCAAACCTTGCCTCCGGGCACATCCATGTAAACAGGAACTTCAAGGGAAGTTTCTTAACTATTTCTTAAATTTCTTAAGTATTTCTTAAATATTTCAAAGTTTCGAGACTATATGTTCCACATTCACTTACTCCAAGGGTCAACAAATTCCTTTTGATACATGATTAATATACATTCCCTTCACTCAACTGACTCAGAAATTTAATTGAATGTATTTAAAAACAATCAAAAAGACCACTGAATTTTTTTCCTTTGTTGTTGTTATTGTTGAGTTTTTCTTTTCTTTTTTTCTTTCCTTTTTTAACTACCCAAAATTCCAGTTCAAGACCCCAAAGCAATTTATGTGATTCAGCCATCTTTATTTTTAACCCTTTACCTACTTATTCACCTCAGAAAAAGAAGCTAGTGGCGGTTTACTGAATGAAAGCATCAGCACAGTCACCTCAAATCTTGAGTGTAAACAGCTACTGTGTCACTGGTGGGGAGTGCTTCTCAAAGTGGTCTGCGAGCCCGGAAAGGCCTCTGAGACCTTTCCAGGGTGGGTCCATGAAGTCAAACTATCTTTGCAATAGTACTAAAATGTTTTTTGTCTTTTTCACTCTCATCCTCCTCAACTGCACAGTGAAGTTTTCTACAGGTTACAGGCTGCAAGATGACGCCGTCACCCTGCAGCTAATGAAATGTGTGTTTGTACATTCTTGTAGTTTAAAAATTGCTCCTTGCATTTGTGAACCCTGAGAGGAAAAAAAAAAAGAAAAAAAGACACCTACTAAGAACAGCTAAGAACCTGGGAGCTAACTGGGCTCAAACAAAAGAAGCAGAACCTAGCAGCTATTTCTGCACAGGGGCTGCTCATGCAAACTGCACTTAATGGAGTAGCCTCTGTGACAACCTGCCTCCTTCTGCACTAAACTGCCCAGCTCTTCACTGAATTACCTGCCTGCAATGTGTTTCTGCCATCTGAGCCAACCCTTATAAAGGAGCTGCTAGAATCCTGTTTCAACCAATAGAACTGAGGCTTTCCCCATCCAATTGAAGCTGTGCAGCTCTGACCAATCAGAATGGCTCTATTCTGACCAATCAGGATAGTGCCTTTGGAGCAATCAAACTGTAGGAATTCAGGGACCTCACTTGCAAGATGATGAACCAGTCAGGGACTAGGGGGAGGGGACTTCTATTCCTACAAGCCAGCTCTGCCCTGGCTCATGAACCTCACTTTCCACTGAAGACCACCTTTCCCTGACTGGAGCAGAGCAGACCAGACCAGTGCAGAGCAGAGTAGGGCAGAACCACAGCACGCCACGACAGAGGGGATCCACAGCAATGATGTTTTCACAGCCGCACTGTATTACTGTTGAGCTGTTTGCACAAAATAAAGTTTCCTTCTTTACCGCACCCCAAATTGAAGATTCCTGTTGGTGTTGAAGTGGCACCAGCGACCATGGGCTGACACATTTTATACATTCCCATTAACTGGCAATACAGTAAACACTGACAGATACAGTCCACATTAACAAAAGCTTATTAGAGTCCTCAATAGGCTTTAAGAATGTAAAGGAGTTCTGAGACCAAAGTTTTATAAAGGGTAGGAGAAGTCTTATTAAGAAAACCCTTTCATTTAGAATCTTACTAAGCAATAACTCTGCAACATGGTGTCACACAAGCAGCTGGGTGTTTAAAAAGGAAAAAAAAAGTAAAATCCTTCAACTTTTTTCTTTAAGTAATGGAATTCTAGTGTTCACTATCTCTTACTGGTAGCCAAGCTTTTTCCTGTTTTCCTTCCCTGGAATTGTACTTGCTGATTCTCCTCTTATGGAGAAAGCATTCACCTTAATTCACCATCCACTCTCCCTCCATTCTGCAGTTGCAAATGAATCTTTTTTCTGAAATCCCATTGACACCATCACTCACGGGCTCAGTCACATACTTCCTCACCTTTTACTTAACATCTCCCCACTGTTGTGATCACCTTTACTTCTCTACTGGTTTCTAATTATTGCTCACAATGCATCTACTCTTTTTGAAATCTGAAGTGATCTACCACAAAGGGCACACGTTACTCCCTCTCCGGTAATGTCTTTCCCACAGCTCTCCGCTTGGTGAGCTGGAAGATCCCCACGCGCAGCCCCGTGCTGTGTTCAGTCTGCATCTTCCCCCTCCACAGACGGTGGGTCTGGGCATTACAGAATGCAGCCTCTGCTGAACTGTCGTGTTTTGTTCACAGGTCAATCCATCAAGACTGTGAGATTTATCATTTTTTTCTTTCCCTTATAACTAGCACAGAAAAAAAAGTTTGATGACTAAATCAATTAACAAATGTAAGACTGTTAACTTATAAATTAAAAATTTCAGAGAGAAAAAAAGGGAGGTAAATGAACACAATAGCAAAGCTACAATACATTACTTACAAGCTATTACCTCTAATTCTGACTTTCCTGAAGGTTCAGGGAGAAACGAAAATAAAGGTTTGACTCCATTTGTTCCCTTCCACCATCCAGTAGAGTGAGGTGCTTATTAATACTCTTTGTAAACTACTGCCTCTGCTCAAAGAGCGAAGTCTGAGTCTTCTGTTCAGTGGCATACTGGATGTCACTCAAGACATACCTCATGGCAGAGGAACTCCTGAAGGAGTCTCCATCACCCATTCCTAAAGACAGAATTGAGCTTGGGACTTCCCATACTGCAACTTCTATCATTCCCTTCAGGATAAGTTGAATGTCAAAAACAAAGCTACTACATCAAGAAAAATGAGAGAAACTGAAGGGAACTCAGTTCGTTGAGAGGAAATACATGGAGCTTAGAAAAGTAGGGTACACACAAAAGTGGTGCATAGTGAGGGGGGGTTAAAACTAGAGTTGAAAATAAGGAATTTTACCAAATTTTTAAAACTTTTTTGTATGAAAAAATTTCAATTCTTTTCCTGTTCAACACTATTACTAAGCAACCTTTTGTTATATGTTAATGTTTAATATTTAAGTAAAGCTTGCCTTTTCAAGTATTACAATATGAAGTCTCCTAGTCCTTCACCTTAGTATGTTGATAAGCAGAGTAAGAAGCTGACACCACACTCTATAGAATGGCTGCCACTAGCAGAAAGGAAAAAAATAATTACTTTTTAATTTTCTTCCAGAAATACATCAAGCACTTAAGAAACATGTGTTCTACCTGGGTATTTCAAATCATGATCTGCTTCTCCAAATGTGTATCATCTTTTCAACTCAAACACAAAGTGACCCCCGGATCCCAATTTCTACTCATCACTCCCACTCTTTACAATTCTTGGGAGTGATGAGAATGTAATAAAGTGATACACTGAAAACTTTAACTCACAAACATACAAGCATGTTCTGACCACAGAAGAGAGAACAATCTTTTTTAATTCAGTAACTCTCTCTAACCCAAATATTTTTAATGTAAAAAAAAAGGGAAACTGAAATCATAATATATAGTGAGAATCTTTTTCGTTGATTAACATACATAGATAGTTTTATGTAAGGTTTTTATCTGGGTAAGTGTTAGAATACCACTATCATCATGGAATGCCTCAACGATGAACTGCATCCTTTCTGCACACCTCCCAGAAGCCCCTGGGGAAGGAACAAACCCACTAGCCAGCACCAACTCTACGCTAAGAACTCCATATATATTTTCATTTAAGCGCTCTACACATCTGGGAGGTATGCATCACCAGTTGTGGTCCAGAGGTGAGGAAACCAATGTTCATAAAAGTTAGATAAGTTGCTCAAGATCATACAGAGGAGTGACGGGAAACCAGCATTTAATTCCAGGCCTGTCTGATTCCAAGACTCATTCTGGTTCCTCCACACCTGGCTGACTCCCAGAAGCAATGTCTTAATATTGAGAACTGTCCCCCAAACCAGACATGTGTCACCTCACCGCAGCTGACCCAGAAATACTAATTACAAAAATTTTTCCAAGCATTTTCCCCTGGGCCCTCCCGTGATTTCAACAAGTTCTGTTAGGTAGAATGATGTAACAATGAATACCTTTTCTTTGCAAAGTAATTTAGAAAAAAACCCTATCATTTACATTTCGCTCTTTCATCATCAGTTTTACTATAGTTTACATAAGCAAAAGCTCAGCCATCTAGATTTTTATAGCTGTGCTGGAAGTGGTGGAAAGGGTTTCAGGAACTGACGCATATGCAAGGCCAGTAAATACCAAAGCCCCCAAGAGTACATGTGACTTCCCATGGTGCGGGGGAGGGGGGGGCGGGAGATGGACAGGGAAGGTGCCCACACACCTTGGAAGGGGTGTCTCGGAGAGTCCAGCCCTTCCCTGGGAAGGCGCCTGCCCACCCACCAGCCACTGGACTGGGGACAAAGGAAAAAGGAGGGGTGACCTTTTATGGCACCAATTTGCATGCCTTCAACTGTCCACAATGGCTTCTCCAGGTCCAAAAAGGCCAGTTAATTCTCGATGTATCTGAATTTTATAATGTGTATGCAAAGGATATGTGCTAAATTTAAAATATGGGTTAAAAAAAAGGCTGGAAATACATCAAAAGTTTAGTATCCAGGTATCCAAAAGTTATCCAGGTATAACTTTACCTGGATAATGGGATTACCCATTGTGAGTTCCTTCTGTATTTTCTACTTCTTCCAAAATTATCAGGAAGTGTTCTTTTTATAGGAAGAAAGAAATGTCTGTGTAACTATATGCAGTATATCACTTTTAATATTTTTTTCAAATTTTAAAAGAAGCTAATTAGAGGGGCACAGGTTAACTAACCAGAAGAGTTGCTTTCTGGTGGACCCCAGAAAACTGAAGTAATGCTTCAGTTTTGACCACCACAGACACAAATCACTTCGGATGAGTTTGTCCGAATTGCCCCGTCTCTGGCGGCCATCCACTGAGTAAGATCTGTTTCAACGTTCTGCGCCAGGACTTTCCTTTCAACTTGGGTATCTTCCTGTTTCATCACCTATTTTGCAAATGTCTAAAATACACCCAGTCGGCTTATCAGTTTCCTTCATCTATTGTGCTGACACTTGATACAATTTTTTTCCTCAGCAGAAATGGCGCAATGCCCAGTTCATTAATGCAGTAGCATCACATGTGTGTTTCCGACAACACTAACTTCCTTGGCTTCCACAAGATGCACATTCCCAAATTCTGGTTTATGGCCAAAATCCAGCAGCTCCCACCTGGGGCACTTTCTTGTGTATTTGAGGCAATTACTAATGCTTAAAGACAAGAATATTGGACTACAGAGTGCCATTAAATGTACTTCTGACCTTGAAGATTGGTGCATGCTTAGTTTCTCCACGTGAATCCTGCATGCTCCCAGCTATGCTGAATAAGAGATTATGTTTCAGGGGAATAGCTTTGCAATCACAGAGACGGCGTTTTGAAAATGAAGGAAGGAAGAATACAAATGTTTAGAAACTATTCAGGAGATTTTAACCAGCAGGCAGTTTATAAATTCAAAACCAGGAACATAGCTTTTAAGGATTCAGCTTGACCAGTTTTGAAAACTTTATCATCGTCATTAGTCACAGTGCTGTTTTCAACTTTTGCCTTACACACAAAGAAGCTACACCTACACATAGCTGAAATCACAGAAAGGTAGAGCTAGAGGAAAACTCAGACATCCTCAACTTCAACCCGTTCATCTGAAAGATTAGGAAAATTGTGAACATGAGAAATTAGGTAACATGATGGAGTACCCACAAAACTAGTGTCAGAAAAGTTTTGAGAAACCAGCTTTAGAAAGTAAAGTCTATATTTTCTCCTTTTGTTGTTAGATAAGCATTGCATAAAAGAGTATTCTTGCAAGTAGAAATAATTCTGACAGTGTAAAGTTCACTAAAATAATAATAAAATAATAATAATATAATAATAATATTAATTGCTATGAAATAACAAACACGTAGCCATGATTCATCAAAGCAAGGTTCAGGCTTAGGGAAGAGTGGGGAGCAAAAGAGGTCCCAACATGTAAACAGTGAAGATAAACACACACACAAAGAGCAGAATCATCACCTTTGGAGCTGCAATCCCTCTACCCCAATCTTGAGTGGCTGATGAAAGTCTGCTCTGAAGAGTCATTCCCTCCAATAAATCATTTAACTGCTCAAATACTCTCTTTTCTTTTGCTTCTGTTCCATCAGCTGAGTGTCCTGAAAAAACACCCTCATTCAGGCATGCCACGTGAGCTATCATCTGATACAGATGAGGCTACATAAGAGGTGCTGGGTTTGGGGGCGGCATATATCCTATCTTGAATGTTTGACATGCTCAATAAATGTTGAATGCTTGGTACCATACCCACGAATGTTCATAAATACATGATATGCAGATAAGAAGAGCGTGAGGAAAATGAGCCACACTCTCCAGAGGGGAGCAGTGCCATGCTTTCTGTTGCTACAGTCACCTGACAACCACATCCCTTGATGCAGCCTGTAGACTTCGAGCCTCAGAGATTTCTGGATTAGGAGAATCTCTGGTTCAGCCTTCTCCCTCTGCATTGAGAGCCACAATGGTCAACATGGTCTGTCCTGTCTGGCTATGACCCTGCAACATCTAGCTGGCACCTCTGAGCCACAGTCTTAAGAAGAGGGTTTGGGAAAATACGTGACTCAACTCTCCACTGACAACAAGACTAAGAGATCCACATAGAGTTAAAGATTATTGACCTTCTCCACGCTGGCACTGTCATCCTGTTCCTGCCTCTCTGTGATTTGCTTAGGGCCAAACCACAGTTTTGTGAATATGGTGTTAGATGTACGCAATGCGACATGGCCGAGAAAAGAGTGGATATTCACAGCCTGACTCAGCTCTGAGAATTTCATTCACTCATTCCCTCATTAATCCAATCATTCCACAAGACGTGGTTCCTGATGCCCACTGGATGAGTGTAATTACCTGTCCTCTAGGGTTTGATAACTTACTTGGGAAAACCCACACAAACAAAACTTCATATAATCAGGAGTAATGGAGATTTGTAAATCTTGAGGAGGTCATGGAGGTGACACTGTGGTGGACCTAGAGTGAGAAGGATTCAGGAGACAGAAGGAAGGAAAGGGTGTCGAGGAAGAAGAGGGACAGAACCCCAGATTAGTGAATATCTGATTAGTATAGCTTTCAATTGCCCCTAAACTTGTTGGTCCTTTAATTGTTTTCCCTTCACAAACAAAACAAATTGTAACATCATGAATTCTTGAGGACTATGGAACTCAAGCTCTGAAAATATAAAATAGAAACAAATTCTAACAATCATTAACTAACACAACAAAAAAGTATAATTGCTGTTTTATCTTGGAATAAACCATTCAACCAGAGAGACAAATGCAAAGTGCCTGAGGAAGCAGGAGTTGGAGATGAAAGGACTAAGATTCTACATTGGAGGGAGAAGGAAAAAGAATTGTTACTATTTCAATAGTTAGTGATTATACCTTTTTTATACCCCCTCACTAGTCACAGGGACAAAAACACACCTTTATTTCTAAAGACAGAGCCCCAAAGGCAATTAAGTAATTCAGTTCAGCTCCCTTAACTGCTCCTGATGTTATCTGTGAATCCGTATTTTTTCCTCTTAACAGAGAGATGCAACACACACACACACACACACACAAATGAACTCACCCTAGTCTCTTAACACTAAAGAGAACAAACCCAGTGCTCTATTTATTCATCCGATCACTCATCCAAATCCATTCATTTACTCAAACATGAGTGCACTGTGGAGTTATACACTGGTTCATATAAACTTTCCTCTAGGAGAGTACATTTAATTTTTAGGGCTTCTCTAACCAGTTACCACACACTGGGTGATGAAAAACAATAGAAATGTATTCTTTCACAGTTCTGGGGGCTAGAAGTCCAAGATGCAGGAGTTCCCAGAGTTGGTTTCTTCTCCATGCTCTGAGGCAGAATCTGTTCCATGACTATCCTCTAGCTTTCAATGGCTGCTGCCACTCCTTGGCCGTCCTTGGCGTTCCTTGGCTTGTAAGCTCATCGCTCCAATCTCTGACGTTGCCTTCACATAGTATTCTCTCCTGTGTCTGTGTCTGTCTGTGTCCTTTCTCCTCCTCTTATTGGACACCAGTCATACTCACTTAGGGCACACCCTAATAGGGTATGGCCTCATCTTAACTCAGTCACATCTGCAAAGACCCCATTCTAAATAAAGTCATATTCACAGGTCCTGGAGCTTAGGACTTCCCCATACTATTTTGGGGGGCACAATTCAACCTACAACAAAGAGCATGTACTGCACTACATGGTCAGAGTTGATTTACACTCTTGCCTTTTCCACCAAGCAAGAGGCTGTGATGGATGTTAAAGAGATTACAGGAGAGAGAGGGAGAGAGAGAAAAATTATCTATCTTCTTTGATCTTACCACAGCTTTGCGGGTTTCACTGTGACCTTTGGCCCATCTCTTCCTGAAGACAATAAGCTCCTGGTGCACAGGCACCATGTCTACTTTCTGCTCCCCATCGCATTCCCATCTCCCCACGCAGTGCGAGGGACAGACCGAGCTTTCGAGAAACAACCGTGGAATAAATGCGTGAACAAATGAACAAATTAGACACATGCAGGAATGAAAGAAGCCTCTACAGGGAACAGCGGTACACAAAACAGGCTGACAATGAGGAACAGAGAGGAAGAAATCATTCCTTCTAATTAATAGGACAGCAAAAGGTTTCATGAAAGAGAAGGTATTTGAACTCAGTCTTGTGGGATTAGCAGGATCTTATAAATGAATAAGGAGTAAAATTTATCCCCTGCTGACCAAACAGTACCAGCAAAGGCCTACAGATACAAAGCACATCTTGGGCTAGCAGCTAAGGGAACAGGTAAGCCGGGGCAGAGGGTACCAAAGGATGTGGAAACACCCGGGATGAAAAGGGGGATGAAAGGCAGCTCCCAGAGGCCTCTGAGCCCGGGCTGCTCTGAGAGCAGTAAGATGCCACTGAACTTTGTTAAGAAGGGAAATGACACAATCCTACTTGTGCTTCAAAAGGAAAAAAATATATAGAAAAGATTCATTCATGTGTTCCTTCTTTATCCTTCCGAGTAATAGTTTTTATATTACTACAAGAAGTATCTGATATTTACCTGTGCATCTACTCTGTACTACCAACTATACAAAAGCAATCAGCTTTTATAATGACTAATTATATGTATTAGTATTGTATAATTTATATAATTTATGATATATTATTTATAACTAGAAAATTATGCCTGCACAACCGCTTAAATGGGACGATGTCACAAGTCCTACATCTCTTCCTTGGGTAGTGAGCTGGACTTTAAAGCCCAGGGAAATCTATTAATAACTTCACCTGGAAAAAAGCATTCCCACTACTGGGTCAAGCCTTTGGTTTGGATTTGATCTTGTCAAGATGCCCACGGACCAGTAGCACTCCAGTACCACTGGAGTAGGGAGACAGGGCTACCCTCTGCTGCTCTCTCCATAAAGCTCCAGGGACCTCAGCATTACCACTGGCACCTGGAGAGCAGCCAGGCACCTGATGGTGGGAACTGAGGAGGCACCCCAGTCTCCCATGGAGGTTTGTCCACTGGCTGAAACTATACCACACAGAGAGAGATTTATTATGGTCTCGATGCCTCCAAAAGTCTTTGGTAATAATGCAAACATTCCTAGGAAGAGTATGGGACTGCTAACAGCTACCCCAAAGAGATCCCGCCCAGCCCAGAGGTCCTGCTTCAACAGAGAGGGACTGGGTGAGCGGACAGGGTCTGAGTGAACTGGATGGAGACAGCGTGAAGGAGAAAGAAATTCATTTCATTCTCACAAACCCTGGAGGGGAGGTCCCAGAATGTCTAGTTTATGATCACCTCTTTGTTATCTAAACTATAAGGAACCAGAAGGCTCAGAACTATGTTTGCCTGTTCCACACTGGTATCCAGGTCCGAGCACAGAGGTAGACAGTAAGTATGCACTGAAGCAAGTGAGCTGCCAGGTAGGAGGGTCACTACTCCCCGGCACTTTGAGCACGTTTACCTGCCCTTGAGCATACCCATCACATATACTAAAATGCCTACGAGTCTGCCTTGCCCATCAGACAGTAACCGCCCTAAGAAAGGAAAGCATTTACTTATTCGTCGTGTAGTGCCTGGCATTCAGAAAGCATATAATTCTGGGGTCTCAAAGGGCTTAAACAACTTATATGAAGTTAAATAGCTAATTCACAAGAGGCTTAGTTTTGAACTAAATCTGTCTCCATCTAAATCCTATATACCTCAGTGTAGAAAGGTTTGCTACTGCATGGTTTGGCCTGAACCTAGCCCTGTGAAAGGATGAAAATATCTGTGAGAACAAGTGAGACACTCTGCTCCAGCCTCGTGAGACAGACAGGCGGTCTGTACGCTGCTGACCCTCAAACAGCACAGCTGAACTGCATGGGTGTACTTACACAGGGATTTCTAAAAATGAATACAACAAATGTATTTTCTCTTCCTTGTGATTATTAAATAACATTTTCCTTTCTCCAGCTTACTTTATGATAAGAATGCAGTATATAATACATATAACACACAATATGAGTTAATTGACTGCTTCTGTTATCAGTCAGGTTGCCAATCAACAGAGGGCTGTTATTAGTATAACCAGCCCTCCACATCCATGGATTCTCACTGTGGATGAAAAATACCATTTTCGATCCATAGTTGGCTGAATCTATGGGTGTGAAACCCGCAGATATGGAGGGCCAACTGTAGTAAATTTCTGGGGAGTCAAAAGTTATACATGGATTTTCAACAACGGGGAGGGCTGGAGCCTATAACCCCCAAGTTATTCAAGGGTCAACTGGAATTATTTGCTATGAGTATTTCAATCCTTTAATGCCTTGTCAAAATGCAGGCATAACACACCTTAAACACACTCAAAAGCATACACATCTCAGATGTTGAATCCAGGCAATCATTTTCCAAAATATGGATATTTAGTTACTAATAATCCTAAATTTCTGTTTAAAGAGGACAAGCTTAGGTGGACATAGAAAGTTTTAAAGAAACCTAAAGCAAAAATTTTTAAAAGTTAATTCCTATTTTATGTATATTCTTGCTCTCATTAAAAAATATTGTGAATCTACTGTTCAGACCTACTGTCCTAAAATCCTTAGCTGTGTTTTTCCTTAAAAAAGACAGAAAGGAATAAACCTTGAAAAACCAATTATTTTTAAACCAATTATAAAGTCCCATGGCCTATGAACTTTATCCTTTTGCCAAAAGACTAAAACAAATGTTTTTTAATTGAGAAAAGCAACTTGTAAAGTATACTGGGCTTAATTAAACTCTCTCTGATAAACTCTCAAAGTAGCCCTGCCTGCTGTGGCTGAATGCGTTGGGCACTGTTCCACAAACAGGAAGGCTGCCCGTTGGGACCAGATTCCTGGGTTGTGGGCCAGGTCCCCAGTTGGGGACTTGCAACAGGCAACGGATGGATGTTTCTCTGACACACTGATGTTTCTCTCCCTCTCTTTCTCCTGCCCTTCCCCTCCCACTGAAAATAAAGAAATAAAATCTTTAAAACACCCTCAAATTAAGAAAATTTAGTTAAAGCACTCATGTAATATATTTTATTCTAGTGGACTCCAGAAGTTAAAATTGTACTTACGAATATTCCAATAACAGGAATGTAAAAGAAAGGTACACTAGACTCATAGTGTTAAAAATCACACATAAAAACATCAGAAAAGGAATTCTATTTTGAGGAATGCTTTATCCTTTGACTGTAGAGTTTTATAAAACGGGCAACTTTCTGTAATTTTATAGAAAACGTTACCAATGTTGGGCAAGAATTCTGCACAGCTGAGTCTGACCACAGTCTGTAAGAAATTTGTAGCATGAAGCCAAGCTAAAATGACAGATGGGGTTGTTTTTCTCATTACTGATAAATTAACAAGTTTAACTGTTACTGACTATAAAACACACCTTTGCCATCTTTTCTTGTCATTCTTGAAAAGCTGTGGAAAGGTTTCAGGAAAGAGCTCCAGAGCGAGACATCCAGTGAAGTTGTGTGGTTGGCTGGGGCGCGCTGACTAGTCGGTTGGTCGACTAGGTAACTCTGGTTGGTTAGACAACAAATTTTAAACATCTATCTTAGATTCCTGCACCAATAAAATGGATTTCTAAGTAGTTTATTAGAGAATGAAGTTTATTAAAACTCCTCTATAGTTTTCAGTCTCTCAAGGCATTCAATGAAAACTGGGACCTTTTGAAGGTGACAGAAGTTAGTAAAAAAAAGAAAAAGAAAAAGAAAAAGTGCCCTAGAAAGATCATTAAGAAATTTTCCAAAAGGTTACAACCACCTTGTTGTAGATCCAAACTACCCTACCAGATATTCCAAATGGTGCCTTCCACAAGCATCAATTTGAGAAGGCAAAATGTCCCAACTACCTCCTTATAGGGAGACTCAGTTTTTAAATATAGTACTGAACTTTAAAACTTCTGCCCTCACCTATCCTTAGAGAGATGCTGGGAAGATGAGGAATAAAATAACTCAAAAAGCACCGGAAGAGGACAGTCTACAGCTACTCACAATGTAGTTGATTGCCACCATCTTCAAAAGAGCCTCATTTCCAAGGGAAGTTGACCTTCCTGGTCTATTTTTTTCCCTTATTACTGATCAAGTGAGGAAGGGGCCTTCTGTGGGACCCTGACTTTTTCCACATTGGCTCATTACCCCTGAGCAGCTTACCTATTCTTTAATTAGCTGGCAGAGCTAACAGAACAAAGGTGTTTTGATTTAAATTTTCTACTTAGGTATACCTATGATGACATTCTAATGTCTTGCTTTTTGCCGATAAATTGACTAATAAAATGATATAAACTGCTACAGGGCATCTCATTATAATGGTCCACAAATAAGATTAAATACAGAAGGTAAAAAGAAAAAACTCAGTAAAATTACCTATGAGGGGAAACAAAGAAACTGATTTAGCCACCTTACTGCCTATTTCCTAGGACTGAAGATGTAAAATGGAGATGAGATTGAGTCTTGTGACATTTAAAGGGTAAAAGTATCCCTGGTCTCAGTACCATCTGAAAGAACGAAGTCACTACTTAATTCTTTGTTGCTCAAGGGTGAGAGTTTCTCATCACTGAGATTTCCTTCTCAAATACATGACTCATGCAAAAACAGACAAAAATGCTTAATGCCTGTCTATTGGTTTTGATTCAAAACAACAGCGACCACAATAACAAACTCACCAGTGGTCTTCTAATAAAATAATAAGAATCCTGTTTGGGCATACTTCATGCACAGCAATTTCACACAGCCCTCACATTTCTTAAAAAGCTTTTGCCACCTACATAAAGGACCTTCCAAAAGACAGGCCAAGTGAACAGCACTGTAAAGAGGCTGTGCCAGGAAGAAAAAACATATTTGGTTATTAATACTCCCATTCCTGCTATCTTGCCTAACACAGGACTGGCCGTTTCCTCATCCCGAAACAGAGGAACCGTAAGACCCTGCAAATCAAATATGTCACCCTCCAACCACAGGCACCTTCTTAAGGAAGCAGGGTGTCAGATGGAAGAACAGACTCGCCGGGGCTGTGACACCCGTGACAGATAATTCCAATTAAAAGTAGAAAGACAGTCAAAATAATAATAATTTTAAGCCCTGTATGTTAGTAAACTGGAAGGGGTGGGGGTGGCGGGAGAATAACCATTTCTTTAGCAACAGCTGTGCAGACTGATTTTTTTTTAAACCATTCATATCTTTCAAAAGTCGTCATTCCCAACTGCTGCCTTCATACTGGCAAATCCAAGAAATTCAAGACATGTAAACAAGAAGAGATTTGCCCTTAAATCCCAAGGTCAAAGGCAGCATCTGTTGTTTCAGAGAACAAGAGGGGCTTTCTTTTTGTGTGAGTTTGTTGCAGTTTTTTTTTTAACAGAGAAAAAAGTAAACACAATTTTCTAGATGTTTCTTCATTGTCCTAGGTGGTACAAAATAGAAAAACCTGCATTAAAAAAAATAAATATCCAGTGTTTTGATATTCAAGTTGCATGGATGAAAGCTGGGCCATGCTGTGATTTTTAAAGCTGACAGGAAATTTTCATTTTCATACCAAGTCCCCCCATGCCAGTTGGCTGTTAAATTATTCAAGGAATTTCTCTGTTTATAAAGATTAATAATACCAACCCCAGCCATTTCTGAAAAGTGCCTTCACCTTCTGTAGGAGACAGATGGACAAAGGGAAAATAGCCTATAATGTTACAGGCAGACGAAAAGATTTCAGGTTACCAGATTAACACTCCAGGCGGGGAAAGAATGAGAGAAGTGGCAAGATATAAAATAACTAACAAATGGAACCAAATACTCTTCAGAGCCATCAGTTCAAACATCAACATAATTTGGAGCCCATTATAACACAATTTTACCTGTTTCTCGCCCCCCAAACCAGCTAATTAGCATAAATATCAGTTCTAATTTAACCAAAGACTCATGAAACCTTATCAAAACACATTTAGTATCACTGGACAGAGGCACCGTCTCCTTAAAAATCTTTTTGTGTTTTAGTAAGAAATGTGTTGTAAAACTCTGGGTGTACGGGTTGGATTCATAGTATTGCAGATTGTAGGATTTTTTTTGGTACTTTTACATTATTTTAAATATCAGCAGTCTTTGAGAAGATATTCTTGCTCTTACAAAAACTCAGCACTTCCCATTTGCCAATTTTCTCATAAATAAAGGTATTTCCCAAAAGTTGCATTTCAGAAAGGGTCAATCTGAATATATTGCGATGTCATTAAAGTCACAGATGAACTGTATTTGTAGATTCATAGAAGCAGGCACTGTTTATTTTTTGATGGATATATTTTTAAATTAAACACTTAACTAATCTTAAGTCCACAAAGAATGCAAGAATCATTCTAAGTATATACTTCAGAAAAAGGCCAAGTGCTCCCCCCTCACCCAGCTCACTCCCAACTGTCATAGGTAAATTGCTGTCAGCAATTAATAAATACCTTCGAGAAGTTTGTAGAAGCATATATAAAAATATAGTCTTCTTTTTTAAAAAACTGGGATCATACTGTATTTTCTACATTTCCTTGTCACCAACCCAAACAGATAAGAAAGCATGTCAAATTCAACCTGAAAACTTGTTCTACCCCTGCCACACACACACGTCTGCACACAAATAGGCACACACGTGCGCTTCAGCACACACTGGAACGGAACAAGGCGCTGGGAAAAAGTCCCTGCGTCCTTCAGTTTAGCATGGCTACCTAGGGGCACTATAAAGCAGATAAAGTGAAAATGTTCTTTTTCCCCAACAGGGTTTTTGACTTGGGCATTAGTAGTTTTTTGTTTGTTTATTTTGTTTTGTGTTATTTTGTTTTGTTTAGTGCAAGAGTCACCAAACTCTGGCCTGTGGACACATCTGGTCCACCACCTGTCTTTGCATTGCTAGTGAAGTTAAGAATGGCTTTACATTGTTAAATATCTGAAGAAAAGAAGTTTTTTTTTAAAAGAATAACATTGCAGGACATGTGAAAGTTGTATGAAATTCACATTTCAGTGTCCATAACTGAAGTGTAGCTGGAACACAGCCACACTCATTCTTGGCCTTTTGTCTACAGCTGCTTTCTTGTTACAAGTGCAGGAGTTGAGTAGCTGCCACGAAGAATCTATGTCCACAAAGCCTGAAATATTTACTATGTGGCTCCTCACAGAAAAAGTCTGCCAACCTCTGCTTTAGTCCATGAGATTTATTTTCCTAATACCTCACATTTCTTTTTATGCCATGTGGGCAAAGTTTCAGCTTCTTTTCTGACCTTCAGAAAACCCTATTAGTCCTAAGCGATCACTTACCAAAGGAAGGGTGTCATGGGCTGATCACCCTGCTCTAGAGTCCACTTCATCTTTCTCTGTGCTGAGCTCCTACTGTGTGCCCAGGTCAGTGCTATTCCAGAGTCAACACGATGGACATAATCTTTACCCTCAGGGACTCTCAGGCCAGAACGTTTCTCGCAACTGTGAGAAGCTACTGATGTGCAGATTGGGAACTGAATGTGGTATGAGGTGTCGGGTGAGATTGGAAAAGATCTGAAGTAATTTCAGTATCATCAGATTGAAAACTCTTAAAGATCAGAGTGTAGTTGCTGCACAAGAAATCAAGTAGCAATGAGAGAAACTGCCCCCAGCTCACTGTCTCTGTGTCCTTACACTCCCGTCTTTATAAACTGTGACTTAGGGCAAATTATGTACTTTAGCCCTGATTAAGACGGGATCTCAATCCAGTTTATTCCTAATGTCAAATTGTGAGTGCTCTGTACCGTCAACAGATTGAGGTTTTTTTATTGTATTGAATCCAACCAATGAACCCCATGCCCTGCCCCATTCCATTGTGTAATCCCAGAAGCCACCGGCAATGATCTGGCCACTCCCAAATGGAACTCCACCCTGGTAACTAAAGATCCATGTTCAAATAAAAGAAATCAATATGATAGCTTTTATACACCTGAAATCCCCAAATACACAAGTAAGAAAGGGAGAGGAGGAACAGGTAGAGATTTCCTCAATATTCTGCAATCCTGAGGTGGGAAGCTCTAGTAACTTCAAGGTTCTGTGCCTTTAAGGCTTGAATTCTTTTGAGTAACTGAACTATGGGGACATTCAAATTGGGTCAGAGTCCCTCACTCTTATAGGCTTCCTTGGTGTCTTATGTTCCTGTTGACTTCATAGAGAACGAAGCAAGCATAAAAGGTCTCTGGAGAAAAGCAGCAGCTGGAATCTAGGACAGAGAGAACAAAATGACTTTACACTGCTGCTACTAGGTCTCTGCTATTTCACAGAGGGTTGAGCGGGCCCTGTTTAGGCAAGTTGTATCAGACACTCTCTGCACTGGTTTCCTCATTAGAGCCTGAGTTGCTGGGGGTGAGCTGTTCTTACTCACCTAATGGGTGGTAATTAGACGGCTGCTCTCACCTGAACAAAGAACTCAGTTGGAGAGTCAGAGATTTTTGTGATTGACCAAAGATAAAAATCAATCAATCAACAAAATTGCAGTGAGCTAAACTTTCACCAGAAACACCAGACTTTTTGGACCTGCAAATATCCAGATATCACCTAGCTCCAAAATGGAAAAATGGACCTGTTCTTCAGAGCAAGACCAGTTTGTGAGAAGGGAACTCAGATTGGCTGGTGTTGTTTCTGATAGGTCAGCCTTCCTGCCTGTAAACAGGGCAGAAACCAGGAAGATGAACACCAAGAAAGGTGAAGGAGAGGTTGCCCCAAACCAGAGTGACAATGATACATTAACAATGGCTTAATAAACCCAGAGTCCAAAGGCAAAATGCCTCCACTGACTACGGGCCATGTCTAGGGATTAGTAAGAAGCTCTGGGCAGCTTAGTGGCCTTACTTAGTGGCCAAGTATTCCTTTGTCATAAGTCATATGACTTGTGACTAATAAAATTATTTAAGAAATAAAACTTTGGAATGCCCAGTGAAACATAAATTACAGCTAAACTAACTTGTTGGTATAAGTATGTCTCATAACTAAGTATACAATACAGGACATATTTACACTAAGCAATAATTAGTTATTTATTTGAAATTCCAATGTTCACACCTATTCTATATTCAAGTATTTAAGTTATTCAAATATGGCATATTTATGAAACCATCTTACACTAAAATGTTATCCATTGTTTATCTGAAACTTAACTTTCTACGGAGTGTCCTATATTGTATCTGGCAACTTTAGTTGTGGCCAACACAAACAAGGTGACATTTTACAGATTTAAGGGAGCAGATGACAGTTTTCTAACATGCCAGAAGACCACGTTGGAAGGGATTTATTTGGCGTTTTGTTCATTAATTGATGTTTGCAGAAGGGCCAGGAGATGGGGCATTTTTATCTTAAACCTGCTCCTCCCACTTACATGAGGGAAACCAGCTGTCATCAAGGACTGTGTCCGAAAACCAGTTCCAGAGCCGTTCCACAGCGGAGCCCACCATGCCCACCCTCCTCTCCTCTGTTTTCCAGACTGCGTCATGCCTGAGGGCCACACGGATCCCCTGGGGCCCATGTGTTTGTTCAGTACTGTTTATCTAAGATGATTTCTTACAGGGCAGGAGAGGAAGGATGTTGGAAATGTTTCCAATAAATAGGTTAGGATTACACATTTCAGGCCCCTAAAAAATCAGTGCGGTCAGAGTTCTGGGTAGACGAAGAGGAGAGTGGCCAAACATAATCAATAACGTCAAGAGGAAATTTTGAGTCAGTCATTGCTTTAAAATGCTTTCAAATTTTGTTAACCCTTTTCTTGTGCTTTATTGAGTATGTGCATGTGAAAAATAATTGGTGATTTTAGGTACTTAAACAGCCTTGAGTTACCTTTCTGGGTATCGATTCTCACTACAAAGTAGAGTAGGCAGGCATGCAAAAGAAGCGGCATCTACCCTAAAAGAGTAGCAATTTCCCTAACAAGTGTCCTGAAAGACTTATGTCCACCTTTTTCTACCACAGGAAAGAAAAAATTCCCATTCAGACCCCCTAATTACTTAGATTGAGATAAAGCTATAATCAGCAGGTAAAATCCATGCTAGCAATTCTCAAACACTGATGCACAACAAAATCGCCTGCGGGCTGTCAAACCCAGATTGCTGTACTGCGTTTCCAGAATGACTAATTCTGTAGATCTGGGCTGGGATCTAAGGATGCACATTTCTTTAAAGTTCCCAGATAACATTTCTGGTTCAGGGACCCTCTCTTGAGAAACCTGGGTCTGTGAAATTATAGGTAATGCTATTGTTTAATTCATGAGTTCCCACTGAATACACGATTTGTCATACCATAGAGGCAAATCATCTCTGCCCTTGAATGTGACCTTCCTAGGATTCATATACTGCCTGCTTATATTTTTAGACTGTCTAGAAAGTCCCCAATTCACAAACACCATACTTAGAATCACCCACTCCTACAGGATGTCTGCTCTGGCCCTGAAACACCCCTGCTGCCAATAGCACACGAAGCACTGTAAAAATGACAAATTTTTAGAGAATTTATGCTAAGGAAAGGAAGGAAGCGATGCTGTCCCTGGGATGAGGCTCCTACTTTAAGACAAAAATGATTTCTGGGATGGTTGAAGGGCAGGTGTCTGTTCTGTAGTTCTACTTCAGTGTGATGTGGTTTAACCAGGTTGGGTTCTTCCTCCTGCTGTACTGAACTAGGGTTAAGAGCGGAGAGGTCAGTAATCCTGAGCATGGGTTGAAGTACCCAGCAGACCAGGAGGGAAAAACCCTGGGGATCTGCAGAAAATGGTGTCAGTAAGAGGACAATAGATAGCTATTGCAGACCTGAGGCTACGTTTGTGTTCGCCAACCATGGCTCCTGACATCAAACACACAAGCTATCTTTCCTGGCTCCATGCATCCAGGAGGGGTTCAAGCAATGAGTTCTATCTGACAGAATATGAATAGGAGGGCTGGAGAGTCCCAGGCCTGGACCCTAAAATGACCCATAAAAATAGACAATTTTTCACTTCAGCTGACTCTGAAGAAGTCTTGGAGGAGGCACTAGGGGACATAGTATGATTGGATAAAAGTTACCAGTATACCCCACTTGGAGGAGAACTGCCCATGCAGAACACTGGCCCTGGACTTTGCAAGAGCAAGACATAGACTTTAGAGCACTAAGCCACTGAGATTTGGGGGTTATTTGTTACTGCAGCATAGCTTCGCCTTTCCTAACACAGTGATTGCACATTTAAAGAAGGTGTGACGATTGGCCCTTCATCATCTGGACCAGACCAGACTGAATCCTCATTCCATTCTTCTCTATTACAAAGAATCTATATTTGTCTTGACCCCAGACCAGTGGCTGTCAAATTTAGCTCATTAAGAAAGTCACTAGTTTGGAAACAGAATCCTGAGCCTTCTTCAAAGGCACTGATTCAGAATCTCTAAGACTGAGGCCAGGCCAGTTGTTAGACAGCAGATTTACCTCTCTGCAGCTACATTGGAAGATCCTTTTCAAAGGGCCAGTTTGCCCCTATCCAGAGACTGGCTACTGCTTACCCAGGTGTATAGTTTAGGATACTCTAGTAGGCTTACTAGTCTTTACTGAGTTATTTTTAAGTGAGGATTTTAAATTATGTATTGGCAGGAATCAAATAATCAAGTGTAATGGGTTTAATTAATTTAAAAGCTCTTTTAAGATGATGCAATTATTGGCAAAAAGCTGAATGCTTGAAATACCTACTACCGAGAAAGATTAAATGCTCAATTAAAACAATCTGAGTGTTATTGGTATGAGGGAAGTATTTGAATAGGTGAACTGGATTGGCTCCCCATGCTCTCCAGCCTGGGTGGAGCTTCTGCCTGCCTTTCCCCATCCCTTTTAAAGGAGTCGTTATGCCTCCTGAGGAAGGATGCAGGAAGTCACTGAGGAAGCCCAGCCTGAGGGTCCTACCTTAATCAGAACAGAGGAGCCTGATCTCAGCTGTCCAAGACTGCTACTTCCTGTTGATGCTCAAACACACCACCACCAGCTTACCTCGGGGCCTTTGCACTTGCTCCTTCTGCTGCAGTCTTTCCCCCAGGTGTCTGAAAGACTTGACCTTCCACTTCCCTTTTGTGTCTGCTCAAATGCCACACACTATTCCTGAGGCCTTCAATGAAGTAAGAACCCCTCACTACACACACCCTTTATGTTCTATTTTATGTTTCTCTATAGCAGTTCCATCACATGATGTGTTAAATATCACTTGCTTATTTGTATATTATCTATTTCGCTCACATCAGTTCCATGTGTTTAGAGTTTAGAACTTGGTACATAAGTGGGTGTGCAATAACTATTTTGAATGAATAAACAGCCAACCTTATCCTCTCCCAGATTAGTGGATTTAAGTAATCTGAGCAGCTAAGGGGCTTTAAATAAAAGATGACTGTGGGCTGGGCCCTGATTTCTTGGCTCTACAAATAAAGGAGGGTTTTCTCTGACAAGATCGGACAGTTTTAACCATACTCTCTAATACATATTGCTTCACGGGCAAATCTGCCACAGAAGTAAAGATAATCTAAAAGAGTTGTCTCCCAAATGCTTAACTTCTCATGTTCAGAAAAATATATTTAAAACAAATACTTTCTGTTTATAAATTGATATTTTAAAATACTATATATATATATGAGTATATATGAATAAAACCTGGAGCTTACAGATGGGCTGTGTTCTGAAGACATGTACTCAGCCTGCTTTGCCTCCAAGGGATGGAATAAAATGGTAGGTGGCCAGCCCATAGGCCACTGAAGCCACCTCAGCCCAGGCCCTAGCCACAATCATGTGACATGGGACAGCATGTCCAGGACAGGAGGGGAAGGTGAAGAGTGTCCTCTTCCTGCTGTCTCCATGCAGGGCTGGCTGTAGACAAAACTGCAGAGAACTCTGGGTTTGCCCTCAGCCTCCTTCCAAGACCTTTCCAACTTGTTCTGAGGCCACAGTCTCCACCTCCACAGGAAACCTCGTCCCCTCCGTAAAAGAGCCCCACCTTTCAAGAGAAAGTAGCCACTAAAGTATACTCTAAAAAACTTTTCAAGCCCTGTCTGGCGTAGCTCAGTGGATTGAGCGCGGGCTGTGAACCAAAGCATCGCAGGTTCCATTCCCAGTCAGGGCACATGCCTGGGTTGCAGGCCATGGCCCCCAGCAACCGCACATTGATGTTTCTCTCTCTTTCTCCCTCCCTTCCCCTCTCTAAAAAATTAAATAAGTAAAATCTTAAAAAAAACTGTTCAAGAGGGTTAGAATGTACCCCATAATTATTCCACCATTAAAATTACTTATATTTAAACCAAAAAATATTATTTTTCTGCAATGAAATATTGTAAGAATATGAACTCAAAGACTATTATTTCATTTCCATTTCCACTTATAGTGATCACTCACAGATCATTACCTTTTTCCACTAAACTAGAGTTGTTGTAAGTGAGATAAAGCATTTGAACGGCAAACACAGCTGGCCTGGGGTGTGTGTCCCGGCTTTGCCATTCACTGGCTTTGTGATCTTGGATAAGGGTCTTAACTTTTTTGAGAATCATCAGTAAAATGGCAAAGAAGTGGAATTCATCTCTCTGGATCACTGTGAGAGTTAAATAATGCCTGGTCCATATGAAGTGCTCAATTCAAATAAATTTTAAGTGTTACTGTCATTTTAAAATTTATTTAATATTACAGTAAATATTTTCATTGCCTTAGGAGTCTTCAAGATTGGCAATTTTACTTCAGCTTAATTATTCCTCACTAATGTATTTCAAACATAAACATTTTTGAAATAAAGAGAATGCAGTAGAAAACATTGGGGTGTCCAGACAGAGAAATGCGTCTCAATCTCTGATCTTTTACTAATGAGCTGTGTGTCCTTGGACCACTTATCTTGAACTCTATGACCTTCAGTTCCCTCCTATAGAAAATGAGGATAAAAATTCCAATTTCCATGGCTGTAGTGAGGGTGAGAAACAAAAAAGGAAGAGCCCCTGGCGTGTGCTGAGCCCAACCCAACCCGTACCCTGAAGGCGTGCATGGCAAAACAAAGAAAATGAGAGAACCAGTGCTGTTTTATTTAGGCTTGTCCTTAGCTAACAACCACTGCCAATAAAAAAAGACTAGTAAAGTCAATAAAATGTGAAGTGAAGCCTAATTCATTTAAAAATATGACCTACTTTCAGCTATTTTTGATTCACTTAAAAGACCCAAGTTACAAGGAGCTGATTCTGCAAAGACTGTTCATTAAAGGCATTTTCTTTTCTTTTCTTCGTGGCTTTCAGCTTTGAGGGATAAGGAAACAGATTTTCAGTTACAAGCATCCTTTGAAAGATCCCTGGCACTAATCTTACAGTGTGACTTTCAAAATCTAGGCAGTGTTAAAGGTTCTGGCAAGTGGGGGAGGGGGAGGAGAAATTGAAGGAAAGCAGCTTTTAATTCCACTCAATTATGCCGCTGCCATTAAGCAGCTCTGAATGCCCTAAATAGATGGTTCAGATCTCAGCACTGGAAGGTTTGCAAAAATAAAATTCCAAATGATCTTGTTCCTTCCTAAGAGCAGCAGCAGAGACACCTCAGTGGACGGGCTGAGGAGAAGGCCTAACCGCGCTGGTTCGCCATTTGGGAAACAAATGCGTTCAGTAGACACTGACCCCAAATCACGTAAGAGTCATTGAATCTTAGCAAAACAGCTAAAGGAAAAAAACATATCTTCAGCCACTTTGAAGTATCTTTGTAAAATGCCATTGTCTTTTCTTTAGCCAATTTAATCTATAAGCTATCAAAATGAAGAAGGAAGGCCTATTTCCCCAAAGGGCTAAACAAGGATTAATGATAGCCAACCAAATTGTCTCTTAATTTTCTTTTCTTCTCCCTCTCTGGCTGGCCTCCTTGAGACAGAGTATATAGATTTTCCCTTAGTTAAGAATGTTAACTCTGGAAGCAGCAAACACTAACAACCAAGAATGATATTTGAGTGGTTTTGGTTTTGATTTTGACATCCCAGGTATTCTGCCCCATAAACTGGAGAAGGAATGAAGACATTTTATAATTGGGGTATATTTAACCAGGTACACGGGAGACAAAACCTTCTAGGGAGAATCTGATAGAATATCCTCATAGTCCCAATATGTTCTCCACACCAAACTCAAATGAGAACCAGTGCTCTGTCCTTCAGACCTATGATCCCAATTACAGTTCCATACCAATTCACCACTGCAAGTCACTCTACCCACGCTAACAAACCCCTGAGTTAAAACACCCACAGGGCTCCGACCTGAAGGTGAGTAAAAGGCAAGTGAGTACATGGGACAGCCCTTGTTTGCCTCATTTCAAAATGTAGCAACAAAAGACATAGATAGATGGTCCTCCCATAAAATAACAAAAAGCTATGAGGATGCCAGTTTTGTCTCAGACCGAACTTCAAACTAAACAATATAGGCCTTTGAAACTGTGACAGGAAGACGAGATTTTGTGATCTCTGGAAACAGCAGTATTTTCCAATCCCTTCATGGGAAAAAAAAAAGCACCAGGAGCTGCTAACTAGTTCGTTCTCAAGCCCTCCAGTGAACCAGCTCCTCTCCTTTCTGAGTCAAGAAAGGGGCCACTCCAGTGTGTCACTTCATCAGTCCACACACGGGCCACCTTCAGCAGCAGGTCCCGGGCCACTAACCAGACCTTTCCTACACAGCTTCCGTTCAGGAACAGCATGGCAAAGTAAACCTTCCAAACACCAACTGCTGTCATTTCCTAGTGATTTCTGGGATGGCTTGACTTGCTGAAATGATGGGATTTATATTTTTAGCTTTCAGCTTTAGTGAGTTGATCCATCAAAACAAAGTATTAAAATCATATCTATTGGGTAAATTCAATTTCAGATAAACTGCATCTTAAACTTGTATCTGTTATAAATTCATATAAAACTGACTTTTATATGGCTAAGGAAATTTGAAGATAAATAAAGATCTAGGCAGGATGAGTAGCTTCTTTTGTTTTAAGTACAAGTCTATTGTGGAATCAAATCCAAAAATAAGCCAATGATAAACAATGCACTTATTTAAGTTATTTTAGAACACACCAAATAGCAAGCCACAGTGGGTTCCTGAATGTTCTAACATTCCATCTAGTGTGTGTGAAATGCTTGAGATTTCAGTTAAATGCAGCATTACAAATAAATAAATAAATAAATAGAGGTTCAAGTTGCACATGCCTTTTAATGAAGAACAGACACATTTTCAAGAGGCTCTTTTAAAATAATTATGAAAAGTTATGTTGTGATAGTGTAACCCACAGAAAGCTATTTTAATTACTTTTAAAGTAACTTTTATTCTAATTTTTAAAAGTAATATAAGTATAGAGGAACACCAATTGGGTGAGATATACTAGAACTCTATTATCTTTGCAAATTTTTAAAAGATTTTATTTATTTATTTTTAGAGAGGGAAGGGAGGGAGAAAGAGAAAGAGAAACATCAATGTGCAGTTGCTGGGGGTCATGGCCTGCAACCCAGGCATGTACCCTGACTGGGAATCGAACCTGCAACACTTTGGTTCGAAGCCCATGCTCAATCCACTGAGCTATGCCAGCCAGGTTTGCAAATTTTTAAAAAGAAAAAGTAGTCTAACATTAAAAGTCTAGTATTTAAAAATACTTTTTTAAGTTGTAGAATATTTGGAAAAATACCTGCAAAATGTAAAAAAGAAAAACACCTATAAAAATAGGTGTACATAACCATATCGGACTGTGTGTATGTGTGTGGTTGTATATCCTCTGTTCTTTGATTAATATGACATTTTCCCATGTCATTAAAATTCTTTATAAATATTTGTTTTAAAGAGATGCTTATTATTACATCATATGGCTAAGCCCAAAATTTGTTTAATTATTCTCCTACTATGGAACACATAACTCATTTGCTATTTTTTGCTATTGGAATTAGCTTTATAAACATTACAGTTGGTCGTAGTTATAATCATTTCTTTAGAGATGGGTACACATTTTTAGACATGGCCAACTGCTTTCCAGAAAATTAACTTATTCTTAAAGAGCATGCATCACCCAGCCTCAGCTCCAAGCCCTGCCACATACAACAGCCTTCCGCACGGCTGGACCCCTGCCAGTCCACACACAGTGGCTCTTCCTGGGAAGAGCCTCAGGACTGAATAACTGCTGTGAGTCAGGGCTGCTGGAGCCAAAGAAAGGTGTGAGAAGCACACATGCTTCCAGGTAATCCTTCTGGCAGCCAACTACCTCCTGATTCAGCTACACCCGACAGCCAGGTGCATTTACTGAAGCAAAACCCACTGAAATCGGAGTAAGATAAAGGACGACTGAGACAAAGAAAGATTTTACCAAGAGTCTGAAGTGTCATATTTGGCCCAAGATTATTCCCAGCAAAAGAACCACAGACAGAGATACTTTATGTTGCTTATAATGTACTGGAAAAACCTCAGCCGGGCCTAGGAATATCGTTTCCCTAGGGGTGACTGGCAAACTTAAGGGCATGTTTTTGGCCAAATGACAGGAAAGCAATACTGGACCAGAGGGGGTGTGGCACTAAAAATCTCTGATAGGTAGGTGAGTTCCATAGAAAGATCTCTCTGCCCCAAATGCCAATCGCACAATGGCATTCTTGAAGATATTTTGTTTGACCAGAATAGTTGGTGGGGGTAGAGGAGAGGGGAAGCGGTTCTCTTTTCATTTTAAGTTCAAATTTAATTACTTGGAAATGTAACATAAAATCTGACTTCTCTCAAAAGAATCATAAGACTTGGCAACACTGAGCTGAAATGCCCATGGCACCAACTGGTGGGACATGGGTAGTGGCTGCCCCCTTTGAGCTCCGAGGACAGACTGGTTCACTCATTGAAATTACCTGCCTCGCAACCGCCATCCGCTAGGAAGGTCTTTCAAGGATTTCCCAATTCCCTAGACTGGGGAGTTGTAGGAAGGCCCCAAGTAGTGTTCTCTCCCCGGCCCACCCCAACCTCAATTACCAGAGAGGTACAGACAGGGAGCTACTACCGTCTTGGCCCAGGCTGTCACGTTTGTCTTACAATTACCATCTCCTTTCCTTCCCAGGCCCACTGAGCTGCACACCCCAGAAGTCCCGTTCCTGGAGCTAGAGACCAAGTCTCCCAGTGGCAGCATCTTGTTTCTTCTTCAACACCATCGCCACCAATATAACCCTCATTACTCCCCAGACCATCCACGCCTCCTCCTCAAAAGAATGCCCACCCCAAACTAGAGGGCAACTTGGTGAGGTCCATCAGAAGCTCCAAACCAAAAAGCCTCACTAGAGCGCGGGGCCAAGAAAAAAGAAGACACAGATAACATTAACATCCCTGCCAAGGAAGTAGATTCTGCCTGACCTACAACCTCTGGTCTAGATTTGGTGTTTACCTCTCATTTGGCCTTGTCCTTGTCCCTTAGTCCCTCTGAGTCCCAGTTTCCTCTTCTGTAGAATGCAGATAACAAGACATCCTTCACAAGGTTGGCCGGAGGTGTAAATGAGATCATGAATGTGACAATATCCTCATGGTCCTGGCTCAGGCTCAGTAAATGTCAGGCGAATGGGAAGCTAGCTTATAATAATGCTTTTACTTCCTCTGCACTAAGGCTAACATGTCCTGTCTGGACAGCTGCACCTGGGAAAATAAAGTATCTATTGCTTTGGGTCTGTTCCCGGATATGAAGGACTATTAGTTCCTTCCTATAACATCTGCTAATTATCCTATGGGTTCATTTCTCTTATCATTGTTTATTCACTGATGACTTGGAAAGTCATGAACTGAGTATCTACAATGTGCTAGCGGCAAGCATACAAAGGGAAAAACACCAACAATGAAGAAAAATCAAAGTGTGGAAACAGAAATAAGCATATAAGTACATAATTAGCGCCTAGTCGAATAAATCCTGTATCAGAGATATGTAATGCAGCTCAGGGAAGGGAGCTTGACTGACTCCCTCCACATGAAAAAGTGTGACAAAAGGAGGGAAAAAAAGAGGTTTCTGTTCCACCTAAAGGCCAACTGGAAATTCACCCAGAACATAAGAAGAAGCAGCGTTTCAGACAGAAGGCCCTCCCTGCCCACAAACACGGTGAAAGTGTCATGGTTCAAGTAGCTTGGCATAAGGCACGCCCCAGGTGCTAGTGAGGTCATGGGGCAGGGACTGAGCAGGAGGACCAAGCACCCACAAAAGGGCCTGGATTCAGTCCTGTGAACAGATTAAAATGGGGAGAGTTTTAAGAATCAAAAGGATGGTACCAAATTTGGCTTCAGAAAGATGATCCAAGCATCCTATTTGCTGTTTTAGCACCTGCCCGCTTGCTCCCTTGCATGCTCTCTCTCTCCCTCCCTCTCTCTCTCTCTCTCCCTCCCTCTCTCTCTCTCTCTCTCTCTCTCTCTCTCTCACACACACACACACACACACACACACACACACACCTTCCACTGTGACTGCAGGAACCAGAGGGCCCCTCCCTGAGGAGATGGGTAAGTGGAACAGAAGGTTGGCGAAGCTGATGAAGGAGAATGATGGAAAAGAGAGGGCGGCACAGAACACAGTTCCTGGCAGAAACTGTGGGCACCAGAGATTTTCTCGGCTGATTCATGGCCCCACCAGAGCATCCACAAAGGGCCTTCCCCGACAAGGGTCACAAAAATATGACACCCAGGTGAAGTGTGAAAGAGCATTCTAAAAATAGTTTAGAATCAAGCTACCTTGAGGCCAGTTCCTTCTTCTTTCTTTTAAAGATTAACCACCCTAAGGCTGAGCCAAAAAAGAGAGGGTGGTGGCAGGCAGGGGGTGGGGGACAGACAAGGGAGTGCTAAGCAGGTGCAGGTGTTTACTCAACCAAAACTGACAGCACCGTATTGTTTCTGGACAGCAGTGTCTGGTCCTCAGACACACCCACAATCTCCTTGGGGAGCAGCAAAGTATGAGGGCAGGATAGTTCGTTTTCAATTTAAAAACCTGATCCTAAACCACAAAGGTGATGACATTTGTAGGCAGGGTTTTGGGAGGTGCTTAAATCACGAATAAGATTAGTGCCATATAAAACCGGCTCCAAAGAGATCCCCAGCCCTTCCCAGCAGGTGAGGGCGCAATGAGAACTCTGTGACCCCAAAGGGGGTCTTCCCCAGGAAGTGCCCGTTTGAGTATCCTGTTCACACTCAGATGTCCAGCCTCTAAAACTGTGAGAAATAAATTTCCACTGTTTATAAGCTAAAATAAAAACATAAATTTCAAAACCTGCATCCTGAATACGTGATCTTTATGAGCTGCTTTTAACCATAAACTGTTATAACCCTTTTAATGATGGAGTCTATTATTCTACTAGGGCTCACAAAAGACCACTAACACTTGAGGTGACTTTCAGAGGGAGATCCCTTTTTAGAGGGAGAGATTGACAATGTGTCCCCTTATAATTGTTTTCCCAAGAGCTTGTCACTAGCCACCTTCTATCAGTTTGGTTAATACTGGGGAATCTCTCTAATGCAAAAGGGTCTGGCATGAAAAGTGGCCAGGGCAGGGTCCCATTTCATTCATACGTCTGTCCCCAGGGACAAACTGTGCCTGGCATACTGTTAGCATGCAATAAAATTTGTTTGTAAAAAAAAAAAACTGAACTCCTAGTAACGGAGAACAGATTGGTGGTTGTCAGGGGTGGAGGGAGAGGGGAGAGAAATGGGTGAAGGTGGTCAAAAGGTGTGAACTTCCAGTAAAAAATCATCTGTGAGATATAATGTACAGCATGGTGACTACAGTTAACCATATCTGTATATTTGAAAAGTTGCTGAGAGTGTAGATCTTAAAAGTCCTCTTCACAAGGGAATAACATTTATAAGAATGTCAGGATTTTAACTAAACTTATGGTGGTAATCATTTCACAATATATACGTAATCAAATCATTATGATGTACACCTAAAAGTAATACGTTATATATCGGCTCTAACTCAATAAAACAGGAAAAATTTTGTTGAATGGCTACACCAATAAAATGATTTGTAGATTGTTTATTAACGTAGTAATACAATTTCCAATGTGGGGGAATCCTTTAAATTGAGGGATAATTTATATATAATGACAGTCGTACTTTTATGTGTATAGTTTGAAGAATTTTGACAAATTATACAGTCATGTACCACCACCACTATCAGCCACCAAAAGCTCTCTCGTGCCCGTGTGCAGTCAGACCCCCATTACCCCAGCCCGTGGGCCTGTTCTCCGTCCCCTCTGTCCCTGAGGTTGTGCCTCTCCTTGAATGTCACACTGACGAAGTCACGCTTCTTTCCCTGAGCGCAATGAGTGTGGGAGTCAGCTATGTTGTTGCAGGTATTAGTAGTTTATAAATTTTCATTGCTGTGTAGTATTCTTTTGTATAAATGTTCCAAAAATTGTTTTTCTACTCGCAACTGATAGATACTTAGATTGTTTTTATCTTTTGGCCATTATGACTAAAGCTGCTATGAACATTCACATATATCGCTGTGTGTGGCATGCCTTTCATTTCCGAGTAAATACCTTCAAGTGGATTAGATTGGCCATGTGGTATGTGTATGAAAAACCTTACATGAAACTACTGAAGTATTTTCCAAAGTAGCTGTATCATTTTACATTCCCATTAGCAATGCGTGGCAGTTCCAGTAGCTTTATGGCCTTGCCAATACTTGACATTGCCATTCTTTTTCATTTCAGTCATACTCATGGTACAAAGTGTATCTCATTGGGATTTTGATTTCTGCCTGATGACTGGTGCTGAGCATCTTTACAAATGCTTACTGGCCACACATCGCTTCTTTGGTGGCCAGGCATATTTTGATGGAATAAAAACATTACTCCTCTAGATTTCTCCAGTACAATTTGACTAACATTCAAAACTGATAAAATAATTTCTCATTTTCCTCCATCTTGCACAGAACACTTCCTAAGATGATTACACACTTTCTCGACTCTTGAAGGTTCTTCACCATGTTCTTGAGGAGATGACTGAGGCATGTCGCGCACACCAATCAACTGTGTGCTTCCTCTTAAAATTAAGTTTTTATGTCATTTTCAGTTTTTCTATCTCCTTCCTCTCTCTCAGGGGTTATACTTTTGGTTGTGTCTGGGCTCACCTAAAATCCCCCACCCTGCCTGTCACTGTACTGTGCTGTATAACCAGCTAGAAGCTTCTGAGATGATTTTAAAAACAATCATAAATAGTTCTGAGCAAAGACCTGACAGAATCTCCAAGGGTTAAGCCCACAGGCTTCTCCAAGGGACCTGATGACATACATTTGGTGGCTCGTTTCCAGGTCAGGGCTCCACTTCAGAGACGAAGTCAGCTAATGAATGTCTCTGGGATCAGTGCAGAGGATGTGCATCAGCATTCCCAGACATATAGAAAGTTCGGGGGACTTACCAACCCATTCTGATACCTCCCTGAAGGAGCCCATTTTTCCAGGTCTACAGCCATAAAGGATAACAAATAAATACAATCATGTTTAAGGGCAGCAAATCGGGCCAGGAATGCTCCAGGGCAGTGTCCCTTCCCAGCTTTCCTTTTAGTTCATTTTAACAGCACACATGCCCCCCGGCAGAAAGCCTCATGCTCCCTGGAACTCTCGTGGGTAAAGAAACACAGGCAATGATGGAGGCCTCGTGCTCCGAGCCAGTCTCCCCCTCTACACAATGAGGAGGATCAAGTAGGTACTGCCCACCTCAGAGGGCCCTGTGCCAGCCAGGACAGAGAAGGTGGGCGTGCTGCATAGAGTCATATGACTACAGCAGACCAGCTCAAGGGGAAGCCTGGCTTAGCTCAGTCCACAGCAGTCTTATGCCAAGGAGGAAGGTTCCTATGAAGAAAAGTAACAGCAAAGAGACAAATACCCCTTTAACTGGACCAAGCGAAGGACAAGTGCCTCACAGTGAGAACGGAGTGACACACCACGCTGCCTGGACAGAGGAAGTCCTAGGAAGGAGGGCAGAAACAGGTGTCAAGCAGGGAGGGAGCAAGAGACCCCAGGTAAGCCAGGGTGAGGAAGAGACAAAAAGTCTCCAAAGGATGAATGAAAAAAAGTAACACTGGAGGTGGTGGGAACCCTGTGTATGTAAATGTCATTTAAACCTAGGCTTCTTCCTGGGGCAGAGGCAGCTACAAGGTCTTATTTCAATCTTGAGTTTGGAGTTGACAGGGCCTTCAGTGTAACTTCAGATCCCTTATTCCCTCTTAGGTATTCCTTACCCATAAAAAGAGATACTGATTACATACTTCTTACTGGTTTACCGCATCTTCTGTGATAGCATCTTTCCTAACACAATTTCTTTTAGATTTTATTTATTTATTTTTAGAGAGAGGGGAATGGAAGGAGAAAGAGAAGGAGAGAAACATCAATGTGTGGTTGCCTCTCACCCCACCCCCCACATCGGGGGCCTGGCCCACAACCCAGGCATGTGCCCTGACTGGGAATCGAAGCAGCGACCCTTTGGTTCACAGGCCGGCACTCAATTCACTGAGCCACATCAGCCAGGGCTCCTCACAGAATTTTTCTCCAAGCCCAAGTACCTCAATAGCCAAAGATCATAGAAGATCATCTGCTAAAAGGAAGTGTGTGGCCATTTTGTTTACTTCTAGACATATTTTCTCAGGATCTTCTGTGGAAGCAATGGACCTTCAGAAGGCAAAGAAGTTACCAGACTCTTCCGAGAGTAAGAACTTCAAAATACCCTTGGGATCAACAGTTTGAATGAGGGGAAGGCAAAACAACTTTCTTAGCGCAGACAGTTTTTTTCTCTTATATCAAACTAACATGAGCAAAAGGGAGAGAAGCTATTCCCACAAAATGTGAATGATAAAGCCATCTAGCAGCTTAATCCACCTCTTCAACGACAGACTTCTGTGTCTCCAATATTATCAGGTTGTCTTAGGTGGGCCCATGGTCCTGCAATTGTTTTTGTAATGAGACTGAAGGAAGATATATTCATCATGTGGCTCCCCCTTCAAGTACTTTATATTCAATCTGCCAACAATTAATTTTTAAATAACATTACATGTGCTAATCCTTCTACTCTCCTTGCCTATGGTCGTCTTTAAACTGTGCAAGCCCTAATTTCAGTAAGAATAGCAGGTGACATGTACAGCAGTGTGCATATAAAATTTCAGCACAGGTCATCTTCTCCACTGAAGTAATAACTTTTCTCAATTTTCTAAGGTCATGATATTGATAATCAAGAAAGCTGAACCTCACCACAGAATATGTACTATGTTAATAATATCCACAAAAAAAAACCATTCATTGCAAATTATTATTGTTGCCTCTATGGACTAACAGTTAATGGAGTGCTCGCTATGTGCTAAGAAATGCTCTTTTTCATTTTAAGAATTGCCTAACAGCTCTAAAGTCTGATAGGCACTATTATTATACCACTTTACAGGTCAGAAAACTGAGGCTCAGAGATGTTAAGTGATCGATCTGTCCAAGATCTCGATGACCTTGAGGTTGGAAGAGCTAAGATTTAAATCTAGGATTGTCTGTCTCCAGAGCCCAAGCTCAAAATGGTTATGCCATATCTATTTGTCTTACTTTTCTTTCTCCCAAGCTCTCCCATAATACTTATCTCTTTTTTCTCCTAAATTCATGAATTTTTGCAAGAAAACTTAATTGAAAACCTACTATAATATATGCTAGGCAGGAGGCTAAATGCTGCAACACATTTCTGAATTGCAAGTTAACTCCTGTCTCTCATAAACACGTATTGGCATCCAGGTGGCAGCATCTCTGGTTAAGACAGATCGGATCCCCCATCTGCAGGCCGAGGCAGGTGCTCACTGTTTGGACCCATGTGACCTCAGACGAGAATGGCGCACTTCCAGGCCTCTCCTTGTGATTTGATGATAAGACACCCATGCTATGATTTTGGCTCTGGCCTTGTGCATTTTGATAATCAGCTCTGTTCCTTCCCCATACTTGAATCTGTCTTGGAACACACTCGTTATTCCAATTCCTCAAGAACCAGCTGTCTGTTTTGCTTTTGCCAGTCCCCGTGCAAGGAAGATTTTCCTCAGTAGGACAGAAATCTCATGCAGGCAGAGATCAGCACCTCTCTGCTCACTGAAGTATCTCAGCTCCTAGCACAGTGTATGGTGCACAACATGCTTTCAATCATCTTCCTTTTTGAAGGGAATGAGGTCTCTCAGCTGAATCCCAGGCCGACTGATGGCCACGCTGCTTCCCACCAGACTTCCTGACACTGACTCCCTCTTTCCAGCCTTACGGCCATGTAAGCAGAGCTCTTGGGATATCCTACAAGCCCCCTGCATTCCCTAATGCCAAGTGATTATGAGAATCTGGTCTGTTGCTGTACCTTTCAGATGGCATGCCTTGGCCGCCAGACTAGGCCTTCTGGCAGCCCCTGCAAGGTGTGTTGTTGGCATACGCCAGCTCGTGGGCTGATTTTCAGCCCCACCCAGCCGGCCTCATTTGACAGTGTTAATTGGTCTTTGCTTAGTTATATCTAGAAATATTTGTATATAATTATATACAGAAGTCACATAAAATTCAGAGATTTATGTCCAAAGGCATGGCAGCAAAAAATTGAAATAAATAATAAAATGATTAAATAATGTGTGGCAGATACATACAATGGAGTTAAATTCTGCCATGAAAACATTATAAAGAATACTGATGATCTGAAAAAAATGCTTATAATATTTTTAAAGTTCTAAGATTTTACACAGAGTATTATCCTAAGTATGGGAAAACATTTTTTAAGAGACCAGTGCAATGGTGAAATGACAAATGATTGAGGTTTTCATCAATAGTTTCCTACGTATTTGCACAATAAGCACACACTAGTTTATACATAGGAAGAAGTGCATTTCCTATTGCAAACACGCAACAGGAAATAAAGCAGACGGGACTGTGCCTCGGCAATGCTTCACTCGAGCTTCTCAGCTGTTAGGATCTGAATTACTAGCCTATGGTTACCAGTAAACCTAACTAAATAAAACAAAATGAATACAGTTCAAATTTCAACTCAGTTCCATTTTATTTCGAGCTAGTGCATGGGTCCGGAGTAAAGCCTGACCGCACCGCACACAGCTCAAGTCTTCCGGAATGCCAGGCAACATGCCTTGTTAACTCACCTGCAGGCTTGACTCAGTTCTCCTGAAAGGCTGTCGCTCCCTGAGGATGTTCCTGGAATGCCCACACAGAACCTGCATGTACCTGGGGTACCTCAGATGTCTACTGAGCAAATTAACTTTTAGAGAGTATAAAGTTGGTTCCAAAGCAGGCAGCTTCCTCCAAAGCGATCATGGGAAACAATAAGACAGTCCAATGGAAACCACCCCTTCTTTGGTCAAATGTCCCTCCTCTATCCCTTTTGTCATGATGGCATAAAGACCTCCGGTCTTTAAAAACAACAAAAAACACCAAAGATGCAGAAATAAGCAACTCTCCTCTTCCTCCAAGACCAAACAAAAATTCTGAGAGGATGGACACAGACAGCTACTTAGGAGCCAGATGGGGGTACTTCAGGTACCTAAGCCCAGTTCATTAACCTGTCTGGTTCATGAGAGAAAGGCTCAGACACTTATCAATAATCCAGAACATGCCAGGCTGACATCAGGAGCCCGAGTAGATGTCCTTCATCAGAAGCCTGCCGCCCCCACCCACCACTCGAACGCTCCCCATCCGCTACCCAGTGCTTGAAGTTTCACAGCGTAGTAGACAATCCATTCTTTGACATGTTTCTCAGAAAAGGTAAGGGGAGTGAACATTTTAAGTTATATTTGGATTAATATTTCTATTTTAATAAATAAACATTGATTTTGATGTTGAGAAAATACGTAACAAAGACCACAAAACCACAGGTTCACGGTTATTAATATCATTCTAAATTAGATAATTTAAATAAAATGATTAAGTTAGTATAGTACAAGTGAATCTGTGAAACTTCATTAAAGTATACACCTAAAAATGTACATTTCATTGGATGTAAATTCTGCCACAATTAAAACAGTACAGGTGATGTGCAGATATGGTAGAAATCCTAAGGCCTTAGGTAGAAACAAATGCCGAAAAATAATGTGATTATTCCACAAATATTCACTAAGTTCACAGAATGCATGTACCAGGCACTGTTCTAAGCACTGGTGACAGCTACAACCCAAACAGAGTCTTTATCCACATGGCGCCCCTTACAATCTAGCAGAAGAGAGACTCAATATAAAAAAAAAATCCCTCCCTGGCTGGTGTGGCTCAGTGGATTGAGCGTCAGACTTTGATCCAAAGGGTCACTGGTTTGATTCCCAGTCAGGGCACATGCCTGGGTTGCAGGCCAGAGCCCCAGTAGGGGGCCCCTGAGAGGCAACCACATACTGATGTTTCTCTCTCTCTCCCCCTCCCTTCCCCTCTCTCAAAATAAATAAATAAAACCTTATAAAAATAATCCCATATAGTCATTCTGGCTCGCCGAGCACTGTAGAATCCATCACCTTACATGATCCAAAAAGGAATCCATAAGCTCAACAGAGCTGCTGCTAGGGGCTTGCAGGAGTGGACCCAGTATACAGCAAGCCTTGGTACCCACCTCTAAAAAACATTCTTCCATATCAGTATATTTTCATAATGAAGAAAACCAGTCATCTTGATTCAGAGTAAATTTTTAATGTTTTGCTTTGGAACAACATGCAATAATCTAAACACAACCAAAAGATCCATTGAGTTTGTCTCCTTTGTGTTACCACTCATAAAACTCACAACGTCTGGGTGGGGGGTTCTGGGACTTGAGAGTGCATCAGAACCACCTGGAGGGCTGTCAGACCCAGACTGCTGGGTCCAAATTCCAGAGCTCAGACTCACCAGGTCTAGGGTGGGGCCAGGGAATATGACATCCAGCAAGTTCCCAGGCAGGGCTGATGCCGCTGGTCCCAGAAACACAGTTTGAGAACCACTGATTTAGGTTAAACTTCGCAACCAACAACTCCAGAATCTCATTGGCTTAATAAATTTTTGTTTTCTTAATAAGAATATTCTTCCTAAGAACAGATATTCTTCGCAGTTTGTCAGAAAGGTTTTGCTTGTTAGCAGTCACTCAAAAACCAAGGCTCTGGAGAATCTTGTATGGCCACAAAGTAAGAACGTGCTCCCCCCTCACACACACAAAAAAGTCTCCTGTGCCACAGGGACACAGCACATCACTGAAAGAAGTTCCAGCGGCCAAAGGCAGAACAATTTGAGCAACAAAATAAATAATGTAGTATTAGAATATAACCCAAAGTATAAAACAGAATATATAAGTGTCCATACTGATATAAACAATTGAATAAATACATAATTTAAAGAGAAAAGACAAATCTCCCATGCAGAACAATTCCAAATAATGCATGCAGATACTCCGTCCTCAAAGGAACATAACTCCCCACTCCTTAAGTGTGAGCCGGGCATAGTGATGTCCTTCCAAAGAGGACAGTATGGAAAACAGGGTGGGGGTGAATCTGTGGAAGATCTGACAGACACCATCACAAACAGCGATCACGGTCACCATCCACAGGAACATGTCACATAGACAGTATGTACCTTTGAGATGATGTGATGACAATAGTGTCTTACCTCTATGGTCGTCCCCCCAAAACCTAGTGTAATCATGAGAAAAATATCAGACTATTGATGAGCATCCTGAAAATACATAATCAGTACTCCTCAAAACTGCAAATGTCATCAAAAACAAGGAAAGTCTGAGACACTGTCACAGCCCAGAGAAGACTTAGGAGACATGACAACTCATGTAATGTATCCTGGATGGGATCCTGGAGCAGAAAGAGGACATCAGGGGGAAACTAGTGAAAGCCACTAAATTATTTGAAAAACAAAAAACATGGAGGCTCGCTGAGCAGCCACCATCTCTAAAGTTGGTAGTCAGCTGGCCTTGGAAAGAGGAGACCGAGCCACTGGCACCGATGACTAAATGCTCCACTCCATCACTTACACCCACAACTCATGGGTCATAACTAGTCACACAATCCGCCCCTCCACCCACCCCCAAGGAGACATGCGACTTCACCTGTGTCCAGAGTGGAGGAAGGGGAGAGCTACTGGATGAATAGTACTAATGACTGCCACAGCACCTGCTTTTCATCTTTTTGAAATGGCAACTTGGTTCACTTAAGCTTTATTATGCAGATTCTTTGGAGTCGACCTGTAGGTTGATGGCCATGATGACAGAGCATGCTGCATGATTTCCATACAGAAATTATTGATGCTGCATCTATTTTTTCCTACTCCTCCCAGGTCTCTTAGGGTTACATATCATAATCAGAGTTCCTAGTCCTTTTCTCCAATTATTTGATTTTTATCTAAAACTCAGTGTATCATCACAACCAAATCAGCTAGTTGAGCTGTTTGGTGGCTTGCTCTAATGGCACAGATTAATTTAAAATGCCTCACTCACTTGTTCCAGTAAAGTGAAAACGGCAGCTCCTTTTCACATCAACCTGCACAGCCGATTTACAAAACGAGCCTTCAACACGTCAGGTCAGAGCAGAAACCAACACTTCAAACTGAGTGTTCCTTCCTCTCCCACCACTCAACTTAGTTCTTAGCCTGTGTCTCTTCCTGGCAACAGAAGTATTTTATTTCTCATATGCTCCATGCCCCCTGCAGGAAGGAAGGAAGGAAGGAAGGAAGGGAGGGAGGGAGGGAGGGAGGGAGGGAGGGAAGAGAAAGAGAGAGAGGGAGGGAAAAAGGAAGGAAAGGAAAGGAAAGGAAAGGAAAGGAAAGGAAAGGAAAGGAAAGGAAAGGAAAGGAAAGGAAAGGAAAGGAAAGGAAAGGAAAGGAAAGGAAAGGAAGAGGGAGGAAAACTCTAATCAAACAATTCTTCTTTAATGTCTGAACCCTTTAATTTTCATTTTGTAGTCATATGTTTGGGAAGTTAAACATATGACTCTCGGTGGCCAGTTCTGGTAATCTCCTCCCAAAGGGCATGGCCTGTCCTTGTGACTGTCTACAGGCTCCAAAAGTTATCTATCTCTTTCAATAAACAAGTTGTCTTTATAGTCATTACGGGCTATGAGACAGCCACAAGAAAGTCTTGCTTCTCTGCAGGATTTTTGTGGTGACAGTGGTGGTGGTGATATGTTGTGTGTGTTTTCATGTTTCTTTGACCTACTGCAGTAGTTTTTATGGCAGAAGCATAGTATGGTCATTCAGTGCCAAAAGCTGTGTAAATCAGGAAAGAAATTTCTGATGGCCTCATCCCAGCAAAGTATTAGATGCTCAGGCCTCCCAATGTATTATATTTGTACCACTCAGAATTTTAAAAGCCACAGCCTAAGTTTGGTGAACACTGCCCCAAAATCAAATCACACCAAGATCCCCATTGTTTACCTCACTAGCTGTATTTTTCTTAAATCCTCTTTTTTTGCATCAACACTAAGAAATTCTCATTTTTCTTAACTGACTCTTCCTGCCTGAAACTGTCCCCATTTAATTATGACAAATTCACTAAGATGGTTTAGGATCCTTAGCTTTGCTAAAATTATGGTTTCTACTTTCCGGGGTGAGGAGATTTAACTCTGCATACTTACAACATAGCTGCCTAGAGGACCAAACGGATTCAGGAACTGCTGAGATTAAGAACTCATTCGTACACGTGTCATGTACTTTGGCCCAGGCTCCAACACCATCAACACTTTTCCTAAATTGGTGTTCTCAATCCCTTTATTAGAGATAATGAATCCATTTCATGGCTGGGAGCAGATAGTGATTTCCATGGATCTCAACTGATATGAATCAACCCCCTTGGGGTTGGGAGTACGTCTTAATTGTATACTTGCTCTTGAACAAAAATACTGCTTCCATTTGATTTCTTCCCCCTTTTAGTTACCCAAATGATTTTCATTCTTACCCCACTCATCAACTTGTCAATTGGAGAACAGGAGCTATTTCCTTCCTTTGTTTGGGATTCTGGCTGCCACCCAGGCACCATTTTCCAGGTAATTAATGAACCCTGCAATGTCCTGGCTTGTGACCACCAGACTCTTCCTTTGTTATATTACATCTTGCTGGGAGAAGAACTGAACACAGCAGCAGGCAGTAGGCTGTTGCTTAATGAAGAGCAAGCTGCTATTTTTAGGTGAAAGCACCCTAAGTTATTTTACTTTGCCACACAGCAAAAGTGTGTCCTTATAGTCAAATCTTAGGCTCATGAAGAAAGCCCCAGAAACAGAAGTATTTAAGATTTATAGATTTCTAATAAATTGTCAAGAGCTGAAATGGAGCACCCTGTCTGGTAGGGAGGGAACTCAACCTTTGTTCCCATCTGTCACCCCGTTCTCTGCAGCAGCAAGGAGAAAACACCTGGGACCCAGATTTTGGTGAAGGGTAACAAGTAGTCAGAAGGTAAAAGTGGACTTTTTGACTTCTTAGAGGCAAGAGGATAAAAATTTTGAAGTTTTCTTCACCATGATCATTCATGCATTCAAAATACACATTTTTAGTTTTTCTAGTTCTCTAGTATTGATACAGTTGCTAAGGACAGACTTCTTATCCTCAAGGAGCAGTGTAGTGGAAAAAGACTAGGGTGGACGGATGGATGGATGGGTGGATGGATAGCAGATGGTGATGAATGACAAAAAATTAGCATAGTAAGAAGAACAAGAATTGGGAGGTCCAGAGGGTGGGGTGTGACTTTCTATGGACCAGGGAAGGGCTCTCTAATAAAATGACATTTGAACAGAGACCAAGAGGAAATGAAGGAGCAAGAAACAAGTATGTCTGGAAGAGAAGATTCTAGGCATATGAAACAGCAGGTAAAAAGGCAATGTAGTCAGTCTGTGCTTGGCATGACTCTCATTAATTACAAGCTTAAAAATCTATGCAGAACTGAGTCGTTATACATAAACACCTATTCTCTGAAGTCCAAAAACATTGATTTTACCATTTTTGAAGCAAAATCATTAAAAATGTGTTACGTAGTCTTCTGCCTTGTTAGAGACATGGTTCATAATGAAATCTTTTCTGATGGCTCCAATTATAAGTATTATCCTTTATACATGCATATATTAAGCACATAATCTATGCACCGCATTCTACTTACTCTTTTCCTTATTGAAATCCCGTCTTTACCAGGTACTATGTTAGTTACTGGGAATACTATGATGAGCAAAGAGGATAAGTCCGTGCCCTCATGGAGCTTCACTGTCTGATTTGGGGGAAAGGCATTATTCTACTAACATGTATCCCTAGTATGGGGGCTATGAGAGCTCATAACAGGGACTAGAATCTTCTGGAGGATGATCAAAGGGTTTTGTGAAGAAGTGACATGAAGGAGTTAATGAGAAGAGCATTCCAGAAAGCAGGAACAGCATGTGCAAAGGCTCTGAGACGAGCAGGAACAAACAGCGTTTGCTGTATTAGAAGAAAGTAATGTGTCTGGATCCCAGAGAGTGGGGGAGAACAGCGATGAAACTGAGTTTGGAGAAGGAGGCTCTAGTCGCATCATGCTGGGCCTTGAAGGCCACGTTTGGTCGTGATCAAAATGGGAAACCATTTGAAAGGTTTCAGGCAGGAGAGAGACACAGTCAAGTAAGCATTTTCATAGGACCTCATGGGAATGTAGGGGCTGCACAGACACCATCAGGGGACAATCCACTGCAGGTGCTCGGACGAGAGGCCTTCACGGCCTGGACTAGGACAGCGGTAGTAGGGACAGAAAACAGAGGAGGAAATGAAGAAGTATTAGGGAAGCAGAGTCAGCCAGGCTTGGTGATGGATTCAAATTCAGGAGACTAAGATATCTTAGGCAAGTCCTACTTGGCTTTTGGAGTCACAATGATGCCTTTCACTCATTTGTTCACTTGCTAGAAAAAATGATAAGACATCCTAGCTCAGGCACCAAGCACACAGAGCACAGTATCTCTCTTGTCTTTGGCAGCCAGCTTGGTTCTACATTGTATCTGGATTCCTGGTATTCAAGTCCTTACTTCTTCACAGAGCTAGCTAGCTGGTCCTCCACTGAGATGGGTCTACCAAAAAGCCAGCTGGCTGTATTAGACTTAGGATAAATGAGCTGATGCTCCCGGTAACCTCTGTTTCAATTCTCCTGTCGAGGCACCTAGCTGATCACGTCTACCAAGAAGTCAGCAAACTGGGTGCCTCATTAGCATTTTCAACAGAGCAAAGCACCTAAGTAAAATCCTTGCCTTTAGCATACAATACCCAGAAGTCATCTGAGCAGCAGCAGCAGCAGCAGTTTGGGAGAACTCCAAGTATGGCATTTAAGTTCGAAAAGGGAAGTTAGAAACCACAGAACTGATCTCACAAACAAAAAGCTTTTATAGTAGCCTGTCCTGGATAAGACAGCAATGAGAGGACAAAGAGAAAAGCCATCCTCCTCTTCATACCAAGGAAACCCAAGGATGTGACTTCTTAAAAAGGAGCAGGTGAAAAAAAGAATTTTAGTGTCATCAAGAGTGACTGCTCTTCGTTTTTGCTAGAAATAGGCAAGAGCCTAAATCGCTCACGAGGCCCGAGGAGGGAGGTGCTCACAAAGGAGCTTGTAACCAAGGAGTGTGGCAAAGATTCTTCCAGGCTCCTCCATGAATCCCAATGGACTGTATTCACCTTCAGATCATCTGCACATGGTCACAATATACTAGGATATTATCTGTAGTTTGTTTTTGACACAAATCCAACATAAAGTCAATTCTTTTCCTTGGCCACAGTATTTTTTTAAGCCTTCCTAAACCTTAAATTCCTATGTCTGTATTTCCAAACCAGGTCGGGATGGGGGATGGAGGGAAAAAGACATCTCTCTATGCCAAGTAGGGGCACGAAGCCACAGAATTTTAAGTCTTCCTTTCTATAGGAATTAAGTTCAGATAATTTTATACTGAAGCAACAGTGACTATTCCATGGTATAAAAGGCAAAATCCACCTGCATTTTTAAGATAAAACACAAGACTTCAAATACATTTCATTCTTGTGGTTTCCCTACCACCACCCTGAATGAAGCCCCCAGCCCCCTGGATGGAAACGGGCAGCAACAGACTCCTTCCGCATGGTGGACACAGCACTCAGGGCCCCAGTGTTTCTTGCAGCTAATAAAAATGACCTATTAATTTTAAAATCAAAACAAAACAATTCACTCTCAGGTCAAAGAAAGTGTTTTAATAAATAGTATTAATATATATATATGTGTCTTAATACTAAAGCAGTTATAAAATCTAATTGTAAATGTTTTTTTACAGAGTCTGGGGACCACAAATGCAAAGTGTCTGGGCCACAAAATCATACTGTGGCCCTGGGTAGCTAGGCTCTCCTCCATGTCGGGCTGGCAAGTCTCAGAACACAGTGGACAGTGATATTTCTTAAAGCATGGCAGCCCAAAATATCACCGCGCTTTGGTGTGGTGATGTGAAAATATAAACATTTATATATAAATAAATGTTTAATCTATATATAAATTTATATTTTATATATAAATTTTATATTTATATATTATATAAAATAAATATAAATATATTATAAAATATATAAATATATACTATATACTTGTGTATGTTTATATATAAATATATTTTATATATTTATATATAAAGTGATATAAAAATATAAACATTTATATATAAATATAAATGTATAAATATACATGAACATATAAATATACATAAAATAGCAAACTTTTTAATTTGAAATACATGTATTATAGTTTAAATGCAAATAGTTAAAAATAATGGGTTTCCCATTTACAGTAGCAATGGTTTTTTGAAAATCTTCATGAAGTAAATAAAATAATTTTACGAAAAATATTAAGTAAAAGTACTTAATGTGCTAGAAAAAGTGGGCAAAAACATCGTGAGGTTGGTATACAAATAACCGAAACCCAGGAAACACTGGGTTCAGCAAGGACATCCAAAACGGTTTCCATACAGATCACCAGGGGCCTTCGTGTCTCAAAAAACCCGCAAAATATTACCAGAATTTGCAGCACTGATCTAATTGGAAAATAAGAACTTTTGGTTACTGGTCTGATTGCTTAATTCCATTTAAAATCATGTATCATAATATTTTTCAGAATTAGAGGGTCATGCTGCTAAAAGAGCAAGAAACATTTGTTGATTGGGACAAAGCACTCCTCTTACTAGCACATGAGATGATCCGACATAATTCTGGCATTGTACAGGCAGAGGCAGATAATTGATAAAGACTGTGCACAAGAATAAGACATTCACATAAAAATGAGATCAGCAAGTTCCGTCCTACAGCTGGGATAACTTCACAAGAGTCAGACAGCCCCTCAGCACAGAATAATCACTCCAGGGACTGCAGCGAGCCAGCTCCTGGCTTCCAAGAGGCAGCATCACACAATTCCATGGTTTGCCTTTGCTCAATACAAATTTGACACATTTTCCCCAAAATGTCAGTCTTGGGGTCCTGTCAAAACAGGATAATGGAAAGTCAGATAATTTTCAAGCCCAGTACGTCCAATAATCCATTCCATTGCAGCCATGTTTTGGATGTGGAAAGGGTATTTTCTCCACTAGTACCTAAAGTCAATCCATTCTTGCATGCTTTAGAATTCCCCAGATTCATTGCTGAATCAGAAGCAGCGGGTGTAATCCATGACCTTCTCAAAGTAGTATTCTAGGGCTTCTTTTTCTTTTTTTTTTTTCCTTGTATGTCTCCAAGTTATTAACTCAGAGAGAAGAGATTTATCTACTCCCAAAGTAAGATGGCCTTATGTTGTCTTTCATGGCCAGTGAAATTTTTACCCAGGAGCTGAAAGAAGGGTTGTGCCCAGAGACAAATATTCTATGTATTGCTCATGGACATTTAGAAGAGCTACAAGTAAAACAGAAAATACAACATTACTGTACACATTTTTGAGGAGGGTAAATAAGATTCACATTCACCTCTGTCAATACCAGCTATACCATCACCCTTACCTAGTATTTGCACAAAAGACTGCAGCTAGTGATAAACAGAATCAGGGTTTGAAGTCAAGTTTTCTTGGACCCAAACTCATGCCCTTAACCCCTGTATTAGAAAAGTACCTGGAACAAAGCTGGTAGTCAATACATATTTTTTAATCTGAATTTAGATTAGGAATTAGGCTGCTTGATCGAAGATTCTGAGGTAATTTTTTTTTTTATTTTTGGAGCTACTTTACAGCTAACCATACCTCACAGAAGGAAAAATGTTCTTTAGAACAAACACATGAAGAGATTACAGGACTGCATCGTTAATGCCACATTCAACTATTCTTTTAGGTTACTCCTTGCAGAAATTCAATTAGAATGAGAAAAAATTAATTATTACAATTAAATAAACAAGATGAAGTGAAAGAATCCCATCCACAAAGTTTTTAAAATTCTGTTGCTTTAAAAAATAAAAAAGGAATACCCAAAGAAACTCAAATGTTTAACTAGATTCCAAGTAAGAGTGTACTGCATATAGAAGAGCCAGCTAACATTTTTGGAGTACTCATTTTATTCTCAAAACTCTTCTAAATGCATTTCATTTATTATCCCATATAATCCTTATAAGGCAGGTACAGTTATTATTCCTGATTTTTTTTTTTCAGCAGAGGAAACCAAGGTACAAAGAGGTTAAGCAATTAACCTTAGGTCGAATAGCTAATAAGTGCCAGAGCCAAGATTCTGGACCCAAGGGATCTAATGCCAAATCCTATGCACTTAGCCACTTTGCTGCTTCCTATTAAAATAACTACCACTTGTTGGACACTTTTATGATGTTTCATATATTCTTCATGCACATTATCTCATTTGTTCTTCCCAATGATCATAGGAAGAGTATTTGTATATATACATGTGTAGATATGAATGCATGCATATATAGAAGTAGGTGTGTGTTTATGTGTGATAATAATCCTAATCTTCTATCTGATAGCTGTAAAATATTTAACAGATGTCTCAACCCTTGAAAGGAGGCCACCTTAGATACTCTGATTCATTTTATGAAGTAATGATACAAAAATTGCATTATGTATCAAACTTCTCATCTCCATTACATGTTTTGACTGATTGAATCTTCATTTTGAGAAGGACAGATATTTATTTTCATGTTCTTTTCTTCATTTCAATATAAAATACAACAGCATCGGAGAAAGTTCTGCAACAGCTTAAAGAACAAGGTTTTAGGATTATCACTAAATTTATAAAAGTTCAGGAAAATTTCCTGTGCAGAGTAGCAGCCAAATGCTTCAAATCTGTAAGTACTTTCCACTTAATATGAAGTGCATCCTGGCTATTGCCAGAGCAAAGATTTGCCTTCTCACCCAAGTGTGTGGTTTATTGCTATGGGGTGTGGCAAGCCAGCCAGCACTGGGCATCCAGGTCTGGCCTTCACCCTCTCACTTCCCAGAGGTTTAGTTCAACACAGAGGTGAACTGGCCCACTCAGGCACCCAGCCCACCCTAAATCTGAATTTGTGCCTTCTCTTTATCTAGGAAAGGCATTTCACCAAACCAAGTGACCTCTAGTTCTCAAGCCAATGAGGTACCCTAATTTCATGCTTCCCAAATTTAAATGTGCATATAAATCACATGGGGAATCTTGTTAAAAAACAGTTCTGATTTTCAGGTCTGGGAGGGCCTGAGATTCTGCATTTCTAACAGTAGCCAAGGCGGTGACGACTGCGCTGCTGGACAGCAGACTGCACCTGGAACAGCGAGGGTCTGGCTAGTAGACAAATGCCAAAAACAAAACACACACACAAAGAAACTATGTGTTTGAAGTTTGAAAGATCCATCTGGGTTCGAATCCAGACTGAGCTATAACATTTTCCATTATCTTCATGTGGCATGAAAAACTCTACACAATCCTTAGAAATATGCCTATCTACTTACCCTTTAAGCTTTGGACTCCACAAGGTCATCTCACTCCAAGCATGGGGAGAGACCAGTATTCCATCCCTCCGTCATTCAGCCATGTGCTCTGTGTTCATTTATCCAAAGAATAAGGGACTAATGATTTCAAATTCTCCAAAATGGCATATCCTTGATATAAATGTGTTTACTATTCATTAAGCTTCTCTAACTCAGACTACTTTGGATGCAAGGATTGGTACCACTATGTAAATAAGGAACTATATTACTGTGTGGTTTAATGAACCAAGTACATGCAGTACAAATTCCTTGGAGGAAGTGTTTTAATATTAAAGAACAACTTGTGATTAGCATATCAATAGGAATAAATAAGCAGTCATTTTAAGATACCTGAGGGTACTTAGGGACAGAGGTTTTTTCAACAAACTCCTTAAACTTCTGTTTATACTTTTACAGCACTTGATAAATTCTTTCTTCTAACACACACTGAAAGGTCAAGTTCATCCCAGATCTCCTCTCTGAAAATTAGTAAGGTTTCTCAGAAATGCAGAAGTGGTATCAAGGTTAGTTGACTCAACCACCAAGCCAAAGAACATTCTACAATAGCAACATATTTTGGCTGGGGTTCTACCTATAAGTTACCTCTGGGATATCTTAAAGAACATTTATTTCAATATCCTGTATAAGCAGAGGTGTTAGGTCACTTGTAAGCAGCAGGATAACTCTTTTCCTTTCCTAAACGGCCAGAAAGGAGAACTAAAGCACGTGAGCAATGCTGAAGATGGCTTGCTAGCGTGACTCCACTTTGAAAGGGATCCTGGGAACTAGAGAGGAGTTCTGAGTTAAACCAGAAACTTTTCCATAAAAGGTCAGATCACTGAACACTTGAGTTGGGGAGTCAACCTCACCATGTCTTGGTGTCCAGAGGTTGTAGGTGGGTTCACATCCAGGCTGCACCACTCACTGTCAGTGTGACGCAGGGCAAGTCCTATTTCCTAACGTTCAGACTTTTCGTTTGTAGAGCAGGCAGAGGAAGTGGCAAGTATCTGCCTCAGGACATTGTGGAGGGCAGCCTTTCATGTAATGGGCTTAAGTACTACATATGCATACCATACATATCTGTTTACATACCAACACTGCTTCCACAGTTAGCAGGACAAGTTTGGTCCTTGAGCTATAAAGAGACACATGAACCACAAGAAAAGTCAAGAACTGCCAGTCGAAGCGCACACCGGATCTATGAAATTCCTGACCACAAGAGAGGGCCCGGGGCAAGAGTCGGAATGCATCTTAACCTCCAAGCTTCCAGTCCAGAAGGACAGCAACACTCTTTCTCAATGCGACCTTCTTCGGCGCGAGGCCACGTGGGCCACATCTGGCCTCTGAGTCAGTTCGCAGCCTTCAGGCACTTCGTTGGCACGCACAGTCTTTTGTCTGAGCAAAGTTGATATTTGTTATTTTTCAGTACTTTTAGTCTGCAGAATTTTTTGTAAATAATCCTCCACCCTCAAAAAAAATGTATGTTAGCACCAAGTGTCATTATTCTAAAGGAACAGCTTTTCAGGCCACATTTATATTTTAAGGTGACAGTGCAACACCAGGCAAAGAACTGTCCTCAGCTCATACCTCTTTTCAGAGAGAAATCTGATTCCGATAAAGCACAGAACTCAGCACCAACTCTAAATAAATAATACATATACCCGTGGATATCCACTTTTTTAAAAAACTAATATTCAGCATTAGGCACTTAATTGCTTCTACTCTAACCCAAAACACTGACTGTGAAAAGAGGATTTTCTCCTTCTTATTTATTTTGAAAACAGACACCAGCCACAGAGAACTCAGTTGACCTCACCTGCCCACACACTCAGAGCATCAGGGCTGGTCAGCTCCCTGAGCTGGGTTCACTGAGGCATTGTGGAAAGGGAACATCTCAGCTTTAACCAGGACCACAGAGACCTGGACGCTCTGAGCAGAGCTTTGTGGGCAGAAAACTGAAGGCCCAGACGTTCTCTGTGTCACACGCTTCCCGAGAAGCAAGATCCTTAGTAAGACTTTGAACTCTCTGGATATTCACATGCTCAGTCAGCAACTGTGTATCAGAATCCCAACTAATCTCCAGAACTGACTGTCAGAATTACAGCCTAAGGACCACAGACTTGGGAATGTGAAGATCCTCCCCGGGGACTGGTGCACGGAAGAAGGAGTCCCATCAGCACTGATGAGGCAGATGACAGAATGCTGGCAGTGAGTGATGTACGTGGGGAAGGGGCTGCAATGGGAAACGCTATTGGAACCTACCTGACTTTTTGGGATTCACAAAAGACATGAATTTGAATGAGAACAAACACCATGATGCACGGCAGTTAGGCCAATTTTCAAAGAACACATCTGACCGTGGTATTACTCATCACCTTAACCAGGTATTCATGAATCTCCCATGCTGCTGGTCTGAAAAACAATATTCAAATAAAGAGCTTTTTGTTTTGGAGGTTGCTATTTTGTTTTGGGTTTTGTTGGCAGGCTTTCTCTTTTTTTTCTGTTCTGTGTTTTCCCACATCCCCTATCAACACTGATTGTTTGGTCACGCCTTAAATGTATAAAATATTTATTCAGATGGTTAACTGTAGGCATCGGTCTTGTTCAAGCAAGTCCTGAGCAACAGATAAACGGGAGGCCCGAGGAAGAGGGCAGCCGTGGCTCCTCATTAATCACCCGTTCACTCCACTCGTCTCCCCAACCTCCTGCAGACCATTCAAGCTGGGGTTACTTGAGGGCTGGGAGGCAGGCGCCTCCTCCTTCAAGCACTCAGGGGGGAATGAATGCTCATACGGGAGGAGAGAGGTTTTGGTGATTAGCTTCTGTGATAGTTTCTTCAGGGAATGAAAGGTTTTGAAAGTCCTGAAGTATCTCTCAAAGTGCATGAGTAGGTACAGAGTGACGGAACAAAATGTACTAAACATTGAGGTAACAGCACATTCCTCTTCTGCTGTGATCACGGGAAGGGTGGAGTGGGGAAGTCAGAATCTGCTTAATTTGAAACTCCTTTTAAAAGGGGATACAATCCACTCTGCCTCCCTCCAAAGAAGAGGACACACTTCCTTATGTTTCACTGCTTTGACACATAAAGAGAAAGAATGAGATAAATACAGCTAAAGCTTGTCAGTGTCGAATCTCATAATAGTCTTTAAAGGCCTTACTGTGTTCTTGAGTCATGGGTGCTAGATACCTAAGACCTATGGGAAAAAGTGAATGGAATAGTCTTTAATGGGAACAGAAATGGAGAGTCTTTACACAGGTATTCCCAACTTGCATTCATGATAAATTATCCAGTAAATAGTTATATTGTGACACTGTAGCCAGGTCACTCTCAACTTCATTATCCAGAAATTCTTCTCCTTTGTCCTCTGTTTCCTTGTCCCTCCTACCCTCCTCTCCAGATGTACAAACCTAGCCCCCCTTTAGAGAGGGAAACATAAAAGCAAAGTGTAAGCAATTTGCCACAATGCCACCAAGGTTACAGGTAACTGGCCTTCCCTCTGCTCAGAATAAAGTACGTATTAAGCACCTGGCAAATATTTGCATGGTCTCCAGAGCAGGAAGATTCATTCATTTGCTCACAAAAGTACACAACTGTGGCTGAGAAAATAAATCAATTCGATTCCACAAACATTTATCAAGCTCCAGTCTGACTGTAGAGTCTTTGCAGGGAGCAGGAGGGGAAGACGGTGCAGCTGGCTACTGGAGCTGGTTCTTGAAGCAGTCTAGAAACACGCTATCCCTTCCTTCTCCCACCAAAAACAAATCCCGAGAAAAGATGCAACCAACTCTCTAAGTGACCAGCACAGCAGCATTTCATATTGTAAAAGGTAACCACCCCAAGGCATGCCAGCTCCTTTTTATAGACAGACAAGAGTTCCCTTCTTCTCTTTCTGGGTAAATAGCAATTTTGTTTATTGTGTAAAAAATATAGTACCTCCACTTTTGAGGAAACCAGTGACTAATTGTCTAGTCACCAGTCATCCTTCAGTATTTTAGATTTAAAGATGAAAAGAACTATACAGGGCCCGGCAGAAGTAAGGCTTGCTTGAGTGTGGTCGGTAGGGTACGTGAATGTCTCACATGAGATGGAGAGCGATTTGAACATTTCACCGAAAATGTTATACATATTGGTGTGCTTGAGTGTGATATTGTTATGTAACAGAATTACATGCTTATGATTTTCTAATAAAAGATTTTATAATGAAAAGGGGCGTTATTTGTGTCAACCCCCTCCCCCCCATGTACTGAAACAGGTTTTGGCATCGCCAATTTATATTATAAACTCGGCCTTATGGGAGATCTACTTAGAATGAATTCTGAACATGCAATGCAAGGGCAGGGCAAAACCAGACCCAGCCAAATATTCAAGGGGACTTCCCCTACACCGGCTTGCCCGCCCCTCCCTCCCCCCATTTCCTCCTCGGAAATTCTGAGTGGAGCTAAGAGCATTTAAGTTGCTGAGCGTGAGCCAGGTTCTATCACCTACTTGGTGGCCTCGGGAAAGGCATTTATAAACTCTGAGACCTAAAGTTCTTCATCTTGAAAACAAAGGTAATCATACCTCCTCCATCTCATTTGTGGGGTTCCTGGGAAAGTCAAATAAAATAACGAATATGAGGGTTTCATGAAACTTCTCATAATCATCAACATCAATGTTTCCCTGCACGGCCCTGAAGACATGGAGGAAGAAGGGAAACCTGAGAAAACCCTTCTCTGTTCCCCAACGTGCAGCAGAGTCTTTATTAACTCAAATGAGCTACAGCCCCCGGGGTTTAGCCACAGACTCAGTTGTAGAATCATGTCCATGAAACCAGTTTAGAAAGAAGGAAAAGCATTTTTCTTTACCCTATTTTTGTTACATTTGATATTAGGTTGTTATTTAAATTAGCAGTATTTAACTGCTGCTGGCTATTAAATAATGTACTTAGTGTCAGTCTTCTTGATTAATATGCTTAAACAGTTTAGATTGAGCAAAAATGAGATACATTCCACTACAATAGGGTATTCTGAACTTGGACAAACACGGAAATGGTGTGCTCTTTTATTCTGTAAGCTGGTATTTTTAACTATTTACTTCATATTGGCACTAGAGAGACAGCAAGGGAGTGTTCTGGGCTGCAAGGAACACAGAGTTTGGAGTGAAAGCAGCCAGACAGAACACTGCCGTGAGGCCAGTGCAATGACACGAGTCAGCACGTGCCCCAGGGGAGGAGCAGGGCTGCTGCCTGAGCCCAGTGCTGGGGGTTCGGGTGGGTACCGTGAATAAACAGAAACCGCGTGCGGCACGCACGTGTGCTGAGCAATGCGATGCTCCTAAAGCCAAGGCGAGTCGGGATGGGACAGAGGGGAGGCAGAGAGGAACCCACGAGTGGGGGGGGCCTTAGAACCTAACTGTGGGGCCGCCCTGGGATCTATGCAGGGAGGGGGGTACTCGGGGAGTGGTACATTGGTGAAGGGACACCTGCATGAGGGGGATCCCAGCTATCCTCTGTCTAGAACATTCTGCTACTATATGAAACATTGGCACTTCCTACAGGGGGAAAAAAAACACTAAAAGAAAATAATACATTTAAAGGCAAAGGAGAATCTCATTTATAAAATTATAGTAAAAATAACCACAGTCCAGCATGCTTTAATGGAGAAACCGTGAACAACAGTCTTTTAGGATTCGTGGAAAATGCTTGTCCATTTTTCATGGACTCTATCTCTACTTTCTCCCTCTACCTGAGAAGAACTGTTTTATTTAGATATAAACAAGGCAGAACAATCAAGGGCTTCAGCTACTTTCAGCTTCTTAGAACAAGGTGCAGCCGGGCAGGTGCTGGGCGGTCAGTCACCTGGAGGACAAAGTGGGCTGCCAGTGAGTCAGCCTGAGGAACGCCAACACACGGACAGACAGGTGGGCGGGGCCATTCCAGGCTTGTTGGAGAGCCAGTGTTGCCAGAGACCCATAACCTCTACAATTAAGCTGACTGGGAATATTTGTGAAAGAAAGACCAGAGGCTGGTAGGAGGAAAGGGAGGGCGGAATGAAGAGTTATTGGCACAGGGTTTCCATCTGGGAAAATGAAAAAGTTCTGGTGATGGATGATGGTGATGGTTGCACAACCAGGAGAAGGTACGTGGTGACTCTGAACAGTATATTACGGGATGTATATTTTACCACAATGAGAGAGAGAGAGAGAGACAGAGAGGAAGGGCACAAGGACTAAAAAGTAGTGAGATTTCTAGTATTGTGAGCTATGAGCCTCAAATGGCTTCCTGAATTTGAGGCACAGACCAAAGCTAAACTTCTCAATAAACACTTAAGAGAAAAGCATCAACTGGAACACACTAGTGGTGTGCCAAAGACCGTACGTCCCCACAGGCTGTATTACATAAATACGGGCATGTTTTCTAAAACAGTAGAGCACCTTCCCCCTACAGGAGACTGAGCTCTTCACACAATGTAGTGCATGACTCTTCCCTGCAGTCTAGAAAGATGATACTGTTATTATCCTCATTATTATTATGGCAGCTATTTTCTATCTATTAACAGTTCTCAGTGAGCCAGCTGCTATGCTTTTCCTCCTTTGTTGCAGATAGGAACTGAAGGGACACAGAAGTTCTGTGCTCTGCCTTGATAAGCAAGACGACCAAAAACCAGGAGCAGCGCCCAAGGCCACGACACTCTGCAGAGGAGGCAGCGTTTGGCCCTGTTCAGAAAACCCTGCAATGCTTCATGCTCCTTTCGAGACTCTCACCACCAAGCAAGGCCCCTACTTAGTAGATTATGTATTTCCTTGTCAAACAGCAGATATTTATTTTGGCACATGCAAGATATGCAAGTGGATTTAATAAAATTACATTATTAAAGGTTATTTTAAGGTTAAACCACAGAGATAAGAAATTCAATCTCAGGACCCCAATTAATTGGTTATTCTTTTTACAGAGTCTCAAATGTTTCCCATTACAAAATAGTTAAAATCATGGATAGCCACGAAGTCTGTGCCCGCAATCCTTGTGGGTTTCATTTTACAGGTTACAAAAAGCCCCCAAATAATGGCAATTTCATAGTAACTATTGATTGTTTAATTACTTGAGACTGCCTTATAATCACCAAGTCTTTAAGGGTGCTGTGAGATCTAAAAACAACAAGTCACCAGGGTGTTGTGCATCAAGTTATTTGGCAATTCACTGATTTCAAATGGAACAAAAGTATTTTGAACTAAAGCAATTTAAACACTTCAAATGTAAGGTGGGCACCCACATGCCAAGCCAATCATAGATGCTAATGATAAATGCTGAACATGAACCAATGAGTAAATGAGGTAAACAAAACCCCAGGATAGAGATAAGAATGGCAGAAACTCCTCCCCAAAGGCAAAGACACCAAAAAGAACTCTCAAACAACCTGAGAGGCAATACCTTAGCTCAGTGGCTCTCATTTTTGGCTGCACATTAGGAGCATCTGGGAAGTTCTGGAAACAACTTTATCCAGGCTTCTACCAGACCAACTAAAACCAAATCTCTATAGAAGGGTCCAGATAGATGCAGATTTTCCAAAGCTATATGACATGATTTCTGTAAACACAGGGCTGAAAACCACTAGCAGCAACAAGAAATCAGACACGCTTCCCTGGGGCAAGTTTTAGTAGCAACTCTGGTGGTCTGGAAGCCAAGCAGAGAAAGTGTCCCTTCCCCATGGCACACAACAGGATGCTCATGAAGGTCTTCCCTTGGGTCACACATGTCAATCATCGAATGTATTATGCCCATCAGACCCGCAGCATGAGGTAGCACGGTCTTGGGCCAAATTAGACAAAAAGAACACAGAGATCTCTGAGGATAAAAAACTCATCAGGCCTACACATTTTAAAGGTAAATGATCTACTTACGGAGAAGCAAGAATAAAACTGTTACATATAATTCTGGTCAACTGCCATTAAAGTATACTCTGAGACTAAAGTTAACAATATTAATAACTCAGTAATCTTAAGATCTTAGCTATAGTCAAAACTAAGACTAAGAACAATGCTTTGCATGTGCTATAATATCACAGAGACATTTTTTAAAATGTTTGTTTGATGTTAAAAATCACAGTTTCTGTACTCGTAGGAAAACAGTGTTTGGGTATTTTGGCAGTTACACAAAAGGTTTTTTTAATTGAATGAAACTAGTTAGCACTCTTGGCCATATCATCAGTTTATTTTAATAGATGAAATGTGTGACTATATTCAGTACAAAAATTATTTTTAAAGGCAATCAACAGATGAGACCTGGCCCAAGAGCCTGGTTAGTACTTGAGCAGGAAAGACACCTGCACTGCCATGAAAACACCCTCCTCCACAGGAGGCTGCGGCAACACGGATTACACTCAGCTATGACACAGGGGCAGAAGCCATCCTGATCCTCTGTGCTCTGTGAAATGGTTCCAAGAGGCAGTACTAGCGGTTATTTAGGTAGGAAGGGGAAAGGAATGAGTACACAGTTAAATAAATTGGGAAAATACTGGGTAAAATGAAGTAATACAAAGACTAATGTTCAGGCAGAAGGGATGGTTCCTACTGCTTTAAAACTTCTTTAGTCTCTCTATTCTATTCTTTTTTCACAGTGCTGACCTTTGGGTTCCAATGAACACCCTTTGAGAAAGGTGACTAACCAGCAGACAAATGTTAATGAGACAAAGGTCAAGCAAAAGCAAAGCCACAGACATCACCACTCAGTCCAATGACTCTTTTTTCCCTGAAGACTGGAAAACAGGAAGCAGGCAGGGTCTAAGAATGAATGTGCAGCTGGAGTCAGCTACTCCGAGAGGAATATCACTTACTGAGTAACACACAGCACGAGCACAAGGATGAAGAAGACAAACGGGAATAGACTTCATTAGACCCTGGTCTACAACACTCTGCCACCTACCTTGTAATGAATGACAATAGCAATAATCAAACCTTAAGTGTACCTAGCAGCTTAAACTTAACAAAATACTTTCATAGTCCGTAATTTGTTTCATCCTCAGGATATAACCTGGTGGGATATATCCAAAAAGGTATTTTTATTCTCATTTTACAGATAAGAGGAACTGAAGCTCTAGTGGCTGTTTGGTAAGCTCCAAGCTGCAGCAAGTTAGAGGCAGAACTAAAACCAGAAAGGTAGGTCCTCATCTCTGAAATAAGGTCCTTTCTATGCCAAATTCCTTCCAGGTCTCATAATAGAGTCTCCCTACTTAGAACTTGTACTACCCTAAGAGGGTATACTGTTGATTATCCCTTCAAATTTGTAAAATGTGTAATTACTTAAAAATCACTTACCCCACTAAAGTTCTGGAATGCTACAACCAATTCTTATTTCCTCTAATAATCTACATTTTTCTTTACAGATTATCAAGAAGTTGGCTTTTTTTAACACTAAATACCAACAACAGCATCTAAATGGCAATTATATCATCAAATGCCACATAAGAAGTAGGCATTGTGCATTGGATCTAATATAAATAGAGCAATTCGGAGCTTACATGAATATCAAGAATGCGAAGTGGTGGAAGGTGAGGCACAGAGGTAAGTGTGTCTCTGACTTCATCTGCTATGAATGCTTCCTTCAGATCATATCATCTTTTACAAAAACAAGACCATGGAAAGAACCGGTAAAGTAGGCTCCCACTGGCACATGTTGGGGAAGAAGAAAAGGTGACTGACTGCCTACTGTGTGTCGGGCACTGAGCTGAGGACTTCCACATACATCTCACTTCAGTTTTCGTAACAACTCTCCACTGTACTATTATTAACAGAGGAAGAATTCCAGACTCAGAGTGAGTTGGCTCTCTTCTCACACCCAAAACGAAGCAGAACCAGATGGGGAATCCAGCTGAGCCCTGCTCCAAACTCCTTTTTATACACTCCTCCCCCTTATGAAAATGCTAAATTGCACTCCAAGATGTACACATGCCAAGACCTTGAAGCTGTTTCCAAATGCTCCGCCCACCATCCATTCAAGTCCCCACTCTGCCTGGGCAGCATTAATTGCTCCATATTCTACACTCTCACTGCCTCTTTTTGGACATTAATTTTAAGTTTTACAATTTTGTCTTATCTTTAGAGAAATGGCTCTCAACTGAGGGCAATTTTGCAGTAGTCATTTGGCAATATCTGGGGATATTTTCAGTTGTCATGACTGTGAGGTGTTACTGGAATCTCACAGGCGGAGGCCTGGGATGCTGCTAAATATCCCACAGTGCCCAGGAGAGCCCCTGTGACAAAGGGCTATCTGAACCAAAATGTCAAGCATGTTAAGGCTAAGAAACCCTGATTTGGAGTGATAATGTAGTTGAATACATGCTTTAGTTTCTTGCACTATAAAATCACAAGAAATAACTAAGTCAATATATATGGAAACATTTAGCACACAGCAGGCACTCAGAGTACTAAACAGATAATCTTGTTGGACACTTCTGTAGATTAAGAGCCCTGCATTCGGTTGGCCTGCATTCTTCCCACACAGAGCACAGGGTTTTTTCATTGGCTCTAAACAAATGTGAAATAACGCATTCTTTATATTGAAAATTCTTGATTAAAAGAACAAGTGCCACTATTATCTAAGGAACACAGCATTCTCCCATACTCACTCCTTATCAAACAAGTGAACAGTATAATCCACAATTCATTAGAATAGACTATGAAAAGCTACATTGCACAGAACACCTCCAGATCAAGACTGCTAGTAAGCTTACTATTAAAACACTTTGTCTTACTTTGACAGAAAGTTAATTAAGAGATCACAATGCAGATTTGAGGACATCTAATACAACAGGCTCAGATTCTTCTTTCTGTACCAGGTCAGTTTTGACCATATTGATCCTCAGATTTTGAGTCAGTTATCCAGGAATAACCTTACACTGTAATCACAAGCATGTCAAATAAAAACGCCAAAAGTCAAATCTCTGAATGAGTACATCAAACTACTTGGCATCACATCCCAAGTCAAAATCTTAATATTTTTCACTTTTCCTAGTTTACACCAGTTGGAATCAGCATGGATATCCTAAAGTAAATGACTACAAAAAGCACTAGGATGAGCATTCATTCAAGGGGCCCTCCAGCGGGATAATCTGTAACCATTTCCATGAGGTTTTTGGAGGTGTGGCCCCAGGGCCCTGAACATCAGAATGAATGCATGCATTGAATAAAAGTGAGATTCCTGGACCACACCCCAGACCTACTGAATCAAAATTTCAGAGGTTGAGCCTGGAAATTTATAATTTAAATAATTTCCCAAATATTCATTTTGCACACTCAAGTTTGAGAACCCCTGCCAGGAGACTGAATCCCAGAAAATTGATTTGCTCCATTTTGTAAACTTTCAGCCAGCGTGGATCTTGATTCTACAGACTATTGATGACTCACTCAACATAAAATCTATATTCACCTCCCAACATGAAAAGAAAAACACAGGTAGGTCATTTTGTTGATTCCTGCTGTGCAAATATGCTCTTCTGAAATAAGCAGGCTGATATTTTATGGGAAATACCAAAAGTAAGCCGGGAATTAATATAAAAAGAATTATCAAGGAAAACAGAGATCAATTCTGGGACCAACGATGGCTAACACCTACTACAATCAGACTGTGGATACAGTGATGGCTAGACAGTAGGTCCCTGCCCTTATTTTTCTTTTTTTTAAATAGATTTTATTTATTTATTTTTAGAGAGGGAAGGGAGAGAGAGAGAGAGAAACATCAATGTGTGGTTGCTGGGAGCCATGGCCTGCAACCCAGGCATGTGCCCTGACTGGGAATCGAACCTGCGATGCTTTGGTTCGCAGCCCGCCCTCAATCCACTGAGCTATGCCAGCCAGGGCTATTTTTCTTTTATTTGTGCTTTTAAATTGTTTATATGCACACATAAACAAAGAATTAAGATAATGAAGACAATGAAACAGGCTGAGGTGATAAAGTTTGAGGGGGAGGGAGGCAGAAGGGGTGGCTGGCTACATTAGATACAAGGATGAAAAGTGGCCTGTTTGAGGAGGCAACATTTCGGCTGAGACCCAAAGGGGAAGTGCCCCGTCACAGGAGGGGACAGAGCAAGGGTTGCATGCAGGGAGGTGGTAACTGTAAAGACTCCTAAGGTAAGAACAAGGTTCTCATGAACTTATTATAGGAATTAAATTAAAAATCAGATAATACACATAAAAAGTTTTATAAAGTGGAAGACTACGTAAAAGTATAAAGCATTACTTTTAGTGCAGGTTCCGGCAGAAGGAAGACCTGCTCGACCGTGGCTGGCAGGGTAACAATATGGGCATCACAATTTAGTTTTAATTTGAACATTTCACCTAAAATGTCATATGGTGTGCTTGAGTGTGCTACTGTTATGTTACAGAATTACATGCTTATGGTTTTGTAACAAAAGATTTTATAATAAAAGGGGCACTATTTGTGTTGGATCCTATACATTTATCCTGGTTTATGTCCTGAAACTATCCTCATCTGAGGATAATGAGGGGCCTGAGGTCTGTGGAATATGAAGAATTAATTAAGCAATTGAGGTCATGTTGTCTGGAGAGCAGGAGACACAAGTATGTGTTTGGGGGAAGTAGGGAGAAGTCTTCTTCAAATATTGGAAGGGCTCTGTTCTCATAGAAGAAGATGTAATTTCTCTTTTTTAAATAGCTCTGATGGTATGGTAAATATTTTAGGAAGCCAAAATCTTGGCTCAATGTGGTAATGAACATTCAAAGAGAGTTGTAGGAAAATGGACCAACTGGCAGGTAGTAAGTGCCATGTGACTGGAGGAGATCAAGAATGGGTTGAATAGCCCTGGCTGGTGTGGTTTGATTCCCAGTCAGATTTGGGCACATGACTGCTTTGAGGGCCAGGTCCCTGGTTAAGGTTGTGTGAGAGGCAGCTAATCAATGACTCTCTCACACAACAATGTTTCTCACCCTCTTTTTCTCCCTCCTTTCCCCTCTCTCCAAAAAGTAAATAAAATCTTTAAAAAAAGAGAATGGGTTGAATAGGCAGCTGGTGCCAAAATGATTGGATTAGATGACCTATAAGGACCTTTGCAGCCCTTTGGACACACACACACACACACACGCACGCACGCACGCGCGCGCGCGCTAACAGCGCGCTCTCTCTCACAAGCACTATAACCACCAAGGCGACCTCTTTACTTCATCTTTTACAACCTTAAGGAAGTTTCACGACAAACCTGAGCAATACTGAGGAATCTGCTGGGTTCCCATTTCACAATACCACCTGGGACTAAAATACATCTCCAACTCTGTGACAACCAATATATACTTCATTTTTTAAAGATTTTTTTATTTATTTTTAAAGAGAAGGAAAGGGAGGGAGAAAGAGAGGGGGAGAAACATCGATGTGTGGTTGCCTCTTGTGCACCCTCTACTGGGGACATGGCCCACAACCCAGGCATGTGCCCTGACTAGGAATTGAACCAGCAACCCTTTGGTTTGTAGGCAGACACTCAATCCAGTGAGCCACATCAGCCAGGGCCCAAAATGTATTTCAAAAGGGCAAATTAAGAAATGGGATATACTAACATTCATTTTTGAAATCTATAGCTATGATTTAGTGGTGTTTTAGCAGTAAACACTTGACAACTATTTCAAATTCTTAAAATAATTACTCTATTTTCATGAAAACATGTCTGGATTCTGTTAGGTCCCAATAGGTGGCGTCCCAACAAACAGCCCACACCATAGGCAAACAGGTATGTGGCCTTCTGTTGTTTTGTTTTTTAATGGGGGCCATGGGCCCAAGAAGATGGCTTCCTTATTGAAACCCCTGACGTAGAAGCACTACTCTTTATTATTTAGGCACTCTATTCTGTAAAGAAAGTAAAAAACAGAACTGCCACTTGATCGCCTGGGACCAAAATGCTAAAGATAAATAAATCTAGCCTTCTAAGAACAGACAGACCAGGCTAGACTTGGGAGCAAGACCAGAAGCAACTTGGAAAAGCTAAACATTGTTACTAAGTGACACTTATATAAAATATTTATATTTCCATATCTAGAGGTATGTGGCTTATATGTAGATAGACTTCAGGAAATATTATCTTAGTATCTACATATACTTTGTATTTATTATATTATGTATGTTTCTTAAAAACTGGTAGTAGTTTCTTAAATACTAGTCAGCAGTATTTTAGAAATACCTATTCCATAAATGTTAAATATAACCTATAATGTGAACAATTACTTCCTAAGTTGTTTTTCTTCAGGTTCGCATTTGAGTTCAATTTCTGCTATTTGTATTGACCTTTAATCCTTTAGAACACAGGCGGCAAACCCAAGGCCCAAGGACCAAATCCCGCCCTCCACCTTGTTTTATAGGGCCCGGCACCTTGTTTCTACCTGTCAGCAGTGCTGAGCTCCTTGACCCTAGTTAAGGAGTAGTTACATTTATACAGTCCTAAACTTACATTCAGTCCTTTGAAGGCAACCGCGAGGCTGATGTGGCCCCCAGTGAAAATGAGTTTGACACCCCTGCTTTAGAACTCAAGGTAACAGCAGAACTGGATTAGTGGCTCAAGAAACCCAGTGCCACCTCATATCACCTGCGTCGCCTAAAAACTGAACTTGTAACTGGGTAGGGAGTTTTAATTCTTTAGATAAGTCCCCAAAGTATTTCTAACTACGTTCGCACTTGACGAACGCACAGAAACGCTGCGATGCCACAAAACACCACCTGGGGCTGGTGAAAGGGACCAAGTCTCCGGTCCCAAACCCCACAACCATTCTTTGCAGTCTCCCTTCAGCCTGAGAGGTGCCAAAGTTTTGTATCAACCACTTAGAGAATGGCACCCTTCAGAACAATAATGTTAACAACGCGGTTGGTAAAAACCTTTCTTCTCTAAAAAGACCTGAAGCCTCTTGCCATTTTGTTTCCTCTTTGTTTTCAGGTACAAGATGTTAGGGATGATTCTGAATTTTCCCCACCTTCTCACCCTTGAGTGAATCTCTTTGTTATCTTTTCTTGCAAAACTGTCCAGTCCACCCCTTAGATTAGCAGACAAAGCTGTGGGTTATGAACTGCATTCGACAGGTGGGAAGAAGCACAGTACAGTGGAATGGCTCTAAGAAAGGGTGCCATGAACCAGCAGCATGCTATGGAGTTGCTCCTCCACACTGACAGCAAATCAGAAGTAATTTTCTGCCTAAATCAGAGATTAATTCATTAGTTCACCTTAACTCTCAAGTTGAATCCAATTTCTCAAAATGCAACAATACATTCTTTGAACCTAATTATCTCCATTGAAAGTATTTAAAGCATTTGCTGAGACACATTTCTTTCTTCTGTCAGACAGGATCAGTGTCAAGTGAACACCTTGGGTAGACTACATTCTAATTGCAGGGGGCTGACATTTTAAGAAATAATTGTTCCTTGTAAGGGAGAAAATTTCCCCTGGAATGAAGACCAAAGGGTACCTCCAGTAAATAAAGGTTTAAATATTTATCTGTTTACAACTGTGCTTTAAAAACAAGATTACTCTCTCTCTATATATATACACACACACACATACACACATGTATGTTTACATATATGTGTGTGTATACTTTTGACATACTATGCAATTGTAAATATTATAATCCAGGTGACTTCTAGGATAATTTTAATCAACTAAGTGAAGTTGAGGCCCCAGAGAAGGAATTTTTAAAAATAAAACAAGGGATAATTAGTAATGGAAATGACATCCATATCACTAGCACTCAGGAATATGATGAATGTTTCTCTTAGAAACAATCATAAGGAAACGGTTTATTTGGAAGGTAGTTGTTTCAATAGCTCATTCACTAAAACCCCCTGAGTTTTAGTCTAAAAACAGTTCATTTCCATTTCCTTTTGATTATCAGAAAGAGAATCAACCCACATTTTAAACAACCATTTTAAGGTAATTTCCTGGGGGGAAGTACCTTTTTAAAAGCATTTTTGGGGTGAGTTTGTAAGCAAAAATTAGTAAAAGGGCAAGGAGGACTTCTCATTCCCCAGCACGATCTCAACTCAAGTTTAACTTTTCGTTCTTTTGTATCCTGCAAAAAGCCACTGCTACACTAGGCCTTTGCTTTGTGAGGTCACCAGCTTTTTCCCTAACACTCTTCACTAAACTCATTTAACTCATGCCATAGGCCAGTAACAAATCTATTTTTCCAGAGATGATGTGCCAATAGCTTAAATTCCTAAAGAGAATGGCATCCTTTGCTCCTTTGGAAAGCAGTTGGCAATGATTAAAGTACAGGAAACTAACCACCTGAAGAACTTCGAATATGCAGACATGTATCAGACACAAACATTGTAGTACACAATGAAGGGAAAGGCCTGAATCCCAGAATCCAGTTTAGGCAACGGGATGACACATGTATCTAAAATGATGGAGAGTCAACTCGAAACTGCATTATTTAATTTTAAATCTGCTATGAGGCATACATGAGCAACAACAGACAGCGCTGCAACTCAGCATTCATGAACTCAAACCACACATAAGCCATGTTCAAACCCCACTGAACTTACCTTATAAACTTGTCCATATGTTCCATTTCCAACAAGTTCCACCAATTCAAAGATCCCTGCAGGGTCCTGAAAGAAAATAAACAAACAATAAAAATTCAAACAACATTCCAAGCATTGTCTTAAATAAAAGCAAATACTTATTTAAATACACAAATAACTTTAGCTTTGGGGGCTCTCATGTGTTAATATTAAACACTATTAAATTTTAATCCAGTTGCAGCTATGAAATTAGTCAAAATCCATTTTGTTTCTATTTTACACTTCTATGAGATGTGTTTAAACCAGATAAAAGAAGATGTGATCCGCTGAAACAATAAAAAAAGACTTACATTTCTTACTGTCAAATGGAAATACACTTGCAGGTACATCAAGACAAAATGAGAGACCCATCATTCTGAGGTTCTAACTTGTTCTTTGAGATCTCTGAGCTGCTCATTGTGTGAACACTGGCAGTTAAGGAAGCGGTGTTCCAGGTTGTGGGACTACCTTACCTGGTGGTCACCACAAAATCAACACAGTGGCCCCTCCTGCAGTGTTTTCCTCTGGACTCATCTCCCCCCTCTGCAATGCTACCTCTGCAAAACACCCTGGTGCAGATGGCCTCCAGTGTCTGCAGCACCTGCACAGCACCTGCAGGTGTTAGGATGCAAACTAAACCGGAGAATTATGCATGTTCCCACCACCAAGCAGGTATCTGCCTACCCTCAGTGTCAGTCAAACATTTGAATGCTTAACACATGTCCGATAATTGAAGCTGTTCTTACTGAATCACTGTTCCAAAAAGTTGAAAAGAAACATCAAAGGCTGTAAAGTTCAACTCAGAGGCAGAAATTGACATTGACTTCTACTGATTCCTAACTAGACAGACATTGTTTCTTGAGAAGCCTAATTCAAGAATCACAGACGTAAAAGTCCACAGAAACCAGGGAAGTGATGGAAGAGTGAAGCAGGGTAGCTGAGGCCCGAGGCCAACTGAAGAAGTCTCGTCTCCTTTGGGTGGGGCGGGGGGCTGTGGAATTTTACTTAGCTGGAACAGTTGTACTATAAACCTGTGAACACAGTATCTCCAGGTCTAAAGGTTTTTCTTTTTCTTTTTTTCCAAGAAAAACTGAACATTCTGTTTAATATGAAATCTCCCAATTTTGAAATGTTAAGAACTAACTTACTTTTTAAAAATATACTCCGAAGGACAAATAAAAGACTGCTACCTCTGGCTAAGAGCAGCTACTACCGCTGGTGAACACTTGATTACGAGCGCGCTGCCACACATTATTACAGTGGCTGAGAGGTGGGAGGGGGAAACCAGGCCCGGGGCTCCAGACCGGGCTGGGCTGACCCTCAGCTCCACCCTCACTGGCTGGGAGCCTCGAGCACACCCTGGGAGGGCAACTGAGTCTCTGAGCAGGTTAAACAGGGGACGGCGTCTACCTAGCAGAGCCCCCGTGAAGAGTTAGTGAGGGCCCAACACCAGCCCTTGCACGTAGTCAGCAACCCATTATTAACATCCCACCCCAGTTGTTAAGCGAAGGAATCCCACACCGCTAATAGCGCAGAAAGGAAGAAGGGTTGCCTCGGGGCTGCGATTCATGCGGAAGGAGACACACGAGTTGGATGTGACAAGTCAGAGTTCCTTAACGTCACAGTCTTGAGTAAATCAGGCCCAAGAACAGCCCTCAGCTCTGTGCCTTCAAAGATTCCACATGGAAAACAAATAAAAACAAACAAAACCTGAAAACCAACAGCTGAAGCACTTAGTCACTGAGAAAGATGGGAATTAGCATTATCCGTTATTATAAAGACAGAAGGGCAGGAAACCACACTCCAGACTCGAATCCCAACAGAGCTAACCGTCCACAAGGTCCAGCTCTTCCCCACCTGGTCAGGGAGGGAGGTGTAGATGCGGTTCCAGAAGCAACCGTGAAACATCACAACAGAGCCGTGGGGCTCTGTCCCCCAAGGCCCCCATTACTAAAAGACAAAAGTTAAGGCCACCTGAGAGGCCTCAAGATAGGAAAGAAAAATTGTTGTTCAACTGCTAGGCAGCAGGTTTTATTAAAAACGAATTAGAAACCAATGGGGAAAAGGGAAAAAGAAACCCACGAGCAGTGGCAGCTGCTGTTTGTTTCGAAGCTGTGCCTCCCAGAAGTTTGTTTGCTCAGTGCTGTTTCCGCAACAAATTTCAAGGGAGGTTCTACATGTGCTTGAAATATCTCAATTCTGTTTTCAACATTCACTTTTCTTGACTAAAAAGAACATATGAATGAAAGAGTCGATGCAGGATGGTGACTACTAGCTGCCTTAAGGAGAGTGGGAAGTGTAAGAGGAGTGGAGGGGAGGGCGGAAACAGAAACAGGGTGCAGAGTGGGGACCAGCTTCTGCAGCAAGGGGTCACCCCATCTCATGGACCCTTCTACAGGACTAGGGTTTAATGGGTAGGTCTCTGGAGGAGCTGAACAGCTGACTTCTAGGCACTTTCCTCTCCTTGAATAGTCCATTAATGGGTATATGGCCCAATCACTCGGGGCCAAGGAGGCTCAATGCCAAGGCTTTTGTTCCAGCTACTGAGAGAGAAGATCTTTCCACTGGACATGCCTAAGGGGATCAGAAGCAAAGGTCAGAGGGACTACAGACTTTGACTGGTGACCCCTCTTAGGTAGGCAACCGAACTGAAAACAATGAGTGACCTAGGTTGGTTCCCCAGGAAATGGACTCTGCAAATCACAGAGGGAGTTTACTGGCATATGCACAGCAGGGGACTGAAGGGAGAAGGACTTGACTGTGCAGACTGAAGAGCTCAACTGGGAAGCACAGGAGCTGTGAGTCAGAAGTATCCTACCTTGAGGCATGGGAGCCTTTATATCCCACCCCCATTGACTTGTCATGACATGCAGGCTGTCCTCCACCACCATCCCAGATGCTGTGGTCTTGGGTGGAGCAGCTCACTTCAGCTGAGGACAAGTCCCAGGTGAGAACCATCACCAGCTGCCTACACCCCCTGCAGGTGGACAATGAGGGCCTCAGTAGAGGAAAGGGGGTCTGGGTGGCATGCCACAGCATCCAGTACAGCATCATGGCTAGAAATGAGTAACAGTTTGGAACTAGAAGAGAATTTATAAGCATCTGCGTTCTACAGTATGCTGACAGTGATAAGGCAAAATGGCACAATTAGAGTAATGGTATTTGCAAGGAAGGAGCTTTCTGAGACCCTAGGAAGCAGAAGGCAGGGGTATTGTTCAAAGAGACTTGAACTTAGCACTGACCCTATGCTTCCCTCTCTACCCCCAATCCAAGCACCCAGAGCACTAGATGTTTGTGAATCTTCCCTTGCACAAATGCATGCCATTTTTAGTTACGTTCTTGTGAAATGGCAATATATTCTGAATACAGTAAGCATTCCCCTGTCTTCTCCACTCTTATGGGGCTCTAACGTATGACCCTTGAGGAAACACAGGTTTGAACTATATGGGTTCACTTACAGGCAAATATTTTTCAATAAATACTGTAATGTATTTTTTCTTCTTTATAATTTTCCTCATAACATTTTGTTCTCTCTAGCTTACTTTACAGTAGGAATATGGTATATATTACATATAACATACAAAATATGTGTTAATCAACTGTTTATGTAACCAGTAAGGCTTCCAATCAGAGGTAGGCTATTAGCACTTAAGTTCTGAGGGAGTCAGAATTTATATATGAGTTTTCAACTGCATAAAGGATCAGTACCCCCAACCCCCATGTGTTTAGAATTGCCTGTCTGTTTCCCTAAGGATCACCAATGACCTCAGCCTGTTATCTGTAGTGGTCTCTTATCAGCCCTGTCCTAGTTGTCCCTCTAATACTGCTGAGCACCACCACGCTTATTGAAAATGTACCCCCTCCTTTGTCTTCCAATACACCACTCAGTCTCTCACAGATTATTTCTTCTGCCCATATCTTAAGGGTAGGTTGACCCCAAGGTTCTCTCTTCATATTGTTCATGTGCTAAAGATTTTCTCTCCAAATGCCCACCACATCCATCTACTCCACTCCATTCATACCTCGGGCCTCACCATCTCTTGTTGGCACTACTTACTTGCAATCAGTTCTTGCCTCCTCTCAATCTATCCTTCAAACCAATCTTCCTAAAATAGACATTTCTAACCACAACATGCAATGCTTTAAAACTCTACATGATGTGGTTCAAAGTGAGAGCAAGATCCTCCCATCCACAGGCCTGCCCTTCATTCTCGGCCTTGTGCTCCATCATGTTGTGTGTAAGCAACCACCTCACGCCACCCGCCCCTTCCCTCACACACCGCATTGGGGTGTGTCTCTGTGCCTTGGTTATGATGTCTGCCTGCCAAGATTACTCCATTCTCTAACAGGCAAGCCAACCCTTGAAAGCCCAGTTTGCCACCTCCTCTGGGAAACCTTGCTCTAATTAGCACCAGCTCCCCTCTGCACTCAAAGTATGTTGTGCGTAAACTCTATGATGACCACTTTCCCACAGTACTATGCCCTCTTCCATTTCTCTCTTTTGATGAATTACAAATGCCCTGAGAGCAGGGACTGTAACATATTTATCTTATCATTTCCCAGGACTTGGCACAGCATCCCACACATAACTGCTGGCAATAGCTATTTACTGAATACTGTTGATGTCTCACTCTCAGTGCTCCACAACATGCATAGAAAAAGTCACAAAAATTGGGATCAGAATGTAGAGCCAAAGGTCTAGCAAACTTGGATCATTTCTTTTCCAAACCAGACAAGCTGTCCCAGCCACTGCCCCCTGGACCCCCCTTACCCTGCTCCCCTTTGCACAAAACTGTCACATGCAAAGCTCCTACGGTGTTTCCAGCTCTAAAGAAAATTCATAAAGCCCATTGGTGCAAGCTGTGGCTCATGTGCACCAGGCACACAGGCTATCAGCGTGTGGCCAAGCACAATGCAACAAGGGGAAGATGCTGTACCTAATGATCATGTTACAAAGACAGGAAAGCTGAGAGACAAGCATCAGCTTAATTCTCCCTCTCGTGTTTGCTCAGCCACTAGTAAAGCCAGGATGGGCAGCATGAAAGAAAGTTACACACACCAAGGAGAAAAGAGCAAATCGCTGACATTTACCAAAGTCAGGAATCCCTGTTGGCTACGCATGCCTTTATTCAGATCTTAACCTTTGCTGGGAGGCCGAGAAGAAAATTTAATTCTAAGGTAGTTTACATTATTTCATAATGAAATATAACTGTAACATTTCAAAAGGCAAGCTGCTCTATGAAAGAAATGTAAGTTTTCAGCAAGTACTGATAAAGGCAAATTTAGTTGTCATAATAAAAATCAAAATAGTAGCTAACATTTCATGAGCAGTTATATGCCGAGCCCTATTCTAAGCATTTTCCATAAACAGGTAATTTAATTATCACAGCTCCATCAAGTGGAAGCTACCGTTGTCTTTGTTTTACAGATGCTGAAACTGAGGCACAGAGACTGAGCGTCTGGTCAAGGTCACAGCACCGAAGAGTGACTGAGCCAGCAATGCATAGCAGGCCAGTCACACCCCAAACCCAGTGCTCCTAACCTCTCAGGCTTCACCAGCTTCATGGAATCAGAATCCCCGGCCCCTGACTTCCCATTTGCTAGCTCTCCAGCCTTGGGCACATTTCATAACTGCTCTGAGCTGCAGTGTCTTCATCTTTAACACGGGGACAATATCACCTCCCTCACAGGGTTACTTTGAGGCGTGTGGAAGTGTCTGGACCAGCTCAGGGTCTGGTACACCATAGGGCTTCCAGAAATATTAACCTCCTTCTTTTCTCTTTGAAAAACAGTTCACTTAATATACAAAAAGATGCCACAGAAAAATTTGGCCTGTATTTTATATTTTTTCACTAAAAATCAGTAAAAGAAAATGTATTGTTCCTATTGTTTTTGTTAACTAATATAAATACTTACTTAGTAAACTGGGTCAGATATTTATGAACAGAAAGATGTCTCTTTAGATATTAGCAAGACTACTGGGAAGACACGCTAACTTTGGGGACTCTTGGGATGTTGCAATAAATTCTCTCAATATCGGTCGAAATTCTAGAATTCAGACAACAGTGGCAGGCATCAGCCTGACTTCACAGCAGGATGGAGAGATTTAAGATCTAGAAGTTAATATTCATAGTTGCTGAGTTATACTTTAATTCTTCCAGGTCCCCTGAATGATACTGAATTTATTGTAACACTAAATAACATCTCTAGACTAAATCCCAGAGTAGGATGATTACTCCTTAGCATCATACAAAAGGATACATATTCTTCCCCAAACCCCCTCCCTGCTCTGAAAATGAAATTAAGAGAATGACTGGGAGGGATCATGAGCAATGGCTTAAAAGACTCTAGACTCCCTCTCTCCCAAACTCCTCTTAAAGACATAGCCATTCTGTGACACACCTTTCATTTGATTCACCAGTCAGTCTTTGGGCACAGTGAAACAGGCCCCAGCAGAACAGGGGTGGCTGATCTGGCTCCTGGAAGGAATGCCCACCCCCGGATTCCCTACTGACATCTGCCAAGGGACTGTGCTTACTCTAAACTCAGGGGCCTTAAAAAGACCAAAATGTTATTTCTCCTAGAACTGTATTTAGCAGCTGTTTGCTCAGTTTCAGCCTAACTGACAAGTATATGCTTACAAAAGCAAAACAGAACAAAGAAAACGGGAACAGGAGAACTCTCCAAATTTATCTTGAGCCTTCAGGCTTCTCAACAGCATCGTCCTTCCGAAGTAAGTACAGGAGCTAGGACGGGCTGATGCAACACCCCCAACCTAGTCCATGCTGCACTCCCAGCCAAACAAGGTCCCTCTAAGCTCACTGTACAGGCACCTCCTCCCTTCCTTCCCGCATAGTGGGGGCTCAAGGAGTCAAGGTTTTGCCTTCCACGGGGGGGCGGCAGGGGGGTTATTCAGGCTCTGAGCTCCACCTGCATCCTCCCTCCCACATACTATCTTAGGTAGAAGCAGAGGGTGCTTCAGTCTAATCAAGAAAACAGACACACGCAAGTCACCACATGCACACAACTCATTGAATTACAATGATAAGTGACACGCAGGAAAAGTATGAGGTGCTCCAAGGGGGATCTAGAATGTTGCCTAGATTTATCTTCATTAACATACTGCCCAAGCCATGCATCTCAAGTAGAACAGATAATTCAAGCAAAACAAAACAAAAAAAACAATGTGTGTGTATATGAAAATAAAGATAAAACTCTGCTGCATTTTCTCAATCATCGGTATAGATCAAATTAAACTACAGATCTATCAGAGGATTGGAGCAAAACGTTGGGGTTCCCTTACTCATGTTGTTTGACCTATCCTATTTTGGTCTTCCCATATGAACAGTGGGATAATCCGCTTTGGCCTGCCTTTTTCCCAAGGTTGTGGACAGCTCCCCAGTTCTACGCACCCAGCATCGTCCTTTGGGAAGGGTGCTCCTGAGTGCAGGATGATTGGAGCATGTCATCCGCCCCATACAGATATGCCTGGCTAGATGGCACTGGTGTCCTCTTACCAATAGTCCCCACTGGCTACACCAGAACATGGTCCCAGCCAAGCCTCAAGGAACAGCATTCCTGATGCTTAGCAGGCAGCTGCTTCCAGCCCTTGGGCCAGCGAGACCGGAGCCTCCCCACCTCCTGTTCAAAGTTCCACCTGCTACTGAACAGCCATCAGTAGTGAAAAGCTTCCCCTGCCCCTTGCCCCTGCTCACCTGCTCCACTCTGGACTCTGCCCTCCAGCCCGTCCTCCCAAAGGCAGTCTTCAGAATCAGATCTGAAACCTGGCTCCTCAGATTCACAGCTACAAACCTCAAACGACACTGATCATTATCACTGTCTCTGGGATCAATGATGGCCTGCATGCTTTACATACATTTTCATATTTAATCCTCACAGCAATCACAGGAAATGGGTATTACTAACCCCAATTTTCAGATGATGGAACAAAATCTTCAAGGAATTAAGTAAGTTGCCCAAGGTCAAACAGTATGTGGTAGAAAGAGCAGCCAGGACCAGACTGTAAAGTCAGGATAAAAATACCTTGCACGACGATTGTTCTGAGCATCAGAAACAACGTATGTAAAGAATTCAGCACAGTGTACAGCAGGGCTTAACAAATCAGGCTACCACTATTATTCCTATTGCTGCTGGTATTATTGAAAGTTCCCCAAGGTGACAGACAGCACTGATCAACAGTAGAGCCAGGACTGAAACCCAGACTTTTATTCCCAGTCCATCATCACTCCCTTTTCTACAAATGATGAAAGTAACTTGGGCTTATGGGGCTGGTGAAGGCCTTGCGGTTTAACAGGGGGCCAGAGAAGGGTCAGTGACCTTCAACCAGGCTGACACAACCAGCCGAGTGGCTGGAACTATAGAAGTTGAATGTGTCGTGGATGCCCAGGGCCTCTCTCTGCCTTCCCATCAGAGCCTGGAGTCCTGAAGAGACCAGCCAAGTAGATTTACAATTTCTTTCTTTCTCTTCCTTCCTTCCTTCCCTTCCTTCCTTCCTTTCTTCCCTTCCTTCCCTCCTTCCTTCCCTCCCTCCCTCCCTCCTTTCTTTTTCTTTCTTCCTTCCTTTCTTCCTTCCTTCCTTCCTTCCTTCCTTCCTTCCTTCCTTCCTTCCTTCCTTCCTTCCTTTCTTTCTCTTTCTTTCTTTCTGCCTACTTTGCCATCAGCTAGGATGAACAGTGATTACTTTAAGTTAACCATTTAATTGACAGTGAGAGACAGTATATCATAGTAGTTAAGACCACAGACCCTACAGCCAAAAAGCCTGATTCTGATCCCAGCTTCACCGTTTACTAACTATATGAGCTTTACCATTCTTTGTCTTCTCAGTTTCCTCGGCTGTAAAATATAATAATAGTAGTACCTACTACATAGGATTATGTGACAAAATAATTAATAAGTATAAAACATTTAAAGTGATGTCTGGCACATTGGGAGTGTTCAAAACCCTTTATTCTAGAATGCAAACTCCAAAAGGAAATGACCCTATCAGCTTTGTTTACTACAGTATCCCTATACTCAGATTAGTGGCTGGGACATTATAGACACTTAACAAATATTTTCTGGATGAATCAAGTCCCTACATCGCCAGTTCTACCACTGAGAGTCACAACGCGGCCAGGTCTCTGAGGTGTGGAACAGCGATACCTGAGATCTTATCAATAAAATCACTCTCCCCATTTTCCAAAAGAGCAAAGGGAGGCCAAGTAGGTACTATAAACTCATAAAATCACAAGTTTTCCCAACAAGAGTAGTTAGGAAACTTGTCCAAGCTCTCGCCTGGTTATTGGTAGAGTCAGTTCAAGACCCCAAGTCCTTTGACTTCTAAGTTTTCTCCCCGTTCAATAAAATCCTCTGATAAACCAAAAGGAGTCACTCACTATCTTTAAAAACAGTGGGCCTGGAAGGGAAGGGAGTAGGGACGGTGGGGAGGGTAAAGAGGAAGGGTAAGTGAGCACTTGTATTCAGTCCTGAGTTCCAGGTAGTTGGGGTATGAAGTGAATTTAATTCATGCCCAGAACTGATGTAATGAGATCACATATCTCCAAAGTGATGCCAATGAGATCATCGACTTCATAGGTCACATGTACATATCTGCATAGGAGATAAATAGATTTTTTAAAATATTTTATTTATTTTATTTTTTTTAGAGATGGGAAGAGAGGGAGAAAGAGAGAGAAACATCAATGTGTGGTTGCCTCTCACGTGGCCCCCACTGGGGACCTGGCCCACAACCCAGGCATGTGCCCTGACTGGGAATCAAACCTGCGATGCTTTGGTTCACAGCCTGCGCTCAATCCACTGAGCTCCACCAGCCAGGGAAAATAGAATTTTTTAAAATATATTTTTCTCAGCTCACAGACTTTGCATATCCATACTCATATTTATCCATGCTATTTCCTTACAGAACAAAGGATTCGATATAAATTGACTGTTGCTCACTGGTATACTTTGGGCATATATAATTAGAAACATCAAATCAAAAGAATCACCCAAGAAAGACTTATAACATTAACTGGAATATTTTTTTCTGATTTTGGTACACAGGTGCTTTAATCCTTTGTCAGTTGTTGGGATTCAAGGGCCAGGCTTTCTGGCGCTTCCTGATCTGGAGTTCTGGAGCCTGTGGACGTGTGGATGAGCAAAGCCCACTGCTCTTTTCAGATACTATTTCCCAAGACAACTGCAGTCGGAGAAAGGCACACTCACTCCACAGACCAGAATGAGAAAATTCTCCAGGATATTAAGACACAAGACAGATTTTGGATAAGGATTGGGATCTCCACCTTCCAGAACTTTCTTCAACTCTCCCAACATCTGTTCAAGCTCAGACATGGCAAGTTGCTCTGAAGGTCAATATGTACATAAAGGCCCCCTACCTTGGACACTTCCCTCCCATCATCAGGCTGTTACAGAGATTACACAGCTGTGTGGCAAAATGTGTCACACGGTTCATGGAGCTATGCACGCATGGGATCTCTCTGGGCCTGTCAGGACAGGGTAACGTTCCAGTATTCCCAGCAACACGAGGTCGAAGTGATGGGAAACAGACTAGCAAAGACTTTGGCATTTTGCCTTTTCAAAGATGCTTAGATGAAGAAAAAAGATAGCAACTGCAGCAGATGAACTTTAAAGACAAGAACTGATTATCCAAATAATTAAGTAAGAAAGATTAGGAAACCATCCAAGGTTCTATTTTAGAAGGAAGAGCCTGACCCTTCCCCCAAAGGTATTCATTTACCACCTGCTCACGACAGACCAACAACACTCTGTATTTGCTGGAAAGTTTTTCAGCACTTCTCCCTACACCTGTAGGCAACCATGCAGCTGACGACAGGCCCTCTCTGCAGAGGGAAGAGGTTAATGTGGGTTGGTTGGGTTGTCTATTACTCTCTCACTTCCAAGATGGCCAAGAGCCCTCCAACAGCTACCTGGGCAGGGGCCTGTCATCTGACCGACAGTGGCAAGAGCCCAGCCCAGTCCCTCACATGGTGCCACCACTAATGGTCCCGATGGCTGGTTAATACCAACTCACACGGATTGTTTTTAACAGGGCTTCTTTGGCATCTGATTTACTTCTTTTTTTTTTTCAAGACTTTTGTCCCTATGGCTAGGCTAGAATGGATATATACTTTTTTATTTTCATTTAGTTGTTTGTTTTCTAAGGCAAGTAATTTTGGGAATGGGAACTTTATATCATCTGTTCAAGGATCTAAAAAGATTTTTCACAGATTCAAGCTGCTAAAACTAAATTTCTGTGTTTCTTCTCCAGCCTTCCAAGGGCGTTGGCTTTCCATTGTCAAATAACTTTGGGAACACTGGATTAAAAAGATTAGCTATGTGCCCTGGCTGCTGTGGCTCAGTGGATTGAACACCGTCCTGCAAACCAAAGAGTCGCTGGTCCAATTCTCAGTCTAGGGCCCATGATTGGGTTGCAGGCCAAGTCCCCAGTAAGGGGTGTGTGAGAGACAACCACATTTCTCTCCTTCTCTTTCTCCCTCCCTTCCCCTCTGTATAAAAATAAATAAATAAAATCTTTTTTAAAAGATTAGCAATGTAGCTCTTTCTTTAATGCAGGGCCTGTCAGAACCTTTGATGTATTAGGGTACCCTGTGAATCTCTAAAAGATGGCAAAAGCTTTTCACGTTTCTCAAACCCAAACCCTCCTGTAGAATACTTTTTTAAGGGATCTTCCTATCTAAGCACCGGTTTCTGTGGAGCAGGTTAGAAAATGATAATGTATAGAGCATTCTTTCCTTTCTTATTCCTATTCAAACATTGCATCTTAAGTTACTATAGCGGTGACTGCTCAATACCACCCAATATCCATTCTCCCATTGTTCTTTAATAATAAAAATCTCAATGTTATTTCGGAGGCAATGCACCCAGGTCAAAACTACATGCTCTAGCCTCATTGAAGCTAGGGATAAATATGTGACTGAATTCTGGTCAATGATGCGTAAGCACAATTATTATGTGGGACTTTCAGAAGAGTTGTTCACATGGAACTGAGCTGAGAGAAGTTATCTTGTGCCCTCCACCTCCTCCTTCCAGCTGCCTGGAATACAGATGTGATGGCTAGAACACTGCAGCAATTTCTGACCCTGAAGTGAATTTAAGAATGGAAGTCTCAGGCTAGGTTGTAACTGCAGAACAATAAAATGATCCTAAGCCCTCTGATGACCATAAAACTACCATACTACCACTGGACTGCCTATGTCTGGACTTTTTTATCATGAGAGAGAAGGTCACTTATCTTCCTCAACCCACTAACATTTTGGGCTTTCTGTATAATGCAGCTGAATCAACTGATTTGCTTTAAAGTTTACAGTTCAGATATTTTTATTTCTTCATATTTAACTAACAGTCCTTCTTTAAAGTACTTTTCTCTGTTAGTTTTTGATCCTTGGTTAGAGGGGTCAGTCACTGCGGTTCATCAAACATTCATGTTATTCCCTTGCTGGTACATTACAGGATGGCACTTCCGCACCTCTCTTTAAGTCGAGTTTAGCCAATGTGATTTGCTTTGGCCAATGCAATGTGAGTGGAAGTGATGAGCTCCTTTCGGATGGAATATTTAATTGCCATGTGAGATAATGTGGTGACTGTGGAAGCCCAGGTGGGTACGAAGCCTCCACTAATCTGTCCTCAGGAAGCTGATGAATAGAGAGGTCCGGACATGTTCTGGACATGTGGCATGGTTAAGAAATAAACTTCAGCTGTATTTTATCTCTGAGATGGTTATCACAGTGTATGCTTGCCTCTTCTGACTCACAGAACAGAAACTACCAAAAGATGGTGGCAATAATCACCACATTGTTTACTGCTTTGTGATTTCTGAAACAATATTTGAGAAGAACCACTTTTTCCTGGGTGCCTCTGGAGGCACTGTGCCGGAATCAGTTTACTCATTCTCTGCATCGACCCGCGAGGCAGACTGTGCACAAAAGAACACCGAGGCAGAGAAAGCACCCAGCGCCGAAACACACATTCTCGCCACCGTGTCCAACCTGCAACATCTGAAGGCCGCCCTGGAAACACTGAAAACCCTCAAGGAGCTGGCTGGTGACATGGGAATTCTGACCTTTCCTGACAACAGGGAGGAAAGTAAAAAAAGAAAAATTAAAAATGGTGTTTCCTTTCACATGGCTGACCACACCCTATGTGGCCCAAACCAGGGCATGCCAGAGCTTGTGGCCCCTGCACCCCACTGAGGACAGCACCACAGTAAGTCTTCTGACTCCTCACCTGAGTGCCTTTGAACTCCAACCTGCTCTCTGAGCCACGGTCAAGGTAACCTAGCAGCTGAGAGGAATTAATTGGGCAACATTCTCTGACTGCTGGCAGGAACAGTTATAATCTCAGCATCACCGTGGCAACCTGACTGGAATGCTGGTTATTCACACAAAGAAAAACCAGTCTCCATTCAGACCAGGACTGCATTTTGTCTCTATTCCACTTTTCCCATTACAAGTTGCTACTGAAAAAAAAACAATGCTTCTTTTAAGAAGAATGTTTATTACAGCTCTGTGGTAAAACAGCATTTTCTTAAGCCTAGAAAAATTTGGAAAGGGGTAGGAGGAGTAATACATCCTCTAAGAGATTTTATTAAGACAGACTCTACACAAACAGCATCAGAGGTCATCAGAGAACACGTTACCTATAACCAGGCCACGGATGCTAAGGAGATGTCAACAGTACAGCATGGGCAACGGATCACTAACAACTGGATCACATTGCACTGACCAGTGCTCATCTCCTGGGCGCCTGCTTGTGCTGCTGTGAACCTCTCCTCCAAACCCTCCAGCGGCTCCACTTACCTACTCCATCCACCCTCCAATGCCAGCCAATATGTTAAAACTGCAGTGTTCCTTTCTCTATGCATCAGCAGACTACTCACTAAGGCCAGAAGATGTCTTGTATGCTCTTATGTGCTGTGTCCTTGTTCCTGCCCAGAAAGTGCCTTGCTCGCCTCTCTGTCAAAGTCTTACCAGTCCTTCAAGGCCCAACTCAAATCATAGTTCACACCTAAGGATCCTCCTGTTACACCTATTACAGTAAATGTCACATTAAGCTGCATCCCAGAGACTGCCTTGGATGCACCTGTCGTACTGCCCTGGAAGGCAACTCTCAGGGAGCAAAGTGTATGTCTCCATTATGTCTGAATCCCCCAAGATGATTGACAGGAGGGCCTTCCACAGCAGCAGTACAGCATGGGAGGATGAGCAGCAATTTGCGTATCAACTGATCACAGTTTCAGTGGGGCTTCGCCACTTTCAGTTGTGTAATCTTTGAAAAATTACTTAATCTCATTGAACCACTTTCTTCACCTATCAACAGGATGCTACTCACAGTGTGGTCCATGAACACCCAGGAGCCTGTTAGAAATGCGGAACCTTGGGTCCCGCCCAGACCTACTGAATCAGAGTTAACATTGTAACAAGATCACGGGGGATTCTAGGAAGTGTTACTATTCCAAAAGGACTGATCCAACCCACCTAGCAGAGGTATAAGAATGAGTTTATGGAAAATACCCATCAAGGAGGGTGATACATCACAAAACTTCACTAACTGAGAAAACTATTACTATTTAGTTCCAGCGAATGTATTGAAAATTGAACCATTTGGTGTTGTGGAAGATTGGAGAATTATGGCAAGAGCTTGCCCTCAAAGAGTGTGCCTAATTACTATTCATAATAGAGAAAACTAAGTGAAATATAAATGAAGGGAAGTGAAAGACTGTGGTTTACAGAAGCAGATGAGTGAACCTGACTTCATCATTTACAGTTTTCCTGACACTGAGCAAACCCACCAAAATCCTCTAGCTCTTGGTTTCTTTTCCTATAAAATAGGAGTAAGAATACAGGCAGGCTGCCTGCCTCTCAGAATTGTACTAACACTGAAATGAGACAAATGCTTGGAGGATTTTGTCAAATATAGAGCAATGGTGAAGTCAGTTTTTGTCATTTAATATTAAAATAAAATGTGACCATCACAAATCCCCCAGTCCTAAACTCATGTTCAAGGGCGGCCATCCTTGAAGGGCACGTGAATGGCGAAATGGTATATCAAACCCACTGTGAGTGATGTTCACCTGATCTCACTTTATAGGGTTCGAGGATGAAATTTTAATGGAAGGAATGGAATGAAGAGAGAGTGCAGAGGAGGGCAGCTGCCTCTGCCTCCCCAGCAGCTGACATGGTAAGAAAAGGACTGGGGGCAACTACCTACCACTTTGAAAATGCTGGGGAAGGAGTGGGAGGGATGCCAGCAGGAGTCCCAGGAGGTAAGGAGTCCCTGGCAGACCTGGGGCCCTCTCTGCTCCAGAGCTCAGGAGAGAGCGTGAGGGGAGTCCTGTGCATTCCAGGTGGCCAGGCAGAATTAACCCTAACCCTAACCATTTCAGGTTCAGGGCAAGAACCTGAAAGTGGATGGAGCTGAGGGGCAACCTCTCTGATCAATAAGGAGGGAGCATTTGCTGAAGAAACTGCTGTAATCCGTTTTTCAAGAACCCTGCTCAGAAAGGAGAAGGCAGAGAATTCAAGAACCCTGCTCCAACCAGACAGACAGGCAGAGCACAACGTAACTGTTACGGGAGCTCAGGTGGGTGGGAAGGCAATACAGGCTGACAGCGCCCAGAGAGGTGGAAAGGAAAAGGTGGGCATCTGGGAGGTAAAATACACACAAGATTGATATAAATAGAGGGGAAACAATGCTTTTTAAATGGTATTGTTTTAAAAGGATACGTATTAATCACATATATCACTTCTGTCAGAAACGACAAATGACAGAAACATGTCACTTATAGGACAGCACCTCATTCAGCGAGCTCCAGGTTATTCCTAGAGACCGTGGTTCCACAAGCATTTTAAAAGGGAAATCGATGTTAAGCATTGAACACACGGCTATGACAAAGTGGGAAACGCGCATGGGATAAAGAACATACAAAGCCATCATTATTTTTTTTTACAAGTACCATGTTTGCTCCAGGCGAGAAAGGAACAAGGATACAAATTGCATAGCTGTAATAATCTGTCTGCATTCTCCTTCCCCACTCGAGTGCACTTCCTCTCCCCACTAGGCAGGGGCTGGGCTCCCATCGTATTAATAGCCTTAGCAGTGTGCACAGCACCCAGGACACAGAGGGCTCAGTAAATGATGAACTTTACCAAGACAGACAAGAAAACATACATAAGTTATTCACTTTATCATTGGTGAAATAAAGAGATAAGTGAGGATGACTTATATCGTGCAGCATGAAGATAAGCATGCCCAGTCCTTGGGAAGACACAGCTGGGTACCGGAAAATCTGTGGAGCCACAGTCAAACGCGGTGCCTCTTCCTGGGAGGCCTATTTTCCACGAGAACGTGCTGTTTGCTTTAATATGTTAGATTAAATATGGATCAGTTTGTATCAACTATCAACTTTTTTTCCTGTGACATTACCATAGTCCCCTGACCAGTATCTCTAAGGGTTCAAATTATTCTCCTTAACCAATAGGGCTGTTTTTGTAAAAAAAAAATTCCAAACTATATTGTTCACCTATACCACTTATATCCCTAATCTTTAAATACAGTAAGTCCTCTTTATTTCACCTCCATTCATTCACAATTTGCAATGACTTAGAGAGCAGGATAGCAATTTAATCTTCTATTGTCCATACAGAGTAGGTTTTAAGAAAAGCAGTAATATAAAGAAAAGTAACGAAAAATACTTATTTTTTCTTAGCCGTTGCAAGCAGTGCAGTGGTGTTCACATCCAACCGCTGGCTAATCACAGACATCTCCAGATTCCTAACAGCATTGCCACTCTAGTACCTCCCAGATACTAAGGTTTAGACAATAAGGCTCTTCACAAACTACTATTAAGTCTTACTTCTCACCAGTACCTAAATTCCCCCACTGTCCCCAAGTCTGTGGGCCAGAGAGGTTGGTCTGTGGGGCAGACAGGATCACTGTAGCCCTCGAACAGAAAGATGGTCATGCTGGCACTAATGAACCGAACTGGACATTTTTGTTTTGCGCAATTTTCTGTATGTACGTGTGTGTGTGTTTCACAATTAAAAGGAATGAAAAATAATTTAATCATGAGGAAGGCTGCTTCAGTTTAGAAGAATGAGGAACTAGATAGCATAAGCAGCAGCCCAGCATTTAAAGTATCAGTTTCCTGTCCTAGGAGTGCTTCAGAGCTCAGTAACTAAGGCTTACTTAAAACCCAGGAGGTAAGCGTCTTTTGTTACAGCACAGAAAATCTCGCCCTGATTATTGAATTCCACCCAGTAGCTAACCATACTGTTTAGCACAATGCTAACTATATAATACTTGTAGATAAAGTACCTACTTCATTGACATACTATTTTCCAGCGAATGTGTAACTAAAACAAGCCTGTGGCCACATCCCCAAACCTGGTATCAGCTCACACCTTCCACACTTGTTCCAAATCTTTCTGGGGCTAGTTCTTTCCAATGGCCTTCTCAGGTGCCCTTCTCAGCCACTACATTCAGATGCTTTTTTGAGACAAGAAAGTTGAGAAATACATGGCTAGGGATATTGTTGGAAAGAACTGGCATTTTTGTGCAGCTGATTATTAAGTCAAATAATGAATTAGAAAAGACAGCAACTGCAAAATCTACCTGTCGTGAGAGGAAACTTTCCCCCTTGAGTCGAAACACTTGTCTTGCACCAAAGCCATATGTACCAAAGCCTCTACAAGGGTCAAAGCACCAAGAACGAGGCTCGGGCGTCTGGCCAGGACTGGCAAGGAGACACTAGTTCTTGCCTTTGCAGCAGGAGAAATATACAGTGAAAATGGCCTAGTGGTTCAGAACTTGGACACCAGCAGAACCAAAGCAAAGACTGTCATGGGAATACTGGCAGAGGAGGGGGTGTCAGGGCAGATTTGTCCAAAGTGGAGAAGATTCCTGCCAGTGAACCACTTGGCTATTGGAGATGTTTAATTTACTTTAACCCTCTCTGGGAATAATAAAACATAATTAAATAGCCTATATGCATTTTGGTGATTTCCATAGGCCCTCACACACTCAATGGAGTCGCTGGCCTGGGGTGGAGCTGGCAAGCCGGCCTCCGGCTTCCATCTCTTAGTCTCACCTCACCCTTCCCAACCAGAAGGCCAGGTTTTCATTTCGTCTCATAAAGTGGCCTCTTGGCTTGCTGGGCAAAGCCAGTAGCTCTCACGTTACCCAAAACAACCACTGCTGAAAAGCCTAGCTTAGAACCTTATTTTTATAACATACAACTTGCCAATGGCGTACATTGTTAACTATAGACACTCTCCCCCTGCAAGGTTAGAGGGCAGGGCTCTAAGAAGCAATAGGAAGCTCCCTTAAGAATGCAATTTACATATTTCTTTTTTTACTTTTTTATTGATGTTGGAATACAGTTGTCTTCATTTTCCCACTGCCACTTTTAAAACCAGGCGTCAAAAGGAAGAAAGAACACTTGCATTACAGAAATCATTTCAGTTCAAATTTCAGGCCCTGCTACTTACTACCTGTGTGATTTTGAACAAGCTACTTCACTTTGTTGAGTTCCCTCAATTTTTTGTGAATCAAGTGCATCTCCCACATAAGGTACTTTTTACCCTACCACACACACGCGTGTGCACACACACACACATACCTGTTCTACTTTAACTGTTTTCAATTAGTCTGTTCATGAGCAACTTCCTTTCAAGCTGGTTCCACCTTCAAATCAAATTAAGCTTCATGTCCATCAAGCCCTTCCTAAAACCCACTTCCTTCTCCTCAGCAGAGCTTAGTTGCTCCTCCTGTGTTCTCAGCGTTTGTTCTAGAACATAAATGTCATGCCTGCCATGTGTTGTAATTATGTGTTTCAGTGTCTGACACCACCTCTAGACTGTGAGTGAACTCCCTGAAGTAGTTCTGAGTCATGCTGGTAGTATCTCTAATTTCTACAAGTGTCAAAATTCACAGGAGGTCCTCAACAAGGGTGGGATGAATGAATGAATGAATGAATGATAATAGCACTCATTTCTTGAGCATTCACTATGTGCTAAGTACTTGCATACATTATCTGTAATCCTGGCAAAAACTCTATCAGGTGGACATGAGCATTGTAATTTTACAGATGAGAAAACTGAGGTCCAAACCCAGCAAACAAGTGACTAAAGAACTATGCCAACCTACAATCTGCCTACTAAGAATCTAGCACAACACTTGGCACTTACTGGGGCCTCATAACATGGCATCTTTCTTTCTTCCGCTCCAACAATAATGGGAGCGTGGCTTTTATAACGTAAGAGTCGGACACTAAGTTCACTGGTGCTGGTTAACACTTTAGCTTCAGAAATTTGAAACAAAAGTTCATTTTACGGAATTTTGCATCAGGGCTCATGAACAGTTTTTTCATTTTGTTTTTTTAAAAGATTTTACTTATTCATTTTCAGAGAGAGAGGAAGAAAGAGAGAAAGAGACGGAGAAAAACATTTATATGAGATGTTCAGTTGCTTCTCATAAATGCCCAGATGAGGGACCAACTCGGCAACTTGGGCATGTGCCATGACTGGAAATTGAACCCGTGACCTTTTGCTTTACAGAATATGATAGGCAACCAATGGAGTCACACTGGTCAAGGCTGTGAACAGTTTTTTTCAATTTCACATTAATTATTCCCAATTATTCCCTATCTTCTGAAGGCCCACTCTATGCCAGCTCTGTACTGTGCACTGGGAATCCACGGAAGAAATGTCACAATCCCAGTCTCCCAGGAGCAGGCACTGGGAGATACGGGCATTTGTGGAGAGCCTGCTAGGGGAACTTCTTAGTGCCTCGGAGCACATATTCTTAATGGGCAGATGTTACATACCTATTAAGTCTGCCATTAAGGGATCCATGAATCATTTAATGGAACACAGAGAAGCCTGTGCAACTTATGAGGCCACAGAAGATTCTTTTAGGAAGATAATGTTCATGTTACAATCGAAGAGAAGCCCGCATGTGGACTCCTACCACTGGGGTAATTTCATGAGTCCTGAGGGGATTGATGAGGCGATCCAATGAAATGGTTATATGGCGGCCACCTAGCAAAGCAGTGAGCATCGGGACACGAAAGCCATTCATCACTGCCCTGCTATCCGCTCCCTGGAGGAGCCCCTTGTTTCCACCAACCCATTATGTCCATTTGAGCCTCGCATCCTGGTGCACCGCTGCTCATGCCCTCAAGAGGCGTCACTGACATAGCATCCCGTGTGAATGGCGTCCTAGAAAACAACACCACAACGTGATAGGAATACACTAGGAAAGGTGTGCAACACGAGTGGTCCTGACTACAGAAAGGAAGTAAGGCTCTCATGCACCTTCAGTGGCCAAGCCACGATCGGCAAATCCAACTTTCAGGAGTCATGTGAGAAGCCTATTGTGTTTTTCTGGCCTTAGCCAATCACGGTAAAGTGAAGCCTAATAACTTAGGTGCCTCTTTCTCTGCCCCCAAGCTCAAGCGTACCATCAGCCACATAGAGCAGACCCTAGGTAATTACTCTCAGCACTTTAATTTAGCTATTAAAATGCCACCCTAGCTAAAATATGCTCTCGTCAGATTTCCACCCAGTGTTAATAACTGCCATGCCATCTTTGAAAGTGACAAACAGAACTGAGAGAGGATAATAAATAACAATGATGCGAGATTACAGCCTCATTTTATGCCATTCGTCACAGTAACCACCTGTGACCTGTTTCCCAGGCCTTCAGCTCTCACCATCATTCTAGGTGGGCTGAGCAATTATTGTTTACAAACTCCTCTGGACAGACCCTGTTTCACAGTGTCTCCCACGTAGCCACGCAATTACTGGAACGAAATGCCATGGTCAGGGTCACGGAGGCTGACGACAAACTGCCACACTGCACTTGGCATTTGCTTCTGAGGAACACCGTATTTTGCCGTGTGTAATACACACCTTTTGCCCAAATTTTTGAGGGAAAAATAAGGATGCACATTATACATGGGTAGTACTAATTGTGTATCTATATAAATGTTTTTAACTCTTTCATTTATGTTTGTCCATTAGAAGTGTAACCCTGGAAAGCAATAATGAAATCTATATGCAAAATAATACCCTGGAATACAATAAACGGTTTTGTTTCTAAATATAAATAAATAAAAACTGAATGAAAAAATTAAAACTCAAGATTTTTTTTCCCTTAAAGTTTGGGCCAAAGATGTGGGTGCACAGTATACAGAGCAAAATACGGTAACTTGATACTGGGTGATTTGGGGGATCCCACCTCATTTAGGCAAAAGTCTGAGAACATCAACCTGCTTCCCTGACTGGCTGAGTAGATATGTATTAATCGAATACCTGCCCTTCATGAGATGCATTTTCAGGCTTGTAGCTATTGAAAGGGTTCAGGACATGTCACCCCAAAATATGCCACTTTGGCATGAAGATTATGTTGAGCTGAAGACCACTGAAAACACACACGCACATATACACGCACACGCACACAGGAAGGCAGGATGATGTTTATGAATCCCCGAGACAACGCTCGACTCTCATGGCCCAGAGAAGGCACCAGAGGAATGAGTGGACACGACAAATCTTGCTAGCAGGCCCTTGTCCTCCACTAGGTTCCTTCGTATACTGACCTTCTCACAGTCTCCCGCTCCTGGAAGCCTAAAGCCCTTTTCCTTTGTCCAGTCACTTCCCTACAAATTAACTGATTTTTTTCTTAAAATGCTATATAAGCCCAAGTTCTAACCACTAATTTGAGTTACTCATCACTGAGTTCCCCTCTATGTATAAATGATGGGCATCTTAAAAGAAAAACTCTCTTTTTCTTTTTGAATTTGTCTTTTGTCAGTCTAATCTGCAAGGTCCCAACCAATGAACCTAAGATGGGTTGGAAAAACAAGTTTTTCCTCCCCTGCACTGTATTCTATCAAATAGTTCTTAACCGTGCCCATAAACTTCTGGGAACCTCTTGAAACTATATTGTAGGTATTGTGCACTTGCATTTTTTAGGGAAGATAAGCCATATATCTGATCATTTATTTTTCTAAAGATTATTTATTTATTTATTTATTTATTTCTAGAGAGAGGAGAAGGGAGGCAGGGGGAGAGGGAGAGAAAAGGCAACATGTGGTTACCTCTCCCGCACCCCCAACTGGGGACCTGGCCCACAACCCAGGCATGTGCCCTGACTGGGAAAATCAAACCCGCGACCCTTTGGTTCCCAGGCTGGCACTCAATACGCTGAGCCACACCAGCCAGGGCATTGATCATTTAAAAGAACTCTAATATCCAAATCTCAGTTGACCCTTCAGTAATCCTGCGACATGAGCTGGGTTGATGGTATACTCACTCCCATTTCACAAGGGAAGAATCAGTTCTGAGCTGTTACCTGAGTCACCTAAGGATAAATCAGGGAACCCTCAGGCTCCACAGACCTCCACAGGATGCATCCACTGTCTCTGAGACTTATCCATGCAGACTGCTTGGCTGGGATGACTTATCTCTTATCTAGACTGTCCTAAGAACAGAAACTATTTTTATTTTTCCTATATCATCTCTTTCAAGTTATTCTATCCCATTCCATCCCATTCCATTCCCCCTCCCTCACTCTGTATTAGGGGATAGAGTGTTAGTATGTAAAAATAACTGTGATCAGTCAATTAAGAGAAAGAATCTTTGGTTTTCAGAAATATCTACTTCTGTAAGACCCAAAACCATAAAACTCCTAGAAAAAAATATAAGCAGTAAACTCTTTGAAATTGCTCTTACTTATATATTTTTGGATATGTCTCCTTAGTCAAGGGAAACAAAAGAAAAATAAACATATGGGACTACAACAAACTAAAAAGTTTTTGCACAACAAAGGAAACCATCAATAAAATGAAAAGAAACCTACTGAAAGGGAGGACATATTCACCAACAATACATCTGATAAGGGGTTAATATCCAAAATATGTAAAGAACTCATACAACTTAACAAGACCAATAAAGTCCAATTAAAAATGTGCAAAAGACCTGAATAGATATTTCTCCAAAGAGGACATACAGATGGTCAATAGACATATGAAGAGATTCTCAACATCAGTAATCATCAGAGAAATGCAAATTAAAACCACAATGAGATATCACCTCACCCCTGTCAGAACGGCTGTCATCAATAAATCCTCAAACAGCAAGTGTTGGTGAGGATGTGGAAACAAGGGAATCCTCATACACTGTTGGTGGGATGGTAAACTGGTACAGCCACCATGGAAAGCAGTATGGAGGTTCCTCAAAAAATTAAAAATAGAACTACCATATGACCAGCAATTCCACTTCTGGGTATTTATTTGAACAAATCCAAAACATGAACTGGAAAAGATATATGCAACCCCATGTTCACTGCAGCATGGTTTACAATAGCCAAGACATGGAAGCAGCCCAAGTGTCCAATGACAGGCAACTGGATAAAGAAGATGTGCTACATATGTACAATGGAATACTACCCAGCCATAAGAAAGAAGGAACTCCTACCATTTGTGACAGCATGGATGGGCTGAGAGGGTATTATGCTAAGTAAAATAAGTCAGTCAGAGAAAGATAAATACCATCTAATTTCACTTACAGGTAGAATCTAAAGAACAAAATAAATGAACAAACAAAACAGAAACGGATTCATAGATACAGAGAACAAACTGAGGGTTGCCAGATGGGAGGGAGTTTGGGGACTGGGTGAAAAGGTAAAGGGGTTAAGAAGCACAAATTGGTAGTTACAGAACAGACACAGGGATGTACAGCACAGCATAGAGAATATCATCCATGATGTTGTGAAAATTGTGTGTGGTGTCATGTGGGTACTAGACTTATCGGGGGAGGTCACCTCATAAGTTATATCCATATCTAACTACACCTGAAAATAATATAATATTGAATGTTGACTATAATTGAAAAAATATTTTTTTCAAGAATGTGCTACGGTTGTGATGACACCACTAACCCTCCCCACAAAGGAATATCTATTTCTGTTTTTTTGTCACAAGACACATGTGGGGCCAACAAAAGGAAATGACTGGACATAAGGCCATAAGATGTCGGGGGGACAAGACCGAAAAACGTATTGCAAATGCCAAGAAACACTTGCCAGGAAACTGAGAGAAAGGAACTTCAAGATCCAGAAGTTCCCAATACTCTATAATTGCTGAAAATTAACCAACGAAGTGACAGCTCAAAACCTCCATTCAAACCCTCCTTTCAAACCCTCATAAAATCAACTAATTCATTTCCAAATATGTTAAGCAAATGCCAATGATCTTACAGAGACCACAGAGCTCAATCGGGTGTTGGCTCTGCCCTCAGGGAGCTCAGGGACTGCACAGGGAGAGAAAGCCAATGAGCACAAACAGACGGGCTACGGAACCTCTCCCTCCACACGGTTTCTCAGTCGCCTCCTCATCCTCAATTCTGAAGCCTCAGAGACTGTACCATCTCTCAATAAAACAGTATCTGGACAATGTGTACATGGGAAAAATGTACATTTGACTTCAATACCCAAAACATCATTTTAAATGAAAAACAATGTGAGAGAAAAGTTTCCAGGTGCACTTCAAAGTCAGTTGGTGGAACATCAGAGGGACCTGTACTTAATTTTGGAAGGTGTCACATGCATGCAGTCAACGAAGAGGGTGTGGTCTGAAACGCAGCTGGCGGCACAAAAGAATCCTTAGTGATCACTCTGTATCCTAACAAAAGAGTTTACTTAGGGTATTTTTACTGTGTTTTAGCTACACTTTTGGAAGTTGGTTGGGGCTTTGGAGTTACCATGTAACATAGTCATTTTTCTCATAAAAAAAGGAGGGGGGGATCTGCCCCAGGTCATTTCTCAGGCAGAACATCTGGTTTTCAAGAAAAATTAATGCCTGTATCTGTGACACAAATAGGAAACAGTCAAGGAGCATCCCCCCAAAAAGTACTAATGAAGCCTTGGCGGTCCAGGGAAGGCAGAAATTGTTTCTAATAAGCAAGAAGGAAGGAGTATTTTGTCTAGAGTCCTGAGTTTGAGCCCAGATGTTGAAAGAATTTGTACAAATGCATATGGTAGATGTCACCCAGCAGCAGGACTAAACATTGGGCAGGCAAGTTCAAGGCTAGGCGATGGACACAGGGGAGTCCTTCTCTCCTCACCCAGTGCACGTTCTCAGGTTGGGGAGAACTGGGTGGATCAGGCAAGTTCTACTCACAATACCCAAACTGGGGGCTGTGAGAAAGGAAAGGACAGGATGGAATTAGCAATACCAAGCAAAAGGAAAGGACAGAAATCCCTACAAAAGGTAACGAGGATCCTACATAATTAACATGCAGCATTTTCAGCATGTGAAATACCACATCCTTGATCTACCCAAAGACCATTAGGCCTGAATTTAACTTCTTAAAACAATCATCATACACGAAGATTTATCATACACAAGGATTTTTTCAAACACATTCTTCTATCTCCTAAGAGAGGATATTTTCGACCACTTCACTAGGCACAGGAATAACCATCCTGGTCTGTCCCAAAGAAAAAGGTTCCACAATGTTTATGTCTTATTTTCCAGTAAAAACTGGCTTTCTCCTTTGACACCATGTGACATGCCCATGTAAGTTACATTTCTATGAACCCTGCATAAGGGCCACTTTATCAGTCTATCTAAGGCAGACAGCACTCTCAACCACCTCCCTCAACCCTTCTCTCCTCACCCAGTGCACGTTCTCAGGTTGCACAAGTACAAACACATGGAGAATGTGAAGAATGCACCCTAGTTTGGCAGAGCTTGCTGCGTGCTGCCTGCAGAAGTGCTCCCAAATGGTGCGAACTGAAGCAAAACAGCCACAGAAGCAAAATGCAATCTCGAGGTCAGTGCAGGACCAGCTGCCCTTGTCTCTTAGACATTCCTGGCTGGATTCCCATGGAGTAAATGTGGGGGAAGAGCAGACAGGGCAGACCAGAGGATCAGGAAATACCCAGCTGCAGCAGAAGAGAGCAGTCATCAAAAACATAAGCGAAGCATACAAACAGCAATTTCCCTCCAGGAGTGCCCCCAAGGGCAGGCCCGTAAATTATCCCTGGGTATTTCTTTTCAATGCCATGACCTTATGGCTGATTTTTAAACCCCGCCTCCTGAACCATAAGATGTTCCCATAGGGCATCACTAGGTCAACAAAAGCAGCTTCTACTATCTGACCTGAAACCTGCATGGTCTTGTGCCAGCCCCACAGAGCAGCTTCCTCATTCAGCCACTTCTGAAATCTTTCCCCCACTTTATCAAGAGTGATTGCAACACCCACAAAAAGAACAAGTGTTCAAGAAAAATAATTGTTTCTTTCATAATTTTAATGTGTCAACTAAGGGAAGACTATAAAACCTAGAAATCAAATGTAATGTTCGCACCTCAGGTATTTATTCTACTCCAAGTCTACACAGGACACTAGCAGAAAAGATTCATTCATTTATTCATTAGACAGACACAAACCAAGTACTTATGACTATACTTCATCAATTCTAAAATATAGTTTTTTCACAATTTAAAGTCTCTGGAATTGAAATACATCTGAAAATAAAGATACTGGTTTTCTCCTTTTAGTACATAAAATAATGTAGCATCTTATAATCCATTACGTGGGCCACATAGGAACCACTCGTTATTTCTCGACTGAGTACAACGCCCTGTCCCCTTGAATTTGTCCTTCCCTCTCCAGTGCCTCCTTGGACGCTGCTGCCAGAGTAACCTCTCCGCAGCAAACCTGGACATGAATGAGCCCATGAATTCCCTCTGCCTGTGAGTAAGCATGCAGTAAGAGGCCCTTCATGGCCTGTCCCGGGGTGACCTTCTCAGCATCATCTCCTTTTGCCTCCTGTCAAAGTATGAGCATCTTCCTCAATAGACCAAATTTCTCCCAACTCCACAGGACTTCCTAGTCTGGACTACTTGAAATCTTTCTCTGGTATCTCCTGTTTTCCAAGGCTTAAATAAACGTTCATCTTCTGAGGTCCCAAAGCCTCCCATGTTTTATTATAACATTATCGCACTCTAATGTGGGCCTCTGTATCTATATCCTCCAACAGAATATGATTTCTGGAAGGCAAAGGCTGTATCTTGCTCATTTCTTATATAAGGCCCTTGGGACACTGCCCAGTGAGGAGTTGGAGATCAAAACATAATTGTTGAAAGGATGGATGAACAGATCCCGTGACAGCCTCTCCCTCCATTCACAAGATGACTCACAAGTTCACAAAGTTCATGACTTTTAGAGGTCATCAGTAATCAAAGAGCATTTCCCGTCTTCTTTGTTACTCTCACATCTCAGGTTCCCCTTGTCCAAAAAAATGACAATTCCAGACCGATGGTCCCTAAGCTCCCTTCCATTTTCCAATTCTGTTATTTATACTCCAAAGAAAATTACCTGCTATTCTACTTATCTAGCATTTACAAATGCTGCTCTCCACTGTGAGGTATCTTTTTCAAAATGAATTCTCAGAATGACAAAAGAGCCTGGAGCTCACGATTCTGGAGGCTGCGTACTGTGGGGGAGAGTGTGTCTAAAGCCCCAGGGGAACTAGGTCATTTGAAAAGTGCATACCCATATAATATTATATCTGGAAAATACACACTTTCTTCTTTACAAATAAAAGAATATAAGATGTGACAAAGTCATCTTGGTGTTTGGAGAAAGAAAAAAAGTAATTCTTAACTGAAGAGAGGGCATGGTATTTTTATATGCTTTATCAAAGTGGAGCAAAGGTTTGAGAAGTCCATGAAACGCCGGTATAGTAAAAGCTAACATGGCGTAGTCATTTAGAGTATAGACTCTGGTGTTACTTTGGGTTGAAATTCCAAATCTATCCCGTGTTAAGTAGCTCCGTGACCCTGAACACTTTACTTAATCTCTGCAAACCTTAGTTTTGTCACCAGTGAAATAGGGATTATCATGCACATCTCATAGAGTCATTATAGGAATTTAATTAAAAATTGCAAATAAAGCTCCTCCAACAGTGCTTGGCATTTAAGAGGCCCCTATTAATGGTTCCAATATTACAACTTCTCCAAATCAAACACAGAGGCCATCTTACATGCTCCGTCACACTGCACGGGACACAAGATGAAGACAGGCACAGCAAAATGGGGGTGATGAGGACAACAGTGATGGCAGTGACAACAGACCAGTAAGTGCCTGTGAATGACATTTAATTTGTTATCTTTCCCATGATCTACCAGCTTGTGTCTTGGGGGTGGGAGATTAGAGATTTTTTAATTTATAAAATATAACACAGATACAAAAGGTGCTTATGACGTATGTGTGCAGTTTAAGTAAAAATTACAAGTTGAACACAGAGAACAGGCATCCTTCACCACCCAGCTTAGGAAACAGAACATCACCGCTCTCGGGAACCATCCAGATTCCCTCCCTGAGGCAACCTCTGCCCACTTCCCATGGCAACGGCTACCTCGAATTTTAGATTCCTCATGTTTAATCATTTGTTACTTTCTAAAAACAGTTTTTTGAGCAAACCATACAATCACCCATTTGAAATGTACAATTCAGTGTTGTTTTTAGCAAATTCACAGACACGTGCAACCATCGCCATAGTCAATTTTAGACAGTTTCCTCACCTCACAAAGAAACCTCGTACCCTTTGGCTCTCTTCCCTAGCCCCAGCCCGAAGTGACCCCTACCCTACTTTCTACCTCCATAGATTTTCCTGTTCTGCATATTTCATACAAAAGAAGTCATTCAACATGTGACTTTTTATGACTAGCATCTTCCACTATGCATAATGTTTTCAAGGTTCATCCATTTAGTAGCATGTATCAGTAGTTCATTCCTTTTTATGGACAAATAATACTCTACTGCATGGAGATACCAAAGTTTGTTTAGTCATTCGTCAACTGATGGACATTTGGGTCATTTCCCCTTTGCTGCTATTACAATCAATGCTGCTATGATCATTTACAGACAACTTCTGGTGTGGACATATGTTTTCATTTCTCTCTGGCATATGATACCGAGGAGTGGAATTGCTCAGTCACACGGAAACTCGGCTTAACTTTTTGAGGAACAGAGTACAGCAGCTTTTAAACTGATCCCAGAAGACAGAAATATAAAAGTATGTTAATGACTTTATGGTGCTACATCAGCCGATTCAGCCAAAGGTACACGTTCAATGCCCGTGGCAACTCTTCATTGGCCGTATAAATAGTTACACATCAATTATTCACACATGTACAGTTATCATCTTGTAAGAACTGATATTTTCCAGCTGCTCAAGGCTGTCAGTAGCACAAATAGAAGTAGACTTAATAGAATGAAGGCGTCCCCATTTTTGTGGCCATTCTTGGTTGATCCTTTGACTCTCAGAACACCATTTTAAAACCTTTTGCTTTTAGGCCTTGCCTGCTATTTTGGTCAATGATGACTTTAATGACGAGAGCACTACAAGTGGAATATAAAAATGGACCCATATTGCAGACCTACAGATACACAGAAATATCAACCGATTGGGCACTGTGTATTTTTTCAGACTGGCTTTCCAGCAAATAGGTTTATAAACGTTAAGATAAATCTACTTCCCACCAACAGTCTGGAGTGCCCAGAATATGCTGACATCACATGATACCATCACATGATGATCAGAAAGTGGGCAAGAGGTGGCTGGAGAGAGATTAAGGAACAGGAGCTCCATTTGAGAGTGCCTGCAATGTGGCATCTGGACAATCTATTCACACCCTCACAAATCACTGCGGGGCTGATGGGGGGTGTCTGCAGCCTTCACTACAAGAGTGCAGAGGACATCTGTCTCCGATTTTCCTACTGAATGCCTGCCTTGTTCCCCACGGTCTACAGCACTCCTCTTTCGTTAGTCACGGCCAGACTGACAGACGGAGAGAGGGAGCAGACTCAGAGGACATTACCTGCCTTCACGTTAGCTATGTTGAGGAGCTTCCAAAGTTGGCCAACACAGAAATGCCTCTGAATTCTAAGGTGGTATTTCTGGCTGTCTTTGACTCAACGTTATAACATTGTTCGGAAAATGTAGGGTAGGCCCCAGAACGTGAGGATTCTAAATACCCCAGGCGGGCTGGCATGAAAATAGGCTGACTGTTCAGTGGCACACGTGAACTCCATATCCCACTAATCTTGAAGTGCAGTTAGTTAAGAACGGAAAGAAAGAAAATAATCCTCCTTGCAATAACAACTGAACTTGCAAAATAAAAACTTACAAGAGGAATCATATTTATGTTTGAAACACAGAGAGATCACTGTAATATATATTTTACCTCAAAAATACATATGCAGACAAAGGCTTGTATAATTTCCTAAAATCCAAATACATTCAGACAGTCCATATACACCAGACATTAGCAAGTAGAGCTTATCAGCAAAACTATTTCTATAATCCAGTATAAACATTTTTTTCTTTCCTGCTTCAGTTTTATGGTCTAGATTAACAACATTTACAAAACAAAACAAAAAAATAGTAAAGCAAGGTGCTATCTAACATTAGTTTTAAAATCCAAAAAATTTTTATCTTTTCCTTAACTTTGCTGCTAAAGAATTCTTAGACCTTAGACATAGAGCAGTATGTAATGAATAAGAAATGCTGGAGAGAGAAAACACAGTGGGGATATGTGGAGATTTAATTTACGTTGGCCTAAACACAATTTTCCCATTTACTGATTCTTTTCACACCAGTCACAGTAAACAGCACAGAACTTCTGGAAACGCCCAAACACCTGACGTTTTACTATTAGCGCTTTTCAAATCGTTCCTCCTCAGACTGCCACCTTTTGCCAGCTCAGAACAGACTTCACAACTGCGGGTTTCTAACTGTGTAGTTCCAACACTGCAATCTTTTCCCCAAAGAGGTGTAAAACAGGTCAGTGTGCTGGGCTAATAGCATCAAATGGTTATTTGTGGGCGGGAGGGTGGGGAGGCGGGAAGAAGGGGTGCATATTGTAGAACTGTTAAGAAGGCAAAAAAGGACGCCAGCTGCAAGTGTTTGTAAGTAACTTGAGGACGCATATCTTCCGCCTCCACAGTGGTCTATCATAGAGGGACTGTCCCTAAATAGCTGACAGAGGACTCCAAATCCAAGCTCCTCCTTGCATGGCCCCCACAGCCCTGGCCACTGTGCACCCAGCCCAGCTCTCCTGCTCCTCCCCCTTGATCGTTCCACCACGTGCCCTATCAGTGCTACCTAAGCCTTTCCATATGATACACCACCATAAATGGATGGTCTGCCCCACAGCCTAGAAGCTCTGGGCCCTGGGACTGACAGGGTGACTATCTACACAGGCCTGTCACCTCATGGGGCACAGAGGTTGACAAATTCTGCCTAGGTGCCACCTATGGGAATATATTCATGGTTCCCTGGACTTGTCACAGTGCCATCACAATTCCATGCTTTTTTGTACATGCCATTCCCTCCCCCTGGAACAACTTCCCCTCTGTGCAAAAATAAACATTTCTTGTTTTCAGTGTCCAGCTCAGACCTTGACCAGAAGAACCAGAGACACTCTTTTCTGTACTCTCGCTGCAATTCTCAGCCTTCCCCCTTCTGTCTCCAGCACTGCAAGTAAGCCCCTCGAGGGCTTCTTTACTTCTCTACCCTTGAAGATAAGCACAATGCCTGACAAATAGCAGGTGCTCCATTGCTGTTCTCCGAAATAAGTTAAACTCACCCAAACCATGCAGAGAACAAAGAAGATTCAAACCCAGTCTGCAGCAAGTAGGGATTTATTTTGATGTGTATGTGTTCAGTTTCACCAGTGGAAGTGCTCCTCACTTGTGGACTCCTAAAGAAGTTCTTTAATGCCTCCTTCTAAACCCCGCATGCAGTCTAGAAGATCTCAAGCAGATGTGAGTAGCAGCAGGCAAATTCCCTTGGCCCCTGAGCCTCCCTCCTTCTCCAAGGCTGGTTTAGCTGGAGGCCAATCAGTCACAGGAGTACCAGTCTCACCCTGAGACCTAGCAACATTCAGCATCTAGGAATAGGTCCTAAAGAAATAATCAGCAATGCACGAGCAGTTATGCTCAAGGTTATTAAATGTAGCATTATTTATAAGAGTACAAATTGGAAACAGCCTAAATGTTCAACAACAGGGGATTAGTTAAATAAATTATGAACATCTCAATGCTGGAACACTAGGTAGCCATTAAAAAATCATATTGATAAGAATTTTTCATGACATAATAGATATGATTATACAAAAAGAATAAACTGTACTATATAAGTTTGATCTAAATTTAACTTATAGTGTGTCTGTTAATAAGAAGACTGGAAGGAAATATATTCATGTTTAGCAGTGTCTATATCTGAGTAATGGAATAATGGATAATAATAACCTTGATTTTGTTCTCCATCCTTTTTCAGTATTTTCCAAGTGTTCTATACTAAGCATGTTTTACTTTCATGTGGAAGGAAGGGACTGGAATGAAAAAAATCAAAGCAGGAGGAAGGGAAGAGTGCTAATTGATGGGCTGTCCTGCTTTTGGCTGCACATAATTGTCCAGCCAAGTTCTGGAAAGCAAGTCCATTGTCAGCATCCTGGTACACAAAAGTACCAAGGCTTCCCCGAGAATACACAAGTGACCCTTGGATAACATGAGGGTTTCCCTATGTCCACAGTGAAGGATACAGGGAAAAGGGGGTCAGTGAAAATCCAGGACAGATGGAGCAGGTCTAGTCCTAGAAGAAAAAAGGAGGGGCTGAGAAGCATAGCCCAGGTGAAGGATTTCTCTAGAACACAAGAGGTGCTTGTTTTCTGGACCCTAACCCAGCATTCTTATTCAGGGAGCTCATCAGACTCTCCTGGGCAATTTTAAACCACCACACACCTGGACCCCACACCAGACCTGCTGAACTGTCATTTTCAGGTTCAAAAATTACAAGCTGAGTTCTTTTTTTTAAGTTTCCAAGTGATTCTGATACACAGAGCTGGTTAAGAAACACTGGTTAAAAGGGAGGGGAGAGTGAAGACAGAGGAAACTGCCATGTTCATAGTTGTGAGGGCAGGAAGCTGAAGGTGGAGAGGATTGGGAGTTCTCTCAACTATGCAGTAGGCATGGTGAGAGAGCAGGCAGGAGCAAAGGGCTTAAGGAGCAATGATGTCTTAGCATAGTCTCTGGGTGTTGTTCAGAACAAGGCGTATGGGGGCAGGAGGTGGAGGCATTCATTTTATAGAATGCCCGGGAGCACCGCTGGACATGTGAAATTGTTTCCCGGTAGGGCACAGCAATGCCGAGACCAAGTGAGAAGCAGGTGATCAGGTGAATCTAAATCTGGGAGTTTCAGGAGGAATTGACATGAAAGAGCAAGGAAGCAATTTAACATCAACCTCAGAGGGTTGTTGGAAGACCTGAATAATACATTAAGTATAGTCCAGCATCTCACACAGAATGAGAGCTCAATAAATGGTAGTTGTTATTGTCATTGCTACTAAACAAAGTGGTTCCCATTTTATAGGGACCTGTCAAATAGGTCAGCAGTTACTCCTCAATTAACAGAAAAATGCCCAAGCTATGTGGGGTGTTAAACCCCTCAAATGAGAGATGCAAATAACCATATATTTCTACAGGTTTCCACGTATACCATTGTGTAGTTGGTGGTTAATCATTCCTGTGATAATGAGTAAAGATAACCGGTACCATTTTTAGCATAAATGTAGCAGTACAAAAGACAAAGAAAAATTAAATGGAAAATAATGCTGTCTTTAGAAAATCTATGGGAGGTTGTTCTAGGGTAAGACATTCTGAGACTGTGTATTCCATTATTGCTGCCCCTACCTCATTTAAAAAGGATTTATGGGGTCTGGCAAAGACACACACAGAACAGAATTAAGAAAGTGAGGCAATTAGTCCAAAGAAAAATGAAAGGATAGGAAAAATGTATTTAGTGCCCAATGGAAATGAATGGACATGCAAACAGGCCCCTTTTCTTGATGCTAGTGGAGGGTCTCAAATGTGGCTGTGAATCACCTCACAGTGAATGCAAAGAAAGAACTGGATCAGCAGCAAACTCTGAGGATTTCTAAAACCAAGGGGAAAGGCTGGCACTGCTGTTACTGAAGCATGAACATTTTTCCTTAATAAATTGACAGCAATACACTGAACAATATGTACAATAGCACCCTTACAGCAACACTTCATCGCTTGATTAAAAGATATCCTCCTTTCATCCTCAAAAAACACCTTTAATTCCTAGTAGGAGAGACAAGGTACTGGGATGGATCTAAGGGTGGTGCTCCTATTCAGAATTTTGTTCTACATTGTTTATTAGTCCTTTTTGTTCCAGAGTACACAAAAATTATTTTGAACATATCCAGCTCAAATCAATTAGTGTTCCCATCTTTTGGAGGAAATCAATTCACACACTTCTACACAACCTCTGCAATCACTAGGCTACAAATAATCATTTCCAACCTGGAATTCTTTACCAAGCAAAACCATCCGAAAACCGTGAGGAAGTAATAGACTTGCTCAGACATGCAGGGTCTAACCATTTTCCAACCTTTCTCTGAAAGCTATTGAGAGATGTGCTCCTTGAAAGTAAGGAAATAAAGTAACAGCAGACATGAGACTCAGGAAAAGAGATCCAGCATAGAGGGACAAAGGAGGGCAGTTAAAGTAAGGAAGTTAAGGAAGGCCCACCATAGTAAACATGGGGCGCAGGTGGTCCCAACCAGCATCATCTGAGGCTCCAGAAGAAATGACTCCTAGCAAATGAAAGACCTGAATAGCTGCTGTAGCGAAATACACTGTGAGAGGGAAGCTCTCACACCAGCAAGACTACAGAAATGCACCAGTGATGAGTGCATAAGAAACAAACAAGCAAGCAAGAGCTGTGTGTTACAAAGGGGGGTGGATATATACACATTTGCTCGCATAAAGACACAATGAAAGCATAATATGAAACTAATAAAAATGGCTACTTATAGGAGGCAGACAATGGCAATAAACAGATTGGGACAACCTTAAAAGTGAGACTTCTTAAAAGTATATCTTTTAGGTGGATTTAATTTTTGAACCATGTGAATGTATTACCTATTCAGAAAAAGGAAGAAGAAAGTAAATTCTAATTTTTTAAAGTTACTGTTTCCCATGAGCAGGCGTTGACAGGACAATGGTTTTTCTTGTTCTTATTTTCACAGCAATCGCTGTCGCCCTACCCCTGGCTTTCTATCGCGCACATCTCCGGGATTCAGAGGCAAAAGGTCGTGAGACAGGGCTACAGCCTTGAAAATGAAATCAATGCAGACGAGAAAAGTGGGAGAAGCCTTTCCAGTTTATCAAAACATGGAGCACACCACTTGTTTTCTGTACAAGTAGTACTATGTACCTGTAGTGTGACCTGTGAAGGTGTATAGAAGTCAGGGAACAAGGTTTTTTTTTTCTTGGGGATGCTGCTAGATTTCCAAGCAGAGCAGTTCTTCGCTGGGCTGGGCTGCCCCGCTCACTGTGGGAAGGTCAGTTAGCGTGCCTGCACCCTGCCCTCCAAATGTTGTTAGGGCCCCCATTCACTGTGACAACCCAAAATTCACCCACCCACATTTCCAAAAGTCTCTACCCCTTACTGAGAACCACTGTGAAGAATAAGTACAAAGAATAAAAATTAAAACTTGCCAACTTTTTTTGCCATCACAGTAACTAATTTTCAGCAGTTCATTACTTTAATGAATTTTCATAACACATTTGTTGAGAAATCATGAGCAATCTGATCTTACAAATGTCTGGCTGTTACTAAAGATAGATTGTGCCTGGAGTTTAAAAAAAAGAAAGGAAGTCTGAGCTAATGAAAATCTGCAGAATCTAGAATTCTTGCCAGCTGTCAGTCAAACCTGCTTCAGCACTACGGAGTGTACAGTTTCATTAAAAGAAAAGTTCATATATATTCTCTCATTAATTATGCTAATTAATTTTCATAAGAGTCCTGTAAGCTTGGCAAAGAAAATATTATTTTTCTCATTTTCACAGACATGGAGACCAAATCTTGGAATGGTTAAGTGATTTTTTTCCAAGCTCATAATTGGCAGAATTTGGGGCAGAAACCAGGACTTTTGGTTGCCAGGCTGGCAGTTTTTTCTACTCAGCTGTTAATATTCATTCGACAATATTTCCTTTATGCCAAACTTATAATATAGCTCAATTCAAACCTTTTTAACCCAATCATTATAAATTTGAAACCAAGCATCTTTCTTTTAAATTTTGAGGTCAGATACAATGGTCATCAAAACAAGACAATTAGAAAATCAATAAAGCTGGCTTTCTAAGCCCACACAGGTTGGCAGAGGTGGGTATAGTCATTATTTCATCTTACAGATGAGGATATGGAATATGAGAAGGTTGTATGTAAGCAGTGTGTTAGAGGTCACCCATTAGTAAGGGTGGGATCTAAATGCAAGCAGTCTAACTTGGTGAGGAAAACTTCTAAGTGATTAAATTAAAAGATAAATCACAAAAAATTGATAGGCATAATGCTTTAGATAAACAATGAAAGATTCTCTTTAGGTCTGTAAAGAACATTTAAATCAGCATGCCTCATATAAATTTTTTGATTTGTAAAAGTGGCCTCACAGTATAGAAACAATCAATAACTGGTCTTCTGTCAAACTAGCCAGTATTTCACTTACATTAGTAGTGAACATTTAATAAGTTATCAATTTCCATTCCAATAACACTTCTGTGAAAATAATCAAATAAGACTCTTGGACATTTTATTTGGATGACATGAAGGACTTAAAAATTTTCTAACCTTAGTTTACCAATTTATATATTGAAAAAACTACAGAAGTAAATATAGAAAAGATTTCCAAACACCAATTTGGTAAAAGATTGCAACAGTAATATAGAAGCAACACACTGAGTGAACAACTTTCTGGAGAAAACAGATCCATTTAATTCAAACAACTTCAAAATAGAGATGGACAAACTAACTCTATTCTGCTCCGCAGAGCAGGTTATAATGACCGTGACCAAGAACCAGTGCAGAAGACTGATTTGTTTTCTCCTCTATAATTTCTACAGGGCAGTCCAAAATTCTATTTTTAAACCAAATTTAATCTCCAGAAGTATGAGTATGATATCCTTTACCACTGTCAAATAGTGCTAATTCATAGACCACCAAAAGGGTCACACTCAGGCCCGAAAAACCAGGCCAGGTTGTGGGCAAGTATGAATTTAAGGAGGACCCTGAGCTGTAGCCAAAGAAATCATTTGTCTAACTGCTCAGAGGAGCCACAGCTTACAGAGGTAAGAATGGAAAGGGTTGGAGAAAATGCAGTTAGTAAAACTCTGTGTGGCTGGAACTTGGAGATCATTTATTTTTGTTGTTATTGATACAACATAGGTTGATATGCATATTTGGATTCATAATACCAGGACCACAAACACACAATCCAGCTAATAACTGGGTAGTCAGTGGTCCATGACCAGAGAAGAGCTGGAAGAAAAAGACAGCATCCACTCCCTGTCGGTGCAGTGGTGACTCCCGTTGTCAGCAGATGGTCCTTAATGGCAGAGCCTTCTGACTATTCTACACCCTGGCCCCTAGATGACAGAAATCTTGACACCCAAATGCATTCCTGGTGGGGCTCTGGAGCCACATCAACTCACAGTGGGGAGAGCCCAGGGCTCTGAGGCGTGCAGCAGACACCATACACTGAGAACAAACAGCGTCCAAAGCCCCTCTAGAAAAAATCCCACAGATTAACTGGCCGGAATGAGAGATCATGTCCCCATTTTACAGATGGCAAACAGAGGCATCCAGAAGTACGCTATTCCTCAATTCACTGGGTGGATACTGAACACCGAAGGCAGAAAGCCCAGTGATTGCTGACAAGAATCATAATAGATCCCACAAGACTCTATGAAGATAGAGGAAACGGGGGAAGAGAGACAGAACAGGAGTAGAGGAGACCCTCCCAGTCATGCTTGATGAAAGAAATAGACATGGGAGAAGGAAACGAGGACAGGAAGAGGCCCCTCTAGAAGTAGTCAGGAACGGGAAGGTCAGGAGGAGTTTGCAGAGGACTGGGGTCTGGCGGTGGGGGGCGGGGGTGGTCTCCACTGGTGTTTGGTAGGTGAAAGGAGAATAAGAAAAAGTAGAAGGAGGCACTGAGCTCCTTGAAGGAAGTGGGAGAAAGAAATTGAAGAGAACAAGGGCGGCTCTCTACAGTGGCCAGTGGTAGAACAGGAGGAAGGTGGGCACAGGGATGATGACAATCTTGGCAGGAATGTCATAAAAAGAATGCAAGCATTCATCTAGGTGACCTTCAATGATGCTAAGATTCAATTGACTTTTCAGAGTTATCTGTTCCGAATTTAGAAATTCTTTTACTTATAAAAAAACTGCCTCATGGCTTTAGTTTACTTTTTATCATTTTAAATAAGGTAGGATTGGAGGAACAGTTGGCCACCATTGTCAAAATAACATATTTTCACTGGGGTCATAGCACCTTCAGCAGCCTGGGAGATAAATGCTTCTCCTCTCCCTGCTCTACACTGGCACCTACCCTCTGCAAATCAGCACTTGGTTAATGCCCTTTAGCGGGACAACAGAACTTATATCTCCATTTCCCATGGGAACAGAAGCATCCAAGGGTTTAATGTTTTTAACTTTAATCTAACAAACGTTTTAAGGTTCTTGCTACAGGCTAGCCTTCCTTAGGTGCACACAGAGAAATGCCAGCATGTCCCACTGTGGATCAGAGCTGAGGGCTGGGCCCACCTATCTCATCAGGCTCATCTGAGCATTTGCAGAATCATCAGCCATCCAGAAAGAAAGACATTCAGGTTCCCCATGGCTGCTTCCCCATGTCTACAAGTTTCCAGTAAGTGCGGTTCTGAGTCAGCCTTCAATACTGCAGTGAATGACACACCTATTCTAAAGCACATATTCTGATACAACAACATGCCTATAAACAGCAAAAGAGAAAAGCACAGCAATATGATGGGAATCATAACAAGGTTCATTTTGGTAACAGCTTCTTAAAAAAAAGGGACAAAGTAAACATAGCATGTCTCACATTATGTTTGTGTTCTGTACCTGATATAAATTCTATAGAAAGGAGGGGGAAGTTTACAGAGAGAGACTAAAATACTACATTAGGGTTTTTTTTCCCCCTGCTAAATTTGGAAAATACTTCAAAAGTGGATCATTTATTTATGGAAGCTCTAACTTTCTCATCTTATTTAATAAGGAAAGCTTCGATGGAAGGAAAAGACCACAGTGGCTCACTTAGCCAGGAAGGAAAGCTTTAACAAGGGTGAGGGCCCTGCAAAAAGGTAGCGTGGGAAATGGACTGTCTGACTGATTATGCCACTAAAGACCCTTACTTAGCATCAGATTTTCTGCTCTTTGGGACAGATGATACCAGAAGGCAGACAGATCTGCATGGACCCCAGCTCTGGCACTCATTAATTGCCTTAGTTCTGTTAATCACTCTAGGCCTCGGTTCCTTCCACAGTGAGCTGAGAATGGCAATAGCAGTATCATACCTCAGTGGGTTGTTGTGAGGGTTAGATGAAGTGACACGTTCAAGACTCTGGCACATACACACATGACACACAACACATACCAGTCATCTCCCACCTCTCCTTACCTCCCCTCTGGCCAAAGCCCAGACCAACAGAACGGCAAGCCTAACTCCTACAAATTTCACTTTCCCCACCTACACACTGACAAAGGCTAATGTATGTGAAAGCTTTACATCACTCCACCAATGTTAGGAAATACTGCTCTTTAGCACCAATCGGCACTCCAGCCGCACAACGGAACGAGAGAAGGGAGCATGTTTCAGGCAGCTTCTCTCTACTCCACCTGTTTACTGCTAAATGTTGACATACTTTTGTAATAGTGCCCCCTGAGGGGGACTAAACTGTGCTTTACAGCTATTTTCATTTTCGTTTTTGTGCACTTAATTAATGCTTTTATTTCTGTGCTCATACACTGGGGTAAAATTTGAGAAAACCAGTATTCGAAATGCAAAAGGCAAAGATTAGCAGAAAGCAACTTGTTACTGGCTTCTCATTGCACCCACAATCCAAAAGGGCTGGAAAATTAGAAAACAGGTAGTAGGATTAAAATATATATATATTTTATATAGTTATATATATATAAGCAAAACTAAACAAGCACCAAAAGCAAAAGCACTGTGAGTTCTTTGGGGCTGAAACTTGCCTTAGAATCCTCAACACCTTACAAAGTGTTACCTGAAGAAATAACACAACTTCAATCTACCATCACCCATTAATGGAAAGAAAAAGCTAAAAACTAAATCTGAAAGACACTAACAGTTTTCTACTGATATGTATTTCCACTGACTAATTGATTCATAAAAGGGTTACATGCAAACAGATATATATGGTCTTCAACTCCAAGCTGCTTAAAATAGACCCCCAAAAGGCTCCATAACCCCCATTACTTCGATTGGAGAGAAGATAAACTTGATGAACGTGGACCGAGCCAGGGTTGGGGCATTATCCTATCATCTCCTTGACACCAACGTGCCACATGGAGTTTCGGAGAACACCAGTGCACTTTGAATTGTCTTCTTATTCAGGATGCCAAATGTGAAAAAATCAAGACGGAAAATCCTGGAGTGTTCTCTCTCCCTCCATTTTTAGTACTAGCATTATATTTTCCTAGTTTCTGATCATTTTTACTCTCTTCTTTCTGCCAGTTTCTAGGTTCCTCCTACCTGTCCCAGTGTTTCATGCCAGAGGAATGAAAATTGATATTCACTGCAATTTTATACAAAGAAGTAAAGCAAAGTCAAATAAAGCAAAAATTAGAATCGAGATGAGGAGCAACAGTTTACACAGGGCTTTTTTGATCCTCTAGAAACCATAAAAGAACCCTGACGATGTCAGTCTAAGGCCTCAGCATCTAGCTGTGAAAATAGCAATAGATGAATCTAGAGTGTCAAAAGCATCATCTCTCCTCTGACAGAGACAATGCTTTTGTCTCCCCCATTCTGGTTATCTACTGCTGGGTAACTAACCACCCCAAAACACAGCGGCTCCAAGTACCATTGTTTTATTGATTTTAGAGGTGTTAGCTGAAGCTGTAATCACCTGAAGGCTTTTCTATTTACATGTCTGTCACCTTGATGACATGGTGGATTGGCATCTCTCTCTCCACACAACCTCTCCAAATAAATACCTGGAGCCTCCTCAAAGCTTGACTGGCTTCTCCCAGAGCAAGTAAGTGTTCCAATGCATAAGAAGTGGAGGCTGCAGTCTCATGAAGCCTTTGCTCATAGAACTGGCACAAAGTCACTTCTATGATGATTTAACAGCAAAGAAGTCAGCAATCCCCACCCATCCTGATTCAAAAGGGAAGTCTCAACAAGAGGCTTGAATTTGAAGACAGCAATAACGCACTACACGCAGCCTTGTTTGGTCTCCATCACAAAGGGCAGATGGCAATGGATCAGGCTTGTGTGCAGGCAGATGCCCACCCCACCCCCAAACATCATAATCTTAATTTTGAGAGATAGAAAAAGTCACTAGTCTGCGAACCAAAGTGTCACCGGTTCGATTCCCAGCCAGGCTACATGCCTGGGTTGCAGGCCATAATCCCCAGCAACCACACATTGATGTTTCTCTCTCTCTATCTCCCTCCCTTCCCTCCCCTCTCAAAAAATAAATAAATAAAATCTTAAAAGAAAAGAAAAAGTCACTAGCTGACTTTTTATAGTGATTTCATTTGACTGTCAATCTCCAAAGTTGGGGAAATTATTAGAAAAAAAAAGAGGTTACATAGTTGGCTTTGATCACTGACAATCATCACATTTGCATATTTATTGTATGTGTTTTAATGTATTCTGGGTAAAAAAAATACCATTAGTGTTTTCATGGACATGCAGTAGGTTTAATTTCAAACTTGAGTCACTGAAGGACAACACTGCTCATCTTGTGCTGGTCTTCCAACTGGAAGTGAGTGAATAATTAGTCATTACTGGACAAACAGATTTTCAGAACATTAGCAACGGAAACATTTTTTGAATTCCTGCTGTGAATATTCTTTAGAGGAGCAGGACAACTTCAGGTATTTTAAATTAAACCCAGAAGTCAATACAACTAGTACTGGAGGATATATCCGTCTATAAATAAACTGCTCATTAAAGCCAGACGAGAAAGAAGTAACTCCTGGAAAGGCCAACTTAGCAATTAGACCATAGCTTATCCCCATCAGTAACTCGTTAATGAATATCCCTGGCGTGCCTGAACCTAGAAGAACACGGGAAGGACAAAGCCAGGGTTCTCAGATTTAGATGACTAATAAACCCTGCGGGAATTGGTTTAATCTGAATCCTTTGTCTTCCCCGCTTCCTGATAACTGCCACCAAGTAGATGGCTTTTTGGGGGGGGGCCTTGGTTGCCTGTTTTTATAACGGCCTATTTCAAATTTGCTAAGTGACTTCTCCTTCAGAAATCTCAAACCATCAATTACTTGACTTTGTCCTTGCCCACAAGGTCAAAATAAGGTAGGGCAGCTCTAACAGTTCTCTTTCACCCTGGGGAGAGGCAGGTGTTCTCCGCGGAGGACAGGGCAAGAATGACAGCGCGGCAACATCAAGTTAGCGCTCACCTCACCTCCGTTAGGTATCCAGAGTCCAACAGGGAGCAGCAGCTACGATCACCGATGGGTCCAGAGAGGAAGGTGAGCAGCAGAGACATGGAAACTGGGTTAAGAAAATCCCAGGGGGAAGGTAGATAGCTAATTACAGTTTTCAAATTAAGGGGAACAAACTGGAATGAATATTCAAATTTTCTTTTCTTTCTGCTAGAATGTAAGCCTTTTTCTGAGTACTAGTTACAGCTAAGAGAAAGACTTGGTGATAAAAAATAATCATAATAAATCATAAAAGAGCTATTAATTGAGCCCTTATGTATGCCAGGCAGATATTGGTGTGAGTATCCCCATTTTACAAATGGAAAAAATGAGGTGCGGATACATTTAATAACCTGCCCAAGAGCACTTAGCAAGAGAGGGAACAAGTCTGGCCAACAATTCAGTCTACACTCTTCACTACCACACAGAGTATACACTAGAAAACAAGAGTTTCTCTATTAGACAACTTCACCAATTACTATGCGAGTTATGTGATTTTTAGTTAACCTGCCTGAGCCTCAGTTTTCTCACCAGCAAAATACAGATACCACTTAATTCTTTCCAGTTCCTATGAATTCCAAGAACGTAGTAGGTTTTCAATACATGGTGGCTATTTTTATTAGACAAGCCAGGGAAAATATGGTCAAGCTAACGAAAATGAACCAGAAAAAATGAAAAGAAAACTAGCAGCATCAGGAACACAAACACAACAAGCAGAGCTCTGCAGGAAATTGTACCTTAGAGAGGACTCCGTCTCCACAGCCTTGCCCCTGCTCCCTAAATACTGCCTGGGCATCATTCTGAGAGAGGTGGTAGAGTCTTAACTCATGCAATCAATGCTCATTTTCTTTTTCCTGTCACCTAGAGCTACATAAGTATATAATGACATCATATAAGAATACATATTTTTACTCGTATCTGATCCTTTCAAGCTTCAATAGGTTCTTACATCTGATTTCAAATTAAGTCCTCTTCAGACACAGCTCTAATTAAACCTCTAGCCACCTGCAGATGTTTAATGCTAATGGAATAAAATCCAGTCTCTATGATCCGGCCTCCTTTACCTTTCAGCAGAGACTCGCGCTTCCATTTTAATCCTGTCGCCCCACGTGTTTCATCTGGAACTCTCCGAGGAAGAACAAGGCCTCTCAGCCCACTTATCCCTGGGGTTGTATACCTTGCTCCTTCCAACCAACCTGTGTATCTCCACACTGGCCAGGTCCTCTGGGCACCAGGTCCTGTTCATTTTCTCCCAGTCAAGTCCTCCCACTCCTGTAAGGCCATGCTAAAGGGCTTCCTCTTCCAAGATGACAAATGATATGGACTGAATGTCTCAATCCCTTCAATATTTGCATGTTGAAATCCTAACCCCAAAGTGATGGTATTAGGAAGTGGGCCTTTGAGAGGTGATTAGTGCACAAGAATGGGGCCCTCATGAATGGGATTCGTGCCTTTATAAAGAGGGCCCAGAGAGCTTCCTTGTCCCTTCTGACATGTGGAAATACAAGGAGAAGTCTGTGACCTGGAAGAGGACCCTCGCCCACTCATACTGGCACCCTGATCTCAGACTTCCAGCCTTCAGAATTGTGAGTGATGAACTCCTGCATGTATGGCCTCCCCCTCTCTACTGCATGTATACATGGTTCAGTATTGCCATGTAACTTTCCTTAGAGAAGATCCTTCTCTCCCCAGTGACACCATATGAAATTTGAAAAAGGATGTGGTTAAGAGTATGGGTTTAGAGTGAGGCAAATATGAAGTCAAATGCCAGCTCTGCAATTTTTTTCGTTCTATGACCTTGAGCAAGCTGCTTAACCTCTCTAAATAATATTTTCCTCCTCTGTAAAATGAGAAAATATTAGTTTCCTCCTACTGTTTGGGAGAGGATTCATGCCAGGCACATATGTATGCTTAATAATGTCAGCTATAATTACTATCAATGTTGAGTTCTCACACATTTTTTTATTATCCACAGCACTAACTATCAAATCTATCTCTCCACCTATCATCTATCCATCCATCCATCCATCCATCTATCCATGTTAGACATTCAGTGAATCTTTTGCCAGTTGCTTAATTTAGATGCACCACTCCTTCTCAAATTTCCATTTCTTCAAGCAGCACAAAGCTGTGTCTCTGGTTTATTAATCCAGCATTGAAACTCAAGAAGACTCTCCAGACAGAGTCTCACACAGGGCATGCTGATTTCCAGGAGGTTAAAGGAGAGTGAAAAGTGATCATTTCCTTGGTTTCAGATATGCTGGTTTGAAGAACAGTTGAATAATTCATTAGGTCCTTTAAAGTGCATTGATCAGATTCTGCTTTTTGAGAAGCATTTTACCTTGAAGTAACTATTTGTCATTCCCCTTACAAATGAGAGGTAGATAATAGACTGCCTCTGTTTATCGAAACTATAATAAAGGTCTAAGTGTTAATAATACCTTAGATTTGCAGAGTGTATTACAGTTTATAAAGCACATTCATATCTCTCATCTCATTTCATCCTTCCAGCAGCCCCATCAGACAATGAGGGGACTTATCCCAGTGTGATAAATGGGAAAGCTCAGGAAGATTCAAGAGCTTTCCCCATGCCAATTGGTTGGTTCAAATCTTCCAACTCCTACCCACTTCAGTGTTCTTTTTATGGCACCACAGGATTTAAAACTATTTGCAACATCTTTACAAAAAAGCAATACACAGCTGGAAAGTGTGGAAACCACTGATAATTTATATTTTCACTGAAGTACTTGTATTATCACTTGAAGACATAAATGCAAAGAAAAACAGTCATATGGTATTTAATGCTGTTCTATAATACACGAAACTAAGGGGGAGACCTCCATTGAAAGTCTATTTTACACTAACCATTTTCAGGGTCTTTCATATATATCTTCCTAGCAGTAATACAGGAAGGAGTATACAGCTCCAGCCACTAGGGATTTCCTACTGCCATATACAGCATGGACCGCATTTGAATCCTCATCCTGTATCCAGTTTTCTGCCAGGCTCCTCTCACTCAGTGCCCTCTAGCTGCCCAACCAGCTGCCGGTTCTTCCTGAGACACACAAGAGTATGTTCCATTTGAACACCCATCGGGGCCACACCTACCAAATGGTCTGCTACCTTACCTCATTCAGCCCATCTTCTCTCATTAACATCCACACACACACACTTTCCCTACTGTTTCATCACAGTCCGTAACACCAACATTTTACAAACGTTTTCTCTCTCTGTTTCTAACGGTCTCTCCCTTAGAATGTAAGCTCCGTGAGGGCAGGGCTTTACATAGTTCACTACTCTCTCACCAGCACTTCGAATAGTGCCTGACAATAGGAAGCCCCTAATAAAATCTTGTTGCACAAGGAAATGCAGCCTATACATTTCCCTGTTCAAAGTCTCTACATCTTCCAATTTGAAAAGATTCTTATTCATGAAAACAAAAGAACAAAAGTAAATCTCACAACTGGGACAAACAGAAAGTCAAACAGTGCCACAGATAGGCACAGAACAAGTGAACGGCATCTCTGAGGCCAGAACAACTATGATTTCAACTGTTACAAAAGGTTACATCACTGGAGCTAATGCCGTTCAGTTGATAAAAACACATTAAAGACCAACACTCCTCCCCCACTGCCAGCCTACTGGCCTCTCATCACCTAAGGCAATCCCATCACATGCCCGAGGCTATCCTTTTGGAAAGAAGTCCAAGTTATTTCTTGGATTTTGCATGTGTGACAGTAAGCTGTTAATCATCAAGTGAGAGCAGAACAATGTGACATCAGAATAATCTGATGCAATAAGAGCTACTCAACATCAGCCATGAAGTATTCTTGCTAAAAATATTTAAACTGAATGTAATTATGAGAAAATCATTACATATCCAGACAATTGGTAAGGATTCTAAAAAAAAGTTCATGTCAGGAGGAACAAAATAGACAGGAAGATTCTCATAGATTTTTTAAAAAGACTTGTTTGGATCCTGAATTGGGGAAAACATAGCTGTAAAACTGAGTAACTGAAGAAAGTTGAATAGGGATTGTAGAGTTTACAAACTCTCCATTAGTTATACCCACCTACTCATGTTCAATTTATCCTCTACAAGTAATCATCATGCATTTTCCACACACATCATGTCCTTCTCCACTTATACCTGGTCACAACAGGACCTCATACCCTGAGTTCAACAAGGCTTAGCTTCCACGGGGCATCCTTAACACGAACTGAAGCACAGAGAGTTTGTAAATCCTTATTTACAAGATACTTATGAAAACTGTGTTTCCTAAGCCTGCCTTTTGTACTTCTATTATTCTTTTTGTATATGTCTCTTTTTTGCCACAGTGGGAAGGGGAGTGGTGGTGGGTAGCATTAACATTTAGTAAACTGCTCTTATTAAATACCACTTCAGCCACTACATTGTAAATTCCTTGAGAGTAAATAATGATACCTGGTCAGTCTTTGCATTCCTTAAGGCTAACACATTCCTCACAGAGAACAGTTAGCTCATACATAGTTGTTAAATTTAAAAATTTACTGTATTTTAATTTAGGCCACATGGCTATTTATTTACTTAAAATTTTACATGACTCTGAATTTCTATGTGCTACAAAATGTACTGAAGAATTAATTCATCTTTCTGATTTTGCAATTTTCATTCAGTTGCCAAAAGCCTCTTATACAATTCATGAAATGTTTAACAAAAAAACTACCCTTTGCAGCTTAAAAAAATTTTTTTGAAGATATTGGAAAATCCGGACATCATTCCATGTACAAAAAATTTCAATTACTCATTCAATAAGTCTTTATTATACCTTATTTCAATTTGAGATGACAGTAAGAGTATTTAGTGAGACCTTTTGAACATTCTTATCTATCTTCATTAACAAGTCTTATTTCACCAAATCATCCCTGCTCCTGACTTACACACCTTTCCTGTCTGTGTCAACTGCATCTTCACTCATCTTCTTCAGTGAGAAATTTCAAAGTTGCTTATTTCTTTAGTACTTACTGAATTGATTTCAGTATCGTGAAATCATTTACCTTTCTGCTTTTCATCTCACACCTTGCTTTTTTAATTTCCATTTGTGAATCTTGACATTTGTAAATGTCCTGAATCATCAATCAGGCTCTGAAACATTCACATTCTACTTTACTAAAATCAGACTGCTCACTGAACTTCAACAGCTACATTTATTTTATACTTATTAGCACCCTTTCATGACAATCTGCAAGACCAGTACTCCACTGGGGACTCATGCACCCCTTCCTATAATCAAAAGGCTTTGAAAGGCAAGCTTTCTCTAAGGCCAGATAGCACATATCCCAAAGAATTACCATGACCTAGTTGTAGACTGTCACTCCAAATAGATTTCAGACTGCAGCAAACCATACTTTAAGCATCTATCCTTCAGCAACAGAGCCTCATTTCCAGGAACCGCTTCCTCTTTCAGAGGCTGACCCACTGGAAATCACCCCCTGGGATAAAAAAAACCATATGCTTGGTCCTGGTCCAGGTCCAGCCACTACCCAGATGCATGATTCTGGGAAGTGAGCCTCTGAACTTCAGTTTCCTCATCTTTAAAATAAAGCAGGTAGGCAAGGTCACCTCTCACGTGCTTTCCAATTCTGAGTCTCTATAATTCCACTGAGTGTTCCTATGTGGGACAGAAGAGGGGAGGTGATTAACAAATTTCAAAAATATGACATAAACCCTCGGTTAGATCTTCTGTATTTTGCTACCTCGATGTATTTTGAGTACTCTAGCAACTTCCACAAGAACCTACAAAACCTCAGAGATTAAAACATGGCCCAAACCATATGACTCAGACATTCCACCCTTAGGTCTATACTCAAGAGAAATGAAAACATATGGCCACACACAACGTGGGTGCGAATGTTCTTAGCAACATTATTCACGCTAGCCAAAATTGAAAACAACACAAATGCCCATCAACTGATGAATGAACACACAAAATGTGGTGTATCTGTACAGTGGTATATTGCTCAGCCATGAACACGTGTGGAAGACTGATGCATGCTGTGACATGAACAAATCTTGAAACCATTATGCTAAGCGAAAGAAGCCGGTCACAAAAGACCACATATTATATAAATCTATTTATATGAAATGTCCATCACAGACAAGTCTATGCATAGAGGAAGTAGGTTAATGTTTGCCTGGTGCTGGGGTGGAGAGGGAGTTGGAGGGAAATGGTAAGTAACTGCTAATGACTATGAAGATTCTTTTTAAAATGATAAAAAATGTTTTAAAATTGATAGTGATCATAGTTGCACAACTTTGTGAATACACAAAACTCAACTGAAATACACACTTCAAATGGGGGTACTGAATGGTATGTGCATTATATTTCAATAAAACTATTTTTGAAAAATAAACAAACATGGCCCCAGATTACTGCCTAAGGATGAGTGAACAAAGACCTTCTAAAGGAAGCCTTGGGTTCAAGTCCCGATGCTCCCACTCAGCAGTTCTTAACCCCCAGTTCCCGTAAGAGGTGGAGAGAGCACTGCACTCTTAGTTGATATGAGAATGAAATGAAGCAATGCAGTTGTGTCACTGTATGACTCTGTGTCAGTAGGTAAACAGACACTAACTGCACAGTGATAATCATCTTAATCACTTAAAACCAAACTTTTTACACTAAAAAATCATCTGAATTCATGTAAACTGGTCTACTGTATTTATGTGCATTTCTGTTTGATTTATGTATTATTAATTTGTGTGCTTAAAAAAAACAATGCAATTAATACTTGATTTTAATGTGCATGTAGTAATTTCAAAAGGAACAATTTAAGCAACCTCCCAAATAGCAAAAGAAGGGCATACAAACTAACAATTCTTCTCCAGTCACTGTTAGTAAGATTATAAACAGTAACATTAATTCATACCAATACAAATGCCAACTTTTTGGCACCTCTTTGGCTAAATATAAAGACAAGAATGCATAATTTGATTATCTAAAAATTTAAGAAAGTATATTTACTATTCATGCTATATTACCTATACCTACATAGTATTTACCCTTATTCCATGCAGAAAACATTCCACTGGTAATATAGTCCACCTTTTTAAAAGTTTTCATATGAACAATAGGGTTTTTACTTATCAAAATAGGGAGGAAATGACAGCACCACAAATGTAAAAATACACATTTTTAAAACATTAAAATATCTCAGCATATATACAAAACTATGTTAAATAGGAATGAGTTTTATTCAGGTCTACTTCATCTCAAATCTCTCCCCACTTTGACTGGAGTGCCATCCTCTTTAGAAACTCCAGGTCTCCCTCCCCTCCTTGAAAACTGGCCCTTCACCCCTTCTCACCACACCCCACCACTGTCAACCCTTCACTGCTTCCCTTATAAGGCTACAGGCCCCTCAAATCCAGGCACAGGTGCAGATGACTGAGGAGCGAAGGGTTTAAGGTCACTGGAGCTGTGGGCAGCAATGAAGAATGAGGTCCAGTTGTCCAATGGTCGTCTACCTGAACAAATCATTCATGCAAAATGATAAAGACAACACACAAACCAACAAACAAATAGAAAACAAAGAAGAGATCTTCAAACATGAATGGAAGTGAACATGATGTTGATAGATAGCAGGTAAAAGGGGTTAAGTGATAAAGTGTAAAATTGGGGAACTGGATTAAATGATCTCAACGATGCCATCCATGGCTAGCACCTTCTGTTGCCAGACTACTTGCTCTCACTGGACCTGAAAGAGACCTCAAGAACCCTACTGTCAATCTTCTCCTGTAGATTCTTCAGCAGACCACCCAGAGAAACCTAGTGTCATACCCTCCCTGCCCTCCTAAAATCCCCAGTCACATAACTAGCTGTATTTCTTTACTAAGAAAAATCAAGGTCATCAGAAAAGACATTCCTCACACCTTCTTTCAAATTTAGCTCTTATATGTCTTCACCTGTCTTTTCCTCCTCTCTTTCTATTGGAGAAAAATTCTCCCTGATTTCTAAGATTAGACCCCCTACCTTTGAACCCTTTTTCTTAGTAAGATATACTGCAATGTCTCCATAGTCTAATAGCTTGCACAAGTTTATTAACCTTGTAAACGTTAATTACCCTCCCCAAGACTCGGTTTCCTTGGCTGTAAAATGCTATAAGGCCCACTACTCAAGGCAGTGGTAAGATTTAAATACAACGTATGAAAACACCTGCCACAGAGTAGGGTGTTTAACAAATGGTAGCTATTATTACATTTGAAGGCCTGTCTCCCTCAATTACCATGCACACTTCCTCTCACACTGATCCAAAATCCACTTAAAACCAGCTTTCTAAAAGGCATTCTAGCTGCTAGGAATACAGCAATGAACAAAACCAAGGGGAAAATCCTTGCCCTCAGAGAGTTTACAGCCTAGTAGGCAGAAACAGACAGGCAATAAATAAAATAGAGAAGTAAATTATAAAGTGTTAGCAAGTGAAGCCCTATGGAGTTACAATTTATGAAAGCATGTCCTAGGAGGCCTCACATGAAAGATGGCGCGTGTGTGAGCAGAGACCTGAATGACGCAAAAGGCCGAGCAGGTAAAAACTTCCCATGAGGCTTGACACAGGGGCATTCTGGCTGGTTTGAGGAATCATGAGGAGGCCAGGGTGGCTGATGCCAGTGAGCAAAAGGGAGAACAGCAGGTAAATGCAGATGAGGGAAGTAGCAGATTAGAAGCTACAGGCCAACGGGAAGGCCATCGTAAGGAGCTCAGCATTTCCTGTGTAGGAGGGTAAGGGGCCCCTGCTGGAATTTGTGCAGTGGCATAACCCAACTTAACCATCATTAGGATCACTTCAAACACTGTGTTGAGGATGGACTCAAGGTCAAAAGCTAAGAGACTTTCAAATTTCAGGAGAAAGATGATAGTGGCTGGTTGATATCAGCAGAGAGGAGAAGCAGTTGGAGCTTGGGTATATTTTTGACAGAACAAGAGTACCAAAGGGTTTTCTGCTGGATCCAGTGTGCAGTGCAGAAAAAGGGAGAAGCCAGTGATGGCTCCTAAGGAAGAACAAAGTGGCTTTTACTTAAACAGGCAAGACTGTGGGGTAACGCCTTTATCTCTCCCCACCATTGCTTCCTGCCCCCTATTGTCAACTGCCCAAAGGTCTTCCTCACTCAAAGAAAAGAACGAACATTAGCTTTCTGCTGTCCTAATCTCTCCTAATGTTTGACACTAAATTTCCTGCACAATTGCACTGTAACCACTGCCTGCATTTCCTTAAGGACTCTCCCCTCACTCCCCTTTACAAAAGACACCTCCTCTTTCCTTATAAACAACACTCCTGCAGGGCAACCAGGACATTCCAGGCAGTGCTGCAGAGGTGAGGATGTCTGAGGCTTCTTTGAGTGCTGGAGTGACCCTCTCAAAGGAGCCCAGCAGCCCTGATGCTCTGCTGCAATCTTCTTGCTCCCCTGTAGCATTTGGCACTGCGTAACTACCTCCTCCCTCAGAGTCTCTCCTTGGCAAGATCTAGTATCCTGATTTACTGTAATGGTTGTGATCATTCCTTCCACATTCTCCTCTTTCTCTTTTAGTGTCTCCTACTTTTTCTTCTCCCGAATACCATACCCTGAATCCTCTGTTCCTCTGAAGCTACACTATCAGGACCTGACACTCACAGCCATTCCAAATGTTTCTTTCATTGGTCCCCAGCACCCCGTTCAGTATCTGGAACACTGCTGATTGAATGAACGGATGAATGAATGAATCCATCCATCATCATATCCCTGTGGTTTTCACCTGTCTCCCAGGCTCCAGCTCTGTATCCACAAACACGAGCATTACTTTCCTGTCAAAACTCTCAGAGCCCTAAACCAAACAATCTATCTTAACTATCCTTCCACAAGGCAAGTTGTTTTATTCTAACTTCCTTATTTATTTTAAGGCTATAACAATCCCAATATAAATATTTTTATTTCCTCACATCTATAAGGAGCCTCATTAAAAGCCTCCCTTCTGCCCTCTTCATTTTACAATGCTATCAGCTTAATTTTCTAAAACACTTTTTATCGCCATCACCTATAATATTTATTGGCTCTGCATTGGCTTCAGAAGTTGAGGGGGAAGAAAAAAGAGGAAAAGAGCAAAAAGAATATTAGCAAGGACCAATTTTGGTTATTTTTGCTTTTCTTTTAAATAAACGGTCTACTAGTTATATTTCCCCCTTTGAAATTCTGATATAGTCCACCTAGCCCCTTTACTAGCCAAAGTATAATGCTTTCAATATATATTAAAGACCCTCAAAAATCCAATCCTATTCCCTATAAATGTCCAGCAAAAACCATTTCCTCCTTTTAGATGGTCTCTCCAGCCCTCAAAGAAGCCTCACTCACCCTCGTCTCTACACCACTTCTCAACAGTCCGCTTTCAGCTTGTTTTCTCTTCCAACTTATCATCATGACCCTGTAGTCTCTACCCATCAAGATATTGCTCAAAACCTGCCTTGCCCCAAAAGTTGTACACATACACATCCCAACCAAGAGTGGTTTGCAACATCCCTCCCCTAGAATTTGCTGTCTGTACCACTCCTACGGTACCCATAGCCCTGGTCTTCAAAGCATGTTTCTGGGACAAGCAGTATCAGCATCACCTGGTCGGTTACAAGAATCACTTGAGGCAGAGTCCAGCAATCTGTGGTTGACCAAACTCTCCAAGTAAGGCTGATGCGCATTAAAATTTGAGAACCACTAACTTGCAAAATACAGCCCTACATTCTTTTATCTTGCCAACTAGATAATATGCAAAATGCCAAGAGCAGTCTAGTGTATCACTGTCCGTCAAGAAACCTGAGCTTTACAAAACTGTTTTCAGCAGTAGTAGCACATTAAACATCAAGTGGATTTTGTCCCAACCCCTAATTTTTGGTGAAAAAATTTACACCAGATAACAAAAGTACTCTGGTTTTTAACATGAACCAAGAAAATTAATTAATATTGTTTTAATCAAGTTTGGCTTAATCCTCTTAATTTAATATCACATGATATAAAAATAAGTCATCTTATCAAAGCTAAATAATTTTAATATTAATTAAATACAGAGGATCTTATTTTATATTTCCTTTATATTTCAGCCTTAGAATTATAATTCCAAAGCTGTGAGATCACATCTTAGTGGTGAATATTAAGTAGGGTAGTAGCTAAATAAAAACACTGATAACAAGATTAGGACTTAATTTTAAAGAACTTGTATGTTACAGAAGATAAAAGTAGAACCAAGCCCAGGCTAACCAGGTTGAACATTATGCTTTCAGGAAATTCAGTAATAATGAGTCACACTTATTTTGTGGGCCACTCTACTTGCTTTTGCCTTCAGAGCACTACATTTTTAAAAGATTAAATTAATAGAGTTAAAAATTAAAAATTGGGTCTCATATAAAAAAGAAAATAATCATTAACACTAAAACTCTTGAAATTGTATAATATAGTCCATTGATTAAAAAAATTCAACAATGAACTCTTTTTCATGTCTACTGTGAAAGGAACACAACAGTAGCTGCCATGCTAGGTCTTCGCATATTTTTGCATACTTAGCCTCTTTAGAGTTTTACTGCCAAAGAGTTCAAAATATGTCACTGCAGTACATATTTTTAACATAACTATGTTTAAAGAACAGTAAGACTGGAGAAGGTTATTCCAAAATAGTAAGAGGAGTTACCTGTGAAAGGTACCACATAATTTTTTTACTCCTTCTGTATTATTTTTGTAATACTCAATTTTTTTTCAATAAGCATGCATCAACTTTCAAAACTTAAAAAAATAACTTTTAAGGAGATATTTGTGTCTTATGTAAGCAATAATACAATAGCTTGTTTCTGCATTTAAGAGAATTTTTTTTCTCATGTTACATCTCATTTAATCCTCACAATAACCTTATGCGATCAGTAGATCATTACTCCCATTTTATAGATGAGAAAACTGAGTCACAGAGAAATTATATACATTGTACACAGGACTAGAACGCAATCAGGTTGACATTTGGAAGCACCACCCAGGCTGGCAGTCTCCACCTTGTCCTCTGGCAACTTCCAGGACTGTCCATTAGCTCTTTTTTGAGAATATATAAACAGAAACACACAGCAAAAACAAGAGACCTTGGATAGTATTCCATTTCTCTTATTCTGCGTTATGTTCTAGTAATGTAGAAGAAAACATATGACACATACATAAAAATGTCAGAACGCACCTTCATGGTGCCATCGAAAAGGAAGACTGTAAGAAGAGGCAGCCTTCTAGCTGGAACACACAGACAACAGGGAAGAGACAGAAACAAGAACAGAAATGAAAAATGAATACAAGAATGCCTAAAATGTAAATGGAAAAGTAGAGGCAGTGAAGAATGGAATGACACTTGGAAAATAATTTCCATGCTGTGAAAGATAAATATAAAAGACTGCACTAGAAACAGTCTTAAAAGACCCAAAAATGAAGACAGGAAAGGTGATATATGAGAGTCATAGTTTTCCTATTTAGGAACATGGTATAGCTGTACATTTAATCAAGTTTTCAGTATGTCCTCTGTTTAGATTTAAATTTGTCTTCATATAGGTCTTGCAGAATTTGTATTACATTTATTTTACATTTTTACTATTATTATAAATGTATTTTTCAAATACATATTCTAACTGATTATTTTGGCTAAGAAGAATGTTATTGATTTGCGTATACTTATTTTGTATCCAGCCACATTGCTAAAGAATAAAATTTTTTTCTGTTGATTCTCCTAAGTTCTCAACATATCTTCTGTAAATAAGGACAACATCGTCCCGATCATCTAATACTGTACTCATTATTCTTGTTTCTTCTAGTTCTTGCCTTATTTCAGTGGCTAAAATTTCCAGAACATTATGTGTTCTTATTAGTCCTTATCCCTGACATCTTTGTACAGCCCCTGGTTTTAAAAAGAATCTATATCAATTAGGAAAGTTGCTACTGCACAACTAAAGTGGCTTTGACAGTGAGGAAATTGTTCACTAATGTAATATGAACGCTGGAGTCAGGCCACTTCCAGGGCTGAATAATTCAGCTGCTCAACCATGTAGTGGCCTGAGTTGGTTTTTCTGTGATTCTCCTGGTTTTCCTCACATGGTTTCCAGGTGGGTGCAGCAATTCTAAGCATCTTTTAGGATAGGGAAGGTCTCTTTTTAAAAAACCCATTTGTAAAAGTGAGAAAAACCTTCCCAGGAACCCCTAGTCAGGCATCCCCAGCCTCCTCATGGGCTGGGGTTGTATCACATGACTTGCCTAAACTAATTACCAAAAAATAAAAAAAGGATTGGAATCTAAAGGACCCCCTTAATCTATTCCATCTCCTCCACGCAGGAGATGGAGAGGGGCATCCACTTCTCCCGAGAACGTGGGAGGGTAAACACCAACACAAATTCAGAGCGTTGACAGCAAGAAAGGAGAAGGGAGTGACTAACAGGTAGGTCACCAACAGTGTCTCCCAGAGTCTCTGGTGTTTGAAGAGCAGGAATGAGGTGGGCTGTTGGTTTCAGACACATCCTCTGTCAAGCTAAGAAAAAAATCCCCTTATTACTAATTTAATAGGAATAGTTGACTTGGGGGGCTGAAATCAATAATGACTGCTAAATTTTACCAATGACTTTTGATATCTGTTGAAATAATTCCAGAATTAACATCCTTTGGCCTACTAATGTGTTGTATTGTGTTAATAGATTCCTAAACCAGAAACAAAGGTGCTTAAAAGGCATTTTCTATCTTTTCGTTCCATATTAATTAGTAATATTTAGGCTTCCTCATACACAGCAGAATACACACATTGCTGTTTATTCTGTGTTAATAAACAACACTATGTATATGTTAAATTTTATATATATAATTTTTTCCAGATCCTACATCAAAAAGATGGATAAGGAAAACACTGATGTCAGAGGATGGCAGGCAGGAGAGACCAATACTACCATCCAGACATGAAGTGACACGCTCATCCTGGGGTAGAGAGAGATCCAAAGTCTACACTTAAGAAACAACTCCTAATTCAACCGCATCAATGTTTTGCATCAATGGTATTCCTACCACAGATTGGTTGAGAACTGCTTGAAGGTATTTCAGCTCCCTAAAACATCCCACTCTCCATCTTGGTCCACCTCTCTGGCCCCTTTACAACTAGCCATTCATGCTGGTGCTCCTATCGTATATACCTATTTTTATATCTGTTTCTATCACTTCATTTGGGGCTTCTCAAAGGCAGAACACATACTTTGTAAACCTACAGATACCCAGTTGCTTTCATTGCCCCAGGTTCACAGTGGGTTCCCTAAATGTTTGGGAAAAAATGATGCTGGTGTTGAATGTGATGAATATTTAATCATGCATTTGCAATACAGCAAGTACTGTCTAGAGCACTTTATATAAAGTGCTTTTAATTCCTGCAATATTCCTGTATGCACTATTATTATTATCTCTATTTCATAGGTGTGGGAAAGCCTAAGAATTTATGTAACTTGCCCCACGTTGCAAAGCTTTTATGCTGTGGTGTCAGGACTCAAATCCAAAGTCTGACTCCTGATGTAACCTCTAAGCCATTCTGCTTCCTGTGACTCTGAAAACAAATAAGAAAAGCCACAAGCTCACAAATGAGCCCAAATTATGTCATGGTCACCTCTCACACAGGTTACTCTCCACCAGACTGCCAGAAATGTTCTGGCTGAGTTCACTGCCAAGGTGTCATCAGGAGAGTCCTAACCAGATGCCAGCAGCGATCACCATTCATTTACACTCCCCAATTTTAGAAGAATTGAGAACAGGTTTAAGATTTGACCATTTCAGTACAACTCTGCATCAGAAGAGGCAATGTGTCCATCTCAGCATCCTCTTCCATCCTCCCACAGAGTGCGTGTACATCTACCCGCTCAGGATCAACTGGCCAGACTGTCAAATTGCAACCCATCTTACAAAGAATGAGATCAAGGGCAGCCGTATCCATGTAAGTTCCCTTCTCCCTTTATTACTGCCCCAAAGCCAGTAAAAGCTTAGAATCTATTAATTCTGTGTTTATAACAGGAATTTCTACTCATTATTACCTGAGAAAGGAAGAATCAATTTAAAACACTTGATTTCAAAGATTCTATCCAATGAAGCTAGAGTCCATTATCATCATATCATCTAATTACTTAAAGTGCAACCGTCTGCATTTATAAAACATAATAGTGTCCATGTTTAGCAGGCAAGACTCAGCAAAGAACATGGAGCCACGATGATAGCCTTTGTTGCTGAACCGTACTTTGCAGACCTGATGAAAAAAGCTCTCCTCCACCTTGCTTGGTTCCCAGAATGCCATTGACTGGCCATGAGCCTTATGCCCCTACAGCTGTAAGAAAGGGATCATAAGAGCCAGAGAGCACTTGCTAAAGCTAATCAATACTGAGAAGCTAAAAATAAAACAAAAAATAGACAAAGATCTGCACAAGCAGAGGAAAGGGTTTTTTTACCCTGTGCTCCCAAGACTTAGTTCTAGGCTAATACCTGTGACCTTTTCTGAGATGTTCTGGGGTTCACAGCTGCATGAGATACTCCAGAACCTCCCTCTCTGAGAACAGCTCAGTCCTTCCTTCTGCCCCAGACCAGCCTGGCCACGTGCAGAACTCTCCGCCATGGCAGTCATCCTTCCTACTGCCAAGGCTGGCCCCATCATTCTCCCCAGCTCCTGGCAGTTAACTGAAATCCACGTGTCTCTCACCTGCTGCCACACCAAGAGGCAATCCATGAACTTCATCTGATGTTCCTGAGTTAGGGAGAGAGATTCTTTCTCTTGCATACACTTCTCAAAAGTAAACTGAGAAGGTTCCAGATGACTTCATTCAACAGATATCTGAGTGCCCACGATGTGCCATAAATGACAGGTGCTGAGGAAATCCACGGGATTGATAACCAGCTAATTAGCTAGCTAGTGATCCACACCATGATGTCACACAACGTCCTTTATCCTGCCTTCCCGCCAGTCACTGGTGCAGCTGCCCACACACAGTGCCTTTTAGAGTCCACAGACCAGAAGTGGAACTGTAACTGCTGCACATTTACAGTGACTTGTCGCCAATAAAAATTCACCCATGTCTCATTTACCGAGCCTGTGCTTATAAAGATGTTTATGGTCTGCTGTGTTAATGAACCACTTTAAAGTCTGAAGGGAGATAGAAAAGCAATAATTAAAGGCCATTTCACCCTTTCAGAGCCCTGTTCTGCTTCTTTCTACTGAACTTCATGAGACCCCAGGAGGTTTCAAATAATGCTGATATCAATGCCCACAGCTGCCTAGGACATGGGTTTTTTGATTTTTCAGGAGTCACCACACTTTCTTCAGGGTTGATTTCCTTGGATTACAATCCATCCTCTTAGTGTCAGAAAACACGAAATTTAAAACCAGCCCCCTATCCATCCAGTGCACAGTGGGGCTGCAGGATCCAAACAGGGTCACTCTAAGAACATACCTTACACTGAATTATGTTAGGCATACAATGGGACACGACGGTAAACTAGACACTGTTCCTGTCTCTAAGATGCTTATAATTTGCAGACACTAATGGCTATATGGATAAATAATTATAGAACAAAACAGAGCTGCCAGTGATATAAACAGTCTGAGCAAAACCAGACAGAAAAACAAAACAGAAATTAATATTGACAAGGGGTAGGGGTAGGGTTCCTAAATGATGAATTAACTATAACCGATATGCTTTTCATAAGAAAGTATCTGAGTAACAGAGGCTTTTTTATGTTTGGATCAGGAATACAAAAGGGATAGTGGGCAGATTGATCCACATCTGTCTAAAAAGCACCCACAGTGGGATCAGTATCCTGACCTGGATGGGGTACAGGGCTAGAGCTCCAAGTTCAACCCCAGCCTCATTCCAGCCCCAGCAAGTAAGTTTCCAATCAAACACTCAAATTCAAAAGTCTCTGCAAAATCAAGAATACACTGCCCTGGAGAGCACATAGTAGTTCCACCACTAGGAAGGTATGTCCACTATAGATTTAGAGAACAGGAAGTAGCAATAGCACAATGCTTATATTTCATGTTTCAAAATCCGACCAACCTGGGTTCAAAATCAGGCTCCACCATTTTCAACAAATCATTTAACCTAAGTCTCAATTTCCCCATCCATAAAGTTAGAAGAATAATTGTACATATCACAAAACGACTACATTAATTAAGACCAGACTTTTAAAGTAACTGGTCCAGTACGTGACACCTGGCAAGTGGCCACAAAGAATATTAGCTATTCCCATTGGTACTGCTGTTGTTGTTATTATTATTATATAATTCATGCTTAAGATCAGTGTTGGCTGCATCTACATGTTGGTGAGACCTAAGACTTGGTACCTTGACCACACGAAGTTCTGGGAACTGCAAAGCTGAGGATCAAATCTCTGCCCTGACCAAGGCTAGACACCAGACTGACCCACCTGCCTGCCAGCCCCTCACTCAGCACCTGGCACAACCAGCCCCCCAAAAGCTAAACATGTGCTGGGTCTCCACTGGTTTCATGAACATTCTACCGTCTCCCAGCTGCTGGGAAAGAAGGGCCCCTCCAAAGTCACTGGGCCACACAGGGCAGAAGAAGCCTGCAGGCTGCCCTCTAAGAGTTTCCTGTGTGTAATAAGACAGCAACTATGGTTTTTCTCTGTCTCAGCTTTTGTGGTATCCAAGACCGTGCAAGCCTGGAGGGTGCCACAATGATAAGTGGCTCTCAGCCCTGACCCAGTTGTGCTACTTCTGCAAAGTTCTAAAGTCTTCCCTTCCCCCCATTTCCCAGGGGGTATTCGGGTGGCCATGACGGCTCCTGCAATTTCCAGGAACTCATTTCTCCTTGACAACCGACCTTTGCCGTCCTGCACTGTCACCCCTAGAGCTTAGCCCCTCTCCCACAAAGTTGGAGACACCCTTTCTCAAGTGGTCATATCCTTTTGGCATCTTGTCTTCCCCGAATTTCTATACAGATACCAAATGTCATTGACCTTTATAAAAAGCAGCAGAAGACACATCTAATTCTTCTGAGTTAAATTTGAAAGCTGAATAGCTGGTCCTCACAGAGTTAGTGGAGCAAAGATGGGGGTGGGGAGTCCCAAGCAGAAAAAGCAGCAGCATGCACTATTTGTCTTGTAGCTGGACAGTATCTCAGGTTCACCACTGTGTCCAGGGCCCCAGCATTGCTCCCAAGCTCTTAGGGAGTGTTTTTTTTTTTTAGATTTTATTTATTTATTTTTAGAGAGGGAAGGGAGGGAGAAAGAGAGAGAGAAACATCAATGTGCGGTTGCTGGGGGTCATGGCCTGCAACCCAGGTATGTGCCCTGACTGGGAATCGAACCTGTGATGCTTTGGTTCACAGCCCATGCTCAATCCACTGAGCTACACCAGCCAGGGCGAGGGAGTGTTTTTTAAGTGAACAAGAGACCTAAATCACCTAGGTGGATGTCAGCCACTGCAGTTTGTTATAGTTTCTTAAAATGCAGATCACATGCATTCAAGTTATATGAAGGGCACAGAGATTCAGATTCATGGGCCCCATGCTTAATGACTGAACAGGAATTTGCAAATTAAAATCCCTCTAGTTGAGTCTCATGCAGCCCTATGGACTGAGTGAGAGCAGTGAACTTCAAGCTTTCAGTCTCATACCCTGTAAGAAATGTGTACCCACAGTACAATTCTCCACTGTGACCTAATACACACATATGTGTAATACGTGAACAGTAACATCTTTCTACTCTGTTCTAATCGACTTTTCCCAAAAGCAACCCTGTAAACTCACTTGACAATTCATTACAATTAGAAAAGCACTAGGTTCCTGCGTAGCGAGGGAGTGGCTTGGTGACTGCCGATATTATTAAAGAAATAGGCAATGGTGTGCTCACAGGAGACCTTGCGAAATGAAGTTTAGCCTCATGTTGTAAGTCATGAGCAATCGCCCATGTCATTAATTATTAGATATGAGGGTAAATAAAACATACATTCTGCCTTTGTGGAAACTGCAGTCTCCTCTGGAGGCAAGAGGTAGGGAGACAAATTATCTGTTCACAACAAAAACTGGAGAAGCCATCTAGGCTCCGGGAACAGCAGGCCCAGCAGCAAAGGTGAGTGACGGCGTGAAACACAGAACTAAAAGTAGTTCAGTAAAGATGGTCTAGACCCGTTTCAAAGTCCTCCTTTCTCTGGGAGGGGAGATAAGTTATCTGGGCCATCTTATCTTGAAGGAAATTATTACAATTGCATTTATAAAACAGGGGAAGCACTTCAGAATAAGAGATGACAGGAAGGTTAAGTAGATAGCAGAAGACAGGACCAGATGGCCCTCCCCTCAAGGTATTGAAGAGGCAGCCTTCCCAGAAATACCAGAGTAACCTGCCTGAGGAATTTGCCCGCCGAGTGTATGGAGCTGGTCCAGCTATGAAGCAATGTCTCCGGCATATTACATTTTAACAGCCTTATTGAGGTATAATTTACATACCATAAAATTCACTCATGTTACCACTATCCAATTTTAGAATATACTCTATAACTGCAGAAGATCCACGTGCACCCTGACTAGTGTGGCTCAGTGGGTTGGGCGTTGTCCCACAAACTGAAAGGTCACTAGTGTGATTCCCAGTCAGTGCACATGCCTGGGTTGCGGGCCAGATCCCCAGCTGGGGGCGGGGGGTTGTGAGAAACGATGGGTCAATGTTTCTCTTGCACATGAATGTTTCCCTCCCTTACTTTCTCCCTTCCTGCCTCTCTCCCTAAAAATAAATAATTAAATTTAAAAAATATATCCATTTGCCCAATTGTAATCACTCCGTTTTCATCTCCAGCCCTAGCTAACCACTAATCTACTTTCTATCTTTCCAGATTGGCCCTTTCTGGACATTTTATATAAATGGAATCTTTTGTGTCTGTTTCTTTCAGTCAGTGTGACATCCATGTAGTCGCATGCCCTTCGTGTCTTCTTGTTGCTGAACTGTGTTCACTGTGTCCCCCACACCTTGCTTCCCTGCTCATTAGTTGATAGACATGTGGGTTGTTTCCACTTCTTGGCTGCCATGAATAATGCTGCTGTACACAAGTTTTTGCTTGGACATATGTCTTTATTTCTCTTAGGTAATATTCAGAAGCGGAATTACGGGGTCATTATTGTAAATTTATGCTTAACTTTTTCAGAAATAGCCAAACTGCTCTCCAAAGTGGTTTAACCACTTTACATTCCTACCAGCAATGTATGGAAGTTCCAGTTTATCTACATTCTCAGGTACATTTTTAGATCCAGATTCACATTTGTCATGACATTAAGGGTAGCCTAGACAAAGCTTTCACCACCAGGTGTGTGAACTATGGAGTGCACAGACCCTCATAATGTATTCACATTCCAAAAGTCCCTGAAATTTGGAAGAGAACTTATCAGAGATGTTTATTTGAAACATGTTTAAAATCATTTAGCATCAAAATGCAATGCCAACCAAACTTGTAGATTAAATGGTCACAGAAAATTCAGCTGAAATATTTGTCAAAGGAGAGTTATCAAGGAATCAAGCTCAACAAATGAGACTATACCTGGAACACTAAACAGAGTGTCCATGGAGACAAAATCCTAACTGTGAATCCTGCAAACCAGCAGCAACCACAGCCAGAAACCAGGAAAGATGGGGAAGTATTTCTTATAATCTGAAGCAATTCGTATTGTGCCAGGTGATGAGCGACAAAGCAGAGACCCTGCTTTCAGAAAAGAAAAGAAACAGACCTGTAATCAAGGGGACAGAGAACAGTCACAGGAATGTCCTAGCTGCTTTGAAAACCCCAGGTCCCTTTTACAAAGACACACACAAAATAAAGGAGAGGGTGAGCACCAGGGGAACTGGCAGGAGAACTGACCACGGAGGGACACCAAATTTCCCAACCCCTTACACGCGCTCACATTCTTCCAACCTGGAAAACAAACCCCCTCTCGGGAGCCTGTATGTCTGTCTCTCACATCTTCCTTTAAGTACCCTACCTATGTCACGGAATGTATACAATCTCCTCTCTTCACAAAGAGGCTTCCTCCTTGGCAGGAACCCTTTCGGTTGCTAGCAACAGGGATCTGAGAGGACCTATGCTAATCATCCGCTAGCACTTTTTTCTGCTGCAATCAGGTAAGTGGAGGTTTAGGTACCCAGCTGGGCAGGTGCCAGGAGATTTCCCCTGTTAATTCTCAGTCACTCAAGGAAAACAAAGGAGTAACTAAGATTGTGTTCCCATGATTTTAAAGAAATACTGTTCCTTCTCCCCTTACCCCACCTCACCAAAATCCGCAGACTTCTGTATTTCACACTTTTACATCTGTTCTTCTCCAAAAATAAAAACTGTTGATATTCAAGAAATGATGACTACAATGCCAGCGCAAGTTATGACTTTAAAATACTCACAGAGAGAACATACACATTGTTCAGATCAAAAAGTGTGCGCAATGTTCCTTCCCAGAGCAGCATCTGGGGATTAAGCTCCGGAAGGGCACGGTACTTCTTTGTTTGTTTGCATGGAAAGAAAACTGAGTTCTTTCTGATTGGTGCTAGGGCCTGCCAGTTTAAGAAAACAGAAGACAGGGTGGCCTTCCAGGAACAACTAACACTTGCCTTTGACTTTATCAACCATTCCAAGAGTAGGTCACCAGCACCAGATCCACGGTTGCACTGCTACCCAGAGTCTCTGGCCTCTAAGCCAGTCTGAGAGGTTGAGCTGGAAAACCCCAGAACTCCCAAACTCAAAAACCCTTTCAATTATGCAGATGGCTGCACAGAAGCCATTTTGAATCCGGGGTTGCCTCAGAGTCTAAGACCCCACCACTAAAAACACTGTCCCAGATGGAACTTTCTGAACAATGTAATTAATTCACTGCCCCAACTAGAGAATAATTAACAACTCTGATGAAAATGCTTGCACAATTCCCTGCTACTTTACTAATAGCAACACCTCTTCCAAGAAAGTTGGATCTGTCCCCTAATTATCAATACTGCAAAAAAAATGAATCACCTTTAGCCAGACATTTTTATAACCAGTCTAATGACGATTATTTAATCATCAACTTTCCCTTTAAAATAGGTCTTCCAAGGTGAGTCTTTGAACTCAGTTTTTCAAAAGCATCTTCTCTGGCAGTGAGTATGAAATAAGTTTGATGGATGCTCATTACCAAGTTGTGTACAAAGTTGCCTTAACAACCATAATCACCATCAACCTTCTCCCAAATGAAAAGACATGCATAAGCAGCATTCATCGCAGAACTGTAGATCAAATATTGACATGCGACATCTTCGTGGCTAGGTTAGAGATGTGTATGGATTGTTGTTATAAGGAAAGGTTGTGAGATTGCTCACTAAGAAAATCCTTTAACCTGCTGTCTGGATTGCAAATGTCTATTCCATTTTCTAAGTCTCAAAAAACAAACAACCCAAAGATTTCAGGCTTCAAACAAAAGTAGAGCTGAAAGCTTCTAGGCAAATGTCAGCACCTCCTGGGGCTCTAAACTGAATCCCTCCCAGCCCATAGGGAGAAACAGGAAATTAACACCAAAGTGCTACAACTTCTTGATCATGGGGGTGGGGGGTTTTCAGCCCCCTAACAAATTTGCTAATTTTAATTGGCAATGCAAACAGTTCAGGATGATCCCTCGGAAGCTGTAGACTTTTCCTTTTCAGGTATACCCTTTCTTACAAACAATTCAAATGCATATAATATTAGTGTAAAATTTTAAATTCCATATTCCTATAAGTATGTGCCTTCCACAATTTAAAGCCATACCCCTTATGAAAAAGTTGCAGTTGCCTCACATAAATCACTATTTCCTATTCTGCAACATTTTCAAGCACTACCAAATTTCTATGGCTATCTTCTATGTGTTTCCAAAGCAACCTACATTTAGTAAATTATTTTTACACTTATTTCTTTAATATGTGTTTCTCTCATTCACTAGGCACTAAGATCCATGAGGACAGTGTGTGTGTGTGTATGTCCATTACTACATCCTTAGCATCTAGCACAACACTAGGCACGCAGCAGATGCTCAATAAATGTTTGTTGAATGAACAAATGAAACAGCATGAAGAACAAGAAGAAAGAAAACTCTTTTAAACATTTAAGCCTGGGATTCTGAAACTCTAAATCACAGCAGGATTACTTGGAAGGCCTCTTCAAGCACAGGTTACTGGGCCCCATCTCCAGAGTTCCTAATTCAGGAGGTGAGAGGGAGAGGCGGGACCTAAGAGATGATCGTGAATGAAGCTGCTGATCTGAGGATCTCACTTTGAGTTCCTCTAGGCAGTTAACCTGTCAACCAGCTCTTAGAAAATCACAATGCACAGGATAACACTCACTGAGAACCAATCAGCAGCAGAATCCTACATTACCACTTACCAATGGGTAAGCCTCATAGGTCCTTGCTCCAAACACTGTGGAAATTGCCAACACAGGACATACATGTAAGGAGACAATACAGACACATGTCCAAAACAGCAAGAAGTCATTAGTACAGTTAAACTAAGGACATTTTATTTCTCCAAAGCATTTCTTTATGATGTAGCCTACTGTGCAGTTTAATCTATTTTTCTCAGATAGAAATTACTAAACCACAATGCATAGCCATTCTTTCTTGCTCTGCCCCACTTCATTTCACTTACTAATGAGAGTTTCATCTGAGGCCAGAGGACAAAATGTAGTGAGAGAGCCTTTTAAAGCTTATTTATGTTGTCTACGTTTTATTATCTGTAAGGACCAGGGCAGTGATCAGCACTCAGTCCTTATGGACCAGAAATCAAGTAGCGGTATTAATAAGGTGAACAAAAGGATGCATAAAAACAATACAATGGAATTCCAAACTCTACTTCTCCCATCATTGGATATACCTATGGAATTCCAAACTCTAACTCTCCCAACATTGGATAAACCTTTAAAAACCTTTAAAGCATAGCTGGCATTAACTGTCAAATGCATAGTTTTCTCATGACCTTGTTCTAGAATTAAGTGCATTTATATCCAGTTTATAATCAGGGAGGATATTTAATTAGATAATGTTTGCAAGTACTTTGAAGATATAAAGTGCTCTATAAATGCTAAATATTATTATTATTATTTAAATAGTTTGCAATTACTGCTTACCACTTATTTCACCCACCACACTGCTATAATTTGATTACAAGCAGCTTTAAAAAAAACCTAGAAGTAGAAATGATGGAACCATGTCCATGTGAAGCTCTGAGATTTTACCCTAGGCATAAATAATTTATAGGCATTTTAAATGAAGGGTTAGGTTATAAAGTCTAGTGAATTAAGGCAATTGACCTTCACCAGACTGACAACCACAAAGTTGTGTTGATTTTAATAGTTTCTTACTTATAAACAAGGTGGAAAGTAGATGATGGTTCAAAACACAGGATTCTACTCTTTTGATTGCCAGCTCTACCTTCCATTTTCTCCACTGTACCTTTAAAATGTCTATATCCACCTTTAAAAAAAAAGTGTAACTCAAGATAGCCAAAGGCTTGAGAATGGCCCTTGCTTCAGCACGCCTTCTGGCTCCTCCCCCTGTCTTCTCTGATAGTCACAAATGCAATGGTCTCCAGTCCTTAAAACAATGGAAATTTTTGAGCCTGATTCCACGTCTTCCATATGCAGCTGCTGGACCACTTTCCGAAGAGAATGAAAGATTAAATGTAAACATCCCATATACACAATGTACAAGGAAATCACTGCTAATACCAAAATGGTCTGCATTTTATGGTTTTTTTAGGTTGTTAGGCAATAGAAAGAACAATGAACATATTCTAAGCTGACCTGGATATTGAAAAAAAAACAAAATTGCAAGAAAGAAATACCTTGGAAATAACTCTTAAAAACACCACTATGCTCATCAAAGACATCTTGTGCCCCAAACACAATGCTTCTGGGAAATCCGTGAACCCCTGGGAAAGAATACATCAGATAATTCTAATGTTTGGCACGGTCTGTAAATCAAAGAACTGTGTGAGTCACTCTGGGTGATGGCTTTGGGGGAGGTCAGTCAAAGCATGGCCATTTAGTTAGTCTATGACCTTGAGGCAATTAATTGATTCTTCTAGGCCTCAGGTGTTCATCTGAAAATGATATATACCTACCTCACAGGAAATTGGGAGGTAATGTGCCAATGTCAAGAGTTGTAGAGATCATTTGTATGCTTTCATTGTAAACAGCACTTCTAAGAAGTTATTCTAAGGAAACAGATATATACAAAGACTTGTGCATAAGGATGCTTATCAAAGCACTACTTATGAGATTTGAAAAGTTGAAAATAACCAAAAGCTTAATCAATAGAAAGTGATTAAATATATACCCTCAGTAAAGTGCTAAGCGTTCACTAAAAACATGATTAGAAATTTGAACACTGACAGACTATTTAAAGAAATTTAAAATTACATACTAATTTTTAGGCATGATAATAGTGTTGTGGTTACATAGTTTAAGACTGTTTCTCTTTTAGAGATGCACACTGAAATATTTACAAATCAAATAATATGCGGTTTTGAAATATCAATAATATGGGGGAAGAAGTAGGTGGGGCTGTAGCTACAAGATTGGGCACAAGTGGACAACTTAAGTTGGGGGGGCTCATTATACTTTTTTGTCTACTTTTTAAGTAACAGTTCTATTTAGATTTAATTCACATTCCATAAAATCCACCCTTTTGAAGAGTACCAGTAATTTTTAGTATATTCACAGAGTTGAACAACCATCACCATTAACTAATTTTAGGACATTAGCAATCACTTCCCACTCCTCCTCTCTTGTTCCAGCAACTACTAATCTACTTTCCGTCTCAATGGATTTGCCTGTTCTGGACTTTTCATATAAATGGAACCATATAATACGTGGTGTTTTGTGTCTGGCTTCCTTCACTAAGTGTACGGTTCATCCATGTTACAGATGTATCAGCACTTCCTTCTACTGCCAATAATATTCCATCATATTCATGTACTCCATTTCATCCATTAGTTCAACCGATGGATATTTAAACTATTTCCATTCCGTGGCCATTATGAATAATGCTACCATAAACACTTGTGTACAAGTTTTTGAGTAGGTATGTTTTCAATCCTCCTGAGTATATACCCAGCAGTGGAATTGCTGGGTAACCTGGCAACTCTCTATTTAACATCTTGAGGAACTGCCAACCAGTTTTTCAAAGTGGCTATATGATTTTATATTCCCATTAGCAAAGTTTGAGCACTCTAATATTTTTTCTACTTTTCCATAAGTTTTATTTCCCATAATAAAAAGTTTTTTTAAATTTTGTCATAAAAATTAATCCATGCAAAGAGTCTGATTATTAACTTGAAAAAACAGATTGCAGGTACTATATATGACATAATCTTAATTTTAAATTTATATATTTGGCTATGCATAGGAAAAAATCACTAAGCTATCTATAAAATGTATACTTGGTAATCACTGGAAATCACAAATTCTTTTTGATTTTTCACCATTTTCCATATTTTCTGCAATGATCATGTGTTGCTGTCATAATGAGAACCAGAAAAAGCTTTTTTAAAAAAATTAAACAAAATTTTAACAGTTCAGCAGTCTTTGCTCCCATTCACAATCTGTATTTTCTGGGCTCTGCAGCCCAAGAGGTCATGCTGGTGGGGTTTCCTAAGGAAATCAAATATATGCACTGCTTTCATGAAGTCTACTGTCTCGCAGTGAATATAATGCAAGAGAGAAAGTTCAGAATGTTCTAAAAGAGTTGGGAGGTCAGTTCTGAGAGGATTTACAAGAGGACGTGATAGCTTCTACCTGAGGGAAATCAGGGGCAACTTTTTGGAAAGGTGGCAGATGAACGGTTAGTGTTAGGGTAGTAGGTACAGAAAAGGAGAATAAGGTAGGGCACCCCCCTAAAGAGCATCCGTGGGGAGAAGGAAGTTGCTCCCTGTGGTGGAGTGAAGGGATGGTCATTCCAACTGCAGCCTGGCTGGGTGGCCAAGCTGGATGGATCAGCGCTGGCCATGACCCTGTGCTGAACGGTGTTTCAGGAAGACCACCATACTGTAGTGTCCATGGGACACCAGCAGAAACAGAGGAGCCAAGTCTTGTCATGACAGTAACTGCAGCCGTGGTGGGAGGAATGGAGACAATAGCTATTAAAAAAGGATTTTTAAGATTGTGGTGGAATAAAATGTGCTTTGAGAATTTCAAGGCACTCCCTTGAGACAAATGGAGACAGTCTGGGCAAGTAAAAAGTGAGTAGAGAATCATCTTTCTCTAGAGGGAAATAAGCTTCCAACCAGAGTGAAATTACAAGCGGAATTCATCCAACGTTTTCTATTTAAGTCTTCCCTCTCTCTCCACTAGAAACCTTATATTTATATGTGCAGAATAACATTTCATTCAAAAAATATCACCCAGATTTTCTTGGAATTCTCAGCACACTGCTAGTTCAGGCCCTGTTCTCAGAGAGCGACTTCCCCCACAGAAATAGAAGAACCGATTTACCTAAAAGCATCTTTTAGGCACAAATTATCCCGAAGTCTATCAGAAGCACAGACTCAGAGATGGGTTGTGCCCAGCTGGGCATGGCAGCCATGATTCAATCACAGTGGCTCAAAGCTGGGTGGACTTTAGAACCACTATCACTGAAAGAAGGAAAGGCATTTAACAAGACGGGCACAGAAGATTAATTGCAGGGCAGAGACACAGAAGGAAGAAAGGGACAACCAGCAAGACTCAAAATTATAAGATTTCAAAGGGCCTTACAGATAAGGGGGGGAAATGTGATATTTCCATGAAGGAAACGCACTGCATATTCTCTCATCGACAAAATATTCCATGACCTCCTACGCAGATAATTATGCAAACAGCATACCATGACTTATATTAGCTTTTGTACTAAGATAACTCCAGTTAGTAATGAATATTGAAAGTGATTATGCAGATTTCTCTGATGTTCTGATAACTACCACTACACCCTATTTTATTATGAGGCAATGTCAAAGCAAAGAAAACACCTGTTTAATAGCTCTAAAATATGACAAATATATCTCATTTTAAAACTGCTAATTTCATTTTAAGATACTGTGATCAATTCCTGCAACAATTACTAACCTCTCATTTAAGATTAAATTTAAATTACCATAGGTAGTGAATTAATAATAATTCAAGATTTCTTTAAGCCCTACAAAACCTCTGACCAGCATGTTTTAAGCTTTTAAACACTGGACTAGTAGTGTCCCTTTTAGATGCCCACCCTTCTACACTGACCCCTCCAAACACAAACTTTAAAAAGGCACAGGCATAATTAATCTAATTTTGGTTGAATAATGGTCAATCCATAAAGAGGAGAAAAAGTCATTTTTAGAAAAGAAAATTTGAAAGGTTTTATTTAATGCATAATGCTGCTACTTGATACTGGGTTAGAAATGTGCTGATCTCCAGAAACCTTCCGGGCTCAGCTCACCTCACATGTAATAAAAGCTGATTCTAGGGCAAAGGTTAACCCAGGACACCAGAGAAACGTACCAGGGCAAACCGAAATATAAAAAGGAAAAAATACTATTAAAGAGATGTAGGACATTTTTCTCAGGATCATTTTCAATTAAGTGTAATCATTGGGATCAAATGTTGATGGAATCAAGTTTCCCATAAAATTCTATTTAATCATGGCCTAGCATACTGGTATAGTGCTTTATAGTTTTCAAAGCATCGCTATAAATAATTTGAATTTTTTAAGATTTTATTTATTTATTTTCAGAGAGAGGGGAAGGGAAGGAGAAAGAGAGGGAGAGAAACATCAGTGTTTGGTTGCCTCTCGCACGCCCCCTCTGGGGACCTGCCCCACAACCCAGGCATGTGCCCTGACTGGGAATCAAATTGGCAACTCTTTGGTTCGCAGGCCAGCACTCAGTCCACTGAGCCACACCAGCCAGGGGTTTTTAATTATTGATTAAAAATCAATAATTTGATTTTTAAAACCAGTGTATGAGGCCCTGGCTGGTGTAGCTCAGTGAGTTGAGCACGGGCATGTGAAATAAATAAAATAAAAATAAATTAAAAAATATAAAAAAAAACAACAAAAAACCAGTGTATGAGAAGGCAAGCAGTTGGGATCATTTCCAAAACTATTAACACATGGACATAGAACTTGGTACTCAGTTCACTCCATTCACTCACTCACTCATTCATGCATTTATTCATTTATTCAACTAACTGGAACTATGGACTCAAAGTCGAGCAAGACCAAGCTTCTGGCCTAACAGTTTAGTGATGAGGCCAAAAGAAAACTACATGCCATTTATAACACAGGCATGAAAAGTATAGTGGGAAGGATGCATGCAAGCCTTCCAGATGTGGTCAATTCTTAAATCTAGTTGTGTTTTTTAAAATTTTTATTGTACTTACTGGGGTAACAGTCGTTAATAAAATTAAATGGGTTTCAGGTATATAATCCTATAATACATTATCTATATATTGTATTGTGTGTTCACTACCCCAAGTCAAATCTCCTTCATCACCATTTATCCTCTCCTTTACCCTCTCCTACCTCCCCCCACCCTTAAGAATAGGTTTTGATGGAGAAAGAAATAGCTAGGCCCCAGGAAGGGAGTGAGGAGTCAGGGAAAAGACAAGCAGAGGTCATCCAAATCTGTTCAAAAAGAAAAATGAGTGTGAGTCCTGGCAGAAACAAGAGTATGAAGTCAGCGGCGACCAGTCTTGGCCTTAAATGTCTTACTCTTTGGGCCAAGCTAGGGACAGCCAAAGTGGTCAGATTCAGATATATGCTAATCTCCAAAAAGCTTTCTGGGCTGATCTCACTTCATGTGTAATAAAGCATACTGGCAGCAAATTTCATTTCTGTCAATACTGTGATGCCTTGAACTCAAGCCCTGGGTTTGAATGAGTAGGTTGTTTTCTGTAGCCTACATGTAGACACACTTTCATATAGCCACATGGATAGTTTACATCCATAATACTATATATAGGCACCACACAGATTCTACAAAGCATACCGGAAGCTATAAACCTTACATGCAGACACATCTGAACAGTGTACATGTCTAGATGACCTCTCAGACATGTTCAGATGGAGATGGGTTATGGAGAGAGGCTATCACACAGGACCAACACCTATCCTAGACAATTTAGACAGCCATTTGCCTGCAGACAAGGAATTGAAGGAGGATTGAACAAGATGATTTCCATAGGCACCTTAAAGCTCCATGGTATGTGTTTTATGAGCTTACCTGCATAAAGCAGTTTCTCTATTCTCAAGATATAAAATTCCATGATCCTGGTGCAATTATTCCTGTCTGCCATTTTTTTGTGTGCTCAGACAGAAAATGTATTATTGATTTCTGATTCAAGCACAGACAGTGTGACTGAGAGCAAACAACATTGAATGAGGGAGGAGTCAGGAAACCAAATACCACCTTCAAACCACCCAAGAGGTAAGGGGGTAGGGGCTGTGTGACCTTGGGCAATGGATTTCACTTCTCTGGGCTTCAGCTTCCCAAGTATTAAATGAAAGGAGGGGCTAAGTGTTCTATGATTTTCTTCCAGTTCTAAATCAATGCACTCACCCCACCCCATCCCCTAAGATGTAGTTTCTCTCCAGAGCTCTAAAAATAAGGACTAATAATATGGATTAAGATCATCTCTTTCCTAACCAAAGATTCTGTTTTATATTACTTTTAAAAACCATCCACATCTTGCATAATTTAAATAATCAGTACTATTACTGGTTGCTCTGGTTTAAATTATGCATTGTTGCTTTTTAGGGAAAATTTAGACGGGGTCCAGTCTGGGATCACTGACTGAGAACAATAAGCCCCCAAAACAAGAAGGATAAAGGCCTCTCCAGACAGGATCTGCTTTTAGTGCACTGAGTGCAACGTTGACAAAAAGAGCATTGATTGTGTACATTAAAGAGCCACTGAAACAGCAAGGGACTGGTAGGGCTGCAGCAAATTCTCCTAGAAGCCACTGACCTTGGCTGCATTTCAGGGGTCAGGCATTCCCAGAAGGTTCTCAGAAGTCAGGCTTTACTGAGAGTTTAGGAACAAATGAGACCTCTCCTCTAGATGAGCTCATTTCTCCTAACTGTAGAAGACAGAGATAGATGACCTGCCCTCTGATTTGTGGAGATTATTTATATGGCCTTTGGACCCACTCCTACCATGCCCATATCACCCACCACGAGACTGGTCCCCAGCCCTCCAACTGTCTCCACATCTGCATTTAAGTCCTCCAGCCAGCAGTTCCCCAGCCTCCTGGGCTGGCCTGGCTCCTCCTCTTTCCACACCTCTTGCAGGCAGAAATAGAGGCAGAGCACCGAGCACAAGCCACAAAGAACAATTTCAGTGAATTTTGAAATTGCAAAGTTATCTTTTCGAAAAACAGATCTCAGGCGCTGGTTTCCCATGTGTGAATCGCACTCCAGGCCAGCGGGTGAGCCCTCATAGTTGCTCATAGGCTCTGTGCTCAGTAGCTCTGAAAAACCTTCCCAGGAAAAAACGACAAGGGACCCCGCTGGCCAAGCCCAACTTAAAATCAGATCAAGGCGCTTTTCATGAGGGGAGCAATGTTGAGATGCCGGTTCAGGGAGATCACAGCCTTACCCATTGTCCAGGCCCCTTCCCTGACCTTTGCCACTTTCCCCTGCCCGGAAGTCTGGACCATCCATCTACCTGGCTAACTGGCTGGCAGCAACTCCCAGCGCACAAAGTAGGGCAAATGACAGTCCGTAAAGCAGGAAGCCACAGACGCGGCCAAATCACCCAGCCTGTTACCAGCCCCCACCCTGTTCTGCATGTGGCATTTCGGTGCCAGGGAAATAGACAGCTTACTGTAATAACGCATGAATGAGCTTTTGCTGCCCAGCTATCAAAAAAGCCAGTTACAAATGGCATCTCTGTTCCTCCTCAACCCCTTGACTGCCTCGCAGAAACCTCACCTCTTGGATTCAAGGATTAAGGAGAGGGGGAGGAAGAGTTAAAAGGGGGGGCGGGGAGCAGGTAGGAAGAGAGGATTAATGAGACTAAAGAAAAAGTGACACTTGGACCATCGAGGCAGCTCTTTAACATAACCGTGGAGAAGGGGGCAATGTCGGGAGAAGTACTGAAGATGCAGGTATATAACCCCAAGATTTAGCATCAATTTAACAATGTACTCCCTCAGGAGGGCGTGTGAACTTCGAAGCCTCACCCACCCTGCATGTCCCTGGGTTGACAGCCACCATCAATTTGGCCTCACCGACCCTCCATGCTGCACGTACATGCAGTTGTTTTTTTTTTATTTTATTTTTGCTTCAGGAGAGGAAGAAGCCGTCTTTAAATTGGCGTCCAATTCTTCTCAGACCCCCGCTGCTGTCGCCACCCCCACCCATCACCCCCTTCCCGGCAGGCAGCATCTAATTAAAATGGCAAGAAAGCTCTGCCTGCTTCCCCGAAGGACAGACAGTGGTGGGATTGGGGGGTGGGGGTGGGGAGGCGTCGAGGCTGCACTCAAATTCCTGGTATTCTGGTCTCAAAACAACAGCAAAATGGATTCTATATGGGTGATGTCTTAGTCAATACAATGAAACAGCGACTGAGGCCATTCACGAGAAGGTAAACGCAGACTTTCAGTGGGGCTGGGGGTTGGGAAGTGCTCTACAAAGGGCTGGCCACAGACACAGGGAAACACACACACACACACACACACTCTCTCTCTCTCTCTCTCTCTCTCTCTCTCTCTCTCTCTCTCTCTCTCTCTCTCTCTATCTCTCTCTCTTTCTCTCTCTCACGATCCCGGGAGTTCCGGTCTGATTGGGGGAAAGCGGAGAATACATCCCTTTCACCTGCTGAAGTTCAGCCATAAAAACTGAAACGTTACAACCACAAAGTCAGCACAGGCAGGGCTGAGTTAAACCACAGATAAAGGTGAGGGGGCAGACTGGTGTTTGAGACAGCGCTGAGAGGGAGTCCGGGCGCGGACGGCAGGAAAGGGGGAAGGGGAGGCAGTTGCCATCTACAAGACCAGCATAGCAATAGCTGCCTTCTTGGAGAGGCAGGTTCGGCTCCGTGGGGACCGCCTGGCTCAAAATGTCATTTTGCAGGTAGCTGAAAAACGTGGGGGGCCAGTGCCTTTATTCACGCTGTTGTTATTCTTTTTGCAGAAAGAGACAGGTCTCGCGCCTTGGCAGGAGACGACTGCCCGGGGCTTGTGTACACACACACGAGCCTTTCATTTTAATGCGCTTACACCGCTCTGAGATGAAACTGGCAGAAGCCCCACGCGCTCCCAGGGGGTTCTTGACCACAGCCAAAGGAGGACACGTACGGCACAGCCCCTGCCGTGGGGACGTAGCCGAAAGCACCTCAGCAGCTCCCAAACCAAACGAGGATCCAGGTTCCCCCCTGCATCGCATTCGCCCCCCTCTGCCCACCAGTCCCAGCCCCATCCACGCACCGAACCCATCCAACCCGGACTTAAACCACGAGAAACAAATCGAAAAACATGTTCTGCTCACCCTCAGAGCCGAGAGATCGATTTCATCCAGGCTGCGAGCCGGGGAATCACTCGCCATGTCTACTTCTTTGCGGGAGAAAGGGACCAAAACCACCCCGAAGCTTCTCCCTAGGAAATTCCACCTTGGTCTATTTCACTCGCGTCCTCATGCGGGTGTCGCGCCAGAGGCCCCCGGGCCCAGCCTCCCCCGCCCACCCCTTATCCACAGCGCCGGATCGCGATCCTCCGCTCCTTGTTCCGCTGGGTCCGGGAGCCCAACCTGCCGGGACCTCCAAGCCAGGAGCCGCGGTGCGTGTGGGCTGCGCGCCCTGATCAGCTAAGGGCGCTTGGGCTGCGTGGGTGTATTTAAATGGGACATGCTTCTTTGCTTGTGCGTGGATGGCGGCTGCATTGGCTGTTATAATGAGACACATCAACTCCTCCACTCAGCTGGGGGTTGGGGGTGGAGAACCACACAGAACTGTCTATCATCGCTTCCTGGGAGGAGTAAAGGGAGGGGGGAGGAAAGAGGCGGAGGAGGCGTGGTCTCCGACTAGGGAGAGGCCACGCTTCCTGACCCGGTCCCTCTGCACCAGCGTGGATGGGGGAGGGGAGGGCACCCTTCCGCCCTGAAGCTTACCGGCTAATCTGGATGGATCTGGAGAGCTGTTTCTGAACCTTGCAGCGCATATCTTAGGGGCAAAGGAGCTTTTGGGGCACACACATTTTTGTGTGTCCAATTCATGCACTGCAGCAATATGGCCCTTGAATAGCGTCTGGGTGACTCTCGGAAGGGGTCAAATACTCCGGCGCTGAAAAAAATTCAGGGGGGAAAAGTGATGCCCCTCCCTCCCCCATTAATTATTTGTGGGGTTGGAGTAACGCGGGCTGGTGCAACCGGTGCTTATAAGGACTTGTGTGCTGGGAAGGGGATCCGCCTCCAGCCGCGAACGAATGGGGGAGCAGCGCGCTAGCACACTGCGCGCAGCCCCGCGCCTCGCCAATTTGCCCTGGCCTCTGGGTCGGGTCCGCCAGTGGTCCCCGGGATCCCGGATGGACGGTTACTCGCCGCTTTGGGGCAGGAAAGGTTTGCCAGAAGCGGGAAAGCTGGGGATCTGAGCTTCCTCTTGGCATCGCCACACCCAGGACGTGCCCGTGCCGCAATTCCCTACGGAAACGACCGAATTGAACCGAGAAGGTTGCTCTCTGGGTGCAATAGCTTGAATGCTTCAGGTAACTCCAAAGGCAACACTGGGCAAGGCAATACGTGCCGCCTGAGGACCCTACAATTCCCTTTCAGGCTGCGTTTCCGCGGCTGATCTACCCAGACTGACGGAGAAAGTTTGCCTGGCGGGTAAGATGTTAACGTACGAGATGTACGGCCGGAGCGATTTCACACCGCCCGCTTTCTCATTCGAAGGCTGAACGTTTACAGTGTTAAACTTGACGTTCTGTGATCAAGAGTGTGGAGTCACATCCCTCAGTCATCGTACCCGCCCACCCTCACGCCCCCTCCCCCCCGACCCCGCACTCGCACCGCACAGCCCTTCCTCTCCAGCCTTGGCTACTAGAAATACATAGGACGAAATGGTGCAATTGAATTTTTCTCCCATATACAGCAATAGCTTTGGAAGGATTATTGGTACTTCTGTTAAGATGGGAACTTAACCTGGCCGAAAGCACGGGGCGGGGGGGAGGGGGGATCGAGTTTAATCGTGTGGTGTGGATGTCAGCTTCAGAATAAGGCTTTTGAATGAATGAATGAATGAATGCCCAGGCAGTTAGTTCACAGACTTCAGACATTAGATGACTTTTTAAAAGCGTTCCCTGTGCTGCTTTTGTTAGTATTATTGTGTATACTTATATCTACTGTGGATCTTGAAACGTGAAAATTGTTCCAACATCTCAATGGCTGCAAGAATTTAAGAGATTTTGCCATTAAAACGACAAACATTTAAACGTGTTATACTCAAAACACTCCATTTCATCTCTCATTTTTTAATAAATCTAGCTTGAGGTAATAAGTGGTGTGAAGTAAGCCATCAAGTAAGCCGTAAAACACTATCATGTCCTATCACTGTTTTTATTTTTCTATGTCCCTTTTTTACCTTTAATCTAGATGACAAGTTAATGTACCTTCTCAGTGTTGAAAGAAAATAACTTAAGATCAGGTATTGAGATCTATGAACAGAACTATTTCTAAAACTCCAAACATACTTAAAATGAAACTTTTTTTTGTGAGGAACCTACATTTATACTGCAGATTTTATTTGAAATATCACAAATGGATCTTTTCTTCCGGTGTTATATAAATAGTAAGGCATTTCAGGCCATGAGCAAGCCGTGTTAGTGGCACTGAATCCTACCCTTGCATTTAGACTTACATTACAAAACTGTATGTTCATTACGGTGATGGGTATACTACGTGGAGGAAGGCTTCCTAGGAGCCAGAATGATGATGAGAGAGTCTGGTGGAGGCAGGGGTGCTGGCTGCAGGAAACACCATAAAAGGGGAGGTTACAACAGCCAAGGCACTTCCAGCTGATCAGGGAAGGTGGAAACTCCAAGCAGTTTGTGCTGTAGGTGAAGTGGTGACTGGACTAAGGAAGAAAGCAGAGTTCAGGTCAGGTAGAGCTTCACATCCCCTGAGGCACTTGAACTTTATTCTTTAGGTCAAGTGTGTATCAAATTTCAGCAAAAAACTCCTAAATCTTTTTGCCATGTCTGTGTACCTTCTATACTGTTATTATTTACTTATATTTTTACTTATATTACTTATATTATTTACTTACATTTACATCATATTTTTCTTAAATCAACACTTCTGTTTTTACATTTAATTTAAAAGGAAATATAAATCACTACTGTAAATGGAAAGCTAGCAACACTTGCTAAAGTAGAGGGGAACCACTAAAATAAACACAATGGAAAATAAAGCAACATCATTACATTCTAGCCAGCTATCATTGCCTGCCTAAGGCTCCTATCCTGAGGCCTGCTCTTCCTTTCAGAACCTGACCAACGTGAGATTTTTCTTCTTGGTGTAATCTAAAGGATCGAAAGAACTGATATCATTTACGTGCAGGTTGAAAGACTGCAGAACAATACACTATTCTGTTTATATCTGTCTAAATATGTAGTGTACTATAAAAAGCCCGGACACGGGCAGGAAGGATACAGACCGACTTCAGGACAGTGAGAGAGGAAGAGAAATGGAGTGGGACAGCACAAAGGAGGCTCCAACAATGACATCGAACTTACTTATTCTTCTTTGCCTTTACACGAATGGCTTTTCATTATATTGTTCTCTGTATCTTTTTGTATATTCAAAATATTTTTATATCTTAAAAATATTTATTAAAAAAGAGAGAATTCCAAAGGGGGTTATGTTCTCTATATTAGGTTCACTGCTACTTAATGTCAAATCTATGCTCCAACTGAAATAAACACTGTGGGAATCATAATACTGCTGATGGAGCTTATGAAAACACACTCGGTATATCGTCTGTCACCACAAATCCCTGAATATAACAGAAAATGTATTTTTTTAAAAATTCATTATAGTTCTAAAAGACAAGAAAAGGCAGTATCAGGGGTCTAGCAATTCAGAAGACTTCCTGGATTACACAGGCAGACAGGACTGGATCACCAGTACAGCCACAAAGAGAACTGTATAGCGTGAGAGTTAGGGCGATTTCAAGCTCAAAAGCAATGGCTATAAGGAGCAGGCACTTTCATCATGGTGAGTAGCTAAAGAATGGCATTAATTCTTTCATTCATTCAACAAATATTCATATTTGCTCTGTGTAAGACCCAATGCAAAGCCCCGGAGATTTGACTTCACTGAGGCAAATAATATAATTATAAATAAATAATCAGTAAATAAGATTATTTGAGATGGTGATAAGTGACATGAAGAAAATTAAGCAGGGTTATAGAAATCAGCAGATGAATGTGTTCACCCCCCAGCCCTGACACCCACTCTCTGTGAATATGGGTGCTTGGGCCAGGGGGAGAGTATTAGCCCCTGGAGTTGCTCACCAGTTGCCAGGAGAAATGGGACCACACACACATGCAGAAGGTACACTGCTTGCATTGCCCGCCCTATGCAATGTCCTGTCCTGCTCTTCTTCCCACCACAATCAGCAAAGCGATCCTTCAGAATTAGAATCAGCACTACAGACAGGCAAAGGCGATTTCCAAATGCTAAGATGATCAGACAATCCAGAATTACTAATGTTTGTGAGAAGCTATTACTATTAGAGGCACTAATTTCAGTCAACAAATGTATTGAACACTCAAAGCTATCTTTAATAAAGCAAGAATGCCCTGGCTGGTGTAGCTCAGTGGATTGAGCACAGGCTGCGAACCAAAGCATCGCAGGTTCGATTCCCAGTCAGGTCACATGCCTGCATTGCAGGCTGGGTCCCCAGTGGGGGCCACATGAGAGACAACCACACATTGATGTTTCTCTCTCTCTTTCTCCCTCCCTTCCCCTCTGCAAAAATAAATAAATAAAATCTTTTTAAAAAGGAGGAATGATGAAGACATAGCTGAATCAATATTTAAAAAAATAAAATAAAGAAGAACCTTCATGCTATATATATTTTTTTTCTAAGAAGGATAATACAGGATCTTATATTTATAAAACTACCAGGTTAGTATAAAAATAAACCAATTGGAGGATTAAATAATATGTTTATTAAATTTTTAAATGAATAGATTGAACAATAATAAGTAATAGTGTGCTGTACTCTCCTATGCATTCATGTATTGACATATTTATCTTAATACTCATAAAACAGGCAATATTATTAGTATATTCATTGTATATTTGAGTAAACTGAAGAACAAAAGGGTTAATTAACCTACTCAAGGTCACACAGTAATAAGTGGCTGAACCAGGATTTGACCTCAGGCTTTCAATCACCATGCTGTTCCTAATCAAGATGAACTGAAGGGTGAATTAGTAAACTGGAAGACTGGGCTCAGTTTTCTCCTAAATTGCAGAAGAAAGAATTAAAACAATGAGCAAAAATTTAAGTAATATGGAGAATAAATCCGGAAGTTCCAACATTCATCTAAAGGAAATCTAGAGAATGGATGGAAAGAAATACTCAAATAAATGACAAATAATGTTCCAGTGACTTTAAGCTAAAAGCTCCTATTCAATGCATAAGTAAAAAAATACCACATTTGAACACATCATGATGGAATTTCAGACCATCAAGGCATTAAGGATAAAAATGGAAATTCTTACCAGTTCACCTACTTCTTATCTGCAACAATGGATGTTGGTAGATAATGGGACAGAGTTTTCTAAGGGAATTGTTTTTGACTTAGAATTCTCTACCCAACTAAACTAACATTTAGGAGAGAGTACAAAATAATGACAATGTTTTCAGACACATAAGGATTCAAATGGTTGATCATCTCTTAAATTATTATTGGGCAACGTATTCCACCAAAGAGAAAACTGAATCAAAAAAAAAAACTTTGTGATACAAGACAATGGTAAGTGAAGGCAGTTCACTCTGTTACCCACTCAGAGTCATTCTCTTTCTCCCTTACCAGCCAAACTCTAATTTTGAGAATTTATCCTCCAGATGGGTAAAGAATACGAGCTCTTCCCAGGCCCAGAGGGAGAATAAATGTCAACTGGTCGAAATATATCATAGTAATGCTATTCTTCTAATGATTGGTTTACACATAGGCTTATCATGCAACACTGACTAAAGAGAAGTGAAAAGAAGTCTGATGGGGGTACAAGAATGGTTTTCCACTTTGAAAACTGACAAAATGAAAGGAGGAAGTAGAAGAGACCAGGGCTGGGAAAAGCTTCTTGCCAGTGGTAGCCATCCTCCAAGATGGCTCCCAACGAGCCTCACCTTTTGGTATTTACACCCTTGTGTGGATCCCTCCAACACAGAACACAGAAGACTTCCAAAATAGGGTAATACAAAGCATTTCAGCTTTAACCTTGCTCTCTTGGTTCACTTGCTCTAAGCAGGGGTTTTCAGCCTCAGCATTATAGGCATTTTGAACCTGAGAACTCATGTGGTAGGAGATGGTCCTTTTCAGCATAGAATGTTTAACAACATCCATGGTCCCTACCCACTACATGCCAATAACATCTTCTCATTTGTGACAACCCCAAAATATCTGCAGACATTGCAAATGTCCCCTAGAGAGCAAAATCACCCCCAGTTGAGAGCTATTGCTCTAGGAGAAGCCAGGCACCAAGTCCTAAAGATATGCATGCATCTTGCCAGCCATGTGATTGAGCTGCTTTGAAGTGCATCCTCCAGGCCAGTCAAGCTTTCAGGTGACTGCGGTCCCTGCTAGCTCTAACTGTAACCTGTGAGACAACCTGAGACAGAACCACCCAACCAGGCTACTCCCGAATCCCCGACCTGCCAAAGCCATGGTAGATAATAAATTTTATTGTTATAAGCCACTTGATATATTATGCAGTAATAGATAACTAATAACACACTTTCAGACACGGTTGTGTGCAGATATAATAGCTGGTGCTATGGAGCCATCTTCCTACCACGTCAGAAGGAGTTTGAGAAAGAAAGCAGAACATGAAGAGCCCTTGGATACTTAATGACATCATGAGGCCACTAAATAATCCAAGAACACCTTGAATTTCTTTTTATGTGACATAAGCTTTTCTCATTCTACTTAGCCACCTTTAGTTGGATATTATGATATTTGTAGCCAATCACTTCCTGTTACAAAAAATAAAACTTTTAAGTTTTTACCATTGTTAATTTATAAAGTAAGAAGAAATAATGGTAACCTAAAACCTAAATGATCTTATCATGAGGGTAAAGGGAAAGGAGAGAGAGTTAAAATTTTTGTCATATTTGTAGGTATATATACATACTATCTCTAAACATAAACAGAAAAATGTAAGTCAATTATGCATGATAAATATAAGGGTCACCATATAGGTAAATATAAATATAAAAAAATATAAGTTAAAAATACTTGAGTGGAAAAAATGGAACAAGAATAACTTAATGAATTCAATAAAATGAAGAAAAACAACTGGAATGTATAATGTTAAAGACATGTGTTCATTCTTTCTGCTTTTGCGCACTGTGTTGGTAGACTGAGGCTTCCCCCACCCCTGCCCCAAAGAAGTCTCTGTTCTAATCCCTGGGACCTGTGAATATGTGCTCTTATTAAAAGACAGAAGCTCTCAGTGCACAAAAGCAAAGCCATGTGATTTGAGATGGCCACAAAGTAAAGTTTGATAATTAACAAAAGGCAGCAATCATAAATACCACATTCTCAGTCCACATTACTAGGAGAGTTCAATATTCATGTCACAGATTTATTTCAATATGTAATTCACAATTCTTGGACCTTTACTAGTATGACCTTTGGCTCTCCCTACACTTACTCCCACGACCCAATCAGAAATTTATTATCTTTTTACAATATTTTAGGTATTTTTAGAGAGAGGGAAATAGAGGGAGAGAAACATCAATTGGTTGCCTCTCACAAACCCCCAACCGGGAACCTGGTCCACAACCCAGGCATGGGTCTTGACCAGCAATCAAACCCATGACCTTTCAGCTCTCAAGCGGGGCTCAGTCCACTGACCACACCAGCAGGGCTTATAGAAATTTATTACTATCTTAAACACCTCTACCTTAGGAAAAAAAAATCCTCCAATTTCCCATTGTCCAATTATACGCCCTAGCCTTCTAGCTTCCTTGTAGCCTTTGCTGGCATCACCAACATTTACAGACTGAGAGACATCCCACTTCCATCCATCGGTGGCATTCTTCATTCTTTTCCAGTTTATTTTCCCTTTGGCTCTTTCCTCCTTCCCACGCCATGCTGGACCTCAAAGTCTTTAGGAGCTTGAAATTTAATATACTGTATTCCATGCGGTATGATCTGAGGTGAGAGCATGGTCCCTGGAGTTGCACTGCCTGAAATAGAACTTTCCTAAAATAGAAAAAGAAAAATAATACAGTTGTTTTATAGTTCTCATGTCTTGTTTTAGGTAGGTAGATTTTTTTAACTTAGTTACCCTTGGAAGAATAATGCCAAGTCACTACATCTTTCATGTTAAATGGGTTCAGAGCCATTCTCCTAATTATCTAGTGCCATTTAAGCCCAAAGACAAACACAACACTTTATTTAAATACCAATATTATTACACTTTCCCCAAATACAGATAAGCATTTTTACCAAAAGTTTGGCGAGCCCTTTCAAAACAGGATTTTTTTATTTCATTCTTTGAAAAAGTCCTAACAACAAATATGTATAGAAATTTTAATATGCAACTGTAATCTTTCACTATTGATTGTAAAAGTATAATTATTTATAATTTTTTGGAAGTTCTGTTGCTTGATCCTCTTAAATCCTAATGTAGCTTTAAGGTTAATGATATTCTAGCTAAACAATGGAGTTTTCAGCTTGCTTTTCCCTCAGTATTTTTAGGACCCAGCCTAGTGTTTGCAGCAGTAAGCATTCCATACATGACTGGTCAGTGACAAAACACACTGGAATAGAAATGATAAAAGGACATCTTTTCTGACCACCAGCGCCTATCCAGACTCTGTCAAAAGCCTGTGGTGCTTTGTTCCCTGCTGGCTATCTCAATTATTTTTTACTTTTTCTACATAGCTTTTCTACAGAACTGTATCCTGTTCAAGAACTTAGATTCTAAGTTCCCCCTACCACACCATGCACAAAATAATTTTAATTATTTTATTTTATTTCATGTCCATACATTTGAATGGTGTAACCCCACAGATTAGGTCGGAACTGGAAGGAGTGGCCCAGTTGGATCATTTTTTTTCTTTTAAATATGTGTATTGATTTTAGAGAGAGAGGAAGGAGGAGAGAGAGAAAAAAACATTGATGCAAGAGAGAAGCATCCATCGGCTGCCCCCAACATGTACCCCAGCTGGAGATCGAACCCCAAATCCTGGCATGTGTCCTGAGCAGGAATCAAACCTCCAACCTCCTGGTGCACAGGATGATGCTCCAACCAACTGAGCCACACCAGTTAGGGCGCTCAGTTAGATCTTTCCATAAAGTCATAGGGTAGATGAAAATTTTTTATGAGGCTTTTAAAGCTGGAAAAAAACCTTAGAGATAACTGAGTTCAACCCTTTCATTTTACAGATAAGAAAACCAAGGTCCAGAGACACTTGTGTGACTCATTCAATGATACAGAGTTAGCACTGGGAAGGGCATTGGGAACTGAAGGTTTTGTACAAAAACAAAACAAAACAAAACGAGGTTGTATTTACTGTTATTGCTTCCCCTCAGATTCCTGGTCCACTGTTCTTTCTGCTATACCATATTGTGCTTCCAATACTATCCATTTGTGTTGTGGTTTTTATCTTAAGTAAACTGTAAAGTACACAACTGATCCCATTTCCCTTCATGTGTGGGCTGCCTGAGAGCTCCAAGCTAAATGAGTGGGTTTGCCATGCCTGATGCTGGCTCTGGCGTAGGCGGAACTGCCAAAAGTGGAGCCAAGAAGCTTGTCTGAGTGGGTTCTTGACGCCAGAGAACCAGGAAACCGAAAGAGAAATGGGCGTTGCTTTATCAGTTGGCCCAAGAAGGCAGAAGCCAAACCTTCCTAGAGATTTGACACATTCTCTTCATGTAATTACATGGATGACTTCTGAGGTCTACACTGGAAAATGCATTGTCCCTAGTATTGTGTTTAAGATACTGTATTGGTTTTCTTTGCCACCATGGAGCTGAGGAACATAAGGAACTTTCCTTGTTCAGCTCTATTTCTCTAGAGTCTAGTACAATGCCCTCAGTAAAATGCTGCTTATAAATTAATCAATAAATCAGTAGTGAATAAGCTGGTAAATGTGGATAGAACCAGCCACTTTGCAGCCAGAAAATTTTTGACAATTCTTTTGTGCCCTCCAAGTGCCCACATTTTTATATTTGTTATGATTTTGCATGACTACTAGGTTCTGAGAACAAACCAAGAGTCCCACAGCTATGACTGTCAAAAGCTGGTAATAAGATCAGTTGTGGATTTCCACCATTCTCATCCATTCACAAAGTGAATTTATTAGAAACATTTATTGAATATCAAGATGGTCTCTGCCTTTATATTTTAGGCAGTGTTTCTAAAAGCATGGTCCGTAGGGCACTTATATCACATATATTCAAAGAAGGGTGGGGAGTCAGGGCTTAATTAACATGTATGTTTCCAGAATACTTGGGGAGCAGGGCTCAAGAATCTTCACTTTTAAACAAGCACCCTCCCAGGTGATTTTTTTTCCTCATTCTCAAATATTTATTGAGTCTCTTTGATTGACAAGATCTTTACCCAGTTAGACTAAAGGAATAATGGGAGTTCATTATAACTCTAAGTACTTCAGTCTGGTCAGGCTGCTATAACAAAATAGCACAGACTGGGTGGTTTTTAAGCAACAGAAAGTTATTTCTCACAGTATTACTGGCTGAGAAGTCCAAGGTCAAGGTGCTAGCAGATTCATTGTCTGCTGAGGGTCTGCTTCTCCATAGACAACCACATTCTCACTGTGTCCTCAAATGGCAGAAAGGGCAAGCTAGCTCTGTGATCTCCTTTATAAGGCACTAAGCTCTATTACCACAGCTATGCCCTCAGGACTCAATCACAGTCCAGGACCCCACTTCCAAATATTATTACCTTGTTGGGTAGGGTTTCAACTTATAAATTTAGGGGGGTGGGACACAAACATTCAGTCCATATCAACAAAAAACAAAGTCTAATCACATAAATAAACGTAATGAAACACAGGTGAAATGCACAGATGTCAGAAGAACTGATAAGGGTGGAAGAAATTAAAAGACAGGGTCGCTATGAAGAAAAATATTGAATCCTAAAGCTGGTCGGACAGAGGTTCTAGGCATTTATAAATGTTGTTGGTGATCTCTCAATGATAAACACTCTGCAAAGTTGCTTAAAATTCTTTGTCTTCTAGTATACATATCACCAGTTTCTGTAATAATCAGTACATCATCATAGTTATTTTTATCTATCTCCCTGCCCCATGCTTTGTCTTTTTTATTAATTTTTGCATTGTTGTTCAAGTACAGTTGTCTCCATGTCCATCCCCCTTCACCTCAGCCATCCCCACCCCCCACCCTCAATGCAACCCTCTTTGGTTTTGCCATGTGTCCTTTTTCCTAGTCTAAAATATTTTCAAATACATTTTTGATATCATGTCATTTCACCTCTAAATATTTCACTGTGCATCTCAAAAAAGGATGAGAGCTTTGAGTGTGAGCTGTGTTTAGTGATATTCTTCCGCAGCATTGAGTATGAAAGGGGGAAAAGGTAACTTTATAGTGGAGGAATCTAGCAAACAGCAAACACTACCTTGGCCAAATAATTAAGGCTAACATCAGTGAAAAGTCATGTTGACAGAAGCTAACCCTGATATGATATAATGAAAAGGGCACTAGTAAAACTCTAATAGAGTGTGCAGTTTAGTTAGTAGTAATGTGCTAGCATCAGTTCCTTAGCTGTGGCAAATACACCACAGTAATGAAATGCTCACAATGGGGGAACCTGGTTATGGAGTACGTAAGAACTCTGTATTACCTTTATACCTTTTTGGTAAATCTAAAACCAGTCTAATTTTTTAAAGTTTATTATATTTAAAAAGGAGGAGTATAATAAATGGAGTAATGTAGAAGAAAGGATAAATTTCTAGAAACATATAATCTACTGAGATTAAATCATGAAGAAGAAAATCTGAACTGATCAATAATAAGTAGAGTTTTGGATTCAAAATCAAAAACCTCCCAACACAGAAATACCCAGGACCAGATGGTTTCACTGGTGAATTCTACCAAAACTTTAAGGAAAAATTAACACTAATTCTTGTCAAGCTCTTCCAAACAATTGAAGAGGGGGGAACATTCTCAAACTCATTTTATGAAAGCAGTATTACCCTGATACCAAAACCAGGTGAAGATACTATAAGAAAACAAAACTATAGACCAATATCCCTGGTACATATAAATGCAAACATTCCATTTGCTAGTATTCTCAAAATACTAGCAAACCAAATTCCACCGCACATTAAAAGAATCATACACCGCCCTGGCTGGCGTAGCTCAGTGGATTGAGCTCAGGCTGCGAACCAAAGTGTCGCAGGTTCGATTCCCAGTCAGGGTATATGCCTGGGTTGCAGGCCATGCCCCCCAGCAACCACACATTGATGTTTCTCTCTCTCTCCCTCCCTTCCCTCTCTAAAAATAAATACACAAAATCTTTTTTAAAAAAAGAATCATACACCATGATCAAGTAGGATTTATCCCTGGGATGCAAGGATGATTCAATATACCTAAATCAATGAATGTGACATACAACCTTAACAAAATGAAGGGCTAAAAATCATATGATTATCTCAACTGATGCAGAAAAGGCATTGACAAAAAAATTCTTCCCTGATAAAAACTCCCTACAAATTAAGCATACCTCAACATAATACAGGCCAAATATGATAGGCCTACAGCTATCATCATATTCAGTGGTGAATAGTTGAAAGGTTTTCCTCCAAGATCAAAAACAAGACAAGTATGTTCACCCTTACCATTCCTATTCAACAAGGTATAGAACAATTAGGCAAGAAAAAAATAAAAGACATGCAATAGGAGAGAAAGAAGTAAAATTGTCTCTGCAGTTGCTATGATTGTATGTATAGAAAATCCTAAAGACTCCTCCAGAAGAACTGTTAGAAGTAATCATCAAATTTGGCAAAATTCTAGGATACAAAATCAATACACAGAAATTAGTTGTTTCTAAACTGCTATCTAGAAATGACAAAATATCCAGAAAAGAAACAATGAAACAACCCTATTTACAATAGTATCAAAAACAATAATATATTTATGAACAAATGTAACCAAGGAGGTGAAAGATCTGTATATTCAAAGCTATTAAGACTTTGATTAAAGAAACTGAAGAAGACACAAATAAATAGAAAGATATTCTATGATCATGGATGATAATAATTAATATTGGTACTAACCAAAGCCATCTATAGATTCAACAGAATCCCTATCAAAATTTCAATGAAATTTTTTGTAGAATAGGCAAAGCAATCTTGAGAAAGAACAAAGCCAGGGGCATCACACTTTCTTGTTTCAAACTATATTACAAAGCTATAGTAATTGAAACAGTGTGATATGGTAATAAAATAGGCACATAGACCTATTAAGCAAAATTGATAGCCAAGAAATACAACCCTTGCATACTTGGTCAACTAATATTTGACAAGGGAGCCAAGAATACTCAATGGCAAGGGATGGTCTTTTTCAATAAATGGTATTGGGAAAACTAGAAAATCATGTGCAGAAGAATGAAATTGAACTTCTATCTTATACTACTCACAAAAATTAACTCAAAATGAATTAAAGACAGACCAGAAACTGCAAAGCTCCTAGAAAAAACATAGGAAACTAGCTCCTTGGCATAGATCTTAGAGATGAGTTTTGGATATGACACCATAAGAACAAGCACAAAAACAAAAAAGAAACAAACAGAACTACATCAAACTAAAAAGCTTCTGCACAGCAAAAACAATGATTGACCAAATGGAAAGGCAAACTACAGAATGGAAGAAAATATTTGCAAACTATCTATGTGTTTGAAGGGTTAATATCTAAAATGTATAAGGAACTCATACAACACAATAGCAAAAAAAAAAAAAAAAAAACCAAACATCTAATTAAAGGAAAGGAAATCAGGGTCTCAAAGAGATACCTGCTTATTGCAGTAGTATTCACAATAACCAACATGTGGGAAAAAACCTAAGCGTCCATCTATGGATGAATGGGTAAAGAAAATGTGAGGGGTGTGTATGTGTGTGTGTGTGTGTATAACATCATTCAGCCGTGAGAAAGGGAGGGTAGGGGAAATCTTGCCATTTGTGACAATGTGGATGTGCCTTGAGAGCTTACATTAAATGAAAGAAGTCAGACAGAGAAAGACAAACACTGTCTGATCTCAGTTGTATGTGTACTCTAAAATAGCCAGACTCAGCAACAGAGAATAGAACGGTGTTGCCAGGGGCTGGGAGGTGGGGAAATGGGGAGATGTTTGTCAAAGGTGCAAACTTCCAGTTCCAAGGTGAATAAATTCTGGAAATCTTATGTGCAGCACGGTGGCTACAGTTAACAATACTGCACTATATACTTAAAAGTTGCTAAGAGAGTAAATCGTAAACGTTCTTACCACATACACGGAGCAGCAATCATGTGGGGTGATGGGGCTGTAACTCTCAGGCTGCGGTGGTCGTTTCACAGTGTACGCGTGCGTGAGACCGTGGCATCCCGCACTTTAACCAGTGCAGCGCTATATGTTGGTTACGTCTCCATAAAGCTGGAAAAATACATAAAACAGAAATTAATAGTCAAAACAAATAAATAGGAGATGTAATTCCAAACCCTTATTTTTTTAATTTTCGTTTTCAATTTAGAGTAAACTGTTGGGAACAAACATTTGTTGTTTTCAATAAATAAGAAGTGGGGTGCAGACAGACAATGCTACTGTCACGTTAAGAAAAAAAATGTCCCAAATCAGCTCAGAGGCAGAACATCTTTGCATAATACAATTCTTAACCACCTTCTGTAAAGATATTTACATTTGTGATAAAATTCTTAAGAATTTTTCTGATAAATTCTAATGAAATTCAGGCTTTTTCTGGACACTAGTGCTGACCCACCTAGTGGGCTGGCAGTCAAAAAAAAGTCATGAACGACAAGGACCTCCATCCAACATTACTCTACCCAGCAAAGCTTTCATTTAGAATGGAAGGGCTGATAAAGTACTTCCTAGATAAGGTCAAGTTAAAGGAATTCCTCATCACCAAGCCCTTATTATATATATGAAATGTTAAAGGGACTTATTTAAGAAAAAGAAGACCATCAAAAATATGAACAGTAAAATGACAACAAACTCATAATTATCAATAACTGAACCAAAAAAAAAAAGAAAATGAACTAAGCAAACAACTAGAACAGGAACAGAATCACAGAAATGGAGATCACACAGAGGGTTATCAGTGGGGGGGGGGCAAATGGGGGAAAAGGTACAGGGAATAAGAAGCATAAATGGAAGGTACAACAGACAGGGGCGGTTAAGAATAGTATGGGAAAAGGAGAGACCAAAGAACTTATGTGTATGACCCATGGGCATGAACTAAAGTGGGAGAATGATAGTGGGAGGGGGATGCAGGGTGGAGGGGAAAAAATGGGACAACTTTAATAGCATAGTCAATAAAATACATTTTAAAAAGGGTTCAATGAACTTTAGATAGTCTTCTTTTTAATGTTCCATATTAGATATCATACCATTCTTTTTCTATAAAATAAGAGTGAGCCTTTAAATAGTCCTGTTAAGACCTTTTTTAATGATAGCAACATTTTATGGTAATAAAATGTTCGGACATTTATAATTGCATTATCTGAAAAGTTTTCTTTAATAGCACCTAACAAAAATAACAATCACTTCCTAATACTAATATCATCTAACACCTAGTAATATTTGTATTTGGCAATTGCATTCAGATGATTCTTCTGACACTCACTAGTGAGATGACACTCACTAACATGTGGGAATCTCAGGCCTTCTCTGGGCAGATTGGAAGAGCTGGTAACAAGTTCTGGACTTTCTTTGTAAAAGGAGCATCAAAGTCCATGGCTAAGGCAGGGACACCTTAGTCCACAGGCTCTCACCTGTTCTTACTTCACAGAAACCTTTGATCATTTTAAAGCTATGGACCATCTCCCAAGAAAAAAGTACATCAGCACACATCTAAATATTTTTGCCCATATTTTCAGGAGGATTTATGGGTCTCAGACCTGGGTTAAAAACTCATGCTTTATTTTTTTAAGATTTTATTTATTTATTTTCAGAGATGGGAGGGGAGGGAGAAAGAGAGGGAGAGAAACATCAATGTGTGGTTGCCTCCTCGTGCCCCTCACTGGGGACCCCACCCACATCCCAAGCAAGTGCCCTCTATCGGGAATCGAACTGGCAACCCCTCGGCCTGTAGGCCGGCACTCAGTCCACTGAGCCACACCAGCCAGGGCAAGATCGCATGCTTTAAATGTTTCTTCCCATTTATCTCACTGTTGCTCTTAGTACACAGGAGGCCACTGTCCACAGGACACGCATGGGACTTTGTTTCTTTAGGGGAAGACATCGGCCACTGTCAAGGCCTCTAGACTTGGATGAGAATGTAATCTGTAGTCACACAATAGAGTACAAAAAGCCATAGATTTGGCGTCAGAAGATCTAGATTCTTCAAATTACTTTTTCAACACTTTGAGCAAATCGCTTAAGGAGACCAAGCTAGGGTTAAGATGAAGGTTGGGAACTTACAGTGCAAGGAAATCTATAACAGGAAATCTACAATCTATCATTTCCATTTTACAAACTGCAAACTGAGATTTAGGGGGGTTTCAATAATCCATCAGCTTATGCACAGTGGGGTTTGAATATCAGGTTTGTCCAAATTTAAAACTCATGCTTTTTTTTTTTTTCAAATTGAATGGGTGGCCTTCAATCTGTACATAAGAGAACCTCCTGAGAGTGGCTGGCCCCAACACTCTGGTAAGAAGTACCTTTGGCCCATTAGTTTTTATATATATTACTTCATAATCAGAATTTGCTAGGCTGCAAAAATGTTTGGAAACCACTGCATTTCATTTGCTGTTCAGTCTCCACATCTGTAAAAGAAGGATAATGCTAGTATCTGCTTTATTGTGATGGATAAGAAAGAAGACACATGTGAAACAGCTGTGTAAACTTATAGCATTATTCAGACAAGAAATATTAGTGTAATTATCATATGGCAACAAAATAGAGACTTTTCCTCTGTAAAAAGCTTTTCTACAATCAACCCACAACCTTGATGGCATGTTCCATGCACCTATGAAAGCATATGGATTTGCAAATGGTTTAGGGGCACTAGTGCAGATTTGGAAGCTCTAGATAAAAAGTGGTATCTACATATTTTTGCAAGTTCAATGATTAATACACTATTAAATGCATAATTGGATTTTAAGCTTCCATGAATACATCTTCTCAAATGTAATGGAATTGATCTGCCTTCCATTTAAAATTTTTTAATGCTAATTTAAGAGTTTCTGAGAAATTCCAGATGCGCTTTAGGGTTTATCATAATTTTAAAATATTATTATAATTTTAGTCAGGGACTAAACCTTAATATCTTGGATTTTGAGACAGGCCCTGCCTACTGGCCATTCACTTGGTGACGTGGTGAAGTCGTGTCAGACTGCATGTCTGTGATGGGGGGGCAGGAGAATGGCCCCCAGAAGCCCGTCGGCGACGCAGTCAGAGCTGCGGGTCCAAAAATCAGAGGAGGAAGCTACCCCATTGCTGCTGGGCTGCTCAGTGGGTAGAAACAACATCTCCCAAACTGAGATCTATCTTTCGTCGGTGGCAAAATGTTCCCATTTTAAACTATTTTTTTTGAAAAATCAAAGAGTGAAAAACACAGTTACAGAAAGAAAATTCCCCTTGTGTGCTTCACACGTCAAAACAATATCACTTTCGTTACTGAGTCATGAAAACTTCCTGAGTATTTCTTTTTTAAGAGAAAAGACCAATCACTAACCTGTTTTTCTTTTCCACCCCATCATCTGCCCTGAAAACAACAACTCAGAAAAAGTCTTTGGTGAAACTGCGAAGTAGGCAAGGTTTCTTGCGGCTTTCTTTCCCCTTCCTCTGCCTTTGGTCTCACACCCAATGGAGCTCCTAGCTCCCTTTCTCCCCCTGCGGAGCCCCAAGACTTTGGGATACTTTGTTCCCTAAGGCTATTCTCCCGTAAAGAATCTAGACCCCAAATTACCTTTTCCGTCCCTTTCTAATCAACCTAACCCCCATCGTTCCCTGCTCCTGAGCTCTATGGGATACTGCCGTCTGACTTTCCATTTATTTTTGGTTTACCCCTTATCACACCTCCCAGCATCCTTTCCCACTGTTTTTCCGCCTTCCAGCCCCCGCCACACACACACTCACCTTGCAATCTTTTGCCAGCACCTTTGCTGCCTCCTACACTGATCCAGTGGAGGTGAGCAGCTGGTCTCGGCCACTCACTGTGTATTCTCTGTAAATAGAGTCAGTCCTCTGGAACTGTGCGTGGTGCACACAATGTGAATGAGGCCTGGAGAAAAGCAAAGTCAGTGTCCTTGACGAGGTCATCTAAAGGGAAGGCCCACAGCTTCACTGTGGTCCTCCTTGAGATCCCTCTCTGCCTGCATCTCTTCCCCACCCCCGGCACCCTCCTTTCCTTATAAAGGACACACTTTGGATTTCGATAGGCTGGGTTTGGACGGTGACACTGCCACTCATGACCTTGGGAAAGTGAGTTAAGCTTTTTAAGCTTTAGTTGTGTTTTTTGTTTTGTTTTTTTTCTTTTTTGATTTAGAAATACAGGATGATAATAACAATTGCCTCTAGTGTTATCAAACAGACTAAACGAGAAAATGCCAGTACCAGTGCTGGCCCAGGGGCGTGCTCAGTAAAAGGTACTTGTTGATATAATTCTTAATTCTAAGGCTGAGGTTCCCCCCATAACAGTTTGAAAGTCCCTCTTCAAACTGTTTCGAAATTAGCTCTATGTTCCCCTCAGTTCTCCACATTAACTTTAATTTTTCTCCACACTTTTGCAACACCTCTTATTATACTGATATAATTCAATTAAAGCCATCGTTGATGCCCTGTAATGATCAAATCATGAATTAACAGAGTCTGTGCTCAAAGGCTCTGGGCCCATCTCTACTGTATTTCAGCCTTGTGTCTCTTATCTTGTGTTCTTTATCCGTAATAACAGTAATGGTAATAATAATGATCATTTACTGAGTGTATTTTGTGTCAGACACCTTATTACGTTGCTCAATTTAATCCCCACAGGGGTTGGCATTCTTATTTCCACTGTACAGTCAAGGTAACTGAGGGTGGGAGTTTTTAAATATGTTACCCAAGATTTCAAAGGTCCTGATATTGAATCCAGGGATGCCTGATTGCAAAACCCATGCCCACCTTTCGTCCCAGGCAACCACTAATCTGCTTTCTGTCTTTAGGCAGAGAATCTTTGCACATGGGACTATGAATTTGCCAATTCTGGAAATTTTATTTAAAGGAATTTACGTAATATGCAACTTGTGACTGGTTTCTTTCAGCATCTTATTTTGAAGGTCATTCACTGTGTTGCATGCACCAGTACTTCATTCTTTTCACGGCTGAATCATATTGCATGGTACAGGTACATCATGTTTTGTTTACCCACTCAGCAGATCCTGGACATTTGGGTTGTTTCCATTGTGCCTATTATGAACAATACTGCTATGAACATGGGCATATTTTTATAGAGATATGTTTTCAATCCTTTTATTAGGACTTGAATTCCTTGGTGATCATACAGAAAGTGTAAGTTTAATTTAAGAAACTGCCAACTTATTTTCTAAAATGGTTGTATTGTTCTGCATTCCACAAGCAACGTGTGATGGTTCCAGTTTCCCTGCATTCTTGCCAACACATTCGGTCTTTTTTACAATAGTCATTTTGGTGGGTATAAGGTTGTGTTATACTATTGTTTTGGTTTGCATTGCCCAGATGAGTAATGAAACTACTATCTAACTTTACATTAGTGTTTTTCAGGAGGAAACACCAAGGTTTCATGGATGTTGAGTGGGAAATGATCTAGACAAATGTTTCTTCTGTTTTTAATTTACATTCCAAACTTAATGTAACATTTAAAAAATTAATTTGCAAGGACCTGAGTAGACATTTCTCTAAAGAGGACATACAAATGACCAACAGACACATTAAACGATGCTCAACATCACTGATCATCAGAGAAATGCAAATAAAACCACAACGAAATGTCACCCCACACCTGCCAGAATGGCTATCATCAATAAATCGACTAACAGCAAGTGTTGGTGAGGATGTAGAGAAAAAGGAACTTTCATGCACTGTTGGTGGGAATGCAGATTGGTGCAGCCACTGTGGAAAATAGTATGAAGGTTTTGCAACAAATTAAAAATATAACTTCCATATGATGTAGCAATTTCTTCTGGATATTTATCTGAAGAAATCTGAAACAGTTATTTGAAACAATGTATGTATCCCTATGTTCATTGCAGCATTATTTATAATAGTCTAGATATGGAAGCCTCATAAGTGTCCATTAAAAGACATTGTATAAATAAGATGTGCTACATATGTACAATGGAATACTACTCGGCCATAAAAAAGAATAAAATCTTGCTATTTGTGGCAACATGGATAGACCTAGAGGATAATATGCTAAGTGTAATAAGTCAGACAGAGAAAGAAAAATACCATATGATTTCATTCATATGTAGAATCTTAAAAAAAACCCAAAAAACAAAATAAATGAACAAACAAAACAGAACGAAACTAATAGATACAGAGAACAAATTGATGGTTGCCAGATAGGGCGGTTGTTAGGGGTAGGGTAAAAAAGGTGAAGGAATAAAAAGTACAACTTCCATTTACAAAATAGTGATGGGTATGTAAAGTACTGCATAGGTAATATAGTCAATACTGTGACAAGTATAAATGGTGTTAGGCGGTATTAGATTTATCAGGGTGATTACTTTGTAAGTTATATAAATGTCTAATCACTATGTTGTTCACCTGAAACTATGTCAGCTACTGAAAAAAATTAAAAGTTTTTATTAGATGCATGTTTGCCTCATGGCAGATGGACTAGAGAGAAGCAAGACTGGTGACGGAGAGGTTTGATGCTGAGGCTGCTGCAGTCACTGGGGCCATCTGGGTGGGATGGGCCAAGTGGGTGGAAAAGCAGGCGAACCTCACACACACATGGAGAGCAGGACTGTTGCAGCTCTTGTATTGATTGGACACAAAAAGTAAGAGTGAGGGCTACCTAGGACACCTCCTGGTTTTAGCCTTGGGCAGTTGAGAGGAGACTGTGTCACTCACCGCCATGGGAAGCAAGCAGAAGCTTGTTTGAGGGTGGGAGTCAACTCATCAGCTGTTGAGTTCAATGTGCCTGTACAGTTGCAAATCCAGGAACTGGAGAACACAGAAGGGGAATCAGGATTTAGCAGCACATGGAGAGTAGCTGAAGCCATGAGAGTAGATAAGATTTCTGAGGGAAAAGGATGTAGAAAAGAGGTTTTTAGTCTTTTGGGGGCTGAAGAAGTGAGAATCGATGAATGCTATGAACCTTTTCTTCAGAAATATCTTCAAAGATATTTGGCTGTTAAGGGGATAAAAGAAATCAGGACTTAATTGAGAACTGTCATGAGATCAAGGTAGAGTTCTTTTTCAGATGAGAGAGATGAGTATATTTAGGTAAACATACAGTAGTGAGGGAGTGATTAAAGAAACAGCAGAGAGAAGGAATAATCAGAAGACCAAGTCCCTGAGGAAGGACAAGAAACAGGCTCCAAAATATTGCAAAAGGCATGGGTCTGGGGCAGAAACAGGCGCAACTTTTTAAAGACAGGTAACAAGGAGGAAGACTAGAGGAGAACGCATGTATGCTTGTGGGTTGCACGCCTGGACTTCCATGGACTCAGTGAGTAGGAGATGGGATGAGCTATAAGGGGTCAGAGGTCTGTGAAACAGCCACTGTGGACATTAGGGGATTCAATCAGGGCAACCTCACGGCATTGGTAGGCTCTGGAAGCCTAGCTGAGTATGGGGACCAGGCATTTACAGTGGCATCGATCTGGATGACTTTTTCTGCAGCTAATGGCAAGGAGTGATCTGTATGGAAGCATGTGTTCCACTCTTTGAGGGCTACAGATTTTCTAGGAATTGTGAGAAAAGGACATTGGAGCAGAGAGGAGTCAAATAAGAACTGGTAATAGCATGATGTACCAGTCAAAGCTCTGTAGAAAGAAACTGAGGTCAGGAAGGAAATGACAGAAAGAGAAAATGAAAATATTTAGGGATCAAAAGTACTAAAATGTACAAGCAGACAATCTCTGTGTTCAGTGGTTTGTATTTTAAAAGGACTTCCATATTTTTAAAGACTTTATTTATTTGTTTTTAGAGCGGGGGAAGGGAGGGAAGAAGAAAAGGAGAGAAACATCGACGTGAGAGAGAAATGTCAGTGGTTGCCTCTTGTATACACCACGACTGAACTGAACCTGCAACCCAGGCGTGTGCCCTGACTGAGAATTGAACTGGCAAAGTTTTGTTTTGCAGAATGATGTCCAACCAACTGAGTCACACCTGTCAGGGAGGACTTTTGTTTTCACTTTTATTATCTTTTAAAATTCTTCTACTGTCCTGATGCAACTATGTTGCAGTTTGGTCATGAATACTTGGCCAGAACACTAAAACTAAGAGAAACCACTTGAAATTAAATTCCCTGCCCCAACCTAAAAGCAAAGGCAGCTGTATAATCAAGCACTTGTCTTTGAGACATAGGAACAGAATTAGCCAGTAAAATATATGTTCCTTTCCCAGATTCAAGGCCAGTATTACTTTGCACATGTAAAAACTATGGACTCGGTAATATGAGAATAATATTGGAGATATAGAAATATCCTTATAGGTATAATGGTATTATAGTTATATAGGTCAATATCCTTATTTTTAGATGTCAGGTAAAGTATATGGAGATGGATTGCCAGCATGTCTGCAACTTACTTTCAAATGGTTTTGAAAAAAAATTGTACACTAAAGGGAATGTAGCAAAATGCTAACTGTTGGAGTTAAGTGGTTCTCAAAGAGGGAGTGAGAATGATTTCACTTCCTAGGAGATAGTTGGCAACGTTTGGGGGCATTTCCGGTGGTCACAGGTTAGGGGTGGTAGTGCTATTGGCATCTAATGGGTAGAGGTCAGAAATAAGGCTAAACACCCTACAATGCACAGAACAGCCCCCACGACAAAAAATCACCTGTGCCCTGGCACCCAGGTCGAGAAACCCTGTTCCAGGCAGTAGATATACAGATAGATGACCACGGTGCTAGTGCTAGTCTTTCAACGGTCCCAAATACAGTAAAAGGTTTATCAAAGCGCCTTTGAAATCAAAACTAAAATATGAAAAAAAGAGAAGAAAATCAACCTTTTCTAAGTTGTCAACAATAAATTATTTTTGATGGTGGTCAAATGTAGAGTGTTGTCTTGACTGTGACTGAGGATCAGGTAGATGGCAGAAAAGCATTTCTTCATGTTCCTTCATTCAATCAGCCGAAATAGAACATTGTCTTTGTGCAGCATCTGAGTTTTTGTGCAAATGTTTTAAAAGAGGGAAAATAAGCAGAAGAGAGAATAGACATTGTAGTTCATGCTGGACACTTTCTGTATGTAATCCTGTCTGGCTTGGAATCAGCTGATACAGGTTTGTCTTAGTTTTTGTCACAGAATGACTAATTAGATTCATTTCTCCATTCGCCGAACCTTTATTACGCATTATGCTGGGCCCTGGAAATACAGAAATAAATCAAGTGTACTCCTTGATCTCAGGGAGCATACAGCCCATTGAGGGAAATAGAAAATCTAATATTCAGCAATGTAAAATGATCTTTTTTAGAGGAATGGATAGGTTTCTCTAGTGGCACATAGCTGGGCAACCAGCTCAAAGAGAGCTGCTCAGACCTGGGACTGTCTTGATGGATGCTGAGACAGGAATGGAGAGACTGAGGGGTGAGCAGTGTGGAGAGGAGGGTAGAGCTTGGAGCTTCAGACAGAACTGAAGGGTGTTCCAGGCAGGAGGATCAGCATGATAAAGGCCTAGAAGCAAGCATCAGAATCTCCTGGAAGGCTTGTTAAGCCGCAGTTGGCCAGGCCCCACCCTTACAGTTAGATTCAGTGGGTTTGGGCGGGGCTCAAGAATCTGCATTTCTAATAATTGCTCAAGTGATGCTGATTCTGCTGGAGCACTTGGAGACCCACTGCCTCAGAGAAACTATAGGTCATTTGGGTAGAGTTGGAGCTGAACATTTGTGTGATCAGGGGTTAAAGCAGTGATCAAGCTAAGGAGTTTGGACTAAATTATGGAGCTGACAGAGAGAGCTACTGAAGTGTTATAACCACTGGAGCATTTTAGTGGTTAATCTGCCTTATCCCATATATTAGTCAGAGCTGTCCAGAGAAACAGAATCAATAGATTACACATATATGGAGATAGAAGAGGAGATTTACTGTAGAAGTTGGCTCATCCAATTAAGGAAGCCAGGACATCCTGAGATCTGCTGTCAGTAAGCTGGAGAACCAGGAAAGCAGGGGGTGTAATTCCGTGCAAGTCCGAAGGCCTGAGAATAGGGATAGGGAAGCATGACGTATGTCCCAATTGTGTCTGAACACCTGAGGACAAGCAACGCCGAGGTCTCAGGCAGGAGTAGGTGATGCCTCCGCCAAAGCAGAGAGCAGTTCACCCTGTCCCTGCCCTTTTTTGTTCCTTCCAAGCCCTCGTCAGAGCAGAGGATGTCTACCTGCACTGGGGAGGGCTGTCTTCTCTACTCAGTCCATTGGTTGAAATGCTACGTTTTACCAGCTGAGAGCGTTCCTCAGCCTCGTCAGGATGACACATAAAATTAACTGTCATTGCCCGTATTTCTTCAGTAAAATAGGAGACTAACTATCAAATTACCAAACTACCTATCTCTCAGCATTCTTTTGAGAATAAAGCCAGGCAACATTTTGTATGTAAATTTAGATCACTGCATAGATATCAGAAATATTTATTAAGATAATTTATTTATATTTGTCAATTATACTTTCATAAAGTTACTCCCCAAATAAATTAAAATACACTCATTTAGGCCTGGAAATATTCTCATTTTCCAGATAGCAAAACTGGGGCATGAATGGCAGAGATGGCGCCCACCGAAGCTCCCTGGGCCTGGCCCCTGCACGCTCACCGCGGCACACGCTCTGCCTGTCCCTGCCGCTCCTGCCTGGGGAAGCATTTCCCAGGGCTATAAAAACCCCTCTCGTAGTTGTCATCCCACTTCCTCTTCCCTATACCCCACTGAGTGAGGTAGCTGACGAGGCTGATTGCGTCCGTTTGTAATCTTACAGAATGACTCACAGAGAAGTGACATTACTAACCTGGTTGAGCAAGGGCAGCTGGTGAAGCTGAGGTCAGATGATCAGGCCCGTGAGGGCGGTGTCCGTCCATCCAGTGGACCGTGCTTCACAGCTAGGAACGGCTCGGGGCTCTCTCTACCTGGAGCAGCAGGGCCCCGAGGCTGGCTCAGGCGGGCCAAAGGGAGAATTCAGAAGCTTTGTTCTTGGGAACCTGTGAAGGAAAGTAAAATCCTGTCGGGCGCTGGCATCCTTGGAGTTTTCCTTTTATGAGCTGCAAGGAACCTTGCCTTTTTTTTTTTTTTAGTCTCACATCTGTTATCACTTTACAGTTTAGATAAACTTTTACTTTCACCTTCTCATTGAATTCTCACAAGCTGTATTACTGTCCCATTTATGGCACCAATGGCTCGATGACTAGCTCAGGATCGCACATCCAGCAGGCCTCTGGATCCCAGATCTTCTGCGCTGAACGCCATCGAGATATTCTTGTGAAATGAGTGTGACACATGCCAGTCGTGCTCAGCAAACATGGTGACCGTGGATGTAGTATATTTATTTATATGTGTACATTTACATGCTTTGTGTAAAACACTCATTGAATGCTTTAAAAATTTATTGGGGTGGCATTGGTTAATGAGATTATATAGATCTCAAGTGTACAATTTTATGATACATCATCTGTATATTGTCTTGTGTACCCACCACCCAAAGTCAAATCTTCTTCTGTGACCAGATATTTGACATCTTATATGCTTCTATTTCCTCATTTGCTCTTGGTAATACTACTTGTTTATTTCATCTGCTTTTTAAAAATTATTTGTTTTGATTTGTTTCCATTTCACCACATATAATCTAGTCACAGAGATTAGAAAGTATTTTTGTGAAAATAATCTTTGAAATATGAAGGTTATAAAATAGTGGAAATTTGTGATCTAATAAAATGCAATGAAATGACTGAAAAATGTAAGTTTAATGATGAAAATTATGCCTGGCAAAAAAAACATTCAGTTGGTCACAGAATCCATCATGATTTTTCTTTTTAATTAAGAAAACAAAGGTTCTGGAGCTTCTTGAGACATTTTCCACAAACCACCACATAGGATTTCTGTAAGGGAAGAGAGCTCAACTAAAGTAAACAGAGGCCTTGATCAGCCACAGCCCTAATAATCTGGCTCAATAAACTCTAAGAGCCTCAAGGTTGGGTAGAAATCAGGGTTCAAATTCAGCCAGCCACCAGAAGCAGCAGCAGGAGCGACTTCCACCAGGGGCCAGGCCGGCAGAGGGGAGGCACGTGTCTCACGGGAGCCTGTGCAGCATTTCTTCCTCCCTCCTGAGTCACACCTGGCATGCGTGGAAGGCTTTGATGGTCATCGATTTCCCCCTCACAAAGGTTATACATGTATGCGCTTATGAAAATCTGGGTGTACGAGAGGATCTGTATTTTTAAAATACAGAATCCACTTCTTTGTGAAGAAAAGACTACTATTCTCCTTGGAATCATACACCTTTGTTGCTGAGACAGGCTGAGCATGTAGCTCGTTCAGGCGAGGACTGAATCATCTACCCAGGGTCACCAAGCTGAGTGGGACCCCGGTGTCCTGACTTCCTGCTTTGATGATTTCACTATGGTTCTGAGGAAATAAAAGAGAATCAAACAAGAATAAAGCAAAATATTTAATGGCATGGGGAAACTATTTAATGGCATAACAACATTATATATTTTACCGTAAACATATAACAGTATATGTTTACAATATATTGTTGTGGAAATAAAGCACATACCATAATATAAACCATGTGACCCTGTTTGGTGGGGGAAGGAGAGAACACATGTGTCCTAAGTACAGAAGGCTGGGAAAAGGCTAGCAGACCTGACATTGCTAGGTGGGGCAATTAGCAGGACTTGCTCCTTTCCTTTTTTAGTGTGTGCATGTGTGTATTTTTCAGATGTTTATAATAAATAAATGTTACTTTGATAATCAGAAGGAAATTAACATTATAAACAAAGGATTAAAAGTATCCTAGGAAGGTCAGGCAAGCACATTTCAAGTAGCATTAGGACTCTTTTACCCAAAGGGTGGGAACCAGAGGGCTGTGTCTGTGGAAGCGGAGTGTCTGACCACTGTCTGTCATGCTGCAGGATGGCTAGGCGTGCGAACCCGAGAGCCAATGCATGGGCCACAAGACAAACATTCAAGGCAAAGGAAGCAGTGAGAGCCTCTCTCTTACAGAGGAAAGCCAGCTGACTTCCTGCTTCCCGCTGCTCTTAACATCGAAGTGATTGTGAAATATTAAGCTATGAACCCTGCGTTCACTCCCCTTGAGCCATGGCATATCCCTCTGGAAATAATGTTTTCTGAAGGAAGCTGACTCTTTATCATGTCATCTCTCATGGCTGCTCCATTCTTTCTCCTCAGCCTGGCTGAGTAGCTGATACTCAGAACTGACGAAAAGCAGGAAAAAGAAATAAAAATTGTAAGTAGATTGATAGGTAGATGGATGGATGAACTGCCTTGATTTACAGAGCACCTGTTCACTTCTGATCCTGATGCAGGTGCTGTTTGATTTCTAATCCTTGGTATTGTTATATTTCCTCTGACCTCAATGGGAAGGCGTTAATATTCAATTTCAGAGGTGGTAAAACTGAGGCCAAGAGAAGTTGAGTTACGGAAGAGAGCAGGGTTAGATTACATCCCAGGCCCCTGTCTGACTGTAAGGCCCACGTCCCAAGGCCGCTGCCTCCTTCTCTGCACCCTGGGCTGGTCCAGGCCTTCTCAGCGGATTCAGTGGGCTTCTGCAGGGGACGGAGCGCTGGCATAGGAGTCTGCTTCTGGATGGGTCCCAGGCACAGGCAGCTGTCTAAGTGATGTGCGAAAGGCCTGTGGCTGGCTCGCTCCCATCTTCATGTTGTTTGCCCACAGAACAGACACTCTTTGCCACAGTTTGGCTTTGTTCTGTTTCTTATTATGTGGACTCTACTTAGCTCATGGAGATAGAAAATCTCCCTTGTACATTAGAAAAGATGGAATGCAGAGTGGAATGAAGAGGTTCCCATAGAGGATAAATGATAACATGGATTTTCTGGAAAGTGACACCCAAAGGGCAGTGCCCCGGTTGTCGAACTTTATTTCTTTTTCATTTTTATTTCCATCTCACGATTGCACATCTGTCTTCCGCTAACTGACTAATGTCAGTGACACAGAGAACCTCAAACAACTTCCTCGGAGGTCCTGTAAGGGCACTAGCCCTAGTGTGGTTTCTGCCTAGTTCGATGCTAGGCTCTTGATCAGTAAACAACCCAGCCTTGATACCCGCGAGTCTGTGGTTGGGGTAAGGGTTGAGGTTAGAGAGGAAATCTTAAGTAGAAGTCTTGACTGAAGTCGTCCTCTGCTCTACCACTGGTGAGCCATCCTCAAGCCATCTGCACTGACCACATGCTGCACTCTGCCTCTCTACTTGCCCTGCCCTTTCACCTTGGCCTTGGGCTGTAGGCCTACAGAGGGTGATGTCATGATGTTATAATTTACCCTATTTCCTGCCGAAAGATTACTGAGACTACCACTAAACCACACAAGAGAAATTCTTCTTAGTACTCAGTTCAGGAAAACCTGCCTTTCTACTGCTGACTGGTATGTTTTTATCTTACAAATGTTGGGAATTGTGTTGCCGATTTTCCTTCTTTGTGTTTGGTGCAAGAAACTGCTAACCTAAAAATGAAAGGCCTTTCAAAGTGAGAGGCAACAAGCATTTATGGAGATTAATAAGAATAGCTCTTCAGGATTCACTGATTCAGGCAGAAGCCCACATAGTGTTCAGATTGGGAGACAAAGGCGATAGGTAGTTACTAGAAAGTGAAGGGGAACAATAACATTAATAGAAGGAAGGCCTTTCCATTGCTGCAGATAACATAACATAGGGGAGTTAATTCTAAAAAATGTTTTTAATTTTCGGTCCAGTAGTCAATCAGTCCAGTAGTAACTGCTTTCCTGTTATCTTTGCAAACAGTTCTTTAGGAACTGTTTCCGCAGGCCCAGGGGAAAGGTGGTTTTGCCCTGTTTTAACACTCCAAAGAGCTGAGGCATAAGGCATGCAAGGCAGTGCCTCTAGCATGGCGGCTCCGGCTCCATCTTAAAGTGGCTCCATTTATGTTACTGTTTGCATATGCCACGTGACCCATGAATTCTGCTCCCACATATACAGGATATGTAGCCAAATAGATCTACTAACTGGATTTTTTTAGAGTCATTTCTCTAAAGAATTTGTGACTGGAGAATGTGAGACTAAATCCTTAAACGTCCCACCTCTCATCGAACAATGTGATATAGGAAGCATGTGAAACCAAAGCATTTTCTGTTCACTGAAGTCCCAGCCATCTGTGTGTGGGCAGACAGGAGTTTGAGTGAATTGAAGGACCTTTCACTATAATTGGACTTTATTTTCTGATTGCCTTATTACGTTTCCCTCCCCCAAATAGATTTATTCATATACATTTGTTGAGCATCCTAGGTCTGAGACCCTCTGATGGGTGCTGTGGGAGAAGTTGGGGGAGGGGAAGTAAGTGGGTCCCCAGATGGACCTGGTCCTGGGGAGCAGGCGCCAGGATTGTGGCAGAGAACCAGTGGCCACATTCTCAGGATATAGCAATAGAAAGGCACCAGAAGCTTGTGCCAAACAGCCCTAGTGGGTTCTATTCATCTTGTTTTCTGTAATTTATTATTCTTTTCATTTGTGGAAATAATCAAGGGTTGGCTAAAATGGCATTCAAATTATGCCCAGGAAGAAGGCTAGACACAAGCAGCCTCCAAGAACAATCTCATTTGAATCTTGATAAAACCTATCAGACATTCTGCATATCACAACTCCCATTTGAATTCCTCTCTCAGTACCAATTTTCTCAGCTAGCCTTTCTTGCCCTTTCTTTTTATTATTATCTACCCTTGAAAATAACAAAGAAGTAGAAAATTACTCTGTTGGAAAAACTCGCCTTCCTGAAAGTAAGTTTTTCAATGCATTTAGAAATATTCTGTAGAATTTCTGAGCACTCCCAAATATCCCTACCAGGTAATATAACTGAGAGAGTTTCAGGCTGGAGAGAAAGAAAATAACAGTAATACTTAACATTTATTGAGTACTTATACACCAGACAGTTCTGCAAAGAGCTTAGATGCAATATCTTATTTCATACTTAGAGTAACCTTTGAGTAATTCTATATCTTCTCTGTGTTTCAGAAGATCAGACTGAGGCTTAGAGAAGCAAAAGACTGTGCCCTAGGTCATGTAGGTCATTAGTTGTGGAGCATGGATCAGTACTCAGGCTGGTTCACCAGAATTTGAAGACATTGTCTTTGACAGTTGCTGTGTCTATAAGCCCTTCAAGCACTTGGGAGACACTCCATAAATGTTTGTTGAATGAGTGAATAAATGAATGACTATCTGGCTGCAGAAGAAATCTCTAGCAGGTGGTCAGAAAAATCACACAGCTAATGGATAAGGTCTCTGCACTACAGATTCTGGGCTTGAGTTCCATCTGCCACGAAGGTGTCCTCTTTCAGAAATGAGTGATGTAACATAAATAGTATCTCATGATCCGAAGGAGCTAGGTGTTAATCGTTGCTCTCCTGTTGTGTGACCTTGGGCCCATCATCCCCATGCCTTTCTGAGCTTTACCTGTCTTTCCTGGAAAATGAGGCCCCAAAGAATAACTTCAAGTTTTCATCCAAATCTAACAGCCTGTCATTCACAAGAATTTTAGACTAAAGAAATGTGTCTTCTGGATGAACCACTCCAAGAACAAACTCCAAATGGTATCCAGAGCTGTGGGAAGAGAAACATTCCCATTTTTCATTCTGTATTTGGTCTCCTCTCTTTCCCTAGATTCCCTGTGGCTCCTTGTGGGTCCCACTCCTCATTTCTCAACTTGTGATTCCGACATCATGTTTGACTTGAAAGAAAAGTTAGAAAATAGCACAAAGAGTTGCCGAGTACCCAGTACCTAGTTTACCCAAATGTTGCCATTTTTCATGTAACAATGAAATGATCAAAATCAGAAAGTTAACATTAACAAAATGCTATTATCTGATCTACAGTCCTCAAGTTCACCAACTGTCCTACTAATGTTCTTTTCTGACCTAGAACCTAACCCAGGTTTATGTGTTACATGTAGCTGCCTTGTTTTGTTAGTCTCCTTTCATATGGAACAGATTCTTAGTCTGCTTTTGTCTTTCATGCCATTGACATAGTTAAAGAATACTGCCCCCAAATTTTTTGGAATGTCCCTCAGTTTGGGTTTGTCTGATTTTGATTGAATCGGGTTGGATTGTGCATTTTAAGCAAAAATATCATAGAAGTGATTTTATTTCCTTTTGAGTGAATCTCATCAGTAGCAATATGGTGTCAACTTGTTGTTGCATTACCAGTGAGCTAACTTTGATTACTCTCTATATTTTCATATTCTGGACATTTCATCTGAAAAATGGGGTGAGATTGTTGTGAATATTAAATGGAAAAAATGGCCTCTAAGACACTTAACACAATTCCTGGGACATAGTAGGACTTAACTATAATCATAAATATATAAATATTAAATGGTTATATATAAAATAATATGTTATTTTATAGACCAACATTTAAATATCAATATTTAAACATTAAAATTGTATAAATAATATATATTATTATTACATCACCATCCTCTTTTCTTTAGAAGCATAGCAGACAGTCAGGAGATTGTTTAGGTAGTAACGGGAGTCGCTGAGGGGGCTGGAGTTGGGGGCATCTGCAGACACACATTCCGCCTTTGCATTTGCTGCTGCAGCTGTGCCTCCTGAAGTCAGGAGAATTCCAGCAGGCCCAAAAGGATCACAGCCCTCCGTGCTTCTCTATAAGGGCAGCAAGTGTAACTACAATGTCATTGGAGTGTTTAGCTATTGTACGCTCAGTGGCAGGGGACATGTCTATTCAGCCCCGAATCTGGCCTACAAGGTGTCAGGTAACCTTTCCAAGGCCATGAGATTTTAATAGACTTTTAAGTGAAGTTACTAGATACTATGTTTTTGCCTGGGTAAAACACACAATTAATGTACAAATCTGGGTTTTACAAGTGACATCTGTAGAAAGTGTTTATCTAACTCACTGCAGACTAATTGACATGTAGGCATTCTACAATATTTTTCTTTTAGTCTGTGAACAGGCAGTCCAATGAATTATTTATTGAGCTAACATATCCTAGTACTCTTTAAAAAAAAACAACAGAACATTCTCTATTGGAAGTCCTGGCCTTGCTTAGTCAATTAACCTTCCCCTGTTCCCATCTCCTCCCTTGAGGAATAAACCATCAAAACCCAAAGCAGCACTTTAGTGAGCAGAAGGGATTATGCCTGCTCAAGACCTCCGTGCCCTCCTGCTGTACTCTCCCCGGAGTCAGACGTACAACTTATTCCCAAATCAACTGCAGGGAGTGTGCACCTGGTCACCATGCTTTTCTGGAAATGAGCTAAGTCTCTGTGGCAGAGGGGACAAAGAGATGGCAGACCCCTCTTCCTGCCAGACTTTTCTTTTCCTGCCAGACTTTTGAGAATGATTGTACTAGGCCTATGAATACACACTCACACACACCCACACATGCATACACACACATTTTCTGTATAACAACAATAAAATATTACGGAGACGTATGTTATCATTTTGTAGGGTGAAAACACTTAGCCAGTGGCTTTTGGTGACTATCTTTTCTTGCATTTTATGAGCTCTGTGGATTCTGGCCCTAAATTTCAGGCCTACTTGTACTGGGAGGCCACGTCTTTGGGGCCCTTAATCCCCACGGAAGGACATTTCTGGTCTGTCCTCCAGTACGTTTTGTGAAACGTTATCTCTGTGTTGTACACGTGAGCCTGTTTCCCTGCTGCTGTAGTCGACCTGACCTTCTGCATCCTGTGTGTGTTTCTGCTGGTGTAGCTGTGGGGAAGATAATTTATTCTCTTTCCTTTTACAAGAAAAATAACTTCCTGTTTGGGATCCAGACACCAAATGCTCCATCCATTGGCAGCAACTTGATTGTCATAACATGTCCTGTGTAACCCTCTGAGCACCTCTTTTCCTCAGAGCCGGGCAGCGGGGCCCCAGGTAAGTTACAATGCAAACAAGGCTGCCTGGGTGACAATGGTAGGAGGACACCAAGCAAATGAGATATGGATCAGTTCAGAGTCTCAGAATTGACTTTTCCCTTTTTTATTAAATTGTTGGTGCTGCTTTCATAAACTCCCCTGGCTCACTATTTCTATGAGTCAAATAACTTCCTTTCTTCACCCTACTTATAGAAATGCATTAGGAAATTCTTTTCAAAACTGGAAAATTGTTGATCAAGAGGACATATGTTTTCCTTTGTTTCAGAATCACACAATCCTAGTACCAACTTAGGTACTTTCTTAAAGCAAAAGGTCACTGGTAAATTTTTCACCTTATTTTCATAAAAGAATATATGGAACTGTATGAGTCAGGATAATCTCAATTATGTGCTATAACAACCACCCCCAGAGTCTAATGATTGAATAAGGTTTATTTCTCACTCATGCTGCCTCCCAGTGTGGGTCTGCAGGGGACCTCGGGGCGTCGGGGTCACTCGAGGACTCAGACGGCAGAGGCTTCATCCTGACTCAGACTTTCATGATGACCCAGGCAGGGAAGAGGGGGTATGGCCAGTTGTGCACTGGCTCCTGATGCTTCTTGCCAGAAGTGGCATTCCACTTCGCTCACATTCCTTTGGCAGCCAAAGCAAGTCATGTGGCCAAGACTATCCTTAAAATGGGAGAAGCCACGTCTGTTATGTTCTCCCTGGGAGAAAAGCTGAAATACATGAAACAGCTGCAGTGACTGTCACACTTGAGAAAGAATCAGCCTCACCAGAAATTAAGTTTTATTTATTTGAATAAATAAAAGAAGAAAACATGCCCAGTGTTACGAAACATCAGTGGTCACTCTCCTACACTGATTATGCAATTTTTCTGAAAAGCAATTTTAAAATATACACCAAGAGCCTCAAAAAGTATTCATATCCTCTGGAACTCAGGTGCACTTTCAGAATCTAACTTTGTAAGAGTGAAAATTGGAAACACTAAATATCTAACACAGGGGAGTCGGTAAGTCTACTGTAGTACGCACAACAAACTATTATGTAGCCACCAAAAATTATATTTTTGAAGAATTTATAATGGCATGGCAAAATGCTCAAGATGTAACGTTAAGTAAAACTATTGAGGTATATAATATTGTTTTTAATATTAACTCATTCAAGATATTAATAAGAGTTATCTCCAGCTGGTGTGATGAAGGTTTTTGTTTTTTGGGTTTATACTTTGCATATTTGTCAAATAAACATGTAAATTTTTTAAAGAAAAGTACAACTGAACTTATATATATATGATGCTTATATTTCATAGCCTGATTGAAGTGTAATTTATATACCTTAACATTCACACATATGAACCGCACAGTTATATGAGTTTACAAATATATAGTCTACAGCCATGCAACTATCACCACATTCAAAATTTAGAATATTTCCAAAGCCCTAGAAAGTTTTCTCATGTCTTTTTGTGGTCCATACCTGCTCTCCCTGTCTCCTACCTTTAGCTCTTCAATCAACTTTCTGTTGCTAAATAGTTTTGATTTTGCTAAAGGTTTCGTATAAGTGGAACTATATGATATGTAGTCTTGCCCTGGCTGGTGCAGCTCAGTGGATTGAGCACCGGCCTGCGAACCAAAGGGTCACAGTTCGGTTCCCAGTCAGGGCACATGCCTGGGTTACGGGCCAGGTCCCCAGCAGGGGGTGCACAAGAGACAATTACACATTGATGTTTCTCTCCCTCTCTCTCCTTTCCTTCCCCTTGCTTTAAAAATAAATAAATAAACTCTTTTTAAAAAAAATAGTCTTTTTTTCTGTCTGTCTTTTACTTAGCATGATGGTTTTGAGATTCATTCTTATTGTTATATATACCAGTAATGTATTCCTTTTCATTACCAAATAGCATTCTATAGTATGAAGAAACCATATTTTGTTTATTCATTCATTAGTTGATGAACATGTGAGTTGTTTCTAGGTTTTAGCTATTATGAATAACGCTGCTATAAACATTTGCATAAAAATCTTAATGTGGACACATACTTTTAGTTTCCTAGGAGTAGAATTTCAGGGTCATATAGGAAGTGAAAGTTTAATTTTTTAAGAAACTGCCAACCTGGGCCCCTCTCCTCCTCTGCAGTGGGCCCACACCTTTCCCTTCCCCCCTTCTTCCTTCCAGGCACATTTCCTTGCCATTCTCTCTCCTAGGCTCCAGCGGCCCTTCCTTTGCCCCAGTAACTTATTTTCTGAGCTTACAAAGCCCAACTGGTCCACCTTTTCCAGCTCTGTGACTTTCTAAATAAAATATCTCTTATAATTGGAAAAATGAAAAGCTGTCAACCTGTTTCCCCATGTGGCTATACCATTTTGCGTTCCCATCAGCATTGTAAGAGGATTCTAGTTTCCTCACATTCTTGCCAAAATTGAAGTATCGGTCTTTTTTATTTTAGCTATTCCAGTGGGTTAAAAATACACAACACTTGAACAATTCATGCATGGGAATTTAGTTGGCATTTTGCATGGTTGTGAGCTCCGTGCACAAAGTAGCTGAGCACTGGAGCCTTGCGTTTCCATGATCACAGGGCTTCAGCACCCTGATCAAAGGTAAATAAGCCTTCGTCAACTGCTAACTGACTTATCTTCTTACTATAGACTTAGGCTGAGTAAGTGTCTTACAGTAATGAAACATATGCAACTCAACCCACATACAAACTGACTAGAATAGGGATTTGCACGTCTTGAAAATGTGTGTTTTGGGGATGAGGGAATGGAGATGAAATTATGTTGTAAACATTTCTTTTCACATTCAAGCTAATTAAGGTGCAGTGATGTCACTGAGTTTTTTCTTTTTTTTTTTTCCTTTCTTTTCTGGTTTGACAAGACAACGTGTGGGCTGAGTTTATAATTATCTCTTGATAACTACAAGGTCCAGTATTTCTGGAACCCCTTGGCCTAGGATGAGCCTAGGGAAATGGGATACTTCTACATAAGAAAGGTAAAGGAAGGACTCTGTGTGTAAGGTGTATGTTCGGTGCACAGGGAGATGTGTTGTAGAATAAAAATTCAAATTTAGTTCTATTTATCAGCTGTGTGACCTCAATGAGTAATTTAATATTTCTAGTTTCCTCATCCACACACTGAGCATACTCATATCTGACCTACCTGCTGCATGGCAACCTGGATACAAGCAGTACCATAGAATCATATTTATATTGCATTATTTGTACACAGTACATTTGTACTTTTCATTTTATCTTTTATCTTATGTGATCACCAAATAACGAAGTGAAGTAGGCAAGAGTAATTATTATGTCTATTTACAGATGACTAAACTGTGACTCAGATGGTCTGAAACCTCACAGTGAATTTGTTACAAAAGAAAGGCTTCGAATTCCCCTGCCAATAGATTATTATTTTGTGTTATAATTTTTATATGCTATGTGTGGTGCTATAATTCCAAATGTTTTCATTGGAGTACAGCCTCACTCAATTCATTTATGTATCGTCTGCTGCTGTGCTTGTGCCAATACAGGGCAGAGTTGAATCACTGCAAGAGAGACCATATGTATGACCCACAAAGCTTAGAATATTTATTGTACAGCTCTAAGAGACAATATTTGCTAAACCCTGCTTTAAGGGCTTTCTGTATATGTTAACTCACTTAATTCCCTAGCAAGCCTATGAAGCAGGTTATATTAGTCTTCTATCTCTCAGCCAAGGAAACTGAGGCGTAGAGAGGTCAAGCAGGTGAATCAAGGTCAAATAGTGAGTAAATGGGGGAGCTGAGCTTTAACTCCAATAGTCTGGATTCAAAACAGATGTTTTATTATTATCTTAATCCATTTTATTATCAGTCTCCCTTCCTCCTCTTTGACTGTATTTCATTGAGCCAGCAAACATTCATTGAGCAACTAGTAACTGCCAGGCACCAGCCCAGGGCTTAGGGGCAATGTGGAGCAAGCTCCCCTGGAGCTCTCCTTCCACTGGCGGGGAAAGACAATCAACAAGTAACCAAATGAACAAGCAAGACTTTTCGGAGACTGGTGAATCCTGAGAAAGAAAAAAGTAGGGCAGACAGTGACAAGGACAAGGAAGTAAGTGGCAGAAGGGGGCAGGGGAGAGAAGTTGCTGAAACAGAGTGCACATGTTGCGCATATTTTGACTGCAGCCTTCCCCAAGGCAAGGTCCCTTGCTCATCCTTGTTGTCTTTCTCGCCCCAGGCCCTGGTATAGGGTAGTCTCTCTAAAGCCATGTGAGTCCGTGTGATCGATCCTCCCTTCACCTGCTTTCCCACTGGCCTTCGCTTGACCCTTCACCAGGCTTCATATCTGAGTGTTCACTTAGCTCCTTCTTCCACAACAGATTATTTGGTCATGATCTCTGACTTAATCCAGAGGGGGTCCTCAAGAATAATTTCTAAATAACACAGTCAGCTATTGGCCTGAAGTCTTTCAAAAACAACCATATAAGTAGAACTTTTAGTTCACACTACAGGTGGTTCATAGTTTTCTCTCCCTAATTTGAGGGAGCCGTTGTCATTTGTGACGAGTCAGCCTCAGTCCTCTGTGTGGCTGTGTGTGTGGCCAGTAGCACTTCCAAGCTGCTCTCCTGTTATGGGGCCCTGCACTCTGGTGAATTCAGCCTAGGATGATGTAGAAGGTGGGGAGCAGGGAATGACCCCATAAGTAATACACAAATAGGGTGATACGCTAGTGGCTAATGAAAGGCTCACTACAGACTGACACAGGAAATGCAGCTTTCCAGGAATGATTTAGGTAGAAAGCCCATGTGAGTGCCAAACTAGCTAGCCTTTTCCAAGCATAAGCAAACCCAGAGTGTCTGTGATGTAGGATGGAAAGAATGATCAAATGCCTGATGAGAATCTGGCATGGGCATTTCCAGGCTGACTTCTGGCCTGACCTTGTGCGACCTTTGCAATTGTCCTGGGCAAGTTGACTTCAGGACACCTGGCCTCTGTAGCAACTGGCCAAGCCAGCCCCACTTGGCTCCACTCGGCTGGAAGGAGGCTCTGGCTGACAGTGCCCGTTGTTACACTGCTGATGCCCACGTTTGCCTTAATGGCTTCCCATTTGCCCTTATCTCCTTTGCCGCTTCCTCTTGCTTATCACCTTTTTACCCTTTTTTGCTCCCATGACTACTAATGTTCACATTTGAAATGTCCTGTTGCCTCAAAGTGTTTTGTTTTGGATATAAAACTTTCTCCATGAAAGGCTGGGAACAAATCCTGGAGACTAGAAAAAAGCTATTTGTCTATGTATTAGGTTCCTGGGGCTGCCATAACAAATTGCACAGACTGGGTGGCTTAAAGCAACAGCAATGCACTCCCTCACAGTCCTGGAGGCTAGAAGTCTGAAATCAAGGTTTTGGCAGGGACTTGCTCCCTCTGAAAGCTCTAGGGGAGAATCCTTTCTTCGCTGCCAACAATCCTTGTCATTCTTTGGCACAGAGCTGCATTAATCCAATCTCTGTTTCTGTTATCACATGTCCTTCTTCCCTGCATGTGTGTCTTTGCCCCAATCTCTCTCTCCTTTCTCTTATAAGACACCAGTCACTGGGTTTAGGACCCACCCCAATGCAGTATGACCTTGTCTTAACTTGATCATATCTACTGTGACCCTATTTCCAAATAAGATCATGTTCTCAGGTACCAGGGGTTAGGACTTGGGCATGTCTTCTTGGTGGGACACAACTGAATCCCATGCATTCTGTGCAGGCTTTATTTAGCAATGCCGGTCATGTTCAGTCCACGTTATGCTGCCATCTGACACATGGACCAAACTTTAAAAGCCCATCTCCAAAGGAGGAAGGGAATGGATTTGGTGAGATGGCAGGAGCCGCCCTACCCCCACCCCAAGTGAGATTGGTCACATGACACCTTCTTGTCAGCTGCAGATAAATAGAATAACTTTGTTCTTTATGTCCTCTTCTGCACGCTTGAGCTAGAGTTCTACCTTCCCTAACTTTTGGGCTGTCTCCTGCAATTTGCCCATTCTCATTTCTTATTTATTGAGCATCTACTATGTAGCAGATCCTATATGGGTAACTTTTTCCTTGAAAACTTGAGGTGGATCCTCTTATTGCTACTTTAAATAAAATAAATGTGAAGCTTAGGAAGGTTAAGCAAGCAATTTGCTCATTAAAATACAACTAGCAAGTAGCACAGCTAAGAGCTGAATTCAGTGTTGTTATTCTCCAATCCATTCGTTCTCTTTGGTTTGAACATTCATTCATGTATTCACTTTACTGATAATCAATAAACACCAACTAAGCATTAAGCCTAGTGGTAAAGCCGGGAACCAGATGGCTGTGGCCCCCAGTTCACATTGTAGAGGTGGAAGTCTGGAGGATGCACAGGAAGTAATCACATGAAGTCTGGAGGAGAGCATCCTATGATTATTCCTTCTAACAGAGTGAACCTGTCTGAGGTGTGGCTGTTATTTTTAGCATGAGTGATGTGACTTATTTTGTCAATTTGGTACAGCATAGAGAGCAATGAAAGGTGTTTATCCTTAGAGGACAAGGACTTTATGATTTAAGATGCATTAGGATTCAGGCCTACTCACAACCCAGTGACCCAGCATCTACCACTCTGTTGCTAGCCCTTTTTTGGTTAAGTTCCCAAGACTACAAATCAGAGAGAGCAAACCCTCACGTTAGTTCAATGACTGTGCAAGAAGTAGACTTTAAAAAGAATATTGTGGGGCTATGAGAATAACCACTTGGCTCTGCCACAAGGTTTAGTATTTATGTCCCACAAATACAGGAGATTGTTAATTGCATTCATTCTACTACTAAGATATTTGCAAAGGAGAGGAAGAAGTAGTTAAAAATTAACCTGGGCTGGCAAATGTGTATGTCATTAAGAATGTTGTAATCGTTACTGATGTGTAGGGGTCTCAGTAAACCTGGACTGGCTTCTGGCTTGTCTAAAAGTGCTCAGAATGGGTCCAGTGGCCACTTGGGAGAGCACTGGGCAAGAGGAAATGGTGGGGATGAAACAGAAGGAGAGCCTGCTGCTCTCTGCTTTCCTCACAGCTGCAATGCCCAGCCTACTCCTGAAGGACAACCCCTAGACTGGTTGAGGTTTCATCTGATACTATCATTTCCCATCTTAAAACCTTTTGAGAGCTGCCCAGGGAGTGGAGAATTTAGTCCCAACATCCTCAGCCTGGACTTCAAAGCCCTCCATCGGTCCAGCTTCTATATTCTTATGCATCTCATTCTTCTACATGCCCCACCTCCCACCCAGCCTGCATGTGAATCATCACTGTTCATCCATTTGTCCTGATTATGCTCAGCACAGTCCAACCATTCAACTCTGCACGGTCTTTTCCTTTGCTTCTGTGGTAGATTGTAAAAATGAGAGTAATTAGCTTCCTTGACCCTTTGGAATGTGACTTTATTTTCTTTCACCAAAAGGTGAAATTTCCTCAGAAAAAGGAATCTGAGTGGGACTTGTGACTTGCTTAGGCCAGAAGGATGCGACAGAATGATGTAATGCAAGTTCTGAGCCTGAGCGTTAAGAGGCTTTGGATGCTTTTGTTCACTCACTATGGAACCCTACTGTCGCCATGGGAAGAAGCCCAGGCTAGCCTCCTAGATGATAAGACACACACAGATCAGGCAGCCTGCTCTCTCAACCAGATAGCCATCCAGCCACTTGCAAACACACCAGAGGGCTGCAAATGCTTGAGTGATGACTGCTGACACTGAGATCAACCAAGCCTGGCCCGGTGTAGCAGATAACCATCTAATCTGCAGACAGGCAAGCAAAAATAAAAGGTCTCTGTTTTAAGTCACTAAGTTTGGGGCCAGCTTAATATGCAGAAAGAGATAACTAATACACCCTGGAATTTCCTTTCTATTCATCCAACAAACATACCCCAAAAGCCTTCTATGTGGCTTGATCTGTGCTAGTCATTGGGGATTTAGAGCAAACAGACTACAAGGAGTTCCCATTTCCTCCTGCTTGTTCCTTTGAAGTTCAGTTTTTTTCAGGACAGTCAAATCCCAATTCTGGATGTCTTCCCAGATCTTCCCATTCAGAATTACTCTCTCCCTTTCTCGGACTCAGTGTATCACAGCATGCCCCCACGTTCTCTCACCTGGGCTGCTGCTGCGAGACCTGCCTCCTCGATCGCTCTATGTCTAGCCTGCTCTTGAATCTATATCCTCTACAATCTTCTTTCTGAATGAGCTTTCTGAGTGAGCTTTCTGAATGTGAATCATTATATGGCTCTCTGAGCAAATGTTTTCATTGGCTTTCTGCCAGCCCCACGACAGCCCCAAACCCACCTTCGAGCTCTGACCCCTGCACTCCAGCCTAATTTGGCACCAATCTTAAGCTCACACTTTATACAGTCGAACTGTAAACAGTTCACTCAACCAGGAAGGTTCTCTCCACCCTAGTCTGTGTGCCTGTTAAGCTGCTTTTTACTTTCTTAGGCTTAGTCACCTCTTCCAGGAAGCCTTCATTGAGCTCACCCACAGCCCCACCTTCCAAAGATAGAGTTGATCACTCCTGACGCTGTGTCCTGTAATACTGTTACTGTGCACTATTGGAATTTCTTTTCTTTACATGTCTGGGGTCAAATATTTGTTAACTCAAAGCCTAAGCATTAATTTTATCTATCTACCTAGCTAGCTAGCCCTTAGGTAAAATCTTGTCACTTAGGAGATATTCAACAGGTGTTACATTTTTAATGAGTGAGCAAATAAAGGAAATGAGGGATGCGTAAAGACTGCCGTGACAGTCACCTACCCTCCACCCGAAAAGGGTAATAATTCATTGCTATATAGCACACGTACACTATCTCGTTCAAATCAAGTTTGTTTATTGACTCAGAATTTTTGTTAGGAGATAAAGAAGAGACTTGAAGTGATTGAGAGAAGGAGTGGAGAAATACCAGACAGACAGTCAGAGAGCTGAGTGTCATCCACTGTCCAGTTCTTCAGAACCTTTATGAACCTGGATTAGGAAGTCCAGTCTCTATAGTGTAAAAAGCAATTCTGGTCTTCGTTAATGTTTCTGGAAAATGGGAAAGAGGACCTACTTCATCCCAGCAACATTTCGTATTTATTCTCATTACCCCAGCCTAAGGCTCAGAGAGGTTAAACAATTTCTTTCAGGCCTCCCAACTTATACAGTTTAAGGCAGGTTCCACGACAAGAAAGTAACTTTTCTTGTGCCAGCAAGTCGTTTCTACTCAGTAAGAGAGAGAGAGACATTCAGGAATGCAGAGATGGGGAAAACTTTTCATGAAGTTACTCAGCAGGAGTTGTTAGAGTGTTTTCATACTATGGGTCTTCACTACTTTATCTACAACCTCCGGGATTCCATGTGCTTTGAGATTTACAGTATTTCAGATGTACACATACATGCACACTAGCAGGGAATACCTTATAATTAAACCAATTAAGTTTTGCTGCAAAATGTGTAAATATTCATCCTAAATGAGATAAAAATTATAAATGACTTCATGCCAGTTCATGTCAGGTTTTACCACCAAAGGAGCTTGCACAGATTTTTAAACACACACTTTTGTTTTCAAGAGAGTTTTAGACTTTAGCCTTGTGGAAAATGGATTATGGAATTGTAATTAGACTGTGAAAATGATCATTTTCTCAGTGATTTCTGCTGTCAGAATGTCACTCGCTGACCTGGTGGGCTTGTTCTTGAGCTTTCCGAGGGAAGGCAGACTGGAATGGACAGTCCGCACCTGCTCGCCTGTCTTCTGCAGCTGGCATCCTCTCAAAAGAAGGGCCTCGGCTAAGTCTGAAGCATAGTTCCAGGCTTTGGGGAGACAAGCCAGGGAACTCAGCTAATAAAATCTTTTATCCAAAATCCCTAAGGGTGAAAGGAGAAAAGAAAAAGAAATTAAAATGGAATAGCATCCTGCTTTTGCCTCCATGAGAGCTGATCACATGATGATGCCAGGGGCATCTCATTAAAATGTCCAAGTTTGATGAAGCAGTTTTGTTCTGGAAACCTTAGACTAGCCAGACCTGCAGTGAACCATCATGAGGTCATCGAGATGGGTCGATAGGAGCGGAGTCCATCCATTACTTAGTGGCAGCAATAACTATGACACCACCCCTCATCACAGTCCCTGCCTGGGAGACAAAGTGGGGCCATTCCTATGCCAAGAGGAGACAGCATTTTCCAAGGACACTTTGGACTTGCTGTGTTTTCAGTTGGTCTTCTTTTCAGTGTACATCCAACGCAGCAATGGCAGTTTTGCTGGCTGGTCGTCTCTGGTGACTTCAGCAGTTGCATGTCATGTTGTGCCCAAGGTGACACCTCTCACTGGGGCTGGGTAAATGGCAAGAGGGTGGGTAAATGAATGGTATGGGGCGAGCTGAGGGCCCAGAGGCCGGAGGGCCTGCACTCTGCAGCAGCCTGTGACATCTACTGAGAAAGCCAGGTGGGGCTGTTGTTGTGCCCTCAGTATGGTGGGATGTTTGAGCAACTGCCCAGTGAGCAGCAGAAGGGAAAAGATCCACCTCCGATGAAGGGGAGACATGGATTTTGAGCACAGCTTCTTTATGTATGTAGACTTCAAAAAAAATTCTCTGCTCACATTCATTTCTCTCATGCTTCATTCACAATGATCTTTGAAATTGAATCAATTATTTGATGTCTCCATTGTTATGAAGAAAAATATAAGGACCACTAATCTCCTCAGTGATAACTGCTTTTGCAGAGTGATTCCTTATCTCTTGGTGCACCTGACTCAATTCAATGTTTGAGAAAAGTGTGTTTTGAGCACTTCCTGAGTTTGCAAAACTCTGATGCCACAGATAGCTGGGTCTAAATTCCAGATCGACTGCTTAGCAACCACGTGAATATGGACAAGTTACTTACCCATCATGGGATGCAATTTCCTTAGGTGAAAAATGGTAATAACATGTGAGAAATTTGTTGTGAGAATGAAATTAAGTAATAAAAGTTCTTGCGACATAACTGATGATTAAGAAAGTTTTCTTATAACTAAGAGAGTTCTGGCCAAGATGGAGGTCTGGGTAGATACGCTTTGCCTCCTCACACAACCAAAAAAAGGACAGCAACAAATTTAAAAACAAACAAACAAACAAAAAACCAGAATGGACAGAAAATCAAACTGTATGAACGTTCAACAACCAAGGAGTTAATGAAGACACATTCATTCAGATTGGTAGGAAGGGCAGAGATGGGAAGCTGGGGTGGCTGGCAGGCTGGGTGATCACACATTCACATTCTGATAAGCCAGGAGGAACAACTGGGAAGTGAGACAGACCGTGCAACCTAGGGTTCCAGCATGGGCAAAATAAAGCCTCAGAACATGTAGCTGTAAAAACCTGTGGGGTTTGGGACTACAGGAGGAACTGCCAGTCTCTTGAAAGTGGGGTGAGAGCTGAGCAATGAGCATTGTTCTCTCTCTGACCCCTCCCCCACATACAGCACCACAACATAGTGAAGTGGGTTGCCCTGCCCTGGCAAATACCTGAGATTCTGCCCTCTATAATGTAACAGGGGCACCAAGACATACATATGGCCCAAATGAAAGAGCATATCAAAATTCCAGAAAAAGAACTAAGCAACGAGGATATAACTAACCTATCAGATGCAGAGTTCAAAACAATGGTGATCAGGATACTCACAGAAACGATTAAGTATGGCCACAAAATAAAGGAAGAAGTGAAGGCTATACAAAGTGAAATAAAGGAAAATATACAGGGAATCAACAGTGAAGGGAAAGAAACCAGGACTCAAATCTACAATTTGGAACAAAAGGAAGAAGTAAACATTCAACTGAAACAGAAGGAAGAAACAAGAATTCAAAAAAATAAGGAGAGGCTGAGGAACCTCTGGGACAACTTTAAATATTCCAACATCCAAATCATAGGGCTGTCAGAAGGAGAAAAGGAAAAGCAAGAAATTGAAAACTTATTTGAAAACATAATGAAGGAGAATTTCCCCAATCTGGCAAATACAAGTCCAGGAAGTTCAGAGAGTCCCAAACAAGTTGGACCCAAAGAGAAACACACCAAGGCACATCATAATTAAATTACCCAAGAATAAAGATAAGGAGAGAATCTTAAAAGCAGCAAGGGAAGAGGAGAGTTACCTACAAAGGAGTTCCCATAAGACTAGCAGCTGATTTCTCAAAATGAAATCTTACAGGAAAGAAGGGGCTGGAAAGAAATATTCGAAGTCATGAAAGGCAAGGATTTACATCCAAGATTACTCTATCCAGAAAAGCTATTATTTGAAATGGAAGGGTAGATAAAGTGCTTACCAGATAAGGTCATTTTAAAGGAGTTCACCATCACCAAGCCCTTATATGAAATGTTAAAGGGACTTAGATCTAAGAAAAAGAAAAAGATCAAAACTATAATCCATAAAATGTCAACAAACAACTATCAACAACTGAACCTCAGAAAACAAAAATAGAAATAAAAACAAACTAAGCAAACAACTAGAAGAGGAACAGAATCACAGAAATGGAGATCACATGCAGGGTTATAAGTAGGGGGGAGAGGGAGAAAAGGTACAAGGAAAAAGAAGCATAACTGGTAGGTACAAAATAGACAGGGGGAGGTTAAGAATAGTATAGGAAATGGAGCAGCCAAAGAGCTTATATGTACAACCCATGGACAGGAACTAAGAGGGGGATGCTGGAGGGAATGGGGATACCAGGCAGAGGGGGATAATGGGGAGAAAAAAGAATGAGGCAATTGTAATAGCATAATCAATAAAATATTCTTAAAAAGAGAGAAAACCTGAAACAAAAGTTTTATTGTAACTAGATACTCAGGGGAACATAAGGTGAATAAAACACACCCTCCTTTAGTGCAGAGAAAACATGTCATGGATTTTTTAAGCAGTTTGTGTAAGAGAAGTTATTTAAAAAAGAGAAGATAAATTGATTTAAATTGTGAAACAGAGGGTGTGCATTTGATTTGGGACTGGACAGGCACATAGAATGTCAACAGGAGAGCACATGAGCATGAGAAGATTGAGGAAGTTAAAAAATACTTCTAGGCAGAAAAAAGGGTGACCTGAAGGCAGGAAAGAACTGGGAAGGAGAAATACCATAAGACCCAGATTTTTCCAATACTGTACAGACTGAAAATATCCTCACAATGATTCTTGTATTTGTCAAAGCAAGTATTCTAATTTGGGGTTTGAAAAATAGTCACTTTAACATCTGTTGTAGTCTTGCAACACATATAGCAGGCGTGAGATTAGGTGGAAGACGAGAGGGAAGTGAGCTGTGATTGTAGATGGCCTTGAATGCTGCTAAAGGAAGTGAGATGTCCTTGAAGTGTTGCCTAGCAAGGAGTCCCAGTGGGCTTTTGGACCTGAGCGGCATGAGTTTGGGAAGGTTCTGCATCTATGTGCAGGGTGAGTTCAAGGGGAGAGAAACAAGGCAGAGAGCAAGGAGATTAATCAAGGGATTATTGTAACTAAGGTAGAATAAATAAAAACCATACAATTTTCCAAACACAAAATTAAAAGACATGTCTTTGCAGCCAAAAGACCTGCTTCAGGAAGCAGGCTTGTGTCCAGAAGAACAATGAGGACTCAGAGTGGCCCTGCGCATGGGTCCCTCCCCCTCCCTTTGAGCCTCAGGACTTGTTCTCTCTACTGGGGACTCAGCCACTCACCTCCGGTGATGATGTTTTGCCTTTTTGGCAGACAGCACTCCAAGAAATGAGTCACCATGCTTAGCTGTCACCACTAATGAAGTTATTCTCATTACAACATACCCTTCAGTGGGGGAGGATCTCACAAGGCCAGAGCATTTGAAACAGATGAAGTAAACCAACAAAAGTGGTTTGAATGCACCTATTAAGTGCAGGTAGCTGCAGAGCCAAACAATTGCATGTGATTAGAGAAGGTTTGTAATCGATGTAGATGGTGGTTGCCCATCTTTATCGGTCTCTACGTCTGTCTTCTTGCCTGCCTGCCAGCCAGCCATTTCCCCTTCCTTTCCTACAAGAGATGAGACCAGCCCCACTGTTTAGTTGTATTTGAGGTTTGGAAGAAAATACAGGAAACTTAGTTAACTTGTATATAGTTTGAAGTGTGCTTCAACAAGGTGGGAACTCAAATGCTTTAAAAAGTCTTCCTAACAGCTAATCATTTTTGGTATGAGAATCTTCCCACTCCATCACCACCGCCCCCTCCAATTTTAACAAAAGGAATTTTCTACTGAACTTACCAAGATTAGCAAAATGTTTCTAAATCCATACACCTGGGAACTCCCAACATTTTTTCTCTAGTAAGTTGGAATTTTCCCCTAGGGAAATAATTCTGTTCCTCTCCTCTCTGAAGGTCAGCCCTGAGTGCAAAGTAGAAATTGCCTGCAGCTACTCTGCTATGCCTAGAAGCACCCTCCAGAAAGAAATCAAATGCATTCAGAAGATCCACTATACTGTTAAATGAAAGGAACAGGGATGTGAGGCAAACTGGGCTTCAAGTATTTATTTCACTCAAATTGCAAGGCAAACCCTTGGCTGCTAGAGAGAGTGAGGCCATAGAACTGTGGTCTCAGGGGAAACTGTAGACTTCTCTAGCTTGGCATAGTCATAATCATCTGTCCACCCTAGACTTGGCAGGGGCTTCCTCAGGATTTGTTTTATAGGCCAATTCAGTTTGGAAAGAATTTTATATAAGATTCTGAGGCAGGTGTTGATACAATTTGCAAACAGAGAGGTTCTGACTTCGGATAGGACTTGCCTACCTAAGGATTTAGCTTCTCTTAAGTTCTACCTCTCTCTCAATCACTTATTGTGCCATGCATTCAATTCACTCTGCACTCTGGGAAAAAGAAATGAGGGTCTCTTAAAATGCTGTCCAGGGGTCTCTTTAGCACTCTTGCTTTGATTTGATGTGGAACTGGTCACTCAATTCCACAGTCCTTGGAAATATTCCTTCATATTTTTCAAATGTGAAAGACATTGTATAAGCTAGTGCATCCCCTTCCCCTATATTTCCTTACCATTCTCCACAAGTGAGTTTTAGCAACTGCTCTGTTACAGCACACCAGGAACAATCAATATCTACCACTAGGAATGAGGTCCTCATTGGTATCTGGCTCGTGAGTGAACCAATTTCAGAATCCCATTGAGATTCTGACACTGGGTTCTCAGAATCCCAGTGAGATTCTGAGAACCTCATGATTCCGAGAACCACTCAGTTATATCACGTTGGTTGACAGTGTGTCCAAGTCTTCTATGTGCTTACTGGTTTTTACCAGCTTGTTCTATCAATTCCTAGGGGAGGGGTATTGAAATTATAGGATTGTGAATTTGTCTGTTTTTTCAGTTCTCTCAGTTTTTGTTTCATGTACGAGATCTGTCCAGAAAAAGTTCAACCATTGTTAATATAATGAGAACAGTTTGTACGGTATTGATATAACCTGGCAGCCAAGGAGAGTGGACTGGAATGCACATACAAGAACAACGATGACTTCACTGTACAGTAAGTGGGGGTGGTAGACACCAGTGAGTCAGCATGTCAACTGTGTAGCTGTTGCATTCACAATGACTGAACAAGTAGAGCAACGAATCTGCATCAAATTTTGCATTATGCTTGAAATCCCTCCACGGAAACTATTCGGAAGACTCAGAAGGCTGCAGCTATGGGCAACTGGTGATTGGCAGCTTCACCACAACAACACGCCCACTCACGCACCACGTCTCATGCAGAGTTTTTTGGTGAAATATTAGATCATCCAGGTGACTCAGCCCTGTACCATCTCCCTGCAGCCCAGATTTGGTGCCCTGTGACTTCTGGCTTTTCCTAAAATTAAAATCACCTTTGAAAGGGAAGAGATTTGAGACTATTGATGAGATTCAGGAAGATATGACAAGGCAGCTGAGGCTATTGGTAGAACTGTGTGAAGTCCCAAGGTGCTTATATTAAAGGGGATTGATGTGTCATTGTCCTATGTGCAGTGTTTCTTGTATCTTGTATCTTCTTCAATAGATAGCTGTTTTTCCTAGTACATGGATTGATACTTTCTGTACAGACCTCGTATTTTGAAGCTCTGTTATTAAGTACATACGTGTTAAGAATTGTTATGACATCTTAATGAATTGACCTATTGATAACTACATAATGTTCCTTTCCATCTCCAATGACATTGCTTGTTCTGAAGTCTACTTTGTTTATAGTAATATTGTCACTCTCGTTTTCTTTTTATTAGTGTTTGGATGGTTATGTTTTCCTCATCTTTTCCTTTCAGCCTGCTTAAAGTAGGTTTCTTATAGACAATACACAGTTGATCTTGCTTTTTCACCCAAGATGGCAATTTCTCTTTTACTTGGAATGTTTATACTATTTATATTTGATGTAATAATGGATATCGTTAGATTTAAGTCTGCCAATTATCGCCACTTGTTTTCCATTTGTCCCATCTGTTTTTTGTTTCTTTCTTCCCCTTTTTCTCCTTTTTAAAATTTTATGTTTTATGATCTCATTTGAGCTTCACTATTGATTTATTAGCTATACTTCTTTAGTTTTTTGTTATTATTTGTTGATTTTTTTTGTCGGTGATCTAGTATATATTATACAACTTTAGCTTATCATATTCCACTTTCAACTTTGCATGTGGTCTAAAATCTTTCCTCAATTTTCCCATTAGTTCTTGATGTCATTCATTTTAAATCTCTACATGGTTAAAGAATGAGAAAATGTTTTTTTGTTTTTGTTTTTTTATTTTAAAAGATTTTATTTATTTTTAGAGAGGGAAAGGAAGGAGAAAGAGAGAGAGAGAGAGAGAGAGAGAGAGAGAGAGAGAGAGAGAAACATCAATGTGCGGTTGCTGGGGGCTGTGGCCTGCAACCCAGGCATGTACCCTGACTGGAATCGAACCTGCAACACTTTGGTTCGCAGCCCGCGCTCAATCCACTGAGCTATGCCAGCCAGGGCTGAGAAAATGTTTTTTAATATTACCCACATATATTCCATTTCTAGTGTCCTTTGTCATGCCAAATTCCCACCTAGCATCACATTCCTTCTGTCTGAAGAACTTCCTTTAACATTTTTACAGTAAAGGTCTTCTGATGTTGTGTGAAAAAGTTGTGTTTTCTTCCAGGACAGATGTCACTGCACTGTCCTCCGGCTGCGTAGCTTCTGACAAGGCATGTTTTTATTGTCTTGTTTCTTTCCTCGGGCTGCTGTTTATCACTGTTCTTGAGCAAGTTAACTATAGTGTGCCTTATGTCGTTTTCTTTCTCTTCCTCCTGTTTGAAGCTTAGGGTTCTCGGATCTATAGGTTTTCCATTTTAATTAAATTTTGGAGATTTTTCAATCATTACTTTTCCAAACATATTTCTGTTTCCCCTATTTCTTCTCCTCTTAGAATTCCATTTATCATATGCTAGGCCGCTTGATATTTTCTTGAAGGTCTCTGTTCATTTAAAAAAAAATTTCTTTCTTCTTGCATTTTACTTTGAATAATTTCTATTCTTAGGGATTCATGCTCAGTAATTTTTTATTTGATTGTATCTAATCTGCCGTTAATATGACCCAGTGTGTTTTTTACTTGCAATATTGTACAGAAACTTGGATCTTCTTGTTATATCTTCCAGTCCTCTTATTGTTACATTCATGTTTTTCTTTGTACTCCTGAGCATGTGGAACATATTTCTAATAACTGTTTTGTGGTCTTTTTCTTCTAATGCGATTCTCTCTGTCATTTCTAAACCTATTTGTATTGATTTATTATTATCATGGTTATGGGTAATATTCCCCTCTTGTTCCATGCCTGGAAGTTTTTTATTAGATCACAGACATTTGAATTTTTGGTTGTTTTGGGTACTGCATTTTGTTGCACCCTTTTGAGTAACAGTGCACTTTGTTCTGACATGCAATTAAGTTACTTGGAAGCAGCTTGATTCTTTCAAGGCTTTTTTAAAGCTTCAGTAGGCAGGTTCAGAGAAGCCTTGGTTTTAGGGCTCCCTTCGCCCCACTGAGAAGACAACTCTCTCAGAGGACTGTGCCTTATGCCCTGTGTGTTGTGGTCTTTCTGCTCTGACTAATAGCAACGTGAACATTTCTCAGCCCTATGGGAACTTCAGGAATTGCTCCGCTTCTTTCTTGTTTTCCTTTTTCCAGCCTTGTGGTTTTTCATACCATATACTCACAGGTCGGTATTTAGTGAAAGATTCGAAGAGGCCTGTCTGGGGATCTCCAGGGCTCTGTCTTTGTGTGTTTCCCTCATTGCTAGTACCCTGGCCCACCAATTCTGGCTGTTGTGGACTCCCGGAAATCTGATCTGTGTCTCCTCACTTCAGTGGGACTGTGGCGCTCCGCTCCTTCTGGGTTTCCCCTTCTCTACAGCCTGCAAACTGCCTCCAGGCAGTGGCTGCGGTGCTTGCTCACAGGGGCAGCGCACCTCATGTGTTTTCCTTTGCTCAGAGGTTAGAGTTCTGCTTTGCCTTCTGACCAAAGTCTGCAAAACAGTGGCTTCATATATATCTATTGTTGTTTGTTTTCTAGTTGTGTACATCAAGGGAGCAATGCCTATTGCAGTTAATAATTTATGGGCACAATAAAAAATTTGCTTAACATGGTTAAGGCATCTTCTATTGCTTTTCTTCCAAGTGACCTTTTAGTGTCCTCAGCATAACTTTCAAAATAATTCTATGAGACAGGTGTGATGTGTGTGTATGTATGCACGAACGTTTGTGTGTGGATGTGTGTAATTATCCTCACTACCTATAATCTGTTAGATCCCGAGTTCAGACAAAAAGATTCTTGACAGAGAATTTAAGTGTGGGTGGATTTGGTTCCTAAGTTTTAGCTAGTGAGTATTGATGTTGGGAGCAGAGAAGATTCCCAGTTGGGGGCCCAATCAGAAAGAGATGATACATTCAAAGGGTTTAATGGAAGAAGAGTAAAGGTGGACCGGTGTATATATTTGTGGGCAGCATTAAGAGAACCAACAAGAACCCAAGGACTAGCACTAATGGGAAGCAGTTAACATCCCCAGACCTGAAGGGACAAAGAGAAGAACTGGTGTTCCCAGAGCCTCCGTGACAATTGGAGTCCTGGAAGAGGGGCCACCTGACAGGGCCTGTGGCTGTAGAGGGGCTCAGCTGCTGTGGAGGCTGCGGCCAGGGGAGGGTTTAGCTGAGGTTTCAGAAGGAGACCCTGAGTTTAGGATTCATGTGTCAGTGAATGCTTGAGGAAGTGGTCTCTGGAGGCACACAGAAGAGATTAGGGGAACCAAGACAGGGAAGGGGAGAAAGTTTTGCAAGAGTGCAGACTGAAGCAAACACCCAGCCCTGGCATTAACCATGCTCCAGAGCCATCACACCCTAGAGCTTGTCTGCCTCAAGCAAAGGAGCTGCACTTTCACCCTCTCACACTAGCCATTGGCTAATGTCGGGGCAGGACACGAGCCCCTAGGCTCTCTCCCTGTCCTGAGCGAGGTGGCCCTGGTGGCCCAACAGTGGGTTTTCTTTTTCCTGAAGAGAGTTACAGCTGTCAGCCAACCAATACAGAGGACATAGAAGCTGGGAAATGAACACACAGAAACAGTCATCTGGGAGTAGTACCAACAGTGTCTACCACAGGGGGAGAAGGGAAATAAAAACCCCAATCACACTCTCCATTGATCTTCATGGGCCATACCCAACTAGAACCTATAGGCAAGGCAACCCAGGTGAGGCAGGCCTTAGGCATCAGACTTGTGGGACATAGAGTAGGGATGGGAGGGAAGAAATGGATTTGGAGAGAAAAGGGGGAATAATCAGGACAGGAGGGATAGATACAAAATTTTACACATATCCATTTGATTCTTAAGTTCAAATAGTGATGGTTCGGAAAGCAGGCATACCTGCATTTGCATGTGTGTGCATGTAAGTAATGTGTACTAGACCAATAGACATAATATAACAGCTTGGGTTACACCCTTAATGTTGCTTCTGTGACTGTAGATCAGCTTTTCTGGGTCTAATCTTCCATTTATAAAATTTTTAAAATGCATCTTTCCTAGTGTTTGTAGTAAACAGTTATAACAATATACCAAGTAACTGAAATGAAAAGAACTATTTCTGATTTTTACTTGACACTTGAAAACACCTTAATATTTTTTTTGTGTTTAAGGTCCAGGTACTGATGAGATAGAAATTAAAAGGTATCCTGATAATACATTTATGGAATTTAGATCCTAAAAAGGCATTGATACTTGCGGTTTTGAGAAATTCTGAATGAAATCATTGTAGCTATTTTTGAGCATTTTTTCATGAACTTAATTTCCTCTTTGATATTTGGCACTAGCTCTGTGACAACTAGAACTACTGGTAAAGGCCAAGATTCCAAAGGCCTGTAAATGAGCAATAAGTTTACACTGGGAGGGGATGGGCATGACACCATGTTTTGGGTGATATAATGATCATATATCCATGACCCTGGAGTGCCAAGGTATATATCATAAATTCCAGTGAACACCATTCCCTGTATTAATATAACTTACCTGAGCTACTTCTTAAGCCTGCTACTAATGGTATATCTAAAATCTGGACCCTTTATAAATGGGTTTCCTTACATGTGCTCATATGGGCATATGGAGACCCAATGCAATATACTTGTTTGAATACTTTTTTGGGGAGGCCAGTAACAGAAAACTTAACGCATATGAGCTTAGGCATAAATGGAGTATTTTTGGTTTCACAACTATACTGGCGACATGGCAGAGGAGCTGCTAAGACTTGGGTGTGTCTAGATTTGGGCCTTCTCTCCTCCAATTCCTTCTGCTTTGGTTTCTATGTGTGTTTCATTCTTTCTGACAGATTTTTCCATTTACAGGGCAGCATGGCCTGACTCCCACCTTTCTGCTTTACTACTACCAAGGGGCTGAAGCTGCCCTTCACTGGTGCTCCGTAAAATAAATTCCAGAGAGGGGATTGATTGACCTGACTTGAGTCAGGTATCTACTCTCTGACCAAACAACTATGCACAAGGAGATAGGCTACCCTAATTGGGTTTTTTGGGCCATGTGCTCTCCCTTCTGCCAATCAAAGAGGTCAGGAGTACGCACTGGAAGAAGGGAAGAGCTCCCCTTGACCCATGTGGTTAGAGCCAGAGGGAGGAGCAAAGAGACTGATGTTTAGCTAGCATGCTCTGCAAAATGGTTATAATTGTCTTTATTGTAAAGATGAGACTACCAAGCCTCAGAGAGGTCAAGGGACTCACTTAAGGCCACAGAGGTAATCAATGGCAAAGGTGTGGCAATGAGAGGCAATTTGTTACAGAATTTAAGAACTCGGGACCTAGAACCAGATAGACAGGTTCCCAGTGCCCAGCTCTGCTACTTACCAGTGGAGTTGGGAATGGATTACTTTATTTATCTGATTTCTCAACCTAAAAATGGGCATAATTATCGTATGTCCATTATTAAGATAATTGTGAGGATTAAATAATATGTGAAAAATGCTTAGTACAATACCAGGCATAATATAATTGCTACTTAAATATTTGCTATTATTATTGGCTAGGAATTGAACCTAAGCACTTATACTTCATCTTTTTCAAAACAGCACCTACGTGGTTTGTGAGTTTCAAGAGAATCGCTGCAATTGCTTTATTCTGTTCTCAGGCCTAATAACTATGGAATTTTTACCCATGGTCCACTAGCAAATACAGTGGTCCACTGTAGTTATGAACCAGTCTTCATCACCTCTGAGCAGTGACTACTAGTCATTAAATGAGTTGAGTAATTGACTAGAAACCCAAACCAACCCTCAGAAATCAAGAATTCTAGCTAAGCCAGCAGACAGACATTCTGAGCATTTACCTGATGAGCTCATCGAGTACCCCAACCAGAGTGCTAACATCATCCACGTTCCCCAAGCGACACAGGCAACCGTGGCCTGCCACTCACTCCCTGACTCACTCCTCCACTCATCAAAAGGGTATTCGGCATTTACTATGTGCAGGCCCTGAGTTCTACGTGGTATTTGATATTTACATATCAAAAGAGTTTCTTCTAGTTGGGAAAAAAACCAAAACAAAACAGAAGAGCTCTTAGACAGAGGACCAGTCAATCAGGGAGGGAAACTTAAGAAATATGTGTTATCTGATGAGAGTCTCCTCGAAATCAAGCTTGAAGAAAAGAAAGTTTGTCAAGAGTGAGAAATTATTAAGGGAAATTAAGTGTAGTATCCACTGTTACTACCTCACGGTGTATAAAAACATCAATGGCATTCTCTTAAAAGTACAAAACATACCTTTTTTATTGGACAGAACTCCCATGAGCAAATTAGAGAGGGAACACTTCTGGCAAAACAGATCATGCTGAATGCACTCATGTGCAAGATGCCTCAGCGTGATAACCTCTGACAAGTGCCCATTGTTCTTGACCATAGTATATTGATAGGTAGATATACTCATTGATATATATACTCATTAATTATAATAATATTTTGTAGATCCATGGATCTTTTCATCCCTAATTTTCACAGTGGTTTAGTAGTAGTAATTAACTCTTCCTCCAATACCCTAGAGACAAATTTAAAGGTAATTTTTAGCAAAACCAACACTGATGTTCTGAATCCCTTACTCAGCAGTTTTAGACCCAGACTTTGGTTGTGTTGCCTGAAGCTTTGGAGGAGCAAGATGTCCCCAGGCTACACCCAGAGGGGAACCCAGTGGATGGAAACTCTTCCTATGCTGTCAAAGGAAGAAACTGGGGGTATGGGGAAGGCCCTAAATGGCGGTGGCATTTGCAGCTGGCGTGGCCTGTTGGGTAAACCGGAACCCATGTGGAGAGGTAGGAGAAGTTCCCTGGGTCTCACTAAAATGCCCACTATCAGCTTCCATCACAGGAGAGAGGTGCTCTCTGTGGGGACCCAGCTGCACCCAAGGTGTAGGAGAAGAGGGTGGGAGAACCCTGGCACAAGAGTCCGGGGACTGGACTGTCAGTACTGGTTCCATCACTGTGTGGCCTGTGAGCTGGAGTGAGTCATGTCACCATTCTGAGCTTTTATGTCTTCATCCACAAATTAGCTGGGATTAATTTGGAGCCATAGGTCACAAATGAGCAGCCCGCATGACAACATTGGCTAATAGCCCTGTTTCCTTTGGCCCACACAGTGTTTTTTAAAATCCATCCACTCCTGGTTTGCCTCAGCCCCCACCGTTCCTCATTAGCGCTACCCAGTCTTCCTCACTCCTGTATGTCCCTCTCCCGGGCCCCGTGGGCAGTGAGGTTGCCGTCTCTGAACAAGATGGTCTCTGATGCTGCTTCCAACTCTGATACCCAGGGAGTCCAGGTCCTAGGAGGTTGCTAAGTCCAGCAGTCAGTTAAGAGAAGAATTACAGGACTAGAAATATTTGGAGTATTTTTGTTGTTGTTGTTGGGTTGTGTGTGTGTGTATATTATTTTACTTTCTAGATCCTTCCATCTAGAAGCTGATGATGTAATCTCCTAGGCCTCTTCCTGTGGATCCCAGGTAGCCAAGCAGTCACAAAATTAATTTTTTATTAATTTTTAATTAATTTTTTAATTAATTAATCCCTGGTAGTCACAAAATTAGCCTTTTTTATATCTTGTTCACTGCAAGTATTATCACACAGCTTAGATCCTTGACTTATTTTCTAAATCTCTCCCCTGGACTCTAGGAGGCCAACTAAGGAAAATTGCCCACAAGGCAAAGACTCGCTTGTTTTGAGCAAGGCTTGAATCAGTGATAGAGGAGAGAGGTGGGAAAGAAAAGGTAGAGGCTATAAAGGAGACAGCCAATTTTGTCTCCCCCAAAATTTAAGTAACAAAGGAGTCATAAAGGCAGGCTAGTTATTTTCAGAATTCTCTTTTGTAGATTCCCAAACTTTTGACTCTTCCAGCAGCTCCAGCCCTTCCTGGCTGCATTTCTAGTTGAGGAGGTTTCGTGAAGCTCCCTGGCGAGGCTCCCTTCTGCGGGGGCATTTGTTCCTGTTGACCCGAGGGCCCACAGCTGCTGCGGCCTCCGGGACACAGGCTGTCTGTACAATGCAGCCTTGTGCTGTAGAAACTTCTCCACACATGTCCGCGCACAGGAGTTCTGTCATTAACATGGTCTTGGTCACGGGGTGGAATGCAATAAGGGTGGGGAAAATGACTTCCTTCTCAAAAGCTCTCTTTTTATAAGCTTGGCTCCCCCTGACAACCTGGAATTTTCTTTTGTGGCTAAAAAAACCCCACAAATACCATATTTCTCTTAAACATGACTCAGGCAGTTCTGTGATCTGTTGGCCAAACCGATCAGTGAGACAAGAGTGGTAAAGGACCCAAACACAGATTCAAATGCAGAAGCCGATTCCATGAGCCACAGAGCAATTGTGGTTTAGCAGTCGACTTTCCTTTCTTAAATGGTTCATTGTTTTCCTGCTAATAAAAGTCAGCCATAGTCACTGTGGAAAACAGAGGGAGAAAATAACTGTCACCTACAACCTTACCACCCGAAGATTTCAAGTTAGCACATTGTCCGGAGAATTTTTCCTATGCATAGGAATATCCCTTTAAATGTAGTGGAGATCATACTAACCTCACATCCTAAAGTCACACTTTCCTTTTCAGGACATTATGAAATCTGTCTTAGGGGAGATAGAAGGCTTATGCCATTTAATTTATTTATAATAAGATGTTTAGTGGTTTAGGAGAGATGGAAACATTTATCCAGGGCCACAGAGATTTAGCCATTGAGAGAGGAGATTCAATCCTTCCTAAAAAATGCCAATGGTTATAGTTTTATTGGACTTAAAGCTGCGGAACCAAAATCTCAAATTCTTGCTCACATACATGTTAGATATGACTTCTAGCCATCTGTTCAGATTCATCATTAATAAGAGTACTTCGGAAAATACCTTTACTTTTCTATGCTTACAATAGTAGGCATAGATTTGTTATTGTCTAACAAATCTCCGAGAGTTGATTTAAAAATCACTAGATTTTAAAGCAACTTTAGGAGAAGTCCCAGTGCACCCCTATATACCAAGGATTTAGGCTTGGGACCATATACACGTGGATTTTATGGGGAGGAGGAGAGGATACATATAAGGAAAGGAAACATTAGTGTTTTTAGTGTTAAAAATAAATGATCCTGGCTGGTGTGAATTAAGCACTGGCCTGTGGACTGAAAGGTCACTGGTTTGATTCCTGGTCAGGGTACATGCCTGGGTTGTGGTCCAGGTCCCCAGTCGGGAGTATGCAAGAGGCAACCAAACACTGATGTTTCTCTCTTTCTCCTTCCTTTCCCCTCTCTCTAAATCAACAAAATCTTTAAAATTTTTTAAAAATAAAAAGTAAATGAAGTTTATGATAAATAACCCATATGTTCAGGCTCAAGCTTTAAACAGATTGCAAAGCACCATCTAGAATACATGGGTTTCAGCAAGACAGTCAGTACCCAATAAACACATTTCCCTTGTTAGGTCCATCTTCAAGGTGAAGAGCTTCCAAGATGAACAGTATTTGAGGAGTTCTCTATGGACAGAAGAGCAGCATACTAGGAGCAGTGGGGTCTTGCTCTGCCCCAACATGGCCAATCCCAGATTATGGACATAGAGACCTCAGGTCCTGCCATGCAAGGCAGTGCTCACGGGTGTAGGGTGTTCAGGGCTCTTTGTCTTTGATGAAAATATGCACCAGGACCACACGATGATTCTCTTTCCATTGAGTAGTTATAGACATGCACATGGCAGACTTCCTCAACAGTTCGGAGTGAAGTTGGGAGGCAGAGAAAATGAAATGCAAAGCTGCTTTATCTGGAAAGGAGCATTAGGCACAATTATGCAAACTTCCCACACAGCCCCATAAATTATGTCTTTCAAAATTCTAGCACCTAATTCAGCCCCACATTGGAAAACAAGTGATTCATCTGAAACTGGGCATTTACTAGAGGCTCATAGTGCTCTGGGGCATTAGTGCTTAAGAGCTTTGCTGAAATACAAAATACAGGGAGAACCAAGGGAAGGCAGGGGACCTCTTGTCCGCTCCTTGAATGGAAATATGAAATATGGAGAGAACCAAGGGAAGGTAGGGGGCCTCTTGTCCTCTCCTTGAAGGGACCCCCATTCCTCAGGAGCTGCTGCTCCTGCCTATAGTTTTAGTTGTTGAATCTGACTGAGGCAAAAAGCACACCAGCCTGACTGCTGAGGACAGCCTGCTGCCTGCCTGACTCCTTCAGTGGATGGGAACCAGGACCTCACCTGCTTCGGGAGTTGGGCTTGTGCAAAGTCTGGCCAGCCACTACTCACCTGCCCCATGTTGCTAAGAACAGAGCATCATGCTCTATCTCTGAACCCCTAGAGGTACTAATCTAGAGGTCCTCCCGGCAACCCCTTTCTCCCAAAATAACTTATTGGGAAAATTGAAAACATTTTTACTTGTCTTTTCTTATCACCAAAACAAAATCTGTTCATTGTAAAAAAATCTGGAAAATAAAGACAAGTACCAGGAGAGGAAAAGAGAAGAGAGAAAAAGCCAACCATTTACTAAAGATAACTACTATTAATATTTAATAATCTATCCTGTTAACACATATCTGCGTGAGGGTATATATATTAATAATATATATATGCTATATTTATAACCTGAATTTTATACTTCAGGTTATGAGGATCATCTTTCCACATTATTAAATATTCATTCCTCAACAATAGCAATTTTTGTCACTGCCAGAAGGCTGCCTCATGGTGACACCAGCTCCAAAATGGGCCACTCATCTATGAATTCACCTGGAGACACAGGGAAGACTCCTGAGCGTTCTACCCTGAACAGGTGCCCAAACACCTAACAACAGGCAGAAGAAGACTTTTTACACATAGACACACAATGAACATGGACCTAAGATATGTGCCTGCTTCTTATGAGAAGCTTCATGTGCAGAAAACGAAGCAAGGACAGTTGCCTTTCACCCAGAGACACATCACTCGAAGCCACAGCACAGGACAGAAAAATGCCAAGGCTGAGGCTCGAAACGGCATTCATGGCCAAGGGGTCACCTGTTTAGGGAGGAGGAGGCAGGAGGGGCCCCTTCCCTCCAGGTGGAGCCATGCGGGCCTGGCACAGCTCTGGGAGGCTGGGCCAGTTCCCTAAGTCTTCCTCCAGCCCAGGTGGAGGGGAGGCTGAGGAGAACGGGCCCACTGCCCTCTTGAAGGGAGGCTTGGAATGATTACAGTCTTCACCAAGGAAAGAGCACTGCTGAGCAGAGAGAAGAGGCAAGTCCAGCTCCCCATGGAGCTAGAAACCCAGAGCCTATAAAAGAGGAGATTGCATCTCTTTCCAACACTTGAATTTTCAGGAAAATTAAAAACCTGTCAAAATCAAGACTGCTTGTGAAACAGCAGACACTCCTGTTTCTCTGCAGTGGTAGACTGTCCCACAGAAAGGTAAACCCAGGAACCAGGGTTATCTTTTCTGTTCTGGTTTCTGTTCAGCACTTAACACATTGTTGCTGGTGCTCCATGGCTGAGGGCCTGAGGGTTTACCTAGGTCATTTTCTTAGCCCATGCAGAGGAAGGTCTTCAATGAGTGGGAACCTCAAGGTGGAGCTGAGTATGGCAATACCTGCATAACTTATTCTGTTTCAGCAGAAGTTCTTTTTCCCAACCTGGGAATCCAGCCAGGCCAGCACTGCAGCCGGGGGCTTTGAAGGTTCTGGCAGTTGCTTCTTTGAGTTATTTCTGCTTTATTCTCACATTGCTTAGCGAGTGGATTTGCTAGGGCTTGGTTGTCTGTTAGGGTTGTTCAAGGTGAAGGATAGCAACAAAATTTCTAATTGTTTCCTCCCACGTTGTTAATCAAACCACAGATACCGTGAGAAGGATCTGGTTCTGCCTACACTGCCATCCCTCGTAACTGTGCATAACAAATTTGTGCTGTCCAACTGGCCCGTTTTGAGAGGAGTTAAAATGGATACTATTTTGTTAGGAAAACAACATAATAATATCATTGATTTTGGGACACATCTTTAGAAAAATAAGGGATGGAAGAATCTTTCCATTTTACTTACACAAATCCAACATTCATTCATTCATTCATTCATTCATTTGACAACCATCTGTTAGGCTCTGCCACTATGCTGGGTGTTGTAGGAGATGCAAAGATGAAAAGAGGCATAGCTCTGTCCCCTTACTACCTTGTAGGGAGATTAAAATGTCCAGAAGTAAGCACATAGTATGATTTAGTCAACTCCGTAAGAGAAGTAAAGATATAGTCTATGCGAGTTCTGGAAAGGGACAGCAGTAGTTAGAACAACAGAAGACTTCACAGAGGAGATGACATTTGAGCTGGACCTTAACAAATGTGTGGGACTGAGGGGGAGGTAATTCCAGGCACAGGGAACAGCATAAGCAAAGGCACAGAGAAGAGAAAGGATGAATCTGGAGCAAGCAGTGAATAGTTTTGTGTGACTTGGTGATAGAATGCAGAAAGAGGGACAAGGAGGCAATGAGATTAAAAATGAAAGCTAGAGGCATACTTTGGAGGATCTTGAATATCAAGCTAAGGAGTTGGGATTTTATTCCAATAGCTGTATGACATTATCAGAGCAGAAAAATTCTGCTCGGGTATCAGGAGGTATCAGGAGGTGACAAGGACTGAATGGAAATGAGGGATGGGAGGGGAGGAGATTGCTGGAGGCTGCAGCCACAGTGCAGCTGGGATTTAACAGGGACTCACCTAGGACCTGGACAGACGAAGTTGAAGGCAGACCTGATGACAAGAGCAGAATTCACAGAGCTTAGCAACTAATTGGATATTGAGAGCGGAGCCAAGGATTTGTGTCCGTGACACATCCTATCTAGGTCTGTGGTTCTCAAGCTTTAACACATCTGAATCACCTGGAAGACTTGTTAAAAAAAACAGACTGTGGGCCTCACCCTCAGAATCTTCTAATTCGGGTCTAGAGTGGGGCCCCAGAAATGGCATTTCTAGCAAATCCTCAGGAGACGCTGCCATCCTGGCCCAGGACCGCACTTTGAGAACCACTGCTCCGGGTCACTCGTGACTCACCTCCGTGACTCAGGGGAGGCGACTGCGAAGAAACAAGGGTGGCAGGGGAGACACCAATTAGAGTCAGTACATGGGATCACAAGGAATGAATGTGGAAACACACGGAAAGCACTTGGCACCACGCCGGGCACCTTGTGGGGCTCCATGGATTTTGGTTTCTGAAGTGGGTGTGGCCTGTGGCGAAAGCCTTGGAAAGGCTTCCGGGTCAGACAGCCGCTCTGACACACCTGAGGTCCCACGGCTACCGAGTCACGGCTTTGGATTAAGCATTGCCCCACTCTTTACAATGCCCGCACGGCGAATCCCTAAAGCGCACGGGAACACCAGTTCGTCAGGCATTTTGTGCCTGCTGGGAGGGGTCAGGAAGGGGGACCTGAATGGGAGGGACGTGGATCCAGAGAGAGGGGTCACCAGGAAAAGCAAAGTTTCGTATCCTTTGAAAACTGGTTCAGGCAGGAGGGCCTCGGCCAGAGCAATATCATGTTGGGCCTCTGGAGGGTTGATCCTTGGAGCATTCTCAGAGGGCTCGGGGGAAGGCATGAGCTGGTAAGCATTTTTTTTCTTCAACCAGGTAAATCTGATATCATAACATCCCCAGACAGGAAAGCAGACGCAGACTTGGCAGTGAATCACAGAGGGAAGAGCGTCTCAGACTGAGCCTGTGTCGAGAGAACCTGACCACAGACAAAGGCCCGAGTCCCCCTCCCCACCCCACTCCCGCCTGGGAGAAGAGGTTTGGGACACAGGTAGCACCCACCCTCATTGCTACTAGACAGAGTGGGGTGGGCATTTTATGATTTCATGGGAGAACCTAACAAGCCCTACGCTGACCAAAGAAACATCAATAATTCAATCCACTAGGTCCCTGACTGGGAACTGGCATGCTCCTTTTTTTTTTTTTGGAAGTTTATGTACTCCTCACCCACACCAATTAGATCTAGTACAGATACAAAGGAACACTATGCAACTACAACAAATGGTCTTGTGGAAGACCGTTTAATGACAAGGAAAGAAAACGCAGGTCACAAGAACAGTGCAACCCCACTGTTACTTAGTGGGCTCACAGAAAACAGAAACCACTGGAAAGATAGCTCAGGGGTTCGCTCTGGTGGTCGATTATGCAACATTTTTTCCCTTTTTCTTGTCTGAGTTTTTGAAATTAATTACAGTAAGCATACATTATCTTGAAAGTAAGGAAAGAATAATTTAAAATATTATTTAATTTCAAAAATGATTGAATTAAAAAATTTTAATGTAGGTTCGAGGGTGGGAGGCGGGGATGGGGAGGGCAGGGGGTCGTGGTGGGGGGAGAATGGAGACAACTGTACTTGAACAACAATAACAAAATTATTTAAAAAAAAGACAAAAAAATGTCCACTCTAGAAAATGGTACTTACTTTTACTAAATGTGAGTATAAAACATCTACACTTTTGTTATCTGCATTTAAATATTTCCATGTTGTGCCTCGATTGGTATGGCTCAGTAAATTGGGCATTGTTCTGCAAACAAAAAGGTTGCTGGTTCGATTCCCAGTCACGGCACATGCCCGAGTGGCAAACCAGGCCCCCAGCTGGGGGCGAGAGGCAACCTATTGCTGTTTCTCTCAAACCTTGATGTTTTTCTTCCTCTCTTTCTCACTCCCTTCCCCTCTCTTTAAAAATAAACATATAAAATCTTTAAAAATATATATTGTCCATGCTGTTAAAAACATCATAATTATATTTTTAAACAGCTGCATATTTCATTGTATAAATATAATTTTTGTCTCAATCCCCAATTGTTGGCTCTTTATTTCCAACTTTTTATTATTGCAAATAAAGCTACAATGAATACATTTTAGCATATTAATTTTCCAATAGATTTCTTTGAAAATTAGCCACCTACATACAGATCTTATTTTACCCATGATTACCTTGGCAGGATTGGATTTCCAGGTATTTATATAATGGCATAAATATCTTTTTCTTTCTGATTAGATATCAGTAAATTAATGTTTTTTTTAACAGGGTCTTTCTCTCACACTGAAGTTTTCTTGTAAGCTTGCTAGGCGTTTGAATTGCCAGGACAGTTTTCAATCATGGATTGGAGCCTTAGCGATCACTCCACCCTGCGCCCATTTACAAAAAGGAAGTGGAAGCCCAGAGAGATAAAATGACTCACCGAAGGGCACATGGTTAACTAGTGACAGAGTTGGAATAGCAATTTCATGAGTATTTTCCAAGGACCAGGAGCTTGGAGAATCATGAAACAGAAAATGGTGATAGAGCAGAAGACAGGATGAAGAAAGACTTAGTGGTCAGAGGGGGAAGGAGTAAAAGATAGATAGATAGATGGATAGGAGAGGGGAGGGAGGTTTGACTAGCGGGAGAGGGACAGAACTGAGGCCAAGGGCACAAATGCAAAGAAAACAAGGAAGAAGAAAAACTAAAGGAGGAAGTTAAAACACGGAGACCCTTCACGGCAGGGATTCTCAGTCTCAGCACAGGTGGCATTCTGGGCCCGGTGGTCCTTTGCTGTGGGCAGCGGTCCTGGGCTCTGCAGGATGTTTAGCAGCATCCCTGGCCCCCACCTGCTAGAGGCCACAGCATCCCCTCCTCCCAGCGGTGGCAACCAGAAACAATTCCAATTGCCACACGCCCCCTGGGAGACAAAATCTCCCCTGAATTGAGAACCACTGTCCTGTGGTATTTCTCTCCAGTGATACCCTGGAGAAATATTGCCCCCATTCCTTGCTGCTGGAAAGCAATCTAAATCACCTTGTACAAGAGGAAACTGGAGGTAAAATATTGGAACCCAGTTTATAGAGTGTCCCAAAACAGTAAATTGTTGCTGAAAGACAAGAAGAGAAATGATTAAGCAAAGCCCATTTGTCAGATAAAGAAAATAAGACCGGAAATACATAATTTGCTTTAGGCACAAAGATGAGTCAGAGAGAAACCAGAAGAGAAACATGAGTTTACGCTCTGACCTTTAGAAAGAAGAAAAACAAATTTATCACTAACCCCTTACCCCTGTAATTGTCAAGCTTTGTGAGAACAGGAAGGAAATCTTTACTCTCCCTAAAAGCTGATGAAACATCAGAATTTGGAAGTAACATTTAGAAATTCTTTTTTCTTGAAGGACAAAAGCAGAGGTAGTAAGAGTTAGATTCACTGAATAATAATATAAAAAAGCCACTGTGCAGCAAACACTGTAAAGTTTTTCATACACATTATAACCCCAGAGCCTCACATCAGCCCTCTGAGCGGGCCCTATTATTCTGCCCATTTGACAGATGAGGAGCTGAGGGTCAGAAATTAAGTAACTTGTTCAAGGTCATGGAACCAACTGGGGAGGCTCAGATTTCAAACCAGGCCTGCCTGATTCTCAAGCAGAGCAGGAACCTCTTAGCATCCCTGCCTCAATGCCATCCACAGCCTAGTCTACAGGATTGCTACTGTTTCACTTTAGGGTGTTTCTAAGAAACCCCACAGTTCAGCTCATCATGGACATGTGCAAGAGTCCTGGGTACTGCCTGGCACAGAGGCAAAAGTGTGGAAGCCTCCCCCCCACCCCCCCGCCCCAGGTTCACACTCATCGGAGCTGGGCAGGAGATCAGCAGAATGTATCTTACAAGGTGCTGCCAGCGTCCTGGTCCTGGCCTTGTCCCCGTCTCAGTCCCCCCCTGCGGCTGCCTGACACAACACCCAGAGGCTGCCTCTCGGCGGCCCCCCCGCCCCCCCCTTCCACAGCTGCCCCTGCACAGTTGGGCTGCCATGTTCCTTTCTTTCACAAGCACAACTAAACAGGGCGTTGCCGTCACACTTTTTGTTGAGACTTTTTTTTAAGAGCAACATCAGATTCACAGCAAGAGTGAGCGGAAGGTATGGAGACTTCCCCCAGATGCCCTGCCCCATACGTGCTCGGCCTTGCCAGGTGCCAGCGTCTCCCACCAGAGGGGCACACCTGCCCCCCTCGAGGACCTGACATGGACACATCAGAATCACACCAAGTCCACAGTTTTACACTAAGATTGACTCTTGGTGTTGACTTTTTAAAAAAAAATTCAAGAATTTTTTTTTAATTATATTTGCTATTTTTAAAAAGAGCTTCTATGAGATTGTATCTTAAAAACTATTTTGTTTCTACTGAAGGGAGGGCTTCAGGAGACCAGAGCTGTTTTTCAAACCTTTGCCTTTGTGTGAAATATTCTGAGTTATTGAGATGTGTGGTCCTGAAGCCTCTGCCCCGCCCCCCGCCCGCAGGGCAACAAATACCGTATTCTGCTGTGTATGCTGCACACCCATGTTTTTTGGCCCAAACTTTCAGGAAAAAAATCTTTTGTTTTAATTTTTTAATTCAATTATTTATTTATATTAGATACTTGTTTTTTGTATTATAAAGGGTGTTGTTTTAGATGTGGACATTATTAGTGCTTTCTGGAGTTACACTTTTAATACATCAGCATAATTAAAAGAGTTAAAAACATTTACATAGATACAGTAGTACTACCTGTGTATAATGCACACCCTTATTTTTCCGTCAGAAATTTGGGCAAAAAAGTGCACATTATACATGGTAAAATATGGGTTATAATGATGATGATTAAAATGATGATGATGATAAAAAAACAGGATAAAACCTGCATACTCTGAGCCATGACTTTTATACTTTCATTCATGAAGAAACTGAGGTCCAGAGACATTGCTTGTCTGAGGCTGCACAACTAAGAAGTGCAAAATCTTAAAAAACAAAGGAGTGAAATCTTTCAATATGATTGAAAAGGATTTCTGCCTTCAAGCACGGCAGTTCTGAGAGTGTGGCCTTGCTTCTTCCCACAAACATTTGTTGAAATCCTACCAGAAGCCGATCAAAGAAGGATGGTGTCCCAAGCAAGATTAGATTTCCGCGTGTGTGAATTCAGCACTGGATAGAGGCATGCGAGGTCGTAAGAAAGTCTTTGCAATATGAAAAAAAGAAAACCCTCTCCTATGAAACGTCTCCACCAGGCAATTCCCCTTCTCATTTCCTTTCCCTTCACAAGACAAGGCACCTGGGCCCACACCTATTGTTTGTTCATGTTACTGGGGCTTCCCCCCCGGCCCCCACCTCCACGAAATGCTGCCCGGGTGGCTCTGGACACCCTTACCAACTTCCTTCTCCTTGGAACTCCCTTTCCTTGAAACTCCAGCGACTTCCTGAGATCACCCTTTCCCCATTCCCCTCTTACTCCTCCCCTGCTCTTTCTCAGCATCTTTCATTATAATTAACTTCAAAACCTGGAGCTTTAAATGTGCTTTGTGCATAATTAACCCACTAATCAGCATTATACCCACCTGGGCGGATGAGACCACTGAGAGAGGGCTGCGCGGTGGTTCAGTGACAAGCCTGGTTCCCAGCTCTCTCTCACTGCGATGAACTTGGCTGTGTCTCTTCCAGGCATTCACAGTCAATCCTCAAAGCAGGGGCAGCTCATTGTTTGCAGTGAACTTCATTTAGGAAAGGCCAAGTCTGCTGGGAGAGGAAAGACTGCAGTTTTGGGCAGAGGGCTGGGCTTAAAGGCCTACACCTGTGAACACTTATTTTGTTGGGTGTTGATTTGAAATGTGCATTTTCAGACGCCAGCTTCAGGTGGCCCTAAAGGGTTACAGATATCCCTGCCGTGGAAGGTTGCACAGCTACACCCCAGAAAACATAAAAAAACTCCTTCTGGCCTTCCCAGAATTAAGTCCAGAGATTTCCAGTTATAGAAGAGAGACAATCTGGGTAACACAGCAGATGTAAATTGTGTGCCTGAATTGATTGTGCATTAATTTCTCAGATGTTATTTCCATGCTGCTTAAATACCACTCTTTGAAGTTTTCAGGGTATTGTATTTTTAAAGCTGATTTGTTTCCACTGAACAGAGGGCTCTAGTAGGCAAAAGCCATTTTTCAAATGCTTCCCCTGTGGGAAAGCGTTTCCACCAGTGAGAAATTCTTGGTAATGAGTTGCCTGTTTGCACAACTCCAGCATGCATGTTCTGTGTTTCTTCTGTATTCTTTCTCTTGCAAGACATCATGGGGCACAAGCTTCCACTTTCATAGTCCCTTAAAGTATCAGCCCTGCGGCCTGTTGGAACTGAGGACAGCAGTAGCTTGGGTGGGAGCCCGGGGCTCAGAGGACGGCTCTGTGTTCCTTTGCTGCACAGCGGGGCCCACACCTTGCAGTCTGGGCTTTTGGCTCTACTACTTGAATCAAATTCTTTTAGAAACCAACAAATGAAGAGCAAAATGGCAATGTATAAACCCATCTTTGTTTCTGTTTTTTTTTTTTGTTTTTTTGAGGGGCGGAAAGAGGCAGAAGGGGGAAAAGGCAGAGAGAAAGAGAGATGGAAGCTGGACTCAGATGGAAGACCTGAATATGATGCAGAAGCTCTTTTTACAACTTTGGGAGCATGAACTTTCTGATACATAAAGTGATCCCAGAATAGCACATCCATGGTTCCTTCTGTCACCGATGGTGGGAGCAGGCAGGGGGGCTGCAGCTGTGTTTCTTCATTGACGTGGCGCTGTTTGCTAGGCTTGGGTTTATTCTGAGATCTTTTACAAATGGTTTGGTTAATCCCTAACTCAGTACTCAGGCACTGAGAGTATTTCATGGAAACTAGTTGGAAGAGATGGATGATTAATGTTTTCCATCCAACCACAGCACATGGCTTGTGCAATCGACAATTTGGGAGTGGTTAGGAGTCAGTAGTGAAGCTGGAGGTCTGCTATCTAAAGATTTTTTCAGGAGAAGGCTCTGGACTCAAGGACAGTTGCATCAAAACCTCCCTTTGGGCACATAACCTCATAGGGAAAGGTAATTTTCTACAAAGCTGATGCATTTACCAGGGGGCTGCTTATTTTTAGATTCTAGCACCACCTAGAGGAGAGAATAAAGTAATTTCTGTCCACTCCTGAGTCAAAGACATCTTTGCATTTCTATTAACCATTTTTCAATTTTAAAGCCTTTATTTTAATAACTCATTTGATATTCAGATAATTGTCTTTAAGCTGGAAATTTCTATCTTCATTTTGCTGATGAATACATTTATCTCAGCAGCCTACTGTGTAAAAACATTATGAAAATGTTATCCATGAATTGATTCCTCTTTACAGTTTTATTCACATATAGTGTACATACTGTAAAATTTACTCATTTTAAATGTATAATTTAATAACTTTTATTAAATTTACTGAATTGTGCAGCCATCATCCTAACGCAGTTTTAGAATGTCTTCATCACCCCAAGATCCTCCTTCCTCTTTTAAAATTAACCCCCTTCCAACCAGAATTAAGCTCCTTAAAAACTAAGAAAAAAAACCAAAAACAAAACAGCCTTCCAATCCCCAGTCCAAGGCGGTCACCAGTCAGTCTGCTTTGTGTCCCACAGAGTCGCCTCTGCTGGGCATCCCACAGGAACAGAACCAGGTGCTCCTCTTTGGCCGACGTCTTACTTACACTCAGCACAATGTGTTTGAGGTTTTGTTCATGGTGTAGCATTTATCAGTATTTTATTCCTTCTGATTGCTGAATAGTGTTTCTTTATATTGGTAGAGCACACTTTATTTGTCCATTTATCATTGACAGACATTTGAGTTGTTTCCGGGTTTTTGCTATTATGAACAACGCTGCTATGAATATTGGTGTGAAAGTCATCTTTTTAAGAAAGAAAAATTTATTACTGAAAAAGGCAGGAACTGAAATGTGTAGAAGAGTGATTATGTGAATTGTGCATATTGGGGAGAAAAATTAGGATAAATGATCTGGAGATGCCCAGGGGGAAGGCATCTGGGTCTTGGGTTCAATATTTATACCTGGGAAACAGGGGACTCTTTGAACCACATTGGTGCAGAAATACAGAAGTGTGGGGGATTAATGCAGGCTTTGCTTTGATGGAATTGCAAAATCCAAGGACAGTGCTGAAGGAATTTCTTCCTGTCGAGTCAATCTAATATATAGCAGATGCAGATTTCAGTGATGCGTCTGAGGTTGGGAGCCCATTATAGTTCTTCCTCATCTTCCAGAGAACAGTTAAGGGACCACTTCGAAGTTAAAAATACATTGTGGGTTCATATGCATCTGAATCCAAATCCAGCCTCTGCACCATGTAGGAGGCCTTGGCTGGGCAACGTTCTCATAGGCAGGCACCCTAGAAGGCAATGCCAGCTCCCTCCGGGGCTGTTGTGAGGACTCACTAAAATGGCGCATGCAAAGCCTGGTGCACGGTGAGTCCTGATGTTATCTTTGTAGAACTGGATTGTGCCCTCGATACTCAGAAACAGTGACATTGACTTCTGCTTATTCCTGAGAACCTTTTACATTTTTTCACTGGATATTTCTGACCCAAGATCCTGTTGAAGAGGGGTATATAACCTTCCCTTAGAGATGATGCAATTTGTGGAAGTGGAACCTTAAAGAAAAATATCCTCACCCAGAATGCCATGGGAAGATTTAGCGCAAATCTGAAAGGACTGCTTAGGACTTAAGGGGATACACACCAGGAATAATTAGCATGGTAAGTTAGTAACTCATTTTGCATACAAAACCATTGCCTACGACTTAAGCGTTTTTCCTATTTATGGAAGACAGTCAGAGGTCCTTGGGTTTAATCAAAATTTAACACCCTTGAGGGGAAGTATGAAGAATGCAAATACTCAGTAATAAGCAATATGTCAAGTGCAGTAATTGCCAGTTTTAAATAGTCTTTCCTGCTGTCCCTCTCCTTGTCAGCCTGTGCACGTGACCTGTGGTCAGGAAGCAGGGCCAGAACTATCTGAAGTCTCTGGGAAAACAAAGAAATGAAATATATATCCTATCGCAGGAAAATACTCCAACTACTCAGTGAAATCATAATCTTTAATAATGACACAGCGACATACTCCAGAATACTTAAATCAAGGGAATTTTCAATCAAACCAAGACAATTTGAAGGTTTTCATTTTATTTGGGGCAGGGCACATGAGTTTTCCATGAGCTGCTCTGGCCTTTGTATTCACCCAAGCGGTACACGTAACCCTGAGTTCCAGACATCTTTCTGCTGGGGAAAGCCAGAATCTGAGGAGGAACAGTCATTGGACGTGCTTGTTCGACAACAGAAAAGTGCAGCTCAGTCAGGCAAAGAAGGACGCACAGATGGGTTTGGAGCGCTATAGGTATACTCAGAGGAAGACCAGACAGAACTGACATGGTGAGATACTGTTAGATGTTTCAGTACGTTATCGGCTCCGATTTTTGTAGCCTTGTAGCCACACCCTTTGCACGTGACTTTGCAATTCTTCCACTGGATGCATGGGTGTTGGGTTGGAACGTGGGGCTTACTGTGTGTGACCAACGGAATGTGGGCAGAGAGACCAGCTGCCAGTTCCAGTTTAGTCTGTAAGGGGCATTTCTGTCTTCAGGGGCCTTCCTTTGCTTCTGCCATTACCTTGAAAAGAAAGTGTTGTGGCCAGGCCTGTGGCCCAAGGGGGAAGAGGAGAGACACATGAAAACAGGTCTGGACGCATGCTCAGCCAGGGTCAGCTGACCCCCAGTAGACATACGGAGTGAGTGACCACTGTTTAAAGCCACTGGATTTTGAAGTTGTCAAGCGGCATTATTGTGACAATAGGTTACTGATATTGATGGCTATTGCATAGGGCTCACTGAAGGAGAAACTGAGAGTACCTTAATCTATGGACTGTCAGCTCTTCATCTTCACACTTACTCTGTTTAGACAATAAAAAGTCACATTTTCTGCAGGAACCTGAGCATATCCTGTATCTAAAATTAATAGTTGGATCATTTAAGAATCAAAATAAAAATTTCCACGCGGATTTATGTAGGATGGGAATTGAAGAAGTGTGTTCTGATTTTAATTTATATAATTAATTCTACCTCATGCAGCCACTCTGAAAATATCTTCCTTTTTTCACACGCTCCCTCCCAGAAAGACGGAGGACTTCGGGGAAGAACACCTGTCAGTTTTCTCTTTCTCCACCAGAAGTCCTCTGTTCACACAGCCAGCCGGCTTTTGTGCTGCACGAATTCTCACTTGTCAGCCTTGCAGAATAACCCTGGGGTGCCCCTCAGCGCTGACAGAGCCTCCTGGCTTAAAGAAGGAGGGGAAAGCTGCCGGAGCCACCCAGGCAGCCCAGGGGCTCCCTAATAGAGTTGACTGGGGACATGGCAATTTGGACAAAGCTTGGGGCCGGGTCTGGGTTGGCACTTTAACCATCTGTAACTGCTTGTGAAGCCAGCATTAGACTCTCCCATACATCTTAATTCCATCCCGAATCAGCTCAGTTCTAGGGTTCAGGTTCCAAGCTAGAGTTCTAGAAGTCTGGGTTGTGGTGAGCTGGTGGACAGCAGAGGCGTTAACTAAGGACCAGTCCTAAGCACCAATGCGGAGGCAATATAGTCAGAACTGGGCTGGACAGAGAGCAGGTGTAGCCAGGGCCAGAAGATGCTCTGGGTCCCTCCGCATGGTTGGAGGGGTTTTGGTAAGTTAGGCTCAGAGAGAATTAGAGAAGTTGTATTGGTCTAAACCTGTTAATCATGAGTAGCAGCAAGAGAACTTTCTGGTTCATGCTGGCTTTCTTACTTGGATTTCTAACCAGAATCGTTAATTCTAATAAGACGAGTTATGAAAAAAATATTTTTTTAATTACCTAGTATGTTCTAGCTTTTTAGCTGCTTCCAACTCAAAGAAAGAGGTCTTTGTTCCACTCCCAGCCAGGAATTTCTGTACTTCAAAAGGTCTGAGCTCCTTCCATAGAACCCTGCCCCATTCCACCTCTGTCTGCCCCCGACCCACCACACTACTTTTCTGGAGGAAATAACAAAATACCAGCTATCGAAGGGGTTATGTCAATGTCATACTGATTGCTGAAGATGGAAGCTATAGAGGAGACAGGCGTGACCCCTGGAAAAAGAGCTTTAGCTTCTCCTGAGAGAAGGAAACCGTAGGTGGCCGTCTGCAGGTGTGCTGGCCTGCTTTTCGGGTGACTAACCACCTGAGCTTGCTTTGGAGAGAGGGATTGCCTGGGAAGGGGCCCTGACCAATGAAGCCCCTAACGTTAGCTATTGTTATTGGTATCGGTAGTTGTGGTGACATGGTTGTCCCCTAGTTCCTCCTCTCGTGTCCTCAGAGACCAGCATTTATCTTATTCTAGTTTTGGTTGTTCTCAGCTTGGTAAAATTCAACACTTGTATCCAAATGCCTCTTTTTAAAAAGTGTATTAAATTTATTGGGTGACCCTGGTTAATAAAATCGCACGAGTCTCAAGTGTAAAATTCTATGACACACCATGGTGTGCTCACCGCCGGAAGTAAAATCTCATTCTGTCACCATGTATAGGGTCCTGCACAATAACTCACTTTTTTATTACAAAATCATAAGCATGTGATTCAGTAACATAATACTATCACACTCAAGCACACCATGTGACATTTTAGGCGAAATGTTCAAATTCAAACTATAAATTATTACACCCACATTATTACCCCACCAACCATACCCAAACAGGGGTTACTTCTGCCAGATCCCATATTTGACCCCCTTTACCCTTTACTACACGCCCCCTACCCCTTTCCCCCTCGTAATCACCACAGTGTTGCCCGTGTCTGTGAGTTTTGTCTGTCTTATTTGTTCTTTGCTGCTTTCAGTTTTATATCCCACATTTGAGTGAAATGATATGGTTCTTGACTTTTTTCATCTGACTTGTTTCACTTAGCGTGATAGTCTCAAGATCCATCCCTGTTGTTGCAAATGGCGGTATTTCGTCTTTCCTGATAGCTGGACAGTGTTCCCCCAAATACCCCTCACTTCAGGCTCTCTGCTATCGTGAGAATGGAGGGCACTTTGCACTCTCCACTATGGTGTGAGCACCACGAAGGCGGGGCACCTGCTCCGACTGGTTCACTGGTGCGCCCCAGCACCCTGCTGGTCCTCGCTCATGCTGTGCCATTCTAATGGCATGTTGGTCTTTGAGAAGAAACCAGCTGCATCTCACCCGTCACGGATGAGAGGACTGGGAGCAGGAGGGGCCGCGCGCGGTGACTCTGGAGTCAGCCTCGGTAGCATGCGGGGAAGGGTTCCACAGGCACACATTCCTGTCTCTAGCTCAGGCAGACAGCACGCTGGCTCTGAGAACCCCACGTGCACAATGAGGACTCTTGCTTTCAAACAGAGGGTCGCTGCTGATTTCATACTTTTAATTGATGAATGATTATTTACATTTAAAAAAAAGCAGTTAAGGGACCCAGCATAGAAAGTATTGATTGTGAAGTAGAGAATAGATATATTTATTGTTTCCAGTGCTTCACAGAAGAAAAATTCAGGGGAACTGAGTGTCTTAAGTTCACAGTTCTCATTCTGAAAACAAACTCCTACGCCTCTCCACCAGCCTTTATATGTAACATGTTAGATGTAAACACCATCAACCATGCTGGCCTCTGAGTGCACAGCTGGGAGAACCTGCTTTAGCTGGCAACATCTCTTTCCAGAACCAAAAAACGTGATTTTCATTCCTGAAAGGACTTCACCCTGTTCTTAGAATAAATCTATTGCAGAATGTTGGGCTCTGAGATACAGAGACTTGGAAACCTTGTTTATGGAAGGGATTAAAACTCACTCAAATCTGTTTGGTCGAGGTACTCTGTCTGGACATTCTTTGCTGTACCTTACCATCTTTTAAAAAAAGCTTAGTGACCCTTCCTCTAGGGAGACGATTTGTGGATTCATTTACATGAAGACAGGTAAGTGAACAGGCATGGCTGTGTTCAAATAAAACTTTACAAAAAAAGGAAGCCCAGCTGTAATGGTGAGGCTATAGGAGCTTGAGTTCTGCCCACGTCTGAATACTCTGAATGGATGCTTATCACCAAGTACTGGTTTTTGTGTGAGAGAGACGTGCACTCCAGCCTCAGTGCGCTGGTCTGAATTCTTGAGAATGGCTGACGACAATGTCAGTGCCTTTGGTCCAGATCACTTTATGGGAAGAATCCAAGTGGAGTCTAAGTTTAGAAGGCATGATGTTATGTTTCCCAGCATCAAACTGAGACGAAATTCACCTAAAAGCATTTATCTAGAATAAAAGAAACAATTGTAGCTAGTTGGGAACTGGAAAGGGTAAGGAAGCATGCATTTGGGTTGGAGTGCCACCCAGTCTGACTTTAAAACTTAAAGTTATTATTGTGAGTTTTCACTTATCCTATGTCTGATTACTTTTTGTTTTTAAGTTAGAAGTTAAAATGGTATAAAAGAAAATTAAAAGAAATTAAGCCATAAATTTTTTGGTCCCTTTAATGAATTCTTCCAGTCTCAAGTCAAAGCCAGAAATACCTCACATATGAATTAAATGCCATTAGGAATCACATTATGGTATTTGCCCCCCATCCCCAAATAATGCAAATCCATTGATTCTTCACCTGCAACTTTTTGATAGATGCTGATAAACTCCTTTTCCAGTGAATTTCCAGATTCAAGAATTTCGCAAGGCCTATGCCTGGTAACATCCATTTTATACTTCTAAACTGCCAATAGTAATTGGCCTCAGAGGACCTTCAAGGAAATGAAAATATATTCCAAAGTATCCTTAAAATCTTTAGCATTTGCTCACTTTATACAAGAGAGAATAAGAGGGAAGAAAAGTCACAGAGGGTCTTCTTCAGCTCTGCTACACAGGGTGACAGGCACCTCAATATACTCAAGTGGCATATCAGACCAGGGATGTCAACAAAGAATGATTATCTCTGTTAACAAATAACATTGTGTCAGTCACTTATAAGTTAAATTGAAGATTCACTGTAGAGGCCTAATTCTGTTTCTTTTCAGGAGACATTTTGTCGTCCTCTAAAATGGCAACGAGGAGGCACTGTGGTTGTGGGCAAAGGCTGAGGGAATGAGGAATGAGGAGATGCAGAAAGACCCAGTTCTTCATGACGTGCAGTGCGTACTCTCTGTTCCGCCGGTAGTCTTCCATCGGCAGCGATTTCTGGGCCCACTGTTTTCATCTGGAGAGGTTGTTCACTCACCACGTATTATAGTTTCCCAAGTGATTACATATGAGATTAACTGCTCATTTTTGACTACAGATAAAATTTTCTTCCAAAGGTGGAAATAAGACCAATATTTTGTTTCACAACAACCCACTTAATCACCTAACGACCAGTCCCCTGGCCCTCTCTGTGATGCATTGTGGCTGAGAACTCAGAACATCCCTCTGAAGGGTGAGTCACTGAGTAGACACTTGATAAAGAGCAAATGCCTGCACCAGACCTGCTGTGTTGAACATCCTCCCAACGCCTAGGCTTGGACAATCTGAATATCTTTAATATTAAGGCTATGACCATTTCTTACCCTTCATTTCTTAAGATCATAGAATTTTCCTTCTTGAAAACAAAAATTATTGCAGATGATCAGAGTGTCAGGTACAGCATTAAATGTGTTCAGAAAGATTACAGTCAATTTGAAACGTTGAGCTGATTCATAATAGTTTTTCAAGGCTTTGGGTCATTTGCATTTTCAAGTTTATGCCAGACATTGCAAGGTTAAATTATCTGAGCTTCTACTGGTAGTCATGGTGTCAGAGAAGGAAGGGTAATTAGGCCACACAATACATTTCACATCCACATCTCATACAATTTTGGCAGAATGCTGCACAGTGTAAACTGCTACTACAAAACAGGCAATTACTGCACTGGCTTTCCCATAAACCCCATCCAAGCAGATCTTGTATCCCCTCATCTTTGCAGATGAGCATTTTGCCTTTGAGAAAACGTAGTAGGAGAAAAACGCCATAGGAGCCCGCAGTTAGATTTCTTGTCTGAGACTGTAAGTTCCTCATTTCATTAGCTCTCTCCTCCACCTCCTTCCTTCACCCAGCAAACATTTATGGAGCACCTCATGTATGCTAAGCACGGTTCCAAGCTCTGGGGATACACTATGAACAACACACAGGAAACTGTCCGTCCTGGAGAGCTTATGTTCTAGCAGGGGAGACAGACCAGCACCTAAATACATAGTATCACAGGGTTTCAAAATGGCTTAGAGATGTCCTATCTGAAATCCATGACAAAGTGAAAGGAGAGGCCAATGATGGACTGTAGGAATTTCACTACTCCCAGGTTCACCAAAGTTGGGTACATTTAATTAAGTCCTTTGACCACTCTGGGCCTCAGTTTCCTCATCTATAAAATGGGGGAAGGTTGAATTAAGTAATTTTTTTAAAAGGGCAAGGGTCCTTTTAGGCTCTTATCTTTTGTCATGGGTTTACACAAAATCCAGAGCCAGTCTGTTGACTGTTCTTCAGTTTAAAAAATGGTTAAAAATGAACTATAAGAAATCCTTACGTATTCCACGTATTCCACATACACTCAACACTTTAAATGCCAATCTAAACTTTCATAAATAGCAAATGTTCTATTTACAACTGCTGGAGAGTGAATTCTTGTTTCCTTATTAGCAATCTGAGAATAAAGTTACTCATTCATAAAAGGCTACTCATTTCCACTGTGGTTTACATAGTCTCACTCCATTTGTGAAAAGTTCTTTAAGTGTGAAAGCCTTTCCTGGGTGTGACGCTGTGTCTCTCCTACTGACCCAGATCACTGACTCTGTGCCCCTGTTTAGCCTTCTCCACTGGACTGTGAGCTCCACACAAACAAGGGGGTGGGTCCTCTCTTCTTTGAAGAACAACCCACAGGAGATCCTGTCCGGGCAACACAGAGACATGTAAGCAGTGCACCTACCCCGTGTTTTATGGACACAGGCCTTTTGGGAGCCCACATTAGCTCTTCCGGCTCTAAGAACAGCTCTGCTCAGTAAAATTAGAGCTATGGTATACCAAAGGTTACTCTTGCCCAAAAAGGAAAAAAAAATGGTTTCCAGAACAATTCACAGATTACAACAATATGAATAAATGAATATCCTTACCTCTATCCTCCAGGTGGAATGTTAATATATATTTAATAAAGCAAGCGAAGTAGCACATACTTTGCAATCAATTGATTTTTCTTTAAGAAGATAACACAGCTAGAGAGCTGAATGTCAAAAAAGGTCAGGCTCACGCTTGTTAACTGCGACACGAGTTAGGAAACCTCTGATTCTCTTGAAAGACAAACTGCCTTCACTGGCTTCATTTTGAAATATAAAAACTCAAATTTCCATCAATCTAGCAGCTGAGAATGATAGGAAATTTTATAGGACTCTGAGGAATCTTCTTATCTGGATCAGATACCATCCCCTCCCCCCGCCCCCCCCAAAGGTTTCTGAAGGCTGCGTGCTCCCGGTTTGCGTTTTATCAGTTGCTGTGTAATCAGATATCCTATGCAGGTTTCCAAATTTGATCAGGTGGGCCCTATCAGGGGGACACATCTTGTCAGTGCCTTTGGAGGCCAAGTGAAATCCCTGCCTCAATAACTGAATTTAACTCCTTCCTGTTACTCTGTGGTGTCAGGATATACATTATATAGCATCGATGTTACCAGAACTGCCTAGTGCAGACTGCTGTGAAGACTAAACTCTTTACTGTCTGCCGGTCACTGAAAAGGAGTGATGACCACACCCTTGCTGGAGTGCACACTGCCACTTCAGGACCAGAGGGGCAAGGGCATTCCACGTAGCCTGGAAGAACCTTGCAGCAGCATCACCGTATCTTCTAACAACAAGCAAGATCTCAAACAGTGCCTGGACTATGAAATGAGGGCAGGCCCAGCAGACATTAGCTGCATAAATGAAGGTCCAAGAAGAACAAGGAGGTTCAGACAACTTCTGGCAACCTAGATCACCGTTAGAGGTCCATTCTTGTTAGTGAAGAAAAGGCACTTTGGAGTATGCGTTTAAGTCGTTGAGTAGATGCTGCCAGTAAAAATGCAGTCCCTTTCTCACAGGATAGGCAGGAGGAATGAGAAAGCCCCGATGAGATTCAACGTCCTTACATCAGTGGGACTGCAGCCCTTCCCAGCCAACCAGAAGTGTCTGTGGGTTGGGTACAAGAGTGCTTTGGGCTGTTCTGGGTAGTTGGGGATCCTGACAGTCACCGTGTTGGGTGCATTCTCCAGGTGGAAGTCTCTGAGCCGATAACTCTTAGGTCCAAACCTCCATGGGCACTATGGCTTCTTTGGTTCCAACAGAAGGCAGGAGGCTTTCTGCAGCCAAGAAATAAAAGGGGAACTGCACCAAGAACCCACGGATCTTTTTCAGTTCTTCCTCAGCTCTGACGGGGTCTTCCTTTGCCAATATGGGCTTGGTTATAAAGTCTCTGAGCTGAATTAAATTGTGTACTTCATCACTGGGAAGGCACCGGAACACCTGGTTAAATACAAAAGAGTTGCTTTTCTTATTTCCTACAAAGAAACTGCCAGATCTGCTTCCTTCCAAAAATAAAAGTCAGAGATAGATTCCTATATCTGATCCGCACAAATTATTAACCCCTGGATAAAGTCAAGCTCTTGGTAAGGAATTTCACTGATGATATTTTTTTTGGATAATAATCAATCTTTACTTTCAATGGAGGTTCTAGCTTAAGAGGAAAATTGCATAATTTATTTTCTCTTTTTATTTTGGAAAATGTTCCTATCTGTACCTTGACTTACAGTTATCAATCATATTTATTTTGCTAGTTGAAAATGAGTTTCAGACATCATAACACTTCACTTCTGAATACTTCAGCATGAGCTCCTTAAGAACAAAGGCGTGTGTCTATATAATCACAATGCTATTCTCGCACCTCAGAAAATCAATTGCATGTCATTTAAGACAGGGTCCACACTCAGATTTACTCTAAAATGTCTTCGATAGCTGCTATCCCCCCAATCCAGGATCCAAACAAGCTGTCCGCGGCATTTTACAAACGGTGTTTTGAAAGACTCCCTGCACATGACCTATTTGATCATGGCCTGACTCTCAGCACGAAACAAGGCTATGTAGTCACCATGTTTCTTAGGAATGATGAAGTCCTGTGCTGGAAGGGACTCCACAAGTCCTGGAGAAGAACACACTCGTACCGAATCTGACAGTCAATAGATCTCAGCCCAAATATTTGCTCTGACAGAAAGCTGGCTACTTTGTGAAGTAACCTGTTTCACTGTGAGACAACCCTTAACTCTTGTACATAATCAATGGATAGAACTTACCAGGAAGTGCATTTGACCTCCCTAACAAATGGGGTGGGTTTTAAAATACCTTTCCAAAGTTAGAGCTGTCCAAAACAGAAAATGTCTCATTATTACTAAGCTTCATTACAGGGATGGATACCACTTACCATGCACTATGTGATAAACACATTTAGCGGTAATAGACTATTCTTTATCCTTGTAAGTACCCTAGTAAATATTCTTCCTCAATTATAGAAGAGTGAGAGGCTCAGAATGTTAAGTCACTGTACACAGTTGTATCACCCGCAACTGGGTGAGATGGGTTGGACCCAGGTCTGACTCATTTTTTGACCTCTCTTGCCTCTTTTCTCTTTGTCATCAGACATGTAAAAAGGCTGGGTAACCACCTGCTAAGGATGATCCTGATGGATTCCTGGATCAGATGAGAGATCAGAATGCCACTGAAGTCTCTTCTAAACCATCATCTATGATGCTTTTTGCCACTTTGTTTTCTAATGTCTATTAAGAGGTACTTTAGTACAACTTGGAGATATGAGGTCTGTCCAGAAAAAATCCAGCCATTATTAAGATAACGGGAATAGTTTGCATGACATCAACGTAACCTGGCAGCCAAGGAGAGTGGTTTGGAATATGTATGCATGAGCAATGATGACTTCACTGTACTAGTCAGTGAGGGTAGTAGATGCTGTTGAGTGAGCATGTATACTGTGTGGTTGTTGCATTCAAAATGACTGAGTAAAGCAAGGAATCTGCGTCAAATTTTATGTTAAGCTTGAATATTCCTCTGCAGAAACTATTTGGATGATTCAGAAGGATGCAGCTATGGGCATCTGGTATTGGCAGCTTCACCACAACAATGAGCCTGCTCTCATGCAGAACTTTTTGGTGAAACATCAAATCACCCAGGTGACGCAGCCCCACTATTTGGCACCCTGTGACTTCTGGCTTTTCCCAAAACTATAATCACCTTTGAAAGGGAAGAGATTTTAGACCATTGATGAGATTCAGGAAAATACAATGGTGCAGCTAATGGCAATTAGAACTATGTGAGGTCCCAAGGTGCCTACTTTGAAGGGGACTGAGGTGTCATTGTCCTATGTACAATGTTTCGTGTATCTTGTACCTTCTTCAGTAAATGCCTCTAGTTCTCATAGTACATGGCTGGATACATTCTGGACAGACCTTGTATGTTGTTTTTTACACTCATTAAGAATATAGTGATTCCAATAATATGCAGAAATAATGATGTGCTTTGGTGATGATATTCAATGAAAAAAAGGGCAGGGATATGTGAGACTTACCTTGTCATAAATTGTAGCGTTTCGAGCTGCTGTTGAAACCCATATCTCCTTGAAGAATTTGTCACTCACTGGATCCTGAATGTCCTCACTTGGGTCAGAAAGATAGCCAAGCACAAGCCTGAAATACAAGTGTCCTCCAAACTGAGTAACACAGATAAAGCAGTTTGCTGCAGGCATTGTTTCTAGTGGTCACTTCTTAAAACTCTGTGTGTGTGCACATGTGTGTGTTTATATCTATATAAGAAACACATGTTGCAAAACAAAACAAAATGAAACAAAGCAAAACAAAACAAAGCAAAACCAAAGGCCCTAACTTGCTATGATACTTGAAAGACTTAACTGGTGGACAGAGGGAAAGCTGTAACTTTTATCTGACAGTCCTTGTAACTGGCCTAAGGATGTGAGAACCCTGGGGGATAGAATTAGCATTCACAACAAGTCCCAGCAAATGTGCAAAGCCCCGTCCAGGAACTATTTCAGTAAATCCTCAACAACCTTATAAAAACGTAACTGTTACTATCTTCATTTTATAGGTAAGGGAACTGAAGCACAGAGAGGTTAAGTAAGTTGTTCAAGGTCATACAGCTGGTAAGCGGTAGACCTGGAATTCCAACCAGAACCATTAGATTCCCAGACCTGTGCTCTTCACCATGACTTGATCTTCCTATATTCACTTATCCTTCCTTCCCTCCCTCCCTCCCTCCCTCCCTCCCTCCCTCCCTCCCTCCCTCCCTCCCTCCCTCCTTCCTTCCTTCCTTCCTTCCTTCCCTCCCTCCTTCCTTCCTTCCTTCCTTCCTTCCGTCCTCCCTCCCTCCCTCTTGTCCATCTGTCCAGGAACTATGCTGAACTCTAAGGAACACGAAGTAATACAAATGACATGGAGCCTCTCTGGGAAGATTTAAATTGGGTGGGTGAGATCAGTGATGAATAATCACCCTTAAAAGAATTAATTAAAATTTTGATAAATATCAGGTGTGCTTTAAATGTATGAGATAGGAGTAATTAGGGAGGCTTTGAATTTTGCCTACCTGTCTACCTAACCCTACCTACCATCTTGTAGAATTCAATACAAAGTCACTTCTATAAAACTTTTTATGGATTCCCCTTTTTCAGTCTCCCACTTCTCCCTGTCACTCCTAGGAGATTTGAACACTCTGTTAATCATATATACTATATTTTTATCAGAGCACCTGTGATACTTTATGCATTTTTTTTTGTTTCTAACAGTCTCACTTCTAGCATATAAATTCTTTGAAAGAACATGACTTGGCTACTCTCAAATCCCCAGAGTGCCTGGTGTAAAAGAATCCACATATTAGAACTTGTCTGAATTGATCATATATAAACATGGGACTAGAAATAAAAAATTCTCAAGGAAAGCAAGACAAGTTTTAGAGGTCGTATTTGAAAATTATAAAAACCCTGTATTTACAGAAGGTTTTAAGGTTAAAAAGTACTCCCACCTTAATCCTGTGAGGTAGATGGTACGTGATTCCCATTTTGCAGATGGGAAACTAAGTTTGGAGACATACTAGTAATAGAGCTGAAATTCAGACTGAGCCTAACTAAAGCCCTTTGCTCACATGCCTGGTGGGTTTAGAGAATATCAGAAAGGCTTGTGCAACACTGGAAATAGAAGCGGAGGAAAAGGCCTGATGGACATGGGCTTTTCACATGGAGTGAAACCGGACATACTGCAGACCCGGGAACAGAGGAGTGACAAGGACCTGACTTACGTATTAAAATACAGCTGCTGTGTTGAGAAAAGATGGTGCAGGGCAAGAGTTGGAACGGGGACAGCAGTTAGGAGTTACCACAGTGATCTAGGTGACAGATGATGGCGGCTTGCGGGGTGGAGAGGAAGGTACAGCCAACAGGATTTACTGATAACGTAGGTGTAGGGTGTGAGAAAAAGTGAGACATCAGAGATGACTAGCAGGCTTTTGGCTTGAGCAACTAGGAGAATGCAGTTGTCATTAGCTGAGACTGGAAAGTCTGTGGGTAGAGCCAGTTTGTGGGGAAAGATTAGGAGTTCAATTTTAAACCTGTTGAAACATCTATTAAATATTCAAGGGGCAATGTTAAGCAGGCAGTTGGATAAGGGAATCTGGAGTTTGAAAGAGAAGGCTTGGTTGGAGATACAAATTTTAGAATTGTCCACACATGTATATTCATAAAGCCATGTGACTTCAACTGAGTTTACCGAAAGGAGTGCGTATAGACAGAGAGGACCCGGTGCCCCTCCACAGCAGGGGGAGGAGGCGTGGCCATGGAGGCTGCAGAAAAGCCAGGGGATGTGGTGTCCTGGAACCACAGGAAGTACAGCAATGAGAAGTGAGCCCTGATTGGATTGAACAGTGTGGAGGTCATTACATTGTTACCTTCTTTGTATCTGAATAAATGTAGCTTGCCCTGGCCAGGTGGCTCAGCTGGTTAGAGTGTCATCCCTTACACCAAAAGGTTGTGGGTTTGATGCCCAATTAGGGTATGAATAGGAGGCAACCAATCGATGCTTCTCTCTCTCTCTCTCAAATCAACAAACATAACCTCAGGTGAGAGTTTTAAAAAATTGTAGCTTTACATCATCATTTATAATGGTTGCAGGATTTCCCATCATGTGAAATTTATTCAACCAATTATTTTATTACAGCTTTTTGGGGTGGTTTTCAGTACTTCATTATTATCAACAGTGCTATAATGAACATAGTTAATTCATCACATGTAAAACTTTGTGAATTTCTATGATTATTTCACTAGGAGAAATCTTAGAATGAAAATGCCTGGGTCAAAGAGGATGAAAAATCTACTTCAGGATTTTTCAATCCTGTGCCGACACGTGCCCCCGTAACCGTGGGGTGGTCCCAGTCGCCTCCAGCGTCTCACTCCTGAACCAGCTGAGCCAGGCTGACAGGGATTAAACAGCATCTCATTTTACTCTCAGTCTGCATTTTTCCTGCTACATAAGCATTCTCTAAGATAAGTAGATCTGGCACCATGGGCTCAGTGGTAACATTAGAGTTTTGTAACCTCAGAATTGTATGTCCACTTCAAATAATGTGTCCTTTAAACAGCACAGAAATAACTTTTACAAGGGTCTTCAGGGATGATGTCTGCACCTGGATGCTGCTGCTCATTAAGACCCAAAGCTCAAATTCACTGCACCTAGTTTGAGGGGTGGTACGAGTTATAACACTAAGTCAATTACAATAATACCTTTGATTTGGGTCAGGTCGCACTCGCTGAAAATTGAGGCAACAGACTATTTCTGTGACTTGGCTTTTAAATTAGAACAAGAGGTAAGGTAATGTGTCTACCGAGGTATCAGTGAGGAGCTCGTATGCAGAGAAAGTATTGCAATAAGTCTATAACAGACAATATCTAGTAATAAATTATTTTGCCTGTCAGTTTTTAAATTATAGTAAACATATTAAAATGCACAGTCAAAATAATATGAAGTATTTTGGGTATTTTTTTTTGAGGACTAAGGTTCCAGAGAAGAATTAGATTGCTTTTATGTTAATGTATATAATGGCAATTCTTTAAAGTTTAATTGCTTATGCATCAGTGGGACAATAGAAAAACTGCACAAAGTTGTTTCTGTTCTTTCCATTCCTTTTCTCTATCACTTTAAATGATTCTGACTCCACTTGTGTGGATAATGGCTTCTGTTGAGTGATGGTTACATCTGTAAAGTTTGGATAATTTTCTAGGATTTAATGAGCTGTTCGGCATGAGGCTGTAACACTCAGTGCAGTGCCCTGATGATTGATTCTACTTAGAATTGATTTTACATTAAAATGTGTCTGTCTATTTTTATTCAAAAACAGTCTAGATTGAAAATGGATTGAAGTTGAATTTTTAAGGGAAAAAATGGCTGTGCTCTAAGCCACAATATTTATCTTTGAGAATATTTCCTACTAAAAAGGGCTAAAATTGATACAAGGTTTTTGTGGTGCTTTTTATTATATTATCTGTGTACAGCATTGTGGCAAAATGAAAAAGACTGTTCAAAACCTACTGCCTCTTTAAGAGAACTTGAAAATTGCCAGGAAAAATAAAAGTACCTAGGAATAAACTTAGCATGATATGCATTGGAAATAAAACTTGAATAATTACTTAAGAACAACGCCTGCCCCCTATAAAACCCTTGAGTTTTACTGAAGAATAAAAACAATTTTTTAAAGATTTTTTTTTTATTTTTAGAGAGAAGGGAAGGGAGGGAGAAAGAGAGGGAGAGAAACATTGATGCACGAGAGAAACATCAATCGCTTGCCTCTTGTGCGTCCCCGACTGAGTACCTGGCCCGCAACCCAGGCATGTGCCCTGACCAGGCATCAGATGGGTGACCTTTACGTTTGTGGGATGATGCCCAACCTGCTGAGGCACATCAGTCAGGACAGAAAAGAAATGTTTGAATAAATTGAATGAGAATACCTCATTCTTCAATAGGATGACTCACTATTATAAAGATGTCAATTCTTTTTCTATTAATCTATAAATCCACTGTAAGCCCAATAAAAAAAAAACTAGGAGAACTTGAATAAATAACTCAAAAGTTCATGTATAACAATGAATGTTTAAGAGTGGCCAAGATTATTCTGGGAAGTGTATGTATGGTGAGAAGAAGTATTAAAACTCACAGCTATAATAATTAAGATGTATCTAACTGCAAGCAAACAGACTGTCAATAGAACAGAGTGGAGAGACTAGAACTGTCAGGATCTGCGGCTATTCAGTGTATCAGAGCGTCGCAGGTGGGAGAAGCAGAGTACCTGCCCGCCCATCGTGCAGTTCTGGGTCAGCTGATTGGTTGAGGGAGAATGTTGGAGTTCCTACCTCATTTCTTACACCAAAGTAAATTGCAAATGTTAAATGTAAAAAGTAATAGCAAATAAGTACCAGAAAAAATATAGGTACATATTTAATCTTGGGCTGGTAAAGCTATTCTAAACATATAAGAAAAGGGAGGGTAGAAAAAAGAAAAAAACTGATGGACTGGTTAATAAGAATTGAAGTTTCCCCTAAATACTCTAAATATGACTACGAGGTCATTAAAAATCAGATTGGCAACAAATGTGATATAGGAATAATTTATAGTTAATTATAAATCATTAAAAGAAAAGAAAACATTCCAACTGGGCAAAGAACATAAATTGGCTAGACATTCTACAAAAGAGCCATTACATATGGCTAATGAATCCATTTCTGAAAACTCTCAAAATGCAAATTAAAATAATAAAATTCCTTTTGGCATCCAACAGGTTGGCGAAGACTAAACAAAACACAGAATTCAGGAAAGATGGGGGAATAAGCCCTCTAAAACACTGCTAGGGTCACAGCAGAAAGTTAGAGGGTACAGAACCCTGCCTGCTTCCTTTGACTAGAAATCCCACAGTTAGGATTTAGTTGAGGAGACAATTAAGAAGGTAAACAAGATGCTATACCAATGGTACAAACATACCATTTTTTTTATATCAGCAAAAAATCTGCCTATCATTGAGGTATTAGTTAAAGGAATTATGGTCTACTCACGGGACACAACACAGTGCAGCCCTTACATGTTACAGAATACTTAGTGACACGGGAAAGTATGTGCAACATTATTTAAATAATAAAGAAGTTTGTAGAACAGTGAGATCTTAATTATGTGTTTTTAAAAGGAAATACATTATAGCTATATATATGTATATAAATGATATACATATATGATATACATAAAATATTAATATTGTTAGCACTGAGTGGTAGGATTACTAATACATTTGATTTTTAATTGCTTTTCTGTGTTTGCCAAATTTTGTACAATGAAAGTACATGTGTTGTAATCATAACCTTCTACTGCTATAATTATATACATTTAGAAAGTTACAAAGAAGCCCGCCACTTTAAAGAAAAGACTTCAGTTAATGGAACTGGAAAGATAGGACATTTACTTCTGGTTTACACAAGAAATATTTTTTTTCCTTATCTATGCTGCAGAAGGCAATCATGGGTTGATTAGCAGGGTACTAATTTTAAATTCTCCAGAGCTAAACAAGACACATTAGCAACTAATTGGAATATCAATGGTTTGAAAAAAATCTTACTAGCAAAACAATTAGTAACCAAGGCAATAAATACAGCAATAAAAATTGTGAGAAGGTACTGACAGCTGAGTTTTGAGGGATGGATGTGCTGAGCTGCTGGGGCAGCGAGAGCAGAGTGAACCATCTCTGGAACGGAAGCTTGTACTGGTTTTCAAAAGCAGAGTCTGGAGTTAGGAATGAGGGAATGGACCCCAGCATTTGCAGAGAGGAAAGTGCTCATTTCGTGCCATATCTGTAACTGAACCGGTTTCCAAAGGCAGCCATTAACACCAGAAGGGTTAAAACAGTGCTGTCACATGTGTCTGTGTGGTGCCTTCCCCAAAACAGCTTAAAGCACTGCCCTTACACAGGGACACTTGCTGCCTCTCACTGTGAAGTCCAATCCTGGCGAATACAGTTCTAGAATCACGGCTGTGACCGTCCTGCAAAAGCCTGGAGGTGGGAGAGTGGTCGGGTGTCCACAGCCAGTGGGGAGCTCAGTGTGTCTCAGTGAGCAAGGGAAGAGTGCGAGGACGTAAGGACCCATCGTGGAGTTAGGTTCTAGAAGGATCACTGACCCCTGAGCCTAGACTGCCAGGGTTGGGGCAGGGCCAGTTCGAGCAAAGCCCTGGAAAGTCCTCAACAGCCACCAAATGAAAGACTCATTTAGGGCCACGCAGCCCTTGCTTCCTAACCCTGCGATCTCTCCGCTTGCCTACAAGTTTGTTTAAAAATCACATCTTCTTGCAGAAGATCAAAAATATTTCATGTCTGTAGTCATCTTAAACGAGAACCAAAGTTTCCACATTTAAATCTAACACCAGAAAAAGCATTTAATAAAATCCAGGACCCATTTATGATAAAAACTCTGAGCAAAGGGGAAATTGGGGACCATACCTCCATGTAATAAAAACCATATACGACAAACCCACAACCAACATCAACATCATACCAAATAAGCAAAAACTAAAAGTGTTTCCCTTATTGGGAATGAGACAGGGATGGTCTGCTTTAACCACTCTCATTCACCATAGCTCTGGAAGTCCTAGCCACAGCAATCAGACAAGAAGAAGAAATAAAAGGCATTCAAATAAGAAAGAAAGTAGTAAAACTCATTATTTGCAGATCACATGATACTGTATATAGAAAACCCTAATGACTCCACACAAAAACAAACAAACAAACAAACAAACAAAAAGAAAAGAAAAAACTACTAGGACTAATAAATGAATTCAATAAAGTAGCAAAATACAAAATAAATATCCAGAAATCAGTTGCATTTTTGTACCAATAATGAGGTATCTGAAGGGGAAACTAAGAAAATGATCCCATTTATAATTGCTTCAAAAAACATAAAATAACTAGGAATAAATTTAACTAGATGTAAAAGATCTGTATTTGGAAAATTGTAAGACACTGAAGAAAGAAACTGAAGAAGATACAAATAAGTGGAGGCATATACCATATTCATGGATAAGAAGAATTAACATCATTAAAATGTCCATACTACCCAAAGCAATCTATAGATTCAACACAATTCCTATCAAGTTTCCAATAATATAGTTCACTGAACTAGAACAAATATTTAAAAATTTTATATGGAACCACAAAAGATCCCACACAGCAACAGCAATCCTGAGAAAGAACAACAATGTTGGAGAAATCACACTACCTAATATCAAACTATACTACAAGGTAATAATCATCAAAACAGCCTGGTACTGGCATAAAAACAGACACATAGATCAATGGAACAGAAATAAAGAGCTCAAAAATAAACTCACACCTTTATGGTCAGTTAATATTTGACAAAGGAAGCAAGAATGTACAATGGGGTAAAAATAGTTTATTCAATAAATGATGTTGGGAAAATTTTGAACAGATATGTGCAAAAAAATTGAAACTAGACCAACTTCTTAACACCATACACTAGAATAAACTCAAAATGAATGAAAGACTTAAATGTTAGATTTAAAACCATAAAATCCTAGAAGAAAACTTAGGCAATAACATCTCAGACATCTTCCATAGCAATATTTTTTCTGATACATTGCTTTAGGCAAGAGAAACAAAAGAAAAAATAAACAAATGGAACTACACCAAACTAAAAAGTATTTGCACAGCAAAGGAAACAAACCATCAACAAAGTGAAGAGATAATTCACTGAGTGGGAGAACATATTCACCCATATATCTGATAAGGGTTTAATATCCAAAATTTATGAGGAACTTATAAAACTCAACACCAAAAAAAATCCAATTAAGAAATGGGTGAAGGACCTGAGTAGACACTTCTCCAAGAAGGACATACAAATGGCCAATAGACACATGACAAGATGCTCAATGTCACTATTCATCAGAGAAATGCAAGTTAAAACCACGATGAGATATCATCTCACATCCATCAGAATGGCTATCATCAATAAAAGAACAAGCGTTGGTGAGGATATACAGAAAAGGGAATTCTCATGCACTGTGGGTGGGAATATAGACTGGTGCAGCCACTGTGAAAAGCAGTATGGAGTTATCCTAAAAATTAAAAATGGAGCTGTCTTATGACCCAGTGATGGCACTTCTGGAGCATATCCAATTCCACTTCTGATAATACATGCACCTCTATGTTCATTCCAGCATTATTTAGACTAGCCACAATTTGGAAGCAGTTCAAATGCCCATCAGTAAATGAGTAGATAAAAGAGCTGTAGCACATTTACATTTACCCAGTGGAATACTACTCAGCCATAAAAAAGAGGACATCTTTGCAACAGCATGAGTGGACCTGGAGACTATTATGCTAAGAGAAATAAGCCAGTCAGAGAAGGACAAGTACCATATGACTTCACTTAAGTGTGAAATCTAATGAACAAAATAAACTAACAAACACAGTGGAGACAGACTCATGGATACAGAGAACAGACTGACAACCATCAGAGGGGAAGGGATTGGGGGCTGGGTGATAAGGGTGGAGGGATTAAGGGAAAAAAAGAAAAGACTCATGGATATAGACAACAGTATGGTGATTGCCAGAAGGAAGGGAATAGGAGGAGGCAGAAGAGGGTTAAGGGGGGATAAATGGTGATGGAAAGAGACTTGGGGTGGTGAACACACAATACAATATACAGGTAATGTATTATAGAATTGTACACCTGAAACCTACATATTAACCAATGTCTTGTCATTAAATTCAGTAAGTAAATATTAAAAAGAATAAATTTTAATACCACTATTTTTGGCATTTTCCTTGAATAATTTTCATTATATCTTTGTATTACTGGAACTATTTCAATTTCTAAAAATGAGCTCACTATAAAAAACTTAAATAGACACTAGATGGTTTGACCAGGCCTGGTCCCAGGTCCATTCATAGATTTAAAATGCTAGTTTCCTCTATCATACATAAACATAATAAAAACTTCTAAAATAGAAAAATGTGCCACAAATCTGTGTTCTGTCACACAGTCCCGGCAGTCCCCACCCTGTGCTCTGAGAGACACTGTACTAGAGAAGGAGAACCCGCGGACCGTGCGTGGGGCTGGGCTGGGTCCCGCGCCCCTGTGGCAGAGCCACGGTCAGACAGACAGAGCTCTAGAGGGCCCACCTGAAGCACTGCAGCCGGAGTCCTTGGGCAAACCGGCCAGCTTGGTACTCTTTTCCGTCCATTACTGAAGGGACTGTCTCGGTGTCCTGCACAATGACTGCCATTTCACTGTCACGCTTTCCCAGCATGCTTCGGTCATTTATGTTGGCAGAGCCTGTAAGGAGAAACAGAGAAACTGAACAATCTTCCCACCAGGGCAGACTCTGCCAGCTGCCCTCCCCACTCAATTCTTCCTTGCTAACGAAACTCTAATTTTGCTTTAAGGAAAGGGGGGCCCTCTCTAACCCATGAGTGCATCTTGATCAGTTTAAGCCAGCTGTTGCAATTTCATTATTTTTGCCAATGACTGACTTAGGAATGGGCACTTGACATGATTCTAGCCAGTACGACGTAAAGAAAAGTCCATTGGGGGCTTCTGATAAAGTTTTTTTTCTTTTCATAAAATGACACAAGCCTTTGGACATTTTGGCTTGAGGGGATGGATGAGTGTGTGATTCCAAGGGCTTCTGCAGCCATTTTGTAACCACTAGGAGACAAACAAGCTGAAGATGACAAGCAGAAAGAAGGGAGACTCTGGATCTTTAAGTCCCTGAACTAGCCAACACTAGATCTTTCTTAACTTCTGTTTCACACATTTCTAGCTGAATTTTGTATTTTGTGGCTCAAAGGACTGCAACTGATATAATCATTAAACATATGAAGAAAAACAGACATGCTTACCAGTTCAGATCACCTCAGTCAGTTTTTAGACTTAATCAGGCTCTGTAGGCTTTAACTCATGGTCATGTATTTATGAGCGTCAAAACCCAGGAGTACCTTCACAATCAATAGAGACTACTTTCCAAACAGATTATCATTAGTGACTCTGGGTTTTCCATTCTCTCGCCTCACTTGTGTGGCATGCCAACAGCTTCTATATCAACTTTCCTCCATTATGTTTTTAAGTCCAAATGAACCTGTGCTTTCTGTGTTCCTCTGCCTTGTCTTCAGAAACCCCATCATGTTTTCCTCACTAATCACTGCGGATTCATTCTTCTGAATCCTTGTGGTATTCTACAGACCACAGAAGAAGCCTGGCTGATTCCTTTTCCTTCTCCTTCCTCTGGCCCTGGTCACATACTTCACTGCCTCTGCAGATGTGGAGCAGAAGGGTCGGGCTGAACAGGAGCACTGGCTACTCTCTGTGATGGGGACCGTCACAGTGTAAGCCATAGCAGCCTGCCCTGAGCCCTGAGGAAGGATGTTGTACAGGAGAAAAAGCTGTCCCATCTTGAAGAGACTTTACTGCCCTTTGCCACAAAATTGTCACGTGGTTCATATACAAATCTATGATAGCTATGGGCATGAGTGGTGCCCCACGGTGACCCTAGGGATGGATGGAGTACCTCACAGACATCTGAGAGTACTAGTAGAGCACTGTAAGGTGACAACCTTGAAACATTTTGTTTTATTAGCAACAGAGTCCTTTATACATACACTTTTTGATTACACTAGAAAATTCATAGTCATATCTTTAGGCTGGACAGTTGGCCCAACATTAACATGGGCAAAGTTATTTAATCTTTCTCAGCTTCAATTTGCTTTTTATAAATTGGGATCATAATACAGACCTTGTGGCCTCTTTGTAAGAATTAAGATCATGTGAAAGCACTTACTAATCTACAAACTGCTGTACAAATGTTAATTATTATTGACATTATTATCAAGTACTTGTTAATTCTGTAATATGTGCACCAAAGAACACTGTCATAGGAAGGGACAATTTGCTGGCAAGTAGGATTTGTATCAGAGAAGCCTCCTCTCTGGGTTAATCACCCTTCACCGTGTGTGTGAACTGCAACATGGAGAGGAAAACAATTCCCACGGTACTGTTTTGGGACTTCACTACCCCTGGTCTCCAGCAGAGGATGCTCTTGGGATGCAGGCAGCTGGATTGGGTGGTCATCACTGCTCTCCACTGTCTGGGAAACAGGGGATGGGAAGCCTCTCTCTCTCTCTCTCTCCCTCTCTCTCACACACACACACCCCTTTTTACACCAGTCCTCCAGTCCCCCTCCCACCAAGGTGGGCCCTACTCCTAAAGTCAGAAATACATTGCTGGCATTCTGAACTGGAATTCTTAGAGAGAGAGGAGTGGTTCTTATATTTCGAGGGCTGATCTGAAATTACCTGGGGCACTGACTCTGAGTAAGTGTTGGCTACTATTTAACAGGAATGTGAAGAAAGAGCTGAGAAAATTTTAGATGAATGTAGTGAATGAGGTACTGGAAATGAGATATTGAGGGATGTAAACGCTACCTCTGTTCTTATTAAACATTCCCATATTCTAAAAACCCAGTTCAGAGCAGCAGATGCAGCACTATTCCATTTCTGTATAACACGAGGAAGAAGAGACAGCAGGGTTCTAGAGAGAGACACGGTAAAGTGTTAAGAAGGGGGAAAGCCTTCTGGCAAAGAGAGGGAGGACAATCGGGGAATTCTGACATTTTAGTCTATACACGTTTTCAGAATTTTAATTGTTTACAAAATATGCTCTTTATTCATGTAATACTTTTATGGTAACTGCAATCTATTGTTTTTATTAGGACAGTGCTCTGAAAATTTAAAACCACTTAATTTTTAGAAAATGATTTTTTATTGTATTTTTTCATTACCATTTATCCCCCTCATACCCTCATTGTCTGCTAGTATTAGTGACCTTTCTAAAACTTTGTGCAATATACCAAAATACAAAAAAGCATATGAAAAAATATATATATTTTCATACATAGAAATAAAACTTAGGAATACCAAACACCACTGAATTTAACACTCGGGCTGAAAAACAACACAACCACCCAGAAGCCCTCAGGTGTCCTCCACGCAGGCCCTCCCTCCTCTTACCAAGTGGGAGACTCGATAGAGAATCTGGTGTCCATTATACTCTGCATGTCTGTGGTTTATATGAAGGGAGTCCTACCTAACCTTTTGAGATGTGCATCTTTCATTCAATGTTATGTCTCAGGGATTTATCTGTGCACAATTGTAATTATTATTTTCCTTGAATGAACACACCAGGGCTTATTCATTCTACTGCAGATGGAAGTCCGGTTGTTTCCATGGTTTTGCTGTGATGCACGCTTGAGCTGCACACAGTGTGTGCATGTTTCCTGGTGTACACACGTGAGAGTCTGCCCAGGCTCCGTCTGCAGAACTGGAGACTGGTGCTCCACAGCCCTGCAGTACTTGGATTGGACGACTTTTTAATTTTTGCTAATTGGCATTTTTAAAAACTGTTGTTTCATTATTATATTAACGAGGATGAATAGCTTTCATATATATAAATATGATATGTCTCAGATACATCCTCTTGGGTGACGTTCTTTTTTAAGTCTTTTTTAAAGATTTTTTTAAAAGATTTTATTTATTTCTTTTTAGAGAGGGAAGGGAGGCAGAAAGAGAGAGAGAGAGAGAAACATCAATGTGCGGTTGCTGGGGGCCTTGGCCTGTAACCCAGGCATGTGCCCTGACTGGGAATCGAACCTGCGATGCTTTGGTTCACAGCCTATGCTCAATCCACTGAGCTACACCAGCCAGGTATTTTTTTTTTAAGATTTTTTGTTTATTTATAGACATACGGGAAGGGAGGGAGAAAAACATCAATGTGTGGTTGCCTCCCATGCACCCCCTACTGGGGACCTGGCCCACAACCCAGACATGTGCCCTGACTGGGAATTGAACCAGTGACCCTTTGGTTCTCAGGCCAGCACTCAATCCACTGAGCCACACCAGCCGGGGCTTGGGTGATGTTCTTATACAGTTCCTTTGCTATTTTTTTTTTCTTGGAGTTATCTTTTCATACTGATTTATAGGAATTCTTTATATGTTTTGAATACTAAGTGTGCTGCAAATATCTATTTCTAGTTTGTGGTTTATCTTCTTATTCTCTTTATAGTGTCTTTTAATGAATACAGTTCTGAATTTTAATGCATTTGGATTTATCTATCTTTCCCTTTACGGTGTGTGCTTTTTTCCCATCTCATTTCAGAAATCGTGACTGCGCCTGTGGCAGGCAGAACAATGGCCCCCAAAGATGCCCGTGTCCTATCCCCCAAAGCCTGTGCATCTGTCGCGTCACAGGTCAAAGGGGCACTCAGGGTGCATGTGGAATAAAGGATGTTATTCAACTGACCTTAAAATAGGGAAATTATCCTGGATTATGTGGGTAAGGCATCCTTAATCATAATCACAGGCATCCTTAAAAGAAAATGGGTTGGAACTTTGGGGAACCTGCAGAGACATATAATACTGCTGCCTTCAAAGATGAAGGAAGGGGGTCATGAGTGTGGCCAGCCTCTGAAGGCTGGACAAGACGAGGAAATGCATTCTCCCCCAGAGCCTCCGGAAGGAAGGCAGCCCTGCCGGCACCCTGACGTCAGTTCAGGGAAGCCTGTGTGGGACCCTGAACCTACAGAACAACAAACCTGCACTGTCTCAAGCCCCTAAGTCTGTGGCCGTGTGTTGCAGCAGTCATAGACAAGGAACATACCCACTGTGCCGCGGTCTAGTGTTTTAAAGGAAAACGGATTTTTCTGTTGAGCCCAAATCAGCTATCCTGTACTTCCCACCCCCTTCGTGTTCCCTGTGCCTGCAGTTCAGAAATTCTCAGCTTGAAGTGCCCGTGAGCATTGCCTAGGAAGCTCTGAAAAATACTGGTGCCAAAGAGAAAAACAAAAACACCTCGATGTCCGGGCCCCAGACCAGACCAATTTTATGAGAATTTCTGCAAGTAGAAACCAGACACTTTCAATATTGCCCCACCCCTTTAAAAAAAATCTATCCATTTAATCCATTCTTTAAAAAAATCTGTTTTAAGATAAATTGCAGACACAAATAAACTTCTCCATAATTATAAGTTTCTAGAAGCTCCCCAGGCAGTTCTATAGCAGTCAGGGTTGAGACGGACCCACAACACGGGATCAAGTGGAACCCCTCTCTACCTGGGCAGCCCTGCAACCACAGCCTCTCGTCAGCCACGCAAGCCTGCCGCGTTTCTCACCTACCCACCCTCGCCCGCTCCAGGTCTGCAGTCTGCACCTGATGTTCCTGGTGTCAGGTGGACAGGAGGCCAGCCGCCCCTCCGGCCCAGGAGTTCTGTGGGGCAGCACAGTGTGTGATTCCTGCTTGACACTCCCCACTGTACTCTGCACTGGATTAGTGAGCACCGAAAACTCACTTCACATAGTCAACACGATGGACTTAAATTCTACGTAAGGATAGCTTTGTTTTGGCTAGGAAAGCAAATCAGTGTTAACTTGGCTCAGTGACCACATTAAGATGGGTTAGAAAACTGGATTTGGTCACAGGTTTCATAACCAGCGGGGTCGCTCAGGCCAACAGACAATGGAAGTTCTGCACCAAAGAGACTTTAGGGTGAGAAGACAACAAGTATTTCCTCCTGAGGGAACAATGAGGATAAACACTTACTCACTTTTCTTACATCAATCATTCAATAATTCTGGCATAAGTTTCCCATGTTAGAAAATTTAATCATGGGTTACTTTAACTCTTAAGCTTTGAGATAACTTGCTTAACACCTGTAACATATTCTTCCAGAACTTCTCAAACTCCTCTCTGAGAATTTTCAATATCGCTCTCTGTGTTAGGAACTAAAACTGGGCTGATGGGTTCGAGCAGCAACAGCAAACTTGCTGACTCTTCCAGCTTCTACTGAGATAACAAGAGCAAGGGGATCTTTGGAATTTTCCCCGGGGCGGGGGGGGGGGGGAATCTGTTGTGCCCTGTGGGAAGGAGAAAGAGAAGTCAGCCCCTAGATCCCAAAGGAAGACCTCTGCATGCTCCCAGGGCCACATTTCCAGTCTCCAGAGAGGGAGGAAGAATTATGTGCAAAATTAACCTATGACTGATAGCCTAAATGAACTGTACCTTGGAGGGTTCAGAGACCTTTCTACAAAGTTTGTCAATTAAAAACCCCAACAAACCTATTTAACTGATAGCTCTGTTACTGAAAACTACTTTGCATTTTATACTTGAAGTAAAACAGAACAGGTTGAAAATCAAAATGACCTTTAAAAGTAAAATATTTACATCTGTCAATTTTTACTTCTAGAATTCTAAAATCTTTCTACAGAGATCAAGTGAATTTTATTTCACTTCGTTTGTTTTTCCATTTCAGCAAACATTAGTATTTCTCCTTCCCACTGTCATTTGCCAAATTTCATATAAATATGTTCTGAGATTGGCTTCTGAAGGGCAAGGCCAGAGTAGCTTCAGGGGAATCAGAGAAACCTTGTTCTGGGTGAAATAGGGGAGTAAGTAAATCCCTATAGAGCTCTGATCCCTATAGAGCAAGAGATCAGAGATGCAAGACATTTTTCTTAAATGCCCAGTATATGTATTCATTGTGTGTGTGTATGGGGGGTAGGGGGTGGTGGTGGTGAGACCACACTGTGGTCTATACAATTTTTGGCTTCAGAACAACTTTTTCTTTCTTTCCAATCATGTTCCAGATAAGGCAGTCTCATTACTCCTAGATCTGAGGCTTTTTTTTCCCCCTTTTATCAGTGGAAGATGTCTACATTTACTGCCAAGACATTTCAAAATGCTCCAGGACATTTAGTTTCTTAAGGAATAGGGAAGTATCTTATAATAGATGAAAAACTACATTTCATTTAAAACAGATGAGCAGAATCCCCAATAGTGGGACACATTGTCTCTCTAAGCAACCTACCCCCAGCCCTTGTCAACTCATTTATCTGGCTGATTATTAATACTGTTTCTCCTCCTGGCCTTTCTCTGTATATGTAACATAATATTAGAAAGCAAGACAATTCAGTGATGGGAAAATAAAGCTTTCCATGTGTATAAAACAACAAAGCTGCACACCCATCCCTCTGGTCAAGCTGATCTAATCTGGGTAGAATGCACAACCAGTAACTCTCTCACGAATCTGCTGGTGAGGAGAGGACTCTGGAGATTTCTGTTGTGTATCCTTGACAAAAAAAGACGGCAGACTTCATTCCAGAGCTACATCATACCATTACTCCACAATTCCCCCTAACCACGCTCACACCAACCAAGCCGGTCCACTCTGCACCCTGTTTAACGACACCCAAAACAAAGACTCTAGGGAAAACACAGACATCGTGGAGGCAACAGTACTTCAATAGCCTCCTGATTCTGACCCTCCCACAACTTGAGATCTGCGACAATGGTGAGGTGGGTGGGGGGCAAACACACACACATCACCACCAGGTACTCATGTGTGACCATTTTCCCATCCATTTCTCCTCCTTTGAGTCCCCACATGCAGGCACTTGGATTCAATAAAAATAAGGAATGGAAAAGAATTAAAGGGAGCAGGCCGACTATGGCTCTGCTGGGCCAAGCTGCCGCCTTCGGATACTGTCATTTACACAGTGGTCATTTAATTGCTCTGGGCCTGTGCTTCTTCACAGATAAAAATGGGGATTAGATAGTTGTAAGCAAAACAGATCCCTTCAGAAATGTTTTAGATGGCACGTTACTGTCCCTCTCCACTGCACAGAAAGCACAGAGGAATAGAAAGATTTCTGCATGATTGAAGTCAACCAGCAAGAAACACAGTCAGAGACCATGTACTTACCAATAATAACAGTGTTGTCATCGGCAATTAGCAACTTGCTGTGGACATAGATGAGCTCAGTGACTAGGTTGCCTTCAAGCTCAGCGTGTGTTCTAAGACCACAGAACGATATGTAATTTATCCACTGATTGCCAACTGTAAGTTTAAAGAGAAATTACTAAAATTAATATGACCAAGCTCAGTAACGGCACATTCAATTTTACCAAAACAATGGTATTACTTAAATAGGTTAAGAATAGACTGTATAATGTGCGTGTCAACGTGCGTGTGTAATTCCCGGATTCGCCCAGGATCTATTTTTGCTATCTGAGTAATTTTATACTGTTGATCTCGTACACACACATTTAAAAAATCATACAGAAGTGCTTCCATGTCTTCTTTTTGCTGAGGCAATCCAAAAGTATATTTGAATATGAACATTTTATTTCAATGATTTGGTGAGTAACTGCTGCAGCGCGATCATCAAAGCTGAGCCCGAGCAGATAAGCCAAGGCTTTGGTGTGACCTTTGCACCTGTCTTGCTCACCACCTGTTGCAGCTGAAATCAGATGCAAGATGTGTGCCCAAACTGCCTGAGGTATGTACAGTTTGCAGCACGAAGGAGCAGTTATATTTTACAGACTTTGGGTAAATATAAATGGTGGCAATTAAATGACGCTCCTCCTTCTAAATTATGAAAATGAGGAAATGAAGGAATTCTGACTACATTTGACTTTGGAGACTTTTCTTCAAAGCAAGCAGAACCAGGTTTGCACTTGAACTCATTACCCTCCCCTCATGTGAGGGCCTTTCCTATGATAAGGAGAAATGCATCCCATACCCAGCCACCGCATCACCGCCACCCTGACACGACTGGCTGTCGCAGGCGGTACGGTCCCTCTCCTACATGGTAGTTGTCTGGGATAAGCAAAGTCTGATACGAGAATAAATAAAGTGGAACCAAACCATCACAAATTCTAATAGAAAGAGAACATAAATCTTATTATTTCTTTATTGGAATCTGAAGCACTTTAGTAGAACCAATGTAGTTCATGTTCTACTGACCGACGTTTCCACGTATTAGCAATGTTTTCTATTTTATTGTTGGTGTCATTCAGTGTTCCTATTAAGTGTGAGTATCTCGGAAATAAATTTATTTATATGTTACACACAGAGACCCTCCCCTTACAGATAACCCTCCCCTCACACATATGGGCGACCCTGCAGCTGTGTCCGTGGGACTGATGTGCTGGTGCCCTGGTACATCATGTGTAGAGATGCATTTCTGAAGTTTCACATAAACAATGAACAAAGTAGGAAATGAGGAGTACTTTCTTAACATGTGTAAAAATTAATATATGTATAATACATGAACTATATATGTACATCTGTGTATGTGTGTATATATTACCTTAGGGACATCAGCCAATGCATTTAGACTAAATAAATCACTTAAGAAGTAAAACCATCTCCATTTATAGATAATATAATAGTACACTTGTGGACTTGATGATAAAATTATCTCAAACAATAAAAGAATAAGCATAATAGAATATAAATTTAGGAATCAATAGGCTCCAAACACACAAACAATAACCATTCAGAGGATATAATCATAGACAAAGCCTCACTTATAATGGTGACAGAGAAGGTAAAACACCTAAAGATAAACTTAACAATAAATGTGCAAAATTTTTATGAAGAAAAATTTTAAACTATTGAAAGACAGAAGAATTAAAGTTGAACAAATTAAAAGACATCGCTTGCTCTGGGATAGAACAATTCAACATAAACAACAACAAAAAAAGAAATCCCAACTCTCTTTAGATTAACTTACACATGTAAGGTTACTTACAAGGTAATCTCAGTAAGACACCAACAAGTTTTCATGGAACTAGAAAACCTGATGCTGTAGTTTATATGAAAACATAAACATTCAAGAATGGTCATTGATAAAACTGGGAAAGAAAAGTATGGGGGGACATGAATCCCATCCCATACATCTGATATTAACACATGCCATAAAGTCTGTGTCATTGACAGTGGGGAACTGGCCTATGAATAGACAACTGAACCTGGGAATGGAACAGAAAAGTCCAGAAATAGATCCAAGTGCATATGGAAATTTTGCATATGTACATAAAGGCTGCATCTCAAATAACTAGAGAAAGCATTTTTACATAAAGGACTCAGACTTTTATATAAAAATCACTCATACAATTGCATCAGCATTTGAATACCAGTGTCAGAAGAAACCGGGTAAGTTCCTGTATGGCCTGAGTGTCGGGAAGGCTTGACATTGTCCAGAGGCAATAAAAAATAAGGTGGACAACTTTGGCTCAATTAAAAATCACACACACACACACACACACACACACACATTTTCAAGATACAAAACACCACAAGCAAAAAAACAACAGACAAATGACAAAGTGGGAGAAAGTATTTGCGGTATGTGTCACAGATAAAAAGCGAAGGGTGCACACATATAAGGAACTCAATAATTAATGGGAGACAGCTCAAAATCTTGACAGAGCAATGAGTGAAAGACATGAATAGATAATTCACACACACAAAAACATACATTTGAAAAGATATTCCCCCTCATTTATGATAATAGAAATGTAAATTAAAACTACACTGAGAAACCACTTCTTACCTACGGGATTGGCAAGAAAAAGCAGGATAATGTAAAAACCAATATATCCAATGCCAATATAAAAACAAGAATAAATACATAAATATAGAAGGGAAAGCTTTCATTACAGCTGCAAATAAGTAGAATTGCAAATAAGAAATTAAGAAGAAAGTAATAAATATAGAAGAAATAATAGAATTAGAAAACCAGCATTTAGCAACTGTCATGGTAATAATTGAATCAGAGTGGTAATAATTGATTCATTAGAGAATCATTAATACATGCTAAAAATTATTGGGTGTTTGATGAGAAGCAGGAGTTCTACATAGCCTCAAAGCGTTTTTCCACAAATACTTACTAATTACAAAGGGAAAAAGTAATCTTATGGTGGAGGAACCTGACAAATACCACCTTCACTCGGCGGCCCGTTAATGAAACCAGTAGTGGGGCACCCCAACATCGTGTTCCGGCTGACACGGCCCATGAGGAAGAACCCATCACTTCTGTAACCTTTCCACTGAAAGTGCATAACCTGCACCTAATCGTGAGGAAGCAATGAATATACCCGCACTGAGGGCTTCTCTATAAAATAAGGAGTCTGTACTTTTCAAAAATATCAAGTTCATAAAAGTGTCCACCTTCCAAAAAAAGATTGGGGGATTATTTCAGATTAAAGAAAAATAAAAATACATGGCAACAAAATGCAACACATGATTGTTGACTGAATCTTGAGTCAGAACAAAACATCCCCCGTTTTGCTATAAAGGGTATCAGGAAGACAACTGGTGAAATTTCAGTAAGGTCTATAACAGGATAATAGTATTTCACTGATGTCAAGTTCATTTATTTTGATAATTGAGTTATAGCTGCTTTAAAAATGTCTTTTTTTTTTCAGGAATCCCTACTTATGTATTTAGGGGTTTATGGGTATCATGGCTGAAACTCATTCCGGAATGGTCCAGGGGAAAAATGCCCACCTATCTGGTAAAGGAGAATGATGAAGCAAAAAGGTAAAATGTTAACATTTGGGAAATCAGGGTGGAGCGTATATAGCAGTTCTGGAAACTAGAAGTCTAAAATTATTTTAAAGTATTTTTTTAAACATCAGTGATACTGACTAATAGCAACCTAAAAGTTGCTAGTAATTAAGACCTAGTAATTTGTAATTTTCTAAGCATGGATTTGTGCCATTTCAATGCAAGTCTGGAGAGTATCAGCAACCTATCAATTAGCCGGAGAGCTTCAGAGCCCACAGGGTCCAACCTATATCCTTGACTGTAAAATAGCTCTATGCAGTGATAAAAATTTAATTTGTTTGTGAAAAATGCCCTCGAGAAGAAGGTGAAGGGTTAGTAGCCACAACAGGACTCAAAAGAAGGATAAGGGTTGCCAGCCAGAAAGTGAACACTTTGGATGATTCCCAGCATGGCCTGTCAAATGCAGTAGGGTGCCCATCTAGCAGGAAAAAAGCAAGTTGAGAAATTACTCCCATTAGTGTTTTGTTCTGCGAAGAAAACTGGACCGACACATCATAGATACAACGTTGGTGATGTTTCTTGTGGTTCTGAGGAAACAAGTACCTTCTGAAGAAAATGGGAGAAAGCCAGGAGCATGCACAAGCATTAATATGAAGCAACAGATGGAAATATATCAGGAGGTTTCCAAATTATATGTCATGGAGGTACCGTATCTCAGAATCTCGAGGTTTATACAGGCTCCTAGGACATATCTGTTATGAACATTGTACATATATACCTCAAAAGATGAGAAAATCAATGCAGCAGGCTCAATATTTGTAAGAAAATTTTGTAAAAGGACTTCAAGGGTTGCCACATGCCTTTGTTACTTGAAAACCTGTAGCAGTTTATATTTGTACATTTCTAATCTTCATCGAATACATCCAGACCTTCTGTTAAATCATACTAAATTGGATGCTGAAATGTCATAACTCACAAAAATTGTAAAAATGATAAAGAAATGCTTTAAATTAAACACTAAATCATTGAAGACTGGAGTATCAGATAATTATACACTAATAGCTGCAATTTTAACATATTCACAATGGCAGTTCTGTTATTTTTAAAGAACTGACCTGGTACAGAGCTATAGTTTTTCCATCCAATTAGAGATTAGCTGGTTCATGGATTTAAAACCCACTCTGCATTTACAGAAACAAAACCAACAACAGAACATTGCACCTCAGAAAGGGGCATTCTGTCATTAATCTGTTCTTTCCTGTTTAGAGTATGCATATTTTCCCCACTGAGATGTCTGATTTTGACCTGTTCCCAGTGTGCTTGGAAATCTTTTCAGAAGAGGGCTTAACATTGAAATTACTTCTTGTGTTAAAATTCAATTTTCCCTCTGAATAGGCAAAGGCAGGGAAAGGGCCCAGAGCCCAGGGAAACGCTTTACAATAAGCTCAGGCCATTTTTGTGGTTGAGAACCTAAGCAGGCTTGTTCTGACTTGTTATTTTCCTATAACCTCACTTTGCATCTTACTAGCCACTGTCAGCACTGAATGGCCTTCCTGACTTTGTTTCAACAGTCTGTCTTTTAGAGTCTTACTCCCTCACTATCATCTTCACTTGAAGCTGTTAGGAAATCAAGTTAAGGATAATGCTCTGCTACATCTTCTCTGTCCTGGATGCAGTTAGGTAAAACTTAGCAAAGTATTTTTTATTAGTGACATACATGTCTTATGCGGGAAGTTGTTTCCAAAGTTTTTTATTTGTGTCATTAAAATTAATATTACTGTTTTTTCTAAAGTTGTTTTAGACTGAGCAACCAATAGTGAAAAATTCTTCAGCACCCAATATGCATACATCAGTATTATACACATAAGTTTAATGCATTATTTGAAAGCTTCCAAATCATTTAAAAACCCACATGCCCTAAAATTTACTCCTTTATAACGTACAAATCACTGTTTTTTAAAGTATATTGACATGCTGTACAATTATCACCACTGTCTAATTTTAAGACATTTTTATTAGCCGCCAGAGAAACACCATATGTATCAGGGGTTACTCTCTGTCCCGCCCTCTCTCTGGATGCCGGCAAGGATGACTCTGCTTCCCTGTGTCCATGGACTTGCCTGTTGAAATGCTTCATAAAGAGTGCAATTATACAATATGTGGCCTTTTGCATCTGGTTTCTTTTCACTTAGCATAATATTTTCAAGGTTCATCCATGTTGTGGCATGTATCAATACATTCCCTTTATTAACTAAATAATATTCCACTGTAAGGATAAACACACTATGGTTCTACATTCACCAACTAATGAACATTTGGGTTGTCTCCACATTTTGGCTACTATAAATAATGCTGCTCTAAACATTCATGTACAAGTTTTTGTGTGGACACACGTTTTGCACTCTCATAGGTAGGTATTATGCAGCAGAACTGCTGAGTTATATTATAACTTTCTGTTTAACTTTGGAGGCATTATCCAATTGCTTTTCAAAGAGCTACACCATTTTGAATTCCCAACAGTATTGCATAAGGGTTCCAGTATCAACATGTCCTTGTCAATCCCTTTTTTTATTTTTTAAATTATATCCATCATGGTGGGTATGAAGTACTAGCTTGCAGTTTTTACTGGAATTTCCCTAAACACTAATGATGTTGAGCATCTTTTCATGTGTTTATTGAGCATTTATATATCTTCTTTGGGGGAAATGTCTACTTAGATCCTTACCCCATTTTAAAAACTGGGCTTTTTATTGTTGACTTGTAAGTGTTCTTTGTATATTCAGGATACCAATTCCTTATCAGATTTATGATTTGCAAACATTTTCTCTCATAATGGATTAAGCAATGGTTTCTTGGATTGTACACCATAAACACACACATAAAAATTTCATCAAACATAAAGGCTTTCATTTGTCCCCAAGGACATTATCAAAGAAACAAATGACAGAATGGTTTCTGATGAGAAACTGGCTGTTAATCTTCCTTATTATTTGTTTGTCCTTTGCTGCTTCAAGATTCCTCTTGTTTTTGTCTTTCACTATTTTGATTGTAATGTGTTTTGGCGTGGCTCTCTTTAGGTTCATCTTGCTTAGATTTGGTTGAGCTTCTTGGACGTGTAGATTCATGTTTTCATCAAATTTGGGAAGTTTTCAGTCATTATTTCCTTAAATATTCTATATGCACTTTTCTCTTTCCTGTCTTTCCGGGACTCCCATTACATGTGTGTCGGTGTGCCTGATGATGGTGTCCAGGACTCCGAGGCCCTGCGCGCTTTTCTCCTTATCTTTCCTTTCTGTTCCTGAGACCAGACACCCTCAATGGACCTGTCTGCAAGTCGCTGACTCTTCTGCCTGCTCCAGTCTGCTACTGAGCCCCTCCAATGTGCATTCATTTCAGTCATTATACTTTTCAACTCCCAAATGCGTATGTCTGTCATTCCTCTATTATAAGAAAGGAACTTTTATAGAAACTTTTTAATTAAAAAATCCTATGTTTATATATTCTGTACTTGAGGATACATTGTTTTTATACTTCCTTTAGTTCTTTACATATCATTTCTTTTAGTTCTTTGAAGGAAGAACTTAGTTAAACTAGTTGTTTCAAAGACTCACACTGTCAGGTCAAATTATGACAATTATCAGAACTACCCCAATTATCAGATCAGCATTTAGGATCTTCAAGCCCATTAGGCTCTTTCCAGTGGCTACTAGGCTGCTGGTTTTCAGAGTGATGAGCTGGTTTTCATGGCTACTGCAGAACGGAGGAGATGGGAATGGGCATATGACAAATTAAAATGCCCCAAAGCTTGCTGTTTTTACCAAGATGCTGATATCTTTCTTCAATAAACACTCCTCCGAGTGTCACATGCCTTTGGTAGATTTCCAGAGTTCGAAAAAGGTAATTTTTATATTTTTTGTGTTTTAGTTGCTTTTATGTAGGAGTGAATATTTGGAAATCCTAACTATGCCATTCCTAGTAATATTCTAATTATTTTTTTAAAAAATTTTTTAATTCTCACCCAAGGATTTGTTTATTGATTTTTAGATGGAGGGAGGGAGGGAGAGAGAAAGAAACATTAATCAGTTGCCTCTCATACATGCCCTGACCAGCGATTGTACCTGCAATGTTTTGGTGTACAGGACAATGCTCCAATCAACTGAGCCACCCAGTCAGGGCAATGTCCTAATTCTTTAAGTGAAAAATATACATACATGGAAGGACTAATATTTTCCCCCCATATTCTGATACATTATCCAGTGCATTAAATCCTCAAAAAATTGAGGTGACTAGCATATCTGAAGGCCACACCCCATGGCATCATGTCATTGTGATGGCTCCTCCTCACTTCTCCAGGCCCCCCATTGGCAGCTCCATTCTCCCTGCCAGTCGGACTGAAACTCTTCGGATTATCTGCTTCCCTTACTCTTCTGCGCCCGTGCCCCTACTCGAGTCCTCCTCCAGTCTTATACGTATCCTTTCTTTCCATTGCCAGTGTGCCATTACCTCTCATCGGCAGCATGTCTCTTTCTACTTGGCTTACCTACAGTAAGTGACTCTTCATATCAACATCACTTTGGTGCGACCATTCCAGGAATCAGAGGCTTCCATCAACCTCATTGGATCTCCTTCTGGATAAAATCTAGTCTTTTTAATGTGGCCCTTCAACTTTTCACAATCTAGACCAAATATGAACTGAAGGTAAGACAACTTGGGTTCTGACTCCAGCTTATTTTTTATGGAAACTTGCAGACCTGTTGCATAGGGTACAGAACACCATTAAGCCTCTACTATGTGCTGAAATTAAGAGTCAGTTCACAGAGATATAGGCAAGTAGACCTGCAGTTATAATCTATGGTAGTCAAGAACTATGTGTAAGGATCATTTAAGAAGCTACATGAGAACCCTGGCTGGGTGGCTCAGTTGCTTGGAGCATCGTCCTATTCACCAAAAGGTTGTGGGTTCGAACTCTGGACAGGGCACATATCTAGGTTGTGGGTGGGCCCCCAATCAGGGCACATATGGGAGGCAACTGATAGCTGTTTCTCTCTCACAGTGATGCTTCTCTTTCTCTTTTTCTCTCTCCCTCCCCCTCTAAAACCAATAAACATGTCTTCAGGCAAGGATTAAAAAAAAGAGAGAAGTTATTTAAGAAAGTGCCTTTGACTATATGAAGGATTATGAAACTGAAAGGTATTAATGTGTTCTTTTCTTATGTACCTTCAGTATAACACCCTAAAAAATTCAGACCCTGGAATACCTACACTTACAGGAGGCCACACAAACACCTGTTAACCTTGTTAACATTTGTGTCTGCATCCCTAATGCAGGGAGAACAGCTGTCCTGCTCACTACCTACGACTATGGCACAGGGTCACAGGAGAAGGTTTACAGAAGGTCGTGTGAAGTGCCTTACAAATCCCATTCATCATCAAAACAATGACCATAAATAAATAAAAATAAGTCACAGAATACATTATAAGATACTCTCATTTTTATTACCTAGGCATCTCAAGTCACGTTGTCTTCATTTGAACATTTGTTTGGACAATTTAATGAGAATAAATTTACCTCTGTTAAGTATTTCATAGGATACCTTACGGAAATAGAGTTCTATAATTACACTGCGAAGATATTCATGATTATTGATACACCACCAAAGCAAGCATGGAGGAAAAGATAGGCAGTTACTTACGCTCTGCTTTTAACTGCCCAAGGATGGAATTTTCTCCTCTGCACATGGTTCTGAAGATATGCAAAGAAAACAAATAATTATGGAGGTTTCAAAGGAGCCAATCCCAATTTGTGGGAGATAGCCCCAAGCTAAGTAAAAACAGAACAAGCGCTTTTATGAAAAGATGCTACATAGACTTTTTTAAAAACAAAAAAACCCAATGAGTATCACTTTTGTAATGTTACTGATGGAACAAGGTAGATGGAAAAGTTATAAAATGGATTTCAGGAAGACATGTTATTTTTAAAAGATGGATTATGAATGAACTTTCTTTCTTAGAAAATTCAGTGCCAGTGAAGATAAATTTAGAATGCCGCAAATAGATAAGAATAATCACACAATCACTTTGCCTTCAGAGGTGAAAAGGGCAAACACTTAGCAAAGTAATTTTGGAATTAAAGAAACTGTTATACTTGGGCTATCTCTGTAAAGTCGGCAAACCCCTTAAAAGTGAAAAATATAGTTGTGAGTAACTAACTATTAATGATTTTGTTTTTTCAAGACTCTGATAGTAGCCTGTGAATTATAAAGACTGACAAAATAAAAAATTCTATGCTCCATCTGCTTGCTTTATGAAAGTAATTGAAAATACAGTTATGCCTGGAAAATGCTGATATTATTAAAGATGATGCCAGCAAATAGAGATGTTTTCGCATAAAAAAGGTTATAGTTTTAGTTGCTGAACAAAAGCCAAGCATGTTATTTCATTCAGCTGGTTCAAACCCAAGAAAAGAGTCACAAAAAAAATAATTACAATTGACGATATTCCAAAAATAATATTCAAATGTCAAACAGAGTGGTTAATATCCAATTAAACATTCTGTCAGGGCCTTAAATACTTGAAAAGCTTCGTCTGTCATGTTGTAAATCAGATGATGACAGAAATGGCCAAGTCTTCCATCTAAGGGCATAGACCAAAGCACAAAGTTCTCTCATACTGCTGCCAGGCAAAATTACTCAAGAGGAAACAAAAAAAGTTTTACTTGAGACCCTGGAAGGAAGATACAAGTGCGATAAATCTGAATAAAACAAGAGGACTAGAAAAATTCCAGCACATGGGGCACTCTAGTGTGCACAGAAGACCCTCAGATCTTACAAGGGCCCCGTGGGGAGGGGGTCCCCGGCAGGGAGGCATCTAAGCCCTTGCCCCAAATTTGATGAAGGCTCTGAACCCTTATCTGCTTTACACACTGGGGGTTCTGGATGAGGTCCCCTCTGTCCTCTAGAAAGGGTTTGATTATAACGGTGGTCAATTGCAGGGGACTGAAAAACAAGGGACAGTAAGAGAAAATACCCAGGTGCGGGTCCTTGCTTTGCCTTGTTCAGAGTGTGATCCTGAGTGGGCTCTTTCGGACCGCAGCTCACAGAGCTCGTCCCAGGAGCTGGAGTCAGGCCCAGGCCCGACCACTTGCCTCTTCACTCCCATTCTCTTCCCAGCCACGGGACCCAGAGCTAAGCCTGCCTCTCTGCACCAGCCCACCAGCCCCTGCCCTCAGCCCGCCCTCCACATGACGCTCCGCTGGCCAAGGCTGAGGCCTCGAGTGCCTTTCTGAATACGGAAACTCCGCCTTTTAGAATATCAAGGACAGAACTTGCTGCTTTCCTATAATTTTAACTAAGATGTGGTGGAGAAAAAGAATTAAAATTTCAGGAGCTAGGAAAGAACCTTCATGCTCTGTTTTACTAGGAGAGACTATTATTATCAACCTTGTGGAAGGATTTGCTACCTGAAGAATCATAAACAAACATGCACAAATCATAGCATTTCAAGCATTTTTTCTTTTCTTACTACAAGGAATAAAAAACCAATAATGACTGGTAGCTTACCAATAGTTAAAAAATTAATATTTATATATGATATATATTTTATACATACACATATAAAGTCCTTGTGTCCATTTATAAAGATCTATATGTATATGTATATATAATACATATAAATACATATACATACAAAATATGTGAATATAAAGGAGACTAATATTTTAGTTCTTTAGTATATATAAATATGTGTATTATAAATGGAGACAAGAACTCTTTGTATATATTATTTTATATTTTGTATATTATATATTTATTGATATGTATTATATATTATTTTATATTTATAATACATCGATGTCACATATTTTATATGTATTATAAAATTATGTGTATATACATACTAGGCAACCAATATAAAAGAGACCAATATTTTAGTCCTTTTATATTTGCCATATGTCTTAGGCCTAACTGTAGGCTCTACTTGAATTTTACCAGCTAGTAAACAGACCAAGATTCAAAGTAAAATAAAGAAAAGTGTTAATTTGTTCAGCAATCCACTGAAAAGACATGGGCAAATGTTTCCATTCCCTTCACCAGCTGAGGGGCGTGACTGGACGCTGAGAACAGAGGACTTGAGAAACCTGGCACCTGTAGTTGAAGTGCATTATGGCCTGGAGAGCGTTTCCTCCACCAGTTGAAATGTCTCCTTCGAACCCTGGCAGAAGGGGTATCACAACATACACTCGGTATCTCTGGCTTTCCCTGCAAAAAAACAGACACAGAGAGATCCAACAACAAAAAAATGATACATACAGCAACAGTTTCGAATGACAGCCAAGCTTTTCGCATGGTTTTAGAGACTGAACTAATGGCTTCCTGCAGTACATCCATCACAGCCCAGGGCTGCAGGCGTGCTCTTGGACTGGAGGCCGGAAGCTATTTTCCGGGCTAACAGTTCATGACAAACTGAAAAATAAGGGAACCTGGCAGTAAAGTGGGCATTGCACTCACTGTCCCTCTGTAGCATAATCCTCCCTAGGACAAAATTCGTCGTAAGAAAGCCTGGCTTGGATCTCATGGACGGGGTGTGTGTGTGTCTGTGTGAGTGTGTGTGTTGGGGGGGCGGGGGGCAGGGGTTCATAACAAACATGATTTAAAAATACAATCATAATGGTTTTATGTGTAACAAGTTATATCCATACTTAGACCCTAGCTCTGGCATTCAGAGCTAGGGTCATTCAGTTAATAGCTGTTGAGTGAATGATTTCTCACAGCTTAGATCTCTGAGGCAAAAAGACATACTGGACCTACTAGACTGTTTTCCAATGCAGAGGTCATCATTGTTTTGAAACTCTGATTCGGTTCTGACAGCTCTGGTTTAAAGGCAGAACGTTACCCTGGGTCCTTCGAGAATTCTGAGTGACTGCTGACTTGTGAATCCCCTGCACATGTAACACGGTGTGTCTTCGGCCCACTCTCCCAACGGACTAACAACAGCCTTTGAAAGAAAGGCTGCAGAGTAGCCTCATGCTCAGTGATGGCACAAAGAGGAGAACGTGCAGCTTCTTACTTTGGTCCACAGTCAGAACGTCAGAAATTTGGAGACTTTCGTTCAAACAGGTATTGCCTATTTGGAGGCAACACTGTTCAAGTCTTTGTCTCCATTGGGAAGAATCACAGGAAGAAGAGAAAGCCTGGAAATGACTGTGGCACCCACTGGGGTTGGAATCACAGCCACATGTCTCAGAGGTCTATATAGTTCACGCAAAGGTGCTCCTGCTGGATAATTTTCAAATCAGATCCTACTTATACTGTTCATTATACTTAGTTTCTGAAGTGCATTTCTTCTAAGCAATTAACATTTTTCTTTCAGGTGAGTGTTATTACCAGTCTCCAAGGGGTCAGATTCATTACTGATGCCTCTAAATGCATCAGGACATATGGAAAGTGAAGTTCAGGGCAGAAGTCACAGTCAACAGGGGTCAGAAGGCAGTGAGCTTAACTGGTGCTGAGAAACCAGGAATTTGAAGTAGGCTGTTGTAATGGCATGGATTAATCACTAGATGGCAAACACAGTTTGAGGAGGAAAATAAATCATTAAAAAAATGCAAACTGTTCAAGTACTCTCTCTAATAAGGGTAAGAGGCTCACATCCCTAAATGGTAAACGGGAGAGTAGAAAAGAAGAACAGAAAGAGTACATGAGCTATTTCCTCACAGCGAGAATTTACAAGTCCACACGAATTAAACTGGACACTTAAAAACTGACACCATCAGGCCTCAACGGCCTTTCCAGAATCAGCTTCAGTACAAGCGGCCCAGACCCACTGCTCCTTTGCTCAGGGGTGAGCCTCCCTATTAAGGAGGCTTGGCTCACCAGCTCTTTTTGAGTCTGGAATTCCCTTCTCTGCCCCATGGAATCCCAATTCTTCCAGGGCAGCTAAAAGGCTCTGTCCTCAGTCAAGCCATCCTGGATCTTCCAATCAAAACTGGTTTGCTCCTGCCTCTGTGTTCCCACAGCACAATGCCAGAACGTCCACTCACGCCCTCTGGCCTCACACAATACTGATACACATCTGTTGCCTAGGCTATGTGATAAGCTCTTTTGGAATACAGGACGTATGTCCACATATCTTTCTATTTTGGGAAGTGACTGATAGAGGATACTAGCATACAATATGCACTTGATATGGTTTTCTTTGGAAGGATGAGGTCAGGTTGGAAGAATGTTTCTGGGAAGAAAAGGTTAAGCTGCACAGGACGTTTTTCTTTAGATTAAATTACATTTAATTTGAATTTTTTATTGTGGCCATTTTAACCATTTCTAAGTGTACCCCTGAATGCAGGGGTATGAATTACATTTACAGATTGTGCAGCCATCATGATGTTGTGAACCCTGAGAGAAGACACCTGCTAAGAAGGGCTCCCGGTAGCTAGCTGGGCTCAAATTCAAACAAACAAACAAACAAACAACCCCCCCCGCCAGCAATACAACAACAAAAAAACAGAGCCTAGCAGGTGTTTCTACACAGGGACCTCTCATGCACTTCAGGGAGAGACCTGTGCTGAACTACCTGCCTGTACAGTGCTGCTGCCATCTGAGCCAGACCTTATAAAGGGTTTCCTGGAGTCCTACTTCAACCAATGGGACTGAGGCTTTCCTCATCCAATTGGAGCTGCATAGCTCTGACCAACCAGAGTGGCTGTATTCTGACCAATCAGGACAGATCAGGTTGTAAGGATTTGGAGTCTTCATTTGCATGAGGACAGGCCAATCAGGGAACAGGGGCAGGGACTTCTATGTACATAAGCCAGCTCCCCTCTGTCTCTGACCCACTTTCCCTTTGCATTTCCCCGACTGAGCTGAAACACTGAAGATGTCCTGCCAGAGCATAGCGAAGCTGACCAGCGCAGACCAGAGCAGATCGGCACAAAATGGGGCAAACTAATGCACAGCAGGGCCAATCAGCAGAGCTCAAAGCAGGCCTGCAAGGAGCAAAACAGAGTTGTCTAGCCAGAGAAGGGCCTGGCCCAGGGAGGTCTCACAGCCACGCTGTTTTCACAGCCTTGCTATATCACTGTGGGGCTGTTTTGCAGTGAATAAAATTTCATTCTTCACCGCATCCCAAATTGGGTATTTGTTGGTGTGGAAATGGCACCAGTGACCGTTCATTGACAATATCTATTTACAAAACTTTTTCATGACCCCAAACAGAAACTCTGTAATAATTAAGCTATGATGCCACTGTTTCCCTTTTCTGCAACTCCTGGTAACCTTTAATCTATTTTCTGTGTCTATGGATTTGACTATTCTAGATATTTCATCTGAGTAGAATCATACAGTATTTGTCCTTTTGTGTCTCACTTATTTCACTTAAGATAATGTCCTCAAGACTCATCCATGTCATAGCACATGTCAACATTTCCTTCTTCTCATGGCTGAATAATAAACCATTGTATGTATAAACCACATTTTGTTTATCTAGTCATTTGTGATGGGCACTTCGGTCGTTTCCACCTCTGGCTGTTGGGAATGAGGCCTCTGTGAACACCAGCATTCAGTATCTGAGTCCCTGCTTTTAGTTCTCTTGCGTCTACATCCAGGAATGGCATTGCTGGGTCCTATGGTTAGTCTATGTTTAGCTCTTTGAGGAACCACCAAATTACATTTTCTCGTGGATAATATATGCTCACAGTATAAAATTTAAGAAGTAGTAAATTATGTGACAGAAAAAAAATTCTTTTCTGGTAAGACATGGAAATTACCACAGTGTCCTTTGACAGGTGATTGAATAAAGAAGATGAGGTACTACCAAGTCACAAGAAAAGATGAAACACTGCCATCTGTGACAACACGGATGGATCTTGAGACCATCATGTTAAGGGAAGTAAGTCAGACAGAAAAAGTCAAGACTTGTATTGACTCACTCACATACGGCAGACAACACTGAAAACAACAAATGAACGATCAAGACAGACAAAAACTCACAGGCAGAGACAAGAGTGTGGTGGGTACCAGAGGAAGGGGGAGAGGTGAGGTCACAAAAGGTAAAAGGGGACAAATACACGGGGACGGAAGAAAATCTGACTTTGGGTGGTGGGCACACAACACAATATCCAGATGACGTATCATAAAGTGTGCACCAGTGACACCCCAGTAAATTTAACTTTAAAAATGTAACCCCCCCAAATTCTCTTCCATTCCTTTATTCCTGGCCCCTTTCCCCCTTCCTGAGACCAAGTCCTATACCTTCCGTGTTTTCTCAGAAATACTCTATGAATTTACAAGCACACACATGTATTCCTCCCTTCTACACAAATGTTGGAATACTGTAAACTCTTTTCTAAATGTTACTTGTATCATTTACCAGTGTACCCTGGAAACTCAGTACCCAGAGAGTTGCCTGTTTTTCACCACCAGTGGCGTAGTATGCCGCCATAAGCCACACCATACTATTTAGACCAGTTCTCTACTGGTGGGCATTTAAATTGTTTCTAATTCCTTGCTGTTTCAAAATAACAACTTTGCTATGTGTGCTGACCCACAAAAGTTTTGTTTTCATTTTGTTAGAAAAATTTTAGAAGTGGTATTGCTGGTCTTGACCACCAGGTGTTTGTGATTCTGTTTGTAAAAGGCAGTCCCTGTTTATCCCTGTGTTTTATAAAAGCAAAGATGACAGCAAAACAGAGACCTCCTATGTAGGATGTTGAGAAGTAGCCTATAAAAATTTCAGAACTTTAGATTAGAAATTTTTGCAAATGGATATTCTGAGAACCAGAATATTCACATTTTCTTGTTCTTGGGACCCTATTAGCTACATATCAAAGCCTTTTCTGGTTTTATAATGCAGTAGTTCTTGAATTTCCTGAACGCTGTTCAGCACATTAGCAGAAATGTCACAGGTTTTCACTACTATAGAAGGAAAGGGTTCTGGAATTTCAAACCATAATGTTGTGGTTAAGTTTAAGCCAATGAAGAGAAAATTCTATTCGAGAGTCTATCCAATCTTCTTCCTTGATCCCATCAACAGAAAACAACAACTCCCACCTGCTGAGGCTTCTCATTTCTTCTGAAACCCTGCCCCCTCAGAACTTCAGGCGGGTGCAAATGACAGCAATCAGCAGAGGGCAAGAACGGGAGCTCCTAAGCTGCAGAATTATTAACGATTTAAAAGCCAGAGAAGAGCTAGTGGGCAAGCCATCATGCAAGCAATCACACAGCCTATTTTAGTTCAGAACATTTTTATAAAATTGCATCCTCAGGCTTTTGGTAAAAATAACTTTGACTTTTAAAACTCACTCACTCTTACAGCAGTGCTATGTATAATAGCTAAAAATTGGAGATAAATGTCCAATAATAGAGGGATGGTTGACAAAATTAGGCTGTAGCTGCTCAATGGATATAGCTTTTTGCACCACTTAAAGTCACCATTACAATGACCTCCTAGCAGAATACTTCTTTTACTGCGTTACAGTGGCCCCAATGCACAGTTACGATTACGAGACAATTATAGATGTGGCAGGCTGATACTATGAAATATTACCTCATTTTCCCCTTAAATGTGCTCACTTCCCCCCACTCTGTGACTGAAGATCTGAAGCAGGCGTGGGTCGTAGAGTGGCACTCTCAAAAAAGGAACCAGGGCACAAAGATGTCAGCTTCTTTGATTGGGGAACTAGATAGAGATGCTTTGAGTTGAGTCAGGAGCATAAAGAAAAAAAGAGAGACTCAGTGCAGGGACTCTGTCTTTTGCCTTTGAGCAGAGTTCCAGGGACAATAGGAAACACCCCATCATCTTTCCCACAAGAGGGTATGGGGCCCCTCAGGAGCCGAGGAACCCAGAGGAACGTCCACCAGTCCATGTGGTGTGACAGCAATAGAGGAGAAGTGGCGGAAAGGCAGGGTGACAGGAGAAGGCTGAGGCCCCCAAGTTACGGGAAGCCAATGCCAGAACAGGCCCGAGACAGGCCAATGCCGAGAGCTGGAAACCCCTTCCCCAAGACCAGGTCCCCTCAGCAGCTACACCAAGGACGAAGGTGTGTAGCAGCCTGGCTGACTGATTACAGACCAGAAATAGCAAGAAACCCCTAATTCTGTACACATTTATCAGGAACTGATGAAACTAAATCCTTCTATTGCACAGACATGGACATGAGACAGAAATTCAGGTGAGTTACAGAAACAAAAAAGGGACATGTCAACAAAAATATAAGTGTGTATATCAACATGAATGAATAAAAAAGGAGATGGAAAAATAAAAAGTGACATTTTTAGGATGATGAGAATATGGAATTTTTAATAGTGTTTTTAATTTTCATGACTGCTGTCACACTGTCTGTCCCCGTAGAAGGGGAGTACTAATTCACCACGCACATGGGCGGCGGCAGTGGCTTCCCGCGCCTTTGTTTCCTTCTTTGTCCTCCTCTACGTAAGACCCCCGTCCTCCTGCACCCCGAGGTCCGTCCTCAGTGTGGAGGGAGTCAGGAGAAGGGGCGTCTGTGGATCTGTAAGAAGACCCCAAAGGAGGTCACTGTGCTTCTCCAGTGACGAGATGCTGTATTTCTTGAGAATTTGAGATTTATAAATCATATTTCATTGCCGCAAACTTCAAGAGCTGGTTATGAATCCTATCGTTGCTGTAGCTTTTGCTGCAGTGACTGCTTGCAGAAACAAGAAGAATTGCAGTTGGGCCTTAGTGCTTTGTGTGGAGAGTTTTATACCACAGTGCTATCAGTTCTGTGGGAATTGGGTCTGCAGCTCCTTGGCGGGACACAATCCATTTCCTTAGTGTTTGGTAATTCTTTTAAAATGTGGAGGATCTTTCTGAGCTTCAGTTTGCTCCTCTGTGAAAGAGGGGGGAAAGAGGGGGGTGGCTACAATCGTTTCTAGTCCACTAGAAATACTGGCCCTGTTTAGCACTGACTTGGAATATTCCATGTGTGACTTTATAGATTATGAAGTACTATATATTATATAGCAGACACACATACAGTCTTTTCTGTTGGTTATCTTTGGAACATGGCAAAGCTTTTAAATGTAAGAGTGTTCAGGTTAGCTCACTGTGGAGGTTTCAATTCAGGACTTGACCGTCTTGGGCAGGCATGGCCCTGTCCCTCTGTGACCCCAGATAAGGCTCCACAAAACCCTTTATTCAGCTGTTCTTGCCGAGGCCCAGCATTTTCATTCTCACTTTTACAGACTCTCCCTCTTCCTTCCTTTTTCTGGCAGGGCACACGCTCAGGCCCTATGATTGCTGGTCTCCTCCTGGTGTGACCTTTACCTCTCTCTGTCTGTGGAGATTACCATGTACATAATTTTTGGAATCGAGAAAAAGCAAAAAAAAAAAATTATCTACATTAAAAGTTCTCCTGCTGTGATGTGATGTCACCTCTGCTCCAGAAATTTTATAGAGCTTGGAAATTATCTCCTAAGAAAAAAACGTGAAACCAGCAAGTGGTATCTTAGTTTAAATGCTTTTTATTCTTTTTATTTTAATTGCAGTTTAAATTTCTTTAAGACGGTGCTTTGAAAACATACCCCCTCCCAAAGACTGAATGCTGTACAACAGGACATTCAGAACATTTCACATGTTTAAACTCCAGTTAACTGACCATAAATTTCTAGTTTTTGAAAAAGAAAAAAAAATACCCATGTGTGCAATTTGGTACACAAATAAATTATAGAATGTGGTGCTTATAAGATGTAGAATTTCCTTTAAGCCTAAGAATTTTTTATGTGTCAAGCAATTACTTTAAAAAATAGAATATCACCCTGGCCTGGGTGACTCAGTTGACTAGGTGTTATCTTGCAAACCAAAAGGTTGCAGGTTTGATTCCCAGTCAGGGCACGTGTCTAGGTTGCAAGTTCGGTCCCCAGATGGGGCGTGTGCAAGAGGCAGACAATTGATGTTTCTCTCTCACATCAACGTTTCTCTCCCTTTCTTTCTCCCTTCGTATCCCTCTCTCTAGAATCAATAAAAGAATAAATAAATAAATAAATAAAATATTCATCTGATTTTATTATTTTAGAATAAAGTGTCTCTCATGGGTCTCTGGAAGGCTTAACATTAGAACTTTTTGACTTCCCTGGAATGCAGGAAGCTGCGTGCTGAGCGGTGACGAGCACACAGTGAAGTCCCAATGACACGGCTGGAGCCTCAGGTCCACTCCCCAGTAGCTGTGTGACGTGGGCAAGTTGCCTGATCTCACCTGGCCTCAGAGAGTCATTATACATCTACTTGATAAGGTTGATGTGATCAATACATGAAGTAGTGTTAATAAAGCAGCTTGGATGTGAAACAACTCAAAAATTTGGTAACACTATTATTCAATGAACCACCAGTGATTTCAATTAGAAAGCTTCTACACCTTCAAAGAATAATAAAGTAGTGCCTAAAATTAAAACAAAACAAAGCAAAACTGAACTCATATTATACTGCAGAATACCTTTTACTTCATTTCTGTTCTGGGGGAGAGTGCTATAAATCGATGATGAGGAATCCAAAAACCAATTCCTAGGGGGTGTCAGCCGTGGATTTCTGGCAGGAAACCTCTAGCCCACAGGAGGCAAACACGAGGCCGCAGGCTGAATCTGGCCCTCCACCTTGTTTGATCCGGCTGGCACCTTGTTTCTACCCAGCAGCAGCGCTGGGCTCCTTGCCCCTAGTTAAGGAGCAGTTACATTCATACAGTCCTAAAGTTACATTCGGCCCTTTGAAGGCGACTGCGAGGCTAATGGTGTTGAAAACGAGTTTGATGCCCTACGACAGTGTTTGAACAATGTGCCTCTTCTCCTCTCAGGATGAGTGAGCACCAGTGCTGGAAAACCGGAGTAAGTTTCACTTACCCAGCAGCAGCCATCAAATAATTTAAAATAAGGCACATTAGACATCTATTCAGTTAAATCATTTCTGTTCCTAACATAAATATTAATTCTGAAGCAGCTGAGTTGAGTATTGTGTTTCTTTTCCCTGCTTGAATTTACAGTGAGCCAGCAGGTTTCTAGATGATAAATTTCTTTGTAAAAACATTCTAATTTCTTACATGAAGTAACAGTTTATGGTTTTCAAATTTTTTTCACACCCATTCACATGAGCTACATAAGGTAGGGTTTTTTTTATGATTAAAAAAAACAGTGTCAGAAAGGCAAACTGATACACTGAAAAGGTCACATACCTGTGGATAACAGGGTTGGAAAGAACCCAGGTCTCTAGTACCTGGCTCCCAACCAATCCCAGATTCCCAGAGGAACGCGCCCCCTGCCACTCACTCACGGGTAGACCGCAGGCCCTGTCTGGCGCTGTCTACAGTCACAGGAGGCATGAAGACGCTGAGCGATTTTCAAAACTCTGTATTTTTTCAGTGCACTTTAATGTTGTATTTTAACGCAGTTTAATACTGAAATGCAGAGGTATTAAATCAACTGCTTATTTCATTGCGTGTGTCCACTTTGTGCACGATGCACTCACTCTCTCGCTTCCTGACTGTTTACCAAGGCAGCAAAGTGATGCACGCACCTGATCAGTTGGTTCTACTCTCTCTTTTGGCTCATCCAAATATGGCATAAACCAGTTGGTCTTAGACTGTGGATTATGATTTCTTCTCCCTGGTACCTGGTCAGATTTGAGTGGTCAAAGGCAGGCTTCAAGTGGGTTGGGAGCTGGTCTCAAGCCTGGGACAGCTGTACTTCTGAGATCAGACCTTTTGTTTTCTGCAGAGATTCCCACAGCTCTTCTTAGTTCAGAATGGGGTGAACAATATTCTGAGACTCTAGGTCATGGACCGAGCATGAATGCTTTGCACAAACCTGTTTCTGCAGAGAATTATGGTTGTTAAGGGGGAAGCAGGAGGAAGTGAGGGAAGCAGAGAACTCACTTCGGGGAACTGGTATGGGGCTGGATTCCAGCACTGGAAGAAATATAAGGGCTCACCCCAGGTGAGGGAGTTGGCACTTTAAAGACTCTGATCTCTCTAGGGTGGGAGGGACCTGGAGGAGCGCCTGTGTTCCTTGGTCAGGCTGGCCAAATGCTGACTGTCACTTCCCTCTGTCTGCTTGGTGCTATATTCTATTCTTTTTCCAAGAGCCAAAATTATACTTGTTGCTAGGCACGTGACTTTGGGAGGGAAGTTCTGAGTCTCAGCAGAGTGGAGAGCGGAGAAGTCAGCGAAGGGAGAGAGGGGTGAGAGGCGCGAACTAGGGGATGGCACACCCTGGCCCCCAGTGAAGAGGAGGGCCCCCCTGCTGGCAGCCTGCATGATGAACTTTTAAAGTCCACCCTTACCTTCCCTAAGAATAGAAGCTCACGGACTTGAAATGATTCAGTGAAAACCTACTTTACAGTTGCAATTAACACAGGAGATGAATAATAACATGGTGATACAGAGAAGGGGAAAATTCAAAATATATTTCTGAGACAGGTGTGTATAATGAACTAAAACTTTGAATGTGTGATAGACATGCCACATGACTGTCAAGGACAGTGAGACTCAGGAGATCAGAGATATAGGACCCAGTTAATTTGAAATTTAATGGACTTGATTTTTGCTTTCTACAAAGTGGGCATGAAATTGCCAGTCTTTAACATGCCCTGTGAACTTGGAAGCATTCGCTACGGTAAAGCACAAGCAGAGGCTGCCTTGCCTTACCACGCTCTCGCCACGGCTCCCTTCCCTTCAGGAGCGGCCTGCAGGACCACCGAGAAATGTGCAGTCAGAAAGTAGCTTAAGGTGCCTTCCAGCCCCAAAATGCTCTGAGTTTAGAAGTAGTCCAGATCTCTAAAGAGAGTAATATACTAGAGAAATACATTCTTCCAGGCTCCCAAACACTTAAAACAATAACAACAACAACAACAACTTACAGGTCCTTATGAGACCACGTACTGCAGGGAACCAATAACCCGGACGAGTGAAGTGGAGATGGCAGGTATACGAGCCGCTCTCCTTATGAGCAGGTCCCAGCTCCAAAATTCATGACTCACTGCTCAGCTCACTGAGCTCATTTGTCATCTTAATGTATTTCCTTGACTTCCTCCAATTTCATGAAAAAATTATTTTTCCTTTTTGTCAAATATATTTTATAGATAAAATAGATACTCCTGCATCATGAAATGCAAGAGCTGAAAGAAAGATAATGCCATTTTGTAAATAAGACATACACTGACCCATAGAATTGGAGGGCTGGCAAGGATGCAAGAAATGTGTGTGTGTGCATGTATGTTCAATAGTAGACAAGACTTTTTACGAAGGTCATCTCAGAAACAGAATCTATGATGACTGTCTTTTAAAAAATATATGAGAAGGCAAAGGGCAAAGGTCAACTGTAATAGCACAGATCATTATTAATATGTATAGTCATATATGCTGTTCTAGATGAGCAGTAAGCAATTTTGGCTGTGCTCTGATGGTACCTGTGGAACATTATAAAATGCAGTGGGCTACCCGCCCCTCCCAGAAACTTCTAATCCAGGAAGCCTGGAGGTGAGTCCAGCTCTCTGTGTTTTTGCAAAGGTCCCCTGGTGATTCTGATGTGTAGCAAAGGTGGGGATCCCTTCACTGAACCTCCTGCAGGATGCGCTAGGTGTTATGGTGTGTTGCCCAGAGGCTCTCACTGCGGGGTGGAGACAGCCATTCCCTCTGCCACTGTGAGTGCTGGCCCCTGACTACCCACGAGGAAGTTCTTCTCCAAGAACTGTCCTGCACAGGGTGAAGAGACCTGCCTCATCCAAGCTCATGCCCTTTTCCCACAGGCAGCCTGCATCTGACGACCAGTGAGTGGGAGGAGGGGACAACAAAGCCCAACCCTCTAGCTTTAATTTGGGGCAACCCTGAAGGGGTTTTTAATCCTGTCAATGAATTGAAGGTAAATGATGTGGGGGAAGGCGTGGGGTTGGAAGTCCAAAGACTTGAGCTCAAAGCCTTTTTGCTTGTTGCCGTTAGTGGCCTACACAAGTCACAGCACCTCGTAAATCTCACCTTTTCACTCTACAAATAGGGACAGCAACAACAATAACAGCAACAAAAACTATATGATCTATGTTCAGGAGCTGTTGCAAAGATTCGGTAAGAGTCTGTAGAAATAAACTATTAACCATACACAATGGTGGTGGCTACTGTTACAAACTATTCTTAGGACTAAACACCCCCATTTATCACATGAAGAAAAGATCTGAAAGCACCACATGTCACTGAAAGTAAAAAAATGCCTTAATCACCCAATGCGTATGTACTTAACATTCTCCACTGCATGTGTTCAATGGATTGAAATAATAAAATGCAATCCCTTTGTTTATTTGTTTTGCTGCTTTTACATGGAGCTAAAGTCAGCCGTAAAAAGAGAGCATCCTGGGTGCCAAGACAATTCAGTGGGGAAAAAACAGTCTTTTCAACAAATGGTGCTGAAACGACAGGACATCCACATGCAAAGGAATGAAGTTGAACTTCTATTTCCCACCATGCACGAAAATGACCCCAAATAGATGGAAGACTAAATGTTAGAACTAACACTATAAAATCCTTAGATGAGAACAGCAGTAAATGCCCATGTTCTTGGACGAGGCACTGGCCATAGCGCTCTGATACCAAAGCACAAGCAACACAACAAAAATAGATCAACTGGACTTTACCAAAATTATAACATTTGGGGCTTCAGAGGACACTACCAGAAAAGAAAAAACACACCAAATGAGAGAAAATACTTGCAAATCATAAATCTGATATATGACTTGTATTCAGAATATATAAAGAACTCTGAGCAACTCAACAAGGAGACAACCTAACTGAAACATGGGCAAGGGATTTGACAGGCATTTTTCCAAAGATAACATGTGAATGGCTAATAAACAACCAGAAAAAATACTCAACATCACGAGTCATTAGGGAAATCCAAACCAAAACCACAATGAGACACCATTTCACACCTGCTAAGATGGCTAGAATCATAAAGACAGGTAGTAGGTGCTGAGGGTGATACAGAGAAGTTGGAGCCCTCATACAATGTGCAAAGGTAAAATGGTACGGCCACTTTTGAAAACCACCTGGCAGTTCCTCAAACTGTTTAAGGGTTACAGTACGATCTAGCAATTCTATCCCTAGCGTAATGAAAAGATGTCTTCATAAAAACTAGTACAGAATGTGTGTTAGCAGTATTATTCATATAATCAAGAAGTGAAAACCCAACTATCCACCAACTGAAAATGGATAGACAAAACGTAGTATATCCAGGTAACAGAATATTATCTGTCAATCAAAGTACACGAACTACTGACACATTCTATAACACAAATGAACCCTGAGAACATCAAGCTAAGTGAAGGGAGCCAGTCACAAAAGAACACACATTATATGATTCTATTTACATGACATGCCCAGACCAGGCGTGTCTACAGAAGAGAAAGGAGGCTAGTGGTTGCCAGGGGCCAAGACAAAAGGGGATGAGCAATGACCAAGGTCTGAGGTTTCGTTCTGGGGTGATGAAAATATCCTAGAAATGATTAGGTGATGGCTGCACAACGCTGTGAATACAGTAAAAGTCGCTGAATTGTTTACTTTATGTGCGTAGATTGTATGGTATGTGAATTATATCTTAATAAAAGTGTTATTAAGAAATAATCCCATAAACTGAAGAAATAAGACAGATGGTAACAAGAATTTAAATATAACTCATGGAAAAATATTGTGACTCTTTTGCTTTGATTTCTAAGTAAACACAGCTCATTGTCTGCTATTGAACAAATCAAATCGCAAATCTGCATGGGAAAGAGACTGGCCGGGAACAAGTGACTGTGCTCTGGAAGAATTCACATGCCCTCAGAGAAGAGACTCAAAAGTTCTCGGCCACTGACTCAGACTTAAGGAACCAATAACCTGCGAGCTGAACCAAATCATGCCTGCTAAGGAAAAGGCAGCTTTTTAAAGAATAGGCCTTCCAAAGTCTCTTTAGCAGTACACGCAAGAACAGCCGCAGTTACAGCCCCACCAAAACGTCGGACCCTTACCTGTGTGCTCTGAGCACCCTCTGGGCGATGGCATCGCCGATCTTGTTGAACACAACCTTGTCGTCAGCACAGCTTATAAAGAACTGGTTCTGTGGAAAAACGGTAGGACAATCACGTAAGTCTTCCTTGTCTTAGTGGTGTTTAAGGGAAATGTGGTATACGACAAAATCTACATCAGTATTTTTTTAAATGTTTGACATAGTAGACATGCTCTGATGCCGGACATCACCTCAGGAAAGTAAATCACAGAATACAAGAAGCCTCATCTCACTCTGGGTCACATGCATTCCCAGGTACTGACGGGTGCAGCATGTTCGTCAAGCGAAAGGCTAAACTATTATTTCATTACGCAAAGTCACTAAGCATGTATGTTACATGCTTAGAATGAATGGTAGGAACATTCTAAATTTAACTAATAGGGAAGTCAGATATTTTTTAGATTCACACATGGCATAAATGCTTATGGTTAAAAATTCTATGTTGGACAGATACGGAGGACACACTGACAGCTGTCAAGGGGAAGGGGGCAGCAAAGACTGGGTGAAAAAGGCGATGAGCAAAAAAAAAGGGTAAAGTGGGGGAAAGGTGATGGAAGAAGACTTGACTTTGGGTGGTGAACACACAATACAATATACAGATGATGTGTCATAGAATTGTACACTTGAAAACTATATAATTTTATTAAAAATGTCACCCCAATAGATTCAATAAAAATTCTATGTTGGCAAACATTCTGTCTCATGCTAAGTTTACTTTTTTTAACAAGGTAGATGGTAGAATCCTGGTCTAATTTTATCCACCTTTCTCCATTATTGACTAGTATCTGCTTTGGTTTTATCTTATTTGTTTTGGTCTTTTATTGTGCCTGAACTTCTATTGTAAGTAGCTTAAAAATCTCTTTTGTATGCTGCATATATTTAAATAGACCAATAAAATGGAAAGAGGAATAATTTTCTTTTTTTTCCTTTGCTTCTATTATTCATGCATCTATAAAGCATTCTACAACACCTTTACTAAAAATCCAGGGTACAACATTATCATGGTATAAAAGATTTAGTTGCTGCATGGAGGAATGTTAAAAATTAGATACAAACATTATCACTATTACATGTTCTCTTTAGACATATTGTTATACTATCCCTGTAACTTTAAGTATAGTCATCACAAAGTAACCTTTGCTGATCATCTTAAAGAGATGTATAAACAATGAGTCAGTATATCATCATCTTTATGTAACATTATCATGTTTATTACTATAAACATTTTTATACTTAAGCACATATATCTGTAAACTGCCTCCTGAAAACAAACTTATAAGAAGATACTGTGCAGAAACTCATTTGAGAATGTCTTTCCCCTTAGGGCATCAAACAATCAAAATCTCAGTGCAACCAAACCGTGTTTGTTTTCCTGAATTTACATTATGGCATTCCTCAGCAGCTGTCACACAGGCTGGCCATGTGCCATGTCCTTTACTTCTTTTGAGGGGACAGCACGGTGAATGCTGATCTCTTACCTTGACTAGAGGTATACCAACCAGGTTAGTGTCCTCATCCATGAGTATCAACATTGGCATTACCAAGAAGAGGTAAAGCAAAAGGATTCTTGGTAATGGGTGAGCCAGCTCTTAACATCTCACGTTATTATGCTATAATATTTGAAATCAATAACACTCATCGTATCAGTATTACTAAACTCCAGACTTTATCCATGGTTCATGATTTTTTTTTCACTAATGTCCTTTTTCCGTTGCATAATCTGATCCAGGACACAACATTGCATTTAGCTTGCTAATATTTTTAATCTACCTTCTTTTTTTCTACATCTGTTAAATAAATAAGTCTCTAATTCTTTCCTACTTGCCTTTAATGAACAGGACTCAAGGGGGAGGAAAGCAGGGCTAGAAGGATTTTCTCTAGCCACGCCATCTCCTTCCATGCATTTTTACAAAATTCAGTGAAAAAGACAAAACTGAAATAAAGAAGAGACATGTGCTCTGGTTTATTTTTGCATTGTCATGACTTTTAATTTTTTCAGGATTTTCCAAGTACTCGGAGGTAGTTTCAGATGGACTATGAAATGCACTTAAAGTTCCCAAAGTAAACCCAGTGTCCCTAGATCTCCTCCTATTCTTTGAACACAGACACTGGGATCTGAAAAGATTTGTAATGAATAGTCAGTCATTCATACAGGATTGAAGGAGGTAGTACCTGCCCTCAATATTCTTGCATGTTCCTTTGCCTGCATTCTCCCTTCTCCAACATCCCCACACTAGTGGCACCCAGGGGTCTCTATTTTAGCGACTTAACACCTGTCTATGCTCTCCTGAAGCAGCACATGCCTCACACTTCCAATCCCAGCCAAATCACAATGTTCACATCCATGTTGGAGTGTGACATAACAATATTATGAGTTGATACATTTAATTACAAGGATCTTGGTGACTTCTTTTAGAGTTCTGAGTTAATGTCAGGTATGCTGGGGAAGTAAAAATTCAGGTAACGTAAGGCCTCTTCACATATCAATACACTTAATCCAATAGATGCTGAGTTTGGGGACCCTGCAGTCTCTGCATGGCATTTATGGGAAGGCGGGTTGTCGTAGCGATTTACACGATCAAGACTTACTTCTATATAGATATAGTGCTTGCTGTTCTCTATCACGTGGACGTAAGCTGTGTGGATGGACTCTTCATGGTACTTGATCCCAGCAGACCAGTCAGCAGCAGAGCGAAGCAGCTACGAGGCAGCCATCAGAAATGAGCAAACGTAAGACAGTGGGGTTGACACCAGATATATTGATACAATAAAGTCAATCCATTTTCTTTTGAACAACTGAATGAGTACAGTGGCTTGAGTGTCCTGTGTGGGTCAAGTGAGAGTAGGCGGGTGGGGAACTGGTCGTAGGGAACTGGCCCATAGGGAAGGAGCCCAGCTGGCAATCAAGCACTGAGTATTTCTTCTTCCACTCGGTATATTTGTCATTCAAAACTGGAAACGATGAAGTGTTTCTACCAAGAGTATTTCAGAAGTACCCTTCCGGTGGCTGAGTAGGGTGACCATTTGTTCTCTTCTTCCATGATAGCACCACTATTACCCCAGAACTCCTGTTGTCCTGGTGTCTTTATTACTACTACCACTTTTACTCCCCAAAGTGTCCTGGTACGAACCATATGACATGGCCGTCCTAGCTCTGACTTGATAATGCTATTACTCCTCCTCCCTCAGACAGATGTTGTTCAGAGTAATACCTGCCAAAAGGCAAGGGGATTCATTTAATCAGCTGTCTGATCCTTGGCGTGCCCCTCCACTCTCAGCTCTCTCCCTCCCTCTTATCACGGCCTCCCTCCAATCAGACACTCGCCTGCTCCCACCCAGACCACAGCAAGAGCTTCCAGCTCAGACCCCTGAATGCATGTGAACTACACTGACACGGCGTGGGGCTGCCTGGGTCCAAAGCTTAGCTCAGCCACTTAGTGGCTTTGATCTTGACCTCTTTGTGCCTCAGATTCCTGCTTTATAAAATGGAGAAGCTGCTTTATAGGGTTGAAGAAAGAATTGCATGAATTACTGTGGAGTGCGCTGGAGGCCTGCCACCCAGTCACTGCTGTGTACTAAGTGTTTGCTATTATTAATGAGAACATCAGAGGGTGTTTTTGAGTGGTGGCAGACCATGCCAGCGACACTGCAGAGAGGGCACACTAGATGACACGGAAGGCTTTTCAACACTAAGGCACCACTGGCCATCATCTTTTTCAGCATTCTAACTGGTATTACAGTACAGGGTTGGGTGTATAGTAGGTGATTTCCTTGAATAATGGCAAGACATCACGTAAGAATCACTATAAAAGTAGATTTACTCTTCCTGATTTGAAATGAGTGTTGATGCTGTTCTTCATGAGGTCAACAGAAATTGAAAATTGGAAAAATGGCCTGTAGTTATTAGAAATATATGAAATGATCTGATTCATAATCAGTTTTGTCTGTTACACAAAAACGGGCAAAGTAGGTTTGCGGTTGTGAGTCTGCGAAACACAGAGTTTGTTCCTATTATTTATTATTCTTTTCCATACAAATGACTGTAAACCTACTTTTGCCCATCCCATATATAAACAATCTGGTACAATTCTTACTCTAATCAATAACTTAAAAAATTGCATCTATAAGGCTACTGAAATTGAAACTTAATAGTTCCTAAAATGATTGGTTGTGCCATCCTTAAAATGTTATTTCTTTATTCAGTGTGAGGTATTAGTACAAAACAGCTCCCTGGAAAGCATTTTATGTAATTGTAGTAATGAATATGTGTAATAAAACTGGAAAATATACTTGTGAATAGAAATAGTCAAATATCTCAAAGGAAAACTCATAAAGGAAAATTTAGATAAACATGACCCCCACTGGGAAAAAAATCCTGATTTCACCTCATCCCCAAAGATCTGCATTATTGTCCACTAGTAGAAATAACAAAGATTGAACAAACAGAAGTTTTAATTCTTAGTTCACTCAAATTTATGTTGAATTTTGTTGCTAAGGTACATCATCTTTAACCTTAAGGCTGAAGGAGAGGGAGAAAATACAATTTTTAGAGAATAAGACTTAAGGGCCGTGAGGTCCCAGGAAGAAGGGTATACTTAAGGGGCAGGGAGCCTGGAAGCAGCACACACATGGCTGAGGCCGGGTTTGGGGCGGTGGCAGCAGAAGATGGCACCACAAGGCAAGCCTGACACGCAGCTGTGCCTCGCTGGAGCGCCCTTGGTGGCTGCAACTGCCCTGGGTCTCGCTGGAAACAGTCTCCCCTGAGCAGTGAGCAGCTCAGGCGCTGGACTCAGACTGCTTAGAGGCCACTCTCATCCCCACCACCTACTCACTGTGTTACTTTAACCTCGCAGTGTCTTAGTTTCCTCATTTGAAACAATTAGGGATTGATTGGGCGTACAACTTACAGACTGGTGAATATTAAATGAGACAATCCACGGACAGCTTAGCAGCGTGCTGGGCTGGGACCAAACGCTGCCCGCTCACCGGGCATCAGCCAGCCAAGGCCCCAGTGGCACGTGGAAGTGTGGCTGGTGCACCAGTGGAACACAGCTTCCCTGCCATCCTTCCATGTAAGTCACACGGCTTCCTTGAACCCTTCCCTACCTGCTTTATTCTATCACAAAACAACACAGTTTGCTGTCCTTTAAAATCTACATCGATTCCTATATTGACATCCTTTGGAACATTCATTTTGACATTTTGACATCCCAAACACAGGAACAAATTTGTCCAGTATATTTGAATGTCATTCACAATTGTCAGCATAGTTTCTCTTTCCCCTCCCTCCCTCCCTCCCTCCCTCCCTCCCTTCCTTCCTCCCTCCCTTCCCCATCTTCCCCCTCTCTCCTTTCCTTTCTTTGTTTTTTATTAATGGAGAAACTGATTAAAGACATGATTCCAGAGGCAATATTTCCCTCAACTTGGTAGGACTTCTCAGCAATGACTTTTCTAAGAAATGGCTTTTCTCCAATAAGCTCCCCGATTTCATAAAAAGGGCTGTTCCCATGTATTGATTCTAAAATGATGTTAATTTGGCATCACGGATTTCCTTTTACTTTAATAAACATGTCAACTGTCCTCTGTCTAGCTCATTTATCTTCAGTGGTAATGATAGCATTTAAGAATCTAGTTTGTTTTTCTTAGGGAGAAGAGTTTTTTTTTTGTTGTTGTTGTTTTAATATACTCTGTGTATAAGCAGTTTCGGGACCATCTTTACTTCAGCCCCCAACCTCACACCTTTGCCACCTTTGCCCTGCTGTCTTCTCTGAGTGCTCTTGGAAGGCTTCTGAGAGCACCCAGCACTGAGGGAAAACACCCAGGATTACTCTAACAGCGTTGGTGGAAGCTGCTGAAGAAGCTCTCAGGCTGGGGTGATGCTTTTAGACACAGAAACTCGTGTTGGAGGGGGCAGGCGTGCTTCGCAGTGCCATCGCTCCGTCCCGGTGGCTGGCACGCCTGCGGACCCCAACAACCGTGTGTGATGGCTGGTGGGGGTGGGGCGCAGTCACCGGCAGTGTGCGACTGGAGTGACTGGGCCCAGGGTTTGCTTTTCTTAATTTAAAGAGTATTTTAGTTTTTAAAATATGACTTTTTAATAATTGTCTACATTTTTATATTGGAGTATACATACAGCAGAGTATACAAAGTGTAAATGAAATGCAATGAATTTTTTTAAATGGAATAAATGTTTTTTATTTAGAAAAAGAAATAATTGGGGTTCCTTCTACAGATGAAAGAGTAACAATAATTTTATCTATTATTAACTTTGAAGATGCTTTTCCTTCATTTCAATAAATACATGACATAAAAATTTTGTATCCAGAACTAGCCTGGTGACCCATCCCAAGAAAGTCAATTTTTTTGCTGCAAACTTTTGAAAACTTGGGAAACTATATAAAAAACTTTTGAAACTAGGGAAAGCTTGAAGGTTATAGCTAATATTGATATAATTCAAACAAGTACTCTTCTAAGTGCTTTTTAAAATCCTCACCTGAGAATATGTATTTTATGTTTTAAAATTGATTTAAGAGTAAAACATTGATTGGTTGCCTCCTCTATGTGCCCCAAACAGGTATCATACCTGCAACCTAGGTATGTGCCTTGACAAGGAATTGAACCTATGTCCTTTTGGTGTACAGGATGATGCTCCAACCAACTGAGTCATCCAGCCAGGGCTCTTCTAATGCTTTGTGTGGATTCCTTTACTTAAATATCATCACAGCCCTATGGACTGATACTATTAGGATCCCTGTTTTATGGATGAAAGTAATGCATATAAAGAAGTAAAGTAAGTTTCCCAAGGTTACATAGCTAGTATGTAGCAAAGCTGGGATCTGAATACTTTGACGCTAGAATTTGTCTCTTCCCCTGGCTACAGTATATTGCTACTTTTTAATTCATGAAGCTTGTGGTCTCCAAGTTATATATGAGCAATATAATATGTTAAAAACTATGTTCAAATGTATGTTAAAAGGAATAAACCTAAGGAAGCATTTTATTAAATCCTCAGCCAAGGTATGTAATGGTCATTTGGCTATTGCCACGTAACAGCTGAGAGAGTGAAAAGCTTGAAAAACATGATATTAAACCCTTAAAAATGAAGTAGCCTTAAAAAAAAAGGAAAAAGATAAAATTAAGTAGCCTACACAGCCAGGTCCCAGCTCCCTGCACCCTGCTGGTTCTCTGGAAAATCAGGGATTGGGCCAGATGATCGCTTTCACCCTCAAAACACTCTATGTTTATGACCTCCAAACAATGCCGTCTAGAACAAGGTGGGTAAAATTTAGAGCCAGTAAGTAATGTGAAGTGAAACGATACGGTGGTCAGGACTTTACCAAAAGGGAGAAGTGAAACGGAGTTCTTTTTTTATTCAGTTTCCGTTCATCTCAGACATCTCCTGTCTTTAAAAGGACGCACACTATCTGTCCCTGTTGTTTTCACAACTGGAGCTATTTGGGCAGTTCTGGAAAACATTCACTGGCAACCAGCAGGGATCCAGGCTGTGTGAGGTCTGACCCTTTTAAAATTGCGGGGAGTCCTCGTGAAGAAAAAGAATATTAATTTATGAATACAAAATCAGTGTGTGCTAGAATTGCTATAACGGCTTCCTTGCCTGTCTCCTTGCTTTCAGTCTCTTTCTAGTCTAATATGTTCCTCATGTGTGTTAGCTTTCGGTCCCAAAGTATGCTTGTTCGGAGAGATTCAAACAGACAAGGGACAAAATGAGATCCTCAGGCACTTAAGCTTGGGGAATTCTCAGCCTATTCACTCATGACTTCGTGATACGCATCAGCATAACAAAGGCACTAAAATATCCTATTTTTTAACCTGCAAAAATGAATTTGTCCTTGGAAATCTTTTTTTAGAATAGCTATTAGCATTTTACAGGCAAAACCCAATTTGAAAAACTCTGATCTAGGTTAATCTTCATAAAACATTCACGTATCTTTCTTCTTCCTGGATTAAAAAAAAGTTCTAAAATTCAGCAACACCTCCCCACTGAAGTCAAAATGAACCAGGCCAGCAGGCCAGAGCTTTATGCCACCTACATTTCATCTACCGCTTCTTCAAGGGCAAATGGTTTACTGTTGTCGGTTTTACCATCTGAACAGGCAGGCTTGGTCCTCAGAGGGGACACCCAGCTCCCTCCCTCCCGTGTGCCAAGTTCTCACAGCATGCTGGTCTGCACTTTCATACTGGCATTTAGTCCCAAGACCATGCCTACCGTTGTCAACTGGATTCCTTAACATCACAGCTTTCTCTCCCCTGACTGATTACGTCTCCAGAGGCACAGAACCCCTTGTCTCTCTGCCTCCTCTGCATCCCAGTGTGCAAACAGATGGCACTGCACTTCATACACACAGGTGGCAGAGAAGGTGAACCAAGGGAGGCATTTGGTAGAGTGGACACAGCACAGCATCCACCTGCCTTACCTGCGTGGATGAATGAGGATATTTAAAGCAGGGCTTTACTAACAGGCATTAGAAGATGTACGTGTATGTAACAATGAGATAGAATATCCTTTGCTGATCATAAAATTACCTAATTCCCAGCAATGCCTTTTCAACAGATGCTTAATTAGCATCTGCTAACTTCGATAAATTGATTGAGTCCATTTTAATGACATCTCAAATCTTAAATTCTCTTGTTTTTTAATATCAAGGCTCCATTTTACCTTACAGCATGAGTAATTTTTTCCCTTTAAGTAGAATAAAATTAAACAGGTTCATAAAATATTCATTAACTTACCTAGGAATGCATGTACATCTGTGCCTCTAAGTTTAAATTAGTTGTCTCCTTTAGCCTGGGAAGACTACATATTTGCTATAGGTATTTCTCTGAAGTGACCTATCTTCTTGGTTACTTTATTATTTGATTTATGGTCTGAAATGTCTTTTCATTTCTTATATACACATTTATCTCTACTTGCACATAGTACAACGTAAATGAGGCATTTCGCTTATACAGTCATATTCCCTTGAATCCATGTCCAAATTATGTAGATCCAAATCAGCGATGCCATAGCAAACTGCTGGATCTTTCCTCAAACAACACTTTTGGTGCTGGTAGTGATGACTGAAGAAAAGGCAATGCTACAAGTGGCCCATCCCGGTTCTCTCCCCAGATGATCTCCAGGTGGGTGCGCTGAAGTTGGCAGAGGGAGCTGATCGGCTCACAGTGAAGTAAAACAGGGTTTGAAGGTCCACCTCTAATCTATACGCAGCTACGGGACCCTGGACAAGTTTCATAGCCCCACTGGGTCTTAATTTTCTTATTTGTAATTTGAGATGGTTGGACTAGATGTGGTAAAATTCTGTGACACTCTTTATCAAATTCCTTTTTCTATTGCACGAGCCTCTAGAAGACATTTGGCTAATTAGGAACTAAAATTAGATTGAACTATAACTAGCTTCACAGCAAAGTTTCAGCCACATTCCCGGTGCTTAACCGGCATCAGTCTCAGGTTCACTATGGATCGTGTTGCCGGGGTCAGCTCAGAAGGAATTACAAGACAAGCCTTTCCTTGCCTGGCTTTTTCTAAGGGCACACATTTACTATATTTATAGAAGCGTGTTAGAAAGAGGATAAATCGAATATATTTACAATATGAAGTATAATAACACATGTTAGAAGATCTACTCAGATTTCCCTTGGAGTTGCCCCCGTGGAATGATGTGAAGGAAGCCGCGTCACAGGCACTCAGCCTGGCAGGAGTGACTTTGCCCAGCAGCCCTGCGGATACAGGGAAGCAAGACTGACCTGCACGTTCGCGTGGACGGACCCAGGCACCTGATACTTCAGCTCATGGGCTGTCGTGTGAGACTTCGGAAGCAGAAATGGATAAGAAAGGGACCGATATTTTGATTTCATAATCTAAAACGAATAAAAACAGGTAAAAGGCTCAAATGAGAAAACAGTTCCACTCTTCCACATCATGTGATTATAAAAGAAATAGGAAAACAATATTAACAGTGGATGTTTCCAGGTGAAGAGGCCCATAGATTATTTCTGTTTTCCTTCTACTTCCCAGAGATGGAGAATCCCTTTTTTCCTTCTTTTACCTTTTGTAGTAAGAATATATTCTTTATATTTTTAAAGAAGCATAAATGTAGTTATCAGAGCTACAGAATTGCAAAAATGAGGCTGTTCTCTTGTCAACTGATTTTTTACTATGTTGCTTTAGCAACATAGCACTATGCATCATTTAAAATTAACTCCAGGGTAAAATGCTATAAAAATCATAATTTCTTTAATAAATTACTGTTAAAGAGCATTTCAGTTATTTATCATTTTATTTAACTTGTTGGAAACAATGTAAAAGTAAATTAGTTTATTGGATCACTTCTTTAACTTAAATACCTGAAAAAATTTTCTGAATCAAAGGTTGTATGTCTTTTAAAAAGCTTTTTGGTGTTATACAAATTTATTCTCAGAAACAGGGTATAAGAACATCAAAAATCCAAAACCCAGTTGCAAGTATTAGCAATTAAATAAAAAAACCTTTACTTGTCTGGTAGTTTAAAGGTAGTATCACTTTGTTTATTCATTCATGTCTCCTAAGTTTTTATTAAAGATACATCCATTACTTCTAAAAGCTCCCACTGCTCATAATGCTACATAAATGAAAAATAAGGTGAGACTCTAGATGTTGATAAAACTAGTCTTTTTCCAAATCATTGGGAAGAATAATGATTGCCTCATCATCATTTAAAGGAAATAAAATGGAACCTTAGTAACACCTGGGCGACAAATACTTATAAATGTGAGGTCAAATTCCTAAGAGGCACACAATCGGGGGGAAAAGGTGGCCAGGTCATCCCACCCTGCTCACTTTGCTCAGAACCGCCTCTCCAAGATGAACCCGTGCCATGCCAGGATCAGGAGGACTTGAAAGTTTGATCTCTCCCATCCAAGAAAGAACCCCATCCCCCTACAGCAGTCCTCCAGGCGACTGACTATCAGCCCCGGGCAGAAGCTCAGTCAATACTGAGCATCCAAGATGTTAAAAGGGTTAAACCATTGGTCCTGATAGTAGCACCTTTCCTTCTGTGCTTTAAATGATCTGTACGATGAAAGTTCAAGACCATTTCTTTTACACAGAAGCCCAGGTGCTCTGACAGCCAGGCCCCCAACAGCAGGTGAAGAGCACAGCTATGGCCGCTGCAGCCCCTTCTTGCCAACCCTCTAGGTGTCTCCTCCTCCCGGCCTGCCCCTGTTCATGTGGACTGAATCATGATAAAACGATCCGTGTACCTTTGTGAAGTTCCAGCGCTGGATGAAGTGACGTGCCACATCACGAGCTGCCTTCCCATGGACCACAGAGGCGATATCATGCCATGGCATCCGTGGGGTGGAGTACCTGTCAATGAAATCTGCCCAGGTGCACCAGGCAAAAATCACCGCTAACTTCTGTGCCAGAGACAGAAGCCATCTGAACCCAGAGCTGAGCCCAGCAAAGGAAACATAGTAATGTCCACTATGTGCATATTCCTTGGCTTGGGTGGAACAATACCTCCATAGCCAAGTGAAATGCAGATCTCATGTTGCGATCATCTCCACGCACCTCCCCAAATACGTTTCATTTCACTCAGTGTTATACAATCACCAGACAAGGGAAGATGTGAGTTGGTACAAATTATCTAAGGCTGTGTACTCGTATTACATTTTTCTTTTTTATCTCGTAGAAATAATGCCAGGCTACGTATGCAGTGCCATCTCTATTTCCTCTTAGACAGAGGAGCACAGTGCTAACCTAACATGTGTCACTTTTAACGATGAAGAATGAAGATGAGCAGAAGGGGAGATGATCAAAGGGAAGGTACCATTTTTTGGAGAATGACAGATTATTACCCTCAAAATATGCTTATATACAACCTGGAGGTTTCAAACAAGTAAGCTCTATTTTACGTTTTTTTTTCTTACTATAACTATAAGCAGTCCTTCATTATATGACTGAATCACAGTCTCCAAAGTTTTACCAAATATTCAAGGGAAAACTAGACATTAGATCATGCTCTTGCGTACTTGCTGAGATGTTGACAAGTAAGCAGACAGAACATAAGCAGCCACCCACTTTCACAGTACTCACCAGCAAAAGGTTTATCGAGTTGAACCCAGTCTTTGAAGACGAAGTTGCAGTAGTCCTTTCCATGCCAGAAGCGGGTTTCCCCGTGGAGCTCTCCCACGCCTGTCTGCAAACTGCGGATGGAGTCGGTGTCTGTGAACACAGCAAGACCCGCTCAGAGACTGTGGTTCAGGCGGGCTCCAGGGCGGAGGCTCAACTCTCATCTATGAAACACCTAGACTTAACTTTCCTTCTTAAGATTCCTAACTAGGGAAGTATATGTCTCTTCCATCTGAGGCTGTGGGCTGACAGGGTTTTATAGCCCTTAAGTTTGTTAATAGTGGGCAGCTGGGGCTATAACCAGGTTTGCCATCTGGCAGTGAAATATAACGTTCTTGGGTTTACTGTCCACCAGAGCACTGGAAGAAAGCTCTGGGTCAGGTAGGGAAACGTGAGATGCTGTGGATATTAAGAAGTCATGCCCTTTTCTTTCCTCAGTCAGTATGGCAGACACCTAACGTGTCATTCGTGTCTTTTGCATCTCAAAAAGCAAGAACATCAAATTTTCAAACAGCCCACATTTCAGCCCTGGAATTAACCAGCTAAATGACACTGAACTTCACCACTTTGGTCAGAAGTCCTTTATGTGTAAAACGAAGAATTTGGCCTACATGAGATCTAAGATCTTTCGGGCTCCAGTATTCTATATCCCTGAAATCATAAACGACAACCATAAAAATCACAACAGAGAGAAGCTTATGACTATACATGCACAAAGGCAGCCATCTACTGCGACATTTCACAAAGAGCTTTGCCAGGACAATTTTACTTGGGGGTAAATATGTTGACTTAAATTGTTTGTATGTTTATGGGCTATATTGACCATAGAGACAACTCAAGCAGGAAGACTAGCAGAACTACAAAACAGAGAGGCAACACTTTGCACAAAAGAAACACTTAGCAAATAGACACTGGATGTAAAAATGTTCATTGAATGAATAAATAATACCACGTACAGGAGCCAGTGAGAGACCTGAACTGGTCCCCCTACCATCATAACTGTCCCAGAACTGTCTTTTTAAAATGCAGACTCCTTGCTTAAAAGCCTCCTGCGAGGGGATCAAATCCTAAGGCCTTAGAGTGCAGAGAAGTCTCTTCCCAAACTGAGGCCAGTCTCCCTCTCTCTGGTCTTTGCTTTTCCCCGTATAGCTGAGGCCCCACGCGCATCACATTCCTCACAGCATTTTGACAGGCCCACTCTGTCATGTCTCTGTACAAGTGGCACATTATTCCTTCTTCCTAGAATGCTCTTCCCTCATTCTCAGCCTGACCTCATCATCCTTCAAGAGCCACAGAGCTGTCACATGCCCCAGAGACCCCCCTCCCCCAGATCCTAGTAGGGACAGGCAATCACTTGCTGTGCTGCAGAACCATTAATATTTGCACTCGCAGGGCCTTCTGTAATGCAATTGTGTAAGGATGCTCCCTCCCTACCCCCCACTCATCTAGAAGCTCCTCAGGGGTGGGGAGGGCCTTCCCTCACTGTCTGGTGAGGGAAGGTCCTGGTGGGTAGGTCCTGGCACTCAGTAGGCAATCCATAAGTATTTGCAGAGCAAAAGTTTTTAAGGAATCACCCCACACACTGCTAATATTCTATCTCAAACAGAATAATTAACCGTCAAAGGTTATCAAAATATCCTATAAAAGAAAAATGTCTTAAAGTGGTAAAGATCAACAAAACTGAATAATGTTAAAAATAGAATTCTATTGACCTCTCCCAATGATTTATGTTCCTGCTCTCTATGAGAGGCCAAAGTACTGCCAGGTCTGTTTGCGCACCTATAGGTTCTTTATAGAAAACGTAGCACTTGTAGAAAGAAAAGATAAGATAATGAGAGAGAGAGAGAGAGAAAGAGAGAGAGGGAGGGAGGGAGGGAGGGAGGGAGAAAGACAGGAAGGAAGGAAGGAAGGAAGGAGGAAGGAAGGAGGAGGAAGGAAGGAGGAGGAAGGGAAGGAGGGTGGGAAGGGAGGAGGGAGGGAGGAAGGGAAAGAGATAAATAAGAAGAAAAATGCCAAATTTAAAAAAAACACAAGCAAATAAAATTTGTTTTTATAAGTTGAGAAACTCTAAGCTAAAGTTTTACATATATACACCTACACTTGTTTAAAAATTAACTTTCACCTAACAACCAGTTATTATAAGGAAAACAAATGCAAGAAAATCCTTAGTCTCCAAACATTGTCTTGGTGCTGACTGAATTCAAACTACTTATTATTCAAATTTGTTTTCCTTTTCAGTCATGGCCTAAATGATTCCAAATTAATCAGGGTCCTCTTAGAACAAATGAACTATTAAGGCAAAAGAGCCAAATACCCTCGTTACTGTGATTAGAGCTCAGAATTGCATGAGCATCGATGAACAGGAAGGCAGGACTCTCTACACCAGCAACGCTCCCCTTAGGGGTTCTCATTAGTCTGTATCTGGCTCCCAGCTGATTTCATAATTGCACTCGCCTTGCCTTTCAGCACAGGTTTTTCATGCCAGTTCTCTGCAATCCTCATCCATCAGTGCCTCAGACTCTGGCTGCCAAGGTTCAGGGAAAGAAGTCTTCCTGCCTCTCATCCAGTGTCTTCTGGCTTTGCCATGCCCCACCCCTACCCCCCTTTTTCTCTCATCTCTTGGCTTCCGAGGCCGCATTCCCCTACCATTACTCTAGCCCACCCTCCTGATCTTTCCCAGCTCCTCCTCCCAGACAAGGTTTTCCCACGTTCTCCTAAATGTACCCTCCAGCCCCGCTTCTCTTCCAGGCTGCAGAACTACAGCTCACTTCCAGTGCCTCACTTGACCTTGTCTACCTAGTTGTCTCACCAGACCTTTGAAATCACAAGTGACACTGGAATTGTTATCATCCCCATGAAATCAAGTCCTCCCTCAAGATTTCTGTTTTCTGCTCATAGTTACGTTCAAACCCCAGAATCACTTTTGGCTCCTCTCTCTTCTTTACTGTCTTCTCCACCCACCTCCCCATCACCACTTCCCAAATTAAAATTCTCTGGATTCCTCCTTTGGAAAAAGTTTGTCCCATTCACTTCATTCTTGGGCCCACTGGAGCAAGCTAGTCAGATTCCCACTGTCTCCAGCATGACTCAGTAAAACACCACCCTTATCTCCCCTACCCACCACCCCACTCCCCATCCCCTCCAAAGCTTATGTCTGAAATACATACTTTTGACATCTCCCATATCTGTCTTAAGGAATAACATCTACCTGAAATGCCTGTTTTTCTCCCTTCATAGTCTCTACCTACTGAATGTCTACCTATATTCAAGGCCAGTTCCAAAACAGGTCCTCAATGAGTTACAGTTTTTAAAAAAAATCTTTTGGTTTTTGAAACTTTTTGGATTTTGGAATTGTGGGACAATTTTTGTCCATAAGGGCATTTCCCCCTGATGAATTACTCAGGCACTAGGTTAGTGAAATATTTAAAACTGAAGCTTACCTATTAGATAGTAAGCTCTTTAGCAGCAGAAAATACGTCTCATACATCTATATCGATGTATCCCTGAGAGCAGAGTCTGAAACAACCCTCTATTGATTATCCCCTATGATTAGATATCTGCATTTGAAACGTGGACACAAAAACAGCCACACACGAACCATGACAAGCTGAGAGGAGGACTGCCTGGTGGCCTTAAAAACCCAGAGACCGAGAGTGACCATATCACCTGGTCTGAAATGAACACTTTCTAACTAAAAGCGAGTCATGCCAAGTAGTCACGTCCTAGGCCTGTATCTTCTTGGACAAAGGCCAGTCTTTACCTTCACTGTGTCTGTCTGTGTTTTTTTGCATCTGTAACAACATACCTTTGGAATGTCAGAGGAATCTGCTTTTATACAGACCCCTCAGGGCACAGTGTCCTCTGCCAGAGCACGAGACCACACACCATCTCTATGGGCTGTAAAGGATAATTAACTGTCCCATACCACCCATGGAAAAGACCTATTTGTTACTTCATTTCACTGTTCATCCAATCTGAGATTTCCCCACTTCGCTTTCTTTCACCTCCCTAAGCTGTCATGGATGAACTGTATGTAACTCTCCTTCTGCCTCCTCTTGCTTGTCATGTATAAATGACACTGCAAAACTGCCATTCTCTGGAACATTTCCTCAATCCATTGAGATTTTGCTTCCTGGCAACTGTTGTCAGTTTGGCTCAGATAAACTCATAAAAATTTTCTACAGGCTTGGATGTTTCTTATGTTGACAGAAACACCTGTCTCAATTTAATAGTGAAAATGATTTCCCCTCTCAGCCATCTATTTAATCCTGCTTAAAAGAAAAAGTGTCAACAGTCACTGAATAGGAGTGAAATTCATTCCTTTTTAAACAACAAAGTGTCCATCGAAGGAATGTCAATTGGAAATTCTCCCTCTTGCACTATAGTTTTGAAAGAAAAAATATCCTTAAGATGGCTGAGTGATTTTGAATGAAAATATATACATGAATCAACCATGGTCACCACACGTATTTAAGATCCACTGACTGTAGTGCAGTGTTTCTACTTAGAAGCTCACGGCCATCTTGCAGGCACACTCCAAGCGCCTCCCGTAACGTTTGCTGGGAGCCCAGTTCATCCCGGCCTTGGCCTAGTGTGTTTAAGGGAGCTGACGCTGCAGGAAGCTGCCGTGGTCCAGAGCCTCAGGGAAGCAAGTTATCGACTCAGCAAAACTCAGTTTCTAATTTTTAATGAAGAATTACTCTATGCTTAATTTGGGTTTCACGTCCTATAAAACAGCCTAGGTTTAAGTCATTCTATGACTTAAATGTAGACCTGTGCTCTTTAAACTCCATTTATTATAATAGTAAAAACTTACTTTTCTTTTTCAGTGAGGATTCACACGGAGCTCCAATACACAGAACAATACAAGCAGGACTGTGCTGGTTGCATCAGGTACCACCAGAGGCAGGGGAGACCGGGGTCCACCTGCTCAGTGTCCCCCTCAGAACCCTTGAGAAACACCAGGGGCCGAGGAAGAGGCTTTGCAAAGCCCTGCTCTAGAAGGACTCAACTACCCTTTGGCTCCCTTTTTACATAAAATCAGTTTTTATATTAAAAAATTACATTTGTAATTTAACATGGTTAATGGAAAGAGTTCTTCCCATCTCTCACATCCCCCCTGCAGCGCGTCAGCAAATGCCATAAGCTCCACCCCCAGATGTGGTGCTCACTGCCAGCCCAGTCACAGCTCGCCATCCAGGTCTGCTCCGGAGAATGAGCCGTAAAAATATGTCGGCCTTTGCTCATCCTTTGTTCATCCTTTGTTCAAGGCCTTCCGATGACTTTCCATTTCACTCCAAGTAAAAGCCAAAATCCTCACAAGGGCTGCAAGACCCTGTATGATCCACCCATCCGCTCTCTCTCCCAGTCCATGCCTGGAACACACTGATCCCATGCCCCCCACCCCCACCACCCTTGTGCACTTACTGTTCCTTCCAGCTGGGACCCCTCCCCCAGGACCTTCTCTCATCCTCATTCTTCTCTTCCTTTTCATCTCTGTGGAAAACTCGCCTCATTAGGGAAGCACTTTCTGACCGCTGGATATAAAATAGGAACTCCTCCCCTGTCCTATTCTGTTGTTCTCCATAATTCTTACCACCTGATATACTGTGTTTAATGAGCTATTTATATATACAATTCCCATCCTTAACCTCCCACTAGTTAACTGAATTCCATCCGTTTTGTTAATGAGATCCCTAGTACCCAGAACAATGACTGGTATTTATAGGAGCTAAGTACTTATTTAATGAAACAAATGAACAATATTCCTTTATTTTTATACCCCCACTCACAGTTTTGAATGAGAGCAACATTCCGAGGGGATGAAACACTTGGGACGTCCTTCACCATTCCCTACTCTTGGATATTTAGGTTGTCTACTTTCTCTTCCTTAATAAAACAATGCCGCACTGGACGTGTATCCCCTTTATCAGGGAGGAGGTTTCCCTCAGCACCTGGAAACCACCCACGGGGGTGTTCTCAGACCACGCAGGTATCAGCTTGCTCGGCCTGCCCTGGGCCAGAGTTATGTAACGTACTCAGCACCTGGCTTGTATCTGCTTTTCCACTCGCCCCATCCTGCTGTCTGCAACATGGCCACTCAGGCGTGACTCAGGTCCCTCCATTTCAAGGTTCGGCAGCCACGGTCCTCCATCTTGTTTTTAACTTTAGTCCTAACGCAGCAAAGCCACGCATGGAATTGCAAATCACTACCTGGACCGGTTTCCAACTCTTGACCTTTCATATCTGTCCCTGCAGTCACCCCTGACTTGGCTCTTTGGATTTCCCAGAGGCCACCACCCCTCCCTGACCTTGGGGCTTTGAAGCTCTGTCAAGCACACGAATTACTGAGCGTCACCCCTGAGCCCACATACGCATCAAGTACTAGCTTTGTGCTAAATAAATGAAATGTCTCCTCACATACAGTTTTCTCCATTTTAAATGTATATCAATGTTACTATTTACAATATCAGGTTTATTTAACAATGACATTGGAGCTTTCGTTCACTAACTACAATCAGTTTTAAAAACGCAGGGTCCCCAGACTACTAGATTCTGCCACCACAAGTGGCTACATCCAGCCATGTCAGCTGGGCTCTGGCTGTCATCTCCCGAACAGCACACTAGAACCAAAGGGCACGGTGCACCCTGCGTCTCTGCTGCCCCACAGCTCTGAACCACGGGTTCTGGGAAGCTGACGAACAGCAACTTCACTGCGCAAGTCACTTACCACCTCTGAAATGAGTCACCTCGTCTGCAAAGAGGAGCTGATTCTATTACTACCAAGCACCCCGAGTGCTTGGGGCAGTGACCCGCAGAGGGTCTGCATGCCATAAACACTGGCTTGAGATTTTACGGTGGTTATTTATTATTATGACTACTAGTCCCTGTTCTGATCCACTGCCAATCCTCTTCATTCCCACCACCACAAATTAGCCTGATTAATTTAGTCCTTAAGTATGTGGTTTTTCTTACAAAAGGTTATCAAATTACAATTTCTAAAAATTCACCTTTAGAGCATATCACCTCCACTCAACGACCTTCAAGACTTGGAACTGAATAAAGGTCCATCTCCTTTATTTATGTTGGCGAGTCCAAATGTGACAGCTGCGCATCTTCCTAGTCTTATGTCACAGGCTGCACCTCAACTGAATGATGTATTTTCTAACACTTAGAAGCACTCGGTGCTTTCCCATTCCAGCACCTTTGCTCGCCTCTTCTCCTTCACCTGCAATGGCTTCCTGTCCTCACCTATGCAATCACAGTACTTCCAAACCTAAATCCAGCATCCCTTCTTCAAGAACACCTTTCTGGATCATCACAGAGAAGTTCTCCCACCTTCCACGGTACTTCTAAAACACCCCCGAACTGCAGGTGCATGCGCTGTACCCTTGTTAGGTTATGTTTTATCTCAGTGCTGGGGTGTAGGTTCTTGGGGAATAGGGGTCTTGGGTACTTCCCCATGCTTTGCTCTCAATATACGTGGCATGAAAACTGTAGGAACAGAAAGACAATCCAGAAACACACTCACTCTGCTCATGCAGCACAAGCTGAAGCCTAAGCAGGTTCCACTGCTTCGCACATCACTTACCCATGTCAGGTCTAGTGAGCCCTTGCTCAGAACCACTGGAAGAGCGAAAGAGTTTCAAGTGGGGCTTTAAACCATGGATTAAATTCTGACGACTTCTACAGTGATTACAATAACCTGGAGAAAGTTGAGAGTTCTTTTTTTTACAAAGATATAAATGTATATTGGGTTTTCTAAACCAGAAAGCACGTTTGATCATTCTTAAAGCTAGGCAAGGCTATAAAAGCAGTCACAAGTTCGGGGCAACAGAAAATTGCAGGGCTTTAAAACAGATTTAAAAGGAATAGTATATTAATAAGATGTAAAAAATCTGACATTTTGGGATAAACACTTGATAGATTTCAGGATGGGAAGAGAAAATTTCTTCTCTAAAAAATTTATAAAGTATCCCTAACACTTTTCTTTTTCCTTTATAACTTGGCATTATTTTATAAATGCTGAGTCATTCTGCTACCATCAGAGGCATGAATTGTGGTTGTTATGACAACCTGTGTGAATAAAACAATAAATCTGTCCTAAAAAGAGGCCAGCAAAGCCATGAGATGTCATGGTGTTGAGCCAGGTGATCTAGTGACCTTTCAGCACAGATCAGTTTACTCCATTATGGAAAGACAGGCTCTAACACCAGGTCTACAGTGTCCGCTATGGAGGAACAGGGCCTGGTCAAGACCAACTCTAGCAGAGACGATGACTTACTGGAGGCGCTGTCGATGCTGCTGATGCTGTCCGCGCTGTGCAGGTGCTGCCTGTGGAGCTGCCTGTAGAGGCTGAATTTGGAGAACTTTTTGGGCTTTCCTATGCCTTTCAGTTTTGAATCCATATCATCAACACTCTTCAGGATGGGCACATTTTTAGAATTATTTTTATCTTTGAGGCTTAAGGACTCCATAGACCCTGTTGTTTCAGCCTGAGAAAATTATTAAGAAAAGATACTGCATCAGATACACTGCATCGTGGCCCTTTAATTCCATTCAGGTGAGGTGTGAAGTGGACACATGGTGAAAGCTTCTACGAGACACACAATAATGTGTGAGGTCAGCCACACGGCAGTGGAGATCCTTGGTAACTGTGTAAATACTACCAAAGGCATTCCAGGTGTTCCATTGTACTTCTTCTTTCAGGTGAAATTCTTAAAATTTCATTCCAAGTAATCTTTTTATCACAAATACAATCACATAAGTTATATTCACTATTGAGTTACTGAACTTCTTCTTCTGCTAAACATTAAGTAAGCAATGCTTTCTGTCAATTATTCTCCCTATTACCAATTACTAAATTTCTATCCCTTGCCCCCAAATCACCAACATATCCAGCAGTAAAACAGGATGGAGCCCATCAAATTTTTAAATAAGTGTACTGATATTTTGGCAACCACTTGAGTTGAAATCATAAATATATAGATATATTTTGGCAGCTCTTGGCTTGAAGGTAGTTTGAGAAGTTATCAACCTCCTGCTTTCAAATAGAATTATCTATCCTCTTTTCATATGCCTTTGAGTAGGAAGATTCCAAAAACATTGGCAGTTACCTGTAGTAAGGCAACTTATTTAACTTAAAGCTCATTTGCCACACATTTTTGTTTATAAACTTTTTCCAACTAGTGAATAAATCTTTAACTTAAATGGGTAAAAAAAAGGAGCTGACTATGAGATTGCAAATGCTCCACTGAATCTGTTTTCTTTTCTTACAAGAGAAGAAACAGACTACAATGCAGAGTTACAGACCTGCCAGGTGGTATTTGAAACCAGGTCTGTCCACATCTGACTCAACGTTCTTTACTCCTCCAGGGTTACACCACCACTCATGCAGTCAGTCAGCCCGTCACACTCTAGTATATTTACACAAACTGTGTCCCTAGGATGCCATTCTGCACAGGTGAAATCACTTACTGTGAGGGCAGCCAGACACGGCCCCGTGGTGACGCGCTTCACGCTGCCCACATCCGTGAGTCTGTGCTCGTTGTCATCCCACCTGCCATAGGCCAGGTCGATCCCACCCACGAAGGCCACCGACTGGTCGATAATGACAAGTTTCTCATGATGAGCCCACAGATACACACTGGACGACACATGGTCTGGGTGTCTCATCACCTTGACAGGAAAAAATGCATATGGAAGGTGCTTTTTAAACATCCCTCGTGCTATAATAAACTAGGTCTGTTTTCTCCCCCCAGTAGCATTTTCTATCATTCAAATACCAAAATGGACTCTGCATACAACACAGATAATTCCCGAACTTCTAATTTTACTCCCAGTGTTTAACAGAGGAAGAATCCTAATTACTTTTTAAAACTCCCACCCTCACCCACACCACATTTAGGGCAACTGCCATTTAGCTTGAAGTTTGGTCACATATTTCAATAAAAGTCAACTCAGTGAAATAGCTGATTCCCTTTTCCCTCAAAAAGGATTATATCTGGTACTATTAAAAAACACTCTAAAATTTTAACTAACATCCATCTCTGGCAAAATTTTTATAACTATATTCATCTTTTGGCAGTCACTGAGTTGAAATAGTAAGCATATGATACAGATATTTTGGCAGCTCTTGATTTGAGAGTCACTTTGATGTTTCCTGCCTTGAATGATTGCACACTGACATACCCTATCTCTGTATGTCTTTAAGTAGAAACTTTTCCAAAAGTTTGCAGAGTAATTTTTAAAGTGACATTTTTAATTATAGAAAAATACATATAACATTAAATCTGCCATAGTAACTATTTTTAGGTGTACAGTTCAGTGGTATTAAGTTCATTCACACTGTGCAATTGTCACCACCACCCGTCTCCACAACTCTTCATTCTGCAAAACCAAGCCTCCGTACCCACTAAACATTAGCTCCCCACACCCTCTCCCCTCAAATGCTGGCAGCTGCACTTCCACTTTCTGTCTCTATGAATTTGATAACTCTAGGCATCTTATAAATGGGATCATATATTTGTCTTTTTTGTTACTAGCTTATTTCACTTAGAATAATGTCTTCAAGGTTCATCCATGTTTTAGCATACATCAGAATTTCCTTCCTTCCTAAGACTGAATAATATTCCATTCTCTATACATATCAACACATTATTGGGAGGAGGATGTTAAAGTGTCCAACTATTACTATAGAACTTGTCTATTTTACCCTTTAATTTTGTCAGTGTTTGCTGTATATATTTTAGTCATCATTATTAGTACAGAAATGCTTATAATTGTTATATCTTCTTTCTGCTTTGAACCTTTCATTAATATATAATGTCCTTCTTTGTCTATTATTATCTTTTTTTTATTAAAAGTCTGTTTTGTCTTATATTAGTATTGCCGCTCCTGCTCTCTTTTGCTTACTATTGACGTGGAATATCTTTTTTTGTAGCCAAGTGAAATATGCAATTTTAATATACTTTAAGCCTGCTGGAGATGTATTGATTCATTGTCTAGATATGTCTCAATGACTAGCCAATATCTATTCATAGTCTTTAGGTCCTTGTTAAAATAACGAATAGCTTTTTTCATATTGCTTCTTGTGCTTATTCACTGTATTAGTCTTTCATACAAGGTGTTATTAGGAAAAGCACAGTGCGCCCTGGAGGAGCTCTCCTTGTCGCCATCAGCAGTTAAGGGGTGCCGCACGGGGGTCACGTCTAGGAGGTCCCAGGCTCATCTTAATGAGGAGAGTGGAATCATGCCTCAAATCAAGCCTCAAATACTAAAACAGCCTCAGAAGTGTGCTTTTGATTAAATAGCAAGGGTAAGAGAAGTGGATATATCAACTCTGCTGACTCCGTCAATAGAAGTATAAAAAAGTATAGTATTTTCTTCTATTTCTGAGAAGGACACAATGCTCTTGATTCCAAATATACATTAGGTATTCTACACATTACCAAACTATACCTGAATACATATAGAGCAAACTATACCTGAAAAACTACAGAATAATAAATAAGAAACCTTGTTCCACAAGATGAACCCAAATACCTTTATGTTGGGGTGTAGACGCATTAAAGTCCTCTTGCTGTATTCACTGTTGATTCCAAGTGCAAGTTCCACCTCTTTGTAGAGCATTATGAAAATCCTCACCCCCTCTTGCTGCCACAAGAGAAAGCACAGGGAAGAATGAGAATTTCTGCAGGTAAGTTATGGTTTTCTTTTTCTTCTTCCTTTCTATACATTGTACTTCCTAAAAGTTCTTCTATAAACAAAGCCCTGGCTGGCGTAGCTCAGTGGATTGAGCACGGGCTGGGAACCAAAGTGTCCCAGGTTCGATTCCCAGCCAGGGTACATTCCTGGGTTGCAGGCCATAATCCCCAGCAACAGCACATTGATGTTTCTCTCTCTCTCTCTATCTCCCTCCCTTCCCTCCCTAAAAATAAATAAATAAAATCTTAAAAAAAAAAAAAAAAACTGAAAACCAGGCCTGGCTGGCATAGCTCAGTGAATTGAGCATGGGCTGCGAACCAAAGTGTCGCAGGTTCGATTCTCAGTCAGGGTACATGCCTGGGTTGCAGGCCATGACCCCCAGCAACCACACATCGATGTTTCTCTCTCTCTCCCTCTCCCCCTCCCCTCTCTAAAAATAAATAAATAAAATCTTAAAAAAAAGTTCTTCTATAAACAAACAATAAAATACTCACTAAACATAATACAAGGAAGTGAAACATAAATGTATATGTATTAAGGCACAAACCTCAAAAATAAAATTTATCTCCCTTCTGTTCCTCCAATTTGACATGCCAAGACAGTGTCAATATTTGATTAATTACAGCCAGAAGGCTGAAATTATAACCACAACTCCTAAAAGTGTCTGATAGTCTTACACTCATGAACATTCTCAAACACTTGTCATTGAGAAAGCTTTGACTGGATTTATGTCACCAATTTAGTGTTTTTTGTTTGTATTTATTATACTTCAATTATTGAAGTGATTACAAAACTGATGTAGTAAGTTAAAATAAATATCACTTAATGTTCTTGGGGTATGTTTCATAAAACTTTTCTCTTTTTAAATAAAGTATTTAAATGGAAAAAAATTCTAAATCTTCAGAAGATAAATATGTTGGTTCATACTCTTAATCTATAACTAAATCATTAACGTCTATTTTATCAGTAAAATTACTTCAGAAGTCAGCCTTTCCAATATCCCAAAATTGTTGAGTTTTAGCAGCCTCACACAAGTTAACAGTGATCCATCATGAGTATTATCCAGGTACTCCAAATTTGTGGGTTCGGTCCCCCGTTAGGGCACATAAAAGAATCAACCAATGAATGCTCAAATAAGTAGAATAACAAAAATCAATGTCTCTCTCTCACTCCCTCCCCCCCACCAATTCAATTTAAAACAAAACAAAACACTGATCCACCCTTAGATCTTGGACCTAAAAGGAAATAGACAAGACCATTGTGAGGGTCAAATCAAAAGTGTCTAGTAAACTTTATAATCCTATTAAGTAACATTTATAATTAATATTAACCATCAAAAAGACAATGCTCAACAGCTGGTAGTAAAAGAAGTACTAGTATTTTCTTATCTAGTTCTGAGTGGTGACAGGTTTTATAGTCTGTGCTAGACTGTCCCATCCTGAATGTACCTCCCCTTCTCCAAGTCCATTCGGATGGTTCCCCACCAACGTACTCTTGTCTGGGTTACCCCTACTTGTATTACATTTTAGCTTTGCACCCTCAGTGTTGCTGTGATGTTTGCAGCATTTAAACTCATATTTTCTATACCCAGCAGCTCTGAAAGCATTCTGAAACATACTGTATATGCATTGCCTAATGAATCTACCTCCACGTAGGCACTTAATATCCCAGAAATTAAAGGGAAGAACTTTTTCATAATACTTTCTAAAGTACTGGAGCTGTAGGCATATCTAATAAATTATAGTAACAAAGAATTATTTAAATTTTTTAAGAATAATCCATGACAATTAGACATTGTTCATAATGAAAGTTTGAGTAACAAATCTTTACTGGGTTGAAAACATCTAATTTTTCACCTAGAAATGGGAAATAACATAAGAGTTAATATTTTAGTTTGCAAGATATAAAAATTTAGAGTGAACCAAATACATATGCAATTCCCCAATATTGCTCTGCCCGTACTAAGAAGCATTATTTTGATCTTTAAAGCCTTATAATAACACATAACTTCAAAATACTAACACTCTGTATTTCTTGATATTAGTAATATCTAAGAAGAGTATACATTTTTGAAGGGACACACTGGATTTACATTCTGGGCTACATTAAGAAAATGTGAGTACTAGAAGACCTACTCTTGCACTAAAAAAAGTAGGAGAAGAAATATATATATATATACACACACACACACACACACACACACATACACACACAGACACACACACATATTTATGTCATTCTATTTGTCTGGGTAACAGTTGACTTTTGGAACTTGCTCATTATTTATTATAACTATATAATTATTACTTGAGTAAAGAGACAAGGAAGTGAAAGTGTAGACAAGAAGTAAACAGTTTAATGTCTACTTGTCTGGCTAGTGAGTGCTCTTCAATAAACCACTGATTGAGGGTTCTAAATGAAAGGCAGAACATTATTTTACTTTTCTCCTATCTTTTCAGCTTCACTTTGCTATTTGAATATTTAGGATTCAGCACTGAGTAACAGTTACCAACAAGGAGCCTCCCACTGAAAGATATAACATAAAGTTTAAAATCAAAATTTTCATCCCAAATTATCGTACATTACAACGGAAATCTCTCATCACAGTTCATTTGTTTTAAATGGATGAAATTCTACTTCTTAGGCATATGACATTATTACTCACTCATAAGAGAAGCATATGTAACTTAGAAACTGGCCTGAATCTTACAATTTTCCATTTACCTGCACAACTAATGGATTTTGAAATAGTAGAGACGTTAATGCTAATGGTTTATATCATTGCCCTCCGTCTATTAGACCTGACATTTTCTCCTATGCTGTGTCTTTAACCATTGGAATAAGTTAACTCTAGAGGAAACAGGGTAGAGACTCAGTCTTCTTAGCTTAAATACAAATGACTAACAAGGAAATAATTAAATATAAAAAGTTCATTTTTACACAGTCTGGTTTACAATTATTTACTCATATCCATATCCACATTGGTAGTACCACTTATCTCTAAGGTTAATTAGTGACAAGACTTCTGTGATAATGAAGCAATAAACTCCTCTTCTTTTGGTCAAGGTATTGCAATAGTATCATAAACTAAACTATATAGGGCAAAGGAAAAAATTGTTCCTGGGAAACAAAGGCATTTCCTGGGTCATAATAGTGAAGAATTACATAACTGTGGGAAACAGTTATGCAAAATGAAAGCCAAATGAGAAAGAAAATGAGAGGACTGATATTAATTCTGTAATTTTAAAAAAATATACTTTTGAAACAGCCCATGCTTTACCAATGCCCTTTAGTTACTCTGGGAGAAATTACTTTTGCTTGGCGGGTGGTGGGCGGGGGGGAATATCGATACAGGAAGTAGGAAAATGAAGGGCCTAGACTGGATTATGCAATGCCACTTTTCATTTCCCTACCGAAGTCAACTAAACTGAAGTGTCCGCAGGGTAAGCTTCATCAAACCTGAGTTTTCAAAGACAGAGGTTCTATCTTCTTTTATAGTTTGCTTTTAATCAGGTAGAACAGACACAATACTATAAACAGTAGGACTTTTTAAGAGTTTTACATATACATCAGATATGTGAAGACAAGATAAATATAAAAATTTTCATAGTTGAAATTAAGAGACTTTGTTTCTGAGTCAGCTTTTTTTCTGATTGTTCAAAGTCCTGTGGTCAAAATATTTTCTAGATACACCCAGCTCTGTCCACTGCTCGAAGAGCTTAGCTTACACATCCACGGGATACTCACTAATTTTTACCACTTGTCAAGGACTTCCCCAGGGGGTGCAAAATTTTAGGAAAAGGAAAAGTACAGAATGAAAAAGAATCGTATCCTCACCACTGAAACGCAGGCAGCACTGGGATGTAAAAGCACAAATTGCTTCTGAAACTTTTTTAAACCAGTTTTGTCTAAAGGACAGTCCTTGAGTTTGAACGTCTCCTCTCCCCTTCCCTGCAGTGCCCTTCTAGGCCACCACTTGGATCAGATTCCCTTTGACTTTCATGGACAGAGATGTGATGATTCATCTCATTTGACAGACCCTTCTCTCCCACTGCTCATGAATGCCACTCTAGAACGTGTCCCGTGGGAGTCCAGGGCAGTAAGAAAGTAACCTGATGACAGAAGCCCCCCAAGGGCCTAAACCTTCTTCTGTAAATCTCCAGGTTGCTCTACTTGAAGATTCCTTTCGGCACAAGTCCCATCAGGAGTATCAAGTGTCTCTAAGGCTGAACTATATTCTCACCTCAGCACAGTAGACGCAGAACTGTGGGAAACCCCGGGATGCTGACCTGAATTGTCAGCACTCTGCCTCCCAAGGCTGGCTAATACTATTTTAAATAATGATAGGGCATATCAGGAGACCGAAGAGACAGGAAAATATCAACTTGGTTATTATAGAGAAACAAAATGTATTTTTGCCCCAAGAAACAGCTATTATAAGAGGTGTTTGCCTACATGCTAGCTATGAAGCAGAAATGCTAAATTCCTTCCCCCAAATCTGCATGATCAGACAGAAGAAAAAAGTCATTTTCTGGGACTCTTTAATGCACGAATAAATGCTATCATCAACCCATTACTTTGTGGAGTTAGTGGCTTTCAGAAACAAGATTGTTTATGGGAAATAGTATTCATGAGTGTATGAAATGTCAATTTGGAATGATCGGACTGCTAAAAATTTATGACTAAAATAATAATTTGTTGTAGCTAGATTAAAGAAGTGCAATTCTGCTAAATGTACCACTGAGGAATTAATATTTAATAGTATTACTATTTCCTTTGGAACTTAAAAAAATCGTTATCCAGAATTTAAAAATGACAAGTTTCAGAGGCTGATAAAATGAAAATGAAGACCCTTATCAAGCAATAATAATTACTGAGTCATGGTGTTCTCCTGGAACCTCATCAGGGCAGTAAGAGTGAAGAGAAGCTAGGCTTGTGATAGAAGAGGCGCCTGGACAGGCACACGGAGCGGGACAAACAAATGCGTGCTGGCCAACAGAAGGAGCAGGGCTAGGTGTGCAGGATGCTCCTCCTGAGCCCCGTTCCAGCATCCACTGACTGGCTTTCTGCAGTTTACTTACGCATGCATCTCACACTCAAGTGACCTAAAATTTAGCTCTCTGACTCTGAGTTCTTCCTACTTCCTCCTACTACTGGATCCACCCTCCCACACATAATTTTGATCAGATCGTCTTTCATCCATCACACCAGCTGCCCCGATAGATGCCTACTGTATTCCATAAAGTGTAAGCCACTGGCTTGGGTCATCACCCCTCCACACCCTAGCTGCAGCCTGCCCGTCCAGCTTTATCTGTCTTCTCACCTATGCTAATGCTCAGGTGTAATCAATCTCAACCTTACAAAGCCTTCTGAATTCCTGCTTCCAGAATGTCTCCTCACCACATTTCCTGCATCTGAAAACAACTTATTTTTAAAATTTTTGCTCATCCTAAAAGCCCTAAAATCCCTCATGTTGTGAGGGGTTCCCCACCAGGCCTACCCAATGCGCTCCCTCCTGTCTTTGAATCTTGGCTCTCTCTGTACCCAATTGACTCTTGTATCATTTTCTAAGCTCCTTCAGGTCAAGAATCATGTTTCTTATTTATGTCCATGTTCATATGATTAGCCAAGTGCTCTGCACATACTAGGCATTCAGCAAACACATGTTGATTGAAACCTAAAACAGTAAAGTGTTAGATAAGTACTATAAGGAGAGGATTTACTAGTATCACTGACTAATGGAGAAAGTTCTATATAAGTATAGAAATAAGTTTGATAATCCGAGGACTGAGCCCAGAACACGGGCAGCCAGCCTTCCATCAGCAGCCTTCCTTTGGCAAGCCTCCCATGGGCAGAGATGGAATCCTATTCACACACACAGGTTTCCCTAGAAATTAGTATGGTGCCTGGCTCAGAAGAGACACTCTGTAGCTGTATGATGAATTATGTAATGAATATACAAATAATGCTTGTCAAAACTGGAATTCCCAATTGTGTGAAGAGACTTCTGTTGAGACAATGAATTAGACTAGCCATGAAAATGATGCTATGTGGAAAGACACGTGTCTGAAATAAAGACTGCCAACTTTGGCTTTCAATATTAGCACTAAGGTCTGATTATATTATGAATAGTTGTGAAAGTCCTCAAGTGAAAACATGGAGAAAAAATATTGAAGGAAGAGGAAAAGGTGAGTGAGGAAAGAAGTAGGGAAACATAAATGATGAGGAAACAACAAATGAGCGAAGGCTGTGAGAAATAGAAAAATGCTACCCCTGATTACTCAGGATCTTTTTCAAAAAGATTAACAGAGTTTCAAATAATAGTAAAAGAGCTAGCACTCCCCAATTTGAACACGATTAATAATAAATCCAGATCTATTCTAATTCAACTTAATTTAACTTGTTTGATGGCCAACTACATGAAAAATTTCATTAGAAATATGAATGTAAAGTAGTCGTTGGTGATCCTATACTGACTCAGTTATTTACTTTTTATAGCAAAAGGAGCACACACAGGGCTCACCCAGAATCAACAGGGTCAACTGCACAGGAAACAACTGCACGTCATTCCCAGGATCTGTGCCCAAAATGAGCTAAAACAGCACCAATTTTTAATGTCCCTCCTCTTTAACATTCTTCAACATCAGCTTGGCCTCATCTGACTGAAACCTCAGATGACTTTGTCCTTTGCTCAAATAACAGAATAATAAATAAAATGTGATGCAATGTTTCACTTCATTATTTATTATTCAATAACAAAATTTTATTACAAGTTTTTGCCTATAAAATTAACTGCCCATAAATGATTAAGGAACAAAAATTAAAATTGCTAATAAAATCCATGTGTGAATTAGGCTAAAATATTATGCACTTAAGAGTAACAGGGGGAAAATTGGAACTAAATAAACCTGAAAAGAATAAGTATTCTACTTTCTTTGTTAAACTCTAAAGAAAAAAATTTTAAGTATATATGAAGGACTTTTAAAAAGAAAGGGCATTTCAGAGGCAATAAAACATTTAAGAAATTCCTTCAGCATTTGTTTGGAAAGTACATACTGCTTTCCAACTTGGCAGGTGTAGCTCAGCGGATTGAGGGCGGGCCTCTGAACCAAAGGATTGCCGGTTTGATTCCCAGTTAGGGCACGCGCCTGGATTGCAGGCCAGGTCCACAGTAGGGGGTGCACAAGAGGCAACCATACACTGATGTTTCTCTCCCTCTCTTTCTCCTTCCCTTCCCCTCTCTTTAAAAATAAATATTTTTTCAAAAAAGTACATACAGCTTTTCGTTTAAGAATGCAGTCCAACCTCCAACGATTTCCTTCAACCACTGGGCGTTTCAGGAAGATTTCTGGACTCAACCTGAAATCACAAAATTTAAGTAAATAAAACAATATATAAAGTTCTGAGTGTGTCACAGAAGCAAAGACAATTTTAGCCCAAATGCCACCATCATCCCTCACTGTGGTAGGTCATCCTAACAAGACCACATACAAGTTCATATGGGAACAAGAGCCTTTACGCATAAAAAAAGTCACTCTAGATTTCCCTACATATCTTACTCACACATACACACATACACACATATGCAGCCACCATTGGTTGCCCAGCCAGTAGCCATCCCCCCCTTCTTTTTCCTTGCTCCCACTATCTCATATAAATATTCTACATACTTGCTCCCCCGGCTCCTCTGCAGCTAGGGCACAATGTGACATAATCCTGGACAATCAGACATATCAGGTGGTACATGTGGGGTTAATGGGAAAGTCTTTCCCCTTTAGTGAGAGAGAGACACACACATTCACTCAAAACAGGAAAAAGAAGCTTTTGGATGGATGTCGCTTGGGGCTATGATGCTCTGACAGGGGCGGCCATAGTGAAATTCTAAGGGGAAGGCCAGATCTGTGAAATCACTAGACCACTCCACCAACCTTAGGATTGCCTAACTTTGGAGCTCTCATTAAGTGAGACAAATAAATCCTCATTATTTAACCCACCTTTAGATAAGCATTTTATTAACCCAAGCCAAAAGTGTTCTCTCGGATAAACATAAATGCTGACTTTCTATACCAAGGAGCAGTGTCCCGGAAATCTGGATCTTTCTGAGCAGAAAAGAGAAGGCAGTTTCGCTGATAAAATGTTTCCAATGTGATAATAAACCCCTTGGCTATTCTTTTTAGTAATGCCACAGTACAGTAGGGTCACTTTTTCCCTTCGGATTGAGTTGTAAAGTCAGTGTCTGAGTTAAATCTATATATATAAGGCCTGCAGATATTAAGGTCATAGTAAATGGATAATAAAAGAATATTATAAATAATGTTGTATGAATAGATATGATAATTTAGATAAAATGAACAATTTCCATAAAAAAGAGTTATCAAAGTGGAAACTTAAAAAAATTAAGGCTCTAACCTTATAGCTAATAAAAAATTTAGTTCATAATTTAAAACTTTCCCATAAAAAATCTACATACTTCAATAAGTTTATAGAAACATTCTATAAAATATGTAAGAAAGAAATAATATCAATCCTACCCAAACTCATTCAGGAAACAGACAAGGGGAACATTTACTAATATGATGAGGCCAGCATTATTCCAATGTCAAAACAAACAAAAACAATTCAAGAAAAGAAAAAAATTAAGATCCATATCTTTATGATCATAGAGGTAAAAATCTTTAACAAAACTCCACAGTTTAGAAAAAGGACAATAGATCATGAGAAAGTGGGGTTGCCCTAAGAAAGCAAGGTTTGGTTAAAAGCTGAAAATCAATCAATGAAATTCATCACATTAACAGAAAAAAAGGTTACTTTAATAAATGCAGCTATAGTCTTGACAAATTTTACTACCCATTCACAATAAAAACCCTTCATAAAATACAAGTGGAAAAAATTTCCTCAAAGTAATAAAAGGTGCCTATGAAAACTCTACCTAAAGCATACTAATGAAAGACTGAAGTGTTTTTGTCCTAAGGCAAAGATGTCCATTCTTACCACTACTCTTCAACATTTTACTGATGATCCTAGCCAAAGTAATAAAATAAAATAATAAAATAAAAAATAAATAAAATAAAATAAAATCATGAATGAGAAAGGAAAAAGTAAAATTGTCATTATTCACATATCACATGATCATCTATGGAGAAAATCTTAAGGTATCTATTTCTATGTATCTATATCTACATATATTTTAAAAGCTGCTAGCACTAACAAGTAAATTAAGCAAGACTGCAGCATTTAAGCTCAATATTAAAAAATCAATTGTATTTCTATATGCCAGAACTGAACAATTGAAACATAAATTTTTAAAAATACTATTTGCAATAATATCAGTGGGAAATTTAACAAAATGTGTGAAAGACATGTACACAGTACAAAACACCGCTGAGAAAAGTTAAATGAGATCTAAACAGAGAGCTATACAGTACTCATGAACTAGAAGACACAATCTTGAGGAAGAACAGTATTTGACATACCACCTAACCAGTGGTGATTTTTAACTTTCTTTTTTTTCTCTTCTGATTCCTCGGCCTGGAAGAAGATCCTGGAAAAGGTGGAAAACTCCAGGAGAAGTCCTTTAGTTCAGGCTTGAGGAGAAAGAGTGGGATATTCTAGCAGTGGCAGGGGTGGCAGCAAGGGGCTCAAAGACTCCAAAAACTCGGAGGGAGTGAAACTTTCCTCCCCAATGGGAAAAGCTATGTTTCCAAGAAGACAATGTAAATATCCACTGCTTGACTCTGGACACAAGTGTCATGGCAGAAAGTCTGTGGCAGAGCAAGGTAAACAAAGCCCCACCTTTCTAGCTGGTGGTCTAAAAAGAGAAGCCGCAGGGAACCCCAAAATAACAGGAGGTTTATGGAGAGGGAGGTGCTCAGAAAGCAGCCCTATAAATTTTTTATGACTTGTAGCTTACTTCCATGTTGTGTGTGCATGAATTTGATCCTACATACAGGGTGGGACAAAAGTAGGCTTATAGTTGTGAGTCTGCAAAACAGAGTTTATTCTTGTATTACTATTTGTTAATTATTGCATGTTTTCCATACTAACAACTGTAAACCTAACTTTGTTCCACCCTGTCTTACGAGAGTTTCAGAAATGAAATAAGAAATAGACCACTGCCCATACTGGTCACTAGGTGGAGCACATGGGGAGACAAAAACTGAACAAAATCTCAAAGGCTTTGAAAACAAAAGGCTTAAAAACACACAGATACTAGTCATCTGTATGTCCTCTTTGGAGAAATGTCTATTCATGTCTTTTGCTTATTTTTAAATTAGATTGTTTGTGTTTTTTAGTGTTGAATTGTGTAAGTTCTTTATATATTTTGGATATTAACTTTTTATCAGATGTATCATTGGTAAATATGTTCTCCCATTCAATGGGTGTATTTCATTTTGTTGATGGTTTCCTTTGCTGTGCAAACTCTTTTTAGTTTGATGTAGTCCCAAGTGTTTATTTTTCCTTGTGCTTCACTTGGCTGAGGAGATATACAAGAAAAAAATATTGCTATGAGAAATGTCTGAGACTTTACTACCTATGTGTTTGTTATTCTATAACTTTTGTGGTTTTGAGTCTTACATTTAAATCTTTATTTTAAGTTTACTCCCATGTATGGTGTAAGAAGGTGATCTAGTTTATTTGTTTTTGCATGGATCTAATTTTCCCAACACCATTTCTTGAATAGACTACTTTACCCCATTCTTTGTTCTTGCCTCCTTTGCGGAATATTAATTGACCATAAAGGCATGGGTTTATTTCTGGGCTCTCTACTCTGTTCCATTGATCTATGTATCTGTTTTTATGCCAGTACCATGCTGTTTTGATTACTATGGCCTCATAGTATAGTTTGATATCAGGTAGTGTGATTCCTCCAACTTTGTTGTTCTTTCTCAAGATGGCTGTGGCTATTCAGGGTCCTTTTGGTTCCATATAAATTTTTGAAATATTAGTTCTAGTTCTGTGAAATATGCCATTGGTATCTTCATAGAAATTGCATTGAATTCCATTGATTGCTTTGGGTGATATGGATGTTTTAATGATGTTAATTCTTCCTACCCATGAACACAGTATATACTTCCACTTATTTATATCTTCTTCAATTTCTTCCTTCAGTGTTTTATAATTTTCTGAGTATAGGTCTTTTACCACCTATGTTAAATTTATTACAAGGTATTTTTTATGCAATTGTAAATGGGATTGTTTTCTTAGTTTCCCTTTCAGATAGTTTATTATGGTATATAAAAATACTACTGATTTCTAGATATTTATTTTAATTCCTGTCACTTTAATGAATTCATTGATTAGTTTTTCATAGTTTTTTGATGGAATCTTTAGGGCTGTCTATATACAGTAGCATGTCATCTGCAAATAATGACAGTTTTACTTCTGCCTTTCCAACTGAGGTGCCTTTTATTTCTTTTTACCTCATTGCCATGGCTAGGGCTTCTAGTACTATGTTGAATGAGAGTGGTGAAAGTGGACAACCCTGTCTTGCTCCTGATCTTAAAAGGAACACTTTTAGATTTTGCCTGTTGATTACGATGTTGGCTATGGGTTTATCATATATGGCCTTTCATATGCTGATGTATGTTCCCTCTGTTCCCACTTTTCTGAGAGTTTTTAACATAAATGGGTGCTAGATTTTATCAAATACTTTTTCTGCATCTATTGATACAACCATGTAATTTTTATCCTTCATGTTGTTTTTGTAGTGTTTATTGTTTATTTATTTATTGTTTATTGTTTGTTTGTTTATTGTTTTGTGGTATTTGTTGTTTATTTATTGTTTAAACAACCATGTTTATTAATTTACTGATATTGTACCAACCTTGCATCCCAGGAATAAAGCCCCTTGATCACGCATGGTATATGATCTTTTCAATGTACACATATTATGGGATCTGGTTTCCTAGTATTTTGTTGAGTCTTTTAGCATGTATGTTCATCAGGGATATTGGCCTATAATTTTCTAGCCTTGTAGTGTCTTTTATCTGGTTTTAGAATTAGGATAATATTGGCCTCATAAAATGAGCTTGGGAGACTTCCTTCCCCTTGAATTTTTGGGAACAGTTTGAAGATAGGTGTTAGTTCTCCTTTGAAAGTTTGGTAAAACTCATATGTGAACCATTCGAGGTAGGACTTTTGTTCGTTGGGAGTTTTTTTATTACTTCTCCAATTTCATTAGCTGTAATAAGTCTATTCAGATTTTCTGATCCTTCTTGATTCAGTTTTGGAAGATAACTATTTATCTAGGAATTTATTTCATCCAGATTGTCCAATTTGTTGGCATATCATTGTTTGAACTTTATCTTACAATCTCTTGTATTTCTGTGGAATCGGTTGTTACTTCTAACTTTCATTTCTGATTTCATTTATTCAGGTCTTTTCTTCTCTTGATGAGTCTGATTAAAGGTTTGTCAATCTTATTTATCTTTTCAGAGAACCTACCCTTGGTTTTATTAATTTTCTGTATTGTTTTTATATGCTTCATTTTGTTTATTTCTCCTCTGATCTTTACTATTTTCTTTCTTCTACTCCCCTTGGGCTTTACTATTCTTTTTCTAGATCTTTTATGGGTACAGTTAAATTGTTTATTTGAGATTTTTCTTGTTTCTGGCAGTAGGCCTGTAATGCTTTAAATTTCCCTTTTAGGACTGCTTTCACTGTGTCTCACAGATTTTGGGTCATTGTGGTTCACTTTCTCTTGTCTCAAGGGAACTTTTGCTTTCTTCCTTGATCTCACTGCTAACCCATTTATTGTTTAGTAACATGTTATTTAGCCTCCATGTCTGTTTGTTTTCAGTTTTTTTTCTTGTGATTGATTTCTAATTTCATAGCATTATGGTCAAAGAAGATGTTTGATATGATTTCAATTTTCTTAAATTTATTGAGACTTGTTTTGTGTCCTACCATGTGGTCTATCCTAGAAAATGTACCATGTGCACTTGAAAAGAATGCATATTCTGCTGCTTTGGGGTAAAATGCTCTGAAGATATCAATTAAATCCATCTGATCTAGTCTGTCATTTAAGGCTGCTGTTTCCTTGTTGATTTTTCTGTCTGAAAGGTCTATCCATTGATGTCAATGGTGTGTTAAAATCTCCTACCAAGACTGTGTTACTGATGTTACTCTCTCTGTATGTCCATCAAGATTTGCTTTATATAAATATTGCCTTTGGTGAGAACTAAAATAATAATAATATTATTACTATTATTATTTTAAAAAAGAAGTTCAGTGCAATCCCAAACATGATAAACTCAAACATTATAATCAAACTGCTAAAAACTAAAAATAGAGAAATAACTTCAAAAAGAATAAGACAATCCAGTAAAAAGAGGAGAAAAATATTTAAACATGTTTCTGAAAAAGTGAAACCAATGTCCAAAAGTCACAGGAAAATATGTTTAACACAAGATATTGCAAATGCAAATTAAAACTATAATGAGATATGACTACACACCCTTTGGGATGACTAACATAAAAAAAAAAAGACAGACAATACCAAGTGCTAGAAGTGATGAAGGAACTGGAACTCTTGGCATTACTGGTGGGACTCTAAATTGGTACAAACACTTTGAAAAACACATCAACCATTTCTTAAAAAGTTTACCATACACTTTAATTCTTAACATAATATAGTAACTTAAATCTACTTTTTAAGAAGGATTGGCAAACTATGGTCCATACACTAAATATGACCTATAGCCTATTTGGTTCATGAGCTAAGACTGGTTGTTACATTTTAAAGGGTTATAAGACACACACAAAGAAGAACATGCATCAGAGACTGTTGTGACATGAAAAGTCTAAAATCTACTAATCAGAATCACCATCATCAAGAGAAAAGCTGAGCTTAATCATGCTCTTCAGATCTGTCCTAAGTTACAGCAATTCAGCAATGGAGCTGGAAGCCACATCTAGATCTCCTACCTCATTACACAACTTACTCCAGTGACTACTGGATAGTTAGTTCACAGGTAACTTGAAACAGCACCAAGTACAGGAACAACATAAATACATGTACTTCTGGTGGTTCCAGATAAACAAGTGAAGAATGCTCACTCATATTTATGTAAAAACTTTATCTTTTCGTACCTCAAACATCTAGCTAGATTTTACTATTCACCTGAATTTTCAGATAGTCTGGATTGTTTAAGAAATTGCCCTGGCTTGTGTGGCACAATGGATTGAGTGCCAACCTGCAAACCAAAGGGTCACTAGTTCAATTCCCAGTCAGGGCACATGCCTGGGTTGCAGTCCAGGTCCCCAGTGCAAAGGCACGTGACAGGCAACCACACATTGATATTTCTGTCCCTCTCTTTCTCCCTCCCTTCCCCTCTTTCTAAAAATTAATAAATAAGATCTTATAAAAATCATTCTCTCTTCCACCTTACAGCCTTACCTTAGAATTTACCTCTTCAAAAAATTTCACCTAAATCTACCCAAATCTGATTACTATTTTATCTAGCACCTTAAAAAATTTCAGTCTTTGCTTAAACAATCTCATGGCTAACAGAAACCTGAGACACCAGACATTACAGCCAGTTCCTCTGAGAAGCAGCTCCGAGATATGCGGGCTCTGGAGCAGACGCACCTGGATCCAACCGACTGGGTGACTGGGCAGTTTCCTAGTCTGCCTCATTGACTCTTACTTTTCTCCTCTATAACACAGTCCTGGTGTCTAGTAAGAATTCAACACATAGTAGCTGTTATTATTAATGACCCTCAACTATGCCTTAGAAACTACCCGTAGAAAGATTAACATGACTCATGCCACGTAAGTCAGGCCCCTGTGGTGGTCTCTGCAGAGACCCTTACCATTTTGTTCCTGTACTACAACAATGGCTTACTAAACAGTCTCTATAACCACTGTTCAATTCATCTTCTGTACTATTACCAGAGTAATCCTTTTTAGCAAACAGATTTGATTAAAACTCCCATGCTTAAACAAATAAAACAAACAACCTCGCCCTGGCTGGGTAGCTCAGTTGGTTAGACCATCAACCTGATACTCCAAGGTTGCATGTTCAATTCCAGGTCAGGGCACGTACAAGACAAAAGCAATGAATGCACTGATGAGTGCAACAACAGACTGATGTTTCTCTTTCTCTGCCCCCCTTCTCCCTCTCCATCTCTAAAAAAATAAAAACTAAAAATAAAAAACAAACTCATACACACAGACAACACAACAGAATGCAATATGATGGTCACTGCCCCTCCACGCCTTCTACTATATTAATCCTCATCACTGAGCTTTCCCCGATCCATTGTTTTATGTATGACTTCCTGACTCTGTGTTGTTCCAGAGTAGGAGCTGCTTCTCACTCATTTTTATATGCACATGGCATGGTTCACTACTTGTCACAGAATGGGGGCTTACTAAATAGCCCTGGAGTAAATGAGTGAATAAATTAACAAATGAATGGATAGGTGGTAAAATTAATGAACAAAAGAACTAAGTGCTTCTAGGTCCCAGGTTGTTTCTCATTTCACCATGTCTGCTTTTGCTTGCATAATAATTGTTTTAGAAATATATTAATACCATTTTCACTTAAGTGTGTGATGTCTCTTGAATTAGCCATTTCTACAGGGCATGTGTATTCTCTAACTATGCTTATCACTCTCTCAGATATAGACATAACAGGGTTGGAATAAGTTTCTGAATGCTCCCTTTTGCAATACGTGCATGACAAGAATTTTCTTCACTTGTTATGAGGGAAGTTACTGCAAAGGTTTTGTTTCAAAGGGAGTGTTGTAATAAGATGTTATCTCAGAGCAGTTATGAAAAAGAAATAACCTCTTGATTCATTTTTTTTTCACAGTAGAAAACATTTAGGTTCCATTTCTTCAGACGTTTAAATCTGAGTCTGCATTTTTTAGTGTGTCCACAACCTTCAGAAGAGATACTATTTTCTTGCATAAAACATGACAACATGGGCTCAATGTAAAAGCTATTTTCAGTCTCTTTCATCAAACTTTCAGAAATATTTTTTCAAGGAATATAGTATGACATTAAACTTGAATGTATTCTCATAAGCATTTAGAAAGTATTCAACCAAAGAAATAGCTCCTAAATAGGAGACTTTATTTTATTTCTGGTAACTGACTAAAGAGAAAAAACTTGGCAAGACTATAAAGGCCAAGAGTAAGCTCCTCCATCAACATGACAACAAATAGATTTGCAGATGTGCTAACCATCACATACCTCACTTAATCACCCTAGATCAATGATTCTCAACACAGAGGAACTTCAGCTCCCAGGGGACAGATGGCAATGTCTGAAGACATTGGGGTTATCACTACTGGGACCTCGCTATAGGCATCTAGTAGGTAAAGGCCAGGCGTATTGATGGTGCTAAATATTCTGCAATGCACAGACTCCACAACTAAGAATTATCTGGCTCCAAACAGCAGTAGTGCCCAAGTTGCAAAAACACACCATAGAATTAGAGTTTCACATCACTGAGGGAAAAGGTGGAGAGAAATGTGTTAATAACTTTCCCTTCCCCACAAAATCTAGAATTAGGAGGAAATAAATTATGATGATATTTCCACAGTTCATATAGAAGGTAGCATTTGGAAGGAAACATGACAGGGAAAAATAGGGGCATTTCAAACAACTTAGATTAGAAGGAAAATTCACTTTAAATATTTTCATTTCCAGGATAGTCAATGTTGGCATCTGCAATCATTTTTAACTGTCTAGGCAGGTGGGTAACTGGAACTAAAGTCAGACTACAAAGCCTACACCAACTCCAGGAGTAAAACTTCCCAGTAGCTAAATGAGTTTTAGATATGAGACTTCCAATGTCTTTAATAAGCATCATAACTCTCATGGATGTTCTTAAAGGGGGTCAGAAAGTTGAAACCTGAAAAACTGACCAGGCTAGTCATTAACAAGGATATTTTAACAGTAATGGGTAAATGGAATTATTTCAATTTCAAAGGGATAATTTGGAAGAATTATATTTACTGGACCTGATGACAGACATACCAAAATGAAGGAACACCGCCCCAGGAAGATTATTTTCCACTATCTCTACAACTATATTTGCACTGAAATGTAAGGCTTACAAAAATGAATACTGCGTGTCTGCTTCCAAACAGAAAGACGAATACAAAATTATTCAAGTTAAATATTTTAAGAATATACTTGGATGCCAAGTATTTGAAAAGACCTTTCACTGGAGGCCACTAGAGTTAATTGGTTGAGACTCTGGCCAAACCATCTGTGATACTGCTGGTTTTCGTAACGTGTGATTCTGAAACAGCACAACCAACACTGTTGTACATTCCTGAACACAGAGACCTCTAAACACAGTTCCCATGGACCAATACTGACCACCAATCCGTGATAAAAATCTCTTCTTTCGCCTCTTCCATCGCATTTGCAACATCTTCAAAATATCCTTTGGAGTTAACATACCTGAAAGACATGTTTTTTTCTTTTTGTTTTTACAAAAATTAAAAAGAAAAAGACAGACAAAGATGGCAGCCACTGCCAAGAGTTTCAGTGCAACCACCAATTTATTTTTGTGAATGGAAAACAAGGACTGAGACTACCATCTGCTATATAGACAGTAGAGTAAATAGAAATAAGCAACCTGCTTCTTTTCTGCTGAGAGAACAACACATTGATTGATGTCATTATCATATGGGGTCAAGAGAAGTCTCCCATCCCCTTGAAGTCTTCTAAGATTTAAAACAGAGTGGAAAAAAAATCAGCAGAAAATCATGCTTAGCATGTTTTTCTACCAATTACCAATTCATGGTTAGAAAATCATGCTTAGTGTGATTTTACTCAAAAGAAATATTCAGCAAGTAAATTCTTTTTCTTAAATTATGACTAATGAGTTCAAGAAATCTTCCATTTGCATCATCAAGAAAATTCATAAAGTTAGTTTTTAAAATCAAACTTCAAAATCTTAACTTAGCTATCTAAATAAAGCTCATTGGAAAATTAATCAATGCTCAGGTAGTCCTATAAAGAAAGACTCTTAACAAGTATAATGCATTACATCTTTTCACAGCTTTGAAAACTGAAAAGGTGAATTAGATGCTCTGACTACCCTGACAGTCTTAGAGCAAAAAGATCTTACCATTTAGCTAAAGTGTTCTCCTGGACAGCAGCATACGACCCAAATCGGTGGTCTTTGAGAAAGTTGGTGCCATGTTTCTGGACGAATTCTTCCATGGCGCCTGCCCACCACCGAGCATGTCTATAGCTGTTGCATTTTAAAATAAGTGTCCTTCAGAGAAAAGCAAAATGTGGAAAAGAATGGTCACTCTGTGTTTTGTCTCTTTAAACAAATTTAAGGATCAAGCATTCCCTGTTTTGTTTTGATACTGAGGACATAAGTTGAAAATTTAAGCAAACAGCATCTTATATCAAAAAAGCAGACTTCTAAAAAATTTTGGCAAGATTTTAAAATATAGTCAATGTAGCCAAAATAAATTTTCATGTTACTTATTCACTCATGCAAACACGTGTAAGAGCACTTACTATAGGCCTGGGGCTGTGCTGGGCTTTAAGGAGGATGACAAAGAGGTATAAGGTGAGGTAGGTCCTATGCCTCAATGTCCCTTAGTTGTGGGCTCCTATAGGGGGCATTTCCCTTGGTGCTGCCTGACGTCCATTTCCTCAGTTCCGGAAACATCATGCTGATTGCACCTTAAAAGAGTAATTCCTTCCCAACTCTGAGTTCATGAAACCCACACAAAATGGCATGTTCCAGGCCCCTGATCACAAAGACTGGTTCAGAGATCTGATACAGGGACCCGTGAGAATTGTAGCCTGATTTCTACCGCCCTCCACAGAACAGAAATGCAGTGGCAGGAAGAAGGTTTAATGGCAGTACCTTTGCATTTCCAATAACCAATCCTGGACCTGGCAGAGGAAATAAGGAAGTTCCAAATCCTTCCTTCCACACACATACAAATGTGTATTGGCAAGTGTCTATCTATAACTCTATGCCAGTCAGTGTGAGTAAAGACAGAAATGTATATGTTCAATATATTCATATACATGAGGTTGAACTTTACAGAACCAAATGTATACAGAAAGACATATATATTATATATCTACAATCTTCCAGAAAAAAAATATATATCAACACACACGCTCACTAATAAAATCTATAGTACATGTACACTTGAGTATCCTTGCAAGGTATCTTTCTTAAAATCTGTGTGTAAGCAGAATTTTTCTAAATCAAATCACATTTTAAGTGTTTTTTAAAGTATATCAGTTCATAAAGTAAAATTTTACTTTTTTAAAATGTGAACTACCATTCTTTATCTGTTTGGAAAAATGGTATTGAGTGGTCAACTTTGTTAAAACGGACATGTATCAACACAGGATAGTTTACTCTGATGCCTACACATAAGATATGTTATTGTTAAAAATTTATTACAAGGAAAAAGTAGTTTCATTACTTTTGATTAAGGATAAGTTCTAAATAAACATTTTCAAACATTTATATTATTTTACATCCTTTGTTTAAGGTTGGGAGAAAAAGTTTCTTTAAGAGATTTTGGTAAAATTATTTTTTACCAAAGAAAATATTTACTATTTCAAAAATATCTGAAATTTCTACCTTGAAAGGTTATCAATTCGGAGTCCATATTTTGTCTCTGTCTCCTTCTTCCCCACCTTAATTCTGAATTCTTTATCCACAAGCAGGACGAAGGCTATAGCACCGCTGTCTGGTTTCATATACAGTAAAAAGGAATCTTTCACTATCAACCACCTGGGAAAAGATAAGGAGCATTTTTGAAGTTGTACTGAATTACTGAAACAAAAAGAACAAATTATATGACAAATCTAAAGTAAACACACTGTCAGAGAGTAGACAATTTTATTTTTTACATGGGAGATTTATTTTTAGAAAAGCATTATAAAACAAAAAAATCCAAACCCTTCCTATTATGTTTTTCTAAGAAGTACTGTCACCGAGCAATTCAAAATAATTCATTAGCTTTTTAAACATTAAGGGCAAAGCCTGGAGAAAACCCCTGAAAACAGCAGGCAGTGCTCATGAGATGTACACCGGGGCCCAGCAGTTGGCAGAATGGAATGGGCTGGTGTTTGCTAAAACAAACCGTTATAGAAGAAGCAAACAGTAAGTATATTCTCAGTTTGTTTTAAAATAAAAAGAAAACACCAAGGTGTTTCTTGAATAAGGGAATCCTCATGCCCTGCCAAGGCAATAGCACAGTAATATCATTAGCACTATGTTTCATAAAGAAAGGAATGAAGGAGAAAGAAGCATGGACTGAGGCAGGTTAGCAAGCTACTGTAATAATAAAGAACAGCTCTTCTTACTCTTGGCTGTGGATATGCATCACCTGGGGATCCTGTCAAAATATGCAGATTCGGATTCAGTAGGTCTGGGGCAGAGCCTGAGATTCTGCATTTCTAACACGCTCAGAGGGGTTGCCTACGTTAGGATCACTTTGAATAGTAAGGATGTAGATGGCAGGCACAACCCTGAGAGTGGTAAGAGCAAGACAGAGAGGATGGGACTGATGTCAAGTAAAAACAAATGGCAACTTTGTCCTGCCGCACGTGACACCATATACGCATATTTACCTGCAGTTGTGGAGTGATCAAAGGATTCAGTTGATAACTAAATAAAGTAACAACAGGCATATTACATCACACATTAGGCAAAGTAAAGCACATTATGGGATAAACAAGGCCAGAACAACCTGCACATAAATTAAGTAATATTATAAATGTCACATGGAGACTCAGAATTTAAAAGAAATCTATAAGAAACTTTTACTGAAATTGCTAACCACATTATGTTTTAGTAGCTTTATAATTTGGGATTTAATGTGGACAAGTCTACATGGATTTCCACACAGTTCATTTCATCCATGTGTTTTTTAATGCATGGGCCGTCTCCCTCTCAATAAAAGGGAATGGGATGGACCGAGAATAACTTACAGTAAAGAACATGCATGTGATATTGTTTTACACAGGAAAGATTTAAAGTCACAGAAAGCAAATAACTAACCACAGTGCTAATGTAATGACGGCAATGGCACACCAATGTGGGTCTGGGCTTCCCAGCTTCTCTGGTCAAATGCGTAAGTTAAAGAAATAAGAGGTCTCACACCCAGTAAGCTAAATTCCAAAGGAAGTCTCTTATTTGGGAGCTAACACAGGCAACTCCAAGGTATAAAGGATAATATTCACAATAATTTTCAGCAAATGCAGGAATTATACATTTTATAAGAATTTTGAAAATACTGCTCAATATGAATGACATGGCCATTCTATCAAATGGTAACTCAGTGACTCTGATGGCCATGACTGAGTTATCAGTCCAGACATGGGGCTGCCTATTGACAAAACTTGGTTAAGGCTAAATGAGAGTAGATGGGTCACATATCTGGAAAAGTTCCTTTTCTAGTTGCTGTCCCTTCTCTCAGCTTGACTTTGATGCAAGCTAGAGAACAGACATGTGGCAGAGTCCCAGAGACCTGGTTTACTATGCTGCTGACTGGGAAGGAGCCACAGGCTTTGAAAACACAGACAGCAGGCAGGCTTGCCAATCTGACAAGAAAGTCAAACATACCAGGCTTGTGAACTTGCCTGCCTGGAAGTCAGGCAGGATACCTGAATGGCATCATAGCCAGTTCTGGCCAGAGCTTCACACCAGAGACAACAGTGTGGGGCCACAATAGAATGACCCATATCCGGGTGCACCAGCTCCCATTACAACACAGATCCCAGAAATGCTCCTGAGAGTGCAGGTCATGGCATAACCACCAGGGCCAAGAGCTGCAAAAGATGTTCTCGGGAACCGGCCACCCGGGGCCACCGTGCAGACATGCCCTCCAAAAGGATGCCTGCTGAAGGCAGACACTGGTGCAGGCTATGTCACCCTGCAGGAAGGGGCTGTTTTTCTCTAATTTGCACACCGGCTCCCAAAAGGCTACAAACAGCCCTGCTCAGTAACAGGAATGCAACGGCAGGGTGTACTGCATGGCCAGGGCACTGCTCAGCACAAGAGGGTGCCATTCATATGGTATCTAGGTGAGTGGTTCCTCCCTCGCCCCTCCAAGATGTGACAGCCTAGAAATATGGAATTAGTTAGTAGTGACAGATGAATTTTGAAAGCTAAACACAAAAGATAATAGCTTTTGTTTTGACATTGATGAGTTGTTCTTTCTAAACAGTCAACAGCTATCAGGGTAAACTGACTCTAAGACTTTATTTAGAGCTCTTCTTAGCTATACCATTCATTAAAACTCTTCTGATCTCTTCCCTTTCTCTCTTTTGTCACTAGATTTTCTTTTCTTTAATGAGAGGATATGCATCAAGAAAGAAATCCATCAACCAGTCTTTAGGGAGTCAGCACCGGCTGTGCAGAGATTAAGCACCTGCTTTCAAGTCAGCCTCCCTGGGCTCCAGCTCTGGCTCTGCCACCTGCCTGACTGTGAACTTGGGCAACTGAGCCTAAAGTCTAAATCTATAAAATGAGAGTAACAGCAATGCCAAGCTCCTACGTGTTTGTGCAGATTAACTGAGATGATTCATGTACATTGCTTAGCACAGTTCCAGACACCAATAAACTTGAACTTTTATGAATATTCCTGTTTTAAGTCAGGTGAAATTATGGTCTGTTCTAACAAGGTGCCTATGCTACTACTTGCTGTCACACAAAAATGCAGGCGGGAAGACATGGGCCAGCCATCACCTTCTCAGCTTCATCCCCCACTGTTCTCTCCCACCACCTTGGTCTGGCTGTTCCTCAGCCTGAGAATCTTGTTCTACTCTGGGCTTCTATATTCACTATTCTTCTGCCTAGAAATCGTTTCTTCCAGATCTTTCCATGGATAGTCCCTCCTTGTCAACCATCCCTCTGCTTAAATGTTTTGTAGACAGCATATATGTGGGTCTTGTTTTCTTATCCATTCTGCTACCCAATGTTTTTTGATTGCAGCATTTAAGAAATTTATATTTGAAGTGATTATTGATAGGTATATATTTACTGCCATTATTCTCTATAACTATGTCTTCTGCTTTTTAAAAAGATCTTTATTTATTTATATTTAGAGAGAGGGAAAGGGAGGGAGAAACAGAGGGGGAGAACCATCTATGTGACGGAGAAACATCAGTTGGATGCCTCTCGTATGCACCCCAACCAGGGACCAAACCCGCAACCCAGCCATGTGATCTGACCAGGAACCAAACCTGCAATCTTTTGCTTTGCAGGACAATACCCAACCAACTGAGCCACACCAGTCAGTGAGTTCCTCTGGGGTTTTTTTTTTTCTTTCTTTCTGTTTCTTCTTTTTCAAGAAGACCCTTTAACATTTCTTGTAATATTGGTTTGGTGGTAATAAATACCTTTAGCTTTTTCTTGTCTGCAAAGCTCTTTATTTCTCCTTCAACTTTAAATCACAGCCTTGGTGGGTAAAGAGTCTTGGTTGTAGCTCCTTGCTTTTTATCACATTGATATGTCAATCCCTTCTAGCCTGCAAAATTTCTATTGAGAAATCAGCTGACAGTCTTATGGGGGCTCCCTTGCAGGTTACTGTCTTTCTCTTGCTGATTTAAAAATTGTTTTTTTAACCTTTGCCATTTTAATTATGATGTGTGTTCATGTGGGCCTCTTTGGGTTCACGTTGTTTGAGACTTCCTGCACATCCTGGACTTGTGTGTCTTTTTATTTCACTAGTTTAGAGAGGCTTTTGGTCACTATTACTTCAAATAGGTTCACGATTCCTTGCTTTCTCTCTTCTCCTTCTGGTATCCCTATGATTCAGATGTTGTTATGCTTCATGCTGTCCCAGAGGTCCCTTAAACCATCCTCATTTTTTAAAGTTCTTTTTTCTTTTTGCTGTTCTGATTGGGTGTTTTCTGCTACTTTCTCTTCCAAGTTACTGATTTAATCCTCTGTTTAATCTAACCTACTGTTTATTCTTTCTGGTGTATTCTTCATTTCAGATATTGTATTCATTTCTGACTGATTCTTTTTAACGGTTTCTATGGCCCTTTTTATGTTTGTTATCTCTTGGTTGAAGCTCTCATTTTTATGTCTCACTATTCCTTCCAGTCTCAATGTAGCTTCTTCTGTAAATCCTTGGTTAAAAGACTTCTATTCAGCTAGCCTTCAGTTTTTTGTTCAGGTTGACTGTTCTATATTTTGGTTGCAATTCCAGTTTGGTCCCAAGAGGAGGTGAATGTAACATCTACCTAGTCCACTGCCACCTTGGATCTCCATTGTCCATGTTTTTTACTATAGCTATACAGTGGGTGTGAAGTTCTATTTCACTGTGATTTTGATTTACATTTCCCTAATGACTAGTAATTTCAAGCATGTTTCTTTGTGCCTATTGGCCCTCTGTATATGTTCTTTGGCTGACCAATTTTTCAGTACAATAGCCCACTTGGTTTTTATGTGTATAATTTGTACGCTCTGTCCACAAGTCCAGGTTTGAGAAAAATGTTTAAACAGATGATAAAACTTGGAACTTAAAATGATTTAAAACTTGCTCTGCTATGACTTTCAAAGGATTTATAATTTATAATTTAATTTAAACCTAGTATATAAAAACTTCCCAAATATCTACTTTTTAAAAACAAATACACAAAATCCCTAAGTCTTACCTTCTTGACCAGCGATAGCAGGCTCTTCCATGACCACAGCAATTCAAGCCAGGTATCCTATGTCCCCCGGATCTTTTCATTATCATGCCTTCTCTGAAAGAGACATCAAGTTAACCCATTACTTTCAAATTTCAAACTCTCTCTTAGCTGATACAGCCTTACAACTTGGGACTAAATTTATTACTTCATTCTCACATGACTTTCCTCCCCACTCTTTCTTCCTTCACCCTCAAATAGCTCCGTATCCTATTTGCTAGGCTAAGGACTCCAGCAGCTAACCTTTAAAGCACTCCGGTTGCAGCATAACTGTGTTTTATACACTGCAGGAACTTAAGTATCCTGGCTTCTGGCTCTAAATGCTGAGCATTCCCTCCAGTCATTGCAACAGCCTGAAAAAGTCCTCACACATTGCCTAATGCTGGCATGAGGATGGCTCAGCTGCTGTTCAAACATAGGAAGTGCTCTCCCACAGATTCCAAAGCATTTCTGCATTCATTCATGTACAGTTCTAGAACCAGACTATGCTAAAGGAAACAGAGCAAGGTTTTTAACTTTGGAAAGAGAAAGATCTTGATTTTGAAAGATGTAAAAAGAAAGAATAAAAATGGCTAAACAAATATTTCAGAACAACTACTAACAATGATCATTACTAAAAAATGTTAAGCTCTTTATCGTATCAAGCTCTCATATTTTGAAGGGAAATAATCATTAAGTAAATTTCAATCTTGTTACATAACATACATTTTACACAGTATTATTTTTACTCATGAAAATGAGCAAAGAAAAGCTAATTTGTATAAGTGATTAGAAGAAGGGACATATATTTGATTTGTAAAATTGAGATAAGTAACATGTAACATTATATTAATTTTAGGTATTCAACACAGTGATTCAATATTTGTATAATGTGAAGTGACAGATCACCACAAGTCTAGCTAACATCCATTGTTACAGTTATTTTTTTCTTGTGCTAAGAACTTTTAAGATGAACCGTCTTAGCGACTTTCAAATATATAATATAGTATGTTTGATTTTTAATGAATTCTCCCACACACCACATTTGCTGCCTGTACTAAACATTCCAAGTGTGGGGCTAGAAGAAATTGGTGCTATGAACACATAAGAAAGAGGGTGGAACAGTTGCTACCCTTGTTTAATATAGCAAGATATGTTTTGTATAAATAGATCTCCTCAGCTGCTCTGACTCTGTTGAGGAGAAAAGAAGCTAGCGGTAAAACCAGGTGAGTTCCATCATCATGGCATGCTGACTAATCAAATATTAATGCTTATCAACATTCACACTTCTGTTTAAAGATCCAGCACTGGAACTTACATGCCCTTTGGTCCCAAATCGTGGATGAAAGACAGCTGACTTATATCAAGGAATTCTGTCTGAAAAGAGGCCAAAAACCCATACTTTAAAAAGTTAGAAAAAAGAAAAATTTATGCATTCAAAAAACACATATTAGCTATCGCAGTGTGTAAATACACCTGTGGTACTGCACAGACTACACAGATCAATAACAATGGGACTGCCCTGGAAGAATACAGATTAGAAGTATATACATAGTTAAAACACAAGCAAGAAGGTGATACATGCTCTAATACGTACAAATAAAATGCTTAAGAAGGTCATGGAGAAAGAATTTCCTCCCAGTAGTCTTCTGTATTTGTTTTTGTTGTTGGCAAAGGCAGACTGTGTGGCACAGTGTACACACAAACTATAAAAAACTGTGTAAAGAGAGTGAAGTTGGTGCCAGATTTGGAAGATGGACTAGACTTGGCATGTGGAAATGGGAGATGAAGGGGGCCATAGAACAGGAAAGGCGTAAAAAGGTAATTGGATGCATAGTTAGGCAACAGTCAGCCAGATAAAGGAGAATAATGGAAAATTAAATGCCAAAGTAAGCTGAGCGATGGTTGGGGAGGTCTTGGAATACCAAACTATTCTAATAAAAATGTAATAAAATTAAAATCAAATAACTAATAAAAATTTAATTATGTGTAATTATAATATAAAATTATACTTTAGTGAGTATAAATTAAGAGAATTTTTGATTCATCTTCACTTACTAAATCATGAGATTAAAAACTGTTAATATTATAAAAAACACCAACAGCTAACATTCATAGAAAATACATAAATAAGTATGGCTGTACTTCACTAAAACTTTATTTATCCATACTAAAATATGAATTTAATATCATTTTATGTCAGGAAGTATTATTCTTTGTTTGCTTTTTTCCAATGTTTAAAAATGTAAAAACTATTCCTATCTCATGAACCATATGAAAACAGGCAGTGGGCTGGATTTGGTCCATGGGACATTGTTTACTAATCTCTGGTTTAGAGAAGTTAAATAAATTGCCCAAGATCACTCAATTAGCAATGGGTATTCAGAATCAGGTCAGAGCATCCAGTATCCTGAAAACTAAACTGCAAAAGCAAAAAGTCATTCAACATGTATCTTACTCAAACTAGGTGAACATTAGGTGAGAACATGTAGGCACAGAAAGGAAAATCAATAAATGTTATGTAATTCTTAGCATATGAAGAAGTTTTACCTCATATATTCCTTGAAACAACTAGAGTTTAATATTATTTTGACCCTAATTTACAGAAGGGTGCCACAGTCACCCAGATCTGCCAATGGTCTTGGACTATATCAATAACAGCCTTACTAGAAAAATCGATGACAAAAAATATATGTTCCTGGCATCAGGAAGCAGACAGGAGATAAGACATGGAAAACACTCCACAGCAACAAAATTCTGTGGGAAGAACAATAATACTTACATGTGAAAGTTTTTTAGAGTTATAGAGACAGGGTGGCCACTTTCTAGCTGATATGACATCTCAGAGGAAATAGTGTTTGATCTGGGCTTGTAAATAGAATTAATAAAACACAACAGTTTTTCCTTTAAAGTTTTTATATGTGATTGGAAATATCTAATATTAACCTTATAAGAAAAAAATTACAAATCTCTCAGAGCTGTCTATCCTTGTGAGGTCCAATTAAATAATTTCATTTTTTTTCCTTAGGGTTATTTGAAGAAGTATTTAAAATTCAAAAGAACTTAAAAACCCCAAATAAAACATATCCTCATGTTGAAATTTCTGTATTTTAAAAGTCAAGGTCTTTACATTTCATTTCTTGTATAAAACTTAGTGATTCAGTGCCTTCCATTTTTAATCTGATTTGTGGAAATGCTTACTAATTGTAAAAATGTAGAAACACATATTAGAAATAATACTGCAGACCTGAAACCATAAATAAAAAATATTTTAAAATACTAAGCCACAGCTCTCATTTTATCTCTAGGAAGAGGAGACAAAATGTCAATCCCAGTTTACAATGAAAGAAACTACTACAGAGGGGCAACTAATTTATGCAAAGTTGAAGAATAGTTGAATGGAATACCAGCAAATGGAAAGCAAATGTCAAGGAAATCACTTATCTAATACCAGGGTATTTTCTTATTCACAAAGCTCTTATCATCAAATAGTTGACAACAAAAATATTTTTTGAAATAATTCTGAAATTATAACTTCAGGATATCCTAACAAAATTGTAAGTGTAAAGAATTTCATCTAAATTTAAAAGTATACATTAGCAATGCAGGAAGTTTAAAGTTGTGCATTAATATGAAATTTTAAATTATCCTAATGGCTTAGTAAAGTTTGACTAAAGAGAGATTTTGAGAAAGAAATAGCCCTATATCCTCAAAAGCAATATTGAAGGATTTATATTTTTTCCCTACCTAATCCTCCCAGAATCTGGCAAGTTTTAGTGAGTATTATTATTTTCATAGCAGTATGTTTCCCCAAAAATCTTTTTTCTTTATACTAAAACACATATAGCCAGTTTCCAATTGTGGTTTATAAACCAAGACTTTGACTAGAATGTCATGATAGAGAAAGACATTCCTAGATTCTGGATGCCACCAGAAAAGTTTAAGGAATCAAGATTGACTTTGGAAGCTGATAAAAGCCTCTTGGAGAAATGGCCTGGTTCCTTGCTTATGAGGGAGTACTCAAAATCCTGCAATTATCTTCTGGAGATGAGCCATTTCTGGAGAAGTCTATACTACAAGGGTACAGACTTCCCCCACTAGGTGAGTGTTCTAGGAACCCATCTGTATCAGTGTACCAGAGGGCATTGTTGTGAGGGGCTGCATTGAGCTTCAGTGACTTACTTTTTAAGACTCTTTTAACGCATTTGTCCATTTCATGATGGGTGATTTACAAGCATACCTGCCCACACCATGCTGAGTGTTCAGCAGTTTGTTTTTTTTTTTACTAGAAACGGTATGATCCCCATGCCCTACCCTCCCTATTCACCCAATCCCACCCCAAGTGACTTTTTTTGTTTGTTTCCCTGGATGAAATACGTCCTCAAAGGGAAATGTTTTGTCGATGTGGAAGGGGTGAAATTAAAAAATGGCAGCTTTACTAGAAGGTATCAAAATGAATGAGTTCAAAAACTGTTTTGAGCAGTGGTAAAAAGTCTCTATAGGTATATTGCATCAAATGGAGCGTACTTTGAAATCACTGAAGTTCAACATGTAAGAATAAATACACAATTTTTAATAAATTCCGGGTTTTGGGGGGGTTGCCCCTCATATTCACATGTTTCATAGCAGTCTTTCCAGATAAGGAATGGTGATTGCTCTCCCTGGAGATGGCAAAGAAAGATCCTTAAGACATTTTTGGGGAACTTCAAGAACTTGAGGAACTCACCCAAACTTGTAGGTATTGTAGGCAAAGCCTAATGGGAACAATGTAGCTTAGCTTCTTTGCCCTAAGGGGCTAATTAAAGTTCAATCTGGAGATTCCTTTTGAGATTGCAGCAAAACAGACTAAGAGCCTATATGATCAATTATTATTCTTGTTGTGTTTATGAAAATAAGCAGACCAAATTGGAACTGGTCTTAATGCAGTAGAGAGTCTTGATTTGGCTCTCTTTGATTAAAATGAGGGTGATTTTAGGGGGGAAATGTGTTTCAAAAGAATCTATAATACACAGTGGTGGATATTAGACTTTAATTAAAATTTTATTTTTCATCTACAAACTGAATTGGTTCCTGAATTTTTCTAGTTTTCTCCCAAACTAATGTTTCATTTTTCACCCATTTTTTATTTTAAATTACTGAGAACTAAAAATTTTTTTTCTGAGCTTTGCTCTCACAAGTTATAGCCAAAGGACATGATATATATAATCTTGAGAAATTGCCACAACAGCTCATGCTTAAACAATCTTAGTAACTGATGTTGTGTAAACCATACAGAATTTACATCACCAGAGATATTCAAACTGCAGATAAGAAGGATTATCACTGCTTGCTTTCATTCAACAAAAGAAATTTTGAGACTTACATATAAAAATCCTCTCCACTGACAGACTTACAGACTCAGAAATGGGTTTATAATTTGCTCTTATCACTAACCTTTGTGTTTTTTTTTCTGCTTTCATAGGCATAGTCTTTATTAAATACCTGATTGCTTATTTACAAAATATAGGTCTCGCCTTAGGACTCCATCTTCATAACCACCTCCTCAAATGAGATTCAACAATATAACTGAACTGTCTTATTTTCAGGATTATATAAATGAGTCAATGAAATACGATATGATTTCAAGATAATGATGCTTCAGGGATTCCAGGCTATCCCTACTTTGGAAGAATCCGTTAACAGCTTCTGGGTTCCAGTCTCTGATCCTATTCCCTTATCTGTCTTAGGCAGGGAGAGATTTCCATACCCTACAGGCTGGACTGTGGTCCTCATCAGCAGGAAGCAATTACTGAAGATTTACCATTCTCTTTTCATTACCCCTAAAAGATTTCAGGAATGGAAGTCTCCTGAGGGGGTAATGAGACAAACTAGTAAGCCAGGACAAGTGGAATAGGAAAACTGAGACACACAGTTGAACTGCCAAGCAGTTTAGAGCCATCTAGTAAATCACAAAATCCTACCTTTCCTAAACCAAGGACACTTAAGAGTAAATGGTTTATACTTCTCCCAGACCAGGGGGGAAATAGTTTAAATAACCCTATTGAGAGACAGAGAGATAGCAGAAATCCAATTAGTACCATTTGAGCTAACCATACCCAAAGACAGTGAAGTTAAGGGAATAAATCTCATTTTGGCACATCAGTGTAAAGCTGATAAATATTCTATTGAGATCCTCCCTAAGACCTCCCTGAAACCCCAGCCTTTAAAACCCTCAAGATGAAGGACCCAGCACATACTTTCCCTCCCAGGAGCATTCCTGGGCCTTTCCCTTCCCCTTCTTCTTTCCCTCACAAGCGTGTATCTCCTAAACTCTAAGGGACAGGTAGCAAACACAAGGCCTGTGGGCCGAATCTGGCCCTACACCTTGTTTTATCCAGCCTGGCACCTTGTTTCTACCCAGCAGCAGTACAGAGCTCTCGCTTAACTATTAAGAAGTAGTTACATTTATACAGCCCTAAAATAACATTCAGCCCTTTGAAAGCAACTGCGAGGCTGATGTGGCTCCCAGTGAAAACGAGTTTGACATCCCTGCTCTAAGGGACCAAATGAGACTTGCAACCAGTGCAGCAATGGGCAGCAGCAGCTCATCCTGGGCTAACTGAACCTGTCTGTCCACAAGGCCCCCTTTTCTCTAGCCCTCCAGCCCTGCCTCAGCTCACTTCTTTCCCACAACATTTCTAATGAGACAAAGTAGCCCCGCCTAGTCTCTCTCCTGTTGCTTCATATATCCTAAGCCCTTCCTTGTTTCCCTGTCTCCAGCTTAAACAAAACAAAATAACAATCCCTGTTATAAAGAAAAAGAAAAATCTCTGACAATAAATACTCTAATACAGATTTATCAGATTGAAAGTAAATGTGGCAAGATCAATTTAGAAGCAAACCTAAACAATACAACTCAAAATTTAACAAAGATTGTGTTGTCTCAAACTTTTCACTGTATCTTCAGTGATAAGAGTTCCATTCTCCACTTGGGCAGGTGATTCTTAGGAGGAAGATCTAATCATTAATTTAGCCTGACAATATTTCACTGGGCTTATTGTCCTTGAATAATGTACTAATCAATATCTTTCCCCCTCGAGGAACTTTAAAAAAGCGTGTTAGGGAAACAGTGAAGTGAAGAGTTCCCATGCAGAGGAACTACAAACAAACCCTAAGGGTAAAAAACAAACCCTGGAATTTACTTGGCAATCACATACACATTGTTTCACTACCCTGTCTTTGCATTAGAAGAGAAGGGGGATTTTCAGAGGTCCCCTATATTCCTGAGGTAACAAAATTCAAGAGAGCGACCAAGTAGGAAATTCTCAGAAGTTAAGACAAGAACGTGGGTTGGACAGTACCCTCGTAGTAAGGGTGGGAAGTGGGTTCAACTACTCCAGCAAAGGCTGCCTTCCAGGTAAAATACAGCTCTGGGAAAAAAGAGCAGACAGCTCATCTGCAGCGAAAACAGAGAGGCTGGACCGAGGCCTCTGGACTTTCCCACGTCTAAGACTCACATGAGAATGACAACACTTCCATTAATTTGCAGATGCTGCTGTTTAAATCAGTACAGCTTTTCTCTGTTGGCATGGAAACACTGTGGGTGCACCTTTATTAATCTTTACTCACTCTCCCCCTCAAGCTAAATTTATTCATCTTACAAAGCAAGGGACAGGTGAGTTCATTGTTATTGATCCATGGGATGTTCATCCTCAGATTCCTTACCTTCAGCATGGTGATTTCAAGCTAATTACCACCTTGGAGATAAGAAATCTAAGTTCGGGAATCAGGTGATTATCTTGAAGTTAGCAATATCACCCTATCAGCTTAGAACCCTTCTCTGGGAAATTATGCCCTTTGTTCCATTTCTAGAGTTTAACATTCAGTCAGGAAAAAGTACATTTATTGTTTCCAATGGCTCATTCTTTAAATTCCCTGGAAAATAAGCATTTTCCACTTATTAATTAAAATGCCATCGAGTGGGTTTGGTACTATAGCCAAAATCAATACAAATCAGAACACACAAGGAATCCTGTTTGAAATTCCATGTTATTGTACAATTGAGTAAATATTTCTGTTTAGAAAAAACATATTTAGGCCTTGAGAAGAGGCCAAATACATTTGGCCCCATTTTACAAATGCGTAGAGAAAACAGAACAAATTACCATTCATCTCTGAGGGAACTATCTGAAGCTAAACCCACTAAAACACTAGGACAATTTGTTTTTCAGAATCTCAGGGAGAAAAAGAGGAATAAAAACAAAGGAAGTCTTCATACTCCTGGAGGGAAAAACACTTGTCTAAATACTAACACAACCAATGACCATGTAAAAGTAGGAAGAAAGAGCTGTCCAAGTCTGATTTCATCAAAATTTTATTGAAATTAGGGACATGATCCTATCTGATCTCTTGACCTCTGATGAATGACCCTATTGGCCTAAGGACCCAAATTACTTTATAATAGGTTTGTCTTACACTTAGAAAATATAAATGAATTATTCATGATCATATAAAATAACTTCTTAGTATGCTTTTTGCAGACAGCAGTTTTAATATTTCTCACAATTATCAAGGGAGACACAGATGCCCATCTAATTTCACAAATATGAGGTAGAGGCCTGTAAATCTAGTCTGTGGGCAGATCACATTTAGTGTGAAAGGAAAACAATGTCAGAGAATGAAGATATATGAAATTGTATCCTATAGTTGAATCATTTTTGAGAGTTCTGCTGTTGCTATCAAAAACAAGGGGTAACACTGTGGCTCAGTGGATTGAGCACCAGACTACGAACCAAAGGGTTGCTGGTTTGATTCCCAGTCAGGGCACATGCCCAGGTTGCAGACCAGGTCCCCAGTGGGGGGCATATGAGAGGAAACCACACATGGATGTTTCTCTCCCTCTCTTTCTTCTTCCCTTCCCCTCTCTAAAAAATAATAAAAATCTTTAAAAAAACCCAAACAAACAAAGAGTAACATATATTCAGACAGCTATAACCAGGTTTTCCCTTCCAAAGGAAATGTTTAGAAGACATTCTGGAATTTCTAAATACAATATGGGTCAACCTTGGAAAGCTGTTTATGACTAAAAAAAGATATTAAAATAAACATTTAAAAATTGTTTAGTCAACATTAGAATCCAAAATGTAATAATGTACATGGAAAGAGAAGACTAAACCCAGCAAGTACTGTTCTAGAACCAAAAGAAAGAGTAAAAGTACAGCACAGACAGCCAGAAAAGTAAAACAAATGGAAAATCATTGCATCTGGTGCTAGTGCACATTTAAATAATTCCCTATTAAATAAAGCAACATAACTGAAAACAGATTTCAGAGAACACAACAGGAAGCAGCATTTTTATTAGTAAGAGTAGCAATAACCTTATTTGTTACGTTCTTTCAAAGTTCAATGTTTCTGAGTTCTAGAAGGGAAGAAATCCTTCCCATCATCCTTCTCTTGAGGTCCAATGGTTGGACCCAAATTTCTGGTTTCCCTAGGAAAACTCTTCTCCAGGATCATGAAACCATACAAGCTCCTTCAAGTCCATCATCAAACATCACAGGGCAAGCTGCTGCAGAAAGTGGGTCATGGTCAACTCGGGTCATTTCTGTGTAAAAGGGACCAGTTGGATATGTGCCCTACCCTCTAAATAATACACTGGCAGACAGCAAGCCGTCAGAGCTAACAAAAGACTCCTAAGGGTGAAGGCACTTTTGCTTCCTCTCCTAAATGCACAGAGGCCTTCCCTCTTTCTGTTCAGTATTTATGTGATAGCACCCTGTAAACCAGAGGCCAAGTCAGAGCTGCACCTGCTTTGAAGCTCTGCACAGACACCGCATACATACACTCAGCCCCCCAGCAATATAATGCATACAGACACAGACACAAAGTATGCTAATCCAGTGCACTCTCAATTGGCTGGGCCTTTACATAATTGAAGACTAATCCTTTAAAAACACCACACCTTCCAGGGCCTCTAAGGGAGTAGAGCTAGTAGTTTTCTGATTCCCTCTGTAAAGCCTGCTCCCCCATGCTGGCTGCTATGTGCCTCCCAGCTGTTTCCAAGTCCCATCTTCTCTTATTTTCCAGGAGGTTCTTCTCTCCCTAGCATTTCCCATGCTTCTCACTTTCACATGAAAAGGCAGGCCTTTTATAAGCATCACAGGCTGATCAGATGGCATTCACAGTACCGTCTGTATAATCTTTGAGTATTCAACTCTGCTCAACTGTTTTCATCACTTCCTACTTAATGTTTTCTTGTAAGGGTTAGAAATGCTTTGAGAGATTATTCTGGAAGCCTGAGGAGAAAAGAAGGTTGATTTCTAGATAATCAAGCCTGTAGCTGCATTTCAAGATCATTTAAATCCATTGTTATAGACAAATTCAGCTATATTTTATATTTTAAAATAGCATCACCGTACCTTAGATCCTTGCTGTCAAATCAATTTTGTATTCATTTTATTTATTTTAATGCAAGGAATAATTCTAAAGTGGATACAAGCACTTGTGTAAATAAAATGATCCAAAATTTAGCTGACAATTTACAATTTTATAAATTCAAAACTTAATCACTAAATATACTTACTGTTGCATGATAGTTTCTATACATGGGCATTTTTAGTAACTTGGTCAAGTAATCTTCCAGTTGTTTCTGTAATGCAAATACTTGAGATAAGAGATAATATCATCACACTTACAGAGAAATTTAGACAGTAGCAATAATGTGATCACTGGCCCATCTTAACTTCAGTAAATGATTCAATGATTTGCTACTATTATCACTGGACAAGAGATCCCGAATAGCATTAAGGAGTTATTTCCACAGTCCCCCTGAACCAATACTTAAATCTCTTCTTGCCATTTTACTTTCCACCTGCTTAGGTCTTCTGTAAGCTGCTCACAAGGCCCCAGCTGTACGTTCTTTTAATCTGCTGTGGTTACTAGCACAGAACTTGCCCATAGTGGGTGGTTTTACAGCATTTGTTGATTTTTATCAAAAACCTGAATTTCCTCAATTCTAACACTGGATTGACTAGAAGATACACTGCCATTTTTAAACAGATTTTCAGGGAGAAACAGGAAGGGTGGCTAAATAAAAAGTTTCTAGTAAATTGTACCCTGATTTCGAGTATGTTCAAGTGAGAGGGGTTAGGGGGATGTCCACTACACCGACTGCAACACATGCTGGAGCACCGGCTGTTACAGCCACTGCTGATCGTTTCCAACCGCACTCGTACATGTACACACGGCAACCCCAGCTGTAGAATTTTATTTGTCTAGGTGTCCTGGGAAATAAGTATCCTAGGTCCCTAAAAAGGTTTTAAACAAGATGGCAATTACAAAGGAGAAATAAAAAATGCTTTTCAGACCCCAAAAGTTTTGAATGGGAAAACACCGCTAACATTTATTTGTTAATTTTCTAGTAAAAGAAATTAGTTCATCCTATGCAGGACCACATCACTGAAGCAGAGCAGGCCTGAAGCTTCTACCCTGCTGATGCACATGCCTGCAACCCTTTCCTACTCTTCCTACACCCTAACTGCCCCATCTATAGTTTGGGAATGAGGTTTTATATCTATTTAGGACAAACTATTCCAAATTCCGAAGCTAATGTATGAAAATATATGATTTAGAAAGAGTGGATCTCAAACTCTCACTAATGAGCTCAATCTTGACTCATGACAAGTCCAAAGAGATTCCTACTGGGAAGACAGCTTCTTTATAACATCGCTCCTACCAAAGAAAACTCTTCTTCTGGAAAAACGCAACCTCCCCAGGGTCAGCATAGCTTGGGGAAGAAAGGGCTGCCTAACTTGTTCCAGAGAAACTACACCAGGCTGGGTGATGGATCAGTGGGTAGGAAAGGTTGTAGCCGAACCCACCTCGTCCCCCCAGTAGCTGCCACATTTCTATGGTGCTGCCACATTATGCTCAGAACAACAGAAGAGTGAAGGACTTACCCTTCTCCCCAAGAACTGTTCTTCTTTGATCATGTTTTCAGAGGCACGGGGCAAGCTTGGCATCTCTCGAGGCTCTTCTTTGACATTCTGTCTTCTAAAAGTGTGTCTAAAGCACACACACAGTACAATGAGAGCATTTACTGGGTTATTCTTAGAGCCATGGCTCTAGTATCTTTCATGAGATGGCTTACTATTAGAAGGGTCTATTTAATAGGAAATATCCACCAACAATGAACAGTTAACCCATAAAATGAATAAAATACTCTTTGCACTCAACTTGGACATGGGGATAACCTTATAATTAATTTTGAAGCAATTACCTTCTGGTGGGAATGGGGATTCGGATAAAGGCTTTGTACTTGAGCAGCTCTCTGTGAAATTCTTGAAAATGCTTGAATTTCCTTTTAACTTCCCACTTAAATTCCCCATGTGTTAATTCAATTGTGTAAAGATTGGTACTTCGTACCTACAGGGACGAATGAAAAAGAGTGGTATTTTAGTTAACAACAAAAATTCCAAAATCTCTCAATTAACGATAGTTAATTTAATAAGTAACATGCAAGTACCTTACATCCAACTTGAGTACTTAAGTAAAATGTTTCAAAAACAACTGATTACAGAATAATATTCTCTTAAATGTTTGCCTTATAACATACATAGGACAACCTCAGAATCACACTAAAGACCAACTCCCACAAATTCTATTGTTCCAAATATATAAATATACACACACATACACACACACCTGAAACAAGAAACCAAGTCAAGGAGACAATGCGTGAAGACCCTAACTAGCCACCAGGGGTTGTCCAAAAGCAGAAGCAGTGAGCGCAGTTGGAGGAATGAAAGGAAAGTGGGAGGAAACGGGTTCCAGGAGCACTATCGTAGCCCTCCACAAATGACATTATGTCTTCTGAAATGCATTATAAGGTCCATCCTTGTCTGCATCTCCCTGTACAGAAGCATCACCAGTAACCATTAGAGGGAAAGGAGCAAAAGATCTCACTACATACAAACTATTTCCCCCCTTAACTATTGCTGGAGGGACAGGGGGAAGATCTCCAGCCTGGGAGGGCAGGTGACAGCATCTGCCTCGTCAGGTCCTCATGGGAGTGAAAAGCAAAGTGCTTAGCCATGAGCTGGCACATGGAACGTATCCAACAATCAGAAAAGGGGTCATTTTTATTTACCTGCAATCACATGCAAACTGCACAGATTTAGTTCATGTTTTTTAGTAAATGAGACACTAAGTAGGATAAGGATAATCCTTAGCTTTCTCATACAGACTGAAATTTAAAACGGAACTAAACCAAACCCACTTGACTAACAGAAGAGTATATGCAAGGAGAGGAGGCGGGGTCTGAAAGCTTGAGTATTTACCTTCATGAGTAACTTTAGAGATACCTAATACTATTAATAATAATAATACATAGCATTACACAGAGTACATAATACAATAGATAGTATATTTGTATACTCTAAGTATAATACTATGTATATTATTATTAAATCCTTATAACAAGTGTAGAAGATAGGCTCTATTATACCCATTATTCAGATGAGGACACTGGGAGAGGAGTTAAGTACCTTGCAGGAGGTCACAAAGCAAAGACAGGAATTAAACTATGCAACCTGGCTCTGGAGTCTGTGCATTGAACCTCCATGTCACTGCCCCTCAGTCTAAAAGCTGGTAGGCAAGTAAAAGGCAAAGGTCACCTTAGAGACATTTCTGGGGTTGCTCAGTGGTGTACCAGGGAGAGAAGGACCCAACTCACAGGAGAGCCTGGAGAAACGGCTGCGCACCGAGGTGTGTGCAAAGGAGGAGTCAGGATGGCATGGGGAGGTTGAGAGAGCGCCAGGCAGAGCCATTAGGACCCAGGCAGCACATGTCACCCTCACAAAGACAAAGAGGAAGGGAAGGCCACCCCTGCTGGGGCTGGAAGGTTACTCTACACTTGCCCTGAGGCAGGCGGCCATGGTGGCCTTACTTGCCTGCAGCCAGAGCTTATCCTAAAGAAACAAGGCCACCACCAAATGCAGCAACATTCCTTATCCAACAGACTCAACAACTACAAAGCAGCTACCCTAACAGTTTCTCCAGGTCCAATCCATCCAAAGGGTGCGGCTTTGCTTGATGGAGATCCTTTACTCCGGATGCCATTCCAGTCTCTAAGGGAAAATGTGCAAATGAGGCCTAACAGACAGGTGCTGGGGACACATCAGGGTGGAGTATGCCAGCAGAATTCTCTCCACAGTGCTTTTGGGTAATGGCTCTGGCCAGTCAGCATCCTGGCTTTTTTCATTCCAAGAGCCAAGTAGCTTCATTCTGTTCTTCCTTGACAAGCATTAGGAAAGCTAAACTTTTCCTTGGCTTCTATCTGGCATTTTAGGTGGAATGGCTGTGACCTCAAGAACCCACATCGAACAGAAAACTGGGCAGTGAGGAAGACCAGGAGAGGCACTTTGCAATTTATTAAATTTCTAAACTGCCTTTTTTTAAAAAAAAAAAGTATTTCCCAGGATAGGGAAAGAGACATACAAGAATGAAAACTAAATGAAAAGAAAGTAAGCCCCTGAGAGGTAATGAGGCCTTAGAAGTGATAACAAACAAACAAACAAACAAGAAGCTAGAAACACAGGCACAGCTACGAGGAAGGAAAAGGGAAGTCAGTGTGTTAACTCGTATATATCGACTAATACAAGGTGAGTCCAGCAACGTGCTGACCCTTGTTGTAGATGCAAAGCGCTCCACTTCCAGAACTTGGGCTTTGATTGGACAGCCAGAGAGGTACATCTGTGCATTAGGCTCCTTAAATCCTTGCGTCTTGTAAATAGCAGAGAAAGGGATATACACTGGAAAATAAATAAATCAATAAAGTTATTGCAAGAACAAACTGATATGTAAGATTACATGATAATAGCATAACTTGCCTTTCCCAGGCATCTTTTTCAAGAATAACAACATGCGACAAGAAACAGTCGCATGCTATTATTAACGAAACAGTCTCAGCCCAGGGTTAGGACCTCAGCAAAAGAGATCAATCGTTTGCTGGTTACTTCAAATCTGTGTCCTGCCAGGCTGCCCTAATAAGCTCTCTTCTGGCTCAGACCATCAGCCTTTACCTTCCTGAATCCTGGGGTCGCTGGGAGACACATCACAGTCCACCTCCTCTCCCTCAAAATGGAGCTCCCGGGTGTCCAGGTTTTCTATCAAGTTACTCATGTCGGCAGCGATTTTCTGCAGTGTGGATGTGTCTGCTGTTGGCTCAGTTTTCAGTGACATGTCGGCTCCGGACAGGGTAACAGCAAGGGGACTGAAAAAGAAGAAAAAATTATAAGGACTTGTTATTTTGGTCCAATAAAGCCCTACTCTACATTTTGAATCCAGGGTTAGACACGCATAAGGAAACAAGTCAGCAAGCTCCGTGAGAGCCCCAGTTATTTCAAACAACCTCTCAGCTCATTTTCTTGTTTAACATTTAAAGGGTTCCCAGCTTGTAAATTAAATTGGAATGGGACACTTAATTGTAAACAAGGAAATAAAAGAAACACCACACTGAATATGTGTTAACATCCAATTTTTATTAATTGGATTAATGAGGAGAGACTCAAGGGAGATTGGTATGGGAATTATTATTCAGAGAAAAGGGACTGACTAACTCAATTACATGGAAAGAAAGAATATATAAAATAAGCAACTTGAAATATTTTCTATGGAAAATCTAGATCATTTTACAACAATTTTAATATGTAGATTTTAAGATATTTTCAGATAGCATAACCTTTCTACATTTACTCTGTAGGTGACATTCCAAGCAAGGTATAAGCTACCTTTTGGAGACAGGATTTGGCCATGACTTTACATGAGTTATAATGATGTACATGTCCCTAAAGGTAATTCGTTGGTATACCTACTCTGAACGACATAAGAGGTGCTAGAATTATACTTCTCTCCTTTTTAAAGAAAACTGGTTCTATTTCATTCTGACATTTAATAACACAAGTCGTTGCACATCAGTACCCAGGGGAGAGGAGTTCATATAGATTTTATTTTTCATTTAAAATACTGCGATTTAAGCCTTGAGCACTCTCATCAGAGTTGGATGAAAAATCCGTCTTGCCTGAAATAACCTCTCTGTTACAACCAGGCCCGAAAACAGGAGGGCTTTCGTACCAGTAACTTCTCCACACATGCTCATTTATTATTGCAAATCACAAATATTTACTGAGCACGCATTCATTACTCACTCTGTGAGATGCAGTGAGTGAGTTCGTAAAGATAATGAGGCTGGTCTTTGTGATTAAGGAACGTCTAATGTGGGTGAAGGAAATAGGCTACATAACCCCAAATCCATCCTTGGCTTCCACTCAGCACATGCCATTCTCAGGAAGACACTTAGCTGGGTTGCCTCCCACAGGGGCATCAAAACGCTGGAGGGCTCTGCTGGAAATGCAAACTTGGGCAGCCCCTATTGTAACTCAACAAGTCTGTAAAGCCTCTACTGCTTTGTCTGGCAGAAAGAGATCCTGGCTGGAAATTCAAAGATGGAGACAGAAGAGAGTGGTTCTGGTTTGGTCAGATACATGTAATGGATATAACTAAGTTGCCTCAGAGCTATGTAATCAATCATGTTTCTCTTTCTGTGTTGGCTGAAAGGCAGCCTAGAGCCAAATCTGTGGCCTACTCTTAGCAAAATATAGGACTAGCCTTGCCTGCATCACTTCCCTTTAACTTTCTCGCCCACTTCAATTCATATTGTAATAACATACAATTACTTAATACGCACCTGGCTTGGTGATAATCCTTTATGTACATTAGTACATTGATTGTCCGTAATAAATCTATGAAGCATTGTTATTTCTACTTTGAAGATGACAGGGGTTTGTCATCCCTCCCTTAGAGCTAAGGAGACTGAGACATGGAGAGACTAGGTTAACGAGACGAACACTTTGGATAATCTGACCTAGGTCTCAGAGGGGAAGGGATCTGAAACCAGTTCTCTCTGACCCCAAGAGCTGATGCTCTCAAGCATACAGGAAGGTCTTATCTTCCTATATGATTTTTGTAGGTATATAAATGCCCCTAGAATAGATGGAAGTCCGTTTTAGTAAAACAAGGTTCGGCAAGGACCTAACTCAAATGGAAGGAAAAGGGGATGGATTCCTCTTGCAGCTCAGCATCACAGGATGGAGTCACTTAAATTCTCAGGGCCTAAGGGGGTTGAGCCATTTCATCTCCAGGGTCCGTCTAACACTAAAAACCTAACCGTAACTATAGATAAAAGATGCTATGAACTGTTCAGCCTCTCCTCACAATGTAATTAACATTACCCTTCTCCTATGCCAAGATATTAACCCAAGTAGTTTTCACATAAATATGACAAGCAGGTGGCAGAATGGTCTTTAACCTGAAAAATTTAATCAAAGTCTGTTCTGTCCCCATCAAGGCACTGTTTGCCTCCAGTCGCAATTAAAATATTTATTTCCTTCCCTGTCCATTCAACAAACACTCACTAGATGCCAACCAGGAACCAGGTCCTGCTTCATCTAATACAGGAGGTAATGAAAACTTTTAGAGGAAATGAGACACTTGGAGAAAATGTGACTTCATAGAGCCTTTTGGTATTGTCTATTGATTGAAAGGTCTTATGATGAACTCTGCCAACCTTCTTAGCATAGCACAGGAAAACAAGGGTTACAATGACTTTGCCTTTGGACAGACTGTTAATGTGAAAAATGAATGTTAAATTTAAGACATACAGAGATATCTTAAATATCTCTCCACATGGTAAATAATGGGAATAAACACCACAGAGTCACTGGATCGAGCTAAAATAAATATTGTATTTCAAATAGAGAGGGAAAAAGCATAAACATGTGGAAAACTTAAAGAGGAATAAGAAAAGAAACAAAGGAATCCTCTTGTTTATCCTCAAGTGTTCACTACGTGCTAAACACAATTTTAGCACAGTTATTTTATTTAGTAACCAAAATGATTCTACCTGGTATTTATGATTATCCTGAAAGATTTGGTTAAGTAACTTGTCCAAGGTCAGCCAACTGGTGTTGGCACTGAGTTTATAAAGCAGGTCTGGCCCTGCAATTGCATGAGTTTGGTTATAGAGGTTCCTAATTATTGATTTTATGTTGTGGGTTTGAATGTCTATTAGTTAATCTTTTATATGAAGTTTAAATTCTGTCACAGCAAAATATCTTCTCTACTTTAATCTCCATATCTGGGGAAAGACCCTACTGAGTCCCATAGTCGCCGCAATTATGGAATCGATGTAACCGTATGGCCTCTCTTAAATGTCTTCTTAGCCTTTTTTGTTATGGTTCGTTATATTTTCTAGGGTAATGTGGAATTTCAGTGGACCCGAAGGATTTACAGATTTGTTCATGCTTTTGCAAACACTCTTATCATTTAATAATGAAAAAGGAACCAAATTATTTGTCCCTCATGGGTGTCCATGGTTGCTTTGTGCTGACTGCTCGCCCAACAACGGTGCTGCTGGTATCGTTCTTAAACACCCGACTGTGAGGCCATCCACAGTCCTAGTCAAACCTTCACTAATTAGCCCATGTGTTCTTTCATCTAAAATAATCTCCACTGGTGGGTGAACAGCTGCCACGGGTACAGCCTATCTTAACCAGCGGCAGGATAAGGGCTCCAGTGTTTTCATTTGAGATAATGTAATTGATTTAGTTACCTCCTTATAAAATTATACTGCAAGATTATTATCTCTTTCGGTACCAAGTAGAGATGGTGCGCATGGAGCGTTAACAGCAGCTGTGTTTTATTTCTGTTTGCATCTGCAACCAGGAAGTAAATAGGGTTTGTTTGGGTTGTTTTTTTTTTTTTTCCTGGTGCTGAATACTAGAATTAAAAATCTTTGCAGGGAACATTTAATTACCTCCAGTTATTCAGTGGCAAAATCAGAGAAATCTGGAGTTTTTCTCTGATCTTAATTTTCAAAACAATTGCGAAGCCAAACATCAAAGGGAGCAGATACTTTCCTGTCCAGATAACACACTCATAAACAATGCCATAGACAAAAATAACAATATTATCAACCATAATTACTAATATTAAAATAAATATTAGCATTAGCTAATATTGGCATTATACAAAAAATTAATTGCATGATCTCACTGAATTCTCACAACAATCTTAGGAATTGGGCCCCATTGTTACTCCCATCTTTAAGATGAGAAGCTTAGAGAGGGCGGGCAACTTGTCCAGGGCTACTCAGCTGAGAAGGGATAGAGCTGGACCTGCTATGGGTGATCTGGCTCCTAAGTCCAGCTACTTACCTGGCAGAGGTAGAGCTGAGGGCACCAGGGGGCACAGACACCAGAAGACCTTACTCCTTACTTTACATGCTTAGAATAAAACAATTCAAAAAGGAACAACGATAACAAAAAACTCAATGTTCATTCTGTGAGAATAGCTGTGATTTACTTCTTGATTCTTTTTCTAAAATAACATGCGAAGTCCCACCATAGTTTTTCAATATCATTTGTGCTTACCAATAGGAATAAGTATAATAGATTTCTAAACCAAAAGTCACATCTTAATTATGAATGTAAAATGTGAATTATAATTAGATCATTTAAAACAAAACTGAGTCATGAGGATTTCTTGTTTTTCCATTTTTCACTGTAATGAAATTAATTCTTAGATACATACTCCATCACCTCTGCAAACACACTGTACAGCAATGATTTGTACAGAACTGACTTGACGCTCCCTGAAATGCAAAATTCATAAATGTGGATTCAAGTACCACATTCAATCTCTAGTGACATGGTAAGCCTTGGATAAGTATTTCTTGAGTTCAGCTGACTTTGAATGAAGTAAATGATATTATCATATTTTACATTCCAGATTATATATTATGAGAAAATAATACATTGAGAGAATGGCTCTTGAGGTATACTGGCATCTTTGAGGGTTTTTTTTTAAAGAACATTAGGTCCAAAAATATCAATGGAGGCCTCACTCTGAGCCTTGGACAGGCAGTAAAATGTCAGTGATGTAGGAACAGGCCAGATGATCTAGACTCGTTCTATCTTTATTACCAGTGTACACTGGGCAACCGTCACCCTCCAGGGTCTCAGCTTCTGCTCATTGCAATGGACACAGTGTACACTTGCTATTATTTATATGGCTCCAAGAGACAGAAGTTTGATTCCCAAACATTATTCTCCCTCCGGCTTCACATCTAATCTGATCTCGAAGCCACCAGAGCCCAGCAAAGTCCCACCTACTTATCCTTCTTTCCTGGTTTCCTATCAAAGCCTCCATTTGACCTAACACTGACACTGCTTTGCTCCCCAAGATGTCAAGGCTGGAGATGATGGTGCTAATCTGGACTCCTTGGGCCCACAGAACTGGAGTTGGAGACCATGTTCTGTCTTTTCTTCAGCTAAAAACAAAAACCAACCTACAATTACATAAAGCCTTTACAGCATGAAATGGTTTCTCAGTTCTCATGATTTTGCCTAAATCTTCTGATCTTCTTGGCTGGCCTTTATTCTCTATCTACCATGAGCTTCCTTACTCATTTCCTTTGATATGTCCTAGGGTTAAATATCACCCCATTTACTTATTCTATTCATAGTACATCTCAATCATATTTTTGAATTCAAACAGATGTTTAATTTCCAGAGGCAAATCCAAGTATTAAGAGAAATGAATGTCTACTTCAAATATGGGTGGATTGGAAAATATCTGTTATTTATTAAGTGCCTACTTTAGACCGGTTCTTAACGCACATTACACATATCACTTCTAGTCCTCACAACAATGTCATTTAGAATCAAGGACATGGAGCCACAGAAGCTTCCTGAGGCTACACCACTGTGAGCGGTGGGGCTGGTCCCAGCACTCAGGCCGCCCAGGATGTCTCTGTCCCACCTGCCTCCCCAGCCTCTGCCACTGGCCCAGCAGAGACCCCCATCTCCACCACTCTTACCTCTTTTCCTAACACCACCAGCCATTTTCCTCCTTCCTGGCAGAGGGGCAGGGCCACGGCGCAGCCCTGATGACAAAGCCCAGCAGGACCTACTGTGACTACAGCACCCCTGAAGCTTCTGAATTCAGAGAAAATGTTGAAACCTGACTTCCTCAGGAGTTGTGGGTGTAAGAGGTGGGGAGGAAATGGGGAACCAAGCCACCCAACCTATGAGGACGGGGTTGTTAAAAACCTGGCAGATATATGCCTCTCCCCATTCCTCCTTGCCTGACTGTGCTAAGCACACTGGTACCACACAGCCCATCTGTGGGACCAAAAAACTAGCTGAGTTTTGAGAAGCTACAGCTGGCCAGGTAATGCACTGCCTTGCATATGTCTCTGCCTCTCTTGTCTTCTCCCCTCTCTTTGGCTGTTCCCAGTAAAGCCTACCTGACTTCAGGCTCTGTTACACAGGAAACCTAAGCTAGGATAGCACTGGAACCAGCATGAACCACTGAACTACCCTGCCTCCTGCAGAAATCCATTTTGTGCTAAAGTTAAAAGTAAAAAGTAAACTCACATAGTACTTACTACGTTCCAGGTAGTGAACCAGATGCTTTGCATGCCATTTACTTAACCTGCCCTCACAACAGCCCTATGGCGAAGATACTCTTGTTACCTCCTTTTTATATACAAGGAAACTGAGGATGCAGACCAGTTAAGTGACTTGCTCAAAGTCACACAGCAACCTGATGGGATTCAACTTTGTAGTCTGCTCCTATTTTTGCCTTGGCTAACTGGACAAAGTCACTTTCATGCTAAGTTTCCTCATTTAAAAACTGAAATAAGCAGTTGTCTGTGTTAAGGACTTTACAACAGATGCATTATTATAAGAGAAACTGCACTTTCAGCATCACTAAAAGTCAGAGAAAACAACACAGTCTAAGCCACCCCAACCAGGTGATAAAAACCCAGCCCAAAGGCTAGGGGTATTCAGGGGAGGACTCTGAGCCAACATCTAAGTAAGAGTTGTTCCTGCCTCTCTGAATGGCAGTGCACATATAAACACTTGTGTTGTATCTGAGAGAAAACATGGAAGGGCCCCTCTAGTTATTTCAAAGTTTGTAAGTTTATTAAGTGTGCTGAGTGAGAGATTGGCACAACCAATGGACTGACTTAAATCAATACAGATTCCAAAGAGAAAATTCTTTTTTTTTAAAGATTTTATTTATTTATTTTTAGAGAGGGAAGGGAGGGAGAAAGAGAGAGAGAGAAAAACATCAATGTGAGGTTGCTGGGAGCCATGGCCTCCAACCCAGGCATGTGCCCTGACTGGGAATCGAACCTGCGACACTTTGGTTTGCAGCCCGCGCTCAATCCACTGAGCTACACCAGCCAGGGCCCAAAGATAAAATTCTTATTTTAAAAAATGGTAATTAAAATTGCTGAAAACTGTGATCAGACTTCTAAAACTAATATCCTTAGGTTAAACAAATAGTCCACTTTTATGACCAAAAGAAGAATATGCATTCACTGTGACAATATGCAGTCTTTCAGAGAGGAAGCTAACTGCACGTATTGAATTCATGGGAACACATCTCAGTCTGGGTGACACACTTTTACACACAGTAAAATGATACAAACATTTTTCTTACTAAGGGAAACTCAGACTACTGATGATTCAGTGGTTAAGCAATGTACAAACAAAATAAATATTTTTCTAGGGTAAAGTTATTTAAGCTATTAAAATGACTTTAAGATCTTTGATGTTCAATCAAGATGGTAGAGTAGGTGAATGCTGTGCTCATCTCCTCCCAAGACCACATCAACATTACAACTGAACTACAGAACATCAGTGAGAACTTCCTGAACTCTAGCTGAACAGAAATCCCATGACTATGAACATACAGAAGAAGCCACGTCCAGAATGGTAAAAGGGGCAGAGACGTGGAATGGCTGGTACCATACCGATGTGTGGTGCTTAAAAACTAGGAGGGGTATCTCAACTGCAGAGGTCCCCCCAAGGAGGAAGGGGTCCCAGCCCCATAGCAGGGCTTCCAGCCCAGGGTTGCAGTGCCAGGAAGAAAAGTCCCTATAACTTATGGCTGTGAAAACTGGTTGGGATTGTGGCTGAGTGAGACAGAAGGCTTCTGGAGAGGCAGGGTACCTCTTAAAGGGCCTGTGGTCAGACTTACTTGCTGTTGAACTTGCTCATTTGGAGCTGTAGCACTGGGGCAGCAGCTAGAAAAGCACCAGGGGCACATGAGGAGGAAGAGAATTGTCTGGCATCAGGCTGGAGGAGCAGCTTTCCCCCACACAAAAGTGTGGGCAGGCACCACTCTCCTTCGCTGAGCCCTCCACTGCCCAGCCTTCAGGTGCAGGCAGGCACCATGCTAAGTTTCCATCAACCCGACTAACACTGGTCACCCTGCCCTGGCTATTCCTTGAGATCTCACCACCACATCCAACTTGCAGGTTCATCTAAGTGGCTTCTGGTGACTTTTCCATACAAAGGACCTATAATGGCTCATGCTGTGTTTTTTTTTTCCCCCTAAAATCTCACAAAGGTTCATAAACACTATACAAGCAGCATCTGGCCTGGGTGTGTCCCCTACTTCTTGCTAAGCAGCCCCAAGGTTACCACCAGTGGCAGCCAGCCTCAGTTTGCAGTTTAGCCACTCCGAGGCACTTCCAAACCCAGAACAAGTGGTAACTATCTGAAGATCACTTTGTAGCTCTTACCAGGTGGCACAAGGGCAGGGCACAGGCATCAGCTGACCTTGGCCTGCACCAGAAGCCTCAGAACCAGCACACCTAGTGGCCAACTTCAGACTGCACGAGAGCACCACCCAACCACTTCACAAATGACACACCCAAAGGGCAGACTCGGTAGGCACCAGAGCCCTGCTAAAGTGATTTCATCTCTGTGGGTCAGCCCCTGCACAACGACCTCCTCTACAGGCACGACCAGTCCTCACAGCCAATCAGCCTCAGAGTCAATTCCTCAGATTGACATGCCAAAAACAATAAGGTTCAATTACAGCAGAGGGAACCATAACCCACACAAAGGACACACCTGGAGCACTCAGCTCAGGTGACTATGGAAACTGTACCACTGGGCCTCACAGGACACCTACTACATAAGTTTACTAAGACTAGAAGATGTAGCAGCTCTACCTAATACAGGGAAACAAACACAGAGATACAAATAAAATGAGAAGACAAAGAAACAAGTTCCAAATTTAAAAAAAAGAACAAAACTCCAGAAAAAGAACTAAAATGGAGACCAAAAAAAAATCTACCAGATATAGAGTTCAAAACACTGGTTATGAGAATGCTCAATGAACTCAGGGAAAGAGTAGATGAACTCAGTGAGAACTTTAACAAAGACATAAGAAAACATAAAGCTGGAGATAGAAAATATTTTTTAAAAAGACAAATGAAGAATACAATAACTGAAATGAAGACTACATTTGAAGGAATCATCAACAGATTAGAAGAAGGAGAGGACTAAATCAGCAATTTTGAAAAAAGGTAGCAGAAAACACCTAATCAGTACACCAAACATAAAAAAGAATCCAAAAAATGACTATAGTTTTAAGGACCTCGGGACAACATCAAAGGAGAAAATATTCACACCATAGGGGTGCCAGAAGGAGAAGGGAGGAAGCAAGGGACTGAAAACTTATTTGATGAAATAATGATGCAAAACTTCTCTAACCTAGTGAAGGAAATAGACATACAAGTCCAGGAAGTGCAGAGAGCCCCAGACAAGATAAATTCAATAGGCCCACACCAAGACACATTATAATTAAAATGCCAAAGGTTGGAGACAAAGAGAATCTTAAAAGTCTCAAGAAAAAAGCATTAGTTACCAAAAAGGGAGCTCCCATAATACTGTCAGTTGATTCCGTAACAGAAACTTTGCAGGACAGAAAGGTTTGACATGAAATAGTCAATATTGTAATAACTACATGGTGTAAAATGGTACTAGCCCTATTGGGCTGATCACTCCTTAAGTCATATAAACATCTAATCGCACTATATTATACATCTGAAATTAATATAACAGTCTATGTTAACTGTAACTGAAAAATTTTTTAAATTTTTTAAAGTCATTTTTAAAAAATGACTTTAAGAAAAATTTTCGGTTATCAGCTCTTAATGCTAAATAAACAACTTATTGAACACAATGTTGCTTTTGAACAAAAACATGTTGATCACAAAGCTACAGATACTAATTCAAGGGTTTTAATATAATTGTTTCTACTATTACTGATTCTCTTTCTTAATACTGAAGTTCTCATCTTATGATGTCAGTCCCATTTAGCTGGAAGAACATAAGTTCCTCACATAGACTCTGTTAAAATGAAAATTCTTTCCAACTGTTTAACTTCTGATTCCTTTTTTTTTCACTTCCCTCCAAGGGAATGAGCAATCTCTGTTAGGGTGAGTTTAATTAGTACAGAGTGTTTTGAGTGACAATCCACGAATTTCACCTATGAGAAGAATGAAACTGGCAAACACTTGGGTAAACTCCTCCAAATATTCTCCAGTGCTAATGAGTTCTCCAATTTTGTCACAACTGCCAGTAAACATGGCAAAGTCTCAACTTTTTACCTATGTGTGTGCTCACAAAAATGTTTGTTGAGGCAGCAGAGTACCATGGAAGGTATGTAATTTTGAGTCAGCTTGAATTATGACTCCTTATGCTGAAACAAGTTATTTACAGCTGTTACCCTCAGCTTCCTAATATGTAAAATGAAGGTAACACTATTAAAATAAGGAATTGTAACAATTAAATGGTATAAAGTAAGTGGCTTAGAGCTTGGGCTATAGTAGATGCTGAAATAACATTGGTTGCTCCAATGCCCTCAGCTATTCTAAGAGCTACAGGCCTCTGTCCAGCGTTCACACATCCTTGCCATAACTCAGTCCCCTCCTAGGTACAGGAGTTAAGAGGCAGAGTTGTGTTCTGGGGATGGTCTGATGTTGCCCACTATAGTAAACACTGCTACAAACATCTAGAGACAAAATGAATTAAGCTAATGTAGGTGCTTCCTTTACCACTACAAACACTGAACTTCTGAATAAACTGCAATCATTTTTAGAAAATATTTATTGAAGGATAAAAGCAGACACAGCAGCAACAAAAACAATAATGAAGGAATGCTTTCAGTTTCCAAGAATGAAAAAGCAAATTGAAGTCAGATGGATATACTGGAACTGAAGCTGAAGAGGCCCAGAGGATCTGATCTTGGACAAAGGGTCTGGGATTAATTTTCTGTGCCCACATGACTGTTAGGACACAAGATCTCAGGACTATGGGAGGCAGGAGTCTGGATGTGAAACCCCTACAAAATACTTAAATCCTCCAAGAGCTATCTGTATAATAGGGACTGGCAGAAATATACCCATCAACCCTTGGGAAAAAATGACATGGAACTGTAGCACCTACAAAATGAAAGTTTATATAAAAATTATCCAGTATCACAACTTCTGGCTTTCAGTAATGGATGAGGTATTGCTCCTATTGGATCAGCTATTCTACTGATAATGACTATAAATTCTGGACAAAATATAAAAAATAACTGAAGAACAATAAAAGAACAAGCAGAAACTTGAAGAGAATTATATTTGGAAGAAAGAAATGTCACTGCTTTTGCCTAAGGGCATACTCCAATGCATGCCAGGTTGGGTGACTAAGACTCAGAAAGAAAATCCATAATCTGACTGGCTTGAAGAAGCACAGAACTGATTTCATGACAATCACAACAACTTAAAAGTGAAGTGCAAAGTCCTGAAAAGAAAGGAGGCACACAGGGAGAGCATCAAATTCTGCATAGGCTAGCCCTTGAATCATGCAGGTAAGAGGCACACTCCAAGGCAGCTCAGATAGCACTAAAATTAAAACGACTTCAACAGAGATTTATGCTGCTTGTCCAGACAGGAAATATAAAATGTGCAGTATAAGTCCAGTCAAGTGAGCTGCCTGCTTTTAAAAAATCCACAAAAACATAACTAAAACAAACAAATGAAAAAACCTCTTGAAAGGAACATAACTAAATCCAGACTTTCTACAATATATGAGGTCAGTCCAGAAAGTACCCAGCCATTTATATGAAAAATAGAGACATTTTTGAAGAAGATAAAGATACAAGAAACACTGTACATAGGACAATGACACCTCAATCCCCATCAAAGTAGACACCTCAGGACCTCACACAGTTCTCCCAATTGCCATCAGCTGCCCTCTCATATTTTCCTGAATCTCACTGATGGTCTGAAATCTCTTGCCTTTAAAAGGTGATTTTAGTTTTCAGAAAAGCCAGAAGCTGCAGGCCATCAAATCTGGGCCATAGTGGAGCTAAGTCGCCTGCGCGATCTGATGGTTCACCAAAAAATCTGCATGAGCTAGTGTGTTGTTGTGATGAAAGTACCAATCATCAGTTGCCCATAATTGCAGCCTTCTGAATCATCTGGATGGTTTCCAGGTAAGAATGTTCAAGCTTCAAGTAAAATCTAGTGCAGATTCATTGGTCTACTAATCAGTTATTTTGAATGCAATGGCCCCACAGTCCATGTGCTCACTCAATGGCGTCTACTGCCCCAACTGACTGGTACAGTAAAGTCTTCAGTGTTCACACATGTGCATTCCAGTCCACTCTCTGTGGCAGCCAGGTTACATCAATGTCACTCAAACCGTTCTTGTTATATTAACAATGGCTTGACTTTTTCTGGACAGACCCCTATTAGTCACAACATCACCGAAACTAACTAGACATGGAAGAAACAGAAACAAGTGATGCATTATAAAGAGAAATAGCTATTAATGGAGACCCATCCTGAGACATTGAAATGATCTTATTATGATTTTAAAGCAACTGTCATAACATGATCAAGGGTATAAAGGAAAATGCCTTTGATGAATAAACAAATACAAAATCTCAGCAGAAAAAGGGGAAAAAGCATTAGATAGGTTAACATCAAAGTGGCTATGACAGAAAGAGCCTGTGAACTTGAAGACAGATCAATAGAAATTGTCCAATCTGAAGAACAAAGGGGAAGAAAGATTTCTAAAACATGAACAGAGCCTCAGTGACCTATGCAGCAATGTCAGAAGATCTAACGTACTTGCTCTTTGAGTCCCAGAAGGAAAGGCTAGGGAGAAAATCAGGCAGAAAGAAAATCTTTGAAGAAATAATGGCCATAAAAATGTATCAAGTTGGTGAATTTAAAGACTGAAGAAGTCTGGTAAATCCCAAGCAGGAATAAATGCAGGGAAAATTACACATAGTCACGTTAAAGTCAAGCTGCTGAAACATAAAGACAAGAGAAAATATTAAAATTAGCCAGAACAAAATGGCTTATTACATTCAGGAGAACCATCCTAATGACCATTAAACTGTCATCAGAAACAATCTGGAAGCTCAACAAAATGAAAGTGAAATGAATATACGTTGGTTTTCTCAAACTAATCTACTGATTTGAATTTGATTTCCCTTATTGTCAACATTGGCATATACAAATGTTAACCATGCCTGGGGATCAGTACATCAGTAAAAGGATAAAGTTAAATTAGCCCATGCTGGAACTGAAAGTAGTGTGGCCTCTTTTGAGACGACTAAATTAACTTCCCAAGTAGGGCCTTAGTGCTCTACGGCTCTTGTCTAAAAAGTTTCACTGCCATTAGTGATGGGGACACCTGGGAAAGGCGCCTGGGAAAGGGAAAAAGAGTCATCTAAACTAAAATATACTTACTTTTGCCTTTGTAGAAAGGCTATTAAAATTGCTTCAATTAAAATTTTAAAACAAGAGGGACTTAATATAGTCATTTTAAAAATTCCCCACCTTCGCACTGGGTAATCTAACTTTTTAAGTTAGAAGTTCCTTTCCTTAATCTAAGCACCCAAACATTTAAAATATAATGAAGTTTATTTTACAAATTCCTCAAAATACAGAAGTACAGATAATAATAAATGTTAAAAATTTAACAGTAATTCGCTTCTTTAACACATTCTCCTATACTGGATCTAACTGGACCCTCAGAACACTCTACACAAAGAAGGCATATTGTTATTTCCTCAGCAGATGTGAGTCAACTGAGGCACAAAGGGAAGAGGAGAAGGGTCCTGTGGCAGGTCATTTGGCTCTGGGGTAAAATGGAGGCGGGGCTCAGGCTCAAATCCTATTGAAATGAAGAACAGGTATTTCAGGCTGAAAACATACATAGGATTAACTTAGTTAAGATAAAATGCTAAAAATAATACCTGGTCCACAGTTAGTGCTATGTGCATGCTCGCTGTGATTATTGTAAATCAGCCTTCTTACTTTTAAAAGGCCAAAGTGAAAAATGAAGCCAAGAAGTTCCTCAAGACTCTAAGAAATACTTGGGAGACCACTGCCCTAGTCAAATTCTACTGGTAGTAGCAGTTTTTGAGAAGCCTTTTGGAAAAACAATGAATATTTTTTAATTTCCTTAAGCAAAATAGTTGCAAATCTCCCTCTCTTTCAACAGACAACATTCTTTAATTTCTTCCTTTTACTTAGATTAATTCCTTTTACACTTCTTGATTTAACTCATGTTTCTCCCTAGACCTATTCTTGTAATATTGATGCTACTGACAAGAATATTTACACTATGAACTAACCATTCCTTATTTCATAGTTTCACTTACAAAGATTTCATAGGAAATTCTTACCAACTTTATATCATAGCACTATAGAAAATGACTACCAACCATCTGCATATTATTTCCAAGACTTCACACTCATTGGTTCACTCTTTGAACATCATGACCAGTGGGGTCACTCCTACATAGACATGTGGCTGGAAAGGATGCCTGTGAAGATGCTGTTCTTGGCTCAAAAACCTATAAAGTCGGCCCCTTCAAGCCTCCCTTCTGCCTCTTTCTCTCTCTCTCTCTCTCTCTCTCTCTCTCCCTCCCTCACACACACACACACACACACACTACATCTAGCCCAAGCTCACTATTACAGTATGCAAAGCACTTTCCAATCAGGCTTCAAAATGCCTTTATAATAAGCTCAACCTCCTACTGGAGTTCTACTCATTGGCTACTCTCTGACCAAATGTTCTTAGGGATGAAGCCCGACTCTGATCAGGCCTTGGATCCAACTCCCGCTCCACAGGAAATACAGAGGACAGAGCAACACGCTGAACTGCACCATGAGGATGCAATCAGCAGAACCCAGCCCATGGGCAACTCTGCAAGTCAAATGGCCTGGGTCCTTCAAAAAAAAGACTCTAAGGAAAAAAAAAAGGATACAAGGGAACCTGTAGATTAAAAGTGGCTCAAAATGCATATCAAATAAGAAAATGATAAAGCAGGTAAGATTAAACTCTAGTATTTAGGTGTGCACACTCAGGTGACAAAACCATAAAGAAGCACAAGGGCAGTGATGATTGTGGGGATCAGGAGGCTAGCACCAAGACAGTGCATGTGGGAATGGCTTCTGGGGGCAGCTGGCACAAGTCTTTTTCTTGACCTGAGTCGAGTTTACATGAGTATTTGATTTATAATTATGCACTAAGCCATATATGTTGCCTAGTCTTCCCCCCACCCATGCATCTCCTGTTACTTTAAATGCCCCCTCCTCCACTTCTCTGCCTGGTGAAACTTTCCACACTCCCTCTTACTAAAACGTGCCTGGCTTTCCTCCACGCAACCCCCAAAGACAAAGGTAACATCTCTCTTGACTAAGTTTCACATCACTTGGCTTCTAAGTCTTTGGTGGCAAATTGTATCTCAAGTTTGGGGGCATGCCTCGTGTCCTCTGTGACACTGTAAACTTTTGGGGACTAGAAGCTGGGTCATCCCCATTAGATATACATAGCAAAGCAATCAAAACTCTTTGTTGTATAAAAAAATACTAATCAATTAAAAATTAGGTGAGAACTTTGAAGGTACTGGGTTTACCTTGTTACAAGATCCCCATCTTCAGCCCCCACCCAATCCATCCTTATCACTCCTTTGGCTTATCTGTAACCAATTACAGAAGCTGAGTACCCACCTGGGTTAAGAACATGGGTTCTTCATCCTGGCTCTGCCTCTTACTAGTCGTATAGCTAGTTAACCTCTTGCTTTGCTCACATTACTCTGGGCCACTCTGGGCCTCTCTGAGCCTCAGTTCTTGCATCTGTAAAATGAGGTTAATCTCATCTAATAGGATGGTAGAATATTGCATGTAAAGTGCTTAACCAAGAACCTGACACATATTAAGAACTCAATGCATAGTTGATATTGTAAGTATTAGTTACTACTGGTATCATTAATAGGAAAGGTACATCGATAAATAAACACTAACTCTAGCCAACTGAAGTGAAAAAAAATAAAACAATGGTAACAAATATGTTTACTAAAAGACAAAAACTAACTGAAAAGTAAAAATCTCAGTACATTTGCCATTCCTTTGGTCTCCACCATTCAAATCCACATTTTTTGCTAAAGTGAAGTTATCTGTTTGCATCTCTGTCACTCTTACTGAGCTCTAAGCTCTGTGGGAATCCATGATCACAGCCCACAGTCTCCTCTGAACCTGGATGCAGCCTCCTAATTCCTCTAACCTCTGCACTTCAGGAGCTTTAAGCTCTGTGTCTTCGCTGAGAGGAAATCAAGTCCGATTTATCTCATGTCTTTAGCATTTGTCTAAAAGTAATTAATTAAATGAAGGAAGTGAATCACACTTTCTTCAATGGGCACTACTGTACTTTGTCCTTATGTGCGTGTGCATGTCTGAGAACAGAAGCTAATGCAATCCAATTCAATACATCTGTATGGCACACGTATTTAGTGGCAGACATGAGCAGAACTGAGGATATCATCTTCAGGCTGATGAAACCAGGATACAACATGATAATCTCAGTACTCATTTGGCTCAACCCCCTTCAATGTGCTGAAGAGACAGAGGCCCAGGATCACCGAGAGAATGCAGAGGTGAGACTAAACTCTTTTGTACCCTGCATGCTCACACAAGTTTGTTTCAGGAGCTTTTTCCCATACAATGCAGCTTTGAACCACATCCAGAATGTGTAAGAAGAATGACCAGACAGTCTGGATAAACCACTTTTGTCTCAGCGGCAGTCAGACTCTCTACTCAGTAGGTGTGGACAGGCTGCCAGCCTCACTGGGAAAGAACTAGTTTGGTCCTTGCGCAAGAAACCACCACTCCCATGAATGTGACTGGGGAACAGAGCTATTCCAATGACACCTGACTGTGACATCTGGACTGCATTAATGCTAACAAGAAAGGCAAACTGAAAGACAGCCAGACAAACTTCAGTGAACTGGAGAGAGGCAGTATGAACCAGCCAGACCAGCAAGACAGCCTGCTTTCCAGTCGAGCTGTGTTGTGGGATTCTCAAGCGACTCTGGATGGTGGTAAATCACTCAACAGGTATTTACTGAGCAACCACAATCTGCTGAGCACCGTGCTAGGCTCTGGGGATACAGAACGACCTCATGCATTTTATTGCACCATGAAAAGAGGGCTTCAGGGAAGGAATTCTCTCATTACTCCTCTCCTTACCCTGTGTATTTATCTCCTTCCTTCAAAAAACCTGAGGAGAGGGCTCCTCCTCCCACTTCTCCTGTCTCACACCTGTTTGTTTCCAACCCTCCTCTCAACACTCCATTAATTAACTCCTTTATCAACTCCTGCTCTTGTTTTTTCCTCATTATGTATAAAACATTCTCAAGCATGTCAATTACATGCATGTTCCCCTCTACCTCTCACTTCTCCCTCACTGTGACTGCAGAGTCAAGCTTTAGAGAAGGTATTATGTTTCTTTGCTTAGCTGGACTGAACCAAACCTGCTCCATCCTTCTGACCTCTCAGCCTTCCAACAGGCTGCTCCCTATCAGCTTTGGCTTCCCCCAACTTCCTTCTCTGCCTAATTAACTCCTATATTTCAGATTCGTCTCCGGGTCACTTCCTCCCAGGAAGCCATCCCTGACCTCCCAGCTGGTGTACATGCCTCTGCTCAGTGCTTGTACAGCATCTAGGTGAGTTCATTGAGAACATTACACTCTGCTTGGCTTCTGTCTCCTCTGGAAGACTCGCAGTTCACCGAAGGGAGAGGTCATCTCTGGTTGCTTAGTTCCTAGTGACTAGTGAGCTCTCAGTCACTGTTTGTGCACCAAATGAGAAATGAAGAAGTGAGAGTATGACCTAGAACAGCTCACAGTGTGGGCAAAGCAGAGAACATGTGCATAATGCTTTCCAGATTACAAAACATTTTCCACATATACATTTTATTTGATTTTCCTAATCCTGCGGGACAAACACCATTATTTTTAATCCTCTTTCCAGTTGAAGAAGCAATGATTCAATATGATTAAGAGGTCTGACCAGGGTCATACTGTGTAAGTGGTGGATCTGAGACTCAGATTCTGACTCTGAACTTCACGTTCCCTCCTTTCTCCATTCCCTGTAAGCTCCTCTCTTCCTATTCAATGTGCAAAACACTCTATAAACTCTCTGCATCGAAACCTGGTATCTGGAAACTAATCTGCTTGCCTTGTGCCTAACCAAACACTTATTAGAAAGAACATAAATAAATTCTGTTTAATTTTGGCAGAAGAAGTAAATCTAGAAAAGGAAATAAGATAGTCAGGACAACAGAGATGGCACTTCTACCTTCCCTAGTGGGATGGATGAACATAAATTACACATTCCCACAAAGCCTACAAAATATCTCAAAAATAGGGCTCATGATGACATGGCTACATTCCCTGTGAGTCATTCATTATTAAAACCAGGAAATCACCATCCTACCTGGTGGGGCAGCAATGAACTCGGTTTTCATCCACTAACACCTCTGATAGGCAGCAACTCCTGCATCTCCAACATGCTGTTAATACCCCCTTGGCCCCTCCAGGCCTCACGCCCCTGTTCATTCACCGGACAGCACATGATCCATCACTCTAACTCCTCTGTTGCTGAAACCTCTGTTGGCTTATCCCATTGTCCTTCCGTTGCAGTCATCTGGAAAAACTCAATCCTGAGCTAATCCAACTATATTTGCTTTCTTGGCTCCCATGCCCAGGTTTCTAAACATAAATGAAGAAGGAGCCTTCAACTGTGGACTAGTGTTTATGGACTCTGGCCTCAGATGAGCCTGTCCAGCTCTCTCCCTCCCCTTTTCAAGGCCAATTTCTTAGGACAGTTGTCTGCTTCCTCCTTATAGTTCATCACTCTTCCCCTCATTCTTCAATCCACTGCAGCTGGATTCCACCTTCACACTCTACCAGCTTTCCCAAAGTTCATAACCACCCGAATGTCATGTAATCTCAAGGCTACCTCCCTATTCTTACCTCACTAAAACCTTTCTGTTGCATACCTCTTGACTCCATCCTTAAGAGCTTCTTCTCTTGGCTTTCCTGTTGCCACACTTTTCTGGGTTTTTTTTTCTACTCCCTTGCCAGCCACTGAGATGGAATTTTCTTTGAAGCTGCTCTTCTGCTCAAAGTTCACATGCTGGTGTTCTTCAGGGTCCTAGGATCATTCTTTCCCATTCTGCCCACATCTCAGGGTGGTCTCACTCATTCTAATGGTTACAATGTGTGCTGATGTTTCCTTTCCTTGGTGTTTCTATGGCTCATAGGTGATAACACCATTGAGTATACTCCCTTCTACTTGGCTTCTGTCTTCCCTAAGAGGCTCGGAGCTCCCTGAAGGCAGAAGCCATCTCTGTATATGCAGTCGCTAGTGTCTCCTGGGCTTTCAGTAACTATTTCCACCCTCGTTCTTTTCCCTGAGCTTCAGATCTACATGTCCAACTGCCTATGAACTTTCCCATTAGGTGCACTTGACATGCTCAAAATAGAATTCATCATCTTCCAAAGCCCAAAACATTTCCTCTTCCTGTGTCTCCTTCCTGAAGGAATTGGAAACATCACCTACCCACCTGCAAAAACCTAATCCTGGAACTCATCCTTGGCAATTGTCTTTCCCTAATTCTATACAGTCAGTTAACAAGTCCTGCCAAATTTTAAGCATCTCTTCAGTGTGACCACTATAATTTCTCTCTATAACCATGGCAGGTTTGAGGAAACAAACAAAAACAAGTGGAGTATAGCTGCGCACAGGGTACAGGGCAGGCGATGTGAAGATACTTCGATTTTAACTGAGACTCCATTCACCACCTCCCATCCTTGCTCTTGATGCTGGAGGCCTGGAGCTACAAAGCATTCAATAACAGCAAGTTTGGGTTGCCCAAAATAAGATTTTGTGGAATAAGTAACATCACTTTCAATTGGTTATTTTCCTATTACCCAGCCAAACAATAATGTCAATTCACAAATAAAAAAGGATACAGGACTGCCCTGGCTGGCGTGGCTCAGTGGATTGAGCGCCAATGTGCAAACCAAAGGGTTGCTGGTTCAATTCCCCATCAGGGCACATGCCTGGGTTGGTGGCCAGGTCCCAGGTTAGGGGCTTGCAAGAGGCAACTGAACTATGTCTTTCTCCCTCCCTTCTACTCTCTCTAAAAATAAATGAATAAGATCTTAAACAGAAAACTGGCTCTGCTCTCTTTATGAAGTCACTACAGTGAACAACGACCCCCAGAAGAGTTTCAGCTGAGTGAAGTAATGCCTTAATGGGACCATCAGAGTTCAGTTCTGTCACATTTGAGAAACTATGCAATATTTCAGGTAAACAAGCTAAGCTGGCTATTTGTAGGGGCTGAAGGTTGGGGGAAGGAAGGACAGAAGAGTAATGAGAAACATACCAGGTTTAAAAACACATGGCATAGTTGACAGATTATTGATTCATCATTAAAACAGCATTAATATAAAGTTAATGAAAAACCACAATGTAATCAGGAAGTGCCTTGAGTCTGTAGCTTCTAAGAGTTCATTTTTATGGCATCTATATTTACCAAAAACTGTAACAAAAATCATTAAAGAAATGATAATATGGAGGGATTTGGGCATACGCAGTGGTAAGATATAAGAAAAAGGTACTGGCAAAAATCTGCAAAGACAACTCTGTGACTATACTAAAATCTTTGAGTTGTTCAATTTAGATAGGTGAATTTTACGGTTTGTAAATTATATCCCAAATAAGCTGTTTTAAAAAAAAACCTGCAAAGATACAGGAAAAATGAGCAGAGTCATAAAAAATAAAAAAAATCAATCAACATATATCGGTACTCAAAGGAAGAACAGGTAATTTTCCTTGTTCCCACAGAAGAATAACAGCAGCAAAAATCACTTCTACATTTCTCATTACAAAAGTAGACAAACTGCTACTTATGACCAAAACCAAGAAAAAAACACTGTCGAAACGTTTACACAAAGCCATCCATCAGTGCCTGCACTGAGTATTGCTATACTCCCACTGCTTTCACTGTGTGAGAACTCTGTTCACTGAGCTGGTTTTCACAAACGCAACATCACATTGGGGAGTTCTCACCAAACTGGTATGTTTTCTAAACATTACAAAAGTATGTACCACAAAGAACTATTGTAAGCTCAGAAAACAAAGCACGCAAATCTTAATAACTAGAGAAATAATTAGATAAAGAAAAGATGAATTCTGGGCCAGTCATCATTTCCTTTGCAAGACGGGGTTCCAAGGAAGAGTACCGATGATGGAAAGGAGGAAAGTCCGCTCCTAGCAGGCACGCACGTTTGTGCTGGGGCTTGCTGGGAAACAGTTAGGGTGAACAATTTTTAGTTTGTAGCAGAAAATCAAACAAAGGCAGAGTCATTTCTAAATCACTTACACAAGGTAGATGCCAAAGTGGAAGGCAGGTGTGTGCTTAGAATTTGATTCACCAGAACAGAAATTGATCCTTTGATACCACTTAGTTTTGGTTGATCAAGCAAAACAATTCAGCTGATAGGAAACAAAAGAAAAACCTATCCTTTCATTTCTATCCTTGGAGATCACTCATACAAATCTAAGAAACCAAACATAACTCACTTTTGGTTTCAAAGGATGGAACACAATAAATCCACTCTGACTCAGCACACAGGTTTCACTTAATTAGGTTGTCTGAAACCAGGTTTGCAAAGTATGACTGACTACAAATCGTAAGAGCCAAAGAGCATACAGACAAAATTAGGCAGGAAGGGTCCTGACCTTGGAGTTTTAAGTTTTAGATCTAATCTCAACTCTAAGGATCCCCCCCTCCAAGTAAACCAACTCAATGGCTGTTGAAACTAAAGAGTTGCCTTTGATCTTTACATACCTACCTTAACATGCCAAGCATGCAGTTGGGGTTCAATAAATACTTTGTAGCTAACATTTACCAAGTACTTACCAAGTACTGTATGTGCATGATACCATTTCATCATCAGAATAGCCCTATAAAGTAGGTTTTTTATATTATCTGCATATCACAAATGCAGAAACTAAGGGTTAGAGAGATTAGCAATGCACCCATGTGAATCAACTGCTGGGTGGCAGAGAGAGGGCTGCGAGGTCCAGGTTTTTAATCAATCAATGTACACTGCTGCCTCTCGGAGCTCAACTAGGCGTCCTGTGAAGTAATCACAGTCATCAGTGAACATGTGAGGCCTCTCCAGTTGCTTTATTGCTCACCTTTTCCTAGCACCTGTCTCCCTGGGAGCATCGGCAGTAAAAACCTCAAGAGCCTTGCTACCCCAAGTGTGGTGCATGGACCTGGAGCACCTTGAGAAGCCTGATGCACATGCAGAAGCCTGGCCACATCCCAGGATCAGAATCTGCATTTTATTAAGACACGCAGGTGAAGCGTATGGACAACAGTTTGAAAGGCACTGGTTTTAGGCTGGCTCCCAAGTGATATATTTGCTTTAATGACAGGAAGAAAGAAGGCCTGAGAAGGAAAATATGACTGAAGTGTTAGACTCAGTGAGAACAAAGCCAGCTTCCTAGGGCTGTATCAGGACCCTACCTCACCCGAATAATGGCACACATAAAGCTATAAAGGACCTGTCAAGATCCCCAGGGAACGGATCACAGAGGCAATAGCTGAAACTATGGGGAGTCTGCCTATAGTTCCTCTCCCTGCTAAAATTTCCAAACCCATGTCTTTAGAAGCATGTATCATGAAGCACCATAAAAATATGTTAAGGCTTTGGCATATAATCACTCATCAAGCAAAGAGCAGAGCTGTGCTATGGACTGATAAAACTCAAGATCTGTAATTTCTACCACCTTCATTCATGATCCAGGAGTCACTTCTTATGAAGGTAACTTTATCCTTTTGAACATTAACACATTTTCAAAAGCACAATACAATACTAAAGTAAACTTAAATTTGAGCTATTTCAACAGGGTCTGTGGTCTTCTTTTAAGGGGTACACCTACATTTTGAGACAAAGTGGCCTGCATTTTTAGCTAAGAAGTGCAGGGCAGTAACTGTCCTCTCACAGAGGGTGTGGGTGATCTTGGTCTACGGGCCAGAAGCTAAGGAAGCATCAGAGGGAGCTAACCTTTACTCAGTATTTCTTACCTGTTTAAACAGAGTTATGAAGCCCAGCAATTCCACATTTAAAAGCCATGCACATAACTGAAAGTGGTCTTAGTAGAAGGTAAGATGTATATTTAACTTTTTCTTTTATTCCCATTTTAAAAATTAAAAATAAAATACATTTATTTCCTGGTTGCAATTCTACACTTCCTGGAGCTAAAAGCGGCATTGCATATGGGCAGAAATTTTCTTCTTCAGTTATATCATTTCGCATTTGAAATCTACTAGGCAGGTTCCTCTCCTTAAAGGCTTCAATTATATGGTCTTGACACTTTCCACTTCCTCACTGTCTTCATCTAGGGGGAACTAGAACAATTAGAGTGGATTCCTTGCTAATTAATCATCCAGATACAGGAGTGTCCAACCTGCAGCCAATGGGCCGCATGCAGCCCAGGATGGCCGTGAAGGTGGCCCAACACAAAATCGTACATTTACTTAAAACTTTATGAGGTGTTTTTGTTATTACATGCATTTTTGTCACAATGCATTCAATGTGTGACCCAAGACAACTCTTCTTCCAGCATGGTCCAGAAATACCAAAAGGTTGGACAACCCTGTTAGAAGGTTCACCTTCAACCACAATGGAACTGAAAACAACAACAACAACAACAACAACAACCCTGCTTTTAATTTTCTACCTACTTATTCTGTTACTGTCATGAATTATCCTCCGGATTCAGAGATTTTCCCAAAAACTGCATCAAATAATTCAGGATTTGACCACAGAGGAGAAACGAACGACATGAGCCTGTTCAAAGCCAGAGGGCAGGCGGGAAGCAGAGCAAAGTCTAGGGCAGTGTGGCCCCGAGGATGCTGACTCAGAGCTGAGTCCAGAGGCCATGGAAATGGGAGGCTGGATGAAAGAAGTTGAAGGGATTAAGCAAAATATATATATATTATTTATATTACATTATATACTGTAGTATAATATAAATAATATATAATATGTAGAAGCAAAAAATTATATATAAAAAATATGAGGTCTGTCCAGAAAAGTCCAACCATTGTTAATGTCATCAGAATGGTTTGCGTGACATTAATGTAACCTGGCAGCCAAGGACAGTGGACTGGAATGCATGTGGGTGAACAACGATGACTTCACAGTATTAGTAAGTGGGGGTGGTAGACGCCATTGAGTGAGCATGTGTACTGTGTGGCCGTCACATTCAAAATGACCGAGCCAGTAGAGCAATGAATCTGCATCAGATTTTGCATTAAGATAAAAAAATCCTCTGTAGAAACTATTTAGATGATTCAGAAGGTCACAGCTATGGGCAACTGGTGATTAGCTACTTCATCGCGACAATGTTCCGACTCATGTATCATGTCTCATGCAGAGATTTTTGGCAAAATGTCAAATCCCCCAAGTGACTCAGCCCCTTACAGCCCAGATTTGGTGCCCTGTGCCTTCTGGCTTTTCCCAAAACTAAAATCACGTTTGAAAGGAATGGGATTTCAAACTATCAATGAGATTCAGGAAAATACCATGGATGGCTGTTGGGAGAACTGTGGGAGGTCCCAAGGTCCCTCCTTTGAAGGGAACCAAGACGTCAGTGTCCTATGTACATTGTTTCTTGTATTTTATCTTCTTCAATAAAAGTCTGTTTTTCATATTACATGGCTGGATACCTTCTGGACAGACCTCACATGTATTAGACCTCGTACAGACAGAGACAACAGTGGTGACAGTGAGAGGGAAAGGGGGATGGGTGGTAGGCAGAGGTGGGCAAAGCGGGGGAAATAGGGACGGAAAGAGACTTTGCTTGGGGCAATGGACACATGATGCAGTGTGCAGATATTTTATTGAACTGTACACTCAAAACCCGTATGGTTTTGTGAACCAATGCCACTCCAATAAATTCAGTTTAAAAAAAAGTGGGGAAAGGGACATGCAGAAAGTCACTATCAAGAACAAAGGTAGACATCTGCCTTGAGGTTGAAACACACAAGTACAGGCTGGTTGCTTGGGTTGACAGCTGTTTTGTGAGAAAGCCTTGGGAATTTGGGATGAGGCAACCTCACTCTAGGGCTCCTTGGGTGGGAGCAGCATGAATAGTGGGAGCACACACTGCAAACCCTAGAGCTGAGAGTGGGTCCTGGTTCTCCCTTCTGTAGACTGTGGCAGGTTACTCAAATTCCATAAGCTTGGTTTCCTCATCTGTACAATGAAAATACCGTATTGCCACGATTCTAAGATGTATTTTCTACCCACCTCCCCAAACACATACATACTTTTTCTGAAACTGATGTGACTCTTGTACTTTCTGTTGACCTTTAATGTGATGGTATTTGCCTTGTAAAACTGAAATTTGGCGGTGTGTCTTGTCATTAACAATGTCCTAGAATCAAGGAAATAGCAATGCCCACCTCAGTATTCTTACGAAGATTAAATGACATAACATATACAAGGCACTTTGACACACTGCCTAGAAAACAGTAACTGTTCAAAAGTGACACGTATTATTATTTTTGAAAGATCTGATGCACCTTGGGATACATTATCAGAAGAGCAGCAGCCAGGAAGCAGCTGGTAATCCCAGCCTAGTAGTTGGTCTACACTTGTTTAGTCTGAGGGCCACAGAGCAACAAGGCAAAACCTTTGGTAGTCAGAGAATAAGGGCCAGGTTGAAGAAGAGTCTGAAAAACATGCATTACAAGAAATGGTGGAGAAAACCTGGAGTTTTCAGGCTGAACCAAGATGAGAGGCCTTTCAAATACCCCAAGACCTAGGGGTGTCAGTAGACGTCTCCTCTGTAGTTCCAGGAGCTAGAGCTGGAACACAAGACTGGATGCTCTAGAGAGGCCGTGCCACTTCAGCATAAAGGACAACTTTCTAACACACTGAGCTCTCTAGAAGTGAAAGAACCCTGGGAAATGGTGAGCTCCCCAAAACAGGAAGCATGCAATCAGAGCCTGGACAGCATGAGTTTGGCACTCTCCAGAAAGGCCTCCTTCCTGATCTCCGGGGCTGCACCCTGTGTCCACTTCAACTCTAGAATTCCACACCTGACTCTTCCTCCTGCAGACCTGGGCTGACTCTCTGGGGGCCACTCAGAGTACGAGTGCCCCTAGGCCTCCATTAGCACAGGCTGATGGGAGGGAAAAGTTACCACTAAACTGGCAAAAAGGAAAGGGAGAAGATGATGAATTTCCTGGGTGGTCTGGTATTGTAACAACTCACTTGGAAAGCAAGACTCAATTTGGAGACTGACAAATTCAACCTCAGGTAGCAAGAGGCAGTGTCTCTAGGGGCCATGGAGTGGAGACATGTGAAGTCTAGTCCTCAGAGTAGGTACTTTGCAAGTCCTGAGACAGCTACCACCACCAGCATGCCTGACCTACTCCATGTAGAATGTTCCAGTTGGTGCCTAATGAGCCCATTTAAGATGCAGACCAGCCCTGGCTGGTGTGGCTCAGTGGATTGAATGACGGCCTTCAAACCAAAAAGTCACCAGTTCGATTCCCAGTCTAGGGCCCATGCCTGGGTTGTGGGCCAGGTCCCCAGTAGGGGGAGTACAAAAGGCACTGTTGATGTTTCTCTCCCTCTCCCTCTCCCTCTCTAAAATTAAAAGTAAAATCTTAAAAAAAAAGATGTAGACCAGTTTATGAATTACAGCAAACTCTTGGTGAGATCCCATTCTTTTCTTCACATGTAGGCCAGCTTCCTTGTTGCCCCCGTTACACTCTATCCACAAAAAATAAAATCACAGTGAGATACTACTAAAAAATATTACCCCTGTACCTATGAACCTCTACCCATACTTAGGGAAAACTGGTAAGATCTCAGATTAGAGCGGAAGCATAACTTTGGACTGTATCTTCTTATCAGCATTCAGTTGAATACTGGTACTAAGCTTACTGTGAACTTTGTGATTCAATCACACTGTCAATGTTATAATCAGATCATCTAAATCTCTCTGAGCAAAGGTGGTGGGTATCAGCCTTGTCCAGCAAACATGCATCTTGCTTACTTACACTAGGCAATTAGTGGACCATTTTAACAAGTCAAAATGAATGTCCCAGTGATGGAGCAAAAGGCCTTCACCACGGTCTTATTCTCCAGATGATGCTACTTCTGGTCCTCAGTTAGTCAAGGCTTACCACAGCTTTTGTCCAAAGCATTTCTTATCATTGATACCTCTGTAGAACCAGATACTGTTAGGAATCCATATGACATAAGATCAAAATTCTCACTTCCACTCTGCACTGACCTTGTATCAGGTGCTAGGACAGGGTTTAGGAGCACAAGTCAGTAGCGCTCCGTCAGTGACTCATGGGCCAGGGGAGGAAACAGGCTATTAACAGTTAGTTCTCAGAGTGTGAAGGGAAGTCTGGGGGGTGAGGGGCTGAGGAGACGGTGCTCCATCTGGGGACTGGGGAAGTGGCTGCTGGAAAGGCACATTGGAAAAGAATGCTGAAGACCACACAGAAGTTCACTGAGCACACTCAGAAGCACATTCCAGGTAAAAGAAACAGCTACGGTGTCTTGGACTATGTAATCTAAAGAACAATAAACTCTAACCCTGATATCTAAGCAAGGGAGCAAAGTAGAGTGAAGGCCATGGTGACTGTCATCAGATACGTGGGGGACCATCTGTCTAGGCACTGCTCCTCCCATGTGGAAGAGACTGTGAGATCCAGGAAGGAGGGGTACCTACAAGACCTTGCACCTCAGTTTACTACATGTAAGAACATTCCAGGAAACAGAACTATTAAAAAGGAAACGACTTGCTTTGATCAGGCAAGTTTACATAATAATTACATAATTTTAGAGTCAGTTTGGGTTCTAATTCTGAGTTCATGGTAAGTGCTTAATAAATAGTAGATCTACATACTGGGAGCTGCTGAACTTGCCTGCACACTGTGAGTTCCAACACCACACCAGCTGTCCTCTGTGGCCATGTGTCCTGCATGGGGTAGGAAGGTGGACTACAGACTATCAAAGCTCCCCCCCCGCCCCCCGCCGCCTGGTGCTCTCATTTGATTATTTCCACCCATCTCTGATCTGGCATTTTTCCATCAGCTCACCAGCCAAAAACACTAAAGAAATGTCTGTTGAAAACCTGCTACATAAATGTTAGATATCATTACTATTGTTATTATCCTTTCCTCTGATATTATTTTTCTACTAACTTTATCATACCTGGTTTTGTTTTATTCCTGTAAGTGTGTGCATGTGTGTGTGTTTAATGGAATGCAAATATTCTTGCAAGCCAACTCAGATCCTTAATAGGGTATAGATACAGTAACAAAAAAATGAAATAACATTCTACCGTTTCTTAAAAATGACACTAATAACAACAGCTAACATTCATTTAACACTTATTAAGCACCAAGCACTGTGGTAGATCTTTTATATACATTATTTCATTAATTCTTATAAGAGTCCTACAAGGTAAGTGCTAATATTACAATCCCCATTTTATTCATAAGGAAATTGAGTCTTAGAAAAGTCAAGTAACTCATTAAGCAGTGGTCTAATCTAACAATTTTGCAACATATATTATAATACTCTCATATTAATAGGTGTGTACTCCCATAAATTTTTAATTTGAATATTTTTATTTGCACCTTAAAAAGAGGAACTCCAGCTTCCAGTCAAGATGTCAGCATAGGCAGAAATGGCTCACCTCTTCACACAACCACATCAAAATTACAACAAAAATATAGAACAACCATCACTCAGGAATGTCAGAAATCAAGTTCAATGGAAGTCTGACAACTACAGAATTAAAGAAATCACATCCATCCAGACTGGTAGGAGGGGCACAGACAAGGAACAGGCTGGACCCTCAGCCATGCGTGGTGGGTAAAAATTTAGGAGGGATATCCTGGGAGCAAGGAGTCCCACCCTCACACCAGAACACCCAGCCCCCTGGGTTCCAGAGCCAGGAAGATAAATCTCCACACCTTCTGGCTGCAAAAACCACTGGGGAATAAGTCGGTGGAAGAAGCCTTCTGGAGGCCCAAGCAGTTCCTCTTAAAGAACCCACACAAAGACTTACCTACTCAGACTCACCTCCTCCGAGGTCCAGCTTGAAAGGTACCAGTGGTATACAGAGAGAAATTAAGGTGTCTGGCATCAAGGTGAACAGAGGCCACTGTCCCTTTTCTGAACCCTCCCCCCATGGAGCCAGAGAGCTGATACCATATCTGAGACTCTATCAACCTGGCTGACACTGCTTGACCTGCCTTGGAGATCCACGGAGACTCTACTCCACCCACTTACAGATCCACCCAAGCTGCTTTTCCAGGTGAATGGCGGGTCTTGCCTCCTGCTCACAACTTCCTAAATCACCTCAAACAAGCAACAGCTAGCCTCAGTAAGCCCCAGGCCTGGCACTAGCAGCAGTCAGCCTAGATTCACAGTTTGAGTTTACCTGGGAATCTCCAAACCCAGCACATGTAGAAGCCATCTCAGATTGCGTTATAACTCAGAAAGGGTAAACACAGGCAAAACACAGGTTGACCTTGGCCTGTACCACTAGGTTAAACCCAGGGCCAGTGCATCCAGTGGACAGCTACAGATCTTGTCAGAGCACCACCACCCTGCTCCTACACAGCTGATCCTCCACAGAGGGTGAAGGTTGGTGGTAAATGGTCACAGCCAATTCTTCCAGCTGGCCAGTCTGGATATATCCCTCCTATTGACCTGCCAAAAGCAACCAAGGCTCAACTACAACAGGAGGGTGTACTCAGCCTACATGAAGGGTGCATCTTGAGCAGTCAGCCTGGCTGATAAGGGAGGCTGTGCCACTGGACCCTACAGGGCACCTGCTACATTAGGCTACACTACCAAGACAGGGAGTTACAGCAGCACCACCTAATACATAGAAACAAACACAGAGAGGCTGCCAGAACAATGAGACACAAAAACATGGCCCAAATGAAAGAACAGATCAAAACTCCAGAAAAAGTGCTAGATGAAAAGGAGGTAAGCAATCTATCAGATGCAGAGTTCAAAACACTGGTTATAAGGATGCTCAAGGAACTTAGTAAGGACCTCAATAGCATAAAAAAGATACAATCAGAAACAAAGGATATACTAATTGAAATAAAGAACAATTTACAGGGAAACAGCAGTTGAGCAGATAAAACCAAGAATCAGATCAATGATTGGGAACATAAGGAAGCAAAAAACAATCAATCAGAACAAAAAGAAGAAAAACAAATCCAAAAAAATGAGGATAGTATAAGCAACCTCTGGGACAACTTCAAGAGGTCCAACATTTGTATCATAGGGGTGCCAGAAGAAGAAAAAGAGCAAGAAATTGGAAATCTATTTGAAAAAATAGTGGAAGAAAACTTCTTTAACCTGGTAAAGGAAATAGACATGCAAGTCCAGGAAGCACAGAGAGTCCCACATAAGATGGATGCAAAGTGGCCCACTCCAAGACACATCATTATCAAAATGCCAAAGGTTAAAGATAAAGAGAGAATCTTAAAAGCAGTAAGGGAAGTTAGTTACCCATAGGGGAGTGCCCATAAGTTTGACAGCTGATTTCTCAAAGGAAACTTTGCAGGCTAGAAGGGATTGGCAAGAAATGTTCAAAGTCATGAAAAGCAGGGACCTACAACCAAGACTGTCCTACCCAGCAAAGCTACCATTTAGAATCAAAGGGCAGATAAAGAGCTTCCCAGACAAGAAAAAACTAAAGTAGTTCATCACTACCAAACCATTATGATGTGGAGTGTTAAGGGACTTATTTAAAAGAAGAGCAAAACAAGGAACAATAAAATGGCAAAAATACATAACTATCAACAATTGAACATTAAAAACCAACTAAACAAACAGGAAAAAGAGAGAGAGAATTGGAAACTTCATAAACCATTTCTGACATGTTCAATCAGTCACAGCACCTTCTCCACACACTGAACAATATTTTTTGCATTTCAGTTGTGTCTTTTAACTTTGCTGAAATAATATAGCATAATATGTGAAAAATTCTGTATCTTCTTCCATCTTCAATATTAAAATGGCTGCACAAAAATCCACCAATTTTGATTTTTTTAAATGCACACTGATATGACAGATGTCACAATACAGTCTAATAAAATTGTTTTGAATGAAGTTAAAAGACAACTAAGCACTACTAGAGACACTGTACAAAAAAAACATAATGAACTTTATGGCCAATCCAAAACTACTGAATGCAAGCTGTAATTGAATAAAATTTTTAAATTTTTTAAAAAGGAAAGAAATGTTCTACATTGACATTACCGTGATGGTTACACAACTTTGTCAATACACTAAAAACCACTGAATTGTATACCTTAAAGGGATCAACTTTGCAACATGAAAGTTATACACTATCAACAAAGCTGTCAAGGAACAATGTCCAGGGTGCAGTATCAGTGATCTTTAGTCACTCGTGTGGCTGCTGTCTTCCAGAGCAAACATGGAAACCAGATGTGCAATAAATAAGCCTGTATCCAAGAACAAAACATTCATACCACAATGATGAGAATACAAACCATGCCTGTGAAGTTAAAACCTTTCCTTGCAAGTAGTAATAGGCCTTTAGGGTCTTTCTCAAATGTCCTTAAGTAAGTGCTAAATGGTCTTAGGTTTTGATTTTTACCAACCCAGGAAAATAGAAATATAATTTCATTCATCATTACTAAACTGTTTGTAAATTAACAGAATGGAATATTAAAAATAGCAGCAATGGGGGGGTGGTCAGAAGAGCTCAAAAGATCCAAAGGCTTCCATCAAATCCACTACAACCTTGTGGCCTTTGGGACACAGTCATTCCGGGCGTCATCTATAAAGTGAGGAAGGGAAAGAATGAAGTCAACTCTCTCAGGTTCTCTTCCACCTTCATTATTCCAGTTGGACAATCTCTTTTAAGGACTGTTTCAATGTGACTTGTCCCTTTCTAAACATTACCAACTGCTCTTAGACCAAGGAAGCATTATTACGACCCAATGGAAATCCATGAAAGTGTCTTTCCTGGACCTATGCTTCAAGCATTTAAATGAGCTTCATCCCACACCCCTTTTTAAATAAACTATCTACTTTATAATTTTAATAGCTATAACATAGAAAATTTTCAACCTGATGTATAAAGATCAAAAGAGAGTTTCCTACAATAATGTATAAGCACAGCAAAATAATTGCTCTCCAAAGTAAATGTATCCTCTCCTTTACAAAAATTGATCTTGCCTCAACTCTGGCCTGTCAGTCTTAATATATTTTAATTTTTATTATTAAAAATTAACTTTTCTCAAAAGAAACCTTAAATTTATAAACTATAATATTTGAGGAAATTAAAATCATTCTTAGAGCCACCAACTTAAATGGAGTACTCGTATGGGTGATGTTAACCTCATACTAAATCCTGGTATGTCTTACTTTCTTTTTTTCTCTCCATGAGTAGTTTTTTATCTTTTTTAATATAAAAAAATGATGTTTAAAATATTAATAAGCAGAAAAACATAAGAAAAAATAAACTACCAGAAATTCCCACCTTCAAAATAATCCCTAAACCCTATGAATTTAAGTTGACTACCCTTTCTGCTGTCTCCCTAGGCACTGCACATAGAGAAAGGTATGTTTTAAACATGGCCAGGTCGGTGATGTGCAAACAGTTTGATATCCATTGTTTTAACTTAAAGATCTAGCATCACCACTTCCTTCTACTATAATTTATCATAAGTAAAATTACAGTAGTTGCACAATGGCCCATCATGCAATTTTCCTCTTGTACTGTATGTTAAATTTCCAACTTTTCATGATAATAAATGATGCTTCAATGAGCATTTTTGCACTGAAAGCTTTCACACTCCTACCTAAAAAATTCCCATCTACTACCCTATTCCTTTTGTGATTTCTTCTCTTGGTTTTAGGAAGAGAAAGTGGTTTCCTATCCAAAGATCCGAATTTTTCTTTGATTGCTTTTTTCCTTTTTTTAAAAACTTGGCTCCTTAGTATTTTAATGTTACTAACGATTCAAAACTTATTTATCACATGTTTAAGTTTAAACCAAATGCAGGTTATTTGCCCCACATTTTCAAATGCACATTTATATTTTTAAAGGAAACACATACCTCATATTCGTGGCTCTACACTAAGCCTCAGAAAGCCTTCAGGACTGACAAAATAACCAGAGCTTTGATTATCAGCAGGAAATCACACCTGGTAGAAATGAAGAGGCACTCACACAGGCCTAATTCAAGCTAAACAATAAGAACTGAGTTCCTAGCTTCAGTGTTTTATTATTTTAGCCTTAAAAAATCTCAAGAGTTCCAAGCCTAGCTTAGGTGGTTGAAAGACAGTTCCCAATGCTGTGGGCTTATTCTCCAATGCGGACTGGTCACTACTGGTCTCATTTACTGACCACAGGCCACCTCCATATCCTGCCTTTGGTCACCACATTCTCACCATTGGTCACTAGCAGAAGAGTTGAGAAAGCAGAACACACGCTGAGCCCCGGCCCCCCCACACCCAGTAGAACAGGAACAGAAAGGCCATGCATGCCTTACTGGTGGATGGTGGACCAACAGAAGCATCTTCAAGTATGAAGAGCAACTCAGATGTCAGTATTTACATGGCTGCTTCTCATTATTAATGAATATCAGATTATATTCCCCAAGAACATCGACTTCTCGTGTCAATTATTTTTTCTCCACCACAGCACCCCTCAGCACCACAATACTGTTACTGCTGCTTATTAGCTGCTAGGACTTGAGACAGATTACATAACCTCCCTGAGACAGTTTCCACAATGGGAAAATGGGGATAATAAAGACATTGACCCCTCTGGGTGGTTGTGAGGATTAAATAAGAGGCTTAGAACAGGCCTACCCTTAAGGGAATGTTTTTGAGAGCTAGTTGTTATTATTCTTAACCACTGCCTCTGATACTCCTGCCGTTACATCACCCCCAGAAATGCCAGAGGGGAGACTTAAATTAGTTTCTTCAGAAAGAGAGAGTAAACTGGGAGGTCTGTGGCCAGGTCAGACCTGGAGTAAAATCTGTCCTCAGCCTTTGCGACGCCATTAGGAAGTCTGTATGTACCGTCGTGAGTGAAACAGTGAGTTTCTGGGGGGATGGACTCACAGCCTCCCCCACTTTCTGTCCCTGCTCCCTGATTCGTAAGCACAAGATCCATGCACACAGGCATCTTCAGTGAGCAGGGCTAAGAGCAAACCCCGGGGGTTAAGCAAGAAAAATGTCACAGGGGCCCTGGTCATTGCAGCCATCGCAGGAATCCCCACAAGGCAGAACTGCAGGCTGAGAGTCGACACCTTCCAAAAGGCACACGGTGAAGGTTAAGACCATGGGCGGGAATGAGAATGATGTGGGGTGTGTGAGTGGAACAGGCCCGCAGGTGAAAATTTATCAAGGTTCGGCAGTCAGAAAACGACCTCTAATATCAGAGCGACCTCTACTTACTCATTTCTTTTTCAGAGTGCTTACGATCTACTACTGACGTTTGGGTTTCCCAATGTTTGGAGGGTGGGCCAACTCATGTTGAAATAATTCACCTAAGGATGTGTGTCCAACATCAAAACTCAGATTCACTTTAAAAGGAAATAAGGTTCACATGCTTCTGGATCATCAGCTACGTTCACAAGCCTTTGAACATTAATGAGACATCTGGAGTACTTGGAATAACAACAAGAAAGTACTCTGGATAAAAGCTAATGAACTCAGCCCTGGCCGGGTGGCTCAGCTGGTTAAGTCGCTGTCCTGCACACCAAAAGTTGGCAGGTTCAACCCTGCTCAAGGCCCAGGCCCAGGCTGCAGGTTTGGTTCCGGTCGAGGCATGTACAGGAGGCTGCCAAAAGATGTTTCCCTCTCACATTGATGTTTTCTCTCTCTCTTTTTCTCTCTCTAAAATCAATAAAAACACATCCTCAGGTGAACATATATATATATTAATTAAAGTGTAACTTGAGTGGAAATGAAAAAAATGCCTATACCTATTTGATTTTTGCCCAAAGGCTGAAATGCAACAAAACGAAAGTAGTCTGGCAAGACGAGAGCAAGAATTGCAGTGTGTGTTACAGACCTAGAATCAGGAATAAGATTTGCTTAAATATATTATCCCATAATTACAGATTTTGAGCACTCTACAGTCTTTTTTTTCTCCCCATGTTTGAAAAAAAAAATTTTAATGGATATTCTTTGGGAAAACCCTAAAGTTTGGATTTTAGGGAGTTTCCCCTCTTAGTTTATCCTTTGTTTCATTGTTTATTTCTGTTTCTGATCACTGGTATTTTGTTTTGTTATCTCTAGAAGAAAAGGACACAAAGCACTTGTGAACACAAAAACAGACCTAGCACACGTACATCAGCTTTTCCAGGCATCCATGCAAAATAAGCACAAACAAATAATCAATGAGTAAAATGTCTTAACATTGTTCTTTTAAAATCATTGGGCAGCTACAATCAGATTGACAAAAGTCTTCCTTTAAGATTTAAATTAATAACACCTCCTAGTTAATAGCACATGCACGCAGCAATAGCATATATTAAGCAAGTCATAGCTGGTGGATTTGCTGTTAAGGAGAGGACCTGCGGAGTAGGTCGGTGATGTGGCTGCACAGTTAGGTCTTAGGGGCTAGGGGTGCAGCCAGTTTTTCAGAGTGCCCGAATGGCATATAGTCATAACTCGACAACGTCAGCCTCAGCAGAAATGGGAACTGGGTCCTTAAACCTTTGTAAATCACCTCAGTGATTTTTTTTTTAAGCACCTATTTCTGTCTCCATTCTCCCTTGATTGTACCACACTGAGTTGAGGATGAGAGAACAGACCCTCTCCAAAACACTGTATTTCCCAGCAGGAAAAACAAAAAAAACCCCACAGGAGACTAAAATGGCAATAACAGAAGCACCGTAGCACATTTTAAAACATTAGTACAGTACCTTGAACAAAAGCACTCTTAAAAATAACATAAACCAAAAGCATATTTCTTAAAGTTTTGTAAACTCAAAACATCATCGAACTGAACTCGTGTTACAGAACAATTTTATGCTGGATGGCTTCAGTGACAGACTCACAGAGGACAAATTGCTCTCTAGATCTTTAAGTTAAGGACATTAAGGAAAAGATTCTCTCGATACTTAGCTTTCCTGACTTAATTTCATTTTATTACTATTAGCAATCATCTTTACAGTCCCACCTACTCCTAGAGCAACCCCGGATTCTGAGGACTCACTCAAAAACAGGGACGGTAAGGAAGGAATTCAGTTCAGTTTACTCCACCTGTACACACTGCCCACATCAGTTGCTAGGCAGGTATTTTATGAGGCATTCTAGGAAAATGCCACATGTTTCAAAGAGAAAATTAAAACGATATTGTGGTTCATTGTAACTCTCAGGAGCAGGCCCCAGGGAGAACCCTGTGCGCTGTGAGTGTGGGCGGGACGCCGCCGCTAGCTGGGGCGCAGCGCCCTGCTGCCGAATGTTCAGAAATAAACTGGAAACAACTGTGTATACAATCACAGTGATGCCCAAAAGATTTAATGAGAGGACACCAAAAAGAGTAATTCTGAAAAAGGAACTGAAAACGCTTACAAACAAGAGCAAATCTCTAGACTGCAAATCCAACACACACAGGACATTTCATCTCGCATTCCACTGCATTTACGAGTATCAGACAATGCCTATATTATAAGGACCATCATAGCTCCCAGCCTCCATTATTTTGTAGAAGGACACAGCCACATCACAAATGCTGTGCTGTCATTTCATTGCCCAGCGAGCACAGAAAAGAAATCTGACATGCAGCACAAAGTTCAAAAGGTTTCGTACTAACCTGCGGCCCCTGTGAAAAGAGTCGCTTCATGCTGCTTCAAGGAAAGAATCCTTACTACGAAGCTAATCTCCAAAGCAGCTGATAGCCCAGAGGGGGAAAACAACTGAAGGCCCTGAGAATCCACATACACAGGGAAAGCAGTCTGTTCCCTGTTTTTGGCCGCCTCCCTAGAGGCAACTCAAGTCAAAGCCAAGCCCACAAAGCACTTTAGCCTATAAGCTTTAGTAATGAACTGGAAACCACACCCCTCATGTTAACTAGACACTGGGCTGCTGTGAGAAATATAAAATCCACAGACAGAATGAGCGTAGGCTTCAGGCTTTGTTTTTGTACTTGCTGTCTAAGAAAACTGTAACACACAAACTTGAAGAGAATGCATACTTTGTTCCCCTTCAGATACTCACAAAAGTGACTCATTTATTTTAAGCAAGAGGAATACAGTCTGCCCTCCACTAGGACAGGGAGCTGAGTCTCACACTGTTACCCAAGTTGAGTGGCGGTGGTAGTAAAACACATGGCCCCGCAGTGTCATGAGAGGCACATGTGAAATTGCTGTTTCTGAGTCTCAAAGTTGCACATTGTCCTAGTTTTTAGATTTTGGAGGGGGTCACATTACAAAGGTCTAAAACCTCATTAATCACTAAAGTCTAAAAGCTAATTTAAGTTCAAGAAAAAAATTTTTCAAAGAACCTTCTAATTTCTAATGCTCACTTAGTGCCTGTAAACATGAAAATCACTCATAATTCAATCTCATACATATGTGATAAAAAGACTTTTGATAGTTTTTGAGTTTTTTATCATTTGAAATAGAACTTAATGTGATTCAATATGGTTTCAAAGTATAGAATTTAAATTTATTTTTCATTCTAGGAAAATGTAATTGATGATTTCCTTAAGGCATTTATTTCTTAAATGTCAATAATGTTCTAGTATATTGCCTAAGACAGAATAAGAATCTATAATATGCTTTTTAATATAATGTGTCTCCAATATACACAATTTTCCCCTAGTTTTCAATTCCTAGAAGAGTTTTAATTCTAATAGCTTGATTTCTATCTTATTTAAATAAGAGCTATATAACATAATGGTCCAGTTACCTAACCTTATTGCTTCTTTTAAGCCATAAGATTGGATCAAATATTCCAAGAAAAACTTGATTCACTTGTTGCCAAATAGATTTTTGTGTGTTTCTGGAACAATTCGAGTTACTCAAAACCTATGAAACGTAAGTCATCAGCCTATGAGCCCAACAAGATCAGGCAGGAAAATCCCAAAGACTCCCTCACATCTGAGAGCCGCCTGCCTCCTCCACCCTCACCCAGGACAAGCTCCAACAGCGGCTCAAGGGGTCACGTGAGAATGAGAGAAGCAGGCGAGTCACCTCCGCAAGAAAACTACCCTAAAAAGGAGCCACTGCCCCACCTGGTGGCAAAACTAAGAAAAGGCTAGAACAGTTAAACTTGGAGGTCGGAAGAAAAACAAAAACGCTAGATTATGAGAGTACACTAATTTCACATACAATGTGTAGTAAGTATCATGAAAAATTTTTCCCCACAAGAGTATATTATTTCTAGGGGATATGAAAATACTCATGCAAAAAAGTATGTATATTCAAAACCATCTCTTTATGTGGATCTGCTTTGCAAACATGTATAATTTGCATTGGAAGAAAAATCCTCTGATGAATAATATTGACTTCTCCTTTACCCAAAGATCTGCAAAAACAAAAAAAATTCTGTGAAGCCCACATAATCTCTGAAATGAAAGAAATGTGGAAGTATCTCCAATTCATCTCAGTCACTACTGGTGGGATGGTGTCTCTATCTTTCTACATTAAAAGGTTGTATTCCCAGGATTTTTCCTACCTTTTGTCAAAAAGTGTTTCGTTTGTCTCATATTAATTATGTCTGCTAAAATCAGACCTCCAATATCTATCTCAATGGAAATAAGAACAATTAAACATTGGGTTTCAAATTACATTATGGTCTTTACTAAAACTCCAGTAAAAATTAAAGAGTTTTTTAAAAGAGCCCAAGTCATATTACTAAAACTGAAACTAATAATTATAGCTAATGTTCAAGTTCTTACTATAAGTTATCCCTGGTTCTAAAGTGTTTTACAAGTATTAACTTATTTAAAACTCACCACTCTATTATTATACCAGTTTTACAGATGAGAAAAGCAAGGCACCTAAATTAGGGTATCATGCCAAGGTCAAATAGCTAGTGGTGGAGCTGGGACTAGACTCCAAGCAGTTGGGCTCTGAAGGCAGTGCTCCTAAGCACATACTTTAGTAATTCTGCCCCCGGAATACCCAGCACTTGTAAAAGTCGGCCACAGTCTGGTCAAAGCACAGGAGGAAGAGATGGCTGGACAAGAACTGCTCTGTAGACAGTCCTCGTGATGGCGCAGGCTAGATATGAGAGGCTTGCCAGCAAAGCAGACACAGAACTGAGACCTGAAGGCAATATGGCAGGCAAGGGACCCCCAGGTAGAGGGCATTCACTGGCCTTGCCAAAGCAAAGGAGAAAATGGGGAGCCGGGCATTGGAGGGATCACAGGGAGCTCAGGGAGGCTGGGGGACTTGCAGGGGCAGAAAAAAAAAACCCACTGTGAGGAAGGCAGGAGTCCTCTGATGTCACATCACAGAGGCAAAGAGGTATAGAGAGATTTTAAACCAGAAAGTGACCAGATGTGCATGCTGGAAAGATAAGTAAGGAGAAACTAGGCCTTGCAGGGAAGTAGAAATTTAGAAGATGTTGCAGGTAAGGGGAAAGGCAGACCAGTACTTCTAAACATACAAGGTTACATTTTCACAACCTTTATCAAAGAGGCTGGGGCAATAATCACGGGTGCTCACCAGCTCCCTTGTTCAAGTTCAGACTGGGACCTGAGCCACGAGGAGGTTGTTAACATCATCCGCAGAGCTGGGGACACAGAAGGAAGACTAGGCTGGCAGGAAGAGGGAGGGGGGATGGCCAAGGTGAAGGGCTGGCTTCAGCGGCTGTGTGTGAGGTCCTGGGGGCCATCCGGCATCCAGGAGCGGCAGGATATGCAGGAGATGCAGGGCTGATGCTCCATCCAGTCCGCTGCCCGGACAGGAGGGCTACAGCTAGGACTCCATGCCCAGGAAGGTGGCTGCAGCTGGAGGGCAGCAGCAGGACGCGGTGACTTGGCCCCTGGAGAGTGCACAGGGAAAGGGCGATGTTGTCCAGGAATGGGTTTCTGGCATCTCAGACTGAACTCAGGCCATGGGTTGGGGGAAATTTCATTTTAATTTTTACTAACTTTCAAAACTAGCCATCCCTGTGTCTTGTCACAACTAGAAATCAAAGAAATCCTATCACATTGCCAGTTGTTGCAAATATCTCAAAGTATCATTTCCACTCATGTCCACTTTAAAATTATAGTAATTATTAGACCTACCACTAGCTCTTGGTATGTAATGCATTAATAAAGACTGTATATTACAATATTACATTTTTTGGTATATGTATTGATAATGATCTATTAGTATATATAAAAATATACTGGTTTCCTTCATAATCCTATTCATTCTGATTTTATGTACTTACATTTATGCATTAAACATTAGTCTGAAAATGGATTCATTAGCTTCACTAGAATGCCAAAGGGGTTCTGTGGCACACACACAAAAATGTGAAGAACATCTGATTTAAAGGGGTAAAGAAAAACCCATAGGAATGTGTTTTTAAAAAATGCATTCAGAAAAGAAGAGACCTACAACAAGAGGACCCACGATTCAAACCCAGAACTTCTGACTTGTGTTCTTCCCTCCACCAACTCCACACCCTAAAATAATAAAAGTAGTAATCCCTTCATTTGTGCCAATAAAGTGCTTTCACATGGATCACCTCAGTAGCTGATCGCAAAGTCCCAGAGCAAGAAAAGGCAAATGCTAATCTCCCTGAGACCTCAGAAATCCACAGCCCAAGGAGACACCCGGCCCTGGGGCCAGAGCACTGTACCAGTCCCAGCGGGTAGCTCGTGGCATCTTCCACTCCACCCCAAGGAGCCGCAGTCACGAGCACAGAGGAGTCCGAAGAAGGGCAGACCCCAACAGAGCACGTGAGCTAGAACCTGGTCGGGAGAGAAAGGTCCAGAAGCGTGCTCGTCGTCAGGCTTCCATCTGCAGGCAAGGCAACAAGTTATCGGGATTCTTTGCTCGAAGCTCATGTATTCAGTTCTGATCGGTGACCCGGGGTGAATTACAAGATTTACAGTATTTCCACTGTTTGAGTTTCCTTTGGCTATATAACGAGAACAGAAGCCTGTACTTAAGCAATTAGTCTGAAATTAGACAAGCTGGAACAAGGCACGCTCTGTTCCCTCCTCACTGTGCCCACCAACTGGCATCCATTATTTAATCTGTGACGCGTGTTGCCAGGGCCGCGCGAACGACAATGTCACTCATTGTCTGCCCGTCCGCTCCCCTACTCTGTAACATCTGTCATGGCTCATATCTGTACTTTATTTTATTTTGTTCTCTTACTTTTACAGGGTAATTTTCTTAATTACTACAAATTGCTCTGAAATCTATTCTGACCCTCCAAAGAGGCAACAACATTTTATAACTTGGCAATAAAATCTGAAGGTGCGCAAGCAGGCACCCTTTCAGGTTCCTGCAAATTTATACAAAATTATATCATGGGTGGCTAGATAATTTTTTAAATAACCTTATTGGTTCCCAGATTACTTCATCATCTCGCATAATGCAGGCTTTCCTTTCACACAATACTGAGAGCATGGCTTTACATGACTGACATAATATGCTCTTCTGAAAAACAAGTTGAGTATTTCTTAATACACATGTTAAAATGTAACTTGCTATGTTTATTGATTGACCTTGAAGGTCCAAGTTTCTCTATTCTTTCTTTTTTAAATAAGGATATGTTGACATTGTGACATTGTCAGGCGCCTCTAGTCACAGCCACCTGAAAACTAGAGTGAAAATTCTTGTGGGTAAAAAAGAAAGTTCAAAATTGGTTTCCAGTCCTCTGGAACAGAGAGGGCGGGGCCGCCAGCTGCTGCCTCTCTGTGGACACAAAGAAACATGAACACACAGACTCAGCACACCCATCCACTCAGAGTGCACCAGAAGGTAACACCGCAGCCTCCTGCACTGTGGGGAGAAGGGCCTGAACCTGCAGCCACAAGCCCGGGGTATCTTACCTTCTAACCACCCAGAAGCACTTCCTTCCTTGCTTGCCCAATCTCAGAATGGAAGGGCTTCCGGTCCCCCAGGCAGTTCTTGTAGCCTGACGCCACTTGCTTTAGTTCCTACCCTCTTTTCTCCGTGCTGCTCTCAAAGTGCTTCTGCACAGGACCCCTCCCTCCAGCCAAACTGGCTTAATCCATTTTTCAACCCCTAGTTCTTCTTCCCCAAAATTTCAACCAGAATAGGTAATATGGGGATTTCCCTACCAATTCTCTTCTCTCAAGCAAATGGTCTAGCCAAGCAAATCCATCCTACAGTACATTCAATGCCTGGTAGTTGTCCCGTGCTAACTCCCTTCATTAATAGGTCATCATTGCTTAAACCTTCCAGCCTTGTCCACCCATTGTTTATTAGTTCCTTGTGCATTCACTCAATTCATCCACCCAACCATTCGTTAAATATTTACTGAGTGCACCCCTGCAGCAAAGTGCTAGACATGCAGCACACAGCAGAGGATAAAGAAATGTACTCTTGGCCCTGGGGAAGCTTACAGTTGAATTCTCTTGCCAATGACTTCTCATTCTGGTTTTTCATTGCTTTCATCCCTCTGAGAGCCCCAGGGTCATGTGCCTATGCAGAAGTGCCCACTAACAAACAGGAACCAGTCTGGGGTTTTCCTGACTTTACACAGTAAATTAGGCTGTCTGGTGAATTTCCTTCCTTAGGATATGGTCAGCTGTGTTCAACACAGACCCCCTTTCTGGATCAGTTATATTGAAGCGGCCCATTTGCACTAATTTTCCCCTTTCTTGAGATCAAATTACTTTCGTTTGGCAATTCCTTCAGTTTTTTGGTTAAATAAATACCTGAATGCCCACCGGTGGCTGGCATTTCTCTCACACTGCGGCAGCTGGCTGTACGAGGAAAACCTCACGGGCGCTCTCCCTTCTGGGAGCACACCCAAGCCTTTCTCCCTCCGCTTTCCCCCAGGCGTGAGGCCTTCACCTTTCTCTGTCCTAAGCTCCAAGGGCCCTTCTTTTGTCTTTGTGACTCATTTCCTAAGCCCATTTCTTCTACAGCTCAGTTGAGGGAGGGGAGGGGAGAGGAGGGGAGGGTGGAGACACCATAATGTTAACCTAAGAGAAAATGATATGAATTTGTGCATCAGAAAAGGAATCTAAAGTATATCAGCATATGTTATAATTCACTTAGATATCAACATGTCCAGGAAATAAAACTAGGGAGGTATTTTCCCTTCTAAACATTCACAGCGTGGTGTTCCTGCTCACAGTGTGGGCCGTGTGTGAGGGGCAGGTGCAAACGGGACTGGCCGATGCAAGTTATCGCCACAGCCTCCTGTGAAGCAGTGAGCACATCGAGCCTGCGTCCTCACTGGAGAAAAGGGAATATGTTGCCCTGACAATATAATGAAATTCAAATAACATGGAAATTAGTTGTTTTATGAAAAGGAAAATTTTTTAAGTATTTGTCATCCTCAAGAACAAAATGAACCTTTGTGTTTGTGAGTGCACTTGCAACCTCTCTTTGTAAGGCCTGAAAGGGACTATGTGGACCTGTGAACTGATAAATTGGGTGGGAGAGGAAAAAGGGATTATCAGTTTACCAACTGCCGAGAAAAGCAGACCACGTTCACAAGGTAACACCACCCAGGAGGTGGTGGGGATGGGCTTTTCCTGATGCACAGAATTCCCAGATGGCTTATACCTGAGTCCAGTTAGTACGTTAGCAAACCAAACAGCTTGCCGCTGGCTTTCTAACAACCTGTCTCTCATTAGCTTCCCAAATAAAAGCCAAAACCAACAGACAAAAACAATACAGCAACAAAGAAAGCAAAATACACTTTAAATACATTTTTTTAATTGCACTAAAAAGCATTTTATGTCTCCTGCACACTGACCCAGAGAAGTACTGTCAGGATGACGGCAAGACTCAGTTTAGTCCTGGACCACAGAGCTTTGACACAGTTCCTGATCTTTGGTTTTTCACTCCATAAAAGCACATCACTGCTGAAGACAGTTTGAGAAGACAAAGAAGAGCACTTATTACAGTGCAGATCTATCTTGGCAACACTCCTGTTGCCAAGTCCAATGATCCGTTTGCACTTAAATTCCCTGCTGCCAGGGAGTTGGTTTGCATCTGTTAATAAGACAGCTTATTGAAATTTTATTACTTCATTCCAATATCTACTGAGTTCCTACTATCTGCTATGCACTGTTAGGCACTGTAAATTCAAGAACAAATAAGACAGACTGTCTTCAGAAAGCTGGCAAACTCACAGAGAAAGCAGCCTCCATGGCCCAGGAACAAAAGTATACTGTGTACAAATGAAGCTGTGCATGGAAGTGCCATGCAAACATGGAGAGGGGCGGGAGTGATTCAGGATGCCCAGAAAGTGGGTTGTAAGGGAAGACATCAGAGAGGTGTAGGATGTTTCCCTGTAGGTGCACAAGGGAGGATTGGCATCCTCTTCAAAGACCCAAAGAGCAGGAGAGCACCTGACATGCTGTGGCCCTGAGAACCCCTGCAGAGAGAGCGACAAAGGCAGGGCCAGAAAGAAGGAGGGAAGGAGAGGGAGAGAGGGTGTGTGTATGTATACTGGGGAAGCTGGAAAAAGTTGAAAAACCATGTGACAGCCACACTGAGAAAGGTCTTGCAATCATCTGACTCAGTGTTCTCCCAAAATTCATATGTTGAAATCCTCACCCCCAGAAATTTTGTACTAGAAGATGGGGTCTTTGGGAGGAGTTTAAGCCATGAGGGTGGAGCCCTCATAAATGAGATTACTGATTTATAAAAGAGCCTCCAGAGAGCTCCTGGCCCCCTTTAACAACGGGGGAGGACCTGGCTATGAACCAGGAAGAGGATCCTCACCAGAAGGAGGCTATGCTGGTGTCTTAATCTTGGACTTCCCAGCCTCCAGAAGTGTGAGCAATACATTTCTGTTGTTTATAAGCTGCCCAGTTGGCAATAGTTTGTTAGAGCAGCCTGCACAACCTGAGACAGATCTGGAATGCCATGCTAAGGAGTTTTAGATCCAATCTTTAGTGATGGAAAGCACAGAAGGATTTTAGCTGTAGAATAACATAACTTATTCTGTGTTTTACAAAGATCACTCTGTAAAGCTGGAGGCAGAGAATCAGCAATATTCCAGGATCCCACCTACTGAGCAGTGGCCACAGTAGAAATGGAGAGAAGGCACTGAGGAGGTACTTAGTAGCCAGCTATGTCCAGAGACAGGGAGCCACTAGGGTCAAAGATGGCCACATTTCTTACCTAAAGAAGGAAGTTTTGCCATGAGAACCCAGCCCGCCCTCCCAAATGCCATCCACAAATAAATATACACCAAAAGATCTAGAGTATGTATTACGAAAATGAATTCCTGCTGATATAAGGAAACATAGGAACAGAGTTCTATAATGTGCCCCTTTTTTAGAACTCCCATTCATGCACACAACAAGTCTCTATTAGCATGGACTATGGTGCCCAACATGGTGCTAGACACTGTACGGGGGACAGCACAGCAAACAAGACAACATGTCAACTCTTTTGGGGATGATGGGTGGGGGTGCTGCAGCAGCAACTATATAACATGAGAGAGCTATCTCAGCAGCAATTGAAAAGCAAAGCAAAGTGATGGAGCAGGACAGGGTTCTATTCTAAAGAGATGGTCAGGAAAGGCCTCTGTGATCGGTGATAGTTAAGCAGAGATCTCAAGCAAGTGAGGACGCAAACCCCACCGCAGTGGGACCCCTTCGGTTCGTATCTCACTAACTGCAGCAACATTCACTGCACGCCTCAGAATCTGCGTCCACATCCTAGAAGAGATCTGCCATGAAACCAGCCCCTAAGAGTTAGACCTGGGTCTCTCATGGAATGTTCAGATGTGATCTCAAAATTTTCTGCACAGATGTAGTCACGTCCCTCCCTCAAATTCATGGCTATTAGATTCCTGCACACAGTGCACGCTACCTCCAGGGACTTCATGCCTCCTGAGCTTACAGTCAAGACGGCATCGTGAGGGCCAGCAGAGTGACTTCACCATTCTCCCTACCCACCCGACCACAGGGTCACTGAGTCTCATTGCACTTGGGACTGCCAGGGTCTAGCACTGAGCTTGGCACAGAGTGAAGAGTCAATAAACACTTAAACGAATGAATAAAAGTCCTGATTTCAAATTTCATCTGAGGGAATAATATACTTAAATTTGTTAGAAAAATCCCATAATCTGTGTATCCTCTTCACAGAATTCAAACCAGACATTGGCAACTCTGCCCTTACAAAAGTCACCAATTTCTCTTTTCAAGTAAATTTAAATCAGAAAACATAACTGAGTTTTTTTCTAATTCTTCATCTGCCTTAAAACATTCCCACCTATATTTAATATAAAGAATATAAACATTTTGGAATTAGTGGTGATTGATGCACATTGTAAGTATACTAAAAATCACTGAATTGTATACTCTAAAAGGGTGTACAATTTATGAAATATGAGTCATAGCTCAATAAAGCCACTAATTTTTATAAAAGAATCAAGGACTCTCAATAAAAGATCAATGAGCATCTGAGTCTCATCAACAAAAACAGACTTGCAATGCTACTGACTTTTGCTTTAATTACAAAAGCCATAATTGATTTGGATAAAGAATGAATGTTAATATCTCTGTATAATCTAGACAAAAAGGTACAAATGAGCCCTGGCTGGTGTGGCTCAGTGGATTGAGTACCAGCCTGCAAACCAAAGGATTGTGTGTCCGATTCCCAGTTAGGTCTTATGCCTGGGTTGTGGGCCAGGTCCCCGGGTATGGGTCAAGTCCCCAGTTGGGGCCATGTGAGAGGCAACAACTCATTGATGTTTCTCCTTCTCTTTTTCCCTCCTTTCCCTTCTTTCTAAAAATAGATAAATAGAATCTTTTTAAAAAAGGTACAAATGAGAAAAAGTTGTGCTATTAAAAATTATAAAATGGACAGCTTACCATCAGTTATGAAAGCAAATTTTAAATTCTGTTCACTTTGATGACTTCACAATGGCTGATGAGCTCAAAGCTCTTTAGTTACTTAATGAAAGTGGCAAAAATAAAGTCTTAGCTATCTATGATAATCAGAGAGGGAAAACAAAGCAGAAAAAAATTAGTTAAAAAACACAATTAATACCAGGTCCTCATTTTAGCTACCAATCAGTAGCATGAGGGCACCATCTGCCAGAATATCAGAAATGAAGAAACACTGACTTGTTTTCACTTTCCTTCCCTAGGTGACAACTAAATAACAGTATATGATGGCTTCCCGAAATATCAGCATGGTTGGGCTGAACTACAACCCCCAGAATTCCCTCTTACCTATTTCCTGTTAGGGTTGATTGCCAGAAATACTCCTTCCAGAGAGCTGGAGCAAAGGGAGGCAGCAGACTTGCTGTAGCCTACACACTCCTATTCACAGTTATTCAATCCAATACTAACCTACTGCTGTTGTGAAGGGAATTTGCAGGTAGTTAAGATATCTAATCAGTTCACTTTTATTAGTCAAAAGAGAAATTGTATTGAGTGGGACTTATGTAATTACTTAAAAGCCTTTAAAACAGGGCTTAGGCCCTCTCTGAGTTCAGAAACTCCAAGCTTTAGTCCTGCCCTTGGGGTTCCAGCCTGCCCATGATATTAATTTCTTGACTGCTTGCCTTATGAATTTCAAGCATCCTTAGCCAGTCCCACAATTGAGTTAAGCCAATTCCTTAACAGAGTAATCCTTTAATCAATGTAAACCACTAGCTCTGCCTCTATGGTAAACCCTGGCTGAGTCCTGTTACAGTTATTACAGTTGAGAAGACACAGGGAAAGACCTCTTAGCGTGGAACATCCAGAAAGACACTAAAGAATCTCACTCGTATATGAGCTCTCTTCCAGTCTCTTGCAATAATAACCAGGAAAACAGAAGACTGTGGGTTAATTAACTTTTAAAAAACTGAGAATTATACTATAGAAATATGAAGCGAATTAAAATGCCTGCAGCTAGGTATGACTATCTACAATACCACAGGTCTGGCCCATGAGACGTAAGTAGAAGTGTTAGAATTCTGAGACAGATCCTTTCAAGGGAGCTGGCACGCCCTTCTTCCCTCTTCATCCTCTGCCTGTAATGTGAATATGATGCCCGGAAAGCTGCAGCAGCCCTCCTGGACACGGAGACGTCCTGGAGATGGCAGACTGGAGAGCTGGCGAGAGCCCGGTGATTCCTGCAGCTGTCATGCCTGCTCACGGCTGCCCTTGTCCAGACCGCTCTGCCATGAGAAATAAAGCTGCTATTGGGGTGGGGGGAGCACGGTCTCTGACCCTGGTAGCTAAACACAATACCTGACTGATAAAAAGAACTGCTTTCTCCAGTTTTCCTAGTCCCTCAGTGGTAGATGAACACATCCAACTTGCTACATTAGAAGGAATGGCTCTATTAGTTCATTTCATCGCTAGGTGCGTGGGGACACACTAAGTGTTTAAGAGGATTAGAGCAGACAGTCGCCGTAAAAGCCCATCTTTATTTCTGTGTGCTTCTATTCTTCGGCAAAAGACTATGAGAAAAGTCTTTAGTCTGAGATAAATGCCTCACAAAGCCACTAACTTTAATTCCCATGGAATAGAATTTCATATGGCAAGGCTGTGGTCACATCCAAATCCACTTATTCGACAGATTTGTGCTGTAGGAAATTTGTTCCACTATCTTTTTAAATAGGCTCTGTCTTTTCACACTGGAGTCATCTAATTCCTCCCAAACCAACAATTCTTGAGCATATCTGGGGTATGTTTTTTTTGCTGAATGCACACCACACCGTCATTTCAAAGTCTGCAATTCAGTTCAGTAGCACTGGGCTTTCTGGGTGTGTGTGAACATAACCAGCAAGAGTGGCACACACTTGCGTGGTAACCTTGCCCTTGAGCTCCACTGTGTCACTATATCATGGTGAAAAGCTGCCTGACACACCCAGCAGCTGACAACCGTGAGAGAAAATAATATCAGGCCCAAGGCCAAGGGGGAAATGAAGTGATTAATATGGCAAACAGAGCAAGAATTATCAAACAGGAAGTTGATGCTTTCCATACCTTTAGCTTGCAGTAAATTTTTTTTCTCCTCAAACTAACTATAAAAGTCTGGATAAGAGTAATACCATAGTGCAAAAGTGTGAGATGTCTTTATTACCCTGGGTCATTTATGATACTGCAGTGACTTTGACTCCTTTTTATAGAGGGAGGAAGGAAGGTGAAGTTAACATAATCATAACTCTGAATAGTTAAACTTGGGAAACAGTAAGTGTGAAAACTATGGGCCAAACCGTTTCCAGCATGAGCTACTATTGTTGTGCCTCAGCTCCTTGGTTTGCACTGCTTCCTTCCTTTCCGAGTCCCCTGGACAATCCTCTCCGTCCAGCTCTTGGGCCCCTCAACCCGCCACCGTCCCTTCAGCACTGGTGTCCCTTGGGGTTCCAAGTTCTAGCAAGTCCACCTGTTGACTGTCACTCTGTGCTCTTATGGGGAGGGGTTCTCATAGACATTCACGGTTCCACCAAGTTTATGACTCTCAATCCAACCATTCCTTTCCCCTCTTTGTCCTGAATGCCCAGATCCCACTGAACACCTGTCTTATCAAGTTCAAAACTGAACGTGATTCAACTTCTCTGCCTCGCATCTCAATTCCATCCTCTTTCCAGCCACACGTGTGCCACCCTTCATATTTCATGCCTTACTTACTGGCCCCACCAGACACCCAGAGATCACATTCACCATTCTTTCTACTCCATCTTATTTTTATACTAAGAGTAGTGGGGGCTAGATGACCCCCAAATGAAATCGTGCACTCTGGGAATGCAGATGGACCAGAGACTCCTGGCTTTAGAGCACTCATGTGCACCAGCTGGTCTGCAGAGAAGAAGGGGGCCTTCAGACAGAGAGGCCACTGTGATTTCCAGGGGCCAAGCCAGGAGACAGAGGAGAGGTCATTGCCCTGTCCCGCTCTGGACCAGCTGAGACTGCTGCCATCAGCAGCTACTAGAAGAAATGTTGATGGCTGTCTTCCTCCTTGCCTCTGAGACAGGAAAACAGACTCAGCAACTTCGGGCTCCTGGAGACAAACTTCTGTGAGGCATTCAGCTGGTTCCAACTTCCTTCTGAAGCTCCATCCCCCAGGCTCGCTAACTTAGAAGAACAAGGCCTGGCAAGTGTCTTCCTTGGCACAAGTCCTGTTCTCCAGAGAGGCACCTGCAGCTATGGCAAGTGGGACCTCACCTTCAAATCCCTCTGACCTATGGTCATCACCAAGGAAGCCAAGGCAGAAGATAGCAAAAGGGGTGGGGCTCTGCGAACACTTTTTCAGGGGCTCCAAAAGTACCTGGAGGAGACTTTTAAAAATATGTATTTATGTATGTATGTATGTATGTATGTATGTATGTATGTATGTATTTGAGAGAGGGGAAGGGAGACAGAAGGAGAAAGAGAAATATCAATGTGAAAGAAACATCTATCAGTTCCTTCTCATACACACCCCAGCTGAGGACTGAACCCACAACCTAGGCATGTGCTCTGACCAGGAATAGAACTGGTGAACTTTTTGCTTTGTGGGGACAATTCTCAACCAACTGAACCACACTGGTCAGGGTGAGACTTTTATTAAAGGTCCTACACATCCCCGTTGGAACACAAGCCAGCGAAATGCGTATCATCTCTATTAACCTGACTTCACTGAAACCCTCAGCAGGGCTGCACACATTCCCAAGTCTGTCTCCCAATATTCACCCCTATCAGCTTAAGTGCTTTTTCCCTGCCTCCTGACCACACCCCTCCAAACATTTCTACAGATTGCTTCCAATGATCTTCAAGAAATACAACTCTGGTAGTGTGTTGGGCTGGCTCATCTCAGCTCCTAAGAACTGACTGGTAGATTTGGGGGAATTTTTATGAATCAGTTGTTAAGTATAGAAAACATTTCAAATTAATTCACATAAACTTACAATGAAATAAATTATATTAAACTCACAGCTCATAAATACTCAAAATTAGTCACTTCTTTATTACATTAGTACATTTTAGTAACATCTATGCTCTTGAGGTTACTTATATCTATTTTACCTGTAAGAGGAAATACTGCATAATGTTATGCTACTGCACCTGTCTTCCCAATTTTCTGTAACTTGAAATCAGCCATAATGAGAATACTTTGACAGAGAAATTGAGAAACCCTATGAATTATAACTTTGATCTGTTGATTGTCTAGGCTTACAAAAGTAATAGAGAAAATCTTCATAAAATTTGTGGTGCCTACAGTGGTTATAATGCGAATAAAACAAAATGTTGGGGAAATATTCTTCTAGTGCTATCCAATGCAGCCATAAGATGCTTAATGAACAAATGAAGCTCTGAAATGTGCCTTCACTGTTCCACTTTCACCTTACTCCACACTGTAATAGGAAAACATCAACCACCTTCTTTCACCATTGGTGGGTATCCATAGCCCACCAATTATAACCATAGGTGGGCTATGGATACAAGGGTTCAGTGAAAACCAACAGAAACCTGTCAGAATCAGTTGGCTACATGGACTTTACCATGGAGTGTAGTATGCTTTATTACTATTTGTAAACTGTGTGCTACACATCCTTTATATCAGTAAAATTTATAATAGACATATGTATACATGTATATATGGTGTCCTCACTTAATGTCATTGGTGATTTCTTAGAAACTGCAACTTTAAGTGAAACAATGTATAATGAGTACAATTTTACCAGAGGCTAAATGATATAAACAAGAGTTAAGTTCCTACGTCATATTTTTAGTCACAAAAACATCACCAAACTTCTAAATGAAGACCTAAACACTCCTAATATTAAACACTGAGATAAATGTGAGCTATACATACATTTAAGAAAGATTAATACAAACAAGAAAATTCTTTTCTACCCCACTTATTCTAGTTCAGGGTCAAGGGTGGCCCAGAACCTCTCCCGGCAGCTCAAGGTGAGACCCACCCTGGACAGGCTGCCCGTGCACCGAAGGACCACTCACACACACACACCCACACTCGCTCAGACTGGAGCTATGCAGACACGACGACTTGCCCCATGCACACACCACTGAGAAGCAGGAGAAAACTAGAGCACCAGAAGAACACCCACACGGACATGGGGAGAATGGGATAGCTCCACGTAGACAGTGGCCTGGCTGGGAATCATTTTTTTCCCTCATCAACATTATAACAAAACAACGTTAAATGAAATGACATTATTCAAAGACTTGCTGAATATGTATGTATACACATTTATTTTTCTGAAGAACTGGTTGTTACACATTTACCAGTCCACCATTGCATAAATTGGATTAGGTGGTTCCTTTGTTAAAAATCCCTTAATAGCTCCGTGTCCCGGCCACCGTCTGTGCACTGCTTGAAGTCCTCTCAAACTCGCCTTGCTTGCCGGCCATTGCAATGGCAGCCAGTTCCGTGAAGACTCCAGTTTGCTTCACAACAGTGCAACCTAGCAGGGCTTCCTTCTCTAGTCCAGGGTCCTCTGAAGCTGCTTCACGTGGCATCCGTGGGAGCCCGCCTGGCAGTCAGACATGCGTGGTCTAAAAAGTGGGGCTGCCTTAATTTGATGGCAGAAATGACACAAGGATAAAATCTTCTCCCCTTTGTCTCCAGGTAAACTGTGTTGCGATGCATTTCATCAGATTTATCCTGAGAAGATCCTTCAGAATCCAGTAACCAGATGCCCATGGCAATGACCAACTCCATGATGCCTCCTTCCCCAAGTGACTCTCTCTGGTCCTTCCCTCCTGCTCCCCAGGTGGCATTCCCTGGCACAAGACCTTCCTATAGCATAGAGCCCAAGATCCTTACCTTAGCAAAAATGGCCTTTTGAAGCCAGCCTCCACCCCCTCTCCTGCTTCACATCCTTTCCTGTCTCAAGTGCCTTGTTCATGCTGTTCCCTTTGCTCAGAATTCTCCCCGAATGGGTGTGTGGAGAGTTATAAAAATCTCTACTTTACTCCTACCACAACTTTACAAATTGAGGAAATTGCGGCCCAGGGTAGAAGGATCTGGCCCAAGGTTTTCAATGACTAATTTAAGACAGAGCTGAACACACTCTCCTAGTTTTTATGGGCTTCTGCTTCTGGTTCCTAAAGTGTTCACGAAGACTCTATTCTAGTCCTGAAAGGCTACTGAATTAATGCTTCCTCTTTCTAACTCCCAAGACGCATGGATTTCCATTTCCCTTTAAACTAGAACTTTTTATTGCCTGAGCCATTCTGTCTCTCATTGTGATTCAATCCAATTCCCGAGACATGTGCTGGCCACTTTATACAAGCACTTAGGATAAGTGCAGCGAGGAAGACAAAAATAAGTAAGACATGTTCTTTACTCAGAAGAAGTTTATAATCCAGTGGCAAGCCAGGTTGTATACTAATGTCTTCATACATGGTATGATTATTACAAGGGAGAATCAAAGAGGTTTCAAATACCTGCTACACCTATTTAAAATATATCCACAGAACATGAAACCGAAAACTGCACACATGCATAAATGGGAGGAAGACCAAGGTGACAGAGTAAGAAAACTAAAAGCAAAACGAAGAGCTGGAAAAGAAGGCTATTTACAGATGTAAATGCTTCAGAACTAATGATTTATCCAGATGAACCCATCAACACACACATGAATACCTGTTATATATAAGCCATTTACTTTTTTATTATTACTTATGAAATTTATTTTTTATTTGTTGTCCATTACCACTTATCTTTCGTATACCCCTTCCACCTCTGCCTGCAATCACCACACTGTTGTCCATGTCCACGAGTCCTTTTTCCTTCACCTCTCTACTCCGTAAGCAGCCCCCACGAGCTCTCACTCTGCTCTCTACCTATGAGTCTGCCTCTATGTTGCTTGTTAGTTCAGTTTGTTCATTAGATTCCATGTATAAGTGAAATCAGACAGTATTTGTCTTCCTTCTGACTGCCTTATTTCACTTAGCATAATGTTCTCCAGGTTCAGCTGTGCTGTCATGAAGGGTACATTTTCTTCTTTTTTATAGCCGAGTAGTATTCCATTGTGTATATGTACCATAGTTGTTTTACCCACTCAGCTATGATGGACTGGCACTTGGGCTGCTTTCAGATCTTATAAGCCATTCACCCTTTGTACAAATGTATTTTATAATATTTCAGACTAGCAAAAACATCCAAAACCTTGACTAATAATCATACAAAAAGAGACTCTGAGAGTATCTGGTTTTAGAGAAACAAAGGCCCCAAGAGGTTCATTTTCCTGTCCGATCGATTTCCCCTGGGGGATCCTGCCACCACCATTCTTCCCCAACAACTCAGACTTGACTCCTCACTCTCCCTTGACTTTTTCGTCTCCCTCATCCCCAGGAGCTAATCAACTACCAAATCTGTGGCTGCGGTGCAGATCCATCCCAGAACTCCATTCCTCCCACCTTCGGGCTCTTCTTCAGTTCTCCCGTGTGCAGACTGGGCTGCCCCACTGACTCTGCACGCACTCGTGCTCTTCCCAGGCCATCTGTCCATCCATCCATCCGCCACAATGCCGGAGTTGCCCTTCTTAAGCATGGCTCTGATCATGCTGTTCCTTTACTGCCAAAATCCAAAAACCATGAACACGGTGAGTTTGACTCTCCAGCCCTCTCATTCTCAATTCCATCTGTTTCTCATTGTTCCTTCCCCCACACCTAGCCTCCACTCCACCTACGCTAGACTAGACTTCTGCTCCCACATACATTCTGCAATCTCCCTCCCATCAGGAGATTGAAATGGTGTCATTCCCCCAAGTGCCCTGCCTGTCAAGGTGGTATCCACTTGTCAAGACCCCATTTAACCCCTCCCTCTTCCATTAGAGCTTCTCAGATCTTCAGCTGTTCATTGATTTTTTGACCCATTTCTCCACACTGTTTCCTACTGCACATTACTCATACTTATTTCACAGCATTTAATCTTTGAATTGTGCTTACTGATGTGTCAGCTAAACCATTAGATCAATGGTTCTCAAATTGTGGTCCCTAAACCAGCAGCATCAGCATCATCTGGGAACTTGATAGATATGCAAATTCTCCACCCAGTCCAACACTCCAGGGTGAGGCCCAGCTCTCTGTGTTCCAATGAGCCCGCTAGGGGCTCCTGATGCACAGTGGAGTGTGAGAACCACTACACTGGACCCTAAATCTCCCGAGGACAGTTCATTTTAAAAGGACTAAGGTTAATTCATCCGGCTTGAGAGCAGGGCCTGAAACAGAGAAAGGCGCTAGTGTAATTTCTGGAAATAACTTGCCCAGGGTTACACTAAGTTAGTGGCAGAAACAAAACCAGAACTCAGGTTATCCCTCATATCACACTGAAGTTCTTTCCAGCACGTCCATAGTTTCTAATAGTGAATGTAGACTGTTCAAATTCATGCATAAGCATCTATGTGGAGTAGACAGTGAGCTTAAATTACCTAACATGACAGACTGTACAATTAACAAATACGGTCATTTACAATCTGTGACTTTAAAAAAAAGGATGAGTTAGTTCAGCTGGCCAAGAAGGCTTACTCACAGAAGTCCTATTTATACGAACAGTTCTTGCCGGAACTGAAGAATAACTGGCCACTGAATTTGCATTCTTCAAGTTCCTTACAGGACTCACTACAAAAGTAAATTGTACACACAGGATGGTTTTAGATGCAATGACTTAAACATCTTGTACCATCATAATTCTAAACCCATCTTTGTAGCATTATGCAGCAGATCTATACTCTGAAGGAAACCAAGACGCTGTTTGGGGAAATAATGTCCACGCTGTGAGAAGAGGCTCCAGGGGGCTGGTGAACCCAGGGATTAATTTAGGGTCTAAAGACCCATAGCTGGGTGGTCACCATCCTCTCTGTCCCAGAGCTATACCTCTCTTGCTCCAGATCAGTTCTGGGACTGTGGTGAGGAGGACCCCAAACCCAGAGAAGCCCAGGCCTTCTCTGAAGCAACACCTTTCCCTCCCTGCCCAGACCCAGCTGGGTTTGTGTGCCTTTACAAAGAGGGGAAATTGTATTAATCATTTCTGGTGGGTCCTGCTCATCAAACACAGGGCCATTTTAAATAATGCACACATTCCACAGCCTCCCTGAGTCCTTTGTCCTAGGAAATCGGGGTGTAAGTAAATGTTGACTGCATAGAAATAGTAAGATTAAGGGTCTAGAATAGTGAATTGAGGGGAAGCAGAGTTTGCTACCCCAAAATATGAGTATGCCTTTGGGATACTGGTTATTTTTAAATGGCTATTTTTAAGAAACAAAGACTCAGAAAGAAGCTTTGACCTTCCATAAAAGAATTGAGAGAGAGGACCTGCTCCAGGAAGAGAGCTATTATTATCACAGATAACTATAATTTAATATAAACCAGTGTGTGATAGAGAGGGAGAAACCCCAAGGCCCATTCGATCAAAGTCCTCTGATGCCCCACTGTGAAGAATGGCTCAACAAACACTTATGTACCACCCATTTGCTTTTCTAGCTCCACGTGAATTGCCTTCCTGCCCTTTGAAATTCCAAACCACAGTCCCTCCCTCCTCCTTTGCTCAAGATAACTGTGCCATCTGGCCTCTGGTCTCAGGGTTCTGTGGAACCCCCATACGTACGTATATAATAAACTTAAGACATTTTCTCCTGTTAATCTGTCTCATGCTCGCTTAATTATTAGTCTAGCCAGAAGAATTTAGAAAGGTAGAAGGAAAATTATTTTTCGTCCCCCACAGAATAAACAAATAAATTGAGAACCAAATCCTAGATGGCATCAGGAGACAATGTGCTAATTACAGTCAATGAAGTAAAATGCTTATTTGTTATGCTTAATTTGTGCTTAATTGCTAAGCAATGCAATACTGACTTCTCAACACGTCCTAAATTAATAGTTATCCTTTATTTAATTGCAACAGTAAACTTTTTAGGGCTGTCTAGCCAGATCTCAAGGCCCAGCTCTGGACAGATTAGCTGATCCTCCTGGGAACTGACCCATAGGCCATGTATACTTGGCCACTTAAAGAGTTAGCCACACTGGAACTGGCCTCACCCTCCTTTCAGGAGGACTGACTTCTCAGTGAGGCATCAGAGCACTAGGCTGCAGCGGTCACCCACCACACACAAGCCACTAACCAGCACCTGATTCACAGGCATGTTTCAGGCCTGAATGGCCAGGTCATCTTCATCTGGTATCTGAGTGTAACTGTCTGCCCACAACTTCAATTAAGAGAGAGAGACTTGCCTGCAACTAAAATCACTCTCTCAAGTATCTACATGTATTTGAACTGGCACAAAAACAAAAATACAGAAAAGCACTGGATTTTAAAACAGAAGTAACCAATGAAATACAAAAGAAAATCTGTAACATTAAGAGAAATAAATAGAATGAAATATTTTTTGTGTGTTTTCTATTTTGAGACAGGTCAATAAGCATGTTAGGATCTGCTATAGTTACAGTTGTAGATGCTTTAAAAAGAGGTGAAATATAAGTTTACATACAGTTTATTTAATTATATTCCTTAGTAGAGAAAAAAATTGCACTGGGAAGATTTGTTTTAGAAAACTGAAAGCATGGGTGACCGGTATGGAGGTTATTATAACAAGTCTACCATTCTCCCAGCAGTAAGAATGAGAAGAGTATATTGAGTAGCATTTTCAAAGTTTCTATTTAATTTAAGGAAAATCTGAAGAAAAAAGAAAGAAGGCCAAAAATTATTCCAAACTGTAAAATCCCCAAAGTGATCTCACCAATAATTGAAAGTACTTAGGGCAAACTCAGTTTACAATAAGGGCAAATGCCTTTTGATCTCTACTGCTCAAAAACAAATAACTTCTAAACACTTAGAAATAAAATCTAAATACTTAGATTTTAACTTGACTCCTGCAAAAAAAATAATAAAGCATAATTAAATCCTAAGGGGTAACTTGTTTTTTATTGTCCCAAATGAATAAATATAAAAGTAGGATATGTAAAAGGAGAGAAGAATTTCTTTAAACTATGAACAATTTTCTAACATTTTTAGACAGCAGAATGTTTATGTTTGAAAAAACCTTTAAATCCAAATATAAGTAAGAACATAGTATTGAATTATAACCCAAAGTATGAGATACATATCCATGAGTCCATACCAATATGTAAATAGTTGAATAAATAAATAAGTGGAAATAAAAAGCCAAATCTCCCATGTAGGAGAATTCCAGTAATTTATGTAGCTAAGCACCCTCCTCTAGGAGGTAAAACGCACCTCCCTTCCCAAATACTGCCGTGCCCAGGGCCACCCCACAGCTGTGCTGTCTCCCAGCCATGCTGTCCTCCCAGCCCTGCCATATCACTATTGAGCTCTCTGCACTGAATAAAGTTCCCTTCTTCACCACACCCCAAATTAGGGATTCCTACTGCCACTGAATTGGGACCAACAGGCATCAGCTGACAGTTGGTGTGTGACAGACCTGGAAATCTGAATTTAAATAAGTTCCCAGATGATTTTTCTTAGCCAGACATTAAAATTAGTGTGACTGATTGCCCTGGCTGGCGTAGCTCAGTGGATTGAGTGTGGGCTGTGACCCAAAGTGTCACAGATTCGATTCCCAGCCAGGGCACATGCCTGGGTTGCAGGGCACAGCTCCCAGCAACCGCACATTGATGTTTCTCTATCTCTTTCTCCCTCCCTTCCCTCTCTAAAAATAAATAAATAAATCTTTAAAAAATAAATAAATAAAATTAGTGTGATTGGAGGTGGGAAGAAGGCAAGTTATTTGGGGGCAGACGCATAAAGTCAAAAGAATCCTATATCTACAAAAAAATTGAATCGATTAAATTGAGTGCTACTGAGCTCTAAAATGTCTGAAACCAGTCTGTACCAGCTAATAGGAAAAGGTGGACAAAAACAACACATAATGAAGTGTATTCCTTTCCCCCCAAACACATCCCCAAATTCAGAGCCATTGTGATAACTAAAAGAAAAGAATTAGTCAAATCTCACTGGTCACAATGAGAAAGGGGGGAGTAAAAAAGCATTGACGTCGCACAGGGACAAAGCTAGTAGTGTGCTGACAAATGCTTAACTAGTTGTGGACATGGGAGAAACCTTATAGTGTTTGCCAATTCCCGTGGTGTAAATATTCGCACCATGGCTGCTTTCAAGCTCCCAATACGATGTCGCTTTTATATACAGTTTGAGAAAAGGTGTGTAGTAGTTATGGTATCTTTACCATATAGAAACAACAGATGTGAATAACTTAGAGCAGATAGCAGTAAACTTAGGAAAATAATTAGTTAGTGATGACTCGTGGTATTTATTACCTTTGTTTTCAATATAATTTATTTGTTTAAAATCTACACTGCAGATGATTTAAATTTTAATAATGACATGTTTAACAATCAGTTCATGAAATTCCTAAAATTTAAAAATCATCTCTCAGTATGAGCCAGTTCTGGCACACCAGTGGCGAAAGCTTTAAAAACCAGTCTACTGCCTTGCCTTTCCTTGTCCCTTTTCAGGTCTTAGTATCCTCTCTCCTGCAATAAGGATAGGGCAATGCCTTCACATCTGCTCCTAGAAGCCCCATGCTTCCAGCGGCTGAGGGGCAGCTGGTGTCAGGAAGTAGGCAGGCAGGGGAGATGTGAGGGAGCAGCTGGCTCACTGACCAAACCTAGGAATTGTCAACCAAGACAGATCTGCTTTGGGATGATTTGCATACTGGGATATCACAGAGAAGAGCTCAATCAGAAAAGTGGTTCTTGGGGGTAGGGGTGGGAAACAGTAACCATAATATTTTTTAAGTGTGAAAACTGCTGGCTTAGATTATTGACTCCTGACGAACATCCATGAGTCATGCAGATATGAATTGCCCAACCCCCTATACATATGCCTATCAATAAAGAGCAATGAATCACGCTTCTCTTATTGAATGCTATGCTTCTCCTAGTAAATAAATCATGTTTCTCCTAGTAAATGCTATGCTATGGTTTTACATTATGAAAATCAAATTTTCTAGCTAATGTCAAAGCACACACCCAGAAAGTACAGTAATTATTAAAGGATGGAGTTAGTTCATTCTCTCCAGTTGTAGCTAGCTTTGTTGCCAGAAGTCTCTCCATTGCTTCTCATCACTGGGATCTCAATGAATCTCACTGTCGCCCAAGAATTCCTTGTGAGGAAAATGCATGTGTCCTTCTTCCGTAGTCCCATAGGGCCACAGCTCCCTGTATGCTCCAGCACTGATTCCAATTTGCTTTATTTATGGATGTGGATCCTGTTGGATTTGAGGTGGAGAGGGGAGGGTGATATGGGAAGAGGGGAACCTAACATTTATCGTGTCATTTCTACACACTTTACAGGCGTTATCCTGCAGTTCTTACAATAATCCTGTGAGAGAAGTACTACTATATCTCCATATTACAGATGGGGAAACCAAGGCATAGAGGATTTTTAAGCTACTTATCACAGACCATATGGTGCCAGAGTCCTCAGTATATGAACCCAAGCTCCCTGGCTCCAAGCTCTGTTACTCCAAGGCTGAGGCCCATTGTCATTATTCCTCCCAGTGAGGACCTGGGGCACCCAACAGCACCTTACAAGCCTCACAGACCTGCTTTTGTTAGCCACTGCCCCATGACCCTGCATTTCCAGCCAGGACCGTGGCAGTCTGGGGTTGGGATTGGGGTGAAGTGATAGTTAAGGTTAGAGTCTTGCTCCATGTTTTTAGCTCTGAAATACTTACCATCTGATGGGTGGGCCAAAAAGTTCATTTGGTTGTTGCCATAAGCTGGCTCTAGTAGAGCTTAGCTGGTTGTCTTTAACGTCATCTGAAACAATTTTGTTAGATTATATTGTGACAGATGTCATATCAGCGTGCATTTTTAAAAAACTCATCAAAAGTGGTGAATTTTGGTGTAGCCATCTTAATATTGAAGATGGAAGAAAATATGCACCATTTTTGGCATGTTATGCTTTATTACTTCATGAAAGGTAAAAACACCACTGAAATGCAAGAACAGGTTTGTGCAGTGTATGGAGAAGGTAGTGCGACTGATTGAACATGTCAACAGTGATTTGGAAATTTTGTGCTGGAGATTTCTCACTGGATGGTGCTCCATGGTTGGGTAGACCAAATGAAGTTGATAGCAATCAAATTGAGACATTATCAAATCAATAAAGTCACTGGTGAAAAGGAAAAATGTGTCTTTTATTTTATGGAAAAATCTAAACGGACTTTTTGACCAACCCAGAACAATACCCTAACAGGTGGGTTTTTCCCTGAGATAACAGAATTCAGTCTAGATTTCCCCCTCTCTCTTTTTTGTTTTTAAATCTTTTTGACGTAACAATCATCTTAGTACCAAAAAATATATTTTATCCCAGAATCCTATACTCTTACCTTAGCTTAAATTCCAAAGGGAGAATAATGGTAAGATTTAAAAAACAATGTCTAAACTTCATCTTGAATTTATTTTTTCTTGTACTCTTAGGCCCTTCACCCCATTTCCCACTTGGGGTTCTGAACGGTCAGACCACCACTCTGCTCCAAACCCAGAAACTTCCATCCTGGCCCAATGCTACCTTCCAATCATCACTTTGCTTCAAAGGACTCCTTTCTCAGAACTTAGGTAGTGAGCACTGCAGAGAAAGGAGAATGAAATGAGGACAGCTGCTAATCCAAACGCCACAGACTGTCAAGGCCACATCCCCATCTCTATCTGTAAGAATAAACAGCATGACAGAACAAACAAATAAGTAAAACAGCCATAAAAAACATTCTTTTCTGGAAATGCCTATATATTTTGAATGAATGAACTGCACCACCACTCTTCACCCATCAATGCGCCCTCTCATTCAGCTCACATCTACCGCTCCGACAAGGGACACAGCGGTCAGAAAAAACGGCAGAAGCACAGTCTATGACCTCAAGAACCTTGTCCTCTCACATGGAGGATGGATCATAAACAAAATAATCACAACGCAGTGATTCTGATATCACACTATATATGAAATCCATTCATGTAAAAGTGATGTAAACTAAACTAGACTGGATTGTTATGGAGATCCCACGCAGGGGCCAAGTTCATCCAAGTTTGCTGGTATCTCCTTGTCGCCAGGCTTTGTTGATTAGCAATGGTTTCAGGCAACATTAGGGTCAATTTTTAAAAAAAAGAACAGTCCTAGATAAACCAAACGAAAGATCATTTTGGTATGTCAAAGACTGTTGTTAATAAGTAACAGACCGAAACTTGCATGAAGACCGGACAAAGGTGTTAACACCCTGACTGTCCCTCCTGTGCCCTCTCCACACTCCTCTCTCGGCAACCGTCCCTCCCTCCCTTCCCACTGTTTTCCTTTCCCTGTGTTCATTCCTTCTTCTCCTTCCGCCAAATGTACCATCTGTAAAAGTCTGCTTTGAAGAAAAATCACTATTGAATCCTGAACTTTGATTTTCCTGTTCTTAATATAAAGTTTGTCAGTTTATGCCCTCAGAAGTCTTTCTTTCTCTCAACAAAAGAACAGACTAAACGAAATTATTTTTATTTCCATGTTGCTCTTGGCTGATTTTCTTATGTGCGTCAAAGGCTTTTAAAAGGTTCCCAACCCCAGATCCAAAAAGCTAAAAAAATGATTGAGAAGAAAATAAAATATCCCCCTCGTCAAGAGGGGAGCCCAGGGTCCCAGGCGTCAACCAGCTATTGGGGAAGGCATCTAGGACTGCGGGGCCCTCAGCAGCAAGACTTCCCATGGTCCACAATGTGCCATGAGATTCTGCTCTGCCTGCCTGTCACATAACCTGGGCCCTTATTTAGCAGGTTATCTCCAGGATGGTCATAATGATTAGCAAATACTGTCCCACTCCTAAATACACACCCTGGCCTCCCCAGACCCTCCCAGGACCCCTGCCCCAACCTCCTCACAATCAAGAGTGAAGGTTTGGCTCAGAAGAGGGGTGCCAGAGTCCCACCCCAGCACTCTCAACCAGGGGCATAACCACATTGCACCTTAACTTCCTCTTCTGAAAAATAAGGGAGTTGAACCCATTGTCTATGGTACAGTCCGACTGCAAGTATGTCAGATTATTTTTATCCCTGAGGACAAGGACAAGATAGGAATATAACAACCTGAAAAGAAGTTCATTTGTTAGGAGGGTGGAATCTCAGGTTTATTTTTCTGGTGAGAGAGAAGACCCAAAGTGCTGGGTTCAGGCTATCTGGAATGGAATCCCAGCTCTGCCTCATGCTAGTTGTGTGATCACACTGTGCCTCAAAGTAACACATCTATAAAATGGGGATAAGCACACTTAATTCTCGAAACAACCCGTGTTAAGTGTGTTCATGTTGTAAAATGCTTAGAGCAGGGCCTGGCACACAGCATGCCCCATGTTAAGTGTTGAATAAATAAACCAAACATTTTATTCTGTTGCTGCAATGTTTGTTCCCTAACAACTAACATCTTAAGGTCAAAAATAAGAAATGTTCACAACAAAAGAAAAAAAAAAACCTGTGATACTATGAAACACTTATGTATCACGCACAGTTGTTTAATAACCCAGCTAAAACATCTGGGACCCAGACTCTACCTTGTACTGTGAATTTATGAAACTAACATATCAAAATGCATTCTCACAGCAGTGTAAGATAACTTGTATGATTCCATTTCTATTCAGAAATGTCACAGGCCTATGGGAAATTTAGATTAGGAGTTTCTTATTTTAACTCTGCAACAACATTTAACCACACCCAGCAGGAGAATACATACGTCTTATGTTTGCAGTGCAAAGACTTAAAGGATTGTAAACTTAAAACCAGGGCTAGCACTGCTATACTTCTTGACTGAAAGCAGTTACCCAAACTAACTGGGAGTTTAAAGGGCCATATCTTACAATGCTGGGTCCCCTAGCATGCAACTTTAGGAAACACCTAGAATTGAGAAAAAAATTGCTACATCTACCAGCTAGCTGGATCAAAACTGCCTCTGCTTACTAAATAGGCACCCCCACCTGAGCTTAAGCATAATTTAATAGGTGCTACTGCACTGCTAAAGCAGACTGAGCATTACATTTTTCTGTCAGATTTTAAGGGGAGGAAACCATGAACAACTCCCTTACCTGTTCCTCCCTCGCAAGAGCTAAACCTCACAATTCCTTTAAATACAAATTTAAATAGCTCAAAAGCTTATCCTAAAATAGTTCTATATTAGAACTTCCCTGATTAAGATAAGATTCGCTACACACAGTCCAGTTATGGCTTTTCATCTTTCTTTTTAAAAGTGCATTTCTGTAAAGCTATGAGAAGGAGCTCAAACCTTGCTTAGTGAGAAAACTAAAGCTCGCAACACAATCACTTTCATTAAAATGTTATTAAAACCGGACAAGAAAGACGAAAGGAGTTTTATGCAAGAAGGATGGTGATGGCTGCACAACTGTGTGAGAGTGCTTAATGCGGCTGAATTGTGTGCTTAAACATGCTTAGTGGCAAATTTCATGTTATGTGCATTTTACCACAATAAAATAAATAACTTTAAAAAACAGCCCTGTGAGTTAAAGATAAATTAATTTTATAACAAATCATTTCTTACTAAGAAACACACAGTACTCAACTTCCAACGAGGAGGATCCCCCAAAACCTAAATGAGCATCATGGTTCATGAATAGCTTGACAGCAGGAACAAATATGGTAAAGAAACATCTTCTTCCAACACATAACTACTCACTTTTTGTATGGACTGAAAATTGTACTGGATCCTGAGAAGACAAATTGGAGCTCTAACAACTAATTAAAATATCCCCAAACACTGAAAGGCTGCATACAAATTCAAGTTAAAAGCCCGTGTAAAAATTAATTTTCATGTATGTGACAAAACATTTACCCTTTACCTAAAGAGATCCTTACTCAAACAGGCAGTGTGTAAAATATGGTGTCTGTTAATAGTTTGCGCTGTCGCCTCCTCATTCTTCAGGCTTTCATTGCACGGCCTACTTAACAAAGCACAGGGGTCTCTAGGTACCTGGTCTCCCAGAGACCCTCAGAAGGGCCACAAAGAGTTAACTAAACTGAAATTGGCAGGCCTGGCAGATATAGTTAAAGAACTCTCCGTTCTGGGGAAAGACACCGTAGTAGGTGATGAACAACCAGTACGTCAGAGAGGAGGTAAAAAAGACAATACTCCGAGGGCAAACCCAGGGCAAATAGAGGTGTGGCGACAGCTCTGGACGGACTTCACAAGGGCAGTTCTGAAGGGCGCCACAAGATCTTGTTAAAACTTGGAGCACCGCGCTCCTGCATCTGGGACGTAGGTCCCAAATAACTGAGTTGGGGGGTAGGGCAGGGGGAAGAGCCCTTAACACCCGCCCCGCTCCAGGCCTCGAGTCCCACGCCCCACCTCGGCGTCATCACCTCCTGGCGCCACAGCCAGCAGCTGTGTGGCCACACGCCCAGGACATTGTAACCAGCAGTCTGGGCTCTAAGCCTCGGGAAGCGGCACCTCCCCTCACGCCCGCCATCCCTCTCACCCCACGGAGCGCGAACCCCGAACACGAGATGACCTAAGGTGCCAGAGGTGCTGCCCTGCAAGGGGATGGGGGCGGCAGAGGGGGCGGGTGCACCCAGTGAAGGACCGCCCCAACCTTGGCCTGGAGCCTGGGAGGCTTGCGCTCTCGGCAGCGCTCACCCTGGCAAAAGTACGCGCTCAAGTTGCCGCCATCCACTCTGCAGGACCTGGACCGGGAGGCGCGCTCCGGAGGCCCCCGGGATCCGCCTGGGAGGCTGGTCCTGCGAGGCCGCACGGCACTGGCGCCTGCTGCCGCCCCGCTGCCAAGGTCCCGTCCAAGTTGGGCGGGGAGTGGCCAGCTGCCTCGGATAGGCAGGAGGAGGGACGGAGGGCGAGGGCAGCGGAAACTGGGCTCCCGCGGGAGCCCTTTTTCCTCTGGCCGCAGCGCAGCTCCTACCTGAAGGACCAGGCGGCCGCAGGCACCTGCACGACGGTGGCGGATTCTCGGGGCTCCAGCGCAGCTGGCGCAGCTGGCGGCGGGAGGATGGGAAGGGGAAGGGCCTGAACGTGGACCTCACCGCGCCGCCGCCCGGAACTTGCCGCCCGGATTCGCCCGGGCGGGGGTGGGGCGAGGCGGTGTTCAGTCCGCGTGCTTCGTGGGTCAGCCCCCGCGGGCTCAAGGGCTCCGGCCACTGGGCCTCTATCCTGGTCCTGGTTTCCTGTTCCTTGTGCACCCAATGTTTCTTTAAGTCAACCGCATCAGGCTAGGGCATGGTCACTAGCATTCAGGTACTCTCGAGCCGCCCAGCGCCCAGGCACTGTTCGAGAAGCTTTGCCTATATTATTAAATTCTCAACTGCTGCCGCTGGTAACTGCGATTGGCCCATTTTTAAGTAGGGAAACAGCTGATCACAAAGGTGATCATTTCGCATGCCTGAAGTGATACAATTTAAAGTTAGGAGCTTTGCTGGCCGTCTTCCAACTTCCTAGAGTACACATAATGGCTAATTTGCATATAAGGACATTGAGGCGCAGAAGAGTGAAGTTACCAGCCGGAGTTCACCCACTTTAGAATGCGGGAGGCTGGAATTTGTGTCTTGATGTCGTTAAAGCTCAAGCTAAGTATAATTCAGAAATCTTATTATAAAGTAATAAATCGGGAGTAAAACATGGAAAATTCCCACTGCACCAGCGGAACTGTCCAAATACAGCAATTTGGATGTTTTTAGTCCACTTAGAAAAAAGTCGTAAGAAAAAGAGAACTAGTTGTCATGTGGCTTGACTAGCAGCCCTTTCGGAATATAGTTTTGGATAGAGGCCAGTCCCAGCCTCATTACACAATATCGCATTCTGCCAAAGCTGAATGGAGCCATGGGGTCCACATACACCAAACTGTTAACAACGATGGCCACTTTAAAGCACTTAGTGGATACCGCACAGCCAAGCCTGGCGGGGTTACATAATGTCTTACTGCACACATGGAACTGCATGAAATGAAAAATAGAGCATCCCCGTCCAAAGTGGGGGTGGAGGGGTGACCTTCGAGTCTGCAGCTCTGTTTTCCTGTAACCCATAGTTGCTCAGCCCTCCTCGGAGTACATTTTTCTCTCTTGAGCACATCTTTTCCTAATGATCGAAGAGTCACACAGTCGTCACTCTTTCCTTGTTGACAGACATGATTGATGTCTTTTGAGTCCTATGATACTGACAGATTTTTACAATTAAACACGTGGCCCCCTGAGCATAGAGCGTATTGCCTAAGAGAAGTCTGGCAAGTGTAAGACAAGCATGTTACTGAAAGACTGAAAACCCTTTCCTCCCCTTTGTTTCTCGAGTTTTATTAATCACAGATGATTTGGTCTTATACAACACAAGTAACTGCACTCTTACAAGGTTGTCTTCAGAGATTATAGTGCTTTTGATTGAGAAGCAGCAGACTATAAAATTGCATCCCAAGTTCCTGTGTCATCATTAAAACATTTGGCACGAATCTACAACAATAGGTCTTTCTATTAAGTATAACTAGAAATATAATTATTTAAGTGCCCTCGCCATAATTCATTTTCTGCTTTCTTGACCTATAGGAACAAAGCAGAGTAAGGTCATATGTTTTAGAGATAAACTTAAGCTATGGACAGCCACAGATAAGTTTTAGGTATAGTATGCAATTATTTCTATTTCCCTGAGAGATCTGCTGATTGTTGGGGGTTGTAATTCTTCCAAATCTTGCATATCTTCAGAGATTTTGTCAACATGAGAATATCCAAATCTGTAGAGAATTTTGATAAAAATTTATTGGAGCCAAACATAGAATATGCCTGAAAGCAATATTTCAACAGACTGAAAAAATGCTTCGGAGAATGGCAGTGTGTGGCTTCTTTTACGCATTTGAAATTAAGGAGAGTTGAAGGAAGATTGCATGCATGAAAATGGGAAATAATAAGTAACTACACTCTTACAAGCTTGTCTTCAGAAATTATAGTGCTTTTGATTGAGAAGCAACAGGCTATAAAATTGCATCCAAAATTTCTAAGTATTATCATGAAAACATTTGGCATGAATCTACAATGATGCGTCTTCCTATTTACCATAATTAATATAAATATTCGATCATTTATACACCATGAAAGTCCACTATATTGCAGGTACTCTTGTAGTACCTGAAGAAACTACATGAACCAAACAGATGAATCCTGTGTTTTTCTGTAGGAGAACAAACCTGAAATATGTTGAGAGATGATGGGTACAATGAAGCAATACAAACCAGAGTACAGAAAAAGACCAGGACTTCTGGGGTGAGGTGGAAGGAGATTGATAGAGATGGCCTCTCTGAAAAGGTGACATTGAGCAGAAGAAAAGGAGCAAGACTTGCAAATAAATGTCTGGGGAGAAAGTATCCCGGCCGAGGAACTAGGAAGTACAAAGGCCATGAGGTAGAAATGTGTCTGATGTTTTCAAGAGAGAGTTCTACCACTGTTAGACCAGTTCCTATACCATCAACGTTCTCATTTCAAAATTTAAGACACATTTCTTTCCATCAAATTCTGACTCAGCCTTTGCCTAAATGAACATACAACCAATTCAGCATTTTAGTTCATAACTGCAGTGCTACTGAAATCATATATTACACCTTTAGTCTCAAAATCACCTAGCTTCAGACTCCATTACACATTAGCATTCTTTGAAGTTTCCAAGTAAAATGTTTCTATGAACATTTGAATGTGTACTTCCCTATTTCAGTTTAGGTTTAGAAAGATATGTGTGTTATACAGCAAACATTTATACTTAGAATGGAAATGGAGGGACTGGTTATTAAAGTTTCTTTAATTATAGCAAGAATGGCAAAACTTTCCAGGGTGAGAGCCACTTGGATCTCAGTCCATGTGCCTTCTAATCTTTTAGAACCTCAGAAAATTATGGATGTGCTTCTTTGGCAAACAGTAGTTACCAGCTAAGGGGTTTGGAAAACATTTTCATCCCCCTCCACAATTTTTCATGTTCCAGTATGAATGGGATGGACACTATAACTAATTGCTGTTGGTATAGGTTTTCACACTTGTACAATCTGGCACATTAGAGGTGCACTTTTAAATTCATGACAGGCTATTTGTAAGGCCAGTCAAGACACCCCTACCTCACACCACAGATACAGCAAAAGCACCTCTTAGAAACCTCTTAGCTCTCAGCTTCAGTTGAGCTCAGAGTGTTACCAGAAGTCAAAAGTCCCCTGTAAGGACAAAGTAGAAAAAGAAATATATAAAATGAAACTTATTTATAAAATATTATGTATTTATTCTTACATGTTTTTAAAAATTATTTTACTTACTTATTTAGAGAGGAGAAGAGAAGGAGAAAAAAAAGGAGAGAAACATCAATGTTTGGTTGTCTCTCCTGCACCACCTATGGGGGACCTGGTGTGCAGCCCAGACATGTGCCCTAGACTGGGAATCGAACTGCAATTCTCTGATTCACAAGCTGGCATTCAACCACTGAGCCGCACCAGCCAGGGCCAATCTTACATGTTTGAACTTCAGTCACCTTCAAAGTACTCTCCATTTGATGCAATACACCTATCAAGATGTTTTTTCCACTGCTCAAAACAGTTTTTGAACTCATTGATTTTGGTGCCTTTTAGTGCTTCTGCCTTTTTTTTTGTTTCTCCTCATCCACATCAGCAAAACGTTTCCCTTTGAGGACTTTTTTTATGGGGGGAAACAAAAAAACGTCGCTTGGGGTGAAATCAGGTAAATAGGGAGGGTGGGGCACAGGGGTCATGCCAGTTTTGATCAACAGCTGTCAAACACTCAGCACAGTGCGGGCAGGTGTGCTCGTAAATCATCTATCATGAAATGGGCAAATGCATTGAGTCTTCAAAAAAACTCACTGAAGCTGAACGCAGTCTCTCACAACAATGCCAGCTGGAACACTGATACAGATGGGTTCCTAGAACACTCACCTAGCAGAGGAAGCCTGTACTACAAGGGGCCCACTCTCCAGAAGATAATTCCATTTTGGGGGGTCCCCCTTCATTATACACATGTGTGTTATATTCATATATGTTATATATTATAAAATAGAAATGTTATATATAAATATATGTTTTACATTTATGTTGTATATTATAAAATATAAATGTTTTATATATAGTATTTATGTTATATATCATACTATATATTATATACTTATTATTTACATATGTTTTATGTATGTATATGTATTATTTCTTGATGGACACTCTATTTGACTTCCATGCTAACTTTGAATTACAGACCCTCTGCCCAAAGATGTAACTCCACCATACTTATAACAACAAAAACTCAGGAAACAAATTTCAGAGTTATAGATCCTTAACATTAAAATACAATGAAAAAGACTTCTGTGTATCAGCATGAATACTTTGCAATTCTTTATTCATCTCATATCAACTGCTTGGAATCTGCATAGGTTCAAAATCCTTAGGACCAGGTGAATTTGGGAAATTCAGAATTTTATGAATTTTGGAAAATTCATATGGCTTATGTTATAAAGCATGCTCAAGGAGTCCTGGAGCAGCACCCTATAATGAAATACTCTCATGTTTCTGCAGCAAAACATGTAAATAGGTACACCGCATGGGGAAATAAGGACTGTAAATAGGCTCAAATTAATTCAGACCAGGTTTTGCTGCCAAATGAGTTTTGAACAGAACTTTCAGTTTTCAGAGTGTTTTGGATTTTAGAATTGCAGATAAGGCATCGGGGACCTGGATTAAAACAGAATTGAGTAGACCCTGCAGACAAGGAGGAACTGTTTAAAAGCCTTTTCCTACCCTACCAGTTCATTCAATATCTTAAAAAACAGTGTGCTTTTGCCAACTAATCAGAGGTGTTGCACTTCCATATTTTTAAAAAATTGCATTTAATGAATAGACTTAAAACTCATGTGAGAGTCATTTTGGAGAAGATTTTTGAAGTGAATTACAAATGTCTGCTTCAAGCTTTTAGAAGCAGGCAGGTATGAGCATTATTAAAAGTGACACATGGTTTCTGAAGTCAGTTGGCTACGAAGGGAGCACTTCCGAAGGTCTGCTTCCACTACACTCTCGCCATAGCCCAAGTGTCCTTTAAAAGCAGAAACTCTCCTGCTTGTTATTGAAGTGACACTTTGATGTTGAAGGGACAGTGTTAATTATTTTAAAATTCTGGTTTACTATCACAGAATCAGTTGGCATTTGTTATTATCAAAAAGACAGAATGTGGAGTACTGGTGTTTTTAGATAAGAATGTGCAGTTCCTTTCAATTTGAAAGCCACTCAGCCATGATAAAACCAGTAACCTTGTCCATGATATCAAATATTAATATCGTTACTCATCATCTCTACCCAGAACTTTGAATATAGTTCCCTGAAGTTTAAAGGCTTGGCCTTTATACTGTCATCTTTGTCAATGACATCGTGTAGCAATTGGTATATGTCTAGCCTTATCTTTTTGCTTCAAGAACTTCTTGCCTCTGAATGATGCAGTGAATGAGTTTATATTTGAATTTATCTTTGTATCTCTATCCCAGAATTGGACTTTTATTCTAGTCAAAGCATCTCATTGATCAGTGATTACATTGACTCAGTTTTTCCATAAATGTTGTTTTGGTTATGAAATTCACATGTGATGAAAAAGTATTTTTCCCCTTCATTGCATGTTCCCTTTATTCAATAGCTCTGGGCTCAATCAGAGCAACACACATTTTTTATTGTAAACATGTAATGACATTCCCTTTATTATGTTCAAATGAAATTAATTCATAATTTCAAAAATTACATATAACATATTGATAATAACAGAAAAATAAAAGAAATTAAATTATAATAAAATAGAATATCTCTCAACATGTAAAATCCTCAAACAAACCAGATTGGAAAAAATAATAAAGGAGTCAGATGTCAGTACTACCTACAATAAATACAGTTTTCTTTGAAAGGAAAGTTTCCATCTAATTATTGTTTATACCATTGCTTCTCAAATTTCAAGTGCATAAGAGTCACCCATGGCTCCTGTTAAAATGTGGATTCTGATTTCACAGGTCTGGAGATGGGCATTTCTAGCAAGCTTGTGATTCAGATGCTGATCAGTGCATATCCAACATTAATTCCATCCTTTTGGTTGACCACTGTAAAATAATTTTTATAGTCACAAACCTTATGAAAATAGGTTGATTAATATATAATATGTACAAACAAAGGAATCTTTTCTCATAACTTTGTTTATAAATTCAGAAGTTAAAAGAATCTGTTTGGGCTAACACTTAAGAGAAATTGACTTTTCTAATGAATGTTGAAACAATTTAGGTTCAATTGTTGTAAAAAAGGAGTATACTACATCATTTTCTTTTTTCTTTCCTGTGGATTTTTGTTTTCATTCAATTGAGCTACTTGTACACCAATTACAGCATGTGAATAGTAAGCAATGTAAATTTGTAGTTTTACACAAATTACATACAAATCATCACAATTTTGCAAATCATTATTGAAGACAACAATTAATGAGCTAAAATCTGTTCAAAAGAAATAAAGAGAATAGAAAAACTAAATAGCAAACTCCCTACACCAAGAAACCATACACTTGCAGAGACTAAATGAGCCAGAAGAAGGGGGTGGGGGTGATTGGAAAGAAAGATGAAGAAGTGAATATTGTTTTAGGAGTAAGTTATGAATCACCTGGCCAGCTAAAGAGCCTGAATAATGTTTCCCTGTCACAGATGACCGAACTGTGGCTCGCAACAAGACACATCCCTGGTGACACCCCTGGCAAATTTTGTTCTGGTAAAAGGGTGCCACCACTCTGTCTTGCCTGTGGGCCACAGGTAGGTCATCTGTGACAGGAAACCACGGGTCAGCCTTTCTCATTACTTCTTGGCAATGAAAATATCTGCTATTCAGGATTTAATTCTGACCCATGAAAAGAACTGCTTGGTAAAATAGGAATGAGGAACATTCCTCATTCCTATTATGAGTACATTCATGTGTACTTATGTACACATAATGAGTACACTTATGTGTACATTTTTATGTGGCAAATACATTCACATTGTTGTGCAACCATCACCACCATCCATCCCCAGAGCCCTTTACATATTGTAGAATGGATACATTATACCTATTAAACAGTAACTCCCCTTTCTTGCCTCCCATCAGCTGCTGGCAACAACCACTATACTTTCTGACTTTATAATTTTGACCATTATAAGTAACTCATATTAGTGGAATCATACAGTATTTGTCTTTTTGTGCCAGGTTTATTGCACTTAACACAATGTCCTAAGGTTTCATCCATGTTATAGCATATTGCAGAATTTCCTTCCTTTGTAAGACTAAATAGTATTCCATTGTATGTATATGACACATTTTGCTTATCCATTCATCAACAGGTGGACAGTGGGGTTGTTTTCACATTTTAGCTACTGTGAATAATGATGCAGTAGACATGATTGTACAACTATCTCTTTGAAACCCTGCTTTCAATTCTTCTGAGTAGACACTCACAAGTACAACTGATGGATCATAAAAATTAAACATATTTTTAATTTTTTGAGAAACCACCACACTGTTTTCCGTAGCAGCTAAACCATTTTACATTCCCACCAACAGAGCACAAAGCTTCTAGTTTTTCCACATCTTAAGCCATCACCTGTTGTTTTCTGCTGATTTTTTATGTAGTCATCCTCATGGGTGTGACCTGGTATCTCATCGTAGTTGTGATTTGTGTTTCCCTAATGATAGCGATTCACACACCTTTTCATGTGCTTATTGGCCATTCATGTATCTTGGTCTCACTTGGGACCTGAATTGCATGCTACTGAATTGTATTTGCTGGTATTTCACTGAGGATTTTTCTAACAATGTTCATCAGGACTGTTAGTCTGTAGTTTTCTTGTAGTGTCTTATCTGGCACTGGTGTCAGGGTTATGCCAGCCTCATAGAATGAGGTAAGTAGTGTTTCTTCCTCTTCAATTTTCTAGAAAAGTTTGAGAAAAAAATGGTATTAGTTTCTCTTTAAATGCATGGTTGAATATACCAGTGAAACCCACAGGGCCAGGATTTTTCTTTGTTGGGAGAATTTTGATTCAATCTCCTTAGTAGTTATAGGTCTATTTAGATTTTCTATTTCTTTGCGATTTACTCTTCATAGGTTTTGTGTTTCTAGCAATTTGTCCATTTCATCGACATTATCTAATTTTTGGCAGACAATTGTTTGTAGTATTCTTTTAATTTATTGATTTTTTTAAAGAGGGAGAGAAAGGGACCAGAAAAGAAAGAGAAACATTGATTTGTTGTTCCACTCATTTATGCATTCATTGGTTGATTCTTGTATGTGCTCTGACCAGGGATCAAACCTGCAACCCAGAATATCAGGATGATGCTCTAATCTAACCAACTGAACTACCCAGCCAGGGCATGGTACATTTTCTAATTTTTAAAAAAATTTCAATTACAGTTGACATACATTATTATATTAGTTTCAAGTGTACACCCTAGTGATTAGACATTACATAACTTAATAATAATCATCTCAATAAATCTTGCACCCAATACCATACATACATAGTTTTTAGAATATTATTGACTATATTCCTTATGCTATTCTTTACAGCCCACACCTATTCTGTAATGACCAATGTGTACTTATAAATGTCTTCACTTTTTCCACTTTTCCCCCAAACTCCTTCCCACCTAGCAACTGTCAAAATCTTCTCTGTATCTGTGATTCTGTTTCTGTTGTGCTCAATTCATTTATTGTTTTTAGATTCAATTGTTGATAAACATGTATTTATTGCCATTTTATGGTTCATATTTTTATTTTTTTTCTTCTTCTCAAAGAAGACCCTTTAACATTTTATATAATACTGGTTAGATGGTGATGAACTTCTTTAGGTTTTTTTTTGGGGGGGGGGTGGTCTGGAAAGCTCTTTATCTCTGATTTTAAATGATAGCTTTGCTTGGTACAGTAATCTTGGCTGTAAGTCTTTGCTTTTCATCCCATTGAATATTTCTTCCCAATCCCTTCTGGTCTGCAAGATTTCTATTGAGAAATCATCTGACAGTCTTATGGGAGCTCCCTTGTAGGCAATATACTGTTTTTCTCTTGCTGCTTTTAAGATTCTCTTTAAACCTTTTGTGTTTTAAGTCTTTAACCTTTTGTATTTTAATTTGATATGTCTTGGTGTGGTCTTATTTGGGTTCATCTTGTTTGGGACTCTCCACAATTTTTGGACTTATATGTCTATTTCCCTTACCAGGTTAGGGAAGTTTTCTGTCATGATTTCTTCAAATAGGTGTTCAATTTCTTGCTCTCTCTCTTCCCTTCCAAGCACCCCCATGATGTGAATGTTGGTACACTTGAAGTTGTCCCAGAAGTTTATATACTATCTTCAGTTTTTTTTTTGGATTTTTTTTTCCTTTTTTGCTGTTCTGATTGGGTGTTTTTTGCTTCCTTATATTCCAAATCACTGATTTGATTCTCAGCTTCATCTGTCAGAGTCATGTGAGTATCAGCAGGCTGTAGTGGGCTTTGTCAAATATTCCAAGTGTTACAAGAACAAAGTTGGTCAAGGTGTGAATGAACCTAGTTAACTTCCTTACCCTTGTTTTTTTGTGATCTGTAATCAGGGGAATGGGTAGGAAAGATCTAGGCGGGGGAAGTCAATATAAAAGGGAAGGGGACACAGACAGGCCAAGCTACTCTACATGATAAAGATCTAGGAAAAGGTAGGGAAGAGAGAGGAAGAAAATCTAGGTGGGAAATACGATAGAGGGAAGAGTTATAGCGTGGGCCACGAGGGTCCGGTGTGGCTGCATGAGGGGACTGGAGCCGTATTCTGCTGAGGGTATGAATTGGATTCCCTTTTGTGGTATTTGTGATGTATAAGTGTCAGAAATCCTTTAAAATGACTATTTGTGGTTGTTGGAATGTGATTCTTTGACCATGACTATGAAAACTGAGCCACAAAGAGCCCCAGGATTTGTTAGGGTTTTATAGTTTTAGTTAAAAAGTTACTAAAGTGGGAATTTCATAGGTAGTCAAGGAGAAGACATAAGTTGGGCCTTTTGTTTTTTATTCCATGTGGAAATTAGTAAGACTCTTCAAAGGCATCTGACCTCTAAAGAGATTGTTTCCCAACTAGTTGAGAAAAGGGTTTGTAATTTAGGGGATCATAAAAGAAAACAAACAGAAAAATGAGCTACATAGTCAGCTTGCAAAAAAAAATGAAATGGCAAATAAGTAAATGCAAAAGTATTTACCTCACTGGAAGGTATAAAATATTTTAAAAAGCACCATGATATATCAAAGCTGTGTGCACCTGAGGAGAAAAAGCTGTAAGAAACAAAACAGCACTCTAACTCAATGCTGTTTGAGCAGATGCTGGGCTGCCATGTTCTGAGGGCATGAAGACCAGGGGAGTGGGAGAGGCTGGTCTTCGAGGGTAGAGCCTTGTCATAGTAGGTGAGAAGGGCTTCAGTAGATGTCCAGTTGTGGGGATGATGGCAGCACCTCACTTTGGCAGAGAGCAGGCAGCTGCATTGGCAAAACCTTGGGTTGATAGTATACTAAGGTGTATAGGTACAGGTGTGTAGGAGGTATACCTATAGGTTTACAGGTATATATAACCCTGTACATATATTGAAGGGGTTATGTCAGAAGGCAGATGGCAATGGTTTTACTTGGGCCTCAAATTCATTCAAAACAGGTAGGGCTTTGAGTTGAGTTATCTTGTCCTCTGATACTATTTGGGGCCATTGAAAAGAGGGCTATGTCAAGTGGTGACCACAGCAGGGTATAACTTGCAAGACAGTTGGCTGGCCACTATTGATTGGTGGCTTCCACTGGACATCAGCAAGAATGCCTGGACACTGACTTGTGGCTCCCTGGTGGGGGTGACTGGCTGAGGCTGTGTTCTATCGATCTTGGGTTGCTCCTGGCTGTAATAACTCCAAGTCTACAGCTCAGCTTTCCTTTGATACATCTGACCTGTTTTGAGAATAATTATAAGTATGCACATAGACATTTCTATTTTACAGTTAGTCTTGAGCTCTTGGCAAAATTCTCTCACACATTTTTTTTTGTGCCCATATCTCTTCAAAGTGCCAGGGGATTATTGTCCAATTATTTCAGCTGGAGAAAGGGAAGGCACAGAGTGAACAGTGGAGGGGATTGAATAAGGTGTGTGCATGGGAGGGGAGGGAGAGAGTGGGTGGACATAGAGAGAAAGCAAGGTGAAAGGAAATTAACCAAATTGTGTATAGTAGTAGGAGGTGATATTTTTCTGGCTCTTGTTTTTTTCTTTATGTATTTATTTTGGAAACTCATTTAAAAAGAGCCTCTTATTACTTTTATGAGCAGAAAACTACTCATGAATATTGTTTTTCTCAGATGAGGAAGAATCACAATGAGCCAGCAACAGTGCCATAGTAATTAGTTACTATGAACAAGCCTGGGCTGGTAAATCAAATACATAAACATGGTTTTTCTGATTATTTTATTTATATGGAACCAAAATTGATTGAATAACCAGATCCAAAATTTTTTCACTATAATGTGTAATTATCAACTCAAAGTAATGGCATTAGTGGATTGCCCCTGGGGCCCAGGTAGCTTCACTTATTTACTTAGATGTAAACAATAAATTTGTGTTTATTAAATTGGGGTATGGAAACAGAGAATATATCAGAATCAAGATTCACAACAGTTGCAATATAATAGCAGAGTGGGTTTTAACCAAGAAGTTAAGCAGTAATAAAAATCAACTCCGAAGCCCTGGCTGGCATAGTTCAGTGGATTGAGCGCGGGCTGGGAACCAAAGTGTCCCAGGTTCGATTCCCAGCCAGGGCACATGCCTGGGTTGCAGGCCACAGCCCCCAGTAACCACACATTGGTGTCTGTCTGTCTGTCTCTCTCTCTCTCTCTCTCTCTCTCTCTCTCTCTCCCTCCCTTCCCTCTCTAAAAATAAATAAATAAAATCTTTAAAAAAAAATCAACTCCGCATTTATGGGTGGGAGATACTAGCAAACTGAAAGAATGAAAGACCTGAGCACTTTAGTTGACCGAAACCTCAATAAGACGCCTGGCCCAAAGCTACTGTGTTGTTAGGCGGCGTTAATAAAAATGACACACCCAGAACAGGGCAAAGAATATCTCCCCATTCTCTGATTAAATGACAACCTTTACCACTTGTATATGTGTGCCCTTATCAGCCCAAGTGCATTGAGTTGGGGAGGGGAGAAAGGAGAGACATTTCTCATCCCAGAGAATTTTGGAGGCATTCCTCAACTCCAGTAAAACAATGCTCTCAATGCTAGTGTTCTTGAAGTTCACACAGTTCTTTGAGCCTAAGACTTAGACTGGCTAAAGAGAAGATACTTTATGCAATATCCCTAACTTGTGACTTCCTCTGCATGAGAGTATTTGTAAAAAAAAAAAAAATTTTTTTTAATGCATAAAGTCTTTCAAAAATTGTTAGAGCTAAACTTGTTCTGAAGTCCAGGATAAAATTAAATTTGAAATTAATGGATAGAAGTTTTCTACTTTCATTTGCTAAAACCATGAACTTGGATTTGGTCCTGGAAATAAAATGTGTTCTTAACAATGACATCTCCTGTAAGAGGATTGCTGGTTGGCTTGATTGATGTTGATTCTTTGCCAAAAGTCTTTCTGCTGGCATCTAGATAGGCTCTCTGATTAGTCATCTCATAAAATTTGCGGTCTTCTTTTTTTTCTCTTTCCTTCCTTCCCTTCCTTCTTTCTTTCTCCCTCTCTCTCTGTCTCTCTCCCTGACCCTTCCTGTCTCTCTTGCCCTCTCCCCCTTTCTTTTTCTTTCTTCTCCCTCCCTTTCTTTCTTCCTATCATCTTCCTATAGAGTCAGAGTGCCAAGCACAAAATCGTTGGTGACTGATAATAATAGCCCCAATCTTTACACAGCTGAGGCCCCCAGGCCAGCCAAGACTATTGCAAATTCAGACAAGCTTAGGGAAGTTCCAGGGTCAGCTCTACTTTATGAGGCTGAGGACTCCCCTGGGAAAGAAAACTCCTAAGGAAGGAGAGTCAAGACCAGAAGCTTGGTCCAAAGATGATGTGCTAGACCAGACTGTGACAGGCTGCCAAGGACACACAGCAGCAGAATTACTTCAGCAGCTGGAGGAAGCCATGGGGCACAGGGCCACCTAGAGGCAGCTGGAGGAAATGAGTGTGGGAGCCTGAGCCGCAGGAATAGCAGACTCCCAAAGGGAGAACTGGGACAGAGTCCTAAGATCCTGCAGGTGGGAGTGAAGTCAAAGCAAAAGGATATGGGCTAGGGAATCAGAGTGTTGTGAACTATTACGAAAAATCTGAAGGGAAAACTCATGTACTTCAATGAGCATATTCATCGTGAAGAAATACTGATAACAGGCAACTCACCTGTGCTATAGAAACATCCTCTGTTTACAAACACCACTTCCAGATTAGAGAGAACCTACTGATTGCTCATTCTAAAGTTACTAACATGGGTATTCAAAAGGAAGTCTTGTGCTCACTAAAAGTACACCAAAAAAAAATGCTGCAGATCTCTAAAGAAATAAGAGCACCAGTTTTGCCTAACTGAAATAATTATGTTTTTCAAAACATAATTAAATCTATGTTGTAAATACTTATCATATTTGACAAAAACGTATGTACTCATTGAAATGTCTCTCTTATAATTACTTCTCTATCCCAAAATTAACAAGAAAAACAGTAATCAGGTTTGGGGAAAATTTTTATTGCCATCATTATTGTAAATACATAAAATGAATTCTTCACAGTGTGTGTGGGCTTAGCTGGTCACAGACAAACATTTGTAGCACTTTAATAATGTTAGGCTTCAATAAGCTTTTTAGCAGCACCTGGTAATAATATGGTCTGCCCTCATCCCTGCATTTTCCAGTTTGTGGATATCAAGTCCGTACACCTGTGAGCACATCCCCAGGCTTCAGCTCAGGCCATCTCTGACCCTGCTGTGGGCACTGCAAACCCATGGTTTTTCATTGGCCCTAAAATGCTCATTGTTGGGGCCAATGATAAACCCAGCCCAGCTTTCTTCTTTTTCCTACACCAAGAGAGGAGAAAACAATGTAAATTGTACATGGCATGAAATCCTTGTCTTCTGGGGACCGTGACTTGCGTTAACTGTGCATAGCTTTGTCTCCTGAACGTGGGACATGTGCCCGCTTCAATATTTACAAAATGTATTATTAGGAAACATGGAATAATAAAACATGAAATGAGGCAAAAGGATAAGAATTTGGTTTTTATTTTGCCTTTGGTACAGTGATTTTGTCTCAATGTTGGAATGAACTTTAAAAATAGAGGTTGTTAAGCTAGGCTGGAAACAATTTTTAAGCAAGAGCAGGACCCATATTTAACTCTTGGAAGCATGTAAATCCCTGCTTGGAGGATAGACAGGGATGGGAAAGATTAGTATGTGACATTAGAGGGGCCCGTATTTAACAACAGTAACAAAAAACACCTTTGCTCAAGTTGCATTGGGAAAAACAAAGGATAAGCATTTCGTGAGTTATGTGTGCACGTCTGTGTGCGTGTGTGTGTGTAGGTGGTAAGCCTACTCTCACAGCTCTTACTGTCCGACTCTCTGCACACACCCCCACAGACTCACCTACCCGCGGTCCGTATCGAAGCGGGTCTGACTAAAGACGGCAGTCTTCCTCAGGGCACCTCTCCTCATTGTACCTCTCCTTCCTGTCATCCATTAAAACATTGCTTTCCAAAATGGAATCTTTCAAAAATTCTTCTCCTTCCCCTTCCTAGCAAATAAACAATTCTCTTAACATATAAACACCTCACCCCAACTTTACAAGAACATGGATCAAGAATTTGACCTATCATTTCTGAAATGTTGCCTACTTTAATATGGAGCTTACTTAACAAAAGAAATGCCAAAATAACAAAGGATACTGCTTTACATTATCATTGAGGCTATAAGGGGTGGGAAAAGGAGAACCTCTGTGAAGAGAAATTGGGAGAAAAAGTAGAGTTCAATCTGTTTTTAAATATCCTAAGTGAATATGGTATAAAAACCACAAAGCATGGTTTTATCCTCAAAGGATATAAAGGAAATAGAATCTTTAGAAAAGTAGGTCTGTGTTTGCGCTGGGGAGAGAGCTTGCAAGAACGTTTGGTAAGAAAGTCAAACCTCAGCCGAGTGCTTTTTTTTTTTTCCAGCCTGAGACCCAAACTGTAAAAATTAGAAGAAACCTTCTCTTTAGGACAGAATTGAAGGGTTTATAGTATAGATCCTAGCAGCTGACTCTGTGTGTGTGAACTATTTCTCCCCCTTTACTCCAAGCTCTGCAATGAGATTACGATGCTTCCACGCTGGTCTTCAGTCCTCCACTTCCCTTTCTGCTGGGCGCCCAGGACTGTTATCAGCATCATCGCCTGATTATTGTTATTACAAATAGTTATTGGTAAATAACCAAAAAGTAGCATGTTTAGCAGCAGTATACTAGATGTTGTCTCTTACATATCCAGAAGATTTTACACCCAATAAAAGATGATTATACCTTATGTGACTTGTAGAGCTTGAATGTTTATGATGAGTTTACACCAAATTTTATCCAAGTTGAAAGAACTGCATATTGATGTTAAATATTTACACTTAATAGCTGAATTTTATACCCTATAAACTTGAAGATGAATTAAAAACTTACCTTCTTACTACAATAGAAACTTCTTGAAGCTTGACCTGTTTCTTCCTTTGGTGTTATCATTCAAATTGTGAACCCCTGACCTAATCTAAGTGATGGCTCATCTGTCACTGGGGGGGGAGGGGGGCGGGGGGTGTGTGTGAAAGCATTTCCCTCCCCAGTCACCGTGGGGAAAGAAAGGTTCTAGAAAGTTGTCCTTTCTCCCATTGTGGGAGTATTAAACCCCCAATAGAACAGTGCTAAACTTTTTTGTTTCATATTCTGTTTTTCTGTAAACAAACTTTATCTGTGGCCTCGTAACAGACAGTCAGTTCCAGGAAACACACAGCTAACAATGTCATTCCCCTTGCACTGCACATAATATAAAAACAGAGTTTAAGTAAATATTTGAATTAGGACAATTTGAAAAATTTAACTTTGGAGTAGCCTTTTGCTGGCACATATTGATCACTTCTTTCCAGAGCAGCTGTTTCGGTGGATTCAATCTGCCACACATGCACCATTTAAATGAAGCTAGTTCAGAGGAACATATAATATTCTAGCAGAGTATAATCTAAAAAAACACACACACAAAAAAAACAAAATCCCCAGCATTTGCAGAATGCAGGTTCAGCTCCTGTTGCATATCAAAAGAAAACTGGTCTATAAACAGCAGAAGAGCAGCACCTAGTGATAAACTCAGATATAGCAGAAAGATCTTTTGTCACAGCTGGCTTATTAAATTTGAGGTTAATGTTACCATTAAGTGGCTTTTTTTCCCCCTTGGTATTTTAACCGTGGAATTAATCTGTGAAATGACGGGCAGGCACTGGCTGATGGCTCAGGTCCTTTCAGCTCTGTTTGTAATTCTCCCATTGGGTTATTACTATGTACTTTTCATTCTCAAGGCCCCACGGTCTTTTTAAGTGAACGTGTCCATTAGATAAAGGAAACTTGCTTAGGCCTAGCTTTTATCTTTTACGTCAATTAGCTTCTTTGGGATGGTGACAAAGAAATAGAAAGGCTTATGTACATTGGGACAATGTGATGGGAAATCCCAAGGAAGTCCCTTTTCTCTTAAAAAAAAAAAAGTAAATAAAAACCAGGGCAGGATTTCTGTACATCTGCATTGCTGAAAAGGGAGAGAGTATGGGCCTTTGTATGAAAATTACACCATTGATCTGCTAACAGTAGGTAGTGTTTATAGGATGTTATACCCCTCCTTAAGTCATAAGGATGCACTTCATTTATCAAGTTGTTTTATCTCAAAAAAGATCATGATATCTCTATGGAAATACAATAGGAGCCTAGTAGTCAAGTTCTCCCAAGTAAAAACTTTAATATCTTTGTTATTTTATTTTTCTACAGATTAGAGGAAAATACTTATCTATGGAAAGCAGTCAGATAAGGAAGTAGATAAAACCTTTGGATATTCAGAGATAGATGAAAAAAACTACCAAATTAGATTAAGCATCAGGAAGGTGAACTTCTTTAAAAGTTCACATTACCAGTGGGTTCAAACGGTGCCCGCCAGACCTTTCTCCCACAGGCGGAAGTTCTTGCTGGACTCCTGCGGTTAGTCTGTGACCTGGTGTCTTCCTCTTTTCAACAGAATCGTGTGACACAGTGCCCCATGCAAAATCCCCCTGAATGGGTGACTTGCGTGCATTTCTTCCATGCATCTACATACAACGCACAGGCACTGACAGTGCAGTCTCACAGCTAAGTAACCAGACCTGGGAAACCTTCCTGTGTTGCAGTGTGGGTTTCTATGGAGAGATTAAGGTACCAAGATATTAAATGTTTCTTAGTGAGGGCCAGAGGAGCTAGCTTTCACAACAAAATGATCCAGATAAACTAGAGATTGTGATGAGCAGAGACCTCATAAATTAATTAATTAAATACGTAATTAATTAATTACTTTAGTAATTAGTCCCTGGACTAGTTACTAAAGATCATAAATTAATTAATTACGTATTTAATTAATTAATACTTCTTAGGCATCTATGATGGGCCAGGCATTGTTTTTGGTTCCGGGATGTAGCTGTGAACAGCGCAAAGTCCTGCCTTCACGGAGCCTTCATTGTAGTTGAGAAGACACATAGTAAACAAGTAGCCAAGTGCTAAGCGGAATATCTGGATAGAAAATGGAAGGTCCTGATATTTTAACCTTTGCTTGTAAAACACAGAGTAAGTTCTGACCCATCAGAAACTGGTCTGGAGAGGTTCACCCCACCACATCCCCTCTGGCCTGTGGATGGGGATTTCTTTGCCTGTGAATCCTCTGCCATGTCCAGATCCTCACTGAATTCTCACCTCCCCGTTCCTCTACACCAGACTCTCCAAGCCCACAAATGCTACCAGTTCCCTCCCAGCTTTACATCCCTTTTCAGGAAGCTTCGTAAGAGGAGTAATTCATTTGTATGCTCCTTCAATTGTGTCCTCCTTGGCCTGTGCTGTGTTTGTTGACAAATTTTAATTGTTTTATGACACAGGCACCGTAGCTGGACTGAGATCACCACTTTGTTATTCAGAGGTCGTTAATTATTCAGCTGCTGGCTGCTGGCTGCTGGTTACCGCCTATTTGTGTGCCCCAAGGGTCAAAATTAGGCCTTCTTAGGGGAGCTCCAGGTGAAATCTTTCCAGCAAGAATGCAATTGGCCAATACTCAGGGTGCAGTGCTTCTTATGTGTTCATCACTTGTACCAGATGCAGTGGGATCTAGTTGGCAGTTCCTGGCTCTCAAGGAGATAACATTCTTACTGATAAAGGCTTCTTAGGAACAGGCCTTTGGGCCACATAGGCACATTTGCTCTTTGGGGATTTCCTTTAAGTCATGGAATCTTAGATATGGAAGGAGTCTTAGAAGTTATCTAGTCTTACCTCTCTATGCTGCTGGGAAGGACAAGATTATGAAGGTTTTTGATTTACCCAAGGCCACACGGCCCTGGTCTCTTTCAACCGCACCGCACCAGGCTGTTCCTCATCATATTCATTTCGTTTCAGCCCACGCCCCCTGAAGCAGCCATGCAGCACACGACAGCCATCCATCCCAGTCTTTGTCCACTGTAAGGGCAAGAGTCCACACATGCCTCGCTGAAAAATGGAAAAATAGCCACCACAATGCACTACTTAGAAATTCTGGAATTTTTACATCAATACACAAAAATGAAACTTTGATTTTAGTTGTCTTTGTTCTCATTTTAAAATAGAGCCCTGGCTGGTGTGGCTCAGTAGATTGAGTGCTGGACTGTGTTGCGAACCAAAGGGTCGCCAGTTCGATTCCCAGTCAGGGCACATGCCTGGGTTGCAGGCCAGGTGCCCAGTAGGAGGCGCTCGAGAGGCAACCACACATTGATGTTTCCCTCTCTTCTCTCTCCCTTCCTCACTTTCTAAAAATAAATAAATAAAATCTTTAAAAAGTAAAATAGAAATATCAAGAAAAGCTGTTTCATTGTTCTTTCCTTTATAACGGAGAGTAGAATCAGCAGCTCTTACAATGTCACCTTTGTGCACATGCAGCATCAGCTTCATTCCTGTTATGTCCTTGGTTTGAGTACAGGCCTACACTTCCTGGCTCAGTTTTCAGATGTACATATATTTTGGAGTCAAGCACTTCCACGTTCAAAATCAGGATTTGAAAAAAAAAATCAGGATTCGACACCAACTAGTTGTGTTGCCTTTGTTATTTAGCACCTTAAAACCTTGTTTTTTCATCTGTAAAACGGGAAAAATACTGACAATCGTGGAGGGCTTTGCCGAATGTGTCCTCAGCATTCTTCCCTCCCTTTGCCCTTCCCATAGTAATGGGATTGAAAAGTGTGTCTAGTTTCTCCCTGAACAACGGCAGCTTCATTATTCTCAATAATTCTCAAGGATTAGTGATCCAGCATGATTGTCTATCTGAGTAAAAATTAGTCCTTTCATTTTATGCAATTAATAAAGCTAATTTTTGTTCTCCCGCTTATTAATTTGAAATTTTCAAAGCTACGGAAAAGTTGAAAGAAAGCAACTTTTGGTTCTTTTCTTTTTTGAAAATAACCAGAGAAGCACCCTGGCTGGCGTAGCTCAGTGGATTGAGCTTGGGCTGCAAACCAAAGTATCACAGGTTCGATTCCCAGCCAGGGCACATGCCTGGGTTGCAGGCCACGGCCCCCAGCAACTGCACATTGATGTTTCTCTCTTTCTCTTCCCCCCTAAAAATAAATAAATAAATCTTTTAAAAAAAGAAAAGAAAATAACCAGAGAAGGGACTAAATGAATATACATTTCCTATTTAAGAGGACTTAAAGGTTTGTCCCTAAAAAGGACTTATAACAAGCACTATCTGAGAACTTTTTTTTGGGGTGGGGGGACTTTTCCTCTATTCATTCCCCTTCTGTTCTCCCTACAAACATCTTTTATAAAATATACACGAATAGCCCATAGCTTCTATCGCTTCTCTGTCCCAGAATCAACTCTGTTCAGGCTTCGGACCCGAGAGTGACGCAAGAAGCTGTTTTTGGCTCCGGAAATGTTTTCCTCTGTGTTCTGACTCCTCTCTTGTTGTTCTTCTTTTCTCTCCATCTTTTCTTCACTCCTCTTCCCCAGATACTCCCACTGTTTCTCTTCCTGTTTTTCTAGTTGCTTCCCCTCTCCCTGGTGGCCAAAGTACCAATCAATCACAGCCACCGTCACAATCACGGTTCTTTCTGTGGCTGCTCGGTCTCCATGATAAAACTAGATAGGAGCGAGTGGCCCTTCCAAAGGACAGACGGTAGCCTGTGGGAGGCGGCCCAGCCCAGTCGAGTCTGCCAATAAGAGCATTTCCTTGCAGCTGCAAGGCTTGGGAGAGTGAAATGACAGCTAGCTGCAGAAGTTTGCTGGTAACACACTTAGGTTGTTTTGCTTTGCAGAAACATGGGAAAATTCTGATAAGTTCCAGATGATTTCAAAACACGTTTGAGGGTCAGATATACAAAAGGCAGATAAAATCTGAATTAGGTAAGTCCAAGCTGATGCACAAATCTCTCCTTAGGCCCAAACAGCTTGCAGATTGGAAGGTTTTAAATTTGACAATTCCCAGTTAGGGATGATAAAAATTGAACTTTGCTCTCCTTAAACCCCAAGCCACTACGAGAAGAGAAGGTTCACTCAAAGTTGAAGTCCAACAGCTAGTAAAAAACTGAGGTAAATGTGCATTACAAGTGAGTGTTGGAAAGGCTTTTCATCCAGTCAAGAAACTGGAATATTTGGAAAGGCACACACACACAAAAATCTCTGTGTCTGCATAAGTGGTAAATCTGCACAGTATAACCGGACACACCTGTTCTGTTGTTCCTGCACTGGAAAGACAGCTTCTGCCTAGTGCTGAAGGAGCGCGGAGCCGCGTGGCCTTGCGTCCCCCATTCTGGGGGAAACCTGCCTTCGCCAACGCTCTCCAGGGTTATCGGCCCATCACGGCTGTGAGTCTGAGTACAAGTGAGGCCGAACACTTTCTGCAGTTAATAAAGCTAAATATGTTTCCCTTTTGTTCTCCCACCTTTCAGTTTGAAATTTTCAAACCCACAGAAAAGTTTGAAAGAAAGCATAAAGAACACTAACTTAGCTGGTTTCAACAATAGGATGTTCTCTTACATAACTCTAGTGGCATCAATACTTCCAGGGTACTTAATTAGCATTGATATAGTAGTATTGTCTAATTTCAATGTCACCTTTAAATTTTCCCTATTGTCCCAGTAACTTTTATGATCTTTCATGACTTGAACAATTTTAACTAGTCCAGGCTAGTGCTTTGTAAAAAGTTCCTATAGCCCCAATTTGTCTGATTGTTTCTTTGGGATTGAATTCAGGCTAAATATTTTTACCACAACACTACGGGGTGACAGTGTTTACCTCTATTGTATCCTATCAAAAGGCCCCGATGTCAGTTTGTCCTGGTATTGGTGACTTAAATAAAGTTTGATCACTTGGCTAAGGAGGTGACGGCTCTATTTTCCATGGTAAAGGCATCCTTTCCCACTGTGTTTGAACCAGTTACTGTACTGAGGTTAGCAGAGCACTGATTTTCTAAGTTTTTCATTTCTTTTGTATATATCAGATGTAACTCTCAGATCTAACCCAGGCCTTTCTGATGCCAAAGCTCATGCTCTTTCTACTACAGGTGCTTCCTCTTTGATGTGTGAACAAACGAAGCTAGCCACCTGAAGCTTCTGGGAAAATAAGCATCTTCATTTTATCTCTTGTTTAGGCTTCTATTTTCTTTTATCTTGGCAAAAAAAAGACCCCTTCTGTAGCTTTGAAACCTAATTTTTTTAGAAAGCCCAAGACTACAGCACAGTCAGAGGTGTTATTTCTAGGTTCACATGTGAGGGGATGTATCTAAAGAGGCAGAGAACATCCAGATCATCTTCTCTCTCTCAGCATCACTGACATTATCCCGCCTCTTTAGGGGCCCAACTACATTTTTTTTCAGGGGATGGATAGGTGAGTGTTAAAATCAAAATGTCAGTTTGGGGGGTTGGAGAGCACTTTTTTTGTGTGTGGCAAAGCTGGATTGAAGAGTTCAGTGGAACTTCTACCATTCCTCCCCTAAGCCAAGATCGGGGCAGCCCCTGGGTAAGAGGGATGGTGGGGTCTGAGAGACCTTGACTCCACCACCTCCGCCAAGATTACAGACCCACCTTTCAGTAAATCAGGGCCAATGGCAGGGCTGGGGTCTGGAGGGGGCAGGGCCCTGAGAACCTTGCTGGCTGCTGGACACTGGGAACACAGAGATGTGAGAGGAAGACCCCGCTGGGAGCAGAGTTACACTTTCTCTTCTTCCCCAGTTGCTGCCCTTCCTGAACCTCTTCTTGCTGTAGGAAAATTCATGTGGAAAGATTCCTACAGAAAGGTGCAGCTGAGAAAACACAGGGAGAAACACAGGGAGAAACCCCTAGTCCTACCTGCCCCCTCTCTTTGTTGTATTAAGTGGCAACAACTCACCTAATCACAAATAGATTTAGGTTCTTGAATCACATTGGCAGAGTCGGGGTTAGCCCGTCAGGGCTACAAATACTGAAAGATCCCCCCCCGCCAATTAAAACAAAAACTATGTTCTTTGTTTGCCATCTTTGTACTGTTTAACACGAGTATTTCAACAGTCTTTATTTTCCAAACATGCAAACAGGAGAAGGTGATCTGACCCACAGTATATTGACATACCATGTGGCTATAACCTTGAGATAAAAGTAAAGGAAAAAGTCAAAACAGCTCAAACCAAACACTACCACAAATGAGTCTCTCTTCAGGACAACCCCTTTCCCTGTGCAGCAAAGGAGCCCGCTAACATTAGTACACCCTGGCCATGGCGGGCCCACAAAAACAGACCCACACTTGGCAGACCTACAGGGCCATGAGATGATAAAAGTTTGAAAAACGCTGATCTAGGGGATATAGAAGACTTACAGGCAACCACCCTTCTGAAATTTATGTAGTGTCATAAGAAAAAAAATCAGAGAGTATGCTCTCACAGTGTTGGGAGAAGATGGGAAATCACAGCTGTAGCAGAAAGCCTGAGCTGGTTTTCTGGATTCTGTACATCCAGGAAGACAACTGCTTCAAACTCTGGGCCACACTGTGGAATGTCTACCAAAGACAGAAAGAGAGAAAAAGCAGAGAATCAGAGAGAAGCTTCTCTCCTCACCATACATGGGAGGGTCCAATTTGGGAGCTTTTACCGAATTGATCAGGAAGGGCCAAACTTAATGTTTATTAGATAATGGATAAAAGCAGCAGCAATGACTGCACCTCTCTCTGTCCCACGGCAAAACAGCTCCCAAGGTGAAATGTCCCAACGTAAGAACAGGTAACTAACCCACTGAACGTCTTTGCTATGCAGAGCTCGATGCTGAGCCTTTGACATGTGTTGTCTCATTCAGTCCTCTCAGTTGCCACCTGATAAAATATACGCTAATGTATTCCCATTTCCTATATGAAGAAACAGACCTACAAAGTTTAGTAACTTGACCTTGCCTAAGGACACATCCCTGGTAGCTAGTGGAATGAGAACGGGATCCTAGCTCTCTGTCTGATGCTAAAATCCATGCTCAAAAACACTGCATGTCCATCCATAAAATAATTTTTCATTATTTAATATAAGGAAAAAGACATTAATATTGAACAGGAAAATTATTCTGATAGCTTCAGAATGAAGCCTGTGTTTTCAAGATATTATCTTGGAACAATCAAACATGCCCTATCAGTCAAAAGCACACATGCACCACTTTTTCAAATGCAAGAGAAGAATTTCACAATTGCTTAAATTTACATAAGCCCAACCTCTAAAATTTGAATTATGATTCAAAAATAAATGGATGTCAGTATTTTATCAACAAATAAATTACTATTCAAAGTTTATTTTACAATTGCATGCATATCTGTCTTTGCACTTTACTTGGTAATTGAATTACTAATAAAACAACTAAGGTGAAGCCAGTCCAGTGAAAACAACACAGAACTCCAAAAGGAAGTATATGCCTATTTAGGAATGATTTCATATCAAAATTTTTATTAAATAATCCAGCATAATTTTAATAGAATTAAACTTGGAAGTGGGGAGAAGTCTTATTTTTGCTTTAAGTCATTTAAATTAAATGGAATAAAAATGATCAAAGTGCTTATTTTTCTTTGTTTTGTGGGAAATTGTGCTGGGAATGTGGACCTATTGTGCACAAAGGATATCGGCTTTATGCTGGAACCACCAGGCAGGTTACATTGAGAAACAATTAGCTCAGTCAGCAAGGCTTTGAGTCTGATTAACCCTGGAAGTGGTCCCCTCCCCACCCCACCCGGGACAGGGCAGAATGAAGGGGACGAAGGCAGCAACCCAAACGAGGACTGATATCTCTCTCTCTCTCTCTCTCTCTCTCTCTCTCTCTCTCTCTCCCTCACTAGTATGAAGATTTATTGTGGCAAACCTACGTCAAGAATTATTTTATTACATTTTATCATCATAGGACAAACAAACTAGTATCTTGTTTCCAAGTAGATCAACAGTCCACGTATGTCATGGCTACTGTCTCTAAGAAACTTCTGTTTGTTGAGGCCTGACATACCCTCATGTATTGGTAACAGAACATCTTCAAGAACAAGGACCCAAGTCACAGAGGAAAATGCGGGGCCTATACCAGGCTGCTGGCCGGATTCTCACCACCTCGGGGGCTCTCAGTGTTTTCTCTGGAGTTATTGCTTTCTTCCCTGTCTTCTCTTACAAGCTTTGTTTCACAGGATGGAGTGTCTGGATTGCTTGTCCCATTTGGAATGGAGCTTTGGTAGGAAAACATTTTACTGCATATATTGAGATAATACAGGAAGGAGGGAGGGAAAGAGGAAACAGAATAATGTGCCCTTTCTTTTTAAGTTTCCCAACAATATGAAAAAGTCAAAATTCTATGGAAAATCAGAATTTACTTTAGAACATGAATTTCTCTTAATTGCAATTTAAATATAGAATTTTTTCTTCAAATCATTTTACCATGTGTGGTGTATATTATGTATACTACAGCAGAAATACTATTCAAGAAATTCTTGGAGGGAGGGGGTGTAAGGGGGGAATATAATAAAAAATTTTTTAAAGAAATGATAACAAAAAAGGAAATTCTTAAAAAGTTATTTTATTTTAATCTCCTTGCCCTGATAGTCTGAGAAATTGAAATTTCTTTTGAACTTAAAATTTAAAAGGGGGAGGGGGAGGTAGAAGAGAGTAAGAGGGGGGATAGATGGTGTTGGAAGGAGACTTGACTTGGGGTGGTGAACACATAATACAGTATACAGATGATGTGTTATAGACTTGTATACCTGAAATCCATATAATTTTACTAACCAATGTCACCCCAGTAAATTCAACTTAGAAAATCAACCATGAAAAATAATTTTAAAATGGAAAACAAAGTAAAGTAACTTTCAGACTAATACTTTCATTAGAAATGCTGAAGTGTGTCTACAAGACCCAGATTTGCAAGCCCCAAATCTTAGTTCTCCCTCCTTTTTCTCTGCACATAACTGTCGGACCTCAAGATAATTCAAAAAGTTGGGTGACAAACTTCACAAACTTCCCAGTTCCTTAGGAAGGCGAGTGTGTGCCAACTACAAGTTGGCACCAAGTAGGTGCTCAGCATCTGCTCATCGACTGATTTCACAGATAAAGGATCGAACAGGAACATCAACTTGGTGGGTCAAAGAAGTGAGCGCGTCTGGCCTGGGCTTCAGCTGGTAGGACTTAGGAGGCTCAGCGGCCCACAGGTGCAACAAATCCTTCTCTCATTATTTTCCGTGTTACCTGACATTCACCACTGAAGACTAGAGAACTCAATTTTGGAGGCTTTTGATCTTAAGAGGTGTTCTATTAAAATGTAGTCACTTCTGGGAGAGGCTACATTTTAAGTCTTAAAAAAAATTAGACTTTAACTGAGATGTTACCTAAAAGTGAGACCCTAGGTAATATAATTTTTAAATTATTTTATTTATTTATTTTTGGAAAGAGGGGAAGGGAGGGAGAAAGAGAGAGAGAGAGAGAGAAACATCAATGTGTGGTTGCCTCCCCCACACCCCCTACTGGAGACCTGGTAAGCAACTCAGGCATGTGCCCTGACTGGGAATTGAACCCACAACCCTTTGGTTTGCAGGCTGGCACTCAATCCACTGAGCCATACCAGCCAGGGCTAGGATATACAATTTTAATCTACTTATTAAATAAATATGCATTGATAGTCTACTACATGTTTGCAATACAACGGAACATAAAGCAAGGTCTTGATGTTGACAGAACTTGGTCCAGTGGGGTTTAATGCCAGTGCACAGATGGGTGCAAACGGGGTGGTGGACGTATAGAACTGGGTGAAAAGACCACTTGATGGTGTTTTTCTTTCTTTTTAAATACATTCTTTTGCATCTGCCATTCCATTCTCGGTCCTTTGCTCTTTTGCCTAATACCAACTCAGTGTTCATTCAAAGAAATATGTACTAAACATCTACCAGCATGCAAAGGTGGCATTCCATTTAGTCAAGCAGCTTCCAAACTTTGTTGGCAACAGAGTAAGGAAAACATTTTACATCAGAAATGTATGTACTTCCATTCATATATTTTTCTCTAGGTAAATAGATATTGATACATACAAATAACTAGATTCATATAACAAGGGTTTCACAAAACCATACCTAACCTTCTCTTTGAAATGAATCCTGATATTTTCTTATTCTATTTAACTTCTGAAAAATTCTGACTTCACAACTGACCCAAAGTTTAACAAAAGTCACAGCGATAGCCTAACCCTGTGTCCATTTCTTGTAATTCTTTGCCTGTCCCTGCAAAGTCTGTCATATTACAGTCGACAGATATTGGTGATTTGGTAAGGCTCGATACTGGTAATTTGAATGTATGCTCGTTATAGAACAAGCATCTGTTTTCCAGGTAGACCCAGAGAAATAATATGGTGTGTCTCTGGAATGTATCTTGTTGGTGAATATTTAATTTAAGAGTGACAACCTGAGGAAGTGGAGTGGGGGCGGGTAGGATTTGAGGAGGTGGGGCCTACATCCAACTCACAACTTTGATGTTCTTGGTATGTGGTCAGGAGCAGAACCCTCACTTAGCCAGTTCCCCACTGCCTTTGCCTGTAAAATGGGGTGTTTTGTAGGTAAAGAGACCCCTTTTGAAATTGTCTAACCCTAAGGTACTTAGCGAGAACAAACATGATCTCAACAAAGGCCATATAATAAAGAGCTTTGCCAATATTAAACAGTGCTAGTTGGTACCAGGCCTTCCACTGGTGCCACCTCTGTGTCCAAATCCTTTGTTGCCAGTCCCTTGCCCCCTGACTCACTCTCCCATCCCATTCCCACCTGGCTTGCTGAGTTCCCCATCCTGTTACTTCCTGGACTTCATCTCCTACCACTCTCCCTTAGCTCATTTCTTTCCCATCACACTGGTGTCTGGTTGTTTTTAAATATGCCAAGGTGTGTTTTTGTGTCAGGGCCTTTGTCTTGCCTATTCTCCGCCTGGAGCCTTTTCCCACACATAGCTTGTTCCCGAGCCTCCTTTAATTCTTTGAACAAATGTCTCTTTCCCACTGATGGCTTCCCTCATTACCCTATTGAAAATTGCAAACTTCCCCACAATTGGCATTCCCTGCTCTATTTTGTCCACAAAGCTCTTATCACCATCTACTATACTATATAATTTACTTATTTATTGTTTCTTTGCCCTCCTCCAATGTATATTGTAAAAGGGTAGAGATTTTTTCTATTTTACTTATTGCTGTATTTCCAGCACTTGGAACAGAGTGAGTCACATACTAGATGTTCAATAAATAGTGTTCGATAGACATTGTTGAATCAATCCCATGCTCTCCATGCTGATGGTACAGAATTCCTTATATAATTGAACTCTGATTAAGTTGCAAAAACTAAAGGTCAAGATGGTATTTATACTAAAGCAGGAAAAAATTCTCAGGAAAAAGAAAGCAATGAGATCACTCACTCTCAGTAATGTTTAAATTTGAAATGCAGTTTCTTTTTTCCTGGTGAGCTTCCTCCTAAACCTCCTAAGCTCTGTCTGATCATGGTCAACTTCAAAAGGCCTCTGACTATTTCCACAACCTTCCTTGCCTGTCTTTCTTAACTTGCCTGCAAAGTGTATCCTCCTCCAGTGAAAAGACAATTTAAAGACTTCAATCTTATTGACATTTCCCTGTGCAAACAACTCCGCATCTCTGTGGAGATTTGCAGGAGATGTTAAGAGGTGGCACAGTGCTTTGTATTTGTTCGGTGCCTTTCATTCAAGGCTTTCTAATTCTTCATAAATATTGGTTCTCAGTCTCCTCTGGTTCTATCCTGCCAACCACATGAAGAGAAGTTTTCCTAGAATTTCTGAGCTAGCTATTTAAAGGCATCAACTGCAAAGAACCCTAGTGCCTGGTGGGTGGGAATGGAGATTGGTGTAGCCACTGTGAAAAACAATATGGAGTCTCCTCAGAAACTTAAAAATGGAACTGCCTTTTGATCCAGTGATTCCACTTTTGGGAATATATCTAAGACTCCTGAAACACCAATTCAGAAGAATATATGTACCCATATGTTCATAGAAGTGTTATTTACAATGGTCAAAATTTGAAAGCAGCCTAAGTGCCCATCAGTAGATGAGTGGGTAAAAAAGCTGTGGTCCATTTACACAACGAAATACTATGCAGCAGTAAAAAGGAAGGAATTCTTACCTTTTGCAGCAGCATGGATGGAAGTGGAGAATATTATGCTAAGTGAAATAAGCTAGTCAGTCAAAGACAAATACCATGTGATCCGATGTATAAGTGAAATCTAATGAACAAAATAAACTAATAAGCAAAATAGAATCAGAGGCGTAGACACACGGAACAGAAAATAGCTATAAGAGGTGAGAGGGGAAATAGGCACTAGTTGAAAGAAGGTGAAGGGATTAGTCAAAGAACACAAGTGAAGGACCCATGGGCATAGGCAATAGTGTGGGGACTGCCTGTGGGAGTAGGGGGCAGGCTGGGTGGAGGGAGCAAAAGGGAAAAAAATGGGACAACTGTAATAGCATAAATGATAAGATATTTAAGAATAAATATATAAATAAACTAATAAAAGCATCACCTACTAGAAAGTATGCAGGACAGAGATCATAGCACTTTAGGACTATGCTCTTTAAAGACTGAGCTCTACTTTAATCCTGGAAAACCGGGATTACAAGACAAGCTCTGATGGAGAAACCAAGGTACCATGAGTTTTACAAATCCTAAGCCTGGAGGGTCCGGTGACCTGGCCGATGGTGCTTGAAAGAACTTCATTTAGAGCCTTGCTTGGAAATGAGAAGTTGGGAGAAAGGTGGAGCTAGACCTACGCTAGCAACCCCAGGTCCCTCCTCTGTTACAGGAGGGACTCAGCTGTACCCTCACTCAAGTCTCTTACAGCTTCAATGGTCCTGTGACTTCTAACCACCCGATGGTCAATCTTCCACTTAGATATCCTAAGCTTCTTTAAGTTCAGCTTGTCCAAAAAGAAAAAAAAATTGTTAATTGTCTTACCACCAAAAGCAACAATTTCTTCACCTGACTTCGTTGTCTTTGAACTCAGTTTCAAACCTCAGAGTGATGTTCGACTCAATTCTTTCCCCTAAACTAGCGCTTCTCAAACTGTAATGCACATGTGAATCAACTGGGGACCTTGTTAAAATGCAAACTCTGATTCAGTCAATCTGGAGTGAAGCTTGAGACTCTGCATGTCTGGCAAGGCCAGGGGCTTGTCCAGCTGGTCCTAGGACTGTGTTCTGTGTTGCACTGCCCAAAACCAGCCCACCCTCAGCCCCACTCCTGCCCCATCACATCCAATGGTTACTGAAGCCCAATAATGAAGTTCTTCTGCCTGTGGACTCTAGCCAAAAATGCACACAAATGGTGGGTTTGCAGTAAAGAAAGGAATTGGTTTATTAGAATTGACCAATCTGGAGATGGGCAAGCTCGTGTCCTGAAAGAGCCGACTCCCTTGGGCACACAGGTTACAGATTATATAGGGCAAAATCACAAGACACTGTGGGTTAGGATTTGGAGTCTTTTAAGAGCTGATTGGTCAGAGGTGAGAGAAGGGTAATAAATCATTTCTTCAGGTTTTAAGGACAACTGTGAAGTCAGCTCTGAAATCCAGAACCGGTTTTCAGGAGAGGAAGCCTCGGAGGTCATCCTGCCTTATTGGCTGAGGAGGTGGAACATAACTTAGAGTAAGATGTTATCTTTTTCAGCCTGCCAGGAGCTTAAACCTTGTGACCATTAGTCAGAACCCAGCTATTGTTTTCTGCTTCCTCACGGGTCAACAACCATTAAGGTGAGAGACAGTGGTCAGGTCAGTGAGGTGTAGCCTCAGGGTAGCAAAGCTTTGGTCCTCTTCAAAGTCCCACATCCGTCCTGGTGCCTTTATCAGTGAGTGTTTGCCCGCAAGTGGGGTCCTGCCATTGGGCTCGTCTCACACAGAAAGCACCCACTCTTCTTGCCTAATTTTGTGGGCATTCTTATATGTGTATTACTTTCCCATCTGGGCTGTAAATTCCATTGAGGTTGGAACCATTGTTATTATTATTTAGTATTGTTTATGCCATTACAATTGTCCCAATTTACACCCTTCATCCCCTCCACCGAGCCCAATCCCACTTCCATAGTTACTCCTCACACTGTTGTCCATGCCCATGGGTACTTCACTTGTGTTCTTTGACTAATCCCTTTGTTCTTTGACTTCACCCTCTTTCAGACAGTCCTTACCTCCCTCTCCCCCCCTTGCCACTGTCAGTCTATTCCATGATTCTAGGCCTCTGGTTCTATTTTTCTCATTAGTTTATTTTGTTCATTAGATTCCTCTTGCAAGTGAGATTACATGGTATTTGTCTTTCACTGACTGGCTTATTTCACTTAGCATAATAGCCTACAGTTCCATCCATGCTATCACAAAAGGTAGGAATTCCTTTTTTTCTGCTGTGTGGTATTCCATTGTGTTAGTGTACCACAGTTTTTTAATCCACTCACCTACTGGTGGACACTTAAGCTGTTTCCAACTCTTGGCTACTGTAAATAGAGCTGCTATGAATGTAGGGGTGCGTAAGTTCTTTTGAATTGGTGTTTCGAACCATGATTTGTATAATTATTACTTGGTGAGCTTGTTCATCTTACTTAGCTCCTCTGTGCTTCATTTAAAAAGTACAGCAATTATTCTTGCATTTAAATCAATCAGCAGGACAGCTATGATTGGGAGTAGGGACTGGAGGGAGAGGAAAAGAAAGTTTAATAATATAAAATTGGATAAAATGATGATTATTTCAAATTATAGTTGCGGAAAAGCTGCAGTAATTATAATATTACAGTACAATAAATACCATAGTTTTGTCAAAAAAATAAGAAGTGGAAGACCTACATCATAGGGTCATAATGAGTGAAGCCATGTGGAGTGTTTAGGACAGTGCCTGGCAGAGAGGAAGGGCTCAATACATGTTAACTGTTGTTGTCGTTGCTCTACCTGCACAGCATCTGTCACGTCCCTAGTTTTAGTAGAGCCACAATAGATATTCAAATGGGAATAAATTAGCCCATCTTAAAATCATTCCTCTAAAAGTTTCTATTTCTGTTGTGACTGCCCTGCTTCTTCAGTTCATCTGCTTCTGGGAACGGCATCCTTTACTTGAGCAATTTAAAGATTTAGCGGGAGCCCTGACTGGTGTGATGCAGTGGTTTGGGGCTCATCCCACAAACCGAAAAGTTGCGGGTTCTATTCTGGGTCAGGTCATATGCCTGGGTTGTGGGCCAGGTCCCTGGCCTGGGACACATGAGAGGCCACCCCAACTCATGTTTCTCTCCCTCTCTTTCTCCCTTCCTCCCCTTCTAAAACATAAATAAAATCTTTTAAAAAATAAAATAAAGATTTAGTGGGAGGGTTCACAATTACCATGCAATCAGTGTTAGCAGCAACTGTTGCAAAACCCAAGTACTGTCCCTAGAGCACGTCAACAGCCTGTCCAGAGGAGCTGAGGGAGAGTGCACCCTTCCCAGCACACCCCGATGGCTCCTTGCTCAACCTGCCTGCCCTGCTCTGTACCCACAGACCCTCGCCTTTCCTTTTCCCACTTGACATCTTCCCTACTTCAAAGCTCTTTCTTTTTTATTCATTTCCCCGCCCTATCTCTAAACAAAAATTTTTAAGAAGAAATAAAAGGAGAAGGCTGTGACTGCTGGGGAAACCCCCTCGCTCTGTCTCCCGTGCACAGTGAGGGGGCACGGTAAAGATGGGTACGCTGAGCTCCTGAGCTACGATGTCCTGTAGGGTGGACTTAACAAGTCACTGGGATTCGTACACCAGCCTCCTCCATGAAAGATCTTTTTCAAAGTTCTGTGTAAACAAAGCAAAATTCAGGCTGGCAGTTACAACAGCATTTTTTAACTTTTGAGAGGAAAGAAACAGTTCATGCCAAAGTAGTTAAGGCAACCTGGAATCTAAGGATCTGAAATGTCAGCTATTGCCTTGGAGTCAGACCAGCAGAGGGGCGTCTCCTCTGCTTTTATCTCCTTCGCTTCAGTGGGAGCAGTGATGTGTCCTTTGAGTGCCTTGCCCCTAAAACTCAGACTGGCCCCGGAGCTTAGCCAGCAGTGTTACAGTTGCCCTTAATAATTCTCCTGTATTGCTGTACTATTATGCTAGCTCAGCCTTCATGGGGTCCCTTGGAAACTTTTCTCCTGCGGGATCAAGCCAGCCTCTTTTGACTACAGATGGTTCTGCTTTTATCCATGGGAGTTTAATGGTATGGTGATGCCAAGTATGGAATTTCAGGCTTAGCTACATGAGAAGTTTTGTGTGAGTGCCTGTGCGTCTGCTTTTCCCCTCTCTCTCAAATTCTCTAAATCCAAAATTCAAACTAAAATATGCCAGGGAAATGAAAAGCTAGGTCTCAAAATAATAAATATGCCAGACCCAGAGCTACAAAAGCAGCATACCACAAAACCACATTGGTCAAAGCTCTGATTCCTCACCGCCCCCCCCTTAAATTTGTTGATACTATATATACATTCATGTTTATTTCTCTGTCAGGAACCTAAATGGTACTATTTTTAGTCCTGCCCCCATTCTGTATCTTATTTCAGGCACATCACTTCCTGGTTTTCTCTCTCAATCTCAAAACATTTCTTGACTAGGAACAAATGATTTACGGACTGGGAACAAGTGATTTCTAGGCTCAGGGCCACAGAGGTCTCCTTTATCAGACCCGGTGCTGAATTAAAGAGGAGCCCAGAATTTTTTTTTCTTTAATCTATTGCTCAATTTTGGTGACACCATTCCCTTCTTTGTTTAACTATTTTTATTCTGCACTTTGGGCCTTTTTCCCTTCAACGGCGGCTGTAACAAGCTCTCGATTGAAAGGCTGGACACCACTGCACCCAGAACAATAAATGCCCCGTCATGCATTCATTCTAATGATAATCGTCATTACTTGAGAAACTGGGATCTCGTATTTGTGTCTCACCAGCAGGCTTTTCAAGAGAAAGCAAATGGGAAAGGATAGGGCTGCTGCTGAGAGGGTTTTCAGGGTTTTGTGACACGGTTCCATTCTGGTTCTTCCCGTGTGCAGTTTTAGCAATTCATCAGAAGGATGAACAATAGACAATTAATCAAAATAGAACATACGGCTAGGGTTATAAAGCCAAGCTTCTATTCCAGTGACACCTCACTGGAGCGGAGGTTATAATTGTGATGGCAAAGGCAACATAGAAAATCAAAAAATGAGCATGCATGAATCATATCTTTGTGACACTGATGGCTTCTTTCCCTCATTGTCATTATAGATGAAGGGGAGATCAGAGCCATAAATCCATTTAGTCATTTGCTGTTTCTTCTTCTAGCGCACGATAAAGTTGTCAAACTGTGAGACAGATTGAACTCTTTCCAGAGGTACGTTCTATCATGGATGACATTTTTCCATCTTCCTTTCCCAGGCCGTCACAGCTGGTGTACTGCTACTGCTGGCTCACAAAGAGTGGACCCAGAGATACTTGGTAAACATGTAGCCATTGTGGAGGTGAAAAACATCCAAACCTGTAAGGAATTTTTGAAGGATTTTATTTGAGCAAAACTGATGACAATTATCAAGAAGCAGGATCTCAACTTCTTTGGAGTTTTTGCAGTTTCTTTTTAAAATTGCATTTAATGCATTTAAAATTAAGGATGGGAAATAAGGCAGGTGACGTGGAGATGGATTACAGCATAATTATGATCATGTGCTTTCTTGGGGATGGCTATGTCTTAGAAGGAGGGGTCTGAAGAGAGATATTTCAGAGGTGTGTCAACCTTAGACACACAGGAACAATGGACAGGATTTGCTTAAGGCAAAGATAAACCTTTTACTAAGGAAGTTATATGCCTAGGACGTGACTACCCACCATGATCTGCCCTGTTAGGAATTTATGATCATCAGATCGCCCTGGGAGGTTCCTTTGTGTCACTCGATTTGTCAGTTTTACTGCAGAACCCCCTGTACTTCCACGACATAGAGGAGGTTAGTAGAGTGAGTTAGAAGACCAAATCTCTACTGTTGACAATTCAGGATGTAACACAGAGAATGAAATTTCCAATTATAGTTGAATTCTATCTAATTCATGCCTTACTCTGATGGATTTTAGTAACAAACTATGCTTTTAATTAAGATTTTTAGTATCTGATTCCTGATCCAGACATTTTCTACAAGCTCCTGTGGTTTGTGGGTGTCGTCATTTGGGGAGGGCAGACCCCATTTTGGCTAGTGTTCCTGAATTTCATCTTGAAGAAAGGGATTTATAGGCTTCTCTGCTTTCAATGTTGCATTTTCAAGTCTCAAATCCTCTATTTGGGATATCCTTCCAATTTCTTTGCATTTTTCCCCTTAAAAAAGTATCATAACATCTTGAATTTTAAAAGTATAGAATCAAGTAATCCCACCATATGAAAAGGCTACCTCCATCTCATTAGAAGTCTTTCACCCACTGCTGTAGCAGTGCTTCTCAAACTTCGCCGTAGGTGTGAAGCACCTGGGGATCTGGTTAACATGCACGTTCTGAGTCAGTAGAGGTGGGTGAGACCTGAGATTCTACATTTCTACCACTGTCCCAGGGGATGTCAGTGGACCATGGACCACACCCAGACTGGCAAGGTCCTAGAACAGAGCAAGGATTCTGCTTACTCATTTGTTTTTCCCACCCCAGACTGGTTATCAACACAGGACAGGAGATGAATAGATATTTAAGTGGGTTTGATTTCATTCTTGGCCCCAGGTGTCTGCTGTAGGTTGGAAAGGAGGACACAAAGGCCTAAGGAAAAACTGTGACCTGGTTCTCCTTTATTTCCCAGTAGGAGAGATTAAGATCTGGCTTCTCTCTCTTCACTTTGCTAAGAACCTTTTGGAAAATCTAGTTCCCAAAGTAACAATTTGTTTCTTCTTTCTTTTCAGTGGGAAGCTAGTTTCACGTTTGTGATTCTGAGCCTGATGGGATGCCCACTTCATTTTGTAGTGGCCTTAGAATCGGCCCTTCTCGGCCCATATTGCTTCTACTCGTTTTCAGGGGCTGCAGGGACCAACTACCTTGGCTATGCAGTTGCCTTTCCTTTTCCATATGCAAAATTCCCCTCAGTGTGTGTGGATCCACCACACTATGAAGAGTACCACCTGACACTTCAAACCTTTGACCTGTGCCTGAGCTTTGTGATGTTCTGTGCATCCCTGACAGTGTCCCTCAAGCTCTCTGCAAGACTTATCTGGAATGGACACATAAATGTAAGTTTCAAGAAAGGGGTGCTGGTTCCTAAATGCTAAAATGGAAAGTCTGGTATGTTAATATTTAATCTGTCTCTTATTCACCACCGTATCCTGTATAACCATGCTACTTGGTGCCTGGTGCATAATAGATGCTCAATAATTGTTTTTGTAGGAATGAACAGATTTATGTTGATGTGATGACTGAAGGTATGGCTGTAGGTAGCACCAGCTACTTTTTATCTCAACCCACAATTTAAAAAATTACTAATTGAAATAAATACTAAGAGTTTTGTTTGAAAATTAAAAGCAGCACCCTTAATATTTTTAATATTAGTCAAATGCAGACATCTTAATGTAGCTTCTATCCCATTCAGAAATATAGGCATGCTTCTTGGCTGGAAAAGACTTAGTATAAAAATTCTTCCACTTCCTCTACTCCAGCTCTAGCAGAGAGGCTGATATGAGCTAACATCAAATTTAGTTTTCTAACATTTTCCAGCAGAGCTAATAACAATATTAATGATATAATAATAATAATAAAAATAAGGCCCTGACCAGTGCGTCTCAGTTGGTTGGCTGTCATCCTGCAAAGCAAAAGGTTGCTGGCTTGATTCCTGGTAAGGGTATCATCTGCCTGGATTTCGGGTCCGGTCCCCAGCTGGGCGCCTGCGAGATGCAACCAATCAATGTTCCTCTCACACATCAGTGCTTCTCTCCCTCTCTTTCTCCTTCCCTTTCCCTCTCTCTAAAAATAAATGATAAATAAAGTCTTTTTAAAAATAAAAATATGAACTATACATTTACTATGTATCAGTGTACTTCCCATTTTACAGAGAGTAAACTGTGGCTAAAGAGTTTTTATAACTTGCCCAAGGTCATGCCAATGAGTCTAGATTCAGAACCGAGAGCGATTTCTCTTAATCAGGTTATATTTATTCTGTGCCTTTTGGTCATCCAAACTTTTCTCCTCACTAGACCGTGGCTCTGGCCTCCCGGAGGATTAGAGCTGGGTGATTGGGAGAGGAGCACAAGTGACTTCTGATTCTAAATTCCTGCAGGTATTGATACTGAGTCACTGCTTTGTGGGCTGAACAAACTTCCGTTTGGCAAGAGCGATTTTCCTGGGCAAAGTTTCATAGTGTCTTCATGATTCAAGTCAGTATTATATTAGGATCAGGTGTATTTAAGTAATGTTAGCCATTTTTCCCCCCAATTTGATCCTATCAACACCAACCACAAAAGCTGAAAGATAGGAATTGACACTCTCCATGTCCTCTTGAACGTCTGTGTAAGTCTGCAAAGGAAATCCCATCCATTCTTAGGGACAGAGTTGATAATACAAAGAGGCTCACCAAGAGTGAGATAAACAGACCAAAATCACTCCCCCTGTTGTATTAAGCCATCTAGTAGTTCAGTATTTGAGACTTCTCCCTCTCGGTGAACATCCCAAATTTTTAAAACTACACATTAAAGCATTGGCAGCCATGACCCCTCAGTATGAAGAGTTCATCAGATGCCTGACTGTCATTTTTAAGCATGACACTGATACCTCTCAGTTAAATGTAAGATAGAAGGCAGGGAGAAAATAAGTTAAAAATTTATGAAGAACTTGGTAAGCCAGCCCCTTGGAAGCCTAGCTGTGAGGACACCTAAAGTGCCTGGGGAGAGAGAAAATTAATTGAAAACAGAGGAAAGTTCTCCAACTTCTAAGTTTTGCCTTGGCCCTTCTTGCTCAGGATACAATTCCTGGTGTGTGGCTTCTCAGCTAGGCATAGGATCCAACACAGCTACAACACATTTCTCCAAGTGGACCCGTGACGTCTGAATCACCCAGGATTCTTGCTAAACCAGATTTCCGAATCCAGTCCAAGACCATTCCTACGAGGTCAGAAGCTCTGGGGATGGAGGCAGGGAATGTGCATTTTTAACACATGACCCAAGACATTCTCGTGAAAATTCTCTTCCTAGCACAAGATTATCTTAGGGTCACTTCTGAACAGAATCTCGGTTTCCCTGTCTGCATAGAATGTAGCACTAGTTTGGGCGAGAGTTCCAGATAAGTTTAATAAGCAGCATGTCTTGGGTGGGTGCTTGTTGATGGCTTGACACGATGCAGTCTGCAATGGTGGCAGATCGTGTTTCACTAGGGAGGACGAGTAGCTGATGGGATGGGATATGGTTTTCAGTGTTAATAAACACGACGCTGCCTTGAACTGCAAGGAGCATGTGCAGCCTGAGCAAACCTTTGTTACCATGCAGATATCTCAGCTATCTTAGGCACAATTTCCACCAGTAAAATGAAAGTACTGTTTATCAAATTTCTGGAAAACATGCAACTTTCTTAGAAGGAAAGGCAAAGCCTTTGTTGGCAGACAGAATTCTATGGAGTGATTCTATATTTAATGAACTTCTATACAGTTACATTGTTATATTCCTCACATGCTAAAGGGAATAAGTAATGTTTTAAAATTTTGTTAAAATGATAATAAATATTGTAAACTAGGCTGCTGATTCACACGTCTTTCATGTATAAACAAAACACTGAAAACGCTTTTAAAAGCTGCACTTTTGAGTGTCTGCCTAAAAATTAAAATTCCCTTATGTAAATATACTACATATCAGGAAATTCAAGGACTATGAAAATTTGTAAAAAAGAAAAAAATGATGGTGTGAAGCAAGGTTTGGGGGAAATTGTAATTTTACTTTATTTTATTGTAGAAAGAAATCAATTTTTTTCAGATCCATATGTAATGGTTAGTATTATAACAGAGAATGTTCACACCTAAGAGTTTTTTTCTTTAAGTTCAAAAACATGTTTTCAGAAATGGATCAAATACTCCCTCAGGAATGACCACATTCATTATTCCTTTCTCCTCCCTGTGCCTTTCAGTTTAGTAGAATTCAAGTCATTGTGTGTCCCAGTCAGCTGAAGCTGCTATAACAAAGTACCATAAATGGTGTGGCTTCACCAACACACATTTTTTTCCTCACTGTTCTGAATGCTGGAAGCCCAAGATCATGGTTGGGTTTTGGTGAGGCCTCTCTTCCTGGTGTATGGACGGCTGCCTTCTCCCGTATGCTCACATGCCTTCCCTGTGCCTGCCGCTGGAGAGAGGAGGATCTCTCTCTTCTGACAAGGGCACTAATCCCATTTTGGGGACCCCATCCTCAATGAGCTCATCTAAACTTTATTACCTTTCATAAGATACATCTCCAAATCTTTTCACTGTGGTGATTAGGACTTCAACATATGGATTTGGGAGGAGGAGGCACAAACATTCGATAGCATCTTGTTGAAAGTCACATAGTGATGGTGTGTGAGCATGCAGTCCATTGGTACCCAACAAAAATCACAGCAAAAAAATGCTTGAAAGAGTCACTCAGGGTTTGACCATTTTGATAAAAACTCAGAAGAGCATTGTGTGAGTGCTACAGACTAAATGTCTGTATCACTCCCCCAGATTCATATTGAAGCCCTAACTCCCCCTGGGATGGTATCAGGAGGTGGTGCATTTGGGAGGTAATTAAGTTCAGAGGAAGCCAGGAGGGTAGAGGACACAGGATGAGACTAGTGCCCTTATAAAAAGGTAAAGAGACCAGGGATATCTCTCTGTTCACCACGTAAGATTACAACAAGAAGGTAGTCAGCTGCCAATAGGAGGAGGGCTCTCACCGGCCACTGAACCTGCTGGCACCTTGATCTTGGTCTTCTCACCTCCAGAACTGTGAGAAATAAATTGTTGTTGTTTAAGCCACCTGGTTTTTGGTCTGTTGTAGCAGCCCAAACTTACTAAGACAGTTAGCCCTTCAAATTTCAAGGGCCTCCTGGGAAGGGGCGGAGCTGGGAAAGCAGTAGGAGCTCCCTGCTTGGGCAGCTCCGTGTGTCCACAGGGGCTGAAGTGACCCTGTCGGTTTAGGACACCACGCGGGAAGCAAACGAGCACAACACAGAATTTAAGTCGAGAAACTAAAACCCAAAACAACCATAGCCAGAATTGTCTACATTCCTGGTTCACTAAGTAATAAAGTGATGGGAAAGACAAGAATTGGGACGCCAGACGCACTGCAGCTGTCCCCTGTAGCTACTCTGCCCCTCCTCCACGGAATGGAATGGCTTTGTTTGTTTTCCTTTCATTATTCATTGTTATGTTTGGGTTTTTGTGTGTTTTTTTTCTTTAATGAAAGGGGGAAAGAAAATATTTTTGCCCTTATCATGTGAGACAGTGATTTTATTTTTTTCAATGAATTGAGAAATACTTGCTTCCCATGAAAGATGTAGGTAAACCTTTTAAGTGCAGTTCACAAACATGGGGACAGAGCATTTGTCAGTGGAGGACCCTCTTTTTTCAAAACAAAGACAAATTAGCAAGCAGCAGTATCCTGGCTCCAGGCCTTTCGGTGGAACTTGGGCTGCATCGTTTGCAATATAAATACGTTTTGAAATAAGTTTACCTGTGACTCTCATCCTCCAGATCTGAGGCCTCATCTTGGACTATAGTAGATCTTTCTGGCGCTTCTGGGAACTAAATCCCTTTGGGTAAAACTCAAACAGGACCACAGAACAATAAGAATCCATCATTCTCACTCACAAATTTCATTACGTGGTCTTTTCAAATTGGTCAGTAGAAAACTCAGATTCTAGAAAAATAATCACAATTCAGGGCATTACTATTCTTGTGATCTCATTATTTTCTCTGGAATAATAATAGCACTGACATAAAACTGGGTAACAGAAGAATAATTCTAGGAGCTATTTATTGGGCAGTTGCTATTTTTCAGGTGCTTTACCTCCTCTATTTCCCACAAAAGTTTGAAGCTCATTATACCCATTTCACAGATGAGGATGTTGAGGTGCCCGTGTAGAGCCAGGATTGTCTCCCAGGTCTCCCGGAGCCTGAAGCCCAGGCTTCCTGCTGCTTCTTGTACCTCTTAGGTGGTAGTGTATCTTCACTGCTACCTATTCCAAGTGACCTTGCACAGTCTTGCTTTTCTTGGATGATCTTTCTTACGTTTCTCACAGACAAAAATATAACCCATTTTAGAAATGTAAGTTAGTTTTCCCAGGATATTTTTATTTTATTTAATCAATGGAACCATGCCAAGGGTGACAACAACTTACTAAGAGAGGGGAGGAGAGTCAAGTAATGTATTAAAATAAGCTTGATTTTTTTTTCAAAGACAGTGCAATAGGCAGGAAGGGGTTAGTAACCTGAGAATAACTTGTAATCAATTTTTACTTTATAAATTATTGTCAACATATTTTCCTTCTAACTTGAAATCAGTTTAGTCTTTTAATATAAAATATCCTACTGATTTTTTCCTTGCTCCTTAATCTTAATGTACAAATTTTATATTAATTAATATATTATTAATATATCTTAAATAAAAAGTTGTGTTATATTTAAAAGAAGAGATTTTTGTTTTCTAAAAAGGCAGAAATTTGAGTAGCAATCAGAAGCCTTCATTCTCTACAATCATAGAAATTCAGTGTTCAAAAACAATAAAAATCTGGACTTACACTAGTGAATATTTCAAAATGATTATAGCTATGTTAATATGTGAGTCCTAAACCATTTAAAAGCGTAACTATGTTGGTTGGAGACTTGAAATTGCATAAATTAAAGAGTAGAACACTTGGTGGCTATTATTGGATGCCTGAGTTCACTCCCCATAGGAAAGAAGGGAGAGAAACACAGGAAGTAATTAGGGCGAAAAACAATGGGGGTTGTGTGGGGTAGGGAATGACACAATGACACTTCCCCTCCCAGACTGACCCTGGGAGCCAGCAGGGACTGTGCACAAGGCAGCAGTTCACCCCTGCTCACATCAGTAAAGGCAAAACTTCCTCATCTCTAAGACCACCGGGCTGGCCACCCAGCCTCTTAAGACCTTTCCAGATCTGTCTCATCTTGCGGTCTTAAAGTACAACTTTATTCCACTGGAGAAGATTAACATTCCGAGGGAGAGATGTGAGCAGCAATGGCTGGCTCTTTACCTGTCCCACGCCACACCAGTGAGTTGCGGGGGTGCACCACGTGGCCTTACTATGCTAGCTTACAAAGTCTATGTGCCAGCAGTATTACTCATGAGAGACAGTATGAAGGTTGTCACAGACTCACAGATCACTTTAACCACTTTAGAAAAACACCTTCATTTGCTCAATATTCAATTTGTCACATCAAACCAAACAGAATTACCTTGTTGGCTGTCTTTAGCAAAAAACAAAACAAAACAAAAAAACCTTACTTACCATTACATTATTGAATAAGTAAGGAACTTATAACTCCAGTTTACTTGCAAAAAGTTTGTTTTAAAATGTTTATCTCCTCTTATATCACATAACTAACCTAGATGAAAAGGGAAGCTGCGAGTTAAAGCAATTAATTACTAGATACTGGGTGGTAATATGTACTTATTAGATAAGAGTAATATCTTCCGTTCACTACTACTGCATATGACTTTCCTCTTGCCAGGTGTCAAGGAGTATGAGCCTAAAGCCCCAGATACAACATTCATTACTTATACTTGCTCCTCTATATTAACTGAGCATATATTAAGTGTCAAATATTATGATAAAGGCTAAAAGATAAAAACAGAACAATGAAAAAGACACATTTAGGTCCTCTGTTGACTTACAGGGACTGAGGAAAAATGAGACGAGCCAGGAGGACCAAGAGCCCAGATGAGGACCAAGATGTGAATTAGGGTGTGATGGTGAACATGAAGAACACGTGATACATGTAAGAGATATTTAGGAGGTAGAATCAATTGGACTTAGTAACAGTGAGCATTTAGGACAAGGGCTATCTTTTGGACCCTCTCCTGCGTGTCTCAGACACATCAAACTCAAGATGTTCATAATGGAGCTGATCATCTCCACGTCCCCAACACCTGCTCTTCTTCCTGTATCTCCAGCTCAGTTGCCAGCACTCAGGACACTCAGGAGTCATCCTTGACTCCTCACACCTGAGTCATTCACCATATCCTCCATCTGTTTCTCCACCGTGTCTCCCTGACTGTACTGATCATGATGGCCCCGGTTCAGCCCGTCGACTTCTGTCATTCAGGCTTCTTTGCTTCCATTCGTGCAGTCTTGTCTTTCTTAAGAAGTATGCTCCACGTGGGCTCTAAAATAAGCTCTCCACAGCTCAGATCTGCTCTTATTTCTTCCCTGCTTTACATCATTCTGTGGCTTCCCTTCATGCTCAGGTTACAGCCAATATTCTTCACGTGACATCCACAGTATTCAGCTCCTCTCCAAGAATGTGAGTTCCTTGAGGACAGAGACTGTCCAAGGGAAGCAGGAATGGTGGGGCTGAGAGTGGAGAAATCAAGAGCAGCAGATTGCAATACTAGATGTAATTTTTATGTCTTTCAAGCCATAGCTGTCTATCTTCCCATTCTGTCTAATCAACTTTAAATTCAAGCTGCCATTCAAAGATTTCAGAAAGTGCCCTTTACCTTTTCTGTTAATTTTCAAAAAGTCCCAAACCAATCCAAACCAGACAAAACAAATAGCAATTGACCAAAAGAGTTATTCAACAGATTCCCCACTTCCTTAGACAGCCCCTGCCCACAAAAGTAGCAGTTCTTCCTGACTGTTTTATGCTTATGCCAGATATTTTATTACACATATATTTCTTTTTTATATCTTTCTGCCATCCCCTTTTCCCAGTATCACCAATTTTGTTCTCTCTGGTGATTCCTCTTAAATTTTTAAGTGGTACAATGATGCTGTTACTTGAGTCATCCTTCCTTGTGTTTCTGTGACATAAAAAAGGCTAAATTAAATGTCAAAAGTGACACTCTAGTCTCATTGATAAATTGTAGAAATAAACATTGCTTCATTTTTCTTTTCTTCCTAGGGTCAAAAGAACGGACAATAAATTTGAAGTGATATTCCTCTTAAATTTGTTGTATCTGTGGTTATTATTTTGAAATATTTTCCAAATAATTTTGATCTTTAAACATTTCCCTCTATGTTCTAATAAAATAAAAATTTGAAATAATTATACATTTTAGTCCTTTTTTATTGTTAACCTTGTTGTTTTGGATTTACATGTTATGGTTTAAAAATTGAAATTTCATTATTGTTGGCATAGACATTTTAAAACCTAAAACATGAATTTTCAGTGAATAAATGTTTTCTTTAAATGTCTCTTGTTCCTGTGTGATGTTTCATTAAACTATAATTTCATAATACCTAAATTAAGGAAACACCTTTAGTAGCATTTCTTCATCTCCATTACCAAAGTGACTGTAGATCTTCAGACATAATTGAAACAGAATAGTGGCCATAATGAGAAAGGTCTCCTCCCTCCTGACCTCTCTGTAGCTTGTGTTTGACCCTCATGACAACATTTAAGAATTGGAAGGGATTTTAGAGGTCCTTTAGGCCAACTTCTCATCAAGTGTCCCAAGATCTGCATGCCCCTGCTAGCTCAACACATCCCAAGAGGCAACCCCATCCAGCTGTTGAGTGGCTGTGAACGTAAGAGATGTTTCTTAATTTGGCCAAAGATCTGCTTCTTGTCTTCTCTATGTCTTGGACCATCTATAGCTCCTAACAGCACAGTGGAGTGGTTCTCCTACATGATCCCCAGACCAGCAGCATGTACATCACCAGGGAACTTATAAAGATCTGGAAACTCTGGGGCTGGATCCCAACAGTCTGTTTTAGGAAGCTCTCCTCCAAGTAACTCTGATGCATGCTCAAGTTTGAGAAGTACTGGTGTCATGTAGCAGAAAGTGGGTGGGGCTTTGAAATAAGGTACCCCTGGATTCAGATCCTGGTCCTCTGTCATTTTAAGCAATAGCCTTGTGTTCTCCCCTGGTCAAATGACGCTGATGGAGATAGCTAATTCCCAGTCTTGCTGAGAGAAGTCAGTGATAGGATATAGGTAAAGCACACAGCAGAAAATCTAACATAGCTGCACTCAACAATATTGTCTAGTGTTATGGATTCATTTGACACACTTATTAGATGCCTTTGAGCATCAGTCTTTATTAGATGCATTTGAGAATGGACAAGCACAGAATAAAAATTTTAGACATAAAGCTTTTAGGCTTATGGTGAAAAAATATGATAGAGAAGCTAAATGACATGTTCAAGGACACACAGCTCAACTACTGGAAGTCCTATAGGTGCCTCCCAGACCTCTGCTCTTCAATCAATATATTTATGTGTCCCTTGATGCAGCAATATGATATCTAGTCCTGGGCCTGGTAATTATACAAGTAGGGACTTCAGATTTACTGTCTGAATTGATTTTAATTTTATTTGAGCATTTCTACCCAATATTGAGCACCCTGGCTATTTATTTATTTACCTACATTTTGCTTTCTTATTTATATTCCACTCTGTTCTAAAGGATTTAAGGTGACTATAGGGCATTATATTAGAGCTGAAGTTCCTGCTGCAGCATCAACTGTAGGGCCCGTGAAGTCCAATAGTTGTTCCCTGTAACTTTAGCAAGAGGCAAATGTGCAAAATTCTGAGACTCCAAATGGATCCTATCTGAAGTAGTCCAACACCAGGTGCTTTAGGTTAACAAGAATCCTATGTGTAACCTGTTCAAAAGTATAGTCAGATACCAAGAAATATAGGAGGTTATTTCTTGCTTTTGCATTCACGAAGACACAAGCAGACATTTTGCTATGCCCTCGCCTATAGAGAACTAAATGGTTAACACTCACCATCCCATGCCAGAAAGTCTGCTTTACAGACCAGAAGGAATAAGGCACCTTAACTTTAAACAGCCTGTTTCCAGTTTTGTGTGGCTGTTAATATTTCTGGACTAGTGACAGAGGCCAAGGCAGGAAAATGGACTGGGTTACTTATAATTCTTTGAATGTGGACACATCAGCTTGTGGGAAGGAAACTATTTAAAATGGAGCTTAGGGAAAAGGAAAAAAAATCCCCCTTCCCCATATGAGATTCTTCCATGGTGTTGTCATGCAATCTTGAAAACCTCCATAGAACAGTAGATCACTCTCATTGGCTATATGCAAATGATCTGAGACCCAGTGGTTTCCTGCCAGGGAAAAACTTATAATAACAGAGCAAGAATGCAATCTGAGCCCTTGTTCTCTGAAATCCCTGAAAGAACAGAGTCGTTCTTGACAGGGCAATTTCAGCCCTTGACATTCCAGGAAATAGCTTAATAATGTCATTTAGGCTGAGGTTGTAACCAATCCTAAGACATGGAGACACAAACGCAATATTTAAGATTTAAAATATCAGTTTGGGGACCATCATTTATTTTCACAGAGAATTTAACAACAAAAACCACCACCACAACAAAAATTAAGCAAGGCATCCTAATTAAATAGAACATTGTCTCTGCTAATTAAACCCAATATATGAAAAGGAAGGGTTTCTGCCAAGAAATTACAGATACATCCTGAATACTATTTCCTTCCCCTTTACTTTTCTAGGTACTGGGTCCACGCCATATCCAGGATGTGACACCCAAATAAAACTGTATTTTAATCATTAATATTTACGCAGAAGTTAACCCCGCCCTAGGGCCTCAAAGGCCTTTATGAGACATGCTGGCCTTTACATTTCAATGTGTTTCATTTTCTCTGGGTGCAGTACAGCTGAAAAAGGTTACAAGACTCAGGTTAAAAGTCAGGAAATGGATCAGGGCCCCACACTATGACATCATTTTCTTGCAATGCAATGAAGCAATGACATTTCCTGTAGGAAAAAATGATTAGAGCAGACAGGCAGCCTCACTTAATGCAGTGTTCGCAGAAGAAGGTGTCTGGCCTGCCACACTCCGGCCACTTTCTGCCTGCTTCCTGTTCCCCGGCCCAGGCTTCTCAGAGGTCAGAGAGAAGGACTCAGGCCACTTTATTTTATGATAGTCTTGATATATTTAAAATGAAGGTATGCTAAAACTTAGTTACAGAGATTGTGGATTTTTTTAAAGATTTTATTTATTTATTTTTAAAGAGGGAAGAGCGGGAGAAAGAGAGAGAGAGGGAAACATCAATGTGCGGTTGCTGGGGGTCATGGCCTGCAACCCAGGAATGTGCCCTGATTGGGAATCGAACCTGTGACACTTTGGTTCGCAGCCTGTGCTCAATCCACTGAGCTACGCCAGCCAGGGCTGAGATCGTGGATTTTTAAAAATTTGTTATAGCAACGAATACTTTAAGACAAAAGTCTATCATTTTTCTGCTTACAAAATAGTTTTGTTTTATTTTTAAAAGTGGCGTAGAGATAGAGCCACCAGGAATGATTGTACAGGTCAGCCAAAGAGAATAAAGAGCAGAGAGTAAAACCTGCCTCACTCTTCGTCGCCAAACCATGCTTGCTGGTACAGGGCTGCCTTTCTCGGATTCACATGAAGGTCTCATGACCAGAGATAGGTGGTCTTGTAAATGCACACCATCTCAGTTAAACGATGGACCAGTCTTCTGCTTTCAGTCCTGGGTGTCTCTGTAGCTGTAGGTATAACATCTTTTAGAAGCATCTCCAGAAGTGTGTATGTGAGGACCTGTTGGATAACCTCCTGGTACGGTCACCCCAGCACGTGGACTGCCTTACGAACAGGTGCCGCCAGGGAGCCACACAGGCTCTGCGAGGCACCTGGCTTGGTGAGTAGGGGCACAGGGCTAGGTGTAAGCCCTGTCAGGTGATTTTGTACACACATTGCGTAACTAGAGTGGCATTACTGGTCCTCCAGATGGTAGGTCCTGCTCTGAATCACATGCAGACGGACCTGCTCCAGACCAATGCAGAGACCGGAAAAAGAATTTAGGGTCTCGGGCCAATACACTGGGACACCATCTCAAACAGCCCTTGCCTTCATCTGTGGCCTTGTGACTCAATTCAAGCAGCTGTGTTTCTGCCTCGTACATCGGTCCTGGTGGCTGGGTGCCAGGTGAGCGTGGCCTGGAACTAAGGATCTATTCCCTTGAGTTACTGTTAGAGACTGGAGAACTGCCTCATAAACAATGGAATGAGACACCCAGGCTTAGAACCTTCTGTCATTTTTCTTCTTCCAGTCTCCCTGCCTGGATTCTCCTGGGAGTGAGCAGAAGCCACCGAGCAATGACGGTGACTGCAGATGTGGCAGAAGAGAACAGCTGCCTGATGCTCCTGCCCATTTCAAAACAAAAGTAATACTCAGTCGCTTTTCCATCAGTGGAAGTGAGAGACGTTTCTACTAGGGAAAAAAAAATCAAACAGTTAAGACTTCAGAAAGGGAAAAATCCTCGTATCCGTGATGGATTTATCCACTAGAAGCAATGATTCTAAATACTGTGCTAGACTTGCCAAACAGATGTTAGCTCTCTGTGGAAGCTGAGTGGGTGGGTGTCAAGGATGTTCCCAGGCACTGTTTACACAGCATTCACTAATCAAGAGTGTTTCCACAAATCAATACGCAGCAACTGGATGGCCCTTGCAGAGACAAATAGGCTATCTCCAGAAAAATTAGCAAATATCTGAAGGGCTTAACTTTTCCCCAGAATGAGTCAAAACACAAGCATAGCTGTCACACCTCTCCCTCACTGCCCTGTGGTGTTCTCTCAAATGCGTGGGTGGGTCTTCATACACGAGGCACTGTTTCCCAGGTCTATCAAAAGTATCAATGGTTACAAGTCTAGGAAGCATAACAAGCCTAGGAAGAACTATAGAACTTTAAATTTTGAGCAAAAATATAAACCATCCAAAATCACAGGGGTTTTATTACTCTCCATTCTTATAGTACCTCATCACTCCCTTTTAAGAACTCATTATTTCCTACAGTTAAACTTATTTTTTTTATTTATTTTACACTTAGTGTATCTGCATAGTCGCAAAGCCTAAGGCCTGTATTTTCCCCCATTTGAGTAACGCTTCCACTTGTCCATACATGTTGGAAGTGTCATTTAACTTAAATACACAGATCAGACTTGTTTAAGACTGTCCCCTTTCACCTTGCTCTAGGCAAGGGGGAAGATCAAAGTTTCCTGTATTTTTTAGGGATGACCCCTTCTTTGTTCTGAACACTTCCCACAGCTCTTGCTTGCAGAAGCTTCTGCAAAGACTGACTTGTTTTTCTATTCTGTAAATCCACTTCTTACACATTACAAGGCCCTCATTGTCCATTTGGCATTCTAGAAGAGGAAATTTACCTATGTAGATCGATTCTTTCAATGCGATGAAATTTAAAATTCATAATATTAAAATATTTTTAGTAGAAAGAATTCTCAGAATTAGATTTTTAAGAAGGTGTTTGTAATTGATATGTGGGAATAAGGCTGAGCTAGAACAATGGAAAAACTCATGTTATCAATTCTGCCATAAAATAACATGACTGAAAGTTTTTATGTGTTTTATTTTTACTTTAAAGTCACCCTGATTTATTAATTCACTGATTCTTTTTTGGTCAAAATATAATACAAAATAAATGATGAGATATTATTTGGCTTAGTTCATTAATTTATTATCAGTTAAAAACATGCAGAGTGCCCTCTAGGGTACAAGGTACAATGTTCATAAAACAGAGATGACACGGAAATAAACACCATGAAAAAGTTTGAATGGGTTCAATACTTACCAGGCTAAGGACTGCGAAGTAAATAATTTTACCTTTTTGGGTTTTAGTTTTCTCATGTGCAAAACAAAGAAGCCAAAATTAATTATAAGACCTCTTTAGCTCTAAAACTGGTACTAAAAGAAACACATGCCAGGCCCTGACCAGTGTGCCTCAGTTGGTGGACATCGGTCTGCAAAGTGAAAGGTTGCTGGTTCAGTCCTTGATCAGGGCATGTGCCTGGCCTGTCCATTCAGTCCCTGGTCAGGGTGCATGTGAGAGGCAATCAATCAATGTTTTCCTCCTTCTCTTTCTCCCTGCCTTTCCCTCTCTCTAAAAATAAATAAATAAAATAAAATAAAAAGAAATGCACACCAGTGTGCAAAGTGAATTTAAAGTGCACAAACCCTCACATGCTTTGGCAAATATCATGAGGAAAACGAGCTCAGATTTGAATTATGACTGCAGATAAAGTGATGGATGCTATTATAGACACAGCAAACAACAGGAGGAAAAATATGGAGCTTGGCTGTAAATAGGAGAAAACATCTAAATAAAATGGGCAGACTAGACTGGAGGGAGACAGAGCAGAGAGCTGTAAGTGTACTGAGAATCTCGGATCAATCAATCACCAAGGATTTTATTCTACTCATGTTACTTTATTTGTTAAGGGATTCTTAAGGGGGCGCCTGAGATAATGTGGCCGAGGATTATAAACCATGCTAAGTATAGCAGACTGCAAAAATATCCTAGCATCTAACTCTATAAGACTAGTGGAGGAAGGGCATTGGTAAGTAGAGAGGACTTAGAAAATATTTTAAGAATGCTCTGAGGCTCAGCTTCAAACAGTGGGTCCTGGAAGAGGACTGTGCAGAAACAACAATTACAGGCAGACAGGGGGTGGTAACAAAAATGGAGTTATTCTCTTTAAGCAGAAACTATGGGCAACCACCACTTGGGAGAGGTATTGCCAATCTGTTGCAAACAGTCACTTTGGTTGCTAACCAAGGAAGAGCCTTCACATGTCCTCAAGAAATAAATGACACTTGAGTGTCATAGAAAGATTTCCCATACACTCATTTCTCTCAGAAATAGGAAACTATATGACACCCTGGAATTCTCTGCTCTCTTCCACAATGAGAACTAGGTGAGGCCAACTGCATTGCCCTTTTTGCCTTGTTTGCCAGGAGGCTGGAAACAGAATCTAGGCATCAATTTCAGGACCTACATTTGAATTGTTAACCCTATATTTTAAATTTTTTAACTTCTCACTCAATCTTTTGCTCTTGACAATTTTACAGTATTTGTATCTTTTGTTACATGTCACCTCTTTCATTTATTCATTTCACAGATTATTTATTAAGCACTTACTATGCGCGAGGCATATCTAGTACTTTTGGAGGGCAGGTGGAATGTGGCCTGGGCTGGCAGGCAGGAGACTCTGCTTCTGGCTTGCACTGTGTTTAGGTCGTCCGGCTTGATGTTTATATTTGGGATAGAGTTCAAGCATTTTCCAGATGAACAAGGGTTCTGGGGCATATAGCTGGTTTTCCTAATACTCACCCCACCTTCATCTCAGTTAAGAGTGGATTTTTCCTGTGAGTGTCTTTGATCCTACAGCTGCAGACATTCTGGCACCAGGGAGCCTTACAGGTCAAGGCACTAGGACACGCAGAGGTCAGTGAAATCAGGGGACTTCTTAGCAACGGCTGAGAACCTATGGGGGTGAGCACCGTGGCTTCCAAGATGAATGGGTGATGTCGTTTGTGGTATAAATAAGGGTGCACTTACTGAGCTCTGACTGGGATACGACTTGTGAGTTGCAGAACAGTGCTGTTTGGAGGAGACTCTCTGAGGAAAAGCAGTCAATAAACTTTGTGCTTCCTTTAACCTGTGAAGTCTCTTTTATTATGTCAGGCTCCCAAAGATCGAGCATCACAGGGTACAAAGGCAAAAGTGTGAACCAGAATCTCAGTTTCTCCATTTATGGAATCAAGTAGCTAGACTCACTAGTCTTCTAGCCCCTTCTAGTTTAATCATTTGTCATATTGTGACAATCAATTCTACTCCCAGCCTTTGGCCCCACTACTCCACACAGTCATCATTATCACCCTCTTCAAAAATAACAAAAGCAATATACAAACAAGTACAGCAGAAACACCTAGTACAATGGCAATACTGAAGGACAAGATTGAGACCTACGTAAGAATTACTGAGTTACAGCAAATGTATGGCTAAACATGGTTACTTTTCAGGCTAGATCACTTTCTTCATAGTGTATCCAAATCCATGGCCAACCATGCTTCCACAGACTTTTAATATATAGGGTCCAGCACAAATAACGCCCCCTTTTTATTACAAAATGATAAGCATGTAATTCTGTTACATAATAATATCACATTTAAGCACACCGTATGACATTTTAGGTTAAGTGTTCAAATTGCTGTCTTTCTCCTGTGAGACTTTCATGCACCCTACTAACCATACTCAAACAGGCGTTACTTCTGCCGGACCCTGTGTATGTGTACCCATAGTTACCCAGTGCTTAGCACAGTGATGTCTGTATAATAAATATGAAAAGAGGAACTTTTGAACTTAAGAAATAGTTTACACACATTTTTATTTCATAGCAGTGATTTATATATGAAACAATATCTAGAAGTATAAAAGACACAAATGTAGGGAAGACACAGTTCCTGCCCCTTGGAATTTATCATTTAGTGGAGGTGCTTAAAAATGTAACTGACAGCACTGAGTGGTGTGGCTCAGTTGGTTGGGTGTCATGCAAAGTGAGAGGTCACTGGTTTGATTCCCGATCAGGGCACGAGCCTGTGTTTCTGGTTTGGTCCAGGGTTCAAGGTGTGTGCAACAGACAACTAATCGATGTTTCTCTCTCACATTGATGTTTCTTTCCCCTCCTGCCCTTCTCTTCTAAAAATAAATAAATCTTTAAAAAAAATGTAACCGACATTGAATACAAAACATTGTGGTTCAGTGGTATTTAAAATATGTACATACAAAAACTACAACTTTTTTAAATCAAAAATCAATATTGGGAATGTCAACCAATGGTTGTTGGTGCCAATTCAACACCAACAGAATCCCAGTTTCAGGGTGTGGAGAAGAAGGAAACTTTATGCAAAAGAGCTCAGTTGTCACCCAGCCGTGCTATGAAAATAGCATTGGTTGTAAGGCCGCTCTGGAGCTGGCCCCTCTCCAGCTACACAGCTCTGCTCTGCTCTGCTCCTCCAAGGTCTGATCTACCCTGTGCCAGTCTGTTTTGCACTGTGCTGGTCTGCCTGACTCTGCCCTGGCAACCGACATCTTTAGTGTTTCAGGTGAGCTAGAGTGATATAGTCCTCAGGGAAAGCATGTTCTCCGAGATAGAGGGGAGCAGGCTTATGTGGACAGAAGTTCTCTGCCCCTGGTCTCTGATTGGTCTATTCTCATGCAAAGAAGGACTCCAAATCCTGACAGCTTGATTGCTCTGCAAGGCACTGTCCTCGCTGGTCAGGATAGAGCCTCTCTGATTGGTCAGAGCTATGCAGCTCCAATTGGATAAGGTAAGCCTTGGTCCTATTGGTTGAAATAGGACTCCAGGAACTCCTTTATAAGGGCTGGCTCAGATGGCAGGAACAGAATGCAGTCTGGCAGTTCAGTTCAGGGCAGTGGCAGGGATTTCAACGTAGATTTCTCTGTGAAGTGCAGTTTGTGAGAGAGGCCCCTGTGCAAAATTGGTTGCTAGACCCTACATTTTAAAAAAAATTTAAACCCAGTAAACCACTAGGAGCCCTTCTTAGTAGGTGTCTTTTTTTCCCTCAAGGTTCACAGTACTACCCACCATAGTAAACGGTGCATATATAAAAAGGTAACAAAAGTCCCTACATTTCATAGCTTTGTAATCTGATAAAAATGGTATATTCTTCCTTCCTTCCTTCCCTCCTTCCTTCCTTCCTTCCTTCCCTCCTTCCTTCCTTCCTTCCTTCCTTCCTTTCTTTCGGCAAACAGTTATAACAATTTTTGAATGCTTACTATAGGGAAAGCATGGAGATAGGCTCTTTTGAGAACAGAGGCATGATTTGTTAATGGTTCCTGCTTTCATGGATCTTAAAATATAATGGGAGTGAGAAAACAGTTAACAAAGCAGAATGGAAAAGAAATATCAGTAAAAGGCCATCAAGAACCCTTAGAGGATAGAGTTATTGTGCCCAGAGATTAGGAAAGGCTTCACAATGGAGGTGGCTCTTGACCATGACCTGGAAAATGAAAAGAATTTTAATAGTAGAAACAAAGGGAAAGGTTATCTCAGAAAAAGGAATTAGTGATAGCAAAGATCAGATGCCTGGAAATTAATGCACGCCTTAGGAATAGCAAGTAGACTGGAATGGCTGGAGCATGGAATCCAAAAAAGCTTCAGGGTGATAAGGCCAGGAAGTTAGGCTGGAGCCGGCATAGGAAGGGCCTCCAATGCCATATTTAACCTACTGATTCTATTCAGCTAACAGTAGGGAGCCAGTACATGTTCATGAGGGCAAGAACAAATAGGAGACTGGGAATGTATTCAATATCAAACAAATAACTCTGAACTGAATAATTGCTAAGGGGCAATCAAGTAGGCTAGAAAGAAAAGGTCTTGTAAATGAGATTTAGGGGCAATGGTGCAACCAAAGGAATTCTTTAGTGGGGATGTATTGGTACCCTTCATCTAGCCAACTCCAACATACTCTGCAGATCTCAAAGTGAGTATCTCTTCCTCAGGGAAGACTCCCTGCACCTTGATCAAAGCACATCTCTCTGCTGTGGCACCACAGAGATCCTTGTACCTTTCCTCAGTGGTACTTAGCAGGGTATTTATTTATTTATTTATTTATGTTTTTAGTAGTACTTATATTTAAATACTTATCTGCACTTGATTAATGTGTATATCCCTCGTTGGACTATAAGCTCCATAAGGACAGGGGTTATGTTTCTGTTTTGCCCTTTGAGTTTACTGTAGGCTACCAAATCTGTTTGACCAGATTAGGGACTAAAATAGAGGATAAATGAGAAGGAAGGAAGGAAGGAAGGAAGGAAGGAAGGAAAGAAGGAAGAAAAGGAGGGAGGAAGGAGGAAATGGACACTGTTGGAAAAGAGTAGAGAGAAATAAAATATAAAGTTTGGGACCTGATATACAGGTGTAGTGGTTCCAAAATATGGCTACAAAATTATTTGACACTGCGCTCATCAAAAAGTGGGCTCTATATCCTTTGCCCTTAAATCTGGGAAGTCTTGTGACAAACAGAATGCAATGGGAATGGCAGTGTGTGATTTCCCGGGCTAGGTTGGAACCATTCGGTTCTCTTGATATGCTCACTCTGGGAGAAGTCAGCTACTATGGTAGAAGTTTGACCACCTTGGGACCACCAGGCTGGAAAAGCCAGCATGATGGACAAGCCAGGTGTTCCAGTTAACAGACTGAACTCATCTCTGCCAAGAAGTATAATTGAGCTTGTCCTGAACCCTCCAGACCATCTCATCTGCTGGCTGAGCACCTTTGAGTGGCCTGAGTGATTGTCTTGGAAGCAAAAGAATTGCCCTGCTGAGCCCTGCCTGGCCTTCTAACTCATAGACTCCATATGCACAATAAAATAGTTGTTGTTTTATGCCAGTAAATTTGGGATGATTTGTTACATAGCAATAGCAATGGACATTTACCGAAGTCTCAGTAGAATCCTCCCCAACAAGACCTGTAACAGCTGAGGAAACTGAGATGCAGAGAGATTAATTAATTTACCCACTGCTCTAAATTGGTAGCAGTAAAGGAAGACTTAAGAACCAGGCTTCTGACCCCAAGGCCAGTACCTTTTCTTTCTAACTTATGAGAATGAATTAAGAAATTTTCTGTATAATTACATGCAAGGTCCAAAGAACAACTCTCTCGTGGGACAATTTTATTTCTATTGATGCCTTATTCCTATTGATCATTAAATGGATTAGTCAAACTTCTTGGCATGTAAACAGAGAGTGAACTGTGGCCTTACTTGTCCAGAGCTTACAAATGTGGTAGATGATGTAAAGATTTGCATGCAACTACCTCCCAATTAGTGGAAGAAGCATGCTCAAGTATATAAAACACAATAACACTTCTTCTTAAGTTCGTGGCATTTGAATTCTTAGGTGACTAGGTTTTCAAAGCTGTCAGGTACAAATTCACTGAAAGATCTTTTCTGCTGAAAGAAAAATGCTGCCTTTATTAATATCAATCTTTTCCTCTTCAGAACACTTGCTTGTTAGTGATTTATTATCGACAAGCTGCTTCCTGCTCCTTTTGAAAGTTAGGTTAAAAAAAAAAAATTCTGCAAGTGGAGGAAGAATTCTTCATCTCTTGCCCCCAGGGCAATTTAGTTGAGGCTAATCTTCAGGGGAGAGTTGAGTATTTTTGACTCACAAATTGATGCTGCCTGGTACCACACAAAAGAGAAAAGGGTCGCACTGCTGTGTCTGATGTCAATTGGGAACTAATCCAAAAACAAATAAGGAAGACCAGCTCATGCAGTGTGTGTGGGAAAAGATTCTTTTACACGGTGGAACTTGGCAATTATATTAGAAAAATGGAAAATTTCTCCCTTAAAAAGATCAAAGATATTAATTATCCTTTGTTAGTGGCAATGCCATTATTTTTTTAAAACACTCCATTTGAGGAAAACAACTAAATAATCTGATGCATATGTTTCCCATAACTATATCTCAAAGAAAACTATGTACACTGATGACTCAAAAGTTAATGTTAATCTTATTACATTTTTCCTGTTACTACAGTGAAACCCATCAGAAATCTAAGGAAAGACAGATGTTACATTCAATACAACTCAGAACTGCTCATAACCACAGCTTCACAGATTTTAACAAATGTTAATTTTTTTAAAATCCCACTTGCGGTGTAGAAGGTACTTGGTGGAGGGTGCGTGTACGTGGCTTTAGGTGACATTGGGTGTTTGGACTCTCCCAGTTACAAATGGCAGAACATCCAACTCAAACCAGTTTTAACAAAAAAGTGAGAATGATAGGCTCACATACCAGAAATAGACAGATGGAGAACCCGCTTCAGGCACAGTCAGAAGAGGGGCACACTGGGGCGAGGCTCCTACTTCCAGACTCTGCCTCCCTCTGTTCTCCTCAGTGCTGGCACTTTTCTCAGGCAGGCTCAACCCATGTAATGGAAAATAGCCACTGGCAGCTCTCGGCTTACATTTGGCCAGTTTCCAAACCCAGTAGAAGAATTCTGGATCACCAGAGACACATCCTGGGATTCTACCTTGGCCTCCTTGAATCACGTGCCCACTCTTATGGAATTCTTGGCCACACCTATAAGGTACTGTGAATGTAGAATTTACCTAGAGTTGTAGCTAGATTCCAGCATGATTTACTTTTAATTAAAACCTTGCCCTAAAGAAAGTATATAAGATGGCATGCCAAGTTACACAGCTAAACTTTCCAGAAACTTTCTCCTAAGCTATTTTCCCACACATATCTCACCTTCTTTTCAAACCCAACCTTACAAAAAGAATAATCTGTATTTGCTTGGTCTATTATTTTTTTCCATACTCCTCCTTCTGTCTTATCCCACTTCTCTCCTAAAATGGTGTTCCCTAACATCACTCATCACCTCTCGGGAGCCCAATCTGCTGGTGTCTTTTCGGTGCTCCTTCTGCTTGTCCCCTTGGCACTATGCGGCACTTTAAGCCACTCTCTTTTCCTTGGATCTCTCTATTCCTGAAGCTTGTTCTCCTTTGTCTCTGATAGATTCCTCTTGGTTTTCTTTACTAACTTCTGTTATGTTAGTGCATGCTCCCAGAGGTAGATGTTCTCCAAAGCTGGATTCATTCTTCTTTTCTTCTAACTTCACAGCCTCTCATTGCACAACTTCGTGCAGTTCCATGTTGACTTTAGGATCTGTATGTTCAGTTTTCTCTCTACTACACAATAAATTTTTGTGTTCCTCTGTACTGAATGTCTGTATTAGTTCGTTCAGGCTACTGTACCAGAATATCATAGACTTGGTGGCTTATAAACAACAGATGTGGAGGCTGGAATTCTAAGTTCAAAGTGCCAGCAGATTCAGTGTCTGACAAAGACCTGTTTTCTGCTTCATAGACAGCAGTTTTCTTGTATCCTCACATGGCAGAGAAGGATGAAGAAGCTCTCTGGGGTCTTTTTCATAAGGGTACCAATCCCATTTACCAGAGCTCCAGCCTCATAACCCAATCATCTCCCAAAGGCCCTACTTCCTAATGCTATCATTTTAAACTTTATAATTTCTGCATATGTATTTGGGGGAGGCCACAAACATTTAGTCAATAGTGATGTCCTTCCATCATCTTAAACTCAGCATTTCCAGAAACAGATTTTTAATTTAACTCATGTCTTCTGAGCCCTATAAAATGTCACCACCATTCTTCCAGTCATCCAGGGTTGAAGGGAATAATTTTCACTATTCATTCTCACCTCATATCCAGCTAGACTTCCAAAAGACCCCAGACTCCACTTTTCTATCCCCACTGCCACTGTAGTTCACACCTTCATCCACTCCAATAACTTCCCAGCTTATTTATTTTACCTAAACAGTCTAACTGAAAACACATGCCCAATATGCTCTGAGTTGCTTATCGCATCCCATGCAACAAGTCCGAAATGCTTACTTTTCAAGGCTTTCTATGACTAACGTCTGTCTTTCTTTTTACTTTCATCTCCCATATGTTCATTTTGGGCATTCTCTAACTGAGTCACACCATCCACCCTTTCATGTCTCTGCTTACGTTATTATTTCAGTGTCAGTGGCATTCTTTTCTACCCATTAGTGTCCTACTTACCCTATGAGACTCGCCTGTGGTAGAAACAGTGCAGTTCATCAAGTATTCTTTGTTTTCTCCCTGCAAAACATGTGGTAGATCACACTTGTCTTACCCCTTTGCATCCAGCAGAGTCATGTGACTGGCTTTGAGGGGTGAGGCTTAAAAGATGTCAGCAGTCCAACATCATAAAGTGAAGTCAGACTTTTTATTACATGAAGACGACCTAAATATATTTCTTGTTCCTGCTACTTATCCATTATGGCTTGAATGAGGGCTCTGGTTCATGACATCTTAGACTGTCAGATCAACCATTGATAAAGCCAATCGTATGAAATCATATAGTGTCTGCCCAGAAGTGGTCAGAGAGAAGGCTGAAGTTTTGGTAGTATATCAGTCAAGGGCAGGTGGGATTATGCTGCATAATGATTATCTTGATTTTCATTACCATTGCTATCAGTAAATCTTGCTTTGAATTTAGTGTAAAGAAAATCTTGTGGATATGTTCTTTTGTATCAGACTTCTCTCCCTCAATATTATACATGTGAGATTCATTTTTCTGCATATATTGTAGTACATTCTTTTTATTGCTCTGTAAGTATACCATTATATAGCTATACCCACAGTTCATCTCTCCGTTTTTCTGTTGATGGTCAATCGGGCTGTTCTCAGTTTTCGGCTATTAAGAATAATGTTGCTATGAACATGCTTTTTGTAAACATATGAATGCATTTTTATTATGATCCCTAGGAGTAAAGTCATACGATATACATGTCCTACTTTAAGAGACAAGGCCAAACTCTTACCTAAAGTGATCGTACCAACTTACATTCCTACCAGCATTTGTGTGTTACTCTGCATCTTTGCCAGTTCTTGGTATTGTCAGTTATCTCAATGTTAGTCATTCTGGCAAAAGTGTAATAGAATCACATTGGTATTTTCCTGATGACTAATAATATTTATTGACCATGTGAGTATCTTCTGTGCACCTCTGCTCCAGTCTTTTGTGCACACTTTTCTACTGGATTGTCTGTTTTATTTCTGACTGATTTATAGAAGTTTGTTACATTTCCTAGCTATGAGTTATTTCTGAGTTCTATGCCTTGCAAATACATTCTTCTATTTTACAGCTTGCTTTTTAGTCTCTTAATGGTGCCTTTTGTCCTCACCCGAGGACGTTTTTTTCTTTGCTTTTAGAGAGAGAGGACGAGAGAGAGACAGACAGACAGACAGAAACATAGATGTGAGAGAAACATTGACTGGTTGCCTTCTCATACACACCGTGACCAGTAATCAAACACGTGACTGTTTGATGTACGGGACAATGCTCCAACCGAGCCACATTGGCCAGGGCTTAATGGTGCCTTTTGATGGCAGAAGCTCTCAGTTTTATCCAAGTCCAATATACCAAGCTTTTCCTTTATTGTTAGCATTTTTTGTGCCCTGTTTAAGAAATACTTTGCTGTTCCAAAGTTACAAAGATACTTCCTTATGTTAATTTCTATAAGTTCTATCATTTTTCTTTTCACATTTTGTTCTATAATCCATCTGGAATCACTTTTTCGGTATGGTGTAAGATAGGAGATCAAGATTCATTTTTCACACATATGTAATGTAATTTGACCTATTACACACATTAATCATTTCTCAAATCTCAACTTCCCTAAGATTACCATATTGTTCTTGAGGTTTCTAAAGCGCTGTCAGGTGGCAACCCCTGTTAAAAACTCATCAGGTTTCCCTGAAATCATTTTATTGGGGTGGGGACAGACCATCATGCCTCCTTATTCTAGATATCGGCAGACTGGCACTTCCTCCCTAACCAGCAATTTCAAGGCTTTGAGGAAATTATTTTTGTCCACCAAAATAAAGAAATTCTACCCTTCTCTTTGGGTCCCTTCAGTCCACCAACACACATATGTCCTTTATCATAAGTTAAATTGCATTCTCTTCCACAGTATTTTGTGGACTTATTTGTGTGTGTGTGTGTGTGTGTGTGTGTGTGTGTGTGTTTGCGAATTTCAGTGTTCTCCATAAAGTGAACGCTTCACAGATACTGGACTATAGCTTATTAGCTGTGGAAATATGTTCTCCCATCCTCCAATGCTGACTCATAAAGAACAGGAAAAAAAAAAGCAGCCAGATGCAGCTCATAGGAGGGCCAAAGACCTGCCTCTGGATAAAACCATCCAGGTTCTGGTTCCAGTCCTATTTCCCATGAGTGGTGGGACCAAATGTGATTCCCTTAACCACCCTAAGCTCATTCCCATTCATCTGCTCACTCCAGATAATATTACCCTTGTAGTATAATGGGCTTTGTATTAGTATTTCATAGGGCTGTTGTGCAAAAAATTACATGTAAAGTCATTGTCTCACAGCCTCCCATACATACTGCACCTAATAAATGTTACAGATTATTATTTCTGCTATTAATGCAGAAGCCCTACTAATCATTATCCTAGAGGCCCTCCAAAGGAAGAAATTAAAAAGCTTGATATAAGGAGGTGAAATTTCTGGTTTTCATTAGTGCACACACAGCCAAATGCTTTACCATACGTGCTCCAGTTTCTTCCTCACTGTCCAAAGGCATACTTTGGTAAAAGGAAAAATATCTTGAATGTCAAGCTTTTTCCTGAGATAGAGTGCAATAAATAGGTAATAAACATGCCAGCTGTGAAATGAAAAAAAAATGTGTTCTATGGTTATATTCTCCTTGGATTATCATAGTGACATTGGTTTGGAATATCACTTCCAAAATGACTTTTTCATTTGACTCCAAATCTCCTGGGGCAGGAGAGTCCTCTGTAATTGAATAGGCCATTAATGATATGTAGCAGAAAAAAAGAATAATTATAGTCATCAAAAATAATTTATACATTTATGAATTATTAATAAAAACTAATAAATATTAAGATGATAGAGCCTTTAAACTTTAATTGATATAATAACGAGGACTAAAGGCCATTTTTTGTAAAAACTAGGTGGTATGCAGACAAAAGATGAATGCAACTATCAGAAGGGCTTGAGATCATTCCTTTTACTTTTTTTCCACATAAATTCTAGGGATTATTGTGAATTTGTCTTTTCTCAGAAAATGAAGGAGATTGCCTACTTCAAATAAGAATGCATCTCTTTCCTAGAAGTAATTTTGAATAACTCTGTGGTTTGTTTGATATGATCTCTTGTTTTTTCCAAATACATCAGGGCTTCCAACACCTACTTGATGAGCAGGGTTTGGGTTTTTTTTTTTTTTTTAAGATTTCTTTTATTTATTTTTAGAGAGAGGGGAAGAAAGGGAGAGAGGGAGACAAACATTGATGTGTGAAGAAATATCAGTAGGTTGCCTCTCACATGCGGCCTAATAGGGGACCAGCCCGCAGCCCAGGCATGTGCCCTGACTGGGAATTGAAACGGTGACCTTTTGCTTGATGTTGGATGATGCTCAACCAACTGAGCCCACTGGTCAGGGCTGATAAGCAGTTTTAAAGATGATGCAAAGAATATCTGAGCTGTGGAGAACTTGCTACTTACACAAATCTTTCTTCCTTCTAAAAAATTTCTTGAAAATCAGAGGAAAGATCAGAGTAACCCTCTATACAGCCTTTCCAGGGTCCCACCATACAGGAGTTTCCTTCAAACCCTGGTCAAGGTGATTTTTGGCTACTGGGCTTGAAAATGTATGAGATTCCTTGGTTCTGTTTTGCTTGTGGGACAAGAATTTAAATAATGATAGAGGTTCAATATAATGCTTCAATGATGTTTAAGTTAGAGGCATATAATCCTGTTCCACATGCAGGCAAGCAACAAACTGAGAACCAGGAATATACAATGTGAGCAGAGACAGCAGTTAACTTGGGTAAAAATCCATTTCATTAACAGTTGTACCTCTCCAGTTGCAGTCGAAGAGAGAAACCAATCACAAGAGGCCTACTAAGGCACTGGAAACAAAGCAGAAAATAAACAAATGGGACTACCTCAAATTAAAAAGCTTCTGTAAACTAAAGAAATCATCAGCAAGATGAATAGGGACCCACAGTATGGGAGAACATTTTCGCCAGTGATACATCTGACAAGGGTTTAATCTCCAAAATGTACAAAGAATTAATACAACTCAATGCCAGGAAGACAAACAACCCAATTAAGAAATGAGCAAAAGACCTGAATAGATACTTCTCCAAAGAGAACATACAGAGGGCTGTAGACATATGAAAAATGCTCAACATCACTAATCATCAGAGAGATGCAAATTAAAGTCACAATGAAATATTACTTTACACCTGTCAGAATGGCTACCATCAATAAATCAACAAACAACAAGTGTTGGAGAGGTTGTGGAGAAAAGGGAACCCTAGTGCACTGTTGGTGAGAATGCAGTCTGGTGCAGCCACTGTGGAAAAGAGTATGGAGTTTTCTTTAAAAATTAAAAATGGAACTGCCTTTTGACCCAGCAATTCTACTTCTGGGAATGTACCCCAAGGGTTCTGAAACACCAATACAAAAAAATATATGCACCCCTACATTTATAGCAGCACTATTTATAATAGCCAAGATTTAGAGACAGCCTAAATGCCCATTAGTAGATGAGCGGACAAAAAAGCTGCAGTATATTTGCACAATGGAATATTATGCAGCAGTAAGAAAGAAGAAACTTTTCCATTTTGCAGATGGATCTGGAGAAAATTATGCTAAATAAATTAAGCCAGTCAGTGAAAGAAAAATACCATGTGATCTCATTTATATGTGGAATGTAAGGAACACAATGAACTAAGGAACAAAATAGTAACAGAAGCTTAGATACATAAAACAGACTGACAGCTCCTCAAAAGGAGGCAGAGAGGACAGGATGACAAATGATGAAGAGATTAACCAAAGAACATTAATGAACAACCTATGGACACGGACAACAATAACGGGATTGGCTTGGGGAGGAGGACGGTGGGGCTGGCTGGAGATGCAGATAGAGATTGTTTCTTATAAACAATAAACATTTTTAAAAGATTTTATTTATTTATTTTTAGAGATGGAAGGGAAGGAGAAAGAGAGAGAGAGAGAAACATCAATGTGCAATTGCTGGGGGCTGTGGCCTGCAACCCAGGCATGTGCCCTGATTGGGAATTGAATCTGCGATGCTTTGGTTTGCAGCCTAAGCTCAATCCACTGAGCTATGCCAGCCAGAAAACAATAAACATTTTTAAATAAAAGAGTCCTGCTTATTAGAAAATAGCACCCAGGATGGTTTTCTTAGGTTGTGTATAAAGCAGCATCTATGCTTTACCTAGATCAGCTGTTTTTAACCAGTGTGCCACAAGAATTTCTAAATCATGCAATGCCTGGCTATTTAGTCAGGGGTATTGACCTCTTTTCTTTTCTATTTTCAAATTTAAAAAATGACAACAACCAGCACAACAATAGCCATCTGGTGTGAATGAATCAAAATTATGCCTATTTTTTTGTCAGATTATCAGAAAATATATTTCTTGGTGTGCCGTAGAATTTTCATTATTAGTGCATGTATGCCATGAGATGAAAGAGGTTGAAAATCGCTGACCTAGGTGGATCTAGAGAGGGAAAAATCTAGGACTCCAGGTCCTTCCAAATCCCTCGCTAAGTTCCGCAGTGATAAGTTAGTGGGACGGGGTCCTGGTGTTGGCCCCTGGAATCGGACCGGGTGAGAGCTGGTCACATTTACCACCTCCCTCCACCCCATCCCAGCAGTCTGACACTATCCCCTCACTTCTCCCAGTGCATAAAATTACGTCAAAGAAAACAAAAAGCATGCCTAAAGGGTGTTTAGAAAAAAAAGAGCTTTACTTTTAAATTGAGCTTTTAAATTGAGGATTTGACTAATTGGCTCCTGTAGTGAAAAAGTCCTATTGTAGCTTTATATGCACCTCTGTACCACAAAATTATTTTCTTCCTTCTAGCACTCCTTTAACTAGTCTTATAGTGTTAAAGTTCCTTCTAATCTCTCAACAAATAAAAACCACAAATCAAATACTTCTACCATCCTACAAATCCCTGGCTAATAGGTAGCTCTAGGATAACATTTTCCTTCAAAATTGGACAAAAAATATGGATAACATTTTTCACTCAGGAATTGTGCAGCATTAATACTGGAGCACTACTGGCCACAAACTATTAAATTTCAGGCAAGCCACTTAACCTCTCTGCCCTTTCTCCATCTGGAAATTCAGAAGATAAGCAGCTCACATCAGCAATACTGTTTCAAAGGCAAACTGGTAAAAGACTGAACAGCGCTTTACAAATATTAAGTGCCCTGCAATTACTGCTTGTTGTGACAAACTCTATTTTCAGACATGTCCAGAATACCAAAAAGTCCCCCCGACTGCTAATCTAAGTTGAATAGTATGATCTGGACAAAAATACAGCAGGAAGGAAAATTAGTCCTAAGTAGACCTTTGCTGCTGTGAAAAATGGTGTTTCTTGAAGAAGGAAATTTTGATGTACATTGCACGGGGATGTGAGTACAAAAAGCTACTACTCCAGCAACAGATTCCTTTATTTCCTTCTAACCTTTCAACTCAGATCGCCTCAAAAATTCTCTTTTGTTAAAATGTATAATTTGAAATGGATACTACAGCAAGGGTGGACATTTTGTCCATTAAACATAAGGCATTACTAGAAGAGCAGAATTGGAATTATCTTCAACGGAAAGTCACACAAATTTAAACCTTGAAGGAGTTCAGTTCTCCATAAAAATTTCCTCACTCATTTGATTGTTAAACTTTGTTGCTCTTTTAGCCAACAAAGTGCTCCTGAAAAACATGTTATTTTCTCAACTGTTTAATTAATCAATCAACAATTAGTTATTGACCTTTATTTAAAGCCCTGCGCTCAGTCTCATGTAGGATATAATTTAAAAGCGAAAAAACCAAAACAAGAGATAGGAGCTCTTGCTCTTAAGAGCTCTGAATTTAATTGGGCAGATAAGGCATATACAGGGGACAAGATAAGCGGCACCACCAGGCTGTCATAGATATGGGCCAAATGGCTAGTTCAAATAGTAAGTGAGAGACCAAGGGGCACCCTGCCCTGGGCCAGGCTGGTCAGGAAGGTCTTCTGAGGATAAGCAGGATAAGCACTGGATCTTAGTGTTTGGGGGTATGGGTGGGGGATTAAGAAGAACTAATCTAAGGATGACTGTGTGAAGTAAACAAAATGAAAATTAAAATACAAGCCAATTATACCCATTATTGTCTCCTCTCCTGCTGTCCCCTCTCCCACACTCGGGCACGCACACACACAAGCATGTGAAACATGGGGATAAAGCACTCAGAGGTAATTATGCCACACTTTTGGGCCTTGAAATATTAAACAAATTTCTGTTGCCCTTGTTTTCCCTCCCCTCTTGCCTCTCTCCCCTACTTCTGCTCCTTTCTTCTTTCCTTTAACCCTAATCTGTTTAGAAATCAGAGTACTGGTCACTTTGAACTGTCCTAGAGCCCTGCGAAAAATGCAGAAATTCTTGTGGCTGCTTCTGAGGAATTCCAAGCCTTCCAGGTCTCAGAATCACAGAATCCTATCAACAAAGAAGCTCAGAAAGACTCTTCTGTTCGTGCTCCTCTGCGTCAAGCCTGACCCTGAAGCCTTGACCAACTAGCATGAGTGTCTAGCCCCATCCTAATATGGGTTTGAGGCTGTTAGAAGAAAAAAACCTCTGGGATCCTTCCACTTAACTATTCAGAAATCAGCTTTAAATCTGTCAGATTGTGATTATTATTATTTTTGCCATTCATTGCTTGTATTAAATGAGTTATTACACAGGAGTACTACATCAGTAAAGTATTTTGGTAAAACGCTGATAGCACTGATCTGAAGATCTAATATCAAATCAAGAGCAGTCTGCTGGTCAGCAGAAACTGTCTGTCTCCATTTTAGTGCCTTCCCTGATTCTGTCCGGTGGATGTTAAGCAAGAACAGGAGAAAAGAGCAAAAGACAGGAAGGGAAAACCTTTGTTAAGGACTCCCCTAGGAAATTCCCTGGGAAGTAAGTTGAGGTGCCAAAGAGTCCATGTTAGTAATTTTAGAGTTACCATATGTTGTGCCTACAGATACCAACTGAGTCAACTTGTTGGGCTTTTAAAATAGGGGACTGTAGCCTGGCTCTTCCAGATGTGACTGGCTCTCAAGTTATAATGTGTTCTTTTTATTTCAAATAAAACAAATTACTTCGACTTGACTGACCATATCATGTGCTGTCTAACCATTCCCTTTCCCAGACCCCCCCACACACACACACACACACACACACACACACACCCCACCACCACCACCACACATTATATGTATGGAAGATTCTAATTTAGAGAATGAAGAAACAGACTTTTTCCAACAGAAAAACAAGACTTCACTAAACAATAAATAAGTCACTTTTTATAACTATTCTGTTATAATAATTGTTCTTTAATGTAAGAGTGTTTCACAAAGGATACCCTTTCTTCCTTAAGAAAAGGGGATTGTGGGTCCTTCTTTGCTTTGAAAACAGCTTACAAACTGGCATAACCCTGGAGAAAAGTTTGGAACAAAACTCAGTGATGCACAGAAGCCTTAAAATTTAATTTTGGCCATTTGAATTTCTGACATTTGAAAGAAATAGTCTATTAAAAGATAGAATTAAGCGTGGTCATTCCCATAGCCTTTGGCAAAAACTATGGACATTGTTGTAAATTATTGTTTTTTTCTAACTATTCATTTACTGGAACTAGCAATTTTTATTCATTTTGAAAAATTCAATACATGAAACTAAAATTTAAAAATCAAGAGATCGCTGCTTTAGATTAAGCAGTATTTTTAATTTAAAAAACCTGGTCAAAACAATTTATTTTGAAGAATTTTTATTCTTCTGTTACTGATGAAGAAAAAAAATAGTCAATATGTTCATTTCTGTTTCAATCTTTCTTTTCACTTGACTTATTTGCATGATTATAGTCATTATCTTACTGGAAAAGACTGAGATTCTCTATACATCCAAAGAGTTTGTAAAACTGTCTTTCTCTCTCTCTCTTTCTTTTTTTTCTAGGCATCTCTCTTGAAATGTCTAAAGTAAAAGGGGGTTATTGATGTCTCCCATGACTTTAATGGCAAGAACAGCTTTATCTCCTAGCCAGACAGACACTACGCAAATGTTTGGTTTACTCCGTATCACGTAGTTAACAAGGTTCTTACAGTTTCAAGGAAAACATTGTATAAGACTTTGCCTGGGGGACTTAGCATTCTAGAAAAAAAAAAGACTTAACAGATAAGTCTGAAGAGACTGAAATTTTAAAACAACTTTTATTTACACGTAATCCTACAAGAAAAGGTAAAGAATAAAGTGGGAATCTTTAGAAAAGATGAAAATAAATGTAAAAGGCAAGGAAAGAGGTTTTGTTTTTTTTAATTCCTGCCAGTAAGAACATCTGTCCTGAGAAGATGGCCCACACATTGAAATGGCGGTCCTTTCTGCCCTAACAGTCCAGTCTTAATTTTTCCAAGTTGCTCCAACTATAGGAAAACTTGGGGAAAATAGGTCTTTCATCAGACTGGTGTGTTTCAGATGAATGCTAAGTATATCTTTCAGCTAAACTTTAAAAGCACAGTTCATCTGTAAGCTGTGCAGGCTCTTTTCTCCTCTCTGTCCTCTGTCCTTCCACTGCCACCAGGAAGAGAAGGTAATGAAATGTCTTAACACGCTCCTCAGGAGAGTGTGCTGCCCTGACTCACCAATGTGCTTTGTTCGTCAGGAAGTCACAGGACTGACATTTACGACCCTTCAGGCAAATGAGCGCAGAAAGGAGAGATTCTGAATCCTAAAGCTGTTTACCAGCTGCTGGGGATGGTCGGCTTGGGGCACCAACAATCCATACAAGATGCAAAGGTATTCCAGCCGTCTCTCCTCCTTTTCTCGTGTCAGGCTGTAAAACACAAAAGCGGCACAATAGCTGCAATATATTGCCAAACTAAGTGGAGGCATGAGGAAGAAATTACATGCACTTCTGTGAGAAAAGGAGTCTTGAAAGACCGGTCCTTTGCTCAGACCCCATGAGTTAAATTGCTTAAAACAGACATTGTGGTTATGGTTCCCTGCCATGTGCTGTCTGCTGAGTTCTCACTGCACGTCCTAAACACTTAAGCCCAAAGGCTTTAGGGTGTCTTTGGAGGCCTCAATTTGGAGAAAACAACTTTATCTCTGTAGGCGACTGAGGACACAAACAAATATTTGTTGGATTCCTTCTCTCTTCTTTGACAAGGAGCTTATCAAACTGTCCTCAAGCAAATTGTTACGAAAGTAAATGATTTCATGGAGAAGAATTCTTGTGGTTTAGAATTCTAAGGCTAGAGGCTTTGGTCAGATGATGCTCTAGGTTTACAGGGAATTGAAGGCAAGTTGGAACATAGTATGTCAAAAGTCAAGAAGGTTCAGGTCATGCACCTTGTGTGGGACTTTCAGGAGAGGCCGAGCAGTTTCAGACGTGGGTATAGAACAATAGCAGAACAGTAATGGTTCTAGGAAAATGCGAGAGAGGTGGGAGGAGAGATCAGCAGGTACCTCGAAAAAAAGTTTTCTAATTCAAGGATTGTTCTTCAGATTGGAGAATTTTCTCGTTTCAAAGGGATTACTTGGGCCACGAGTACTTGAAGGGGACAGTCAGAACAGTAGAATTTTAAATTGACAGGAATGTTCAAATATTCATGTACCATACATTGATCATCTGCTCTCTGCTTAAAATCGTCCAGGGTTTCCCCACTGCTTTTCAGATGAGCCCATGATCTGGCCTTCCCACGTCTGCACGTGCCGCAGCAACACCCCGCAGGGCGGCCTCTCCCGCTTGGCCTTGCTCTGCTGTCCGCAGCATCCCCTCTGCCCTCCGTGCTCAGGCTCGCCCACCCTGCCAGCCCCAGGGTCTCTGCTCATCACGCTGCATTGGCCTCGATGCTCTTTCTTCACCCATTTGCTGGACCCACCATCATTTGAAATGATTTCTTTTAGTGATTTGTTTTTGATATGTTTCCACTACACAATAGCGTCATCAAGTCAAAAACCATGGCTCTCTTGTAATCCGTTTTATCATCAGGATTTATCACAACACCCGGCTGATAGGCAGTACACAAACATTTATTAAATAGAAGAACACAAATGAAAGCACTGAGGTAATTTCCTGGAGCTCTCTCAAATCCTTACTGGCAGAGTTTTGCCGATCACTGGTTTCCAGTGGTAGATGGAATAGACTCAGGTAAGAGTTATCACTGACGTTTATACAGAAGTTATGTCTTCAGTTGACATTTTTGTTTTTGGAGAGATCACTCGAGAGAAAAAGTTTTGAGGATAAGACCAAGTGCGGCCAACTGCCCAGGGTAGTCAGCAGGGTGAGCTGGGTTATATATTTGGTTTTCCTTTCTCCCTGACTGTGTCTCAACCCCTTCCACACCTGTCTGTTCTCTCAGAGCTATTCCTCAAATGTTGTGGTTCCCATACTCACTCTTTCTGGTTTTCCTTCTTTTCTTATTTCAGGCACATGCACTCTTTGCACTTTGAAATGTCCTGTCTTTGATCCATGGCTATTGCTTTGAGGTGGAATTCCAGCTCTTAATTTCCAGTGCTTGTCTGGGGGTGGGGGGTGTGTGGGGGAAGCAAGATGGAAGAAAGGGGCAGGATAGTTCAACAGCCTAGGCAGGAACCAGCCACTTATCAGATGTTATCTTAGGAAGAAAAAGATTCTGTCCGTGTTAGGAAGAAGAAGATAATGTATTTATTTACTTTTTTATTAATATTTTGAAGGAAATCTCAATCCTGGTTTTGTAACTCCCCAGAGAACCTTCAGTAGCACAAACTCTAACGTCTCAAGAAGCTAAATCACTTAAACCAATAAACATGTCACTCGATACTTTGTGGGGTCTAAGGAAGGGTAATATTATGAAATCAAGCAATGATCAGCTTTTAAAACTCCCCAAAGGACAGTCATCACAGGCTAAGTGATTTGATGTTGGTGCTCATTTTTTTAAAACCTCTTCTTTCCTCCCCAATCATCCTGTTTACGCTCATAGACCACTTGACAGGCGATAATAATACTAATGATACCTACTTTTTACTGAACTCCTACTATGTGCCAGGCACTTTACATTGTCTTGAATCTTTACAAGAACCTTAACAGGTAGGTATGGTTATCAATATTTCAAATGAGGAAATTGACATTTGGAGAAGTTCAGTGTTCTGCTCAAGATCATGTAATAAATAAGGTCTGTTAGATACTCCAAGCCTGCACCTGACACCAGTGGTTGTGCCCCAGGATGCCTGCGAGTGGGACGTTAGTCCTGCTCCATACACACAACCTTTACGAGACCAAATATACAATCTAAAGAAAGAAAAGTCTTGTGTTTGCTATGCAAATTCTGCATCAGAATGATTTGCTTGATTCCCTCACCCTCCTGCTTCCAAGAAGTTTGCCACATCTGAGGTGATTTTATACAGACATTTTAGAAATGACAGTGTTTTGTATTATGTCATATTACATGCAAACAAAATTAAGCATCATGGAAATTTGAACTTGAATCATTGGATTCAAAGTCTACTACACTAGATATTGCACTCCAGCCAGCCAATTCAATATTTTAAACAGTGAACTGCGTCTTTTTACTTATTTTATCCAGCTCTCTGTGTATTTAAAATGCTTTTATGTAATGTTATATCCATCCAATTATAAGCTGCATTTGAGAACATAGGGAACATATTTTGTCTTTCAGAAAGCATCAGTCTGTTGGGGAAGCACATAACTGTAGAATTTTGTTCCATATAAACAGGAATTGAAAACCACATAAAACTTGTCCAATTTATGTTCATATATCTAAAGTATTATTGCTAGCAGCAATAAGAAGCTGCTGAGGATCCTGAAGTCATCCTGGACACGGAGCCACTCTCGTGGTGCCCCCTCTTGAAGCTGGCCCCATCACCGCTCACTCCAACTGTCTCTCACAACCAAGACAGCACAGCACACCGTACACCTTTGTGGGACTTAAGCAACATATTAGATAGCTATTAAAAATTATAATTTATATACTGTGTAATAATATTTGGTCAGCTTGTAGTCAATACAAAAGCATAAAACAAAATTTGATCTATGCTATTTTGCCAGGAGACTATTTTGAAATATTAATAATTTCCCCCAGTGTTTCTTTTTCTGCCTTGACCCTTCCTTCTGTTCGAACACCAGATTAGACCTTCTTTGTCTCAGGAAAAGGTCAGGATAGTATCAAGCAGAGAAAAGGAGTCTTTTCAGATGTTTGAGTCTAGCTCCTTAGGAGGAAAAAAAAAGGAACCAGACTAAGAAAATATTAGGAAAGGAGAGTTGGACAAACCCAGGGAGCAGAGGCACTGCAGGGCATCAGAGAGAGGGGCCTACGCTTCACTCCACAGGCTGAGCTCTGGAAAGGAGGCAAGACCCCAGAAAAGAAATGGTGACAGAGGCGATGGCTGAGAGACCTGTATGTCCCCCAGACCTGTCATGGTATGAGAGTTCAACAATGAGCCCTCCACACTCAAACTGGCACAGAGGGGACCCTGAGATAAGGCAGGACCTCATGGGCTGTTACAATGGGGATCTCTTCAGCGATTGGAGTTAAACAGTGCTTAAGGGACAATCAAGGTGATACCATCTCAGCCAATACAGTGCGGCTAGATGACATTCAGGACCCAGCGCGAGCCCCTAGGACATAGATGCAACCCAGGGAAAGGGGGAGAGGTATGGAATATTGATGAAATGTCCACTGTAGCCGGAAGAATGATGTTTGAAACAAACATGAATATGGTGAGCCAGAGAAAAAGTGAAGAAAGTTAGGTATCTTACTCATCTGAATTTAAGGACTAATTTCATACTTTATAACCTGTGATTAAAATCATAAATGAGATCTGTGAAGTAACAAAAAAAGGAGGAAACTTGTCATGATTTCTCTGAAACTTTGATTCTTCTTCTGCAAAGAGGGAATGATAAAAATATCTGTGACTTAGAAATAACATGCACCTAAGGAAATAATTACTATTAAATGATACTAAAGTAATTACGTGTTGAGGTGACTGGATTGTACATTTTTCTTGCTTTTTTCATTTTATTTCCCATGTTGATGGGGTTTGCTGCTGTTGTTACTCTTATTTTAAGAAATAAAGATTAAGAGAATGAGAAGAGACAGAGAAAAAAGAAGAAGGAAAAAAAGGTTAAGAAAAAAAGGACCTTCAAGTAATATGTAGGTTAAACACGGAGCCAGTGGTAAAAGATGAAGTGGGAAATGAAGATGGGGAGAAACTTTAGAAGGGCTTACGTCTCAGGCTGACACAGTTAGACTGTACCCTGTAATCAATGAAGAGCCACAAGAGGTTTAAAATATGGGAGTAACATGGTCAAATCCACTTAAAAACACCACTCCGGTAGTTTGCGGGAGGGATTTCTAAGAACAGAGGCAGAGAAGTCAATTCCCAGGCTATTGTGAAAACGTAGACATGAAATCATGGAGCAGCCTGTTCTCTATTTCAGCGTCTTTGGTTATATTTTGCTTGTTTGTTTGTTTTGTTGTTTAGGTTCCTGTTAAAGGTGAGATCATATGGTATTAGAGAACAGGTCGACGGTGACCAGAGGGGAGAAGGGAGGAAATTTCAGGGGAAAGGGGGAAGGGTTTACTGGAACAAGTATAAAGGACACATGGACAAAAACTGGTGGGGGTGGTGCGGGGGGGTTGGAAATGGGAGGGAGGAGGGCAGGGTTGGGGGGTGGGCTGGGATGGGAGTAAAAGACAGAAAACTGTACTTGAACAACAATAAAATAAAATAAAATAAAATAAAATAAAATAAAATAAAATAAAATAAAAAAGTAAAATAAAATAAAGCAAAATCAAATCAAATCATGGAGCAGCTCAGGCAGTGGTAGAAGAAATGGGAAAGCAGAGGGGAATGAAAGAGCTATTTAGGGCATAACAAGGTAGTGAAATTGGTTCTAGGGGTGGAAAAGAGTCATCGCTGAAAATACATTTAGATATCAAATCTTCAAACTCCTCTTGAAGGAGCTAGGCTTTTAAGAGGAGGTGGAGCAGTATGGTTGTCATTTTGCAACTGGGCAGAACTGAAGACTGCTAAGGAATGCCAGCCACTTAGTTCACAACTGCGAAGTTGGCAACTTCAGACCACAGCTACAGACATGCTGTCCTGGGGCTCGTGCTTCCTACTCCCCTCCACTCCACGCTGCTTGACAGTTGGTGGGACATGCCGGCAACCAGAGGAAAAAAGCACTGGAGCCTCCAGATCCTCACTGAGGGGACAGCCTCTCGCCTGGGAAAGGAACAGCTGAGTTGAGCGATGCCTTCTCCATTCCTGAAAGATTCACCTTCACCTTGTAGCTCCTCTTTGTACAGAATTCTCACCCAGAAAGCATGACTCTCCCCAAGGATGGTCACAACAAGCAGAAACAAGGCCAGTGCCTCAGAACAAGACTTTATGGAAGGCTTGGGGATTACAAAAAGTGAATACATTCAGAGAACAACATGAATCCCAAAATTCATAAGGTTTAAGTTACTCTGCAAGATCCCACAGCCTAGCTCCTCCTCACAAGCCCCTCAAAGAATCAGGAACCCCCTGCACCCTGCACCCTGGGCCACAGATGCCTTCCTCTGTGGTGGATGCCATTACTAGCTGCCCTCACCCAAGAGTTAGAGCATTCTGTATGAATGATTTGTATTCTGGATTTATTGCTTGATTCATAGCTATCCTCAGTCCCTAGAAATCCTGAAAAAAAATAGTCATATTATTCTTATGATATTTTAAGTTTTGAAGTAATAAAATAAACTTGAAGAAAGATTAAAATTTAGAAAAAAATTTAAAAACTGCTTATACAACAGTGGGCTGGGGTTGTCTTTGGGAGCAGAGGTTGGGAGGGGTGAGGGAGAGGCAAGGGGGCAAAACGGGGACAACTAACTGAACAACAAAAAATAAATGACAGAAGACTGCTTGTACATTTAAAAAACCTTCAGGAAACATTAACTATTAATGTTTTTATATTTTCCCTTTAGTGTTCATGTATACTTATATACAGTAATCAAGCTATGTATAAATATGCATGCTTTTGTTATATTTACTATATCATAATCATGTTTTCATATTGACTTTTAGATTTTTTATCTGATTTTTTAATTATTCCTAAAGTTTCATAATTATATTACCATCTCTATATTTGGGACTATTAGATGCTTACATTATAAAATTATTTTAACTCATTTTTTCTTGTTATATAAATAAATATACTAATTATAGGAAGTTTGGACTATAAAGAAAGTATAAATCACTTATACATAAAATTGTATATTTTATGTACAGATTTGATTTTAACTTTTTTCCTCTACTTTAGCCTTATATGGTTATAAGGATTTAACCTTGAATGGTTATTCCTCAAACAGGAAAAATTTGAGGAATAAGCCCTTCAATCCCATTGAGACCCTTGGCTCAGCAGAGTCCCAGGCTCCCTTCCCTCTGAGGCCAGCTCAAATCTCAGTTTCTAGAAAGTGCTCTTGCTACCGGCAGCCAGCCTGTGGCAGCCCTGTCCTCCCAGTGGCTGGCTCCTCCAAACCACAGCTCTTCCCCCCATTTCTTAGCTTTCTTTCTTTGGAAGAATCAGGTTCTTGTAGACTTCTGCCTCTCCTGTGAGACCAGCACAACCTCCAATAACACCCTCTCCAGGGCTGAAAGATCTGTACTGAGACCTTGCCTAGGGAGCTTCCAGTCTGCAGCAACCATAATACTCAAAGCAGGAATTGACAGATTTCTTAACAAAAGTCTGAAGTGTGGAGAACAGACTGATGAACAACCCTTTGTACATCTTTTTTTTTAATTGTTTAAATGGTTTATAATTGCTTTACTCAGCAAGCCTGGGAAAAACGTAAGCAGTCATCAGTTTTACAGATGTGGGAATTAAGGTTCAGCAAGGTTAAATTACTTGCCTTAAATAGTCACAAAGTTATATCATTAAAGAGTCAAATGAGAGCTCTCTTTTCTATCAGAATTATACTCTTCTTGGGATAAAGGTACATGGCACTGTAATAAAGAAACTGTATGTGTTGGCTTAATGGGAGGAGGCAAAACAGCAGAGAGAACGAGGTAAAAAGAGAGTAAAAGAGCACAGAGAGATTCAACAAAAGACAAAGTTTGTAGGGAGAAAAGAAAACAATTTTGTAGACCTGACAGCCTAAAAATGCTTGTTTGCATTTGGAGGAAAGGGCACCGTGGTTCCTAATTTGATCTACACATTTGCCAATCGACTCACCTCTGTTCTTGTAAGAGCAGGATGGAACCTTCCCCCATCTCTATCTTTTAAGGATCAGTTTTCAGTTATATTTTTGAAGACATGGCATTTTAGCCTCACATTAGTACACACTGCAGCCTGTACCTTTGCTGTGCTTTCAGTGGCTCCTCCAAGCCACACTGTGTTCTTCTGTTTGGAGCTATCTCAAACTCTCGGAAAACTGTCTTTCCCCACCCCAACCCCAACCCAAGTTATGCTGCCACTACCAAACTGGCCTCAGAGGAGGGGATGGTCTGGGGAAGGCCATGCTTTCTTTTACTGCCTCAACCCTCAGTTCCTCATAGCACCGTTGAACAAGGCTGTGGGGTGTGACAAGCTCTAGTCAAGGTTTGAGACTGATCTGAGGAAATGGATCTGTGACTGAAGGGAAAGTAGGGGAAAACTTTCTTTCCCTGTAGACCCTTTGTTTGGATATTCAATTTTGTTCTGTGTATTTATCACCTAGTCAAAAATTAAAACTAATATAAAACCATAAATACTATGAAAACTTTCCAGAGTCCAAGTAAATAAAGGAAACCTCTTACAGAGTCCCACTCAGGAATATCTAATTTCTGGCTCTGGCTTCCTTGTATTGGGATCATCTCTCCACTCTCTTTATTCCCCAGGAAAAGTCACATTTCAATTCTTCATAATAAGAATCTTCATTTGTTCAAAGAAATGCTGACCCCCTAGGCACAATGGTTTGCCTTGTCCTATAGTCTGTTTCAACAACCAGAACAATCCATAGGACACACTGATTGACAGGAGTCTATTTCAAAAATCTGAGTAATTTAATCTAGAATGACCATTGCAGAATTGTTATTTAGAGTAACCATAATCCAGGATGGCCTTTGCTTATCTATTGTCCAGTACTTTGGGGGGGGGGGGTCCCTCTGCCAGGGTCAAGTATTGACCCCATATTCTATTTACGGGTTTATGATCTTCAGTCTGGGTGCCCTGTGGGTAAAACACACACTCACATACTTCTGAAAGATGCAAGACCAAGAGGAGTTGGGGTGAAGTGGAATTCTGAGAGCGTAAACTATTCTATATTTGTTGAAAAAAAAAAAAAAAACAAGAGTCTATGACCAAGAAAAAAGAGAGAAAAGACTCAATTTACTAAAATTATGAATGAAAGAGGGGCTATTAATACTGAACTTACACAAGTAAAAAAGAATTATAAGGGAATACTATATACACTCATGTGCCAACAAATTACATAGCCTAAATAAAATGGACAAATCTGTAAGAAGACATACAATACTAAAACTGACTCAAGAAGAAATAAAAAAATTAAATGGACTTAAAACAGTAAAGAATTCACCAATGAAGTAATTTGTAATTGAAAAAACTGCTACAAAAAAATCTCAAGCCCAGATAAACTTCATTAGTAAATTCTACCAAATGTTTGGAGAAGAATAACTCAAAAACTTAGCAAAGCCTTTCAAAAAGATAAAAGAAGAAGGAATACTTACCAGTTCATTCTATGAGGCCAGTATTGTCTTGATGCCAACACTAGACAAAGATATCACAAAGAAAGAAAGAAAACTAAAGACCAATATTCTTTATGAATATAGATGCAAAAATCACCCACCAAATACTAACAAACCAATTACCGTAATACATGAACAGGATTACATACCATGACCAAGTCAGTTTTAGCTCAGAAATGCAAGGTTGGCTTATTATGTAAAAATCAATTAATGTAAAACACCACATCAATAAAATATAGGACAGAAACTATATGATCATCAAAATAATGGAGAAAAACATTGGGAAAAATCCCAACACATTTTATAATAAAAACATTTGACAAACTAGTAATGGACACAAATTGCCTCAACCTGATAAAGAGAATTTACAAAACACCCACAGCTAACATACTTAATAGTAGAAGACTGAAAACTTTCTTCTTAAGATCAGGAACAAGATAATAATGTGTGTTCTGTGGTTGCCACTTCTAGTCAACATTTGTACTTGAGGTTGTAACCAGTACAAATAAGTAAAAAGAAAGAAATAAGTCTATCTCTATTTATAGATGACTTAATTTTATATGTAGAAAACCTACAGATTCTACCAAAAAATTATTAGTGTTAACATTGTAGGATAGAAAATCAATATACAAAAATTCAATTTATTCCTACACACTGACAATGGGCAATCTGAAAATGAAATTAAGAAAATAACTCTGACTCCCAGAAGCCCCTACGGCTTGGGTATGCAGGTGTTTTGCTTCTGGGCTTCCAGGACCTGGTTTGCTCCTCAGTAGCTCCTGAGTTTTCTGCTACCTTCTCTGCCCTCTTTTTAGCCATATGCACTGCCATAAGGAAGTGGCCATTAGAGGGGGAAAAGGTTTATTATAAGGAATTGACTCCCACAGTTATGGAGAATGTACAGTCCAAAGTCTGTGGTGTGTGCCAGCAGGTGCAAGATGCAGGAAAGCTGACGGTGCACACTGCACTCCAGAATGAAGGCTGGTAGCCTGGAAACTTGGGAGCACCAGTGGCGCAGGTAAAGTCTGAAGAACTGCAAACAGGCCAGTAATGGTGAGGCTGACGTCTGACTTGTCATAGGGGAGACAGAGATAATTACCATGAGCAACCACAGTTTGTTCAGCAGCCCTTTCTGCAGAGCCAGGCACCAGGGTGTTGTGAGACCTTTATTACCAATCTCAGATTCAGCAAAGGGGCAAATGCCTAGAGATTACAGAGTGGAGAAATCTGATCCCTGGGTAGGAATCAGAGCAAATAATGCAAGAAAGGAAAAAAATCCGTGGAGCAAGTAAATAGGTGACTCAGTGTCCTTGAGAGGCAATCACCAAACAAGGAACATTGTGATTGCACTAGAAAACCTGACATCAGATTGGTAAAATTTTAGAATGAGAAATGCCTGAGTCAGGCTAGATGTAAGGAAGCAGCCATCATAAGAAACTGATGTTGGCAACATCACTAGGCAACCTCTTCAATTTGGAATTGCTGTAGCTATTAAACATTTACATATGTATATCCTGTCACCAGCAGCCCCATCTCCTGGTGTCTGTCTCCAGCAGGGGCTTGGTATATGTTGTAAGCTGAATTGCCTCACCCAAATTCCCGTGTTGACTTTTTAACCCCTAGAACTTCAGAACATGCCTATATTTGGATTTGGTTTCTTTAAGGAAGCAATTCAGGTTAAGCAAATTTGGTGGTGTGGGTCTTAACCCATTATGAACAAAGTCCTTAGACAAGGAAGGGAGGGCACTTGGAAGCACAGAGGGAAGTCCACGTGATCACAGAGCTAGAAGGTGGCCATCCAGAGACCAAGAAAAACCCCTCAGGAGGAATCAACCTTGCTGACGCCCTCATGTCAAACCGCTAGCCTTTGGAATTGTGAAAAAATAAATGTCTACAGTTTACACAACCCAAAGGGGTAATAAGTCACATCAGCCCAAACAGACTAATACGGGCACACTTAAGTGCTCCCAATGGCACCGCTAAAATGGCACCTGAATTGAATTACATCTATGTCCAATAGCATTGAACGGTTGCATCTCTGTGGCAAAAGTCTTCCCTGTGGAATATTATGAATACAAGGGAAGTCAGAGCTCCTGATGTGGCAGGTCCCAGTGACTGAAAGAAAACACATTCAATAGCTTAATCCCATCCACCCTCTCTCTGTATATAAACTATACTACTAAGTGTGATCATGTGTAAGCCTCAGAGAAAGTCTTAAGGACAATTGAGCTGACTGCTGCCCAGGATACCTGGGGCACTTAGTTAAAACAATAAAAAAAATGCAAAGATGCTCATGGTTTACTGTAAAGTGAAAAGAACATAATTATTTCTCTAATATTCCTAGAAATATGTGAGGAGTGTCTCTACCCTCCATTTGGCTGGTGGGGAAGCATGTAGGTCCAGATTCCCTTGGAACATCGGGACAATCTGGTAGAAAAGCCCTGAGAGACCCCTGTGGGGTTCCCCAGATTGCAGTCTGGATTATGAGCTGGCTTGGTCATCACGGGTCCTGGGTGGGGCCACTCCTCTGAACCAGCTGTCCCCTCACACCAGTCCTGGTCATTGTCGGGTACCTTCTGCACCTGTACCATGTCTCAAGACATGGAGTAGCTGTTCTCATCAACCAGCTCCTTCGTGAGCTCTTGTGGGGAAGATTTGGAAAGACAGTGCACAGTTGCCGGGCCAGGAGACAGACACAGACTGCCTGGGTATTGCCACCAGGGCCTCTGTCCACCATGAATTCTGCTCCCGAGATCAGGAACAGAGGGGCTGCAGAGACCTCTAGCCAGGGAAGAAAGGGAATGATACTCTGAGGGCTCAGGATTAATGAGTGGGTAGAAGAACTTAGTCTCCAACACTCACTTTCCCATTCGCCTGGCATGACCTGGGGTATAAACAGGACAGACACACCATACTTCCAACACCTAAACAACTTGATCCTGCCTAAGAGGGGCCCCTACATCCCAAGCTTTTCTTCACCACATTCCAACACACACACACACACACACACACACACACACACATATGAGGAGTATTAGGTGAGGAGCTGCCCAGGTGGGATCACACTTGTAGCATGGCCTAGATTGGCCTGCCCTGAGCTTCCCTGTGTTGCCTGAGACTGCCTCATGCCAAACGGCCTGTGGCAGTGTAGGTGAGGAATGAGCAAATGTTATAGCATCAGAAACATCTCTCACTCTGGTCTTTCTTCAGTGCAGAGAGCCATGGAAAATTGGGAAACTGCAAAAAAAACATCCTGCTCTCTTGAATGTCTCTGGTCAAGTGAGTTATACAAGGGGCCATCTCTAGAATGTGGGTGTCCAGTTGCCAAAGTTCTAACTTCTGTTGGGGTCTGTTACCAAGGAAGTAAAGTCACTTCCTCTAGGTTCTATTACCTGGCCCTCTTCCTCCAATCAGATCTACCCAAAGTCCCGCACTGGGCTTTAAACTGCTCACCCTCCTTGCCCATTTCATCTTCATAACTGTACACTAATACCCAACACAGTTTTCCGCACAGTTCCCTGCAAATGTACCAGGTTTTCATCTTTGAGTTCAGACCTTTTTCTTTCTTAACTGGTTCTGTTTTCTTTAAAGCCCTTGTGCCTCTCATGGCCTCTCTAGTCCTCCAACCTGTACAATGAAGATATGCTAGAAACTATTTGCTAGCAATAATATCAAATGTAGTTAATACCTATAACACTCGTGGTCTTGTGTCACACAAATTTGATGCACAAATATAGAGGCAAAGGACTTAAAAGAATGAGTGAGTGCTAGCATGCAACACCACTCAAAACAGATGTAGATTCCTATTGTGTGAGGGAAAGTCACTGCCTGTCTTGGTCTCATTTTCAGGTCAGCACTTTTAAGGTCACAGAATTAGAAAAAAATCGACCCTGTGATCCATTGGCCTACAGCCTTCTACTGATCTCCTGTTAAAGTTAGAATCAGACATAATTGCCTCATGTCAGTCCATGCAGTTGGCAGGAAGCCACCACAATGGCTCCTTGAGATGGCAGCATCCTGGTATGAACATCTTTTTGTATCCACTAAATGGTTAGTTATTGTCTTCTGAACAACAAACTACAGCCAAGATAATGGGATCTCATATCCAAGTTTAATTACAAAAAGTCTGGCACTTCTGTCTTATTTGTATTCTTCAGTTTCCTCCTTTTCTCTCTCCTTTTCTCCTCTGTTCCCCACCTTCCTCCTCCTCCTCCATCATTGTCTTATTCTTTTTCCTCTCTCCCTCTTCTTCTCCTTCTCTCTCTCTCTCTCTCTCTCTCTCTCTCTCTCTCTCTCTCTCTCTCTCTCTCTCTCTCTCTCTCCCTTTCCTCTCTCTCATTTTATCTCTGGACCTGGGAAAGAGCTAGTGCCAATGATTTGAGTTCCCCTATGCTGAGGTCCCATAGGAGACAACTGAGAGAGTTTCTAGGACAACAGGCAGAAACTCAGGCTTTGAGTCCAAACTGAATCCCAGCAATAACCACACAACTTGCAAGCAAATCTGCCCCCAGTCAGTCTCCAAATGAAACACTCGCTGCTTCATAGACACCTAGTAGCAAAAGCACCCACCAAACCATGTCCAGATGCCTGGTCCACAGTAGTTGGAGATTAATATGTACTTTATAGGTACAAGGTTTTGGAACAATGTTGTTTGTACCTCAGTCTCTCCACAAGACTGTTGGCAATAATAGTAAACATAACATTGTGTAAGGTTGTGTGTAGTATTAAATAATATTTGAAAGTGGTTGGAACACATGGCATACCACATAGCTATGTTATAAATACATTTAAAAAAATTCTTCTTCCAGTGTGCATGCTCCTGTGGGTGAGGACTAGCATGTAGCCTAATGGCAAAAGTACTCCATAACATATGATGAATAAATAAATTGCACTGTTGACTGTCTTACAAATTTCCTACCCTGAACTAGCATTAAATTGCACATTTGAGAAGCTGGATAAAACCATACATCTTTGGGGGCCTTTTCATGGTTTGAGACCACAACTTCTCAGTATCCTGGGAAATTCTGAGAGAGATAGAAATCCTTGGGTGGAAATCCTAAGAGTGGAGATGGTTGTCAAGGTCAAGTGAGTCTTTCCTGTGGGGAGTCAGGGGCACTTGGCAGAGGATAGAGCCTGCCCTAGCCCAAGGCCTGGAAGCCAGACACTGCCCAGGATGCTCAGTTGGAACAGGCAGACACCAGTGGGACAATATTGGGGTCCATTTTACCAGTTGCTCCTGAGGAGTGGAAGACTCTGTGCTGAGATATTTGAATGACTCCTTTAACTCTAAAAACTCAACTTTTATTTGTTTGAAATTATACATGTCCATAATATTTAAAATAGTAAATCTTTTTTGCTATGTGTCGGGTGCTGGGCTATCTGTGGGGCTAAGATGAGGACCTCATCTCCCAGACACAGCTGCCTATCTCTTCCTGATTCCAGGACCATGATTATCTGTGTTCTGGAAATCTGTCACTTCTGAGAGAAAAAAACAAAACAAAACAAAACTCAGATTCCAAGGAAGGCTCAAACAGCATAATGGGGAGGAAGCTGTCAGCCACTGAACTCTCCACAACTTAAAAAAAAAAAATTTAAAACTTGCTTCTATAATATTACTCAGTCTTAAAAAAGAAAGAAATTTTTACACATAATACAACAAAATGCATGAACCTTCAGTACATTGTGTGAAGGGAAATGAACCAGTCACAACAGGTAAAATAGTGGATGATCCCACTTATTTGATATTTTTAGAGTAGTCATATTCACAGAGAAAGAAAGCAAAACTTTGGACTTCTGATCACGATGGAGGTGTAAGTAGACATTCTTCACCTCCTCGTGCAACCATAGAATTACAGCCAGATCTCCAAACTAATAACACCCAGAACCATCAGAAAATCAAGCTGTATGGAAATCCAACAACCAAAGATTTAAAGACATTCATCCAGATGGTAGGAGGGGCAGAGTCATGGAGACAGGTGTGGCAGGGAAGGTGGCAGCAGCTATGGAATAGATGGGAGGGATACCTTTCAAGTGAGTGATCTGAGCCCCAGGCCAGACCACACAGCCCAGAGTTCCAGCACCAGGAAAATAGATCCCCATTACCTCTAGCTATAAAAACCAGTGGCCACTGGGCAAGAAACTGCCAGATTTTCACCACTTAAATGGCCAGTACAGTCTTAGAACGTATGCAAACATACCTACTCTGGGATTCACCACCAGGGCAGCAGCTGGAAGGGCAGTGGCTGGAAGGGTACCAGTCATACACGGGAAGGGGGTATAGTGGCTGGAAACAGGGCAAGTGCCAGGCGAAACACCACAAGTCAGGAAGTGGCATTGTCCTCTCTCCGAGCCCTTCCCACATAGCCACAAAGTGGTAAAGTGGGTTGCCCTGCCTTGGCAATTACCTAAGGCTCCACCCCACACAATTTACAGGTGTCTTTTCTACATAGGCCACACTATTCAGACAGGGAGTCAAAGCAGCTCTACCTAATACACAGAAATAAACACAGGAAGGCTGCTAAAATGAGGAGAGAAAGAAATATGGCCTAAATGAAAGAACAGAACAAAACCCCAGAAAAAGAACTAAGAGAAACAGAGATAATCAACCTATCAGATGCAGAGTTCAAAACATTTGCTATCAAGATGCTCAGAAGCTCCTTGAGTACAGCAACAACATAAAGGAAGAAATGAAGATTACACTAAGTGAAATAAAGAATAATCCACAAGAAACCAACAGAGAAGAGAAGGAAGAAAAGACTCAAACAAACAATTTGAAACATAAGGAAAAGATAAATGTTCAACCAGAACAAAAGAAGAAACAAGAAACAAAAAAACAAACATAGGCTTAGGAACCTCTGGGACATCTCCAAACATGCCAATGTCCAAATCATAGGGGTGCCAGGAGGAGAAGGGGGAGAGCAAGAAATTGAAAACTTATTTGAAAAAATAATGAAAGAAAACTTCCCTAATTTGGTGAAGGAAATAACATACAAGTCCAGGAAACACAGAGAGTTCCAAATAAGTTGAAGCCAAACATACCAAGACACATCATAATTAAAATGTCAAAGGTTAAAGATAAAGAGATAATTTTAAAAGCAGCAAGAGAGAAGCAGAGAGTTACCTACAAAGGAGTTCCCATAAGATTATCAGCAGATTTCTCAAAAGAAACTTTGCAGGCAAGAAGTATTCAAAGTGATGAAAGGCAAGGACCTACAACCAAGATTACTCTATCCAGCAAAGCTATCATTTAGAATGGAAGGGCAGATAAAGTGCTTCCCAGACAAGGTAAAGCTAAAGGAGTTCATCACCACCAAGCTATTGTTACAAGAAATGTTAAAGGGACTTATTTAAGAAGAAGATCAAAATCATGAACATTAAAAAGGCAACAGATTCACAACTATCAACAACTGAATAAAAAAAAACATCCCAAGCAAATAACCAGAACGGGAACAAAATCATAGCTACAGAGATCATCTATAGGAGGGCTATTAGCTCGGAGCAGGAAGGGGGAGAATGGGGAAATGGTGCAGGGATTAAGAAGCATAAATGGTAGGAAGAAAATAGACAGGGGGACTTTAAGAATAGCATAGGAAAAGAAGAAGCCAAAGAGCTTACACGCACAACCCATGGACATGAACTAAGGGAGTTATTACTGGAGGTGAGGGGGCTACCAGGCAGATCGATGCAAAAGGGGAAAAATTAAGACAACTGTAATAGCATAATCAATAAAATATACTTAAGAAAATAAAATAATTTTTTTAAAACAAGAGCCCTGGCCAGTGTGGCTCAGTGGATTGAGTGCCAGCCTATGAACTGAAAGGTCATTGGTTCGATTCCCTGTCAGGCACATGCCTGGGTTTCAGGCCAGGTGACTGGCTGGGGGTGTGCGTGAGGCAACCGATAGTATCTCTCGCACATCAATGTTTCTCTCCCTCTCTTTCTTCCTTCCTTCTCTCACTGAAAATGACTAAATGAAGTCTTTTTAAAAAATAAAAAAAGGAAAGTAGGACTTTGGTTGTTGGAGGATGGGAATCGAAGGGTTTGGGGACTCTAATGAAAAGAGTCCTTGAGATGAATGTTGGTAATAGTTGCATAAGAGTATGAATGTACCTAATAATACTAAACTGTATAATTTAAAATTATTATGATGCTAAAAAAAGAAAAATTTCATTTTTAATAGCAAAAATGCAATAAATACTCAGGAATGAAGTTAACAAAAGAAGCAAAGACTTGTACATTAAAAACTATAAACATAATTGAAAGAAATTAAAGAAATCTAAATAAATGGAAAACAAATGGAAAAATATCTGGTGTTCCTGAAGTGGAAAACTTAATATTGCTATAGCAATACTCTCTATATTGAAGTACAGATTCAATTCTATCCTCATTAAATTCCAATGTGGGTATTTTTTTTTTAGAATTAAAGTTGTGTGATACTAACATAAGGGTAAACACATAGATCAATAGAACTGAAAATTCAGAAATAAACTCTTATATTTATGGTCAACCAATTTTTGGCTACAGTGCCAAAATAATACAAAAGAAGAAAAAAGTTTTTAATAAATGGTGGTAGAACAACTAGAAATCCAATGTAAAAGAATGATGTTGGATTCCTGTCTCACACTATATGCAAAAATTAACTCAAAATGGATTTTAAAAAAAAGTGACTCAAAGAAACTTGAGTTGTTAAAGATTTCTATTACCTTGATTGGGGTGATGGTTTCATGGGGGTATTATGTACAAATGCCTAAAATTGTCTATATTAAATATGTGCAGGTTTTTAATACATCAATTATATTGCATTAAATCTATTTTTTAAATGGATTAAAGACCTAAATGTAAGAGCTTAAACTATAAAACTTATTAAAAATATAGGCATAAATCTTTGTGACCTTTGATTAGGCAATGGTTTCTTAGATCTGACACCAAAAGCACAAGCAATCAAACAAACAAAAAAAGATAAATTATACTTCATCAAAAATGAAAACATTTTCCTGGCTGGCGTAGCTCAGTGGATTAAGTGCAGGCTGAGAACCAAAGTGCCCCAGGTTCGATTCCCAGCCAGGGTACATGCCTGGGTTGCAGGCCATAACCCCCAGCAACTGCACATTGATGTTTCTCTCTCTCTCTCTCTCTCTCTCTCTCTCTCTCTATCTCCCTGCCTTCCCTCTCTAAAAATAAATAAATAAAATCTTTTAAAATAAAAAAAGAAAAAGTTTGTTTTCATGAAATTTTCATTTTTTTAAAGATTTTATTTATTTATTTTTAGAGAAAGGGAGGGAGAGAAATGTCAATGTGTTGTTGCCTCTTGCACACCTCTAACAGGGAACCTGGCCTGCAACTCAAGCATGTGCCCTGGCTGGGAATCAAACTGGTGACCCTTGATTGACAGGCTGGAGCTCAATCCACTGAGCCACTCCAGCCAGGGCAAAAAGGCAAACTTCTGTGCTTCAGAGGACACTATCCAGAAAATTAAAAGACAACACACAGAATGGGGAAAATATTTGCAAATCATATATGGTCACATGGACAAGTTCTATGTCCAGAATACACAGGGTGGGGCAAAAGTAGGTTTATACTTGTGCATATGGAAAATAATACAATAATTAATAAATAATAATACAAAAATAAACTGTTTCGTGTACTCATAACTGTAAACCTACTTTTGCCTCACTTTGCATAAAGAGCCCCTTCAACTCAACAATAAAAAGAAACACATAACCCAATTAAAAACTGAGTAGATACTTTTTCAAAGATGATATATAAATGTGAAACGATGCTTATTATTAGCCAATGGAGAAGTGTAAATCAAACTCACAAGAAGATATCACTTCATATGCTTTAGGATAGCCATATAAAAAGACAGACAATAACAAATGTTGGCAAAGATGTGGAGAAACTGGAATCTTCATACACTGCTGGTGGGACTTGAAATGGCATGACTTCTTAGGAAAAAAGATTGGCAATTCCTTAAATGGTTAATCATAAGGTTTCAACATGATCCAAGAATTCTATTCTTAGTTATATAACCAAGAGAAATGAAAACACATATCCACTTGAACACAAATGTTCATAGCAACATTATTCATGATAGCCCCCAAATGGAAACAACTCAAATGTTCATCAGCTGATGAGTGGACAAACTGTGGCATATCCATTTGGTGGAATATTATCCAGTCATAAAAAAGAAATAAAATACTGATACATGCTGCAATATGATTGAACCTTGAAAACATTATGGCAAGTGAAATAAGCCAGTCATAAAAGGCACATATTATATGATTCCATTCATATAAAATGTCTAAAATAGGAAAATCATAAAGTCTGAAAATAATTTAGTGGTTGCCAGGATCCGAGGGTAGAGAGAAGTGGGGGTGGCTGCTAATGGCTATGGAATTTCTTTTCAGATGAGAAAAATGTTCTGGAATTAAATAGTGGCAATGGTTGTACAACTTTGTGAATATGCAAAAAATCACTGAATTTTATACTTTAAAACAGTAAATTTTATGGTATATGAATTATATCTGAATTAAAATAAAGTGAGCATCTAGGATAGTGTTATAGAAAGGTATTCAGAAACATTTTTCCCAAGAAATTGCCCTGCAATAATCTATGCAATAGAATCCCGATATTATTTAAAAAGCACATAAGAAAGATAAAAACTAGAAGGATATATTCACTAATGCTAACCTCTGGACTTTTGGTCATTTAAATTAGTTTTTTCATACTTATTCTGTATAATGAGCCCATGCTTACATTATATATCATGCAAGGAAATTTAAAAATATAATAAATAAATAAAACAAACCCCCAAATCATGGTTGCTAGGGGCTTTCTCTGGATGGTGGAATGGGTGGTAGTAAGTAAATGTTCTAGGAACCCCATTCATCTCATAAAGACTGTTGGTGTGATAGAAATCCTGCCTGAAAGTTTACATAGGCCCAAGTATAAAACTGTGAATTCAAAGTGTCAACCAATTTTTAAATTGTAGTTAAGGATGAAGACAGAGTGTGAATGGGTCCTCTGTTTGATCAGGACTTGTGATGGGCAGTGTCTTTGTCACCTGTAAACCCTTGGGCCACAGTCTGGAGTTGGAGGTTGAGGAAGAAAGAGTATGATGGCAGTGTTGATGGACACTTAGGTTGCTTTCATGTCTTGGTTGTTGTAAGTCTGTGATGGGATACATATATTTTTACAAGTTAGTGTTTCTTTATTTTTCAGGTAAACACCCAGAAGGAAAATTGCTGGATCACATATGGTAATTTTTTAAGGAACCACCTTACTGTTTTCCACACTGGCTGCACCAATTTCCATTCCCACCAACAGTGTGTGAGGGTTTCCTTTTCTCCACATCCTCTCCAACATGTGTTATTTCTTATCTTGTTGATACTAGCCATTCTATCAGGTAAGAGGCAATAATCTTATTCTGGTTTCAATTTGCATTTTCTGAATAACTAGTGATGCTGAACATATTTTCATATGTCTATTGGCCATCTCTATGTCTTCTCTGGAAAAATGTCTATTCAGGTCCTCTGCCCATTTTTTAATTGGATTGTTTTTCTGTTGTTGGGTTGTATGAGTTCGTATATATTTTGAATATTAGATCTTATAGGAATTATTATTTGCAAATATCTTCTCTCATTTGGTTGGTAGGATTTTTGTTTTATTGATGGTTTCTTTTCCTATGCAGAAGCTTTTAAGTTTGATTCTACATAATTTAATTCAATGCCAAATATATTGCAAAGCACCCATATTATATACTGTAAGTTTACTCATGCAACATCATTTCTGACCCCCTTGACTTTCTCCTCTAGGGACTGAAAAGCTAATAATCCAAATACCAGCCTCCCTCATGGGAAGGGGTAGCTATGAATTCTGAATAAGACAAGTAAATGGAAGTTTGATGAGGGGAGAGCCCCTTGTTCTCTCTCTCTTTTTTCCTACCTGGAACAAGTTTTTTGACCTTACAGTAGCCATTTTATATTGATAAGACAAAAAGCAAAAGGATCAAAGACAATATGCTAAAGATGAGAGAGTACAAAAATTGAAAGAACTTGTTCTTTACAACATTGTGGAGCACCTGAACCAACATAAGCAATGCCTCCTTTGAACTCCAGTGAGAAAGAAGAAAATCTTACCTGTCTCTTGGCCATTGTCAGTAAGCTTAACACATTCCTAACTGATACAGAATTATATTAAGTATTGTAGTACAGTGATACAAATGGAAACAAGACCCCCAAAAAGCTGCCGTTATGACCTTATGATGCTTACAGTATAGGGAGATAGCATATATATTTATATATACATAAAGTACCAGAAGAACTACGTTGATGGTATGGTTTGAGACTGCTTCTAATGGTATGACCTGCTTCTAGGTTCAGGTCGAATACAGAGGAATGAGGTAGTCCATTCAAAGAAGGTGGTATCTGAACTGACTACTTGAGCACTGATGGAAGGGAATTGATTCCAGGCAGAGAGAAAGGAAATGAGCAGATAAATGCAGGAAACACGGGGCCTGCAGGGGCCCATCTGAGGTTACAGTAAGCAAAATTAGAGTAAAAAATAAATTGGGAAAATAAAATTGGAACTAAAACATGTTTTTTAAAAACTAGAACAAAGAACAATTTTATTTTGAAAAGCATTTTGTGGTAACAGTTTAAGCAACATAGGGGCCTATGAAGTAAAAGTAGCAGTCTCCCTATGCTACTTTATAGAGTAGTGTGGACCTTTCCTTATTTTTTTCCTTTCTTTATACAAATAAATACATATCTGAACCATGTGCTTTCCAGTCCCATCCCAAATGACCTAGAAAGTTTTAAAATATGTAAAACCCTAAGTCAGTACTAGAAGCTAGGGAAGGAAACCACACAAGTGCCAGAAACTTCAAAGAACCTTTTCTAAGTCCTGTACTTTTGGAACCAGATTTAAAAAGGATATCCGGGTCCCATTTGCCAGTCACCAAAGGAGCAGTTTAGAACTGGAGGCTGACTGAAAATCCCTATCAGTGATTCTTGAAAACCGTGTAAGTCCGAGGGCAGCAGAAGTGGCAAATATTTCAACCATAAAGCCCATATGTGCTGGCGATAGTTGTGCTATTGGATGGTTTCCCCAAGCTTTGGGGACCTTCACTGCCTCTGTGGAGCTGGGCATAAAGAAAAGGCTTAAGTGGCTCCACCAAGCAGCAGGCTGTCTTGGCAGCAACATTCTCTGGTGGTACAGTGAGCACCTAGACCTTGGCTTGGGATTAGGATCAGAGCAGCTCTATCACAAAACCACCAGTGAACTTGTGGGTGTCAATGGAAGAAGCCCTAGATAGGAAGCCCACCACAAAAATCTGTCAAATAGCACAGCCCTTTCACTGCAAGCTGAAGTTTAGATAACTGTACTTTTATGAGTTTGACCTCACCCTCACATAATACATAAGAATGAATTTGAGATGGATCATACACAGAAATTTGAAAACTAAACCAATATAAAGCTTCTACAGGAAGATGTAATGTCTTCATGATCTCTGTTTGGGCAGCTTTTCTTAACTAGAACACCAAAACCACTATCCAGAAAATGAAAGATTGGAAAAAAATAAACTTTATTAAAATGAAGAATTTGTGTTTATCAATACACAATATTAAGATAGTGATAAGGCAAGCCACAGATTGAGAACAGGTATTTTTTTTAATCATTGTTCAAGTACAGTTTTCTCCCTTTTTCTCCCCATCCAGCCCACCCACCCAGCCCTCCTCACTTCCCTCCCATTACCACCCTCCCCCTAGTTTTTGTCCATGTGTCCTTTCAAGTTGTTCCTGTAAACCCTTCCTATTCTCCCCTGAAATTCCCTCTTCTCTCCCTTCTGGTCACTGTCAGCCTGTCCTCTATTTCAGTGTCTTTGGTTATATTTTGCTTGTTTGTTTTGTTGTTTAGGTTCCTGTTAAAGGTGAGATCATATGGTATTTGTCTTTCACTGCCTGGCTTGTTTCGCTTAGCATAATGCTTCCCAGCTCCATCCAAGCTGTTGCAAAGGGTAGGAGCTCCTTCTTTCTTTCTGCTGCATAGAATTCCATTGTGTAAATGTACCATAGTTTTTTGATCCATTCATTTACTGATGGGCATCTAGGTTGCTTCCAGCACCTAGCTATTGTAAATTGTGCTGCTATGAACATTGGGGTGCATAGGTTCTTTTATATTGGTGTTTTAGTGTTCTTAGGATATAATCCTACCAGTGGAATTGCTGGGTCGAAAGGCAGATCCATTTTTAGTTTCCTGAGGAAGTTCCATACTGCTTTCCATAGTGGTTGTACCAGTCTGCAGTCCCACCAGCAGTGCACTAGGGTCCCCTTTTCTCCACAACCTCTCCAACACTTGTTGTTTGTTGCTTTGTTTATGATGGCCATTCTGACTGGTGTGAAATGGTATCTCATTGTGGTTTTAATTTGCATCTCTCTGATAGCTAGCAATATTGAACATCGTTTCATGTGTCTTTGGATTTTCTGTATGTCCTCCTTGGAGAATTGTCTGTTCAAGTCCTTTGCCCATTTTTTAATTGGGTTGCTTGTCTTCTTAGAGTGGAGTCATGTAAGTTCTTTATATATTTTGGAGATTAAGCCCTTGTCTGAGGTATCATTGGCAAATATGTTTTCCCATACAGTTGGTTCTCTTTTTATTTTGATACTGTTTTCTTTAGCTGTGCAGAAACTTTTTATTTTGATGAGGTCCCATTTGTTTATGTCCCTTGCTCTAGGGGGCATGTCAGTAAAAAAGTTTCTGCATGAAATATCTGAGATTTTCCTACCTTCATTCTCCTCTAGGACTTTAATGGTGTCACATTTTATACTTAAGTCTTTTATCCACCTTGAATTTATTTTTGTATAAGGTGTATATTTTTGTTGGTGCTCGAGTGTGGAGGACCAACACAGATGGATACCATCCAGCAGTATCTATCTTGGCTGCGGATGTTCATTGAAACATGATAAAAACATACACAGAGACAACCAGGTCCCATGGGGGAATAGGGACAGAAGGGCCACTCCTCACGTGGGGAGCGCCTCGGCCACCCTCTCTCCTGGAGGGCACCATGGCCACTCCTCCTGTGGGGAGCACCCCGTTCCCCCTCTGGAGAGGCTTTTTATTGGTTTCGTTTGCATAGGGATTCAGGTAAAGGCTCATTACTCATTGCTAGGAAGTAAGGATCAAACAATAGATAACAAGGGAGTCTGAGGGCCTATTTTGAGTCAGGGTCAAAGAGCTGTAAAACTTTAAAGAACAAACTTACGTCTTCCTTGGACCCTTATCATTCAACTGAGAGCATTCGAAACAAAGCAGGTTTCACAGGATCTTACATATTCTTTCTTAGGCCTGATCACCTGGGGAACCAGCCCTTTTCAGCACAGGGCTGCACCACCCTGTCATTGTTTCAGGCTTAGGTGGAGCAAGGGAACTAAGGCAGCCAAGGGATAAGGAAATTTTCTCCCAGACGATGAGGACTCAGGCTATATCACAGCCGAGGAGCGAGGGTCCATCACCCCCTTTTGCTGTAGCCCCCAAAGTCCTTTCTTGGGGACCTCCCACGTGATTATGCCTGTCTTAGATCATTTCTCCCTTGGGGAATCTTACCCGTCATTGGCTAACAGACCAAGCACTGGGGTTCAGTTATGAATGAAGCAGCAGAAGCCGTGCTCCTGCCATGGAGATAAGCCTTTGTCTCCTTGCTGGCTTACAGTCCAAGGCCACTCCCTCAGCCTTAGCCTTGGTGGGGGTTACAGCTTCTGATACCAGGCAGAGCGGTCCCCAACACTAGAGTTTCATTTTTTTGCACGTAGCTGTCCAGTTCTCCCAACACCATTTGTTGAAGAGGCTATTTTTACTCCATTTTATGTTGCTGCCTCCTTTGTCAAATATTAATTGACCATAGAGACTTGGGTTTATTTCTGGGCTCTCTGGAGAACAGGTATTTTTAAAGGCTATAACTGAAAAAGGATTATATATAAACAATCTCCACAGATCAACAGGAATAGAATTGGAACACCAACTAAAAATGAGTAAAATACTTAACAGTCACTTTAGAAAAGTGGATGAATAAATGATCAATAAGTATGAACATTATCAGTCACAGGAAAAGGCAAATAACAATACCAAGTGTTGGCAAATATATAGAGCAACTGAAAATTTCATAAATTATTAGTTGGAGTACAAACTGAATTTTAAAAATCACTTTAGAATTTTTGCTAAAATTGGGCAAGGCAGTTTGTATGGAAAGAAGAAATACATTCAAAGAATTAGAAACATTGTCAAAAGCAATAGATAGCAGATTGACTACCATAAAAATAAAATTAATAAATAAGAATACAGATAAGAAATTCACACTGATATCACAAAAATAAAGTGATAAAATGGTAAGATAAAATAAAGAAAATATGAAGTAAAGATCCCAGAAATCAAATCAACATGCCATTAGAATTTTACAAAGAGAAAATTAACTGCATATATAGATTCCATATTCAAAGAAATCATTCAGGAAAATTGCTGAGTTTATAGAATTAAAGTTTACCAAGCATCCCTGGCCAGGTAGTTCAGTTAGTTAGTGTGTCTTTCCCAAACTCTAAGGTAATGAATATGATTCCTAGTCAGGACACACTGGGTGCACCTTAAGTACCCATCGTGGGTGATAGAGGAGCTGAGCCACTGGACCCTACAGGACACCTACTACATTAGGCCACACTACCAAGACAGGGAGTCATAGCAGCTCTATCTAACACATAGAAACAAACAAAGGGAAATTGTCAAAATGGTAAGACAAAAAAACATGGCCCAAATGAAAAAGCAGATCAAAACTCCAGAAAAAGAACTAAACAAAAATGGAGATAAGCAATCTATCAAACTCAGAGTTCAAAAGACTGGTTATAAAGATGCTCAAGGAACTTAGTGAGGATCTCAACTGCATAAAAAAGATACAGTCAAAACAAAGGATACACTAATTGAAATAAAAAAACAATTTACAGGGAAACAACAGTATGAAGGCAAGAATCAAATCAATGATTTGGAATATAAAGAAGCAAAAACAACAAGTAAGAACAAGAAGGAAAAAGAATGCCCCCCCATCCAAAAAAAGGATAGTGTAAGCAGCCTCTGGTTGCCAAGAATTCCAACATTCACATCATAGCAGTGCCAGAAGAAGAAGAGAAAGAGCAAGAAATTGGAAATCTATTTGGAAAAAATAATGAAAGAAAACTTCCTTAATTTGGTGCAGGAAATAGACATGCAAGTCCAGGAAGCACAGAGAGTCCCCCATAAGATGAATGCAAAGAGGCACACTCCAAGGCACATCATCATAATTAAAATGCCAAAGGTTAAGGATAAAAAAAAGACAATCTTAAAAGCAGCAAGAGAAAAACAGTTAGTTACCTATTGAAGAGTTCCCATAAGACTATCAGATTTCTCAAAAGAAACTTTGCAGGCTAGAAGGGATTAGCAAGAAATATTCAAAGTTATGAAAAGCAGGGACCTACAGCCAAGATTGCTCTATCCAGCAAAGCTATTATTTAGAATCAAAGGGCAGATAAAGAGCTTCCCAAACAAGAAAAAACAAAAGGAGTCCATCATCACCAAACCATTATTATATAAAATGTTAAAAGGATTTATTTAAGAAAAAGAAGAAGATCAAAACTATGAGCAATAAATACATATCAACAATTGAACCTAAAAACAAAGCAAAAAGGAAGAATAGAGACAGAATCATGGATACGAAGAGCATTTTGATGGTTGCAAGATGGGAGGTGGGTGTGGGAGAATGGGTGAAGAGGTGAGGGGATTAAAAAATACCAATAGGTAGTGACAGAATGGCCATGGGGATGCCAAGTACAGTAAAGGAAATGGAGTAGCCAAAAAACATATATGCATGTCTCATGGACATGAACAATGGTGTAGGGATTGCCTGAGGGAGCAGTGGGCACGGGGTGGAGGGGGGCAAAGGGGAAAATTGAGACAATTGTAATAGCATAACCAATAAAATATAATTTTAAAAAAAGAATCAACCAATGAATGCATAAATAAGTGGAACAGCAAATCAATGTCTCTCTAAATAAATAAATAAATAAATAAATAAAATTTTAAAGTTACCAGGTAGTGTTGAGACACCAACACTTGACATATACTGTTGAATGAATTAAGATTTAAGAAGGAGAAAACCTCTACAAGCATCCAGGCAGAAGCACAGTTTATTTCTTAAATAGTGGTTCTCCACCCCAGTTCTATTTTCTTAAAGATTTTATTTATTCATTATTTTTAGGGAGAGGAGAGGGGAGAGAGAAAGAGAGGGAGAGAAACTTTGATGTGTGAGAGAAACATTGATTGCTTGCCTCTTGGACATTTCTCAACCAACCATGGAACCCACAACCCAGGCATGAGCCCTGATTGGGAATTGAACTGGTAACCTTCCACCTTGCGAATAAGGCCAAACCAACTGAGCCAAAGAAGATTGGGGTCAACCCCAGTTTTACATTAAAATTATTGGGTGAGCCTTTTAAAAATACTAGTGTCTGGGCTCCATCTTTAGACATTCTGATTTAATTATTCTCGGGTGGAGCCTGAGCCCTGACATTTTAGAAAATCTCCCCCATGATTTGAATGTGCAGCCAGGGTTAAGAACCACTATCCCAAGGGAAGAAAAACCTCCAGAGAACCAAATAGCAGTCCTAAATGAAGACTAACTTCCAAGCTGGGGAGGAAAAAATAATGTACTTAGTCAGGAGGTAATTTGTAGGAAACACCAGTATTCTCCAGAAAGTATGGCTCTCACAGATTAGGAACACAATCTGGCCACTCTAGGGTTGGATCCAGGTAAGGAACTCCAGAATGTGGGCTTCTTCATAGAAAGAGGTGTTAGAAACTATACAGATAACCTAGAGTAATGCCTTAAAAACTGTTATTAACATGTATAATTACAGGGCAAAACAAATTTCAAAAAGAAGTCCCCCCAAAATAATTAATATAAAACAATACTAATAATTTAGATTTAAATCCAAGATTACATGAATCAAAGTTATAAAGTGTAGAAAGACAGTAAAAGCCTGAAAGTTTTCTCATTTTACAGAGATGATAGTTAATAGGTACAGTTACATTCTTGTAAACAGAGGTAAAAATATTTCAAATTGCTTTTAATCATAAAAAGATAATGACTTAATAGAAAGAAATGTAATTATAGCTTCCAAATGACTAGATAAATAAGAGTTAAGAAAAAATAGGGGGTGAAAATACAACAGGATTTTTAAAAACTATTATGCAATATTTATATCATATTTTACTATACATATATGTAACATACATGAATACAGAGAAATACAAAAAGAAACACCTCCAAATTATAAAAGTGGTGTCTCCAACAGGTTGGATTATGGTGTCTGTGGTTTGTTTTCTTATTAATATTTTTATACTTTTTCTAAATATTCTACAATTAGAATATTATTTTTTAAATTCAAAAACTCAATAAACATTAAAATTTTAAATTTATATTCATCATTATTTTATCTTCTATGCATTTCCATGGTTCTTATTTACTACAAAAGGTAAAAGTTAAGTTTCTTAATGTGCTAATTTTAGCAATTATAGGGTTTTTAAAAATCTGATCACACATATTTTTAAAGACTAAATACCTATGAATACTGTAAAGGTGTTTCTATTAACATTTCTTACTAAGTCACTCTCTGGAAGTAACATGTTTGTGTAAAATCTTGCCAAAAACAAGAATATTAAAACGTGTTCTGTATTAAGAAGGAATCCACATCATAAGTATATTAGAAGTTAACAAGATTTGGGAGTAAAAAAACATGAAACCAGAAGAACCCAGGAAAATGTGTTTGCAACTATAAATTCTGTAATTAATTTGCTTTACAAGTTTTGGGGGGATGCTAGGGCACCAGTTGACTTCTTGGATTTGCTTTTTACTCAGTCAAAACATACAAAAGCATATATTACATGTGGTTGTATTGTGATACAAATATATTTTTCATCCAACTATCCAGTTTTGATATAAAGTACACAAAATCATGTTGTTCTTTAATTTCACTTGAAACATTTCTTACTTTTGTCCCAGTACAGAACTCAGGATTTTATTTAATCCATGTTTCCCCAAGCTTCTATAGCTTTTGAGTACTAAGGGAGTCACATTAATGGTAAGAACTCAAATTCCACAGAACCTCCTTACCTTCCATGGGTACCTTCTGCAGGAAGGTTGCCTATACTTCTCAAGTACTTCTAGATGTCCTTGGAGGCATACTGCATGTGCTTCCAGAGATGTCTGCCTCTGATAGTTGCATTTTCTGCTGTGTCATCACCCATTGGGCAACCACAGCATGTCACCATGTCTGTGGGTCCCACTGACTTCTGCCATAGTGGAAGCAACAAAGCTTAACACTTCAGAGCATTGTGTTGGGAAGTAGGCAAGAATGTTTCATTCCTCTCTTGCCATAGTGCAGCCAGCCAGTTCTGCTCCTGTCTCAGTGTCCTGTTTTCAAATAAAGCTGCTCTTGGTTTTTATTTCTGATAACCCTTCTCTTTCTCTATGGGCTCAGGTACAATTCCAGTAAGGTTTGAGGCTGGAGTTAAATCAAAGTGACAACCACCAGCTGAAATTAGAATTGTCCCTGACTTCCAAAGTCTAATGTTTCTTATTGCCTAGGTCCTTCCTTCTCTTAAGATAAGGTCTCTCGCAGGATGCTTCTCAGTGCACATCCATGTAGGTTGCTGGTGGGTTCTTGAGAATCAAGGAGAAAACATTACTGAGGAACAACTTTGAGAACTGTTTCAGAGAGATGCTCAGTGGGAAAAATTCTTTAAAATAAAAATCACAGAATCTGAGGGACAGGTTGGTTTCTTCTAGAAAAGTTTTACTTCAGAAGGAGGGCTCTCTGGACTTCCAGCAAGATGGAGGCATAGGTGGATGCACCGTACCTCCACGCACAACCAAGATTGGAACAACAATTTAGAGGCAGAATAACACCCAGACTGACGGAGAATTTATCTGAGTGGAAGTCGGACAGCCAAGAAGTTGAAATAGACCCGTTCATCCAGACCAGTAGGAGGGGTGGAGAGGAGCAGCCAGGCGCAGGTCGCGGTGCATGGAGAACAGGGAGAACTGGGCGCATAAGGCAACAGGGAGAGCGTAAGGCATCTGGGGCATGCAAGATCACAGTGGGTGGACCCTGAGTATGCAAGCCGCAGCTGGCAGACCCAGTGAGGCAGCGATTGTGGACCAGGGCAGAGCGCGCAACCCAAGATCCCAGAGAAGGGACTGAGGTCCCAGGAGAATGGAGGTACTGCCATTGTTCCCTCCCGCCCCCGCATACAACGTCACAATCTAGCGACTGGGGTGCTCAGCCCTGGTGAACACCTAAGGCTCCACCCCTTACCATAACAGGAGCGATCAGACCAAAAAAAAAAAAAAAAGAAAGAAAGAAAAAAAGAAAGAGGGAGAGATATTGTCTCAAACAGAAGAACAGATCAATGCCCCAGGACTCATCATTTTAAGTGACTGAGAGATAGCCAATCTATCAGATGCACAATTCAAAACACTGGTGATCACGAAGCTCACAGAATTGGTTGATTTTGGGTGCAAATTAGATGAAAAATGCAGGTTACCATAAAAGAGATGAAAAAAGAAGGAAAAGAAGGAAAATGCACGGAGAACCAATAGTGATGGGAAGGAAACTGGGACTCAAAACAATAGAGTGGACCAGAAGGAAGAAAAAAACAACCAAACAGGAAAGAATGGAGAAATAAGAATTCAAAAAAAATGAGGAGAAGCTTAGGAACCTCCAGGACACCTTTAAACGTTCCAACATCTGAATTATAGGGGTACAAGAAGGGGAAGAAGAAAAGCAACAGATTGAACACGTATTTGAACAAATAATAAAGGAGAACTTCCCCATTCTGGCAAGGGAAATAGACTTCCAGGAAATCTAGGAAGCTCAGAGAGCCCCAAAGAAGTTGGACCCAAGAAGAAACACACCAAGGCACATCATAATTACATTAGCCAAGGTAAAAATGAAGGAGAGAATCCTAGAAGCAGCGAGAGATAAGGGGACAGTCACCTACAAAGGAGTTCCCATCAGACTGTCAGCTAATTTCTCAAAAGAGACCTTACAGGCAAGAAGGGGCTGGAAAGAAGTATTCCAAGTCATGAAAGACAAGGATCTAAATCCCAGATTATTCTATCCAGCAAAGCTCTCATTTAGAATGGAAGGGCAGATAAAGTGCTTCTCAGATAAGGTCAAGTTAAAGGAGTTCATCATCACCAAGCCCTTATTTTATGAAATGTTAAAGGGACTTATCTAAGAAAAAAAGATAAAAAAAAACATGTATAGTAAAAGGACAGCAAACTCACAATTATTAACAACCACACCTAAAGCAAAAACAAAAGAAACTAAGCAAACAACTAGAACAGGAACAGAAACACAGAAATAGAGATCACATGGAGAGTTAGCAACAGGGGAGTGGGAGGAGGAGAGGGAAGAAAAGGTACAGAGAATAAGTAGCACAGATGGTAGGTAGAAAATAGAAAGGGGGAGGGTAAGAATAGTATGGGAAATGTAGAAGCCAAAGAACTTATAAGTATGACACATGGACATGACTAAAGGGGGAGATGTGGGTGGGAGAGGGTGTACAGGGTGGAGGGGAGTGAAGGGGGAAATGGGACAACTGTAATAGCATAATCAATAAAATATATTTAAAAAAAGAAAAGAAAAAAAACACACACAAAAAAGAAAAAGAAGATAAAAAATATGTACAGTAAAATGACAACAAACTCACAATTATTAACAACTACACCTAAAACAAAAACAAAAAGAAACTAAGCAAATAACTAGAACAGGAACAGAACCACAGAAATGGAGATCACATGGAGGGTTAGCAACAGGGGAGTGGGAGGGGGAGAGAAGAGAAAAAGGTACAGAGAATAAGTAGCATAGATGGTAGGTAGAAAATAGGCAGGGGGAGGGTAAGAATAGTATGGGAAGTGTAGAAGCCAAAGAACTTATATGTAAGACAAATGGACATGAACTAAAGGGGGGGAATGTGGGTGGAAGAGGGTGTGCAGGGTGGAGGGGAGTGAAGAGCGGAAAATGGGACAACTTTAATAGCATAATCAATAAAATACATTTAAAAAAAGGAGGGCTTTTTAGGCAATAAAAACATTAGCTGTCAAAGAACAAGCCACAGATATAAGAAATAAATTTTATAAGAAATAAACAAGCCACAAATATTCAAGACCTTGTGAGGCTCGGAATGGGAACAGAGAGATCCTGTGAATCTCTACACAGTAGCAAATGATGATGCAATATTAGTATCTTAATATGGAAAGATCACGGAGATTTTTGTTAATTGGAAGACAACTGAAAGAGGATGTGTTTAAGAGAGAATAGAACCATTTTTTTTAATCCACATGCCTCACAGTACTTTATTTGTTTGTTTAAGGTATTCAAGGGCCAAAATCTTCACCCTTTCCAGGATTTTTGTGTTTGCTTCTCTATTTTGGCAATGCATCTATTTATATTGGTGAGAAAAACTGCCTAACTATCCAGGTTACTAAAATGCATTTTTACCCCAGCGAGTCTTTATCCCCCGTGGTGCTGGTCTTGCAGTACTAGACCAGGTAACAATTTTCTCCAAAATGGAAGCCAACAGAGACTAGAGTCCAGGAAAAACAAAACAAAACAAAAAAACATGACAAACAACTCCCAAGAACAGTGAGGAGGAATATTTTGCTATAACCATAATGAGATACTACCTCACATCTGTTAGAATGACTATTATCAAAAAGACAAGAGGTAACAGCAAAGGTAGGTAAGGATATGAGGAAAGGGAATCCTGGGGCACTGTTGACAGAAAATATAAATTGTTGTAGCCACTATAGAAAATAGTATAAAAGTTTCTCGAAAAAATTAAAAATAGAACTTCCATGAGATCCAACAATCCCACTTCTGCATATATATTTGAAGGATAAAAATCATTATGTCAAAGAGATATCTGCACCTCCATATTCATTGCAGCATTAGGTACAATAGCTATTATATGGAAACAACCTCAGTGTTCATCAATGGATGAGTGGGTAAAGAAAAAATATATATATGAAATTAATATTATTCAGCTATAAAAAAGAAGGAAATCCTGCCATTTGCGATAACATGAATAGACCCTGAGGGCATTATGCTAAGTAAAATAAGTCAGACAGAGAGAGACGAAGAATGTATGATCTCACAGATGTGGAATCTGAAAAAGTCAAACTCATAGAAACAGGGTTCTGTGATGGTTGAATGATGGTTGCCAGAGGCTGGGGGTTAAGGCAAATGGGGAGAGGTTGGTCAAAGTGTACAAACTTTCCATTGTAGGGTAAATAAGCTCTAAGGGTCTAATGTACAGCATGGTGACTATAGTTAACAGTATTGTATTGTATACTTGAAATTTGCTAACAGGGTAGATCTCAGAACAAAAAAAAATGGTGAGTACGTGAAGTGATGGATGTGTGAACTAACCTTATTATGGTAATCATTTCACAATATACAGCTATATCAAGGCATCACGTTGTACTCCTGAAATTTATATAATTTTATATGGTAATTATATCTCAATAAAGCTGGAACAAAAGAATATTTTACTATAGTTCCTAGAATAAAAGCTCTCAAAGTTTTAAGACCTTTTTAGCTTTCAGAGTGAAATACCAAAGAAAGTATATTTTTTTAATATTTACTCATTCAAATACTTATTAACACCTATTAATTTTCTGGGCATTAGTCTAGACCCTGTGAAGATAGTAGGAGATACTGCAGGGTCTCCGGGAGCTTGCAGTCTACTGGGGGCTCATGATGTGCTCCAGGGAGAGTGGCACCTTTCCTTCCTCTAGCATGTCAAACCCCCTCCCTCCCTGGAGGCTCATGATCCATCCCTGGTTCTGTGGATAGCTCTCCTGCCATTATGCTTTTGGACTCCATTCAAATATCACCTCCTCTAGTAGGGCCTTCCCTGATTCCTACCCACTCACATACCTTCAACACTATCTAATCAGCATTTCACCCTATTTATTTCCTTCCAAGATTTGTATCACATTTTTACTAGAAAACAAATCATTCATATATTGTTTGTCTCCTTCCACTAGAATGCAAGCTCCTTGAGAGCAAATTTATTTGTCCTGCCTTCTTAATGAATGCATGTGTCTCTAGCATCAAGAAGAGTGCCTGGTGGGTATACTATAGCAGCACTGAATAAGGGATAAATGGAAATTGTCTTGAATGAATGCCACAATAGCTCATTACAATCCAATTCAATTATATGGTGGAGGAAAGTCTGGGTACTTCCTCATATCTAACAATTGGGGGAGTAGTAAACCATCCTACAAGGAGACGAGGATTACTTCCTAGAGGATGTGAAAACTTGGACTTGAGAGAAGGGCCTGATCTGGAACTTCATGTTGCTCCATGTGTCTGGAAATGAAAGGAGATGGGGAGTGGGGGGAAGAGTTAGGGGAGGAAAAAATGGGCAGAAAGTAGGGACCCACCCTGAAAAGGCTTAGTGAACCCAGTTAGGAAATTCAGCCTTTATCCAGAGGGCAGTGGGGAGCAAACAGACTCTGAACAATGGCAGTCGGGGTGAGGGGTGGGGAGCAGGAAATGGAAACAGATATGTTTTGAGATTGCTGACCCAGTAAGCACTGCGGAGAATGGGATAGAAGGGACCCTGGTAAGCCTGGCAATTCAGTAATTCAGGCAAGAAATGATGAGTTGAACTAAAGCCAAGGTTATGAGAATAGCAGAAGGGAGGGCCTAGGGAGACCATCTGGAAGTAAAATCAATAGCAGAAGGAGTCAAGTTCGATTCCTCAAGTAGCTATAAATCCTTAGTCAAATTCTCCTTTTTCTATAAATCCATCCCAAGGGCTGCAGCCATGTTCTTTGGAGACACTACTAAGTCTAGGGGTGCACCTTTCAGATCATGTGGTCTGGGAGGACAGCCTGAGGAGTCAACCACTCCTGGTAGGGGCAGAAAATATGGACCAGGCTTCTTGGGTCGGGCCCATGGGTCCGCTTTGTGTTTGGCCACTTACACTCTGATATATGCGGTAGGGTAGAATTTCACAAGCTTCTGCCTCCTCACTGATCACAATCCTTTCCGATAAGAATATCTATTTAACAGCTATGCTTATCTTCAAACAATCTTTGGTGAAGGCTTGCAATATGCTGGGTTCTGGGAACAAAGCCTTGTTATCAAACAGCCTATAATTAACGAAAGAGATGAACAAAAGGACAAAACACACTGTGATAAGTGTGTTTTAGTACTGTAGTGGAAGTCCTCACACAAAAATCACAAAGCAGAGACCTCTAAGCCAAAGATGAGTTTAACAGTGTAGATCTTAGATCAGTAAGAGAGAAATCAAAAACAAAACAACTTCTAACAAAAGGAAGATGAACATCTATTAAAAAATAATGTCAGCTCAGGTATAAATAAACACAACTGAATCAAAGGAAACATCCACAGTTAATAATAATAAATGATATTTATTGGGTGCATGAAATGTGTCAGACCCTCTGGGTCTTGTATATTCTTTGTTGGCATTTCATCCTCATGCCACCCTTCTGAGGTAGTCACCCTTTCCTCTCATTTTCCAGGAGACCTGAGGTTCAGAAAGGTTAAGAACTTGGCCTCAGGTCACACAATAGTAGCAGAGCTGGGATTCGTACCTGGGCTATCTGAATGCAGTTCTTGCCCTCCTCAGTGAAAGGCATTGGTCTATCCATCAGTCCTCCATGGTATTTAACAGACCACGGGATAAAGTTTGGGAATTGAATCCAATGACTGAGTTCCCGTGTTTCTGCCCCTTTTACAAAGTCAAGTCTTCAGGCTTAATATACAATCTCCATTGAGAAAAAGAATGAAGAAATACACTAGTATAAAATTCACTTTCCCCTCATTTTCTTCTTTGTTTCAGTTCCATAAAGGATAAGCCGAGCCCTGCCTCCTGCCAAAGTGACTCAGTTCCACAGGGGACTTTGTCAGAGGTTATAAAGCCTGGGGCAGGAGAGGGTGGGCTGATGGGCTAATCACCCCCACAAACTACCTACACCACATCCCAGAGGGTACTGAGAAAGCTGGTGGTCCCTGGTGACCAAGCATTTTTAGTGAACTTTTGCCTGTGTTAGGCAGCCAAAGTGGCTAAGAAAAGGGATCCAAAAAGGTACAATTAAGGGCTTTTATTTGAGGCAGGACACTGCAATCAGGCTGAGTCCAAGAGAACTACGGCAGCAAAGGAAAGGGTAGAAGGGTTTTCAAGAGCACGTAGCAGACCCCCAGGGAGGGTGGGTCACCTTCCTGATCTGTCCCAAGTGTCCTGTGTATACGTGTTTGCAAGACAGTGTCCTCTAAAGTCCAGGAGATTTCTGTGCCTGGCCCCTGGGAAAAGCTCAGGGAGAGGGGACGGGCAGTGAGGTTTCCAGCAGGATGCCCGAGGCTATGTCTGGGTTGCTTCTGATAATAGCATCTTGAGGTCAAGTATTTAGCTGGTGACTCATACCTTCTTTGTTCCAGGACAGGCGGTGGCTCAGGTTTTCCTTGTCCCAGTACATTCTAACAGCCTGCAACTGCCATATCATTTGGACAAACACTTAAAAAACAACAACAGTAATTGGAAATATGCAATTGTTATACTATTCATGAAAAACTGGAAGGTTAGCCAAAATTTATGTTGAGATCCAGCATCCCAAAAGTCAACTAATCATGGTAATAGGGGTCATAATACTAACAACAGTCACCCCTCACCAGATCCCACCTGTAAAACTGCAACCACTAGGTCTTTTCCTGGTCTAAACCTGGCTCCAAGTTATATTTGTGGGAGCCTGGGTGTTTCACATAGGTCCCTGCAGTTCTTTTCCTCTCAGGCTTCTGGAATTTAGAGCCCCTACCTCTGGTCCCCTGGGTGACAGCTGCTGTCATGCCTCTTCCTACTGCTTCCCTCAAAGGCACGAATGAGCCGGGCTCCCTTTAAAGCCCCTTCTGCAAGAAGATGCCTTTCTCCACACCACTCCCTCACACCTTTCCAGCTGGGCCCTGACCCACTGTGGACTGTGTCATGAGTCTCAGGAAATCACTTCTGAAAATAACATCCTCAACATTTCCTCCCAGCCTTTTCTCCACAGAGCTCACACTAGGAAGAGATCCCAGGATTTCTTCCCCAGCCTCCCCCTCCCTCCCTCCCTCCCTCCCTCCCAGTCACCTGAACTGAGGAGACTCTTTTACCCTCATGCCTGTCAACTAGCCCCAAGTGGCCTTGCTGAGAGTGAGAACCCAGCCCACCTGTTCACACCATCCAATCTAAACACTAGCCTTGGCCTAGGTACTACCTTCTCTAATAAACACGCTAACATAAAAATTACTGAGGAGATACTGGATTATGTTTAGTAGGAATAGGGCTGTCATGCATGAAGGAGAAAAGTGAAATAACATTAAAAAATATATATATACACATAAAACTCATTTGCAAACTTGCTTAAGAGTAGCTCTTTCTTATTTCAGAAAATGGAGTACAAAAAGATTTTCGTGTCTGTTGGAAACTTTGGCCTGCCCCAAGAAGCCTGGGTAGACTGATATAGAGAAGACTCCATGGCCCAAGTAGTCATCGAGCCTGCAGCATCGATGGTGGCAGCCAGCACGTGGAACAGGAAGATATGAATCCATCAGTTACCCTGCTACCTGACAAGCCACTGAAACTCTGAGCCTTATATTTGCTTTTATGCTAAAGTGGAGATAATTATAACATCCTGACAGGGTTGTTGGGTTTCAATATAACAATCTGTATTTTATAAAATCCAAGTGCCAAAGAATATCAGTTTTATAATATTGCTTGCAAGGAAGAACTAGCACAGAATTTTAAATGGGAGGAAGGGTGGAGAAAGGGGAAGGGGCAAGAGGTTGAGACCAGGAGAGTGGTCTCTAGAGACTGTGGAACACACCTGGGGCAGCAGACCTGGGGCTCATGCAATACAGGTCAGTGGAGGTGCCACAGAAGTCCCAGGAGACAGGAAGGGAAGAGTGAAGGAGGTGAAAATGGCCTAAGACACTCTCTGTCTAGACTTAGATTTTCTTAACAGTCCTAGATGCTCTTTCAAATGTTCCACTGCCATCTCAGACTTGAGATAAGAAGTAGTTCCTGCCTGGCACACGTCAGAAACCTGAGGTCAGGAGACTCATAAGCTGAAATACAAGCCAGAAGTATGAGTCGGTGCCACTCAGACTTCTGAGCCGGAGATTCTGTGGGGTGAGTGTGCAAGTGTGTGCACACCTGACTCATGTGTAGGCTTCAACCCCAAGTCTGAGCTGAACAAAACTGACAGTGTGAGGGCTCCACAATTCACCTCTAACTGCTGAGCTTTTTAGAAAAGTATTGTTAGAGAGCCTTGGCTAGTGTGGCTCAGTGGACTGAGCGCTGGCCTGTAAACTGAAACATCGCCGGCTCCATTCCTGGTCAGGGAAAAGTATTGTTTGGGTAATACTAAAAAATTCCTTCTTAGAGGGTCAGTATGTCAGGACAAGAGACCCAGGTAATAGTCTGAGGAGGTGGTCATTAAGCCAGGTAATGAAAACAAATTATTTTGACAAGATGGTTATAATTATGTTTTGGTAAGAATGGAATAAATCATAAGGATGTTTCTTTAAGATAATTTAATAAAGACTTCTATTGAGGTTTCTGGTTGAAGTACTGAGTGTCACCTCAGGAAACATTTAAGGCTATAAAGTATTTTAATTATATAAGTTTCAAGAAAAGGCATATAAAATATGCAGAGTGATTGGCACCCTCTCAAATTCCTGATATAACTCTGTCTCTAACTGATAAGGCAACAGTTGATATCAGGAAGCCCCCTCACAAGAAGTGGTTTTGTACCAAAAATGGGGAAAAACTTTTTGACAGTCTTGCATTTCAGTCCTGGTGCTGAAGCTCTAAGGAATTCCAGGTGAGCACATTCTCACAATCTGAAACCAGACAACACAGAGAATAAACCGTCTAATCTCCCTCCTTCCCTTTCTGCCTTACCCAGAGAGTAAGTTACTTTGCGTTGGGTAAAGACATTTCACACCCCCTTTAAGAAGGAAAAATAAGGAAGAGTGGTGGGTAGTTACAATAAAGAGTACACAGGCTTGAATGCCATCCTTTCTATTGGGTTGGCCAAAAAGTTCATTTGGCTTTTCTGTAAGATGGCTCTAGTAGTGTTTAGCTGTCTTTAACTTCATTTGAAACAATTTTGTTAGATTGTGTTAGATTGTGTCATATCAGCATGCATTAAAAAAACAATTTATCAAAACTGGTGAATTTTTGTGTAGCCATTTGAATATTACAGATGGAAGAAAAAAGCAACATTTTCAGCATATTATGTCTTATTTTTCAAGAAAGGTAAAGATACAACTGAAATGCAAAAAAAAAAAAGAGAGAGAGATTTGTACAGTATATGGAGAAGGTGCTGTGACTGACCGAACATGTCAAAAGTGGTTTGTGAAGTTTCGTGCTGGAGATTTCTCACTGGACGATGCTCCACGATTGGGTAGACCAGTTGAAGTTGATAGCGATCAAATTGAGACATTATTGAGAACAATCAACACTATACCACGCGGGAAATAGCTCACATACTCAAAATATCCAATAAAATTAATAGTGAAAATGAAAAAAAAATATGTCTCATTTTACAGAAAAAAATATGGATTTTTTGGCCAACCCAACAACTTGAATCATTACCTTGGGGGTCCCTGTGCATAGGAGCCAGACCTCAGGTTTTCCACACGAAAGAGCCTTGGATGAAACTCTACAACACCTCCATCCCCTGAAGTTAGTTAACTTTTTTAAAAGAAACATCATGGTGAGTAAAATTATGACTCTAAGAGAAAAAGCCAATAATGGTTGAATCTCAGGCACCCGGACAGGCAGTCTGAGAAAGATTGGGATGATTTCCCCAGCTCCTTTCGTACCGCAAGCAACTGCCTGGCACACAGATCGGCCTCTGTTCCTATAGATGCGTGTCCAGTGTATGGCTGTACAAGCAGCAAGTTTGCTTTGGCTGGGCTTGGAGGGATCCATCTGTCTAGGGAGGTCGGGGTGGCCAGTGAGGCCACTGCCTCCCTTGCCATCTGAACAGCTTTAAGAGGGCGTAGTATTTTTCTCTGAGGCCAAGGCTGGCACAGAGAACTTCCTTACTGAAATTTTCTGCCAGGCTGAGTTGCTTTTCTAGCATAATTTCCCCCCTCCTCCAACCCCACCCCCTTAGCCTTTGGTCAAGTTCCTCAGATTTTGGCATCAGTGGTGGGGCTGCATCTATTCCTTCCTGATGCGGTGGATGCAGAGAGACTCCTTCTCATGGGTGAAATTCACAAGCACGTTTTCTTCCTTGACTGGAACAAAGAGCCACAAATATTTCCTAAAGGGAGAAAAAAGTTTCCAGATGCATGCCTCCAAATGTGAGGGTTTCTTTTTCCCTTTCCCTTTGGCATTTTTTGAGTTTAGTAATTACACTGGACACATTTATCCTGAAGAAGGCCCCAGTTTTCATCCTGATAGGGACTTCACTAAAATCTCCCAGTCACAAATGCATGGGCATCTCTGTTCCTCTTTCTGACAGCCCGCACTGCGGAGATCTTGAGTTTCAACTCCATCTAGAGACGGAAGAAGATAGGATTTCCTCTCATTTTCCTCAGCTGTGGTGACACACTGCAAATTTTAAAAAAGGAAAAGAAAACCGTTCCCAACTCTTGAACTGTTAGCGAACTGCTTTTAAATTGTTTCTAGTTAAAGGGCTATGGAGAAGTATAAATGTCAAGAAGACCTTTCAACAAGCTTTTACAACCTGCAGCATATTTTTATATTTTAAAACTAATTAAAACATTCAAATTGGTATCATTTTTTATTTTAAAAGTGTATTTTGCAGGGTTAAAAAACTTTAAGCTTACAAGACCTATAATCTAAAAATGTTCCTTCACCATGAGCAGACTAATTGTTGGAGGTACTTAGCTCACATGTGGAAAATCACTCACCCACCAAAAAGATTTGACCACCAAAAAAAAAAAAGCTACTTATATTTGATTAGAAAAACATTTCTCTTTTAAGTGTTGGCAAGCATGGAGACATTTAATGCAGGTAAATGGCCACAGACCATTTTTAGTCTAAGGATGACATGGACGTGTGTGTGAATCAGATTCTGCTTCTGCTTCATTTGAGTCTGGGCTAGAGCTGTACTCTGCAGCCATCTGTACCAAGTTCCCATGAAATGCGGCTGCTGGTGTTCCATGGAGTACACTGTGTAGAGAGGATGTAGAAGACAGGACATCTTCCTTTCCCAGAGCTTCCAGTCAGGGGTGAGATAGGTAGACACAGTCATTGCGCAGCTCCGGGAATACTGGGGAAGGGACTGGAGCCTCTGGAGGTTACCCTGGTATGTTCTTATAGTGGGGTGAAGGTAATTTAATCTGAGCCATCCCCAAAATAGGTAGAGCCCTCCTAAAGTTAAACTCCTGGGCTGGATACAATGTAATATAATACTTTATAGCATAAACATAATAACCACATTAAACTTAATGCCTGTGCCCTGATTATCACCTCTTTAAGAACTAAAATTTTTCCACTGCAGTTTCTTTCCCCCCAACTTCATGTTTTCAAAGTTTTTAAACCTACAGAGAGCTGAAAGACTGATAAAATGAGCAACTTTAACTTAAATTTACCAATCTTTAACATGCTACCATTTCTTTCCTTCTCCCCACCCCTCTTTCTCTCTCTCTCTCTCTCTCTCTCTCTCTCTCTCTCTCTCTCTCTCCCTCTCTCTCTCTCTCCCCCCCCCTCTCTCTCTCTCTCTCTCTCTCTCTCTCTCTCTCTCTCTCTCCCTCTCTCCCTCTCTCCCTCTCTCTCTCTCTCCCTCTCTCCCTCTCTCCCTCTCTCTCTCTCTCCCTCTCTCCCTCTCTCCCTCTCTCCCTCTCTCTCTCTCTCTCCCCTCCCCACAAGAGCGGCGCTGAGGCCACCCATCCTGGCTCCCCAGTGCTCCACAGCACAAATGAGACTGGGCTCTGACTTTCACAGAAACTCTGTGGAAGGTTTGGGGTTCAAAGAAACGCAATACAAATAGCAGGCTTGTAACTTACACCCACCATTAAGCCTGCTAATGTTCAACCTCAGAGACCCGAGAATCCTACCTCAGAGTCTATCTCCCAGCAATCCCCATGTGGTGCAGAATAACTGACCCTCCATCAGTGGAAATCCAGTTCAACTGCCCCTTCAACCTTTTAACATGGTGTCCTTCCCCTCAAGGCCTTCCTCATTATCTGCCTAAGGATTGAGACTTCACTCCAGGATGAAGGACAGTGGCCATCTAAATTATCCTCAGAAGAATACACATCCTAATCCTGGGTGTGGACTAGCTCCTTGGCCCCTGTAACTCAATCACAGAGTTATCAGGATATCTCCCCAAATCAACCACATGGGCTGATCCAAGTCCATTTCAATTCCTTTTCATGTTCTAGTTTTGTTCAGCATGAGATTAGGTCTGCTCAGCCTCCTGGCACGGTCCAATTATCGTTCCATATCTCTGTTTTTTGCTAAAATAGGAAAATAGTAATTTATGAATAAACATTTATTTTTCAGATGGAGGAGAATCTATATTCAGGTATTGTCTTTTAAAAAAAAATCTCAGATTACCTAGGATAGAGTCTTATTGATACACCCAAGCTATATTTCAAAGCAGAACACTAAATTGCTCCTGCTCAATCACCTGCCCTGGAGTTATTTTCCTGCATTCGGTTCTTACCAAGGGCAAAAACCAGCTTGATTAAAAAGCATCGCAAAGTTCAGTTTTTACACTGTAATGCAGAAACTACATGCCACCTCCAAAACCACAGCCTAGCTACCTCAAAAACTCAAGGCCCTGTCTTCTTTGAGCTCTGCATTGAATTTATTTCAAGTTATCCTGAGTTTCTCTAATATTCTCTAGTGGTTGCTTCCTAAATTCCACTGGCCACAGAGTACATATCTCAGAATGGATTTTTTTTCACTGCTAGAAAAGAAGCACCTACTTCAAATAAAAGAAAAAACAACAATTTCTCTTTGTTTTTGTTTTCAGAAAATCACAGTGAAGTCAAATAGTTTATTAACACCAACCACCAAAATACATGAAGTTATTTTAGTATAAGACATTTTATGAGCAGAATAAAAAATATGTTGCATATAAAAACCTGCCTTGACAATGCAGAATTTGAAATTTCTAAAACTTGAAAAATAAAAATTTTAGCCTTTAATTTGGAATCCCTTTGAGGCAAAAATAGATGAGGAAAGTTTGAAGAAGATTAAATCCTTTTGTATTGGATGTTTACATACACAGAGGAAAATAACACTAAATTTCTAGCCACTGCCTTATTTGTAAGAATGCACGTTGAGATGCTATCTTGATGATGCTGTCTTTTCAACTGACTCGATCAGCACAGTAACCCTGTGGTTTATAAATGTGGGATAAAGTAGGATGATGTATTTATGAATGGGTTAACAACAGCTGCTTGGCTAAAAGTTTTGTAGAATTCATTCAGTTCCACTTAATGGGAAACAGTGTTTTTATTTTGTTTGTCGTGGCTAAATCGGTCATCGAGTGCTGCTAAGGCAGCTGCTGTGGTTTGTTGGCCAGAACTCCAGCCCCTATCTGTGAAAGAGGACACTAGATTGATCGTTTTCAGCTAACCGACAGTAAACAGCTGCTCACACCAAAAAAAGGAAGATACTTCTAAAGCAGTATCTTTAAACTCTGAGTTGCAAACCATTAGTGGCCATAAAATGAATTTAATGGATTGTATCTAGTATTTTTTAGGAACTGAAATAGAATTTAGAAAATATTAGAAACACAGAAAAAAAAGCATAGTTTTGTAACTTTCAGCTGTCTGCCTTCACGAAAGCCAATACGCAAGAGGCAAGCGCTGATGTAAAGGAAAGCAGTTTACTGGCAGATGCCAGTCATCTGGAAGATGGAGGACTCACGTCTCGAAGCCCATCTACCCGTCTCAGGGCAGTCAGAGGAATTTGAAAGGCGGGAGAGAGAAACAGAACACAGAGATCAAGGGAGGAATTTGAAAGTTCACTACGTGCAGACGAGCATAGTCCACTCTGATAAGGCCGGTGCTGGTCTGTCTGATGTGCACCATCCTGGTTCAGCCATCCTGGCTTCACGTCATCCTGACTCAACGGTGGAAGGTCAGCAGATGTCCCCGAGCTGGGATGCCTGAAGGTCTGAGTCTTTATCTTTTGAAGTTAGTTCCTAGGATTCTTGTACAAACAAGCTGTTCGTCTACAACATGTGAGTCAGAGTCAGTACTTACAGAAACAATGTCAAAAGAATGGTGGGGTGGGTTACAATTCCCCACTGTTACAATTTTCCACTGTTAGAGTTTACGAAACTTTTAAGTTTTATTTATTTATATGTTCATTATAAATCATTACATATGTATGCATATATATTGATACACAAACCATTATATATGTGTGTGTATAAAAACCATGGTTACTTTGAATAATGTATTTCTTATTATATGTCACAGTCAAAATAATTTAAAAGCCACTGTTCTAATGGTAGTGGGGGAAACCACAACCATCAAATTTTCTTTAACCAGTGGAAAACATTTTCAATAAATACCAAGTATTCCCTTTGTTCAACCTTTGATCGCTTGCCCAATATGTTCCTTTCTTCAACAGGCTGTGAAAACCTCACAAGGAAACTCTCCATCTGCAAAACTGTGATGTCGACACCCCGGAAAGCAATGTGTCTCAGCCCATGTATCCCTAGCACACAGGAGAGAAAGGACATCCACTGGCATCTGAACCACACAACCCCTGGGTCATACCTAGATTGGGGGGCTGTGCAGAGATATGGCCTTGAAATTCCACATAAGTGGGGTTTCTTGAGCACTCTCTTTATTAAGGTACCTTCATCTCTTTATCTCATAGAAAGCACCAGGAGATGGAGTGAGTGACAGTGGTCAGGACTGTCAACATGACAAACATCCGAACCTGTGGAGAATTTTTATGAGTTTATTGGAGCCAAACTGATGACCTATGCTGGGGTGCTCGATCTCAAATGCTCCAAACAATGCTTTTGCAGTTTCTTTTATACATCTGAAATTAAGGAAGAAACACAAGGAAGATTACTTGGAGGCAGAAGGAGGAAACACAGGGATGGGATTACAGGAAAGTTAACAAGATTACGTGCTCTCTAGAGGGTAAATATCCCCTTGAGTGTTATTACTTCTGGTATTTTAAAGGTGTGTTAACCTAGATGCACAAGAACAATGGACAGGGCTTGCTTAAGACATGTAAACCTTTTACTAAAGAAGTTATATGCTTGAGGCGTGACTACCCACCATGATCTGCCTTGGTAGGAATTTATGATTAGATAACCAGTGAGGTTACAGTTCCATAGAATCCCCCTTTTTTTTCCTATGGGATAAACTTGATCCACTCCTTTGCAAATTTCAATTTATTATAACTGTTATTAATAACACAGGTTTGAAATATACCTGACAACTATGTCATTGAGACAATGCAGGGAGAATGCTAGAGAGAGCTGAGAGTGTGTTCATCTCTCTGCCTTTAGAGCTGCACAGTTTTCCATACACCTGGCCAATTCAGTGTCCTTTGGAGAGGACACCCAGGTACAAAACTGAAGGCAGTGTTTCCAAGTCTTCCCTAAGAGCTGCCTGACCAGGGAATGGTCATGATAAAGAAAAGCTCCTAAAATGTCATCAACGTGAATGACGTTTCCTCCTTTTTGAATTAAGATCAGTAAAGGAACATACTCACCTTTTCCCATTTTTCCCATCTCTATAGGTTTATTGCTTTGAATAAAGAGTAGATTTGGGGGTTGAAGGCTTGGAAGTGATAAAAATGCAAAGAGCAGATCAGGACAGCTGAAAAATTCCCATATTTCAGAACTCAAACTTTATCTGTCCCTGATGGGAAATGGAAGTTCAGGGAGTTGCAGGGACTTGCCAAAAGTCAAGTGGCAGAGGCAGAGGAAGCCTCCCGGAGCCGCGATTTCCCCCAGTGCAGCAGCTCTTCCCCAGGGGTGGATTAGGTTCCAGCCGTGTGACTTACTAGCAGCTCTTCCCACTGAGAGCAGTTGTGTCTCTCAGAGTGCGGAGGGTCAGGGCTGGTGGCTACAACTGGAGAAGAGATAACAAAAGGGAAATGTTGAGACACTAAGGAAGTGCTACTTAATTTATTCATTTGATCAAACAGTATTTAGGTTACAGGCACACAGGATTCAAAGATGGACAAGACTAATCCTGCTCTCATAAAGTATATACTGTAGCACAGAAAAATATTATATATACAATTATGATACAATATTAGGAGGTTATAGTGGTGGAATAAGCCAGTGCTGCATATGAAGAGAAACTGTGATTAATTTTGTGTGGGACTTGAGCTGATGTAGGAGTGTAGGGATATGTGTGGGTCAGGGGCTCCCCTAGGAATCGAGTCAGCTGTGAAGATGATCACTCTTGTCAGCAGTCTGTTTGAGAGACTGGGTGTTCTAGTAAAAGATTCTCACGTTTTAATGTGGGGATGCACATTTTGATTTAGTTGGCAAAGGAGTGGAACCTGAGATTCTGCATTTCTAATGGGGTCCAGGTCATTCGCTTGCTGCAGACCACACTGTTAGGAGCAGGGCTCTAGTAAAACAAGCTAGGATTTCAAGTCAGAGAGAAGTAAGTTTTACTCTCAGCTTATTGAATCTCAGCTTCTTTATCTGTAAAAATGGTCATTTTATGTGTGTGTATGTATGTGTATATATATATTACAGCTTGGAAAAAATAGAATGAGAGTGTAATCACAATGCTCAAGACAAAGTAAAACCTCAATTATAACTAGTTCCTTTTCCAGCTATTTTGAATATACACTAAATAATTGTTTTAGAAATAAATTTGGCTCCAAAGAACAAAATTTACTCAGAAAACCTCTCATCTGAATCCATTCAAAGTCTCATGACCCCTTTTCAAAGTAAATATCCCTGATACGTATTTGTTTTTACAGCAAATTAAGACATTAAGATTTTCTCTGAGGCAATAACAAAACAATGGCCAAGTCAGATAAGAATACAGGAAGTGTTATGCCCAGTGCCATAACCTGACCACTAACTCACTTATCCTCATCCTTAATTAAGTAATGTAATTGATGGGTAAAACATGGGAAATTTTGGAACTTCTCAATATAGCCAAGGGAAAAGGAGCTGCAATCATGTGGTTCCATAAATCTAAGCTTTCTTTAATGTACTTGGAGCTAGATCATCTGAAATAAACAGTAACTATATCTGCATAGGATTTTAGTGTTCCTTTTTCACATGCATCAAGCCTATTGAGCCTCAGGTGAACACTCAAGAAGGTCTGGTATTTTCACCTGTTTTACAAATGAGGCAACTGAGGCCCATGACTGCCTTTCTCAACTGTAAGTGAAGTAACAACAAGGCTTGGCCCAGATAGCCACCTCCGAGTAATCTATGGACAGTTTTGTTTTGCTAGGGGTAGGTGAGGGTGGGGAAGGAAGCGGGAGGGAGGGGCTAAAGTCTTGTGCTGGGGGAACTCAGCGGGCAGCAAGGAGTCCCAAGAGTGGAATGCTTCTTTTGCTTGCCTCCTGGTCAACTGTGGCTTCAAAGATTTAGTGCTTGTGTTGTCAGTGACATTTGTTGGTCTAGGGTTAAGTAAATCACATTGAAGGGGGAACAAAATCTCACATGAGATTTTACAATGTTTTGGCAAATTCACAAGGAACGTTTTTGGGGATTCATCCAATTTTTTTTTCTTGATTTCAATATGCCTTTGTTTTGCCTTCAGTTTTTTCCTGTTTTCTCTTTTTTTCTCTCCTGATAACACTGCAATTTAAAGAACTTGGCAAATTATAAAAACATTTATATGAATTTAGATTTCCTTTTTTGTATATATTTTAATACTTATTAATATCTATGAAGCCAAAATTATTTAAGTAATGGGATCAGCACTTTATATTTTAAGTAGAATTATTGTTTTGTATATTATGATGAGTCATTTCGATTGCTTTTCTTTTCAGATGAAATTTGAGTGTCCTACTGAAGTTGAAGGATGAACTAAATAAAAAAATGTATAAATAATAATTTATGAAACAATAGCATATACCACTAGAAGATAAACCAGCTTATCAGACACCCTGCTACCCAGGAACCTTTAATTATTACTTGTAGACTCCATGATCATAGATGTTTATAAAAACGACTCAAAGGGACAACAAGATTTACTCAACAAATACTCTTGGTAAATGTTTCCTGGACACAGCCAGAAACTTGGTAGAGAAGGCCCTGCTCTTAAGGGGCTGACCTTCCAGTTCCTTCTCAAATATTTTCTTTTTTTGGATAGTCTATTTATATCTATGGAGTTGAATATTTTATGTATTTGTCTTTTAAAAATTAAATTAGCAACAGATTCTAACATGGTAAATGTCTATCCTTTGCTATGTGTTAAATTCCTTGAAGTCAAGAATTGCATGTCAGCCATGCTTTTATTTTTATGTAATGACCAGGAGAGGGCTTTGCTTATAATAGACACTCTAACATTTGTGAATTCAAGTTTTGGTTGGAATTACTCAGAGAATTTGGTGAACTGACTACACTAAGTGGAAGAATTTATTAGATAAACATATTTCTCATCCTAAATTCTGTTGCTTTGCAGGATGAAACATGGGATTGAAATAAACAGTCAATCAATCTCTTTGAAAACCTATGAATAGTCCTCTCCTAGCTTTAAAGAAGAATGAAAATAATTATTGGAGAAGGTTTTTCTTATAATGACAGCTCTGGCCCTAGTCAGTAGTTCCTGATGGTTACAAAGCAATAAAACCTGGTCAAAAATATGTAGGTTCCTACACACTAGCACATGTCAAAGCTCAAATCCTAAATAGGTTATAAGTGTCTTTTGGTTAAGTTTAGATAAATAATAACATTTCAGAATTCCCTACAACCATAAATATTACCCACTAGTAGAGTGAGTACTTTAAACTTGCCTGTCTGAAGAGCACCAAATGCCCAGACAGTGAAAAGGCTTATGCTCTCCCTGATAACAACAAGGTTCTGTGGAGGTTTAGGTCTTCGATCCTAAACACGAACCCTGTTGCCCAATATTTGCCTCAGTTGACTTGTCTATTTCATTCAAGGCCTATAAGGATCTGACAAGTAATATGATCCTTAAAGCAAGTATTGTTAGGATCATATTTTATAATAGTACTGACCCTATAAATTTTATTTTCTTTTTCACTCAGTGTGTTTCCACCTGTTTTGTCACCACTGCCCAAACAATTTCATAATTGAACTGGGTTAGCTGGATCCCAATAACACGTAAGGGACAAAACAGGTTATCTAGCCTCACCAATTGTGCTGAGCACTCACTGACCAGCTGCAGCGATCCACATTTCTTAGTAGGGAAAGAGCCACAGGTGGTGGCAATTGAATCTGAGACCATCCAATGTATCTAAAGAATTTGATATAACTAGTGGTGTGCTGGTAAATGTTTAACAACCAACCCTCTGAAAAGAAAAGAAAATAGCTCTAATGTATAGTGTTTGTTGATTTCATGGTATAAACATTTCCACCAAGGCCATTTTGAAGCTGACAACAGGAAGTCACTGAACTCAGGGTTGGGAAGAGATGTCAGAATTGGCTCTTGAGACTCAGTAGGAGCTGGCTCCACTATGACACTCTGTATAAAATGCACAAAATGAGATGGCCTTTTCACAAAACTGCAAAAAAAATGTTTCAAGGTCTGATCTGATAAAATGATTGACATTCACAAGGAAAGCATTCCAAGACATGTCTAAATACAGAAAGCCTTGATAGAATAATAGGGATGAAATTTTGCAGACTACTTCTGGAAAATAAGAAGATCCAGACATCAGCTTTGGTAAATGTTATCATTATTTTTCTTTTCCAAAATATTGTCATCTAATGTTGCATGATTTTGATGGGTCAGCCTTCACTAGAAATATAAAGAAGTAAAAAGTTATTATTGTTAGAGGATAAGTACATTATAGAAGTACATTACAAATTTTAATAACTAAAGGTTATGCCTTTAATTATATATGTTTAAATATTGTTTTAATCACACTGCATTAAAATTTTGGGAAACTATAACAATTTTCTGACTTCTTAGAAAACGTATAATGAATGCCGTTACATTCCTGGTTTGTCTTTTAAGGCATTGAAAAAGACTTGAGGCTGATCCGTAAAACACTGCAGTGCACTCAGGAGTTATTTAAATAAATTGGGCTGTGGGGGTCCCCAGCTTACTGTTGTGTGCTTGAGTATTTAGGTTGGCTTTTTATATTTCTTCCTTCGTTTTATCCTTTCTGCCTGCTGTGAGCTGTCACTTGCTGTCTGACTGACGGCCTCTGGCTGTTTCACTGCCTCCTCACCATTTCTAATTTGCTGCCTCTAACCTGCTGAGCTGTAGGAAGCAGAGCAGCTAGCCCACCTTCTTTGCCTTATGTACAAAATAGACTCCAAAAGCAGGCCTGGGGGGTGTTAAAGGGCAATGATTTCAATGCATCATTGTTGACATCTAGTTTCCCTACTAGGACTTAATCGGTACATTTCCTAAAACAAGGGAAAAAGGAACCAGTGTGGCCACAATCCTTTACAATTGAAGTTAGGGCTGAGGTCTACGTTGTCCACAAATTGACTATGATATTATGATGTATCTCTCATCTTACAACTCCTTGAGATACTGAGTTACTTTTTTACTCTCTCAGGACACCTCAAAGACTAGAGTTGTTCTACTAATCAGAGTTGGATTCCTGACATCAAATCTGTTACCTTTGCCTCTTCCTATTTGGAATTCTCTACTGCCTCTAAATTGGCATTTGTAGTCCCATAGAGAAAGACAATTCTGTTTATAATATGAGATTTCTTTCCCAGCACCCCACCCCCCACACCCTTAGGTAAAGTTTACATGCAGAAAGGCACAGGCTTGAGTGTACAATACAATGAGTTTTGGTCTTCGTGTATACCAACCTAAATATCCATCACCCCGATCACCATATAAACCAATCCACCACCCCAGAGAGATGTGTTGTGCCCCTTCCAACCAATTCCCACCCCTCAAAGCAATACCAGTTCTGGTTGCCTATTCCTGTTCATGGACACCTGGTTGTTTTCAGTTTCTGGCTATTATAAATAAAACTGCTATAAATATTCTTATATCAACCTTTTTGTTTTTATTTTCCTTGAGTAAAAACCTATGAATGGAATTGCTAGGTGATAGGGTAGGTATATACTTAGTGTTACAAGAAATTGTCAGACAGTTTTCAGATGGGTTGGTCTATTTTACATTCCCTGCTAGCAATGTATGCAAGTCCCACTTTCTCTACATTATCACCAATACTTTATATAGTTGGTTTATTCAAATTTAGCTATTTTAGTGGTTTTGATTTCAATTTTCTTCATGGCTGATGATATTGAGCATCTTTTTATGTCTTTTTTGGCCACCCATTTGTCTTCCTTTGGGAAGTGTTTGTTCATGCCTTTTGCCCATTTTAAAAATCGAGTTGTATTATTTAGGACTTCCTGCCAAGATGGAGGTGTAGGAAGATACACTTGGCCTCGTCGCACAACCAAAAGAAGGACAACAATAAATTTAAAAACAAAAACCACCAGAACTAACAGAAAATCAAACTTTATGGAAGTCCGACAACCAAGGAGTTAAAGAAGAAACCTTCATTCAGACCAGCAGCAGGGGCGGAGATGGGCAGCCAGGACAGAGGAAAGTGCAGCAAGGTGCTGGCAGGACTGGGTGAGAGAGGTGGTAGCTGTTGAAACAGGCAGTACCACATTTGTGTGTGGATAAACTGGGAGGAACAACTGGGGAGTAAGGCAGACTACACAATTCAGGGTTCTAGTCCTGGGAAATAAAGCCTCAAAACCTCTGACTAGAAAAACGTTTGGGGGTTGTGGTGGTGGCAGAAAATCCCAGCTCACAGGAGAGTTTGTTGGAGAGACCCACAGAGTCCTAGAAGGTACACAAACCCACCCACACAGGAATCAGCACTGGAAGGACCCAATTTGCTTGTGGGTAGCAAGGGAAGTGACTGAAAGCCCAAGGAGAGCCAAGCAAGTGGCATTGTTCCTTCTTGGACCCCTGCCCCACATACAGTGCCACAATGCAGTGAAGTGGGTTGCCCTGCCCTGGTGAACCCCTAAGCCTCTGCACCTTACAGTGCAACAGGCAGGCCAAAACAAAAAAATATGGCCCAAATGAAAGAACAGATCAAAGCTCCAAAAATAGAAATAAGCAATGAAGAGATAGCCAACTTATCAGATGCGCAGTTCAAAACACTGGCCATCACGATACTCACAGAAATGGCTGAGTATGGTCACAAAGTAGAGGAAAAGTGAAAACTATGCAAAGTGAAATAAAGAAAAATACACAGAGAAGCAATAATGAAGAGAAGGAAACTGGGACTCAAATCAACAGTTTGGAGCAGAAGGAAGAAATAAACATTCAACCAGAACAGAATGAAGAAGCAAGAATTTTTAAAACTGAGGAGAGTCCTGGCTAGTGTAGCTCAGTGGATTGAGCATGGGCCTGTAAAGCAAAGGATTGCTGGTTCGATATCCAGTCAGGGCACATGACTGGGTTGCGGGCCAGGTCCCTTGTGGAGCTCGAGCAAGAGGCAACCACACATTGATGTTGCTCTCCTTCTCTTTCTCTCTCCCTTACCCTCTCTCTAAAAATAAATACTTTTTTTTTTAATGAGGAGAGGCTTAGGAACCTCCGGGACAACTTTAAACATTCCAACATCTGAGTCATGGGGGTGCCAAAGGAGAAGAGGAAGAGCAAGAAATTGAAAACTTATTTGAACAAATAATGAAGGAGAACTTCTCCAATCTGGCAAAGGAAATAGACTTCCAGGAAGTCCAGGAAGCTTAGAGAGTCCCCAAGAGATTGGAGTCAAGGAAGCACACACCAAGGAACATCATAATCAAGGTACCCAAGATTAAAGATAAGGAGAGAATCTTCAAGCAGCAAGAGAAAGGGAGAGAGTTACCTACAAAGGAGTTCCCATAAGACCATCAGCTGATTTCTCAAAATAAATCTTACAGGCAAGAAGGGGCTGGAAAGAAGTATTTGAAGTCATGAAAGTCAAGGACCTACAACCAAGATTAATCTATCCAGCAAAGCTTTCATTTAGAATGGAAGGGCAGATAAAGTGCTTCCCAGATAAGGCCAAGTTAAAAGCATTTATCATCACCAAGCCCTTATTATACAAAATGTTAAAGGGACTTACCTAATAAAAAGAAGACCAAAACTATGAACAGTAAAATGACAACAAACACACAACTATCAACAACTGAACATAAGAACAAAAAGAAAAACTAAGCAAACAACTAGAACAGGAACAGAGTCATAGAAATGGAGATCACATGGAGGGTTATCAGCAAGGATGGGGCGGGGCAAGATTGGGGGAAAGGTGCAAGGAATAAGAAGCATAAATGGTAGGTACAAAACAGACAAGAGGAGGTTAAGAATAGCATAGGAAATGGAGAAGCCGAAGAACTTATATGTATGAACCATGGACATGAACTAAGGGCGGCAGGGAATGCGAGTGGGAGGGGGAGTGCAGAGAAGAAGGGAAAGGGGGGAAAATGGGACAACTGTAATAGCATAATCAATAAAATATATTGATAAAAATTGAGTTGTATTTTTATTGTTGAATTGTGTGAGTTTTTTAAAAATATTCTGCCAAACACACATATTTAAATATTTTCTTCCAGTCTGTGGATTGCCTTTTCTTTTCTTAATAGTGTCTTTTAATGAGCAGAGTTTTCATTTTAATAAAGTACAATTTATTACTTTTTTATGGTTAATGCTTTCTGTGTTGTACTTAAGAAACATTTGCCATTTCCAATGTCACAAAAACATTCTGTGTTTTCTTCGGGAAGCATTATAGTTTTAGCACTGTGGTTTTAAAAGCATTATCTGAAGTTCTGAAAATACTGCAGATACATGCATTGTTAATATACAAAGGTGAGCCCAACAGCTAGCTTCTTTATCTTAATTTTAAATCTTCTCCCTTCTCTCTTAAACTATTTGTTTATATTTCTTAACACTCAAACTTTATTTTTAATTATTTTTAATTGATTTTAAAGAAAGAGAGGAAGGAAGAGAGAGAAACATCATTTTGTTGTTTCACTTATTTACATATTTATTGGTTGATTCTTGTGTGTACCATGACCAGGGATCAAACCCACAACTTTGGCATATTGGGGTGACACCCTAACCAACTGAGCTACCAGGCCAGGGCTAAACTTTTGTTGTTCTAACTGACAAGGCAGAATTAGTTTCTCCTTATTCCTAGCACCAGAAGAATATTCATTTTATAGCCTTGCTGATCTGTTGAATGAATGTGCACTGGTTTGTGAGCTGACTGACCGACAGCCAGAGTTCTCTCGGTACTGGTCACAGAGCCCAGGGCGATGTGCAGTACGTGCAGATACAGGATTGGTTCAGGCTCAGTGCTATGAAAAGTATGTGTATCCTTAACGATATTGTCTTAAAATTTAGAACCTTAGGGCCTTGCTGTAAGGTCAGTTGGTTGGAGCATTGTCCCGTACACCAAAAGGTTGCGGTCGGATTCCTGGTCAGGGCACATACGTAGGTTGTGGGCTCGGTCCCTTGCTCAAGCAGGTATGGGAGGCAACAGATCAATGTTTTACTCCCTCTCTCCCCCTTCTCCCTCTCAAAATCAATAAAAACATATCCTCGGGTGAGGATTAAAAATTTTTTTAACACAGAAACTTATAGGTTTTACTAACTCAGAATGATGACAGTGTGCTATGGAATGTGTTTAGCAAACAGTGCGTGTGTGTGCTCACAGTGAAATACACAAAGTGTTTCTTTGGCAAGGTCTCCAGCCTTGCTCACTAACTGGGACAGGCCTTGGAGAGTCTCAGGGAACTCCCTGTCGCTCCTAGACAGAGTTTTTCCTTTGCTATCACTCAGGTCCTACACTGTTTTTTGTTTTTCTTTTTTTTTTTTAAGATTGTGTTTATTTTTAGAGACATGGGAAGGGAGGGAGAAAGAAAGGGAGAGAAACATCGATGTGTGAGAGATACATCGATCAGTTGCCTTCCCTCTCCCACATCCCAGACCAGGGACCTGACCTGCAATACAGGCGTGTGCCCTGACTGGGAATCGAACGGCAACCTTTCAGTTCGGCACTGAAAGGCCGGCACTCAATCCACTGAGCCACACCAGCCAGGGCTGCACTGTTTCTTGATCTTTTTCTCAGAATCACGCACTAATTGGTGCAGGAACAATTGCTTCCTTGTGTTCAGTCGTTTCACACCAATTGCAGAGGGTGCAGGTGCCCAAAGCTCAGGTTCACCCCCTCTCCCATTCTGTTTGTCTGTCTGTCTGTCTGTCTATTTGTTTGTTTGTTTGTTTGTTTGTTTTGACTCTTCACCAACCTCTTTTCCATCACTCTGGCTGACCTCCTATGAGTCATACAGAACACATGGAGTTTCTTTGTGCCCCCAGCACACTCCATACAATTGCTGACACTGACTTTTTTTTTTGCCCCCAGCACGGCAGCTATTCTGTAGCTTTGTGCTCATTTCCTTGAAATGCGGCCATGGGAAGGGTTATGTATCTCACTATGGCCTTCAACCAAAGACAGTTTCTAGATATTCCAGATGAAACATGGTTGGAGAGAGTCCTTGGACTTGGGTGTTTCTGACTGTCCATTTAGACAGCCCCTTGATTCCAGTGGCTATGCCCTTCATTGTACTTCAGTTAATTTCCTGAGTATGCAGCCTGCAATTAGTATGATTTGTCTAAAATCAGATAAAGTTTTAATTAAAAAATATATTTCCATATTTTTTAGGAAATAGGATTGACATGTTGTAAAATAATCGGCTGAGCTAAAATTTTCACTTTTTAACTGTTGCTTTGGCTTCTTCCCAACACAGCATTTGTTGAAATGCTTACCATTTTAATTCAGGCAAGTTAGTAATTCTCACTCCACAACTGGTTTACTCTGAAAATATGGACATTTAATTATACCAAAGTCAGTAAATACAATATATTTTTTTTGCATGGGAATTCCTGGGAAAACATTTTAACCACCTAAAGTATCATTAATTTTAAAACTAATTAGACAAAATGAGATTTGGGAAATTCTGACCCTAAAGACAAACCCGTCATATTTTTCTTAATTTGTTCATGCATGTCACCATGGAGACAGCGAAGTCAAAACACACCAACCAATACATTGTTCAGCCCTCCACTTCCTACTATAGATTTGATTAAGTAATTCTGGCCTACTTGTTGTGAGACTTTGAGAATATAGCATTGTTTCTTTAGTAAAAATATGGTCAGCCTGCAGACATGATCCCTAAGACAATAAGAACTAGATCTTATAATCTCTGCTCTTTCTAATGTGATAAAATAAGAAAGCAGTCAATCGCTTCCTTTAATTAGTTATTTTTGTAGTAAATGTAAAGCCTCATCCCTCAAGCAGCAGGGCTTGATCTCATAAAAAGGCTGCAAATAAACAGCTTCTTTGGTGAATGAGGCAGGTGTCCTTTCGGACTAAAGCACCAAATTAGGTGATTTGATGGCTCATTTCCTTTGCAGATGCCTTGAATATTTTTCTCCATCTTCCTGCCCCACAGAATACTTAGAACAATAGAAAATCTCTTTTTTCAACAAGGTGTATTTGTGTATTTGTGTTCTTTGACTTTATAAGACCCACTCATGAAGGGTTCTCTCATAAGAATTTTGCTTCTACCCCCACTGGGGTTCACCTAAAACGTCAATGTAGATATTATTTCTCTATCCTGTTTACTTTGCTCTGAAGACTGAGGGGGAAAATCCATTCCTCAACACTTTAATTTAATCTTTTTTAAAAGATTTTATTTATTCACTTTTTAGAGAGACAGGAAGGGAGGGAGAAAGAGAGGGAAAGAAACATTGGTGTGTGAGAGAAACATCAATCAGTTGCCTCCTGCAAGTCCCCAGCGGGGGACCTGGCCCACAACCCAGGCATGTGCCCTGACTGGGATTCGAACTGGCAACCCTTTGCTTAGCAGGCCAACACTCAATCCACTGAGCCACACCAGCCAGGAAAATTTAATCTATTTCAAGCAGGATGAATGTTATCAGTGGCTGGGAAAGTTAGGTTATGTATATGTGAGAGTCCCTTCCCCAGCACTTCAGAAGGACATGGAAAGAGAAATGTAGTAGATTTGTTTTGTTTTGTTTTGTGTTTTAAATGAGTTGTCAGAATCCAGAGAATAGTCAGAGACCATTCATTCCATTTTGCCCTCTACCCATTGCCAACAAAATAAAGTGGTCCTTTTTAGGGAATCTCCAATTCCTTTGTACCCAAGCACTCCCGTGGAATTTTGAAGCTGACCAATAGTAGCAATTTGGCTTCCTAGCAAAGGTTTTATTCCGTATGGTCAAATCACTCAGGCAGCTGAATAATTTCAGTTATTGTATAAAAATGTTCCTGCTGCAGCCAACAATGAGATTGTTTCATTGCAATGACAGAAAAGACGAACTTTTTAGGTTTTTCTACTTGACTGTCTATGGAAACTATTTCAATAACTGTTTATTATGTATTTCTTTCCAATAATGAAAATGTAGACATTTAACCATATAATTTTCATCTCAGGAAAGAGATTGTGCATAATTTCTACATGGATTCTTAGAGTATGGGACGTGCTTTGCAACCTCAGGGATGGTATGTCTTGCACAGCACTTCACTTGGAGCACAGATCAGATGTCTGGCCTGCAATGGAGGCTGTAATCTATAAATACCACCTCCGAGCCTGAGCTAATGGGAAAGGAAGCGTCTTTTGAATCTGCCCAATAAAATGGTCTGTTAGAGAGCGCAGAGCTGGAGTGGGCCTTCTTCCCTATTTTTGCTGGTTTGGAGGTGAAGTTCCTCAGACTATTTCCCTGCCTTCTCAAAGCCCCGGTCCTCCCCTCCAAGGAGAGCCAAGACAGATGGTCAGTGTATTTGACAAGGAACCCCTGCATCCTTGCTTCAATGTCCTTCTACTCTACTTTAAAAGCAGTACTGTATTTTTTAAGTGTTGGAACTGGCAGCTCCGCTGGTCACTGGCTGTAATGAACAATCCCCCATTCAAATGAAGCAGACCAAACCCAGCTTCAGTGGAAAGTTGCGACGGAGCACACAGAGGAGGCCTCTCTGCCTTCCACCGTGCGGAGGGTGAGGTTATGTGAGGCGCCCTGAGGATTCCAGAGGGGAGAATTCAGCACACTTATTATACAGCGTTTATTATACCCATTTCACAAGGAGGATTTACAAATTGGGGGAGGAAAAAAAAGTTTACCTTACTTGGCTTCCTTTTACTGGTGCCACCAGGGCCTGAGCCTCCCCAAATCTCCTTCAAGCAGGGGAGGCCTTGGGCTCTCTCCTTCAACCATGCCAAGTTCTGTAGTACTAGCATTTCTAAGTAAACATCAGAATAAAATGTTCCTTTTAACGGAGCCAATGCGGGGCTGGAGAGAGGAGGTGAGGGAGCGTTTGGGAATGGCCACAAGTCAGGAAAAAAAAAGAAGCATGAAAAGGAGAGGTGAAACTCTGGATTAGGGTGGCGGAACAAGCCTGGTTTCTCTAGCACCCTGAGATGCAGAGATAAAGGCAGCGGGGAGGAACGGAGGCCTCATCACCCGAGGACCCACTGTGCACCAGGACTGTGCCAGGCACGCGCTCACAATCGTCTTGTGTCTAAAAAACTGGATCACCCACATGCCTTTTGCTCAAACACCTCCTGAGTATTTCTGCTCCACAGGGAGCTATGGGTAGTCCCTAGAACATAACATCACTGAGGCCAAATTCTTTCATTTTATAGATGAAGAAACTGAGCGTCAGAGCGGTCAAGTGACGTCTCCGAGGATGCATGACTAGTTAGTATCCCAGCTAGAGCTAAAGTCTAACTTTACTGACTCTCACTCCAGGGGTTGTTGTTTCCATATTGCCTTCTGAGTTGACTTGACAGTATTTGTAGACCAGAAATAAATTGCACCTTAGTTAACTCCTAGCCTTTGATAAATCCTGCCTTAGTCAGTGCATGGAATTTCATCTTCCTCCCTTTGAGGAAGATGAAATTCCAAGTAGAGCAGATAGGAGGGCTGACACACCCGGCCTGGACCTCTTCATGTGCTCATGTCACCTCCTAGCTATGTGCCCTCAGGACAGGAGCAGACTATACATGACCAGAATGTAGCACGTAGGTCTTGCACCAAATTAACTCTGCCTTTGTCAGGGCCTGCATGGACGGTAGGAATTCAGAGAGGAATGGATACAGCCCTTGCCTTCAAGGAGTTCAGAGTTTTGAGGAAATACAGAGATGTAAGAAATTAATCCTAATGAAATAAGCATCACACTAGAGATTTTTTAAAAGTTGGGGAGGCGGCTTGGTGATTTTGGCAGCTGAATGGGTCCCCAGGCTGAGTGCACCAGCCACTATTGATGGGACAGGTGGGTCCAGGAAGAGAGCCTGGACCACAGCACCCAGTGTCCCGGAGAACAGCAAAGGTCTGTGGCGGCTACCAAATAAGCATCCTTGGGCAAAGTAGTCATGAATATCAAGAAAGGAGAAAGGAAAGGTAGGGTGGAACCAGGTTTTCAAGATTTGTATGTGCTCTGCTAAATAATTTAGACTTTGTCTATGGGTGATAAAGAACCCAAGTTGGTTTAAAAGCAGGGGAATGATAAGAATCGGATTTCTCTTGGGGAGACGGGGGGCAAGGAACATTTGGAATCACCAAGCCCCCCTCCCTCATCAATGCCTAACATCAGCCCAGGGCCATCAGTCAGCCTGAAGTCGGAGGGCATCAGGAGACACCAGCAACCCTGGCTGGATTTCAGATCACACCCTAGGGCTCCCCAGAAAAGCAGGAGCACCTAGTGGGTGCGGAATAGCCAGGTTACCTGTGGGAAAATCAGCCCCAGTACCACAGAGAAAAGCCCTTGACCAAAGAGTCAGCAGCAGGGAGTCCCTGACATTTCAGAAATCCCTTTTCCCCTCTCTTTGTCCTTCCCAGTCTGTGTCATTAATTTTAGGCTGTCTCCATAGCAGAGTCCAAAGAGCACCTTGGTATGTGTGTGGGAGTGCTATCTGGCAGAGCCGGTTAGAGCCATAGGTATGTTTTGAGTTTGCTACCCAAGTAAACTCTGAGTGGTCAATAAAGCTGCTTCCCCCAAAGGTTAAAAGTAATAAGACTTTCTTTGTGCCTCTTGGTCTGTCTTTTTGCAGGCTATCACGAAGTGGGGGGGGGGGGGGCGGGGTGTCCATTTAATTTGCATGTTAATGTTTATTCTAAAAATATTCTCTGAGAAAAGAAAAAACACACTTTAAAATATGCTTCAAGGGAACATTTCAATTCTTACACTCCAAGTGCTTGGCAGTCAGGAAAAAAACATCAACTTCTTTCAAATTAATTTGATTTATTGCAAGCTTTTAGATACCAATAGTTATATTTTGAGTTTTGGTAAAATATCATGTTTAAATGCCTATTGAACTCAGATTAAGGAAGTTCAAGAAGAGATTCTTTCAAAATTTTCCATTCTCTTTTCTATTTCAACAAGCATGCTCAACCGCTTGCCACGGGCCACAGGCTGTGCTAGATCCTGGGGACCCTCAACGTGCAGCTCCCCAACATCTTGTCAGGGACAGAATCAAAGTTGGGACATGCTTATCATCAGTTCTCCCAGTAAAAGAACAGAAAACCCTACTGTGTAATCAAATTCATAAGAAATTTTCTAATTTATGTGCATCAAGATATGAAATTTTTTCCCTTAACAGGGAAGGCAGAAAATGCACCTTGAGGTAAATAGTATGGGCATCTAAGGTGTGATCTTTCTCCTCTGAGACGTGTCTGAGAGGGTGAGCCTCTCGGCTTTTTCTGCTGGGTGGCGTGAGAGGAACTGCTATTACCTGCTGAATCACCCTCCCACATCCTGGCCTCACTGCCTGCTCGCTGGGGGGTGCCTGCCCTTTCAGTAACTGCAACACTCACTCCGAGAAAGATGAGATCATCACCTGCGTTTGTTTCACGGATGGCCAGAGAATGGCCTCCTCAGATGGCCTGGGTCCACCCTCAGGAGGTAGGAAGACTACCCTTTCCTGTGTACTTAACCTAGCTCTTTGGGCAAATAATGAATACAACTTGGAGGTGCTTCACAGGTTTCTTCACAGTTTCCATTCCCTTGATGCTTTGCAAAAAGAGGACTTTCCATGTCCCTCTCTGGGTAAAACTTTGAGGGGGTGGGGAAAGCAGTGTTAACACATGAAGCTTTTAACAACAACAATAAAACACACAGTGAAAGTGGAAACTACTGGGAGACACTGGGGAGGAGAGCCAGACTCTGGGTTTAGCTTTCACCTTTCCGTGTGACTGGAGGAGCATCGGTTAAGCACTTCTTCATGGGGATGGTTCATTAATCCACAGGGACATGCATGGCTGATATGCATAATGAGAAGAGAAGGCTGGCTTAAACTTGTTTTGATACCAAATAGAGAACTGGACTGGGGAAAAGGCAGAGGTTGGGGGAGAGGGGGTCCAGTCATGGGCCAGTGTACAAAAGAGTATGGACAATAAAAGGGTCTGTTAGCGTGGAACCGAAGGTAAGAAGCACAACACAATTTTGCCCCAACTTTAACCAGGACCATCTTCTTCTGCAGTGGGATGGAAGCACGAGAGAAAAATAAAAGATTTTTGGATAGAAATAAATTTAAAAAGAAAAAATACAGGACCCAGCAGGATGGTTTAATAGCATCTTCTTGAAGCTATGCTGACATACGCTCACTGAAATCAGCTGGCTTTTTCATCTTGGCAGAATCATCTGGTGAGAACAAATGCCAATCCACAGTCCACAGTAACCCACAGGGCCCCTCTAACTAAAGATGTTTCTGTACGTTGGACTCTCATCCCAGGAAGCGCTGAAAAGTGATGAGCTTGCTTTTCTTCTTCCATTTCAGAGCAACCTACATTGCAGTTCTTACCTGGGGGTTCTGAGTAACATGCACATATCAAGTAGAAGAGGGACAAATATTCAAATCCATATACACTCACTGGACTTTTTAAGTTTTAGGCATCACTCAGCCATACAAAGAAAAATAACACATGACCCTGCTCTCATACAGAGGCAAAGGTGTAAACAAATAAATTGCAACACAGCATCCTGAATGCTAAGACACACTGCAGCCAGGGCAGGAATGGGGAGGAAGTGATTAGCTCCTCCAGGGAAGGCTTCATGAGGGCTGCAAAAGATGCGAGGAGGGGGGATTGTGTTATACAGACTCTTGAATTATTTATGAAAGTGTTGTTTCTTAAAACGTGGAAAGGTTTTCATGACCAAGTAATTTGAACAGGCCTTCTCCTGCAAGATGTACTTTTACTATTGGAAGTGTGATCCTAGGCAAATTCTTAGTGTCTCCAAACCTTCCTTGTCTTATCTATAGACTAGTTACAGTAAAACACACCTTATATCAACTGAAGGTTAGCAATTGTGACAACTGTAAGATACATCTATACATATAAATGTAGATGCACATGAGTGTGTGTGCACACACAGACACACACACCCACCCTCCCCTAACAAGTGGAAGAGCCATGACCACTCACCAGCAGACACCAGTGACATAGTAATTAGGGTTGTGTGAGATGAAAAAGAAGAACAAGATCAAAAGTTGACAAAAGATTCTCCCAACAGTGAAGTGGTGTCTCTCAAATGCTCTCATTTCCCAGAGGGAAGAAGGAAATCAGTAGAAAGAAAAAAATATCTTTGTGGCCTCTGTCAAGTGAAAAAGAAATGTCAGTACATACGTGCTGAGTGAATTCCAAATAGTCTTCTTCAAGATCAAATTCAAAGATGAATCCATAGGTGCTTCCATGTGTATGAAAGAGTCAGTAGGTAACTAGGAATAAACAAATGACAATTTGCAGGGTTTTAGGTGCTGGGTATGATGTAAGCTTTAAGAGTGGGACAATTTATTTTTTATTTTGTAAGACTCTGAATAGAAAAATAAGAACCTTTGGCTGTATTTTGTGGAAATACTCTTGGAGTAAACTAAGGATAAAATTCCACCAAATCTTTAGAAGTGAAATGTTGCTGGTTCTAATAGGACAGCATGAGCTTGCTCCAAAAAAAAAAAGAGGTTTTAATATCAATAACTCCCATTTATTGAAAGGCTAACGGTTGGAGCACTGGCTCTGGGGTCAGATATGCCCAGGAGTTCGGATCTCAGCTTTCACTCTCATGGATGCATGATTTTAGACAATTGATTTCCTGCCTGTACTGACTTCACAGAAGATCACCTAAGGACTTAATGAGCTCACCCATGTAAAGCATTTAGCATAGTACCTAACACCCACAAAGGCTCAAAAATGTTGCTATTTTTATAATTACTGTACTATATATTCTTGTGGGAGCAGAGAGGAGGAAAGAGTTTATTCTCCTTGGCAGGAGAAAGAGAGATGAATTCATAGAAGAAAAATATTTACGGTACCTATTAGGATGGCTATAATTTTTTTTAAGAAAGAAAAGGTGTTCACAAGACTGTGGAGAAATTGGAACCCTCATTTGAGAGAACACTGTAGAAAGATTAGCAACTTGATGGTGCATGGTCAAGGGCCTCTTCTTGGGCAGGGTGTACCCCAGGTTTGATAGAGCTAGTGAGGTCAGTGGCATGTCTCCCAAGCTGCACACCAGCCCCACAAAGTAGGGCTACATACCTGGCCTTGCCAGATAGGAAATCAAAACAGCCCCTTCTTTATTTAGTATAGTTTGAGAAGCGCTGTTAGGGGTTGCAATATAAAGAGTAATAGGCTAGAGAAACAGGTTAGAAACAGAATGGGAAAGGCCTTATAAATAAAATAGTTCAGAATCATCTCTTTGTCTAGAATTCTTTAACTATTGTTGTACCTAGTTATGCACTATTATTGTGACATTGTGGCACTTCTAAGCATGGATTACGTCTCAAGAGTAAACAGACTAATCAGGCAATTGCAGGGGAAAGAAAATCTTTAAAAATACAACAAAGACTCCCGGTAAACAAATAAAGGCCTATCTGTTCCATCTTGGAAGCACCAAAAGAAGATGGAATAATCAAAATGGGTTAAAAGTGGCACATAGCATATTAACCAACATGCAACATTTCATTTATATTTATTGGATAAGAGAGCCATCCCAGGGGGAGAAACTGAGCAGTGAGCTGGATTAGTGGTGGAGAGACAAAGGATGCAGGCAGGGGTGCAGGAGGAAATCTTACAGCTCACACTCTCCGGCAAAGGGAGAGAGCAAAGCCAGCCAGCTCCACGTATAGAAAAACACTCAACCTCTCAGATGAAGCGCCCTATATTGATTCCAGACATTGTTATTCTTACAAGCAGGGGGGAACAAAGAAAGGAAAGGAAACCAAGGTATTGACAGGAAAGCCAGCTTCTACTTTCTCAAATGTCTTGGATGTCACTGTGAAGCAACCATGAGACTTCCCCTGTTGTCACATGTTGACTCATTCTTCCCAAAGCCAAGGCCAGTTATTTAATGTCTAGTTTCATTAAAGTCGATGAGATTTTTGTTTCAGAATCTGGGGTAGTGCTCATGTAAATGCTTGTTTGTCCGGGTTATGCAGAATGAAGGAAGTTCACGCTCTGCACAAGTAAAGCAATGTGTCGTGTCACGTTGCCAAAAGGTTGCATCATTTCTAAACTTTCCGGAAGACTAGATGGATGAGAGGTCATCTATGTTTATTTTGTGAAGTTTGGCCTACCAGGAAATGTGTGGGTACAAGAGATATTTCAGGCCGATGAAACTCTCATTTTAGATGCTTAAACCAGCAGCATGTACTATAGCTTCAGCCTCTAACTAAAGCTTTGAAGAGAGTGGCAAGTTGTGAAGTACACAAGGTCTTTTGGCTGCACTTACAGAGCCACGTATAAAATCCTCTTGCCAAACAGAGACTAGAACCAGATGACAGAGACTGAAAACACACGCCATGTATTGACGTTTTCTATCAAATACTCATTACAACCTAATGCAGTAATATTCATTTCTAAGAAAATTGCACAAGAACTCACCAATCCATACTAATTGAGGTTGTAAATTTGCCCTGGGAGAAGATTTTTAAACAGAATTTTTCATGTCAGATTTCTTTAAAGATATATTGGAGTTACTTCAACAAGAAAGAAAAAAATGTTTTAAAGAAGTAATTTTTAGCATATGATTTAACAGATGTGCTAATTAATGACCCATCAGCAACCTTACCTAAGCCCGCTCACAGACTTTTATTTGTGTTCATCACGTCCTCCACAAACCAGAAGACAATAATATTCTTTGTTTAGAAGAACCTGCTTTTCTCTACTTTCTTATGTGATGCTGAGGGGGGTGGGCTGCCAAGAACATTATCACTGACACACACGAAGTACAGAAGACACCCAGAAATGGGAGCTAATGATGCTAACTAACACAGAGAGAAAAGCGATTCCAAGAGCTGGAAACAGACGCCAGCTCTATCCCTGGAATGCACAGGAGAGAGCCCCTGTATCACCTCTATTGTTTAAGCTTTTGAGTTGAGTTTCTGTTGCTTGCAACCAAGAGAATTCTGACAACTAAGACCCCAGATTTTTATTTCCCTTGCAGACAGTACTTGTTATTACAATATTCTGGCGTCTGGGAGGGGGTCGTCTGAAATAATGCACTGGAGAGTACCGTCTAGGTGACTATCACCTCCTGGAGCACAACCCCATTTGCAGAAGCTACATGTGAGTGGTGCTCCCTGGAGTTGTGCAATGTAATGTGTGGAGGAGATCGTAAACTCTTCCGGCTGTACCCATCAGCGCCATCAATTTTTCTACCCACCTAGCACTGCTCAGGCTTGGGTAAGCCAGCTTCTTCTAGAATTTTCTGCCTAGCAGTGCTATTCCTGCCACCACTACTCCCATTTTCATGACATGCCTATAAGAGAACATCGCTCCACTATCTCTTTTCCCTGGATTCTCACATGCAGGTGCCACCTTCTCCACAGAGAATCTTTTAGCTCAGCCTCCAGGAGGAATAAAGCCATTTGTCACAGCACACAGGGACCAAGTATTTCTACCTAATTCCAGGCTCCATAATCCTTGCCCATGGAAACCCTTCTTTTCCCCACTTTCCCAGAGGCCACACATTCACTTATCAAATATCAGCCTCGAGACACATTTCCTTCCATTTTTCCCAGTTCTCTGGTGCAGTTTTTTATTTGACCTGCCCACTCCTTCCATATCAGATTTGAAAATCCATCCTTCCTCTCTGATTTTAATGTAATAGTAACTCCAAAAATGTACCACCTTTTTTAAAAAAAAATAGTTTAAGTCTTGGGAGCAATATTTATCAAAACTAGAGTGTTTCTTTACACACAGGAACTTGCAGCCAACCGAGCCCTAGATTCTCTCTTACTGATTGCAGATAAACCGTTACAGTTCACTGCACACACCTCCCAAGGTCCAGATCACTTGCCATAGAAGAGGGAAGGAGCCTTCTTCCTAGAAAATATGCTTAATAAAAAATGCAAGATGAACTTTATTCCCAAACTCTGACCCTCCAAAAATAACAAAACAAAATACAGAAAAGTAACAAGTAGAAAACAAAAACAAAAAGAGTCATTGTAAAGAAGGAGTCATGTCTTAAAGATACACAGTCTAAGTGCAAAAGGAAGTAAATTGATATGTGAGAAACCAGTGCATCCATCTGAGTGTTAAACAATCTTCCGGGAGCAAGTTGGAAACTCTTCTCGCGGCATCCCTATGTGCCTCCCACCTGTTCTGCATCAGCGGTTTGTCAAGTCCTATCAGTTGTATTTCCACACTAGCCATTCGCTCATTCAACACATGTTTACTGAATCCTTGCTGTGTGCCAGGAACCACTGTAGGCACCAGGAGGGCAGCCAAGGAGGGAGAGCCAAGGGCCCTGCTCACATGGAGTTTACAGTCTCGTGAGGGAGAAAGACCATAACCACGCAATCTCAGGAGTATGGTAATTTCAAATTGTGACAGGTGCACAAAGACAGTAAAACAAGATCATCAGACATCTTGATCCAGCCTTTTATAATTTTCCCTACTTTCGACCCTCATTCCTTCTTAGGTGGTTGATTATAATCTCTTCCTAGTAGTCCTCCCATTTCCTGCCTGTCATCTGATGCTTAGCCAGCCAGTCATGTTATTTATTTCTCACCTCAGAAATCTCAACATGTGCCACAGTGCTGGCCATGTGAATACCAACCTTCATTGTGCCACTGAAGACACTTATGTTATGATCCCAAGCCCTGCTCCAGGGCCACCTCCCACCGCACCCCTCGCACATTCAGTGTTTCAGGCAAAGGCTCCCGCCCTGTTCCCCAAATCGTTCAGCTCTGTGTCTCACTCAGAAGTCATCTGTGTTTAAAGCCCCGCCTGATGCTCTTCTTCCTTTCTGCCCTCAAATGCAAATATAGCTTTTCCTTCTTTGGGTCCCCAAAATACTTTGTTTGTATTTGTCTCTTGGACTTTATCTTACACTGCCCTATTTTTAGAGTTGCTGCTGAGCTATCTAATCACTCCTGAGAGCAGGGATCTTGGCCTCACCATTTCTGGATTTCTATTGCTTGTCACTGTGCTTGATAAACAGGAGCTTCTTGATATTGTTTTATTGTGAAAATTATTTAGGATGAATTAAGTGACTAAGAGTGACTTTTGATGATATGAATTATTGTATCATGGCCATACCTAAAGGCCCTCTAGATCCAAGTTAAGGGGTGCATTTTTGCTAATAGTCAGCCTTATAACACTTCTTCTAAGTGCAAAAAAATATTTTCATTGGTTTTGTAGCTCAAGCTATGAAAAGAACAGGAACTAATTTTATTGAGCACCTACTATACATCAGATAATATGCTAGAAACTGCATATACATCATCTCTCATTCAAGCAAGGAGACCACCTGCATAGCAAAAATCAGGCATCTCAGTGTATAAATTTATCTTTCAAAGTTCAAGACAATTTCATCTAACAAACTAACTTGTTTAGTTGTGTTTTTTTCAATATTATTCATCTTCCCTCATCTGCTATCCTAGCTAAAGTACAGGTTTGCCTCTTTCTTCTTTTTTTCCCACTACTGTATTCCCAGCACCTAGAATAGTGCTGATGAGATGGTAGGCACTGAAAAAATATTCAATAATCAGACTTAACTTTCTTTTCATATCCTTGCAAATTCTATCCTAGCAGATCTTGCAGTTGATCCCTGAGAACAAAATGACCATTTTGAACATTTGTATGTGAAGATCACATTCTCCCCTGCTGTAAATAAAACTCAAGCATTTCTCCCAAGTGACCCAGCTTCACAGGTGTACATCCTGAGAACCAGAAACATCTGAGCGGAGAGGGAGCGAGGAAGCCTGCAATGTTCCAACCACACAGAATGCTTTTTAAAAGACAAAATGAGAGAAAGCCTTAGGAACAGCCAAAGCCTTTTGCAAAAAGAACTCCCTTGTGGAATGATGGAAAAATTTGGAACAAAGGTTTCCCTGGGGCTGGAAGTGTTACTGGCCTCAAGGATCATCTGAACCAATAGTACTGCTTGAGTGAGTGTGGGTTCCAAGCTCAGAGCCTGCCAAATCCAGGATTTCTCCTCCCCAGCCCTGAAGACAAACCAGAGAGAAATTAAATCTGTTGGAGATCTGAGGTGCAAAGGAAAGTACATGTGGCTACAATGAAGAGGAGTCATTTCTATTTATTTTTTCATACCAGGCTGTTTTTTAGTTACTGTTCCTTAGATTCTTGCTTAATAGTATTTCATTTACTTATGTGTGGGCGTTACCAGCAACTGTACATTCTCTTCAATCAATTAGACACATGGGATATTGTTACTAGAAAATATATTGATTTGCCTTTTTTAAAAAAAAAACTTGTACGACAGACAAATAATAAGCCTATTTATTTCAAGATACCCACCTAAAGAAACATTAAAAATTCTAAACAGTCAACATTTCTTAAACTTTAGTCCAGGGAACTGCTGAATTTTTTAGAGCATTTTCTCCTCTTCCATTTGAGTCTGTACTTCTTTTCCACCTGAACTGTGAAAAGAAACTCAGAAAACAATTACTTCTCTCATCCTGGCCCATCCCTTGTTTCTAATATCAGCTTTGAAATAGCAACACTGGGGCCAGCCGTGGCTTCTCTAAGCGACAGTTGCTTTCCCCTTGCCAAAGGAGATAAAGGGTGAGGATAAAGGAACATCTGGCTTTCTGGCCCCAACGCATGACGCAAGGAGGAAAGTCTCTTTGATTCTTCATCTCCTTTAAATCCATCTTTTATCTCCCTAATAGTCTCCTCATCTAAAGTTCAAATTAAAGTGATATTTGTAAGTGTCCACCATATGCCATCCACGTGATTCATGTTAGTAGAATGATTTATTCCTTTAACAACTATTTGTTGAGCTCCTAATACACACCATGCACTGTCTAGACTCTGTGGTTAAAGCCACAAAAAAGAAAGGGTCTCTCCCCTAAAGTCGAGGGTGAGGACAATTAAAGCATGATAGGTGCTGTGACAGAGGCAGACACAGGGTACCATGACAGAAGATGGAAGGAACATCGAACTCTGTTACAAGAAGGCCACAGGAAGTATCATGGAAAGAGTCATGAACAGGAGTTAGCCCACAAAGAGGGAAAGACCAGGGAAATGCATATGCACAAATCCAGAGGTGAAAGACACAGCAAGCAACCTTGTAGAACTATGAATAGTTCAGTGTAGCTAAGGATAAGTTGGGGGTGTCAGTAGTAAGACACAGTATAGAAGACACTGGACCATGCAAAGTTTTTTATCCTGTGGACAAGAGGAAGTTGATGAAAAATTCTAAGCGGGGCTGAGAAAAGGGACATGGTTAGACATTCAGAAAGATTATTGTGGGTTAGTGTGAAGTCTGGAAACCAAGAGATCTGTTGGGAGGCTCTGGTGTTAATCCGAGGAGAAAAGGTTACCCAAGCTTAGCTAGTGACAGTGCAAGTAGAGATGAGCCCTCAGAGCTGAGAAATGTTTAAGGGAGGTGAAATGTTTAGAATCTGACTGCTGATTTGGATGTAGGGGTCAGGGAGAGGGAAGAATCAAGGACAATGCCCAGAAGATGAAGCAAGCTTTAGAGGGGAAACGAAGAGAAGAGCTCAGTTGGGGCCTGACTGAGTGGAGATGCCTACAGGACATCCCGGTGTCCACATCCAGATGACCTTTTCAAACTGCAGGTCTGAAGCTCAGGGAACCTTTTGGGCCATTGGCATAGTTTCCAGGGTCATTAGCATGTAAATATATATTGTAGCTATGACAATGGATGAGCTCACTTAGAATATACAGCAGGTGAAGGAAAGAGAACCAGGGTTGGAGACTTGAGGACACTGAGTTGTGCAGAGTGGCAAAGAAAGTGCATCAGAAGGGAGACTGAGAGGGGCAGTCAGAGATGTAGGAGGGCAACTGGGGGAATGTGGTTTCATAGGAGGCGAGGGAAGAGAGTGTTCTAACAGGGAAGGAAGTGGTGGACGGTGTCAAGGCTGAGAGGTCAGGTCAGATAAATGAGAATGTTTGAGATTTAGCAATAAAGAGGCGGTTTGTGCCGTGGGTGGGAGCAGTTTCTGAGGAGAAGTGTAGGCAGAAGCAGTCTGCAGTCAGTTGAGAGGGAAGGGAGAGGAGGAAGCTACAGAGAACACAAGCAGTTATTTCAAGAACTTGGGCTGTGCAGGGGTAGGAGAAAAGTATTGGGCAAGGGAGGGAAAGGAAGAGTTAGAGGGAGGGTTTCAGTTTTTAAGACAAAAGAGACTTCAGGATATTTAAATGAAAAGGATGCAGTGAAAATATTGATGCTGAAATATAGAAGAGAGACAATAATTGTTGAAGTGCCCAAGACGACCCAAGATGACGAGAACTTAGGTTCAGGTAGAGGGGTTAGTATTAGGGGAAGGTGGGCACAGGTACAGGAACAAGTGAGACTGTGTGTGGGGGGGCAGGAAACCGTGAGCATTCTCGTCAGTGGGTTCTAAGTTTTTGTGAAGTAGCAAGTAAGGCTGTCTGAGGGTCAGGGTGAGGTAGGAATTTGAAGGGGCAAAATAGAAGGTCTGAGGTGATGGAGGAAAAGATGTATAATGGATACTGTGGAGGTTGGAGGGACAGAGCTAACCAGGGAGGCAGGAGTTCCAGGGAAGTTCTGTTGGCCCAGGGTTATGGAAGTGAATTTGGAGGACACCCGTCTGGGGCTGGGTGATTTTCTCCAGCAGTGCTCTTCAGCCCACAGTACTAGGAGGGTAGACAGCTGTTAGTGGAAGAGTTTTGCCTGAAAGTGTTGATGGAAAGACAACTTAAGAATGCTGGAGGGGAATCATGAAGTTCAGGAGTGAGCCGGGATTCCAAGAAGTAGAGGTAGTTCAGAGAGCAGAGGAGGCTGGGTGTGGTCACTTTCTGAAAGGAAAATGGAAACACTCAAGACAAGGGGAGGAGTGGAGTTTGGGTCAGGAAAAGGAAACCCAGAACAGAGGAGTGAAATGGGAGAAAATAGTTTTCCAGAGAGAGTCGCACCTTGGCCTGCGACCAAGGAAGGCAGCAAGATAAAAGAAATAGCCCTGCCTGGGTTGTTCAGTTCGTTGGGACATTGCCCCATACTACAGAAAGGTTGTGGGTTCAATCCTTGGTCAAGGCACATACCTAGGTTGTGGGTTCAATCTCCATTTGGGGCCCATATGGGAGACAACTGGTAAATGCTTCTCTCTCATATCAATGTTTCTCTCTGTCTCTGTCTTTCTCTCAAAAAAATCAAAATATATCCTCGGGTGAGTATTACAACAGAAAATATAGAAGAAACAGTGGGCTGAGCTGACAACCACGGGTCTCCCCAAAACAAAGCCCAGCAATTGTCTCATAGCTAGGAAAAGCTCAGGCCTGTGTGATGGAGCAAAGCCAAACTTGCACTGATGTTCCTGGTGAGGGAATCCTGGCCCATTTTGTAGGTCTGTGGTGACTGGCTTGTTCCCAAGACTCTTCTGTTGGAAACCTCAGCAGCCTCTAGGGACTGGGACACTCAGATGTCTCCAGAAGGAGTCAGCCCAAGTGTGGTTCAAGGGCATCTTATTCCCCTTGACTTACTTAGCTCTCAGCTTGTGAGGTAAGTAGTATGACTTCCCGTTCACAGAGGAGGCTTAGAGAGTTTAATAATTTGCTCCAGGCCCTTGACTAACAAATGATAGAAACAGGATTAAGTGTGTATTTTCTTTCTCAGAGTTCACTGTCTGTCAAATGGTAGTTCTCAGTGTCATAGACTATCAATCCCTTATTCACATCAAACCATATGGGGAAATATACTGCCAGTGTTATGGTTATAATATTTTTGAAAGTAACAAACTGATACCTTTTTATTCTAATTAACTCCCAAAGCATAGGTCCTGCTGACTCACATACTTGATTGATCAATTCTAGGGATGGAGAAGGAAAGACTTATGCTTTGGGAGAGATATCATCAATTTAAGAGAGAAATACAGGGAGAGAATCATCAATGTGAGAGAGAAATATTGATTGACTACCTCCTGCACATACCCCAATCAGAAGCAAACCCTCAACCAGGCGTGTGTACTGACTGGGAATCAAACTTGCAACCCCTTAGTTTGTAGGATGATGCTCAGCCAATGGAGCCACACTGGCTAGGGCATGGGATTAGGTTTTAAAGCATTGTAGCTCCTGTCTTGGTCACTCTGTCACTTGGATCAGTCACTCTGGGGATAGCCATGTCATGAGTAGCCCTATGGAAAAGCCCATCAGTGAGGACTGATGCCTCCTCCCAGCAGCCACATGAGTAAGTTTGGAAACACATCCTCCAGCCCCAGTCAAGTCTTCAGAGACTATAGTCTCAGGCAACAGCTTGAGTGCAAACTGCCCCACTGAGCTACATCTGGATTCCTGACCCTGGGGTAGTGTCAGATGATAAACATTGTTGTTTTAAGTTGCTAGGCATTGGGGGTAATTTAGTGCGTAGCAAGACTAGACTTGATAGCCAGACGCAGTAGCCTCAGTCCCTAGAACTATAACATGAACCATGCCAATGGTAACTCAGGATATGGCATAAAAGACGTTCATGCCAATCTAAGGAGAAAAGGGAAGCAGGAGCTTTTTGGGGAGGAGATGAGAAGATAAGAAAAGGAGAAGAAAAAGAAGCATTCAGATACTTGGGTCGCAGCTTTGCCTCCACAGAAGCTGAAAGTGGTTGTGCAATTTGTTTGCTGCACGTGGTACCTAGCCCAAGGAGCCCAGCAGGAGTGAATATCCAGGCTTTGTTCCATTTGCCAAGCTTTGCAGCCTGGCCCAAGACTATATCTATCTGAGGGATGTCATTTTCTAATTTTCACAAAGGACCTATATGGGTTAGCAGTCTCCCTGTCTACTTTTGGATCAAAATAATGAGAAGTGGGGAGATGAAGACAATTAAATATGTTTAGAGGTTTTTCAGTGCAAGGGGCCTTTTCTAACTTCTCTGGACACATTGTGGCAATTTCAAGTCCCTTAGAGGAACCCAGGCTTTAACACAGCATGTCCAAACTGGTTAGAAATGGCTGTGGGACAAGCCCAGGTGGAGAGAAGATCAGAGAAGTGCCCCCGAAGATCTCCCGTGGCTTCCATGTTGGAGTAGAAAGGATTCTGAAGTCCCCAGATGATCCCTGATGGGGATGGCTGAGTAGAAAGCCAGGGGGCCTGCCATAGTGTTGCTGGGCCAGGGGGTAAGAATGAACTTTCCCAACCGTTTTGGCTCAGGCTGCAACCAGGGAATCTGCAGCACCAGCAACAGTCTAGGTCTTGGCTGACTCAAGAGAGTCAGCACAAGTTTCACAACCATAGTTTCAGCAGCAGATTCAGCAGGGCTTCCTGTAATCGGAGAGGTAAGGGACGTCATCCTGGAGGCCACCAAGGACCTATTTTAACCCAACACCTCTAAGAGAGCTCAAGAACCAGCAATTCTCCTAGCCCCGCCTCCAGGACCATTAAGAGAAGACCTGGGTAGAGACAGGATACCCAGAAACACTGGATATTTACTCAAAATACAGGAATTACCCAAAAGTCTCTTTTTTAAACTGACATGTTTATGTCCAACCCTAGCTGCTCATGGAGTAGACCAGAGAGGTATAGGAAATAATTTATAGAGAGATTTGTTAAAGCTTTTGTTTTTGTACTTTTCAATTTGTAATGGATTACATCCCCCCCATTATATAGTAATTATAGCAATTGCCTAATTCTTTTACCCCTAAAATTAAAAAAATGGAAACACTAAATGCAAATACACCATTCATTTGCCTTTAAAACAAATCCCCAATGCATGCAGTCACCTCAAGGCATATTATATAGTAGTAATATGAGCAATATTATACATTCTAGACTTCATATAACTTGACCATTGAGTACAGTGGTTCTCTAGAAAAGAATTTATTGTTTTTCCAAAAAATATGGAAAGATCTCAATGATTAATAAATGTACTTAAGTTGGTAGAAATCAAATCTCTTAAAAAATATATTTTATTGATTATGCTATTACAGTTGTCTCACTTTTTTTCTCCCCTTTATTCTCCTTACCCTGCACCCCACTCCCACCAGCATTACCCCCGTCCCCCTTAGTTCATATCCATGGTTCATACATATATGTTCTTTGGCTTCTCCATTTCCTATACTATTCTTAACCTCCCCCTGTCTATTTTGTACCTACCATTAATGCTCCTTATTCCCTGTACCTTTTCCTCCATTCTCCACCCTCCCCTGCCCCACTGATAACCCTCCATGTGATCTCTATTTCTGTGAATCTATTCCCATTCTAGTTGTTCACTTAGTTCATTTTTGTTTTTGTTTTTTTAGGTTTGATTGTTGTGAGTTGGTTATCATTTTACCATTCATAGTTTTTATCTTCTTTTTCTTAGATAAGTCCCTTTAATATTTCATATAATAATGGCTTGGTGATGATGAACTCCTTTTACTTGACCCTATCTGGGAAGCCATTTACCTGCTCTTCCATTCTAAATGATAGCTTTGCTAGATAGAGTAATCTTGGATATAGGTTCTTGCCTTTCATGACTTCAAATACTTCTTTCCAGCCCCTTCTTGCTTACAAGGTTTCTTCTGAGAAATCAGCTGCTAGCCTTATGGGAACTCCTTTGTAGGTAACTGTCTCTTTTGAGATGTTAAGATTCTCTCCTTATCTTTAATTTTCGGTAACTTGATTATGATATGCCTTGGTGTGTGCTTTCTTGGCTCCAACTTCTTTGGGACTCTCTGAGCTTCCTGGACTTCTTGGAAGTCTATTTCCTGTGCCAGATTGGGGAAGTTCTCCTTCATTATTTGTTCAAACAAATTTTCAATTTCTTGCTCTTCCTTCTTCTGGCACCCCTATGGCTCAGATGTTGGAATGTTTAAAGTTGTCCCAGAGGTTCCTAAACCTCTCCTCATTTTTTAAAATTCTTGTTTCTTCATTCTGTTCTGGTTGAATGTTTATTTCTTCCTTCTGCTCCAAACCATTGATTTGAGTCCCAGTTTCCTTCCCTTCACTGTTGGTTCCCTGTACATTTACCTTTATTTCAATTTGCATAGCCTTCACTTTTTCCTCTATTTTGTGACCATACTCAACCATTTCTGTGAGCATCCTGATAACCAGTGTTTTGAACTCTGCACCTGATAGGTTGGCTATCTCTTAATCACTTATTTCTATTTTTGGAGCTTTGATCTGTTCTTTCATTTGGGCCATATTTTTTTGTTTTGGCCTGCCTGTTATGTTGTAAGGGGCAGAGGCTTAGGGGTTCACCAGGGAAGCGTAACCCACTTCACTGCATTGTGTCATTGTATGTGGAGGAGGGGTCCAAGAGGGAACAATGCTGCTTGCTCAGCTCTTGGCCAGCTCTTAGTCATTTCCCTTGCTACCCAGAAGCAAATTGTGCCTTTGTGGTGCTGATACCCAGATGAGTAGGCTTCTATATGCTCTAGGACCCCATAGGTTTCTCCAGTGAATTCTGTGAGGCTGGGAGTTTCTCCCTCCACCACAATCCCTACAGGTCTTTACAGCCAGAGGTTTTGAGGCTTTATTTCCCCATGCTGGAGCCCTGGGTTGCATTGTCTGCCTTGCTCTCCAGCTGTTCCTCCTGGTTTATACACACTCAAATGTGGGACTGTCTGGTCCATAGCCACTGTCTTGCCCACTCTGGTCCAGCCACCACCTCACCAGCCTGGTCCCCTAAATGCTGCCTTGCCACATGTCCTCGCTGCCCAGGCTGCTCATATCTGCCCCTCCTACTAGTCTAAATGAATATTTCTTCTTTAACTCCTTGGTTGTCTTCCATACAGTTCAATTTTCTGGTAGTTATGGTTGTTTTTTATTTTTAAATTTGTTGTTGTCGTCCTTCTTTTGGTTGTGCAAGGAGGCCAAGTGTATCTACCTACACCACCATCTTGGCTGGAAGTACAGCGGTTAAATCTCTTAAGTGCCTCCAACATTGTCTTCCTTTACATAGCAGAATGCAAAGAAGAAGGAGGAGGAGAAGGAAAATCCCACTTCTTAGCAATTTTTCTCATTTTAATTTTGCCTCTTCATTCCCCATCTATGTATTTATTATCCCAGTTTATCTTAAAGCCCAGAAATAATTTTTTTTCAAATTGAAGTCAACAGAATGTCAAAATTTTTAAGTTGTTCTTGGTGCTAACTCTTTAGAGAAGGGGGGTGGTATTGTACAGCTAAAGAAAAATAAAAATATGTGAATGGATCGAGACTTAGAGAGACTATCAAAAGATGAATGAAAAATCCATCTTCCTACTGGACTTGGAGCCCCAGTTGTACCTGTCACTTCCTTTGGGATCTTGTAGGAGTTCTTGAACTTCCTTGAATCTCAATTTTCTTACCCATAAGATGAAAATTATAATGTTAGTGGCCAAAAAATGGCACCCAGTGTTAGCCTCAGTTCAGTGATCTCGATACTTGACTTCAGCTTGAAAGAATTCAGAGCCAAAGAACTTAAGTTATAAGGGAAAGTTTATGTAGAAAGTCATAGAGGTAGAAGTCGATGTAGAACAAATGGGGTCAGGAAACAAATTACAGCAAAGGAAAGGCACTTGGAGCTCAAGCGAGAGGCAAGGAGGGAAAGAGAGACAGAGAGTGCTGTAGGGAAAGAAGGGGGAGGGCAGAGGCTCAGGTGTGCTCCCCAGAGAGAGCTACACTGGGTCCTCCATCCTGATGGCTTTTATTTGAGGTCTCAGGGGAGCATCTCAACAGAATAATTATCAGCTCTCCCAGTGTGTCTCTTTAGGGTTTTGGTCTTACTGATAGATCAGCACCAGGGCAAGGGGGACATTAGTCATTGCAGCTGGTCCTGAGATCAGCCATGGTGTCACTCCCCCTAGTTTTGCTGCTTTTCTGGGCTTGGAGCTGAAACATGGCTCAGACCTGGATGCCATCTTCAGGAGTTAATGCTTAAGGGAGTGGTTGTGCAAGGGCTTGTAGGTTTTCATGTTACTAAACAACTGGGTCTCCCCATTCTGGTGACCCTCTGCACCTGGCCCATTGTTCCTGCTCTGCTCAAACCTATCTAACTGCATACTATAATACAATAAAATTAATACTACCTACGTCACCAAGTTGCTGTGAGAACTCAATGAGATAACATATATGAGACTCCTATTATTTGAGGATAATGTCCCCAACTACCACTGATGTCACACAGAAGGTATTACAGTGCTATGCAGCTCATATATAAAGCAAGAGATAATTCTTTTTGCCTCCTCCCCCACCCTCTACCTATTCAGCAAAACAAAGAAAACTGAAGCTTCAGAGAATTCAGTTGCTGAATCAGCAACCAAATGGTGCACAAATTAGTAACCAGCAGCTGTTCCCAGGGTGGACAAGTTGACAGTATGGATCTTATGTTATCGGAAACAAGTTCCTACAGCAAACACAGACACCCCAGGACAGGCCAGATAACAGGAGAGGATACAGGCCAGACCCACACTAGCCAAGGCTTATTAACAGTTCCTTAATGAGATGAAACTGAAAGGTGACAACAAAAGTTTTGTTACCAAATCCCATTACCTTTAGATCCTTGCTGCTGAGAATGTGATCCATGGACCAACCACAGCAGCATTGCGGGGGAGCTTGTTAGAAAGGCAGCAGTTCAACCTCTGCCTCAAACATACTGAACCAGAATCTGCATTTTAACAAGATCCTTGGATGGACCATCCTTTGCATGCTATGGTTTGGGAGGTGCTATTTTGGAGTTCATTGAACAGAGAAGCCTGTACGATCAAGAATATGTAGTTCTCAACATGTGTTCTGAGTGTTCATAAGATTTCTGATTTTAAAAACTCTTTAGGCATTGTTACACATAGGAAGCTCATCCAAGTGAACTCTACCTGACCATTACTGTCAAGATTCTGATACACAGATGAGCAACAACAAATAAGCAGAACCCTTCGGGTATTTATGTTTTAATCAATGCCTCTCTGTGTCTGGGGGATGTCGCATGCCACAGGAGCACCTATGAAGCACCCTAGTAAGACTTTGGTATATGTATATTGAGCATTCATTCATTCATTCATTCAACACTGGACATGTACTCCTATGTAGCTCTGTTCTTAGAAAAATAACCAAACCTGGATTAAGTAATATTTTTAAATTAAACTATAACTCCCCATAAAAGTTAAGGTCTACATGTAATTGAAAGCTTTTATATTAAGGAACTTTAAAAAGTTTAGTCTTCTGTTTTAAAAACTGTTAACAAGAAATAAAGTGTTAGGAAAAATATTAGAGACCATAAAATATGCATGTGAAATATAATTTCCCATAAGTTTACATGAACAGCCTGGGATCAGGAAAGGAAGAAAAATATACAAAAACAAGAAAGAAGCAGGGAGCCTCAAGGAAAGCAGGTGAAGAATGAGATGGTGAGAAATGAACAGGAGAGAGAGACAGAGGGAGGCAGACACAGGTACAACTTTGTGTGAGCTGTTGGACAAGTTAGAGCTGCTTCTGTTACACCGGCCATTCGGTTGAGTGTATGGTACAATTCTGTATCACTTCAAATTTCAGCCCTTTCCCCGTTCTTATTAAATATTGTTGGCTCTAAAATTGAGGAGCTGTAACTGCCCTTTTGTGCCAAGAGGTATTTAAGTACTACCTCTAATTCTAAGAGGAGGATTAATAAATTATCAACAAGGATAATTTCTGTAGTTCTAATATTTCTAAATATTCTGAATATGTTTAAATATTCACAATATTTATTGTGCTCTGAGAAAGCGACTGTAAGGACCTTGCTATCTAACCACTAGTCATCAAAGCAATGATATAATTAAACTGGACCTGCACACTACAATGCCAGTCTAGTAGTCATCTATTTTTTTTAATAAAAGATATCCAAAAATGGAAGTGACGTGTCAGTAAATTAACAAGAATTTCACTGTGAAGGTATTCATCAGAAAGCAAAAATGTATTTCAATAGAGGACCTCATCAAGCTGTCTGAAATGAAGAATAGTGGGACCCAGTTGTTTTATTATCCCATGAGCATTAAAAACTTGTGCTTTTTTTTCATTTTTAAGGTAGAAATTTTTATGGGCTAGAATCTTGCCAGGGCTTCCATTGCTCCCAGGATGAAATATCACACAGAAGCGAGGTGCGTGAACTCACTCAGACCCAGATAATGCTTCATGCATTGCAACAGTAATGTGCAAGGAAGCAAAGAGACCAGTGAATTCATAAATATAGAACAATTTGTGATTTCCCGTGGAAGTTTTTTTAAAGTGCCAAGTTTCTTGTTTGCAACAAACCAAGAATTGAAATGCTGGTTGTCATGTTCGCAACCACACAGAAAACACAGAGTGAAAGGCGTTCACATTTCAAATCAACAGAGTGGGAAAGGGATTCATCTTGCTGAAACTCCACACAGCAAAAATATTCAGTTGGTTGGGAATAGAAATAAAATATGCTGCAGGAAGCAGAAAACATAGCTTTTAGGGAGATAGGTTGCTTTTTAAAAGATGAACCTGTAATTTCACAACAATAACAGAACAGCTGAAGCGTTATTTCCTAGTACTTGTTATATCTTAGCTGTCACTGAAACAAAAGTAATGGAAAAGTTACATTTGTATTTATAAAGTGACTATAAATTATCTATTCACTACAAAACATTTTATCCCTTATCTGTTTAGATACAATTATAGCCCTGCTGTCCAGCATTTTAGAAAACAGGATGTCGGTTAATAAAAATTCCAGTTAAGCAAGTATTCATTTGCCCTGAGCTAGTCTCTTTCTTATTTTGTCCCTTTATTCTTTCCTCCTAAACTGGGCAAAAAAATATGTGTTCCAGTAACCTAACTTTTATTTCCTAAAGTTAGCAGAAACAATAAATAACTCTCAAAGTTTCCACTGTTTTATAGCCCTCTGACATTGTAATTCAGTAAAAAGCTTTATATGACGGACTATCAGAATCTAGATAGATTAGTAAAATACTAATTTCTTACTAAAAAACAGAGTTTGGCTGTGATGACACTTTAAAAAATACAGTGTATATTCATGTATACATATTGTGTCCATGTGTGCTATACATGTACATACTTTCTACCAGATTATAAACTATGTGAGGGTAGTGAGTCTGTCTTGTTCACTTCTGTATATGGAACATAACATAGTTCTAGCATAGAACAGAGTAAGCACGTGATACAAAAATTTACTCATTGAGTATCTACTCTGTTCTAGGCCCTATTTCTAGATCCTGGGGATAGAAGATTAAAGAATAAAGAAGAAAACAAAAGAAGAAAGGAAAACTTCCGCTCTAGTGGTGTTTTATTCTAGTAGGGAATAACAAGCAAACAAATAAGTAAAGCACATAGGATATGCTCTGGGGGTGGGGGGGCATGCAGAGAAGCTGTGTAAGGATGGAAAGTGATGAATATGAGATGCTACTCCCAGCTACCGGGTGGTTTTAGTAGAAACTGGGCTGTCCCGATCCCCCTTCAGGATCAGGCCCTCATCCTCCAGCTGCCATGAGTGTTGTCATGAGTAGGAGGAAGCTGCCTTACCCAAGGTTATGCCCTCTCTGGGGGCAGCCTGAACCTGGTTTGCCAGGTACACATCTCTCTTGCCTCAGCTGGGACAATTCTGAGTGTCCATCCCTGCTTCGGAACGCCCAGTAGGATCAGCAGAGGCCATGGTTGTAACTGCATCCACAGTTCACCTTCTCCCTTCCATGCTTCTTCCTTCAACCTCATCCATCACAGATGTTGGTCCCAAATATGCTCCCCAATAAATCTAATGGAAGTCTCAGAGTGTCAGAGTGAGTGAGGAGAGAATGACATCTCAAGCAGAGTTATCAAATAAGCACTTGGTTCTGAAATTCAGGGAAAAGTAGGGCCGGGGGTAGGAATTTGGGAGTTGTCAGAGTTAATTAGAGATATAGGACTAGATAAAAATCACCCATGGAATTAAGTGTAAATACAGTGGGGAAAAGAGGTTCAAGGGTGGATTTTGGAACACTTCAAATTTTAGAAATCAGGAGGGATAGAAAGAATCAGCAAAGAAAATTGAAAAGAAGCAGCCGTTGTGGTAACAGAACTGTGGAATGGTGTTCTGGTAACCCAGAGTCAAATGCTCCAAGGAGGAGGGCTCTGTCAGCTGGGGCAAACACTGTGAACAGATCAAGTTGATGAAACTGACTTGACAACTAGATTTGGCAACATAGAACTCATTGATGACAAGAGTAGTTTCAGTGGAATGGTGGAAAAAGAATATAATTTACTGAATGAATATAGCATATCTTATGAGTCAAGATTTAGTTATTTCAAAAGGACATATCTGTACTTTTCCATGTTTGAGAAGGAAGGTAACCTGTGTGTCCTCAGTGCCTAGAGTACCTGGCAGATGGTATGTACTCAATGCATATTTTTTGAATGAATGATTTACATGGTACCATTTTTGTAAGTACACAAACATCAATGATCTAATGATATAGAATATTAAATATGAAGAAATGACCATCTTTCTAACTCAACTGTCTCTTTTTACAATCCAGCAAGCCATGGCCTAGGACAGGGGTCCCCAACCCCCGGCCATGCACTGGTACAGGTCCATGTCCTGTTAGGAACTGGGCAGCACTGCAGGAGGTAAGCTGTGAGCAAGTGAGCAGAGCTCCGTCTGTATTTACAGGCCTTCCCAATTGCTCCCATTACTGCCTGAGCTTTGCCTCTGTCACATCAGCAGTGGTATTAGATTCTCATAGGAGCATGGACCCTACTGTGAACTGTGCATACAAGGGATCTAGGTTGTGTGCTCCTAATGAGAATCTAATGCCTGATGATCTGAGGTGGAGCTGAGGTGGTGATGCAGGTGCTGGGGAGCAGGTGCCAATGCAGATTGTCATTAGCAGAGAGGTTTGACTGCCCAGGTTTGATTTATTAACACCATAATAAATCAATTGCTTGCAGACTCATATCAAAACCCTATCAGTGAATGACAAGTGACAATTAAGCTACATCTGGTGGCAGGCTATAAAGCCACCCCTTCACCCACCACCCCGCCTGTAGAAAAATTGTTTCCTATAAAATTGGTCCCTGGTACCAAAAAGGGTGAGGACTGCTGGCCTAGGAGATTGCCACATGGCTGAGTTGGGACCAGATTTCAAACCTCCAAAATTGAGTTCTTCATTTTATCTACTACAACATCTTGGCATAAAAAAGTTTGCTTTATGTAACTCTGTGACCCTAAAGTCACTTTCAGTTCAAAGTAGAAAAAGAAAATCTCTCAATGAGATTTCTTAATGCTTCTAAATAGATTAAACAGTATGAAAATTTTTGTTTAAAATTTTGCTATTTAATTCTATATTTTCCTTGTTAAAATACTGAGGAGTTTAGATTATGCTAAAAAGTAACTCAGAAATAGAATAGCACAGAATTTAGATTTTTATTGCTTAGAAAGTAACTCACAAACAGAATAGCACAGAATCTGGGTTTTTATTCCCTTCACCCCAAGCAAAAAGTTTTCTTGATTCTTTTCAGTTAAGTTTTTAACAGAGCACTAAAACACAAACCTTAGCCTTTGAACATACTTTAAAGCTCCTTCATGTACATGGCAATTCTCTTGAAAGATGATTTTAGATGATGCAATTTGAACCAAAATAAATTTACATTGTGCTAGTCTTGTACTAAAAAAAGATCTGGTATATTTTTTAAAGAATCTAAGTATTTAACATAAAAAATCAGACAGTAAAAAAATGCAGTATTGTGAAATTTCCTAATTTATTTTGTAGAGACAGATTTTGAATGTTGTACTCAGAAAAATACTACTTGTGAATAATATCACTCTATAAGCCTTTGGCAGGAACTTCAAAAAGCAACTGCCAACTACAGAAACATAGAGGCTAGATTAATGAAAGTTTAGTCGGTAAATTCTACTCATCAATACTGCCGATGCAGATGCCAAAATCAAAAGTATATTTTACTTGTCTCATTGGCTAATATGTTATCATTTTTTTCTGTGTTAGAGAGTCTAAGAGAAAACAGAATGCCAGTTGTGTTCAGTTGGCCATGGAGACAATGAGCAAGCATGAAGTAAGACTATTTATTTTGGGTCTACACAGGCCAAGTTAGAGAGAAAGAAAGCCATTATGTAGATCATTCAGCCTTCAAAACCTGCTATGGATGGAAAAACAGGGTTCTAGAAATGATTGGATATACTTCTGTAAAGTTTCTTTTAAATAATAAAAAAAGGTTCATTTACAACCACCAATGTAATAATTCACTTGGGCAGGAATGCAAAGTCCACTGTATGAGAGGTAGTTTGCGAACAGGATATTCATCTGGCTTCAAGGAAGCATTTCACATATTACTTATTAAAATCAATGGGAGCATCTCACATATTACTTATTAAAATCAATGGAAAATGGCACTTGTATAACAGAAAGGTGCACCAACACATTTAAACACATATACATATGATACAAAAATTTTTAAAAAATAACACATTTCTGCAACTTGCTTTTCTTTTTTTATTGAGGTATAATTGACATACACCATTATATTAATTTCAGGTATATAAGATGATGATTCAATATTTGTATATATTGCAAAATGACCACCACAATAAGTCTAGTTAACATTATCACTATACTCAGTGACAAAATTTTTTTCCTCATGATGAGAAATTTTAAGACATCTCTCTTACCAACTCTCATATCTGCAATACAATATTTTTATTAATTATAGTCACCTTGCCATACACTACATTCCAAGGACTTATTTATTTTACAAATGGAAGTTTGTATCTTTTAACCACCTTCCTTCATTTTCCCCACTCTCTATCCCCTTCTGCAACTTGCTTTTCTCAAGTAGTAATACCTACTAGACTTTTCACTTCAACTACTATCCCTGTCTCTAATTTTCTATCTCTGATTTTCTCAGTAACTGGAAAACATTCTGTGGTTGCAGACATAGCTACTGAACCAATTCCTCTACTGAGGTGAGTTTACTTTCCATCTCCCTTCCCATGCCTCACCCCTGGCCATTTGCTACCTCTACAGACACTGCTGGGAAGTAAGAATCCTTGTACATATATCATATGTGGTGGTCCTTTATTTCAATGAAGTTCACATCTAAGAGTGGGTCAAAAGTTTGTCTATATCTTATATTAATACATGTTACCAAATTGCATTTCAAATGAGCTAATGGTTCATAGTATTTCCACAAGACATAGCTGAGATTATTATTCTTCCTCAATTTTATTTCCACCAACAATGGGTATTATTGTTCTATAATTTTCCCACTTTGTTGAAGTAGAAAGTGATAGTTTATTGGTGCTTTTATTTTCATCCTTTCATCATGCTTCATTTATGCATTTTAAATATACATGGTTATTGATTATTTGTCTTTGCTCTTTACATTCTTTTCCTATTCTTCTTTCAGGTTGATCGCATTTTATCAATGTTTAAGATTACTACCCTGGCTGGTATAGCTCAGTGGATTGAGCGTGGTCTGCGAACCAAAGCATCGCAGGTTTGGTTCCCAGTCATGGCACATGCATGGGTTACAGACCACAGCCCCCAGCAACTGCACATTGATGTTTCTCTCTCTCTCTCTTTTTCCCTCCCTTCCCTCTCTAAAAATAAATAAATAAAATCTTTAAAAAAAGATTACCTTATAGTACCAGAAATATTCATGCTTTGTCATCTGCTGAAAATTTTCTTCACGTACATCATTTTCTCAGTTGATCTTATTTATGGTATCTTTGACCATAAAGTTCTCAAACTTTATATTTAAATAAATACTCATGTGTAAATGTAGAAATATACCTTAGAATTTCCCATCTTAGTTAAGGATGCCTTCCACACTCATAGAGGGAGAAAAATGCATAACCCGTTTTCTTTATACAAGTTCTTTGCTTTCCTTGTCAAATTTATTTCTAAATTTTTTATTTTAGTTTTTTTAGTAGTTTTATTGAGGTATAACATACATACCATAAAATATTGCAGTGTAAATGTACCATTCGATGTTTTTAGTGAATTTATATAATTATGTATCCATCACCACAAAATCCATTTTTAGAACATTTCCATAACACCAAAATGTTTCCTCATGACCACTTAGTCCATTTCTTTTCCCATCGCAGCCTCTGGCAACCACTGATTTACATCCTGACTATAAATTAGCCTTTTTCTGAAAATTCCGTATATATGGTATCATATAATATGTGGTATTTTGTTTCTAACTTTATTTTCCTAGCTTAATGTTTTTGTGGTTATATTAGATTCCTGTAGCTCCCATAACAAACTACCACAAAGTGGGCAGCTTGAAACAACAGAAATTTATTGTCTCACAGCTCTGGAGGCCACAGTCCAAAATCAAGAAGTTAGCACTGTATTCCCTCTGGAGGCTCTAAGGGAGAATCTTGCCTCCTACCCTCTTTGAGAATCTGCGACCATCGGCACTTCTTGGCACTCTTGACTTATGGCCACGTCACTACAGTTGCTGCTTCAGTCTTCACATCACCTTCTTCTGTATGTGACTGTCTTTTTCTTTTCTGTCTCACAGATCTCCTTCTGTCTTTCTCTTAAAAAGACACTTGTCAATGGATTTAAGGCCCCTCTACATAAACCAAGATACTCTCTTCATCTCAAGATTTTTAACTGAATTACATCTCTAAAGACTTTTTTTCCAAATGAGGTGAAATTCACAGATTTAAGAAATAAAGATGTGAACAATCTTTTGGGGGCCACCACTCAATCCACTACTGAAGTTCGTCTGTTGTGTAGCACACACATATCAGTGCTTCATTTCTTTTTATTGTCAAATAACTTTCCATTGTATGGATATACCACATTTTTTACTCACTCTTTAGGTAATGGGCATTTGCATTGTTCTTTTTTTGGCTATCATCAGCAATGCTGCTATGAACATCCACATGCAAATTTCAGTGTGGACGTGTTTTCAATATATATCTAGAAGTATAACTGGTGATACACATAGTTATTATATATTTAACCTGCTAAACTGTTTTCTAAAATTTCTGTATCATTTTACATTCTCATCAGTAATGTATGTGTTTCAGTTGTTCCATGTCCTCTTCAACACCTCATATTGTCTGTCTCTTTTATTACGATCATTTTAGTTGGTCTGAAGTGGTATCATATTGCTGTGGTTTTTAATTTGCATTATTTCCTAGCTCTATCCACTTAGATAGCCTAGGAGCAATGAGGTTTCAATAAAATAAGCACACTTTGCACCCAGATCCTGGTTTCTAAGTACATTTCTTTTAAAGCAAACAAAATCTTCTTAGGAAAATGGCTGATTTTAAGATCAAGGCAGGGAAAGTAAAAAATAAGCCTGAGACCTTACTGTGACAGAAGGTAAGAACTTGATCAAAGAAAGAGGGGTCTACAAAAGGACATAAATATAAGCCTGTATATACTCCCACAGGCCAAAATATGGGGCAATTTGATCATCAAAATAAATCATAATAGTAATGGATTATAACTTATTTATTAAATTATAATACATAATAAAGGATTGCATTTATTTTATTGAATAAAAAAGGAACACTTTAGTACATACCAATATAAATAAATAAACAAACAAACAAATAAATTCAAAGGGAATGTTCTTCCTTACAGTAGAAATGTAGAAGAAATTATGGAATTGGAAATGCTTCATTTAACAACCATCACAGCAATAAACGATTTAAGCAAAAGCACTGCATGAAACTAATGAGTCAAAGTTGGATAGGGAACAACATGCTTACTAGTTAGTGTCTAAGTACTGTCCTACAAAAATATTTATCAATTACAAGGAGAAAAAGAAAAAGTTTCTAGTGGAGAAACCTGGGCAATGCCAACTTACTCTAGTGAGCAGCCTACCAGGCATGGGCCAAATCAACACTGAGACCGCCCAAGGGGATGCAACATCATGCATTACTCTGTGCGGTTCCTGCCAAAAATACATAATCTTCACATATTTGTGAAGACACATTAGACAAGCCCCAAGTGGGGGAGTCCACAAAATAACTGGCCTATGATCTTTTGAAATGTTAAGGGTATGAGAGTCAAGGAAGGGCTGAGGATCTGTTCCCAACAGAAAGAGAATAGAGACAGAGCTAGGAGCAACAATGTGATCCTGAGTGGGTGGATCCTTTTTCTGCAAAGGACATTACAGGGAGAGGTGGCAAAACCTGAATAGTGTCTTTGGGTGAAGAGTATGTAGGATTTCTTTGTACTGTTTCTGTGCTGTTCTGTGAGTTTGACATGATTTAAAATGAAAAAGAATAGAAATCGTGTTGTTAGAGTTCCTTACTTGGTCAAATTATTATTTGACACTCTTTTTTATTGGGTTTGCTATTAAAATTCTTCTGACTTCATCAAATAAATTGGGGAGCTCTCTATTTTTTCTAAGATCTGGGACAGTTTAGATAATCTTGCAATTATTTACTTCAAAGGTTTGCTAGAATTCAGAGAGGAAGATATTTGATCCTGTTGGCTTTTTAAATGCTAGATCTTAAATCACTTTAGAAACTCTTCTGTAGTAATCAGTTTTATTTAAGTTTCCTGTCTTTACTCAGTTTATTGTTATGTCATATTTTTTGCTAGAAAATTGTGCAGGTTTCAAATTTCAAATTTATTGTAGAGTTGCACATGTTTTCTTTTCTTCTCTTTGGTATTTGTCTTTACATGCCTTTTCTCATTCACAGTCTTGCGTATCTTTTGCTCTTCCTGTATTCCTTAATTTCAATTAAAAATGTTTCCTCCTTGCCTATGTCATTCAAATAACCTGATTTTGATCTCTTTATTCTGTGTACTACTTTCATTTCTTATTTCTTTAATTTCAGATTTTACCTTTCTTAATTTCTTCTTTCTAGTTCATTTTTAGTTCTTTTGTTTTTTAAAGATTTTTTGTAAATTGTGATAAAGCTTCTATATTTTAACATCTTTATTCTTTTTTCTTAGTAAGTAGTATATATTGAACATTTGCTGGGAACACAGCAAGTATGATGGGTAGATGAAGAGATTGGACCTTATCCTTAAAGAGTATGTGTAAGGGACTTCTTTTATCATATCCTTCACATTTTAAAAAATATATTTTATTGATTATGCTATTACAGTTGTCCAAATTTTCCCCCTTTGCCCCTCTCCACCCATTACCACCATTCCCTTTGCAATGCCCCCCTCTTAGTTCACATCTATGAGTCATGCATATAAGTTCTTTGGCCAGTCTGTTTCCTATACTGTTCTTAACATCACTGCCTATTCTGTACCTACTAATTTGTATTCTGTACCTACCAATGCACCTTCACCCCATTCTCTCCTTCCCCCTCCCAACTGATGATCCTCCAAATGATCACCATATCTATGATACTGTTCCTGGTCTGCTTGTTTGCTTAGTTTTTTTTTAAGATTCAGTTATTGATAGTTGTGAATTTATCACTATTTTAATGTTCATAGTTTAGGTATTCTTTTCTTAAATAAGTCCCTTTAACATTTCATATAATAATGGCTTGGTGATGATGAACTCCTTTAGCTTTACCTTGTCTAGGAAACACTTTATCTGTCCTTCCATTCTAAATGATAGCTTTGCTAGATAGAATAATCTAGGTTGTAGGTCCTTGCTTTTCATCATTTTGAATACTTCTTGCCAGTCCCTTCTAGCCTGTAAGGTTTCTTTTGAGAAATCAGCTGACAGTCTTATGAGAACTCCTTTGTAGGTAACTATCTGCTTTTTTCTTTCTGTTTTTAAAATTCTTTCTTTATCTTTAATCTTTGGCATTTAAATTATGATGTGTCTTGGTGTGGTTCTCTTTGGTTCCAACTTGTTTATGACTATGTTTTCTGGATGTGTATGTCTATTTCCTTTACCAAATTAGGGAAGTTTTCTTTCATTATTTTTTCAAATAAGTTTTCAATTTTTTGAGCTTTCTCTTCTCCTTCTGGCACCCCTATGATTCAAATGCTGGTACATTTAAAGTTGCTCCACAGGCTCCTTACCTATTCCTCATTTTGGGGGGATTCTTTTTTGTTCTTGCTGTTGTGATTGGATGTTTTTTTCTTCCTTAAATTCCAGATCATTGATTTGATTCTCGGCTTCATCCACTCCACTGTTGAGTCTCTATAAGTTTTTCTTTATTTCACTTAGTGTAACCTTCATTCTGCCTGGGCCTTTTTCATCCTACTGAAACACCCAATGAGTTCCTTGAGCATCCTAATAACCTGTGTTTTGAACTTTGCATCTGATAGATTGCTTATCTTCATTTTACTTAGTTCCTTTTCTAGAGTTTTGTTCTGTTCTTTCATTTAGGCCATATTTCTTTGTCTCCTCATTTAGGCAGCCTCCCTGTGTTTGTTTCTATGTATTAGGTGAAGCTGCTTTGACTCCTTTTTTAGTAACATATCCTAATATAGAAAAGCACACTGTAAGTTAGATGGGGAGGAGACTTACGTAATCACCAGGGTGGGGCAGCCCCTGTAACGAAGTTGATGGAGTCTTAGATATGGTGCAGCTGCTCTCTGTCTCTGTGTGGAGGAGGGCTCAGAAAAAAGACATTGGCTGCTGCCTGGCCTCTTGAATTTTGTCTGGGAGGAAGCTGTCCCCTGGCACTCACCCTGATGTCAGACACTTCAGTTTCTCCCCACATGCCACTGGTGCCCTTCAAACTGCTGCCTTGGTGCTGGAGCCAAGAAGAAGTAAGTATGTATAAGTCCTAAGTTCATTGTAACCCTTTAAGAGGAGATGCTTGAGAATCCTGCATTTTCTTCCACTGCCCCAACCCCCTCTGGATTTTGTAGCCAGAAATTATGGGGACTTACCTTCCATGGCACTAGAACTCTGGGCTGGGTGGTTTGATGTAGGGCTAGGATCCATTGCTCCTGAGATGTCCCTTCCAATTTTTATCTACCACATATAGGTATTGGCCATCTGTTCCATGTCCCTGACCCTTCTGCCTGTCTGAATGAATGTGACTTCTTGAATTCCTTAGTTGTCAGACTTCCATACAGCTCCATTTTCTGACAATTCTGGGTTATAGTTATTTTATTTTAGTTGTAATTTTTTTGCTGTGGTTGTGTGAGTAGGTGAGCCATGTTCAACTATTCCTCCATCTCAACCAGACATGCCAGTCACCACCACCCAGCTCAGGGACATTGATCCCCTGGGCAGCACCACCCACCTTCCCAGATATGTGCTTCTTGATTCCAATGTAGTTAGGTTTTTGTGTTCTTTTCATTTATTTCTTTTCTTCTTACTGATTTTTTATTATATTTTTTCCATTATCATTTATGCCTCTTATACCATCTTCCATCTCTACCTGCCTGTTCTTTAAGAAAAAACACATAGGTACTTTTTAGAAATCTTCCATGAAATATTAAAAAAAGTACCCTCTATATTTGAGGGACTTAAAGTTCTCTCTAAGTCTACATATAGCTGATTTCCATTAATCACTGTAGGTACATTCTATAAAGTCATTGTGAATACTGAATGGTTGCTCCGAGGTGAGACACAGGGTTAGGTCCCTGTGAGCCTCTGGTTATAGCATTATATCAACCAATCTGTACATAGCCTTCCTTTATGTGTACTTCTATTTAAAGACACCTTGCTTAACACATATTGATAATTAATGAACGTTGAATTTCCAGCCAACAGTACAACTCATGCTGAATAAAGTTTATCTACCATGTCTAGTATCTCCAAAAGGCACATCACAGCCTTCTTGTGCTTAGCAATGTTAAACAGCACTTCGGTACTGTACTCAGGAGCCATTAAAAGAAAAAAAAATTCACAACACAAATCACAAAAATGTGAAAAATATGACACTATATAGACTGTAAAAAGTACACTTGTTTATAAGATAAGAGCCAAAACAAGAAGGGGGAGTGTCACCTTGTTTGACCTCAGCTGGGAATGTGCCTGTTAGGCAGCTCAGAGTTTCAGTTTTGTACGTGCCTGTGAATGACTGCAACAGTGCTACAAATACTCATCTGAGGGTTAAAATATATTTTATGGAGTGACAGCTCACAAATATGGAACTGACAAATAACAAGGATGACTGTATCCATATAAAATAAGCATCATGATTGTATTATTTAGTTTCTCTGTGTCTTTATCAGTCTGTCTACCATCCTGTATCTATCTGTCCATGTGCCAGAACTGTCCAGTTCTGATGTTCAAGTCTTTTACTATAATATTGTATTGAACAATTGTATTTCTACTAATTCCTTAATTTGCTGAGCTGCTATGTTTTTTCATGCATACACAGAACTGTCTTATTTTCTTCATAAATGATGTTTTTAATTATTATACAATATTTCTCCTTTTTTCTGTTTAGAAATTTAAGGCTTAAATTCTATGTTCTGCAATGTTAATATGACCATACTTGCTCTGAGACTTTACTCTCCTCTTACATTTTATCATTGTTACCTGCCCTTTCCCAGCTCTCATATGAAATCATATATTTCCTTAGTATTCCTTGAAAAGAAGACACCAGTGTAGTTCTGTTACTCCATTGCCCCTCTCCACCCATCATACATGTACAGCTTGAAGAAGACTTCTACTACAATTTCTTCCCTGCTCTCCTTCCAAGTGACAAAGCCTTTAGAATATTTTTGCTTGCTTCCTTCTCATGCTCCCACTCACCACAATCCTTTAGTTTTGCTGAGGTGGTTAATTTTTTTTTAAATTCCAGATTATTATTAGAAGTTTCCCTTTTGGTACACTTCTCTATTTCTAGGATCTTCACTTAGTACTTATGTTACACATTCCCAGTCTATCATTGTCCACTTATTTTAAATTAAGTATCACCATGGCTTTCTCTTTTCTTCAAGTCTCTATTTTGTGTTTTTTTTTTATTCTTCTTCTAGTATTTTTTCTTAGATGAGTAATGAGATGTATGACTTCTTGGAATCCTCACATGTCTGTAGACATCTTTCTTGTACCCTAACAGGTGAGATATATTTTTAAGTCAAAAATGTGTTCCATTGTCTTCTAGCTTTCAGTATTGCAAAAGACAACTTCAGTGACTGTCTGATCTTTTTCCTTTATAAATAATTTACAAACTTCTACACAGAAAGAATAATATTTATGCCCTGGCCAGTGTGGTTCAATTAGTTGGGTGTCATCCTACAAACTGAAAAGTTACCAGTTCAATTTTCAGTTGGGGTGCTTCAGAAGGCAACCATTGATATTTCTCTCTCACATCACTGTTTCTCTTTCTCTCTCCCTTCTTTTTCCTCTTTCTACTTAATTTAATTTTTTAAAAAAGAATAAGATTCTTTCTCTTTATTTTTGGAGTTCAATAATATTACCAGGATATGTCTAGTCGTGTATATGTGTATATACACATAGTAGACCAATAGGTAAATAGATAATGTGAAAGAATATCTATATAAGTATTTCCATACACATATATCTTTTCTTATCATTTTTGCCTGAAACTTTATGTTTCTTCTTCAATCCAGGAAAATCTACTTCTGTGCTTTGCATTCTGTTTTGTTTAAACATGTGTTCTCCTACATGTGCATCATTTTCTCCCTCTGGAACTCCAGTTACTTGCATGTGAGTTTCCTGAAAACTCTCTTCCATCTCTCTCCTTGTGACTTCTTCTTCTTCTTCTTCTTATTATTATCATCATCATCATCATCATCATCATCATCATCATCATTGCTATGAGCTTTGGAATACTTCTTGCATCCAGTGTCCAAGCTACTAACTGGATTTCAATAGTAACCATTTTCTTCCCTAGTGACATTTAAGTGTAAAAATAATATGGGGTCTTTTTTAAATTTTTTAAACCCAGAAAGTCTCTATTGTGTAGCTCTTGTATCTCCTTGGGTACTTACATTATTTTTTCTGTCCAAGTTTAAGTCATATTCTCTCTCCTCCAGCCACTTTGACTCACGGGGAGCCTGTTCTGAATGTTCAGCTTGTTCTTCTCTCTCTTTGGCTGCCTGGTCTTGAGTGATCTGTTCATCAGGGCTGGGCTTCAGCTGCTGGTGTATGTCAAGCATTGACAATTTATGAATGGTGGCCTGCCTGGAAGTCTCTGCCCTGAGGACCCACATGGTGACATCTGGCAGCCTGTCAGTGCCCTGTTAAGGCAGCAGGAGGAAGTCTGTCTCTGCCCAATCTTCTCATGCTCCCCCCAGGAAAGGATGACTCAGTCTACTTGTCTAGTCCCTCCTGGGGGCCAGGAAGGACATGCATTCTCAGATAGGCTACAGGCAATCACTCATGCCTAACTTCATCCATTTTATTCTTTTGCTTATGTGTACTGTTTTATTTTTCTACAATTTTATTTGTATACTTCTTGAAAGAATAATTTAATCCACAATGCAACTGCCCTTTTCTTTCTGTTTCTAAACTCTTTACTTCCTTAAGATAGGAAAAGACTGTATTAGAATTCCTCAGTGATCAATTTGTGTTTAGTAAAATTAAGGAGTGGAGAAAGGGTTCCTGCAAAAGGAGTTTATATTTGATATGAGGGGATACCACAATAATTACAAAATAATTAATGTAAGGACCTATATTTAGAGGAAAACATATGAAAGTGATCATTGCCATGTTCACACATCTTGTTTTTAACACATGGATTAATATTTTAAGTTAACTTTTGGGAAAAAAATAAAGCAAAGCTCTATTGTTTTGCTAGACTATGGTCCTACCTACAATTCTGTTAGGAACATCAAGTTCTATAACCTCTAAGAAGTACTTGGCACTTACAGAAAACACACTTTATTGTTTTATTGTTTTTTAACTTGAACTTTTTTTATTAAGGTGAAATTCATTCCACATAAAATCATTTTAAGGTGAACATTTCAGTGGCATTAAATACATTGCTTCTATATAGTTCCAAACACTTCCATCACTCCCAAATAAAGCCCTGTATCCATTAGACAGTTATTCCCTAATCTCTCCTTCCTCATTCCTTTGCAACAACCAATTTGCTTTCAGTCTCATAGACTTACTTATTCTGGGTACTTCATTTGAATAGAATCATTCACTATGTGGCATTTGTGCTTGGTTTCTTTCACTTAGCATGTTTTTAAGATGCATCCATGTTGTATCGTGTGGCAATACTTCATTCTTTTTATGGCTGAATGGTACCTTTGTATATATAAATATCACAATTTGCTTATCCACTCATCCACTGCTGGACATTTGGATTGCTTTCACGCTTGGGCTATTTGGAAATCATGCTGCTACAAAAATTTGTGTACAAATAGTTGTTTAACTGTTTTTGATATTTTGGGGTATCAAGAAGTGGAATTACTGGATCATATGGCAATCCTATATTTGACTTTTTGACGAATTCTGTTTGGTTTCCATTTTGCTTAACTAGTATATGGTACTTAACTTGAACCTCAGAGATTTATTTCCATTATATCTCTGAATTAACTGTTAGTAGTACAGGATTACCAGGAAAATAATTATACATATTCCTCACCACAGTTAAACTCATGGTGCATTTTCTTTTTCATTTTCACTAAAACTGCCTAATAAAGAACCCAAGAAACTCTGCTGTTTCCATGTATATATTAGAAGCCAGATTTTCTGATATAGAACTGAGAAACTTGCTAATAATCAGCAAGGGACTGACAAACTTCAAGCTACAAATTCCAACATTGTATTAATTATCAAATAATCTCAAGTGGGAGAATGGGGAGGGAAATAGATAGAATAAGGAAATATATGCAGTTTGCATACAATGTTAAAATTTAACCCTTGAAGTTCAGACAGTACAAGTTTATCTTAAACCCACACTCTTTAAAATCAAAGCATAAGCAGATGAACCTTCCATAGCACAATTTTTAAGGATAACTTAAAAATGTTTTAAGTTCTTTTACTTTTTAAATGTTTTTAAACCTTTTTCAACATTTCTGAGATGTACACACGCGTGCACACACACACACACACACACACACACACACACACACACAAATAAATCCTGTGGCTATTTTAAGAGAGAGTTGACAGTCGTAAGACAATTTGGTTTAGGTTAGAGACATTACTATTTTAAATTCCATTTCAATTTTCCTCTCTCTCTCTTTCTCTCTCTCTGTCTCTCTCTTGTGTGTGTGTGTGTGTGTGTGTGTGTGTGTGTGTGTGTCTTTCTGTCTGTCTGTCTCTCCCTTTGGCTTGTTTTAAATGACAAGGAAGAAGACATTGAGAGTTGTAAGAGAGTTGTAAGGAGTACTTTGGGGAAAGTCAGGGGATATAACCACCTAATTATGAATTTCCTGAATGTGCAACTTGACCAGCAGCAACTGGACATGATTAGTACAGTGAGCCTCATCACCAGCTGTTCTACAAAAACAAATCAGTGAAGGATTTCCAAGGCACTTTTTCCTTTGGACCCGTTTTAAGTTTTAACAAAGCAGGCAGTGCAGTGTTGCTCTTTTTTTCATAGGTGACAGATTGTCTGAAAAGAAGTAAGAGTTTCCTACCACGAAAGAACTAGTCTATAGAGCATGTACTCCTTGAGGTGAAATATGTTTGAATCTGTGTAAAAAAAAAGTTGCAAATCTGTCTCCTTATATGTTGAACCAAAGCTGGAAATGTGTGCTCTAGAGGCAACTGTAAAGTCATATTTCATTCTGGCATATGGGCCAATGATTGTGTTGTATGAGTAATGCATATATGTAATCCATGTGGTAAACTTCGTGGACTGAGAAAAAAGTCAGTGTTATTCACTGAGGCTTGGCAGGCAGGAACCATCTATTTCGAAAAATTTACATGGGCTAAAACAATGTGAAAAATGTACTGTACAGTTTGTCAGCTTGTGAACATAGCAAAAACCACAGTACTTCCATCAGCACAAAGACTGGGTGAGGGGAGGATCTCATTTTGCTGTTTTTTAGTTTACAGTTACAGAAGAATGATTCTTTTTGTATGATAAGGGCATTAATGCCTAACTTATACTATCATTTACCAAATCAAAAAGTCCAAATGTGTATTTGTAGAACCAGAGATCCAAAAAATCTTTGACTACATAACACTAATGAGAAAGCCATTGTCATTGTATTCCGATCAATTTTTAGCTGCTTTCAGTGATGGACTCTTGAGTTTCAATGTAATTAAATATCCTCACTAAATGTGTAGTAGTGTAGGCCTACAGGATGTACAGTTTCATAGAGGAAAAAATGATACATAAACTTGGAGACCCTCATAAACCTTTGTGAATAAAAAGATATCATGTAGACATCAAAATGTTTCAAATTGAAAGACATTTAAAAGAAATAGAACCTTAGGTCATAAAGGGCTTCAGAAATGACCTGGAGTATACAGGGGAAGAGAGCCTGGACAATTGGTGAGTGAGCGTGAGTGGTACTCAAAAAAAAGAACTATTTTTTGACATAGGTTTGTAAATGTCTCACAACTGACCTCAGATGTTTCGGTCTCATCTTTCACCATGTTTCCTCTAATGTATTGTCATCAGTCTTATCTCCATGTCAACTTAATGGCTCTGACATTTTTGAGAGGGGAATTTTCATTTCCACCTATGAAGGATTAACTGCTACAGAAAATGCCTTCCCACCATAAATGATTAAAAAATCAGGCAAAATAGGTGAAAAAGCAATTTTCATACATTAGACATCAGGTAGTGTAGAACTGGATCCCTGAGAGAATCCCTATGATTATCCCAGATTACTGCCTTAAGTAAGAAGTTTCAGAACCCATGGGGAGAAAGAAGTCAGCTTCTTGTTGAGTTGAGGAAACCAGTTTGGGTAGGCCAGGAAGCTATAATCTTAAAAGCAAGGGGGGGGGGTGGTGCTGAACAGAGAAAGAAGTCCAGAAATCTGCATAAGAATCCTTTTAAGTTTTTGCTCAGTATCAATCTGTGTATAGATAAGGTACAGCCCCTTGTTGTTAGGCATGAAAATCTTGTGAGGAAAGACTAATGACTGAGAACCCATAAAGTAAGCCAGTGAGCAATTCCCAGAAATTACATAGGACTGAAAAAAATTTGAATTTCCTCCATCCGGAGTGGGGAAATCTGGTTGAATACTCAGCCATTTCACATAGATCTGAGAAGATCTAAGAAGGGTCATGCCTTAGAACTGAGGGTAAATTAGCTCCAGAATTAAGCTATTCTAGAAGCTTTTTTAAAAAGCTTAAAAACAAGCCTCAATATGATTAAAAAAACAAAAAAACAAAAAACCTAATCTGAGAGTAATCTATCTACCAAAAAAGTCTAACTTTCTTTAAAGGAATACAACAAAATGTGGCACTAAAGAAATAAAATTCATAATCTTCATTATCTAATTAAAAAATCACCACACATATAAGGAAATAAGAAAATGTGATCTGTAACCAGGCAAAAAATTAGCAAATGAAACAGATCCTTAAATAACAGAGATAATAAAATTAACAGACATGTATTCTAAAATACCTATTATAAATAGGCACTGTGTGCTCACAAAAATATGACAATACACACATAAAGAAGATACGAATAGTCTCAAAACTTCTAAAGATAAAAATTTTAATATTTTAAATAAAATTTATACTAAAAAAGAAATCCTAAAGAAGTGGAAATAAGGAAGAAATAATAATGAAACAAATAGAAAAATAACAAAATATTGATTTAAACCCCACAATATCAATAATTACATTAAAGATAAATGGTCCAGCCCTGACTGGTGTAGCTCAGTTGATTATGTGTTGTCCTGCAAAGGAAAATGTCACCAGTTCGATTCCCAATTCCCAGACAGAGTACATGCCTGGATTGCAGCCTGGTCCCCAGCCAGAGTGTGTGTGAGAAGCAACTAATAGGTGTTTCTCTCACACATTGATGTTTCTCCCTTTTTTTTCTCCTCCCTTCCCCTCCATCTAAGAATAAATAAACAAAATCTTTAAAAAAATAAAAATTAAAATAAATGATCCAAACACTATAACTAAAACAAGATAAAAAAAGCAAAAACTAACTGATTTTTTAATGTAATTTTTTTAGACAGAGAGGAAGGCAGGGAGAGAGAGAGGGATAGAAATATCAGTTGGCTGCCTCTCCTACATGCTAAACTAGGACCAAACCCTCAACCTAGGCATATACTCTGACCAGGAATTGAACTGGTGCCCTTTTGCTCTGTCGGATGATGTCCAACAAACTGGCCCACACTGATCAGGTGCCTAACTGATTTTTTAAAATGTGGTGTATATATATGCCATAGAATGTTATTTAGCTGTACAAAGATTAAAATTCTGATACATGATACATATAACATGAATGAACCATGAAAACATTATGTTGAGTAAAAAAAGCAGACACAAAACAACAAATATTCTACTTATATGAGGCCCCTAGAATAGACAAATTCAAAGAAACAGAAAGTAGAATAGGGGTTACTGGGGGTTGGGGGCTGGAGACAGTGAAGAGTTATTGTTTAATAGGTACAGAGTTTCTGTTTGTAATAATTTTAAAATCATGGAAACAGATAGTGGTTGTGGTTGCACACCAATGTGAATAGCACTGAAATGTATGCTTAAAAATGGCTTAAATGGTCCATTTTACATGATGTATATTTTACTACACAATTCCACAGTGTCAGTTATATTTTGCCACCTGCAATAAACCCATTTTAAATATAGAGACACAGATAAAGTAATATACCATGCAAACACTAATTGAAAGAGTTATAATGGCTCTATTTAAGAAAAATTTGAATTTAGAACAAGGGATAAAAAAAGAATACTTCATAATTATAATGAGGTCAATTCATCAAGAAGAAATAAAAATATTAAATATTCATGAACTTAGAAACAGCCTCAAAATACATGAAGCAAAATTGATACAATAGAAGGGAAAATACATGAGTCTACAACTATGTTTGAAGAGTTCAACACTCCTCTTTCAGTAACTGATAGAACAAGTAGACAGTACTAACGATACTTGGGCTTGAGCACTAACATTCTGTTTAACACTCCACCAAATGACAGTAGAAAGCACATTCTTTTCAAATGCCAGCAGAGCACTCACAAATATAGATCTTATTCTAGATCTTAAAAGAAGTCTCAATAAATTTAGAAGCATTGAAATCACAATAAAATTAAATGGAAATGAGTAAGAAAAATATCCCTGAAACTCCCCAAATATTCTGAAATTGAACAACACATTTTTAAATAACTCAAAAAAGAAATCACACAAGGAATTAGATTACATTTTGAACTAAATAAAAATGAAAATGCCACATATCAAAATTCATGATAGATAGCTAATGCAGTATACAGAGGGAAAATTCTAGCTTAATGCTCAAATACATAATCTAAGTTTTTACTTTAAGAAACTAGAAAGAAAGCAATTAAACCCAAAGTAACAGAAAAAAGTCATGATAAAACTAAAAGCAGAAATCAATGAAATAGGACAAAGGAAGTCAATAACACCAAAAACATTTCTTTTAAATTTTTAATGGAATTGATAAATTTCTAACCTGCTTGATGAAGAGAGAAGACATAAATTATCACTATCTGGAATGAAAACAGAAATATCATCATAGACCCCACAATAAAGGAAAAATAAGGGAGTATTAGAAACAACTTTATGTCAATAGATTTGACACTTTAGACAAAATGGCAAAATCCATAGAAAAATATAAACTACCAAAAGTCATTCAAGAATAAATAGATCTGTATCTATTGAAGAAACTGAGTTTGTAATTCAAAACCTTTCCACAAAGAAACTCCAGATTAAAATGGCTTCACTGGTGAATTCCACTAAACATTTAAAGAAGAAATAAATATATTCAATAAAATTTTTTTATGAAGATAGTGTATGCTGCTTAAAACCCAAAAATTACAAGAAAAGACTACATATCAATAGACAGAAAAACCTTTAACAGAATTTTGGTATATCAAATCCAGCAATATACAGAAATGGTTCACATGTCACATTCAATGAATATTTTGTTTTATTATTTTTAATTGAGATATAACTCACATACTATCAAATTCACCCATTTAGTGTACAGTGCAATGGTATTTAGTAATTTAGTAAACATGCAAGACTATGTAAACATCATCACTATCTAACTCCAGAACATTTATATCACCCAAAAAAGAAACCCTATGTCTATGGCAGTCACTCACTGCACATTTCTATTGCCCCACAAAGCCTCATTTTCTCTATCCAGTCAGCCACTCCCACCCCCAGGCCCAGGCATCCACTAATGTGATTTTGGTCACTAAGCCTAGATTACTCTTGCCTTTTCTAGAATATCATATAAACATAATACTACCTTTTATGTCTGGCTTCTGTGCTCAGCATGAAGTTTTTGAGATTCAGCATTGTTATATGTAAATACAAAAAATCAAAAGTAGGAGATTTTGAAAAAGAAGAACAAAGTTGAGAAAATACACTACCTCTTTCAAGATTTACTATAAAGTTACATCACTCATGATTGTGGTGCTAGTGTTAGAACAGACATGAAGCCTGACTGGTGTGGCTCAGTGGGTTGGGTGTTGTTCCACAGACTGAAAGGTCGCCTGTCCAGTTACTGGTCAGGGCACATGCCTGGGCTGTAGACCAGGTCCCTGGTTGGGGGCATGCGAGAGGCAACCAATTCATTTTTCTCTCTCATCAATGTTTCTTTACCTCTTTTTCTCCCTCCCCTCTCTTCTCTCTAAAAATAAATAAATAAAAGTTTTAGTCTTTTTTAAAAAAAGACATAAAGGTCAATAGAACAGCACAAAGAGCCCCAAAATAGACCTACACATAAAGGATCATTTGATTTTTGACAAAGACATACCAAAGTAATTCAATAATGAAACAACTGCATCTTCAACAAATGATAATGGAACAATTGCATTTCCAGTTGCAAAAACATAAACCTTGGCCCCCTATGTGAACATTAAAAACTTTTTCTCTTAAAAAGATACTGTTAAGAAAATCAAATTCAAGCCATGGTTTCCATAAATATTTGCAAAACATAATCCAGATAAAGGACTTCTATCCAGAAAATAGAATGCTACAATTAATAAAAGCTCATGAAAAATGGCCAAAAGATTTGAACAAACACTTCACCAGAGAAGTTATATGAACAACAAATAAGCACATGAAAAAACACTGAACATCTGAAATCATTAGTCATTAAGGAAGTGCAGGTTAAAACCACGATGATATAATATAGCACTATATACTTTGAGAAGAGCTCCAATTTAAAGACTTACAATACTAAATGTTGGCAAGGGTGTGGCACAACTGGGAATCTCATGGAGTGCTGGTAGAAATATAAGATAGCACACCCACCTTGACTGGCATGGCTCAGTTGGTTGAGTGTCATCCCTCAAAGCAAAAGGTCGCTGGTTCGATTCCCAGTCAGGACACATGCTTATGTTGTGGGCCAGGTCCTCAGTCAGCAACAGATTGGTGTTTCTCTCAAACGTTAGTGTTTTCTCTCCCTCTCTTTCTCCCTCCCTTCCTCTCTCTCTAAAAATAAAAAAATAAAATTTTACAAAAATATTTGGAGAAATAAGATAGCACACCCATTTTTTGTCAAAGAGCTTGGCAATTTCTTAACAGGTTGCATATGGAGCTCACTTTGGCAGCACATACCATGACTAAAATTGGAACAATACAGGGGTTAGCATGGCCCCTGTACAAGGATGACACACAGATTTCGGAAGCATTCTGTTTTTTTAAAAAATAAGGTTGAATATACCCTGACCATTTAATCTAGCAACTTCACTAAGTCTTTGTCCAGCAGAAATGAAAACAGGTGTTCCCAACAACATTTGTACATAAATGGTAATAGTAGCTTCAAGATAATAAAAATCTGGAAAAAATGTCCAATGTTCATCCACAAATGAATGGATAAACTAATTTAATATATCTAGTCAATAGACTACTACTGAGGGGTACACAGAAATGAACAATTGAAACATGCCATAACAGTGATGGCTCTCAAAACTATCATGCTGGGCACAGAAGCCAGATGTAAAAGATAGTATTATGTCTATATGAAATTCTAGAAAAGGCAAAAGTAATCTAGACTCAGTGACCAAAATCAGATTAGTGGATGCCTGGGCCTGGGGGTGGGAGTGGGTGACTGGATGGAGAAAATGAGGCTTTGTGGGGCGATAGAAACATTCTGCATCTTGACTCATTACATGGGGGTGCTCAGTTGTCAAAATTCATGAACATGTACATTTAAAATAGATGCTTTTTATTGTATGTAAACTATACCTTAAGAAAGTTGATTTTTTAAAGAATTGTATAAAAAGCAATCATTTTGGAGAATGTGTTTGAAGTTGTTTCCCTGTCCCCCCACCCACACACACACCCTCCTCCTCAACCGCTGGGCTCTACCTTTCTCCCCGGATTTCTCCTCCCCCACATCCCAGCTTCTGCTCTTGAGTCACAGCCTTCTTTCATTTGCCGGCTCTTCAAATATTTGGAGAAGTCTTCATCAATGGTTTCCTTCATCCACCCATCCCCACCAAAGTCTCCTCTCCTCCTGGTTAAACATTGCCAGTTCTTCAGCCATTCACATTTGATGTAGTTTCTACCCTTGATAAAACTAGGGCTGGAAAAACTGTGTGGCTTGTGCAGGGCGGCAATATCTGGAAGGTCATGAATTCCTCAAACATAGGGAGGGTATTCAAAGGGCTGTGCAACCAAAACAAAGCAAACAAACAAAAAAAAGTAAGTGTTTCCAGTGGAGAGGTATACAGGGGTCCAAATCATGGAAGGCCCCGTAAGCCAAGGTTCTAGATGTTGTCACTTCCTAGGCCTGTTTTAGGAGGGAAGTGATAGGGTCTGCCCCAGGGCACTCTCCCTGCATTGGGCCCAGAACGTTCCTTTCAATTAGTTTGCTCTGTTGCACACTGCAGGCTTCCACCGTCGCACTAGCTCTGTCATCCATGACACAATTTTTATTTTCAAATTTCCTGCACTCTGTGAGCACAATGGCTTTAAAACAGCTTTTACATTTTTTATCCTCTGGTCTCCTCTCTTACCCCATCACCCTGGATGTTATTTAATTTGAACATCTTATTTATTTTCTCTGTTTTCTTACCTGTAAAATGAATATAGCAATTGTAATAGTTTCAAAGTGTTGCTGGGAGGATTAAATATATTAATATATGTGAAATGCTTCAAATATTTCCTGGCATGTAGTAAGCACTCTTTAAGTATTTTCTGTTATTTACCCAAGGATAAAGGGAAACATCTTATAAGCTCCCAGACAGAATGAATAAGTTTTTTGTAAAGGAGAGATGGAGCTAAGGAAATAGGCTGGCAGTGAGATTTTACTCTGCAACATCAGAAGGTAGAAAGCAGTGGAATGCATTTTCAAATTTAAAATTCTACGACCAGTTGCTATATATTTCACTTGTCAGAAGAAAAGATATAACATATGTGTAAAGTACATTCCCTGGAACATTGTAACCACTCTCTAAGGATTTCCTGTTATTATTATTACATAGGGACATGACTGGAGACTTCTAATCTACCGTCCTGGATTGTAACTATCTTCTACTTGCATTCCACACACGCCATTTACACACTCCTCTTGGCACATTCTCCTCTTTGTTCTTGCCCACTTACATTTCAGTTATTCCAGCCCCGGGAAGCCAGGAAGGGTCTCACATTCCATCTAAATTAATGAAGTATCTCTCCCATTTTGCCAGTTCTGTGTTAGAGATCCACAGATTTCTATTAGGAGAGCAGAAAAAAAAGAGTATATTCGGCCTACTCCAAAAGTAAGAATCTGGAAAATATCAAAATCAGAAAAGATTTTGCCTGTTTCATGAGGAAATCTCCTGGCTTTCACTTAATTTTTAAACTTCTAACTACATCAGAAAAGATCTCAGACAACGAGAAATTTTGCTATTTTGTGATTTGAATTTTTTTCTAGTAGTTCCCCATCCATTGATTTGATTGGCACTATTTCTTTAAAAACCAAATTATTTCATTATTGCTAAATTTGATATTGTTTATAAAAACAACAATTTAAATTTTTTTTAATTTAGGCTTTTTTTGAAGAAGAGAAAAAGATTAAAAAAACTATCTAAAGCACATTTGTCAAGAATTTTATGTCTGGATTTTTTAACCTAATAATTTAAGGGGAAAGATATTTATGTTTTTGATTCATTTATGCTTGAATCATCAAATTGTTGTTTTTCTAAAAGCTATTTGCTGTTCCACTAGCATTTGAATCTTTTATATCTTTTCAATGTCCCCTCTTCTCCTCATTCAAGACTTCTTGCTCTTTTCGTTGGTTTTATCAATTAATTCTCTGCCTTCTACTTAACCCCATATTTATCCAATGGGGCAATCTCTGGAACAGGCCCACTCTTACCTCAGGGTCCTTCAACTAATTCCTTTCTCTGCCTGGAATACTCCTTCTTAGATATCTTTGTGCTTAACTTCTTTGTTTCCTTTATCTAGAAGTCATCTTTTCAATGAAGTCTACCCTGACCACCCTGTTTAAAATTACAAAAATGAAATTTAATCTGAGACAACACCCACAAGTAACTGTGTAAATTAGCACAAAAATGATTTAGCCAAGTAAAACTTAAAAAAAAAATGTTAGAGGAACCTTTAAATTCCTCTAGTCTTAATTTTGTATTTTACATACAAGCCTAGAGACAGGATAAATGGCTTTCCTCAGATCATGCAACCAGTTAAATTCAGGAATAGTTTAATGGATAGATGGCTCACACTCGCTACGCCCCAACCCCCCTTTGAATCCTGAATCCTGCTTCTCCCACAGCCACAGCTGGCTTGGTGGATGGCAACGTCATTCTTCCAGTTGCTCAGGCCAAAACCCTTGGAATCGTCGTTATATCTTCTTTTCTTTTATGCCACCATATCTAATTTGTCAACAACTCCTGTTTGCTCCACCTTCGACATTGATACAAAGTCCTAACACTTTCTAGCACCTCTGCATCTGCCACTGTCCAAGTTGCCGTCATCTCACTCCTAGATTACTGCTATGGTCTCTGAATGCCTCCCCCGCTTCTGCTCTTGTCCCTAATGGTCTATTCTCAACCAGTAGCCAGAGTGACCCCTCGAAACCTAAGTCAGTTCATTTTATTTTTGTGCTCTGTTCCAAATCCTATAATAGCTTCCCATTTCACTCAGGCAGTGCCCACAGAATGCTCCACCATTTGGTCTTCCATTCCCCCAATCTTATTTTCTATTTCTTTAACGTTGTTTGCTGCACTCTAAATATAGTGATTTCCTTGCAATTCTTTGAACAAACTGGGCATGTTCCCACTTTGTGGTCTCACTTGCTCTCTCCTCTGCCTGCAGTGTTCTTCCTCTTGATATCCCCATGATTGACTTTACCTTCTTTGCTCAAAAGGAAGTCTCAGCCCCAGCTGGGTATCTCAGTTGCTTAAAGCATCATCCTAATATGCCAAGGATGTGGGTTTGATCACCTGTCAGGGCACATGCAGAAGCAACCAATGAATGCATAATAAGTGAACAACAAATCAATGTTTCTCTCTCTCTCTCTCCCTTCCTCTCAAAATCAATAATTTTTTTAAAAAAAGAAATCTTCTCAATGAGTCTATATCAACGTTGTTGAAAATTGCTAACTGTCCTTTTATACCCCAGTAACACCTGATCTTTTTCACCCTATTCTATATTTCTTTTTTTTTGGAATGTGTCACCTTCTATATAGTATATCATTTACTTACTCATTATGTTTATCATTGATTGTCTGTCTCCTCCCTATTGTAAAGTAAGCTTCACAAGGACAAGGATCTTGTCTGTTTTATCATTGTATCCCCAGTGTCTAGAATAGTGCCTGGCATAAAGTAAACATTCAATAAACATTGACTGCAAGAAAGAAAGAGGGAGAGAAAGAAAGACAGAGAGAGCAAGAACACATACACAGGTCTCCTGTTCCCTGGACTTATGGCCACTGGAGTACCTTATGTTGCCTACACCAAGTAGACACAGCTAACGTGACTGAAAAAAAATGTTGTTAAGTTGAAAACAAGGTAGACCTCAGGCAAAACCAGGAGCAAGTATTAGGCAGAACCAATGCTTGTTCTTCATGTCCCCTTTTCTATGTCTCTTCTTTATCAGTCCAAGCTGCAAATCTGTATCACTCACTCCATTCAGAATTTTTCTGGTGTAGCTCTTCATTTACCTTAAGTCATATAAGTGTTCTCACAATATTTTTTTCTCCCTCAATGTGCTACATTTCTGTAGGTTATTTACATTTTAAAAGAAAACAGCAAAAAGAGGGCCATATAGCCAGAAGCAGTGAGTCTTTATTTGTAAAATTCAGGCAGTATGTTATGTGGATGATGGGAGAAGTCTCAATTATCCAAAATAAATATCCGTTTACTCTGAGTAAGATGAACCTATTAGTATAGATTTGCCAAAGTACTTTTTAAGTTAGACTGAAGAAAAATAACAAAATCAAAATGACTTATGAGCCCAGACATGGCAAGACTAATGACCTGTTTTAGAATGATATAATCGGCACAATATTCGTGAGCCCTGGATGGGTGGCTCGGTTGGTTGAAGCATTGTCCTGTGCACCAGATTTTGCGGGTTCGATTTCTGGTCCAGGCACATACCTAGGGCGCCCATCCCATTCCCTGTCGGCACACATATAGGAGGCGCCTGGCCAATGTTTCTTTCTCACATCCATGTTTCTCTCTCTCTCTCCCTTCCTCTCACTCTAGAACCAATAAACATATCCTTTGGTGAGGATTAGAAAAATTTAATCCCGGATCCTCAGCGGATAAACACACTCCCACAGTTAGGCAGCCTCCACCATCAGCTGGTATAAGTCTGAAGACACATCTGAGCTAATGGTCTGGAGCTGCACCCCTCACTAGTTGGTGGGAAATCACAGCATTAAAAGGTCCCCTAGCCCAACTCCCTTTTCACCCCCTGGCTCATGATCTGAGCACTGTTGTAAAAATAACGAACACACTGGCTTTCCTTTCACACCGCTTCTACCGAGAGCTTTCATCGAAGAGAGCCACTTGGGGGGAAGGTTTTTAGGGGTGACCCCCTTGGCTAAGGCTGTTGTGCTTGCACCTCTCTTGACCTCTGGGAAACCTTGATTGGGAGTCAGAAACCATTTATTTCTGTGGAGTGCTGAGAGGAGACTCTGATTGCAGTAAATTGAGGATGAGGGATGATTGCGATCCGAGAAACTATGGCTCTGGAGCACATTCTTTGGTCTAAGAGCAAAATATGTTCTCTTTAGAAAGAGAAAAAATTATCAGGAAAAAAATTTAGCTTGGCTTTCTACATGGAAAATGTTTCTGTATTATAACAATAAAAGATTTACTGCATGTTTTTTTTCCTAACATTCTATCATGCACACTTCATGTTTTTTCTTTGCTTATCTATTACTGGAATGATCTCCCCATCCTCCCTACTTACCTAATGTCCATTGATACCAAACGTCCATTCCTCTGCTTCTGGGAATATTTCCCCAAATTTCTTGTGAGAAGCTTCCTTCCCTTTTGTTTGCCACTGGTTTTGGTGGGATAGACTTTACTCTGAGTTCCAGAGGTGGGCCCAAACTGGTTCCCCTTTGCCCAGGTCCCCACGATGGGTTTGAGGATTGACATATGACCTAATCAGAGCCAGTGAGGTGCTTGTGTACATTTATTAGGATTAATATTCAAAAAGTACAGGGGACTCATACAACTGAAAAGCAAAAAACCCCAATCAATCTGATTTTAAAAATGGGCAGCGGAACTGAATAGATATTTTCCTAAAGAATACACACAGATGCAGATGGGCAACAGGTATAGGAATAGGTGCTCAGCATCACCAATCATCAGCGAAATGCAAATCAAAACCATAATAACATATCATCTAACACCTGTTAGAATGGCTATTTCAAAACAAACAAACAACAACAACAAAACAAGAGGTAAGTGTTGTCAAGGATATGAAGAAAAGGGAACTCTTAGTGGGAATATAAATTGGTACAGTCACTATGGAAAACAGTACTGAGGTTCCTAAAAAATTAAAAATAGAACTACCCTATGACCCAGCAATCCCACTCGTGGGTGTATATCCAAAGGAAACAAAAATCAGGTTCTTAGAGGGATACTTGTACTTCCATGTTCATTGCAGCATTATTCACAGAAGCCCAGACCTGGAAAAAATCTAAGTGGCTGTCGACAGATGAATGAACAAAGAAATGCTTCGCACACATACCTGCAATGGAATATTACTCAGCCATGGAAAAGAAGGAAATTCTGCTATTGTCAACAATGTAAATGAACCTTAAGTGAAATAAGTCAGATAGAGAAAGACACATATTGTGCGATATCACTTATACATGGAAACTAAAATAGCAAAACTCATGGAACCAGAAGGTATGATTCAAAGACGATGAGATATTGGGAGCCAGGGACCCTCTCCTTGATGATTTATATCACAGAGTTTGTTCAGAGAGAGGGAGAAGTGAGTCTGTCTGTGGGCTCTCTATGGTTCTTCCAATAGCGGTAGGCTCGGCACAAACAAAGGTGTCACTGTAGCAATTCTGCCTGAGTTAGCAAGTTACTGAAGCAACCTGAAAAAAGCATGCTCATAAACTTTAGAGCGAACTGGGAAGAAAACCTGGGGAATGAGAAGTCCTAGTCATGGTGGCTGCCACAGTCAGAGAAAGGGTGTTGATTAATGTTAATGTGATCAGAATTTAACCCCCTGCTAGTGAGATTACATGTGAAATACCAAAGAGTATGCTTTCAGACACTAAAAGAAATACTGTGGTATCTACGCAAAAGATAAAAATCAATTTCAAGTGTAATACTGGACCCTACACAAGCAAAATAGACCCAGTTGCTTCTGTAGTAAGTTTACTCTGTTTTCAATTCATTATTTTCTGGTCAAATCTCAGAATCTTTTCTTGGCTAAAATGGTTTGTATCTGAAATATATAGCTGGAGCTAAAGATATTTCTTTGCTTTATTTCTCTGTGAAGAACACACACACACGGAAAATTTTGAATTTGTTTTAGGAAGACAGTATTTAGCACATGTGTTGTGAAGAGACCCAGGTATAATACAGAGGTCTTGACCTCATAGAAAGAAAAAAAAAATGTCCATAGGAGTATATCAGGTATGAGAGTTGGCAAGAGCGCTAACCACGACTATCTAGAGAGTCAGACACAACTTGTTCTTTTCTGGTTGTGTGGTTCAGGGCAAGTTCGTGTGATGGACAGAGTTACAATTTTTTAAATAACTTGGCCTTAAATTTGCTTCCACTTGGAGAAAAACTACTAGTGGTAGTCCTTGGCCTTGTCTTGTTTCATGTTTTTATCAGTGACTTGGATGGCAATGTGGAAAGCATACTTGTCATACTTACCAATGTCACAAAGCTGGGAAGGGCTGTATGATGATAGACTCAATGTCCGGAAAGTTCTAGGTAGGCTGAAATGTGAGAAGGAAACTTACAAATACAATTTAACAAAATTAAATATTCAACCATTTAACATGAAAGTCAGTTAAGGAATCAGGTGTATTCCTAATACATGCCCAGCGTAACAACTTTTCACGGAGGAAGCATGAGTTAACAGGATGAGGAGACTGCTTAAAAGTTAGTCCAATATTAAACTGTGATGAAAAGAGCCTTATGTCCAAATATAAGCAGGAAAGGGTACTACTCTGTGGTTGCGTTCTGATCATGCCTGAAATATTGTTGAACAAGTAGGCCCCCAAAGGTGGTGGAAGGAAAGAATGGAGAGAGATCTGGAAGACACATGAATAGATATAGAGTTCAGTTTGTTAGACTTTTTCCAGGGAAAGAGAATCTTCAGGGTGCATCTGACGAGTCTGGTCAATTAACCGGAAGGGGAGCCATGTGGGAAGTGTCTGTTGTTATTTTGTCTGCCCCTAGAGGGCGGAAACAGGACCAGTGGGATTAAGATGCAAGGAGGTGGGTTTCAGACTTGTTTCGATTTAGAGTTGTTGACAATAGGTTGTCTTAGTAAGAAGCGTTTTGTGCCTATTTCTGGTGGTGTTCATGCTAGGGCTGGGTGCTTAGCTGTCATGGACATGGGAGCAAAAACTGTTCTGGAAGGGAGAGCACATTGATATCCTTTAGTTCCCTATCAAGCCTCTGATTTTATGAGTCCTGACAGTCATTCATGTTCTTCCTGAATAGTTCTGATAACTGTGGGACAGATATTCTTGTTTAAAATGACTTAAAAATACACATATTGAGCTGCAATTTGCCCTTGTCTTGCTTTGAACAATAGAAAAGAAGGTGAAATACAGCTTTGACTGGTTAAATTGCTCTGGAGAACTGTGTTTAACTGGAGTTGCAGTGTTGCTCTTAGATTGTGTCATTGACTTAGGTGGCAGTCCTTTACTCTCGTTAGTACAGCAGTCAATTCTGAACACTCTTCAAAACAGGATTAATTGGCTTTTTTGTCAATGTTCATTTTGAAGGCCATATCAGATCTGGCTCAGGACTTTGAAACAAAAAATAGATGCAAAGAGTTAATGCCCTCTATCTAAGGTCAAGATTGGGTTTCAAGATTAGAGGCAAGACTGAGCCTGCCTGTGAGGATCTAATAACTCCAGCTATAGGCAGCGGAAGAATTGAGACTGAGAGGCTAGCTGGATCTACTACATGTTACATATTCCTGGCCACAGTGATCTTAGACAAAGAAGTTTAAGTTTTAAAAAAATTTTAGACTTACGGAAGTATTCAGGAGTTTAATGGTTTGAGACCTTTTCAATGATAGTTTCAATGCTCATGTTTTCCAGCATGTTAAAGTTGCATTTTTCTTGTTGTTGTAATGCAAATTATTTGAGATCCAGAAGTATGACTTCAAATCTTTCTTATATGACTCAGCCTCCACTGCTTGGGCGATGAAAGGGGTTACATGTCTGTATGTTTTCTTATAGTCCTTAACTTTCAGATATCTTTATTTGGATGTTTTGTTTGTTCGAGTAAATCCCAAGCTTCTTTTGGAGCAAAGCATATGGCTATGACTATGGTTTCATGATTTGGGACCTAGGATGGCAGGTGACTTGGGATGTCAACACCGGCTAATAATACTCATTGCCTTGGGCTGAGGCCTCTCTTCCCATTTCCAGAACCATCACTCTGGTTTAAGTCTTCATCATTTCCCAAGGAGGTTCAGAGAGCATGACTCTCTGACACAAACCTTATTCTACATTGGGTATACATCTACACTGGGTTTCTGTTCTGTGCCAAAGCTGGTGTTAGGTGTTAGGGTAAGAAGACAAACAAAACACTGAGATCACGCATATGGAATTTAAATATTTTAATTTTAAGGCATTTTGTATACATTGATTCTTCTTAATTAGAACAAATTCAGTCTAGGGAAGAAATAGGCTGATACTATTTTGTCTTCTGAATTTTCCTACATACTTTTACCTCCTTTGCTGAGCTTGTCATTCAACACTTGAATTTAACCTTCCACTCTTGGAAGTTTGCCCATTTTAACTTGTTATTCAGATTCTTCCACATATTTTAGAATTAATTTATTCAATAAATATCCATATTGGTGTACTAAATTCAAAGCACAACGCTAGGCTGATGCAAGAGTTACAAAAATGGACAAGATCCAGTCAAATGGAAGAGATAAAAATTTCAGAGCATGTGAGAAGAACTAAGAAGAATTATGGAGTTGTCAGGAAGAGCTATACCACTGTGGTGAGGAAGGGAATGATTTTCGTTGAAGCTCGAAGATGAGTAAATGATCTTAAAATAGGGTAGAGGAAGGAATGTACTTCTGACAGAGTGAAAGCATGTACAAAGGGACTGAGGTGAGCTTGGAAGTCATGCCAATTCAGCTGGGGGACATGGCTCAGGAATTGGGGGACCACTGCTTTTTATTCTTTCCCATGCAAGACTATGACTAAAATTGAAACCATGTTTTAGAAAGATGGCTTCGAGAGCCCCTTTGGGTACATTTGGGAAAAGAAGCCTCTTAGGAGAGAGAATGTCACTTACCTGGATTCCCCATTTTCCCTCACAACGCCAAAAAAGGTTTTGCAAATCCCACAAGGAGAGGAACTATTTCTCAACATTCTTTTATGTTCCTTGGGCTTTAAAACAGTACGATGTAAAATAATTCTATCTGATAAATGGTTGTTATTATTTTTTAGGTCAATGAAAGTAATACATTATTACCTCTGGTCACTACTGAACACTGCTTTGTAGCCTAATAGTCGAGGCTGAATGTAATTATTCAGAATACCTGGGAAGCTAAAGGCAGAAAGGGCTTCTTTTGGACAACTGCTACTCTTGCGTGCTGGAAAATTTGAGGGGTGGAATGCAGTTGGGATGCAGTTGGTTAACATTTTGAGATTGCACAATAGGATACATTACATTTGATTTAATAAATATAAACTCAATACTTTTCTAATGAGTCCTACTGTGGCCTATGCATTATGTCGTTTGACAGATACAGAAATACATATATGAGTACAGAACAGTTTCTGTTCTTGTGAGAGCACATTGGTTACTGAAAAGGGGAAATGGACATTTTAACTTTGATATAATAAAATCTGTTCACGCTCTGTTAGCCTGTGAAAAAAAATGCTGTGGGAAACAGAGAAGGGAGTGACAAAATAGCTTACAAGATTGTTGTTGTGGGGGATTAAAAAAAGTTAATAGATGTGTACATAACGAAATGTAATAGAGTGTTCGCTCTAATTATTCCTCAGCAAACACTGCATTTATATTGGTATTCGGCGATCATTTCAGAACGTGCAGCCCTTGCCTTTTAGGAGTTCCTATTTCTAAGCCTCAGACGTCTTTAGTCTGGCTGAATCCAGATAAGCTTTCTGATAGTGATGCAGGCCTAGGGGTAAAGGAGGCTCCCACAGGTCCAGCGACTGTGAGATTGTAGCTGCGGTTATACCCGGTTGTTTACGGTTGTGGGCGGGTCCCAAATCCCCATGTGGTCCCGACATCATTGACATGGCGGAATCCCCCATCAAACCCTCCTGGTAGTTATTTGAGCGGCGGCGGCCGGAGAAGAAGGAGGAGGAGGAGGAGGCGGAGGCGGAGGCGGAGGCGGAGGAGGAGAGCGGCGGCGGCTGCGGCGGCGGCGGGAGCTGCGAAGCGGACTGCGGGGAGCCTCTGGGTTGCCGGTTGGGAAGGCGTGGCGACCTGGTGTGTGGCGCGCCCGGAGCCCCGCTTTTCAGCCCTAGGGAAGGTAAGGCGTGCAGAAGCCGGAGACAGGAGGGGACTAGGACTCCGCGCTTCGGCCGCCGGGTCCCGGCGCGCTGGAAAGCCCCGGCCGGACGCCGAGTCTTCCAAAGTGCATTCTTGTCTCGGAGCGCTCCGGGCGTGCCGGGCTTCCCGGGGAAAACTTGGCGCCACAGTGCAGGAGCGCCCGGCACTCGCCGGGGTACCCTGGTAAAAAGGGGCCCGGTAGAGGGTCGGCCTCCGATTCGGGGCCGCGTCTGGCTGGGCTCCGGTCCCCGTCCCGTCCCCTCAGCTTGCCAGGGCTTGGAGGAGGGAAAAAGACGGGTAGATTCTTCTTGATGGGGGAAAAAAAACCCTGGGCAATGGCTCCCGGTCTCTCCCTGCCCCCCACCCTCGCCCTTCCCAACCTTCCCAGCAGATTTTGTCCTAGGAATCCGCTCCCCCTCCCGGAATCTCCACAGCAGGAACGCGGCCCGGGAGGGGGAGGGCGGGTGGGGAGGCCGAGGAATCTTCGACGTGTCACTTTCTGAGGCTGTAGATTTCCATATGGTGGAGGCAGGAGGGCGGGCGTGCGAACTGGGCTGAAACTTGGGGCCCGCCTCTCCGCGCCAGGCGGGGGCCGCCTGGGACCTGGGACCCGCGGATGCTCACGGGGAGGGTCCCGAGCCCGCGTCGGCCCCCGCCCCCGGCCCGGCCTCTCCCGGACACTCCCCGCCTCGCCTCTGGCCACCTCCGGGCGCGCCACGTCCTCCCTCCTGTCCTGCCCCCCGGGCTCCCCCCGGGCTGGGGGCGGTAACCGGCGGCCGCGGCGGGACTCGGCGAGCCAGGCGGCTGGAAGCTCGGCCGGGGAGCGGGGCGCGGCGGGAAGCAGCAGGCGACCCGGTGTGTGGGCCAGCGTAACTCTGGTCAGTCGGTCACCCCGAGGGGCTCCCCCGCCGGGGGTGGGGCGGGCGGGAGGAATCCGAACCCCGAGGCAGCCGGGAGGGGTGGCGAGGACCGTCTGGTGCCCGTCGCGGGGCGGGAGCCGGCCGGCTCGTGAGGGGCCTGTCATCGGGGCGGAAATTGGGGCCTTGGGCTGTGTCCGCGAACTTTTGTAAAGGTCAGGTCCCGGCGCCCCGTGGGAGCCCGAGCGCCCGAGCAGGGTGTCCTAGGAGACGGGGGCAGCGGGGCCGCCCCGCGGCCCCTTTGGCGGGGAGGCTTCCAGGAGGAGTGCGCGGTTGGAGTTGGAGCTTTTCGAATCTCAACTACTACCCTGCCATCCTTGATGAAGGGAAGCAGTGGCATTTTATCCAAGACTGTGCCGTTTGCGGACTTCCTTAAAAGTTACAACTTTTTCTTTTCTCTTCAGCCCAGCATTTTCTTGAAACGAAATTTGGAATTTGGCCAGGGTGGGTCGACGCTAGGGCCCTAAATCCACACGTTTATCTCTCCATCCTTTTAGGTTTCTAGTCTCCCTCCCCTTCTTCCACTCAGACGTAATCATTTTTTTGTTCTTGTTTTTTTTTTTTTTTGGAACGGGAGACGTCTTCTGTTGGGTGGGCACCCCCTGATTGCTTGTCTGTTTAATTTTTAATGTGCAGTTAATTTTATTTGAATTTCCTCCAGTTTCCAGGCCCTGCTCGGGAAAGCAAAGGGAGAGGGAATAAGCCACATTTTTTTTTTTTTTTTTTTTAAGTATGGAGAGAGGTGGGGCATTGGGAAAGGGGAGGCACAGTGGTTATGGGCAAAGAGTCAGAGAGAGCAGACGGACCCGGAAGAAAAGGAATCTGCTCTGGAATAACACTTATTTTTGAGGCTTCAGGCCTTGGGCAAAAATACACCGCTCTCTTTTGATTTCTGCTGCCTGAGTTCCTCTTCCACTCTTAAGTTAAAGCTGTGATTCTGGGGGCCTGGTCAACACGGGGCGGTGGGGGGGGGTGATAGTAGCCATGACCCTGGTTTTGTGCCTTGTGTAGGGGCCCTGGTTCCCCCTTTTTGGAAGCGGGCTATGTGGGCCCAGTCTTAAGTGAATTTCCTGGCTCCCTGGGAGCAGCTGTTAGTGAGGGTAAAATCTTTGGACACGTTTCTGTCCCTGCAAGGGGACTTCACCCATGAGGCTGTTCTAGTTCTCACTTTGTTTAGACACTAGAGGGTCACCCACAAGCTGACTCTGAATGAGGCATAGCTGGTTAAGAAAAAGTCATTAAAATTTGTACTTAAACTTGCATGTGCTTTGAAAGTGTTTTGGTTGAAGTGCTTCTAAAAGAAAAAATTCATCTGTAAAGATAGTGTTTATTTAAAAGAGATGGTAAAACTGCAAGATATCATCATGGAATAGGGGGTTGTAGCTTCTAATTACAGTATATACAATTTCAGAAAGATATTCCGGTAACCTTTTAAGACAGACTTTATAAATAGCACACATCAGACCTTGGCCATATTGCAGAGCCAGTCTTCTGGGGTTTTGGGAAGAATGGCTTGGGATCAGCTAGGAAGCTCTAGGAACCTAGGTAGTAGTTTACTCAGTAGGAGTTTGTGCCCCTTCTGCTTAGCACTTCATTTAACGTGGTGGAATTTGATAGAATCCTTAGAAGTTAATCAGAACTCTCCCAAAGTTTTCAGTTTTAGGAAAATGAGGCCCTGGGAGGGGAAGTGACTTGTTCAGGATTACCGTCAGAGATTAAAACCCAATATAGGATTGTAATAACAGCTACTCCTTCTTGGATATATAAGTTCTTTGTGTTGTGCTTTAAATGCTATCAAAATTCTAATAACACTCTTTGAATTTCAGCGATGTCATGGGCATTTTACAGGCATGGGTATTGAGGGTCATAGAGATTAAAGTAGCTTGCATAATAGACTTTTCTTTATGGATGGAAATGGTTCTGTGTCTGTGCTGCGCAATATGGCAGCCACCAGGTACATGAAGCTGTTGTGGGTTTGAAATGTGGCTACTGGGGACTGAGGAACTACATTTTAAATTATTTACTTTTAATTATTTTAATCTGCTACTTGTGGCCAGTGGTTACCATATTGCAGTGTAGAACTTCTTGACTCCCAAATCTATTCATGATTTAACTGGGTCGTATTGCTTTTTAACTCTCCTAAGTTCAGTTTTCCTCCACCCCCCAGGAGATGCTTAGATTCAGCGCTTAAATGAAATTTTAATGTTGAATTATCTATAGATCAATTTTGCTTTCACACTTTGAGTGAATAAGAAGTACTTTTTAAAAAAATACTTGCATGTCATGGTAAAAACTGATGGACCAAAACTTTATATGACATTTTCTCCTTTGGTTGAAATAAGTGTTTATAGGAATTGCTGAAAAGGCAGTCAGCTTGTTGGTTACTTCAGTGTAATAAAGGAGTGTAACTAGGAGGCAGAATGAAAAATCACTAATGGGGAGTTGGAAAAAATGACCCCTTAATACCCATGTTTACTGGTTCATTGAGTGATTCTTCTCAAATGACTTCATAAGTGTCAGGTGAATAATATAGCCAAACCATCATTTAGTTTTCCTGATGTAGCTACACAATTAATCTGAAAGATTAAAGTCATTGCTTTGCTATCAAGGACTAAAATTCAAATATAAAACACTAGATTCATCTATGAGTTGGGAAGAATATGTTTAAGATTAAAACAAACAGCAAAGAAACATTCTTTTAGTGGCAAATGGTGAAATAGTTTTCTGGTAGAGGATTTAATTTAAATCTATTGCATTTTAGAATTAATTTGGTAAAAGGAATTTCACCAACTCTAATTTTGTGAGAAATAGTGAAAATTCCACACACTGCTGAAGTAAGCATTCATTTATCAGGAAAAGACAAATGATTAATCTTTTTTTATAAGGATTTTTAAAGAGGTAATTTCCAGTTTCAGTATAAATACATCTGAATCTGCTGTACCTTCCACAGTCACTATACTGCCCAGGGGTAATTCTAGTTCATAAGTCTGACCCTAGAGCTTTATGATCCTGAGGACTTACACTAGTAAATCAGTTACAAATTGTTCTGTATTTTAGTGTGATGTGAATTGTGTGGCCTGTAACTCTTTGAAATTGATAAATTCCACAGTAGGTAAGGAAGGAGTCCATCAATGAGACTGTTCAGATAGCTGAAACAGCCTGTTCTTACCCATTGCTGCTGTTGCTGATCATTGGGAGCATAGTTATTTTCGAGGAACAAGGTTGAGAGAAGCATTGTTATAAATAGGATTATAGTGTTTTTGTGAGTGTGGTAAATACAGGAAGCATGGTTTAACTCATGATGTACAGTTCCATTGGTAAAACATCTAGGTGCTTAATACAAATGAAAGATAGTAAATCTTAAAAGATAAAGATGTTGCAATGATGGGCAAAGATTAGAAATCTCATACTTCTCATGAGGGCCATGTTTGAGCATCAGTTGGAAATCAGACTATCTAGTCTGCCGAAGCCTTAACTTCTTAGCTGTCTGTCTTTGATGAACTTCTGAGCCACCCTTAGTCTGGGTTTCCTCATTTTAATTTAAGGAGAAAACATCTTGCATACAATTTTTCAAGTGGTTGTCACAAGGGATTAATGAGTCCATATATTGAAAAGTGTTTGGGTGAAGGCTTGTACAAACTCTGTAGTTCATTATATCCCACAGTTTAAAGCTGAGCTATTCCCAGTTTTACTTCGTGTTTTCAGAAACCTACAGTTTGTGTTTGGAGAACTTGAGAAATCATTTAATTTTTCTTCGTGATGAGTAAATAAAGTTTCAAGTTTTAGATTGCTGTGTTTCATTTTCCCCCCATTCCTAATGGAATAGTTGATTTGTGATGTCTCAAAAGTTGTACATAAATTGTCTTAGCTTCACGGTTTGGGGAATTTGTTCCTCAGATGTGTCCTATAGCTGGCTAGCATTGCTGCAGTGGACAGGACAGTCTGCTTGATTCAGGGTCATGTTTTGAGGTGAAGGGGAAAAAGTACAGTGTTTTAGAGGAAATGCCAGTATTGAATGATAGTGGTGTAGGCTTTAGTCCTTGTATATTATCTTAGCCTCTCATTTGAGCTTTCTGTAAGTACAGCTAGACACAGGGAAAAAGAATCATTTTCAGTGTGGGGAATCTTTGCAACCTGCCTGTTCCCACTTTAGAAAGTACAGTTGCCTTTCTTCATATTAATGAGATTATTCCATCAAATCAGAAATTTCATGGTAAGGCATTTTCAAGTAAACCTTAATTCTCATCCTTACAGCTGCTGGGAATGTACTTAGGTTGTGGAGGAGAGTTCAGTTTTCTCTGAATGCCTTTGTATATAGGGAAATACTCATAAGTGTATATATTGCTGTAAACTATACAGTATGACATTATGTATTTTTAAAAGGCAGAGAGTGCTTGAATCATTGTCACTAGACAGAGGCAGACTTCTTGGGAAGCCAAACAGGCTCACGTGGGAAGGGTGCCTTGATGATTGGTACTTGAGCTCTTTCAAGGTACTGCCAGTGAGAGGTCAGTCCCTAGTCAGAAGCTTATCCAGAGGGGAGCTGTAGATAGTGCAGGTTTAGTGTTCAGGATCGGCCTCTGGTTGACCAGAGGTGTGTGGGGTGGAGGTGGGGACAGGATTGGGAAGTTTTTAAACCACCAGGTATAAGTCAGGTTAGATTGTGGTTAGCTATTGCAGGTGGAGATGTTTCTCAGTTTAAATTAAAAAAATGGATCAATCCTTGAGTCTTTTCCTCTTTTTTGTCCCTAGTTGAGATATGCAAGTCTAGCATTCTGCAACTCTGGGATTGTAATTTCGATACCCTTGGGTGATGGATGCCCTTGGCAATATTCTCTGTCAGTTCAGGCAGTGGCTCCTATATGTTTTGTTTCTGTAATATTATAACTGCTTGTTAGTTTTTAAATAGCTGGAGGGAGAAGATTTTAGTGAGGTGGTGTTAAGCCTAAGTTAGCATTATAGATTCTAGTAAGTATCAGTGTTTAAAATGTCCCCTGTATTAAATGATTGTATTTGAAGTTTAAAATGTAATTTACTTAATTCACTTGTTTATTGACTCAGAGGACATTTATTGAGTTTTAGACTAGCTTCATTGTTAATGGAATATTCTACTCCGTTCTGACTTTTTTTTTATTTTTGGCAAATGCAGGGCATTTTTGTTTACTTATAAAAGGGGTACTTTGCTCATATTTTTGGAATGTTGTGTAGAGAACTGTCTACCACTGACTCCTAGGGCAGGATGGTGGCAACCTTAATTTCTGTTTCTTTCTTTGAAATTTAAGAAATGTTAAAAATTGAAGTACCTGCAGGTTTGTTAGAAACTATATATATATTTTTTAAAGATTTTAAGGCTTTTGATACCTCCCCTTTGACTCTGGGAGATAAAGATTTTTTATAAAGGTAGCTAATCAGAAAAATTTAAATGAAGTTGATATAATACTAAGTTATACTTAGTATTATAAAATAATAAAAAGCTCTCTGTTGAAATGATTGTTTAGAAAATTGTCTTTATACATGAGCAACTGTAGTATGCTTGAGAAATAATTGAAGATTTTAAAATCCCAGGAAATAACATGGCTTAATTTATTCTTAAGGGACTCAGATACTCTGCAGCTGGTGAAAGAGGGGTCTCTACTTAATATAACTTCATTGTTCTGGATGTAAGTAATTAGGAATTGGCAATTATCTTGGCAAGTCTAGCATAAAGTTAGGCTTCCTATTCTGTATGAAAAGGTTTTATTGTAACAGAAGTTTAAATAGATCATAAAGGGGGATATTTACCTAATTAGGTGAACAAACCACTTTTAAGCACCTTGGAAAAATCAATTGACTGAAAAGCAATGTAAAACGGTAGTATGGGTTGAAGCTAGTTCTACTGCTCAACTTTTTAGAGAGGCGGGGCCCTTGGAAGTCTTTGGACTGCCATGAAATAAATGTTCATCTACTCGATATCGTCACATGAACTCGGAACAGTTTACCAGCAAAAGTAGTTCTGCATTTTTGTATGCAAAATAAACCACCACAACAAGGAAATACCCACCTTCTCCATCTCACCCCATCCCCACCAATGGACCTCATGTATGCCTATGGGTTGTTTTGGAGGTTTTCTGTTGACTTTTTCCTCCCCAATTTGTTCATTTCCTTGGTCACCTGTAAGCACTTGGTGGCAGATTGGTGAGAGCAGGTGTTAAAGATTTTAAAAACATCATTATTCCTTTTAGCTGCTATCTCTCTCCTGCCTCCTGGTTTGGGCAAAGTTGTGGCAAGCCCTGTGAATAGTATTTAGATAAGCTCCTTACCCAGTTTCCTTCTCCACTTTTACTAAAGGAAGAACTTCATGGGCAGGTTAGTTCCAGGTACTGTGTGTGAATTGGCAGTTAGGAGAGTAAATTTCTTTAAAAATATCTCAGGGTATTTACATCCAGACTTTTTAGGGGCTAGATTGAGCAGTTTTTATGGTACAAATTATATGTATAGGATATTTAATGTATTTTTAGGATATTATGCTCCCTTTTTTCTTACATTTTAAAGTACTTTTTAGCCCTGGCTGGTGTAGCTCAGTGGATTCAGCACGGGCCTGTGAGCCAAGGGGTCACCAGTGGGATTCCCAGTCAGGGCACATGCCTTGGTTGCAGGCCAGGTCTCCAGTAGGGGCCGCATGAGAGGCAACCACACATTGATGTTTCCCTTTTTCTCCTTATCTTCCCCTCCCTCTAAAGATAAATAAATAAAATATTTTTTTAAAAAATAAAGTGCTTTTTAACACAATCTATATCTTTTTTTGTTTATGTTGTTTAAGAGTAAAACGCTAAAAGTCTTTAAATATTGCCATTTCTGATTTTTCTATTGTAGTTTTTCTTAGGAAAAATAACTGACTTAAGAGTAATGGAGGTAAACATTCTGAATTAATAAATCAGAAAGTATTTAAAAGTATATTGAATTGGGACCCTACCGTATTGCTGTTGGGAATGTAAAAAGGTACAGCTGCTGTGGAAAACACTTCTGCTGTTCCTCAAAAAGTTAAACTTAGAATCACCTAGCCATTCCCTTTGTAGGTGTCTACCCAAAATAACTGAAAGCAGGGACTTAAACACTTGTACACCAGTGTTTACAGCAGCATTATTAGAATATCCAAGAGGTGGAAACAGCCCAGCTGTCCATTCACAGATGACTGGATAAACAAAATGTGGTATATACGTACAATGGCATATTATTCAACTATAAAAAGGAAGAAAATGCTAACACATGGCACAAAGTGGGTGAACCTTGAAAATACTAAGTGAAATAAACCAGACGGCAAAGGATAAATACTGTAATGTTTCCACTTACATGAGGTATCTAGAATAGGTAAATGCATAGGGACAGAAAGCAGAATAGAGATTTCCAAAGGTAAGGGGCCTAGGAGTTACTGTTTCATGGGTTCTGAGTTTCTGTGTGTGGGATAATGGAAAAGTTCTGGAAATGAGTAGTGGTGATGGTTATACAGCAATGTGAATGTACTTAATGCTGCTGAATCACACACTTAACAGTGGTTAAAATGGTAAATTTTTGTTATGTATATTTCACAATAAAAAATGAAAACATATTGAAGGAGATTTATTCCGCATGATCTGTTTGCTCCCCCTTGGTCGTCTCCATGCCAGTGCATAGATAGATTTATTTTTTAACCTCCTCTTTCTCCTACTGCGGTATAAAGGGAGATTTCCCTTAGGCCAGTTTTCGAGATCAGACTCCCCTTATTTTATTAACTGATCTGAATTTTAGAGGAGATTATCTAAAAGAAATAGTTCCCTGGAGGGGAAAAAAGACATTTTAATATTTAGATGAACTAAATAGTTTCATCCACAGACCACGTAGGGACGTATAGGTAAAGATAATCTATCTTGAATTTCACTGAGTTATTTAAAAACCAGGGATAGGAAGTACAATTAGACCTGTTATATTTTCAAACCTTTAAGCATTCAATTTTGTCTTCAGGAAAAACTTTGATTTCCAGTCAGAGGCATAGTCTAAGTCATCTCAGCTAGTACCCATTGGAAATGCATTAGGTATTAACGTTCTTCTTCCTTAATCTAAAACGAGTTGGCAGGGGGTGCAGTGAAAGAAAGCATATAACAGTCTGTTGTATTCACCTGAGCTTGTCTTTAGCATCTGATAATTTCATAGATGTTAGTGCTTTCTGAGGTTTTTTCTTTTTTTGTTTCTGAGATATTGATGTTAACTTTGGGTAGATCACTTAGGAAAAGATGAGTCAGGCTTTTAAGTAATTAGATTATCAGGCTTAAATATCAGTTGTAAAGTGCATGTTAGGAATATTGAAAATAGATAAAAATTTAAATGGACAGATTTTAGTTTACATACAAATAACCAGTTATAGGGAAGATTATATACCGAGTACCAAACAGTGTTTGCCATTTATAATGGTTTATTAATTTCTGAATTCCTGGAAAAACAGTATGAAGTTGCAAGGGTATGATGCTAGTCTGTTTGCTTGCTTTGCTCTCTACACGGGTGTATTTTCTCAGCCATATATGTAAATGGCTTTCACATCACAGTGGACCAGTTTTGTGGTCTACTAGTTACTCTAGAGGTAGAATCATCAGCAACTTACATCACATGTTACTGAGAGTCACGATCTCTATATCTAGTAGAGATAGGAAGAGTGAAAGCATCATGCTAACAAAGCATCCTCATTGATTTTTGGCCTACTCAAAAGAAAAGAGTGTCAAATTCTATTTTGCATTATGTTCTAGAACCATCATTTTAGGTAATTTATCTTTTTCTTTAAGTTATTTTAGCACTTTATCTATACCTTTTTGGAACACTTGTCCTTTTCAGTGTTATCTGATTGTCTCCTTGTCACCCGTACTTGAGTGTTGGTGTGATTACTGATTTAACTAAGGGTCTCTCGTGATGAATGCGTAGTAAATGTTCATTGGGTGGATGGATGGATAGATGGATGAACTCCTAGGTTGAATGAGTCGTTTAAACTTAGTAACTCTTCTCAGGTGCTTCTGCTGAAATTGATCTCTTTGAAGGATGGGCCATGTAGACCTTTTTGTGTTTCCATAGTTTTTCTGAATTTTTTATTTTCCCCTTCATGGTAGAGATCTAATATTAAACAAATTAAAACAAAGGCATGAGTCACTTTCAGTGCAAACCTAGTCTTTTATTTATTGCTCTTTGAAAGAAAGTTCTGCAGAGAATACATGGGTTTTTTTCATGTCTTTATCATATTGCTAATTGGTTTTGAAAATTTGAACAAATAGCTTTTAGTTCTGTTCTGTAAGAATGTGGCCCTTGCTTTTGTATATTTTTCCTTGTCTATTGGAGTCAGCTGGGAATTATAAATTATGAAAATTATTTTTTGGAAAAGGTAACTTTTCAGAGATTGGTGGTAATTTAAAATGATCCTTTTGTAGGGAAACTCTAGAAGGGACACATTAAGGGACAGGAATAAAACAGAATGTGCCTTGCTGAGATGTTGGGGGCCCAGCTGAGAACTCGTTCTGTCAGACCAATGGTCAGAGCCTTTCATGCTAAACTAAGCCTTGGAGGAAGGTCAAAGAGCATGTCATGGAAACCTGAGGAGAATGGCCTCAGCTATTTGAGGTAGAGTTAAAGCATGCCTCAGGAAAGAGGAATCTCTTGGAGCATTATGGGGGTATATATGTGGGCTGGAGGGTACAGAGGGCTCTTATTCCTTATGTCTGGAGGGAATCTGGAAATTTTTATGTGGTGTTTCAGGTGAATGAGATGATCAGACAAGTTTGAGAAACCCAAGCTCGGGAAATTGGCCCTTTGGGTAATCTGTCCTTTTAACTTTTTTGACTGGAAAGAAGTGAGGTGGAGGGAGTACTTCGGAGACCGGAGGACTCCAGTTAGGAACCAGGGCAGAACTGAAGGGTTCTCAGAAGGATTTATCTTGGGGTAAAATGCTAACCATATCTTGATAGTTTTATATAGAAGTGAAGACACTTGGTCATTTGTGCTCTAAACTTCCAAACACTCTGACCGCAAGTCAGATGTAAACTGTAGGGACGAACAATTGTTGAGTACCTACCACAGCCAGGCACTTAAACACACACACACACACACACACACACACAGCCTCAAATTCATTAGACTAACTCTGGAAGGTAGGTTTTTTTCTCTTTTTTTGTGTGTGTGTGTTTCCAGTCTGCAGCAGAAGCTGGTACATACCAGGTGCCCCATAAATGTTTGTTGAGTGAACTAAGATTAGAAGACATGCTCAAAAAGCCCCAAAAGGTTAAGATTTCCTAGACTGATTGCAGAACTTTTTTCAGCTGTGTCACCCCGCTTCTCAGTAGTTCACATCGAAACTCTTATTCGTATCTCCAGACTTGGAACAGAGTCTGTGTCCCCACGTACTGAATGCTAAGTGTCAGTTGAGTGCTTTCCATGTGTTCAACCTGTCTGCTGTCCAGAAACCTAAACTTTATCTTTGAAACAATAATAATATTCTGGACATCTCCCAGGAGGCAGGTTTTTTTAGATTGTTTTCTGTAATAGCAACTTATCCTTGAAATGAGAGAAAGCAGAGAATAAAAGTATACTTCATATACTTTGTAAGAAAGTATATGAAGAAATATATACAAAATATACATAATATATAAGAAATTCAGTAAAGGGGATGGGAAGAATCTGGAGCAGTTGGTTAAGAACTGGTAGTGTTCTACTTTTTTCAGACATTTGAAAACCTCTGTGAAAGAGTCCTTTTCATTTAGTGGCAATACAGTTTTGCCCATCTTGCATCCCTCTCTTCAGTGCCTTTCACTTAAGTTAATTTATGTAGAGATCCTGTATTATAATTTGCACCTGGAAAAGCAAGTCCTCCTATTGCTAATACTAATGCTTTCTCTTCTTTTAAGGTTAATAGCTTGTGGCTTTTGGTTTGCACCAAAGGCAGTCCTGGGGATGAGACAGCACAGAACTGACTAGAACTGCCTCATCTCTGAGCTCAAAGAGCAGCTCGTGTGGTTAATAAAAGGTGACCTCAGGATCCAGAGGAGCCCTGTGCTTTCCCAGATGGCCCAGGCTAAACCTGGGGAGCTGGCAACCCTAAATGCTTCCTTTGTTAGAAATCATGTAGCTCTCTACTCCATCTTTAGAAAGTGAGTTCACTGAAGGTGAATTAAGGACAAGGCTCTGAAGTGGGGCCTGACTTGCTTTCTTTCTTTACTTGTGTTTGTGTGGGGCGGTGTGGACTAGAGACTAATGAAGATGCAGCCCCGGAGGCGGTATTACTAAAAACTTTCTGGCTGCCTCACAGAAATGCTGCTTCTGGCCCAGGAGGAGCCGTGTGCTGCTCTGGGGTTGTGTCTCCACGGAACTGCGGGGACTGCTAGAGTCACCTCCTCTTATTGCTCCAAACCTCTGTTCAGGAGGGATGCTGCACATGCTAAAACTCCCTGAGGGCGACATCCCAGAAAAGTGCTCCTCACACCAGTCTGACCTTCACCTTATCACCCTTTGTTGGAGTCCTCGTGGTGATCATCAGGCACAGATTTACCTGCCATAGGATGGGGCTGACTTTCAAGAGTACTTGATTTCTAAAACCTCTTTTATGCCCTAAGATGTAAAGGAAACAGTTTTAAGCACCTATAAATAAAGGAATATGTTTTAATTTTAGGATTTGTGCATTTTATTTTGCTTATATTCATTTTAAATTGCTTGGACTCTCTTCTTTGTAACCCTTCATGCACTTTTACCACTATTGCTTAAAAATGGAGATTTACTTATAATTTTGGGTAAGGGACACTAAAACTTGCCCATGTGTGTACACTTAAGTTCCAGGAAATTATAAAATCTGTAGCCTTAAGCCTCTTAGGAAGGAAGTTCAATTTTAAAAATGCTGTCTTTTTAAAATTTTTTAAAGAGTTTACTGGAGGAAGGAAAAGGAATGGATAACACTTTTTAAGGTTTACGTTTTATATCAGGCTTTAGTTAGCAACAGATAACTTAATTTACCTTCAAATTTCTTTATTAATGATGAAACAGTTATTTCTAGGTTTATTTGATTTTAACAGATTTTAATCCTGCTGTGTGATTACTGTGCTGTAGTTTTACCTGAATCTTTATACCTCTGACAGTCTGAATACTTTTGTAACATAGCTTTTTACATTTTTGCCATTTGCTTGTTATAGTAAATTTAAATATGGAAACAATGTTACTTCCTATTTATGTTTCACTTTTCCATGCTCCTAAGTTAGTGCACTGTTCTCAGAAGTTTGTTTAAACCTGTTAGAGTATATAGCAGCTGGCTAAAAAGAGAAAGAATTGAGGATTCAAATAAATTTCTCTGCCAAATTACTTTAGCTTGAATTCATTTGGAATAATCTTAGGTCCCAACTGTTTGCCATTAACTTTGTAGTTTTGCAAGGTTTCCTTCCTTGCCTTTGTGATGGCAGGGATTGTAGGAGTGAGTAGGGGAGACTGGGTCGGAGCTGGGGAAGGATGTAGCCCCAGTGAGGGTGAGCGAGTTCGTTTCTGTTTTGTTTCACATGGAATAAGTTTTCCAAATTTTAGTTTCCACTGAGTCATCGGTGAGTTCAGTAGAGGGACAGTTGTGTTCTGCCATCAGATGTTCTGCTTGGCAAATTAATGAAGAACCAACTTTTTTTTTTTAAGTGTTAAAAAACACTTTTAAATATAGATCACTGTATTTGTATATCTTCAATAAGTTTCAATTTTAGCCAAGAAATAACTTTCATAACATTTTTCATGAAAAAGCATAGAATGATTTTCTAGAAAGTTTAATTGCAAGATACGTTAGTTTAAAGGAAACATCTTTTTAGAGAAGCTATTCTTTAGCTGTCGTCAATATGTAATAGTAGCTTATCACATACAGTTTTTATATTGGAGGGCATGGGAAAATACTCACTTAACTTGGAATTAGTATTTTTGGCAAGAAGGTAAATCCTTAATCATCATTTATAATCGGGATGATTAAGCCGATGGGCTCTGGAAACAGACCTGAATTTGAGACCCGACTGGGCAGGTTTCTAACTCTGACTTTGGTTAAGTTTCTCAATCTCAGTGGCTTTGTCTGTTGAAAGGAATTGTTAGGACTGTTTGGCTCAGCAAGTTCTTTGAACAAGTTACTATCTTATTTTATTCACTGACTGCAGACAGATTTAGCTGTTGGACATACTTCTTAATGGGATAATAGTTATTTTAAACTATTCCCCAGTTACTTTAAAAGTGTATAGGAATACTAGCCGTCAGTTTGTCTTGGCCTTGCCACGGACTCCCTGAGTGTCCCAGGTTCAGGTGACAGCTTTGCAGCTCCTTGCTAAAATCTTAATTGAGCTGTTTACCTTAGTAAGGTAAGGCAGTATGGGCATAAAATGAAAGGATGTGTGTAAGAAGCACTTTGGGGAAACAAAAAGCGTGTCTGAATGCCACACAGTACTTAATTATTATAAGTGCTTCTCCTACCAGTCTTTTTCTTCTTCCCTGCCCCCTCAAAGAGAGGTTGAGCCTTTTTAAGTAGATATATGACAACTCTGCTTCCTCTCCTAAGTCTGGGATCAAAGGAAAGTTGTAATAAAGGAGAGTCACTCCTTCCCATTTCCCCTGCCCCCCCCCTCCCTTTTTGTGGATGTTGTTCTGACTGTTTTTAAGAGAGAAGATCAGGCCTTGACATTAGTGGGCGAAACCATGGGGCTTCCAAGACCCGCCTTTCATCTCTGGGTCACCACCTCGGACGGAGTTCTTCATCTCTGGAATGGTGTCAGGATGCCACCACTGGGAGAGGTGCACGGCAGGGTGAGACCTCTCAGTATTTCTAGAAACTTTAGCTACTTTTGCTGGTTATTGTTCAGATGCTCATTTTTTTAGAGCGATATGGACTGTTCTGCAGAAGTGTCAGTGACCGGAATAGTTGGCTGTGGCAGTGCCTGAATCTCACCAACTCCTTGTAAAGTAGAAGACCAGCTCCAAAAAAGTAAGAGAAGAAAAATAAAGCTGAATTTTAGCTGGTTGTTTACTGGCAGGGTTGTGCCAGACCTAAACACAGTTGAATGGAAAGGATAATAGGAATTGGAGCCTGTGTTGCTCCGCGAGAGTGAATGAGCCAGTGTTAGACCTGAATGTTGTAGAAAAAAAAAAATAACAGTCACCTTTAAAAAACAAAACAAAAACCAGGCAGTCAGTGCGGGCTCACTGATGAAAATTAAAGGTCAGTTTCTTCAGTGCCCCACCTCAGTGCATGCCCTGGGCCATGTTAATAATGACAATCCTATTATTTTCTTGCAGTAGGCAGGAAATGCTGTCTACACCCATTAGGTTTGTTTGAGTGGCCCCTGGCTGGAAATGAAGAAAATTTAATTTCTTACTTGCAGGAAGAAAAAAAATCATGCAGTGCTGCTCAGAGGTCGATTCTCAGGCTGGAGTAAGAACAGTGTCATTTAAAAAAATTTGATGTTCTTAATCGTGATTATAGGGACATTTGGCATTATACACACAGAAATCATGAATGGACTTACATGCAAATTAGGTGTATAGAAAACCTGTCTGAATGTTGTCAGAACTCGCTCAGTTTTTGACTTTTTACCACATGTTTGCAAACTGCCCAGTTTCTCACATATCTATTCCACTGGCCACTGGAAACTTGCTTGAAGGAAGGCTTTGTCACAGTTTTGTCTCAGAAGACAAATTTGCTTTTTCAAAAACATTCATGTTGAGAAACATTTGTTTATTTATTAAGGCAGTTAATTACTTTGTGGTTTCAATAACAAGAAGACAAAATTGTGCATTGTAATCACTGCCTTTTAGAGTTACATTTCCTAATCTCACTGCGCACTTGGGTTCCACTACTTCTGTGTCCTTTGTTTAAGAAAAGAGATCTTTCAAAAACTGATTTCTTTTTAGCAGTTTGGTATCCCTCTTGTATCTTTACTTTTTCTAACAAGGCAAAAGATTTGTATTGCTATTTTGATATTTGATTTATTGGGATGTTCTGTTATAAGTTTTCAGTGGGCTGCAATTTATTCCTCTGAGAAAGTATCTATCAGATGCTAAGTTGAAGGGACTTGCTGGGAATCACAGGAGTAGCTAGAGCTGGAAGAAGCAGATGTTCAGTCTGTGTCCAGGGGAGGTGAAAGAAATCATCCTACTTCAATGGATCTGTCGTTTGTATTGAGCAGAACCGTATGATGATAGCACCATAACTTTGGGTCATTGTATTCACTTTGCATTAGTAGGCAGTTAGAGATTCTCTTTGTTTCTTGAAATGAGATATTGGAAAAGAGTTTCTAATAGCTTCATAGGAAAGAACAGCGAACTAAGAGAGCTTTTATGAATTTTCTCTGTCTTAATTCCTAAAACCTTTGGCAGTTTACCTCTAGTGCCTTTGACATTTTGCTTCTGGTTGTGATCCATATGAACATTGTTCACAAAGTTCATTTTCCTCATTTTTCACTATACTACTTACAAGAAGAAGCAAAGCATGGGATTCTTGACTGTTGTAGTAACTATAGTATTATAAATATATTATGTGTGTGTTGTCACAAATTTTGGGCACATGGCATAGTACACACATGGGGGCATTTTTTAAATCCAAATTTATAAAAGAAATAGGGCTTTTTAGTTGTGTCTTCCATTCCATAGTGAGTGTCTCAATGTTTTTCTTTTCTTTTTTTTTTTTTGACACCTCTGAGATTAGTCCTCCTCAGGACTCCTGACACTATTTGCACCCCATGGCGTGGAAAATTTGAAGCTTGTATATAAAGAGATAAAGGACTTTGAAAAAATTTCAGGCCATATTCGGAGAGTGGGAGTCAAATGTTTTGATTTGACAAAATTGTTTTTGTGATTGGAAATTTAGGTTTGAAATGGTTGTATGGATTATTAACCTAGCTGAAATCTGTTACAGATTGTCTAACCTATTTACTTGAAATATATCTGGTCTATTTAAGTTTGGCAAGAACTCAGGGCAAAGATACAATTTAGGCGTTATTACTTATTTTTCTAAGTCGGTAACGCACTACATGTTTGCTTTGGAAAAGTAATCATTGGAAGCATTACACCTGATAGCCTATATAAACTTGCTTAACCTTTAGCATAATGACATTTTTTTCCAGGATGCCGACCAGATGATTGCGTACAAGGATGTTTGTCTGTAGTTCACGGAATTAACACTTAGGCAAATAGAGCGCCTGTGTTGCTTATGCCTACTGCTGATCTTTTGAATGATTTGATTAGTGAGAGCCTTCAATTTGAAATGTTGCATACCAATTGGGCATCTTTTGACCTAAATCTTTCAGCTTTCGGGAATACATATTTGGATTTGCAAGAATGTGAATATTTGGCCAGGTAGTCAGTTTTCATTAGCTGTGAGAGGTCTTGAGCTTTATTTGACTGATGCTTATTTAAATACCTATTTTTTGCAGAATATGCTTCTGTCATTAAGAGAAGCCTCTTCTAGTGAACAGTGAACCCACATACTGAACCAGTTGACACTCTATAATGTTCTCTCCCAGGGTTTTCAGGACTCAGTCTTGTAGTGAACCTTTGAATAAGTACTAGTAATGGAAGATGGTGTATTTTTAATTTGAAATGATAGATTCTTCTTTTAGCTGTCAGTCAGTCCCATTGCCCCGGGGTGGGCGGCAGGAGTGGGGGCATTCACAGTTGTAGATGGCCTTCAGAAGAGAATTGGTGGTGGTGAGCGACAGGCAGCAGGTAAGGCCCAATTATGAGCTGGGCTCACACTCAGGCTTTTCAGAGTGTCCCCTCCAGTCATGAGCCTGGTCATTTACTGTGGTGAGAGAAAACCTAGTGGCCTACTCCACAGTTTATTTCCCCTTCAGAAGTACAAGACTGTGGGAACCAATGGGTTGCATGAATCACTTACCTGATGCTTAGGAGCCCACGTTTAATCAGAAGTTGTCTGTGTTGAGTCTGGCTGTAAAGATGCAGTAAGGAAAGGAACAGAGGGACTTCCAATTGCTCTGTCTCTCCATTAATACACAAATTCCTTGAGCGCAGGGACCATGTCTTTCCTTTTCTCTTTTTATAAATGTCTGGCAAACCATGTGCTCAGTAAGTTTTTGACTTAATAAAGTCATTGACTTAATTAATGACTTCATGGAGCAAGGCATGATATTTTGACAAGATACCATGTGTTTGAACCAGGAGAAAACTTACTTGATTTTTAATTTAATTTTAAAGTTTTATTTTTTTTAAAGATTTTATTTATTTTATTTTTGGAGAAAGGGGAAGGGAGGGAGAAAGAGAGAGATAGAAACATCAATGTGTGGTTGCCTCTCATGCACCCACCACTGGGGACCTAGCCGGCAACCCAGGCATGTGCCCTGACTGGGAATTGAACTGGCAACCATTTGGTTCCCAGGTCCATGTTCAATCCACTGAGCTACACCAGCCAGGTTGATGTTTAATTTTAAAGCTATGTTCTAATTCTAAGCATATGAAATTTTTGATTTGAGATAACTGAGATCCCTGAAAATGTGAAGATTCAAAAGATTTTTGGTGTTTATTAATAGTCCAGAACTACTTGTGTTGCAAATAAAAGAAACCTACTCAAACTAGCTTCAGCAATAAAGGTTGGACTCCTTGGACCAGAAGTGAGGGCTGTGTCCCTGGACCGTGTGAGGTCTTGGAAGCAGCCTGTGAAGTTGCTGGGACCCAAGCTGCTTTTCTTCTTCTTTCTTTCTCTCCTTCCTTTTTTCTTTAATGCTAATTTTATATTAATGCTGGATACTTGTAAACTCATAAAATTTTATCAGTTTTTATTTTTTCCTCCCAAAGTGGCAGAGCCTACACATTGCTTTTTAGTCATTAAAGGTATGGATTTTAATAGATATATTTTTTTAAAGCCATGTGTCATTTAAGGCTGTTTGTGGGAGGAAAGTGATGTAAAGGAACAATGACTTTTATTCAACAAAATAATGATAATCTATATTTTCCTGTCTGTTTCTTTAAAATGAATGGCAGAGAGACATGGTCTGGTTGTTCCGTCCCTTAAATCATCTCAGAAACTGCCCAGTCCATTAATTGCTTTGTTCGATGGACAGGAAATGGTTATGTTTGTACAAGTTACACAATCTTCACTTAAGTTGGAGCAAGGAACCAGAGAAGTCTTAGATCTTTTTGTCTAGCATTAACCATTTGGATCCATGAACTTCTGTGTGATGTATGAACCAGGTTACTGGGGAACACCTACCAAAAATCATAACTTATTTTATTTACCAGGATGTTTTAGGGATACTGAGAAAAGTGGTTGCATGAGATGGTCCTTGCTGATACTGAGGTTAAGTCTGTGCAGTTTTACTTCCTTCTTAACCATTTGTTTCCTATGTGTGCAGTAAAGGAGATGCCCTAAAGCTGGGGCATTGCTGGCATTACCATGAGTCAATTGCCGCTTCGCCCTCCCCGATCCCCCCTGTACCAGCTCTTCATAAATTTATTCTTTTTTTCCCCCTGAGGTTGGCATGTCTCCTTTCCTGCAGCTCTATCTTCTATGCCTGTTACCTGTCTCTACTACCCCAATCACCTACTACTTTTCTCCTTCCTAAAAATGGAATGTTTCTATCTATTTCTCTTTGATGAGATTCTTGAAGCATTATGATTGGCATTTTGCAATTTGAGCAGAGCTGATTTTTGTATATAGTATTTCTGAGTACTTGTCTGACTGCCTGCTCTTTCATTCATTCATTCTGTTTTCATTTTGACTTCTGTTATTTCCTGAAATCTCTGTATCATTGAAAGAAAATATAATTTTAAGTGAATAGAGGTCAGAATGATAGGGGAATGAATGAAGAATTAAGTGAATTTAGTTGGAGTCAGAAAATAAGTGTCCATCTTTAAAACATTAGCTATTGGTGACTCCTTTGAAAGAAGTGGTATTGCTGTGTAAGCTATCGCTGCAAAATCATGTTTATTAAGAATTTTCTTTTGAATGATCTATTGCTATTCCTTACTTGTATATTTTGCTCCCTTTCTAACTTGCTAAATACTTTCAAAGAAAGTCTCGATTTTTGTGTATTTCCCTATTTTTCTTCAAGTGTTCCATAGTTCTTTAAATTATAGTGTTTTTGACCTTTTTTTTTTTGCCATTTACCAGATCACCCCCCCCCACCCCCACCCCACATGTCTTCAGAAAGCCCTGCTTTTCCTTGTATGTCTTCCTTTCTCTTCAGAATTGTGTGGTTGTTGCCCTCTCCACCTACTCCATTCCTCCCAGCAGTTTCCTTTGATGGTGATACTTGCCTTGGAATTTCTGCTAGAGCCTGTTAAACCCTTTGGGAAAGGTAATTCTGTCAGCATTCACTTCTCATTCTCTTCCATTCCAAAGGACTAAGGACAAAGAATCCTCCGTATGCATTCCTGTGCTGAGGAATCTGTTCTAAGGTTTCTGCTCTCATTTTCTTACCAGGCTCTGAATTCTCTGCACATGGGGCCTGATAAGGTCGTCCAACAGCACCCCCTCCCCTGCCTCTCAGGATAAAACACAAGGGTTCTATTTGGAATTAGCTCTGGACTCTCAGATACCATTAATTTTGTAATGATTACAGGATGCTTTGAAGGCAAACAAACAAACCAAATAGCTTCTTTAAGAGGTGAGCTCGGTAGATCAGGATCGGATGATCTCTGATGATTTCCAGCTCTCTTATCCTGAATCTGTTAATTTATCTTCAAGGAAGAGTTTGTTCATCAGAAGGGAGAAACCCGTCATTGCCTATTTTATATTTTGTATTTGTAATCTGTCTTCAGTTTAATTTTGCAATCAGTGGTTAGCTACGTTTTACTCATTTGTAAAATTACTTATAACTTATCTTTGTAAGAAACAGTCTGCCACCAGATAAAATTTAAGATTGTTCAGTTTTAAAATATTTTACTCGAAAGGATAAGATAGCTCACCAGTGGAAAGTGCCTTCAGAGATAGCTTTCATGTTTTTGAAATCTGGAAAAAAATATTTGCAAGAAGTCTATAGCCAGTGCTGCTAGTTCACATTTTTCTTCTCTTTTCTTTTTGTTTTGGTTCACATTTTTCTACTCAGTATGCTGAGGGGAAGATTATCAAACTTATGCCTCTGAGCTTTCAAGCTTCTCTTAGCATCAGTGGCACATTACATGAAATTGTCTTTGAACTTTTTAGATTTATATACTTGGAGGAGATGCTGAAAGCTTTGATTTTCATCGCCATCACTGTACATAGCTGGTACATAGTAGACTCTCCAGTTGGTTTATTGGATAGAAAGTGATCCTGCTGGTCAGTGGAATTTATAAAGAAGTTCCACCAACTTTATAGATTGTCATTGATCGCCCCTTTTGCCCCGTATCTCACGTGACTCCATATTTATTGCAACCTTACAGACATCTCAGTCATCGCAGAGGATGAACTCTTACAATTTCTGGTGGACTCCCACGTGTCATTTCTGGAGAACTGAAATATTAATTGACATATATATGTCTCATCCTATTAGATATGGCTCTTTTTAGTGAAACTTGGCAGAATATCCTAATTCCCGTATGTGAAATAGGGTAATAGTATCACCCCCCCCAAAAATGCAGCTTTGTTCAGAAGTGACGTGATCTCTGTTCAATTTCGAGTATTGATAAGTGGGCAGATTTATTTGGAAGTACTTTGTTTTTACTACATGTGTCAAACTCCAGGGAGCACTGGATAGGATATGAGGTGCCCCCTTTGGGCTGTGCATTAGCAACGTGGCAGTTACTGATCTGTCACTTACTTTGAAAAGGAATTACAAAGTTTTGGCCTTATGCCTGGAGTAGCTCCAGATGGTCAGAAAAGATTTTTGTGCTGAAGTCAAAGAGTATATTGCAGTGGCAGAATTGGGCTTGTCATGTTTATACTAGAACATTGACTTCCCACTTTATCCCTCTGCAAAGTAGGTTTTTTCTTCTCCTTTCCCGCCCTGAGGGAAGAAATCGTCGTTTTCGAGTTACGGAATCTAATATTTGGAATATTTGGAATCTATTAACCTTTGTTCCTGGTGATAATGATGTAGAGGTATGATGTGTGGTTCATTGAGCTGCTTTGTACCCCTAATAATTAGTATTTACAAAGGATTCATGAACAATTGGAATGTAGAGATCTGCCAAGATCATTCTAGCTGATTTGGAAATGGGGGGGGTCAGAAGCTTCATTTGGGTTGCCTGTGCTTATCAGGTAAACTGGCTGTTGGCCCACAACTGGTATTTAGTGGCTTTCCTTAGTCATTTGACCCATCTCTGATGGGAGGTAGACATTACTGCATCACTTCTCAGGTTTCCTCATGATTCTGTGGTCAGGGGTTAACAATGGAGTATAGGTGTCCAGTATAGGTGGGAGGTGGGGCCTGGCGAGATGAGCAGTGAGGAGGTCGTGGTATTTACCAACAATTACCAGGCTGTGCTTTCCTGGGCACTAGAGCGTAAGCTCCACACACGACCTTATGAACCCCCATGTCAACCTAGAATGGGAATGATGCGATGCCTATTACTTGAGGTGAGAAAACCAAGATTCAGAGTGTTCAGAGTAGCAATAATCTGTCCAAGGTAATGACTAGGTGATATTCTGTTGCTGTCTAGTCACATACAATTTCGGAGAAATGTATTGCAAGTTTCCTGCCCTTGCAGGTTAGAGGGGACTGCAGGCTTCATGAAATAAAGCTCATTTTCCTCTGGGAAAATCGCAGCTTGTTCAGGTTGAGCCTTTTAGTGAAGCCTGGTCACAAGGCGAAGATTGAGGCCTCACCCCACCGGCTGCGACTCCCACACTGCTTTCGGTTATTCTTGTGGTTATTGAGTAACTTGGTGAGTTTGAAGAACATTAACAACCTTTTCTGCCTTCTAAGAAAATGCTGCACATGAGGAAGTGACATTAAGTTGCATACCACAAAAAGGAATTTTTATTTATTTTGAGATCTTGGTATATAAATGGAAGACAAGGAAAAGATCCAGGATTTTGATTATTGTACTCTTGGTGATTGACCTGGTATTTGACACAGTAGCTTTTGAAGCACCTTGAGTGAAAAGCATAGATTCGTGTTCTTCAGTTAGCACGCATACAGCGAGTTTTCCCTTATTGTGGGCTGCAGGGGCCTGTGCCAGCTTGCTCTTCTAAGACTGTAGCTCCTTGGGAATCTCTGCTCTGGGTGGGACGGTCTCTAAATCAGTGCTTTCCCATGCAGACCTAAGACTGGGCAGCAGTCTCCTGCCTGACTCAGACTTGTAAGAGCTACCAGAGTCCTCCACTAGGCTGTTACTCTGCTTCCTAGTTTTTGTTTTAAACAGTATTATTTTTCTATATATAGTGTGGCACTGTAATTAGTTCACTAGTTCTTCTGGGATTGTGTCCTAAACTACAGGAACACCTTGCTCAGGCTGATGTGCTTTTTGAAGTCATGTTACTTTTTGATGAAAAGGATCAAAGTGGAGTGGAGGTGGGTTACTCTGGCTTAATGTAAATCTTGATCTCTGAGGCTTTTCCACATCCACAAAGGCACCAGAGTGGGGCTGGGCTTGTTGTTGGTACTTTATTACAATTCTGAATGGAACATTAATACTGCTATTTTATAAAAGATCGTAAAATCAAGGTACATTTTCTTAGTGTTTTAATATGTTAAAGAAGACAGTCACCACAGTTACATCAAGAACCCCTTGTGTGGAAGGGTAGGTTTTTGGTGCAGCCCTTGCACCTGTATCAGGAGAGTGAAATGTCCTCACCCTGGAAAAAATGACTTCAGGGTCTTATTAAGAATCAACAGAAGTTTGTGTCTTCTGAGAGACTTGTGGTTCAGGAGCAGTTAGTACTACGGAGCAGGCTCTTTCATAGACCTTGGGATACGAGTAATTTTCCCTACTACTTACCCTCGTGTCTTATTTGACACATTTGAAGGGTTTACCCCTCCTGTCTGTTTTGAAGAGGCTTCCTCTGAGAGTTAATGGTAGGACACTTATGTAAAGGTGTCCCTCACACAGAGGATGTGGCATTGTCACCAGTTCAGGTTGTACACCGTGGTGTTACCCGAAGGCTCCTGAGAGCAGAGAATGTTCAGGGCAGCTTCGTCCCCTGCCTCTGTGACCAGTGGCTCCAGGACCACCAGTCAGTGTGCCGCTCAGGCAGTGCACCTGTCTGTGGGCCCATCGCCTGGAGTGCCTCCCCGACTCTGCCCCTGCCCCTCAGTCACAGGGAGACTGCCTTAATTTTAGCTGCATTTCCTAACACTCAGGCCCTGTCTTGTGGAACTCATTACAGCCCCCACAGCCCTGTCCAGGTGCTTCTGCTTTGTCGTTTACACTGTTGTCATTGACTTTCTGTCTCTTGTCCACCAGACTCAGACTCTGGGCTCCTCTGGAGGGATTGTAGGTTCACCTCTCTGCTGAGTGAGAAAGCACATGGAAGAAGAATATGAGAAATTAGTGAATGACTGGCCAGGGCATGGCTCCCATCCTGTCAATATTCATCCCTTCTGTTTCCTCAAACATTTTATTTGAATTAGTGTGTGCTGCTCTTCTTCTGAACAACTGATCAAGTATCTCAGTCACAATGTTTTTTGGGGAGGATTCACTTACAGCAAAACTAAAAATGTTTTGTAAGGAAATTTAATAGTAATGATAATTGTAATAATAAAAAACATTGAGCACTTGCTTTGTGCCCAACACTGTTTTAAGTGCTCTATGCTCACGCCTTCATTTAATCCTCACAGCTCCAGGAGGTGGGTGTTTTATCATCTCCATTTTGTCATTGAAGAAGCTGAGACTCTTGGAAGGGAAGCAGCTTGCTTGAGATTAAAAGCTCCTAAGTTGTGGAGTCAAGATGTGAACCCAGACAGTTGTGGTCTTGGGGTAAGATGCATGGGATAGGAGAGGGCAAAATGATATCTTCTCCCTGAAACTGCATATTGCTTTGTAAATCTTTTCTGTGTTACACATTGCAGTGTTCTTTGTACAGTTATCTGGGTCATCCTCTTGTGCTTTTGCTGAGAAATGTCTCAGTCTGCTTCTGTGACCTGGTAACTGCCTGTTGAGATTTGCCGGACAGGAGGGTAACAACACTTAGGCTTAGGAGATGGCCTTGCTGTTGGATACTCCTTCCGTGTGAGGTTTATCTTAATGAGATCAAATCAGAGTTTCCTTAGTATTTATTTATTCATTTTACTTTGCTAAGCAACTGTTTTGTAAAATTTTTGCTGGCTTTCATGTGGCCAGAGCAAGCAAGTACAGGGTTAACACTTTAAGGCACAAGTTGATATCTTCAAAGAATTGGTGACTTAGTAAGTGATTGTATGTGTCTTTGATCTGATGGACCTGCCCGAGTTACTGAAAACCTCGGACTCGCTTTTAGGTTACCTTGGAGGCCTCACCTGGTTGGGCCTAAATGCTCTGGCCAGGTAGCTCATGCATGTTTCATCACCGGAAGGGTGTGTGGAGTCTGGCTGACACTTCCATTAAGTCCTCTTCATTGGCTCTTTCTCCCTTTCCAATAAGTAGGAGAATAGCCTGAAACCATTTTTAGAGGGGCTACTAACACAGTTTATAAGCTGATGCCTTTTTAAAAACAGCACTTCATTTTCAAAGCAGTTTTCTACAATATATATGATTATCTCTTGCAACATATTCACAGGAGCCCATGAAATAAGCAAAGTATTTACTGTCTCAGTTTACAAATAAGAAAACCTAACCTGAGAGTGTGTGCCTTTCCTCAGCAAATAAAAAAAGGGGAAAAAATCAGACAATTCCAATTCTGAACCTCTTGTCCCTTTTCTTTCTGATGTATTAAATTGTCTCAAAACTGTCATACTGCTGAAAATCTGCAGGTGCATATCTTCAGTACTTTTAGCTGTATGAACATTAAAATATTTTCATCATGCTAATAACATTTCTCAGATTATTAGACTATTTTGACATTTATTTTTATAAATGGACAATGGAGTTAGAAATCACTCAAGTTACCAGAATTGTGTAATTTTAGATGTTCTAGCACTACACTGGGACCCATCAACATAATGCATCCTCTTGATAGCCTAAAAAAGACACATCTTGGAGTCAAGAATTATGATACATGGGAGTCAACAAGACTGTTGGCAATTTCCAGAGTGTTAGCTAATCTACTTTGTGGGTTTTCTTCTGTGGAATTGGTGAAGAAAGAGACAAACAAAATCCAAAGCCAAGTCACATGGGAGAATTAACACTCTTGGGCATATAGTTGTTTGGGATGATCATAAATTCTGTTGCCTCCAGTGGCTGACAGGAGAGGAGGAATAGCAGAATTGTAACACTTTTGACTGGTTTAGCCTGTTGACTGTGATATTAAGTATATTGTTATGACTTTTAACCTTTACCGTTTACTTTAAGCAACCCCACCCCCAAAAGAAACCCTTATACTTTTCTTAGGTTAGCTTTTTCTTTAAGATTGTAATTATGAAAAATGTTAAATGTATACAAAAGTAGAAAATAGCAGTAGGTCCTCATGCTCTTGCTATCTAGGCCAGTGGTCCCCAACCTTTTGGCACCAGGAACCAGTTTTGGGTGGGGGGGAGTAGGGGCTGGAGCGGTGGGGGGAGGAGTTTATTCACTCGCTGGCCCAGTGTGGAGTGGGGGGGAGTGATAGGAGGTGGAGCTCAGGGGAGCTTCTCTCTTGACCCAGGGGTTGGGGACCCCTAATCTAGGCTCAGCAATCCTCAAATTACGGTCATCTTGTTTCACTTTACCCTTGACCATTCCCCACTTCCTGATGTAATATTTTGAAGCGAATCCCAGACATCTTACCATTTAATCTCTAAATGTTTCACTAGTTTTTCAAATAAGGTCTTTCAGAGGTATATTTTCTTTTAACTTAAAAAGATTTTCCAAATGAAATACTGGATTTTTTTATATATATAAATCGGTAGTTGGGATTGTGCAATGTCTAACTAGTCACCAATTTTCAAGTTGACTTTGGTTTAGCTGAAGAACTTCTTTTCTCTCTGAAAAAGGTTGGAGTGGGGAATGTGGGGAAAAGTTATCCACAGTTACACAAACAATTGTATCTTTTGCTAATGCTAAAAATTAGCTTATTTTTCAGACTTAATTTTTTCCAATAAGAAAAAAATAAGATGTTTCATAAAGTTTTGAACTGTTGTGTAGGACCATAGTGTTCTTCAGCTTTGTTTTAATGTTTTTAATCTTTACATTTTTCAGCTGTTTCAAAGAGGTTGAACAGAATGTACCTTAAGTTCATGCAATCATTAATTTAGACTCTGCCAATTTGGAATTTTCAGTAGGTTGGATATAACTTTAATATTAGATTTCCATTCAAGGAATTTATTTGGTAATTGTACATGGTTATTAGAATTCTCAGGTTTTATAGAATAAATAAATGGGTTCATAGGCTCTATTTATATGTATGTAGTTAAAAATATATTTATTATGCTATGAATTTATCCAACTTGGAAAAACTAACCTAGTTTATATATTCAATTATTTGATATATTAAAGTACAAATTTTATTATAAGTAATAAAATAAACAAAATCAGAATTAATCTTTATGCTAAGTGAAGATCCTTACTTTATGAAAGTTAAAGCAATTTAAAAGCAAATTTGGCCAAAAAATCTTATCTTTTCTCTTAAATGTCCCAAGATAGTATGGAGGCTGGTTGTTATAGGCAGTCACACATACTAAAAGAAATAAAATACTCATTAACTATAAAAGGCTGTGAGCATTTTCAAGGCTCTGAAGCATACTGTAGGGCTTTATAATAATAACAGCAAATATTTGCTTAGTGCTTGCTGTTCTGAGCACTTAACTAACTCATTTAATTCTTAACCACAGTCCTCTGAGGGTAGGAGTTGTAATTATGCTGGTTTTGCAGATAGGAAACTCTGAGGCACAGAGATGCTAAGCAACTGGTCCTAGCCCCAGAGATGAGGGAGTGGATGGTTAGAACTCAGCAGTTTGGGTCCAGAGTGTTGGCTCTTAACAGTGCTGCTGGAGTGCTTCACTTGGTTTATAAGGTGAAATACTAGTAGTTCATATGCTAAAGAATTGCCCCTTGCATTTTCATCAGTTGAGAATATGGCATTTTAAAGCAGTGCTGTCCAATAGAATTTTCTGAAATGATGAAAATATTCTGTCTGCCTTACTAATCGGATAACCTCTAATCACATTGAGCGCCTGAAATATAGCTTATGTGACCGAGAAAATTTTAAATTCTATTTAATTTTAATTAATTTAAACTTAAGTAGCCACATGTAGCTATAGTGGCTCCAATTGGACATTGATGTTTAAGAGACCTGGGCAGATTTATAGTTTGCGTTTTCCTGGGGTGATGACAACATCTTGATGTTTTGTGACTGTCAGTGTCTCATCTGCCCTGGGGTAGTCAATGGTTATATCATTAAATAGTAACAATTTTATAAATCAGATGATTGAGTGTTTAGAACCATAATGCCTAACAACAAAATCCTGTTTGATCACTGACACGAGATCATGGGCCTACCACATCTGGAAGCATCCCCTCATTGTTCCTTCGTAGCTGAGGGAGAATTGCTTTAACAGTCCCTTAAGCTTGTCAGCCTTGGAGAGGAGTTCTTGCTTTGTGAAGAGTCCAGCTCCTTGGTCAGGCTTAACATCAAGGGGTGATGATAAGATAGCGAAATGGACTTTGTGGGCCAAAAGCAGCCCTTAAGAAGCTAGTGTTTAGCTTTTCATCTTCCTCCTACAGCTTGCCTCAGTGGAATTGTGTTGACAGAGTTCCCATCTATGAAAATACGAGAAAACTCCATGCTAATGAAGCCAGGTTTCATTTCAGATGAGACCACATAAACTATAGTATAGATGCCTCCTATAATGTGCTTTCATCTAAGCCTTTATGAGGCACTTAAACCTAATTATTTTAATCTTTTCTTTATGTTGATGAAAAGGGCCAGAGTGGCTGTTTCCATCCGCGGCAGTGGGGATCTGAAATGCAGGCAAGCAAAGCCTCCAGATGGTGGCGGGTTTTGGACCTTAGCCACTCGGCAGACATAATTAAACATGTCTGCAGTCCCCACATTTAGCTGTTCTAAAACAGACATTTTCTTTGTTTACGTGATTGAACTGTTACATCAGCATTTAAGTGAAGGGCTTGAAGTACTGTAGCCAGGTGCCATAATCCAGCTACTGTGTTCAGTGCTGGGTCTGGAACTCTGCTTTAAAGGGTTTGTATGAAGAGAAGTTTCCTTCAAACATTGAGAATTAGCATAGCTGTGGGGTGTTTTCTGTAGGTTGTTTGCTCAGTTTTTATTTGCAATTCCCAAATGCAGCAGAGTTAGAATGTATAGAGCCAGGACTGAACCATGAAAGTGGATTGGGACTGCAAGGCAAAAGTATTGAATAGCCCACGAAACATACCCTGTTCCTATCCCCTGTATCAGCTTCTGTTTGAAGTGGAGAAAATAATGTAGTTACCGTGGACTTTGACTTCTCCACTTGGTTAAACAACTTTTGGGATGGGAAACCACATAACACTAGAAAGTGATTTAACTTCTTGAAGAGAATGGTGGTTTGTTTGTAGAATAAAAGGTAGCTATGATAAGTGAGTTCCCATGATTACTGGTTGACTGCTTCATTGCCAATAATCTCTCCATTTACCTTTTTAATGATGATTTCGTGAGCATTATTTAAAGGCATTTGTGATGAATTTTTCTCATGTTCAGTATGTTGACCTTGTGATGGGTTAGTGATTCTATAGCTTATGTAAGTTTACTAACTCACCTTGCTTTATGTTCTCCTATTCGCTGAGAAACTTGTTATTTTAGCCAGAGAAATAAAATCACCTTCCTTTTGTGTACCCTACCTCCCCTCAGCTGGCCTGCTTACCACATGGTCCTTAAGAACTGTTCTCTGTTTGGAAGCCTGTCTTTCCATCTTGAGTCTTAGAATATTGTTGTGCTGCATCTTGAAGCAACGGTTGTACTATAGGATGATAACTCTGCAGGGGCATTTTATCTGTTTTTGACCTTGCAGAAGATGTACTGAAATATATTTGCCTACAAATGAATTGACGTATGCCGGACCCTGTTTTTCCAGTCACATAACTGCAGATAGGTCTCTATCCTGAGAGATGTCTCCATGCAGTTCATAACATATCGGTGCTAAACTAGCCAGTGACTGTAGTTGACTGTCACTGAGGTGTCCCTCTTGCCGAGTAAGTAGTAGGAGCGGTTCCAAAATTCCACTAGGCCAGTATCCAGATCTAGTTTTCTATTTACAAATCTTATGTGTTCCTGTAACCTAGAAACCATACACGTGCCGTGCGCTCACACACATCAAACCAACCTGCACGCGCGTACACACAGAGCAGCATGGACCAAGGATTTGGAATGACAACTGAGCCTTAAACTCTTCTTAAAAAGATAAAATTAGCACAAAGTTAAAACTTTACTAATGTAAAGGTGTCAGATTAGTTCTGTTGAAGAGCAGCCTTTCATGCTTTTGCATGTTAGTAACTTGTTTTAAAGTCAGTGAAGATTTGTTGCTTGTGACTATAGAATCCTGTCTTCTGGCTCCAGGGGATGCTTTTATGGTGGAAAATGTCTCCAATATCTTAGTTTGTTACTTTATAGCATGGGTTATGTTTTAAGGGCTGGAAAAGTAAGATAATTTAAGTCTGTTTTGAGGCACACAGGAAAGACACTATTTTGTAACTATCTGGCACATGAGACTTGGCAGGACCCATGTCCATCAGTGGCCACAGTTACATGATTGATTACCAGTTGGGGAGCTGGTTAGCTTATTCCAGACCTACATCTGACATAATTGATGTTGTCATCAGTGTCAAACTACTCACCCTGTTCTGCCAACTTCCTTCCAATAACAAAAGTTTCTTGCCTTGCATATGTGAATGTTTGACTATATGTATGTGTATAGAATTAGAGTTTTAACCACGATCCAGATGCAACTCCTTGAACCTCTTGATTTTAATTAAACATTAGAAAAATGGAAGTTTCCATCACTTGTCCACTGTCTATAGTTGAGAAACCTGTGGGTTTCTTCTCACCAAGTTAAAGGAAGGGAAAGAGATTGCCCTGAATTATGTTGCCTTGTGCCTTGAGGGCCTACAAGAGACAGGGACAGACAGATCTCCCAAACTGGAACAGTGACTTAAAAACTGAAAATAATATAAATTTTAAATGTTTGCTTCTAATTTTCATGGAAGTCAGTGGGTTGTGTTTTGAGGGGATTTCTATTCGGAGTCATTTTATCCTCATCTGAAAGGAGGTGGAGGGTCATCAAAACATGGGCGGGACTGGACTGGCAGGGAGGGAATGGTGTGAGCCGGTCTTATTAATGCCCCCTTTCTACTTTGCTACAGATACTTAAAGATTAGGTGTTAACTTCTCTTTATGGGGGGAAACATGGCAAGGGGTGTTCCAATTTCAAAGACTTTTATGTTCTGCAAACTTTCTCAAGGTGGAATTTCTTCCTTTTAGTTAAGGGTTATCCAATACTTTTTCATTGAAAGGATGTTTATCCTTGCCTTCATGTCGTCTAAAACGTTGAAAGAAGAGATTTTTATTTTAACTTTTCCTTAATGGCTTTTATCATTTTTAAAGTCCTGAGCTCTATAAATAATGACATATATGTAAATGAAGCCTCTATTATCTTTTCTTCCTGAAAATGTATAGATCTGATCACCATCAAAAGGTAAGTATGATACCTTGTAGTTTCGCATCAAAGAATTTTAATCTGTCGACACCAGAGAGACCATTCCAGTTAGTGCCAAGACTCTCTGTATGACAACTTGATTCGTCACTAGCCTGTGCTAGAGTCATTGTGACCACCTAACAAGACAGTGGGACTGGGATTCTGGAGACTGGCCTCCACTCCTGGTTCTGCCCCTCGCTACCAGTTTGGTTTTAGGTCTCTTCACCTTTATGATGAATGAGAGAAGTGGACCAGACGGTAACTGAGGTTTCTTTCAGTTCTTGATCCGTGCGACTGTCCAATGACTAAGAGCTTCAGTGTTAAGAAGTAACCAGTTAATTTTTTGTTTTTGACCTCTCTCATTTTCATATTTAGCCCAAATTGTCACAGTTATAGGAAGCTTTCTATAGCACTGTTTTTTTCATATACTTTTATTGGGACATACATTGAGAGCACGTTTTACCTTGTATCCCAATAAATACACATACACAAAAATATTTATATACATTAAATTGAGTCAAAAGTTTTGTAAAGCAATACTTGCCTTTATTCTATTCTATTTATTCAGTTCTATTCTCTTATTTAAAAGAATGGCAATCATTGACCCACTAAATTGATTATATGACCCAGGAATGGGTCTTGACCTGTAGTTCTAAAAATGCAACTCCGTAGCAACCTAGGGCAAGTTTGTTTCTTCATTCACTTGACAGCTCCCTAAATTCCACTACAGCTAGCTTGTTTGCCTTTATACCTTCTGTTCTACAGTCTTAAGGTCCCCAGTTTTTGAAACTTTTCCTTGACTGTCTGTCATTCTGGTCAGCTGTCCCTGGACACTTACTGTTTGTGTCCCACTTAAAGTAGTTGTGACCAGAAGAAATATAATCTTGAAATAAATTCAACTACAGCTTACTTACTCTCCTATAGATGTCTACTATGTGTTGCATTGTTTTCCTACGAGTATTCATTTCACACATATTAACTGAGCACTGCTGTGTGTTAGGACTGTTTCTGGTGTTTGGGGACACTGTAGTGAGCAAAGCCAAAATCGCTGTTTTCAGAGATTGTGTGTTATAGGGAATTGTGCTAGCTGCTAGGAGTATGATGATGAATCATAACCAGGCCTGTGCCCACAGAGCTCTCGTTTAGCGCTGAGTTGCATGTGGTCTTTTATGGCTCTGTGTTGTATGCTTGTTAGGCATTTCCCCTCTGAATTGTGAGTTCTTCCTGCCTTTCTACTTGAGTGCACATCTCAGCAAAGATGAAATGTCAGCGTCTAGGGAGAGAGTGTATGTATGAAGTTTTCCTTTAATTCTTTAAAAACATTAAGTGGAAATTAGAGTTAAAAAATTATCAAAGTACAAACACACTAAAGTTTCCATTATATGTGATGAAAGCCTGTGAATTCTATTCAGGTCACAAGGGCATCAAGAGGGATCTTTAACTATTTGGGACAGTGAAGTATACTTTTAAACTTAAATTATAATTATTCGTAGAGTGACTTTGGCCTGGGTAAATTTGGATCAATGTTAATAGTTTTAGAGATTGAATTAACTTTTTGAAATGTTGGTTGGATGTCAAGTAATTTATTGGGGGGAAGGGTTTTAAGGGAATAAAATAAAGATATGGTCCCTTTCTTTAAAGTTGGCATTTGAGTTAGAAAATAAAATCTATGTATCTAAAATTATATTAACTAGTGATCAAGCCACATAAGTATAACTTGAATATGATTATATAAAGTAGAATTAATCAAGGAAGAACAACTGGAGACCTAGCATTTGAAGCAGATGGGAACTGATTGGTAAAAAAGATCATGTCTGTTCTAAATTGAGTGTAACTGAAGGAATCTGAAGCATTTAAAAATCTGTGCTGAGGTGAAGTTTCAATTTATTTACTTTTTAAAAAATAGTCAGAATTTCTTTCTATTTAAAAAACTAGCAAATTAGGAATTTTTCATTGAGGATGTAAATATTGCTAACATGAGAAACTTAATGTTTAGAATGAAAGAGCATGGGAAGCAAGCCTTAAACATGGCGTTATTCAGTCAGAATGGGATTGTATTGATCCAGGGGTGTGAAAATCTTTATGGGGTGGCATTTTCACACAGGCCTCTTCCTTTGCTTTATTCTGAACTACATAAACATCAATTAAAGCTTTCTAGTCCAAGTTAACAGATGGCGATTTATGCTGGACTTATAAACAAAGCTGTAGAACATTACTACACTTAATTGATGAATGCTCTTGCCCTTCCCTGAACAAAGATTTTGGCCTTCACTCTGGTTGTCTGAAAGAGAATTAATGAATTCTTTTCTGTGATCTCATGTAGAAAGACTCTCACTATAGAAATATTTGACTCTTTTTTTCCCCATAGAAAAAAACTTGAGTACTGTTAAGTTGCCTAGTAAATTAAGTTCACAAAGGTAGACTGGAAAAAATTTGGGCAATTAGTATTAAAGTAACCTTAAAAAAACCACATTTTTATCTTCATACTGGAATGATACTCAAAGCCAAAAATAGTAATCAAAACAAAATACACAGAAAGGAGAACATGTCTAGTTATGTGATTTCAGACTAATACCCGCATTAGATACCATCTTTTAAACTTGGGGAACTTCCACTTGACATTCTTTAAAATGAGGTGGCGCTTCATACTAGTTCTTAAAATACACCCCCCTTTACATATGTGAAGATAGCTATCTCCTAATACTGTCGTGTAAATGAAATCTTAGAGTTTGGGAGGGTGAGCATAGGTGTCCTCCAAAGGAATCCCATTTGACCAATATCACAATATATGTAGATAGTATTTATTTTCATTTGTTTGGAAGTCGTAAATTTCAGATTGTAAAGAAGTCTACCTTGTCTTGGCATCCTAGCTTCTTCGAACCAAGCAGCAGGTGGATGAAGGTACATATTTAACTATACTGAAGCGTGTGCATTGTGGAAGATGAAAACACTGGCCTCCCCGGTTGAAGGCAATCTGTACAAAATGCTTTGACTCTGAAAATAACTTTCTGCCTGCTGCCACCCGGTGTCTTCTGTGTGCTCGTTGGTTTGAGGGGCATTCCCTAAAGTGAGGGAGGCAAATCAGGTTAACTTTTGGAGATTCCTGCTGAAGGCAGCCTCTCACAGGAAATTCTGGTGATCAGTGTTACACGATTGCCATGGGAATGTGTTTACTTGAGTGTACGTTGACATTTTGACACACTGACCCTTTTTCTTTTCTTTTTTTAATGTAAGCGCAGACATAGATATTTTAGCTACCTTTGAGATAATAGAACCCGTATCCTACAGAAATTGTGTGTTGTAGAGCCTTGGCAGAGATTGACAGCTGTGTAAATCAGCACCTCCCCAGATTTAGGAAGACATGATATAAAAAATGTGAATCATGGTTTTTTGTATTCAGCATTACAGATGTCATGCCATTAAAGTACACAGTTAGTGTAGACACTGAAATGAAGCCTCAGTGTCTTTTGTTCTGTGCTGATTGGGATAAATGAGTAAATCTGAAGTTGTGGAATTTGCAAGGGCCTCGTGCCTGTTAAATCCAGAGTGGCTCTCTGCCTTCCTGCAAAGCAGCTGTTTGCCTTTGGTGGGATTTTGTAGTGGGAGCTGGAAATGATTCCAAGTGCTCCTGCTAGTTTAATGAGAGGAGAAACCTGGGAGTACACATTGTCAAGTGCATTGGGCAAGTATTGACACAAAAGGTAATGGGAAGAAACTTTACAGTCAGTACATTTTTACCACCAAAGCAGAGGTATTTTGGAGTTACTCTTTTGTTGCCATTGTTGGGGTCTCATTTTAGCACTCAGTCCTGTACACAATGAAATTTGTGGAAATAATACCTAAATGGCTACAAAGTGTCAATATCCTTTAAGATGATGAAATTCAATTTCTAGTCAGGAAAGATAGGACATTATTATTTAAAGTGAGGTACTAGTGAGGGAAGGGAGGGAGGCTGAGTTCTGATTGGCACTGCTCCTTGTTTTGGGGCCTCTGCTTGCCGTGAGAAAAGTGTTCTGGGAACTGAAAGGCATAGAAGCAGAAAATCTATATTTTTTCTTTTAAAAAGGTGGGTGAGTGGATTTGTGCACTGCTGGACTTGGTGTACATTCAGCAGTCTCGGTAACTGAAATCCTGTCTACGTGGCTGTGCAAAATTTCAAATGCTTCCTTTTAAGTCTGAAATCACAGATTTGAAAAAGAATGACTTTAAATAATAGAGGGTAGAGAAAGAGAAGAAGATTGGTAAAGATTGGTAAATAGCCTAGTTATTATTATTTTTTAAATATGAATTAGGAGCTTTTTTAAACCCCTAAATTAAGAAAACAGAACTATGGAAAAATCTCAGAACAGAAACCTTATCTTATAAAAATTCATGCTTCACTCTAAGGCCTTTGCTAATGACATTCAGTTACCTGAAAGAATTATTTAAAAAGTGGGGTGGGCACTGCCTAGTTTCACTTATTTCCTTGCACTCAGGGCTTTAGAGGAAACTGGATGTCTCATAAATTGACTATTGAAATTGATTATGGTTCAGGTACCTTATTCTAAGAGTTCTCACCCTTCAATTGAAGACATCCTTTCAAATATTCAGAATTTTGACTGTATCCTTGAAGGGATGAAATCTCCCCACCTGCTGTTTCACTTTGGCATGAAGCTAGAAGGCCCGCCTCTCACCTGTAGTTTGATGGTAGTTCACTGATATGCCCATTATGAGTCCAAAGTTGACATTTACTTAGTAAAGACCTTCCAGGCCCCAAAGCGAGGTTAGACTGTGAATCTCCTATTGATTGCATTTATCAAAAACATGCCATGATTATGCATAAAATGTGTGTTTGTGTCTATTAAAGACTCCAAATCTACCTGTTAGGTGTTTTGAAGTGCTAACTCATTTTCCATATAGTAACTTCCTTAGGAATGAGAATCAGATAAGAACTGTGGCTGAGTAAGTTTGTGTCCCAGTGTTTAGAAATCGTTGATTAATAACTCTTCTGCAAAGTCATTAACTGATCATCAGGGTGCCATTTTAGTCTAAGGTTTTCATTTAAAATTTGGTATATAAACATTGAAAGCTGTGATTTATTAACTTTTTTTTAAAAATTCATCTTACTAGTCACTTTATAATCATCTGTATTCCTTTCAGGAATGGTTCAAAGGCACTGTTACCAGTCGTTTTCAATAAATATTAGAAAATGTGAAGTAAGAGGCAGATTGTCTTTTGGAGTCTTCCACTTGTTTCTGTCTTCTTCAATCATAGCTGTTTTCTCCATTAATCGGACACGTAACCCTGGTTTCTGGCGTATTTTTTTTTTCTGAGTGACTCTCTGACCTGTGTTTTTCCATTACATGGCACAAAATTCATTGATTTGAGTCTGGATTTTGAGATAAGGGTAGTCATGCTAATACGTATTGTGATTTTTCCATAATTGGATTTTATACGTGAAGTGATTATTTTAAGTCTTACAATTTATAGGTTAAAATCTTAGGATCTTATGCCATACATGCATTTCAATGTAGGACATTGACTAGATATATGTTATTTTCTTCCTGTCTCCTAAATTGATAATGTACTGAGCACATTTTTAAAGACTTCATTTTTGTTAGAGCAGTTTTGGATTCACAGCACAATCAGAGGAGGGTTAGAGAGACTTCCCATGTGCCCATCTGCCCCTGTAACACGCACAGCCTTCGCCATTAGCAACACTCCACACCAGAGTGGTGCATTTTTTATAACTGAACTTTTACTGACACCTTGTTATTGCTCGAAGTCTGAATATATTTTTCAGTGTGGAAGATACAATCGTGTGAGGTATTGTAAGTTAGGAGGTTGAGGGGCTGTGTTGGTAAGGTTGGTAATAGGTGACAGATTTTGTGTTCATACCTGTGTGCCATTAGTCACGCCTTTTGTCAGTTATTCCTCAGAGCACATTAGGGTTTGGGGTTTAAGAAATGTGCTTCAAAGTGTATGTACGGTGGTTAATGCTTACCTAATTGGCTAAGGAGAGCTTTTACTTCTTTTTAGGAAAATAATTTCCTCTTGTTTCATATTATCCAGCACTGGTTGAGTGTAATTAATTGTTAACTTGAAACACATTTATTTTCTATGGAGGTGAATATTCCCAGAGTCCATTTGACACTTTAATACTTAATTGTGGATTAGGTTCATGGTTCCATGTGATATATTGACATGCAAGTCAGGGAGCCTGATACATTTACAAAAGTTCAATAACATGAAGCTCATCATTAACTAGGATTGCAGGAAATAAGGAAATAATGTTTTGGTATTTGAGGTTTTTTTAATGTGTGGGAATTCTTTTCTGTACCAGTCTTGTAAATTAATATGGGAGTCTTACCAATATATATATATTTTTCTTTTATAAACATTTCTCCCACCCCAAAATAATTTGAATAAAGTCAGCTTTATTCCTGACTGCAAAGTCTTTTATTTTCTATGGATAAATAGTATTCCTTAGTATCAGCCTTGTTATTTGCAAGGCTGATGTAATAACACAGCTGTTTTATGCTTGGCATTTCTGCTTCTGGTGAAATGCTATTTGTGCAGATTTATCTGATCCAGATGTGTGACCAGCAAGCTACATTTCTAATTATAAGGATAGCCAAATTCCATTATTAGCGCAATCATGGGATTAGAGGGCCAGGAGGCATCTTGAGAAGACATCTATTTCATTCTCCAGCTTTTCAGCAGGACTACACTTCATAAACTACTCTAGCACTGAACAAAGCAGCAAAGAATGTTTCACCCATGTATAGGCTGAATGTAGAATCATCAGAGCTATTACTGGAAAAAGAGATGAGTCCCTTTGGCCCAGCTCTCTTGCTTTATGGGTAAACAGATTCAGGCTCAGAAAAGTTTGACCTAATCTGGACTTTTAGAACTCTGCCTAAAAGTTCCTCTGTTTTCTTCTATTTAAAAATTCTTTTCTTTTTAAAAAATGTATTTATTGATTTTTAGAGAAAGAGAGGGAGGGAGAATGAGAGAAAGAGAAAGAGAGAAAGATCGATTTGTTGTTCCCTTTATTTATGCATTCATTGATTGATTCTTGTATGTGCCCTGACCAAGGATCAAACCTGGAACCTTGGCATATTGGGATGATGCTATAACCAGCTGAACCACCCAGGCAGGACCCTCTGCTTTTTCTTAACTGGGCTGTGCTGAGGGACTGAAGGTGGGAGACTTGACTGGAAATGCTGGGTTCAGATCCAGACATAGCACTCTAGTTTCTTCATTTAGAAGTAAGAGCTAATGAATTAGTGACAGCTGGATTCCATCGGAGTTTATTTCTGAAACCTACACAGAATGAGATATTTCATTATAGTATGTACATAGGGGGACCCCCCCCCCAAATCCTGGAATTTATTTATAAAAAATTGTGTATTCTTACATGTTTAAACTTTAGTCACCTTCAAAGTAATCTCCATTTGATGTGATATATCTATTGAGACATTTTTTCCCACTGCTCAAGACAGTTTTTGAACTCATTGATTTTGATGCTTTTTAGTGCTTCTGCCATTTTTTGTTTCACCTCTTCCACATTAGCAAAACATTTCCTTTTGAAGACTTTTTTCATGCGGGGAAACAGAAGTTGCTCCAGGTGAGATTAGGTGAATGAATAGTCAGGGTGGCTCACAGGGGTCATGCCACTTCTGGTCAAAAACGGCTGAACACGCAGCGCAACATGGGCAGATGTGCTCATAAATCACCCATCATGAAATGGGCAAACACGTTGAAGGAGTCAAAAAAAATTAACTGAAGCTGAATGCTGCCTCTCACAACAATGCCAGCTGGTACACTGATACAGATAGATTCTCAGAATACTCAGCTAGCAGGTGAAGTCTGTACTACAAGGGGCACACCCTCCAGAAGATAATTCCAGTCTTTTTTGGGGTCCCCCCTTGTATATATTTGCATATATTAGTGATCAAGTACAAAAGAAATGAAGCAAGCATTTTGGGAGAGAAGGTTTGCAAGTGTTGTATGTAAGCTTATCAAGAATGACATCTCTGAATAAATATATGATGCTTTAACTTGCCATTGTTAAATCTGGGGATTGATTTTACCCTAAGCTGATAGTTACCCTTTTATTATTTCCTCCACACTAGCAGAAGACAAGGGACTCCTACACTACAGTGAGCGACATAAACAGCATGAACATCAGTGTACTTATATTGGTTTCTCCTTGCCCCCAAGTCCCACAGGGGTGACAGGAACTATCCAGATGGAACTGCACACACAGGGGGAGTGTGCTTCTGCTGAGGAACGCTGAGCTTGGGGGAACCCACTGTTTCTGTAGCATGCAGTAGACAGACTTGCTCTTTGTCCGGAGGGGGAGACCTGACATGTCAGGGTTGTTCACTGCAGGCAACTCTGAGAAATAGCCTGGACACCAGACAGTCAGGGGCATGCATTTTTAGCATACCCGGGAGGACGAGAGACCCATGGAGGGTGTCTCATAATGATAATATCCTGTAATCATATACTATGTCTATTTATGTGCTATTAGAAAGAGATGATTAAAACACAGTACTAGCAACTCCACAGGGCAAAAGACATTATGTAGCTATTAGGAAGGAAATTCATTATAAGAGAAAATGGTAGGTGCCGGTTAATCGGGAATGAAAATGGGAGGAAAATAAGAGGGACTTAGTTTTAATTCTGTAGATTGACATCTTATTACAATACTTCAGCCAAAGCATCAGGAATTACAAATCTTGTTTCTACACTGTTAAATACATACATCCTCTGTGAAATGAGTGGTAGCCAGGTGGACTCAGACATAGGTGTAGGTCTGTTTCTCCACTGCATTGTGGCCTTAGTGTTTTTTGTTTGTTTTTTTTTTGGTGGGGGGGTGGTGGTTATTACAATAGTTATTTGCTCTCTTTAAAGAAAAAAACAACAATAGGGATATATAAAGTAAAAACCTTCTCCTTTTCACCACACTCTCTCCTACCTAGGTCAAAGCTCGTAGACATTGCCACGATTCTGTGGCCTATGTATCTCTCACCATTGGAAAGGAGAGGAAATGTTAATGATGTTAGTGGCTACTTGCTACTTTTGAAGAATCAGAATCTAGTAAGTGTTTGGGGCATTTAAGAGTTGTTCTGAGTGTCTAGAAAGATTTATTAGACAGTACTATGATTCTATCACTGAAATATTATGTTCACTTTTCTGAAAGAGTAGCTAGAGATTGTCTTACAATAGTAGGTGTTAAGAGTTCAGGTAACAATATCCTTACTTTATGGATAAGGAAACTTAACCATATGAAAGTTGATTTGCTTTGTTACGTTGGCCATGGTAGGCTTCCTAACTTTTTAGGCGAAGTTTTGCCTCCAAACAGAACCTCTGCAAGATGTGAGACATTAAGTATGTTGCAGTACTCTTAATTCCACTTACCCTGCTTTGTTTTTTAACAATAAGTGTCAGTTTCTTACACACCCTATAGCTTACTTATGTTCATTGTTCGTTCCCCTTACTAGAATGTAAACTCCAGAACAAGAGTTTTTGTCTTATTTTTCTCTTTGTGCACTGGTCAATTTTCAATTTCTGAAACAGCATCTAACCCATACTAGGAGCTCAGTAAATTTGGTGATTAGAGGAATCAACATGTGGTATATACATGATGCTATAAATTGATGAGACTCAGTGCTTCGATTACGTTTCCAGCTTTGGCAAAGTGATCAGACATCTCTAGGCACTGCTGATTGACTCATGATTTGATGAGATTGAATCTGTTGGTGGGGAATGTGGACTGCAGATTTTGTTTTTGGCTTTGCAGATTTTTTAGTTGAAAGGAACATTGAAAAATTAAAGGATTTCACATAAAACAATATTTTTGGTTTTTCTTGAAGTCTGGCAGTGCCAGCCTACATTCCGCATGGGAGTGAAAATCTTGAGCTGAGTATCAATCAGCTCACTGAGTTTAGGCAGGGCATTTGCTCTCCGGTTAGCAGCAGCCCCCCACCACGCTCTCTCTGACTCCTGGATACTGAGATGACTGTCAGTTGTTTTTTTTGCCACCTTGTACACAGTTTACATTTTACATGTGAAGAAGTATTTCTCTGTGGCCATGTTTTCCAAAATAGGAAAAAAGGAAAGGCGGGGCACTTCACTTGTTCACATTACAGTATGTCCTTGGCTCTCGGAGGCATTTGAATACGATGTGATGATTTTTTTAAGACCTTTATGGTTTTTTTGGTCTATAATTTTTATGACTGTAGTTAAGATTGCTGATGGTATGCAAAAGGAAGAGTTAGTGGCTCAGACTTATGGGAACAACTTCCATGCTTTGATAGGAAGTGGTAGTGTAGAATGTGAATCTGGGGAAAAAATGCTTCCTTTGTTGAACTATGATTGTATCATTGGTTTAGATGTTGAAAGTGCATGGTCTCATTGCTTGGTGGTCAGGTAAAACATTCAAAGGGACCTTAAGGTATATATTCTCTATTTGTATGATTTCCTGTTTATTTGAGAGCTCTGCCCCCCCCCCCATTTGTAATAATGGCAGGAAATGCAAAAGATTTTATAAAAACATTCTGTTTGGAAAAAGTGATACTTTATCCAGGAAAAGTGAATGTTTTAGATTTGTTGTTGCCTTAAAGACCTAAAAATTAAGTTTTGGATCTCTTTTAACAGAAAGAACAAATGGCATACTATTCCTAGGGGAAATTTGAATAAATAGACAATTTCAAACCATGCTCCATGTGGAAATGTGCCTTATATTTTGTTGTTATAGAGATGCATACGATTATGCAATCAGTCCTTTAGAGTCATGAGTTGCTTATTTGATTATGGAGTAAACTAGTGGAGCCAATTTTCTTTGACTCTACCTAAAAATTGGGCTAAGTTCTTATATGAAGAAATTGTGAGTGAAGTGCTAATAACTTTTTCTATCATTAGATAATCTCTATAGAACAAAGATTTCACATAATTTTATTAGGTGAGTTGAAAATAATTAAGTAGCTAGAATAGTACTATACAAAGAACATTATTTGGGAACAGTTGGTCCTGAGAAAAGATTGTGTGTTCAAAACGAGTTGACTCTGGAGAGTTTCTCGGTGTGTTATATTATCAATTATTTGAAGACCAGCATTAAAGAACCTTGGCTGTTGAACACAGAGTTTTGATAGTAGGATTACTTCTTATATAAGACATAATAGCATAAAGCAGAATATTTGTTCTGTGGCATATACTTTGGAAATTCTCACCTGGGTGGATTTAGAAAAAACAAAGATACCACATATAGTCATTTCTGGTGTCCATATGGGTTTATCCATTTTTCTCAACGTATTTACCTGGGTTTGCAGTTACTTTTCTTCCAGGCTGCTGTTATAGGGATGTCAGGTGACACACTTAACATTTAGTATAGAATCAAGATGGAATGTAGAAGATAATTTTGTGTCTTTCTTCTGTTTAGAAAACAAATATATCTCTATTGATTTCCAATTTTAGCTAATATGCTTCTAGTGAAGGCACATAACTCTACCATGCTGAACTGTCGTCATCTTAGGTGTGGTCATCTTTTCCTGGTGCTATGTCTCTTCTGGAGACTTACTGTTATTAATGTAGATAATACTTGTTTTCCCTGAGAGCCTCAGTAGTTTCCAGGGCTGGGATTTTGCAGATAGACGCTGATGAATTGGGGGAAAGGCAGTGGGATAATTAACATTTTGGAACTTGATAAGAGTGGGTGTGCATGTGTGGGTGTTGTAAAGAGCTTATGACTTGGTTAGGTTTCCTTTGTGAACTTCAGTAGAAAATATATTCAGAAATCTGAAGAAATCTGAGTCAAGAGACCTTACTTACCCTTTCCTTAATCAGTGAAATGACCTCTCAAAAATATGGATGGGTTAGACAGTTTCCAAGGTGCTGCTGGTTTAATTAAAAAAGAAGAAGAAAACAAAAAAAGTCATTGCAAGTTTTAAATGATGAGGTATTTTTGAAATTAGTATAGGTTGTAACACGCTGGAAGGGAACTCAGACCTTCATTGTGGAAAAGTTAATGCTGATGTAAAAATATGATTTGGAATCTTTGCTATTTGCCAGGGGCTACAGGGATTCAGTGGTTTCCCATATGTGATCTTATACCACTCGAAGGCTTGCAGGAGAATTTGAGAGCCCTTTAGAATTTGGAAACCTCATTCAAGAGGTCTGTAGGACGCAGTCCATGTTAGCAAGAAATAATAGTGCAGTATATACTACTTCTGTCTTTGGATCTTGAAGTTTTTACCATTCATCACTTCAGCCATTCACATTTCAAAGAAGCTTAGAGCCAGGGAAGTGCTTGCTACATCTTGTTCCTGGAAGAGCTGGCAGCCTAGAAATGCTTATCATTTAAGGTGTGACCTGAATGAGTGTTGTACAGCTCTTGTGATTTTTCCTTTAAAGATGTGTAGCTAAACAAGACACTTTCTAGGGAAAATTTTTTCTAAATTGATCTTCGTTTAGGATTCTGATCCCAAATCATTGAAATTGCTGTATCAGAATCACAGAATTTAGAATTAGAAGGGAGTTTGAAGGTAATCTCGTCCAATCACTTCATGTTGCAGATGAATGCAGGCTCTGAGAAACCGAAACCACACAGCTGGTATATATAATGGAGCTTAAATCCAAGTCCCTGGATCGCTGCTGAGATCCCCCTTCCTCATATCATGCAGATTTCAGGCCACGTGTCCAGTGCTAGAATTCCTTGTGAAATACTTTTTAAAGTGTCCAGTGCTAGAATTTGTTGTGAAATACTTTTTGAATTGAAATATAATTTATATACAGCAAATCACACACTTCTGCATCTTCACAACTATATTTTAAGATGTAATTGATCATTTAAAAACCATTTTAAAAATTAATTCTACAAAAGGTAGCTGCTGTGAGAGAGTCTGATTTCATTATGTGTGTTAACAGCATTCTCATAGGAAATATGTAATACTTAAAGTGATTAGTTTGTATAGAAGGCATTAAAAAATCATATCTTTACTCATCCAGCAGTGAGACTTTGAAGATGTATAGACAGTGGCCAAGTAATAAATATTCAGGGCTCTGGTTCAAGTGATAGGGAAATTAGCTTTCTTATGGACAGAAAAGGCATTGAGAGAGAACTGACTTGTCGTGGTGTTGAATTTCAGCTTTGAATGAGTAGGATTTTTAATATGCTGTGAGCTTTTGAAACTCAAAATGAGTACATAATACCCATAGGACTTTGCAAAGTAAAAATTAGTTTAGAACAAATTATTTTTTACTCCTAATATTTTACTAAACATATGGATGAAAAATGTATGAAAACTCTTTTAGAATGCATGTTATTGGAGCACAATATAAGACTAGGGGCAAGCTGTTTTACCACAGGGTTTTCTTACCTTGGGGAAGAAACAGTAAGAATTCATTAGGGGTGAGGAAATTTCCTTAGTGACTGCTGGAAACAGGATGTGATGTAGCACAGCTGTCTGCAGAGGTTTAGAGGATTTCCCTGGGACAGCCAGTACCACGTCACACTTGATTGAAGGTAGGGAGTAGGTAGCCACGCATACCACACACAAGTTGAATGTCAGAGTTACTAAGCCCTCAGCAGTATGATGATTCTAGAGTATAATTTCAGTTATAGCAATATCTTAATATCTTTGTCAGAAGGATCTTGGAACATATGAAAAAAAGATTCCAATAAGGCTGTATTATAAAGATTAAGGTCATGGAGGTTTGAAAATCTCACTCTGTATTCACTCTTTAAAGGTCTCTTGAGATCTGAGTTCAATTACAAAGTTAGCCCAATATGCAAAACTAGATTTCCAGTGTCTGCACAGTGCCAGGCACACAAGATACCCAGTAAATGTTTGAACAACGGGCCAAATGAATTTCCGGATTTGTCAATTCAATATTCATTACTTCAGTCACACATATGATTTCAACATGTATCACTCATTTGTGGTAGTGCTGTGGTTGTGACATATGTCAGATGTGATGTCTGTTAAATGAGTTGAGTAGGTGTGCTTAATCTAATACCTGAATTGTTGTATATTAATGTTTTTCCATTAATCTAATTCTCAGACATTAATATCATCTCTGAAATGCAGAATTAGAGGCACAGATAAGAGACTTCCTCTTTTCTGCTACTGCAGTTCTTGATTGACTGAGAACCCTTGAGTGGGAGGGTCCTTGGTGCTCTTTCTAACCAATGGATGGTAAGTACATGACGTGAATCTCCTCACTTCTATCTCTTGTCACTGAACCTGGGCAGTCAGTCTTTCTCAGCATTCCAGGCAGGCACTGAATGGATTGGAGTGGACATATGAGAAAAAACCTCGCCGGACAGCTCATGGTAAGGAGCTGGAGACAGATTTGAGCTTAGGAGCACAAAAATAGTTCTTGGTGGGATCAGAATAATTCAGGTTTCTTGATTCTCTGATGTAGTATCCATTATCACTTTGCTTTCTCATGTAGCTGGATAGGGTTGTGAAAATAAACTGAAATGATATCCTTACTTAGAGCCTAGCTCACAAAACTAAGACCAAATCATTCTTTATCTGGTTTGACCTGGGTACTGAAGTTAATAGAGCTGATTTAATTTTTCATCCTGGTCATCTCTTCATTGGCCAGGAAATAATTTAGCAAAATAAGGCTGGGGTTTGGGACCAGGAAGAGGGAATAGAATGTCATAAAACTCTTCAGAGGTACTTGGGAAATTTTTTTTCTTAAAGTAGCAATTTTTCAAGGTCTAAGTATGTCTTATCTGTTGAGTAGAGCAGGTAGGAGTTCCACTTGGCAGTGCTGTTGAAAGTTTTAGTCACAAGAAAATTTGTTCTGGCAAATGCTTCTTTTCATATATTTATACAGGTCTTTTCCCAATTAATTTGAGTTACTAACATTTTACTGTGTCTTTATAATATTAAAATATGAAAAGTGAGACAGTATAATCTGAAGAAAAGGTGGGTATATCCCCTATATTTGCAAACATCTGAAAAAAAAGTTAGAAATTATAGAAATCAGATATTTTACAGATTTAAAATTGGTCATTGTAGTATCAAACACTCTAATTTCCTAGTGCTCTTAAAAAGTATGTATACATATATGCATATATGTATATTATGTGTTTATATTTGTTTTGGTGCATCTTAATCTCAGCGTTATGAAATTAACTTTCTCACTACAATTGCTAGAAATATAAGAATGCATATTGTAACTATAAATTGTGGCATAAAAGTTATTAGCTTCTTCAGAACCTTGGCTCTTAATAGAAAATACCTTTTAAAACATATTTTCATGGGGAATTAGTATTATTCATATTGAAAAGTATAGTTACTGAAGAGCCACTTTCAAAATTGTGTTGCTTCCAGTAAATATCACCTGGAGTGGTTGGCATTTTACTGACCTTTTGTGTGTGTCTGGTGGGGGCATGGGGGTGGGAAGAGGTCTGGTGGTAGCGAATGACGTTAGACTGTCTCAGAGAATGGCTTTGCAGATTGGTCACGAGATGGGTGCATTTCTCAACCATGGAATGCACCTCTAACCTGATCAGCTGTTCTGTCAAATGCTGCCATAAAGCCATGATTGCTAAAGGAGAATCAAAGCACAGCACAGGTCCTTTTGATAGGAGCTGCTAGTGTTGGAAAAGAAGCAGCAGTATAGAAAGGACAGGTCTCCCCACGCACAAGATCAGCATCCGTAGCTCAGCAAACCGAGAAGTCTGTGCCTAGACTGCAGCTACCAGGGACTTCATCAAATGCCTGGCCCCCACCATTTGCCAGAACCTATACCAGTATCCCGAGGCCCTGTTGACATGTACCCTTTCTCCAGCTTAAAAAAATAATCCTTAAGTTATTTAACTTCCCCATACATTAATCAGGCAGAAAGTTGTGCAAGACATTATTTGGATGTAATGAGTGATTGAATGGAGGAAAGACAGCTTGCCTTGGATTTCTTTTGAGTCTTTCTTTGGAGAGGCTCTAACTCTGAGATAGGGAAGAAAGCCTAGCAGTTCATTATCCTTGGTTCACACTTGTGGATAGGGAGGCCTGGGGTTTCTTAGCAGAGCTCACTGTGAACCCGAGTAACGTTGAAGTAGCTTTAAAGCAGCAGAGAAGGCCTGGACAGAACAGGTGGGTGTCTCAGGAAAGAAGAGAGAGTAACAAGAGCAAAGGCGGGCATTTGCGTGCTCCCTTGGGACTCTGACCCTGGTTAGAAGGGAGTGTTGTGTGGGCAGAGGAGGAAATGCCTTTATGTAGGGAGGGTGACTACCGAGGACCTATTTGCCCTGGGGAGGGTTTTTGAGGTACAGAATATAATAAACAGTTGACCCTTGAACAATACAGGGGTTAGAGGTGTCAGCCAGTCAAAAATCCATGTCCCCAAAATTTCAGTCATCCCCTGGTATCCCTGGGAGATTGGTTTCAGGACCCCTGTGGATACCAAAATTTGTGGATGCTCAGCTCCCTCTTGTATAAATAAAATGGGTTAAATCAAAGCCTACAATTGGGACTCTGCATCTGTTGATTCCCAGCTGTGGATGGAAAATATTGTCTTCTAACTTCTGTTGAATATATGGTTGTGGAACCCCAACATATGGAGGAGTGAGTATATATTTATTGAAAAATATTCATGCATAAGCGGGCCTGCACAGTTCAAACCTGTGTTATTTGATGGCCACCTGCACAGCCTGTATGTAATGTTGGGAAGGATCTAAGGCAGTGTTTACTTCAGTGTACTTGTGACTTTCCTGGTTGCTTAGTGGAAATGCACATCACCTGTCCTTATTCAGTGGGAAGATATCCAGATCTCTCTGAGATTTTGATTTAGTAGCTTTGAGGTTGAATTAAGGGATCTGTGTTTTTTATTAAATAGTTTTTTTAATTCACGTACTATACAGTTTGCTCATTTAAGATCTAGAATTTAATATATACTTTTTCTTATCATATTCACAGGGTTATACCACCATCACCACTTTCAAACTTTAGAACATTTTTGTACCTTCTAAAAGAAACCCTGTACTACCTATCAGCAGTTGCTTCCCACCCCACCAGCGTACCCATCCAGCCAGCCCCAGGCAACCCCCAATCTACCTCTGTCTCTTAAATTTTGCCTATTTTGGACATTTCAAATAAAGAAAGTCATGCAGTATGTGTCCTTTTGGGACTGGCTTTTCTCACTTAGCGTGGATGTTTTCAGGGTTTATCCATGCCGTAGCACATGCTGGCACCTCATTTCTTTTTAGTGCCGAATAGCACTCCATTGTATGTATATACCACATTTTATTCTAAAGTGGAAATGGTGGCTTGGTGGTTTCTACTTTTTTAGCATTTGTGGGTAATGCTACTGGGAGCATTTGTGAGAAGTCTAAATTTTGAAACAAGCTCCGCACTCGATTCTGGTGCAGCAGGCCCTGCACCGCCTGGGGAAACAGTAGCTGAGTGGTTAGCGGTGTCGGTTGCGTTCTCCCAATAGAGCGGAGGCCCTCGTCCCCCGTCTCTCTAGCTTCTTGAAGAATCACTGGTTTGTGAGGGAGGAAGTGGTGGCTTAGTGGGAGTGTGATGTTCCAGAAACGCAGAAGTGGCCTGAATATGCAGGTTATCGTGGACAGAAGAGAGACGATAGATGGTAGGCAGGGTAAGTTGGTCCCGGATGTTTCCAGAATCTAGAAGTGATTTGATTTAATTCCTAAACTAAGGTGCTACTGGTGGTAATGGCGGTAACAAAAAGGAAGGGTAGCAGACTTTATCAAAGGAAGAATCCTTTCAATAGTGGTGACTTAAAAATATTCAACAATTTGTATTTTTCACTGACTCAGAGACAGTTATGTCTAATTCTGACCATATTTGTTCATATCATCCTGTTATTCTAAATAAATGTATTTTTACTGACGAAGAGAGGAAATCCTGAGGTAAGTAACTGAAGGATATAGTATAATAAAAGAATGCTGGGTTATGATGCTTTGAAGCCTCTAGTCAGCTTATTAGGGATGTTTAGATATTATACAAGTCTGAGTCACAGCTGAACTTTCCAAGGTTTCTTTTTAGATGTAGGATTCTATGATATTATTTTGAAAATGACATAGCTTCTAGGCGGTGGAGGGTCAGAGTCTTCACTGTCACTATTGGTAAGCCCAGCTATACCCAGCATGAAGGGGAAACCACACCTGTGAGCTATCGCACAGAGGTGAGACTGTCACAATCAGTGAGTCATATCAGGAAGTCATAAGGTGTGTTTTGCGTAATAGGATTGTCATTCACCAGATAGCCATTATTTGTTTCTCATTTTTCCATCAGATTATTTGATAAGTATGATGAAGTTGCCCTTAAGATGCTCTATGTTCCATACACTTTTTTCCCCAACCAAAGGATCACTAAAAATATCAGAATGTGTTGATGAAAAAGTTCGTCGTTCTACCTGCCTCACAATATTCACTGTGAACACTTTGGTTATACTCTATTTTGTTCTATATGAAAAATAAACATATTGGTTTTGCAAAAACAAGACCACAGCATAGACCTTCTATTTGTTAACCTGTTATTTCCCTCTGTTGTTATTTTCCTGTAAACACCGTGTTGTAATCATCTTCCTTTGTTAGCAGATTGATTTCTACAGTGTTTAAAATTGGTTGCATGGTCTTTTACTGAATGGATGAAACAGCTTCCAGCGTTTTACTATTTTATGTTGCAGTGTATGTCTTCATACTTTATACTAAGATACTTTAAGTCACATCATGCACTTTGCCAGTCTGGTTCTTTGTTAGTAGTTTTACTGGCAGCAATACACCTGGATGCTCAGGGTTAAGTGTTCTGTGGTAAAGTGCCATGACTGTGGTATATACATTCTGCTGAGAGAACAGGGCAGGTTTATAGTGTGAAGGAGGTTTTATGAACAGTTAACAAAAGACATTCTATAGCTCTTAGGAGGTAGGGAATAAAACTTTACTTTTTAGAAGCCCATACATATAAACATAGAAACAAAGAATAGAATTTATAGTAATTTGTGAGGATCATTCATTTCATAATTCTATTTAAATACGTGTACACAATCTAAGAGTATTATGCCATTGTCACCTGCTATCATGTAGGCAGGAATCATGTCCCTGGGTGCGCACTGGGCATGCCAGGTGAGTGTCCTAGTTTCCCTGGTCCCCTATCTTTCTGCTAAGATCAGGGACCCTAGAGGGAGATTTTGCCACCTTTTCTGAAAATGTGACTTAGGAACAACTTCTTGCTTAATTTTTAAAGGTGTTAATATCATTGTTATAATTATAAAATATCAAAAATAAAAACAATAGGCAGATCTTTCCTGTGTGAACTATTGCCCGCTATAGATTTCACGTGCATAGAAAAAAATGCAACAAGACATCACCATTTTAAGAGGATGTTTCTGTGTGATGTGATTATGAATAGTTGCAACTTTCTTCCTGCTTTTCTGTATTTCCAGATTCCTAGAGTGAACATGTACTATATTGTATAGTATATGGGATGTGGGAATAAAAATATGGGACAAATATTTTTAGAAGGTTTCCGTTGAGGGAGGGTGGGGTGGAGAAAACCCACAAAGATAAGAGTGGGTAGTTACTTGATCCACTGAGAATGAGGCCTGCCAACCCCAGGGGAACTCTCTGACCCCACTCTACTTTTCATAGCCAGCGTTTTTTTTTTTGTTTTTGTTTTTGTTTTTTTAAGGCTTTGTGCTAGTTAGGGACTAGCATAGTTAGCACAGCTAAGCAAGTATGTAGCAGATTTCTGTTATTAGTTTATCTTTACCAAGTCTTATTGATTCACTTTGGCAGTCGGAAGAGGATTTTTTGGAGTGCTTGTTATCTAAAAAAAAGTAAGGCTGGGGAACCTGCCTTTCCCTTACTTAAAAAAAGAAAATGTTTGGGTTGGTCCTAGTGAGCATGCCTAATCTGGGGATTACTAAGCAAGCATGACCTGAGGGCTGGTTCTTTAACATTACCAAGTCTTACTTAAGCACAGAGGTTCTTCCACTTTTGTGTCCCACACTCAGTGGTGTAAATGGTGGGAAGTAGTTCTGAGACTTGAGTAAACTCATATTCTTCAGGTCTTTATGCTGTACAGCGGTTTCAAAGTGTCTCATCACAAAAATTTAAATAATCACATGATGTAAGAAGTAAATTGAATTACAGGTTTTTTTAAAGCTTTATCATTATAAAAATTAGAGATGTTCATTGTAGGATACTTTAAAAGTATATTGAGTGCAGAGGAAAAATATAACTCATTTCACATTCCTTAGGTTAACCATTGTTAACATTTTAGTTCTATTTCATTTTAGTCTTTTCAGCAATTATATATGCATACATACTCTGAGTACATTTCACTAAATACTCTGTTGTGAGCCTTTCCTTGTGGTATTTCTGCTTCAACTTTTTCTGTATTGCAAAAGTAACTTCCTGAAGCTAGTAAGTGGTATTATTTATGGTTGGAATGGGTACAGATACCTTTTATTTTACGGTGACTGCCTTAAGTATTAGACTTCCAGTGAACCCTTAAGATATATGTGTTAATTGTGATATTCTTTGTTGCTGTACCCAAATCGATTGTTAGAGCTGGCAGGGACTTTGATCATGGAGTCCAGTCCTTTAATTAGAGAAATGAGAGAAAATAAGCCAGAGGAGTTATCCTTTGCCTAACATCATTAATTTATTTAATGGCCTAAAAATATTACCATAGGAAGCAGCTGTTACCTCTCTTTTGGCAGGTTGAGAATTCAATCACAGTTTTTAAAGAACCAGGTTGTGTTTTTTAACATGCTCAAGTAGTGGGGGCGAGTCAAACCAGTTGTTCGGTATTGAGTTGACAAAACCTGTTTTTTTATTGTAGTTTTCCCACCACCAGTTGATTGATTTGATGGCATGAGTGAGTGGTACCGTTATTGTTATTTCCTCAGAGATCTGTGCAGAAGTCGTTACTATTAAGATGCTGACAATGCCCACTTTTTAATTTGAGAAGTTAAAGTAATTATTGTTAATTTTTGCTTCTCAGTTAAACAAAATGGTCAGTATTCAAGGGACTAGAGTTTCCAGTGGAGATAATGAAGTGATCTTTGAAGTTTTGGTTTTTTAAAACTGCATATTCAATATTAACACCTTTTATTTGGCTTTAAAAAGCAATAACTTACTCTGAGTATTTTTAGTTTGAGAAAACAACATCATGGCTTTGTAATTTTTTTTTAACAAAGTGATGCCCTGAGAGATTAGCTAGAAAAATGAAATGGAATTGCTGACAGTTTTCCTTTCACCTTGGGAAGGACTTGAGGGGGAATGGTTGTGGACAACACTCGCTTTGTTGACCCTGAAGTGTAGGCAGTTAGGGCCTGTGAACGGAGCATTTACAGTGGTTCACCATCCTGCTGCCTTGGAAAGTTCTCCCTGGAACAGCCAGAGGTGCTCTCAGCAAAGCCTGCTTCCTGTGTGAGTACCTATTGTGGGAGCCCTCCACTGAATGGGAGGTTTGTGAGAAGTGGTTTCCCACCAGCATACAATGCCGCCTCTTGGCAATGTAAATACACATTCCACTCAGGGTCAGGCTAACAGTGACTGGCCAGAACGCCCTTGCAAAGAAAGAGGTTTTGGAGTTTCAGTTATTTATAGTGGCCAGTGGAAAATTAATATGCTTGTTAAATCTATTTTTAAAAATAAAAGGGATGTCTGTTATCTTAAGTGTTTGCTGAATGTAAATCAATTAGTTTGTGGCATATTTTGATTTTGCTAATTTGTTACTCTAGGAAATGAATTTCACCATCATACTAATTATTCTGTCTCTATTTGATACTTGAGGTTCTCATTTTAAGAACTCTCCTTATGCCTCAGAAAACTTTTGGGTTCTTTGATGAAAGACTAATAGGCTGTAGCAAAAGAGAATAAACTAGTGACCCTAGAAAATACTGGATCAAATCATCTGCAGATTTAGAATGGGCTCACTGAACAGTAAACAGTCTGGAGACCAGAGCTGGTAGGATTCTTATGTGGGAATGGCAACACAAAATTATTTGTCTTTACTTCCTTGGTTGATCATTTTCCTTGGTTGAACTTCATTTCCTTGTGATCAACCCGGGAATCCAGGGCATAAGTTTGAATACAGGAGAGATTGACGGAGGTCCCCATCTAAGGGGCCTGGATTTACCAGAGTTAGGTCCTGCCCTGTTTTGAACTGGATTTGCTGACAGTCCCAGCAGGGGAGAGTTCTTGGCCCTCAATATTCGTGGCCTTTTCCCTCCAGCCTGCTGCGGTTACTTCCCTCAAGATTTTACCAAATGAATTTGTTTCACCAAAGTGCTTTATGAAGTGTACCGTGAAATTCTGGAGAGAGCAATGCGTGCTAGCATTCGGATATCTGTTTGGATCAATTTGTTCTTTATTTACACACTGCCAGGTGAATTGTGGATGTACAGAGTATAAATTAAGAACAGCAATCTTTGTGTATTAGAGAGTGAATTTAAAATGTTCTTCTGCTTTTACATCTAAGCTGCAGGGTGTATGGTACTATGATTCTGAAAGTGTGGTGTGGGGACACTTGGGTATTCCTGAGACCTTTTGTGGGGTTTCTGAGTTCATAACTATTAATAATCCTGAAATGTTCATTGTCTTTTTCATTCTCATGTTTCTGTGTTCTTCCATAACAATAACTGAAGGATATTTTTTGTGTCTTTCATGCTTTCACATAAGGAGAAATTAGAGAACTGAATTGCAGACCATGCATGTTGTAGCAGTTGAAATTTAAAGCTGGAAAGGCTTTAAAGCCGTTAATAGAATCCTTAGATTTAGAAATTTGTATGGTTTCAGAACAAAAGAGTTTGTCTTGAACAGAGCTGAACCTAAATATTTATTAAATAAACAAATATAGTCCTTTTACATTTTCTTAACAAATGACATTAGTGTCGTTAGTGATGTCATCAATATTCATAGGGCAAGCATTATGCTTTCAAACATTTAGATTCATCCATTGGCTTATAAACCATGTATACACCAATTATCATTTTCATTTATTAAAACAAATTTCTTTAATGTGCTGTGGCAAATGATGATTTTTTTCATTAAAAGAAAGAAAATGTTTTTTTTTCTAAAGAATTCCACATTTTTATGTTTTCAGAAATGTTAGTCTGAATTAGTAGTGTGGGTGCATACATATCTCATAAAAAATAAATAGATGTTCCCTTACATGATGTGTCTTTGCACCTGCTAATTTGTTTCTTTATTAAGCGTTGTCACTTCATGTGAATTTTCTGTTTCAGTGCCTTAGAAACTCTAAGGAACACCTGGTATTTGCTTTGTGTTCCATCGCACTGAGTGAAGTACAGAGCTGCTTATGAGAATGTCATCAGTTGTCATGATTCTTCAAGAAATAGCTTGTTTTAAAAAACATGCTTATAAGCTAAATTCCAATGTACCATATACTGTTCTCATTGATGACACCACCCTCCCCCCCCCAACAGGGGTGTGGGAAAGAATCAGATATTTTTTTGAAAAATATTTGAACCAACATCTAAAATTAGTAACAACATGTCAGAAATACATATTTTAGTATAAATTGAATAAAACACCAGTGTTTTCCTTATAATGAGTGTTTTATAATATCTATTCAATTAAACAAAACTGAGTTTGTTAAAATACATGGTTGGATTTTGTACAAGCTGATTAAAGAAACTATTCTAGTATCTCCCTGACCAGAGATAAAGATTAAGGCAGGGGGTATGTTTGGAAGACAGATTTATCTTCTGGAACACTTAAGACCAGAAAAGAGGCCACAGCTGGGAAACCAAATTTAGACGTGGGGGCTTATGTCAGATGAAGGGTTTCATAGCGCATGTGGAGGTCTGTCGACTTTGTGTGTTTTTGTCAGAAGTTTCCAACATGGATTCTGTTTTAGTTATTGAGTATAATGTTTTACTGTGATGCTGTTTAACCTCATGACTTTATTTCTGGAATCCTAGAATTGTAGACCAGTGTCTGGCATAAAGTAGGTGCTCAAAAATATTTATGAAAAACAATGCATGATTATCTTTGCTCAGCTTTTTTTGTTTCATGGTATTTTAGAAGGTACCTTTCAGCTAAGTCCTTTTCTTAAGATATTGAATAGAATCTTGAACCTCTTTGTACCAAAGACTTTGTTCTAACAGTCTCCTCATCAATAACTTGCTAAGCTGCCCTCCATTGTGAAGTAATTTTGCTTTTGTGTTTAATTATGGCACATCTCATTAAAAATCACCTTGGAGTGGTATAACTTTAGTCATGTATAATTTGTTTTTTGCTGTTTTTTTCTCTCCTTAACTTTTAACCATCTGGACTATAAGATAATATAGGATAACCTCCCTTAAGCTACTTTTAAAAAATGTTTTGTAAATCATTACTTCTGTATCTTGGTGAGGATACACCAAAAACTCACAGTTGCCTTCGGAAGGGGGAACTAGAGAATGGATAGGAGGGAAGTGCACTTTTATTGGGTATCTTTGAAAGTTATTTATTTGAAATTCGTTCCGTGTGCTTGTTTTATCTAATTTTTTAAAAGTCACTCACCTGTGCATCTTTCATCAGCTCTTCCGCTTCTGTGTTACGTTGCCAGATGTTTCTATGTTCCAATCAGCTCAGTAATAGCACTGACTTCTTTCTTACCTTCACTTTCTGAGGCTCCGTGGCCAAATTCCTAACCTCTCTCAACCTTAGTTGCTACATCAGGGAGAAGGGGACACCCCCTACTTCACAGGCATGTTGTGGAGCCCCTAGCCGGTGAGCATGAGTGTCTGAGGGCTTCACACAGTGCCTCTGCCTGCCAGGCTGCGGGAACTGCCGAGAGCTCTTCCTGCAAACCTTTCCCAGGAAGCAAGCAGTCAGTTGGTGGGTGCTCGTAACACCCTTTGCCTCCAGTAAAGGGTGTTGCGTGTGGCTGTTAGGTGCCCAATTGGTTGCACATATAGGACTTGAATTCATCATCTCTAAAAAACAGTAATAAAATACATTTCAGATTTTATTAAAGGGGAATCTAGAAGTCTTGTTAAAGCATCCTATTACAGATGAAGAAACTAACGCAGAGAGCCTGTGCAGTAATATCTTGAACCACAGCCCTGACAAGCAGTGGGATCTGTCAACGTGCTGTGCGGTTCCAGGCAGGCAGGAGTGCCAGAGGGCTGTTGCTGGGCAGAAGAGCATGTCTTCTGACTTTCCATCTCACCTCTTTCCACATCCCCATGCAGCTTGGAGGTAGATTGGTAGGGAGGTCGGAAGTCTTAGACCTTAGAGCTTAGACGTGAGTTTTTTTTTATTTCCATACTACAGTTTTCCAGGCCTTTTGTTCAGCGTACTTTAGAAGGAGTATGAACAAACAGCCATACAGTTCCAAATTTCACTGAAAATACACATTTTCAGTTATTGTCATCCTCAGATAAAGTAGGTGGCAGAGTTAGCTTGGATATGTGTGCAAACAAGGGCTCATAGCTTTGGGACGTTCCCTTGTAGGTACTAGACTGTCACTGTGGGGCGTCAGCAAGGGATGTGAGATTGTTGTGCTGAGTGTACCTGGAGTCTAGATGTTGCAATAAACGTGTCTAATCACATCTGCAAACTTCTTAAATACCATTTAAAAACAATGAACAAAGCAAATGAACCTTTGGTTGGTAAACTTTTTAAAAAATAGATGAACCCCCTTTCCCTTTCAGTTAATAGTATTTGCAAAACTGAGCTGTTACTTATGTGTGGGTATGGATCTGAGGTCCCAAGATTGTATATATGCAGTGATGTAATTTTTTCCCTTTAATTTTTATGTTTCCTTAAAGATTTGGGGGTGTTATGGGGCTCTGGAAGTAAACTATGTATATTTATGGAAAATTATGAACACGGACTCAGATTACATATAATGTTTACATATAACTCTTAGATATGCAGACCCCCTCTGCCCCCCTCACTGAAAATAGTGCCTTCCTAATACGGTAGTTTTGAGTTCAGACATGGCATACTTTGTGATTTAAGCAAAGTCAAATTACAGCATAGAGAATGTAGTCACTGATAATGTGGCAACTATGTGGGGCACCAGACAGGTACTAGACTTATCGGGCCAATCACTTTGTTAAGGTATGAACTGTCTAACCATTATGGTGTACACCCGGAGCTAATATAATACGTATGTCAACTGTAATTGAATAAAAAATCACCTATGGGTTTTACGTGGCAGTCCTCCATCCTCTCTGGAGCACAGCAGACAACTCTGTTTATACTCATTGCTCGAACCATTTGTCGTTGTTTATTTTAATCCAGGGTGGTGGTGGTGCTTTTAATCTAAAAAAGTTGATTTCATAGGATTTCTCAGTGGATTTAAATGTTGCCGCTTAAGTCTCCTGTGTTTATAATTGGATGCAAAAAACAAGAATGTTTTTAAGGTTAAGAACTTTTTCAGACAACTGTGATTTAATTTCACTAATGAACCCATATCAGACAAGAAGACAAATTCCAGACTATTTGTGCCTCAACCAACCAGCTGGGTGCATACCTCCAGGTACTGCTCATGTCTCAAGAGGTTTTTCTGCACGAACAGCTATCACCACTCCGTCTTTCATTCAAGTGGCAAGCCATGGCAAGAGTCTTCCGGCTGCATAGGACTCAGCTGTAAAATTAGATTGCATTGGCATGAAAACACAGCAGTTACCAGTTCTGTTTTCTCAATACATTCTTTTCCCAGCTTTTTACTTAGATTCTTCCTCTCTCTTATGCAGATGGATCAGGTTATATTCATACAAGAGAAAGTAACAAACAGGTTTTTAAAGTTTGTGTAAACTTCTGTTTAAAAAGAGTTTAAGCTTTAGTTTAATCTGCGTTAAGTAAGCATGGTAGGAAGTGGTGTTTGAAAGTCTGTTAACAACAGAAAGAAACCTTAAAGGCTAATCTATAATTTTGTGCTTTTATAAAAGCAGAAATTAATGGCTCAAGTTTAGAGCTAATTATTGGCAAACCCCTGATTAGAGCTCAGATTTTCCAATACTCAGTCCCAGGACCTCTGTACTATAGTGGTTTAAAAAGAAAAAACAAACAAGCCAAACACACTGGTTCTTTGAGCTGTTTTTAGCAGAGGGTCTGTGAAAAATTCTAATAATAATCCGTATTCCCCTTCCATATCCTTTTTTTGCACACTTAGTTGATTTTCAAAAAAGCAAAGGCAAGTGTTTGTACCAAGTACCTTTCCTCATGTGTGTGGTACCAAGTACTTTTCCCAAAGTGTGCAGGGAGGGGTGAGTGCAGGGAGAGCACAAAAACCACCCCCAGCTCTCTCCTGTCCAATGGCAATGCCCCACATCAGGTTCGTAAGTGGCCACATGCTAATTCCACATGGTCAAGCCAGGGCCACAGGCACTGGTGTAGTGTTACTGGGAAGGGAAAGAAAAGCTCTTTTCTCACAGTAGCAGGGAAGTGACAAAATAGTCAGATGTGTGCTGATGGGTAAGCAGATTTTTCTCAATTTCAGAGCTAAAGAAGATGCACAGTGTTTCTATTTTGTCTTAATCTTTTATTTTCTATTGATGTGGTTGGTGTTTCCACAGTTATTATGAGAAAGCTGTTTTCAGTTTTGCTCAGAAGGCTAGAAATGACAATTGTTGAGATTCTAGATCTTTAACTATACCAGTCAAGGGGTTTACCTTTCAAAACCAGCATGAGGCAGGAAAGATATTCTGATGAGGAAAATAAAATAATAAATGATATTTAGACCTTCTCTTCATTGTAGGAATGTGCACAACTTTCTTTTTTCATGTTGTGTTCTCTCTTCGGATCTCTCTCTCTTTCCGTCCTCTTTACCTTTCTAAATCTTGTGGAATGAAGCTTAGAAATGGAGGCGCTGTAGGAAGTTCTCAGTCCTGAAGACTGATGACGTAAATGCATAAAGGCTGTCACCTGTGTGAGGGGAGGGTCATGAAAGCAGTTTCTCTCTTTTTTTGTGTGCTGTATGGTTCTCTGTCAAATTTTGACTTTTCTAGATTTTTCTTTTTTATAACAGCCATGCCACAAACAAGTATAAATCAGCTGCGCTAAGGTTTGTCGTAATAAGTTCCATTAGGCGTAGATTTTATATTGGAAGCCATTCAGAGACTTGTAATCACTCATAAAGCATTAGCTATCTGGTAGTTATATTGCTTTAAAAGAGAATACAGTAATTTCTTAGTAACCTCTCAAATTCCTTTGCCCCAAATACAACATAGTAAAATAAAACTGTTTTCTGTGATTCAGTAAGTTTGTCAGATTGTCATTTTAACTAAAAGTTCCCCTTTCTTATGATGGTATACAAATGGCTACAACATTTCTCTGGTATGTTTGCGACAATTTTCTAAAACCTGGCCCACAATCGATTTTTACTATTAGAAGTCAACTGGTACTTTTCATAGAGAAAGAAAGTTTCTTAAAGTATGAATCAAACTATGCTTTTACTACTGTGTCCATGACAATATTCTTCTCAGGCTACAGAACAAACATGTAGCAAGCAAACTGTTTAAATGCTGTTCAGGTTGTGTGAAGGTGATTGTTTAATCTTTATTTTATTGGAAAAGATACAAGCTTTATGGAATTACAGTTAACTTTAGTGGTATGAATTCTGAAGATTTGTTTATTAATATTTATCAGATTTTTAAATTTAGTTCATTGCTTTTAGGTCTCTATAGTTGATGAGTTTTTATCCATTTGCCATTTACCAAGGAACCCCTTTGGTTTCTGCAAATGCAATTTGAATTACAGAATGGAAGCAAAGAGTTAAAATTGATCATGTGCATTTTTCTTTTTAGTTCCCTTACTGCATCTACTTTTTAAACACTTCCCTGGGATAGTCTGGAAGGCAGTAGAAGCCACATTAGGGTGTATGTGCATTGAGGTTGGGAGCCTCAGCGCTGACTGAGCCTGAACTCGGGGCACTGTCAGCCAGGCCACCTGGTTCTGATACGTGGACTTTGCTCCTTTTGGTGTTGTCACGTTTGTTTTTCTGCTGTCATCTCCAACTAATTTGTGTGCTGTACTTCTAACTCACATCTTAAATTAATGTAAGGAAATTTGGCTCATTGGCCCATGGAGTAAGGACTGGGACATCTTGTTACTAATTTGAACGCCAGGTTCATAGACTTAAAACCCTCCCTGCAGTGATTAGGCCTTTGGTTTTTTCAAGTTAGAAATTCTTCCTGGTATTTAACTGCTTTTCTGGCCTTTGGAAATGGATCTGTGGTTCTTTCCCGAGAATCAAGTTTTTCATGAACTTGGCCAGTATGTTTCTTAGTGTAGGCTGGGGCCAAAACACGGTGGAAACCCTTTTCAGACTTGGAGTGGGGGAAGGAAAATAAGAGGAAAAAGTAATAAGCTGCTTGCCTAGGGTAATGTAAAAACTGAAGACCCTTTGTAATATTCTTTTAAAGTGAGGTGTTCTTTAAAAGCTTTGGGGGCATATTTGGATGGAATTAAATGTCTTGCTAACAGTGAGGATCTGTTCATTTTGTGTTTCAGGGTGCCCAGCCCCCACCTGCCATTAGTGCAGCCGTTCATTTAGTAATGCTAGGTCTCGCTTGCAGGTAATGAAGGTAACAAATGACTTGCTCTCTTCTTAGGGGAGGGACATTAACCACAGTGCTCATGTGGCATCCTCTCCCTGTCAATCAAAAGAACAACAGTAACAACAAAAAGAACAAAACTGGCTGGGCGCACAAAGCAGTTGTGGTTTTAGTGTTAGGATGTGTGGTTAGAAGGAGAGGTTGTAAGGGCCTGTGATTGTTACCAGGTTCTTTGAAATGGAAGTCTGCGTAAGAACAAACTGAAGAATAGGGGTGAAATCTTGGAGCTTTGTGTGATAAAAGAAAAAATTCAGAGGAATAGAAAAAGTAAGAGACAATCTGTTTTATATTTGTTTGTTCTGATTAGTTTCATAGCACATTTGTTCTCTATTTGTAAAGTACAGTGCTTTGAAAAATGGATTCATTCATATTAAGAACTCTGCCGTCTGTGAGGGGTCAGTGTGGATGTGGTGCAGTGTAGACTAATACGCACGTGTTATTGAGTAGGTCTGGCCAGCTCAGATTCACATCCGTCCAGGGGAGAAGGCTCTCAGACCAGGAAAATGAGTGTTTTGTCAGGGTTGTTTCTCACGAGACTAGCTGTCTGAAACAAAAAACAGTTACAGCTCAGTTATTGAGAAATTGCACATCTCCATTCATTTTCCCTCAGAGCTGATAATCAGCAAGTGGTCCAGGATGATCTTGCGAGCCACAGGGGGGACCTTCTGAGACCCCACAACAGATCAGTCCTCTCTCTGTGTGCACGGAACTAACAGTCTGTACAGTGAAGATGTAAGACAGCAAATTTAGGACATGGTCCTCAGATTTGAAGGGGTGCAGTTTGTGGGACTGCTTAATCGGAAAGAGAGAAAAAAATACCAATTAAACATAACTCAAATTAGGGGTGAATTTCTCTGGATATGTAAGGTCAAAATGCTTCTTCAGTAACTTCCTCGTGCCCCATCTTAGGGCTGAATACAGTATTGTTATAAGCAAAGACTCTATATCCCTAAGAAAAAAATAAGTAAGGAATGTGTAATTATTTTTACAGTCATTACGGATAAAGTAAGTTTGGTCCTTAGAGATAAGTATTTGGATAGTATACCTACCACATACATTGCTTTACCTTTAAATTTCATTTCGGAAGTTCTGTCAGCTTTTTAAACTATGTAACGTCCTCTAGGTTGCCTCAAAGCAAGGGGGTTGAGGCAGAGCTGTTGAAGTTGAGGACCCCTGTAGTTTCTGTCTAGGTTATATGTCAAAACAGAGGAGACTCACTTTTGGGGGGAGCCATCACCACTGAATGATTAATGCATGGTAAGCCTTCTCAAGTCTCCTGGGCCAACCTAACCTTCTTTTGCTTTCAGAGTGAGGGACAAGTGGTTTTCCCAGTTTACAACTTGAGTATTTGACTTTCTATATTTGGAGAATGATTTACAACCTGTGCCCTGTCACCCTCTCCCCCTTTATCATTAGAGAATAACCAAAAGGATGCTGCTATGTATTGTAAGTTTTATGTTTTGTGTCCTTGGTTTTCTTTCTTCTATAATTCTTCCTGACTTCCCCCTTGTCTTTTCTATAGTCCAGCAGCACTAAATTGTTTCTTTTCCATGGTAATTTAAAGACAGGTTGGCAGGTAGTGTCTTGTTAATAGCTGGGCATTATCTTGCCTAGAGATAATTTATTGCTTTTTCTATATGTCTCTTGCATTCCAGGCAAATGAAAGTATCCTGTATATGTGCATGGAGTGTAAAATTGGTATTTAAACATTCTGGCTGTGTAAACCACCCCATCTATAAACAAATGAATCTTTTACTTGTATTCTAGTCAGGATAAAGTTTGGTTTACCTTTGGTGGAACTCTTAGGGCTTAGAAAACAGGCCTTGGAGTTTAACAAGCTAGTGGTCTAGGGGAGGAGGAGGGCAAATCTGGTTATATGAAGTGAGACTCGTGGTAGGGATAATAGTGGTTTATATTCACTGTATTCATTCTTCCATTTTCCCCCGTGATTAAAGGTGTGGTGGTTGGGGGGTTGAGTTGAGTCATTAGAAGTGTATGACCTTTGTAAGTTCCCACTGTGAGCTGTCTGAGGAATGATTGTGCATATAGTTGGCTTTTTAAAAAGTGTACAGTTCCTCCTGTCTTTCCCTCCCTGGTCCAATAATCTGCAATAATCTCTGCAATCTGTGAGGTAGATCATCTCATAATGCCCCCCTGCCCCCCCAAAAAAAGACATGTAGGCAGCTTTTTCTTTATGGCACAGCTGCATTACTCAAAGTTGCCTGTATACTTTTCTTTTTTTTGTTTTTGTTTTTTTTAATGTATTTTATTGATTATGCTATTACAGTTGTCCCATTTTCCCCCTTCTCTCCCCTCCACCCTGTACCCCCCTCTCCCACCCACGTTCCCCCCTTTAGTTCATGTCCATGTGTCATACTTATGAGTTCTTTAGCTTCTACATTTCCTGTACTATTCTTGCCCTCCCCCTATCTATTTTCAACCTACATTCTGTGCTACTTATTCTCTATACCTTTTCCCCCCTCTCCTCCTCCCACCCCCCCTGCTGCTAGCCCTCCATGTGCCCTCCATTTCTGTGGTTCTGTTCCTGTTCTAGTTGTTTACTTAGTTTCTTTTGGTTTTGCTTTAGGTGTGGTTGTTAATAATTGTGAGTTTGCTGTCCTTTTACTATACATGTCTTTTCTTTATCTTCTTTTCTTAGATAAGTCCCTTTAGCATTTCATAAAATAAGGGCTTGGTGATGATGAACTCCTTTAACTTGACCTTATCTGAAAAGCACTTTATCTTCCCTTCCATTCTAAATGAGAGCTTTGCTGGATAGAGCAATCTGAGATGTAGGTCCTTGTCTTTCATGACTTGGAATATTTCTTTCCAGCCCCTTCTTGCCTGTAAGGTCTCTTTGGAGAAATCAGCTGACAGGGAACTCCTGATCATCTGATGGGAACTCCTTTGTAGGTGACTGTCCCCTTATCTCTTGCTGCTTCTAGGATTCTCTCCTTCATTTTTACCTTGGCTAATATAATTATGATGTGCCTTGGTGTGTTTCTTCTTGGGTCCAACTTCTTTGGGGCTCTCTGAGCTTCTTGGATTTCTTGGAAGACTGTTCCCTTTGCCAGACTGGGGAAGTTCTCCTTTATTATTTGTTCAAATACGTGCTCAATCTGTTGCTTTTTTCCTTCCCATTCTGGTACCCCCTATAATTCGGATGTTGGAACGTTTAAAGGTGTCCTGGATGCTCTTAAGCTTTTTCCTCAATTTTTTGAATTCTTATTTCATCATGCTTTCCTGCTTGTTTGATTCTATCTTCCTTCTGGTCCACTGTATTGTTTTGAGACTCAGATTCCTTCCTTTCACTATTGGCTCTCCTCCGCGTATCTTTCATCTCTTTGATGGTAACCTGCATCCTTTCATCTAAATTGCGCCCAAAATCAACCAATTCCGTGAGCTTTCTGATCACCAGTGTTTTGAACTGTGCATCTGATAGATTGGCTATTTCTTGGTCACTCAAAAGGATGAGTCCTGGGGGACTGATCTGTTCTGTTGGAAACATGTCTTATGTCTTTCCCTGTCTCTCCTTTTTTTTTCCGGTCTGGTCTGGTCGCTCTTGTTACAGTGAGGGGTGGAGCCTTAGGTGTGCACCGGGGCTGGGCACCCTGGTCGCTAGATTGTGACGTTATATGTGGGGGCGGGGGCGGGGGCGGGGGCGGGAGCGGGAGGGAACAATGGCGGTAGTTCCGTTCTCCTGGGCTCAGACCCTTCTTTGGGATCCTGGGCTGGGAGCTCTGCCCTGGTCCACAATCTCTGCCTCACTGGGTCCGCCAGCCGCAACTTGCGTACTCAGGGATCACCGCTGCGTTCTTGCGCCCTGGATGGCTGTCGCGCCGATTTCGCGCCAAATTTTCCCCGATCTCTGCGCACTGCCGACCGCGCCAGCCCCGCGCCCGCCCGGCTTGTCGTCTCCTACCAGTCTGGATGTCCGGGTCTACTTCAACTTCTTGGCTGTCTGACTTCCATTCAGATAAATCCTCTGTCAGTTCTGAGTGATATTCTGTCTGTAAATTATTGTTGTTCTAATCTTGGTTGTGCGAAGAGGTATGGTGTGTCCACCTATTCCTCCATCTTGCCGGAAGTCCCCGCCTGTATACTTTTCAAAAGCAAATACAATGATCTCTTTGTACCAGTGGACTTGTTTTCTTTGTTTGTTTGTTTGTTTGTTTGTTTTCCATCTTTGTGTGGGTCCCCATACTGTCCCATCCTCTATGAGACATACTTGGGCCTATTGGCCTGTACCCCATCCGACTCGTGCAGAACCTGGAGTTTTAACTTCCCAACTTGGTCTTGGCACCTGTGCTTAAGAGTGCTACTTGGGGGTGCTAGATTGCTACATTTGTTAATAGCAAGTCCTACTTTTCAACAGGATGCCAACCAAAAGTTTTCTTAAATTGAAATTGTCAGTGTTAGATGTCATGTTGGTGTTGAGACATTCTTTGATATGAGGGACAGGGGACCAGGAATGCCTGGATTTTACATCAGATCAAAATGATCTCTTCCTACCCAGTACCTGTGATCCTTCCCCAAGAAACATTGGGAACTGGGAACAAAATAACATTGTTAATTTAATTTGAATCTCAATCCTCTATATTAAAAACTTCAGTTAGCTGGATCAGACCATTTGGAACATAAACAGTTTCATCACAAAGCAGGTTCTGACAAAGCACCTCCATCCTACCCTACCTATCCAGCCCCTAAACTTGTATCATATTTCCTCTCCCCTGCCCTAATGGAAGGACTTAGAGTCTGGAAGGACCCAGGGGCAGGACCTGAGTCTGGTTACTCTTGCTGCTTTATTGGGTGAAAAAAGAGAGAGCAGGTTCCCCCCTCATGGGTCTTTGTGAGAAGACCAGCCTATGCCAAGCGCATGGGGGCTTTGGTACCCCCTGCCTTGGCAAAGGAAAGAAGACGGAGCTGTAATCGGCCCATAATCCCACTGTCAAGTGTCTTGGGACTCTTCCTGGGGGAGGAGTGTGGAGAAGGTTGAAGTGAGCGCGGGGTACTTCATTGGTCCTGCATGCTTTATACTCAGACCACCAGTGGAAATTACTGCCCTGTGTTGCTAGCCTGCAGGTTTGAAGAAACATTAAACAAAACATTAGACTTAAGAGATAGGCCTGTGTAGTATCACCAATCTGAGGAAAAGGAGCCAATCTTTCCCCATGCACTAGTATAGTAAAGTGTGTTAGAAATAAAATTGAAATGGGCATCAGTACTCCATCATTTGACCTACTCAGAATCAAACAGTGATGTCATGATGGTGTCAATGGAATTATCTTAGTGAATTTTATTGTGGAAGGATCTGTTTCCTACATCAGGATAGACCATAGGGCTTTGGGTTTTGTGATTTTATTTGCTTAGGAACTGAGTAATTGCCTCATAAAACAGCATGATAGTACTATTAACACTGAATTATAAGACCTGTTATTATAGAATGTGCTTTCCTAGTTGGGACAGGACTTCACTCTTTGGCACTTAAAATGATTAGTTTCTCTAAATGGGGTTATAATGAATAGTGTAAATTTTTACCTATTTAAAATAAAAAAGTTTACAATCTTGGGCGGCTTTTATGTATCATTTGATATTTTCAGGGAAGGAGTTTCTTTTCAGCGGCACTGGGAGTGCAGTATATTTAATGTTCAGAATGGAGGTGGTTAAAAATGAGGAGAAATACTTTATTTCTATCACACCTAAGGCCAATCTGAGATAGTCATTAAAGGATTTGCTCCATTGTGTTGCCTGATTTGGATATTACATATTAAAGGTTAACTGACTGTAAATTTGAAATTTTATGGGACTTTATTATGAATGATTAAAAAACCTAACTGAACTCTGTGACAGTGGGTTCCATACTTCCAAGTATGATTATGGAGTGAAAGTGAGATTTGTGTTGTTTTGACCACTTGTATGAAAGTCATTTATTCTGTTGAAGCAGTGGGATGTCTTTGGGCTCAGTTCTGCAGAAGGTGCCATGGGGTACTCTGAGATATAGGAAGTTTCAAGATGTATACAAGTGGTAAAGATGTAAATACATAGCAGGTTAATTTCAATTCAAGGAAATGATAGGAGAGAGAGGATTAGACGAGTGATTGCCAAAATAATGACAAGTTCAGAAATTGCAGTATAGGTAGTCAATCTTTGTGTGTGGGTGTTTTTTTTGTTTGTTTTTTGCCTGGAGTGACTGTTTATATATAGTATTTTGATCTGAATAAAAGGAAAAATCTGTCACATAGGTCAGTTGACCTTATTTTCTGTGGTTACCTTACATATAAGATATCGCCAGTTTTTGTTTGACACTTTGCCTTCTCAAAACATTATCTCATTCTATGTTGAGAAAGCTCCCTGGGGTCAAGTAGTTACTAGTCCTCACATTTTTTAAAATTTACAAATAAATGACAAAGTTGAGGCATGGGAGGTTGCATTCACATGGCTGCTTGGAGACTCGCCTATGGTCTCCTAGTTCAGGCTCTGCCATGTACTTTAACACAAGAATACAGTACTGTATGATAAATAATCTGAGTTTCAGCTGACCTCAAGACAGAGTACTTAAATTGTCTTTATAGGAGACTTTGTGTGGTCCTGAGTGCTTATTAAAAATGGTGGTTCTTTTGCAGGGAGCCGATTGAGTGAAGTTCTCCATGAATGTACGTCACAATGATGATGACCGACCAAATCCCTCTGGAACTGCCACCATTGCTGAACGGAGAGGTACCCATGATGCCACACTTGGTGAATGGAGATGCAGCTCAGCAGGTGGGTATAGTAAGAGGGAAATTGAAGTCAAATTATCTGAGGGGAAAACACTAACCCAATAATTGTGTTGAGACCGAAAGATCTGTGATTTCGAACATTGGCAGTTTTAGAGCTAAGTGTTTTTGTTGTAGAAGAACTGTATAATTTTTTAAAATATGATAAATTATGGTTTTTGAGAACAGCAAATCTTACCTCATCCAGTTAGTATTCTTGAAGCATCAAAAAAATGTCTGCTTTTTGAAATGAATCATTTTGAAAATATGTACCAGTCTTTGGAATAGAATGTTGCTCATGCCATATATTGTGCTTGACTGGCTTACCTTGTTGGCTGGAGCAGGACATTCAGCAGGCAGGTCAGCTTTTGACCTCACACAGGGTGTGACTGACCTTGACCAGATGCACAGATCCCTGCAAACTCAGCCTGTCTCCTAGAGCTGTCCTTCCAAATGTGGGGCTCACTGTTACTAAACATTACAGAATAGACAAGTTATTTCTGAACTCATCCATGTAGCATTTGGGGAAAAAATTAAACTGTAAGTACAACTTATAAAAATTATTAGAGACTGGACTATTCTGATAACATTAACTCTTTTATTAACAAAAACTGGGTCTGCTTAGTCTTATACTAATTAAACATCATTTTGTCTTTGCAAAGTTCTTCAGAAGCATAAAAGTAAACGTCTTTATCTTAGGAAAGTAGACTTGGAAACAATTGCTTACAAATGTATACCCCAAAAATATTAATAAATGAAATAAGTTAATCAGCCATTTTTGACATCAGTACATCTCCGCCCAGCCTATCGTAGTACAAGAACACTGTTTATCACAGCATATTAATACTCGTGTATATCTCTATTGGATCTTATTTTGCTGCTTAAAAAATGTTTTATTCTTCTTTCCTGCTGCAGTAGACTGTGAACCCCTTAAGAATAAGGAACACTGAATAGGTGCTCAGTGACCATCTGTCAGCTGAATACTTTTCATTCCCTTCTTACCAGCGGTGCAGATACCTGCCTTTCTGACTCCTTAGTCTTTCTGTCTTTCTGCTGGATCATTTTCACCAACACATATAGTGTCTTTTATCATAAGTACATAAACAACTACACCTCTCTCCACCCACAAAACAAAACTCCCTCCCTTGATTCCACACTCCCGTCCAGTTACCACCTTATAGCTCTCCTCCCGACAACAGAACTTCTCTAAATAGAGCCTCTGCTTCTCATCTCCATTGCTTTTCAGCTCCAGAGTCCTCGCTTGTGTCCTCCCACCTTTCTCTGCCAGTCTGCTGGCTTTATCTCAGGGCCTTTTTCTGAAAGCATACTTTGCTGTGTCCACTACCACTACTAGGCTCCAGGCCACATCTTTCACCAGGATAGGACAGTCCTCACTGGTCTCTCTTCTTTTATTTCACTTTTGTGCCATCAGAAAGCATTTGCCACACAGTCTTTTGAGTCTTCTTCTAAGAACATGCATTGTGTCACGTCACTGCCGCACTTAAAGCTATCCTGTTACCCGTGGAGTAAAATCCGAGTGTGGTGCCGTGGCCTGTTAGCCGTACGTCTATAGTCCTTGTCTTTCCCTTCATCGCTCTTCCACTACTGTGCTCCAGCCGCTCATGAGAAGGTCTCAAAGTACCGTGAGTGGTCTCGGCATGCCGTGTTTGCTCTCCCTTCTTTTAACTAATCAGAAGGATAACAAAAGACTTGGAAAGCACCCTCTGTCTCCTAAGTGTCCTCACCTGGTTCCTGTGCGCATCTGTACTCAGAGGCCTGGGGCCCCTGTCCATGTTATCGTGTGTCCTTTTAGTGTTTTGGTTTCTTCCTCATTTCTGTAATACAGTTTGCACAGAAGAGCCTTTTATAGATCATGAACCAGCAGATAAAGCCCTTAGTTATAGAATCATTCAGTTTCCTCTTTGGAAGTAAACCCTTTGTACCTAGAAATGACGAGAGACTGGACTTCCTCAGCAGGCCGTGCATTTACTTCAAGTCTAATTAGAAGCTGCTTACTCATTTTGGTTTATAAAATCACATTTTTAATTCATCCGAGACTTTTTCTGTAATGACAAGGGGAAATCTCTCTGTTTTATAAATAATAAAATATTAAACTTTCTCAAACTGGGGTACACTTACTCTAAAAAATCCTATCAGAAGGAAATGTTTCAGTCTTTCTGATTAGTAAATATGTGCTAGAAGCATTAACATTTATAGGTTATGCGGACCAAGCTATTGATGAGCATTAACCCTAAATTGCCCGTAATGGGTTATGATCGTTAGGTGGGCAGAGTGTGTTTGGAACATCCCTCCCAGCAGGACCACCCCAAGGTTTGTCATGCCTGGTTGTGGCCTCTGTTGTCCCTGTGGCTCAGCCTAGGTGGGGGCTCTGTGCCTGACCATTTCCTTCCTCTTTTTGCCCCCAGGGGCCCCATCCTGTATCTCTCTGATTCCCTCAGGCCTCTGCTCTCTGCTTTGGGTTCTAACATTGACCCTTGGCCTGGTTAAGTGTGACAGAGTCCTCCAGGCCTGTGTGTGGAACCGGGGCGGAGGCACAAGGGGAAAACTAACCCAAGGAGCAAGCAAAATCAATGATGGAGAAATGCCAGACAGGAGATAAGGAAAGAGGAGAGTGGTAGGGGTCACCAGAAAAAGGGCAAGGACCAAATGTGGGGACCCATGGATCCAAGAGCCTGGGACTGCAGGAGTTTTAAGTGCTGGCCTGGGGCACCTGTTGGCATTTGCTGCCTGCTCTTCAGAGACAGTGTGGTATTGTGCTCAGGGCTTCTTTTTAAAGGATCAGGACATAGAGGACACTCCAGAGAGAATTACCTGTACTGATGTTCGCGGAGGCTTTTACTGTGCTGTTCCTCTGCAGCAGTACTTGTTTGTGTTAATCAGGACCTTTTGGAGGCACAGTGTTATGATCAGTGATGGACGTAGCAGGCACTGTTCGACAGACCCTTGGCAGTGGCATTTCAAGGGAGGTAGCACTTGAGCTGCTTCTTAAGTATACTGTTGTAAAGAGCTGCCCGCTGGTTACGGGGCTCTTCCTCTGCATTTCTGTTAGTAGTCGGTATGGTGAAGCTTACCTTGTATGTGTTTACAGCTTTCTTAATGCTTTGCAGCTCTGTAGAGAACAGTCTAAACATGTCTATGTATGCAAGAGAACCACCACAGTTATGAGAAAGCTCTTCAGTCCCCACAGCCACTCTCCTGATTTCTGCCCTGTTGGTGTGAATTCAATACGTATGGGTTCTTGGCAGGCTTCTCTGCTCTGTTCTGGCTCTTTAAGTAAGAAACTGTTAATTTTCATTATCTGAAGCCATGTTAAGTTTGAATCCTTGGTCTGTCATTTTATAGAGGTAGCAGGGAAAGGATGCTTCTTTGCTTAAAATAAAAAGCCATCCTTATTATGAATGAAGATTTAAACATAATATATTATCAACTAAATAATAATGAGCAAGAACAACAGCAACAAATACAATATGGACAGAAGCAACTTAGCAGCTTTACTTATTCAACAGTTTTATTGAGATATATCCACGTCATGCAATTCACTTACAAAAAGTGTACAATTCAGTGGAATTTACTGTATTCACAGAATTGTGCAACCATGACTACAATTGATTTTAGAACATTTATTCAACCTGAAAAAAAATCCCAAAACCCTGTAGCAGTCATATCTCCTGCCAATTCTCAGGTAGCCACTAATGCTTTCTGTCTCTGTAGATAATTTGCCCACTCTGGGCATTTTATATAAATGAAATTGTGAAATGAAATGGTAGCATGTATCAGTACTTTGTACATTTTTTATTGCCCAATAACATTCCATTGGATGAATATGCTGCACATTGTGTATCCATTTATCAGTCGGTGGGCATTTAGGCTGTTTTCACTCTTTGGCCGTTTGCACTGTGGGCATGTTTTCATTTCTCTTGGATATATACCTAGGAGTAAGATGGAACAACTTTACTTTGAACTGTTTTCTAAATAAAACACCTCTGCTTCTTGTTATAATTTCTTCTACTTTGAATAGATAACATAGCTAAATAAAGTTTGCTTCTCTTAATATGGTAACTGTATATTATTCTTGAGTTATAAAAATCAGGTTTTGACTTGAGTTTTTGTGTGTGGCAAAATAAATTATAGTGCATGCCCTTCAGTAATCAGAATGTTGGAGCTTGTGTTGCTATTTTCAGAGCCTAGTGGTATATTAATGAAACTGCCTTTGTTAGGGACTTCTAGTACACCTTAAAGATTTAAAAGTGCAGCAGCTATTTTGAGCATGAAAAGGTAAGCATCAATCCAGTTTCCTACTTTTTCTGTTGTTTTTTTTTTTTTATAATCTCAAGAAGAATTCTAGCACCCACCAGTTGTGTAAGGAAGTCATTAGGTTCAGAACAGAAGTGCTAACATAGAGTTTCCTGATTTGCTAATTTAATCTGTGACACTCATATCCTCCATGAGGGTGGTGTACCACTCTACATTCTCACGTTCTTAGTGACTCTTCCCATGTCTGTATTCATTGGGGGTCTGTGGGGTGAGTTGGGGTCAGACGCCTCTGTCCTAACTAGCATATAGCACAGCTTAGAGGGCGCCCAGCCACATTTTGTTTGTCATATTTATGTCTCTTTTTTCTTTTAAGCTTGCAGAATATTAATTGCTAATGAGTGTTCCTTTGTGCTTCTTCTTCAGGAAGTAGATCTCCTTAACTGTAAACAGAAAGTGTATCCCTCCTGCCATCTCAGGATAGCATGCGAACAAGCTTGCCCTCTGAGACAGGACATTACGTTTGTCTCAGCTGCATCCAGTTCCCTTGCCTTGGCCTGTTCCTGCTGACCGGCACTTAGCATTCCGTTTTACTGAGAGTGAGGTTCCCCACCTTTTGTTTCTTCTTTTTAAAAGTCTTTGTTTCCCCTAGACAGAATACACAGCCATAGTTTTCCTGGAGCATTCTTTGGAGCACTCATTTCCAGGCAGCACATTAAACATATTAAAACTTTCCACGTTCAGATGGTGCTCGTCATCGGCGTGTCTTTAACATCAACTGTGCTGCTCCTGCTAATCCAGTGACCTTTTCTGTTCTGGTTGATATCTTCTTAATAACTTTTCCCCTGACAGCTTCCTTCTTGCATTCAGTAGTTCAGATCCTCTCACCACACTGGTTTACTCTTTAAACATCCTGATAGCCACTGTTTTAGGAGGACCCAGAATGAGTTTTAGCTCTCAGTGTGGTGTAGGAAAATGAATAAACAGTTCTTGGGAAGTTTGCCCAGGGACAAGAGGGATATTCAAATGAGAATGGTGCTGGCAGTTAAAGTAGAGGCTGAAGCCTATTGCTGCTGAATAACATATAGCAGCTCCTCTAATGATAGAATCCTATTTAGAAGCTGGGGCATGGCTTGAAAGTAGAAGGAATTAGGCTGGTCACATGTTGGGTTTGGGAAACCGAGTATGGGAAGCTCAGTCTTGTGTTAGAGTCTTCAACATCAAGATGTGTGAAAAATGTATTACTTGTGCAAATAGTTTAAAGAAAACTATTATTGCAAACTGCCTTTGTGTTCTACCACTCAAACTTACAAAGACCTGGTATCAAGATATTGTCAGTCTCTCTCTCTCTCTTTTGTTTTTTTTCAGATTTAGAGTAGAAAGGAGGAGTGAGAAAGTAGGATTTGTGACTGAATTAAGGAGTGACTAAAAAATAGATTTGTTCATTTTAATAAGCATTTATCAAATGTCTTCTATACCAGCATTGTATTAGGTGCTGGTGACATGAAGATGAATAAGACACTGTTCTTGCCATAAAGGAATGCGCAATCTATTGGGGAGCAAAATGTAGTTTAACGCACCCCCCCCCCCCAAGGGGCTGTAGTTACTCATATCTGGTGCTTAGATTGTTAGATTGGGAGATACAACCCGGTCCTGAGAGCACAGAGGCAGGATGGAGTAGGGCATAGGATGGCTGAGCAGGAGACCAGAGCAGGCTGGGAAAAATGTCTGTGGGGAGGCTAAGCCTCAACAGAGGTCTCAGTTGAAGTGAAGTTAGGACTGTTATTCAAGCTTCATGTATAATGTAATCAGTTTCTGTTTTATGAAGTGAGAACACTGTGTAGGGATAGCATATTTCAAGTGGAGATCTAAGTAGTGGCACCCCCAACAAACTGTCTACACATTCTACACTCTCTTTTCTATTCAGTGTTCTTGTTAGTGAATCTGCCTGCTCTCTGAGGCATCCAGTTGGGGTCCACTCTTGTCCCCCTGCTGTCTGTTCCTCAGAATGTCTGAGTCTGCAGAGGTACAGATAGGGAGCATCCGTCAACCGGAGTTACTTTCCAGTGGCCCGGGCAGCACTCCTGCTTCTTTCCACTGTAAAAGGGTGTGAGTTTATCTAGGTCTGCAGTCTCATTTTACAGTTCTCCCTGCCTTAGGTTTGCCAATTCTCACTACAAAGCCTTCCGAAAAGGCATAGCCTATGCATAATCTCAGTCTCAAGAAGGAAAATGTTGATGCTGTATCATCAGAGGGTGTTGTTATATGTAGCACCCATGATAATTATGACATATGACATATAATTATGACAGCTCTGAGCTGTCTGGGTTGAGAGACACTTCAGAATTTAATTAGCCAGAGGCAATAATAATAAGATACAAGATGTAGTCAGTATCCTTCAAATGGTAGAAATTGAGCTGCCTTCAAAAAGGAGAGGATTAAGGAAAAAGACTGGCGTGGCAAGGTTGCACTGCAAAATAATGGCAATTTAAAACTCTGCTGCGGTTTTAACATTATGATTGTTTTCAACTTGGTGCACTGTTTGGCTGGCTGCACTGTAAACTCAGGAGAACAGGGACTGTGCCTCTTGTTCACACTTTGCCTGGCGTCTGAGGTAGCGTTCAATAAATCCTTCAGAAGAGATGAAGGAAAAATGAAATGAATTTAATTCATCTGGACTGGGGCTTGAAAGTTGTCTGCGTGTTGCATTTGTCATGCAAGCATTTTTTTTAACCTTTATACGTAACAGAAAAATTAGGTGCCAAAAATTTAAAGTTGGGAGATTTACTTATAATTCTGGATCTTTCTGTTTATCTGGAAGACCCAGAAGATCTGATGACACTGGGCTTGTCTTTGCACTCGATAACAAATGACTGGCAAAAAGCAGCCGCTGCCTTCACTGGGGCATGTCGCCCTCAGGCCCCACTCTGAGCTTCACTCCGTTTCCCAGCTTGCCTGGGCTCTGTGGTCATCCGAGTTCGGAACCTGGAGACTGTGAACTTTTTTTACCTCTGAAATTGCATCCTGTGCTCACATATGTTGTGCTGTACATATAACAAAAACATTTAATTTTTTTTTTCCTGGCACACTCATCATGTATCGCACTGATGAAGTGATTTTTAAGCCTTAGTTTTCTTCTTTCTTTATGACTTGTAAACTGAACTAGTGTGGGCTTCGGTTCACATGGTTTTGTAGAGGATGTCAGTTATGCCTTCCAAGTTAGGACCCCTGCGTTGTTGTTTTTGGCCTCTGCTTTCTAGTGAGCACTGTATGAGCCCCTAAACAGTGCTGCACTGAGCACTCGCCACAGCAGAGGAAGGGCAGAAGAAACAAGCAGGCGCCTTGGTTTTACTGTTTACAGACTGGTTGGGGGACATTAAACACAGATGCGAGGTACCATCATTGCAAGGGCAGAGATGCAAATCCTTATGTTTACAATCTCTTGCACAGTTTCCAAGAATCAAGGCTTCGAAGTACTTATTATTGGAATAGAATTTTTAAAGAGTACTCTTTTTGTGGTGTTACCTAGATGAGGCATTTTTATGTAAATCATTTCTATATTAACTTTCTCTCTGAATAAAAAAATTAAATTTGGTAGATTTCCAACCACTGATTTAAATTTTTTTTTTGAAAAATGTGTATTTGTCACATTGGATGCAATGTGACAGCTATTGATGCATCTCATTGTGCAATAAAAATATACATACACACACAGAGGAAGAAAAGATGGGACAATTCTCTATCCAGAATGTGTTAAGACATATGTTTGCACATAACTGTTTTCATGTAGGCAGACTCTGCTCTTTTTAAAAAAAGTTTTTTTTTATTATTTTTAGAGAAAAGGAGGGAGAGCAGGGAAGAGAGAGAGAGAGAAGAAACATCGGTTTTGTTGTTTCACTTATGTATGCATTCATTGGTTGATTTTTGTGTGTGCCATGACCAGGGATCAAACCCGCAACCTTGGCACCTTAGGACAGTGCTCTAACCAGCTGAGCTGCAGAGCCAGGGCTACACACACTCTGCTGTTTTTCATCCAGATGTTTGACTTAAAAATATGGCTATATCTAAATTATATATGTTACACTCCAAACATGGCAATAGTGAACAAACTACATAAAATTAGTAACATTAATCTTTTAAGTTCCAGATGCAGTTGCAAAAAATAAAACAGCTTGCCAAAAGAGCCAGTTGTTGAAACGCCACATTATTGTATCTAGGTGATTTTGGGTTTAGCTGCCTTCAGATTACATTAGTTTCCTCACTTAAATCAAGATTAGCTAGAATTAAGTGCCTCTTAGTAATTTTTAACAGCTCTACTGTTAAAAGAAATTGCAGCTGCGCTGTGGTGTCCCTCCAGAAGAGATAGAATTCATGTGCCACTTCAGTATCGATGCCTACATTGGTACTCTTCCCAGCCCTGGGGCCTTTTTCCTGAGCAGGTGGCCATCAGAACAGATCATTGCTGAGCAGGAACTGTTTTATGGGCAGCAGGTGTGTTTAGCACAATCATTAACGAGAATAATTAATTTGACCCTGCCTCTTCTGAATTTACTCTTTACTGCCCCTTCTTTGCTCCTGGCAATATAGTAGTGCACACTTGGGTAAAATGGACAGTCTACATTTTGAAAATTACTTGCCAAGGGTTTTTGCTTGGCAAGTAATTGGGCAGTGAAGTGGAAGTAGCAGAGAGCTGGAGGTCTGGTTTGGGGGCAAGCTGACTAGAGTATTTTTATCAGTCAGACTGTCCTTAGGGTTCCAGTCCTACTATTTTTCAAACATTGGTAATCAGTTTTTGTGAGTCAAAAATTAGATTTGGAAAGAAACAGACTTTTGCTGTTATCCAATTATGTTGCATGACTTTTAATTTTTAGGAGAGGTTGTTAAAATGTTCCAGAATTCATCAGTGAAACATATTACTTCCTCAGAAAAAGTTTCTTTGGTCTTTATGTTGGAATATTGAGTTGTACTCTAGTTCGTGGGAGAAACCATGATACACTGAAGCATATGCATTGGGTAGTAAAGTTGTTTGATAGCTAAAGTTGCTAGAGTTATGTTGCTCATTCATTTTTTCTGATTTGACCAGTTTAATTTTTATTTGCATTGAGAGACTGGATCTGTGTAGGACCTATCTTTTCATCACTTTTGCAAAAAGTCCATAGAAGAAGAATTCTGACAGAGTGACTATTTATAATTTACTTGGTGCCTTTAGTTATGACTGAAAATAAAAGCAATATAAGATGAATATAATGTGAATTAGACAGAAATTGCAACCATTTTTTTCTTGCTGTTGAAATGGGAAATCAGACCCTGTCTATGAATAACACCCATTTTAAAGACTTAGGGAATCAGTGGAGGGTGGAGTTGGGTGATAGAGGACATTACCCTTTCATAAATGAGTGTTCACACCCAGTTTCCTTCTGAGAGTCTTCTAACTCTTAAAGTGGGTCACTCAGGGTCAGGCACTGAGAGTTTTCCCACTTCATTGGCTGCCTGTCCACAGGGCTGCGGGGGGACTGGAAGACTGGCCTCGCACCAGGTGTGTGCTCCTCCTTTGGCGGGTGGCAGCAGTTCAGCTTCCAACAATTGTCCGAAAACCAAGCAGGGAGTATAGAATAAAAGGGCCCATAAGGTTGACTCTTGGCAGAGATTTCAGCACCTTCACGATGTAAAAGATACATTGAAGGTTAGATTTTTTTGACACTGAAAGAATCCCAAGTGTCTAAATAAATTTTTGGCATTTATATCAGACTTAAATGTTATGTTGTAAGCATGCTGCTGACCACCAGCAGGCTTTTAGTTTCAACTTTTAGTTGAGTGTTTATTTGTAGGCAATAAGTTAAATTGCTGGAAAGAATGGCTTTTATTTGATATTTTAATTTCTTTGTTGTCTCCGTGATGGAGGGAACTAATAGGAACTATTTGAGGGCATACGAGGTGCTGGGAATGGTGCTAAGCATGCACATCATTTCTCCCAGTAATCATGACCCTGTAAAGTAGTGATCATTTTTACAGACAGAACCAGAGGCCAGAAAGGTTAAATACTTGCAGCTGGCAAGGCACAGCACTGGGATTCGAATTCACTTTTGTCCTACCTCTCAGGAATGGTGGGTTTGCTTGGGTTAGGCATCTTTCTGTTGTCCTGTTCAGGTAAACGGTCTGGAGAGACATGGAACTGGGTTTTGCACAGTAGTAAATGGTGAAATTCACCAAGGAGAGTAATTCTGGTTCATTATATGACCTTCATACTAACTCTGGGAAGTGGCTGTGATTCTGACTCAGGAGCTCCTGAGAATTGCAGACTGAGCAGTCCTGGTAGTGTCTGAGGCCTGGAGGCACCAGTTGAATTTGGAGGAGGAGTTGGGAGTGAAGTCATCTGAGGACCAGGTCATGGAGCTGCTCCCTTTCTTTCCTTAGGGAATGGTTTTCTCCCTGAGATTAGCAGCAGGGGAGTGGTTGGTTCCCTTTGGGGTCAACAGCTGCTGAGAGATGGTGGTGTCCAGAGAAGGATAGCAGGCATCCCTCCTCCCCCCTCCTCCTTGGGAGACTCACCCTAGAAGATGGGGGGGAGCCTTTTTGTCTGCCTTCTTTTCCTCCCAGACTCCGCCTTTCATTTTCATTCAAACATTACATCACCCCAGAGGCACAGTTTTTGTGTTTTAAGAAATCTAAAAACTTGTTGTAAGACTTGAACCTATTAAATTGTTTTTCATTCCGAATTTATAATTATTTCTCTTAAGTAATGCCAGAATAAAAATAAAACTAAGTTGATCCTTCGAAGAGTAAGAAAATGGCCACTTTGTTATGAGCACTTTTAAGTCTGTCACCTCTGGGTATTCCTGTTCTCAGGGGTACGGAATTCTGTCACGCATTATTTGTGCCGTGAGCCGTGATACCACGCCCTCTTGCTAGCCAGTTCCTCATTTTTTTTTCCTTTTTTTTTTTTAGATTGATGCAGGGCTGCTTGGACTTTGACTCTTCTCAAGATGTTAATTATGTGTTTCAAAATCAAGTGTTCTGTTAAGAATCACTTACGCATAGTTTTGGAAAGAGAACTGGAGTCAGGGAGTTGCTTCAGGGGTGCAGAATATTGTTTTGGAGGCCTCGAGAAATCAATCTTCAGACTTAGTTCATTTACCACCAAGACATATTTAGTCAGTGTATATAAACAAAAGAAGTCACAGTGTGCCTGGACATTATTTGTCCCAGATGGAGTTTAAACTTGGCTCATTATACTGCACTGATGTCATGGTGCATAAACTGGCCCTGAATTAGGGACGTGCACAGAATCGGCTGTTTGCCTGTGTGTGCTGAGGGTGTGTGAGGAGGGGAGGGGCTGGCTGGAAAATTTTTGTCACGTTTTCCCTGTGTTGTCTGCAGAGACTAGTGTCAGTCCTGAATTTGGACTTGGTGCAGAATGAGGGAAGCATTGGCCTAATCTGTTCATTTGTACAAGTCGGCATGTGTGTGCACTCAGGACGTCATTCTTCTAAGACTGAGAGTATGAATGCGCTGCTGAGCTTTCCAACTGTTGCTTACAAAGTGCTGAGACTCAAATCTGGAAAGGAACACCTTAAAGCATTATATTTTTGAAGAGTATTTTCAATCTATTTGCCATGAAACCCTAAATTTGTCATTTTTAAAAAAACTTAATGGTCCAAAGTATCCAGCTGCATAATTCTGTTTTCCTGGATTGTATGGTACATAACCTCTCAAACTAGTTGCTTAATTGTATGAAAAGGCCAATGCCCAATGCCCCTGTGAGAATCTGGCCAGGTTTAATTCTTCCTGTGTGCTTTGGGAGGGCAGCTTAAGGGTCAGAAAAGGGTCCTTTCTTGGACTTCTGAGCACTTAATAGGAAATTTTCACACATTGTGGTGTTATTTTATTACATTTTATTGCTGACTTTCGTTATGATAATCTTAATTAGAAGCATTTCCAAGTAATTCAAACCCTTTTGTAGATGTAAAGGGCTTAGATTTCAGGACTTCTGTGAATGGATTCCAAAGTCACTGTTGTTGCCCGGATCCATGGAAGCTGAACAGACTCTGGAATGTGAATTGGTTAGGAGGTGAGCCTTTAAGGAAAGCCAGAATGTTCCCCAAACGGAAAATCTGGTCAGAGGTGAGAATTGTCTGGTTTAAGATCTTATTGAAAACACGAAACATGGCAGATTCAGTAAAATTTTTTCATCTGACTCCCTTATTAAAGACCACTTTTTTTATTACGTGGAAGATTTGCCACTGGTAGAAAGAAACATAAAGAGAACCAAATAGTAATGAAAGTTACTTACTGAGCACATTCTGTGTGTAAGGCTGGCACCAAGACTGTACCAGGGCTGCTCTGCTTCTGAAACACACGCGGGAGGGAGGTGGACATCGCCACTTTTTTCCGGTGAAAGTACAGGGTTTGAAAGGTTAAGTGTCTTACTTAGCAGACCTGGGACTCAACTATAATCTTTCTTTTTTATGTTTTTTTTTTAAGTTACATTTATTGGGGGTGTGATCTTTCTGATTTCCCCTTCTCACTGTGGGTCTTGTGTATCTTAGTTGACTGTTAAATGATTAGTTCAAAAATGGATTGAAACTAAAATGAGATTAGGTTGAAATCCTAGCACATCTGAATTCTAAACACATTATACCATTAACTCCCCCAGGTATTTGCTTGTGTAATTGTTCTTATTCAGTTGCAGTCTTCCACTCTCCCATTAAATGTCCCTCTCAACTATAACTTTTCCTGATTTCTTCATGGTTTCTTCAGTTTCCATAATACTTGATAATCATTTTATTATATTAATTGTATTGTCTGTTCCTCCAGCAACACATAATAGGTCGGATTTCATCTTAGGTCAGTTTTCTCATCTTAGAATCATCAGTGCTTAATAAAGTGTAATAATAGTAACCACTCGGCAAGTCTGTGTTGAATACTTAAGAGTTCAATAATAGCATTAAGCATTAATAAGTTTATAATAATTAATGCAAAGTCAAGGCCTTAATAAGTGATAACATACTCTGCGCTGGCATGGTGGGGGCATGGGGGAATCCTTTCTCCCCTGCAAAATCCTTGCAAAACCTTAGAATGTTACATATTTGTATTCATTTCTGATTTTATGTTACTGGGCACAAAAATATCAAGCAAGTAATTAATAAAGTATAGTAATTAGAATAGTTAATTTTAGAATATTTAATGACAAAGTACTGAGAACTGGTTTTCTGTTGTAAGGATGAGAACATTCTTCATGAGCACATTATTTCCTTTTTTTTTTTAATCCTCACCCAAGGACATTTTCCTTTTTTCTCATTACTTTCAGAGAGGGAGAGAGGGAGGAAGGAAAGGAGGGAGGGAGGGACGGACAGAGAGAGAGAGAGAGAGAGAGAGAGAGAGATATCAATGGGAGAGAGAATCATCGATCGATCGCTTGTCACCATTCAAGCCAGTGGGAGATAGAACCTGCAACCTAGGCATGTGCTCTGACCAGTAATTGAACCCACAACCTTTGGGTTTATTGGACTACACTCCAACCAAGCCACATTGGCCAGGGCATGTTATTTCCTGATTATTTCTTGGGGGTAGAACAGTGTTAAATGAATAAGGTGGCCAACATTGAAATGGGACTTAAGATTATAATGGTAGAATATTGGGATATAGGTAGTTAAATATGTTTCTTCACCGGTCTTGAGATTCTGACAGTAGAGTTGTTTGTTTAGGTTCAATGCACAGCTTTCCAGAGTTGTGTGACGTTAATTTAATTAGCACATCAGTGTGGATCATGTTGCTCTGTCTCAGCCAATCAAAACCAGTTGAGGTAGCTGTGATCTAAATGGAGGGAGACATTCTAAGGATTCAATATGCAAAGCACATACTGAGAAGTGGCCCAAACTGCTGATTCCTTATCAGTGTGGCTAGAGGCCAGCTTGGGAACACAGGGTCCATGGATGGAATTGAGGATGAGAAAGGGCTTGTACCTCATTTGGTGGACATTTTTGACGGATTCATTCACCCTGAAATGGTAATGACAGGAACCAAGTTTTGTTCTCAGCTAACATAATTTTTAACTAAAGAAAGAAGAGTTGTATTTTTGGTACTCAACAACTCTGAGAATTTGTTTAATAAAATGAACGTAATCATACTTCAAATGCACAAGTATATTTGGTAGCTGTTAGTTACTCTTATCCACGGAAAAACTACCCTTATGCTTACATGGAATTTTGGTCTTATATATTCTTGGTTTTTATCTTGAAGTCCTGTAGTTGAAACTTTAGACTCAGGCATTTGTGGTTCTCTTAAAAGAGGCTTTTAACCTAGTTTTGGTCATCTGTATTACATTTTGCTTTTTTTCCCCCCCATTTAAGTTAATGCTATATTTTTATTCTTAGCAAACAGCAGCTCTTTTTGTAATAAAATCTCTTTATTCTAGGCAGTATACAATTAGTGGGAATGTAAATGTACAGTTTTTACAAGCTGCCATTGTATTTTTTATAGCCCTTACCACTATCTGTAAATGTTTTATTTTTTTAAGTAAACAGTTTTTTAAATTTATTTTTAAAATATTTTATTTAATTATTTTTAGATAGAGGGGAAGGGAGGGAGAACGAGAGGGAGAGAAACATCAGTGTGTGTTTGCCTCTCACACACCCCCTATTGGGGACCTGGCCTGCAACCCAGGCATGTACCCTAGACTGGGAATTGAACTGGTGACCCTTTGGTTCGAGGACTGGCACTCAATTCACTGACCCACACCAGCCAAGACTGTTTTGTTTTTTTTTTATGATTCCTCCCACCCCCATCCCATGCAGTTTGCATTTAATAGCTCAAAGTGGACAAAGCTTTGTATTATCTAAGATACTATTCCCAATGCCCAGAGGAATGCCTGACCCATTCTGAGCACTCATTAATATTTGCTTAATTAATACCAAGATGTGGTCATTCTTCTAAGGACACTGATTTCATTAAATGCAGGCAGGTATTGAACTCTTGAATGTATGTGTTTTCAGCAGGCAGTGGAGTAATTTCAGTGTATAAAAATGTCCTCTTTGGTTCATCTGATTTCTTGTCCTTTGATTGCCTATGAATCCATTCCTGTCTTTTTTGTTAATGACAGATGATTTTTGGGAGGCATAGAAACTTCAGATGCAATCTTCCAAGTAGTCATGTTTTATTTTTCTTATGCCTACTATTGGGCCAGAGAAATGGCATCAAGTGATTGTGATAATCAAGTGGTTAGCTCATTGCTTTTTCTGAGGATTCTAAGGGAATTCAAGGTCTTGACAAAGACTTTATGAGAATAAGTCCTGCGCAATATAAAACACTCATTTGTTGTTGGTTGTGGGATTCCTTACCATCTAATGCTGCAGTGGTAGCGAGGCGTTCTGGCTCAGGGAGTGAGAGCATAGATTTCCTAGAAGAGAACGAGTGTCCTCCGTCTTTGGTGGCATCCCTCTGACCCGGTTAAGTGCTTGTTCTCCTTAGAGCTATTTACTGAAGCATCTCCATAGAGAACTGACTGTGAAGCCTGCCCCGATCAGAGGGGGAAGCTGTGTGTAGAAGAGTGTGTCTTTAGTCAGACAGGGCTGGAGTCCAGTACTAGCTCAGTCCTTTTGTAGTTCTGTGACTTTAGACCAGTTACTTACCCTCTTTAAGCCTCAGTTTCCCTATCCGTAAAATCTGGCTAGTAATACCTTCCTGTCAGGAGCATACAGTTGCTATAATTAATAGCTATTTATAGAATCATTGTAGAAAAAAACAACTGTTTGAGAGATGAAAACATCTCTTGATGTGGACAACTTTTGAAGCTTCTGTCTTTTGAGGAAATCAGAATATTAAAAGTTTTAGAGCATAGCCCTAGCTGGTGTAGCTCAGTGGATTGAGTGTTGGCCAGCAAAGCAAGGGGTTGCTGGTTCAATTCCCAGTCAGGGCACATGCCTGGTTTTTGGGCAAGTAGGGGCCATGTGATAGACAACCACACATTGATGTTTCTCTCCCCCTCTCCCTCCCTTCCCTTCTAAAACTAAATAAATAAAATCTTAAAAAAAATTTTTTGGAGCATTGGAGTTTTCTTGCTCCTTGCTTTAAACAGGTTGAGTTCTAAAACCCAGGAAGAAACAAAACAAGACCATTTGTCCTGTTGGTGGTGTTGACCAGGGAGGGAAGAGTTTTACATGCCGTGCGTGTCCTGTGCCTTGACCCGGTGTGTGAGGACCCTTTCAGGCTTCTGGTCTTGAGTGTTCTCTTCTGCCAGCTTTGGACTCAGGCCTCAAGTAGGACAAGTGAGCAGGTCCAGTACCTTTCTATTTTACCTGCTCATGTTTTAAATCTTGGGACACTTTTTTTGTGTTATGTTATCACCATGAAGATAACCATTGGTCATCTGTAGTTCATTTTCTTGACTGGAGAAAAGAGAGACAATGAATAATGTGTTACTTGAGGTCAGCTGTGGTCTGCAGAGACCTGAGTGTCAGGTGTGTGTTGTTGGATGGCTCAGGTCCTGTGGGGGCCTGGGTAGAGCTCTCCTAAGATTTCTCTGGAGTTTGAGAATATGGAAAAGGAGGGAGGGAGAGAGAGAATATGAGAGAGATATCACAAAGGTGTTACTAGTCCTCTCATGTAGTCAAAGGTCACTTTTCAAAAGTTATTAGATATTCCTGGGTAGAACCCTTTCTTACATGGAACTGTTCTGTAGCTTTTAGGTCATATCACTTTGTCCAGTAAAGGTATTTGTTGGATGATCACAAATGCTGGCTCCACGTGCGAAGTGTTCGTTTACACACAAGACAGCTAAGACTAAGGCAGGTCTCACAAAGAGTGGCAAGTTGGGAAAAGCTCCAAGTGTGAAATGGCATCTCCTCTCCTGTCATAATGACAGTAATTATTTAGGCAGGTGGCTGGTGATTTTTTATTTGGGGCATTAATTAGGTATTTGCCTTCAGGAGTAGTCTTAGATACTATTGATCTCATGGTTAATCAACCACTGTAAATTTAAATTGCAAAAGTAATTTTCCTGTTCTCTATTAACTAAGAAACAGTTGAATTTAGACTTAATATTAAGGAAAGATGTTACTCCTGTTTCAGTTTGTCTTTTGGGTAAAGCTTTCCCAGGATGCTGTGTTTAACCTTTTGCTCAATTATATTAATCCAACCTCTTATTTGGTTGTTTCTTTGGACTTTGAAAGAATGGTCACTTATTTTTCATTAAGCCTTGATAAACTGTGTTTGGTGATTTCGAGCCGCTTGGTTCATATAGCACTAACAGATTTGAAGCAGAGCTGATGGAGCAATAGTAGCCTGAAGTATGCTAATAATTTGGTTGACATGCTTCTATTTTAACATCTATGGGGCAAAAGTCTATCAGTGGTTAAAAACTCTACTTTTTTTTTTTTTAACTCCTTTGACAAGACACAGAATGCAGTGTGAGTTTTTTTAATGCTGACTTTGGAAGTGCAGGAAATGCTTATTTGAGTGGACAAAAAATGATGAGGTTTGGACAGTGATGTTATGTTTCACATTCTGTATTTAAAAGATCCTATAACAGCTATGTCTGCTTTGTGGCTAGAGAAAGAAGGAGGGAAGGAGGAAGTCAAGGGGGCAGGGGGAGGGAGGGGGAGAGAGAGAGACAGAGAGATGCTGGGGAGAGGGGGGAGAGAGATAGACACACACACACACACACACACACACACACACACACACACTTGTGTGATACAAAAGGTGAAGTGCCAGGGAGCCTGCCAGGGTGTGAGTCATGTTGCTCAAGGCTCTGTGTGCATGTCCTTCTGCTGCCTTCTCATTCATGTGTGGTGTCAGGGAGAGATCAGTGGGCTGGGGTGTGTCAAATTTTTATTTTTATCTCTCCTTTATTGACAGTGAAAACAGCAAGGAGGTCAGTCTGCTTCAGCAAAGCAAAATGCTTTTATTTAAAATATTTCAGTGCCAAGATGAATATGGTTGGCTCAAATAATGACTTTGGCTTTACTAAGAAGAACTGATATTGGGACACAGGAGATTTGCCTGGTTTCTGAGGTAACTTGGTAGATTATAATCTGGTTGCCATAGCAACTCAGCAGCAAGGAACATTACAGGAACTAAACATTTGAAGGGAGGTATTTTAGAATGATGCTTAAAAACCCTTTACCTATCCTTTTTTCCCCTGAAGTGGGATGAGGCTCTGGAATTGACCTCATCAGAAGAACAGAGAGGAAAGCATAAGTGCCTTTTGGTGGCTGGATACTTCTGGGCCATTCTTTGAATGTGGCCTTGTGTCAGTGACAGCTAAGGAACTGTTACAGACATTTTTTATGCAGTATAATAAGCAGGTAATGTGACAGAATCTGAAAGATACCCGACTAAGCAATCCCTCTTCTTGCCTGGGACCTTAGATACTGCTGGTGAGTTGTACTTTTAGAGCCAGCATTCAGGACCCGTGTGACAGTTATGAGTATGGAGGAACAGTATGAACTTGGGATTATCGAGGAGTATCTGGGACATAGTCTTGGTGCCCAGTGGGTTTTTTTCCCAACTAATTAATTCGATAGGCATATGCAGGGTCCAGCACAAATAAAGCCCCTGTATTATTACAAAACCATAAGCATGTAATTCTGTAATATAACAATGTCACACTTGAGCACACCATATGACATTTTAGGTGACATGTTCAAATTAAAACTGTAGATTATTACACCCACATTATTATCCTACTGACCACACTCAAGCAGGCATTACTTCTGCCGGACGCTGTGTTGTAGGCCTGTCCCTATAGGTATGAACACAAAGTAGGTAGTTTCTGCTCTATTACAGTGATGTTAGAATTGGTCTATGGATTTTTAAAAACACACAGATAATTTTCTTTATTGGAGTATTGTTTCATTCCATTATAATCTAGTTCAATGTTTATATAAAAATAAAGTTAAAATTTTTTATGTTAGGAATGACTTTAAAAGCTCAGTTTCAAGAAAGCAGTCGAAGTGTTTTAATCACTCTATAGACATCAAGAGATTTCCTTTTGAGTTTGTAAAATGGTGAGAGTTTTGAATACTTAAGACTGAAAGATTATTGACACAGTATGGTACAGGGAAAATATATCACCTTGAAATAACTGATACAATTCAAGATAATGAGAAACACCAAGGATGAAGTTTGGACTACATTTTGCTGAGAGGTCCTGTTTTCTCTAGTTAATGTAATCTGAATACATTTTAAAAACTAGAAAGTTATGGTGCATACATAAATAAAGTTGACTTTTTAAATTCATGAAAAGAAAGCTTAATTTTTAAGTTAAAATAATTATTTGCAATGTTTTTTCTTATGTTTTATTACTTTCATTTATTTAGTAAAAATAGTTATTAAGCACTTATTCTATGCCAGGCACAGTTTTGAATACTTATTCTATGCTAAATCTTGTGCTTTTAAAGCCTAAAGAACAATAGGCACCGATATAATTGCTTAATTAATTGATTGCAATTGCAAATTCTAGGAAGGAGAAATGGAGTGTTTGTTTGTTTTTGGAGAACATATATATTGTTGGGGTCCTGACCTTTCCTCAGAGTGAAATGCCAATTTTTAGGCTCACAAGGATGAGTAGGCCTTAGCCGGCTGGGGAAAGAGTGGGGTGGGTAGTAGGCAGAGATGAAGGGGAACAGGAAGGGGGACAGAGATGAAATGGTTGCAGACAGGGTGGATGTGTGTTGATGGTATCAAGGGAGGGAGGAACAAGGCTTGATCTAAGAACTGTAAGATGAATATCACTGACACCTTGTCAATTTCTAGAAAGAGTAATTATTTTATTAGTGTCAGCCTTGCACATTATGATTTTTAAGTACAGTTTTTAAGCCTGGATTACATTCTTTAATTTGTATTTACATATAAATTAGTGATTTTTCCTATTTTATCTAAAGGAACTAAATTAGATTAGAACTAAAACTGTGAGGCTCTGGAAAGAAATACTTTTCCATTGCTGTGTTTGGCCCAGTCCTTTGGAAGTTGTCATTTGTATGTTCACATGACTAAAACACTGAACTTTATGTAATAGATTTAAAAATCTGACTGTAATAGCATAATGAATAAAATATATTTAAAAAATAGATTTAAAAATATGAGTGTTTGGTTGGACGTAGTGGAATATATTTTTATTTTGTACTGTTCATTATTATTTCTAGATCCTATAGAGATACTTTTTTCCAAACCTTTTAAAAGAAATTGCTTTCTGTTGTTACACAAAAGAATTATATAACCCATGTCAGTAATAGATACTTGGGAATAGTATGCAACAGTGTTAGATCAGAATCCCATTTCTCTGTGCTGTTTTCCTTTGTAAGTATGGTTTCTGGTCTTTTTTCTTTTTTAACTGTCATTTCTAAATCAGTGAAAGAGCAAAATGAAAAAGTATCTTAAAATTGAATTTTTTAGTTAAATCACACCATAAGCACAACTGGAGAATTCCTTTAGCTAAATTCAAATGCATATACTTACTGCCCCCACCCCCCTCTGCTTTGAACCAGGTCTAAGACATGTCCTAGGTTTTGTGTTTATACAAGATTTTGTGCCACATACTTCCCGTCTGGTACATGAATTTAGTAATAAAACTTTGAAGGAAAATCCTAGATGTTCTAATATTAAATTGAAATTAATGTGTTACTTTGGCAGGTTATTCTCGTTCAAGTTAATCCAGGTGAGACTTTTACAATAAGAGCGGAGGATGGAACACTTCAGTGCATCCAAGGTAAGAAGTTTTTTGGAAGTCTTCTAATCAAAGGAGTTTAATTTTCCTTTACTAATGTAAGAAAGCAAAGTTTTTCTCTGTGTCTACCTGTGACTTTTTAGAAGTAAAATTTATCTTGGATTTTTTTCCTTTTCTTTCTGTCAAGTGGGAGCTACTTAATGCTGATGTAGACTCTGATATATAAAGGAAAAAGTTAAATTTCTCCAGTATTCTATTGACATTTAAGTTGAATTCATTTAACTTGGGAAGGCAGAAGCTTCATGTATTATGGAATTTGGTAGACCTGAAAATGCAGAGATTTTAAAAGACCCTAAAATTACAATTGAGAACTTTTTCAAATTAGATAAAAGCTTTAAATATAGATTTTGTTACTATCCAAATGATGTTTTTAGAGGTAAAATCTGCATTAACTATCTGTTAGTTATTTACTAACAGATCACTGCTAAGTTTGGTGCCTTAAGACAACATTTATTACCTTACAGTTTCTGAGGGCCAGGAGCTTGGGCACAGCCAAGTTGTGCCCTGTGGCTTTAGGCCTCTCAACACTAAAATCTAGGTGTGGGCTAGAGCTGCAGCCTGTACAAGGCATGTCTGAGGGTCCATCTGTTTCCAGCCTTGCTCAAGTGATGGTTGGCAGGATTTTGATTTCTGCAGGCTATTGGCCCGAGGCTTCCTTCAGTTTCTTGCTAAGTGGCCTCACCATGGGTGCACTTACATTATTGCTGCTGGCTTCATCATAGCAGCAGCTAGAGGGCAAGAGGGAGTACTAGGTCCAGCCCCCTCAAGAAAGGAGGTTACACAAGGTGTGAATACCAGCAGGCAGGAATCTTTGGGACCATCTATCTCAGAAAGCTGCCCACCCCTGTCCACTCTAGCACCCCCAATAATTCATGTCCCTCCCCTATGCAAAATACTGTCTCCCAAGATTTCCAATTATAGCATTATAATTACTCCATTATAGCATCAGTTCAGAGTCCAGAATCTTGTCATCTAAATAAGTTCTAGGTGTAAGTGAAGCTCCTTGGGTTTCATTCTTTAAATGTGCACAGCTCATAGGGCATTTCAGTTAATTTCTTGTTTCTGTAACACCAGGGCCTTCTCTCTGTACTTCACTTTGTGAAGCAATGACTAGGTACTCTGATCCACATAGAGTTCTGTGTAGGAAGATCAGCCCAGATCTGTGTTAGCCTGTAAACACTGCTGTGTTAGAGAGCACTATTTGTGATAGCTGTTTTTGTCAGTGATTGCACTTATAATACATTGACATGTAGTTAAGTTCAGTGCTAGGTTATTGATTAGACTGGAATCTGACCATAGGGCTTATTTTTAATACCTGGACTTGCTTACCAATATGAGGGGAAATGCCCTTTAGTTTGTTTTTCTATAATAAGCTACATGGAAAAAGTTGATTTTTCTGTTGCTTTGTGTAATAGAATATGCTGCTTTATAAGTTCACTACTTGTTTTGTACCTATATGAATGCACATTTAGGAATACACTTTTTTTGAGAAATGAGTATATTTTCAAAGGTTCAAGCCTAATGAATTTTAATTGCAGTTTAATTTGAAATGACTTAACCATTTTGTCAGTATTTTTACCGATTGCATTTTTCTGACCATTGTGCCACTGAAATTCATCTGCAGTGTTCTAAAACTGTTTAAAAACCAAAACTAGTTTTTGTAGGTAGTCATACAAAGAAACTTCATGTTAAAGAAGAGAGAAAATGAATATTTTAAAATAGAGTGGGATATAGAATCTTCTATTTCTTTCTAGTACTTTAATAAATGGATATTATCAATAAATTAAACTCAGATTCCACTCTGTATCTTTAAAAAACTTACACTAGACAGACTATCTGAAAACTCACTTCACCTGTTAGAATAGAATTGTTTTTGGTTCAGTAAGAAAGCAGTTGAGCCTCTGGGCATGGTATCATTGGAACCTCATGAATTGGCTGGTAGACGGCGTCCCTCTACACCTGAGTATGTGCAATAGAATCTATAAAAGCAAATTGCTGAATAACTCAACACCTATAAAACCCACACTTTCATGCCACCTGCTTTTTACTTTTTGGTGTCTGAGGAGTGTGTGTGTGTTGATGTGTATGTGTGTGTATGTGTTCATCTAGTTATCCTCTCCCTCACTTTTTTTCTGAGTCCATGTCAGTAACTGGTGTATTCTACAGGGAATGTTGCAAATATGTTCCTCTGTTCACAATGAGAGCTTTGTATTTATTCATGAAGATACTTGGAGCTAAATGACACTAACACCCCTTCCAGTGATTTAAAAAATGCCTTTGACTAAAGCAGAATTGTGGAGCCCATTTATCTTTGGCTTCCCCAGCCTTCCTATTCTTTGTTCTCCTCTGAATACCCAGACCCTATAGTTGCCTTTGTTTGGGGTATGGTGGTATTGGGCCAATTAATTGAAATGACACAGGACAGGATGAGAGGGACTAGGACCTGGAATCACATGGTTTGCTAGGACTTGGGAAGCACTGGGGCTACAGGGTGAACTGCAGAATCTGGAAGATACTTTGAGCCCAGACCCATAGATGGCTGCTAATGTGGACAGGTGATCACTCAGGCTGCTTGTGCCCACCCCCAAAGCCTTCCTTTGACTAACTCCCACGTGAGTTAGTGAATGCTTGGCTCCAGGTGGGTGGAACATATCACCATAGAATGTGGAAATGGACAATATATTTGCAAATTCCAACACAAGTTATTATCCCTTCACTGTGATTAACATCTTGTCATTATTAATATTTATTTAGCTCTTATTTAATGGGTATGATATGTACACATGAGGAAGCTGAGGCCTGTAGAGGTTAATTCACACACCTAAAGCCACATAGCTGGAAAGAGGCAGTCGAGTTTTCATCTCCATATGTCTGACTCCAGAGTTTGAGATCTGTTTTGCTCTGGACATGGAAGCATGAACTCAGATAGTAGGGCTCCAGTCTTCTTGGGCATGTGACAAGAGCAAGGTGGGTTCCTGTTCCTACAATAGGATTCTGGGAAAGATACCAGGATGAGTACTGATGGCCAGGTGAGATAGCAATGGTTTGCAGAGCAAAAGTGGATGGTAGAGACTGGGTCTTTAACAGAGTAAGAGCAGGCAGTGTGAGACAGGGAGTATTGACTTAGAACTCTAAATTATTTCTGCTCCAAGTCAGGAGTGGGCCCAGAGTGGGAGTGGGCTGAACTTCTAGGCGGGGCTGGCAGCCGCTGGCAGAGAAGGGGTACAATGGGAGAGGACTATACAGTGGGAGGCAATCTTTTCTGCTTGCCTTTAAAAAACCTATTAGGAAAAGATTTGAAATGGAGTCATATTGTAATGGAAACTCCTGAAAGAATTATTTGCATTTTACCAGAGATTAAAATTAAGAGTGCAAAGCTTTATTTGCTCATTCAACACCAGCCAGCAGGTGGGGAAGTGGTTTGAGGGTGGGAGTCTGTTGGTGGTGGTGGCCTTCCTGGAAATTTTGTAGTCATATCTATTGCTTGTGCCATGGTTGAAACTATCAATTTAAGAACTTTGCTATTTCAACACTAGCCAGCAGCTTAGGGATTGATGTGGGGGAGATTAGGGGCAGGCAGTGGACTTGGTTGCTGGGCCTTCCTGGAAACTTTGAAATTACACCATATAAGGTTAACCCCCTTTGCTTGTAGTTGCATTTGCTACCCTAATAATTTTTCTATCAGACATTTATAGCAGCACTAGAACAACCTCAGAAACTTATTTTGATGCCATGAAAAATCATTTTGGAACTTCAAAGCAAATCAATATAACAAATATGATTACTCTAGGGAAAAAACAAGATTTTGTTTTCATGGGAATGACCTTGGTGATAATGAAGGAAGAACAACACAGGAAACATACACTATGCTGTGACAGCAGATTCATTTCTAATGGAATATTTCTCAGTATTTCCCATGAAACATGAATCATAGATCTTGAAGAGGCCACAAAAAGTCATAGTTTATTTCTCACTTGGAGGCTGCACTATACCTATGGCATCCTAGAGAAAAGATTTTTCTTTCCTAGGCCAGATGAAGGTGTATAAAGAGCTAATTGTTAGGGAACAGAGGAATCCCAGCAATCAGTATGAATTCTTGCCTTTGCTTAAAGTCAGGAATTAATAGTGGGCAGCTGCAGGTCTCTCCCATTATTTTCATATCCTTGTCTGGGCTGAGGTGCTGGCAATGCAGCCTTCCTTCCTGCCCACACATGCTGCCTTTTTATCTGGGCCATTTCTCTGCTCCCTGAAAGATCCTTCAGCCAAAACAAATACCACACTTCCTTTAAAGCTCTGGTCTGTCTCCTCTAGGAGCCATCCTGGACCACTCCGTTTCATTCTGACCTTTCTCTGAATTTCTGGGGGGAAATTCACCTTCAGGTGAAGGTAGCAGTACATGTAACAGCCTGGCTATATGCACAAACCTTTCCTTAGCCCTTGAATTAGACTGTGAACTCGGCTGCGATAGGAAACAGTGCCCTCCACCCTACGGCCCAGCACACAGCCTGATGATGATAATTAATGACTAGGCCCTTGACTGGCTGTGGGCATTACATCAAATGCGATGATTTTTCTTTTAAATTTTAGTATTGTCCCAGGAGCTTAAAGATGGTTTAGTCAAGTGCTTTTAGTAGTTTCAAAAGTCTCTGTACAAGAACTTTCAAATCCAAATACATTGATAATTGAAGCTAATCTGTTTGCTATAGAGAAACATTTAGAGTCTGAAAAACTTCCATTTTGACCCTGTGGTAATACTGCAGCTTTCATTTGTGTTTTAAGACTGCTACATGCAAATGAGAGCCTGAAGAAAACAGTTGAATGTCATGGTGCTTCCATAAGATAAAACAGGTTAAAAAGATGTTTGGAAATCACCCTTATTCTAGTAATAATATTAAAGATAGTTAATCACTAACTTTTTTTTTGCCCACAATAATTTAGATGTCTTTAAGAGACAGTTGGCCCTGCTGACTTAGGGTTAAGTTGGTTGAGATCCTGAAATGACAGCAGAGTGTATGGTAGGGGGAAACTCAAAGAGCGTCCCGCTCTGAGACGCTGTAGCTTAGCTGCCATCAGAATGGGAAACTTTCCCCCTCTCCTGCTCCTTGTCTTTAAGCCTTCCTCCCGCTCTGCTTCTGACTCTCTCCCTGGCCCAGTGTGCGTGGGAACCAGACCATTGATGAGCACGGCGCTCTGCTCCTGGGCTCTGTGAATGATGCCATTGAGTGCAGTTCTGAGTTTCTGAGTCTCCCTGTGTGTCTCCCACCCCCCTCCCTGCCTTGTATGATTCAGCATCCAGACTGCCACAGCCACCTTCACGTTGCTGTTCGCCCCTCATTTTGTACTTTATGTGCATTTATTGGATTTATTTGGCACATTCAAACACCTGCCATTCTAAGAATTTGTTGACGGGTCCAAGAGAACTATCCTTGTCTTTTGGTTCGTTGAGAAATGACAAGACTGGTGTCATAGCCAGGGTTCACAAGCTGAGGTCCACTATGATTTCACAAGCAAAACTTCTATATAGTCCACTGCTTGAAAGCAGACCATGCGTATAAATGTGAAATTTCTATTTTACTGGCTTAAAACCCAAAGGAGAGAACCTATTGCAACCGAAGTCTGTCTTCTAACGTTGATTGAATCCTTGCCATGACTAAATTTGCAAACAATTTTTTTCATCAAAAACATTTGGGTGGTTTAAAAGTGAAATTATTGTAGTATAAATGCTTTAAATCCTTCCTAATCTTTCCAGAGTTTTATCACATTGAAGATGTAATTGATTGTTATTTGACTGATTATTTATAGAATGTCTGTATTATTAGTGGAAATATTTTTCCTATTATAAGTTTGGGATTTTCAGAGTTTCTTTTCTGTATAAGAAATTGCATTGAAAACCATTTTCTTTTGCATTTGGAGGGATTTTGTGAGGAACTGCTAGTCTGAAATGTTAATTTGAACAGTTTGGCTTTACTTGAAAAATCTTTTAAAATTGAAAATACCACGGCCTTTCCCCAGGCTATACCCAGTCCTGCTCATCTTTTTCTGATTGATTCAAAGCTGTATTTGGTGGGAGTTAGTTCTCAGTCCTCCAGTGAGGCCGAGAGAGTCTGAATTTCCAGAAGCTCAATTACCCACCAACTTGCCAGCTCATTTTATAATTTTTATATGTTAGTTAGCATGAGGATAAATAAGTTGTGTGTGTGTGTGTGTGTGTGTGTAATATTGATGAAATCATTTTCAGCATTTTGGAATATATTTGATCTTTGAAATATTTGGGGGCTTTATTTTGGACACTGATTTGGCTTTTCTTTCATACATGGGCATGCACAGCCATTTGTTGCAAACAGGCATTCTGTATGCCAACCTGATAGGCCCCTTTCAAACACAGCTTGCTGCTGAGTAGCTGGAAGCTTATCAGCAGGGCGGTCTCCACGAGAGTTGGTAAATACTGACAGATTCCGAGCCGGAAGTCCAGCTTAGGGAAGGGGCGGGAGGGAAGTCTGTGAACGGACATGCAGCTGTCCTGACAGGGTTGATGGGAGGAGACTGGGTTACATCAGTGCCACACTGTGTTGCTTCCCAGGAGGAAAGATGTCCCTCTCTGGTGATGTGTGCTACCCAGTGTGTCTGCTTCTTGCTGCTTTTCTCCTTCTGCCCTTCCTAGTTACCTTAATGGTTTATACCTGTTATTCCATTTATATAACTAGGACTAAAACTTCACCCAATAATATATTGTCAGACTTTCTGTAGCTTTTTTCTCCAAGTAGTTTTGGTGATTTGATTTGTTAGAAGTTATGAAGATTATATTTTAATAGTAAAGTGTGAATCCTCTGCTTTGCCAGCTAATGCTTAGTCTTTTAGCCTGCTTCCTTTCTTAAAGTGGGAATAGTTGCTAATATCTATACAATAAGGTTATGAGATAATCCATCGTTAGTACCATTGTTGTCATCATTGTTATCATCAATGTACACAGCTTTGCTGATTATTTTTATTCTAAAGTGACGTCACAATCACTTAGCAGCAGTCACTCGATTACCCTGCTTGTGGAGGTGAGTTGATGTTCAGCCTCCATTTCATTGCACTTATGCTTGCTGTCGTGGGGTTGATGGGGATGGCACCAGTTCAAACATTTCAGGTGGGGAGTATATATATTGTTCAGATATAGCCTTGCAGATAAAACAATGGGCCCAGTGTTCCAGGCACTTAAAGTAAGTTTTCTCGTAGATGAAGCTTTATTTGTTGCTTTTCTTTTGGATTAGAAGTGGACTCTCACACCATGTCTGCACAGCCATATTTAGATAGGCTTACAAAGGAGTGCCTGTGGGTATGCTTTCTCTTCTTTGGGACTTACCTTTTATGATTAAATTTCCAAATTCCATACTTCTAATCTCTAATGCATTCTGCTCTTAGGCAGTACTGAAGGGGAGTGAGACATATTGGTAAGATCATGATGCATTTGGGAGTGAGATTGCCTGGCTTAGAAATTCCCTGCATGTTAGTTGTATATCATAAAAACAGCATAGGTCTTACACACTGATAGGAGGACTAAATGACATATTGCGTAGAAAGCACTCGGATGGAACAATGTCTGAGTCATTGTAAGGGTGCAGTAAATAACAACCATTAATAGGCTCCCAGCCATTATGGCTAGACATTTGACCACTCTTCATTTTTGTTACCTGTCCTTTTCAGCGTTTCAGGAAAGCCTCTGTGAACTTGAGTTATTGGTTGGGATTTGTTTTTTGTGATGCCTTCACATTTTAGTCATAATGCTTCAAAAAGAATACATTTAAAAGTTATGCAACAGGAATTTAGCTCCTGTGGCCTTCTTTCAGGCTTGTTAAACAGTAATTAAAATGTTGTTTCTGAAGGTACCACTGCTCAGAGCTCTTTTAAGTGTCACCGAGCTTGCACGCCAGATAATCAGACAGCAAACAGAGTCACGGTGGTTCAGTCACCTGCCACATTTCATTTCCCAGCCTGTAGTCTTTTACTTCTTGCTTTATTCTTTCTGTATATTTTACTCTTGTTTTTACACTTAGAGAACTTGAAAGAGAAAATTTCGTCCTAGAAGAGTCTTTAAAGAAGATTGTAAAGGGCTCTTCAAGGGCAGGGGTATCAAATCTTCCTGATCTTTTCTATCCTAATGCCTATCCAGCAGTTAACTAGGCATTTGGAATAAGGGAAAGTCATTTCCTAATATGCTGCTAAACTTTATGTCAAAACGATGAAAAATTTTTCTTAGTTAATTCACACACGTCCTTTTTTTGTTTGTTTGTTTGTGACTCTGCTTAATTAGGTAGTTAAATTTGGTTACTTTTACTCTGAGTTCCTGAGATGAAGATAATACAACTGTGTTTAAGTAGTTAAATTTGCTTATTTTTGTTTTCAGTTCCTCAAGTTAAGGCAGTACATGCATGAGAATGTTTCTAAAAACAAACAGTAATTCTGAAGAAGTCCAGTATGTGAGTTAGCTCCTCACCAGTAAAAAGCACAAGAGGATGATTATTATATTCATTCTTTTGTTAATTTTGTTTTGTGAGGGGAAGTCTGGAAACACCTTGGAAAATATTTTTAAGGCTATTTAATAGTAAAAGATAGACCAGCTTTATATTTATCTTTTGTATTATTAGCAAATATTTAAATTTTGATTACTCATTAATATTTTATTAATGTTTTAATGCGGTTAAAAGTTATAGCATTTATCTGTAGCAGTAAAGTCTCAATAAACTGCCAGACCCAGGAATATATGCTGGGTTATATGAGTCTGGTTACCGAATTAAATGGAGCTGATAGAGTAATTTTTCTCGTTCTTCATCAACGGTGGTGATTGAAAGGGTGACAGAGGTGGTGAGGTAGGCCCCAGGGAGGGCAGGCAGGAGGGGAAGAGTGCCTGAGTGAGGTCAGTGGTACCGGAGTGTGGAAGTGGGAGCAGAAACTAGAGGTGTTTAGGGGGATGGCTGTGAATCGCTGACCAGCGGGACGGACACACACTGGAGACAGGGAGCAAGTGATGGGCATTAGATACATTGTTGTACATTTCCTTAGAATAGGTGGAATCTGGTCTTTTAGAAAAATATTTGTCCTACAATGTAAGCCATAGTGTGTAAACTTTTTGTGCTCACTATCCTAATTGGACAAGCATTAGGATTAACAACAACAAAAAAAGGATAAAGAAGATAAACTTTTTAAAAAAGTGCTTTTTTCCCCTGATTGTCAGATTGGGGATTGCTTCTCTGAGGAGAGTTTCCAGTGACTTGGAAGGTGTTTTGCACACTGTATTTGAGGACGAAAGAGGTATATGTTGTAATACTCCTTCCTGGGCCTGTCTAAGTACAGTGAGTCCTCACTTAGCATCGGGGATAGGTTCTTGGACCTGCAGTGAAAGGACCTGTAATGTGACCGATTTTAACATAGGCTAATTGATTTAAAGATAGTTAAGTTCCATGAGTTAAGTTCTTACGGCATTTCTTCGTTCTAACAAAATGACATCGAAGGGAACATCTTTATTTGAGGGCCTGCCCAGTTGAGGCAAACTGGTCTCAGAATGGCCTGAATCAGTGACGTTCATTTATGACTTTATGGCTTGGGCTTCTGTGCAGGTACTCATGTTTCTTCTGTGGTTGGACGAAATTCCTTTCTCCAACCACCTCCCCACCTTTACTTCTTTTGCAATTTGGTGAGAAAAGTTGACTTTTTTTTTCAAATCTTCAAGTTTTTTTGTATTGGAGTTAAAGTTGAAGCATTCCATTATTTACATGTGACACCTTTATGGACACTGTATGCCACAACGTAGAGCAAGAATTCACACAGTTTTGTGTTATCTTTCTGGCTACAGGAATTTCTACATTTCCACTTAATTAAAAAAAACCCTTCTAATTATCAGCTATAATTTTTATTCTAAACTGACAAGAAGAAGGCATATCAGGGAAGAAAAATCTTTGGGAATAGGCTTGGATACCTAAAAAAAGAAAAATACAAGCATTCTCCTTAGTGGCTTTTTTTTTTTTTGAGTGGAAATGTTATTCTTTGTTAGAGGAGTGTCTAGATACATTGTATCTGTATATCTGTATCTGTTTGCAGGTTTCATTGAAGTGGATGTACACACATGTGTAAATGTCAAATTAAAATCTGCTTGTTCTTGAAGTGCCAGGTCTTTAACAGTTGTCCAGAGTTGAATTATTTTGGTTATCCAGGATTGAGTCTTTTAGCACAGAGTTAGTGAGTATTATGCTAGATACAGCAGTGTCAGTTTTTGGTGCCTGCTGTACCAGGATATAAGCAGTATGGACCAAAGGAGCACTCTGGCATAGCTAGAATTTAACTTGTCGTCTGTTAAGAACAATCTTTGTGGGCAGTGTAATGAAACTATTATATTCACAATGTCTTTGAGTGTAAGCATGAAATGGTCACAGAATCTTACTAGAATATAGCAAAAGTGGTGTGTTATCCCATGTCAAGATTTGAAATTAGTTTGAGTAATTTGTTCTTGGTGATCAAGACAGTTCTTATTCTATGGGTCAAGCATTTGATTTTAACAACATAATTGATGCATCATGTGTTTAAGGTAAAGAACATCTCTAACATCTCAAAATTCTAAAGTTTGCTATAATAACATAGTGTTTTGTAACTTGTCACAGCAGAATTGTCTAGGGAACTTGAAAAAATTGTGCAAGTTGATCTCCCAGCTAATTGTAGGGAATTGTCAGATTGACAGTCGGGGTGTCCAACCCATGGCCCAGAATAGCTATGAATACGGCCCAACACAAAATGGTAATTTACTTAAAACCTTTTTTTGCTCATCAATTTTCATAGTGTTTGTGTATTTAATGTGTGGCCCAAGACAACTCTTCTTCTAGTGTGGCCTGGAGATGCCAAAAGGTTGGACACCCCTAAACCAAAGGGAATTGTCAGATTATAGGGGGTAAGTCATTCGTTTTGAAAAGCTTTACAGGTAATTCTAACATGCAGTGGAAACTGAGAGTCTCTGGTGAACCTGACCCTGAGGATAGCTTGAGAAACTCTCATGGTGTGCTTTCCCAAGTACATCACACTGCACTGGCACACACCTGTGTCCGGTCATCCGGGTTAGTCGTCTTTACGAAGTTTTGCAAAGTGCTTAAGAATCTTTTATCTCCTATTCATAAACTTATTAAATAAACTCTGTGGTGGCTGTCTTTATGGAACCTATTTAAATTCTAGCTCTTCAGTTTTTCTATAAACTTCCATAAGCAATAAAGAAGGATCATCAAACAAATTTGAGTTAACTTCTTTCAGCAAAGTACAGATGTATTTTACCTTTATTTAGATGTAAACCCAGCAGCTCACCTATTGTAAACTAATAAAATTGAAAGTTGATTAGAACAGGTAAGACAGTGTGGGCAGATGGAGTTAAAAAAGTGAGAGAGAAAATAGCCGTGTTACAACTTGCTGCCTGCTGAAACTGCTTTTAGCCTTGTTTTCACTTTATGAAAGAATTGGGCTGGGACTGCTCTTCCCTCTTTGTTTCCTACGTAGATCTTGCCCGATACCTTGAATAGTGCAGGTGTCTAGGAAACACCTTGGTGCCTGACTCAGGTGGTCTCCACAGCATGCCTGAGTGGAGGCTGTGGCATGCTGGTGTCACATGCTGACAATGACCAATAATTGCAGCATGGACCACCGTCACCTGGAGCGCCTGCTAAAGTGCAGATTGCTGGCACATCTCCCTGCCCTGCCTTTCTAATTCTGGTTGGGGTGGGTGGAGCCCGAGGATTTGTAGTTAGGAGAAGTTCCCAGGTGATACTGATGTTCTTGGTTGTGGGACCAAGTGTTGAGAGCTGAGGCAGATTGTTGGGAGGGAGGATACTTGGAAGAGGAGGGGACTTAGACAAATAGTGTCCTGAAAAGAAAAAAACTCTCAGGATTAAGTCTGGCCACCAAACGGACAAAGGGGAAAAATTTATGTAAATGCAGAAAATAAGAAAGAATAATGATTTAAATTCTTCAGTTGTAAGCTCAAAGACAGAATTTTTTCTTCATCTGAAAAATTTTTCCCCTTTCTCTGCTATAGTCTTAATAACTGAGGTTTGAACCAGGAACTCTGTTTTCAAAGGATTTGTTTGTACAGTCTTTTAGTTTACATTTTCTAATTCAATTGTCATTTTGTCAGGAATTTCTTTTTCTTTTCTGTGCCTCAATTCCCACATAATGAGAAAAAAAATATCACCAAGGATATCCTAGGGATATTTTAAAGTTTAGTGAATGGTATTATATAGTATTGGGAAGGTCACTGAATCAGGAAACATATAAATATGAAAAATATTCCAAACAGATAAAAGAATATCATACACTGTATTCAAGTAATAAGCAAGTAATTGCTCTGCCCGGTCAGCGGGGTCATATCATAGTAAAAGGAAAAGCCAGAGTGGGGAGGGGGATAAAAAGCAGGTGGGCCTGTATAGAAGTTGGCTTCACTGTGTAAAGTGTTACAAAGAAACAGGAAAGTTTTAAAGCATAAAACTAGGGGGAAAGGAAGTGACTCATTTAGAAATAGATAGGATTCTGCCCTGGTCAGTGTAGCTCAGTTGGTTGCGTCATTGTCCAGTACATGAAAAGATTGTGGATTCCATTCCCAGTCAGGGCACATAACCTACTTGTGGGTTCGATCCACTGTTGGGGCATGTATGGGAGGCAACCAGTGTTTCTCTTCACGTTTATGTCTCTCTCTCTCTGTCTGTCTGTCTCTCTCTCTCTCTCAAATCAATAAACATATTAAAAAAATAGGACACACCAGTAAGCATCTCAAACAGAGGGAACATTGCCCGCAGAAGAGAGGAGAAGCAATCCATGGCAGGCAGTCGAGGGCAGTGAATGACTCCATAGTAACGTAGAAAACAGGATTATACATATTCTTTTTTTTTTTTCTCCTGGGGACAGGGCACTATTGTAGAAATTTAGAACTTTGTGCCCTGTTTTAAAAATCTGTGTCAAGGGTCAAATTGTTGAAATCCAGACCGATTATTAGTAATTAAAGTTACAGGTCTTGAGGAGTTTTCTCATGGTCTCTAGATGATTTCCCTCACTATTCTGTGAGTTGAGTTCATTGATCATTTTAATACTTCTCATTGCACCTGTCATGCTGGTATCAGCAATTAACATTCCTCGGAGGTGAATAGAATGTCAGCCTCCATCTCAGATGGAGCTTAAGAACAACAGGTGCATTCTACCTGTTTCTTGGCTATACCCAGAGTAGTCAGAAGGCAAGTAATTAACCACAGAATAGGCTTTGGAGAAAATGAGACTCTTTAAAATGTGAGCCAGAGTGCTGAAAAGTAGCTCTGCGTAACGTATTTAGGAGACATAGTAAATGGCTCAATGTGAAGTGCGTAATAGCCTTGCTAATCTGACCTCTTTAAATTTGTTTCAAGCCCATTTCCCTTTGTCAGTACAAATTTTAACTATACACCTTCCAGAGAACCTCTGTTTTGTGCATTTTCTTTAATTGACTTAGGTACACATCAAAGGTCATTGGACTTGAACTCACACAGTACAAATCAGATGATTATTTTGTTAATTTACCTTTCCTCTTTTAAATGAAGACCTGGCAAAGTTTACTGGAGGAAGAATCACCTAATAGTGGTTTAACTTCCTATCTATTTAGTGTAGTTTCTTTGAGCCGGGCCTCACTTTCCTCGCCTCAGAATAAGAGGATTGGACAAGATCATTTCTGCAGTTCTTAGCCCTCAATGGCATTTTTCTCTCGCACTTTAATTCATGAAAAGACTAGAACTTTATTTAAACATTTTCAAGTGCAGGCAGATTTCAAGAGCTTAATTATCTAGGTATTCTATTTGAAAGTGAAATGTTAAATTATCATTTAGGACTCTTCAGGTACTACATTATTTTCTCTAAAAACTTTTTAGCATAAATTAATCTTGAATAGTAACAAAAAAAAGGGAAAGAAAATTACCCAGTGTATATTTTTTCTTGTTTTAATAATTGCCAGATTTTTTGATTTGTGCACACCTGTTGCATGCCAGGTGCTTTACATTACCTGTCAGCCTTTGAGGGCTACATGGCTGAATCACCTGGAATTTAAAAACAAAACAAAACAAAACAATGCTTGGGTCCATGCTTCTAGAAATTTAGATGGAATTGGCACCTGGTATATTTTTAAAGATAGAATTGTCATAATTTTTTTAGTTTACACTGCATTCAGTAAAACTTGTGGTGGGTTTTATTTTTATGACATCTAATATTTAGAATATTGAATTATTTGTGAGTAGAAAAAAATCCTAAAAACATGAAAAGTGATACTTTCTTATCACAGCTGAAGGGTCCTGACTCTCCTTTCATTCCTGCCTCTTATCTCTGCACAGGATGAGATTGCCTTGTTGCTTGTCTGTCATCTATAAAATAGCACACAGAGTTACCCTTTTTGCACTGGCTTTTTAGGATTACTTGCTGTCATTTTATTGCATCTAGTATGCCATTGATTTCAAGACATGTCATTATTTTTACACATCTCTGCAGAAGAGAAAACACCCATTAAACTGACCTGCCCTATATTTTAAGGTGCTTTCCTTTTTGAAGAGATGTTAAAATAAGGACAAAAGTTAAATATACTAATTTAGTTTTCAGTTTCTCTTTCAGATTTTATTAGGTCTTGAAAAATCACAAATCAATTTGGATTTTGCCTAATTGGTGTTTGCATAATCACTGTGTATGTGTGCGTGTGTTCCCAGGCGAGTAAAATTTGGAATAGTTTATTCTATGTATTTCTCAGTTATAGAAATGCGACTGATTTGCTTAAACATTATCCCTTCTAAATATGCCCTGGAGGATATATGTACAAGTCATAATCTCGCAATGCACTTTGCTAGTTTTAGCTTCTCACCAAACGTTTCTGTCTTGTTACACCAAAAGGCTTATTTTTCATATATATGTATGTGTACGCATACACACACACTGAGTGTGTTTGCCAGGGTTGCCACTTGTGTCTGTTCTGTTTTGTCTAAAACTCTTTGATAAAATCTACACTTTGGGTTTAAAAATTCTCAAGGCCCTTCTGTTCATCTGTGTGTTGGCTGCTGCAGTGTTCTCCTGTTTAAAATAACATAACCCCGTTCAGCACATTTATCATGTGTTTCTAACACTTAGGTGGAAAATATTTAGTTTTTTTTTACTTATTCTCTTCCACCTTTTTTTCTTTGTGCCTACAGTGTTAACCAAGAAATATATTACCTTTGGATCTAGACCACCTGCCTCTAAATACTTCCCTTGAATAATAACTAATTTAAATTTATTCCAGATGTACAATCAGTATTTGAGACTTAGTTTTAATTTTTGAGATGCTTTTAAAGATTTATTGTAGTTTATCAGGGCATCAAGGTATTTTTCTTCATGGATTTATGTAAAGCCTGTTGTAGCCAATTAGACTTGGAATATTTGTTTGGTTTTCAGTAAATTCATAGGTTGCTGAATCTAATATTTTCTTTCTCCCCCATGAGGAGGTGCTGGTGACAGCCCACGTAAGGATACTCAATTCCTGTCCGAAGACCAGGTTTCATGAAGTGACCACTCAGATTAGATGTGCTGTTGCTGTTCATTTTTATGGGTGGTTGAAAACACAAAGGAGTACCTTTTACATCACTAAGGATCTAAGTAACTATAACAGTTGATTTTGTTTTGGCCCCTGGTTCTTCCTCATGGAAAAGTTCATGCTATAGCAACACGTGGTCTCCCAACTTTTCATGCTTTCCTTCCTCCTCTGGTTTGCTCCTAATGTCTCCTTGGAAGGCACATCATCCCTTTTGCTTTTGGTTGTGCGTGTGCTTGGGGATGGTTAACGCCTTCTGCCTACCCAGTAGCTCAGTGCCTCCCAGAACTGTTAGGACCAGACTGCGTTTGCCGTGCCTCTGCCGTGTTCAGTTGTATTAATCTCTCTGCTCTCCATCCTGTGCCTGCCTCTCATTAACACACCCTTCTGCGTGTTCTCAACCGCTTGTCCTGTCTTCACCTCCGTTCTCTCCTGTTTCTTCTACTCTTGTCCACGGGAAAGGATGTTTTCTTTAGGAAACCTGGCATTTTGGGAAAGGAAGATTTGACTTTTGGGCTGCTCACTTTAGAAAACCTTCTTCTGAGAGTGGAAGGGAAAGTCATCAACTTAGGAGGTTTCTTAGAAAAGTCACATTTCTTCTTTATATAGGCTTCCTGGTCTAAATTTGCAGGAAATTAAGAAACTCTTTGATATCCCCTTGCATCGGAGCCCTACTATTTCATTTTAGCATGTTAGTCTTCATCACATTGGTTTACGTGAGCAGGATTTATTTTGGAACTTACTGAGCCAGCTACATTAAATATGGTACTGTCATTTATTGAGGCGACCTCTTTGTGTGGGGTGATTCTTGACATGACTTCGTCCTGTCAGGTGTCATGATGATATCTGGCATGCCATATTTGTTTACTAGTTTTTATTCTGTGTGTTTAGAAAAGACCTGCAGGGACTGCCTTTGTGTGTCAGCCCTTAGGTCAGGTTTTCCGTCCTGACTCAATGAGTGTCGGGGCTGCCGAGATTGGCTGGTTGGGTGTGCAGAATTTCCTCTGTCGGACTCCAGAGCCAGAAAGCCACAGAGGAGTTTGATTTGGCTTGTGGCAGCCTTTTCCAAATATGAGTTTGGATGCAGTACAGTAAGTCCTCTAAGAACAGAAAAAGAAGAGAGACCAATAATGGTATAGCTGGAAATATTTGGGGAACATTTAGAAGGAGGGAACACTACGCCATGGAGTTGGGAGTCCTCCCTAAGCTTGGTCATGTCGCTGTGTCGCTTGGAGGCCAGGCTTCTTCCCAGGCCCCGCGCTCCCTGCACTCAGGAGAAGCCATAGAGCAGCCTCTGTCCTGCGTGTGCTGCACGCTGACTTGCTCCAGACAGCCGTGAATGTGACCTGGCAGCCAGTGCTGTTTCCTGCTGACGTGGCCTCCCACAACCGAGAAGAACAGAGTCGCCTCAGTGTGCTGAGGAAGGAGCGGCTAGGGCATGAATCACCGGCGGGATAAGGAGGGAAAGCGCCTGGCTGTTTAGGTTTCCTTCTAGATATACTTAAAAGACACCTTTTTTTTTAATAGGAAGGGAGGAGGAGGAAGAAAAACAGGAGTGAAGAATGCTGCAAGAATCAAATAGTGATTTGTTTGGCCATAGGAGGGGTTTCTTATCAGCAGGAGTTGGTACTTCTGGGGTGAGACCCAGTCTGCCACAGACATTTGAGAGGAGGCTGTAGGAGGCTAGACAGGGCAGCATGGACCACATTCTTTTTGTTGTTATATTTGTTTTTAAATTGATGAGAGATAGGGAGAGAGAAAGAGAGGTATTATTGAATTGTTGTTGCACTGATTTATGCATTCATTGGTTGTTTTTTGTATGTGCTCTGACTGGCGGTAGAACCAACAACCTTAGCATATGGGGGTGACGCTCTAACCAACTGAGCTACCTGGCCAGGGTGTGGGCCACACTCTTGCAGAGGTTGGTGAGAGGACAAGCTCCTAGTCATCTTCTGCAGACAGACATTCAGAACAAACAAATCTGTAGTATGTGTCTTGGTGGAACAAGCTCTCTTGGCTTGGTAAGAACTGGAGAAAGAACTCTGAGAAACTGTTTAGGAAAAAATCATGTTGTGTGGTTTCCCCATCAGTGGTGTCAGCATCTAATTTGATACTCGATATTGGCTTCCATTTCAGCCACTGCTTGGTACTTTGAATTTTGCTTATTTGAAAAGGTCGAAGTACAGCTCCTTGTTACCTTCAGATAGGGCCAAAAAGTCAAGCTCTTGTGGAATTTTAGACTGAGATGGGACTTTCATTCTGACTTCAGTGCCTTCACCTATTTTTAAAAGTTACTGTAGACCCTTTTCTACAGTCAGTCTTATGCAGAAGTCTACTGTAGCAGACATGTGAGTGGAGTTCACGGAGGGCCTGAGGCACACCTGCTCATCTTTCCTCTGGTTGTGGCCCCTCAAGCTTTTCCCCTGAGCATCTTGCACCCCTCGAGTATGTATATTGAAAAAGCACCGGTCTAATCCACCAATCTCATTTTTCAGGTGAAATTTTGCCTCTCAGGTAGGTCAATTTGTTAGACAATATGATGGCTTTCGAAATGCCTTAGAATAAAAGTTCTTGTATCTGTCTTTTGCTTTTGAGCCTTCATAATTTCTCAGTTAGCTATTGTAAGAACTCCACCCTGGTCTCTCTGTCTCCAGACAAATTCAAGTGAATTATAAAAATGAATGATACACCAGGAATATGGTTACACCATATGCCAGAAGCCACTCAGCAGTCACTTAGGGATTGTGTAACAGTAAAGAAAGTGAGGGACTAAACTCCTCGACCATCTCCTGAGTCGAGTCCTGAGTGAGAGGGGCTCCACGGATTTTAAGAGACCAGAGCACAGAAGACTGAGGCAGAGGACCGCCACACTCTCCCGGTCACCTTGGCTGGGTGTTTGCGGATCGTCTTTGACTAAGTTCTCTTGGTAATTTTCCATGTCCAATTTCTGTAATTTAAACCAAACTTGAAAATAACCATGCTTAAAAAGCACTTGATCACTCTTCCTTTCTAATGTTCATCCTAGATGATGGAACCAAACTGAGGCAGATTTCAGGTCCAGTTATACCGATCTCATTCCTGGTTAAGTGTTGGCTTTCTTGTGTACCCTCAGGTCTTGTTTGTAGGTGGACTTGGACTTCCAGATTTTGGAAGTTATTTACATTGGCCATATTTTCCGGTTTTTCCCCTTCCCTGCAGGCCACTTTTTTCTGTTGATTTCCAAATTACTGCGCTCAGCTCAGTAAACAGAAGTCTCCTCATAGCAAATGAATTCTCAGGAAAAGCAATGAAGATAAGTATGGAATGAAGAGGATGGGATATTACATGTGTAATAGGCCCACTTATTTTTAGTGGTCATTTGATTTTCCCTAAAGAGGCTTTGATTTTTATAGGCCATGCATAGATGGAATTAAAAAATTATTCAAATTATTTATGGTCTTTTGTTGCTGTTGTAGATTAGGTTTGTACTTTGTGAAGGACCAGAAGGGGAGAAGCAGTTTTCTATGTTAATCTTCCTTCAGTGACAGAGCTGCTGTGTATGTAATTAATATGCTTCCCCCTCTTAACTCATACTGGAAAAAAATTACCATAGACTCTTTTTTTCCAAATGTTCTTGGTAAAACTATTCTTCAAATACAACTGTGAGTAGAAGAAAGCCAAGGCAGTGGGAGGGATCATTCTTTTGTGTGAGGGTAATGAGATAATTTCTGCATTACAGATTTTCAGGACACTCTTTATTTAAATAAACTTCAGAGTAGTCACAAATCCACATTACCAAGTCCTTTTGCTTCGTCAAAAAAAGTCTTTATTAATTTCATATGTTTTTCTCCCATCAATTGCATAAACTAATACAGTTGCTTTGAATAAAGGAACTTAGACCATCATTTGTTTGGTTTCTTGACTTTCCTCTTTTTCTTCTTCCCCAAATTTAATTTGACCAAATCTGGTTAAGAGTTGCTATTGTTCCCACCATTAGCCACCCACTCCAAGTGGTACTGCCAAGTGGCAGTTGATCCTGGTTTTGGAGGAAGGCAGGGGGGATCAGGGTTGGTGCAGAATCATTGCCTGAAGACTGGGAGGCTTACAGCAGGCAGGCCTCACAGGGCTGCCAGCAAGGGATGGGCACAGGAATTTCCTTACACTGCAGGTGGGAGTGAGGAGGCCTAAGGGTGTCATGCTGCCAGCCAGGCTCTTGAAGGCTTCTTTGTATTGTTTGCACATCGAACCTGGAAAGCCTTACTATGGAAGGGATCAATAGGGAAAAGTGGTTGTTGGTGCTGACTTTTAAGTTTTCTTTTCAGAGCTCATTTTCCACAGCAATTGGAATTTTATTTGGTTAAAAAGTAGCTAATTAATCATTTAATCCTGATGTGGAAATGAACCACATCAAATTCCAGACCAAATCGCTTTTGCTTCTAGAATGTTTCCTTAACCCATTGAGATGTATTTTATCATATTATGGACTATAGAAAGTTTATTTGTCTTCAGTATTCTAGTCTACATGGTGGCTTGACTATTATTCTAAAGTGCTCTTAGAAACATAATTGTTGTGAACCTAATTTTGTCTACAAATAAGTCACATTTACAAATGATTGTAAAATGTTGTAGGTGTAGTGTGTAACTTAATCATACAAGCAGTAACCATATATGGTACCATTCTTGAAAAATGCTTTGCCATATGGTCCTATTTATCTCAAATGAAATACTGCTTTCCCTTTCCCTTCTTAATTCACATTAAGCTGCCAGTTAATATTATTATCCTTATTTAAAACATGAAGAAGCAAAAGTTCAGAAAGGTCAAATAACTTATCCACAATAGTAAGTAGCAAAACCAGAATTTGAACTTAAGATGATTACAAACCCCTGTATTGAAAATTTCTTTATTTTGTAATAATTGTAAATAACAGGAAGTTAAAATATGTACAGGGAGATTCCCATGTATCTTTGGCCCAGTTTTACTTAATGGTAATATTTTGCATAACTGTAGTACAGTCTCAGAACCAGTGGTTAATGTTGGTATTATCCACAGAGTTCATTCACATTCCACCTGCTTTACATGCACTCTTTTGTGTGTGCGTGTGCAGCTTTGTGTGGTTACCACCACAGTCAAGAAGTGTTTTATCATCCAAAGGCGATGTCCCATTAATGCCACTCCCTTGTTCATCCACCACTCCTAACCTGCAGCAACCTCTGAACTTTTCTCAATCCCTATGACTTTGTTACCTAAAGAATAATATATAAATAAAATCTTATATAATTTTTTGAGATTGGCTTTTCTCCTCTGAGTGTAATTTGAGATCCATCCAAGTTGTGTGTACCAACAGTTACTTTTTATTTCTGAGTAGTATTCCATGATATGGATGAATCCAAGTTCATCTGTTGACGGACATTTGGTTCTAGTTTTGTGCAATTATAAATCCAACTACCATGGACATGTGTACAGGTTTTCGTGCACACATTTCTCTGGGATAAATGCCAAAGAGCACAGTGCTATGTTGTATTATAATTGCATATCTAACTTTATAAGAAATTGCTGAACTTTTCCCATGTAGCTGTGCCATTCTGTATTCCTACCAGCAAGGTGGGTGGCCCAGATCGTCCTCATCCTTGTTAGCATTTGGGTTTATCACTAAGCAGCAGCTTTTCCTCCTCCTCTTTTTTGTCTGTCATTGTCTCATTGCTCCAGTATCATTTGTTGAAAAGGCTTTGTTAAAAATCATTTGTTAGGGCCCTGGCTGGTGTAGCTCAGTGGATTGAGCTTGGGCTGAGAACCAAAGCATCACAGGTTCAATTCCCAGTCAGGGCACATGCCTGGGTTGCAGGCCACACCCCCAGCAACCATACATTGATGTTTCTCTCTCTCTCTTTCTCCCTCCCTTCCCTCTCTAAAAATAAATAAATAAAATCTTTTAAAAAATCATTTGTTAAAAATCACAGATAAAGTGGATTTATTTGTGTCTATTTCTCAGTCCTATTTCTGTTCCATGAATCTGTGGGCAGCAATGGGTGTGACTGCTAGACAGTGCTACACACTACGCAAAGTGTGCCTCCATCTAGCTTGTTTGAATGGGGCTTTCTGTTTATAGTCCTTTGCCTGGAATTAGGCTGAAGTTTGGCTGTGCTCCCTGGGCCTTGTCTGTTGTGGATTGGGCCCCCCACTTGCCTGGGAGGATCTGCTGCTTGTGCCCCCTAGTGCTTGACTTTGCATCCCCACAGGTTTCTTCTCCATGGCTTTGTTCTTCTGTAAGGTCACCAGCCTGTACTAAGTTTGGCCCTTGTTGTGGTTCATGTTAGCATCTTCTGGGGTTTCGACCCCAACTCTAAGAAGTTCTGTTAGATCTTATGGGAGAGCAACTAAAAATTAAAGACACTGAAAACTGCCTTCTGCATAAACACTCCTTTCAGAGTCATCATGGAACAGAGAAATGAACAGGCCAACTATAAATCAGAAATGTCAGTTTGATGGGTTAGGGAGGCATGACCCAGTAGTGGAGCAAGATTAATAGAGAAATCTATATAACTCTGTACTTTAGATTATGTTCATTGTCTATAAAGATCAAAATTGAACTTTTATAATGTTGGCTTTTGAGATTTTTAATGAGGTTTATAAAATAAAGAAGCCAATAATAGTAAACTTACTATACATTTATATTGGCTCTATATAATCAGAACAGTGGAAGGTATCTCTGTTTTCACGTTTGGATTTTGGTGTTTACTCCAACTTACTGTGGAAAAGATTGTTGGCAACTTACAAATGTGCATACTGTCTGTTGGGCAAAAATAAATGAAAAGGAGTGAAAGAGTGATGAAAAGGAAATAAGGTCACTAAAATAAGAGGGAGTCAGGGGTGGTTTTGACTTTCACTGTTAGAAAGCTTTTCAAGTAAGCCTCACTCTTGTTTTGGTCAGTGATTATTCTTGGGTACAGTATTTCTATAACTGTGTTCATTTTTAACTGTTACGTAGAACTCTCATTAGAAATAGGATCGAGTGACATTGGCAGTATTTTACTTTCACGTCTACATTTGGGCATTGGTGGGGTAGAATTGAACTAAATGATCGCTTTTCCAATCCTCTTATTTTCCAATGTGGTTTGGAAAGAAAATCTCTACATATGAAGTCAAGAAAGCACAAGGAAGGCTTCTGGTTAACAAATTTAGTGAGTTTCAGATTTTCCTCTCGTGGAGAGTCCTGGAAAATCACTTCAGAAAAGTTATGGGTCGCTTATAGAAGAAACTGCTTTGCATGCATATAGGACTTGGTGCACTTTGCAGGCTACCATGGATTCTTGCCCAATATCTAATGGCTAAACCCAAAACCTATTGAATACTGTATCAAGAATTGGAAGCAAAGTCATTTGTGTAGATTTCTTCCAGACTTGGAGCTGACGTTCATTTGATACGTGCATGTGTTTACTGAAGCCTCAGAATTTCAGAGGACTGTTGTATATTATGGCAGGGATCACTTGTAATGCAGTTTTTATAATAGTTTTATTGAGGTTGATTCACAAACCTTACAATTCAGCTATTTAAAGTGTACAGTTCAGTGGTTCAGTATATTCACAGTTGTGCAGCTGTTGCTGCAACTAGTTTTGGAACAGTTTTATCACTCGAAAAAACCATTTACCCATTAACAGTCATCCCTGAACCCCCCACATCCCCATCACCAGGCAACCACCAATCTATTTTTCTACCCTGTGGAGTTGCTTTTTCTGGAAATTTCCTAAAAATGGAATCACATAGTATGTGGTCTTTTGTGATTGGCTTTTTTCATTTAGCATAATTTTTAAGAATCATTTTTTAAGCATGTATCAGTACTTTATTTTTATTGCCAGATAATATTTCATTGTAAAGACATACTACATTTTATTCATTCATGAACTGATGGGACAATTTAGTTATTTCCACTTTTTAGCTATTTTTGCTGCTAGTAGCATCTGTGTACAAGTTTTTGTGTGGACATACATTTTTTATTCCTCATGGTTATATACCTAGGAGTGGAATTGCTGGGTCATGTGGTAACTCTATTTATATCTTTTTGAGGAACTTCCAGAGTGTTTGTAAAGTGGTCACACCATTTTACATTCCCATTAACTGTGTATGAGCTTTTTCATTTTTCTTCATGTTCTTACCAGTGCTTGTTAATCTGTTTTTTTTGGTCTATAATGCCATCTTTTGTTTTTCTTTTCATTGTGAGCCTTTGTTCCTTCAGGGAATCAATATTATATACTAAAGGAAATAGGATATGGTTAGCTATGCTATGACCATGAGCTATAACAAAAATCTGTGCTTCTTTTTTCTGAACTTGACCCCAAAATCACATCATTGAGCAAAACACAGTGTACTACAAAAAATAATTCTATGTAGAAGCTCAGATTTGAATTTTTTCATATATTCTTAAGATATATAGAACATATATGAGAATGCGTAAAAGTATATATTAATAAATGCATAGTTAAAAAGCAAGTACAAAGCAAACACCTATATAACACATGTACATTGTAAAGTAGAAATGTGCATCTCTGGGTAACAGTAATGAAGATGTAGCCATTAACCATTTTGGATGACCACTTGTTTTCTTTGTAGTTTTGCTGCATGAATGTAAGCATGGACACATGTGCACAAGGTCACATGCACAAGGTCACACACACAGCAAGATGTAGCTTGTTTTGTCTTCTTTTGAACTTCATGTAAATGAAACCATACTGTGTGCTTCTCTTCTGCCTTTGCTAAACATTCATCTGTGAGTTTCAAAGAGATCATGTGTAGCTGTTCATTCATGTTTCTGCTACTACATTGTTTTGTGTTCCACATTCTTGTTTCCAGACTCATCTCTTAATGAACATGGGAATGATCTTGTAGGTCATTCATCCAAGTCTGTAGGAGTTTCTCTGGAATATTTACTGAGGAATAGAATTACCTTAACTAGATAATACCAAACTCATTTTCAAGTGTAGTAAGTAATGCTTTCTCTCACAACTTTCCATGCCTTAAATATTTTCAGCCTTTAAACATTTTTGCCAGTTTGATGGGTGGTTCTGTAATGGTATTTCATCATACTTTCATGTAATTTCTTTAAGTGTCTTATTACTTTTAAATTTTCACCCAGCATGTTCTGTAGTTACAATTTTTTTTATTTTCTCAAAGAAAAATGGGCATTGGGTTACCTGAAAATCATATCTGTGTTACTGAAAAATCATTGAGGTAGTATATTCTTTAGATTATTATAACTGAAAACTAGATCACTTAGATCAGCAATTTTCAACTGGTGTGCCGCAGCACACTGGTGTGCCACAAGAGTTTTTCAAATACAGAATACCCAACAGTTTACTCAGGGGCACTGACCTCTTCGCCCTTAGATTGTCAAATAAAAAAAATGACAACAGCCAACACAATAGCTGTCCAGAGTGAATGAATGAAAAATTATACATACCTATTATTAAAAAAAGATTTTATTTGTTTAATTTTTAGAGAGATGAGAAGGAAGGGAGAAAGACAGGGAGAGGAACATCGATGTGAGAGAGAAACATTAATCGGTCGCCTCTCACACATGCCCTGAACTGGGGCTGAACCCGCAACTCAGGCATGTGCCCTGATCTGGAATCGAACCTCTGACCTTTCAGTTTGCAGTATGACACCCAACCGACTAAGCCACACCAGTCAAGGTTATACCTATTTTTTTGGTCACACCGCAAAAAAATACATTTTTTCATGTGCTGCAAAATTGTAGTAATTAGTTTATATATGCTGTGAGTTGAAGAAGGTAGATGAATTCCCTCAGATTTTTTAAAATCTAATGATTTTTCTCTTGCCATGTACACTTTTGTAGAATAAAGTTAAAAACTTTACAGAATTTCTTATTTCGATTAACAATCAGGTGTCTTTTACCCAACATACAGGCAATAGAAGCAATACGTCTGTGGTTTGCCAATATTGATTCTAAGCCCATTTTATGTATACTGTCATTTGTTTATTGTGAATCTAGTACTTATACTTTAGAGGAATTCACAGCATCTAGTTTGCATGAAGACATTAGATTGAATTTTCATACAGACTGGAAATGAGCCTTTGTTATAAGCTATACTAAATTTCAGTTCTATAGTTATATAAAATATAAATTGTCTCATAAAGATGTCCACATTATAAAACAATGTTTACAAGTGATAGGTACAAAAAAGAGAAACTGGTGGAAATTTTTTTACTGATATGACATGAGTGTTCACTGTCTGGAATTTCACTATAATCATCATGAATCATATTAGGTTGAGAAATCCAGAAATATTTCAACATATATCTGTGCTGGAAAATAACTTAGTTATCAGGAGAGATTGTTCCAGTCTATTCTTCTAAGATGGGCTTATTTTTATTCTTTGGAGGGTATTTCAGTTTCCTAGGTGAATGACTGAGTACCATGGGAGTTTGAGACTGGGTGCCAGAAGAAGTCTTCTTTCTACACAAAGGGGCTAAAGTGCTCTGATTTACAGTAACACATTGACATTTTAGGAAACCGTATTTAATTCACTTCAACAAACTTAGATAATACTGTACTTTACCAGGGGCAGGGGATAACTAGGCCCATTTCAGGATGATCAAGTTGAATTAAATTGCACATTTCAGAGTAAGCATCGATATGAAGCTTATTTCAGATTTTTCATCCCAGATTTATTAGTCTAGGTCAGAGTGTGTATGAACATTGACTTTGGTGGGAAAAGGTCAGCATTTCAAAGCTATCCATTTCATTCTGAACTAGGAGGATTGTAATCTTACAGCTGAACTTTTGTGAATCTTCACTTTTTTCCAGTATATTTTGGATTGTTTGGTCACTGCTATATTTTCATGCTTCAACTAATAACTTGTCACAGCAGGCCCTCTAAATTTTTGTTGAATGACTTCATAAAATGAATGAATGAATGAATGATGGTTAGCCCTTCTTTGATTGTTTGAGAGCATGTAAGGTATGTTGAATTGTTTGATCTCTCCCCATTGAAATGGTTCTTATGATTACAGTGAGAAGTAACTCACTTGAAGAATGCATGTGCTCTTCTCATGATCCGCTTGTTCCAGACATTCTGGAATCCAGATCCATAGGTCTCCTATGTTTATTTTTCTTTTAAGGATATTTATGACTGTCTAAGGTAATGGCTAAAGAATCAGAACTGGTTAGAACTCTTGGTTGTCCAAGCAGTCATTTTTTTATATACCCATTCAAAGGATGTAGAATTGGAGGCCATTTATCTCTGTTGTTCTTCAGATCTTTCCCAGGGAAGATAATAAAAAAAATGAAGACATTGGTGTCATTTACTTTTCAACAAAGGAGTACATTTAGATAGTGATGTAGCGTGCCTTTTGTGCCATTTGCATGGTCTCATTTTAATTATTCAAATATCCCTGCAAGTTTGGAATAGTGAGTGATTAGCCCATTTTTATAGATCGGGAAACTAAGACTCTTAAATGTCACATTATTTGTACCTTAGGATATATACTTCTTGAAGGCTGCAGATGTGTCTATCTTGTTCACCATGGTGTTTTCATTATGTAGTATAGTGCCTGGCACATTGGCTTTACTCTAGCCTGAGATCACATGACTAATTAGGGGAAGCCACTGAAATTGCATATAGTTTTCACACCTATGAATTCTTCTCATTGTAGTTCTTCTAAGCTTTCTAAGAGATCCCTTTGACTTTTCTGAAAAAGTGGTCATATTCTAGTGGCATGCTTATCTTAACTTTCTCAGTAGGGACAGGATTTTGGCTTACTGCCTGTTTTAATGCTGTGGCATAGACCTCTCTACACAGACTGTATTTATTGGCTACTTATAGTATTATATATTTTTTCAACTTACGTTTTCAAGTTGTATAGTCAGCGAAAATAACTGGAAAGAAGTGTAACTGGTGAACTGGTCATTGTTAAACATAAGGCTACATCCCAGCACACTCTGCTCCTATGAGCCCCGTGGGTTCATACAGTAGTCTGCCTCTCCTGTTCTTCTGATCCTATAAAAGGACTCTCCCGGGTTAGCCCTTTTCTTTTGCTCTGTGATTCCTGCTATTTTGAAGCTGTGGAAACGGTGAATGGTGTTGACGTTTCCCTGCCATTCTACTGCGCCTTTGCCCGTGATGATGCAGCAGAATGGAGCAGAACCGTGCCAGTGGAGTGCTGGAGATGACTCCTACCGTCTTGCAGGAGCTGGCTGTCAAACTGTCAGACATTCTGTGAGCTGGTTTTTAAACACAGTCATTTTTAAATATACAAAATACAAGCTTGCAATTTAAATTACATTTAATAACAAAGCTAATAATAAATGCTTAAAACTCCACTTCCTGGTTATTTAACTACATGTTGCTGTTTATGCGCTTCAGGTTTTTTTGTTGTTTTTTTAGGTCTGTTGTATCTGTTACATATGGTGGAAATGCTGTTCAGCCTTGTGTTGCTGCACATGTCTTTCCAAGTCCATGTTCAGCGATATCCTGTTAGGTTGGTATTGGCCATGGTGGGAATATTTATACCAAGGAAATTGTCAAACACTACAATCCAGGACATACCTACCTTCTTCCTGGAGAACCATTGATTGTTAACTATTTACAACCTCACATTTATGGGGATGCCTAGGTACAAGGAAGAGATTGATACTGCCATCCTTTGTGTTATTTGTTTGGTTATCGGTATAACTTTTAGTCACAGTGAGTGAAAAAAATAGCTAGGATATAGGGAGACAACAGCGAGGAAGAAAGTTTAGGCACAGAGGCGTGCCTTAGCCTGGAGGCGAACCTGCAACAGACTCTGATAATGGGTCTGGTGAGACGGCACTGGTTTGTTTACTAGTAGCAGAGATAGTTTTTAGAGAATTTCCTTTTCAAAAGAGGGAGCTTTAAAAAAATAATGATAAGCCAACACTTCTTTCTTAGGTAAAAGCCTTTTATAATAATAATTTAGTTTGTGTGGGTGCGAGTAAATGTTATTGCATTTAGGCAGTTTTAGAATAATTTCATAAATTTTTATAGCTCAGAGAGTCAGTTTTGTTTTTAAGACAAACATTTGGTGCTTTTGCTCACTTTCAGTCACCTGGTGGTGACAGTAGTGGTGGTGTGTGTGTGGTGTCTGTGTGTGTACAACTAATAATTTAGCCTTTCATAATTTCATAATGTAATTTACTTATATATGGGCCTGCAGTCAAATAGCTAAGCTGGATTGCTCAAGGATTTTTTCCCCTCTGTTCTACCTTGATGTGCAGATTTTTACTTAATGCCAGTTATGTTTCCTGAGTGACACCCCAGAACGCATCACTGATGTTTGAGTTTCATCACTGGCCAGCCCATGTCGGTACTCATAGTCATTCATTTCTGTTCCAAGTGTATTTTGAACACTTGGGGAACACGGACAGTGGCCCTGATGCTGCCAGAGGTGAACAGCAGCGCCCAAGGGGCTTCCCTGAACAGGGCTCCACAGTGTTAGTTGTGCAGCGCTGCTGAATGCACACTCCTGAGGCCTGCCTGTCGAACCGAGCCAGTTGGTGCATTTGGGGCCGGTGGGGTTGGACTTACTGCTTGTGTATGCTCACAAAGTAGTTAATAAATATTAAAACAGACATAGGGGATAAATGCTTCCAAAAGGATGTTTTTTAAGCAGGACAGTTTTGTTTACAACAGGGATTGGGTGACTTCATTGGAAAACAACATTGAGGAACAGTGCAGATGAGTCACACATTCTCTGGCTACTTAGCTGTAATCAAATAATTAAAAACCTTTCCATGGATAGGGCCATGCAGCCAGAATATAAACCTTTTCTAGGGACTTGCCTTTGTGATGCCCACTTTTTAAAAAGAACAGGCTGGTGAACTTCACTGGTTCTCATTCGGAAGCATGCCGCATGACACTGGGTGATGACTGCAGCCCACATGCAGGGCCAGTTGCTCTGGCCCACCCCCACTCCTGCTGGGCAGGTCACCTCGACCCTGCTCCGAAAACTTTTGGTTACTGTTCCCATTTAAATTCTCACATAGTGTCTCCACATTTTATGCTTACCACAAAGAAAATTCGTTGCTTAAACTTAACAGTGGTATTTTTAAAAATTAAAGGAAACTAAAAGCCACTCTGACTTAAATACACCAGTTTAAGTCACCGAGGTCTTCTCCACTTTGCCCCCCCCCCCCTTGCAAGCTGGCTGCACTTCAAGGTGTGCTGTTCGCTTTCCTTCAAGTAGAATTCCTAACATTCAAATCTAACTTTTTTGTTTAAATTCCAGTATCTTATTTAATTGATGCATTTCAAAACATTAGCCTAGTTCTTTTCTCCTCCTCCTACTGACTGTTATTAAAAATAGAAATGCAAGTCTAGTGGGGACAATTACTTCCTAATTCTATAGATTCCTGCAGCTTTTGCATTCCAAGGAGCTGTCAGTACCTTTTCTGTCACTTCTGAGTTAAGTGTGGAATATTTAAGATTGTGGACAAATCATGTATATGTCATCCCATCTCGTTCACATTCCCCTCTCCATCCCCAAACAAACCACAAGTGCCATGTAGAATACAGGCCTTTGTTGAGACTGGACAGATACCCAAACCTCACCTTCGCTGTGATAATGGTTGAGGTTGGGGAGGGGAGCAAGGTTGTGATTCATGGCTTGCAAATGAACCAGTTTTTACCTGCCTGTTTTTGTGCCTCATCTCCATTCCAGTGTGACTCCCAGAGTTGTGGGGACAGAAGAAAGGGTGTAATGATTTATTTCCCTCCTACTTGCTTGCAGGAGAACATGAAGGAAGCAAGCAGCAGGTGGATGGAGCTGGTTGGGAATGTTGTGCAGAAACAGAGCTGTGTGTAGGTTTTACTCCTTTCACTTGGTCTTCTCCCAGCTTCCTAGATAAACTAGCAGAAAGAGCTCAGATGAAACACATTTTGTGACTGTCACTTTCAGGTAATGAAACATGCCCTTCCCATTTATTGACCTTAGCTAGTTTTGAGTTCAAACCATGAAAATAGAATTTCATTATGCAAATCTGTGAGCTACTTTATAGCATCACTGCCTAGCATTTCTCTCCTGTTAAAAGTATCCTCTCTTTACTGTAAGGTAAAACCTTTGTGTTTAGTTGGGAAAAGAAAGGGACTCCTTGGAGGCCTCTGCCCGTGGCTGTGTGGGGCTCTGTGGCTGAGACCCACACAAAGGCCCTCTGTGCGGGGCTTGGGGGCCCCACAAAGGGGGGAAGCCGAGCTGCGCGCTGGGAAGCCCACAGAAACCACAGAAACGCAAAGCTGAAGCTCCAGTGTCCATTATTTCAAGATGCAATTGCTCCTTTATTTAGAAAACAGAGTGACACACCAGACAAGTACATAAACATTCCAGGCGATGAATGTACTTTAAAAGCATGTGGTTCAAAAGCACATAGTCATCTTCTCTGGAATTGTTACCGGCCATTTTATGTGAGTCTGATGTAGCACTCACATTTTTAGTTGAAAATTCTGTTTGTGTTTGTTTTTTTCTTGTAGATGTGTCACATATTGCTATTCAAAATTTGGATGCTCAGCATTTTCACCCTTTGTTCTTTTGATTAAGCATGGGACGTCTTTTTAAAAGCTCTCTTCATATAGTAGTGTGAACAGGGAACATAATATTGGTGGAGATGGACTTGGGGGAGGTTGAGAGGGAGCAACTGCATTCTTTTGGCATTCCTGAGAGGAATGTCAAAAAACAGCTGTATTAACTTTTCTGTGAAGGGGGCAACATCAGGGGAAGTGCAGAGGCCTCTCTACTGACATGTAAAATTCCAGCTCTTTGCAGCCAGGCTCAGACAGCTTGGCATAGCTATTCCTGGAGTCAGTGTGCATGTGTGTTAATGGCCAACAGAAAACAGCTGTATACATCACTAATGAAGGTACTTTGAAAATAAAATATCCAATTGTTGGGTTTTCCCCTATAAACACCAGATGTGCACAGTGGTTTTACCCTGGGTCTGCCCTGTGTTTTAGCACCATTGCTCAGGGACATAAATGGAAGCCAGCATTTGAGAGCTGGATATGTGGTGAAAGTAGATATGTTTGTAGCAAAATAGGTATGTTGTGGTTGACTAGAAACATTTTAAGGTTTATTATTGTAAGAGAGCCATTGCTGCACTGCCAGTCATTCCATTCCTCCTCCTCGGCCTCTTATGAAAAGGACATATTGTGTGCCTGCAAACAGATGCTGTACTATTAGGATTCGAACACCCAATGGTCTTAAGCATTTAGCAGCTTTGAGTGCTGTTCATAGGTAAATGGTTGATTAAGGGATTTACAATTTGTTACGTTCGCTAAAGCATCTCTGGAAATGAGCATTTTGTTGCCTGTGGGAATTCCTGTACTTTGAGTGTGTTTAACCCATGATCAGAAAGTAGGTAGATTTCAATTTCTGGATTAAAAAAAAATAGTGACCAAGGAAAGAATAGCTAAATTTAGAAGTAAGAATATCTAGAATTACCTAAATCCCAGTTTCTGGGTGTGTGTGTATGTGAGACAAAGTAAGGAATGTCTAATATTACAAATATGAGGGAAAATTCAGAGATCCTATCATTTTTGTCATTGTTCCAAAGCAGAGTGTTTTGGGGGGGCGGAGCACCACTGCCTGGACCTGGGGAAGAAATGAAGGAGAACTGGTATTGAAGAGGCGTCTCTATGGAAACACAGCAAAAACACATTTCCAAAAACTTGCCTGGGGAAATCCCAGATTCTTTTAAACCTTACATGTCAACTAGCTCAATATAAATACAGGTTTAGACATATTGGTTTGATGTTTCAATATCTATTTTTATATGCATTTATATGCATTTATATCACCCAGGTCTTCTGTTTTCCACTTGTTCTATCAAGTCATGCTTTTAAAATGTATCACAATTTAAATATTAAGGAGCCTGTTTTCTTTAATGTTTAAAAATTCTTCAATGAAAGATGAAAGCCTAGGAGTGGTTTGCTAAGGGTTTATTCTATTCTGAGTGATGTCAATTTTACTACAGCTGTATTTAATCTTACATCTTAATGCCTCTTATCCATATAATGTGGGCATTGAAATGGTTCTATAATTTGTTGTGAGAAAATTCCAGTAAAATCATTTATAGAAAACTTTTAAAGTTAAATTACTAACTTTTCCTAAGGAGTTTTCCTAAGGGAATTTTCCTTTCCCCTTTTCATAAGTCAGAGAAAAAGAAACTGGAATTAGTGTGTAGTGTTGGAAAGAAATATAGTAAAACAAAGGAGGAATATTATGAGACTTTTGCTCAGGGGTAAACGACTAGGGAATCTGTAGAATTCCTTTTTCTGTTTGTCGTGAGGTTATCTGTTTCTTCTTTTGGATATCTCCATGGTGGTGGTCCCAGGCCTTGTATCACAGTTTCTTTTCTCACGTCTTAAACTTGCCTATAACTATTTTAAATGAAAGCCCATGGGTTACCAAACTCCTTAAGACAGATTTTTCTATTTAAGGTAGTGGAGGTGAACAATTCTGATGGGTTCTTCAGTTCTGATGGGTTCTTTGAACTCATTGCTTCTAGAAGAAGAATTCAGGTGTGAATTGTGAGCCAGTGCGTGAATCACGTTGAAGATGTTTGAGGCCTCACCATGTCTTAGGAGGAGAAGGTGATTGCCGTGGCAGGAGTGCTGAAAAGGGAATAGTTAGGAGCTGCCAGTGAGGCTCACTCAGTGTTGATGTAGCATGACTCAGGAATGTGTTATTTACAGGGAAAACTCTGAGCCCGTCAGCGAACTGAGAATCCATTCATGGGTGCAGTGAAAGATGCCCATTGGGGGAATGCGGGCTCCTCAGACTGGAGGAATGTGCCTGCTCGTAGTGGGGGCTGTGAAAACTGTACCATTTTCACACCTCTAGGTGCAGAATGACTCCCATTTTCCCTGTCCGAAGGGTGAATTCGTCATTCTTCTTGTTACTGTCCAAGCATTTGAGCGTATTTGGGGAAAACTACTCTTGTTCTCTAGTGGGAAAATTCTTAAAGATCAGAAGTTTCTAAATACTCAGCCTTATTGCAGAAGTAATATGGTTTTGGACTGCTTTGTTTTGTATGGCATGGTGGAACACCACCCCCCCCCCCCCCCCGGTCTAATGAATAGAAGCCTGTTTTCACAACACAAAGTATGATATATAATTGTTTTAGCCTAAAAGTCAGGAAAATCATCTATTTAAAACTTCCAAATCTGAAAGTCAGTCTCAACTTAAAATTCTTTCTAGTACATTTTAAGCCAACGGAAGGGAAAATATAAACAATTTGTTAATTGCTGCAGCTGGTCTCTGAGTATCTTTATGTTAATGTTTTGAATTTGAAAGATTTTTAGAAAGAGCATCTGGATTAGGGTAGTCCTGTCAAACCTCAATCTTGAGAAGTAGAGTCTGCCTCTTCAAAACCAACAGAAGCCTTATACAGATGGAGAGGGTGCCTGCAAAGGCACGGTGAAGTTTCTATAAAATCATAGAGGAGAATGAAGACATGGCCCCACTCAGGTTGGGGTGGACAGCCTCTTATTGGTTTGAATATGGTGTTTATCTAGCTGCTGTGGTAAATGAGGTGAAGTCTTGTGCATATACATTTAATTCCCAATTATTCATACATGCTTTGGCCAAATTGCTGATTATCTATAGACTTTGGAGACCTTTTCTCCTCCTCCCTCCCCATCCCCCCTCGATTTGTTGTCCACCCAGTCCCCTGGCCGGGCTCCTCTCTCGCCAGGCCTTCTCACCAGCGCTCCCAACTGCTCTCCTCGTTTTTGTTTTTGTGTTCCTACCAGGCCCCTGCTGCTTTGCTTTCTCCGCCATGTTCTCTTGGTTTACCGGACACTCCAAGGTCCTTGTCCCATGCATGCTACTTCGGTCTCTCAGTTATCTCGGATTAGTGTTGGAGAAATTAGCTCACTGTCAGGGAGAGACTCTGTGGAAGGCGATGTCTGCTGCTCCTTGCTTCTCTTCCTGTTGTCTTTGGGCCTTTGTTGAATGGAGTGGAGACTGGGTAGAGAAAGGGCTTGCCCTGAAGCACTTCCAAGCTGTTCTTGTGAATGATTTTTTCAGGATTTTACAGTCCTATGGGGAAGGTATTATAGCTAATCTCTTAAATAGTCTTTTCATCCTTTATTTTCTTTTTTGTTCTCAACTTGGACTTTCCTCCTTCCCATTGCTGAGAGGCCATGGAAAGTGTCTGGGGAAAGCTTAGCTTTGGGATGGAGTTGCAGAGAGAGCCACGAGAACAACCTTGAATGCTTCTTCATTTAGCAAATATCTAATTTATCGAGTTCTTTTTATATTTTGAATAGTGTGAAAGATATAAAATGAATTTGACCTGGATTCTTTCTTTGAAGATGTTTAAGTAAATCTAGGAGAAGAATCTACACAGAAAATCATAAATCTAAAGCCACTACATAAACACGTGATTACCGTGATATGTGAGAAACTTGTAGAATGTATGCGAAGTGCCAGGGCTCTCCCAAGAGGTCATTGTTTCTCCTGGGGAGGGGCCAGAGTTAGTAGAGATGTAAAATTCTGCCCTAATACTCCTTGTCTGCACTGAGGGAAGGGAAGTGAAAACTCTTCTGTGCCAAATACGTTTATTTATACAGTTTTTTAGTAAACATGTTTTTGTTCCTTTTTTGAATATTAAATGGCTGCACAGAATATGAAGTTCATCCCATCAGTTGAGAGCTTTAATATAGCTATTTAGGCCCTACTTGGCCTAAAATTTTGGTTAACAGAACTTGATCCTGTGTTCCCTTCCCAAACCAATCCCATACCAGGTTGGTTGGCTTTTGATTAGCCAATCATTTCAGATAAATCAGCCCTAGAACACACACACACTGGGTTTATAGAAGAGCCCTTTATTCCCTCACTCGTGCCGGTTTTGTATAATTTATTTGTGATTCCTCTGAAGCATTTGGTACCTCAGACCAGATGAGATTAAACCCAGCAAATTTTAAGGAAGAGAAGCAAGCAGAGAGGTTTAGTAACAAGGCTGAAAAACTACAAGCAGTGGACACAAGAATTCTGAGAATATGAAGGTTTCTAGTGAGATTTCCACTTGAAGTTTTGGTACTTTAAGAGGCTTAGCCTTGCATGGAATAACTTGGCTTACTGTTTTGTATTCAAAAGCTGGGTTTTTTTTTTTTAAGTTGCGTTTAAATAAGAGCCAAATAAAGATGATATCTGAATGGGGTTAGGAAATTCAGTTCCTGCCTTAACTGCAGATTTTGTGCAGAGGATTAGGCTCTACAGTACTAGACAAGATGTTATAGCATCCCTTTATCAGGGGTGTCCAACCTTTTGGAATCTCTGGGTCACACTGGAAGAAGAAGAGTTGTCTTGTGCCACACATTAAATATATTGTGACACGTGATCACAAAAAAAATCTCATAATGTTTTAAGTAAATTTACAGTTTTGTATTGAGCCACATTCATAGTCATCCTGAGCCATATGGGGCCTGCAGGCTGCGGGTTGGGCACCCCCTGGAGAGTTCTTCCCCTTGATGATGATGGTTAAGTGAGATCATGTTGAGAGTGCTTTGCCTTTGGAAAGGGCTGTAGGAACCAGAAAGCCAACAGAAACTGGAGCGTGGAATTTATCACAGCGAGGCTGATGTTACTTTTTCTGAATGACTTGCATTTGCCTGTTAAATTTTCAGATTCCTGGGCTTAATCCTAGGTCTACTGAATCAGAATCTCTGAGGACAAGGGCCTGAGTTCTAACAGACTCTCTGGGCATTTCTTTTGCACTTCACACTTTTAAGGCCCACTTGCACTAGAAGTTGCATCCTTTTAACATTTGAAGTTGCAGATGGTGAAACTTTGCTTTTGGATAGCAGAGAGGTGTGAATGCAATAGCTCAGTCAGAGCTGACCACAATGTTCTAAGTGAAGGGGTTCCAAAATGCATCTTCTCTCTTAGAAATGGGTGTGGAAAACTCTGGTCTTGAAAGCTTACTATGTACTATAGTTAATTCACTCATATGATACAATTTTCCCAATAGCTCTGAGGAAGGTACAATTTTTATTACTCCCATGTTTTTCACAGCGGCAAACTGAGGTTCAGAAGGGCTAGGTAACTTGCCTAGGATCACACAGCTAGTCATAGATGAGCTGAACTTGAACTTTGATCTGAGTCTGAAGCCCAGGCTCTCATCTATTGTCCATTCTGGGTTGCCACCTGTGGATGGTCATAGCCAGTAGGGGATGGGATTGGGTCAAGGGAGGCAGGCAGAGGCTAAGGCAATGGGCTGGTATAGCTAGAATGCTGACCCCTGGAAACAAGACAGACCTAAACCCCAGGCAAGTCATTTGGCATGATATACTGCTTTGTGAATTTAAAGCCTACGAGACGTTTGTAGGAAGCTGGCTGCATTGTCACCTGAAAGCCAATATATTGACTTTCTAAAAGCCAGGTGTGAAGAGAGAATCACAAGTTTATTTAAAATTACCTATTAACTTTTCACAATACTTTGCAAATCAATGTTCATATGTTTTTTATTGATAGATGGTAAGGCACAGACTGGTAAGAGTTTATGGGCATGTTTAAAGTTTTGCAGGGGTCCAGGCTGCAGCTGTGGGAACAACAGGAGAAATGGGAGGGAAAGAAAAACAACAAAGGCTTGATGTGTGAAGACTCCAAAGCTGGGATATCCCTGCAATTTCACATTCTTGTCATTTTATTGTGTCTTGGAACTAAAGATAATAGGAAAGAGTGATGGTAAAAGGGATACAAGTGCAAGTTATAATAGAAGTTCACAGATAAAGGAAAACTGGAAGAATCCTAAGGTAATTTGTGGGTAAAAAGCCCGTGCCACATTCTGAAAACCTCAGGGTCTTTTACTTCCACATTGCTCTGTTCAGTTCCTCTCCCTCACACACCCAGTGGGTAAGCTCTAGTATTTCTGATTTTCATATTTCTGCCTTATGATTAAATAAGACTACAATAAATTAGTGTTTGACCAGAAAATTGCTTTGTCTTTGGAATGTGTGGTTTTGAAATGGTTTACTGTATATTTTGCTATTCTGTAAGTACCAGTGGACCATGGAGTCTTAATAAAGGAAAAATGGTTATGATATGATTATCATCATCATCATAAAAATAATTATGATCAAGATAAATATAGGATTAAGGTACAGAAATTACTTTGAGGTAGTTAAAACATCTATGTTAATAGAAGACATTCATATATACAGGGGAGATGGTATGAACTGGGATATCTGGGTTTTGTGCCATACCCTCCCCATCAAGAACACACATTTACTCCCTGACAATACGTTTAGACAGGGAATTTTATTTCCCGTGCCTTAGTTTCCTCATCTGTCTGATGCAGGGAGTAAGTAAATGACCTATTGGGTTTAATATTTCACAGTTGCTAACCATAGCTTTGTGGTGACCCTACATGGCCCCATTCTGACCTGATGATTCATAGAAATATTTCTCTTCTTCCTGCTCTCTTCACATTGGCGTGTTCTGATTGCACTTGTTCCTTGGACTCAGTGGGGCCGCAGGCACAACAAACGTGTTTTCTCTGAAGTCTGTAGGAGTGGGTGTGGACAGGCAGTGCTGTCTCTTGGCTCTAGTCATGCTTCTGCTGACCATCCAGCTGGATAGTGCTTTGCAAATGTGTGTCTCCAGGGTGTTTGGGAAAAATTTAGAATCCTGAACCTCTTGCAGACCTATTGAGGAAGAATCTCTGGAAGTGAGACTATGGGATCTGTATTTTAACAAGCCTTCAAAGTGATCTTTGGGCTCACAGCAGTTTGAGAGCCTGAATGATTCATCTGTAAGTAAGGTATAACACACGGTTCCCTGAAGGCAGAGGTCGTGGTGTGTGTGTGTGTGTGTGTGTGTGTGTGTGTGTGTAAAACTCAGAATAAGTTGTAATCATCTAGTTTATTCATTTATGAAACAAATATTTGCATGCCTTCTGTATACAAAGCTCTATGTTAGTTGCTGTGGGAATGGAGGCAGAACACACAGATCTCATCAAGTAAGTAATGGGATATGAGGGTGTGGGAGAGGTCAAAGCAGGTTTATAGTTGGTGTGGGACTCTAGTTGTGCTATTAAGAGAAATAGCCACACAGGCAGAACAAGCAATGACTTTGGGAGAGCAAATGCCTGTATAAATAGGAACCTACAGAGTGACGATAAAATATGCCTGACTTTTTGGAATCAACTATACAACTGGTACTAGTTTGAGATTCATAGTGTCTCAGAGTTGGGAGGGATCTTCTGGATCCTGTTTCAGTCTCCTCAGAAGCAACATAAACTGGGATCGTTTGGAGGCTATGGTTAGGTCAGGGAGAAAAACTATAATGGAAGCCATTATGTATAAAAATGACCTTTGTGCTCAGACTTGAGAGGTGCTGGTTTTCTTAATAAAGATAATCTCTAATTGATTTTGAATGTCTACCATTATAAGCCCTAACAATAAGATTTGAAATGATATAGGCATTGTAAGCGGATATATTCATTTGATGTTTAAAAGATGTGCCTTTAGAATATAATTTTGGTGGTTAAATGTAGTATTGGCATGCCTTCTTTAAAGACAGCCACTCAGTACCCCTTCTTCCTTAGCCTAAAGAAGAGGAGAGGATTGAGGCCTCCTGGGGGGAACAGACTGCTGCTTATTTATTGACTGGATTTCCTTGGGTAGCTTCATAGCATTTTCCTAGACTATTTAGTAAATTAAAGTTGCACATTACTGCCATTACTTTGGCCTGAGAGTAATGCAGGGTCTTTGATAGGTCTAGGGAATCTTCACCATTTTTTATTTTTATTTTTTTAATCCTCACCCAAGGATATGTTTACTGATGAGAGAGAGAGAGAAAGATACACAGATATATCACTTACCTCCCATATATGCCTGGACTGGGATTGAACCTGCAACCTAGGTATGTGCCCTGACTAGGAATCAAACCCTCAACCTTTTGGTGTACAGGGTGATGCTCCAACCAGATGAGCCACCCAGCCAGGGCTACACCAGAAGTAGTTTTAAGTGTGTGTTCCCTTTCCTTCTCAACAGCAGTGACTTCAGGATTGATTCTTTGTTTTTCTCATTTGTGACAGTGACTTCCCTTTGTCCCACCAGAATCAGCAAGGTTGGTTGGGTGAAATCTTTTGCCAATAGGACCAGAAGCAGCAAGCAAAGTCTGGGCTGAGTGGAGGAGAACAATTCAAGAAGCTGTTGTGGTCACCGGAAGGTTAGAGTCAGGAAGTATGATTCAGGCTGGAGGCTGGCTGTCCTCAGTCTTCTTACACCAACAGCTGAAGAGCTGGGACTGAAGGTTGAGTCAGAGCCGTCGGGCCAGAGGTCTTGGCAGTGCAGTGGATATGTGTGTCAGACACCAAGAGACGCTTCCTTGGGCTTAGAGCTTCCTGGACTCTTCCTGTTATGTGGGAACCAATGATCAGCACCTTACGGGATGTGGCCCACCCTCTATCCAGTGTGTCAGCCCAGGCGGAGCCCTGGCAACTGTGCTAGATTCACTTAGGCCCAAGATATTTGCAAGATGAGTGGTCAGTGTCAGCATGGGATTTGCTTTTGCAGCAGTGCCCGTCAGCTGCAGCCAAATGCAAACCTGAAGAACCTTTTAAGGGCAGGGGGTTCTAACAGGGAATCTTGAGAAAGTTTCTTGACTTTGAGAATATCATCCATGTTTTTAATGCCAATGGAAGTAAAAATGTAATGATGTTTGGAGTAAATTTTAAGTGTCCTTATAGTAGAATGTTTAATTTGCTGACAGGTTATAACAAACTAGGTATGTGAATGAGAAATAGAGATTGAGTATTATATTAGTGTAAAAAGGGGTTAAAAAATGAACTCTTGAGTGTTACACTAAGTTTTCAGCTCCCAAACCCCACCCTTTTGCCACACTAACTGCAGAGAAATTACAGAAAGCTGATTGTGTTTTCTATTTGGCAAGTCAAAACAAGATACAGCAAGCTAAAAGATGAGTATCCTAAATTGCTTTCACTTTTTGTGACATGAAGATTCTGAATAAAAGAAATAAGAATCCCCTCCTGGGTGGTTGCTTTCTGGAATTCGTGGGGACAGGTCCAGGTCATCCTTGTACTGCTTTGTGCTTTTTAAGAATCAAGACTTAGTGAGTCAGAATTTCTATCTGATAGCTTCTATGTTTGATGATTTTAAAGCAGTTTGTTATACAAAATTTAAATTTCTGATAAAATAGGAAATGAAAATTGCCTTCTTGCTGCTGATTTCATTTCCAGAGGTTTGTAATTACCATGTACTAAAACCTAGAATTTCTCCTTTACTTTACAAATATATTAAAAGACTCTGATTTTTATTTCTCTTTTGCTCTGTGTCATTAAAGCAATTTGCTTAATTACATGTCCAGCATGGTTCTCACAGAGACAGAGCTTTGTTAGAATATGTGTCATTTTAACCCACTCTTGGCGGTGGTTGGAAACAGTTGAGTTGCTCACTGGTCTCCCTGCCTGTTCGCTGTATAAGATAATGCACTCTAGGGTTTGTCTTTGGATAACAGTACATTTCCTTCGGTGGCGTTTCAAGTTTTCATTCATCTAAGTTTTGCTACTTGTAGCAGTTTATCTGCCTGGTCTGTTACTCTTCTTGACTGATAGCCCTTTGAAGTATCACTGAATTAAGCTACATCATAAAGTTTTTTTAAAACTGTAGGAGAGATGTATTTTCTTTCTTCTTTACTCACTTTCCCTTCCACTTTGAAGATGTAAGGCCAGAAAGTCCCATCATATGATAGGCCTGATAACTTTCCGATATTTCAACCAATTCCACTGAAACTAGGGATTTCTTGTCATCATCCCCCACTTCCCCCAAAGTTTTGGTATAGTGCTTTGCATTAATACTGCTAGCTAGCTTTTATTCATTCTTACTGTATGCTAGGTACATGGCTAGGTGTATAACCTTCTGATCTCCATAATTACTTTATGAGATAGCTGCTATTATTTAAAAAGAAATGAAGAAATGGAACCATAGAAAGTATAAGTAATTCATCCAAAGTCAAATAACAATTAATGGGTGAAATGGAGATTTGAATTCAGGCCTCAACTGACCTCAAAGCCCCGACTTTTAATCTCTCCTCTGCTGTCTCTTGTGTTGTCCTTTTATTTTTATATTCACCTGATATTTATGAGCACTGACCTAGCCACATGTGTTTCTGTGTTAAGAAGGTGGCAGCAAATGTAGCAAACAGAATTGGGAGGAAATAGACAATAAAGAATTAAGCAAATAGGTATAGAATATCACCAGAGGTTCTAATAGCTATGAAGAAAATACTGGCTAAAAGGGATTCACAGAGTATGCTTTCTGGCAAAACTTACAAAAATATGGGATAATTTTCTGGTTATTGGTTCTGTCTAATAGCCTAGGATAGTATAAAGAAAGAGTAAGGAAGAAATGAATCAGTCTTTAAAAACAAACAAGCAAACCAAGTTCAGGATCTATAAAGTTTCAAATCTTAACTGAAATGGTGGTTTTACTGGCAAATGGCTAATTGTTTGCATAGCTCCTGGGGGACTGTGACCAGCCAGAAGGTATATGGGAAGAAGGTGAAGCTTTTACTGTTGGGAGCACCACTTAATTACTAAATTACAGTACCATACTTTCAGGGAACAGCTATGAGGAATTTTCCTTTGGAGCTTTCCTTTTCTGTAGGAAATACTGTTTTAAAAGTCTTTCACTATGAAGTGCTAATTAGCAGAGGTCTTCTCTTTTATCTCTTTTGATAATTATCACAAATGAATTTTTTAAGACTCAGAAGCAAAGATTCAAAATTTAAATGTTAAGAATGAATGTTGTGACTATTCTGGAAATGGGTGTCCAGGTGCTAAAAAATTACGTGTAAATTTTTTTTCAGGAAGGGAGACAAAAGCCATTACTATTTGCCATTTCGAAGTTGTGCATTTAGTCAATGATTATTTCCATGAACATTGACCTCGCACAGAAGGCCATCTCAGCTGCATTGTCAACTTGATTTGGTTCTTCTCTAGCAGGTTCTATCAAGTTTATAACATCTTTCATGTATAAAAGGTTTTCCCATTTTTTTGCCCTTACCAGGTAGACTTACAAAAATATTCTGGCCTCTTTTTGACCCTGTATCTTCCTGTCACCATACCCATTAATTGATCTGATAGCCTAGAAGTTGCCTGGATCTGGGCAATCCAGACAGATGGGAAAGACACCTAGCCTTTTGGAAAGCCTCGCCTTTGAAAGATTATTTGTGCTATAAACCAAATAATCTCTGTTTCAGTTGCTTGTATTCTTATTTTGGAAAAACCAGAGACATTCAGTTCTTATACAGAATGTATTTGCCCTATTTTCAACGCTTTAATGATTGTGTTAGTTCTTCACAGAGGTCTATTTATTGAGATTTCTTTCAAAGGAAATGTTTTGATTTTAGAAATTAATGAACAAAACTCAATTCCCTTCGGTTTGCAATATATCATGTTACCTTGTATCATTTTATTCAGAATATGTTTATCATAGTTACAGGGAAATTTAACTACTGTTGCCAGAAAACAAGCCAATGAATTCTGTTAACTTTGTATTGGTAGTTTAGTTATTACAAAGAAATATAATTTGTCTAAAGTATTCACTGTTTTTTCATTACAAAGAAATACTTTTATTGTAGTAATTTAATGTGGATTGTGTGCTTTTTTTTTTTTTTTGGCCTCTTTCTCAACTATTCAATATAATAAGTATGTATTGAAGTCTTCCTGAATTGCTAGTTGTTGGGAGCTATCACTCCTTTTGGAGACTAAGATTCAAAAAGACCAGGCAATAAAAAGCAGAGCATATATAAGTTAATGAAAGATGATTATAGATGATACATACATTTCAAGTGAGAAAGGCTAGAAGAGGAGGATTTCAATAAAAGCTGAAGCAAGTAAGGCTTTTGAAAGTTGGGGAAAAGAATTTCCATGAATTAAGCCTTATTGGAATTACTTTCATCACTCCCCCCTCCAACAATGGAACTTTTTCTCTCTGTGGTGCTCTATTATAGTTTTTTAGTTTATAAAAACTGGAAAAAGTAAGTAATTGAGTTCATACACTGTCATCTGTTTCTTCTTGATGTCTAAATAGAATTTTGGGTTACTAATGCTTTTCTCCTCACCTCCATGGAAATATTTTGTCAAAACTCCAATTTGGGCTTTGAACCTTGTGGTGAAGTCCTTTTAAACCCATCTGAAAAACTTGCTTTTTTTTTTTTTTAGTTAAGAATTTAAAGTTTTATACGTAGGACACAGTTATGAAAACCACCCCCAGAAAAACACCCCAGACTCATTGGTGACTCCTTGGAAAGACCTGACAAAGCTCATCAACTTGACTGAGGCGGAAAGTGCTGTATCCCAAATTCCTGGTTTCTAGTTCCTTGGCACTAGGCTATTTTTATTCCTAGTTTACCAATTCTATTCAGCATAAGAAAATGAAGCAAATGGGAGGACAATGATGGAAATTTTAAGGCTTCTCATTTAGCACCTTCTCTTGTCTTTGCTTTTGTCTTTAACAGATAGGGTAGTGAGGAGAGGTTGAGGAGGAAGATGTTTCCCTCTCAGCTTATCTTTTCAACTCTGTCTTCTCTAACACTTTTTGTAAGCTGTAGTAGAAATAATAGTTCTTCACTACAAGCACCTCACTGTGGCTTTAAAATGTTATCAATAACCAGCATGGATCAAATGGCCCATTGCCTTTGTGACTTGAGTTTCAAAGTCAAAGTTGTCTGTGATAACATGATTTAATTTTTATTTTTTATAGTAGCTGGAAGTAGGGAACTATTATAAAATCTTGTCTCCATTATTGTTTAAGATCACTGATATACTTTTTAGTCCATCTAAATTGCTCCTAGATTAGTGCAAGCATGGTTGTTGCATAAACAACCTGACTTTCCTCTGAAAGGCGTTACAAGTATGGTTGCTTCTTCAGATGCAGGGCAAAAAGTGGAAATGCTGGGGTGACTTTTTTCCATGTCTTCGTGAATGGGTCAAGTATAGGTTCATTCATCTGTCTAAAAGTGTTAGTAGAACATCCTTCTTTTTAAATGTCTGTATTGCACATTTTAAAGCAGTATCTTAAAATTCTATTAAAAATCCTATTTGCTTTGAGAAATAAATGGAATTGTCTTAGGTGAAAACATTACTTCTGCTTATTTATTGGGTTGTCATAATTATGTATAACTAAACTACTTTATCAGCTATTGACTATTTAACCACCCTTAACAGACCAGCCAGAATGGTGAGCTCCATGAAGGTAGGGATATAGGGTGTCTTGTTTGCCTGCATGTCACTCAGAGCAATTCCTGGCCCTTGGGTGCTCAGTAAATGTTGGAGGCATAGTTATTTGAATATATGAATTACAGACTGGTTCTGTAATTCTAGAGAATGTAAACTCATAGTAGTAAAAATTTCAGACATCATTATTTCGGTTATTTCTAAAACTCTTCAATCAAATTTGATGAATTTAAGCCTAAAGATATATCAATATATTGCCTCTTTACTTGTATTGCTATTAATTAGAATTCAGCCATAGGAATGTACACTGAGTTATAATTAAAGTCTTATTTTTACTTTAAGCAAGGTTTTATAAGTACCATTAAGAAGTGGTACTACTGAAAGAATTGGAGATTGAGGGAAATGAGAGAAAATAAAGATCGTGGCACAAAAAGAAAACAAAAGTGGTACTATTGCAACAAAGCAAGTTTCCCCCTGCTTTTTTGTATGTGGAGCAGTAATACTGAATTTAGGTTGGAAAGGTTTCAAGCCTGTGAACTATGCTGAGCATTTTGTTTTCTGGCCTTCGTTTTAGAGTTAATATTGTCTCCTTAAAATGTGGAGCTCTTACCACGCCTCTTTCCTTCATGCCTCAGGCAGCTTCCCTACCTGCAGCATTTTAGTCTGAATTGTATAATTTTGTACTCAATTGTATCATTTTATTTTGTTCACCCTTGTTTTATTACTGCCAGGGTGTTTGCCCTACTATTGGAAGGAGGGCCCTAGGGATGAACCATCTCAGTAGGAAGGGAAGCCCTTTACATTTTATTTAATGATTGAGAGGCAGTGAACTTGTAAATTTTAATCATAGCAATGGGATACTTACAGTTCTTATTTGTAAGACTAATTTACTTTCTATCATGATACTTTTAGAGGGGAAAAACTGTACAAAATTGTTCAAATAAAATATTGTCATTTTAACACTCTTATTTTTCACTGTGTGAAAAACAGAAGCCATTTTATCCCACCTCCAGCCTTCTTTCTGCTGATGCCTCCTGTGACACCCTTCACTGGAAATTACCTGCTTTCCATTTTTAGTTTTATATAACAAAGCTGTTCCCACCTCAACAGGTGCTCACCATGGCAATGAAGTAGTCTCTTTCATTTTGAAGTATGAATAGCACTTCTTAAATCTAATAATAGATGATAGTCTCAGAAAACCAGTGTTTTAAATAAATTTGATTATTTGCTTTGTTAAAATTACAGCCTATAGTCATGTTTCTTACATGGTTTGGAATGGAGGAAATATCAGGCAATTAGTTTGCGATCTTCTATTACTTTCAAAGACCAGCAGCTAACATTGACTAGTTTCTTTTGTGTCTTGGCAGTATATTATTTTTATTCCTCTCGTACAGATGGGGAAATGGAAGCTCAGTTAAGTTAGGTAAGCTAACCACATCCACAGAACTAGCAAGAGAGGGAGTGGGAATGCCAACCCCGGCAGCATGACTTTAGATCTGCCACACTGAACCGTTTCGCTGTCCCACTGGATCCTGGGTAAAACAGCTTCTCTCGTGAGCTCCGCCTACTCTGGGGGCAGTGATGCTTTGTAAAGGTGCTTCATAAGGTGTGTGGATCCCACACAGGACGAAGTGAACAGAATGTAGGGCGATGAGCCTGATGGCAAGTCAGAAACATCTTGGAATTCAGAGAGGAGGTATCCTGTTACTGACTTTTAAATTATGTAGTTTCAAATGTAATCTTCTTTGTAAAGGCCACAGATGGCTGAAAAGTTATCAGAGGGTGAGGTGGAAAGGCTTAGTGGGCTTTGAAATGGTAGGGATCCGATGGCAGCATCTGTTCCACACAGCATTTGTCATGAAGTTCCTTTCTTTCTGAAGTCAATTTGTAACTCTTATCACTGTAAATGTTAATAGGCTTTAATGGATAGATGAACTAAACCATAATGGGTAAGCTTATTTAGTGCAACATCTGGTGGGGGGGAGTTAATGATTACATGTTCAAAAATAATTTGATTGTGGTTTAATAACCATTATGTCTCTTGCTTAATGATGAAACATTGACCTTGAAACTACCTTTACATATAATCTCATTTCACTTACAAGATCATAAGTTTTAGAAGTAAATGAGACCATAGAATATAACCAACCCTCCTTATTTCCCAGGTGAAGAGACTGAGGCTTAGAGACCTGTAATTTGCCCAGAGGGTCACAGAGAGGTGATGACTGGAGCCTGGGTCCTTTCAGCCTCATCTCAATGAGATTTCTTCTATGTGTTGTGTGTGCATGCGTGAGTGCATGTGTGGGTATTGTTTTTAATTAGTTCTTGTCCACATCCTTAAACTTAACAAGTCACTCACTCTTGTGTCTGTATTTGCTTGTATGTACTATTGTTGATCTCAGTAAGGTGTTAGATTTTCAGGGCAGTGGGAGTATCTTAGAAGAACTTAATGTATATTAAACATTTGTGTTGTGCAAGATAAATTTTCCTCTCAATCGTCAACTTTAATGCCACAAGAACTGATATTGTTGCTATTGTTTTCATCATCATCCCCATTCTAGCTAGACATTGGAGGGCATGAATTTCTCAGTTTAAGCAAACTATTCAAGTGGTGCATCTAGGTTTCAAATTCTTGTCTAGCTTTCAAATATTGGCTATTTGCAACAAGGAACAAGGTTACAACTCTCCTGCTAGCCCTCAACCAGTCAGTTGTGGCTGATTGGGGTGCCCTGTGCAGAATCCAGAGACAGCCTCTGGACTCAGTGGGGCAGTTTGTGCTGTTTAACGATGTTTGCATGGCCTTGGGATAGAGTCAGAGGTGGTACATGTGACATTTCTGTTTCCAGATCTGTTTCTCCTAACATAACAATGTTTGTAGTTTCACAGGATAGGAAACTGAATTTTAAGTTTACATGGCAAGATGGAGGTAGGGCTTGTGATCAGGTTCAGCAGCTGTTTTATAAGTACTATCAACAATTCAGTAATTTGCCTTTCTACCTTCTGGTATACTGACATGTATTATTTAGGAAGGATGAATTTTATAGATAACTTATCTCCTATTTTATTTCGATGGTTATGATCTTCAGGTACAGGGCACTATGACTTCTGATCTTGTCTTCATTTTGGTGATTTCCCCTATGAAGAGCCTGCAGCCTCCAATGTACTTACTTGAGTAACAAGGACAGAACTGCAGAACTCAGGCATTAGAAATTATTATCCATCATGGTTGGGTATACCAAATGCAGTTAGTTCAGATTAGAAACAACATCTTCAAAACTTATATCCAGATAATTATCTGAAAGAGTTCATTATGTAGTCTCAATATTAAGAATGCAGTTTGTCTGCAAATAAGTGGATGTCTTAAATGCATGCTTGTGATTGTCTGTTTATTTCTCATTTCTGTCCTGCTCACCTCTCTCCAGATCTGTAGCCTTACGTTATCTGTGTTACATATTGGCCCCCAGTTGCTCTCCTGCTGTTCTCTTCCTTTTTTAATCTGCTTTTCACTCATAGTGTCATTTTTTTTTTCATGATATTTGGGTTGTTAGTCTCAAGTATATTAAAAGGTATTGTAGAATATTTTTCAAATGCAGTGGGGTCATAACTACTTCATTTTTAGTAGACGGATTGTTTTGAATGGTTTTTCATTTTGGCTTGTAGCTTGTAGCTCCTTGTTCATTGCTGATTCGTTGTCATCTTGTGCTTGGTGTTATTCCTGCTCCACATGCTCCGCAGCACTTTGGTTGTTGGCTGATGGAACCTCTACCACCCTCCACCAGTGCTAGATGTTGTCTAGGATTTGAGGCACCTAGATTTTGTCTTGGATTTTGTCTGGGTTGCTTGGCTTGTTGTCTTTCTTCCTTCTCGTGCTGGCTTTCTTTGTTGGGAAGGAAGGTGTTTTTGGTGTCTAGAAATGTGCCTTTAGGAGGAAACTGTAATAACTCAAATTGTCACCACAAAAGGAAGATCAATAAAGTTTTTCAAAAATTATATTATCTTTATAATAACTAAAGTGCTCACACTGAAAGTTGAATGGAAAAAAGAATATGTTAATTACAGGTGAACAAACAAAATTTGTAAAATTGTATTAACAGTTATGCTGTGGTAGAGTAGTACTGATTCATGCATTTGTTCAACCAGCAGCCATTAGTGAGATTCTGCTGTTTGCCTAGTATTCCAGTAGATACTCGGAGAGGTACAGAAATATAAGTGCATGATTTTTATCTTAGATGAGGTGAACTGTCCTGTGATATAAGGCATGAACAGGATCTATATTATACAATTATGAACGAGATTATGTGTCATTGTTATAGATAGGTAATAGTCACACATGGTAATCAGGCTTGTGTTTCTCTTGGAATATTGTTTTAGTGGGTGGGATGAGACTAAGAAGTTCCTAAGGTGAAAGCACAGCACCTATGAACAGCATTCAGTTCCCATGAATTGATTGTGAGGAACCTGGGGCACAGTGGAGGCGACTGGGGTTGCCCACACTGCAGAACTGAACAGCTCGTGTAACTCTTGTTTACAGTTTTAAATGCTTTCCCCAACACAAACATTGTCTGCTATAGATTTTGGAAAGTGGTATTTGTGTAAATTACATTTATTAACTTTCTGTAAAATGGGAACAAATGGTTATATAAATAATTGACTTTAAAAGCAAATTACCACTTGTTTTGTAGATGTTTTTTATGAATTGGAAATCATTGTGATTTTTTATCATTTGTTTGTTAAGTGGAATTTAAGAATGCTTTCATACACATTCCAAAAGTTTTTCCCTTCTGTATTTGAGTTATAACTTACTGCTTCTCATCAAAATTATACGTTGTACTGTTAAGTCTGTTGGTGAAAACACTCTATTGAAAAGAATCTAGTTGTGGCATAAATCATATGCCTAGCTTCAAATTTCTAAAAGTATTAGGAGCGTTAAGGATGGATTTACAATTCGAAATTATGTTTCTATAAATATCTACTCATCTAGTTTAGCACTGAAGAGTCACATAATTTAATTTCATAGATGAATCACAAGTGACATTAACAAAATTTGTGCTTTTCTTATTATCTTGGGTCTATAGATTTAGTAAATTTAAATTATTCCTTTCACCTCAACCCATGTGGGTAACCTGATTCTAATACCATGGTGAATGGTTACTGTGACTACCATGTTGCTAAGAAACTTGTTATGTTATCAAGTTGCCTTGGTGAAGCAATGGCTCTTAGGCCATCTTAGCGCTGCTGGGAGGTGCTTAATCAGAGCTACGAAGGACCTTTGTAGAATTTGGTTCCCAGGTTCTAACTAATTTTTCATCAGGAAGGGAAACCTGCGTCTATAAAAACTGACATAAAGCCCAAGTATTTTAAATTAAATCATGACCTCTAGTTATTTTTGTTAAAAAGTTGTGATCCAAGATACAGACTATTAAGTTAGACCAATTTCTGTCTTAAGTGGTATGTATTTCCTTTCCTACTTAAGTCTGCATTTTGTTTTTGTTTCCATTAGTGTTTCTTGGCTGTGCATTGCAATGTGTGGAACAAGTGTTTGAATTGAGATTGTGAGAAAAAAGTGAAAGTATTTTAATCATTTGATATAAATTGCTCTTGCTGTAAAATGATTCAGTACTCTATTTGAAAAACCAATTGCTAGTACACTATGTGGCATTTTTTAATGCACCAAGACTTGTTATTAGATTAAGGCTGGGACCTGCCTTTTGCTAGCTTTGCTGTATGACTAAAGGTTCTATCTTGCTAAGTTTGGCATCATTGTGGACTCTTAGAAGTCCATGTTGCATGCTAATATGTTAAATCATCTGAGAAATTGTGCTGTAAACTGTTGATCAGTTTGGGTAACTCAGGTTTTCTTCATACTACTTTCTCCTGGTAGCCACATTTTTAAAGTGCTTGTTTTTAGCAAGTCATGTTTTGAGAAACTCTGTGCTTGACTGTTAGTCCAGAGGGAGAATGCAGAAGGGTTCATTCCCAGTTGACCCCAGTCTCCATAGAATTAGTACCAGTTAAATCACACGCCGGCCTGCAGAACTGGGGTGAGCAGTTTAGGCACCCAGGAGTGGGCACATGCAGTTAAGAGCCGAGGTTCACTGTTGGGTCTTCTGCCTCGAACTTACTGACCTTAAATGAGTTACATAATGTTCTAATCCTTAATTTCCTCAACAGTAAAGTATGGATGATAACAGTTTCTACATCAAAGAGTTGTGAGGATTAAATGAGATTTTGAGAAATGCGTAGCATGATTTCTGGCACTAATTGTGAACCTTTATAAATGTACGTTGTTAATTATTATTATAGAGAACATTTTTAGGTGGCTGTGAGTTGTTTCTTCAAATGTCAAAGGTTTAGGTAGTCGGCATTTGACAAGCCCTCCCACATGAAATCTTTTAATTACTAGGAAGAGTTTTCAGACTTAAAAGTTTTGTTTTATTTTATGATTTTACGTTTTATAGTTTGTCCTTTTTTCTTTTTCCTTGAGTTTCAAGTTGGGCATTCTAGATGTTGACTCTAACTTGCAGTCTCTCCTGGGCCTCAGTTTTCTCATCTGTTCAGTGGAGGGGGTTGGGGTGGCATTTGGTTGATGTGTCAGGTCTGGTCTGGCTCTGATCTGAACTCAGGGAGTTCATGGAGAGAGGTTGCTTTCTGAACAGAAGAATGGGGCCAGAGTTCAAGGACAGCCTCAAAGTATGATAAAATCCAAATGGGCCACACAAATGATAAGCATCTATCTCACTTTTCTCTTTTTCCTGTTCTGAAAAAAAGCAGCATGAGCTCTCAGAGGCAGTAAGTGAACACTCTTTGTATGTTTGGATTAAATATATGCTTTAAAGCCACCACTCTCCTTTCTAAAAACAAGTCTCTATAAATTTTGAAACAACTTCAAGCTTACAGAATTGTTCCAAGACCAGTACAAAATACAGGACTTGTTGGCTAAAATCAACTTATGTTTGGAAAATAATTTGACTGGTACAAAGAACTTTGTATTTGAACAATACGAAGAACCTCTGGAGAATGCATTGATCTCCTGATGCTCATCAACCCAGAACACTTTCATTCTGTTTCCTTACAAATAAGGACGTTTTTCTATATACCACAATACAACCATCAAAATTAGGATAGTCATACGAGGGGGATCCAAAAAACCCTGGGATCATCTTCTGGAGGGCAGGCCCCTTGTAGTACAGGCTTTCCTCTGCTAGGTGAGTGTTCTAGGAACCCATCTGTATCAGTGCACCAGCTGGAGTTGTGAGAGGCTGCATTTGGCTTCAGTGAATTTTCCTGAAGACTCTTTCAGTGCATTTGCCCATTTCATGATGGATGATTTATGAGCACACCTGTCCACAGTGTGCTCAGTATTCAGCAGTTTGTGACCAAAAATTGCGTGATCCCTGTGCCCCACCCTCCCTATTCACTGGATCTTGCCCCAAGTGACTTTGTTTCCCCTGATTAAAAAAAAAAAAGTCCTCAAAGGGAAACCTTTTTTCGATGTGGAAGAGGTGAAACAAAAAATGATGGAAGTACTAAAAAGTATCAAAATCAATGAGTTCAAAAACTGTTTTGAGCAGTGGGAAAATGTCTCAATAGGTGTAATCCATCAGATGGAGAGCACTTTGAAGGTGACTGAAGTTTAAACATGTAAGAATAAATACGTAATATTGTAATATGTTCTGGATTTCTGGGCCTCCCCTCGTATGTGTATATATTTCTACCATGTAAGTCTCAGATCCCATTCATATCTCACCAGTGGTCCCCAGTAAAGTTCTTTGTAGCAGACGGATTCAGTTCAGAACCACATGTGGTCTTTAGTTGCTACATCTGTTCAATTTTGAGATTGGGACAGTTACACAATCTTAGAATTCTGTGACTTCCATGCTTTGGAAGATTACGTGCTAGATTATTTTAGAGAACATCCTTCTATTTGGGTTTGTTGATATATCATCGTAGTTAGATTATGCATCTTTAGCAGAAATATCACAGAAGTGATGTTATATTCTGTAGGTGGTTTTGATTTTGATTTGTCCCATGACTGATGATGTCACTGTTTGATTACCTGATTAAGGTGGACTTTGCCCGTCTTCTCCATTACAGACTTTCTCATTTTCCTTTGTACTTAATAAATATTTTGTAGGAAGTTACTTTGAAGTGTTTTAAATAAAGCAGTATCAAAATGTCTGTTTATTTATTTATTTATGCATACTAGTACAAATTCATGGTTTTGTTTTAATTCAGTGGGTTATAATCTATTACTAGTATTATTTATTTTTATGCTTAAAATAAAGTCTCTTCAAGTCATCTTACCTGCCATTTTAACATGACCCCATCTTTATTTGAGCATTTCCTTTCTGACACAAAAAGATGTTCCAGACTCATCTTGTAATTTTCCAGCCCTAGTCCTGAATTAACCATGTCCTTAGGATATCCTTTTTAGCTAATGATCTTTAGAAGCCAAGATCTTTCTCTGTTACTATTGGGTAGGAACCTCTTCATGACTCTCGGTTAACAGAGCTGAAGAGTATTTGAATGTATATGTATATACTTACACACTCACATAAATATACACATGCCAAAAAAACCAACACACAAACACATGTCATATTCATTTCTATATCTTACTATATATATGGTTGGTAAAACTTCCTCCTATGACAGTGAGAAATTTGGCTCCCTGTATAAGTAACCAGCCTTGCAGTGTGAGTCACCCGCCTCATCCCTTGGACTCTGATAGCACATGCCAGGTGCCTCTCTGCATGGGCACCCTTCTTGCCCTCCCGTTGCCCAGCTGCCACTGGGAGTGACTCATCTTCAGCCAGAGTGGTCTCTAGGTCCCCATGCTAGGCCCTGCCCTTTAGGTAGACACCCCTTCTGTGCTGTCTGTACACATGGACGTCCTCCTCACCCCACTCCAGCTGTCACTGCCCATGTCCACTGACCCCCGACCTTGGGATGCCAATTTTGAGGCTGGAGAACAGGAAGAAGCATGTGAAGAGCTGTTTTCATGTCTTTAACATGCCAAGTGAAGGAGTGGTAGCTGTTAGGAATATTTTATTTTCAACACAGTTGTACTAATCTTTCCCAGGAAAAGTTTTATATGTATCATTTTTTGTCATTGGAGTTGGAGTTTAAAGAAGTGAACACAGAGGGATATGTTCCTCAGTTCATTGTCTTACTTTGACAGATACAACTGTACCTAAAAACTGGGTAAAAATGATCCTGTAGTTTGGAGAGAAGAGAGAGGGACAACTGAAGAAGTGAATAATTTTTTTCAAAAGTGTACTTAAGTAACTTTGCCTTTGTTGAATTTTTTATGGAAGGGCTATCTTTGTGGCAGTTGCCAACATAATTGTTGCCATGTGCATATGTGGGCAGAAAGTTAGACTTTAAACAGCACTTGTTAGCTAAAACCAACTTAGTGGATTTATTTGAACAAAGCTTATGATCTTATCCCGCTGTGGACATGCAGGCAGGCCATGCTTTCTGAGCTCCCTGCTCCTGCCAGGCTCTCTGAGGGCTCCTACAGTGAAGTCCTCTTAGCACTTCTAGTGGAAACCTATGGCAGGTTTGAGTTCTGGCCCAGTGCCCCTCTCAAGAAAGCTCCAGACCCAGTGGCAAAAGCACAGGGTGGATTCAGTTTTTCCACCCGGATTCTGGCTGCTCTCCAGGCCCTTTAGTGTCTGTGAGGTTTATTCTGGTTTCTTTTTCTCTTTAAAGAATAATATAACATGACTATTACTTGGACATATTAGGGATGTAGGCCGTGTGTGTGTGTGTGTGTAGTGAGGTATGGGGGGTGTTTTTAGTTAGCTCCTTAGTGGTGCTCTTCTGCCAGTGGTTTTCTTATAAGTGTGGCCTCGGGAGAAGTGGTGATAGTACTGTAAGGTGAGTCTACACTTCTAGAGGATTTCTCTGTCACAGGCATTTTCTTACCCTGTGGTAAGGCAAGGGGACTCTCCTGCTGGGTCTTCAAACATTTTCCTATAGTATCGTTGGCACACATTGCTGACCTACTGAGAGTCTAAGTCAAAGATTTTCAACCTTTGTATCTCATGGCATATATAAACTAATTATTAAAATTCTGTGGCATACCAAAAATATATTTTTGTTGATCTGACAGAAAAATTAGGTATAATTTTGAATCATTTACCCCAGGTGGGTATTGTGTTGGCTGTTGTCATTTTTTAATTTGACAGTCTAAGGGGAAAAAGTCAGGTATTGCATGTTTCAAAAATTCTTGGTGGCACACCAGTTGAAAATCATTGATCTAAAGTCATCCTTATCGGTTATCACCCTCTAACCTATGGAGTATTACAAAGTGGTAGCTTTAACGGATATCTGGATCCCCTTCGTGTCTTCATGGTAGGGTTGCAAGATTTAGCAAATAAAAATACAAGATGCTCAATTAAAGTTGAATTTCAGATATACAACAATTTTTTTTCTTAGCGTAAGCATATCCCATGCAGTATTTGGAACATACATGAAAAAATTATTGTGTGTCTCAAATTTAAAATTTAACTGATTGTGTTCTGAGTATGAATTTTATCTGGCAACTCTACTTCATGAGTTTTTGCATGGTCCAGTAACTTGAATACATGTTGTACTTTGAATAGTGGGTGTACATGATCAGTTTCTATAAAAATGGCAGGCTTCCTAAATAAACCCTTGACTGGACAAAAATTTGAGGCTTGACCTTAACCCTCCTTAAAAGGCAACTGAACTGCAGTTGAGTTGGAAAATCACATTTGCCGGGTTCCCAGACTAAGTAGGCGAGCTTGAGGTAGGAACTTGAATCATTAAGAATTTCTAATTACCCTTTTTCTCCATCCTCTTATGAACAACTCATCAGCTTATAGGTTAGAAATTTGTATTCTCTATGCATTGCCTTTGTTAAACCCTTTTTCCTTTATCCATTGAAAAAGATAGCTATCAAAGGTTGTTTTTTTGTATGTAGGGAAAAAACAAGTTTTATAAGGCCTTCCGCTTAACTTCACCTTCCATTTGGTATTTCCTAGCATGTTCTACACAAAGACCATAGAGCCCCACATGATACAAGTAAAGATCTCTCCCACCCTCTCTGCTTTCTTCCTATCCTTTGACTCACTTGATTCAATTAACACCATCTTTTGATGGCAAGTGGTTATTATTCCTAATTTTGTAAGTGAAAGAATTCTCCAAGTTGAATGGTTTATTAAGTATATTCCCAAAGGAAAGAGCTTGTTTTGTTATGAACTCTTAGGGTTGTCTAATTAGCCTTCTGTTGTTGAATGAGTAGAATCCTGGTGGGACCACTTTTGTTCTCAGCTCTGTCTTACTGATCTTCCCCAGAGCCTCTTGTCCTTGACTCCTAGAAGAGATTATTTGAAAGCACTTTCACAAGTTGGCTTCACATTTCATGATTTGGCTTAAGTAGAATCAAGAGTTGTTATTTGAGGCTTTTTAATGGTTTAGTGCAGGGTTGACACACTTTTTTGTAAAGGGCAAGATAGTATGTATATCTTAATAAGATCTCTGATGCATATTATTCTGTATTTCTTTTATAACCTCTAAAAATGTGAAAACCATTTTTAGCTCCTAGGCTGTACAGAACCAGGCCATGGGCTGGTGGTAGTTTTACTAGGTTGGCATAGTTTTCCTAAGTAAGAGTGTTTGCTCTTTGAAACATATTATGTGGAGATTTGTCTAGGTTCTGAGATTTTCACTTCATTTCTGACATATATAGAAGTGATATTATTGGCGAGGTAAGTTAACAAGTAAATACTTAGTAAAAAGAATAAGTTGCCCTGGCTGGAGTGACTCAGTGGATTGGGCACCAGCTGCGAACCACAGAGTCGCCAGTTCAATACCCAGTCAGGGCACGTGCCTGGGTTGTGGGTCAGGTCCTTGGTAGGGGGCGCACAAGAGGAAACATTGATGTTCCTCTCACTCTCTTTCTCCCTCCCTTTCTCTCTCTCTCTCTCTCTCTCTCTCTCTCTCTCTCTCACACACACACACACACACACACACACACACACACACTAAGAATAAGGTAATATTATAAGGTAGAGGCAGTATAATATCCTGGGGAGACACTGCCCTCTTCTCCCCTGGACCTTCCCCTGTGACATATCTTAATGTCATACTCATTTTTATTTGATTTCATATTTATAGTAAGCAAATGACATTCTGGCAGAATTCTGTTAACAGATACATAAGGACAAAGTGGTCCTACAGCAATTTCATGCCCAAAGTGTGGAGAAAAGAAGAAAGGCCACGAGTTTGTCTTCTATCTTTGTATTGCTTTTACTCATGACGTGGAGGATTTGGTGGAAGTTTGGGCATCTAATCAGTGTTCCCATTCTTTCCGAACTGACAGTCCTTAAACTGCATAAGTATATAATTTTGAAACCTTCTGGGGAAGGATATCACATTTGTATATACTCCGCAGGAAGTTGCTGTTTCATTTGGTCCATTATTTCTCTGACTTCCTCTGAAAGGTTATACTTGGTGTTCTTCCAGGTAACAACATCCTTGTTCATCCCCAAAGCACCTTAAGGGGAGAGACAGCCTATTACATTCATCATCCACTCGGTACCTTTCCTGCTGCTATTCTTGCTGATTGGTAAAACACCATTCTGTCACTTCCTTATCTATTATTATAAATGGAAATTAGGGGTTTTCCTATTACTGTTTTTCCCCAGACCTTTACAAATGAATTCTGTGCCCACATGCAATTGTGAATAGACAGATATAGCTTCTAGGAAAGCTGTTGGGACCCACTGAATTGTGACTGTCAGACAAAGGCATTCTGTTTAGAAGGCTTGTCCCAAAGTGGTGCTGGAGTCTGAAAGCAGGGCTGCCAGTGTCTGGTTCTCTCTGCTGTGAACTAATAGGAAAGCTGATGTTTACTGAGTAGATGGCTGTGCTCACTGTCCAAACAGATCTCTGTTTGCCAACTGTGAACATATTGCTGCCTCTGTGAGGCACTCCATCATGCCTTGAATGGATCTTCTTGTGTTCAGAATTTTCTGACTCAAAGAGATGGAGAGGGAAATATTTCTTTCAGTCTTCAGCATTCACTGTAGCAGCCATAGTCTCACCAGACCTTTAGAAACTAAGCATGCACCAGAGATGCTTCTTCAGGAGAATGAGAAAGGTTTGGAGAAAAAGGAAGACAGTAAAAGACAGCCCCACTGAAATGTCTTTATTCTGGCCACTTGTGGCCAAGTTTCCGTAAATAAACCAGAACGCCTTGGTAAATAGAAAGATGTGAGAACAAAACTTTCAGCACTGAGTTTCCAGCTCCTACTTCATTTCTGTTCACTTCAATACACATACCTTCCTCCCAAGGCATATAATACTGGGTTGGCCAAAAAGTTCATTTGGTATATTCTGTATGGTGGCTCTAGTAGTGCTTAATTGTCTTTAACTTCATTCAAAAACAATTTTGTTAGATTGTATTGTGACAGGTGTCATATCAGTGTGCATTTAAAAACACTTATCAAAATTGGTGAATTTCTGTGAGGCCATTTTAATATTGAAGATGGAAGAAAATAAGTGATGTTTTGGCATATTATCCTTTATTATTGCCAGAAGGTAAAAATGCAACTGAAATGCAAAACATGATTTGTACAGTGTATGTAGAAGGTGCTGTGAGTGATCGAATGTATCAAAAGTAGTTCATGAAGTTTCATGCTGGAGATTTCTCACTGGACAATGCTCCACTGTCAGACTATTTAAAGTTGATAGTGATCAAATCAAGACATCAATGGAAAACAATCAACATTATACCACACAGGAGATAGCTGGCATACTCAAAATATCCAAATCAAAAGTTATTGCTGAAAATTAAAATTGTGTCTTTTATTTTATGGAAAAACCCACAAGAACTTGTTGGCCAACACAACATTCATAGTAAGTTATGAAATAAGTAATAGAGTTTTATTCCAGATGAATAATTCCTTAAAAAGATTGATATAAAGGAGTTTTGATTACTTTATAACCACTTAATACTAGAGGTTCAAACTTATTCTATATTAAAAGACAAAAAGTAAAATGGAATTTTCTTGTCATTTTAGTGTATTTAGTCTTTTTTTGATACTAAAGTCTATATTTTGGGCACGATCTAGTACTAGTTGTATGGATTGAAGACCCAGCGCACAGGATAATGTTAGACATTCCTTACAGTTACCTGATGTGTATTCCAAGGTTTAGAAACCTTAGTTGAGCTGGGGTGGGCAGGGCCAACGACATCACTGGCAGTGCAACTAAATGAGCACCTGGTGTGCAGAGGACACATCCATTTTGGCCTGAGTTATTCATCATGTGCCTGCTCTTTATCATCCAGCAAACTTTGCTTGGCATTATGAGGGAAATGAAGGTTTCTTATAGTTGATGGGAAGGATAGATGTTTTTATGAATGGAAAAGAAGATTCCTATGTAACAATGAATTATACTGTTTTTGTTTAGTCAATGAGAAATCAGTGATTTGACTAGCTGGAATAAATGGTTAATTGGCTAACCCTGATTAAAAAGCTTAAAAACCAAAATCACCACCTCATCTCAAGCTATGGTTTTAATCATTTTTGTCTGAATATTTTTATTAAAGACTATGTGTACTTGTAGAAAAGTTTGCGTCTTTAACCTTACTGACTAAAGTAGGAATGTGCCAGGGATGTTGGGAAAGGATCGGAATGGCAGCTGCACTGTGGTGTAACATTGATGGCCTCAGCTGACCAGCTGGTGATCTAAGCACGTTGCCAGGCATTCTTCTAGGCCCTCTGTATCCACTAACTCACTTTTCCTTCAGTTCTGGTGAGATTGGTACCATTACTTTCTTCATTTTATAGCTGAGGAAACTGAGACAGAGGGAATTAGTAATATGCTCAGGATCATACAACTAGTAACTGGTGGAACTTGACTTTAAACTTAGAAGAATATGGCCTCAGTGTCTATGCCATAGCTATTTCACTATGGTTGGCTTGTAGAGGAACCTGCATTCTCCTTACAGAGTTTTCAAATAATTTTTTTAATAGCCAATGATATGGTTTTCTCTTGCAAGGATTTTTACTTATTTTTAGAAAGAGAAGAGGGAGGGAGAAAAAGAGGGAGAGAAACATTGATGTGTGAGAGAAACATCAACTGGTTGCCTCTTGTGCACCCCCAACTAGGGACTTGGCTCATAACCTAGGCATGTGTCCGGACAGGGAATTGAACTAGCGACCTTTTGGTTTGTAGGCTGACACTCAATCCACTGAGCCACACCAGCCAGGGCTAAATTAATCTTTTTTAAAAAGATTTTATTTATGTATGTTTAGAGTGTGGGGAAGGGAGGGAGAAAGATAGGGAGAGATACACCAATGGGTTGTTTCTCATACACGTGCTGACTGGGGACTGGACTTCAAACCCAGGCATGCTCCCTGATCAGGGATGGAACCAGAGACCTTTTGCTTTGAGGGATGATTTTCGCTTTGATGACCTGAGCCGCACTGGTCAGGGCTCAATTCATCTTTTTTTTTTTTTTTTTTTAATTTTTGCAATGTATTTTAGAGAATGTATTTTAAAGTTACTCAAAACTTAAGTAGTAGGAATCTGAGAGCACTTTAGAAAGATAATATATTCTCAATATTTGATAGGTAAAGAAATTTGCCTCTCCTATATCTGTTTTTTATTATAGAGAGGCATTCCATTTTTGTTCCTTGTTAGTTACTATAATATTATACATTGATGCAGTTACACTGTGGTTTATTAGGTAGGGTTGGGTATTGCATTTTTTTCAGTGCTTGACATTTTGATTTTGAACTTGATGCCAATAAATCATTATGAGGTATCTTAATATGAAATCAGGATATTTATATATACTTATATGCTGTATGTGAAAAATGAAAAAATAGATATATAAATTACTCAACTACATATTTCTTTGTGATGTAATGAAAGAGTAAGAGGGAGTATAAAGCTAAAGAGCAGTGTTTTGACTGTTTTTTACTCCTGTAAGGTAATATGACTAGAGGCAGCATAATTTTTCTCAAGGGATAGGAGGACTGATTGATGATTTTTTTAGGAGTTCCATTTATTGCAGCTCATTAATGTTGTGTTTAGGAGTTACTGGTCATCTGAAACGATACATCAAGTAAGGATGAGAGGAGTTCATAGGGCTCAAAGTTGTTTTGAATGGATGATATAAGGCAAGTTTTATCTATCAGAAGTTCATCCAAAAAGTTTGTTTAGAAGTATATTTGAGAGGCTATATTCCAGAAAATTAGTTTTAAAGGTGGAGTGGACCACATTATATTGTGATATTTTACGTAGTCTGTAAACAGTATCAGCTAAATTAAAATTTTTTGCAAATGTATTGAGCACATGAACCCTTTTTGGAGAAGTTTCATTATTGAGTTTGCTCTAAAATAAGGGCTTGTTCATTATTTCCCTTCTTTTGAGAGAGAAATTATGACAGAAAATAATAGCTCAGCTTTCTGCCTTTCCTGATTGTTTACAGGAATCATTGTTTAATGATTAAATCATTAAAGTTAATGTGATTAAATCATTTTGTTAATTTTGTTTATTTTATATGTCTGCAGTCTGTTTTGCTTGTCTTGATCCTGTATTTGAGGGGCTCCCAAACTGTCCCACCAAAGAGCTCTTTAGGGGAGTGGTGACTTCACCCCCAGAGAATTCCCAGGCCCAGCTTTCTGATTAGCCCCTACTGCCACCCCCTCAATGTTCTTGCAGCTACCAGCCCATAGATTTTAGCAGTCCTTTTGGCTTGGTTTACAGTCAGTCTGCAAATTGTTGCTAGATGTTAATTTGTGTGAAAACCAGCAGAAATTGGAAAATTTGTTAGGTGTTATTTTTGCTTGATATCTACTCAAAAGCAGGTATTAGTGCTTGCTCTCCAAACATTAAAAATGAACCACTGAGAGACAAATATCAAATAAATAGAATTTACAAGGGGGAAAAAAGTGACCAGAGCATTTTGTGGATCATATGTGACTTTTTGCTTTTATGTTCATATGCTTCAAACTGTTGTATTCTGCTTGGTAAATTTTGATAGATTAGACTTCTTCAGATGTATTGAATCATTTTGTGAGCAGCGAAGTCAGTAAAATTAGGACATTAAAAGATAACTAAATAACACCTTACCATTGACAGGGATTCTTTTTAAAGAGTCTTTAGAGAGAACTGTTCTTTTTTTTTTAACTTCCTGGTACATCTCATCCTGTACAGCCCCGGTTTGGACCACACACTGGCAGTTGTTATCTGAGCCTGTACTTCTTCCTTCTCTGTGCTTGAACTAATAGGAATATTGTGATCACCTGGGAGCAAGAAAAACAGAAGGAGTGATGAAGCACAAATTAGAGGAATCTGGCATTTCTCCCAACTGCTGGAGAACTACAGCATTTAGAAGTTTAGTTATCATGGCCCTGGCTGGTGTAGCTCAGTGGATTGAGCGCAGGCTTGCGAACTAAAGTATCGCCGGTTTGATCCCTAATCAGGGCACATGGCCTGGGTTGCAGGCCATATTCCCAGTATGGGGTGTGCTATAGGCAACCATCCATTGATGTTTCACTCCCTCTCTTTCTCCCTCCCTTCCCCATTTCTCTAAAATAAATAAATAAATTCTTTTTTTAAAAAAAGTTTAGTTATCATGTAGATACAGAGATCATAGATTAGGCTGACATACTGTCCACTATCAGAAATGACATTTTCAAAGCATGGATAATAATAATTCATATATTTATTTTAAGCCCTTCCCAATATAGCTTTCTTCCAGATGTGGTGGTGGTGGAGGTGGGGAGCTGGTAAATAGGAAACAATTGGAGAAGATAGTATAATTTGTTTCTTAGCAGAGAGTGTTCTTCATTGGTTATTATGTTCTAATAGTCAATAAGGTAAAGAGGAATGTAGAATTCTTTAAAATGTTGGATAAAGCAATATTTTTCACCATGCTGAGACTGATTTTTAGAAAACATATTTTCGAGACATGGCATTTTAATGCAAATCAGATGTATTGCCAAGTCCATGGGGTGACCAAACTTTCCTAGCATTGTTTACAGTCTGTCCAGGGATACTGAACTTTTTGAAGTAAATTGTTTTTACTTTGTTAAGCGAGTGTGCTAAGAGATCTGAACAAATGTTGTGTGCTTTCAGGATATGAGGAAGCTAGATTTATGGCTGATCTTGGAAATGGTCTTCAGTTTGGATTTAGTGCGTATTATATTGAGACTGCCAGTTTCTTCACTGGCAGTCTCAATATAATACCGGTCCTTTTGTAAATTTTGGATATTTAAAAAATGTAAAAACTGCTTTGTATTTAACTTAACTGAAGTAAAACAAATCAGATGATTATGGGAATACTGAGATCAACTGAAGTTCGATGGATTTGCATTTGAAGTTAAAGGAAAAAGGGGTAGGGTGTGTATTTATTGCATCTCCTTATGATGATATCTTAGATTTGGCAAAATAATACTTATAAAAATATACTTGTATACGACGCATAAAAAGATGAAATTTTTTTCCATCTTACTCTGCTGATCTACAGTAGGAATTCTAGACTTTGGGCTGCTGTTAGTAAACATAGATGATTGTATTTTATTCTTTTTGAATAGGTAATGCCACTGGGAATCTCTTTAGTTAGGAGCTCTGTTAGTGGCTGTAAACCCATAGCAATGTGATTATACTGTGAACAGCCCTCACACAAACAACAGCAGTGGGGTAAAGTGAGTAAGTCAGTCCACAAAAGGAAATGAAAAAATAAATAAATAAACAAACAAACAAATAAATAAATAAAATCAGATAGAAGCTTCTCAGAGTAAAAACCATTACAGAATATTTTACAAGTTATATTGGCTCTTTCCAAAAATGAAAGAAAGTTAAGTATAGTAGAAGTAGTTATAAACTGTGTAGGGACTGGTGGAATAAAGGCCATCAAAGTTATTGATGTGTTTCAGTAAAATCGATCAATATTAGATTGTTTTAGGTTTTAAAAAGACTTAAGTGCTAATTTTTCTTAAGATTTTGCATTTTTGTAATGCTTACAAAAGAAAACTTCCTAGTCATATGCAAAAATGAAAAGGTTTGCTGGTGAATACCCAAATGGGTGTGAATGTTGAAAAGAATAAACGAAGGTTTTAGGGATGAAAACATTCTTTTTCCTGACTCAAGTGAGAGATGAGAAGTCAAATGAGAAGTTATTTGCTTTTTAGATATGTTACCCATATGTAGAATCATTAAGTCATTAATCTTACACAAATTGTTAGAGTTGAAATTTTACCACTGACACATTTACAGAAATTGGGACTAAAAATAATATAAAATAAATATTTTAGTATCTTTATTAAATTAGACTTAATGCCTGATTATTCTGTTACAAAAACCTTTCAGTTATAGTTACAGATAATGAGACTAGTTCATACAAAGTGAACTTTATGCTATGCTTTCATATGACAATGTACACACACCTAAAAATATAACTACAATATCTAAATGACTTCATATAATATACATAGAAATTAGTCAGAGTGTATAAATGTGAAAATATAAATATTTAAATAGTGACTCTAGTGCTGATTCAACTACCAATGACCTCAGTAACCTAGCACATTTCAGAATGAAAAAACACTGACATCATAATCTTCTCTAGGTTTGAGCTAGACAGGACCCTGTTGTTCAGGCTCTGCCTAACCTCTGCAGTGGGTTGGGTTCCCAACTGCAAAGGTCCATGGGTCACCAGAGGCATGGACGATTCAGTGATTCATCCTCATTGGTCAGATGGCCATGGTGTGGAGGAAAGGCTTGTTTCTGCCTGAACTTGACCAGGGTGGTGATGATTCTCCACACCTTGTGCATGCAGAGTAATGGAGTGTAATGTTTTTAGAACCTAATTTTTAAAAGGGCAGTAGACAAGGTAGATAGTTAGGTTGACTCATGGCGGTGTGGTTATGAGCTATGTCATGGAAGGAGAAGGAAAGAAGTCCCAAGTGGTAGTGTTTGTAGAAGAGGAGGCCTGTTAAGATATTCCTCTCCAAGTATCTGCAGAATCGTTTTATGGAATGTTGGGTACATTTACTCTGTATGGCCCTTAGAAACAGAATTCAGATTTCTGTTTGTTCAAAGGGAAACCCAACATTAATTAAGATCACTAAAAAATGGAATTTGCTACCTTTTGAGAAAGTGAATCTACATTACTTGAAGTATCTGGCTACTTGCTAGAGATTTTATTTAGCAGTTCAAGCCTTAACTGGGCAATTGAACTGGATGACCTTTTTTTTTTTAACTTTTATTTTTATTTATTGACTTTTAGAGGGGAAGAGAGAGAAACATCACTTTGTTGTTCCACTTAATGAAGCATTCATTGGTTGCCGCTTGTATGTGCCCTGACCTGGGATTGAATCTTGGTGTATCAATGCTCTAACTGACTGAGTTACTGGCTTGGACTGAACTGGACAACCCTTAAATCCTTCTCATCCCCAAGGGAGTTCTGATTCTGTGGTCCTGGCTGTGAACTAAAAATATTTACGAAGATTTTTATCAGCTGCTCTGTTTACCTATTCTTAGATGCATAGTGTTTTCGTATTAAAATATCAGTGGTGGCCAGTAACCATAAATAAGTGCAATAAGTGCATAGAGTGTTTCTTAATAGGTTGCTTATTATTCTATTTCAAAGAAAAAGCCTATGATCATTTTGCTGTTGCCATGGGAATATAATAGTTGCTTTATTATGACTAAAGCTGGAGAACTAGTTTTGGCCAAATTATAGTCATCTTTATTATTTGAAATTAATTTAATACCCATTAATAGGATAAAATTTATGGAACTCCGTTGCCTTTTTCCCCCTCTTTTAAACATAGTGCTGAAATTAAGACTCGGCTAATTTGGCTTAAAGTGAGTACTCATGAGATGTGCCTCGGGGATCTTGAATGTGCTTATTTTTTCTCTCTTGTGTTTATTTGTGTTCTTTCTAGGTCACTATTTTTCTGATTCCTCCATAGAACCCCACATCAAAGTCAGTGAGGATGAGGGGTGGCATGTGACTCTGGGGCGAGGGAGGGAGAAGTGGCCATCCTGTGGAAAAAGGCAGGTTCCAGAACCTGAAAATCTACGTTTTCAAAAGGTCTCAGACAGTGTAGCTCACCTTGTAGGCTCACAGCTGGGAAGGATTTTAGGGACCAGAATTTAAAAGCTGTTTTCTGGAATCTGCAAGCACAGATCTCAGTACACCATCGCCACAGCCTGCTGTCCTGGAACAGTGATTTCCCACCTTTTCCATGTCGTGGTGTACGTGAACTAATGTAATGTCTGTGGCACACCAAAAAATGTATTATATTTTTGACAGTCTGACAAAAAGATAGATATAATTTTGATTCATTCACACTGGATGACTATTGTGTTGGCTGTTGTCTTTTTTTAAAATTACAATCTAAGAGAAAAGAGGTCAGTGCCTCTGATTAATAGTCAAGTATTACATGTTTTAAAAATTCTTGCAGCGCACCAGTGTGCCTTGGCACATGGGTGGAAAATCAATCTCTGCTCTAGAGGGAAGCCTAGATAGCCATCACTGGGTTTCTTTTCTTTTCTTTTGCATTTGAATCCATTAACAGGGTCAGTAACTCGTCATAGGCCCTGGGCATCGGATCCCATGTTTCCACTGAGCTCCATTTGGTTTTGATGGGGTGGATTGAAGAGAGTAGCTTTGAAAATACTATTTCAAAGCTGAAATGGACCAGTGAGTAGCCCTTAGATTCCTGTAATGCTTTTCATGAGTTGCTATTTTGAGCATCTTGTGTGTGCTACCATTGCAGACCTGTTAATTGGGAAACAGCTGCCATTCAAAGATTAACTGGGGCTCTCTTTTTTTTGGGAGTGGTTTTCTGCCTGGTTTGTCATTTCCCCTCCAATCCAGCAGATTATTTCCTTCTTCTGGTTTGCGTGTGTGTTTTGTTTTGGCTTTGTTTCCTTCTCCATGTTAGGTAATCTGTCTAGTTCCTCTCCTCTTTTCAAAGAGGTCAGCTTTCTGCCCCAAACCCTTCTCTCTCCTTGTCTGCTCTTCATTTCGTTGTACAAACACATTGCCTAACAAACCTGACCTCTCATACCTGTGGCCAGAACATTATTAATCTAATATTTTTATATCATTTCACTCTTCTAAAAGTGAAGGTGATCAGTTGGTAAGTATGAGACTGAAGGTGTCTTATTGTACCTCGGAACATGGGCATCGGTTCACATAGGGAATATTTTATGCGTGAAATCGGGGTGGGGAGAAGTCATATAAAACAATGGTTTCTCAAAGGCAGTGATGGAAATAAGGAGATGAAGAAGGCAAAAAAAATTCAGGTCTTCTCATGCTCACAGTTTAACCTAAGTGGGATGTCCTGAAAGGGAGGGGTATGATCGGAACGTTTTGCCTTGAAGGGCTTTGTTAGTAAACAAACATGAGTTCATATTTGCATATTGTATGTCTGTTTATGACTATCTTCTCATCTAACTATTGATGGCACTATAGGTGAGATTTCAGTCTTGATATACTTTAATTGTTTTTATTGAAAACAGTCATTTTGCCTTCTCCCCTTCCTACCTCCGCTAATGTGGCCTAGTCTTGGCTATTCCTGATTCATACACTGAGGGCTTATGGGCTGGTAGTTGTCTGGATGAGTCAACTTTAGAATGCTCGAATTCTCTTGAAAAGCTTGTTTTTTCAGCTCAGGACAAACAGTAGTGAATCAGCTAGGAGATATTCCTAGTAACATGTTTCCCAAGTGAACGCCCTTCATTTTCATTTGTCTCAGGCCTCCATAGTGAATGGAGGGTTAATGGCTGAATGTGAAATTGTGGCCTGTTTAGTAGTGAAATTGTTGCTGTGGTACCACTGTGCCAGGACTAGAAAACCTCTGTGCCAGGAAGCACTCAGCTGCCCTTCAACAATAACCTGTCAGCTCATTTTTATAGCTGAGAAAATAACTGGCCAGGGCGACTTAACCTTCCCGCAGTTACTGGGAGTGAGGTGTTTGCCGACTGCCTTTCATTGGACTGTAAATGGGAGAGTCGAACCTGTTTGCAGTTGTTGTTTACTGTCAGTTCCCAGCCTGCCTTTTTTTTTTTTTCTGCGTACAAACAAAGAAAGGTGTGCGGGCAACAGGCCATATCAACATGGCTGGTCTATAGGAACTCGAGTTGACTTCCCAGCCTCTTCTGTGTAGTTTAGGTAAGACATTCTAGAGCTATAAATTAGAGTCATCCCAAAGCTCATTATTAGTTCCCAGCCACTGGACAATTTAGAGAATCTTTATTAGCAACCAGAACACTTCTGTAAAATAAAGTTAATTTCAAAAGATTGCCAGCCTTTGGTTGAGAGACAACTTTCAACCTGAGATTGGGTGATTATGAGTGAGTGAGTAGCCTACCAGGTTGGCAAGAAAGTAGCACCAAGTATATAAACTGATTTATTTTATGGGATGTTTGGTTTATTTTTTTCATTCCTATAGTAACTATTGGCTTTCTTCAGTAGTTCTGTTCTGTGGATCCCAGACATTTCTCTCTTGCCTTTGATTTTGAGGCAGAGGAGTTAAAAGAACTAAGCTAGTGAATTATGTTGGGATGTTGTACAGCATGCACTCTCACTGGGGCAGCCAAGGAGCCAGCCCTGGGAGCAGGTAAAAGGCATCCTCTGTGGTTTACTTTGTAAAACCTCCTGAGATTAATGGATAATTGAACTCCCCCTTGAGTGATGATACGTTGGTAAAGCTATACATTATCATTGTTATTATTAGTTTTTTATAACTCATCGTTCAGGTGGGTGATGTTTATAATGTTCTTTCATTTGTAACAGATGAATAATGTACTATAGATCTTGTAAGGAATACATTCATATTGTGTGGCTAATGATTCGAGCACTGTTTTCACACTTGCCCTTCTAGAGCATGACACTGAAATTCTAAAGTGGAGCACAAATAACATAAGAAATGCACATTTGCCCCCAAGTTCTTCATGGAGTTGTTATGAAAATACCTACTTGCTGTCTTGTCTTGTTTGCCATTCCATTCTCCTGGGAGAAATGGGCCTTGTGGTCAGCCAGATAGGGTGGGAGTGGGGTCTGGGAAGAAGAGTGGACAAGGTGTTATTCATCCTTGTTTCCTCCTTAACCTTTCCTGAGGGTAGAGAAAGCTGGTGAGAGAGTGAAGACAACCCTTCAAAATATTCAGGGCCACAGCCCGCAAGTTCTGCCCTGTTCTTGCCTTCCCTGCCATATGTAGGCTTTTAATGAACAGTTTTTATTTTTGATCCTTTATCCTGCAAAATTAATCATTTTAATACATTTAAAAAATGTGTTTATGTTTTATCTCAGGACATTTAGAATGGAATTTTGAATAATTCCGCTCTAATAAGTTTTTACCCTCAACAAGACCACCTGGAGGGTCCCATTGAGAGTATGCTCACCCGTTTAGACTCAGTTTTCTGGTAACTCTCTCCTGAATTTGTTGTTAGCTGGAATGCCAGTAGTTGCTTGAATTGGTTCTCATTCTTCTGTATGAAAACGTGTGAGGGGCTTGTGATGGGCCTAAGAGAAGACCTGCTGGGGAGGATTTACTTTAAAAGGCTTTGCTGTTAATGCTGTTTTTGATGCCTGTATTTTAATTTTGGTCCTAATATTTTCAGGCACTTTGTAAAATATCAGAAGCCTTTTCTCAGTATTATTGAGTTATATTTGTGGCATTCCTCAGAACATTGAAGTTTATAAGGTCCTGGTTTAAGTGCAATATACATAAGCTAACCCATGGATTATCTGCCTTGAAAACCTGATGTTGCAAATTAAAACAAGGACAGCCTGAATCTTAGTATTCATTTAGATGAGTTTAACTGGTGGGGTGATGCTGAATGTTTTTCATTGTTATGTTCTGAATTTGAATAGGGTGATAAAGTTTAACTTGAAGTGTAGGGAGACCTTGGGAGATCCTGCTGCAATACCAGGCTGGGTGTGTGAACCCAGTGTTTGTTTTTGTTTTTTCCCCAAAGATCAACTTCTTGAATCATTTTTCATAGGCTTTCTGCCTAATTATTTAACCATTTCTATGGCTAAGCCAGACTTTCACCAAATGCCCATACTGCTTGACACGCCTGGGCTACATGCCTGACTCCATGCTGAGGTGCAGTGTCTGTCACAGAAACCCCTGGCCAAAACCTGGACGCAAAGCTGGGGCACGCCCCCCACCCCCGCACACTCTGTGCACCTGCACGTTACTCATTCCACAAGCCATTCTCTCCATAACTGAGAACAGAAGTGCCTGCTCTCTTCGGTGTCATTGTGTCCTTGGCATCCTGCTCAGGGTCTGGCAACTAGACTGCGTTCAGCAAAGCCACAACCAAGAGTTCTACCATCAGGAGCTGAAGTCTGTCTTACAGGCCTCTGCCATAGTGCCTAACATCTGTAACCATCATAGAGCTTGTCTCTTTTAAAAACACGTTTGGCCGTCATACTTGCTGGGACTGGATTCACCAACTTCTTTTGCCATTTATTTTCAGTCACTGAGAGTTTTAGATCTACTCCTCTGCCCTCCCTGTAGATAATTTTTTGTAGTCCAGTTCCAGAACTCTTGGCTTCTAATAAAACAGTTGCTGCTTATTTATGTTGTAGTGTGTTAGTAACGTATCTATTTGTAAAATCCTCTGCGTGGCTTTAAATTCCTTACAGCATCTTATATGACAAGTGTTTGTTGAATTGAATTCAATAAAGTATTAGCTAGTATAAATAGAACCCTCTGTAATTACACAGTAATTATATAGAATAACATTTAAGCCTTAAACCAACTTGATAGAGTGTACAGATAATCTCAACTTTATTGAAATTGAGGAAAATTTGGATTCAGGAAGTTTAGTTTTATGCAAAAATTAAACCCTGTCTCTTTACTCCTATTGCCTTTATAAAAGCTAAATAGCAAAATAAGTTCAAACATATTTGGAAAGAAAAGACTTGCATTTCAAATTGGCAAAACAGATCTGTTAACTCATGCGCTTCTTCCTCCATGTGTTTTAAAATGGTTAAGTGACGAGATGGTGGTGACTCATCACTTCTGAATTCTCTCTATAACTCAGTTTTGGTTCTTGGTAGTGATGTACTGCAAGATTTTGGCATGGATGTTTAGTTATTGGCAGTTTGTTGTTCTGGTCACTTGCTACTTTTACAGGCAATGGCTGAGCCAGACTAACAATTCTTATAATAAAGCCAGTGTCAGGGAGACATGGGCGATCCAGCTTTCAGAAAACAAAGGCTGAGCCTTTGATTTAGAGCTGTCTCAGGACAATTACCCATACCCGGCATTCTAAGGTTTCCTAGAAAGTAGGGAAAGGTAACAGGTAATTTGGGGAGAGGTAGAGAGCTAGGATTAGAGGGGAGGAAGCAAGTAACTATGAGAAAGCAGCCAACCATCCTTCCCATTTTTAAATTTGATTCCTGTTTTTTAAGGATCATAATTCATATATCTTAACTGCATTACATTTTTTTAAAGGAGGATATTATTTCCAAGCTGTAAGATGGAAACATGCTTTTAGAAGAGAGTATGTGAAGAACCAAATGACTAACTTGCTCATTTGAGAAACTCTGTAATCCTTTGTCCCTGTGGTAAATGATTACTCTCTATCAACCTCATTATCCATACAGTATTTTTCTTCTCGTAGCACAATGTTTAAGTTATTTTTTAATGCCATTATTTGACAAGGCTCTGTGCTTGGTACTTTATATGCATTATATCTTCCAGTCTCCAGAACAACCCTTGGATGTAGCTCTTTTTGTAAACAAAAGTGCTGGTCAGTCAGAGATTTTAAGTAACTTGCCCAGGGTCATGCTAGAAAATGGTGGCGGCCATAGTCAAACTCAGGCCTTGTTATGTCCAAGGCTTTTGTTTTCCGGGCTGCTCAGACTCTGTCCTTGCCGGCCTGTTTTCTCTCTGGTGGCATGCCTTTGGAAAGAAGTAGTTACAGGTCAAAGAGACCAGCCGCAGCCAGTGACATGTACCTGGCTCTGTATGAAAACTATACCTTGAGAGACTTTGCAGCAGCATTTTAAGGAACAACAAAGGTTACTCCAGATGGAAAGTAAAATGAGAAACAGCACTGAGCTAAAAACTAGAAGAACTGAGTTCCAAACCCTGTTGTACCATCACCTGCCTGCCGGTCAGTTTGCTTCTGGGCCTCAGTTTCTTCATCTGTAAAGCAGTGTGATTTCTATGAAATCTTTAGGGCCTTTTAACTAACCACCATTTCTGCAATTACTGGTGTGTTCACACGATGATATCTTTAAAAGTCTTGCTAAATTGAGACAATGCCTGAAGCCCCAGCTTGTGTTTATTTGTTTCACATGTCCGTCTCTCCATAGTTAGACTACCTGCCCTTTGAGGACAGAGACTGTGTGCATCCTGCTGGTCTCTGCACAGCAGTGTCTAGAAATAGCTCCCTCTCACATGGGAGTGTGTGCGGAACGAAGCTGCGCTCCAGCAGATTTATACTCAGTTGCTTTGGTAGTTTATTTGTAATCCCAGTTTTATTACCTTATATTTCTTTGGCTGTGTGTTCATCATCTTTTTAAAACAAATACTTTTATTGAGGTGAAATGTATATAACATCCTAAAACATTTTCATCACCTGAAAAGAAACCCTGTACCCATTAGGCATTTGCTCCCCAAATCCCCTGACCTCCACCCTCACCCCTCAGCCCTTGGAAACCATATGAGTTCTGTCTCTGTTGAGTCATTTATTCTGGATGTACCATATAAATGGCATCACAAACTATTTGACATTTTGTGTCTGGCTGCTTTTACTTAGCATAGTATTTTCAAGGCTCATCCACATAGTAGTTTGTATCAGCACTTTCTTTTTATGGCTGAGTAATGTTCCATTGTTTGTATTATATCACATTTGGTTCATCCATTCATCCTCTCGGGAACATTTTGGCTGTTTCTGCCTTTTGGCTGTTTTGAGTAGTGCCACTGTTAATGTGTGTGCATGTGTATGTGTTTGAGTTCCAGGTTTTGATTCTTATGGGTGTATATATCTAAGAGTGACATTGATTGGTCATATGGTGATTTTATGTTCAACTTTTTGAGCAAGTGCCACAGAGGCTGTACCTTTTTACATTCCTTCCAGCAATTGTACAAGGGTTCCAGTTTTCTCCACAGCTTCCCAACAGTTTTTTATTTTTCTGAGAATAGCCACCATAGTGAGTGTGAAGTGGTACCTTACTGTGGTTTTGATTTGCATTTTCCTAACAATTAGTGATGTTGAGCATCTTGTCATGTGCCAGTGGCTATTTATATGTCTTCATTTGAGAACCATCTATTCAAGCCCTTGTCCATTTTAAATTTTGGACAAGGGCTAATTTTGGATTGTTATTTTGCTGAGTTGTGAGAATTCCTTATATGTTTGGGGTCCAGGTCCCTAATCAGATATGAGATTTGTAAATTTTTTTTACATTCTATAGCTTTTCTATTCACTTTGGTAATACTGTCCTTTGAGGCACAAAAGTCTTTAACTTTCATGAAGTTCAGTTTTACCTGTTTTATTCTTTTTTGCTTGTGCTTTTTGTGTCATAGCTAAGAATCCATCATCAAATCCAGCACTATGAAAACTTCCCCATGTTTTCTTCTGAGTTTTTTGGTTTTTTTAATATTTATTCACCCGTTGGTGAATACTTCACTTATAAAAATGCCATTTAAACGTGTCTGAAATTGTGGTATAATTAATTACTTATAGCTGGTCAATTTTAATGCTGTTTTCAATGATAAGTTACACCCTGGATTCTCAACTTCCACCACTTCAGATTTCTAAACCTCGTTTGTACATTTACCTCAAGTCAGTCTAGTTCATTCTGCTCCCAGAGTCGGTGAATATTCTGAATGCAGAATCAGGGCCAGAGCTGTATGAATGTGTTAGCTGTGGGGATCCCTGGCAGCAGGGAAGAAATCCAGAATGAAGCAGAATGGCCTCAGCCTTGGCAGTGGCTCAGGACCTCTTCATGTGCATGTGGGGTCCGAAAAATACAACTTGCTGGTCTTACCTTCAGTCTCTTTGATGTGGGAATTAAGTCATGGGATCCTTGTGTGAATTATTGTTGATTGAATAAGTAAGCTACTCTTCAGATTTTCTCATTGAAGGTCTAGTATAGTAAATGAAACCCCAATTCATTAACAAATACTAACAGATTTTTAAGATGTTGCACCATGTATATTACAGTTTAATTTTTTAATGACTGTAAGCCAATCATAGTTCTTGTTAGTGTCTCACATCTTGTTCCGTGCAAATAGAATTCTTAACTGTTGAAGTCACAGCCTAAAACCTGAAATTGATCAAAATTCCCAAGACATTTTTTTCATGGATCTTAGCAAACACTCTAATTCCAGCTCTAGAAACTGTGCCTGTGACATTTTTCATGTGTTTGTGAAAGAGTTCATGTAGTCTCTAGCTAAACTGGTTAATTAGCTTTAAAAAAACCCCACCTCACTGACAGTATTTTGGAGGCGTGTTAGCTTGCTTTCATTTTTTAAATGATCTAATGTACATGTACATACATCTGTGTAGGCCCAGCTATATGTAACAAAAGTATTTAATTAGGACTTCCAGCCAAGATGGAGGCATAGATAGACACACTGTGCCTCCTCGCACAACCAAAATAAGGACAACAACAATTTAGAAACAAAATAACAACCAGAACTGACAGAAAATTGAACTATATGGAAGTCCAACAACCAAGGAGTTAAAATAGACACATTCATTCAGACCTGTAGGCGGGGTGGAGTCGGTCAGCGGAGCAGAGAGGGGTCAAGGCACAAAAAGCGGTGGCACTGGGCATGCAAAACAGAAGCGAGCAGACCCCGGGTGTGCAGGTAGTGGCTGACAGACCCCAGGCATGGGGTGGCAATCGGCAGACCCAGCAAGGCGGCGATTGTGAAGTGAGGCACTGAGTGCCAGGAGGCTGGCTGACCGGGCCATCCCACATTCACTCGCGGATAAACCAGGCAAAACTGGGGAGTGAGACAGACGGAGCAACCCAGGGTCCCAGCGCCAGGAAATAGAGCCTCAGGGCACTGATTGAAAACACCTGTGGGGGTTAAGGAGCAGGGAGAGACTCCCAACCTCACAGGAGAGTTTGTTGGAGAGACCCACGGGGTCCTAGAACATACACAAGCCCACCCACCTGGGAATCAGCACCAGAAAGGCCCAGTTTGCTTGGGGGAAGCGGCAGAAGGGACTGAAATCCGACAGAGAGCGGAGCAAGTGCCATTGTTTTCTCTCAGACCCAGCCCCCACATACAATGCCATAACCCAGCAATTGGGTTGCCGCACCCTGGGGAACACCTAAGGCTCCACCCCTCATACGTAACAGGCAGGACAAGACCCCCTCCCCAAAAAATAGCCCAAACGGAAGAACAGATCAAAACTCCACAGCAAATACAACTAAGTGACCAAGAGATAGCCGACCTATCAGATGCACAATTCAAAGCACTGGTGATCAGGTTGCTAGCAGAATTGATTGAATTTTGTCTCAAATTAGTTGAAAAAAATGAAGGATATGCTAAGTGAAATGAAGGAAAATGCATAGGGAACCAATAGTGATGGGAAGAAAACTGGGACTCAAATCAATGGAGTGGATCAAAAGGAAGAAAAAAATAACCAAACAGAAAAGAATGAAGAAACAAAAATTCAAAAAAATGAGGAGAGGCTTAGGAACCTCCAGGACATCGTTAAATGTTCCAACCTTCGAATTATAGGGGTACCAGAAGGAGAAGAGAAAGAGCAACAAGTGGAAAAGTTATTTGAACAAATAATGAAGGAGAGCTTCCCCAATCTAGCAAAGGAAATAGATTTCCAGGAAGCTCAGAGAGTCCCAAAGAAGTTGGACCCAAGGAGGAACACACCAACGCACACCATAATTACATTATCCAAAATTAAAATTAAGGAGAGAATCCTAGAAGCAGCAAGAGAAAAGGAGACAGTTACCTACAAAGGAGTTCCCATAAGACTGTCAGCTGATTTCTCAAAAGAGACCTTGCAGGCAAGAAGGGGCTGGAAAGAAGTATTTCAAGTCATGAAAGACAAGGACCGACATCCAAGATTGCTCTATCCAGCAAAGCTTTATTTAGAATGGAAGGGCAGATAAAGTGCTTCTCAGATAAGGTCAAGTTAAAGGAGTTCATCATCACCAAGCCCTTATTATATGAAATGTTAAAGGGACTTATCTAAGAAAAAGAAGATAAAAAAACATGTATAGTAAAATGACAGCAAACTCACAATTATTAACAACCACACCTAAAACAAAAACAAACTAAGCAAACAACTAGAACAGGAACAGAACCACAGAAATGGAGATCACATGGAGGATTAGCAACAGGAGTGGGAGGAGGAGAGAGGGGAAAAAGGTACAGAGAATAAGTAGCATAGATGGTAGGTAGAAAATAGACAGGGGGAGGGCAAGAATAGTATGGGAAATGTAGAAGCTGAAGAACTTATGACACATGGACATGAACTAAAGAGGGGAATGTGGGTGGGAGAGGGTGTGCAGGGTGGAGGGGAATGAAGAGGAAAAATGGGACAACTGTAATAGCATAATTAATAAAATATATTTTTTTAAAAAGTATTTAATTAAAGGGGCTTCCAGATAACCTTAAGAGACTTAAAAATTATTTTTAACAAGTTTAATAGTTCATTGATTTCCCAGTATAGTTAGGAGGTTGGTTTGTTTGGAAAGGTTATGTCATGACACTTCTCCAAGTACCACCGCCCCCCAAAACATATAGCCAGTGTTGGTGGTTTGAACAGGGGGAGAACCATTTTTACTGTATTCTAAGGGCTATGTCCTTTTCAGTATTGTGTGTTATGAGGGTATTGATTACAAAATCCAAAGGAACCTAGTAGTCCTGGCAGTTCACAGAGAGAAGTCTGTGTTTCCATTAGGTAAGGGTTACAACAGTATCAGGAGGTTCTCAAACACAAGACAGTTGCACAGAGGCAGTAAATTCACTGATTGGGAGAAAAGTGTTTAGCCAGACAGTAGCTTTGCTCATGCCACCATTGTGATTCATTCATTCATTCGTTCGTTCATTCGTTATTGCTTGGTAGATTTTCAACTGCAGAATGCCTGTGAACACAATAGTTTATTTCAGAAAGGAGAGGAACCTTGGGGTTCCAAGGAGCAGTTGAGCTTTGGAAGTCATTACTGTATGTTTGGCAATGCCCTTTGTGTAAGGGTTTTGATGACAGTGACAAGAGGAAGGGGACAAGCATGTTAAAGTCATTTGGCTACTTTTGAAATCAAGGTTGGGAAGAAAACATTTTCTGGCTGTAAATCACTCACTTGTCCTACATTCTTTGAAGCATTTTATACAAATGACTTTAACAGTTTTAGGGGGCATGGCTGGGGTTAAGAGACTGCCTGGTATACATTTTGATGATGAAAAAACAATCTTTTACTGAGGTGGTAGCATTTCTGTTCACATCTGCATGGTGAAACATTTGATATTTATCTGATAATCAAGGTTTTCCTCTTAAAGCAATATTGTACAAAGTGTATACTTGTTGATTTTATGTGTTACAAGGGCTATTAAAATAAATCAGTACTTAAAATGTAATAAACAACCAAAAAACCAAAAGCTATAAATAAAAATGTTAAAAAACACTGTAAAGATCGTTAACATTTTGATGAGTGATTATTGTGCTATGTACTACTGTGTTTTTGCATGCATTATTGCATTTAATCTTTAAACCCAACCATATAAGGTGTAGGGATTGTTTTCTCATTTATAACTGTTTAGCAATGAGGCTCCAAAAGGGAGTTGTTCAAGGTCACATAACCAGTATTGCTAGTGAGCTGGGAATGCAACCAGGCAGAGACCCTTGGCTTTCACAGATCCTGCTCAGGCTGAGGCTGAAGTAGTTGTGTATGATTTTTAGGTGAGGCAATCCAAAAAAACTATTTAGTAAATACTGAAATGTCTTGATGACTATGACAAAAATGCTGAAGCTGATAAGAAAGATAGATTTAGAAAGTGCCTTCAGTGATTAATGGACATATTGACTGAAATCGTACTTAAAAATAGAATAGACTCATGCAGTTATCCATTCTTATGATGTTGTATTTTGCTTTAAATGATCACCAGTCTGTTAGCCTGTGAGAGTCCACCGTAGTTTTGTGTACGTTTAGAGATTATCAAGGTGGTTCAGTGCTTTGATACATTGCTCATGACATTGCAGTGTGATCTCTGGTCAGATGCTACGTTACATGAACATCAGTATCTTCTCTGCCCTGCTACCATGGTTGTTTTTTTTCCTTTGGAGACCATGGATGGGCACTGCAGTGTCCCTGTCCCTCTGCTGATCCGTCCTCTTCTGCGAAGTAGTTATAACACTGGGTTGTACTGTGAGGTGAAAAGTGCATTATGCTTACTTGTAAATGCAGCATTGGGTGGCAGGATCTGTCTTCTTTTGCCAAGAAAAGTATTGTAGTTTTCTTGGTTTTTGTTACATACAGTCCAGCAGTTTTCATTGCCAGCAGCACAGCTCCCATTAAGGGAGAGCAAATACACAAACAACACAGGGCACTTGGAGCCAGGAAGTCCCATCTCAGACTGGAAACGTGGGAGCGGGTGGTGAGGGAGAAGGGAACCAAATGTGTGGTGACAGAGGGTGATTTGACTTTGAGTGGTGGGCACACAAAACAGTATATAGATTGTGTATCATGGAAATGCACACTCGAAACCCATATAATCTTATTAACCAATGTCACCTGAATAAATTTATTTTTTTTAAAAAAGAAACAGTTTTGGATTGACATTTGAAAGGTGGGTTGCTAAACAGGGGGTCCAACCACCAAACTGAAAACCAGTGGTGATGAGGATCACGTACATCTAGGGGAGACCCTTTAATCACGAGGTCCCTGGAAGGGGGTCAGAAGTTGATTTTGATGTTATGACGAATGGTTTCATTACAATTAAACATTCACTGTGTTTTAGGTCGGTGATGCCTTGCCGTTCATTGTTTGCGTCAGACATGTGATTAACTTTCAATGAGTTTGAAACCAACCTCTTGTTAATTGAATGTTTTGCTTTGAAACAATCCTAAGTAAATTTGGCATTAGTATTTCTAATAGTGCCTAGTTTTAAAATTGACATTTCCCCCCTGCCTTAGAACGTAAGAAGCATACCGAATTCATTCAGTCTGGAGTATTTTATGGTTTTTTCTATTTCAAAATTAATGGCATGTTACAGTAACTTACTGAAAATAATAATTTGAAAATAAAATGATAAACCCAAGTCCATTGGAGCTTTTTAAACCCGAGGAGATAAATTCATTTACAGTGGATTTGTTTAAGCTATAACTCATACTTTAAAGGCAAGAAAGAAGAAACTTTTTGACCCACTTTGTTAAGTGCTCCTAACTAAACAGCCTTGCTTTGTGGAACTTGAGGATTTGGGAATTATTGAATATTTGTAAAGATGTTCATAATTTTGGTTTTTCCTCTTTGATTTACACAGCTGGAGAATTCCTTTTCATCCATAATTTGATGTCTAAGGCATAATGTACCAATTACTGAAATTATCAAAGTTTGTAATTCCCTAGTTTTGATAATATTTTTAAAATCCCAGTGATTGTTTTGAGCACTGTGTATTTCTTCAGTTGCTGATGTCTCACTCTCGCCTGTTTCAGGACCTGCTGAGGTGCCCATGATGTCCCCCAACGGGTCCATCCCTCCCATCCACGTGCCTCCAGGCTACATCTCACAGGTGAGCCACGCGACGGGCTTTGCTGCTCGCTGTGGGCAGTGTCAGTGCCATAAGAGAGTTTGGAGTCTCGAAAACTTATCCCAGGATTCATTTAGTTAGGGGAATTCTAGAGTTATCTCCATTTTTGTGGCACCACGCAGCCCTCTCTGAGTCCTGCTGCTTGTCGTGCCGGAGAGTTAGAGGGAGGGAAATGCAGCAGGGCCACTGGGCTGCCCTGGGCCAAGGTGGGTTTCATGAAAACCTGGTTGTGATTTCTTCCGAGTCCACCGCCTTAGAGATTAATTAGTAAAAATATCAAAGGAGACACTGTTAACACAAACAGGGACTGTCCTCTGTTATGGGAGTCCCGTTTCTCCACAACGTGGCATATCCTGGGCTTGGTGAATCACCCAGTGTGATGTGAGGATTTGGCTGCTTGTGCTTAAATTTCTCCAAAATTTGATTTTCTTTTAAGTAAAATAATAGCAATTTTAAAAGTACTAGGTATACTGGAAGATTTTAAAAAATGTTAAAGGAAGAAGTTATACTCCTGTGTCCGGAGAAGGTTTAAACTGTTCCGGGTGCCTGGAATGTGGGTGTTTATATATATTTCGGTTTTTGTGCTGGGCTCAGTGCAATATGAATGTCTTCCTGCTCCTCCCTGCACACCTTTCTTTCCAAATTCCTGATCAACCATTTTTCTCTCTCTTTGCCTCTTTTGTTCTTTTTTCTCATTGTAAGAACATTCTATACTCATTGGAAAAAAATCAGAAAAGTATTACAAATATTTATCATTTTATTACCCACAGAAGATAATTGTTGTGTTAACATTTTTTGGGTTATATTGTTCCAAATTTTTTCTTCATTCTTTCTCTGTTTTTACAGTGGTCTTAAAAAATCTGTATTTTAAATTTTTAATGATTTGTTAGGATAAATTGGCAGCCACATAGGAAAATTGCTGAAGTGCAGGCAGGAATCAGAGAAGTCTTATCCTTCTCTGATGTAAAACTTACCCATTTCTTTACTCTCTAAGTCACAGTGCAGCCACTATAATTTAATTTTTTCCATCCTTAGTTTCACGTGGGCCAATTTGGCAACTTTTTTTGTTTTTGTTTTGTCTTGAGTAGCCAGGATGTGTGGCCAGCCCTCCCCGTGTTTTAAATAAATGACTTGTTTTACACAAGTCTTTGTAAAGGAGTCAGTGGAGGGAGAAAAGGGTGCAGAGCAGCCCCGTCCAGCCAGGACATGTGATGATGGATCATGTTCACATTGGCAGTCAATTAACAGAAAAGAACAAGGAATGCAGAATTCCATTGTGTCTTCTGCTCATTTATTTTGAGGAACCGTTTCATTCCATTGAACAGAGTACAGTTCTCACCATTGTCATGGCAGAAATAACACCTCCTTTTTTGCCAAAGGTCCCTTTTTTTTTTTAAAGATTTTATTTATTTATTTTTAGGGACGGAAGGGAGGGGGAGAGTGAGAGAGAGGGAGGTGGGGGAGAGAGACAGAGAGAGAGACTGAGAGAGAGAGAGAGAGAGAAACATCAGTGTGCGGTTGCTGGGGGTTATGGCCTGCAACCCAAGAATGTACCCTGGCTGGGAATCGAACCTGGGACACTTTGGTTCCCAGCCCGTGCTCAATCCACTGAGCTACGCCAGCCAGGGCTGCCAAAGGTCCCTTTAAGAAATACCAGTTAAGAGTTGAAATTCTGGTGGAGAGAAGCTGCAGTGTACTTCTTCTTGCCAGTGTGTTACTGTGATTTAATTATGAGGAAGCTGAGGCTCAGAGTAGAACCAGAATTGCAGCCTGAGAATTTTTTATTTTACTGACCTATTTACCACTGTGATGTGATCTTGAACTCAGGGGCAGAGCCTTAATGGATGTATTTGCTTAACTCTGCGTTACTTTCTGACATTGTGACCGTGGATGTGCGGTGTGCTTCCCATGTGGCTCCAGTACTAACACGTCAGCTTCTCATGTATGAGATGGTCCATTACTGTAAGAAAATTTCAGGGGAAGGCAAGTGAATGATTAAAAGTCTTACATTAGTAACTCCAAACTGAGTCAGTGGAGAAAGTCTTGATTACAATAGAGTCATTACATAATTCAATAGCTAAAACAGCTTTACAGATAAATTGGTAAAATTGATCAAACAAATTTGACAAAAGACGAATGTCAGTCATGTGCAGAGACCCTCCTACAGTAAGAGAAGGGCCTGCAGTTGAAGAGACAGATCTCTGTGGTCTGCTCTGTGGTGTAGTTCGCGTCTCAGCCTTGGGTTCTCAGGTTGAGGAGGACCAAAGCCCCGGACCTTAAAGAGAGTGTGGACTCCGGGCAGGAGAACAGTGGGGTCTGGTCACTTCACCACAGTAGGCCCTGGGGTGTGTGTGTCTTGTGCTCTACTTTTTGGTGGGAGGCTGGGGAAGGTTGGAGGAAAAAGGTGACCTGACCTTTTAACTATGAGAGAGCGGATTTAGGTAAGGAAGAATTTAGTCTTTGTTGTACTCATCATTTCCATTATGTAAAAACATTTGTGAGTGCGATAAGGGTTGAACCAGTGGGAGGAGCAGGGTGAGTACTGTGGCTGGGAAGAACAGGGACATCGATTGAAGAGGCCTGTCTTCAAAGTTCATCATGGCTGCTCTCCACGAAACTCTTACAGAGTCTTGCACCACATGTGCCACTTCCTCCCTGATCGGTGTTACGTGAGGTGTGTAACCCATGCCTCACATAACAGTGGGCATTCAATAAGTGGAAGCTGTTATGATGAAGAAGACTGTTAGAACAATTTCAGTGAAACTTGGGCAGTTTGCCTTTCTAAATACGTATTGAGATCACACAAGTATGAAGCAATTTTTTCCTTTCATTGTATACTGGCCGTGGTTCTTCTCAATTTTTAACCTCATCATTAACTTTCTGGATAATTTATGTATAAAAATTTCTTAAGCAGATGCCTTGCATTTTATTTTCCATCCTTTCATAGTAATTTATGAAACATTTTTCAAATGTTACAGGAAAAACTTCATGTGGACTAAAGATTAAAAAAGCATGTGAAAAGAAAAAATGAAATATCCAAGTTAGTGTTCTATTATTTGGGAAACTATTCTTTTCTCCCCTAGATTAATTGACGTAACCTAAGAACCTGAATAGTAGTTGAAATAAGTATTTTTTGTTATTATAGCAGAGTACATACTTTGCCTCATTCCTTCGTTTTGGGGATTAGTTAATGGGTAAACACCTGTTGAAATTATATATATATATTCTGTTTCCTTCACCTGAGAGAGATATGAAGTCTATTTAAAAATGTATTTAAATTTTGGTATGGTTGGTAATTCTCCAGTGAGGATTTTTTAAAGAGTTGGACAGAAATCAGAGACCCTATGGGGAAATTATTGGGCCTGTCCGGTGGGAGCCCTGGCGTGGTTTCCCCATTTTGCTCAGCTAGGCTATACATACTAGCCTCAGCTCTTTCCCTGTCATCATCACAACCTGGGATTAGACAAACGTTGCGTTTCTTCTTGAGTGCTGTGAAAATGATGAGCAGAAAGGAGCATGGAGGATTGCCCTGTGCCCTGGCAGACCGAGAATCAGACCCATTCGGTGCCCAAGAGCAAAGAGAGTTGGAATCTCTTACACTTCCTGTGGAGGAATCGATTCTTCTGTAGGAAGTTAGGGAAGTGTTCCAGAATGAACAGAGAGAGCGTACGCATGGAGGTTGGGAGCTATAGAAAGAGCAGAGGACTTATGTGTCTATTCTGTTCTAGTTTCCCTTATCAGTAGTTTTTCAGCAAGCTTATTTTTATTTTCTGGTCTGTTTTGCCCAAGGAACGGGTTGGCATTGCTAAATTAAAGAATGTACCCAGGATATACCTCCTCCCTCAGTGCAAGTTTCCTCTTTCTGAGCCTTTTCTCTATCTCCCTGTTTTGTGTTTTTTCTTTGATTTCTTTCCTTTGTTTCTGAGATCCTGGCATTGTGGTTTAATAGAACACAGGATTAACCGGAGGAAACATGAACCCAGGAGGGGGGTTCTGTGTCCAACTCCCCGTATGATTTTTAGGAACGTTTTTAAGTTATTTACTTGGGTGTTTTACTTGTTTGCTCACTTGATCATTGTTGGTCTTCCTCCCTTTCAGCGTTCAAGTTCCTCAAGGTTAGGGACCCTATTCTCCTGTTCCTCACTGGATCTCTAGTTTCTTGAAAGGTGCTCAGCACATAACAGGCCCTGTCTGGCTGGCATCATTGTTACCTTGTGGAGGGAGGAGGAGAAAGGAAGGAAAAAGAAGGGGAAAGAAAGGGTTGGAGGATGTCTGAGGTTCTTTTCTGATCTAAAATTAGATGATTCTCCTCTACTGTATATACTGTTCCTTTAAAAAGACACTAAGTGAAAATATAAGTTTAAGTTTCCATAAGCCGTCTTTACAAAAACTGTGTGGCATATTCCTTTGGTATTTGGCATCCTATTGACTAGAGTGCTATTCTTTACTTCTATGGAAAAATGATAGTTCTTTATAATAATAATATTGAGGCAGTTATCACATCTAGAAATGATTTCTGAATCATTTAGTAAGGCTTAAATTATGCACATTCTATTTGATTTTATTGCATAGTTAGTATAGTCTGTCTTTCTAATTTAGTAACATACTTGTCATATCTAACAACTTTTCTTAGAAAAACATATTTCCCTAACCTATTGGGTACAAAACGTAATGAAGGTTAAGTAGATTTTATATTTTACATACTCTTTGGAACCCATCAGGCTTACAAACTTACTTTGGTATGTGATAGAAATATGATATGAGTATCATTAGCATGGATTCCTAATCCTTTCTTGGGCTGTGTAACGCATTGGCAGGCTGGTGAAGCATTTTTAAATTAAAATATAAATTCATAGATAGGATCAAGAACAACCTGCCAAATGGAAAAAGACAGCCTTGGTGATGTTTCTAGGTTTCGAAAAGCACTTTATGTAACACAAAGGATTGCCCTGCAGAGTAGTTACAGATTGATAATCGATGCCATCCCCAGATTTTTAAAAAATTTTTTTGAAAATTCTGATTACTTTTCTGAAATAGTTTTTGCAACGGCTAAGTAATCAACCAATTCATCTGCTGTATAGGCAACCAAACCTAAGGTTTTAAATAATTAGGTGATTCATGACTAAACAAAAGTTCCTCAAACATTTTACCTACACATCTATGTCTAAACATCTGAAATTTTCCACTGATGCTTAATTTTTAACCCACATGCCAGCTCCAGGCAATGGCTGAGGTATATAAACTGAAAGGGGGATGATTGGATCCAGATAACAAATCTGAGCCAGGGCCCTACACAGGGGGTCACATGTTGAAGGTATTGATAGGGACTTGTCTTCAGGACTTCCGGACGTGATCTTACTGAAAGGCTTCTTCAGGAGGTGACCAGTATAAGGAGATATCCCCACGGTTTGCTTTGTATGTGCCAACACTTTTATCTGCATGGAAACAAGCCAAGGTACTCACACTTACTTAAATCTATTATCTGGGAAAAGGAGCCCAACTAGGGCATATATAAATAAAAGAACTTTTAGTACTTTACTTGACATACCTGGCTTTTTCCAGATGACTACTCAGTTATTTATAACTAAAACCACTGAGGTTTGGAGCGGGTGATGGAAACAAGTATGTCCTGTGTGGTGTATCTCTTTAATACAACTTACTTCAGTCACGCAGTAATACCATATTTGAGAGGACATTGACAGCAATTTACGAAGACCTTCCAAATTAAGAAGGAAGCCCTGCAAGGCTAAGAGAAACAGTTTACACCCTGTGGAACCAAGGTTGGGTCCTCTGCTGGCTCCAGCTCTCTAACTGTTCCCCAGGTACCCCAACTTGAGGGCCCATGGGAAGGGAGAGGCCCCTATTCAGACAGAGCTGAGCTTCTGAAGACACTGCTGACAGTCAGTTGGCCCCTTCTCTGATTAGAAATACAACACCGGGCAGATGCTGAATGCAAGTGGCAAGGGAATAAATTTGGTGTAACTATTAAAGTTATAACAATAGCAACTCCTGTGATTTGTGTATCGCTTACTAGTTTATGAATTGCTTGGCACAGAACTTACCTTACATAATACTCAGAAGATCCTGTACCTTAGGTTATGTCATAGTCCTAAATTCTACATGAAAAATGTCAGGAGCAATTAAGTAACTTAATAATCTCAGGTCAGCTAAGTATCATGTTTTATTGTATTTTACCAACCTAAATATTCAAAAGAACCACATTTGAAGATCAAAAATCCAGTCTAATCTTCCCTAGTATATGTGTGACACATAAGAACACCAGACAAGTGAGAAGTTATATCCAGACCTCCTGACTTTTCTGTCCTTTCAAATTTCATAATTACATCTGCAGTTGAAAATATAAAACATATGATTCTCAATGTCACTTCTCTTCCTGTCAGCAGTGGCTGACATTGATGAAATCATATTTGCTTTTTCCAATATTTCATTGTCATTAATGTCCTGAGACAATAAACCCTCTAGGTTAAGGACCAGCTCCTTTGACCATCCATATAGCATAGATCAAAACTGAACTTGGTAATTAAATGTTATAATTTGTGTTTTGGAAGGACAATGAGCAAAATCCTTAGCACATATTTTAGAAGAGAATGTCAAATATTTATAATACCTGAGTTATGGGGGGAAATTTTGATAATGAATGTGTTAATAGCTGTTGGTAAACATCAAATATAAGCAGCTAAGCCCTTTTTTGGTGGGGGGGAGGGGCCGTTGCCTTTTCATCCATTTGTCTACTTGGCCAGCATTTATTGAAAGTCTACCGTGTATCCAGGTGCCTGAGGAACCTGCCATTGTGTGGGAGAGACAGAGATCTATCTAGTTCACCCTGCATGCAGGACACAGGTGCAGGGGAAAGGGTGCGCACCAGGCTGGCCAGGGAAGCCTGGACTCTGCCTGCCCACCCCTCTGTCCATGCTGCTGTTTGTATTGCCCCGCCTTTTCGCTGCGATTTCTTCCTATCTCAGAATGGCCTGGGAGCCCTCTTCAAGTATGTTCACAACAGTTAGAAAATGAACTTGAACCTGACTTCCACAAACTCATTTGGTCCCAGTTTTCTGTGTGCAGGCAGCTCATTCAGCGTTCCTTAACACACACACACACACACACACACACACTCACTCTCTCTCTCTCTCTCTCTCTCTCTCTCTCTCTCTCCCTCTCTCCCTCTCTCCCTCTCTCCCTCTCTCCCCCTCCCCCCCACACACACTCTGCCCCCCCAGAGCTGGCTGCCAGGCCTTGCGTGCCACCTACACACATGCAGGTTGTGTGCAGGTGTGTGTCCCTGTGCATTCTGCTCTGTCCCCTTCCTAGCTCATCCTGGCCTTCTGAGGCAGCCTTTAAAACTGTTTCTGTTGCCTCCTGCCTTTTAAGCTCTTCTTTTGATTCTTGTCACTTACTGCCCGGAAGTGGAAGAACAGATTGTTAGGAACTGAGGAGTTTATTAAAATTCCTGTGGAACATTTCAGTTCAGTAAGCTAGCTTCCTTCTCTCTCTCAGCTATGAGCGAAGACACTCAAACTGTAAGTGTTTATAAGAGATACATTTTAATTCTTGAACTCAAAATTGTCCCCTTAAGCCCCTGATAGCTCTCTGACTTCAGGTGAGTTAGCTGAACATCCCTGAGCTGCATTCCTGTTATCTCCAAAGTGGAGAGAGCTGTGTATGCCTCACAGGATTGCTGGGCTGTCGGGAGTGTTTAGAGAGGGGCTAATGTTAATGGTAGTAATTGCTAGGTAAGATTTTTCTGTTATGTGTCAGTTACTCTTCCAGGGCCTTAACACATGTTAGTGTGTTGCCTTATTTCAGGAAAGGGTATTAAAGCAAAACAGCAGGTGTTCAGTAATTACTGGTGGTCTTTTGAATCCTTTCACATCTCTTAATAAACCATCCATCCTGTTTCTCACAATTCCTTGTTAATATATTTCTTTCTTAGCATACCTAACTTGTGTATAATTCTCCACATAATGGAAACTTTGGTATATAGACCAGAATGAAAATCTGGTTGTGCAACTGCACTAGTGCATTTTAACAGTGCTGGGCCTTGGTTTCCCTCATGTCCAGCAGGGACAGTAATATCTAATTCCAGTAGATAAATGACATAACCCATGTCCAGCAGCTGGCACTGACTGTGTTTTCTCATCTGTCTCCCCATGCTGCTCCCTCTTGTTGTTGCTTCCAAGTTGTTGGTGGGTTTTTTTGTTGTTTTTTTGGGGGGGGGGTTGCTTTAAGGGTTCTCTTAGTTACTTCTAAAATCACTTATGCAAATGAGAGAAACACTCTCCCTGTTTGTCATGGAGAATGTTTCTCTTATTTGCATGGGTGTTTCTGTGCCCTATTCTCTAGCCTCTCATCCTGTGTCTAGGCCACAGGATAGCAAGAATACTAGGCACATAGAAGTTTCCCAGTAAATACTTGTGGAACAGAATAAAAGACATGATAAAGGATCAAACTAGCTTCCATCAGGCTCACATTCTTCCTTAGGCTGAGGATGGAAGCCTAAGGAAGGACTTTTTATCCTCCATGAGGATAAATGCACTGCTTTTTACAGAGGGTTTCTTTTCAAGCAGACAAGGCTGCTAGTAGAACTTAGAGGAAGCTCTGGAGGCTCTGCTAGGTGGTGTATTTGTAGGGCTACTGTAACAAAGTTAAGCCTCCAACCTGGGTGGCTTAAACAACAGAATTAATTTCTCATAACTCTGGAAGCTCCACGTTTGGTTTATTCTAAGACCCCTCTCCTTGGCTTGTAAGTGGCCATCTCCCTTTGGCATCTTCACATGGTCTTCTTTCTGCATGTCTGTATCCTAGTTTTCACATCTTATAAGGACATCAGTCCTATGAGAACAGGACCCACCCGTATGAGCACATTTTACTGTAATTACATACCTTTAAAATCAGTCACCTGCTGAGGTACTGGGGGTTAGGATTTCAATATATAAATTGGTTGGGGGAAGGGAGGACATAATTCAGCCCGTAACAGGTGGCAGCCTGAGAACCTAGGACACAATGATCTTTTCCAAGGGTCTGTGCTCTGGAGAAATATGTGAGTACCATTCTGTTGATTCACAGAGCTAGGAAAAAAAGTCTTGATGCTGAACACTTTGTTTTAATTCTTGAAAAAACAGTGCTTTGTTCTGATTTCTGAATAGCACTTACTAAGACTTAGTCTAATTTTTCACTTTAAATTATTCTTAGGCTATGTAGATAAATCTTACTGTTTAGCACCTATTTTTTTCTTCACCATTGAATATCCAGTGCTTACTTCATAGCATGTGTCAGGAAATGATTGTCGAATTGAATGCAGGTGATTTGTCTGTCTCTGGATATTGTCACAATTTCATTCATCCCAAAAGGAAATGAATCTGTCCTTTCCATCGTTATTTGTGAACACTGCAGGCACATTTTATTGTCTGAGGAGTTTGGACTGAACTCTTTCTAATTTCTAAATTATTCTGCAATAGTCATATTTCTTTATGAACCATACTTTTTTAAAAACAAAGAATGTTGTTGCTCCCATTTCCTGAATTGCATATTATTTTGTTCATCATTATTGCTCCTCAGACTTACTTGTTCTTTTGGGAACATGGGCATAATTTCTTTAGACATAGATTAAAAATTTGGTAATTAAATATATTGTAATTTGTGTTATGGAATAACAATAAACAAAATACTTATTTTTATTTGTGTTATAGAAGAACAATGAACAAAATACTTAGCACATATTTTTGGTTTTTGCATATGTAAATAGATGTCTTTCACAAATACCACAGAATAATTTAAGATAATTAAAATGGTGCTTCCAACAATTTTCATATATGTAGGCAATTTGTGGTTTCAGAAAGCTACTTAATTTTCTAACTGGAAACCTTTTTTTTGCGGAGGGTGAAGGGTAATTTATACTTTAAAATTTTTTTTAAGATTTATTTATTTTTAGAGAGGGGAAGGGAGGAACAAAGAGAGGGAAGGAAACATCAATGCGTGGTTGCTTCTTGCATGCCTCCTACTGGGGGTCTGGCCTATAACCCAGGCATGGGCCCTAACTGAGAATCAAACCAGCAACCCTTTGGTTTGCAGGCTGGCGCTTTTATTTTTCTTCCTTTCCCTTCATTAACATTTTTTATTTGTTAGCGCTTTTTGCTCACACTTTTAAAAAATACTTTGTTTTAATGTCAGAAATTATATGAGAAAGTGATTAAAATAATTTCATTTCATTATAATTACCCTCATTTACAAACCCAAAGAGTTGTTCTTTGTATTTAGTGAGAGCCCTGCTCTTGGTTTACTGTATAGGTCAAGTTTGTGTGGCTGGTTTTAACCTTGGGAAGTGTTACAGTGACTGAATAATGAAGTTTGTGTCTAGAAAACAAATACTTTGCTTCTGTGGACCTTCCAGTGTCTAGCACAGGATTGAATTAATGTTTCATGAAAGAGGAGTATCTGGAATATGCCTTACTTTTTTTGCAATAGCTAGTGGCAGAGTAGGGAAAGAGAAGACACTATAGAATGATGCATGTTTATATTAGATGGTAAGAAAAATCCATATTTGTACAAAGTGTGCTACAAAATATATTCGTAGAAGGTGTGCTTTGATGTTAAGTATTAGCACATGCATTAGAATTGTCGGTATTATGGTTTAAGCACCATTTCACATACACCTGTAAATTAGCAGTTATGTATTCATAAATTAGGTTACTGTGATTAGCTTGCCAAGGTTCTGAAGAAGTTACATTATTAATGAATGCATAAAAAGATATGTTTTGAGCTTTAGTACAGAGTATGACTCAGAATCTTAATTTTAAGGAGTTAATCTTACTTTATTAATGAACTATTAACATAATAGTTAATTCTGATACTTTCTTGTTAATTGGTTCATTAATATACATAAAGATTTTCTTAATATGAAGATGAATGGTAATTCAAACCAAACCTATGTTGTACACTAAAGTATAGGATAACATTGGTAAATTTGCCATTTTGTATCAGGCAATATTTTAAAAAACAAAGTTCAGTATAAATTTTATTAGAATGTTCTAGATACCATTAAGTCATTTTATTCTGGCCTATAATCAACTTACAGGGTATAATAAGATATGCATTTCAATTACAAGTTTAATTTTCAGTGTTGGGTTTGTTTTTAAAAACAAAACTTCCTACCTTATGTGTGCCTGATTTTCTTAAATACTTGGTTAAACCAACTGGTCTCTCTGGCAGCCTCATCCTGGCTTCCAAGTTTACTCTTATGCCTTTCTTGTCCCCTTCCTTGCAAGGGCCCTGCCTCAGGGTCCTGTCTCAGCTGTCCCAGCCCTCCTAAATCTCTGAGGTTCCTGAAGCCCTCCCAGTTCTGTCATGCAGGGCTCTTCATCTCTGTGTTGTACAGCTTTCCCTTTTGATTATGGTATCTGTAATAGTAGTTATTTCTTATCTTGTGTCTTAAAAAGATTGTTTGCTCTTAGATCCAGTAGCATGAAGTTGGCCACAGAGGCAATAATGTTGGTATTGTACTGCCTTAGTTAATTATCTTCCTGGGTAAATTGAAAAACATTTGAAGACAGGACAGATCTAATGTTGATTGGTGTTCACTGCTCTAGCAGGTCCTGCCTCATTGTGTCTCCCTTCACAACACTCATTTACATCACCAGGATGTGAGCACAGGTGTGCAGCTTGATTTGGGATTGCTCAAGGTTTTCATTGGTCAGAATCCCCTTGTTTCATTTCCATCCTTGGTCCCAGATTAAATGACCTTGTGGTGCTCTTATGGCTTCTGGAAGTCAGTTTGCCCATCTCCCCACTGGAACCTCTATGATGATGGAGCTGTGCATGCTAACATAGGAGGGGGGCCCAGTGTCATCAGGAAGCTCAGCCCTGCACAGCACACTTATGTGACCGGAAAGTCTCTTCTTTCTGGAAAAACCACTGTTAGTTATATTATAAGCCATTCCTAAAATCAACTTAAGTACACATTCAATTCACTTGTCTTAGATGAAGTCTTCAGGAGTCTTCTTCCAAGTCTTTTTGAAATCTTGGAAGACGTCATCTGTGAAACTTTTATGCAAAAAAGAAGATTGATTATCAAGCTCTTCATCATTGCAGAAGTTTTGTATAATCAGAATTAGGTGGTCGATGAAAATTTCATAACTTATAATGCTTAAATGTTATTACTTTTAAAACTCATTTAACTGATTGAATTATAGAACCAGAATTTAACATGTACTAATTTTTTCTCCTATGAAGGACAGAAAATTAAAATGAAGGGGGAAGTAATTAATTACTGTATTCAAAAGGTATTGGCTAATAATACATACTACACTCTTTCTTTTTGCTATTTTCTTTAGGTGATTGAAGACAATACTGGGGTCCGCCGGGTGGTGGTCACACCCCAGTCTCCTGAGTGTTACCCCCCAAGTTACCCTTCAGCCATGTCTCCAACCCATCACCTACCCCACTACTTGCACCCACATTTTATTCATAACTCACACACGGCTTATTACCCACCTGTTTCCGGACCTGGAGATATGCCGCCTCAGTTTTTTCCTCAGCATCATCTTCCCCCTACATTATACAGTGAGCAAGGTGAGTAGGTTATAGCTGGCACTGACAGCTGTTGAAACTGATTACGACACTTATGTAGCATAAGAGCACCAGAGTGGCCTTTGTTTCTTCTGTAATAAGCATGGTAGGAGACAGTCTATCTGATGTATAAAGCTCATGGGGAATGCCTAGCTTCCTTTGTCCTAACTTGTGTCTTGTAAAAATTACTTCATGGGTTGTAGCTCTTTCTTTGTTTATAATTTCCAAATTCTGCTTCCCTATCCCACCCCACAGAGCAACTGGACACCAGCTATTTTAGAAAAGAGGCAGTGATCTATTTTATGTTCCCATGTCCTATTAACATATTTTTGTGACAGTGGCCTGAGGCCATTGCAGCACATCATTTCTTTGACATCCGTGTAGTCTAGCAGTTAAAAGGGAAATTACAGTGGGTTTTGGGCCCCCTTTCGAATGCTAGAAGACTGTGAGGTCTCAGTAACCTCTGAGTCTCCCAGATGCTCTGTGCTGCAGTGTTGGCAGAACCCAGAGTCCCCTCGCTGTTGATGTGGTCCTCCTGGACCGCTTTTAGTTCAATAGTCATTTAGCCATTAGTGCAGCCAAAAGTTCACTGTTTGTTAGGCAGATACTCACCTTGAAATGAGAAAGAGTCTAGAGATACCAGCATTATGGCTTTTTAGTTTTGGCTTTGGTGTTGGTAGAGGCTGAAGCCCTTTTCTATCAAAATGAAACTAAGAGACCAGATAGATGAGGGTAAAAATTAGTCTTTAATCTTTGGGACTTTGCAAAGTGATTTTCTTGCGTTAGAATATGAAACACTGTATTACTTCAAATATTTATGTTGGTTCAGATAAATCGTATGAGAAATACCTGTTATAGTGTAGAGTTTTGGAGCAAATCAGCACCTCACTTACTCTTATCAATTATACATATACATTTTTTTCTGTATGTTCATCTCACATTGTAATTTTTCTTATTAACAAAAGAAAAATTTGATATGAGTATTTTAAATGAAATTTTCTGTTGTAACTTATGGGTAGAATTTGATTGGTTATTATTTTTTTAGTAGTTACAAAGAAATTTAGTATAATTTGAAGAATCAGGTGCTATCATGATGGAATGTGAAGAGATAATAGCAAAAGATGAAATTAATATTTTGATTTCATAGAGGTGTCAGTAGCTTCCTATCGTTAGTGACAGAATACCCAAAATATCTGAGGAGTGAGTATATTCCATCACAACATTTGGAAGAAAACTGGAAAGGATCCAGTTAATTAACTGTAATTTTAAAAAAGTATCCAGGGCTTTGACACAAGGTGCATTACTGAGCATTTGTCAGTTTTCTGGTGAGGTCTGAGCTGAATGACGTGGTGAAAGCCTGGCCTGCTGACTCACTGCTTGCTGAAGAGCAGCCTGGCTCTTTTTAGCAGCCCTTGGTAGGGTACCAGGTAGTTATTATTTTGTAAATGAAGCACTTAGCAATTTAGACCACAGTATGATTCAAATCCTCATTAGAATTAAGCAAAATAAATATTTTGTGCTCATTTCATATAGTATTTTGGCATAATTTCATTAAATAGCACAGATCAATAATATAAAAATAACAGTGCCTTCATTGATTGCAAATTAAAGCAGTGAAAAGAATTCCTTTGAATTTATTTTAAAAAGCCATATATATTTATATATATATTTCAAGATTTTGTTTATTTTTAGAGAAAGGGGAAGAGAAGAAGAAAGAGGGAGAGAAACATCAATGTGTGGTTGCCTCTTGCACTCCCCCTACTGGGGAGCTGGCCTGCAATCTAGGCATGTGCCCTGACTGGGAATCAAACCCACAACTCATTACTTTGTAGACCTGCACTCAATCCACTGAATATCACCAGCCAGGGCTATATATTTTTTATATACATAAAAGCCATACATAATATATAAAATATATATATTCTTACCTTAGTTCTCATTGTGCATACCTAAAAGTAATTTAAATGTATAATTTCCCAAACTACAAGATCTTAAAAATTTCTCATTATGATTTAAAATATTATATTAGTGCCCATTGTGAATATTTATTTATATATTTTAAATCTCAAGTGTAATGCATTGTGATATTTAAAATATTTGTTATCCTTTTTGTATATTTGAACATAATTATTTTGTCATATGCCTTTTCTCTGGTACAAATTGCTTATCCTGTGAAGATTTTCTTTTTAAAAATCTTTCTTTTAAGCCTTGTGAACAGGAAGAAAATGAAAAGTGGAGCTTTACCATTGAACAGTTGAAACATCAGTTGTTACCTTGCCTGGGCTGACCATACAGTGCTGGTATGGCTAGGACAGTACTAGTTTAGGTCGCTTATTTAGAGAAATGATTAGGAGTGTCCTTTTTTCCTCCTCAGAAGTATTCGGGTTAGGCTGGTAATTTATATGGTCACCCTATGCATGTGGAGCCCTTTGTCCTTAGAAACATGTAAGAACCCAATCTGTATTCTGAATTGCATTTTTAATAATGTCTGAATATATTTTTAATTGATTTAAATTTAAAATAATCTCTCCCTGCCTTCCCCCAAATCATGAGATTATTTGCAGGCCCCCATTTTCTTCTGAGCCACTTAAAAATATGCATAGTGAAGCCAGGTGACATTCTGCTAGTCAGTTTGTCTTGCCTCCTGATTTCTCTAGCACAGGAGTTTGAGACCCCTGCATTATGTTTGGTGCCAGGTTGAAGAGATGGCTTATGTTTACCCCTACAATTTCTTCTTGATTATCTCCCCTGATTCTGTGAGCTTTGATTCTTTTTCATGGAAATTTCCCCTCTTATCATTTTAGTAAAATTTGTTCAAATGTTGGATATTTTAAGTTGTCACAAATAACTCTTTATATTCTGGTTGCTATTATATACTTTCCAATAGAAATGCTGTTCAGTCTACAAGAATAACTATACTTTTAAATATCTTGATTCTAAGTATGCATTAGGGACATTTTATTTGTTCTAACTTTGTATATTGCAATAACTGAAAATACATTTTAACAGGCAAAAATCAAATGTTAATTTGATCAGAATATGAAATTTTTCCTTCAGTATAATAATTTCTGGAACCCTCCTGAACACACAGAATGGTTTTTAATGATTATTTATTCCTTGATTGATTAGAAACAAATGAAAATATTTTAAGCATGTGTAACATGTATATCACTGTATTGTGTAACATTTTTAAAATTTTTCATTAATAGATCATTTAACCATTGAATAATTTATTATTGGAAATGTAGACTGAGCTTGCATTTGTCATAATCGTCCATTTTAGAAATTATACCACTCTACGGAATGTCAAGCTACATTACCCGGGAAGACCAGTACAGCAAGCCTCCACACAAAAAACTGAAAGACCGCCAGATTGACCGCCAGAATCGCCTCAACAGCCCACCCTCGTCTATCTACAAAAGCAACTGCACGACCGTGTACAACGGCTACGGGAAAGGCCACAGTGGTGGAGGCGGTGGGAGTGGAGGAGGCAGCACTGGCGGCGGGCCGGGGATTAAGAAAACTGAGCGTCGAGCAAGAAGCAGTCCAAAGGCAAATGATTCAGACTTGCAAGGTAACGTGCAGAGACGTGTGCCCTGAGCAGTGAATTGACAGGACAGGGTCATCCGGAAAGAAACACCTTTTACATGAGAAAGTTACTTCCCATGGCTGGTCTTTCCACTAGGAATGACGTGGTAGACCTCTGATCTTTTTCTTAGTAGGGACAGAGTGTAGCATCATCTTTTTTTTTTATTAACAGTTGATGGCAGAAATATTATTTTCTGATTACATGTGGCAGGTAACATTTTCCTTAATTTCAGTAACAGGTATCTGAAAGTGTTTTTACAAAGTTATCAGTTATTTCCGTTGTTTCACTCTAAGTAGACAGATGTGGACCAGATCCAAAGTAAAACAACCTTTCTGAGACATATAGGGCTAGTTCAAATCTCAAAATAATTATACATCATAAAACAAGATGTAATTTCCTGCTGTACTGAAATTTATCATTGTGTAACAGGCATATTATTTCTCTTCGGTTTCAGACATCAGTTATTAATGCCGCCTTTGGCACCTGCATGAACTGTTCACAGGCCAAGAATGAGATGGAAGACGTAGGGTCACCACATATTAGAGAGAGACATCCAGCGAAAAGGGCATGTGTGTTATTGCAGATTTATCTTGTGGCTGTAGATCAGTTAATTTGTGAAAGAAGATATATGTGTTTTAAAATTAAGTTTTTAGGTCAGATTTAGAGAAAACCTATTTTGATGCCACAGGATTTACAAACAGGGTTTTTGTGTAGGCACAAATAGTGGACTGACTTAAGTGAAGCAAAGTTATTGGACCATAGCTAGGTGGAATCTGTGTGTGAATGAAAAAGACAGGGTTCGTGTAGGATTGTGTGGGGAAGACGGGCCTCTCTCAGGGCAGAGGAAAACGAGGTAAAACCAGACAGCATCAAGCATCGGACCCCATATTGTTTGTAAAAATGATTGTAGCATAAAAAGCAGGAATAGTAAGATAACAGTGAAAAGTGAACAGTAATTTCTTTGAATGAATTGTATGATATGTTCTTTTAATTTTGCTCTTTATTCTTTTCTTAATTTCAAAGTTTTATGAATCATTCTTATAACTATTATCAAGCACTATTCTTATTAAATAAAACATAAACAAGTGTATAAAAGAGACCCAAGGTTCAAGAGGGTTTTAAACAGCTCTTAAGGCAAAGTGCTATGTTGGCCATAAAGAATAATTTTAATCAAATGGTACTGTCATTTCAAACTTGCTGTCATGTCAAACTTACTGTTAGTAAGTTTGAAATTATATTACTAATGGTGTTATAATTTTTAACCTTGGACATATAATAAAAATCACACAAAAAATCAGAAGTTTTCCTAAGGAGAATTCTAGTCCATAGAAAAGAAAAAAAGAATGTATAAGCTATCTTCAGAGACCTTATGAGTTTGAACTACCTTGATTACTTGATATATTCTTTAACAGTTTTTGTCCTTCCTGGCACAAAGAGAGATTTAAAGAAGATAACGTAGATTCACATAGAGGCAGATAAAATAAACTTTGAGTGGCAAAGAGATAACAAAGAAGAGAAAATAAAATCAAGTGGGAATGACGTTAGCATATAAAATTATTGTAGTTAAGGATTAACTGTGGCAAAAGTAAATACCTTCCTTGTACATGTAGTTATTTTGTAACACATATGCCTAACTGTGTAAGCTGCTCTATATTTTAATATTCTTAGAGTTGTAAGAGAGGAAATAGATTTGCTCTGAAATCTGCGCTAAAATGTTTGCTAACATTTATATGTTTACAGGCAGTTTGGCATTCTGTGTTATGACAGAGAGTAATCATTTTGGGTACCTTAAGCTCCTCACTGTTGTGTGGAAAACATGTTATTGTGTTGGTGATAGTGACATCACTTGTGCTGTGGGCTTCTGGGAGTGTGTGTTTCACAATGGAAAGAGCTGGAAAATATTTTTATTTCATCTTTAGTTTGAACTTGGTCTATTGCTCCTATGCTTATCACATTATTTGCCTCCTAAAATTCATTCAAAGTGCTGTTCTCCATGTGGCTTAGCCATGAGATAAAGAGTCAGATGGAGCATTGTTTTGTGTGTGCTAACTCATTTCAATAGGAATCTGAGGGGTTTATATGTTAGATACAAAAATAAGTATCCATTTACCCAAATGCATTGAAAACTTATGTCCTGACAGAAATCTGCACACATTAATGTTTATAGCAGCTTTATCCATAATTGACCAAACTTGGAAGCAACCAAGATGGCCTTCAGTAAGTGAATTGACAGATAAGCTGTGACATATCCAGACAATGGAGTGCTAAAAAAGGGGGGGGGTGGCTATCAAGTCATGAAAAGACATGCAGGCACCTTAAATGCATGTTACTAACTGAAATAAGCCAAACTCAAAAGTCTACATACTGTATGATTGCAGCTATATGATAGGAAAAGGCAAAACTGTGGAGGCTGTTTTTTAGATTCTACATGTGAGTGAAATCATATGATACTTGTCTTACTCTGCCTGACTGATTTCACTTAGTATAATACCCTCTAGGTCCATTCAAATGGCAAGATTTCATTCTTTCTTATAACCAAGTAATGTTCTATTCTATATTATACCACCTTTTCTTTATCCATTCATCTATCGATGGGACACTTTGGTTGCTTCCATGTTGATAAAAACATTCACAGGGATATAAAGTACAGCATAGGGAATATAGTCAATAATAGTGTAATGACCATGTATGGTGTCAGGTGGCTGCTAGACATACTGGGGTGATCACTTCATGAGTTACATAAATGTCTGTTATATACCTGAAACAAATATAATATTGTATGTCAGCTATAAATGAAAAAGTAATTATTTTTAAAAAGCCTGTAGGGACAGTAAATAGATTCATAGTTGCTAGGGGTTAGGAAGCAGGAATGACAAGACAGAGCACTGATGAGTTTTAGGTCTGTAAAACTACCCTGTATGAGACTGTAATGCTGGACGCCTGTCATTAGACATTTGTGAAAACCCATAGAATGTACACCACCAAGAGCTACATACACCCTGATGTAAATTATGGGCTTTGGGTGATGGTGACGTGTCAGTGTAGGTTCATTGGTTGTAACAAATGTGCCACTCTGGTGTGGGATTTTGGTGGGTGGGACAGGCAGTGTATATTTGGGGACAGGGCATGTAAGAGCATGCTCTGTACCTGCTGCCCAATTTTGCTGTGAACCTAAAGCTCCCCCCAAAAAATAGTCTAATAAATAAATATGTGAGGAAACTGAGCACAGATCAGATGAAGACATTAGTAGGTTTGTCCATGAAAGAATCCTGCAGCATTGCTTATGTAGGCCGTGTAGGAGGCTTTGAGCCTTCTGGTTGTCAAAACAAAGAGGGAAATGTGAATCAGGTGGAGTAGGTGAACAAAGGCACCTCTTATTCACGTAGTCCATTATATTGTTCACATATTAGTCTTTTTAAAAAAGAAAACAACTTTCTAAATTTATTTTTAGAGAGAAGGGAAGGCAGACAGAAAGAGAGGGAGAGAAACATTGGTCGGTTGCCTCTCATACATGCTTGGTCAGGGGACCGAACCTGCAACCCAGGCATGTGCTTTGACAGGGGATCGGACCAGCAACCTTGTGCTTTGCGGGACTGTGCCCAACCACCTGAGTTCCACCAGTCAGGACCATGTTTCAGTCTTGTCTGCCTTAGAGTGTAGTTGCTGGCTGTAAAGGTCCCGGAAGGCTTTTTTCCATGACTTCTTGTAAATGGGAACATTCTCCCAGAGTATCTTGTACTTGAATTTATTGCAGCTGACTTCTGTACCCAGAAAACTCATAATTCTAAAGTGTATGGCACCATATGATTAATATTAAACTGTAGTTAATACTAGTATGATTGATCTGTTTCCATTCATATGTGGTTTTCACAAGAATAAGATATATACTTAACCATGACATGTGGCTTATGGTCTTTTCTACATTCTACTTAGGTTAAGAAGCCCACATTTCCAGAGGCCAACCTTTTTACTGCAGAGTTCCCCAGTTTTTGAGGGAATCTAATTGAGTTGATTACCTTTTTACCACTTATAAAAGACAAACGTTAACAGAAAGGGGACAAACTTTAAATTTGTTATTGGTCCTGTGATAAAACTAAGTACATATAAAGAAGCAAATAACTTAGGTTAATCTGGAAAAATAAATACATTAAAAAGATGGAGATAGATTATGTACTATTGCATCCTGCTTCTCTCTTAACTGTGCTTCAGAAACCCTGGTGGAACTTCAAAAAAAAATACAGATCCCTCAACCTTATTTCAGACCTCCCTAAATCAGAATCTCTGCCGGATCTGGCTTCATGGTTTTTTGTTTCTTTGAAGTTATCTATCTATCTATCTATCTATCTATCTATCATCAGTCTCATTGGGCGTGATGGTCAGCCAAGAGAACTACTGTCTAATATTACGGGTGGTTATGGAAAGTGTTGTTCACGACATTGTACCCAATATGATGTAGGAACTTAGTTTAACTAAGCGTTCCCTCTACCCACCTCCTAGAACTATGCCTGGTAGATAGTAGGTACTCAGTAAATATTTGTGGAGTGAATCCTGTGTTCTTAATTGCTTTGTTTTCCAGAACAGGCCTTCTATTTGAACACGTAGTTATTGTACCATTTCCTCTTCTAGAACAGATTGCTTCATTGCTCAAGGATAGAACTTTGCAGCCAGCTCCACCTCTCATTTACGATTACCTTCAGGAAAACAGCCTAGGCAGGACAGACTCCCACAGTGCCCCAGAGAAATGGAGGATGCCTGTTTCCTTGCACTAACTACCTGGAGTTAATGGTGTGATGTGGGTGGAGAACATTTGGGGCTTTGTTATCAGATTCAGGCTTTGTTACTTGCTGTTTGCTTTTACTATTTCCTGCATCTCTGTACCTTCATCTGCAAAATGGGTATTTTAATTCCTGTTATTAAATATAGCCTAGCTTACTTTTTAGCACCTCATTATAACAGTCACCCTTGTTACTTGAACATTCTTTTTTTTTTTTTTTAAGATTTTATTTATTTTCAGAGAGGGTAAGGGAAGGAGAAAGAGAGGGAGAGAAACATCAGTATGTAGTTGCCTCTTGCATGTCCCAGACCAAGGACCTGGCCTGAAACCCAGCCATGTGCCCTGACTGGGAATCAAACCGGTGACCCTTTGGTTCACAGGCCCTCGCCCAATCTACTGGGCTATACCAGCCAGGGCTACTTGAACATTCTTGTTGTCTCCCTCCTGTAATCTTAGGATCAACCCTTATCCAGGTGATCCCCTTCTCAAAACAGGTATCTCTCTACCCTCCTGTCTGATGGCCTTCCCTCTGCCCTTCATGCCCTTCCCCTGCCCTTCCTCCCTGGTAAGCCAGACGTGGCTTCCTTCTCCTTAAACCCATCTTACAATTTGAAAGCTAAACCCGGACCACTCCTTCTGAAAGTCGCATTCAGGCTGTCTGGGAGGGGCTGCTACTGGGGCAGAAATCAGGCACCTCCAGCCAGGCTCCAGATTTCACCTATCTTCTTACACCTCATTATGGGACACTGGCAGCTCCGAGGGAGGGAGCACTGTGGGTCCCCTCCAGGGGCACCCTTCTTTGTGGGCCCTGTCTTTTGGTGTCTCCTCATACATTTCTTATGGGCTGCAGTTATGATTCCCTTTGCTCAGTGTGATCCTTGATAGACCTTCCAGGGGACAACTTGTTTTAAGATGTGTGATTATGTTTTCCTCTCCATTCCATTCTCTGTATTAAGTGCAGCTGCAGCTACATTAGATCCAAACATGCCGTTCTCCTCCTTAAGGAACCTCCGTGGCGGTCCCCGTTGTCCAGGGAATCAAGTCTGAACTGCTTACTGTGGCACCTGCCAGCCTCCTAAAGTATGTCAGACCCCACAGCCCCATCCAAAGTTTTGTCCCATTTCATGACTGTTTGCCTCATTTTCTCTTCTTGGCCCCTCCTTCAAGAACCAGCTCAGATGCCACCTCCCATGTGAAGCCTGCCTGTCTCCCCAGGGCATAATAATGCAGGTTAGTTAGGGGAAAATAATTCAAGAATGTTTCTCTTTTTCTCTGTCCACCATGTGATTGGAGAACAGTCCTTGGGTACCAAGTCCATAGTCGTTGAGGGACAGGGATGGAAGATGTCCTTGTGTGCAGATTGTTGTGCTAGAGCTGGACCTTCGTCCTGTTCTTTGGCCAAGACCCAGTTAAAATGATCTGATTGCCTTTCCTCACAGAGGCTTAATAGGTTTTTGTTGCTCTTTATTGAGAGGAAAGTCTTATTCCTTCCATTTTATCCTTGGTAAAAACCACAGTGTATGATATTAGGGAAGTTACCCAGTGGAGTACAGATTGTGACTGAAATTCCCCAATTTTCAGCAGAGTTTAGTCCCTTTGGCATATTTCCGCAGACAGGAGAAGAAGGGTATCTACTCAAAAAGATTCTGTGGATTCAGAGTGAAAATCAAATATCTGGGGAGGACCTACTGGTGGTGGGAGGGCCCTTTTGTGTCACTAACAGGTAGGTAGGAGCTCATAGGAAGACTTCTGGAACTCACCCTGCCGTGTGGGAAAAATTGGGACAAAATGGTAAGAATTCCAAATATGGAAGAAATGAGGATATAGCATACTTTTGGCCTTTGACTTTTGGAATTGTTGAGAATCCAGAGATTCAGTTACACTTCAGATGAAATTCCACCACTTAGAGTCATAATTTCTGACTGTAACATTGGAAGCTGGTGACAAAAGCATTATTCTTGTGCTGTCTTCCTTCAGAGATCACAATTGCCTTTGGACCCAAGCCGTAGTTCTATTGTCGGGTGTTTGTATTCTAGTTCCTTCTCAGAAGGTCCTCTCTGACGTTTTTTTTTCTCTCCCTGTATTTTGCTATCATTGCTCAGAAAACAGAATCTGACCCCAGTGTCTGTTTACTGAAAATGGGCGTGAAGAGTTTATTCATTCTGCAGATAAGATTTACTGTAGTGGGTCTGAGACTGTGGACAGCCGCCGGTCCTTGGAGTCTGCCCTTGGCCGGACAGTGTGCGATCCAGGCAGGGGTGGCTGCACCCACCTGTGCGGTGTGGACAGTGTGTCCTTTGTTTGAAAGGATGGGCCTCCGGTTAATAAGGTCTGGAATGTTGGGAGTCCAGGCGGATTTTCTTCTGGAATCTCTTTTGGTCTTGGCTCCCTGCAAGAGAGAGAGAACACTGGTGCTTTTCTGCTTAAAATAAGATATTTAGTGGGGCTTTCACACCACACGAGGGGCTGATCTCTTCTTTCACTAGCATCCTTTTCTACCCCGTGAGCACACTTCCCCCTCTGCATGCTCAGACAGGGTGTTTTGGAAGAGAGTTCGGTTGTGGAGGGGGCAGGGTTCTTTTGTTCTCCTGGCCTGTGTACTCTCCTCACTGCATTTGAAAGTGCACAGTTTCTAGATGGAGTTTTGTTATTGCTTCTCTCTCAAGCCTTTGGTGATAAATCCTGTGTGTGTTCACCTGTCTGCAGCTGCGGACACGTCTTAAGCATGGCAACAGTATCAAGAAATCATGAAAAAAAACCATAAGTGAGCTCAGGTCAGTGGAATGTCTCCATCTTTCTGCCAAGTACAATCTGAAAAGTGAAAATAGTCCAAACAAGTGCAAATAACGTATTTTTTTAAGGATAATGTGGACCCCTGGATCAAAATGCAAGAGACATTCTTTTTTGGCAAGAAACTGGGCAGTTCACACCCTCACTTCCATTTTAAATGTGGGCTGCCAGGTCCGCCCATCCCCAGTCGTGGAGGCCTCCGAGTGACTTCAGGCCTTAACACTTGCAGCCGCTTACCTATGGGATGGGAGAGGAGACGGGCCTGGGGACTGAAGGCTGTTTTCAGGAGTGTGCTGCTAATTGACAGGTACCTTCTGACCTGGGCGTTCCCTTCTAAGGGCCAGGACTGCAGCAGTCAAACTATGAATAACTCTTTTTCTCTAAGACCCCAGAATGCCAATTATTTTTTTTTCCCTTCGAGTGGTGTTGACTTGACTGGTGCACAGGCAAGTCTGTGGCTCAACAGAGAGGAGCTGTGGTGGCCCAAATCGTCGCTAATGAGCAGAGTGTGTGGTTGCATTAGCAGGTTACATCGCTTACCCTTTCTTTTTGCCCTTTCCACTGTCTTTATGTTGCAGTCTGGAATGTTTTAAAGGTATTAAGTACATGATTTTTCCAACAGGCAGGATGAAACATTTTTGTCATGTCAATTTAAGAAGTTTTAACTCATTAAGTCATATTTGAAGCTTCACATTTTTCACCTACGTGTAACATGACAAACAACATGCAAAAAAATTCTTTGAGTTTCCTCTTGAAGTGAATGTTCACCAGAAGATTGAGGGCAGAATTTTGATCAGTTTCTACCATATATAGTACTTACCTCCGTGAACCCGTATTATTTTCTCTGCCCTTTTGCTTTCTTGGGAACTGATCACAGAGGCATTTAGATGACATCAGAACCTGTGTTGGTAAATACATGTCATCACAAAAAAAACCCTTTTAAATAGCAGATGTAAGGGATGACGTGGCTTGTTTCTGGTACATATATAACCTTCAATTTTATTGAGTTGAAACTTTTATATGTCATTCTCTCATTTAATGAAGGTGAATTCTGGATTTAACTGGGTCCTAGGTCATCACCACAAAGGTGCCATGCTTAGAAGCCAAATAACTTACTAGTGGGAACCTGGTATTTGGTTCTAGTTCTGTCAGTTGTGAGCTGTATTCCTTTGGAGAAGATAATTAATCTCCCAAAGCTGCAGTTTCTTCCTGTATGTATAAAATGGGGGTAGTTAATAGCTTGTATTTCAGAGGGCTGTCATGAGCTCTTACTACAGTTTCACATTCTTACAACGTATTTTAAAAATATTTAAAAGAGTGTGGGTGGAGAAAGACCGTAACTTTTTTCTGCTTGTGAGAACTGCCTCCTATGGATCACGTTAGCCGAACACGCAGCCGGGAGCAGACCCCGCAGAGTGCCGAGGGGCAGGGCATCCTGCAGTCGGGGTCAGTGCTGAGTAACCTGCAGTGCCAAGGACTTGAGATAGGAAGGGATTACCGGGGGCATCCAGACCTCCCACAATTATCTTGGCTTTGGCTACACACAAGCAATATGATGAGTTCTGGACAAGAATAAAATTTAGCCTTCTTTCCTCATCTTTTCTCTGCCTCACCTCTGGGTTGGATTCTCTTGTGAGACTGAGGAGGGGAGCATGACAGGCCAGCTTGATTCTTCTTGAACCTGCTCGACACACTGACTGCTTTAAATTACTCTGCTAGATATCAGAAGTGTTGGGAGAGAAGGGGGAGGGTTGGCTGCATGGAGATGACTTGGGTGGATGACAACTTTTTGATACTTATTTTGCTGACACTCATTTTACTTGCTATCGGGACAGTTAGTTAATGCAGGTGGATAAGCTACCTAGGAAACCCACTAAATTTCAAAGTTTAACATTTTTTCTTGTAGCTCAGAAATCATACACCATCATTTCCATATTCTGTTGGTCATGTTCCATTAGTCACACGCCGTGTCTGTTGATACATTGTGGAAGGCCTCCACAGAGGTGTGAATACCAGGGCAGGATGTGCAGGGGCTGGGGTGGGGAAGGGAGGGTGGCATCACAGAAGCTGGCTACCAGTGGGCAGAGCCAGAAAACGTTTCTATGAATGGTCTATCTGAACTAGTCTCAGCATTTGTGATGGAATTTTGGCTACTTTCCAGCTGTTATATCAACATTGATTTGTCACTGGATCTCCTGTGGAATGGTGCTTTAGGATCCCTCCATTTAACTGCTGTTATATGAAGACAGGCTGTTGAATCTTTGCTTTTATAGGGTCAATATGTTGTAACATGACAATTATAATCAGTTTTGCAAATGTGCTAATCACAAGTCATCCTTTTCTGCCATGACTAGCCGTGGCTTTATTTTAAATTTAATTTGCCCAAGCAAACACACCACAGTGTAGGAGACCATATTACCCTGTTCCAGTTTTTGATGCTTTAACAAGACCTTGAAATTATATTAAGAATTGAGCAGAGAACATCAAATGGGAAATGGGAAAGATCCCTGGGAAACAGTAGTGATACTAGCTCATTGCTTTTGATTTCCTCTTCGCAGACAAAGTAAAGGGTATAAATATCCTTGTAGTTGACTGTAAAATTTCTTCTTTTTTTCCTCTGGTGTTGAATTTTTGGAAAATGTAAGGTCCTAACTACTTCACAACTACAGCAGAAGCATGGGGGGTTTCCCTATAGACACTGTGCTCAAAGAGGGGCCCGAAAGACTAGGTGATAGTGATGGGATGATTCGCCCTCCCCAGGTTTAGGAGGAGGGGGACAAGTGAGAAGGACCTCAGGGGTGTGGGCTTGGAAATCAAAGGAAGGGGCAACACTGGAAAACAAGTGAAATGAAAGAACAAACACAGTGGGCAGGGAAGATAAGATGGGCTGTGGAATAAAGGTAATTTGGAAAAAATAAGAGGCAGAAAATAGGAGAGGTTTTATGTTCCATTTCTATATATTCCTTTCCTCCCACTAAACATTTGCCAGGGTTGAGGGGTGCCCTATTGTGGTCAGTGAGCCTTTTTATTGGCTGCTCCACTTCAAGCAAATCTCCCTATGAATGAACCCCTTACTCTTCCTATTGGGGCTTTCCCAACACTGTAGTGTACATTGATGTGATAAGCGAATTAAAAACTCAGTCTTTTGAAGAACTTTGAAAGGAGGTAGCAGGGCGCAATATTGAAGTATTGGGTTTTTGAATAGCAATCTGTATTGTTAAAGAGCTGTTTTAGAGTTTTGATAATAGTTAAAAGCTGGAAATCTAGAAAATTTCCCTCATTTTTTAGTTTAAAAAAATTAGAACAAGAAAAGGGTTCGCCTTTACCCTTGGGTCAGTGTGCCTATGTTAAAAGCAGCCTGCTTTAACTGAAGATACCGTGGTTGTCGGTCCTCTCTCAAACCATGGCCTCTTTAAAATGCAGTCAGTTCTTTCTGCAGAGAAGGAAGGAAGTTCACTTTCACTTCACCTTTATCTGTAATAAAAAGGAGTATCAATAGCATTTTTATTATATGCCAAAGCCTTGCTTTGTTTTCTTATTAGAACTACCTCATTGAAGCAAATGAGGAAGTGAGAGAAAGAACTAGGCCTACCAACAATTTTTTTTAAATTTTATAAATGAATTTATTACTGCTACTCTTAAGTCACATGGCAAACTTACATTGGCCTCTTTTTCGCTAGTATTTGAAAAGACTCAAATTATTATATGGAACAGTGAGATCCTTAAAATGAGCAGTGAAGAAACTGCCATATTTTAAGTTCACTGAGTTCCTCAAAACTATTTCAGTATTTTGCCAAGCACATTAAAAAATAATATTTAGTCTTTCAGGAAGATTTATCTGTATGTGGAATGTGGCTTCAAGGCCTCAAGGAACTCCGTAAGATATCAGCATCTCTTGAAAACTGCTTAAAAATCATGTGTTACTCAAGTGAAAAATGGTTATTGGTGCCATAACTCTTTAGCTCTCAGGGCTTTTTTTTTATTTTACTTTTTTAAACACACTGATGCCATCAATATTACCTACTGCTCACCCTGTCATCTGTGAGAGGATGGCTCGAATTCAATTATAGGCAGTTTTTAATTTGAAACTATATTTTGATGTTATTTAAGGTTTCCATGTTTATGAACTATTATTATCCATAGGTTTTACTCTCTGGATTTAGTGGACTTGGCACCATCTAGATTATCATTCATGAGGGCAAAACCGTCTTTATTAAGCTTGATAACTCCCTACTACATTAGTATTTTATGAAGGAAAGTCTATCTTTTAGGAAGTATAGATACATACATTATAAGATTTCCTTCTGATTTTGCCTGATTCTGCAATGCATACACACCTGTTTTCTCCATCATTTCTTTTAAATAATTTCAGGGTCAGTTGGTTACCATTCTGTGGCCATGCTACTTCATGGTTGGAATGGGAAATACAGTAATAATCTTTTATACATTAGCCTCTGTACTTCAGCTTTCAGAACTTTGGTTTTCTGGACTTGATAGTCTGTGGGATGTTTTATAAATTCTCACTCATTCTCCTTCTTCTCCTATTGTATACATTTCTTTGTTCCTTGCTTTTTTTAATTCTGTGATTTCTCTTTTTCTTCCCCACTCTGTATAACTTGGTGTCCATCACCTGCCATATTTATCATTGCTAGTACTACAAGTGAACTTAAAATCCAGAATTTTTATTTGTTCATTCATTTGTTTATTTGCTGCTGGCACAGTTAAATTTTTCCTCTTTTTCAATGTCAAGAAAGAGTAAGAGAAAACTGAACACCAAGGAATGCAGATGATTCATCCACTGCAGGCAGCATATCAAAAGGGATATTTTGGGGAAGCAGAGGATCAGTTAGTTATGTGTTGAAGGCAGGATATACTGGATTTTATAAAGTTACCATGAAATAAAATGGAATAAAGTTACAGTGCCCAAGATGTTTACTTGAAAGGGTGGCTAGAGTCATATTGATTAATGCTGGTGAAGAGACACCAAAATGGAAAATAAGCCATTTCTAGACAAGTGGTAATCATAGGTGACAATTATGTTAATTATACTTTATTTAGTTGGCGGGTTTTCTTCCTGGAAAATTACTTTTTTTTAAGAGAAATTTGAAGCATTTGAGAATTGGATATTTTGTGGAAACTTGTGTGTAATTTTTCAGTTCTATCCAATTTCATAAGTCTCCAGGGGGTGTTTCAGGCCTAGGTTTATGGACGCTGTACATAGTATCGGCTACCAAAAGTACGAGCTCCCGTTTTATTGGAAAGTATGTTATCCATCTTGCTCCTACACTGTTTTGAGCAGATGTTCCCTCGGCATTTTTGAACCATTTTAATGCACAAGATGAGGAGAACAGGACATCAAAAGAAAAAGATTGGCATTAACTTCTGAGACTAGGAAACTGCGTTTGAGCAGGGGTAAATGTCCATAATCTCAGTCTTTGTTATCCCTGTACTAAATTTGGGATAATGCAGTATAGTGACCTAGTCACTGTCAGACCCCAAAAATTCAGTAGCAAGTGTCTGTTCTGTATTACTAGGAGAGTGGATTAGAAAAGTTTATGATAAATTCTAACACAGTCCTGGCACATATTAGGAACTCAGTTCATTTGATTTGGCTTGGTTTTCCTTGCTCTCTCTGTTCACGTGGAAATTACTGAACAATGGAGCATACCTCTGACAGGCTGTGTGTTAGTTTCCAACTAACAAATTACCACAAAGTCAGTGATTTAAACAACAGAAAGTTGTTTAAATAGTACTGGAGAGAATCTGGAGAGAAACAACAGAAAGTTGTTTAAATAGTACTGGAGAGAATCTGGAGAATACAATTTTGGAGGTCAAAATTCCAAAATCAGTACCTCTGGGCTGAATTCAAGGTGTTGCTGTAGTCAGGCTCCCCGCCGAAGCTGTAGGGAAGAATCTGTTCTTCTTTTCCAGCCTTTGCTTGTGGCTGCATTTATTTCATTTTCAAAACCAGCATCTTCAAATCTCTCTCTGCTCCATTTTCACATAGCTTATTCCTCCATGTATGTCAAATCTATTGTACCTTCTTATAAGCATATATGTGATTTCATGTAAGACCCACTCAGATAATCCTGGGTAATTTTCCCATCTCAGCATGCTTAATCCCAGTACTTTGCCATGTTAGATAACACTCACAGGTTCCAGGGACTCGTGGGCCATTTTTCGGCCTACTGCAGACTACTTCTAGTGTCCCCCAACTAGAAACCTGGCCAGAGCCAGCCCACTGTCCTCCACAGTGTTTAGGTCTGATTGATGTATCACCTGACTCTGCTTAGCATCCGCCACAGGCTTTTCTGTGAGTTACCATCAATATAGACATACAAGAGCAGCACCAAGTACCTGTCTCTAAGAAGTAACGCAGGTCAGGAATCATTTGGTACAGCCACCTCCTCTCTTGATGGTAGCAGACGCATCAGGGAAATCTCTGCACAGTAAATTAAGCTAACTGAGGCAAGTCAACTGAATCCTGTAACAATTGATCACTTTAACTGTGGAAATAGGAGTGAGCTATCTTGTGGACTTGTATGTGTATATACATGTACAATGGTGGATGTGTATTTTTCGGCATGTTTCATGGAAGCTAAATGACAGGATCTGTATAATTCCTTTAAAGATATGAATAGTGGAGTTAATGGCATTTCCCAAAAAGAAGTGAAAGGAACCTTTCTTAATTTGGAACATATTTTATCTTCAAAGAGGAAATTAAGATAGTTTTTACCTAGCATGAGATAAAACTCACAAAGCTTTCAAAATCTTAGTGAATATAGTGATTTTATAATAGTTAATAGCTGTTATATAGTTACTCCAAGGGAATTCCGTAAGAAAACTGATGCTTGTTAGCCATTGCCTGCATGGCGAATGCTACCGATTGAGTACATGCATCCTTTCCTTGAGAGCTGTTATCTAGGCAGGGTCTAATAATTGCTTTAATTTTGGAAATGGACCCCAAGGTATCATGAAGGTGATAAATTCTAAAGCCCTGTTATTTACCTTGCTATATTTTTAATAATTATTGCCTGGCATAATGAAATTATGTCTTAAAGATTTCATTTTTTACCCTTGTGTGGGTGTTTTGCCTGAAATAGAAAGACAGAAGATTTTAACTATGTATGTAATAGTATTGGGTTGGCCAAAAAGTTCATTTAGTTTTTTTTCCCATTCGATGGCTCTAGCAGTGCTTAGTTGTCTTTAACTTCATTCAGATCAATTTTGTTAGGTTGTATTGTGACAGCTGTCATATCAGTGTGCATTTTAGAAATAACTTATCAAAACTGGTGAATTTTTGTTCAGCATTTTAATATTGAAGATGGAAGAAAATATGCAACATTTTTGGCATGTTATGCTTTATTATTTTAAGGAAGGTGAAAACACCACTGAAACATACACACAAAGATTTGTGCAGGGTATGGAGAAGGTGCTGTGACTGATTGAATGTGTCAAAAATGGTTTGCGAAGTTTCTTGGTACTTTTGGCATTTTGGCCAAATATTCTTTGCTGTGGGACAGTCCCTTGCATTGGAAGATGTTTAGCAGCACCCCTGGCCTGTACTCACTAGAAGCCAATAGTGGGAAAGAGCTGACATATTCAAAATGCCCAAAATCAATAAAGTTATTGGTGAAAATGAAAAATGTGTCTTTTATTTAATGGAAAAAACTAAATGGACTTTTTGGCCAACCCAGTATTTGAAATCATTTAAGATTCTGTCCTCTTCCAGAATTTTATGAGTCTGTGAAATTGGTAGGAGATTTTGTGTGTGTGTGTGTGTGTGTGTATGATTGTGTAGGTGTGTATATATCAATCAAAGTTAAGTATATATAACTTTATAGTTTAAATTTCATCAGATCATTGCTTGGATGAACAAAGTAGTCCAAACTGTATCTGCAGTGGGTTTCAAAAGTTTCCTTGGACTGCTGTTATAAGGAGTCCGAAAGTGAGAGGTCGAGGGTAATAAAATTGGGGTACGTGAAGAAATAAGAATATGATAGGAAAAAAATTTTGACCAACATGAAAATGCAGCTGGATTTTATAGTATGAACCAAGGTCATACAAGATTACACATGACAGAAGGCAGCAGGTACAGGCGCTGTGACAGTAAGTGGGAAATCAAGGAATGGAGGGTGAAGTTCCGGTCCAGTAACATGAGTCTTCCCTGTAGCCAGGTCCAGCTGTATCAGATGTGCTAGGTTAGTGGTATTGCTGGGACCTACTAAGAGGGAAGAGAACCCGAGGGGATGACACCATGTCTCCTCTCTAGAATAGTTTCTCCAATCTTATTTTCAATACATTTAAAATACGAAATCTATTTAGGCCTTTTAACTTTGTGCATAGTTATAAGCCTTTTAGTTTTAGCTTCTTACATGTTTTTTCCATAAGAGTATCAATCACTTACAGCATATACTGTGCCCTGCCAGTTCCTTTGGAGCCAATTTAAATGAGCAAAATAAAGGAGTTTGGGGAAAACCATCTAAGTATGTCTGGTAAATTGTTTTACTATTTGAGGACAGCTCTGGAGACTGAAATACGTTTTCCACTTAGTAGAATTTGGCTTTTTTTGTGAGCCACCACATTCATGGAAATATGTTGAAATCTTAAATGTAGAGAATATGACTTACTGCTTTTGGTATTACTCGCTGTCTAGAATAATGTTCCAGGCTCTAGTGCAGTGTATCTCTGATCAGCAGCACTCAGAACAAGGATGACTTCAGACTGTGATGAAGCATGCATGTCATGATTTAAAACTCCCTGTTTTGGATTCTTTAGATTGTAGAGCAAGTGTGCTGCAAATCCTTGCTTTTCTGTGGGTGTAGAAAATCACATTGATTATTGTGAAACAAGTAGTAGGTTTCCGTGTATCTAAAGTACATTTCATCAAATGTGACTTTTCCCCTAAATGTCCAATATTATTATAGTGCTTACTTTTTGAAGTCTTAAATTTTTTAGAGCAGTTCTAGGTTAAAGCAAAATTGAGAAGGTACAAAGCTTTTCCTTATACAGTGTTGGTTTTTAAATCTCTGTGTGCATGTACACCTGCATAGATATTTTATTCACTGAGTGAGTCTCTCTGCTTTAACTTTGGTTTCCTTACTATTCATTTTTCTGCACAGTAGCCAGAGGATCTTATTAAAACCCCTGTGTTTTCCTTCTGAATGTAGCATAAAGTACAGACTCTTTACGCTTCTTACAACCTTCTGCATCAGCTGACTGCTATGCTACCTCAGCCCTTTCCAGCTCTGCTCCTGCTCCCTGGGCTGTAGACACAGGGCTTTCTTTCCAGTACTCTAACATGCTGGGCCCTGCCTGCCCCAGGGCCTTTGCTCTTGCTGTTTCCTGAGCCTTGCAAGTTCTCTTTCTCTTTATCCTACCTGGAGCAGCCCCAATGCTTCAGAGTCAGAAAGGCCTTCCATGACTATTCCATCTCATTATCCTTGAAAAAATACTCATCATGGTGCCCACCACTTGCTGACCTCATAAGGTGGGTTTTATGTATGTGTATATTGTCTATATTCTCCCACCAGAGTTAGCCCCTTGAATATATAGGAGACAGACTGGCGTCAGAAGTTCAAGTGCAGAGCTCATTCAAAGGGACTTCCAAACATCTTTTATAGATAAGAAATGCTGAATTTTGTTTTTTATTTAAAATTTTTCATTTTATAAGGCTTGGCTTAAAATACAGAATTCCAATTACAGTTGGAAAGAGTTACCAGATAGTTCATTATGCAGTTTGTGTGTGCCAGAATCACATGGCATGTAGTGCAAAATGCTTTTTGGAGAAACTGAACAGACAGGTAAGAATTTTATGCTAAGCCTATTTCATCCCCACAGGTGACGCTCTTTCCCTATAAATGAAGTCTTATATTTCCTTTCTGCCAAATGAAAGTAATAAACTATTGTCACTGCTCCCTCCACCCCATTTTTGTTTGGGAGAATTAGCCTCTTTTAGTGGGTGCAGAATCACTTTTGGCAATCCATGATTCTTTCTGCTACCATTAGCTCTTACCCTTCCGCGGAACCTGCACTTTCTGTTTTCCCATATCCAGTTTACACTGTATCCTGTGATTCATAGGGATTAAAACCTCACTCAGATACTCTTCACTGCATGGCAATGAAAACATTTTGGAAGATTAAAACACAGTTTTAATATGGAAACTGATTCAACCTCTTGTTTGAAAGTATTGATTTCTCCCATAGTGTGGGGATGTTTTTTGGACAACAGCTCTTAGTAGTCTGGTTCTCTTAGCACTTTTATTAAATCATCTTTAAAAAATGGTACAACTTTTGTATTATTCAGCATCTTTGGCAGTCAGAATGGTTTTATATGTTCTTGTTATGTTGAAAGAGGAGATGAAAGTACTCTTCTCTGATTGCAGGGACACGTCGTGGAACCTTTCTGGCCACTTTGTACTAGTGCTGGGGACTGTTTGCTCACTTGTTCCCACTTGGCTCTTCCACTCAGGGCCACCTCCATTGGTCACTGTGTTCTTAGGAGGGAGCTCTTAAGGAAACCTCAAGTCTGTGCCAGAAATAAAAATGGGATTCATCATCTTCCAAAGGTTAATAAAATGAGAGATAGAACAACAGGTTCTACTTTGAGAATTATTACTGGAGACTCCATACACATATGAAAGCCTTCTCTACCAGATAATACATTGACATTGTGAAACCAGGGTAGACTCCACCCTGGTTCAGAGAGCCCTCTAATAACAGCATTCTAGGAAAGGAAGCCTCTGACCTGTAGCCCAGGAGATAAGCCTGTTCTGGTAGAAGACATGTGAATAGAAAGCAAAGCCTAGGCCTCATGACATTGTCACTTGGGTCCATATCACCACTGGGTTTAGGCAGAGACCTGTAATTCCACCTTTTTTTTCAAAAAGATTTCAGCAGTGTGAACTAAAGGTATTATGAACATACCATACAGAGGACATGACAAGCCTGTGTTTGCCTAGAAACCAGGCTGTCACCAAGCTCAGAACCCATAAAGGAATCATTCCTCCTCTTCCTCTCTACAGTGACTCTCTTAAGGGTGGAGGCTGGAAAGGCATTTCGGCGTGTAAAAGTGATAAAACAGTCATGTGAGTCTTGCTTGTATCTTGAGTAAAATTTGGGTGTTTTCTCTAGTAAAACACCTTTTCTGTCTTGACTTGAGCTGTGATGACCACCTGTGTGGAGCCTGGCTGGGAACCCCTTGAAAACCATAAGGAAAAAGCAGCTGAGCTCTGTGACAACAGGGAGTGTTCATGGTGCCAAGACCACGTCTCTAGTTGGCGACCAAAAGGTAGAGGTTATGGCTTGCAGTGGGGAAAAGGAGTGACTGCTGCAGAATTCATAACCTCCTTGTAGACATAACTGGACATAATTTTTTTAGATGTTGCTTTTTATCAGTTTTAGGGAAATTTTAACTTTACATTTCAGGCTCATATTCTTTATCTGAGCATTTGGGCTTTGCTGGACAGCATAGAACCCTAAAGCCTCAATGTGATGATTTTGGATCCTTCTTAATGTCTTTCTTCCCCATTCTTAGTCTCTCTTCGCACTTCCTTTCACTCTTCTGAAAATTAGCACCTGCCAGTGAAATCAACTTTATGCTGCTTTCACTGGAGACTGGTGTCTAAAAATCAATCCTGGCACCTGATGTAAAGTGAAATTTGGAAGACGCCTGGATTCTCATGGAGTCGTGCAGGCTGAAGTTATTAAAGAGGATTAGAGACCACAGCTGGTGAGCAGATGGAATGCTTATAATTTCACCATCTTTAGGTAGCTGTAAACCCGAGTCTGCATAAAGCCTATTTGCTTTTTCTCTAGTTCATTTCATTTCATCCTGCTGGAATATAACCCTGGTCAAATGTGATACTTTAATCTTGTACCTGATGAGTAGTCACTCACTTAGGTGACGTCATTTAAAATTTTGGTCTTGCAATTTCTTACTCAGTTGCATTTTAGCAACCACTATTTAATACTGTACTTAAAAGAAGCTTAGTAGAGAAGAGAATAATAAGATTTCTATATTTTACTCAAAATGTGGAAATGAAGGCTAGTTCACAACAATACTAATGATGTAGTGTAATTATATCACGATGAAGAGTAGCTCACAATAATTACAACTAACAGTTCAACTATTTGCTGCTTAGAAACCCTTAAATCCATTTCCTCGGCTCTTTTTCTATGTGTCTGTTTTGCATGCAGTCAGACAAGTCATGTTGACCAGCAACTGCTCTGCTAATTGTAGACACCCTCCCTTCCTGCCCAATGTTCTGTGTTTGTCCTGGCTTACTAGAATAATGTTGGGGCCATATATGTGTACAAAGCAACTATTAGCCTCCCTAGAAGCACAGGCCTGGGCCACACTCTTTGGCAGTTTGGTGTTTCTTCTGCAAAACAAAACATTTGTGAGACTTGTGCTCTGTGGCTGTAACAGAATGTCAAATTAGGAGCTTTACTAATACAAAGATATTAATTTATGCCTTAGTGGTTGTTAACTTTATCTAAGAACAGAATTAGTGTCCACTAGGCATCTTAGCTTACCTAGACTTCTTTATGCCTACTGAAAGATATCAGAAAAATGACTGTTCTTCTTTTCAGCTAATGCTAAGTGTCTGAAAGTGTGGAAAAGCAGCTGGAGCCATAAATAAGTTGAGTAGTCCGGATACACTCTGTACTAGCTGACATGGAAGAAAACAACGCGCAGACAATTCAGGTGGTGCCACACAGCAAACAGCTGTAGTTTATGGCCCACCATAATTCCTGTTCCTTTGGAACCAGTATGTACTTCTCTAAAGCCACGGTCAGCTGCAAAAATGTTATAATGTGTTTTGGAAGCAATTACTGCATAATTGTGTTCTAGCCTCAAAATATCGATATATGTGGGGTGAGGGAAAAGAGGGTGAATACTGTGTTACTGATGCATTGGCACAAAATAGTAGAATTATCATAGGAAATGGTCTTTTTTGGATCAGCTTTCCAAATGATTTTCAGTAGCTTCTTTTTGGACTTCTAAATTGGCCTTCTGTAATTGGATATGACCTCATATGGAAGCAGTAGCATAAACACATTTTAACTTCCAGTGTAATTATTTTGTACTGAACCAAGTGGTCTAGCTATCCCTTCAAGCTGGTAGATTTATTTATCTTGCATAAGTAAAATTGTTCTCCCCAGCGTTCCCTTGTTCCCCTGGGACATAGGAGATGACAGGATGAGAGGATGTTTTAAAAGTCGTCTATGAAAAAATAGTTACACTGAGAATCCGAAGACCTAGGGTTTATAGTGGGTTCTTTAGATTTGCCTGTGTGATTTTGACCAAATTCTTAAAATCTCTACTTTGTAGGGTCCATATCTGGTAAATGGGAAAAATAATACTAAATATATATATTTGCATGTGAATAGGGCTGCTGTAACAAAGTACCACAGACTGGTTGGCTTAAACAGGGATCTCTTGTCTCACAGATCTGGGACTAGAAGTCCAGGACCAAAGCGTCCGCACATTTGGTTCCTCATGAGGGCTGTGAGGAGAGATCTGTTCCAGGCCTCTCCCCTTGGCTTGTAGATGGCCGCCTTGTCTCTGTGTCTTCACATCACCTTCCCTCCATGTGTGTTTGTGTTCAGATTTCCTCCTATTAAAACATACAGTGGTAGTTCGGTCCTTGTCATCAATTCATTCTGGAACTCACTACGGGGGCCAAAACCAACGAGTAGTGAACAATGAAGCATTTTCTCTTGTGGGGCAGTGTCATAACTCATACAAGTTCTAGCGAGTGAGACAAGTTCCAAGCAAGTGCTGAGTGCTGAAACATTGTTTTCTAGTCAAAATGCGACGAGAACAGGGTCTGACAGGTGCCGAAGCTGACAACTACCCAGGTATGACTATACGGTAGTCATACTGCCTCAGGTCCCATTCTAATGACCTTATTTAAACTTAATTACCTCTAAAAAGACACTATCTCAGAGACAGTTCCATGCTGAGGTGATGGGAGTTAGGACTTCAATACATGAATTTTCAGAGGAACACAATTTAGCCAATAACATTGAATTACAGAGACTTATGGAAATTAAAAATTATATTACTATACTATAGTTTATAATTCTTTGAATTGCTCTGGTTATTTAAAATAATGAAATTTTATTACAGTGGACACATTGATAGGAAAAAAATCACACTTTTTTTCTTTAAAACCTAAAACTTAAGATTCACCTGTGTTTTCGTTCCTTATGGTGAATTTGCAAGTGAAAAGAGAACATATTTGCTCTGTAGGAATAAGAACTGTTGCGTACATACCATTCTGGCTCCTATCTCTTAGAGACACCTTTTATTTTTATTCTTTGACTGTTAGTTGTGTTAGGGGTGTTTAGGAGTTTATTGGGAAGGTGTTGGCAGGAATGGATGAGTTAAATTGCTTATTGCCAACAAGATTAAACAGTCTAAATTAACATTTTGTTCAGGGGTCAGGAGACTTGCTTGAAAGTTAAAGTTGGAGCAAATGGCAGTGTGCTCAAAAGTGTCCAGTTCTGCTAGATGCTTGCTACAGGTGGTGAGCCAGAGGCAGAGGCCGCGGTGGAGCCAAGTAGGGCTTTGTGGGCCTGAGAGAGCAATGCAAAGAATGAGATCCCTCAATGGAAAATGCTGAGCTTTTCGTTCCCTGGGATTGCGACTGGAGGGTTGTTAATTATGGGAAGAATGGCAACCAGATGGTCACATACTCCTAAGCAGAAAGCAAAAGGGGTAGTCAGGGCAGTTGGAAGCATGCACTAAGACTGCAGAAAAGGAGACTTGCAAATACTTTTGCAGGTCAAACTTTTCTATTAGGCTGAGTAATTAATGCCATAATAGAATCATCTCAAATGGTTCTTTAGAGACACACGATTTGTGCACACAAAAAAACTATTGTGGAACAGGAAAATTGGAGAACAACTAACTGGCTAAATAAACTTAAGACATTTTAGCCTCTAAAAACAACTTTGTGCATTCTGATTTAATTTTCTGAAATAAGATTAGTGTGCAGCAGATTAAAAAGCTACTACTAGTAGATAAAATGTTCCATTCTTCTCCAGGATAGCGTCCAGAGTGAGATCCAAGAACTTTCAATTGCTTAATTAGTAATGTGCATAGCTGCATTTTTACCTTCACAGCAATTGTGATGGCATTATTTAGGTTTTTTTCCCAGGCCAGCTGTTAGTTTTAGCCGTAGAAATATTTCTAATCCACACCACATTTAGAGTTCTTAGGAACTTTGTAGGTGCATACTAGTTTCCTGTGCAAAAATATAGATTGACAGATTTTGGACAGTTTTGTTAGAATGTGTTTTTAACATAAAATTGTGATCTATCAAGGTACCTTCCCGTGCAACTCTCTCTACCATGACATCTATTGAGTGCTTGTTCTAAATACTTAGAGACTAAAAGCATAGTTCGTGCATTTGTGGGTAGTGTTTCTCTGAGTGTGTATTGAGTCATACATTCAATAAATGTTCCTGTGTAAGGCACTGAACTAGGCACTAGGGAATCAGTGACGCCCAGCACAGACGTGATTCCTGTGCTCATAAAGCTTACCTTTATCATTCTGAACAGGAACATGCAGTGGGATATATACTTGCATGTGGAGAGGAGGAGAGGATGTTAGGGGAGAATCTAACATCCTCTCCTCCTCTCAGCAGAGGCATGAAGGATGAGAAGAGTCAGCCAGCACAAGAGGGGAGGGATAGACTTGTGTGTATATTCTGTACTGTCCTTCCACTCTTGGGTCACTTCAAGTTTGTCTGTCACAAAGTAACCTTTTACATTTTAGTGTTTCATAGTAGAAATTTTATCATTATAATCTCCAGGAAATTATTTTAGAGTCATTTGCCTAGATGAGAAATTGTAAATTTTAATGTAATTGTGAGAGCTATATTTTGAATCTTTTTTAATATAAGAAGATATATTTTATTGTTCAGTTACAGTTGTCCCCATTTTCCCCCATTGTTCTCCCCTACCCCATCCAACCCGCACTCCCAAAGACAACCCCCTTCCCATTGTCCTTGTCCATGGGTCCTCTGTATATATTCCCCTTTTTCCCATTATCTCCCCCACCCCTCCACTGGTCCCTGTCAGTTTGTTCTTTATATCCATGTCTCTGGTTCTTTTTATGCTCATTTGTTTGTTTTGTTCACTGGGTTCTACTTATAGGTGAAATTATATGGTATTTCTCTTTTGCTGCCTGGCTTAATTTCACTTAGCACAATACTTTCCAGTTCTATGCATGCTGTCGTGGAGGGTAGGAGTTCCTTTCTTTCTTCTGTGTAGTATTCCATTGTGTAAATGTATCATAGTTTTTTGATCCACTCATTTACTGATGAGCACTTAGGCTCTTTCCAGCACTGGGCTATTGTAAATAACGCTGCTATGAACATTGAGGTGCATAGGTTCTTTTGAATTGGTGTTTCAGGATTCTTAGGGTATAATCCAGCATTGGAATTGCTGGATCAAAAGGCAGTGACATTTTTAGGTTTTTTTTGACAAAATTCCATACTGTATTTCATAGTGCCTGCACCAGTCTGCATTCCCACCAACAGTGCACTAGGGTTCCCTTTTTTCCACAACCTCGCCAGCACTTGTTTGTTGATTTGTTAATGGTGGCCATTCTGAACAGTGTGAAGTGGTATTTCTTTGTGGTTTTAATTTGCATCTCTCTGATGGCGAGTCATGCTGAGCATTCTTTCAGATGCCTGTGGGCCTCTGTATGTCCTTCTTGGAGAAGTGTCTGTTCAGGTCCTTTGCCCATTTTTTAATTGGATTGTTTGTCTTCTTGGTGTGGAGTCATGTGAGTGCTTTATATATTTTGAAGATCAAACCCTTGTCCGAGATATCAGTGGCAAATATATTTTCCCATATGGTTGATTTCCTTTTTATTTTGCTGATGTTTTCTTCGTGCAGAAGCTTATAGTTTGATGTAGTCCCATTTGTTATTCTTTATATCCCTTGTTCTAGGGGACATATCGGTGAATATTGCTGCATGGAGTGTCTGAAATTCTCCTGTTTACATTCTCCTCTGGGGCTTTTATGGTGTCACGACTTACATTTAAATCTTTTATCCGTCTTGCGTTTATTCTGGTGTATAGTGTAAGTTGGTGGTCTAGTTTCGTTTTTTTTGCATGTACCTGTCCAGCCCCCGCCTACCCCAACTTTAGGGTAGGGACATCTGTTCTATTTTTTTTCTTCTTATCTTTTATATTTTCCTCTTGTGCATTTTTATTTCTTGTTCAGCTTGGTCCATGACCCAAATGGTTGATTTTGCTGGGCTTCCCCCCACCCCCCCAGGCCTGATGAGCTCACTTTGGTCTTAGGGGTTGTATAGCTCAGCCGTGAGTGGATGGGTCCCAGCTGAGAATGATTTGTCACCTGCAAACTTTGGAATGACTGGTATGGATGGTAAGGTGTGCCATATATATAGTAGGTTTGGGGTACAAGTGTAATATTCCAGTTTTCAGACCTTCTAACCACACTTTTAAATATACATGCGAAAGACATTATTCAGGCCTCTGACCGTCATGTTTTGAACAACAAAGGCAGCCCATTTAGGCAATGTAGATGCCAGCTGTGTGGCTCAAAAGAATCCTTTATTTTATATAGAAAATGGAGTAATTTAAATTCCAGATAGTTTAATTTTATAAAAGACTCAGAATGAGGCAGCAGGATCAGTGAATATGATTTTGGTAAAGAATAATTTGCTTAAAAACAACTCACGACTTCTTTCACGTTGACCTTGCATTTGTGGGCTATCTGGTTCTCAGACAATTAATTCTGGAGAAAAATCTCACCCTGATAGTGTCCTCCATTTAGACATTCCCTGCTTGGTGGCCCAATCTAACGTTTCACTTTAGCTTATTCTTCAGTTTGATGCATTTAGCACACAGTCCATTTTCTTTCTTGGATTGGAGCAGATGGTGCTGTCTCTTTTGATTATCTGTTTTTTAAAGGGAAATGTTGATTAGGAGAAATAAGAAATGAAAAATGGCCAGATTAAATTGAGAGCAGAAATTACACAATCCAAGAAGAGCCAAATGCGTTCTGTTTTTCTACTTAAAGTTTACCGTGGTTCATTTTTAAGTTTATAGAGTTCAAGTTTGCTATATGTTAAGTTAAAGTGTCACATAAGATGGCTCTTGGTTTATTGGCTTTGTTTTAACTTTAATTTCGCAAAGATAGAGGAACCAGACATATTGAAGGTTTTTTTCCTTCTAGTCACATTTAACTAGTGGAGAATCTTTGAATAATTTTGGCTAAATTGTACTTGATGCTACTAAAATCTCTCACCTGTGCTCTGCACATTTTCTCATTGTTGGCCAAGTGATCTTAAACCAGAATTTTTAACAGGTGTTTGAAACAGAAGTCTGAAGAGAGTGGACCAAGAGGCGCAGAAAGCAGCTTAAAGGGGTTCCCACTGGCCACATTTGGGACAATTTTAGCATCCAAAAGAATGGTGGCCTCGGGATATTACAAATTTTGTTGAACTTAAAAAGACAGAATCCATGAGTTAGTAGACAAAGTGGGAGAGGGAACTGATGTACATAGCAGGAAGGATAGAATTAGGAACATCGATCTCCCCCTTGCAGCTAACTATTGATACATTATCTTCTGGCAAAGACCATCAGCGTTTACTATAAGCATCAGGTGAAAGAGGGAGAAGGTGCTTTGAGGACAGAGAAATATGCCTAGCAACACTGTAATCAAGTGATTACATCAAAGTGCTATAGAGGATTCTTGGTGAGAATTTTTAGCCTGAATTTAATTATGAGGAAATAGGTCACACAATCCAGATAGTGGTATATGCTGTAAGCAAAGTGGTCTATCTAGATGCTTCAAAAATATCAGCCTGAGGAAGGTAATACATACAAGGGATTTCTGTTCTAGATTAAAGGAGATTAACAACACCCCATAACTAATGCAACACATGTTCCTTAATGAGGCCCTAGATTGGGGGCAATGGGAACATTAAAAACATTATTAGAACATTTGGGGAAATTTGAATAAGGACTATAGATTAGATTTTATTCTATCAGTGTCATATCTCTTGGTTGTGATGTGATCATGATTATGTACGAGAAGGTCCTTGTCCTTAGGAAAAACATACTGAAGTTTTGGGAGTGGAGTATCATAAGATCAACAACTTCTTTTTAGATACGTTTGTATATGTGTAGATGAAATGTGAGCATGTGAGTATAGTGAAATGCAAGTATAGTGAATCTAGGTGAGAGGAATATGGGTGTTCATAGTACTCCTTCACTTTTCTAGAGATAAAAGAATAATTACAAGTCAGGTAATTTCTTGATAAACTTTTCATTTCCAAATTCTCCGGAAAAAGAGCAATATCTGTCCACCTTAAACCCATGATCCTTTCTGGCGGTAAATGATTACTTAGCAGCTACCCGCTTTAGACAGAGTGAGGGATTTTTTGGTTTTCTGCAGCCCTTCCTGTTTGCCTGATAATGTCCACCTCCTTTTACTCATTGACATTACCTGCCTGATGGATATACACATTTGAGTATGTGCCTACATAGGTAGCCTTTGTTGATTTCCTGGGTGAGGTAGGTTGGATCTTGGAGAGTTAATGACTTTTCCATATGCCAAAATGCTGGCGAGTTCTTTGGAGCCCTAGCCCTTGACATTAGCTCTGGATTTGATCCCGTGATCCGCTGATGAGCTTCACTGGATTCTGTCACCATAGATTTACTGTCTGTCCTCATCTGCAAATGCATATAGTCATATGAGACATCAGTTAAGAAAATGTGAGTGTAAAAACTTCAAAACTTGCTGTATCGATGGTATAAGTATTAAAATTCTTACTCAGATTTCACTTGTTACAAAATTGTGCTCCCTGGATGCTGCCTGTCAGTTGGCACAGCCTTATGCAAGTATTAAATATGCTGCTTGAAAAGTTTTCATTACAACACACCTTTTTGACAGTCACTCATGATATTTGTATCATTTGTTCACTCCTTCATTACAAAAGTTTTCATTGCAGGCCTTAATGAAAAAACATTTTGTGGAAATGTTTATAGATGCCAGTGCAGAAAGTAGTGTATAAACTTTAATTACCTTTGTAAGTCGTTCTATCCTGTGTTTAAGCGATTGCCTTCCTGTTACACACCCAGGGAGGGTCCGGCTTTTGCTGGATAATCATGGAGTTGAGCCTTCCCCCAAAATAAAAGAGCTATATCTGGCACAGGTTCGGGCTCAGCTAGCTAGTGCCATGGTTCAGACATGCAGAAGGAAGGGAAGGACTGGTGCTAGACTCACACTGGCCAGGCAAGCATACCTACCTAATACTTCATCCATTTTTTTGTGGGGTTTTCATTCCTGTTTAATTTGATGTCCTTAAAAATACTAGTTGCTTTTGTCTAGTTCCATTCATATATACGATTTTTGCCTTGTGAGGTCAACACAAGAATTGTTCTTAGAGCTTTTGAAAGAAACGAATATAGAATCTCCTAGTAGTTCAGGTAGAACCCAATTTACCTGACATCCCAGAAGGTGGCTAAGAGATAAACTTTGAGTTGACCTGAGAGTCAACAAGGGTGTCACATCTGGTGCTTTCTCTTGTCATTAAGGACCCAGACCTAGTTCCGCTCTTTTGTCCCTTTTGTTACCTAATGTGTCCTACAACTTTGTCTGAAGAGACCCATTTTGCCTACAGGTAGGTTAATGTGAACTTTAAAGTCCTACTTTAAAGATTAAACATTAAACATTAAAGTTTAAAGTAGGACTTTGCTCAGATTTAGGCCGGGAAAGAAAAGCATTCTTTCTACTGAATTCCAGAAATAGCAACAAAAGCTCGGAGGAAATCAGCCTCCCTTATCCCATTTACATTCTCTAGCCATCCTTCCTGTCCAGCCATGCACTCCACCTGCAGAAGGAATTCATTTCTCCTTTCTTCAAGGTTCCAGAATCTGTTTGGAACCCAGGTTACTCTTGAAAATATTTTCCTGGACTGGACGGCAACTTCACACAACATAGGTTCACCTGCCTGCTGTGGAGTTTTTTGTTTGTTTGTTTGTTTGTTTGTTTGTTTGTTTGTTTGTTTGTTTTAAAGGGTTGAGAGTCTGGTATTCCCTTGGCTATCTTTCAGAATTTCGAATAGAGTAACCACTTAACTAGCTAAATGGCTAGAGATGTTTGCCTTTGCATTTTTAGCATCAGGATGATTGACATCTGAAAATATTTCTGGAATAGGTGTCTTTGGGAATAACTGCATTGTCCTTATATTTTGCAAATTTATTCCCTGTGAGTTTATACATTTTTAATACATTAACACCACTAAATGTGGATCATAATCACTAAAAGAAGGTTCTTCAGTAAGAATTCCTACATTTGTAATTCTGTTTTTCCCCAGCATAAGTAATATTCAAAAATGAAGATAGCTGATTTGTTTTTCTGATTGGAAAGGTAATTCAATTAGCATTTTTAAGCTATCTTTCTTCATCCCCATTCATTCCCTTCAGCATTTGTAGGCATTAACTGGATAGCCAGCTTATTATTGAGTCATTTTTTAAAATCTAAAAGTATTTATTTATGTTCATTTAGTTTTACATTGAATGTTTGCTATTGATTTTAAGCCTCTTATCCCCAAAATGGGCATGACCAGAAGCTGCATATTTTTCCACGCCCCTAGTTTATTGCACGTAATTTGTTAAAAAGATTAGCTAAGTCAGCTCCTTGGCAAATCTGAGAGAGCATATTATGTTATGCCAGGCATATCTGTAAATGAGCCCTGTGGATGAGAACTAGACAGAAGGTTATAGGGAAATAATGCTGATGTCATTCCACTGGTATGAAGGAGCTGTTACAACCCTAAATGCGTTCTGTAGCAGCTAAGTGTCTAGCTGGATTTCTTTTCTAAGAAGGAAAAAATGTGAAACAAACCAAAGAAGTAAATTGTGTTTATAGAAGGGGATATTTTAATTAGTTTAGGCCTTACAGTTATTCTAACAGTCTGAACCTCAGGTTCTTTTTAGAGCAAACATAAAAACCATTATTTGTGGAAAGTTTAAATTTCACATGACACATATTCCCTCTACGTGTGGGGTTTTTTTTTTCTTTTAAATGTATTTCCCTTGCTTGTGTATTTTTTTTTAACCTTTCCTTCGCTAAAAATGTTTTATTTCTTAGAAGATTGGCTTTTAGGGGGAAGAAAGGCATAAGTCACCGAGCTGAATTCCCTCTTTCCCCTTTTATAGCATTTCCAAATAGGGTGGTTCTCAGTGGGGCATGTTTAAATGAGAGGCTCCCATCTTACTGCCTTTTCAAGAAATTACATCTCCCCAAATGTGTTTACGTCTGCAAAACAAAATGCCCCTTCTCTGTTTGGAGCTCTGTCCTGAGAGTGCCCTGTAATCCTTCAGCACCTTCACTGCAAGGAAGCGCCTTTCAGACATTAAGAAGGCAGTGATATAAAAGGTGGGCCCTTCTATCCATCCACTTCAGCTGGGGCCACAGACATAATTGAAGTGGGTGGAAAAATGGTTTTAGTCTGTTTAAACCTTGTGGCAGCTTCCATGCCAGGAGAAAGACAAAGCTGGCCTGCAGGAGTTACCCCTGGATTGATTAACATACTTACTGCAAACCATAGGGAAGAAGGCAGGAAGAGCACCTTGCATCTGAACCTTGCATTTCTGCCTCTTCTAGGACAACCTCTTGTTCATTTGCCACACACCAGTTTCTTAGAGGGAGGGAAAACAAGAACCAACATGGTTTTCTTTTTAATTTGATATAAAAGCTATCCAAAAGGCAAATGATCAGAACTATTCTTTTGTTTTGTTTTGGTTTTGTGAAGGGATTAACTATTGTTTTTCTTCTTGCTCACAATGCGGTGTTTATGTTTTGGAAAGACAGGAACAGAAAGAAAAAGCAAGCATGCATGCAAGCAGAAACATATTCTGAATATACTATGGACAGTTGGGCTCCAAAACTCTTTTATAAAAAGGGTGATAATAATTCAAAGGCTGCTCCAAGGCACAGCTAAATCTTGTGTAGGGAAAGCTAGGATGAGGTCTGAGTTAACTCAGTTATTTAGGCAGCAGAGTTGTGAATTTTGGCATTTTCATACCAGAGAGTGTTAGCTTTTATGTACAAGAGTTTATTTTATATGTGGTAACTGTCACTTTAGCTCAGTTAAACATTTTATTTTCACTTTTGTCTGTGCAAATTGTGTGCCTGGCATTTACTTACTTTTTTTCTCTTTGTCTGTGGCAGCACAAATGGAAAAGCATTAAATACATGTGGTGGGAATGCATTTTTCTCTTTTCTCTCCACATTCACAATTTAGAACCTTGGAGGAAAGAATAGTTCCAGTCTGGCTTTGATGCGCGTTTCTGCTGAGATAATAGGGTAGCGATTGTCCTGGCACTACCTTTCCTCCCCACGCCCTTCCTTTTTACTTTTGATCTCAGAATCCTTTATTGTCTCCATTCATGGCCCAGGTTTTGTTTGTTTTTTTTTTTTTTTCTTCCTTTTCTCTCATACCTTCTCCCCAGCTCCAAGGACCTTTGTTTTATTGACTTAACAGCTTCTTTGGAGTTTAAAAAGCACCAACAACACACTGGTCTCCTGGGACTTAGAGAGTCTCTGCTGCTGCCTTCTCTTTCTCCCATTCTCCCCATCCAACACCCCACCAGTCTCAAACCTCTGCTCCTCTTTCTCCACACTCTCTGCCTTGTGACTCCCATGTCTCCCTAATTTGTCATGATGCAATCAAAGGTTCCTTTTGCTTTGGGACCATGTACTAGACTTGTGGCTCTGGGGAAGACACGTCTGCTTTTGGAGCCTGTTTCTTTGTCCCTCTTCCTCATTCCCCAGTCAACAAAGACACCTGCAGGTGTTGTACTCAGTGCCAGAGATGAAAACTGGGCTGTGCAAGGTAGACTTCAGTCTTCTCTGCTGCTGTAAAAGGGAGCAGAGAACGTCCATCTTGCAAGGGATGTTGTCAAAATGAGTGGGGTGATGGTGCGTTGACGAGCACAGGAGTAAGTGCTCAGAACTGCCAGCTCTCGTTATTACGGTAGGACAAACGGGAGGTCATGGCCCCTCCCTGGAAGTCGTGTTTATCTGAGGACCTTTCACTACTGTTACTGGCTCTTATCTGAAACCCACTCTCTTCCGCTTTATACACATTTTTTTCCTTTTCTAATCAAACCTTCTTTCCCATTATTCCTTTTTTGCAAAAGCATAACTATTTCTTTTGTCACCAATGTTTGGAAGCTGGCTGGGGGGAGGGTCTCTGATTTTTCTTTTTCTCCTTTCTTTCATGTCTTAGTACACTGTCCTGAGATTCTTCCTTCCCAGAGCTCTTTAATCCTTCCCATTTTTGTTGAATAGGCGATCATCTCTGTTCTAGGCTAAATCAAGGCTGGGCCTGGCCTCTTGTTCTTCTGCGACCCTTTCAGTGTGTCCGTCTTGACAGGAGGAAACAGGGGCCTCCCTGAGCTGGCATTGGGAGGTATCCAGCTACGTGTGTGTTTGAAATCATAGGGTCTTTCAGATTCTGGGAACACCAATGACTGAAAAAGTTTTGTCTTTAACAACTGAACTGGTTGTTTTATTGTAACTGTGCTGATGCTTCATCTGTTGTTGTTTTTACTGACACTTCAAGGCACTCAGTACTTATGGTTTACTTAGTAGGAGCTTCCAGAACAGGTGCAAGTATATGCGCTTTCCACTTTTGGGTATACTCCATTATTATCTACATCTCAACATAAATACCTGATTAGAAATGAGCTTGTGACATTTGGTCTTTGGAAACGAACTTTCTATTAGTTATAATTTTAAAAAATAGCATATTTCTACTAGCTTATTTCTTTTTCTCAACAAAACAAAGGTGAGCACATTCTACTGAATAGAATGCAATGGGGAAAATATGAAGAACTGTTCTCTTTATAGTTTAGGTTGGTGCCAACTATAAATTCTTATTTTTTATGTATTCTTATTAAAAATAAGAATTTTTAAAATTCTTATTTTTTATGGTTTATCGACTTAGTCCACAAGTACCCATTGAGCTTGGATTGTGTTGGAACTGTGCTGGGTGCTCGGGCTAACTGGTGAGCATGTCCTGCACCGGTGTCAGCAAGCTGCAGGCTCCCTGTGGCCTGTTCCTGTGTGCTTCTCAGGCAAAGATCTTTTAAATGGCCATAGAAACAAAGGAGAATGTGGCAGTCCTGTGTGGCCCAGAAAGATTAAAAAATTTACTGTCTGGGCAAAAAAGGGGAAAGGGATTAAGAGGTATAAATTTTGAGTTATAAAGTAGATAAGTCATGGAACTGTAACATATAGTACAGGGAGTGCTGTCAGTATTATCGTGATGACTTTGAACAGTAACAGAGAGGGTTGTCGAAGTTATTGTGGTGATGACTTGTAAGGTGTATAAATGTTCGATCTTTATGTTGTAACCCTGAAACTAATAGTATATGTCAGTGATACTTTAATAAAAAATGTAATTAGTTAAAATATTTACTATCTGGTTATTTACAGAAAAAAAAATTGTCTGCTCTGGCCGTATATAATCTCCACCTTCCAGAAGCTTATACTTTGGTAGGAAAAGACAAGTCATAAACAAGGGAGCATATAAACAAGAGGATTAAATTTCAGGTTTTGATAAGTGATAGGAAGACTATAAGTAGGATATGAGAATGACCACAGTGGTGGGGCAGGGGCTGGGAGTTGAGAGGGCATTCTTTGCAAAGGTGACATTGAAATTAGACATGAACGATGAGAATGAACAGTCCTGTGAAGAGCTGGGCTTACTGACCTCTCACTTCCTAGTTCAGTTTCCATCATCTCCACATGCCTGCTTGTCCACAGAGCTCAGCTAGATGGTGGTCCCTAGGAAGCTTATAGAATCCCCTCTTTCAGGTTTTACTCACCACAGCACCGATCACATTGTAATTGTCTATTTGCTGTCCCTCTCCACCCTCACCCCAACCCCCACTAGACTTGAAATATCTTGAAGGCAAGGACATATGTCTTGGTAATCACATAGCCTAGCATTTAGTTCATGAACTAGGTTTAACAGTTAAGTAAATCTATAAACTCAAAATTAGGTTCCATCAGGCAGGTTTTGAAAGTCAGAAGGTTCCGCTAGCAAAACAGATTCTTAAGTTTAAATTCTAACATGTATCTTTTTTTATATACAACCTTCCTACCCTATCCTCCCTATTTCTAGCAATTCCCCTCTTTCGTTTCTAAAATAGTTCTTGCCCTTCTCCAAAACTTGCCCATCTCCTCATCTAATTAAAAGATATCATCATTCATCCAGTTCAGAGGCGGCAAACACAAGACCCGAGGGCCACATCTGGCCCTCCACCTTGTTTTATCCAGCCAGGCACCTTGTTTCTACCCAGTGGCAGTGCCGAGCTCCTTGCCCGTAGTTGAGGAGTAGTTACATTTATACAGTCCTAAAATTACATTCAGCCTTTTGAAGGCAACCATGAGGCTGATGTCGCCCCCAGTCAAAATGATTTTGACACCCTTGATCTAGTTGATTAAGCCAACATCTAGGGATAATTCTTGAACCCTGATTTCTTCTCATTCTCTCACCCCTGCCCATCATATCCAGTCCTTTGGCACTTTCACCTCCCTAACCAGTCCTATTCTCACCGTCTGTACTACCATCCCCAACCTAGGCCAGCTTTATCTTTCACCTGCATCAGTGCAACCATGTCCTGCCTGGTCATTGTGCTCCCACCCTTACCTTCACAGGTCCATTTGTCATGCAGAAGCCAAACAGAATTTTTTTTTTTTTGGTTCACAGGCCAGCACTCATTCCACTGAGCTACACCAGCCAGGGCCAAACAGAGCTTTTCAGACTCAAAATAAGATCATGTCAGCTCCTCTACTTAAACACTCCAGTGGCTGCCCATCCTACTTAGAATAAAAATTGAACTCAAAAGCCTGAATTCACAGCCCTGCATGAACTGGCTGGCACCTGTCTCTTCAGACTTGCCTCTTCCTTTCACTCAGTTTCCAGCTGTACTGGTACCTTCCTCTTCCTCCTTTGCCTTCTTAGGACCTCTATTCCCTGTTGCCTATTGAACTATTAGGTGGAACTCAGTGTTAATTTCATCAACTTTGTGAGTATGTAAGCCAATGTAGTGGCTAGTTAGCACAACCACAGTGAAATCCCCATTTCACCCCATTCCTGATTTTTATTATCATGTTTGTGGTACCAGAAGTTGATGATAACAGGCAACTGACTGAATGATAACCTTTGGTATGGGTCTTGGGGAAGGTACTTGACAGCCTTACTGCCTTCTAACAGTATTAACTGTTTTTTTCTCCCCCGCCTCTTTTTCCATGCAGAGTATGAGTTGGAAGTAAAGAGGGTGCAAGACATTCTTTCGGGAATAGAGAAACCACAGGTATGTCTTCTGGATGTCTCAGCATAAATGACACTTTCTTAAGTATTTCAAGTGTGCTTTTCTTTCACCACATAGTAGGTAAGCAAAAGGGCCCCTTCCCATTGCAGATTATTCATAAACTATGAAATAGTGCTGCTATTAATGGAGCATGAAAATACAGAACAGAGGTCTTCTGTGTAGTTGTAATCCACTGAAATGTCCTCTGTATTTAGGTACTCTGAATGCAGTGAGGTATTCTTCATAACCTCCAAAGGTACAGCGCCGCCCCCCCCCCCCCCCCCGATCCCTAAGGTCTACAGAACAGTTTTCTTTCAGTAATTTTCTTTTACCTATGTAAATGCAGTAGTAAGTTTTGAAAATCTCAGTAATTCCAAGTATTTTTCCAGGTAAATTTCAAAAAGATACTTAAATATTGGTTGAGAAAAACAAGTCCAAAACATTGAGTGTAATGTCAAGGGAAAAAAATTGGTGGTAGTGGTGATATTAGGAGGTTTTAAGCTTGATTTTGCCAGGTGCTCTGAAATTGAAGGGAAAAATTCAAAATGTTGATTCAGCCTTTCATCTGAGATTAGAGAGCCAAGTTCTTGGGAGTGTTTTTTTCCCCCAAATGGGAAAACCTTGATTCTTTCTGTGTTTGAAATACTGAGGCTTTTTAACAGAAGAGTCCAAACATGCCTCAGGGTACAGTACATAGCTGAGTTTGATTAAACCTAAAAGCCTGAGGTGTGTTGGAGGAGGGGCACAATGCGGTACTTGTAGAGGAGTGGGGTGTTGGTGTTGGGTTGGGGAGTCTGCACTTACCCTGCTAAGGAGCAGGTTGCCATTTAGAGTTTTTGAGCAAAGAAGTTATGTAATCAGGGCTGTATTTTCAGAACATTCAGACAGTTGGCTGATGCATTGGAGTGAGAGGAGGATGGACCCAGGGAGACGTGTCAGGAGTCTGTTACCATAGTGCTGGTGAGAGGCTGTGGAAGTCAGAATTAGGTCGTGGCATCGGTCGTGGCATCAGCCGTGGCAAGGGGAGGGTGGATGCTAGAGCCATTCTAAGGAGAAATAATAAGGAGACACCTTATTAGGTGTCATGATGACTGGGCTTTTGGGCTTAGATGCTTCCTTTTAGTCGCTTCCTCTAACGTGCTCCCTGATTGCTGTATCTGCCCATTGGGTGGGATACTCCACACAGTACTGTGCTCTGCGTGTATTTAGTGCACCATACTCCACTTACTTGTTTCTGTATCTTCCCCTGTAATCTGTGAGTTCTCTAGAGTAGGTTCATGTCTGTGTCCCTTTCATACTTTTGGTGCCATTCGTAGCCACGTGAAGCTTGTTTTATCAGCAGAGCAGGATAAACCAGAAGGATAAACACAGTGGGCAGTTGCAAGTGTCTGGTAGGTCAGCACGGTGTGGAGAGCGTATAGCAAGATACCGATGGGGAGAGCACATGCATGGGAATGATCCAGTCATAGGAGTGGGTGATAGCTTTGGGGGTGGGTGCGGGCTGCAGTACAGAGGGAGACTGGAAGGGCTTGAGGGCAGAATCATAAGATGAGTTTACATATACAGTTCAGCAGAAAGAAAAAAACTCTATGAGGAAAACAGAAGTCATAGTCAGAGAGAGAAGGCAGAGCAGCAGTTCAGTGGATTGTCCCAGGTGTATTCGCATAACTTCACAGCCTTGTCTCTGTCACACATACATGGTGTTTTTTTGAGTTATTCCTAGCTGTTTCTCTACTGCAGAAGGGACAGAGTCCATGCTTCCTGGGGATCACATGGTTCTAGCAAGATGAAAGCAATATTGAAGTGCATCAGTCTTTGCCTTGATTCTGTCTACAGGATTAAATAGATCTATAAACTCAAAATTAGGTTCCATCAAGCAGTTTTTGAAAGTCAGAATGTTCCCCCACTAGGCTAAAATCAAGGTGTCCACAGGATTACATTCCTTACTGGAGACTCTGGGGGTAAGCCAGATTCCTTGCCCTTGCCGCCTTCTAGAAACTGTCTGCGTTCTTTGGCTCGTGGCCTCCTTCGTCCTCCTGTCTCCTTCTCTGACTCTGACTCTCCTGCCTCCCTCTTTCACGTACAAAGTTGGGCCCCGAAAGATAACCCAGCTTAGTCTCTGCTTCACAGGATCCTTAATTTAATGACATCACCAAACTCCCATTTTACCTTGCAGGGTAATATGTTCACATGTTCCAGGGATTACAGTGTGGACATCTTTGGGTGGGGGGGTAGGGGTGGGCAACATTATTCTGCCCACACCATCCCCTGGGCCCCATATACACCTTGGTCTGGTGACAGTCCATTCCTTTTCCCAGGCCAGTTAGTTATTTACACCGTTTTTCTTCCTTCCTTCCTCTCCCTCTCTCTCTTTACCTTTCTCTGTCCGAAGTTCTTATTTATGATTTTTTTTTTTACCTTCACCTGAGGACATGCTCATTGCTTATAAGAGACAGAGGAAAGGAGGGAGAGAAACGTCGATGTGGGAGAGAAATGTTGATCGGTTGCCTCTCGCACGCCATCCAGAGAACGAACCAACAACCTAGGCAGATGCCCCTACCTGGAGTTGAACCTGTATCCATTCGGTCTACAGGGTGACACTCCAACCAACTGAGCCATGCTGGCCAGGGCATGATTGTGTCTTATCTTTGTGCTCCTCACGCCTAGCACTGTCACATCGTGAAGCCTTAACAAACATTTGCAGGGCAAACGTGTGGCAGACTGCAGTGGTTGCAGCTGGGCTCTGGCAGGTGAGAAAAATGTCTGAGGACTGGCCGGCATTAGGTGAGGCTCAGCCAGCCTGGCGGAATGTGGGGATGGCCCGGCGCCAAAGCCCGAGGCAGCAGCAGGAGGGCAAGGGCCTGTGCTGTACAATCTGGTTCTCTGGGTTGGGGTCCAGCATGGTCATTAACTGTCTTTGTGACCTTGAGTAAGTTATATAACCTCCCTGAGTCTAGGTTTGCTCATCTTTGAAAGGCAGGATAATAAATACCACATGGGATGGAGAAGCAAATTACATACTATTTACAGAGTACTTGGAATGGAGTATGGAGTATTTCTTTATAGTTTATAACATATCATTAGGGAAAAATGAAAGTCCCTGTTACACTCGGAAATGTGAAGGAGGGGTGTCTGGCCACCTTGTACAGAAAGAAGGGAATTGCCGAAAGTCCTGCATGCAATTGTATAAAGCATTGTTCTTCATTGTTTTTCTTTCAGCCACATCTGGAAACGCCACTAAATAAGAGGCATATATTTTTCTTTGAGATTTTGCAGATGATTTGTTTAATGTGTCAAAACAGTATTGAGGACTTGTGGATTCCAGTCATCCTTTTAGAATTTTGGGGATCCTGAATTAAGCAAGTTACTTACTTTTCAGAAACCCAGATACTGTAAAGATCCAAATATTTAGTCATTGAGTAAACCAGGATACAAATATAATGGATATTTGTCCTGAGACTAACAATTAGGTGCCTTGGGGACTGTACTCACAGCCACTGCTGCACTAGAGAAATAAGCTTAATACTATTCTCAGTGGTGTAGGAATTAGCCTGTATTAGTACCAGCCACCTCCAGCCTAGTGTGGTGTAATCTGCTCGGCTGTGGGTGCTACACGAAGTCTTCCACATACTGCTGGGCTGTTCATTTTTATGATGTAAGTAAATGTCACCTGAAATTGTGTTTTCTGCATTGTTTCCATCTGCTAACATTTAGCTAATAGAAAAAATTGATTTGTTGGCTCCAGAAGTGAGGAAACAACTAAGAGGAACAACTGTCCTTCCAAGAAGCGATTCTTCCTTGAAAGATAAACAGCAGTATGTCTGGAAACAGATTTTAGGTTTTTAGCATTTAAGGATTTGCAGAAACATATGATTGTGAAAACCCTGTATTTGAATGTCCTTTATTCCTTTGAGTGATGACCTCTGTGACCTTTTCCTTTTGAATTTTCCTTTGTGTTATTATTTTTCATGATGGTGCTTTTGAAGTGAAGCCAGTATTTTTATGGTATTTATGGTCATGTTTCTTTAACATACTTACTAATTGGATCAGCAGACCACCCACATAGTGAAATCCAAAGACCAGACCAAATTTAGAAGCTACTAACTAACTTAAGTAGAAATATTTTTAAACATGACAATAACAAATTTATTAACTTCATGAGAGGAAATGGTGTTTTTGATCCAAATAACACCATTTGTATCTCGTATCGCCTGGGAAGAACAGGAGAGGAAGGGAACTAAGGGTTAGATATCGAACAGCTACCAAATAATGCAGTCCTGTCATTCCGAATGTGTGCACACAGATGCTTTTAACTAACAACTGTTCTCAAGTGGGAATCTCCATTTGGTAAATACACAGGCAAGAATGATTTCCAGTCAGTGTGTAATCATTTAGAAGTAGTTGGTGGTTCTGGAGTCCTTCAAGATACTTTAAAGTAGTGTAATTTAAATAATTTCTGTGCAGACTTAACACAAGTGACCCACACAAGAGACCAGTATATCACTAGGGCCGAGACATATGTCAAATTGGGTCTTGTCCAATAAGTCTGTATTTAGAAATCACCACTTTAATCACCATCACAAAAGGGATCGACTGCTATTTATGGCAGAGTAATTAAACATCAGAAAGTCATTTAGTTTTGTGGCCTCGGAGCTTCTATTTTTGGGTAACAGCCATGACAGTCACTGTGATGATCAGATTAGCCGTGCCCCAGTTCAGCTCAGTGGCCACTGCTGGTGAGAAAATTCCACCCCAGAGAGGGAAGCTTGTGTGAGCATGCAGTTGCTCAGAAAGAGGCCTGAACCCAAGCGGATTTGCTAGAGTTCTGAATCTCTCATCAAGGTTATCACCTCCCTGCACACTTGGCGGAAATGCACATCTGATGCTGAGGATTCCCTTTTACGTGGCATTCTCTTGAAAGGCACCATGTAATTTGCTGGCATCAGCCTTGAAATGGGAGTGAGTTCCAAGTTCTAACAGAGACAAAGCCTTCTTTCTCTCTGCTTCCACTGCCTAAAGAAAGGAAACCTGAGGCCCAGGAATCAGTGAAAGGGAGGCAGCCACAGCGCACAGGAGGGGTTTGGCCCCATAGCCGTGGCAGTAATCTAGGTGGCAGGCTGGTTGCTTAGCTCGAGGAAAAAATTCCCAGAAGCTGCTGTCCTTTGAAAGTGATGCCGAGTTCTTAGTGCATTTCTGATAGGCTGTCCGTCAGAAGACTGCGTTTGCCCGGAGAGCCGCGTTCTCCGTGTTCTCTGTGTTGCACAGGTGTCGGCTCGCCCATTTAAGGCAAATCTAGGGAGAAGTTGGACACAATTTTAGTTGATGCTCCAAGTGTTGTGCATCACTGTTAGGTTAAGTAATAATTTAACCATGTCCAAAAGGAAAATCGTAAATTCTTAGTAGCTGATGGAAAAGATAGGCTAAAAGGTTGTGAATCGATGAATCCTTGTTCAGCATCTGAAGTGCTTGCTTCGGACTGAATTGTTTTGAGACGTGATGGTATTTCACACCACCAGTCATGGAATCAGAGTTACTACCCACTGTGCTTTTGGAATTGTGCAGAGCAGCCATTTATCACCTCAGTGGAAGGTTTCCCAGTACCTAGTCAGCCACCTTTTAAATTATGAACTGAACTTTTCATAGCAAAATATCTCCTTTTAAGTTAAAAATCAAATCTAGTACTTAGTAGCTCAAGATCACTCATTGGTGGCATGTGAAGGAATTCAGCAAATACTTTGGTGTGCACAGTGGAAATGCTGTCTTAACATGGAGTCAGGGGAACGATGCACAAATGACCAAGCAAAGCACAGTACAGTGCAAAAGGTGCCAAATACAGGTAGCAGCAAAATGCAGCCCAAGCACAAAGAAAATAGTGGTTGATTCTGAGCAGAAGGCCAGACAGGACGGCACAGCAACCTTTCCTGAATCAGTCACAAACTGCTGCTGTGGGTCCCTGCGCTCCATGTGTCCCCTACAAGGCCCCCCACGCATCTGTTTCTCTCCACTGGGTTGGTGCTTCTTGAGGTAGAGCTCGTATCTTAATCACCTGTGTGCCCACAGGCCCTCACAGGGTGAGGGATGAGGATTAAAAGAATAAACAAAAGCAGCCTTTGAACTGGGTCTAAAAGAAGTTTGCTAAAGCCAAGAAAGCAAGAAAGTCAAAAGCCAAGTCCCAGAGTTTTACAAAGGGGCGGCATCCTGAAGGCGTGTCACAACTGCACGGCAGAGGAGGGGTGCAGCAGGAGGCGCGCTGCTTGCCTAGAGCCATAGCGAGAAGGCGTGGGTCTGCCTTGGCCAGGTGGCTCAGTTGGTTGGAGCATCGTCCCATACACCTAAAGGTCATGGGTTTGATCTATCACCAGGGCACATACCTACGTCGTGGATTCTGTCCCTAGTCAGGGAGGGAGGCAACTGATCGATGTTTCTCTCCCTTCCTCTATTTCTCTCGCCTTTCCTCCCCCCCCTCCCTTCCTTTCTCAAAAATCAGTAAACATATCCTTGGGTGAGGATATTTTTTTAAAAAGAAGGCTGGATTGATTCTGTAACAGTGTGTCATCAGAGGTTTTAGAAAGATGTGTAATGCTAGTTTACCATTCACTGACCCCTATATCATAAACTCGGACTGTCTTATTACTCCCTTTGATTTTTATTTTTTATTTTACAACAAACATTTACTAAGAAACCACTACTCACGATTGAATATGACTTGGGCCCTGTCTTTAGGGTGCCCCACAGTGCAGTGGAGAAGGTAGAGATTTAGCGTCAGCATGGTCAGCAGTAGTAGAGATATCAACCAGGTTCTGTGGACAAGAGGAATGGTGATGGGTGAGATACTTCAGGAAAGGCTATTTGGGGATAGTGAGGCTAGGCTGGCTCTTACAGCGTGAATAGAAGTTTGATTAGATAATTGGTTACTTATATATCATGACTATATCTGTGCAGACCAGAAATGCTGTGGAACAGTCTGCAAAAAATGGAATGAGTAACAGGCTGAAAAGGGAGACTCAGTTTTCATTTTTACTCCTCATACTTTTAAATAATTTTATATTACATCTTAGCACTCTTTATGTAGATCAGATAATGACAGATGTGGAAGACAAAAAGATGGATATGGAGCAGTTTACATATCTCCATCCACAGCCTGATACTCTATAGCTATAAAGTATGAACATGAAGCTTTGGTGTCTATATTAACTCTTAGTTGGTTTTTAATGTTATCCAGAGAGCAACAAAATAACCTCTATAAAATTAGAACATTAAAATTCTGTTCATAGAGTGATTTTACAGAATTAGACCACGCATTAGGTTGGGTTTCTCCAGAAACATTTTGAAAGTAAGTCATGTCTATGGGGAGGTGTCCCAGGTGAGGAAGGGAAAGAAGCCAGCATGGGGTCTGGAAGTGAGCTGGCCACCGCTGTGGGCAGCCGGTGGGGAGTCCACTGAAGATAGCTGGCAGATGGTACAGAACGTGCCCTAGGGAAGTCCTTAGTAAGGGAAGGAAGTTGGGGTACTTCAAGCCTCAGACTGCTGTGTTCAAATGACGTTAAACCATAAAGATGGAAGCAGAGCTTGCAGAGGTGAACTGTCCACCTCCACACACGTTTGTACCCCGTCGTCCTGGGCCTTGGTATCCAGGGAGCCCACAGGACTTGAAAGCAGCTTCATTCGTAAGGTACAGTGAGTGGGTCCGCAGATAACCTCACTTTGCTCAGTTCAGCATCACTCCTTTATACTGTTGTTGAAATGCCACAGAAACTTATTTATATCAGTTAGCCTATGGTAAAGTTGGTTTTGTTAGGTTTTGTTATGCATCATTTTCACTTAAAGTTGCAGAACCAGTTGACAATGTTAAGTGATTACTTGCTGTATTAGCCTTGCAGAATAATTCTGCACCACCCAAGGCTTTGGAGGCCCCAGGAAGGTACCTTTGGGTATGGCTTCTTCCACATAATGTTATAGAATCTTGATCAGTGAAGCCTTATGTTCAGATTTTCACCTTTAACCAATTACCAAACATGACAGATTATCTTATTTTCTGCAGCATGGGGCAGGAATTACAAAGGACTGGGTCAGGGTGTGCGGTATGAGGACAGATGTTGCAGGCGCTGTATTGTGGACACGAGGGCCTGACGAGAGAGCACAGCGCCATGGAGGGTGCTTGTCTGTGCTGTCAGTAAAGTGGAATTGTCACCTGGAATTAAATCCAAGGGAAAGGGAGTCTCTTACCGCCACCGCTAATCCCAAAAATGTCATTGGAAGAAGTAGAGTTTGATTTAGTGTGGAATGGATTTGAGTGGTTGTGTTTATGTTTTTCTTCCTCAGGTTTCTAACATTCAGGCAAGAGCAGTCGTGTTGTCCTGGGCTCCCCCTGTTGGACTTTCATGCGGACCCCACAGCGGCCTTACCTTCCCCTACAGTTACGAGGTCGCCTTGTCCGACAAGGGACGCGATGGGAAATACAAGATAATTTACAGGTGGTGTATATTATTCTCATGTATTTCTCTGCAGCGTAATAATGAAACTGGGGCCATTAAGGAAGAGAAAAAACAAAAGAAAATTGGAAGGCTTTGCAGATTTTCCTTTAAATTGTTCATTTAAGAATTAGTGATAATTACAAAACAAACAAACAAGCAAAATATAACCAAAGACACCGAAATTGGGAACAGGCTGACAGTGACCAGAGGGGAGAGGGGAGAGAATTTCAGGGGAAGGGGGGAAAGGTTTGAAGGAAAAGGGTAAAGGATACATGGACAATAACAAGGAGGGAGGGGTGGAGACGGGAGGGGAGGGCTAGGGGTAGGCTGAGATGGGGTAAAGGGCAGAAAACTTCTTGAACAACAATTTAAAAAGAATTAGTGATAATTAGAATGTCAAGAGTTGATTTTGTCTAGAGTAATTAATCAGAAATGACTAATTATAAAGCTATTTGGTGTTGGTGAAATACATCATTTCATTTTTTTTAGCTTGTCAGTATAGAATTAATGAAAATTTTCTATTAATGTCTATCAGGGAAAAACATGACCGTGACTTTTAGTTTTTACCTATATTATATACTCATATGATTACCCCTTTTTAGACTCAGGCCTATAACTAGTTTTTTTTTTTTTTAATTTGCAATACATTTCATGGTTATATGAAACAAAAATGACACTGTAAGTTTTATCTTCCTTAATATTTTCTATCCTGTAGTAAAAATTACTTTAAAGTGTTTCATGGCAAGGCTTTCTTAAATGCCCAGACGTTTAGCACACAGAATAAGGGATTATCTTCTGCTTTATGGACTCCCAGGTGTTAGCCATTCAGATGATTTACAACCATGTTCTGAAGGTGATAAAGTTTTTTAGGGTCAAGTCTTCTCTGTAATTGTAGGGACTGGGCACATTTGCAGGACAGAAATCAGAGTTGGTTTTGTTTTAACTACGTATTTTTCAGACTATAAGATGCACTCCCCCCCACCCTCCATTTGGGAGGAATGATGGTTGTTTATGCTACTGCTAAGTTCTGTTTACATTTACCTTGGTGAAATACTATGTTATGTTATTAAATATTTTACCACATTTTTTGCTTCAAAAGTTTTTTCCTATTTTCCTCTAAAACCTAGGTGTCTTATGGTCCAAAAAATGCATTACTTGTCTGAGCTGAGCCGTCTCCCGCTCAACCCCTGTGAGTGGCCCCAAGAATGACTGGAGCCCAGGGTAACGTGGCCACACAGAAAACCGCTTGCTGGTTTTCTCGCCCATTCTGCTGCTGCATCAGTGCTGCAGGCTCTGTATCTCACCGGCCCTGTTGCTAACTCTTAACCTGCTCCAGAGGCAAGTCTTCGTCAGGACAAAGAACAGGGGAGATAGGGAAGGAAGTCCCATAGCCAGTCAGCTCCTCTGGCTGCCCATAGTGCTCTGTTGTCTGTTCCTTGGACTTCTACAGGAGTTTCCTCAGGGTTTTCCCGCATCCTCTATTGCTCTCCTACAGTCCAGCCTCCATCCTGCAGAAATAGAAGTCAGACAGCATCCTTGCCCTGTGGACAAAACTGCAGTGATTCCCCACTGTACTTAAAATTAAATCCTGACTCCTTCCTCTGGCTCACAACCAAACGGTCAGAATTGGTGGAGATCTTAAAGAAATACAGAGCAGCATTTCCCACAGCCTCACCAAGAAACAGATTCTATTAATGCCAGATAGGCACTGTGGCAGGGGCGAGTCTCAAGTGCCCAGAAAGACGAGGCGGGTAACATAAGTGAGAAAAGCCAAGGTGGGGAAGTAGGGGAACAGGAGAGCTCCTGTCCCCACCTAAAATAGGTTGTGGCCAGAAGACAATGCAGGCCAAGCTTCACTGATTCCTTGGGGGGTGTTTTTTTGTTTGTTTGTTTTTGGTTTTTGTTTGTTGGTTTGTTTTCAAGAAATACTGAAAATCTGAGTTGTTACATAAACTTTCCTAATGTTAAACTAATTCGGCAAATTAAAAAAAAAAAAAACACTTCAAAGACACCGTGCAGGTCAAACTACAGTGCTGCAGGCTAGGTGTGGAGATTGGCCTCCAGTTTACAACATGAACAATTACTTTTATTTGAAATAATTTTAAATTTATAAAACTTGGAAAAAGTAAATATAATAAGAAATATGTGTATACCCTTGACCCAGATTCACCTGTTATTAAATAGCCACAGTGCAGTTGTCAGCTTCACAAATTAACACTGCTACAGTACTTTTATCAACTGATCATCCGTATTCTAACTTTGTCGGTCGATCTGAACAATGCCCGTTCCAGCCTTTTTTGCCAGCTCCAGGACGGGATCCTGTCTAGGGTCAGACGTCACGTGTAGTTGTCATGTATCCTGAGCCTTCTTAAATTTGGAACACTTCTGCAATATTTCTTTGTTTCATCCAGGGCATTTTTAAAGAATGCAGTCATGCCCATCCACATCCTCCTTACCTTTAGAAATATTTTAATGGAACATTCCTTATTTTATGTTGTTTTCTCATGATTAAGTTGAGGTTCCATTGCAACTTCTGATGATATCAGTGGTTTTATTTTATAGTAGAGCTATTTATTAGTATTGATATGTGAGGGAAGCAGACTGAAACTTCTTTAGGAGAGTTGAGAAGTGGAGGTGGCTGCAGTTCCTGCCAAGGTGAGTCTGGGAGCTACCTCCGGTTGACAGCCAGCACAGTTATTTACGTTTACATTTATCTTGTCTATCTATTAATTTGTTTAAGTATTTACTTATTGTTATGTGTTTACTTTGAAGAAATGGTAAGACCTTTTGGAACTATTAGTAAGTTTAACTTAGCATGTTTTGGAGGGCATAACTAAAAGGCATCTAGTTTTCTAGTTCAGAAAGATAGTTAATACCAAATTGGAAAGTATATTTCTGGTTTATGGCAGAATGAGACATAATAATTCTTGTGTCATTGTTGGTACATGTCAGAGACCCAGATCCAAAACGTGTTTTACTTTTGAAACTAATATCATTGACTAATGAATGATTTTTCTTTGCAGTGGAGAAGAATTAGAATATAACCTGAAAGATCTTAGACCAGCAACTGATTATCATGTGAGGTGAGTTAGGATGTTAGAGCTAAACTAGATTGAATTCAGATTGCTAAAATCAATTATGTGCCCCCTTTGAAAAGTTTGTGGTTGCCCTGACTGGTGGGACTTAGAGTGTTGGGCATTGTCCTGCACATCAAAAGGTCACCGGTTCGATCCTTGGTCAGAGCGCGTGCCTGGGAGTGGGGCCAGGTCCCTGGTTGGGAGTGTGCGAGTCCCAACCAATCAGTGTGTCTCTCACATGTTGAGGTTTCTCTCCCTCTCTTTCTCCTTCCCTTATCCTCTTTCTAAAAATAAATTAATTTCTTAATAAAATTCATGGTCAATGGCACTTGCCTAACTTTAAGTTACAGTACTTTGGCTCTTCATCTGTCCATTCATTCTCCAGTGCACTTCTGTTCTGCACTCGGGCATAGTGGCTGGGAGTATACAGAGGTGCGTTTGGCAACCAAAAGTAGGCGATGCATTGAACAGAATTTTTAAAATTATTTTTTGAAGTAACTTTTATGTATCTCATAATCTATTGGACTGTGTGGTTTAATATATATTTTCTTTCTGTAAAACTAAATGGGTGTATCAGTGTTTGTTATAGACCATGAATATAAACCATGTGTCCAACCTATGTGACTAAAGCCCTTCCCAGCTTGCAAGAACACATTCAGACCTTTCAATTTGAAACAAGAAAAGTAAAGCAGATATCAAATTATCTTTAACAAGAGCTAACCCGACTTAGCAAAGCAGTGAACCTGTGTGGTCTGATATGTAGCCTAATGTCTTACTGTGGTTTTTCTGAAATATCTACTGGGACTACTCGGGAAGGCAGGGCTGGCTCATCTTAGTAGAAAACCCAGCCAACCACAGACCTGTGAAGTGGAAGGTATTACCTAGATTTTTATAGAGCTAATCTGATTATTTAAAGTAGATAGACCCATACATCCACTCGCAAATACGCAGATTTCCAAATATGATCCATAACGTTTAAAATATGTTCATTTTAATTAAAATTTTATTTTAATTTTTAAGTTGACCAGAAATTATAATTTGATCTCATAGGATGCACAACATTCTCTCTCCTTCAGTTAAATACCTGTATATTAAAGATTATGTAATAAAATTGCAAGGATTAAGTATACATCCTTTATTATACTTCCCAAAGGTTAATTCATACCACATGTTCCTTTGTGATGGAGGGGAGACAGGGTCACCTTATAGGAAGAACATATGAATTATCAGGAGGCTAGAGTTCTAGTCTGGTTTTGCCATGAATTGTCTGTTTTAACTTTGGTCCACCACAGAATCCTTATGTCATAATTTTCCCAGTGAGAAAGGTATGGAAGTAGGGCTATGCTCAGGTTATAATATCTTATTAGGTGCACAAGTATTTAAAACTAAATTTAAAGCAATGCATAAAAGAGCAAGGTGTTTTACATTCAGCAATAAAGTGTACATCTGGTTAGCTGTTGTAATGTTTAGGTGAATTCTTTTGCAACCATTGCTTCCTGTTTAAATCAAAACTTTTGGGTTTTGAGTCAATTAGCTTTAGCCCAAACACATTGAACTTTTCACATAGTCTGTACAAACAAAAAGATTTGTATAATTTGTAAAGCTGGGATGATAATAGAAATAGTTTAATCATTCTGTCAAATAGTCTGTTTAACAATGAACCAGAAAATGTAACACTATATAGAAAGCCATGTAAATGTTCCCCATTAGTCATTGTTAACATATGTTTCCTTTTTTCTCCATCTTTTAACAGTTTATTGTTATTGCTTTACTAAAGATTTACTTTATTAATTTCCTGCTCATTCATGAGCTGACAGTATCTTTTTAAACAAATTTAAATGTCATAAAGCATTGGCCCTTTATTTACCATCCTGTCTGTTGTTTCCCTTCATTTTCTTAACCACTTTTACTAAAGCTAAATCTTGGACAATTGCTCATCATTTTTTTTTTTAACTGCCATGGCTTTCGAATACCTTGGACTTCTGGACAGATGAAAGGAGTAATTCATGGATTCCCCCACAAGGGAACAGAAGTATGAGACAGTTATCATGTAGAAGCCTTGGATCCACATTCTCTTCCAACACATTTGAGACCCCTGCACTGTGACATGTATGACACATGTGCGATACCATGCATGTGCAGCCTGAGGCACCACCAACTGTTATTTGCTCTCTGCCTGCCAGAGAGATTGAAAGTTCGGGTCTCTTTTAGTATTTAAAAAAATTATCTCCTAAGAAAAGTGCCTATAGTCTAAATAGGTTATTTTGTCTTGCCTAGTCCACAGTGTATATAGATGATTCATTCTCTTTCCTTAAATAGTCTTTCACTTTTCAAGCTAGAGAAGAGGCTTAACACTTCCAGCTCTTCTGTTCAGCTTCTTTCTCTGCCTTGAATTGCTTTGGCAAGGCAGCTTGATATCTAATGGAAAGAGCTTGGAATTTGGGGTTAATGGCTTGGTCACTTAGTAAAGGTGTGTGCTTTGGCAAGCCATTGGCACATCTGTGGCCTTGTTTTCTCATTCACAAAATGAAGAAATAATGGTACCAGCCTTAAAAAGATGGTGTGGGAGCAAATAATGCAAATTCATTATAAACCTGTCGAGTGTATAAATGTGTTTTTTTGTTTGTTTTGTTTTTCCAAGGTTGGTGCAGGTTCTCTGAGCCTGTGAATGGTTTGACCATATCACTCACTATTTTGTTGGGGTAAAAATATACCATACTTGGCACTGACAAAAAGAAGCAAAGTCCTTTTTTTTTTAAGGTTCAGTTAAATTAACATTCTCAAAAGTTTTGGTTCCAGGAATGTAAACTTTTATCAAATACAGTAGCGTCAAATATAGGTTTCAGTTTAATAGTCACCTCTAGCCTTAGAGGTGACTATTAAGGCTGTGTGGAAATACACCCCCAAAATTTTCGTAACAGAAGCTACAGAATTCCATTACTATACAGCCGCAAAATGAGCAATTATATTCATTGCCGTGTTTATTGGCTTATACGTTACCAATTTAGCAAGTGTCGCCCTAGCGACGTCGGTGGAGCCAGTGATGAAAATGGACATACTTATTTTAGCAGCGCCCAGCCTCCTCCATTTCCCTTCCAGGTTCTGATACTGCACACTTTGATGAAGGCGTGCGGACGGCCTCATTCGGATCACTCTTCAGCAGAGTGAAAGGTTTCTTTCTCAAGCCATCTCCTGAAGTCTCACGTGGGGCCTCCATTCTTACATTTCTTATTGCTTTTGGTTTTGCTTTTCTGATTTTGTCCCCTTCACACTGATTCCTTGATATCTTTATATAATGCCTTTTCTCATGTTCAGCTTTTTCCTCCCACATGTTAGTATTGTCAGAGTTTAGCAGTCACATATGTAACCCTTTCTACTGAGCAGTAGTCTCTCAGCCATGGCGTTCTGTCACTGAACTGTCTGGTGGTTGACACCAGTTTCTAGGTAGTAACAACTCTTAACTCCTCTCCCTCTCACTGTTACTGCGAATGACGGAGAGACTGGTGGCATGCCTGGGGCAGTGCCACAAGTCATGTGTCTGTGGCTGTTTAGATTGGCACTTGTCATGTCATTTAGGCCAAATTCCCCATGGACAACTATATCCTAAGACATTTCAGGCTTTAAGGTTTTTTGTTTCTTTCTCACTTTTTGCTCTGAATTTTTGTGTGCCATTGCCTACACATCTTTTCAACTATTATTCTTTTTATTCTCCTGGTGATTGAGCAAGTTAATGCTCCTCTATTATACTGATTTGCAGAATGTTAGGTCTTGGGTGTTGGCTTAGATTTTTATTAAAGTCATCACTTTTATGTTTGTTATCCAGTTCTTAAACACATTGCTCTTTTTGGTTTAATATTGCTTGAATGTTCAAAAGGAATCAATTTGTAATTGTCAAAGTATATGTATTCAGTGCTTTCATATCAGACATTGTATTATGTACTGTATAACACCACCAATACAAAATCTTGTGTGTGAGTGCATAAGAGAAAATGTGTGTGTGTGTGTGTGTGTGTTGAGAAGGAGGTATGAGAAAAATCCAGTATATATATGCATACACATACAAACATTTTTATAATACATAGAAGTATTATACAAGTATTTTCATTTATACAAGTATTTATGATTATATAACAAAAAGCATATTTCTCTTTAATCGGTAGTTTTATACTTAATACTAGTATTGAAATACCTACCCATTTTACTGTGGGAGTCAAGAATTTATATTTTTGTCAATGATGGGATAATCAGGAATTTGAATGATGGAATGGATGGCAATTTCATGATGAAATTTGAAGCAGTTTTCCAGTCATTGCCATAAACAATTTGGCAAAGAAGATTCCCAGCGATGATATCATGTAATAACATTTCCCAGAAAAATTATGTGATGAAACATTTCCAGAAATATGGTTGACCAGCTCGCTCCATGCAGAGTTATGAAATACATGTTATCGACCAGCAGCTGTGGCTCGTAGGATGTTACAGATGTTCTGGAAGAAGCTAGAAGCAAATTTCTGAAATTCTTGGAGCACCTGTTTCATAAACAGTCAGCGTTTAAACTGAAACAAATATGAAAACCTAACACAAGACTAATTATATTGTTAGAAAAATGTATTTTTCTTTGCTGGGATAAATGAAAAAGGAACTGAATTTTTTGCTGACTTATTTAACCTAGGAAACTAATTGTGCTTCACAAATCTTCCTGCCACATGCTATTTAAAGAAAACACATCACCATCATGTGAAAACACAATTGCCACATTCTTGAAAATGCAGCATCATTTCCAGAGCATTTTCTTTTATATATTTTATATAAAAGTGACTGGTAAAAACCACTAGTTGCTATCTGTACTAAACAGTATTGAGTGACAGATATAATCATGATACTTAAGTATCATGTCAAATTTTAGGTACTGTATGTAGCACATTTATATTGCCATGTGAAATGGATTTTGTTCACTTCGTAGAAAGTCATTGATTCCTAATTTAAACACACTAATTTGAACACTACTTTGAGTGTAAAGACAAGGACAATAACTCCATGTGGCCCATAGGACTAGCCACCTTCAACTACCTCAAAAGTTTGCTTCTGCCGTCAGGTTCTTTTATCCCGACTGTCATCCTCCCAACCTGACTGCCAGGAGCTTCCATCACTCGTGCTTCTCTGGCCTAATAAGTATGGATTTCTGACTCCACAAATCTCATTGAAAAGAAGGAACAAGTTGACTGAGTCCAAATCTCCCCGGATAACCAACTGTGGTCAGAGAGCACTTCGCAAGCCCTTTCCCCTGCCTCCTTTTCCTCTGCTCTGTTGTCCGGGTGGATCTTTGGTGTAAACCATGTTTGTGAACGTTTAGGAAGTGTTCTATAAGAGTGTAATTCACAAATGCCTAGTGACTGCACACTGAGAAGCAGGTGGGATAAAAGGCAGCTGAAACACAGTCTTGGTGCCAAGGAGACGGTGGCAGGTGGGGGGTTCTCTGAACTGGGCAGCGTCTGCCCCTTCTTAAGGGGAGTGCTCTCAGCTTTATCTAACTACTGCCATGCAGATATGCAGCTCAGTGTTGCTAGAACTTCTAGTTGTTAAGAAAAGCCAGAGGTTTCTTTTTTAAAATGAGAAATCTCTGAGATTTTTTTTCAGCATTGGCTTAATTTTTTATTTTAACTCTTTACTTCAGAAAATTTCAGATATAGTAAAAAATAGACAGTAGTTTGAATAAACTGTCATACACCCATCACCCAACCGCTTATTTTCTTGGTATCCTCATCTCCCCCTACTTGCCCCCACAGTTATTTTGAAATAAAGTCTGGACATCATATTAATTCACCTGTAAACCACATTACTATTTTCACATGCCCATTCAAAACAGAACGATAAATTTCTTAATGTCTTTAAAATAGAGACTGTTTTTATTTCTTCAGCTGTCCTAAAAATGAAGGTTTTGTTTTCTTTCAGTGTGTTGTAATTGGAATGCAAACGTGATATAAATATTCAGTGTGGCTGGTATCTTGCAAATTTCTTTCAATCTATAGGTTTTTCCTCCCTCTCTTTTTTCTCTCCCTTTGCAATTTATTTGTTGGAATAATTTTTTTCTGGTCCTGTGGAATTCTCTGCAGTGTGAAGTAGGCTGATTGCAACCCTGTTGTGTTGCTTAACATGTGCTCTCTGTGTTTCCTGTAAAGAGGTGAAGAGGCTTCATCAGATACGGGCTTGGGTTTTCTGGCCATGATTTCGACAGTGGGTGTAATCTTTCATTAGGAATGCATAATGTCTGCTTGTCTCGTTTGTGGTGATCATTGCCTATATCCTTTCACAGGTGGCTCTAATATTTAAAAACACTATTTTATGTCACCCTGCCCCCCATATTTTGGGTCAGATGCAGCCTATAAGCCACCAGTTGGAGAACTCTGATCTAAAGTTCAAGCTGGAACCCTTCCCTTGTCGAGAACATTCTATGATTTGTTTTAAGTCACTCCCAGGGAGCCTGTCCTAGTACATGGAAATGATATTGCCAGATCTACCATTCAGTTTTATATTATCATGTGTCTCCTTATGAAAAAAAAAAAAAGCATTTCTTTTATCAAAGTCAGATGGAGAGCATCCTAGTGATAAGCATTCTTTGTTTGGATCAATGTCACGGTGGATATCCTCCCAGAAGGCAAGTGACTCAAATATCTAGTAAATATATGTTTACCTTTATGATTTTACTAATACAAGATGGGGCCAAAGTAAGTTTAGTTGTTTGTATGGAAAAACAATACAACAATGAATAAGTAGTAATACAAGAATAAACTGTGTTATATACTCACAACTGTAAACCTACTTTTGCCCTACCCTGTGTGTTTTTGACTCGGATGGGCTCTGTAAATCCTTTGTGATGGGCCTTGAGGAGAAAAGATTTTGCAAATCACACAGCTAATTAGGATGCGCTTTCCATAATGTTTTCTTTGGCTGTTGTTCGCTGGAAGAGGGAGGGGAAATGGATTGTAGGTGTCCAGAGACATGGATCACAGGAGAGGAAGTGCAGCGGGCAGGACAGCGCAGCAGTTAGACTTCTGCAGCTGAGTACAGCTGACCCCACTTTCTAACCATGTAGCCCTGGGGAATCTACTTCACCTTTCTGTTGTAAGAATTAAGAACTTGATAAGTATTTTTTCACTCCATATAGCTCAATCCTTGCATTGCTTTTAGATTTTTTTGTCTTTGTTGTCTTTTTCAAAGAATATGTTTTCAATTTTTTAATGCTCAATATAAAAAATGGAAAAGTAGAAAGTAGGACATTAAAAATCAACATAATAGCCCATTTTTCTTCACAGGTTCTCTGGAGTTATCAGGCACATATGAACACATATGTTCAGTGTTGGGTCAGGCATTTTAATGTGCAGAGTATACATCTTTAATCTTGGCACCAGGTGCAGGAGTTAAATCTTCACATGGGTAAACTGTACCTGAACATTGTTTTTGCTGAATTAAAGGGAGGTGTAATCAGCAGTAGGAACCATGTTTTCATGTCGGAAATGTCCATATTTCTGCCTGAACATGTGCAGTGTTACTCCAAGGTCCTTATTGCTTATACTTCTGTGCTGCCTCTGACTCTTATCTCTGCTTCTTATCTTTCACCAACTCTTTACCTTTAGCCATTTTTCAGACCAGGTCAACTGGAGAGTGACAGGTTGTTTTTTAGAATGTATATTTGGAGACCTTTCTGGGGATTTAGGGTATTTAGCATAGTCTTTTTCAGTCGGTAGACCTCGCCTATCTTAAATGGAACTGGTCGGTTCTTACCATTAGCAGATGGAGAGAACACATTGAGGCACGTTGCCTGCAGGGGTGAGTATCCCCTGGAAGCGTTGACCGTACTTTAGGGCAGGGCGAGACCACCAGGTAAGAAAGAACAAGAGTCACGTGTGCACTGTGTAAGAAAATCTGTGCTGCTGTGGAAAGCCCTGCTCCTCTATGATGGGCCAGTGCCACTGACTGTACTTGTCTGTTTTGTTTTCAGGATATACGCCGTGTACAATTCTGTAAAGGGATCCTGCTCTGAGCCAGTCAGCTTCACCACCCACAGCTGCGCGCCCGAATGCCCGTTCCCGCCCAAGCTGGCGCACAGGAGCAAAAGTTCACTAACTTTGCAGTGGAAGGTGGGTAGCTCGAAGTGTCAGGAAGAGTTGGACGTCTCTAGGCATTTGAAACATTTTTTAGCACCATTCCAGTTTGGTGATGATGTTTGTTTTTTTCCATAGTAACTGTGAAATAAATTATGGTATCAAAAGCTGCTGTGTCTATAAATGGGTGGGAGAGGGGACTGTAAAACTAAGCTTTAGCTCTGTTTGCAAGGGAGTTGGATAAATTTCCTAGGCTCATGAGCAATACATTATAAGTGGTATAAATATTTAAGATAACTAAATTCCATCACTTTTTAATGGTTTTCATCACTTCCTAATTCATTTCAGCAAACATTTGAGGACCTTAGTAAAAAGCATTTTGTAAATTTATAGATAATGTAGATTCATAGCTCTGTTGGCTTCTTTGAGTGGTGATTCTGAAATGTTTAATATTGAAAACTACCTAGGATATTTAGTATTCTAAACTACATTAAGATTTCATTAATTTTTACTTATTTAGGCCTTAAATCAGTCAGGATTACTAGTTATTTTTTAGAAGTCCAAATTATATAATAGGTCTCATGTTACTGGTACAAATAATTCTTGCCAACAAGAGGTTCTTAATGTGTTTCATGAGCTTATTAGTCACTCATACTTGTGTGTTTGCAAGAAAATAGTGGATTATTTTATTAATCTTTATAGTAATTATTTCTATATGTAAATATCTTAAAATGTAGTTTAAAATGTAAAATTTGTAAAAATAGAGATAATACAGATTCATGGTGTTTGGGTAGAACACTAATATGTGAAAGAAATAAGACAGTCAGATCCATTATTGGTGAGGAAATATTTTGTCTCTTTGTTCCTATACCAGAGGGCCAAATTCACCTAGGAAGCTGGTAGAAGCAAATGAGGGTAGTGGTTGGCAGCAAAGCCTGGGCCTCTCTAGACCCCTCTGCTATGGGCAACTGCACTCTCATTGCCAGTGGCCAACACTGCATGTGTTATTTGGACAAAGGCAAAGTGTAAACTGGCTTAGAATCTGAACTATTTTATTTTCCTTCCTGGCTTCCAGGGATAATCCAGGTCAGTGATTCCCCACCTTTTCAGAGTTTTAACACCCAATCGGTCATCATTGTTTAATTTCGTGGAGCATATACATCCATTTTAAAATGTGTTCTATAGGTACACATATACATATTTAAATATATCTTTAATTAAGGGAAGAAGTAACATTAATTTTGTTTGGAAAATATAAGAAATCTTTTTAAGAATACCAGAGGGACCTCGGGGTATTATAAACCTAAAGTTGGGAATCACTGATATGTGCTCTGCTTCAAACCTACATGCAATTCAGGTTTCGGGCAGACCAGCAACTTGAGGAAAAAGTTTTCTTGTTAGAAGGAAAATGTTTCACCTGTTCTTTCTCCTTTTGTTTAATTGTGAATCAGAAACAGCCTCCTGTTCCATTCAGTCCTGTGCCAACTTGAAAGTTCTGAATTTAGTTCAGTTTTTACTTAAATGTTCTTAAACAGATTTCCTGATCACAGTGTTCTGGCTGGGGGCACGGAGACAGGGCACATGTTCTGGCTGCCCACCTGCCCTTGACTCCACAAAGACACTGGGAGCTCGGGATCTACTAATGTCGTCTCGCTGGTCAGCAACAGGTGGTAGGGCGAAAAAGCCAAAGTGGGTGTCCCCACCCTCATGGATTGAGAGGCTCTGGTCAGGCAGGATATTGGAGAAGAAACTACTAAAAATCAATTTCTCTGTAGGAGTATGAGCCATTGTAAATGCAATTCTTATTTTAGAAGTGGTTCCTCATCTAAAACTTTAATTGTTTATATTATTTAGAACTTTAAATGTGCCCCTTTGTGTCTCCCAAATAGAGTCCACAAAGGCCTAAAATTGCAGTTCAGTAGAATTTACAGCCTGAAACCAACTCAGCTGAAATTTGAGTTTGGAGAATCAGAGGTTATATGATTCAGAAGGAAGAAGGAAGGAAAGGAGAGGAGGAAGAGTTTCTTTATTAATTTAACTAATATTTATGGAGCCCCTGATGATGTTTTATTAACACTAATAAAGCAACAGCTGCTGTTTACTGAGTGCTTCCTATAAGTCCTGGTAGTTTAGTAGTTGATTTACATATATTCTTCCAGTTACTTATCACACACATCTATTCTTGGAACAAGAAATTAAACATTGATATTAAGCTACTAACATCAGACCACACATGACAAACAGCTGAGCTGGGCTTCAGATCAGCTCTGGTGACCAGGCTGCCCTTTGCTAGAGGCAGGACATGGCAGTTTCTGGGGCTCTGTTCTTTCCCCGGGGAGGATCTGAGCCCAAATGCATTTCTGCAATGGGGACATGGTCCCTTTTTGGTTGCCTCCCCCACTTGTTGGTTTCTCTTCTCTCTCCCCCTCTCTCCTGCTTGCCCTCCCTTTTCTCTCTCTCTTCCTCCCTCCCCACACTCTCCCTCTTTTGCCCTCTCCTTCCCTCCCTCCCTCTCTCATCTCACATCTCTTTTGCACCTTTCATCTCTCTCTCTCATTCCTCTACCCTTCTCCCCTGTGCTATAAAGGGACTCCAGTGCTGCGCTCCCCTCTGGCAGGCCTAATCCTGCAAAACACTCTTTTCCCCAAAGTTTTTCGCCCCCATCCCCCCATTATCCAAAGCTTGTTTTCTCAGTGAAGCAGATCTCAGCATTCTCTTAAGAGGAAAGCAAATGATCCTTTTTTTGCTAACTTATAAAGGTCTAATAGTCTCTGGTAATCAGTCAGAGGATCCCAGTTTTCCTCATTTTTGCTTTAAAAATAGTTGGGGGAATCTTAATGCCACAAATACACAAATTCTTAGCTCTGAACCTAGTGGGTCAGTTCTATTTCTGGCAGACCCCAAGCAGTGCCTGTATTTCTTAGCTGCCTTATTTCTCCTCTACTCTTAAACTTAAAGTTGCCTCTTAGAGGTATTTTCCCCAGAAGATAAAGGTGTAAAGGCAGAGGTGGTAGGGGAGGCAGGTTTGGCTCTTTGTGGTAATGATTTATTAATAGTGGATGACTTTCTTTACAGTTGAATTTTATTAAAATTGGTTTCTGATTATGTTTGACCAAGGAATACAGGAGTATCCAGGGTTATAGAATAGCACTAACATAGCCATTACGTTTGAACTAAGTGGGTAGCTCATGACTTAGATCTATAAACAACTTTCTCTAATTCTTCCTCCTCTTATTTTTTAGGCACCAGTTGACAATGGCTCCAAAATCGCCAACTACCTTTTGGAATGGGATGAGGTAAGTGTATTTTCATATTCATCTAAAACACCATTTGAAAAGTAAAATTCCTGAACAAATACCATTTTATTTTTTTATTCTTTTTTAAGATGTGCTAAACACGGAAAAAAGAATGTAAGTAGAGAAATATTTAAGCCAATAGTTATTGACTGAAAAATGAATATGAATTGAAGTAGCATAAAGAATTGTGCATTAAACCCTGGCTGGGCAGCTCAGTTGCTTGGAGCGTCGATCAATTCACCAGAAGGTTGTGGGTTTGATTCCGGGTCAGGGCACATACCTAGGTTGTGGGTCAGTCCCTAGGCGGGGCCCATAACTGATCGATGTTTCTCTCTCTCAAAGCAATAATCATATCATCAAGTGAGGATTTTTTTTTTTAGAAAGCAGTTGTGCATTAAAACATATATATTTGTAGGAAATGCTACTGAAGGAAAATATAGGGTCTTAATTATTTTGGAGTTCCCAGTGTCTAGCCATTCATTTGTTAGTATTAAAAATTGATTGTCATCTTTCTGCTCCATGTGATCTGCATAAATGGTTTTGAAAAGTTAAACTACCTCGGCTCTGGAAGCACAGTTTGGTTTTCCTTTTTCAGTTTGAACGCCACATGTGCACAGTGGTGCTGTACTGTTGGGTGCTGTCTGCAGGGAGTGGAGCAGCACCTGGAGGTCTCACTCTACCATGTGTGATCACCCTGTGGGTTAGAATATCTGAAACAGGTGTGCCCCCATTTGCTGTTTCTATCCCCTGAGGCCCTTGGAAGGGTCTTCATGGTGGAGTCTCCCTGTTTTGAGGCAACTCTGGGCTGAATGGGGACCAAATGCATTTCTGGTCTTGTTAAGCTACAAACAGAATCTCAGGAAGGAAACAATGTAGGGCACTGTCGTTTCTGAGAAGCACCTATACTTTTTGTACCTGTAGATCTTAATTCGGTTCATTCATTTATCCTTGCTTTAGTCTATTTTTGTGTGATTGAGCAAACAGACTAAGGATTTTAAGAAAGAAAATGTGGAATTGGGGGAGAAACACATGCTAACTAGTCTTGAAATTCAGGAGAATAAAAGATTTCGAACACAGGCTTAGGTTTAGGCAAAAAGTAACCTATCGTGTATGGAAAACATGTTTTAACCAAATATAACATAAAAATTGGATAAAATTCTCTTGATGAAATTTTGATGTGAAAGAAGGGGCCCTTCATCACTTCCTACAGGAGCATATTTTCCATCTGGTTGCATCTGAACAGCTAGAGTCACAAGTTACCAAAGACAATGATCTTTTGTTCTTAGGATCCTTGTGAATGGTTTCTATGTAAAGACAGTTGAAATCTCAGACCTAACGGTTAGGTTTTACAGATTAGGTGGCTTTCATTTTAAGGTGGTTCGATTGGAAAGTGAAACCACCTCTATGACCCTTGTGGGAAGAGATTTGTATAGTCAGTCAGGAAAGCTGGAAAGGAACTTGGCTGCTGTGTGACACGGAGTTAACATCTTCCCTCCCCTCTTGCTCCTGAATGAGGAGTGCAGGTGGAACGGATGAGTGTGTCGCTTTATTGCACTGACCTAGTGTTTTCTCTCATATTTTGAGGTTTTACATTGAGGTACAGCTTACCACTAAAGAGGAGGCTTTTTTTTTAATTTCAGCTATCTTGTCAGGGTAGTTCAATAAAGCAACCGTGTGTGTTTCTCTCCTTCCCCTCTGTTTTTTGCTGCTTCTCAGCCTCATAAGTAATGTCCAAGGAAAACCCAGGTGCTCCAGGAAATGGTACTGGTGACTCAGTTGTTGACTTACTTCCTTTTGAATCGGAATTGGAAGTGCCCTGGCGTGGTACGGGAAGAAATACACCACAGCCTTGGATGAAATGGAGAAACTATTTCTGATGACTGTTTATAATCAGTAGGACACAGTATAGACTAGTGACCACAAAATATTAAATGTTTTGTTTTGGGCCTTCTCCTGCCTTTCCCCTACTTGCTCTCCTTCCATCTTTCCTTTATACCCACCTTAATTCTTCCGCCTTTCTCTTTCCTCTTTTTTCTCTCCCACCTTATAATTCCGGCTGATGAGCCTTATTGGAGATACAGGTTAATTAACACTCATCTACCGTAGGCCTTTTGTTAACACGGGAATCCTTTTACATTCTATGGCAGGATATTCACCTTCCCAAAAAACTTCTGACCCCAAATTCTGTATAGTACCCCTTAGAAACAATAATTGGAAGAACACTGTGACTAGAAGATGTGGATTCTGTTCCAAGTTTTAAACCGGTCGCTTGACTTCTCTGGTCCTCAGCCCATCAGCTTATGTACACTGGTATCACTGACCTTCTCTCAAACCTGGTTACCAGGGTTGTCCTTCCTGACAAGAGAACATTTTGGGGATCCTTTTCACTGTTGTTTGGTCCGTTGATTAATAATTTCTGCATCTCTGGAGCATACCTCTCAGTTCATACACACACACAGGAACACTGTTCACTGTCGTATGAGGGATCTGTGACAGGGCCCAGGTAATGTCCTTATTCTAATGGCTGAAAAAGCTAATGTCGTGCTATCTTTCTATACTTTTGGACAGGTAAAGAAACAATCTTAACTATGTGCTTCTCAAATTTTTCCAAACTTAGCCACATGTTCCCAAATTTTTTTCCAAAAAATTCCATCAAATTTATCCATCAAATAAACTTCCACCCAGTAGCTTATTTGCATTATGTTGTATCTCCCTCCTTTCTAGTCTCCCTAAAATGATTAAAAATGGGTTTCCTGGCAATGAGAATACCAGCAATAGTAACCAGTTCATTCCTGCCCATCTTATCATTTCAGAAGTAAAGTTTCTGATGAAACAGTCTGACAGTCTGTGTTTCTAAAATTTGTGGCTAAGATGGGGATCAGCCTCTTGGGGGCAGCTCACCTGCATTGGTTTTTGGTTCTACATTCCCATGATATTCAGGCCTTGGCTTCAAAGAAGAAAAGCAAATACATGAACAGAGACCCGCAGAAAGTGTGAACACCTGAGACTCCGGCTATTGCTCGGAAATCTTCTGCTGGTAGTTTTCGGAAGCCAGGTACGCCTGGTACCGGGAGCGTTTTCCGGGCCCTGCCCTCGTGGAGTCTGCTGGGGCAGGAGAATGGAAGGGAGTGTTTTGCTGGTGTCATTCCCCAGAGCCAGCGCTCTCATCTCCCAGGACATCTGTCCCAGCCATACACCCATAGCCTTCTGTCTTTAAGGTGGGACGGGGGGCAAAGTTAAAGGGCAGCAAAGTTGTAGGGTACACACAGAAGCGAACCTCCACGTGACAGAGAGATGGGTCCTACTCAGAGTCTCAGGGAAGGCTGTGCTCATGAGTAGCATGCTGCCTATTTCTGCTCTGGCCCCTGGTCTGAGAATTATAGCTTGAGGCAAAGTGGTCCCATCCTTGTATATGCCACCACCAATGTCTGGGTGTGCCCATGTTTTTATCACAGCATAACAGCACTAGTTGGAGTTCCCAGGATACTTTATTCTTTTGTTCAGTCACCATTCCAATAAAACAATTAGTGTAAAATATTGCAAGTGTTTCTAAATTAAAGCAGAGACATCAAATCCCCCTCTCAGGCCTCTTAGAAGATGACCCCTGTGAATGAAAGAGCAGCAGCAGAGAGGCCAGTGAGCGCCTGGCCTTTGTTTCTTCTAGGACTGGGGCTGCTGGGCTGAGCTGATCTTGGGAAGAGCCACCTGACTCAATAGCTATGGTCTCTGAAGGCAGGTGTGGCCCTAATGGGGAACAGAAAACAGAAACAACACAGCGCAAGAGAAAACTGCTACACCATCTCCTAAATGTATTGCCATTATTGTCACATCACTGTTCTGTAGAATTCACTTAGAAATCACTCACTGACTGTTCTTCAAGAGGGTTAGCTGCCTCCTTGTCTCTGCTAATAATTGTAACGAGGCAATCCCTTCATTTTTAAATCAATGTGGGAAGTAACCGTGACTCTGAGATGGTAATGAGCAAGTAAAAATGGCACACACAGGTGTCTTTGGCTTTTCAGCTATGGCCGTAAGTTTGCATTTTCCCCTGAAATGGATCAGTTCTCATAACTTGGAAAGGTGTGGCCTCAGCTGGCCGCATCCCCACACGTGCTGGCTCAGATGAGCTGAAGTGTTTAGAGCCCTGGAACCTGCAGTCTGTCCTTGAAGTTTTTCTCCTCCAGGAGACTCCCCATGTGAGCAACAAAGCAGAAGGCCATTTTCAAGGCGGGTTTCTACTTGAGTATTGAATGAGTCAGCATTACATTTCAGTTTCTTTCTGATCATCATGTGCCCCTGCCCCCATGTTTAATTTACAAGTCAGCGTTATTCTAAAGGCCAGCAGAAAGGTCGGCGACCTTATTTTGGTTTTTCTCTTCTGCTAGATTTAAGTATTACACCTAGTGCTGATTTAAAAAAACAAGAAACAACAACAAAAACTCTTTTATGAATTGAGTTTTCGTTTAATCCAGAATTATGAATAGGAGAAAAGCTTCTTACCATTTTAACAGCAAAACAATGCTTAGATGCTGGCTTTCTCATGGAGGTAGTGCTTACAGTTCACTGCTCTTGGGCCCCCCCCGAGTTGATCCCCCTGACCTGCCCCCTCCCCTCCTTGGGCACCCTTCCAAGCTAAGTTGGCCCCTCTGTGCTTTTCTGCTGGATGACACAGTGGAGGTGGGAGTTTTTCTCTAGAAGAAGCTAAGAGGAAAGGATGAGGACCCAGAGGCCTCTAGAGCAGGAATGGGCTTTTATGGAAAGGAATTACAAACCTCTGAATTGATTCACACATAAATGCCTGCCCAGTCTGTTTTAAGGGATGGCGGTCTGGCCTTTTCCTTGAAAACCTGAGTAAAAGGGCAAACTCCACGGTCAAGTAGGAACTTTCTTTTCCATTTTAGAAAACGTATTCAGTAAGGAAGGTAATTATAGAAACTTAGCTTGTTGTGTGTTCTACTCTTGGACATTGTTTTAAGTCATACCATGCAGAAATACTAACTGGTGCTGTTGCAGCTAGTTACTCAGCAAATACTCGTGTCCTGAGATCTTCTTGTGACTCTGTGGCATGGCTTCATATGACAGTTGTGTCAGCGCTGTGGTGTTTACCTAGAGAGATGTGGATGAGTAGTCTCTGTTTTGTGTCTAACTAGTCAAGCAAGTATAATAATTTAACCTCCAAGCCTCAGCTTCTCCACTTGAAAAATTATGTCACTTATCTCCTAGGAAGGTGAAGATTGAATGAGATTCAGGGTAATGATTATTTCATGTCACCTAAGTACAAGTTAAGACCTGGGGCAGGAAGAGGTCAGCAGCTTGAAGGATTGAATGAAAGGAATATGACATTCTTCTGTTGGGAGCTTAACAGGAACCTGAGATCAGTGTCTCTGGTTGGCACCGAACAAAAACAGACAAAATGCTATATATAGATGTTCACTTACCATTAGTTTAGTTTCCTGACATGACACACAGGGAACATGTGAAAGAACCAGAAAAATAGCTTTGTGGGAATGGACTAGTGGAGTTCCCAAGAATCTCCCTCACATGTGACTCAGCTAGACCAAAAAGGAATTTCCCATCTCGCTTCCCTGGTGACTAATGAGCCAACGCAGCTGTAAAATACAGTCGACTAAGAATACATTAAATACTATAGAAATCAAGGGGTGTAGAACTTGAAATGGAGAGAGCAGAAAAGGCCAGTGGCAGGTGGAGCCCATACGCCCCCAGGGAGCCATTAGCAAGCCCCACAGTGCCCAGAAGTCCTGTTGCAGAAACCGCAGTGGCAGGCCCCAGATTGTCACTTCTGGGACACCTGGCTCGAGAGCAGCCAGCCTTGCTCGTTTTAGGAGTTGAGCTGGCCACTTAAGTGCTATCTATTTTATAAATCAGATAACTGTTTAACTTAGGTGTTGACTAGTTAGTATTGTTGATCTTGCAGAACATTTTTTTTTTTGCCCAAGTGAAGTTGCACATGGCTTTTCAGGTTAGACGGCAATGGGAAGTAGAGTGACTTGGGGGTCACAAAGGGGCTCAGCAGAGCCTCCCTGAGGATGACGCAGGTGACACTCTGTCTGCGGTGCCACGCTGCCTTAGGCTGCATGTCTGTTCAGTGGAGAAAACCGGGATGGCCTGGATCCATGTGCCTCTTGGTCATTCTCAGGGAGAACCCTCAGAGATTGGAGAGTGGGGTCTCAGGTTGGTTTGGTGCCCTGTCCATCAGAAACCATCTTTCACACAAGTGCCTTGAGCCTGACCAGTGGCCTGGCAGAGCAGCAGCCTTGTGCCCCATCACAGACCTACCCCGCCACGCCCAAGAGTGCTGTCAGAGGGCCAGGGAGAAGCTTCCTCCCCTCCAGCTCCTACTGAAGGAAACTAGGCCAGGCAGGATTTAGCAACTCTGAGAGGTCCACAGGAACCTAAGGCAAAGAGCTGAGTTAAAAAGAGCCCTCTCTCTTAGGGACCTCAGCCCCATCGTCTGCACACCTGAAGCAGATTCTCCATCTGCTTATCTTTTGTCACACGTGTGAGGGATACATTTGGGCAGCGGGATTTGTGAGGAGCTTCCGGCTGAGACAAAATTCCAAACACGCATCTTTGCCCTCGGCACCCAACTGACCAACTCACGTTTGTTGTGCCCACTTGGTCCGTGGCTAGAGGGGTGGACTGAGCACATCCATCTCTTGTAAACAGTATTGGGGCTTGTTCCCTTCCTCTCCCTTCACTGGAACAGTCTGAGCACACTGATCTTATCGAAGAAGTGGATCTGATGAACCACCATCTTCAGAGGGATATACAGAAAAATTGTTTGTTCTAAGTCAAAGGACCTGGTCACCCTTGCCTGTTTCAGGTAGCTCAGCCTCTCTCACTACTAGAAAAAACAAGTGTGACAGGGGATGAAATAAATGCAGTACTTATTTAGTAGCCTGGAGCCAAAAACTATCCCAGCCCCTTTTCTTACCTTTGAAGGCTCCTCTGTGCCAGAGCGCTCAGTAAAGCGAAAGAGGCATCACTGAGGAGAGAGTGAGGTTTGGCACAAGGACCTTTTGAATCCACCCAGATGTGGGGTGTCTCTACCTCCCTGTTATGAACCGTTCTTATATATGGTTATGCTGCACATACATGCTCTTTTATTTCTCAAGCCAACATTTATCTTTGATGTTGCCTGGGGTCGGCCAGCGCTGGAACAACTTCTAAATATAGACGTACTAGCAGACTAAATCTTCGAGCCTGGCAGTAATTCAGTTGGCCAGCGCAACCTTATTTTTTATTTGATTTATCTCTGCCGTTTCTGACAGGCTGAGCTATGCCTGTTACAAAGAGTGCACAGCCCAGAACTGCTCAGCCCTTTTCTGGATCCAACAGCCATAGGCTACAAGCACATAACAACTGATAACCAAACCCATGTAACTTTTTTAGCAGACAGTTATCAAATGTGGAAAGGGCAGGTTGCGAGGGCAGCAGGCGTGGCTGTGACAGACCCTTAAGAGAAGGAGGTCAGCGGAAAGGGGCCGTAGATCGAGAAAACATCGGGAAGAGCTGCACTCACGTGACCAAAGGGAGCCAGGTCACTGTGGGTTCTGGCACCCTGTGTTGTCCATTCTTATTTTCTCGCTCCAGGAAGAGGAACAGGAAGGATCATTTCCAGTCTGTTAATTTGGAGGAGATTGAAAATATCAGCCAACTTCATCTGTTAGTGCCAGTTTTGGAAATAGCAGCTTCCAGGGTCATTAGTGCCAGGGTAATTAGAAATGTTAGCCAGAGCAACCACATTCCCCACAGTCTACAGAATTACTCCTGGCAGGAAAATACTGTAGCCTGAATTAATTGGAGTGTGTGTGAGTTATATGTTAGAACTGGCAATGGATGTGTTAATTCCTTAACAGGAAAACAACCCGCTTAGTTGATTCATCTTCCCAAGTACTGAGGACAGCTTTATGAAGACACTTAAGTTAAGAAAGAAGAAAAACTGACTTGGAAAAAAAATTGTTTTCAGCCTTTCAGTTCATAATTTTATAAATTAACAGTTACTTTTAAACATTTAACCTTAAAAATTAGTTGCAAATGAATCAAATTCTTTTCATATACTTAGATACCAGTTTTCAAATAGGCATCCCCACCTGTAACTTGATTTCTCCACTGGAACTTTATTCCACTGCATATTTATACACAGGTACCAAGGAGAGGTTACCAGTGGAGGCCCTTTGAAAAGCTTTTTAATGTGTTCACTCAGGTGGCTTTGGGTAATGCCATCCCTAAACCATCATCAAAAGACTGTTGTATGTCTATTTAAAAATCTCTCCACAGTTCTCTACAACTTTTGGGGTAGCATTTTGAAAAATCTTAATTTAGTCTAAAGTGTAGCTTGGTAAGATGAAGTAACTTTATTGCCATTGATTAACAGTTTTCATTGATCTTTATCATTGAAGATGGCTACATTTTTATCTTCTACAAAAATAGTTTTTAAAATCTCTTCAGAGAGGCCTTACTCTGGGATGGTTCTGAAGGAAAAGGTGTGGACTGAGTGCATGTAGAAGGTAGAAGCCTTTATTCAGGCATACAGTGAACGTGTGTTCTAGCACGCGCACTTCCGCTTCCTTCCTTCCTTCCTTCCTTCCTGTTTGTAGTGCAGGACAAATCTATAAAAGTTTACTGAGAAACTTCATACCAGTAGCATAAATGGATGTGCATCAACATAGAAGAGTATAATATTACATAACAAATTAACTCAAAACTTAATGGCTTAATGCAGTCGCTTTCTTATGTGCCTGGATTGTGGGTGGGAATTTGAACAGGACACTGAGGAAATGTCTTGTCTGGGTACCGCACTTGCTGGAGCTTCAGCTGGGAGGGCTCATTAGGGGTTCATATCTTCTAGTGCGGTCTTCCCTCACAAGTCTAGTGTTCATGGGTAGTTTTGGTAGGACCTCATCTGGGGCTCCTTCACAGCATGGCAGCCATTAGGGAGTCAAAATTGCAAAAGTTAATGTTCCTAGGGAAAAGACAGAAGCTGCATCACCTATTCAGACCTAGCCTTGGAAGTCACACAGCTTCATGTTCTCTCAGTTACGAGTGAGTCACGAGCACACCCACATTCAGGAGAAAGGGCCATAGATTTTGCTCCTCAGTGGTAGAGTATCAGAGAGTTTGTGGACTTGTTGAAAATCACCACCATGTGACACAAGGCTTCTCTCGACTCCCTTAGTCATGAGAAACCATTAATAAATCTTTTCCCCTTTATCTTTGTATAGCACATGTGGTGTGTTTGAGTAACTAGACCATAGATACGAGGCCATGAATTTTGAAAGTGCAACATAACTCGTTTTCCTACTGTTCCTTCTCTTCTGAGTGTTCTGGGGAGAGGGAGAAGGAAGGCGTAAATGTGCACCCAGAAACGCAGTGGTCGGTGGGGACTCAGGCCCTGCTCTGCTCAGGGAACGATGGAAGAGATCACTATCTGCTCCCTTAGTGATAAGGACAGGGAACCGGGAGGTGAACGGTATCTCTGCCAGTTCGTGCCTCTGCCTCATGTCCTGCTCCTTTGGGTTGACTCACAGCAGGTCAGCAAAGTATTTAAATTTTTGTTGGGGGGGTAACTAAGAAACATAATTTTGTTTAATAGCTAATTTTTATTAAACTACATATTAGGAAGTAATGGGAAATATTCAAGTAGATAATTAAATTGCAGAAGATAAAAATAGGAAAATGGAGTCTGTGTCTTTCAAAATATCTAAAACCTTTTATATTTATAATTAAACTCAAAATTCATTTTAAACAATGAAACAATGTGTGATAAGGTTAACATCTTTGTCCCTGGGGTCATTAACACATCTGGGCAAAAATATTTCTAAGGGTGAGTCATTCTGGGCTACGTAGCCACATAAGTATATTTTACTCACTCCTCCAAGCCCTCTTCTCTCACCCCTGCCTTCCCGAGACAGGGCCCTTTCAAGTCGGATGCAAAGTGGGAGGTTATTGACATTCTTCAGAATTTTGCAGGGACCTTGTTGGATCCAGAAGGACATCTGGATTCATTATTTTTGGACTTGTAACCAAATTCTTGACTCTTCTAAGAAAGTGAGGATGAGGATGGAGCAACAGGCAAATGCTGCTAGAGCATATGCTCTTCTACGTGTTATAAGGCTGGAACTTTCCTCCAGAGATGTTGACCCCCTTTAGAATGAATCTAGAACTGAAAGGTGACCCTTGCTCACCAAGGATAAGATGAATGAGATGTCCAGGCTAGGCCAGGAGGCTTCGTGGTAAATACGGCTTTAGTACACAGGGGACCACACTGCCTGAGACGTGCTAGTGGAAACGGGGAATGGCCAAGGCTCTAGAAAGTAGATGACATGCCCTATGTTTTTGTTCAGTGGTAAGACAGAGGACATAGAGGCAAAGTGGGAAGCTTAGGACTGGGGAAGGACTGATCTGATATGTGTACGTGAGCCAGCTTGCTGGCAAATCCAGTGCTTCCCTGGAGAGCAAATTTGACCAGAAGTCGAGGACATGGTGCCCTGGGCTCTGGTTGCAAAACTGTTCCACGTGTCTCAACACCCAGGGTATTATTGAACTGGTACTCTCAGGGTAAGTCTGGGTGTGGGGTGACAGTAGATTAGCAAGGACCATAAATTCAGTTGAATGAGAAGGGACAAAAGAAAGCAACCCAGGTTGGTAATACCGCACCTCATGCCAGATTGAATGCTGTGAAGTTTATTGGCACACAGTTGATTTGCACTTCAAGATTGCTTCACATTGTAGTAAAGATGAGCTTTGTCCTTGAATGAACCTAATGTGTGCTCATGCATGGCCTACATTGTGAAATGGAAACAAGCCAGGGAACCCTGAAAATCTGCCTTTTTTGGCCTGTGGACACTGGCAGTAGAATGTGAGGCCAGAACAAGGCTGGGTGTTACATTGCCTCGTGTCAGATAGAGCCCAGGGGCCAGGTCTGCTCCAGAATGATCAGGGGTTTGGGCTCAAAGCCCCCTCTCCCCTTTTTCTCTAATTGGGGTGAAGTTTCCTTCTCTTCCCCAGGAGAGCAGGAACACAGGTGCGCTATTTCAGGGAGTTTCTGGTCCTCATCTCTCACATGCGCCTGATCCCACCTGGAAGAGCATCCTGGCCCCAGCTCTTCCCTTGGGCACCAGCCAGCTTCTGGGCCTTTTAGACCCACTCCTGACCCCACTCCCCACTCTCCTCTCTTCTGTGTGAGTCACAAGTTGGCCTAGCAGCAGTGGTTGACCAGGGTAGGGCCTGGGCCCCGGACATACCTGCTTCCTGTGTTTGACCGGAGTCTTGATGACAGCAAGCCTGAAAACGGTCGGATCGCCCATTTCTGTTAGGGCCATGTTTTAGCGGGAAACTTTGCCCCAGGATGACTTTAAATTATTAAGCGTACGTTTCCTTTCCAGGTGAAGGTGGTCTGTCTCAGGAACCCTGTGTCATTTAAGTTAGATTTTATTAGAACAAAGAACATTTCACAGGTTGTAATCTCTCAGAATCATTTGAAGCCATGCTACCTATAAAATCTGGAAGTTACGATTTGCCACCTGTAAGACTTCACTCATATTAAAGGCTTGCACATATTTAATTTCTGATAAACAATGATTAAGCATTCATGTTGTAATTCCTGTCAGTTTGTCTGAATCTTTCAACCTTCTAGACCACTATCTTAACAAAAAATCCTGTCCATTTCTGTCAACAACAAGAACTGGGAAATATTTTATTTATAAATGCTGTTTGCAACCTGTGCTTCCTCTTGGTTTACAAGCAAATTCTCAACATCACTTTGAACATGGACCTTGGTGCCTAAGCCCCCAGAGCCATTCCAGAGCCGGGCACCGGCTGCCGTGGAAGACCAGGGCTGCGGGGGCTTTCTCCATCCTCATTTGCTTCCTTCTCCGCTGTGGATCACTGTTCCCTGCGGTGACTTTTATGAATGTTATTTTTTTTTCTTCCCAGGTGGCCCTTTTAAAATAATCTCCATGTCATACATGAATATTTCCTTTTACTCAAAAGCTTCTCTTGTGTCTGAAATATTTTAACCTAACTTTCCACGGTGTTTGCTTTATTCTCAGCGACTTCTAAAAATTCACCAATAAGCCTTACTTCTTTAACTCTGTGAACTATTTGGACCCTTACCCCTTCTGACTCTATAGACTCTGGTTCTCAGACTTGATTCTAAGGTTCCCGCAAGTCTGCCTCTTTTTCATGTTCTTAAGGACCATGAACAAAGTACACCTTGGAAGGCAGTAAGATGGAAAATTTGGCATACTTTGTCTAAACAAGTTGGAGTTTATTTAGCAGTTGTTCCTGATGCTGAAGTAGTAATTGAAAATAAAAATGTTAGCAACATAGGAAATGTCTTAAAGGTCACAGGATGCCTGCCCCCTCCCCACCCCACCCCCCACACCATTCTTTAGTGAGCCCCATTGCAATGGCCCTTTAAAAGATAAAAGTCTAGTTCTCAGCATTGATGCCTCTGCACTCTTCTTTCTCATTTAAATCACGGACAGTCTGGTTTTCACCATATTGAAGCAAATCAACCTAGTAAGGAACAGACTGACTTTTATTTACTGGCTGTAGTTCTGAGCGCCAGAAATGGGCAAAGGAGACCAAACAAAGAAATACGAAAAATGAGGCATTGAAGGGCAGCCAGCATTGGGTTTGGAAGGGATGAGGCTTCCGTGGCGGCAGGATGTGCCTTTCTTGCTCTGTTTACTCTAAGCTCAGAAGTAGAGGAAAAAGAAGGTAGATCACACTGCAGCCTGAGAGGGATACAAAACATACTGGGGCATAGAGTGTAATCAGACACTGGCTGTAATTATGCAAATGTGTGTATAAAGAGCTTTTATATGAATAAATCGTCTGCAGCAACCTTAACACTCAAGGTTAAAGTAAGCAGAAGGACACAGCGACTTCACTCAAGGAGCAGCGGAAAAATGCTATGCTTTACTGTTGGCACCTGAATGTTCTTTGAACCCTTGATAAAAAGACTTTTGGATCTTAAAGAGATTCAGACTTCTCCTCCCTTCCTGGAAAGGCACCACTTTGCTCAGGGAGGGGCTGGTGGGGAAGGGTCAGTGTGAGGATGCAGGTGCAAGGTGGTTTTCAATCTGGTCATCCTAGTAACACTTCCAGCTAAACGTATGTTTATTTGGTTTTTAATTAAAATTTACCTGGAATGTGATTTAATGGTAAGCATTTGGAGGTCTGCTTAAAGGAAGGAAATGTTTGAATTTGCTTAGAAGAAAAATGTGCTTTCGTCTTTTTTTGTAATAAAATAAATTGAGAACTTCAAACATACTTTGGAAGGCCCAGGGCACAACCATCTGATTAGAATGCTAAGATACTTTCAATGTTGTTGGGTGTTTTTCTTTGCATGAACGTAGATAAAATACTGTGGATTACGGGTAGAAAATATTTGCTCTAGCATACTGCTGATGTGAGTACTCCATGCCTCCAAGCATGGCACAGTGCAGTCGGGTTCTGTTTTTTTTTTCGTATTCATTGGTCTATTAAGAGAACCCACTGGAGTGTTTTCTTTTCACTTCAAGGAATTTGAAGCATCATGTAAGGCTAGAAAGGCATTAAAAATATATTTCCAGTCTCATAAGACACATAGGAGTAGCCGTAATACATATAAATGAATTCAGCCAATGTTCCAAGTGCTTATCAGCTATTCATTTCACCTCTGCAAGCATTGATTGAGCTCCCAGATTGTCCAAAGCACTGTTATGAGAACAGCAGATGTGGACGAGATGATTCAAAGGCATGTGACCAATATTTAGGGATCAGTGAGCAAATCGCCCACCATCACCGGAATGTGCAAGTGGGGAGATTGGTGGCTGAGGCAAGACAGGACAGGAGACTGGGAGGCTTTCTGTGGCAGGTCAGGCTGGGTAGACAGCTCTCGGCTGCTGGGGAGGACCCCCTCGGCTGCTGGGCAGACGCTGGGGAGCACCGTGCATTTCCCACCCTGGCGGTCCCTCCAGGGCAGCAGACTTCCTCTCAGTTGGTCGGACTGGGCAGTGCGACCAACCTGAGTGAGGAAGATTTGAGAAATTGGGTATTGTCATATGCCTGAGAGGGCCTTTTTATTTTGTTAACCGAAGCCACCTTAGAAGTATCACAGATACAGAGCATTAGTCATCTCAGGTACAGAATTTCCTGAAGTGCCTTTATGCTAAGGATGACATTTCATTGAGAGCATTTTTATGTGCAACTAAAAACACTTTGCTAGAAGCTTTCCTGCTCTTGGTTTAGTTCATCCAAACTAGGACGTTAAACAGTTATTCAAAACGTTCCTTCATTTTTTTATGTTTTTTTTTTTAAAAAAACTCATGTGTCTTGTTTCACTTTTCTCTTAGGGAAAAAGAAACAGTGGTTTCAGGCAGTGCTTCTTTGGGAGCCAGAAGCATTGCAAGTTGACAAAGCTTTGTCCAGCAATGGGGTACACATTCAGGCTGGCCGCCCGGAATGACATCGGTACCAGGTATGGCGTTTCCTTGTCCTCATGTGTGTGGTCATTACGCGTCTTCCTCCCCTGCTTCCGGAAGGCATGAGGACACTGCTGCCTCCACACTGAACCGATTTAAGGCTTTTCGAGGAGGAATCTTAGTCAGAGGGAAGAAGGCCACTTCTGAGGTGATAATGCCACTGGGTGGCCCCTTTGCATTCTTGCAAGCTATAATGCAAAGGCCCCGGGAGGCGCCTCTCTGAGAACCAAGATGAAGGTAACAAGTGCAGATACTGAAAGGAATCCCTCTTGCAGCCGCATTTTTTTTTCAGGTCCCTTGGCCTTTTTCTTTCATCATGTTAGTGAACTACTCATTCTGTTACTTTTTCCAATTGTGTATTTCCTGATACAAAGAAAGGGGTGCAGGGCCAGCCACTGTCGTCCAGCTGAGGTTGGATTCTTACAGGAGGGGAGAAAATATGAACTGCCAGGCCACCACAGCTCAGAGGCTGCAGGAGGAAGACAAGAGCAAGTGTGCAGCAAATCGTCGGTGGTTGCAGATGCTTTGAGTGACTGTCTTTCAAGTGTACTTCCTTGATAACTCATGATTAAAGGAAAAGTCTTTTCATCACTGCTTATTGAAAATCCTAAAGGTTCAGCACATCACTGGTCTCCACCTTTTTTTGAGTCTCCGTCTCCACCCATGATAGCTGTTGCAGTTTTAGGGTTCACTGGTTAAAGAGTGATAACGATAAAGGCTTCCATGGTTGAAGAATTTGTAAATGATGGGAAAATACCCACAGACTTCTGAAAAGTAGCACTGTGTGTATTTGTAAAACATTTATTTTATCAACAGACATTATTTATGTTCACACTGAGTCAAAGACTCCTTGGTAGCTGTGGCTCATAGCTTGGTAGACATGGCACTAAATTGTGCTTTCTGTGGGGTGCTTTTGGGGGAAAATAAGTTCTTATATTTTGTCCTGTAATGCATTGTGCTTTTTAAGCAGAAGACTGAAGGGGGACATTGGCAAATAAAAGTTGTGATCAGAAGTATCTCAAAACGCCTTCCTTTGCTTGCTGAAGCGCTAGGCCCCAGACTTTCCCACCCAAGCAGCCTGTGCAGTAGGCAGTCCTGTCCTCTCCCACTGAAAGTACTGAGGCTCTTCACGTGCCCCTAAACCTGTGCGCTCCTGCGTTTATTTCTCTACAGTAGTTACAGCCAAGAGGTGGTATACTACACACTAGGAAACATTCCTCAGATGCCCTCCGCACCAAGGCTTGTTCGAGCTGGGGTCACCTGGGTCACGCTGCAGTGGAATAAACCAGAAGGCTGTTCACCTGAGGAAGCGGTCACCTACACCTTGGAAATCCAGGAGGATGAAAATGTAAGTTTTGCTGATCTTACACCCTTGCATGTGTTCTCTGTAAGTCAGTATGGCATAACTACAGGACCCCATGAAAGTCGAGTAGCTACACAAATTCAAAACCAAACCCTTAACGTCATCCACTACAGCCACCACCACCAGCAGCAACCTGTCCTTCCCACAGTCTTTCCCATCTCAGTGCGTGGCATCTCCATCCTCTCTCGTGGGGAACCGAAAACCCTCCCAGTCATCCTTGACTCCATGTATAATCAGTCAGCAAATCCTTTTAAATCTTCCTTCAGGAGTTATTCAGAAAAATCACTATTTCTCAACACCTCCAGGGCAATGCCTCTTTCACAAGCCACCAGTCTCACCTCTGGATTACTGTGATGGCGTCTGAAGTATTTCTGCCCCCTTCACCCTGACTATACTAGACTCAGCCCTCCACAGGAAGCCTGGGTGATCCTGTCAGTGCTGGGCTCAAAACCCTTCCCATCTCAGTGCTGCCCTCTGCCTTCCAGAGGGAAGGCCTGCACTCCCCTGATGCCCACAGCCCTTTGTTCCTGCTACTGTAGTCTCAGGGGGCACGCCAAGGGGCACGCCAGGCAGCCCTGCCCCAAGGGCCTTCGCAGGGCCTAAGCCTTGTGGCTAGAATGCCCTTTCAGATAGCTGTGACTCTCTTCCCTCATTTCCTTGAGGTGTCTTCTCACACGTCACCTCTTTGGAGAGCCCTTTCCTGGCCTGTAAAGCAATGCTGTCTAATCCAGCTTTCCATGATAAAAATGTTCAATAGTTTGTGCTGACCAATAAGGTAGTGTCTATTGCCACATGACTGTTGAGCATTTAAAATATGGCTGTGGGCTCAAGGAATTAAATTTTTAATTGTAACAGAGTCACCCATGTGTAAAGAGCCACCCATGACTGCCTTATTTAACCTGTGCAGCTATAAAGAACAGCACCTTACTGGGTCCACCATTCTGTCCTTTTACCCAGCTTAATTTTTTGTTACAGCACTTAGTGCCGTGTGATATGCTTCATGTTTATATATAGGCTTTGTTTTGTTTTAGTCACTTTCTCCAGCTGGCACGTTAGTTGCTCTGGCCTGTCCTTGGGCAGTACTTGAGCCCCTGGGGCCTAGAAAAGAGGGCCTGGTGCGGAGAAGGTCTCAGTGATATTGGATGGGTGGATGATAGTCACATTGAATGAATTTTGTACATTCGGCTTTTAGTGGGATATTTATTCCTTCCCCATCCAAGCTGTCCTTTCTTCCTTGGCCAGAAGAGGACACTGTGTGGTCAGAAATCTCAGCCAGTTTATTGTGCAGCACATTGCAACTTGGCAGCGAAGACCTCAGCACAAGGGGTTTTTTTCAGGACAACATTTAAATAATTTTTTAACGTACGTACTGCTTTGTAACAACTACCATTTGGTGGTTAAGTTCTTTGTTTAAAATGCTTATTGAGTAACCAGGGAAAGTTTGCTCTTAAAGAAAGCATATGGTGGCATCTATTGCAAAGCAAATTTTTACATTCTCTCCGAGAGCATTGTTCTCATTGAAAATAGTATTAGCCTTACGATAAAGTTGAACAGACCCAGGAGAAATTACAGTGTGATAGTGTTTAATTTTTACCTAAAGCTGGAGTGCTGTCCTCAGCACCAACACTTCGGACACCTTTGCAATAGCTGCCAGACCTCTGGCCTACTGGCGATGGCGGAAAGAGGCCACATAAAAACCCTACATGCACCGGTGTGTAATGTCCAGGTTTTATGGTACTGATGTTTCTTTCTGGCTTTGCCCTTTCAGGATAACCTTTTCCACCCAAAATACACTGGAGAGGATTTAACCTGTACTGTGAAAAATCTCAAAAGAAGCACACAGTATAAATTCAGGGTGAGTCAGTCATTTTGATACCTGAACTGCTTAAAAAAGAAGCTGGTTTTTGTTTTACCCATTTACTATTTTAAATTGATGCTACAGGTCAAAATTTTTTTTTAATTCACTGCATTTACATTTAAAAAAAAACATTATAATATGCACACCAAACTAATTTTGAGAGAGAAACCTACTTTTGAGAGAGAAAACTGTCGTAATGTGCTGTAATAAATTGCTTCACAGCACGGCCACACGGCCCTGCCGGGAAGACCCACACCAGACGCTCAGTGTGCGTGTCTCTCACCTGCACGCCACACCCTCCTCTCCACTCGTTCTCCTTTTAACCCGGTTTTTCTGCTACTCTCCATTTTCCTTTGCGCTTCTGCTCATTTTTTTTCTCAACTGTTTCTATTTTTCTTTACCCACTCCCTCCCCACTTAGGCTTTTGCTTTGGTTGTTAACAACCACCATTAATGCCAATGTAGGATTTTATGTTGTAGCCAAAACCAGTGCTTTGCAACCACTAAGAGAGAGAGAACCAGGCTGCTGCAGACTGTTCACTGCCCCTGCGCACGGTGCTTGCTCTCCATTGTGACAGCGTGTGTTTTGGAGAGAGAAGATCCCACCCTCCCTTCTGTAATTTGGGGGTCAGGTGGTGTTAACTGGGCGGGTAGTAGTCACTCAGTACACAGCTGTCAAATTATCAAGTGAAAGTTGTGATTATTTGAGGAAAATGTCAGTTTCTGAGATTTTAAGGAACCCTTGCTATTTGATCCTGGCCGTGAGAACATGGCTATACTGCTAGCATTCCTCCACAAGGTGGCGTTGCACTGCTCTCACACAGGTGAGGTGGTTCCTGTCCGCTTCCTCCCCCTCCGTGTTTTCCTCTCACAGAAACTAAGAATGTGGTGGTAGTAACCGGCATTGCTTTGTGTCTTCTTGAAAGAGTAAAATGGCAGCTAAAACCCACCTTATTCTATTTTTCATTGTTAATAGCCAACTCTACAGAAAATAAGTACTTCATAAATGCTTAGAAAGTAGTAGTTTGAGATTGAGAGAGAAAATGTGTGTATGTGCCTGTGTGACTTTATGGATGCCTTGATCTTGCCATGTTAAAAAACCACCACTGACTTGATGGCTGGTATCTCAAGCATGTTAATATTCTCTCGGTTGTGGTGTAGCTGACTGCTTCTAACCTGGAAGGGAAAAGCTGTCCCAGTGAAGTCTTGGTTTGTACGACGAGTCCCGACAGGCCTGGACCACCTACAAGACCCCTCATTAAAGGCCCAGTTACATCGCACGGCTTTAGTGTCAAGTGGGGTATGTTTGCTGCTGTTGCTTCTTTTTGGACAGATTTTTTAAATGTATTAATTTCAGTAGTGACAAACCAAAATAAAAATTAAAAGGGCAGTATTACAGTACTTATGGGGGTTTTACACATTTGGAAAAAGCAGATGAGAAACATCCAGAGAACTCCACAAATTAGTACAATGGACAATTTTGAAAGCATACCATACTTTCTGATTTTCCTGTATTACATGGTTTTCCTATATTTTTAATGTATTATTGATTTGAATGTAGTAATCTCTGAGTATATATTTCATTCTTCAATAGCTTGCCCTTAAGAAAGCAGTCATATTTAATGTAAAAATTTGTTTTATACAGTTAATATTGAAGTAAATTTCAAAATTTAGGTATGCCATCACGAGTAAATTTTGACATGCACAATGTTCGCATTAAAATGAATTAGGAACACTTTAGATTTTGTTGTAATTTGTAAATGACCAGCCAGAGGTCTTCAACTTCAGGCATTTTTCCTATTAAGTTCCTTGTGTAGTGGTTGGGGCATCAGGTAGAATGATACTGTGGCTCACCTCTGCTGCTTCTCTTATTTCAAGGACATGAATGCCATTAGGATATTGATAAACATTTGCAATTACATGTAAAGCTTTTATGATATGTATATAATTATCACTAATGTCATAATAATACTAGTTATCTAAAAGGTTAAAAAAAATAGAATTTAAAATAAGATTTTATGTGGCAGCCCAAGTAATATAAAGGGAATTTAAGATATTATTGAATCATTGTTGGAAACCAACCACTGAGACATATAACTGTTTCAAATCACCTAATAATTTTGAGACAGAATTATTAGGGTATGTATTTCCCTGGAAGATCAATATGATTAAGAGAAACTGTAAAAATTTAGGTGTGCTTTTTGCCAGACCGTAAAGCTTTTTTGTCCTCAGAAAATCTTAGAAAGTTCTGTTAACACCGTATATTTACTTTCATTAGCCATATGCTGTAATATTTAACTTTGTTGTTTTAAATATCTATTACTGAAGTCTGTATGCATTAATGGAAATCGCAGGTTAAAGGAGAAGGGAAATAAAGTTTCTGAGTCTTTATGTGAGTAATCTGAGAGTACATCTAAAATACAGAGGTGGCTGACTGATAGCAGAGGTAAATTCTGCGTAGTCTTACAAAATTACAATGCAAGATATGTTTCTGCTCAGAAGAGAAAAGTTACACGCAGTTAGGAGAGGACTAAATACCCAGAGTGTCGCAGGGCTCTGGTCATAAGCCAGAACCTCTTCCTCAAACCACGTCTTTAGTGTATGTACTCATTGGTCCATAACTCTGGTTTTGTATTAGTCTCACTTGGGAAATAAAGTTTGATTAATAGCAGGCTGTGGTGGTACAGATTTATTATATTCTGACGTTTTGTTTATTTTGTCAATAAATGTTTCACTTCTCTTTCATCATCCATCTCTCAAAAGAATCTGGCCAGTGATAATATAAGTGAAATAAAAAGAAATACATAAATATTTCATCTTATATAAAAATCACTATGAAAGAGCAGGTTTCAGAATTCTCAAAGTAAATGTATTAACATAAGTCTTAGAAAAATCGATTCCTATTTTGAGTTTTGCTCGTGTTTCACTCAGTAAATGTTCTTTTCCATTTCTAGCTCTAAGAACTCTGAATAATCTGATAGCATTTAAGGTGTCTTGGTGTTTTTGTTTGTTTCTTTTGTTTGACAAGAAAGAAATTTCCTGAAATAATATTAATTGTGCCTTTTGGTTAAATACAGAATTAAGGCAGTATAATACTAAATGATTTTATGGGTTTCAATGATATTTACCAATAAAAATCAATGTCTTTTCATAATTAACATAGCATTTGCTTACTTTCCAGATCCTCCAAAGGACAATGGTGGTTCAGAAATACTCAAGTACTTGCTGGAGATCACTGATGGAAATTCTGAAGGTAAAGTTTTTGGAAATGCTTTTATTCAATTCCAAAGCAAGCCCTATTTTCTCATATGAGAAACATCTGTATAGTAATAGTGGGCAAGCATTCCTTCTAATGCAGGGGTGTCAAACTCATTTTCACCGGGGGCCACATCAGCCGCGCAGTTGCCTTCAAAGGGCCCTTCAGAGTTCTTCCCCCCTCCTTTGGCACACTTTCTCTGGACATTCTTATAAGCAGAGTGAGGGTCAGAAGCAATCAGCAGGAAAGATAAGGTGGGAACAGCAGACAAGTTTGGTAGCCTACAAATTCGCATGTACAATGATGGCAAACAAAATACAGTATTGCTGTAGGCTAGTGACAAGTGTCAGACTTTTATAACAAGTTAGAAAATGTTCTTTTCATCTTTGTTGTGATTTCTGAGTTAGATTGTTTACTCTTTAGTTGTCATACTATGTGGACCAAAATGGGACAAGGTTGTGTATCAGGTTCCTCAGATAACGCCTTTTTAAAAATTCTTAGGTCTTTCTAATAAAGTTCATTAAGCTTTTTTTAAAGGTATAGTCACCAGAACTTTAAAAATGATTTATCTCACTCTTCTAATAATCATTGTATTCACTGTCAATCAAAAGTGATCCCTGCATAGGAGCCCCACATACTGCAAAAAAAAGGAGTCAACAGTAACTTTTACAAACCAGCAATCCAGGTGTGTGGCCAGCCCTTTATTCTGTACCACAGAAACCACCTGGAGTGCTTTGGTTTTCCTGTTAATCGGGCCCTATTTTAAGCTAGAAACATGAGAATGCTTTGAGATGGGCACAGCTGTTGTCAGTACAAAGTCATATTCTCTACATTAGAACACCCACCCTTATAAGACGAGGCATGTGTGTGTGTGCAGTGGCTTACTATGAAAACTGAAGTGTAGTTCAAATTGTCATGGCTCTTGACCACTGATGACAATTCAAAAGTAGGTGTCATTCTCTACTTAAAGTCAACAGTTTTGTCACTGCATAGAGTGATACTTGAAACTTTTTAGTGGTCCTTATTCCCATTCAGCTTGTCAGTACAGGTTTCCTAATCAGCATTGTCAGGATAACTATCTTTAATGTTTTCCCTTCCCCTGTGGCCTTCCTGCATGTAACTTAATTGTAAATCTAACTGAATAAGCAACTGTGGTAATTCATGGAAGTTACTTTAGTAAAATAACACAGAGTAGGACAGAAACATTTTCCCTACAGCAACTTCATGGAGTTAAAATGCTTTTGTAAAACAGTTAACCAGAAATGTAGCATCAGTGAGAGCAAGACAGGAGGAAGAGCCACCCCAGCAGCTCAGGTTGGTGAGGCAGGCAGTGGGTCGAAGCAGCTTCATCAGGCACCCAGGCTGCTCCAGTGGCCCTCATTGCTGTCCTTAACCCCGAGAAGGGTCAGATAACTGGGTCACATACTGAGTGTTTCCTCTTTGTTACACTCCTAGGCATTTTTGTCTTTAAAGTGGGGCTCGGTGAAGATAGCAGGCCTTTACCCAAAGGACTCAGTCTGTAACGGGACGTTTTCATTCAGTTTCCCTCCCTGCAACCTCCAGGCAGATAAAAGCAGGGAGAAACTCTTCAGCAGACTGACCAGAAACCTCATGCCTGAGCGGCCTTCCCCATGCCCAGCTGGTCAGAGAGGCTTCCCTGCACCGGGACCACATCACAGCTCTCCTGACACGGCCCTGTCTCCTTTCACCACTCCCATGTGCCAGCCACAGATCTGTGCGGTTCCCAGCATCTAAACCGCTCGAAGTCAGAAAATGTAATGATGGTGATATTTCGTAGTCTAGCCAGCAGGACCTAGTATTAAGAATGACTCCATGTTATTTTAACATTTAACTTTGTAAAGGAAATGAAAAGAGAGCCCTTTGGCCATTAAAAAAAAGAGAGAGAGAATAGGTGATGCTGGTTTTCATGGAAACCACTTAAAGCTTTTATTTTTTAATTAGTTGTTGCTGATTATTTGCACTTTTACCAAAGGCACACACTCATGCACGAGTCTTGTTTTGCAGCAGGCCAGTGGGAAGTGGCCTACAGCGGATCAGCAACAGAACACACGTTCGCCCACTTGAAGCCAGGCACTTTGTACAAACTGCGGGCATGCTGCATCAGTACTGGTGGGCACAGTCAGGTCGGTGGTGGTCTGGTACGGATTTCTGTGAACGTCTTTGGTCAACTTCAGACAGCCCATCAATGACATCAGGATATAATTGCTATGTAAAAATGTATCACTTTTTTGAATTGTGCTTTAGAGGACATAAAAGATAAGCCCAGATGATTCTCAACTGAATTGTGACATTTTCAGGTACATTTGTCACTTAGTTATTTTTTTACAAGGTATTGTTGTGATCCCATGAGACCGTTGAAAACTGAGTGTTGCCTGGAGTTTGTGTTAGCGAAATAAGGGGGACCTCAGTTATTGCAGCGATAGGAAAGCACAGAAATGGGTCAGAATGAAAGACGTCCTGTACAGCTCCAGTGTTAACACATCCGGCAATTTTTGTGAAAACATGAGACACACCTTCCTCAAGGACCTTTACTGCCATCTGCTGGAAAGTTGCTATAGAAACCATGCACTTCTGTGACGCCTGAGCTGAAAGGCAGCACGTGCACCGCCCAGCACAGCGTCTGCAGGTTTCTTGTTTTATGCTCTTCATGTGACCTCTGACCAGCCGGTTCGTGCGCTGAGAGCCTTGGTTTCAACCACACGGCATTCTCAAAGGCTCAAAATAACCTAACAAAGCCACAAGAAGTGCTCTGGAAGTGAGATAGTTGTTGTCTAAATGGCTGTAACTTAATTCAGAAAGTGAAGGACAAGATGGTAAAAAGACATTTTGACTGTAGAGATACTTGATACTGTGGTTTGAAACCATTAATATCGAGAGAGACAGACTGAGAGGTGGTCCTTTGTAGCCTTGTGCTGGGTTGATTTTTTTTTAAGAGAATACCTGCCATTTGGGTCTCAATTTTGCCAGTCAACCCGCCTCCAGGGTTGTCCTGTGTTAGTTCTCTCCCTGCCCTCCGCACTGTGGTTCGATGGCCCACAGACACACAGGACTCCTGGTGAGGAGGCCCAGTTAGACCATTCTTAGGCAGCACTCCCTGTGCCTCCCAGGGTGTGGGGTGTCTCCACACCACAGGCACAGATTATCCGCGGGCACCTCCAATGCAGGAGACCCTACCCACCCAAGGCTCACAGGGGCTGCGCTGCTGCTCAGCATGTAGAGTGCCTCTCCACACGGCTTCTCAGGAAGAAGAATGAGTTTGCTTGAGCTGCATAGCTCTGCCTTGTTCTCTCCTGTCTCAGAAAGGGTTTAGCTTCCACATTACCAGTTCCTGCAAAAGAAGGCCTACTTATTTTTGCATTAATAGACCTGCTGGCTAATGTCAGACTCGGTTGATTAATACTGACTTTATTTGCTTTTCTGCTCTGTATGTGGACGGTTGGCCATTTATGGCACCATTTAAAATTTTCATCCAGCTGTTGTTTTGTGTCCTCTTTTGTCCTCATGAAGGGTCTTTCTAATTTGGGTTTAAAGGAAAATAACTGTGTGCTTAGGATATGTGGCACTCCTGTCTACAAATCTGACTTCAAAAATAGTCATTTTTACCGGTGCCATACACAATATATGTTCACACTTAAAACACACACATGAAGATCTCACTGCACAGAAAATCATGTGTACACATGCAATGTGTAGTGCCTTTTTGGTAGCATTTACAGATGTGGGTGGAATTTGCCTGGTATGTAGAGGTCTAATAAATTTGCAGTAACTAAGAGATGGTTCTCTCTGGTGTTTCTCCTGCAGTGTTCTGAAAGCCTCCCTGTTCGCACACTAAGCATTGCACCAGGTCAGTGTCGACCTCCGAGGGTGTTGGGTAGACCAAAGCACAAAGAAGTCCACTTAGAGTGGGGTGAGTGAACCGATCTTCACATGGACGTGGACAGTTTGGACAATTGGAGATCAAGTTTAAGACTTAATGCTTTGAAATTAACTTGGAAGTCTTCCTTCTGAAAACCATTTTTTGTTTTTGTTTTTGTTTTTCTTCTGTTGAAAAGTGTCCATACTCTTTTTACTGTATGTTGGCTCAGGATTGTATTCTGCTCGCTGTTGTTCGCCCTCCTCTTCCTGATGGCACCACATGCGTGGTTCACCCCCTGCCCTTCAGAGGGCGCTTTTCCAGAAAGTGTTTCAGAGCAGCCAGTCTTTTTCAGGAATTATTTCAACTTCATTCGTTTAAAAAAAAAGTTGTGCTCAATTTAGAGATAAACGAAGAAATGAGGTAACATCTAATTCCTCCTCATCTTTGCTGCTTTGTCACGTGTGGGTCCTGTTTTGATTCAAGCTATATTCGCATTTCTTGTATCAGCAGTTTATAGCAAATACAGCAAAATTGCAAATACAAACCTGCAGAAATCTGTCAGGCTATTTTTTCCCACCATTTATGTCTAAAATATAAAACGTCATGCCAACTTTAGATCGTGTATCTTGATTTAATGTGGCCTTTGTTTTGATGTCAAAAAAAGATTTTCTTCTGTTTCTTCCCTTCCCTTAGAAGGTCAAGAAATTTGCCTAATGGTTCTACTGTTTACGACATTATTTTATTAACATAATGAATGTACTTAAATGTACTTGCTTTGGAAAGTATCGGTAACATCACTCAGAAACTTTTTCTTTTGTATCTCTTATTTTTCGGGGGAGGGTTCTTTTGTAAGAAAGCTACCGAGGAGGGGCCACCTACATGATGTTTTGCAAACCATGTGGAAAGTCCGATATGATTTTTGTCAACTGGAAGCACGAAAAGGATGCGATGTGAGACTTTCTTCATTCCTAGATGTCCCCGCCTCTGAGAGTGGCTGCGAGGTCTCCGAGTACAGTGTGGAGATGACAGAACCCGAGGATGTGGCATCAGAGGTGTACCACGGGCCAGATCTTGAGTGCACGGTCGGCAACCTGCTGCCCGGAACTGTGTATCGTTTCAGAGTGAGGGCTTTGAACGACGGAGGGGTGAGTAGAAGGTTTTAGCATTCAGCTTCTACCCTCCTGAAATCCTCGGCAGTATCTAGCCAACCTGGACCACCATTAAAGATGTGCATATAAAATCGTCTTTCTGACTTAATATCTTGTGATTTCATGTTCCCAGCATTGGAAATTTTGTTGCCATGTCCTCATATCATTCTGTTAAGACAGAATTTAAGATTAATAAGAGCCTCACCCTTTAGATGCATTTATTAGATGCATTTATTTATTATTAGTTTTAAAAATAGTTTCCTATTTGCTCTATTGCCTCTATTAATCAGTTATGAGAAATTAAAAGTAGTATATACAATAATATTCCTTTTGCATATTGTCTAAATTATCCAGCGAAGTCTTAAGTCAGTTTTAAAACCAAACTGCTGTCGCCCTGGTCAGGTGGCTCGGTTGGGGTGTTGCTGGTGTGGCAAAGATGGGCATAAACATAAAAGCAGGCAGAAGGGTGTCAGTAGAACACATTGCCACTAACATCCCCCAAAAGTGCTAGTGATTTGTTTAGATGAGTTCTGTGCAAATAAACACATGAAATTAATTGATGAAAAATTTCAAAATAAGAAAGCCCACTAGCAGTAGCTTTTTCTTGTTCTCGGTAGTCCCGTACAAACCGTCTCAAAGGGAAGCGCGCTTTAGACCATTTTGTGTTCGCCACAACTGACGGTGAAAACCTGTGGTCTGAGGGCAGGTCTCAGGCTTCTAAACAGCAGCTGGAGTTCTTCTCATTCCCCATTAGGAAAGCATTTCAGACACAGCCCAACTTAAACTACTTCAGCAAAGTGGCACTCTACAGGGAAACGTATCGATGAGAACACGAGAAGCCTGACACCCAGACTTGTATAAGTGGAGAGAGGCGGGAGGGTGGTGATCACAGGTGCTTCAGGATCCGTTTTACTTCTGTCTTTGCTCTTCTCCCCGTTGGCCTTCCATGGCGTCTCTGCCGTAACAAAGATGAATGTGCAACTCGACTGATTTGAGTTTCACTCACTCTCATCTTTAATCAGTTAATGATACGAAAACTAGTTTTAGCTGTGGTGTACTCCTGTTCTGTTGGAAATTAACCATGTAGTTGACTTTTAGTCACCATGTCCATTTCAGAAAGCTTCTCTCCCACTCTTGACCCCCCAACCATACCCAGTATATTTGCAAGTTGTATTGGAAAAATGTGAGAGATTTTGAGTTTTTTTTAATGTGTGGGTTTTAAAAATGTATCTTTTTTCCCATTTTGAAAAATATAGTCATGTGCTTAGCCTGCAAATTGTTTTATTTTACTCTTTGCCTCAAGTCTTTGGAGTGTCAGACATTCCAATGTTAAAATGAGTGACTCCTGTTCTCTCAGGATGGGATGAGTCTCCAGCGCCGGCTGGCTCTGAGACTGCGGTCACCGCTGGTGACGTAGAGGGAGGGGGACAGTGTCAGCCTGCAAATAGCGAGATGGAAGGGACATGCTGAGCAAACGGTAACAGGAGCATCAGTGTTCAAAATGGAAAACACCCATAACTAGAAGAAATACTTCGAGTTTTGTAAGCAACTATTTCCAGTAGATGTTTCTATATGAGGAATTAGACTGCAGTGTGTACCCGACTTAATGTTCCTCAGAAGCAACATTAAAGCACAAAGCCTGTTGTGTCAGGAATCAGCCTGGCTTTGTTTCTAGTGTCCCAGTAAAGGGAAATGTTTGGTAAACCAACTTCCTACTTCTTTTGAATAAAATGAAGGCACATATATAATAGACATTTACCGCTCAGGAATATATGTAGGAAAAACTTATACACATGTTTAATTGAAAGTGAAAACCCCATTAGGTTATTTTTTAATCAGTTGTATTGATGATGGTATTAGCCTAATCCTTATTTGGTTATAAGCTTGTACATGCATACGTGCACGAACACATACACGGGTGTGCACAAACACATGCGTACAAGCATGTGGGCGTTGTTCTCTTTCAGTATGGTCCCTACTCCGACGTCTCAGAAATCACCACTGCGGCCGGGCCTCCTGGACAGTGCAGAGCGCCGTGTGTTTCCTTCACTCCTGACGGATGTGTCCTAGTGAGCTGGGAGGTGAGTCAGACACGGGTTCCGCGTCACTCTCTGTCTCTTGGACTTTACCTGCTCCCAAATAAATGCAAGTTAGGAGGAACCTCTTCAAAGCCGAAATTCACTTCTAGGTGATTTTTACATGTTGATCTTTGTTGACATTTGTTTATAGCATTTCAGGTTGTGGAAATTTTACCACTGGTCAGAGCTGAGAGGAAGTTGAGTATCTCTTTCATGCCTTTCTTTTGTATGTATTTGAAATATCCTGGGGTATGTCACTCTTTTAATTTGCTTGAGTGACCACAGATAACTCAGAATTTTCTTCTCAATGAAATTAACGTTACGAATTTCTGCTTTCCAGAGTCCTGAAAGCTCTGGTGCTGACATCTCAGAGTACAGGCTGGAATGGGGAGAGGACGAAGAATCCCTGGAAGCCATCTACCACGGCACAGACACGGGCTTTGCGATAAGGGACCTGTTGCCCGCTGCACAGTATTGCTGTCGACTGCAGGTCGGTGGCATCACTCAGACATTCCTCATAAACACTGCAGTTCCTTGGAAGGCCCTTGGAAACCTACTCCAAGAGTCACGATGGAAGCTACCAAGAGGCATAGTAGGAGAAAAAAAGAGTCTTTTAACTAAAAATAAATTTCACAATTAATGTCTCCTACTCTAGGAGGTCCTGAAATATAAGAACAAAACCAGATTCTTGTCTGCTTCTCACTACCCTTGCATCTTTCTTGTTTATCAGTTCCCTGAGTAAATGACTGAGTCCAAGACAAAGGGTCACAGCTCCTTAGGAAAAGTCTTCTGTCTGAATTTCTTGGAGATGTACATTTCAGTGGGAAAGCCACTCAGAACTGGCAAAGACAGTAATTTTATATGCCAGCTGTTAAATGGAGCCTAAAGCAAACATCGGAGTAGTGTGGACTAGTCTGTATCAGATCGCATGACCCATCTCCCACTTGTCAGTGACCGTTCATTAACAAGGCTGGTTATCTTCAGCTCCCACCTGTGAGGCCACACAGAACAACGTCAAGAACGGTTGGCTCCCCGCCTAACCCCTAATTGTAACAATAGCCATGGGTTTACTTTGATTTTATTGATTTGCATGAATGATGTTTTTATTGCCCTGAGAAAACGGGCTTTTGTGCATTGGTTCAGTAACATTGCTTGAACACTGCTTGCAACCAAAATCAAAAGCTGATCAGGATGATCTGGGGGGAGAAAGATGAAGGCTGGTCAGATGTCTTTCTTGGCCTTGAAGAATTCTGTCCTCACACACATTTAGATTTAAATATCTCAGATAAAGAAGCAAAGCAGCCAGATTTAGGTGTCCATCTGATTTAAGTCACAGATCAAATTGCTTATTACAAATCCATCAACATTATTGTCTCTGGCGTCTTTGGGGAAAACATTCCCTTCACAAGTTCATTTTCCAGATCAATTGAAGCTTTTCTATTAAGTTCTGAGTCCTGTTTTATCATAAACATTTCTGAATACACTCTTGTATTATACACCTTCCTTCCTGAATGGAGTACCTGGGTCATACATAATTAACCCTTTACGAGTGAGTCAGGGTCACAGCGCATTATCCGACCTTCATAACAGCGATGCTGAGTCACTGGGAAAAGGCTAAATTATGTGCCACTCTCCTGTTTTTGGAACAAGACAGGATATAAATAAAGAACTCTCTGTCACCACAGGAAAGAATTTCATGCCACTCTGCTTTTTGATTTTTGGTCTGCCTTTCAAATGTCCTTCTACTACTTTTTTCCTGTCAGAGTCTATGTTGTTGGTTACCACTGACGTCCCCAAACTGCATTTTAAAAGATACATTGGTAAGAGCAGAGCCTGCATAGTGATCGTGCCTCCCTGTCTTCATAGTCAGAGGTAGCAAATACTTTCAAATATGTCTTTGTCATAAAATGAGTCAGACCTCGTGAAGGGGGTAGTCCTTTCAAGGCCACCATTGCTCTGCTAATGAACTACTGCAAGAAAAAGGATCTGCTCAGTCTGTATTTATTTCTTGCTAACTGTGGACCAAATATGAATTATTTTCATTTGACATTACTACAAAACCAGGTTAAAACCCAAACATCCTTTTTGAATACTTGATCCCTTAAAAATTAAGTCACTGTAATACCTATACTGTGTTATATAAAAATTGGGTGAAACATTGCTTGTTTGCTGAACAATTTTTAAATTTTTATACTCTTTCTTAGGAATATTTGAATTAATGAGTGCCAAAGTAATTCTGTTTACATGGGGTATATTCTTTATTATAAGCATAGTTTTATTTGGTAAAAGTTTCTTCTGAATTGTTTCCTTTGAAAACTAGTAATAATAGATGGTATGAGTCAAGAAAGCATTTTCTAAAGAATGAAGCTAATAAAAGAAAGTGGGGTCCTAGAATACAAAAAGAACATTGCTGGAGAAGTTGCTAAGATTTTAATCACGTCTGTATGTAGTTAGTACAGTCGTACCAATGTTAATTTTCTTGTTTTGATCATTGTTCTGGTTTTGTAAGGTGTAATATTAGGGAAAGTAAGGTATGAGAGATACAGAAATTTCTTGTACTATTATTGCAGCTTTTTCATTAGCCCAAAATTAGTTTAAAATAAAATTTTTGGGTTTTTTTAAGTATGAAATGCGCCATCTTGTTCCTGGCCTCCCCGATGGGAGGGAAAGACACGAAGCGCCGACTGTTGGCCTGACACACCACCCAGACTTTACGTGTCACTCAGTTTAAGTTTTATAATCGTCCCATGAACTGGGTGTGTTGTCCCCATGTTATATCTGGGACACAGGCGCAGAGACACTGGTTTGCCTCAGATCGCACACTTAGTCATAGAGTGACCAAGATGCGGTCAAGGCTCCAGCTCGGAAAGCATGTTCTTTCCTTCTCTCCTGTGGTGGCATGGGGCCTTTGCTGCTGTGAGCATCCGCTCTGCTCTGTCTTACTCTCCTGGCCCTGTGATAGACTCGTGCCCCAAAATGAAATCTCTAAACACAATCTTAAGAGAAATTGTAACATTAAAATTTTTAAATATTTTAGTAGAGTTTCAAAAGTGATTTGATAGCCAATGAATACTTTTAGCTTACTTCTTTGAAATTAACAGTAATATACACGTATTATAAGTCTTGTTTTGAACCTTTGATTTAAGATCTCAGACTTTTGCTAAGTTTTGTAATTGTTCTCATAAGCTCTCCTCTGAAGTACATGGAAACTAAGTTTCAGAGTATATTCACTTTTGTAACAAGACTGTCCAATGTTTTTCTCTTCATAAAGAAAAAAATGTTTCTCGTAATGTTTACTGAGCACATATTTCTGTGTCAGGTACAATTGTAGTTGTTTGGGATGCAACAGTGCACCAAAGGTAGCCTTGCTCTTATGGAACTTACATTTTAATCAGAGGAATCATTAAATGAAAGATATATACTACGTTGCTGATAAATGTTGTGATGACATAAGGCAAAGCCGGGACATAGGAAATGAGCAAAATCAAAGGGGCCGAGGGAGGGTGGTAACTGCAAGTTTAAATTTGTTGTTTAGAGAGCATTCACTGAAAAGGCAACACTTGAAAGCCTGAAGGATATAATCGAGCAAGCTATGCAGAAGTCTGGGGGAAAGGCTTTCTGGACAGAAGGGGTAGCAGGTGCAAAGGCCCTGAGGTGGGAACAAACTTGGTGTACCTGAGGAATAGCGAGGAAAAGGAATGGAGGGGGAGGGTAGTAGGTGTTGGAAGTGAGAATGGTGATGGTAATGAGGAGCAGATCAGCCAGTGTCCTGTAGGCTGTTGTGAGGACTTCACAATTTATTCTGAATATGGTTGGAAGCTATTGAAGGGATTTAAGTAGTTTTTAAGTAGTAACACTGTTGTAAATGTAGAGTGTGGGGTGAGGACTGACACAGATACCAGTTAGGAGGCCATTCCAGTGACCAGATGGGAGAGAGTGTGACTAGACTAGAGTGGTACAGCATGTGCTGGTGGCCTGGGTATGAGAGGAAGAGGGATGACCGGTGATGCCTCAGGGATGTGACTTGAACAAGCTGAAGGCTGGGGACAACTACAGGAGCTGTGGTGGCGTGGAGATGAGGAGCTCTGTGGATACTGGGGTTTGAGAGACCTAGTTCACATTCAAGTGGAGATGCCCAAACGGCAGTTGGAAACATTAGGCTGGCATTTAAGGCAGAGGCGCAGGCTACACAAGTAAATTTGAAAGTGGGATATAAATGGTACTTGTCCCCTGAGACAACGTGAGGTCTCTGAGTTTGACCAGAAAAGCAGAGCTGTCCAAGGCCTGAGCCCTGGGCCCTTCACCGTTGAGAAACCTGGGGGATGAGTAGCAACCTGCATAGGTGACTGAGAAGCAACGCAGGTTAGTAAACACAGGAGTCTGGGTCCTGGAGACCAAATGAATAAGTGTCTGAAAGAGCAGTGAGTGAGGAAGGGCTCAGTTATTGCTCTCGGGTAAAATCAGAAAAGGCTGAGAATTGACTTCAGATACGAGTTTATCAATCGCATGGAAAATAGTAGAGACCTTTAGCAAAGTTCTGTTGCTCTCCCAGGGCAGCACTGGAGTGGAAAGTCAGATTTACAGAATTCCAGGCCCAGCTTTGCCTATATATCTGTGAAAGGCAGGTAAGAATAGTGCCTCGGATGCTTATTGTGAGGGTCACATAAGACAGCATATAACCTGAAATGGGCCATACAAATATAAAGGAGTAATTTTAAATTAATTTTCATAAAAGGAGATGTGGGTGATGTTATTATCTTTTGCTTAACAGAAAAGATGTAATTGGCATTTTTTGGAAAGTGTTTATTCAGTTAAATTGAGCATTTTCTAGTATTTATTTCTACCTAATTTCTAGAAATTAATCATATATCATTTATTTACCAGCACCCAACATGGAAGCTTTGGAAGGTACAATGGGGTGATATGGACTTTTCTTGCTATTGTTTCCTAGGCTGTCAATCAAGCTGGAGCAGGACCGTACAGTGAGCTTGTCCTTTGCCAGACGCCAGCGTCTGCCCCCGACCCTGTCTCCACTCTCTGTGTCCTGGAGGAGGAGACCCTCAGTGCCCACCCCGATTCACCTTCTGTGTGCCTTGTACTGAACTGGGAAGAGCCGTGCAATAATGGATCTGAAATCCTTGCTTACAATATTGATCTTGGAGATACTTGCATCCCTGTGGGCAACACCACCACCCACGTTCTGAGAGACCTTCTTCCAGAAACAACGTACCGGTGAGTGCAGGCGAGGGGAAATCAAGCTCTACGGGTACATCAGTACTGGACCTACAGACCCTCTGAGTTCTTAAGGGCAAATGAGTAAATTCTAACTAGAATTCTAAGTATTCTAAATATTACATTCTTAATATATTTAAGATTACTAAATGCAAATATAGCTTTAACACTTCCATTGCTTTATAGTTTATGAGTCCATTACAAATTCACAGTTTCACCCTTCACTTTAAATCAGTTGCTCCCTCTTGGTCTCTTGGTAACCACTTTTCTTTGCATTTTTACTGCTTTCTTTGCACTTTCACTGTTACTCATGCCCCTCTGTGGACACGCTCTCTCCTGCACGTGTGCTTGCCCACCTCTGAGGCAGGGCTCCGCTGTCTTCCTGATTTCCTAAATGCAGACACAGTGTTACAAAGAATTTGTGATACAGCTTTACTCAGGACTTCACAAGCTTCCAGGAAAGGATAAAGAACATACGTGGAGTAAAACTCGGTTAACAGCCACGTACTTTCTTTTCCCCGGGGCTCCTGTCTGGGAGCCAGCCTCCTCTCCTCCCTCTTCTCACACACCTACCTGGCCTCGTAAATTTTCTAATCACTTAGCTCTGTCTCCACGTTGGCATAACTCACTCTAAACAAAAAGTTCATGGTTAGCTTCTGAGGAGGGCAGGACCCATCCGCGGTTATACAAGTGTGCCCTATCGGGGCACCTCCCTGTGTCAGGTTGCGAAAATGAGCACAGATTCGGGTCATCAGCTGTGCCTTTAGGCCAATTCCAGAACCTCGATGTGCCTCAGTTTCTTCCATAAATGAGGAGGTGAAGACTACTCACCTCATAAGCATATTGTGAGGAGTAAAGAAATTAATGTCAAATGTTTATGTACAGTGCAGCAATAGAGAGCAAGCTCCCAGTAGACACGCATCCTAGTTTTCGTCATCATCAAGGTCACCGTCAAACAAAGCCAGTCCTTCTTAGGGTGGGTCGGGGAGTGAAGAAAAGGATTCATCATTTCACTCATTTTTTTCTGCAGTGTTTCTAGTTCAGGACTCTGCTACACTACCTTTTTATTTCCAGAAGCTGAAGAAAGAGGCAGCTAATCAGTTGTAAAATACAAAAGTTCCATTCTGCCAGATCTTATTGTCTCTACTCTTCTTTTTCTTTCTTACCAAATCTCTTGTGAATAATTCCTATAAGCATATTCATTTTGCTTTTCAAAACAATGACAGGCTGTTTTATTTTAAGGACTCTCTTTCGAGTACCGCACTTTACACCGCGGGTCTGGGAAACAGTGGCGAATGATGTTCTTGCCCTGAGAGCACTCAGAGCTGGGGACACTGAAACAGCAGCCTGAGACAGTGGGTTACTGTGACATCCGCCCCACGCTGAAAGTAACGCTGTGTACACAGGCCTGTTGACATTTCAGAGAGGAAGTCCCCGGCGCGGAATGGTCAGGGTGGTTCCCAGCGGGATTGGAATTAGAAACAGAGTGACAGGTCAGGCCAAGGGCAGCCCTTCAGTCTTGACCTTTTAAGTCAGTCTTAGAGCAGCAGCCTCCGCTCTGGTGTGCTAATGCCCTCTCAGTGCCCATTGTGTCCAGAGTGGACTACTCCTGTCACTCAGGTGCTGAGGAAATGATTAAACCCAGACCTTGAAGGGCCTCAGGGAATTTCCCCCATGGTGATGCTCTAAGGAAACCTGTCGGTGAGGTTTATCTCTGGGGGGAAATGACCAAGTCAGTGTCGCCCCCCCAGCTGTTTTTAAGAGACCAGATGTCCAGAATATTGCTTGACTTTAATCCTTCATGAGGCCAGAAACCTGTGAAGAAGCACACTGGTTTAGGGACTCGCAGAAAAGCTTTGTGACCACTCCGATTCATGCCCTGTCTATCTTAGAGTGGGCTCAGGTCCTTGGGCCGGTGCTCTGACACTCGGATCAGGCATCATGAAAGGGCTTTTAGGGCTGGGTGCTAGCCCAGGAGTTCCACCTCTTCCTGACCTTGCGCCTACCTTAGAGGTGGCTTCAGTGGTTATAAACATTAAGGTTTGTAATAGGATGATACTGGCGGAATGCTGACCTGTACTAGTCAGCACACAGTCTGATGACTTCTGAAGGACACCTGTAGCTCGGACGAAGGGACTGATGTAGGGAGTCTTTGCGTTGTGATACAATGCCAGGTGCGGGGAAAATTATGAAATATCTTCCACTTGTTAAAGAAGTTTCTCAGAAAAAGTTCTGTTATGGAGAAGATGAAATGGTTTAGTAACGTAGGGACTATGACAGAATGAACATAGATTAATACCTCAAGACTCTATTTAGCATTAATATGCAAGGCTAATATATTAAGCTGAATGTGGAAAGTCACACTTGGGAGGCTGTGAGCTCTCACCTTGACTGGATAGCTTGGATGACATCATTTTAGACATTGCATGAAGTTGAATAGTTTTAGAAAAGTCAAACTTTTGGCTCTAGTCGTATGTTGTGTTCTCCCCACCCCACCCCCTCAGTCCCCCAAGGAAAAGATATAGCCTAAGTCTTTGCTGGTCAGTCAGTCAAGCAATTGGATGTTTCATATTTAAGGCACTAAGATGAATACCCACATTTGAGATCATCCCAACCCAACTTCATACTAGTCTCTATAGTACGTAATGGGGCACCCCATAGCGGGGCTCTGGTCAGCCTCGCTCCTGTTCTTTTGTTTCAGAAACACAACTGCAGCGCTTATAGTGAAATATAAAATGAGTATTTTAAGGAACCAAGGATGTAATTTTGGTCCAATCAACTTTTTACCTCACCCTTTTCTGACCCATAAATTTGTTAAAATATAAATGAACAGATCATGATGTTCTAGATAAAAACGTGGAATAAAACATCTTAAGCAGGCTATGGGGCTTCGGTAAAGGACTTGTTTCTTTGGTTTGATTTTTTTTTTTAACTTTCAGTAGTTACAAATTGTTCTCACACTGAGTTTTGTTTTGTTTTGTTTTGTTTTGTTTTTTCCCTGTATTGTGGGGACAGAAAAGTTCACCTCTCTAGCAAACCTGATGCAAAAAAGGTATTTTAATAGATCCATCACTTCTCCATTGGTGCTTGCAAAAATACACATTGGCTCGCCCTGGCCAGTGCGGCCCAGTTGGCTGGAGGCCACCCTATGCACCAAGGGGTCCCTGGTTGATTCTTGGTCAGGGCACATACCCAGGTTGTGGGTTCTCAGTCCTCATTCAGGGTGAGTATGGGAGGCTGATGTTCCTCTCTCGCATTAGTGTCTCTCACCTTTCCTCCCCTCCCCCTCTCTCCCTTCCCTCTTCCTCTCTCTCTAAAGTCCAGTGGACATTCCCTTGGGTGAGGATTTAAAAAAAAAAATCATTGGCTTACTGACACCCTATTTGGAATTAACTGCTATTTTTAAAGGCATTACTCTTAAGCTTAGAATTGAGTTTGAAATTGAGCTTGTGTTTTGGTTGGAGGAGGAGAAAGACGTTATTAGTAACAGGTGTGCTTGCCTTCATGTGCATCCAGCCACAGAGTCACAGTCTTTGCAAGCTGACTGAGACCCGATCACGTGGTGTCGCCCATTCCCAGTGCCCCAGCTTCAGCATCTTCACTTTGGGGGCAGTGGTTCCTGCAGGCAGTCCTTTCTGCTTGTGAACAACCCTATCATGTTGAAACCTCGCTCTGTCTAAACTTTTCACAGTTGATCCTGGGCCTTCCTCTAGAGCAACGATTCTCAAACTGTGGATCCTGAGCCAGCAACACCAGCATCACCCAGAAACTTAACGATATGCAAATTATCAGGCCCTACTCTAGACCTGCTGAATCAGAAACTGAGGTGCAGCCAGACGCTCTGTGTTCTAAGTAGCCCTGCAGGAGACTTGGGGGCATGCTACAGTTTGAGAGCCTCTGGCCAAGAGCATTGACTCCTAAACGTTCATTTTATGAGAAGCACCTGGAGTACTTCTGCAACCTCCTGAAGTCTGAGCCCCGCTCCTATAGGCTGTGGTTTTATGGTTCCCAGGGGTACCTAGTCATCGTTACCTCATAAAGGCAGCTATTTCCTACCTAACCATCCTCACTGCTTTCCCATCTGTCTTGACTAGTGCAGGTTTTCTGTAACCTCCTCCATGCTCCTGTTTGGGTGAGTTCTGTTTCTTGATGGCCTACTTATTTATTAGTCTTCACCTGAGGACATGCTATTACTGATTTGAGAGAGAGAGAGAGAGAGAGAGAGAGAGAGAGAGAGAGAAAGAAACATCAACTGGTTGCCTCCCACACATGCCCTGACTAGGGACCAAACCTGCAACCCAAACATGTGCCCTGAACAGGAATCGAACCCACAACCCTTTGGTTTACAGAACAGTGCTCCAACCAACCGAGTCTTGATGGCCTCTCTATGAGTTGTGCCCAGACCACCAGAAGTGGTGCTGGCTGGCTGGCTCAGAGAAGAGCAAGGCTGTCACCTTACTTGTTTTCCAAGTGGAACAGTTAGTAAGGTTGCCTAACATTACTTTTTTTGGCAGCCTCATTATATGTCTGACTCATACTGAGCTGGCAAACAACTAAAGGTAGATTTGTTTGTTATGCTCATTTATGCTCTTTTTGCTTGGTAAAATGGGGATGAAAATAACATTTATTGAGTCCTTACTCTATGTCAACCACTGCATTAGCCTGTCAAGAAGTGAATCATGAATCATTTCATCCTAACAAGATGAGGTGGGCTTTATTAGGAGACCTATTCTGTGGAGTTCAGAAGTAGCACAGTGGAGTCAGACGGCCTTCACTTCAATCCTGCACCCCTCACTTACTGTCTCGGTGACCTTCGAAACCTTCTGTGCCTCAGTTTTCTGGTCTGCAAAACAGGGATGATAACTTTAACTATCTAATAGAGTTATGTGTGTTTTAGATAAGATTTCAGGCACTTCATGTGGGACTTGACCCATCGTAAGTAAGCACTCAGTTAATCCTGTTGCTGATGTTTGGGAGGAAGGAAGGGAGCTGGAAAGTGGGTTTTGACCAGATTAGAGGTAGGAGTGTCTGTGGGAACCTAGCATTTTCATTTAGGCAGTGTGGGAGATATTTAAGGTCTTTTTTCCCCTGTCAAGGCAGGGCACGAAAAAAAAGCAAGCCTAAGGGTGGAAACAGAAGGGCCTCCGAGAATCCTGGGAGTGGCCAGGAGGAGCCGCGAGGCTGCAGCAGGGGCTGAACCTGAGCCAGCTCAGGCTGCCTTCCAGGAGGCTGCACTCTGAACACACGTTTCCCCAGAAAGAGGTTTCCTGTGTTAACGCTACTGTTTTAAATTCCTCCAGCAGTCAGCTGATAATTATTCTCTTCTTGCATATTTTTCTCTTCTTTAGTTAGATGATTAGATAGATATTAGATTGGGGGTGGGGGTGTATTGTAAAAAGCCCGTGTTTTGTTTCTTAAGCCACTCCTTTCCCCAGCCCTTCATGGGAGGGGGACGCTGTCCTCCCTGCCCACCCCCCTCTGTACTCCAGGTGTCCTGAGCGCTAGGATGGCTAACTGGGAACAGGAGTCCCCTTCCCCAGTTGAGAAGGGTCAGTTTTAAAAGTCATTCTTCTTTTAGTACAGGTGGTGTCAGAAATTTCAGTGTGTGTGTCAAGTGCATTGTGGCAGGTTATAATCTGAAGCGGGAATATATCTAGCATCTAGAACTGGACAGTAGATATATTAAGAGTAGATTTTTTAATAAAAACTTACAAAGAATATTCTTCATTTGATTCATTTAATCAGTACCATCAGTGTATCGATGGGCACTGCAGGCTCCTGGACACTTGAAGAGATTGTTTATATTAGTCTTCCCAGACATTCTCAGAGTTACATCACTTCCTAATTGGAAAGCAAAGTTCCATTTCCCTTATACTTAGATTGCACACCTTAACATTTCAGAAACCGATATGCAATGTGTGTAAAAAAACAAACAAAAAAATTGTCCTGCATATCTTATTTGAATTTCCAGGTTAGCATATTACTTTAGGCAAGAGAAGACTTCTCAAGTTTGGGTTTGGGTTAAACTTCAACTAATTTAATAAAACCTGAAAGTCAGTTTTTTCCGAGGTGAATTCCTGGACTTGTTTCTCAGGTGAGGGAGTGTTTTGCTTGTTAGTCCCAGGTGAGCTCTCACTGGAGTTAGGAGATTACTTTCACATACTGCATTTTTCACTCCAAAACAAAATGAACACTACCTACCTTCATCTTTGTTCCACTTCCCCAGCCTTCTGGGCTCCGAGTGCTGAATGTTTATCAGAACACAAGAAGACCTGGCCATTGTACTGGCTCCACAGTTCTACTTCAATATGGAATGTGACTTAATCATTAGAACTAATTAACGTTACTTCAGTGCATCGGCTACACGGAAAAATGTTTTCCATGCATTTTTACTGAAGCAAAATGTGTTTTTGTAAAAATAGGGGATAAGTTGAAGTATATTAAAATCTAGGTAGTTGATTTCAAGGCCCAAAGTTATTTAAATAATGTGAAAGCACATTTATTGGTTGTTTTAAATATCTGTTTCATTGGCAAAAGGCAGCTGTTGAACTGAAAGTGTGGTTTGAATTAAAAATATCTTTTGATGGGATTAGAAGCTGTGTGTGGTCCAGGTTGTGTTTAGGAGAGTACGGTGTGCCAGAATACCCGGAGACTCCGAGCCTAGACCCAATTTATTACCCAGTTCTGACCTGTGTCCCTCAGTGCAGATGGCTGAACTTAGCCGGCGGCAGTTCATTCACGTTAAAATAGACAAAGTACTCCCTGCCTCATGGGTTCAGGGTAGAAATCAGAGATCATGTTGTTCTTATCAAATCTGGACTTCGACACCTAGTAGGCACTGTGTCACTGAGATTGCATTATTTCACCTCTGGGCGTTTAACTGCAGATACCTCATCTCTAAAGGCAAGGGAAATTACTAGTTTCCCTACTCCAAGCGCAGATCCAAGCGCAGAGCGAGTGAGTTCAGTGTTGTTTGTGGTGGTGCTCGTTGGTGGTCATGTCAACATTTGCATCTGTTCCCGAGCTCTTTGTCTCACCCTCACCTTCTGAGGACGGATCCCAAAGAAACCAATCCTTTTAGCTATGGACCCTTGGCCATAATTAGAGGAAGCAGCAAAGTACTCAAGTCATAAAGTGAGGTCATGGCAACAATGCAGCTCAGATGAAGACGCGCGTTCATGAGCCCAGCACAGAGCCACTCCTCGTGGGCGCTCAGCACGTTTTCTTCCCTGAGAGAAGTCAGAAGAGTAGCAACTAGTAACAACTCTATACATTAGCCCTTTAAAGATCACCAGAGTGCTTTTGAATTCTTTTCTGGTTGTGTGGTGGAGTATAAAATATTTAAATATTTAAAAATATTTTTAAAATATGTGTATTTTTAACTATTTAAAAGATACATTTAAATATTTAAAAAGATATAAGGTGCTTTCCATATCCCTTATCTTAAGTAATCCTGTCTATAAATGCAGCAAAGGTGTTACTATCCCCATTTTATACTTAAGAAAACTGTGATTGAAAGCTGTTAGATGATTTCCCCAAGGCAACCAAAGTGCTGAGCAGGAGTCCCACCCCTGAAGAGAGTGACAGTGACACTGCAGCATTCCTGTCGCTGTCATTGTCGTTGTCGTCGCACGTGGAAGGCAGAGACTATATACCATGGGGTACTTCTCGGTAAAAGATCAGAGAACCATAGAGCGACAAAGTAAGGAACCCAGTACCTATCAAAACACCGTTGAGGCTTTGGGGAAATAAGTGAAATTGCAAAAAAAAAAAAAAACCTCAAATATTAAATCCACATTTTTCCTAATACTTGTTTTTTATAAAATATTTTTTAATTCTTATAAATGATTTAGATTACTTAGTATATTTTTTCTTGAGCAGAACAACAATCTTAAGCAATAATTATCTCATTTAGTAGCTAAGGGCTGTGCGTGCTGCACAAAGCCAAACCCGGAACACAGAGTGAGCTCTGCAGGACTGCAGGTGAGCAGACGGAAGGAAGCGTCCTGACCCCTGGGCTCTAGGAATACCTGCCCAGAGGGAAGGGAAGGCATGGCAGTTTAAATGCTGGAAAGACATTAATGTAAACCTGGAAGCGAGGAAATTTGTTACACCTTTGAAGGAAGACTGAGACAATGTTTGGCTTAATTCCCTTTTCCTGAGAAGGGGAAAAAGGTAGTAATTCCTACCACCATGATTACCACCTTTTAAAAAAGATTTTTTTCGCCCAGGCTGGCGTAGCTCAGTGGATTGAGCGCGGGTTGTGAACCAAAGTGTCTCAGGTTCGATTCCCAGTCAGGGTACATGCCTGGGTTGCAGGCCATGACCCCCAGCAACCGCACACTGATGTTTCTCTCTCTATCTCCCTCCCTTCCCTCTCTAAAAAAATAAATAAAATCTTAAAAAAAATATTTTTCTTCAATTGTAGAAAAATTTCTTGTTTTCCAATCATAGAAACTTACTCTTGTATGAATACCATAAAGGTGTTTGATAAAGCTGTTGGGTTGTTTTCTTACTGTTGAGTTGTAGAGGTCTTTATACATTCTGGATACAATTTATTTGTCAGATACATAACTTGCACGTATTTCTCCCAGTCTGTGTCTTGTCTTCATTCTCCTAAAAGTGCAGAAGTTTTTAATTTTTATGAAGCCCACTTTTTCAATTTTGTTCTTTTATAAGTCATGTTTTCCACATGCTATCTAAAAACTCTTTACCTAATCTTAGGTAACAACTATTTTTTCCTGTTCTTAAAAGTTTTATAATTCACACTTAAATCTGTGGTCCATTCTGAGTTAAGTTTAGAATAAAATGAGCTTTAGATTGAGATTTTTTTTTCACTTTGGATATCTAATTGTTTCTATTCTTTCTCCATTGAATTACTTTTGCACATTTGTCAAAAAAATCAATTGGCCATATTTGTGTGGGTCTATTTCTGGAGTCTGTATCCTGTTACATTGATCTATGAGTCTGTCTCTTTACTAGTACCACACTGTCGTGATTATGTAGCTTTATAATAAGTCCTCTGGGAGGAGTTTTATAATTCATGAACACAGTATGTCTCTCTCCATTTAGGTGGTTTTCAATATTTTCGGCAGTGTCTTATAGTTTCTGGGAGGCTTTTTTATTTTCCTATATCCCTATGCCTTTCCCCCTACTCTCAAGAATTTCCAGTAGACCGTGTTGAATGGGAATGGTGAAAGTAGACATCCTTGCCTTGTTCCCCATCTTAAAGAGAAATCATTGCATACTTTACCATTAAGTATAATGGTAAATATATAATGTTAGCTGTGGTGTTACTGTAGATGCCCTTGTCAGGATGAGAAAGTTTCCTTCTATCCCTATTTTGCCGAGAACTTTTAGTATGAATAGATGTTAGATTCCATCGGATGTTTTTTCTGTATTAATTGATATGATTATGTGGGTTTTTTTCTCCTTTAGACTGTTAATATGCATTGGCTAAGGGCTAGGGAGGGGAAGAATGCATGAAAGTGGGGGAAAGGGAATGGGGGATTTTTCCCTGTTCACTGTGAGCATCCAGAGACTGCCTTCTCTCTCTCTGACCCAAGGCTTCTGGCAGAACTTCGGGCTGGGCAGATGTCTGCTCCGGGGTGTCGGGTCGCAGTGAGACCAGCCTGGGCACAGTGGCAGGGAGCAGTGGTAAACTCGCTGGTGGTTCAGTGATAGTTCACATTCTCCCCCAAGTTCTCCAGCTACCATTGACTTATTGGAGTTCTTAAATAGCTGCTCACTTACTTTGTCCTAGTTTAATAACTTCACTCGGTGGGAGAGACAGGGTGGAGTGAGCTCCCTCCATCTCACCTGGAATGAATCTAGTTTGTTTGTTTGTTCTTCTTAACAATCTACAGGCATATTATTATATTGACTGACAGAATTATATAATCTTTAAATTTGAAGAAATAAGGCTAAGTAAGGCTACACTTACACTCACAGGATGAATTTAGCTATAGGGATACTTAAATATTTTCTATTTAAGTATAAGCAATAAGTGTTGTAAATGAGAAGTGCATAAACCTAAATTATAGGAATATTTTAAACTAATCTGTTTCTTAAGAATGTGTGTCTTTGATGATATTTTTTATCACATGATTTAAATACTATTTCAAATTCAACTCAAGTTTAAATGTGACTCCACACTGCCCCATTCATCTCAGTAAGATGCCTGTGTACCTAGCCAGGGGGTGTGGGTGGAGGTTTCTGCTCGGGGCCTAGGAACAGGGCATGGAGAGATGGAGGAAACGCAGGACTGGGGGTGGTCTTAACGTGTATGCAGCTCTGGAAATGTCTGAGGCTGCGGAGAGAGCTGCCCATATTGTACAGAGGAAAGAAGGGGAACAGAGGGTGGGGTGGGGCTGTTTATGAGCCCTTTGGTCTGAGCGTAGAGGAGAAAGGTCACCAAATGCCAGGAGGAAACAAGCTTCAAAAACATTCAGTCACTGCGGGAAGAGGTGTTGAGGGTGAGGATGGAGCAGTGCCATCGGTTTGTTGCATGATGACCCTGGAGAACTGTTTCAGTCAACCAGGAAGGAAATAGAGAAACAAGAAAAATAGGAACAACAGCAGGATACTCATTTACATATATAATTTAACTCTATTTGGTTTTAAATTCCTAGACCATGAGGGCAGTGTTAATACCTTTATTACCCGTAACACCCAGAGTGCAGAGTAAACATCCAGTTAGATTTTTGCACATCTGCGGACACCCTGTCACCAGCCGTGTGCGCACGCTGAGCTCTGGGTAAAGATGAGGAAAGATGCCTCGTGAACTCTGGCGGAGACTCATTTGTTTTGTTTGTTTGTTCTTTGTAGCTCACCTCCTTCCAAAACTGACTTGGAAGTGGCTAAATGTCCTTAGTATATCTTCCCTCAGACAACATCCTTTTCTTAAAAAAATTAAAGAGCATAGGTATATCGTGCTAATGTGCCTTTTTGTTTATTGTTATACTCACAGCTCAGTTTATTACATAGAAAGGTGTCTTGAATTACTTTGTGGGGTTTTTTTGGTTTGTTTGTTTTTTTCTTTTTCCATTCCATGATATTGCTTTAAGGGCAAGTAATAAATACTTTACACAATGTTTATTCCATATGAGGAATTTTTGTTTCTTACGCTGCAATGTTTTTATTTTTTCATTCTCCAGGATCAGGATCCAGGCCATCAATGAAATTGGAGCTGGACCCTTTAGTCAGTTCATTAAAGCAAAAACTCGGCCATTACCACCCTTGCCTCCTAGGCTCGAATGTGCTGCAGCCGGGCCTCAGAGCCTGAAGCTGAAATGGGGAGACAGCAGCGCCAAGACCCATGCCGCCGATGACACGGTGTACACGCTGCAGCTGGAGGACAGGAACAAGAGGTACGGCGGCGGTACAGTGTGGGTGCGCGGGGAGGTCCCAGGGCTTTGGCTTTGGAATGAAATCTTCCTCGTTCATTTGTCCTCTAAAACACCCTTCCTCTTCGGTGAAAGGTTTCCTATGTCTTTAGGTCCTGCATTTCTATACTCAGAGTTACACCCTCTGGTCTTCATTTGGAACTTCCTCACTAACATTCGAAAGGTCCTGATTTGCCCACATCAGATGACATATGTGTTTGTTTTTTTCTTCATAAAGACAGATAATGGAGAGAAATGATCTAAAAAGAAAATTGTCAAATTCAAGCCTACGCAATGTAATAGCATTAAATTAGTCACGAGTGCAGAGGGAAATAACACTCAGAAAGAGATGTTACCTCTTTAAATATTCAGTAACCATCAGGACAAACATGTTTACCAATCTGAAATAGCTGTGGTGATTTACAGATGGGGATTACACTCTGCAACTGTAGGCGATGCAATATTAAATTAACTGGGGCAAATAGGAGATTCTTCATAAGACTCCATAGAAACACTCTTAGCCACAGAAATCAAATCCAACCTTTCAGATAGTATTTATTTAACCTAACTTCATTTCCTCTGAAAATGGCCGATCATAAAGTGTGCGGCTGACCTGTATTTAAGAATAATTCAGATGCAGAACAAAAGTTAAGATGACAGAAAAATGTTCTATTACCAAAAGTCCAAATCGAAATATCAGGTGAAGAGGTGGGACAGACACAGGCTGCTACTTTTCCTCGGGCATACCCAATGAAGCACAAAACCAGTGCTAGTGTAGAGTATTTTTGTCGTTTCCCTTTTGTCCATCATCATGTCCTGTTCCTTTGTGTGTGGAACTGGTTTTAGGTGGCACAGAAACCCTTGTCCAGTCTCTGCCCTCCACGCTGTTCTTGAGTGCTTTGATACGCTTCAGTGCAGTGGTATGAATTGTGTTGTGTGGAAGGCACTGATTGAGGTGAGCCTTCAGTGGATCAAGAAAAAATCAAGGCCCTGCCTCCAGGAGCATAATATCAATGCACAAGTGGTCAGAGAACATTTGTGCCATTGGGAAAAGAGCTCTGAGGGTATGGAGGAGGCAGACATAGGAGTAAAGTGCTCTGGGAGTTTGGAGAAAGCAGAGGTCATCTGGTTTCAAAGATCTGGGATGGCTTTCTGGAGCAGGTGACATTTGAACTTGACTCTGAAGGACCTTTCAAACCCAGTAGTTTGGCTACAGAACTAAAAGTGATTGTCCTCTTGAAAACTAGTCCTGCTGTGGCAAGCGCAGAGAAAGCGAGGTTTCTTTTGGTGGGTTCACTGGAGATTGATGCATACTCAGTCAAAGACAAGATCATTCATTATCTCACAGTGCTGTGTGCCTGGGGGTGCATTTTCATGGGCTCATTATGGTACTGGCAGGGGACTCCTCAGACTGCAGAAGGCTGTTTGGAATAGGAATTCTGGACCAACAGAAAGCATGATAACATAAAATGCTAGCAATTTGAGAAAATTTATAAATGAGCCCTTATGATTTTTCCTGGGCTTTTGGCTTCCACTGATGGTAGAGAGACCCTCCATAGAGAATGTTTTCTAGTTGTTCTGCGGTGGCAGATGGCTCTGCACCACGTCAGCCATCTCTGTCTTGCTGCGGTCCTGTCCTGTGCGGGCAGCCACCTGAGGTCCTCGTACAGAGAACTGTACAGATGTGCAGAACAGAAGCTCCATGAGCACTGGTCCAAATGAGTATGTTGTCGTGATCGGTTTAACTATGCTAGACAAAAAATAGCGTACAATCTAGTAATCAATACAATGCTCTTTCCTCAAAAAAAAAAAAATACTCAAGACTGGCCTTTTAATCAAATAAATGACTTGCCTAAATTTAAATGGCAATTTAAGAAAACTTACTGTTAGAAACAGTATTTTTCTTAATTTTATGAGCTAGAGTCCAAATTTATCTTTTTAAAATTAGATTTGTCAGTGCTCTCAGAAAGTCATTAAAGTGATGGGAACGTAGAGCATAATAAATTCTCATTCTATTTGTGGAATAATATTCCTGGGATTTAGTAGGATGAAACATGGCCTAATTTAAGTTTGAAGATGACCTTCCTTAGTGCCTTGAAACTGAACTCTTGTAGTGAATGACCCCTTGAATACAAGCCTTTAACTTTGGATCTTGTCTCTTGAGCATCAGGGAGGAATGATTTGAGTTGTATACATCAGCGTAGTCTTCGTCAGTTCTAGTCCTCTGGAGGTTCTGTAGGATTTGGACCTGGCCTGTGCAGTTGAAAGGAACAGTGTCTTCTTCCTCAGCGGCAGCTGTCTTTTTCGTTGGACTTACTGTTGCTGGAGTGGTTTCCAGTTGTGGGTTTTAGAAGACATGTACATATTCTTTACTGTATGCATTGATTTCATTAACCACTAATAAGTTATTTTTATGGATGTAGCAGAAATATTATATATCCTGCTGCAGAAATATTATATGTTCTGCTTATGGCCAACATAAGAACCAGAGGTTGACTTAATTGTTGTTTTAAGTGACTTTACTCACCAGTCCCTTTGGGCATTTGAAAATAGACCTGCTGATATCCGAGCTGGTTCAGCTGTCCTAGCCAGCTATGCAAGAAATTTTAGTCTTAAAACATACTTTGCAAAAGAAGCATAATAAAAATTGATAACTCCATGCTTGGTAATTGTCAGATTAAAGAGTTGAGTTGATTTTGATTGCTAAACTTTTGGTCTTACTTTTCCCTCATCCATAAAATAGAGGTTGAACTGGAAGATGAACTCTGAGGTTCTTTCCACCATTTTTATCTTAAAACAACAATGTTGTAGATCATTTGTGAGCTAAATTCTTTACCCAAAAAAAAGCTTCATTAAAAGTGACATGCTATCTCTTTTTTCTTCATATTTTAATTTCTCCTTTTGAAAAGAAAATAATAAGAAAGATGCTAACTTTCCTTAGGAGCCCCAAAGTCCTGAGGTTCCGCCTCTGTGATATGCTGGTTTCCTGTGTTCATTTTTATGCCTCTCAGTCAGAACATGTGAAATGACCCGGAGACTCTACACATAATGTTGGGCCAAAAATACATTCTCAAACTTTGTGTTTATTGAGCATCTACAAAGTGCCAGGCATTGAGAGCTTTCTGTCTACATTATTTAATTCTTCAGTAAAAAGTGAAATATTTCTGTGATGATAGGATATCTACCATAGCCCTCCATCATCTAGGTAAAAATAATCTTTTTGATAGATTAACTTGATTTCAACTTATGATATTTAGAAGTTTTACACATGCAAAAAAATAAACTATGCTTAAGTATTGGGCAGACAAAGATGACCAAGGCAGTGTCCCTTAAGGAGCTCACTTGTGGGGGACAGGTAGAAGGGACAGATACATTTCAACAAATCATGATTCAGAAGGCTTAAAGATTGACAATATACATGGAGTATTTAGGGAGGAAGGAAGAATGGTGTCCATCATACACTTAAATGAAGAGAGAAGGCTTCTTAGAGAAGGTAACAGGTTGTGTGTGTCCTAAAAGGGTTTAAATCTTAAAATCTCATGTGAGAGAGCCTTAGGAAGGATGGGGACTAAAGGTAAGGACTCAGGCTTGGTGTGGAAATCAAAGACATAGACTCCAAAGCACAGAAATGGGTCCTGGGTATTTCTCAAGTAAAAGATGCCTCTTTCTTTTCTGCTACTTTACATGTGGCTCTATTTCAAATTGAGGCTATTTCATGTCAATAATAGGGATCCCAAAAGGGCATCTTGCCCAAATCCCTGCCTCAAACTAAATCAATCTAGAACTTATCCAGATACCAGGACTTGCTATATTGAATGTTCTGCCCCCCCCCCCCGGAACAGGGCATATGTTTCCTGTGTATTGAGGCTTTGACTGACAGGTTCCTAGTCAAAGGTCACTGGCTACATATTAATGTGGCAGCCTCAGAGAAATGCTTTATTTTTACAGGGCTAAGTTTATCCCTAGGAGTTAGATTGTGATCACTCAATCATAAAGTTTGTTTGTTTGTTTGTTTGTTTTAATTACTGCAATGAGCTAGGTCTTATGAGGTATGCGTCCTATCTATATGGAGTTTATCCTTCTGAGAAAATAAATTAACATGAAAAAATGAACAGACAGCACAACAGAATTTAACTTCAGCAGAAAAATAAAACTTTATTAGTTTGCCCATAGAGTGATTTAGTGCATTATTCTTAGCAGATTGAGCATAGGAGGTCTGAATGTCTTTAGTTCTTGTGTATGCAAGAAAAATATAAACCCAAAGTAAACATTTTCATAATTCTGCATTAACCTAATGCCAGGAGTAGAACAACAAGGTCAGCTCATGCATTTTAAGGTTGTGACACTGTACTGATGACTTTGAAGATGCATTTGTCTGTGTTGTTGCAGTGAAATGTTATGCCGCCCTAACAGAATTTGAGTTGATGCTGATTCTTGTCCTGACCCTCCTGAGTCCATGTTCCCGGTAATTGTGCACAGCACTGCAGCAAGAGGAACTTAAGTTCCAGGAATGCATTTATGGTTAATCTGTTGTTCAGGTTTAGTCAGACAGCCAACGTATTTTAAAATAAGGCTCCAGCAAAACAGGGATGGGCAGAGGGCTCTAACAGAGTGGGTAATTACCACACGCTCTCCATTTAACTCAGCCCTTGAGCTCGTGACACTTCCCTTCGGCCAGCAGAATTTCACATGAACGGCATGACTGCCTGTTTGCTGCTCCAGGGGGACAGAAAACAGTCTGCATCGAGTAACCCTGAAAAATGCACACTAGGCAACCAGTAAAAGTGCACAGGTTGTGTGAGCACTGTGGGAAGAAGGACACTTTGTAAGTGTGCCTGTTACAGAGCAAACTCCTATTTCTTGGAGCATGTTGCTAAATTAAATGGAATAGATGGAAGGCAACTACGTCAGTGCCCACAAGAGACCCTCGGGATTAGCTTTCTTCATTCCTCTGGAATTGTCCAGATTCACATGATCACATTGTTGGGTAAATGGCGTCTTTACGTCGCCTTTCATTACCAGAAGGCAGGCTGCCCTGCGCCGTTGGGGTGTCAAGTCTCGGTTGGGATCCCGGGTCATTACCGAGTTTCTGGATGCCGGGAGGCATGTCCCTTCTGTTTGCCTTACTGTTTCTGTCTACAGAGTAGAGCTAATGAAGCCTGCCTCCAGTGTCTGATTAATGGAGAAGAGCATTTCTGTTTCTCAGAAAAGGAGAATAAAATTTCAGCCTACAAAATAAAGATTGCAGCTTAGTCAATCTCAGGATAAAGTGTCTAGACACAGGCAGAAGTGAGGGGTAGTAAGTGAACTGCTTGATATCTTAAGCCAGAAGTAGAATTCAGATTACAGGGGTTTTTTTCTTCTATTTGAAAATAGAATTTCTATCTATTTAAAAATAAATAACCAAACGGAAGTGGATAACATTTTTTTCACCATTTTTCTTAAATCAGGTAAGGTGGAGGGAGGCCCACTAAAACAGAGGCAGGCTAAGGAAGTCTGGAAGGCTTGGAAGCGCGTCCTTGCAGAGGAGATTCGTGGTATATATTTGAAAGCAAAGTAGGAGAATGGGAGGTTTCAAGGTTCTCAGGTGGTCTTTAGAGATTCTAGCCATCCTTCCTTTCAATGTAAATAAATCTCTTTTGAGTACGAGGGGGGACCCCCCCACACACACACAAAATGAAATTACCTTCTGGAGGCAGGCCCCTTTTAGTACAGGCTTCCCCCGCTAGGTGAGTGTTCTGGGGACCCATCTGTGTCCGTGTTCCAGCTAAAGTTGTTGTGAGAGGCTGCTTTCGGCCTCAGTGAATCTGTTTTGAAGACTCTCTCAATGCATTTGCCCATTTCATGACAGGTGATTTATGAGCACACTTGTCCTCACTGTGCTGAGTGTTCAGCAGTTTTTGACCAAAAGCAGCATCACCCTCGTGCCCCACCCTCCCTATTCACCTGATCTCTCCTGGAGCAGTTTTTGTTTCCCTGGATGAAAAAAGTCCTCAAAGGGAAACGTTCGCCAATGTGAAAGAGGTGAAACAAAATATGGCAGAAGCACTAAAAACCATCAAAATTGATGAGGCCAAAAACTGTTTTGAGCAGTGGGAAAACCATCTCAATAGTTGTATTTCATCAAATGGGGAGTATTTTGAAGGTGACTGAAGTTTTAACATGCACGAATAAATACACAGTATTTTATAAGTAAATTCTGGGTTTTGGATCTTCTATACATCAATAACAAAGTCCAGCTTGAACAAAAAACTTGAAAATAGGAATTTGTTTTATTCTACAAACAGAGTCTCACCAGTAGCTGCAGTGACCGTTTGTTTCTTAGAAAGAGAACGTAACCGTAAGTGCTGTGGCCTGATCGCTCACAGGCCCAAGGTCCATGAGCAGCTGGGGACAAGGGGTAGTAGGAATTGAGCTCCTCTTCTCGCTGCTCTTTTGGAAATCGCTCTTGGCACTTTTCACGCTCAGCCTGCACATGGGGACTCTCATTAACATCAAAACCAGTTTAGGAAATGCACCTTCCCATCTCAGGTGTCCCCACACGATGCCATCTGCTCCCACCTGCTTCTGCATAGACAGGACAGGACTCGGTGTTCTCGGCGCAGCGAGAGCACATACTCTTCATTCCCGTTTTCAGATGTCCTCTATCCCACACATCACTTCAGTAACGTAGGAAATTCACGCACTCACACCATACAGCCCAGGAAAACAGGGAAAAAATAGAGACAGTGACATGTGATTGTTAAGGAATATAGCCGTGCTGAGCTTACTAACATCTGTTGATTTGTAATATTGTGAAACATCTTTTGAAATGTGCGCTTGGCAGCCTTGAATAGGTGGCAGGCCATTTGAGGTCAGCAGGTTGGATCGTTCTGACGAGTTGATATTAATGGGCTGCTGTTAGCCTGTAATGGCCTAGGGATCGTACGATAGCAACAAAGGGGCGAACACAGAAACCTTCGCATTAGCCCTATGTTCTCCTGCAAATTTAAGTTATAAGCTGTCTGAGAACATTCTTGGATATATCTTTTGAATATATCTTTTAAAACAAAACTTTTTAAAGGAGCACGTTTTAAAATTAACTTATTTGTATATTATTTTTCTCTAAATTATTTAACATAAACATCCAAAGGTGTGACATGTCTGGGTTTCTTCAGTGCAAAAAAGTCAGCTTTCAGAATGTTAAAGCTTAAAATACTGAGGTTAAAAGTTATAGCCACCCCCTAGAATTTCTTAAAAATGTCAAGAATCTGTTGTTTTGCCTTCCCAGTATATATTTAACATGGATCATAGAATTTACTTGGGCCTTTCATTTGGATCGCATAAAAATTTCTGCCAGATGAACAAGACAGCTAATATTATCCCTAGTTTCTGGAAACTCAGCTTTGGAAGTTACTCGTTCGATCAAGTTCACAGTGGCCAAGGTCGTCATACCCCTGTGGAGTGCTCTGACAGGCAAGCAGAACTGGCAAAATCATTTTGTACCCACAAATCGGTAGGACATTTTTTTTGTGATCACTGATAAATTGCCAATAATAAAACACACGCTTGCTTGCTGCTGTCCAAGTGTTTAGTTTTGAGAAGGCTTTTGGTCACTGTAGCAAGGCCAAGGCAGAGCCATCGAAGAATTTATTTACACTGTAAACTTTCAGTGACCCACCAACCTTCTGTCTTGTTTGTGTGTTCCTCACCAGTAAGTATTTTTTATACAAAAGAGCTTTTCTCTCTCTTCATTTTTCCTTTCCCTAAATGAAAATGCCCACATTTCCATTAACGGGCAGCACTGAGGCAAGACCCCGTCCCCGTCGCCCTCTGTTTACAGCAGAGGCTCTTGGCCACCTCCCCCGCCCCCAGGCCTGGGGTCACGAGATGGGGCAGAGGGTGCTCAGAGCACAGCTTCCCGTCCACCTCCGGAAAGCCTGAAGGGAAGTCAGTGAGAGGAATGCCTTCCGGGGATATCCTTCAGGCTTCTCCAGGGCTGAGAAAGGAGTTAAATCATTCCTGAACCTCGGCTCTCGGTTATTAATAACAAGTGCTAGGCGTTTTGTGATGGGTCCTCCCTGCATTGTCCCAGTGGATTCTCATAACAAGCCCTGAGGGTTAGGCCCAATTACCGCACCCATTTACAGAGGAGGAAGCAGCTTACCGGGCTTTGGAGCCCAGGATCACCAGGCAGTTGAAGCTGAATGCAGACGTGAGTCTGCTGACTGTAAGGTTTTTATTACCTCCTCTACCTTCAGTCCCTGTGCCAAAGGGATGGCCCCGCGGTGGGGCCCCATGGGTGTGTCCACACCTGTCCTCTTTTTGCTTGGTCTTCACAGGAGCCCTGTGCCATGGGGCTAATGCCTCCAAAGGTGCATGCATGGCCATGGGCAGCAGGGACTGAGGGCGGAGTAGAAGATCCCTCAGGAACTGCCAGTGTGGGGCCAGGTTGACCTTTAAGGAGCTGTGATACCGTGCAAGGGTGTCCAACCTTTTGGCATCTCTGGGACACACTGGAAGAAGCAAAGTTTTCTGGGCCACACATTAAATACACTGTGGTATGTACTCACAAAAACAATCTCATAATGTTTTAACTAAATTCACGATTTTGTGTTGGGCCGCATTCATAGCCATGCTGGGTTGCATGCAGCCCACGGGCCATGGGTTGGACACCCCTGCAAGGGGGTCCCCGTGGCTACGTATCCCTTTGCCTGAGCTGATACTAAAATTACTCAGTGACTTTCGAGCATGGACTGTGGACCAGGACCCATGTCATCTGTTACACATACATTATTTCAGTGTGTTTGTGTAGTACAGGAGCATTCATATAGTAAAGGGACATTGTGAACATTTCATTTTTACTCTTTGGTCACCAAACTAGTTTAACTTACTTTGGAAAGAGTTGTATGTCTGTGTAGCACAGGCCATTACAGATGTGGCAGAACATCACCGATTCAGATGCACCTGTCCCTGTTGGCACATAAGCCAGCAATGCCCCAGCAAGCTGGAGAGTGGCCTGCGTGGGAGGGGCGGGGAGCCACGGCCATCCCTGCGTCACATGAGCCCATCTGGAACCCCTGGAGGGGTCTGTGGGACTCAGCGGACAGAGTCTGGAGCCATCGGATACCGTGTGTTGAACCTTTACTGTGTATTGGGCTCAGGGCTGGGCTTTTAACCCACATTTCCAGATTTAACTCTTAAAACAACCCATGAGGGTGGATACTGTCCCTGTTTTGCAGACGGGAGAAACTGACACTTAGCAGGGGCGAGTGCTTCAGCAATAAGAGGCAGACCTGAGATTTGGGCCCACGTCCTGCGCTCCGCCACTTCTCACCACCACTTCTCTCCGACAGTGTTGTGGGGAGACCGGAAGGATAGTCCAGTCGTTACCAGGCAGCAGAGTCCAGGGTGTGGCCAGGGGAAGCAGGTCTCTCCCCACATAGTGTGTCCCTTTTGCCTGGGCCACACCACCATCAAAAATCAAGCAACTGAGGTCTCAAAGAGAGTTTTTTCACCATCTTTCATGGGTTAGGCACCCCAGCTTTATGTCCAGCTGACTGCTTCCCATTCCAGGCTCTTCTCCCTTCCCCCAGGCTTGGGCAGTGCATGCCAGGGTGGTACGGATCAGGCCTGCGAGCCAACCAGACTTCCGTTGCCCTCTGACTGTGACTGGTGTCTCAGGACTTGTGGCCCACACATGTGTGTGGGGTCCAGGCACTGACCCTGGGCACTTTCAGGATAAGGGGGAAGGAGATGGGTCAGGAAAGCTGGAGAGCCACTGTCCTCTTCATGGCCAAGCTCTGCCCTGAGCTCTGTGTCCTCAGTTGCATTTGAAATGTGGAGTCTTCCGGCATTGTGTCTGAGGAAGTGTAGCACGTTTTAATTCTATCACCGGAGCCCTCCTGCTTACTTATTAATGAATTTCAAAGTGAAGTTGGTGTTCAAAAAAAAAAAAAGGACTCAGGAGACAGAAAAAATTAAGCTGGTGTTTGTAAAACAAATATTTGATGAATGTTGTTAATCTCCCCCCAGTGGTTGTAGCTACAGGGTGTGTTAACCTGCGAGTCTCTGAGAGAGGCCACCGTGCGACTGGCATAGATCACTGGCTCTGGAGAAAGATGATTCTTTCTTCTCCTGCCTCTTAGAATGATGGAAAATAATTACAGAATTGGGATGAAAAAGAGATTGCATTCTTTCTGTGTTGTCTTGCCTGCTTTTTTATTTTGTTCTGGTGGGCCTTCATTGTTTGAAACGGAAGTTACTGTCAGTGTGTACAGAAAGAAATTGAGGATCGACACCATTTGCCCGAGGCCTGCTCTGTGTGGGCACTTCCAAGTGAGCTGTCGGGTCGAACCCCACCCCAGCATGCTGAGGGAGTGACTCTTGCTAGTGCATCACTGACGGTCCACGTATGAGAGGGTGCACGGCCTTAAACCCGCCCACGGATGGGGCCTCCCAGCTGGGGCCTCATCTGCGGGGCAGCCTCGCTCACCACGCAGCTGACTTCCCACCAGGAGAAGAGGCAGTGGTGTCGATGGTCTCTCAGGAGGGAGAGCAGAGCTTCTTTGACAAAATCCTTCTCCACATTGTAAAGTGATTATAGCCAACACAACTGAGTGACTACTACGTGTCAGGACTGTCCTAAACACTCTTCTTTCATTAACTCATTTAAACCTCACAGGAAATCTGAGGCTGGTACTATCATTGTTGCACAGAGGAGAACACGGAGGCACTAAGAGGCCAAGGTTGCCGGTGACTCAGCCTGCAGAGCCGGTGCTGGTCGCAGGGTGCGCATTTGCAGAGAGCGTATCAGTTCCTTGGATGGGTACAGGAGAAACATGCAACCAGTGTTACCCCTTGAAGTACTTCAAAATTAGAACCCTTAAAGTGCGACCGAAAGGGCCAAACTGTCCATTGTCATTTGAAGATATTTTCAGGAACCTAAAATTAGAGATGAGATTTTCCGAAGGATTCATTTCCCGGTTGTTAAACTGATTTATATGTAGAGTTTAACTAGAATTTATTCACTTGTGCATCATATATATTTCTTTGGTAAAACAGTAAAATATGAAATTAGAAATAGCCATGATAAATTATTTCCATATTATAAAAAGTATTAATACCATGTGTTTCTCATCCCTTTCACCCCAAAGTCTCCTTCTCAAAGTTTTCTTTCTGCTCTTAGCTATTTATTTCCTTAAGAAGAGGGTAGAGGAAACTTGTGGAGTGTGAAAAATGCAAAGTCGGAAACAACCCACAGACTTGCTGGCTCCGAAATGGCTCCCCGTGGGATGAGATGACTCAGGGAGGTCCTGGAAGGCAGTGGGGTCAGCCGTCTTGCTCCATTGCTAGGCCTGTGGGGACGTGGTACCTCTGTTTCTCTAGGTGGCCCATTAGTGTGGGGTTGATGCTGGTGATGCTTGACTATCTTGGAACGTAATCCAACACTCAGGATTCCTAATGTCTCCTGGCCCCCTGCCACCCCCCCCCCTTTGCCCCTTGCACTCAGGAGAGAGCCTGTGTCACGCCCATCTTCACCTTCCTGCGCTTACTGAGGGCTCCGTGCCTGGTTAACTACATGACCTAGGAGTTAGCCACCATCTGTTTTAGCTGCTTCCATTCACATTTTGAGAACAAAATAAAGAAAACTTGCCTCTTCCTCCCACCCCTTCACATTTCTTTCATGCCTTTTCGTGGAGGTGGGAGGTCAGACAAAGCAGGGATGGCTTTCATTGAAGCAGCAGGCAGGTCGTGATTTATCATCGCCGGAGCAGACAGTGGGCTAAATGAAAGGACCAGTCGGAGGCATGCTTATCCTACTGCCTACATAGACACGTTGAACTTATTTTCAAAAGAAAAAACACGCCTTAGAGCAAGGGCACGATGGGAAACCAGTGCTGTTGGTGGTACTGCTCTCCAAACTCCTTTAAAATCAGGCTTTACTGTAAGTTTATAATGAAGATACAGCACTTTTACTTCTTAAACCATGACTTCCATTTTGTGGTATAATTAAGGGTAATTACTCAGGTTAGAGATTTGGGCCAGGTGAGGCTGACTTAATAAATAGCTGTTTGCCTCTAGCATTAGCAAGGGTGTCTTCATTAAGGTGGCGATGTGTCAAGAGCCCTGGGTAGGTTGCCATGGTATTTGTGGGTTTCAGCTTGGACTCTGGCTTTCCCTGAAATTAAAATGTTCAGCCACCAGAATAAAAGGTGCTTCCTTGCAGAGTAAAGCAGAAGGAAGTGAAGGATTTAACCAGTGAAGTGACTATGGCTCGGGAACTCAATTGCAAAGACTGATAAAGGCATGGATAATTTAAAAGAAGTATTGATTCTGAAGGGTTTTATTTAAAAAGAAGTTGTTTCATCTTATCCATCCATCCATGTACCCAGAAGGACTGTTCCCTAACATGTGGAAAAGCCGCTGCTCTTCAGAAAACCCTGCCTGCCCCCAGGACCAACTGACCCACAGGAATTAGGTCTTACCCAGCCTTGTGTCCCAGAGCCTGGCATAGAGCAGATGTTCAGATGTTTGCGAAATGAATGCATGAATTTTGCTTAGCCCTTAGGTGAAATCGACTTACGAGTCACATTTTGAATTATGATTCTATCACTGACCAGCTTCCAGCAGTATCTGAACACAACCAATTGTCCTCAGATGCTGTACCAAAGTGCTGGAAACTGGGAGAACCCCCTGGACCAACAGGATTCAGATCTCATATCAACTAAAGAGCCTGGATAACTTATGGGAAGTTAGGTTATTTCCAAAATGTTACAGTTAGCTATAAAAAGACAAATGATGACCGTATGTTGTAGTTACAAGTAATGCAGTTTCATTGTGAAAATAGTCATTTTTCAAGACCTCTTTTTTTTTTACCTTATGCCTTCTATGCTTATGTCTCATGGAAATAGTAATCAGCAAAGAAGTACAGATATTTTGTCTGGTTCAGACAGGGGAAGGAGCCAGAAGCTGCCAGTCAAAACTGGCTAGCCTGCCCGAGCTATTTTTCTGCTAGTTTTATTAACTGTGATGGATGACTGTAAGCAAAGTATTTTTTTTCCTTTTTTTTTCTAAGACTTATAATCCTAAATGTTTTCTTACTAGTTTGGGAAATGGGCTTTGAAAGATCTTGGAAAGATAAGGGTTAAAATTTAAGTATTTTCTAGCTAAACTTAAGTTATTTGGAAAATTCAGGAAAAGAGGACATTGTATTTATTTCTTTGGTGCCCAATTAACATCAACATTGTTGCCTAGTATGTAGTAGAAGGTAGGTTAGGTTAACAGTAAATCTGGTTATGGAAAATTTGAAATTTTATTGAAAACTGAAAGCATAAACAAGTGTTATTTTTAGAATCTATAAGCCTAACAAAAGGGATCTCATTCTAGGCCTAATATGTATTTAAATCTGTTTTTCTTATTTGTAAAGATATTAGACCCTAAACTATAATGCAACAACTGGTTGATTATTATAATTCAGACTGTATGGAAAGCATTTACCAATTTGGCCTAATCTACTCCACTAGTTTGTACCGTAATTTCTTATCAGCAATAGAAGTTCCTGTGGCTAATGGATTCTGCCCCTTGTTCTAGGTTTATTCCAATCTACAGAGGACCCAGCCACACCTACAAGGTCCAGAGACTAACGGAATTCACCTGCTACTCCTTCCGGATCCAGGCAGCGAGTGAGGCTGGAGAAGGGCCCTTCTCGGAAACGCACACCTTCAGCACAACCAAGAGTGTCCCCCCCACAATCAAAGGTTTGTGGATATTGTATTTCTCCTGTTTGTGGCCATGCTATTCTGAGAGAGTACATTTCTGACTTTAGGTATATTCTTCTAATGTTCCTCAGCAAGATCTAACCAAAAGAACTTCTTAAGAGAAAAGATAGGGAAATGGGTTTGGGGGCGAATGAGAGGCCTTAAAGGAGATGGCCTACCGATAGGCTTGCTCAGGTGTGTGTAAGTGATTATTACAGATAATTTAATAGTCACATCCCCACGGTGGGGAGAGGGACAAAGGAAAGAAACAGACCTGAGGGACAGACTTTGACTCAACATGAGAGTGAGTTCCCGACGTAACACTTAGGACAATTTACCGTGGAAGGTTTGAGGGTCTCCCTTCCCAAAGACATTGAGGAGAAGCAGAGGCTGGCATTCATCTCTCAGTGACCTTGGTGCCTAGAGATGAGAGACTGAGGTAGGCAGCTTCGGCAGCCCGTTCCCTGGCCCGTAGCTCTCACTGGGGAGAGACGCCTTTGGCAGGCTGCAGCCATGGTCTGTTCCCATATATATGGGTATTCATCTTGAGGTTTGTGAGTGACTAGTTTACTCTCTGTCCCCTCCTTGGGGTCAGGGACCAAGCAAAAGCCACTCCACCCAGGTACCCTCTCCATCGGATCTGCTGAGCCCTCATCTCCCAGTTCCAGCTGCAGCGTTAAGCCCTCTGCTAGATGCCAGGCGGGGCAGAGAACCTCAGGGTGACGCCGGCTCAGCCTTTCCCACTCTGCCTTGGGTGTAAGCCTAGCCCCTCCATGGACTTCTGAGCCCTGTTCTCCCCAGTGGCACAATTCTTGTGAAGGTCCTACTGCCCATCTTTGAGGGTGTGGGCAGCACTGGTGGCTTTATCCCGCTGCTGCCCAGAATGATCTTGAGGTTGACAGACAGGCTGCCCACCTGAACCAGGTTTTATGTGGTTAAAGTGGGGTTTACTATATTGTTTAGGTGTCTGGGGGGCCAGCAAAGCTATTTGACACACTGCATCCGTGAGCAGGAGCTGTATCAGCCACCACCACAGCTCAGAGTTCATGACAGGGGTGAGGGGCCTCCAGGACCTGGGTCAGGGCCTGGCTTGGATTCTGTGCAGGTTTCCTGTACTCCCTTCCGGGGTACTTTATGGTATATACCTCCCCCTGCTTCCTGCCCCACAGCGGTCCAGAAGCTCTTTGGCAGCTGCTTCCTCATGTGAGTAAGAAATTGGTGTAAATGGATGGACACACACAAGGCCTGGCTGGGTTGCCTAGTGGGTAAATTCCCTGGCCTTTTAGCACAGCTTTGCCTTTCAGCTGTAACAAAAGATTCCCAGACACACTGTGGCTGATAGAGGTTATCGGGGTAAAGGTTTGCCTGCTTACCATTAGCAAACTTTACCTCCCGAAGTGATTGTTGGTGGAGATTCATTTTGTGGAAAACAGAACACTGAATTGGTGACACCTGCTTTTCCCGGCACATTTACTTCGGAAGGACAGTGTCCTCACCCTGCCACCTGACCAGGGCTCTCCCCCTCCCTCTCAGACTCGGGAGAGTGGTGTCTTAGCTGGAGACCGTTCAGTCTGATAAGGCTTTTTATTTAGTTTTTCTATATATTGCTTGGAGTTTTGACCCACTAATTCCAACTTTTTTAAAAGAAAACCTTTATTTTTCTGAAAAATGCTTGCATAGAATTACAAGTAGAAACAATTGTCTCTAAAGAATTAATGTTAAGTAATTAGAAATGAAAGAATAAGGAGGTTCAGAGAGAGTAGAAAAATGGATATTGAACTAAGCTGTAGACACAGGGGTGTCCAACACCTGACCGCATGTGGCACAGGATGGCTATTCTGTATGTGGCCCAACACAAAACATGAATTTACTTTAAATTCATGTTTTTTTTTTACTCACCAGTTTTCATTAGTGTTCTTGTATTTAATGTGTGGCCTAAGACAACTCTTATTCCAGTGTGGCCCAGAGATGCCAAAAGGTTGACCACCACTGTTAGAGCTATAGCATAAGCTATGAGAAAATACTTAACTTTAAACCACAATGATGAGTCCAGTAGGTGAAAAATAAACTAAGAAAATATAAATACAGGGTCAGCCCTCCCTTAGACCTCACACAGATGGGACTTTTTCTCCCCTGGAACTACCTAACATTACTACTTCTCCTTTTAATCTGCCTTCCATTCTGCTTTTTTGTGTACTTGTTCCACACCTTACTGTCCCCCCCTCCATGGAGTTCTTAATTTCCTTGAAAGCAGGGTTTACACTACCTATTTTTGCCGTCCCCAAACTACCTGGCTCAGGACCTAGTCATAGAAGGTGCTCCACAGCCGTCAGAAAAATAACACAAATTCAGTCTAGGCCCAGCAGTTATCAGTAGGATCCTGAACAAAGGCTGTTTCACCAACGGCCTACTGGTCACCGAGACTAGTCACCGGGTGTCTTCCCCGCGGAAGGGGCACCCGCCGGTCTGACAGGAGGCTGGGCACATAAACCCCCTCGGGACAGGCACCGCACACGCACTCTCCTACTCTTTCTGATAGCGCTAATGGGATGCTCTTTCTTGTGATCTTGAATGTGTGAATTTGTATTTCAGCACCTCGAGTAACACAGTTAGAAGGAAATTCGTGTGAAATTTTATGGGAGACGGTACCACCGATGAAAGGCGACCCCATCCACTACATTCTGCAGGTATTGGTTGGAAGAGAATCCGAGTACAAACAGGTGAGGACCAGTGTGCGTGGTGTGCGTGCGGCTCTCAGACTCAGGCGGGCTCCTTGCCTTTCCCTGTTGCTTTGAATGGCTCGGTGACCAGTGAGCTGCAGTTTTCTTAAAATTAATCATGGAAACTGCCTACATCACCCATTACCTAGTTCTTTAGAGTTTACAAGCCCTAGTTTACATTTTATTTTGCACATGGTGGTATTCAGCTTAAACTTTCAGCTCTCAGGCATAATCTAGTAAAGAGTTGCAAGTTCTGTGTTTGTATATGATGTTGGCAGTTATGTTTGCAAATATCCAAGTCTGTATGTAATTGAAAGCTGAAGTTCCAGTGGTTTTACTGTACAGGAGAGGTACTCTCTACCTAACTACTGAAGCCTGGGTTCTGTCTGCCTCTTTAATGGAAGTTACAGTGGAAGAATAAGGAATGTGACTATCGATTCTTGTGTTCTGCAGTTCAGAAGCTCTAGGTCACTGCTTGCCACCCTCCCATGTGCATGGGAGTCTATTAAAATGCAGACTTGGATTCCATAGGGCTGGGGTGAGGGTTCAAGCTCCCAGGTGATGCTGGTTCATGGACCATACTTTGAGTAGCAGGCTGTACAGATCACATAATAAACACGTGCAAGAGAAAATATAATTGGGATCCAACCACATAATTAATTTGGTTGCATGAATTTTCACACCCCTTTTTGACCCTTAATTCTTGCAAATCCACACATTATAAGACCTTGGCAATTAAAGATACAGGCACTCTATAGGCTTCTGTAATGTTCCCAGGGACTTAATAACTATTTTTGTGAAATCAGGATATCATCCTATCACTCCATTAGGAAAGCTGAGGTCCATTCCTTAACAGCACTTTTAAGAGAGCCACACATTTATATGAAACTCGGAAAATTGAAAATAAATTGCCACCTATCTTCTGAAATTAGCATAATTTGTGAAGACTTCTTTTTTCAGCTCTTGAGGCTCCCGATAACACAAGACAAGTTGAAAATTATTTGAGTCAGAGTTTGTTAAATTGATGGTTGATGTTCCTTGTGTAATAGTAATACTTGGAAATAAAAATGTATTAAAGTGAATCAAAGAACTTTTGGTACATTTTACTGTGCTTTCTTAATATGAAGTGTCAGAGAAAAGAATGAATTGCTTTCAGCACATTTGCAAAAACTGCATTTTAATTCTGACACCCACCAATTTTGATTAACATCAGTGGATGATGTCACCAAAGCTCCCATCGCTGCTCTTAAACAGGAGCCAAAACACTACTGTTTCCCTGCACTCTCCAAACTCATGCTATACAGTGTACCCCATTTCAGAGGAAGTGACTCTATGTGTGGAATTATTTCAGCTTACCAGGAAGATACGATTGGTTTCAGGGTCTCAGCTCAGACGGAAGTGAGATGAGCTCCCCGCCGGATGGAGTCGCCTGTGGCGCTGGGGCAGCGCTGCCCAGTTCTGCAGCAGTGATGTAAAAATGGCCACACGGTGAAATGTTACAGAATTTCACAGCATGTTACTTGACACTTAAAACTTTCATTCTCCAACAATACATTCATTGTGTATCCATTATTGTACTTTTAAAAACCTTTTGTTCCATGTCCCATGCTTTTCCACATGTTCTTAGAAACAGATGTTCTTTAAAGCACAGTGATTACTATTTTATATTTTAAAAGCAGCATTATTTGGTCATTATCTATATATGTCAGGCATTGCCAAAATATAGGTCAATTTACTTGGTAATCTAGATTTTGTTGACAGATTGGCTGTTTTGAATCTGGTACTTGTTTAATGTTATATATTTAGACCCATGGACATATAAATATTAATATACATAACCCCACATATGCCTGGGAATATATTTCTTATTGTAAACAGTTACAAATGAGTTTCTTGTTAAAAATAGGTGAAAACACAGTACTAGAGGGCAGGCTCGGTAGATAGGGGTTAGCATGCTTCACATAACTATGTCTTCCCTACATTTACCAAGAAATGATTAAGGTTGGTAGTGGTGCATGAAAAGCCACAGTTGAGTCAGGGACAAATTGTACTGAGTTTTTTCCTTTTCCCTAGTCAATAAGCATTAAGTGAAACATGATGTTTTTGAGTACTTCATTCACTTGTTTTGGACACGAGATAGGGAATGAAAGCTATTTATATTATGTGTGCAGAGCAATGGTTAAAATAATTATAGTCCAGAGATAACAGGCTTTGAGTTCATAGAAAAGTAGAGAGAATCATTGCTGAGCAGAGTCCGCTGCAGAGGCGCCTGCTGCTGAGAGCACTGAGTGTGCCCCAATCCCTGCAGGACCACTAATGTATGGGCTGTTTTTCTCGGTGTTACCTTCCTACGACCGGCACATAGCTAGGCACTCGGCAAATGTTTCCTTTCGGCACAAAAGAGTCAGTTTCAAAGGAACAGGGTTATTTATACAGCAGTTGAAAGTATAAGCTCCAGCATGGGGTGGATTTAGAAGTGATATTTGTAACTTAGGATAAACATCACCTGTAATAGGAGGATATCCTCCTGCAACCCAGGCTTACCTTTACAGCAACACAGGGCAAAGGCCAGGCCTTTTCTGATGTTTTGTTTGAAACAATGACTTTACCTTTGCCTTGGTTGTAGCTAATTAGCTTTCTTTGTGGAGCTATCATGATGTGGGGTGAGCAGCTGGTTTTAACTATGAAACGATCGATTAACTTCAAGTGTTAAATCCTCACTTGAAATTTTTCTCTGCATTAGGATGCATGCTGCTCTTGATTTGGCTCTTCTGCCACTTAGTGAACATTCCAACCACATGTTTTTTTAAAGAAACTTAAAACTACTTTCAATCAATATTAATTGTAAAGCATCCTTGAAAAGAATGAAAATATGCATATGCAGGTATGCATTTGCATAAGATATAACAGTTTAATACCATTATATCTGTTAATACTATTAATAATATCCACATTCCTGTTCAGAAAGCAGTAATTTTATTTAAAAAATTAAAAATAAACATTGAAGATGAGTAAAAGGTAACAAATTGTAAGACATTATTACCTATGAAGAGTCAGAATTTGTGACAAATTATTAATATTCTTGGCACTCGTATTTGTTGCATTACGAAGGCCTTTGAAGCATCTGAGAATTTACAGAGCTCCATGTTTAATTTGAAGGCATCTCTCTATCAGTGTAGTTTTACTTAGTGTCATTGTTAGAGTGTAGTACTGGACATGTATTGATTCTTCACGGTATCTCATAAGTTACTGTGAGTAAAGACCTTCTCTGGGGAGAACTTAGTCTCGAGCCTACTTATTTTCTAATGGCCTTCAATTTAACTCCCTAACAGAAATTAAACCCTGGGGCCATGACTGTCTCATGCACCGTTTTTAAAATTTTGTCATGAGTAAAGAGTCAATTCCAAAGCAAAATAAGAATAGATCAAAAGGGAGAGAGTTGAAAGTCATCACTTATTTTATTGATTCTTGGGGGGAGCGGGTTAGGTTTACACATATATGTAAGTATCAGACGAAGGTAAGGACCCTTCACACCAGAAAAATCCTCACGAGTGCATTCATTTTAAATTTCATGTGAAATAAACTTACATTCAGTTTCCTGGAGCCCAGGTACCTTGGGTCTATGGGGAAACTGTTAGGTGCTTTTTGTTTGCACTGAAGGTGGGTTGCCGGGCATCTACGAGAACAGCCTGGCTAGTGTTCTCGGAGCTTACACGCCGTGGGGGTGAAAGCAGCGCACTCCCGAGGAGCAGCCCAGTAACTAGCCTGGCCTGTCTCTGACTGGGAAGCATGGCGCCTGCCCAGCCTTGCGCCCTCTAAAGAGGAGCTCGGGTTGGTATCTGCCTCCCACAGTCATGTGATGTTGGAGGAATTACTTCACCTTGCTGAGCCTTGGTTGTCCTGTAAAAGTGGGGACACTGGTCCTCTAGCTCAGGGTTCCTGTGAACATCCCATCAGCTGTGTCTTGAGAAGGCACCGTGTGAGTGACAACGCTACCCAGTTGTGTCTCCCTTCCCAGCTCTTGGGAGAGGGGTGACCTCGGGAAAGAGATCCAGACACTGGTCCCCAGTATGAGCCTCCGATGATCTGCCCCGAAGGCTCTCTTTCTAAAGGATTTCAGCTACACAGCATGTTTCTCTGAATTAAGGGTCACAGATTCTTCATTTTGGTTGTCTGGGTATCACTTTAAACCCTCCCATTTGGAATAAACATGTCCAGGTTACTTCAAAATATATCGTACATCCAATCAAGAATGGAAATCATCTTCATAAAAATAATATAGCTTATGCATGTCCTGCGTGCAATGTTATGATTGGATACTTCAATAGAGAACATCCGAAGAGAATGGGAGGCACGTCCAGCTACCCTGCCGTGGAGAGCAGCCCAGCTGGACGGCAGGCCTGACGACCTTGTGATTTTGTGATCTCACGGCTGTGTTAGTTACACAAAAACAAATCAGTTCACTCAGACCTCAGGAGTCAGAACCCTCAGGAAATGGGGTTTGGCAATTGTTTTAATTTTCCCTTAGCTTAGAATTAATCCAAAAGGCTTAGTCAACTTAGTAGTTGACTCTCTCTCTTTTTTTTTTTTCCTTCAGCCTCACATCCAGTTCAGAACTTCTTTCTTGTCGGGGTTCTTTTTCTTTTTCTTTTTCTTTTTTTAATTTTAATTGTTCAAGTACAGTTTTCTGCCTCTTACTCCCATTCTAGCCCACCCCTCCAGCCCTCCCCACCTCCCTCCCATTTCCAGCCCTCCCTTGCTTCTGTGCTTGTTGACTTTTTCTAAAGTAGATCAGAAACTATCAGTACACTTAAACAAGTTAATCACTGTTAGCGATTCCGTCTGTGCAGTGATGGCTGTGCCTGCGCTGAGCCCCCATAGCCGCTGTGGCTTGTGTGTGTCTTCTGACACTGAGTGCTCCCCTCTTCAGGCAGCGTGGTGTGAGAATGGCACTGCTGAGCATCCGAGCACTCTAATTAGAGAATATTCACTGTGCGCCTTTGTTCAAGCCTTTGTACTGGGTGCTGCGGAGATAATAGAACACCGCCCCACGTATAGTACTATTTAGCATAAATATGTCTTTTTAGAAGATAATGTTAACATTGTATTGCCAATGCTTGTGAAAGATGGGAGCTGTTCTAATTAAAACTGTAAGAAGGGCTAAAAGAACAGCATCTACAAATTAAAGCCTAATTCTTGATTGGACTTGTCATTAAGGAAGCTTCCTTCCATTTGATATTCATTTTCCTTCACTAAGATTTCTGCCTAATGGTATGTGAAAAGTGGCACTTTTTGCTTTCAAAACACATTTTCAGAGATTTTTCACTCTAAGGAGTTAGAGTTGAGAAGTGCAATCAAATTATCATATAAAGTCTCTGTTCAAGATTCCGGGAATAAAGTTTCTGGGGAATGAAATATACTTCTGTCCTAACTTTCTTAAAGGGATCCAGTCATGCAAATTATGGAAATCATAGAAATCATTTAAATAGATATTAAATAAAAATATGAATCCACTTTGCAAAATTGCCCAAAGCATCTGTGGGGATAGCTCCTTAAGTAGTTTTCTGCAGTGAGGTCATTGTTTGCTGGCAGATAGCAGAAGCCGCGTTGTGACAGCAGTGTTCCCCCAGTCTTTGCTTGGCACGGACCGGGTGGGGGACCACTCCTTGTGCATCATAAAGGCAGTGCTTTCCTTCTGGGCAGCAGAGCCCAGGGCTGCGTGATCTGCCACGTGTTTAATGGCCACAGCAGGGAGGTGGTAGGGCCGAGTGAACTGGACCTGGTGTCACGCCAGTCATTAGATGAGGACGGAAATGGCAGGTTGGGGGGCACCAGGCAGCGCTGGGGGAATTCCAGTGGTGAATGCAGGTGTTTGAGGCACAAGTCGGAACTTGTCTGAGGCCCACCTCTGCGTTGTTCAGTTTCTTCATCTGTAGGGTGGAAGTAATAATCACCTGACAGTGTAATCAGGAGGATTAAATTTGATAAACTGAATTTATCTCCAGCATCTTCCTTTCAGAAAGCATTTTTCACATGCCTCTCTCCTCTAATCCACCTTGGAGCTACTTTAGGTACAGTACGCTCCTACCCCCATGTTACAGATGAGAAAGCATAAGGCTCAAAGCTCTACTTGCCCGAGTTCACAAACCTAGAAAGTGGCAGTTCCTGTACCTGAGAGGAATCTGCCCAGTGGCTCCCAGTGGCCATGTCAGGCAGGACCCAGTCCCTCCGGGTCGCACAAAGAAAAGGGAGAGGGCTCCAAGGGCTCTAATATTTTACCCTTTGGTGAGTGTGAACAAATATTTCAAGAGGCGGGCCCCCAAGAGAATGAACAAAAGAAGTGTATCAGGAAACCTTGTAGCTGAGGCTTAGATGGCCTTAGTCATGCCAACATTAACAACCACCAAAGGGTCACAGTGAATTGTGTACCTGGGGCACCGCAGATAGAAACCAAAGCTCAAACAGTGGGTGTGAGCGGACCTGCTTCATCGAACTGGTGCACTGGTTCCGTGGGCTGCCAGTCATTCCTTCTGTGAATGGTCCCAGCAGGTTCCAAGAAAAGACTCGTCTCAGAAAATAGCAACTTGAACACTTAAATTTAAGAAATTAAGAAAGTAGAGAACATCCATAATTAAAAGATACCTTTAAACAAAGGTGTGTCATTGCTTTCCTGAGACCACCCACATGTTGGGAAGTAATTCATGGACTGTCTGTTGTAGTGTAGTCTGAACTCCCAACCAGCCAGCCATGTGACAGTGAGGGCCATCATCATGACAACATGCTCATCTTAAAATACCCACTTAACTCGTCATCAGAGCAGTGAGAAGGAGGTGGCCTCTCTCTATTCCAGAGGTGGAGGGCAGTTCTTCCATTCCTGCTTGCTCCAGCCCAGCTCTGTCCCTAATTCCAGTGGCAAAGGCACGGACCACAACCTTGAAAGAGTCAGGGCAGCTCACCAAGGCAAACATGCTTAACATCTTACAAAGCACGTGACAAAAGCAATGATGAATCTGGAACAGCATGAGAAACAAGCAGTTTTTCCTGGCGTTTAGTCACTAAACAAAAGTGTAATAAATGAGACACATAAAGTTTTCTTACAAGGTTTGAAAATGAGAGAGGGAAATATCTTAAGAAGAAGGCTAAATATCAGGTGAGCATTAAAAGTCCGGCGCCTTTTCAAAGCCAGGAGAGTCCTTTGCTCTCTTCTCTGTCAGCTCGCCCCGCACTAAATGTGCGGCCAGCACTCCTATGTTCGCTGGTGGACGGTCCTGCTTCTTGGTAGAAGTTGTCAAGAGGCTTCAGAAACACTCATCATTTGTAGCTTCCTACTAACTCTCCATGGCTGGTAAATGTTTCCGACAGAGTTAACATTGTTGGAAATACTCTTCTTCCATGGTACTTTATTAATGGGCAAAGTTGACAGCTTTACTAAGGTAGCCTGTTGAAAATGTTCATATCTGTCATTTTTAATTGTTGTATTTTAAGAACATATTTGGAGTTTTTAATTTTTAAATAGTAATAATAACAATAGTTCACTTTTATTATGCAATTCCTAGGTACCAAGCATGTTTTAAGCACTCACTCAGTGCCACTCCTACAGAAAGAGCACTTAATTTTCCTTTCTTGTTTAATTTTCTCACCAGCCAATCTCTTACTGATCTGGTTAAACTCCAGCTAGTTTTTCCTGTCTCTGTTGACTGGCGCTGGTATAAACCATACATTTTCGTGTAATTTTGATCTAATCTTCATCTTCTGTAAGTGTTTTGAGGACCAGTAGCACTTTGATAAAAGGACCCTGTGAGACCTCTCCTCCCTCAAAGACTCTCACGCATCAGTCATCCCGGGGTGGAGATCTCTGAGTGAGCGGGCAGCTCTTCAGTCCTGTACCAGTGAGGCTTGTGGGCACCGTACAGGGTGGGGCAAGAGTAGGTTTAAAGTCGTTCTTATGGAAAATAATATGATAATTAATAAATAATAATACACAAACTCTGTGTTTTATGTACGCAACTGTAAACCTATGTTTGCCACACCCTATATTAGAATTAACAAAGGGGAGAAAACATCTCGGATCCCTACTAGAAAAAAACAGATCGGTCATACACAGAGAGAACACTTAAGACAGACTGCTTAATTATTTAAATGATAATCTGTGATAAATTGGACTACATCGAAAATTTCTCAAGAAATTATTAGGCAGTCTATAAAACTGGGAGGCGGTATTCGCAACGTGCATCTGACAAAGCATGTATATCCAGATTATATAAAGAATCTCTGCAAATTAATAAGATCAGATTAAAAACAGACAAAAAAAAACGTTGAACTTTCTCTTCACCAAAGATGTATGAGTGCCCAATAAGCATGTAGAAGGTGGGAAACATCATTAGTCATCAGGGAAGAGCAGGTGAGGTACCATTCTCACTCACTAGCATGGCTAACACACAGAAGACGACAAAACGAATGTTGGGCGGGGGTGTGTGGGGTTCCTGGAGCTCGCATACTTCCCTGATGGGAGTTCGGGGTGATTCAGTCACATTTGAAACTGTTTCTCCTGAAGTTTAATGTAGACTTTCCCTGTGACCCAGCACTTCGACTCCTATGTATTGCCTAAGATAAGTAAAAACTTAAGTCCTCAAAATTTGTACAAAAATGTTCATACAGTTCTTATATAAAAGCTCCAAACTGAAAACAACACAAGTATCCGTCAAAAAGAAATGGATAGATTGAGGTGTGGGCATCCAATGGAACACTCCTCAGTGAAAGTGGTAACTACTGAAATCAGGACTGTGGATGAATCTCGTAGGCACCGGAGAGTGTATACTCTTTGCTTCTGTTTCGATGAACTTCTAGAACAGGTGAAACTAATTACACAAGTCGAAGTCCGAATAGTGCTTACCTCCTAGGGCTGGAGGCGGGGTATCTTACTGGCCTTGTGTTACTTGGTGTATCCAATTGTCAGGAAGTTGTTCGACTGAAACTTTGCATTTCATTGTTTATACAATTCATTGTTTTTAATTGTTTTAATTAAAATCTCCTTATTCTGTGGATCCAGATCGTAGAGCCCTTTGTAAGAATGAAGCCATCTTCTGATTTATAGCCTAAATGATCATTGAAATGTACCTAGATGCATGTGTATTACTCATGTCAGCTACAATTCTAGTCTGTGCCTGCCTCCTTCTGCCACTGTCAGAGTCACTGAGCTGTGTATTGTTTGATTCAGAGTGCGTTGGGATACCTTGCTTATGGATGGCACACAGACTAGAAGAAATACCTTTCTGTATAATCCTTGATGTTGCAGAGTTCAAGCCAGGTCCATGAGCCTCCTGATGTTAATGTGATTATTACTTTAGAGACTGCAGTATTTGTATAAATTAATTGACCAGAACTTTTCCTTTTCTTGAAGGTGTACAAGGGGGAAGAAGCCACATTCCACATCTCAGGCCTCCAGACCAACACAGACTACAGGTTCCGCGTGTGTGCGTGTCGGCGCTGCGTAGACACCTCTCAGGAGCTGTGCGGGGCTTTCAGCCCCTCCGCAGCCTTTGTGTTACAGCGCAGCGAGGCCCTGCTTCCAGGGGACATGGGGAGCTTAGACGATCCCAAAATGAAGAGCATGATGCCTACTGATGAACAGTTTGCAGCCATCATTGTGGTTGGCTTTGCGACTTTGTCCATTTTATTTGCCTTTATATTACAGTACTTCTTAATGAAGTAGACAAACCCAACAAAACTAGAGGTATGAATTTAATGCTACACATTTTAATATACACATTTATTCAGATAACCCCCTTTTTACGCCCTTTTGTTCTTTGATTTATATATTTCTCTTGTTTTACAGATTTAGCTAGGAAAAAAATATCAGTGTTTTGGTGCACCTTTTTGAAATGCAAAACTAGAAAGAGATTAAACTGGATTTTTTTTTTTTAAAGAAAAAAAAGAAGGAGAAGGAGAAGAGCAAATCAGATACCAAAAGCTAGCTTTCTTATCTTTCTTTCGTATTTTCAGACCTGCCTCCTGTTTTCACTGATGTCTTGTGCAAGCCTTGGATTTTTTTTCCCATGTTACAGTTTAGTAATTTATATTCACTAGTCACTTCTACGTCTTGACCATCTGTAGCTGTCAACGAGAATCACAGTGTGTGTCGTCACAGGGCTAGGGTGCCGGTGTCGTGCGGAGTGCGACCACACGGCAACCTGCAGACGGTGTGTTCGCTCAGAGAAGGCTGCCCTCAACAACCGCGTTGTCACTCAGTTATCTAACTGTTTAGCTCACTAAGATCAAAAAGTGTACTTTAATCTAAAATGTTTTAATAATCTGTATCTCTTATGATTTTAACACTATGAGCTGCCTGTCTAAGAAATCAAGTAACCAAAATGCACCTATAAATTATGGAGCATTGTAGATTTTACCACGTCGATTTATAGCAGTAACTTTAAAAGGGCATTGTGCAATAGTTAGTTGTTTCCTTGTTCAGCTATTTTAAAAGCTGCTTTAACTTGTTTGTTTGTCTTTGTATATAACTACTTCTAATCTAATCACTAGAGTTATTATATTCTGTTACGTTTGACCAGAGTTATATGACAAGAACTGGTGACAGTTTAGTGCCTCTGCCCATCGTTCATGATTTACACTAATTGTGAGAAACCTTCTTATACGTCAGCTCATTATTTTTGAAAGATTTGCCTTTAGGCTGTTCTTTGAGGTATCAAATGAAGTGATTGAATTTCCATACCTTAATTCGGTGCACATAATACTAAGCTAACAGCAGATGAAAACTGGTAAAACCCAAGAGAGAGTCATTCAAATTTGCAGTTACTGTCTTTGTGGGGTTGACCCGGCCGTGTGCGGAGAGGGAGTGGAATTTGGCTGTAAGCACAGGGTGTCTGGGGCCGAGGAGCCCAGAGTCTTTACCTGGATCTGTCACTGACTCGCTGCATGACCTGAACACGTCACTTTACCTCTCTGTGCCTCAGTTTTCCCATGCATTAAAAATAAAATAAAATAAAATAAAATAAAATGGGGATTCTAACGTTTGTAAGTGCTTTGAGATCCTTGATTAACAGGTGCTATTGGAGTGCAAAGTGTTACTCTTGCATGTTTATTTTGAGTCATGAGATAATCAGTTTTAACCCAAAGTCATTGGATTATTTATATGAAGTCCATAATGTTCGCGTACCTCAGGGACATTTAAGAGTTGGAGGTGCAAATATATTCCAAAAGGGTGCAACAGACACAGTGTATCCCCCCCGCCTTCTGTTTTTGTATATTTTTGCTACTTGGTTTTTCTTCCTCATCGCTCTTTTGTGCTTGGTCTGTGTTGTCTTAAGATGCAGTATCCTGTACCAGCTTATAATATTCCCATACCAAAGTCATGGGGAAGCCAACATTATTTTGTTTTTGGTTTATTTATACTATATTCTGCATACAGTACTTTAAATGCCAATTACAGTGCAATCTTTATTTATTGTAAAATTTTTTAAATGTACTTATGTACTAATTTTCCCCTGTAGCATGTTATTTTTTGTGTGTTTTATACTTTTGTAATTTTAGGTCAGTCTTGTTCCTTGGCAACATCTGTAGTATTATCAACCTTCTGACATTTTCTTGTGTTTTTAAAGATAAGAGCATCTAGTGCATTAAATGCCAAAAAAAAAAATAAAATCCATTATCAGTGATTGAAACGTTTACATGTACCCAAAAAATCATAATCATCTCTTAAAGAAAGTGCTAAGATTAATGAATTATTCTGTGTGCCTATATTGATGTAGTAAGTACTAGAGAGTTCTGTATTTTGTTATTGACTATAATAATTAGTTTAATTAGCCTTGCAAACTGATGATATCAAGGTAAATATATTTTTGCCAAAGTCTGGCCTTCCAAAATGTATCCCTCTATTTAATTGTGTATTATATAACCCACTGTAACATTGCATCTGCATTTTGAGACAATTTCAAGCAGGTGTTTTGGGAAGAAGGCATTTTTCAAGCAATGAAGATTCAAATGAGTACAAGAACCTCGTTTGCAGAAAGAAAAAAAAAATGTCCCTTTTTGGAAACACTTTAGAACTGCTGCTACAAAGGACAACTGCTCTGACTCAGTTGAGATTTTTTTAAATGAAATAATACTTTAGGCCAAAATTACTATGAATATTGGATCTTTCTGAGATTTTCATACTACCAGATTTAACCACCAGAAAGCAGAAGTGTGCAAAACACTAGCTGACGGCACTTTATTTTATTGCTCTCCTTTATTTGGTATTCATCATAACCCCTCAGACAGAAAGTTATTACTCTATATGGCACTGTTTTCTATCACAAATATGTATATGTGATATTGATATATAACTATATATATTGCCATTACGCGTGAACAATAAAATAAAGTGTTATGTTAACCTTCTCTCTCTGCCCTTTTGCAGTATGTAGGAATGAGTGCGTGGCTTTCTGATGCTCTGTATGTCAAACTCATCCCTGGCACAAGAAATTCCAGTCATGTGAAGCAAACTGCCCTTTGTCCTCAAAGAAATTGTTTAAAAAAACTTTTTTAAAAGATTTTTTTCATATTACCTGCCTTGTTCTTATCAACTTGAAATGTTGACATTTTCTAACTGTGTTTTGTTGGCTACAGTAATTCAGTATTCCTGTCAAAATTGAAAAGTGCCCTAATTGAATGTGTTTGAATGTTATCCTTGCACAATTCTTTAAATTTAAAGACAAAATGTTTTACCTCACTGTTGGACATACATTCCAATCTTTTCAACTTTAGGAGAAAAAGAAATAATCATGTTTTCCTGTATTGTAAATTTTAGACTATTTCATATACATTGTATTGAAACTGCCATATCAATTTTAATGTATAGATTTTGCAAATACTATGCTATATGTAATAACCTAACTGTATCTGTAGTGTATATGTAATATATTTATGCCCAATAAATGTTTTAATTCTTTCTGACTTAAGTAGGGTTCTTCTGCCGTGAGAAGGATTGCTTTTGTTGTTGTTGTTATTTTTTGAAAACTTAAACCACATCCCAGAAATTGCAAATTCAAATGCTTTTAGAGGCCAAGCAGGTGTTATAGCACATGGGGGTTGCTGTGCCACCCAAAGGGGCAGCTGCCACCTAGCTCCTGCTGCTCGGGGTCCTGCAATCATGCTTTCTAAAGAAGCAAAAAATCTAAATTTCCCCATATGGACCAACTAGAGTGTGATTGTAGACCACACGGGGCCACGGGCTGCTGGCTTTTTGTTTGGTTGGTTGGTTTTTGTTTTTCAGTCTGTGTGCATAATCTGCCACCTCTTTGCCTAACATTTTATCTATATGTCAAAACTCGGGAGCCCAGGTCTGGTCCCCAGCCCCGACTGCTCCCTCTCCTTAACCAGCTCACACAGCTTTGACCTCCACCTTCCCTGATCCAGGTCTCATTCAACAACAACAACAGCAATAAAGCATAGTACTTTTACTATGGCTGTGGTTTCATTGTTAGAATTGTTTTTCTAGGAATCCATTTTTTTTTATTTCTGGGGGGGAATATATGGAGAAACTAATTGTGTATGACTCAGAGTTCACTTTCATACACGAAGAATGACAGACATTCTTATGTACAAGAATGATAAATTGAAGACAACAGATTTGACACGCTCTTGACACCCCACTGAAAATACAGCAAAGAATTTAAGTCTCAACTCTAGGCAGAATGGGGGCAGAGTTATTAGCACCAGAAGTGTGGAAACCCAACGGAAGAAAGCCAAATTTTAATTTATCGGGGAAAACGCATGCCAATGAAATTTACATGCAGAATAGCCTGAAGGCTCAAAAATAGAAGTATGTCCTGAAGTGATGGTTAAGGGAGAGAAGGGCCTAAAATAGGATGTGTTGAAAACTGTTTAAAATGCCATTAGATCTATAAAATCCCTCCCCATGTTTTTGCACTGAACAATCGCCACTCCACAGAGGCCCTCGTGTTCGTCCTCAGAAGGTGAAGTAGGAAGTCTCTGGACTTGGAGATGCCACCCACAGTGGAGCGTGAAGGGGCCATATCGAAAACAGAGTAAAGCGAACATAGGTATATGGGAGGATATCAGAGTCTTCCCTGAAGAGCCTCATGCACTGAAAAGAAAGGTCTGAAGAACTGGTCCAGGCAGAACAGTTTGCTGTTCCTCGATGGTACTGCTCAGCCTTGGCGGCAGGGTAATATCACCTGGGGAGAAATTCAAAATCGCTATACCCAGTTCGTATTCTACAACAATAAAACAAGTATTTCTGGAGCATCGGTGTTGTTTCAAGCTTGATTCCATTGTACAGCCAAGATTGAGAACTACTGCACTCCAGTGGAACTCAGTCAACAAACCTCTGTCAGCTTTTCAATCCTCCAGCTTTACCAAGGGCAGCCTGACATCTGATGAAAGCTGCTAACATGACCGAGAAGTCCAAAAGCCAATAACTCGGAAGAATCAGAGGCTAAGAAAGAAGACGCTTCAGGAAACTATTCCATCTCCAGAGAGGCTAGAAAAGATTAGTCGCCTGTAGACTCAGGATAGAATTCTGTGAAAAGGAATGGTTGAGGAACAGGGAGACGTTCTCAGAAATTAAAAATTCAGTAGAAGGGTTGGGAGCTAAAATTAAGAATCACCTGATTGATAGAGCAAAAATAAAAAGATAAGATAAAAGATTGGGATCAGACCAGGACATTCAATATCCAAGTAATAGGATCTCCAGAAAGAGCAGAAAATGTAGGGGAGGAGATGATCAAACACTTGTGTTTCTAGAATGGGAGAGAAGAGGGGTGCTCAGCAAACAAATGAGAACAGGACCCTCTGCCAAGGCACGCCGTCTTGAAACATCAGAACGCTCGTACCAAGAGAAGCTCGTGGGAAAGCTGGTCCCATGGAAGGATGAGAAATCAGAGTGGCTCTCCACTTGTCGATAGCAGCGCCAGAAGTTTGAAGTCAGTGAGGCAAGTACGTCCAGATTTTGAAAGAAAAAGATTTCCTACCTGCTTACTCTCAGTTGAGTGTAAAGTGTCATGAAGACATTTTTAGAAACTCGAGATCTCCCTTGCCCCCCTTTCAGGAAGCAGCTGGAGGAGGTGCTCAGCCACGGGAGTGAATAAACCAGGAAAGAAGCTTCCACGGGGTTCCGCCTCCGGTGCTTTTCCTGCGGGTCGGAAGTTGGCTCTCTGGCCCTGTGTCCTGGGATTTGTGCAACTTTCACTGTACCCCTTCCCTAGCCCTAGTCACCGTGTGCTCATAAACACTCACACAGTTACTTCTCTAGAGAGATGACTGCAAAATGGTCCTTTTCAGCTCCTCTCAGGATACCTCGCCTTGGGCTAATTGAAATAACAAATCTGTCTGCAGGTACCCCTTTTTTGGGGGAGACTAGAAAAAAATTTCCGCCTCCATTGAGTGCCTCAAAAGCTGGGGGGGAGGAACATAGGTCCAGGAGCGAGTTCCATCAACTCTGCGGCACGCAGCACATTATTGGGCTCACAGTAGAAGCTGTTTGAAAAGGTGTGTTGAGTTGAAGTCATTTGGTAGGAAAAGTTCACATAGCAGTAATGGGATTGATCCATAAGACTTGCTGCTCCAAACCATGGTATTTTTGTCATGGGTGTTATTTTTGGTGTTTTGATTTTTTTTTTTAGTTAAAATGATAAAATGTGGAAATTTCACACAAAATCCTGGGGTTCCAGATTCTACTAAAATGTGGAAGATCTGGCAACTCGAGGTCTCGTTTTGGAATGGTGCTTTTCAACAGATGTGAGCAGTAGCTGCCCTTGGTGACTGGGGCATCTGCTCTGCAGCTGACCACATTTCCCACCAGGTCCAGGGCATACGTGTGGATGGTATCATCTTTTCCTTGTACTTGTCTCCGTCAAAAGTGAGTAAACAGGACAAGACTTCCAAGAACGGTGGAGTGAGGACATCTGTTAATCTGCCTCTCCACAAAAGCATCAAAAATACTGGCAAAAAAAAAGTTTTGGAAATGTTTTCAGAACTCTAGAAATTAACCCAAGGTTTGTAACAATTGAACTTGGTAAGAACAGCAGGTTTTGTGGTATTTTATCTCAGTCTGCTGCCCCTCTCCCCAGCTCCACAGGAGCCTTGAAAACCAGCAGCCCTGCAGCCCCTGAAGGGAGCAGACTGGGCTCGGAATGTCCCATGCCAGAGCACTGTCACCGTCTAACCTGACTCGGCTCCCTGGCAAACCCTCCCTTACAGGGTGTAGTCATCATCTCACCTGCCTCAGAGCTCACTCTATGGGAACAGCCTTGTACCCAGAGCGTTCATTCAAAAATAATCCTGCAATTGATTAACCCTGTTCCTACTTGAGGCTGCAAAGCCAATTGGAACAAATGAGAGCCTGGCAAGGAACTTCAGGACCTGGGAAATGAGATGTCCGTAGGGAACTTTAAAAAGTTAATAATGGCTCTCAGGGTCTAGAGGGCCACGTGCATGTGCTGGGCTATGCACATGCACGCCCAGGAAAGATCTGAGAAGGCCCCCTCTCTCACCAGGACCTGTGCAAGCAGGGAGTGAAGACGAGGCAGAGCTGTGAACCCCCTGCACATCGAGGGTGCACTCCAGCACACAGAGACCTGCGGTTCTGAGGCTTTTAAGGAAATCTGGGACCAGTCATTAACTGGCCATTAAACAGAACAGGGATTTCTGTGGCCAGATGCAAAGAAAAATCTGGAAGGGTGCGATCTGAATTCGTAACTCTGATGTGTCCTAACTGGGGGTGGGGAGGTGATGATAAAAAGATTTTAGTCTTCACTGCAATATTTTAGCCTTTTAGATGAAAAATGCATTGATGTATTGTGTGATAAATAATAGTTTTATGGTAAACAAAACCATATTAAAGAAAAAAGGTTCCATCCCTTTTCTGAGCCAAAGGATTGACAGAATATGCTTCTTATTTTTTCCCCTAAGACTGACAATAGAGACATTTTGGTTGTCGTCTTCTGCACAAATAAGTCGTAGAAGACGTGTTTGACTCAAACAAACACATCCTCTTGCAGATACGAGCCATTGTATATTTGTGGTTTTTCTACCTCTGGATTCCCCAGCGTGAAGAGGTGTACAAGATAACTGCAAATGGTTGAAGTCGGCCTCTTTCAAATTATGTCATTTTTGTCATCTGTGCAAACAAAGACAGATAAGACTAAAGTGGATATTTACGTTTACAACAGAAATAGAACAAGTAATTCATAATGCGGGCGCCACTCAGATAGCAGCAGAAACCATAGGGCTGATAAGCAAATGACCAAAGTTTGAGCACAATGCACCGTGCTGCCTCCTAAAATACAAATGGACCTCTGCAACACCACACACTTGAAGTTAGCATCTGCAAATATAGGCTGTCCTCGGGTGAAAAGAGTTTTATTTTAGACAAGGAGAAGGAGTGGGAATAAACATCAGGAACCACACAGAACTGGAAATTGAGCTGAACTAGAAAGTTTGTAATAGCTGATCCCTGCCAGCCACGGCCACCCACTTACACCTTCCTGTCTTACTGTGCGTATTTTCAAGTTCGGGATTTAGGAATATTCACTTGATCGAAAATTGGCTTTGCTAAAATTAAGGTGCTCTTGCCCAAATCCGGAAGGTTGTAGAATGTTATTTCTGCGGAACTCGAGATGAGCTAAAACAGGTGTTGGTTTTGCAGTAGGTATGGGAGAGAAAGTGGAAGTATAATAAACATCTGTAGTTTTGTCTGCCGCACCCTCCTCTGGCTAGTGAGCTACGGAGCACCCTCTCCCACCTCCAACTCCATCCGCTCGGTTCACAGCTTTTGCTGTGTTCTTCCCAGGCTTCTTGCCGGGTTTAAGCACATTATCCTAAGGATGAGTCCATCGCCATTTGGAATTAAGACTCAAGCTCGTCTTGGTCTAAAGTCTGGAACTGCAGGATGAAAAGCTTGAAAATTCTGAGCAGCTGATTTTCTCTGTAGAGAGAGCCAGTGAGTGGTCAGTGAGAGAAAACAATGAGGCTGGCAGAGAAGAAGCAAGAAGAGGGCAAGGATGCCACGGAGGGCCTGCGCCGAGGCCGGTTCGTGCTGCCCTTCGGTTGTCCGAGCCCCTTTCCTGGCTTCCTTGTGCTGCTTTGTGTTTAAGCGAGTTGCCCTTGGGTTTCTGACACCGGTGACCAGCAGGTTCCCGACACCAGTGACCAGCAGGTTCCCAACCAGGACACAAAGCACTTCCAACCTATTTTATGTTGCAAAGGAGACCTATTTAAAGTAGGATGTACAATATGCCAAATGTACAATCTCAAAAGGTTTTTGTGATGGGAATTCATTCAGATTTGGCCTGTTGCTTTGTTTTGTTTTTTACTTTTCAAGCAATATGTGCAGAGCTTAGGAAAGTTCTAGTTCGGGGGGAGGGTTTTTTTTTTTTCCCCATCAAAAACTGGTGCGGAATTAGAGCATTTACTAGTGAGCCCTTGAAGCATGTCAAACAGTTGGCATGCATTCTCTCATTTACGACACCTGACTACCCTTTGAGGTGAGGATAGCTGTCCCCTTGAAGAACAGGGTGCTCGGGTGACTTGGGCAAAGCACGTTGAGTAAGCAAGTCCAAAATCCTGGCAGCTAGCAGGTTTGAACCCTTAAGCAAACCATTTACCACTCCAGGCCTCAGTTTCTTCTGTGAAACAATGAGTTGAACGGGATCTCAACCAGGGTGTGGAGAGAGACTTCAGACATCCCCAACCGCCTTCATGCCAGAAAGCAATTATATAAGAAACAGCTGGGAGAAAGAAAAAAGAAAGGACTTCCCAAGTGATGGACTCTCCTGTAAAACCCTCTCCCTCATTCCCTCTACCCACAATACTCCTTAATGAGAGCCTTTAAGATTTTTTTTAAAGCAACAACGACAAAGGTTCTAAATATTTTCTGTGACTCCTTGACTTGAAAGTCAGAGCCCCCACATTAATGCATGCATTCGCCTTACTCCCCATTACCTGCTGGCACAGAAAGACAGTGGGCCGCACAGGTCAAGGTCCTGGCTCCGCCTCGTCTGAGTTAACTATTACTGGGTCACAGCCCCTGCAAAAGTCAGCAGCTCTAAATGATCAAGCGGCCCCAGGAGTCCTTTACAAGAACAGTTTCTAACAGCACTAGGCAGGACACAGGCGATAGGGAGTGAATAGTGAGCGGTGACGAGGCCTTGTCAGGGAGGTCTGTGAAGAAGGGAAGGAGAGCACAGCAGCTTACCCGGCAGGCCAGGCGAGGCTGGAGCAAGGGCGTGGTTGGTGGGCTGGTTTGGGTTTAGAAAACTGAGCACAGCTTTGGCAGTTGACAGACAGACTCAAGGCAAAGCGCTAATCTGGAGGAAGCAGTTGGAGATACAAGAGAAGTTACAATCCGTGCAGCGAGGGTCCACAGAAGATGGAAAGAATGAGAACTTGGTGCACAACTGAAGGTCTTAGCCTTGGAAACCAGACACGTTATTTTGAAACAGGTGAGAAGAAAGTGCAAGTGGCGCTAGGTGTGGAAATGGGCATTTGGGCCCGTACGTCACCTATTACGATTGAGAAAATCCTGAGTTAAACAGAGTTGAAAGTTTAAATTTATACAGAACCTAGACATTAAACCCTTTAGTACTGTTGTTTTTTTTAATTTCAGCATTACCACCTCTTTATTTTCTCATGATCTCTCTACCTTGAAAACACCTATCAACAGGCAGCATAACATTCTGGGAACCATGCAGCCAACTAAATGTCAAGCAGAAATGAGTCAGTGTGCCCTGTGTCTCATTAGCACCATCCAGTGAAGTCACAAATCCTGTTTGAACTGATGCGAGCCACACTGAGACCATGGGGTCTGAGCCTGGACCTGTTTTCCTCTCGAATTCTGAAGGGCTCGGTTGTTTCTCCTAAAGTAAGAAAACAAGGCAGCCAGTTCCTCACCACATTAACAGATCTTACTGGTTCTCTCTTCTTCTCCAATTTGTCCCCTGCTTTCCTTGAAACCACAGCAGACCCACAAGCAGGCTGTTAGAGTAGTGAGAGAGTATTGTGAAACAGCGAGCATACCCCGTTCCATAACCATGGGCAGCGCTGGTCCTGGGGAGCCGTGGTCACGTGCGCTGTTGCGAGTCTCGTATTTCATTATTTGATTATTCTTCACCAGCTGAAGATTTGGGGATAGAATGTCACCAATAATGTGAATTTTGGAGGTTAGTTCTGATTTATCTATCTTATGATATAGTCAATCTCCTTTTGCTTCCAGTTCTGGAAAGGAGCCCTTGGGTGCTGGATACCAGATTTTCTAGTTCAAGAACTTTAGGATTTGGGTAGGACGGGGTGGGGGCCAAGGGCCAGGATCGGGAAACAGACCGCAGAGATTTTGATCATGCTCCGCCACCACTGGCTGTTTTGGGCAAATTCCTTAAGGCAGATAAATGTTGATGATCCTGATTCTTCAATAAAATGCAAGCACCACAAGAACACAAACTTTGTATTTTCACCACTGTGTCCCTAGTACCTAGAACACTGCCTGGAAAAGAGTGAGCACTTAGGAAATCTTTATGGAATAAGTAGATTTATATGGGAATACATGAGTAGTGCTTGGCGCGTGAATTCTTTTTGCTCAGGGAATTACCCTATGGCGGAGAATGGCTGCCTCGGCTTGTTTCCCACAGCACCTAACCCGGGGGCTTGGATTGAAGATCCACCAACATTTATAAGTTTGAGTGCATTTGAACTGAGACACGGCCCCACCCGATTGAAGCATCCTCTGTTCCTTCCTGGTGGACAGCCGAGGGGTTACAGGGAATCAAGAGAAAAGGACAACGTGACTGAGTGACATCGACTCTCCTTGCCTCTGGCTCTTTTCTCCTTGGATTTCCCTCCTGTGGGGTAGTAGTGCTAGACATTTTCCCTGCCCCCCCTGAGTGCCCTCCTTAGTTTTCAAAGTCAATAAAACTGATTCCTAGGTGATGAGAATCTTTCATAACAATCCGGCGCTAATCCCAGATTCTAGCCCCGATTCCTCTGTAACCACCCCATGAACCCTCAGCACGTCCTGTCACCTCGTAGAACAGTGCCAGCTTCACTCCCGTGGCAGGGAGGAATCCCGCTTCGCAGGGTCGCTGTGGGACAGGTGAGCGAGGGAGAGAGCGAAGGGGGTGACAAAGGCAGCAATGCTCAGTGTGTGAAATCAAGAAATGAGATGAGAGACACGTTTCTTTATGAGGTTTAGGGTTCAATAGTCGAGCCCAGCCATTACAAGTCAGTCAGTCTTGTGCAAGAGTGTGTCACACAAGCCTCAGAGATACTTCAAGCTCTCTATTATGCAATCCAAAAACCCTGGTTTCTCCCCTGTATGTCCCCTCAATCATTCCACAAACTACATGGAGCACTTCCATTGTGTCAAGCACTGTTTTAAGTACAGAGAAAAAGTCAGGTAGGGAAGGAGACCCCTGACTGTGTGGGTTGAGTTCTAGTGGTGGAGCCAGGCACGTGAGCAGATAATTGCCTCTGGGTGATAAATGCGACGAGAGAGGGATGCTCAGGGTATCCGTACTATAGCAGCCCAGAGAAAGGACCTCTCCCCGGAGTTGGGGTGGTGGTGTCGGTGACGAGATTGGAAAGTCATACCTGACATGTGTCTTAAACAATAAGCAGTCTGCAAACACTGAATGGATGAGTGAGTGAATGAATGAGTGCTGCTTATCCCACTCTCTTCAGTATTAAAGTTCCTGAAAGGCAGAGCCCAGCAAGGGAATGAGTAAAGGAAGGAGATATATTTTTAGAGGAATTACCAGCATTCAATTTCGAGGATGGATGCCAAATAGGAACAGAAAAAATGCATCCAGAGAACTGATTAAGAGGTCTCCTGGACATGAGATACTACACTTTCTTCTTTGAGGGGCTCCTACATTATCCTGCACAAGTTGGGGAGTCATGGAAGAAAACAATTGACCCAGGCATCTCTTAGTTTAAATGTGTCGCTCTGGTTGACACTTTTTTCTTGCCGTCATTGAAATCACTGCAGACAAACTTGACATTCACATGTTCTCCATGCCTCGTTCTTGGTCCCACCCCCATGCTTCCCTGGGAATGATGACCCAAACGTTAGTCCACGCAAGGGAGTTTTATTTGAACCTTAGCATGTTCGCTGTGTGGAACCTGAACTCGGCTTCAGTTGGCTTCAGGCAGCCTTCCCCCCAGGAACCCGCCATGCTGTGCAAGCACACCTGCTGAGCCTGTCACAGGCATTGCTGTTCACCTCCACTCCAGATACATTGGCTGGGGTGCAGGGCGTCTTGCTAGACACTGAAGGGGCCAGAAAAATAAAGCCAACCCCAACCTAGAACTCTAGAGGACTCATGATGGAGAATGATAACTACACTACTGACTTTGACTGAAGGTGAACTGTAAGGAACTCATCTTTTGCTCAGAGAAATCCTCCCGTCCCTGCACCGTATACATCCATTGCTGTGGTCATATTCTACAATTCCTCTACTTTGTCATATCAATTTATAATTTATAATCAAATTTATACTTTTTCTCATCATTTCATTTGACCGTATGAATCCTGTGACGTATTAAATCTGCTATTATCAACCCCATTTGACAAATTAAAAAGTAAGGCATTCAGCGGAAGAACCAGTAGTAGAACCCAGTGTTTTCTATAAAATAAACAGAGCCAAGACAAGCTGTCTTTGGCCTACCAAAGACAGTGCAAGCAAGACTTTCCTTAAGGATTGGATTGCCTAACGCCCTTTAGAGTGCACAAGAAATGCGAGTGTTCATGCAGTGAAGAACCCAGTTTTAGAAGAAACAAAAGGAAACTCCAGACTGTCTTTCTCAATGTTTTCAGCTCTTAATATCATATACCCTCAGGCATACTCAATAAGGATGCGATGAACAATCCCCAGACACCGGGACTGTGTCTCACGGTTCCTGAGACATCTGAGCAGCTCTGACTGGGCAGGGTCTTGAAACACAGCACAACACTTTGGGCTTCATTCTTCAGGAAATGGGCAGCACTTGCTCACTCAGATGAAGGGGTGGTGATGCATATTGTGTGATTTTGCATCAGCTCATAACCTGAAGGAAGCCATTCTCCATTTCCCACTACAAGGGAGAGAGGGAGGGAGGGAAGGAAAGGAAGGAAGGAAAGAAAAAGAAGTAGGCCCCATGAATAAATAAGATACCCAGATGTCTCCCCTCGGGCTGCTAATTGATGGAGAATTTGGAGCCAGCTAGGCTCTAGGGCTTGCCCTTCACTTGCTGGTTGACGGAGGCCCTGAAAACAAAGTGAGAATGCTTCCACTCCCCTGTTCCAATCTGCAAGACACCATCTGCTGCGCTGATTCCCAGGGTGGCTGCTGTGGTGGGGACGGAATATAAATGGCCCAGGAAGCCAGAAACTCATCGATGCCAGCATAAGATAAACTCGCAGCCCTGAGGTCAAGAGGAATCTTCCCTCTGACAGCTTGTCTTCAACAATGCTAGGACTCGGCACTTTTTCTACTAAGGCCTTGGGTGGGCAAGCACAGGCCACTGAATTGATTCCATTGACTGACACTTTGATCTCAACATGTGTGGAAAAAATACTGTACATCTCAAAGACGTTTGTCCTTTGAGAAGTGCTTAATTATTACTGGAGATAAGTTTCTTGATATTCACTCCATCTCCTTCAGCCCAGTTCCACCAGCAGGCGGAAGAATGGTCTTCCTTCATGCAGATGCTGCCCCAGTGCTCTCCCACTGGGTCTCCATTGGTCTTAGGAGAATGTTCACAGTCCCTGGCATGGCTTTTGAGGCCCGGCCTCTCCTTCAGGCAGTGTCCACCTTGGGCCACCCCTTCCCTTGCCCACTATGCTCCAGCATGCTCCTTCTTAACTTGGACCTTTTCCACACTAGCCCTTAGGCTTGGAATTGCAGTCCCCTCTTCAGCAGTCTGGCCAGCTCGCACACATTCTTCATATCATGGTCTAAATGGCATTACCCAGGGACGTCATCAGTGTTGTGCCCTAGACCAGGCTGGTAGATGTGACGGCTTCTCACAGCACCCACCTGGCACTTCTCCATCATATCACACAATTCAGCTAGAGTTATACTTACTGGGCAGTTATTTGTTGAAAACACTGTTTTCCCCATTGGACAGGTTCCAGCAGAGTGCTTGCCTGTGTGACCTTACTTAAACTTTCCTTTTGAGTACTGCTATCATCCTGTGATGTCAGTGGATTATAAATGAGTTGCATGAGAGAAAGTTGAGACTGTGTGTACCTCCACGGGTTTGGCTGGAAATGGAAGGTGAGAGCTAGGGCGAGAGCTGGAGGACACTGTGGGGTCGGTTGTCTTGGCAAGTTCACACTGCCAAACAAAACACATTAGACTGGGTGACTTAAACCACAGAAAGGTATTTCCTGATGCGGACACCGGCCCTCAGTGTCCATGGCGTTATGGATGAGACACGAGACAAATTCACATGGACTACTGAGTCCTGTGGAGGAAAAGGGACAGCCTGACCACTCTCTCAAGGGGAGAGCGCCCCCACCCTTGCCTTGACAAGCTTTTATTAGCTTTCTAATAGCAAACATCAAAGGTTTTCATTCATTATACTTAGGTTTGCTTTAGATAATTACTTTTTATAGATAGCAACAGAAGGGATGTTACTAATTACTTCTTACGGATTAACAAGGAAAAAATGTCACAAATGCAAGGAAACGAAAAGAATAAATAGGTCTGGTGACACCTCAATCCTTGGGAGAATTAGCACGGACTTCAGGAAGTTACTTGAAAGATAAGCAGCAAGCACTCGCCGCCTGAACTCAGGGTGAGGGAGTTTTAGCAAGAGCAAGTCACCAAGCAGCCCAGTTACAATGCAGGCCTGGTTTCCCCAGGGAGAACCGATCCGTGGGTTTGGCTCCTGTGGGCCACAATGCGCCTATTGGGTTTTTCAGTAGGACTGAGCTACAATTGCCATTGCCAGGCAGATCGGTTCTCTACAATTTCCCATAGTTCTGGAAGCTGGAAGTTCAAGGTCAAGGTGCCAAGATGGTTGATTTCTGGTGGGAATTTTTTCCCTGCCTTGTGGATGCTTACCTTCTCTCTGTGCCCTCCTATGGGGTTGGGAGGAAGAGAGAGAGACAGCATTCATGCACTCTCATGTCTCTTCTTACAAGGTCACTAATGCCCTCACAAGGGCCCTGTCTCCAAATACCATTACACTGGGAGTTGAAGATTCAACATAGAAATTTGGAGGGAGCACAGGTCAGTCCATAGCAGGAGTTATACAACGTCCTGAGCAGGCTGAACTGCCGTTGGCAGAAGCCAGCAGAGAAGGGAAGGATGATGCCCCAGGAGAGAGCTTCATCACGGGAGGCGGAGAAGCAGAGCACTGACGGAGACAATGGCTTCGTGTAAGAGGGCAGGCATGGCTCCCACGTTGACTCAAGAATAGGAGCGTGTGCCGCCCCACGTGACCTTTCCCTAGGGGGCAAGGAGCTAAGACAGCTCTCAACTAATGGCTTCTTAAATGCTTTTTGAAGCGATATGCAAGGGTGTCTGCTGAGGGGCTTGCATGGTTTGAGGAGAGTGGAAAAGGTTTAAATTAGATTCTGTGCTGGGTCAGAGAGCTCAGTCAGGACATGCTGCCAAGAGTGTGATGGACCAGCAGAGCCTGTTCACCCTGAGTGTTTGGAGTCACCGAGTGCCTGGTGCTACGAGACGCTTCTCCATCATCATTTGGCATCTGGAGTGGGAAGGAGAGACTGAGGGTAGTGGTTTTGATCCGGAGCCAGGGGCAAGTGGGAAGAGGCACAGGAACTGAGAACATTCACTAGAAAGTGCTGCTGCGAGGGCCATGGGTTGGATTACTTGCTCCCTGCTGACTGGGAGAGAGTAAAGCAGCTGAAGGGAGTCGTGGCTGAGAGACCTGAACAGTAGATGTTGTGGTCTCAGAAAGGGATGTTTCCATGCAAGGCTTCACAGGAGGAGGAGTTCTCAGCCGCATTGCTGTCCAGCACGTAGTTTAGGAAGGAGTAGCCTTCATGACAAAATTCCTGGATACTCAGAACACCAAGATGAACTGGTCAGAGTCAAGAGCCTAATGCCCAGAGCAGGCCAAGTCTGGCAAACTGCCTCTCTTGCAAAATTTCACCTCTTCCATGGGCGTATTTCCTTGCAGCTGCCATAGCCCCGCTTTCCTACACGATTTTCACCCCTGCCAGCTTCTTCCTCCCTCTCCCTCTTCCCCTCCCTCTTTTTACCTAACAATGTTTCACATCTTTGGGGCCCACCCAGAGACAGAGAAGATAATGGAAGCAAGAAACTGATAGACAGGGGGTCACACAAGCCACTTCAATGACAGAATTTGGGCGACATGGACATTTCTCTGATATGCAGCTCTTGCTCCTGGCTCCTGAGACTCAGTGAAAATCTTTACTTCCTAACAACCATGCTATGGGAGACCTTTGAAAAAGTCCTCTTTTAGGGTCTTCTTCAGAGCCAGCACTGCCATATAAGCATTCTTCCTTTTACAGGCAAAGTTGGGATTAATAGCTACAATAACTATTGCTCTCCGGCAAGAATCACCAGGATGAGAAAATGCCCCAAGACCATCTTTCTCACTCACAGCAGACATCACTAATAGATTGTGACACTTTTTATTGCAGATGTGAGATAAAATTCATTGTCCGAACTAGGACACTTTGGAGAGTAGAAGGGAATACTAAAAGTAATTAAATATAAAATTATTGAAGTTTTTATTTATTGAATGACACGTTAACTCATCTTATTGGTAGTTCTATTCACAAAAGATTTTCAAAAATTTAAAAGTAAAATCTGTGCATATTAAATCAAGATAAAAATAATTTATATAGATTTTCTGAATGTTTTAAAAATAAATAGGAAAACTATTCATGGCATATACTTGTACAATTTAATTGGGCTTTTTTGGGCTATATCTATCTTCAGTTCTACATTACTGATATTTTTATAAAGAAAACATTTTTAAAATATAATTTAGTCTTTATGTTTAATAAATTACCCATAATCACCTTTTATATTGCATCCATGGTTAATAAATTTTAAACTTTTGACATTTTGCTCCTTCTAGTGAAGTCAGAGCATATTCTTAGAAAAAGGAGAATATTCTTTTTTGTTACTTTTTTCTTGTTGAAATATTTGATTTCAGGCTAAATATTTTTACAGATTCTATTGCTTTGTTCCTATTCTTTGACAAATATTTTTATGAAAAAAATGTCAAATAAGTTGACCTTCTGATTTTTTTGAATGCTTTGGTATATTCAGATTTTAGAACACAGTAGTCCTCCTCAATTTTATTCCATCAAAAGATTCAACTCAAACTGTCAGATATCCCAAAGAGAAATTATAGAACTTCAAAATTAAATCTATACAGTCTGAGTTCTCCCTATGTTTTTACAGGGATAGGTTTTATCTTCCCAATGCAGGCTTTGTTTTTAGTAGGTTCACACAGTGCTTCAAAAACTGTTAAGTTTTCAGGGGGCTTGTTTGCCATGTGTCGACTGCTCTGATTAGAGACATCAACTGATTTTAAGCCGAAGGCAGTGAAGTACAGAGGGCTTGTTTATCACCCGGTTTTAGACCAGGGTGATTCACAAAGTAATTCTTCAAAAGCACAAGCATTCCTGAGACCCGGCTGATGATGGGAGCAAAGAAAGAAAGTGAAGGGTACTGTTTAGAGACATTGTGTTTGTGTCTCTGTTACTGTGTGTGAGTATAAACATGAATTTTGGCAATGTATCATCTACTTTCATTGACAGACCATCACAATATCTTTGGAAGAATTATGAACTGTGTAAACCATAATCAATTCCAAATTCTGCTCTCTATGCCATAGGATTCGTAATTTAGCAAGAACATTGTTTTTATCGATACACTTTGCTTCGCCAAAATTATACTTGTATTATCATCCCAAAATGGATACATTTAATTTAATGGAGAATGTTTTAACCAAAGTTACAATCACTCATTCTCAATAATGTAGGATGCTTCACTTTGGCAAAATGACTTCGAAAAGCTTTATTTCAATTACATCAAGTAAATGAAAAAAAAGTCAACCCATTAGTGAGATTAACTGATCTTTAATTTAAAGTATCTGAGCACATTGGTATAAGTATCTTGGCCTCGTTCATCTGATGCCAAGATTTTCCTCTGACAGTGAAGCTGACACAGAAACGGCTTTCACGAACTTTTTGTGCGTGTGCAAGAAACTACAGAATCCAGAATGAGTAAAATTAATTGAGGAGAACAATTATTTAATTGAAAATCTGTGTTTCACATACTGAAATGTAAGTGCACCTTCTCCAATGCTATGTTAAAATTATGAGCTTCGGCACAGTCTTCTTAAAATAAGTACTAGCCTGAGTAGATTTAGAGCTAAATGAAAAGCTTGTCACCATTGTGACAAGAATGTTCAGATTATGCTCTGCCTCCCTGTCCTGCGCTTGTTGCAAGTGTTCCGAATCTACAGTTTTCCCCACTTCCCACTGACCCGCCCCTGGCAGCCTCAAGGCTTCACGCATCTTGAAGACAGCAGTGAGAGCCATGGCGCAACTGGAGGAAAAACGATTTATTTCTCCCACCTGTGATGGGAAGGTGCTGGCTGTTCCTAACAGCATGTGTCGGAGCCCACTCTAGGTTTTTTTCCAGCCAGTGCTTTGCATGCTTTTTTGGGAATGGAGACAGGTTGTAGCTGGTTGTCTTTCAGGTTAAGGGAAGAACACTGTTTGCTGAGCATGTGTGCTGCTACACAAGACCCTGGCAGAAGCTGGAAATACCAAGTGCAGGTCTGACAACTCCACCTCACTTTCCTTATTAAATGACACAACCATAAAAAAAAAATACCTAGCACCAGTGCAGAAACAGCAGGAGTGACTGGGGCTGTGGAGCCACCCGAATGACCTTTCTCAGGCGGATGTTTCCGAGAGCCAGTGCCACAGGATGGGAGATGACCCACAGGGTGAAACTCCCTGGGCTCCCTGGGCCTCTAGACAGTCTTTAAAGTGTTATCTCCTTGGATGTATTCTGTTCAAAGGGAACCGAGAAGTCTCTATGTTCCCAGTGCTTTCCTATGGGGATTGGAAGTGTTCTTAATTAGATTACCGAGGTCCGGTGCTCACCATCCCCGGTCTCAGGTCCCGAGTGGGCCTGTGCTGGGGGCACGCCCTGGCTCACCCCTGCACTTCCCTCCACCAACGGAGCCATTTGCTCCCAAATCTGTCTAAGCCAACTTGTACTTGTTATCGTGACTATTTAAAATTTACCTAAGTTGATAAAATGTGATTGCAAAAACAGAATCACCATTTCTTGGAAAACTACCCTGAATTCTTTGGAAAGACTCAATAAAGGCAAGTCACTAAAAAACTCATTAAACTAGAGAAGGGTGGAACTACTACTGTCCAAATCGGGGAAAGAAACTTGCCGGAAGCCACCCAGCTCCAGCAGTGGGACTGGGATGCAAGCCCAAGGACTTCGTTAGTGGAGACATAAAGCCAGACCGACAACTGGTTTAGACACATTACGCCTGCCAGTGTCAACCACACTGTCTACCAGTTATTTTATCTTTTGCGGCGAAATTGCCTTAGGGCCAATTAGTAGTTGTGTGGTGGAAGTCTTTGTGGTGAGAAGGCTTGCAGCGAAGATGTTAATGAAAAGATGATTAAGAATACCTAGGACTAAAATGAGGAAACAACAATGAGTTATGAGTCAGGAAGTAAGGAGCAACCAGCATTTTTGACCGTGACCTCAGAATGGGAGACCCACCAAGACCCACAGGCCTCTCCTCTCCTGACCTTGAGTCAGACCCAGGTCTGCCTCAGGGATGGGCCTGAAGGAAGGCGAGGGGCCCTGAACTGGAGGAGAGGTGCACAGACCGGGGCAGAAGGCGCTGGAAAGGGCCTCACAGATGGAGCAAACCTCACGGTTTACTTCGTTCAGTCACTTTAGTGTATTACTGATGATTACCAAGTTCACACCTTTAGGTACTACCTGCAAATTGTAGTAACTCAGGTTAACAGCATCCATCAATGACTGTGTGGCATGCAGATGACATTGAATTTTGACACCATAGGGATCCTTTATTCTAAGATTATGTCCTTTCCACTTTCAAGTTTAATGTTTGTTTTAAGTCAAAATGATGGTGATCATAGGGAGTCCCTTAATTGGCAAACAAAGTAGGCCACCTTTAGTGGTTCTCCGATTTTGGCTTTGATTTTATTGACCCCTGGATCCATGTCGAGAAGAAGCAAATGCCCAGATCACACATAATTGTTGCGCATGGGTCACCGGCCAGCAGTGACCACGGAACACTGTGGATGGCTCGACGATAAACACGCGAGAAAAAACACCACATGCACAGAGACAGACTAGTTTCTGTGGGGAAGTAGGGACAGAATGGCCACCCCCCCCTAGTGGGGAGCGTGCTGATTTACCGTCCATACCTGCTTTTATTGGGCTCATTTTGCATAATAATTCAGGTAAAGTACAGTACTCATTAGGGGGAAGTAAGGAACTATAGAAAACAAAGAACTCTGCCCCTCTATTGAGTTGAGGTCAAAGAGCTGTAAGACTGAGGAACAAACTAACTTCCTCCTAAGACCCTTCTCATTCAACTGAGAGCATTCTAAACAAAGAAGGTTTCACAGTAATTTACATGTTCTTTCTTAGGCCTGATCACCCCGGGAAATCCGCACTTCTCAGTACCGAGCTGTACTACCCTGTCATTGTTTCAGGCTTAGGTGGAGCAAGGGAACTAAGGCTACTGAGAGATAAGGAGATTTTCTTCCAGACGCTGAGAACTCAGGCTATGTCAAAGCCGAGGAGCGAGGGTCCATCACCCCCTTTTGCTGCAGCCCCTCAAGTCCTTCTTTTGGGGGGCCTCCCAAAGTGATCGTGCCTGGCTTAGGTCCTTCCCCCCGTGGGGAATCTTACCCGTCTTTGGCTAACCGACCAAGCTTTTGGGGTTCAGTTATGAATAAAGCAGCAGAAGCAGCATTCCTGCCAGGAAGATAAGCTTTTGTCTCCTTGCCGGCTTACAGTTCCAAGGGCGTTCCCTTAGCCTTAGCTAGGTGGGGGTTTCAGCCTCTGATACCAGTCAGGGCGGTTCCCAACACATAATTCCAGGCCTCAAACTTTCATTTGTCCCACCAATGTTCAGTGAGCGCCTGCTGAGTGCGGGACGGACTGGACTCCTCCTGTGACTCGAAGAGCTTGCAGCCTTTGGGTCACATGTTCGTGTGGAACCATGGAGGTGGCAACACCGTCGACTCTGAGGGTGACAGGCTGTGAAAGACAGAGAGGTGGAGGGAGCATGGGGGTGGCGGCCCGCCACAGGGCCCCAACTCTTCTAATACTTCCAGAAATGGCTTAACGCATTACCAAATCTCAGAGCCCTTGGGGGAATAAAATGAACAACAACGAACACCTCATTGTGAAACACGTGTGTCAGAAAGTAAAAGGACTAAATAGAACTGAGTTTAGAACAGGAGTAGAAGTAAAGTATCCCAGACAGCAAGATTTATAACTGTGTGTGGCAGAAAGCAGACACAGACTTTAAAAAGACACTAAGCAATCGCTTGGTTAAGGACACACGTGGGAAAGACAACCCATGCCTGATTTCCTGGGATGGGTACGTGACAGGCACAGTGAACTCCTTAACATGCACAAAGACCTTAGGAAAAAGCATCACAAGTCAAAATGTTAGTGATATTCATGAGTCATGGTAACAACACAGGCTGACTAAGCAGTAAATTCTGTACAGACTTAAAATGCAGGGGTTCAGGGAAGCAGGAGACCATGCTGTACGGATAGATTTCCATGAGCCAATGCTCTCTAGTACACTAACCCTATAGTGCTAAAAGTGAAAAATATAAATAACTTTGTAGTTTAAGTTAGAGAAATGTTTGGATTTAAATTGTTAAAATCATGAAAAATCTTTCAAACGATTCTTCCCAAACATTTTCTCTGGGCCTGGAGGGGTGTGGGGGAGAGAGAAGTTCTTCTGGAAAAGACAATTATAAACATTTTGGTGAATTTACACGAGGCATATGTTTTGAGGGCTTCCACGGTTTGCCTGTTTTGAGGGTAGCTGTTAGTCCCTTGAGCAAAGGATACACTGTGTCACAGTATAAAATGTTCATGGAATTCCAGCAGACATCCATGAAATTGGGAGGGACACAGGCATGCCACCTTTTTTTTAAAACCAAAATAGTTAACCCTCAACCCTGTGCAAGAATTTGCATTCAAAAGAAAAAACACAAAACAAACCTCATCCAAACTCTCTCCCTCACCTGCATCAAACTTCGAATACTGCCCAAAATTAACGTGGCTGAGATAGTTAATGCGAATAAATAAAAGGCATGCACTTAAAGCAGTGTTTGCCACCAGCACATGACTTTCTGTTGATTTTGACTTGTAGTTCATTCCCTGGGTAAAAAATATTTGTGTTATCAATTCCCTGAATTAATACCAGTCACTAATCACCTAGTTAATTACAATTGTATATATCCAGGCTAATGTTGCAATTTAAACTATAAAGAATTCATAGGCAGATAATTAGATAATGAATCATGAATGACATTATCTCTACCTTGTAATGACATTACTTATACTAGGTACACTATTTTTGGTGGAAAAAAAGCTCTATTCTATTCAACAGACACTGTACCAAGAGATTTCGTCACAGTGCTATGTATGTCACATTTCAAAGATGTGCACGCTGTTTTTTAAAAGACAAGAAAGTGTTTTCACTAGTCTCGTAAAAAGGCACCAGTCTTGCAAAAGTCTAATGCTTTTTAATGTTAAGTTCAAATATGTGATTAAATGAAAAAATGCTAAAATTGTCAATGCTGAACTAATGATTTTAAATTGTAATGATTTCAAGTTCTTAATAAAAGCATAAAAGAGAACAAGCTGGAATTTCAAGTCACATTTCATCACAATAACTTTCACTGCAATATGAATGTTAACTGTAAAGAAATGGTTTTTTAGCCCTGGCTGGTGTGGCTCAGTGGACTGAGAGCCTGCCTGGGAACTGAAGGGTCACTGGTTTGATTCCCAGTCAGGGCACAGGTCTGGGTTGCAGGCCAGGTCTCCAGTAGGGGGCGTGCGAGAGGCAACCACACATTGATGTTTCTCTCCCTCTCTTTCTTCCTCCCCTCCCCTCTCTAATAATAAATAAATAAAATCTTTTTAAAAAACTAAAAAAAAAAAGAAAGAAAGAAAAAAAATAATTTCCAGCCCTGGCCAGACACTAGACATGTTTCTAAATCTCATTACCATAAAAATGCCAATTTTAAATAATTCATGGCAATGAACATTTTCTTTAAAGCAATTATGAAAAAGTTCTTCCTCATATAACTGTCACTTCCTATAATGCAAGCCTTGATTTTGCAACACAGTGTAAATAAGGTGCGGTGGCAGAAGCCTCATTGCTGTATAACCAGGAAAATGGAAACATTCAAAATGAAACCTTTACTTTCCTTACATGAATGAAGAATGCTGTGAATGTCATTACCACTAGCAGACATATTAGCTGCATGTGTACGAATCCAACTGCTTTGTGTAGGAACAGCCCATTCGAACATTATTTTGAGCCAAATACATAATAAGGTATATGAACAACACTTGAAATACCAGAGAACTGTTTGATCCAGTGTCAACTGGAGCTGTCTGCTTCAAAACTTAATATATGTATTAGTTTGCTCCTACAACGTAACACACAAATGAATAGCTCATTAAGGATAAACTCCTTGTTTTTTTAATCTCTAGAGCTTAGAACATGCCAGGCACATAATAAATGTTTGTGAAATAATGGACTTGTAGGAACAATTTTCCTCAGTGTAAATTCCCTCTTTCCCTGAGTCTTAAACAATTTATAAAGTATGATGATACAAAGAAGTTACAAACAATAAAAATGCCATGATATAAAAAGACAAATTAAAAATCCCTTTGTCTAAACACATCTGAGGCCCAGATGAATGTCATCAGTAGGGGACAACAGTGGCCGTTGCTTTGTAAACAACTCCCTGTGAACCCACAAGACGATGGGAGGTGCATTAAACAGGTAGGTGGCTCATTAAAAGTTAGGGTTTTTTCCTCCAAGGCAACTAACTGTGTGATAGAAGTCAAGGCTTTTTTGTTTGTTTTCTCTCGTGTAGAATATATTTATAGACAAAAACTTTAAGGTTTCAGGAGGCTGAATTACCTCTTTGAAATTTACTGGACTCTATTTAGGAAAATAATGCTGAATTATGTAATTAGTATCTTATGGGCTTAAATAAATCAGTGTACTTAAAATTTTTTTTTGTTATCCTCTCCTGAGGACATTTTTTTCCCCATTGCTTTCAGACAAAGAGAAAGAGAGGAGGGAAAGGAGAGAGAGAAACATCAGTGTGAGGGAGAAGCATAGACTGGTTGCCTCTCGAATGCGTAGAGACCGGGAACTCCTGCCCAGACTGGGGGTTGAAGCCACAACCTACACATGTGCCTTGACCCAGAGTTGAGCCAAAAACCTTTCAGTTATGTGATGCTCCAACCAATGGGGCCACACCTGCCAGGGCATAAATAAATCAGTGCATTTGAAAAAAATTGATGTACTCCCAAGAATGAACAGAATAATCCATTTACCAAAGTTCTATATTTACACTAAATTGAGCAGTTTTAGTGTCAGAATAGATTTTGGAAATATTTCTCCAAAGAAACCATTCTATTCATGATTATATTTTCATGTTTCTAAAATAAAGTAAATCAATAATTTTGGCATAATATCTTTACTTTTGGTGGGGGAAATCAATCGTGGCCATAATCTCTCTAAATGGTTCAATCAGTTTTGTAGTTGAACCAATAACTGCATGGAGGAATTGCTTATATGACTTAGTACTGCACAGAACTATGAGAAATCATTTTTGGAATAATATATTTAATATACAGAGTTAATTATACAAGAAACTTTAGATTTATAACCAAAAATACAATATTTAGTTGAAGGTATACAATAATTCATCATTATGATTAAAAAGGAGACTAGAAATCCAAGTAAACATATCTATCAGATAAGCAGTCGGACGTGAAAAGCAAAACTAATTTGGATTCAGAACATGGCACACACGCATTTCAAAATGAATAGTTATCAGATTAAAGGATATCACTAAGCAGTAGCATTTAAGAGATTCTGAATTTTTCACCATGTGAAAAATTTCTATGTTCATTAAGTTCCTGTATGCTTTCCACAGTAACTTATAAATTATTTCTTTATTTGCAAATCAAAGCCTTATTGTTGGCTTAAGTATTTTTGTTAAGCCAAATAAGGCAGTTTATGATTTTCTATAATTTTTATTAAGTTTCATTTCCTGAATACTATCACATATAATTAAACTTAGTTTAAAAATACATCTTCGACTTCATATTTATTTCCTCCTAAGCAGGAATAGGGCATTTAGGTATGATTTGGGGGAGTCATCATGCCAAAACTCTGTGATGCTTATTTTGTGATTAGAACATTTCAGGAAATGAGCATTAATTTTTAAACATTTTATAACATTATCAATAACTTTACATATGCTATAGAGCTGAGCTATGCAATGTAGTAATGACCAGCCGCATTTGGCCCCTGAATACTTGAAGAACTGAATTTTCAATTAATTTTATATTAAAAAATTATAATAGTTTTGGTTATTGGAAAACTTTTACATGTGTTTGAACAACTTAGGTTTATGACTCTACTTTTTTACCTACAAATTTTATGGAATCTAAATACAGCAAGTATTACTGATGAAACTTCACTGTCCAAATTAAGGTGCACTGTAAATGTAAAAAACAAACCAGATTTCCAAAACTTTGTATTAAAAAATGTAAAATTATCATTAACAATTTCTATGTTGATAACTTTAGTACCTTGCATTATATTTCTCGTGGACAGTGCTGATCTAGACTGTATGAAAATTGCTATTTTTAAAGTCATGTTTTAAATTTTTTATTTTAATGTCATTCTTTCCATCACATTCTTATTACTATGAAAAAGTAAATCAGATTACGTATTTATCCAGTGAGAAGTGCGCTAATTGCCTTCTCTGTACCTTCTCCCTTCTCCAAATCGCTAAGCCCTCGCTAGCACCAGCAGCAGAATGCAGGATCACAGGCAGTGAATATGCGGACACGGTGTGTGAGAGCACAGATGAGGGTGGCAATCAAATTAAACTTCTCACACATGACGGATTCTCTCTTTTTTTACCCTCCACTGTTTCCAGACCTATCTGTCCCAAATTCTAGAATTAACCTTCAACTTCCTCCTGAGTTCTGTTGTGCCATGGTTTCCAGTGTGGAATAATAAGTGATGACTTTGCTCAGCGAGGTGCTTGGTCTTGTGTTAATACTAGATTCTGTCCAGGCCCGAGAGCTTTCATCCTTCAGGGTGGACAGCTTCCTCTGGGAGAAGGGTTCAATTCCCAGAAGTCTGAACACCGCCACTCGGTACTTCTTGGACATGATGTTGTACAGGATGGGGTTGATGGCGGCGCTGAGGTAGAAGAGGACAAAGGACACCAGGTTGCAGTACTGGCTGATCTGAGCAATCTCCAGGGAGCCAGGCTCGAAAGACTTGGAAAATAGGTATCGCCCTACGTGGAAGGGTAGCCAGCAGAGGATGAAAGCAAACACCACCACAGCTGAAAGAACAATGGGAGAGTGAGCATCAGTTCAAGAAATGTCCTGAAACATCACCTTTTATTTGGAAGGCATTGTTTTGATTTGCTTCTATATGGTGTGACCACTGACTTCAGAGAAACATTATGTTCTGCCCTTTGTCATTCCTACGTTTTCACCAAGATTGAGTCTGTCTGGAGCAACAGTTCAACCCTTTTTACTGAGTTTCCCAGTCATTCCTACTATCAACTTTTTGAGTGATTTTGTGATTGGTCTGACATATCGCCTCCACTGATTAGACTAGTTGTTCACAATAGTTCACCACTTTATCTGCGTTAGACACCAGCAGCGCCTGTGAGGGGGAGTGGCCACACTCTGCCTGCCACAGCTGTGGATCAGAGCTCCCTGCGGCACAGAGTCCTCGGATGTGGCACAGACTCATTAAATGAAAATCTCTAGTTAGGAGACGAGGACGCCTGTTTTTTTCTTTTCTTTTCTTCTTCTTTTTTAAGTTTCACAGAGGACTGAACATACAGTCAGGACTGAGAACCACTGAGATGCGTCCTACGGTAGACATCAGTAAGGTATAAAAGCCCATAAAATCAACCGATTATCATCCATTAATTATCATCCATCCAAGTCTTCATGTTGCCCATTTTTTAAGACATCTGCATTTCTAGATTAAGTTTTCAGAATTCAGAAATCAGAGGAAAAAGGACAGAAATATTTTAGTCCTTGTATTACTTTAGTGATTCCCGTCAAATGGTCAAGGCAAAAGAAAATCATCATTGGTGTTGAGACACTAGTCAGGATAATTATTGGCTTAAAAGAAAATTGAAGGAAATGATTAAACTTATGCCAAAAATTAAGTTGCATAGTAACCCCTGACTGTCACAGTAGCCCCATGAGCATCAGAGTCCTTGGGGCACCCTAGCAGGTTTGTGATCTACTAGCCTTATTGTGAGAACCACTTGTCTAGAAAATGACAATTTGGGGTGGTCTTTGAATAAATGATCACGTTAATATACAGGAGCCTAAGAATTGTGAAATTACAAATACAAGGGTGGGCAAAGGTAGGTTTACAGTTGCGAGTACCTGGTACAGTTTATTTTTGTATTATTATTTATTAATTATTGTATTACTTATTAATTATTGTATTATTTGCACTACAACTATAAGCCTAATTTGTCCACTCTGTAAGTAAACAATACAGGTGAGGCAAAAGTAGGCTTACAGTGGTTTGTATGGGTAATAATATAATACTTAATAAACAATCATACAAGAATAAACTGTTTGGTGTACTCACAACTGTAAACCTACTTTTGCCCCACTCTCTATTGACTATAATGTCCAAATAATTAAGTGTATAGACTCTGGTTCTGAAAAAACAAGTAGAATTAATACTTGTTTGGGTGTGAAGACAGTCTTTATTACTTCACTGGTACCAAACGCACACACTTAAAGAAGTTGAATTCATACACTACATATTCAGCAGTCTCCAGCCATGACACTGCACCCAAATGTCCCCTAAGGGCCATTTGTGGAGGGACAGCAAGTCCTGTCCACTTCCACACAGTCTCTTTCTCATGTTGGAAACCCACCGGTTCTAGCTTACCCTAGATTATGGACTTTTCTGCCTGGAAAGACAGGTAATCATGAAAGGAAATGGAGCCTCCAGAACTGATTTGTCACTGATTTCCTCACAAAGCTACACAAACATCAGCAAGGTAAACAGAATTGATTTGATTATTTGATTCAAGAAAAATGCAGGGCACAAAGCAAATCACAATACTGAAAGAAAAATGATTCATCTTTGACAGAATTATCCAAATTGATTGTATCTTTGGTTAAATTTACCACTGAATACTTCCTTGATTTAATGCCTGCGTTTCTTAGTGTAACTTAGACATCTACAAATTTTCTCAGAGACAGGAAGCTTAACCCCACCTTTAACATTTAAAGATCACAAAGTATGTGTTTATAAAATATCTCAATTTTGAAGCAAAGTTTCTGGGCTGATATAAAAAACTCACTTTAGGGAAATACATGAGTGGGACATTTGTCCACGAAAGAGAGAAAGGAAAGCCGAGAAGAAAGAGACACAAAGAGGTAGAGACCTAAAGAGAGTCGGGACTGTGCCCGAGTTGGGACGGGGGCAGAAAAGAGGGAGGGAGGAAGGGAGGGACGGAGGGAGGGAGGGAGGGAAGGAAGAAGGGAGGGAAAGAGAAACAGGTAAAAACAGGAGCAAAGAAGTTTTTTTAAAAAAAAATCCTAGAGGGAAACGGGACGCGCACACCGGACAGAAAATCTAGGAGACCAAAGAAGGAGCTGAAGACAGAAACAGGAGGGAAAGAAGAATTGAACACACACGGAGACCGAGGCGGAGAGAAACGGGAGAGAGCGGCAGAGACTCGGGGAGAAGGCGCGTGGGGAGAGGAGGGCGCGCGGGAGCGAGAGCCGGCGGCGCGCGGAGACCCACCCAGCATCTTCACGGTCTGCCTGTGGCTCTGGTCCCTGAGCGAGGCGGCCACCGCGGCCTCGCCGCGCCCCCTGCGCCACAGCTTCCTGCCGATGAGGCTGTAGAGCACAGTGAGGCAGAAGACGGGCAGGAAGAAGAAGATGCTGGACACCCACACCATGACAGTGAGCAGCCCGGAGCTGACGGCGAACTCCGTGGCGCGGCACTCGTTGGTGTCCCGAGGGTCGGTGCCGTTCTCGTGCTCCACGCCCACTAGCACGAAGATGGGCCCGGCGCTGCAGAAGGCCACGGCCCAGATGACCAGGATGACCAGCTTCACCCGGCCTTTGGTGACCACCACCTTGGCCCGCAGCGGGAAGCAGATGGCGAAGTAGCGCTCGATGCTCAGCGCGGTGATGGAGAGCACCGTGGCGTAGGTGCAGCTCTCGCTGACGAACTGGAAGAGTTTGCAGAGCAGGTCGCCGAAGTTCCAGGGCCGGTACTGCCAGAGGCGGACGAGGTCCAGGGGCATGCAGAGGAAGATGAGTAGGTCGGAGAAGGCCATGCTGGACAGGTAGAGGTTGGTGGTGGTGCGCAGCTCTCGGAAGCGCGACACCACCAGCATGGTGAGCAGGTTGCCGGCAATGCCCACCACGAAGAGCGCCACGCAGGTGGCGGTGACACCCGCCAACAGCGGCGCAGGGAAGAGCGGCAGCAGCTCGTCTGCCAGCGAGTCGTTGTCGGGGGAAGAGTCCCAGCCCAGGTCCGGCAGCGTGAGGTTGGACCCCGGCTCCTCAGTCGGCGTCGCGTTCCACATGCCGCCGACACCACTTAACTGGCTCTGGGATGCGAGAGGCTGGACCGCGCTGGTCCCCAAGAAGGTCGCCTTAGGCTCCGGAGAGTGCGAGGGAGGAGCGGGAGCGCAGGAAAGCTTGGTGAGGAAAAAGAGGGAAGTGAGAATAGGACGCTGAGGTAGAAGGTGACATTGGCAGCCAAGGGCGGGGGGCCGCGGGGAGAGGGAGGCTTAGACACACGCGCGCGCGCGCATGCACACACACACACACACACACACACACACACACACAGGTGGTAAGAACAGAGTGTGACCCACCGCTCTTTCTGGAGCTTCCCCTTTCCTCCATCCTCTCCCCCAAAGTCTCTCTGCGCCCAGCATCCGGCCGGCCTCCACACACGTACCTGTCACCGAGGCAGCCCCGCCAGCCCTGTCTTGCCTTCGCCTTCCTGCTCCAGCTGCATCTCGCACTTGCCCAAGCGTCCCCGGGAGCGGGGACCTCGGAGACCATGCACTTCGAAACGGGAGCGCAAGGAACTCTCTCCACGGCTTTGCCCGCTGCCTGGCTGGTGTGGCTCAAAAGGGCTGGTCACACCCGGAGGGGGCGGGGGCGGGGACGGTGGGGGCAGCGGGCATAACTCCTCCAGTAGCCGAGACCTGTGTTTTCCCTCAACAAGGGCTAGACTTGGGTAAGCAAGACTGCCCAAACTGAGCCTGGAAAATGGGGATAGGGAGTAAAAAAAAAAAAAAAAAAAGAGGGACCTAGTGTTGGTGTTCCAACCAGAGAGGGGACCTGTGCACACCTAAGGGCTTCACGCAGCTCTGGAAGCTATTGTCGTGTTAGGAGAGAAGCAGGTCCAGAGACGAGTTGCCACTTGTTCAAGGTCACACAGCGAGTTAGGGACTCTGGGCTCTCCCACCCGGTTTGGATTGTTGAGCGCAAAGGTGCAAGATGTGTGCCTGCCCAACTGTTCTGAATCCCAGCCCTTCCTACAGCCAGTCCCCCAACTCTGCGGCGGTAGGGAAAAGGTTGTGTAGGTTACTTTTGCCTGACGCAAACCTCGGGGGAGAAAGAGGGGCAAAAGGAAAGGGCCGTGGTGGGAGGAGAGTGGAGCTGGCAAAGGAGGAGGAACAGCGGCTGTGAGACTGACACATCAAGGGTACACAGTAAACATTTTTAGAGGCATGAATGAGGGAGATCAGCCACTGGGTAGCTGTGCTCGCTTGGGCAAAATTATCAATCTTTTTACATTTTGAGGATGGTGTGGAGGATAGACATAGGCTGAGTTGCTGTAATTGGGGCTACTGTTGAGGGGCAGGAGCTGTGCCCGGTGGGAATTGGTCCGAAGCCCCCCTTCACTCTCCAGGTGACTCCCGTGGCTTCAGCCTGTGCGACCCCTGCTGGGAACCAGGAGTCAGCAGTTGAAGACCTGAGACTGGCGGCTTTAGGTGAACGTCAGTAACCTGCCGGGCTTCTCTCTGCGGGTCAACCTGGGAGCAGACGGGGAGCGTGTTCAGCACCGCGGCTAGCAACCGGTTACTGCGCAGCGCAGCTCGCGACCCGCCTCTCCACCTGCGTGCGCTTCAGCATCTGTGCTGGGCTAGCACAGACCCGGGACAAGCGGCTGAGCCGACCTCTCCTAACCGAACTCACCTGCCCGCGGCCTAAATGAAAATCCATTCACCCTGTTTGACCGAGGGCTTTCCCGAGACATTTTAGTGCAAGTTTCTCCCGAAACATGCCTTGACAGATGTTTGCATCATCAATACCACCTAAGTTGTTAATGCTTAAAAATCCACAAAAACCTGAGGCTGGACGCACGCGCACGTGCTCGAACGCGCACGTGCTCGAGAGATTCCACACTTGGCGAGCGACTGCGGAAGGGAGTCTGGCACAGGCAGCCTACTGGAGAGCATGCTACATAAGTTGCCCTGGTGTGTTACAGATGTTGGACCAAATTGACTTTACGAGAACATTTATTTCAAATTACTATTAAAAAAAAATCACAAGTCAAGCCACCAATAGCTAACAAGTTTAAAACAATACTTTGATTTCAACACTTCCCACCCTTCATTAGCAGTAGATTTCTGTGTGCAGACAGATCTTTAGGAAGGAAACAGACTGGGATAAATTAAAATACTGCAGGAAGCTATTGTCTAAGAATAAGAATCCGGAAAAGATGGTGAGGTGTACTTCTATTCTACTCAGAGCCAAAACAATGGCTGATGATAGGGGAGAAAATCTTTTCAAAAATCTGTTGTGATAAAAATGTGGCATGTTATCTAAAATAGCCAGCTATTCGACTGCATTCAATAATTGTCTAAAATATAGACAAATCTGTATTGTGTGATCAAGAAGAAACATGACACACTATTGAAATTGATCTACTCATTCACAACACAATAGTATACAGTACGTAAGACTGTCTAGAAGCATGTGCTAGCTACTTGGGATAACAAAATAAATAAAATCCAGGCAGGTCTTATATTTATAAACTTGGAGTCTAGAGAGAAAAAAATGGAGTTAAACAAGCAATTCTAGTACAGTATGAGACATGCACAATGGACTCTGTTGAAATACAAAGAAGCAATGTCTTTCTGCTCTGTCATACTTTGTGAGTGGCTTCCAATATCAAGATCATTTCAAGGTCCAAGATTACTGCTGGAGCGCCAGTCAAGCAAGTCATTTCTAGCCAAGAAAAAGCAGAAGAGGAGGTAAAAAGGGGTTTCTTAGAAGCTCAACTCAAAACTCTCACTTTTATCACAGTGGCCAACCCTACCTTCAAGAGAGGCCGAGGAATATCACTCCCAAGGTTCTTGATTTGGGAAAACAGTTTGTGATCTTTGCTGTATTCCCCATCCGACTAAGTACATTGAGAGCAAAAAAAATATTTTTCTTGAAGTAACCCATAAAACCTAGTACAGTGTCTTGCAGGTAATAGAGCACTTAAAAGTTTACTAATTTGATTGTGTTTATTTTGCATTTGAAATCACATATATAAACATAGGACACATAAGAAGGCTGATAAGAAAATTTAAGTGTTACATTGTGCCTTTAATAAAAAGTCATTTATTTAAATTTTCCATTTAAACTTTGGATATAATGTACTAATATGTTTAGCTTCATCATTTGTATTCGTTCTACCACCTTATGTAGCCTCATTTAAATAATACTGTGCACATACTTCAAACTAAGAAATACACATCACTCTTCCTAGATGAGCAAGCTGTAAGAGTCAAGATTTGATGTCAAGTATATCAACAGAGGAGAAGAAAATTACATTTGTAGAAAAAATTAATCTGGGCACTCAGTCACCTAAAAATCATTTTCTAGTTAGCTAATGAGACACATTATCGTGAATGATCACTATAAATAATTAAATAATCATACAGTTTAGAAAGTCATTCAAAAATCTTTATGCTTTTTTGATGATAGGAGTAACGTATTTCTTAAAAATGCAAACATTATTTTTCTGATATCAATCTCTTTACAGTTCCCTAAATAGTCTAGTGGAACTTTCCATATTTTTCATTGGTACAAAACTACTTTTACATCTGATGTTAAGTATTATTACTTTCAACCTAGTCATTTTAAACTTAAATAATACCAAAATTTGTCTATTAAAAGGTATCAAAGTTATGTATATGTTTATAATTTCAATAGTGACACAAGGCTTATTGAGCCATCCTCACCCTGATTCATGTGGTCTCTATTGACATACTGCTATGAAAGAAGCGTATTTCACTCTTTGATACTGTCAAGCCGTGTGTCACCTGTATGCAGGGACACAAACACACATGCCTTTTTCACATTCCACACATGAATTTTTTGGATTAGATCTATCTTCAAGCACTCACATTTTATTCTGATTTAGATGTTACTAAATCCAGACTATATAATATATTGTGAGAACATTCTCTTTTCTTGAACCACTTTTTGTTTTCCTTTATGTTTGAAACATCTCATTGGATGGTTTGCCTAGTCTCTATGTAACTACCACTAATCCCGCTCTCAGTATATTCTACTGACACAACAGGGTATGAATTTCACCCATGTCTTGGAGACAGCACATCTGGAGACCTCCTCCCCGCTCCTGCTCCCACCTGGACTGTTCTTGTCTGGGCCTGCGGCACAGGCCTTTGTCCTGGTTCTCCATTCTTATCCTGGGCCTTCCTCTTTCTTGGTTTGCTTTTTATTTGAAAGCAGTACATTCTCCAGTAACTTTCTAAGGAAAGGTATATGAGAGGTAGATTTTTCAGGACCTTTCAATCTAAACTATTTTCATCCTACCATAATATTGTTTGAGAGATTTTTTTATAGAATTCTGGTTTAAATATTATTTACATTCAGAACTTTAAAATAATTACATCATGGAATTTCTCAAATGCAATGCTATTCTAATTCCTGGTTACTTGTGTATTATTTGTTTATTTTCCTCCTAGAGCTTTTAATGTTCATTAATGTAAATACTATTCTACAAATATTTTTGACAACCTATGATGCTGAGTACAAATTTAGGCACCATGGATGCAGAAGTGAATAAAAGACTAAAAAATTCCCATCTTTTTGGCACTTATATTCAGCAGTGAAAAATAATATAAAAGATAAGAAAATAAATTAGGTGGTGATAAGTGCTAAGGAGATAAATAAAGCAGAACTGAGGTATAAAAAATCTGAAAAGAAATGAAATTTTAGATAGGGTAGCCAGGGAAGGTGACTTCAGAGTAAATCCTTGAAAGATGTGTGGATACGGAGGGTGGATGGGGAGAGGCGATGGCATTCCAGGCAGTGGGAAGTATGATAGCTTTGTAGCGCCTCAGCATAGGTAAGCTCATTTCAAACAGCTCCCATTTGCATTTCTTGGCCAGGGTTGGCCACAAGAGAAATTTACCCAAGGTTGGTAAGGTGGAAGTGAAGCAGAAGACATTTTTATGCTCAGAAGTTTGTTGAAGGGTCAGGTGCTGTTGCAGCTCATGCCATGGCCACAGATCTGTTGGCTTAACCTCATTGACATGGGGCAACAAACAGGACCACTGCTTTTCTGACTCCTGTTGAATGTCCTCCTTCAGTTTCTCCAACTCCTGGGCCAGGTGCATGTTTAGCTCTATAGAAAAAGCGCTAACTTCAGCAGGCCACTTATAGTATTGAAGCTGGAGTATGGAGCTGGTGAGAAACAGCTCAGGTTCTGGAGAGAGACGAATGGGCTTGAGTTCATTCATTGGTTCCAGATCATCCTCAAGGGTCCCATATTGCACTTAGTTCATCCCACTATATTGCTGTCTTTTCTTTCCAGCTTTCTGCCTTGCTGTCTTGAGAACTAGCAACAGAAACAACAAATAATTGTAAACAGTTTACTCAGGTACCTCTACTGCTAAGGTCAAATTCCTAAAACAAGTCCCATATTCTAGTGGGTCTACTTCTTTGATTGAACAAGAGTTACCCATGCAGCAGAGTGGTGCCTGGTTTGTGGGAAGACAGCAGGGAGGCCAGTGTGGCTGCAGTGGAGTGACTGAGTGGGAGAAAGTAGGAGGTGAGTTAAGAGAGATAAAGGGACCAAATTGTGAAAGGTCGTGAAGGTCACAGTCATGGCTTTCCTTCTACCCTGACTGAAATATGAAGTCACTGGAGGATTTGGGGAAGAAGAGTGACACTATCTGACTTTTGTTGTAATATTATCATTTTGACTGCTGTTTAGAGAATAGACTGAAGGGAAGCAAGGGAAGAAAAAGGGAGGTCATCTAGGGAGTAATTTTAATAATCTAAGCAAGAGATTATGGTGACAAAATTATGGGACGTGGACCAGAGTGGTGGCATGGCAATGGTAAGAGATACTTGAATCTGGATCTCTGGAAGACAGAGCCTACAGACATCTACACCAGGTGTACATGTCTTTTGGTCTGTGCAACTGAAAAGTATGGGTTTGCCTTTAACAGATACAGGCAAGATTAGAAGCGGAACAGTTTTGACAGGAAGATTAAAAGCTTAATTTTAGATGTGCTAAATTAGAGAACTTATTAGAAATTTAGGCAAATAACTTAAGAAAGGAGTTTGATAGATTGATACAGAGTTCAAGGCTGGAGATACAAATCTGAGAGTGGTGAGCGATAGGTAGCATTTAAAGTCAGGAGGCCAGCTGAGGTAACCAGGGAAGCGAGTGTAGCTAGAAAAGGAAAGAGGCCCAAGGTGCCTTTAGAAGTAGAGCCCTGGAGTAATTACATATCATAGTCATGAAAAAAAAAAGAGTACAAGAAACTCATAAATGGTTGGTGAGGTAGAATCACAACAAGGAGAGAGCAATGTTAGAAGACAAGTGACAAAAATGTATACCAAGGAAAAAGGAGTGAGCAATTGTATTAGGTATTTCCTTGGGCCAAGTAAGATGAGAATTGATCATTGTATTTAGCAACGTAGAGGCAATTGTAAATTAATGATCCTGGTGGCATGTTGGGGATGAACCTATTTGGTTCAAGTGAGCATGGGAGAAAATAATTTGTAGACAGTGAGTACAGACAAATTTTTTAAAAGCTTTATTACAACAAAAATGAGACCAATGTATAGAGTCCAAATAGTTTCTTTTTAAAGGTGTGAAAATAACAGTAGGTTGTGTGCTCTTGGGAATACTACAGCCTAAAGGGGAAACTTGAAAGTGTGGTAGAGACTGGAGAATGGCTGGAACAGTGTTGCTAAGAGGGATTGGATCTAGTTCTCAAGCAAAAGGAATGGCCTTAGAGGGAGCTTGGCAAGTTCATCCCCAGGGACAGGAGAGAATGTAGAATGTGTGAGCATAGACGTAGGAGGATGGGGTGGTGTGGAGGGTCCAGTTTTACTGAGCAGTATAGAGAGCAAGAGTGATGGCTGAGAATGGCGGGGGGGAGGTATTGGGGGATGGAGGGGAGGGATGCAAGTATGCAATAGTCGTCTCAGAAAGCGGGAAAGCGAATGCATGAGGGTAGTGTCATTTGATTGCTCGGCAGCAGTAAGAACCCACTTGAGGTTAATGATCATGAATTTGAAATGATACCAGTCAACACGACTGTTTGTTTTCCCATCTTTATTTTCAGCTGCAATGCTGCAGAAATGGAGTGGAAGGAAAATTTAATTTAACCAAGGTTATCATTTTGCTCAGAACAGATGAGAAAGCACAAGAGGGGAAGAGAAGTGGAGGTTCTATGCAAGGAATTAATTACAGTCATTGATACTTGGATTTAAGCTGAGAGAAGAGAAGACACAGTGGAGGTAAGGAACTGAGAAAAAGATGGTTAGATCAAATGGCTCTTTCTTTGTTCCAGTGTATCAAAACTTCCCAGGATGTGCATTGGTGGGGCTCTTCATTCACTGTGCTTCATGACCTTTTGGCTCTTTAATTTATGTGCTTCCATTCTGGGAAATGTTTTGAATTATTTCTTTGTTGCTTACCTCTCCCTCCACTTTCTCCATTCTCCTCTTTGAAATGCTGTAATTGATATATTGAACATCCTAATACAGTGTTTTTTTTTTCTTTCTGGCTCCCATTCTTATTTTATGAATGCAATATTAGCTGTGATGTTTTGGAAATTTTTGTTTGTTCCTTTCACTGTCTCTGTTTTTTTAAGTTCTTTTCCAATATAATGAGACACAATGCACCCATCTTCCAGCTTCAACTGTTATCAATATTTTTCCAATTTTGTTTCATCTGTTCTATCAGCTTTTACATGCAATGTCTTTTAATATATCATTTTAGATTTCAATTTCAACCACAATATTTTGACCTACATGTTCTCTAACTTTTGAGGGTTAATTTGGCACTTCCTCTCCATTGACCTCTTACTCTCTCCTGCTTTTGCAGCTTGAATTGCATGTTTTATTATTTTAGCTTTGGAGATCAGGCACCTCTAGGATTGTGTGGCCTAACACACTGATATTGGCTATGCTTCATTATTTTAATAACACTCACATCAATATCTTAAATTCTCTGGCCCTTTATCTTCTCTTCTCATCTACCTGGTAAAATGCCAGCTCTGAATGAACTCAGAAACCCCCTGTCCTTTGCTTACATCCATGCAGCCCAAGGATGCTGGAGAACCCCAAAAGAGGAAAGATCGGTTCCTCCCTAAATTTATAATCACTGGTTTCAAGCAGGCCTTCAACCCTGTTTAAAAGTCTCACTGCATTTTCCTGGTCAGTGTCCTCTCTGTCATTCTCAACAACCACTTTAAATGAATTTCACAAATTTTTCAAACTTCCAAGCTTACTTGCTACCTCTTCCTTCATAACCAACACAAAATTTAGCCTGTTAGTCTTGGAAAATAGAAGCCACAGGACATAAATGGATTTTGTCAGCTTCCCAAACTCAAACTTGTTACTCTCTCTGGCCTCCTAGGCTACCTTCTCTCCACCTCACTACACAAGAGGTGTTCTTTTCCTTTTCTGAGACCAGTTCCTTTACCTTTGCTTGGAACCCACCCTCTCTTATTTTTCAGAACTCTTACCTAATCTAGTATGTTTGCTCTTGCACACCTATAATCTCTTTCAATGGGATCCTTCCCATATGTTTTTAAATATACTCAAGATTCTCCAATTATAAAATAAACAAAAAACTCTGCTCCTTTAGTAAAACTACATCTATTCTCTGTCTCTTTCCTCTCGTTAAAGCCTACTGAAATTTCGGCTTGTTCTAATCTTATATCTTTAACCCTTGACCAAAACAACTCCTGATCAATTCACCCATGACTCGCACCTTGCTAAATTCTTTTCAGTCCTCACCTCACTTCGTTGCTCAACAATACGCTCTCTGCCTTCCTTTCTGAAATTCTCTTTCTCCTCTTGACTTTTGTGACACAGCATAGTTCTGTTTAATTTTCTACTTCTCTTACTAATCCTTCTCTTCTCCTTTAAAAGATCTTCTTTATAAAACTCAATGCCAAGTTCTCTTTTCTTTGCTCTATAACCTCTCATTAGGTGCTTTCATTTTTACCACCTCTTCCCAGATAAGCCTAAACATGATATATATCTCTTCTGAGCTCTAAAATGATGTGTAAAGTATTTACCATCTTTATTTATATACACCTATACAAATAAAGGCACCTAAAAAGTGGGCACCTAAAAATTAACTTATCTCAAACTAAGCCTGTAGTTCATAAAAATCATCATATTCCAAACTGAACTACCCTGTGATGTGTTTCCTACATCAGTAATGACCTGAACATCCATCATGCTGTGGAAGCTAACGACTACAGTGTTATCTTTTCTATCTCCTTCTCCTTCTTTTCTTTTTTTAAGATTTTTTTATTTTTTAGAGAGAAGAGAGGGAGGGAGAAAGAGAAAGAGAGAAACATCAATGTTTGGTTGCCTCTCATGTGCCCCAAACTGATGACCTGGCCCACAACCCAGTCATGTGTCCTGACTGGGAATCGAACTGTTAACCCTTTGTTTTGTAGACTGACACTCAATCCACTGAGCCACACCAGCCAGGTTCCCTCTCCTCTTTTTCTATTAACCATATCAAATTTATCACTTACACCTTTTAACTAGTACCCTTTCCACTTTGAACCTTTACAATCTATTCTTCATATTGCAGACAGAGTGATTTTTGCATTAAGCAAATTTTATCATGTCTCCCAGGACTCTCCATCCAAGCACACTACAACCATTCAGTGATTCTCCTTGCTTTTAGAGAAAAAAACAACAGTGAAATCTCACAATGACTTAAAAAAGATGACCTGAAAGGCCACTGGCTTGGCCCTGCTTATATTCCTGGCTTCACACTGCACACTTACCATTTAGTTCCTTGAAAGTACCCTGCTTCCTCTTGTTCTCGGCTCTGGGCCCAAGGTGTTCCCTCTCTCTGGGAAGTCCTACTATGCCTCCCATTTTTTACATGTTAACTCCTCTGTGTCACTCAGATCTTACCTTTGTTTCTACCTCCTCAAGAAAGCTTTCTCTGACTCTTTGAACAAATCAACCCATGTATGTACATTCCAGGCAACAATTTTGTATTTAAAACTGGGAAGTCTTTTTTCCTTTGATCCATTCTAGAATGGTAATCAGGGATCTTGGACATGGGTCTTTCAGATGCTCCAGTGTGGATATCTAGTAGAAATAATTTCTGTCTCTAATATTGAATCACTCGCACGGTGTGACGTCAGCTCCCCTTCTGACCAGGCATGGGGATGGGGAAGGACATAGGGCTGCACAGGGGCTCCGAGGCCTTGTCCAGCCACACACCTGTATGTACGCAGATATATTATTTTTCATGTACATGTGTATATATGAAGAAGTAACTGACATCATATTATATATACATATCTATATCATTTTAAATCAAGTATTATAGTCTGTGTTATTAAGCACTAAATCAAAAGTATTTTAAGGGTTGCTTAATATTTCTTCGTGTGGTTTGAACATAGTTTATATACCATTTCCCTATTGTTATTTAATTTTTTTGTCTGTTTATATACTATCTGACCTCCATTCCATATTTGGGGAATTCCATCCTATTTTAATCTTGATTGGAAGGAAAGCTCTGATGAGGTGGTTATGCATAATTCAACTAATTTGGATCAAGTTTAAGCCATTAATTAGGTTCTTCAAGTTATCTGATTTGTCCTCTGGGTCCCTTGGACCCTTTTTTTGTGGTAAAATATAACAATTTTTAAAAATCCTCATCCAAGGAAAGGTTTTTGATTGATTTTAGAGAGAGAAGAAGGGTGAAAGAGAGAGAAACATCGATTGGCTGCCTCCTACTGTATGTATTCCTACCAGGGAATCAAACCCACAACCTAGCGATGTGTGTTGACAGGGAATCAAATCAGCAACCCTTTGGTGCAAGGAACAATACTCCAAACAACTGAGCCATGCAGTCTGGGCAAATATAACCATTTTCAAGTATCCAGTGCAGTGGCATTAAGTACATTCTCACTATTGTGCAAGCATCAACAAGCATCAACAACCATCTGTCTCCAGAACTTCATTTTTCTAAACTAAGACTCTAAACCCATTAAATAATAACTTCCTATTCCCCTTTTCAGCTTCTGGCAACCACTATGTATTTTTTGTCTGTGTGAATCTGACTACTTTAGGTAACTCATGTCAGTGTAATAATTCATGCAGATTTGTTCTGTTATGACTAGGTTATTTCATTTAGCATATAACCTCAAGGTTCATTTCTGTTTAAGCATGTGTCAGAACTCCCTTCCTTTTTAAGGCTGTATAATATTCCTTTGCATGTGTACACTACTTTTTGTTCATCCATCATTGAACTCTTGAGTTACTCCCACATTTTTTGACTATTGTGAATAATGCTGCCATGAATGTCAGCATACAAATGTCTGTTGGAGTCCCTGCTTTCGATTCTTTAGGTATATACCCACAAGTGGAACTGTTGGATCACACCATAATTCTTTTTTTAATTTTTTGAGGAATTGCCATATGGTTTTCCATAGGAGCGGCACTGTTTTATCTTCCCACCAGAGTGCTCAGGGTTTCCAATTTCCCCACATCTTTGTCAATGCTTACTCTCTTTTTCTGGCTGTTTGCTTTTCTATGTTCTACCAGTCATCCTAATGGGTGTGACGTGGTAAATCACTGCGGTTTTGATTTGCACTTCCCTAGAAAATAACGTACTCGCCATCTTTTCATGTGCTTTGTGACTATTCGTATACCTTCTTTGGAGAAATACCTATTCAAGTCCTTTTCCCATTTTTTAATCCCAGGTTTGTTGTTGTTGTTGTTATCCCTTTGACTTTTGAGATTGTGTTTTTTCTTGTTAACTCATCTTTTAATGATTCTGGAAGCATTAGAAAAGAACTGGAAAAAAAAATAAAGTTAGTAAAAAGTAGTATTCCATTTTAATAGATATGATCATTACACTGATTCTGCATAAGCAAGGAAATTTCAAAGCTTCAACAGATGGTGTACAGCAATTGTACTTTACTGATAGAGTTACAACAAATTCCATCAAATTAAAAATTTCAGTTAGCAGATGCCTTTCAACATTTGTTGTCTTCTCTGAAGCTAATCTCTGTAGCAAAGACATTTTTGTGTTGGGAACCGCCCTGACTGGTATCAGAGGCTGAAACCCCCGCCTAGCTAAGGCTAAGGGAACGCCCTTGGAATTGTAAGCCAGCAAGGAGACAAAAGCTTATCTCCCTGGCAGGAATGCTGCTTCTGCTGCTTTATTCATAACTGAACCCCCAAAAGCTTGGTCGGTTAGCCAAAGACGGGTAAGATTCCCCACGGGGGGAAGGACCTAAGCCAGGCACGATCACTTTGGGAGGCGCCCCCAAAGAAGGACTTGGGGGGCTGCAGCAAAAGGGGGTGATGGACCCTCGCTCCTCGGCTTTGACATAGCCTGAGTTCTCAGCGTCTGGGAGAAAATCTCCTTATCTCTTGGTTACCTAGTTCCCTTGCTCCACCTAAGCCTAAAACAATGACAGGGTGGTACAGCTCGGTACTGAGAAGTGCGGATTCCCCGGGGTGATCAGGCCTAAGAAAGAACATGTAAATTACTGTGAAACCTTCTTTGTTTAGAATGCTCTCAGTTGAATGAGAAGGGTCTTAGGAGGAAGTTAGTTTGTTCCTCAGTCTTACAGCTCTTTGACCCCCAACTCAATAGACCAGCAGAGTTCTTTGTTTTCTATAGTTCCTTATTTCCCCCTAATGAGTACTGTACTTTATCTGAATTATTATGCAAAATGAGCTCAATAAAAGCAGGTATGGACGGTAAATCAGCGCGCTCCCCAGTAGGGGGGGTGGCCATTTTGTCCCTACTTCCCCACAGAAACTAGTCTGTCTCTGTGCATGTGTGTTTTTTCTCGCGTGTTTATCGTCGAGCCATCCACAGCGTTCCGTGGTCACTGCTGGCCGGTGACCCACGCGCAACATTTTTGTTTTGGTTTGGTTTTTGGTATTTGTCACTTGTAGTGTTTTGGATCATCGAAATTTTAGATTTTCTATGAAATATTATACTGGTTTTTTTGGTGGTAGTTTATTTCATGAGAGTTGAGGGGTAAAAGAATGGAGGAATAAAATACTTTTATCTCCAGCAAAAAGGCACAATGGAGGGTGGGTCATTAATAAACTAAAGAAGATTTAGAAATGAGATATGAGTGTATTAATTTCTCCATGAACATGAACGATACACCCTGAAGCTATTTTGCTGTAGCATGCAATATATGTTCATTTAAAATGGAAATTAAGTACTATAAGTTATTTTTATCTCACCAAGCTCACTAAAATAAAATTCTTATAATTCAAATTTTCTAAAACTCAGTAATTACTTATTAAGACTGGTAAGGAAGACAAACAAATACGACTGCTTGGGCAATTCAATTTTCTGTGTCAAAATATTACTTAACATGAAGTTAAGATAATGCATCAAAGTAGCCTCTGCATTCTGTAGCCTCACCAAGTGCTTTAGAAAGAAAGCATTTGAGAACACTAATGAGGAAAGACAACATGGGATTGCAAACAATGCAAAGAGATACAAATAAAACCCGCCAGTCTACATTGCCTGTAGACCATTTATTATCAGAAAAGTCATCGTCATTTCAAGCTCATTGTATTTCTAAAGGAAATTCGTTTTCTCCACCCTGTTGGATGTTTCTAATACCCATCCCTTATCTTCATTACTCTTGTCCCCTCTCAACAACCACACAGGCAGTGCATTCTTCATAGTCTAATTAACCACAAGAATTTGGTAAAACTAAACTTAACTTTCAGTCATACTTGCATCTTGTATCCTTCCTATGTAAAACATTTTTAAGATTTTATTTATTTTTAGAAAGAAGGGAAGGGAAGGAGAAAGAGAGGAAGAGAAACATATATGCCAGGGAAAAACATGGATCGGTTGCCTCTTGTACCCACCCAGATGGGGGACTGAACCCACACCCCAGGCCTGTACCCTGACGGGGAGCCAAACCGGCCACACCTGGCTCTGTGGGATGATGCTCAACCAACTGAGCCACACCCGTCAGGGCTGTAAAACGTTTTTAATGGCTCGTTCTTTGATCTCACATCAAGACTTTCAGACTGTCTCTTCTTAAGTTCTCATAATTTGTCCTTTCCTTGCATATCCAACAAGATTGATTCTTCCCACATGTCTGCTCTGTAGGGCCCTCTCCTTACTGCCCTGCCTTCGCTGCCTCCTGCCTCTGGCCTCTCTAAATCCTGATTATCAGAGCTCTGGCCCATTTCTTGCTCTCAAGTGTTCTGTCCCTCAGAGTTTGAACTTTTCAGTTTCCCCCCTAATTATACACTCTTTCTGTGATTTTATGCCTGTGAGTTGCCTCTTCAATTACATTATAAGCTCCTTGGAGGAAGTTTAAGTGTTTCACGGGAAACCCAGTCAGTTCAGATGTGGTTCTACCTACTTCTTACCATTCCCTCTGCTAAGGACCTGCTCCAACCTTCTGTAATCCCCCAGCAGAACTGCCACAATAGTCCAGGGACTGGTCTCCTGTTGATTCTTCCCATTTTACAGTGATCTATGGAAAATGCAGATATAATCTTGACACTCCCCTGCTTCAAACCCTTCAAATAGTCTCCCACTGTTCTCAGGCCCACAATAGCTAGCGTGTTTTTCCAGGATCTCTTGGAATGCCCTCAACACACACAGACATTCTCTGTTATGTGGTTATGTGACAGAGATAGGTGTGTTAAATCTATTAATAATTGCTGGAGCCACAATGTGCTGGTAAATGTTTAACAACCAAATCTTCAGAAACAAACAAACAAACTTGATTTGTAATGTTTGCCAATTTCTGCACTATAACTCTTCCTACCATGGTCAATGTCACACTATCAGGTGACCGAAGGCAGATTTTGAAAACAATGCTACCAATGAGCTCTTGTAAGTCAGTACAAACAGGGTGCAGCAGACGGTAACAGGAAAACTGTATAAACAGTACAAATCTGCTGAGGCACTAAATGATTTGACTTTCTATAGATACCTTACATAGATTAGGTTTCTTCAATTTGGAAAAATCACAACGGAAACAGGTAAAATGCATGTCATCATTCAACTATGGATAAGATGTACATATGACAGGGTTCTCCAGAGAACCAATAGGAACACACACACACACACACACACACACACACACACACACACACACATATTTGAGAACCAGAGAAGTCAATGATAAACCCAATCTGTGGGAAGGAGAAGATAAGATGAGATGTTCTAATTCAACAATAAAGAAGAAAAAAGGGGGTACATTCCTCTTTCCTTTGCCTTTTCTTCTGTTTAGACTCTCAGTGGATTGAAAGATGCCCACCCACACCAGGAAGGGCAAACTAGTCCACTGAGTCCACCCATGCGAATGCCCATCTCACCTGGAAACACCGCACAGACACACCCAGACGCAATGTTGGATCTGGGCACTCTGTGGCCAATCAGGTTGACACATAAATTAACCATCACACATTCTTTCCTAGACTAATCAGATTAAAAGTTGCCATTTGCAGGAGTTAGTTTAAAGCAAATAAAAGGAAGTACTGTAGATCAGAGTGGGCAAACTTTTTCTATAAAGAATCAAATAGAGAAGACTTTAGGCCTTGCACACTATAAAGTCTCTGTCATAACAACTCTCATCTGTCATTGTAATATGCAAGCAGCCATTAACAATGCATACAAAAATGGAAGGGGCTGTGTTTCAATAAAACTTTATTTATAAAATCATATGGCGGGACAGATTAGTTGGTGACCTCTGATCCAGATTAAGTAGAGGTGTACAGATAAAGAGACAGTAATTATTCTCATCGCAGTGAAAACAAACTTGCAGTTTGTTTTCATCTCACACCCTAGATGTGTAGTAAGCCAATCCTCCAGGCACTGATGGATTCAGGAATTGATGATGACTGAACTCTGATCAGTGAAATAGGAGGAAACATGCAGAGAGGCATCTGGGGAAAGTCTTCCCATTCATAATGGGCAGCTGCTATTCTGACCCTTCTGGACCGTGTCTGGACTAGCTGTGACACCCCAAATCATTACAGCCACCAACAGTGAGGAAGGCAAAGTGGGGAGAGATGGAAAAGAGTCAATGCAACCCAACCTGGAGCCTGCCCTACCTCTGGATTTCCTGTGATGAAAGAATAAGTTTCCTCTTCTGGAAGCCTGTTACAGAAAAGGTGTCTAAAGTTGAGTTGAAAGTATCCTAATTGATTCAATTATTTTTCCCCCAAAAATTTCTGTTAGTTACAAATGTAATACTGAACCAATGGCTCCTCCCTCTAGGGAATTTCTTCCCTCTTTAAAGAGACATAATCCCAGTATTTTACTTTTCCCTGAAAAAAGATCGAGGCTGCCATACCAAATCAGAGAAGAAAGAATACTATTGACCAGTTATTCTTTAACATTTATTTTCCTACCACAAGCCAAATATCCTGAAAGTATCAGCCCAGCTTTGAGAGCTGATTCATTTTAGGCTCTTCCTCTGACAACAGAGCAGACACTGTTGACCACTGAGCGCCTGCTATTGCATCCATTCATCTTCCTGTGATCAAAACCTTGATTTTGTTCAGCCATCTGGAGACTGCCTACTCTAGAAAAGATTATCCCCAGCCCTAGGGGGGATCATCTTGATTAATTGAAGCTAATCATGGAAATTCCACTTTCCTTGCCAGTAAATGATTTAGGAATGGGCCCATCTATAACTCTGCACAGTGAGTGTGGGTGGTGTTTTTCTCAGTCTTAAAAAGGGACATAAGGGACTCTTTAGTGTTGCAAAGTACTTGAGGCTGCTGCAGCCATCCTGCAAGCCTGAGGTCAAAAGCCTTGGCTTTGCTTTGAGCAAAACACAGCAGAAGAATGAAGAGAGCTTGTGTCTTAAGTGATGGCAATAAGCCACGTAGTAGCCGGGTCTGGAATTGCCCCACCTCAGGCTTTTTATGTTACTGGTGCTGACTGAATTTATCTTCTGTTAAATGCAGCTGAAGCCACAGCTACTGGAAGGTTCACTAATAAGTTGCCTTTGGCAGGTTGGATCTGGGTTCCTCCACTTGTCTAAGCAGGTTAAGAAGAAACAGCATGATGTTTCTATTGCATTGATCCAAGAGATAGTATATATATGTGCATGCACACATATGTATACACATACACTATAGATTGGTAAATATTATTATGGAATCTCTAAATACTGTATTGCTGCAGACATATTTAAAAATATTAGACAATGCCCTGACTGGTGTGACTTACTGGGTTGGGCATGGTCCCACAAAATGAAAGGTTTCTGGTTTGATTTCCAGTCAGGACACATGCCTGGATTGTGGGCCAGGTCCCCACTAGGGGGCGCGTGAGAGGCAACTACACATTGATGTTTCTCTCCCTCTCTTTCTCCCTTCCCCGCTCTAAAAATAAATGACTAAACTCTTTTAAAAAACAGAACGTTCCTGTTTAAAATAAGATTTTATTTATTTTTAAAAAGAGGGGAAGGAAGGGAGAGAGTGAGGGAAATAAACATTGATGTGCAAGAGAAACATCTATCAGTTACCTCTCGCATGCCAAATGGAGGCATGGCCTGCAGCCCAGGAATGCTCCCTGACCCGGAATCAATCTGCGATCTTTCGCTTTGTGGGAGGACGCCCACTCCACTGAGCCACACTGGTCTGTCAGGGCTATTTGTCTTTCTTCTTTAGTGAGACATTCTGTAGAATGGAACAAATACAGCCATATATTTTTAAGTTAAATAGAATAATTCATTTTTGCCAATAACATATAAATGTACAACCTCTCTTGCCCTATACTTTTAGTTTTAAGGAAAACCTTTTTTAGGAAAGGTCAGCCTAATAATGAGAGGGAAGACTAAGCAATCATCTTCCTAATGAAATCAATATGCACCTTTAAGGACAAATAATATCTATGCTAATTTTTTCTTTGATGTTTGTTGTTGATGCAACATGGGAGAGAAAAAGGAACTCACATTGACTTTTCATTCTTTACCTTGTCCCCATCCCTTCAAGCATCATATTCTTTAGTCCACTGTGTTTGAAAAAAGTCAAAACAGAATTTTATACAGGGAAGAAAAGAAGGAAGTAAAAAGGCTTTTTCTAATATTCCAGTAATGAATATGCCACTCACCTCAAAGTCTGCCAGCTGAAAATAGCGCAAAATTGCCTAATTTTGAGGAAATTTATGAGCTAGTTACCTTTCTTCTTTTTTCCAAGTTCTTTGTCCATTCAAAACCCTAGAGGAAAAAATATCCCATAATAATGCATAGGAAACATTAATATAACACAGTTTTAAAGAACTTTCATAAATATTATCTCTTTTTGCCTCTACTGATAACCCTGTAAAGAACAGAAAACAGATTTAAAACTTAAGTTTTAGGTAAGATGGCAACTAGCCATTTGATGTCCCCGCCCCCCCCCCGCCCTTCTGACTCAGTCACTACGCCAACACTGGTGGCCTTGTGGGGATGACCGATTGATGGACATCAGCCATGCTCCGGAGTCAACATCAGAATGTGAAAAACTCCTACAGTGCTAGAAGGGTGTTGGGTCTCAGGCAGGGGAATAGCATCAGGGAATAGGACGTGAAGCAGGAGAGGGCCAGGGATCACAGAAGAGGGACAGACTGGAAGACAGCTTTCTCATGGGGTCGTTTCTTTCCCCGACAACTTCAGGGAAAGAAACCAGCAGTGCTAGCCAGAGGCAGAGGTGTAAGAGCAGGGCAGGACTTGGGCAGGAGAAATCCACTGCTCGGGCTGGCCAGAATAAAGAATTTATTAAAGTTATTAAAGTCTAATATAAATGTCTCATTGCTGTGTTGTACACTTAAAACTAATATAATATTGTGTCAACTCTAATTTAAAAAATCAATTAAAAATTGTAAAATCTAAACGAGTAATGACCCAACAACAACATGCTATCAATATCAATATGGAGATGTTGCCATGGAAAATAAGACACTTTTGCTAAAATTATTAACTAATTGGGGATGGGTCAGCAAAATTTAGAAATTAGTAACATTTAAACTTAGATTGAGAAATAGAAATAAACATAATTATTGGTCTTACAAGTTACAGCTAACCACCAAACCAAAAAATATAGAGGGAGAATTTAAAGCTCTAACACAAATTTAAACTATGCAATGAAAGTTAGAAGAATAAAAAAGGAATACAACAAAGTATGGTAAAAAGAAATCAATAATTAAATATACATAAATAAGTCTCAATATTACAGTAGTTACAATAAATATAAAGGGGTTCAACTAATTAAAAGCAGAGATTCTCAGATTGATAGCAAAACAAATTTCAGCAATATGCAATTTACAAAAAACATACTAAAAATAATTATATAAAGAAAAGCTAAAAATAAGGAAGTAAAAGAATGTAACAGGAAAATATGAAACAAAAATGATCTGAGGCATCAAAGTAGGCAAACAAAAAAGAATGACAGAGTTGTTATATTCTGGTTAAAGGAAAAAGAGGTCAAGAAAGTATAATGAATGCACATGCCTTCTAAAAATTGAGGTGAAATTCATATACATACTTAAAAAGTTTTTGAGCATTCAGAAAATGTAATCCAATACCATCCCAAAAAGAGGGATCAATTAATATGAAAAAATCAAAATCACAGGGAATATGTCTTTTCATTCAGTGAAGTCAATTTGCAAGTCAATAGAAAAAGAAGCACTTAAAATTTTCATATTTCTCATAAGTAGAAAATCTCTGGTGTAAACCATAATTTTAAGAGTAAATCATATGTCAGGTCATATAAAATTTAGGACTCACTGATAAAAATTATTATATGTCAAAATGTATGCTAAACATTTAAAATAACACTTAGAGGAAAATTACAGAATTGACTTCATTTCCCTAAAAAAATAATACTGAAACAAATGAGTTAATTATTTAATTGAAGAAGATAAAAAAGTCATACAATAAAGCAAAAAACAGAAAATATATAGGTTGAGGACAAACAATGAAATAGAGAATTAAAAGAAAAACAACTGGAATAATTAATAGAACCAAAATCTTGTTTTTTAAAAAAAAATGACTAATGAATAGTGATTAGTCATTTGTGTCAAAAAAAGGAAAAGCAAAATGTAATAGAGAAAATGCAAATAAACAAAACAAAATTCTCTGAATTTCAAATGTTAAGTTAATGATAAAAGTTAAGTCTAAAGACTTCATAGCATGGTTATGTGCTTTGTGAGGAAAACAAGTTTCATATGTTAGGGCCTCTTTCTATCTCACTGTTATGGTCTGAATACTTGTGTTCCCCTCCGATTCCTACGTGGAAATCCTAATCTTCAGAGACGATGGCCTGTGCAGGTGGGGCCTTTGGGGCATGCTTAAGTCATGACGGCAGAGCCCTCATAAGGGGCTAAGTGCCTTACAAAAGAGGCCCCCAAGAGATTCCTTGCACTTTCCACCACGTGAAGACACAAAAGAACGCACCGGATGAACCAGAAAGGGGGCCCTCACAAGAAACTGTCCGTGTTGGCTCCTTGATCTCGGGATCTTCAACTTCTAGAGCTGTGAGGTATAAATTTCTGTTATTTATGACTACCTGTTCTGTGGTGTTTTGTCATAGCAATCCCTTACGAGATATTTTAAATTGTCTTTAAAAACCATGAAAAAAAAATCATTCTCTAAAATCAGAAACATTCCCAAGAGTAACAGATTTTGTTTAGGAAAAATCCTTGAATTACTAAGGCAAGAGGACTATGATGGACAAAGGCGTACTCTTCGTGGGAGTAAGCAGTTACTGCAGGCACCCAGTGCCTGGGGGCTGAGGATGCTACACAACTTGCAGTACGTTTGGCAGTACCACAATACAAGAGTTGCTTGCCCAATATGCCAGTAGGTCAAAGACAAACTAGTGACTTGTCAGGGAGTCCCTCTGTTTGGTTTCTAGTCCAGTCTTCTTTTTTTTTTTCATTGCATCACCTTTGTCATGAAGGAATATAATGTTACGGAAAATAAATTATACTAATAGAATCTCGAGAGAAACAAACATTTGTATAGGTTGCTGAGAGAAGAGTATTCAAAATTTACCAATCAGTACCATAAAGTGGAAGAAAAACATAATCATTTGCATGTTTGCCCTTGTGTCAGGTGATGTGCAAGTAGCAGCCCTAGGCATGATAATTATTTTTCAATGGTAATAACTTTTAAGAACATTCTGTTGTTGGTCATTAAATCTCACTGCTCCCCCACCACTTTTCTGGCTTTTGTGGTGCAGAATCAGAGCAAAGGGCAGACAGAGGTAGAACTGGGAATGGGTATGTAGTAAAAATGCTGTTTTACTTACGAGAGAGGAAAGACTAGAAATAGGAGGAAAGGAGAGTATAAGGAAGAAAACAAGCTCCAGTTTCCAGGGAAAATACGTTTTGGAAGTGGGAGCAATGCTTTGAGAGAGCCGTGAGATGGGAAAAACAGCAAAGGGAAAGGATTGTGAGGGGTTGTGTGGATTTGGAGTATTCTGTGGGAGATGAGTACAAAGACTGGAATCCTTTTTGCTTACTCTTAGATGTTGGATCGTGTTCACCTGAATATGGCATGGTGGCTGAGAGTGGGTTACAGGGCCCCTGATATAAATTTGGTTAACAGTGTTAACTTATTTAATGCTTATTAAAATTCTAAGTGGTTAATTATCACTCTCATTTTATAAGTGAGGAAATTAAGAGTCAGAGATGCAGTGCTTTCCACAAATCGCTGATTATAAATGGTGGAACAAATTTCTAACACAGGTCTATCTGATGTTATATGCTTGTACATTGCACTAACTGCCTATTTTATGAAAGATAATATTAAAGTACTTTGTGTTTGATTAGGAAGGTAAGTGTCACAGAAGTAGGTTCTATTTGTAGCTGAGCTGGTAGAGCTTATGATGATAAGACACCCCCTCCAAGAATTACACTGAAATGTTCATTTTCACCTAATGCCTTGCTTCTGTTCTGACATATTCCATCCTAGAATTGGTTCAACACTTGAGCTGTGGAATCAAATAAACCTCAAGTCAAGACCTGGCTCTCACTTGTTAGCTCTGTGTCCTCGATTTCTTCCTATGTAAATGGATAATTATCCCCGTCCATACTCACAGAGTTTTTGTGGGGATTAAGTGAAGGTGCAAAGAAGAGTATCCAGAATAGAGAAAGTGCTGAATGGATGGTTCCTCCTCCCTATTCCACATTGTTATTGTCTCCCTACAATGAAGTGTTCCCAAGCAGAAGGCCGTCCAAGTGTAAACAGCTCCAAATCCAGGTCACTCCTCACTTCCTAGTCATCCTCATCCATTGTCTGTACCCCTCCTGGGGGGACTGGGTGACAAAAAAAAAAAAGTGGGCTGCAGGTAAATCTCATAGAAAGCTTGGAGGGAAGCGGAAATCTACAAAAAGGGGAAGCAAGTGATGCAGAAACCAAATCACCATCACAATTTATCCTAGAGATACCAAGACACCTTCATCTCACTTCGAAGAGCAGTCAGGAGAAAATGAAATTTAATAAGTTGAATCAAATTTTTAAGGCAGAAAGGAAACTCACCTTTTAAGGTAGTCCGTGATGGATCTGTTTTTAAAATAAAGACTCGTGCAATCTCTCAAATTTACATTTCATACACTTGAGGGTTTTGTACATTGATTTTTCTCAAAACAGGAGTACTTGAGCCTTGTTTTCTACTTATGAAGGGGACCCCCGAAACAGAAATTTATTTATAAAAATTGTGTATTTATTCTTACGTGTTTAAACTTTAGTCACCTTCAAAGTACTCTCCATTTGATGGAATACATCTATCGAGACTTTTCCACCGCTCATAACTGTTTTTGGACTCATTGATTTTGATGCCTTTTAGTGCTTCTGCTGTTTTTTGTTTCACCTCTTCCACATCGGCAAAATGTTTCCCTTTGAGGACTTTTCTCATCTGGGGAAACAAAAAGAAGTCACTGGGGGTGAGATCAGGTGAACAGGTAGGGTGGGACATGGGGTCATGTTGTTTTCTGGTCAGCAGCTGCTGCACACTCAGTGCGGTGTGGACAGATGTGCTCATAAATCACCATCACGAAATGAGCAAATGTGTTGAGTCTTCAAAAAAAATTCACTGAATCCCAGTGCAGCTTCTCACAAAAATTGCAGCTGGTGCACTGATACAGATGGGTTCCTAGAACACTCACCTAGCAGGGGAAGCCTATACTACAAGGGGCCTGCCCTTCCAAAAATAATTTGGTTTTCTGGGGGGGATTCCCCTCTCGTATGTATCTATTTTAATTAGTCATTTCCAGTTTTAACATAGATATGACTTTGTAGGGGATTTTAAGTATAAATAGGAACTGGAAATGGAACTCAGCATTAAGGCGATTAAAATGAGGTAATATACCAGAGCTATTCTTAATTTTAACTTTTCCTTTGAAAAACGTAGTTTATTGAGTGCTTAGACCTTTCCAGGGAGTGTCTCATATACAGTAAGCATTTCTTTACACCCCCCTGCAAAGTGGGTGCTATTGTCTGAGACACAGACAGGCTACAACATAACTCCTGAAGTTATCCCTGCCTCCTATACCCCCGCCTCTGTGGTGGAGCCCCTGAGAGCTCACTGAGGACACATATTTGATACATGCCCTGATCATCTTCTATCTGAAGCCCTGGTTACTTATGGTGCAGATGTAAACTGCTCCCCTTCACTTGTGCTTTATCAGAATAGAGAATTTGAAGTCATTTATTCTCTCCCACTTTGGGCTTTGAGGAAAATAGGGGAACCTCGCCACCTGGTGGCATCCCAAGGTAAGTAACAATACGGAGGCCACCTTCTGGTCTCAGGAAGAGATTAAGTGTCACCTTCCACTTTGCTATTCAAGTTTGCCAAGGCACCTCTCAAACAGCTGAGCTGGCCTTTCCTCAGGGATCATTGTCTTCAAAAATCCCTTACTCTGCCCAGATTTATCCTAATGAAACTGAACTAGCAGTTTTCTTCTCCATTCTTTAAGAGAGAAGGTTTCATGGGACAGAGTCCAACAATGATGAGACAGAAATCCCTAGATCTAATTTAATTTTCAAAAAGGTCAGATATTCAGGACTCATGCCCTTTTGTAAGGAAGTAACAGTTGGCCAGAGAGTTGTCATCTTAAAATACATACTTCATAGCTGCCTCCTGTAGCTTCATCTCTAAAGCAGAGAAAGGAACACATAAGGATCCCTTGTTTTAAACAAATCATGAAATTAAAAGATTGCCTGTGAATTATATTTTTGAATTTCTAACCATACTGATGACCTGGTACATTGTTTTCTCAAGGACTTCATTGATAAATCACAGTTTTTGAAGTTTAGTTTTCTCAATTCTAGATAAGCTCTATTTGTGATTTTCAGTTGCCTATTGGTGGGTGTGTGCCCAGCTAGCTGTGTCAGAGTCACCTGAGGAAATCACAGCACAAACACAGAGAGACTCCTCGGCCCCTCCAAAGACTCAGGCTCACTCGGTCTGTGGTGAACCCAGGCAGCGGCGTTTCTAAATGCTCCCCCGGAGCTACACCATAGGCAGTGAGCTTAGGGAACAACTGCGCCTCCACCACCTTTGCTGACCATAATAGAGGATGCTGGTGGTTAATGCACAAATTAGATACTGTTTTCACTTATCAGGTGGGAAACAAGAAGAAAAACAGTAAATATCTGCTTCTAGTGACGATATAGGGAACAAGGTATTCTCATTCCTTGCTGTTTAGAGTGTGACCTGCTGTAAAAGGTTAAGAAATTAATTCAATAGTTATTTTTAGCATCTAAAATGTTAAATTTGCCCCTTAGAACCTGGAATTTTAAGATCAAAAACAGCACAGTTCATTGTAGTATTATTTGCAGGTACAAACGTGGGAACAAACTAATGGCAGAATATATTAGGATCTAGTCAATAAGGAGCTTTGCAGTATTTAAAAAGAATCCATTAGATCTGAATGTTTTCACCCAAAACAGGGTTTCTACACTATTAAATCAATGAGTTGCTCAGGTTTATACATACATATTCACACAAATACACACATATGTGTTTGTATGTGATATGTAATATGTGTAAGTATGATTATAATATATATATTCCCACTTATAAAAAAGTTAGTAAAGCTGGAGTATTGGTTATATATGCTTTTGTGAACTGGGACAATATCAAGTGTACTAACATTCTTATCATAGGGGTACCAAAAGGAGAAGAAAGAGAGGAAGGAATTAAAAATTTATTTGAGGAAATAGCAATGGAAAACTTTCCTGACCTGATGAAAGAAATAGACATACAAGTTCAGGAAGCACAGAGAGTCTCAAACAGAATGAATCCGAGGAGACTCACACCAAGACACATCATATTTAAAAAACGAAAGGTTAAAGACTAAGAGAATCTTCAAAATAGCAAGAGAAAAACAGTTACCTACCAGGGAGCTCCCATAAGTTGATTTCTCAACAGAAACTTTTCAGGCCAGAAGATATTGGCACAAAATATTCCAAGTGTTGAAAAGCAAAGACATACAACCAAAATTACTGTACCCAGCAAAGCTATAATTTAGAGTTGGAGGACAGGTGTGCACAGGAAGAACCAAACTGTGTATCTAAGCCAGCTTTTGCCACTACAGGACCTGTGGGCAGGCCAGCAAAATTCCCACGGCACCCAGAGATCAGCCTTCACCTGCCTCTGCCTGTCAGCTGCCTGGTCGGCTCAGTCACTGAAAGAGACTCTGTTGGTACTTGAGTCGCATTAAGTAAGTTCAGTGAATCATCATGGAGGGGCGAGTGGTGTTCACCATACTGACACAGAGACAGCCACAAACTGTGGATCACTTTGTACCTCCAAAAAGTTTGCCTAGGGCCAGTCACAGGCCGTGTCTGACATTGGGCTGCACCAGAGTCGCTCCTAAGAGGCACCAGAACCAACACACACAGTGACCACCTTCAGACAACATGAAACCACAATCCAATTAGTTTCACAAGTGGCATATCCAAAGGGAGATTTTGGCAGGTACCAGACCTTATCGAGGCAAATTCTGCTTCAGGTGGTCAACTGCATAGCAGCTTATTAACTGAGGTACGGGTCGATCCTCACAGTTAGCCAGCCAGAGAGGGTTGACCCCACATATGAACAGGCCAATAGAAATCAAGACTCAGTTACAACAGGAAGGCCCACATCACTCACATAAGGGTCATTCCTGGAGCACCCACATCAGGTGGTCAAGGACACTGTGCCACTGGGTCCCACAGGACACCTACTGCATAAGTCCACCCTACCAAGACTGGAAGTTATAGCAAATCTATCTAATACATAAAAACAAATACAGAGAGGCAGCCAAAATTGAGACACAAAGGAATATGTCCCAAATGAAAGAACAGAAGCAATCTCCAGAAAACTAGCTAAATGAAATACAGGCAATCAATTTACCAGATATAAAGTTTAAAAACATGGTTATAAAGGTGCTCAATAAACGTAGTGAGAATTTCAACAAAGAGAAAGCAAGCATTAAAAAAGGACATAGAAACCATTCAAAAGAACCAGTCAGAATAAAGAATACAATATGTGAAATGAAGAATACACTATACGGCATTAACAGTAGGTTGGATGAAGCAGAGAATTGAATCAGCAATTTGGAAGACAAGGTAGCAAAAACACCCAATTAGAGCAGGAAAAAGACAAATGAATTTTTATAAATGAGGATAGTTTAAGGGACCTTTGGGACAACAAGAAGTGTAACAACATTTGCATCATAGAGTACCAGAAGAAGACAGAGCATGAAAATTGAGAGCGTATTTGTGAAATAATGACTGAAAACTTTTCTAACCTGGTGAAGGAGAAAGACACACTAGTCCAGGAAGTACAGAGGGTCCCAAACAAGATGAACTCAAAAAGGTCCACACCAAGATATATCATAATAAAAATGGCAAAGGTTGAAGACAAAGAGAATTTTTAAAGCAGCAAGAGAAAAAAAAGTTAGTTAACTACATGAGAAGCTCCCATTATACTGTCAGCTGATTTCTCAACAGAAACCTTGCAGACCAGATGGGATTGGCATGAAATATTCAAAGTGATGAAAATCAATGACCTACAACTAAGAACTACATTACTCAGCAAAACTGTCACTTAAAATTGAAGGATAAATAAAGAGTTTCTCAGACAAGAAAAAGCTAAAGGAATTTGTTGTCATGAAATCAGTATTTTAGGAAATGTTGAAGAGTCTTCTTTGAAAAGAAAAAAAACAGAGGAATATTGTTAAAAGAACAAAATGGCAATAAATATGTACCTATCAACAATCATTTTAAATGTAAATGGCTTAAATGTTCCAATCAAAGGACATATGATAGCTGAATGAATAAGAAAACAAGATGTATATATATGCTCTCTACAAGAGAACCACTTCAGAATGAAAGGTACACACAGAATAAAAGTAAAGGGATTTCATGCAAATGGAAATTAATAAAAAAACTGGGGTAGCAATACTTATACTTGGCAAAATAGACTTTAAAACAAAGTCTATAGTAAGAGACAAAGATGGACATTATATAATGATAAAGAGAGCAATCCAACAAGAGGGTATAATCCTTGTAAACATTTTCACACCCAACATAGGAACACTTAAATATATAAAGCAAATCTTGACAATATAAAGGAAGAGATTGACAGTAGCACAGTCATAGTAGAGGATTTTAACACCCCATTGACATCAATGGGTAGATCTTCCAAACAGAAAATCAACAAAAAAACAATGGCCTTAAGTGACATACTAGATCAGATGGATTTAATCGATATATTCACAGCATTCCATTCCAAAGCAGAATATACATTCTTCTCAAGTGTACATGAAAAATTTTCTAGAATAGATTACATGTTAGGACACAAAACAAATCTTAATAACTTTAAGGAGATTGAAATCATATCAAACATCCTCTTTGACCACAATGGTATGAAACTAGAAATCAATCACAAGAGAAAAACTGAAAAACACACAAAGGCATGGCGGCCAAAAAACATGTCACTAAACAATGAATGGATTAGCAATGAGATCAAGGAAGAAATCAAACTATACCTTGAAACAAATGAAAATGAGAATGTAACAATTCTCAATCAATGGGACACAGCAAAAGCAATTCTAAGAAGTCCTAAGAGGGAAAATCATAGCATTACAGGCCTACCTCAAGAAACAAGAAAATTCTAAAGATAAATAATCTAACTTTACACTTAAAGGAACTTGAAAAAGAAAAACACACAAACCCCAAAGTGCGTAGAAGGAAGGAAATAATAAAGTCAGAAATAAACAAAATAGAGTCTAAGAAACAATACAGAAGATCAATGAAACTGAGAGCTGGTTCTTTGAAAAGATAAACAAGAAATGACAAAACTTTATCCAGACTCACCAAGAAAAACAGAGTGAGAACCCAAATAAATAAAATGAGATATGTAAGAGGAGAGGTAACAACTGACACACACACCAAAAAAAAAAACCTTGTAAGAAAATATTACAAATGATACGTGAACAAATTGGACAACGTGGATGAAATGGAGAAATTCCTAGAAACATACAATCTTCCAAAACTAAATCAGGAAGAATCAGAAAATCTGAATACATGGTTTACAACATATGAAGTTAAAGCAGTAATCCAAAAACTTCCAATAAACCAAAATACTGGACTGGATAATTTCACAGGTGAATTTTACCCAACATTCAAAAAGGAATTAATACCTATTCTTCTCAAACTATTCCAAAATTCAAGAGGAGGGAAGATTCCCAAGCTCATTTAATGAAGCCAGTATTATCCTAATTCCAAAAGCAGATACACTGCTAAGAGAGAAAATGATAGGCCAATATCCCTGATGCTAAACAGAGATGCTAAAATCATCAACAAAATATTAGCAAACCAAATCCAGCAATACATTAAAAATATCATACACCTGATCAAGTGGGCTTTATTCTGGGGATGCAAGGTTGCTACAATATCCACATGTTAGTAAATGTGACAAACCACATAAACAAAATAAAAGATAAAAAGCACATGTTCATATCAATAGATGCAGAAATAGCATTTGATAAAACCCAGCAACATTTATGATAAAAACTTTCAGAAAAGGGGGAATAGAGGGAGCATTCTTCAGTGTAATATAAGCCTTATATGACAAACCCACTGCCAGTATCATATTCAATGGGCAAAAACTACAAGATTTCCCTTAAGATCAAGAACAAGACAGGGATGTCCACTTTTACCACTTTCGTTCAACATAGTACTGGAAGTCCTAACCATAGCAATGAGACAAGAAGAAGAACTAAAAAGGTATCCAAATTGGAAGCAAGAAGTAAAACTGTTACTATACATAGGTGACATGATACTGTACATAGAGAACCCTAAATATTCCAAGAAAAAAAATCTACTAGAACTGAGAGAATTCAGTGAAGTAGCAGAATACCAAGTAAATATCCAAGAATCAGTTCTGTTTTATACACCAATAATGAACTATTGGGAAGGAAACCTAACATAGCAATCTCATTTACAATTGCACCAAAAAAACATGTAGGAATAAATTTAACTGAGGATGTAGAAAACCTATACATGGAAATTATAACATACTGGAGAAGAAACTGAAAAAGATACAAACAAGTGAAGCATATACCTTGTTCAGCAGTGTGGGGCTTCCAGGAGTAGGGAGGATGAGGCTAGTGGGTTTCTGGTGAGGCTTGGAGGAAGGTGGGGGGAGTGGTCCCCACCCCAGAGCCTCACAACTCAGTCTGTCCTGGATTCCACCCAGATCTTGGCAGGGTGGAGCCACCAGGAATCAGGAGAGGGGTTGCAGGGAGAGCAGGAGAATGGATCTCCTGTGAGGGGAAGGCCCAGTCAGGTTCATGGAAAAGTGGGAGAAATAGTCCCAGCCCCAAAGCCACACAGCTCAGTCACTGACACCCCCTGAGTCTGCCCAGACTTCTACACCCCAGCCCAGGCAGCTGACTCCTCGGCAGGGCACAAGCTCCAAGGGGCAGGCTACAGGGAGTCCAGAGCTCTTGTTTTCCCCAGTCTGATATCTATAGAGGGGAGTGATCTGCACAATAAAGAAGGTGTTTGCTGTGTGGGAAAATAATTCAGCTACAGGTATCCTGGCTGCTGTCGCTTCAGCTTTCTCCTCAGAGCCACAAACCCCAGCCTCCACTCACATGACTCTAGTCCACCCTGCCCTCCCTCCACCAGAGCCCAGGGTGAGTGGCTGCGAAAGACGTTTTGTGCATAGGCCCTTTGCGAGGGTACCTGTGTCTCTAACTGACTCTTGTCTTTCCCCAGCAGACAGAATCTCTGCTGATTTTCATAGCCGGAAAACCATGTAGGTACCTCTTCCTGGCTCTGGTGCCCTGGGCTGGGGAGGCTGACTGGGGGGTTGAGATCCCATGCTTCTCAGGGGGAACCTTTGCAGCTGAGATATCTCTCCGGAATTTCAGCTGCTGTCTATGGGAGCAGGGCTAGCCATTTCTGTGTCTCCATTCTTCCTATCAGTCTCGGCGTGGCTTCTTCCATAAATCCTTTGTTATAAGACTTCAGCTACTTTTCAGTTGGTTATTTAGGTTGATTGCTCTATACTTGAGCTCTAAATACAGATTCGTCTTGGAAGGAGGTAAGTGTAACATCCCTCTAGGATCTGCCACCCTCTAGGATCTCTGGCCATCAATCCTTAATGCTACTTAGCTAGCAGCTGCATCACTCCAGTCTCTGCCTCTGTTGCTACATGGGTTCTCCCTGTGTGTCTCTGTCTCTGTTTCCAGCTTTTCTTCTCTTTGGAAGAACATCAGTCATATTGTAGTAAAGGCCCACCCTATTCCCCTGTGTCCTTATCTTATCCAATCACCTCTACAACAGCTCTATTTCCAAATGAGGTCACATTCTGAGGTACTGGGGAGTACGACTTCAACTCATCTCTTCGGAGGGCAAATTCAACCCATAATAGAAGCATTCACCATAAGGGAAAGGACTGATATGTTTTATTACACTAAATAAAAAGTGAGTAATTCTTCTCTTCTGTAAGATATGTCAGATAAGAGATAAAAGAAATTAGAAGTCCTTTTTCCTATTTTTAGTAATCTTGGTACTATAAAACAAATGTGAGTGTTACATAAACAAAAACTACACACCTCAACATAGAACTATGTTTATTAAAAAGTAACATTTTAAAAATGTAGTACAAAAATACAGAGTAAAAATTAATTTGTTCTTAGACCCCTAAGGTATTTGTCATAAAACATTTTATTCTGTTTCTTTGGGTTTTAAACTTTGGTTTAAAAGGTCTTCTCTATTTGAGATTACTTTTGGAATTCTCCAGTTCTTTCTATGTCACTAGGTATTCATTCATTCATTCACTCATTCATTCAGCAAATCCCTTACCTTCCTGTATGTACAGCAGATATACATGTAACAGCGCTAAATGTTTCCACTTATATTATACTGAAACAAGCTTTTAAAACCATACAAATAAGTCCATTTGTTTGTACATAAGAATTTGATTAGTGTTATGGAAAAAATAGAGTGAGGAGGATCAGAAGTGCCAGGTGTCTCTAACATGTTGTAAATTTAAATGTAAATGAGCCTTTTCGAAAAAGACCAGCTTGATCAGGGCATATTTCAATGAAAATATGAGCATATACTTAAAGAGTAGATATTATGCTATGTTTAGGAATAACATTTAGAAGAAATTAGACAAATACTCCAACTAAATTTTTCTCCAACTACTTAGATGAAGTGGTGAAATAAAATGTTTCATGTCATGATTTTGGAAGATAAAACTAACTGCTGTTTTTCTGGAAGGGGTAAACAAATGATACAACCTTAATCAGATATGTATCAGATACCAACATTTGGCAGGGGACGAGTCTGCGTGCGTCTTTATTTGGCTCTTTTCTGCTGACTTACCTTTGTCATTTCTGCTTTCCCATTTCTCCTCCTCACGTGAAACCAAATTCCCTGGGTTTTGAATAGCTGATTAGTCATCACAGAGTCCTTTATCAAAAATACCTTCAGTGCTTTTGGCCAGCTGTGACTTTCAGTAGCACAGGCCATTCACAAACATAATTTCATTAAAAGTGATAGCATTTTGAGTGTAATTTTCTCATTTCCACCAGATTCAGATGTAGGAGACAACTCCTGCAAAGTCCCATGTGAGGTGCACTCCCTGTGCACGCTGCGTGTGCTGACAGAGGACGGCCTCCCAAGACCATGACCTCTGGGCAGTGCTCCTGTCTCTTCCAACTGTGCAAGTGTCATCCCTCACAGCAATCTGGAAGCTATCAATATGATATACTGTTTAAGACCGTTACTTTCTTTTTATTTTTTTTTTAATTTAAGACCAGGAGTACTTTTCTCAAACCCATCAGGGAAATGAACAGGTTGGTTCTGTAACAATGTGTCGTGCTGAAAAGCACAGGCCAGTAATTGCATATAAATACATACTGCTACATTCAAATGACCCGATCAGACCACAAGTCTTCAATGTTCAACACAGAATAAGTATCCCTGTACAAGCAGCATTGTTGTGACATTTTAACTGTAGCATTCTTCTCCTTCCTTACCCTCTCCTTTTGGCAGAATCCACACCAACTTCCTCATATTGTTCCAAAAGCAGCCATGTCCTCACGGGCCTCAGAAAGCTGTCCTTCCTCCATGCCCTCACCCACGTGCCAGTGGACAAAGGCACACTCGGCATACGTCAGGCCAAACTTGTGGTCCAAGCAAGCCCAGGCCTCAGCAATAGCTGAAGTGTTGCTCAGCATGTACACAGCTCACTGTACTTTGGCCAGGTCTCCGCCAGGCACCACAGTGGGAAACTGGTCATTAATACCAACTTTGAAGCCAGTGGGGCACCAGTCCACAAACTGGATGCTGCACTTGGTCTTGATGGCAGCAAGGACAGCATTGGCATCATATCACCATGGTACATTCTGCCATTTGGTTGGTTGGCTCATAGCATGCATTGGTGATCTCTGCTACAGAAAGTTGTTCACGGTAGACTTCCTCAGCGGAGATGATGGGCGTGTGTGACCAGAGGGAAGTGAATGTGGGGATAGGGCACCAAGCTGGGCTGGAATTTGGTCAGATGAGCTTTCAGAGCTCCATCAAATCTGCAGGAAGCAGTGGTAGAGAACACAATTTGACCTATTAACCTATTCAGGTTGGTATTGGTAGGGCATTCAATCTCGAGATTTCTATGACAGGTGTCGTAGTTGGCCTCATTGTCAACCATGAATGCAAAGAGTGCTCCAGGGTGGTGTGGATGAAATCGTAGGGCTCAGGTACAGCTGCGGAGGCCTGGGGGACTGGGTAATGGAGAACTCCAGCTTGGACTTCTTGCCATAACTGAGAGAGATTTTCTATCAGCCCGGAGGGGAACCCAGAACTAGTTCCCCCAACAAGCTGTGGGAAACCAAGAAGCCTTGAAAACTGTGCACTGGCCAGTCAGTGTCTGAATTCGTTACAAGATGAGGTCGATGATCTCCTTGCCAATGGCGTAGTGCTCGCAGACATGGTTATTGGGAGCATCTCCCTTGCCTGCGGTGAGCTGCTCAAGGTGGAATATCTGGTGGTGGGTACCATTTGGAACTTCATCAGTGACTATGGGTTCTAGGTTTACAAACACTGCTCTGGACTTATGCTTGATAGTGCCTCTCACTGACAGTATTCAAAGAGTCGTCTCCCTCCCACCTCATGATGGTCATTTGGCATCTGGTCATCAGGTCGGATGCTGTGTTCTAAGAAGTAGAGCCCTCAGCAGGCATTGCTTATCTGGACACCAGCCTGGCCAACACAGAAGGAGATGCATTCATGCATGGTTGCTTTGCAGACGTTGGGGGCAGGGGGATGAAGAGGAAAGGTTGTTGCTTCTTACAGCACAATTCTTAAGGTGATGGATGTCAGAGAACCTAAGATCACTGCTTTTTCTTCTAGAATCTTCTCAAGGGTAGATGATAAAGACAGATGTTAATTGCTACACATGGTTGAAAACTGAGGTTCTTCTGGATTTCTGTTAGCAAATTGGTATCAGGTAGAACCCTGAAAGGTCTTTTAGCACTTTCATTTTTGGGGGGGTAATAAGATGGTCACTTTTCAGAGATATTAAAAACACATGTATCTTCAACATGTGTTGAAGAATGTTTCATCGTGGCTGCCCTGCTCAGGCTGCCCTGCTCAGGCTGCCGTGCTCAGGCTGCCGTGCTCAGGCTGCCGTGCTCAGGCTGCCGTGCTTTGTCAGCTGTGGTGGAATATCACCCTGAAGTGAAAGGTTACTTTGAGAGCACTGTTGTTCTTTTTCTTTGCAGATCATCTAGCCAATTAAAAAGGCCCCGAAAAAACTGCCTTCTTGGTCCATGTCCATCAATTCTTGATTAGTTACAGATACAAAAATTTTGTCATTTTCCTTAAGTTCAAATATTCCACCTTGATAGATGGAATAGAGTCCATATTCTGAATCTTTAGACCAACAACTATTTCTAGCACTTTTCATCAGCAGTATAGGGTCATTGTACGTTGTGAATTTGTAAATATATTGTACCATCTGTTTGTTTTTCCTTCTGTGCCCTACTGTTGAAACATCCTCAGGTTCCTGAAAGCGGAAGTATGTTTGGGAATAAATATAATAAAACCCTGTTCGATCGATAACTAGTTCTCCATTCCTTATGTGCATATTATTCAAAAATGAATGTCCTTTTCTTGATGTTTCCCAGGAGGTTATTTTATGGCCGAAAACATTTTCATTCTTGGAGTCTGGATGAAGGTTAGAGAGTAAAAAAGTTAACAAAAGGCAGTTCATAGCAAAGCAAGGCATGTCTAAGGACTGTTGCTAGACTATTTTTTGGTTGGTATTGCAAAGGATTTCAGTCAAATATACAACTTCTTGCTCCTTTAATCTTACAAGGATTTAAAATTCTGGTCATATAGAAATCTGAAGGCCTCTGTATTATTTTGACCTGTTGGGAGAGTACCTTATTTTTCTGTACCTTGTTTTCTACTTACACCACATCTACCGCACTTATCTCTGAATGGTAGTGCAGATACGGTTCACTCAGGTACTCCTGGGCAGAACTTCCGTCCTGGACCCCTGCCTCCCTTCTTGTGCTGTGAGCTCAAATGGAGAGCATATAAAGAAACCAAAAGAAACATATCTACTTCCTTAAGCTTAAAGCTCAGAACTTCTTGCTTTTTCTTTGGATCTCTGTGGATTCCCTCCTTGGTCTTTCTCAGGAGCCAAAGGCAGCATCCAAGCGGAAGGCATCTCTAGTCCACAATAAGACAGAGCACAAGGTTCGGCAAAGATATAATTTAAAGATCTTGAGATCCTTGGATCTTTAAGTCCTAACGACTGAATAAAAAAGGGCCCTACAAAATATGGTATTCCTTTAAACTCTGGGCTCATCTCCATGACAGAAACAAAATTTAGTTTTTCAAGAGTTTAAAATAACCATCGTATTTGTTGATAAGTAGTGAACAGTAACATCACAATAATTATCTCACGCATAAGCAGAACTGTTAATTATTTATAAAACACGAGTTCAGGAATATCAGGAAGGCAAATGTCTAGAAAAATTCAAAACAATAACTCTCCCAAAACACCCCATTAACTGATGCCTGAAATTTCTTTAACTTAGGACAAAACCTTTCACAATATCAAAAGTGACTATTTAGTGAGTTCTTAAAATACACCAGGCATTTTGCATGTGTTAATCTTTACTGTTTTCTGTGTTAAAGATTATCTCTATTTCATTTGAGAAACTGAAGCTTGATTAGGTTAAGTAATTCGCTCAAAACACATGTCTAGGTAAGGAGGAGCTGGGATCCCAGTGGGGGTGTGCAGACTGCAAGACGCATGTGCTCCACTGCAGCACTCGACGGACACCTGCTCTGCAGTGAGACGGCGGGTGTAACATGTTTGGCTAAACTCTATGACACTGACGTTTCTGTAAGTAAAAACGAGTCAAATATCGGCAACTGCTCGCAGTTCAACCAGAACAAATGTCACAAGGAGTGCTCCGTGACTAATGACTGATTTAGAACTTTGAAGAGGGAGAAGGTTTGATAAAAATGAGAATGAGAAATTACTTTAAAGAAGAAGGAAAAAGCAAAAACGGAGACATGGGAAACTCAAAGGCCAAGTTTTCCCACTTTGTAATTTTCTGGAGACCACTTATATTAGGGAAGTAATGGAGCCATTTGTCTTGTAATTTTGCTTCTGACAAGAGTCAGTCTAAGACCTGATTATGGCTGTGCATTTTATAGACAGCTATATACACGTTTCAGGTACAAGTGAAAAGAGTAAATTCTTTGGAACCAATGCGTTTATTGCATCTCTTTAAACCATAAGTTAGTTGTTTCTCTTACTTGGCACTGGGGGTGTGGTTCTTCTCTGTTTGCCCCCTGTTATGTGAGCCGCTACTCTCTGAAGTTCTCTTCTTATTAGCGAAGGACCATCCTGTTGGCTTTCTGAAAGAGAAATGACAAAGAATCATCAGCACGTGTTCGACTGCCTCTCAAATATCACATTGATGTCTACAGCTATCACCAATCACACATTGCGAGCACTCAGGGCTTCCCACGTTGATTACATGATTTCATAAAAATCAGCCAACATTTACGTATGATGATCAGTCTACTTCCATTTATGTTTAATTTGAAAAGTACTTTTGATGAGAAGAATAAACAGTACTTTGGGTTATAATTTATCAGCGTCTCAGAAGTAATTACAGTGAATATGACAAAGTGAAGATTATGGCCCTCTTCCAAAAGTACCCAAACAAACAGACTAAAATCTGTGGACCTGCAATAATCTTGCTGAGTCACTAAAGTGCACAAATAGCCCTGGCTGGTGTGGCTCAGTTGGTTGGAGCATCGTCCCACAAAGCAGATGGATGCCAGTTCGATTCCTGGTCAGGGCACATGCCTGGGTTTGGGGTTCCATCCCTGGGTGAGGGGGGGCATAAGAGAGGCAACAACTGATGCTTCTTTCTCACATCAATGTTTCTCTCCCTCTCGTTCTCACTCCCTCCCCCCTCTCTCAAAAAATAAATTGATAAAGTGCACACATAACCAGGTATTGGCAAATTTCTATATTGAGTTTCTATATATAGAATCAGAATGATACCAACTTCATAACCTCTATTTTTTCCTCTTTGCCAGCTACTAGAATTCTAAAGGAGTAGCAGTGATAACAATTGTCCGTATGTGCTACGGGCTGGTATCCATCAGTCATTCCCCCTAGCTTCCAAAAGGAATGTGAACTGACATGCTGTTCACAGTAATCAGTACATGAGCATATTAATCGCTGGTTCACTAGATCGTAACAAACAAGTACCTTATTGACCACCATTGAAGTACTTTGGAGCAGCCTTAAAAAATACAGATTCAATGAAGTACTCTTCCAAAAAATCTGCTCAAACTTCCCAAATGTGTTTACATTTGGTTTTTCAAGTAAATTACATTCTTTTATTAAGCAAATATTGCCAGGAATAAGGCACTGCACTCCATCCTACATGGGGCAGCAAAGATTAATCACTTATTACACTGACTAAGCCCTCAAGGGACTTAAACAGTCTTTTAGGGAAGATACAAACTAGAAAGTGAAATCTTGTATGGGAAATAAAGGGGGATATCTCTTGAGAGGAAGTAAAGATCCCTATTTATTGGAAAGCTGAGGTGAAGGGACAATTTGTGCTAAAACCTTTTTATTCCCTTACTCCAGCAAACCAAAGTGCCCATCACATCTAAGACAGGCACTCTTCCAGGAACAGGACAAAAGAATTATAAACAAACAAGTGCAAGAAAGTGCTTGAGGTGCAAGGATAATGATCTTCACAGGGTGAGAATGAGCAGCCTCTGGGCCAACCGGGACAGAGAAAAGGCCAAGGCAAGATGCACAAAGCATTCTAGGAACTCAGGCAGGAGAGGAGTTCAGTTTCAGGTTTGAATGGTGAGCCAAAGTATAAAGGATTTGAGTGCTAGGCTAAGAGATTGGGGTTTTAGAGGGTGTGGGAAGATCCTGAAAGGTTTTGATCAGGGAAGCAAAAAGGTATGTCTTGCGCTTTTGGTTTAGGTTTAGGAATAAGGTTTGACGGTAGAAGGTGAGAGGGCTGGAGAATGGCAAGTTACCGGACCATGGCTGCAGAACTGAGAGCAAGAGGCCTTAACCTAGGCCAGAAGTGGAAGGAAGGGACTAAGAGGAGGTGATAAAATTCCACAGGGGAAAAAGGAATGGGAAATGAGAATGTCTTCTCGCTTCTTCTAATTTTGTATTAATTGTTACTTATTCAGGATGGCTGGACACATATATGGTGCTGAAGACCAAACATGGCATGAGGATGCATAGTCAGTTACATATTATTCTCAAGGTGCTCAACTTTCCAGGTTGGTTACTTCATAACTTCCAGTGTTAAATAATTCATAATGTCCTGCCTGCCCCTAGACCTTAGCACTTTGTTTTTAAGTGTTCAATAACAAAATCCAATTATAAATATCTTGCGTTAGAAGTCACTGCAAGGATATGGGAAAGCCAAGATTTGAAAGCAAATTCTTTTTTTGTTTTGTTTTGATTTTTTAGAATCAGTGGTTGATAGTTGTGTTTGTTGTCATTTTAATGTTCATAGTTTTAACGAAAAGATATAAAAATGAAAGGAAATGAACAAAGTAAGTGTAAAGAAATAAAGTATAAAGGCACTTTGATGGCCAGGGAAGATCTGACAATTGGGTGATGAGGAAGGAGGATGAGAAGGTGCCAGTTTTGTAAAAAGCTAGGAATGAAAGAAGCCAGATGGAAGCCCGAAGAAGCCAGCCTGGGCAACAGCAGTGTTGGAGATGTGGGTCTTGAACGGGAAGATGGCTGTGGCATGGGGACCACAGGATGAGAACTGTGGGTGTGTAGGCGGATTGTTGGGAAAGCGATGAGGGAGCAAGGGGTTGCTGCATAAAGAAAGGCATAGACCTGTGGTGGTGAGAAGCAGAGAAGATGGATAATTTGAGGGCCCTTATTTATCTTCCTTCCAGCCATGTTCTAGAAAGCATTGAGATGGCTTGTGTATGATACACTAGAAGGTAAAAAAGAATGATTGAAGAAGTTGAGGTGAAAGGAAAATCCATGTCGGAAAAATAAGATTCAGCTGAAATAAAGTTCTGGCCGTAAGTGGGCCGCAGATTTAGTTCTGAGCTTTCCAGCTACCAGTGCAAAAAAGGAAATAGAATCAAGTAGCTTGAAACACCGAGCAGCAGGTCAGAGGCAGGACGCATGGATGGGGGCAGAGTGAAAAAGGGGGGAGGGTCATTCACCCTGCCAGGAAGTTGACAGTAGAAAGTTAAAATAACGACAATAAAAAAAATACTACCTGGAGCTGTAGAAATGGTTTCCTCATAGGTTCTCAAAACCATCTGCAAATAGTATTGAATAAAGGTTGTTAATTTCCCTAAACATTTTAAACTGACCAGAGCATGTCTATGGCCCCTTTTCCTAATGTCTGACAGATTCCTGTGTAAGGTATCCACCTAGGAAGATTCAAGTTGTTCGAGCATGGACTGTGAGCGGGGAGGGGTGTGAGCTGGGCGGGGTGTGAGCTGGGGTGAGCACCGAGGCAGCCACACTCATGCGCTGACCAGGAAGGGTCCTCTGTCTGGGAAAGCTCTGTTTCTGGATGACGCCTTTGAAAGTCCGCACCTGGAGCAGCAGGGGAGTAAGGAGCCATCTGCTGAGTTAGGTCCGCCTAATCTTTGCCAGACCCCCCTCCTGTGGCAGACATGTCACCTCAAGGTCTTTGTGGGGGGAGCGTGTGCTCACACGCATGTGTGTGCATGAATGATCTGTGTAATAGAGTCCAGGGGCTTTAAATTATTGGACAGACCCAAACCTCATGACATAAGGCACACCTCCTCTCTCCTGACGCCGAGATATACACAGCTCAAGGTCAGGTGTGACCTGGCCGTACCTGTTGTTCTCTCACTTCTGAGATTGTGGCTGAGGCATTCTTAAAGATATTTTTACCAAGTTCCTGTACCTTTACTAAAAATCTAGTATTACCCTCTTTGTACTAACCAGTGGGAAAACCCAGTAAAAAAGAGTAAAAACTGAGACTTTCTGTTAATTAAACAGATCCTCTCTTGGCTCATCCACAGCTTCTAAATTCCCCTCCATTCCATTCTGTCACCCCCAGGGGACTTTGTTCATCAGGGCCCTCCCTTCCTATCACTGTTGTGAATTTTGCAACTACCCGAAACTCCCCTCCTCTGCATTCCCATCTCCAATCAGAAGCTCTCTGCTTCTCCATCTGTGTCACGCTCTGACTCCAGATAGTGGGGGACTACCAGCCCAATGGGCGTTGGTATGTGAGAAGGGAAAGCGAGAGGTGGCCTCAGCATATTCTCTCTTTCTCTCTGTTTCTCTCTCATTTCAGAACAGAAAGGAAGGGAAAAGGAGGAGCAGCAGAGAGGAGAGAAGGGTAATTCCCACAGTGTGGGAGGCAGCATATAATAAGAATTACAGTCTGGTCAGATGGCTTAGATTCACATCTGTCAATTACTAACTTGGGAAACTTCTCAAGCTACTTAACTGATATAAACATTAACTTCATCTATTTTTCAAAAAGAAGAAGAGGAAGATAATGATTTCCTCCTCACAGAGCTTTGTGAAAATTAAAGGAGATAGCATATGTAACGGTTATAGGATGTTTACTGGAAATAGCCTATTTAGTTAATAGTGCCTGGAAAAAAAGGGGAAGTCCTTTGCCCCTAACTCTTACCCACCCCTCTGGGCCCTCTCCCAGCTTCTCTATTCTACTCAGTGGCAGGATGTGAGAATGGGAGGGAGAGGGAGAATGGCAGGAAAGTGATACATAAATCCATCCCCACCACCCTTATCTCCCCACTCCCAGCTCCAGCATCTAGTTCCCCCTTCCCACCTCAGTCCCCAAAGCTGTGGCTTTGCCACCCCCTTAGCCCCAGGGTCTGTGGAGTCCCATTTCTAGGTTCCTCAGGGCCCTTCCCTGGGCCTTGTCATTTGGGGTGATGAAGTCACAGCTGCTTCAGCACAGCGTGTGCGCAGTGGGCCACACTTCCAGGGCGGTCACACAGCACAGGTATTTCCAGGACTCCCAGCTGGAAGTCTAACTTCATTGCCTGCAGAAATAGCATCATAGCTGACATCTGGGCTCTACGGTGAGGACTGTTGCGGTGTGTGAGTCGGATCCTGAAGCACCAGTGAAACACTGGTTCTATGGAAAGCCATACTGAGAACCGAAGAATGGACTTGCGATCATGTCATTAAAACACGTCCTCCTCCTGTTCCAGGAATGTCCCAGTATTTCTTAAAAATCGATCATGGGACTTTCTACTTTACAGAGTATTTTCATATCTGTGTTCTCATGTGACTTTTCTGAGTAGGCAGAAGGTGAGTATTACTAAATACCATCTTGTAAAGAAGGAAGAGCTCTAGAGAAGAAACTTAATTTCACATGTCACGTTGCTGAAAGAATTATTATGTAATCATATTTAGTGAAATAAACTGTTAATTAACATAATGTTTCTGCTAGAGATCTCATTTAAGCAACTTCCATAAGCAGACAATACTCTACTTTGTCATTTAATAACTATAAATTAGATGTCATCACCTTCAGTTTTTCTGTATCTCTTCCTTCCCTCTTCCTTTCCTCTTTCTTCGTCTCTATATGCATAAAAGTAAATATATATTTTCAGAGATCAACATCTGGGAAAAATATAGAACACCATTATTTGGCCTCTTTTGTCTTCTGAATAGAAGAAAATCACACATATCCTTCATTGTTGTGTGACCTTGAACATATAGCTCTGCCTGTACCTCCGTTTCCACAATGTCAGGTACAAAGGTTAGACTAGATGGGGAGGCTGTTTAGAGTAGAGGCATGAACTCTAGACCAGGAGTCAACTAGGCTGTCTGGAGCTGTTCCACCTTTTCAACCAGGAGCACCGCTGTCTGGTGCTGTTCCACCTTTTTCTAGTTCTATGAATTTAGGGAAAAATCCCTTAAACACTCTGGACCTCAGTTTCTCCTGTTGCAAAATGAGGAGTCTAGACATGATAATCTTAAATATTCCTTCTCTTCTGACCTTCTCTGCCGGCTGGTGAAGTTACCTGATAGTTCACCTACCTTTCTCACTAACTGCCGTAGTTGCCACCTTATATGCCAGCAGGGGTTGTTTATGCTGTCGTCATCATAGGGGTCCCAGGAACCATCATCTTCCTTTAATAAGCAAGCAATGCCACTTTTGGACAACTTCTCCTGCACCTAGGGCGAGACAGAACATCGTACAAACATTACTCACGAGTGCTCTTTATATTTGCCCATTTAGAAGTTAAAGCTATAGACACTGATGAAACATTCAGGGTCACCTTGGCACCTTGGATACACTGATAGCTTAAAATTAAAGTAGGCACGCTGTTCTTTGCCCTTTAAATAAAAGTAAGCAGTTGGATATGGTGGACATGGCACAAGTGTGGGCCAGGCACTCCGGGTCACAAGGTGTTCGACGGCCCCTGCCATTAATCAGTGGTGTGTTTAAGTGGTGCTTCTGTGTCTGTTCTTCATCTGAGTTTTGAGCTGGTTCACTGTGGCGATCATTGAGGTCCCTTCCAGTTCTAGCAGAGTGTGGATCCCATTGTAAGGCTGGAAACTCACCTAAGTACCAAGTAGGCAGTGAAGTCTGTTAAAATGTAAGATTCTAAATGAAAAATTAGCCAAACAGCCTGGGGAGCGGGTAGTGTTCTGTTACTTGATCTGAACTTTGGCCCTCTGAGAAGACTAGTTATTGTGATTTCTACTTCTCTTGGATGGCAGTGTCTGGATCACGTTGCCACTGAAAATCTGAATACTGCCTCATTAAATATCCACACTAACTAGGGATTTATTTACCTGCAGAGATTTGAAACACCATTTGAAGTTTTGCTACCTCATCCTGCTTGAGAATAAACATTTATAATGGCCAGATCATTGTTGTCAACAAAGTCCTTTCTTGATGTCAAACACACATGCCCCCTATATACACACAGACACACACACACATGCATGCATGCGTGCGAGCGCATACTTCCCTAACCAACTGGAGCACTTCAGCCTGATTACTGGTTAATCTTACAAATTGAAACAAGAAGTTCACTCAAGATCAGAATTTTGTTTCTAACCATTGAAATTAAGGAGATGTTATTTCCTCCTACAAAACTACTTGACTGACCTTCCTGTGGAAAGATGATATTCCAAACCAAAACAACTGCTTGCAAGAGGTCCTAGCCAGAGCCCTGTGGTTCTGTGCTCAGCCAAGTACCCCGTGGACATTTGATCAATGCACCTGAGTTAATTCCTTTCACACACTCCAGATAGGACGTTCATTTACTTTTAAATGTTTGTTTTTTTTTCCTTCCTTTATTTAATGACCAGAGTACAGCATTCTCCTGGTCAATGCAGTGGAGGTGACAGCTGGGGCCACCTGCAATGGAGTTGGAGAGGGTTTCTTTGCCCCTGCCCACCCAGAGTCTTCAATTTTAGGCATCTATGGACATCTGCAATTGATGTAGGAACTGAAAAGCCTTTCTAAAAGACAGACTAACTGCATATGCTTTAGAAACATGAGAACTTGCCTAACAGGGTGGGGGTGGGGTGGGGGGAGGATCAGGGAGGAAATTCAGGCTCAGGGTGGTTGCAGGAAGAACAACTGGCTCTGTCCCAGCCCATTCAGTGTGAGTGTAGCTTGGCCAGGCACTGGTCTGAGGAAACTAAACAAACAGGCTTGCAAGCTTCTGTAACTCAGTACGAAGGATGTTGTGGCACAGAAAGGAGAGAGAGCAACTGCTTCACAGCAGGGGGAAGCTGTCAAGCACGGGAGGCTAGGGGCAGGGGCAGGAAAAGGCTGAGCCGGGAGCCGCTCAGGGTCAGGATGTACTGTTATTGTGAAAGGAAGGGGAGTTACAGAGGGTGGGTTTGGAGCAGGGGCCAGAAGCAGGGGTCAATTGCTGTTTAGTGACTCTGGATATCCTCTGGAAATTTTTCAGAAATCTTCAGGACCTTGAAAATTGAGTGTGTCCTTGGCTTACATGGGAGGGAGGTTGACGAGCTGATGTGACACTATTGCTACCTCACATTCAGTGAAGCCTAGAAACGTTGAGGATACACAGGCAACCTAGAAAATAGACATAATTAAAAAACACTTTTCTAAAAGCAAAACAAACAAGCAAATCCCTGCTAAAATAGCCTAATCCCTCCTCCTAGTTAAATTTCGGATGATCTCTCTTGTGTACAGGGTTGAGATCTGACTGTGTGGGGGCAATTTTTTGTATTGTTGTTTTCTCTTAAGACTATTTAAGAAGTCATGTTCCTTAAATCTGTATGAAAATCATATATGGGTAGTATAGATATTTTTATGACATTCACTGTAGAAAATGTAAAAAATGCAGATAAATAAAAAGGAAAAAAATCTTACCATAATCCTACCATCTAGTAATCACAATTATCAATTTTTTGGTGGTTCTTCTAGACATTTTTATGCATAAATATTGATTTCTGAATAACAGAAATCCAGAAAGAAAATCCCAACCATACTCCCCATCCCCACGTGTTCCTTGCATTGTCACTTTTGGTAATTTCTTCTATAGACTTCACCCAATGGGGAGCTAGACAGATGGGGAAGAATAATAATTCTGGGTTATTTCAAAAATGAGTAATGATTACTAATGTGAAGTGTCTTTCTCACCACTTCCTTTGCACCTCAAAGTATGGTTATTGCTGTACCTCCTAGGCTGGGGCTTTTGTCTCACTAGCCACTCCTGCACGTGTTGGGGCCAGGAAGGTGTATGTGCTACTTTCCTTTGCACACTTCAGGAAGGACACAGTTTTTGCAGTGGGTGCCTGCTCTTCTGTCCCAGAGCCCCTAGCTCTGTGAAGTGGATTTCTACAACTGCCACTGGTGCCATTGGCTAGGCCAGGTACACTCAGTCTTTGGCAGGGCTTGATGTCAGAAGGGTGGACTCCTTGGCCAGCTGGCTCAGAGACTTTGAGGTGGCAGGATGACCCTCTCTGCTGCCCAGGCATTAGTCTCTGACAGTCTTTTTCTGTAAACCACAAATAGCATAAAGGATCATTTATGGAGATTGGTGGAGAGGGTCCCCTTCTCTTTTCCCTCCCTATCCATGATGCCACAATGATAGGCAGTCCCATTGTCCTAAAACTTTTTCAGAGAGACAGAAACTTTGAAGGTGGAATCCATATTTACTGTTCATGCTTGCTGGTCTACCATTGTGTCTGTGAAGGTCCAATCCAATGTTATTCAGGCCTCCTTGATTCCCATTCCTTATAATCCTGCAAATTTTCACGAGCTAAAACCTACACTATGAACTTTAGAAAACTGCCACATGTTGAATATACTTTTCCAAACTCTACACAGACACCCAAGGAGGTTCAGATTCATTTTCCTTTGCAAAGTTTCCTCAAGGAGAGGGTATTGACTTCATGAGACTACTCCCTACTAATTACAATGGCTACTGCTTATTGGGCACTTATTTAAGGCCTGGGTTCAAAAGAGGGCTTTACTTTTTCTAAATTACTTTGTAGTTTTGGGCAAATCATGTCCCTAAGGGAAGTTTATCTGTAAACTTCCTTATCTGTTTATCTATAAAATGAGGTCATTATGTTTCCTTTATATGATTGTTATAAGGGTGAAGTAGGGTAATACTTTGCAAGGCTTCTATCTAGAACATAATACTTGCTTAGTATCTGTCAATTCTCCTCCCTTTCTGGCACTGTCAATGAACTTTTCTGCATGTCTGTATGTATGTATACATACACACTATGCAATCAAGAAAAACATACAAGTAGAGAGATGTTAAGCTTTATTTGAAATTTCCATTTTTATAGTTGAATTAAAAAAATCTTGATCATGTACAGAAAATTGCATGAGTCAGCTCAATCACGAACCAGTTAATTTAGTTTAAAATTAGACCAACTTGCAATGTAAGCAAGTTGAGGGACCCAAATGTGTACAGAGAGACAGGTTCACCCTGTTCATGCTGCAAAACTAACAAAGGCTAGATATGCTGGCTCCCAACAGATAAACACGGCAATACCCCCGCCTCTTACACAAACTTGGAACTGAAGACACAGTGATAGTTACATTTTTTTTTTCTTACAAATATACAGGCTGTTCTGAATGTGCCTTCTGATAAAACTGACTTTACTGGTCATTTCGTGGCAGCCATCATTTTCATAATTACCTAGAAATCAAACAAGATTCTACCTCATTCACTTCCAATCCATTGAAATAACCAAATTTATATCCACAGTGTATACTAACTGCACTTCCAAACAGATAAACCCACTATGGTTTCTGTGCAATTTATATTTTTCTGAGACCTTTAGTATTGCATTTTCTAGCCAGCTGGCAGATTTGATGTTGCCTTATCATACTATAGCAGGGCACCGTGTGCATTCCAGGTGCAAATATGATAACCCTGAGGATGCCCTGCTGCAGAGGGATGAGCCTAGGTGGCCAAAGGCTTGGGTTCAGCTCTGCTTCCAAAGCCCTGCCTGAGTTTCAATAAGCGCTTTCTCTAGGGGTGTCTAGTGTCCTCATCTATTAAATGAGGGGTGTTCAAAGTTCCTCCCAGCTTACAGTTCTTGATAGATTAGTCAAAATATATATGAGAAGCCAAGAGGTTGAGTTGGTTTACTTTCAACAATTTTGCATTCATAGTTTCAGAAGCTTTATATAGTTAACAAATACACAAATTAAAATGGCACTGTTTTTTTTTTTCTCCTTCAGGTGTACGTGGATTCATACCTGGACATTCGATAGGTGTAGAATAGTAGTTTTATTTTCAATTATTTTATGATGAACAATAAAATGTGAGTTCACCTGATAGCCATTATGTTACAGACTTTGCCCATTTCAGGCCTGCGGCCAGGGAGGAAAGGCAGAATGCTAGTTGTTTATGTTCTCAAGATGGTCAACACACAAACACCACAGACCTAAAACCAAAACGTATTTCAAAGGTCTGATCTGTCTCCACTCCATGTCTTGGAGGGAAAAAGAGAAACCAAGGCTTGGTTCTGATTTCAATTTAATGTGTATTATTCTACCTCCTAACTTTTGGAAGCCTGACTTGCCTGTGTGAAGCCTTTTCATACTGATTTAAGATATTTAAAAGAAAGGTGTGAAGAAGAATCTGGCACTGGTTACCAGCTCTGAAGCCAGAGGATAAGCAAACAGTCCATAAAGAGAGCATTTCTGTTTGTGCAGAGCCCGAGTCTAGTTTGCCTGCAGATCTTTGGAATTAGACACACCTAAGACAATACCATTATTGTTTGTGTTTTGGAACTTGCCTTCGGGTGGAACTCTGACTCTACCCTGTTCCTTGTGTACTAGGGATATCACCACATTTACAAAGGTCAGTTATTATTCAACAAGTATCTAATCAACACTCCTGTGAGGGAGCTACGTGCTAGCCCCAGGGGTAGGTGGGTGAGCAAAAGCAGACGGTGTCCTGCTCTGAGGCAGTTACTTTGACCCCCAAGAATTAGAGTCAAGACCTAGAAAACATTTAGCAAGAAAGCACGCAGTGAATGACAGCAACTGCTAATACAAAATACATATACAACTGAAGACAAAAAAACACCTCAGGAATTTTGCTGCCTACATCTGTTAGGAACTGGTAGGGCGAGTTGTACAACTGCACATTTTCACACAGTGCCTTATAAAGTTCTCAGTAACTATTAATGCATGTTAATACATACCAGCAGTCAGGGTCCACGGGCTGAGGGAGAGAACATTTTCTACACTATAAAGTTTTCGCAGAGGAGCAAGTCAAGACAAAGGAGAGGCAGTTAACCCAAGAGGGCTGGCAGCATCTGTCCACCCATGTACATTGTACTGACCTGTTTCAGCTCATTGGTGAAGTATATGTAAGTCACAGCCACAGAGACGGACTGCAGAAGCACGATGAAGATCACGATCAACAACCAGTTCAGTCCTGGACTGGAGTTCCCTGAGGTCTGCAATGCAGCCATGGCTTGTCCGTGCGAGACTGCTGCAGCGTCTGGCAGGCAGTTGCTGAGGAAGAAAAACTCAAAAGGGCGGTGGGTGGAGCTCAGTTGCATGGTAAATAGAAACTGAAAAACCTTTCTGTTGCCGTTAATGATTTTGTATTTGCCAAAGGCTTTGAAAGTAAAGAAGCTGAAATCAAACTGTTCTTTCCTGTGTCATACAGGGCTTGTCAGTTCCTGCACATGTGCATTTGCCCAACTGCAGCACCCCTAGATTCTCACGCTGCTTCTCCAAATACCACAAACACTGAACAGCTCCTCAGTTTGGAGCTCCTGTGTCACAACTGGCTTCACGAACAGGATATTCTGGAAAATGACCCTGTTGAGTAGAATGCCTGTAATGACATGCTGGGTGAGGGAAGCCAGGGGTATTCCTGGAAACAGTGGAGGGTAATCCTGTTGTGGTGCACCAGTACTGGGGGCATGTCCCCAGCGCTCCTGTGGGTCTTGCAGAGGACCTGTGTGTGGGGAAAGAAGCAGCTAAAGCAAATGTACAGGAGTTAGTGGGTGAGTTTATGTTAGTGAGAAAAATAAGGAGATAAGATTCTAAGGCTAGTCCTAAATCCCTTCTTGAAATTTTGCCTTCATTTTAGATTTAGTTTTTGTTTCTGCTTTGGAAAGGAGGGGCTTATATTGCATTTTATTATTTATTATTTTTTAAATTATATTTTATTGATTATGCTATTACACTTGTCCCACTTTTTTCTCCCCTTTGTTCCCCTCTACCCTGTACCCCCTTCCACCAGCATTCCACACCCCACTCTTAGTTCATCTCTATGGGTCATACATATAAGTTCTTTGACTTCTCCATTTCCAATATTGTTTCTAACCTCCCCCTATCTATTTTGTGCCTACCAAATACGCTCCTTATTTTCCTGTACTTCCCCCCCCCCATGTTTCCCCTGCCCCCTCCCCAGTGAAAACCCTCCCTGTGATCTCCATTTCTGTGAATCTGTTCCTGTTCTGGTTGTTTGCTTAGTTCACTTTTGGTTTTGTTTTTGTTTTTGTTTTTGTTTTTAGTTTTGGTTGTTGATAGTTGTGAGTTTGTTGTCATTTTACTGTTCATATTTCTTATCTTCTTTTTCTTAGATAAGTCCCTTAACATTTCATACAATAAGGGTGTGGTGATGATAAACTCCTTTAACTTTACCCTATCTGGGAAGCACTTTATCTGTCCTTCCATTCTAAATGATATCTTTGCTGGATAGAATATTCTTGGATATAGGTCCTTTCCTTTCATGATTTTGAATACTTCTTTCCAGCCCCTTCTTGCCTGCAATGTTTCTTTGTAGAAATCAGCTGCTAGTCTTATGGGAACTCCTTTGTAGGTAACTGGCTCCTTTTCTTTTGCTGCTTTGAAGATTGTCTCCTTATCTTTAATCTTGAGTAACTTGATTATGATGTGCCTTGGTGTATGCTTCCTTGGGTCCAACTTCTTTGGGACTCTCTGGGCTTCTTGGACTTCCTGAAAGTCTATTTCCTTCTCCAAATTGGGGAAGTTCTCCTTCATTGTGTTCTCAAATAAGTTTCCAATTTCTTGCTCTTCCTCTTCTTCTTCTGGCACCCTTATGATTTGGATGTTGGAATGTTTAAAGTTGTCCCAGAGGTTCCTAAGCCTCTCCTCATTTTTTTAAAATTCTTGTTTCCTCATTCTGTTCTGGTTAAATGTTTATTTCTTCCCTCTGCTCCAAACCATTGATCTGAGTCCCCGTTTCCTTCTGGTCACTGTTGGTTCCCTGTACATTTTCCTTTATTTCACTTTGCATAGCCTTCACATTTTACCCTCTGTTTTGTGACCATATTCAACTAATTCTGTGAGCATCTTGATTATCAGTGTTTTGAACTGTGCATCTGATAGGCTGGCTATCTCTTCATTACTTAGTTGTATTTTTTTCTAGAGCTTTAATTTGTTCTTTCACTTGGGCTACATATACTTTTTTTATTTTGCCATGCCTCTTACTAGTAAGGGGTAGGGCCTTAGTTATTCACCAGGGCAGGGCAGCCCTTGTTGCTGCATAGTGGTGCTATATGTGAGGGAGGGGTCTGTCTGAGAGGGAACAATGCCACTTGCTGAGCTCTTGGTGAGCTTTCAGTCACCTCCTCCACTACCTGCAAGTAAATTGGGCCTTTCTGGTGCTGGTTGCTGGGTGGGTGGGTTTATGTACCTTCTAGGACCCTCCCAGTCACTCCAATGAACTCTGCTGTGAGGATGGGAGTTTCTCCCAACACTGAAACCCCCACAAGTTTTTTTGAGTCAGAGGTTTTGAGGCTTTATTTCCCCATGCTGGGACCCTGGGTTGCATGGTCTGTCTCACTCTCCAGTTGTTCATTCCAATTTATCTGCACGCACATGTGGGATCACTTGCTCCTCCAGATACCAGCCACCACCTTGCCTGTCCATGTCCTCCAGCCACAGCCTTGTGGCTCACCCTCTCATCCTCTCACCCTGGCTGCCCGTCTCTGCCCCTCCTACTAGCTTGGCTGAATGTTTCTTCTTTAAATCCTTGTTTGTCGGACTTCCATATAGTTTGATTTGCTGGCAGTTCTGGTTGTTTTTTCTTTTTAAATTTGTTGTTGTCCTTCTTTTGTTTGTGCAAGGCGGCAATGTGTATCTACCTATGCCTCAATCTTGGCCTGAAGCCATCCACTGACTTACATTGCATTTTAGACTAATTAGAATTGTTTTACTAAAGGTCTAGTGAACAGGGTGAGATTTCTGAAATGTATTCATGAATTTATCAATCTAAAGAATACTGATTACTAATGTTTAAGTTGAAAAAATGTATGACTTTGGTAATAAAAGTGTAAATTATGGCAATAGATTTTAAAGGGATAGAATTAAAAGTAGATTGTTCTAATATCTGGATGAGTTTAAAAAAGAAGACAAAGAAAGATGCAGAAGGCTTGTGTAGAGGGAAGAAAGAAAAAGAAAAGCCAATAAAAACATTGTGTGCTTTCTCTACTCAAATTAGTAAGTCAAATAATATGTATAGATTTCACATGTTCAGTTGACATATGTATGGTCTTTATGTGATAAATGTTCATCTGTGTATTACACAGATGAACACATATGTTGTGTTTTCTGCCTGTGGATATCATAACTAGGGTGTAATATTTTATTGGCCTAAAGAAAATAAAATCTTATATAAATTAACACAGGAGCTTGTGGTTGGGACAAATTATTTGATGTGAAAAACAGTTTTAAGTTTGATTAATGCCTTTTAAAGTTATTTCCATAAAAATGTGTTGTTTTACAAAAAGTTTATGTTATAATTTTTTAGGTAACTTTGTTTGACAGCCTTCTCCCAAAGTTCAAATTTTAAGAGACTTTATTTATTTAAAAAGGATTTTATTTAGTTATTTTTAGAGAGAGGGGAAAGGCAAGAGAAAGCGATGGAGAGGAAACATCTATGTGTGGTTGCTTCTTGCATGCCCCCAGTTGGAGACCAGACCTGTAACCCAGGCATGTGCCCTGGCTGGGAATCGAACCAGCAGCCCTGTGATTCACAAGCCAGCACTCAATCCACTATGCTACACCAGCCAGGGTTTAAGAGGCTTTTTAATTGAGAAATGACTTTAGGTTATTCTAATGGGCCCCTGGAATATCACAAGTATTTGTTCTCCCATTTTTATAAAAGAGAAGTTTTGGAACTAATTAGGCCTACTTAATATGCCTAAAGTACATGGGAAGCTTTGTCAAGTAAAGAAATAATAAGTATGTTCTATTTATATACACATATTTTTATTACTAAAGTAGGTGTTCTAGAGGTTATATAAGTTCTGGTATGCTTTCATTTATAATTTTAGTTGTTATCCTAAAATGTTGTTGCAGGAAAGCAAATTCCTTTGTCAATTGCATTATACTCAACTCTGTAACCATGTCATTTTAAGCCTTGGCATTTATAAATAGTCATTGTTTTGCTTTAATGCATTTGCAAAAATAAGTTTGGGAGGCATTCACGGAAAGGACTCTGACTTGTTCTGGATCACATATTTCTGAGAATGGATTTTTGGATCATACTTTTGTACATGTGCTGCCTAAGCGAGCACTGAGACCATAACTTTGGATTGAGTAAAGATTGCTGGAACTCTGTGAATTGACTGAATTTATGGAGGTGCTTGAAAACATTCAGGATAAAGATAAATTAATTATGGGACATAATAAACTGCAGAGAATTACAGCTTTTATAACCTGTTGAAAAATATTGTTAAGTTTTAATCAGTTGTTTTTTAGACACAAAAAACTTTGTTTCTTAAATCAAGTTGGTAAAGTATAATTTTATAAACAATATTGAGGCATTTATACTTTTCTCCCTGCCTGATCCCTCTGGAATTTGGAAGCTCTTAGTGAGTATTATTCTTTCCATATCAATATTTTTTTTGTATAAATCCAATAAGAATTTGATTTTTTTCATAACAGGATGTATAAAGCCAGTTTCCAATTGTGATTTTATCAACTATGTCCTTGTCTGGAATGTGATAATCAAAGGAGCCTTGCCTGGACTCCGGATGTCATCAGAAAACCATAAGGAATTAAGATTGACTTTGAAGAATAAAAGCACTTTGGAGAAATGGCCTGGTACTTTGCTTGCTCACATTGTTCATGACAGTCTTTCCAGGTAAGGAGCAAAGGTTACTTTTCTAAAAGATGGCATGGTACCCTAAGACATTTTGGGGACCTCGAGAGCTTGAGAAACTCAGCCAAATCTGCAGGTATTGCAGGCAAAGCCTGATGACAACTGTGTGACTTGGCTTCCTAGCCCTGAGGGGCTAAATAAAGCTCAGTCTAGAAATTCCTTGTAACATCCCAGCAAAGTACAATCAAGAAAGCCTATATGATCAATTGCTATTCCTGTTGTGTTTATGCAAATAATCAGGCCAAATAGAAACCAGACTTAATACAGTAAATGAGTTGGCCTTGATTTGATTCTTTAATAAAAATGAAGGTGATTCGGGGGGGGGAATTATGTTTCAATAAAATCAACTATAAACAATTATGGAAAGTAGACTCTAACTCAATGAATTGTCTGTAAAATTTTATTTCTCACCTACAAACTAGACTGGATCCTGAATTTCTCCAGTTTTCTTTCGCACTAATGTCTCAATTTTCCTTTATCCTTTGATTTGGATTGATTGAGAACTGCTGATGCAGTATCAACTATAGAGAATTCACCTGAGCCCCTGATGATATCAGCAGAGACATTTAAATTACAGATAAAGAGGATATATCAGATTGTCACTGCTTAATTTCATTCCAGCAAAGGGGCCTTCATTTGGAAGTCTCATCTGACACTCTTGCAGACTCAGAAACTGGTTTATCCTCTGTGTTCTTTCTGTTTTCATAAAATGTATACCATTACCTTACTTACCTAGTTTCTCTGTCAAATGGATTCTGTGGAAACAACACCTTCCCCCAGTGGGTGGAAATGCTGGCTGCTGTAAATAACTGCTCAGACTGTTGGTTTTGCACAGATTTCCTGACTATGACCTCTGCTGGTCTACCACGGTGGATTCACCCTGTGAGCCAGACCCATTGGGACTGGCCAAAAGGCTGGAAGGCTACTGACTAATCCCTTCTTCAAACAGATGCATGAGATATTTTTCATCATGAGAGAGTGGGTTAACTGCACCACGCCATACTTCACATACACAGTTTGGGATGGCGTTCGGTGGTTATCAGCATAACAGGTGGAAGAACAACAGCCCATACACATATGTATTGAAAGCAGAAATGGAACTGCAAATGAAACTGTGCAACTCATGGGATGGATGCCAGCAACCCTGTGCTAGAATATTATGGTGCTGACTGCTACAGACTATTGGTGGTGTTCCCTCCTCCTGAGTCTCTTTGGCTTCTGTTATTACACTTTTAGTCTTAGGGTGTAGCTTTTACTGTCTCTGTGGTACATTGGATGCATAGTGCCAACATGCTGACCATACAGGCCCCTTCCCAGAAGAATTAATGTGAAGAATGTGAGGTGGAAGAGCAATGTTGGGGTGGAGTGTGGGGTCAATACATGGCTCTCATACCACTTACGGCGAGGGCCAGCCAGAAGGAATGTGTATTGTTTTGGGAATGGATTATAACTCCCTTCTTATCTCTTTTTGGGAGCAGTTTCTTGTCCCATGAATGCTTCTTGATCTTTTCTTTCTGCATGCACACATTGAGGTAATGTAGCTTAGAGTCATGCATAGGACACATGCCTCCTTTGTCTGGGACCCCCTATAATGAACCTCAGACTGGAGGAGATGCAGTCCCTTTCACACTGACCCACTGCCATCAGTGCACTCCCTTATAATGCGAGTAATAAACAGCACGTCCACACACACACACAAAGATGTGTGATTTCCAAAGCATTTGTAAATAGGGGACAGGCACCTTGTATTTCTTCAGAAGACTCACCTGGTGGCATTTTGTCACCTTCATTCTGTATCCTCAGATGTCCTGATAACTATTAGATTTCTAGCCTGAATTCTTCTGAGTAGTAGAATGTGGATGCATGAGCAGAGATGTCCAAACACATATCCAATCTTAATCTAATCTTATATCAGTGTGTTGTGGATGAAAGGGAATAACTGACTTGATGAATAAAGAAAACTTTCTACCTCATCATAACATGGGTAAAATAGCAAAGTGTCAGAGACATTTATCAGGGAGTCAGTAGATGTTCATTATATTGTTGTGTTGATGTATATCTATAATATATTGCTGTTTATTTGGTCTCCTGCTATTTCCTTGGGGTACAACCTTGACCAAGACATTCACATTTTGTTGTTTTAGTTTCCTTATTAACCAAGCAATAGGATTTACTAAGAGGTCTTTAGGATCCCTAGCAGCTCAATCATTTTATGATTCTATTGTATTATTTCTTGGTCATGCAGAGATAATAAAAGTTTATTTCTTTACCTGAGGGCAGTATGTCCAAGATTTCTTCTGACAAAACTTCAATAGCTTTAAGACAGAAACTACTACATCATCATCAGCCATTAACTAGCATTTTGGTTTGGAGGTGGGAATAAGGATGGGGTATAAGTGGATGCAGTAGATTTCATGATTGTTTCCAATTTTTCATCCTCCCTCTGTTCATGTCCTTTGCCATGTGCTTCACAGTTCATCTCACTAAAGAGTATATTTCCCTGCTTCACTGATGGTGGACTTGGTTGTGTAACTTGATCATTGGGATATTAGTGGAGCTAACATGAGAAGACTTGAATTATAATCGCACAGTTGGTCCTGCCATCTTGACTGACATCATTTCTACAAGAAGACAAGCTCTAGGTCATCCAAGGAGAATGACAGCTTCATGGAACTGAGCTAAATCCAATGTACATTTTAGAGCCAAGATCAGCTGAACACAGCCTAAATCAGCCAATTCTCAGACAAGTGAGTAAGAATAAATGATTGTTTAAATCCATTGACTTGTTGACTACTGAGCATTATTGCAGCAATAGATGGCTGGTAGAACCTAGGATCGTTTAGGATACTTTCAGCTGCAATTAACACAGAACACTACTTAAAAGAATAAAATTCCAATTGAGTCTTAAGTGTCAAGCAACTGAAGTAAATTCAGACAAATTAAAACAAAAAAAGCAATTTATTATTTAAAAATAGGTAGTTAGAATCTTGGTGACAGTTACTAGAAACAGATTTGGAGCTATCCACCACCACAGACAACACCCAAATCTATCCACATAGTCATTCTGGTAACAATATACCATATTTTGCTATGTATAATGCACACTTGTTTGCCCAAAATTTTTAGGAAAAAATAAGGTTGCACATTATACATGGGTAGTACTAATTCTGTATTTATATAAATGTTTTTAATTCTTTTATTCATGCTTTTGCATTAAAAGTGTAACTCTAGAAAGCAATAGTGATATCTGCATGCAAAATAATACCATGGAGTACAATAATTGGTTTTGTTTCTAAATATAACCAAATAAATAAATTAATTAAAACATTAAAATAAAATGTCTTTTCCCTGAAATTTTGGGCCAAAAAAAGTGGGTGTACAGTATACACAGCAAAAATATGGTACCCGTTGTCCCCATAGGCCACATATATCACAGGAGCCATCTGCACTTGATGCCAGATGCTATTACTAGAACCAGTGACACTGTTTTTGAATATGGAACACAGTGATTACTGGGCAAAACCCACAGAATGGAAATGCTCAGCTTCTGCTTTGTGACAGTTCGTGATCCATCATAATTTTCTGATTTTTGCAGGTGTTTATGCATCTGCTTGGTGGAGACTAGATTATGTCGCACCCTAACTTAAATGGACAATGGGAAGGTGAATGCCTGATATCTTTAGCTTCTCTGAAGGGAAGTGGGTTGTACATAAAGTGGGGAACTCCTAACACAGGAAAGAGGTTGCATGTTGGCCAGCCAACTGAAAGATAAATGCACTTCAAACAACAAAGGAGTTATCAGCTCACCTATTAGTGCATCTAGACAAGATATGAGGTAGGCATCCTCAGTGCTTGATCCTGAAACTTCACAGTGTCATCCACTCAGGTTCTTTTCTTTTCAACACTCTTCCAACAGGTTGGCTTAACCCTAAGGCTGCTTCCCTCAGAGTAATTTCTAAGGTCTGAATATTTATGTCATCACCCCAATCTCATATGTTAAAATCCTCACACTTTAGATGATGGCATTTGAAGGCAGGGTCTTCAGGAGGTGATTAGGTCATGAAGATGGAAGAAAAGGTATTTTACAGAGAGGAGAGATAATAGAAGAGAGGAGGACCAAACCAGTGGTTCTCAATCCAAGCTGCACATCCGAGTTATCCTGTTAAAATACCAGTTAAGATCCAGTATCCTCTGTACCCACTGGGGCAGAGGCTGATCAACCAAGGCTCTGGCAAGCCTTGACCCCATGGGTGTCCTAGCTCTGTAGGAGCTCTGTACCTGGGTCATGGAGGTGTCAGCCCCATGACAATGCTAGCATTGCCCCAGCAGTGCATGCTCTGTGGTTTCCCCCCACTTAGGAAGAGAGCTCTCTTCAACCCATTCTAAAAGGCACTAATCTCATTCATGCGGACTCTCCCTTCATGACCCAATCACCTTCCAAAGGCCTTACCCGCTAATACTATCACCCTGGGTATTAGGTTTCAACATATGAATTTCGAGGGGACACAAACATTCTGACCATATCACTATGAACCTTGTTTAAAATGAAAATCCCTGGGCTCACTTCTAGTAATTCAAGTTCTGTAGGCCTCAAATAAAGCAAAGGGATCAGCTTTTTTTTTTTTTTTTTTTTGACACAGAAGGGGCACTAGGTATTGTTCAAAAGGGATATCCATGGAACACATAAGGGCATCTATGTAGGTAACAGCAGAAGAGATGTAAAAATAAAACCATTAGATTTGGCGAGAAAGTAGTTCTGAGCTTGACCTTCCCTGACTAGCAGTGTGCAGACACCCTTGCTGGAAGACTGATCCTGGCCATGCCCCCACTTCACTGGCTGCAGGCCTCCTCTCTCCCCACCTAAGAGATGGCCTCCTGTAGAGCAGAAGAGCAGCAGACTGTGAGAGTAGGAAGAGACCAAGTAGCCCTGCGAGACTGTTTAAGTGTGTTTGGTCATGCATGGCAAAGGAGATCTTATGAGCTCCTGGGCCGGCCAGTTAACATCCCTGATCCAAATTTGTCTTCTGTAAAGCTGGGCTTCTAACAGGCATTCGGAGCAGGCCTGAGGAGGTAAATGAGATGAGAGTGAATTTTCCTCCCCTTCCTCCAGGACTTCGTCATTAGACCTTTAGTCCAAAATACTGTTAGGTTCACTGAGTTTAACCCTGAGAGAATGATACACAAGGACCAGAAAGGGTAAAACCAATTCGAGTATAACCTCATAGGAAAACAGTTTCATAAAATATGCATGCATGTATATATACACATACATATATGCACATGATATAGACATGTATACATATACACACATACACACATGCACACCTGATATATGTGAGCAAAGAGGTCTGTCCAGAAAGTATCCAGCCATATAATGTTTAAAAAATACAGACATTTATTGAAGAAGATACAAGATACAAGAAACATTGCGCATAGAACAATGATGCCTCAGTCACTTTCAAAGTGGGCTCCTTGGGACCTCACACAGTTGCCTAATCTCCCAATTGCCATCAGCTGCCCTGTTGTATGTTCCTGAATCTCATTGATGGTCTGAAATCTCTTCCCTTTCAAGGGTGCTTTTAGTTTTGGGAAAAGTCAGAAGCATCAGGGCACCAATTCTGGGCTGTAGGGGGTCTGAGTCACCTGGATGATTTGATGTTTCATCAAAAAACTCTACATGACACATGATGGATGAACGGGTACATTGTTGATGAAGCTGCCAATTATCAGTTGCCCATAGCTGCTGCCTTCTGAATCATCCAAATAATTTCTGTGGGGGAATGTTCAAGTGTTACACAAAATTTGATGCAGATTTGTTCCTCTACTCACTAGATCATTTTGAATGCAACGGCCACACAAGACACATGCTCACTCAATGGCATCCACTGCCTCCACTGACTAGTACAGTGAAGGCATCATTGTTCATGCGTGTGCATTCCAGTCCTCTGTCTTTGGCTGCCAGATTACATCGATGTCATGCAAGCTGTTCTTGTTATATTAACAACAGTTGGACTTTTTCCGGACAGACTTCAAACACACACACGAGCCAAAACACACACACGACACACATGACATGCATGGCACATGTGGCATATATGTGGGGCATGTGTATGCACACATGTATGAGTATATGTGCATATATGTGCACACACATACACACGTATCTCTTAACCAAAAAAGTAGCCAAAATATAAGTTCTGTATCACTCACAAAGCTACACGAAAATACAAAGTCTATTGTAGACAGAGTCCCACCCACAATGAGTTTAGCCTTAATTTTAGAAAACGAACTTAATTAGTTATTGTCTGAAAGGGAAAACCCCACCCCAAATGCCAGATTTGCTTTTTCTTTCTATTTTAAAACCCTTTTCTTAACTCTCACCTGAGGATATATTTATCCTCGATTTTAGAAAGAGAGGAAGGTGGGTGAAGGGCAGGGAGAGAGGAGCACCGGTCGACTGTCCCCCACACACAGCCCACCAGGGACAGAACCAGCAGCACAGGCACGGCCCTCACCAAAACCAAACCTGCAGCTTTTTGGTGTGTGGGACTGCGCTTCAGCGCACAGAGAAACCCCTCACGGCTTTCTTTCTACCTGAGTCTACAGCTAAACAGTCTCCACTCACCTGCAACACGGTATCCTCGGCTGCAGCGTATTTTCCCCACACAGAAATGTGAGACCTTCGGAATTTGTTTAGGGTCGTTACGTCTGACACCTTCTTGACTGGTGTCTCAGAAGCTTTCAGGTTGCTTCTATTGAACACAGAGGAAAACAGCTGTGCAATTTGCCAGCAAATAAAGGCACCAGCCTGCTTGCAACTCCATTATCTAATTAATGGAGGTCACTGCGGTTGACTGGAACTGAGGTTAATCGTTTTGACAAGATGTACTTGTTGGAGGCTCTGGCGAGGCTGTTCTGCTTGTGCCTTGACTGAATTGGATCGCTGTCCCCTTTCTTTTGGGTTTTGGAAGCTGATTTATTAATTCCAAGTAGGATTCTTGAATTTCCTTTCCCCACTCTGATATTTTCTATAAGGTTTCTCTAGTTCCCTTCACAGGGATCAGTTGCTTTTGCTTACCAAAATCACTCAGCAAGAAATGATGCAGAGGACTGGGGAGCTGGGAAGGGAAGTGCCTGCAATACGATGACTGCATTCTGAAAATGTTTTCATCCTCCAAAGTGAGTTTCACTAAGAAAATCTGTGAGGAGTCTTTATTTATTAGACACTAACATTTTTTTTAAAGATTTTATTTAGCCCTGGCTGGCGTAGCTCAGTGGATTGAGTGCAGGCTGCGAACCAAAGCAACGCAGTTTCAATTCCTAGTCAGGGAACATGCCTGGGTTGCAGGCCATGGCCCTCAGCAACCACACATTGATGTTTCTCTCTCTCTCTCTCTCTCTCTCTCTCTTTCTCTCTCCCTCCCTTCTCTAAAAATATAAATAAATAAAATGCTTAAAAAAATATTTTATTTTATTTATTAAGATTTATTTATTTATTTAAATATTTCCAATATTTTATGTATTTATTTATTAACTCTATTAAAAAGATTTTTAAATAAATAAAATATTGATAAATAGTTTATCAATTATTTATCTATTAAAAGATTTTTTAATAGATAAAATCTTTTTTAAAAGGTTTTATTTATTTATTTTTAGAGAGGGAAGGGAGGGAGAAAGAGAGAGAGAAATGTCAATGTGTGGTTGCTGGGGGCCGTGGCCTGCAACCCAGGCATGTTCCCTGACTAGGAATTGAAACTGCGTTGCTTTGGTTTGCAGCCTGCACTCAATCTACCAAGCTACGCCAGCCAGAGCTGACACTAACATTTTTAAGATAAAAAAAAAATCTAGGCACTGTAGATTTCTGTTTATTTCTCAAGGAACACTTCTCGTGTGTGAATAGTTTGGTTGATTGCACCTCAGTCACAGCCTGTATCTGCATCACCAGCAGTCGATCTGAGTTTTGTTTTTGCAGGGTAGATAGCTAGGGAGGAAGTAAGCAATGAGCCATATAGGCCATAAGTAAACACTCTATGTCGCCTCACTATTGGTGTAGCCTGGTACCCAGGTCACTCTGGGTTGGTGATCTATTGAGCTTTGCTCTCTTCCTCTAAAAATAATTAAGAGAAATTAAAAAAGAAATTGGATGTTTTAAAGTTACCTGCTTTATGGCACAAAACCAATTCTTGTTAAACAAACAATGAGGGCAAACATTTGTTTTCATTGGAAAGTGTATTTATAACGAAGATAGTCAGCTCGGTTCTCCACTGACCAATGACATGGGTTATCGACAGTGGTAAGACCCTTCCTAAACTTACTGAGTGTAATCCTCTAGGTTGACTAAATGAACAAGGGAAGAGGATATAAAATGGAATGAACAGCACCACACTGCAGCTTTAATCTCGGTGGTTAGAGGAAGGCAGCAATATTGTGACAGGGTGTTAGGAAAAGAAAAACTGGTTGTTAATAATGCTTTCCATTTGACTTTCTCCCCAAAATACCTTTAGTCAGTGGTTTCATTTAATGTTACATTTTAATTTTAAAATGGTTTATGCTAAAAAAATATTTGTTGCCCTGGCTGATGTGGCTCAGTGGATTGAGTGTTGGCCTGTGAACCAAAGGGATGCGGGTTCAATTCCCAGGAACAGCCCATTGCCTGGGTTGCCCGCCAGGTCCTCAGTGTGGGGCGTGTGAGAGGCAGTCACACACTGATGTTTCTCTCCCTCTCTCCTTCCCTTCCCTTCCCCTTGCTCTAAAATCTTTTAAAAAACAAGGAAGTATTTGTCAATTTGGATTTGATCAGCAGTTTTAAACAATTGGATGGATTCCCAGCCTTAGCTGTTTTCCCAGAAAAGTTTGTCTCCTCCCACAGAGGAGATTGTAGGGAGATTATTCTCCAGAAAAAGTAAGTCTTCTGCATGTTACGTATTCTTATATAAAGTTACATGAAATGACAAGACCCAGCAAGACATTCGAGTAGCATATAAGGAGTTAGAATGGCAAAGTTCCTTGCTGTAATTCTCTCCAGGCAATTTTCCTACTGTTTGTGCTGAAGCCTCCCTGGTATAATTTATTAGCTCCTCTTAGTAACAGTAGAATTCTCATTAGAAGCATAGCCCTATGTTACTTACTAAAAATAACTAATATTTCTGAATGCTTACTAAGTGCCAGGCACTGTGCTAAAACCCTGCATGAATATTGTAACTTTAAACAGCCCAACAACTCTATGAGCTAACTCTTATCACCTCCATTTTACAGATGAAAAAAGTAATGTGATTGTTCCATAACACAAAACTACAAAATGATGGCATCAGGGCTGCAGGCAGTGTGGCTCCAGAACCACACTGGCCTTCAGAGTGGGTCAGCGATCAGCAGCCCTCGAAGAACCTGACAGCCTGCTATAAGTGCAGTTTCCCAGGCCCCAGACCTGCTGGATCAGAATCTGTGTTTTAACAAGATATCAGGAGATTCATTTGCACAGAAAAGTTTAAGACACCAGTATGCTGCCTCTTTTTTGACTGTGTTAATTTGGACAAGGCATTTAACCCCTCTGAGCCTCAGATTTCTTCTCTGTGCAACTGGTATAACAATGCAGATTTCTGTCTGCAAATCTGTCCAATGCAGATTTGTGGGGAAAACAAGACACAACGTTGTGAAGAGTCTGGTGTTTAGAAGATGTTTGATCCCAGACAATGCAATGACACTAAAGCATTCCCAGCCTTCACAAGTATTCACTGATACTATCTAGAGCAGTGATTTTCAACGTTTTTCATCTTATGGCACACATAAACTAATTACTAAAATTCTGCAGTACACCAAAATATACATATTTTTGCTGATTTGACAGGATAAAAGGTATAATTTTGACCCATCCAACTGGACAGATATTGTTGTGTTGGCTGCTTTCATTATCTTTATTTGAAATTTAAAGGAAATGAGGTCAGTGCCCCTGACTAATTAGTCAGATATTGAAGGTTTTAAAGTTCTTGTGACACACTGGCTGAAAGTCGCTGGCATAGAGAGCTTAAAAAAAATATCTGCTGCTCTACTCACCCCTGCTCCAAATACTCTTTGCACTCCTAAATAGTTGAGTGGCTAAGATTTGACACAAAACCTTTTTCTTTTTAACATATGAATTTATGATAGCACCTCTTGGCTCTAATTCTAGTACCCTTTGTAATATATTGAGTTTCTTGACTTTTTTTCCTTTTGAAATTATTTTTGTGGCTTCTAGTCAAGAGGGTGGCATAAGCAGACATGTCTCACTTCTTCACACAACCACACCAAAATTAACACTAAAATATAGAACAACCATCACTCAGAACCATCAGAAATTGAGTTGAATGGAAGTCCGACAACTACGGAATTAAAGAAACCGCATTACCCAGACTGGTAGGAGGGGTGCAGATGTGGAACAGGCTGGTCCCACACCCATGTGTGCCAGATAAAAATTAGGGAGGGATGTCTTGGGAGTTAGGAGTACCAGCCACATACCAGGCCACCCAGCCCAGGATTCCAGTGCCAGGAAGATAAACCCCACAACTTCTGCCTGCAAAAACCACAGGGGAAAGAGTTGGTGGGTGAAACTGTTAGAGTTCCCCAAGCAGTTCCTTTTAAAGAACCCACACATGGACTCACCCACTAAACTCACTTCCTCTGAGCTCCAGCACTGCGGTAGCAGCTTGAAACGCACCAGGGCCATACTAGGAGAAACTGAAGTGTCTGTCATCAAGGTGAGTAGAGGCCATTGTCCCTTTCCTAAATATGCACCAACAGAGCCAGCAAGCTGGTGCTAAATCCGAGAATCCATCAACCTGGCAGACACTGTTGGACCCACCTTGCAGATCCCCAGAGGCTCTGCCCCACCCAACTTACAGGTCCACCCAAGCTGCTTTCAATATGAATGACTGATCTTGGCTTGTGCTTCACAACTTCCTAAATCCTCTCAAGCAACAGCTGGCCTTCATAAACCCCAGACCTGGCACTAACAGCAGCCACCCTAGATTCACAGCTTGGCTTCCCCTGGGAATCTCCAAGCCCGGCACAAATAGCAACCATCTCACATTGTGTTATAGCTCAGGGAGTGTGGCCCTGGGCAAAACACAGGTGGGGGCTGATCTTGGCCTGCACCACCCAGGAAACCCCAGGGCCAGGATACCCAGTGGACAGCTACAGACCACATCAGAGCACCACCACCCTGCCACTGCACAGCTGATCCTCTGTGGAGAGCGGGGGTTTGTGGTAAGTGGTCATAGCCAATCCTTGCAGCTGATTGGCCTGGGGAAATCTCTCCCATTGATCTGCCAATGGCAACCAAGGCTGAACTACAGGAGGAGGCTGTACTCAGCCCACACAAAGGGCGTAACTTGAGTACCCAGCTTGGGTCATAGGGAAGGCTGTGCTACTGGACTCTACAGGACATCTGCTACATTAGGACACACTTCCAAGACATGTAGTCAAAGCAGCTCTACCTTATACACAGAAACAACACAGGGAGGCTACCAAAACAAGGAGACAAGGAAATATGGCCCAAGTGAAAGAACAGATCAAAACTTCTGAAAAAGAGCTAAATGAAATGGTGATAAGCAATCTCTGAGAGCCAGAGTTCAAAACACTGGTTATAAGAATGCTCAAGGAACTTAGTGAGGACCTTAGCAGCATAAAAAAGATCCAGTCAGAGACAAAGGATACACTAATTGAAATAAAGAACAACTTACAGGGAAACAATAGTACCGTGGATGAAGCTGAGAATCAAATTAGTGATTTGGCACATAAGGAAGCAAAAAACAACCAATCAGAACAACAAGAAGAAAAAAGAAGCCAAAAAAAAAAAAAACAAAGGTAGTGTCAGTAGCCCCTGGGACAACTTCAAGAGGTCCAACATTCACATCATAGGGATGCCAGAAGGACAAAAGAAAGAGCAAGGAATTAGAAATCTACTTAAAAAATAATGAAAGAAAACTTCCCTAGTCTGGTTAAGGAAATAGACATGCAAGTCCAGGAAGCACAAAGAATGCCAGACAAGATGGATGCAAAGAGGTCCATTCTAAGACATACCATAATTAAAATGCCAAAGGTTAAAGATAAAGAGAAAATCTCAAAAGGAGCAAAGGAAATGAAGTTAGCTACCTACAAGGGAGTTTCCGTAAGACTATCAGTTGATTTCTTGAAAGAAACTTTGCAGGGTAGAAGGGATCGGCAAGAAATATTCAGTCATGAAAAGCAGAGACCTACAGCCAAGATTACTGTACCCAGCAAAGCTATCATTTAGAATCATAGGGCCAATAAAGAGCTTCTCAGACAAGGAAAAACTAAAGGAGTTCATCACCACCAAACCAATATTATATGAAATGTTAAAAATACCTATTTAAGAAAAAGAAGATCAAAACTATGAACAATAAACTGGCAAAAATACATATCTATCAACAATTCAATCTAGAAAACAAGAAGAACAGAGACAGAATCATGGGCACAGAATGTGTTTTGATGGTTGTCAGATGGGAGGGGGATATGGCATGATGGGTGAAGAGGTGAGGGGGTTAAGAAGTACAAGTTGGTGGCTACAGAATAGCCATGGGATTGTAAAGTGCAGGATAGTAAATGGTATAGCCAAAGAACTTATACACGTGACCCATGGATGTGAACAATGGTGGGGGGATTGCCAAAGGGAGGGGGGTGCTGGGTTGAAGGGGTAAAGGGGGGAAAATCGGATCAACTCTAATAGCATAATAAATAAAATGTAATTTAAAAATAAAATAAAATCATTTTGTATTGTAAAATATGCATATTGAAGGGACTATAATACATATATGTGTGTAATATAAGTGATAATAATAAAATCACAAAACTATAAGCCATGAAATAACCCAAGTTATAAAAAGAACCTTTTCTATTATAAGACCTTGATCTAGAACAAAATCTACTACCTTATTCAGTAACTTAGACCCTTCCTGTGTGCTTCAATTGTTCCCAGAGAAAATAGCTGTCTTGGTTTGTATGATTTTTAGATTTTTGCTTTTTAAAAATATACAGGGTCCAGTACACATAATGCCCCCTTTTTATTACAAAATCTGTTGTTACAAATTCATAATCCTGTAATTCTGTCACATAACAATATCACACCCAAGCACACCATATGACATTTTAGGTGAAATGTTCAAACTGCTCTCCATCTCATGCGAGACATTCATGTATCCTACTGACCACACTCAAGCAGGCCTGACTTCTGCCAGACCCTGTAGTTTTACCACCCAAATTCTACACATGTGGAATCATACAACAAATCCTCTTTTGTGACTTGCTTCTTTCACCTTACTTTTTTTCAGATTCATTCATTCATATTGTTGTATGAAGCTATAGTTCACTAAAATTTTCATTGCTTTTTAATATTCCATTGTATAAATATTCCACAATTTATCCACTCAACTGTTAAGAGATTTTCTCATTTTTTTGCACAGTTAGGCTGCATGAGCACTCGTATACATGTCCCTCGAGGCAGATGCCCATTTACATGGGTTGTAGGCTATGTTCATGCACTTTATAAAGAAAGTTTCCAAATGGTAATCCCACCCACAGTAAAATAGTTCCTGCCACATTGCATACTCACCAACATGTGGTACTGTAGGGATTTTTGCAAGTCTAGTGGTGTACAATGGGGAGCCATTGTGGCTTTAGTTTGCATTTTCTTATCTCTTGATATGTTATTATTCATTTAGCGTTCTATCTTCTGTGCAATAACTTTATATTTTTTAAACATCCTTTTTTAATACTGAGAGAATAAAGATTTTTTATTAAGAATTGTAAGTTGCATTCAATAGTCCTCAGCACACCACACCCAACCCATCTACAATCAGTCAAACCCAAAAAGTTCATCTTTGCACAATCTCTGACTTAGGGCAAAATTCACTTCAACTTACAGTAAGATTGTACTCAGTTCTTGCAGTACAGCGATGGGGAATTACATCTCATTTCTGATCATTGATGAGTGATGAAGAGCATCAGAAGAATTACATAAAAAATAATTAGTGATTTTAAATTCAAAGCACATTGTTTGGGAACATTAGTACAAACATCAAAGTAATATAAGTATACCTGCTTCTACTAAATTCTTGATGAGAAAGTTTTCAAGAACAAGCAATTTGATTCCTGCTACAGAAGGGGAGTTTGTTGTGTTTTTTAATCAAAGGGATTTCATTTTTTCACAGAATTTCATATTTTGCTAATATGAAGGCATAAAACAGCAACAAAGAAAAATAATGCATATACCAGGGTAACATTGATATTCGACGCAGCTGGATAACTTTGAGGTGGGTAGGATAAATGCAACAGAGGTCAGTAAACACAAAAGTTTAAGGTTAGAGCAAGATCAGTTAATGACTAAACAGAGTTAACATCTTTCATAGCACTATTACTGATTATTAGCGTTTTTGTTTTGCAAATGGACACATAGTGGTGAGAGTGAAAGGACAATTACATGCATAATATTAACTACACACTTTAAACATTATGAACCATGCAGAAGTTTAGCTCAAGTAGTAGCACTAATGGTCTACATTCAGTTCAAAAAATATGTAGTTCAGTGATCACAGATGCATGGTATTTAAGTCACAAAAAGTTTCAGAACATACTGTGTTGATTTTGAAGGGTCTTTTGCATCTTCTACAATTTCAGCTTTATTTCCACTTAACTTGCTTATAAACATTCTTTTTCTATTGGATTGTTTTATTCTCATTGATTCACAGAAACTGTTCCCATATGCTAATGTGTCCTTTGTTGTTTATATATATTGGTGTTTGTGGATTTTCTTTGCACTCTCTTAATGGTGTATTTTGATCAGCAGATATTCGTAATTTTAATAGTCAAATTTATTAATCTTCTCCTTTATGGTTTATGTTCTTTATGTCCTGTTAAGGAAATTCTTTCCTATTCCAAGTCATGAATATGGTAGAAAACTTCATTTATTTAGATCTTAACATTTGTGCTTTCAATATACCTGGAAACAATTTTTTTTGGGGGGGTATGCAGTAAAGAAGGATGTCCCACGTTCTTTTCTTCCATATGAATAACCTTCTGTCCCAGAGCCTTACGCTGATATGTCCATCCTTTTCTTGTCCACCTCCTACACTAACTCTGCCACCCGTCAAATTTCTGTAGGTGCATCATCGGTCTTTTCTCTGAGTTCCCAGTTCTGTCCTTTGACCTATTTGCCTGTTAACCAGTCAATACCACAATGAGTTTTGTAAAAAGCCCTCTCACCTTCTTCCAGGAAGTGTTGAATACTGTTGCTTTTTCTGTAGTTTCACATTTAGGAGTTAGTACTAGATATCTCTGTGAATCTCTCTAGCTCTAAAAGATTCATTCTATTCTATTTTATAGCATGTTGTATAATCATGAAACTTGTGGGCCTTGTGACTTTGATTAAATTCAGTTTTAATTCCTAGCTCTAGAAATCATCTTTGTCTCTTTCTGTCTATCCCTCAGTGATCTAGCCTTTCCCTTCAATAATCAGCAATACCCAGTCAGCAGAAGACAGTAGCCTGACTGGACTAATGGTCACAGGGTCCAGACCTCTGGGAGTCTGAAGATAACGTCCTGACCTGAGTTATTCTGAGCCCTAAGGTCAAACAACCCCCTGGCTATTTGCCCGTGAAACCAGACAAAGAGACACCAGGACAGACCTCAGAGTTGAAGCAATGATTCCTCACCTCTTATCTGTCAGCTCCCAACACAACCCCGAACTCCTAACCCACAGCCTCTTGTGATTTTGCCCTAGATAATTTTGAGCATCCCCTTCCTATTCTCCTGGACACACCTTTCATCCATAAAACAGTCAATATTTCTCTACTGCAGTACTCGCTTGGCATTTACCATTCGGTTCTGCTCATGCTGGGTGTGGGTGGACAAACTCTTTCTGTTCTACAGCAACCACATGACTGCTTTTCCTGATGATACCCTGGATTTAGCAATTATTTTACCAAACCGTATTAATCTTTTAAGATAATTTTACATGGCTCTGAAGTTGCTAAATTACACCTGTCTTTTTTTTTTTTAAGGATTTTAATACGTTTAACCTCTACCACCAGTTTAGTTAGAGTAATGGGACTGGTGACATAGAAGTATTTCAGAGAATGGCATGGGCCTCGCAGTCGCATGAGAGACGGTTTAAAGTGGTAAAGAGGCATGAGTCACTGTGTCCTGTGTGGAACAATACATTTAGCTGGCGAGACATATTAACAACCCATGGATTTAGCCGGTTAATTTCCGGGACCTGAGGTTTTTTGTGTTGTTTTGTTTTTCCATGTAAAAAAATGGAGAGCTTATACTGTATTATATATTGCCCTTTATTTAAACTCTAACATTTAATAAATTTCCACATGACAACTCTATCCCCTGCTTATGTGAAGGCTGTCAAAACACAGATAATATGCAAGAAAAATGACTTGAGGGAGATAATACTTCTCCCTTTCAAGAAACAGTTTGTTAGGAATGGGGGGGAAAACCCACAACATCAGTGCCAATAAAAATAAATAATAAATCTTTGTGTTTCTTTTTTCTTCTGTTGAAATCACAGGGTCTCTTTCATAGAGTTCCATGTTTCTATTAACCTGTTTAACTTCTTTAGGTAGGAAGCCTGGATTCTTCTCATGCTTTCCTATGATTATAAAAACTGTAAGTAGATTTCTGATTTCCAGGCTACAAGTGGGCTCTTCCCCGACATAGAAAGGCATGAATCTGACCCACATAGTCTTTGGGGGAGGGCTCTGCCACAGAGGAGAGCTAGTCTTTTTGTAAAAACATTCTGTCTGAAGCCTGCTCTCCCTGTAAACAACGCACACGCACTTTGGTCTGGCTGCTTTTGGCTCTGGCTGCTGCTCCCTCCTGAGGCTGAATCCTGGGCCAAACCCTCCCTTCTGACAGCAAACATTCTTCTCCTCTTGTCCCCTTGTGACCCCTGGGTTCCCTCTCCAGAGTGCAGGAATACTGTAAAACCAGGGGTGCCCAGACCTGAGATGCAGGAAGACTGCAGTTTTTAAAGTTGGCACATAAACGTGTTACTGAGTAAACAAATGCCAAGAATATTTAGGCCAGAATATCATGCAGCCATGGTGGAAAATTGATATGGATTTGGAAAAATATGAGCAAAGAAGATGGTATTCTTTTTGCAATCAGAAAAAATGTACTAAATGCCAAACACATGTTACTAAATAAGAGATGGCGATATATTTTCATACCATTTAGCTCTGTAGAGAAGACCCTTTGCTTCCCCTCCTGGCTTTTCATAATTCTTGACACAGGTCCATTTCCATTTGCAAGTGCACATAAAACAATTTATTATTGTTCACCAGTAAATCAAGGTTGGCTTTTGTTTTAGACAGTTAATTCGGAGAGGGAAGATGTGCCTTCAGAAAAAAGCATTCCCTAAGCTTCCCTAGGTGGCCAAAATACCTTTCACAGAAGAAAAGCTTTGGAAAGCATAGCCTTCTTTCCTGAGAGGTGGCTTCTCATTGGTTTGGGAGAAGGGCACGCAACCGCCCCCAGAGGCTGAGCAGCAGAGGCCAGAGGGAGAGCCATTCAGGGGGTAGGGCAGTGGGAGCTGAAGAAAGAAGAGATTGGGGCCACTGCAGACCTACTCCAGTTCACAGCAGAGTAATAGAACAATAAGAAGATAAAAAGAATAAAAAGCAATGGGTTTCTAAGACCTTTGCACTTTGGGATGTTCGTGGTAAACCACTCAGTATTTCTACCTCCCTGAGTATTTATGTTCAGATCCAATTGTTGACTTGAACTAGATTTCACAATCTGCAGGAGGGAGTTAAAACATGTTGAAAAACGGAAAATTATTGCAAGTATGAATAAGTCCAGACCTTTCAACACATGCGATATCTCAAAACATGAATTTAGTTACTTCACAGTTTGGCAAGGTAACTTATTTGCCATGTTTAAAACAAGATAGTTCTGTGCCTGGGCCCTCCAGATAAGCTACTGGAGCCACTCAGAATTCCAGAATTCCCATTTCAATAATAATGAAGGGAGTTCTTTTCTAGGGTTTTATAAAATAAGGAATTGAGAAAAACACACGTGATATTAAAATGTACAGATTTACTAAACATTTTATGTGCACAGATATTGCAATGCATGTGAGTGTCATTTTAACTACTGATTCCTGTATTTAATGACTGATAATAGCCCCAATCCCAGAGCCAGGCTGCCTGGGCTTGAATACCAGCAGAGCTGTTTATTGGCTGTGTGATCTTCGTCAAGCTACTAAACCTCTGTGTGTCTCAGTGTCTTTATCAATGAAATGGGCATAGTAATTACAACTCCCTTATTGGATTATTGTGAAGACTACATGAATTGCAATGCATAAAGCACTACAGTAACTGGGCAGAGCAAATGGAAGTGTTGGCTGTCGGTATCTCAATATTTTTGTCTTCTATACTCACAGTCAGTTGTTGTCTTTTTTTTTTTTTTGCTTGCTTTCTTAATCTATTACAGTGGGAAATACTATATCCTCTCATCAGTAATGGTAGCTTATTATAGCAGTAATTTTTAGAGGGAAGGTGTGGAACCTTCTCTGGGAACGGGGGAGAAATTAGACTTTCTAGTGGGGTTCCTCACTTTGTATGAATTGTTAGTTGAATTGCCTGGAATTAAGCTCCAAAGGGCAAAACTACTCAAGCAACGAAGTACCAAGTTCTCTCTGGTGCCTGGATACCATTCAAGGAATACCAGTGAGGTCTCAGGATTTTTGTGTTACAAGCACACTTGTTCTTGTCCTTTTACATATTTGTGCACATGCCTTTATTGGCCGCCTTGGGCAACATGCTTTCTCATAATGCTACTTAGAAAGAAATTTAAAAAATGAGCGATTATCTCCATGATACTGTATCATATTTAGTTATATATTAACATTCATGTGTTACACATTAACATTTATTTGTTTTCTTGTTTTGACTGCTATAGTACATTTTCAGGAAATGTTGTTTACATTCTTGGCCAGGAGTCTTTAGATAAGACACAAAGACTATTAGCCAATGAGTACTTTGGACTTCTATTCCAAACTCTGTTGTTTACTTCACTGTAGGTTTTTTTTTTTTTTTTGCAACTTGTTTGGTATTTTGTAAAGTACTTTACACTTTTAAGGGTTAACTAAATTTGTATAATAATCATGTTGAAAATGCTGCAAAGCTTCAAAGGAAAAGCACCATAGTGAATATTAAAAAGCATATTTTAAGAGGCTTAGAAGCTCCTAAAAGAAGTGTTTAAGGTGACACAGTGGGAGATCAACAGCTAATTAGGAATTGCTGTAGATGTTTAAAAATGAAATATTTTATGCCAGTAAATGTGAATATTTAGATGAAAGAGATAAACTTCTGAACACATAGGATATACCAAACTAACTCAAAAAGCCCCAAAATCACCCACCCAAGTTAGCAGCTAGAGGTGGTCTGTGACTTCAACAAAAATGGTCTCAGTTCAGCACTGGATGGCAGGGGAATGAGCACAAGGAGTAAGAATAGACAGTTCTACTGGGGAGTTTTGCTGTAAAGGAGGCAGATCTAAATCTGCTACACATCTGATCTTACAGACACACGTCCGTGTGAGCACACACATTGCTTCACCAGACGACTGAAGTTAACTTCAGTAACTGTCTGGATTTCAGACTGGATGGTTTTCATGTTATTAATGTCTGGATAGGTTGCAACATCTCTGGATACTCAGATAACATCACATTGGATTATGCTTATCTCTAAAAGCTTCACCTGTCTCTACAAGTCGAGTTACTAAAGTGACTTTGTTTCTCTTCCTTCACTGTCTCATTGGGTTTTCCAAGATTTCTTACTTTCCTACCCTTTTGGTTTTCATCATTGGGTATCTGTTACAGCACCACACCCAGTCTTCCAGTCCTCAGAGCTTTCCCTGGAACTCTGTTTATGTAATCCAGCTAGACCGGCATTTTGCAAAATGGTTTCTGAGGAACACTAGCCGCATGGGATACATTACCAAGAAGGTTTCCACGGTCAGCTAGGTTTAGGAAACGCTGCATACCGGATCCAGCACCAGCACCCTCCCCTCTCTGGAAATTAACAATGTCCATAGCATATTAGAGGATTTTTATTCAACACAGCCCTTTACAATGGAAATATTTGCAACTGGGTCTGAAAATGTGCTAAGATATTAGCAGTTTACTTTCAAATCACTTCAGCATAGACTCGATCTGTGGCCCTAAAAGAAAATGCATCATTTGGGTGGTCAGCCAATATTCCAAACACCAGAAATAATTTCAAATGCTTGTTATATGTACCTAAAAAAAATACCTTACAGTTTGCCAGTTGGCATAATAACTATTATACATTGTTTTTTTTTTGGAAGAAATTAATGACTGATTGACTAGCCTGACAAATGAGTGGTGATATTAAAGGTATTTAGAATATGTGAATTGACTGAAATCCGATACTGTCACAGGTGTGCACAGGTGTGCACAGGTAACCAGGTTCTTAGTGATCGAGGACAAAGAATTGAACCGAACACACAAAGTTTATAGCATAAAGAAAGAGGGGAGGTTTATTAAGTGATAGTGCATACCACAGGACACGGGAGCGAGCCAGCTCTGAGCAGAGGAAAAAAGGGGACGTGGGCTGGGGGATTCTATTCTTATAGGGGCAGAAGCCCCCCTGCTAGTCTTTGGCGGGCTTTTCCTGCACGGGTACAAGGAGTTGGATTTTCAAAGCTACTGCGCATGCGTGGTTTCCCATGACTTTCTTGATTGGCTACTGGAGAAGGGAGTCCCACAATGTTATTTCATTGTAATGATATTATAATGAATCAGGGGTAGCGGGAAGGCGCATTCTATGATTCAGAGTTGTCCCAGAAAACAGGAACAACCCGTCTTAGGGGGTCTTTGTCATGTATAGATGTTTTCTACCTCAGCCCTGCAGGGCCTCTGGAGCTTCCTTCCTGACTACCTCCTGCCTCAACTTCCCCCTGAGAGACATGGTTCTCAAAAATCTTTTGGGGGTTGTTGAAGGATGAAGATCCGTCTTCCATAGCTGCTTCAGGCTTAGATTGGACAGTAGACCCTGCCTATTGAGAACCACGGAACTCTCGCCCTATTCTATCTAGAGGTTGAAGAGGAATTCCTGAGGCCACCGCAGATGCTGTATGTTGGTCAGCTTTCGACATCGTTCTCAGGGATTGGTTGGAAACCTTGGAGCGTCATCAGTTTGAAGTGGAACTGCTTAAGTCTAGAAGAAACAAATTTAACAAGTAAATTAAATAAGCAAGGTCCTAAAAGTAGTAAAACCAGCAGTGTTATTAAGGGCCCTAAGAAGGGTAATAACCATGTTAAGCCAGGGAACCAGGAGGTTAGGGCTTCCTTAATCCCTTGGCCCTGTTGATTATACTTATGTAGCCATTCTGCCTGTTCATAAATTTTCTTTATGTTAGTTTCAATCATTCCGGCATTATTTACATAGGTGCAGCAGGTTTTATTGATAACAGCACATACCCCTCCTTGTTCTGCTAGAAGATAGTCAAGGGCAAGGCGGTTATCCATGACTACATTTGCCAATGAGTCTACTGATCTTGAGAGTCCAGCTAGAGTACCAGCAGTATCTTTGGAGATTTCTTCTATAATCTTAGTGAGTTCCCTTAGAGTGGCCTCATGATAGGCGAAAGCCTCCCCAGGGGGCTGCAGCGGCTATAGTGGCAGCAGCTCCAGCCACTACTAGACCAAAAGCTCGTTTTTTTCTGCTGAGAGATGGACTTCCAGGACCCATGGTTATATTTATAACGGTAAGGTCTTGGGGTGCCAAGGTCCCTAATGTACAGTCACCCCCATGTTTAGAGTTGCTGAGATGAGTATAAGCAATAGCTTCTTGTTTAATAGGATACTGCTTCCTGTGAGGGTAATCTGACCTGGGTTTTAACTGGATTTTAACTGGTAATGCAGTCTTTGCTCTTCCAGGAATCCCTGACTCCCAAACTAGTGGGTTTACTGCATCCAGAACTGAACTTGGGATTTCTTCCTGATTTTGAGCACTACTGATTATCATCACCTTACTTAACTCAAATGGCACTTCAGGGAACAACAAGATGGTTCCCATCCGAGCTAAAAGGTCCTGGCCTAACAGAGGAATAGGGCACTGAGGAACAATTAAAAAGGAGTGTTTGAATATTCGACTCTCAAATTGGCAAGTGATAGGGAATGTATAGAAATATGCCTTTGGATTTCCTTCGACCCCCATTACCTTAACTGATTTGGAGGAAAGAGGTCCAGAGTAAGAGTTAAGGACAGAGTAAGTGGCCCCTGTATCAACAAGAAAGTCGATTTTCTTACCTGCCACATCTAGAGTTACCCGGGGCTCCTCGGTAGAGATGGGAATATGAGTATTCCCTGGGGCCGACCTGTTCCCCGGGCACCTTCAGTCCTCAAGAGTAGCCATGGCCTTGGGAGATGACCCCTTTCCACTATGGGAACGGGGACAGTCTACCTTCCAGTGCCAGGGATCAGAACTGAAGTTCTTGCATAGAGGACAGGGCCTCGGAGGAGGCTGAGTGCAGTTCTTTGGCCAGTGTCCAGGTCGCTTGCACTTATAACAGGTCTGATCCTTTTGCCCCTGATTCTTTTGAGGCCTCCCCGAGCTCCCCTGATGGGGCTGGTTTCCGCCAATGGCACACTAAAGGCTAGTGCGAGGAGCTCTGCTTGCCTCTCCCTTTCCTTCTTTCCCTGTTTTCTTTCCTCCAAATCCCTATTGTTAAAGACTGAAAAGGCTGTATCCATGAGCTGATCTAAGGGGGTCTGCGGGCCCATTTGTAATTTCTGAAGCTTCCTGTGAATATCAGGGGCAGATTGAATTATAAAATGCTGTCCTATCAAGATTCGACCCTCCGGGGATGAAGGGTCCAAGTTTGTATATTTTTTGGAAGGCTTCTACTAGTCTGTTTCTGAAGAGAGCTGGGTTCTCTTCCTTGCCCTGAAAGATTTCCCTAACCTTTTCATAATTTACAGGTTTCTTGATGCAGTTTCTCATTCCTGCCAGTAAGCAATATATCATTGCATCCCTACTCCGGATCCCTGCCTGAGTATTGTATCCCCAGTTAGGTTCCTGGTCCAGGACAGCTTGGGCAGCTGGCTGGTTAGTGCCAGGGTTCTGGGTATGCAGCTGATCTGCATACCTACGGGCCTCCTCCCAGATCCGCTGTTTTTCGTCTGGGGAACAGCAGGTGGTCAGAATTATGTACAAATCCCTCCACGACATACTAAATGCTAGAGTAAGAGTCTGGAAATTACTAGTGAAACGTGAAGGGTCCTCTGAAAAACTCCCTAGCCTGTCTTTACATTGTTGTAAATCAGTTATAGAGAATGGCACTTGTACCCTTATAGCACCTTCAGGGCCTGCTACCTCCCTCAAGGGTAGGAGTGCAGGAGTGGTAGGGAGATAAGAAGCGCCACTTCTAGTATGTCCTGCAGGGCTGGGTTTTTCCTCAGCTGGTGGCTTTAGGTTACCCATAGCATAAGGTGGTGGAGAGGTCGCTCCCTCTAAGGTAGGGGCAGAGACTTCAGAACTCTGGGGTTCCCTTAATCTCCCTTGAGAGACAGGCGGGGAGCTAAGGAGGGTATCTTCTAATTGATCAACACTTGGGCCTGTAGGTTTTGTCAGGGTGGAGCTGGAGCAAAACGAGGGATCTCGGTACAGAGCCATAAATGCCTGCACGTAAGGAACTTCAGACCATTTGCCTTCCCTCCGGCAGAATAGATCTAGCTGTAGGATAGTATTATAATTTGTGCTCCCATTCTCAGGCCATATCTCTCCATCCCCCTAATTTATACTGGGGCCAAACAGTGTTACAAAAGAAAACTAATCTCTTCTTTTTTTAAATTTTTTGGGGTCAAATTTATCCCAGTTGCTAAGAATGCAACCCAATGGTGATTTGGAAGGGATGGAAGATGTAGTTCCCATCTCGACTGCGGTGATCCTAAGAGAGAAGGAAAAGAAACAAAGATACTCCTTTGCAGACTAGAGGTGTCCCTCTCTTTGCTGCCCTTAGGAGATTCCTAGTGGGCCATGGGCGTCCCCTGGGATCCCACCGAACTACCAGACGTCTCTGACGAAAGAAATCCTAGTGAGTGTCGGCCAACAGAAATCGAAAAGACTTAAGAGAATCACCACAGTCTACTTTTGTCTCTAACTATTGGGAAGGAACCAGTCCTGCATTCTTGAGCAATTGCCTATAATTCTGAAAATCCCAGACTCTACCCTTGTGGCCCTAGTACATTTCCATTTCTGTATTCTTCATCTACGGGGACCCCCATTTTCCTGTAAGCTTTAAGATCTGGGGCAAAGGAAGTGTCTTACTAGAAAAATAATTTCTGGCCCTATAAACCATTAAGAGGAGCACCAAGATGGTCTTATTAAATGACTCTTTTCCAAATCACAAAGACCCTTAAATATTCCATGTAACTTTCCAGAGCTTTAAGAAATTGTACCTGCATCTGAAATCTCCCAGAAAGGACCTCAAGAGATGTCTAAAACACCGCCTTTCATACTGGAGGCGGATCTCGTAGAGGGACAATGAACTGAGAGGGGAAATTAAAATACCCTTATAGAAACAAGTAAACCACCTTAGAATTCCAAATTCAATTGATTAGGTAAGAGTGGCTCTATGCAGCCATTCTAGTAACCAGCGACAAGCAGGCACCTGTTGTGCAGTTCTGAGCGATGTTGCTGCTTACAATGATAGTATACATGTGGCAAAGATGGGAGTGGCTCATTCCTGCAACTGTACTTAGTGCTAGCCTATCAATGACCCCAAGGTAGATATCTTAGTACAAAGACAGCAGGAACCCTTCATACATAAAAGGCAAGTGGGGTGTGAGTGAAGGTATAAAGATCAGAAGTCAGTTGGGGAGGAAAAGCATAAAAGACTGTCCGTGGGCCTGATGAAAAGAATGCAAAAGGAAGTCACAGCGCAGGTGAGGTGGTGACTGATATCCCGCTTGGAAGATCCGACTATGCCTACTGGGAGAGTGGCCGCGGGGTGGGGCAGTGTTTTGTGCTTTCCACAGTGTGCCTGACCGTTGTGCGGACATTTTCTTGTACCTGGCGGGGACTAAGGCTAACCCCATTCCGCATCCAAGTTATCCTATCACAGGAGTCTTCAAGCGGCGGGCGCCCTTGTGGCTTTTAACTGCCCGACCTGTGCCCGCAAATTAGCGGCCGACCTTCCATCACGGAACATCAGAGTCACCGAAACAGAATAGGTGATAACGGAAAAGGGCATCCCGGGTGTCAGAGCAGCAAAGGGGGGCTTACCACTCCGGTGTCTTCTCCTGGCTGGCTCGCCAAAAACTGTCACAGGTGTGCACAGGTGTGCACAGGTAACCAGGTTCTTAGTGATCGAGGACAAAGAATTGAACCGAACACACAAAGTTTATAGCATAAAGAAAGAGGGGAGGTTTATTAAGTGATAGTGCATACCACAGGACACAGGAGCGAGCCAGCTCTGAGCAGAGGAAAAAAGGGGACGTGGGCTGGGGGATTCTATTCTTATAGGGGCAGAAGCCCCCCTGCTAGTCTTTGGCGGGCTTTTCCTGCACGGGTACAAGGAGTTGGATTTTCAAAGCTACTGCGCATGCGTGGTTTCCCATGACTTTCTTGATTGGCTACTGGAGAAGGGAGTCCCACAATGTTATTTCATTGTAATGATATTATAATGAATCAGGGGTAGCGTGAAGGCGCATTCTATGATTCAGAGTTGTCCCAGAAAACAGGAACAACCCGTCTTAGGGGGTCTTTGTCATGTATAGATGTTTTCTACCTCAGCCCTGTGGGGCCTCTGGAGCTTCCTTCCTGACTACCTCCTGCCTCAATACTTGCTTTCATTATTTACTCCACCAGATTGTGCAGGAGAGATAATTGTCACTCACCTCAAACCATTTCAGTGCCCACCATTACCTGCTAGAAAATCCTAAGAGTTAGGCATTCCCAAAGTGCATTTGCAAAAAAAAAAAAAAGATTTTTTAAAAATAGGCATTGTAGCCCTGCCTGGCATAGCTCAATCCACTGAGCTATGCCAGCCAGAGCTAAATAAATAAAATCTTAAAAAAAAATAGGCATTGTAAGTGGAGAGTACAAGATCTGTAAGTCAAGGGTAATACTTGAGGCACAAATTCAAAATAAAGTTAAAATAAAAGCGTGACTTCCTCTGAGCACGCGGATGAGTATGTATGCGCTGACTTAGGCAGGGCAGAACGTGTGAGAACACGGACGCACGGAGAACTTGTCCAGTGCCCACCCTGGGAACCAGTCACAGATCTCTGTAATGCCTACAGAGCTGCCCAGCCTTCTCTAAAAAAAAAGTGTAAAGGAGGAAAGAGTGCCTTTGCCATGTTGATTTCCTGTAATTCACTGAGCCCAGGGGATCCAAGCTAAGGTAAAAACTTCTAACTCTTCTACACTCTAATGGGTGTTATCAACTGACTTAAACACATTTGATTGTTTATAGGAATCAGATTCTTTTTTGTAACTTCCTCCTTTTAGGAGGAGCTGAGGCCTGGAGCTCTCCTCCCCCCACAAATCCAGATAACAATGAAGTCAAGGGTCAGCCCAGATTCTGCAACATAAACACTTAACCAGCCACGGTCATATCACCTGTCCTTATTAGTGTGAGCAAGTTCAAATGCCGTTTTATCACGTGCCCAACTTGTGTGCTTTATGAAAGGTTCACTTCAGGTAAAAGTGATAAATTCTAACAATTCAGCTAACTTCCTGGAGCCAGTTAATGACCGTCCTCAGGGAAATCTGTTGAACAATGTGATATTCTGGGATCCTGGAACCTAAGAGACCATTTATAAAGGGTGGGGGCTACTGGGCTCACTAGATACTTCAAACTGATTCAGGCTCATACAAAATCCCCACACAGTAAAAGATTTTACTAGACAGAAGAAAAACAGTAAGCACTAAATAGCATACCAAAATGCACGGGTATGATCCATTGGAGAGAATAAAGTAAATGCACTTAGAAATAACATTTGCATCGTTTAGGTACTTGTATGAATCTTGTTTAATATCACAGTTATCCAACCTTCTCTCTTCACCTCATTACCTAAAAACATGTGAGGTTATAAAGTTTCCTGAGGGCCAGAGTGATCACATTTGTGTGTTTGTAGGAGATTTTATATGTCATAGGAAATGTCTAGAAGGAGACCACTGATCAATCTTATTTGGGATTCCTTTCATTTTGGAAAGAGCACTATCTTGGGAAATCTGGGTTGGGGTGTAGTGGAGGCACTGAGTCGAGTGCAGCAGCAACTCATGTGGGGGTCACAACTGCAGTTCCACAGTCAGCGATTCTATTCATGCTGTGTGTATAGCATGGGTTGGGCACTGATAGCCATAGAGACATATATAGGCATTGAGCTATAAACCTAAATACCTACAATTAAAATTTGAGTAGAAGTGTTTTGGTACAGAGGCAATGCTGTAGAAATGCAACATAACTTGGAATGATGAGGTGAGACTTAGGAGAAGAGTGTTCAAAATTTCTTCAACCTATTGGCTGTAAAATCTTAAAGCTTTTGTTTGTGGTCCCCTCTACTCTTTCTCTACTCTTAGCTCTGGTTCTAGGAGTCTTTCGTTCTGAGAACTCCTAGGTTTGCTTCTGCAGGGATCTCTAGTCTATGCCATTGCCCCCAGAAAGACATGAAAGGGTGCTTCTGTGGATGCCCTGAGCACCAGTCAGTCCCTGACTTGCTCCCACTCCATGCCACCTCACACCAGAAACAACCTCTCCTTCATGTGTGTCAGAAGGCATTCCTCACCAGTGGAGCTCAAAGCTCTGGGAAGAATGCACCTGGAGCACCTGGAGCACGAGGGAGGAAGGAAACTGGTTGAACAGGTGGACTAGTATTTACTTTGTCAACAGAGAGAAAAGCCACACAAACCAGGGCTCCTCATATCACATTTCTTACCCTAGAACTTCCGTCTTGCTTCTGTAAGGAACTTAAAGTCTAATCTAATCAGAATGGAGAAAGAAGTCTTTGATATTGTTAAGTTGTGAAGCGTCTGTCAGCATTGCAAGACCAAAAATAATGCTGGGATATCCAAAGGAAGCCTGTGGCCATCAAATGAGGCTTAAATCTGAGGCATTTCCTGTTGGGGCAGGAAGATGGGCCACAGTGGAGCCTGAGCTAAGCAGTTAATGCAGGGCATTGAGAATGAGGTAGTGAGCTGTAAAAGGACTTAGTCCTTTCATGAGTTCTGGAAACTTAAAAGGCAAGAGGAAGTAAGTGAGTTGACTAAATGAGAATGAGGAGTAGTATGTACAGGTAGCTTACTGGGAACCACCAAGAACAACAAATGAAAGTATTTAGGGATTGGGGAAAGAAAGAAGATCCAGATTAAAGACTACACACAGGAGAAGTTGGAGGCTGAAGGAGCAGAGCAAAGGGTAAGGCATGGCTGAGAATTTCTGTAAAAAGTGTCCAATAGTCATAGGTTGAGATATGCATACTAGAAAAGAGGTCTGAACTAAGGAAGATGGTCCTGAGGTCTCTTCATTAAAGAACCCTGATCCCCAGAGACACAGTCTGCTAAGAGAAACCTAGGCTTCATCTAGAAGGAGGTGGAAAAGAGAAAAATGGAGGTAAATTATCGGGCAAGGACAGGGAAGGCATGTTCAGTGCCCCTTCCTTCCTTCCTTCCTGCCTTCCTGCCTTCCTGCCTTCTTTCCTTCCTCCCTTAAATTAAGTTTATTGGGGTGAATAGGTTAATAAAATAATATGTTTCAGGTGTACAATTCTATGGTACACAATCTGTATGTTGCATTGTGTGCGTGTGCTCACCACCCAAAGTCAAATCTTCCATTACCATATATTTGACCCTTTACCTTTTAGCACCCACCCCCACCCCCTTTGCTCTGGTAACCATCATACTGTTGTCTGTATCTATGAGTTTTTATTTGTTTGTTTGACTTCTTTGTTCATGTATTGCTCTCAGTGATTTATCTCACATCTGAGTGAAACCACATGGCTCTTGACTTTTTGTGTCTGACTTATTTTGCTTAGCATGATATTCTCAAGATTCATCCATGTTGTCACAAATGGCAGTATTTCATCTTTTCTTATGGCTGAGCAGTATTCCATGGTATGTATATATATATATATATGTGTATATATATATATATATATATATATATATATATATATATATACACACACACACACACACACACACTACATTCCTTTTTATCCAATCATCTCTGAAGGACACTTCAGTTGTTTCCATGTCTTGGCCACCATGAATAATGCTGCAATGAACACAGGTGTGTGTATCTTTGTTTTCAATTTTTTCAGGTAGACACCAGAAGAAGTGTTTCTGGGTAATATGATAACTCTATTCCTAGTTTTTGAAGGAAGCTCCATACTGTTTTCCACAGTGACTGTGCCGGTTTACATTCCCACCAGCAGCAAAGGAGGATTCCCTCTGCACCACCTCCCTAGCACAGTTATTAGTGTCTTGTTGGTGTTCAGTGAGCTTCAACTCTATTACAAGTTTATTAATTACATGAAATCCCATGGTTGTAACTCACATCATTTCCACACAGTTATATATAATTTGTACAACTAAGATTTTTTGTACAGTATAAAATAATTTTAACTTTGAATCAAGAGTAAATATTTCCTCCAGCATTTATTAATTCTCTTTGATATACTTTTACCAGAATTTACTAAATTTTGATATCTCTTCATCTCTTCAAATGGCTTCTCTTAGAGATATTTACACACATACAACATTAATCAACATGTTTCCCCATTCTTGCTTTCTCAGGCCTACTTATATTTACTTATTCTGCCCCTATACTGAGTTCCAGCTCAAGCCTAACTTTCTGTGGAAATTCCCCTGACTTCAAATGGCACTGATCATGGGTGATAGTACAGTGTTTATTGAACACTTTATTACAACCTATTAATGGAACCTGAAATCAAGTTACAGAGTAATGACTAATATTTTTAAAAGTGAAATTAAATAGAACAGAACAGAAAACAGCATGCATCACATGTAGTAAGGATAAGTGTTATAAGTCATATATTGACACACATATGGATACTTAGGGGCCTAATGTATAATGTATTTCTGAATGTAGGTAGAATATCACTGATGCTGTGGAAAGAGTGTGAGGAACTGAGAGATCTGGTCTACCACCCCAATCCCTTCCCTCACCCTGTGATCCTGGGCAAACTCAGTCCCCCTCCTTCTCTGGGCCTTAGTGATCTTCTCTGTAAAGTGAGAGAGTAAAGTTGGTTCCCAAAAGTCTTTTTCAGCTTAAGCTTTTAGGAGTCTTGATTCTTAGAACTCTAGGAAATAATGTAAGGAGAGGGAGACAGTTGTGGAAGTGAAAATAAGCTGAATTTCAATGATACAGTTTTTAGAAGAGTTAAATGTACTAATACTATTCTCTCGAGGGCCTATTAAGCACTGGCCAGTGAGCATGGGCCTTAACATAAAGTGTTTGTAACATTTTGTCACAGAGAACTTCTGCTGAACCTCAGGATGGTTTGGGTTATGCAACTGTGGGTGTCGGATTAAAGACAGAGTTAGATTCTTCTGCATAATAGAGGGGAGGAGGGACAATGGTGAGGAGGAATTCAGGAGAAAGAGAAAGAGGCCTGAAAGCCCAGGCTAATGAGTGAAAAGAGTCCACAGGAGAAGTCTTCACTGGCAGAAATAGCCCAAGAAGAAACATTAGAGAACAGCAATATCTAATAGAGATTTTTGTGGTTTTGAGACGGGAAGCCGTGCAATGCAAACCCATTGTCTTCATTTTCCCTCTGACGTCTTTAGAGATAGAGTCTGCAGTAATTTTTGTAAATGAATTCCAAAAAGTTGCAAGGCATGAGCTATGAGTCTAGCTTGACTAAGCGTGAATGCAGGATAGCACATAAGCAGCGCAGCGGCCAGAGGAAGAGGAGCCGTCTGAGGATGACTGCACACTTTTGCAACAACCCCCTGAAGAGAGATGATGTTATCTTCACCTCCTCCGGCTATACTCCAGGAACCCAACTGCTCCCTCACAGACATGGTATGGGATGCAACCCCCGACTCCACCCCCACCTTTTCAAATACATTTATGATTCTCTTTGAAATGGGGATCCTTGTAGGGAGTCATGGTCTACGATAGAAAGTTCAATTTCCATTAAATTCACCTTTTTTTTAAAAACAGAAAACATTACTATGCTAGTGTTTAGCATCTAACAAACTGTACATGTTTCTGATATTTTATTCCTTCTTTAGGTGATGGTACTAAAAAATTGTTCTCACCATGGAAACCTCAGTGCTGGCTTTGGAAGAGGCCACTTCTAATTAAAAGACCATTTCTAATTGTGCTTTGGTATGCTGAGTGTTAATGAAAACAAAGGGGTCTATATTTTTTAAGTAATTATCTGCTTGTATGTTATTTTATCCCTAGCCTTTAGTGTACCAACATCCTTAAATGACAAATGAAAATTGTGCTTTCCAAGTGCAGAGAATCAGTTCTTAAAACAGGGCTTCCAGAGGTGAAGGAAACATGACTCAATCTTCTTGCCTGGTCCTGGGAACCGTTCATGCAAATGAGGAGACAGCTGTGGGCCTGCAGAGCTCCCTATCAGCCAGTCTTCTATGAGCACGGCAGCAGCTTGCTGGGAAGAATATGGGGTACAAGACAAGAAATGGTTTTACAAACTAGGATGTATGAGGGGGGGACCCAAACATGGAATTTATTTATTTAAAAAATTGTGTATTTATTCTTACATGTTTAAACTTCAGCCACCTTCAAAGTCCTCTCTGTTTGATGCAATACACCTATGGAGATGGTTTGTCCACTGCTCAAAACAGTTTCTGAACTTGTTGGGTTTGATGCCATTTAGTACTTCTGCTCTTTTCTTTTGTTTCGCTTCTTCCACATCTGCAAAGCATTTCTCTTTGAGGACTTTTTTCATCTGGGAATATAAAAAAAAGTCACTCAGGGCAGGATCCAGTGAATAGAGAGGGTGGGGCACAGAGGTGATGCTGTTTTTGGTCAAAAACTGCTGAACACTCCGCACTGTGTGGGCAGTTACACTTGTAAATCATCCCTCATGAAATGGGCAAACTTGTTGAAAGGGTCTTCAAGAAAATTCACTGAAGCCAAGCACAGCCTCAAAAAACAACGCCTGTTGGTGCACTGATACAGATGGGTTCCTAGAACACTCACCTAGCCTGTACTACAAAGGGCCCACCCTCCAGAATGCAGTTCTGTTTTTGGAGGGCCCACCTTCATACTCTTTGGTCTACATCTTTTTTCCACTTCTGCATATAAAGGTCATTTTAAACCTATTTTCTTGGAATGTGTGAGTTTTCATGTTCATATCCCCTCAGATGAGTGGTGGTAGTGGTGGGCGGGATGGGAAAGTTGAGGGTTTTGACTCAGGTGGGGATTCTTGAGTTTGATCCAGATGGGTTTAAAAATGGGCCTGTCCATGGATTGGAGAACCTGGATCCAAGGGAGGCTGCACCTGCATCGTTGTAGCCTCCCATAGAAGGGGAAGTTGATTACCAAACGCATCCTCCAAATTGCTGACTCTGGAGTTGCCAGAAAGAGACAACCAAGTAATAGACACAAAGCAGCAGGCAGGATTTATGTGTTCACCACCCAAAGTCAAGTCTCCTTCTGTCACCATTTATCCCCTATTAACGAATGTCACCCTAATAAATTCAATAAAAACTGAAAAAAAAAGGGCATCACATGCAGCCCTTCAAGACAACAATGTCAGAATCTTAAATAAAAGAAATGCATATATTTTTCTGCACTTTGGGGGGGCGGGGGGAAGCAAAGCACAAAGCAGCAGGCAGGAGAACCAGGATGAAAATGTGGCAGGAAGATGACCTGGGGGAATCTTAGTAATACTTACTCTGTTAAAAGTTAGGGATAGTGTTATTTATGAGTTGAATTGTGTCCCTCCAAAAGTCTTAGGGTGGAGTCCTAACCCCTAGTTCCTCAGAATGTGACCTTATGGAGATAAGGTCTTTACTGGGATAATCACATTAAAATGAGGTCATTAGGGTGGGCCGTAATCCAATGTGATTAAATTGGGGAAATTTGGTCACAGAAGTGTGCGCAGAGGAATGCCACCTGAAGACTAAGGCAGAAATCAAGGTGGTGTTTCTATAGACCAAAAAAAAAAAAAAAAAAAAGCCAGAGATTGTGAGCAAACCACCACAGTTAGGGGAGAGGAAGGGGGAGAGGAAGGAACAGATTCTTCCTCCCAGGCCTCAGCAAGAGCCAATCCTGCTGACATTTTCATCTCAGACTTGCAGCCTCTGGGAGTGTGAGACAACAAATTTTGGTCATGATTCTCTGTTATGGTCACCGGGAAATGAACACAGATGCTGGGAGGTTTTAGATTCCTGTGTTTAATTGTAACCCCTCCTCACCCCACTTCTGGCTTTTATAGATGAGGGACAACAGGAAGTTAGATTAAAAAACAAGAGCACAGCTGCTATCGCATGAAGATCAACACTAATTCTGGAACAGCTGACTATAAAAACAGATGACAGATTTACATTTCAGTAGTCCAACCTGCTGTTTTCAGATATGGAAACCAGAGTCCAGAAGGAAAGGTCATGATATGGTCACATGGTGTGTCAGTGACCAGTGGTGGACTCCTGTGTTAGTTCACTAGGTCTACCATGGCAAAATACCACAGACTGGATGGCTCAAACAACAGACATTTATTTTCTCACAGTTCTGAAGCCTAGAACTCAAATATCTAGATCTTGGTCCATTTGGTGTCTTCCAAAGCCTCTCTGCTTGGCCTGCAGATGGCCACCTCCTGGCTGTGTCCTCACAGGGTCTTTCTTCTGTGCACAAGCGTCCTGGTGTTGCTAACTTTCCTCTTTTTATGGTAGCACCGTATAGTGCCCAAATTTCTTTTTATAGTAACACCATATAATAGTAAGATTGAATCAGGGCATAGCCTAATGCCCTTCTTTTTACTTAATTACTTCTTCAAAGGCCCTGTCTCCACATATTCTAAGGCATAGGGAGTTAGGACTGCAGCATTTGAATTTGGGGAGCACCCAATCCAGCCTATAACATTCTGGCCCCTGACGATTCATCATGTTCTTCTCACATGAAAAGTACATTCACCTCAATCCCAAGAGCCCTAACGTCTTGATGCTAAGCACCAGTAAGTCCCAAACCTCATCTATATATCTCAGTCCAATGTGGCTACAACTCAAGGTATGATGCATTTTTAGGCAAAATTTCTGTTCAGCTATGAACGTGTCAAACCAGTTATCTTCTTCCAAAATATAGTGGTGGGGCAAGCAGAAGATAGACATTCCCATTCTTAAAGTGAGAAATCAGAAAGAGGAAAAGGACCACAGGTCCCAAGCAAGTCCAAAACCTCTGGGGGGAAAATTGTATTCAGTTTTAAGATATGAAAACAGTTCTCCTTGGCTGGATGCCCTGTCCCTCAGGCCCATGCGACGGCAGCCCTGCCTCCCAGATCCATGGAGGCAACATCACCCCGAGACCCAGGGCAGCAGCTGTTCTCCTGAGGTCCTGGGGGTCAGCAGCTTGGCCCACTGAAACTGAGGAGTTGGCCCTGCTTTTGGGAACTGAAGAAGGGACAGTGCTGCCTCTGGGATAATTCTTCCCACTTTTAGAAGGACAATGCATGCTCCCAGCCCGGTAGCTCTACTGTCTTGCTCTGTAGAATTCCAGGTGTTCCTCTCACCCCTTATCTGTCCCTTTCCTTACAAGTTGGTCAGTCACCCTGAAGCAAGTCTCTGCTGATTTGGTTGATAGGATCTGGCGCCACACCTGTAGTATTTCCTCCTCACAGGATTGTCCGGCTACGCCCTTGTTGTCCTCTCCAGAAAAAACTTATTTCTTGCAAATGGGTAGGTAGAGAATTTTTCTAAATGCGCATGTTTTGTTTCCCTTTTGCTTAACAATTCCTTATTTAATTTATCTCCTCTTTCACATTTTACTACGAGCAATAAGGAGAAATTGGAGTGCTTAGACTCTTCTTAGAAATCTCCTTAGTGAAATATCTAAGTTCATCCCAAACAAAGGCTGCCTTCCACAAAACACTTGAACTCAATTCAGCCATGATCTTTGCCACTTTGTAACAAAGCTCTCCCTTCCTCCCCACTGGGAGGAAATAACAAATTCCTCAGTTTTAGCTGAGCTCTCACCAGAATCAACTTTAATTTCCGTATTTCTAGCAACAATCTCTTCAAGGCAATCTCAGCTTCTTCTAACATGCATCTCAAAACCCTTCCAGCCTTTTCCTGCTACACAGGTTCAAAGCCAGTTCCACATTTTTAGGTTTGTGTTACAGAAGCATTCAACTTCCCAGTACCAAAATCTGTATTAGTTTCCTAGGGCTGCCTTAACAAAATATCACAAACTGGGTGGTTCAAGTGACAGAAATTTATCTTCTCACAGTCCAAAGACCAGAATTCCAAGATCAAGTTTTTGGCAGGGTTGGTTTCTTCTCATGCCTCTCTCCTTGGCTCATTAGAATATAGAAATGCAAATGATTATTTATGTTGATTTTGTATCTTGCAATTTCCCTGAACTTGTTTATTAGTCCTAATAATTGTGTGTGTGTGTGTGTGTGTGTGTAGTCTTTAGGGTTTTCTACATATAAGATCATGTCATCTGCAAACAGATAATTTTACATTTTTCTTTTCCACTCATCTTTTCTTTCTTTCCCTGGCTGAATTGCTCTAGCTAGGACTTCTGGTGCTATGTTGAATACAAGTGGTGAGAGTGAGCATCCTTGTCTTGCTCCTGATTTTGGAGGAGGAGATTTTGTTACAGGGTGCAGCCAAGAGGGGGGACCCCAAATGGGCATTTGAAATGGGGTCCAGAACTTAAGGTGTCCAGGAGATTTTAAGATGTCTCCACTCCCCCCCCCCGCCACCCCCCCCCCCCCACCCCCGTGTGGGTTGGGGGAAGGGACAAATGGAGCAAGGCCATTGAGAGCTGTTTTGCATAGCAACAGCCTTGCAGCTACCCTCTGGTGTGGTCATTTAACATATCTATAGCCTTTGGCTGGTCTCTTAGATATGTTAAATAGCTGTGGCCATGCCCTGAGCCAGGGGAATGGGAGTAACTTCCCCACCCAGACGTGACTGGGGGCAGATCCCCGGAGCTATAGTGCCTGCGTGGGAGCTCGGAGAAGACTGGCTCCAGGACATGGGGCCACACCTGCCCAGACTCATGATGGCAGCCCAGTAAAGCTGGAAGGATACGAGTTCTGCCATGTGAAGCCGAGTGTGGAAGGAGTCGGAAATGAGGCTGCAGAGGAAGATTGGCCGCGGGGATTTAAAACCCAGACTTGGCGGCCATTTAGAAGAGAGAACCATGCTGCTTTAGGAAGGAGAGCCATGCGCAGCCCTGAGGAGGTGAACCATGCGCAGCCCTGAGAAAGAGAACCATGAGGCTTTAGCAGAATGGGGAGGACGTCAGCCATTGAGAGGGAACCGTGCTGCTTTAGGAGAGAGAACCACGTGGCCTTGACAGAGTGGAGACTCCCGCAGCCCTGAGAGGGAGAACCATGAGGCCTGGACAGAGCAGGGACCCCCACAGCTTTAGAAGGGGAACCACCACCTGGTTTTAGCAGAAATCCCGGCGACTCAGCTGAGGGTGCTGGGAACCCAGGGAGGTCTCCCAGTCGAGATGGAGTACTAACTAGGAAGAACCAGAGGACTGCCTGGGTCATGGACTTCTATTTCCTTTCCTGAGATACGGTACTCTGGACTGGGAAAAAGGGGAAAGAAGGAAGGACTGTGTCTGTTTGTGGGTGTTTTAAGGGACTTTAAGATTTTTGATGAAGACATTAGGTCACTACTTGAAGTCTGTATAGCATTAAATAAACATTTCCTTTCCTTTTCACAAATCTCTGGCATTGAGAGACATCTTTCCTAGGACGGCGGACATGACGGACCTGGAGGCCTTTTAAATAATAGTATATCATCCCAGGTCCCCCTTGTTGTGTTCTGTAACAATTTCAGCCTTTCATCACTGAGTAAGATTTTAGTTGTTTTTTTGTATATCCCTTTTATTATATCAAAGTCATTCTGATAGGGGACTTAAGAGTTGGAAAATTTTTGTTTGATAAGCTTAGTAATCAATGCACGTAAAAGTGTTTGTTCCAGGAACTGAAAGTATGACCCGCCCTGATTCCCGAGGACCATAAGAAGTTCCACCTTTGTTCCTCAGGAGGACTGCAAGCAATGAAGATGACATCGGAGCCATTGTGCTCCAGGGTGAGGTGACCACCACCCAGGACACAGCTAAAGAGCACCGCCCAGGGCGAGAATGCTGAAGTTGGGTTTTTAAAAATCTAATTGACTTTTCCCAGAATTCCAAACCCCTTACCTGTACTTTGTTCTCCTTATAAAAAAAGGCCATTTTAAAATGGAATTTAAGATGGTCTGCTAGGGTATGAACCTGCCATTTTCTCAGACCACCGGCCACCTGAATACAGCGTCCACAAAGATTCAGTCCCTGTTGCTGCTTATTGGGTTTGGGAGTGACGGGCAGCCCTAACTCCAGTCTTTTCTGGTTTCAATTCCTTCTATAATGTTGAGAGATTTTGTTATGAAAGGGTATTGAATTTTGTCAAATGCTTTTTCTACATCTATTGAGATAATCATATGATTTTTTTTTCTGTTCATCTTGTTTCCTTCATTCTTTATGATGCACCATTAATTGATTTGTGTAATGTCAAACCATTTTCACGTCCCAGAGAGAGTCTCACCTCACCATTATGTGTGATTCTTTTCATGTGCTGTTGAATTACATTTGCTAGCATTTTGTTGAAGATGCTGCTGAATTGAATTTGCTGGCATTTTGTTAAAGATGTTTGCATCTATATTTATCACGGATATTAGCCTATAGTTTTCTTTTCTTGAGGTGTCACTCTCTAACTTTGGTATCAGGGTAATGCTGACCCCATAAAATGTACCCTTTCTTCTATTTTTTGCAAGAGTTTGAGATGTTTTGGCATTAATTCTTTTTTAAATGTTTGGAGTAATTCAACTATAAAGTATCTAGTCCTGAGCTTTTCTTTATTTGTATGTTTTTTATTATGAATTCAATTTCCTCACTAGTTATAGATCTGTTCAGACGTTCTATGTCTTTATGATTTGGTGTTGGCAGGTTGTATGTTTCTAGGAATTTGTTTATTTTTTTCTAGGTTACCTGGTTGGTATAGAATTATTCATAGTCCTGGTTGGTATAGAATTATTCATAGTGATCCTTATGATCTTTTTTATTTCTGTGGAATTAGTTGTAATATGTTCTATTTCATTTCTGATTTTATTTATTTCAGTCTTCTCTTTCTTTATCTTGGTCTAGATAAAAGTTTTTCAGTTTTGCTTATTTTTTTAAAAAACACTCAGTTTTGTTAGGTTTTCTATTTTCTGTTTTAGCTATTTCTGCTCTACTATTTTTTATTCATTCTGCTAAGTTTAGGTTTAGTTTTTTAGGTGTGAAGTTAGATTATTTATTTGAGATCTTTCTTCTTTAATTTAGATGTTTATCACTATAAAATTCCCTGTTAATGCTGCCTTTCCTGCCTCCCATATGTTTTGGATATTGTAGTCTTACTTTTTCAAGATATTTTCTAAGTTTTCTTTTGATTTCTTCTTTAATGCCTTGGTTGATCAAAAGTATATGTTTAATTTCCATGTATTGGAGAATTTCCCATTTTCCTTCTGCTATTGATTTCTAGTTTCATTCTATTGTGGTCAGAAGAGATATTTAATATCATTTAAATCTTACATTTGTTGACTCGTTTTGTAACCTAACATATGCTTTATCCTGGGAAATATTCTGTGCTGAGATGAACATAAATGCTGCTGATGCTGAGTGAAACATTCCATATGTCTGTTAAGTCCTGTTAAGTCCATCTGGCCAATGGTGGTGTTCAAGTCCGCTATCTTGGTTGATTTTCTGTCTGGTTGTTTTATCCGTTATTCAAAATGTGGTATTGAGCTCTCCTACTATTATTGTATTGGTATTTCTTCTGTCAGTTCTGTTAATATTTGCTTTACATATTTATGTATTCTGATGTTGGATGAATATATATTTAGAATTGTTACATCTTCCTTTTTAATTGATTTTTTCATATAACATTGTTCTTTGTCTCTTATGATAGTTTTTTACTGAAAGTCTATTTTGCCTGATGTAAACATAGCTACTGCTGCTATTTTCTGGTTACAATTTGCATAGAATATCTTTTTCCATTCCTTTGTGTTCAGCCTATGTGTGTCCTTAAATCAAAAGTGAATTTATTGTAGAGAGTATATGGCTGGACCTTGTGTTTTTATTACATTTAGCTACTCATTTCATTTGATTAGGAAATTTAATCAATTTACATTTAAAGTAATTATTGATAGGAAAGGATTTACCATTACCATTTTGTTGTTTTGTTTGTCTTATAAGATTTTTCTCCCTCTTTTCTTTCCTGTCTATCATTCTTTGTGGTTTTTTTAGGTTGATATGCTTTGATTTCTTTCTCTTTTTCCTATTGCATAACTTCCTAGCTATTTTTTTTTTTTGTAGTTAGCATAGGGCTACGTAAAATGTTTTATGGTCATGATGAGGCAGGAGATAGTCAGGAAGGAAACTCCAGAGGCCCCGCAGGGCCGAGATAGAAAACATGTATACATGACAAAGACCCCCTAAGACGGGTTGTTCCTGTTTTCTGGGACAACTCTGAATCATAGAATGCACCTGCGCACTACCCCTGATTCATTATAATATCATTATAATGAAATAACATTGTGGGACTCCCTTCTCCAGTAGCCAATCAAGAAAATCATGGGAAACCACACATTTACAGTAGCTTTGAAATCCAACTCCTTGTACCTGCGCAGGAAAAGCCCACCAAAGACTAGGCAGGGAGCTTCTGCCCTATAAGAATAGAATCGCCCCCAGCCCACGTGTTCCTTCTCTGCTCAGAGTTGGCCCACTCCCATGTCCTGTGAGTGTACTATCGCTTAATAAATCTTCCCTCTTTCTTTATGCTATAAACTTTGTGTGTTCAGTTCAATTCTTTGTCCTCGATCACTAAGAACCTGGTTACCTGTGCACACCTGTGACAAAGACAGACTATTTTAAGCTGATAGAACTTCAAATGCATACAAATACTCTATACCTTTACTCCCCTCTGAACACTTTTCTTCCTTTTTTTAAAATTGATGTCACAATTTACATCTATTTGTATATTATACCCATTAACATTTATTCATTATAGTTATTGGTAATACTTTTATCTTTTGACTTTTATACTAGAATTAAAAGTGATTTAACTGTCACCATTATAATAATACAGTATTCTACCTTTGTCTATATACTTATCTTTATCAACAAGTTTTGTAATTTCCTATGATATCATGTTGCTTATTAACATCGTTTTATTTCAACTTGACCTCCCTTTAGCATTTTTTGTAAGGCCCTGTTAAGGATAATGAAAAGCTGATTCTTCAGCTTCTGTTTGAGAAAGTCATTATCACTTACTCATTTTTTAAAAAAGATTTTATTCATTTATTTTTAGGGAAGGGGAGAAAGGGAGAAAGAGAGGGACAGAAACATCAATGTGTGCTTGCCGCTTGCACACTCCTAAGTGGGGACCTGGCCTGCAACCAAGGCATGTGCCCTAGACTGGGAATCACACCAGTGACCCTTTGGTTTGCAGGCAGGCACTCAGTCCACACCAGCCAGGGCCACTTACTCATTTTTGAAGAACAGTTTTGCTAAATGTTGCTTTCTTAGCAGCCAGGTTTGTTTATTTTTTCCTCAGCACTCTGATTCTGGGGTGACACTTCCGGCATGCAAAATTTCTACTGAAAATCTTTGGGTAGTTTTATGAGGTTTCCCTTGTAGATAACAAGTTGGTGTTTTTCTTACTGCTTTTCTCTCCCTGTGTTACAATTAACTTGTGGCAATTTAATTATAATGTGTATTAGTGTGAGTTCCTTTTTCATCTTAGTCATCTTACCTCCAGCTCACTTAGTTTCCTGGATCTGGAGTGATTTTTATTTAAGATTTTATTTATTTATTTTTAGAGAGAGGGAAGGGAAGGAGAAAGAGAGAAACATCAGTGTGTGGTTGCCTCTTGCACACCCCTAAGTGGGGACCTGGCCTGCAACCAAGGCATGTGCCATAGACTGGGAATCGAACTGGTGACCCTTTGGTTTGCAAGCTTGAGCTCAATCCACTGAGCTACATCAGCCGGGGCTGGCGTGACCATATCAATACTTGCAACATTTGTAAAAATCTGTATAACCAGAAAACTTAGAATCATTAGGGTCAAAATGGGAAACATATTTTTGAGAGGGAGATAAATGAAGAAAAACTACCCATTTTAAAATTTGGCCACGGGCTAGCCTTGGTGATGAAAACCAACTCACTATGAGTTCATTAGTATCCCATTAATTGCAGTCTTGTGTTGCTAAAGAAAAACTAAGTACAGTATTTTCTGCATTTACATGTAAAAAGAATGAAGAGGTTTCCTCCCAAGAGTTATTTTAAAATTTGTCAGCATCCAAGCATTACTTTTGAAATTGAAAAAAAATGTTAAATTTTTCCACAAAAGAATGTATCAGGAAAAAGAAAGGTGGGGGACAGAAAGGGAGAGAATACATACAACCTGGAGGGACGTGGTTATGCTTGGGTGGATCTGCTACCCTGCTCCCTGGTTTGAGAGCAGACCCTGCCTTGGGAGCCTTCTACCAGCACTCTCTCCTACTAATTGTGCCTTTTCCAAATTATTAGGCAACTTAAGTTTTTAAAAACTATTTAGCAATGTCCTTATTCCTTCAATTTCTGGATTATATAACACTAAACCAAAGAAAATGGCCAACTAAAGGAAACTGATACTTTCCTTCACATTTTTGCAGGTGTATTCATATGTTAAATATTTGGAACTGGGAATGAGTGTGAGAAAAGTGAAGCTGCAATCAGAAAACTGAATGCCACAGAAACAGACTTACTGATTTCTCCAAAGGGTTTTTCCGAGTGATACAGTTTCAGCAGAATGAATGATACGTGTTTTTATGGCCACTGGTCAGAGGGAGGTTGCTGTGGACAAAAGAAGTTCTGCTCTGCGTTCTACCAGGATGAGTGGTGAGAATGCCCCTGAATGCAGGTGATTGCCGGTGCTCACGACGCTGATGTACGACTTTGCTCTGCAGTTGTACTCAGCTCACCTTTCGTGTTGCTGGGAATTTTGTTTCCAACACAAGTGATAAGAGAACAAAATTACTTAATTGGTATTAAATACAGACTATTATCTTTTGCACAATCATTTTTGATCTTGGTAAAATCTCTGAGAAATGTAAGCAAAACTGTGTATGTGCATAAACGTAAAATAAGATCTTCAAGCAGAGCACACCAGGTTATGGCCATCATGTAGAAGACAGAACAATGAAACAATAACCCCAAAACAGGCACCAACCCCACATCAGGCTTGGAGACCACTGTGGGTCTTAAAGACGGTTGCAAAATCTAAAATGGAGACAAAAATACTTATCCTCCTTACCTCACGGGGACCCACAAGAAATGCCAATGGGGACACTTTCATAATAACTTGACTTTTTCACATGGACTTTGTCAAGCGGTATGCATTATGCTAAGTGCATTATATTTTATATCTGTTTTTCCCAACTATTCTGGAGTCTGAGTTCCCTCTCTCTCTCTTCTCTCTCTCTCTTTCTCCTCAATGCCCCCCGCTCTTGTAGAAGAAAAGATTAGAACTCAGAAACTCTAAGTAATTTATCCAAAGTGTAGGTGAATGAATTTCCAATTTCCAACTATGGAGGAGCAAATGTCCAGGATACTGAGTCCATTATTATTTCAAAAAAGGTAAAAACACAACTGAAATGAAAAAAAAAAAAATTTGTGCAGGGCGTAGAGAAGATGCTGTGACTGATTGAATGTGTCAAAAGTGGTTTGCAAAGTTTCTTGGTACTATTCACATTTTGGCCAAATAATTCTTCGCCGTGGACTGCCTTATGCACTGGAAGATGTTTAGCAGCACCCCTGGCCTCTACCCACTAGAAGCCAATAGCCTACATGTTAAAAATATCCAAATCAGTAAAGTTATTGGTGACAATGAAAAATGTGTCTTTCATTTTATGGAAAAAACTAAACGGACTGTTTGGCCAACCCAGACTGTTCTGCTCGGTGTAACTGTATAAAGAGCAGGGCCTGGGAGTAATAGTCTAGGACCTGGCTAGGATCTCAGCTCAGCCATATTTCTTGCTGAGCTGCTTTGCAATTCTTAACTTCACTGGACCTCACTCTAAAATGCTGATACTAACCTTACAGTGTTGTCTTACAAAGCAGAAATAATATATCTAAAGCACATATAATAAAGTGTTATTAATGTTATTGTTATTATTGTTGTAATAGCAAAATGTGCTGGATCCATATGGCTCCCCTGACTGGAAATAAAGCCACACACAAATTTTAAACAGGGTCTCTTTGTTTCCTGATCCACAAGTTGCACCTTGTTCCTGTGGTTGCTGGCATGGTTCCATTACAGCTCTTCACCTGGTAGTTGCTCTTTGTTCTTCACTTAAAAACAAAAGACACCAAAATGTTCCCTCCCTCACCCCTAGTTCACAATATTAGATTTCACAACTTGTTGCTTAGACGGTACTTGGGCAAGGATACTTATAAATGGGCAACAATATGTGTATAGTCCATTACAGGTTTATGAGCTGCTTCCCACTATCCTTTGAGTTATTCTTAAGGGTTCCCAGGAGTCTGCCTCTTTTACTGTTGAGCAAGACCTTTCATTAGTCCTGTTCTCATGAAACAGATTAGCCAAATAATGATTTTTCTGGTCTCCGATCTATTGTACTAGAAAAACCACCTTCGAATGTAGCAGAATACATTGGAATGCATACATGGTTTTCCAAAGAGTTTTAAATAAGGCACATTAATTTTGCCTGCAAGATTGTTCCCGATGAGTCTGAATGGTGAAGCCACTTCTTTGGAGTCAAACAAAATACCACTTACAAGCTAGATGAACTTGTGAATGGGATTTAATTTTAATTAAATGACATGCAGATACAGAAATGATAACATATCGCATGCAATTTTGGTGTAATCACTATATAATTACCCATGTGCTACTGGACAGGAACTGGCCCAGAATGGGTCTGCCTCAGGCCCGCCTGTGGCGTGCAAGTTCTTGATTTCATGTAGGAAAGATTTCACAGCATGAGCCCAGGTGATTTTGAGAGTACATTTATTAAGGCTGGGGCAGCGAAACAAAGGAAGGACTTGGGGTAGAAAGAGTGACAGGAGAGAGCCTACATGGTGCTCTGCTTTGTTTCCCTAGAAAAGTTAGAGGGAAGGCATGAGCCAAGGCGGGGCTGCTGTGGGCTCACGGGGAAACAACTGTCACAGAGACTGAAGTGAGCCAAGGCGGGGCTGCTGTCGGTTCACGGGGAAGTCAGAAAACAGGGGGCAGCAGGACCAGAGGGAAGCCCTGGTTGAGCTACCATTGCTCACTGCTCCCCTGGCTTCAAGTCTCGTTGGGACTCTTGCAGTTTAGGAGGAAAGAAAACGTTCGTGCCCGGGAAGAGCCATGGGTGTGTTGTAGAGCAAGCCCGCACTGAGTCTTTGTCCTGAGGGCTTTTTATTTTTGTTCTGCAGGTGAAGAGTCTAAGGGGAGTGTTTCAGCAGAATATTCATCATCACTTGTGATTATGCTGATGTGTCAAAATGAGCTCATGGGGGTGTTGGGTCTACTCTTTGGTCTGCTATACTCTTATTTTTATCTTGAGTTGGCTTTTAATGTTTTTTTAAATTGTTATTTATTTCTGACTTTATTTGTCCTTGGGTTAGCTGGCACAAATGACATTAATTGGATCTCTGTTCTCTATTGTCCAGGCCAGGAAGCTTTAAGCTATGTATTCTCTGGTCCCAGAGGAGAGCTATGAAGCATTCACTTTCAAGTACGTGTCCTCGGTTTGAGGAGACAGACTCTGAGGAGACCAACTGGCTGTCAATTGTTCCAACTGTTTGGCCTTGTTTACTGGTAATTCCTTTGTCCCAGTTTCCTATTTCACTTGCCAAGGAATTTTCCTAACTTTTTACTATCCTGTCATATGTGTAATGAAGTGCTCAGTAAACATGTATTTTTTTACCCATAGTTTCCATTGTTCTGTGACTGGCTGCCCCACTGAGGCGGTGCCCTGAACATTTTTAATGTTCCGTTTTTTGTTTCTGTTTTAACCATTGTTTAGATATAGCCTGTTTCACTTTGCCTTGATCACTGGCACAGATTCGATGGGGTCACTCATGTCATAATGACATGAATCCCAGCTTGTGGAGTCTGACATTCTAGATGAGACAAGACATATTCACATGGACTACAGAGTCCTGTGGAGGAAAAGGGACAGTGCAGCTTCTCTCTCAAGAGGAGAAAAAGCCTGGGCTCTTGCCTGGACAAGTTTTTATTGCTTTTCTGGGCACATTACATTGAGGACAGTCCTCATTTACTGTGCACAGGTTCACTTTAGGTGGTTACCTTTTAAAGAAAACAAAGGAGAGGATGCCGCTAATCACATCACAGAAGAAGGGTATTTGCAAATGCAAAGGGAAAAGTGGTTGAACTGGTTACACTCGTCCTTGGAAAGTTTAGCATAGGTTTTAGGAAGTCACTTTAAAGATATGCAGTAAACGTTTGCTGCCTCAATTCAGGGTGAGGGAGTTTTAGCAAAAAGCAAGTCTAAAAACGACCTAGATGCAATGCAGTCTGATTCCCCACAGGAGGGACCTATCCGTGAGCGTGGGTCCTGTGCATCGGACCTCGCTTTCCACTGGTCTTTCTGAGTATGAGCTGGGTCCATGCCACACAGAATAGTCTCCTATATCATATGTTTTAGTAAATATAAGAATCATGAACATAAAGATATGCAAAATGAATTTTAAAAAATATCATAGAGGACTATAGATAGGATTTGATATATTGGTTTCATGTAGAATAATCATTTATACAGAGCAATGAAAATTTATTTTGTATTTTCATGGTGGATTAATCCTCATAAATTTTTATTATTGCAAGTAAATGAAATTACATTATAATATGCTCTATTTATGTGATGGACTTTCAAAAATATTTTTTAAATTTTATTTTAAAATTATAGTTGACATTCAATGTTACTTTATGTTAGTTTTGAGTGTATAGCCTAGTGGTTAATCAGTGATACAATATGCAAAGTGATCCTCTCAATAATTCAAGTACACATCTGGCACCATACATAGTTATTACAATATTATTGACTATATTCCCTATGCTGAACTTTATATCCCCATGACTATTCAAAAATAATTTCTTTTTAGATTTACTTTTATTCTTATTGTTGACACCATTAGAGATGTCCCCTATTCTCTCCCCACCCTTTGTTCCCCTCCACCCAGCAGCTCTCCCCACCCCCGGCCTGCACCACACTGTTGTCTGTGCCCATGTGCTAGCATACATGCATATATGTCTTCGGCTAATGTCTTCCAGTCCTCACCAGATCCTTCCCCTCGAGATCTGTCAGTCTGTTCCATGTATCCATGCTTCTGGTCCTATTTTGTTCATCAATTTATTTTGTTCATTAGGTTCCACATATGAGTAAGATCATATGGTATTTGTCTTTCTCTGACTGGCTTTTTTTGCTTAACATAATGTTCTCCAGGTCCACAAAGAGTAAGAGTTTCTTTTTTTAACAGCAACTTAATATTCGATTGTATAAATGTATTTTTTTACAAATAGAAACACAAGCATATTAGAGCAGCCTTCTTTCTCACAGAGAAACAAAAGTAAAACTTTAAAGTATAATGCAAAATAAAAAAAAAGCTTCTGTTTTTTTTTCCTGGAATAGAATTTAAATTAAACTTAGGAAGCACACTTGTAAATAAAGAGAGGAAGCTTCTTCTTGTAAATCAAGCTGCATAAAAATAAATCAGAAGGGCCTTGGCTGGGTGCGAGCTTCCTCCTGTACACCAAAAGGTTGTGGGTTCCTTCTTAGATACACACCTAGGCTGCAGGTTTGATCCTTGGTTGGGGTGCTTACAGGAGGAAGCTGAATGAGGTTTCTCTCTTTCTCTCTCTCTCTCTCTCTCTCTCTCTCTCTCTCTCTCTCTCTCTCATCAGTGGATATGTCCCCAGGTTAGGATTTAAAAAAATAAAAATAAACAAATCAGAAAGAACAAAAGTCACAAAGAACAAAAATCACATAATTTTGGTTAAAAAGAAGCTTAACTATGGATGGGCCAGTCACATAACTAATTTTACTTTATACTAAAGTGATACTGATTCTACTCAGGTAGGATAAAGGTTTTCAAAGTTACACTCACGTGCTTATATAACTCATTAATTCAAACTAGTATTCATAGTAATTCATAGTATTATTTCAAGATTAATACTATGAGTGGGTTTCACATTCCACAAGAGTGACTTTTTCTTATCAACTGCAACGTGGAAAGTGAGACCTAAAATACCATTTGTGGTTTATTGACTTCATTTAGAAAGTTGCTTTATGAGCAATCACATGAAGTAGACTTTTCTAGACTTTTTGAGGGAATTAAATGACCCCAAACTTCCCCCCTTCAGTATACAACAGGTACTAGATTTTTCTGCCTGTGCAACACTTTGCCTACATGGACAATACGAAGTCTTAGTGGAGGATTCAGATAACCGAAGGTTTGAAATGTTGATAAATACGCCTGACTATCATAACCTGAAACTCATCCCAGCCATGTAAAGGGGATTACTACCTTCCTTTCTATTTCAGCCTCTTTCAAAGTGAAAAAGACGTTTTGATGCCTTAGTTATTTTTGATATACATAAAATTGACATCGTTACTACAATTGAAATAAATGTTTGCTTACTACCTACAGTTATCATGTGGAACACCAGTGACATGAACACAAACTTTTAGAAACGATGGACTGAAGTGATAGCCGTGGACAAGTGGCTAGTCTATCCAATGGGGTAACAGGTTAAGTTTAGCTGAGAAAGGAGCATCTTTTCTCCCAGGTATGGCTTAACCAGGATAATATGAGTCTAGAGGTAAAGACAGAGAGGGATGGGTTATGATAGATAAATAGATAAGATAGATATCGATATCTGACTGCATCTTTTAAGCACTTGGATTTAGTTATGCCTGAATCTAGTCTCATTCCTACACTTTCAGTTACATTGTCAGAAAATTCTCATTTTTTATTAAGTCAGTTTAAGGTGAGTTTCTAAATAACTCAAAAGGTCTTAACTACCCTAGAAGTTAGTTTATGGAAATGTGGTTTTATGTAAAACAGACCCTGAATTATGGACTGGTGCAGATAGCATGCATCATGAGGTAGTGAAACTCTTCTATCCTGGCTGAGGAGTGTTGATTACTGATAGGTGGTGCTAGCACAGTGGCCGATTAAACTGTCACCTTAAAAAAATTATTTTAGCCCTGGCTGGTGTGGCTCAGTGGATTGAGTGCCTGCCTGCAAACCAAAGGGTCACCGGTTTGATTCTCAGTCAGGGCACATGCCTGGGTTGTGAGCCAGGTCCCCTGTAGGGGGCACATGAGAGGCAACGACACATTGATGTTTCTCTCCCTCTCCTTCTCTCTCCCTTCCTCTCTCTCAAAACATACATAAATAAAATATTTTTAAAAATTTACTTTAAAGCAGTTTTTATTTGATATTGAATGTTTTTATTTTTTGTTGCTTATGCAAAACAGAAATCAATAACAACGTTATTGAACAAAGGCATCGATGTTTAGTAAAAACATCCAGTTGTCAAAGCAAATAAAGATATGCCTCTTTAGTTCCACATATTTTAATGACTATGTATTTTTTAGTCTTTTTTTTATTGTTGCTCAATTACAGTTGTCCCCATTTCCCCTCCATTACTCTCCGCCACCCTACCCACCTCCACCTCCCACATTCACTCCTCCCCTGCCATTGGCTTTGTCCATGGGTCCTTTACACATGTTTTAGATTTACAACAAAACTGAGCACGAGTATAGAGAGGGTTTCTATATAATCCCTTCCCCTCTATATGCACAACTTCCCCCACTACCAATATCCCTGAGAATGGAACATTTGTTACGCAGTTACTTGTTGACACACCCTTATCACCAAAAGTCTGTGGTTTACATTAGGATTCACTCTTAGTTTTGTCCATTCTATGGGCTTTGGCAAAAAGTATCACACAGCATACTTTCACTGGCTTAAAAATTTTTTGCTCTGCCTATTCCTCCCTCCCTCCCCTCTAATCCTTGGCAGCCACTGGTCTGTTTATTATCTCCACAGTTTAGCTTTTAGAGAATAGTATGTAGTTCAGTGGGCCCCAACCTTTTTTGGCATCAGGGACCAGTTTCATGGAAGACAACTTTTCCATGGTCCAGGGTTGGGGGATGGTTTCAGGGTGATTCAAGTGCATTACATTTAAGCCCATCTCCTGCTGTGAGGTCTGGTTTCTAACAGGCCCAAACTAGTTTCAGTTCATGGCCCAGAGGCTGGGGACCCCTGATATAGTTGGAATCATACAGTCGGTGGCCTTTTCAGGCTGGCTTCTTTCACTTAGTAATATGCACTCAAGTCTCCTCTATGTCCTTTTATGGCTGGATTGCCTACTTTTTTTTAGAGCTGAATAATATTCTGTTTTATGAATGTACCATGGTTTATTTAGCTATTCACCTACTGAAGGGCATCTTGGTTGCTGCCAGATTTTGGTAATTATAAATAAAGCTGCTACTAACATCCATGTGCAGGGTTTTAGGTGGATATAAGTTTTTAATTCACTTGGGAAAATACAATGGAGCATGACTGCTGGATCATATGGTCAGAGTGTTCAGCTTTGTCAGAAACTGCCAAGCTGACCACCAGAGATGCTGAACTGTTTTGCATTCCCACCAGTAATGAATGAGAGTTCCCATTGCTCCTTATTACCCAAGGTCCATAGCCTCCCTGATATTTAGCGTTTTCAGTGTCTTGAATTTAGGTCATTCTAATAGGGATGTAGTAGTACCTCATTATTATTTTAATTTGCAATTCCATGTAATGGAATGTAATGTTTGTAATGACATGTAATGTTTGATATTTTTTCATATGTTTACTTACTATCTGTGCATCTTCTTTGGTGAGATCTTTTACCCATTTTTCAAACAGGTTGTTTTCTTAGGTTGCATTTTAAGAATTTGTAAATTTTGGATAATAATACTTTGTCAGATATCCCTTATGCAAATATGTTCACTCCACCTATTTTTAAATCAAATCAGGTGGTGTTACCACCAACCTGCTAACAAGTCTTGTGTATTTCCTGCAGACTTTAGCAAAGCCACGTAAGTGACAAGATTCTATCAACATGATCTTCCTAGAAGGCAAGGAGGGAGGAAAATATAGCTTTTCTAAGTAAGATACATTTTGTCAATGGCCAGAAATCCAGCATGATTGAATTGCAGAATGGCTTGAGTTTTGCAGAGCTGAATTTTCTGCACCCATAGAGAAAGTGAAGAAGGTGAAATGTGGTTGAATATAAGATTGCATTCTGGAGAAGTCTGATTTTCCACCCCTAACACACCTTTTCAGGCTCTTTTTATTGACAAAGACGACAATTACCCTCATTGTAACAACCATTCCATGAAATGTAACAGGGGGCAAGGAGAAGGCAATTGTCTTTTCTAATCCAGGGTATAGTGTTTCACTGTAAAGAGCCCCAAGGCCAAGTTGAACGCTGAAGTCTTACAAATGAATGAAGCACTAGCACCTGGTGTTATATGACAAAATTCCTCAGATTTAGCTCTTGATTCAAGAACCATAACTAGTCAAGATCTGTGGAGCTGAGCAATAGAAATCAATGAAGGCTAATAGACCTAAAGGAGGTATGTTGCCAGTGAAACCCAAGCCAATTACCCAAGAAATTGAAAGCCTACAACCACCAGGCCTCTGAATCAATACCAGCTGGAAATACACTAATGTAGTATACAGTCAGAAAGTGAGCTCCTCCTGGCACTCATCTCAGTCTGGGCCAGGTTTTTACAGCGGTGTCTGCATCAGTGGGTCAGTACAGGTGCTCTGTCATTGATTAAAGATTTTGAACATCATTAGTCTCATCTAAATTGTTCTTTGAATATGTTTTTGTTCATGAACAATCATCTTGCTTAATATAATTGACTCCTAGTTGGCTTCAAGTACAGTAGAGTTATAGATCAAAATTTTAATCAAATAATGGAAGACAAGTGTGTTTTTTACCTAAAATATAAAACCAGAATAAAAGTCACAGAGAAGAGTAGTGTGTGGAGCTCAGGAGAGCTGGAACTAGCTCCTGGTCCTGGTTTTCTGTGGAAAACTAGTGAATTAGAGTCTTTTGACTCTAACGTGCTAACGTGACTTTGGAAAGTGAAAGTGAAAGTGTTCAGTGAGAAAACAAATTCCTTTAAACAAAGCTATTTCTTGTAATCAGGCAAGGAAAAGTGAGGTCAATATGCGCTTGTAAACTCACACGCCAGGTCACTCTTTTATACAATCAATCACACTTAATAAAGCAACCATATCATGAATGCACCTGGTCTTATGAAAGTCGAGGGAAGGCATGAGTGAATTTAGCATGAAATAATGTTATGGGCACTTTCTTTTTCCCTTCTGGAATCTGGACTTTTAGGTCACTGATCCCTCTCAGAATAAGCTGACGATATTTAAGGCAACTTGGCCAGCAAATTTAGCCATGCTTAGGCTTATGGCTTTCTGTATTTTTTTACTCCTGTATAAAATATGTTCTGGAAGTCTTACAAGTATGGGTTAGTACATAGGTAGTTTTTTCCTTTCTTTTCTTGATTCTGTCTTCAGAAACAGAAGAAAATCAAAGACACTAGAGATGCAAAAAGGAGAATAGAGAAAGAAAAAATAAAGGAAAAAACACAGGAACAGGATTTAAGTTTGAGCATAAGAAAAATATCTGTTTAGTGTGTTGATTATAAAATTTAAAAACATTATAAAGATATAGTACTCATTTTCTACAGAAAAGAAAAGGAAAAGATTTTTATACCTTTTTTATAGATTAAATATATGTTTATTTCACTCAATGCACTTTTTTCTTTGAAATAATAACTTCTCAAATAAACCCTTGAGGGTTAAGAATATCAGCTTTTACACAGAGGAAAATTATTGTGACTGTTTTTCCCCCACAAAGCTTGATAAGCTAAATCTTGACAAGATATGCAAAGCATTAACTTAAAAGAAGACAGCCTTTTTTTCCTGTTGGGGTAGGATGAGGGAAGAGTTAGTCAATACTTGCCCAGGCTCCAATTGTCAGTCTCTCATTGTTCTAATTAAGGAAAGGAGCAGGGCTCTCTGGGAATCACAGACTTCTTGTTATGGGAAATCCAATTAGCTCTAAGCTGAGCAGCAGCAACCACCAGGGTTTTTCTCTCCTGAACAAAAGTTCTGAGGATATAACACTGAAGTACAAACAGAAAATAAATGGCAGGCCTGTCCATTAAATAAACCTGTTGGGGACCGCCCTGCCTGGTCTCAGGAAGCTGTAACCCTCCGTGACTTAGGCTGAGTGAAAGACCTCCAGACCAGGAGCCACTGAGGAGACAAATCTATTTCCCTGGCATGAACGCTGCCTGTTTTGTGCCTAAACCTCCTAAGCTTGATCAGTTAGCCAATGACGGGTAAGATTTCCCACGGAGGGAAACGCCTGACAGGCATGATCACATGGAGGCTTCTGGGAAGAGACTTAGGGCTGTGGAAATGAAGGGGTGATGGACATCAACCCCTGCCCCCTCAGGTTTTGTCAAAGCCTGAGTCTTTGTTCTTAGATGTGAGAAATCCAAGTCTCCTGGATGCCTTTGTCTTCTCTGTTAACTCAGGCCTACAGGGGCAGCCCAGACCAGAAACAGTGACTCCCAGGGTGATCAGGCCTGGGACATCAAATATGCAAGATCCTGTGAGATCTGTTTGCTGGAGGATGTTATTAACTTGAAATTTAAAAGCACAGGCAGAAATTTTTGGAACCTGTAGCCCTTTCATATGTTAAAGACCACAAACCTTGCCCAGAATCACAGCAGGAGTTCTGTCCCCACCTTTGTAAGTTGCCTACATCTTTTGATCTTTTCTGCCAGACTGTGAATCCACAAACTGTTTGTTTTCTCAATAAAAAACTGCTTGGGTATGGACACGAGGTGCTCTCCCCACTTGAGAGAGGGTGGCCATTCTGTTCCAATCCCCCGACAGGACCTGGCTGTCTCTGTGTATGTTTTTCTCGTGTTTCGATGAACCATCCACAGTGTTCCATGCTCACTGCAGGCAGGTGGGCATGCGTCAGCAACCAGTGGGTTTTCTTAAGCCCTGGGGCCTCCTTTGGAGAACTTTCCTAGTTTGCGTGCTGAGTAGAAAGATGGGTAGAGGTCAAGAGACCTAATAGGTTGCTTTGTTCCCTTTCCTGCCCAGCACTGTTGGGCCTCTTGGGGACATGGTTTTGAGCCACAATGTGCCTATGATGATGTGCCTTTGGTAGGAATAGGATTCCAAGTTCTGAGCTTTTCTCTACAAATCCCTGGGGACACTATCCTAAATATAGCAAGATCAAGAAGAATTTATTGTTTCTCATTAAAATTCAGGTGACTCCAAAACTCAACCCAGGCAAACCCCCTCAAAGTGACTTAAGGCAGTCAAGGCCTATGTATATGGACTTTGTATGTTTTTCCTACAAGCGTCGAAGTCTAAGAGACAGGTTTTTCTGTTCAAGTTCTGCCAGATACATCGGTGACCTCTAAGCAAAACTCAGTTTAAATTTCTCCTTTCAATGATAATGCAGACAGAAAAGTAATAGATGAAATCATACTTGGAGTGCTCCAGAGGCAAGGATTATTATTTAACACTTAGTTGCCAAAACAATTACATGTATGTTATGCATAATATATAGACTCACATACATAAAATGAATATAATGCTAGTTTCAATGTCTGCATCCTGAAATATGTACAGAAAAGCATTTGAATTTAGTTGAGTGAGTTCAGTCACCTACAAGCTGAACTTTTGAGTGATTTACCAGGTGACTAATTATTTACCTTGATACAGTGAAATAATAATCTGGAATTTCCCAAGCACTGGGTGGGAGTTTTTAGGCGTTTTGAATCGAATATAAGGTAATATGAGAAGGAAGTTTATATTCAATGCATAACTGGTGCCAAAGCTTTATTCATCTTTAAATAAAAAAAAAAAGCTTTCCTTGAATGGAGATAAAATCATAATAAGCATGATAATGAAAGGAAAAGAACAATAATACTCTTTTTAAAAACTAGCTTTGGATATAGGTGAACTCAGAATTTGTATTTAGGGGGACTTCCAGCAAGATGGAGGCATAGGTGGACACACCGTACCTCCACACACAACCAAGATTAAAACAACAACAATTTAGAGGCAGGATAACACCCAGAACTGATAGAGAATTTATCTGAATGGAAGTTGGACAGCCAAGAAGTTGAAGTAGACCCATTTATCCAGACTGGTAGGAGGGACGGAGAGGAGCAGCCGGGCGCGGGTCCCAATGCACGGAGAACAGGGAGAGTTGGGTGCATAAGGCAACCGGGAGCGTGTAAGGCATCTGGGGTGTGCAAGATCGCAGCGGGTGGACCCTGAGTATGCAAGTGGCAGCTGGCGGACCCAGTGAGACGGCGATTGTGGACCAGGGCAGAGTGCACAACCCAGGATCCCAGAGAAGGGACTGAGGTCCCAGGAGAATGGAGCTACCGCCATTGTTCCCTCCCGCTCCCACCCCCACCCCCACATATAACGTCACAGTCTAGCATCTGGGGTGCCCAGCCCTGCGGAATACCTAAGGCTCCGCCCCTCACCGTAACATGAGCAACTAGACCAAAAAAAAAAAAAAGAGAGAGAGAGAGAGAGAGATATGTCTCAAACAGAAGAACAGATCAATGCCCCAGGACTCATCATTTTGAGTGACCAAGAGATAGCCAATCTATCAGATGCACAGTTCAAAACACTGGTGATCAGGAAGCTCACAGAATTGGTTGATTTTGGGCGCAAATTACATGAAAAAATGCAGGTTACCATAAAAGAGATGAAGGAAGATGCACGGAGAACCAATAGTGATGGGAAGGAAACTGGGACTCAAAACAATAGAGTGAACCAGAAGGAAGAAAAAAACAACCAAACAGGAAAGAGTGTAGAAATGAGAATTCAAAAAAATGAGGAGAAGCTTAGGAACCTTCAGGACATCTTTAAACATTCCAACATCCGAATTATAGGGGTACCAGAAGGGGAAGAGGAAAAGCAACAGATTGAACACGTATTTGAACAAATAATAAAGGAGAACTTCCCCATTCTGGCAAAGGAAATGGACTTCCAGGAAATCCAGGAAGCTCAGAGAGCCCCAAAAAAGTTGCACCCAAGAAGAAATACACCAAGGCACATCATAGTTACATTAGCCAAGGTAAAAATGAAGGAGAGAACCCTAGAAGCAGCGAGAGATAAGGGGACAGTCACCTACAAAGGAGTTCCCATCAGACTGTCAGCTGATTTCTCAAAAGAGACCTTACAGGCAAGAAGGGGCTGGAAAGAAGTATTCCAAGTCATGAAAGACAAGGACCTATATACCAGATTACTCTATCCAGCAAAGCTTTCCTTTAGAATGGAAGGGCAGATAAAGTGCTTCTCAGATAAGGTCAAGTTAAAGGAGTTCATCATCACCAAGCCCTTATTTTATGAAATGTTAAAGGGACATATCTAAGAAAAGAAGATAAAGAAAAAACATGTATAGTAAAAGGACAGCAAACACAATTATTAACAACCACACCTAAAGCGAAACCAAAAGAAACTAAGCAAACAACTAGAACAGGAACAGAACCACAAAAATGGAAATCACATGGAGGGTTAGCAACAGGGGAGTGGGAGGAGGATAGAGGGGAAAAAGGTACAGAGAATAAGTAGCATAGATTGTAGTTTTAAAATAGATAGGGGGAGGGTAAGAATAATATGGGAAATGTAGAAGCTAAAGAATTTATAAGTATGACATATGGACATGACTAAAGGGGGGGACGTGGGTGGGAGAGGGTGTACAGGGTGGGGGGAGTAAAGGGGGGTGTTGCGCGTGGGTCACCGGCCAGCAGTGACCATGGAACGCTGTGGATGGCTCGACGATAAACACGCGAGAAAAAACACACATGGACAGAGACAGACTAGTTTCTGTGGGGAAGTAGGGACGAAATGGCCACCCCCCCTAGTGGGGGAGCGCGCTGATTTACCATCCATACCTGCTTTTATTAGGCTCATTCTGCATAATAATTCAGGTAAAGTACAGTACTCATTAGGGGGGAAGTAAGGAACTATAGAAAACAAAGAACTCTGCCGGTCTATTGAGTTGGGGGTCAAAGAGCTGTAAGACTGAGGAACAAACTAACTTCCTCCTAAGACCCTTCTCATTCAACTGAGAGCATTCTAAACAAAGGAGGTTTCACAGTAATTTACATGTTCTTTCTTAGGCCTGATCACCCCGGGGAATCTGCACTTCTCAGTACCGAGCTGCACCACCCTGTCATTGTTTCAGGCTTAGGTGGAGCAAGGGAACTAAGGCAACTGGGAGACAAGGAGGTTTTTTTTCCCAGATGCTGAGAACTCAGGCTATGTCAAAGCCGAGGAGCGAGGGTCCATCACCCCCTTTTGCTGCAGCCCCCCAAGTCCTTCTTTTGGGGGGCTTCCCAAAGTGATCGTGCCTGTCTTAGGTCGTTCCCCCCGTGGGGAATCTTACCTGTCTTTGGCTAACCGACCAAGCTTTTTGGGGTTCAGTCATGAATAAAGCAGCAGAAGCAGCATTCCTGCCAGGAAGATAAGCTTTTATCTCCTTGCTGGCTTACAGTTCCAAGGGCGTTCCCTTAGCCTTAGCTAGGTGGGGGTTTCAGCTTCTGATACCAGTCAGGGCGGTTCCCAACAGGGGGGAAATGGGACAACTGTATTAGCATAATCAATAAAATATATATATATATATATATAAAGAATTTGTACTTAGGGAGTCAAGGTAGTTTGTTTTTATTTCAAGCTGTTTCTTCCCCTCATAGGTTATGCAGGCCGGAAAGGTTTTGTGCTTTTTTTTTTTTCTCCATTCTTCAATCGTTCAGCCTAAAATTGGATTTTGTTGCTTTTTGTGTAATTACCAGTTATGCCAGAAGGAGGAGGGAGTGTGCATGAATAAATCCAGTAAACTTGAGGGATTATTAGAATAAACCTTACAGGTATGAAGAGCCTAGGGTTCTACGAGAAGTAAGGGCTAAACAGAGTTTACAAATCCTGGCTCTGCTGCTACTGCAGTCTCACTTTCACCTACATAAATGTACACTGAGATATTAATTCAAGAAATAGAAAGTGAAACAGGCAAAATGAGCCCAAAGAAAATGACTCAGGGAGGTCAAAGATAGTGGCAGAGTAGGTAGAAGTTGCACTAACAACTTGCTAGGACTAAAACCAGAATTACAACTGGTAGATGATTTATAGAAAAATCATCTTGAATAACCAAATGAACACTAGTTGGAGAGAAGCGTTATGACCAAGGACTTACGGGAAAAAACCACATTACAACAATGAGACTGGTAGGAACTGCTGAGGCTCAAGACAATTGGCTGCAGCCCCCAAAGGTCGCAGCTGAGGTTTCAGAGGCATATATCAGCAGCCAGGGGGTTCCCCCTGAGAAGGGTAATGTCTAAAACCCCAAGTTGGGCTCCTCAGCTTACAGCACCAGACCCAGAAAAGGAACTCAAATAAATTCTGGCTGTGAAAAGCAGCAGGATCTTTGTTTGCGAGGGAGAAATGATTAGAGACGCAGAGAGCCTCTTAAAGGTCCAACAACAAAATTTTGTCTGCAGCCACTTACCCTGGGCTCTGGCAGAAAGAGTAAAGAGCAGATTAGGGCCACATAAGGAAACTCTGGGGGGGTGGTTCTGGGGAGAGAGCTGAAGGTCAGCCACCAGGATCCCTGTACTGACTCATTCCCCATACTGCAGAAGCCACATCTCTTGGGCAAAGCACTTCCTTCCAAGTGGCATCAGCCTGAGGGGACACGATGGCCCACCTGCAGGAATCCCTCTTGCCCTACCCTATATACCTTAAGCCAGGCTACTGAAGCGTGCAGCTGGAGGCACTTTCATTAACTAAGCCTAACAGAAAGCCTGGAGGAGGAGGTGAGTCTCTGGGAGTGTTGAGACTTTAGCTGACCCTCGCCCAGGCCTGGCATTGGTAAAAGTCAGCCTTGGTGTGCAGCTTGGTTCTTTCTGCACACACCCAGGCCCAGCAAAGGAAGCCACAAACTGCAGATCACTGATAGCTCCCAATAGCTCAGGGCCAGTCACAGTCAGTGTCTGACATAGGTCTGCTCCAGAGTCTTTGTGGATTTACTTAATACAGAGAAACAAACACAAAATAGGAACAGCCAAAATAGGAAGACAAAGAAACAGGCCCCAAATGAAAGAACAAGAGAATTCCCCAGAAGAAGAGCTAAAAGAAATGGAGGCAAGAAATTTATCATATATAGAGTTTAAAGTAATGATTATAAGGATATTCAACAACATAAAAAAGACACAGAAAACATAAACAAGGACCAGTCGGAAACAAAGAATGCTATATCTGAAATAAATAATACACTGGAAGGAATAAATAGTAGGTTAGATGAAGCAGATGATCGAATCAGTGATTGGGAAGACAAGGTAGAAAAAAAAAATACCAAGCAGAGCAACAAAAAGAAGAAAGAGTTTTTTAAAAATGAGGAGATTTAAGGAAACTTTGGGAAAATATGAAGTGTAACAACATTTGCATCGTGAGGACACCAGATGGAGAAGAGAGTGAGCAAGGGATTGAGAACCTATTTGAAGAAATAACGACTGAAAACTTCCATAGCCTAGTGAATGAAAAAGACACACAAGTCCAGGAAGTGCAAAGAGTCCCAAATAAGTTGGACCCAAAAAGGCCCACATGAAGACACATCATAATTAAACTGGCAAAGCAAAAAGACAAGGGGAGAACCTTAAAAGCCACAAGAGAAAAGCAGTTAATTACCTTCCAGGGAATTTCCATTAGATTGTCATATGATTTCTCAACAGGAACATTTCTGGTCAGAAGGGATGGGCATGAAATATTCAAGGTGATGGAAAGGAAGGACCTACAACTAAGTTTACCTTATCCAGCAAGGTTATCATTTAAAATTTAAGGAAAAATAAAAAGCTTCACAGACAAGAAAAACCTACAGGAGTTTGTTACCACCAAACCAGTATTGCAACAATGTTAAAGGGCTTCTGAAGAAGAAGATGAAGAAGACAATGACAACAGAGGAAAAGAGTTAAAAAATAAAATGGCAGTAAATACCTACCTATAAAATATCACTTTAAATGTAAATGGCTTAAATGCTGAAATCAAAAGACAGAAGGTAGTTTAATGAATAAGAAAACAAGATCCATATATATATGCTGTCTCCAAGAGACCCACCTCAAAACAAAAGATAGACACAGACTAAAAGCAAAGAGGTAGAAAAAGATATTTCAGACAAATGGAAAGGAGGAAAAAGCTGGGGTAGCAATAATCATATCTGACAAAATAGACTTTAAAACCAAGACCATAGTAAGAGACAAAGAAGGACACTACATAATAATAAAGGGAACAATTCAACAAGAGGGTATAAACCTAGTAAATTTTAAGCATCCAACATAGGAGCATCTAAATAGATAAGGCAAATCTTGATGGACATAAAGGAAGAGATTGACAGAAGAACATTATAGTAGGGAATTTTAACGCCCCATTGACTTCACTGAATAGATCTTTCAGACAGAAAATCAACAAGGAATCAGCAGCTTTAAATGACACACTAGATCATATTGGTTTAATTGATATATCCACAGCACATCACCCCAAAACAGCAAAATATACATTTTTTTCAAGTGTACATGGAACATTTTCTAGGATAGACCATATATTAGGACACAAAACAAGTCTCAATCAATTTAAGAAAATGGAAACCATATCAAGCATCTTCTTTGACTGTAATGCTATGAAATTAGAAATCAATCACAAGAAGAAAACTGAAAAATACAAACACATGGAAGCTAAATAACATGTTATTAAACAATGAATGGGTCAACAATGAGATCGGGGAAGAAATCAAATATACCTTGAAGCAAATGAAAATGAGAACACACCAACCCAAAATTTATGGGACAAAGAGAAGACAGTCCTAGGAGGAAAATTCACAGCATCACAGGTGTATCTCTAGAAACAAGGTAAAGCTCAAATAAACAATGTAATTTCATACTTAAACAAAGTTGAAGAATAATAAACAAAGCCCAAAGTGAGTAAAAGGAAGAAAATAATAAATGTTAGAACAGAAATAAGTGCAATAGAGTCTAAAAAATACAAAATATCAATAAATCCAAATTCTGGTTCTTCAAAAAGATAAACAAAGTTGACAAACCTTTAGCCAGATTCATCAAGAGAGAGAGACAGAGAACCCTGTTGGAAATTGTCCTGCCTGGTTTCAGAAGCTGTAACCCACCATGGCTAAGGCTGTGTGAGAGACCTTGGGACCATAAGTCACTAAGGAGACAAAGCTTATCTCTCTGGCAGGAGCACCACCTCTGCCCCCTTTACTTCACTTTGCTTGGCCCTGAGTCTGACCAGTTAACCAATGTTGGGTAAGATTCATCAAGGGAGGGATGACCTAAGACAGTCACGGTCACGAAGGGGCCCCCACTGAAGGACTTGGGGAGCTATAGAAAAAGGGAGTGAAGGAACCCCCTTGGCTTTGGCATAGCCTGAGTCCCCATTCTGTCTGCAAGAAGTCTCCTAATCTCTTGGCTGCCTTACTTCCCCTGCCTGACTTAAGCCTGAAACAATGCCAGAGGGCAGTGCAGCCCTGCACTGGAAAGTGTGGGTTCCCCAGGGCAATCAGGCCTGAGAAAGAATACATAAAATCCTGTGAAACCTGCTTTGCTAAGACTGCCCTCAATTTTCTGATAAGGGTTCGAGCAGGAAATGAGTTTGTTTCCCAAAGTTTTATAGCCCTTTAGCTAACAGACCCTGACTCAGAATAAGCCCTTGTGGTTCTTTGTATGTTATCTATTGTTTGATCCTTACTGCCTGACAATGATTGATGAGCTTTACCTGTATTCCTGTGCAAATTAAACCCAATAAAAGCCCATTGAGGAAAAAGTTCCTGGCCCTTCTCCTTGTAGAGAACGACCACCTTTCCTCCCCAAGCAGATCATGTCTTCGTAGATTTATTCTCATCTGTGGCGGCTGGGGTGGGAGTTGGGGGAAGAGGCCCTGTGGGCAGAGCCCACCCACAGAACCCAAATAAGTAAAATAAAGAATGAAAGAGGAGGAATAACAACTGACAACAAAGAATTTTAAAGGAGTGTAAGTAATCATTATGAATAATTATATGCCAACAAATTGGACAACCTGGGAAAAATGGATAAGTTCCTGGGAACATAAAATCTTCCAAAACTAAATCAGGAAGAATCAGAGACTCTGAATACACAGATTATACCAAGTGAGACTGAAGCAGTAATAAAAAAAACTAACAACAAAAGCCATGGACTAGATGGCTTCACAGGTAAATTTTACCAAGCATTCAGAGAAGACTAACAGCTCTCCTTCTCACATTACTCCAAAACACTCAAGAGGAGGAAAGACCCAAGCTCACTTATGAGGCCAGCATTATCCTTATTCCAAAACCAGTAAAAGACACTATGAATAAAGAAAATTATAGGCTAATGTCCCTGATGAACATAGATGCTAAAATCCTGAACAAAATATTAGCAAACTGAGTACAACAATACCCTGAAAAGATTATACACTCTGATCATGTGGGATTTATTCTAGGGATGCAAAGTTGGTACAACATTCACAAATCAATACATGTGATTCACCACACAAACAAAATGAAGGATAAAAACCACATGGTCTTATCAATAGATGCAGAAAAAGCATTTGATTAATCTCTCAGTACAATGGGAATAGAGAAAACATGCCTAAACATAATCAAGTCCATATATGGCAAACCCACTGCCAGCACCATACTCAATGGGCAAAAACTACAACCATTCCCCTTGAGACTGGGAACAAGACAGGGATGTCTGCTTTCACCTCTCATATTCAACATAGTCCTAGAAGTCCCAGGCACAGCAATTGGACAAGAAGAAGAGATTAAAAGCATCTAAATTGGAAAGAAACCAGTAAAACTGCCATTATTTGCAGCTACTACTGCAACATGCTACTGTACATAGAAAACCCTAAAGATTCCACCAAGAAACTACTGAAATTGATAAATGAATTTAGTAAAGTAGCAGGATACAAAATTAATATCCATAAGCCAGTTTCATTTTTATGTGCCAATTATGAACTATTAGAAAGGGAAATTAAGAAAACAATCCCATTCACAATTGCTTCAAAAAGAATAAATACCTAGGAATAAATGTAACAAAGGATATAAAACCTGTACTCAGAAAATTATAAAACACTGAAGAAAGAAATTGAAGAAAATACAACTAAGTGGAAGCACATACTACGTTCATGGATAGGATGAATTAACATCATTAAAATGTCCATACTACCCAAAGCAATCTATAGCTTCAATGCAATTCTTATGAATATTCCAATGTTGTATTTTATAGAACTAGAACAAATATTTCAAAAATGTATATGGAACCACAAAAGACCCCAAATAGCAAGAATGATCTTGAGAAAAAAGAAAAAGTTGGAGGAATCATGTTACCTAATATGAAACTATAGGAAAAATGGGGATGACTGTAATTGAACAACAGAATTTTTAAAAAATAATCATGGTACTGGCATAAAAACAGACACATAGACCAATGGAATAGAATAGAGAACCCAGAAATAAACCCTTGACTTTACAGTCAATATTTGGCAGAGGAAGCAAGTGAGTACAATGGGCTAAAGACAGTTTATTCAATATACGGTGTTGGGAAAATTGAACACATACATGTGGAAAAATGAAACTAGAGCACCTTTTTACAACATACACAAGAATAAATTCAAAATGGATTAAAGACTTAAATGTTAGACTTGAAACCATAAACATCCTAGAAGAAAACATAAGCACTGAAATGTTGGGCATTGCTCACAGCAAGGCAAACAAGAAAAACCAAACAGATAGGACTACATAAAAGTAAAAAGATTTTTCACAGCAAAGGAAACCATCAACAAAATGAAGAGATGACCCACTGAATGGGAGAACATATTCACTGATACATCTGATAAGGGGTTAATATCCAAAATTTATAAGGACTTATAAAACTCAATACCAAAAAAAGAAAACACCTGAACTATCAGCCAAGATGGAGGTGTAGGTAGATACACATTGCTTCCTTGCACAACCAAAAGAAGGACAAAAAGAAATTTAAAAATGAAAAACCAAAACTGCCAGAAAATTGAACTATATGGAAGTCCAACAACCACAGAGTTAAAGGAAAACTATTAATCCAGACCAGTGGGAGGAGTGGACATGGGCAGTCAGGGTGGAGAGGACGCACGGCAGGGTAGACCTGCCTGAGTAGACCAGGCAGGCGAGGTGGTGACTGGTGGACCAGGCAGTACCACATTCACATGCAGAGAAGCTGGGAGGAAACCTGGGGGGTGAGACAGACTGTGCAACCCAGTGTTGCCCAGGTAAACTAAAGCCTCAAAACCTCTGGCTGCAAATTCCTGTGGGGATTGTGAAAAGGAGAGTTTGTTGGAGAGACACACAGGGTCCTAGAAGGTAAACAAACCCACCCACCCAGGAATCAACACCAGAAGGGCCCAATTTACTTGTGGGTAGTGGGGGAAATGACTGAAAGCCAGCTGAGAGCCAAGCAACCAGCATTTTTCCCTCTTGAAACCCTCCCTCACATACGGTGCCACAACGCATCAATGTGGCTTGGACAGCCCTGGTGAATACCTAAGGTTCCACTCCTTACAATGTAACAGGTGTGCCAAGAGAAAGGAATATGGCCCAAATTAAAAAAACAAAAAACAAAAAACAAAAACACAGATCAAAATTCTGGAAAAATAATTAAGTGACAAGGTGATAGCCAACTTATCAGATGTAAAGTTCAAAACACTGGTAATCAGGATGCTCACAGAAATGGTTGAGTATCCAAAGAAACCCCCCAAAATGCTAAATCGAAGAATATAAGCACCCTTATGTTCACTACAGTCATATTTACAATAGTTAAGATTGGGAAGCAGACAAAGTGTCCATCAGATGAGTATATAAAACAACTATGGGACATTTACACAATGGAATACTACTGGGCCATAAAAAAGAAGAAAAAATTCTCCTTTTGAGACAGCATGGCTGAACCTGAAGAACAATATGCCAAGCAAAATAAGCCAGTCAGAGAAAGACAAATACTCTCTGATTTCACTCATGTGTGGAAGTTAATGAACAAACTGAACTAACAAGCACGACAGACAGACTCATAGGTAGAGAGCAGGATGTTTCTGGGGGGAGGGGATGTATAGGGATCAAGCAAAAAAGAAAAAAGACTCATGGACACAGACAACAGTGTTTTGATTGCTTGGGGGAGAAGGGGTGGAGGTGGAAGAGGGTATAAGGGGGGTAAATCATAGTAGGAAAAAATACAACTAAATTTAAAAATTGAAAGTTAAAGAAAAGAAAAGAAAATGATAGGCTAATTTTCACAGGATCTGTTGGCTTTCCTGAGTAGTGAACTAAATGGAACAGAAAGCTTGAGATGTCTTTTTGCTGGTTTTCTCGCTAATAGAGAATTCAGAAGCAAGAACCTGTTCAGCCTCCAAGGTGAGAACTGTGATCTCAGACCTTCCCTCTTGCCAATGTTGGGGGCATCCCTCTCAACAGGGAGACATCAAAGTTGTTCACCTGGAAAATGTCACAAGATGAGGACCGTGTGTTCTGTGGAGATGTTACTTGGGTGGTAAGTTTGTCGATAAATTTCCCTTCTAATTTATAAACAGGTGCAAGACTTTAACAGGCATTTTAATAAAGTGTGTCTAAATGACCAATACAAATACGAAAAAGTGATCATCATCATTAGACAACAAAATGCAAATTAAAGCTTCAATACAATGCTGCTAAAATTAAAAAGATGGACAATACATGTGTTGGTGAAGATATGGAGCCATTGGAACTCTCATAAATTGCTGGTAACAGTATACATTGTAGAGCCACTTTGGAATATTACCACAGTTTAACATACGTGTACCCTATGACCCAGCAATTCTACTCCTGGCTTATGCACCCAACATACTCAAATGCCATGAGTAAGTGCCATGTCCACCAAAAAGACAGGTGAAACATGTTCGTAGTCTCTTTATCAACAATAGCATCCAACTGTAAATAATTCAGCACAGTAGAATGGATGCATAAATTATACTCATACAATGAAATACAACATAGAAATGAATATAAGTAACTACTGAGATATATAGCAATGTGTTTTAGACAAAAGACACCAAAAATGACTAGTGTACAACTTATACAAAGTTCAAAAGCAGATAAAATTAATCAACGACGATAGAGCTGAGAACAATAGTAATCCTGGGTGTGCGGAGCAGGAGTGACTAGATGGTGACATGGGACCTCCTGGGGTTGGAAATGTTTTATGTTGTGACATGATGGTGGTTACATGGGTGTATGCAAAAATTAATTGAGCTGTACCTTTAAGATTTATACACTCTGTGTGTAAAGTGTACATATATTAATTATATATTACTATACATATATTTTACACATGTATTTAACTATATATAATAAAGAAAAAAGCTAGCAGTGAGTAATAATTCTGTTGCTGAGAACCTATACCTCAAATACAAACATTTTCAATTCTTAACAATATACCATATTTCACTAGGACAAAAAGCCTAAAAATATTATCTTTGAATTTAAAAAAATACAAAAAAGACATTTAACAAAATGGTAGTAATGAGATTATGGGCTGTGTTTATTGTCTTTATATTTTTAAGTATTTTTTAAATGTTCTGTGGAGAGCAGGCAAATAATTTTAGAGTAGCTGCTAAGATGTGGACTAAAAATAGTACCTCGTTTCATTTTAATTCATTAAATTATAATATTAACATTTAATAATTTTCTTTTTGCGGGTATATTTTAAACAAAAGAGATAATTGAAAATTAGGATTCTTTGGGCTAGTCCTCTTTTGGATAATAGACACTGAAAGTTTATATTTTTCATTTATTAAAACCATATGCATGTTCGTGTCTTTCTTGCTTTATTTGAAAGCAGCAAAGCCTGGTGTTAGGCATGTGGGCTCATATTCTGACTCCTTTAGTTTATAGACTCAGCTCTGCCATCTCTTAGCTCGTGACTGTAGGCAACTGACTTACACACTCTAACTTTCAGTTTCTTCTGAGTTAGGGGTGGCGATAGTCTCCAGAGCAAAAGGGTCGTCCCAAATATAAGTGATTTTTGTTATTGTTAGTGCTACAGTAGACAATTAAATTATTTTTGCTCTATGTGTTTGTGGGTCTAGTAATACTGTTATGTTTAAGGTGAATTTTGAAAGATATTTCACATTAAAAATTGCTAAGCATTCTGAGCTCTCAAAAATTAAATAGCATAGCTCTAACCAACTGATCTACTAATCTACAGTGGACATCAGTAACCATTTGCATTTTCTAATCCTCATGATGTAGGCAGAGTAGTGCTCCTATTTCGCACATGAGGACACTGAGGCTCAGGGAGGTGAAATGAGCCCCCAGAAGAAAAGGAAGAACCCAGAGCAGAGCAGAGGTCTTCTTCCAACTTGAAGATCAGGCAGTGCTTGCTCCATAGCATCACACCCACCACGGTCGGCAAAGGGCAATTTCTTTCCAGGTGTGTTTAACCTTTAATTTCTATATGCTTCTCTGGTTTCTCCTTTGATCTGAACTGGGTACATCATCCCACTTCAGTCTCCCACACACTTCCCCTCAACCACACTGTGATCAGTGAATTTTCCCACTTGCACGCAAGAGCTCATATTGGCCCTTTGCCAGAAGTGCCGCTATCTTTCAAAGCTAAAATCATATTCTTCATCCTTTCTAATATATTTCCTAATTTACTTCATGCAGTACTCTTTCTAATTTCAGCTTCTCTTCAATCCTGATTAATACTTTGTTTTTTCTCTTACTCAGCACTAACAGTGCTGTTTTGTATTGCATGCCCTTGGTTATTTTTCTTCCTGTATAATTCTATTATGTATCTTAAAACCTCTTATGGTACCCAACATAAAGGCTCAAAATGGAAGATGCCTAATGGATATGTGCTGAATGGATGAATGTGTTAATAATGTAGCAGGCAGGTAAGTATACATTTTTAAATATATATTTAAGAAATAAGTTTGGGGGCACATGTCATAATATTCAGAAATGTACTGTCAGGATATTTGAATGAAACAAATGATTTGCAAATTCTACTTGCATTTCATTCATTAAAAATTTTTTTTGAGGTATTAAAAATAGGATTCTTGCTCAGTTGTCCTTGGGTCTGATCTCATTAATATACTGGAAATGAATTTGCTCTTCTTTGCAGGCCCATTAACTTCTACAGGCCACAGAGATAGGGCACTCATAGAAAATTTCTTGAATGTCAACTAGATCAGAGAGCCAGGGCCAGAACTCATTGGTAAAAGATATGCAGCCATCCTTTCCCGAGGTGGGTCAGGATGCTCTTGCCCAAGGCAACATGGTATTCAACTGGTCTGTTTCACAAACTCCTCAATGCCATTACAGAGACTGGTGGAAAAATCCTTTTGTGTATGACATGTTGATTATATTATCTAATACAAAATATGGTCCTACACACTGGGTGAGCTATGCATGTCAATTTTTAATGTTTCCCGTTCTGATCATGAGTTTCATATGGCTTGAGATATACTTGAAATACTTAATGCAGTACATTTTATCTATTAAGAAATATTGAACTGAATATGCAAACTAAAAAGTATAAATATAAGTAAATTTGTATTTTGAACCAAAGAACCCTCACTTTTAAAAAATAAATTTTGTTTAAAACTTTTAAATTAAAACAGAAGTTTTCAGATTTTTTTTGGATGATGAGTCAGTTTTAATATTCTGAAATTCTCAGTTAACACCAAGGTTCAGTGGATGCAAATTTTGCCAACAAGGAAGTAGAGTGGGAATTTCCAGAATATTTCCGCAGGTAAATTTTTCAGAAGCTTGGTCATGGATCAGACAAAACTTATGTAACCACTGGCTGATTGCCAGATCTCAGAGGATTTGATGAGTAAGAGTTGTGTATTGTCGGAGTTTCCCGGAGAAACAAATCCAATAGCACATGTGTGTATACACATATGTACTGATACGTGTATATATGATTATAAAGATTTGGCTCATATGATTATGGAGGCTGAGATTTCCAAGCTCTTCAGTGAGCAAGCTCGAATTCCAGGAGAGCTGGTAGTATAGTTCCAGGCCAAGTTCAAAGGCCTGAGAACCAAGAGAGGCAGCAGGGTAAATTCTAATCCAAGTTTAAAGGCAGAGAAGACAAATTCCCCAGCTAGAAGGCAGGCAGAGGGGAGTTCCTTCTTATTCACAGGGGGATTAGCCTTTTTGTTCTGTTCAAGTCTTCCACTGATTGAATGAGGCCCACTCACACTTGGAGAAGGCAATCTGCTTTACTCAGTCTACCAATTCAAATGTTAACCTCATCCAAAACACCTTCACAGAATATTATGCTAAGCAAAATAAGTAGGTCAGAGAAAGACAAATACCTTATGGTTTCACTTATATGTGGAATCTGATGAACAAAATAAAACAAACAAACAAAATTAAAACAGACCCATAGATACAGAGAACAGACTGGTAGATGCCAAAGAGGAGGGGGGGGTTAGGGGAGTGGATGAAAAAGGTGAGGAAATTAAGAGTACAAACTGGCAGTTATAAAACTGTCACAGATGTGTAAACTATAACATAGGGAATATAGTCAATAATATTGTAATAATTGTGGATGGTGCCAGGTAGGTACTAACCATATCAGGGCAATTTGTAAAGTATATGGTTGTCTGATCACTATGCTGTACACCTGAAACTAATACAAAATAATATTGAATGTAAACTGTAATTGAAAAATAAAATTAAAAAATGGAGACACCCTCACAGACCATCAGAATAATGTTTGACCGATTACTGTATTTTGCTGTGTATAATGTGCACTTTCTTCCCCAAAATTTGGAGAGAAAAATAATAATGTGTATCATACATGGGTATAATGATTACATACCGTGGTATAATAATCCCATGCATAATGTGCACAAAAACATGGGTGTGCATTGTACACAGGAGTGCATTATGCACAGTAAAATGCAGGTATAGGGGCACCCCTGTGGCCCAGTCAGGTTGACACATAAAATTAACCATCACAAGATGTTTCAACAGGATCTCCCCGACTACCCAAGATAATGAATGCCACTCTTAAAGTTGGAGCCTAGATTAGGAAACTCACCTTTTTTGGGCAACAGTGATGTGATAAAGGAGCACGGATTTTGGAGTTAAATTGATCTGGATTAAAATGCCCCCTTTCATTCACTTTGTAGCTATGCAAATTTGGATAAACTAATTAACTTCTTAATTTCCTTACCCACAAAACACAATTATTCACAGATTATCAGGGAAAAACATTTGTGGTGTGCTTGTCACATACATAAACATTCAATATATCATGTCTATTATCATCAGTAATTCCCTCTGGATTTACACAGCATTGTTCCAAAAAATAATTATTTTGCACTTCATACTTTAGTTAACATAGAACATTGTTTGCAGATAGAAGATGAAGCAATGTTGCTTGGACGTCGTATTTTTTAGGGTATGTTCCAGTGTTCTTTTCAAATCACAAAAGTGTATAGACAATTTTAAATAAAGTCTTGAAAATCAAAGCAGACCATGATATTAATACTTTATATGCTCCATGGTCCTCTGTTATGAGTCTACACTGAGTGTCTGGAGTGTCAGACTCAGTAAGACAAGACAAGAAGGAAACAGGACACAAGTTCATTGACGGACAGCAAAGTGTTCCCTCTTGTTTACAAAGTGTTCCCTACTGGGTCATGCCGATCTGCAGACTGAAAAAAAACATGGTGTTGGGACTACTTACAGGGCATTTTAATTTGGCTACATAGAACTCCATGTGCTTGTTTGGGGCACAAATTCATTATGGTCCCAGTGACAAGAACAAATGCTGACCAGTGGGCTGATTGAACATTGTTTATCTCATTATCCTGGTATCCCACCCCCTGGAACAAACGATCCAGGCTTAATGATAATGGACATGCTGTGAACTCAACACTAGAAGTGCATCTTGGGGGCAGTAGTCATGGACCTGTGTCAGCAGTCAGGCCAGGCCTCAGTGAAGTTATGAAGCAGCGCGTGTTAACTGTTTGTTGACTTCATCTTCTCTTTTCATACTATCTTCCTCTTTTTCAGACCAGCTCCCATCATGCACTTGCTTCCTTTCCTGTGTTCTGTGTAAAATCAGGAAAAGAAAAATTACTTCCTAAGTTGAATAAGGATTAAATAAGGTGACGTCTATGGTGAACCATGGATTATTATAAACACTTGTAGTTGTTTCATAATTAGAGCAATACCATTAATTTTGCATTTCCCTTAGAGAACTGTAAGCTTCTGAGAGCCTGCAGGTGCCTTGTTCAGGACTGATCCCCAGGAACTGGCACTGTACCAAGCATTTAGGAGGAATGCAACAGCATTTATTAAATGAATGGGTAGATGGGGGGGGGTGGATGGATGGGTGGATGACAGACCATAGGGTAAGTGGATAGATGGATATTTTGAGATTCAAAAAGTTGCTGAATGTATCATCCTTGTGCCTCTTCTCTGCCTGGACAGTACTCATTGACCATAGAAGAAAAGCACAATTCTCTTTTATGATTAACCAATTAACTGGCAGTTTATCTGAAATCTTAGTCCCTACAATGTTGGCATAATAGTTTGTAAGTTTTTTTTATTTTTAATTAAATTTAATTAATTAATTAATTAATTTTTAAATTTATTTATTACCAACCATAAGCCAAAGTTACTTCTCCAAAGTAGGCAGGAAAAAAATCATTTGATTTTTTTCAAATGATTCAGAAAGTCAAATGATCAAAAAATCATTTGATCCTAAAATTTGTACTCAAAAATAAAAGCTAGTAGTGTATTTATAGTTCATTATTGTGCTTACAAATTTTGAGTCAGACTAACCACTAGAGCTAGTGGTGGTAGAGCCACACCTATTATTTCTGCTAAGTGCCATCCTAAATTAAACATCACCTGTATTATTATTTTTTTAAGCTTAATTATCCCAGAGAGGATGAAGAGCTGACATTATCCTGTGTGGACATGAAAAATATCTGCTTGCCCTTATTAACTGTGCTGCTAAGCCCCAGGCTCCAAACACACTTTATAAATGTAGAATCACTATGTTGTACACCTGAAGTAGATTATTTTATGTCAACCATACTTGAATTTTTTTTTAAAAAGGAAACTGCCACCACCACCACCACACACACACACACAAAAATATTAAGAAAATACCATGTTCTTAGTGGTAAGGCCAAGTAAACGGAAAATGAAGTTTAAAAAAAAAGTGCACTGAGGCTTTCCTACTCACAGTGTGGCCTGTGGCCCAGCAGGCTGGGGTTCTCCCAACCCACCGAAACCTACTTCATTAGAATACGCATCCTGACAAAGTCCCCAGATGATTCGCATGCATTTAATATTCAAGAACTTTCACAAGAGACTGGTGCCATCATAGAAGGTCAGAAGTGGGGGCTTCACCTCTCCCCAGAACTGATGGTCACTTAAGCCTATCTGCTGAGAAAAGCTGGGCATTTGGAAGATGAGAAGAAAGAAGCAGAAGTTAGATACACAGAGATAGAGGTGGTAGCCTGGGTTCTTGAATTTTCCAACCTCCCCAAAAGCAAACTTTCCTTCATTTTTTGTTCTTGGATGTTCAGATTGCTGGTTGTATCCTTACCACAAGCCTCCCTCTTTACATTGGCTGGCTGGAGGGAGTGAACTAAATCATGACTAAAAGAAAATTAAAACGGATATTTGGAGTTAATTTGCATACCCTGTGTAGGTATTATTTATGAGCAAGTTGCCTTTTGTGCTTTTTTAAGTATTTATTAAATAATACATAGTCATTATTTTAAAAATTAATTTTTTAGAGGAAACCAAAGTAGAAAAACCTTTTTTCCCCTAGGGCCTCATTCCCATTTCCCAGAGGTCACCAGTTAACAATGTTTTGTATAAATAATATTTTTCTGCATATGAGCAATGCTCTGTTTTCCCTGCTCCTTGGCAGCAACAAAAGAAGAGAAAGTGGATCATATTATTAATATTATCAATATATCTAGAGGGATACATATAATATCTAACATTTGTTTAACTCATGCTTTTTAAAATGTCCTTCTGTAGCTTTATTTCTAAAATAGTCATTGGAGGCAGGCACTACAAATATCACCACTTTCATAGATTTGACATATGTGTGCACTGAGGCTTAAAATCCTGACCTTGGTTTTCATTGAGGTTTCCTAAATAAGTAGTTATATGACAGTTCCTGCTGTGTTTGCTTTAAAATAATTGAGGACATTATCCTTTAAGGCTCGTGTAGGGATATTCTTTTAGAATTAGTGCTAGAGGCAGGCCATTGTCCCTGAGAAACTCAAATGCTTCATAAAGGCTGAATCACTGACCACATTTTAAACTTTTTCCTGAATGGCTAGGGGGCTGTGAATGAGAAAGAGGCTCTGTAATAAATCCCACAAACTATCAGAGTGCTGCATGGTGACTCAAAGTAACCCAGCAGGATGGTCAGATGACAATTTCCTCACTGGACAGTCCCTCCAGGTAGTTATGCCCCAGGCCTAGCTTCCTCAGCAAAGGTCTTCTTTACCATAAGTGAGCCCTGTCCTTGGCGCTTTTGTACTTAGGACAACATATCTTTGCAATACCAGAGGAATTCTCTTTTCTAGACTCCTGGAGGCACATCCTCAGGCACCAGAGCACAAAACACCAGCACACAAGATCGCAGACCTCCCTGTTTTTATCTTATTCCCCACATACCATCTCTATGTGCTGTAACTGTTAACTGTCCTGTACCAACCAAGGTAAAAGAAGCATGTGTTTCTCCATTTTGTATTTTATCTAATTCCACAGATTTCTCTGCTTTGCTTTCTCCTGCCCCCTTGATCTACCACCAGTGGATTTCATGTAACTTTCCTTAAGTCTTCTTTAATTCTAATGTATAAAATAAGCTGTAAAACTGCCATCCTCCAGGGCATTTTTCTCAAGTTTGAAATTTGGTTCTGGGCATGTCCTCAAAATCTTAGATCAAATAAACTCTTATACAAGTATTTCTATAGGCTGGATGTTCTCTTGTGGACAGGTGCTCAGAGCCAAACCAGAAGTCAAGCACAGTTGACTTCTCTAGTCGGCATATTTGGTTCCTTTCCTTGGCTATGAGCTCCTATCTCTATGTCACTATTTCATTGTATTTTTTGTGTAATTACAATCTGCTTCAAGTATTTTGTGGAGTAAAGATGGAGTTTAGATAAATATGACTTCTAAATTGAGGAAACCAAGATACCAGTGAAAACTAACAAATTTATTGAGATACTTGCTGGTAGCACTAGAGCAGGAATTGTGCTTTCCTAAACTATAGTTCATGCTGCTTCCTCTGTTTCACATAAAGTGAGTATCAAGCTTTGTCTCCTTAACCATGGGACACAATATAATATATTTGTTTTTAAAAGTATGGCAATCCTGACAGTAACCAGAGGGGAGGTGGGAAAGGATAAAGGGGGGATAAAAGAGGAAGAGTTTTCAGGAACATGTATAAAGGACACATGGATAAAACCAAAGGGGGGTGGGATCAAGGGTGGGAGGTGAGGATGGCTGAGGTGGGGGACAAATGGAGACAACTGCACTTGAACAACAATAAAAAATAATAAAATAAAAGTATGACAATCCTGCAAATATCACAGCTGAATGTTGTTTGAATTGAAAACGTGCTTCAAACGTGCTTTTGAAGGCCATCAAGCTTTGCCTTAGGATCTACCTAGTGCTGGGAGGCTGGAATTTGCCAGCAAACACAGCAAGAGATGAAGGTCCTGTAGTTCTTCCTGCACTAAATGGTCCTTTAAAAATGCAGAACATCGTTTTATTCTGACAGCCCTTTTCCAAATGGATTGCAAGTATCTACATTAAATCAAAACATGTAAAAGGGGGGGAAAAGGCAAAACACTTTGGTGGGCAGAGAAGTGACACACTCTGAAAAGGACTATTTTAAGTTTTAGAGGGAATTCCATACTGCTTTCCACAGTGGCTGCACCAGTCTGCATCCCACCAACAGTGCACTAGGGTTCTCTTTTCTCCACACTCTCATTGGCATTTCTTCGGTGATGTATTGATGACAGCCATTCTGACATGTGTCAGGTGATATCTCATTGATGTTTTAATTTGTATTTCTCTGATGATTAGTGACATTGAGCATCTTTTCATATGTCTATTGGCCCTCTGTGTGTCCTCTCTGGAGAAGTGTCTGTTCAGGTCCTTTGCCCATTTTTAACTGGATTGCTTGTCTTTCTGGTTTTGAGTCCTATGAGTTCTTTATATATTTTGGAGATCAAATCTTTGTCCAAGGCATCATTGGCAAATATGTTTTCCCATTCAGTGGGTTCCCTTTTCATTTTGATGATATTTTCTTTAGGCATGCAGAAGCTTTTTAATTTGATGTAGTCCTATTCGTTTATTCTTTCCTTTATTTCCCTTGCCCTAGAGGATATATCAGCAAAAATGTTGCTGCATGGGATATCTGAAATTTTGCTGCCTACGTTTTCCTCTAGGACTTTTATGGTGTCACAGCTGATCCAGAGATCACAGGGCTGGGATTACACCCTAAGAAGCTTTAAGCACCAATTCAAAAGAAACTGCACCCCAATGTTCATAGCAGCATTATTTATGACAGCCAACTGCTGGAACCAGCCTAAGTGCCCGTCAGCAGATGAGTAAATAAAAAAACTGTGGTACAACCGGAAAGCTGTGTGAGGTGCTTACTTACACCTTGATTGGGATCTCTGTAACACATTTCTATTCTTAGTCCTCCTCATGTACAATGTACTTTGAAAATGTTAGTGTATAAGAGAATTGATGTTTGTTTTCTGTTTCATCTTAGACAGAGGAAATAAAAGGGGTTACAGCTCCTTTTTTCTTTTCTTTTCTTTTTTCTTTTACTGGTATGCTACCAGTGTATGATGGACAATGGAGAGACATGTTGTAGAGTGTTCTATTGCCTAGTTGACAAAGCTGCTTTTGAATGCTGGTGCCACTACACACTTCTATAATATGTGTCCATGCTATATGACAAAATGCTCTGATTCCCAGTGCCAAAAGCTCAATTCAGTGAATACAACTGATCACACTCATCCATTGGTGCTCTTTTTATTCTCTATTGGTGCTTAAAGAGCTTATCCTTTACAAGTCATCCACACTGTTGCTTTGGCATTTTATCTTTGCTCAGATTGTAAAAGAGTGGTGGCTTGTTTATGCTTTTGTATTTGTGTCTAATGCACATAGTAACATGATAGATGCAATGCCTTGTGTAGCTACAGTCTTCTGGAAAGGCCAATCTTTTAGGAATTGTTTTCCAGATCTTCAGTAAATTTTTTCTTTAGATTAAAAACTAAATAAAAAACTGTGCTACATTTACACAATGAAATACTATGCAGCAGAAAGAAAGAAGGAACTCTTACTCTTTGATCAGCATGGATGGAACTGGAGAGCATTATGTTAAGTGAAATAAGCCAGGTGGCAAAAGATACATACCGTATGATCTCACCTGGAAGAGAAACCTAATGAACAAAACAAATAAGCAAAATAAAGCCAGATGCATGGAAACAAGGAACAAACTGACAGTGACCAGAGGAGAGAGGGTGGGGAGGGTGAGTGGAGAAAGAAAGGGAAGGGTCTGGTCAAACAGCTTGTATAAATGACCCATGGATGTGGACGACAGGGTGGGAACTGACTGTGGGAGTCAGGGAGGGTGGGACAAAGAGCAATGGGGGAAAAATTAGGACAACTGTAATAGAACAAAAAAATAAAAACGACTATTTTAGATTTCATTCTGCCATGAAAAGCCTTTTTATTCACCTTTCACAGAAAGTATTATAACAGAAAAGGTGTGGGAAATCTTTTTATTCCAGGTGAAATATGAGCAAGTGTGTTGCATGGCTAAAGCCATTTACTGTCAAGAGTGCCCTCTGCTGGATTTTTTAATAACGTTCCACAGGGCCTGGCAGAAGGAACACCTGCGAGAGTGTGGTCGGTCGGGTAATAATGTGGGTGTAATAATTTATAGTTTTAATTTGAACATTTCACCTAAAATGTCCTATGGTGTGCTTGAGTGTGATAGCGTTATGTTACAGAATCACACGCTTATGATTGTATTAAAAAAGTGGCGTTATTTGTGCTGGACCTGTATTTTAGGCTTCAGTATTTCATTTGTTGATCAATTGAGGTTTTTAATGCATTGGTTTAAAAATGTATGCATATGCCCTGGCCGGGAGGCTCAGTTGCTTGGAACATCATCCCTGCACCAGACTGATGCTGGTTTGATCCTGGGTCGGGGCAAGATCCAGAGGCAACCGATTGATGTTCCTCTCTCTCTCTCTGTCTCTCTGTCTCTCTGTCTCTCTCTCTCTCTCTTTAAAAAATATCTATCCTTGGGTGAGAGTTAAAAGATGTATGGAGGGGGAAACCCCAGGAATTTTATCTTAAGAATACAAATAAGCAGTTATAATAGCATCAGGAACAATATTGCACATCATGAAAAGAACACTGTTTTAATTGTGACAACCTAAGAACAGTTCAGCGAGAATTAATTGAGTGCTTATCCTGGGAGAGGCCCTGTGTCAGGCATTGGGGTTACAAAGGTCATGCTGACACGACCCCACATCAGGATCTCAGAGTCTCGTGGGGCGTCAGATCCACCAGCACACCGTTACTCTGCCATATGTCACGTGCAGTGGGAGAGCAGAGTGACACCTAAGTTATCCTGTTCGGAGAGCAGTTAGGGAAGCCTTCCTGATGGAGCCTGGCAAAGAAGACAAGGCAGGGCACAGAAAGGCATTCTGGGTAGAGGGAAGAGTATTGGATAAGAGGAAACACGGCGCATGTGCAGAATGTGAGCAGAACCTGATCTCAGGCTCGGCCTGGCTTGCTCCGCGCTATACTCAGGGCTTGCCTAGAGGGGGTGCTGCGCAACAGCGGTTCTTAGTTGTTTTCGCCTCAGGACTTCGTCCTCTTAAAAGTCACTAGACTTTTGGAAGTCCGTATGACTTCCTAAATGACTGGACATATGGACTTTGTTTCTTGATGATTACCACATTAGAAATTAAAACAGAAATTTCTAACATAGTTGTTGATACATGGACCCACAGGTTGCCTTGAGCTATATTTTATTGTCAAGAGCCAACCAACAACCGACCCTTGACACAGGACGGATGAGACACATCTGCACAGCAGAGGTGACTGTGCCCAGATCTCCTGTCTATCTCTTCCTGTATGCCTGTCCCTGCTAGCAATAGGTGGTGGGATTTTTAGATACCTGTGCGTTATAACAAAAAATCCGCACAATGCCTCTGATTCTGTGCGAAATGACTTGCTGACCACAGAAGTCCCTAACAACCCTAATGCTGCCTAATTCCCCCACCTGGGAAGTTAAGGACAAAATTAAACTATGGGCAGACCAGCTGCCAGAAAGTTAAAGGAAGCTGTTGCTAGGAATGTCCCTTAAGGAGTCACCACTTAAAAGCTCAAGATTTATTAGAGCCACTACCCCTCCCATACCCTGGACAGGAATGTTTATTAATGGGACCAGGTGGGTAAAGAAGCAAGGAATTCTAGTTGAATATAATAATCTCAGTACATGGAAACAAATACAGAACATGGCCCCTCCAAGATGTATAAATCAAAAGACCTAGGCAGGAAACCAGTTACCTAACCTAGACAAATCTAACCTCAATGGACAATAGCTAATTTCTATATAACTCATAAACCACCCCTTGCACCCTTTTAACTTAGACCAGTCCCTAGAATCTTAATAGACACCTAGTTACTAATTGCCACCTCAAAGTTTGTGCCCGTATAGCTTCGTTGGCTATCTGATTGATAACCCTCTTGGTCAAAATAACCTTTGTTTAACATGATTGATCTGTAAGACCTTATGTACTTTTCAAAGTTGTCTCTTTGTTTAACATGATTGATCTGTAAAACCTGTACTTTTCGAAGTTGTTTCTATGGAAACCGTTTCTGTTTTAATAATCACACTATGCAGCTGCTCCATTGAATGTTGTATAACCTCCCCTATAAAAATAAAGATTGATTCTTCTCAGGGAGTCATTCGGGCCCCAAAAGCCTGACTGTCCCCCGGCACCCCACCTGGTGTCTCACTTCATTCACTTGGTCTGAGCCGTTCCTCCTTCGGGGACCCTGAGACCCACTGAGGCTTGACCTGGGCGTTTTATGTCTTTAAAAATCCTGTTTTCTAAACAGAAATAAGTAAGAAGGGTGGCACCTGTCTGCAAAACTTTTCATGTCTAACTTAATGGAGTCAGCTGGCTTCTGATATCTGCCTCTGCATCTCATATGTTGCAACACTGCATGTCAAGTAGCAGCTGGAAAACTCTAATGTACATTCATTAAACAAAACAGGATCAAAGGCAAATGACATCACAGTATTATTATGAAAACAGTTTTGGTTTGGTGAGCCCCAGGGGTGCCCAGGCTGCACGTGGAGAGCGAGGGCTGCAGGCGTAGGCGGAGGCAGGTCCTTGCGGGAGAGCTATGTTCGCAGAGCTAGGTGCACACTGAATGTCACCGAGGGCCGGGGCTGTGAGCTTGGACATACATAGTCAAGTCTGAGGTTGAAGTCATCCTTTCTGCAGCTGTGTAGTGTATGGATTGGAGGGCACAAGACTTGAGAGAAGACAACTAGTTATAAAATTATTACAATTGTTTGGGCAAGAAGTGATGAGAAACTCAGCTGGATTGGTGTATTCAGGCATGGAAGAAGGGAATGGATTTTGAGAAATATTTAGGAAGTGGAACTGATTAGACTTTGTGACAGATTAAGAGTTGGAGGGACTGGATTAGGAGATGGAGAAAATGCCATCGTGTTAGCTTGGGTACCTGGAGAGCCAGTGGTAAAATCCATGACACAGTGACTATGGAAGCCCATGCCAGGGCAGGAGGGAAAGGAGGTGCATTCAGTTGGGGCTTGCTGCATGGCTGGAGCTGGCGGAGGACCCACGACAGGCACCCTGGAGGGTGAATGAGTGAATCTAAACCTCCTGTGTGGACCCCATTCGTAGGTGCACTTTTACCTGCTCTTGAATACTGTCCCAGACCCTTTCTGCTCCACTCTCTCTTTGTGTGTTAATTGGCTGCAGCCATTTTTAGGAGTCAAAGGAAAATGACACTGGGAATGCATTTAGCTTGAGTTTAGTGGCATACGCATATCCACGTGATGTTTCGGCTATTGCAGTTATTGCTGACTCACCCAGCAGAGGAATGACCCAGGAACACTTCTCTCCCACACTCTGCAAAAGAGCAGGGCAGAGGCTCTGAAATAGGAGCTCACTGTATTGCACCCAGCACCAGGCAGGTGTTTGAGAGGAGGTGGAGCAAAAGCAAGGTTAAAAATGAATGGGGCCAGAAGTAACTGTGGAAGATTCTCCATATCATCAGATATATTTTTAACATGTAAGCAGAGGAAGTTCTCTTCCGGCAGGAACTGTCACTCCTTCCAGTAAGCTGTGGTGTCTCTCTCCCCTCTCCTTGAATCTGGGCTGGTCCTGTGATTTGCTTTGACCAATAGAATATGCTGAAATGATGTGGGGTCATTTAGAAACTTTCATCTTTGAAGATACAAATCTTCCTGCATTTGCATACTTAGCATGTTCCGTCTTGGAATACAGATGCCACGCTTTTAGAATTCCATTTCAGGAGAAAAGGCCATGCGGAGGAGAACCAAGTCACTCAGCTAATAGCCAGCCAAAAGAGCCAGCCACCCAGGGAGCATGTGGATGGCCCAGCGCAGTGGGACACTCTGATGACTGGGCCCCAGGTCAATAGTAACATTTGGCAAACAGTCCCCCAAGCTAAGCCCAGTCAACCCAGAAATCAGGCAGTAACAAATGGCTGATTTTAACTTACAAGTTGCAGAATAAGATGTTACTCAGCAAGAGATCACCGAAACAATTGCTGTGGTTGGATCAGAAAGAGGATAAAGACAACTGGGTCAAAAAGGAGCTCCCTCTTGACAGGACAGATTTGACTATGCTTACAGAGCCAAGAAGGAAAGAGTAGAGGGAGAGTTAAAGGTACTGGAGAGACGGGAGGTACTTCAGCAAGTCCTTGAATGAGACATTAACGAATTGGATTAAGGACATAAATTGAGGTCCTGGCTATGTATGGAAGGCAGTAACTTCATTCCGTGAGAGTGGAGGACTGAAGTCAGGGGGAGTGTGTCGTTTAGCTTAGTGGACCATTTATCTTGAAGTAAAAGACTTAAGATAACTGTAGTCTGTAGCCAAGCAAGTATTATTTCTTTATTTCAGGAATTTACCTAGAATAAAGAAAACAGAATGCAACTTCTTATTAAAAAAATAATGAAAACTGAAAGAAGAAAAAGACAACATCCTAAAAGTGGTAGAATTGCTTTGAATGGTTAAAATTTCTCAAACTTTTGATTTGATTTCTATGGAAAACTTGTGGAATGTGTTAAATAGAGCATTCTTTTAGGACAGTTTGCAGCAGTTTAACAGAGCAAAAACCTCATTATCTGTTAAGAAAAGTGAAGAAAGGACTTAATTGTGGAAAGATGAAAAGAAAATCTTCACTTTATCTGTTTTCTCAAAAACCTTTTTTGCTTTAAAATTTGGCCAAGATACTTTGAATTATTAAATTTAGCTTAGAAATATTTAAATGACTTCTTTTTTTTACTTTCTGGAAAAAATAGCTGTGCATTTTATGTCTATTTTAACAATGTTTACATTACGTAAATTGTTACCATTTAAAAATACAGTAGTTATATTTTCTGTATAAAGCCCAGGATACTACAAAAGATGGAAAGAACAGGCTGACATTTGCAACATACTTCACAGCATTTAAATCCAGTGTGACATACAAGTAACATATGTGTTGCATCCATTCTGTAGTTTTCAAGTTATGGAGAACCGTATACTGAGCAAAGATCCATTCAAAAAACACTCAGTCACCAATACAAGTTTGATAATACATGTAGCAGTTTGTCTTTTATCCATGAAATCTGTTTTGCAGCATCTTTTCCAGCTGCTCATTATAAAACATATTTCTTATCTGCACACTCCCTACCACTTGTCTAAAGTTCTCTGACTCACAAAAATTAAGTGATCATTGACCAGAAGAATATCCTTGTTAGCAGCTGTCATTATAGACACAATAACATCATGTCTAATGGTGTCCTCAGGGTCATGGGACCTCAGTTTAAGACATTCTATTGAGTCCTTTGCTAAATCAAGATGGTTCATAAGACAGTGGCTAGCAAACTTCACACATTCCAGGCATATGGGTACATGAATGCCATGAGACCTGCCCAGCTGACACTGCCCAAGTGGTTTGTTTTGAGAAACCCATTCTCATTTCTTTGCCCCAAACACTTTCGCCAGCAGTTTAACAACTTGCAGGCGCTCCTCGTTATCACTGCTCTTTAGTTGAAATTCAAACTGGGATAAAACTGAGAGCAGCAAATTACTATCAATACTATAGAGCTCCAAAAGTAAATCAAAGATGCGCTCTGACAAAGTGCTGAGAGAGGTTTTCCCAAGTGTCAGAACCTGGCTTTCAAACTGGTAACACAGTATATGGTTCAACAGCTTGAGCTATCCTTTTGAGTAAAACCTTTGCCAAATCATATGCTTGCTTGTTTAAATTCTTATGGGCAGGTTCCAGATTTGCTAAAACCTTACCCAAAAGCTCTCAAGGTACTACTGTATCTCCTTCACAAATGACAGAGCTCACAAGGTCTATGTGCATATGAACTTTCCGGTTGTGGACACTGTTTATAACTGAAAAAATGTTCTGTATAGTTGTATAAAAAGCTCATGGCTATCTTCCAACTCAAAGCAATATTAAATGACTTAACCCAAACAATGTTCTCAAGTAAATAAAAATACCTGTTCAATTGTGGCCCCTTTGTATCATCTAACCCCTTCAACTTGCCTTGTTGTAAACACAAATCTATCCTTTAGTTTATCAGGCGATGTGTAAGGAGCTCCAGGAGCGTAAATCCTGAAAATATCAGCAAGGCCACAGGCTACCAGCAGGTAAACATCTTTCTCAGGACGCTTGAGGAAAAAGTCTGAAGCAAGAAGTAAAGCCAGGTTTAAACAAAGCTCCTTTTCTTCTTCTTCAGAGCCCTGGTCCACATCCACGCAAGTTGTCACAGCCATCTTTAACTGTCTCACCATCTCCTCTCGGATATTTTATCTGAGATTTCCTTGACGCCAGGAGCAAAAGCAATTTCCCATCATTGGGCTTCGTCTTTGAATGAGCCCTGAAGCCATGATGGAATATTTTTACCCCGTCGGGGGTTGAGATGATGTCTTCTCTAACGCCTCCAGTCTGGGTCAGGTGGCCCCTGGACAGGTTTCCAGGACACCCCCAGGGTCCAGCAGAGGGAGGGTGGAGTGGACTAGAGTTGTGTGAAGAGAGACTGGGGTTTGCGGCTCTGGGGAGAGAGCTGAAGGGACAGTTGCCAGAAACTCTGGGCTGAGTCCCTCTCCGGCACGGCAGAGGCCATCATTCTTAGGTGGAGCACGCCCCTCCTGGCATCAGCCTGGGAAGAAGCAGTAGCCCCACCTTCTGGTCTCTAGATAACTTCTTTGAAAACTTCTGTATTTCACAGGTTTCCCACAATATGAGCAGCACATACTCTTTCTAGACAAGAAATGAATGTCACCAAGGAGGCCACTGAGCTACCTCTCTCGAAAGGCAGCTGGAGGACTCCAGTGGGCAGGAGATTTGGGTAGAATTGCAGCTAGGAATCTGAGATACAGAGAGGAGAGAGATGGGAACCAGAAAAAGAGACGAGGAGCACAGTGCCAGATGGAGCCATTTTATTTCCAAACATGAGTCAAAGCAGACACAGACTTTCCTACCTCCATACTGGATTTTCATCTTATAAAACAGATTTGCTGCTAAAATCCTTCATAAAATCTGCCTTTCCTTTCGCAGTAGAAAAGAAGCAAAAAGTCACAGGTTAAAAGGTCATGCATAAAATATTCTATCCACCAAGATAATTATACAATAGTCTTAAATTCTTCACAGATCAATGAAAAAAAATCATTAAGACTAATAGACACTTCACTATGTTTTGCTGCACTTCAAGATTTTTTCTTCATATATTTATGTTCATATTTCACAAACAACGATATTACAAAAATGCTATCAACTTTTTCATAAAATAGGAAAACAAAACAAAGCCATAACACTAAAATATATACACATCAATCTGCAGAGCATAAACTTTAAAAAAATTAAAACAAAAAGAAGATGAACTCACCCCAAATCAAAATATCTCCAACATAAACTCTGCAGGCTTCCCAAAGGAGTTCTTAGCACTCAGATTTTGGGTTGGTGTATAGCTTATCCTGCATCTAGTGGTTCTGTGTATCATGATTCACAACTGTTATTATTACAAGGACAATTTCAAGGTCTGAGGTGGGACACAGTGCAAGTCATTAGACAGATATTCACACATATAAAAGCTTTAATGAAACTCAAGTATTTCATCAGAAACAGTGCTTGACTCCCCTCTCTTTCACTCCCCCACTCCCCTTTCCTCTGAGAGACCCTGCAGAGGTCTGGAGTCACTTACTGTCTGTAACTGCTCCAGGATTTGGCTTATCATTCTAAGGGCAATGGATGTCATTTTAAGGAAGTCTGTGCATGTATTATATTTTCTTTGCTTAATTAGAGGTAGATAACCTCAAAATAAGGTCCAAATATCAGTTCCTCCAAAGAGTGTCCAAAGCACAATATTAAACAAGGAGGTTAGCTACTAGAAAGTAAGAATTGAAATTTTAATTTTTAAGAAAAAATATCTTTGATGATGCATGTGTCTGTGTATATGGAGACAAAACAAACAAACAAACAAACAAACAACCACTGTAGAAGAAGAGGTCAATGTATCTGTCAGTCTGGAAAAAACTGTTGGAATTTATGGTTGGAAGGAACCTCATAAGTCAAGTAATCAGTTCTCTGATTTTAGAGGAAAGGGAAAAGAGACCCGGAGAGGGTGAGGGAGTTGCCTGAGCACACCAGCACACTAATTTGTACGACTATTTTTAGACACACTCAGGCACACACACACACATCCACACCCGGTTGCATTCACTTCCGTTTTGTACAATAGCTGCTACCAGCTTACACAATAAATAAAATGAACTATGCAAATTTTTGTTTGCTACTTCACGTCCAAAAGTGGGAAATGCCCATCTTTCAAATGAGCGAGAGGTTCTACTTTCTCCCAACTGATACATTTATCAAACTGTGTCATCACTGGCCTGGGCCGCTGCTCTCTGCAGCCCCTGGAAGCAGCACAGATGGAGGGAGACGTAGGAGTGGCGGGAAGGAAAGCAGAGAAACTCAGCTCACGGTGGAATCAGTTTCTAGTTATGCCAAAGATGCTCCCACTGGCAGTGAAGGCTTTACATCAAGTTCAGCTTGGGCTACTGGAACTTCTAGACTTGGTGGAAGGACATAATGAGGGTGTAGGCACCAGTGCCAGTGTATGCCCTCTGCCCAGAAGAATGTGAGCTAGTGCTCCTCTGACCGTCAAGGGTAGAGATGAGCAGTGTGGGTCTTGTCTAAGCTATAAACTATAGACTTAGATGGCTTTGCTAGGTGAGGTCATAGTTTCTAATGATCTGAATTTGTAGATGCATGTGAACATCACAATACTTAGGCCTAATGTACAGTAGTATTAATAGCTATTTTACCTTTTCCATAAAATTACATGTGGATATAATTCTAAGGTAGTTTTTAAAAATATTATTACTTTTAATATTCATTATAGACTTTATTCTAAAAAATCTTGAGCCCAGCTACATATATTAACATGAAATAACTTTAAAAATAAACATACATTATATACATACCAAAATAGCCCCGTTTGAAAGCCATGTAAGTGAAAAAGTTGAGTTTTTAAGAACAAACTAGACCTTTTATGGGTATTTTTCATAATTTTAAACTAATATTAAGTATATCTTCTTTCTGACTATGCCCAATATATACACACTTCTCTTAGTGATTTATGTCAGAAGTATTCACTATGAAAACAGTAGGTTGGTTGGTTTGTCTGTTTTCACTTGTTCTAAATTGGAAAATTTATTCCAAATATAAGTAAGTTTGGTCCCAAAAGTTCTCCTCCAAGGAGACAGCATAACCAAAAAGCTTGCAATGTACAGCTGTCCAGGGCATGTGCAACTTTATATTTTCTAATAATAGCGGTGGAAGGTAACTTTCAAGTATCATCATAATCCAACTGGACATACAGACCGTTATCTCATAAAATTAACTTAACACTCTATAGGGAGAAAGTCATTGGAGAAACTGGTCCTTGCTAGAACATCTTCACCAAAATTCCCATAGGAAACAAAGCCATCCATCTACAAGGGACAGAGGGCACTTGGTACCCAGCACTGACCTTAAAGCGCACACATTTAACAGTGCTCCGAGCTCAACGTAAACTCTAGCAAGATGAAGAAGAGCCCACACTTTCTTGACTCACTAAAGGTTACTGGATCATCCAGAGCAGGAAGTATTTCTTCTAAACAGAACTTCTTGGGGAAGGCAGGACCCACAGCTATTTTCCTCCTAGTCCTGCCCTCCGCAGCAATGGCTATTTGTAGTCGTTTGGCTAAAACAAGAAGAGAGAGACTGGCTAACTTGGAGAACCAGATGTAGGTGTTTTTGTACTTATTTTAGTAAAACATTTAAAAAAATTAAATTAACACAGGGAAGGGAACAGAGATTCCATAACTCACAAATAACAAGGGGGGAATGAGTTGACTAAAAAGTGCATGTCTTTCCAAAGCAGGTACAGGAGGTCAAGAGGGGCACAAGCATTCCAGAAATTTTACTCCTTCACAGATTTTGATCCAGCCATGTGATGTAACTATTCCTAGTCCGGATTCCCACTGAGAAGTTGGTGGGCCAGCTGGTGAAAATCATGCAGCCGTGGAAGCCATCCTCAAAGTGATCCAGGGTCACCTCCACACCTGCACTCTCCAGACGCTTTGCATACATGATCCCATCATCTCGTAGGACGTCGTGCTCACACGTCAGAATATAGGTCTTGGGGAGGTGCTGCAGGACTTCCTGGTCTGCAATGAGTGGGGCGGAACGGACATCCAGCAGCTGCGGGATCTCCCGGACAATCCTGGCGTCGCCAGTGGTCTGCATGACAGGCTTGTAGTTCTTTGTGAAGACCGTGGGCAGGAGGGACGTCCAGTTCAGACGGGCCCTGAGGGCAGCAGCCTCTTCCACGTCGAGGGAAGTGTGGTTGTTAACTATCATGGCCTGGACAAAGTCATAGTTGCCTTTGAAGTAGTCCACCCAGTACTTCACCATGACGTAACGGGGCAGGATGGGCGTGTCCACATTCTGCTGATAAGAGGGTGTGTTGAAATCTAAAGCCTGGAGGACTGGGTAAATTAAAGCTTGCAGTTTGAGCTTGCTTTTCAGGTTGGCATCTTGACTAAACTGGAAAAGAAGAAGCAAACATATCATTTTATTTGGCAGGGCTCCTTTTACAAAAACCGTACCTCAAAAAGCAGGGTAATGTGTTACTCTGAATCAGTCAAAAGGATACAGTTGTTAAATTTCAAGCAGGCAAGGTATTATTGTAGTTAAAAAAAAATTCTCATCACCAACCACCACCACCACTCTATGAAGCTACTGGGTATTTACTAAGAAAGGTATCATGTCTGCAACTTACAATTTTGAGTGAACACTTCAAACGTACATGATCTCAAAGGTTTCTACACCCTCCTTAACATATTACTTGTATCTATCCTTTGGTAATTAGCACACCTTACTATGGTACTATGGATGGATAATGTGTGAACCTTATGTAGTTGTGTATTCCCTGCAAGGTTCAAAAGAGGCAATGGCTTCCTAGGGAGAAAAAACTAGCCCAACTTTTCCAAAGGAGAAGGGTAGGAAAATGAACAGATGACAGGACTCCAAAGTGTTTCAGTAGGACCTCCTCTGATAAGCACTCAGTCTTCATGCTTCATGAGAGTGAGATTGTACAGACATAGTGCTGCCAGGGTACCCTCCACTCTGTCTAATGAGCATGTGCCCTGGAGTGAAGTCCAAATAAGAATGGGAAGGAACCTCCATCTCAGCTGACCTCCGTTCCCCTATAGCTCCCCCAAATGTGAAGGCATTGCCTTATTTTGTAATTCTACTGTCTCAAATGATTTATTTTTCATGTAACATTTAAATATAGCTAGCTAGCTCACTGTATGCCACAAACGATCTTCAAGGTAACTTTAGCCATACAATTTTGTTTTCCATGGGTCGTTAGAACCCCATCCCCAGGGAAGATGAACTGCTCTGTAAAAGCGAGGGGAAATGATCAGTAAAGTAGTATTATTGATATGTGCCAAGAATTGTATATACATCATCTCACTAAGTAAGTCCTGGCAACAGCCCCACAAATCAGATGATATTATCCTCATTTTCCCGAAGCTCAGAGAGGTTAAGGACTTGCACAGAGATAGTCCCACAGCTCCCAAAGGGGGCCTGGATTCCTTCCCAGTTCCACCTGGTTTTAGACCTTCCCCAGTGCACTGGGACTGATTTCTTACCACATTTGGGCATGTGGAAAGCAACCCTGCCAATGCCAAGTGGAGAATCAAGTTCTTTAATTATAGCAAAGGGGAAGAAACCAAGGTACACCACAGATAAAAAGGCAGATGCTACTTGAAAATATCAAGAAAGAAAAAAATTGGAGGTGAGAAGACGGAGATGCCATTCTTAAATTATTTGATATGCTACACAAAAACCGTTGCCACCAAAAGCCTTTCTGGAAGGAAAGGGTTAAGGAGCCAGGTGCTAGCTAGAGAGGGAAGCAGGCCCTGGGGCTGCAGTCGGACCCACCAGCAGCGGAACCACCAGCAGCCATGCTGGAAGCAGAAGACAAGCATGTCCACTGTCCCAGGGCTGACAGGGCTCTTGGACACAATGGGCTCCAGGAAGAAAGACGTCAGTGGGTTGAAGGAATTTACCTGGCTGTAGACAAGGCAGGTGGGAGCGATGCAGCAGGGAAAGTTCTAGGATGGGCGCATAGTCCCTGAGGAAGAAATACTCCCTACTCCTAGACTGGTTGTGGGCAACAGTCTGGAAAGATCGTGCAGAGGCAGGATGCAGTTGTATCTACAGGCTGGCTTTTTTTTTTTTTTTTTTTTTAACGAGCCACCTGGAAGGTGATTCAGAGTTGTAACACCCACTCAGGAATGTGAGCCATCTTTTCTGGATTGGGCCCCAGGCTTGTCAGCTGATTACCTCTTCCCTCTTCCTCCCACCCTCGGGCCTGCTGTCCTTTAACTTAGGACAGCTCAGAATTTTTCTCTTGTCAAATCCACAATGGGAAGAAAATGTACTTATCTTTGAATTTATACAGCTGCCCGGAATTTGGTTTTCAAAGAATTTAACCAGGGAAAGCTCAGGTTTATTATTACATTTCAAGTGGAAGAACCATTTAATGTTGTCTTTCATATAAAAAAACAAAAACAAAAACAATGGGAAACACTTTTTGAATTTTTAATTTGACCCAAGGTTCTAAGGAAACAATCTCAGCAATTGGAGTTCAGACAAAAATCCCCTGTTTTGGAAGTCCAACATGGAGAAGGAGCAGGAAATGCTTAATTTTCATGTGTTCCCTGAAGAGCAAGGGAGGCCTCTAAAAGGTTAGGCCTCTTCTCATGTTGAATGTCCCCAGAGCCTTTTCAAGTACTCAGAGATGACCTCTTTCAGTGACCCCTCTCCTACTTCGGAAAGACCTCTGAGCGCTCTCCAAGCTCAGTCACCTGAATAACTTGGCTGCACAGTGACCAGCCTGGCTGAGCCACTGCCATGCGTGGTGGACCATGCACTTGGTCTCTTGGACATCATCCTACACCCTCCTGCTGCCAGCACCTCAGAGCAGTCTGTTGTTACCTGTTGGCCCAGGGCAGCGGCCAAATTCCCACCAGCACTGTCACCAGAAATGCCAATTCTGCCTGGGTCAACCGAATACTTCTGTAAAACTTCTGGCTGCAGAAAATACTTCGTGGCCCGCACAACATCATGAATTTGCTCAGGAAAATGAACCTTTGGAACCAGCCTGTACCTGTGAAGACAAAAGTTGTATTTATTGCAGGACTTACTCTTTACAAGACATAAAGTTTAAGGAGACACTGGTTCCTTTTGATGCCAGAAATAAACAAGTAAGGAGTTGAAATAAAAATAAAAATAAACCATTCATTTTCTTGCAAATCAAATACTTAGTTTTAAAATGTAATGATTTTTTGTATTATCAATAATTCTTCCTCTTTTTTTTTTTTACCATCAGCCACCAAACCAAATCAAACCAAAACAAACATCTACTACTACCAATGCAAAAATGAAACTTCAAAGTAAAAGGCAGATGTTGATAATATTAAGGTATGGATAGAACCACAACAGACCTTGAATTTTATTTCTGAAAGTCAGTGTTTCATTCATAACACCTCTGGGTTAGAAGGTGACTCCGCAGCATTAACCACATGGTATTCTTCATGACTGACTTGTTACAGGTAGTCAAACTGTCCTCGACTAAAGCGGCCATGCCAGTCTGACATGAAACCCAGGCAACGCATTCACTGTCTGGGAAGCTGAACCTAAAGTGCCAGTTGTCAACCAGCAAAAAGGAAGCCAAATCTGCCTGGCAGCCCAGGGTGGGCTCTCTGGGCACCTCTGGCGCTTCTCCTACTGCCCTTCTTTTCATGATTAGAGTCCCTTTGGGATCCTACTCTGATCATTTTGTGGGACTCATATTCCCTTAAGAGTCCAAAACACCCCCCCCTAGTTTTCTCAAATGCCCCATGTAATATTACAAATTCATATTTGGTGGTCTTGTCTGGGAGAGTCCTCTCAGCCTCCAATCTCCTTCCTTATTTTCACTCACCCTTTAATCCTTACTCCAGGGTTTAGCCTCCTCCAGCCAGACTTCCTTGATTATATAGTCTCTCTGTGTAAGACAGTGTAGTTATGCGTGAGCTAGCTACTATCCCTTGATACTTCTATGTGCTGGGGGATATCACTGTTCTTACTGTCTTATCTCGAAATGATTTCTTTATGTATTCTCCTGAAGAGTATGTTCTCTAATATCAGGGACTATATTTTATTCATCATTGTATGTCCAGTATCTATCAGTGTGCTAGGCACATAATCACCCATTCAGTAAACCTTATGTGAGTATTAATATACCTTTATTTTGCAAATGAAAAAACTGATGCACAGAAAGTTACAGTATTTGATTTGTATTGGGTTGGCCACGAAGTCCGTTTAGTTTTTTCCATGAAATAAAAGACACATCTTTCATTTTCACTAATAACTTTATTGATTTGTATATTTTGAGAATGTGGCTATTTCTCACTATTGGGTTCTAGTGGGTGGAGGCCAGGGGTGCTGCTAAACATCTTCTGATGCATAAGACAGCCCCACAGCAAAGAATTATTTGGCCAAAATGTCAATAGTACCCACAAACTTTGTAAACCACTTTTGACACATTTGATCAGTCAAATCAGCACCTTTACCATACACTGCACAAATCTTTTTAGCATTTCAGTTGTATTTTTTACCTTTCTTGAAATCATAAATTATAATACACTGAAAATGTTTAATATTTTCTTCCATCTTCAATATTTAAAGGGTTGCACAAAAATTCACCAATGTTGATACTTCTTTAAGATTATTTATTTATTTACTTGTTTGTTTTTAGAGAGAGGGGAAGGGAGGGAGAAAGAGATGGAGAGAAACATCAATGTGTGGTTGCCCCTCATGCGCACCCTACTGGGGAGCTGGCCTGCAACCCAGGCATGTGCTCTGGCTGGAAATTGAACCAGTGACCCTTTGGTTTGCAGGCCAGCGCTCAATCCACTGAGCCATACCAGCCAGGGCAATGTTGATAAATTTTTAAAAAATGCACACAGATATGACAGGTGTCACAATACAATCTCACAAAATTGTTTCAAATGAAGTTAAAGACAACTAAGCACTACTAGAGCCATCGTACGGAAGAACTAAATGAACTTTTTGGCCAATAAATAAGTCTAACACAGATCAAAACCAGGGCAGGTAGAAACTTCTTTATTAAAATGTAATAATAGTTAAGAACTCAGGTCTTTTGATTTCCATTTTGTAATTAGCATTGCTATTCTCAGAAACTAATTTTTTCTAAGCAACTCTTACAAGGCCATTCGTTTCCTCCATCTAAAATCCAGCCATTTAACTAACTTGCTTCAACAATCAGTGTAGATACAGTTAAATGGACAAATATTTGTGAAATACTATCACATAAATAATAATTTAGATCTGGTCATTCAGGAATTACTACATTTAAAAACTGTACATGCAATAAGAAATTCCTTTAGTGGTTGCCTTATAGCAGATAAAATAAGTTTTCTAATTTCCTTCTTATTTTTTCATCTGTGGTGATCAGTCAATCATCCAAAACGTGTTTTTCTGCAGCTGATTTCCACTGTGTCTTAAAGCTGCTGCCACAGCATTCCATTAGTAATAATGGGTGAAAGGATTATACCATTTCGTCCACTAGGGGGAAACATCTCACAAGATTCCATACACCCTCACTTCCCAGGTGAAGGTGCAATTTTTTTTAACTTGATTACTAAGCTGAATTCTTAATTCTATCAATGAATTAAAAGTGAATGCATTTTATGACTTCAATTGTGAAAGTAAATATTTTGTCTCAACAAGATTCCACATATCATGATAAATTGTTTTCTTGGTGGCCCAGGAGGTCAGAACATAGTCTATTAGTATACACACATGAACTAAATTTTCAGCTGTTGTTTCCAAAAAGGTCTCAGTGACTTTGAATAAAGAGAAATTGTTCATCTAAAAAAAGTTCTACCATCTCCAACCTTATCAGGCAGTCAATAACTGGTTCAGATAACAGAGTAAACATATTTAAAAACAGGTTAAATAGGCTATCCCCTGCTGGCATAGCTCAGTGGATTGAGCGCGGGCTGCGAACCAAGGCATCACAGGTTCAATTCCCAGTCAGGGCACATGCCTGGGTTGCAGGCAACATCCCCAGTGGGGGCCATGTGAGAGGCAACCACACATTGATTCTCTCTCTCTCTTTCTCCCTCCCTTCCCCTCTCTAAAAATAAATAAATAAAACCTTTAAAAACATAAAACAAACAGGTTAGAGTGCAAAAGCCTTCGCAGCACCCTTAAAGACCTCCCAACCCTTCCCATCCCCTTGTTCAAGCTGGAACATTGTCTAATTGTATTAAGAAAGGACACTATTTTCAGACTGAAGAATGCAGTGAAACTAGATATTTCTGAGGTCACCAATGTAAGCTGAGCCTTCAAAGGAGCTTGAAATTGACCAGAGGAATATAACAAAAGTCCTGTAAAATCTTTATAGCCATGGAAAACTGACAATCAGGAGGAAATTCATCAGCGGTATAGCCAAAGAAAGCACGCAAAAATATACTTATCTGCTGTTTTTGTTTAAAGCTGTGTCCCTGAAAAGTACTGAAAAAGGACTCTGCCTTTTTTTTTTAACTTGCAGGTCTTGAGTAAAAGCACCTGGTGAATTCTAGCAGCTGCAGTCTCACCTTCCCCAACTCACTGCAGGGATAGAGGACTCCACAAATCTAGCTCTAACTGTCTATTACTGTGCATGCCTCCTACTAGATGAACAAAATTCAGTGTAAACTCAGGAATGAGGTTCAAACAACTTCATAAATGTGTACATTCTATAAAAAATATGGCAGTCCTGCTAAGTGAGGCACCTCACCGAGTACTCTGCAAACACGTCGCACTCAAATCTCAGAGCACACCTGTGGGTTTAAGGATGAAAACAAGGAGGATGTGTAACTTGTTCTACAACAATTAGTAAGTGGCACATCCTCGATGTGAATTCACAAATGACTGGGAAACCCATGTGGACTCCCTCTTTTAAAATATTCCTTCTTCCACACTCACAGCTGTTTAATAATGAGTATGTGTGTTCTCATTGACCTACCAAAGCAGCAAATTCTCAAAACTGGAGATTTTGGACACCCCAGAATGTTCCTCATGATTTCAATGGTTTTGCAATATTCTCAAAACAAACCACCAGCAGAATGCCTGGGCACACGGTACATCTTGTGGATGAAAAGGGTATTATAATAAATCATAAACTCCTAACTGGGCAGGTTATGGTGGGTTGTCACGCCCCAGGCCTATAAATTCTTTGGAAGAAGGTTTTTAAGCCAGTCCTGTCTATTGTTCTTGTGTATCTGGTTTGACATATCTTTGAAATGCCAGAAGAAATACTCCTCAAAGGTGTAACCACCCTCAAGAGAGTACACATAACCTTGTTAACTATCCTCTAATCCAAACCCTGCCTTGCTTTTTCCCACCTCCACGTCATCTTTTATTTCCTCCTTAACTCCAAAAGCGGAAGAGAAACCACAAACTACCATTCTCTGGGGTATCTGAGATCCTTCTCGACAACAGTCATCAGTTTTGGCTCAAATAAACTCCTAAAAAATTCTCTGCAGGTTTGGGCATTTCTTATGTTGACAATCTTTAATGGCATTCTTTCCTCCAAACAAAATTTAAAAGATTTATTTTATACCTTTTACATATAAAATGTCATATAACACTATCCGTGGTGAGGAAAGTAATAAGCCATATGGCTTTAACAACATAAACTGTTCTTAACCCACCTACTTGTCCGGCACAGCTCCAGGGACTCCACTTCCTGGAGCCCACGCACAGCTCAGTTTCTCAACTCTGTACACACCATGGGGTGATCCTGGAGGCTTTACAAAAACACTCAGGTTTGAGCCCCACTGCAAAACATTCCAATTCATTGGATCTGGAGTGGAGCCCAGCATAGCTATATTTGAAGAAAAATCTCCCCAAGTAATTCTAACATGCAGCTAATGTTCAGAAATATCACTGAGTCCAGCCACTTTGTCACTCTTGTCTGAACACATCTCCCTGTTCTCATTTCCCAACACATTGGTGACTGTTTCCATCCCCTAGGCCCTTCTGCCCGCAGCAACTCATCAAGTGTTCTGGCCCTTTAGGTCTCATTTCAAATGCCACTCTCTCCGTGAAACCTTCTGAGAGCCCAGCAGAAAGAAACTCCCCTGCCCAGAAGCGCTGGAAGCCTCTCTGACAACAGGTCATAATACGGACACCTCACCATGCTCTTGCAGTGGCGGAAAGTGAGAATCAGGCACTGGAGGGCCTGATGTGCGCCTGCCTGAAATGATCAGCACCCACTTTATTAACAGTGACAGAGAGGTGGAGCGATGATCAGTAAAGGCTGATAAATTGCTCCTTAAGTCAAAGGCAGGTGCTGTACACGAGCCTGCAGTTAAGGGGAAATGGAAATTGTTCCCAGCCTGTGGAAGTTGAAGCCGTGAATGTCACTTGTGTTCTGGTGACATTGAAATGGACATCCTCCCTCAAAATAACCTAACCTGGAAACACTGTGGACAATCCTGTACTGTGGACAAGGACACTGAGTTCTCTTCAGGTAGTGCCAGTTAGGTGAAAGGTATATGCGATATTCTAGAATGAAATTATACTCCTGTGAGATTCAGCAGGGGGGAGATAACATCTCATTCCTTCTTTTGGCCTCCCCCCCTTTTGTCCCCTATTCATCATCTCCCAAGAGGAGCTCAATAGATTCATCTTGAGAATAAAAAACTGTTAATATTCTCTTCAGTCCTAGAGACCCGTATCTTCAGTGGGGCTATGGGAAACAAATCAATACCTGCATCTGTGGTGTGCTCTCTGTGGGAGACATACCCAGAGGAAGAACCTATTTATTCCTCTAATAGGTAGATACTTCCTTTCCATTAAAAGACCATATAATGAAATTGCAAAAGTGGAAGGATTATGAGTGGATTATTTCTCTTCTTATTCTTAAAATGTAGCTTGGTCATAAAGGTTGAAGAAGGGTCCTTTCTTCTGATTCTATTCTCAAAACTTGCTCCTTGATATAGCTTTGACCACCAGATGTTCAGCAAGGGAGAGTTGAGATTAGCAAAGGCTTGGCTGATTGGGTAAGAATAACATCCAAAAGAACTGACATGTGTTTCACCAAAACCCTAGGAGTGGTTGAGCCTAGAATTGTGATCCATTCAAAGGATGCAATTCTCTGATACTCTGTTTACTGTTTAAGACTTCTTGAGTTCCATCTCCACGGGCAGCAGGGAGCTCCCCAGATTCTCCAGATGTGTCCAGCTGCCTGCTCCCATTCAGATGCAAACCTCACCTTTCACCTCCAGTCCACAGGTGACTCCAGAAGCCCAAGCAGGCTTGGTGCCATGTCCTTCTGACCTCCTCTCTGTGTCACTTCAGAAGCTAAACATAGGTCTGTGGGACTCGGGTGGGAGTGAAACGAGGCTTCACAGCCTCCCAGTGGTTTGCAGTCACAGGCAGCCCTGTAGCTGCAGCACAGGCCTTCTGTAGAGCTCCAGTGCCTGTGCCCCCAAATTCTAAAAGACCAAAACCACAAGAGAACCTGGGGGATTTTTATCAGTAGAACGTCTACAAAGGAGATGCATTAAGTTAACGATAGTGACAAGAATAAAAGAAGCCACAACATTATCTTTCTGTGCTATTGAATTATTTGCAGTGCTGGCCTTTGGGTTTGCTCAGGGTATCCTAGAGTGAGTAGAGCAAACCCTCCCTTTCTTGGAGGGGAACCTTAGGGACTTGGTCTGCCCCTTTCCAGGGCTGCCCAGGCGGGACTGATGCATGGGGACTTCCCCACTCAGTACTCATAATTTTATGGATAAAAAAACCAGGCATAACTATCCCATTTTTTTATAATTCTACAAGCAGCAAACTAAGGTAAGTGTTAGGTTCGGCAGAGTGAGGGGAGAGACGACAGGAGAATAGGCAACAAGTTTGTTGGATTTGACCAGTGAGCGAGCTGCTACGGAGTGGGCGAGTCCGAGCAGACCCCAGCAGCGAGGGTACGAGGGTGGGCGTTTTTGTGAGTTTAGGGTTGAGTCTTAAGGGGTGGGTCAGTGTTGAAGCATGAGGTAAGCTGCCTAGGAAGAGGGTTATGGTTGACTAGCTTCTGTATGATACAAGGTTATTGACAAACCTAGTGTTTAGCACAGGCAATGTTGTCTAGTCAGGTACAGGACAGGATGAACAGGAACTGTGGCCACAGGCTAGGACAGTGAAGGGTGGGGCAGGAGTTCTGGGAGTATAGGAAGCCCAGTGTAACCGCAGACATTGCTGGATGGATTATCAGGTAGCAGACCACGGGGCAGGCAGAATGGTGGCCTCTGCCTCCTATAGTAAGTACTCCAGCTTCTTTCCTGCCTCCATTAGCAATGTTCTTCTTTCCAGCTCTGCAAAGTGTTAAGTTCTCTGTGTGTACTGCCACTGGCACTTGATGGAATGGGACTAAAGCTCCACCTGTGTCAAATGGAGAGCTGATGAGTGTAGTAAAGATTTAATGAAAAGCAAAATACAACTTGAAACTGATTTCCACATCCAAGAAAGCCACAGAAATGCTTTCTAGAACTTAATAGAATTATGGATTGAATAAAATTTGTTAAATAAAATTTAATAATATCCAACATGCCAATTCGTTAGCTTACATTTTATCTTAAAAAAAATTAAATCTTCCTCTTCCCTTATGTTTTATGGTTCTAGTATTGTGTCTTATATAAACTGCAGATAAAAAGGTACCATGTTACAGATAAACTACAGTGAACTTTATGAAATAAGTTTATGAATATAAAATAGGACCTCCCTAGATTACATAAGTGAGGATGAGGCAGGAGACAGCAGAGGAAGAACTCTGAGACTGCAATACTGTCACTGGCCAGCATTTAGCATCCTGGTTGCCAGGAAATGCCTTTTACCAATTAGGTAGAATAAATAGTAAACCAAGGCAGGGAGGAGGAAGGAGACAAGTCTCATGTTAACTCAGCAGTGTTAAACCTGGTCTGATAATATTGCCAGGTGTCCCAATATCACAAGAAACATTATGTTAGCAAGAAAGAAGGAAAATCCTTGAAATTCTATGTAACATTTCCACAATCTGGGAAAGAAAGCCCTGAAACTGTGCTTTTATCCCAAGGCCTGAATATAGGAGAGCATCCCCGTTGCCCAAGGACAGAGCCCATAAAACAACTTTGGTTAATTGCCTACCTCTGGTCACTATCTGTTTTACGAGGGTGTCCCTGATGCTTACAGAAAGAGCCCATAAATAACTTTGGAAAGTGCCCCAATTTTAATTAACTGCCTCCTGTCATATATTTGTTTTACAACAAGATAAACAAATGGGGTATGGAGCAAGATAAGGATTTGGGCTAATAGACCCCACACATACTTACGTTTGGGTAGTCACATTCCCCCAGGAAAGACAGCACCACATTTACCCGTTAATCAATATGTAACTTTTTCCCCTCCTATCCCACCAACTATATAAGCCCTGAGAACAAAGGACTCTCTCTCTCTCTGGCTCAGGGTGCTCTTGGCTCTCAGTCCACAGGGCCTCTGGCCACCCGGCCTCAGGCTGCCCAGGGGCTTGCCACCCTGGTCTTCAGCCTCTCTTGCTTTTCTCACCCTGCTTTGCCCTGAAACTTTGCCTTTCACCTCCTACTCTACCCAGTCCTGTTCTCTTCCATGGGAATGGGCCACTAATAAACTGATTACGTACTACTAGATTTGCTGATATATAATTCTTTACATGCATCAGCAAGGAGAACCAGGTCTCTTCCATCAACAAGGACATATCTATGCTTCTTCCATATTATAAGATGCACTCTTTCACTTATTTAACAATCACTAAGTGTTAAATAAGTGTTAATTATTGTGCAATTATTATGCAACATAGCATAGTGTTGCAGAAGCTGCTGAGTAGAAGTCATGGCCTGTTTCTCATACCCTGAGGCCTTTGTCTGCACCTCAGTTGCTGGGTCAGTCCTCAGAACCTTGAGCCAGTAACATGAACTGAGGAGTTCCAACTCCCAGCGCACGCTTCACTTAAGGTGATTCTATGACCAGGGCTGCCCCCAGCCCCTAACTACCAGCTTCCTCAGCTTAGAACCTTCCCCAAAGCCCCGCCCCATGTGAAGCAAAGCCAGCACACCACCACCCACTCCCGCGGGCCCCAAAGATCAGGAACAGCTGCCTGCAGACAGCCTCCCTGCTAGGAGAAGGTGAAATTCCAGGAAGGCCAAGGGTCCACCAATCTCCTGAAGACTCTCAGGATTACCCACCCTTATTTCTTCATTTTCTTGGTCAACGCCAGAAGTGTAAGTCTCTCCATCTGTCTTCTCTCATGTTTTATTCCCTTAATGCTCTCTGCCTCCTCCCCTTCCTCCCAAGCCCTCTCATCATACCACTTTGGATCTCCACAACCAACTCCCTTTCTCAAACTAGGTAATCCTCATCCTAAGGACCTCTATTCAAATATGACTTACTTCAAGACAGCTTTTCTGACTCTTCAAACTAGGTAAGGTCTTACCTATTAGATGTCTTCAAAGATCTTACTTATTAGATGCCTCCATTACTAGTTACCTCCTACTTCACATCACTTATCACACTTAACATGACTTGCTCAAGGTTTATTTTCTCACCTAGATTGTAAACTCCATGAGAGCAGGTATGATGTCTGTCTTACTCACATTGTATGTAACCAGAACTTAACCTAGTCACTGGCACATAATAGGAATTCAACAGATATTTGTGGAATAAAAGAAAGAGGTAGGACATGAGCAGTGAAAAGAAATGCGTTCCCAAGTTAGGCCTCTGAAGATACTTTCCAAGAGAAACATCATGATCATACGATGTTGGCTGTGCCCTAATTAGGGCACAGGCTCTGTGGTTCTCTGTGGGCTGGCCAACCAGGATGCTAAGCATCTTAGCTCATTACTTCTGCAAAGAAACATGCTGTAAGTTTCAAACATATGTCGATAAATACATCTGTAAGTTGGACCTCTGCATTCTGTGGGCACAGCACTAACCTTCCAGACCTGTGTAGCACTTTGGGTGTCTGATGCCCTTTTACCTCAGTTGCCCAAACGGATTCTCGTGACAACTCTCTGAAGTCATTAACCCAACACAAAGCATATTTGCCCAGCATGCATGTGCTAAGCCTCGCACTGGGTGATGGGGACCCCGAGGAAAGAAGACATGATTTCTGTTCCCAGCAGCTCACATTTTAGACACACAGAAAGGACCCCTAACCCCATTTTGCACGCGAGGTTGAATGACTTGCCTGAGGTCACACAGTCAGGAGCGATGGTGCTTGCCCACTGCTCTGACGCCTCCTAGCTGACAAACTTGTGAATGCTACACTGCATAGGTTAGGCCCAATGGAAAGCCTTCCATGTTTTAGTTCTTTTAAAAAAATCTTCAAAAAATCTCATCCACCTTTCTGTGTTTTATGATAAGCCTAAGAACACCTGTTTCACTTGAAACAGATGCCGACAGGTGGAGAAGGGCAGACAGGAAGAGCTTAGGCTTGTTGCCAGTTGCTTATATTGAAGTCCTGGAGGGAGAGGCCGGGGTGGAGAATCCTCATGGTGCCAAGTTTCTTCCTTTCCCCTGGGCCTTAGAGGAGCTGGAGCCACACAGGAAACCACTGAAGGGGCTCTGAGGGGTTCCTGGGCACTGAGCTGTAGGGCCTGGCTCCATAATGGGGCTCAGCTGCTTCAACAGCCCCTGCTTCCCTCTGGCCAGCAGCCCAGGCCAGATGACATCACCGTTTACATGAAGGTTCCTGGATTGCAAAAGTCCCTGAAGGCCGCTGAGTGATCTGGGAGACCTCACTGAGAGGAAAATCTGCTGAGGAAGCAACCACCCTTCCCTCTGTGTGACTCTAGGGATTCTGGTCACAGGGTCAGAGCTGCCCAGATGATGCAGGAGACAGCCCTGGTGAGGGACCGCAGGAGAAAGGATCCTCTTAGGTCTCAGGTCTGGACTGGGGACAATCAGAAGATGAGCAGCGAATGGGGGAGCTGCTGGCAGGAAGAGGCAGAGGGACAGGAGACTGGACAAGCTCAGGGCATGGAAAGTGAGTGATGTTGCCATAACACTGTCACACTGTCTCTCAGCATTATCGGTTTCCTTCAACAGTGGCCTGACACTGTGCCTTGGGGACAATCCACCTGGCTCAGGTCTCCATCCGTCCTTGTGACTAGCTAGCTATGGGACCTCGTGCAGGATACTTAACTTCTCGGGCCTCATTTTCCTCATCCATGAGGAAAACATCAAAATACTTATCTTGGATGATTTATATGAGAATTAAACAGGACTCTTTATTCATTCATTCCACAAATATTTATCGAATGCCCACTATCTGCCAAGAATGTTTCCAGGCACAAAGATCAGCCATAAAGGGGTAAAATCCCTAAAATCTCTGTTCTCACAAAACTTGTGTGTTTCCATTTAGCACAATAAATACTTAATAAGTTAAACATATGATCTGTCAGATGTTGATGACAGTTCTGGAGAAAACTAAAGCAGAGGAAAAGGGGGCTGCACTTTTTAACAGGAGGGTCAAGGAAGGCCTCGCTGACAGGGTGGTACTTGAAGAAAGGTCTGAAGGAGCAGAGACAACTACACTATGGCGTCTGCACGCTGTCTGCCTCGGAATGGGCCCCGTGGTTTTCCTATTGTTGCCATTGCCACAATTCTCCTACGTATTCACGTGTTTCTTAGTTTCCCAGAAAGATCACTAATAAATAATTTGTAGAAACAACTCAAAATATCGATATTAATACTGCTGATAATAATGATGATCATAATAAAATCTGTTGAATGCATTCCTGCTTACAGGGTCTGAGTTACGGAACCTGACTCCAGGAGAATAACTTACAACTCTGGGTTGTAGGAGAGATTCTCTTAAAATGCTGACTGGTTGTCAGTGTTTGAAAAAGCAGTAGTGACAGGCTCTCTGACTTCCCTGCATGGGGAGCAGCTCTCCTGCCACAGCCCCTCACCCTCTGAATAGGTGTGCCTGCACCCAGTGTGTCTCCACCCCTGCCCTGTTCAGGGACGCCTCTCAGCTGCTGAGCCGGTCACTGTCTGCAGTGGTGCTGAAACGACCAGAGATGCAGACAGATGACAGCCTCGGCAGCTTGGCGGCCCCACGTCCTCTGACCTCACTGGTTTCTTAGCTGCAGCTTCAAAACCAGTGCCCTTTCAGGGACATCGACCCAGCAGCCAAGGTCGCTGGGGCTGCCACAATGGGGTGGCTGGCTCTGGGCCTGGAACTGGGGCTGTCTTTGGGAGCCTCGTCTTTGCTGAGGCCAGGGACCCTTCTCTGAAGCAACGGCTCTTCTATGCCATTCTGGGCTTTGCCCTCCCAGAGGCCCTGGGGCTCTTTGGCCTGGCTGGGGCCTTTCTCATCCTCTTTGCCATGTGAAGAAGCCATCTTCACCCCCCACAGTTCCTTCTCCCATGTCTTCTCTGCCCTGGATGTTCCTTTTCCTGTACCTTCCTCAGCTACCTGGGGAAAGTGGTTGGCTCAGAGTTTGACAGAAGACAAATAAATACTGTATTAATAAGGAAAGTAAGGCAGTCATCAAATTTATATGCTGTAGGTAACTACTTGTATATTTCCCTCAATTTCAATGAATTCCTTTCTAGAAGTTTCCAAAACTAAAATAAAAATATAATATGAGGCATTATAAAGTGAGTTCAAGAAATTCTAAGTTCCATCAAAAATCATTTTGTGTAACCTTGAGAAAATTGCCTCACCAATCTGGACCTTTGTTTTGCATTTTATATTATCACTGGTAAAATAAAGTAACTAGTTCCTTCTTAAATTTTTTCTATGACTAGTACTAATTACTTACTCAATGGAGACAATGACAGCATTCAGTTCCTCAGCCATTGCTGTACACAGTTCATCATAGTAGCTGATTTCTAAAAGAAACAAAGGGGCAATCACTATTAAACCAATTATTTAATACTGTCTTTTCTTAAATTCTGCTGTGGATTGCTTTTAGACTTGGACCTAAGTTATTAATAGTAAAAAGCAAATGGGAACATATATCTCCTTAATACAGTTACACGTACAAATGCAGAACTTAAATCAAGTTTTTAATAAAATCCAATTACTATAAAATAACAGGAAATCCATATTAGATTATGTTTGAATGTGTTTTTAATGAACTAAACATTTATTTTATAATGGACTACAAGAAATGCACCACATTAATTCTGATTTTATAGCTCTTCAAATGTATGCTTTTCCAAAAATCACAGCACATAAACAGTTTTCTTCTTAGAACCATAAAAATTTTCTCCTTTAACATCCTCATTTGCTGCAATTCAGGAAAGTCACCAATTTGAAGAATATGGTATTTTGTTTAAACCAACACATAACAAACTAGAATTTTAAGAACTCTTAGCAATTCTTAGAAAGAGGGTCCAAAAGTTTGCAGTGACAGAAACGATTTTGTAATGTGAAAAAGCCATCCCTTAGCTGTTCTTTCAAAATATTAAGAACAGATCGTGCCAACAGAAAGCCACATAATGACCTTATCCACAGGCCTTCCAAGGCAGTCTTAGACTCAGAAGTTTCATAACTACGTAGCCATCTACACATCTCCCTCAGCCTGAGCTCTTCCCCTGGCAAAAGTGATCAGTCAGAATTATGTACAAAAGGCCAGATTGACTCATGATCTATACCAGTCCCCCTACTTAAACCCCGGACCTCCAATATAATGTCTCACCTGGCAAGTGCCCAATGGCACAGATTCATTCTTTTCTAGGAAGAATATTCTGCCTTATGCATTTTTGAATCCCCATCACCGAGCACACATGAGGGGGACTGAAGGTCCAATTGTGCACACAGCCCAGGTTTTGTACCGGAAGTCCTGTACCCCAGGGGACTTCTCAGTCCTAGGCTATCTTATGTACTCAGTAGACATCTACTGGAAATGTGAGCAAATCAACAACTAAAAGAATAAATGATGAATATAGAGTTAAATGAAATGGGATTAGTAGAAAAATCTATACTTTTGGCCTTTGCCTCATGAAAATCATTATTTTAAAAAAAACTAGAACTAGTTGTCATTGCCTTTAAACTTAGAGGATGCCAAGGCTCCAGGCTGAAGATGAGGAAGGCACTCCAGGTAAATCACAGGCAGAGATGAGACCCTCACTTCCTCCTTGGTATGTAAGCCAATGGTCTGCTTCACGGGGCAGCTTGCCATTGTGACCTGTTCTGCTTACGAAAGTAACCCAACACTGAAGAAAACATTCTGGCCCTGGCTGGTGTAGCTCAGGGGATTGAGCATGTGTCTGCGAAGCAAAGGGCTGTCAGTTTGATTCCCAGTCAGGGCACATGCCTGAGTTGCGGGCCAGGTCCCTGGTTGGGGGGCATGTGAGAGGCAGCCACACATTTGTTTCTCTTCCTCTCTTTCTCTCTCCTTTCCCTCTCTCTATAAATAAATAAATAAAACCTTAAAAAATAAAAGAAAACATTCCTGAAATTTGTAAGATCACTTCATTTTAATGGAGGCACGCTTTTATATTGTTATCTTGGTTTCATAAGCAGATGAAATGTTGATGAGTTAGCATGAGTCTTCAGAAATACTCATTCTATTTTATAGAAAGATGTCTTCAAAACAGAAGTTGGCAAAAGAGTTATAGAGAATTCCCTCGTCTTCTAGCCCAATGACACCCCACCTTGCTTTGGTGCAGAAAGCTATTGCTAGCAATTCATAATAAGTTAGTCTGTGATTTGGGTCACAAAAAATATTTCCAAAACAGACTACCTTAATTAACAAACAAATAAGCAAACAAATAGGCAAAAACCTTTATGTAGGCTACAAACATATAATTAACCATTCAAATCAGGAAACTTTCAAGCATGAAAAGGACACACCACTAACACTTTTGCTGGGACAGTAAGGGTGACTGGGACTGTCCAGAGGAACCGAGTTAAATGTTCCCCCTCTCTGTACCCAATTAGAAAGTCAAACTCAACGACATGCCCCTCTCTCCCAGGGCTAATCACAGCCCCAAACAACCTGAAGGTGACCAGGACATACTTGCGCTTGCCAAGGCCCAGCCTCCCCCGTGGATATAAACAACGCTGCGTTTCAGCGGCTCTTCTGGCTTTGGAGAGCCTTCAAACACTCTGACTTCCACGCCATCAAAGTCAGTGTCCGTCACCTTCACCTGAGCGGATGACCATGCGCTTTTCTTGCCGAAAGAAACGATGATAAAATTCAGTGCGAGCAGATGATGGCTCAGGCCCAGGTAGTGGATCAGGTTGCTCTGCAGGGTGAGGGACGGAATGGAGAGGGAGAACACAGGTCAGCTTTGTCATCCCTAGAGTCACACTCACCAGCTCTGAGAATGTTGTTCTCTGAAGACTAACATTTGATGATGACAGTTGTGTCTTCTGATGTCCTGATTTGCATGCTTGCTTTGAATTCATGTTAGCCATAAATAAATGATGATGACATAAAAAATGAATTTAAATCCTTACAAGCAACTGCTACTGCTCTTGAGGACTTCCTGGCCACTTTTAACATAATAACAAACTGCATTTACCTTTTGCTTCTAGAGCCTACGGAATATTTTCAGGCATTAGATTCCCTTTGATTTTCAAGATCAGTTCTGAGAGGGAAATGGGACAGGTATCAGCAGGCCCATCTCATCAGGAAGGCTTAGAAATGAAATAAACTTGCCCATGTAGCTGGATGCATGGCCGTTCTGGGACCAAAACCTAGAACCTGTGAATTTAGGGATTCGGTCCATTTTGTTTTTTTTTCTCTTAGGTTAGTATATCACAGTTCCAAAAGCATAGCAGGAGTGGAGGAAGAATACTTAAAGTGCAATTAAAAGAGAAGAAAGTTTCATATTTGCCTTAAGTATTTTTAAAGTGTTTTTAAGCTTGTACATTTAAGTGTGTCTGGTTGTTTTGCCAGTGGGAGAAAGGAGTGAGTGTGCGAGAGGGAAGAAGCAGAGTCAGCTGTGGCCTTGGCATTCAGAGCAGGCCGATTCAGGCATAACCGGGAGCTTTTCAGAAATGTGTGAAGAACAGACAGATGCTCTTTGAGCCTGAGGGCATCGACCTCAAGCTCTGCACTAGGTGCTCACAGTAATTTGGTTGGAGAAGGAACATAGAGAGGAGACCCAAGTCATCCACTCCGCAAAGACCTCGTGGAGTGTATTCCCCTCTCTTTACTTCTTAGACAAGCTCTGTCTGTTGAGTACACTGATAAAGCTGACCTCCCTGCAAGATTTAATGGCCATGTTTCAGAGAGAGAGATCTGGAAGCAGTCTGGAGGCCAGTGACTGGTCACACTACAGAGGCTTGGAAGTGTCCGAGTGACTGGACACTGTACTGGCACACATGCACGAACGTTCTCCTAGTGGCTCTCAAACCCCAGGAAGGGGAATCGTGGGAGTAACAGCACCCTTCTGTACAGTATGAAACAGGACACTGATGACTAGTGAATATTTAATGCCATCATAAGAAATCAGAACTGTATAAAGTTTGCGATACACCCTGATATAGCTTCCCAGCACTGCGTGCTCTGGGCACACGGGTGTGCCTCAAAGAGAGTGCAGATGTCCTGCTATACACAAGCCCTCAGCCCCTGGGCAGCCAAGTTCTTAAGCAATTTATCCCAGGGTCCCATGTAAATATTAGTACTGTACACATATGCTGTGCTGTGAAAAGAGTTGGGAAGCACTGCACTGTAAAACCATTAGCCAGCGTTCATGAAAAAAAAAAAGCAAAAGGCAAAATCACCTAGAACAGAGGCTGGCACATACTAAGCCTTCTATGAGTTGGTTATTATTATCATTGCAACTTGAAATGTCAGCTCAGGGACAGATAGTCCAATGTTTCCAGAGAAGCTGAGACACTGTGTACATTTGTTATTAAGACCATGATGATTACAAAGTTCTAAAATTGTTTCAGGTTAAACAGATGGAAAAAAAATGATCTCTAAAAAGTTCATTTGTATGCTTATCTCAAAGGAGACAGGGAGTCTGGGGAAAAGCCACAGTACACTGATACCTATACACATAAATTACTTAGCATGAGGTCAACTTTCAACATGAGCAACCCACGTTAAATAGTTAAAGCATCTATTGTAATCCACTACCTGCTTCATTTCCTGTATCGAAAGGTTTGCATTCTAAGTCAGCGGTTTTCCACTTTTTGTAGTGATGGTCATTTCATCCTGCAAACGGTTTTGGTCAGTTTTTTTAAATTCTACTCTCTAAATCCTGCTTTACTCCCACTTATTATAGAAAGACATATTGTCATGGACCATTTGTCTGCTTGAAAATTTATGGTCATCTTTTTAAAACACTGTAAAGCTGGAGTACACTTTTAAATGCAGATTGAAATTTCTTTATTGGCATGCAAATTATATGACTTGCACTTGAGGCCACTGTACAGATCACCTGAGACACACTAATGCAGGACTCTTTTGAAACAGAAAAACCTCAGTGTTTATGGCAAGACATGACCAAAGGTCACATAACTGTCTCCAATAAGAATTAATTAGTAACCTACTATATGTAAAGACTCTACGACAAAGGTGGGTAAGAGATGGACCGGGAACTTTAGTAAGAATTTAAGTCTTGTTTTCCTCCCTTTCCCCAAATTGCCATCTCTTCTGAAGCTTTCATAGCTTCCTATACTTTCTCTGAGACTTTCTCATATAAAGGAATTCCTTAAATTGTAAAGCATTGATTCAGATTAAGTTTTTTTTTTAAGTTGATGGTCCTTGGCAACTGCTCAAAGAGTGGAGGGGCTGGGACCAGGTAGGCAGGCAAGGGGACACACAGCAAGGGTTCAAAGGGCCCAGGGTTTTCACCTGGGGTATGAGAAACAGAGAACATAGGTGGAAGAACATTCAGGGAAGGTAAGATAAATTTCATTTTAGAATCATTCCACACAAAGCCAATGGAACATCTAGGTGGACAGGTCCAAAGGCAGATCACAAATACAGGGTCAGAGATTCGAGGAGGTCCAGCCTGGAGGAAGAGCTCAGAGGTAACTGTTAACTCGAATAAACAGTGAAACACGGAAGAGGTAGCAAAGAGACAAAACACAGTGTCAAGGAAACAGACCTTGGAGAAAACATTCTTTGACAGGCTGAAAAGAAGAATCTAGAAGGAGAATTCTAGAGAGTGGCAAAAGTAAGACTATGAGTGAATCATAGTATAGAAGGCAAATTTGAAAGAATTTCTTTAAAAAGCTAACAATTTGGCAATTTAAGGAAGCTTAGGACTGAAAAACGACCATTAGCATAAGTAGGATGTCATGATTAGTAGCCAAAAGAAGTTTTAGGTGCATCATGGGGGCATAATCCAATGATTTCAATATCTTCGTCATCACTGCCTCTACTGTGTGCCAGAGAAGCCCAGCTCAGCCCTTTGACTAACGGCTCCCTTCAGGAATTTAGCAGCTCCATCAGGATTTCCCCAAGCCTTGCATTCTGCGCTGCTGGTTGCTCAGGTCAAGCGCTGAAGGTGTTAGTCCAGGCTAAGTGCTACTCAGGAATTACGGCACCGTACCAATCTTCCTCTAATGACTGGAAAAGCCTGCGTTTGAATGTCATTTCTACTACTTACTGGTTGTTTGCTTTAGTTAACACTCTTACGCCTTAATTTCCTCATTCGTAAAATGGGATTAGAGTATCTCACTCATTGAGTTCTTCTGAAGATTAAATGAGTTAACATACGAAAAGCACTTAGAACAGTGCCTGGCACAAATGAAATACTACATAACTGTTTATTATTATGATTTGCCAACTAATAATAATTGATATTATAAAAAAGTGTTACTTCAGTTTTTATTCCATGAAACAAGCATGACAGTCCTTATGTATAGTAAGTTAAATAAGATTATCTACAGTATTTAGGGAACGTTTGCTCAGTTTATTAAGTTTTACAACTTAAATGGTTAGAACAATTTGACTTGGTTTTGGCCATCAGTAACTACCTTTTAAGCTAACTTGTAATTTATGCTTGACTTGCAAGATCCCAGTATATCTTCTAGTGAATCTGAGATATTATAATTCTTCAAACATTATTTGTAATAAGTATTCATCATTTTGGACTTGCAAAAGAAGAACAGTGTTACAACCATCAAAGATTAACATCAGAATCTCAAAGAAATTACAGGTGACTTGGAAAGGAAAATTAGATTTATAGGCTCACTTCAGACACTGGAGGGGAGGGAGAGTGGAAAGAGTGGGCCACGAAGCTACTGGAACGAGTGTACTCCAGAGAAAGGGGGCCTGGAGCCAAGACTGGGTTCCCAGCCCAGGAAAAAAGAAGGCATAATTGCCCTACAAGTGTAAAAAACATGGTAGTTGTGACATAGACATGCCTTGCAGGGCTAATTCCCATCAAACCTCATTCTTGGAAGTATAAAAGAGCAATTACAACATTTCTCCCGATGTTGCACAGCTGAGCCAGTTGTCTAATGCACCATTTTTGAGAGAATGGATGGGACCGAATGGATTCCCCCCACTGGAGGGAAGCTGGAAAGGAACTGCTAGGTGTCGGACTCGGAGCCTAGTCCTGCTTCGTACCAACTGTGTGGTTTATGCAAAGTTACTATACCATTCTGAGCCTCTGCTTTTTCCATGTGTTGTTAACAGAAACAAACTCATCTCCTTCCATTGAGCTATTGTGAAAATTTTATTAAAACATCTGACCTCCAGCAAGCACTGGTATATTACTTTATTCATTGAATCTGATGGTTCTCAAAGCTGGCAGCATATTAGTATCATCTAGAAGTTTTAAAAATTACCAGTGCCTGAGTCCCATCCCACACCTATTAAATAATCATCTCCAAGAGCATGACCTGAGGCATGGGTGTCTTTTCAGCTCTTGATGCGATTTCAGTACATAGTGAGGTTAAAAATCACTAAGTAAATCAAGTCAACTAACTCATTCAATCACCATTTAAGTGTCTATTTGGTCATGACTGGTCTAAGTCTTGGGGGTACAGGATGAACTTTTAAAGCTCAAGGGCCTATTTTCGAGAAACATACCAATGTTGTGGGGGGTTCAGGAGGGAGTCTCCCCAGAAAGTACCACCTTGGCAGGCAGATTATATTTTTTAAAACAATTAAAAACCCAACAAACTCAAGAAAAGGTGGAAGTTTTTTTCTTCCCCTTTTCTTGCCTAAGATATACAGATAGGAAAACCTGCTTCAGAAAGCGAACCCTAACAGAGTCACCTTCACATATTCACCTGAGCACATTTGATTTGAATTTGGCATAGCAGGCAGGGAGGAGCCAGGCACACGTCTGTTTGCTAGATTCCCCTTTGTGTCTCATTGTGTCTGGGTGGTGATATAAAATCTGTTTACTGAAACTTGACTCTTTCTCATCTCCCTGTGAATTGCCCACCTCCCACTCCTTAGTGCAAAATGCCATACAGACCTCATTATGCCCCTCTTTGGAAATTTTCATGCTTGTGTGAATTCCACATGTGCAGGTATTACAATTTTATTTTTTCCCTGTTAGTCTGTTGTATGTCATTTGAATTATTCAACCAGCCGGAAGAACCAAAAAGGGAAGAGGGAAGTTTTCACAGGCCCTGAGTGTGGGAACATCCTAGACACGAGAGATGATTATGATATGATGTAGACACTTCAAACATAGAGCTATGTACATTAAAATACGGCGGGCTGTGATCCAGTTTAGGAGAGAAGAGACGGAGGCTGTCTGAAGAGGCTGCCTGGGGACAGCATTGGCTGGGTTGAACTGAGCTTTAATGAATGGTCAGTAGGTTGGAGAAGGAGAAAAGGGTGGGGAAAGCACACAGATGTTTGTGTCGGGGGGACAGGTGTCCACACTTCATCCTCCTGCCCGACGCCCACACTTTGCTTTGCAAGTGTTCAGCTCCACTCTCCTCCAGTAAGAACAGGGAGACATCAAGGTCCTCCTTCCAAGTCCCTCCCAGATGACAAAAATAAAAATGCTCCTTTGCTTTCTGGGGGCTGGATCTCTAATCCAACCCCAGTCAGGCTATCTGATCGCCATTTCTGAAGGCTTTTTAGCAATATGGTAAGTTCCACTAGAGAGGGGAAGCCAATTTGCTCAGGGAAAGCAGGAATTGTAAAGTTGAGTAGAATAAAAAATGAAACCTTGGAAACACCATTATTTAAAGGGACAGTGGATGAGAGAGAATGAACCAATCATTTAAAAATCTTCTCCAGTCCCAGCCCCCACCTCTACAAAAAAATGTTAATAGTATAGCAAGAGAAACAAGAGGCAGGAGAAGTTAAGGGAAAAGAGTTTCAAGAAAGAGCAAGTTGTTAAATGTTAGCAGAGAGGTGAAATAGGCCATCGGTTTTCACACTGGTTATGGGATCACTGGTGAACCTAGTAAGCACACTCAGTTGGAGATGTCTGGCTGGAAGCCAGGCTGTAATGGCTTACAAAATGAGTGGGAATCAGGAAACAGAGACAGTGAGTACAGAGGAGTACTTTCACTGTTTGTAGAGATAAGAAAGGCAGTAGGACAATGGGCTGACGGAAAAGTAAAGAAAACCTCTTTTTTTTTTAAGTTGAAAGTTGAGCATGCAAAAGAGAAGCATCAATTGGTTATCTCCCATATGGGGATCCTACATGCTCAGACTGGGGATACGTGCCTGACTGGGAATCAAACCCACATTTCAGTTACAGGACGACACTCCATGCAACTGAGACACACTCACCAGGGACCATTTTTTATTTCATTCAACGGCAGAACTGCTGCTTTCCCTGAGTAAGCTGAAGTACTGCTACGGCACAATGCCTAGCAAATAGGGAGTGCTTACCAACTAGAAGCCTATTAAATTGAATGGCTATGACTTCTGTCCATATGCTGATGACTTCCAAATTTTTATCTCCAGTCCCTGATCAGTTGTTTTTAAGCCGCAGGGGCATATTTCCAAATATCTCGGGATCTAGCCTAAAAGCTCTTTGAAATGAACATGTTCTACCCAACCCTTATCCACTCCCAAATCAGCAACTCACTCCAATAAATTCTTTATTATTGTTCTGACCACAACTTGCGTTTTCAAGCTGGAAGCAAACATTGATACAGGTTTCTCCTGCTACCTGAAAGCACAGCATTCCTGTGAAAGCTTTTGTAAGCTGAAATGGCACGAGGCAAAGGAGCAGTACCATTAATTTATATGGAAACATTTTTTTTTTTTAGTATTTCCAGAACACCCAAATAACCTACCAAACATAACAAGTGCACTTAATTACATCCAGTTTTATGCTAAGTATAACACTTTTATGAGCTCCCTTAGGCTTTTCTGATACCCTAGAATACATCTCACTAATGAATGTACAAAGTAAGTGGAGATAGAGCCCAGATGCTCACAGACACAGTTCAAAGCTCTGGCGTCTTAATCCTGAGATTCTGACTGCAGTTACTGGGGAAGACCTGGCGGGGGCGTCACTGTCCCTGCTTGGAGTGTGTGCTGCCTCCCTAAGGGCTTGCTGCAAAACAAACGCTGAATGCTGCTTTTGTTTTTCACAATAACAAAATCCTCTCAGAACTTTTTATTTAGTGCAAACAGGTACTAATGGAGGCCTTTCATAAAAGCAAAGTGACATAGCAACGTACACCTGTATTTTCTTCAGCTCCTTCCCCTCAAAGGATGTCCAATCGATCATCAATTTATGTCAATTCCACTTGCCAACAGTTCTAAATTTTGTTCTACCTGCAGCCTCCACCCCTTACCCGTACTGCTGCCTTGATTGTATGTTATTTCCTGTATTTGCCTACTAACTTGAATTCTAGACTCTTTCTCTCTAACCTGATGTACACAGCTTATCAGAGTTCTTACCCTAAAAAGCTGATCACATTACCTGGATGCTTAAATACTTCCATTGACTTCCAGTTTCCTACGGGGGGCAGGGGGGGGGGCGGGGGGGGGGACCCAAAAGACCAAAAACAAACAGAAACTGAACCTGACATTCCAGTCGGATCCCACTCTACGTTCCAACCCCATTTCCCTCCACCCCAGCTCTTGTGTTTTCCAGGTCTCTAGAGTCAAGTGTGCTCAAGCATAACTTGCATGACTTTGTTTTAGCCTCAGCCTGCCATTTTCTTTGGCAATGGCCTTCAGTGGTGTGCTGGAACTAGGTCTTGCCAGGTCACAAAAATCTACTGTTAAAATTTACAAGTCAGTTGATATGAGGTCAGTAGCTTGAAATTGGCCATCTGGAAATTAGCAATAGCTACAAATCAGATCTTCCCTGCTCCCTATGCCCACAGAGAGCACTCCACAGCCTCTACTCCTCTCCCCGCTCCCCTGTCATCCGGAGTGCTGTGTACTATTTTAGGGTGTGGACTGCAAAGTCAGTTGGCCAAGGTTCAATCCTAGCTCTGACACTTCCTAGTTGGGTCATTGGTGACCTAGTTTGGTGACCAGGCAGGTCACCAAACCTCCCTCTGCCTCTGTTTCTTCACCTGTAAAGTTGGGGTGATCATAGTAACTACTTTATAGTGCTTTTAAAAAGATAGCTGGTATAGAACTTAGAATATCAGAGCTCATAATGCTCTTTTTATTTGTTTACGTCAGGCCTCTCTAACATTTCAGACTGTCCTATAATAAAGTCTCACTACGTTAGCTTAGCTGCAGTGACTTGCAAAGTAAACCTCACATTAGCTGGGGGCCACGCAGAGTCACCAGCTGCACGGCCCTACACTGAGACATATATACCAGGATGTCAGGGCAGCAGAAACCCATCTTCCAGGCTTTCCCAAAAGAAAAGATTATGAAGAACCACGTTTCCATTATCCTGCCTTGAAATTCTTAGAACAAGGTCAGAAAAGGTAGAGGAAATATGATGGAGAGGGGAGAGCCTAGCCCTTGGACAGAGGCCAGGGCCAAGTCCTGGCTCTACCCTTCGTTAGCTGCATGACCCGGGCAAGCTTCCTAATTGTCTGGGCCCCAGTTCTCAGGCACACGAAGGAAGAAAGAGCACGTGAGAAGTCAATCCACATTACCTATTGCTGCCTTCTCTCGCTGGAGGGCCCGAATTGGCAGGAGCCTTGCTCAGGACTCTGGAAGGTTCCCATCTGGTTGGGTAACCTTCCTACACCTGCCCTTCTTCCCTTATTTCTTTTACTCAATACCACCTTTGTTAAATAAACTTTCTTTCCCACACGCTGAGAGTAGGCATGGACCAAAAGAGTTGCGTGGAGCACAAATGCACTCTACTCCACAGAGCAAAGCACTGGAGGGAATGATTAAGCCAACCTGTGAAGCACAAATACATTTATGTCACAGAAGGGTTCTCGGATGAGATTACTCCACTACAGAATTTCAGATCTGTTTAGTCCTGTGTCCATGGACTTCCTTACAAGCCACACAGCAAGCCTGAGGGGAGCACACCACCACTCAGTTAACAAGGTAAGCCTGGACAGAGAGAGGAAGGAACTCGCAGAGGGGTCCGACACACTGACCCCTTCACCTTAAAGCCCTCAGTTGGTTCCCTCACTCCCAGGGCTACAATTCAATTTGGAAGAGCACAAAAAAACACAAGAGTTTCTCTTTCCAGTTCCTAAGCCTGTTTGCTTGTTTTTTATTATCACATAGAAGACAAAGAATTCCTGTATTGCCAAAGTACTTGCTTAGCTCCAAAAGCCTCCTGTGTTCCATCAAGCTATGCCCAGGAGTATAATAGCCCAAACATACTGACACTGCTGTCTGCCAGTCACGGTTCTCAGTGTGGAGGTAACCCCAACCAATGGGGGTCCAGTGAATTGCCCAAGGCCACACGGGCAGAAAGTGGTGGGCTGGATTCGAACAGAAGCATTCTGGTTCCAGGACCCTTGACCATCACCCACTACTGCCCCTCACATGTCAATTTGTTTTCAAACCTATATCATAAAACTGGAAGGTTTACATCTGGCCTGAACACTTAGCCTTCTCCCTGGACACAAGGGGACACTGAGGCTCGCGCAGGGTCCACAGCTGTAGCAGAGCGGCTCTCGCCTTGGCCACTGGGGGCCACGCAGGTGTTCCTGACTCCCCTTTTCTTCCAGCCCGTCCTCACCAGCACACTCCTCTCGCAAGCTTTCTCTGGTCCTTTTCTCTCTCACCCCTTTCTTGGTCCCGTTCCATCCCTCTCTCCTTTGCCGTCCGTACACACGCATGTGGCAGTTGAAATGAGACTTTAAAAAAATTAATCTGAGTTCTTTTTTACTCACATCTCTGTTACCGATAGTAGCAATGACTAGACTGTGAGCTCTTTGGGATAAGATCTGAACCTTGGGGATCAATTTTTTTCCAGGGTCTCATACATAGGCAGTCATAAACAAATATCCTCATGAGGCCACTGAAGCTGCTAAAAGCCTCCTCTGATTGCCAGGACAAGCAGTATTTGTTTTCATTTGAGTCTTCCAAATAGCTGCTGACTAAAGGCAGCACAAAGGAATTAAACTTCCAAACAAAATCTCCCAGGCTTCCTTCTGCTGTATGGCAATTCAGAGCTTGCCCACTCACGCCCTCGGCCTGACTTCACAAAAATGTTACACAGGATACTCCAGAATGTGGGTTAATCTTCTGCTTCATGTAAAGTGCAGGAAGCAGCAAACTAGATGTGACCTTTGAGAAATGGCTGAAGTGGCATGCAAATGCAGAAGACATAGGTAATGACTTTTATAGATACCTACAGATGTCCAAAGAGCCTGATTCAGATGATTATAATAAATTAAGACCCTTTTGTGTGCCTTCAGAATGTGATTATAGTAACCTAATGCAGTTGGGACACACATAATAAATTTTAAGTATAATAATTACTCTTTTTGTACAATGCTTTACAGTTTATGACTGTTTGAAATTTCCCTTGTTTGAATCTCAAAAGAACCTGTGAAACAGGAGGAGCAGATATTATGCTCATTTTACGCTTGTTTGGAGCTAAATGCCCTTGCACAGTCATAAAGCTTGGAGTGCCAGAGCGAGCATCAGACCCAGCAGACTGTCCCGTCACTCTGAATGTGGTTACTCAGAGCTCAGAATAAAGTCACCATCCAAACCATTATTGAACACTGGGCCTCTCCCATCACACAGGTTTTGAGAACCTCAGAGTCAAAGGTTCAAAATCGGGTCGAGAAGGGAAGTAGGTCATGAAATGAATCCTTTCCCTACCAGGCTTAGTTGCCAGCAGATCTGCTGGGCTGGCCAGCAGGACCAGGTTGCCTGTGTCAACAGTGCCTAAGAAAACTGGTGTCAGGACAAAAGCCAGTGGCTTTGTAGCAATTAGGACGTGTACAACCAGAAGTTTCAGTCACTCCTTGGCCCGAGGCATTAGGAAGGAGGGTGGTCCACCCATCCCGGAGGCTCAGGACAGAAGGCAGGCTATTGCCCTGGGATCTGGAGGTCCCTGACAGTGGAGGTTTTAAATTTACCCCAGGAGAGGCTTCTCAATTTAACAGATTCAGGAAAATGAAACAATTCATGCCTCACAACCATTTAGACATTTAGTTGTAGATTCACAACGACAGCGAACGATCTAATGTGTTTAATGTCTAACATTAAGTCTAAATAAAAAAATCTACACAACAGATCACTATATTGATTACAGTTATAGGTTAGATAACTACATCTGTTGTGAATTCATAGGTCAGATATCCCATCACAAAAAAAAGGGTCCATATCTATTCTTTGGCAAACATTTGAATGTTGACTGTGTAACGAACACCAAAACTAGTACAGAGACAAACAAATAAAAAGACGGGCTCCATCCGGAAGAAGCTGACAGGATATAACTGTTTCTTTGTTTCTCTGTGGGAACATACACAGAGAAAGAAATAACACTTTGTACTCAGAGGAGTTTGCAACATGTTTACAGCATCGGTGATATCAGAACTGAGTGTCCAAGACCAAATGACAATTTGCCAGAAGACAATGGGGGAGGATGTTCCGAACAAGGGGACAAAGTAGAGTCACTGGCAAAGGTATAGAAGAGCAAGGCTTGTTGGGAAGTTGGGATGAACTACTATTCTGTGGCCCTGAAAGAAATAAGTCTGGCACTGTATTTCAATGTGTTGAAATATTCTTGATTGGATGACTTTGGATCTGGTCTTTACGATACTTTCTAAATACATCACCCACTCCCTCAACGCCAGTACAAAACCCAGGGAAGCAAAAGTCTGGTTCCACTAAAAGAGGTAAATCCCAATTGAAAAGACAAGAGAGTTTTGCCCAATAAGTAGGTTAGTAAATTATTAGTTTTTATTATGCACCTGTTGTTAAGACAAGGTTATTGAGAATGATTTTTTATCTCTTATCTCTTTTACCATCATTACACAATTGAACACGTTTTCCAGTTCAAGACCACTCAAAGTGTCTGGTCCTATGAGACCGTGAGCTCCTTGTCCTTAAAAAGCTGCAGAAGCAAAGGGCATCTCAACCGGAAAAAAAGAGGCAAGTAACATGATAATGTATATGTAAAGAATTCAGCAAAATTAATAGAATTAATAAAAGAGTTCAGTAAAGTAGCAGGATACAAAATTAATATACAGAAATCGGTTCACATTCCTATACACTAATAATAAACACTCAGGAGAAATTAAGAAAACAATTCCATTTATAATTATATCTAAAATAATAAAGCGCCCAGGAATAGATTATAACCGAGGAAGTGAAAGGCCCGTACTCAGAAAACTGTAAGACAGGGAAGGAAGAAACTAGAAAGGACACAAATCAATGATGTACAGGGCTAATGGATCAGAAGGATTCATATCGTTAAAATGACGATACTACCCAAAGTAACCTACAGATTCAATGAAATCCCTATCAAAATACCAACAGCATTCTTCTCAGAACTGCATAATCCTAAAACTTATATGGAACCACAAAAGATCCTGCATAGCCAAGTCAATCTTGAGGAAAAAGAACAAAGCTGGAGGTATCATGCTCTTTAATTTCAATTCACACCAGGAAGCTATAATAATCAAAAGAGTATGGTACTAGTGCAAAACAGACATATGGATCAATGAAACAGAATAGAGAGCCCAGAAATAAAGCCTCACTCACACGATCAATTAAACTATAACAAAGGAAACAAAAATATACAATGGAGAAACCATAGTCTCTTCAACAAGTGGTGTTGGGAAAAATGAACAGATGCATGGGAAAAAAATGAAACTGGACCAGCCCCTTATACCATGTAAAAAATAAATTCAAATCAATTAAAGACTTCAATGTAAGGCCTAAAACCATGAAACTTCTAGCAGAAAACATAGGTAGTAAACTATTTGATATCAGCCCGAATAGTATTATTTTGGATCTATCCCCTCAAACAAGGAAAACCAAAGCAAAAATAAGCAAAGAGGACTTCTTAGGACGAAAAAGCTTCTACACAGTGAAAGACATCATCAACAAAACAAAAAGACAACCTACTGAGTGGGGTCATATATTCACAAATGATATATTTGATAAGGGGTTGATATTGAAAATATATAAGGAAGTCATGCAACTCAATAATGACAAAAAATATACAATCCAATAAAAAAATGGACAGACATGAACAAACATTTCTCCAAAGAAGACATGCAGATGGCCACAGACACGTGCAACGATGCCCAACTTCTCGAATCATCAAGGAAACGCAAATCAAATCACAAAGAGATAACACCTGACACCAGTCGGAGTGGCTGGTCTCAGAAAGGCAACAAACGACGTGTACTGGCAAGGCTGTGGGGAAAAGGAAACCTTTGTTCACTGTTAGTGGGACTACAGTTTGGTGCACCCGCTTTGGAAATAGTATGGAGATTCCTCAAAACACTACAAATAGACGTAACTTACAACCCAGCAATTCACTTATGGGTATTTATCCAAAGAAAATAAAAGCACTAATTTGAAAAGATAGACGCACCCTTATGTTCATGGAAGCATTACTTACAATAACCAAGATATGGAAGCAACCTAGGTGTCCATCAATAGACGGACAGGTAAAGAAGATGTGATACATACATGCAGTGGAAAGTTGTGCAATGAAAAAGAGTGAAATCTTACCATTGGCAACAACATGGATGGACCTAGAGAGTATCATGCTAAGTAAAATAAGTCAGACAAAGATAGATACTGTATGGTTTCACTTATATGTGGAATCTAAAACAAAACAAATGAACAAGCAACACAAAACAAAAAGAGGCTCATAGAAACAGAGACCAACTATACATAGAAATAGTTGTCAGAAGGGAGAGGGCCGGGGGGTGAAAAGGTGAAGGGAAATATCATCAATAAAATTGTGGGAAGTCTACATGGCGACCTATGATTACTAGAATTAGTGGGTTGATCACATTGTGAAGTATAAAAATTGCAATTCACTACGTCACACACCTAAAACTAATATAATTAATATAATATCATATACCAACTATATTTAAATTTAAAAAGTCTTTAAAAACCTGCAGAAATGACATGATCTGATAGAAGCTAAATTCAATAAGTAAATAATTTCAGTCTCTGGGGAAAAAGTATAATGACATCTCTAAGGCCTTTCTTGCCAAGACCCATGTGCTCACTGGCAAAATGGAGGGCTACACACGGACCTCAGGAGCCAAGGCCGTGAGGAGGATGCAGAGGCGGCAGGAGGAAGGGGAGGAGGAAACGGTAGCTGAGGCGGAGTCTAATGATGAGGATCCCCACTGCAGTGTTTGATGACGTGAAGAAATAAAAGTGGGCAGAGATTGAAGAGAAAGAAAACAAAGTGGGGAAAAAACACTAAAACATTTGAAAATACTGGTGGACTTAAGAAGAGGACAGGTTTTTTATTAAAATACAATGGGACACCTTGTGTTCTGACATTCCTAAAATATATTAAATGGAGGCAAACAGATCCCAGGCAGCCCCTTAGCTTTGAAGTTGTTTTCATTTTAAACACAACAAATATATCCAAGGATGTAGAAGAGTTAAACTGGGGACTATTTTTGAAACCCGTTCATCATAGACTGTCACACTCCACATGAAAGCCAAAACTGAACATATTCTCAGTACTTAATTCCTCAATTCCTTCAGCCCTGAAATTCCCTAGTGCAGAGAAAGCAAAACCCAAGAAAATGCTGTCTTTTATAACCCAGAGGTCGTCCACCTTACACTTCAGAGCAGACTGAAGCATTCAAGGAAGCCTGTGTTGGCAACCAGGCCACTTCTGCTAATGAAGCCAGGGAAACCACCAAGCCAAGTGTGTGCCCACGCCCACAGCTCAGAAGCAGAAAAGGTTTAATTTTAAGTTGCTTGCATCAGTAGTGCCTTTGTTATTTTGTGGTATGAATATAAAATGGTGCATAAGTAAATGTTACTGCTTGAGCATTGACACATAGAGTAGTTATAAATTTTCTGGAAGAAAACATTTACTGTAAAGACTCTTAGTGTTGACTTCTGGTCAAGATGGTGGTGTAGGTGAACATGGCTTGCCTCCTCACTCACACCACCATGTCAAAATCACAACTAAACTATAGAATAAGCATCATTCGGAACCATCAGAAATCGAGCTGAGTGGAAGTCCTACAGCTATGGAATTAAAGAAAACCACATCAAGACTGGTTGGAGGGGCAGAGACGCAGAATGGGCTGGTCCCACACCCACATGTGGCAGATGAAAATGAGCAGGGGGATCTCAGGAGCAAAGGATCCCTGCCCCACACCAGGTCCCCCATCCAGGGTTCCAGTGCCAGGAAGAAAAGTCGCCATAACTTCTGGCTGCAAAAACCAGTGAGGATTAAGGCTTTGGCAATTCCTCTTAAAGGGCCCATGCACAGACTTATTCAGACTTCCCTCTCAATCATCCATGTAATTTCCACAGAGGAATGTTCAAGCTTAATGCAAAATTTGATGCAGATTTGTTGCTCTACTCATCCAGTCATTTTGAAGCCGACAGCCACACAGTAAACATGCTCACTCAACAATGTCTACCGCCCCCACTGACTAGTACAGGTAAATTGTCATTGTTGGTGCATGCACACTTCAGTCCACTCTCCCGTGCTACCAAGTACTAATGGCTGGACTTTTTCTGGACAGGACTAGCATGTTTGCCATATATCTGAAACTATTTATTTGCCAAGATGTAATTACTGTGTCTCATAATTGTGAGATTACTAAAACTAATCTTACCTTAGCAAATACCCATGAAAATCAAATCCAGAAAATGTTGCAAGACTCTGGAACAAACAAAAATTGGGAACAACTCATACAGTACAATTATCTAGGCACTCTACTACAACACACACACACACACACACACACACAAATCTGGGTGAAAGTTAAGTAAATCAATTTCTTAAGAGAGTTAATAATTAATCTAGTTCAGATGTCTGGTGGGTTTAGTTGGAAATGTAAGCCATGTTAACGTAAGAAGCCAACTAAACAGATACCACCTAGTCTATGTGCAATTGTGTAGAGAATTGGCAGCAAGAACTCAGTTTCACGGTGTCAAGGAGCCCCCCTGACCTACCTCTCTCTAATACAGGTCTCATTTCTTCATACATCTTGCTTCAGATCCCTTTCTGAAAAGCTCAGTCCTCACTAATTTAAACTGGATGCAAATAAAGTTGTACAATTTTAAAACCTAAAGGGCCCTCAGGTATGTAGGCCCTTTACAAACTGAGCAAACTGCTGCCCAGAGACGTGAGGTGACGAGCCCCGACCTCCCGATTACTGACAGATTTGGAAGAGAATGCAGGGCAGCACCTTCCTGATTTCAGCTTCTTTCACTGCATCTGTATGGGAAAAGTTTCAATTTATCTCAGAAAGCTTCTTTAACCTCAGCCTTTCTTTCTCTTCCCCTTCATAGCAAAATTGCCTAACTGTATGTTTGTTTTTGTCATTTTAATTCCACCCTGCCCCTTTACTACCCCATATGCCCCCCACACCTACAGCTAGAACACCAGGTTTCAACAGCATTGTCTGAATCCTCACTACCTGATCACCTGATCCCTGAGCTCTCTTTGACATCTCTGGCTTTCTAGGCTTTTGATGCCTTTTCACATACTTAGAATATTAGAATGTTAGAGCCAGAAGGAAAACTACAAAGCAGCTTTTCCCAAACCGGGTCCCGCGGAACAGCAGCTTGAAGAGATGACTTGGCACAGAGAACAAAGCGCGAAAGTTTCTGTGACCCTGTGATGAACTAAGTTTGGGAAACGCTGCACATCAGTTCTTCTCTCAGAGAGTCCCAGGCGCAACAGCTGTGCAGAGACACTGACATGTCCCAGTAGTAAAACAGAAATTTATTTTACTCTGCTTAGTCTTTCATCTTTTCACACCTGTTAAGTTCCCTTAAAACTGATTTGAGAAGACTGCTTAATCCTGCCCTGTTCCTTTACAAATCAAAGCTGCATCTGCTTTGAATGACTCATCAAGATCCTGCTGTATCTGGGAGCCAGAGCCAGGGCCCAATCCCGCTCTGAGTCCCAGGCCAGGGCCTGCACAATAAGGGTTGTTTCTGCTCTGCTAGATTCAGTTCTTTCTGGTCTTCAGCACACCCAGTATCCAGCCCTTTGCCCGGAGAAGGACTACCAATGTTCACACAGTGCAGCCTGTGGGTGAGGTGAGAAGGGCAGGTGCTTGATTTTATTATTTCAGCTTGGCCCCACAGCCAATCAGAACATAGGACTGTGCTGGGTTTCCTCCACTAAACAACTTCTACATGGCACAAAACACTGGGCATGGGCATGCAATGCCACCCTAAGGCTCCTTAGGGGTTCCAGTGAGCTACAGGAACAAGCCCAGAGCAGCGTGTCCTGAAGGTGATCTGAGGGGGAAACTGTTCAGATGAGTGCCATAGCCTTTAGGCCGAAGGGTTTGGTGAACCCACACCCTGCTAAAAATGTAATGGTATAAGCCCCACTGTCCTTCCATGCTGCCCATGATTCCTTTTCACGTTCTCCAAGTTTTCCCACATGATTCTAGAGACCGGACTATTCTAAGAATCAATCTCCTTTCCTTTTTCTTTCCCGGGGGAGTGAGAGCAAGAAAGAGGTAACACAAAGGAGCTTTAAGGGAGTGGAAAACAAAGAGAGGTGGGTCAATGTTTGTGCATTCTGTTTGGGCACCTGCAGAGTAATTGTGGAGTGAATGGACAGTGATGGTAATTAAAGGATGGATCTGCTTCACTGATGAGTGGTAGCCCATTCTCTTTTAAACACCTCCTTTATCCAGAAAAACAGGCCTGCTCACCAGTCCTGTGCATGCTCATTCCTACCAGTTTGCTTTTGCTCATATTTAATGTTATTTCCTTCTCCCCTACCACACAGGTCTCCCTTTCCCTAGCCTCCCTGAAATGCTATTCTGACCCACTTTTCAAGGTGCAGCTCGAATCTTTAACCCTCGCAAGGTTGCTCCAGCTCAGTTTTCACCCTTCTCTAAGCTCCCAGCCATCGTTAATTATACTGCCCGTCTCCAAGTTGCCCATGTACTTAACTGCCTCCTGGCATCTCTAGGCTTCTGGTCCTTATTATTTATTTACTGTGCAATTATGTCAGGTCTCTCCAAACAGAATCGGAACCTCTCAAGCAAAGCAATCATTTGGAACACTTGTGCAAAATAAAAGTTGTTCAATAAATATTTGTGAATTAGGTGAAACATTAAATGGGTGTAACTACAGAACACAGGTCACAAGTTCATGTTTTCAGGGGTCAGAGCAAATGAATACAACAAGTGTAACACATCAGGGAGTGGGGAGGCTTGTGGCAAACTGGAGGAACGATGTCCTGAATAAGGAGGTGCTGCTCTCCCTGGGCGATTGCCTGATGTGGAAATTCTGGCCCCATGTTGCCAGATGATCTAAATTTTTAAAGAGAAGCAGAAAGCCCAGATTATCATGTAAAATATCCTGAATTTTAAGTGTCAGCAATGAATTTTAAAATGTGTTTCATATACAGTGTGGTCCGAAAAGAACACATCTACAGGTCGGTCTCTTACTTTCAAGCTGGTCGTTTTGAAAGTTAAATCACATTTCTTCATACACACAGTATATATGATTGACAGTGTCTTTCTGTCCCCAAACCTGGCCAGTAATAAACAAAACCGAGACCTAAAATCGGAACATTTAACTTTTTGTTTTGTTGGTTTCACATTTTGAATTATGACGACGCACAGGACTGTTTAATTGGAGAGCAACGACAATGGACACAGGGATGGGAAGCACCTGAGCAGGATTTACGGGTCTGCCCAACGACTGCAGGGGCCGGTGCACTTGCTTCTTTAAAAGTTCCCTTTCCTTCAAAACACACAGATTTCCTGTTCCTTAATTTGACTTTAGTCTTCTTGTCAGGGGCACTAATGACAATTTGGGGGGGGGGACCAAAACAGATGTCGTGGAGGATAAAGATTAATTGTTCTGAGATTGTTAACTTGGTTAGTGTTAGAAGAAAAGATGAAAGGCAAATACGTTAAAGAGAATATAATATATTAGATGACATAATATAAATATGAAAGAAAGTCCATGTTGTCTCCTTCACCCGGCTGAGGATGCCAGGAAGTGGGCTATTTATAACTGAGTGTTATAATAATAGGTGCCCAATACTGTGTGAAGGGTCACTGGCCCTTGTCCTTGACGTTGACCTATGTGTTTGTTACCCACAGGTGCTGTGGACATGCAGGGCCCTACGATCCATGCAGAAGTGGAAGCTGACAGTCCTCACTCTAACTGAAAACCAAAGCAACATCCAGAGCACTAACCCTGGCAAAGAAGTAGGGAATTCGTATGTGTGCTCCCACTGATTTCAGGGACTTTGGTTCACTCCTTTGCATACCCTTAATGGGGACAAATCCTCTTCCCCTGAGGTTGAATTTGATTTTGGGAAAGGCCAAAGTTCCTCTAGACAAAGAGGTGCATGATGAAGCTGAGGAATATATTTTGTTCATAAGTGAGGTGAAACTGATGTTCACGGGACCTCAGGAAATGGCTTGGAATGGAATTTCTAAAAAACCGTTTTAAATATGTTTTGAGTACTAGCAACGGCATTGTAATTAAATTCAGTGTAGAGGAAGATACTTGGGGGACAGGCACTCTGCTAAAAGGCCCCTGCCTGTATTTCCCTTCACAGGGCAGGGTAATGATTGGAAAGACCCTGGGATTGAAATAAAAGTCCCAGTTGGAATTCCTTCATAGCTTCTACCAGCTGTGTAAGTTTTGCAAAAATACTTAATCTCTCAAGTATTTTTTTTTATGACAGTTTCTTTAAGAGTAAGAATAGAGGGTGAGAACAGGAATTACTGCACTTGTTTCTGACTGTTCCTCAGAGTAGAGCTGATACAAAGTAGATGCGCAGTAAATAGTCACGGAAGGAACTGACAAGGATTCTAATGTCAACTGTTTTCAAAGAAGTTACAATTAAACAAAACATCAATTTAAGCTATTAAATTAACACATTTTTAAAAATTGGCTGCAATATTTTATGCCGAAAACAGCACAATAGCACAATTGGCATTCTCTCACATTGTGTTAACCATATACACAGGAGAATACTTGGAAATAAGGACCTGCCCAAATAGTTATATTCTAATTTAGAGTTCTAGTTTTGAGGAATCTCTTGAGGAAAAATCCTAAACACAGAAAATAACACAAAAGTTACATATACAAGTATGTTCGCTGTAACATTATTTATAATGGCAAGTAACTATTTTACATTTCTGGTAATAGGGCAATAGTTACATTTAAAATGGCACATGCTCCATTGTAAAGAGAAGGAGCCACTAAACAGTAATAATGTGGTACATCCTTTTGGTACAGTGGTAAGTAAAATAAATGGTACACAAAACTGTATATACAGTATGATGGCATCTAACAAAAGTAAGACAACTTACACCCAAAAAGAGAGACCGACAGGAAATATAACAAAAAACAAATAAACGGTAGTTGTGTTAAGGTAATAGTGTAGTTAAGTTTTCTATTTTCCAAATTTTCTATAGCATAATCATGTACCTCTTAGGGTATATATAAAAATAATTCCATTCTTTAATTTACTAAAGGAATTATGCTTCTATGGGAAAAAAATTTTAAAAGCAGCTGTGACAGAAAGGGACTCCAGAATTAAAAAGCATTCTGCACCCTCTGACAGCCACCTCCTGCCCAAACACATCCTTGAACCTGCCCATATTCCCAGGTCCCACTGGACACCTCTGTCTGCACAACTTGTCCGTCTTGCCCATGAATTATATCCTTTCCTTATAGCCGCAGAGGCTGAATTGTAGTGTGTTGTCTGCTACTGGAATTTTCCCTGTTTCTTCTCATGGCCAAATTCTAGTTCATCCATCAGCATCCAGCTCAAACACCCCCTCCTCTGGGGTGCTCTGTCCAGCTCACTGCTTGTGCTGTCACCCCTGCCTCACGCTCTCTGGTATTTAGTATGAGCTTCTACTTTAGAGACGTGCTGTATTGTCATGATAGGTCTCTACAGCTAACTCCTTTCCAGCATGAGCTATTATGACTCATTCTTTAAAACTTGTTAATTTAATAGCTTAAATTGATACTTTGTTTCAGTGTCTGCATCATTACTGCTCAATATAATTGTCCAATGAATGAATATGTTGCTGATTATGTTTTTGTTTGTTGTTGCTTCTAAATTCAATCTTTCTAAAAAATCAGGCAGCTTTCCCTTTACTATTTTTCTCACTTGATCTCTTTATGGGGAGGGAACAGGAATCCAAGGCACAAGAAAGCATATTTTGCTGGTTGATCCTACTGACAATGCTTCATTTGAGACTTGGATGCCCAGGGAAAGAAAGCTTCCTGCCAGGATGCCCTCTCTACTACAGAAGCTGTCCAGGGCCATTCGGTCACTCACCGCTTACTCACTCAGCAAATATGTGAGTGTGAACTTTGTGCCAGGTACTTTCAGGAGCTGGCTCCGCAGTGCCGAAGCCCACAGACCTGCTCCCTCCCCTCCCAGAGCCTCCAGCCTGGCAGGGGAGACAGAATTACTTAGGAAGAGGAAGATAAATTACTTAGGAGTAATTAAACAAACAGACAATTACGAAAGGCAGCATGTTCTGCAGAGGGAAAGTGCATGGTGGAGTGAGAAAGGAAATTTAGAGGCGAGAGGGAAACCAGACTGGGTGGTTAAAACAAGAGGTCAGTTTCTCTAACCATAAACCCAACCCCTTTGACAAACATGCAAGAAGCTTTTGACTCATGTAAGGCACCAAAGGCACTGTACTACCAACAACTGCAGTGTTTGCTTCAAACTTTAAACAAGGAATGCCTTAGTGAAGCAGAACATTTGGGGCACAGTAAGGGAAGACTGACTTAATTTTTTCTTAAAGCCCAAAAGCTACGTAAACCAAAAAACAATAGAAAAATGAATTGTTTTCAATCAAATTTTGGCCATCAAAATGTAAATAACGCGCTATGGGTTTGTAACAATGGCTGCACACTTTCACAATCCTACTATTGGCTTACCTAAAGTTGCCATAATTAAAATGGTGAAATATATCTTAACAACACAGCATGGGGCTAGCTCCACCCATGGATCGGTGATGTGAAGATCTGCTTCAAACTTCCATTTCCTACCTTTCGGAAAATCAGTAGAAGTAGTTCCCTGGATGTGCCATGTTCTCCCACCTTGCAATTTTACACCTGCGGTTTTCTCTTCCTGGAATGCCCTTCCTTCCCTACCTGTCTGATGTGCTTCTTCTCACCCTTTCAGCCTCCGCTCAGCCAGCACTGCCTCTGGGCTCCTCCGCCTGAGTTCCCCAGAATAACACAGGCTTCTTTGGCTGGGCTCCCCCAGAAACCACTGCAGACCACAAACTGGAGCTCTCAGCAAGTTTTGGTGGAATTGACCATTTCTTGGAATTTCCGAACTAGAATATGAGCACCTCAAGGTCTCTGCAGGGTCTGGCACATTGCAGGTGACCAATAAATACATCGGTCTGTTAGAGAATAAATAATGCATGATTTCCCCCCGTGAACAGAAACAGGAAGAGCTGTAACAGAGTAAAAACACTGTACATTTAAGCATAACTTCAGTGTTTACAAACGGCCCTAAGTAAACCTGGCTCTCCCACATGCACATAAAACCACAGGAACCAAACGTTATTGCAACAACTTTAAGGATCATAGGTATGTAGAACTTTAAAATGCTACCTATAGTTGCTTGCCACTCTCTAAAACCTGAAAATGGAAAAAAGGTGGGGGGGGGGAGAATGGCATAAAGACATTTAACCATGATAACACCCAAATGAACTCCAGCTTTTTAAGCAGTTGAAATGATCTGATTTTCTGAAAAATATGCCTTTATCGAATAAAGAAATCATGTTAATGTCTTTAGAGTAATTGAAAATCACTTCTAAACAGGTTGCTCCTGGAGATATAACCAATAATACTGTTTTTTATTTTCATGCAACATACATCTTCGCTTAAGCTGCCAAAGTATGCAATTTTAATTGGCTCTATGAGGAAATAAGGCTGACAAGTTATTGGTTGGGTCAGTAGGAGCTTCTGTGGCTGCTAAGACCCAAATCTGGCACATGCTGTGTCCTGTAAAATAGTGGTCCACTGTCCTTGACAAAAGGATAGCAGTGCATTTGGCTGCTATGCTGCTAACTACAGAATTAAAAGGCATCAGTTTACAATGGAGCAAGTTGTATTTCATCTGATGTGAACCTCATTTTGAAGCACACAGGGGAAGCTTCTTAGCCTGGTAAGAATCCAGATGTTAAAATGTATTTCCACGTAGATGAACCAACCTATGTAAATTTAGTTATTTGGGGAAGGAGAGTTCCTTTACTTTTTTATTCTCTTGTTTTTTATTTAAAAAATACATTTTTAATATACTAAATAATTATATGGGTATATATATATATGACTAGTTAGTGTATCTGTTATATCTATCAGTAACCGCCATCTCAGGTTTTAATCACAAAGTATAAAATATATTTTGGCTAATTCCTGTGAGAAATGAGAGCTCAACAATATCCACACTGCCTGAGTCAAAACATTTGTTTTATCAGGAATCCTTGAAATCATTCCAACAAGCAGGCTGCAAGCTGAGATGCTGAAATGTAAAAGGGCCAGTTGCCTGGGAGTAGATTCTGAGTCTGGTACATCGAGGGGTCCACCAGGATGCACAGCTGCTGGGCCCACCTGCGTCCTTGGGCTTCTCAGGCAGGCTCTCAGCAGAACGGACCGCCTCTTCTTGGTGAGGCTCTTCATTGGTTTCTATGACACTGTATTTTCCTAGTTTTGCTCTCTGTTCCCTGACTGCTCTAGCTCCTTTGTTGGCTCTACCTCTTCTCACAACTCTAAAACTTCTCTCTTCTCACTCAACACTGTTTCCTTAGGGGATTTCATGTCTTCATGGGATTTCAAACACCATTGACCTGCCAACAAATTTCTCCATATTTCCTACATTTTCCTTTATGTGATTACTTGTCACATATTTTTGGCACGGATTGTAGCTCTGGGAAGGCCAGGTGCTGGGTTGTATGTGTGTGTTTGTGTGAGTGTTTGTGTGTGTATGAACTGCTATAAGCCCAGTGCCTGGCACATAATCATTGCTCAATTAACAAATGACAGAAGTCATGGTGAATTTCTCTTATTATGGTAGTGAACAGAAGACATCTGACTTTAATAACTTAGAAGTCAAAGTCATCTTTTCCATAATTGTAGTCCAGATCCCTGGGCCCAGCAGGCAATCATCAGAGCAAATCCAAAGCCCTTTGTTGAAGAAAGTAACCCTTATTTGCTAGTACTTCTTCACTACCTTCATGTTGGGGCCTGAGGGCCACCCCTGGGACAGAGGTCAAATAAAGCACTTTATATAATAAAATATCATGTCACTAACTCTATCTTAGATACCTAAAGACTAAGGAACTTTTGTTCAAGTGACACATAATTTTCTAAAACAAATTAATACCTTGACAAAGCCAGTAGAGATCTTTAGTACAAGACAGCAACAGTCTAAGAGACATATAATTTCCCAGCTTTTAGAAAACTGATTCCACCAGACCACCTGCATTAGGACTCTGGCTCTGGGTGTGTGACTTGAGCAAGTTACTGAACTCTTCATGCCTGACTTCTTCATTTATATATGGGAATAATAATAGCATTTACCTCACTGGGTTGTTGTAAAAATTGAGGTAACATGCATGTAACATGATTAGAACACATGAATGAATTGGTGATGCTGCTGCTGCTGATGATGATCCATACAACCAGTTAGAACATCAGCCCAAGGACTCTGAAACTTTAACCATAGCAAGAAGTGTTTAAGTTCTGGCTATATACAAAGCACTGCACTAATAAATGTACATACACAATCACCCTTAATCTATATAATAAGCCTTGCGAGAGGCACTGTCATTATCCCACTTTTATAGATAGGGAAACTAAACAAGTTTAGAGAGCTGAGGTAACTTGCCCAACTAGTCTCACAAGAAAGTACTAAAGCCAGGATTTAAATCCAGTAGCCCAGCTAAAAGCAGTCCGGAGTGAGAAGATCTATACCTGTACAGAAACCCGCAAACCCAAGAGCAGGAGCAGATTGACGAGAATATGGTGAAAGTAAAAGAGTAAAGAACAGCATGTTACCATCGGAGTATGCAATAGACAACTGCCAAAAATCACGTCTGTACTAAATCTACATCTTACGTGCCAGGTGCTATTCCCAGTGCTTCACTTACTGACTACTGTGTGATAGTGACGACAAACGATAAAGCTTTGTATACATTACTCATACAATCTTCAAATACTGTTATGGGTTAAGTATCGTGACCACTTACCAGATCAGGAAATAAACTCATAGGTGAAATGTTCTTCAGGTCACACAGCTAGCATAGCTCAGAGCCTGGATTTGAACTCAGGTCTCCCTGATTCCAGAAATCCACATACTTAAACACTATGAAAATATTTCCCCAAATTTGATGAATATACCATCAGCATCATAAACATTTTTATAAAATAAAGATCTATAGTCAATTAAATTTGGGACTCACTGTATAATCTCTCTTTAAGACTCAAAATACATGTTAGTATGGCAGGAATTCTGAAACATTTTACAGTATTTTAAAAAAATCCTGATTAACTGTTTAGCTTAGCATCTCCCAGTCTTATTTAACCATGGAATCCTTCTTAATGTGTAATATATATTGAAATCCTCCAGAACTACAATTTGTAAATACATAATACACTCCTTTCCTACATGATGCTTTCTTACTGTGGATCACACCACAGTACAGAAGATTTCAGAGTGGAGGGGGTGCAGTGGGAAGGGGAGAAGGGAGACCAAACAACTTCAACAGGAAGCTGTGGAATATAGTTCAGAAGGCTACGGTGTCTGGCAGTCCTGGGTCTCAGCCAGCCTCATTAGGCAGTCATGTGTCTGCGAGCCAGTTACTTAACCTTGCTGAGCTTCTCTTTCCTTTCCTGTTAAGTGAGGACATTAAGACTATTTCACAAGGTGGCTATACCTATTATTTCAATCAATAGATCCATTATTATCTGCCAGAAATCTTCTTCTATTAAAAGCAAATAATCTTCTAAAAGCAGAAGAATTGACCTGTCTTACTACGAAAGTGGAGGAAGCAGGCATCATTGCTGCTCTCCTGGCTGTTTCTCACTAATAGGGAAGAACTGTGTCTTGAAATGGAAGTGATTGAAACCTTGGGATAGAGTGACTTCATCAGTATCTGATGCATAAACTAGGAAGAGATAAACAACTTGCACTTTAGAAAAGTAAACTCTAGAACAGTCAAAGAAAAGGTAATTTGAATCCCAGGGCGGGGGAATATTATGGGATAGGCAGCACAGAAGAGGGTCGGGTCAAATAAATTTCTTCTGGGGCACGCATCAATTATCCATTCAAGAGGAAAAGGGAAAGTATAGAATGATAACAAGTGTATGTGGGAATTCGCCAGCTATCTTTTAAGGAGGTGTCCTTAAATTGTAAACATTTAGCTCGAATGGGCACATAATTCATTACAAATTTGAAAAAAGGCATAATCTGCAAATATAACATGAGGAAGTCAGAAACCTAGAAAACAGTGAGGTTTGCAGAAAAAAAAAAGTTGCAAAGGCCAACCAAAAACCATTTTTAGGTAAGCTCAGAGTCAGAAGCGCATGAAGCACTAGGTCCGCCCCTCAGGGCACGTGGGTAACAGACGACTGAAAGAGTTCCTATCTTCTCTGTGGTGAGCGATCTTCACACCAAACCAAATGAAACCAAACCAAACCAAACAAAAAAAAAAACAGTAAGAGAGAAATTACACGTATAATAGGTGAGAAAGCTTACGATGTGGTGGGGAGTTTACATAGCAACAAAAGGAAATAGACATATAAAGGCCATAAAAAATGCTAGCAGAGTGTAAAGGAAAGAGAAATTAAAGCTGATTGGGGAAAAAGGGGAAGTTCCCAAAAGAGAAGATTTCTAGGAGGTGTTGAAAGACGTGGGGGATGCTGGCCACAGTAAGAGAGAGGGAGGGCCTGTGGGGCAGAGGTGACAGCGGGAGGAAGGAAGGTGTCAGCTGCCAGTGTGCAGTGGGTCATGAGATCGCTGCGAGGCCAGAGTCAGCAGAGCAGGACTACCGAGTCGTAGCAGGCCCTCAGTGCCAGCTATGGAATTTAGGACTTTTATTCTGCCACTGTCCTAGGGGACAGGAAGTCCGGGGGTCCAGAGGAGGGGTCCATTGGAGAGTCAACAGCTAGATTTGTGCAGACCAAGGAGCTCAAGGACCATTCTACAACTTTGATTTGAGTATGCTGAATGTTTACAAGTCAAATAAATGTAGGCCAAGCACCTGTGCAGATTTGTCTGGGTACAATTCTGGTTTAGAGCAGTTATATTGGTATGATTATTCATAGCAGCCCCTATCACTCTCGAAAATGTCCTGGTTTGGACAATGGATTATGTGGCTACCTAGGTATATGTAACTTGTGGGCTATCAATCTATGTTTAATAGCAATAATATAAACCATAGAGAGAAGAGATTCCTACTAGGTATGTCACAAATGGTTCACAGGTGGACCACAAGGTATTGGTTTCAGTGTTTTATAGAAGTAAAAACTTAAAACCATTTTTATAATGATTCAAAATTTATCCAAGTTGACAGTCTATTGAAAAACCATTGTATAATTCTCTTTATAAATCTTGTGAATTCTGCCATTCAAACCCATAGAGATTCCCCCACATATTTCCTTCAGTTTCCCCTGGCATACTTGAAAAATGTAATCAAGTCTATGGCAGGAAAAAAAGACTGGGTAGATGAACTTCACTGTAGGCTGTAGGAACCAAAAAAAAGGTCAGGACACAGTGTGCTAGTGACCAAGTGATTCGTGAGCATTCCGGTGTGCAGGACCCCAGCTGCGAGGGGCCTGTCAGAGAGAGGGAGCCAGGGCCAAAAAGGAGCACACCCATCACAGAGGACTCGCTTTCAGGTCAGCCTGACTGAGCAGCAGGAGGCGAAACCAGGAATCCAGGAACTTGGACTCCGGTCCCTATTTGGCCAGTGACACTAATCATGTAATCTTAGGGGACATCGCTGACCCTCTCTTAACCTCAGTGTTTTTTCACTTGACAAATAAAAATGACTAATGCCAGCCAGTTCTTGACTGTAAAAATAAAATGAAATGAAACAAGAGAAACCCTCTGTGAAAACTTAGAGTTTTATATAAATGTAAGATAGTAGTTTAAAAAATAGGTTCTTTAGGGTCTCATTTCTCTTAGGCTACCCTCCTCTTCCTCTGGCTACTGTGGGGGGATATGACGTTCATTCTCACTGCTTCCACCACCGGCCATTTCGGTGGTCACCACTCTGACCACTCCCAGGTCCATATCACCTCCAGCCCAGCTCGCTCTCTCTCTCTCTCTCTCTCTCTCTCTCCTGAGCTCTGGTCTTGTACATGTAAGCTATTTATGAGCAGCCATGGATCTTCAAGCCTGATCTTCACCCTCAGGTTACTCCTTTTCCTAAATCAGGGTGATCACCACCATTCACCTGGTTCCCCCAGAGCCTGTCCCAGGAGCCATCTTCGACTCCTTTCTTCCTCCACTCACACTAACCCTCCATCAGTAACCTGCCCTCCAAACCCGCCCACTTTACCAGTCACCCGCTCACCTCTCACCTGGGTGTCTTCCTAAGTGGTCTTTCACCTTCACCTGCTTGCTTAAACTCCAGTTTCTACACTGCAACCGAGAAAGACTGCGCTCAAACCCAGATTTGACCATGTGATTTCCCTGCTAAAAGTCCTTTCTTGGCCCCAGGGCCCTTCGTATTCTGGCCTGTTGATTCCTTGCTGCGTCACCCCTCCGACTTGTGAGCTTCGTGTTCCCGTCAGTCTAAACAACGTTTATAGTTCCTTAGCGGTATCAGCCTCTCCCACTGGAAAGTCCCGTCTGGCTGGAGTGCCTTCTTCACCCTTCTTCTCCCTCTCTTCTCTTGCCCCACCTCCTGCTCTCGGTGGGCTCCTAAGAAAAGGCACTCTACACAGTGATCAAGCACTTGAGTTCAGAGTAAGACGGGCGGAAGGTGAACTGTACTTGCACCTTTTATAAATTGTCATCTTTACATTTCAGTTTCCTCCCTTGTACGATACAAAAATAAATAAATAAATAAAAACACCTGCCTCTTCACTGCAAGCCTCACTTGGCTCACCTGGGGCATCAGTTCTCCGAGCTGGGGGTTCTAAGGGCAGACAAAGGGGTCAGGTGAAACCACAGTCAATGGGTTGATTTAAGTATTACCTACAATCCTTTCTGACTCAGAGATTCTAATGGCTCCTAAACAGAGGCACCATTCCCTTCATGCTTTTAGAAACCTTTTCTAGGGCCACATATTTCATTGAGATGTGCCAATAAACCAGAAGATAATTTTAGAAAACAAAAACAGAAAACACCCACCCCATAGAATTACAGCATGCACTAAACAGATCGCACGCAGAGCATGTAGCACAGTATCTGGCACAGAGTAAATGCTCACTAGGAGCTTAACAGACGCAGCTACTTTGACTGTAAGCGCTAACCTGGATACCTCAGATTCGATGTCAGTGTGAAAGGGAACTTGTCCCAAAGGTGCAGGTCCACATTAGAAGTCCTTTTCAAGGCTCTTGTAGAAACCCATGAACACCTCTGTCTTAACTCTCCCTCTGTCACTCAAGTCCCCACTCCGTAACTGCCAATAGGTTTATCTCCCTTTCCCTTGACAGTAAACATCTCAAGATTAGGTATGTGTGTGTCCTTTTCATTTTCATCTTGCCACTTCCTAGCACTGGTGTTCAGTTCATGTTTATTGAATAAGTGGTAACTCCTAAATGGTAGGGTTTTGGTTTACTTTGGAAACACTGAAAGATAAAATGAAGGAGAGAATAAGTGATAGTTCCCACATGGTTTCATCTGGCACTGAGGCAAATATTACTCACTATTTTAAAAGAGGTAATTGTGTAGTAATAGAACATTTAACAATGATCATTGCACTTTCGGATCTCACAGAAATGTCGTAGATCGAGCTCAGTCCACATGTTAGAAATAGAACATGCCATTAAAATAAAGTAATATTGATGGCATTTCTGTGCACAGGACTATATTTGTAGGGTTCTAGGAAAGAGAAAATAAAAAACTATAAATTAAGTGTTGTCTAACACACTTGGTAGCTGGATCAATCTGACCTTAAAGTTTGACTGGTTCATCCAGAGGTGCTCTCTAAAGAGGGACTCGGACTGCTAGCCTGTCAGAATTAATGCTCAGTAAGTATTGCCCTGAAGCTATTCTATAGGCCTCTCTGCAGCCAAGTATTTAAAGAAAAACTCCCATCAAATCAGCTACAAATGTTTTTGGTTGGTGAAATCTCTAACTTAAATGAAGAAATATGTTATCATGGCAAGTGTAGGAGGCAGACAAAATTTGTTATTTACTAATGTTTTCAAGGTAAATCTACCTGACATTAGTAAACACCCAGTTCATGCATGAATGATTATGGAAAAAGTGAGCAAGTTGGAGTTCTGCATGGCGTCTCCTAAGTGGACATTTACACCACACCCACAAATGCACAGAAAATTCAGATGAGATCACTTTAGATTTCAGCAAGTTTGGGGGCATTTTACAGGATTGAAAAAAAAAACAAACTTGCTCAACTCGTCCCAAAGCACTGTCATCCATAAGAAATAGGGGGAACATTCAGTAGAAATACTGATTTCAGCAACCTCTCTTTTACATTATATCATGAAAAAGATACTTAGTATCAGAACTGGTAAGTTAGATGATCAAGGTAGGTCAAGCCAAGCTCTTGCTCTGAACTCCCTTCACATGCCACTGATAACTTTACTCACCATCTTACCACCCCTCTACACTGTCGATACCCTTTCTCTCTTAGGCATTTCTGTAACTATACCTCTTCTGAAACACCTCTCAGCCAGTGCCTACCTCCTTAATAGCCGTACATTAGCATGGCTTTTCCAGTCTACTAAGCCGTAGTTTTCTTTCAGGTCATTTTAGCATGTCCCTAAAATCTCACACAGTAAGGCTTTCAACCTGTGTTACAACTAAGTGACTGAGCACAAAGCATGCCACTGTGACTGCTGTGTCCAGGGAGCCAGGATGCCTTAAAAAACAAATCTGACTTTTTCCACGGAACAATTACTAAGAGATTAATCACACTGATATGCATAGGCACATCAATTCCACGTTAGACGTGGGAAACCTACTAAAAAATTATTACAAGAAAAGCTTTAAAATTATTTATTATTACATGTTCATTGTAGAAAAACTAGAATATACAAATTTGAAAACTGAAGATATGCCTTTATATACCCCCAAATCCCTATATTTTAAATTATATACTTCTGCTTTTTCTATACCCTTATGTAATGTATATAACTCTATGCTGTAAAAGATATTTTAAATGGGATAGTGGGCATATGTGCTGTTTTGTAGCATTTTCGCACTGTACAGTACAAATCCTTTGTAGGCCACTGAACATCATTTCAAAGCTGTTTTTTTTTTTTTGGCTGCACAGTATTCCAAAATGTAGGTTTACCACAACTTACTTAATCTCTCATTGCTCTTAAGTTTTCATTCTTTTAAATAATGCTACAAAAATAGGGAATAAAAGATAAAAAGAGTTTGCTGAGTGATCTCCCATAGTTCTCATAAACAGCAGTTCTTCTGGACTATTTGAACAAGGTTTTTGATCCTGTAAAATACCCCTCTTTATAGCTAGTTTTGCCTATATCCATAACTATTTAAAACAAATTCCTCCAAAAAGACTGCTAGGTCAAAGCAAAAAATATGCTTCTATGGTTTTCAATGGATATTGGCAAACTCAGCCGTGGATACTTCTCAGTTTCCTCACCAGTATTGGGATTAGCATTGTTTAAACTCTGTGCTTACAAAGCAGTTTAAAATCAGTATCAGAACCTCCCAGACTCTGTTCTTTTGTCCCTCTGGTCTTCCCCTGCCCAGCTGTTATCTAAAACTCTCTCCACTGCCTTCCCAGATTGTCTTTAGGTTTGTGCTTTTCCACTGCTCAAGTCTTATGATGGCTCTGCTATAGAACAGGAATTTTCTTAACTAGTATTTTATCCCCTTTGACTCTTAGAGACAAAGTATCAACCAACTAATCTGATAAACGAATCCATGCTAACATGAAGAGGCTCATTTCCAGCAACATAACTTGAACAGTTTAAGGAAATATATGACCTATATTTGCAATGCATGTTATTTGTCTTAAAGCCCAGTGGTTCTCAAGTTTTTCTGTACACTGAAATCACCTGAGGAGCTTTTAAAACCACTGATGCCTGGGACTCAACTCCCAGAAATTCTAAATAAAGTTAGTATAGGGTGTGACTTGGGCATCAGGACTTTTTAAAAAATATTTTATTTATTTATTTTTTAGAGAGAGGGGAAGGGAGGGAGAAAAAAAGGGAAAGAAACATCAATGTGTGGTTGCCTCTCGCATGCCCCTCACTGGGGAGCTGGCCTACAACCCAGGCATGTGCCCTGATTGGGAATTGAACCGGCGACCCTTTGGTTTGTAGGCCAGCACTCAATCCACTGAGCCACACCAGCCAGGGCAGTATCAAGATTTTTTTAAAAGCTCCCTAGATGATTATAATGTAGTAGCTGTGTTTGAGATGATTTAGAGAAAGATATCAAGTAGCTTCTTCTTAGGGAATATTGGAGGACTCCAAGGAAGAAAAGTGTAATAAGCATAACTCGTCTGCACAAGATAAAGGAGATAAGAACAGTTCTAGTGGTAAAGCAGTTGCTGATGACAACAGAATAAAACTAGCATTCATATTTCTTGATGCTAGGCTACATTAGGAAGCAGGCCCACCTTCACTTCTGAAGAAACTTCAGTTGCCTTTGTAACTGAACCCATCAACTCTAAAATTATCTGGGTAACAAACTTTATGCCATGATATTTAGTAGTGGCTGTCCAGGTTTCAACTGCTTCCAGTTTACATTTGTTTAATTGTTTCAACAACATTGGACAATCCCAAAGATTTGGGTTCTCCACAATCCATAGCAGACCTATGGGATGACTCTTAAAAGAATAACAATAAAAAGGTCCAGGCATTTAAATACATTACTAAACCTCACTTGACCTTACAAAGTCACCCTGTTTTACAGGGAAGACTGAGCATCAGAGTAGGTTAGTAGGTTGCCTGGCCTCACTGTCACTTCGTGGCCTGGCCAGCATATGATTCAGGAAGACAGGACTCCAACGGTCATGCTCTCATTTATTTACAGTGTGTCAAGCCATACTGTCTTCTTCCCAGGACAATTTGAAGAAATATTGGTAAATTGCTTTACTGGGCAGAATAGGCTTCCATGTGGTTTGAATGATTTGTCTGATATTTCGCAACTCCAATGACAAGTGATGAAAGCCACTTCTCTACAAAGCCACTCCCAAGCTACGGTGCCAGGCAAGGATACTCTGCTACCTCATCTATCGCTGTGACCTGGCATCACACACTTTATCAGTCCCAAACACCAGCTCAGGGCGCATTCCGTCAAGGACTGCAGGGCCCGAAGGCCTTGCCTTCACTGGGTTGGCAGCCCAGTTGGCGAAGAAAGGCTTTTCTTCCAACCTCGCTTTTCCCAGCTCACTTACGCTATGGAAGACTTCCTTGGTAACCTGAAAACGAAAAACAATCTCGGCTGCCAGCACAGAAGCTTTATTATTTTATTTCCCCCTGTTTTTCTTATTCTCCTTATTAGTCGCTATTTTTTTCCTTATCTACTATTACTAAATGCCATTTAACCCACAAATACCATTGTATCCCAGAATTCTTGAAGGATGTTATTCCCAAATTACATCATTTCTGAAGGAAAAGAGGGAATGTAGGGCTTCCTACATGGAGACTGCCTTCCCTGAAAGCAGTGCTAGAGAAGGGGGTGGGCATTCTTTCTCCACGTGAACATTACGGTGAGCAGGAGGAAAGGAAAAGGGTCTACAGCTTCATAGGATGTGTCTATGAACAACAGGGCACTAGGGCGGTGGAGAAGGTACCTGATTCAAGAAAAGCAGATCCCTACTAGGAATATGAGACAATGCCCTAGTGAAGGGGCTTGCTGATAGCACAAAGCTTCAGAGACCATGGAATCTCACACACAACGAGGATGGACAGGGAAAAAGAATATCAACCCTCTAGAAAAAGTCATGATTTTCCCCCTCTGTTTCTCCAATCATTCTTGAAAAAAGGAGTTTACAAAAATGACCTGAGATTAAAGCTTAAGATTGGGGAAAGGGGAAAACTTGATTGTGGAGGAAGGTTAGGAGTTTAGATAGAGCAAGCTCTTCAGAAATACTGTTTAATCATAGGGCTCAGCCTTGGTTGCAGATTGTAGTTTAGATTTTAGAATCTCTGGCACTAAAAATAAGGCCTCTTACCATAGAATAAAGCGGAGACAGTGATATTTTCCTGTTTATGGGGGAAAGGAAATACACACCCATGATACAGTAGAGAGAAATTTTACCCTGCCAGGGTAAGCCAGAGGTTCCTGGCTCAGGCAAAGGTTATATCCTCAACAGCCAAGGACATCAAATAAATGCTGCAGGGCAGGCAGAAAACAAGTGGATCTTGCAAACAGGGGCTCCTGCATCTACTGCCTCTCCTCCAGCCAGCCAGGCCTCCTGGCCTTGTGTCCTGGGCTACACTGATAAATGCCAAGTACGAATGGGAGATCTGAGCGGTTCCTCAAGGACTCGGAGGAGCTCTGACCGCTAGGCCCCCAGGAATGGAGAGCTCCACAGTCAGGGTATGTGGGGACAGCGCCTGTGCCCGCTTCAGCTTTCAAGGTGGCTTCATTGCCCGAAAGGAGAGCCTGTTATTACAAGAGCTGTCCTAAAAATATTTAACTCGCTCTCTGCCGGCCCCTATCGGAGAAAGAAAATGGGGAAGAGGTGGCTTATCAAATGCTGAAAGATTGTTTTGCAAGCCAAAATGGGGGTGAGGGAAGCTATTTAGGTTAGATTACTGGTTAAATAGTTGTCAGATTCTATTCAAATACTTCACCTTTCCCGTCGCCAACGCAGACACAGACCTAGACTGCTGCTCGCAAGGAGGCGAATGCGACACCCTGAAAATGACAGACTGAACCACCTTAAAAAGCAATGGCCTCACTGCGTTAGAAAAATATACATTCTCGTGGGACACGGCCCGGAAATTTTGCATCCCCGTTCAAATACTGCCTAAGAAGGGGGAGAGAGAATCAGCACCGGGCTGCGTCTCACCACTTGCTGTGCGCTCCGGAAAGTCGCGTCCAGCAGCATCAGCTTCCAGGGATCGGACACGGAGCTGGGCAGGGGGATGTAGACGTAATAGGCGGCCAGCGCCACCACGGCGGTGAGCACGATACAGGACGACCTCATCCTCCTCCGGGTCGGCTCGTCTGCGGGTTGACGAGGACGAAAGGACGATGCCACCCAAAGACCTCCCGCAAGTTTCTGCAAGGGCCAGCTGCTCATTCACTGGTTTCTTACATGCCCAGGAGCCAATCAGAGGCGGCGTCGGGAGGAAGTCCGAGCGCTGACGTGCCCCCTCTTTGGTGTCCTTGCGAAGTGTTGCAGACACTCCAGGTTGAAAAAGAGCTGAGGCTGGTCTGTGCTCAGCACAGCGCACTCTGGAGGACACAGGTTTGTATTGCATGTGTGTAACCAAGGGCTCCCCGTGAAGATTCTCAAGTGGAAACCTGAAATTGTTTCAATACGATGATTTTCTGTCTGTCTAAGGCACATGGGCCTTTCTGACTCAAAACAGGAGATTCTGAAAAATAAAAATCCACTTTCTTTTAGAATCAGACTTTCAATGAAATAAAATTCTAGCTGGTAAGTTGTGAAGATAATTACAAATTCTTGTAAGTCAAGCAATGACAAGCCAGTAGAATATGTGGCATCCAAGTCTTGGTTTATGAATCCCAGTCTCCAAAAAAAAGGAACCGTGATTTTGCCACAACTCCTTGTGTGGGGAGGGGGTGGTTAATTCCAGGGCTGGCTAAGATAAAGTAAAGAGTCGCCTTCTGTGCTAGAAGAAAGAGAAGTGCTTAAACACGAAGAGGACTTGTTAAAAGGACACAGGTGGCAGCTTAAAGGATCTCCCAGTGGTTAAAGCTGGAATAATTTTAGCATCAAAATGATTAACTGGTAATCAAAAGGTAGAATCAAAAGGACTTGGAGAGGGAAAGAAAGATGAATTCCTGGGTTTTTTGTTGAAGCAACTGTGTAAAAAAAAACTGTGGAGAGTAAAGGACTTAAGGGAAAATGACAAATGCATTCTGGAGTATTTAGGTTCGAGGTGTCTATGGAACATCTAAGAAGAAATACTGAGGAGGTTGCTAGGCATCCAAGTCGGGACCTCTTGGAGAGGTTCAGTCTGGAGACTCAGGCATGAGAATCTCTATGTGCAACTGAAGCCATGGCAGTGGATGAGCGAGAAGGTGAGAGTGCGGGGAGTTGGGGGAAGAAAAGCAGGCCTGAAGGCCTGAGCACTTACTGTTTAAGAAAAGGAGGTGGTCAAGGTGACCAAAGAGGCTGAGAAGAAGTTAACCAGAAAGAGTACTGTCTGATGTAGAGAAGCTCAGTAATGACGAACAGGGAAAGTGAAAGAAATAATTTAGAACTTACATTGGTGAAATTTCTTAACTGGGTTCTAGAAAGGGGAGAGATAAGGTAGAGTCAATAATGACTTCAAAGTTTCTGATTTGAGTAAGGCCATCAACTGACAGAAATATTGGATGTAAAACAGCTTTTGGGTAAGATGGTGAGTTCAGTCTTGTCATGTACCCAGAGTTGTATTCGGCAACATTCTTAGCAATATGTTCTAAATGAAATGTTAAGCTCTTAATTAAACTCTAAGTCACTACATGATATGTAAAAGAAAATTAGTTTGGGACTACTGTATGTATAATATATGCACTTAATTTGCATAACACCCTCTACTGATGAGGGTTTGAAGCCCATCCTTGATTTTACCAGTTGTAGCAGCATTATGCTCAAGACAGAAAGCCTTGGCTTGTGCTCAAAGAACAAAAGGAAGTTTTCCTTTCCTTGTAGCCACCCTTTCATATCATCATTTAAAAAATCTATCAGTTCATAAAAAAAAAATCCAACATGGACCAGCCTATGGCAGCTCCAGGAAAATGACAATGTTGTTTCCTATTTGGGAGTTCATATTGCCTCCTCTTCCCAATCATAAACACACAACTCAGGGACCACTTTAATGCTTCATCCCTCAGTTCCCTAGCTCTTGTATTAGTTTCATATTGCTGTTGTAAAAAAAAAAAAAAGTACCACAAACTAAGTGGCTTAAAACAACAGAAATGTATATTCTCACAGTTCTGGAAGCTAGAAGTCTGAAATCAAGGCATCAGCAGGACATGCTTTCTCTGAAGGCTCTAGGAAAGGATCCTTCCTTGCCTCATCCTAGCTTCCGCCGTTGCTGGATTGGATTGTAGAGGCATTCAACTTTGCCTCTGTCTCCAATGGCCATCTTCTTTGTGTATCAGTCTTTGTGTCTCTTCTCTTCTTATAAGGACATTAGTCATGTTGGATTAAGGGCCAATCTTATCTTATATAGGTTAGTTAAGATACATTATAACCTTATCTTAACTAACTGTATCTGCAAGACCCTATTACTAACTAAGGTTGATTTCTCAGGTACCAGAAAAGAAGTAAATTTGGAAGGGGTGTGTGGCGCTGTCCAATCCAGTACAGTACCCAAATGTTAAACGAGTAATGGAAGCACTTTAGCTGAGCATCCCACCCCTTCCACGATAGTAGCTATGCCTCTGTTTTCCCTGGCCTGCTGAGATAGTTTGGGTGATTCCTGTACAGTTCGTGCTCCCCTTGATAATCCTCTGAAGCTCAGGCTTTTGTGTTTAGATTGACAGCTAATCTAGTAACTAATTGAGGCTAATAGAAGGAGGGGTGGAGAGGAGGTAAGGGATGCATATGAGCTTTCTCACACCTTGTAGTTTTGAAGATCCTATCTTCAGTCTCACTGATTATTCTACTTGATCAAGTCTGTTGATGCTCTCTATTTTTTTTTCATTTATTGTATTCTTCAACTACAGAATTTTTGTCTGGATCTTTTTTTTATGATTTCTTTTTGTTAAACTTCTTGCTTTGTTTGTGTAGTGTTTTCCTTATTTTGTTGAATTGTATTTCTATGTTTTCTTGTAATTTACTGAGTTTCCTTAAAATAGCTATTGTATTGTGAATTCTTTATTTGGTAAATTGGCAATCTCCATGTCTTTGAGTTTGGTTACTGGAAGATTATTGTCATTATTTGGTAGTATCATGTTTCCTTGTTTTTTTTTAATGTACATTAGAATTTTGCCTTGTTGTCTTCACATTTAAAGTAGCAGTCATCTCCGCCAGTCTTTTCTAAGACCACTCCAGTATCTCTAAACTCACAGTTATTTGTTTATTTGTTTGTTTGTTTATTTATTTATTTATTTATGGTCCCATAGAGTACTGGAATTTCTCTTCCAGAAACCTGGAATCTATTGATACAAAGGCTTTCTGGTCCTTGAGTAATTGTTTAAGTCAGTTTTCCTTAGAGGTGCCTGGACTATGGCCAAGAGAGGCTGAAGGAAGTTCATGGGTCACTGCAGGGTCCATGGCCAGGATCAAGGGTGGACGCTGAGTTTTTGTTGTGGTGGGGGTGACAGAGACAAGGCTTATCACAGGCTGCCATGGTGCCTTTTTAATTCCTTAGAGGTACTTGGAACTAAAGGGCAGGAAAAAATTCTTTAAAATGTGTTAAATTTTATTTCTTTGCAGGCAAACCTGTATTATTAGAGGAAGCATTGCATGGTTTATTTAGCAATTTGTAGTTTAAAGACTCCTGGGAAGTGAGTCAACTATTGCAGCATTATCCTCAGCACTGTTTCAGGATTCTTTCCCCTAGAGATTCGATAACTTGCTACCCATAGTAAAAAGTGGTATGGCAGACCTTTGATGCATTTGTTTAAACATTTAAAAATTCTGTTATTTTACAATTTTTATCAGTGTAAAAATCCATTGATGAAAATAAGTACTTTTCAACAATCTAGTAAAGAGACACACAGGAAAACGTTTAACCTTACCAAATGACAAAAAATGCAAAATAAAATTTCAGTGTTCTGTTTTTCTCCAAAACAATGATAAAGTTAGAATAGTAATTATGAATGGTGATGGATACTAACTGGACTTATTGTGGTGATCATTTCACAGTATACACAAGTATCGAATCATTGTATGAATAATTATCTTCATATTTATGAAGAAAACATATTTCTTAATAAAATGTTAATTATTTAAAATTAGAAAAAGCACCTTGGAAACTACTGGTATGTAAATGGTCCCTTGTAGAAAAGTATTTATTTTAAAATAAATATATAAATTAATAAGTCTGTTCTATATATTAAAATAGTATAAGTAAATGTTATATCTAAATGTATATAGATTACTTAGCCCTTAAAATAATTTAAAAGACAGGGCACTACTACAAACAGCTGCTTAGGTTATAATATGTAAATATATATTATGACAACACATGTTTAAAACAGTACAAACAAGTTTAAATGCAAAAACTGGAGGTAAATACACCTAAACTTCAAATATATTTGTGTTTGTATAGTATAACAATGTATGATTGTATTTTCTTTTTATTACCTTGAAATTTTCAACTTTATGTACTGCTTCCATAGTAATATTTCAAAAATAACTTAGAAATAGAGGGTCACATAAATACCAAAGAAAACTGGTACTGGAGCTCACTTAGACGGACCTGGACTTTCATTGAAAGTTACATCTATAGGGACCATTTATTCATCTGATTTTAAAATTGCATTTATAAACAATCCTCTATAACCTGTCTGCCTCAAACAGCCTGTCCTAACAGAAAAGCTGGCTGGGAGTTCCTTATTCCGCTCTGCCAACTGCTAGCTTTGTGACCTTGGGGAAGTTATTATTCATCAATCTTGACTCTTGGTTTCTTCATCTGTAAAACAGCTGGGGCCCATGATCTCTAAGATTCCTTCCAGGTCCAAAAACTATCCATGAGAAGGCAAATACAGATCTACTGTTTTAAAGAGATCGTTCTGATAGTGTATGCATGCTGTACATAGTGGGCAGGCATAGTGGGCATGCTGTACATAGTTGCAAGTCCGGATGTCAGACTGGAAGTAAGCTGTTGATCTGGACGAGGAGAGCTGAGATCCTGAACAGATAGCAGCAGGATGGGTAGAAAGTACTGGACAAATTTTAGAGGGGGAGAATACACAGGATTGCTGGGCTACTCCAATTTGGGGTGAGGAAAGAGTGAAAGATGATTCCAAGGTTTCTAGAGTTGTGGGTAATTGGTTAGGTGGCATCAGTCAATTAGAAAATACAGCAGAACCTGGCTGGCGTAGCTCAGTGGATTGAGCGAACCAAAGCATCACAGGTTCGATTCCCAGTCAGGGCACATGCCTTGGTTGCAGGCCACGGCCCCCAGCAACCGCACATTGATGTTTCTCTCTCTCTCTCTCCCTCCCTTCCCTCTCTAAAAATAAATAAATAAAAATAAAAAGAAAAGAAAATACAGCAGAAGAAGGTCTGTGGAAGGTAATACTGAGTTCAGTTTGGGGCTTACTGAGGTTTGAGAACCTGTTAGATTTCCAAAGGGAGAGTCCGGTAGGCCATTCAATATGTGGTTGTGGGTCTCAGGAGAGAGATCTTAGCTGGAAATGTAGACTTAAATATTTAAAACATTAACAGTATGAAAAGTGAGAAAAACAGATGGTAGGCAACAAGCACAGGACTAAAAACATGTGAACAGTGGATGAAAGAGAAAACTATGTAAAAAGTCTGGACTTCAGGGTTGTGTCCTTGTTTTTGCTCTTTTTATCTCAGCGAATATGTTTCTATGTCATAATTATTTTAAAAAAATATATAACATTATGTTATATATGTAACAACATTATTATATTATAATAACATTAATGACTCATTTAGGAAACAACTGCCAGTTGCTTTATTTTGTTCTACTTTAAAATGTCTGAAAAGTCATTATTTTAGACTCTAAAGTGAATGCACAAAATAAACATATATACTGTACCTGATATATATGTTTTGCCCATGTTTTCCAAGAAGACAAAATAAACACAATGCAGGCATCTCTAGGAACTTGCAGAATTGCAGAACAGAGCTGTGAAAGTGAGGGGTAGGAGAAAACATTGACAACTAGTCCTATTTCAATTATGGACCAATCATGCGATCCTGGGCCTCTTAAGCCTAGTTTCCTCCTGTGTAAATGATGGGGTTGTGTTAATAATAATAGCTATTATTTATTAGCACATGCTTTGTCAGTCACTGCTAAATAGAGACAAGTAATATCACTACTTCTGGTTAAGAGAGGAGAAAGGAGAAGTTAATTAACTTGCTCAAGTCACACATTTAGACAACGCAGAGTACAGACTCAGATGTTACCAAAATTTTATTCTGAACCTTCATCAGGTGATCTCTTGTGCTTTTTTCAGCTATAACCCTCTAAATAAATTTGTATTCTTTTATAAATCTAGATAAGAACTATGAGAAAGATGTAAGCAAACTTCCACAAGTGATGCTAGGTGTTTTGATTTTTAAGGTAGTGCTAGGTTTCTTGGTAGGCTCGATAGCCTGTTAATCCCTGCTGAAACTGACTCAGAAAGAGAAAGAGCCATGAGGCTTGGCTGCCATGGGAAGAATCCATGGTTAATGATGACTGTGTATTTAGAATGACACAGTGATATGGGGTAAAGTGACTTACCCCACAGTGACTTCTGGGGTAAAGTCTGTACCAGCAGCAAAAAAACGGTAAGAACAATGGTGGCAGTAGAGGTCCTGGCATTATTGTCATCTGTGTCGTCGTCATTATCATCACTGTCATGAACATCTATTGAGTGTTTCTATGTACAGGCAGTATTCTAAATATTTTATATACATTATTTTACTTAACCCTTTTTTGTTAATGTATTTCCACTTTTACTGTAGATAAATGTATATATTTATAAAAGTGCTGTCATAAAATACAGTTTTTTACCTGTTTTTATAACTTCATGCATTATTTACATACACGAGGTCTGCCCAGAAAGTTTCCAGGCATGTAATATGAAAAATAGACACATTTATTGAAGAAGATACAAGTTACAAGAAACATTGTACATAGGACAATGACACCTCAGTTCTGTTCAAAGTAGGCACCTCGGGACCTCACACAGTTCTCCCAATCACCATCAGCTGCCAGATTGTGTTTTTCTGAACCTCATTGACAGTCTGAAATCTCTTCCCTTTCAAAAGTGATTTTAGTTTTGCGAAAAGCTAGACATTGCAGGGTGCCAAATCTGGGCTGTAGAGGGGATGAGTCACCTGGGTGATTTGATGTTTCACCAAAAAACTGCATGAGATGTGATGTGTGAGCAGGTGCATTGTCGTGATGAAGCTGCCAATCACCAGTTGCCCATAGCTATGGCCTTCTGAATCATCTGAATAGTTTCCACAGAGGAATGTTCCACCTTAACACAAAATTTGATGTAGACTCATTGCTCTCCTCAATCATTTTGAATGCAATGGCCACACAGTACACATGCTCCATCAATTGTGTCTACCACCCCCACTGACTAGTACAGTGAAGTCGTTGTTGCTCACACATGTGCATTCCAATCCACTCTCTTTGGCTGCCAGGTTACACTGATGTCATGCAAACTGTCCTTGTTATATTAATAATGGCTGGATATATATACAAACTGTTCTTGTTTTTGAAGATGGAGCTTCTCAACTGTCTTTAGTGAAGGACCAGGGTTATTTTTCAGTTTTTTCAGACTAATATTTTCTAAGTTACCCTGTGATAATCCATTTGGATGTCACAGCAAACTATTAAATTTTCTAAATGCTAACTTACAATTTCTGTATTTATCTCATTGTGGACTGACAACTGGTTATGATCTGCAGATCATACTTGGAGTAGCATTGTTTTTAAAACACCTACAGATACTGCAAAGTATGAAGAAAAACAAACTTGATAAGGAGTCCTGTTGGGGACATCAGATAGCATTGTTCAAGGGCAGTGGTTCTACTAATTTTATTGCCTTGAGAAAAAAGGCAAACTCTGCTGGAAATAAACTATACTTTGTTATAAAATGAACTCCCTATAGTGTGTTGTGGATTATAGAATCTTGCACCTCTACCTAACTTTATATTATTCACCTACATCTAATCAGTCACTATCAAGTCTTTAATTTTGTTTACCCTGGCTCTCACATTTGCCTTCTTTGTTACTGCCATCATCCTGGCTCAGGACTGCAGAATCTTGGTTCTTGAACAATTACAAAGGCCAATTTAATGATCTCCTTGCCACGAGTATCTGCTTCTTTTTCTTTTTCATTTTCCTGGTGTAGAAAATAAAGAAGCAGAGATTTTTTTAAGGTGTTCTCTAGTTCTAACATTCCATGGTTTATTTTCTTGCTGTTCTTATGGACTCCACTCTATCCAAAAATACCTTCCTAAGTTTCACATTAGTGTCTTTACCACAAGAATAAGTACAAAAAGGAAGTATAGTCTGGAAATCAGCAGCTGAAATTTGAAAGGTACAACCTGGCCCAGTATGCTGACAATCTAGAATCTGTAACCTTGGCCACCTTGCATTGATGTTTTCTGTTTATTTTTTTTTTAATTTGGTACCCTACCCTCAAAGTAATTAATATTTCTTTCTTTTCTTTTTTTTTTAAGATTTTATTTATTTATTTATTTTAGGGAGGGAAGGGGGGGAGAGAGAGACATCAATGTGCAGTTGCTGGGGGTTATAGCCTGCAACCCAGGAATGTACCCTGGCTGGGAATTGAACCTGGGACACTTTGGTTCCCAGCCCGCACTCAATCCACTGAGCTATGCCAGCCAGGGCTTAATTAATATTTCTGTACCCTAGAAACCTAGGGTAAACCTAGGGTATACCCTAGGAAGGTAACTCCTAAAAGGAATGAGAACAAATAATCAGAATAGTATAAACATAACAAAAACATAAATTTAAATCCATGGTATTAATACTTTTTTTTAACTGCTTAATGTAGTAATAAGGAATTTTAAGTACACTCAAGAAGTAATTAAAACAATGCAAAATTTGTTTTTCTAAAAAATGTTTTTCCCTGTGATAAGCTTGTCACACACACAGTTGATTTTTCTCTAGGGCCTTAAGATAGTAAATATATCCATTAAAGTTCTAAAAAGATGATACAACAGACTAAGAGGCTGGACACTCAAGTTGTTTTTATTCTGTTGTTGTCTTTAAATTTGCACTATTGCTTATAAATTTTATGGGTAGGTGAGGGAATTTCCGACTGTAAAATTTTAAATAAATATATTATTTGTGGTTTCTACCTTAAGGTATTACAAAACTTTTCAGAAAATGGGCCTCTTAATTTATGTTCTTTCTTTTCTTTTTTTTTTCTAAAACATTTTAAAATTGGTTTTAGAGAGAAAAGAAGGGACAGAGACAGAGAAAAACATCAATTTGTGCATCATTGGCTGTTGCCTGTGTCGGAAGGACACCCTGATAAGCAGAGCTGCCCAGCCAGGGCTGTGTTTTTTATTCTCATATCATGAAAGCATATTTCTTCCTTTTGCTTAGGGGAGAGTTGGTAAAACACTTGAGCACTCATGGGAAAGTTCTTGAATGTAGGTCACTGGTAATTAACTTGAAATGAAAGATTTGATGGGGAAAATGACACAATTATGGCTGTTCTTAGTTATCATGCTTTTAAATTATGAAAGCAATCCTTGTTCACAATTTGAAAAATCAAATGATATAGAAGTGCTGTCTATAAGAAGAGGTATCTACTATAGGATAACATATTCTTGGCTTTTAATTTCACATTGGTGTTCTCAAGGGCAGCAATTTAATATATCAATTCTTTGGTCAGTCATATTCATGCAAAATAAAAGGAAACAAACAGGAAAAGCATTTCAATTAGGAAAATAAAATAATGTAATTTAAAAATGTTGATAAACATCTCAACCTAACCCATAACAGCTCCATTTAATCTTTAAAATGGAAAGCATGTGAAATGTTAATGCAAAATTAAAGGAAATTATGGTTAATGAAGGAGAAAATAGCCTAATATTTTAATAGCCTCTATAAAATAAATTCAACCGTGTGTGAAAGAGAAGGTACAAATAATGAGATAAAGCATTAATTTATTTTCTTCACATCTGTGACTATATCAAGCAAAACAACTTTCACATTAATATGCATTTGGAAAACAGTTTTCTATTTTTTACATAAAATTACCTCTTGATTATGGATGGTTAGGATACTATGCAGCTTTATGAACTCTAGTTGTACAAAAAGGAAAACATGGGGAATGGGGAGAGTTTGAGACTGTCTAGATAGAGTTAACGAAACTCTGAGCTCCGTCTGGGCAAAGGTAACATCATTTCGTTTCACTTTTATCTCCAGTGCCTCGCACAGTGTGTGCTGTGTAAGAAGTACCTAATAAATGTGTGTCCAAGAAATAATAATACTAACAGCTGACATATATTGATTGTTTTCTATGTGTCACTATCCTAAGCACTAACAGTTCATATGATCCTCACAGAAACTCACAAAATACTTGATAGGGTACCCAGTAGTTCATTCACTATAGGGCAAAGCTTAAGAGCTTAAGGAATTCTATAATTGCCTGAATTTAGGTTTCTTTTGATTCACCTTTGTTTTCCAAACTATGGAATTTCTTTTCTTGTCTGTGCCTATCTGGTCCTTATGTTTCACACACTGTTTACTTGGTCCCGTATGTTTGCTAGAATCTCAGTTCTTCAGTCATATGGGTTTAAAACTTCTCTTGGGTACCAATGCCTTGAACTTATATCCCATAAGCTGTGAATTCCTGTACTAATTGTCACTCTTTTGCTTTATTTCTGTCCCAGGATTTAGTAAAGGTGTTGTATTTATTGTTGTGTGATATCAAAATATCAGAAACCACAGGAAAAAAGAAGAGAATTGGGAAACCTGTAAGGTCAACTACATGAGTAAAAAAAATACATAAAATTTGGGAACGAACAAAGGAAAAATTAGCAAGGGTCTCAAAAGTCTAGTTTTTATGTTTTGGAATGTATATTTAAAAAATAAGATATCTGGCCCTGGCTGGCGTAGCTCAGTAGATTGAGCGCAGGCTGGGAACCAAAGTGTCGCCGGTTCGATTCCCAGTCAGGTACATGACTGGATTGCAGGCCATGATCCCCAGCAACCGCACATTGATGTTTCTCTCTCTCTCTTTCTCCCTCCCTTCCCTCTCTAAAAATAAATAAATAAAATGTTTTTTAAAAAGATCTCTTTAAAGTTTATAACCACAATGCTATTATCACACAAAATATAAATATAATAACTCCTTAATATCATCAAATATTCAAGCTATATTTACATTTTCTTTTATATTTTCATACTTTCAAATTAAATTTTTATTGAATTTTTCCAATATTTTATGAAAATTTTCAAACAGCAGAGTCGAAATAATTCAATAGGAAACATTAATTTATAGACCATCTAGATTATACCATGAATATTTTACTATTTCTGGTTTTATCATATATTTAGCTATCAGTCATCTATTTTTTACACATTTTAAAGTAAATTACAGACATCTGTATAATTTACCTTAAGTTCTTCAACATGCATATTATTAACAAAAGTCTAATATTTGTTACTTTTTCTTTTGATGTAAACTTTCCAAACAATAAAAGGCACAAATCTTCAGTTCTGACAAATGCACATATCTGCATAACTCAAACTGCTATCAAGATACAGAATATTGGCCCTGGCTGGTGTGGCACAGTGGATTGAGTGCCAGCCTGCAAACCAAAGGGTGGCTGGTTTGATTCCCAGTCAGGGCACATGCCTGGGTTCCCAGGAGGGGGCGTGTGAGAATCAACCACACATTGCTGTTTCTCTGTTTCTTTCTTCTTCCTTTGCCTTCTCTCTAAAAATAAAATGTTTTTAAAAATAAGATACAGAATATTGTCATTGCCATCATGCCTTCTTATTTATTCCTTATTTCTATCCCCCCAAGACAGAGCCACTGTTCTGGTGTTTCCACTGTAGATTAGATTTGGCTGTTCTAGAATCTTATATAAATAGCCTTACTCTTTTGTGTGAGGTTTTTCCTCCAACACAGCATAATGTTTTTGAGAATCATATACATTGTTGTGAAAATCAGTGATCCATTCCTTTTTCTTGCTGAGTACTATTTTTGTAGGAATACGCCATAGTTTGTTCAAATATTCTCTGATTGATGGACATCTGGGCTGTTTCCAGTTTTGGGGTATTATGTATAAAGCTCCTATGAACATTCTTATCCCAACATTTTGTGGTCATATGTATTGATTTTTCTTGGGTAGGTATTAATGTTAAAGGTAGGTATATATTTAGTCTTATAAGACTCTGCCAGATCTGTTTTTCTAAAGAGTTTGTGGGTTTTTAGATTCATCAACAATAAAGGTTCTGATTTTCTCACATCTTCTCCAACATTTGGTATTATCCATCTTTTTAATTTTAGCCATTCTAGTGAGTGTATACTTTTATCCCATTACAGTGTTAATTTACATTTCCCTGATGACTAATGACATTGAATAGTTCTTATGTGCTTATTGGCCATTAGTTTGTATTCCTATGTGAAGTGTCTGTTAAAATATTTGTCCATTTTTTATTTGTTTACTTGGCTTTTAAAAGTTTTGTCTATTGAGGATATTTACATATAGTGAAAGTCATGAGTTTTGACAAAGGCATACATTTGTTTAACTACTACCATAAGCAAGACATTACTTTCATCATCTCCAAAATTTTTCTTGTGCCACTTTGTAGTAAACGTGGCATTTTGTTTTTTGGTTTCTTTCACTTAACATAGTGCTTCTGAGAGTCATCCAGCTTGTGGCACGTAAATTCCTCATAGCTTTCCATGTTTTGGATGTACCACTATTTGTTTGTCCGCTCATGAGTGATACACATTTGGGTTCTTTCGAGTTTTAGCAATTATGAATAAAATTTCCTCAAGGAGTCTCATATATAGGAATGGAATTGCTGGACCTTAAGGCAATTGTATATTTAACATTGTAAGAAATATCTACACTGGCAATGACTGAGAGGTCTTGCTGCTCCACATTCTTTCCAGAACTAGGTACTTACTGTTTTTATTTTAAATTCTCACCATTCTAATAATTTTTAGTGGTTTTCAAATTCTGTGTTTTAGAAGAACTTAAATTTCTTCAGGGTTTCTAAAGGCAAATCAGGACCTCTCAGTTCAGCTCAGTTCTAAAAGCTTTACTTCTCTTTATTTTTTATTCCTTTCTTTTTTTGTTTGCTTATTTTTTTATTTTGAAAAGATTTTGAGTGCTTATTATGTGGTAGGTACTGACCTGGTCATTGGAAATATACCAGGGAGCGAAACAGACAAAACTCACTACCTTCATGGAGCTCACATTCTAGTGTGGAGAGACAAAGAATGAACAGTAACATAACAAATAAAAACATAATATGTTTGTGAGGCAAATGGGATCAGGAATACTCGACGAAGGGCTGCAATTTTGGGGAGGTAGAATTGAAGAAGAGGGTGAAGTCATGCACATATGAGGGAAGAACATAAAAGCAGAGGAAACAGTGTAAGTTAGGAGCATGTCTCCCATGTTTGGGGAACAGCAAATGGGCCAATGTGGCTAGAGGTGAGTAAAGGTGTGAAGGGGAGGGCTACTGCAGGTGATGATGCCAGTGAGGATCTTGTGGGGCCAGGAAAACTTTTGTGAGAACATTCGCTTCTGTATGGAAGAAACGGGAAGCCAATAAAAGGTTTTGAGTAGAGTGACATAATTTGACTTATGTTTTAACAGGAATACTCAAGGTTGTTTGTTTGTTTGTTTGTTTTGAGAACAGATGGTAAAGATTTAAGGATAACATTAGGGAATTGAGTTAGGAAGTTTTACAGTAATTCAGGTAAGGGCTAAAAGTAACCTAGAAAATGGTAATGGAGGGGATAGGAACCAGTCTGATTCTGGACATATGTTGAAGGTAGAGCCAACAAGATTTGGATTTGTAAAAGCAACACATCTTGGCATTCTTGGTCATAAACAATAAAAACCAATTCTATCTTTAAAGAGAATAATTTACTTTACAAATTCACAGAATCAGTTTGAGGATCAGCCTTGGCAAATGGGCAGGAGCTAAAGCTCCAGGGGCATAGGCAGTGGAAACACCAGCAACAATTAATTATTGGACCTAAAGAATCTGGTCTTCACACTATAGTTGCTATGGGAATGCGTATGATCCTTACCCATTTCCATATCTTTAGCACATGCTAAAAATTCAAAGTCTTATGAGAGAGCATCTGATTGGCTCAGCTTTAATCATAGGAGGATGATGTGCCCCATTCAGATTTATGGTAACATGGAAGCATGACCTCTCACTAAAACCATATTCAATGACGGATTCCTTAAAACTGAAATCACACTACTATTAGAAAGGAAGTGTTAAATGTTCAACAGCCAGGGACACAATTGTCCGCCAAAACATTCATGATAGAAGATTTGAAAAGTACTCCAAAAATGTAAAGGAGAGGGAGAAATAATTTCCCCAAATATTACTGCACAGATAAAAACACTAAGAACATTTTGTATATTTCTCTACAGATAATTGTCTTCTATGTACGAGATTTATAGAGTTGCACTATGCAATTGAATGTCATTTGCAACACTACATCTCACTTCCTAAATATCTTTCCCAATGCATTTCTATTATTTCTTACATGTGATTTTTCCTTCATTATTAAACCTACAGTGAATCTGCTTTTGTTGAATGGGCGTATAATTGAGGCCGACTATCCATATGTTTCTGATGACCTGGGTTCCATTTTTATATCAACTGAACTAGCAATTACATTCTCTCGTTCATTTAAACAGCAGCAACATAAACATGGCTAAGGACAAGCAAAGTATTCAAATTGTTGTCGTAGCAAATACTACTCTACAAAGATGGAATTGCTGTCAAAACTAAACTGGCAGACAGATAACTGGGATATCCCAGATATTTATTTGCAAGTCAGTTGTTAGTGTGGAAGAAGCAATGTATGGCTGCCAGCGAATAATGTATGATTGTGTAGATTATAAGAAAACTGAATTTTTTATATGCATAATTTCTTATGTTTATAAACAGTGGCAAGTTTTAACTGAATCTGTTTATTACCAGTGACATTAACTCACTTCCATTTAAAGCTTGATTAGCTGTGATACAAGAATCATTCAATTGTTGGAAAATATATGCAAATGTCAAAGATGGAATTATTTCATCCTTGTAAATTTATTAATGTTGGAAACATTCCACTTAATTTTTTTATTGAAAAATTCATAAAAATGGGTTAGAAAGAAATAAAAATAATAGAAACTTTCTTTAGTATCTTTGGAAAAAACACCACTGATATTATAACAACAATTTTTATTCATCCATTAATTTATTCAGTTGTATTCCAACAAAAATTCAATCAAGTGCTTTCTCTGTGTTAGGCACTGTGGATGAAATGGTGGATAAAAGGATGTTTTCCCTACCTTCAAGTAGCTTAGATAGTGGAGTAGACAAATATTAATCTAATAATCACATCTTTGATAAGTACTACAAAAGAAATACTCATGGTACTGGGGATTGTGTAATGGGAATTCTGAAGCTGTGGTTAGTTAGGGGAGACCTTCCTAGGAGTGGTAATTGAGCAAAAGCTAAAAGATGAATAGAAGTTATCTACTCTAGGTTAAAAAAATGGGGATTATAGGAGCTGGTAGAGAGAAGAGCAGGTGCAAAAATCTTTGACAAGGAAGGCAGGTAGAAAACTCGAGAAAGAAAGTGAACATGGTGTAAGATGAAGCTGGAAATGCAGGTAGAGGTCAGACCATGCAGGTGATGATATGATGACTTTAGATTTGCATAATGCCACTCTGAATGCAGGCTGGAGAATGAATTAGAAGGAGATATGGATTCTTGCAGATTAATTGCAATGCTATTCATGCAACCTTGGAGACTGTAATGTCTATCAGGAACTATTGCTAGGTGCTAGAAATACAATGGTGAACAAGACCAACAAGTCTCTTATGGAACTGAAAGCATTTTAACATTTTCAAAGGTAAAAAATACAAGCATTATGAATAAATATAATGTATATTGTAAAATGTAAAATATAAATATATCTTTAATAAGAGACAGAATAGATTAATGGAAATAAAACTTTGATGTTGGTTTTGCCACTAACTAGTTACCTGACTTTGGTAAAGGACTATAACCTCTCTGTTGCTAGCCTTGGTAAAATTCATTTGTAAAATAAAGAATGAGACTAATGAACTGAGATTTTTTTTCCACATCTAAAATTTTACTAATCAAATTATATAATTTGAAATAATGGTCTCATCGTATTTGGAAACCTCTTGCTCCATCAAGGAAAGCTAATTCTATTTGTGAAAAATTTTAAGTGCTAAATCTGCAGTCTTGTAAATCTATGTCCAGTGATTTATAGCCTTTTGATTCATATGAATAAAGCAATGATTCATATCATAATTACTGGCTACCAAGGTGTATAAAATAGCTTCCTATGGCTTGAAGTGATTATAATTTCTAAAGCTTGTTTTTCAGGCAGAGATGACAGGTTAGAAGATGCTGTATTATAAGCAACTTGGAAATATGACATTTTAATTGGAACATGTTAATAATTCCAAGATAGAATAGAATTCTATGGTTATTCATTTTAAAATAAAAATCTCAAGTGATAAGTTTTTAGAGGGATGAATCTTTGTAACTGTACATAATGCAGCATTACATATAGCTATGTATTTCATAAATGCCTTGAGTGGTTAAGGATGCTGACAGGAGAAAAACAATTATTTGAGATCTATGTGACATTACAGTGTTAATATTTAGTTCCAGTAAAACATTTAATCCTATGATGAGACATTTAAAATTTATTTATTCATTTATTTATTTTTTATTAACTTAGAGAGCAAAAGGGAGGGAGAGGGAGGGAGGAAAAAACATCAATTTGTTGCTCCACTTTTTTATGTATTCATTGGTTGATAATGGTATTTGCCTTGACTAGGAAATCAAACCCACAACCTTGTCTTATCCAGATGACACTCTAAGCAACTGATCTACCCAGGAAGAGCCGAGCCATTTAAATTTATTATTAAATAGATAAGACTATAGGTTAATAACATTTTATATTTAGAAATGATATCAGATAACTAATATATTTTATCACAACTTTAGGTAATAAAAACAAAGTCTGTTACAACAAATGTCCATTCATTGCAACATATAATATTTTTTCAGATATATTAGCTTTCATTAGTAGATTTGAACTAATTAGAAAAGTGTGAGAAATCCGTTTCATACTGATTTGAAGAATGATGACACGGGCAGTGTGCACACTTGTGAATGAGGCTGGGTGGAGAAAGATGGTCCATAACCCAAAACTAACTTTCCCAACTTCCCATCTTCTGTTGCCCTGAAGGAGTACAGATTGAAAAAATAAGATGGAGATAGAGTGGGGAGGGAGAGAGGGAAAGAAAGAAACTATGAATCAAGAGGAGGGAATAAATTGGAAGTGGAGCAAGCATCAGAGGATGTTTAGGGAAGACCATCCAGAGTGTCACTCAGAAGACAGAGGTCCGTAAATTGATCCTCCAAAGGAATAATTTACTTTTAATCTTCTCCATTTCATTTTTCCCTACTTCAGAAATTACTTTTTGCTTGGGGAAAATATGTCACACATTTTAATATACTAAGTACTTAAATTCAGTTCAATTCCTTGAGTGTTTTTTTTTTTTTTGTCTGAAACTTGTTCATTCAGCTTCTTAGGAGATGTGGATGACACAAGAATTTCTTAATGATTTATGCTTTCAAAGAACTTCTCATTTTGATTTATCTATCTACCTAGCTAGCTTATACTTGAAACAGTTTTGTCCCCTTGACATATGAATTCAATAACTGTATTTCCAGTGAAGGGTCCTGGAGCATAAGGAATCTTAGCGAGGGCCTGCCTTGGAAAGGGACAGAAGCCTGGCCAAGGGCAGCAGCACGACAGCCACGTCCTCTAGACGAGAGCAGATGGCTTGAGTCCAGCAGGATTTCCCTTAGAAGAGAAGAGGGAGATTAGATTTCGTGTAGAAGGACTGTCCCATTCTTCTGGGAGGAAAACAATGCAATGGAGGTCTTCTTTGCACCAAGCATTTGTGGCTGGGACTCTGGTGAAACAAAGGGAAGCAGCGTCGCTGTAGCTACCGTGGTCCTGGGGTGAGAAGGCAGTGCAGAGAACGATCAGTCCCGTTAGGAGATTACAGGGCTTCCAGTAGTAGTAATATTAATAGCTAACATCAATCGAATGCTTATTGTATGCCAGAATATGTTTTAATTACACACGTCGAGTCTTCTAATCCTCACAACAGTATGAGTTAAGTAGAAGCATGGCATATTTTAAAAAGACAAATGGAGACACAGAAAGATTAAATCATTTCCTGGAGGTTACATGGCTTGGAAATGTTATACGACTGTCTTGCCTGTTTGGTAGTCAAACGGCCACACATCTCTTTAGAGGAGCCCAGTATAACTTTTGTTAGGCCAGCAGTATAGTTTGTGCGGGGATACCACTCCATCAGTCCTTAGGTTTGAGTGCAAAGCCTGTTTAAGCGGACAAATAGTGAGGCTGTTCTCTCGTCTCGAGGGTATAGGTTCAGAGATGAGAATTTTTGGAATGCTGGGCACACCCGAGTTTAAGTATGCAAGCACATTCCAAAATGAAATTTCAATGACTGTTTTTCTTTTCTTTTGCCCTAACGGTTATCACAGGATTATAATGAATAGCTGACTGCAACTATTCTTCAATTATAAACAGGGAAATCAATAATTACCAGACTGCTTCACTCATTTTTTTAGGCATTTTAAGGTGGTCCAACAAAATCAGAAAAATTTGTAACCCCCACGACCTGTTTGAGATGTTCAGAGGAATTCCATTTCAAAGTACAAGTTTTGCCCTTCTTAATAGGATTTAAGATTCTGGCCACAGATTCCTCTTTTCTCCTTCAGGTAAATCAGCTGATTAGGTGGGAAGTCAGCAAACTCACCTGGGGAAGGCGTACTTTCTTAAGAGATTGTAATTATATAGGGTATTATGTTTAGAGAACAAAGAAAATAAGGTTGTTTTATAATAACAATAGTTATTACAGGAAAAACGATAAATTTTTGGCTAGACTTTAGACGAATACAACAAAAAAATCTCACAGTGGGGGTGGGGGAGGTTATCAGGAAGCAATTCACTTTGTCGCCAGGGAATTCTAGAATGTCCTGACATATTTTTACGTTTATTCAAATGCAAGTTTGTATTTAAAAAAAAAAAGTCCGACGAATACTAATAACTTATTTTAATCATCCACGAAATCCCCTAGACCAGAGTCCAGTGCCTTCGGTACATCAGGATTTAAATAAGCGAACTACTGATTTAAAGTCTATCTGCAGAGCCCCCGAGTTATCTTGTCCTCGGCTCTGCTACACCTTTAAGTCCAGTTGCTAACACAGAAAGCATTCGGGCAGAAAAATCTTAAGAGATCTCAGCAATCGGGAAAAACATCATCATAGGCACTGACTTCCTGTAGAGGATTTGGTGGTGCTTGGAAAAAAAAAAAAAGGTAGAGAGGAGAGGAGAATCCGCTCAAACCTTCCTCAGGAAACGGTGTGTTTACAGAGTAAACAAGCGGTCGCCATAGACACACCTGCTACTTCCCGCAGAAGAAGCCGGGGAGAAACGACCGCCACCTTCTGGCCACATCCGGGGACTCCTCTACAAAGTCCTGGCGTTCCGACGTCCGAGCCGTTGGTCAATTTGAAACACACGTACAACCAATCGCTGGGCGGGGAGCATTGACCAATCTCCGCCCCTCTGGGGACTACAGCCAATGGGAAGGAGGTTGACACCACGCGCCAATCGGCGTGGCTTTTAGAGAGGGAGGCTTACTTTTTGAATTGTCTGTGGCCACCTCCGGCGAGGAATGGCTGTAACGGTGAGAGTAATCGGAGCTTGAAGAGGTGGCATTCCAGGGCGTTTTTGAGAGTGGTGAGGACACTGTGGGTATGGGTGGGGGAGGAGGGGGTGGGCTAGGGTCCCGGGGGCCGTGGGCGTCTTTGCTTACGTCCGACAGCCCGCCCCGGTGACCGCGAATTTCCGGAGCACTCCGGCCCGGACTTCGCGGCTCGAGAAACTGCCTACTGCACTCCCAGCACCCGGGCCGTGCCGCGGGGCGGGAGCCCGAAGTCGACTAGGTTGCTGTGCATCTTCATCACTCACTTGGCTAGATAATGTTTCTAGAAGAGTCTCGGGGTGAAGGGTTAGAGTTGGGAAGGGGTTCTTGGCAAACCACACTGTCCTCGGTGGCTCTGGGTACCATCCGCTGCGCCCTTTGTGGGCTTATCGCGGAGGACGCTGTGGTTTTGCCCCAGGATTCTTCCCGGCGTCTTCTCTGTGGGCAGTTTAGTTTTCCCGCAAAACGCCAGCTCTTCCTCTTCGGGACAGATAAGTATGGCTTAGTGGGTAAAAGCGCAGCCTCTGGAATCAGTTCTGGCTTGAATTCCGGTTTACCACTGTTGTGACTTAGGCAAAGTTACGTAACCTCTTTGTTCTAGGTTGCTTGATCAGCTGGGCATAATATAGTACTTGCATTTTAGGATTGTTGCAGAGATTAAATACATACAAGCAAAAGGTTTAGAATAATGTCTCCCGCCTATTAAGGGTTAAATAAATTAGTCTGCAATTCAATCATAATGTCCTATAATGTTATAAATCTTGTTACTGTTGTCAGTAACACGTCCAACATATCCAGTATTGCATTGAGCTCTTCAACCCTGAAAGAAAGTTCACTAAAAAGAAACCAAAAGTAAATATTTATTTAAATGACAGATTTATCTGTGATGACAAGAGATATGTGTCAGAATTAGTGTATTTAGTCAGAAGTTTCTCAAGAATGTTCTTAAAGCAGGTTAGCTCACCTCTTGACTTTTTTTTGAAGTGACTTTGAATGAAACTCTTTAGAGCGCCCCCCACCCCACTGAAAACAATTGTGTTAGAGACTTAAAAAAAAGGACTAAATAGAATTATCATGGATTCTAAAAGACTTTTGTAACAACTATTGGAGCACCCCTTTAGAGAGCTTCAGAATAAGAATTGACATGGATGTTTGGTTAAGACTAGAAGAAATCTTCACATTGTGAGTATTATAAGATAATTAATAATTGTCACTCATTTTAAGACGTGTTCAGGTTTCATTACAACTGGATTTGAGTTTTATTACTTTTTCACTAATGTGGAAACTGTCCCTTAACCTATTAAGTGCAGAGCTGAGACAGGAAGTTGAGTTGTCTGACTTGAATGACCTAACAGTTGTGCTTAGGACTCTTGTTATTAGTGTCCCACGTCTTCACACTACTTAGCATCACCATCCAGAAAGGTGCTAATGATACCTCATTGTTTCGTCATAGCATACAGTTAAACAATCATTTGGCTAAGAATCTGGTGGGAGATACTTGTATATTTTATTAATCTGAAAAAGTAGGAAAGATCAGACATGTACCTCCAGATAATGTTCTGGAAATTTACTTCAAGATAATACATTTACATAAATCCCCATTTGAATTTATGAAAATCTGTTCAATTTTTCCTTTTTTCCCTGCTTGCCCAACTTTTCAATTCTTAAGTTCCAGAAATAAAAACAAAAACAAAAAACAACCTTTTTTCATAGTCCAGAGTCATATTGGCACTAACCCCATGCATAATCGTCTTGTTAATTTTTTTATAGGGGAGACATTTGTATGGTATTATGAAAATAACAGATAATGGAACAGTCCAATTATACATGAGAGGTTCAAAGAAATCCATAGAGGATGAGTCAAGAGTGGTGGTTTGGGAGTTGAAAGACATGATAGGTGGAGAATTGAGTGCTATGAAACGCAAGGAGGTGTGGAGTACATTTCTGTGGAGTGATTTCTGTTTTAGAAATGCTGAGAAATACATTGGCTGGAGCGTATGTAGACCAGGGGAATTAGAGGAGATGAGGCTGAATAAACCTCAGTCAGCCAAGCTAGGACCAAACTGTATACTGACTGCATGGTGTATTTGGATTTGATCATACAGGGAGGAGTGCTTGTGGAAGTTCTCAGCAAGGAAGTGATGTGGTCACATTTGTTCTTAGGATCACACCCCTGAAATTCATGTACAGAGTGATGTCTGAAGAAACTGGCGTTAGAGAAAGTTGTTTGAAGCTGTTCTATATGGATAGGTGGCCATTGTGGCATTGCTCCTCAAGAAGAGGCGTCAAGTTCCAGAGATACTTGAGATGGGATTGGTAGGGATTTTGAGGAAGGTGAATAGGTAGAAGAGTGAGAATGGATCCAGTTTTTGACTCAGATTATTTGGGGATGTTAGTATTATAAATGAATATAGCAAAAGAAGTAGGTTGGTTGACTGTAAGATGTAGGGAAAGGAGGTAAAATAAAATTTGAGTACCTTTTGGGTGTTCATATGTTAGGTGATGTTCTGAATACTTTCGATTGTTATTTTTACTATATCCTGTGAGCTGGGTATTAGTATCTTTATTTTATAGAAGAGGAAACTAAGGCTCAGAAAAGTTGAGTGACTTTCTTTGGTTCAATATTAAGAAAAACAGATGATGATGCTTTTTATAAATTTTAGTATAAAAGTAGAGCCTCTAATACTTGTTTGCCCAGTGATCATTTTGCTTCAGGTATTTTTATTCATATTTATTATTATTATTTTTTAGCCAACTTAGAAGAGTACAAACAATGGCTGACAATAGTGTGTTAACATCCAGTTCTGGGATTTCAAGCTTAGCAGACTCTTCCATTTTTGATTCTAAAGTTACCGAAACTTGTAAGGAAAACTTATTTATTGGACCTACTTCATATGTTGAAGGTAAATGTACTTTAAAACACCAAATCAGTATTTTAATACTAAACTTACTAGAGACTTCTAAGACTTAACTGTAACACTGTTAAGCTAGAGTACAGATACTAGTATTTGTTGACAGAATCTACACTATGTAGATTTTTGTTTGTGTGGATTAATGCTTCCCAACTTTGAAGAGGAAGTTGTCATCTTGTTGGATATTGCTTTTTCTGTATGTGAAGGCAGTCCAGCTGTAACATTGTTAGCTAGATTATATTCAGTTATATCTGATTAGGTGAAAAGCGACTTCTTCCCTTACTCCACCATGTAAATGGACCTATTCTAAAGTTGCATGTATTGTTGAAGAGGATAGCTATACAAGACAGTGCATGCTTCCTTTGGTCACGAGTAGTGCTGATGTTTATGTGCTTTGGTACAATATATTTTCCTTAAAATGAAATGTTGCCAAGCTTTTTTTTAATAAACTGGGAATTCAGTAATTTTAATTTTAGAGAATGTTATGATCTCAAAGATGAAAAACATACTAGATATAGCCAAAAAAGGGATTCAGAACTACTGATTTTGATGTTAATTCCTGGTAAACATATTTAAACATTTCTAATTTTAATAGAAGAAATGCCTCAGGTTGAAACAAGAGTGATATTGGTTCAAGAAGCTGGCAATCAAGAAGAACTTATAGAAGCCTTAAAGGTATGGAGTTTTAGTTTTTTTAAAAGGCCGTCTTCCATCAGTGTATAAATAAATTTTTTAGTTTTCTTAATCTCATACTTAAGTCTTTTTCCCACAGAGTATTAAAATGATGGATGTCCCTGTAATAATAAAAGAAAGTTGTCCTGGAAAATCGGATGAAAAATTAATAAAAAGTGTTGTTAATATGGTAGGTCAAGCACTTTGTTGCATGTGGCATGCTGCACTTCCCTTGATTGTATTCTTATATTCCATTTATGGTGATTGGCTCTCAGGCACAGGGTATATAATGCTCTCTGAGGCTAGATAAATAAACAATTTTATATTATTTTTAAAATTTGGATGTTTCTGAAACCCCAAACTATAGCATATACTGCAAATAATGAAATCCTTATAAAGTAATTTGGCATTGTTAAATTTAAATGACGTATCATGCATTTACAAAGATACAAGGTCTGTCCAGAAGGTATCCAGCCATGTAATATGAAAAACAGACATTTATTGAAGAAAATACAAGGTTCAAACAACATTGTACATAGGACAATGATGCCTCAGTCCCCTTTAAAGTAGGGACCTTGGGACCTTGTACGTTCTCCCAGTTGCTGTCAGATGTCCCCTCATATTTTGCTGAAGCTCATCTATGGTCTGAAATCTCTTCCCTTTGAAAGGCGATTTAGTTTTGGGAAAAGTCAGAAGACACATGGTACCAAATCTGGGTGGTAGGAGGGCCAGGTCACCTGGGTGATTTGATGTTTTGCCAAAAAAATTCTGCATGAATGGGCACTTTATCATGATGTAGCTGCCAATCATTGGTTGCCCGTAGCTGTGGCCTTCTGAATCATCTGAGTGGCTTCCAAGGAAGCTTAGCGCAAAATTTGATGCAGATTCACTGCTCTATTCACGCAGTCATTTTGAATGCGATAGCCACACAGTACACACACTCACTCAATGGCCTCTACCACCCCCACTGGTAGTACAGTGAAGTGGTCATTGTTCATGCATGCACATTCCAGTCCTCTCTCCTTAGCTGCCAGTTTACATCGATGTCACACAAACTGTTCCATTATATTAACAATGGCTTACTTTTTCTGGACAGACTTTGTATGCTTCTTTTCTTTAAATTCTTTATCTTTTTATCTCATTAACTTTATTCTAAAATCTTGCTTTATTTCCAAAATGATAAATTATAATGACTGACAATCAGCATATGAAATATATCTAATTCTCTGTACCAGCTGTAATAGTTTGTGAGAGCTGCCATGACAAAATACAGCACACTGCTGGCTTAAACTGTGAGAAAATACATTTCTCACAGTTCCTAAGGTTAGAAGTCCAGGATATCATCAGGTTTGGGTTAAACCGAGGCCTTTCTCCTTGGCTTGCAGGTAGCTGCCTCTTTGTTGCTATTTCTTCACATGGTCTTCTATCCATGCACCTCCCTGCTATCTGTTGTGTGTCCAAATTTCCCCTTATGAGGACACCAGTCAGATTGCATTAGGCCTACCCATGTGCCTTCATTTTACCTTAACTACGTCTGGAAAGGCCCTGTCAAATACAGTCACATTCTAAGGTATAGTGGATTAAAGTATCAATATGAATCTTGAGGGTACGTAATTCAGCCTATCACATCAACCTAGCAAATAAAGGCCAGATAATTTACCCATTTAGAATTTTATGTGGTTCTCTTTTTACACGAGTCATATAGGCACTTAAATAACTTCATTCTTTTTCCTAGATGTACGGTATAAAGTGGTAAATAGTAACTTGCCTTTTTATATCCTATATTTGCCAAGCTGCAACTATCTATATTTCACATCTTTCTTTTAATTTCTTCATGTATACTGAAATGATTGTTAATCCAATGTCCTTTTTGTAGATATCAAGTGCCATAGTGATTTTTCTATTTTTCCAATGACAGTTAATTTGTGCAAGAAGGATCCATATGTATGGCATCATTTTCTTGGTCAGAAGGAAAAGCAATATGTTTCTAATGCATCCTTCTATCAAAATGTGTGCACTTAAATTTATCACTTTTATTTTACATACACACTAGATTTATAATGACTTAAGCCAGAAGCTTATGCCATTATTATAATTAATGTTCAAAATTTAATATCTTAATGTAGATGGAGATATGTATATTAAAATACAAACAAGCAATTAATGAAATAGCTGTTCACTATAAAGTTTAATACTTACTGTATGACTTAACACTTAAGTTTTCTACAAATAGAAATTAAAAATGTTGATATTGAATTGATTTCTAGGTCTTATTTAGAGAGTTATGAATTAATTTTATAATATATAAATTTTATTTCTATAACTACATGGAAAAAATCAAGGAAATTAAAATGCCCTTTGTAAAGATGGAATCAGTGGAAGAATATGAAAATTTGGATTCTCCAGAATTTGAAAATGTATTCATAGTCATGGACTTCCAGGATCCTGTTTTGAATGAGTTATACAAGAAAAATTCTAGAGTTATTGGACCACCTGTTGTATTAAACTGTGCACAAAAAGGAAAGGTAATACAAGTATATTCATTATGACTTTTCAAAGTTAAATTTTTATTAACGAATGTGTGGAAATTCATAAACAGAAAATTTTTATTAATTGTTCAGAGTATGGAATATTTAGAATGGAATAGTAATAGCTACTATAATATAGTCCTTTAATACTTTCTATTGTAATTTTCAGTAGTGAATATCTAAGACGTTTTAAAGGTAAACACTAAAAACTATATTTGTAATTTGTAAGAGTTATAGTAGAGTTAGGTTCTATTCTTTGGTTTTATTACTTTGGTTTGCTATTTTTAAACTTCCTTATTAATTTAAAATTGCTGAGTCTCATTGTGTTTTTGTTATAGAAACTAGTAATAAGAGCATCATCTTTAGTTCTCTGTTTTGATTGAGAAATGCTGAAACTCAGAAACCAAATAAAATTTTTAAAGATCAAAATTAAGAAAAAATCTTGCATAATGGTGGTAATTAAATTCACATATAGTAAATACTTAAATATATATTTACATGTCTCAATTATATATATGTAAATTGTTTAAATTATTTACTGATTACCTCCATTTTTTTAGTTCAAAAATTGGAAGCATATTTGGTTCAAGTATGTATTGTATACCTAGTATATATAAATATCTGACCTGTTTTAATTTTAATTGGAAGCATTTACAGTAGTGCTTGAAGTCAAATCTTTCCTTGTTGATAATACTTCACATGCAACAAAGTACATTTTGGAACTAAAGGTTTGAATATATTTATATTCAATTTGTAAATTGCAAAGTGTGCTTAGATTAAGTGTATTAAATATGATTTAAGAATTATGGGAAATTTTTTATTGTAAAACCAGCAATCTCTTTTTTTGCTATTTTTTGTTGCATGTCGAACAATGCAAATGAATCTTTGGATTGGGACAGTTGATTGGCAAGCGGGAAAATATGGTTAAATTGAGAACAACATATTCTCCTTTCTACTATGAAGAAACTCACAGGTTTAAAATTGTTATATTCTGCAGCCTTTGCCATATTTATGGCGTCCACTCTATTGTACAAGCATGATGAATCTGGTACTATGCTTTGCTGGATTTAGGAAGAAGGAAGAATTAGTAAGTATTTCAGAACTTCTATTCAAAAAATATATTTTCCAGAAAAAAAATTTAAATTGGCATTTTTAAAATAATTGTACCATAGTTGCATTTTAAAAGATTTGTTTTTTTTTTAATGTGACCATTTCAATTTTTTTAATAATATTTTTTTAAGATTTTATTTATTTATTTTTAGAGAGGGAAGGGAAGGAGAGAGAGAGAGAGAGAAACATCAATGTGCGGTTGCTGGGGCCCGTGGCCTGCAATCTAGGCAAGTGCCCTGACTGGGAATCGAACCTGCGATACTTTGGTTCGCAGCCCGCTCTCAATCCACTGAGCTACGCCAGCCAGCGTGCATTTTAAAAGTTTTAAAGGAGAAATTACTATTATCATACCAGGTTTTAAATTTTGTGAAGAAACATTCTGAAGAGTCTTGTAAAGAAACAAATATTTTTTCTAGGATGGGTAGCATATGAATCAACAGAAATATTCATAATTGTCTAATCTTTTTATACTGTCTTTTTGTTCATATCCTATCAGCCATATTATTTGAAGTTTTTGTTTACACATTGCAATATTTTGTGATACAAGTTCAGCTCTACAGAGTTCTTATTGCCCTATAGAATTCATAAAAACTTCTTTCTTTTATTTATGGAATTTTCTATGTTGGAACTAATGTAGTATTACTCTAGTTTTGTGGAAAGAATCTTGGTATGATGTAACCTCATGTTAAAAAAAAGTAATATATTTAGGCTGTATGAAAGCCAGTTTTAATTAACTAAGTTTTGTGTTATCTTTACTAGCTTTTCACTATATATAATTTTGCCTGTGCTAATAATGCAAACAAATCTTCATTTTTTTACCATAAAATTTGTATCTTTATAAAAATTCTTTATATCTATCTTATAAATTGAAAGTGTTCAGTAAATGCTAAGTGAATTGTAAACATAGTTTAAAATTTTGTTTATATTAACTATAAAGTCAGTGTTGCTTAATTTTTCTTTTGAGGTCAGATTGGCAACATTGGTTCATCACATGGGTGGACTTATTCGAAAAGACTTTAATTCAAAAGTTACACATTTGGTGGCAAATTGTACTCAAGGAGAAAAATTCAGGGTATGTAAACTTGGATATTTTTGTGTATTTCAGAATAGCATCATTTGGGAATGCATTTAATAATAGCACTCTTGTCTATTTCTCCTACAATTTACTAAAGATCAGATATTCAATTTTTGTTTTATGTGTACATATAGTAAAAATTTGAAATCATAAAATGAGTGTGGTGTCAGGTTTAAAAGTGGCAGTGGAACTTGGGTTAGGTCTTCAAAGATATGTAGGATTTTGGAGCTTGGTAGATGGATAATATTTCAGGCAGATTAATAATATTAACAAAGGTTACTATATGTATTGGTGAATGAGGGGGTTGAGAAGTGATGAGAACAAATATTTCACTCTTGTCCAAGTGGTGTTTCTAGGAACAGAGCAGAGCTGTGTTCTTATAAAATGGTTCTAAGATTTAACTTGTGAAAAATTTAAAAGAACAAGAGAAAGTATTTACTTTTATTAGGATTAAAATCCTAGTTTAAGATTACACTTCAATATGTATTTTAGGAAGAGACAGTATCTGTCTCTCTGTTTCCATGCTCCATCAGTGTCTTACCTGTGTAATAAATGGTAATTTTAGTGTAACGTTGAATTCTTATGTGTAACAGTGAACTTCAGAAAGTATGGGGATTCATATGAAGATTCATACTGAAGATTTTAGTTACTTAGATGTCTTCTGTAGTGCTGTCTTGGGGGTCAGTTCTTTCAAGATAGTGAGCATTAAAGTAGAAGTGAAATATAATAAAGGTGAATTGAATCAATTTAGAGATATATTAAAAGTAAGGAAATGGTTTGGACAACATGGAACTTGTTTTAAAGTTACTGTATTTTGCCATGTATAATGTGCACATTTTTGCCCAAGTGAGGGGAAAATAAGGATGGACATTATACATGGGTAGTACTGATTCCATATCTATATAAATGTTTTTAATTCTTTTACTTATGCTTATGTGTTAAAAGTATAACTCTGGAAAGCAATAATATCTGTATGCAAAATAATACCCTGGAACACAATAAGCAGTTTTATATATAAACAAAAAGTTGAGTTAAAAAATTAAAATGAAAGATTTCTTTTTCCCTGACAGTTTGGACCAAAAACATGGGATGCACATTATACATGGCAAAATATGGTATTTTAACCTAAGTTGTATGATTGACACATTTTTTTCTGTTTTTCTTTATATTATGTTACAAAGCAGATGAACAATAATCTAAAACCATGCAAAAAATATGTATGTAATTGTTTAGAACTACCATGAATGCAGTTATTTAAAGTAAAAATTATTAGTAATTAATGTTTATATTTTTAGATTGCTGTGAGCCTGGGTACTCCAATTATGAAGCCAGAATGGATTTATAAAGCTTGGGAAAGACGAAATGAACTGTAAGTGTTAAAAAATTCAGTAGTTCAATTTGTGAATTAGACATACTGTCTTGTAGAAAGGTAAACCCTCATGCTCCAAACCCTAAATTCATAGACGATATAGAAAAATTAATTCAGTCTTTGGGTAGCTTAGGAAATAAAGGCTAGGAAGGGCAAAGTTATAAAAAAATCAGGAAATATTGAAAATTGAAAGATATCTGTGGTTATCTTTGTACTTCATCTTGTGAAATAATTTTGATTATCATAAATATTCTAAGATTATTAGGTAATAATTTTAATAATAGCTAAATGCATCTGGATGTTTGGATTATAGTATATTTTTTTATTTTATGTTTTTCTGATTACATTTTAAGTGGTGATTGCAATTCATAACCTTTGTAAGCTTTCCAACCTTATAATTCCATGCTATTATACTTCTTCGTTACTTAAGATTTTGTAAAACTAGAACTGCCAGCTCTGGCTGGTGCAGCTCAGTGGATTGAGTGTGGGCCTGTGAACCAAAGGATCACTGGTTTGATTCCCAGTCAGGGCACATGCCTGGGTTGTGGGTCAGGGCCCCAGTAGGGGGTACGCAAGTAGTAACCGCACACTGATGTTTCTCTCCTCTTTCTCCCTTGCTTCCCCTCTCTCTAAAAATAAATAAAATCTTTAAAAAAATCCTATGGTACAGATTAGTTATAAAAAAAAAAAACTAGAGCCCCTGGAATGCACATAAAATTTCATGTATGGAGCAGAAATTTGAATCTTGTAAAGATTACCTATGATCAAATTTTATCAGAAGTTAATTCAGGATGACTGAGGGCACATCAATTTTTTTTAACTTTTTTGGGGGGGTGGTTGTTAAAAATGTTAAAATTTTTGTTAACATTTCAGGACTGGATATAAAATATTTTCAATAAATGGATTATGCTAAAACCTTGAGAATTATAAATTGCTGTGTCTGATTTGTTGAATTTAAGTTAACTGGTTTTAGAAGAACATGTTTTGTTTTTAGGGATTTCTGTGCATCAGTTGATGATTTCAGGAATGAATTTAAAGTTCCTCCATTTCAAGATTGCATTTTAAGTTTCCTTGGATTTTCAGATGAAGAAAAAACTAATATGGAAGAGATGACTGAAATGCAAGGTAGGTTTTATATATGTGTTTTATTCCCACTCCTGCCTAATGACCTCCTGGTGAATTTGCTTCTTTAAAAATTTGGGTTTGAAGATAGTATGCCCTATTTATGTTTGTATGCATTCTTCTTCAGGAGGTAGCTACTTACCGGTTGGGGATGACAGGTGCACTCACCTTATAATTGAAGAGAATATAGTAAAAGAACTTCCATTTGAACCTTCAAAGGAACTTTATGTTGTCAAGCAAGAGGCAAGTAATTCTGAAATAAGATTGTTTTTTTTAAAAATACTACTGTTGGCTTTCTGATAAGTTGATTTCTTAATTAAAATGTCTTTTTCTCACCTAGTGGTTCTGGGGAAGCATTCAAATGGATGCCCGAGCTGTGGAAACTATGTACTTATATGAAAAGGTATGCTTTTTTTTTTGTACCTTAGTCATTTGTTCTGTGAATCGGATTATATAAAGATGACACTCTTCTACCCAGAAAGAACATGGTGTAATTAGCCTACAGGTCATCTTTTACATCACGTCAGGAGTTTGAGAACAATTGAATATGGGCTAGGAGTCTGTATATAGTCAGGTGAAAACACTCAATGTAATGATGTTATTTTAATCTCATGTATGTCAATCTTTACTTACACCTGGTGGTATTATGAACAATAAATATTGAGCCAAATTACTAGACTAACCTGGTAAGGACCTTCAGGTTAGACTGTAGGTAGGAGTTCATATGAAAACTTGAAAGTGTATTAAAATAGCAAGTAGTTCAGTATGGCTTTAGAAAAGAATGTGGGAACCAAGGCTAACAGATAAAGCTTACTAGGTGGACAGAATTAAGTTTTTAATGTTGTAGAGGTTTAGATTTTATTAAGTATTGGGAACCATTTAATATTAAGGGGAAGACGTCCTTTAAAAAAATGACTGTACCAGTAGAATGTAGGTAAGGAAAATCCAGCCTTCATCCTGGATCTTGGTAAAAAGTGCTGTCATTTGCCAAAATGTGGCATAAAGCTATAGAAGCAGGCTCCAAGAGAAGATTTGCTTCAGTTTGGGATTTAATAATTTTGAAAAGAATATTGAAGATGAGGTGTAGATTTACTGTATGTCTATAAAATCTAAACAGCAGGTGAGTATTGTATTCTTTTCAGACTTAATGTTAGATTCTTAACAAAGTTTAAAAATATGTTTTAGATATTGAGAAAGAGCTTTTAAAATCAGCTGTTATTAGACAGATATAGGAGAGCACTATGTTCAGCACTGTGCTAAATGCTAGGGATACAGTGAACAAAATATGAATGGTTCTTGCCTGCTGGGAGTTTATGTCCTAACCAGGGAATAGACAGTAACAAGCTTATAGATGAATATGTAATGGTGATAGTGCTATGAAGAGAAAGAACGAGATGCTAGCAGTTAGGCAATTACAGTGGTCCCCTGCCTGTTGTGTTTTATGAAGATTCTGAATTATCTGGCAGAGTATGTAGTTGTAAAATTGTGCAAAATTCAGGTTTTGTCAGACCCATAAATATGTTTTTCTTTTGTTGCTGTCTCAGTAAAGAACCATGGAAGTGAAATTGAGCTTTTGTGCTTTTGATTGCAGGCTAATACACCTGAGCTCAAGAAATCAGTGTCACTGCTTTCTCTAAGTACTCCAAACAGCAATCGCAAAAGACGTCGTTTGAAGGAGACACTGGCTCAGCTTTCAAGAGAGTCAGACCTATCACCTTTCCCTCCCCGTAAGCGCCCATCAGCTGATCATTCCCTTTCTATAGGGTCACTCCTAGATATCTCCAACACACCAGACTGTAGCATTAACTATGGAGGTAATTCACATTTAAAAAATTTATCTGTACATTTTAGTGGAATGGAATTATTATTAAAGTATAGATAAATCTCTTATAGTGAATATTAAATGGTCTTTAATTACTTTTGTTCTAGCTGAGGAGAACAAGCACATGGAAATGCTTCTATTTAATGATTGCCTACTGTATGCTAAGTGCTTTTTATATTTTGTGTATTTATAAGATAGGTTTTATTTCTCTTTTACAGATCAGTAGACTGAGGTTAGAGAAATAACTTGTTTAGTGTCACACATTAGAAAGTGACAGAGATGTTCAAAGAGCAGATTCTTCATATGAGCTAAACAAAATCACAGGTGTATTATAGGGAAAATGGGTCCAATGAGGTCAGAAGTGGTGAGTTCACTTTGTTCTCAATTGAGATAAGAAAGCTTCTACAATGAACTCTTCTCTGTTGATAATCAAATTTTTTTATTTTTAGCCAGCACACAAATATGTTGTGTTTTCTAGATTCCTTTGATCTCATTACATTCTTCAGTTATCCCATTTCTCCTCTCCAGTTCACATGAGTGCTCTTCAAAGACCCATTATCTCATTTCCTTGCTTTTCACTGTCTTTTCAACCCATTCCAGTTGAACTTCATTCCACTGCCCCCTCGCCCCCCCACTATGTAAAATTGCCTCTTTCTGGGGAGATGACCGCTTTTATGCCATCCATATTATTCAATACATGAACAGCTACTTAGTCCTGGACACATTTTTTTCCTCTTGGCTTTTGTACATTACTCATTTCTCATTCTCCTTTACCTTGCTCCTATATCAAGCTCTGAATGTTGAATGTTATTCCTGTGTTGTTTCTTCTCTATTTTAATTCTCTAAATGATCTCATTTAATTCCATGGTTTTAACAACATATGCTGATTACTCTGAAAGTTATTGTCCTCCTTCTCTAATGGCCTGCTTCATATCTCTTTATCCATGTCATAAACTTAACATAATCAAGTTAGAACTTTTGATTTTCTCCACCACTGTCAATGCTATTCCTTTGTCATCTTTTGTTTTTTCTGTAGAAAAGAGGTCTCTCTTAGACAATTTCGGTGGTCTCCTAAATGGTCTCTATATATCCATTTTTGCCTTTGTACATGTAACACTTATAGTGGTCTCTCAAACTAAAAAAACTAGATCATGTCTCTCTGTCTGAAGGCATTCAGTGGCTTTGTATTACTATAGCTTTCAAGTTCCTATGTAATTCTTCCTTATCTGCCTCTGACATCATGTGGTGTCATGTTCTCTCCAGTGATACTCTCTAAGCTTCAGTCCTACTATCTTTGTTTTTCTTTGAATATTTCTACTATATCCATAGCCCAGGGACATTATTTATACTTGCTTTTGCTGCCTTAAAGAAATTCTGTTGGGTTCTCTGTAATGCTAAGCCCACTCCTTCCTGCCAACCCATCACCTGGTTGTTGTTTTCAGCAGTAGTTAAAGAACCTTGTCTATCTTACTCTTTGCTGTACTCTCAGTGCCTAGTACAGGGTAGGTAATCACTAAATATTCATGAAATCAAAGTCATTTTAAGGTAGGCCCAGAAAACTGAGGTGTATTTCAGAATATAAGAGGAACGAGAATATAGTTTTTAGGGAATAGTGAATAGAAGTAAGAAGAAATAATAATTAATTAGAAAGGTTAATTGGGTCCTAATATTAGAGGGCTTTGTAATCAAGTTGGCATGTCTGAACTGTATATTGTCATCAACAATGACTATTAGAAACTCATGAGCACCAGACTAATCGAATAGATTATTTGTAGTGGATTATTCTGGAGAATGATCAGATGGAAGGCAGTTTAGAGATAGCCAGACCATGAAGTAATATCCAGTGGCTTGGACTATAGGTGATAGGGCTCTGAATCAGGATTGGAAAGAAAAGAAGCATTGGGAAAATACAGATAGAATGGAGTGATAGGAAGAGAATAAGAGGAGAAGACAGCAAAGTATAAAGTGGGAGAAATGTTACCTTGGCAAAAATAGCAAGTTTATATTTTGAAGGAAGATAGTGAGTTTTAGAGCACATCCAAGTTAAATTGAGGGAGTAATGTCCAGTAGGCATTTGGAAAAGTTCAGTCAGGTGCTTGTGCAGGGAATTATGATAGATACGTAGATCTGAGAATTTTACTGGTTCTGTAATTATGGACATATGGGCATGGGGTAGTAAGAGCTGATTATAAAGGATGAAGCTTGATTATCTAATACAGGATGTAGGAAAGGTAAATGAACCACTAAAAAAATGAGACATGACAATACTAATACATTAGATACTGTATAATATAATCCCTGTTTGTAGATCACTGCCTAGACATAGTAATAAAATTAGATCAGTATGTATCAGTCCCCCTCTCCCCCCCAAAAAATATCCCTTAATGGCAGAGGCTTCTCAGTCTGGTGACAGTAACCTGAAATAAGGCAAGTGAGGAATTCTTTGAAAGTCTGTTATCTTCTGAAAGCATTCAAAACTCTATAGTACACATACTTGTTTTAATATGCTTAAAATTATTTTTTATTCAGTAAAATTGGTGTGGTGGGACTATATAGTGTCTTCCTCATGTCTTTCTATTTTATGTTATATATTCCTGTTCTTATTGTAAAACTTTCTATTAGGAGATTCTGTATATAATGTTGAAATATACTAACCATATTGATAGTAAGAAAATATATTTTAGGCTTTTATAAAGTTTCTTTAAAAATTTTTTTAAATACATGTAAAATACATGAATGCATCCTCTCTGTAGTTTTGGCTGGACTGGATACTTTGAACCAACAGAATTTGCAGTTGATTTTAGGGTTTTATTTTTTTAGGGAGTGTCTGTCTGTCTCTCTCTCTATACACACACACACACACACACGCACACATACACACATGCGCATATACACACATAAAAAGTTTTATTGTAATTGTGTAATCGTAGTAATATCTTTCTCTTTTTATAACTTAAATGTTTTTACATGTTGCTTTTCATTTTATTTAAGCTTTTATATTGAAATAATTTCAGATTGCAAAAATATGGCAAAAATAATACAAAGTTTTCTGAACTCTCTACTCAGATTTCCCAAATGGAAATATTCTACTATGTTTGCTTTAATATTCATTCATTCATTCATTTGTTTGTATTCTTCCTGTTTCTCCACCCACACATTTTTAATATCTGCAGTTTTAAGAGTACGTTACAGATATGCTATGCCTTTACCTCTAAATACTTAAATTTGTACTCCCCAAAATGTGGGGACATTTCTTATATTAATTAGGAAATTAACATTAATACTATAATCTACTCCATAGACCTTCAAATTTTATGAGTTGTTCCATTAATGTCCTAATGTCTTTTCTAGCAAAAGAAAAAAGTTTTTTGTTTCTGGTCCAGGATCCAACCTAGGATTAAAGGTTATGTAATCTTTCTCTAGCCTCTTCTAATCTGGAATAGTTCCTCAGTCTTTGTTTGTAATGACCTGGACATTTTCGAAGAGTGCAGGCTAATATTAGTGAAATGTCTGTCAATTTGGAGTCATTGATATTTTTGACAGTTTTTTTCTGATCTCATTTTAAGAAATTTTACTTCAATGAATATCTGTATGGTGCTATATTTATAAGAATTGGTATTCTTCCCTTTTTGTGTTAAATCTGTGCAATGTTTGGTACTTGTATCTGGCCTGCATTTTAAATCACTCCTCCTTTTTTACCTTTTAGAAACACCAAAGTCTTGTACTAAGTCTCCCCAAAATTCTACTCCTGTTCTTTCAAAGCAGTCAGCCAGGTGGCAAGTTGCAAAAGAGCTCTATCAGACTGAAAGTAATTATGTAAATATATTGACCACAATTATTCAGGTAAGAGTTGGTTGCAAAATGATTTCTGCTCCAGTGTTACTAAGTAAAAAATATAAGAGATATCGTCTTACAAGAAAAATTACATAAGCATAGAATTTGACATAGATATTAAAAATGAAAGTGCGTGGCAAAAACTGCTGTTACGAAAATACCATAACTGTAATGGTAGCTTTTTTCTTTTTTTTAAAGATTTTATTTATTTACTTTTAGGGAGAGGAGAAGGGAGGGAGAAAAAGAGGGAGAGAAACATCAATGTGTGCGAGATACATTGGGTCAGTTGCCTCTTGCACTCTCCCAACTAGGAACCTGACCTGCAACCCAGGCATGTGCCCTGTCTGGGAATCGAACTAGCAGCCTTTTGGTTCACAGGCTGTCACTCAATCCACAGAGCCACACCAACCAGGGTGAGCTTTTATTCAAGCAGTAATGGCACCATTTTTTAGAGTGATTTTAAAGAGAAAAGGATCCTGATTAGATAATCATAGAGGGGGCCTAGTTTAATTCAGAACTTTGCAGGTTCCTTTTCAAGACACTGGATTTATTTATATTTAGAAGTGGTAGATAACTTTTTCCGAAAGTGTATGAGTCATCACTTTAGGTAGTACTGTACATATGTGACAAAGGAATAGGAATGAAGTGTAACAATATGGATATCAGAAATTAAAAAAATCCTTTCATATGTCAAGTTTTCTTAAACTTCGCAGGGATTGGTCAAATGTTAATTCACAGCTTACCACTATTAACATGTACTATGAAGTTATTTCTGAAGGAAAACAATTCTAATGAATTCTTGTAATATGAGATGAAGAATATATTAAGGAGTAAATTGAAATTCAAGTTTCTGAAAGACATAATAGGACATAATTATTTTGGAATCTGTAGAAAGAAGGAATACATTTGTTTTAGGTAATGAAGGAGATAGTTTGTCAGGAAAATAAAGTTTATGCCATCAAACTTGTCTTTGAATAGAAAGATGATGATGATAAGAAATAGATAAGAGATGGTGCTGGCTGGTGTGGCTCAGTGGATTGAGCACTGGCCTGCCAACCAAAGGGTCACTGGTTCAATTCCCAGCCAGGGCACATGCCTGGGTTGCAGGCCAGGTTCCCAGTTGGGGGTGTATGAGAGGCAACTAACTGAAGTTTCTCCCCCTTTCTCCCTCCCTTCCCCTCTCTCTGAAAATAAAATAAAATCTTAAAAAAAAAAAGAAAAGAAAAAGAAATAGATAAGAGATGGAAAGACTTCTTTCTTGGTATTAATGAAGAAAGAGGTTATTTTTCACAGTTAATTTGTGTACCAGTAGTCAAGGTTTTATGAGGCCTTCAGCTGTATTAAACTTTACTTGTTTTAAGTCAGTGTTTCTTTTCTTCCTCAAGGGAAATATCATACTTGGATGACTTTCTTGTTTAAGTTTTTGTAGTCAGCCAAAATGTACTTGAGTAGCAGACTGTCCTTTCAGTATATACTGTTCATGTACTTTGGTTGCATTTATTTCCTAGAAATGTAAATCCTTTCACACCATGGTAAATGTATTGGAGCTTCAGAATTATAATTTGAATATAAATTAAATTCACCAGAACCCCTTTTTAAAAAAGCCCTTGGAATGATTAAACTATAGACAAAATTTCATACAACTTAGTATAACCTCACCTAAGGTTTCATTTAAGAGATTGTGGTTGAAATTTATGATAGTGTTTTCTAGGAACTTTATTTTAGGACTGATGTATTCTTTTTGTTTTCTGAAATTGAATTTGGAATAACTTGATTTTAACTTAACCCTCAAATTAAGTGAGTATCCGGAATAAAATATAATATGGAAGAATATAAAGTATTCCAGAATATTAGAAAAATTTATAATAATATTTTAAATTAATGTTGTGCCAGGAGTTAAAGAGCATTTTTATTTTAAAGGAGCATAGACTGGAAGAGGAACTAGAGTATACATACCAAATTGTAATATTAGTGGAAGGTTACAGGTATCATGAGAAGGTTTAGTTAAGATATTTGGGGATTTGTAAGGTGAGTTTTACTTCTCTTTCACCTTAGGAAAGGTGTTGCATTGAAATTCTTGATAGGTTGAGTATTGGGAAAGCATCATAAAGGAAAAAGTTGGACTGGATTTTAAATTTGAATCTGATTGGTACATGCAAAGAATATGGGTGGGAAATGTATTTGAGATTTTGCAAATAATACAGATGATTGAAGATAATGTGTTCGTCATGGTATCTACAGTAGTCTAAAGGGAAATTAGAGTTTAGAGTGTATAAGGGGACCTGGATAGGGGATGGGGTATGGATACAGTGAGAGTTGAGATAAAACTGCCTGGGCCATGCCAGTGAAGGCTGTTGTTTAGTGTGCTGTGTCATCTGTAAGCTATAGGAGAGGAATGTGATACTAATTTGACTTGCATTTCAGAAAGGTAACTTGGTTTACTTTGAGGGTTTAGTTTTTTGCCTATGGCAAATGGTGTTCTAATACCATTTGTTGAACAATTAACCTTCCTCCACTGAATTGCTTTTGTACTTTTGTCAAAAATTACTTCATATTTGTGTGGATTTGTACTCAAACTCTGTTCTCTGCTATTGATCTTGCATGTTTCTCCCTTTTCCAATACCACACAGTCTTGAATACTGCTGTTTATACTAAGAAGTTCCTTTGCCTTTCCATATACATTTTTAGAACTCTGTTTTCTTTATTTACAAAATGTCTTGAATTTTGATAGGTTTTGGTTAAATCCATGGAGTATCTTGGGGGAGAATTCACTTTTTTCCTGTGTTGAATATTTCAATCCATAACCATATATTTCTTCATTTACTTAGGTCTTATTTGATCAGTATCCTTAGTTTTCAGCATCATGTATATGTTTTATTATAGTGAGTCCTCCCTTAACATCATCAATAGGTTCTGCGACTTTAAGCAATACAACATATAATAAAACCAATTTTACCATAAAGTAATTGATATAAATAATAGTTAAGTTCAAAGTTCATGGCATCTTACCAATATTATAATGAGATGATGTTATTTGAGGACCTGCTATATATTTATGCCTAAGTATTTTTCTTTTTTATCATACATGATACTTTTTAAATTTTGGTTTCCTTTGTACATTACTGGTATATAGAAATATGATTGATGTGTCTGTGTCCTTCCTGCATGTGTGCATACTGACCTTGTATCCTCTGACTTTTTTATGTGCACATGTTAATTCTAGGAGCTATTTATCTTTTTTTTTTTATATTGATATAGGCAGGTCTTCAAATCTAGTCTCTTTTTCCTAAACCAAGGTACTGTGCCTACTATTTAAAAACATTTAGTACTTATATTAAGTCTGGAATAACTGTTTTCTTCTTTAGTAACTTGAATAAAAATAGAAATTACTCTTGTACTAACAATTTTAATGATTTTTAGAACTGTGTAACAAATTTTGATTAGATTCTGACATAACATTTTATTGTAAGAGTATATATACACATATATACAGATATATAAATTAATAGAAAATGTTGGAAAAAGATCTCAAATTTAAATAGAAGTATTTAAAAAAATTTTCATTAACATCTTGTCTCCCCTTTATCTGTCTGTGTGTTAGCTTCCCCACTCCCCGCAACATGCAATCTACCTAAACTAATGTTTTTTACCCCCCCACCCCCGACCTTTTAGTTATTTCAGGTACCATTAGAAGAAGAAGGACAACGTGGTGGGCCTATCCTTGCACCGGAAGAGATTAAGACTATTTTTGGTAGTATACCAGATATCTTTGATGTGCACAGTAAGATAAAGGTAAATTTGTATACATTAGGTCCATAGTAATTAATTTTCAGTTATGTATATTTATTAAGATTTTTTCAAGTCCTTCTGATTAGCTAAATAAATTTTGTATCTAGAACTTCTGATTTGTCTTTTGCTCCAGTGCATTGTTAATGTTGTTTGCTTGTTGTTTTTTTTTATTTCAATTAATCCTGAAAATAAGGAATTAAGACCATACAAAGTTTTCTCCTAGAGCCATGTGGTTGCCAGTGCTATTTTTCTACCCTTGTCCCTCTGGGGTTGTAGAATTTTGGTTGTCCTTTGGTTTGTTTGAAAAACTATGAAGCTGAAAGGGACTTAGAGTTCATTTCATTTGATTCTCTGTATTTAGATAAGTGCTAAAATTATGTAAGACAATGCTGTTCTTTTAAATTTTTTATTAGTGAAGGACCCATGATTTTCATGTATGACTCTTTCATTGTTAAGTTTTGGGCAGGATTAGCTGAACTCTTATAAGTAACTTATCTCTTTTAATTTAATTTAACTTAATTTAACTTTCTCTTATTTTTTTCTGTGTGGTACTTGAGCAGCAGGAATGAAAGTAGTTTCTATAATAAATAATGCCAGTCAGCTTTATAATTAATAAAAGATGTTGAACAGTCACATCATAATGAAAAGTTAGGCTTAGTCTTCTTATTGGCTTGATACTCTGTGTTTTTATTTATTTGAGAGGTAGGCAGGGGTGAGAAACATTGATTTTGTTGTTCTACCCATATGCATTTTTCACTGGTTGATTCTTATATGTACTCTGGGCACTGACACCACAACCTTGGTGTATGGGGCAGTGCTCTAGCCAGCAGAGCTACCAGGCCAGGGCTACTCTGTATTTTCTTAATGATTTTTTCAGAGCATGTTTTTCTCAAGTTAATTCCTTGTTAAGGAGAAAGACTGTGTTACTGTTCTTCACATCAAATTAAGACACTATGTAAAGTACCTTGTAACAAATATCTTGAAAAATATTAAAAGATGTTTAAGGGATTGTCAAGTTCAGTCTTAAATGATTTAATTTGTGCTCTTTCAGGATGATCTTGAAGATCTTATTGTTAATTGGGATGAGAGCAGAAGCATTGGTGATATCTTTCTTAAATATGTAAGTATTTTTTTTTAAGTTTTCAGATTAAAGTATTGTATCATAAAGGATTGGCAGGAAATGAAAGTTACCTGTTTAAATGTGAGAGCTTTTATAACCTCGATATCATTGTATTTAAAAAATAAAATTTAATTCTTTCAGTAGCTCAAGGTCATCATTAACAACAGTAATTGTTATACTGTACTATAGTCGTTTTCTTATGTATCAAGTTATTTGCCCTTCACAAATGGGTAGGTTAATGATTTTTTGGAAATTTTCTTACTTTTCCTTAGTTGATACTCCTTTTTATTGCCATTGTATCTACTCTTCATAAAAGCTTCTAATGAACTGCTTTTCTTTAGTATAAGAACAACATAGCTTAAGTTTTGAAATAAATTTATTTTGAATGAGGTTCTGTGAATAGGATTTATAAATTTATTTCAGTCTTTTAAAATATGATTTATAAGTTTCAGTGCCTTGGGTTCTGGCACATTTGCTTTTGTTTTCTGAGGCCTTCTAACTTCTACCCTTACCATATATGTTCTTATATATTTTTTCCTGGTTGGTTGTGAATTACAAATATGCAAATTATTCTCACACATCTTTTTGATACCTGTTAGTTTCCTCAATTAGACAAGACAGTTTTCATTTTCTTGTTTGCATTTTTGGATAATATAATTAATCTTGTAATGGTGGTTTGGGTCCTTCAAAAAATAATAGCATGTTCTTATGTTCTGCATAAATTAATTCTAATTACTATATTCTGAACTTAAAAACTTTTTTTGTTATACAAGTTTCAGGTATACAACATTGTAATTCAGCATCTATATACAGTTACAAAGTGATGACCAAAAGTTTAGTTATTATACATCACCATGCCATTGACTTCTTCCTTCCTTTTGCTTACCCCCGCGAGCCCCTTTCCACTGATCTGTTCTCTGTATCTGTGATTTTATTTTTGTTTTGTTTATTTCTCTTTTGTTTTTTTAAGAGTCCACATATGAGTAAAATAATATGGTATTTGCCTTTCTCTTTCTGACTTATTTCACTTAGCAGTATACCCTCAAGTTTCACCCATGTTGTTATAAATGGCAAGATTTAATATTTTTATGGCTAAATACTATTTCATTACATATATTTATATATATATATAAAAAACCACACCTTTATCCATTCATCCATTGATGGACACTTAGATTGTTTCTACATCTTAACTATTGTAAATAATGCTGTAGTGAATGTAGGGGTACACATGTCTTTTAAATTAGTGCTTTCAGATTTTGTGGATAAACTACCCAGAAGTGGAATTCCTGGATCATATGGTAGTTCTATTCATAGTTTTTTGAAGAATCTCTATACTGTTTTCCATAGTGGTTGTACTACTTAACAGTACCACCAGCAGTGTACAGGGTTCCCTTTTTTCCACATCCTTCCAACACTTGTTGTTTCTTGTACTTTTAATAATAATTATTCTAACAGGTGTGAATTGATATCTCCTTGTGGCTTTAATTTTCACTTTTTTCATATTTAGTGATATCAAGCATCATTTCATGTGCTGTTGACCATTTGTATGTCCTCTTTGGGAAAATGTCTATTCAGATTTTCCTGTCCTTTTTTATTTATTTATTTATTTATTTATTTATTTATTTATTTATTTATTTATATTTTAATCATTGTTCAAGTATAGTTTTCTCTCCTGTCCTTTTTTAAATCAGGTTTTTGTTGAATTTTATGACTTCTTTATTTATTTTGGATATTAAGACCTTATTGGATATATGATTGGCAACTATCTTCTCCCATTTGGTAGTTGCCTTTTGATGATGGTTTCCTTCACTGTGCAGAAGCATTTTAGTATGATGTAATACCAGTTCATTTTGCTTTGTTTCCCTTCCTTTGGAGTCAGATCCTGAAAAATACTGTGAAGACCCATGTTAAAGAGTTTAACTTCCTGTGTTCTCTTCTAGGAATTTTATAGTTGCAGGTTTTACATTGTAGTCTTTAACCTATTTTGAGTTAATTTTTGTAAATGGTATAAGATTGTAGTCTAGTTTTATTCTTTTGCATGGGGCTGTCAAGTTTTTCCAACACCATTTATTGTAGATTCCTCCTCCATTATATGTTCTTGGCTTCTTTGTTGTTAATTAATGTATAGATGTTTTTAAACTTGTAGTACTTATATCAGTACAGTAAGCTTTAATATACTTTTGTTTCTTCCCAGTCTTTATTTTTCAGGTTCTAGGCCATTATGTGTCAGTTGATGCATTTTGTTTAGCAATTAACTCACTCATTAGTGAGAAGTTTATAAAGTAATTTTTTTATTTAATATGAGAAGAAACTTATAAACTTTTGCCTTCAATTATGTCAGATTGTGACTATTGATTATTGATTTTAAGTTTCATTGTGTAAGGGTGAAATACATTACAAATTAATGTTGTTTTTTTTCCTTCTTCCTAGTCAAAAGATTTGGTAAAAACCTACCCTCCCTTTGTAAACTTCTTTGAAATGAGCAAGGAAACAATTATTAAATGTGAAAAACAGAAACCAAGATTTCATGCTTTTCTGAAGGTAATATACATTCTTTCAAATAAAAATCTGAGAATAATATCTGAAAGAATTTATTAAAATTATGCTTTTAGTAAAAGTGTATGCATGTAAGGACACCTTGATGTTATCTGTTAACTTTAGCTGTACCTGAGAGTGGCAGTGATGTTTAGCTTCTGAAGGTTTGACATATTAGGTAGCAAAGTCCAAGAGTCAGCTGAGTAAATAAGAATGTGTATGGTGATTATTATTTTTTAAATTATTCATGTTTTAGTTCTCAAACACCTAAAAATTTCCAGGGCGATTTTGTTTGCCTTTAGTGATTTATCCCCCCTTATCAATGCTTTATTTGGTTTCTCCAATGGTGTCAGCATAATTAATATTTTTTAAAAGATTTTATTTATTTATTTTTAGAGAGGGGTAAGGGAGGGAGAGATAGAAACATTGATGTGTGAGAGAAACATTGATTGGTTGACTCTCGCATGCCCCCAACTGAGGACCTGGCCTGCAATCCAGGCATTACCCTGACGGGGAATTGATCAGGAGACCTTTCAGTTTGTGGGACGACACACAATTACTTGAGCTACACCAGTCAGGATAGCATAATTAATTTTTAAATATTTTATCTTGTGAATGATATAGATTTAAGAGTAGCTTAAGATGAAATACATAGTAGTGTGTAGAGGAACTCACTCTCTGGTTGAGATGTTAATGCTTGGCTGGCCAGGAGGTTAGTTCAGGCCTTGGAAGATGTTTTAGCTACATTAATCTGCCACTGAATGAACAAATGCCACCCCACCTCTGCAATTAGTCATCAGGGTACTAATGATCACATGTAATCTGATAAATGTAGGGTGTCTAGTGTTTGTAGAGAACATTTGTTAAAAATTGTTTAATAAATTAATTTCTTTCAGATAAACCAAGCTAAACCAGAATGTGGACGGCAAAGCCTTGTTGAACTCCTCATCCGACCAGTACAGAGGTTACCCAGTGTTGTGTTACTTCTGAATGGTACTTGCCTATTCGCTTTTCAAACCACTTTGGATGATTTAATGGAAAGGTTTTGTTCTAAAAAATTGGAAACATTTTTGTTTTGATAGTTTTCTTAGATTTCAGCATTTAAAGCTTATATCCTTTACATACATAACATCTTTATGGATAATCTTAATCACTTGTGTTACAAAAACTTAGTCTGGTTTAAAATGCTTTATTTTTTCTCATATCGATTATATTGACTAGTATTGTACTTTTTATCTCTCCACCAAAAGTCTTCTTACATTTCATGGTGTATCACTAATTTAAAATCATTTTATACTTATGTAAACATACCATTCACCCAAAAATATCACAAGGCAAGAGGTGATTCCTTCTCTTTCCCAGCTGATAACCCCCCAAATGATCTCTATATCTGTGATTCTGTTCCTGTTCTGCTTGTTTGCTTAATTTGTATTTTTAGATTCAATTGTTGATAGTTGAGAATTTGTTGCCATTTTAATGTTCATAGCTTTGATCATCTTCCTTTTCTTAAATAAGTCCCTTTAACATTTCATATAGTAATGGCTTGGTGATGATGAACTCCTTTAGCTTTGACTTGTCTGGGAAGCACTTTATCTGCCCTTCCATTCTAAATGATAGCTTTGCTGGATAGAGCAATCTTGGTTGTAGGTCCTTGCTTTTCAACATTTTGAATACTTCTTGCTAGTCCCTTCTTGCCTGTAAGGTTTCTTTTGAGAAATCAGCTGACAGTCCTACAGGAACTCCTTTGTTGGTAACTTTGCTTTTCTCTTGTGGCTCTTAACACATTGTGTACCTCTTAGAAATCTCTAAGACATACGCCAGGGACCGCACGTTTTTGGGCAAACTGCATGTTATTTAAATCATTATAACTACAGATCATAATGCACTTTAGGTGTTGTTTTTCAATAATTATAACATTTTTATTTACAAAAAATTAAACAACAAATTAAACAATTAAAGTTCCTAGTACTTTTTTAATGTATGGTACTGCGTAAAACATTTTCCTCTATGAAGAGGGACCAAACAAAATTTACATAAATATCTAGATTCGCTCCTTTTTCCATGGGCGGCATAAACTCTGCAGGCTCTTGTAGGAAATTTTTTCTTTCCACTTGATGGAATACACGCAGGTGCATGCTGCTTCATATCACCTGACAACCTTTTGGGTGGATCTTTACAAGGTGCTCTCCTTGCACCCCCAGGGGAAGGGCTAGACAGATTTGTCTCTGGGTCTGGAGGGCCTTCATTATTGTCATTCGTTATCCAGTCTCTGGCCACCGAAAGCAGAAACTGTCCTTCATTTCCTCTTGGCCCTTGTTGATAGTTTCTGTTTCCTTTTTCATGTTGATAGAGTTTGCAGTGAGCTCATTGTAGCTTCCCTGCAGTTTCTGGTATCTCATTGTGAGCTCATTGAGCTTCCTGACAATCATTGCTTTGAACTCAGTATCTGATAGTTGAGTTGCCTCTATTTCATTTAGCATTCTTTCTGAGACTTCCTCCTTTCCTTTCATTTGGGGATTGTTTCTTTGTCTTCCCATTGTTTGTGAGACTCTTCTGATAGCAGAAACTGTTTATACTTCATTTTTGTTTGTGAATTGAGGTGCTCAAAACACGAGAAAAAAAAACTCGTGAGCGGTAGGAAATGTGTTAAAATTCTCTTGATCTTTTTTTTTTTAAGATTTTATGTATTTATTTTTAGAGAGAGGAGAAGGGAGGGAGAAAGGGGGGGAAAGAAACATTAATGTGTGGTTAACTCTCATGTGACCCCCACTGGGGACCTGGCCTGCAACCCAGGCTTGTGTCCTGACTGGGAATCGAACTGGTGACCCTTTGGTTCACAGTCTACTCAATCCACTGAGCTACACCAGCCAGGGCTCTCTCATGATTTTTAACCTTTGGCATGTTAATTATGATGTGTCTTGGTGTGGACATCTTTGGGTCCAATATCTTTGGGACTTCCTGTCCTTCCTGGACTTGTATGTCTGTTTCCTTTATCAAATTAGGGAAGTTTTTTGTTTTGTTTTGTTTTGTTTTTCATTATTTTTTTCAAGTAAGTTTTCAATCTTGCTGTTATTGTCCTTCTGGCATCCCTATGATTCAGATGTTGACACATTTGGAGATGTTGCAGAGGACATCTTATACTCTCCTTGACAGCATTTTTCAGATGAGATCAGGTGCTTCAGGGTGGTATAGCTGTAGGCTATACAGTGTTTTTAAATCTTAGAGGGAAAACCACTAAATTTTTGTTAATCATGGAAAAAACCATTTTATCATTACAGACCTTAAGAAGCATACAGCTGAGGAAAATCCTGACAAAAGCACTCTAGAAAATGCTATTGAATCACTAAGGGAAGTAATGACGTAAGTGCATTTTTTCAATTTTTTATTCTTCCTTGGATTTAGAATGGAATTGATAGAACAATTAGAGTCATAAATGGAGAGAAGAATGTCAACAAATACTTGTAAAATATTGAAGCTATTTTTCTAATAGTGTAGTTACACATTAAAATGAGAGTGTTATAAGAAAATATTGATTAATCAAAAACATTTATTTCTTAAACTATTAAACTATTATGCACAGGGAATAGCAATGGTTTGCAAAATTGAAAATGTTATAATTTACTAATAGACATTTTCTTCATATGTCTCTAGTCATAGTTTATTTTTATCTTCATATTCATATAAACTGCCCACATTTATCTTGGGAATTTGACAGTAGTGAAATAAAAATAAAATGTTTATCATACTCTCTTCACTTTACTTTTAGCTTTTTGTTTCTTACCTTGAATTTTAAGGGATTAAATTGTTGGGGTTGGTTGGAGATGTAAGAAAGGCATAAACTCAATAAAATTGACTTAGGGCCTTGATTGTTATAAACTTGTAGGCATAGTTCTGATCAGAAGTGATCTTTTCTGACTATTACGATTAGAATCGAGAAGAAGGTTGGTATTGCTTTGTCTCATAAAGGGCAAGAACACTTCATTTCTTAAGACTTTACATATCAGCATATTTAATAGATTTAAAGGAATGATGTCTGAGATTTTGAGATGCATCAATATGAAATATTTCTTAAAATATTTGCAAAGGAACTGTTAGCGAGGAACTTTACTGGCTGCAAGATGAGGCTCCAACAGTAAAGTAACACTCAAAGTAGTGAATACCAGTTTCTCTTGCTACTGACAGTTCTGTGCATGTTTTGTTTTTTGCTTATTTAGTATTTATGTGTTCATCAGTGAGTCTTTTGATTTATTTTGGGGCTAGGATAATAGTTTTTTTCAACACTTCATACTTGAACAGACTCTGACACTACTAACCTTGATTGTTTCAACAAACTGTTGAAGTAGGCAGTCATTGCTAACATATTTTCACAAAAGAGAAAAACTGAGAGGTTGTTAACTTGCCCAACTTTTCTATGTAGTGTGTATCATACTCTACCACTTTTGTTTTGATAATAGCACATGCTATTTGTTATTTATATATAATAGATTTTGATAAACACAGGTTATGAAGTAACCTAACTAGGGAATAGACTACTCATTAGACCTGTCGCCGCCTTTAGAGTAGTGTCAAGTGGACCACTCCAGGGATAATGAGCCAAATTCATAAGATGGATGATTAAATATTCCTTATTTTTCAACATTATTAAGCATCTTGAGACCTTACAAATCTTTCTAATATATCTCTATCCTAAATGACTTGCTCATAGTAGATTTTTAATAGATGTTGAATTATAGAAACTGTTATTTTAATGTCGAATTGTGATGCTGATGTATAAATCTTACAGAATTTGACCATATCTGAATTCTTGAGATTCTTAAAATAGGCATAAGGATTAAATGCTTACTGTGGTTGATTGAAACAACTATAATTTGTTAGGTAAAGGAAATAACGAGACAGCACCAATTAAATGGTCCTTGCTATTTTATTTAAGCAAAACAAACAAACAAAACCCCCTAAAATGGGATTCTAACACCATTAATTACATAGACTCAATTTATAAACATTGATTTATTATAGATTTATGTTTCAGTAGTTTCAGCATATTAATTCTACATATTTAAAATATATTTTGATTAACTTTGGCATACATATACTCCCACAATACCATCACCACTGTCAAGATAAGGAACATTTCTGTCACCGTAAAAGTTTATAAATAGCCTTCGGTATCACTTTTCCTGCTTCTCCCTCTCTAGACTATCCCAAAGCAACAACGGCTATTTTTTTTTTGTTTGTTTTAAACAGTATAATTTGCATTTTCTAGAATTTTATCTAAATTAAATCAAACAGTATATTATCTTTTGTCAGGCTTTTGTTTTTTACTCTGCATAATTATTTCGAGAGTAGTCCTTATTGTTGCTTATATCAATAGTTCATTCTCTTTTACTGTTTTCCATTGTATGGAAATACCACATTTATCCATTCATATGTTGGTGAATGTTTTGATTGCTTTCAGTGTCTGGCTACTACAAATAAAGCTGCTGTGAACATTGGTGAATAAATCTTTGTGTGGACATACACTTTCATTTTTCCTGGGTAAATACCTAGGAGTAAAAATAGCTAGGTCACGGAAGTGTTTACAAATTTACCCTACTATTTCCAAAGTGGTTGTGTTATTTTGCATTCCCACCAACAATGTATGTTAACTACCTGAGTACCGGTGGCTCCATATTCTTACTAAGTATGGTCATTCATTTTAATTTGTGAACTTCTAATGGATGTGTAGTGATGTATCTCATTGTAGTTTTGACTTACATTTTCCCTAGTGACAAATGATGGTTAGCATTTTTCATGTGCTTACTTGCCATCCATATTATCTGCCTTGTGATATACACATGTATGTCCAAATCTTTTGTCTGCTTTTTAAAAATTTGGGCCCTGGCTGGCATAGCTCAGTGGATTGAGGGCGGGCTGCGAACCAAAGAATCGCAGGTTCCATTCCCAGTCAGGGCACATGCCTGGGTTTCAGGCCACGGCCCCCAGCAACCCCACATTGATGTTTCTCTCTCTCTTTCTCCCTCCCTTCCCTCTCTAAAAATAAATAAATAAAATCTTTAAAAAAAATAAATTTGGGTTCTTATTTTAGAGTTCTTTTTAAAAAGCCATTCTTTTAAAAAGAATTGTTTTAAAAAAGGCTTTTGTCAAATATGTGATTTGCAAATGTTTTCGTATAGTCTGTGGTTTGTTTTTATTTTTTTAATATTTCCTTTGAAAAATGGGAGTTCTAGATTTTTATGGAATCTAATTTGTTTTTTTTTTCCCCCTATGGGTGGTAATTTTGTGATTTTATCTAAGACATGTTGATCTTGGTCTAACCCAGGGTCACAACAGTGACCTGTTTTCTTCAAAAAAGCTTTGTATTTTTAATTATTAGATGAAAATCATAGGTCCAGTATTCATTTCTGGTTGGTGGGTTTTTGTTTTTGGTTTTTTGTTTTTTTTTTTTGGTATAAGGTTAAGGTATATATAGATCAATATGTTTTTAATGGAAATTTGTTTCATTGCTCTTTGATAAAAAGACCAACTTTTCCCACTGAATTAGTTTTGCACTTTTGTTGGAAGTCAGTTGACTTTAAATTTTTAGGCTCTTAATTCTATTTCATGTATCTGTATATCTGTGATTATGCCAGTACCACACAGTTTTGATTTCTGTGCTTTGTAATTTAAGTTTTAAAATTGGAAAGTGTGAATCCTCCAAATTTGTTCCTCCTTTTCTGGAAGTTTGACTATTCTGGATCCCTTTAATTTGCATTTTGCTTTTAGATTCAGCCAGTCAATTTCTGGAGGTGGGGAAGAATAATGGGGAATTTGATAGAGATTTTGTGTAATCTCTACTTCAGTTTGTGGAGTATTGTCATCATAACAATAGTAAATTTTCTGATCTGTGAATATTTCCATATGACTTATTCCTAATAGTTTATTCTTATTGATGCTATAGTAAGTGGAAATGTTTTCTTAATTTCATTATTGGAGTGTTCACTGTTAGTGTGTAGAAAGACAGTAGAACTATATACATATTGGTCTTGTACTCTGTAAGCTCGCTGAACTTGTTTTAATTCTAAGTTATTTTTTTAGAGAACTCTTTAGGAGTTACAGTAAACACAGTCCTATTATCTGCAAAGAGAGATAGTTTTAATTCTTTTTTTCCAGTCTGGATGCCTTTTATTTTGTTTTCTTTCTAATTGCTCTGGCTTGAGGCTCTAGTACAATGTTAAACAGGAGCTGTGAGAGTGAACATCAAATCTTACTGGTTTTAGGGGGGAAAGTGTTCAGTCTTTTACTATTAAATATGATGCTACCTATGGGATTTTTATAGATTCCCTTTATTAGGTTAAGAAAGTCCTCATTTATTCCTAGTTTGTTGAGTTTTTTTATCATGAAGGGGCATTGGATTTTGTCAAATGCTTTTTTGCGTCTATTGAGGTGGTCATGTGGTTTTTGTCCTTTATTCTGTTGGAATGGTATATTGCATTAATTGATTTTTAAAATTTTTTAAAAAAGATTTTAGTCATTTATTTTTAGAGAGAGGGGAAGGAAAGAGGAAAGATAGGAGAGAAACATCGATATGCGAGATAACATTTATTATTATTATTATTATCAGTTGCCTCTCCTATGACCCCAGCTGAGAACCTAGCCCACAATCTTGGCATGTGCCCTGATTGGGAATTGAACCAGCAACCTTTCCGTTCGCAGGCTGGCACTCAGTCCACTGAGCCACACCAGCTAGGGTCATCAATTGATTTTTTATTGTTAACTCAAGCCTGTACTTCCAGGATAAAAATCTCACTTGGCCATGGTGTTGAATCCATTTTATATGTTGTTGGATTTGGTTTGCTAGTATTTTGTTGAGGATTTTGGTGTCTGTATTCATAAAGGACGTTGGTATATAGTTTTCTTGTAATGTCTTTTGCTTTGGTATCTTGGTGTTTATGCCTCTTCTGATTTTTGGAGGAATTGGTATAAATTTTTTAGGTCATGGGTAGAATTTCATAAATGAAGTGTTTTGGGCCTAAGCTTTTTATTGCAAGAAGTTTTAAAATTACTAATTGAATTTGTTGTTATAGGTGTATTCAGATTTTCTATTTCTTCTTGAATCAGTTTCTGTACTTTGTGTCTTTCTAGAAATTTGTTGATTACATCTTAGCCATTTAATTTGTTGTTCATTGTGTTTTATAATCCTTTTAATTTCTCTAAGGTCAGTAGTGATGTCCTGAATTTTATTCCTGATTTTAGTAATTTGAGTCTTTTTCTTTTTTTTTTTCTTGGTCAGCTTAGCTAAATGTCAGTTTTGTTGATCTTTTTCAAAGAACCATGTTTTAGTTTTGTCAGTTTTTTCTATTGCTTTTGTATTCTCTATTTCATTAATTTCCACTCTAATCTTTATGTCTCCCTTTCTTGTGTTTGCTTAGGTTTAGTTTGCTCTTTTTTCCCCCCTCGGTTTCTTAAAATGGAAGGTTACGTTATTGATTTAATTTTTTAAATTATTATATGCACTTATAGGTATAAGTTTTTTAAGTATTTCTTTATATGTATCCCATAAATTTTGGTATGCTGTGTTTTGTTTTTATTTATCTAAGTACTTTCAAATTTCCTGTTTACCTAAATACTTTCAATTTTCATGTTTGTGAATTTCCATAGTTTCCTTTTTAATTTTTAATTTCTTTCCATTGTTTTCAGAGAACATAGTTTATATTATTTCAGTCCTTTAAAATTTTTGAGGCTTATTTTATGGCTTTATCTGGCAACTGTTCCATACACACTTGAGAAGAAAGTACATTTTGCTATTGTCGAGTGTCGTATTTCCCTCATTTTACTTGCATCTTATTGTCTTTGAATTTAAATATGTCTCTTATAGACAGCACTTAGTTGGCCAACTTGCCTTGTTTCCTGTCACACAGGAATTGACTTCCAGTGTCTAGAGAACCCTTGTTTCTTTATACTTTGAAGGTTTTTTAGTTGTTTTAGGCAGAAGGGTACCATATTTAGCTGTGTGTAATGTACACCCATGTTTTTGAGCACATTATACACGTAATTATTATACCCATGCACAATGCGCATCCTTATTTTTTCCAAAAATTTGGGTAAAAGAAGTGCACATTATACATGGCAAAATATGGTACATGCTTTTCTTATTTCATCTTTTCTGGAAGCTGTGGTCTTAGTTTTTGTTTCAATGAAATAATCAGTGTATGACCTGAGAATAACTTTAATAAAATCTTAACTTAAAACTGTTAAAATGAAGATTATATGGCTATACAGTGATCCCGCACCTATCGTGGGAGTTACGTTCCAGAGACCCCCATGATAGGTGAAAATCCACAAAGTAGCAGTGTTATATTTATTTTATTTATATATATTTTAACGCTTTATAAACCCTTCCCACACTCCTATAAACCTTTCCCATTCTCTTGTTAACCTTTCCCATACTCTTATAAACACTTCATATGCTCTTAAACACTTTCTATACACTCTTAAACCTATGTAATTTTAACAACGTATAAAATTCTATATGTATACTCACCAGTGAAATATACAGTCGTCCCTCGCTATATCGCAGTTCACTGATTGCTGCTTCACTGTATTGTGTGCTTAAAAGAACCTGAGATACAGTGAAGCTGCAATCAGTGAACTGCGATATAGCGAGGGACAAGACTGTAATGCATTTTAGGAAGTATATACTGACTATAGTTTAAAAAAAACATAGTAAGGAGTATGGCAAATGATACTTTTTTTGGAAGGGTCTATGGAATTTTTGTAAGTGTAATAGCTTCTTTTAGGGAATATTTTAACTGATTCAGTTAATTAGAATTAAGATAAACTCATTGGAAGGACTTTTATTGTAACATGAGAAGTATTTGTATGCAGTTTCTATATTCTGTTGTTTTAAAAGTTAAAGTTTTAAAAATAACCTTATTGATTTTTCAGACATATTAATGAGGATAAGAGAAAAACTGAAGCTCAAAAGCAAATTTTTGATGTTGTTTATGAAGTAGATGGATGCCCAGTAAGTATTCATTTTTGATGATTCACTTTTTTTCTTTCTTGTTATTTAGATTCTATAATTTTAATATAAATGAATCTTGGCACCACTTTCTTTTAAGTTATAATTTAAACAATTCCTTTATCTCAAGTGATCCATTAATATTTTCAATCTGTACAGGCTAATCTTTTATCTTCTCACCGAAGCTTAGTCCAACGAGTTGAAACAATTTCTCTTGGTGAGCACCCCTGTGACAGAGGAGAACAAGTAACTCTCTTCCTCTTCAACGATTGCCTGGAGGTAAAGCTGTACGTAATATGATATTAACGCTGCTGATTTGTGTGACTTCCTTGAATGTATAAGACCAAGCTATGATTAAAGTATTAAATACAAGTTTAAAGTAAGTGAACTTAAATAATCACACTTTTTGATTGAGACGAATTTTGATTAATGGAATGCTTTTAGAGGACCTAATATTAAGAAATAGCATAAATTTTCATAACTTCAAATTTAAGTCAGAATGAAAATTTAGCTTATTGTCATACGAATAAATAACTCAAGAATTTTAGGAACTTCTTATTTTTATGTATATTTATAAACGATGTACAAAATAATTATGAGTTTATTTTGAAATTTATATAAGTGTTTTTCAGCAAAGAAGTCAGTATTTTCTCGAAAAGAGAGATAACTTGATTATTTAATATCATGAACTGTGATTCCCTGATTCTTTCTAAGTCAGCAGGGTTTAGAGTGTGAGTGGTGAGTATATAAGATGGTGTGCAATGATTCTAATTCTAAAATTCTCATTTAAGTTTTTCCTCCATATTATTTCTACAAGCAAACTGAATTACATTTGTGTCCTTTTTCAACTCTTTTTTTTTCATTCTGTTAATAGTATATTTTTAAATACTTAAAAGAGCCTAATGGGGTATATAAAGGAGTGTATTTTCCTTCATCTCAGGAGGTAAAGCTGTTCATTTTGATAAAATGGATATTAACCAGAAGACCTGTTTGACATTTCTATTATTGGGTAGCTTTGTTACTTTCATTAAAGAGATTTGATGGCCTTCCTACTTATCTATCTATCTATCTATCTATCTATCTATCTATCTGTCTGTCTGTCTGTCTTTCTTCTTATTGAATTTATGAGATGCACAATTCTACAACATATCATCTCTGGACTGTATCGTGTGTTCACCACCCTTAGTCTAGTCTCCATCTGCTACTATTACCCTCCCTTATGCCCTCCTCTACCTCTCCCCCCGACCACCCTCAGCAGTCACCACATTGTTGTCTGTGGTCCATGAGGTTTTCTTTATTTTTTTTTTCTTTTTGCTCAGTCTCTTTACCCATTTACTCTGTCCTGCCCTCTCTCCACTCCAGCTGTCAGCCTGCTCTTTATCTATGAGTCTTTTGCATGTTAGTTGATTTGTTCATCAGTTACCACATTAAGTGGAATCACATGGTACTTGTCTATCTCTGACTGGCTTATTATTCATTTAGCATAATGCTCTCCAGGGTCGTCCATGCTTGTTGCAAAGGGTAAGATTTTCTTTTTATGGTTGAGTAGTATTCCACTCTGTAAATGTACCACAGCTTTTTAAATCCACTCTACTGATGGACACTTGGGTTTCTTCCATATCTTGGCTATTGTAAATAATGTTACAGTGAGCATAGGGGTGCATATATTCTTTCAAATTAGGGTTTCAGGTTTCTTCAAATAAAAAGCTTATTTTCCTAAATTATGTGAAAAAAAAAACAAGGTAATATCACTCTAACAATGCAGTGAGTATTCTTTTAAAAAGACTATACCTCTTTCTTTTTTTCTTTTCTACTTGTTTTCTAGTGTTGTGCTCTTATATCGTGTATATTAATATAAAATGAAAGGGAATCTTAGAGAATAAATAATCATGCCCAGTCACCAAAAGTTCACTTGTGTTAATGCAGAGTTTTGTTGTGAGGTTAGTTAAAAATAGTATTTTAATTTGTTCAGAAATGTTACAACACACAAAAGTAAAGACAGTGAAAATACTGTACACAATTGAGCATATCCAGAACTGAGAAAGTTATTAAGAAATCATGAGGCAGGTAATGCAGGACTTCTTGTCTGTTCTGTAGTAAGAAATTTGGCCTGCTCTGCTTTTGAGAACAGGAGCTAGGTAGAGTCAATTATGAATCATACTTACTTCAGTTTGCATTGTCATGGGGTTCTGTCTGTCCATAGTTTGTCAGTACTTCTATTTGTTAGCTTCTAATAAAGCTCTTTTTTGTTTTTCCTGTTGAAGTCCCTAGGTCAACTGGCTATATTCACCTAATTGGTTAGGTTATAGGTACTTCACTGTTAATCCATTCTGGTTTTTATCCTCTTAATCTTGAGAGAGTTGTGGCCAACTTTAAATTTTTGATCTTTCATCCTCTTCAAATTCCATGAAGACTTCTATAACTGGACTGACTTTCTTTCCATTTTAATTCCTGCCATTTGTTACTCCCTGTAGCTTTCAGTCAATTATGTGATACTCTGGCCTCTCATTACATTTACCAGTGACTTTTTGTTCTGCTCTCTCTCAGAATCTCAGTAACTAAAACAGCTCTATTTTTAACATTAAATTTGGAATTAAAGATTTATAATCCTGAACTCTTATTCTTTAGCTTATTTATCTAAAAAAACAAATAGGCAAACATAAAACCCACACCTCTAGGCAAATTGGAAATGAAGAGTGTGGTAAAATCTATAATGACTTCTCTTAAATATGGCAGATGATGTTTTACTGAATCTAAAATAATTTAGTGTTTGAGAATATATTTTCCTTTTATATTTTGCTTGTGTTTTGATTTTTAACTTGACACAAGTATGTTTAAATATGCATGAAAATATTTAGAGTCCTTATTGCTTATTTCCATTCAATTAATATGTGAACTTTTTTTTTAAAGATTTTATTTATTTATTTTTAGAGAGGGAAGGGAGGGAGAAAGAGAGAGAGAGAAAGAAACATCAATGTGTGGTTGCTGGGGGCCGTGGCCTGCAACCCAGGCATGTGCCCTGACTGGGAATGGAACCTGCGATGCTTTGGTTCGCAGCCCACCCTCAATCCACTTAGCTACGCCAGCCAGGGCTATATAAGTGAACTTTTAATATTAGCTGTATAACATAGATCTGTGTCATATGTCTGCTTCAGTGTGAATGTGGCACTGACTGCCTTTTGGGCTTTTCTAATTAGCCAACACAGGTAGGTATACTTTTCAGCCACATTTTATCATATTCATGATGGTGACCAATTAATCTTAATTCATTAAGTAACCCAATCTAAATGATTTTTTGTGAATGTCTTTCAGTTGATTATAATCTCAAAAGTCATGTTCTTTTAAAAAAGCTAAATAACATAACAGGCTTTCGTGGAAATGAAAACAATAACTTGAGAGACCTTATAAAATTCACAGAACTCAAGTATATCATGGAATCACAGGGACCTTTCTGATTTTGCTCCTGGCTTTTCCAGTGTTCCTTTGCCTATCCCTTCCTTTTGCATGAATCCCCAGTATAGGTAAAATTATATTTTAACACAGCATCTTGAATTTATGATTTGTATCATTTGTTTAGTATATTGTATAGTTACCTTTTAAATGTCATCTTTCTCAACAGTATGAAAATATTAGAGACAGACCTTTTTTTTTTTTTTAATTTAACTCCTTTATTCTCAGGATCTGAGGTAATCTTGAATTCTTGTCTTTAACTGATATCAGTTATCTTTCGAAGCCAGTACAGAGACCCCAGAGCAACTATTTTTTTCCCTGAACTCAAGAAGATTCCTCAGTTCTTTAATCCTCTTAGTTCTTACAATGCTTCTATGTTTTTTCACACCTTTGGGATTTTTTGCATAGATCCTGTTCCTTGGCCTGGTTTCCTGACTTCTGAACTCTTATTATATAAACATGAGCATTTCTGTGCACAGTTAATGTGTATGGATTTTTTTACATAACTTCTTATCACAGCAATTCTGGAATGACTGATAGTCAGATGAACTGCATATAGATTTATATGATTAGTACTATTTTATATTTTATGTTTTTAGTCTTTTTATTCATATTAACTATGTTTTTTTTTCTGTAATCAGATAGCAAGGAAACGCCACAAGGTTATTGGCACTTTCAAGAGTCCTCATGGCCATACCCGACCCCCAGCCCCTCTTAAGCATGTTCAACTAATGCCTCTTTCTCAAATTAAGAAAGTGCTGGACATAAGAGAGACTGAAGGTATGCTTATTGGATAAACTATTGGCTAATAAAATTATTCATTGCAGGTTTGATTCACTTTCTTATGTTTTATGTGTAAGTGCTAAATTATCCTTACATATAATTGGTTAGTTCTGGTAAAGTAATTCTTGTACTTCTATCCCAGCTCTGTCTCTAGGAACTGACCTGGTTTTTGATATTTTTCAAATAAAAGTGCTATCTCACTTCGGCATGTAACCACTTAAGGAATATCTTCATCCTTTGAATGGTTGGTTACGTGTCAAAATACTATTCTAACCTAGCCTGTTCCCATACCAAACTTTTAATTTCTTCACAGTCCAAAAGAAATTACTAGTCTATTACCTGTGCTCTGCATCTTCTGCCTTCCCTGTTTGTCCATGGCTGCATTTTTAAGGATGCAGTTAGGCTATGACCAGGAATAGATGTGCATGAGTAAATACACCCAAAGTAACTAGGGTAGTCTTGACATGGAGTTAAATGTATACTAAGGGGAGCTTTTACTCTTGACTTTGGTAGTGTCAGGGAGGGTTCTCTGAAGGCCCGAAATTGTCAAAAGGTTATGCTTACCCAAAACAGTATTAGCTATTTACCTGGCACCGAGTGGTGTGTCTGCATGGTTTCCTCTAAAGATGGAAGGCTTTGGGTTAATAGAAACAATTAAAGAAAATTTGAACAATACCTTATCTTTACTCACTTGTCAAATTTTGAGTTATTAAGGGTTGTGTAGTACATTTATTTGAAATAATTTCCATATTTTTGGATTATAATAATGAAAGACTTCATTGTTTGAAGTAGGTTCCACATCTTGGTCACAAAACTTTTTGTAAGTTTTAATATTTGGACATTTTATTTCTTTCAAATGGTTTTAGGTAGGTTGAATTTTTAAATTATTCTTACATAGTCATTTATAACTCAAATTTAGGATTCTAAGTTCATTCTAATTGTTTAAAACCTCCATCATACAAAATATTTAATGTCATGGGAAATATTATTTATGTAGTATCAAATTATCATTGTTGGTTCATCATATGGTACTTACTGTTATAATTCTTTCTAATGTTTTAATGAAATATGGTGATGCTCTTGTCCAATTAAAAATAGAGGGGATGGGAAGGATGGTGAAGAGAGTTTTTTTTCATTGGAATATTGTTGGTCTGAAGGAATAAACTTGTATAAATCTGTCACTTTCCAAGGGTAACAATGTTTATGATTCTGGAACTCTAGATTGCCATAATGCTTTTGCCTTGCTGGTGAGGCCACCAACAGAGCAGGCAAATGTGCTGCTCAGTTTCCAGATGACATCAGAGGAACTTCCAAAAGAAAACTGGCTAAAGATGCTGTGTCGACATGTAGCCAACACCATTTGTAAAGCAGATACTGTAAGTTCTTAATCTCCTATTATAATGAAAAATTAAACTCCATGGCATTGCATTCAAGCTAAACCTGTGCATTTCTAATAATTTACTAATTATGAATATAGGAAAGTTTTAGTTTTGTGTATATTGAGAAAAGCTGGTTTAATAAGTTGTTTTGGAAAAGAATTTTTAAAAGTATACACATGTAACATTTCTATGAGTTGCTAGTGTATAGAAAGGTCCTCATAACCTCATAGTTTCTGTGTTTCTGATTTAGTGAGGCTTTTGGGACTTGTAATGTACCCTGTGATTTTCACAGATGCCCTTTGACATGGCTGTTTGTAAAATAGAAGGTATTCTTTTCTGCTGTGTGTTTTTTTTTTATTTTTTATTTTTTTAATCTAACTGAAAGCAGTAGATGAGTTGTAGGAAGTTGCTTTTCCTATTGGGCAAATAGCCAATCTAGTTTTCTTTGTCTAGCCTCTTAAACTCAAATGCCATTATGAATATATAAATATAGTATATATAATTACCCTATACAGATTAAAGTAGAGATAGATGAGAAAATCAAATGATCAAAGTTAAGTGATTTACCAGAAGTTGGGTAGCCTGTATTGAAATCTTATTTTCAAATCTTACAAAAAGGTATGTGTAGCTCTTTTTCACACATACACCTTTTCAATAAGGTTTGGTATAAAGAGCCTGTAGCTCTTGAGTGAAATATAGGTCCTTTATAAGATAATTTAACTTCATTATATATAGGCTCCATCATAAATCATAAGTGACATAGATTTATTAACAAAATTCATTCGTTATTAGAATTATACTTTTGACATTAGTGGTTAGAAATCTGTAATGACTTTAAAAAGCTACCTACCATCTGACCTCAGTTAATGGAAAAATTTGCTTAAAATACAATCTATTAAATTATTGGCCATAAGTTGGCTAATAATGCTAGACCTCAACTAATGAAACAAATTCCATAAAGTAAACTTAGCCACAAGATGGCAGCAAACATTTAACAATATCCTGTTTCATACTGTCTTAAACAAAATTTTTTTTCAGTTGTGAAATTTTGTTACTAAGAAATATGTCTGTAAATTCACATATTTGTTAACTTCAGTTGAACTCTGTCTCCAATTTAAAATAATGCACATAGTAAATTTTTGAAAAACCCTGAGCCTCACTGTCTTATCATTTGAGAACATTTGCCATGTTGAAGAGAAAGTATTTATACACCCACCCACCCACACACACACACACACACAAGACATAAAAGGTAAAAATCTCTGATTCTTGGAATCAGTAGTTATTGCCCTATTATGTATATTTTGGTACCCTAAATAATTGGAGCTTAAATAACTAAGAGTAAGTATAGCTGTTTTATTATAGACTAATTTCATTTTTCATGCCCATTTGTAAATGACTTAAGAATTAAAATTTTCAAGCTGAAAGAACACTTAATCTAATACATTTTTTATGTGTGAAACTAAGGCCAAGAGCATTAAACTAACATTAGATTCTGGGTATCCTTATTTGGTTAAGCCCTCTCAATAGTTTTTCTCCTCATGGATGTGATGTCCCATATTTGTTGTTTCAGATTTAAAGGTTATATTTTAATCTGTTGAAAATTTTTTTCTTAGAATGCTTAGGTATGTATTTTTGGTCTCTTGCCTACATATAACCTTCAATTACATTGTCTGTACTCTTAAGGCTCATATATCATCTGTGGTCAGATGATAGCTTTTCTTAAGCCATTGCAGATTTCCAGCCTCTGATAGCAAAAGTATAAGTCTATTAACAAATTTAAGCAATGTTACACTCTCTTCCTCTACTTTGAATAGTTTGTAAATAACTGGATAATTAAATGTCTTACGCTACAGTTTAGTACTTTTACTGTTAATTATTTATACTTCTGTAAAAAATCAAACTCATCCTTACATCTTGATGAATCACCACTGGCTACTTATTAGTAGCAATATTCACTCTATTCAATAATATTCAATATTGTAGAACTAGAATTTCTTACTACATAAGGAATAATTGACTGAAGACAGAACATATATAAAAGGAGTTTGTGTTCCTAAACCAATAATCTTTGTAATGGACTTTGCGTGATTTTTATTTAAAATTATAATTATTCTGCTGATTATTAGCAGTCCATTGTAAGTTGTTAATATAAATGTCCGTTATTGGTACCACTTTAATTTGACCAAATCAGAAACTCTAAGCTATTAACATGATTACAGAGTTTGAGGAAATCACTGAGGCACAGGCTAAGGGTGAGGACACAATGATACTAGATGCTATCATAAATGAGAGAGTTGCATAAGTTGTTTTCTATTTACGTGAATCTATATAGGTGATATATGGATGTTAAATTTGTAATCCATTGTTTTTATTAAATTAATATCTTACTATCTCCAATTGTTTTCTGATAATTTTTTTGGAATTTTCAGCTCTCAGTTTTTAAAAAAATGTCATGAATTGACCAATTCAGATTGAGCATTGATAAATTACCTTTTGGTTTGAAAATATGACATAATAGAGAAAAATTATTCTGTGTCAAAACTTTTTTTTAATTTATCTTTATGTTGCCCCAGCTGGCGTAGCTCAATGGATTGAGCGAGGGCTGCAAACCAAAGTGTCGCAGGTTGGATTCCCAGTCAGAATACATGCCTGGGTTGCAGGCCATGGCCCCCAGCAACCGCACATTGATGTTTCTCTCTCTCTCTTGCTCCCTTCCTTCCCTCTCTAAAAGCGAATAAATAAAATCTTTAAAAAAATGTATCTTTATGTCTAGATAAAAAATTTCTGTCAAAAAATAGATTTTTGGTATATATGTATTGATTGGATGAAATCCAAATAGAAATGAAATTAAAATTGAAAATGGAATGAAATGAAAACAAAATTAAGTTCATAAAACTAAAGTTAAAGCTGTGCTTAGTTTATGTTGCCATATATACAGCAGTGTAGAAATACGAATGTTAATATAAAACATTAAGATAATGCAGGGAGACTCGGGGTTAGGCAGAACTTGTATCACAGTCCTTGTTGCTGTGTTTTCCATGGTTTGGCAAGAGATGTTAACTATTCAGAGGTTTGTTGTTATTTTCTTTAAGATTTTTTAATTACTCTCTTTTAGAGAGGGGAAAGGAGGGAGAAAGAGAGGGAAAGAAATATCAATGTGCAAGGGATACACCTATTGGTTGTCTCTTGCTAGTCTGCAGCTGGGGACCTCGTGGAACCCAGGCATGTACCCTGACTGGGAATTGAACTGGTGACCTCTTGGTTCACGGGCCAGTGCTCAATCTTCTGAGCCACACCAGCCAGGGAAATTTTTTATGTGATTGTCTAGATGATTGGCAGGAACTAATTGAAAACTATTGGTCAAATAAATATAGATACATACAAACAGTTTTCCTCTTTGTCAGCAGTAACCAACTAGAAAGTGTAGAAAATAAAGACCCTTCCCCTGCATCACATACTACTTTTTCAATAAGGTTTAGTATAAGTTTATCTAGGAATATCCTTATAAGGAACAAATGATATCTATTTTAAGAAAACTACTTTACAAAGAGGCCTATAATGTTCCTCAGTGAGAATACTGATTAGTCATAAAAATGTCGATTCATTGAAGTCCTTATAAAATTCTATAGAAAATATTTGGAATATGATAGAATGATTTCAAGGATGATTTTCTTTTTTAAAAAAGCAACAGGAACATTTAGAAAATAGTACTTCCTTTATGAGACATTGTAACTTTCGAGTTACAATAATCAGAACACTTTACACTGATTCAAAAATTTATAGGTGGATCAGTGGGAAGGACAGATATTCTTGAAATAAGACTTCATTGTATGATAAATGTAGGACCATAACAATTTAATAAAATTGTTAACACATGGTACTAAGATATTTCATGAATACTTAGAGAAAATTAGATGGTATATACTAACCTTATCATTCCTAACTGTAGATTCAAGAATTAAAAATGAAAAGTGAAGCCATTTAAAAAACCTGTAATAAAATATAGGTGGTAAATATTAATTTGTTTATTTTTTGTTGTTGAGTTTTAGGAATATATATTATGGATATTAATCCCCTATCAGATATATACATTGCAAACACTTTTTCCCATTCTGTGGGGTTGCCATCTTACTCTTTCTTTGATAGAGTCTTATGTATACAATTTTTAAATTTTCATGAAGTCCACTTTGTCTGTTTTTCTTTTGTCTCTGCTGCTGGTATCAACCAAGAAATGATTGCTAAATCCATTGCCTTGAAACTTTTTTCCTGTATTTCTTCTAAGAATTTTTATAATTTTAACTCGTCTATTTAGATATTTGATCCATTTTAACTTAATTTTTATATATGGTGTAAGGTAAGGGTCCAACTTTATTCATTTTTGCCTGTGGATATCTAGATGTTAAAAAACTGCCCTTTTTTCCCTTTGACTATTTTTGATGCTGTGGGTTCTATTCTAAGCTCTCTATTCTAATTTATCCCATTTTTTATTTCTTACGTCAGTACCATATTGTTTTGAGCATAGTAGCTTTGTAGTGTTTTGAAATCAGGAAGCTTGAGACTTTGAACTTTGTTTGTTTGTTTTGTTTGTTTCTTTTGTTTCATTTTAAAGATTATTTTGGCTATTTGAGGTCCCTTCAAATTCCATATGAATTTTAGAACGAATTTTTCTTTTTCTGAAAAAAAAATCATAGAGATTTTACTGAATATGTAATTTACTTTGGGTAGTATTGACCTCTTAACAATATTAAATCTTTCAGTTCATCAACACAGGATGTTTTTCCATTTGTTTGTGTCTCCTTTAATTTCCTTCAGCAGTAACACTTTGTTGTTTATGGCATGTACATCTTTCATTTCCTTGGTTAAATTCTTCCTAAGTATTATTTTATCTTTTTCATATTATTATAATAGTTTATTTCCTAACAAGAAAGTGTAAACACTTTAAGTGTTCAAAAATAGTGAAATGATAAAATTAGTTCTAGTATAATCAGAAGAGGCTTTTATAAGCTGTTCAGTAAGAATAATTCTTTTGAATATTTAAAGACATGGGGTGGGGAATACCCCAAAGTAAATAACTACAGTTAAATAACTACGATTTTGTTGAAATATTTCATGCATGTAGGAAAATTCTGTCAGAATTATACCAAAATGTAAATAGTAAATGGTTAGTAGAGTGTGTGGGTGATTTTAGTTAAAAATTTTCTAAATTTCTTCTGATGATGTGGTTAAGAAAAAAAAAAACTCAGTAAAAATTGTAACATTGTATTTAAAGGATAGTGATAATTATAAGTACTGTTCCTGAATGGGAATAGAGAAGCAACTCTGTGTCATTTAGCAAATAGTTCAAGTTGAAAAGAGAGGGTCTGGAGCAGGCAAGGTGGACTTGGTTGTTTTAAATTAAAGAAGCTTTAGAAAAACCAAGGCTGTCTGTGGATTTTAGTGTTGAAGAACCAAAGCAAGCACTTAAATTGTCGAGTATAATATTCAACACCTTGTGTTTATGAACAAGTTAAACATTTCATTTCAAAGAACTACTATGCATTATTTTGTTTTAGCTTTATGATTACAATGGGTTAGGTATACCAAGTATTTTCTACGTTTTTGCAGATGAGAAAATTTTCAGAAAAACCAACATCCACACAATTGTAGAAAATTCTCTCCAGCAGTGGAATGATAGTGCTAGAGAGCAGTCAGTCCTACCTACTGCGCTAGAGTAGTGAGGCAGCTTGCCAGTTCATGGCCCAGATTTATAACTTAAAGTGAAAATTTGTTATAGGAATATACGAAAACACTTGCTTTAACTTGCTTTCTCCTGAAAGATGAAGCATGATCTGAGCAACTAATATTTAAATTACTTGGAGTTTGTTTGTTTCATTTAAGGTTAATTTTGGCTAGTGGTTCTTGGCCTCTGTGAAATCTTTGACTCCTTTCATAATCTGATATAAGATCTAAACCTCCTCAGAAAAATGTCCTTTGCACTTACATACACACAGAATTTTGCACATAATTTAAGGGGATTACATACCTCCTGATTTCCATGCATTGCCACTTCTCTGAACTCTTGATCACAGGTTCAGAACCTCCAATTTAGAATTCCTCTACATGTTAATTGAGGATGAAAGGGAAAAGTTGGAGAAAGTGTAAGTTTAAATTTGAGATTTTTCTCAAGGAAAGTGTTTGTGATATTGGTTTTGTCACAGACGTTATTTTTAAGCATATACATTATGCTAATTTTCTAACTTGTTAGTTTTAGGGTTGTTAGTAAGATTTTATATTAAGTTCTTTTTCAAGTTGCATTGGTATCTGTTGTCCTTGTAATGAATTTTTTTATTTACCGAGTTTATTTTCCACTATCTTAAATTAGTACATTTTAGAATAGAAATTATGTCAAGCACATCAAAAATATTGAATGGCTTCATTTACATATACTCACATATGTAGATATGTGCTTAAAGGTTTGATTTTTAGAAACAGTTGTGTATTTTTTTACGTTTTATTTTAAAATAATAAAAATGTTCATTTTTCAACAGGAAAATCTTATTTATACTGCTGATCCAGAAACCCTTGAAGTAAATACAAAAGATATGGATAGTACATTGAGTAGAGCATCTAGAGCAATAAAAAAAACTTCAAAAAAGGTGAGACTTAGTGGAGATTTTAAACATATCTCCAAAAAGTATTTTTCAGAGTAAATTAAAATAATACTGCCATAAACACCAGTGTAAAGATAGTCTAAAACAGTTAGTTTTGGGATAGACATGGTTCACAGAGATAATTTTAGTTTAGTGAATTCTTTGGCACAGTAATTATAACAACCTTGGCACAAGTAATTATATCTTTCCTATTCTTGTTATAGATACTTCTGTGAACTCTACTTCAGTAGAAGTATACTGATTGTGTTTTAGGTATATATGTGTGTGCATTCTTCTTAAATATTGCCTCAGACATTGTTCAGCAAAGGGCAGTTGACAGACAGAAGGCCTGGGATCTGCACCTGACCATAGTATGTTTCAGTTGTGTAAATGAAGATAACTTCCCTACTTACTTTGTCAGGGTTGTTGACAGCTATGTAAGAATGTTGATAATAAGGGCTTTTTAAAAGTAGAACTAGAGTTTTAACTGTCCAGGTTAAAATTTCAGCTAAAGTCTACTGCTAGATTTACATATTTTTGTTGTTTTTGCTTTTGAGGGGAAGCCTTGTACTTTATTTAATCATTTTTGCATTTCCCAGCAGTTAGCATGTATGATAGATCTTAGTTCAACGTGTTAAATCATGAGTCAAATGAACTCCTTCACTTTTTCAATAAAGAAATTGGGTTTCAAATGGCTTTGGATTAGAGATCACAACTATATTTTAGCAGAATCAGACAAAATAAAACCCGCATTTCTTCTCTTCCATGCCAGGTTTATGCTCGCACTTTCTTTTATCCATTTGACTGTAGTGCTCTATGATTGCAAGTGTACAGCAGGCTTTTGAATTATGTTCAGCATCATTTGATTGTAATGTTGATGAGACAGTATAGGAACTTAACTCTTGTTTATATCAATTAGCCTGCAGTAAATTAGATTTTGTTATGTGTCCTTTCACGTGAAGTCACAGAACCTGTTCATGACCACAATGCCGAGTGAGGACTGACTGTTCTACATTTTCTCAGTGCTTTGTTTGAAGAGTTTCTCGTTATGTGTTATTTATACAAAAACTTTTGGTGTTATTTGGCTTTGTTTATATATAATTGTTTTTATAAATTATGTTAAATTTATATAGGCTTAATAATAATTTTTTTAACTCTAGGTTACAAGAGCATTCTCTTTCTCCAAAACTCCGAGAAGAGCTCTCCGAAGGACTCTTATGCCGTCGCAAAGTTCAGTGGAGGGAAGAAGTCCTCACGGCAGTGACAAGCAGGCACTGAGTCGTCTGTCTAGCACATCATCATTAGCAGTAAGTGACATTGATATAAGGGGCTAAATGACTTACTTTTATGGAGTAAGTATGGAATTTGCTAACTTTCAAAGATGGAAATTAAGTATCTCTATCATTTTTTAATATCTCTTAACTTCTAACATCTTTTATTGGGTACAGGTAACTGAGAAAACCTTACTTAATGAAATAAACACATACTTTAAATGTAGTTTATTTGATAAGAAGTTTTGTTTGGATTGAGATATGTTCTACAATCTCTAAGGAAAAAATCATGTTTCAATCTGGCCTGTCACTTTACTCACCTAAGTAGTAATGGTTCTGTTTATACAGATTGGTTCCAATAATACAGGGGTGGGCAAAAGTAGATTTACAGTTTTGAGTTCACAAAACACTTTATTCTTATATATAATTTATTAATTATGGTACAACTGTAAAATTACTTTTGCCCCTGCTTGTATAACAGAGACTGAGTTTTATTCTTTTTACTATTTCTGTGATGAGTAGAATATAATCTCTGAAACTGTGGATGTCTAAGGATGATACGGGTTCCAAATTCATATTTATATTTGTAAATGTTTTCTGAAAAGTCCAAACTTTCAATGGTGTCAAAATTATTAGATGATTAATATTAAGGCCATTTCTAACATTTGTTACTGTCACTAAGTATATGAGTGATGTATCTTTGTAAAATTATTAACCTAACCTACAAGTGACTGTCAGTTATGTGTCCTTTAGCAAGTTTCTTATCATCTTATCACCATTTTTGCTGATGAGGGAAAAGAGATTAATAGTACTTCCCTCTGGTGTTAATATAAGGACTAAATACAAACACACACATACATACTCCATATGATGTGATTATATAGTGAGGCAGTTTGAGTAGTGACTAAGAGCACGAACTCTGGAATGTCTATAAGTTACTTTATGCAAAGTCCTTTGAATAGCCCCTGGCACACAGTGCGAGCTCTAGTTGTTGTTTGTTTGTTTTTTGTCCCCCTCCCCCATCCTCTTTCAGCCTCCCGTTCACATTCCCCATGGCTGCCTGAGAGAGAACCCCTGTTGTTCTCAGCTAAACCCTCATTAATCCCCCTGCATCCTCAGACTATCAAACCCCTCTATGGCAGTATGCTCAGTCTCCCCCAGCCCTGTCCTCCCTCTAATTTCCTACAACTCATGTCCTCTGCCCCACTCCCCACCCAATTCCAGCCATACTAGCTTTCTTGATTTCCTTAAAAAATGCTATAAGATCACTCCACCCAGAGGGTTTTGCACAGGGCCTTTCCTTGCACCAGTAAATGCCCTTCTTCAGCTCTTCATATTGGGTCTATAAGATGAAAAGGGTGCTGTACTAAATCATAAATTCCTAACTGGCGGGTCATGGTGGAGAGTCACTGCTCTGGCTGCTGTAGTGTTTTATAAGTGGTTACCTGTTACAGTGTGACATTTAGATAAGACACGTCATGTTTAATAACGTACTGTTTTACAGCTAGTTAAGTCTTGAGTTAATACATCAAAGAGTTACAGCCGTATCTGAGCATGTTTATATAGCTATTTGATCAAGGTTAACCTTATGACAGGAGAAAAGTTGTACTTAGTTGATAATATAAATATATCTAAAGAAATTCGATCATTGAAAAACATTAAAATTGACAAAATACAGTAGGCATTTCTATATTAAAGTCAGATTATAAACTTTCTGAAGGACAAAGAACCATCCCTTATTTATTTCCTGCATCTGTGAGTAACTATTGTAAACATTGCTTTTCAAATGAAGGTAATTGGATTTTATAGGAATTTTGTAGGAAATTAATTTGTATTATTTATTGTTTTGTCACTTTTACGAAGACAATATAAATAAGAAGTATCTAAAATATCTTTTAGACATTTATGTCCTCTTCTCCATTGCTTATTTCTGTTCTAACAGATTATCCATTCAGTTTCCACAAGCAGTAAAATTGGATTTACTAAGCATGTTTATGCTCAGCGCTCAAACTCTACTGGTGGGCGCTCTCAAAAGTCCTGGTTTTTAAAAGTCCTGGGAAATACTGGTTTTTCAAATTTCAAAAAAAGTTCTATCCAACTCATCTTTGATATTTGTGAAGAATTAGGAGATATGCCAACCCAGTAATGGAAACAAGCCTCATGAAGTTTAATGTGAGCTTATTAGCTATTTGAAATTTGTTTTTGTGAAAAAGAAAAGTATTCTTTCTCCACTGAATACTTTTTAGGTGGGTGGGAACTTTTGAATTCACAACTTTGTAATTGCTTTGAATTCACAACAACTAGGCTTATTAGAGTTTCTTTGCATATTGACACATAAAAATATTTTTGCAAAAGCCCTGGCTGGCATAGGTCAGTGGATTGAGCTCGGTCTGCGAACCAAAGCATTGCAGGTTCGATTCCCAGTCAGGGCACATGCCTGGGTTGCAGGCAGGTCTCCATTGGGGGCCACATGACAGACAACCACACATTGATATTTCTCTCTTTCTTTCTCCCTCCCTTACCGTCTCTAGAAATAAATAAATAAAATATTAAAAATAAAAGAATTTAAAAAGTATATTTTTGCAAGGTAATTTATGCTTGAGGCCAGAAAAAAATCAATGCTACTAGAAATTTTCTTATGTATGAAAGTGGTCATTTTAAGCAACAGTAATAATTGCCATGAAAGGGATTCTTTCCAAATCTGATTCTTAATCTTAGATTTATGGCATTTTATAAAATTTATGCTTTTAATATAGCAAATCATAAAACATTTTTCTTCAGGAAGGTGTATTTTTATATTTTCTACTTAAATCATTACTTTGTAGTACATTAATCAACACAGCTCTTTAAACACTTCATTTTACTACCTTGTAGGTGAGAACCTTGTTGGTTCTGAGTTTTAGTTACACTTAGCCTCGTATATATGTGAAAATAAAACAGTAACTTGCTTTCTAATTCATTTTGATTTATACCCACTGTTGGATTTTTGGTATTCTTGTGTATGCTTCTTTGTTATTGTTAAAATTCTGATGATATTTAACTTTGTCCTCAGAAGCAACAAATTTAGACAGCTTAGTAGCTTAATATCTATTGTCAGAAGTACTGATGTTTTGTTCAGTTTTTATATGGGGCAAAATTATACACACACAAATACAAATACATACATATGGGTTGCACATGTAATATAAAACCTTTTTATGAGTGAATGGCTTTTAATTTTAGAAAATTATTCCTCACGAAGTAATTTCTTAATTCTGCTTTATGATTAAGTTAAGAGGAAACCACTAGGGTTTATTTTTTACCTCAAAACTTTTTACTGATTTATAACTTTTTAATCACCTGAAATACTGAATCATTAATCTCACATACAAGTACCATAACTACCAGTAAGTCAATATCTATTCCATTGAGTTGATATGTAGTTAACTTAGTGCATCCATTTGTTTTTGGTTTTCATAATGAGATACTTTTAATTATGTTTTCTCCCCCCTCCAATCTTCAATTTTTATTTATTTAGAGAATTTAGAATTTTCAGATGTCTGTTAATTAACTGTTATAGTATTTTATAAAATATAAAATGATATGTATTATGCTAAACTGTATGTTACAATTTTTTAAAAGAAAAAATTTTAAATATAAAATATTTGTCTTGTCTTTACAGGGTATCCCATCTCCTTCCCTTGTCAGCCTTCCTTCCTTCTTTGAAAGGAGAAGTTATGCTTTAAGTAGATCTACAACTCATTTGATATGAAGTTTAAAAAACTTTACTTACAGACACTTAACATCTCATGTGCAAATAAGAAACTGACTTAAATGGTACTTGTCATTAGCACTTGGTGAAAGCATAAAGGAGATAAGATAGGTAACACTAAACTATGTCATTTGATTTTCTTCTTTAAAGAGTAAGGTTAACCTACATTTTTCAAGTTAATTTATTAGAAAGTTTTATTGATTTTTGATGTAATTTTTTTCTTTGCTGAAATCCTTCATTTGAAGACCAGTATGTTTAAGTTATTCATGATATCGGTAGCTTTGTAACCTGATACATACAGTAAATAAATTTTATTGGTCTATGTTAAATGCTGCTGTGAATTTCTTTGTATAGTGTCTATGAATGAATTTTGGAAATACATACTTGTGTATCTCAATTTGTGCAGAAATTAAGTGATACCACAGTACTTAACTAGATCAAAACCAGGTATCGGATTAAATAGTGGGGTCTTGTTTCATATGTGCTGTTTGAAGTACTTTTTAAATTGCTCCTTTTCCAGTTTTATTCTCAAGTATTTTTAAGATCTAGCGTGTGGGTTTAAAAAGATTTGCCCTGATTAAAAAGAATAACAGTTAAAGGAGATTGTTTCTAAATACTTTTGCAAATTGAGATAAGGACAGAGAGATTAAAAAATAATGAATATTTTGCACAAACATGATATTGGTATATACTTGTAGCTGTTTCATAGATATATATTTATGGTACTTTTTAGCCACTAGTAAATCTTGATTTAGTTTGATGATGTGTGGAATTTTATTTTGAGGAATGACCACACGGAAATTGTGGTAAAGATTCTTTATACTCTTTATAACATAACTCTAAAGTTGACATCAGTTTTACTAGTCTGCTGTAAAATACATAGATATGTGTATGGTCAACTTTTTACTAAGGTCCCATAACTGAATGTAAAGTTGAAATACATTTATTTGCTATTGTAAAATATTTTTCAAATCTTGATGTTATTTTTCACAATAGTTTTGTTTTTATAGTCATTAATAGAAAATAATCAAGTTATTATGAATGAATGCATTATTATTTCCTACCTGTTTAGGGAGCACTACAAACATTTAATTGTCATTTAACAATTCTCCGTTATTTCCTTTAAGAGTTTAACTGACTATATAGATTTTTTCTCTGCCACATATTTGTTACTTTTAAATTGTAAATGAACCTTCATTACTATACTTTAAAAGCAATTGTATTAGGAAGAATTTTGTAAATAAATACTTAAAACCTGAGGTTATTTTATGTTTTATAGTTTCTTTAGACAAATTTTCACCGACCCGGATGAGCACATGCATCAGCCTCTACTCTTGTGTATTTGCTTGTATATTTATTTGCTTCTTTCTTTCTCCATTAATAGTTTTAAGCATTATTATGTGTGGGATAGGATTTTTTAATCTGGAATCAACTTTGTAGAATGGAGATAGTGAATTCTATGGTAGTTATATAAAGTTGTATTATATATGCATTTTTCTGTTAGAAGTTATACTGCTTTTATCATTTTGTTGGGAATAGAGCTGTGTCTCCAAAACTGTGGGGTTTCAAGGGAGAGGAAATGACAAGTCATGACATTGGAAACGTTATTGGATGTACAGATAAGTCGTTCAAGTCTGATTAAAAAATCAATATACAGATATCAATTGTATTTCATGGCACCGGGCATAAACAGGTTGAAAATACTTTTTTTTTTTAAGTTACCTGTCACAATACCGTAACAATTATTGAAGTATTTAAGTCATGGATTATATATTTCAGTATTGAAAAATAGCAGTTTTCCCCAAATTGAACTATAAATTCAAACAAAGCCAGTCAAAATACTGAAAGGCTGTGTGTGCGTGTGTGTGTGTAACATGATAAATTATTCCCAGAATTCATACGGAAATGCAAAGGGTTAAAAATAGCCAATCAATTGAAGAAGTACAAAGACTTCCTTTATGAACAAGGTTAATTTTAAAGCTGTAGGGGTGAAGACAGTGAGGAGTTAGAACTCTTGATGTGCTGAAGACAAGCAATGGATCACAAATGAAGACCCACAAAGAGATAAAAGTGACACTTAAAACAGTGGGAAAAGATAGTCTCTTCAATAAATGGTTCTGAGAAAAGTGGGTATCTTTATTTTTTAAAAAAAGAAGAGAAAGGAAACTAATTTCTTCTTCACACTCGATACAAAAATGAGTTCCAAGGGAATTATAGGCCTAAATCTAAAAGGTAAAACTATAAAGATTTTACTAGATAATACAGGAGAGTATCTTAATCTGTTTGGTTGGAAAAGATTGCTTAATCTTGTTAACATGTTTAACATCATTATAGTGGAAAACACTGTTAAATCTACATTAAAATTAAGAACTACCTGTTTTGAAAAGACATTCTGTAAGAGTGGAAGTCACAGAATACGTGTGTTCACAATATATGTAACTGACAAGGATTCATTTCCAAAATACAAAAATAACTAAAAAACCAGAATAATCAAACTTCCCTAAAGAAAAACAGGCATTTCACAAGTGAGAAAATCCAAATGGCTAATTCGCTTATTAAGAAATGTTCTCATACATTTTCTTTTTTATAGCTAAATAGTATTCCATTGTGTAAATGTAAAAAATTAAGAATATCTTAACCCTTTGTGACAGCATGGATGGACCTGGAGAACATATGCTAAGTGAAATAAGGTAGTCAGAGAAAGACAAGTACCATCTGATCCCACGCATATGTAGACTAATGAACAAACTAAGCTAATAAGCAAAATAAGAGACAGACTCAGATAAAGAGCAGGCTGACAGAACTGGGAGGGTGGAGGGATCGAGCAAAAAGAACTCATGGGCAGACAACTGGTGATTTTGACGGTAGGGGTGAGGGGATGGGTGGAGGTGGAAGAGGGTATAGGGAGGATAAATTGTGGAAAAAATAAATTAACTATTAAAAAAGATTATCATACGTAATGCAGGAAGTACAAATAAGATGCTCTTCACTGCACATGCACCATATTGTCTTAGTACAGATGGGAAACAGAAAGTGTAGTAGACCGTTTTGTGTGGTGTGGGCCCAGCTGCCACTGGGAGATGCACAGGACCCATATCCACGGATAGGTTCTCCTGTGGGGAATCAGGCCTGCAATGTACCTAAGTTGCTATGAGTCTTGCTGTTTGCTAAAACTCCCTCACCCTGAATTGACATTTACTGCAAAGCAACTTCCTAAAAACCATGCTAAACCTTCCAAAGATGAGTGTAACTGGTTCAACTACTTTTGCCTTTTCATTTGCAAATATTCCTCTTCTGTGATGTGATTAGCAGCATTGGCTCCTTTGTTTTCTGTAAAAAGTAACCACCTAAAGTGAACCTGTGCATAGTAAATGAGGACCATCATGTAATGGGCAGAGAAACCCAATAAAGGCCTATCATGGCAGAGGCTGTGGCTTTGGCTCCCCTTGAAAGAAAAGCCATGCTGTCCCTTTTCCTCCACTGGACTTGGTACTCCATGTGAATGTCTCATTTCATCCATAATGACGTGGACACTGTGGGCTGGTGTCTGCATCAGAAAGGTCTGCATTGCTTGTAAGAGTGTAAATCAAACACAAAACACTTAGGCATTAACCGATGAGGTTTAAGATATGCATACTTTTAAACCCAACCATTCCAATCCTAGATATTTATTCCAGAGACATGTAAGCCTATAAGTACTATGATCCATGTAAAATAATGTTTATAGCTGTCTGAAACTGAAAAATCAGAAATTTATATTAACATTAGAATAGATAATATACTGTTTTTGTCATGCACCAAATGAAGTCCAATGAACATGAAATGGCCTGGATAATTATTGAGTGTAAGAAAGCAAGTATAAAAGAATAACCACTCTATGATTTTGCTTAGATAAAATTTAAAAATTGGTAAAGTGATACTGTATGGTGTAGAGTCGCAAAGTTATCTAGCAAAAGTTTATAAAGAAAAGCAAGAAAATGATTTTCCTGAAAGCCAACATAATATTGTGTAACCCCCATGTGTGAAAATGAGGAAGGCGCACATGGTAAACTTTGGTGCTGCTGGCAGCATTCTATTGCTTAGCCTGTGCATTATTTATACAGTTGTTTACTTCATAGTAATTTATTTTTACTTCTTTGAGAAACCAATAACTGACAAACGCCTCAATGTTGAGGAAGAGATAACAAATAAATGTTAGGTATGATCTACATCAGGACTTAAGGATAACTTTCTAAATTCAAGAAGCAGATTGAAGAGAACATTTTCTGTTTTTTAAGTAGCTTGATGTGATCTTGATATCAAAACAATAGGAAAGGAAAATAATAGTCTAATCTCATTCAAGACTATCATGGAAATATTCTAAAGTTGCTAATAATATAAGCAATTTTGCATTGTATAAAAAAGATTGTGCGTCATTACTAACTTGAGTTTATCTCTGGAATGCAAGGTTGCTTTAATAATACAAACTCAATGTAATTGACCACACCAGATATTTGGCTGGTTACATGATATACAGAAATCAAAAGCTTTTCTACAAGTTGGCAATATCCAGTTAGCATTAGAAGCAACATATTAAAATTTTTCCCTACATAGTGACAAAGTTCATTAAATTCCTTGGAATAAATTTAATGAGAAAGGTACAGGCCCAGTGTAAATACAAACCCTTATTAAAAGGCATGAATCTTGAATGACTGTAGAGACTTGTTTTTCCTAGATGATGACACTAATATTTCAAATAATTCATCCCAAATTAATTTCTAAATTCACTGCATTTGCACTCAGTATTTTATTTCTCTTATTTATTGCTCTTCAGATATAACTGACATTTGTTTCAAGTGTACGACATAATGGTTCAATATTTTTATACAGACAAATGGTCACAATAAGTTTAGTTAACATCCATCACCACATGTAGTTACAAAATTTTTGTGTGATGAGAACCTTTATGATCTACTTGCTTCATAGCTTTTTTTTTTTTTTAAGTTTTTAGCTTTTTAGAGAGGGAAGGGAGGGAGATAGAGAGAAACATCAGTGTGCTGTTGCTGGGGGTCGTGGCCTGCAACCCAGGCATATACTCTGACTGGGAATCGAACCTGCGACACTTGGGTTCGCAGCCCGCGCTCAATCCACTGAACTACTCCAGCCTGGGCGTGCTTCATAGCTTTAATATGTACAATCCAGTATTATTAATTATAGTCACCATGCTGTATGTTACACTCGTCTTATTTTTTTTTAAAAAACTTGATCTTCATTGTATTTTTTCTGTTACCATTTAGTCCCCTTTTACCCACCTTCCCCCAGCAGCCACCACACTGTAGTCCACATCCATGAGTCCTTCATCCTTTTTGCTTGATCCCACCATGCCCCAAACTCCCACCTCTGCCCCCGACTAGTTGTCATCTCTCCCTCAAGGAGTCTGTCTCTGTTTTGCTTGTTAGTTCAGTTTGTTCATTAGGTTCCACATATGAGTGTAATCATATGGTACTTATTTTTCTCTGGCTTATTTCACTTAGCATAATGTTCTGTAGGTTCATCCATACTGTTGGCAAATAGTAAAATTTTCTTTTCTAAGGCCAAGTAGAATTCCATTGCAAAATGTCAGATACTGCTTGTACAAATTTTTTATCGGATATATATCCCCAAATAAAGAACAAAATATATCCCCAAATAAAGAACAATATATATGCCCAAATAAAGAACAAAAGAAAAAATAAATGGGACGACATCAAGCTAAAAAGGCTTAGCAAAGGAAAACAGCAACAAAATAAAAAACCTCCAGAATGTTCACACATCTCACATGTGTGAACAACAATGACTTCACTGTAGTAGTCAGTGGGGGTGGTAGACACTGTTGAGTGAGCATGTGTATTTTGTGGCCATCACATTCAAAATGACTGAGTAGAGTAATGAATCTGCATCATGTTTTGCATTAAGCTTGAACATTCCTCAGTGGAAACTATTCAGATGATTCAGAAGGTTGCAGCTATGGGCAAGTGGTGATGGTCAGGTTCATCACAAGAACGTGCCCGCTCGTGCATCATGTCTTGTGCAGAGTTTTTTTGGTGAAACATCAAATTACCCATGTGACTCAGCCCCCCTACAACCCAATTTGGAGCCTGGCAACTTCTGGCTTTTCCCAAAACTAAATCACCTTTGAAAGGGAACAGGCTTCAGACCATTGATGAGATTCAGGAAAATTGGCTGGGCAGCTGATGGCAATTGGGAGAACTGTGTGAGGTCTCAAGGTGCCTACTTTGAAGGGGGCTGAGGTGTCATTGTCCACGTACAATGTTTCTTGTAACTTGTATCTTCTTCAATAAATGGCTATTTTTCATAGTGCATGGCTGGATACTTTCTGGACAGATCACTCATATATATCTCACATTTTCTTTATGCATTCATCCATTGTTAAACACATTGTTTTCATGTCTTGGCTATTGCAAATCATGCTCCAGTGAAAATGGGTGCATAATATCTTTCAAGTTAGTGTTTTCATTTTCTTTGGATAAATACCCAGAATTAGAATTGTCTGATCATATGGTTGTTTTAATTTTTTGAGGAAACTTCATACTGTTTTTTACAGTGGCTGTGACCTATTTGCATTCCCACCAACAATGCATAAGGGTTTCCTTTTCTCCACATTCTTGCCAACACTCATTTGTTTTTTTTGATAACAGCCATTTTGGCAGGTGTCAGGCAATAGCTCATTCTGGTTTTGATTTGCATTTCTCTGATTATTAGTGATGTTGAGCATCTTTTCATGTGTCTGTTGTTAATGTGTATATCTTTGGAAGAATGTCTACTTAGATAATTTGCTAATTTTTAATTTTTAATTTTTGAAGATTTTGTTTACTTAATTTTTAGAGAGAAGGGAAGGGAGAGAGAAAGACAGGGAGAGAAACATCAATGTATGGTTGTCTCTCATGTGCCCCTCCACTGGGGGTCCAGCCCGCAATCTAGGCATGTGCCCTGACTGGGAATTGAATCAGCAACCCTTTGGTTTGCAGGCTGGCACTCAATCAACTGAGCCACATCAGCCAGGGCAATTTGCTCATTTTTTAATTGGATTGTTTTCTTTTGATGTTGAGTAGCATGAGTTCTTTATATATAGTGGATATATCATTTGTAAATATTTTCTCCAATTCAATAAGTTGCATTTTATTTTGTTGTTGCTTCTTTTGGCTATGTAGAAGCTTTTTGGTTTGATGTAGTTCTTGTATGGCTTTTGTTGCTTTTGCCTGAGATGACATGTAGAAAAATATTGCTAAGGCCTATATCAAAGAATTTACTGCCTATGTTTTCTTTTAGGAGTTTTATGTTTTGAGGTCTTACATTTAAGTTTTTTTACTGATTTTGAGTTTATTTTTGTACATGGTATAAGAAAATGTTTCAGTTTCATTTTATTGCATGTTTCAGTCCAATTTTCTCAGTACCATTTATTGAAGAGAACATTCTCCTATTGTTTATTTTTGCCTCCTTTGTCATAGATTGATGACATAAGAATGTGTTTGTATCTAGGTCTTCTGTTGTGTCCCATGAACCTATGTGTTTGTTTTTATGCCAGTACCATACCATTTTGATTACTGTAGCTTTGTAGTATAGTTTGAAATCAGTGTGTATACTTCCAACTTTGTTCCCCGCCCCTCAAGATTACTATGGCTCTTTGGTGTTCTTTGTGGATCCATATGAATTTTAGGAATATTTCTTCTAGCCTTGTGAAAAATGTAATTTGACAGGGATTGCATTCAATCTATAGAGTGCTTTGAGTGTGGACATTTTAATGGTATTCTTTCAATCAATGAGCATGAAATATTCTTCCATTTATTCATGTCTTCAGTGTCCTAAATGAATACCTTATAGTTTTAGAGAATAGGTCTTTTATCTTCTTGTTTCAATTTATTCCTAGGTATTTTATAATTTTTGATGCAATTGTTAATAGAACTTCTTAAAATAATTTCCCTTTTTGATAGTTTGTTATTAATGTACAGAAATACAACAGATTTCTGAATATTGATTTTGTATCCTTCAACTTTGCTGAATTTATTTATTGGTTCTAATAGTTTTTGTTGGAATATTTAGAGTTTTCTATAGTAAATATCATGTCATCTGCAAATATTGACAGTATTACTACTTTGTTTCCGGTTTGCATACTTTTTTGTTCCCTTTTCTTGTCTGCTTGCTATGGCTAGCATTTCCAATACTATATGGAATGAGAGCGATGAGATTGGGTATCATTTTCTTGTTTCTGATCTTAGAAGAGAAAAAGCTATAGCTTTTCACTGTTGGGTATGATGAGCTGTGGGTTTGTCATATTTTCTGCATCTATTGAAATAACATTTTTATCCTTTATTTTGTTTATATGGTATATTGCATTGATTGATTTGCTAATATTGAACGGTCCTTGCATCCCAGGAGTTAATTCCACTTGATCATAATGTGCGGCCTTTTTAATGTATTTGGTTTGCTAATATTTTGTTGAGGATTTTTACATCTATGTTTATCAGGGAGTTTGGGGTATAATTTGTTGCTGTTGTTGTGTCTTTCTCTGGTTTTGATATTAGGATAATGCAGCGTCATAGAATGAGTATGGAAGCTTAATCTCCTCTTCAGTTTTTTGAAATAGTCTGAGAACTGTAGATATTCTTTTTTTTTTTTTTTGAATATTTGGTAGACTTTACCTGTGAAACCACCTGGTCCTGGACTTCTGTTTGCTAGGGAATTTTTTGATTATTTATTTAATTTTGTTTCTAGTAATCAGTCTGAATTTTCTGTTTTGTCTTGATTCAGTTTTGGCAAATCATATGTTTCTAGAAATTTATTCTAGGTTGCTTGATGTTTTGGCATATAATTGTTCATAGTGTTCTCTTTTGTATTTCTGTGGTGATTGTTGTCCCTTCTCTTTATTTCCTAGTTTAGTTGGGTTCTCCTTAATGTGTCTGGCTAAAGATTTATTTATTTTGTTTATCTTCTCAAAGAGTCAACTCTTAGTTTTGTTGATTTTTTTTTAGATTCTATTTCATTTATTTCTGCTTTGATCTTTATTCCTTCCTTCCTTTTACTTGCTTTGAGTTTTCTTGCTCTTTTTCTAGTTCCTTTAGGTGTAAGGTTAGATTTTTTTTTCTTGTTTCAGAGGTGGCCTGTATCACTGTGAATTTCCCCAAGATCTTCCTTGTATCCCAAAGAGTTTAGATTATCGTGTTTCCATTTTTATTTGTCTCAAGATATTTTTTATTTTCTTCTTCATTTCTTCATTAATCCATTCATTGTTTACTAGCATGTTTAGCCCCTACATGTTTGTGTTTATTCAGTTTTTTTCTTGGAATTTCTAGTTTTATACCATTAGTATTGGAAAAGATAGTTGACATGATTTGAATCTGTAAATTTATTGAGACTTGTTTTGTAGCCTAACATGTGATGTATTCTGGAAAGTGTTCCACATGTACCTAATAAGAATAAAATACACATGGATGGAATGATCTGTAAATACTGAGTACATCTGATCTTATGTGTGATTTAAGGCCACGGTTCCTTGTTGATCTTCTACCTGGATGATCAATACACTGAAGTAACTGAGTTGATCAAGTCTCCTATTATTGTACAGCTGTCAATCTCTTCCATTATGTCTGTTAATATTTGGTTAATATATTTAGGTATTCCAACTTGGGGTGTGTAGTTGTTTACAAGTGTTATATCCTCTTGTTTTATTGATCCCTTTATCATTATGTATTGCCCTTTTTGTCTCTTGTTACAGCCCTTGTTTTAAAGTCTGTTTTGTCTGATATAAGTGTTGCTACCCCAGCTTTATTTTTGTTTCCATTTGCATGAAATATCTTTTTCCATCCTGTTCTTTTCAGTCTGGGTGTCTTTCAGTCTGAAATGAGTCTCTTGTAGACAGCATATGAATGGGCCTTTTTCCTTTGTATCCATTCAGCCACTCTGTTTTCATTGGAGCCTTTAAAGTGATTATGGATAGGTATACTTTTATTGCCTTTTTATTAACTGTGTTCTTGGTGTTTTTGTAGTCTCTCTCTGTTCCTTTTTTCTTTTCTTGCTCTCTGTTCTTATGTATTGGTGACTTTCTTTAGGGACTTGTTTGGGTTTGTGTGTATGTGTTTCTCTCTATTACAGGCTTTTGGTTTGTGTTTACCATGAGATTCATATAGAACAAGCTGTGTTTATTTTAAGTGGATGGTTGCTGACATTTGAACACATTCTAAAAGCACTACATTTTTTATTCACACTCCCATGTTTATGTTTTGACATTATATTTTACATATTGTGTGTATCTAATTATTGCTGTAGTTACACTTGCTTTACTTTTGTTTTTTAACCTTCATGCTAGCTTTACAATTGGTCAGTTCACTACATTTACTAAATGTTTGTCTTTATCAGTGAGATTTCTTTCTTAATTTTCTTTTAGTGTTAGCTTTTTTCTTTTCCACTTAAAGGAGTCCCTTTAAAACTTCTTGTAATGCCCTTTTAGCGGCGATGCCCTTCTTCAGGCTTTATGTTTGGGAAACTCCTTGTGCCAAAGCTGTTCAGTCTGCCCTGACTTCTCCTTCGGGGGCAATTGCTCTTTCTGTAGGTGTAGTTTTGATGTGTTTGTGGAAGAAGGTGAGTTCAGGTTCTCTCTACACCATCATGTTGGACTGGAAGACTTCATTTTCTTTCATTAAAGTCTTAACAGTTTTCAGGTTATAGATCTTTTACCTTCTTGGTTAATTTTATTTCTAGGTACCTTATCAAGTTTGCCACCACCACACACCACTGTTGCTCAGTAATGTGTAAAATATCCATCTCCTATGTGAAAGGGAGAAGCACTGATCTCTCAGTTTCCATCTTCAGTTGTTCAAGGGTGGTCCTGTGGACGTGGTGGCTGCCCTTGCATGGATGCCCAGCAATTTTGATACCCCAAAGCCTCAGAAATCCCTGGTACAGGAGTGAGAAGTAGGTAGAACACACCTCAGCAATGGCTTCATTAAAATGAGTCGGGGCATTCCTATCCTTCCACAATCCATTCTTTAGAGCAAAATAATCTTAAAACAAAATCATCTTATTTTCCTACTTAATATGTTCCAGTTTTTCTCTTAGAGATTTCCAGAAGAATATACTCTCCTTAGCATCTCATAAAGGCCCTCGCATAATGATCTGGCCCGTCCCTGCATTCCTAGAGCCATCACTTACTGAATACCACTTCCCCATACACGCCTTTTTCACGCCATGCCCCACTCTTGTTCTGCCTCCTTGTCTATGCTGTATACCCCGCTACAGTGGCATTCCTCTCTACTTTGGCTTAACTGCCCTTCTTATACACATTCCAGTAACACCCTATGTTTACCTTCATCACAGAATTTACTGTATTCCATTACTTTTGTTTCTTTGGTTTAATGTACCTGTTAAACTAGATTGTCAATTTCTAGCGCAGAACTTGACAGGTACTAGATGCTCAAAAACTTTTAGAATTGTTCCAATATCTACCTGAAAGTTATAAAGTGGAAAGAGTGAAGCAAGTGTGTCACTGAGAAAAAGAATAACCACATGCCATGTATGTCTAAATGCCTTTGGGGTTTTAGCTCCTCTCTAAAGATGTTAATCTAACATGTTCCTGTCAGGTGTGCCTTTGGAAGAATGCAGATTTTAAGTATTGCAGGAAGGAGTTTTAGGTAAAGAGAGAAACCAGTGTCAGCTCTGACATGCTAGAATAGTCCAAAGAGCAGTCTTGTCGTTACTGATGGAAACAACATTTTGCAGATCACCTGCCTGCAAGAAGTGTGAAACTGACCACCTGTGCAGCGATCTCTCAAAGACAGTGTCTCTGCCCTCCAGATACATTGCACCCACGCGCTGGCACTAGCGAAGCAGCTGCAGGGGCCTGGATGAAATTGGGCTGTGGACCAGGATAATTTTTGTAGAGTTTGAGATTGTGACTTAAGGCACAAATATTGTACCTCCCCAGGACTGGAGCCTCCCTGCCAAGAGGTGTAGCATTGCTGTAATCCTGGAAAGTGTGGCAAAGACTTGGGAAAATGTTGGCTGAGAGATTGTTTTTCACTTCCAAATAAATCTTCCAGGCTAAATTCATTTGCAAAAGAATAGATTCAGCTTGATTTGTTTGGCTTTTGTGGTTTCAGCATTCATAGAATTAACTTGTGCCAAATTTATTATCACTTAATTTTTTAAATGAATAATTGCATAATTCTTTACTTGATTAGAAAAAATAAGAAAAGGTTATCACTATGTTTAGTTGTAATGTTACTAACGTTTACCTCCTTAACTTTAAATAATGCAAAACACTGCAATTTCTTCAACTGTCCTCTTTAGGCAATAGTTATTTGCTGCACTACTGAGAAGCTGAAAAGTACACATTTATCTACTTAAGCTACAATTTCTTTGCTCCTCTTCCTCCAGTTTAAAACAGTCGTTATTTTTGTTTTATTTATTTACTGAGCAGATCATAACTCTCAATGATGTTAGGTAACATTATACATATTACTGAGTGCTTACTCTATTCCAGGAACTGTTCTAAATACTTTGTATATATTAACATTTTTTCTGACATTGGACCTATGAAATAGAGATTAATTATTCCCATTTTTCAGATATGGAAACTGAGGCACAGGGCAGTTACATAACTTGCGCAAGGCTACTACTAGTTAGTAAGTGGTAGAGCTGGGATGGCTCAATCATTATTATGCTCTCCTGTTTTTCCAGAGAGGAGCCTATCAGGATACCTAGCCTTCCCTCTTTCACTATGTATCTACTGTCCCCTTGCGTCTAATTGCGCACTTATCCTTTTCACTCCCCACACAAATCTTGTTCACTTACTGGAGCGAAATTATCATTCTTTCCTTTTTTCACTCAGGTTCTTGTCCCTCAGAAGAAGCCCTATTTTCTATTTGCTCACAGGACCCAGAGGTGAAAAGGCAGCCCCGCCAAGACCCCACCGTGGGGGCTGGGAACAGTGGTGCGGATGGTGGTGGGCGTGCTCCTGTGCACAGCGTCTGGGGCTGGTCTGGGGCTGCCGTGAGGGGTGCCCGGGCGGAGGGCCTCGTGGAAGCCAGAGGGCGCTGGTGGTCAGGGTGGAGGACATTAAACTGCACTGAAAAAAATTTTGTATTGTCAAAATTAGTAACATATACATTCTATTATGGAACATTTTTAAGTTTTCCAGGTTTGGCTTACAGGTTAATTCAAAGGTTCAGGATTTAATCACATTTACATTATCATGACTAAGTGAATACTGTCCACTGGAGAGACAAATGATGTGCAGGATTATAAATTCAAAGTTTCAACCTCGGTGCCAGTCAAAGCCAATGACTCTCATAACTAATTCAAATGGATTTCCATTTCTTTCGGTAAGCCCTCCTCCAACTGCCCCAAAACATGCCACATTTTAGTTTATGTGGTTTTTGGGACAAGACTTGTAAAGTCTTCTTGTGTTCCTGTTTGCTTTCTTTCTTTTCACAACCACAACCTCTGTAACCCAATTAATCTCTCTTCAGCTCCCTCCCTATCTTTCTCCTAACCTCTGATCTTGAATTGGAGTCTCTCTCAGAACTTCTGACCTGAAGTCTCTTTTTCTGCTGCTTTTCTTCCTTCTGTAAATTCTAGGTCCCTGCTTCCTCAGCAGGCTTTCATCCTCTTTCCATCTTTTTAGAAATGTGTTCAAAATCTGCTCTAGTGAGTTTTCCCTTCTATCCACGTTTATCACATTATTTCTTCACACTTTCTTATTGGAGTCTTTCTGGGTGATCATTTGTGTTTAAGCTACATTTTGAGCTAGAAGTCCTAATTTGGTACACATTCTAAATATAATAGTCAAAGTAGTGTGTGTGTGTGTAAAATCTGAGATGTATACAATAGCATTATCACATAAAATCATTTGGTTCTTTAATACTAAATGCCTTAGATAAAGATGAATAGATATAAGACTTGGAAATAGCTAAAAATTAATGAAGTTCCTTTCAGAATATTCTCCACTTTCCATCTACCGTAGGCTAGTAACACAGAGAATGCTTTGTTATTAGATCCATCATTAATTAGAGTTTTATCAGATCAAGCAAACTTATAGCACAATAATAATTGATGCTCACATTGATGTCCTTAAGGCAATACAAGACCCCAAAGCATCTTCATAATTACCAGAACAAAGTTCAATTATGTTCCAGGTTAATTGCAGTGCAAATTATTTAAAGCCAGATCTATAGACATTTCTGATGTGTTTATTGCCCTGCCTTGTTAGAGAAGGGATTTGAGGTGTGTTACATAAAAACACACTGCCCCCAAAGATAGAAAACAATGACAAAAAGGGTAGGAATGGAAAGATGAAGTTAGGGCTGAAGTTGGTACTCAGTGTGAGTGCCTGCAGAGTGTCTGGTGCATTTGTTAGAACTGCACCACACATTTTATTCTGAATGTTCTAACAGCTGAACAAAAACCAGTCCGACCTCCAGCAGGACCAACCCCTTGATTCACAATGCCTATAAAATAAAAACAGTTTGCTGTGGAAGAGAGATATTGCCGGAATAAAGGCTGGAGCAACTTAACTTCCTATGGGCTCTGGTGGAGAAGGTATGTTTAATGTGTTATAGTAACTATAGCAACATGAGGCAAGTGGTAGTTGGAACAATATGAACAAACAACTCCGTAGGACACAATGACAAGCACCTTTGCTCTCCCTGTCCCACTCCCACGCCACAGTCAGCATCCATTTGATGCCTGTTGATTCTCCCCACTCCTTTAGTGAAATTTGGTCCAGTAACTTGAGTCCTCTTTATCAGTCTCAGAAAAAAAATTGTTTCCATTCACTTTCAGTCACTAGATAGTCTCCCTTATAGTCTTTATGATGTTCAGTCTGGCAAAATGACAAGAGCTCTGAACTTTATTTGAAATTGAACGTTTCTCTTCCCACAGGTTGGGTTGGAAGTCTTGCATCTTGTGCCTTTCCAGGTCTTGACATTTTGTTTCTCTCCTTCCTTACACGCCCCCTTTTCTACTCTCATGAGTAAGCTCTCCCAGATTTCTCTGATTTGGGGGAAAGAGGAAGTTTGGGTCAGAAAGCATCTTACTTGACTGAGAGTGCTGTGCCCACACTGTTGGCTGTTGGTGCAAGTGTAGCAAGCGCCCCTTGCAGTTACCTCAGGGGATAGACTCTTCAGTGTGTGTCAGATCCCAGTCCCCTGAGCTCTTCACATTCTAGGAAACACGGATGGAGCTCTGTAGATGTGCTCCTTAAAGCCCCTTTCTCAAAGTTTGAGGTAAAGGGGGAACATCCTTTTTCCTCTCATTGGAGGAGGAAGGGAAATTGCCACAGCACTGTCTCTTCTACAAAACCTTTTTATACCTTTGACTGGTGTTGAGCTAAAGGTTGAAAAACCAGTTTTCTGACACTTCCTCCGCAAATCTCCTTTGTCATCTGTTGTTTGTCTTTCAGCTTCCTGGTGGCCTCCGCTGAACCAGGTACAAAGAAAGAGTCCCATTTTAATATCTTTTTACATTTTTAAACACCATTCTGCCACATAAGTGGATGGGAACTTTCTGCTCTGAGTACCCAAACAATGTGGGTCTGGTGTGAAGTAGTCTGTTAGTCCATGTGGATGGTATTTCATTCTTCTTGATTTATCTATTTTCCCCACTTGAACTATAGAATTGATACATAGTCATTTTCAAGAAGCATTGATGAACAAAAAGGAAATTTGTTAAAATTACTCTGTCCCATCTTTCAGGCATAGTTCCTATTAACCTTGGTTTATATCCTTTTATATTCCTTTAATGTTATAATGGATTATCTTTGCTGTCTGAATCTCACTATCCAAATCTTTGTTTAAATTACTTATAAGTTTTCCTCCAAAACTCAGCATCTGAAAGGAAAACTTATTATAACAAATCCGCATTGTCACAGCAACAAAACCGTTTGATTTGCGCACAGATTCAAGGGAGAAAATACGGAACATGCAGTAGTAGACTCTCAGCTCTTCGCTTGATGACACTGAATCTTGTGCTCACACAGTTCAAACATGATGTGCATCATCTCATCACACTCCCTATATTATTATAGGAAAATATGTTCTAAGAATGCTGAAAAGCCTGCACAGAAAGTAGATGAGCCCATGAACTGCAGAAAACTATTGAGAAAGGTGATTGAACCACAAAGTAAATTTTTAACGTTGATGAAATTGGGCCATTTTGGAAACGAATGCTACCCTGTGTGTTCATTTCAGAAAAGGAGACAGAAGTGCCGGAACATAAAACATATAAAATCAGCTAACGCTACTTGAACATGAATGTGATGTTCAGCTAAAACTTCTGCTGGTGCATCCCTTCAAAAACCCCACTGCTTTTTAAAGACTACTGGAGAGTGAATTTCCTGCTGATGGTATTCCACTCATAAAGACTGGGTGATCAAGGCAAAGCTCAGTGATTACGGGAGGAGCTGCCTCCATTCATCAAAGAGCACACAAGGATGGGAAACTTGCAACCAAGGCTGTTCTGGTAATAGGCAGATGTCCTCCTACTGTTGACAGTTACAGAGATACTTTCACAGTGGTCTTTTTGACCCCAGCATTATGTCATTATCATGGCCACCGAACCCAGGAGTTGCTACAGCCTTCTAAGCATATTGTTTATAGATGGCGATGCAGCATGTGGCACTTCTATGTTGATGTATGATTTGAGGATGCCGGCTATACTGCTTCGATTAAGGATTTATGGAAGAGTTTTGACATTCAGAAGATCTTCACATTTATCAACTGGGCTTCAAATGTATCATAACAAACAATGAATAGAGCATGGGCGAAACCAGTTCCACAATTGTTGCTGACTCCCAGGGTTTTGAGGAAGTGATTAATGCAAAGCAGAAATCCTAAATCTTGTGAGGAAGGCTAGATTCAGTGAGGTGGATGGTCCAAAGGACTTATGACCAAGAAACTTGTACAACCTGATGTGTGTTCAGTTCAAAGGAAGAGAAGGAAGAGGAACCATAAATACTTGCTGCTAGATTTTTAGAAAACTTGGCATTATGCACATAAAGTGGTTGTTCCTGCAACTTTTATTTTATTTTGGGGATCCATAGTTATCTATCATTTTGCATAACGGTTCATAGGCATCCATTTCTAGATTCAAGTGCCAAAAACAGATGACTGTCCTCCAGATGCTTGGACCTGAACTAGGTGTTTGCCACTTTACTCGCTCTCTGCTAGCTCATCCGCACTCACCCTCACCCACTCTTGCACAACCTGCCCAGCAGCAGCCTCCCCACCATCTTTCTCCTCCTGAACTGCTCCTTATTTCATAAACAATCATTTAAAAAAATCCATGTTTGCTTATTTAATTGTTAGTTGTATACATTACATAACTTTAAAATATATGGTACTTTAAAATTTACATTTTAGTATATGCCTGCTATGGTACAAGGAAAACTAATTTCTACTATGTTGTTGCATATTACATGAAAATATATCCACTAAAATGCCCATGAAGTATTAAATAATGATGTAGTTAATGTTGTGTGTAATATATTTTGGAAGAAATCTTTGAGAATGTTATTATATAGATGTTTAAGAGTACTTAAATGCATTTTGGAAAGTGGTTGGGGTTTTGGGATAGGCTTGAAACAGGTTATAATAATTTTTTTCATTTAAAATAATGGAATATTTTTGCTCATTCTCCCACTGCTTCCAAATTTGATATCCAACATATCAAACCATGAAATGATTCAATTAAAATAATGAAGAATGCCTGTATATTTATTTACAATTTACAAAAAATGGGGATACCCCCTCATTGATTTGAATCTGCTCTTTCACAATATGATGTGACCACATATCTATGTAAATAAATAATGTACTTTGACATTTATAAAAATGTATTATTTGCCCGATGGGGTGACGGGTCGGCCAAGCCTCAGCTCGTCAGTCGCCCCCACAGCCCCCTTTTGAAGGTTTCCTATTCATGGCCCTCCACTGAGGGAGCAGGACCGTATGGTTTTCATAAAAAACGAGGAACTGTTTCTTCTCACCTGACTCCAACACTTCGGTCACAAATGACGGAAGCCGAGGAGGGCACTTACCTCAGAGTTTGCAAACCCAAAAGCCAATAGAGGCCAGCAAGTAAGCAGGTGGATGCATGAGACAGCAGAGGGCTCATTGGAGGCTATAAAGAACTAGAGGCAGAGTTCCCTGTCTTAAGAGGGAGGCCAATGTGCAGCTTTTGCTAACAGTCATATAGAAGTAAAAACCAAATATTACCCAGATCTTTGGATTTTTAAGAAAAGGTAAAATTTCCTGTTTTTTAACAAAATTCCCTGACCTCACTGTGTAGGCCAACAGAGCTCAGGTCAAAGAAGCCATGTCTATGGGCTGGACTTAGTCCGTGTGGTTTATTTGCAACTTCTGGCCTTTCCAACAGCAGTCAGCATATGGACATGCCAGTGACCTAGAACCTAGGAGGTGGCCTGCCACTAAAGCGAAGTCAGGGACCATGGCAATTAACACAGCCAGTTGTGTTATTTTAGGACTTGAACATAGTCTGAGATTTTGTCAGTGACAATGGGGACAGGAGGGAAAAGGTCCTCATGGAAGAGGTTGGCAGGAAGAAAATAAAGCAGCAGATGCCAAAAGTAAGAGAAAATTGTGATTACTGAGTAGCTAAGTGATACGGAGTTGAAGGTAAGGTTGTGGGTTAGTAGGAGCAGTAGAAGCAGTGAGAGAGTAGCTGAGTCGTGACAGTCAGGGTTGACAATCTAGAGTCATGGGAGAAGGACCCGTGCCCTGGTGTCATAGGCTGCTGGCTCCTGCATGACCCTTCAGGTCTTTTAATTTCATTCCAGTTTTGGGAAGTCTTAATGGATGATCTAGGCTTGCGCTTCCTGTGAGAAATTTTTTTGGTTTCTGCGGAAGCATAACTATGTGGATGACATTTCTAACTTCCTTCTCATGCCCTTAGTAGTTCCAATAAGTTTTCACTTATTTAAAGCAAATTGAACAAACCTTTGTTTATAACCCTCCCAAATTCTTAACAGTACAAGTGTACAAAATTTACTTATCAATTCCTTATTGGTGAACATAAGATTATTTCCAACTTTCAACTTACAGTAGCCACCCCCCATCCGTGGTTTCACCCTCTGAGGTTTCAGTTATGAGTGGTTAACTACAGTTCAGAAATATTACATGAAAAATTTCAGGGATAAATCATAAGTTTTAAGGTGCATGCCATTCTGAGTAATGCCCAGATCTGTCCCACCCGGGATGCGAATCATCCCTTTGTCCGGTACATCCACACCATGTATGAGGCCACTCGTCAGTCACCCAGTGGCCGCCTAGATCGTCAGATTCGCTGCCATAGTGTCGCAGGGCTTGTGGTCAGGTAACCCTTATTTTGCTTAAGAATGGCTCCCAAGCAGAACGTTTGTGGTGCTGGTGATTTAGATCTGCCAAAGAGGAGCCATTTAGTGCCCCTTGACGTGAAAATGTGTGCACGTGTAGGAGAAAACAGTGTGTGTAGGGTTTGGTGTTAGCCATTGTGTCAGGCACCCACTGAGGGTCTTGGAACAAATTCCCTGCAGATAAGGAGGAATTATAGTGGACACAATTTTGTCATGAAAAACCTTGTACATTCATTATAGTGTGTGTGGTATTCCTCAGGATAAATTCCTAGAAGTAAAGCTTTTCAGCTAAAGAATAGGCAGGCATTCTAACAATTTTGGTGTATATTGCTGAATTGCCATCTACGAAGACTGCAGGCCTACCCTCCCACCAGCCATCTGCCAGAGTGCCGGCTCCTCGTCCTTTTCCAGTACTCGGTGTTATTTTCAACTCTAATCTTCACTAATATTTTGGGTGGAAAATACTGACTTGTTAGAGCTTTCTTTAGTTTATTAATAGTGATAGCTAATATTAATTTAGAGCTATGTGTCATAAGTTGTGCTATGAACTTTAAAAGCCTTATCTCATGTAATCTTCACAATACCTGATGAGGGAGCTTATTGCTACTCACACATTAGAGAAGTCGAAACTGAGCTGAGAGAGGTTTCATAGGATCAAACAGTAGAAAGTGTGATTTTTCCCCAGGTTTTTACCTAATACAGATTGAGAAGTTTTAATTAGTCATTAATTAGCTTTTTTTTTTTTTTAGGTCACATATGCTGCCAATATTTTTCCCTCGGTTTTTCATTTAATTTATTTATATTTCTGTTTTGATAGATGTGCAGAAGTTAAAGTATTTTATATATATTCTATCCATTTTTATTTATGGATTCTGTTTTTATTTTTATGCTTTTAAAGCTTCCCCCATCTTAATATTAAAAGAAAAAACTTACGCATTTTCTCTTAGATATAGCTTTCCTCATATCCAGGGAACAGATACCCTTGGGATTACACTTACTTTTTTCTATATTGATTTTTACATGAGAATTTCTCCTATTTTTATGTATTCTTCAAAAGGTTGATTTTAAGTGCCTGCATAGTATTTTATTATGGCTGTACCATTAATTATTTTCCTGTTACCTCATTGGTAAGTATTTAGTTTGTCTTTATATTTTCACAACTACTCTGATAAACATCCTTAATGCAATATTTAAAAAACAGATTTTACTTTTAGAGAGAGGGGAAGGGAGAGAGAAAGAGAGGGAGAGAAACATCAATGCATGGTTGCCTCTTGAGCGCCCCCTCTGGGGACCTGGCCTGTGACCCAGGCATGTGCCCTGACGGAGACTCAAGCTGGCGACCATTTAGTTCACAGGCCAGCACTCAATGCACTGAGCCACACCCCCCAGGGCCTTAATGTAACTTTTTTTATTACATCTTGAATATTTTTTCAAGACAGATTTTTAGAAGTAGGATTATTGAACTAAAGTGTCTGGACCTCTTTGTCTTTTCATTTTTATTTTTTTTTGAAAATTGACTTCATTTTTTAAAACAGTTCTAGTCTCACAACAAAATTGAGCAAAAATGACACTTCTGTAAGCCCAGCTACTACACAACCACAGCCTCCCCTACAAGCAACACCCTGCCCCGGAGTGGTACACTTGTTACAAACAATGACCCTATGTTGATATATCATTGTTACCCAAAATCTATAATTTGTGTTAGGGTTCACCCTTTGTGTTGTACATTCTGTGGGATTTGACAAATGTGTAATGATATACAGCTGCCATGATAGTATCATAGTGAGTAGTTTCACTGCCCTAGAAACCTTCTGTGTTCTACCTGTTCCTTCCTTCCTCTGCCCTAACTCCTGGCCACCACTGATGTGTTTTACAGTCGCCGTAGTTTTGCGTCTTCCAGGATGTGAAAATTGTGGAGTGTGTAGCCTTCTTCTCGACCGTTGGAGTCACACTGCCACAGTGCTTTCCAGCAGGTTTCCACTGACATGCGCTGTGCCAGCAGCGGTGCCTATGAGTTGTTATCACATGCTATCTTCATCAGCATATGTTTGACTTTACAAAATTACAACTTTGAGAAGTAAAAATGATTTTAATATGTGTTTCTTTAGTTTTGAGTTAGGTTAAATGTGTGTGTGCTTTTCTTTTTTTTTTCTTTATTTTATTGTTGACACCATTACAGATGTCCCCATTTCATCCCCTTTGCCCACCTCCACCCAGATCCCATCCCTCCTCCCTTTGGGGCATCACCACACTGTTATGTGCTTTCTTTTTTTTAGTAATCACCATTCCTTTATAGTGAAATGCACAGACCTGGGCTTTCATGTCACTGAGCAGGTTGCCGCCTCTGGTTGTGGAGGTTATGCCCCAATGGGGCCAGAGAGGAGAATCCAGACAGATGTACAGCCTGCACTTATCAAATCACATGTCCTGGTATGGGGCTACATAGGCTGGAGGAAGGGGGACTTCTCTACAATTTTTTAGGCTGTTATTTCTAATAATTTGCATGAATGCATGGGTTGCTTGTTCTAATGAGGATTGGATTTATTTAGTGGTGAAAATATAGCTCTTCCTAACCCCTGCCTCTCATAGCCGAATCATCTGAGGATGGGGCCTTTACCAAACTTCTGCAGGGACCTCCACATCCTATCCTCCGGGGTTCAGACAGGCTGCCACTTAGCCATGAATTCGTGTAGCACAGAACCGCACTATTACTGACATCAGTGTGTTGCATTCCACAGGATTGTTGGAGCAAAATAAAAGTCGAAGACGAATGCCATAGCGTATGGCAGTAATAATTTTAGGCTCGAACATTGTTCTTTGGTCAGGTATTTAAAAAACAACAAAAATACTTACTTCCCCAGCTTTCTCAGATCACGGCGCCCTCAGGGAGCATCCTTCAGAGAATGTGCAGAGCATGAGCTGCCACCTTCCAGGGGAGGACACCACTTTTCCTCTTCCACTCGTGGCTGTTGAGTTTGCTCACATCTTGTCCAGAAGCCCAGTATTTCCAACACAAAAAATACAGATTCATGTTCACTTTGTGAATTACCTAATCTAAGATATTGGAATAAATCAAATCACGATGAAATGTCATTGCTGGCAAATGTTTCCTGTATTAGAAAAAACACAGATTTAGGAATCAAAAGACCCAAATTCAATTCTTAGCTCTAATGCCCACTGGCTGTGACATCCTGGATAAATATCTTTAGTAATTTTGTCTGTATCCACATTTTATTTGTAAAATGAGGATAATGTTTTCTCCTTTTTGGAGAAATTGTCAGGAATGATAAAAATTATTCATGTAAAGACAGTATCACCAAAATGCTAATTAATTCCAATTTCCCATATAGGTAATAAACATGTTAATACCATCAAATGGTGACCAACCTGTAAAAGACTCATTGGTTGAAATGATGGCCACCATCAGGCAGAAAAAATATCTGGAGTGACAAAACAGCAAAAAGTACTTGCATGACATTTTAATTTTTATCAAAATTTCACTCAGGTCCTAGTAACATAAAGTCCTCGTTTCTATTCAAGTCCTGGAGCTAACCATGTGTAATTTTTTTAAGGAGTAAAGAACTTTTCACTTCTTTCATTCTCAATAAGTATTTCGGATCAAAGGCTTGAGCTAGGTGCCAGGACTCATTTTGTAGATGAGGAAGGTCAGGGGTTTATCCCTGAGTCAGGCCTTGCAAGTCCTTGTAGCATGCGCAGGGGGATAGGACTTTCCGCAGCTTGGCCAGAAGAGACTCTGGTAGGTGTGTGTATTATGTGAAAGTTTGACCAGCAGTATTGCTCCAGCACTCTGAAGGTCTTTTCAGGTTAATTTACAAATTAACACTAATGATGCTCATTGAGCAAAGTTCACCCCTTATTCTCAGTGTCAATTTTAGGGGTTAAAACAACAAAATCTCTGTGATCACTCCACATTTTTCTAGGACAGCATTTTTTTATCTTGCAAATTTGAATTACCAAATTACTTTTTCACTCTGAGCCTTAATATTCCCTCCTGGGAATTATAACCCATATTTACTCACTTTTCTTTCTCCAAGGGAATAGTGGATGATTAATGAGGTAATGAATGTGAGAACTCCCTGGGGGGGAAATATTTCATAAACAGGAAGAGAAGACTTTGGCTGACTCACTGATTCCAACAGCTCAGAGCTATGGATAAATCCTTTGGTACAAATCCTACCTGCTTAGTCTACTCACTAAGTAGGTAGTGTACACTCTAAAGCTGGATTCTGGAGCATTTTCTAAATGTCAAACTTTGATCCTACTTATAGCAAAATCCCTCATCCAGTCTGTAATTAACACAGAGTGTTTTTGAAATTAAACGATTCTTTTGCAGGGTGGGAGGTAAGGCGGGGCTCAGTACTAAGGCGGAGTTGGATTGCCTGTGTAATGTAGCCAAGAACTGCTTTGCTTGGTTTTTCAGCATCTTTCAGAATAAAAAGGCCTATTCCAGAACCACTCCCTTTAAAACAAATTGATGTTTTCATTATCTGAAGCTTTTCTAGGAGAATGGAAATGAATTGGCAAAACTTTAAGAAGCTAAAAGCAGAAGATAAAAACTCACAGCTGGAAGAATTGAATGAGTACTATACCCAGCTGTTTTCCAAGGATCTAAAAGGATGTTGAGGGTGTCGAGATGTTACTGTAGATGTAACTGAAGACTCATCATTATGCCTCTGGCTCTGTGGGTTGAAATAGAAAACAATTTCAGAAGAACAAATAAAGAAATGATTTTCCACCCCAACTTTTGTGTTAAATGAGAGCCACAGAATTTTGTCAGACTTGGAAATCAGTCAGAAGACACACTACAGTTGATACACATTTAAGAATGTTATGTATTCTTGATAAATTGGCTTTTTAAAAATTGTTATAAAATGTCCTTCCTCTGTATGTATTTTAGCCACAGCTTCCTTAGTTTGGCCTCATCTGTCAATGCCAATGCTCTTCTATCTGCTTTTGTGTGTGTGTACACACACACACACACATACATATATGTATATATATTCTGCTTTTTGTTTTATATATAAAATCTCAAAATTTCTTGTGTTGATAGTTCTCATGATCTCTTCATTGTTATAGCTTTAAAAATTAGTTTATTAGGGGGCATCTCTGATCATTGGGATGAAGCTGGAGCTCTTAATAAATGGTGCTGGACAACTGGATAGCATTTGGGAGAAGATAAAAAATATATATCTATATATATAAATATATAGATATTTATATATACATAAATATATATATATAAATATATATATCTTACACTACACACAAGAATGAACTCCAAAAGGTTAGGGATCTAAATGTAAACAAAAATGAAAACATCTAAGTGTGTGAAGAAAACATGGGGAAATTCTTCTTTAACCTTATTAAGGATGTAGGAAAAGCCTCTCTAGTCATGACTCAAAATTCAGGTAATAAAAGAAAAGATTGACCAGTGTGACTACTAAAAAAACTATTTCACATACACTCACATCATGGGCAAAATGAAAGGACAATTGACAAACTAGGAAAACATTTCTGTAACATATTCCACAGATAAGAACATATACAGATCTTGCAGAAATTGAAACACAAAGGACCAAGAACTATTAGAAAAATGGGGGGGAAACCATAATAGATGCAAAAACATCTAAAGAGTTTTCAAACATAAAAAGGTTCAGATTCACTTATAATGAAAGAAATGCACATTAAAATAATACTCAGTATAATTTCTCACTATCAGACTTGTGAAAATCAAAAAGCATCTCAACAGGTTTTGTCAGTGAGGCTGTCAGGACACAGATGCTCCGGTACAAATTGCTGGTGAGAATGGGCACTTGTCCAGCTCTTCTGAAGGGAAAGCAACCCCTAACGACACTCCACAGGCACTTGGTTTTTGACTCAGAAACCCCACCTCCAGAAATTTAGCCTGAATATATACAAAAATATATATGCCAAGGTTATTTATTGTAACATTTTTGTACTTGCAAAATACTGGAAACAGGTTAAATTTGACCACATAGGAGAGTCCATTATGTAGGTGTGCCAAATCATATATATGGAGTACTATGATATTGTGGAGAAGAACGAGGAAGATACACTCACATCGTGGAGATGAACTTACATAGAGAGATTTCCAGGGCATAAATTAAGTGAAAAGAAGAAGTACAAAAGAATGTATGCAGCAAGCACACTATTCGTTGTGTGAGAAAGAAGGGAATGTAAGAATATAAGAAAATACGTATGTATTTACACATTTGTGCAAAAGAAATATAAGAAAGATTACTGAGAAACTAGAGGCTGGCTATCTCAGAGGTTGGTGGAAACGGTGTGGGAAGAAGGAAGGAATGACAGGTTAGTAGGGATGAAGAAGAGCTGCACTAATCTGAATACATTCAGAGGTATGACTTTCAGAACCATAGCAATATTTCCTGCACAAACCTCCCTAAGAAGTAATTAAAATCAGCCAGGAAGTGGAGGAAATCTAAAATGGAATATAATCAGTAACAAATGAACCAAACCATAGTACAAATCAGTGGCATTACTGTACTCAATGGATTTAAAAAAAACCTTAAAAACAAAAACTAACCTAAATAGCTTTAGAAAAATCATATTTTGATTGAATATTATGAAGCTAAAGATGAAAAGCTATAAACAAATACTGTTATATAGTTAGTAAATCTGTACTCATAAGGGAATAGATTAGCAATTGTGTAACCATTTTATATGCATCTCTTATATGCAGGTAAATATAGTATATTTTATATTTACTTATAATACTTAACAAATGACTGTATTATAAATAATGAGAGCCCGGCCTCTCGCTGTTATTCATGTAAAGACAGTATCACCAAAATGCTAATTAATTCCAAATTCCCATACAGGTAATAAACTTGTTAATACCTTCACAGAGAAAGAAGTTACAGATAAATGGAGAAGGGCAGAATGACCCTCATGGGGTTGCGCTGGAATCACAGGTATCCATACGAACTCATGGTTTTAATATACAAACAGATAGATAGATGTATAAGTACATGTAGATGGGTGTATGTGTGGGCTAGTAGTCATGTATATATATATATATATTTCTCAGCTTTGTTGACAGAGACAGCCTAGGAGGAATGATAGATACTCCAGTAGCCATGAGCACACCCTGTGGCAAACTCTTGGTTTATAATGGTAAATACTATTCTCCAGTAAAAGAAACCAGAGTTCCTTGGAAAAGTGATTCCAGAGCTGGACCAGAGAAAACAAAAGATGAGACTGGCACATCTTGTGGAGTCAGAAAATGAGGAAAAGTGCTGAAAAAAAGGGTGATGGTATATCATAAGGAAACTGAAGAAACTCCAAGTGGCCAAAAATGGGACGATTTGAACAAACTTAGATAATTGGATTATGAGCATTTGAATGATATAAATATCCTTGAGCCAACACTGATATAACTAAGTCATCAAATAAATAAGTGAGGAGAAGAGACAGCTCTTCCTTACAGACAAATTCCAACTAAAAATGTAGAAGGAATGAAAGAAATCCAAAATTTTTCCTGGGTAAGATCCACTGAGTAAGATCGACACTAAAATCATTGGACCAAAGCTTGAGGAGAGACAGCGTATTCTCACGCCCTCAGACCATCCCCACTAATCACGAAAGGAGTCATAGTGACTTTAGAGAGGGCACGTTTTGCAGGCGTGACCTAGGCCAGTGATCGGCGTTCCCATCACCAGCACTGAGGTGAGAGTCACCGAGGAGGACAAGCCGCTACTTCAGGTGGTGTTCCTGCCCACAGGCTCAAGGTTGATAGAGCTTGGAGAACACTATTGAACACTATTTTACAAAATAACTGACCAATACTCTGTCAAGACCATGAAAGACAAGGAAGAAATGGGGACTTGCCACAGATTGTGTGGAGAAGACTAGGAGGCAATGTGGGATCCCTGATTAGGCCCTGGGCAGAAAAGGGACATTAGTGGGAAAACTGGTGGTGTCGGAGTAAAGTCTCTGGTTTCTGTAATAGCTTTGTGGCAATGGTAGTCTCCTGGTTTTGATAATTAAACTGTGGGTATTTGTGTTACTAACATTAGAGGAGGCTGAGTGATGAGTCTATATGAACTTTGAACTATTTTGCAGCTTTTTTGGGGGAAGATCTCAAATTATTTCAAAATAAAAAGTTAAAACAATTTATTAACATTTTAATCTTGTCTCAGAAAGGAGAGTATATAAAGATACCTATTTAGTTTGGAATTTTGAAATTAAAAAATACACATTTACTTTTTTGATTAAAAATATTGTTTATTGTGGTTAAAAACTATACTATAACACTTACCATCTTGCCCATTTTCAGTGTATAATTTGGTGGTGTTTAGAGTGCTTCCTTTGTAGTGAAATAGATCTCCAGAACTTGTTCATCTTGCAGAACTGAGACTCTACACCCATTTGACAACAACTGCTATCTGCTCACCCCTGGCCTCCCTATGGGAGTCACCATTTTGCTTTCTGTTTCCATGATTTTGACTACTCTGTTTACCTCATATGAGTGTAATCCTACCATATTAGTCCTCTGTGACTGGCTTATTTCACTTAGCGTAATGTCCTCAAGGTTCATTTATGTTGCAGCATATGACAAGGTTTCCTTCTCTTTTAAGGCTGCATAATATCCCATTGCATGCATCTACCACATTTTGCTTATCCATTCATCTGTTCACAGAAAATTGGGTTGCTTCTACTGCTCAGCTATTGTGAAGCATGCTGCAAAGAACATGGGTGTGCACTTATCTCTTTGAGACTTTGCTTTCAATTCTTTTGAATATATACCCAGAACTAACTAAGGTTGCTGAATTGTATGGGATACATTTACTTTTATTTGTACTTTTAAATTGTGAAATATATCATATATGCAAAGAATACATTATACCTATATATACATGTATAAAGAAGAAATAAAATTTAAAGGATAATAAAACATTCATTTCTTACCATTAAGCTTAAATAGTACCAACACCTCAGAAGACTCTATGATCACTTCCTTAATTTTATTCCACACTATCCCAGCACAGGTAACCGCTGCTCTCAATATTACATTAATCACTTCCCTCTTTTCTTTATGGTCTCACCATATGTATATTTTTCTAAACAATGTATTGTTTAATCTATGAAACAGTTGATTAATGTGGTATATGAACTCTGCAAACTGCAGTCAAGATATTTATAGCTGAGCCATCTCAAGGCTCAACCTGCTAACAGGCTCGCTCACATGACTGTTGGCCGGACTCAGGTACCCCCTGGCTGTTGTCTGGTGACATCGGGTCTTTTGTCATGTGAGCCTCTCTGTAGGGAGGCATGCAACATGGCATCTGGCAAACCCCAGGTTGAGAGAGGGAGAGAGGATCAGAGGGGGAGCATGGATGAAGTCTCTATCATTTGTGCAACGTGGTGTCGGAGGTACTCATTGCTGTATTCTCTGTGGTAGAAGCAAGACACTGGGTCCCATCCACACTCAAGGGGAGGCAAAGAACAAGGGCAGGAACAGAAGCGGAAGCCACTGGGGACTGTCCTGGAGGCTGACTTCCACAGACAACAGCAGCAGCAGCAGCAGGGAGGACAGAGGAGGAGCAGGACTACAAGCTAGAAGGATAACAGGTTTTACCCCGGACACACTCTGTAGAAAGCGTTGTCCATCTGGAAGTTAGATGTGAGCCTGAGACCTCGGTCAGGTCAAAACAAGAAGTAGAGATTTAGGTATCTTCAGCCTGTCAACTGCAGTTAAAGCCATTGGTAAGGAGCGGATAGCACTCAAAGAAAGCTGAACTGTGGAGCACATGAGGATAGCCCTGGTCGGGTAGCTCAGTTGGTTGGAGCGTTCTCCTGATATGCCAAGGTTGTGAGTTCAATCCCCTGTCAGGACACATACAGGAATCAACCTATGAATGCATAAGTAAGTGGAGCATAAGTTGATGTTTTTATCTTTCTCTTTAAAGTCAATAAATATGGACTTAAAAAAGACACATGCAGATAAAGGGAAGCTCACGAAGGAGATATATATGGATGGGGTGGCCAGAAAAGCAGAAGGACAACTGAAAGTGAGATATCACAGAAACGAAGGGCGAGACTGTTTGAAGAAAAGGGGAGAAGTCATCCATGGCAACGACCACAGGGACGCCCGTTCAGATGAATCCTGGGAAGTATTCACCGAATTGGAAATTAAGAGGTCTCTGAATGAGTTTAGACTCCCGCCTTGAGAAGGCTGTAAGGAAGTTATATATCACCTCTTGTGTGAGTGTATTGTTCCACTTGTAGGGCTATTTGAGAGAGATCATAAATTCCCATTCTGCCAATCACTACCCAATAAAAAGGCTGAATTTTAAAGCATTTTCTGTTAACTCCCTATCTATAAAAGATGATTTTATGTTTTTGAACATGTACGTGTTCCTATGCTCTTTAAAAATGGTAGACTATTTCTATAATTGCTGACCATACGAAATGCATTTCCCATCACCAATCTCATAAATATTCAGCTATTGTACCTTTCACCAAACACCTAGAGATTTATTCATTATGTGGAATTGCAGTCTCACCCTTCCTTCCTGCTCCTTTGTAAACAGAAAGATAATATTTCGGCAGTTTTTGCAATGCCTCAGCCTTGAGGGAATGTAAATATAAGCATAATTGATTTTCTGAACTTGCTTTTTTTCCTACGTTCCAGTGCTTTCTGCATTATAGGAGGGATGACTGACAAATCCATCCTGATTGCTAATTAGAAAGCAGACTATATTAAAAGCACAGCACATACATCCAGTTTGCTCTCCATGCAAACCCTGGAAACGTGACACTTCTTAACACCCCAGCGCCTGCTGTCTAATTACCTGCTTCTTTGCTTTGACTTCGCCATTCAGGAATCACGCACACTAGCTGTGTCTGGCAGGGCAGGGGTGACTGCTAATTAAATGGTGGAATTCACTTCGCCTAACCTTGACTCCTCTTTCCTTCCCCTCTCCCCTCCGAAGTAATACTTTTCCTCAAAAAGCATTTCTTCCCTTCAAGTCCTGGCCGGATAATGAAGGCTGGTGCTCTTATCCCTGTATGAAGCCCACATTCTCAAGGTAATTTTACTTCAAGCTTTGGCGAAATAGGAATTCCATCCTCTGCACTTTCCAACTCGGGTATAAAGAAGTCTTTTTGTGTCAGTGCCTTTAATGACAAGGTAAGACCCCCGGCGCTCCTATTCTTCGTACATCACCTCAGCAATCAGCTAGTGGCCCTGAGAGGCCAGGCCATCTTTGCCTTTGTGTGTGAAATGAGAGTTCACTACTGACACCAGGGAATCTGTGGGCACCTGCAGCCTGAAAAGGACGGATTGATTTTCTGTCACCCTCCCACTAATCTGAATGTCACCCCCAGAGTGCCCAGGATTTAATTGATCTGGGACAACGTCACAGCCACCGCAGCCCCTATCGAAGGATTAAGAACAGGACGGAGGTTGGAGGCACTCCCAACACTGAAGGCAGGGAGATCTGCGGCTTTCCTGGGACCTCGTGGTGAAGCATTTGAATAGAACTTGATTCTTACCAGTGCTTCAGACTAGTTTCTCTTTGTTTAGCTGAAGGTGGTTTGGAAGCCTCCTAGGGGACTGAACCACATACAATTGTCCATATTGGCATGTATTCTCGTTTTAAAGGTGGCATTTTCATATAATTCAGCTTAACATTAGCTCCTGTCACATATGTGAAAGATCAAGCCCTGATAAATGAAATACATTTGGAAAATTTGCCCTGATAACTAATGGATTAGTTATGTCACCCATTTATTCATTAACAAAACATTTGCTGTGCATTTTTTCTTGCACTGAGCATCGAGGCAAGGGTGCCAAGGGTTGGGGAAGTACTGGCACTGCTTAATTACCCAGCAGGCAAATTAGGCACGCATGTAAGGCCCTGCAAATAGGGCAATATATTGTCTGTAATTTAGTTTAAAATCATTCAGCAGAGAAAGTGTAATACATACGTGTGCGTTTAGCTAGTTTAACCTACCTCCAGGGGCAGCTTGCTAATAGTTGAAGTACCTCAATCAGAAATACACACTCCAAGGGAGGTTAGTTAGCATTTGAAAGACTTTAATCAGGTAGCTACTGTAAATGTTTAACTCTTAGCCATCTCAATTGGCACCAGAGGGTTTGTTAACTAACCTGAGGGATGCTAGCCGTAATTTTAAATAAGTGAAAAAAGCTGTATTCATGATACATATATGGCTAGAAATGTGGCACAGGCACCACCGCTTCGCATGGATGAAGTAGAAGAATGTGGGGGGGTCTTGGCCCTGGGTTCCAACTCCCATCAGAAGGTTGGCTGGCTTCCTGTCACAAGGGTATGGTTGCATTTGCCTCGAGTGGACTGTCTGTGGAAGGTGCCTGTTGTGGTGCTTACACGGAGAGAGAAAGGAAATTCACGGAACTTGTGATACTGGATATATAATTGTACACGATTGGGTTAGTTTTCAGGAAAAAAAAAACATTCTGACAGCTGTGTAGAGGATGCATGGGGTGTTCAGGGGCTGGAAGAGAGTGAAGAGAGTGAGACCGATTAGGAGGCTGCGGTAGTTACATACTGAGGGCAGCCTGAACTAAGGCTGTGACAGTGTGAGTGGGTGGAGAGCATGGGCTTGAAAGATTTACAAGAGAACAATAAGTGGATTTAATGAATAACTGGATGTTATTCAGGGCATGTGGGTAAGAGGGAGTCACAAGGACCACCTCCAGGGTAATTGATTCACATGGCACCATTTACCACAATATAGAATCAAAGATAAGAAAGAGGTTGGGGACCAGCTGAAAATAAGCTCCTTTTGAATGAGATAAATGTTGGATGCCTGCAGCATATTCAGGGGGAGTAGTCCAACAGGTAGTTATAGATTTGTGTGTGTGTGTAGGGTCTGACACAAATAACATCATTTTTATTACAAAACCTTTTATTAAAAAATCATAAGCATGTAATTTTGTGACATAACAATATCACACTCAAGCACACCATATGACATTTTAGGTGAAATGTTCAAACTACTGTCCATCTCGTGTGAGACATTCACATGCCCTACAAACCATGCTCAAGCAGGTGTTACTTCTGCTGGACCCTGTGTGTGTGTATATATACACACATACACACACACAGACTATACACACATACACACATATACATATGTGTGTGTGTGTGTGTATATATAGATATATCTATATATATAGATGTATATCTATCTATCTATCTATCTATCTATATATATATATAGTTTGGGGCTCAAGAGGAAGACCTGGGCTGGAGATAAATATGTAATACATTCAACAAACATCTATTAATCATTTTCTATGCTCTAGGCCAAGATTGGTATGATCCTTGCCTTCATTATAGTTATAATATTGGGCAGACATGGTATAATGGGCACATTTGAAATCTTAAGGATGAGATCACTTAGGGAGTGTGTAGTTAAAAGTGCAGAAGCAGGATCCCATGAATGATTAACATTTGAGATGCAGGAGGAAGAAAAGGAGAAAGAATATGAAAGATATTGTATGAATAAAAATGGGGAGGAGGGCTGGCCAGATAGAAGGAAAATGAGGGCAGAATGATACCAAGGACATCAAGGGTTAGAAAAGTTTCTGAGCGGGAAAGGCGAATGGTATGCAATACTGCAGAGATCAAATAAATAAGGAGTGGAAACATCCATTTCCCATGGCTCTTTGGAGGTATATGAATGAAAAATGAGAAGTGATAGAGCGGAAATGAATCTTTAAAAAGCTTGGTCATAGAAGGCTTCTAGAAATTATTCAGCAGGGGGTTTTGGAGAGCTTCCAGCTTGATATGATGATGTAGGGGCAGGAAAGATGCTTGCACAGAAATGTAGTAGGGTACAAGGAGCTAAACACTGAAATGCCAAAATAGTAAAGGAGACAAAATAAGTTACTTATTTCAAACTTTGTTCATGAAAGGAAACAAATACCCAGGTCCCCACATATTTTGGAAAGCAGCCTGAGAAGTGTCAGCTTCTCTAACACAAACCTGTTGTGTGAGCATCGAGCAGACAGCAAGTGCCCCGAGAACACTCCTGCTGAAGTGAGGGGGACACGGTGCCAGGATCGCAGAGGCCCTTTCATGTCTGGGAGAGCTCTGACAGGCCACTCGGTATGCGACACGGTTCCAGGAATGTTGTCCCGTTACAAGTGAGTCAGCATTTCTGGGACTGTCACAGTTTTACTAGAAATAAGTACCACCTTATCTTTCTGAGCAATTACTTTCAAGAAGTGTAACGGGAAAAAATGTCAAAGCTCTGCCCTCTCCAAACTGATGCTTCATTTTTTTTAGGTTCTGTGTAGAGTTGTTTGTTGTTAACAACTGTTTTCATTAGAAAGTACAGGTGGAGCCTATTGGCAACTAAAGGCAGCCAAATCTAGCACCTGGACCAAAGGTAAGATACCACCTAGTAGTCTGGAGTCTACAATATGGCTTTGAGGTCAGATGGGCTTGGGCATAAGTCCTGACTTTCTCATTCACTAGGTGTGACCTTGGTCAAGTTACTTAGCCTCTCTGGGACTCAGTTTCCTCAGCTGTATAGTACAAGCTTGTTTAATAGTGTGTGTGCGTGTGTGTATTGTATATATATTTGGTACATAAATCTGGTTGACATCATTGGTGAAATCTGAGCAACATCTGTTCAGCATCTGTGTATAATAAGCAAAGTACTCTGTCACATACATTGCAACAAGGTGAGAAATAGCCAGTATAAAAGATGGTATAAATGACTTTTTATTTTCTATTTACACCAATAGGTCAAGTAAAAAGGTAGTAAAATTGATGCTTAAAATCTCAGGAGAGATTTAAAGTGCAGCAGAAAATAATTTCAAACCACATTGGTATACTACCATGCTATTATAAAAGAGTCAATAAGAAACCTTGAATGGAGATTTAAAAGTAAAAGGTAGTAATTGTTACTTGAGATGATTTAAGGGCTAGAAAATGATGTTGTTTCCATGGTTTCCTGCTATCTTTATCACTTTATACCCTCAGAGAGGGCTGGGCCACTTCCACATTTTGAGGCACCTAGTATCTCTACAAACGGAGAAATGCTAAAACAAGGCTAAAATTGTGGAATGTAAAAGAAAGTGTATATATGGATATGTATAACTGTATCTATGTATCTTTGATCAATTAATTCTTTTAACACAAACATATGATGCAATATAAACAGGCGTTTCATGAGATAGTCACGTGACTTATGAAAAACTTGTATCAAAGTCCACAAAGGGCACTATGAAGTACATCTTTTAACCTGGCCAGTGCATCCTCGGGAAAACACCGCAGCCTACAGTTGATGGGACGACACTGACCTGTGTGCACGTGAGGTCTGGGCCTCCCATACACAAAGGCCATGAACTCTTGGTGATAGACTCTGAGTAGTACCTGTGAAAGCTCAACCCCTGGCATAAAAAAGATGCTCAAGAAAAGTTTGTAGAATTAATCAGTGAGTTCTTTTGTCCTGATTATCACCGAGGAAGCTTGTGAAGATCTTTCAAACTGGCATGCTGCTAGATTGGGTAATAGCTTGAGATTCCATTCTTTTTACAAAGGGACAGAACACATTACCTTTGCTGGGCTTCTGTACTCTTTATATGGGTGACTTCCTTTTAATCAGATCGTGCTCGGTGCTGAGCAGAAGAGGGGAAGCAGAAGATGGTGAGGGATGTGGACAAAAAAGCTCCATCGGCTTCAGTTTGCTTGGGCTGTTACCATTCAGAGCACCGACAGATTCTGGGTTTTACAAAGCGTAAATGACACAGTCTCAACCCTGCAGTATGCTATTAGAAGTCAATTCTATCAGCAGCAGCATCTGGGCAGTCCTAATTTTCCTGGAAGTTAAGAGAAAACCATCTGTTTTTAAATACAAGGCTTCTTTCTAAACTCTAACCCCTGTTCTTAATAATTTAAAGGTGTGCTCACTCCAGAGACACAGTCGCCATCTTCATACTTCACGCATCTGGGATTGACTAGTCTTGCTGACCTTCTGCAAGATGGCTGGTTCTCATTGCTAGACTTTCTTCTCATCTCAATGTGACTCACTTCTGGCAAAGAGAAAGTATGCAGCTTAGCAAGCTCAGCTTTGAAGCCTTCTGAGTCACGAGGGCCTGGTTTTTCCATTCTAGATGGTCTAATGCTTCTGTTCATTCTCCCCAAGTAGGTAATTAATTCTTGCTGGTGTGCTGCAGAGAAGGAAAAGGCAGTTTGCTTTGTGTGAAGTAGAAAAAGGTACCCCTGCCTTGAGATACTTTACTGACATTTACCTGGAAATTTTCATGACAAATGAACGCATATCTGTGATAAACAATGTTAACGTTGATCCCTAGAGTAGTGTGATGCATACTCGATACAACCGTATGTGGTGGTTCTGCAGGGATTTCCCAAAGGGTATAAAAATATGATGGTAGAGGGGAGAAAAAAGTGGTCAGGAAGGAAAACATTCAGTGAAATTAAAAACAGATTCTTACTTACAATCTGTAAGATGTAACATTTATATATTATATTCTCTGTGGCATGAACGAGTGAAAACTAAAATCCAATTAATCTTTAATATACTGATCTGAAGATTATTATATCAGCTTTAAATGAATCAAAGTGAACCAGGGAGGGCAAATATTTGGCCCAAGCCTGTTGAGTGGCACAGGTAAGATTTAACTGGAACTTTCTCAGCTTCTCTTTTGGAAGGGCTTATTTTTTCTTGTTTCTCACTAGCCATCCAGATGAGACTTAGAGCAGAGCTTTAAGGTACAAATAGAAAGTGGCAAAGGCTGAATCTAAAAATAGATTTGAAGGTTTAGATAAATTCATAGAAGACAGACCCATTGTGGTAACCAAGGGAGATGAGGATGCCCGAGGAGCCTCCCTAACTATTGCTCGCAGTAGCTGCACCGAGGAAGGCTCTGGAGGCGGCCGCTGACAGAGTTAGAAGACGAGGTCAGGGTTGGGGTGTCTGTTTCCTATCACCATGGGTCACCCTAGAGTTCTTATTAATGATCCCCTTCCCTTCCTCTTTCCCTCCTTCCTTCATTCTTTCTTTTCATCATTGATTTTAAATTTTATGCAGACGCAAGCTATTGCTGCACCAGGAAAGAACTGGGGCCACATTTCCAAATACCACAGAGCCGTGGAATGGTCTACGGAAAGCTCTGTTCCCTTCTTTATCTTGGAACATTGGTGATGATCCTCGCTCCTCCACTTGGGGTTTTCTTACTGGGCTGTGAAAGTAGAAAGAGCAGGTCTACTGAAATCTCAGTTTTAGTTTCAGCTTCTAACTTTTTTCTTCCTTCATTGATTGATTGCTTTATGGATTAAGTCATTCATTCACTAGAGGTAACACATAGTTTTTTTTTGATATAAAATGTTTGACTAAGGTCTATAAAGATGAATAAATCATGGTTCTCCGTTTGAAAGAGTTATATACTGACAAAGGTAATGATGACAGGCTAATAAAAATAATAGCAGCAATACCATATATTGAAGAGTTACTTTGTGTCAGGCATGAACTAGTTACATTACACAGAGATATTATAATCTGACTCACAATGATTTTGTGGGATAGTTGTCATTACCTCTTTTTGGTAGCTCCAGGAACTGGAGCCTATTGTGCAGGTGAATTTCTCACTTCACAGCTAGTAGGTGGGGAAGGGGATAAAACACACAAAACATAAACAAGAAAGAAAACAAGGAGGACTAAAAGGGGAGTGCACTGTGACCTGTAAGTTTACAACAAAAGAGATGAACTCAGACACCAAATTGATGTCTGAACTGAGTCTTGAAGGATGGGCAGAGTTTGGGTAGGCTGAAGCGAGCATTCCAGGTGGGGATAGTGTTGTAAGTACTTGTTGCTTTTGGCTGCCCAGCTTCTGTTGTGTGTTGTCTTTGTATTAAAACTCTAACTTGCTTTTGGAGAATTTTCTTCTCTGTTTGGATGAAGTTTGAGAAACTGCCATCAAGGTGCTCTGATTTTCTCTAGCTGAAGCCAGGTCAGTTGGATACTCTGGAACTGGAATCTGCGACTTGAAAAACACCAAACCAAAACAAAAGACTCAAAAAATCTGGAGCTCAGCCCTGGACGGATGGCTCAGTTGGTTGGAACCTCATTCTGCACACCGAGGGGTTGTGGGTTCAGTCTCTGGTCAGGGCACATACCTGGGTCGTAGGTTGGATCCCTAGCTGGGTCACGTATGGGAGGCAACCGCTCTCTCACCAATGTTTCTCTCTCTTTCAAAATCAATAAATACATCTTCAGGTGAGGATTAAAAAAAATCTGGCACTCATTTAGTTACTTTGGTTGTGCCCGGAAGAGATTGTCCAAAATTCCTGCTACCGAGCACCTCCCTCCTCTACAATTTTGAGTTCTGATCTTTCTGTGCCGTGCTCTTTCTAGATTCTGTAAGCTTTCAGAATACCCTCTAGTTCCTAAGGTAGCCAAAGTCAGTTTTTGTGGCTTGCAACAAAAAACTCAAAGTGGCAAGATAAAGGCACGTGTGGGGTACATTGTGGAGTGCCAAGCCATCCGGGTTAATGCATGAAAGAGGAAAGTGAGACAACTGAAAATGTAATTTGGAGAAAGTTGTATGAGTTTGAATGCCAGATTAAGGAGGCTGAACTTTATTTGGTGAAAAATGAAGAACGATCAAATCTTCTAAGCTGGGGCAATATTATGTCTCTCTTTCAATATTTATCTGGTAGCAATGTGATTATATAAATTGGAGAATATGAATACTGGAGGCAGGGTGACTAGTTAGGAAGCTGTCGCGGTGGTCCAGACAGGGGGACACAAAGGCCTGGGCACGATGTAGAAAGTGTCAGGGAAAAGGTGTGTATGGATGAGTTTCTTGTTTGTCTGCACAGAAGCCAGGGTGAGGGAGCGCTGGTTTGTAACAGAGCCAGTGGGGAGCACATCCCACAAGCATATAGAGCTGATGAATTCTGCCATATTGCCCCTCAAGCGTCCCGGAGAAGGAGGTTGGACTCATAAAGAGAAATGCAGAAATTCAGTCTGGAGAGCAAGTTAGCTGAATTTGAACCAAATTAAAATCTCGAGTTGTTGATGCTGAAGCTTTGACTACTCCCCTGACAAATACTTTTTGGTTGAGGCAGCAGGCAAGAGAAGTTCCCGTTTGGAAGATCTGGTATTTCTCAGGTTTCTTTCCCTAAAAAAAATAAAATACAATAAAATACAAGCCCTGTTTTTTTTAGTGGGTCGTAAAATGTTACAAAAGGGAAAACATTAGTGAGCAATAAAAGGTGTGTTTATGTGTAGTTATATGAAGTGGGCGAGAGGCCAAGTCCCATAACTGTGTTCACTTATACCTTGGATACTGAACAATTATGAAAGAGCTTTAGGCTCTTATCTTGCTCAGCGTATATACTAGAGACAGCCTTTGTAGCCCTTCCAGTTCAATCAACTTGATAGACTGAACTGGGGAGCCTGCACCTTTAAGTGTTGACAATAAACGGCATTGTGATATTATCAAAGATGGTCTTTGGAGCTCATTTCTCTCTATTTTCCTCCCTGGCTTGGCAAACACATGTGTCTACATGCATCCGTTTGTGTTTGCAGCCAGTATCATTGGCTCTCAGCCTATCTCATTTGGCAACATCCGCTGTTACCAGGTTTGGGGACACCAATTTCAAGTGACATTTTGTGTTCAGGCAGTAGAGCAGGTGGTTTTCCATTGTGAAAACTAGACCCTTTATGTCAACAGATATAAGGTTTCCCTAGGGAAAGCAGGGTGGTGCCCTATTTAATTGGCTGCAATGTTCCTTTCCCAGTTCTCAAAGCCCAGCAGGGAAGTGGGAGGAACATTTTGTGGGAGGTAGATTGGGGGACCTTATTCTTCCCCATAAAATGCCTACAGAGGCAATGCTCATTTCATGTAAGAGCAAGGCTAATTCTGCCTTTCACAATAGGTTATTACGTGTTACATACATGGTTTGGGGAGGCCAAAGATTTTATCTTAATGTTGCTTGATTCCTTCTTAGTCCCTATCACTTAGACGTTTTCTTGTCAAGCAGGACTGAAGGCTCTCTTCAAGGTAGAAACTATCGTGAAGAAAATGTCGCAATATTAAACTTCCTTTTGCATAAGTCTTATGTAGTTGAGTCTATTCGTTTCTTACTGCTTCTGTCACAAATTCCTATAAATTTGGTGGCTTAAAACAACACAAACTTCTTATCTTACAGCTCTGAAGATCAGAACTTCACTAAATAAAAGCAGGGAATCAACAGGGCCGCATTCCTCTCTGGGGCCTCCAGGGAGAGTGCCTTCTTGCCTTTTCCAGGTTAGAGAAGCCGCCTGCATTGCTTGGCCTGGCACCCGCTTCCATCTTCGCAGCCAGCAAAAGCTCGTGATCTTTCTCGCTGACACAAACTCTTTATCTGCTGCCCGCTTTCACTCTTGAGGACCTTTGTGACTATGTTGGGTCAGCCCAGACAATCAAGGAAAAAATCCCCCTGTTTTAAGGTCAGCTGATTAGCAACCTTAATTTCACCTACAACTTTAATTCTCCCTAGCCATGTAACGTAACGCATTCATGGAATCTGGGGATGAGGACTGGACATCTTTGAATGTGCTACCATTCTGCCTGTCATAGTGAAGGGTTTGAAAAATCTGCTCCCTTCTCTTTTGTGTTCTGGTTCCTTGTGGAACTTTAAAAAACATTCCTAAAATGTATTCAAACTAGTTCACAGGCTTCAGAAATAGCACACCAATTTTTTTTCTCGAATGACTTCAGGGTGCTAGAAGCTGTTAGTGATACAAAGGAGAGCATGTGGGATTATATTACCTCTAAGGAATTTTTACACACTCTTTGCGTGGATGAGACAGCCATGCACAGACACACAGCATGGCAGGACTTGATAAATGTCATGGACCAGTTCAGCCAATCAGTGCTGAGGGAGTTCAGAAGAGGGAGCATGGCTCTGAATCCCATTGACCAGACGTTTCCCCTCCCGACCTACGGTCACTTCTACCAGTGGAACATTTCAATAAGGCTGCGTGGGAGCAAATTTTCTCCATTATTTTTTATTACAGCAAGTATCCTCCAGCACAGAAGAATGGGGAGGAGGAGGAACAGAACAAACGCCAAGTGTCTGTGCACACTGGCCCCAGACAGCTATAACTTACATAACCCTCCCTTTACACTACATAATGCTGGACAGATTTCTTCCTCTCCTTTAAAGCAGCCAATTCCTTCAGACTGATGACAAGAGTCGGCATGAGTCTGAGAGTGCTGCTCAGTGGCACCACAGCCGTGGTAAGTCAGGAGAGGGGATCACTTCCTACAGGGATAGGCGGAAGGCAAGGAGAAACCCGTAAGCATTTTCAAATGTGACTGCTGGAAAGCAGTAAACAGCAGCTATTCATAATTCCTACCACAAATGTTCTGGGGGCTTTTCAGCTGCCTTCATTTTTGAGCATCTTCTGGGACTAGACATGGTTGGTGTGGGGATGAAGCATCTTCGGGGAGAGCTCATGTACCCACTTTAAATGGAGTCTCTGGGACTTCCCCATCTCTTTTTTATTTGTAGAACAGTATACCTAGTAACACCAGAAATGTGCTAAAATCACCGCTGTGCTTTACTGATGTGGTGGAGGGAGCAAGAACAAGCCTTATCCCCAAACCTGCCATTGCTGGCCAGATCCTTGCAGCAATACCTTGTCCAGTGTCACAGGACACAGGAATGCTTTTCTCCTCCTGATGCAGCAGCTCCTTCCTTAACCTGCTGCAAGCTACAGCCTCTGGAAGAGAAAGTATGGAAGCATACAGACATGTCCCCCCTCCTGATAAACACCAAATGGCTTTAGTTCAACATTAAAAGCATGTCACGTACATCGTCTTAATGTGTGAAAACAAAATGATTTCTGAAAAGGAATTCTTTTTCATCCAGAGTGCTTCTTTAGTTTGAGAATCTTTTCATTCCTAGTAAATATGCCTGCCAAAGAAGGAAAAGGCATTCTGTAAGACCTGACCTCCAGCACCGCTGAGGGGAGTCAATGAGAAGCAGGCGAGCAGGAGAGGCAATCTCAGGGGTGGCTCCCTTCCTAATGAATAGCAAGGCCAGAGAGCTGCCCCTGATTCATACTTGTGGGCTGGAGGGAGATCCCAGTTTTAGGTCCGTTGGAAAATGCAGTCAGAAGCAGGTCAGGTTACTATTCCCTTGGCTGCTTTTGAATCCTTTGTGACTTCTTCCTATGAAATTGCCCTGGTGATGCTTAAAGCCAAAAATCTATTTCCCTCATTATTTAGAGTGGCAGTAAGCTGGAGTAAGGAAGTCGGGGGCATTACCTAAATCATAACCATATAGGCGATGATTTCCTTTACTTCCACTAGCAACACTGCCCGTTAGAGGGCTGTCCCTCAAAGACAAATTATTTTTGTCATAAAAAAGCAGGCCTATAATCATAGACCTCTCCAGAGGGAAGAACTTTAAAGGCTACCATTCTGCCTTTAAAGGAACATATTCTTTCTTTCTGCATCCCAGACAGATCTAGCCCTCTACTTAAATATTTCCTATAATGGGAATCTCAGAGCCTGATTAGTAGACCAGGGGTCAGCAAACGTTTCCTGTAAAGGGTCAGATAGTAAATATTTTAGACCTTGCAGGAGTTAGGGTTTTGTTGCAACTACTCAACTCTGCTTTTGTGTGACAGCAGATATGGACAATAAAACTTTATTTATCAAAACATGTGGTGGGCATAATTTGCCTACCTGAAATCAGACCACTCTTTTGTGGGACAAACCTAGTTGTTAGGAAGTTCTACCTGAAGCCAAAATTTGTTGTCCTTTAAATTAGTCACACCCTTTTGCATCTTTTACCACATATCACTGTGCTTAAAAAAGTATTGGGTTGATTAGCTACAACTCTGTCTTTTGCGTCTAAATTATTCATAACATAAATTCTCTAACCTGAGTCACTTTGTTCTACAGATAAAATGATTGATTGTTTTATTTATTTATTCATTTATCAGTCACTTACTGAACACTTGAATAGGTGCCAGGGATATAAAATTTTTTTTAAAAAATTGCCCTTTAGTTAGCAACAGGGCAATCGGAGGAAGAGAGAGGGGGGAAAAGGTACAGAGAATAAAGTAGTATAGATGGTAGGTAGAAAATAGACAGAGGGAGTGTAAGAATAGTATGGGAAATGTAGAAGCTAAAGAACTTGTAAGTATGACACATGATCATGAACTAAAGGGGGGGCAATGTGGGTGGGAGTGGGGTTCAGGGTGGAGGGGGTGAAGGGGGAAGATGGGATGCCTGTAATAACATAATCAATAAAATATATTTAAAAAAAGTTTTCCCTCTAGGAGTTGGTCTTGTGGGAGATGATAACTATGGTAGACATATTCACTGGAGTCCATAAGAGCACGTAGAAGCGGCACCCACCCATGCGATGGAGGGTGGGGGGGCTTTCTCAAGGAGGTTGCTCTTGAGCTGAGTTTTAAGGACTTGGTCATGTAGAAATTGGCAGTGGGTTCTGGGAATTGTCTGTGCAAAGGTATGCAACTGAGAAACTGCAGCTCTGTATTTCAGGAACCACAAGTAATTTAGCAGGACAGGAGTGTAATACAACCGCACAGCTGAGGACACTGGCTGGAAATCTTGACCGACCCCCTTGAAAACTTCTCGTGCCCTGGCACACACACTCATTCCTAATTGCATGTAGGTCTTTGTCAGCTGGCACTTCTCAGGAAGTGTTGCTTCATTGTTTTGTAAGACACATAAGATTAGGGAGATAGTAACAGGAAAGTGCCTGGTTCCCAGGTTACTTGCTGTCTTTGTGGTTATTTGTAACAGAATCTTATCTTCATTTATACAAGTAGAGAGAAACAAAAGTAAAGTTCCACATTATTTGTATTAGAGTTTGCCTGTGTTGCTTGATTGTGGGAAGGAGAAGGGGAGGCAATGGAAAGTAGATTGCCTTTACTTAATTATACTTTGCTTCGGCTAGAACTAAAGTTGTTCTGGTTCTTCCCTCGCTCTCTCCCCTGTCAAGGATGCCCTGTGAGCTGTCTTCATTTGGAAGTGTCCTCCTCATCCCTCAAAATCCAACTCAAGTAATATCTCTGTTAAACCTACCTATTTGGGTCTCCCACCATCCAATTTTATTTGTACAAAAATCCTACCACTTAACCAACAAATAGTACTGGCAATCTATCTGTTTATATTTCTCTTTTCACTAGACCATATGCTCCTTGAGGACAGGGACTATGTCTCTATTATTTTTGTATATCCCATGCTTGCCAACCCTGCATACCTCCTCCTACATATTACATACAGAGTTAATGCTCGTGGAATGTATGAATGGATGAATGAATGAGTTAATCTATTGTCTGAGAAGAGTAGTGATTGGCAAAGGAAGTGGCTGACAACACTTTTCAAATACTGCTTGCCAAAATTACATGCAAATGAAGACAGAGTGCTCATATCATTTACATTTGTATAATGACCACAATTACAATATGAAACAACAAGAGGCAGTTTATATATCCAACTGGAACTCCTGAGGCTGCCCTATCCATCATGAAACACTGTGTGGAAATGCTTTAATGAGCTCCTGGATATGGTATAATTTACCACAAGCTTTGCAGCCTCCACGGGGAAACTCCCTGTAGGTCCCAAATGTCACCTGCGTATGAAGCTACCCAAGGGCAGTTGGAGTATAAATGATGGAGATCAGAGTGTTATTCTATGAAGTTAGGTCAGCTGTGGGTATGCTACCAGTTTCTTCTGCTTGATCCATTTTCTGTGCTATAAAAGGCTAGACAGTCTAACTGGACCAAGAGTGAAAAAAGTAACACAGAGAAGAAAAAGTTATTTTTTCCTTTCCAGTTTTGAAGTTACTGAATTTTTGTGTCATCCTAGAATGTACCCAACTGTGAGATCTGAATAACACCTGAAAAATGTAATGTGATTCGTGTTTTTACAAATTTCTCTTGCACGGGTGCCGCTGTAGTTCCCCAGTGAACTGCATCTGCCGCACCGTAACAAGGGTGGGCAGGTGCGCGCTGCCCTAGTCCTGCTTCCAGCTGCGATAGTTGACGGCAAGTGGGAGCCCAGAGGCATTGAACCTAAGGTGTTTTGGTTCTTTCTCTGCATCTGAGCTTTGATATCTTCACACTGCATTTCATGAACAATGGGCTTCTAGAACAATAGAGAATTTGGGTTGTTATAAAGGTTCTTATCAATTTTATAGAAGTTCTTTTAATACAAAGGAAAACAAATTGAGCTGAAAAAAGTCCCTATGAAGGAATAAGGGACGTTCCGTTGTAAGTAGAGTGTTGTAGGGGATGAGGGGTAGACGTTTCCCCAAGGTTTTTTGACACACAAACTACATATGACCTGACAGCATTAGAAGAAGAATGTCATTTTAAAACAATTTAGAAAGAGCCTTGCTTTGTGGCATTTCTCATGATTATAAGCTGGGAACCTGGAACAAGATATCAGAATTTAATAAGCCAGTTTATGAAAAGCACTAAGCAGCAGGCTTTTGCTTTACTTTAACCTTTTTAATATTCTGGAAGGTAATTGTCCAGACCGCCTCCCTCTTCCAGGTTAATGAGGTGCCTAACAGGCCACAGCAGAAAACGACTGCTCAATCGAATTAAAGAAAGAAAGAAGAAAGGAAGGAAGGAAGGAAGGAAGGGAGGGAGGGAGGAAGGAAGGAAGGAAAGGAAGAAAGGAGAGAAGGCAATAAAAACGAAATGGAAAGGTCTGAAGTTGCGTAGGCTTTTATTGTCTTTTGTTCTGTTTTCTCCTTGTGATGGATTGCGGAAAGGATCAGAAAAGGCACAACATGAATCTACTCTTGGGACAATGATTGTAATCAAAATAGGAAATGGTACAAATGTAAGCCATTTTCTTGCAGTTTAAAGATTATAAATCCCTTATTCATCTGTTATGATCCAGAGCCTAACTTGCGATTTTTATAGTTCTTTTTTACGCCCAGAATTTTAAAACTGCAATGTAAAGGGACTACAGCTGTTCTCTTTCCGATTTGGATGTTTAATCCCCGCTCGGAGCGTTGCACCCCAGTCTCCCCTCCTTCTGCCCATCTGCAGCCTGAGCCCACTGCCAATGCCTCACACACGAGAAACTCACCATGGTCTCTTCCCCTCCGAGTGATTAAACATAGCACCAGCTACTCCGAGGGGCTCCGGAAACATTTAGGAGCACTTGCCAAGGGGTTTGCTCTTTCTCGAAGAATCGAGCCATTCCCAAAAGCATTATGGAATTTAAACTGGTAGTGGGAGATGCAGCAGCTTTGAACCAGGAAGACCTGGATTTTTCTCTTCAATGTGCCTCTTTGTAGGAGTATGACCTTCCTTCCCCGAGCCTTCAGTTCTCTCATCCGGAAAATAACTGCACCACCAGCCGCTCCGGAGCTGTTGAAGAGCAAAGGAGCTAACGCTTTGGGAACTAGGACCAGCTTTTCCAGTGTCAAGTGCTGTCAGTGGGATGAAAAAGCCAAAAGGGAGATGATAGGAATGATGATTTGTGGCCTTGCAGAATTTAAGTGCATGGAACGTGTTGAGCTAGATTCTTCCTCTTTATAAAAGACTCCCCCAGTCCCTTGGGAGAGCCCGTTCTTCCAGTACACTCCGGCGGCGGTGAGTGTAAGGAAACACCCTTAGGATGATTTCCTAAGCTGCATCCCGGGGAAAAGTGAAATTGATGCAGCTCCCAAGGTGCTCAGCTTGTACCCTGGAAGAATCTTGTTTGTTGAGTATTTTGTTCTCACATATATTTTTCATCTCTTAGAATTTAAATTGTTTTATTGTTTATGCTGTTAGAGTTGTCCCAGTTTTCCTGCCTTTGCCCCCCTCCACCCAGCCTGCCCCACGCTCCCACAGGCAATCCCCCCACTGCTGTCCATGTGTCAATCATCGTTTTTCCTTTTTTTTTTAATTGAAATTCCCCCAAGACGATCAAGATATTCACATCCCCCAATATTTACCAATACAATGAATGCAGTTTTATGCTTATTATCTCAATGCTTCTCAATCTGAAATGCTTTCTGTTCATCACTGTAGTCATATTTGGAAAATGACATCAAAACTTAGTCATTGATCAAAGTTACCAAATGTATCCTTTTTCTGTTCTTAGAAGGACCTGCTTTCTGTCTGGAGTGAGCATCCTTGGAACTTCATTGCATGTTTGCCCGCTGCAAGCCTTTCCCCGGGCCTGTCCGAGTGGGAAGTAACCCCCGTCCGCACTGCGCTGTGGTGTCCCATCCTTATTTTCTAGTGGCGCACTGCTCCTTCACTCGCGGCCCTGCCTTCCCGCGTGGCCCCGGCGGTCTTTCTACGTACGCACGGAGAGCTGCTCATTTCCCATGGTCACTGCTGACCGGGACCCAATAATTATTCAACTTTGAGTTGGGTGTCCCGAAATTTCCACACTTGGGGAGCACATTTTATTTTGTGGCTATTTAGGTTTTGCATTTCTTAATTTTATTCATTTCAGTGTTCCTTTCATTTCTAATTTCTATGGAGGCAGGCAAAAATCATTTTAAGCCTGCTTTTTACCAGGTGGTCTCGTGATTTTAAAGAATCTCTGCACATTAAAATTCTATTTTTATGTAATATCATTTTAATAGAAATGTTCATTTTTATGGAGGGAAAATGACTGATAAAAATTTGAGTGGTACTTAGGAGCCTCTTATACCCTTTTTATTGCCTTTTGATGAGGCTTAATTCATTAATAAAGGAGGATGAGTTGGACTGTGACATGTTTTATCTCCTATCATTATTCAACAAAAGAGAATATTTTTTCAATGAAAATTTTAGAGCAAATTTCTAATTTTCCTTTTCTGAAAACTACATCTAAAAAATGGAATGACCTTGGACTCAATTCAAAATTGAAATTTTACAGCTACTCTTTCAAGTCACCTGCTCTCACAACAGCCCGGGGAGCTAAGATCTATCATTGTTATTTCTGTTTTGCCGACGGGGTGAGTGACACTCAGAGAAACAATGTGGGTTGTCTTCCATCACGGTGCAGCAGCTCCGTCACTAGGATCCAGGCTATAAACCAATTGTGCAAAATTTTAAACTCAATTGCTAAGCATCTTTCTTCTCTTTCACCATCTTAATTTTCTTCTTCTCTATAAATATTTTCAGAGATTTCACTCTATCCTAGACACTTTAAAGAAGGCTTGGGGATAAAAAAGTCACTTCTTCTAGAAATTCACGGTGTCATGGAGAAAAAACAGTGTATGCGCAATGCATTCTTACACGATACAGTACAAGGCAGGGTGTCCGACCTGTGGCCCACAGGCCACATGCATCCCAAGATGGCCATGAATGCGGCCCAACAACACAAAACTGTAAATTTACTTAAAACATTATGAAATTTTTGTGTGTGTATGATTGTGTGCCACAATATATTTAATGTGTGGCCCAAGACAACTCTTCTTCCAGTGTGGCCCAGAGATGCCAAAAGGTTGCACACCCTTTGCAGAGTTATACTGGTGGTGTGAACACAGTGTGGTGTGATTGTTGAGAAAGTATGGTAGAGGCTGCCTGGTTTGGAGAAGGGAGAAGTGACATTTGAGCTGAGGCTTTGAAGGGCGAGTGGAGAAGAAGGGGAAGAGTGCAGGAAGGAGTGAAAACAAGTGAAGGAAGGTGAAGATTGTCAGGGTGTGGTATCACACCAGGTATTACTGAAATACAAGGTGGTCTGGGGCAGGGCGACTCAGCAGATGGGCAGGACTGGGTCTTGAAGTCTCAGTGCAGCCCAGGTCGTCTGGCCTGTTCTGCAGGAATGGGCTGCTGCTGCTGGTGTGAAAGCTGTGCAGCGACCAGCACATGTGGGATTCTGAGAGATTGCTCTGGTTACGACGTGGCTGAGGGATGGGAGAGAGAAGACACTCAGAGAGTGAGGCCAGCCAGAACTAACCACAACTCATCAAAGATGATAGAAAGCCTGAGTGGAGGCAGTGACCATGGGAATCCAGAGTGGGGTGGACAAATCTGGGGTTTTGAGAAATAAAAGACTCCGAGTTGTAAAGCATAAAGGAGAAGGCAAGTTTCTGTTTCACAAAGATCTAGAATTCTGGCACAACACAAACATATTTAGTTTAAAATTGTGATTATTTGAAGCACAACTCATTAAATACCTCAAATAATTGGTTTTCTGTGCTAAACATCGATGGGGAACACAAATTACAAGAAAACAAGCTGGGAGTGATTTTGTTTTTAAAGGAGCAATTTCTATGTTTTTGTTCTTTTCAGTTCAATGTCTTACCTCTTCACTGTCATTGGTGCCCTCTCTCACCTCTGAACATCACCCTCTGCTTGTCCCCCATTTCCACACACTGTAGCAGTGTCCCCTCCATCCTTCCTGCCGCAGCTGCAGAGGGATCCTTTCACCCCTGGCTACAGCCCCACCATAGGTGCCCAGGAGCCCCTCCCGCTAGCACATTAACTCTTTCAGGGCAGGGATTGTTTTTCACTCTGTTATCTCTCGGAGGCAGGGCACTGAGGCTTTATTAAAGAGTCTCTGTATGTGCCACACAATGTCTAGACAATTAAAATGCATGTGCAACTTAGGGCTCTCAATGTCATTGTTTCACAGATGAGGAGACTGAGACCCAGATCACAGAATGAAAGGCCAGTGCTTTTTACGTTATTTCACATTACTGCCCTAATGTCTTTTTTACGTCCTCACACATAGTTGGGTGCTCTCGGGAGACGTTTAATTAGCATACACAGAGGTGGATCTTCTCATCAACAGGTAGCTCTCTGTCATGCTTGCAGGTGGATAGGGAGTCCCTTGTCCCTGGAGTACATGAATAGTATTATGTTTCGCCTTTATCCTGAGTTAAATGCCGTATTGTGAGTTAGTATAGGAATTTCACTTTGCTGCCACTTATGTTTTTATGGGGTAATATGACTCAAGGGACTATAACTGGTTACATTTGTAACCACTATGTCCTTGGCTTTTCCTGTGGTAAGTACACCTGTGTCACATTTACAAGACCACAAATCTCAGTGCTCTTCAAGTGTCTTCCTTCCTGTTAGCAGGATGTTTCGTCTTTTCTCAGGATCCTTTTCTCTGAGTACCCCCAGGAGCCCCTGTTGTGCAAGGTGGTTCACTTTGTGGTTACCATCTCTAATGAGCCAAAGCAAACTCTACAGCTCTAGGGGTTAGAAAGGCTTTATTGGGAAGCTTAAAGCAAAGTTCAGCAAGGTATGGTGTACATGAGTCCCACGGAAAAGTGCTGGGTGCAGGGCACTGTGCGGAACACGGTAGGAGGTGTATGTTTCAGGGGCAGCACCTACCTCCTTCTCAATGGCTCAGCTTACAGAGCAAGCAAGAGAGCAAACTCCTCAAGAGGGACACCAGTAGACTCTAGGGCTTGCACAGTTGGGTGTCTGGGAAAGCCAATCGCCTTGTCTCCAGGGTTTGTGGAGCCCACGGTAGCTTACAGCCAGGGTAGGAAGGCCAAATTCCTGTTAGCCCCACGTGCCAGGAAGACGGGAGAGCTCCCAGTGTCTGCTGACTTTTATTCCAGGTCAGTACTGGTCGGTAGAAATATAATGCAAGTGGCTTATGCAACTTCAAGTGTTTTAGTAACTACAGTAAAAAAGTAAAGAGAAACAGGTGAAATGAAATGAATTTTTAGTAATATTTTCTTTGAATGACTATATCTAAAATATTATCATCTCAACATGTAATCAATTTAAAATTGTTATTGAGATTTTTTAGTTTTTAAAATACTGTCTTTGATCTTTGAAACCAGGTATATATTTTACACTGACAGAATCAATTCAGGCACTAAATTTTCTTTGGAAATACTTGATCTGTACTTAAATTTCATACCATTTGTGGTTAAAAAGTAGATTTTCATACCCAAATTTTCCAAATATACTTCAAAGTTTTCCAATCACTCAATTGAATATCAGTTTTTTAAATTTAACTTTAAGAAGTGAAGTTAAAAGATTTAAAGTTGAAATGAAATTTAGGTCTTTGGTTTCAGGAGGCATATTTCAGCAGCTTGATAATCCTATGTGACTAGTGGCTACTCTTTTGGACACAGATTGATCTCCTGGAGTCATTTTGGGGCAATCCCAAGAATGTATAATGCCAATGTTACCTGAGACCCACAAGGCCTTAAAAACAGTGATCAAGGATAAAACACAGAGAGGCAGAATATCGAGTCCCAGCTTGGGATATCAACTCTGGCTTTGCTGCTTTCTAGCTATGTGGAAGGTACTATTCTTCTTGGGCCTCAGCTTACTCACCTGTGAAAAGAGATGCTTTTCCCTTTTCAGCTTTGCAGTGAGCACCAAATAGGACAATGCGTAGTGTATAGTGAATTGTCAATAAAAGTAAGGTGTTACTGCTTCAGAGTTTAAAAATCACTTCATATTTCATCATCTTATTTGCTACTTACTAGAGTCTCATTAGGTAGGGAAGGAAGTATTATCCCATTTTACAAAAGAGCTAGGACTTAAGCTTGGGTCTTCCAAATCTAAGCTTATTTTGTTTTCTATCTTATGCTCACCATTTCCATAAGCTAACTTGAATTGAGCAGTACCTGTGAGAGGTATTGTGAACAGGGCTTTACATTTAATAGCTACATTACATCAATTTTCCTCTTTGGGTTTTAAGGAAGCAGGGCCTGACACAGCTGTTCAAAACTGTGAGCCAGCAGCCCAGGGCTCAGAGAAAAGGCTGACTTGCTATCCATATCAGGGTTTCCGTCTTCCCATTTCTCACTAAATATTTGCCTTTCTACTTCCCCAAACATTATTTAAAAAGAAAGTTGAAATCTTGATCATTAATGCACACTGCCTTGGATCTATAGAAGATGATAACAAAAAAGCATATCCAATATTAAGTTTTCAAGTAAGTTCCCATACCATTTGTTAAAGAAGGTATGTAGAGAGTGATTTCAAGCTCTAATTATCTCATACAGACTAAGTGTTTCTGGTTTCTTCTCATTAAGGCATAAGCAGAATATGCTTACACTGGTAACTTTTGGGATGTTCTTTGGGTCTGTTTTCTGATTTTTCCTGCATTTGATGGCTTGTCAAAAATAGGTGCCTGTCCCCAGGTGTCATTACATTCTATCTTGACAATCTGCCACTTGTCAAGGCTGCACAATAGTCCTTTGTGTCCATGTCCCAGGAGCCCAGGGAACCACTGAGTAGATCAGGCAACTTGTGAAATATCTGATTGAACTTGGACTCTATCACACTATCTCAATGAATCAAGCCACTGTAAATCAAAGCCTTGCTCTGCCAGCGGTCTCTCAACTTTCAATACATTTTGATTTAAGGGACTGGTCTGTGATCATCTCATATTTTATGAGATGATATCCTGTGAGTACAGGGAAAGAATGAAACAAAATAATCAGAGGAGAAAGTTATGAGGAACAAAAGCAAGGGAGATAGAAACAACCTATATATGGCATCATGCTGTTATTTGTAAAAGTAGTTGAAACACCATAATTGGTGCTCTGTGTAGTACTCATTAAGTGACCTTTTGGACTGCATATCCAAAGGTCATAAAAATTTTATGCCACAAATTTGGTGGAGGTGGTCATGAAAATTTTATGACACAAAAAGTTCTGCAAATTATATATAGATATATAATTTGTGGAATATATATATATAAACAGGCAAAGAAAAAGTTCTATGGCTTGATATTTTTCTACAGTGTGATACTAAATAAGAATAAAGGATTTTTTCTTCTTATCAAGGAACATGCACTTAAGGCATAATATTAAAGAAAAGATAATAAAATCACCCATAACTGTCTCCACTAAAGATTACCATTCTTAATATCTTATTGTATTCCCTTCCAGTCTTTTTATATGCATATATTTTATAACCTAGTTATAATTATGCTATATATAGTTTTATATCTTTTTTCTTTTCACATCATAAAATTTTTATATGTTACTAGGTTAAGCATTGGTTAGATTGTCATAAATGATTTAGTCTATTACCTATGTTGGAAATTTTGTTGAGTTCATTTTATTTTTCTATTTAACATAACCCTGTGATGAATACCTTTTAACTCTCATCTTTTAATACATATTTGATTATTCCTTTAGGTTAGGTTCTCAAAAGTGAAATTATTGGGGCAAAAGGTATCAACTCCTTTAGGGCTGTTTGTGATACACACTAACAGATTACTTTCTGGACAGATTTCTTTTTATTTATCCAGTTCTCTGTTCCATCAGTTGTATAGAGAAATGCCTGGAAAGACGTATTCCCTAAACAAACACACGGGCATGTAAATGCCCACATGCGTGTGCCTCTCTTGAGAGGAGTCACCTTGGAAAGCTGCACTCACTGCAGCGCAGGTGGCTCTGTGTGAGCCGTCACTTCAGAGATACACCTGATGCTGGACACCAGGTAGCATTGTGCAGGTGACCGTTTACTCTACTTACCAATGTGAGTTCTGAGTCATGTTTGGCTGTTTTTAAAAATCACATCACCTGCTCTCAGAGAAGAATGGCTTGCCACCTTTGCAGGTATACGAAAGTATGAATTGGCAGCTCTGAGGCTGTGTCTTGCCTTTGCTATTTGCATTTCCTTCTTCAAGGACCCTGGTTTCGCTGAGGGCTGCTGTGACCATCGAAGCAATGCCATGGGAAGGCCAGCAGTGAGGGGGGGAGTGTGTGGTGTGTGCCATTCATCTATAGCCTCTTCCCCCAGCAGTTTCTAAGTCATTGTGGTCAGCTGGATAATTCGATGCAGAAAACAAATTTAGACCTGTGAATCGGGGATTAGCATAGTACTCATGATAAAGTAATTTAATTAAGAGAAACAATTTGGTTTTTCTATGGTGTGTGTTAAAATGAGTTTTACCTGATGAGAAAGAGAGAGAGACAGCTACAAGGGACAGAGAGAAAGCAATAAAGCAAAATGTTAATAATCAGGGAATTTTATGCAAAGGGTGTATCTGTTATATTGCAGTATTGTTGCCACTTTTCCATGGGTTTGAAAAGTTTAAAACTGAAAAGCTGAGAAAAACATCTGTTGGGGAGGAAAAATAATTTTCCTTGTACTATTATAGGTATGTGGTTGAAACACCCCTGTAATAAAAAGACAGATTAACAGGAGAAAAACAAATTGAATTATGTATGTAGTATGGGAGTATGTATTACGGTAGTCCCACCCAGACATGGGACTCAAAGAAGTGACCAGAACAGGAAGCTTTTATACCTTTTACACAGAGAAACAGTAAATTTGTATAGAATTGATGAGGCAGGGGAGTTTGAGCTAGAGTCATAAATGGAGAATTAACAAGCTTTGCTTATATAGGCTTCTCAGCCCTAGGTGCCTTGTCTGTGGGGATAAGGATTCCTCTTATCCTCTTGGTACAAGGAGGGCACCTTTCATGAGAGGGATTTATCTCCTGCTTTAAGAGGAATGAAGGAAGATCAGAGTGTCTTTCATACATAGGTTCTTTGTCCCATAACTTTGATTAAAAAATTAATATGCCAATGTGGCATATTTTAGGGTGACATTCTAAACCCTTACCCATACAAACAAACAATGCCAAAATGCTTTGAAGAATGATCAGTGAATGATTGAGAATAATCAAGTGCCTGGCATTAAGGCAGACATGGAGCAAAACACATGACTTTCATGTTGTATGAAAGGAGAGAAGGTTGGTATGCTCCTTGACAAGGATGCAAGAGGGTCTCAGCCCTAACAACATGCACACAGTTAAGGCACTGCCACCTACTTACTTCATGGCATCTAACCAATGTTTTTCTTAAATATAAGTCATGAAACCATAAAAGTCCTAGAGGAAAACCCAGGCAGTGAAATTTCAGATATTCCATTTAGCAATATTTTCATTGATATGTCCCCTAGGGCAAGGGATATAAGGGAAAGAATAAACAAATGGGACTACATCTAATTAAAAAGCTTTTGCATGGCTAAAGAAAACATCAACAAAATGAAAATAGAACCAACCGTATGGGAAAACATATTTGCCAATGATACCTAGAGCAAGAGTTTGATCTCCAAAATCTATAAAGAACTTACACAACTGCACACCAAGAAGACAGACAATGCAATTAAAAAATGGGCAAAGGACCTGAACAGACACTTCTCCTAGGAGGACATTCAGAGGGCCCAGGGACGTATGAAAAGATGCTCAACATCACTAGCCATCAGAGAAATGCAAATTAAAACCACAATGAGATACCACTTCACAGTGGTCAGAATGGCCATCATAAACAAATCAACAAACAATAAGCGCTGATGAGGTTGTGGAGAAAAGGGACCCCTAGTACACTGTTGGTGGGAATGCAGACTGGTGTAGCCACTGTGGAGAACAGTATGGAATTTCTTCAAAAAACTAAAGATGGAACTGCATTTTGACTCAGCAATACCACTGTTGGGATTATACCCTAAGAATCCTGAAACACCAATCCAAAAGAACCTATGCACCCCAAATGTTCATAGCAGCACAATTTACAATAGCCAAGTGCTGGATGCAACCTAAGTGCCCATCAGTGAATGAGTGGATCAAAAAACCATGGTACAGTTACACAATGGAATACTATACAGCAGAAAGAAAGAATTCCTGCCCTTCATGACAGCATGGATGGAACTGGAGGGTATGATGCTAAATTAAATAAGCCAGGTGATCAAAGGCAAATACCATATAATCTCACCTATAGTGGAACCTAATCAACAAAACAAATGAGCAAAATAGAACCAGAGACACTGACATAAAGAATAAACTGACAGTGACCAGAGGGGAGGAGGGAGGGGGATGACAAGGGAAAGAAGGGGAAGGAGAACGTGTATAAAGGACCCATAGGCATGGGCAACAGGGTGGAGATTGACTGTGAGAATGGGGCTGAGGGGTGGGTGGGACAGGGGAGAGCAATGGAGGAAAAAGTGGGACAAGTGTAACTGAATAATTAAAAAGAAAACCTAAAAAAAAAATTCCACATGATTTTCATGTGGTTATGGGTGGCCTCCTTTGGGATTCCTTCTTTGGGGAAAAGGCTTCTGAACTTGAACTATTTCTTACAGAAGAATGCCCAGTGGAAGTCTCAGAATTTATGTTTTATGGAAAGAATTTATCATTCTAATGCATAAGACAAGTGGGGAAGAATCTCTTTAGATATTTTGAAAGACAAGTTGCCCCTAGCATTAGAGATCAGCGGAGTTTCCCATCCAGATGTATCAGCAAATGATGGAGGGACCTAGGAAGTAGTGGAACATAAAAGAAGCCATGAATATAGAAGTGTTTAGGACATGTTCTAGCTATACAATGAATAATATTTAAATTGGTCTGATCATAGAGGGTATCTCACTTCTCTTTTTCAGCCAATATGCTTTTCTTTTGTTTTGCTTAATGTTTCTAAAATATTACAGAAATATAATATGAAATTCCATGTATTTTCAAGAATATAGCATAAAAATAGAAGACATCCTACTAACACTGAAACTTTAATTTTTTATGTGAATAAACCTTTACAGAAATTATACTTGGAGATACTCATTTTGGCCAAAACCTAAGAGTAGTTGCATCATCGGTTTCTATGTCAGGTTAACTTTGAGCTGACAGGAAAATGTTTTCCAATATGGCAAAGAAGCAACTGTCAGACTTTAAAAGCAGCATATAAATTACCCAGGGATCTCATAAAAATGCAGATTATGATCCCACAGATCAGGGGAGGAGCTTCAAACTCTGCATTTCTCACTAATTCCCAAGTGAAGTTGATGTTGCTGGTCCATGGACCACATTTCAAACAGCAGGTAGAGGACAGAACAAGTCTTGGAATCAAGCAAGGTCTCAACCTTCATTGCAAAATGGAGAAAATGCATACACGATGAGATTCTTGTGAAGCTGATATAAAATAACCCTTCTGAAAGTATTTTGTAAACTTTCCTTTTCCTAGTATTGATTTTTTTCTAATACCATGCTGCTTTATAAATTCTTCTTTGTAGGCAACTCAAAAAACAAACAAGGGATGGAAGACCAGGGGCAGTAAATTTCGCTGCATTATTGCTTCTGAAGGAGCCTGACGCTGCTGGAAACACACAAGCAAAGCCCATTCCCATGGACATTCCTGTTGCACCTGTTAAGAATTCTGAAGATGTGATACCTGTTGAAGAGCTGTGATTAACATTTTTTTTCTGAAAAATGTCTCTTTTGAAAGTTTTGGATTTCCATTTCATGTTATCCTTCCCAAGACCAACTAAAGCAGCCCTCCTTTTTCTACCCAAGCCCCAGACAAAATAACCGATGGTATTTAGTATTGGATTTGGGGAAAATGATCAAAGAGTGAAGCCATAATCTAACAATTGTAATTATGCCATCTATAATGACATGATTTAATGATATGGTGTTTTTCAACTATAATCTTTAGGCACTGAGGAGTGAGAGAACTCTCCTTTTCAAAGAATCAAGGTAAAGCGATTGAACAGTGATGGAATATTACAGGCCTTCCAGAAAACAGTTGAGTAAACAAATCAGCAGTGCCAAGATTCCAACCCAACTACAAAAAACAACAGTTACTCACAGAACATAGAAATCCGTTTGGAAAATGAAATTTGAACACTAGAGTTAAAATTCAAAGTGGACAAGCTTCATTCCTAAAGATATTATGAAGATTTCTTTTTTAAGTGGGATCTTCCTGGACAATGATCAGAAGTGGCGACTGCATCAGTGGTCAGACAGGAGGCACAGCCATTTCCTTACCTAGGCCCCACAATTGGCTGGATTCAAGTGTCCATGGAAATTTTTTCCCAATACTTATGAGAACAGAACTGAGATGCCATGCTGGTGTGAGAATTAAGAAGGAGTTTTTAAGACTCTTACTGTGTTTAACTGACTACAATGGTATTAATAACTAACCTGAGGGAAAATTCTACTGTCTTTAGCTGGCTACAATGATATTAATAACTAACCTGAGGGAAAATTCCACTGTCTTTAACTGACTACAATGATATTAATAACTAACCTGAGGGAAAATTCCACTGTCTCTAACTGACTACAATGGTATTAACAACTAACCCTAGGGAAGTTGGTGGCAGTGATGGTGTTCTCTGGGCGGAGCTGGATGGAAAAGAGAACTATTTGATAAAGGTAAGATAAGCAAATTGTCCTCCGGGAAACTAAGATTCTATTTTAAGATTTAAAAATATTTATATCTTGCATAATTTTGACTATACAAATCTAACATACATTTAAGACTAAATTATTAATTGATCCCTTTATAATCTCATTTTATAAAGAATCATTTAGCACTAAGGATTTTATTCCCTGTTTTCCTTTTCATGCTGTTTATCATCACTGTATTCTGAGATCCTGTTCATTTTTTTCCACTACTTAAAAAAATTATGTTTTCTTGTCTATTTTCCTCTGTATTTGACTTCCTCCTCCCTACTTTATCTTAAAAGCACTTTTTGGTGTCAGCTGAGGTCTTGAGTGATGGGTGTTGCCTAACCACCTTGTCAAATACAAGCACTGTGTTGAGTCATTTAAGGAGAGGGGATACAGGGGATCCAGAGAAAAGAATCAAGATTTTAATGAGATAATTTAACAGGTAGCATCAGCCAAATTATATATAACTATCTCTATAAAAACCAGGAAAGTCTATGATCAGTTTTATAATTTTTAAAATTTGCATTTATATTGTCTGTTCATGTCTATATGTGGTATGTGATTAACTCTTAATAACTGCATGAATGTGCACACACACTATAATGATACTTAGGTGTACTGATATACCTTAGTCAGTTTTGAAAGAACAAGGCAAGTGAAAAAGGCAGCAATGGTTATTTTATAAACTTAGAAAAACAAGATGAAGTTGAACAAGAGTCAAGTCAGATTTGTCGGAACATTTATTGCTGCCAGTCAAGATTAATGAAGTATATAGATTGCCTTTGCTGAAGATGAGCCAAGGGAAGCACCAATAGGCCTTAATCACTGAGCTGTCGCAGTCAGGCTGGTGGGAGGCCATTGTCCCTTTCTTTGGGACGACTTGTGGTAGTGCCTGCTCCCCAGTGACTACTAGCTTTGCTGCACAGTTTGAAGCCGTTTCATTTTTGTTTTTTGCCTTCGAGCAGTTCTCAGTTTTTTAGTTTTTAAGAAATTATCCTCTAACTGGTATAGAAAGTCTTCAATTCGTCCAACCTAGAAGAAATAGATACAACAAGATTAGTTGTTGTTTTCCCAGGTTTTGTATGCGTAGGAAAATGGTGAGGTATTTAAAATTAAACGGCACATGTAGGTCCACGTTGGAACAGAACGGGTAGAGACAGAAAGGATGTAATTTAAAAGGCTCCTTCTGTTTCCATTTCAGGTCGCTCTGTTTTAGGAACATGAAGCGGGCCTGTGGGAGTTTGCTTTACCACTCAGTCCTCCCTATTGGGCATGAGAATCGCTCACTGTCTTTAATGGTCGGTAATACCAGGGATTTCAAAAAGAAGTGAATGGTGAAAAATTAATCATTTATCCAAAAGAATGAACAAAAAAATTCACTTCCCTGAAGTCAGAGATTCCATTATTTGTATGTCCCAGGGAGAAAAATGAATATTCCACACTGTCTTAATAAGAACTATTTCTTTTAAATCAACAGCAAATTTTTTTAAAATACATTTTCTTAAAAAATGTTACACCCCAGGAAGTAAGATAAAATAATGAATACAAATCAATAATTCTTAAAAATAAATTAGTCTTTCTCCAAAGAAAACTAATTATTTGGTGACAGTTGAATGTATTATACAATTTGCCAGAAAGAACTGTAGAAGAAAACAATTTACATATGTGCTGAGTTGGGCCCTCATGAAAGTCTGTAGGTGTAACAATTCATACTTAACCCCGACTGCTGAGACCTACTTATTCCACTAGCTTAAAGTCATTCAGGGAAGAGTCCATTGTCATAAAGTTAGCTCAAGGCGCATGAACATATCATCTACTTAAGATAAAAGCACTTACAACTTCAATTTTTCAATTTTGAGTTCTACTTTTAAATCCCTTGATTTATCATTCACTCTAATATCAAAAAGATAATTCAGGTTGTCAAAAGAGAATAATAAATGGTAGCACTCATCTATATGTTATCCTTAGGTCTTATATCACCCAGGTGATGTAAACTGTTCATTGGTCTTTTTCTAAAGAAAATAAGGTAACTTATGCAAACAGTGTTTTTTGAAAATTTAAAATTACTGCAGGTAAATTTCTTCAAAGGCACATTGTTGAATATGATGTCTGATCATTAGAGCAATCATCAAAATAATGTGACAGATTATTTCTACATCTTATCATGAAGTCAATGCATTATTCTATGTATTCCACATATTTATATGCAACTTACACCAAAATCATAAGTAAAAAGTTAACATAGAGCACAATCAAAGCAAACATAATGAATGGCACTTTACTGTTATCTCAATAGTTGAGTTGATGGCTCGTGTTATCTGCACTGATAATTTATTTATTTATCTATTTATTTATTTTTCATGTTTTTTAAAATCCTCACCTAAGGATATGTGTACCAACTTTAGAGAGAAAAGAAGGGAGAAAGAGAGGGAGGTGGGAAGAGAGAGAGAGGGAGAGAGGAAAAGAGAGAGATTGCAATTAGCCTAAATACAGTTTAAAATTACAATCTTAAACAAAAAAAAGCTTTCTTCAATGATACAGAAAAGTAATTGTTTTAAACTATCCATTTTGTGGCTGTTGTCTTTTATTTCTTTAATTGTGTTGCTGGAACAGAGAGTGCTGCCTAATTAGGCTGCGCGGTCTAGGGTACAGACTACATGCATGTCTCACACCTGGCATGTGTTCACCTCCTACCTGGTCTGTCTGCATGCTGACGTTTCAACCCATTCTCCTAATGATACTGGACCAATCTTTTAACAATGTAATCTCAATCGCATTGTTCCCTTGCCTAAAATGAGTAGATTCTCAAACCCTAAAATGGCTTGTACGGCCATGGACAATGTGGTTCATTTGTGTTATTCCACCTGCCTCAGCCACGTGGTACATCTCTCGGTTATTTGAGCACAGCTGGGTAGCATTCTCTGCATCCTTGGCCCGCCTAATGCAATGCCCTCTGATGGAATACTCCCATCCAAACCCTTACATATTCTTTACATTTCAAGTTCAACATCCGTGCCTCAGGGAAGTCTTTCTAGATAGCCCAGACCAGATTGGGTCTCTCAGTAACATATTTCCATAGCAACCCATTCATTTCTTTGCATATTATAATTTTTCTTAATTGTTGATAATGATTTATATAACATTTGTCTTCCCAACTGGGCTTTAATCTCCATAAGGCAGGATCCAGGTCCATGTTGTTAACTATTCCCAGCACCTAGGATGTAGTATGCCCTCATCAACCATCCTATCTGATAATAGAGCTGAAGACATTCAGAAACCAATGTGTCTTTCCAAAGTGATCTTGGTATGGAACATATCAGAAGGCTCTCTTTTCTCTTACAGGTTAAATAATCACTGCTTCCACATGCCATCATCATTCTATTAGCTTGGTTGAGCTTTGAGATCCTCGAGGCAAGGTGATAAGAGGGCGTGGTCTCCATACTTGAAACAGCCAGGGGTAGAAAGGGCGCTGAATAAGGAGTAGGAGTGTTGAGTCCTGCTCTTACCTGGGCTTATAACCCTGATCTGTGGCCCCTTAGAAGTCATTTGGCCTTTCTGAGCTTCAGTTTTCACCAACATTTGGTGAGAAAAGGGTTAGCCTAGTAATTTCCAAGGGCACACCAAGCTAAAAAATTCCATGATTTGTATTCATAGATCAGTTAGTCCAGTCTTAAGACCAGCCCTCACATTTTTCAATCCAGAGGCTATTCTTTTAGAGGATACCATTAGATGAATGACCCAATATGCAGGAGAGTAACTTAATTTTAGATTCTGTACTTAGTGAAGTGTAGGAGAGCTGCAACATGTTTTTAGTAAAGCTGGTTCTTTATTTTCTTTTTTTAAGTCAAGGAAAGAAAAATGCTGGTTGAAGAGAAAATAGATTCATATAACTAAGAGGAGCAGATTGCAAATGATAGAAACTTCTATAAAGCCCTTAGGGATATAAAACACAAAGAAATATGTAAGCATGTAGGGAAGAAAATGAGCCAGTTTTTGGAGCAGAGGCCCTATTAGACTTTCCTTTTGGTACAGAATCTATGGTACTTGCTTAACACTATCAGGTAGTCTACTTGGTCATTCTGGGTCTATTTTTTCCCATTTGCAAAGTGGGCAGATACCATTTTCTGGTGTATCTATATAGGCCACTGCTGATTTGGCATTACAGAGATATGGTCAGCTGACCAAAAGAGCTTGCGGAAAACTTGGGGCTATCAGATGAAGGGGAACTAATGGTTTCAGTAGGAGACCAGATTCTCTCATACTGTTTGGCTATCAGCTCTATTCTACATCAGAAAGTAAGGAAACTGTTATCAACTAATTCCTCAGGACCTTTCCATTCTTATATACAACAGTCTGTCAGTCATGATTTACTGTAGATTCAAAAAGTTCAGAACAAAGATGACTACAAAACTCGAAAAGAGAAGACAGCCTAAGAACACAGGAAGTCTTAAAACTGTAACAGTACAAAGACAATATCAACTGGGAAGAAATGTAGAGGCAATGAAATAGACCAAGGTTATAGGGAAATTTCTAAATTTTCTGAAAAATTTCTAAAAGCCCAGATTTTAAAGGAAGTACATTCATCTTCTCACACAAATATTTATTGAGTATCTACTATGTATTTGTCACTGTACTAGGATGAACAAAAATATCAACATGTGTGTTTATGAAGAACTAGCATTCATGTAGAAGAGGCGGTTAATGACACATTACTGCAATAAAGCCTAACTGTTTATATAAGAACTACGTATGAAGAGTTCTGTTAGGAGAAATGTCAGAAGAGTGAATTCTGTCTGCAGGAGTAGGGAAGTGCATCGGAGGTCGCAGGAGTCAGGTCTTTGCAAGGGTAAGAAGCGCATTCTAGACAGAGGAAACGGCATCCAGACCAGCAAGGCTGTGAAAGAACCTGGGCTGTTTGACAGGGATGAGTCGCTTATGGCACAGATGTAGGCAGGCGAGGGGACTGGGAATAGAGGTGTGCAGAAGGAAATACAGACTGGGGTCAGCTTGTGAAAAGTTGAAAATATTAAGCTACATGGTTAGAAAGATAAATCTGGTATCATTATGTGGAGTGAAATGCAGCAAGGGAACTAGAAGCCGGTGAATCAACTAGGAGGCCAGTGCAATAGGATATGAAAAGTACAACCAGGGCAGGAGTCAAGGATAAGAGACATTTAGAAAATAAGAACTACAGACAAGGAAAAATTCTGTGTTGGGATAAGAAGGCAGGCAGAGTTAGGAATGACTGTGAAGTTTCTAACTTGAGATAATGATGGTATCTTAATGAGGTAAGAAATACAAGTAGATGAACGGTTTCAGGGAAAAAGAATGAATTTGATTAGTGACAAATACCAAGTATAAAAAGGCCCACACAATCAGGAATGTGTTAAAAAATGGACCTATATGATAGCCTAGCCCTAGGGTAAAAGCCAGAATGATGCAAAACTCCAAATTGAAAAGAAAAGAAAAAAAATAAGCCCCACTGTTTTATAGTGTACCATGTAAGAAGCATTCTAGACTAGAGGGGAGAGGGGAGGGAATTTCGGGGGGGAAAGGGGAAGGGTTTGCAGGAAGTAGTATAAAGGACACATGGACAATAACAAGGAGGGTAGAGATGGGAGGGAGGAGGGGAGGACTGGAGGGGTGGGCTGGGATGGGGATAAAGGGCAGAAAACTGTACTTGAATAACAATTAAAATTAAAAAAAGAGAGAAGCATTCTAGAAGTTGAAAAGTACTAAGAAAACAAACAGAAGAAGGATTTTTTCCATTATTCAGGACCAGAAAGGGGTCATGGCAGAGTTCTGGCCTACTGGTGAAGTCAGGTGTATCTGGGTTGAAACCCCAGCTCCGGCACTTTCTTGGCTTGTGACTCTGGGCAAACTTACTGAACTCCCTGGAACCTGAGTTTCTTCCTCTATCAACAGTTCCACAGGGTCCTAGTGAGGTTAAATTAAACAATTACATGCCATATTTGCATAGAGGTCTGAAATGCTATTATTAAGTAATAGTATTAATTCTAGAATCTGAAAGTATATACCTCATATATGGGAAATAACATAAATCAATGAAAAAATTCATAGGTAAGTGACATAAAACAAAAAACCAAGCAATTTTATCTACTAATCACTGTGGTTTTGGCTTCTCCCCAGTAGGGGTACTGCCTCCATAACTGTGCTAAGTGTAGGTGTTTGACATACATTAAAGTCTTGTGATTAGGTCTCAAATTTCTGCTATAGAAAGGCAGAATTAGGAGGGGTCAGAGAAGGGAGGGGAGAGAGGTGAGTTTCTGATAGTACTTCTTAGCCACAGGTTCAATAGAAATCGACAGTATTACCTGGTTACCTCCCCCCAAACTGATCTGAGTGTAGACAATAGTGTTTAAAATGTGTCTGCCTTGAAGGAGGCGATGGTTTTTCTCTTCCCCGCTCAGGTCATGTCACAACTGGGTGACCATGCTCAGTTCGGGAGGTGCCCAGGCTCTGAACTGTAAACTGCATGAAGGAAGGTTGAAGGATCTGGAAGTGTTTCACATGGAAAAGGGAAATATAACAGGTATCTGTGGTGTCCATAAGAGGTACCAAAGTCATGAGAAAGAGGCAATGGGTTTGTTTTGTGTCGGTGAATACACTGGAAAGAGAGTGCTCTTGAGAGTTAGAGGGTGCGTGTGATTCTCATGTCCTCCCCTAGTCATGTGACTTCAGCTCTGAATTTTAATTTTCACATTCCTAGTGTAAAGAAAAATTAATAATAAAAATAGTTTATGTTACAGGGTTTTTTGTGAGGATTTAATGGCTTGATGTTTGTGCAGAGCTCTTCATAGTTGGCTAGGCTCTCTACAAAGATAGTAGTACATTTTGTTATGCCTGGTGATTTCTCAATAACACTTGGTTGAATCAATGAATGTTGAATGATTAGTTGAATGAGTGAAAAAGTAGATATATGTGAATGTTAAGTATAACTGCCTTTCACAACTGTATAAATATGGAATGGACTTCAGGGTGAGGTATGGAGACCCCCATCACCAGAAATCGGAAAGCAAACATTTAGGTGATTCTTTTGGGGGACATGAAGTATTCATGAGTCATGTGTGAGCTGGAGGCTGGACTGAATAAACTTTTAAAATCCATTCTGTTTTTGAAGTACTAATTTTATGATGATGCTTAGGCCTGGAATCACTCTATGGAAATGTGCTCAGTGGAAGGAGGACACGTTGTGATGTGCCTTCTACCACAAGAAGAAGCAGCACTGTGAAAAAGAGAGGGGTCCAGCCACCTCTGTTGTGACTTTGCCTAAAATGAAAGGCACTGAGCTGGTTAATAGAAACATCCATAGTTACCTATAAGACCTATATATTGTTCTCCAGATGTATCAGAATTTTATCTTGCATCCAAAGGTTCCCTATGATGGATCAGCTTAACACAAGACGGTGGTTCACAGCATCCTTTCTTTCTCACCCCATAATTGCATCAGATTATTTTCTGGTACTAAGGTATTTTTCAGTTAATGATTTTATTTTTTCTCAGCATGTCAAAATTTAGAATTTTCTACAGGATTCTGGGATAAAATACAACATGGTTACAGATTAAAATAACATTTTTTCCCACATACAACCACTTCATAGTCACTTTTGGTATGGGCATGCTAAAATGTACTCGAATGTTTTCTCCAGTAACCCTTTACGATGAAATGGGTTTCTATCTTACATATTCAGCATAATCTTCGATGTAGGTGGTAAGTGTGGGGATGCCCTGGGGTCAGGTGACCCTCCGTGCACTTGAGAGCTTCTTGTGAAGGAGGATTGCTATTAGCTTCATCTGTACATAGATCCAGCTTATTTGCATTTGGTAATTGAAGGCAGGTGAGCTGGGGTGAAAGCAACTTTGATTATTGTGTGCAGGCTGGCCACGACACCAAAGGCATTGCTAAGCGAGAAACTGAATTTCAGGGCCACAGAGAATTAGGAATGGGACAAGCTAAGGAAACAAATGACAAGAAGCTCAATGTAAGCAAAGCTGGTGAGAGATGATCACAATTAAGGGACAGCACAGCCTAATAGAACTTTGAGAGGGTGTCATTCCAATGGGGCAGATGAGGAGAGTCTCTATGAAGATTCAGGTGGCCTTTTTCCTTTTGAAGCCATTTAAAATCAAACATCACTTGTTTGATAAGTTGAATTTTATTTCTTCCCAGATTCATAAGTTGAAGACTTAACTCCCAGTATTTCAGAATGGGCTCTTTACAGAGGTAATCGATTTAAAATGAGGTTGTTGGCACAGGCCCTAATCCAAAATGCTGATGTCCTTATAGAGAAGGGTGCTTCGGACACAGACACACACACAGGGTGAATGCCATGTGAAGATGAAAGGGGAGATCAGGGTGACGCTCCTACAGGCCAAGGTACCATACAGATTGTCAGCAAATAACCGGAAGCCATGGGGGAGGCACGGGACTGATTTTCCTGGTGACGCCTGGGTCTCAGGTTTCCCGCCTCCGGCACTGGGAGAAAATAAACTGTTCCAGCCACTCCATTTCCCCAGCAAACTATTGTCATTACTACGCCATAAAATAAAAGGAAGCTCAATTAAGTTATAATTTTCCCTTGAGACGTGACTTTGATGCTTTCTGGAATTCACATCTCCTGCTGTCTGATGCGTACTACTGGGTTGGTGCCCCCTGCACAGGCGTGTACCTGTGTAAAGCATGTACCTCGGGAAGCAGGGTGGTTTCTTTCCAGTAACAGCGGTGCGAGGAAGTTAATCTCAAACACATGAGTACTGGCAGATAATACTGAGAAGAAAGACGCTAAGCTTGAATCCGTTCTCCCTCTTGGGTTTGATCTAGTCTGGATCAAGGAGAGGGCATTAAGCATGTTTGTAGGGGTTTGTTTGCACATGTTCACGCCTCAGGAATTGGCTGCTTGAAGGGTTTTTTTTCTTCTTAGTAAAGCTTTTAAAAGTGTCTCTTAAGGAAGAAACAAGGAGATGGAATAAGCATCGGATTCTTCAGGAATAAATATCAGGTTTATATAACTGCAGGGGTGGTTACAGAATGAGAAAGTGTTCCCAGCGATCAGCAGTGTGGACCAAGACCCTCTCGGCAAAACCGACGTTTCACTCCGCCACAGTGGATTTGATAACATTGGTTTGTTTGCTCGGTTCCAGTTTAGTTTCCAGACCAAACGCTTTTAAATATTTATCATCTGAAATGGTTTGAATGTTAATTTTAATTAGAATTACAACTGTTTTTCAAACAGGCTTGAAATTAATTTCCAAAGGAAAGTCAGTTTTCGAAATGAAGTTGTTTCTGCTCTCATAATATAGTATTTTTCTTTAGCTTTTGGCTACCGTCCAGACAGATAAACAAGCACTGTATATTACTCCTTTTCATTTAGAGAATTTGGTATGCTATTCAGTGTTTTAGTCGTAAAGGAACAATGTAAAATCTGAGGCACCTATTACCAAGATGTTACCAAATGACCAAAAAACATCCTTCTCAACTGTATTATCAACTCTTAATTGAAAATGTCCCTACTGATACCACTTTTTATTATGTTCAGTATAGAGTTAAAGAACATTACAAAACCTTGCTATCACTCTGTCCAGGAAAACTTGTATCATAGATCTCACCTTTAACAGGAACCTAATCAACAAAACAAACAAACAAGCAAAATATAACCAAAGACACTGAAATAGAGGACAGGCTGGCAGTGACCAGAAGGGAGAGGGGAGGGAATTTCAGGGGAAAAGGGGAAGGGTTTGCAGGAACAAGTATAAAGGACATATGAACAAAAACAAGGAGGGGGTGGAAATGGGAGGGAGGTGGGGAGGGCGGGGGGGGTGGGCTGGGGTGGGAGTAAAAGGCAGAAAACTGTACATGAACAACAACTAAAATAAAATAATTAAAAAATAAAACTTTACTTTTCAACATTTAACGGCATAGATTGTTTGAAGGTTTGAATATATTTTTTAACTTTTTATTTTGACATAATTGTAGATTCCCATGCATCAGCAAGTAGTAGTAGAAAAAGACTCTTTATACTTCTTATGTAGTTTGCCCCAATGATAACATTTTGCAAAAGGGCAGTACAACACCATGGCCAGGAAGTTAACTCAAAATACAAGACAGTTCCATTACCAGGAAGATCTCTCATGTTGCCCTTTTATGGCTACATCCATATTCCTCCTGGCCCTACCCTCTCTAATCCCTGCCAAACACTAATCTCTTGCCCATTTCTATATTTGTCATTTTAAGAAGGTTATATAAATGAAATCATGTAGCATTGGCCAGTGTGGCTCATTTGGTTGGAGTGTTGCCCCTATAACTAAAAGGTTGTGGGCTCTATTTCCAGTTAGGGAACATCCTAGGTTGTGGATTGGGTCCTCAGTTGGTCCCAGGGTGTGCCACAACCAGTCAGGGCACATACCAGAGGTAACCAATGGATGCTTCTCTCTCACATTGATGCTTCTCTCTCTTCCTTCCTTTCTCCCTTCCTCTCTCTTTAATAGCAATGGAAAAATATCCTTGGGTGAGGATAGAAATATAAAAAATGAAAAAGTGAAATAATATAGTCCATAACTTCATGTTTCTCTGGAGAGTCATTCAGGTTTTTGCATGTACCAACAGTTTGCTCCTTTATATTGGTTAGCAGTATTCCATGGTATGGATGTACCACAGTTTCACTATCGGCCCTTTGAAGGATATCTATGTTACTCCCAGTGTTTGGTTATGCGAATTAGGTTGCCATAAACATTTGTGTATAGATCTTTCTGTGTGAACATAAGACTTCGTAGGGATGCATGCCTGGGAGTGTAAATGCTAGGCCCTATGAAAGTTGCATATTCAGTCTCTTTTTTTTAATGGTTTAAGCAATGATGAACATTTATTTCCTACAATTTCTGGGTGTTAGAAATTTAGGAATGGTTTACTCAGGTGGGTCTGGCTCCATCTCCCCTGAGGCTGCAGTGATGAGCCCAGACATCAAGCATCTGGAAGCTTCTATCCACTTCCGGGAGGCCCACACGGCTGGCCGATGGCTGCTGGCTGCTCCTAGGGCTGCTGGAGTGTCCTCACAGCACGCAAGGTGGATCTCCCTTTGTTTTGAGGGTATTTTTAAAAGTTTTCATATGGTTTTCTACATTGGTTATTCCGCTTTCCATTTATACCAGCAATGTATGAGTGGTCCAATTTCTCTGCGTGCTCATCAGCGTTTCGTGTTGCCACTTTTTTTTTATGCTAGCTGTTTTGATAAGTGTGTAGTGACTTATCTCATTATGGTTATAATTTGCATGATTTCTATTATTTTAAATTTGCTAAGGTGTGTTTTATGGCTGATCTTGGTGAAAGAGCAATAGTAATAGCAACAATGGATTTGATTATGTATACTTATGTACATGTCATATACATATGCTTACATTAAGTGAAATGAATGACCACAATGATAGAAGGGCTGGAAAAAGAAATTCTGATTATTTTGTTAATATAAAGTATTCAACCACCTATGTAGTTGTTATTCAAAAGTGGACAGGGATTAGTTATAAATGCATACTACAAACTTTGGAGCAACCACTAAAAAAAGTACAATAGAAGTATAGCTGATAATGTTAAGAAAGTAGAGAAAATGAAATCCTATAATATAATCAGTTAAACTTCAAAAAGCAGAAGAAGAGTAGAAGACTGTTTATGTCTTTGTTAACATGTGGTAAGGAGAGGACGGCGTGCTGGTGGTGACATGCAGCTCCACGGAAGACTGCAAGGGAGATTAGAATAGAGACGTTCACCAGCCGCAGGTCCTGGAGGAAGTACACAGCATCCTCTGCAGGGGCCACACAGGAGGTTAAGGAAGGCCACACAGGAGGACAAGTGGGGAGACAGACAGACCCGGGGTGCATGCCTTTATTAGGGTCCATGGGTGGTGTTCGGATTGGGTAATATCAGGGTCCTACCATTAGTGCACAGATTCTTTCCTCTGTCCTTCTCATTCCGCTGTTCAGGCCCTCCAGTGAGTTGTTTTTTAAATGTTAGTGATGGTCTTTTTCAGTTCCAAAATTTCTATTTGGCTCTTATACAGTTTCTATTTCTTTTATCCCTTTGAGACTTATTTCTTTGCTGAGACTCTATTTTTTAATTTCTTTTAAGGTGTTGGTAAATTGTAATTGCTCATTAAAACATTTTTATGATGCCTGTTTTAAAATCTTTGCCAGAGAGCTCTAATATCTCTAACATCTTTGGTGTTAGCATCTATTGATTATCATTTTTCACTCAGTTTGAGATCTTCCTGATCCTTGGTATGATGAGTGGGCTTTGACTGATATCGGGGCATTTTGGGTCTTATGTTATGACACACTGGATCTTATTTAGAACTTCTGGTTTAGCTGGATCTTTCCAAGGCTGCTGTCACAGGCATGGGAGAGGCACTGCCAGGTAAGGATAGAAGTTTAAGTTCCCTACTCAGCCTCCATTGACACCTGAGCAAGGGGCTTCCCATTACTTCTGGGTGGGGGATGAGCATTCAAGCTCTTCAGTAGGTTTCCACTGATACCTCGCTAGCTGGGAGGGGGAGGAACCTCATCCCTGCTCCCATGTGGCCTCCACTGACATGGTACTGAGGTGGGGTGTTCGTGATAGTTGGCAGGTGGTGGAAATCCTGACTCTCTACTAGGCTTCCTCTGACAATGCACTACCAGGGGGAAAAGGTAAGGGAGAGCCTCACCACCCAGTGGGGTCGGAAGTGCAGGATCCTTATTTGGTCTTCTCTGACACCACCCTGTTAGGATGGGGGACTGGGATACCTCGCTATAGCCTAGTAAGAGTAGAAGTCTAACTCCTCACTTGGCTTCGGCTGACCTGGGTTGGGGTTGGAAGGCAATTTTGTCCATGGTGTGTGGCTGGAGTAGAAAGACTTACTTTCTTGAGCTTACTGTCTTGCTAGGCTTCCCTTTTTCTTATCCTTTGGCTAGAGAGAGCAGGCTTTTAGGGAGGCAGTTTTGGTCTGCACGTGTTAGCATTTCTATGTTACCAGCTTCTGCAGCAACAAGTGCAGGATGTGTGAGGCAACCAACAATGACAACAGCAACAACAAAAACCACTGAATTCACCACTACGTCATTCCTCAGGTCCCATGTCCCTAGGTTGTCTGCCTTTTTCATTCTACCTTTTTTAGTTGTACTTCACGGGAGGAATAGGAAAAGCATGTTTAATCTACATTCTCAGAAGTGGAAATCTGCTATCATTGCTTTTTAAACAACTATTTTTGAGCCCCATACCTCAGGAAGACATACTTTGGTTTTTTGAATTCATTTTCCCAGTTGCTTCTAAATATCTTTAACAATATGATGAAGTAAATTACTGTGAAGCTGCAGGGGTCCTCTCTCCAATTAAGCGGACTTGGGAAGTTAAATGCTTCTCAAATTCCTTTGAATTCAATGAGAGAAGGGCCTGTTTCTCTAGGCTGGGATCTCTCAAACACTGGTCTGCAGTCACCTTTTCCCCAGCCATCTCATGCTCCTCTTTTCTCCAGCACAAAGCCATTTTAGCAGAGTGCACTTAAGGTTTACACAGAGATTTGACGATGCTAAGAGCAAAGGGTGTGTTTGCGCTTACAGCATTTGCATGTGTTTTAGATTACGGTCTTGTCCTCTCGTCTACATGCACCATTTCAAGACGGTCATAATCAGAATAACAAATGACTCATACCTTCCTTTAAGGCTACACGTAAAGGCACTTTCACTTTTGCCCTTTTCCAAAAGATGAAAGGTATAATGAGTACACCATACATGATTAAATGAGCTACAAGTCAGTTGCTCTGAACTCAGTATCAATCCTACTTTCAATACAGAATTGAAGATGTCCTACGGTTCATTTAGCTACCAAGTGGCAGAAGCTGTTATTCTGTTATTCTCCAGAATTATAAAAAAATCACAAAACTTAATGTGTAAAATACATGCAATAAAATGCTGGGACACCAATCAAAGAAGACACTTTTGGTGTTTTAAAGAGTAAGTTTTAGAATGTACTGCAAACTTACTCTGCAGTTCAAAATACAATCAAGATATATACTCTCCTCCCTCACCACAGAATATTTCACTGAACTTCTGAAAGATGCATTTTGAAAAGCATATACAAAGAGAAGAATACTAATGGGTTTGGGGTTACACAAGCATTTTCAATTTCTGTGTTAGTCACCTCCCTATGTTATCTAATTAGTGGGACGGGCAGAAGGAGATCACAGGAAGTAAAGGAGGCTAACGTGCTGCCCAATCCCAGCCTCCAGGGCTCTGTGATGCGAGAGTAAAGCTTGGAGGGGTTATGGCAATATGTACTTCTAAAATTGTGTTTTCCTTGGGACCCTGGTGCATTTCAGAATGCTAATTCAGATAACTCACTAGAGAGTGCCCCTCAGAGTGACATTAAGTCACTGCAGGAGCAACTAGACTTCCAAGCTGTTTTCTTGAAGTTCCGATGTTGCAGGGAGAAGGAAAATGATGAACTGTCAAGCTAGCCTAAACACACTATATCTACAAAGGGAGGGACGGTGAGGGAGGAGAGTAAGAGCAGCATGTTCCAGGGGCATAGCATGCACCAAGGTTCAGATATGGTCAAGCAGCTGCCGCAAAGCAGTCTGGGTAAGTCCTTGGCTGAGCCAGTAAGCTGTGGTCCAGAGAAAGACACAGGATGCCTGCTACAGCCAAAGGTGGTCTCCTCGGTGTCTTACAGAGTCTGAGCTTGGGTCAGGCAGCATTCGTTGTGCCACTGACCTTTAAGTAGCTGCATTTGGTTGAACCTAAGCATTCTAGCTAATGATTACAAACAGAAGCTTGGACCCAAATAATATGATTCAAAATCAAACCCTGTCAATACCAACTTGGGCTTGTTTCCCTGGTTAATTATGCAAATCTCTTTTCCCTCATATTTCAAAGGCGAGATAAAATCTTCTTCCTAGGGTTATTGCAACATTAAACTAATAACTTGTTGAAATGCTTTGCACATACTGAAAGATCAATAGTAATCACTGATAATATTTGTCATCCTCACATTATTAATTTAAATATTAATCTGAGATAAACTTTCCTATAGTTTCAATTGCAATAGCTTCTCAAAAGTAAGCTTCAGACTAGCATAATTTAATAATTTATTGAGTAACAGTATTTTATTAAGTACATGAGCACAATGGAAATTAGCTTTGTCTGCCCCTTGATGAACTCCTTGTTAAAAATGGCAGAACTCTTCCTGACTGGTGTGGCTCAATGAGTTGGGCATAGTCCCACAAACCAAGAGGTTGCGAGATCAATTCCCGGTCAGGTCATGTGCCTGGGTTGCTGGCCAGGTCCCTGGTTGGGGTGTGTGCTCAATGTTTCTCTTTTGCACAGATGTTTCGCTCCCTCACTTTCTCCCTCTCATCTCCTCTCTCTAAAAATAAATAAATAAATAAATAAAGTCTTAAAAAATGGCAAAACTTTTGGATACAAGCTCCTTAGATGAAGGCCATGCTAAGATTCAACTCTCACACAGAAATATTTCTGCTGCAGAAATTTCCTGCCAATTCCTCAGAGCTTTAGAAGACAATACTTTCAACCATTGAAATATATAGAATTGGTATTCCAAGTGTTGGAGAAATGGCCAAGCACAGGTGGAAAGTGAATTATTAGCAAATGGAGTTATTGAAGATGTTTCACAAATTAACCACACAATTTTTCCTATAAGTCAGAGGAGAAAGATGCTGTTGGGTTTAAATGATAGTTAAAATGTGCCATTAAGGTTTGAGGTATGTCGCAGTGGCTGGGGAGATGGCCAGAACCAAGACTTTCAGCTTTTTGCACTTCCCAGGCTAGACCTGGCTTCGCTGTGGGTAACACTTGAGGGCCGTCTTCCCCCCAGGTCCGACTGCCCCAGGACTCAGTCTGTGACCACAATAAGAGGTTTGTCTGGGCTTTGGTGGATGCCCCTCCGCTGCAGCTGCTGGCCTGGACGCCTACTGGCACAGACTCATTTATCCCAGGAAGCACAGTGATTTATATGTTTCCTGTACCTGGCCTCTTTATCCCCTGGGGCTTTGCCTCCCTCCTTGTCTCTCAGAGCTTTTTCTTGCCTTGCCCCAAGCATGGTCAGCAGTAAGAGCACTTAGGTTGCTCTCCACGGTTTGCATTACACATGGACAGAACTGCTTAGCAGTGCTCAGAGCAGACGCTGTTAAGGACTTTGGGAGTATGCTAATACAGAAGCCCATAACCAGAGGCTGAGAAGATTCATAATCAAATTGCAATAAATCTGCAGAGACCCTTTATAGAACAAGACACAGAGGAAAAACCTGATTGCTGGAAGGACTGCTTTGCAAATGAGTGGTACGGCTGTTGCATCTTTGAAAAGAGGGCAATACTTTCAGAGAGACACAACCGCCTGTCCTAACCACATGTTAGTCAGCCTGAATGATGGCCAGTGAATGATAGTGTCATGTGCTGTCTCTCTCAGAAGGGTTTCTGGAAGGATGCAGGTTTGAATGCTGATGTGGAAAGTAAATATAATGTTCCAATTTGCTCTTTCCTCTCCCTTCTCAACCAACTGCCCCTGGCCCAGCTCCCAGATTTGTATTCTCCCTGCTTGCTTTGCCTTACATCAGCCTTGAACAGAACAGAGTTGCTAAGTGACATACAATTCTCACCCATTTTCATCCTAAAAAACCAAATTAGTATATCAATGAATGCCATTTCTGTATGATGACAAGTATAATTTATAAGTTAAGATTTCAAGATGAAAAAGGCACATAAAAAGCTAAATAATTTTGAATAAGTTCATGTGGATGATTTAAAGATATCCATCTATACTATACTAGTTACATTTATTGAAGATTATGATGTACTATGTTGTATTGTAATAACTAATGAAATTTCAAAGTAGCATTATTTTTCATGAAAATTCACAGGACCATAATTATATGCTGGAGTATTTCTCTCATTACTTTCAAAATAACATTTTCATTTCTCTCATTTAGTCTTACATCAGTGATCCAGAGGCATATCAGAATTAAAAAAAACTTCATTATACCAGATTAAATTCTGATCATCTCAGTCCAAAAATGTAGACTTTGTAAGTGAAGAGCAAGTAACTTTTCTCAGTTGAACCAGAGTGTTGCTTAACTGTTTCTCTGGTGAGAAGAAATAGGAATGTTCCAACTTAACAGTTGGTGCATTTTTTAAAAGAATTTTCTTCCTAGAGACTCCTTTTTCTATTTATCTTCAGGCTATTTTTATAAAGCTTCAATGGGCCTTAGGATTCAATGCCAAGAAACACAAAATTGTAGACTCTGAAGGTGGTAAGGATGTGAACACATTATGTTTCTTAGAAGGTCGTGACTTGCCTAAGGTCCCATGAATGGGAGCTGAATTAATGGTCCAAGACTTGAAGTTTTAGGCTTTGGATTCTTTATGTTTATAGATGGAAAAGTGAGGAATGGAACAGGAGGATCCTTTATAGGTAGATTACAAAGGCATACTGAACCAAAAATTCCTGAGTGGCATTTTTGGCTCAAATTAAAAGAACGTTACATTGAGAATTGAAGACATACAAGCTGGCCAAGTTTATGGCTAAATTCCACTTTGGTTGGAGGTTACTGTAATTTCCCATTGGCCTCACACCTGAATGCTCAGCTATACACAAAACAGGAATTTTCAGGCAGTACAAAATGTGGGCTTCTGTCAAGAGCGAGCTTAGGTTCTAGGTCTAGATCAAGTCCTGGCTCTACTACTTGCTGGCTGTCTGACTTTAGACAAACTGTTCAACTTCTCTGTTTAATAAATTATACTTTTTACCTCATGTGAGGATTAGTGAGTTGCTATATGTGAAGTGAGGAGAGTGTTGGCACTTATTAAATACTTAGTAAAGATTAACTCTTATTCTTTCATTTTGATAGTCTGGCTTTCAAAAAATGAATTCATTCAGAGCTAGAATCTTCTAGTTCAATACCTTTGTTTTACAGGTGAGAAAACTGAGGCCCAGAGAAAGAAAGTGGCTTCTGAGCTACTTGCGACAGGCCAGGTCTCCAAACCGCTAGTTCAGGGTACTTTTTAACTGCACTAGCCTCCTTCTGTGTAAGCCTCAGTTCTTCTAGATAGACTGAGCCCAACCACTTTGCATGCCCACTGCCAACACCTGGGTTCAAGGTTCACACCATCCAACCGTGAGTTCAAGCCATCATAATCACTCCCCTGTATCATTGTAAGAACCTATTAACTAGTCTTCCTGGTTCTACTCTTGCCCCCTTCAATCTATTCTCAGCTCGGCAGCCTAGAGTGTTTTCTTATTTGACAAAGCATTATGTCCTCTGCTCTCTGGCTTCATTTCCCATTGCTCTTATTCATTCCGCTCCACCCTCCTTGCAGTTCCTTGCACATGCCAGGCATGTCCAGTCTCTGGGTTTTGCGTTTGCTGTTTCATTTACTTGGAATGATTTTTACTAGGTTATTTGCAAGGTTTGCAATTCTTTCAGATGATTCCCCACACGTCACCCCAGTGAGTCCCGCCCTGACTATTCTACTGCATTTGCAATCACCTGGCACTTCCCATTTTCTTTTCCTGCCTCCTCTACCCAGCACATTTATTACTTATGACACATTGCAGATTTCCTAGGTAGTGTATTCCATACTTTTATCTAGGAGAATGCAAACATCATGAGGGCATTGCTTATAATAATGTCTGACCCAGAGGAGGTGCTGGGTAAATGTTTGATGAATGCATGAATGAGCTGTGTTAACAGGACTTATAAACTATTCAAAGGAGTGTTTCTTAGGGATTCTTGCTATAAACTAAAACAAAGCAAAGTGTGATAAAGAGTTTGGCTGTGGCATGGGACTTGCCAGTACAAGAAAATGTACCTGTTTCTTTTGACATAACCTGCTTATTTTTGTATAGGCTTAGCTAAACCAACATATGTACATCTTTCTTGAGAGTTAATGACCAGAAAGAAAACAGTACTCTGTAAAGCCAAAGCAAAAGACAATATCCTAAAACTCTATAAAGAATATTTTAGTTCTAGTGGATTAGGAAAAAACAATTACCTCATACTTTTTTCTGGGCTCTTAGTAAAATCTTACAGAAAAAACATAAAGACAGCAGGTCAGTGCTCATGAATCAGATTTCATCTTGATAGGCTTTTTATTGACCTATAACAAAGTGGAGCTCTGGAAACTGTGAGAGGTAATGGGGATTCTGACAGTCCCTATAACTATGTGGAACTAGGCAGTGCTGCAATAATTCTGCTGCTTCTGATGAAAATTTCACGTGTTTTCATTAGGTGCAACAGCTGTTTCCATTACAGATAACAGATCTCAGAGGTGGCGATGCTGATATTAACTTCTAGTGGGCTTGAAACACAGTGTAGCTTGTACAATTAGTTTTTTCTTAAATTATTTTTTTCTGCACATGCAAATTAACTCTGTAGCAATTAAAGAAAATTACTTACTTGCTACCAGAATTGTCTGAAAGTGATAGGATCATCCTTTGTAGAGTCACATTAACCAAATTAAAAGCCCTTGGGAAAAATTTGGCACCCTGTTCCTTCCCATTCACGTCTTCCTAAAGATCTCTCAGGAGCTTCCATTTAGAAAGCTAGGATCATTACCAGGGCTTTTAATTTGGAAGGATTGGCTGCTCACCAGTCAGTTTTTCTAGACACCTAGTGGTTGGGTGGAGTGGCTCAGCAGTGTTCAGTCTCAGTGGCCTTGACTTGACTCTCTTCTAGACTTCTTATTGCTTGTAAATTTTCTTGCTTAGAGAGAGTCATGGCTTTGCTGCTGGAACTTGTCTCCCAGACAGACACTATCATTTCAGTCTCTTACTGAATGTACATACCCTCCTCCATAGAGAAGTACAATCTATTCCTCCAACCCTGTGACCCTTGGCTGGCATGTGACTGCTTTGACCAATATTTATGGTGGAAATTGCTCTGCCATTTCTGGGCCTCACCTTTAGGAGGACTGGCCAATGGTTTCTATTTTCTTTGTCTTGAAATATTTCCTCTTAGAACCCAGTGTAAGCCCCATACACAGGGCACATAAAGGCTCTCAGGAATAATGTCAACTGTCTGCCACATAAGTGGGCCATTCTAGATTCCAGTCCATTATAGCTTTCAAATGACTCCATGTGATTGAAACCATCTGGTTCAATGCATGAGAGACACTAAATAGGAACCACCTGGCTGAGTTTGGTCACTCAATAGATCCATGATACAGTAGTAAAACTGTTATGGTCTTTGTGATGACTATTCAACTTGACCAAGAGGACATAGACAATATGTAAATGAATTGCATGAGCATGTGCAGTAAACTTTATTTACAAAAATAGGTGGTTGGAACAATTTGGAACTGAGGGTTGGGGGTTGCTGATCTTCTATAAAAAATTATTTTTGTAGCTGACAGAAATATTTGATTACATAGCTTGATTCTCATCAGAATTGGATTTGCTTTACCCCTAGCTCCAATCCCTCTTGCTATTTCTTCTTAGTCTCATTTATAAAGTTCTCCTAAGATGGAAATGTTCTCCGAAAGCCTCTCTTCTCATTCTGTGTTCTTTCGCAGCCACGTCACCCACTCAAAGATTTCAGTTAGCACCACTTTGGCAATGATTAAGAAATTTCCGTCTTTATTCAGTCTTTTACCCAGAACTCTAGGACTCTGTATTCCTCTTGGACATCTTGCCAGCACTGTGAGTTCAGTGTACTTTTGTGCCGGTTATTAACTTATCATCTGTCAACTCCAAACACATCCTTTGCAATCAGTTCTTTGATCTTGGGGCTGGAACTCAGAAACTTTGCTTCTATTTTGCCAGCTCTTAGTCTCTGTCCATGGGGCAATAGAGGGACACTGAGAATCCCAAGGACAGAGGAGAGACTTGCTGCTTCCTGTTCACTTGCAGCTGACTTCTGTCTGCTTGGGGTTCTCGCGAGCATCTCTTCAGCAAAACTTCCTTCCTCCAGAAACATGTTCATTTCTAGTTTCTAGAAGCAGTTCAATCTAGTTTTTACACAATTTGCAGAATTACCTCCATTACCATTCCCTTCCCCCTCCCAATCCCTTCATTAGCACCAGTGGGTTAGTGCCCCCTCAGGAGTTAGTGTCTCAACCTTTCAGGAGCTTTCCTCCAAGTTCAGCCATACTAGCACCAGCTAAGCAGCGCCTCCTAGTGGAAGGTCTTAGTGTTGGCCCAGTAGGGACCGATTATCCAAGTTTGTTTTAGTGATCCCAACCTTTTCTCTTTGCTTTCCTAGCCCTAATGGGTAGTAGATGTTTCCTTTAATTACTTCCTTTGTGATAAATTATTGTTCTCTTTTGCTTTTTCAGTTATGTGGTTAACAATTGCATACCTAGTTAACCATTTTTTATATTAAATTCCCTTTCAAATATCTGGCATGGTTTCAGTCTCCCAACTGGATCCTGAAGTAGTTTAGATTCTCTGCCAAAAGCTGCTCCTCCAACAGTGTTTTCATCCTTAGTAAATGGCAACAGCAAACCTCTCTCTATTCCCTGGCCAGTGGCTCAAGCCAAATACGTGGACATCATTCTTAATTCTTTCTATTGTCTAAATTCCCACATGCAACCAGTGAACTACAAGTCCTGTTGATTGGGCTTCCTGAATATTTCTTATACTGGTCTGCCTTGCTCTGTCGCTACGTCTTCCACTGTAGATCAGCCACCACGTTATAAGTGACTTCCCACGTTTCTGTAGTCCCTCAATCTGTTCTCCCGCTGAGGCCCTAGAGATGTCTCAAATGCATTTTTCCAGTCACATACTTCTGAAACATTCCAAATTCTTAACATAATTTACAATTCCTTCTGTGAGTTAACGTCTGCCTCTGTAATTCATTTTGAAATATGTTCCTTGTGCCTTTGTCAGTTTTTGAAAGTGCCATGCTTTCTTTGCATTCTTGGTACAAACTGTTCCCTCTGTTTAGAAATCTCCCCCTTCCCTTCCCTGATAACAACTACATCGCCTTTGCATGTTGTATAAATATCACTTCTGGCATTTCTGACCTCCCAAACCAAATTATATTCTCCTATTCATATCTATAGATCATTGAACATCTATTCTTTCATTATAGTATTCATTAAACTTACAAGTAACTCTTTAATAACTGTCTTCTTTTCTAGATGGTAAGGCCCATACAGGAAGGGGCTGTGTTTGTCTTGCCCAGCACAATATCTTTGATAACTACTGTTTTCTCTGGCATAGTAAATATTCAACAAATTTGCTGAGTTCTGTTGCTTTCTGTTTTATGCATTCAGCATAAGGCCTCTGAATGATCTCAGAAGACACATTTCCTCAGATGCACCAGAATCCCTCCTGGCTGGCTGACTGCTACCTCTTAAAGGGAAAGTTTCTTTGGTTTGCTCCTATCACATCTCTCGACACCGGTTCTCTTTGGGTTCTTACAGCAAATGGAGGAGACTGAGTGTAGGTTCTGATCAATCTTTTGATTGATCTTTATCTTTATATTATCTTTAGCTGAAATGGAGACTCAATGTTACTCACTCCTGCGTGGTCAGAGGGCCCTGTGGTATCACTTAAGCCTCCTGAGTATAGGGGTCCAGATATATCTCAGAGCTGCTTCATTTAAACTCCAGTAGCCAATGAAGAAATGTTCCTCTGCTTCTAACAACCAGTATGGTATTCCTCTCAATAAGACATCACAGTGCTATATTCTCTGTGGCTTATTGAAATATAGACATTTTTTCTTAAATGATAAAAAATTGGGGAAAGAGTTCAGAGGTGAACTAAAACACTGATGGAAGGGCTTTTAAAAAACTAGAATAACCAATAATGAAGAAGCAGATAATAAAACTAGAATACAGAAATGAGCATGATAAGAAGACCCATAAAAGCATATGACTACAGTCTGCTGAAAAAGAAGCAGACTGGAGAGAATAGGTGAAAAAACCCATATTTGGGGTTTTTTATGAGAGAGAGAAAGAGAGAGAGAGAGAGAGAGAGAGAGAGAGAGAGAGAGAGAGAGAGAGAGAGAGAGAGAGAGAGCTACATTTATTTTAAAAAGAAAACAAAGAATAAAACAGCCTTGAAGAAGTTTCTTTTTATCTTCTAAACAGACATGACCCAAGATGGACATTTTCTTTGAGAAGAATATATCTTTTTCATTCAGCTGGAAGTTTTACCTTTTGGATTTTATTCCACACACGTTCTTTATCATTTCTTCTTCCTTCAAGGGTGTCCATAGCATCTGCCATTAGTGACTGCAGCTGTGGCACCAAGATAAAAATTATCAGTGTGGCATTCACACAGAAATAACTTCTCTGAACACACAGATTAAAACCTAATTAAAAAATCATTTGTACGCTGATGATTTTATTACTCATCTTTCCGGCAATGAACATTGCTACCTCATCTTTGCTTCAGTCATTACAGAGTATTATTGCAGATATAAAGTATTGAAACAATGAAAAGATTCTTCTTGAAAATTTGTAGAAAACATATAGGTTTTAATGTAGTAAGTGTTGATGCTTTGTACAAACAGATTTGGGTTGTAAAGAATGAAGGCGGTAGTTAATTCTCTCAGGAAATGGCATGTAGTACATGAATGCGTTTTAGTATTTGCTCCTGAGGCTAATGTATCATAACTTCAGGCATCATGCAAAAGCTCACCAGAGGACAATTCTAACATTGTGCTGTTTTATTGCCTCTTCAAGGAGCTGGCTCACTTAAATTCTTTTACTATTCTTTTCTTCTCTAAAACTTCAAAATAACCAAGTTGTCTTTGTAGGCTTCATTCAAAGGCAAGTTTTCAAAATTCCACCCTTTCCCCAAAGTGCCCCACTCCAATCAGGAACAGTCCCCCACACACGCTGCCTAGGTAGCTGCAGGACAGTGGAGCCACAGGGCAGCAGAGCCACAGGAAGCCACGTGACAGCAAAGCTAAAACAAGAAAGTTCTCTAAAAAAAGAACAAATGCCTGCTCAGTTCACTGTGGCTTCAAACAGTTTAAACCCTTAGCCAATCTTTCTGAGCTTCAGATACGGCAGAGCTGTGGCAGAAGGGCAGAGCAGAGGCACTGGGACTCTTCCGTTGAGTGGTCACTGGTGACACAGCACCATCAAAGACATTCCCAAGATTTGTTGTCTAGGTTAGCCCATGTTCTGAAGGTGAAAAGTAAAATCTATTATTTATGGGGATGAAATCTTGCAAGATACATGATTTTTAAGTATTGGGTCCATACACATACATTCATATACATTAAATTTTTTTTCTAGTAGGTGTATACATTATGCAAATATCCCATTAAATCCTACTTTCCAAGGTTTTTTGAGATAGTGGAATATTGCACTCATATGTTAGTAAGGGATGTCAATAAAGCTAGTCTGCCACCCTTTGTATATATTACGAAATGTAAGTATTTTCAGAAAATCGAAGCTGCAGGCGTGTGGTTAAGAACACCGAAGTGCAGAAAGCTCCCCTGTATTTTTCATTTAAGTCTTGCATGTGCTTTTCAGGAAGACAGGATCAACATTGTGCCAGCTTCTTAAATTAACATTTTCTTTGCTTCCTCTTATCTCCCAGGAGCATTAATCATCTAAAATTGGCTGTAATATACACTCTGAAAGCTCCATACTGCACTCCTGAATGCCGTACAAATGGTAGGATAAACACAGCCTATTAGAAGGCGTTCCACTGCACACAACCATAAAGGTTTTGAAAGTATTACTGTCAGTTTTGACTTAGTAATTCCTTGACTAATAGACTTTCTCCCCCGCCCCTTCTAGTTTCAGTCTTTAGTGGGCATAGTGTTCTTATTTGGCTAGTCAGACTATTTTACATGCATACTCTGAACATAAGTATTTATTTAACACACTTTTACAGGTTCAGATGAGCATTATGTAGGTTGGTAGTTCATTTCTTGATTAATTTGTTCTAACTTTAAAAAATCAGAGAGGGAGGATTCCTTTAGCTATCTGAAAATTATAGGTGGTCCGCTTGCGCTGTTCTCACCCTTGCTATGTGAATTCGATTCGGGACTACTACTCGTTTTAGCTACGTTCAATTAAAGCCTTCAGGCAAAGAGCCCTTTCCTATAAAACATCTGGATCTCCATATAGGGTACATCTTACCTTTCCGTGAACAGCCAGCAAACTGTTTACTAACTGTTCTTCACACAAGGTGCTATCATTTCTACTTTTAATTTTGGTTATAACATACATATCTGTTTGAAGATTATTTGAGAGATGCCCTCAACTAGTTTTTGACTGCCTCTGTGTTTTCTAAGTGGCCAATTCAGTTTAAAAATACAGCCATTCGACTAAATTCATTTTCCCCTCCAATAAAATAATTATCCTAACTAACTGTACTAGTGTGTATGTGTGTGTGTGTATCCGCAAGGCCAACAGCTCTAAAGACTATTTTGTAGAGTTGGTTTTCTACACAGCAATTACTCTTTTGTACTCTCTGTTTTCTGTAGAAGAGAATCATATGTTAACATATCTTGGAGTTTAAGAAGCAATTTATTAAAATTTAACTTTACTTAAAATAAAAAGCCTGACACAATATAAAATAATCAGACCTTTCTCACATTTTTACACATCACACAATTCCTGCTATTGAAAAGAAGGAAGCTCGTGAACGTGAGCAAATGAAAAAGACACACCTTTCTACATTTTCCAGTGTCTTCATTAAAATGAGAGTCGGGGAGTTTGCACTCAGACTACATTTACTATGACAAATTCGTTTCAGACCATATCACTTTTCCTGTTGACTCGGGGCGGGGGGGGGAAAACAAATACTTACCAGTTCCGCCTCCTGTTGACTGATGTCCTGCAGGTAGGGAATGGTCGCAAGCTCCGCCATTGCTTGACTGATCACCTGGGACTGCTCCTTCACTCTCTGCAGCTGGCTGAGGAAGCTGGCGTACTGCAACTTCTCCATCACACCGGAGCATGCAGGGAAGCTCCCCTGCTCTCCCAGTAAGAGACAATGTTTTAGAAAAAAACCACAGAAATAGAGCTTTCTCTGGGGATTGAAGTCAGGGTTTGTTATAATATATTAATATCTTTTGACATATTTACATCTAGTACAAATGTTTCCTTTTACCATCTTAGAGACTTACCTGTACTCTTCCTTCAAATAGCTGACAGTGTATAGAAGGGAGCACTTCGCAGGACTGATCTGCAGGTGGCCCTGCTCGAGGAAGTTGTGCTGAAGGGAGAAGAGGCCACTGAAATTGAACCTGGGATCCATCTTCCCAGGGACAATCCCAGAAAGCTGTGTCTGTTTAGACTGGGGGAATTTATCTTTGACATTGAGGTGTCAGAAGAGCTAAGAGTTGCCCACTACCTTGTTTATACAAAAGAATATTTTTATGCAAGTTGAATCCTGGAAAATGGTATGCATGTTAAATTCTGTTCACCCCTATGACTTCCATCAGACCTCAGCTCTGCTTTCATCTTTAGTTCTTCTTGTATGGCCTCAGGTCCAGCTCCTTTTCTTGTGGAGCTGATAGGAACAGTAATGCAATTACAGCTCTTATTTTGACTCCTAAGGCCAACCCAGCAGCTGACAAGATCCATCTTGAAACAGACTATTGCCCACATTTGTAAGCACCACAAACCCCCATGAATCTATTGGTGCTTTGGGCTTTCTCAAAATGGGGCATTTTATAATAAGGGTGCGCACTTATGTGTTTGCTATTGCCAGCCATAAGATAGGAGGTATCACCTCTCTAAAAAGTTTAATATAAATTGTAATGCATGATAGGAGAGGTAAAGTTTATGTCAAAATTCCCATATTTATATTTAGAAAAAGCATTTCTGATATAAAGGGGCCTGTAACAGGTTAAGAGAAAATCCTTGAGTTTCTACTGTGTGGAGGGAGAGGAGAATTGGAAGTCACAGAAAGACTTAGTCTGGCAATTGCCTGCACTTCCTGGTGCCCAGAGGAGGGAGGCTGGGGAACCAGCACACATTACGGCAGGGCTTCTCCTGGACCACCTGCACCAGGCTCGCTGGGCTTGCTGGTTAACTAGGCAGGGTCCTGGGCCTTACTCAGGGAATTGTAATCTTGATATATGTCTCTCTCTCTATGGATTTTAGGTAGGTAACCCCTCCCTGTGCAAACATTCAGATATCTCAAACAGAAGTTGAAGAACAAACCACTACCTTAAATCTTAGTATCTGAGCAAGAACTATTTTAGTTTTGTGCATGTAAGAGGGGTGCCCTAAAAACCCGGAATTTATTTATAAAAAATTGTGTATTTATTCTTACATGATTAAACTTCAGTCACCTTCAAAGTACTCTCCATTTAATGCAGTACACCTATTGAGATTTTTTTCCACTGCTTAAAACAATTTTTGAACTCATCGATTTTGGTGCCTTTTAGTGCTTCTGCTATTTTTTGTTTCACCTTTTCCACATTGGCAAAATGTTTCCCTTTGAGGACTTTTTTCATCCAGGAAATAAAAGAAAAAAGTCACTCAGGGCAAAAATGGGTGAATAGAGAGATTGGGGTTTGGGGGTCATATCTTTTTTTTGGCAAAAACTGCTGAACACAGCATGGCGTGGGCCGGTGTGTTGGGAACCGCCCTGACTGGTATCAGAGGCTGAAACCCCCGCCTAAGCTAAGGCTAAGGGAACGCCCTTGGAACTGTGAGCCAGCAAGGAGACAAAAGCTTATCTCCCTGGCAGGAATGCTGCTTCTGCTGCTTTATTCATAACTGAACCCCAAAAGCTTGGTCGGTTAGCCAAAGATGGGTAAGATTCCCCACGGGGGGAACGACCTAAGCCAGGCACGATCACTTTGGGAGGCCCCCCCCCCAAAAGAAGGACTTGAGGGGCTGCAGCAAAAGGGGGGTGATGGACCCTCGCTCCTCGGCTTTGACAAAGTCTGAGTTCTCAGCGTCTGGAAGAAAATCTCCTTATCTCTTGGTTACCTAGTTCCCTTGCTCCACCTAAGCCTGAAACAATGACAGGGTGGTGCAGCTCGGTACTGAGAAGTGCGGATTCCCCAGGGTGATCAGGCCTAAGAAAGAACATGTAAATTACTGTGAAACCTCCTTTGTTTAGAATGCTCTCAGTTGAATGAGAAGGGTCTTAGGAGGAAGTTAGTTTGTTCCTCAGTCTTACAGCTCTTTGACCCCAACTCAATAGACCGGCAGAGTTCTTTGTTTTCTATAGTTCCTTACTTCCCCCTAATGAGTACTATACTTTACCTGAATTATTATGCAAAATGAGCCTAATAAAAGCAGGTATGGATGGTAAAGCAGTGCGCTCCCCACTAGGGGGGGTGGCCATTTCGTCCCTACTTCCCCACAGAAACTAGTTTGTCTCTGTGCATGTGTGTTTTTTCTCGCGTATTGTCGAGCCATCCACAGCGTTCCGTGGTCACTGCTGGCCGGTGACCCACGCGCAACACCGGTGCACTATGAAATCATCCATCATGAAATGGGCAAGCATTGAAAGACTCTCAGAAAAAAATCACTGAAGCTGAATGCAGCCTCTCACAACAATGCCAGCTGGTACACTGATACAGATGGGTTCCTAGAACACTCACCTAGAGGGGGAAGCCTGTACTACAAGGGATCTGCCCCCCAGAAAATAATTCCAGTTTCTTTGGGTCCCTCCTTGTATTTATAAAATAGATTTCCCCAGAAATTAGAGAAAGTAGGCATATTTTTTCTTTCTTAAAATATATCTTCCAAGGAGAAATAGTATTAATCACTAGCATCACTAAACAACATCTGAATTTCATCTTGAATTTAGAAACCAGTTCTTCCTGAAATATTAAACTCATATTTTAATTGACAACAGCTTCTAGAAGCTGGTACTTTCCTAGAATCCTATTAATAAAAGAAGGTTGACCACCACACCACTGTATTTGCTGTGTTTCTTCCTAACTCCTATCTGTGCCATTCGACTAACATCCTTCTATCCCTGCCATGTTCTTTCAGATTAATCATTTATCTAAAAATCTATAAACCGATAGGAGCGATGATTGCAAATTGTATATTTGGGATCCCTTCTCTGAACTGACAAAACAGCTGCCCTACCCATTCAGTTTGAACGTGCAGCTAAACAGTGGGATTCTGCCAAATAGAGGAAAGCAAGTTGCAGGAGGAACAGTTTTCTTTCTTTCAGAAGAAAAATTACTTTCTTTGTCTTTTTTAAAATATGAACACTGGGGCTAGTTGCAGGAAAATGGTGTAGTGACTCAACTCCAAAGAGCAGAAACAACAGCAGCCTGCTTGGGAACATAATCTATCAGTGTAATTTTCCAAAACATTAGGAGAATAAAAATAGGGGAGGCAAGGGTGCTTTGTTAGCTTGCTTGTTGGGTGCATAAGCAGACAGGAAGTGCTCCATACAAATATAATACTAGGAAAAGAATATAGCTGGCTGCTAATTTCTCCCTCCTCCCAAGACGAGCGGAGTTTTGGCTATCGGGAAACTGCAGATGAATATTTTACCTACGTAAGATAGGGGTCTTTGAGAGACGAAGTGAAAAGAAATAAAAATTAAGATAATGCCAGAAGGGATGTTTTAATGCTGTTGCTTTCAGAAAATGAAGGAAATGATGGAAAAGGAAGGGATTACCTTAAACATCTAACGCTAGCAAGAATGAGATCTAAAGGGAAGCAGCCTTCCCAGTGAGACATCGGGAGTGATCGAAGGGCTCTTTAGCTGCCGGAGAGAGTGTCATGAAGTGGCAATCACTGAAGCTCACACAGGTACAAGGAAGGTTAAGCAAATAGCAAGGTCAAATGAAGGCTTTACGTAGACTCACCTAGATTTAATAGCAGGTGTGGATAAATGTTTGGCAAATAAGTGGCACTATGTATAATAGTGCTGAAAAGCCAGCCCAAACATTTGGACTATGTACAACATACAGAAACATTAATTGCAAAAAAGGAGGTAGGAAGCACATATTATTGTTCACTTCAAATGTGCATATGTAAACATTTTTAACGCTTCACTTGGAGGAAATTAAAAGTAAAATTAATGAGGTATTAAAATTATGGTAAGTTAAGTCATTTTTGGGGTAAGTCAGCCTGTGAAGGAGGCTTCATGCACGGCAAGATATTTTATTATTTTAACTCTTTAACACTTAGCCCAGGAAGCACGGCACAGAAGGTTTGAAACTGACAGCAACCAACAAAGTTAAGGGATGAAAAAGCACAGCTGCATCTGACAGCACGTAAAATAATTAGGTCAAAGATCTAGAGAAGGAAAAATACCATTGAAGTAGAGTTACTGGTTGAATGGTGTTGATGTTCAGTGGGGTTAAAAGCCACCAGAGAGGTAGGTAGTAGAATATTTTAGATTATAACCCTTAAAATATCAGAATCATTCTGCTTTGGCTGTGTTGAGTGCCTAGCAAAGAAATCCATAAATGTAAGGAAACTGGTGCCAGTGTGTAAGGGTATCATTGCCTGAGACATAGAGACCTTCCTCATTTGAGAATGTCCTTTGTTTCCTTCGCCAACTGTGTCTACCTCCTCATGGCAAGGGGTGCCTCACTGTGGGCAGCGGATCTACTCCATGGCTGGAGATGACAGATCTAATCCTGCCTTTATCACACAAAGCTCAAAGGTACCTAAACTCTGTGACACTGAGCACATTGGTGAGTTAAGAAAAAAAATGGAAATCCACGGGACGCTTGCACAATCTTCATTTTGGAAGAACGTGTCATTTCAAAGTACACAGTTTGTGTAAAGCAAAAGGAAGGTCTATAAAATAGTCCTTTTGTCAAAGCTAACTAAAACCAATACAAATAACTAAAACTTCTAAAGTTTGTAAGACTTTACCAAGTAGCTTCAACAATGGATTATGTACTTTTGATCTCACAACAGCTCTGTGAGGTGGGCCTGGTAGGTACCAGCTTATTTTATAAATGAGAAAAAAATAGCTCCGAGATTAAGTGACTTGCCCTGGGGTTACACAGCCAAAGCACAGCCTTGAACTACAGTCTTCATCCACAGGTGTCACCAAGTAGGGTAACAGCTAATAAGGAGAATGCAATGCCTCAGCATTTGAGTGGATGGCATTTGATATCTGACAGTAAAAGAGACCTCAGGGGCTGTTAAAGACACTGTGCAGGGCTGCTTGGGTGACAGTTAATGACACCATGTAGGAATAATTTCTACTCACCAACTCATTACTTGCTTCATTAAGCTAGGTTACCTTTGCAGCCAGTTTTATTCAGTCCAGTTTTATGAAGCTGTAGTTGGCCATATAATAAGAAACCTAGGGGCTGATGTTTGGATATACTTGTGGTCCCTGGGTACCTTTGGGGTCACTCATTTAAATTCTATTAAAGCTTTTTGAGATAATCTTTCAAAAACCAACATTTTCCATAGAAGCAAACATAGGCAAGTATAAATTCTTTGCAGCTAGCAATGTGGTACAGACTCATTTTAAAGAAGATTGAGTTATTAATTAGATGCTAATTTCATTATAGACACATAAAATATATGCATGTATAAATTTCCAAATGGCTGGAATGTCCTTTTCAAGGTCAGAAGAAAACGAGTTAAGAACATTTAAGAAGTGCACAATGCTTAGGCAGGCCCATCACAACTTAGATGGGCAGCATTCACAGCACACTGGGAGACCTGTGCTGGCCGGAGATCACCCGGGGCACAGAGAGGTCACCTCCACAGTGTTCAGCACCCTGGCTCTGCTAGGCTAACCATGTGTGGACGAGGCAATAATGCTACGTGGTGATTGCTCTTGTTAACAACCCTTTGATTGCTTGCAAGGGCCTGATGATGACAATGATGATGTGTGTGGGTCTCTAATTAGGATGCAGAGGTTGGTAAGGGTGTGTGTGTAAATATGTTGGAGAATTTATAGCTTTTCTAAACTGTTGAGTAGATGTGAAATTGTTTGTGATGGCCTCTGTAGCTCCCTCTTGTAAGGTAAGGACATCAAATCAATGATGTAAGACAAAATTCACAGAAAGAAAATTATTTAAAATTTCCAGTTTATAGGTCTTTTGAAAAATAGAGTAGTCCCCCACTATCCTCAGGAAGATACGTTGCAAGACCCACAGTGGGTGCCTGAAACCACATCTATAGTATTAAACCCTATATAAACTCTTTTTTTCTATACATATATGCCTCTGATAAAAGTTAACTTATGAATTAGGCACAGTAAGAGATTAATAACAACTAACAGTAAAATAGAACAATTATGACAATATACTGTAATAAAAATTATGTGAATGTGGTCTCTCTCAAAATATCGTACAGTACTGCACTCACCCTTCCTGTAATGAATGATCCAAGATGATACAATGCCTACGTGAGGAGAGCAAGTGAGGTACTCAGAATGGTGTGCAATTTAAAACTTATGAATTGTTTATTTCTGGAATGTTCCATTTAATATTTTCCAATTGCGGTTTACCTGAGGCAACTGAAACTGTGGAAAGCGAACCTTGGATGGGTAGGTGGGTGGGGGGAACTACTGTATTAAAAAAAAGAAACCTGCAGACTTTATAGCCTATTAATGAATTGTTCCTTTACAGCTTATATTTTGTAAAATAGCATAGCATAATCCAGGTCTTATTTTTGGCTTTTTAAGGCTGAAAAGCAGAAAGGACACATTTTTCTTGGATCAGAGAAAGGGATTAGATAATTTACATGAGGGTATACAAAGAACAATTGGCAATATTTAAAGTAGCACTGATTTTATCAGTGTGGTGTGTTGGTGCTAGCTGAATTCTTGTCTAGGTAACAAGATGGTTATATGCAATAGGCCAATACATGATATAGGAGCAACACTGTGTTTGCTAAAATTTTGAGCAATACTCAATACTCTTATTGAGTTGAAATGAGAAATTCACTGCAACCTTAAATTAGATATCAGAAAGCACAAGAAAAGACTTTAAAAAAGCACTACCTAATAAATGCTTGAAATTGCAAAGCATAGCATTTAAAATATTTTTAAATATAAAAGGAATAAAACCATTAGCTAAACTTTGGTTGGTTTTGCAAATGAGATCTATTGTGAAAGTTTCTAAATTCTTTCAATACTTGCAATATTTGCACTATAAACTTTCCATAATTCTAGAATTGTTTAATATTTGTACATTGAACAAGTATAAAACACTCATATACCTACATTCAATTGGGTGCTTCTAATAAAATCCAATATTGGCAAGATTCGCTTCCCCATGGTCTCCATCTGTCTCACTGTGTCTTCTCTGGTAAGCAGACCGAAGGGAGTTTTATGTTCTAAAAATTGTAATGATAAACTTTTACACTATTTTTTCCAGACTTTCATTTCAAAATGCTTTCTTTAGCAAGCTATAAGCAGATATATCAATGTTAATAGATATGAAATCTTTAGTCTAGAAACCAGTCCCGGCCCTAGACCACACGCACAACAATGAAAGGTTGACGAGGAGACAGGCAGAGGAGCACCGCCCTTTAGAGGAGATCACTTATTCATTTTGCTGTTTCCTGACTGAGAAATCTGAGAGACAGCAGCCTGTAACAATTCACCTCTCTCTGCAGAGTATGTTTTTCCTGAGTTGTGAAAAAATGTTGTCATAAATGTGTCTGATTCTTGTTTTTTTTTCCTCCCAGGTATTATTCAAGTGTGCCGATCCCATGGACTTTGAATGTAGCTCGAAGTAGAGATAAGCCTCAGAAGATACAGTGCCAGACAAAACACAACTCCTTAATTACGTGGGTAGAGCTGAAGGGATAAATTCAACTTGGTCATGCATTCAGCCCACAAGTTTGACTTCAATGCTCTGTGAATATTTTCTTGATTTTTTTAAAGTTTCAGCTAGAATTACTGAACACCATTTAATTATAATACTCTTCAGAAGACCTAAGCTCTTGGTTAATTACATAAGAAAGAAGTGGAACAGATATTAATACAATAGCAGATCATTCAAGTGATTTAAGGTTGTTTCATTCCGTAAAATAGTTCTGCTGCATAATTGTCTTCCACATTTGCCAATTGAGGACGATAGAATTTATATTCTTTAAATACCCTATGAATAGACGTTGGCCGTAGTGTGGGTGGGAGAGATGGTTGAGTGAGGAAGGTAAGCACTCTAGGATTGTGCTTGGTCTTGGGGGAAGCTTTCCTGGAGCCAGAATTCCAGATACTGTTAACTAACACACAAAGAAGATCAGAAGGAGTTAATCATAACCCAACAAACATTTTTGGGGTCCTACTCTATGCTAGGCCTTGTAATGAATAAGACTTGAAAGTGTACAAGTCTTGCCTTATAACACTATTGAAGGGTAATAAGTCCAGGTGATTTACCTGTAAATGTTGGCAGCTTCCTACTTGACACTTTTTCCAAAAATTTCCCATCTTCCTTGTTTTTGAACCCAAGAGTCAAGAGATATTGTTGGGGAGGAAAAGATGACCAGTCAACTGTCTGAGGCAACACGTGGTGTCCTTGAAGATCTGAAATACAACAGGAAGAGAACTAAAGATGTCATTATGTTATTATTGCTGGCAGGGTATTTTTTTTCTAGATTTCAGCTGTACTTGAAAAAAGTAAGTACAAACATTAAAGATACAAAGTAAATGTACTCAACAAAAGGTCAAATAGGTGACATGTCAAAAGTTTCTTTGATTATTTATACTTTTTTCTGAAAATATAAACATACACAAGACATAGAAATGGTCCTCTTTTTCCACATTCAAAATAGGAAATTTAGGACCAGCTTATAGCCTTAATATTTTTCTCTGTGACTCTTTTCAGGAGAATTTGGTTTTTCTGTTCATAGTTTGAAATGTAAGGAAATAATGTAATGTAAAAGGAAAGAGAGAAATTACCAAGTAAGAATTAAAATATAAGGCTAATGAATTTAGTTACCATCCAACCTAGTTGCAGAAGGAAATTTGGAATGCTAACTGTATGGACTGTGTAATTAGACTGGGCAGTAATTCAAGAGTCATGAAAGTGGTTCTAAAACAAACTCAGTTCTTAATGCCCATAAAGGCTAATATTTACTGAGTACTTATTTTACCTTCTCTTGTTCTAAATATTTTGTGTGCGTTGTCTTTTTAAATCCTCTTGATATGTTTACAAAATTGGTGACATTGTCCCCATTTTACAAATGGGGAGTTGAGGTGCACAGGTAGGAAGTGATCTGCCTAAGAACACAGCATGTAAGTGGACAAAGCAGGATTCCCAAGTCCAGAAATGCAGGCCTAAACACTGCTCTCTGCTTTTGGCTTGCTTGGCTCTGGATTACTTTTGGTACAGGGACAAATGTCAGTCACAGGGTCTTGGAACACAGATTCACTTAATTCATTTCCATTCTGAGTAATAAGGCTTTGGTTCATTGTAAAAGACTTGTCAAATGGAGGCTGATGAACAGAGAGGTTAATGAGCCCTCCTACTTAACACTGCCAGAAAGGGAAAAATATAAAATTCCAAAGATCTTTCAATTATAATTTAGTTAAATGTCAATTTTTAATGTCAAATCAGAACAAAAATGGTAATGGTTCACATAAGAGACTTCACTATTTATCTGCTATATTTCTTTAAAAAAATAGACACAGTAAACCATGAGTTTTTATTTACCCTCCCTGACTACCCTTCTTTGGCTGTAGAACACTTTGTTCAAACTAAAATTTACTGAGAAGTCCTGTATTTAAAGCCAGTAAATTTAGAGCTGTCCCCTGGTGATGCTGGGCTCTTTAGTCTGGTTTTGCTCCCTAAGGTAGAAGGCCCTAGGACCTCCTTGGCCATGCTGTTGATGTCTGCGGCTGTCCTATAGGGAGGTCGTTGTCTTCTTGGGTAACTCAGAATGTCCAGGGGGTCTCTGAATGGATGTGGATAGGTTTTATGGGTATTCAGACTTCCTGGAGTATATCTAGCTTGTTGACATAGAAGTCTCTGGATCTCAGATACCCTGAAGTCTCCCTTTAGTATTAGAAAGGAATTCCGCTGAGGCAGGACACTTTCAAGATTTTTAGGCTTACACTGAAGTGATCTTGGAGGTCTTAGAGTCTAGAAGTTGAGAATAGACTAAGATGTATTGTGCATGGACTGGTGTATGTAGTAGGTTTCAGGAAGCATCTTGAGATTTGGCATTTTCTGGTGCAGCTCTATTGCCACAGACATCCAGATGTTTGAGAGCTCTATTATATAAATAACATAAAGACTTTGAGAGGTTGACATCTTTTTGCTCATAAATATTTGGTGGATAAACAGGAGACCAATACTAATAGTGGCAGTGATTAAATCGACGAGTGAAACTAACGTTAGCATTATAGCTAATTTATTATAAAATATGCTTGCAAAGATAGCAGTATTTTCTGTTTATTTTGATCCCGTATGTTTCACCCTATGAGTGTTTAATTTATTACTAACATCCAGTTTCAAAATGTGAGAGGTCCCACATACATTCTGTTAAATTTAGAAAAAATATTTTTGAAGTGTCATTCTTATTCCATTTGTATGCAGAGTAAATTGCAATTGTGTGAACATTTAGCCTAGCAGGTGGTCTATGACCCAAAATGACTAAGCACTTACCAGATGTTGAATCTCATGTAACATTAATTTAAGTGCTAATTGTTCTCAATTTTATGCTCATAAACCTCTACCTACGTCCGAAAAGCCCCGTGCCTCTGATGGATATGAAAGTTAACCAGATTATATTGTCCTTTGATAGGAAAAGTTGAATTGATTAAAAATGTCTTCTTTGCTCCTGTCATGCCAGAAGGAAACTTTGGACAAATAAATCCTTGAATGCATTCTTTACAATTTACCACAATTGGAGATGAAATTTAGATGACTATGACCCAACGTATTATTAAAAAAGTCAGTTTGCAGGTATGATACAGTTCTAAATTTTTACCATGAAGGAAGCAAATGCTTTAAAAAATGATATCAAAGATATATTATGCAGATTAAATTTCTTACAGAAACATAATATTTCAAATTTTTCCAAATGCAAGATGTCTAACTCTCTGCAAAAGGAGATAAAGTATCTTTTTTCATTAAACCTTTCATTGTACCACAGAATGCCGAAACTGACCAGCTTTCAGGTCCCCAAGTCATGTATGCTCTTTGACCTTCTGCATTGTTGTGGTCCTCCTCTGTAAAGTCACTTCCTTCAAGTTCAGTGACATCTCTTCTTTTTCCATCTCTCTGCTTCTGTTTCTCTGCCTCCCGTCCCTGCCTCCATTTCTCTGTCTCTCTCCGTCTCTGTTTCTCTACCCCTTAACTACACACACACACACACACACACACACACACACACACACACACGAGTGTGCTCCCGTTTCTCCCTTTCCTGTCCCACCTTTTCCCTCAGTGCTCTTCCAAGCTGTCTCCAGCTCACTGACATGTCCTTTACACACACATTCTTGGGGAATTTCTCTTACTGTGACTTTAGCTATTACTTCTAACCAAACAATTGGGGATCAAAGCTATAGTCTCATCTGAAAATTGTCACTGAATTTCAACACAGCATTTCCAAATGCCAACTGGGATGTTGCTATTTGCAAAATAACACTCAGACACAGCAAAAATAGCCCTTAAAATTGATTTTTAAAATCATCACAACTCCCCTCTTTCCTGCTTTTCACCAATACAAGGGTAGCTATTACTCACCCCAATTATTCTGCCTTAAAAGTCTGAAGCTGTTGATGACTTTTCCCCTTCTATTTTCTAACATTTATTGAAACTCAAAAAACTAATAAACACGCCCATTGTAATACATCTCATATTAACCCCTTTCTTTGTATAATCATTACCCGCCCTGGTCACATTTTTGATCACATAACATCTGGTTTACAGAAGTTTCCTCCTCAGCCTCACTGCCACCTGTGTTTATTTCATGACAATATACTTCTGCACTGCAACTCAATGAGTAGTTGCGGAACACTGCCTTTGTCACTGTCACATCCACCCTTGGGAACTTTGGGGACGTCTTTCCTGATAGTCAAGGCTCTCAGCTGAGCATCTGTTTCACAACCTATACCTAATTCCCAGGTTTTCTTCAGTATAAACCTTATCGTCTGCTGTGCTGATGTCACTAAGTTGTACTGGCCTGTGCTTATTCTGCTTTCAAACTTTTTGTGCATTTTTCTACTCAGGAACACCTACATTTTTTCCCCACTTTTTTCCTTTATTCAATAGATCAACCATCCTTCTAGATATACATAATTTAAGTCCCATCCGGTCTGTGGATGGTTTCTTGAATATTTCATTATGCCCTTTAAACTCTTAAAGAACACCTATACCATCAAACAAGGGTGTCCAAACTTTTGACGTCTCTGTGCTATACTTCTACACTGGAGGAAGAGTTGTCTTGGCCCATACATTAAATACATTGGGACATGTAATCACACACAAAAAACTCATAATATTTTATGTAAATTTACAATTTTGTGTTGGGCCGCAGGTTGGACACCCCTGCGTAGAGTGACTTTCCTAATGTTTCCTGGGGTTATGTCTTATCTTCCCAACAAGTTCCAATCCTCTCGAAGATCACATCTTCAAGTTATGCTTATGCCCCAAGAACTTGGTGCTCAGTCAATATTTGAATTAAATATAAAAACAAACTTTTCCAAATCCTAAATTTTTAATGGTCCAAATAAAAATAGAACTTCAAAAAATCAAAACTAATGAAATGTTCAGAGCTTCTGAGGTGTGACTTATTTCTTTGTACCTAAAGTTAGAAGAGAATATCATAGCCTTTGTTCCTCATCTTACCAAGATCTTAAGTGATTTCTGCTCAACATATGAAGAGTGAATGAGGCAAAATGATTTGTAACAGGTAACTTGATGGAGTAGATGTTCAAATGAACAGAGTGGCTTTGCCTGGATGGAAAAATTAGTTTCAGATTCAGGTTGTACCCTTGGTGTAGCTTATTCTCTGGGAAATATGGACTGTCAGTCAAAAAAACTGGAAAAACACAGAAAGTCTGGCTTAGTGAAACTCTTGGTAGCATCAGAAAAGCATCTGCAAAACCAGGAAATATTAATTGGTGATCAGCAGACTTATCTCTATAGAGGAAAGGTAGCTTTATTTGTTGTGAAGTTAAATACATGTGAAATAAAATTTGCTCTCTCTACAAGTAAAGTACAAAACATAGATGCCATCATCACAGGTATTTTCTGTTAGACACATCATAACCATATCCAGCAGGTTGTAAATGAACTTTACAAAGCAATTTTTTAAAAAAAAACAATTGCAGCCCTGGCTGGCGTAGCTCAGTGGATTGAGCGTGGGCTGCAAACCAAAGCATCGCAGGTTCAATTCCCATCAGGGCACATGCCTGGGTTGCAGGCCACAGCCCCCAGCAACCACACATTGATGTTTCTCTTTCTCCTTCCCTTTCCTCTCTAAAAATAAATAAATAAAATCTAAAAAAAATTAAAAAAATCATTGCAGAGCTTTTAAAATTCTATTAGAAAAATGCAAATTCGTTGGTATTCTACCATTATTTTTCCCTAAGTTTCACTTCCTTTTTATTTCCTGGTGTTTATGTCATTTTTCTGCCCTTTGTCCATAACAAAATGTTCTGACATTTTGAGTTAGAGCAAACTCTTATTTTTAAAGGCCCAATTGCTCAGTGTGGGATGGGACCATGTCAGTTTTATACGACTTCTTTTTTATTGGTCAGTTTCAGGGTTTAGCAACTACAGTGACTTCGTAATAACAACACTTTGTCATTTCTTCTTTCCAAGCCATTTCCTGAGTTTTCTCTTGTACTCCATTCTATGCTATCTTAGAAGTTGCTCACAAATTCACATCGGCAAGAAAAGAGCAAAGGGTAGCAACTTGGCAGCTCGGTTATCATTATTGCCCCTCCCTATAGATAATAAAACAGTTTCTACTTTTAAAGCATGTTTTGATTTTTGCATTTGATATATGAGAAAACTACTTCATAATCAATTTTTGTATAATAAATTATATTTTCCCTTAGACTTTCATTATAAATTCAGAGTTATACATGCAAGTGGAAAAAGTCGGTTTTCGTTACTAACATTCCTAGTTTTCACTTTAGGCTGCTGGGCTACTTGCCCAAGATTTGTCTGTATATTTCCTCTTATAACACACATTTAAACTTTGAAAAACAAATAATTCCCACAAGGCTTTTTTCATAGTTCATTTCCATTTCACTTTAAATTCTTGTTGATTTCAAAGTGTGATGTTTAATACGTTGTACAGTATTTATTCTGGGGAAGTTCCTTATCAGCACCAAAGTAGATTTGAGATAATGCAAACAGTAAAGATACTACTAGTCCCTTCGGTGTTTATTGGACTCACAAGCAGGGAAGTAACAGCATTGGAACAATGAACATGGGAATGGGGAGAGATAAGAGAGGAGACTCAAGGGACTCATCCCAGCTGGGTGGGACGTGTTTAGCGGTGAGTAAGAAATGGGGTGAATAAAGAAAACCTTGATAGGAGTAGGGGTCTGAGGGGGAGGGCAGAAGAGGGGTGGTCAAGGGACTCAGGCCAGAGGGTAAAACATTTTAGATGGTCACTAAGAAATGGGAGAAGTAAATGAACAGCCCAGAGAGACAGAGATGGAAAGCATAGTAAATAGCTTCAGTGATGTGCAGAATAGAGTAAATAGATGTAACAAAGATCCAGTTAAAATTCTTAAGTAAGAGAATAATAAGAGTTAAATGGAGTATTAAAAAATGCAAAGACATGATTCAATTATGAAGCACAATGACTTCTAAGCAAAAATAATTATACTAAAATACATCTTAAATGTATAATATCAAACAAAGACATATTTTAAAAGCACTAGAAATAAAAGATTTTCCATAAAGAAATGAAGATCGACTTCTCAATAGCAAAGATATAGTCAGATGCAGTAAAATAAAACTTCAAAGTATTAATTTTTCAATTTAGAATTCTATGTTCAGCAGACTGTTATCCAAGAACCAGGGTGAATTAGAGACACTTTAGACAATCAGAAACACAGTTTGCTACCAACAGACCCTTCCTTGCTATGGGAACTTCTAAAGATGTACTCTATAAAGAATGAAATGAAACTCAAGATGACTGAAGTGTAAGAAAAATTAGGAGATGTGTATATAAGACAACTATAGATAAATGTTGACTATGTGAAAACAATTCTCACTATAAAGAACTAATTTTGGGAATAAGGGGAAAATCAAGTTAGAATAAAAATATGGGATTTACCATATATGTTTGGGGGGTAATTTTAGTTAAAATATTCTAAGACCTGTATCTTGTTGAGTAAACATGATTATTGAAAATTTAAATTCTGTTATCTATGCATATTAAAATGTCAAACCCAATCTTTAAAACAAACAGGAACATAAATTATATTTGTAAACCTGTAGACAGAAAAAATAGAGAAAAAAATCTTGAAGAATATAAAAGAAGGAAAGTCAAGAAGAGAAAAACCTCATGGAATAAAAAGCCCATAACATAGTAGAAATAAACTACATTAGCAAACATTTATTTAGCACTTACTATGTGCCAGGTGCTATTGAAGCCAATGGGGTATATCAGTGAACAAAACAGACAAAAATTTCTGTATTTCAGAAACTTACAAACTGGATGAAAAAGTTAAGCAAGTCAAGGATTGTTAAAAGACAGAGATTGATTAAATAAATAAGTAAATAAATAAGTGTTTAGTTATGTGTTATTTTTAAGAGAATATCAAATAAAAGCACAAAATATTGAAAGTAAAAGAATGTGAAAAATAAATTCCTGGAAAGTACTAATAAGAATAAACTAGTGTTTTTATACTAATATCAGACAAATATATTTTAATATGCAAAGCATTAGTAAGGCCAAAGAATATAATTACTTAATAATAATATACAATTGATAAGGGAAGTTTAACAATATTAAAAGTGCATGTGCTTTAGGTCAAAAGATAAAAATAAAATTGATTAAAACTATTAAAATAAACTGACAAATCCATCACCATTGTTGATTACTTTAACATTTTTATATATATTGACTAATTAGGCAGATAAAAAATTAGTGGCTAATCCAGAAGACAGGGATAATTTTCAAGCTTAAACTAGTAGGCATATAAAAGCCCTGCATCTGACAATGACCGGTCTTTACAGCAAGTGATTCTGGGAAAACGGGATATCCACATGTAAAACAATGGAGTTGGCGATGGACCGTACACTGTGTATACAAATTAGCCCAAAATAAACAAAAGCTGTAAATATAAGAGCTAAAACTATTAACATTTTAGAAGAATACATGGGTGAAAAGCTTCATTACATTGGAATTGGCAATGATTTTTTAACATGACACCGAAAGCACAGAAATTAAGTGGAAAAAGTAGATATATTGGATGCCATCGAAATTTAAAACCTGTGCATCAAAGGACACCATCAACAGAGTGAGAAAGCAAGCTATGAAATGGGAGAAAGTATTTGCAAATCATATATCTGATAAGGAGTTAATGTCCAGAATACATAAAGAACCCCTACAACTCAACAACAACAACAAAATAACTCAAGTAAAACATGGGAAAAGATTTGAATAGACATTTCTTCACAGAAGATATGCAAATGGCCAATAAGCACATAAAAATGCTCAACATTACTAATCATGAAGAAATTAAAATCAAAACCACAATGAGACACTACTTCTCATCCATTAGAATGGCTATTAAAAACAAAACAAAATAACAAGTATGGGCAAGTATATACATATAAATATGTATATATATGTTGCTGAAGTAAAATTACTGAATCATACAATATAAAAAGGTATATACCTATATATACACCTATATGTAGGTACATACCTAATTATATGATTCAGCAATTTTACTTTCAGATATATTGTTTAATGGAAAACATATATGTAAGAATGTTCATAATAGCATTTTTTAATAATAGCCACTAACTGGAAATAGGTCAAATGTTTATATCTAGCAGAATACATATATAAATTCTGGACTATTCATATAATGGAATACTACATAGCAATAAAAATGAACCAACTAAAGCTTTGTGCAACACGGATGAATTTCATAAGCAAAAGATTGAGCAATAAGAGCCAGATGTAACTCTGTGATTTCATATATGCAATGTTTCAAAGCAGGCAAATTAAAATTCAGAGCTTAGAAATGCATAGGTAAGTAATAGCTCTATAGAGAAAAGTAAGGAAGTCATTATTCTAATAATCAGGACAATAATCACCTTGGTAGAGACAGAGAGTGGTTTCAGATGGGGAAGGGGCCAGCTGAGGATATATGGAGAGGGTGTAAAGTTTTATTTTTTGACTTGATGTTTGTTCTGTCATAATTAGTTAACATGTGTATTTGTTTTACGTATTTTATATGTGTGATATTTCACAGTAAAATGTTTTTAAGAATAAAAGAAAGAATGCAAATGCTTGGGTGATACTCTATTTTAGGTGTGAAACTCAGTGATCATCTGTGGACTGACAACAGGATCATCAAGAAACACTACTAAAGTGTAAATTAAGAGCAAGCCAAGTATTAAAGCAGAAGTAAATAGGACCCAAAAGCTGAATATGCAAAACTAAATTTAAAAAAGGATAACACTACAAAATACAAATGTCTAATTCTGTGCAAAATCCACATGTAGAATTTAAAATTGAGAAAGTAGAGACATTGTTTTACATGAGTGTCTTGTATTTTTTTACTTATTATAATTAAAAAGTTTAATCATATTTTATTTTTTAATCACTGTTGACATTACAATATTATATTAGTTTCAGGAGTACACCCCAGTGGTTAGACACTAACATAAATTACTAAGTGATTATTCCAGTAAATCTTGTACCCATCCGACACCATACATAGTTGTTAGAATATTATTGACTATATTCCCTGTGCTATACTTTACATCCCCATGACTATTCCATTACTACTACTTCATACTCTTAGTCCCTTCACCTTTTTTATTCAGCCCTCCGACCCTCCTCCCATCTGGCATCTGTTAAAATATTCTATATACCTATGAATCTATTTCTGTTCTGTTTGATTATTCATTTTGTTTTTTAGATTCAATAGTTGATAGATATGCAGGGTCTGGCCGAAGGGACGCCTGCCTGAGTGTGGTTGGTAGGGTAATAATATGGGTGTGATCATTTATAGTTTTAATTGAATGTTTCACCTAAAATGTCATATGGTGTGCTTGAGTGTGATATTGTTATGCTACAAAATTACATTCTTATGATTATGATTTCACAATAAAAGGTCTTGTAATAAAAAATGGATGTTATTTGTGACAGACTCTGTACATTTATTGCCATTTTATTGTTCATATTTTTGATCTTTAAAAAATGTTTTTCCAGCCCTGGCTGGCATAGCTCAGTGGATTGAGTTCAGGCTGTGAACCAAAGTGTCGAAGGTTCAATTCCCAGTCAGGGTACATGCCTGGGTTGCAGGCCATGACCCCCAGCAACCGCACATTAATGTTTCTCTCTCTCTATATATATCTCCCTCTCTTCCCTCTCTAAAAATAAATAAATAAAATCTTAAAAAAATGTTTTTCTTCTTCTTAAAGAAGGCTCTTAACATTTCATGTAATACTGGTTTGGTGGTGCTGAACTCTTGCTTTTTCTTGTCTGGGAAGCTCTTAATATGTCCTTTGATTCTAAATGCTAGCTTTGCTGGTTAATCTTGGTTGTACGTCCTTGTTTTTTGTAACTTTGAATATTTCTTGCTCATCTTTTCTGACTTGTAAAGTTTCTGTTGAGAAATCAGCTGACCATCTTATGGGAGCTTCCTTGTAGGTAACTAACTGCTTTGCTCTTGCTGCTTTTAAGATTCTCTCTTTGTCTTGAACTTTTAGCAATTTAGTTATGATGTATCTTGGCTTGAACATCTTTGGATTCACCTTGTTTGGGACTTTGCACTTCCTGGACTTGTATTTCTATTTCATTTACCAGGTTAAGGAAGTTTTCTGTCATTATTTTTAAATAGGTTTTCAATTTCTTTTCTTTTTTTATTGTTTACACTATTATAGATGTTCCCAGTTCCCCCTCCTTTGACATCCTCCCTTTCTCTTCTCCTTATGGCACCCCCACGATGCAAATGTTTATACACTAAAAGTTGTCCCATAGATTAGCGTTATTTTATTTTATTTTATTTTTTTTTGTATTCTTTTTCCTTTTTGTTGTCTGGTTCATTTTTTTTCTTCCTTATATTCCAAATTGCTGTTTTAATCCCCAGCTTCATCTGTTTTACTGTTGATTTCCTATAAAATATTTTTCATTTTAGTTAGTATATCCTTTTCATTTTAGACTGGTTATTTTTTATGGTTTCCATGTCCCTTTTTATGCTGTTGAAGTTCTGAGTTTATCTGCTCCTCCCCTAAATTCTCTGAGCATCCTTATAACCAGTGTTTTGACTCTATATCTATTAGATTGCTTGTCTCTATTTTATTTAGTTCTTTCTTTGGAGTTTTGTTCTATTCTTTTATTGAGAATTTTCTCATCATTTTGGCAGCCTGTCTATGTATGTTTCTGTGTGTTAGGTAGAGCTGGTACATCTGCTGGGTTTGGTAGAGTGGCCTAATGTAGTCAGTGTCCTGCAAGGCCCAGTGGCACAGCCTCCCCATTCACCCAATGTGAGCATTCCAGTTGTGGGCTGTGTACAACCTCCTTTTATAGTTGAGCCTTTTATAGCCAGTCAGCTGCAAGGATTGGCTGTGACCACCGTGGAGGATCAGCTGTGCAGGGGCTGACCCCACAGATCAGGATTTACTTTAGTCCCTCGAGTGCATTGCTTGTGGAGGTGGTTGGGTGGTACTTTCACATGGTCTGAACCTGTCCACTAGGTGCACTGGCTCTGGGGCCTTCTAGGAGAGGTGGGTCAAGGTCAGTTACTGCCTGTGTTCTGCCTTGGGGCCATCTGGCATGAGCTAAATACTGAGCTGCAGATGACTGCTACTTGTGCTGGGCTTGAAGGTACCAGGAAAAGCCAAGATGTAAACCAAGGTTGGCTGTCACTAGTGCCAGGCCTGGGACCACTTAGTGAGAGGTATGAGGCACACCAAGGCCAAATGCACCTTGTTTGAGATATTTTAGGAAAGTCTGAAGCATGAGCCAAGATAGGACACTTGTATGGGAAAAAAACACTGTAAACAGCTTGGGTGGACCCATGAGTTGGTAGGATGGTGTCTCAGGGGAGCACAATGGTGGGGTGTACTGTGTAAATCAGGTAGATGGAGACATTATGACACCTGCCTGCCAACTGTGTGGCAAGGGAACTCAGGAAAAGAATAATGGCCTCTGCCAGCACTTCTGCTTGGGAGAAAGCTGCCCCTCCACTCTCACCTTTATATTAGATATTTTAGTTCCTCCCCATATGTCCCTGGTGCCTTTTGTACTGCTGCCCCAGGGATGGAATTCAGAGGGAGTGAGTCTGAGTAAGTCTGTGCATGGGCTCTTTAGGGGTAACTGCCTGGGACTCCAGAAACCCTCTGTTTCTCTCAGCCACAACCCCTTCTGCTTTTTATAGCTAGAAGTTATGGGGATTTCTGTTCTCAGCTCTGGAGCCCTGGGCTGGGGGTCTGGTGTGAGGTGTGGAACCTTGGTTTCTCAGGGGAGACCACTGCAACAGAGACATCTCTCCCAATATTTATCCACCACACGTGGTTTTGGGATCCACTTATTCTGCATCTTTACCCATCTACCATTTTCAACGTGACTTCTTTACATCCTTAGTTGTAGGATTTCCATTCAGCTAGATTTCAGATAGTTCTGAATGATGGTTGTTTTGTAGTTTAATAGTGTATTTGATGTGGTTGTGGTAGGATGCCCCGTCTTTAGGGATTTTCATGCTTGGCTGCATAGTTTATTAGATAGGAGTACCTAATGACTGGCTACAGTATTACACAGTGGCTAGATTAGACAACCTAAGTAAGTATTTCAAGAGAAACAAAATCCCAACACATTTACCTCACTACTCGCTTACCTGCTAAAGTTAGCTGTCTGTTTTGAAATGGTTATGAAGCTTTTTTTAAATGCAGTCTAGGGTAACTGGTGATGGGTAAAAAAAACAAGAAACTGTATAACTACCAAGACTGACACTAGAAAGGGACTAATCTGTCACTTTATGGGGGAATGAAATGGAGGAGTGTGTCTGGATTTCTTATAGGGAGGGGAGACTTGGATGGAAACTGCTATATGTGTGTGAGTGTATTGCAAGGTTTCACTGAGCATTCTGAATACAATATCTGTGATACCTGCTTCCTGCATGGATCTCATTCCAACTGCTCCAACCCATTGATTGTTCTTGAGAGGCTACATTAAAAATTTATATTACTTCAACTTATTTTTGGATTATTGACTTGTATTTTCAAAATGCAACCCTGCCTGTCTTCAGAGCACAAAAGAAAACATGTGAAGTTGTGAAGCAGGATGCGTGGCAGTGCCAGGGAGGTCCAGGAGGAAATCAATCGGAGAAGGTGAGAGGCGTGAGATGATGGAGACAGGAGGCAAACAGTGCTGTGACCGGCTGCTGCAAAGGGCAAGTGAACTGCTCGTGGGGGAGTGTTTACTTTCGTAAGACAGAATAGTGCCAGAATACCGCATTTCCCACTGAGAGGACCAACACTTTAATATTTTAAGACTAGAGACTTTAGCTCCATATATGAGGGTTTTTGTTACTTTGGGAATGATCCTCTATTTCTAACAAGAATTCTGTGGTACAAATATGAGATGATTTATCGTCTTTATAACCAATCTGGCTATAACATTTTCATAATAATATTGGGGATGTAGTTTCTTTAATTTTATAATCACTTCCATTTGAGAAAGCAATATATAAGGAGGAAAACAGTCTGATCTTGAAAACTCTTGATCATGATAAAATTATAGTATTTTAAAGAAGAAAGAATAAAATGAGAAATTTTAACTTCATCTTTTAGAGAGCATAAGAATGTATTAGCCTTACTGGTAAATGATGACTGAACAAGAACAATGTTATAAATTTCAGTGAAAAGCAATTTTTAAAGGCCTATTTTAAAACAATATATTATTTCTCTGAACATACAAATTCACTCTTGGGAGTTAAATTACATTGGAAAGACAAAATATGACTCTATCCACCTAAGTGTTAAAGTAATTGATATCTTATCCAGAAAACTTTTCTATTAAACATTACTAACCACAAATCCATTACTGAATATTTATTTATTTAGCCAATAAATCTTGACATTTTCATCAAGAAGAGACAGGATATGCTTATTGTATTACTTTATTATTATTAAAATACAACCATGCAAGAATAAGAATTATACAGAATTGCATTATTTCATTGGAATATATGAATAGGAATCTCAAGCAAAATCTTTATAAATGAAAACATAATAATTCTGGGGCTGGTGAATTATTATTTGTTTTATATACCCTGACTACTCTGCATGAATCAAACTGGATTTTTCCTTAAATAAGAAAAATGAATAGCTACAGTGCTAAAAATTCGGTCATTTTTTTCTCCATGAAACATAATGCAATACAGCTCTCTTGTAAGATGGATTTAAGATTTTAGTGGGTCTTACCGTATACCCCAAATAGCAAAGGATACACACTAAGTTCCTGGGAATGTACAAGCTTGGTTGTCCCACAAGGCAGATTTGAATTTTAACCCTCCCTCCTCACTCTCACAGAGGTTATAAGGACAAGATAGTCCTAGTGCTTACCTGAAGAGGGTCTTTCTCATAATAAATCACTAATTTAGCTGGTCTATTTGATTTAAAAAATTAACATATTTAGGGCTTATACATTTAAAAGTGAATTTATTTTTATAGCGTTTTCCCCTTTGAATCTGTTTTTCATGTGAGAATTCCTGACGAGGGTAAATGAATTGGCAGCTGGCTAGTGAGAATACACCGCCAGGTGGGGGGGACCTCTTTCATGACTGAGTTCTCTTTCTGCTCAGCACCACCGCCTCTGCCAGCTATTGCTGGGCTCATTGCACTATCACGTGACCAAGGAGTAATGAATTCAATGCTATCTGGGCTTGATGAAGGTGACCTGGAGTTTGGCCGAGTTTCTGGGTTGGAGATTTGTCTGCCAGCCCCTGCTGGGAGAATTAAATGTGTTAGTCTCCAAGTTTTAATGGTAATAGCTACTTATCCAGGAAAACTTTGATAGGTTGACTTCTGATCCAAGATCTTCGAGGTACAGATATTATGACCTTCATCTGTTATTACAGATATATTATATTTATATGATATTATAGAGACTATGACTATTTAGATGAGCTCTATAATTTAGAAATTCCTACTATGGCTTCAATTTCTCTTGCTGCAATGAAAACTACCCAGTGGTGTTGTATCTTTAATGGGACATCAGTGTCTCTCCTGAAATGTTATCTTTCTGGGTGGGTACAAACACATGAATATAAGAGCATCCAGCTAGAGTTGTCTGCAGAAGGATGAGTGAATGCGAGGTAGAAGAGAATGTGCACAAACTCAGTGTTTCTGAGAATGGAATTGCTAGCATATGGAAGAGTGTTTATTCAGTCACTGAGTTCACATGAATTCACTGTGTACATTGTAGATGGTATAGTGAGCCGCTTACTTGTTGTGATGTAAGGCACTGTTTTAGTTAGAATAAAGCTACCTGATTTAACAAACAACTTCCAAATCTCAGTGGTCAAAGACAATTTTGCTCATGTGGATATTCAATGGGCAACTTTCCACATGGTGATTCAGGGGTCCAAGCTTCTTTTGTGGTGTGGCTTCTTTAGTTTTGTCATCCTATCCACTTACTCAGTGGCTAGGGAGAGTCCTGTAAGGTAGGGTGTTATGGGCCAGGCCTAGAGGTGGCATACATTATTTCTGTCCACATTCCATTGGCCATTATTCATAAGCCTCACATAACTGTAAGGGAGGCTGAAATATATTCTAGTTGCATGCATTAAGGGAGAAAGAGTTTGGCAAACAACTAGCCACTATTTTGCTACTTTTGGTGACAAGGACTTCTACTTCCAAACTGCCACCTTCTCTGTTTTCTCCTACATCATTCTTTTAATTAATGTCAGCCTTTCACTGCACAATTACAACTTAGGTTGAAATTGAAAATATCACCTAGAAGATATAGTCAAATATTTACCCTGAAGTTTAAATTATTAAAGTCAGATCTTTTCTTAGGAACAAGTATATTCTAGCACTGCCTAGAATAGTGGCTGGAATATATGTTTGATAAATGTATGAATAGATGAACAAACCACCCATTTTCACTGTACAACCTCTTCTTGTCCAGAGGATCTTGGGATTCTCATGCATGAAGAAAAGGGGAAGAGAAATGGCAGACTAACACAGCAAGCTGGAGAGAGGACTAAGACTATTTCCAGTCTCTAGCGGAATAGAGAGGGTTTCTAGAGTAACACTAAGAAGGAGACTGTGTTCACAAGTCAGCATTCTGACAAAGAGAGAGATATCTGAGAGTGGCTCTAAATTGGGCCAACTTGGGTCATAGGGGTGGTTGCTGTATACATGAAGAAGCATCTACACCATGAGGAAGCATGGCAAACTCATATAGGTGCCCTTGAGTCATCTAATATGTCACATAAATGAGCCCATCATTGGCTCTGCTCAAGCCAACAGAGCTGATCTCAAGTTGCACTAGCCACGCAATCAGCAGCTACATCAACCTGCACCTGACTTCAAAAGGGGATTCTTTCCTCACATGCCCACTGTCCCCTTTGTACACTGGGTACATCTGAGTCCTGTGAAAGTTGAAACCAGACCAGGGGGAGAAGAAAATCCCCCTTTCTTCCAGGGGGAAGAAAGCTACTGAATTTGATTAGATAGTTAACTGAAGAGAGACTAAATGATTGCACAGGATGAGAAAGAATGTATCTGGGAAGACCAAAGATGAATATGTACAGGTAAAAGAAAAAGAGTCTTACGTTTTAAATGTCTGCCATGTGATTGTCCAGTCATACCTGCTATGTGACTATTTGTTGAAATATATACCTGAATAAATTTTTGACAGGATAGAAGCTTCTTAAATTCTATCTACAAGGTGGATAGAAGGAAAACCTTGGTTTTTGGGCAGTGTCAACAAAACAAGGTAGTTCCTCTTTCAGGCCCTGTCTCCCTTGTGTGACTCACTTTCTATCTATTGCCTTTGGCTATCGAATGCCTGCCATAACTGCCACCCTGCACCTCCTGTGAAAGATGTCCAGATGCTAAAGACAGCGCTTCACCTTTCCTCTTCTTATGCTTTGTACCTTAATTCACCTTGGAATTACCTGGGGAAAAATAAGCCATTCTACTAAGACTGCGCACCTACCGTTATCAACATGGGCTTCACCATCATTCCAGCAATGGCTTTGGGGAGGACGCTTTAATCATTTGCAACAGAGGCAAGTCAGGTCATCAGTGCAATAACCTTGTTAGCCAAAGAGCAGGTGCTACAGAGCAAAGAACCTAACCAGTCCCAAAGAAATGTAAAAGTCTAGGTTGCCTTTTCTATTTCCCTTTCTTTCTCTAGAAGCTGTGTCTTTTCTAAGTTCTTATATAGAGCTGTCACACTCCAGCAATTAGCAGTTATAAAATAATAGAAACATTCATTAATAACTTCTCATTATCTTCTCTTCCAAAGTATAATATCCTTCAGCATGAGTCATCTTGCAACCGATCATAATTAATCTTGATAACAGGTTTGATAGAGTTACATGAGTCATGAATCTGGCTCATTAATGTTATTATTGTTTTTAAACTATCAGTAACAACAGTGCTTCCTAAGTATCAATTAATCTTCATGTCTTCTCTGTGAAGTAAGTTAAATATAACTAAACTCATTCTACCAGTAGAGGATTGGCAAACTGGTGATCTCCTCGGTGAGCCTCTCTCCTCATTACCAAGGGAGCTGAGAATAAAATGGAAATAGCTGAATCTGATTCGTTTTCCATGACACTAGATGGACATGACTTTTGTTTGCTATTAATGCTCCCCCAAGCCCCGTTAAGGTATCTATAATAAAATAATAAATGATTTATAACAATTAACAAAAGAACGTAAGTTCTAAAACATTTTTCTCTGTTCCCTTGCATGAGCTCAAATGCAATAAATAAGCATCCGTGGTTATGACAGCATGCATGGCATGCTTCTCTTCCCTTTCTCTGCCCTCAAATTCTCATTGTTCCTTAGGGATTCACTAATCACCACTGGTTAGATTTATTTACTATGTTTCTTTTGAAGAGCTTGAGGTACAGTAGGAAATAACGGACTCCATGGGACCTACATGTAATGCTTCCATTTTATCTCTGCTCCTACCAGGTGGAAATAATGTAGCTCAATGGCAAAGACACGGGTTTAAATCCCACTGATTTACTATTCATCTTTGAAAAAGCTATTTGTTTTCTCTGATCGTTGTTTTCTTGCCTCTTAATGAGAATCATCTTACTCACTTCAAAAGTTATGGGAGTACCAAGAGATAATGAATGTTGAGTACAAGGCATGTTAAAAGTGATCACTAATGGAGTACATTATTTATCACATAAATCAGTGACTGGCCCTCAGAGCCCTGAAAAAAAGCATGAAGGGGCATTAACAAGAGGGTGTGATATTAGGTATACACATTTAGAGACTTTGCTTAACATGGTAATTGTTAAGAGTTATTAATTTAGTAACAGAAAATCCATGTCATAATTCAGAATAACAGTTGGTATGTAATGGATAGTAAAAAGTATTTTTGAATGAATGAATAAAAGCAGATGGCTTCCAAATACAAAAAGAGGAAAAAGGAAGTGTCCTCTCCCTGCACGTGGCTACCCACATCTCATCTCGTCTGGACACCAGTAATCCAAGCATGGAAGGAAGGAGGGAGGTCTGAGGCGTGAGATAGATGGAGGAGAGGAAACAGAAATAGCAGGAGCAGGCACTGGAAAAAAGAACCATCTTCAAGAAAATACTATAACCATCTAGTTTACTGATGAAGGATATGGGAAAAGGTGGTATTTTTACCAAAGGTTATTCCTTTATTTTTAAAAATCTTAGCATGTCTAGGTTTTATCCCTCATTTTTAAAATACAGAAACATGGTGGTACAGGAATATTGCAGTAGACCCCTAGGGCTAGACCTGCTTAAAGCCTTGAAATCACTTCCCATTTATACTCCTCAGATTAAAACACCATACCCCTAAAACTGAAACAATACATAAATAAAGCAGAAAATGGTTCTCTATTTGTTTTAATGAAAATATAGTATCCCCTGATAACTTGAAGATATTGAATCTTACCTGTATAGATATATTCCACATAGGCAGGATGAGTTTTTGTGAAAACTTCTTTTACTTTTTCTACTTTATCAGCTTTGATTTTGGTTGCAAATGGTGTGTACATAACGGAGAATGATTCCGCTCTGGTGATGGCTTCTTCAATCATGGCCTGGGAAGAAGCAAACAACCCACTTGGTATCAATAACAACGTATGACTTTTGAAGAATGTAAAATAATATAATCACCTTTATGGATGATTTAAAAATCTATATACTGTATTGGGAAGATAATATATTTTCATTTTGAATATTCATTAGAGTGAAATTTTAATTAGTTCTGGAAATACTATTTCATATTAAGAAAACCAATTAAATGAAGAAAGTTTGTAAACAGACACCTCTAAACTGAACTTGCTTTAAGATAAAATAAAAATTCTATTTTCTAAGGTGTCATTTTTTACTTGATTTAAAAAATCAAATTCTTAAGTCTAACATAATTATCTTACAAACAGACATTGATGAGCAACTTGTACTTAAAAACCACTAATTGGAGTATCTAGATCTAAGTATTTTCTATAAATAACAGACAAACTAGATGAACCAGGTTTTTTTTTCTTCCAATACCCAAGAAAGACTTCCAGAACAAGAAAAGCCTTCTCAGCTTCCGCCCAGCAAAGGTTCCCCTCTCTCCAGATCACGAGAGCTGTTTGAGATGAATTTGCCTATTTAAGTTTTAAGAATTTCTTTAAATTTTCTCTGTTCACATGTCATTCTTGGTAAAGCCTGACATCATCCTGAACTTCCTGTTTTAAGTACATCCATTATTATTTGAAACAGACCAAAAAGAAACTTATAAGAAATTTTAAAAAGATTTTTTTTCCTATAACTCTGCTTTCTAATGAGGCTTGAGCACTGAATTAAAAGTGGAATAGTCATCTCATTTTCCACTTATTTTTCTTAAAATAAGTTATTTTTCTAAAAATAGCATTAAGGTATATTATAAAAATCTATATTTATGTATAGGAATACATTTTTCCCCCTGATAACCAAGAGTGCCAAAAACCAATATGGAAAAATAATGGATTTGAATTTTCTAACAAAGAAAAACCCAGCAATTTATATTATTAAGGCATAGTATTTTGTAAATATGTTTCTGATTGATAATGAAAGCAGTAAGTAGTTGATTTTACTGATTTTAAACCGAGAAGCCTAATTTAATTTAGTCATTACCAACTCCATGCCTTGATGACTTCCAATGGCCTCTACGGTCATCTGCACTGTGTGTGAAAGAGCAGCTTTGCAGGAACTTTCTGGATGCAAAGGATCCTCCTTTCTAATTAGAAAATGGCATAAACTTTCTCATTTACATTTTGAATTTGCTGTGGGGTAAATGGCTGACTGGCTGAATGAAAGGACTTACATTGCTCACAGCCCTGTCCCTTCCAGGTGGGAGGAACTGGAAGGAAACAAAGAATGCAGTTGTGACACCAGGCCCAGGGGCAGCACTGAGACAAGGAAGTGATGGATGGTGTGTCTGCAGCAAGTTTTGGGTGCTGAGGCCTAGATGCCGACTCTGGAAGTCTAACATGGGTAATGCAGACACAGGAGTGGAATTCAGACATGTGGATTAAGAAGTTAAACAAGGTGTTTCTGGTCCTCCAGCAAAAATGAAGGTTCTTTAGATTGAGTAGAGAATATTTTCTCCAGATTGGTGCTTACATATGTCCATCACTGGAACCAATCCTGGGATGGTCCATCCAGACCAAAAAAGCAAGTAGTTATACCTAGATGCACATGGAATGATGTGCTGAAGAGAGAGGCTATTCTAAACTTCAGTTCTAAGATCATGATCTGACTTCTACTGCTTTTTTTTTTTTTAAATTTTATTTATTTTTAGAGAGAGGGGAAGGGAGGAAGAAAGAGAGGGAGAGAAACATCAATGTGTGGTTGCTTCTCACAAGGCCCCCACTGGGGACCTAGCCTGCAACCTATGCATGTACCCTGACTGGGAATTGAACAGGTGACTCTTTGGTTTGTAGCCCACATTCAATCCACTGAGCTATACAAGCCATGGCCTGATTTTATTGCTTTTTGTAAACTGTTAGTTCTTGTATCAGTTTGCTCTGACTGCCTTAACAAACTATCACACATATTCTTATAGTTCCAGAGGCTAGAAGTCCAAAATCAAGGTGTTTGTAGGGTTGATGTCTGAGGTCTTTCTCCTTCCTAATGGCTGTGTAGCTTCTCCCTGTGTTTTTACATAGTTTTTCAGCTATGTGAAAAACTTCCTCTGCTTACTAGGATTACAGCCCACCCAAAGATCTCACTTTGACCTAGTTACCCTACTTGCAAACAATCACAATCCCAGCACAGGGCTAGGGCTTAAGTATATTAACTTTGCGGGACACAGTTCAGCTCATAAGAGTTCCTAACACCCAAAGAACATTTCTGATGGTCTCTTTGAGTGCCTCTAAATTCTGGATCAAAAAATTTAGTGAAGGGATTTAATTCTCTAGTTTTCTTCCAGAAAGACATTAACAGTATCCCAGTAAGACCAGGATAGAAGAAAACACTTTCCCTGTCTCATTTCTTTTCCAACTGCTGGCAGCTTAAGTGACTTTTGCAGGGTAGCTTTGCTAAGCCATCTCACAGCAGGGACAGTAAGAATCGGGCCCAAGAGCCTACACCATCTTTTTTGCACGTGGCAGAAGTGTGGTTTTTGTGTTGCAGCTTGATCTGCAAGGCTTTGCATTCAGGCTTTTGTGGGGCTCTCTGTTTAGGAGGATATGTACTGGAGTGCAGCCTCCCTCTCTTCCCACTCGGAGCCAGTAGAAATGGCATCCTCTCATGGCTCCTGCCCTCAATCCTGAAGACGGGTAAGGAAGTGGCTGAGTGAGCCGAGTGTGCATGTAAGAATAAGAATTGAATTCTCCATGGAGGTAGTTTCTCAAAGGAAATTTTATAGTCCCAAGAATAAAAACTGAAAATGAAGTAGGAATGAGGATACAGAAAATGCTTTTGCCAGGTCCTGACACATTCTTGCTGTGCTTTAATGAATTAACATTTTTTGTTCTTCTAGAGATAAACAATCTTGAGACTTTCAACCTGTCTCACATTGTTCTTGCAGAAGAATGGGTATATATATATATATATATATATATATATATATATATATATCTTCAATATATATATTTCTAGTACATCACTGAATAACTCCTCCGTAAAACAACTTTGAAAGAAATTTAGCTTTATTAAAATCATGGGAGTTTGGAGTTAGATACCAAAATGTCAGATTTTCATTTTGTGGTGGTAATTTAGAGCTGGGCTTGTCTTTCATGAAGAGTCCATTCTATCTATATTGAAAAATTATATTTTAGGATTGAAAAAACTAGAATATTTAGTAATAATTATAGATATCAAAATATAGATTTTAATTCACTTTTTATGATTAGTCAAACATTTTCCTTGATTTGAAAATACAATAGAGGAGGAGACCAGATGAGGAATTACAGCTTGTAAAAAGTAGATGTGCTAAAAATGAAGGCAGATCTGAAATGACAGTTTTCAATTTGACAAAAATTTTCTGCAATTAAGTCATTATTTCCCAACCTATGGGTTTCTCTGGTGTCAGTAAGTGTTGCATGTGTACAGAGAATGGGGAAGACAGTTGGTCCACATGTCCTGTTCAGTGTACATTGCTGTTAATTATACTGTGTGTGTGGTAGCTTCCTCTGCTACTACACACACATACACACAGAGACTTTGAAATTAGATGTTGAGTACAGGGGTCCTAATAACTCTCCACTGTTATCCTCACATTTATCAAGTTTTAAAACTTATACTAACATAAACCAAGAGTATATGTTGGCAGCTCATTTCCTCTACATACAGTAACTTAAAATAATTTATCCTGGTACTTCAGCTAAGCAAAAAGAGCCACTTGCTACCTCAGAAATCACTTCGCCTAGGAAAACTATATAACAAGACACTGGGAGAGACAGGGGAAGAGAGATACTCTATCAAGGGTAAAGAAAAAGCAATCCAAGTAGAGGGAATAGATGACAAGTAAAAAGGAGACACAATTTATCTCCTTCTAGACCCAAAAGGGTATGTTTTTTTCTGGTAAAATTTTAAGAGCACTCAAGGTGCTCAGGAAAAATCAGGCACAAAGTGTAAACTTCAAACATTTTCAACATAATGGGATTAGGAATTTTTCCCCTGTGGTTTTGCTGGAGGACTTGAGCAAGATGTAACCTTTTAACTCTGTATCCAGTGATGGTGGCTCAGTAAACAGGAATCCTGTCACTTCTCATTGGAAAATGTGATCAAGTTATTTTAAGTTATTAGCAAATTATTCCTTGAATACTCCCAATGTCAGGGTTGATCATAATTGTAGCAAATTGCTTTACTCACAAGATTACATCTTGAAGGAACTTTGTGAATTTTCCAACCCAATTCACTAAATTGGAGATGAATTGTGATTTGGAGAGGCTTAAGTGACTTTTCTAAAGATGAGGAGGTTCTTATTTCATGGAATTTAGAATTTGGGTCTCAAATATTACATTGAATATTTTACTTTGTCTTTTGAAAATTATGGTTTTTACTTCCTGGGTTTTACCCTCCTTTTAAAACCTTTCATAATAAATATAATTTAAAATTCTAAAATATTTAATTTACTTTAGTTCCACAGTGCATGTGAGTGCTGTAGAATTTTAGAACAGGCATGTATATACAACCTGGGCACATGGTTAGGCATTTTTCAGATTCTTGCATAGTTAGTGTGGCCTTGTGGCTGAGAGTGGGCCAATGGGATGTAGGAGGGAATGGTCCTCTTTCCAGGCCTAGCCCACATGCATGATCCTGCCTAGTATGATCCTCTATTTTCTTTCCCCATCAGTTGTGGGAAAAGGAAGGAGTCCCAGGACACAGAGAAAGATGGAACTACAAGAAAGAAGGAGTCTGGGTTCCCACATTGCTGGCTGGAGGAGAACCAATCAGAAGCATCCGCATTGGACTACATTGTAAGGGAGAAATCAACTTTTTCTTTTTATATCCTTGCCAAGGGCATTTTTTCATTGCATTCAGAGAGAGAGGAAGGGAGAAAGAGAAACATCAATGACAGAGAGAAACATCTATGGGAGAGAGAAGCATTAATTTGTTGAATCTTACATGCCCGGACCGGGGATCAAGCCCACGACCTAGGTATGTGTGGGAGCTCCAACCAGCTGAGCCACATAGACTAGCACAGAAGAAACCAATTTTTATGTTTTAAGTTACTGAAATTTTGGAGTTGTTTGTTGTAGCAGCTAGTCTACTACACAAATAATAACAAATAAAAATTAAAATCTCATTCATAATCCTATTTTTTCTGCTAAGTCTTATGTGTTATAAAGAAGGTACAGAGAAAAAATTGGTATTTTAAGAGATAAAATAACTTTGATTGACTTAGCAGTGATAAATGCTTTCATATATCCTCTTTCCTTTAATTCTCATAAAGTCTATGTAAGTAGGTACTCTGAGTGAACAAATGTTACGATTGTATTGTTTTAGTTTGGAAGTTAACATTAGTAGATTAAAAAGAAACAATGCTATACTTGCAAACTGTAAATTATCCAGATGGGAACCTTTTGCTTTTAGTGGCTAATGTGACTTTTTGTTATTGCATTAATAATGATACAATGTTTGAATGATAACTAAAATTTTCTAGAAAATGGAACTATAAATATTATGAGCAATATTTTTCAAAGTAATCCCTTTAAACATATGTGGGTTTAATATGGATGATTTTCTTTTCTTGAAATTTAGAATTAACCTGAGGAGCAGATTCCCTTAAAGAAACAGAACATCCGACCTCGAGAACATCTAAGCTTATAAGCTTAGTCACTGTATCATGTACGCAACATCCAGAATTGACAATTTTATGATGAGTTTATTAATATCAGGATATGTCAGAACACAATAAGTAATAATTAAATGTTTGCCCTTGCCTTGTTGATCAACATTTTCATGCTGAAATATTACCTTGAATTTCCAGTCCTTTTATTAAACACTTCTCAACATAAGTTTTGTATTTTTCTAAAATAAGGGATTATTTGGCAGTTGGTCATTACATCTATCAGCCCAGTGATGTGAAAATTATATTTTCATGCAATTTAAATTAATATACATAAAATTTTATTTGCATATATTGGCATTGTCTTGAATTTACCAAAGATTGTATGAACTTGCATAACAAGTTAAGCATATTTTTTATAGAGCTGTTTTGAATTCTCTACTTGGCAACCTTTCCTGTTTAAAAATAATCATAATAAATATAATATTAAATTCTGAAGTATTTTAGTTTTGCAGTGTATGTGAATGCTATATATACACACACATATATGGAATATATATATTTATGTATATATATCCATACAGTGTGTGTATATATACCACTGTCCACAATCCAGTCTGGTTAGGGTTAGGGGTAAGACTTTGATTATATATACAATGCTTCCACTAGCTGAATAACATGCATTTAATGTGTAAAACTTACTCTGTATTAATTTTTAACCATTTATCGTTTGCAGCAAAATTTTATTTCCATGTAATTTCCTCACAGAACTAAGCAGATCTAAGGTAGTTTAAAATCACTCAACTTTACGATCAAGGAAGCTGAGGGGGGTGAGTTCTGCTGACACACCTGAGGCCACAAAATTTTGAGATGGAAGCAACACAAGAACCCCTCTCCTAAACCAGTGCTTTCTCTTACACTGAGAGACTTTTTTCATTCTTCTAATTAGATTGTCAATTTGGGAGCATAAGTATTACTTCCCTTTTTCTTTTTCTCTGAGCACCTTAATCCTGTCTTCAAAGACAAAATTTGACTATAACTCTAACAGAGAAACAAATGAATCACGTCATATCAAACCTAAATCGGGTCAAGGTCATCTTCACAAATTAATGTTAACACAAAACAGAATATTCATCCTTCACAGCTACAGGTCACAATAAGACTATTTTGTACCACCACTCATTAGATTTAGGATATCCTATCAATTAACTTGCCTGTCTCAAAGAGAAACATTTACAAAAATTAAATGAAAGCCCTCTTGATAGGAAAACTTAAAGAATATGCTTGGGTTGGTCTAGCTTAGTTAGTAGCAAAGCACATATAATTTATAAATAGAATTTAAAGTACGTTCTTTTTCTAAAGACCCTGAATAATTTTCTGCTTGCACATTAGAGAAACACCAGCTGATAGAAACTCGGAGTTACAAGTGTGGGTTTCAGCAGCCTCCACACTCTTTAGGATGCTGCAGAGCTTTTATTCCTGATGACTTAAAATGAATCACCAAAAAGCATCACAGGAATCAATAGCTCCATCACTGTAATTATTTCATAAGCACAGCTGGGTATTACTGATGAGCTGCAGGCTCGGCGTTCAGTGGTGAATGTCAGCAGAGTTTGGGACCCTTTCTGCTGTTGTGCATTCCCGCCCTATACTTTGTCCAGTTATGGGAAGGCAGGGATCCCTTCTCCCTAGCTGTATGTTGTTTTCTGATGGTGTTTCCTGAGTGGTGATTTTAGATTGGGCCGTGGTTTGCTGGTGTGCACAGCCGATTAATGGCAGGGTTTAGAAAAGAACCTGGTGACCTTGGTCGCCAGACTTGTACTGCTTTTCCCACAAAACATCTGTTTTGTCTTTTGGGCTACTACACAAGATGACTTTGAGTGGAAAGGAAAGTCAAGAATGTCCTTGAAAAATTTTGTATTGGAGAAAAAGTCAAAAGAATTCAAGGATGTTTAATTTGAAGACAAGATGTAAGTTGCAGGAACTACATTTCTGTCATCAGAAAGCAACCTATCCTTGTACTCTGCCCTGTAAACTTCATTTAGTTCATTGATTAATCTGTAAAACTCAATTATTAATTAAATGAGTGGTCACTGTGCATTGGGTAAATGCTGTAGACAAATTATTCTCTTTATTTGTTAAGACAACACTAGAAAAACAAGCATTGTTATCCCCTTTTACAGATGAGAAAAACTGAGTCTCTATTATACAATATGCAATGATTCACAGGGCTGCTTTGTGACAGAGCTGGGATTCAAGTTAGATCTGTCTCAATCAAAGCCCCGTGCTCTGAGCTGTTCATATTGGGCAGATGTGTAAACGGGGTCCACAGCCCTGTTCAGCACAAAGGCAGGATCCCAAATACAAGAAGGACTCCTGTGCACAGCTTTATAAGGCAGAAATGGAATCCTTAGCAGGAGAAGAAAGTTCTAAAGCAGTCTTCCAGTGAGGGAGCAGCTCATCTTAGAAACTAAGTAGCTCTGTGGCCCTGGTGGTGCACACACCGAGGAGGGACGATGCTCTGTCCATGGTCCAGTAAAAGGGACTACGGTGCCACGTAGAAAAGTGCCCGTGTAGTGCTAGTGCCTACTACTCAGAGTTTGTCTCAGGTATATTCGTACAGCCCCATAATTTTTTTTCTTCCTCAAGCTTCAACTTTGTGTGGCAACCAGCCACCTCTCCTTCATTCTTATTCCTCTCATTTGACTGTTATTAATCTTTTCCAGGCTGTGGCTCCTCCCGGAGGACTTTATATTTCATACAGCAACAGATTGCAGGAGCATGACCTTGTGGGGCAGGTGTCCTCCTGCATGTGACTTCCCATCATCAGAAGATGTCTCAGGATGGGGATAAATGCGTCAGTGAGGAATGAAATGACGTGCTATCTTCAAGAGACCTGCCACTGTATTTCCAAGTTATCTGTGTCCAGTCTTCAGTTTTACCTCCGACTTGCGTCTTATGTATGAATGTGGAAGCAGGCCAAGCCCCACTTGATGAAGAAGGGATAAAATGAGACTTGTCATGCTTAGTATCATGTTTTCCACCCCTTTAGGTTTGGGCTTGAAAAAGTCCTCTCAAGGTTTTCTGCAGGTTATTGTCCCTTGTAGGCTGTTGACTCGTGGTTTAGCCTGCACGATATAACATAGTACCTACGCTTTCTGGGATAAAAATATGTTAGCTCAACAATTACTTTAATATCCTGAGTTTTGGTTTTACATTAAAAGTTAAACAGAAACTCAGAGGCATAGACAGACCACAGTATGGTGGATACCAGAGGGAAAGGGGTAGGAGGCAGTACAGGTCAACAGGGCCAATTCTATGGTGTTGGAAGATGATTTGACTTTGGGTGGTGGGCTGGTAATGAGGTGCAGAGCGAGGGTCCTGTGAAAGTGAAAGAACAGCCCCCACAATCCTTGATTGAGGGAAGAGGGAGAGTGGCTGATACTGCATTTAAGATTTATTCAAGTACAGTTTTCTGTTTTTTACTCCCATCCTTGAATGACAATTAAGTAAAAAAAGAAAAGGAAAAAGGAGAAAAAAAAGATACATTGCATAGCAATGGTGAGTTAATAGCCATGCCTTCCTGAAGGGAAGAGGGCTGCTGCCCAGGGCAAATTGTGTATATGACTTAGAAAATGCTCAGGGATTCAGAACATAGCTGGGGGAGGTCCTATAGCGCCTGAGTAAGAGGCAGGGGGCGGATGTCCACCCTGCATGTCCGTTCATTACTGGGAACTTTTGCCCTGACTAAATATCACAACCAAAAGAAGGTAAAAGAAATGGGGGAACTGGCAAAAATGGCAGACTCTAACACATCATAGGAGAGGCCGGATATGAAGTCATGCAGGAAGTTCTGGGCCAAGCATTTAAACGAAGACAGGTGGAAAGAGAAGAAAGAGAGAGCCACTTGGTCTGGAGTAGGAGAAAGGAGGTGAAAGCCAGAAGTCTAGCGAGGCAGCAGAGATGATGGAGCTGTGCGGGACCTGCCTACCCACCTGGGTTTGTGAGAGATGCTTGGAGCTGAACTGGGACTGGGAATGCTGAGCTGCAGACGCCTGCTGTTCTGAAAGATGGTACTTCTGACAGGCCTATTCTGGAACTGACCTGGTTTGTCAAAGGGAGGCAGAACTATGTTTTTGGGTGTTTTTAAAGGGAGTGGGACTTAATGGCAGAAATCTGCCATTATTCTAAATCTGTATAACCTTTCTTTAAACAACCCCTTTCCTTTTTCACCAAAGTCTTGCTTTGGGAGTCATGCTTCTAGGCGGTGGGCAATCGACCCCCACAGCTGTTCCAGAACAGCATTGGTGGGGATTTTGTAACAGGCACACAATGCAATATATAGATCGTGTATGATAGTAATGTACTTTTGAAATCTATATGACCCTATTAACCAATGTCACCCCAATAAATTTAGTAAAAAAGACAGTTTTTTTAAAAAAGAAAAGAGCTAAAATTCCATGAACCATGAAGTTCTTAATGCCCATCACCTAGCTGTGTTGTTAAAAAAGAAAAAAACATGCCATATGTTAAAGGTTGTTATTTAAAGTACCAAAGTCTTATTATTGGAAGAGGGGAGGTTATGAAAAAGAAAATGATTGAACCAGGAACTACAGTACAGGTACAGCAAGCAGTCTTTGATAATTAGTGAGAAAATACAATTGTATGACTTCAAGAAAAGAGGAGAATTTATTTTTAATAGGTGTGCAGTACCATCAAAAGAATGGATGACTACAAACAAAAACAGTCAAAGTTTTGAGCTTTATAGACTATCTTACACCTGAGTGAACACAGCATTAAAAATTTCATGATTTCATGGAATAGTTATTTCATATCTGCTAAAAAACATGACCTCAATTTCTCTGCAAGTTTGTAAATCAATAACCCATAAAAATCTATGGGAAATATAAGAAGTAACCATAGAACCCTTTAATTTTGATTTTAATCATAACGATTTTTTATTTTAATATGCAAACAAAAACAAAGAAGGAATCAACATGCTCACAAACTTAAAATGAAAGGAAAGCCTCTGTGTAAACAAAGTAATCTCATGGCAACCTGGCAGAATTGTCTCAGGGCTCCTGGAAATCAAATAGCTATATCTAACTTTGTTCAAGTAAAAAAAGGCCCAAATTGCCTTAAATCTCTGAAACCCATATCATTCTCAAACGAGAGAAAATGAAAAGAAATTTAGAGGTTGCTTTTATTCTCCCTTAACAACCGCCAGAAACCCAAAAAGCTTTTTAGGAGGGGGCTGGGAAGAAAAGTTGACTGTTTTCTGGTGTGCGGTTCCCTTATCACCTACTAATGTGACTGCAAAACCAAACCAGCACCATTTAAGAATAAGTAAATATTTCTCAGGAGTGGTTAAGGATTAATTTTCTTGATTGAGATGATGTCACCATTTTCCAAGGAGCTTAAATTGTCAATGTGCACATAGAGGGCTAATGTACAGGTGAAGGGTGCAGCCCCTGCAGAGCACATTTGAGGCACTGTCCCCAAATTCTTACATTATCTGGATACCCGTTGTTTTTGCAGGAGACAAAGCCTTTTATTTCTGTGACAATTGGGGCTTCAAAGTCAGACAACCTCTGATGAGGTGGCACTGTGACAAAAATTCACATGGGGTGAAGTCATTAAATGTTGGTTTCATTTTTGAAAGAAAGCTTTGGCTCTTGGCATGAACTTGTGGGGTCAAGGAGGCGGGACAGTGTGGGGAAAAGGGAGGGATAGATAGGTCAGGTAAAAAGCACCCTTACCTACTTGACAGTCTAGGAAAATCAGTGTCGCCAAATACATATAATAGTACTGAAGTGTGCCTGAGTTTAATATGCGTAGGGTTCAGGTTCCTCCCTGTACCCATCCCTCCCCTTCCTTCCCTCCTTCCTTCCCTTCCTTCCTTTCTGCCTTGCTAATGCCTGGGACACTCAGAGAACATCAATAGAAGAACTACACAAAACTATACAAACAGAAAATAATGTCACGGTCACTATCTCCTTCATAGGAACACCCAACCTTGGATCAAATATTTGCCTCAATTACATCTTTGCATTTAAAAGTGAACCTCCCTTACTGGCATACTACCTCAAATAGCATCAAAGCAAAATGAAACACAGGCAGCATTTTACAACGCTAGTAACCATGGAAACATATCATTAAAGAATATATAAACAGGAATGAATAATTAGATGAGAAATCCATTTCTACATTTATCTTTTTCCAAGACCTAGGAAAAGCAGCTCTCCTTTACCTCTCATCTCAATTTGGATACGTCCTCTTTAGTCTGCCTCTTAACTAAAAAAATATGAGAATTTATAAAGTGAGAACTTTAATATTGCTTAGCTTAATGAATGATCTCTTTGGAGGCAACTGACGGAAAAATCTTGCAATGCGCATTGTTGTCTAGAATGCAGGAGAGGCTCCTGCAGCAGCCAGGGGGTTTGCTTTGGGGATGGGATGTGTGCAGGAAGACCTGACTTACATCATGGTGAGAAGGGGATAACAGTTGTTTACCTTTAAAAATAGGAAGCACAGGTTGCCTGGAAAGACTTCGGGGATAATCTGGGGCTTATGCTCTATCTCACTTGCACCGTCAGGGAGGCAGCATCACTTGTGCAGGTCATCTGACGCTCTACTTTTGCACCTAAGGAAGCCCTTGATGGACTCCTTGGTATGCTAAGCTGATCACTAACATTAAAAGAAATTACAAATGGCCTTAGAGACCATCTAGCCCAGGACTGTGCATCAGAGTCACCTAGTTGGGAGGAAGTAGACAAATTTGGTTTATAGGACTTCACTCAACTCTGGAAATCTAATATGTTAAATATTTTCCCAAGTGACTCTGATACAGTTGGTCACTAGACCAGTGTTTGAAAACTACCAACTGACGCTAACTTCCTCATCATACCAAAGCAGAGACCAAAGTCTACAGCTGGTGTAGATTGAGTTGCTGGACTCAGTTTCCCCCACCTACAGCAATATCGTATCTATATCATTGTCATGGCTTTGCAGTGAGCAGACGAGTCATACCCTTTGCCCTTGGGCTTGGTCACATGGCTTGCTTTGGCCCCTGGTTTGTTAGCAGGCATAGCATGAGCAAATGCTTGAAATGTGAATATGGTTTTTCTTTCTCTCTTAGACTCCTGAGTATTTTCCAAAAGATAAACAGACATTAGGTCATTTGCCAAAGGAGCATGAGAGGCATGTGGATCACACTTGGGCCCTTTGGCAGCTTGGAGCAGAGCTTAGCCAAGCCTAGACAAGACCAGACTAGATTGGGCAAGTCCAAGACAACCAACTTGCTTATTATCATAAGTTGTGAATTTTAGAGTGATTTGTTACACAGCATTATTGTAGCAGTAGCTGATTAATACAGAAATAAAGTGACTTACCCAAAATTGAATTCTGGCATAGGAATTAGAAGTTGCATCTTGTGAATCTCAAGCCTAAGCTCTTCCCACTGCTTATATTTCTTTTGCTTTCTTTACTTCACAGAGTTAAGCACCGATATCCATTGCTTCCATCAGGTTCATCTGCTAAACCTACATTTTCTAGGTTCCAACACATTCTGTCACTGTCCCTCATTATAGCTTGTGTGCATTCTCTCATCTTTCCTCATCAGAGTTTACCTTTTCTTTCATCTTGTTCCCTCAGGAGTCTGTTTCCATGTTTCCAAAGAGACTAAGAAGTCTCAAATAAACTGATTCCCACAATTTCGTTCATGATTCACCCATTAATGAGTTAAAAACTTCCAGATAAAATTCTTTTGCATTGGCCTGAAGATGAAAAGAGACTCAATGCCAAATGGTGGGAATGTAAGCACGATCCATGGCAGTTGTTAGGGAAAAGGTTTTTAGGTGAGTGGTTTGGTATTTCTCAAGTCATCTCAAATCTAAATACTTAGGGGTGTGGGGTGGGGACAAAAGTAGGTTTAAAGTTCTTCCAGTGGAAAATTACACAATGATTAATAAGTAGTAATACAAGAATAAACTCGGTTTCATATACTCACAATTGTAAACTACTTTCACCCCACACTGTATAATGCTTGGTTGCTTTTAGACATTCCTTGTCCAAATACGTTATAAACTCTCTGCCTGACAAGGCCAAATAAATAAATAGACTTTAAACACAAGCCTTTAAGAGAAATGGCTGATATGGTATTTCTATTTTGTTCCTTTTGTTGGAAGAATTTTTCATGCAGAAGCAAATCTTTAGAGAGAACATATTTTTCTTCTCCAGAATATGTAGTTGTTTTCTTTAAGTTAATAAAATTTTTTTCTCTTTCCTTGACCTTACTTTGCCTCTAATTTTATGTTGAAGATCTTATTTTTACTCTGAGGTTGAAATATCATACATTTTTATCATGTATATGACTAATATTAGAATATTTTTCAATATCAAGAATAAAAACAAAACTGAAGTAAAAACATTGGTCTAAATTATTAGTATAAGGGATCAATTCATGTTCATTGGTAAGTCATACTATACCATTCTCTGGTTAGTGCAGAGAAGTCCATTAGCTTACTGCTGCCTTGACTGCTACATTTGAAAAAAGGTAATAGCTAAGACCTCAGGATTTGTATGGAGACACCAGTAAACACAGAAATCAATGAGACAAAAGACTCTAGGAAATCTACAACCTTCTCCAAGTATTCCGGGGAATCCCACACTCAACTAAAGCACAAAAGTTGTTTACAATCGTAAACTTAATACTCACACAGAGAAATACTTGTTGAATTCATATGAACACTGAATTTTGAAATTGCAAACAAAATAACTATTTCAGAATACTCTGAACATTATTGGTTTGAGCTTCATGTCAAACCAATATTTAAATCAGTTGATTGAGTCATTTAACAAATACGTATTGAACTGCTTTTTGCAGTTCACTTTGATGATACTGACAAAAAAAACCAGATCAAGAAGAGGTGGTGTCTAATTGAAGTACCAGTTGTTTTCCTGGGTAAATATTTTGTGTCAGAATATATGTTCTTTGAAGACAGGGTGATGTTTCTTTTGTTCACTGATATATTTCCAACACATAGCACAGTGCCTAACATATCATCACTAATAAGTGCTTCATAAATATTTGCTGAATGAGTATGGTAACAAATGCAATTTGAGAGTAAAGAAAAAAGGTGTCCACCAATTTAAGAGGCATCAGGAGACACTGGATTGGAAAGGTTTCAAGCTTGAATGACCACAGTGCAGTTTAAGGAGGCACTATATGACACCGACATTCTGGGTGTTATTTTTCGCTTTGAGTGCTAAAAGCAGTAAATGTCTCTTGTGAGTCCCAATACCAAAAAGGAAAAAGGGCTGCTTCCAAGAGAATGGGCAGTGCGAGAGTCTTAACTTGTGGCCGTGAAACTGCTGAAAGCCAAAGCCAAGGAAGGGCTTCAGGAGCCCGGAGATGGCACCATCTTCCTCCAGGTCGGCGTTGGGGAAAACCTTGTTTCTCAGTGCAGCCAGCTCCTGACTTTGTCCCTTGTGAATAATTACACCAAAGAAATATTCCTTTTTGGTCAGCCCTTTTTGGAAACCATTTATGCCATTGATATCTTTAAGACGGTGAACATTTCAGTGCCAAGTACGACTTGAATTGGATGGAAAGTCTTGGTATTCTCTGCACAGATGGAAAACCCGTGATGTTGGCACTGCCTCAGCCTTTGCTACTTCACTGAGGAAAGATGCTCCACCTGTCACGCTTTCTACCCGGGCCCGTGTTGGTGTCAGCAACCCTTCCAACAGTCCCCAAAGAGGTCTTTCTACTGCTGTCAAAGTCTTCGACTTCCTTGGAGCCAAGAACTCAAATCAATGCCTTTTGGTAGATCTTTATCAAGATACAAGAGCATACATACACCACAAGGTTCTTTCCTATTAAAGAAGTTTGTTGGCAATCCAGAGAAGAAATTTGGTTAGGTTAATTCTTTATATTTTTTATGAGAAAAGAAAACTCATAAAGGATAAATTGATAGTTTTAGGATAAATTGATAGTGAGTTCATTGCAGTACTATTTTTATTTTTTAATGGCTGATATCTTAGATAAATGAGACACAGCTTTTGACTGAAATACTGAACTCACTATTAGAGATGTTGCTGAAAAGCTATGAGCTTTTTTTTTTTTTTGGTCAAGCTGTCACTTCAAATGAGGTGGCTGGAGTCAAATAACAACATGAACTTTCCAATGCTAAGGGGGAGACTGACAAAGTCTTGAGAGTTTCTAGGTATAAAAGTCTATAAATGCTTGGTGAATGAATGGCTTAGCTGTTATAAAGGTCACTTTTTGTTCAGATGGCTTGAACAATGAAACCCATTGCTGACACAGACAGCCTTGATGATATAGGCTCAACAAAAATCATTTCATTGATGTGAGGACAAAGGAAATAATGTAATGTGAATTTGGGTGTTTTTTTGATGCAAGCCTACCCATATGAGATACTGTGAGCTATAGGAGCTCTGACTCCATTTGCTATTCAAGACTTTGAGATCAGGGATTTTAGCTCTGTTGCCATTAAAATGAAATGCTGACATTGGTGAGATGTCAAATATAATATATCAATTTCTTATCCCAGAAAACCTGCACAACCTCACAAGAGTGAGAAAGCCAGAATAATCTGTAAATGCTGCTTTGGTATTCTATGTGTAGGAGATCAATTTTCAATGCAATGAGATAAAGGGTAAGCACATTTTTCTTTGTGTGTGTGTTTATGAGTATTGTTTCTAGGTGGATGCCTGCAAATTGAATCAGATTCTCGAAGAGGTTTGTGACTCAAAAAAACAAACAAACAAAAAAAGAAAAAATTAAACAGAACAATTAAGGTGGGGAGTGAGCTTATTAAGCAGCTTGCCTATTTAGTGGGGTTCCTCTGCTCTCGTTTCATGGAAATTCTGCCACAAAATTAGCTGTTAGTGCCTCTCCTCACTGCCTTGCTGTGTGGTGCAGACCAGGGTTGGCCCGGGTCCTCACATTGCAGGAGATAAAGCCACACACTAGATAACCCAGGTGGCTGGAAGCATGGCTGAAAGTGAAGGTGGGGGAACAAAACCAGGAAAGAAGAGTGGAAGGAGGAAGTTTTGTTTCCCGATGCTATTACATCTAGCCCTGGATCTAAGGGGCAAGGGGCTTAGGAGGGGTATTAGAGTTTGCTATGAAGTTCTTCTTGGAATATTATTATTACTTTAGGTGCAGTATATAAATACACAAGGGCTTCAAAACAGCTAATTCTTAGCTTGACGAGGGCTTTCTATTTTGTTAATTAGTTCAGAATTGTAATGAGGTCTCAAGCTGTAAAAGAGGAGGAAGGTGGCTGGTATCAGAAGATGGCATCCGCTTGCAGAGGCATGCCTACAAGTATCATCTCGTGACAAGTGATTTCCAGTCCTTTTGAGTTCTGAAGAGGTGACACCATTATAAAATAACATGTGCAAACATTTTTATTCAAAGTGATATATCCCAGTGTGAGCTGTCATACAGTATAGAGCTTTATGTCCTTTTTTCTTGCTTGATTGATATGAAAAATGTTCTTAATACATGTGAAAGGAGTTCTTGAGCTTTCCAATGCAAAGGTTTGTTCTTTTACGTATAACGTTTGTAAGTCAATAGTCTGTGAAGAGTGAGTGTAGACTGGTTTTCAGTTTTTTACATTCTGAAATTTTTTACTCCCCGTTTAAAACCTTTAGAGAGAATAACTGGCCAGAATTTACTGGGATTTTATGGGGTTGATAGGAAGCTATATACCAACTCCTCCACTAACAAAGGTAGTGAAAACAGCTGCTGTGTTTTTTCAGGTTTAATGAATGTCTACGAATGTACATGCAAATACAATTCCTAGTCTGTGACATTTGGAGCATTCTTAACCCAGTGATCCCATTTCTGGGAATATACCTTAAGAATCCCAAAACACCAGTTGGAAGGAATACATGTACTCCTATGTTTATAGCAGTGTTATTTATAATAGGCAAGATCTGGAAACAGCCCAAGTGCTCGTTAGTAGATGAGTGGATAAAAAGCTGTGGTACATTTACACAATGGAATACTACATGGCTATAAAAAAGAAGGAACTCTTACCTTTTGTGAGAGCATGAATGGACCTGGAGATTATTATGCTAAGTGGAATACGCCAGCCAGAGAAAAAAGTACCATATGATTTCATTTATATGTGGAATCTAATGAACAAAATAAACTGATGAACAAAATACAAGCAGAGGCATGGATACATGGAACAGACTGGTGGATGTCAGAGGGGAAGGGGGAGGGAGGGACTGGATGAAAGAAGGTAAAGAGACCAAAGAACATGTAAGCACAACCCATACAGGCAGCAGTGTGGTAAGGGCTGGGGGCAGGGGCAGGGGCTGGGTAAATGTGGGCAAAGGGGGGAAAATGGAGGGCATCTGTAATAGCATCAATAATAATAAACAAACAAACAAACAAACAAATAAATAAATAAATTTAACAGAATGGTTGACATGGCAGTCAGGTAGTGGGGCATCCCTGCCTTTAAAGTTGGCATGGACTGAGCACTCTTTGGCAATGTTCCAACTCTCCATTTTTATTTACAACAGAACAAGGTATGGGGGAAGATGTATGTATTTGAATTAAGATGCAGGAGAGGTTGGCTAGCAGAAGGAAAAATGTAATTGGCGAGAAAATGGGTGTGTGGTGACACTGGGACTTAGAGGGGTTTAGTGTATAGAATTTATCTACAGGATGTGATTTCTAATAGTTACTTTTTTTCTTAGGATTTGTGACATCATTTTGGTTGTGCCTAAAAATGTGAGATTCCTAGTGCTAAAATGGGCATGAAGAGTAGACCTCTCTTATTTTATAGTTGCAGCTCCTGCAGACACTAAAGGGAGATATATTTTTTTATGTTTTCTTAATGCAGAATGGTAAAATAATAGTGCTTGTTTTACTTTTTTTTTATTTAGCAAACATGCATGTATATATTGGTAAGTGGAGTTTATTTTCCTAGTTTGAGGTAAATAGTGAAATTAATGCTCTTTGAAAGGTAAAGGAAACAAAAAAAATTTTTAACCAGCTTCACGCTCTTTGATCTGTTTAGGAACCAATATTGGACTTTTTTTTTCTAGTCTAGTGTAGAAAACACAAGAGGAACCCAATATAATGTTTGTTTAATGAATGAATAAACTAAAATAAACATTGATTTGGGGGGACCTAATATATGCCAGGTCTGTTAACTACTATCTCATCTTAAGATTCAACTCCTTTCCCACTGCTCTTTAGAAGTCTCTGAAATTCTTTCATAAAATGTCCTCTTCCTTTGCTATGTCTGTAGCCCATATTATTTGCTTAGTTTTCCAATCTAGCAATACTTTACAATTATTTACTTACATGCCTTATAAGCAACTACTACTATTTTGCATGTTCCAGATTCCTTAGAAAAGCCTAAAACTTAACAGCAAATTAATATTTTTTTAGATTCAAGTTATACATAGTTAAAAGTCAACTTTAAAAAATAGTTATAGGTCTCAATTATAAGTAAGACTAATTTAAATTATTATTATTCGTAGGAGGTAAACCTAATACTTTACTGTCTACTGAAGATAACATATGGTAGAAATACAGAAAACCTGAAGCTGAGACACCATAGTGAAAATGTGGGAAAATCAGGAAGTATTAGAGGACTATTGATGATTATTTCTCACTTTTATATTAATGTCTTAGCAGATTTTACTTGAGTTGATTCCAATGTTTCATATTCAATTAAATTAAACCATCTTAAATGCAAAGGAAGAATAGCCTCACATAGTTTGGAGAGCAGAAGATGTGAAGGAGGGAGGTGGGTTTTGTAGTTGATTTTCAGATATTTGAAAAAAAAATTGTAAATGGGTTTCCATTGATTTGGTCAGTGTGGCCCCACTGGGAACCACTTGATGGAAGCTTTAAGGGAGTGGAAATCCACTTTGTGAGGAAAGCAATTTAATAGTTTGCAAATTAGAAGTTTCTTGGGGATAAGTGAGATCTTCATTTTGGATATATTTTAGAGGAAAGTCATGGACAATTTGTGGAAGGAGAATTGGGCAAAAATATATGTGTATGTTGTGACGGAGAGTGACTCAGAACATTCACAATTCTACGATTCTAAAAAGTTATGACTCTCTTTTTGACATCTAACTGACTTTCTGTATGATTTCTTGCTGCTATTTTGAATAATAATAAGATCTGTAGTTTGGTTAAGTGTTTTAAATCCTAAATGTTGCCCAACAAATACAACTGATCTATGCATTTTCCTTTATTATTTTATTTTTATCCTCACCCAAGGACATTCTCTTCATTGCTTTTTAGAGAGAGAGGAAGAAACATTGATGCAAGAGAGAAGCATTGATTGTTTGCCTCCTGTGTGCAACCAGACTAGGAATCATGTGCACCCAGACCAGGGGTCAAACCCACAATCTACGTATGTGCCCTGACCAGGAATCAACCCCACAACCTGTCAGTTACAGGTCGATGCTCCAACCAACTGAGGCACACTGGCCAGGGTCTTCCTTTATTTTATAATTGGTATTATTTCTAACATCTGCTTTTACAGGTCATGGATGAAAAAGAATCTATGAAAATACAAAGTTCATATTTTAAAGGATCATGTCATTATAGCAGGATCCCAGGAAAACAGTTCCTGGGATGTCTAAAATTTATATTTGGTTGTAAAACTGAAGTATGAGCCAAGGGTTAACAACCTTGAATTTTGCCCTTAAAATTAGTCTCAGAAAATCTACTTCATTATAAATATACTAGTACTGAATAGTGTCCTTCTGACTGATATGCCCACAGCTACCCTTTTCAGCAGTCTTTTAAGCATAAGTCCTTCATCTGGATTCTGAAAGTGAGTCGGGCTCCTCCTCCCTTGTTGGTACATCAGTTTTTACCTGCCAGTACAGTTTGATGAGCTTGCTTATACACTGCTCACTTCCTCCAAAAAGCCAGAACATGTAGTCAGCAATCATGGCACTCCTAAGAACAATGACAGATGTTTTTTAAAAAAACTTATAGGACACAAGGAAAACCATAGCAGCAGTATATATAAATACAGAGGAAGAAGATTTTGTAATGCATAAATTTGACTGGACCAACATTAAGCAAAGCATAAGGCATAATTTTCAATGTAGAAAGTAGGTACTTTTTAATCCTCACACAACAATGTGTTTTATTGATTTTAGAGAGAGAGGCAAGGAGAGGGAGAAACATCGATGCAAGAGAGAAACATCGATCAGTTGCCTCTGGTACGTGCCCTGACCGGGATTGAACCCACAATCCAGGTATGTATCCGGACTGGGAATCAAACCTGCAACCTTCTGGTGAGTGGGGGCAATGCTCCAACCAACTGAGCCACCTGGCAGGGTGGGGTATTTTTTTTTTAATAGCTAAACTATTACAATAAAAAAAAGCAGCTAGCCATTTATCTTCTAGAATTTGTTTGTACAGTATAAGAATAGTATTTAAAGATGATGAGAGAATGCTTTGTTTTGGTTGCCTCTTACTAAGCTTCAAAACATTTAGAGATAACACATATTATGGACTTTAAAATGTCTTTAAACTTAGCATAGCATTATAGCTAACTATTATATATTGGTAATATTTAAGCACATCTCAAGCTCCACCTGAGTTAAAGATCATTCACCTTTGATTAAATTAGCCTCCTTAAAATTGAAAATAAAAAATTTCCAATTCTACAAACACTCTCCTCCCCAAATACTTTGTGTTTAATTGAATTGGTTTTAGTATCTAGTACGTATTGGTTTTAGTATCTAGTGTGTACACTACTACATTAGTCTTATTAAGCTGAGGGGATATTAAAAACTATTGTGCAATGGATATTAATTCATTGCTTAGCACCCTTTGAAAACGCAGTTTACTTTTATGACTGTTTCTCTGCTAGGCCTCTCTATTTCTTTTCTCTAGAGATTCCATATCCAATTAAATGTGACTAGAAGTAATTCCAAATTGTCACGTTAGCCAATTAAACATATAATAATCCTGTGTACCTAATCACTAGTACCAAAAGTTTATTTATTTAAGTAGAGCTATCACTGTGTACCCCTGAATGTTTTTCTTATCTTTGCCTGCAGATACATGTCGTTTCTTGACATTATTCTAAATTGAATTAGAAATTTTCCTTCCCAAATGTAGGTTGTCTAAATCACAGCAGCTATAAACTCACTATGGTACTGTGTAGAAAGAATTAAAATGTTTAGATTCTTACTCAGAACTGAGAAAAATTGAGACTTTAAAAATTAACAATGAAAAAAAAACACCATCATTTGGCAGATTTTTTTTTCACACGATATTTTTCTTTTCACACATGGGGTATTGGAAAGAATCTGTCCATTGACATTTCAAAATCAATGACAATAATTTAAGAATAACTAATGTCTTAAGAATCCTTTTACATTTTCAAAGCTCTAGTTTAGTAAGACAAAGGGAGCTAGGAGGTTTTGATGTTGTGTGAATGTGCATGGGGTAGCAAATAAGGTGCAAAAGCCATAGACGAGGGAGTGGCAAAGTGAATTTCAAATATCTGAAATGTGATAGAAACACATGGAAAGTTTTTTCCCATGACCTAGAATGGGAAAATTTTTTTCCCTACCTAGCGTGAAAGCCTCCTTGATATATAGGTGCCTGTCACCTAGTAGAAATCCATTTAATAAATTCTGCATTGGGAGAATCTGTGAAAAATCTTCATGAAAAAACCAATCAGTGAATAGTCTCACTCTCAAGGACAGCACATACTGCACTGACAGGAGTCGGGGGCCTTCAGGTGAGGACTGGCTGCGCTCTGGTTCCTGCTTCCCTGCAATGCTCAACAAACATGGGTGAACTGGACAGCAGCCGGTAGGTAAATAGAGGTGGGCAAATGTTTCCTGTACAGGAGCAGATAATAAATATTTTAGGCTTTGTGAGCCATGTGGTCTCCTAACAACTCAGCTTCGTCTTGAGGAAGCAGCAGTAAGCAAATGAGTGGGGCTGTGTTCCAATAAGACCTTATTTCCACAAACATGTGCAGGGCCAGGTTTGGCATAGTTTGTCTGCCTCTAAGATAAACAAATTGCTAAGTTGAGCAACAGGTGGCCAACCTTGGTATAATTGTCAGTCAATAGTCAGAAACCTGCCTTCATGCCTTCCGGACACAGGCCCCTCAAATATTTCAGCCTACTGTTTCCTTTTCTGGGACAATGTACACATTGTGCTAAAATTACTGTGCTGAGTTCAGGAAAGAAGCTTTACAGTTTTGAAACATTTTTAAAAAAGTAGAAGGTATTCTGGCTCATAGACCCGGTAGCTTGAGTTAAGTAAAAGCTAAATTGATAGTTTCTTCAATGTTAGTGATGGTTGTGTTTGTATTGGAACAATTGTGAAAGAGAAGGAGAAACCACCACTGTGGGTTTCTAGGGATTTCCTGTATTTTTAATGCTCCTGGTCCTTTTGTTTTGAGTTTACTAGGGTAAATTTAGAATTTTTAGTATTTTTAGTGTTATTTTCTGAAAGTTACTTTTTCTGTAATGATACGTTGTTTAATTGCTATGTTCTTAAGTATGATTTTGTTACTCCTGGTTTCAAGTCTTTTTCCAAAGGAACACATCTCCAAATTTAAATTGAGACTGGGTAACAAAGGTGAAGGGATTAAGAAGTACAAATTGGCAGTTACAAAACAGTCCCAGGAATGTGAAGTACAACATAAGAAATGTAGTCAACAACACTGTAACAACTGTGTGTGGTGTCACGTGGGTCTTGGAATATCAGGGGCATCACCCTGTCAAATATGTGATTGTCTAACCACTATACTCTATACCTGTAACCAGTGCCACATAACAGTGAATGGAAATTATAATTGAAAAATAAAATAAAAAAAGAAACAAGTGAGGAATTAAGATCCATTGAAATCTGTTGGCTGTCCTCAGTGAAGCACAATTATTATAACAGTAAAATGGTAAAGTATGGAGGTTCCTCAAAAAGTTAAGATTAGAGTTACCATATGATCCAGCAACCACTCTTCTGGGTATCTACCTGAAAGATTTGAAAACATTTATTTGCAAAGACATATGCTCCCCTATGTTCATTGCAGCGCTATTCACAGTGGCCCAGACATGGAAACAACTGAAGCATCCTTCAATGGAGGATTGGATAAAGAGGATGTGGTACAGATATACTATGGGTACTACTCAGCCATAAGAAGAGATGAAATGCTGCCATCCAAGACAAACATGGGGTGGATCCTGAGAATATCAGGCTAAGAAATAAGTCAGCCAGGAAAAGTTAAAAACCATGATTTCACTCATATGTGGGATATAGAACTGAAAGTAACAAACAAACAAAAAAGAAAGGCAAACAAACAAAAACTCATAGACACAGATAACAGTATGGTGGTTAACAGAGGGAATGGGATGTGGGGATAGTAAAGGGTAAAGAAAGTCAGATACACAGTGATGGAAGATGGTTTGTCTTTGGGTGGGGGAGCACACAATGCAATATGTCAATCATGCACCACAGAAAGGTACACTGGAAACCCATATGATCCTACTAACCAATGTCATCCCAATAAATTTAATAAAAAGAAAAAAGAAAAGTTGCACTAGTATTAAATAACAAAACATAGTTTCATAAAACTACATGTTTGTGGAAATATTTTTCTTAAGTATCATTGTTTCAATACCAGGCAGAAAGCTGTGCAAATATTGGAAACACAACTTAGATTGCAGTTGCTCCAAGTCCATCTTCCTCCCGATGGAAATGAGAGTTACACCTTTACCACCCACCTTCCTTTGTCCAGTTCCTTGTCATAGCTCTGCCTTACAGCTTAGCCTTTATGAATTACTGTAAAAATCAGTGGAAGAGCATGGAAAGAGCATGGAAGTAAAATTATATCCTGTGACATATGTGAGGAAAGAGACAGGTGGGCTTTTTGTTTATCATGCTGAATTTACAGTCAACTCAGAGCATCTACAAGGAGTCAAGTACCTGTGGGTTGCTGGTTCTGGCAGACTCACCTCATGAGTCAATGTAAGCAGTAACCTGTCCTTCTTCCTACTTTCCTTTGGCTATCTCTGTTTTCTTTAGGCCAATATCCCAGATGCTCCTCAGTGTGATTCAGTGCTGCTTCTAAATGTTCTTGTTTCATTGTCATTATTCTTTCTAGTCAACTTACTTTCATTAATCTACCGAATGTTGTAGCTGCACTGGCACTGCATGATCATATTAGCCAAACCTTTTAAATTGACAGTTGATGTTTTAATTTGTCAGTTTTGAGCTGTTAATAAATGCTAAGTACCATGTTAAGCTCTTTGCAGAGCAGAATGTGAACCCAACCCACCCACACTTCTGCACCAGACCTCAGCGTGCTGAGCCATGGAAACTGCTTCAGCAACATTCTTCTGTCTTTCTTGTCTTTCTCTCTCTCTCTTCCTTCCTTTCTTTCTTCCTTCCTTCCTTCCTTCCTTCCTTCCTTCCTTCCTTCCTTCCTTCCTTCCTTCCTTCCTTCCCTCCTTCCCCTCCCTTCTTCCCTTCCTCCTTTTTTTCTTTCCCTCTCTTTTCCTCTCTCTTTCTCTTTTTATTCTCGGAGCTTTTCTACCAGCACACAAAATGCTGTTCTTTTTACCATCTTAAAACAAAACATCTCAGGACCTCTCTTGGTCCACTTCCCTTCCAGTTACCATCTTAATTCTTTCTAAACAAACAAACAAACAAACAAACAAACAAACAAACTCCTTGAGAAAGCTGTGTGCACTCCTTATCTCTAATTTCTCTCCGGAACTCACTCCTGCAAGGTTTTCATTCCCATCCCCTTACTGAAACTGCTCTAGTGCGTGAGTAGACCTTGCTACTCAAGGTCTCCATGTGGCACAATGCAAGAGTTCAATTCTGAGTCTTCATTTCACATGCACTCAGAGTGCAAGTGATGCAACTGCTTGCTCCTGCCTCCACTATACACTTCCTCACTCAGCTCCCACAGCTCTGTCTTTTCAGCCTCCTGTGCTGGCACCTCATCTCCCTGGATTCCTAACTTTGGAGGGCCCAGGACACAATGCTTGGACCTCTTAGCTTTCTGTCTGTGCTCACTCCTTTAGTGATGTCACAGGTATCATTGGTAGGTTGACCACTCTTACATTTATACCCTGAGTTTAAGTCTCTTCTTGAATCTCTAGACTCTTATAGAAGATGCTTTTCAACATCTCTACTTAGATATGTAAAAATCAAAAACAGAGACTCACCTTGAAAAAATTCCCTGAGCAGGTAAAACCAGTATAGCCATACAAACACAGCTTAATTTAGCTTATTTTGCAAGACTAATTTGATGGTGGGTCATTTCTTATGCCTTTGGAAATCGTAAGCTAAACTTCAGCTCTTTTTCAAGATTGATATGCCGTAACCACTGACTAAACCCCTATCATTTAAAAAATTCTAATATTATAACCAATCACTGTGCAGAATAAACAGGCACTGCCTTCTCCCTATATCAGCTGCTTTGTAATGATGCACCCCTGAGCCTCATTCCATGTTTTAGTTTGAGTGCTCCCAGTTTGCAAACTGTTTTTTTGGTGTGTGTACCATATTTTTACTAATTATTTCCACTTTAGTGATTCCTTGAATTTAACCTGGCTATTTCTGAACCTTTGAGAGATACCTAATATTTCCACACCTCAGACGCTGACCCTCCTTACTTCCCCTCCCCAGTCCCTAGTTGTCTTCTCCATCTATTCAATTTCTCAGGCAAAAAAAAAAAAATCTTGGAGTCTTCACTGACTCTCTCTTTCTCTCACATTTCCTATCCAATCTAAGATAAAATTCTGGTCGGGTCACCTTTAACGTGTACCAGAATCCTGCTGCTCCTCGCCACCTCCAGCATTATCATCTGGTTCACCAGGTCTCACCTGCATTATTGCAACAACCTCCAAACTGGATTCCCTGCTTCCCTATCTGTCTACTCTCAATGCAGAAGACAGAATGATCTCATTAAAATCGGTGCGCTGGAGCAGGACACTGCTATGCTTAAAACTGCAGAGGCTACTTATCTTACCCAGAGTAGAAATAAGTCTTTACAATGGTATCTGAGTCCTGTTCCATTTGGTCACATGCTGCTGCTCTGATCTCATTACCCACTTACTCTGCTCCAGACAACCTGTCCACCTTGCTGTCCCACAAAATGAACAGGTACCCTATTGCCTCTGGGAGTTAGCACTCATCAGTTCCTGTCCTAGAATGTTCTTTCCCTAGACATCCCTTGATGCCCTTGGTTTCCTCCTTCAGGTTCTTACTGGGTGTTATTTTCCCAGGGAGGACTACCCTGACACGCAGTACTTATCGCTATCCCACACGGTGTTTATTGTATTATTCAGTCTTGCAGTGTTCATTGCTCTCTTCCTCTAAGGCAGAGGTTAGCAAACTGTGGCCTGTGGGTCACAGCTGGTCTGCCACCTGTGTTTGTAAAGAAAGTTTTAATGGAATGTAGCGAATCTCATTAATTTGTGCTTCATTTGTGTACTGCTTATGCCCACATTTTGTGCACCAGTGGCAGAACTGAGTAGTTATGGGAGACTCTAGGGCCCACCCAGCCTAAAATGTGTGCTATCAGCTCTTTACTGGATTGAAAGCTCCTTGACGGCAGGAATTTTGTGCTCAGAACAGTGGTAGTCACACAATAAATATGTGTTCACTTAAGGATCAAACATTATTTTATTTATTTACTTAAACTAAAAAAATTAAGTTCTTGTTACAAAGGACCTGAGGCCTACAGAGTTACATAGCTGATTAGGACCCTGACGTCAGCAGTCTGGTTCCAGGGCCCTGCCCTGTCTGTGTTTAACAGATGCCTGTGTAGCGGAGCTGGCCTGGGAATGGAGTGACAGGTGGGCTTTGCCAGTCTGATTTGTTCAATAAAGAGTCCAATGCAACACTGAGTCATATGAGAGCTGAATGAATGCTAATGGATGCTTATGGGTTTATTACATCAATTAAAGAGGAAAGGTACCAAGAAACACTTTAGCTTATATATTGTATCTATAATTACTTTACCATGTCTTCAGTCTTGTGTCAACAATTACTCGTCCCCTGAAAGCAAATCTATTATTCTGATACTATATTTGAATTCACTTTATAAAATTGTTTCTGAAGTCACATTTAATTTACTTAACACATTTGTTAAATATAAAAGGGTCAGGATCTGGCTTTTAAATATATTTGCATCTAAAATAAAAAAAATTTTATGTTGTGAACTGAGCTTGTTGGGAATCAAATTCCATTGCTATAGAATGGCAAATATACACTCAAAGAATTTGATGTTATTATTAATAAGATAGGTACTAGTTTTGTCTTCCAAATTAATGCCATAAAGGATCATGATGTATAAGGATATTCAAGCCAGATGATTTCACACATTGAATATTTCAAAGGAGACTGTGCGGTCCTAGGGGTATAAGAATGTACCATTGACATTTCTCAAGGCCTATGTTCAGACTCAAGTTTATAACATTTTACTCAGTGTGGCCACATGGTGGTGTACAACAATAAGATATGGGTAAACAAAAGAAAATCACAGCCCATGATCAGCTGTGCGGTCTCATCCGGCTGACTGGCTGGGACCTTGAAAAGTCATTCCGTTCATCACTTTGCCTTTAGGCAGGATCACACTTAAACCTTTCAAATGAGACTGATGAGAACCTATTCTCTTTTAAAGATCCCCACAGAAGGACATTGCTCTGCCTTCCTCACTGATTCCAGAGTTTCATAGCCATAAATAGCATCTTCTGCAGTTCTAGTTTGCAGGCTTCAGTGCTCTCTCCAGTGGTAATTCAATCCAGAAAGACCTTACTCTCTGAACAAGGGTTCTACATAGCCTCACAAAATTTTATTAATCTTCTTGTTCCTAGGTTAATTAATTAAAATTACTTGCTTTAGTCTTTCTCTCTGGGTTCCCTTTTGTAGACATTAGTCAGTTTCATGACTGTCTTTTCAGTTTGTTTAAGTTCCTTCTGATCTTTCTTCTACAATAGGAAATTAACCTCTCCCAAGAGTCTAAGAATAATCTTATGTCTTTGCATGCAGCTATTTCATTAGGTAGCTGGTATAGGTACTTAAGAGTATGTCTATTGGGTGGTGATAACTATAGAACCCTTCCTTATTATCAACATATTTAGAAGATTATTTCCTTTCTCCTGTACTTAAAAAGGATCAAGAACACATATATATATCATGTTGTTAATTTTAGATGAATTTATATTGATGCAAAGTGTATATTATTTTTGAATACAAACACACACTAAGATTAAAGAGAGTATAGTCTGGCCAGAAGGAGAGCCAAACACAAATTTACTCAAGCTAATACACACACACATACACAGCATCTTTTCTTAGGTTCTCATATTTGCCACACAGCAATCAGCCACAATGATGTTTTTAAAAATTTAAATTGCCTCAAATAACACGCAAGCTCCTACTGTGGCCCACTATTCTCCTAATAGGCTGCCTTTGTTTTTCTCATCAACACGTTTTCCTTCACCCTCCAGCCGGGTGTGGCTTATTCAGTTACTAAAGCAAACAAGAATTTTCCTACCTGGGAACATTTGTGTGTGTGGTTCCTCGTGCCTGGAATATGTTCCCTCAATTTCTCTTCTGACCGCTCCTTCTCAAGATCTGGGCCCTTGCCCTGTGTCGTCCAATATGGCAATCGCTAGCCACATGTGGCTATTTATATTTAAATGAATTAAAATTAAGTTAAAAATTCAGTTTCTCAGGTACACACGGCACATTTCAAGCACTGGGTAGCCACATGTGGCCAGTGGCTGCTATACGGAATGACACAGAACATCTCCGTCAGCACTGGGGCCCTACTTGAGGCTCTTGACTGTGAGCCCCGGGGACCTGCCATTCACATGCCTCACAGAAAAGCTGGTCCGCACGAGGTGCCTGTGATGGTTCATTTTATGTCACCTTGACTGGGCTACAGTTTGCCCGGAAATTTGATTAAACATGAATCTGGGTGTGTCTGTGAAGCTGTTTTTGGGTGATACAACATTTGAATTTTATAGACTGACTAAAGAACATTGCCCTCTCCAATGTGGGCATGACTTATCTAATCAGTTGAAGGGCTACAGAGATCAAAAAGGCTGAGTAAGGGAGAATTTCCTTTCTGATCGTCTTTGAACTGGGACGTCCGTCTTCTCCCACTTTTGGACTCAGCCTTGAACCAGGACTTATACCATCGGCTCTCCAGGTTCTCAGGCTTTTGGACTTGGACTGGAACTATATCTCTGGCTCTCCCGAGTCTTCAGTTTGCTAACTATAGAGTTTAGGACTTCTCAGCCTCCATAAATGTGTAAGTCAATTCCACATATGTATCTCCTATTGGCTTGTTTCTCTGAGGAACCCAGGCCAATACAGTGCTCAATAATTTATATCTGCTTTTATTTGTATTTTGCCCTGGTCTTCTCTTCCCACTCCACTACCCTTTGTTATTTGATGTTCATCAGGAGGCTGAGCCCCTACAGTGCTTTGGGTCCATGATTTCAGTAGTTGATGGGCATTGAAGAAGTTATAGTTTGGTCTCTGGACTTTTGTAAGAAGCCTGTCTCTTTGCCTAATTGCCAATTCTAATAGCTGAAAGTTGTCCTTGAGACAAAGTCTCTACCTTTGCAGGCCGAATCTAGTTACTGTGTTTTTGCCTTGATTGTATTTTCAGATTTTGACTGCTGCTGGGGTTGTGGCCATGTTTGCTCTTGCGAGATTGTCCAAGAATCAGCGAGAGTTTTTCTGAAGTCAGTGCCTGCCTTCACTACTAGTCTGAAGTTTCAAACATTGCCTGTCCCCATATTCTCAATTGATAACAACAGTGATAGTATTACTATTCATAATTGTAACAGCAACTAAAATTAACTGAGTGATTACCATGTATATAGTAAGTAACATCTCTTGGAATTCTTAAAACCAACCTGTGAAATAAGAAAACTGAGGTTCCTCAAATTGAGGCCTTTTTTTCAAAAAGTTGGTGGCGAAGTCAGGATTCAAGCAAATATGTCACCAAACTTTGGCTTCGTGACTATGATTCTGTGCTACTTACATATTGCCATTGTTTTTTCTGTGCCTCTTTTACAAGACTTCATTATTTTTTGTTGGATTTCCCTGATATAATATCTTGAGAAACTATTGACCATAGGTGCACTATACAAAAACTATATTCCTGTGACTGATTAAATAGCAAGGGAGTTAATTATTATTCTCTATTGATGCCTGGTTCTTTTTCCCTATCCTCATTCCATGCTTGTCTCACCAGCAGGTAAGTCTTCTTAAGCTTATTAATCTGGTACAGTCTACTCTTCTTCTCCTGGCCATGTCAAAAGACGCATTATTACTTCTATAGGAAAATACACTCATATGTCTGGTTGAAGAGGCCTAGATGAATAGGAATCATCTCAGATTATATACAAAACTTTGAATTTATTTTTGGTTATTGTATTTTTCTGTGTGGAGTCTCAAAATGAGGTTACCAAAACTATTAACAAGTGTTTGTGTCTGTTACACTAAGCAAGGTTTGGAGTCATGGCATGATGAAAGAGTATGAGGGCATGATGCTGACCTCGATGAGCTGCCAATTTTTGACTATTGATGTGATAGCCATATATGAAGAGAGTAATGAAATATAAGGTGGATTTATAGACAGAGAACTATGCAAATGTTAAGTCACTAAGAAGTACAGAGCGTATGTGCTGTAGAATTATAAAAGGGGAAATGATTACTTTTGGCTCCAATGGACTGATTCAGTGCGGAGAGCTGAAAAATGGTTAGCATTAATTTTAGAGTGATGGTAAAGAAAAGAGATTTAATTAAATAATTAATTTCTTACCAGAGACACAGCACCTGTAAGGGCATTGAAGGTGGAAAGTGTGAGTGCAGAATCCGAGGAGAGACGGAGTGTTTATGGAAGAGAAGAGAGGGAGAGGGAGAAAAGGCCAGGCACTTACATTGGTGACGTGTTATTGTAGGTCTTGGATTCCAGGTAGATGAGTTTGGACTTTGTTGTGCAGAGTTTGGGGAATGATTGACAGGTGTTTGTCAGGAAGACTAACATGGGAACTTTCAGTTTTAAATTCTCCGCTGGTCTGGATTCCATGTTGAGGAAGACCTCTCAGGGACCTTTCAGGGACAGTGACAGCCTCTGACAGCACTTGGAATATTCTAGGGGTGTCTCTACTCTGCTTTTCAGGCATGGGCTTATAAGCCCTGTCCCTTGATATCTGGACCCCGCTTGCTCTCCAGGATGAAGAAGAGGGTGTGGGGAGCCTCTTCTGCATGTCCTGATAGGGCGCACCGATGTAGAAAGGGGTCTGGGTACACGTTTGTAAAGTCTCATATCTACCTAGTTCATAAATTCATTTATTTTACCAAACCTGGAGAATCTAAGGTGAATAAGCCATTTCTTATCATTGAGGTCTAACGGGGAGGCAAACAACCACAAAGATACTTATGTCGCAGAGTGAAGTGAAATAACTGATACATGCACTAATACAGCTGAGTCGATGGGTTTGTTCAGGGAGGGGGACCTAGAGGAGATGAGAACATGGCTCAGCCTAAAATACTGGCAGGATTTAGTCCAGCAAATAGAGAACAGTACTGAGAAGGACATTCTAGGCCTAGGGTACAGCTTGGATACAGAGCACATGGAAGATTTTAGAAGCCAGATGCTAGATGCTAACGGTACAGTGTTGAATTTACAAGGATGCCATTCTGTCCAGAGGTTAGAGGCAGGAGAAAGAGTGGGAAATCCCAACAGGACCATCTTGCTGAGTTCGAGGTAGGCAAGGGCGGCAAGGAGAAGTCATGAAGGGATGTGGATTTTAAGTACAGAGTGACATGGGTCATTCTGTGATTTGGGGAGAAAACTGGGGTGACTCTCAGAGGATGCATTTGAGGGTGAGAAGCCTGGAGGAGGGAAGCCACCGCAGGGGTTCTGAGCGACAGTGGGTGGGCCTGCACGAGGCCGTGAAGGCAGGCAAGTAGGAAGGTGAGATATTGGTACCATTCCTAAGGACAGTCAAGTGACAAAGGCATGTGATAGGGAATTTGAGTCCTTAAGTATGGTAACATCCCAGGCCCTGTGGTGAGCCTATCAGATATTAGGGGCAGTTTCCAGTTACCATATTTTATTAACCTTGTGAGAAAAGAAAAAACCTAAAAATGAATTCTTTCCATTTCCGGATGACTGAACTAGTATCTTATTCTTAAGAAGATGAAAAATAACAAGAAAACAATAATGTATTTGGCCTGAAGCCAGCGGGAAAACCCTTCGGTGGAGCCTAACTGATATCACAGACCAGCATCAAGTTAAATAATGGGCTCCCTGACTCTAAAGAGCGTTGATGGAGCCTGGTAAACCTGAGAAGCCTTATGAGTGTTTGTTCTTGAAAGTTTCCTTCCGGAGTATTCTTCTAGGGACTGTTTCTGCCAGCGACCGACCTTGTGCTCCACCACAGCCCCGGGCCACTCCTGCATGATGAAGAATTGAGGCCCCATCCTCGGAACATGACTTCACCAGCAGAGGGCGCCCTCATCTTTGGTATATCCAGAACACATGGTTCTAATGGAGCACGCTCCTCAAGTTTATCCAACTTTTTGTGGGATCAAAAGAAGGGGAACGTTGGGGAAAACAAAACAAAACAAAACAAAGAATGACATTAGGAGAAATTAAAGAAGGTCATCTGGAAGAGGGACAAAAGCTAGATATGAGTCTGGCTGTGTAGAAACAGGCAATCCTGAGTCTAATTTTGCTTTCATACCAGCAGTCTCTCCAGCCAATATGAAATGTAAAGCAGTTGGAAAGAAGAAACAGAGCAGAAAATAAACCCATTCACGGCAGAGGAACAGCTTACAGCAAGTGCAGCCAGAACTGACTGTGTTGTTACACTCTAGAAATAAGGAAAAATCACGGTTTTACTGCTTGCCATTCCATCTCCTGGTCTATGATTGAGTAGGCAAAGTCCAGAATATAAGGAGATTATACAGTCTGATAAAACATCTTGATTTTTTAGGAGATTGTGTAGTTGGACTACAGCCGTAAATTCTGCTGCCTATTTCCCAAGAGTCTGAAACCAAGAGGTAAGAGGAAGAGCATGAGGAAAAGAATGATAGACTCCCATATGGCAAACTGGTCCTTTGAACATGTCATCAGTTTTCCAATAGAATCAAAGTGTACAGACACTGGTGAGGGTTTCAAGGCAGGCTTGAGACACCCCTTTAAAGTGCAGCTTTCTGAAATGATATACATTTAATGGTTATGCAATGTTTTCTAATTAAATAAAAAGAGTAAAGTGATAATATATCTGATTAAATTTTTTTTTTAATTTTTAGAGAGAGGGGAAGGGAGGAAAAAAGAGAGGGAGAGAAACATCAATGTGCAAGAGAAATGTCGATCAGTTGCCTCTCGCACATACCCCAACTGGGGACCCAGCCTGCAACCCAAGATGTGCCCTGACCAGAATCTAACTGGTGACCTTTCAGTTTGTAGGGTGACGCTCAGCCCGTTGAGCCACACCAGTTAAGGCAATAAATCTGAATTTTTAACAGAATGGAAGTAGGTTTCATTTTCAGTGTTTCTCAGTAGCAATTACTCTGGGGAATTTTAAGTAGTTACATTTTGTGTCGTGTGGGACTGTCCTGTGCATTGCGGGAGGCTCAGCATCTCTGGGTACACATCCTAGATGCCAAGAGTGCTTGCCAGGCATTGTGACAACCCAAACTCCCACCCTCACTTCCCATGAGAGGAAGAGGGGCTGAGACCCACCCGGAGATGTTTACAGAGGTTCCGACAGCAATCACAGGCACTTTAAAAGTTGATGAAACCGATTTTAAATATTTTTTAGGTTGAGTTTTACTTCGTAACCGTTCTTAGTTGAGACCATATTGTCAAGAACATTTTCTTTTCAGTCTAGAGCAGGATAATTTTTTGGCTTCCAAATGGAACAAAAAAAGATGAGCCAGAAAAAGACTATCTAGTGCCGACAGAGTATGTATATCTTACAAAAGGTTTCCTGAGGTCCACTAACCTGAGCACCAAATGGGGAAAGAGAGAAGGGAAGGAGGAAGGCTTGTTTGCTTGGTCCTATGTGAAGGCTGAGCCTAAGCCATGGAGTCATGCCTCTTACTCATTTATGATACGCTTGATCTTGGACAAATCATTTAATCCTAGCATCGTATGGTCCAGCTCTAGAATGGAGATAATTTTATTTGTATCATTATTTTTAAAATTTTTATTAATTTATTTTTAGAGAGAGGGGAAGGGAGGGGGAAAGAGAGGGAGAGGAACATCAATATGTGGTTGCCTCTTATGTGGCCCTCACTGGGGACCTGGCCTGCAACCCAGGCATGTGCCCTGACTGGGAATCAAACCAGCGACCCTTTGGTTTGCATCCCACGCTCAATCAACTGAGCTATACCAGCCAGGGCTCTAAAATGGAGATGACTTTAACAATACTTATATTCTGAATGGGTATGTGTGTAAGTAATATTATATGCAAAGGAATTTGAAATCTATGAAATAATCCACAACTTTTAGGTTGATAGAATAAATATAAAAGTTAATTAATAATAATAATAATAATAATAATAATTAGTATTATCAACCTGAAAATGAAGCTAGAAATGGTAAGAGTTAGAAGTTGAGTCATATGTTCTCAACTCAGGCAAGTGTGGTGCCTGTACTGGAGAGCAGGGATGGTGTGAAAGGAGGTCAGAATCAGTTGGTTGTAGACCTGGGGGAGAAGTACCTTATATCTGGGGACTGCCTTTTTATTAACATAATCAAAATTGTTACATGGCACACTTGAGGTCAAAGATCAATTTGATGTTTAAAACAATCTTATATGTCACATTTCAATTTAATCTGAATAGGAGAACGACCATGACAAAACACCATCACCACCACCATCACTAACAACAAAACATTTTTTCTGAAAATCCCATGAAGAAGATACAATAAAGAGTTTGTTCTCCAAGTGTTAAATGCTCACCCATAAAGGACTGGCTGACTCTTAGAAGAGAACAGAAGACTATAAAAGCAGCATTTAAGCATTTGCTGGATTTTATGAGTGATATATATTCAGGGTGGACATTAGGCAAAATTATAATATGTTCCAATTTTCTTTCTTACTTTTCCAGATGTCTTCAAATAGTTCACATCACTACACTGTATGCCTGAAACTCATACAAAAGAATATTGACTATAAATTGTAACTGAAAAATAAAATTTAAAAAAGTTTATGCTTTTGTTTCGGCATCTCTTTTCTTTCTTTCCAACGAACTCTGGTTGCATCGCGGCCGCCAAAGATCCCCGCAGTGAAACCCACCTTCACCTGGCCTCAGGTCAGTATTACAGGATCAGCTTCTCCCTTTCTCATTACTTTCCCTCACTGAAGCATAACCATGCTTCCTCTAAAATTTTCAATGCAACAGCACATCTAGAAATAAACAGGCAATTTGTAAGGCATCAAAAAATCTCCTGCCCCCCAAATGTTCCCTGCAATGACACGAAGTACATAAAGTGACCCATCAGTCACCTCTTTGGTTTGAGGTATTAAATGGTATTGCACATTTGTGTTTTCCTGGGAGGTAAAGGCATTGTAGTTCATTAATAATTTGGAATAAATTATTTTAATCAGATGAACAGAGAGGCAACACAACACAGGGATGGAGAATTCAGACATCGCAGCTGAACTCTCCTCTTGCTATCTGTACGAATTTGGACACGTTACTTAACCTCTCTGTGCCTCGCCTTCCTAATATAACCATGCGGGTAATAATAGTTGCTAACCTGAGAGGACTGTCGGGTGTGTGAAATGCTCTATTATATGGAATGCACATTAAGCCATGCTTGATGCTGGGATATGCTCAGTAAGTGTTAACTTGCAAATTATTATTCTGCCCAGTCACTAACATTGATATTTAGAAAAATGAAATGCACATGGCTTCATTGAGAAGCTTACACTCAAAAAAGGCTTATTTAGACTGCCTCAAAAGTGTATTGATTTTCTCACTGTTATTAAAGTTTTTTCTTGCATTTAAAAAACTCATAGCAGCTTGTAACTAATGTATGTAGTGTAGTTTTGTGAGCCTACAACAAGAATGCCACTTTCTTGGTTTAGTCTTCTTTAACCCTTATTATTCTTAAACGTTCTTGTCTTCTGCCCATCACAACACCTCACTTACACATTTCTGAGAGTCCTTTAACTCTCCCTTGTGGATTAGCTTTTGGTATTCTTTACAGGCATCTCTGATATAGTATCATTTTATGGAGGGCAGGGATCAAATCTGATTCATCTTCATGAATCACCAGAGACTGGCACAGTGCAGGCTCTTGTTACACTATTATCAAGTGAATAAACAATTGAAAGATACATGGGGGCAGATATTTTAGAAGTTTGCTTATTGCTGTTTCCCAAGCTTCCAGTGACTGGCACATAGTAGCTGGTAAATAAATATTTAGTGATGATTTTGTTAAATGAAGGGAGGCACAGATGTGCTGTTAAAGTTAAAATGAGATTCTATATATGAAACCAAATTTTCCACTGAATTACATTAAATATTTTGAGATTTATTCCTCCAGAAAAGAAAATGTGCATTGGGCAAGCAAACTAGGATGTCTAAAGTAGGACTTTGGTGCTTCTTTGGAAATATTTCTCTGTAGGTAAGGGAAGGTAGTAATAGTTGTTATCCATTAGCTATATTATTTTGAATCTAGCCATAACTACCACCTCATTCATTTACTTATTCATGCATGCAAAAGCTATTGACCACTTGGTTCATAAAGGACACTGTGGTATCAGGCTGCAAGGATACACAAAGATGTTGATCACAGAGTTTATGTCCGAGTGGCTGAAACAAAGTGTGGAGCTCTTGTCCACTGTGGGTAAAGTGATGGGGTCAGCCAGAACACTTCTACGAGAAACTGTCTTGCCCGTGCCTCCTGGTGAGGGAGCAGGTTTAGGTGACCCTGATCTGCTTTTCTGTTTGGACCAGGATGGGCAGTCAAGCTTTAGAGACTTAGGGCATCTCCCAGGACAAACATCTTGGCCCAAATGTGCATGGCTAGCCATCACAGATATACAAGAACTAGAACATTCAGAAGAGAAACAGTTACTAGCAGGAGGAGAATGGAAAAGAAAAGCAATCTCCACCTGCTCAAGGTCACTTGTCCTTCATCTTTCTCTCCACGTTAGGCTGGCTTAACGGATAAACACTTTGAGAGTGTTGAGAAAAGGTCGTTTTGAGCAGGAGAAAACCTCAGGGGACAGTAGTCAGCACTGTGACACCCCCACTGTTGACTCCATGCTTAGGGTGACCATACCCCTAGGTTTTTCCAAGATAGTCCTCACGTATGCCTGTTGTTCCATGGTAATTAATAAGGCTTCTTTCACTATCAAAATTGGCATGGTTCAGGTGATAAATAATGTTGTTTCCTGTATTTCTCTCAGGAGAGCTGTTTCAGAGCACAAATGCATGTTGCATAGTCATCCTCCATGCTTAAATGCTGTCCAGAAAGTATCCAGCCAAGTGCTATGAAAAATAGAGACATTTACTGAAGATAACAAAAGATACAAGAAACACTGTACATTGGGCAATGATGTCTCAGTTCCCTTCAAAGTAGGCACTTTGGGACTCCAGACAGTTCTCCCCGAATCTCTTCCACTGTTCAAAACACTCTGCAAAATCCTTTGCTGGAATCGTTGTCAGGTATCTCATCATATTTTCCTGAACCTCATCAACAGTCTGAAATCTCTTCCCTTTCAAAGGTGATTTTAGTTTTGGGAAATGCCAGAAGTCACAGGGCAGGAGGTCTGAGCTGTAGAGGGGCTGATTCACCTGGGTAACTTGGTGTTTTGCCATAATCTCTGCATGAGACTTGATGCATGAGCAGGCATATTGTATGATGAAGCTGCCAATCATCGGTGGCCCATAGCTGTGGCTGTTTTCGTCTCATTGCACCTCACAACTGAAGAAGAACATTGAGGCAGTACTCCTTATTAGCTGTTTGGCCTGGAGGGGTATCATGATGGACAGCATCTTCCCAATCAAAAAACACAGTTAACATTGACTTGACTTTGCTGCAACTTTGCCGCACCTTCTTTAGGAGGGGACAACCAGGCGACTTCTATTGAGAAGACTGGGCCTTTGTTTCCAGATCATAGCCATAGACCTACTATTCATCTCTGCTCATGACCTTCTTGAGGAAATCTGGTTCATCAGTAGTGGTTTGTATCAAGTCATTAGCTGTGGTAGCAGAAGACACAGAACAGATTTTGCCACAATACATTTCATGCCAAGATCCTGAGTCAAAATCTTGGACACAGTAGTTTTGGAATTCCAGATCAGCTTCTAGTTCTTGCACTGTCAGTTGCTGATCTTTGTTGATTGTAGCCTGTACACGTTCAACATTCTCGGGTGTTCCGCTTGTTGCAGGTCTTCTAGAACATGTATCACTTTCAACAGATTCTTGACCATCTTTTAAGCATTTTGTGCCACGCTTTTATTTGCATTGCACTCATTGCATTGTCCTTGAAAGCCTTCTGAATCAACTGAATACATTTTGCAGAGGTATTTTTAAGCTTAATGCAAAATTTGATGCAGATTCATTGCTCCACTTGCTCATTTTGAATGTGATGGCCACACAGTACACATGTTCACTCAATGTGAACCTCTACAGCCCCCACTGCAGTACAGTGAAGTTGTCATTGTTCATGCACGCATATTCCAATCCACACTCCTTGGCTGCACGGTTACCTAGATGTCACACAAGCTGTTCTTGTTATATTAACAATTGTTGGACTTCTTCCAGACAGAACTGTTTAATACTCTCTCAAGAGAATTGTTTATCTTATCTCTAGTAGGGTTGTAAACTCTTGAAGGGCAGGAATCTCATTTTCTTCTTTTATTCCTTCTTTCTGGCAAGTGCTGATTATGTATAGTGGGCTGCAATAAATTCCAATTAAATCATGTTTAACTTTTTCTCTGACTGAAGATTCTATGGACAAAAACACATATATCACTACATGTGCATTTTTTCTCCTATGAAATATATTTTCTTAGAGATACATGTATTTATCCTCAATACACTTGCTGGATGACTTTTTTATTGAATTTATCAGGACATGCAATCCATAGGAACCCTAATTTTTGTGCTGAAACAGTGCTTTCCAAAGGTTCATTTTGTAGCTCATAATTTATAGATTAGAATCAAAAGCCTGGTTAATAAATGTTAAGATGTACTTTTACTACTTCACAGGTTATACAATACACACAAACAACTATATTAACATAAAGTAAAATTTCTATACATTGTTCCTAGATGAAAATAGAATGCAAACAGGGTTGAAGGAAAAAAAAAGAAAGAGGGAGTAGAGATCTGAACAGTGTAAGGGAAGTCATAGAGTTGGGAATTAAAAAGCTAGAGAGTTGCCTATTCAAAGCAAACAACTATTTATTTATCAAGCACTTAATATGTGCAAGTTATAAGTAGTATTTTCATTATTAACCTTTGGGACAGAATACATGGAAGACTTAGAAACCAGATGCTAGATTCTAACAGTAAAATGTTGAATTTACAAGGTAATCACCCTTTCACTTTTAGGGGAAGCTTTTGCATCCTTGAGCTGGTTGCTATATTGATTTTAGGAAAAATTTTACATTTCTTTTGGGGCACAGTACAAATACAGCATCCGTTTATTTAGATGTTTGTTTGAAGGGGATTTAACGTAGGCGAGACAATGCTCTTTTCTAAACTACAGGTTGCATGATGTTTGTCTTATTTTTTATTTGTGTTTTTAATTTTGCAGGCAATAACAGCTGGTGAGTATTTTTTTTTCATGTGAGCTGTTGTTAAGAAAAGGAATAAACAGTTCTGTAGGCACGATGAAACAAACCATACCAGTTCACAGAAGAGCAGCCTATACAGTAAGAGCTTCTTGATAAAATTATAAATTTATCAAAAACCTGAAGAGAATAAGTGTATCTCTTGAAGGAAGATGTGGTGTGTAAGGTGTGTCTAAGGTTGGTAGGGGTGGTGGTGTCTAGGGGGACTAGATACATTATAAGGATAAATATTCATGGTGAGTTTAGGGAAGACTCTACTTTTTATTGTACCCATATAATCCACTTGATTCTTGGTAGAGCAGATGTAATGGTAACCCTGTTCATATACTTCTGAGATGCTTCTACTACTGTGGGGATGACCAAATGTGAGACACAGGCAGTCTCAAATCCCTGTACAAATGGATCCATTTCCTCTCTCCCTAACTCAGGAAACAACTCTTCCCATCAATGGGCTGGGCTTGCTTTGCTAAAGAGACAATGGTCATTTGTGCCCCAGGGAGAAACAGGGATTTAGGAATGACTGTCAGACTCAAGACTTTATAGAACTTAATCTGAAGAAAACAAAATCTTTCACACAGAAGTCAATGGATAAAGATTCATGACAAAAAGATACTCTTCTAAGCAATTACACTTAGAACACAAGTTTAGGAAAAGGATATTATGAGATCCCTAAGAGAGTATTCAGACTAACCTAGTAGGGAGAGGATTCCCTCAGGCACCCCCTTCCCAGACTCGGGGCTCGTTTCCCGATCCGTGGTGAGGAGCCTGGAGACTGAGGCTGAAACAAAACCCTGGTAAAAACAAGGTCACATTATGCATGCACTTAACCTAGCTGGGTTTCAAAATATTGATGAAAACCCAAAGGGAAGATGGAAATTTAAATAGTGCCCAGTGCCTGCTTGCCATTTTATTTAATGAGCTTAAGCCCACAGGCAAAGAATGAAGTCAGTAAAATCAGCAATAATCATTTTAAGTTGTAAACCTATTTTTAAAAAGGGAGAAAGATGTTAGTTAAGGTTTTCCCTGATTAATGGCAAAGAAATCAAACATCTGCCAGGCGTGTGGCTGGCCCTCCAGGCCTTAAAGGGAAAAACTGAGTTAATTAATTGAAGGCTAAGGAGGAATTAGTCTGATAAAGTCATCCATGGGAGGTGGAATGCTGATGATGGGCGGAAAGGGCCAAAAGAACAGGTTCTTAATTTGCTGAAATTTTCAAAACAGGGAAATTCTTGAGAAAAAGTCTATGGATATAATAGCTCTATGGAATTATACACTAAAGATTACAATGATATGTTTTTGTGAGTATATTTGTACACAGGTTGTATACACAAAACTATGTACAGGCCTTAGAAACTGACATTAACAACTAACCTCTTCATATCATTCTAGTCCACTCCATCCTTTTTTTGGAATGTGTGTGAGTCCTGGGTAAGTTGGGGGAAACAAAATCTTATGCAGGTGGAGATATAAGCTGTATATTGAGTTGTTGCCATTATTATAATTTGATTTGTGTTCACAGGTGGAATTTCAAATCATATAAGTTGTAGAGTGAAAATCATGAAGTTTTTATTATAAAGCCTGGGTCAAATTATTCCCAATAAATCCTTTTGTCGACTTTTATAAAGTTATGGAATAAGGAGCTTGCCTGTTATTCTGTTTTTGTATGTAGAGACACCTGATTTAAGGTGATCTTACTTACTTTACTACTAGATTCAAGATTTTGACACGGAGGTTACATGAATTTAGGTAAGAAGCCCTGTTTTGGAGAATTTGTTCTTTACGACGCTGACTTAAAATGTCAGTGTGTTATAGTGTGAATTTAAGTAGCAATAATTTATCTTTCATTTCAGAGCACTCTGTGGTGTATTATGTGCTTTCAAATGCATTCTAATTTCAGTTCCACAAGTATTTATACTGTGAATAATATAACTGAGTCATGAAGGCAGGTGGTGAAGGTAAAACAGTGAATTGGTCAGTTCTCTTTTCAAGAACTCCCTGGTTTTCCAAGATGAACTGATGTCTAATGAAATCATTATGATGTAGAATATGCACAAGTAGTAAAAAGACAAGACAGATAAATAGTATAGAAAAAAGAGTAATTAACCCTCTTAGAAAAAATCTGGACAGTGTGATGTCAGGGATTAAGGGGAACGGAGAGAATTGAATCTCCTAACAACTTCCGAAGCGATGAGACCAGGCACTGCCATTATTATTACTCCCATTCTACAGAGGCTAAAGGCCAACACAATTCTAAGTGATAAAATCGGATTGCCAATCTTGATCATCTAGCTCCAATTCTAATGGAGTTAGCCCCAGATTTTATGATTGAGGTAACTAAAGAAAAGTATAAAAGAATAGAAGAATAAGCTTCAGAAGCTAAAATTCAGATGGATCTTTAGGAGATATAATATGTAGAAAAAGAACATGTTCTTAAATTATAGCAGGCAAAGGATATCCCAAAATAGGCTGGGAGAGAAAGATGATAAAAATGTCTTCAAAATGTTAAGTGTTGGCTTTTAAATTTGGGAATATGGTAGATAGATGATCAGAGAAACCATACCTAGAACAGCTGATACTCTTAAACAAGATGAACTGAAAACAAACATAACAAACAGATGTTTTTAAAAAATTATTTTGAAACAATTTTAAATTTACAGAAAAATTACAAAATAGTACATATCATTAATGCATACCCTTACACCCATCTTCCCCTAGCTTTCTCTAATTTTGACAACCATAGTACAATGAATGAAAATGGAAAATTAGTATTGGTACATTACCATTAAGTATCTTAGATATTTTTATATTATTATTATTATTTTCTAAACTGCAGCATGCTTCAAGGAAAACTTTTAAAATAGAAAAGGGACAGAAATGAAAGCTGATCACATAACACACATTTGGTCTACTTTGCCTTCCAGTATATTTCCTTAGGTAACAGATTTTTAAAACGTTTACCAGTTTTTTTCCACAAGGCGGATTTCCTGTTTTGGGACCTAATCAAGGATTCCACAATACATTAAGTTGTGTCTCCTTAGTGTCCTTCAACTTTTGACATTTCCTAATTCTTTCCTTATCTTTCATGGCGTGGACACTTTTCATGAATACTGAGTAGTTATTATGTAGAATGTCTCCTAGATTCAGTTTGCTTGATATTTTCTCATGATTATATTAAATTTATTCATTTTAGGAAAGATACTATAGAAGCGATGTGGATACTCATTGCATGTCGTTGGAGGGTACATAATGTCATTGTTTTATTACTGGTGACATTAACCTTGATCACTTGATTAAGGTGGTATTTGTTGTATCTTCATCAAAAAGTTACTAGGTTTTCCTTTACAATTGATAAACATTTGTGAGAGATATTGTGAGGTTGTGCTGATATATTTCTCTGCAAAGTTTTGTCAACTGATTTTGGTATTCATTAGTGGATCATTTTTAAAATTTATTTTTAAAATTAAAATTTTTTTAATTAATAAAGTTTTATTTTTAGGAACAGTTTTAGGTTCACAACAAAACTAAGCAGAAAGTAGGGATATCTCCTACACATTCTCTGTCCTTACACAATCACACACTTACCCCCATTTCCCCACTACCAACATCCCACCCACATGGTACCTTTGTTATAACCAATACATGACCCTATATTGGCATATCGTTACCATTCAGTCTATAGTTTATGTTAGGGGTAATTCTGGGTACTGTACATCCTATGGATTTTGACAAATGTATGATGACATGTACCCACTATTGCAGTATCATAGAGGATAGTTTCACTGCCTTAAAAATCCTGGTGCTCTGGTAATGCACCTGGCAACCACTATTTTTTTTCTTGTCTCCACGGTTTTGCCTTTTCCAAAGTGATGACTGGAATCATACATTATGTAGCCTTTTCAGGTTGGCTTCTTTCATGCAGTAATATGCTTTTGAATTTCTTCCCATTTTTTTAATGGCTTGATAGATCATTTTTTAAAGAGCTAAATAATATTCCATTGTCTGCATGTACCACAATTGATTTATCTATTCATCTACGGATGGACATTTCAGTTGCTTCTAATTTTTGACAATTTTGAATAAAGTTGCTATAAACATCTATGGGCAGGTTTTGTGTGAACATAAATTTTAAATTCATTTCGATAAATACCAAGCTGTGTGATTACTGTATTATATGGGAAGCATATATTTAGTTTTGTAGGAAACTACCAAATTGTCTTCATAAGCAGTTGTACCATTTTGCATTCCAGTCAGCAGTGGATGAGAACTACTGTTGCTCTACGTTCTCTCCAGTCTTTGGTGTTGTTAGTCTTTTGGGGTTTTGGCTACTCTAATAGGTATTTAGTGGCATACATTTGCTATTGTAATTCACAGTTCCCTAATAATGTTGAACATTTTTCATATACTTGCTTGCCATCAGTATCTTCTTTGTGGGGTGTTTGTTTAGGTCTTTTGCTCATTTTAAAAGCCAGGTTGTTTATTTTCTTATTGTTAAGTTTCAATAGTCTGATATATATTTGGATAATAATCCTTTATCAGATACATCTTTCATAAGTATTTCCCCCTAGCCTGTGGCTTGTCTTCTCATACTCCTGACAATGTTTTTCACAAGGCAGAAGTTTTTAATTTTAATGAAGTCCAGTTATTAATCTTTTCTTTCATTGGTCATGCCTTTTATGTTGTACCTACAGAGACATCACCATGCTTCAAAACCACCTAGATTTTCTTCTATATTGTAAGAACTCTGTAACTTTGTGGTGTAGATTTAGGTCTATGATTCTCATTGAGTTAATGTTTGGAGGGTGTAAAGGTCTGCATGTAGATTCTTTTTTATGTGTATTTTTAAGTTGTTCCAACCCCATTGTTAAAGGCTACCTCTACTCCATTTTATTTTGCATCTATATTCATGAGAGATGTTGGTCTGCAGTTTTCTAATCTTGTAATGTCTTTGTGTTATTTTGGGATTAGTGTGATGCTGACTTCATAAAATGAGTTAGAAAATATTCTCTTTGGTTCTCTCTTCTGAATGAGGTTGTGGAGAATTGGCATACTTTCTTCCTGAAATGTTTGATGGAATTCATCAGAGAATGTATCTGGTCCTAGTACTTTCTGTCTTAAAACATTATTAAATATTGATTTAACTTATTCAATAAATACAGGCATATTTGATTGTTTTTTCTTGTGTGAGTTCTGGAAGATTGTGTCTTTTGAGTAATTTGTCCATTTTTATCTACATTAACAGTTTTATTAACATAGATTTGTTCATAGCATTCCTTTAATATTCTTTTTTAAAATTATGTTTTACTGATTATGCTGTTACAATGTCCCAATTTCCCCATCTGTCCCCCTCCACCCAGCATTCCCCACTCCCTCAGGCAATCCCCTCATTATTGTTCATGTCCATGGGTTATGCACATAAATTCTTTGGCTACTCCATTTCTGTTACTGTACATTACATCCTCCTGGCTATTCTGTAACTATTTGTATTTTTTAATCAACTCACCTCTTCATCCACTTCCCCACACCCCACTCCCATCTGACAATCAACAAAACGCTCTTCATATCCATGATTCTGTCTCTGTTTTCATTTACTTAGTTTGCTCAACTGTTGATAGATATATATTTATTGCCATTTTATTGTTCATAGTTTTTATCTTCTTCTTTTTCTTAAAAAAGTCCCTTTACATTTTATATAATGATGGCTTAGTGATGATTAACTCCTTTATTTTTTCTTGATTGGGAAGCTCTTTTTCTGCCCTTTGATTCTAAATGATATCTTTGCTGGGTTGAGCAATCTTAGCTGTAGGTCTCTGTTTTTCATGACTTTGAATATTTCTTGCCAATCCCTTCTTGCCTGCAAAGTTTCTTTTGAGAAATCAGCTGACAGTCTTATGGAAAAATCCCCTGTAGATAACTAACTGCTTTTCTCTTGCTGCTTTTAAGATTCTCTCTTTATCTTTAACCTTTGGCATTTTAAGTATGATGTGCCTTAGAATGGGCCTTTTTGTGTTCCCTTGTTTGGGACTCTGTGCTTCCTGGACTTGCATGTCTATTTCCTTCACCAAATTAGGGAGATTTTCTTTGATTATTTTTTTGAATGGATTTCCAATTCCGTGCTCTTTCTTTTGTCCTTCTGGCACCCCTATGATATGAATGTTGGATCTCTTGAAGTTGTCCCAGGGGTTACTTATGCTACCTTGGTTTTTGCTTCTTTTCTCTTCTTGTTGTCCTGATTGGTTGTTTTTGGCTTCCTTATTTTCCAAATCATTGATTTGATTCTTGGATTCATCTACTATACTGTTGTTTCCCTATAAATTGTTCTTTATTTCAACTAGTGTGTCATTTGTTTCTGACTGGATCTTTTTTATGCTGTTGAGGTTCTCACTAAGTTCCTTGAGCATCCTTGTAACCAGTGTTTTGAACTCTGCATCTGATAGATTGTTTATCTCCATTTTGTTTAGTTCTTTTTCTGGAGTTTTGATCTGTTCATTTGATCTTTAATTTTGGCCATGTTTCTTTGTCTACTCTTTTTAGCTGCCTCCCTGTGTTTGTTTCTATGTATTAAGTAGAGCTGCTATGACTCCCTGTTTTGGTAGCATCGCCTAATATTGTAGGTGTCCTGTAGGGTCCTATGGCACAGCCTCCCCTATCACCTATGTTGGGTACTTGAGGTGTGGCGTTTGTGTGAGCTGAGTACACCCTCCTCTTGTAGTTGAGCTTTGATTGCTGTTGGTGGATCAATGGGAGGTATTTACCCAGGCCAATCAGTTGCAAGGACTGGTTGTGACCATCTACCACAAAGCTCTGTGGAGGATCAGCTGTGCAGGAGCAGGATGGTGGTGCTTTGATGTAGTCTGTAGATGTCCACTTGCTTGCACAGGCTCTGGAGTTTCCCGAGTGGTGCAGGCCAAGGTCAGCCTCCACCTGTATTCTGCCTAGAGCCACCCTGCATGAGCTTTATAGCACTCTGACATGTCTTGGAGACTTATGTTGGGCTTGGAGATTCCCAGGTGAAGCCAGGCTGTGAATCTAGGCTGGCTGTTGCTAGTGCCAGGCCTGGTGCCACTTTGCAAGAGGTACAGGGGCTGGACGCTCACTGAGGCTGGCTATTGCTTGTTTGAGAAAATTTAGGAACTTGTGAAGCATGAGTCAAGACCAGCTATTTATAAGTCACTTTTAGCAGCTTAGGTGGGCTTGTAATTTGGATGGGGACAGAGTCTCAGGGGATCTCCAGGACAGGAAAGTGTTAGCCAGGCTGATGGAGTCTCTCATATGTCACCTGTCTGCTGGCTCTCTGGTTTTGTCAGTGGAGGATTCAAAAAAGAGACAATGGCTTCTGCCCACCTTTCTGTCTGGGGAAAAAACTGTCCTCCAACCCTTGCCTTGATGCCAGACACTTCAGTTTTTTCCTGCATGCCACTGATACCTTTCAAGCTACTGCCCTGGTGCTAGAGCTCAGAAGAAGTAAGTCTGAGTAAGTTCGTGTGTGGGCTCTTCTAGAGGAACTACTTGGGACTCCAGAAGTTTCTTCCACTGACTCAATCCCTGATGGTTTTTGTAGCTAGAAGTTATAGGGACTTATCTTTCTGCCACTGGAACCCTGGACTTGGGGGGATGGCTGTTGTGGAGCTGAGACTCCTCACTCCCAGGACATCTCTCCTGAATTTTTATCTACCCCACTTGGATGTGGGACCAGCTTGTTCTGTGTCTCTGCCCCTCCCACCAGTCTGGATGGATGTGATTTCTTTAATTTTGTAGTTGTCAACTTCCATTCAATTTGATTTCTGACAGTTCTGAGTGATGGTTGTTTTACAGTTTAGTTGTACTTCTGATGTGTTTGTGTGAGGAGGCAAGCCATGTTTACTTGTGCCACCATCCTGACTGGAAGTAGCCTAATATTTTTTTAATATCCATGGGATGTGTAGTGATATTCCCTTTTCATTTCTGATAACAGTAATTTGTGTTCTTGATCCTTTTTTTTGTAGCCCTGCTAGAAGTTTATCAAATTTTGTTGAATTTTCAATGAACAAGTTTTTGGCTTTTTAAATTTTCTTTATTAATCTTTTGTTCTCAATTTTATTGATTTTGACTCTACTTTTTATTATATCTTTTCTTTTGTTTACTTGGGACTTACCTTGCTCTTATCATTCTAGTTACCTAAAATAGAACCTTAGATTGATTTTAGATTTTTTTCTTTTCTCATGCATGCATTTATCACTATAAATTTCTCTCTCAGTTCTGCTTTTGCAGCATATCTCACAAATATTGATTGGCTGTATTTTCATTTTCTCTTAGTTAAAAACATTTTTAAATTTCTCTTGAGATTTCTTAGTTGATCTTGTTATTTAGAAGAGTGCTTTTTAATATCCAAGTATTTTGGGATTTTCCACTTATTTTTTCTGTTATTGGATTCTAGTTTTAATTCCATTGTGGTCTGAAAGAAGACAAGGTTATGATTTCTATTTTTTATTTTTCTTTCTCCCTGTCTTCTCCTTCTGGTATTTCCATTACATGTGATGTGTGTTATAGCTTTTGTGGTTTTCCTAGTTCTTGAATAATCTATTCTGGTTTTTTTCCAGTCTTTTTTTCTTTGCTTTTCAGTTTTGGAAGTTTCTACTGTCATATCCTTAAGCCCAGAGATTCATAATTCACCATACTCATTCACTAGTGAGCCCATCAAGGGTATGCTTCACTTCTGTTACAGGGTTTTTGATCTCTAGTGCCTTTTGATTCTGTCTTAGAATTTCCGTCTCTTTGCTTATGTTATTATCTGTTCTTGCATACTGACTATTTTTATATTAATGCATTTAGTATATTAAGTGTAGTTAAAAAATTCCTGTTCTGATAATTCCAACATCCCTCCCACATATGATTCTTGCTCTGATGCTTGTTCAGTCTCTTCAAACTGTTTTTCCTTTCCTTTCCTTTCCTTTCCTTTCCTTTCCTTTCCTTTCCTTTCCCTTTCCCTCTCCCCTTTCCCCTTTCCCTTTCCCTTTCCCCTTCCCCTCCCCTTTCCCTCTCCCTTTCCCTCTCCCTCTCCTCTCCTCTCCTCTCCTCTCCTTTCCTATCCTTTCTCCTTTCCTCTCCTCTCCTCTCCTCTCCTCTCCTCTCCTTCCCTCCCTTCCCCTCCCTCCTCTCCCCCTCCCTTTCCTTTCCTTTTAGTATGCCTTGTAATTTTTCAGTTGAAAGATGAACATGATGTCATGGGTAAAAGGAACTGCAGTAAATAGGCCTTTAGGAATGCAGTGGTAAGGTGTGGGAGGAGAGGAAGAATTCTAAAGTCCTATGATTAGATCCTAACATATTATTCAAGTCAGTTGAGGCTGTGTCCTGAACTGTGAACTTCATCAGTGCTTCTCAGTTTTTTCTCTTCTTGCCTTAAATATGATGGGATGGCTAAAGGGGACTGGAGTTGAGCTTTTCCTTTCTCCCATTTGGAAGGCTAGAATGAGCTAGAATTGGACATTTGTTTTTCTCCAGATATGTTTGGCTGAGGTGAAACAGTTTCTCTACAGGGCAGGCCTCCTTAAGAAGAATAGAATGTTCTGATATATTTCAAAGTGTTTCCTTTTCCTCTCCTCCTCATGGAAGCTTGGGGACTTTTCTCCCAGGGTCACTATAAGAAACTGCTAGAACTCCTAGAAGTAAAACTCACAAAAAGGTTGAGGTTTCCTTATGACAGGGTTGAATTTTTAGCTCTCAGAGTTGCTCACATTGAACCTCCAGCAATTTGTCAAATACAGTTCAGATTTTCCTACCCCAGCCCTGGTTCCTGGGGACGTGGTTTCTGCTCAGAGATTTATCCTCCAGTAAGTGGTGATTCTCTGCTTCTGTTTGTCTGTCTCTCCAATATTGGGACAGTTGTTTTACCCTGTGACCTCACTTTTCTTGTGCACCTAAGAAGAGTTGTTGATTTTTCAATTTGTCTAGCTGTTTACTTCTTACAAAGGAGTTGTGACTTCTATACTCCTTACACGCCAGACTGGAAAGCAGAAGTCCTGTAGTGGATCTTGCCTGCAATAATTATTGCTGTGGTGTTTGATCATATTGATTTTCTCTCATGTATTCTGCATTTGTTTCCCATATATTTGTTTATTCAATTATGTTTATATTAGTATAGACTCATACATACAGATATTCATTTAAGTCTATGGGCTATAATTTGATATTATCAATATTTACTTCGTTACTCAAAGTGTCTCAGCTTTGGCCATAGAGAGTACGCTCTGGTTGACTCTTGTGTCAAATGAACCTTTAAAAAATGCATGGACAGTGTCATGTAAGTAAACAGAGTTTGGTAAGAAAGTACTGAAACTGTTGTTTCCCTCCCTGCCAGGTTTCTGTTAATATTCATCAGTTTAGTAACTCTCTTGTAACAGGACAAATGCATGAGGAAAGGGAGACAAAGCCTCTGGTCTGAGCAGAGTAACGGTTGAATAGCAGCCCATATACATAAAAGTTTCTGTAAGAAATAACACACTCAGTGAAAGAACTAGGGGTACTCTTACAGAGAAAAACAGTGGCACGACACAGCAGTCTTGGCTTCAGACCCTGGCAGAACACAAGAAAAGTTAAGATAGTCTTCCTTGGGAATTCTTAACCAGAATTTTCACTATCATGCTTTGGAATTCAAATTCATACTTTCTATAATTGATGTGGAAGAACAAAAGACCAAGAATAAGCACTGGCCAGTGTGATTCAGTTGGTTGGAGTGCTGTCATATGGACCAAAAGGCTGGGGGTTCAATTCCCAGTCAGAGCACATGCCTAAATTGCAGGTTTGATACCTGGTCAGGGTGCATATAAGAGGCAACCAATCAATATTTCTCTCTCACATTGATTCTCTCTCTCTCTTCCTCTTTCTATAAATACAATAAACATTTTCAAAAATATTTTTAAAAGTCTGAGAATAAACAAGACATTCCTGGAAAAGAATTAGGGAGGTTTGCTTTGCCTTATATCAAGACATATTATAAAACCATCCTATATAGAATAGTGTGGTTTTGGCAATGTGCCAAATAGATGTAAGAATAGAATAGAGACCATAAATCAACATATTCATATGTGGAAAACTGATGTAGACAGAGCCAACATTGGAGATCAATAGCAAAATAATTTAATAAGGTGATGTCATGACAACTGGCTATCCATTCAGGGAAAATATGACAATATGTTCCTACCTCACCTCATACCTTATTTAAAAATCAATTACTAGTGGGTCAAAACTTTAAAGTCAAAGGAAATTTTAAAAATTCTAGATATTATGCATTTAGTGCATAATATCAGATGTATCTATCATTGGTGAATATATTCTGTGCAGTAGGTTGTCTTTGTTTTGCTGAGATTTCCTTTACTGTGCAAAATCTTTTTAATTTGACATAGTCTCATCTGCTTATTTTTCTTTTGTTTCCCTTGCCCTAGGACATATATAAAAAAATATTACTTAGAGCAGGTTTACAGAGTCACTGCCTATCATTTTCTTCTACAAGTTTTATGGTTTGGGGACTTATATTTGTCTTTAATTTATTTTGAGTTTATTCTTGAATATAATGAATAAAGGTGTTATACTTTTAATTTTTTTGCATGTATCTGCCCAGTTTTCCCAACACCATTTATGTTTTTCCCCTTTTGTCATATATTAATTGACTCTATAGGTATGGGTTTGTTTCTGGACCCTGTATTCTGTTTCACTGACCTGTGTGTCTTTTTTTATGCCAGTACCATGTGGCTTTGTCACTGTATCCTCATAATGTATTTTGATATCAGGTAGCATGATACCTCCAACTTCGCTCTTCTTTCTCTGGATTGTTGTGGCTATTCAGGGTCTTTTGTGGTTCCATATAAATTTTAGGATTATTTAACACCAAAAACCAAACAATCCAATTAAAAAATGGACAGATGACCTGAATAAACACTTCTCCAAAGAGGACATATAGATGTCCAACAGACATATGGGAAAATGCTCAACATCACTAATCATGACAGAAATATAAATTAAAACCACAACGAGATATCACCTCATACCTTTCAGAATGGCCATCATAAAAAATCAATAAATGATATGTGCTGGTGACGTTGTGGAGTAAAGGGAACCCCAGTACACTGTTGGTAAGAAGGCAGAGTGGTGCAGCCACTATGAAAAATAGTAGGGATGTTCTTCAAAAAATCAAAAATAGAACTATTATATGACCCAGAAATTTTACTTCTGGGTATTTATCCAAAGAAATCCCAAACACTAATTAAAATAGATACATGTACCCTTATGTTCGTTGTAGTGTTATTTACAATAACCAACGTATGTACACAAGTGATGTACCAATAGGTAGACAATTAGATACAGAAAATGTATATATAAATAATAAAATACCATTAAGCCACAGAAAAATGAAGTCTTACCATTTATGGCAACATGAATAGACTTAAAGGGTATTATGCTAAGTAAAATAAGTCAGATAAAGACAAATACCATAAAATTTTACCTATATCTAAAGAATGAAGTAAACAAACAAACAAAAAGGAAACAGGTTTATAGATAAAGAGAACAAACTGATGGTTGTCAGGTGAAAGAGGGGTGGGGGCTGAGTGAAAAAGGTGAGGAGATTAAGAAATACACGTTGGTAGTTACAGAACAGTCATGGGGTGTGAATTACATCACAGAGAATACAGTCAATAATAATGTAGTAACTGTGCATGGTGCCAGGTGAGTACTAGATTATCGAAGCACATCACTTTGTAAATTAAACAGCCTAACCACTATGCTGTACACTTAACACTATTAGAAAATAATAGTAAAAGTCAACTGTAATTGAAAAATAAAAGAAAAATCTTTCCCTTCCACCATGAATGCATGCAAAAAGAAATAATTTTAAACTTTCATAATAACATAGAAGGCTATCTTGATGAGCTTGGGATAGGAGAGAATTTTTTAAAATTCAGACAGTGAAAATTATAAAGGAAGTTGACTATATTTAAGTAAACTAAAATCAAGTCTTTAGCTTTATTTCTTATCAAAAGATACTATGAAGAGTATGATTATATAAGTCATACATTGGAATAAATTACTTTCAAAATATAATATCAAAAATTATTAGTACCCAAATATATAAATAATTCTATGATTCAATGATAATGTGATAAACAACTCAATATAAAAATAGCAAAAGATAAATATGTAAATGAATGTTGCACAGGAGAGAAAACATGTTTGGGGAATAAAGATATTGAAGATGCACAGCCTCATTACTAATAAAAAATGAAAATGTAAACAACAAGACAATATAATTTCAAATGCACCCAAATGGCCATTGTGAAGTCCGACAATCAAGTGTATTCTTTTGTGCATGAGGAAGGGTCACAATGCCAAAGTTAAGTTCGAATTCCAGATCTGCTGCTTATCAGTGGTTTTATCCTTGATAAGTCACTCAAGCTCTAGCTGAAGTTTCCTCACTACAATATGCAGAGTGTAACCTCTTTGCCAGTTACATTTCTTAGACTTGTGAGGAACAAGCATAATGCATGCCAGCATCTGTTATAAAATTTGGTGAAGTAAAGAGGGTCATCGATTATGGCTATTAAAATTGAGATAAGTTGGGGTGGTAGTCTAGGAATATAATGTTTACAGCAAATTTTCACTCAACATAATTAATTCAGAGTTAATGTATTAGGGTTTTAAACATAGCCCTTCAAAGCTAGTAATAACAACAATGGCAGCAATAACTGAGGGCTTACCATGAGGGCACATAATTCAGTGTTTTTATTCATTATTTCACTTAATCCTCAGGCTGACTTTATAAAGTAGTATTATTATCTCCATTTTATGGTTGAGGAAATTGAAACTGAAAGAGTTTACTGAATTCACTTGCCCAAGGTCATACAGAGTCAGTCATTTGTAGTCTTGGGGGTAGAACACAGGCCTTTCTGGCTTGACTACAATCCTCTAGTATAGATGATTCCTCTTTAGCAGACAGACACAGAAACAAAACTTTGGACTTATGATCAATTTTCACAATTAGTGATTAATACTAATTTAGGTACAGAATATAGTGTTGAACCAATGCCAGTATTTTTTAAAAAAGAGTGAAGAATTTCAGAGTTTTTATCGGTGTGCTGTTAGGATTTCCAGTCTAATCGTTTGTCTGGGTATTGCTATTTTGACAGAAATGAGGACAGGAAAAAAAAAGAGAGAATTTCAGTTGAGACCTGGTAACCTGAACATTTGTCTTTCTCTGCTGTGTGAAGTTCCACCAGCCCACCCCAGGGACCTCCAAAATCCAATTCCCTTCAGGAATAATTGCAATATCATGCAGAATGGAAACACAATGCTAACACTTTTGATACAGTCATACACAAAGTTTTTTTAAAAGTCAGATTCTTGCACCTCTGGTTCCTAAACCAACCAAAATCTTGCCCCTCAACCCATGTATTAATACGGCTTTCCAAAAACACAGACATGTTGACTTTCAAAGTAAGATAGGACCTGGAGTCTCGGGGTGCAGTCTTGCCTCTTGTAGTGCCATACCTCACCTAGACGAATGCCCAATGTGTTCTGGTTTCAGTTTTGAGAAATGCATTTTTTAAGGTAGCTTCATCTATCTTCAAAGAGCTCTAAACGTTAACAACAAAAACAATGACAATAGTACATATTTTTATTCAAAGTTTATGATGTTAGAAAACATCATATGTTTTCTAGACCAATCTTTACAGAAAGTGCACACAGTCCAAGAATTGTGCATTTCTAAATAACTTTAGAAATGTTTTTAGGTAATGGAAATGCAAAATATTTATCAAGGTAAACATAAGCAAGATGGAGGTATTTACAAAGTCAGTCAGTGTTTGTTTATTTCTAACAAATTGTTGGATGTTCTTTTTGAGAATCTGAGTTACATTTTTCTCTATACTAGATTATGTATCTTTGCAATAATTTATTTATAATTTTGACCATATCCAAAACAATGAACTTTTCTTAAGGAAACAGAGTTACTTTTAAGCCACTAAATATTATTATAACCTTATGATTAGTGTTTTCATAAGATAATAAATTAGACATTTATCAGTCCTCAGTTTTAAATCCTTGGGACATATATGATATGGTTTTAGTATATTTTGTCTTATTTTATTGAATATTTTATTTTATTTTATTTTTTGGCTTTAGTATACCTTAGTTTTATTTTTTTCCCCTTGAAATCACAAACACTACAGCTTACATACTTAAAAATTGCGTGAGCTTCCTGTAGTCTTGTAGTCAGATGTTTACTCTAAGTTACTTGGAATGACGAAATCTGTCTTTACTGACGTCTGTTTCAGAAATCATACACCGAGAGGCAACACTGTACAATGCTTAGCGCACATGCAGCTTTTTCACATCTAGGATCAGGAGGGTCACTTAATGGTGGAAGGATCATGTCATCTACCAGCCTTCAGCCACAGGTTATGTGTGACCGACTAATGCCAGCCCACGCCAAAGCTGTTCAGACAAAGGCACATTGTCTCCAAGAAAAAGAAAGAAAGCTTTTCAGGCAGATGGACAGTGTAAGAATAAAAAATTAGGCTACAGTCTTCATTTATTCTGTTCATAGGCATGACCCCCAAAAATCTGCAATGTATTTTTAGCTACTTGATGGTGAATGAATGGATTTTACACTTCCATTTGAATCAAAACTAAGTTAAATAAAATCCCAACACTACTATCATCTTTTCAGAATCACTTGTCTTGAGTCTACCTGTCAATATATTCTCCTTCCTTGCAAGATACATGATAATCTCATTTAAAATCATAGAATTCCTTGACACTGAGAAAGGTGAGGCAGTTTCTTGCTGTTTGCTGTTGTAGCATTATTCCTGAGTGATTGCTTATCCACAGCGACTTCACTGTTTTATGTTATCAGATTTCTGAACAAACATTTCAGTTTATTTTTAGATCACTCTTTTGGGGGGCAGATTGAGATTTATAGATGCATTATTTCTAATTTCCAGGGATCAGCATTTACAAGGAAACAACAAAACCAAACCCTCAAATCATTCTCAAACCCCACCTCTACTAATCTCTACTATCTGGCTTGTAAGTGAGGGTAGCCATAAATCAGTATATCCTAAGTATTGTGTTTTGGATTACATGCATAGAAAATGTTGCTTGATGTAAACAAAACACAAACAAAAACTCTGAGATATCATACAGAGTATATAAGCATATAGAATATATAAGCATGCAGACCCTAAGTGTTTATACCAATCTCCATTCAAAAATCAAAACTCAAACGTCTCACACCTTAAGCATGTTGAGTGTACATTTCTAAAATAATCAGTTTTTCAAGAGATTTATCATTTGAAGTTTTCATTCTACATTCACCTAGAGAGTAGATTTCCAGAGAATTCAAACATATTAAGTAGTTTCAAATCTCAGAATATCAAAAATAAGGTTAACGTAATCACTCATCAGTTCAATCAATGGCAATCACTGAGGAGGACTAAGAGCTTACAGGCTAAACAAAATGTATTGGGAATTGCTTGTTAATGATCAGAAGGAAGGGGATGCTCACAAGAAGGGATGTGTTTTTGAGAAAGAGGTAGGGAACATGAAACCAGACAAGACAAGAACAAGGGTAAGGACAGAGAAGAGAGTAGCAAGCCAAAATGGCAAAATCAAAATAAAGAAGACACTGTCAGAGATCAAGAGTGAGAGTGGGAAAGCTGAGAACTATCTATAAGGGAGAAAATTCTTAGTGTAGCAACCAACAAACTGATACACCTTGATGGCATCTTATCAATTTACCTTTTGCTATCCTGAAAGGCACATATTTCAATATCTTTGAAATCCAGTGTGTCATTTAGTGCATTACTTTAACAAGGTGAAGATAAGAAAATTTTAGGCTGCATATTTTATTATTTAATCTACTTATCACAACATCACATATATAATGTTAAGTAAAATTGCAACATTAAAGGTACAACAGATCAGATTTGCTGCAGATAATAAATTAACTACAGCCATTGCATGCTATAAAATACCATCTTTTTCTAATAGTGGACTGCTGGTTTTAGACTAAAATGTTGCCCCAAATGACCCAGCACAAAACTGACAGGGGAAGAAATTCTCTTGCTGGTAGGAGGAAGCTCAGTTTTTAATCCATGAAGCTCTGTCTTTACTGAGAACTGAAAGACAAAATTCGATCCAGCCTTCAAAGGTGAATTCATAAAATAATGAATTTGTCAATGACCAGTTTATCAAATTTGTAAACATTCATTTACTAAAACTTAACTTATTTTAGCTCTTTAGAAAAATTTTAGTTACGCTATAGATAAATGTGAAAGGAGCCAGGACGCCAGGTTTCTGGGTCCTTCAATTCCTCCCTGTTCTTCAGTCCCCACACTGTGGGATGCACAGCCCAGACGGTGTTGTATCTGGCTTCAGGGACAAAGCAGAGAGCTGTAAAATCATCTCATTAGTTCTGAATCATTGTAAATGCTATAAAGAGTTAAAATGTATTTTATTAAATAGGTAAATTTGATCACTTCCAAAAATTTGGGGGAAAACCCTAAACATGATAAAGTGTTAAAAATTTACAAAAATCACTTAAAATATTAGAAAGATATAAGTATAAACTGTCAAACTTCTATATTAAAATTACAGTTATAGTCATAAAAAGAAAATAGTCATAGAATATATTCAAGAGCAGTAGAGTAATAATCGTATACACAAAAAGAACATTCCATAAGAATAAGCCATTCTATGACTGGCTTTTGAAAAATGGAAAATTTTCTTAAACTGAAAAAAACTATATGATAGATATTTCATGAGAAATATATACATAAGAAAATGTATTCATATTAATTATTCAATAAGATTATTTCTCAAAATAAATTATTAATAAACTTTAAACTTGGTGAATTCTGTAAATTGGTCATTTGGCAAATGGAGTCTTCAGAGAATTATGTTTTCACCAATGGGACCACTTTAGCTTTCTTAAGATGACATTGTGTTTGAAAAATTCAAAATAATTACCAACATTTAAAAGTCAAGAAATTTCTTGGAAAGCTCTGAATTATTACACTATTTCTGGAAGACTCAAAAATTTGCAACACTGAACCTACATTTTTATACAGTTGTGTTAGCTGGGCTGGAATATGGACATTCCCTTTGGGAGGGCCGGTGGTAGGGTGATCACATAGCTGGTAGGCTCATTGGAGTCCTGGTTTGTGCCTGTTTTCCTGGTATAAGTTTTAGTGGTGCCCACTATCACTATTACAAGTGTCCAGTCTGATGGATAAATTATATGGTCATTCTTGTTAGTGATCTTCAGTTCTCCGTAGCTCTTAAGACACCCTTTAAATTGACCTTCTTTGCACACCATCTACCTGGGCCTGCAAGCATTTGAATGTGTTATTCCTGCTTTACTAACCCTCTGTCTAGGTCATGTATGCAGAAATATGTGGCTAATTCTTCATCAGTGATGGATAAACAGGCTTTGTTGTGCCTTCTTCTTTATGCTACCTCTTACACAGCATGGTTTTAACTAGAGATTCTGCATGATATTGTTTATTTTTTTGCCTTATGGATTTTCACTATAGGAGGCATAACATTATCACTTTAACTACAATACTATGTGCACACTTTCATATTTACCTTTTAACCAGGGTTGCACTAACAATTTCATGTAATATCTACTTACTTATAAAGCTAAACGTTTATCCAAAACTAGCTAATTTAATCTGCAAACCCCAAGCTGCTGCTTGGCATGTGCCAAGCCCTGTGCTAAACACTGAGCATACAGAGACGAAAGACATTATGCCACTCATATTATTATGAGTCACTAGTTCTTACCCCAAAATAGTCAGTCTTGGCTTTTGTTTGTTTGTTTCTTATCTCTGCATATTTTTTCTTGTCTTACCATCTTTTTTATGAAGATGGTGCCAAATGATGTGATTGTGTGTGTGTGTTGGAGGAGGAGGAACCGATTTGAGCAAAGACATTCTACTTAATCCCATATACTTTTGTATGCATAGAAACAAAGAGATACTAAAGAGCTAGGCTACTCGCTATTTCAGGTAAGGCCTCAGAGGTTTCTTGATTCTTGGCGGGTTACAGCAATCTTGATTTAGACTGGTTTTCTGAAAATGTGATTTTCATCACTTCAACCAGTGCCAGTTGTCTCCTCAAGGGTGACTAGCATCCTCGCAAAACCTAAACCGAAATAAAATATCCCTATTTTTGTTCTGTTTTCTACCATCTCTATATTCTTGCTTTTTTTTCTAGTAGAGATATCCTACTAGATATCCTACTAGAAAAAGGATATTGACCCATAAAATAAAAGGACCTACCCATTTTTGTAATACTGACTGATACCTTGCCTTCAACAACCAGGAGTACCATTTCCTCCAGCCTCTTTGGTGGAGAATGTGAACTTCCATGAGTCTGTCCTGGGAATTTTTCACTGGCTTCACTAAGAAGTCCTTTCTGGGTAGAGATGGTTAGGCTCAGGAAAGTGAAGCCTAATTTCCAGGGAATGGCTATAAAAACTGTAAGTTGGATCAGGAAAGACATGTTCCGTTTCACTGGGAATCATTGTTTTAAGATGTTCTAAGCCACATAAAAATGGATTTTTTTTGCATTTGGTAAGTGCTTCTCAATCTCAGAAACATGACTACTTGGCATCTTAGAGCAAAGAACATTAATGTGTTGATTTTTCCAATAAATTTTAATACAATGTGCTTGTAGGAGACCTGGACCACACTAACCAGATCTCCTAAGAAATTAATGATAAACAGGAATATTTTATATGCTGATTTATACTTGTTGTTTTACATTATAACTCTGACAGTTAAGAAACACTAACATATTCATGTTCACAGTCTATAGCATTCTTTTTCTTAAGGGAAAAAGACAATCAATGTTGTTATTGAGGGCTATAATGCTGTATATTGAGACAACCAAGGGAACCAAGATTGAAAAAAAAACCCATGTGTTTCTGAAAGTAATTGTACCTGCTACTTTGTTGGAAAGTATACACTATTATAACCAGCAACTACCAGGAACTTTCTCGAGGAGTATTGCCAGGTCATTCACCAAATGTTTTCAAACAAATACATTGCGCGGGCTGCAAACCAAAGTGTAGCAGGGTCGATTCCCAGTCAGGGTACATGTCTGGGTTGCAGGCCATGACCCCCAGCAACCGCACATTGATGTTTCTCTCTCTCTCTCTATCTCCCTTCCTTCCCTCTCTAGAAATAAATGAATAAAATCTAAAAAACAAACAAACAAAAAAAACACACAAAAACCCCCAAATACATTTATATCACTGCAGGGATATGTACATATTACGAACAATGAACACTCAGTACCAATTTTACATGGTAAATACTAAGAAATTCTTAATTTTTAAGTTCTTGTGTATTTATTTTAGGATCCATAAAATTTTTTGTCACCACTCTAACTCAATTAGGCTCAATACAATTAGGCTATAATTAATGATATGCTGCTAACTTGGCTCTACTCCAAACTAAAAAAAGCCTGGATTTGTCATGGTTGCCAATTTCCATACTGTAAATTCTCCCAGAATTGCTAATTTCTCCTACAGCTTCCTAGAGTCTATATAAGCTGATCCCAGCATACCATCGAGAGCTTTTTACTGGTTGCAGTCTAGTTCTGAAGTTGCACCTAACCTTCTATTGATCATTTGATTAGATTATAAGGACATATTAATAAATTACCTCTTAAGAAAACCTGTTTTACAGAGAACTGTAAAATTTTAAAGAAACTGATTAAGTAATTGATAAAGATCTATTTTAGTAATTTTTTTCTCTTATTGATTCTAGAGAGCGGGGAAGGGAGGGAGAAAGAGTCAGAGAGAAATATCGTTGAGAGAGAGAAACACTGATTGGTGCCTACCGTACACACCCTGACTAGCGTCCAAACCCACAACCCAGGCATGTGCCCTGACCAGGAATTGAACCTGTGACATTTTGGTTTGCAGGGAGATGTCCAACCAACTGAGCCACACTGGCTAGGGCCTATTTTAATTTTTAAAAGTGGACATTAACACATTGGTAAATAGATGTTGGGTCATGTTGGTTGTTTGACTGCAAAGTGAGACTAGTTGGGTATAATTCTGCTTTCCATATCCATCATTTATTTGAGTTCTATTAACTCCTATGACAATCTTACACAAAAAGAATTCATGTCAACCTCCTGCTATCAGTTTTATGGAACCATTTTATTACCTACTTAAATTCCTTAAACTTAATTTTTCAAGAAAGTCTTATTTGCAAATGTTCTAAAGACAGTTGCCACCTGCAGCATCAGCCTCCCTTCCCTGTTTATATTAGTGTAAATTTCTTCCTAGGAGCTGCGTTTGGATTAAGTGTAGAAACCATCCACACTTGCTAAATTTCTGAGTTAGTAGAGTGGATGAATAAGAAACAATATACATATAAATTGGGAAATTAAAATTGAGAGAATTCATAAAAAAGAGGGGAAGTCTGATATGATGAACTTGACCCGGGAAGAAAAATAGCCTTGGTTGTCACAGGTGAGTAGAAACTCTGAATATAGCAATGAGGTTGTCTCACAATTCTTGCACTTTTTTGCCATATTTCTAGGTTCTGGGGATGAGAATATTAAGAGTTATTTCACTAAGTTTTTGTGAAACATATTTGGATTCAAGAGGCAAATACTTCAGGACATCTAATGACCCTTGTAGTTACAACTGATGCCATCTCCTCTAGAAATGGGATCCTGGGGTCCTTTTTATGTAGTTGGATTTCATTTCCAGGAGTCAAGAAAGAGATAGTCCCAGTTGTGGCATTACAACCAGGATTAGGAATGTTCTTTAGAGCAAGAGGTCAAGTTTATTTCTAGTCTTCCATGAAAGTTTTTACCATCATTATCAGTGAGCTCATGTCTGGAAAATTTGAATTTCACCAAGAGCTATGAACATAGAACAGCTTTAATTAAAGAAAAATAATAGTCAATAATTGTTGGTTTGACATTTATAAGACAATAATTCTGGTAAAATCATAGTCCATGAGAGAAATGGAAAGTTCTATTATAGTATTACCAGAAGCTGAGAATAAAATTAGTTTAATTTGAAATAAATCTTCACAGAAGTTACAACAAACATACCGGGCAGCTTCTGAATATCTCTCCAGACATCTAAACACTGTTGCCTGACGAAGATGATTTCGGAAGTAGGCTGGGTTTAAAACAATACTCCTGTAAAAAGATAAAAGAAATGCAAATGTTATTAGATTTTTAAAACACAATTACCAGAAGTGTATAGAAATGAAATAACATGCATCCAACTTTATATACTATATATTTTAAAAGATACTAATGAATGAAACCCTTTCTTCCTGTAATTGTCAGTGAAGACAAATAAACAAGTGCTATTGAAACGCTAATGAAGTTTGCATGATAAAAGCAATTTTATTTATAGCACTGGAGATCTTTTATGGATATGACAATAACAAAGAAGTTGAAGCCAACTTATATTACATGTCATTATTTTATTTTTTTATGTTACTAAATCAGGCAAAAATCACAGGTTACTTATGGTATGTCTACCTATAACAAAGAAAAAGGTTGATAGCTACTGAATTTTCTTTCAAAGAAAGGAACTGGAACTTGGGTGACATGTTCTTTTGCACTCCATAATTAGTTTCTGCATCTTCCCCCAGTTGGATGATGTAGTGGAATGAAGAAAGCCCCGTAGTGCTTAAGGACTCTGGTCTTGACCTTGACAGTTTTGGTAGGGCCTTTATTAAGTTTGGGTTTCCATTTTTCTCTTCAAGTAACAAGTCTTGATTATTCCTCTAGCATTTCATAAAGTTCTGGAGCCTCAGGCCAAGCCTAGATGAGATTATGATCACTCCCCACCTACCTTCTTCTCCTAGAGATGAACTGGTAGACATTTTCCTTCCTTGCCAGACATTGTTCAAGACATCTGACATAATGAGGTGAACCAGACAGGTGTAGACCATGGCCCATCACCGATTGAGGAGACAGTATTAGTGAAAGCTTGAAATGTAGTTTATGTTAACAGTGTATTATGTTATTGATGTGGGGTAAAAAATGTTACAGAACTGACATGGGATTATTAAGCAATGTTCTTATTAGCCTGTTTTTAAAACAAGTTGGTGAGAATCTTTTGGAAGTTATTATTAAAGTGGTTCTTAATCTTTTCTTCAGAGATTCACAGGGCTTTTTGAGAATCAGATGAAAGCTATAGACTTCTGTCCAGAATAAATACATATAATTGCCAAAATTTAGGGAATTCATTTGACCTATTAAGGCTATTTAAGAACTCCAAATTTAAAAAAATGCAGACAAAAATAATTCCATTCCCAGAAATATTGCTTGGGCAAAGAAAAACTAGAAAAGTAACATTTATCTGACCCATGGAAAATTATAGAATTATGAGGAGATGGATTGATTAAATAGTTAAGCTTAGTTTAAGCACCAGTGAACAGAAAACCAGAGAGGTAAAGGGACCTCTCTAAAATCAGATACAACTAGTTAGTCAAAGAGTTTCAAATTTATTGTGTTTTCCATCTTTAGCCACAGCACTTTGCATTATACCTTACTGCCTTTCTTGTGGTGATTTCTGAATTAAATGGGTCTGATTTAGTGAAGTTCACTGTACTTTATGACTAATAATTTATACAAATTAATACATTAATTCCCCAAGAACAAAAATTATTTGCTTTGGTGATTTCTGATTAAAATGATGGAAGTGTAAAAACTATTGTATGAGTTTATTCCACACCAATACAAAACTAATTCTTTATATTAATCTGAAAAGAATATGTTTACAAAGCATATTTATATGTTTTATCCCTGTAAAAATAATCTTGTAAAAGTAGATCAATCTAAGTAAGAGTAGAGCTTTGTCTAGTGGCCTGGGTCTTCCAAATCTAACCAGAACCTTTTTCTTTCACACCAAATAATTCTTTCTTCTTACTATGTAATCATATCTTCACTTATGCATTTTTAGTAAGCACCTAAAAAATCCTTAATGAGTGGATGTTTCTAGTCTGATATCTTTTGCCCATGATGTAGTATTCTGGCTTTGCTAAGCTGTTCTCCAAAAATCTTGCTCTGCCAAAATTCTTTTGACCAAAATAGAAGGATGGGGAGTGATAGGCAGAAGTAGTAGTGAGGAAAGGGTACAGTGAAAGAAGGAGGAGGGAAGGAAGAGTCATTAAAGTAGCTTTTTGATATAAGTGGAGGAGGAGATTTTTGTGGGTAATTGAAGGCTGGTGAAGGAAACACTGTCTCAGTGAGATTTTTAAAAAAAGATTTTTAAGAAAATTGCTTGTAATTTCAAGGCTTTTTATAATGTTGAAGAAATATAGTAAAGGACATGAGTTTAGAATCACTATTGCTAGACTGAACCAGGTTCTTTTAACCATAACATCACCCTACACTCCTTAAGAGGAGCCCAGAGAAAACCTGGACTCAGTCTACCCAGAGAGTTGGAGATATAATTACAAAAGAATGTTTAGAAATTTGGACTAAAATATTACATCTGGCAACTTATTATTCTTCACTCTTACAATTATTGCAGCATTCACTGTGTGCTTATAATATGTCCTGGTAGATACTTGGCAAGAAAGTCCTACTGGTAATTATGCAGCCTAGTTTTTACATTTTTATTAATTTTTGTGATGATTTCTAAAATGACATACCTTTTTAAAGATGTATTTTATCTTGTGTATAACTTGTAGAAGAAATGTTGATTTAGCCTTTAAAAATTTCGTAGTCATTTATCATTTGGTGCCATTTGGGGAGCTGTAGGAGGCCATCTATGATCAAAATGGACAATCTGACTGGGGCTGTAGTGAAAACAAAAACAAAAACAAAAATCCTATGGTTATAATTAGAGAAAGAAGATCTCTGTGCTGAATGGTCTGATTTTTATCAGAGAGGAAATAACTCTGATTTAGCTATGCAGATAAGGCTTTCTGCAAAAACAAGAATCATGTTGGAGTAAATCACTAAATTACAGAAGTCATCAAATTTTTGCCATGAGAATGGAGATAGTGTTAGTAATGGGCCATGATCACTCCCTTGATTGACTAACCCTATTTTAGGAGAAGGATTACATGGAATGATAAATGTTACAATAGACAAAAGTTTATTTTTTTATAAATCCAGACCCTGTGGTGTATATTATGCTTATTTATTTTACTAATACTTTAAAATTTATCTTTTATATTAAAGTTTACATAACCTTGTATATATGCATGTGTGTTTGTTTTAAGTCCTCCGGTCATAATGTTGTGGGGCCAGAATATGTGTATTTTGGTGATTATTCAAGGTGTCTCAATTCACTTGTCAAATAACTTATTGTCTCAGTGGTTTGATATGCCATTTTATTATATACTAAATTAATATGTGCATTTAGATCAATGGCTGGTCTTTGTACTTCACACTTTTGATCTGTCTGACTCTATGACAGAAACAAATTTTTTTAGTTATTGTCATTTAAAAATACACTTTAGTTTCCTGATGGGAAAGACTTGCCTAATGTCCTCTTTTAAAAACAACTTGTTATCTAATATGACATATTTATTTTTCCTGATGAATTTTATAATTTTCATTTTTAAAGCTACAAAATACAGCATTTGGTGTTTTTCACTGGTGTTTAAATAAAGACATTAGATTAATTTGTAGGAAGAATAGTATTTTTGTACTATTGTCTTCCATCCAGGAATGTGACATTTCTCTTCTTAATTCAAATACTCTTCTCTAAAAACTTAGTAATATTATTCTTGCTAATTCTGAATTTTTAAAATTATACATGAGAATTATACATGTGAATATATGTATATATATTTATATTACATACATATGTGAATATACATATCTTATTACTTAAAATATGATCAGGAGCACCCAGGTGTTCATTAGAAATATAAAATTTTTATTCCACATCCTACAAACATACTAAATTTTCATTTTAGCAAGACTGTCAGGTGATTTGTATGTACACTCAAGTTTGAGAAGCACTACATACATGCATAATATATATAAAATTTTCCCATTATATTTCCTAACTTCTTTTTAAATTATATTTTATTGTTTATGCTACTACAGTTGCCCCAGTTTTTCCCCCTTTGTCTCCCTCCAGCTCCCCACTTCATTAGGTAATCTCCACACCAACATCAATGTCCATGGGACATGCATATATATGTTTTTTTGGCTACTCTACTCTCTAGGCTGTGCTTTACATCCCCATGACTATTCTGTAACTACAAATTTGTACTTCTTAATCCCTTCACATTTTTCACCCATCCCCATGACCCACCTCCCATGTAGCAACAGTCAGAACATTCTTTTTATCTATTATTCTGTTTCTGTTCTCCATGTTTATTTTGCTTTTTAGATTCATTTTTTGATAGCTATGTATTTATTGCCATTTTATTGTTCAAAATTTTTGATCTTCTTCTTCTTCTTTAACAAGAGCCTTTAATATTTCATATAATACTGGAGGTCATGAACTCCTTTAGCCTATCTTGTCATGAAAGCTCTTTATCTGTCCTTTGATTCTGAAGGAGAGCTTTGCTGGTAGGAGTAGTCTTGGTTGCAGATCCTTGCTTTTCATTACTTTGGATATTTCTTGCCAATCTATTCTAGCCTGCAAAGTTTCAGCTGACAGTCTTATGGGAGCTCCCATGTAGGTAACCAGCTGCTTTTCTCTTACTACTTTTAAGATTTTCTCTTTGTATTTAAACTTTGGCATTTTAATTTTGATGTGTCTTGGTGTGGGCTTCTTTGGGTTCATGTTGTTTTGGACTCTCTGAGCTTTCTGGACACGTATGTCTATTTCCTACACAAAATTAGGAAAGTTTTCTGTCATTTTTTCAAATACGTTTCCAATTTCTTGCTCTATCTTTTTTCTCCCAGCACTCCCATGAGGCAAATATTGGTAAACTTGAAATTGTCCCAGAGGTTCTTTACACTATTTTCACTTGTTTGGATTCTTTTTTTCTTCCTGTTGTTCTAATTGCTTGTTTTTTTTTTCTTTTCTTTTCTTCCTTATGCTCCAATTTGCTGATTTGATTCTTGGCTTTATCCATTGTACTTTTGATTCTCTGTAAATTGTTCTTTATTTAAATTAGTGTATCCTTTATTTCTGACTTGATATTTTTAATGCTGTTAAGGTCCTTTCTAAGTGTTTTGAGCATTCTTATAACTAGTATTTTGAACTCTGCATCTAGTAGATCACTTGTCTCCACTTTGTTTAATTGTTTTACTGGAGTTTTGTTCTGTTCCTTTCCGGGGGCCATGTTTCTTTGTCTTTTCATTATGACAACCTCCCTGTGTTTGTTTCTATGTAGTAGGTAGAACTACTATGTACTTTGTTCATATTACTACTATATGGTATTTGTCTTTCCCTGACTAGCTTATTTCACTTAGCGTAATAGTCTTCAGTTCCATCCATGCTGTTGCAAAAGGTAGGAATTCCTGCCCTTTTTTCTGCTGTGTAGTATTCCATTATATGGATGAACCAGTTTTTTTTTAATATGATATGTGTTATAACTATGCTTCTTTTTTTTTAAGATTTTATTTATTTATTTTTTTTAGGGAGGGAAGGGAGGGAGATGATAGAGATAGAGATAGAGATAGAGATAGATAGAGAGAGAGAGAGAGAGAGAGAGAGAGAAAGAGAGAGAGAAACATCAATGTGCGGTTGCTGGGGGTTATGGCCTGCAACCCAGGAATGTACCCTGGCTGGGAATCGAACCTGGGACACTTTGGTTCCAAGCCCGCGCTCAATTCACTGAGCTACGCCAGCCAGGGCTGTTTTTTTTTTTTTAATCTTTTCATCTACTGATGGGCACTTAGGCTGTTTCCAAATCTTGGCTATTATAAATAACACTGCTATGAACATGGGAGTGCATAATTTCTTTTGAATTGGTGTTTCAGGATTCTTAGGGTATATTCTCAGCAGTGTAATTGCTGGTTCAACAGGCAGTTCCATTTTTAGTTTTTTGAAGAAATTCCATATTATTCTTCACAGAGGCTGCACAAGTCTGCATTTCCATCAACAGTGCAGTAGGGTTGCCTTTTCTCTACATCCTTTCCAGCAGTTGCTTTTTGATTTATTAATGATAGCCATTTTGACAGCCATGAGGAGATATCTCATTGTGGTTTGAGCTTGCATCTCTCTGATGGCTAGTGATGTTGAACATTTTTTCCTATGTCTATGGGCCATCTGTATGTCCTCCTTGGATAAGTGTTTATTCAGTCCTTTCCCCATTTTTAACTGGATTACTTGTCTTCCTGTTGTTGAGTAGTATGAGTTCTTTACATATTTTGGAGATTAACCCTTGTCCAATGTATCATTGGCAAATATGTTCTCTCATACAGTTGATTGCCTTTCAATTTTGGTAATGGTTTCTTTAGCTATAAAAAAGCTTTTAATCTGATCTAGTCTATTTGTTTATTTTTTCCTTTATTTCCCTTGTTCTAAGAGATGTATCAGTAAAAATATTGCTATGAGAGATATCTGAAATTTCACTGCCTTTGTTTTACTCTAAGATTTTTATGATATCACAAGTTATATTTAAGCCCTTTATCCATTTTGAGTTTATTTTGCTGTATGGTGTAGGTTGTATGGTGTATGGTGTAGACTGTTTTGATTATAGTGGTCTTGTAGTATAGTTTGATACCGGGTATTGTATTCTTCCAACTTTGTTCTTTATCAAGGTTGCTGAGGCTACTCAGGCTTGTTTTTGAATCCACATAAGTTTTTGGAATATTTGTTCTAGGTCCATGAAATATGCCATTGATACTATAATAGGAATTGTATTGAATTTATAGGCTGCTTTGAATAGTATGGACATTTTAATGATGTTAATTATTCCAATATATGTCATGGTATGTACTTTCACTTCTTTGTATCTTCCTCTATTTCTTTCTTCAGTGTCCTGTAGTTTTCCAAGTACGGGTCTTTTTCCTCCTTGGTTAAATTTGTGCCTAGGTACTTGGGTGTGGGGCCAGCCCATTCCAAGTTTCCACCCCTCCTGTCAGTCTCGATGTGTTTTCTTCTTTAATTCTATAGTGGTAGGACTTCCATTCAGCTCAATTTCAGATAGTTCTGAATGATGGTTGTTCTATAGTGTAGTTATAATTTTGATGTGGTTGTGTGGGGAGGTGAATCATGTATACTTATGAAACCATCTTGCAGAAGCTCTTTCTTCACTTATGTTAGCAGTTGGATATGTACTTTAAAAATGCTTTCATTATTATGACTTTATTAACATCACCTAAATATAATGATGTTGGTACTGTTTTTCTACACTTATATCTCTTTTCTTCTTTTACTACATAGGCTAAATTTTTTTTAAAAAAAGAAATTGATGTAAGTAAGGTTATCTAGGGATGCTTCAATATTTCACTGATAATTTTGATTATGAATTGAATTGAGAAAAATTTATCATGTTTCCAGAGTTAATATCAGAAGTAAATGTTTCATTTTTTCAAAGCACTTTGAATCTATGAGCATAATCTTGTGGACTATAATTTGAATTAATGTATGATTTAAAAAAGGCTTAAAATCAATAAATGTAGTATTAAAGTTAAGAATTAAGAAAGTGAATAGTCCTGACTGATTTTGGTGTCATCCCACCAAGTGAGAGGTCACTGGGTTGATTCCTGGTCAGAGCACATGCCTGGATTGCAGACTTGGTCACAGGTGGGGTTTGTGAGAGGGGCAACTGATTGATGTTTCTCTCGCACATTAATGTTTCTCTCCCTCTCTTTCTCCCTCCTCTCCCCTCTCTCTAAAAATAAACAAATAAAACCTTAAAAAAACAAAGTGAATAACAAAACAGAACTACAATCAGAATATTTTTTATTACACTGTCATTTTTATAAAACATTATGCAAGAATTGAGTTGCCAGAGCTTTGTAATTTTTAATCTTTCAACCAGACTAATTTGGATTTAGTTGTTCATTTTATTGTTCTTTTTGTCTTCCAATTCATTCATATCTACTTTTGTATCTGTTAATCCATTATTGTCCTCTCTGGGTTTTTAAAAATTATTTTATTCTTATTCCTTACTTACTATTCATTTTGTATATGTTTTCTTTTAAATAAAAATTTCATAGTTACAAATTTTCAAAACTAATTTAGCTATGATCATATCCTTAAAAATGATGGAGTATGCTTTAATTTCATAGTTTTTTTTCCTAGTTTCCAATTACAGATTTTAATTTCTCTTTGACCAATTTATTTAGGATAACACTGCTTGATTTATCCAGGGTAGTTTTTCTTCTTAAAATTTTTATTGTTATTTTCTGATCATACTACAATTTAAATGGAGAACATGTCTTACGTATTTTTGCTTTTCAGATATATCAAGAGTAATAAAAAATGGACTGTTGCATTTAATGTTTAATGATATGTGGAAGAAATAATAGATTTCTAATTTGTAAGGCATCATTAGTTAGAAACCACTGAAAGTGAACTTATAAGATTTTTAATGATCTAAATAAAACTTCCAGATAGATACCTTTTTTCCACTCAAGTTCTTTGAGGGATCTTCTTACACTCACTTTTTTCCAAAGTACCTGTTTACTTTCATTTAAAAATCTTTTAATTTTTTTCCATTACAGTTTATATTCAATATTATTTTATATTAGTTTCAGGTGTATAGAATAGTGGTTAGACAGTCACATACTTTACATAGTGTTCCCCTGATATTTTCAGTACCCACCAGGCACCATACATGATTACTACAATACCATTGACTATACTTCCTACACTGTACTTTACATCCCCATGGCTATTTTGTAACTACCAATCTGTACTTCTCAATCCTTTCATCTTTTTCACCTAGTCCCTCACTCCCTTTTCCCTCTAATAACCACCAGTTTGTTCTCTGTATCTATGCATCTGTTTCTGTTTTGTTTTGTTTGTTTATATTGTTCTTTAGATTCCACATATTTCTGAAATCATATGGCATTTGCATTTCTCTGACTGACTTATTTCACTTAGCTTAATACCCTGTAGGCCCATCTATGTTGTCACAAATGGCAAGATATCATTCTTTTTTATGGCTGAGTAATATTCCATTGTATAGATGTACCATAGCTTTATAAATGAATTTTATTAGTGATTATTACCACATCAAAATTTAGTTTTTTTAAAAGGCAATATTGGTTTCATGTTCTTTGTTCTCATATTTACATATAGTCTCTAATTTTTATAAAATAAACTTGTTTTAAACTTTATTTAATTCTTTTGCACTGAAGTATAATTTGCATGCAGTAGTATTCACCCTTTTTAAAGTATACAGTTTGATGCATTCTGACAAATTTATAGTTATCACCATGATAAAGGTACAGGATATTTCTAGTGATGCCAAAAAGTGGCAGTGGAGGCAGGAGAGTTTTCTATTTCCTTGGAGACAAAAATGTTTTACTTCTAGTTCTACACCAGAAGTCATGGATTTTTGCCTGGACTTCGTGAATAAGAATGTTAGCTGCCACTCCTTCAGGGACCCAAGGTTTTAGTTTTACTTGAGAGTAGAGATCAGGGAAACAATTTCTTATTGATGCCTGAGTCCAGTAGGCTTTATCTTGCTTGGCCATTAGCAAAGTGCATTCACGTGGATCCATCTTCCTGAATGACACTCCTCTTATTCTCCTAGGAAAGTGCTAACATATAGTTTTAGAAATAGTTGGTAAATCTAGAGAATTCCAGAAATATGGAATATTTTAATTTTGCCAAAACATGATATCTTTATGGATAAGGTGGTGACATTTATGCTGCATAGTGGCATCATTCAGTAGATGGTAAGTGGTTGAACAACTGATCAATACTCTAGAAGGATGGTCTGGGTTATTATAAAAGAAGGAATGTAATGGCTTATCCTTAGGCCTTTCTGTGGATAACACATCCATTAGTAACTAAGGTTTGAGAAATTGAAAGATTGCCTATAAAATTTTCAGACAGCATAGTTGTAAATCATACCTAACAAGTAACTAATATCACTGATGGTGGAAGCTAAATTCAAAATGATTTGGACTAGCTAAAAGGAAAAACCTTATGTTATGAATGTTAAAAAAAATCAGTTTCACAGATATAAACACAGCTTGAGTATGACCATATGGAAAAAGTCTGAATATTGAAACCAATCACAAGCAAAATATAACAATATGATAGAACTGTAACAACTGTAAATAAAATTTTACATCAATCAAAGGTATTGGGTCCAAATAATATATGACATTTTCACTGAGCTGCCCCTTAGCCATACAGTGCCTTGAATGTATAGTTTAGATCATCTGTGAGGATCATCATTATATTGGAGTTTGTCTAGAGTGTCCAGTGCATCTGAAGGTCACTGTGTGAAAAATATGAAATGAAAATGATACATTTAGGGAATTAAGTAAAATTAGCGGAGACTAAGTAATTCCAAACACAAAGACCTACCATATTATCCTATTATTTTATTCTATATAATTTTTCTATCTAATACCAGATGAGGCCAGGCCAAAACCGGTATTATAATGTTGTAAATAGTTTAGTTCAACATAAAGAAATACTTATTAATCAATGATGCAACAGGTTTTGAGGAGAGTTTCTTATCAGTAGAAACATTTAAGTGACATTTAGAATGCCATCTGTCAGGATGTGTAGAAGAAATTCTTGACTGTGTGGGAGATGAAACTAAATGACTTTCAAGTATAATCACATAAATCCCTTATAATACATTGTTGAGCACTGTGAAGGGTCTGAGTTTTTCCCTACTTGCAAATTAACAAGTCAGCCTGACATAGTTTCATGGATTCTCATAGAAGACATGAACCTCCAGGACCAGAGACAAAGGAGAGTTTCTTAGTCATAGCAATGGCAGTAGGCAGTGTATCAGTCTTTTGTTGTACTGCTACAATTTCCAGAGGGCAATGAAAAGAAGGCCAAGTGACACCTTCATGTGCAGTGGGTTGCATTACAGGAGAGGAATGCTGAGCTAATGTAATGCAAATCTTTTGTATTCAGCTGTAAGCATGCCTATCCTCAACTCTAGAGGGAGACACTAACTCCATCTTCCAAGACTGTAGTCAGACTTGACTTTTCTTCCAAAGCTGTTTACTACATTATCTTTTTCTTCATTTATTTATATATTTTTATTGTTGTTCAATTACAGTTGTCCCCATTTTCCCCCCATTACTCTCTCCTGCCCTGTCCAACCCCCACCTTCCATAGTCTAGAGCAAAAGCAAAAGCCTTTTTCAAAGAATATGCAAAAAAAAGCAAGAGACCCATGGAAAACTTTCTCCCTACATAGATAATTTTTATTCATATACAAGAGTACTGTTTGTTCTAGTCATGCCATTAACAAATAAAAAGAGTTCATAACAAGGTCCAAAGTATTAAAATATCATACAAAAATGACAAATGCCTAATGTTGAAAAGTGAGTAATTACATTATCATCTATTTGTATTCCATTCTAGAAAGAGTTTAAGGCAGTTTATAGAACACTTAGGTTAAAGTAAAAATACCTTACAGGGAACAAAAGAATAAATAGATGAATTGGATTATATCAAAATACTATAAGAATGAAAAGACAACCCACAAAAGTCAAGAAAATATTTGCAAATCATATATCTGAGAAAGGGTTAATGTATAGATACATAAATAAGGAGCCTTTATAACTCAACAATAAAAAAACAGTTAAAAACAGGCAAAGGACTAGAATAGACATTTTCTTCAAAGATGATATACAAATGGCCAATAAGCACATGAAAAGATGCTCAAAATCACTAATTAAGGAAATGCAAATCAAAACCACAATAAGATACCACCTCACACTCATTAGAATGACTATCAAAAACAGAAAATAACTAGAGTTGGTAAGAATATGGAGAAATTGGAACCCTGTGCATAGTGTGTGGGAATGTGAAATGATGCAGCTGTTAGGGAAAGCAGTATGACAATTCCTCAAAATATTTAAAATAGAATTACATTATGATTCAGCAATTTCACTTCTGTATATGTACCCCCAAATTGAAATATGGGTTTTGAAGATTTGCCCCCATGCTCATAACAACATTATTTACAATATTTAGAAGGTGGGAGCATCACAAGTGTCTATCAACAGTTGAGTGGATAAACACAACGTAAGATATATTGATTAATATAATAGAATATTATCTAGCCTTAAAAAGGGAAATTTGTATACATACCATGCATGGATGAATCTTCAGGACAGTATGCTAGATTAAGTAAACCAATCACAAGAAACAAAGGCTGTGTAATTTCACTTATATGAGTTACCTAGAGTAGATAAATTCATAGAGACATCAGATTGAATGCTGATTGCCAGGGACTGAGGTGAGAGGGGAATGGGGGGTTGTTGTTTCACAGTATGGAATTTTAATTCTGCCGAGTGAAAAGAGTTCTGGAGATTGGTTGTACAACAATGTGAATATACTTAACATTATTGAATCACACATTTAAAGAATGGGTAAGATGGTGAATTTTATGTTGTGTGTTTTGTCATAATTAAAAATTTAAAAAAGAATAAGAAAAGCAAGATTAAATGTAGGAGAGTTAAGATGAAGGCTGGGTGAGATCAGAACACAAAATCTAAGATTCTAAGAGGCTGGTTGATGTTGGGAACCTCCCTGCCTGGTATCAGAAGCTGTAACCCCCCGCCAAGGCTAAGGCTGAGGGAACAACCTTGGACCGTAAGCCAGCAAGGAGACAAAAGTTTACTTCCCTGGCAAGAGTGCTGCTTCTGTTCCTTTTAGTTCACCCTGCCTGGCCCCCAATGCTTGATCTATTAGCCAATGACGGGTAAGATTCCGCAAGGGGGGAACGATCTAAGACAGGCACAATCATGTGGGAGGCCCCCAAAGAAGGACTTTGGGGGCTACAGCAAAAGGGGGTGATGGACCCCTGCCCCTTGGCTTTGACAAAGCCTGAGTCCTGATTGTCTGTGAAAAACCTCCTAATTTCTTGGCTGCCTTATTTCCCTTGCTCCACCTAAGCCTGAAACAATGACAGAGGGCGGTGTATCCCTGTGCTGGAAAGGGCGGGTTCCCCGGGCAATCAGGCCTAAGAAAGAATATGTAAAATCCTGTGAAACCTGCTTTGTTTAGAATGCTCTCAATGAAATAAAGGTCCAAGTAAGAAGTAGGTTTGTTCCTCAAAGTTTTACAGCTCTTTAGCTATCTGACCCTGACTCAAAATAGGCCCTCAGAGTTCTTTGTTATCTATTGTTTGATCCTTACTTCCTGGCAATGATTAATGAGCTTTACCTGAATTCCCGTGTAAACAAACCCAATAAAAGCCTGCTCGGGTGGGAGAATGAGGCGTTCTCCCCTACAGAGGGGGGCCAAGGTGCTCTCCCCTAGGAAGGGTGACCAGGGTGCTCTCCCCTAGGGAGGGTGGCCAGGGCACTCTCCAGTAGACAGAGTGGCCGTTTCGTCCCTATTTCTCCACTGGACTCAGTTGTCCATGTGTATGTTTTTCTCGTGTTTCGATGAGCCATCTGCAGTGTTCTGCGGTCACTGCTGGTCGGTGGCCGCGACAGGTTGAGATGGACTACATACATATTTTCTTCTAGATTTGCTGGTAGCTAATGAAATGAGGGTATATAGTTTGTTTTAAATAAGCCAGTTGCTCAATTCAAATATTTCTTGCAGTATAATCAGAAAGATCACCTTATCCAAAGATGCGCTATAATGAAACAATCTGTCCTCAGTAACAGATTTACAGAAAAATCAGAAAGTGTTCCATACGGTTGCTTTTTAGAGCTTCTTTCAGCATGGGTTGTTGGCATAATACTAAATCTCAATTTAGTAACCTAAGTTCTGGGTAGGTGGAAGGAATGGGAATGTAAAGAAAACTCCTGCAATACTGCTCTCACTACACAAGAATCCAGTGAAGTCTTAGTGATTGTGTCTTATTTTGTCACTTGGTTCACTGCAAAAGATTGATGATTAGAATTAAAAGTTAAAATAAAGTACAACAGTCTTCAACCTATTGAGAAGAATTGAGAAGTCTATTGCTCACTTTAAATATCTTATATTGACAAGCAAGAGAGAACAATAGAATGGCCTGGTTTAATTTGCATGGGAGAAATGGAACTATTTTATAAAGTATTAGAGCATAAAATTAGAATTAAGGGCATCGGTTTTTGAAATAAGAAAATTACATTAGATTGTTGTTGAATAAAGCACATAGCTCTGCCAAAACAGTGGCAAAGAATGTTTTTGCAAAAGCATAAAAGTGGAACTTAGCTCTTTGAGGAAATAGCAAGAAGAAACTATTCTCACATATTTTTGAAATTCAGCTTGTACATGGCACAGAAGAAGTTTAGAGAAGAGAAACCAAACAGGGGAGTAACTCAATTATCATCCTTGATGTTTTGCCCCCCATTATGATTAATTATATATGAAAAATATTAAATATGAAACATATAAATTATTTAATTGAACATAAAATAGCTTATTTCTTTACATGACCAAGATTCAGAGGGATAAATATTTTAAAATTGTTTTATTTTCACAGTACTGAAAAATATGTAGTTAGAAGGGAGATGTTATATTGTCTTTTTTATAGAGTAATAGGTACACACTAAAGATTGATTAGGATTTATGTTTAAGTATATTTTACTTAACATGTTGAGCATGAGATTTCTTTGCTTAGGAAAATGAAATGAAGGTTAAAGAATTCCAATAACAAATTTAATGGGTCATCAATACCAAGTAATAGGAAACTTTAGAAGGAAGCCACTTTTTAGTCTTCCATATCTTCCAAAAACATGAATAACATCAATTAAATGCATCAAATAATCACCAAAAATAAGTATTACATGCTACTGGATCTTTAGAAGTGTGCAGTAATATGCTTTTTTGAGCAATGGAGAATATTTTTTTATTTTTTATTACCTTAATTAATCTGTATTAGTTGGAGACCTCTCCATAATAGGAAGTAATGCTCACCAAAAATTATCTTTATAAGTTCACACCTAGCAAATACTTGACACAAATGGACACTCAGTGAATGTTTCTGGAATAAAACAATGTTACCTAGTGACTGAACATACTTTTCCAAAGGAGACACCAAAGACCCTAATCTTCTCTAAGATTCTCTGATGAGATCTACATCTATTGAGACTTGAATCTACCAAGGACCCCTCTCCACTGATTTTTGCCCTTATATCCCAGTTGAATGTCTGATCTATACAATCTCATAATTCTTTAACTGTATGTAGATGTGATGAGGAATAAAAGACAGTTTATGTAATTAAAAGATATAGAGATAGATAAGTAGGGCTTTTGAGAAAAATTTCCAATACAAAATTGTTTTTCATAATTTGAAAACAGAAAAATACCCCCACATGTTTGTAAACTGTAATTGTGCTTTCCCATTTTTTTCTCTGTCAAATCCTTGGACAGAGTAAACATGAAATGAATCCCCATTTATTTTTCATCTACATTGTAATCCAAATACTGTCCAGTCAAAGCTGTTAGTAAATCACTTGGTCAGTTCTCCCAACAAAAGAGTCTTTAAGTAATATAGTATATCAACCTATCTTTTGACATTTTCATTTTTTTGTTCTTGACATGTTCTCTTAAAAAAATAATAGTGTTGGCCCTATAATCTTTTCTTCAGGATCCGAGAACCAAACACCAGCTATCAACTCTTTTACAGAAAAGCTATCAAGATTCAGAAACCAAAGATGTAGATGTAAAGACTTGTTCATCTGTCTATGTAACATTGAGGGGGTGGGGGGTGGATTAGCAATGGCGGTGGTTCAAGAACAGCCTGACACATATCATGTTTCTTCTGTTCTCTGTGTTGCTTGGGTGGGATGCATTTTAGAATGATTACTTTGAAAAGTACAATTAATAAATTTCCCTCTGTTCTAACCTACCAGAATGATTCATTCAGATATAATTAATGAGCATAAACCATGTTCCAGACACCGTACAGTTTTTAAAGAAAAGAGCCAGAAGGGTGAATTCAAACTTAAATTAATATGTTGAGTAGGCATATTATATAGAAATAAATGTCTTCTTACATTCTATTATTATTTATGCTGTATTCAATAGGCAATTATGCAAGAACTTTTAAAGTAGATTGAAATAAAATGTAATGAATTCTATTAGTTTCATGACACAATGAAACGAGATGCTTATTTTTTTAGAGTCTGAGAATTAGAGGGATTTTTGATAGCAAGATCAAAACTATTTGTATATTATCAAGCATTAAAATAGCTCATATTAACATTATTATTTTTTGGTTTGGAGATTAATAAATGACATCCAGGTAAGAATATTTTTTATCTAGTAAAAGTCCCCCTATAGCTCCTAAACCAAAGGAGAAACATTAGTGTAACTCTTAGGGTTTATGAAGCATTTGGAATTCCCTTTGTTAAATTAACAGAATTAGCAGAATTATACCACAATGGGCATTGTATGTATACAGTGTCCATCCTGGCTAAAACCATAGATTATATACTATGGTTTGCAAGTTTAAAATCAAATTGGAATTGGATATGGACTTTGATTATGGAAAAAGCTGTCATTGTTGGATTCAATGTTTAGTTATAACCCAAATCACCATTACTTAAAGTGACTTTAATTAGGGAAGTCTACTATTTATGAGAATTTTAATGGTTTCTCTTTGAATACAGAGGGTTTTCTAATGTGTTTATGAATCCTTCATTACTGACAAAGATAACTAAATCTACCACTTGACATTCTACAATATATCTATTCTTTTTGGCTCAAAGTATTGAGTTGTAACCTGTTGTGACTTGTATCAAGTAAAGTGTCATAGCACAGTACTTTGGAAAGAACACATTTTATGAACTTCTTTAAAAGTTCTGCCAGTTCTGTGAATATAATGACAATTGCATATATTGTGCTTGTTTTCTTTAAAGAGCTATGTTAGGCAATAAGCAACTAGCTCCCTAATGGGAGTGTTGACCCAATTGTGAAAAACCAGAAAAATACACACATAATCAACAATAAATGCACTGAGACTGGAGTTACATTGTTAGATGCATACAAAGGAGATGAAAAGAACAAAAGGTTTAGGAAAAGGGTCTGCAATGGCAGAAAATATAAAACCTGGAAATATATAAGGAGGAAGTGAATTTTGAGCTGCACTTTGGAATGTTCACAATTATGGATGAGTGGTAGAAAATTCAAATTGGAAAAGTAGCCCCCAAGTGACTGGGTGATAGAGGATGGCAAACCATATTAAAAACGTCCATGTAACTTTGGTTGACTACAGTAATAAACTGACTATCAGTGGAGGCAGGAACCTATTAAGAATCTATTCATTAGAGGATTTTTAATGTTATGGAAGAAATTACTAATGCTTCAGGGATTACTAAGCAAGCATGTGATGGAAACATTTTTTTAAGAAGGCAGCCATTGCAACAATCTGAAGAAAGATGAGAGACACAAAAGCTGGGAGGAGACTGAGGAGTCTATGAACTATAGAGGTTCTCCAAGTGTGGCCTGCAGATTCCCAAGGGTTCCTAGCCACTTTCAGAGGGCTCACAATGTCATTATTTTCATAATGATAGTAAGACATTACTTTCCTTTTTCACTGTATTGACGCTTGCACTAATGTTACAAAAGCCATGGTATGTAATACTGTAGGCTCTTTTTCAGAAATCAAATCAGTGATAGCAAACTGTTCTAGTAATCACTGAGTGTACTCCTTACTAATTGAATATACCCCCTTCTTGCCCTACCAAATTATAAATCTCAACCCTAGAGATTTGGAATGGTCTTTTTTAGTGTCTGGCATGGCTAGATGGGCCATATGCATAAAGCACTTCTCGCAAGCACAACAATGTGTAATGGCGGTCTGGAGGACAGTGCTTGCACCAGTGTTTGCATTTGTGAGCTGACTTAGTCACTGTTTCCATGGAACACCACCTTTTACTCAGAAGAACTAACAAACTATGATTCTCAGGCTTGGAATCTGGCAGACGTTTCTCAAAAATAAAATGTGTGCCTGTCACTTAAAGGAACACAACTGACATTGTTTATTGCCAGTGATAAAAGTTTGAGCTTTCAAGTAAAAATTAGAATTTTGAGAAACTTGCATCTTTCACTGTGAGCTGACAGTTACCCAATGCTTAAAGACTTTTCTGATGAGAGTGGTGATATTAACATGCAATTTAAAAAATTTATTATTGCATAACTGAACTCTGCATAACAGAAATTTGCAAATGATGCATAATTTTCCAAATAACCAATATATGATGTTACTAACTCATGCATGGTTAAACAATCTATTCAAAGTGTAAGGAAGACCAAATGTCTTTTAATGTAACAGAGCACAAATTGATATGATTTCAGAATCTATATTGCAGTTAATCTTTAAGAAAATACCCCTTGCTAAGTCTTGGTGTATTATCAAAGAGGATTATTCAAGATTATCTAAAAAGTCTATTAGCATTCTCTTTCTTTTCTAAATATACATCTGAGTCAGAATGGATTTTCTTCATATAGTTCAACCACATTAAAACATATTGAATGCAGAATCAAATATGGCAACCCAGTTTCCTTTGATAATGCCATGCATTTTGTATAGAATATGTATTTTATGTTAATGTGTAATAGTTTTATTATTATTTTTAAATCAATAACTAAATATTTTAAAATGTCTACATTTTAATTTCTAATATGGTAAATATTTATAGACATAACCTACATAAAGTAAAAGCTCTGTGGGATCTTCAATAATGTTAAAAAATAAAGTGGGATCGTAAGACCAGCTTGAGGACAAGTAAATAGTAAAAACTGGAATGAAGGCTCTGACTGTGCAAATGAAGATGAAGAGGCACATGGATTGTGCTTGCTTAATAATTTGCATTATAACACACCATCCGTTTGACCTTTCTCCTAAAACCAAAATACCCCTTCTCTTTTCTGGTCTCTGTACAGGTGACTTCTCAATGTGATTCTCACATTATTTTCTTTCCAAAATCCAAAAACTACTTTGTCAGAGCCTGTATGTTTTAAACAGGCTCTAGGAAGAAAGCTTACAGAATCTAAAAGTCTAAAATGCATAAAGATCAAGGTTAAATAAATAGCAAAGTTATATATCACACTTCTATTATCTGCCCAACATCGAACAATGAAACACCAAAAAGAAACAAAAAATCAAATACTACTGTGAAATTTACTGTCTTCAGCTTGAAAGTCATGATTTCTAACAAAAGCTCAATACTTGGTAATATAAGAGTAATATAAGGACATTTATATCCAATTAAAAAATTATTTTGCTTCAGGAAACCTAGAAAAGGCACATGGTCTGCATTCCCTCTAGTGAGGAAGATTCCTAAGGAATGTATGTCACAGTGTAACTGGTGAGCCAAGTTACAGGCAGTGCCTGCCATCAGGGAGACTTTTTTTTTCAAACAAAAGGTATTATAACTTAACATATGGCTGCTCTTAAGACTGTTTAAGGAAAATAAGCTGTGAAAAATAAGGAAAAGTCACAGGCCAAACATGAGGATAAACATGAAGAATTCTTGCCACAGCAACAGCAGAGGAAGTGAGAAAGAATTTAGGTAAATACAGCAGTACCAGCATAGCCCCAGAATTTGCAAAATGTTAATTGAGGCTAGTACTATGTTGTCAATAATATAAAATATCCACAAAAATATCCTTATCCGTGAAATACATATTCATACATTATATAAAGTAAAATGAATAGTAGAATGGTACCTTTATTTGTAAGGCAGTCAGCTAAGGAAAAACATTAGAGTAAGAGCAAGTTGGATACACCCAACAAGAGATTTCTACCTGGGAAAAAAGGTAAAAAGGAAACTTAAACATCAAAGACGGGTCGACAAGAGCTATACAATGAATAGGGGCTGGCATCTAAGCCATGTTTTTTACCTGCTCTATAAAAACTGGTCTGCTTCTAGTTTGCCTCTCATTACATGTAGCCCTACATGTAATAGCTTATGTGTGATTTCTCCATGCCAAATAGCCCAGAAAATACCCTTAGGACGGAAAGGGTGGAAAAACATTGAGGAAAGTTGCTTTGAGAATAAGACACTAACATCAGTTTTGTAGTTTATCCTGGGAATAAGCTTTAGTACTTTAAAACAGTATTGGTTAAATTTGGAAATGTTGGTAGTTCTCCAATTAACAAACAACTCCTTAATTATTCCTAACATTTTTGAACATGCAGTATTCACCAACTTCTTGTACTTCCCAACACTTCTTCAGCTTCAGTACTGCTCTTGACCTATTCCATTTTCTAACTCCATGTCGGAAATCTTTTTGTATGTAAAGGTAGTAAATTAGGAGGTTAAAAACAAATGTCCCCATGGGGACAACCAAATAGTTTTCACTTTGTTGGTGAGCATTAGCTACACTGGCTGCTCACTGTGTTAAGCAGAGCAAATGTGCTCATGATGAAAAGAAGTTCGTGAAATCTAGAATTGTGTGAAATTTCAAGTTGGTCACCTGAGGTCTTTAAAAATAAATACAATGTTGAGCTTAAAGTTAAGATTTGCACAAATATTTTCCATTTGCAAAATGTTTTCCCATCTATAATATCATTTGATCCCTGTTGTAAATATTAAGGAAGGTAATGTTCAGAAATGCAGAACTGAGGCAAAGAAAAGTTAAGTGATTCATGAAAGTAAAGGTTAGTCAGTGATTTTGCAGGAACTCAAATCCAGGCCTTTGCTTGTTGAACCTTGTTTAACTGCATACGAGGGAATTTACAGCTTTTTCTTTATTTGTATTTACAGAATCAACTCTGAAAAATTTAGAACTTGAAAAAAATCAGTTGACCTTGCAAGAAGCAGAACCAAACACATCGCTTCTGTTCTCATTTGTATTTACCTCAGGCCAAGCAATTGACATGCTTTAGAATATTTCAAGTACACAAATGTTTTTAATATCCCAGTGAGAATTTACAGAAGAAGAAGTTGCAGAAAGGATAAGTGATTTGTTCAACCCATCAGAATGGATTTTAGAGACAGTATATTAGAAAGTGGGAAGCAAATATAATAGAATCGTATTACAATAACATAGGAAGAAACCCACCCACAAGGAGTGTCTGTGCAGCCTTCTTGTTATCTCTGAAGATTGGATCAAAATGAACATTTCCTGAAGGCAGTACTTAGCATGTGAGCTGTGCACGAGCACCCCCTGTTCTGTTTTTCAAGAACAACAGGGTAATCAAAAGCAGGGGAGCAAGCCAACAAAAACTGGTAGGTTTACCTTCCAAAGTTAGACAGATGTATTGTGGCATAAGAACACCACCACGCCATTCCATTAATATACTGCTTCCTCGTGTATAAACCATTTTTTATATTAATGAAAAGGAAAGATAAAAGCCAAATGGATACTGACACCAGAGTTAAGACTAGACTAAATTGTTAGAAGAGAAAGAGTGGAAGCTAGGACAAGACATAAAGCATCGAGCAAGATGATTGTAAACTAAAATGCATTCAATCTGAATATAAAGTTAGACAATGAATATATGGGTGAAGAGCCGTGGAAGGAATGGCAAAGTATAATGGAGGCAATATAAGAATTCCATAGGTGGAGTTATTTAATTAATCTATTACAAGCTCTGTATAGTGAAAAATACAAATAAAAGCTTGAAAGTTTGTCAATATATTTAATATAAATAGAGTATGATCCTTTTATCACATCTTTTGCAACTTAGGCAACTCAAGGAATCTGATTCAGTTTTAGAACCTGCCTATCCTTGAAAACTCTAGAGGGGGTCAATCTGTTTTTCTACATTTCCTTTCTTAAAATTTTCCTCTTATCAATGCAGCTGTTGTCTTTTCCTCCCTACCCTCCCTTCCTCCTTTCTTCCTTCTCTCCCTTCTCCCGTTTTCCTTCCTCCTCCTTTTCTTCTCATCGTCCTTCTATTTCCCTCCCCTTGTCCTTCTGTTTCTCCTCCTTCACCTTTTCTTACTTCTCTTCTTCCTTCTCCTCCTTCTTCAGAAAAAAAAAACTTCTAATAAGATGAATGAACCATCAAGGTCCTGCTTCTATTCCTGCTATTCATAAGCAGATGATGACTCTTAGACACTTATACATCTGTATTCCTTGGATAATACGTGACCATATTTAATTATTTTTTTTTTGAATTTATTTGCTCTAATTTTCATTCTCTTTTTCCTTACTTAAAATTTGTTTACACAATTAAGACTATGTGTTTACCTTGCAAGACTTATTATTTATTAATTTATGTGACAGTCACAAAGGAGAGGCAGGGCTTTAGGTAAAAAAGAAGGAAGGAAAGTGTTGATATATGCTAGAATCTTGTGATTTGTATTACAAATCACAAGCTGTGTTGAATCAATATTTTTCAGTAGACTTGCTAAATATTATTCACAAATCACACATGAGGAAAGCAAATCTTTTGAAAACAATCAGTAAAATGGTAATTGAGTCTAGATTCTATGATATCAGGATGATGCCCACTACTTCCCACTGCAATCTCAACCTGTAAGGGAACCCCTCCACATTTTAAATATGCTGTGATTTTTATATCATTTTCTAGATGAAATGAAATGACAGCCAGAATTTTTAGAAGAAAGAAAAATTACTGGGATGTCATAGGTTTGCTGGAATTTAGTTCCTTTATCTGGAAAATGGTAGTAAGAAAACCTCAAGACATTTTAGAAGGATTAACTGTGATAGCATATGAAGTGCTGAATTCATACCTGCTACATGGTAGGTGTTCAATAAATGCTTGCTTTTGTTCTGGCTTGAGAAGTATTTCTTAACTTGTCAACTTTGTACTGCAGACAGGTATTGTGGCTATTCTCTGAGGTATGGTATGATGAACATAATCTCTGTCCTTCCACAGAAATTGGCATGTTCATATTCTTTTTAAAATTAAAAGGAAATGTTGGGAGTGTTTAATATAGTTTTCAGTGGAAGAATGTTCTACAGGTAGATACATTTGCATCAGGGTAAAATAGCAAGAGACATATAAAGATACTAATGGCCCGTACAGTATTGTAACATGACTAACTTCTCAAAGAACAAAGTGGCTAGCTTGCAAAAAGTCCAACCAGATATCTTTAAGATGCTAATGCCATGATCTCCCTTGTTTTCTCCACACGCACAGGCTCATCCAAACATGAATTCATGTGTGTTTAGATTGTGCTTATTTCATTCAATTGGAAGGAACAATCAGTAATCCATTGATTGCAGAAGGCCAAAACTAGGAAGAAACAGGGATTTTCTAAATCAAGCCCCTCCTTCATGAGTAAAATGAGTATGGATAATGTAAAGTCTTTCTGAAATGAATGGCAATGTAATAAGAACAGTCATCTACACGTTTCCCCAAACCAAGGTACTGTGAAGTAACTGGGGTTGTATACCTGCAGGTAAAATCACATCTTTCTCTTTTGTGTTTTCTATCATTATCTCTCTACAAGCAGTACCAAGACTTAATAACATACATTTGTTCATATCAAGAAAATGGTACCAAAAATGTTTTATTTCATTATCAATATTGTGGTTTTGTTTAAGTTCATCTAAGATTGTGAGAATTATTTTGTTTTATATAATGCAACTGGATTTAATGGCCAAATTTTATTTATATTTTTGCTCATCTATTTTTAATTTTCCCTAAGTGTTATTGATGTATACCTGACAAATGAAAATTGAATATATTTGAGGTGTCAAATACGATGGGTTGATACATGTATACATTGTGAAATGATTACCATAATTAATTAACACATCTATCACATTACATACATCACAGTTGCTTTTTTTTTTTTTTTGGTGTGGTAAGAACACGAAATTTACCCTCAGCAAATTTCAAGTACATAATACAGTACTATACATTAGATTCCCAGAACTTACTCATTTTATAACAAAGTTGAACTTACTCATTTTATAACAAAGTTTGCATTCTTTGACTAACATCTCCCATTTTCCTCACTCCTCAGGCCCAAGCAACCATCTTTCTACTCCTTGTTTCTAAGAGTTAGCCTTTTTCAGATTCCACATATATGTGAGAAGACAGTATTTGTCTTTTTGTGGCAGGCTTATTTCACTTGTGTAATGTCCTCTAGATTCATTAATTTTGTCACAAATGGCAGGATTTCCTACTTTTGATGGATGAATAGTATTCCACTGTGCATCTTACATTTTCTTTATCTATTCACCCATCAGTGGATACTTAGGTTGCTTCCACACCTTGGTTACTGTGAATAATGTTGAACACAGGAATGCAAATGTCTTTTCAAAGCACTGACTTCTTTTCTTTAGATACATATCCAGTAGTGGAAGTGCTGCATGATATGGTAGTTCTATTTTTAAATTTTTGAGGAACCTCAATACTATTTTCCATAAAGGCTAAACTTATTACCATTTCCACCAACGGTGCGACAAGCATTTCCTTTAGTCCCTGAGCAACATTTACTATTGCTTCTCTCTTTGACATTAGCAATCTTAATATGTATGAGTTGAAATCTTATTGTTTTGATATACATTTCCTTGATGATTAATAATGTTGGAACTATTCATATATCTGTTGACCACATGTATGTCTTCTTTGACAAAATATCTATTCATCTTACTGTTAATAATTCCTATTTTAATTTCATTGTGGCTAGAGAAAAAGTTCCATCAAATTTCTTATTTCTGAAATTTTATTGAGCCTTATTTTTATTTCTGGTAATACCCTTTTCCTTTAGGTCCACATTGTCTGATATTAACACAGGTGAACCTGACATAAAAACAGGTTTAAATGTTCACTGTAAGTTATATCATTTTTATTCCCTTTACTTTAAACCTATGTCTTTTTCTAGATAGCATATAGTTAAATCTTATGATTTAATCTAGATTGGCAATCACTGTCTTTTAAATGGAATGTTAAATCAATGTATATTTAATACAATTATTCATATGGTTTGGTTCAACTCTACTATCTTATTATCTTCCAATATTCTACTCATTATTGTTTCTTCATTACTCCTGTTCCACTTATCTTCAGCTACTTAAATATTTTTAGTATATAATTTTCAGTCCATTATTGACTTTCTAGCTGTACTTTTACATTATTTTATTTACTCTAATGATTACAATATACATTCTTAATTTAACAGACTACTTAGAGTTAATATTGTACTATTTCATGTAAACACCTTAGTAATAAAATTCCATTTGTGCTTCCTCTTACAGGCCTTTGTGGTATTGTAGTCAAATATTTCCCATTGAAATAATGTAATCTTATTATTTATTATTTTTACTTAGATGATATGACAAAATGTTCTTTAAATAAATTTTAAGAAAAATAGTTTTTCATATTTACTTATTTATTTGCCACTTTTGTGGATTCAAATTTCAATTTATTGTCATTTACTTCAGCTTGAAATATCTTTATTATTTCTCAAAGTGTAGTTCTGCTAAAGATTAGCTCTAAAACTTCTATTTTTATATAAGGATATATTTATTTCACTGTCATTTTTTAAAGAATTTTTTTGCTGAATAATAGAATTCTGGTTTGACATCATTTATTTGACATCTTTCATCACTTTAAAGTTGTTCATCGTATTTTGGTCTTCATTATTGCTGATTAAAAGTCACATGTTATTTGTATTATTGTTCTTTTTATGTAATGTGTTGTTTTCCCTTGGCTGTCTTTAATATATTCTTTCCATCTTGGGTTTTCAAGCATTTCATTATGATGTCCCTAGATATGGTTCTTTTTGTATTTATCCCAGTTGGAGATAACTGGCTCTTCCTTTTTTTAACCAAATTTGGGGAATTTTCAGTAACTATTTTTATGCACCATTCACTTTCACTTCATTTTGAGATTTCAATTACATGTATGCTAGATTGCTTGTTACATTCCCAAGGACAGAGCACTGAAGCAATGGTTAATTTTTGAAAATCTCTCTTTACTCTCTGTTCTTCAAATTGGGTAGTTTCTATTGATTTGTGTGAAGGGTCAGTAAGCTTACCATTAGCAGTGTATAATTTGATGTTAAGGTCAATCAGTACAATTTTTTATTTCACATATTTTCTCAATCTATGCAAAAACTCTGTTTGGTTCTTTTCTATAGTTTTTATTTTTCTGCTAGAGTTTCATCATCTTTTCACTTATTATAACTATTTTTACCTCAAAGTCTTTGAGGTAATTTTTCAAAGCTTTTAAAAAACCCTCTACTAATTCCAACAGCTGGGTATTCTTGGGTCTATTTCACTGGACTATTGTTTTCTTAAGTATGAGTCTCATTTTCCTTCTCCTTTGCATGTGTAGCAGTTTTTAAATTTATGCTGGACAATTTGGATTAAATTTTGTAGGAAATTGGGTTATGCAATTGTCCCAGAAAACTTGTTGAAATTTTTTTTTCTACTTGTCAATTTAAATGATGAAAAATCTTGTTCTTGTTATGCTTGGTTTCAGTGTATGATAGGGAAGTCTATTTGGGCTTTGATCTTAATCCTAATGTATAGTCCTTTTCAAGAAAGCACAGCCTTCTTCCTCGGGTCTCAACTGCATGTCTGTGGCACTCAGTGAGGCTTCTTTGCACTGTTACACCAACATCTTCTATCACTGCAGCTTCTGTAGTATTTCCATTTAGCACTTAGACCTTTAATAGGAAATCTCTGCTATGTGAAGTCTGACTACTCACATTGATAAAGGATCTGCAGTAAAGCCTCATGTAGACTTCTACCTCCTACTTCCTCACACAGCTACCTCTGTTTTGGCAAACTTCCCAAATTACAGCCTTTTTTGGCAGCCTAGAATTCTAATCTCTGCATCCTCAACTCAGTGAGACTGTAGTTTAACTTGACATTTATCTCCCTGAATTAAGGCAGGAAAACAACCAAGCAAAAAACTGAGAAAATTGTGGGGTTCACAATGTATATTTCCTTTCTCTTGAGGACCAAAGTCCTGCTATGATTATTGTCCAATGTCTGAAAACAGTTGTCTTAGATATTTTGTCCAGTTTTACAGTTTTATACAGCAGGAAGACAGGTAATGACTCTTTCATGGCTGGAAGAGTCATTAAAAAAAATCCATGGGTTTGTGTATAATTTTTTCAAAACATTGTGAGACAGTATATATAAAGTAGATACTATCATTATAGCCCAATTTTGTAAAAAATTAAACTCAGGCTGAGTAGGTGAGTCAGAATTTAAACCTTAGCAGTCAGATTCAAGATTCCGTCCTCTGATTCAATATACTACATTGCTTCTGTAGCATGAAATTATGTTTATTTCTTTGTTTATGTATTATGCTTATTTCTTTATTTCTTTCTGTTTATCACACTCTATTCTCATAGTTTTATTAATATTCATTTTTAACTTTGCTTGCTACATTATACTTTGTGTAAATACCATATATTTCCTGTTTACAATTGTCTCTCCACTGCCTAGCTCAGGCTCTTGGTAGAAAGTCAATAAATATTTGTTGAATGAATGAGTGAATATAGATGCCACCATTATAAAACAATTTTGAAAACAGAATTTTTCCACATATTTGTTATTTCCACTTCATTTTGCTTGCTACTTTGTGGCATCAAAATTCTGCAACAAAAACAAACCAAAATCTAAAGGTGAGAAATATGCAAAAGAGTGACATGTATTACTAGAATCTTTACAATTATATACATAAAAAATATAATTCTGCTCTTGATCAGAGAGCAGTAATTGAAATCAGTCTTAAGAATTTTTGAAACACCTACTGATAAACAATGACACTAGTTTGATGAAATGAGCACAGATTTGACATGTTTGATTGATGAACTGAGGCATCATGTTTGATTGAAATAAAAAAAAAAGATGTCCACATTAGTCACTTTGAATATGTTATTAGGAAAAAGGAAAAACTATTTTTGTTAATAAGTATTTCTAGAGACTTGGTATCACTTATTATCATATTTCAAATGCCAATACTCAGCTAGTTATTTTTTTTTAAAGATTTTATTGACTTATTTTTTAAAGAGAAGGGAAGGGAGAGAGAAGGGAAGGGAGAGAGAAAGAAAGGGAGAAAAACATCAACGTGTGGTTGTCCCTCAAGTGCCCTTCCATTGGGAGCCCAGCCCACAACCCAGGCATGTACCCTGACTGGGAATCAAACCAGAGACCCTTTCGTTCACAGGCCAGCACTCAATCCACTGAGCCGCACTAGCCAGGGCCTCAGCTGGTTATTTTTAAAAAATACCTTTGTTGAACTTTAAACTGTCAAGTTTTGGTTCTCATAGTCTTCTACATGACAAAACAACATGCACTTATTTTTATCAGAAACCAGACTACATGGTGGTTAAAGCTAATTTTTGTGTTAATAAATCTCTGAAATATATGCAGTAGACTTCACATTTACATAAAATTAAAGAAAGGATGCTTCAGCAAATGCAAATAAATGCAAAAAGGAATATTTTAATTTTGATCTATGATTAGTATCAATCATCACAATGTGTTAATAATACTAAAGCAAAATTTTACATTTAAAGTATCACCAATTGTTGTAAGCTATTTATAGACTGAGTACACTGATTAATTAATTTAGAAATATATTTATTGATTGTATTTCAATTCTGCCTTAAATCTGAGATCTCTGAAAATATTTTAATATTAGAATCTTATGCACTTTCTTCTGGAATATACAAGCCCAGCAAAAAGATTTATTTTACTTGGTGCATTATTAATTGTATGACTTGACTATTTAACCTCTATTGATTTGCATTTCTTACTTAATGTTCAATTTAGAAACAAGCAAAAATTATTTGACAATAGGAAGAAAGACACAAATGTTAATTCTAGCACACAGGAATATCGCTTTATTATTCACTATTATATGTTCTCCTGTCAGCAACTTTCAAGGTCTTGAAAGAGCAGTCAGTTTTAAAACAAAAGTTTTTAAGTACAAATAGTGAACTTATAGAAGGTAATCCTTGCATCTTCAGGCACAGCAGCATTTAACTCTTTCTTATATTTGGATTTTAGTGAAATCTTTCATCATGTTTATTTCTTATTTTTAAAACCCTGAATAGAATTTTGACCTGGCCACACCAACTGGAGCACTTTTGTTATTATATGTGATTTGAAAATTCATCATGCTATTTTGAATATCCAGAAGATATTTTTCTTAAAGTGTAGGCTATATTGGTAGACCTTTTTATGTGTAGCAAAAGCCATGAGGAAGGTGATGAATAATTAATTACTTTTACTGCATTTCAACACTTTATTGTTTGCATATACCCATAGATTTTTCTAGGCTAGACCTAATTTCAAGTTTGTTTCCCAAGATGCTCACAAGTGACCAAAGTAGCCCAGAAATTCCAATACCTTGACATACTAAAATACACATTACATTTTCAAAATTGGTTCTTTTAAATGGAAATGGAATGTAATTCTTGGACAAATCATATGTCCTGATACAGGGTTTGGAAACTGGTTACATAAAATGTTCCCAGAAAATATAGACATCTGAATCTTCTTTAATTGTCAAAGAGAATCTGCCTTAGGTTCTATAATTTATTTAAGCAGGAACATTTCTCTCAAGCGGGTTATCTTGTGAACTGCAAAGTGATTTTGTTGTCTGTTAGTCCTTCATGTTAATCAATCCTATAAGCTTGAGGTCTCCTTAGGGGTGTGAAGAATCTTGGGTGGAACTTTCACATCCTTGTGGGGATGTAAGTGACTTTTACCATAGTGGCAGGTGTCCTGCTTACATAAAAGGCCATGATATGACTGATAGTTATATTTCCTAGTGGTTATTAGCAGGGGGGGGGACATTTTTCTTTCATGTTGGTATTAGTGGTGTTGTTTGTATCCAAAAGAATACAGGCTATGAGGTCAGAAGATGGAAAAGCCAAATGTTCTAGGTAAATTACTCTAAGTCAGGCAGGGAGGGACAGACACATCATGATTCTAAGGAAAAAGTTATTTGAAAGGCATAACAGAATCACTTTATCTCTGCTGTAGATTAAACTGATTATTACCCATGAGAAGAAGAGCAAGGCTTTTAAGAAATAGGCCATAAAAGAGGAATTTTTTTTTAATAGAAAAAAGACAGGCCTGGGGAATCTAGAAAGTCACAGGATATTGTAACAATACAGAATTCTGAAGAGTGATAGAAATATGAAAAATAAATTTTGAAGGACATAGATAAAAAGTGTCTCACACCTTTAGACAGCTCTCACACTTGCATAGTGTCCTTTGAGTAGCTATGCTGTGACCCAAAATAAGTGACAGACTTTCAGTCTTTGCTTATGCTTCACAGTCGGAATTCCCTTCCAGCATTCTCTGTATCTTGTGCACTTTGGAAATCCTCTCATTTTTCAATGTCACCTCCCTTACTTACCTTATTTGCTCCCTCCTTTCTTCCTTCAGTAATTTGCTACTACAGTTATTTGCATTTTTATTTTGCCCTACATTATGAAATAGTTGTTCATGTCTATTTCGTTCATTAGGCTTTGATGTTCCTTGTCGTATCTAGAATTGTCTAGTTTAACATAAATCAAGGAATGAAGAAATGTGTTTTTGTTTTCTCTTAAATTTAAGTGGAATGGAAATTGATAATACAGGTGCACATAATACCCTCTGCTTGCATAGATAATACTTACTTGTGGTTATTAGTATTTCATTTTACCTGTGTGCATGATTCAAGGCAAGGTCAGGTTTCCTCATCCGTAGATAGCATATAACAAGCTTTGTCTCAATAAAACTTGCCACACTTGCTATATCTTCGGCAGGTGCTTCAAATCGTTTTCCAAGAGCTGCCCCTTTGCTGCAGAGCTTAAAAAAATACAATACTTTAAATATCCTAATAGTCTTGGGATATAATTTATCCTTTAAATAATCAAAACATATATATATGTTCATATATTTTAACCAAACTATAAGTATTAATATTTTGATTATAAATTAAGTAAAATGTTTCTGTTCACTATTATGTGACCATAAAAAACATTTTACTGTAAAATGCTTCTTGTAAAATATTTTAGAAGTATGATATATTTTAAATAAGTGCCATTTGCTAGGAATGTCTGTTTTAAAAATAAAGCACACAATAAGCAAAGATATTAACAGAAAACCAGGTATAAATCATATTAAATACCAGTGCTTTTATGAAAACCCAGCTGAGCAATGATATAGCACACTATCAAGTTTGATTTAATATAATAAGAGGTATCGGAAGTAAACTCCTAGGAGCCATTAAAATGATCAGTGATTAATTTGAGTCTGAATCATATTCTTTAGAATGTTACTGAAAGAAAAGAAGTAAAAATTTATTAGAATTTATTGGCAGAGACCACAATATCTGAAAACATGGCAAGAATGTGGAATTTTTAATAAAAATTCCAGGAAGTCAATGGTTTCTGGGCACTATGGATAAACTGTAGGGAAAAAAATAGTAGTTTTTTGAGAACCCTAAACATTAAGAAGTGTCAATAATATGACAAGGAAGACCAGCACCGTTGTTTCCCCACAGACTTTCCTACTGTTCCTTGGAATCAAGGCTGCTGGGGAAGGGGAAGCCCCACTTTCTGTTTAGCGACCTTATTTAGGGTATCTGTATCTTTGCTGTTTTCTCTCTCCATTTATGTATATACTGGGGGAAATTTTCTCACCAGGGATAGTAATATTTGAAGTTAAGACCCATCCATCTATACCTTAAAATAAAACATTTTGTGTCCTAAATACCATTGGCTTGCTATTTACATTAAGATTATTGGCAATTATTTGTTTAAGTGCAATTTGGTTGAGAATTAGCTATGTTCTGTTTTAAAATGTATTCTTCTTCTTACTTTTATTAAAAAAAACTATAAGCTAAACAGAGAATCTAGAATCTAGATGTTTAACATCCCTACTTTGAATGGGACATTACCTAATTATATTATCTTTTGCTGATATCCTGTCAATTCTGAGAACCCACATTATCTTTGAAACTCTTTTACAATTTGATGGGTGAAAAATGTTACTTCATTCCTGTGGTCAATAAATATTTATTGAGTGTTTACCACTAACTACCAGACAAAAATTACTGACTTTAATTTAATGTGTATTAGATAAAACTTTTCATAAATTTCAGCAATTTTGCTCTGTGTATATTCCTTTCTATTTCTTGTTTTGTCTATTATGTTAATCTTCTTCTTATTAGTAATAAGAGCTCTTTAGATATATGACCTGTTTTCTGTCTTCCTGTAACAACTACATACATGTGATCAAATGTAAGAATACCTCTCAAATTTTAAAAGATTCAACTGTTATTCAGATAAGGACCTTCAGAGTACATATTATAAAACACTTTTTTTCAATTTTTTTGAAAAACAAAACAGCAAACACTATTGAGGGAAGATAAAACATAAAAGACCTCAGTCAATGCTAACTTTGGCTGCTTCATAAAAAACATAAAATTGGATATGAAAGAGACAAACATTTAATGCTGATTCAGTAATTACTCCAAATTACTACCTTACCATTGTCAATGTGGTTGTAAACAGACCTTAAATTATAATTTAAGAAAATATTGTAGTTTGAACATGGATGCTTGAGATAGCATCTCTGCTCTTCTACCAATCTGATCCCACAGGATCCAGAAATACCTAAACAGAGAGTTAAAAAAAAAGGGGTTTTTTTTTGGTGCTTGCTTTGGCAGAACATATATTAAAACTGGAACAATACAGAGATCAGTCTGGCCCCTGTGCAAAAATGACACTCAAATTTGTGATGCGTTCCATATTTTAAAAATTTTTTCTTGGATGGCATAGCTCTTTCTAAACCCAAATCAGTAGGAAACAAATAAGTAGAAATTGTGTAAGTTTTATTTGTTATTATGTCACAGTATTAAATTCTAGACCTTCTTAATTAATTTTATCTCCTAAATAAAATCAAGATTATTTTTTTCATGTCTTAAACACCCAAACCTCCTGAACTCTTCATGTAAAATTTTATAGAAAGAAATGAACAAATAAAAAAAGAAGCCGCACATTGTACATATTCCTTGCCCCTTCCTGTCTGTGTTCTTCTTTAATGTGGTGGAGAAGACAAGTTCCTTTCTCAGGCACACTTACTGCTGGCCGAATGTGGGCCACTTAGGGAGCAGTCAAGGGTTTGCTACCATGAGGACACTGAGACCCTACATAGCAAGAGGAAGCCAACCTTCAGATTTGATTATATTAAAGGCTATGTCTATGAACACCGAACTAAGTGAAGGATAATTGCCTTATTCTGTAATGTCTGCAATATTTTCTACTTCTATGAGATTCAAGGCCAGAAAAGAAATAAAAATAATCAATCTTAACATACTAAAGTGAGGACTTCATGAAACCAAACTGTAAGACAGTGTTGAAAGACAAAGATAATTTTTCAATTCACGTTAAAATGGAAAAGAGGCAGCCTGCTGGGTAGACTTTATATGTATTAGTGGTAATCTTGTTTTATCAATCAAGTATTATAAGACAGAGAAGTTTCTTGATTTTATCAAATATTACTTTATTTGTTTTTGCCAAAGGGTACATCTTTGAAACAAACTTTGCCATAAGGAAAATCTTTATAGAATGTGTTGAACTTAAAGGTAAGTGTAGACAAAATACTGACAAAAGGATTGTAAAAACAGTGCAGATATTTCATTAAATTTTAAAATTTCTCTGCAGACATTTTTAAAGACTAAGTTAATTCTCCAGAAGATGAAGGATTTTAATGTGGTATAAATGTGTTTGATTGTCAAACAATGATTTTAAGTTGTATTTGTCTAAAACTACATACCAAGTCTTTGATGAAATAAGTTGTGGAGATAAAGACATAGAAACTTTTAAACTACATACGTGATACAGTATATCAGTGAGAAGAATTTGAATTAGGAAAGATAATATTAGGTGTTCATTTTTTTATTTCAAAATGAAGCCTAAAATATTTTTGAAGGATTCATGGACAAATGAAAAGCATTATGTTAAAGGGAAAATGCAGTGAAACCTTTATAGGTGTAGTTGTTTTGAGGAGAAACTAGATAGTAAATGGAATTTCAATAGTATATTTAGTAGAATTGCCGATTTGGTAATTTTTCTCTAAAAACAAAAGCTTTCAGATTAATTTATGATTTCTGCCATCATGCTTTCTAATTCACTAGTCTTTTGTTTTTTCTGCTGACTTTGGTATTATATTTTTTCTTTTGCCTCATTCTTTTTTTAGGGTTATTTTTTTTCTGTAGATCTTCAACTAATATCTTTAGTTGAATACTTAACTCATTTCTTTTAGTTTTTCTTATAAGTTAATTGTATGCTTCTGTGTTTTACTGAAGAAAATATTCATAGGTTTTATTTCCATCTCTTTTGCCAAAAACTATTTAAGAAGGTATGGGCTTACTATTTATTCTTTAAAACTTTACTACCTGTTTTTATTAGTTGCTTGTAAGACTAGACATTTTTTGAATATTTACTAGTCAATAATATTTCATCACTTATGGATTATTTGCTGCTTATTAATTTCCATTTCCCAAATGTTAAAGGAATTAACATTTTATAAATATGTATAAAAGGAGAGGCATTAGTAGTGAAATTAGTGGATGAAATAGCACTGAAAGCCCCAGAAATGAGTCTTTGAATAAAATTGGATACTGCTGCATTCTAGCTGCAAAAAGCCTGTGTCTCTGTGTCTCTGGGCATGCAATAGATACAGGTAATAATTTAATTTTTTATTATCTGTTCTTCCTTGGAACTTTTTTTTTGCTTTGTTTTTTGGATTTTCTTTTTTGAAATTTAATCTGGTGTTTGGCAGATCTTTGCAGTTCTCTTACTTTTATGTGGCTTAATGTATATGGTAGGATGAGAATTAGGCACAACAGCTAACCACCATTCTTACCCATAAATGTTTTAATGTGATGTTTAAAATTTCTTTTTAGATACCAGATTCCATGTTCAGATGGAAAAGGTCTCATAAGTAGTAGTTTTCAATTATAATAAATATCTTTTTATATTCTCTTAACGGAATGGAAAGAAGCTCTATACTGTAGAATAACTCCCATTGGTTTTTAGTTTTCTATCATCTTCTTGCATGAAAGAGGAATGAATCAGAGACCTCACTACTTGTAACTTTCTACATGGTGCCACATAGATCGACTAAAGTGTCTCCATGGGAGAGACAGAGTATGTGAAGCTAAGAGATGCAGAGAATTATGTTCACACATCAGTGGACTTAAAAGTACCATCAGGGTTTCAGAAGCAATGCTTTTCAGCCAAGTAGACTATGATGTGACCTCCATTAAATTTATGGGAATTGAAGAAATGAGGTTACTCCCTGGGTGACAAGCTGTTGAATGACAGTAAAAAGTAATTAATCACTCCCACTCCTATTTGTTAAAATGGTTGTGCTTCAGTCCCCCCCCCCACACACACACACAAAGAAGCCTTCAAACAGAGGTGTGGCCACAGTGGGTTCATTCCTGTGTTTCACCTTGATATGACCATCCAGTAATTTTCTTATTTTCTGAAGCATGTAGATGATACACATTAACCTTCAGGTTTTTTTCCAGGATACCCCTAAACTCCAGCTATCTGATGTGCAAAGCAGATTAGATATGTGGCAGGAGTGAAATGAATTAATAGAATAAATCTTTCTTCTTGTCCCTGAATATCAGGTCATAAAGGTAGTGATTTTAAAATAAAGATAATGTTAATCACATGCTTATTTTAAGGTAGTTATTCATATTATAAAGTAACTATGTTATCCCATACAAACTTAGCTCATGTACTATAACAGCTAGCTTTCACTGAGTGTTGATATGTGTTTGGCATTGTGCTAAGCCCTTTAAGTATAGTATCCCATTAGATATCATCCTTTAGATGGTATCTTCTTAAATATCATTACTTCCAATTCAGAGATGTGGAAATTGGTTTAAGAGAGGCTAGTAACTTGTCAGATAATAATTTCTAGAGCTAAGATTCAAAACCGGATCTGGGTCTCATCCCTGCTTAGACTTTATGTTCTTCAGATAGTGTGCTCCTCAGCGGGCCATTAGTGTTCGTCACCGTCAAATCCTAGAAGGATCAATGTGAATCAAAACAGCTATTGCCAACAGCTTTTTGGTTTCTTATTTATGACCACTCTATTCACATTCATATACTGATTGGTCTATAGCTATATATCTACATCTAGATTTATATTTATATCTATATATCTAATAACTTTTTATATCTCACTGGACTATCATTAAGAAAATAATAAGATAGATAGAATAGGCAGGAAGAAAGAGAGATAGGCAACATTTATTGAGCAATGAGGTAAGGAGCTTTTACATACACAAATCATTTAATTTCTGCATTCACCCACTTTATACACAGAGAGTTGACTAATTCAAGAAGCAGAGGAGGCTAGAACATGTAGAAATGGAGAGAATGGCTAAATAGTGACTCTGAATGAGAAAAAGAACATGTGGTGGAGGTGCTAGAGTGGGGAAGGGAGCATAGTTCTTGTCAGAACACAGGTGTGCTTGTCCGGTGACCAGTGATGAAGGCCTCGGCTAGGTGCACTGACCAGCCTGGTGGGTGATGACCATCAGCCAGAACCACCATTTCCTTAGGCTGGGGAGTTTCTGGTCCACTCCCTCCCTCATCTGCTTGGCTGATCAACAGGAAAAGTAAAATGAATGTTTTGAGGGTTTTTGATAATAATTGGGATTTTGTGGGATCTTTTGTCTTAATATATAAACTGCAGATTTATTTTCCAATTAATAGTCATGTTATTTAAATGTTTTTCAGAGCTTAGATTTGTTTAGGTAGGAAAAGCTGGCTGTTTGGGAGGGTATGTTTTCTTTGGAAATGTTTGGGAAAGCAAACCAAGACAAGTCAGATATCAAAAAATTAAATGCTTTTAACAGGACATATTTTTCAAGAACTTAAGAATTAAGGGCAATAAAACACCAATAATCCACAACCCATTGCCCTATGATACATCACTTGATTTTACTCCCATTCACCTGATTTCTCTTTCAGTTATTGTGGGTATTGATAGCAGCATTAATTATTTTAGAGCAAACTCCTATGGAGTAGTACATAAGTCAGCAATTGCTATGAAGCCACAGCAAAACAAACTACTCCCAAACTCTCTGGCACACACCGATGTGCAATTATTTCTTACCCACGTAACTGCAGGTTGTCTAAGTTTCGCAATCTGGGTTACGTTTGGCTAGGCTTGGGTCTAAGGGTCTAAGATGATAATTAACTCTAGTTTAACTAGGACTTATAACAGCAGCTTCTGAAACATTTTTTTTTTTCTCATAGAAAAGGCAGTAGCCTTGTTCACTTCAGATCCACTAACATTCCCATTGTTCAAAGCAAGTCACAAGGCCAAGCCCAAGTCAAGGGCTGAGAGAGTGGCCAGGGCGAGGAGGTAAGTAATAAATACTAGGACTTGATGAGGGTGTGGAGTAAAGAATTGAGACCAATAACTTAATATGGTTCAAGCAGAGAAACAGATCTATTTCTCTAAGAATTTCTTTTCCAAATTCCTCCACCCACAGTGGTGTGAAGGTGGACAGTGTGGGTTACGACCCGAGATAAAAATCTGGATGTCTACTGTTATTGTCCTTTCAGTACCACCGGTTCCCTCAGGATGGAAACAGTTCTGAAACTGTATGTTCTGCAGCATGTTGAGGTGTTATATCAAAAAATTTCTCAGAGCAAATAAGCCTGTGATACGCTTGACTGTAGGGCTACTAAAACTTTGCAACATACTAATGCATATTGTAGATATCATAGGAGATCATCTGGTACACAATATTTCACAGACTTGTTTGACCACAGAATCTTGTTTGTGCAACCAATTCTTTTTTTAAAGAACACCTTGAGGGCTGAGTGTTTTGTGTAATCCATTTTGGAAAATGCTGTCCTAAGGCAAATTCCATGTTTCTTACCTCTTAGTTATAACTGTATTATAATACAATTATAATTGAATTATAATATAATAATACAATTGTATTATTGACATGAGCTGGTTCAATTTATAGGTTACCTGTGTTACTTTTGAATCAGTCAAATCCAGGCATGTCTCACTGTTTTTTAAAATGCCTCTTTTAAACATTTCAGAGATATTTAATGTGCATATTTAAAGTGAACAGGAATTTAATGCTTGCAGATGCCAAGAAATGTCTATTTCTAGTCCCAGAAAGAATGGAGTTCTGGGGTCATTTAATCCACACTTTCATCAGGAATAAAATTCTGGTTAGCAAAAAAAAATTTTAAATTAGCAATGCCAATGGATATTTATCTTCTTGAAATGCATGTTTAAATTAACACCTTGATGTTATGCTACAGAGAATAACACCTTTTTAAAAAGAAACACCCATGAGGCTGGGACAGTTTTAGCTTGGTAGAAAATAGTTTTTATACCTAAAATTTTTATGGAATGTTATAAATCTGAAAAAAACACATCATTTTAAACAGCTGAGATTTTATAGCCACCCAGGGATAATAAAATGTCTGAAGAATATATTATATGATGTAGATGAGAGGAATATATTAGTCAATATTGTGACTTTTTAAGAGTTTGCTGTTAAAAATAGGATAAGGGAAAATTATTCACTAATCTTTCAGGGAAATGTCAGTGTGTTTTTGCATAGTTATTATCAGTGTATTCTAAGGTTCAAAGAAAGACCATGTGGGGTTGACTGTTCTGGCAGCCATGAGCCCAGGCCCTCCACCATGGCAGGGCCGTGCACGGTCCTGATTATAAAAGGCGGCAAGCTCTTTGGAATCTTTAAAAGGAGTTTCTGAAGAGCAGCTGAAGACTTAATTCTGTATTGCTAAAAATGTTGAAATGGGGATTCGGAATTGATATAACACTCCTATACATTATCTTATTTTCTCCTCACTAAAGCTTTAAGATGCAGGTCAAGTGGGCACTGACGCCCATTTTGTGGGTAATAAAACTGGGATTTGAACAGAATTAGTGACCTGTCCAAGGTCACACCGTTCATAAACTGCAGAGCAGGAAATGAAAAATATTTCTTCTGGTTTCAAGTTTGGTGCTTTCCCCATATCTTTGAACACTTCTTCTGAAATGTTTTGTTCACAAGGTTTGTTTTCTGATTCCAACTATATAGTTGATATTACAAATTAGATTTCATCCTCTCTCATGAGTTTAGTTGAAAAATGGTAGAAGGGGTGGGAGATCTTTTTTTTAAAGTATTGTTTTTCAAATTTAAATATTTTAGGAGAAAGAGGTATATAAGCAATGATAAGAGGATCTGAATTCTGGGAAGGGAATTTAAGGCAATATTTATGGATCTATGCAGACAAAAATAAGTTTTTATAGTACATGCAGGTCATTTCTCCATACAAGAATAAAACTTTAAAGCACAATCATTGAAGTTTCAATGTAAAAGAAGGCATGCTGTTTCTAAGAGCTGGTGCTGAGACATAACAGAAAGAAGTACTTTTGCTAGAAAACTAATCAGGATTTTAAGGGATGTGAGAACAGGTGATAACTTACTTTGATGGCTCTATGTTCAAGTACACAAGAAGGAAACGATTACTTTCTCTCTTACCAACTAATACTGTCATATCAGAGTCTCCTAAAGGCTCTGTAAAAATGTTTTTCATTTCTGAAAGAAAGGGGAAGATTTCACCCAGACAAATAGAAACTAAGTTTCTATACTGACTATTGCTTAAGAAATACAGGTTTAACATGAAGACATCACTTTCCATCTCCTGTTTGCCTATATGCTGCTAACAACAGTAGCTCCTAGGAGAAAATGCATCAAAGAAAAAAATATTTCTACTTCAATATTCCAGCTAGTCAGATGTGAGAGGAGAAAACTCAAGAGGAAATGTGATGATGGTCACACCTCCATAGTGGATTATACTATAATGTATCTTAAACTTGATAGTGATATTTCTTATAGTCATAATACTAATTATTTATTGAACATTTACATGTGCCACGAATTGTGCAAAGCTCTTTACTTATATTACCATATGAGAAAGGTACTAATACCATTTTCACTTCATAGATGATAGGACTTAGGCTTAGGAAACCTAAATAACTTCCCCAAGGTCACAAAGCTATAGTGAACAACGAGCTTGCATCAGACTCACATAGCTCAGAGCTCAGAGGGCATTCTCTTAACCGTTGCATTTGTAAATGCTCTGGTAGTTAAACATTGGCTATTACAGCACTAGTTCTAATACTACTTGCTCCCAGACAAGAAATGTACAGATCTTTCTATAGGAACCTACCCCCTATCGGTCATGGCTATTGGCTCACAAATTGACCCCTGTGCACAAAGGGCAAGGAGAGGCTGAAGAAAGACACAGACCACTCTATGAGGTTTCTTGGACGACCACAGGATGAGTAGATCTCCGCATCCACCCTCTAGTATCTTGAAACTTTGAAGGCTTTAAGAGCGCTCAGTCATATATTCAGTCCATACAGTTTCAACAACACATTAATTTCTCAGGATTGCACCCTCGAACAGTTCCAAATGTGGGAATAGCGGGTGTAAAGGACAGGGGAGGTGGTGGTGGGCCTCTGATTGCCTGGGTCCAGCTCTGAAGTCAACAGGTGGTCGCATCTTCTTGATGACCTCCTTCAACATGGTCAAGGTAAAATGACAAATGTATTGAGGAAAAAAGAGCTAAACACATGATGTTTTTAGGATAGGGAATTTCTTGGATAAAAACCTACAAATTTGTTAAATATATTTGAAGAGCGAATCAACTAAAAACATGCATTAATTCTGATGTTAGTTGCTGCCATCTCATATTTACTGTGAACCATACCAGAGTGATCCTGACTATATAAATCATTTCAACACTGAAAATAATATTCAACATAGCACGGATGCCTGATGGCCAGAAAAGAGAAGTGATATCAAGTATCCACTTTAACTCGTCAACTTCCCAGTTGTCAGATTTGCATATTATCTTAGTCACTTTTTACTGCCAAGAAGTGATGTCAGAACAAGCCAGATGAATGACAATTGCTTCTCCCCTAATTATATTGCAGATCTTCCTCCGGCTCCCAGCGAGCCCTGATGCCATGTCACTTTCCATGAACACCCAATGAGCAGCTGCAGACCCTTTCCAGTGTCCAACCTTTCCCACTGTCTTCCACTCTTGTCTTTGGTGATGACAAACAAAAGGAATTTGGTCTGCTCATAAGTGGAAGAAAGCATTCCCATCATTGTTTTCTGTCCATTATGGTTACACTAATTACAAGAACTTGGAAAGGGTTTCAGTATATATTCATTTTGTGATTCTTATCGGCATGCGCTACCTGAAAGTGTCTATTGTTAATGTCACCCTGAAAATGCTTTAGTTTGTTAAGAAATTTCTCTGGGTGCCAAACTTTATCAAGTTACTGTCTGAAATATAATACTGTCAAAAGGCTGACAGCAAGTTGATACAGACAGTTGATATAGTTCAGGTGCCATTCTCTGTTTTTCCTGGGAGCTTGACAAGTCACAAATATATTATATGCAATCTCATTATGACTTGAAATCACTTCTAGGTTTAAGGAATGCATAGTTGACAATATTATGGTGAACATAAATAAGAAAAACCATGTCCATGATGAGGTTCTCATTTAAAATAAACCCAAACATTTTAAATTAATAAAATAAAACAATCTGCAATCCTCTTCCCCAAAATGAAACTTTCCTTTATAGAGGGTTACAAAAATTTTATTTCTTATTTCCTTACACATTAGGGAAGAAAAAGCAATGATATTATTACATCTTTTCCACATGAATTTCCCCTATCTCCTCTTTATAACCTTTAATTTGTTAACTTTGCCTTTTATTTAATTGTAAATAAAAATGCTTCATTACTTAGTAGTCAGAGTCATCTAAAATAACTGGTGTACACCAATCAGCTAGTTAGTACATATTAGAGCTATTACTCCCAATCAATAACACAAAAATGTAAATTAAAATCACTCATTTTCTTTAACATATTACTAGTTAGTAAAGGAGGCAATTTTCCACCCAGTGCGTAAGTAGCAAAATTTCCTGAACAAAATTGTTCCTGAAATGCTCTTTTACTTGTTCTTAATTTTGAAAATGTGAGATTATTAGTGAGGGCATATGTAAAAGAAAACCAGCTTGTGGGGATTAAAGCTATTATAGGGTTGCCAGATGTAGAAAATAAAAATACCTGACACTTAGTTAAAATTGAATTTTACATAATAAATGTTCAAAATAATTATGTCATGTATTACTTATACTATACCATACCACACCATAGCATGCCACTCATTATCCTAAAGTATCAACAATGTTTATCAGTGTTGAGTCATGGGATTATTTGCAAATTTAGCTTTCCTCCTTTTGATAACCCATCCAGTGTATGGGGTTGTTTGCGACTTGATTTTCTAAAGCAGAAGGAAGGGGACAGAAGTCTTGCATTCTGGCATTGCCGTAAGGTAAGAGATTCCCTAGGCCCAGACCAGGAATCCTTGTACCAGAAGCTGCCAAAGTACCCTTAAGAAAGGGGGAGTCATATGGAAATAGAGTCTTAGAGATCTCTTTCTTTGTTAAAATCATACTTGATGAACAATGGAAGAATCAGTTTTAGGCAATTTCTGATCTTGCTAACCTGTAGACAAATTCTGAATGAAATTCCTGATTTATGAACTTACAAAATGGTACTTCAGAGAGGATAAAAAGCAAGCATCTTAATGTCCTGCCTTCTAGTTAATCTAGAAGCATAAGTATGCTTGACATCCAAAAAATTATCGCAAATTGTGGGGGAGAAGAGACTCATACAAGCTCGGAATAAGATATTTTCTCAGAAAATGTAATGCTGTATCAGGCAGCAGGCCGGTTCTCAGGAGTTCTATTATAAAACTTGAGGAGGAGCCAGAGAGCAACATTCAAACTGCTGTTTCTTAAAGCTATCTTGCGTTTCCATGAGTCATTGTTTAATAACAGTCCTTCATCAAATGTCAAATATCGAAATATCGAAATCTTATCCGGGAATTTCTAGTTTAGAAATATGAGAGAGAAAGAGGATGAGAGAGAGAGAGAAGGAATCTGCAAACACAGTAGCTAACAGATACCTAGCAGTGACCAGGAAAACAACTTTAAAATAGACTTGTATTGTTACTCAAATTAAAAATGCCATCTGACTTGTTTATATTCGATTAACTGCTGGTTCCTCATAGCCAGCCATGCCAGAACTTCCACTACTGCTCTCTTCCTTTGCCAAGTTCCTGATTATGCGTTAAGACTGGAGGGTGTAGGGGATGCTATTTGCCTCCAGCTGATAAGGATTAATAATCGAGACACAGGGACCATTTGGGAGAATAATGAGCTGCTTCCTGGTCTAAATACCAGCTCCAGGCAATGGTTGACCAAACAAATAAAAAAATCATAAAGAGAAAAATGGAGGCATCTGTTGAATCTTGAAAGAAAAATTTGAGAGAAATAAAAGCGTGTTTTATCAAGCAGGTAGTAATGTTATAGAACTCATGCCTTGAAAAAGGGTATAGACCAGAAGCCAACATGACATCAAATCGGAAGGTTGAGACTTAAAGAAGTGATGGAGTAAATGAAAACGCCACCAGAAAAGGGAAAAAATTAACATCTACCAGAATGAACAGGTTGGAAATTTAAGATACATGTAAAATAATTGAATGATAGTTGCCTTCATGTCTTTGGTTAAATTTAAAGGCAATACCGCTAGTACTTACAATTAAGAATGACGTCAGTATTTTGTTTCATATAGATACCACTTATAATGTTAAGTATGTTGTTATTCTAGACTCTTAAGAGTTAATGACTGTTTCTTGAATTTCATCAAAGGTATTTTGGGCATCTATTAAGAAGAGCATATGACTTTTTCACCTTTAGCCCAGGAATGTGGTGGATTGCATAAGTAGAATAATAGCCTATGGCTGAGCCTGTTCTGCTGAACCTACTCTGTTGACTGTGATTTGCTCTGAAAGGCCTTCTACACACCCTCATATAAGCTTAGGTCTCTATTAGGTGGCCCCATAGCACCTTGTACCAACCAAGCCTGCTCCAACATTTGTAGGGCCTGGAGCAAGGATACAAATGAAGGCTCACATTCCATATGGTTAAATATTTTAAAGCTATATATCAAGTTAACACACCATTAAATAAAATATGTTCCATCCTCCTACCTTGACAAATATATCCTCAAAACCACCTGGAAAACTAGGTTCAAATTAAAATTTTCAGGATGTTCAGAGATCTGTCCTAGAATATCACTTTGGAAAGAAGTGGCCCCTGCTTCTTGTTCTCAGTCTGGCTACTCTTCTTTCCTCTTCCACTCCTGCCTTCATCCAGAACTGTGAACATCTTCTTCTATGTGTGTGGGGACACCCAGACCATGCATTCAAACCCCATTCACTACCTCTCAGCATCGTTTGTGCATCCACCAATGGACATACATACAAACTCCAGTTTCAGGAGGCTGGATCTAGAAAAGTCTGCTCTGGCCCTAGAAGTGGGTTTGAACCCTTTGGTCAAGGAATTTTGGTATCCCTGTTACCCAGACAGGGGTCTAGTGAGGGTTGTGGGCCAGATGGGCATGCCCAGGATGCCCCCCAGGTGATCACGGTCTCTCTTTGCCTGATGAGAAGGGGCACAGGTGGAGGAGGGCCAGAGTGGGGTTCTCTGAAACCTAGAGCCAAGGGCAAGGGCAAGGGCTCCTGGGTCTAAGGGTAGCAGTGCCTTGGACCATTCGATCATAACACTTATAATGGTTTATCTTTTTTACTTTATTCATTGCTTTAAACCCTCTAAGGGCAGGGACACACCTGTTCACTTTTGTATTACCAGTGCCTAGTATAGTGCCTAGCATTAAGTAGGTATTTATAAATATTTTGGAGTATAAAATATTCTAGTCATTTAAAAATGAAACTATCTTTTAAGGTATACCTGTGACATTTATAAAACTTATAATGTTTTTGAGCTTAATAAGTACTTCTAATTAAAGTAAAAGTTTTATAGGCTTCAACCCTTTACTACATTGATATAAAACTAGAAACAAATAGCAACATATAAACAAAAGTCATACATATACAAATTGAAAAATCCTTTTAAATGATAATAGAAGGAAATATTTTTTAAATACAGCAAGATATTTAAAATATCTATATTCTAACATTTCAAATATTTAAAAATATTTTAATATTAAATTTACATGTCTGTAATATTCCTAACAACATTCTCTGTAAGCAAAAACCTGGAAATATCAGTACTAATTAGGAAATGGTTATGATATATCAAATAGATGGGATACTATTAAACCCATGAAATTATAGTAATAAAGATTAATAATAATATGAAAAACATGAACAATATAATTTTAAGTGAAACAAGTACAATACAAAATATATACCATATACTTACAAACAAAGTTATTTTTATATATGAACAAGGTAGTGAAAAACAGAAAAATGGTAATAGTTGCAGAAGGTTAGTAGAATTGTGATCCAAATTTTTCTTTTAAAAATAGTTTAATGGTATTATAACAAAGCTTCTGTTAAACATAACAATTAATTTAATAATATTAAATAAAACCACTTAGCAGTGAGTGAATTTTAAATGCCAAACCATATTTCTTAAAACTTAATAACTGCTTTATTCATTCATTTATTCATAATGTAAACAAATGTATATATGCCCATGTACAACTATATACATAAAAAGAAATTTAATATCTTTTTTGTTATTTTGAATTTAAACACATTGTATTGAATTTGAAAAGTTTCCTAATGAGAACTCAAGACTTCTAGCCTGAAGACCCAGATTATATTTCATAAATGTCTTAGATAAAAAGTGCTGTCCTGTAGAAAAGATCTTTTTCATTATTCATTCATTCATTCATCCATCCATTCATCATTTATTTAAGGTGTTTCTTAAGAGCCTCCTGTGTTTCAGGGGCCTGCGCTCGGTGCTGCCAAAGCAGTGAGAATGTGAGAGCTGACTGTAGAAGCTGTTGTGACATGCCAATGGGAGAGAGTATAACAAGAGGACGGAACTTTCAGAAAAGCAAATTTCAGTGAATTCAGGTGAAGCATTTCTTCTGGTCAGAGGTGTTCAAGGATGGACAGACCACCTATGGTGAAGTGAACTCTCTTTTAGACTGCACAGCCCACTGGAGGTGATGGTATTTTAAAAAGTAGATGTGTAATTGGACCAGATGACTTTTGAACTTTGAGGTTCCCTCTATCACGTGCCCAAATCAGAGGCAAGTTCTCCAGAGGAGATCAAAGAGGCAAAATGAGACTCAAACCACAACTGGTTTGGACATAAGGGGAGAGTTTACTTTCAGAGCAATAGTTTACTTCAGGTTGTGACTAGAAATTAGAGGAAACCCTGAAAGAGGCTGTGAAAACACACATCTTGTGTGGCACTTTCTCTCTTCCTCCTGAGGCAGAAGGCCACATAGGATGGTTCCTGCTGATTTATTTCAGCTTAGCTACTGAAATGTTATCTGCGCATAGCTGAGGAAATTAGGACCTAAAGGAAGATAAGGGACAAAACCGGGGCACAGAGGAGGCTGCGGAGTTAACAGCTGAGGTGGAGCATGATTGCCTCTGTCAATGACAGCCATCAGTGAAGAGAAGGACAAAGACCCATTAGTTTCTGCAGCAATCCAGCCAGTGAAGGTACTGAAGAGGGCATTCTCTGTGCTTTCAGGGGATCTGAAGGGGAATGGTGGTGGCAGTTCATGTTGGGAACAGGATAAGCAAGGATGAGGAGCCCTCACCCTCAGGGGTATATTATGGTAAGCCTTGTTGTAATGGAGAGTGAGAAAGGTATTCAAGGGTGAATGATGAGTGGGAGGGAAAATATTGGGACAGCAGGCCAGAGGAAATGGGGAAGTGCCAATCAAATGCAGCAATGTGGCTCCTCCCGGAGTCAGCCCTTTCTGCAGAGCAGGGCAGAAGGCTTGGCTGGGCTTGTGAGACCTGCTCAGAGATTTCTGACCCAGGTCAGACATATATTGTGGATCACACTCCTTGTTTTCCAAATGTACTTTGTATTAAAAAGTCTACTGTTAACAGGTGCTAAAGAACTCTCTCAAAGAAAATGCCAAAATAAAAGTAAAACAAAAGGATGAAATCCAGATTTTAAATAAATAAAAAAAGTGACACACGAGTCAAGGTGCTTCTACAAATATTGTATCATGTCACCTTGAGATCAGCGATAAAGCAACACATGTTCACATTCTCTTTGCAAATGAGGAAACTGAGGCTTAGAGCTCACTGACACTGGGTGGGAAGGAGCCAGTTTTAAAACTCATGTTTTGTGATAGCAATTCCTTAATGCCTTCCACTGAATTGCTGCAGCATTTTACCTGTCAAGGAAAGCTGTAGTTTGTCATGCTCCTTGGCAATCTGTAATTGCTTCTTTTGTCAACATATTCATATTGATAAATTTAACATAGGAGCAATAATTTATTATACAGTACAAGGGTATGGTAAAAGTAGGATAGTGCTTTACCTCAGTTTTTCAGAACCATTAATGGGATAAAAAATTGAGTGGCAAGATTAATTAGCGCATAAGTAGAATATAAATACAATCTAGTTGGCTTTTGAACAGCTCTCTTTTATGAATGAAGTCTGCCCCCTTTCCCTTGGTCCAACATCATAATGTTGGGGGAAAAGTTGCTCAAACAATATGTCTTATTGATATGTATCTACTACCATCACGTCTGCACAGAGAGGATAGAGTCTTTTTCTTCTACTTCTTTTTTCTTCTGACTTAGCTCATATTTATTATTAGCTTGTTTAATATCTTCCTTGTAGCTTTCTTTGCTCTTAAAGAGGAATATATGACTAGGAAAATGTCAGAAAAAGGAGTAGACCCATTAATAAATTCATAACAGTTGATACATCTATTATCAAATGTAATCACTTGTTTATACAATCATTTGTTTCTGTACCTTATTGCAGCCATTCCTTGCTTTCAGAATGGGTTTAATTTAATGTGCAGAAATGAATTTGGCTGTCTTCCACTTCTGAGTAAAGGCCCTCTCTCAGTCACTGTTTTCACAGAATGACATTTCACATCAAGGGAATATTAGCACCTGGTTTTTCCTTCATAATTACTTGCTTGTATCAGGGCCTTAATTAGAAAATTTGCTAATATTTGTTTTCTCATTATGAACTGAGGTCAAGTTGTCTTTTTGCATTAGTAATTTGTTTATTAAATTAGCTAAAAAGTCAACGTGGTTTCATATAGAAGTTTCTGATAAAACAATAACAAGAAATAGAGAAGGCACTAGAGACATACTTAAATGCAATGTATAAATAAATGGAGGTTAAGTTGAACAAGTAATTTTTAAAAAATGGTATTTAAAATGAGAAAACAAAATCTTTTAAGTTAAAACCAATTCATTTTAAAATGATTTTCAAAGTACTAGCCCTGCATTTGAGAAACTGCAGACTAGGTTACTCAATACAGATCCAGCATAAAGATATTGGAGGACCATTTTCCAAGGGTCTCTAGCTTTTTGCACATCTTGCAAACAAGGTGGTAACTGCCTTTTGTTCTGGATTATCTTTTCAAGGAAGTTGGTATATTGAACAACCTTGGAAGAGAGAGGTAGTATCTTCCTCTGGAATAAAAGAGAGGCGTGCTTACTGACCATCATAAGTGACTCACGTTCTGTAAGCTTGAGGTTCGCCTCCTGCAACACAGTCTACAATAAATGCAGGCATCCATCAGACTTCTCCTGTGTCCTCCCCATGGGACTTGGAGCTGAAAGGGGAGCTGATGCAAATGTGATGATGGCTATGCTACTTGCTGTGCCATGAGTAATGAAATCCTTTGTTTGTGACCCAGTAGTCTTCTATTGCCATCTATGAATTCTTGCATCCTGTCCTGCTAGTTTGCAAGGAAGGTAATATCGTACAGCCCTCACGGTCCTTGACAAGCCAGTAGTTCAGAAGGAAGCAGTTTAACACATACGCTGGTCTCTATTAGGCAGAGGGTGCGGCAAGCAGAGTAATGGCTTCCCATACATGTCTAAATCCTACTTCTTGGAACCTGTGAATATACTGGGTTAGCCGAAAAGTCCATTTGGTATTTTTCCATAATATGGCTTTGGTGGCACTTAGCTGTCAAATTCATTCAAAACAATTTTGTTAGATTGTATTGTGACAGCTGTCATATCAGCATGCACTTCAAGAAACTTATCCAAATTGGTGAATTTTTGTGTATTTATTATAATACTGCAACACTTTCGGCATACTATACTTTACTACTTCAGCAAAGGTGAAAGCACAACTGAGATGCAAAAAAAAATTTGTATAGTGTACAGAGAAGGTGCTGTGACTGATAGAACGTGTCAAAAGTGATTTGCAAAGTTTCATGCTAAAGATTTCTTGCTGGATGATGTTCCATGGTCTGGTAGACCAGTTGAACTTGACAGTGATCACAATGAGACATTAATTGAGAACAAATAATGTTATACCACACGGGAGATAGCTGATGTACTCAAAATATCCAAATCAATAAATTATTGGTGAAAATGAAAAATTGTGTCTTTTATTTTATGAAAAAACCATATGGACTTTTTAGCCAATTCAATATTATGTAACATGGCAAGAAAGAATTAAGGTTGCAGATAGAACCAAGGTTGCTAATCAGCTGCCTTTAAAATAAGGAGATTATTCTGGATGACATGGGTGGGATCAATGAAATCATAAGGGCTCTTTGAATGTCATATAGGGAGGCAAAAGAGTCAGTGTCACAGTCAGGGAGAGATTTAAAGATGCTCTACTGTGGATTTGAAGATGGAGAAAAAGGGCCATGAGCTAAGGGATGGAGGCAGCTTCTAAAAGCTGGAAAAGACAAGGAAACAGATTCTCCTCTAGAGGCTCCAGAAGGAACATATCCCTGAAGACACCTGGACTTAGGCCTAGTAAGTCTCATTTACTTAGTGAGACTCCAAGATAATAAATTGTGTTGTTTAAGCCACTACATTTGCGGTTACCTTTTATAGCAACCATAGCACAGTATTCCAGAGGGGGAAATGTTAAACATTTCTGACATGGAAAGTTTTGGGTTTTTTCTTGTAGCACATCTGACTTATGCTTATCCTTTGGACCTCATTATAAATGCTCTACCTTTTCTAAGTAGAGTTCCCTGTTCTCTCTCTCTGAGGTAGCCTTCTCTAGTTATTCCTTATCACAATACTATACATTTTGTAGCACTTTCTACATACTCTAATTAAAACTAGGTTTTGTTGTAATTTTTCTGCAACTAAAACATTACATATATTTTGGGTTAAGATTGATGACTATCTTTGTCTATTGTCTTTTTGGTGAAAGCCCACCCTTCATTCTAAGACTATGTTCTTCCTATATTTTTAATTTAAATTGTCCTTTAAATGAAATTATGTCTGTTAGAAGGCAGTAGTTCCCCTTTTTCTCCTTTAAGTATCTTTTCTTGGTTAATAAAATGTTGGCAACCTGTGTTGATTCCCATTTAAAAAAATGTACTGATTCATGAAATAAAAAAATCTAGGGACCACTGCTCTCGATGCTGTCAAACATCATATGCTGCCACAGCACCTTATGCTTCCCTCACTGGAATACACACCACACTTGATTTTCATTTCTGAGGTAGAAGCTTCATAAAGGGAGAGAACATGAATATTCTGGATTACAACCTCAGAGCTTAACACAGTATCTGGCACAGAGTAGGCATGTGATAAAAATGTGCTGAGTGTCATGAATTAGGAAATAAAAGTTTCCAAGAGGTTAATATGTGCATGATGATACTATAAGTATTAAGATCATATTCTCCATGCAAACACCTCAAGATAAAAACCTTGCAAATTTTATGCATCTGAGACAAAAACAGAGCCATTGCTTTTGCATATAGCATGCTCCCACAATTATATTTATACTCCCAAATCAGTGACCTCAAAAGATGCTGATACTCTTTACACAGATTCTTATGTAGAAAATGTTTTTTAGAGTTTCAATAATGATAAAAAGACTTACCTTCTTATGAGTCAGTACTACTTAAAATTAGTAAATGAGAGCTAGGGAAATGAATTCCATTTCCTGTTCACCTTGGCTACTAGTAAGCACCAAAATACCACCTTATGCTTATTTGGAGGACCAGGGAGCACAGAACAGCTTTTCTGATTCACTCAATTTCCTCTTTCCCATCTTACTTCCTCTGCCCCTTCTCTTTTCAATTTCCTTGTTGACATGTGTTCTTTTGCTCCTATTTTAGCTGTGTTTCTTTGTATAGTAAGCCACTACAACCTTTTGAAAAAAAAAAGAAATTGGAATACTGACTGGCTCAGTGACTGTTGCATTGAGCCCCCAATACATGTTTTCACAATTGCTAGGCTTGTCCTCTACTCCTACCTCTAGATTTTGTCTGATTTTTCTCACAGTAAGAGCAATATCCAAGGGTCGCCCTCCCACTGTGAGGTTTACCTGCTAACCATTTAAATAAGTGAATCATACATATTTAAAGCCAAATACTATTTTGGGCATTGTATTCTCTATATAGCATTTTAAAAAGGAAAGAATTTTGAGCCAATGGGAAATTGTAAGCATATAGTGTGAACACTCAGTAAATGACCATAAAGAACTGACATATATTTTATAGAAGGTGTATGCTAAAATGTAAAAGACAAGTTTCCTTATGAAATGATACTAGAAAAATTAGAAGTAGGCCTAGTTAGATATTTTAAAGGGATTAGAATGAATGTATATCTTTGTCTCCAATTATTTAGGAAGAGTACAAACAGGAAGAATAGGATCTCATATTAGATCAGGAAGTAACACAAATAGAATGAGGCTTTATGAGAGATTTTTTTTCCTTTTAGTATTAAATCCCAGTTTCTGTAAGGTGGAAGTTGGAAGGACAAATCATACAATGAGCTTCAAGACTTCTGGTCAAGATGGAGGAGTAGGTAGATATGCTTTGCTTCCTCACTCAACCAAAAGAAGGATAACAACCAATTTAAAAAAAAAAACAAAAACAACCAGAACTTCCAGAAAATATAACCATATGGAAGTCTGACAACCAAGGAGTTAAAGAAGAAACATTCATCCAGACTGGTAGGAGGGGTGGAAATGGGCAGCAGGGGCAGAGAGGATGCACAGCAAGGTCACCACCTGGTAGACCAGGAAGTCCCACATTTGTGTGTGGATAAGCTGGGAGGAACAACCAGGGAGTGGGTCAGATCACACAACCCAGAGTTCCAGCATGGGAAACTGGAGCCTCAAAATTTCTGGCTCTAAAAACCTGTGGGGGTTGGGCAGTGGGAGAAACTACCAGTCTCATAAGAGAGTCCATTGGAGGGACCCATGGGGTCCTAGAATGTACACAAACCCACCAACCCAGGAACCAGAGCCAGAAGAGCCCAATTCACTTGTGAGTAGTGGGGGAAGTGACTGAAAGTGGGTCAAGAGCCAAGCAAGTGGCATTGTGCTATCTCTGAACGCTTCTTCACGTATAGCATCACAATGCAGTGACCTGGGTTGCCCCACCCTGGTGAATACCTAAGGCTCTGCTCCTTACAACGTAACAAGTGTGCTGAGACAAAGAAATATGGCCCAAATAAAAGAACATACCAAAACTAATAACTAAGCAATGAGGAGATAGCCAAACTATCAGATACAGAGTTCAAAACACTGGTAATCAGGATGCTCACAGAATTTATTGGTTTTGGTCACAAAATGAAGGAAGAAGGCTATACAAAGTGAAATAAAGGAAAATATGCAGGGAACCAACAGTGAAGGGAAGGAAACTAGTGTTGTGCATAGGTCCCCCGCCAGCAGTGACCACAGAACGCTGTGGATGGCTCGCCGAAAAACACGCGAGAAAAAACACATGCACAGAGACAGACTAGTTTCTGTGGGGAAGTAGGGACAGAATGGCCACCCCCTCTATTGGGGAGCACGCCAATTTACAGTCCATACCTGCTTTTATTGGGCTCATTTTGCTCATTTTGCATAATAATTCAGGTAAAGTACAGTACTCATTAAGCTGTAAGACTGTGAGGAACAAACTAACTTCCTCCTTGGACCCCTCTCATTCAACTGAGAGCATTCTAAACAAAGAAGGTTTCACAGTAATTTACATATTCTTTCTTAGGCCTGATCACCCAGGGAATCCGCCCTTTTCAGCACAGAGCTGCACCACCCTGTCATTGTTTCAGGCTTAGGTGGAGCAAGGGAACTAAGGCAACCGAGAGACAAGGAGGTTTTCTCCCAGATGCTGAGATCTCAGGCTATGCCAAAGCCCAGGAGCGAGGGTCCATCACCCCCTTTTGCTGCAGCCCCCCAAGTCCTTCTTTTGGGGGGCCTCCCAAAGTGATCGTGCCTATCTTAGGTCGTTCCCCCCTTGGGGAATCTTACCCGTCTTTGGCTAACCGACCAAGCTTTTTGGGGTTCAGTCATGAATAAAGCAGCAGAAGCAGCATTCCTGCCAGGGTGATAAGCTTTTGTCTCCTTGCTGGCTTATGGTTCCAAGGGCGTTCTCTTAGCCTTAGCCTAGGCGGGGGTTTCAGCTTCTGATACCAGTCAGGGCGGTTCCCAACAAACTAGGACTCAAATGAATGATATAGAACAGAAGGAAGAAATAAACATTTGACTGGAACAGAATGATGAAACAAGAATTCAGAAAAATGAAGAGAGGCTTAGGTACCTCTGGGACTTTAAATGTTCCAACATCTGAGTCATAGGGGTGCCATAAGGAGAAGAGAAAGAGCAAGAAATTTAAAACTTATTTGAGGAAATAATGAAGGAGAACTTCCCAGTCTGGTATAGGAACTGGACATACAAGTCCAAGAAGCTCAGAGAGTCCCAAAGAAGTTAGACCCAAACAGGAACACACCAGACACTGCATAATTAAATTACCCAAGATTAAAGATAAGGTGAGAATCTTAAAAGCAGCAGGAGAAAAAAGGAGAGAGTTAGCTACAAAGGAGTTCCCATAAGACTATCAGCTGATTTCTCAAAAGAAGCCTTGCTGGCAAGAGAAGGCTGGAAAGAAGTATTTAAAGTCATAAAAAAAGCAAGGACCTACATCCAAGATTTAGAATGGAAGGGCAGATAAAGTGCTTCCCAGATAAGGTAAAATTCAAGTCCTTATTATATGAAATGTTAAAGGGACTTATCTAAGAAAAAGCAGAAGATCAAAACTATGAACAGTAAAATGACAACAAAGTCACAACTGTCAACAACTGAATCTAAAAAACAAACAAACAAACAAAACCCCCAAAACAAAGTAGGCAAACAACTAGAACAAGAACAGAGTCACAGAAATGGAGATCATATGGAGGGTACCAGAGGGGAGGGAGAGGAGGAGAATGGGGGAAAAGGTACAGGGAATAAAAACCATAAATGATAGGTACAAAATAGACAGGGGGAGGTTAGGAATAGTATGGGGAATGGAGAAGCTAAAGAACTTATATTTATGACCCATGGACATGAACTAAGGTGGGGGAATGCTGGAGGGAGAAAAAAATGGGACAACTGTAGTAGCATAATCAATAAAATAGACTTAAAAAAAGAATAGAATGAGCTTCTTTGAAAAGAATGTGATAGGCAGGCCATAGGGCGAGTCACACTTCTCTAGAGTAGTTTCAGAACTGCTTCATTTTATCTTTGTAAATATATTGTGCTCAGAATCACCCACTGGTTGTAGGCATCTGTTCAGATTAGTTTGTGCCCTTTTTATGATTGTTCAGTGATTTGGCTATGTTGATTTTAAAATATTTTGACTATCACTCATGGTTCTTTGTAAGATTTTATTTGAAAAAGGGCTTCCTTGCTAAGTAGGCAGTACATGTAGTGGTTACAGACAATGTGGTTAGAATCATACAGGCCTGAGTTCAAGCTCTGACTCTGCTACTCACTGGGAAGGTGATCTTAAGCTAATTACTTGACTGCCCAAAGCCTTAGTTTCCTTACCTGAAAAATGGGGATAATGATAGTCCTACTTCTTTGGGTGGGTGTGAGAACTGAAGGAGGTGTGGTAAGAAGGCTGTTGGCACACACTAATGACATAATAAGTCCTGACTGAAGTACATACACAATAAAGTGAACTGCAGTTAAGACCATGCTTCTAAGTATTTGAATGGAAGTGGTTTCAGGACAATGGTAGAAAACTTTTGTGTGTGTGTATGAAAGTGGAACCGCGCCCCCCCATATTTCTGCTTTCCTTTACACCCTAGAGATGAAGAATGAATAAAAAGAATTGTAAAATCTACCTATGGATCTATAATCTATCAATAAACCTTAGATTGAAAAAAACAGTATTACTGAAGATAATTGATACTCAAAGTTCAGCATTGATCTTTTGATGTCATGGAAGAAAAATAGCCTTTCTAGCAAATCACTGTCAGCAGTCAGAGAATTCTAAACTGGGTATCATGTTTGACTTAACCATTATTGACAGTCTTTATATTTCTTGTTCTACAGTAAATATGTAGTAGGAAGAATCAAATAATTTTCCTATGTGAAATAAATAGTTTATACCAAACACTAATTAAAATGTAACACTTTCAACAAAATTTAACAAGGAAAAATTAACACAGGATTAATAAACTGTGCTACCATAGGCTACCTATAAAACACATTGTTAAAGAGACAGTTTATGTAAAATCCACCTTTAGCTAGCTATTAACTTCTACCATATTTTTTCCCCCAGGATTTTCTAGGAGAAATGACAGTGCTAGACTTGGTGCATTAGGACCAATACCCAAATCCAAAATGTTACAATCTCAAATAACTCCTAAATTGCCAAAGTTTTTACAGTCTCCCAATATATGAGAAATAATGCTTTTGTACAAGAACTTTACAACTAATAAAGGCCTTCTGATTTTTATAGACTGGGTATATTTTTTCTAAATGTTATTGCTTAATTCCTATTTCGTTTCTTGAAAATATAAGCATGCACTTCATTTTAGAGACATTTACCTCACACTGTGAGGAATGGCCACTCAGGTCAGTCTTGGCACTAATCAAGGATGGTAATTGGGTTCTATTACAAGTTTATAATCCAACACAAATTAAAAGGGGAAGTTTTCTTCTACTCTGCAGAAATTTGCTAGAATTATATAGGAAAAAAACCCTATTTGCCTCAAAGGATCTTTGCAGACTTGTTTGAAATTTAAAACCAATATACTCCTAAGAAAAACACCAACAACCCATTAGAATCTTGGGGTGAAATAATAGACATGGAAGTAAAATTATAGAGAAAAAGCAAATGTTAATGGCTCTTAAAACAAAGGGAAAGATGGTCAACTTATAAAAGAAATGCAATCCGTCTTACAGTCTGATTTTTTACCTATTATTTTGGAAAAGAATAAAAAGCTTTGATAATACATTGTTTTGGTAAGAGCAAAAGAAAACAGTTTCTCATACATAGCTGATGGGTCTCTGACTTGGTAAATAGCTATTAAAGTTTTAAATGTGCCAACTTTTTGATTCTAATTTAAGGATATACCTGCATTTGTGAAAAATGATATGTATACAAGGTTATTAGTTACAGCACTATTTCTAAGAAAAAATACCAATACTACCCCAAATGTTCATTAATGGAGAATATATATCTTTAATACAGTAAAATATGATGCAATAATAAAGAGGGGAAATGTGACAGACACTGCTAGAGAACAGCCTCTAACATGTATTTAGATGTAAAAAAATTGAGTTACAAAAAGGGTATTATATACTCCCATGTTGTTTATATTTATCAAGATAAACAATGGTTGCCCATTTAGAAGGAAAAGGGGGGTGCTGCAGGATAGGGGTGGAGAGATTTTGTAATGCATACAACTTTGTATGTCTTGAATTTTGAGCTATGTGAATATATTACCTATATAAAGATAAATGATACATTTAAACATATAAAATAAAAGCAGTAAGTGGCACAGAACAGCTCCCACTTCTGAAAGTCACATTGTGTGTGGGTGAGCTGATGAGTGAGCTGAGGATTCCACTGTGCCTGTAACTGTCACCAGGAAGCACTCAAGTGGAGGTCAAAAACCTAGCACAGCCACCTACACCTCTCTCTGGCTTCAGCTAGGTCTCTTGGCATTCGTTTTCGTTTTTTCACATTCCTCTTTGACAGCCTACTTTAACAAGTGGTGGCGGCAGCAACTGTGTGATGCCTTAAATGGGCATCCCCACGTGTAACATTGCGTTTTCTGGATGCCCTCTCTGAGAACTCTGCCTAAATCCATCATTTAGCAGGTGGGACCTGCTTTAGAATGCACCCTCAGCGTTCATGACACCAGAGTGGAGGGAATGCACAATAACTCAATTTGAAAGTATCTGTGAAAGAAACCCTCTGTGAGAGCCAGAAATGCTGAGCAGGCCCCTTAGTGCCAGTGGTAGCTTCCTGTACTCTAAGATGACATATGTTCTCAGTGTTAGAGAGCATAATATTTTACTTAATTCTCTTGCTTAAGTGGCTACTATTGATAGATTGCTGTTCCTATAACCCATACAAATGGTAAGGCACAATCCGTTCACTCCTAATTTGAGATTAGTATTAAGCTTGGGCTGCTTTCAACTATTTGGGACATCTTATTTTGATCTGTTTCTGAGTGAACTTTTAAAAGTTATAAAATGATTAAAATAAGAACAAAAGAACTAACCAATGTGAAGTTACCAGCTGTCTACATTCACACCTTATGAGGGCATCAGTAAGTGTGAATCATAATTATTTTCTTAATTTTCATTTCTCACTGTTTTACTTGGTATTTAAAAAAATTATTTCTTTGTGTTTACAACTTTTCATGCCAACAAATAATTATCACCCGTATCCAAAACCTGGCTGCAGGACACATCCCAAATGGAGCGTGCTGAAAGCACAGGGCACCCAAACAGCACCCACACACGGTGTGCTACCAACGCCATCGAAAATTCAAATTTATCAATTTGTATGTTAATTTTTAAAACAAGGTAAATTAGGGTGATTTTTTCATTGAAAAATGTGATTATCACTACATGTATTAATATGTTTCCTCCTAAGTAGTCATAAACAATTATTCAGTAATATTTCAAGTATCAATAACAAGAAGAAAATCCAATAAATATAAATGTACATGCCAAAATATACAAACAACCTTGCTGACTACCTTTAAAGGTGCATTGTAAAAGCAATTTATCATTGTATCAGTTCACATAATTGTAATAACCCTTACTGTTTTTTGATTAGTGCTATACTGACAAAGGAAAATAGGACATGGTAACAAAAAAGAAAATTATTCTACACTTCGCTGTACATGGAAACCTTTTTCCTCCTTTCTGCCATCATACTAGGCTTGCTGAGCTTTCCAAGAAGACTGAGCATGAGTGGGTCATACATGACCTTAAGCTGGACTAGACCATTGACCAGCCAGAATAGAGGAGAGGGATAATTGACACTTGCTGCCCCAAGCCTGTTACAACTGCTCTTTGAATGACACACGCCCAAAATCTCATTATTATTGTGCTCTGTGGCTTCGCCTCTGAAATCTGACCCCTCTTATGGCTGCCACTATCAGGTGCCTGTCCCTCCTATTGTAAACCAGTAACCACATTCAGTTAAGCAAGAGGTTGAATCTTCTGTCCACATTCTTCAGTTTAAGCTGAGCCTCCAAGGAGCCCATGGTCCTTACAGCCTCTGTCAGGCAGAGGTTTGTGTCCTTCCTGTCCCTTAGCACCACACAGAAGAAGGCTGTATCACCTAGCCCTTTTACCCTCTCATTTTCCAGGCTCCTGATATTTCCCCACATTTACTAAAAGTTAACACCTAGATGTCAACTTCAAAAAGTTCCTCCTTGCGCTTTGTTTCAGGGCCGTCCTGAGCAACCAGAGACACCAGCTCCAGAAGATTCCACAATCATCCACTAACATCCCAGCCTCCCACTTTTTTTTAACTCCTTAATGCCTCAATTTTTCTAATTTTGCAACTCAATCCCATGGAATTTTGTATCTCAAATCTTATACTCCAGTGTTTTTTTTTTTTTTTTTTTTTTACCTAACTTTCAGCTCTTTCACTCCCTTGGCCCCTGTCCTTTAATTTATAGTCCCTGAAGCACTGTAATCTCAGTCTGACAGTTCCCTTTGGTCTTTTCCTACCCGCCCAGGCCCACCCAGTCCGTTAATAACCGTTCTGTCTGCATTAAAGACAGTAGTTTTGCCCTTTCATCCTTCTCACCAAAACCTCAAATCTGAGTCAGTCAAAACATTTGGATTTTCAGGGACACACTGTAGAAAATCACATAACTTTGCAGTTTGTTGCCCTTACAGATTCCCCATCCCCCTTCTTGGGGAGGTCCCTAATCCTCTGCATTAGTCCTATTTAGCCCTTGTCTAATTTGTCTCTGTTGTCTGTTCCATGTTCAGTTTCAACTCTCAAATTCCTAAAATGCATCTAACTCAATTAAAAACAATCTAAGCTAAGAATTCTCTCAATGTACTGATACCCATAAAACCTCTTCCTTCCTATCTCGGTGGAGTAGGTTTCCATGTATTCAGTTTGACCTTCCCTTCTGACTCCAGACCCCAATCCTTTCACGCTGTTTTGGGGATTTCACACACAGCCAACCGCCTTTTCATTACTTTTATTCTCCCTCTCTACGGGCACTTTCAATATAATCATGTCCCGGGTTCATATTCTTTTAAAAAGTGAAAATAAGCCTATCACTCTACATTCCCCTTGAACTACTGTCTCATTTTCTTCTTTTGAAAGTAAGTATTTTGGACACTGTGCCCATTTCTTTCCTTCCCAATCCCACCTCTGCTTCTGGCAGTGGGCTTTGTTCAGAAAGGCTATGTCTCGCAAGCACAGTGTGCCCTTGATGACAATCAGTGAGATCAGGTGTTTCAGATGATTGTTTATTCTTTTAACTGAGGTTACTGGGATTGTATCACTTGCTCAACAACATAATGAGTACAAAGACTAATTGTACCAGTGTGTAAAATTTCAAGGTACAAATTATGCTAAATTTTAGTCCACATCCTAAACATGGGATTTGTGAGCATGGTTAGACTATTTTTTCAGGTTCAAACTATTTCATCCCCAGGCTTGCTAAGCTAAAGTGTGTCCTATCTTGTTTTTGAGGAAGCAAGGCTTCCTAGATGAGTTGCAGAGATAACCACTTAAATTGTTCAATATACAGACCTCTGACGGCCAAACAGATGCTTTAAACATTATTTATTTTTAGAGAGGGGAAGAGAGGGAGAAAGAGAGGGAGAGAAACACCAATGTGTGGTTGCCTCTCACATGCCCCCGACTGGGGGGCCTGGCCTGCAACCCAGGCATGTGCCCTAGACTGGGAATAGAACCAGAGACCCTTTGGTTTGCAGGCTCAATCCACTGAGCCACACCAGCCAGGGCCAAACAGATTATTTTTCACTCTTAGTGCTATCTCTAGAAACTCTGTAACCAGCCATTTTCCCAAAGCCTCTAGTCCATAAGAGGTTACTTGAGTTTCCTCTTAATTTAGTCTCATTTCTTAATTTGAAAGATAGTCTTTTCTTAATTGTTCACATTCTCTAGGATTCTTTCCTCAGCTCTCTTACTATACTTCAGGTACGGATGATTTGTCAGTGTCTATTTTTGATCATAAACTCTTCCCTATGCTTCCTACATGGCTTTGGCCAACAATTACACTGCTCTAATGAGCTTGCCATCAGCCTTCACACAAAATGGCCAAAGTTGCTTTCACCCACTTTACCTCTAAATGGGCTCATGTTTCTGAGTTGGTGGCACTTTGAAATTTAGGAATGCTTCTTTGTTTCTCACCTGCCATCAAGGTGTGACAATTTTTCTTCTTTCTCTCTTTCTCTCCTTCCCTCTTCCTTTCCTCCCTTAATTTGGTTTCTCCTCCTTATACTGGTTCTTCCATTTAGTTTTCCCACCTAGATTATCATAGTTATAATCTCCTAAGGGTCACTAGTGTTTTCCTATCTAAACCTGCCTCTAAACCAGAGACTTTCAAATATTTCTATCACAATTTATGGTAAGAAATATTTTTATACCACACACACATACATGCACACACAAATCTACAGAGCACACATAATTAGTTTATTTCTCTCCCTTCTCCCTACCTATATTTCTTTTCATAGATGGATAAAGATATACCTGAATACATGACAGAAACATGTTTTCACAAAATAAAATATATCTTTCAATATTCTAGGAACTTACATTTTCTATTGTATTGTATTGTATTGTATTCTATTCTATTCTAGATTTCAATCAAACACAATGCTGATCACAGCACACTAAATTGATTTTACACCCCCGTAATAGATTATTACCCAGAGACTGAGCTCTATTTTTGCTCTCTCTATACATTAGAGTGATATAGCAAAAAAAAGAAATCTGACTTCACCAGTTGCCATATGAATCCTCTTGGAAGGCCTCCTATTGCCTATTAGATAATGCTCAAGATTGCGACAAGCATGCATGGCCCCCTGACAACCTGCCAGCTCTTGCAGCTTCATTCTTCCCTGGTTTGTTCTATACTTCCTACCCTAGCAGCAGCCACCTCCTTCCCATTTACCCTGGTTTCTCTTTCTGGTTCCCTCAGGCTCTCATTCCTCTGGCTGTTTCCCCCTAAAACCAACACTTGAGTTATGACAAATGAAATATCTACCATAAAAATAAGTATACTTATATTTCATATGTAACATAAGCAAAGATAAAGAGCTATAATTTGGGGGTTTAAGTCTCATACTTTCTTGTCGCTCTCATCACAACCAGCATAGTATTGATAAAGTACTAACTACTCAATATTTCCATCATTGATTCTCAGTTATTCCTGTTTAAACATTTTCTTTTTACTTTCCTATCCAAGAATGCCTCCATTGCCTTCAATACAAAATTCCTCTACCTTGTTTTTAAGACCATTTGGAATCTGGCTTTATTAATTCACCCTTATGTGATAATAATGCTTTCCTTTGGCCCACCCATCTCTTTGCTGTCTTTTTGTTTCATCCTTCATCTTCCACTTCTCCATCCTGCCAGTAATGTTCCTCTCACAGCTGGTACTCTTTTCCATCCTCTCCAGGCACTCCACTTTTCCATTCAGCTATTTATTTTTGATGTCCCGTCAAATCCCTAAATTCACCCCAAATCCTCTCATCATTTTCATGAGTACTTTATGCATTCTTATCTCTTTAATAGGGAATAAAAATAGTTCCTAACCCACTGGGTTACTGAGAGGATTAAAGGAGTTAATATAGATAAAGGGCATGCTGCAGAGTTCATGCTGATAAATGTGTATCACAAACTCCATCAATCTCTCCCATCCTAAACCTTCATTCTACAAAGCCAGTAACTATCACTGACACATGGTAAATTCTGAATTGCCATATACTTGCACCACTTTTGTCTACAGCTTGAATCATTCCTACAGAACCAAAGCCCTGTCACATACTGTGCTGTTACTCCCATGTTACCCAACAAGTTGATACAAACTAATGAGAAAGTGGTAACTTAATAATTTGTGGTTGATTTCTTGGTATAACTTACCACACAAAAAACAATGATTAATTGTTCATAGGTTAGTAGCATCATCATCATTGTCATTATCATCACCACCATCACCATAGACTAAAACAAGTACTCCAGAAGTCACTTATTTCTAGATATAATATATACTTTGGTAGTGGCACTTAAAGATGTATGAATCCAGTGTTACAAGTACTCATAGCAATTCATACAAAATAAGGAAACCACACTGAGACAGTGCAATAAAAATCTGTCTGTTTCCCTTTTTTAAAAAGTTATCTGATGCCTAACTGCATCCTGTTCTCTGATAGGAACGGAATCAACTCCCAGGTGAAAACAAAGTCTTCTGTATTTTAGTGAACATCCAATGAGGCAACAGAAGAATTAAACAAATAATTATTAGATGTTGAAATAAAAGTTTTCTCTTAATTTTTTTCTAGAGCATCTGTATCAAAAGAAAAGCCACAACCTCACTCTGTTACATTTGTTGAATAAATTCAAGTGGATCTCATCTACTCAGTACCTACAGAGTCTGTTTAAATATTACATACAGTATTTTGTGTATGAAGGCTGGAAAGGGGTGAAGGAAAGAGAGAGGACTGCTGTTTTGAACTTCACTTGGCTTTAGAAATCTTGTAATAAATTTAGGAAGTTGGATAGTGGGAGAAATGCTGGGTAACATTATCCAGTATTTTGATAAGAATTGTGTTTCTGTGTGCATGTGTGCTACCTGCCACAGGGAATTGCCAACGTGAATAACAAGTCATGTAAGACTTCAGTGACTGGGTCGATCAGGGTTTGACTCACAACATTGCAAACCAAGTGAACCACATATAAAAACTACACCAACATCTACTGTCATTAGACTCAAAAATCCATAATGACCAGCTGTAACTATGGCAATAATCCTGCTCAGGAAAGAGACTTCGCTTAGCTTCCTATGGATTAATAACTCATTTTTTGTGAGATCATGACCAATAAACAAATTCAAAATTTCAGAGACACATACTAACCACTGAGTAGAGTTTCATAACAATCTATTTCTTAGTGTTAATAAGAAAGTCATCACTAAGGTAATTTGGCTTTTAAGTAAATATAATTTTAAGCGTGAATTTCTAAAGAATAAATTTTCATGACAATGACATTTTTTCTTGATGCTTTTAAATAGCTTTCGAATGTTTAGATTTTAGTTCTCTTAATGCCTTTTAAAAAGGCACACGTGGGTTATCACCAGTTGTAGGAGATTTTAAAGAAGGAAGTGATGGGCTTCTTCTATGCTAGCAATTCTCAACTGCTAGCTGCTCCATAAAATAACCTGGAAACTTAAAAATAGCAGTGCCCCAGGCATGGCCATTGTCTTAATCCTGACAACTGAATCGAAGTCTCTGAGGGCAAATTTGGGCATCCACATAATATTTAATACCTCCCCCATGTGACTGTAATTATGTGAAGAATCTATGAGTTTCATAATGTTTTTATATCAAATGTAATTCTTCTTTCATTTGTACAGTGATACAACTTATAGTATATACTCTTATATCCTGAAAATTCTCCTGCTTACCCCTCTCCCACACTTCTCCTCTACCGGAAACTCAATACTCCTTGAGGTAGCCAGTGCCTGCCCCGCAGCACTCATTCTCAATTCTTCCCCTCCTCCCTGCATCTAATCCCATTAGCTCTCCCTTGTTATGGGTGCTGAGCACAGACCAGGATCTTTGCTCTTTTCCTTGCTGTGTCAGTGTCTGCTCACGTGGAGGAAGGGGAGAGGGCTTAACAGGAGTCAGCTGAGTTGGATGGTAGGCACGCAGGGGCTCCAGGTCATCAGGGTGACAGGGGCCCACCAAATTGGGGGATCACCTTAGACATTCTTCCCATTCCCCATCTCTTCTTAATAATACTCGGCCTGAAAAATACTGTGTTCCTTTAACCAAAATCAACTCTCCTTTGTGTAGCTTAAATCTTTTCCTTTTAATTGCACCAGAATCAGTGTGATGGTCACTGGAGTTAATGACGAGACACTGAAATAATGTTAGAAGTCCTTTTCTATGTCTACTTAAAGGACACATTTCAAATACAAATCTTTTAAGATATAAATAATAATAACAGTAAACCAAAAAGAAAAAATGTAACCAGAAAATGCAAATGAAGCCCTGGCACAAGGGTGGCAGGACCATATGCCTTGCCTCTAATTTTTGGCTCCTGAGGGTAGGACTGTGTCTTATTTGTATCTGCAGCCCCTGTATCTAGCACTATGTCAGGTTGCAAATGCCAGTAAATGTTAGTTGTATTAAAGTCATTTTTTCTTACAATGGCAAATCCTGCTTTTCTAGAGATTTGTTTTATTTAACTATCTAATCTTATTTTAATTTTGAGGTTAAGAGAAGTATCCATTTTGTATTTTCCTGCTATGTAAATTTGCTAACATTAAAACAATCTCTTTTATCATTAAATCTTTATTAGTTATGATGTCCTTGTACAAAGGACATTGAACAAAGACAGGAACTAACAAGTTAAAATCTTAAATGTTTAATCCTGAACATACAGAGTTCAAGTCACTTTACACCTGACAACTAAGAAAAAGTGAATTATTTCTAGCACAATTTGTGCATTAAAGTGAAAGCTTACATATTTGTCAGAAGCAGTTAACAGTTCAAACTAGTGTTTGATTTAGATAATTGCTTCTGAAAGAGGGAATAGAGTAGAAAGCAATGCATTATTTTGACCTTTTGCTTCGATTGAATTTCAAACATTATTAAAGGAAGATGATACATTTTTTAATATTAATCAAAAGGGAAAAAGGATATGGGTTAAAATAATTATGAATGTTGATAAACACTCAATTAGGCAGAATCCTTGGGGGTGCTAAAGTTTTAAGTTAAATATGTACGCGACAGAGAAATGCGGTACTTGAGAAGTACATGACAACTTGTACCTGCGTGAAGGGTTGGTTCATCGTGCTTTTCAAGCAGCCCTGCGTGATGGCACCTTGTTGTTGGGCATTAGTTATCATTCCTACTTAAAGGTGTTCTCAGGGGTTGAGCAAGTTTTTCCAAAGCTACATAACAATATGGTACCGGAAGCCACGTGAAACACAGATAATCTAATGCCAAATTTGGTGCTCTGTCCATCACAGCTCTGGACCCACATGGCCACCCGGGGCTGTGTGAGCTGGATATTACATGGAGGCACTCATTGCTAACTTGTTAGAGGGTCAGTGGCAGGCATTTGTGAGCCTACTGGTGGTGTGGCATGAATCCCTGTTACTCAGAGTGGTCCCTGGATTAGCAGCATTGTTTAGAAGTTTTTAAAATGAGGCATCTGGTTTCCTATCACAGACCTAACTCACCAGAATCTTCATTTTTAACACTATTCCTATGCAATTATTACACACCGTAAGCCATGAGAAACAATAGTGTAACAATTCCAGGTGTGAAATCAGGGCACCTTAATTCAGTCTCAGCCCTTCCCCAAACTAGCTGTGGCACTTTAGCTTGTAGTATTTTATTTTTTTTTTCATTAAACATTTTAGAACATCAGTTTCTCTATCTGTAAAATAGGGAAAATACCAGCCCTTGGGCGTTATTGTGATGTTTACCTGAGTAAAAGGGCCTGGACCCCATCAGGAGTTAAGAAGTGCACACTAAATCCACACGCAAATCCACAGATGTGCAAAAAGATAGCTCAGGCACTCAGAAAACTTGGTGAACTCTTGATTTCTTGATCAAGTTGCACTGAGAACTATCTGTGTTAGAATCCATTTAAATTAAGCTTTCTGGGATGTCCATATATTTATGCCCTAGAGACCTGCTACAGAATTATTCTCAGCAGAGCAATTATAGGTGAGGCTGCCCTGTAATGAGATATCTTTGCTACTTCATTAAATAAACCCCCTTGGATGGGCTCCCAAATGGACCTGCCTCATACCAAATTCCATTACACTGGAAGTAATCTCATAAGAAGGCCGTGTGCAGGTTCATTCGTCCTGGATGCCTAGCGTTTACCATAAATGGACTGAGTTCTAGGACAGGGATTCCCAAAAGCTGGTTCTCAGACTGAGGCTGTATTGATCCAAGGAGAAATAAAAATAATTTTTAAACTTAGTCAACTTTTCATCAAATTAAAATTAAAATAATCTATTTTTAAAAACCCTTCTTGTTGAGAATATGCACTTTCTATTTTTTTTCTATCTCATTGGTGGCAAATTGCTCTATATTTTTATGAAATGATGGTAACAGGTGGTTATTTTTGTAATGTTCTTGCACAATACAAATACAATGGCAATCCTCTTCCTCAATATTTAAAAAAAATTTCTTTTGGGCCCTTGAAATCCAAAAATTCTAAACCATTGTTATAGAAAAAAACTGCTTAAAAGAGAACTATTTCCTATGAAATTGGTGAGGGGCCTACAGCATTTTAAATGTGGGACCAAACTGCAAAGCTTTAATTGGAGGGCAAATCCATGTTGGTATATCACATGGCACCACGCTCCTCACTGCAGCGTGCACAAGGACGACTAAGGATCTTCTTAGTGTGCAGAGCCTGATTCTGCAGGTCTGGCACAGTCTAAAATTCTGGATTTCCAACAAACTCTCACTTAGTACAGCAAAGGCAGAGTGGTTAAGCTGGTGAGCTCTGAGCCAGATGACCCTGGTTTGGCTCCTGCCTCTATCCATTCTAGCTGTTTACCCTTGTGCAAGTTACTTAACCTGTCTTCCTTAGTTTTCTCATTAGTAACACAAGGATAATCATAGCCCCATCTTATAAGCTTGTTGTGAGAATAAAATGGAGTAATAAGTATAAGCATTCACAGAATGTAAAATACAGTATCTGACCTGTAGGAAGAGCTCCATAAATGTGAGTTATTACTCTAACTTCACAGATCAGTGACTGAAGCACCAAGATATTAAAAAAATATATTAGTACCTCAAGGGGTTCCTACATGATGAAATCAGAACTGAAAGTTCCATTTGGTAAGGAATAAGCTGTGTTCTGTCTTCTTTGGCTGGCTCAGTGGGATTGTTTGAAGCTATGAATTTTGAAGGGTGTGTATAGATCTAATTCTAATTCAATTCTACAAGTAAGGTTGAAATGATGATATTGTTTAGGTTGCATGCCGCAAACTTAGAAGAATCTTTTAGAATGAGTGTTTTTCCTATAAGTGACAAGAAAATCTGATTAGTACATTCCCACACCTTTAAGTTTTCCTGTAGGTTTTTATTAATAACTATTATCCTTTCTATGAAAGTGCAGTACAAGTGTTTATTAGCTAATTTCTTCCTTTTTACTAACAGCTAAGCAATTTATTGAAAGTAGTGTGTATTGCCTAATATGCAAATACAACCACATGAGGACAGTGGTTGTACATACCTCCTTATAGATAACCCTTACTATTTTTATGGTGGGTGAATTTATATACTTGTCCTCCAAAAATTACAGGGAATAGCATGTAGGCATGAAAAAGTAATTTACTAAGATTTTGTGTTTCTATCTTCAGCTTATACCTTTGCCCTACTAGTGTGACTTTTGAGGTGACTACGAACACAAGAGCAAATGACTGAATTCAGTAAAATGTTACAAAGATTTATGAGTAATCTCATAGAGCTAAGGACTGATCTTACCTACACAACTGGTTTAGTTTTACACAGTACAAAGAAAACACAACTAACTAAGTTTCATTAAGCACATTTAATAAATTCCTCTTGTGTTCTGAAATCCTAAAAGATTCAAGTTGCCTGCTTTTTGGAAGCTAAATTGTCATCTTGTCTGTCATTGCACACTATTTTATGTTAGTCATTATAAAACATTATGATAGACTTATGTATCTGGTTAATGTCTATATTATATAAACAAAATGAGTTAATACTTTGTCAGACCACAAGGAAACTAACATACAAGCAGTATGTTCCTAAAGGGATTATTGGATGCACTGGAAATTATCATGTCAATTAATAAATATTCACAAATCTCCAGAGCCTTTCCTAATCTTTACTTTTCTGCTTCTTTTTTGTGGTGTTAACTTTATGCACAATCAGTCTTCTGTATAATCCAAACAGCTGTCTTTATACCATCCCTTTGACAAGCATTTCGTATGCTCACAATGCCTCCCATAACAAGCATTCTAATGGAAAGTTGCTAGTTATCCTTCAATATCTCTTCTACCCTCTTCATCAGTCATGGGACTCCTGAATATTAGGAGCATGTGGAATAAAGACAATATTTCCAACCTCATGGAGGCTGATGGGGCCACATCATTAAATTTGGGTCAATGAAGTGAAAAATGAAAATGGTGTGTGCAACTTCTCTGAAGTATGCTTACAGAGACAAAATGTGCCTCTGTACTTCCTTTCCTCCCCTTCTGCCTGTCTGGAATGTGGATACAATGACACCAACTGGGGCTATTATTTTGGACCATGCAGTCAAAGCCACATCTTAAAGAACAAAACAGAATCAGGCAGCCTGGTGATCTCACCGTACCGGCCCCTCTCTATCTCTCTACCTACATCTGTGTGAAAGAAAAATAAACTCTCTTACTTTAGACACTCATGGTTTCTTTTCCTGTCACTTGCAGCGAAACCTAACCTAAACTTTTACACACTGAAATATTCATTGATGCATCTGTCCTTCAGGTATGAGTCTTATCATTATGCCTCAGTCTTTGTCATCTATCCTCTCTTATTCAAAACCATGCTACGACCTAAGGAAAAGAGAGAGATGCATTAAATAATACCTGAAGACACTAAGTATTAAAGAAGTTAAACTTAGGAGGTTATATTCAGGAGAAGAAAGGGTTAAAGAGGTTAAACATCTTTGCTATTCCTAGTAGCTTTGGCTTATTAAGAGACGTTCTAGGTAAGATTTCAAAGTTAATTCCCAAGATAATGAGACAAAAAGCTAGACCAGATGTCTAAGCTAAGTTTTGGTCTCAAAATAATCACCTTTGTTAATTACCAGTAATTAGTGTCAGCATCCAATACTTACCTAAAAACTTTGGGGAGGTGGTGGGCAGAGAGAGAGAGAGAAAGACAGAGAGAGAGGGAGAGAGAGAGAGAGAGAGAGAGAGAGAGAGAGAGAGAGATGGGAGGTAGAGAATGAATGTTCATAAGAGAGAGTCAGAATACAAGTATTTTCCAGTACAATTATATCTTGGGGTCATTAAAACCTGATTCAATTTTTACAGTTTTCAACATTGGGCTTTATGGAAAAACCAGATTATTTTCTTCCAGTTAATGCAGATATCTTTTCCTTCTTAGCTAGGCTTAATTTGAAGTTTATATTCTTTCTTATTTATGCCTCTCTTTTTTCATTGCCCAAATGGTTATTTTTTTAATCTATAAAATTACACCTTTAACCTTGCCCTTCGCACTCCCTAGGGTGGGGGGGATAGCCGAAAATGGCCCTAGCAGAGGTGCCCCGAGGTCCTCCTGAGTCTTTCTTTAACATCACTTTCTCAGCCAGAGGCTTCTTGTCTTTAGCTCAAAGGACAGCCCAGGGTTCTCAGTGGTTTGTGGATAGCTTCATTTTTGTGGGGGAGTATTTTTTACACAATACATCACTCTTCTTTTCTTTGTGTAAATAACCCTTTATGGACAGAGATATATATAGATGTATTTATTTGTGCTCTACCTTATCATTTCATATCTCTTTGGGCCTCCCTTTCTGTGCTTAGAGTTTCTTTTTAAGTATTTAGGAGCACCATCTAGTACTATTCATTAACAATTCATTGTAGATATAATCATTTTAACCTGCCAGTAACAGTGGAAATACTTTACTATTTAAATCTACATCACAAACATCTCACATTTGACTCCTGCCATGCCCTCTGTCCTGTGGTGGATCAGTCGTTACTCATACATACTATCTTTGTTTCACTGTTTATTGGTTTGTCTCCCTCATCAGACTGCTAGAGGGAAGGAACCCTGTGTCACCTCATTTATTATATCTCCAGTGGCCACCAGGCATGTATAGACAATGCACTGAATTTTTTTTGTAGTTAATGAAATATGCATTTCCTGCATTTTGCCAGGCCAGTGGGACTTCTAGTTACACACTAGGATCCTTTTACAGGCTCAGTGAGTCATGAGATGAAGCAATTTTTCCTACTACTCTTTTGTGTTTTAGTGGTGATTTTCAAGTTTCTTTTAGTCCACAGGCTATTTCTTTATACCAAGATATTGACCAACTTACCTGCTTTCAGAGAGAAAAAAATCATTACTCATAAAGCTCACTGGACTGCGAAGGAAAATGAAGTTTGATGATAAAGTAAAATGGTTTTATTTTGTTTAATAAGCATCCTGTATAAATTATCAGCTCATGCTAAAAAGATGGCTACATTTAATCATGAAGACTACATCAAAAGAGGACAATTTGTATACTCGTTAACTGCCTATTTCTAGAGAATCTATATTCTACCCACCACCACTGTAATAAAACATTATGGCTTTTATAGGTGTACATCTAAATTACAAAACCAATTGCACTTTTATATATGTTATCATTCACTTCAAGGTTTGTTATCAGAGAAAAAGCATGAAGTATGCTTTGGGGGTGATTTCTGAATGTCAAGTGTACACAGGTATTTTAATTTGCAGGCACAACTCATTTGCTTTATGTAAACCGGGAACCACATAATCCTGCTATCATTCAGTATTTCTCACCCCATGATCACTATTCCTTGCACTATGGTCAGAGCTGCTCAATGTAATCATAACTTTCATCTCACAGCTTCCTCTCACCAATCTATATTTCCTTTAATCCCATACCTCCAGTGCTGTTCTGAACTGTCCCGCCGCCACAGCATATTTCTTTTGTCTGTAGCACAGGCTGGCGTCCTTTAAGGCTACCTGAAGCCATTTGTCAATCTCAGGCAGGAAGTTGAAATTAGGTATGTGCAAAGGGTCTACTATTTCAGCCTCTCGGAATGTTGGCTGAATCCCAGTGGCTGTAAAGGCCTCCACAAACTCGTAGTTCACATCCTCTTCATCAACATAAACCAACTTCACCTCCACGTCCATGATGCTCTTCAAGGGGATGTGAGGCAGTGGCAAGGTGACCAACGGACAGTCAGGTTCCACGACCTTTGCCTCTTTCCTCCCAGCTGGCTTTTCTTCACCTTCTGCCTTCCTTTTAAAGGACAGTTTCTCTAAATCATTGTTTTGTTTTTCTTTGATGCTCTTTGCCATTTTTACTCTTTCGACTGTGATTTCTACCTGTTTACCTCCACAGCTTTTCTTAATCGCTTGTGGTATTTCCAGGATGCTGGGTGGGTTTGCTAAAGAGGACATTTTCTTGCTTGTGTTTATCTTGGGAACCAGCTGATCAGGACAGACCGCATTTCCTGTGCTCTCCAAACTCCTACTGCTGCCTGAATCCATTGATTTCTCCCCTGAAACTCCTGTAAGGGGTTAGAAGAAGAAAAATAATGAAAATATTTTGAAATTCCAATGGTTTAGGACTAAAGTCAAAATTATTTAAAACATTATTTTATTCATTAGAGACACTTATTGTTCTTAAAGTAAAACTGTATGTATCTTATCTGCTGACTGTTTTACTAAGGAAGTGCATGTTTCACTCTCAGAATTCACCAAGCATTTGTTGAAAACATATTTACGCAACATCTTAAAAAATAACCATCTATAGCTGAACAACACTGAATGAACATTTTATGGGGTACCCAAACTCACTAAATAGAAAAACCTTATACACAGCCATTGAGGACAAAAAAGACAAAAAAAAAATCCATCTCAATATTAATTTCCTGAGAAAGGCAGGTGGTCTAGAACTCATTATAAAATATACTGCTAACCTGCATAATAGACTTGGGAGTCTAAAGAAACCACAGCTGCTTCCCCTGAAAAACTTTCAGAAATGTTGTGAGCACAGTGTTTTCTCAATGTGTTTCTTCTAGTAGTAATAAGAAGCTCAAGTTTAAACCATTTTAAAGATAACTATTATTCAGACCTCACTTGAAAGCACAAGGACATGACCTTCAACCTTTCATTAATGTGGAACTACATATTTACCTTGATTCTGCTGTATTAATATTTTTGTAGCAATGCCATTAATATTGTATATTCTACGAAGACAAGGCATTTTCCTAAATCACCATTGTTCAAAAAATTACTAGCAGCCTTTTGATTCAAAAGTTTCTGCATACTATCTCTGTTTCCAGAGTAGTTTCAAAATAAAAAAGTCCTAACATCTAACAATTATGTAGTATGGTTGGTCCTATTTTTGAAAACTGTCACCTATCAAATTCTGTCCCAGAAACAACTCTGTAGGGTAAACAAGACCACACCACATTTTTCAAAGAAACTGAAGGATACATAGGTTAGGTTGTTTATCCTAGTGCTGTTGGTCACTAGCAGAACCTGGATTGCTACTTCCTTCATCCCTGAAACTTCCACTCACCACCTCCTAGCCTGCGGGCACGTCCTTTCTCTCCCGAATAGGAGAACCAATGGCAGACTTACACAAACAGAAGAACAAAATTCAAGCAAGAAGGGCTGAGAATGATAACACTGAGAAAAGATCCTGACTGACAACAATGTCTTGAGCAGCTTTTCAAAACTTATGATTATGTTAATGTCATTGATTATTTTCATTTGTTTGTTTGAAAGACAGCAGTTTGCCTATAGAAAACCTTTAAAATGTTGTGAATTTAGACCCAGTAATTCTTTTTTTTCTTTTCCCTTTTTAATTACACTTGCTATTCCATATTATATTAATTTTAGGTATAGAGCATAGTGGTTAGACATTTATATAACTTACAAAGTGATTCCCCAGATAAGTTTAGTACTCACCTGGCACCATAATTATTATAATTTTATTGACTATATTCTCTGTGACTACTTGACATCCCTATGATTATCGTGTAACTACCAATTTGTTGTTCTTAATCCCTTCACCTTTCACCTGGCTTCCATAACCCCCTCCCACCTGGCAACCGTCATTTTGTTCTCTGTATCTATGAGTCTGTTTCTGTTTTGTTTGTTTGTTTTGTTTTTTAGATAAGTGATATCATATGGTATTTGTCTCTCTTTGCATGGGAAAAATGGATAAAATAAACAAATGAGACTGCATGAAACTAAAAGGTGTTTGCACAGCAAGGGGAACCATCAACACAATGACAGCATACTGAGTGGAAGACGATATTCACCAGCGATATATCAGATAAGGGATAATATCCAAAATTTATAAAGAACTCATACAACTTAACACCAACCCCTCCCCCACCAAACAATCCAATTAAAAAATGGACAGAGGACCTCAATAGACATTGCTCCACAGAGGACATCCACATGGCCAACAGACATGAAAAGGTGCTCAGGCACCAGTCCTCAGAAAAATGAAGATTAAAACTACAATTAGATATCACCTCACACCTGTCAGAATTGCTATTATCAATAAGTCAACAAACATGTGTTGGCAAGGATGTGGAGAAAAGAGAACCAACCCTCCTGCACTGTTGGTGGGAATGTAGATTGGTGCACCCACTGTGGAAAGCAGTGTGGAGATTCCTTAAACAATTAAAAAGAGAACTATTTTACAATCCAGCATAATTACTTCAGGGTATTTATTGAAGAAATCCAAAATAATTCGAAATGATATATACATCCCTATATCCATTGCAGCATTATTTATAATAGCCCAGATTTGGAAGCACCCTAAGTGTCCATCAATAGATGAGTGAATAAAAAAGTAGTGGTATACAAGTTATAAGAAAGAATGAAATCTTACCATTTGTGACCTAGAGGGTATTATGCTAAGTGAAATAAGTCAGACCCAGTAATTCTTTTTTTCTTTCCTTTGAAGATGCACAGCCCCAATTTCACTCAAGGAGGGTGAAAAACAGAGTATCTAATACATCTTTCTGGAGCATCAAGTTTATTACAAAATTTGAAAGAACCGAATACTTTACTAAGCACCTCCACAAACATGGAAGGAAAGAACAGGGGAGGAAATAGGGGCCCCAGGAAAAACAATTCAGTCTCTAAAGTTTCATTTGGGCGGGAGGAGAGGGGTGGATCTGTAGGGAAGGCAATATCTCGTCTTGACCCACAGGGGGTTCCAGGCCTTCCTGTAAGCCTCCTGCTGTGAATCCCCAGCAGAGAATGCCACAGCAGTTTGCACACTTCTGTTGTCCACTGGACCAAGTCTCTCACCCAGGGTCCTTGCACACACAGAGAGTATTTCTGTCACTGCTGTCACCTGCTACTGTTTAGGTCTGATCTTACTCACCATGTGCCTGGCCTCCCTGGAGCTTAGCACCTTCAAGTTCAGCATTTAAAATGCAAAGAGTGTGGCTTGACCTCCCCAGAGTCTGACTGTGGCCCTGCCTTGGTTGTTTACAATTTTAGAAATTATAATGGCTTGACTCTTGTCCTTTTGAGATGCTGTTTCTTGGTAGATGGCCTACAGCACATGAGTTTTAGTATGAAACTGAAGACCGTTCTATCCAACCTCTGCCAGCCCTGGCTGTGCCAGAGGGAAAAGTTGGGGTCCTAACATTAGGCTGCCCAGCACAGAGGAAGTTTTCCTTGTTGGTTCCCTTTGGGGCTCCACCACCACTGCTGCTGCTTTGGGAGGAGTGGGAGCCCCCAGGCCCGTGGTGAAGGAATGGTGACCCTTGACTCCAGGCTGGATAGGGAAATAGTCATCCTCAATTCCAGGCTGGTGAGAGGACTGGCAGGCTGAACCTCACAGGTTGGGGAAGGACTACAACTGTTAGGGGCAGGGTGTTACCCTGATGGTGCAGCCCTTCATCTTGATTTTTGTGGTTCTCAAGATTAGGTATGTGCCCATGAAATTGTTGTACTGTCTGTCTGTCCCTGAGCCCTGGATCTCATCCCTCTTAACCCCCCAGTTCCTCATTATCTCTGTTACCTGGGGGTCCATGTCATTACAGGGTGGCTTTCTATAAGGCCTGAGTTCCTCCTCCTGGCCCATGTTAAGCCTCGGGTCCTGCATTATATCTTCCAAGAGTCTTCTTTTGCTGGGGTCAAGCATCATTTTTTTTAAAGTTTTTGACTTAAAGTATGGTAGATGGATGTGCCTACTCAGTGATCTGCTGCTTCAGTTCCCAAAAGTCCCCTCCAATGAATGACCATGCCCTCACAGAACCTTACTGTCACCATCCTGTACAGAACCACCCAGAGGCTTCAAGAATCAATCAGTCATCATATGTTTGGCACCACGAGACCTCTAGGGTGACATGCGAGGGTGCCACAGACTGTGCTGAGTTTATGGCTGGTAAATTCACAACTGAGGCCAAAGTATGCAAGTTTTACATTCAGTTCAGCATCTAAAAATGTGTTCTCTGGCTTTAGGTCCCTGTGGGAAATACTCCTCAAGTGGCCGTACTCTACCACCGACACCAGCTGCTGGACCGTGGCTGGGGTCTCCCTCTCAGTCCTGTGGCCGAGGAATAATGTTTCCTTGAGGAAAGCACCTCAAATAATTTTATACTTGGGTTATTTAAGCCAAGTATAATGGAGGAACCCCACCAATGAATGACTTTGACAGTCACCTCTGTCCTGATCAGAACGTGCCGGGTCAACCTCACTTTGGCAAAGGTTCCCTGGCCGACAGTGTTTAGGAAGCTCGTAATGGTCAGTATGAGTCTCCTCACTGAAAAGGGATGGCTCCTAGTGTCATTTTTTTTCATGTTCATGTATGTGATCCATTTTCCCAGTGTCATTTATTAAACTGTCTGTGTACTCCATTGTATGTTCTTGTGTCTTTTGTCAAACATTAATTGGCCATATAAGTATGGCTTATTTCTGGGTTCTTTATTCCATTCCATTGATCTATGTATCTGTTTATATGCCAGTACCATGCTGTTTTAATTACTGTGGCCTCAAGGTATAATTCAGTATCAGAATGTGATGCCTCCAACTTTGTTGTTATTTATTAAAACTGTTGTGGCTATTCTAGGTCTTTTGTCATTCTATGAAGATGTTTTATTTATTTTATTTTTAAAAATATATTTTATTTTTTAAAATATATTTTATTGATTATGCTATTACAATTGTCCTATTTTCCCCCTTCATTCCCTTCCACCCTGCACACCCTCTCCCACCCACATTCCCCCCCTTTAGTTCTTGTCCCTGTGTCATAAGTTCTTTAGCTTCTACATTTCCCATACTATGAAGATGTTTTAGATTATTTGTTCTAGTTCTGTGAAATCAGCCCTTGGTATTTTGATAGGCATTGCATTGAATCTATACATTGCTTTGGGTAATATAGATATTTTAACAATATTAATTCTTCCTATCCATGAGTACAGTATATGCTTCTATTTACAAGCATTTTATTCCATTTCTTTTTTCAGTACTTATAATTTTCTAAGTACAAGTTTTCTACAACCTCGGTTAAATTTGTCCCCAGGTATTTTATTTTTATTGTTTGGTGCAATTATAAACAGAATTGTTTTCTTAGTTTCCTTTTTTGATAGTTTACTATTGGTATATAAAAATACAACTGACTTCTGAATATTCACTTTGTATTCTATTTTGCTGATTCATTTATCAGTTCTTGTTGATTTTTGGTGGAATCTTTAGGGTTGGTTTTCTTACACAGTACCATGTCATGTGCAAATAATGACAGTTTTACTTCTTCTTTTCCAATGTGGATGCCTTTTATTTCTTGTCTGATTGCTGTTTTAGGATGTCCAGTATTAAGCTAAATAAGAGTGGTGAAAGTGGACAACCCATTTTTGTTTGTGATCTAAAGAGAAACATTTCTGTTTTTTTCTTGTTAAGTATCATGTTAACTGCATGTTTATCATATATGGCCTTTATTAAGTTGACATATGTTTCCTTTATTTCCCACTTTGCTGCAAGTTTTTATCATAAGTGGGTGCTGGATTTTATCAAATGTGTTCTTTCCATCTATTAATATAGTCATGATTTTTATCCTTCATTATGTTTATGTGATGCTTCACATTAATGATTTGTGGAGATTGTACCAACCTTGGATCCCAGGAATAAATCTCAATTGTTCATGGTGTGTAGTCTTTTTAATGTATTGCTGAATTCTGTTTGCTAGTGTTTTGTTGGGAATTTTAGCATCTATGTTCATCAGAGATATTGCCCTATAATTTTCTTTTTTTAGTGTCTTTATTTGGTTTTTGAATTAGGATAATGCTGGACTTATAAAATGAGTTTAGGAGTGTTTCCTCTTCTTGAATGTTTTTTGTGAATAGTGTAAGCGAGATATTAGTTTTTTAAATGTTCAGTAAAATTTACCTGTGAAGCCATCCAGTTTAGGACTTCTGTTTGTTGGGAGTTTTTGATCATTGCTTTAATTTTGTTAGTTTTAATTGATATGTTCACATTTTCTGTTTCTTCTTGAAGATTGTATGTTTTTAGGAATTTATCCATTTTTCCCATATTGTCCAATTTGTTGGCATACAGTTATTCATAATATTTTCTTACAATCCTTTTTATTTCAGTGGTATTACTTCTCCCCTTTCATTTGTGATTTCATTTATTTGGGTTCTCACTTTTTTTTCCTTGATGAGTCTCATTAAAGGTTTATTTGTCTTATCTTTTAAAAGGACCAGCTCTTGGTTTTATTAACCTTTTGTATTATTTTTTAGCCTCTTTTGTTTATTTCCATTCTGACCTTTATTATTTCTTTCCTTCTCCTCACTTTGGGTTATGTTTGTTGTTATTTTTCTAGTTCCTTTAGGTATAAGGTTAGGTTGTTCATTTAAAATTCTTCTTGTTTCTTGAGGTAGGCCTGTTATATAAATTTCTCTATTAGGACTGCTTTTACTGTGTCTCATAGATTTGGGGTTGTTGTGTTTTCATTTTTATTTATTTCAAGGTGCCTTTGATTTCTTCCTTGATCTCACTGTTAACCCACTCATTGTTTAGTAACATGTTATTTAGCCTCCATGTTTTTGTGTTATTTCTTGTGATTAATTTTTAGTTTCATACAATTTTAGTAGAAGATACTGATACAATTTCAATTTTCTTAAATTTATTGAAACTTGTTTCGTTTCCTACCATGCAGTCTATCCTAGCAAATGTTCCATGTGCACTTGAAAAAGTGTATATTTTGTTGTTTTGGGGTAAAATGCTCTGATGATACCAATTAAATCCTTCTAGTCTGCTGTACCATTTAAAGTTGCTGTTTTCATGTTGATTTTCTGCCTGAAAATCTATCCACTGATGTCAATGAAGTGTTAAAATTTCTTACTATGGCTATACTACTGTTGATTTTCCCTTTATATCCCCAAGATTTGCTTTATATATTTAGGTGCTCCTATGTTGGGTACATAAATATTTATGAAAGTTTTATCCTCTTGCTGAACTGATTTCTTTCTCACAGGTAATGTCTTTTGTTTTTCACATAGCCTTTGTTTTAAAATTTATTTTGTCTGGTACATGTATTGCAACCCCAGTTTTTTTTCATTTCCATTTGCATGAAATGTCTTTTCCCATCTCTTTACTTTCATTCTTTCATTCTGACATGGGTCACTTGTAGAAAGTATATATATGGGATCTTGTTTTCTTATCCATTCAGCTACCTTATGCCTTTTGACTGAAGTGTTTAATCCATTTACCATAAAGTGATTATTAATAACTTTATTTCCATTTTATTTTTTATAATTATGTCCCTCTTCCCCCCTCCTTCTTTAAACAGTCTCTTTAACATTTCTTGTAAGACTGGTTTGTTGGTAATGAACTCCTTCAGCTTTTTCTTGTCTGGAAAGCTATTTCTACTTCCATTAAAAATGAGATCCTTTCTGGGTAGAGTAGTCTTGGTTGTAGATCCCTGATTTTCATCATTTTGAATATTTCATATGCAATGTGTTCTGGCCTGAAATGTCTCTTGAAAAATCAACTGACAGTTTTATGGGAGTTCCCTTGAAGGAAACTAACTGCCCCTTCTTGCTGTTTTTAAGATATTCTCTTTATCTTTAACCTTTGCCATTTTAATTATGATGTGTTTTGGAGCGGACCTCTTTGGATTCATCTTGTTTTTAACTCCCTGTGCTTCCTGGACTTGTATGTTTATTTCCTTGTCCAAGTTAGGGAAATTTTCAGTCATAATTTTTTCAAATAGATTTTTCATCCTTTGCTGTCTCTCTTCTCCTTGTAGTATCACCATGATGCAGATGTTGTTATTGGTTAATGTTGTCCCAGAGGTTTCTTCAGCTATCTTTCTTTTTTTTTCTTTTTGCCAAGCTGATTGTGTGTTTTCTGCTACCCTGTCTTTCAAATAACTGATTTGATTTTCTGGTTCATCTAACTTGCTGTTGATTCCTTCTAGTTTATTTGTTTCAGATATTACACTCTTTCATTTTTGACTAGTCCTTTTTTTATGGCTTCTCTGTCACTTTCATGCTTACTAACTCTTTAAGTTCTTAGTGAGTTTATTTATTCCTCCTCTAAGGTCCTTGAGCATCTTAATAACCATTGTTTTGAACTCTGTCTAATAGGTTGCTTGCCTGCATCTCATTTAGTTCTTTCTCTGGAGATTTCTTCTGTTCCTCATTTGGAGCATGTTTCTTTGTCTTCTTGTTTTGGTAGTTGTCCATATTGTTCCTGTGTATTAGGTAGATCTACTATGTCTCTTAGCTTTGTCACAGTGGTCTTATGTAATAGGTGTCTAGTAGGGCTCAGTGACACATTTACCCTGATCACATGAGCTAGGTGCTCCAGGAATGTCCCTTGTATGAGTATGTGAACCCTCCTATTGTAGTTGAATCTTGATTGATGTTGGTCTGCCCATGGATGGGTTGACTCTTAGCCTGGCTATGAGGACTGACCTTGGCCACAGTTTATAAGCTGCATGCAAGTGTTGATGCCACAAAGGGAATTCACCCCAGTAGCAGCTGGTGACTGTCAAGATCTTCCTTTAGGTGTGCCACTTGTGGAGCTAATTGCATCATGCTGTGATGGGGTCCAAAGCCTGCCACTGGGTGGGTTTCTCCTGGGGCCTCTTGGGAGGGACTCCCAAGTGTGGGTCAATGTCAGGTGCTATTTGTGACCAGCTGTTTGGAGTTACAAAGCAATCCATAGTTTGTGGCTGCCTCTTCTGGCCTGGGTATGCATGGAATAGATCAAGCTGTGCATTGAGGTCAGCTTCTAGCAGTATTAAGCCTGGGGTCAAGTCAACAAAAGGCCCAAAGAATCTCAAGATCCACCTCTTCCTCCTGGCTGCCTGTTAGGCTCAGTCACTAAATGAACCTCTGGAAGTATGCAAGATTCATTAGGTAGGTTCTCAGTGAGTCATCAGGTAGGGGTGAGTGGTGTTCACCAGAATGATACAGATTCTAACTCAGCACCACTGCTGAGTTTGAGGCCTCTCAGGGTACATAAAGGCTAACTGCCACCTGTTTCTGGGTACCTGTTTACCTTTGTGGTGGATTAGGGTCTCAGGGAATCATTAGGTTGAGACCAGCAAAGTTCATCAGGCCAAAACAGACCAAGATTAAGTTGTCTGAAGGGAGGGCTCTGCAGAGGAATGGTGGTGGTAGTCAAGCATGTGAGGGAAAGATGTTCCAACCTAGAGCTATACAACTCAATCTCTCCTAGAGTATGCCTTGACCTTCTCAAGAACTTTCCAAGAAAGTCTGCACCATGAGCCCAGGCTGGAAGCAGCCATCTGACTCCTCTGTAAGGTGCAAGCATGGCAGGGTGGGTCCACTGGGAGTCAAGAGTGTAAAATTATCTTGCAGGGAATGCAGTGTGGATTGGGTGGGGGAGCAGTTAATGACCCCCATCCTACAGCCAAACAACTCAGTGTCTTCTTATGTGCATCTCTGACACCCCGAGTCTGCCCAGACCTCCTCACGGGTCCTCCAAAAAAGTCTGCATCATGGGTCTAGGCTGACCTCAATAAGCTGACTCCTCTAAAGGGCATGGACTTGTCAGGATGGAGCTACATGGAGTGTTTGTGGGGAGGGTTAGTGCATTCCCCCTTGCTAATGCTATGTGGAGGGGAGTGCCTGACCCAGGAAAGATGGCATTTGTAGGTGGCATGGGGGAAGGACTCAGCAGAGAGACCTTGGTGGCTATCCCTGCAGGCTCTCCCTAGAGCCACACTACCCATTTTTTCCCTGTATGACTCTAGTCTGCTTAGAGCTGCCTTCCTTTAGCTGTTGCTGTGGGTGAGTGCCTGAGAATGTGATTTTGTACACTGGCCTTTTAAGAGGTTATTGGATTTCTAGCAGACTGCTGTCTTTCCTTAGCACACAGAATCCCCACTGATTTTTCACAGCCTGATGTTATGTGGGCTCCTTTTCCCAGCTCTGGTGCTCTTGGCTGGGGAGCCTGGCCTGGAGTTGAGATTCCTTGCTCCTCAGGAGGAACTTTGCAGCTGTGATGTCCCTCCATATTCTCAACCACCATACACAGGTGACGGGACAGACTTTTTTACATCTCCACCCTTCCTACCAGTCTCAGTGAGGCTTCTTCTGTAAATCCTTGGTTATAAGACTTCTACTCTGCTAATCTTCAGTTGGTTATTCAGGTTGATAATTCCATAATTTAGTGTAATTCCAGTTTTGTCCTTGGAGGAGGTGAGTATAACTTGTATGTACTCTGCTGCCATTTTGGATCCCTTCCTTAGTAATTCTTAAGGACAATAGAGGAAGAAACAAAATAACATATGGCTAACCTTTGAGGCACTTTGTTCCTTATCATTACATATGTGTGTCATCGAAAAGGTTAAGGTCAAATGTGGACATGTCAAGAAATCTACTGTGATGGTCTATATTATTTTATTAGTGAGATCACATTCCAGTACTTTCAGTAACAACCATCTTGGATATTAATTTGTAAAAGTGTAGTACTAGAATAATATTTCCCCAGTGATTTACACTGATCAGTTGTGTGTTATGCTTAACAATGAAGGAGATTACCAGGGCTGGTAATCATAGACCCCAACCACACAGCTTTACTTTGATCAAGGCCCTGTGTTTTTTTTTTTTTTTTAACTCTCTTGGAGTAATTGCTGGTATCCAATCTATCTTTGGACCATTAATGTGGCTAGTTGGAGTAGTGAGGGAAAATCTGCCTTGGTCCTAACTCTATCTTATGTTCTTGTCCCATATATAAATTGAGTAAAAGTTAACTTCAGTCCTTGAATTAAGATGTCTGGTGGATGGACACTTTGGATATGCATCTATACCAATAACTTTATTTCAGTAGCGGAGATTTAGAAACAATTGTAACACAATCCCAACACCCCACACATGCACTGCATGATTTTTTAAGTGTCATATACATTTTCAAGTAAAACTTATATACCACAGTATGGCTCAATTCCAAATACAGCTTGATTCTGATGAATATTATAGAAATTATATATCCCCATCTTGGTTCAATGCTATCTGTGAAGCAAAAGAAATGTGAAGCTCTTGAAATTGTTTAAAGCTCAAGATACTTGATTTTAAGGATCTCTGATTCATATTCATTCTTAAAATAGACTGCAAAAATATAAACGGGAAATGTTGCTGGGTGAGCCATTCCAAACTTTTCATGACATGTCCCCGGTGTCTTTTCTGAACTCTCTACTTCAAGCACCAGTGGCTAAAATATGTCAGACTATTTGTAATTGGTTATACAGTGGTACCTCAGTACTCACTGTTAATTTGTTCTGGAATTCCTGATGAGTGCCCACACTGACGAATACCAAACAAACTTTTCCTATAAGAAATTCTGTTTGTGGTTCAGGGTGGTGTCACGACTCAGCTCCAGCAAGTGTGATGAGTCCCGAGCAAGCACTGAGTGCTGAAACATTTTTTCTCGTCAAAATGCAACAAGTACCATGTTTGAGGAGGTTTGAAGCCAATGAGTACTGAAGTACGAATGCACTTAGTAACATTTTTAGCATTACCTACCTACAGCAGCATTACCTATTTTTGGCACATGTATTTTGTACCTCTTAAACACATATAAATGTATAAATTTATCTTTATAACCACTTCTTCTAGAAAGTAGTTGTTCTCTCCCTCTCTCTCTCTCTCTCAATCTTTCCCCTTGCCTCCTTTCCTCCTACCTTCTGCTTATTTTTCCTTCAAACTCCCCCAGACCAGTCTTCCTCCCATCTGTCCCCCATCCTTCCCCACACCTTTTTTCTTGGCAAGAAGGAAGGTTTTATTGTTTTTATGAAACAGGCTTCTGAATATTTGTGCATCAGTCCTTAAATCTCTCTATAGAAATCACAATTTTGGTTTTCAGTGCAGATTTGTGTAAGAAACAATAATAGAGGAGGGGGAAATGTACATGGAAGATACAGCACTCAAGAGGGAATAAGTACGTAAGCAAATATATCATTTCAAACACCTAGAAGATCAGTTATTGCAAATTTGTCTGAGAAACAATAATTCATGCCCCCTCAATAACCTAGAATAAATACCCTAATGTTTAAAAGTGGCCTGAATGTGCAGGCTGGAAAAACATGGCCCAAACCAACCAATATATTTCAATGTTGCTCACAAATCAAGCAACTTCAGCCTCAGATTTAGAGCTTGTTCTTTGTAAAAATTGGTGCCCATCTGCAGATTAGTTATGGAACTGCTCACTTACAGCTTTTGAAAAATCATTAAACTCCATTTAAATAATCTGGATTTCAAGGCCTTTCGCCACCTAGTCCAATGCGTGTTTCCAGATCTACTGAGCACTTCTTATGTAGACAACTCTGGAGTCAATTTGAAATTCTTGTTTCTTCTAAAAGATACTCACATGCAGTCTGTCTACTAAGAATTCTCCATCTTCTTGTTCCCACCTCATTGTACCTGTCCAAACCTAGCCAGAAGTTATCCATCTCTCCTTCCTCGGAATACCAATGGCATTTATAGCACTTATTTTGTACATTGCCATTATGTCTGAATGACTTATTTCTTCCAATAAACTCTCTTAAAGCAGACATATGTTTTACCTATCTTGACATTAGTCAAATATCTTGACATTAGTTTAGTGGTTTGCATAGAGTATGCATTCAATACATGTTGATCAATATGGATGCTATGAATTAAAGGTTAATTTACACATTTTAAGAGAAACAAAACTGGATTTTTCTAAAGGTATGACCTGTAAATGTTTTAACAGTTGTTTCTGAGGTGTTTTGCTAGAATTTTGTTTTAAATTCGGTCCTGGATAAAGTACAGTGTCTTCTTTGATAGTTCAAATGAATCATGTACCAACCAGATTTAAACTATCAACCTCTTTATTTTTTTTAGTAGTCAAGTTGATTAACATAATATTAGTCAGTGTTCCTGAGGCACTGAGTTACACTTTAATCATTACTTCAGTAAAAATACTTTTAGAGAAAACTGTGACAGTATTCACTGATAACATTCTGTAAAAATAAAAAGTCCATTCTTTAATTTAGAAGACAGCACTGTAAAATTGATTTCCTCACAGAGAAAAAAATGATCTCCAGCAAATATTGATATGAAACATTAGAACAATTTCCAAGGTTTTATAATAAATACAGGTACAAGAAACAAAGAGAGGTTAATGTTCAATCATTTTTGGGGGGGACCATTTAAAATTTATTCACTGGATTTTTAATACATGTATTTTTTTCTCCAAGCATTTCATCAAGCATTCTGTTTTATGTGGGAGTTTCTATTGCTTCATAGATACAATCAGTGGTCTATATGGCTATCAGTACTGCAAACTGTTTATTAAAATTTCAATTGAAATAGGCAGCTCAAACATGGGAAATTCAGAAAAAGAGCATCCTTAAAAAATGTGCTCTCTGAAACATTCAACATCACAGTTGCCATGGTTTTCTTTCTTAAAAAAAATAGAAAGAGATCTAATTTTATCTTGCTGTTAAATGTAACCAGAGAGACATTATAAGGAAAAACATCTTGCTTGTTAGTCCACTAGTATACCTTGATATATTTTAAAAACACACTACAAAATATTTCTTCATCTAATAATTGTTTATTGAACACCTACTATGAACAATGTATTGTGCTACATATTATGAAGAAAACTAAAGATGAATAAGAGGGGCATTGGCATTCCTTAGCTCCTATTTGGTAATAGGGGTGAGGGTGAGCAGGAGCAATGTATAGATAAGTAACTTCATACAGAGGAGACATTCTCAAACTGCGAGTTGCTGAGGCGGAAATGCATCACAATCCTTTTTCTGTACTGCTCTCTAGTTCTTACAGAGTCTGGAACATAACAGACCCCCGGTGCACATTTGTTACTGAGTACGTGCATGGCTGCGGGGAGTACTATGGTAGCATTGATGGACATGCTTCCGTGGGAACATGGGACTGATGCAGTTTCTAGAGATTTGCTTTTCAGAAGAGGCTGCCTGGAAGGTGTCCCTATGCGAGAAATTTTCCTTTACCTTTATCTAAATACCCATAAAGCACTATTATCAGAAGGGAGAGTGAATTTGGTGCACAATGCTCATTAAGAAACACAAATAAACATGTCATATAGTGTTATAATAATAATAATTACAACCAACAGGTATTCCCAGTTTACAAAGTTATCTCACTGGATTATCACATTTGTTTCTCAAAACACTTCTGCATAAATGTCATTACCCTCATTTTACTAATGGGGAAACCAAGAGATTAAACAACCTGGAGGTGATCACCAAGAGTGTTTACCAGACCTAAGGCTAGAATGCACGGCATTCTGGACTCCAGGGTAATAAATTCCTGTGCACTGTACCATCATAGATTAAGGTTGGTACTTCTACCTTAAAACTTTTTAAATTAATTCAATAACTAGGTTACTTAACTTTACTGTTATTTTATTGGGTGGGACTCCTTTTAAAATGGTAACAAATTGGCAGTTAATGCTTAGCATGTATGTGAACTAAATTTGTTGAGAAAAGGGCTGGGTTTTAATGTTTTTAAATAAAATCTTTAGTTGCAAGTGTAAGTATGGCCCTATTAGATTCCAACAGTCAATACGTTCTGAAATAAAATGATGCAGACATTACACTTCCACATGAGGGGATTCCAGGGATTTCAAACTTAAAATTGCCAAACCATTTGCTGATTGATCACTGAGTCACCAAACGGGAATAATGGCATCGAAGCAACTGTACGTCTTTGTATCTGGTACACTGTGAAAACTGCCATGCTGCATCAGAGTCAGTGTTAGAGAGACGGTTTCATCATGGTATTATGTAGTTGGAAGAGCATTACATTTGGAGTCACAAGAAAGGTTTGAATTCTATATTTACTATTCATTAACTGTATGTTCTAGGAGAAGTTGTCCAACCTTTCTAAACATTTTCCCTCCTTCAGAAATGGGAATGACCTAATACACAAGAATCATATGAGAATCAGATAAGATGTCTTACGTAATGGCACATAAATTAAAAGAGGTGAGGTAATTACACAAACAACCTTCTAGAACATCTCTACACTCTTTCAAAGGCTAAATTCTTCCATCTGGATTCTATCTCTTCATCCTCTCAATGACTGTGCTCCTGCAACAGACACCTTTCCACATCACCTCTTCTCTCTTGCTTTGTCCTGTTACTGCAGGCACTGCTCTAGCAACACTTTTCTTTGAAGAAAAACAAACAAGCATACAAACTCCCTTTCCTCTACTTCTCCTTCCAGCTGGTCTCCCACGTCACTGTTGCCTCCACTGCCAAGTGACTGAAAATAATTTTTAAAAATATTCTCTGTCTATACTTTTTCATCACACAGTCTCTTCCTAACCTACTCTCTTCAGGCTTCAGTCCCTTCCATTCATTCCACTTAGACTGCTCACGTACACGTCATCAGTGACTTTCATGTTGCCTTCTTGTGGCTCTCACCTGCCAGACCTTATGGGGCAGCGATCCTTACGGATGACACTCTCTCTTGTGGGACCCTTTTGCTCACCTTCTGCAGTACCAAGGTCATCCGATTTTTCTGTCATTTCACTGGCCACCCATTTTCAGTCTTCTGGGTTAACTCTTCCTCTTCTGTTCCATCCAAGAGCTGGAGTTACTTGTTTTCTCCAACTATATTCTCTCCTTAGGTAATGTGTCCAGTCTTATAACTTCACATACTATCAAGTGCTTTTCCCTCCCAGGGTTGTAGCTGTAGCCCTTACATATTCCAGAATTTCAAAATTGAATGCCCAACTGTTTATGTGACATATCTATTTGGAAAGCACTAATATGCATTTTAAAACTAACAAGCTCAAAAGAGATCCCTTAACTCCCATCTCCTCAGTTTGCCCCTCTCCCAGTCTTCAACTTTCCAGTATGTGACTCCACATCTATCAGGTTGGCTGGGACAGAAATTTATAAGCTATCTGTTCTTTCTTTCTCCCTTTCTCCCCTCGCCTCCCTTCCCCTTCCATTATCTTTCCCTCCCTCCCTCCCTCCCTCCCTCCCTTCTTTCCTCTCCCTCTCTCTCTCTCTTTCCCCTTCCTTCCTTCCTCCTATTCTCCTCTTTCTTTCCTTCCTTCTTCTCTTTCTTATCTCTCTCTTTCTTTCACCACCATCTTCCATTTCATCATCAGACCCTGTAGGTTGTTTCTTTCAAAGATCCACCTTTTTGCATATCCATGACAATATTCTCCTGCACAACCCCATGATTTCACTCTAGATAATTTTAATTGCTCCCTCACACACAACAGTCCCAGTCATCCTTTCAAATGAGAATCAGACCCCAACAAGTTCTCACTTAAAACCTTCTAATGGCTTCCCACAACACCTATGATACAAATCCTTTATGCCTCTGCTTCCTCTAAAAATTTGTCACACGTCCTTCCTCCCTTGTCTACTATGTTCCAGCCACCTGGTTTTTATTCTGTTCTGTTAACTTAACAAGCTCCTTCCCAGCTAGGACCCTTTGCATTAGTTGGCCTGGAATGTTCACTCCTTTGTTTTTCACATCATAGCTTAAATGTCTGTTCCCCCAAAATCTTCTCTGATGAATTAAAGTAACCACCGCTCAGTCTTTTATTGATTCAAAATCTCTTCATACCCCTTATCACAGCAATATTTACTTAGGTATATTTTATTCACATCTATCTTCCTGCATAATAATTTAAGTTCCATGAGAGAATGTACCCTAGCTCCCTGCTATATATTCAGACTGTGTTCAACACAGAGCATCTATACAATAAGTATCTGTTGACTGGACAAATGAAAAGATTTATCTTATCTTACTCTACATCCAATGAAAAAATCAAAATTATCTTTTTATTTCTTGCTGTACCACATTACAAAAGCTTATTAAGTCAGTTTAGTTGGGAGTCAACTAAATATAAGCTAGCAAGCTACAAATTAGCTTCATCATGGAAAGCTTCTCCAGGCAATTTTCGATCCCTCCTTTCTTCTCTCTTTTCTTCCTTTTCTCCTTCTTCCCTCCCTCCCTCCCTCCCTCCCTCCCTAATTCCCTCCCTCCCTCTCTTCATTCCTTTCTTCTATACTTATTTGCTACTCTAGGCCAACAATATTTATGGTGTAGCTACTCTGATCTCTTTTATTTTAGTCTGTGTTAGGTAGTAAATAATTCTCCCAATTCTTTGTTGACATAAAGTGTGGGCTATTCAGAACCAAAAGGAACTCAGAAAAATCAGACCTTTTTGTGGAAATGATAATGGTAAAACTTGTTACCTTTACAAGTATGGTCCATGAGGACACAACTATAATTCCCTAGAATCCTTAATCTAATTTGATTGTAAAAACAATAACATATTTGCTGTGACAGGAATATGAGGGCAAAGGAAGTAATGTTCCAATGTACTTCAGAGACCTTTGGCTACATTTATTCTTGAAACATAAATGTAATCAGGCTGCCAAATTCCTGGGTTTCCTGAGAGAAAATTTTAATCATCTGCTTTTTTGTAAACATTGCTCTGTCTTTCTCAAAGAGGCTAAGACTGTATAGATGTGTAGAGAAAAACATTTTTTTCTTTAACTTTAATCATGTCTTTAATTCTGTTGATACAGTTCCTCATTCTCAGACTTTCATATTTTACTTCTTAAACTATAACTCGGAATTATAGGAAGGTAGAGATGATAAGGGTTCCAACATAGTCCAATCTAATCTCCTTATTTTCTAATGAGAAAATGGAGTCTTGGCCAGGAGAAATAACCAGCTATAGTCACAGAGCAGATCACTGTTATTCACTACATTCCACAGCTCTCAGAATTCTTTCTACATCACTCCACTGCCTCGCACCACAGTACACAAGGTAAATGGTTGTCAAAATTGCCATTTCTGAATGAAACACATATACTGCATGACTCAGCACTTTGTTTTCAGAGACTTACAAAATTAATGAACAGTAACCGTGAAGATTCCTTACCTTTTGAGCTACTTTTAAATTACTTAACTAGTTGTTCTCAAACATGTCTAGAAGTTAAATTTACCCAGAGGTGGAAAATGTATCCTTAAAAAACACAATTTTTTTATTGGAAATAATTGTAAATTTAGGGAAAAGTTATTTAAGAATAGTATTTAAATCTCTCAGTTTCCTTTTACCCATATTTAATAATTTTAAATATTTTGACCACAGTTATAATTCTCTCCCTGATATATGGGTATGTGTGTGTGTGTGTAGTAGAGGTCAGACACACACACACACACACACACACACACACACTTATGTTATTTTTTGAAGATATTTGTGAGTAGGTTGCATATATCATGCCTCATTACCTCTTACTACTTCAGTGCATATTTCTTAAGATCAAGGATATTTCTCTAATGTAACACGGTCCACTGGTGTTGACAATGATATAATACTATTATCTAATCTATATTCTCTTTTCTAATTTTGTCAGTTTTCTCAATAATGTCCTCATAGTAATTTTTCCTCTAGTAAAAGATTCAGTCTAGGATAATGAGTCTAGCATATAGCTGTCATGTCTCTTTCATCTCTTTTACTCTGGAACAGTTTCTCAGCCTTTGTCTTACATATATTGGCACTTTTTTGAAGAGTATGAGCCAGCTCTTTTATAGAATCTACCTCATTTGGGGTTTGTTGGATATTTCCACATGATTAGATCCAAGTTAAAATGTACCCAGTCAGAATATTACAGAATGATGTTGTGTCTTTCTTGAGGTATCACATTCAAAGGCACACATCCACTTGCATTTTTTTTGAGATACCAAATTTTGTCACCTGGTCAAAATGTTATCTAGTTTTTTTCAGAGTGTAGTTAAAGATCTCTCCAATTGCAACTTATCATCAGTCTTTGGGGAGACATTCTGAGAACATGCAATTATTATGCTCCTCATCTAATGTCCCTCTTTTGATTTATCATCCACAGATGATCTTTGCCTGAACCAATCTTAACTATGATGATTGCAAATGATGATTTTTCCCTTTCCAATTTATGGTATTATTAGAAGGCTTAATGGGTCCTATGTTAGAATGCATCAGAATTGTCTCAGGCTCCTTAGGTTCCAGGCCCCACAGATTTTGATTTACTAGGTCTGAAGTAGTACAAAGGAATTTGCATGTTAAATAAGCAGAAGAGGGCTATACTAGAAATATAAGAGGTCCAAAGCATTAAAATTTGTATGGTATATATGCATTACCTCCTGCTTCTCCCATTCCAACCCCTTGAAGTGAAAAGTATTAGTAAAAACAACACCAAACCATAAAATAAAAATTTTAAGTGACCAACAAGGTTCAGTTATTATCATGGTAATTAATTTAAAATACTAAATGTTAGACAAAGTTTTTCCATAACATTATGTTAACATAACATTTTTTTGGTAACACTGCTTTGCTGGTTCCCTAAGCATGTTCATGGTCAGTCTGCTCCAGGGAGGTCTGATAGAAGTGGTCTTGTGACCATGCTGGCCCAGGCCAATGCATTCATATGATTTGTTTTGCTAATGTAAAACTGGTACCTTGGCTGACACTGAGAAGCAATCTGCCAGAGAGGCAGAGGCTGCATTAGCTGTTGATGCTAAAGAAACACTTTACAGTCTATATGCTACCTCACCTAAACATAAGTTATAAGGATGGATTATTGGTAGAGATTCATTATCCATTTACTCAACAAATACTTGTTGAGTTCCTACTAGGCGAAAATACTGAGCTTGTGTCTGGGGGATTACAAAGATGAAGGAGATAGATCGTGCTTCATAGGAGCTTGGGAGCAAGAGATCAGAGCTGCTATTTTCCCTGGAAGGATTTTCCAAACTCAAGGATTAAAAAAGAATAACAAAACAGGACACACACTTTGAACTTAGAGAGATATGAGTTCAAATCTTAACTCTATTTCTTCTTAGCTGAAGAAATATTTGGTAAGTTACTTAACTTTGATGGCTCTTGGTTTCCTCATCCATAAAACACTAACTCATTCCTCACAGGGATGGCTGAAGGATTAACAAAACAACATGTGTTGGGTACTAATGCATTATTTGGCACATAAGTTCTCCACAAGGGTAGCTGTTATGCTATCAAATATAGTATATATACTATATCATGAACAAATTACAATAATTGGTGATTTGCTTTATATTGTGAGGCTGTTTATGTGCACACACACATACACACATATGTATCATTTTTCTTTCTAAATTTAAACAAGTTAGTAACTAATTTTACTTAAATGATTTTACTCAAGACATTTGTTCCCCTAGAAATTTGTATCAGGAAAGAAGTTAGTAAAAGAAAAGCACACCCATTTCCAACAGGAATTGCTGATCTACGTCCTGCTGTTGTCATACAACCCCCCCAAACACTGCATGGTTTATAAAATGGGTGCAACATGGCCAACGCATGAATAATTAATATCTGCCATTCTTATCCCACAAATGGAACCTGAGGCATCTTATGAGGATGAGACAGCTTCTGAATTATTTTTCCCTGAAGCTGAACTGGAGGTTTATTTTCACATAAGATCCTTATAAATCTCTGTAAACTGTCTTTTGGAGTGGGGTACAGACAGGCAGAAAGTAAACATAGACAGTCCCTAATCTCCAAACATACTGTATAAAAAGATCACCGCTGTCATTTTAATATTTTCTAATATGTTTATAATGCATTTTAACATAACAATCCATAAAATGTTACTCCTTTCAGAAGTTAAAGAATAACTTTCATCTTTAACATTTGAGAAACTGTTCAATGGGATTTTTAAATATAATGTGACTGATGATTAATGGCATATTGTTGTACACTTTTACCATAGAACCTAGCAGAGATAAACACAGAGATAAAGATAGATAGATAGATAGATAGATAGAGATTGAGAGAGATAGAGCAATATAAAAATGATCTATTTATCTACTTATCTATTCATGCCAAGCCACTTCACATTATAAACATCTCAGCCAAAAGTGGGCTTAAATGATCTTTCCAAGATTTTAAGTTTGGTATTTTACCAAAGATAATTTAACTGTGAAGGTCTTTCAAACAGAACTATTTAGTTCTTGCATACACTTGTCTTGTATATATATTGGTCTAAGTTATTTTTGCATAGAGGACTTAATATTTAATTTAACTTAATTGCCTTCCTTCTTGAAGCCAGCAGGCTCGGTTTACAAATGTGTGATCTACTGTGGCAGCTTCCCTCCTGCTCAGGGAAAGGCACAGAGCCATAAGCAGCCTACATCCTCTCTTCACCCCAGTGCCTAGGGCTCAGGCTGCTCAAAGCACAGATCCCCTCTTACTCTATGGGTTTGAAACACACAGCCCCATTTCAAGGTGTAGTCAGCTTCCCTCTGTTTTCCTCTGGAATATAAAAACCAGGTAAGAAGGCAAAGACAGACCCGGGGCCTCCCCTCCCATTCATACTGCACTGTCCCTTCACTTCAAATCAAAAACAATAGGTAAAGAAAAATAATGATTTAATTTCTTACTTGTTTAGTTTTCTAGTACTATTATTTGAAGATTTCTTCTGAATCTTTTTCTAGTGTAAGCACTGATATTTATTTTGCAGAAATGCATTTGTCTGTGGGAGATACTAATTTGGAATCAACATAGAGGAGCTATCAAAATACCTTAGAAATTTTTAAATTTCTTTTTTCAAGCAAGTTTCAATGACATTTAATAAAGATTTACAGGTTACCAAGTTGAGAAATATTTGAAAACTGATTGCATATTAATCATTCACTAATACATTCCAACTGATCTCAGAAAAAGAGAACATGAAGCCAAACAACTGCTTGGAAGAAAATTTGATATGTATCATACTTTTAAAATTACTCGATGGGCAATTTCAACCTGACAAATTATATCATTTGAACTATTTAATTATTTGTTACCTTCTGCTTGTGGGTAGAGTAGTTTGTATCAGATGAGCACTGCCCTTGGGAACAAGTAGAAAAGCAGGAGAAAGGACCCAATCATCTGTCTGAGTGTGCTGGAGAGCTGGGAGGTGACACGAAGTGGAGAGAGTACACCTCTTGCATTAAAATGAGTGTCCTTTATAGCTATACTTATCCTGGTGGCATTTGCCAATTCAGCATGGGGAGAAGGGTGAGAATTGTAGCTTTTCGCCAAAGGAGATGCACCTTTAAGTGGTACTAAAACCAGTACAGCTTTGGGTAGACATCTGGGGAGCCTCAAGCACAGAAATGTTTACCACCAGAAAAAAAAAGATAATTTCTGGGGCTATGTGGGACAGAATGTTAAAGACCTAAATGGAAAGCCTCTGAAAAGCAATATAAAGTTTTGGCAATCTTGTAAGACAAGGATCCACAGGAAGAGGGGTCTTAAAGAAACATCAGACTTTCAGCTGAAAACTCTTGAGAACCAGATGAACTAGAGGTAGATTCTCTTCAGAACTGCTACTGAAGTCTCCACATGACACAGTCCCTGATTAAGATGAACTACCATATTATCTGCATAGTGAAGGGAAGGATGGCTCCATTACGGAGAAAGATCCATCATCTGGATCCTCTATAATCTTTAATATACAATATGTAGTACTTAATAAAAAATTATCAAATATGCCTCCAAATACTCCCAAGATAACATAAAAACCAAAAGAAAAAGTAGAAAATAGAAACACAGACACAGGTGATTAAATATGTGAGTTTGATAAATAACTTCTATATTTAAAATAACTCTGCTGGAGAGAGATGGGAAAGAATTTTATCAGAATATTGCAATTTGTAGAGTCAAACAATAATTCTAGAACTGAGAAATACAGTATCTGAAATTAACCTATTATGTGGATTAAACAACAGATTTAGATGTGGCAGCAAACAGGAACAGTGAACTCAAGAAAGTCAGTAGAAAATATCTGGATTTAAGCAGAGAAGTAAAATAATGGAAAATACAAAAAAAGTAACTTTAGAGACACGTGGAACATCGTGAAAGGGTATAAAGGCAGTGTAGATGGAAACTGCAGAAGCACCACAGAGAATGAAGAAGAAGCAAGAGAGAACTGCAGTCAGGAATGAAAAGCGATAGTAAAAGTAAATATGTAAGAATATACATATAAAAAGAAATATTGACTGCCATTTGGCTGTATAAAACAATAACAGACGTGTCTCCGCCAAGCCTAAAATATATGTAGAATAAAAAGAATGGCAAAAGCAATGTAAAAGGTGAGAGGGAAAATAAAGTTTAGTATTCTAATGATCTAAAATTACTAGGAATTTGGTAAAAATAGTATTTTTATTAGATTGTAATAAGTTAAGAACTCATGTAATTTCTAGGGTAAAAATTGAAGAAGAGTGAAAGAATGTGTAACAACAAATTTATATAGAGGAAAATGAGGTATTTTGATTAATTCCAGAAAAAGGCAAGAAATAAAGAAAAACAATTAAAAAAACAGGTAGCTATATGGTAGGTATAAACCAAAATGATCAGTAGTTACTTTAGATTTAACAGTATTAATATTCCAATTTATAATCTAAGATTATCACACTAAAAATAAATACAATCCCCAACTATATTCTGCTTACAAGAGATATACCTTAAATATAAGGACACAGGAAGGTTGTCTATACATAACCATGCAGAAAGAAACAGCATGCAAACATCAACTGTGAGAACGGGAGGGCTCTTCTCCTACCAGACAAAGCAAGCTTTGTGGCAAGAAGCATTACTAGACATAAAGAATGGGTGCCAGTTATTAATTTATTGTCTCTCAGCCCCAAAAGGATTAATTCACTTGCTGCAGGTTCTATGTCTATAATCCTTGGAGTTCTCTTTCTACTTATTTTAGTAGTTAACCACTTTTTAATCCAGTTAACTATTCTTTATACTAATCTGCTTAATCTAGTTTCTCTTTTCTGACTCTATTTCAATGGACATGAAAGGATATTTTATAACAAAAATGGAGCTATACAAAGAAAAGACAGCACAATTCTATCAATAAGTTGGCTTTAAATTACACAGAGCAAAAATTTACATTTCTCCAAAAAATGACAAATCTTGACTCATAGTTGAAAGTTTTAATAATTTACCTCTCTCAATAACTAAGTTTCAAAAAAGGAAAAAGAAAATAAAGAAAAGGAAAAATAGTAACTTTTAAAGACATACAACCTCTGAGCAACACAGGTAATAAAGTTGACCAAATTTATATACATAGAATCCTGCACCAAAGACATCAAAACATATGTTCTTTTTCGAGTATACCTGAAACCTTTACAAAAATTGACCATGGTTCCATCATAAATCAAACAACAACAAATTTCACATTTTATATAGAAATACAAAGAGCTAAGAATAGCCAATTTAAACTTGAAGAACAACAAAGCTGAAGGATGTAAACAGTCAGATAGTGAGACTTATTATAAAGCTATATAATTAAGTCAGTGTGGTTTTAGTGCAAGAACAAATAATTAAACCACTTGAACAGAATAAAAAGTCCAGAGATAGATAAATACATAAATTATCATTCATTTAAGACTGACCCTACCATGTAATGGGGAAAATTATGGCCTCTCCATTAAATGGTGCTTGAAAAAGTCAACTGAAATAAATTTTACTCCTACCTTACACAACAATTGACTCAAAATGCCCTGCAAAACTAATTATAAAAGGTAACAAAGCTTTTAGATGAAAATATAGATTATTTTCAGGATTGTGAGGTAAGCAAAGATTTCTCAGGCAAGACAAAAAAGCATAAGTTGTATTATATTATAATAATTTCTGCTCATCAACACATACCATGAAGAAAATGAAAAGACAATTCATGGAATGGGAGAAAATACTTATAAAACATACATTCTACATGGACTCATATCAAGAATATATGAAGGGTTCTATCAGTCAGCAAGAAAGACAGATAACCCAGTAGAGAAGTGGGCCAAAAACAGTAGCAGACATGTCACAAAAGAAGATCCCCAAATGGCCAGTAAACTTATGAAAAAGTTATCAATTTTATTAGTCATCAAGGGAATGTAAATTGAAAACCAAGGTTAATACAACCCCAAACCCATCAAATGACAACAATTAAAAACATGGACAACGCCCAAATGTTGGCAAATATATGGCATAACTGAAACTCTTATGTACCGATGATATGAATACAAATTAGTACAACCACTTTAGAAAATTGTTTGGTAGCATCTACTTCCTGCCATAGTCTCTATGTGGACAATTTTTTCCCCTTACAGGCACAGAATAAAAGCGTACATATGCTTAAGAAAATACATAGACAGAAATATTGTCAGTAGGGCTATCCATAACTTCAAAACAATATTCTGACAATATTCTGACAATATTCTAAATGTCTATCAACAGTAGAAAACTAAGTGGTAGCATATTTATACAATGCAAAGCATTATATGGCAGTGGGAATAAATGAATGAAAACTACAAGCAAACAACAACAAGGAAGAAGCTCTCAAATAAAATGTTGAGAAAAAAAAAGCTAAATACAAGAAAACAAATACTATATGATTTATTAAGCTAATGGTCAAGGCAGGCAAAACAAACGTGCAGTGTTAGAAGAATAAAATGGGCCAGGAGGGAGTTCTGGACTTACTGGCATCACCATTTCTTGATCTGAGAGCTGGTTACACAAGTGTGTTAATAAAAAATATTGAGTTGTACATTTAGTTTGTGTTTTATTAAAGGCATTTATACATCAATAAAAGGTTTACATTAAGAAAATCTAAGGTCCAGACAGCCTGCAATTTCACATATCAAAAAACTTGAGTTTCCCTAAAACAAGATTTTCTTAAACACATGTCCTTTACTCCCCTACCTAAGACACCTGTATTTTCTGACGAGTACTAAGGCAGGGAAAGAATTTGACAATAAGTTAGAAGGTATTTGTTTGCAAAACTCTTCGGGAGGGCAAAACCACACAAAACACATAAAATGTAGTTCATACAAGTGGCTAAGGAGTTATCATACTTGTGTGTACGGTGGGTAAGGTGGAAGAGACTTTTGTCTGTGTTTGCTTCTGAAGGGCACAAGGAGCCTAAACAACCTGTACTGCACTGGACATGCGGAAGTTGCATGCTGAAATTATAATTTTTTAAAGTTTAGTTATGGTAAGGGAAAAAGCCCCTTTGGGCTTGGTCTCATCTTCATGCAACTGGTGTTATATTCATTGGTAAGTATGGTGACCTGATAACCGGATCAATGACCTCAGGATCAACCCTACTTCAGTCAACACTCAGCCTTGGGAAAGGCAGGGAAAAGGATTTCTCCACAGAGACCAGTGTGGATCAGAAAACCACTGACATAAGGCCCCTTCCCATTTCGGTTGCCATGAAGATAAGCTTCTACTGTTCTCTATCTTGGGAAGAGCAAGAAAAGGGTAACTACTTGAGTTGGAGAAATAGACATGAAAAAGAATTTGAGCTTCAATTTTATTAAATATTTATCCAAAGAAGCTACTGTAAATCATTACTGAATTATCTCTGAGTGATGAGTTTAAATAGTCCCTCTCTCTACTGCCACATTTCAGCATCAGCAGAAATGGAGCCTTAAGAACTCTGTGAATTCTGCTATGAAAACAAACGTTTGTCTTCCTCTCCCCTCACTTTACACTTGTAACAGCCTAGGGCAATGTCTCCTCCTATGAATTTCCCAAACTGAAGCAGGGTTCTGAACCCTGGAGGGAGATGAATCAGGCTCCTGGGGGGACTTTTTGAAAATACACCTCCCTCCTTTCATGCCCCAATTCCATTCCATTGATTCTGAGAGCATATTATAGATATGAAAGATCTGGGAGAATAAAAAGCCATTGAGAATTAGGGAGCTGGAGATACAAGTTGAACACATGAGGTAGTCACCTGCCATGGAAGACAAGAACAAGGCCAGATGACCGGTTTCGTGTGGGTACTAGCTGAACAGATTCTGGGACAGCACAGTAACATGAAGGGCCATAGATGGCAGAATCTCTGGGAGGAAAATGGGAAGAAATGGCAACTGCATGAGAACATAATGCTTCTATAAGCAATAGATTATCCTTCCTTTTCTACATACATGGAATTGTCAATGCCTGTATGGGTAATATCTGAAGGGATTCTATACGTAGGTAGAAATGTTTAAATTCATAAATGGCATCATTTTGAATGTACAGCGAGTCCTGCCCCTCAGTCTTGTAATGACCCTTTTTAACATGATGTTCCTTCCCTTCATTGTTAGCTACATTAATAAGTATGAAAGATGGGGGAATTAACTGAGGTCTGAATTTTCTGAGAGTCTTTAATTAAGCCTTGCTCCCAGTACCTAAGGAGATGCAGATACTTTCTATGTCTTCCTCCATTCCTCTCCATCTCTGAGAGGAGATGTAGCCCTTAGGGACTACACACACGCATGCGCACACACACACCCCCCACAACACAATTATCTCCAAAAAGTAAAGGGCTAGTTAATGTTAGGCTGGGAGGTGACTGTGGAGCTATGGGACTATTGCAATCCTTTCTTTTTTCCCAGCTTTACTGATACACATAATTGTAAAATGATTACCACAGTGGGGTTAGTTAACAGATCCACTGCTTCACATAATTACCATTTTTGTGTGACGAGAACATTTAAGATCTTAGCTACTTCCAAGTATATAACACACTGTTGTTAACTACAATCACCATGTTAGACATTATATCCTCAGAACTTATTTATATTATAACTGGAAGTTTGTACTGTTTGCCCTGCGTGTCTCCACTTCTCGCGCCCACCACAGACATGGGCAACAGTATGGAGGTAACCCTCTCTTTTCACAGCTTAAATGTAGGCTTCCAAAAGTTTGTGAAGAGGGATTTGAAGCAGTTGTTATGTCATAATTTTGCTTCACAGCTTCAAGTTAATAAAATTGAGCTGAATTCTAACAAGTTAAAGCACACTTTTTTTTTGAAAGGAGGTGACAATACAATGACTTCTCAAGCTATAACTTAGTTGATCTTTAAAGACAGCATTGAATGCTTCTGCTTGAATTGTGCTGGCTAATAGTGATTTTAATGATAACTGGTGGGAGAGCATTCATTGAAGCATTCACCATGTAAAATCAGATGAACACCTACAACCTGGAATTTCCTAAGGAAAGTTATTCTAGCAGAGAAATACAAGACCAGGTGAAGTGCCAGCAGTTTTTCAACTAACATGTGAGGCTGTCTTCTGAGCAAGTACAAGCTAAAGGTGCTTGAAGAAGAGCAAACCAACATTTCCAAGTCTGTATTTTCAAACATGTTTCAAAAACCCCAGCTCAAAAAGAGTTATACATAATTCTTTTCCTTTGTTAAAAGGAATTTAATCTTACTTTTAAAATTTTGACTCCTATACTAATGCTTACTCTTGAAAGGTATTCATACAATTACTTAAGTAAATCTAAAGTAAATAAATCTTATTATTTTAACTTTAATATACATTATTTATTTATTAAGTTTAACTCACTTATTAACAATTTATTAGCTTTATCACTTATTTATTATTTAATATAACTTAAGTAAATAGCCAGATAGAACTAATTTGATCATGAAAAAGAACTGAAATTAAGAGCTCTGATTTCTATTAGTAATTTCTATTTCTATTCAGTGATTATAATACTAATCTTCCTGAAAGATTTCCTTTTAAATAATCTACTTAAAACCACATGAATTTCCCACTTGTCATGCAGTTCTAGATTGCAATGTGACTTCAGCTTCAGCTTCAACTCATTAAGGTTAAAGGGACACATTCTAATGCTTGTCCAGTGTCAAATCAGCTCAATGACCTTTCAAAGTTGCCTAAAATTTGTGAAATATTAGTAGTTCAAACACATGAATCCTGAATATTTCATAATAACTATACATAGGTGTACACAGATGCATATCATATCATAAAATATGTGAACACATTTATATTCTTTAAGGCTTTCTAAAATGCAGGGTGGGGAAAAAGTAGGTTTACAGTTGATTGCATGGAAAATAACACAATAACTACTAAATAATAATACAAGAATAAACTCTGTGTTTTACATACTTATTAACTATAAACCTACTTCTGCCACAACCTGTATAGAGGTGAAGCTGAATCTTTGCCATCACCCTTACTTTACAACAATTTTCCCATCATATAGAGAATCTGTAATGATGTTGATAACATTTATAGCCATTGGGTTCTCAGTTTCATCACTTATAAAATGTGGCTAATGGTAATAATATCTGCCTCTTGTTTTAAGAATAGTAATAGATGGCTACTTGATAACAGTAAGTGTCCAATAAATGTTAATTATTATACTATTGTTATCATTTTTATTATGGCTGTTATTAGTGCTTAGCAATTTTTTTAAAACTAGACAATTAGAAAAATGCTCTTTCTATTGGACACCTGGCTTATGCTCATTCATCATGTGTATTTTTAAATTTAGCCAGAGCTGTGGTAAGTTATAGTCTCTCCTTCAGTGATCTTTAAGCTACACTTCTATAATATTTTATTTTATTAACATACCTGAAAAAGATTCAACAAGGCTCTTCATGGGTACAAAATGTTACAGCTTGAATGTTACTTTCCAGGAAGATGACTCAATATATTTTATAGCAGTTGAATAACAATATTCTGGGCTCTCCGTTGTAAAAAGATTTTAAAACCGTTGAGCATATGCTGTTGTGTGGCTTTTGTTACCATAGCCTACCATTGTTGGGGTACCTACTAATTAATCTATTTTCAACTGATGTGTCACATAAAAGAAAATAAAAAGAAAGAAATTGCAGTCAAATTCTATGTAGAAAAATGTGGCCTTTAGTCATCATGTGTCTCAATCAGAAAATATTCACCTGCAGTTATAGAAGAATAATAAATAAACTGTGGGCTTATGCCTGGAGATCATTGTAAGGTCCTGTATCTCATGATTATGATTCATGTTCATTTGTTGTTTTCTTTTAAGTTGTAATCAATTCCCAGCATTCTGGTTTCACTGCTCAGAAAAATAACTTTATGAATTTAGGGGCAGTTTTTGTCATAAGTAGTTACTTTCCATTCTGAATGGTAGCAAAAAAAGGGTATTTTTTTTCCTGAATGGCTTTTAAAATTATTCCTCTTTGGAAATATCTTTGAAAATGACCAGACTGGAAGTTTTAGCCATTTGGATATAATAACACTGATGAGCAACAGATTGAAAAGGTGCTTCAGTGAAAAGTCCACTTTGGAAACAAAATAGTTTAAGTTCTATCTTGATTATGTATTTTTGTTGCACACCATGGCAACTCACCAGTTTAGGTTGGTTCTATGAACTTGAAAAAGAGACTTAAAAACGATTTTCAACCTCTCTGAAATACTACACAACACAGTGTTGCCTGCAGTTGACTTCCTTTCTCTCAGAATCAATCTCATTCCTTACTCGAACTAAGACAATGCAGAACACCACCCTGAGTTGGGTGGCTGGAAGGATTCTGGCCCATCTTGTGCTACCAGGGTGTTTTTTAAATCCTCTTCCTTTATATTTTATCTTCCTTTATATTTTAATCCTCTCCCTCTACAAAAATCCTTGAGCTCTTGTCATAAATGAAGAAAAAAATCCCGTGAAATTTATCATTGGGTCCTAATTGAAGTCATTTTTTCCATTTGGAGGAAAACAGTCCATCCAGCCTGCAGTAATATTTAAAAGAAAGCACCTGTATGGCTTTTGAGGTCTTATCGGTAAAATTTGAAAGTTCCAAAACCCTTTGGTTTGTAAAACATTATTAGCACATTACATTTAACAATAAGGGGTTATACAAAAATATTTATCAATAACAAGTAAGTTTTTATTTATTTATTTCAAACTAGTAGCTTACTAAAATGGCAAACATTTTGCTGGTGTTTCAAAAACTGAGACTCTTACTGATACCTATAAATATTTAATGGACAAGGGATGTGAAACTTTTTTTTATCGTTGTTCAAGTACAGCTGTCTCCATTTTCCCCCAGAAACCCTCCTGCTCCACTCCACCCATCCTCACCTCCCACCCTTCATCTTACCCCCATTTGGCTTTGTCCACCCATCCTCACCTCCCACCCTTCATCTTACCCCCATTTGGCTTTGTCCATGTGTCCTTCATATATATTCCTTGACTATCTTTCCCCTTTTTTACCCCATTATCCCCCTCCCACCTCCCCTCTGGTTACTGTCAGTTTGCTCTTTATTTCAATGTCTCTGGTTATATTTTGCTTTCTTGTTTGTTTTGTTGATTGGGTTCCACTTAGAGCTGAGATCATATGGTATTTGTCTTTCATTGCCTGGCTTATTTCACTTAGCATAATATATCCATCCATGCTATCATGAAGGGAAGGCAACTCTTCTTTCTGCTGCATAGTATTCCACTGTGCAAATGTACCATAGTTTTTTGATCCACTCATTTACTGATGGGCACTTAGGTTGCTTCCAGCACTTGGCTATTGTAAATTATGCTGCTATGAACATTGGAGTGCATAGGTTCTTTTGGATTGGTGTTTCAGGATTCTTAGGGTATAATCCAAGCAGTGGAATTGCCGGATCAAAATACTCCTTGTGAAAAACACTCATTCATTCATTTACTCACTCACATACATCAAACTTCTGGGGGAACACATTTCATGCCAGGCATGGTGTTTGGTAATACACAGTTGAAGACAAGCTCTGTGATTAGAGAGAGCTCAGATTGTCTCTCTACCCTACTTAGTGATATTCAGTATCTACAGTCCACAGTAGTATGAGTTAAGGAGACAACAGCCTATATCACAAAGGATTAACAACAACAGAAAAATCTGGACTCTGAAATAGTCATCTTTCACTTGACCAGAGGTAGAAGTCCTCAAATTATATATGTTATTAAGGTATGTAAGGATAAACCAAAACCAAAACAGCAACAAAAAAATCTGTTACTTGGAAACCAAATAGAATCTTGGATTTCCCTGTTTCCTCAAAGTGGTAGCAGGATAGGGTGTGACTGTGTAGAGGACAGGGAACCCACTTTGGAACACCCTCTATTCTACCTGCAGAAAATGATTTCTTGGCTACTTCTTAGGCTCATTATAAGCAACGTTGTTCTTGGTTCCTCCCCTGAGAAGGAAGAAAGGAGCTGCTGTTTTTCCCCAACTTACTCCACCTTTCTCTTGAAGCTCAGTCCACTTGAGTATACCTCAATCTCCTCCTACCTTCACAGCTGTGGCTCACCCAAGCGGGGACCGACGAAGCTCTGGACTCCTCCCAGCTACAGCATCTGCCTACTCGCGGGTCCAAACGTCCCAATCCGACCAGCCACGCTGGTCTGCGTGCTCGCGGGGCGCCCAAGTTCCAAACGTCACATTCCACCCTCTGTGCCCCACCCCTTCGCGTGCGCAGCCCCACCCACAGGCCGCTCCGCCACTGACGGCTCAAGTGACTCTTCTCAGAGATGGCTCCTGATGTTTTTTAAATCTTAAAAAAAGTTTTATTTTTCATTTTGATTTCCAAAAGTAATATGATGGTCAAAAATAATTTGGAAACTACAAAAAGATACACATAAAATTAGCCTGTATTTTAAAGAGAAAGACTAAACAGTGTATACCTTTATAAGCTTTTTACTATGAATAAATTAAAAAAATAGTTGTGCCTCTTTTCTGTGACTTACACACAGGACTAATTTACATAAATAGACTTTATAAATACTATCTTTTATTTTTTAAAGAACACTTTTGAAACTTCTTTTTGCTCTAAAATACGTGTATGTAGCAGTTAAAATCCTGTTTTTATACATTAAGGAAGACAGCTGTAGATCTGCCACACAATTTAAAAAGTGGAACAGTGTGAATACACAGGAAACCTATGTAGGGTTGCATTGCTCTAACCAGTGTCATGAATTCCCTTGCTTTTTCTTTATAGTTTAACAAATCATGTATGTATCACTTTTTATTAAAATATAGCACACACACAGAAAAATGAATTAAACTGGGAGTGTGTTCAATGAATGATCACAAAGTGAACCCAGTAGGGTAACAACGACTGAAATGAAAGAAGTAAGTCCCCTAGAAGATCCTCCTACTTACTACTCCTTTTCTAGTCCCCAAAGGTAATGACTGTCCTGGTTTCCAACACCATCGTTTAATTTAACCCATTTCTGAACTTCAGAAAAACTGTCCAGTCATAGTGCTACTGCCCTATACTACTGCGATTATAGTTATCTTTTACAAAGTACACTCAATATGATGACTATTTTAATTGGAAGTCTAGTCTGCTTAACCCACTTAAAACTATGTAGGGTGGATTTTGTGTGCTGTCTAATATTCGGCTAAAAAGTTATTTCTTTTCTGCAAGTTCTATTGGATGGATATACCATAATTTTATTAAAGGGATAGACTCTTTTTTTTGGCCACCTTTTTCCAAGTGTATGTATTTCCATGCATATCTTTTTTCTGTACATCTCCAGCTAATTTATTTATGATTATTCTGATAAGTAGAATTTCTAAGACCAAGATCACTAACTTTTGAATAGTCCAGTGTCCTGCTGTCCCATTGCTTTACTAAAAAATGATGCCAATTTACAGTCCTGCTGGTGCTGTTGAAATAGAATCTCATTTCAACTTCCTCAACATCAATTTTTTCATCTTTGGTAATTTGACAGGTGGGAATATTTTTTCCAGTGATGTTTACATTTATATTCCCTTGAGTACAAATGAGGTTGATTACACATGTCTATTATTAATTTATATTCCTCTTATAATTTTTAATACATTTTTCCCATTCTCCTGAAGTAAAGACATTGGTTTCCACTGCTCTGCTTGGGTCCCTTGGGTTAACATAAATGAATGAATAGTGGTCCTTAAGTCAACAAGTGGTCTAAATCTCACGTCTCTTGGGAATTCATTCAGGATCTCTAATACCTACTCAAGCCTTTGCCCTCTCTGGTAGCTGGCAGGATTGTGCTGGATGATTTCAGTTTCATTACCTCACTGTATTAACTAAGTAAGATTAAGTCACGTTCTCCTACTTTCACATTACAGCTGAAGAAAATGAGGCTGAATCTGCAAGTGGTCTATTCATGTTCCTGGTTGGGGATCTGAACTTCTAACTTCCCACTTGGATCACTACTTTTCATAGGCGTGAGCTGAACGTTTTCCCTGTCATCACAGATCAAGTAGTTGTGGTTTTGTTATTCATGGAGTCTAAGTATTTGAGACTCAGGGAAAGAGTTTGCAAAACAGGATAAAAGAGTAGGTAGTTGGCGAAGAGTGCAAAACACATGAGATTTCCTCTTGTACTCTGTAAATATAGGCAAATTAGCCCCAAGGAAGTGATGTCACCGTGCATGGCCATGCAGACTGTGCCTGACACAACTCTGGAGTGGGCACCATTCTCATTCATTATGAAGTGACTGGCATCCTTTGGAATTGTGCTGAGCCACACCTGCATTGTTGTATGCAGCAACTTCTCAATATTTATTTAATTTTATAATCATAAATGGTTTTCAAGCTCAGGTCAGGGTGAACTAGAAATAAAATAAGTGATGTTAGAAGCTTCTTTCTGAATTTTGCTTTCAGTTGTCAAAACAATTGACACAAAAATTTAATGAACCAAGGGTCATAGTTCCAGAAATCATAAAAAAGTGTATCAAGAGTAGGAAGTGTAAAGCAAGGTTGTCCCTGTTGAAATATAGTTAAAACACTTTCTGTTGGTGTGTACAAAGACCTCTCATGCACCAAAAGAGAGTAGGATATTTTCTTGCAAGTACCAGGCAAATGCAATCCAGATTCTCTGACACCCATTACCTGGTGAGTCAATGAAGAGGAAAGTACTCAGATGCATAAGAAAGTGACCACACCATAAGCAGTGAGTGTTTTACATTAGAGGCCATTTTAGAGACCATCATGTCTGACAGTTGCCAATGTGGTCACTTGGTCAGAATCACTCAGCATGAAGTCAGGGGGAAAGAATAAAGATTGCAGATGACCCTAATTGAAACCACCAGCCGAGGCTCTCTTGGGTTGCTGAACACAGGAGCCGTGATAATCCAGGTCTCATAGTGTTTTGCTTTTTGTTAACCTGCTTTGCTCTCACTGCACCTGAATTGTTAAATATATCACATACTTTAATATTTTATACACCTCACTCAATAGGTATTAAGTTATTTCTTTACAGGGAAGCAGTGTGTCATAGTCCTAGAAAGAACACTGGATTCAGAGCCAGAAGAGTGGACTTGGGATCTTCCATTGGCAACCAGCTAAATTTCCTTATCTGTAGGATTTAGGCTTTTAATTCATTGATTATTAAGGTAATTTTCTGCTTTAAAACTGTTTATATATTCTACTTTAAAATGAATATTGTCTTGAATTATGATTTAAGAATGAATTTTCACAAAGAAATAGCAGAAGGCTTTCACATGAGCTCAATATTAAAAAACTAGCACACACACAGATATACCATAAACTTATTCCTGATATTATCCTCATCAGTCTTTTACATATCCTTTGTAAAGTGACTATAAAATTTGCAGTAAAAAATAAAATAATTTTTATCAAAGCCAAAAATAAGAAGGCTTTTTTGTATGTACAGAGCAATTTCATAATCAGTTGTCTTTAAAATGCTTTACCAGGGCCCTGGCTGGGGAGCTCAGTTGGTTAGGACAGTGTCCCAATACACCAACTGTGGGCTGGATCCCTGGTTAGGCACATACAACAATCAACCAGTGTATAAGTGAGTAGAACAACGTATTTGGTGCATAAGTAAGTAGAACAACAAATCTCTCTTTCCCTCTCTCTCCCTCCCTTCCTCTCTCTTTATAAAATCAATAAAATAAAAAATATATTAAAAAATTCTTTATCTGGAATTTGCAAAACTCCTGGTACATAAAATACCAGAAATGTGTTTCTTTTCTGTTCTTTGGAACAGGCTTAGCAATTACCTCCTGCTAAAGTGCAAAAGCAATTATCTGCTTGCCCATGCAAACACTGATTGCTTAAAGTTTGTCCTTATCTTGAAATTGTAGGAAAAGCAAATTAATGAGCAATTTTTATATCGTTGAGCAAATTCAGGCACTATCCCCGTGGATGCAGTCTTAGGCTTCATTATTGCATTTGGGGCTTTCACTCGTGTGTGGGTGTCCTGTGGAGCCTCTGGAGGCAGTTTTGCAAATTCCAAGTATAGCTGTGCTTGGTCAAATAGCTATTAGTATCTGTCTGAAAGTGGGTGAAGTTTACCTTTCCATCCTTCTTGCCTCTTTTGGCATCTCTTTCCCATTCCCTGTCCTAGCTCCAGCAACCTTGTTTGAGGCTATCAAGACCAAGGTTTAAAAACAAAACTCTTTAGTTCACTGCAAAGACAGGATTTGAATTTTTCAAAAGAAAATTCAGGAAGCAAACCAAAAAAATACACATGCTTTTGGAGCATTAATTTCTAAATATTATTTAAAGTTCATATATTTTTTCTCTTCTCTGCATCAACATAATTGGAGATGAACTTTTTAGATTTCTCTTCTAAATTAGATTTGGATAGGTAGGGCTTCTAGATATGTGGAAATTATGACAGACTCTTCTTTTCATTTCTACTTCTGGGTTTGTCCCTCTGGCCACAGGCCATTTTCTCTGCAGGCAGCTTTGGTGGGTTGGTCCTGTACCGCTCCTGTCGTGTTTCCTCTGCTGGGCTTGAGGTAGTGGGCGGTGCTGTACTTGTAAATTGGCTCTCACTCCACCTGAACTGTTAAATATATCACATACTTTAATGTGTTATACACATCAGTCAACAGGTATTAGGTTATTTCTTTGCAGGGAAGTATTGTGTCATAGTCCTAGAAAGAACAATGATTAGAATCTCTTGTCAATGTCCATGTATAAATTTCCCCATCGTCACTGCACAGGGCATAATTGGCTCCAGCACACCATATCTGCCTCTTTTTATAGACAGCTTCTGAGTTTCAGCCCTATTGTTTCTATGCCTTTTAACTCATAATCCATTTCTCTTGTCTTCTTTAATTTTTATCAATTATGTTTACCAGTGGACAGGATCTTCTTTTTGCTTGGCTGGCTAATTCCAAGCTAGGTTCTCTATGTAGTCTACATAGCTGCTGAGTGCTGCTGTTTATGCACAGTGTCTTTCCCTTGCACCTGTCTGTATCACCTCGCTCGAGCCACCAGCGCAATGCAAACCTGCTGCTGCTTCTTGTTCCAAAGCACATGGCTACCTGCTGTATTCTCACTTCCAGATTAAGGAAAGCTGTATCTTTTTGGCCTACTTGTAGGATATATCCAGCCAGGTTCTGAGCTTTGTGCATGATGAGGCCCCTTTTTTTGTTTTGTTTTTTTGTTTGTTTAGAACAGTTTTCCATTGATTTCTTCAATGACTGCACTCTTCAGGAGCCCCAGGGGCAAGGGAGGGTGATCTTGAGAATCATAGTCTTGAGATTTATAGCTTTAGAATCACGTTGCACATTAGGAAAATATAATGAGTCATAGAGATGATGTTTTACCTGTGGGAGAGTAGAGTGAGAGTTCATAGCAGGCCTAGGTTTTGCCCTTAAAGAGACAGTTGCCTTCAAGCACAAATAAGTTGCCTTGACATTTAAATGCAATGACATGTACATGATTTTGTGTTGATTGTTTTCCAATGTGCCTATACAGTGATATCAGCTGTGCCACATGGAGCCCATTACCAAGATCTAAAGCCTCTGTGCAGTTCTGAAGAGAAGACTTTAGGGTCTCCAGGGGCTTCTCTGTTTCCAGGGCCATGTAGACACTTAGAGCTGCTAACTCCCTTTCCTGTGTCCTCTTGATGCACCTCCATCTCTGTATCTTAATTTCTGGGTTAGTCATCTGTTTGCTTAGGAATATATTACATGCAAATCAATTAGGAAGGTGTTTACATGACCTTTAGTCTTTTTTAGTGTTCGTAAGCATCTTCCATTCAACCAAGCTTGGCCGTCTTTTTTTCAGTGGCATCCTGGAAAAAAAATTCCACTTTTTAAAAACTAAGATCTTGAGAACACAAGGCTTTTAGCTAACAACTGCACTGACAAAACTGAGACTTCCCCCGGCTCTGCTATCTCATTACTATGTGTCTTTGTTCAAGCCACTGAGCTCTGAACTTCTATTCCCTCAAGAGGAAAATGAGGAGGCTGGGCTCAGACTTGAACCTGGACTTGGGTAGCTTAGACTTTCCTGCTGTAGTCCCTTCCTGGACGCAGCTTTTACAGTTAGGGTTGTCAGAGTTAGCCAATAAAATTAAAGGATGCCCTGCTAAATATGAGTTTTAGATAATCAGTAAGTGTTATTATAAGGTTGTTATTATAAGTATATTCTAAAATTGCATGAGACATGCTGTATTCATTGTTTATCTGAAATTCAAATTTAACTTGGTTTCTTGTACTTTGGCAACTCTACATAATGGTAGGTAGTAAGTTGTTCTGTCTCAACAAGTCAGGCTGGACAAGTAGGACAATTCAGCAGAAAATAGAATATCACTTGTAAAGATAGAGGCTGGGTAGTTGTTTGGTATCTCTGCAGCATGGTGAGGAAGGTGTCAGTTTTTTCTTTTTTTGCCCAGGTTGTCATAGCACTTCCATGATTTAAGAAAAACAACAACTGTGTGACACTTTTGTACTGACATAAGAAGTCACCAGGCTAATCCCTGAATAGACCTAAAGACTCTAGACAGAGTTATAGATAGGAAAGGTCAGTCACCAGAAGAAGAGAAAAGTGGGGGAAAGGGCTGCAAAACGCTATTAGACTCTTTCCTTAAAGCTGAAAATACTAAAATTATGTCTGGCTTAGAAACTGAGTTGAATAATTTTGTACTCCATATATTAAAATGGAGAAAGAAAATGAATAATAGAATTCAAATATTTTAGTAAGTGATAAATAAGTGTAACATGTAATTAAGAAGCTGTCCAGCATATTTTGAATCTTCAGCTGCCTGCAAAAGTGATGGTCATATATTTGTGCAGAAGGTAATTGTACTGCTCTCTTTTGTTAATCTAATGTATGTTTAGTAGAGAGAGTCTCCAAACTAGACAACAGGAGCCACACGTCAATATACTGTGACCTCTGGCATTTCTGTTGTCAACCAACTGGTTGGGAGGCCTTATTACTGACAACAGAAGAGATGTCCCAGTTCCTGACCTGCCTGAGTATAATAGTCTTAAACCATGTCCAGGTTCTGTATACACTCTGTCTGGTCCTCATGCTGAGAAATTATCACATGTTCAGATTCTCTGCTTTAAAATGGGTATAGTACTCCTTTGTCTAAAGAGGACACAGATTTTGCCTTCTCTTTCACATTTCTTTGAAAATTAATCTTGAATAAATTATAAACACTTGTATGACAAATACTATCTGAGGGATGTCTTCATTATGCATTCATTCCAAACTGTTTACTTAGCACTTACTCTGGCCTTGCCATGATGCTAATAGGAGAAGTAAAACAACTTAGTGGAAAATCATGATGCAGTACATATGCTAATACACAGAGAAAGCGCAGAGTACTGTGGGATCGCTGTGGAGGGCAACTACCCCATGGTAGAGTATGTAGCAGAAAGATCTGCAGGTGATAGCTTCCAAATTAAAACTGGGGAAATAGGAGAAGGAGAAAGAGAAAGAGGGCAGGATGTGTGGGCAGATCCAGGCATTCTAGACAGGGGTATCCACATGTGCTAAGACTTGAGAAAGAGAACATGACACATGCTGAGCATTTCAAGGAGTTCAGTTTGACTGGGATAGTAGATAGAGCTAGTAGTAGCAAGGGAGGGGATGCAGGGACCACACTGTGATGGTCATACTCGGGAAGTTAGAAATTCCTGGCTGCAGCATGTAGTGTGGAAGGACCACAAAGAGGGCAAGCAGACAAGCTAGAAACTCTAACTAATCTAGAAGAGGATTTTCCAAGGCATCCCTTCTCACAGTCTTTAATGGACAATTTCAGTAGTCATCTCCCTCCCCTCATCTCCTGCCCTACTTCCTGATCTGTCATTGTCAACATAAGGCCTCCTTCTAGTCTAACTAGAGGGAAGCATGAAAGATAGGGGAGGGGAGGGATGAGGGAGGAGAGTGGAGCTTTTACTTATTGCTGAGCTGTCCCTCCTTCCAAATCCGTCTGGCCCCACTTGTGTTCTGGACCCCAGACACATGACCTCCTCAGAGAACTTGCTTTCACACTTAGGCCCTCTCCATTCTGTTTTTTTTTTTTTAAATTTCTACTCCCTTCTTCCTCTTACGACTTTCTTCCCACTAACACTTACTATCCTAAATCTCACCCATCTTAACATAAACTTTCTGGATCTTTCCTGTAATAGTTACTTTCACTTACTCTTTTCCTGTGCATTTTTCAATTTCTTACATCTTACCCCATCCCCAAATTACTAAAACAGTCCTGCCAAACCACCAACAATTTCTTACTGATCCAATAGATGCTTCTTAATCCTACTCTTTCTTGACCCTTTGCATTTGTGTGATGCTTTTTATTATTCTTTCCCCCAGTTTTCCCTTTTGCAACTCCTGTGACATCACACTTTCTGATTTTCTTCCTACAGTGTTCAGTTCTTTCTCAGTCTCCAATCAACAGGCTCTGACTATCCCTTTAAAGCAGTTACAGGGGATTCCACCCTCAGTCTGCTTCTCTTCTTATGTTAAATATTTTCCCCATATGAATTAATGGACTAACTAACATGGACTCATTTACCATCTGTATGCTGATAACTTCCAGAATTATAGCCCAGCTTTCTCTGCTGAAACTCAGATCCACACAGATGATTGTTCACTAAATATTTCCACTGAGACATGCTCTAGGGTCATAAAATTCATGTGGTCAAAACATACTTCTTTGGGCACTCATCTGGCCTGTTGCAAAGACATCTACCTTCTGCTGGATCTCTGTGAATCTAAGAAAATGGCATCCCAAACTTCCCCAGTTTTTCAAGCCAAGCTGTATGTATGTACAAATTGAGTATTATGTATACACACACACAACTTTTATGTATACATGCACACACACACACAATACAAAATTCATATATATATTCTATATATATATGTATAGGGGTGTACATGCATGTATATATTCACACATGCACAAACATACATATATGTACACACATGTATATATGTGTACACACATATATATTCTATATATAGATATAGTTATATATATAGGTTTTTATGACATTATTTCACATTAAACACAAAATTTGACTAGTTCTCCCTTTTCTGTGCACCAGTTTCTCTCTATGCTCACTACTTTTTGCCTAATTGATATCACAATCGTCCTATAGTAAGTGTTGGTGGGAAGGACACTGTAAGAGGAACAGGGGTGTTGCAAAAACAGGTGATTGAAAGGCCTGAGTGTCAGGAGGTCAGACGTCAGGGGTCCAGGGCACAGGATGAGCAGCCAGGTAAGGGAGAGGGGACAGCTCAGCAATAAGGAGGGTATAGAGAATCTCTCTCTTTCTCTCTTTGCAAATAGGAGGAGAGGTTTTGTGTTAAAAGGGATAGGTCAGGAGGTAGGGTGGGAGGTGTGAGAACAGGGAGAACATTTGAAATTGCCAGTCAGAGACAGGGAGAGAGAGTGCCTAGGGCACAGAAGGCTTGCCCTACAGATGTGAGTACCCAGTGGATGTGGAAGCCGTAAATTGAAATTGGAATCGATCTAAGCAGTTGTGTGATTTTCTCCATCAGAGCTCAGGAGTGCTGATGTAGAGGGTAAGAAAGCAGGCAGTGAAGTTTATTCAATGCTGAGGTGGTTCCAGGCAGTGTGACGAATGGCAAAGCTTCTGGACAGAGAGGCAGAATTGAGGGAACTGGAGAAGAAGGACTTCACATCTTCACATGAAGAACTGAGGACTAAGGAATGTGGGCAATGGAAGACTGAGGTTTGAAAGACATGGAGAAGAGTTTCACATCTTCAAATAAAATGTCCACGTAGGAATTTTAGTTCACAAAGACGGGTGCTTGCCAAGATCTTATGAAATCTGTACAACTGGAAATAAATAAAAAATTGTAACACTTAGCCAGCCATGTTTGAGAAACTACACAACTGTCAAAACAATGGTGGAATAGAACACTTCCAGCACTAGGTAGTTGGTCACCATGAACTTCAACCCTTTTATGACCTTGGGCTGCAGCAAAAACCTCAAACACCACTTTGATACTATGTCTCATGTGCACAGGAAGATCTGTCAATCTCATTCTCCAAGGAGCTGCACCAGAAGTACAACATCCGCTCCATTCCCATCTGCAAGGACAATGAGGTCCAGGTGGTTTGAGGAGACTACAAAGGTCAGCAAACTGTCAAGGTAGGCCAGGTGTACAGAAACAGATATGTTGTCTGCATCGAGGGGGTGCAGCGTGAGCAGGCAGGCTAACAGCACAACTGTCCACACGGGCATTCACCCAAACAACGTGTTTTATCCCCAGGCTAAATTTAGACCAACACCGGGGAAAAAAACAAAACTTCAGGGCAAAATCCAAATCTTGACAACCTGGGAAAGATAAAGGCAAACATAATGAAGAACTTATTGAGAGCATGCAGGGATAAATGTAACCTGTATTGCAACCACTGTTTAACTGTAGATTTTTAGACTGATGTGTATTCCTTTGAAATTTCTTAAGACGTCTCTGGAATGTTTCGTTTCCCTAGTGTTTTGTTGTTGACATGTGGCTCTGTAAATCTATTTTTGCTGTTTTGATTTTATGAATAAAAATTGGAACTATTTCTTTAAAAAATGGTGGAATATTACATAAAAATGAAAACTGCCATAATGTCAATGGGAATTTATTGTATATAAGCATATTTTATTGGAGATAGCTGTAGCACATTCCCAACAAAGGGACACATAAGCAACAGTAAATGAAATTTTAAAAGTGCTACAAAACTATTGAAAGTCAGTGAACAAGTTATAATTGTTGATATGTAGTTTGTTAAGTATATCATCACTTATAAATTTCAGTTATAAGCATAAATATTCATTAGAACCTGCTACATATGGTACATGAAAAATTTATAAACATGTTGACAAAGCATTCACCTATTTCACTATGGTCAAAATTATAATATTTTAGGTTAGAAACAAGTGGTTTTGGAAATAACATATATGAGGTAGGGAAAAAATGCTGGATCCCTTGTAGTCTACATAAATACTACTGGTATCTACTAGTACCACATCCTTGGTACAAGAATGGTATAGAAGTCTTAGTTGGTGTGTGTAGTTGTTTTTATTAAAATGCATTTTAAATGGTAATCAGAAAAATACTGGAGTCTAAAGTTGCTTAAATCTAATAACGTCACCAGGATAAATCACTCAGATTATAGTGGGCTGCTTTTTACTACTTCACTTAATTTTTCTGCATATTGTAGAAAAAGTTGATCTTCGTATAGTTAGAATGTTTCTCAGACAAAAGTGAAAATAACTTGGCAATCATTCAACGTATACATGTTAATCTGTCTGAACTATATTTTAATTCAAATTGCCATTTAATACCACTTGGAGTTCCATATTTAAAAATGAATACTGCTCATATTAGGCAACTTTGTTTTATAAATACTCTAGTAATTCTAGTGTTGAACTCCATTAACGTTAATGAGAACCCTACAAATACAGCCATATGCCCAGAAATGATTTTTAAATAGTTTAGAAAAATAAAATAGAAAGGAGATGTAGAGCTCTGGCTGGCATAGCTCAGTGGATTGAGCGCGGGCTGCAAACCAAAGTGTTGCAGGTTCGATTCCCAGTCAGGCCACATACCTGGGTTGCAGGCCATAGCCCCCAGCAACTGCACATTGATGTCTCTCTCTCTCTCTCTCTCCCTTCCTTCCCTCTCTGAAAATAAATAAATAAAATCTTTTTTTTTTTAAAGAAAGGAGATGTAGGACATGCCAGTGGTTGGTGTTTTATTCTGGGCGTAGTGCTGCAAAACCTTTTAACTTCCCCCAAAACTCCTGTTCTTCCATGATGTGTCTTCTGTTTCGCCTTGTCTATGGTCTGTTCATGTTAGTAAATTTTCTGGGATATGCAAAGGGGACACTATGTTTTGGAGCCTCCTGATAAACTGCTGCCAGGAGAAAGAAAGATCTTGTGTTCTTCCAAAAGCCTTTGTCTGTACATGGCAATACAGGAATATGTATATACAGATATGGACACATTTTCTTATCTTAGTTGAGTGTAGAAAAGGGAGGAGGTGATAGAAGAAGGCATTTGAAAATTCACAGTAACAGCAGACATGGGTGAGAAATAATGAAAAAAGGTGAAACACAAAATCTAATTTGGTCTAATTTACAGTTTTGCCTAGAGCTAGCTCCTACCTTTTTCTTCATTAGAGAAAAAGTATAAAATTTCATTTTATATTTTAAATAAAACATAAAAGATGGCTTAGTATGCATTTAGACTTTATAATTTACAAATGATTTTTACATACACTGTCTTTATTGGGCTGTATTGTAACCTAAATTATAGATAAACACCTTTAAGCTTATTTATAATAACCAAAACATTGAAACAACCTAAATGTTCATTAATGGATGAATGAATAATGAAAATGTGGTAACTATATACAATGGAATATGATTCAGCCATTAAAAGAACAAAATCTTGCACTATGGTAAGTGAAAGAGTCAGACAGAGAAAGACAAATGTCATATGATCTCACATATATGGAATCTAACAAAACAAAACAAAACCCCAAACCAACAAAAAAATTGCTTATGACTGTAGAGAAGAGATTGATGGATGTCTGCAGTCAGTGGTAGGGTGGTTGTTGAAATGAGTGAAGGGGTTCAAAAAGTACAAGTTTCCAGTTATGAAATGCATAAGTTATGGTATATAATGCACAGCAGGGTAACTGTAGACAATGATATTGCAGCATGTATTTGGAAGTAGCAGGAGGAGCTCCAGTAGGGTGATTGGTTAGCACGAGGTACCTATATAAAAGTAGCAGGAGAGTGGATCTTGAAAATTTTCATTATGAAATTTTTTTTTGTAATTATGTATAGTGACAAGTGTTAACTGGACTTATTGTAGTGATTATTTCCTGATATATACTAATATTGAATCATTGTGTTGTATATCTGAACTAATATAATGTCATGCTAATTACACCAAAAAAGAAAACCTAAACCTTGAGACTAAGTGACTTACCTAGGCCTCACAGAGCAGTCCAGTCACTTGAACTCATTTTCTGATCTTATAACTTAAATTCTTTGTACTACCTGATAAAGTCCTCTAAAATAAATGGCCTTTAGAGTAGTCCAACTGTATCAAAATTATAAATGTTAACTTCATTTAGTTTTCCCTCCCCATTTTCATTTCCTTTCCTTGCAGCTCTCTTTATTTAAGGCTCTATATGCTGAGGTCAATGCTATCTTACTTAGCATAACATTCTTGCAAATGCTTATCATAAATTTTTAATTGAATCTTTTTTGTATTTTTCTGTTACCGTTTAGTTACCTTATACCCACCCACAGCCCCAGCAATCACCACACTGTTGTCCATGTCCATGAGTCCTTTTTCCTTTTTGCTCAATCCCTCTACCCCCTAACCACCTCCCCACTAGCTGTTATCTACTCTCATTTTATGAGTTAAATTTAAAGAGGGAGAAAGAAAATAAACTTTTCAGAGAGACACTAATAAATTTATAAGAACACTGTTTAAATTACACATAGGTTTTAAAATTTTATTCTAAATAAATGTTTTCTAGGGTGTAAAACCCATGTTTTATTCTTAGCCTTGCTGTGAGTCATGCTCGGTGCTTGGACAACTCATTTCACGCAATGTAACCTCGTCAGAGTTTCCTTCATTTTCAAAACTAGGAAGGTGAAACTTCGTGAAGGGAAAACTTTACTTTTCCTCCTTGTGCTGTTCCTCTGTATTCTTAAAGTGCATTAGATCCTGAGTATCCTTCTGTGACTTCCTCAAGCATAATTTATAACAGAAATAAAATTGAAAACTTTCTAGACTTTGTGAAGATCTCTTCAAAAGGAGCCTTTAAACTTGAAGTATGGCTAACCTATCATTTTAGTTTCTATTGTTTTGCTTTGGGTCATCCTACAACGAGGTGATATGCAAGCCATCCCTGCCCATGTCCCAGTGAGGCTGTAACACTGACTCACCACGTATGTAAGGGAACTTGACTACCAACATTTTAGCCTGGTCCTTGCTTCCTGAATGAGAATTGGATTATTGTTTTTTTTTTCTTTTCAATAAATTAGAATCCTCTATGGTTATTTCCTACTCATGTTCTATGTGCATTGTGACTAGCCCCTTCATTTTTCCTCTCTTATCCTTAGGGATGCCTACACTTAAAAATTAGGCACTTCCAGTTGTGAAAACAAAGATCACAAAGGTTGATCATCAAGTCTGATATCCCTAAAGCTGCTTTTTAATTGTGTGTGAACTTTGCAACATAGTCATCATTAATTTTTGTTCATTATTAATTTTAATTGTTGTTTTAGGTTTGATAGAAATTTTTCTCATATTTGCCCATACAATCAATAATTTATTTTGTTGGAATACAAAAAATAGTTTGTTGATGTATTGGGTAGGTTATACCTCAGATGGCTAATAGTTAAATGGGGATTAATGGTGAAGGTTTGATTTTCTTTTTCCATAAGTCAATGTTTCAGATGTTTTTTTGAGTGACATTTCTATGCTAGGTACACTTTGATTGATACAAGTATTCTAGAAAACCAATTCCTGCTTTTGAGATACTAATGATCTTGCTGACAAAATATTACATTTACATGAATTATCAGTGGAAGGTGAAAGCAATATTCATAAAAAAACTGTCACAAAATAGTATGTGATTAGCTGTCAAATAACTGATATAAGTAATAAAACATCACTTTGAGCTGGGAAGCAGAGAAAGCCTAGGTAGAAGACATGGGATGAACTAGATCTTGAAAGATTATGAGAATATTTGTTAAGAAGCTCAAAATAGGAAAAGCCAAGCAGGCATGTTAAATAACCCGAATAAAGGCAGGGAAGGGACAAGGAACATTCCACATTAAGGAGAAAATATTGCCTAGGAAGAAGACCAAATAAGGTTGATCAAGTAAAATAGATCAGGAAAACAGAGTAGAGGTTATAAATCGAGAGCCAAAAAAAAAGCCTTATGGAAGAGGAGTTGCATAATGAAAATATAACTTATAGAAGAAAGATGGTTTTATAGACATACAGAACAAAATGAAAGAGATACGTGGAGGGAAATTCAGTTGAGTTACATGATAAAAAGGACTCAAGGACTATTATATAATAGTGGCAAGTGACTTATATAAATACCAAATTTGCTCCCTTAAAATGGTTTATTTTTGTATCAGTAGGCAGCTTATAAAAAGGCCCCCAGTGACTTCTGCCTTCTAATCCTGTGTAGTCCTTGGTGTGGGCTAGACTTAATGACTCTCTTCTGAGGAGACTATGGCCAAAGTGATGGGATGCCATTGCCAAGATTAGGTTACAAAGAGACTGTGGCTCCCCTCCTTGCTTATTCTATCTCTGATTTGTTCTGTGGGAAGCCAGCTTTCATAGTGTTGAAAAGTCCATGTGGCCAGGAACTGATGATTTTGTCTAACAGCCAACGAAAACTTCAGTCAGTTATTGAGCTTGGAAGAGTATCTCCCTCCAGGACAGCTTTGAAGTGACTGAAGCTCCAACTAATACCTTGACGGCAGCCTTGTGAGAGACCCTGAGCCAGAAACAGCCAGTGAAGCCTTGCTGAAATTCTTAACCAATAGAAACTGTGAGCTAATAAATACTTGTTGTTTTAAACCACTGAGTTGGTTAACATGGTGATAGATAACTAATAAATCACTACAGAATTAAATATTCCCTATCTCTACCAATACAGCTGATGAGTATTACAAAGGACCCTCCCACTCTGACACAACAAAATTCAAGCTAAAATACATTTTCAGTGTATTTCTTGAATCACTGGATCATAGAAAATAAGTGATGTTGAAGATAAAATAAACTGAAGCCTGTGAATGGAAATCTTATTCCTGGATATACACTGACTTGCTCTGGAAACACGAGACCAAGACTGGGTTTTATTGCAACACAGGAGATCAGAAGAAACCTTTAAGCGAGCCTAATGAGGTTCCAGGTCAAGAGTGTCCCTGAAAAGTACACCCAATTTTGGCCTTTAGGAAAATCCTGCCCCCAAATTAGATGAAAAAATATGAACTCACAATTCAAATAAAACCAAAAACAAAATCAAACAAGCAACCAAAAATCAGGTATAATCTCCAAGGACTTTAGTGATTGGAGTTATCAGATAAAGAAGAGCATTAAATGTTTATAGAATTGGTAAAAAAAATAATGAAAATAAGTGTAAAATGAGCAAACAATAAATGATCATTAAAAACAGTTACTCTTGGAAAGGAATGGAAAAACCTAAAAATGTAATCACTAAAATTAAGAAGTAAAAATAAATAAATAATTGAAAACAATAGAGCCTTTCCAATAAAAAAGTAAAAAGCTCTTTTTCTCTTCACCTAATCCCTAGAAGAAATAGCTTTATATTGTATCTGTTAATTCGCCATACTTCAAGATGAAGAATTCAGTTTACTTGGCCTACAGTTTCTCTTCTTCCTTTGCTCCAACCCCATATTTTTCTAGTCATGCTTTTCCTTTTCAGTTTCTTGATTAAATTTAAAGATTAATTTAATACAGTAAGCTTTTTTCATTTGTCACTATTCGACAGTATTTTTACAGTGTATATTGAGGGATCTAGTGACCTTAAATATTCCTCCATCTTTCCTCATCCCCTCTAAATCTCAATTGCTGATCACATCTATATTTCTATATCTTTCTATATTTTGCTGTCAAAATATTATTTACTCTCCATTCTGTTACCATATATCTTTCTACCTTGCTATGCTTATAGGTGGCATCTAAAAATGGAAACAATGGATCAAAATTGTGTAAATATTCACCACAAAACAAAAGTAAATTTGAACCTTTTAAAAGAAGATGATGTGCTCCTTCTTCACAAAACCTGGGCTGCTCAAAAAGAGACATAGTTAACAGAAATGAGTGGATGTGGAGAGGGGGGCAGTGGGAGCGCACATGTGGTACCTGATAGTTACTGTATTTCATTCATTTGAAGGTGAACTTTTTGTTTTAACATTTGAACACCTTTATATTTGGGATGCACCTTATAATCATTGTTAACCAGATAGTGGTAGTTATCTAGTAGTTATTCAGTGTTCATGTGAAAATTGACTACAGCTGCTCATAATGTCATCATTTCAATGGAATGGTTGACATTGTTGGTAGTATATACATTGAATTTAATTGGCTCTGAAATATCATCAGGAAGAATATTCTATGAGTCAGGCTTAATACAAAGAATTATTGTATACATAGAGAGACAGCAAACAGAGCAGCACGCGTGTGCTAAAATGTCTATATAAATAAATCTAGAAGAGTGATTGCAATGAGCATAAAGTAAAAATTCTGCATAATAAGAAAGCATTATGCTGTAGTTTAATCAGGAACATCTTCCCCTTGTGATTATAAGTAGTACATCATCTAATGGATAGCTTGTTATTTTTTTATTTTTTAATTTAATCTTTATTATATTTTTTCCATTACATTTAGTCCCCTTATATCCCCTCCCTTCAGCAATCACCACACTGTTGTCCATGTCCATGAAATCAACAAAATATGATTTTCAAATGTGTATGTTATAACATGGCTTTAGTTTTTCAGTAATCCTCCACCTTTCTCTTCGTACCTGCTTCTTGCTTTCCCTCTTCCCTGAGGCTGGAGCGTGGAGAGATGCCATATCTGACAATGAATCTAAGGACAGGAAAACAAGACTTGCAAAATAAGATGAAAAAAAAAAAAGTCCGAATGCCCCTGACATACCCTACTAACACGGAATCATCTACACTTACTGATACATAAGAAAAAAGCAATTCATTTTGTTTAAATCAATGTGTTAGTTTGGAAGATTAACCTTAAAGAACACATGAGATATACTAATGTGTAACTCCACCATTTAAATGATGTTTCCTGGAGATAGCTATGGAGAATTAATTCAATATCACATTTCTGGTAAATGTTATTAAACTCTAATTTTAGATATTAGGAAACATCTATACAAAAATAATTTTCTGTATATGAGTAGAGAGACTCAAGAATTAAAGAAGCAGGAAGGCATCTGTATCAATTAAGGTAAATGATGGGTACAGTAACATACACCCTAAAAGCCCAGAAACATAATAAGTGTGAATTTCCTGCTTATGTCAAAACATAATGTGTGCCAGTTGTGTAAGGAGTATTCCCTTACTATTTAGCAGAATGGGGAAAGGAGTAAGGATCCCATATGGGAAGTTCTAATGGAAATGGCGCTCATCACTTCTGCTTGTATTACTTTGGTTAGAACATGAAAATATGGCGTTATCAATCAGAATGCAGTCAGATAGAAAGGCACTACATTAAGGGCTCAAAATAAAGAATTGGTTATAAGAAATGTAATACGGGATATTACATAAGTGATAAAAGAACTGAGAAACCAAACAAAGGAAAATAAGGCACCTCAGGGATTAACAACAGCAGTGAACTCTTGCACCCTCTAGTCAGAGTAGGCTGTTACCAGAATCAAGGTCACTTTACATATTGGAAGCTGAAATCATGGTGGGGCTGTCTTGTGGGATCTGGAGCTCTGCAGGGGTTGTAGCTACTGGTGTTAATGCCATCATGGTCTTTCCTCTTCTCCCTCCCCTAATATTCTTTCAGTAGCTCTCATTTGCTACATCTAGCTTGAAGCTACTACTGCAAGCCTGGGCAAGACAGGCTGCAGGGGTCAGAGCCTGCAGTGCAGAGCTGACCTAGGAAAGGGCAGTTCTGCCAACAAACAGGTCAGAGATGGACACCGTGCCGCAAATTTACTACAAAGAGGCAAAGAATATAGCTTTTTTTGCCCAAAGGAAAATACTCATGTTTATGAGCCATAAAAACCCAAATTAAAGGGAGAGATTGAGGACATCTAAAGTCAGTTGATGGATCCTTATTAAAAAGGTATCAAATCACTATGGATAGTTTCAATAAGCCAGCTTCTTAACATATGAGTTCATCTGCCAAAATCAGCAAAGTTTAATTTTTCCTGCATTTTAAAGAAATTTGACAGATTTTTAGTGTATTTTTAATAAGCTTAATAATATTTTAGTAAATATCGGGCTATCAAAAATTTAAAAAATGTTCCTGTTTGAGTTGAATTGTGTTAAGATTCCAATTGTAGTGAGTAGGGCAAGAGATATCTGGAAATATGAATTTCTCTAATCTTAGTACATTTCAATATCTTAAGTTTTAAACTCTATAGCTAAAATTTCCTTGGTTGTTTGCTTTCAGCTAACAAGAAATCTGTTAATATTTGTGAGAGAACTTAAGGAATGGAATGTATTCTCTCTTGCTTGGGTGTGCATTGCTACAATTTGAACAAGTATACAAATGGCAGATCTACTTTTCCTTCCTCTGATTATCGCTTTCTCTGACTCAATCACTCTCGTCTGACTTTTCCACTTTATCAACACAGACAACCGTTGCATTTTTATGTAACAACTATTGGCACGAGTAACTGATCTGCAACAAGGGGATTGTTTCTAGCTGAGAAGACCAGAGGGCTACTACTATCTACTAAATCGGTCACCTTGGAGAAAAAAGAATTTGAGTTTCAGAATGGCAAGAAATTAGACTAGAGATGATTGGTTAGCTACACAAATAATCATTTTTGTTCTAAAAATTGAGTTTTCTGTACTAACAATACATGTTAGCATTTTGAATTTGGGGTGAGCTTATTAAACACCTATGTCCAAGGAATAAATAGTGCTTAGAAAGTGGTTATTTAAAAACAGAACTCTTTAATATAAAAAGCAAGGATATTTGTTTTAGTTTAAATCCAGATATTTGGTTGAATTACAGAATTGAGTATCATTTTAGAAACTCTGCCTGATTTTTTCTAGTATGTTAGCGGTGGACAAATAAACATGTTTTGAAAATAATGATGCATCACTGTTCACATTCTGCCTACATCACCAAATGCACCCACAAAGCCTAGCAAGCAGTAATTCATTTTAACTCACATAGTCTCTGTGTCATTTAAAGCTAGAAGATGCCATGCTGGTTTTAGTACTGTACTCCTCACTCCTTGATTTAAATCATAAATATTATGCCCTTCACTTTATAGCTACAGGATCTTGATCAAGCAAGGTCACACTAATGGAAATTCAGAACAAGGATGGCAAAGAGTTTCTCACTGTGATACTAGTGTCTGTCTCAGGGGCTGTGATGAAAAAGATTCTGAAGCCATACCTAGCTCAACAGGATGGAATGTAAGGATTAATACAGATATCTTCCACAAATATATGTGTGTGTGTGTGTGTGTGTGTGTGTGTGTGTGTGAGGTCCTTGACTTTTCCCACTTCCTTAGATCATTAATTTATCTCTGACTCCTTCCCCTAATAACTTTCCTCTGAGGGAGATTTATACTTGGAAGAAGCCCTGCACATCAGTGGATCTATCTCTGTAGCTCTCATTCTTTGCTACCACTCCCCCTGTTTTTAGTGATCACTCCCTACACTTGGTGAATACTAACGAGTGAGAATTTGCAGATGGATGCAGATTTGGTCTGTGGATAGAGTTCTCCAGATTCTAATCTGTCATTCCAGTTTACATATCACTGTTAACGATTCCTTAAGTCTCTGTCTAATTTCCCCTTACTTCTACCCTATGTATGCTTCACCTGCATCTCACTTTCAAGGTATATTTTCTTGCTGAGCAGCCATGGCTTTCTTCTTTTGTGTGAAGGACTTGGCATTCTTGGAAGTTAGTTTTAGGTTATGTCCTCAATCTTTTTTTCCAGTTTCAATATTTTTTTATTGTTGTTCAATTACAGTTGTCCCCATTCCCCCCGCCCCCCATTACTTTCCCCTGCCCAACCCACTCCCACCTTCCACTTGCAAGCCTCCACCTCCCCCTGTTGTCTTTGTCTATGGGTCCTTTATACTTGTTCTTTGACTTGAGTCTGCCCCTTCTTTCCCCTGTTATCCCCCTCCCTTCTCCCCTCTGGTCACTGTCAGTTTGTTCTTTATTTCCATGTCTCTGGTTCTATTTTGCTCACTTGTTTATTTTGTTGATTAGGTTCCACTTTTAGGTGAGATCATATGGTATTCATCTTTCACCTCCTGGCTTATTTCACTTAGCATAATACTCTTCTGCTCCATCCATGCTGTTGCAAAGGGTAGGAGTTCCTTCATTCTTTCTGCCACGTAGCATTCCCTTGTGTAATGGAATACTTTACAGAAATAAAACATTATGTATCCCTTTTGATTGGGGGTTGTTTCTTTGTTTTTCCACTTTTGGGGAAACTTTTCTTGTTTGCTTCTGCTTTTTAAATTGACCTGTTTTGACTCCCTGACTTTGTGGTGTGAACTTCTATGGTAGGAGACCTGTGAGATTCAGTGGTGCAGTGATCTCCTGAACTTGATACTCTAGGGATGCCCTCCGTGCCATTTTTATGTTGGCTTTGTGGATGTAATTGGGTTTGATTGCTGCTGGGTTGTTCTTTGGTGGGTCCTTCCCTCCAGCTGGTTGACTGAGGGTCACTCCACCCACCACATCTTGTATGCTGTTGTGCAAGTGCTGCCAGAACAAAACCACGAAGCCATGGAAACAAACCCACATTCACAAAAATAACTCCCCGCTGCAATCCCACTATCAATAGCAAATGAACCAGTATTAATAAGAGTATAAAGAGATTAAGACTATTATGAAAAAGGAGAGTGAATATGAGGTGAGCTACTGAAAGAAAAATGATTTTGAGAGGGAGGGAGGAGCACTAATAAGAGTTGGGAATCAGAGCAATGTGAAGAGAGAAAGTAAAATGTACATCATAGGTAAAAAAAGGAATGAAGAAGGTGGAATGGAGTAAGGAAAGAAAAGCACATACTATTAAGTTTAAACATAAATTAAAGTAATATAAATTAATATTCATTAAAATGAAGTGAGAGAGAGAAAGAAGAAGGAAGAAAAAAAGTAACTAAATAATAAAAATAGAGGCCAAATTGGAGAGAAAAATCCACCACAGAACTATCAGCAACAAATGAGCTAAAATTAATATAGGTGGGATGGGAATAAGAAAGAAAAAAGAAAGAAAAGCTTAAGAGGTGTCTAGAGGAATGAGAAGTGATTTTGAGATAATAGAGGGAGAGGGAATACTAAGAATGGGGAACAAAAACCAGGCTAAGACAGGGAAAATAAAATTTGAGACAAAAAGAAAAAGAAAAAGAAAAAAAAAGAGGAGAAAAAGGAAAAAAAGAGCAGGATGAAAAAGAAAATGAAAAAAAAAACATGCTAAGACAGGGCAAAATTAAAATTTGAAACCAAAAAAAGAGTACTAGAAGGGAATGGTAACATTGAGATTTAAAATACAAAATTAGTGAAGATCTAGAGATAAAATTGGAAAAATGCAACAACTACCCTATCCACAACCCATCAGCAAAGATTGCTAAAGGTGGAGAGAGAACACGGTATTTTAAGAGCAGGGAAAAGGATGTGAGGCCACTATTGACAAGAAAACTCGTTTTGAGAGCCGGTGGGGGAGAAATAGTAAGAGTGTGGAGTGCAAACAAGTTGTAGCAAGAGAGAAAATAAAATTTTAAATGAAAACATTGAGAGGAAAGAAGGCAAAATGGGGTAAGAGAAGGGAAGGACAAAATATGTGAACTGAAATAAACTATAGTATAAAATTCAGTGACTTAATATGCACAAACTTAGTGGACAACAAAGGAATGTTAAAAAGCTACATGCAAGAAAGAATATATCACAGATCATGGGTAACACCATCGTGGATTTCGTCTCAGTAGCATCTGGTATTTACCACCGTTTTTTCTTTTCGGATCCTTCTCTGGTGATGTCAGATGGTAACCCGTCTGACGTTAGGCAGCCTGTTCGAGATTTCCAGGGATCTACTGTGTCCTCAATTCTTTAGTGAGTTTTTACAGTGTGATTTTTGTAGCTTATCTTTCTTTTTGTTATTATTAGAGTGGGATAATAGTCTCACCACTTTCTTAACTGATTGGAAAAGAAACTTCACTTACCATATTATTGTTATTATTTTTAATTATTATTTTACTACAGTTGTTTCAGTTTTTCTCCCTTTGCCCACCTCTGCGATCTCATTTCCCTCTCCCACAGTCAGTCCTCACTCTGTTGTCCAAGTCTGTGGGTCTTTCATACACATTCTTTGTCTAATCCCTTCCCCTTCTTTCCACCATTGTCCCCCCTCCCTCCCCTCTGGTCACTGTCAGTCAGCACCATGTTTCCATGCCTGTGGATCTGTTTTGTTCATTAGTTTATTTTGTTCATTAGATTCCACTTATACATGAGATCATATGGTATTTGTCTTTCACCAATTGACTTATTTCATTTAGTATAATATTCTCCAGTACCATCCATGCTGTCACAAAACATAGGAGCTCCTCCTTTCTTTTTGCTGCATAGTATTCCGTTGTGTAAATATACCAATTTTCTGGTCTACTCACTTACTGGTGTGCACTTAGAATGTTTCCAGCACTTGGCTATTGTAAATAATGTTGCTATGAACATTGGGATGCATAGGCTCATTGAAACTGATGTTTCAGGATTCTTTGGGTATAATCCCAGCAGTGGAATTGCCAAGTGAAAAGGCAGTTCCATTTTTAGTTTTTTGAGGAAATTCCATACTGTTTTCCACAGTGGCTGTACCAGTCTGCATTCCCACCAACAGTGTACTGGGCTTGCCTTTTCTCCACATCCCTGCCAGCACTTGTTGTTTGTTGATTTATTAGTGTTGGCCATTCTGACCTGTGTGAAGTGGTATTTCACTGTGGTTTTAATTTGCATCCTTCTGATGGCTAGTTATGTTGAGCATCTTTGTGTATAGGATCTCAGGTGTGGGTGCAAATAAGACATATAACAGAGGAGTCAAACAACTACAAATCCCCGGCTCACAAGAAAATGTTTACAGGAAATTAGATGTTTTTGTTCTTCTCCAAGTTTAGCAAAATGTAGGATTTTCTAGCACAACAGTTCCTTGAATAATGTTCACTCAACCTTGTTTCATTATAACATTGATGAAAAAAAGGATCAATACCTAGCTGGGTCACTATCTGTGTGGAGTTTGTGCTTTTTTTTTCCATTTCTGTGTGCTTTTTACTGGAGTGCTTTGGCTTCCTCCACACTTTCTAAAGATGTGCATATAAGGTGTGCTGCCGTGTCTACGTGGTCCTAGTCTACTGAGCGTGTGTGTGTGTGTCAGTGCACCCTGCTTTGGAAGGGTATCCTGCCTGGGGAAGGTTTCACCTTGCACCCCGAGCTGCAGGAAGATGCTCTGGCCACCTGCAACCCGGAACTAGAATAAAAGGTTGGAAAATAATTATCTTAGTTGTTTTTATTAATCTTTCTTAAATGTGTGTATAACTCACATTTATTGCAATGTTTAATATTACACATTATGGGTCTTTATGTAGAAGTTTGGTGATATTTTTGTGATCAGAAATATTATGCCCGAGGAAATTAACTTGTGTTTGTGTCAATTAACCTTTGGTAAAATTGATTTTGTTGTATGTCATTTTGCTTCAAGTCTCAGCTTCCAAGAAACAATCATGACATTCGGTGAAGACTTATTATAGTTAAAACTTAAGGGGATCCTGAAGCATGGTGTCTCAATGACTCATACTCTCCTTCTGGTTTCTTGAAATTCAAATCTGGAAACGTGTAGAGGAAATATTTTGGTACTCTGAACTGGTGATGCTGTTTATAAGACCCTAATTGTTACTAGCTCGTTTCACAAGAGATTTTTTTTTGCTGCCTTCTATTTCCTACTTCTCTAACTTCCAAAAGATATTTTTGATAATTAAGGAAGCCCTGTAGTTTCATGTATTCTTTTTATTTTATTTTACAAATTAAGTCTCCATATTCATGGCTACAACTTTTGCAGATATTGTATAATGTAATTATGTAATCTTTTTTCCAAATTTCATATATTTACATATTTGTCTTTTCTTACAAACGAGTACCTTTATCTGTTACTTTTACTGTACTTTAGTATAACTCAGATTGTTTGTATAAGATTTCTGGTACACTTATCCAACATAGTCATATATATGTAAATATATATGTGTATATACATATGTATGCATATCTGTGGTATATATACAAACATTATGTATATATATCATGCATATTATACATGCACTCATTTTAACAGAATTATTTCTGTATCAACATGAAGCTTTTCATGTTACATTAATACAATGTAGATTCTGAAACAGAATAGACAGTTTTGTAACTTGTTTCTCACATTCAATACTCATATACTCATATGTATTGATAGCCCATTTTTCTTTCTGTGGTAGGAATTGTCATATTTATAACTTCGATAGATCATCATGGCAATTTGATCAGGCACCTTGCCCTGATTGAATTCTGCCTGTACAAGGATTAAGTAGCAATTTGACACACACTTGTTTTCCTTTGGTGAAAATAAGTCTTCCATTTTTGGAATGGAAATGGGTGTCTTTTTAAATTTATTTTTCAAGCATTCGCTTGAAAAATCTTCCGAGTAATTTCCATTCCTAAAATCTCTTTTATTGCTTTTGTATTGATGAGTTTTCCTAGTATAAAGGAAAATAAAATTGCATAGAAGAAGTGATGAACAGCTTTCTTTCTTTCTTTTTTTATAGTGTAAGTATATTTTAGTCGGATTGTCCAGTGTTGGATGAGACCCAATGGACGCTGCTCCACAGCTGATTTACTCTTCTAGGTTAGCAAAATACAGATGGGGTTTGAAATATTACATACCATTGCCAAACAAATTGGACAAAAATAAATCATATATGGAAGTCCTGATTAGATTAAACTTGAAACAGCATAGAGAGACATTTCCAAGATTTAGGGGTAGGCTGCACTTTCAACAGATGCTCTTCTGACATTGAAAATAATCTACAACCCCATAAACTCTTGGACTGGACAAAACTCCGGCCCTCCTTAGGCCAGAAAGTCAGATATTCCTGTATAACACAAACATACAAAACACAACCACAAACAAAATCAAAGATCTGGCTTGAGATCTGGGAGCTGGCACTCAGCACTAGTACAACAGAGCCTATAATTCTAAACATCTATTCTTGTGACCAATTCTATTCAGGTCCCAGGGAGAAGCTTCTCCATGTCTTTAGTCTTGTATCCTAAAATCATAGAAGACAGCCTCCAAATGTGGTAAAGATTTGAGGATTATGCCTGCATGAACATCGGAAATTGACACAGCTTTATAGTACAAGAAGGATTTGAGAGGCAGAAGTGCTTCATTGGCAGAAAAGACACATTAATTAACTTGTCAAATGCTTCCTTCCAGGTAGCATGACTGCAATAGATTTTACAATATAATGAAGAACTGTTTCTCAGCAGTGATGAGAGTCCTTTGTTTTGCTTATTTTCCTGTTCTAATTCATGGTTCTGGAGATACTAATGAAATAGTGTGAAATTTACAAGAGTTGCACATGATGACAGACATTTTTATAATAAGAAGCCATTAATAGCAACTCTGAAACTTGATATACTCACACATAGATCTGGAGGTAATTTAAGTGAAGTGTGGCACCAATTTTTTACATTGGCATCAAGGTAGACATTAAAAGCAGGAATTGAGAATAGCTATGGTTTTATCAAAAAATAATTACTTAATTATAATTTCAAGAAATAAACACAAATATCAGGCTTTAAGCAATGATTGAAATTTTAAAATTTGTTAATTTTACTATGTATTTTATAATTTTAATAGTTGACAAAATATTTTATGAAAACTAACTTCTTTAGAAAAAATAAAAATAATTTTAATTTAAAAATGTGTCATTTGATAAAATATATTAAAATTTTGTATATTTTTGAAATGACATTATTTATTGAACTCATTCCCATCAATTAAAAGCAATGTTAACTTAATCAAAATGATAAAAATCAGTGTTTCTGGTAAAGTAAAATCAAGAAAAACTTTGTCAAGGAAAATAAACTTTAATAAATGTCTAATTTCTGAATTATGTATATCTGTATTTTATTATACATTCAAGTGTGCCTAACCAAGAAACACTCAGACATATGCAGTAACAACTACATTGTCATCTTTTAAAAATGTATATTTTTAAAAATTTCAGTCATATAAAAATCATGCCTGTGCACAGTTTTCAAATTTTGTTATTATATAAAAGTATATTTGCTGACTTAGAAGGAAAACAATATATCTAATAATGTATCAGTTTGATATATAGTTTAAATTATTAATTATTTAGTGATTAAGTAATTATTATAACATTTTAAATATTCAATTATGGAACATGAGTCTCATTTGGCCTCTATCTTGCTTGGGATAGAAATGCCCATAAGTTGAAAACAATTAAATATGGACCAATTACTATATATTAAAAGTTATCATTAATTTTCTTAGATATAATAATAGTGTTATGTAATCAAATGTCTCTATTTTGTAGACATACTCACAGAATTATTTAACAATTGAGGTGATATAATGTCAGAAATTTGCTTTAAAATATGACTGAACAAATGATTGTAATTTTTCTTATTTTTCTTATCTTTGTGGAGCTGTTTCAAAAGAAAACAAGAAGAATATGCTCTATTTGTAAATAGAATTTGGCCCAAAAGAAAGTGCATTATTTCAGTTTACCAAAAATTTTATTTTAATTTTTACCTCAAAACATATTTTGAAAGTCTTGAAAAAAAGTCCTGAAGGCATTGGATAGAGTACATGGGTTTGAACCATGTGTGTTAAAGTGAGTCTGATCTAAACCACAATTTTACATTTTACTAGCTTTTTGGCTGTGGGTAAATTATTTAGCCATATTAAATCTCAATTTCCTCATTTTAGAAATGACAGTAATGTTATTAACAATGATTTTATAGCATTGTAGTGAGGATTAAATAAAATAATGTATTTTGCTTAACACAATGCCTGACACAGAACAAGCACACAGTAAGGTGATAACTACTTAATTATGTCAGCCAACATTAGTTTTCGATTGTAAATAGATTATTTAGGTATGAAAGTAGTTGTTTCTGTTCATTTGTGGAAATAGATTATTGGTAATGTTTATAAAGCATTTTTTTCCTTGGCCCTAGATTAATTGTAGCATTAGTTAAAAGAACATCTTTTCTGCCCTGACTAGTATGGCTCAGTGGCTTGAGTCATGGACTGTGGACCAAAGGGTTGCAAGTTTGATTCCTTGTCAGGGCACATGCCTGGGTTATGGGCCAGGTCCCCTACTGGGGGAGTGCAACCAGCAACCATATATTGATGTTTCTCTCCCTCTCTTTCCCCTCTCTCTAAAAACAAATACATAAAATCTTTCTAAAAAGAGCATCTTTTGTTTTTCTAACGTAAGTTCTTTAAAGAAAAGTGAGCATTTCTGGTTTGGAGATGGTGAAGCTCAGAAATGCTGGATTCTCTCGTTGATTGCTGCTGGTTGGAAGGCATCACTGTCTCATTGAGCTGGGATGGTTGGTAGTAGAAGGGGGTGAGGATGGATGGGAAGAGAGAGAAAAGAGGAAGAGAGAAGAATGAGAGAAGGACATGAAGGACTAGAGTAAAATACTGGTGCCTATCACTTAAAAATGGCATAGTTAAAAAATTAGAAAACATCTTAATGTTTAAACTAATAGAAGTCCTCTAACTGTATAATGTAAGTTATTTTTAGTATTAGAGATAGAAATATATGCAAGAGAAATATGTATTCATATACTCATATCTATATGAAAACTGAAAGTCAAACAGAATTAAAACACAGGTGATTAGAACACAGTGATGATTTTGCTGCCTATCATCTGGAATCAAGGTGACTGGGAAATTCTCTTATGGTATCTCTTAGAGTCAGAGATTGTAGACATTTATATCCACATTCAATAGGTCCATTAATCAACACACCAACTGATAAGTCAGCAGCTCTTATAATTTTTCTGCAGTATGGCATAGCATAAACTGAACAAAAAATGTACTCCAAATCTCTCAGAAGAATTTCACTGGGTTACACTGTTCAGTTTGGATGTCCATTTGGCATGACTGTCTTCGTCAGCTAGTGTTAGGGGCTCCATAGCTCTGGGACCAGTAGAATGATATTCAAATAGCTTCAGGATTGTCTAAAATTTTAATAGTATGTGGGCTGTATCTACTTGTACTTTCTGACTTAAAACCTTGGAGTTGCTTTCAGCACCATTCTCTCAAACTCAGGTTCTAATACATGTAAGATTGTTGCATCATACCCATTTCTCTTCTGCAAGTAACCAAGAAAACAGTAACCAATTTATATTCGTGTTGACAGTCTTTTCTAGTTCTGAATTCCATATACCATCAGAGAAGCAGGAAATGTCACAAGTCAAGAAAGCAAGGCAGTTATGTGTGACTATGCAGACCAAACACCCATGAGAGAGGTGAATTCTGTTGCAAGCATCTGCTGTGTATGCTCTGAGGGTGATGGTGCTAGAGACAGGATTGAAATCTTGTTTAAAGCTAACATTCTACAGCAGGTTTGCAAGTTAACAAGTAGGAGAGAATGAGTCTTAAGTAAGTAATAAGTAGTTATAAGTAGCTCTTCCCTCTGGGAGCAGGAGCTACAAAGAGGCAATTCCCACACAATTTATAGGGAGAAATATATCATGGGAGCTAAAGAATTACTCTTGAGACCCATTACATTTGAGCATGATGGCATCTGTTCCAGTGATCTATAGCTTATGTACTATGCGTGTATTTTTACTTTGGGTAATCACTGGCTCTGTATGCTGCAAATGCAAGTTCGTCTCCAAGCTAGAGGAAAAGCTGAAAGGAAACCTTTGGGAAATGCTGTTTCATTAAAAGGGTGAATTGTTCCTAGACACGTTGGAAGAAGTCTAAGCCAGATAGGCATAGGAGCAGAGGGAATAAATGACAAGAGGTCTGTGAACAGAAGTTTATATCCCAAAGTAAAAAATGGAAAAGAAAACAGTAATAGCAATAAAATGCGCACACAGAAAACCTATCCAGTTAATGAGACTTTCTCACTGGAGTGTGTGGGACTGCTTGAAGAGCCCATCCTGTACTCATGGATGCACAGGAGAATTTTAGGCTCCACCAAATGCAAAGAATCTTGTTAATACCCTGGGAGGAAAAGGCCACATGACAAGTTTCCGGTAATAAGTTCAGAGACACCTGCAGGTGGGATTGATGTGGCCGTGAAGGAGGCTTTTCATTTCATATCCTGCAAGACCAAAATGAGTGACACGTAATTGCTCCCTTTTGTGCATCGGTGCTCTGTTCCCCAGTGGGTACATAAAACGTCTAATCAGACACTACTCAGATTCTAGCTCAGAGAAGTTTTCCAGTTTCACCTTCCTTTCATAAACTAAATCAATCCAATTGTGTTTCAATTTTTGATTCATCAGTTTCTGACCTATTACCATTAAGGTCTTGGTTTCCAGCCATTTAACTTTGTTCTGTTTGCTTTAGGTACCCTGCTTTAGAGTATACACTGTGTACTCATGTAAGGGGCTGATTCTGGTAACAGCTTTGTGGTTCTCTAGCTGCCACATGGACACGAGGTCCTGAAATTCTGTGCAGAGCCATGTTCCCTGGGTCCCTCCTGGATGGATCCATAGTCCTGCTGGCTGTTACCTGATTTCAAGATGATAGAAGTAAAAACAGAAACTTACCATAAATGCTGTTACAGAGGTACAGACTAAGTGCTGTGGGAATGAAATAGATGGAACAGACATCTAGGATTATTCTTAGTAAGCTTCTGAAAAATTTCTCACTATACTCTGGGCAAAATGGGGGAAAAGTGGGTGAAAAGGAGTTAAGTACTTTACAGTCTAGATGCACAGCTAGCCCAAGTCCCTAATAATGTTAATCAATGAAGAGAATGTTGGACTGAAATCCTGATTCACAGCATTTTGTAACAAACAGACAAATAAAAAAAAACAAGTGGTGATGTTGACAAGGACTAATACTTGGGATACAGCAGCAGCAGTTACCATTTACCCGATACTTGGACTGCACTGGAGCTCTGTATATACTATCGCAGTTGACTTTCTGAAGAGTCTGTGAGCTAGGGGATATTTTTTGTTTGTTTGTTTGTTTGTTTTTTCAGATTCAAGAAGGGGAGGCTAACTTTCTCAGGTTTGCATAGCTAGTACAAAAAAGCCAAGCTTTTAACCCAGGTTTGTTCACAAAGAGGGCCTTTTACTTGTATTAACTGAGTTCATTCTCATAACAACTCACGTGAGTTAAATTCTGTCATGATCTCTCTTTTACAAGGAAATTGAGGCATCTCTAGCTACAGAGTCTGGCTTACCGTTAAATAGACTGTTAGTCATTAGTATAAACATTTGGTTCAATGTAATAGTAAAATATTGGTTAGAATAAGAATTAAGGCTTGAAAAACACACATGATTTATTATTTTGTGGATTCAAAAAGAGAAACACATTTTTTTGTGTCATAGCTGTATTTTATCATTTATTAGGTATATGCCCTTGGGCAAGTATGTTATACTCTCTTAACATCAGTTTCATTATCTATAAAGTGTGGAAAATAATACCAGCCTCCATACCTCATAAAGCTTTGGAAGGAGAAAATGAGACAAGGTATGTGAAATTTATTTGAAATTATTAGTGTTATGCAAAGCTATGCTTTTGTTTTCATTATTATTTGGAAAAGACAACTAGTAGAAAAATACTCAGTAATCTGAAAATGGTGCAATAAAAAGGGTTATTTTTGCACTTATATGAATTAAAATAACTCCCAGACACATAAGTTTAGAGATCCAAGGAGATAGACATTTCCTTTGTAATGAAAATGGAAATTAAGCACACTTTAAAAGGCAAACCTAATAAGATAACATATGGACCTGAAGTATAGCTGTGCCCTTAAAATTTCTAGGGCTTTTTACTCATTCAATTAAAGAAAGAAAGAAACCAAATCATGTAAACAAGACAACCTGTGGGTAGCCAAAGCACAAAGAAACTACCCAAGTACACAAGTATATATCTTAGAGTATATTTCTTGATTCTCTGAGGTGTGTATAAACCTATCTATTTACAGCACTGGATAGTCAAATACTAATACTATTATCTAGGCATAGTAGTCCTAAAAGAAAAATGATTATTATCAATGAAGTTTTGTCTTCCACAGGTTCAAAGCAAATACAATAAAAGAGAAATTAATTGAAAACTAATTTAATTCCAGCAGCAGGTTTTTAACATATATATATATAATTTGACATAAAATTTGAATTTAATTTGTAGCTTCTCTTTCTTATAAAATATAGAGTCTTTTCCCTCAGTTTAATAATTATATTATCACCTGGCCAGTGTAGCTCAGTGGATTGAGCATGGGCTGCAAACCAAAGGGTTGCCTGTTTGATTCCCAGTCAGGGCACATGCCTGGGTTGCAGGCTAGATCCCCAGTGGGGGCCACATGAAAGGCAACTGCACATTGATGTTTCTCCTCTTCTGTTTCTCCCTACATTCCCCTCTCTCTAAATAAATAAATAAAATCTTTAAAACAATAAAAATAATTATATTATCAAATTACTGAAAAAAACAAAACTTTTCTTTTTTCTTTTGCTTTCAATTTTGTACTCACCACAGAGAATGACCATGGCATAACTCCCAGAATTTACTTGAGTCAATCTTCTGGATGTTTTTTGGTTTTTAGAATTATTAAAATTAGGCCTTTCACTCCTATAGAGTAAAAAAAAATCTAATATTGGATAGCAAATAGTAGGTCTATTGTATCCATAGCTAATACTAATGAATAAGAGATCTATATAAAATTGATTAATCTTGACCTGGCTGGTGTGGCTCAGTGGATTAAGTGACAGCCTGTGAACCAAAAGGTTGCCGATTTGATTCCCAGTCAGGGCACATGCCTAGGCTGCAAGCCAGTTCCCCAGTTAGGGTGTGAAAGAAGCAGCCAATCAATGTATCTCTTGTACATTGATATTTCTCTCCCTCTCTTTCTCCTTCCCTTCTCCTCTCTCTAAAAATAAATAAATACAATCTTAAAAAAGAATGGCATTTAAAAAAATAAAAATACAATTGATCAATCTTTTGAAGTTGTGCCCATATAGGTCAATCTCAGAGTAATCTATCTTTTAGAGATGTATTGTGTAAACAAGAATTTTATTGTTTCTTTACTTCTGTGGAATAATATAAGGAAGGAGCCATGTTTCACAGAAAAGCTTATAAAAATTCCAAGTTATCTCCTATTCTCTGAAACTCCACATCTCAAACATACTATGTTATAGGTATATTATAAGGAATAAGTGAGATTTATTGAACTGGCTCATTGTAAGCATGTAACAAGCATCAGCTTTTTAAAATATTAGCTCTCGGGACTCCCTCATTCATGACTTTCTGTCCTTTCAATTTCTCTTTTTCTGAACCCCTAAAAACAGACTTCCTCTCCTAAATTACTGTTGAGCCTTGTTTTCCCACTTTCACTATCACAGGGCACTGCAGAACATGGTTCTTTTTTTACATCCATTGTATTTTTTGCTACAATCTACCAGAAAAGTTATAATCTTTCTATGTCTTGAATTTTCTTCCAAATCTTCAGTGTTGAAATAAAAAAAAAAAACAAGCACACAAAACAAAGCAACAACAAAAAAACTAACATAGCAACACAAAAACTTCCTTAGTGGGCTGGAGAAGACCAAGAACTGAGGGGACAAAGTCAGAACTCTAATGGCAAATAGAGGGAGAAAAAATACTGAGAAGACTCATACTTCACACTTACACAGATAGGATCAAGAAGTTAAAGTTCATTTGTTCCTAATCACGGGAGATAGGGCAGGACATGCACACTGGTGGAATGGGTTCTAAGTGGTAGCCAGGAGATCCTCCCATAACTCAAGGATGCTGGTATCATTGTCATCCTTATGTTAGAGATGAAGGATTTGCATAGCAGTAAGTCATGAATCTGGGTAGAAGCAAGAAACCTTAGTTTCTGAAGTGCCTAGTCTCACCCCCAGCAAATGAGAGAGAACATCTGCAAAGCACTGGTAAAGGAAACTTGAGTTCAATGTGTGAGCTTTCTTTTCACTAACAAACATTCTAAATGTTTTTATTGAGTGGCAGCTATGTACTAAATGTTTTTCTGGTGCTGAAGTGGTTTCTAAGACCATAGCAAGTTTACATCCCAATAGAGAGGGCAAGGAAGGGACAGAGGGATGGAGGAAGACAGGAAGGAGAAGAGCTATGATTGATTCAGATCTACTATAGATTGGGTGGTTAGAAAACCACCTTGATAAAGAGAAGTTTGAGTTTTATCCCAGATGTGATAAAACTTTATTACTTTTTTTTTCCCAAAGACACTTTGTGGTTCTCAACATTGCTGGGTGGTCATACTTCCTTTACTATTGATAGTGAACTGGAGATTTGTGCTCTGGATAGTTTAGAAAAGAAGGAGTCTAGGTGTTTTGACATTATGTGAGACAAAAATTTTGGCAATGTACTAGAAATAAAAGAGTTAAATAAAAACTACTTAGTGAAAAATGAAACTTCCCAACTGCCATTCCCTCAGGGGTCACTCATGCCGATATCTTCATTCCACTGCTCACTTTCCCCACTCCCACAAGAGAGTAGGAGATTTTCCTTGGAGAGACAAAATAGAATGGTGAAACTATTAGGTGCTAAGTTTAGTGATCCCCAATACACTGACTGAAACCCACACCATTTCCTTAGAGGGAAGCCTGCCACTCCCTAAGCTTCCCTACAAGTACAACACCTCCTTATCTATCACAATACCAATGGGTAAAACCTAAAACAAATAAGAAAAAAGAAATAATAATTTAATCAGTTTCCTTAAAGATGAGGTAAACTCTAGAGGGAACAATAATTCTAAACTAGTTGCTTCTGGGAAAGCAAAATCAAGGATTAAAAAGGTTGGGACAGGGCACTGTCATCTATTAAAATGTTTATAAAATTATTTGACTTTATAATTATGCATATGTTTCACTTTACTACACATAAAACTTAAATTTAAATTAAGACCATTATTGCACTGTGGACAAATCCATATAGAAGACATTATTGATAAAACAACATTTAAAATCTAAATAAAAATTCATTTAAAGGATTAATGAGAAGCATAATGGGAAAAAATCATTCCTTCATTTAAATGTTGAGTTTATGCAGTTCTAATGTGTCATGTTTACATATTCTGATATATGATATTCTGTATATAAAAATGACTTTGGATATAAATAGAGGAACATTTTAAATGTATATATAAGATATCCCATAGCCTTATTTCATTATTTCTCAAGAGAAGCAGCAGTGTGTAATGGATAAAAGGCCAGACAAGTCAAACAGTCTGGGTGTGAACCCCGTCTTTGCCATCAAGTAGCTGTGACAGATTTCCCATCTGTAAAATGGGTATATTAATAATACCTAGGTCATGACATAGTTACGAACACTAAATGAGTTAATATTTGTAAACTTAAAACAGTGTCGCACCTCTAGTAAGCAGTATATAAGATTTTTTAATTAAATAAAAATCAACTACAACAGTATTTTGTTTGTTATAAACTTTACTAATGTTACAGGTCCATTTCAAATTTATTAAATATTAAAGCTAATATTCCAAATACTGGAAACTCTTTTGAAACATTTATTATACCAAAACTTATTATAACTTATTTGAAGCCACTTGTTTTCTATTTTACCCATGCATACAAATTAAATAAACATGCATGTAAAACATAGCTATATCTGCATGTATATTTAAATGATAGTTTTTGTAGAAAAAAGTTATGTACAATTAGCTAAAGTAGACAAGGATTGGACACATTTAATATATTTAAGATTGAAAGCCTTGCACTAAAAAGCAGCATTAACAACTTTTCAGTGCCAATTTAATAATGGGTTCATTTTAACTTGTTCTCTAATGGTTAAAGTTAAAATAGCATTCTGGAGACAAACTACAGAGAATGGACAGGGAAAAGGCAATTGTGGGATTAACATTTAATGAAAAGTTGACTTGAAGTGGGTCCTTAATGGCAACTTTTAAAAGCATTGTTAATCTCTTAGCATGTGCATAGTATTGTGATATTTGCATGTTCCTCCACAGTGCCCAGGCTCTATTTTTTCCATTAAGAAAAAAAAATAGATTCTTCCATTAAACAACTGAGAGAAGTCACTGTGGCTTCAATCAGCAAGTATTACTGAGCACATACAACACCTCTAAAGCATATAAGGAAGTTAGACTTTGTCCATGGCTTTGCTAGGATTAATAAGCCATAAACCCAAGTTAAGAAATTCAGGAAAAGTTCAGCCAATATTGTAAAATCATAGGAATCTTAACAGTAAGTAAATACTCATGTAAAAATAAACAAGTATCTGGAGGGGAAGAAAAGAGGAATAACTGGTTTTGCTGAAGTAGTGGGGAATTCAATTCTTTATGGAGGGAATGGAATTCAGCCAGTTCTTGGAAGGTCAATACGATTTGTGTATTCAGTGAGGAAAGGAGAGTATTTTCCATTCATGGAGACTTAAAGAAATAGAGAAGTAGAAAAGACTACACATAAGGCTTCCAGATCTCCTTTTCAGTAACAGAAAAGGGTCTAGGTGTACTGATTTGAGCTGAGGTTCCCAGCCTTGAGTCCTGAAGGAGGTATAGCTATGATTTGTGAAATCTGTGCTTTGAAGCATGGTATCAAGGAGTACCAGAAAAATTGGCACCAAGGACAAAAACAAATAAAAATTGAAGTGGACAATTCCACTTGAAGTGGACAAATGAAAATTTCTAGTGGACAACCTAGAAAACCAAGTTTGAAGTAAATGGACTGCCTTTAAGGAGAACAGGTAAAAGGAACAAGTTTAGATGCCCAGTTCTCCATAATTTTCCTTATGTAGGCTCAGGGGTGTATTTACAGAGTCTTGCGGCCTCACCTGTGGTTGATGATGGAGCATGGAGGACACTGTGCAGGTTCCAATGTAAAATTGGAATGCTAGTTGGGGTCCAAATGATCAGAAATCATGAACTTTAAAGCAGGTATGAATTTTACTCTGGAGACAATGATGATCCCTGGAGGTTTGGCTATATTTATTGATGTAAAAAAATAATAAATGGGAAGACCACCTGGGAAGTTCTTCATGTGTCCCAAGGTAAGTGGTGATGAGATATGAACAAAGAAATGAGAACTGGGAATGGAAAGGATGAAAAGGACATAAGAGGCATTGAAAAAGAAGGATTGCTAAGATTCAATGATTATGTGGCTTCTAAGAATGAGATCAAGAAAAAGAAATGGGTCAAACATAATTCTACAGACTTGAGGATAGGTGACGAGGAGAATCTTCTGGGGGAGTTGATGGGGAGGATGGAAGGTGAAGATCATATTGCTTTCCATTGGCAGATATTGAAAATAAAGTAGAAAGATAAAGTTATATACTGAACATAATCAGAGAAGAATTCATAGCCAGATAAATTTCTTAGGCTTTGCTATATTAAAAAGTTAAAGTATACATATATCTATAATTGTGTTTATAATTTTTGATCGGCCTAAGGGTCCCATGTTATTTTCCTTGCAAGCTGATAGACAATATCTGGTATTTGAGTCAGCATAAATTAATATTGACTCTAGTGCTCTTGATATGGTATCTTGGAAACAGACACTATTTAACTTGGCAGTATTCTTGGAGCTAGCTACTAGGGTGGAAACGATATCATTGAAGTTCAAGTTCACTCCACCTTTGAAATTTCTTTGGGTTAAGGTCAGTCGTGGTCAAAGGCAACTTTGAAATTTTTTTATTGAGTTGGAAGAGGAAGAAACACTAAGAAAAGATATAGCAAGGCAGTGTGGCCAGTGACTTAGAGACAGGAGAAGAACCAAATAAGAAGATTCAAGAACAGTGTTTCTGAAAATTTAATGTGCATAAGAATCACTTGAGAGATTTTGTTATGCAGACTTAGTTAGATTCAGTAGTTCTGTGGAGAGGCCCAATACTCTGCATTTTTAACACGCTCTCAGAAGGTGTTACATTTTGAATACCAAGGCACTAGACATAAAAACAAAGCAACAAAAAAGAATTTTTTAAACTGAAGAAGGTTTCTGTGCTGCACACTTTCAGTTTGCCTTCTTAGACACCCTCTCCACTCTCCTCCTCCCCACACCCAGGAGGCTGACTCTCGTGGAGCACATGAGTGGGCTTCTGTGCTTTAGTATTGTGTTGGTTTTGGCCAGTAAGAAGAATTGGCTGAAACTGCAAAGAAGAATGCGATGAGATATGAGTATATACAATCAGCTTTGCTGTCCTAGGACATCTGAGGTGCTAAAAATTACCGCACTGTGAAAAAATTATGTGATTAAATCCACAGGGCTGTGGGAGAGATGTGTTTAGGAACAGAGTACTCAGAATCTTTGTCAGTGACACACACATATGCACAAAGATGGGAACCTAATAAAAACTGTAGCACATATTTATGCATGTTCAATGGTTCAAAATACACACACATTACAATGAATAAAGGCATTTTATCTTGGAAAGGACTTGAAGTTTTCTTGTAGAAGTGGGCATTGGAAAAGTTGCAGAATGTGAGTTATCATGAAGTGGCAGAAGAGGACTACCTAGAGTTAGAAGAAAACCTGTTGATACCACATGTGAGTGGGCGTGGCTCATAACACACACAGTGAACTGAGATAATTGGTAGATATTTGAGGTCTGTGCATGTGTGCGTTTTGTGTATTCCTATACTGCACCGTTCACCTATGCAGTTTTCTCTGTTCACCCAGCATTTCTCATGTGTGAAATTGTGTATAAGCAAACATGAAATTCACTTATGCTCAAATCATTGCCTAATATATCAATCACATTGGAACAACTTTGCATCTTCAGAACAAGGGTTTTGTTTCAGGTTGTGGCAGATTGTCTGCATTTCTGTGATTAAAGACGTGGCTCTTAAAGGTATCCTCTCTTAAAGCTACAGTAAACACCATTCACCTTTCCCCTCTAGATCTGGTGTTAGTAAGAACCCCTTGCTGTTACTAGACCTGGGGGATATCTCCATTGACTATTAGTTTCACATAACCTTGTAAACAGTCCCTTTAATACATGCCCATCAGTTACTGATACTGTTTGAATTTGCCATATGTGTCCTTTCAGTTCTGGACAATGTTCAAATGTGATTCGTGATGAAAAGAGGTAAAGGAGAATGAAGGCCAGGTGGAAGACTCTGAATTTAATTTTTACTGGTATCCACAGAAAGATTGTTGAATGGGCCCCAGCTGATGTAGCTCAGTGGATTGAGCGCAGGCCTGTGAACCAAAGCATGGCCAGTTTGATTCCCAGTCAGAACACATACCTGGGTTGCAGGCCATATCCCCAGTATGGGGTGTGCTGGAGGCAACCACACATTGATGTTTCACTCCCTCTCTTTCTCCCTCTCTTTCCCATCTCTCTAAAATAAATAAATAAAATCTTAAAAAAAAAGATAGTTGAATGAACAGCAGCCAGAGAGACCCCTTAAAAAGTAAGTTAGATGAAGTCATTCCCTTTCTCTAAACCTTACTATGGCTTCCCTTTACTCCTACAGCAAAAGCAATGGTCTTTTCAGGGGTGTACAAGACCCCGCATAGGCTGGTTTCTTGTCATACCTCTGAATTCTTTATTCTCTGTCATTGACTCTCTATTTAGCTCAATTTGCTATAGAGATGTTGGCCAAATTGTGATCCTGGAACATACCAGGAGAGCTTTGCAATAATGTTGGCAGGTGTTTGTGGAAGCATCTTAGCTGAAAATATTTGAATGCTGTTTTTCTGGATTAGGAGTACAATTTGTAATAGGAACAAATTTTCTAAGTATGAAGGCACTGGAATTTTTTGACTGGGTCAGACAATTCATTCATCCACTAGAAAAGCTTAGTGATATTGTTCCAGTTGAAATGTTTCAAATTATCCAATATGACTCTAATGAAAAGGAAGGCTACCAAACTACCACTGGCTCTTCGAATTCATTCAAGAAATACAGTGTCTATCCCAGGTAGGAATCTTATCATTTCTGAAGCTGGTCATCTAGTCATAGCCTGGAATATTTCAGGTTTTGCTCTGTGTTTTATTAGAATTCAATTTTAAACAATGTTTGAGTGGAAAATGTGTGTCTTCCTGCCTAAGAGTTTCAGCCAGGCACTGTGGCAATGAGGTACCATAATTTGTTTCATTAAAATCAAGACCTCATTTTGTGTTTAAGTTTCACTTCTAAAAAGTTTTGAAATCCAACAATTTTCCTTCAATCTAAAACCCCATCCAGCTTTGTGAGAATACAGCCAGAATTTTGTCCACTCTTCATGGTTCATTTATATTTTGCTGGAAAATGTTCTGTTTTAAATCCTTGTAACCATCACCAACATCATAAGCTCTTAAGCTATTTAAGACATACAAGTAAGAAAACCTCTTCTAATGATGCAAAAACAATACATTTTATAATTTGAAAGTTTAAAGAATGTGCCTTTATCCCTCTTAGTTTTAGCTAAGATAGATGAATTTTTGCATGCTAGAGTTTCCATATGTTCACACTGAAAACTCAAAGATTTAGTTCCTTATATTTCTGACTGAAAATATTTTTTTTGAACTTTCAGCAGTAGAAGGCTAATTTTATTAAATTGAAGTTACTGACTTGGCTATAAGGCAAAGTTACCATTTGATTATGATGCATCTGATTATATGAAATATTTAAATTTCAATGGGATGTATTTTACTCTTCTCAAAAACAAAGATAAAAGTAAAACTTTAATTCATATATTTAAAAAGGTTTTTGTAAGTAGTACTTATATGAATTCTTATGGAACATTAGTGAAATAATCATATTTAAATTATAACAATATTTATTCAGTTTTTCATTCATTTAATGTTTTCAAAACATTGACTATTTTGAAATACAGTACTTAAATACCAAAGAAAAGCAGCATTTTATACTATGCTTCATGTTTTTACATGAAAGGACACATTAGCCTTGAAACTAGCAAATGGCAGACTCTTTGAGCAACTACATTAGTTTTTTGGTTCCTTGTAATGAAAATCTTCCATATATAGACAATGTTAACAGATAACAGTATTTCCCAGTTGTTTACACTATATGCATTTATGTCTCACTGACTAGCAGCCAGACACTTGAAAAGCAGGAAGCTTACAGCCATTTTTTTGGTTTTCTTCAGGGATCTAGCTGAAGTATAGGACAAACAGTAGAAACTGAATAAATATGTGTGAAATGATATAAAAAATTAATGTGGATGTTTAGCAACTTGAACTGATGAAATATCTGTAAAATTGAATTTATGCTTATATAGATTTTTAATTACTCATCATACATATTCTTAAATTGAAACAAGCTCTTATTGTAATCATATAAATACTAATTGTACAGTGAGTTATAAATACTATTATCAAGCTTTCATTAATGTTTGATGTGAGGAAATCCCCATCAGGAATTATTTCTCTTCAGATATTATGGTTTCTGTTTCAGAAAAGTCAGATGTCCAGAGAAGACACTAGGGGAAAACACCACATAATATAAAAGACAAACAAGCAAACAAACAAAAAACCCCAAAACAATGTTCAAAAGATCCAGTGACATTATTTTTATACAGTTACACTGTAAAAGAACAGCCACTGTACATGCTGACCAGATAGGGGATATGTATAAAAGTGACATGAAATGAAATAATTTAGTATCTTCATGACACTTGCTTATCATGAGGCCACGGATGGGAAAGTGCACTCTGAGGAAAGCATCGATGGTGCTGGCATTAAATGAAGGTCAACAAAGACATTCTCAGCCAATTTTCTGTTCTTGTGTAGAAACAGAAACATACACTGATGGGTGCAACATCTGTTGAATTGTTTTTAATGGGTCCAAATAGAATGGGCTTTTCAGTATGGGCAAGAAGATTTAAAAAATAAGAAGAAAAATGTGGCACAAAATAAGAAAAGAAAATATTTATGTAAAGAAATCTTCACAAGAAGTACTGTAAATTCCTGTCTGAAAATAGATTGACAGGCAGTTGGATGGCAAAGCTGAGGGAGATAGACAAGAGATTCTGGGGTTTATTTTTTCATACAGTGACAATTAAATGCAATAGCAATTTGGTACAGTTGGGCTTTAGGGAAGACATAACTTTTGTCACACATGTTCCTTCTGCTTGCTGATTTATGGGGAGACAATGGCATTGAAAAAAAAGAGTAACGACTATCTGTCTAGGATGAAGAAGATGCCATATAATGTGGCAATTGTAGAGAGGTGGCAGGAAGTTGACAGAGGGTGATGACTTCTCTTTCTCAAAAGTCAAAGAGGATGTAACATCAAACACAGAGGCTCACTATAAAGAAATACGAGCACAGAAAATGGATTATGTGATTATAAGAAGCCTAGTGAGGGTGCCAACAGATGTGATTTCTGGGCCAAACTGAGTATAACTATCTATAGCAGTCTAGGAAATTAATCAAATCTATTTATGCTCAACATTAAATATGGATTATTATCAACAAACAATTCCTTGCCTTCCTTATAATTTTACTGGTTAAAAATAGACACAATTAGTTGGCTATGGACTACATTTAACTACTAATCAACTACTGTCCTTTTGCACAGTTGAACACAATTGTTGACTGAACCTGTTTCTGTATATGGTATGGAACAGTGAAGAGAACTAGAGTGAATAAAAAAATGAGCTACCTGTCAAAGGAGTTACCTGTATTTTTAGAAAAAAGGCTCTAAAAAGAATGACTTCTTTACTTCTTGGCCTCTGTAACCCTTCTTTCCCTTTGGGATAATTTAATACATTCATGATAGCCTCTTAAAATCAGTTATTGAACAATTATAAAATAGTAGTTAGATTTGTCAGGAATTTGTCAGATTTTGAAATAAAATTTGTTGTATTTCTAGGAATACTACAGATGAAGTAGACACATTAATTCCATGTTACAAATGAAACAGTCTCTGGGAAAAATAATTTACAAATATTTTAAGGAGGAAAGAACAACAGTTTAAAAATAGCTGCGAAGTGGTGCTGGAATAAAAACAGACACATAGATCAATGGAACAGAATAGAGAGCCCAGAAATAAACCCATGCCTTTATGATCAATTTATATTTGACAAAAATGTCAGAAATATATGATAGGGTAAAGATAGTCTATTCAATAAAAAATACTGTAAAAATTGGACAGGCATTTCTGAAAAAAATGAAACTAGACCATCTCCTTATACCATATAAAAGAATAAAATAAAAATGGATTAAAACTTAAAGACTCAAAACCATAAAAATTGTGGAGAAAACATAGGTAGTAAAATGTCTGACATTTCTCTTAGCAATATTTTTTCTGATATATTTCCTTGAGCAAAGGAAACAAAAGAAAAAAATAAACAAAGGGGACTACATCAAACTATAGTGTTTACACAACAAAGGAAACCATCAAAAAATTGGTGAGACAACCTACTAAATGGGACATCATATTTCCAATGATATATCTCTAAGGAGTTAATATCCAAAATTTATAAAGAACATATACTACTCAACACCAAAAAGTAAACACTCCAATTTTAAAAAATGGGTGGAGGACCTGAATAGACACTTCTCCAAAGAGGACATGCAGAAGGCCAATAGACATGTGAAAAGATACTCAGCATCACCAATTGTCAGATAAATGCAAATTAAACCCACAATGAAATATCACCTCATACCTGTCAGAATGTCTATCATCAATAAATCCATGAACGGCAACTGTTGGCAAAAATGTGGAGGAAAGGAAACCCTCGTGCATGGTTGGGGGAGTGCAGAATGGTACAGCTGCTATAGAAAACAGTATGAGATTTTTTCAAAAAATTAAAAATGGATCTTCCTTATGACCCAGCAATTAGTCTACCTCTGGAGATTTACTCAAAGCCCAAAACACTAATTTGAAAGAATATGTGCACCCCTATGTTCATTGCAGCAGTATTTACAATAACCAAAATTTGGAAGCAGCCCAAGTGTTTATCAGTAGATGAGTAGATAAAAAACCTGTGGTATATACATAAAATGGAATATTACTCAGCTATAAAAAAGAAAAAAATCTGGCCATTTGTGACAGCATGGATGGACCTAGACGGTATTATGCCCAGTGAAATAAGTCAGTCAAAGAAAAACCATTTACTGATATGTGGAATCTAAACAACAAAATAAATGAACAAAGAAAATTGAAAGAGACTCATAGACACAGAGAGAATTAGTGGCTGTCAGAGAGGAGGGTGGCTGGAGATGGGATTTTGACAGATGGAAAGAGGGTTGGGGGTATGGGTAGAAAAGGTGAAAGAATTAAGAAGTACAAATTGGTAGTTACGAAATAGTCATGGGGATGTAAAGTAAGATAGGAAATATAGTCAATAATATTATAATAACTATATGTGGTATCAGATGGGTACTACATTTATCAGCATGATCAATTAGTAAGTTAGATAATGTTCAATCACTGGGTTATACACCTGGAACTAGTATAATATTGTATATCAGCTATAATTGAAAAATAAACAAATATTTAATAAAACAAGAAATAAATGAAGTAATTGAAAAAATAAAATATGTCAAAAACCTGTTGGAATTACAAAGTACAAACACATTAGTAACAAGAGGATTTATTTCACATTGCAGCTCTTGCATAAGCTAAGTAACATAATGATAAAGTACATGTAAAAATCTGTACCCTGAAAACACTACCTTTTCACATGTATGTGAATTATTTATAAAAATTACACAACTAATTCAAATAAAGTTTCATAACCCAACCAGAGTAGTTGCCATGGTAAAAACAAAGGGAGTTTCAGAAACAAATAATATAGATTCACTCACCCTCATAAACCCCAGTTCTTAAGATGAGGTAGTGTTAAAAAGATATTCTACCAAATTTTTTAAGTTAATGTACAAAAAAGAAAAATAATGTGATCATCTCCATAAGTTCTGAAAGATATTAGATAACATTTAATATCTAAAATGAGAATCAACACAAACTTCCAAAATAAGAGGGCTATCCAGAAAGTATCCAGCCATGCAATATGAAAAATAGAGACATTTACTGAAGAAGATCCAAGAAACATTGTATATAGGACAATGATGCTTCAGTCTTCTTTATTCCAGGCACCTTGGGACCTTACACAGTTCTTCCAACTGTCATCAGCTGTCCCATCATATTTTCCTGAATCTTACTGATGGTCTGAAATTTCTTCCCCTTCAAAGGTGATTTTAGTTATGGGAAAAGCCAGAAGTCACAGGTTGCTAAATCTGGGCTACAGGGAGGCTGAGTCACCTGAATGGTTTTATGTTTTGACAAAAAACTTTGCATGAGATGTGATGCATGAGTGGGCATGTTGTTATGATGAAGCTGCCTTCATCAGTTGCCCGTAGCTGTGGCCTTCTGAGTCATCTGAATAGTTTCTGTAGAGGAATGTCCAAGCTTAATGCAAAATTTAGCATGTTGATTCGTTGTAGATTTGTTGCTGTACCTGCTCAGTCATTTCTAATGTGATGGCCACACAGTACATGTGCTCACTCAATGGCATCTACCACCCCCACAGACTAGTACAGTGAAATGACCACTGTTCATGCATGCACATTTCAGTCCACTCTCCTTGGGTGCCAGGTTATATTCATGTCTCACAAACCATTCTCTTTATATTAACAATGGCTGGACTTTTTCTGGACAGACCTCTTATATAAACTATAGACATAAGTAAGAAGATAAACGAACAGATCCCTGATCTTTTTTTTTTTTCATTGCTTTTAGAGATAGAGGAAGGGAGAGAGAGAAGCATCAATATTAGAGAGAAACATTAATTGGTTGCATCCCACACATGCCCTGATCAGGAATCAAACCTGCAACCTAGGTCTGTGCCCCGAAGAGGAATCAAACCCACAATCTTCTGGTGTGTGGATGATGATCAAATCAAATGATAAACCCAACCAGGGTGATCCCTAAACTTAACAGTTGATTCTGATACTCTTTTTTTCTGACAATGAATGACCAAGCGGACAAAAACAATTATTGAGAATATTTAAAATTTAATAACATAATAAATCATGTTTTATAAATATATATAGAATCATGTATCCATAGAATATGCTCACTCATCTCCAGAACAATTGGAACATTTACAAAACTGAGCCACCCTGGTTGGAGTGGCTCAGTTGGTTGAGTGACCTTCTGCCAACCAAGAGGTCACCAGTAAAAAGGGGCACATTCCTAGGTTGTGGGTTTGGTCCCCAGTTGGGTGAAAGGCAACCAATCAGTGCTTCTCTCTCACATCACTGCTTTTCTCTCTCTCCCTCCCATTCCCTCTCTTTGAAATCAATAAGCATACTCTGCATAAGGATTAAAAAAAAAAAAAGAAAACTGAGCCAAGAGTAGAACCCAAAATAAATATCTGTGAAATCATTATTATGCATTCCTCATTTTATAACTGCAATGCAATAGATTTAGAAATTGAAGCAAAAAGAAATCACAATTTCTATATGTCTGGAATCTAAAGCAAACAGAAAACATCCTTTCTAACAAATTTATAGTCCAAAAAGAAAATTATAATGTGAATTATGAAACAATTATAACTGAATGATAAGAAAATAAAATATAAAATAAACACATTAAAAATGTTATAATTAATTTTATATGCTAAAACAGACAAATAAAGAAATGCAATAGTCAACTTACAAACTTAAAAAATGAAAAACCAGGAGGGCCCAAGTAGGTTAAAGTAAAAAGTTAAAAGAAAGCCCTGGCTGGCGTAGCTCAGTGGATTGAGCGCGGGCTGGGAACCAAAGTGTCCCAGGTTCGATTCCCAGCCAGGGTACATTCCTGGGTTGCAGGCCATAACCCCCAGCAACCGCACATTGATGTTTCTCTCTCTCTCTCTCTCTATCTCCCTCCCTTCCCTCTCTAAAAATAATTATAAATAAATAAAATCTTTAAAAAAAAGAGCTGACTTTTTAAAAAAAAAGTTAAAAGAAAACAGTTAATAAATGCAATATAAAGGAATAATAGAGAAGTTTTATAAAACCAAACCAAAATTATTGAAAGTAGAATGGAAAATAATATGATAAAATTGATCAAGGAAAAAAACAAAGCAAAATTGAACAATATTAGGAATAAATATAAAAGCCACAACCACAGATTTTAAAAAACTCTACAGTAGCAAAACAAATTTATAAAATGGATAATTTTCAAAATAAATTTAAATGAGTAAAACTGACTCAAAAAGTAAGGGAAAACCTACTGGAGCTGCAGCCATTAGATAACTGGTGGTTTAGAACACAGTCATCCTCACTATTCATATTAGGTGCATTCCATACAGTCACTGTGGACACTGAAAACACAAGGTTAGGCTTCTGAGATCCCCTGGTCATATTATCATCAACTGATAAATATAGTCATATTTTATGTGTTTCTCTTAAAGAAACTGGATATAATATATCTTGTTGATTATTAACACTGAACTCATGGCCAACGGCATTATAACATGCCTGCATAAAGCTTATCTAGCACACATATTTTCTCTGCAAGGCATGTCGGTGTCCCTGTACTTAGGATCACTAAACAGCCCTTCAGCACTACACTCAGGGGCCATTTTAAACAATGAAATCACCAACCAAAAGTATCAAAATGTGAAGACTGTGGAGCAACTAGACCATAAAAAATACTTGTTTACTAAGAGATCTGAAGCAAGAGAAAGAGTCACCTTGTTTGATCTCAGGTAGGAGCATTCATGCTGGGTGACAGATTTTTCGAAACTCCATGCACTTCTGTGCATGATTGCAAAAGCACTGTGGATATTCATTTTGGGGTCACATAAATTTTAGTGATTAGGTAAATTAAAATATATGTAATCCTCTAGTTAATTAGGGTTGACTGTTTATTCAAAAAATTACAAAGTAGCCCTGGCTGGCATAGCTCAGTGGATTGAGCACGGGCTGCGAACCAAAGTGTCGCAGGTTTGATTCCCAGTCAGGGCATATGCCTGGGTTGCAGGCCATGACCCCCAGCAACCGCACACTGATGTTTCTCTCTCTCTCTCTCTCCCCCTCCCTTTCCTCTCTAACAATAAATAAATTTAAAAAATGTAAAAGTAGATGTTTTTGGTTTGTAATTTTCCTGCCAACTTATGTCTGCCTCAGTTTATATTGTTATTAAAAGAGCCCTGCAGAATTATTTTGACCTTCATACTTAATTATCTGCTGCTTTATAATAATCAATTTGATGTATATGTAATTGGTCTCATACCAATGATTCTAACAGGTTCCCAACACATAAATTAGACCATGTAATCTTCTCGTATAGTTTTCTCTGTGATAACTAAGTATGATGTTGGATGAGTACTTGACTTATCAGAGTGATCACTTCGTGAGGTATATGAATGTCTAATCACTAATGTAATATTCATGTCTACTATAATAGAAAAATAAATGGAAAAACCAGAAATGTAATATTTTATCATTATTGTATTTTTATTCCATTATCATTTTGTCCCTTTATATACCCCTCTCCCCAGCAATCACCACCCTGCGGTCCATGTCCATGAATCCTTTTTCCTTTTTGCCCAATCCCTCCATGACCTAACCTACCCTGCCCAGCTATCATCCTGCTTTTATGAGCTTGTCCCCATTTTCCTTGTTAGTTCAGTTTATTCATTAGATTCCACATGTGAGTGAAATCATGTTGTATTTGTCTTTCTCTGTCTGGCTTATTTCACTTAGAATAATGTTCTCCAGGTCCATCCATACTGTTACAAAGGGTAAAATTTTCTTCTTTTTTACAGCGGAGTAGTATTCTGTTGGGTAAATGTCCTGTACTTGTTTTATCCACTTCTCTACTGATGGACGCTAGGGCTGCTTCCATATCTTGGCAATTGTAAATAATGCTGCAATGAACATAGGGGTGCTTATGTTCTTTGGAATTAGTGTTTTGGGTTCCTTTGGATATATTCCCAAAAGTGTAATTGCTGGGTCAAAAGTCAGATCTATTTTCATTTTTTTAAATTTTATTTATTTATTTAGAGAGAGGGGGAGGACAAAGAGAGGGAAAGAAACATCAATGTATGGTTGGCTCTCACATGGCCCCTGCTGGAGGCCTGGCCTGCAACTCAGGCATGTGCCCTGACTGGGAATCAAACTGCCAGCCCTTTGGTTCACAGCCTGCACTTAATCCACTGAGCTATACCACCCAGGGTTATTTTCAACTTTTTGAGATTATCTCCAAAATGCTTCCCACAGTGGCTGCACCAATATGCATTCCCACCAACAGTGTAAAAGAGCTTAGCTTTCTCCACATCCTCTCCAGCCTTGTTGTTTGTTGATTTATTGATGATGGCCGTTCTAACATGTGTGTGGTGATATCTCATCGTGGTTTTAATCTACATTTCTCTGATGATTGGTGACAGTGAGTATATTTTCATATGTCCATTTAAACAGGAAAGAATTCTTGTGATACAGATTTTTGCTCAATGAAGTTAATGCTTCATGCTTCATTTTTATTCAGAGAAGGAAATAGTGCAGTTGAGAAGTGCAAAATAACTCTGTGCACTCCACTAGGACTTTCAGCTGTCTGTGGGAAATCATGAGCAAAAATACAAACACGTTAAAATGAGGAAGCTTGATCAGTGCATTCATAATCTTTGTTTCAAAGTTTTATATATATAAATATACATATAAATATATATAAAATCTCTGTCTTCATTCTTTTCTATTTTGGATTTTTTGCTCTTGGTATCCAGGAGTAGCATTTAGCATCACATTTTAAGCAGGATAACCAGAGAGAAGACATAAAAGGGTTTTATTCTTTGGTAACATGCTGGTTTATTTTTATAGCAATTATTTTTGTTCTGAAGATATTTGTCATAAATGATACACTTCAAAACATGTTTCATAAACCTTAAATCATTATTTAAAATAAAACAGTGGTACTTGTAAATCTATATCATCAAAAATTTTCACAAATGCAAAATAAGTATTTTTCTTTCAATTTGGTGTTTTATTTACACTTTAAAAGGAGTGGGTAAATTTTACTACACCAGTAAGTGATTGATGACTTGCAGAATGTCCCCTTCTAAACCTCATCCTGGGAATGAGGTCAAGTTCATCTCTGCACAAAGGGCTTGGGGAAACATCAGACTGGGTCCAAGATGGGCTTTATGTTGAAGAAAACAGTTCCTAAAATGCAAAAATTATAAAGAATGTGATAAAAATGTTATATTCCTTTGATATCTATTTTTCCTCTCAATGTAAATAATCCATGAATTTTCAAATAAAATTTTGAAGTTACAAGAAAAATGTTGGTCATTGGGCTACATTGGAGGTAGTTTTTTCATGCTAGATGCTAAAAAAATCTCTTTGAAGAAATAAGAATTCAGTTTCTTCATAAAAAAATTGAAAGCAGAAGTGAGAAATAAATTGGATAACAAAAGCTACAAAGAAAAGATTTCATTTATGTTCCTTGGCTTTTTAAAGATATCTTTTTTAAAAAAAATTATTTTTAGAGAGAGGGGAAGGGAAGGAGAAAGAGAGGGAGAGAAACATCAATGTGTGGTTGCCTCTCATGCACCCCCAACTGGGGGCCCGACCTGGCCCACAACCCAGGCATGTGCTCTGACTGGGAATCAAACCAGCTATCTTTTGGTTCACAGGCTGATGCCCAATCCACTGAGCCACACCAGCAAGGGCTTCCTTGGCTTTTTTAAAGGATGGGTTTTTAAAACGCAAAGCAAAAAGTGGAATGATTTTGCATTTTATGTGTAGAATCAATAAGTTGCATTCTCCAGAGGTTTATTTTGGTCTCTTATATTTAAAATAAATTATACTGACTAATGGGTTACTGTAAACTCTCAACTGTCATACTTGGGTAGAGTTCTTTATTCATGGAATGAATGCTTTTTAAGTGCCTTACATCCATGATTTCAAATCCTATTTTTCTCTCAGTTTTCTTTGAAGTTCAATTATTATTTTATTCCCTTTTTACCACTGAGAAAATCTATCTTTTAGTTCTATGTTCTCTTTGTATTCCCACATTTCTAGGTGTACATGGAATTCTTTTTGATATCTTTTAGATTCCTGCATCACATCAGTTTCATTCTGACAGATGCAGCCTCTAAAATAATCTGTGTGATGCATTCAAACCTAAAATAAGCCATTATTTCAGGGTTAGGTGCGTCATACCTGCAAATAACCTCATTTATCTAGAGAAATGCATTTAATGCTATTGTATAAATACCAGTGTTTCGGCATCCTCTATAATACCATCTGTCACTTTTTGTATAATACATAATTCAATGTATCCCTTATTCCACTTTTTGAGATGCAGAATTTTTGTATGTATCTCTCCATACTGTGACAAAATTCAGGTGTATTATGGAAATTATATCAAAAATTATCCAAGATAAAATTTTAATGAATGTTGAATCAGGTCATATCTCTGTTGCTAAGATATCCATACATCAAGGTAAATTTATATCGTTGGCATATTTCACTAACTTCTTTTAAAGTATATTTTAAACACAATGTTCTGGAAAGTAGAAAAGTAACTGCTGTTTCTATTAGAGAACTGACAGTTTGTTGCTGGTTATGCCAGAGAGGGCCCCTCTGCTAGAGAAGTAGAAGAGAGGGTAATGAAAATGTAAAATGGTGACATCTTGTTGAGAATTGGGCACTTTTTCCTTACCTTGCTTGAACATTTTTTCCCAGATAAGAATAAGATCCTAATTAGATTTATCTTCATAGGAATGCAGATCCGGAATAAATATATATCTCAAAAGATCACATGAACATTCATTTGTTGAGTAAATACTAAGTGCCAGGCACTCAGCTCTGCTGAGGACCCTGGAACAGATCATTTCCCAGGCACTCGTGCTTTAATGAGGGGACAGGCTCACACATAAGTCTTTTATGGAGCTTCAGTGTTACTGCACAATAGAGGGAAGCCTGGGCAGGTGCTGAAAGAGTTGCCCACTCTGGGCTCTGGAAAGAAGGAGGTGTTAGGGACAGCTTTTCAAGGGAGGTTTCACTTGAGCTTCACTCTGAAGCATGAGTAGGAGTTAATTGTTTAGGTTGCTTTCAATCATGTATCATCTGAGTACTTTTAGAAAATAGAATTTCTGAAATTATCTTGTCATGCACAATTCTGTAGTTTGGCTCAAAGAAGACATTCATATATCTTCTGTTTTCTGCCTGTTTTACATATATGCATTTTTAACATATGCTTTTACCATGAAATATATTGCTTTATAGTTAAGATTATATGATGTATATGTATGTGTGAGAATAGACAATAGGATTTATGTATTAGATCACCACTTTAATGTAGCTAAAATTTACCTCTTAAACCAAAATTGCATCTCTCGTCTCATGCTGGCTTTTTCTTTAAAAACAAAGAACACATGTTCTTAAAACATGACACAGAAAAAAAACAATTCTATTGGTTGTGGCCTGCATTTCTTTTGAATACATGATCTCATTATTGTGGTAATGTCTTCTTTACTTCAGAAGTCTCCAAAGTGAAATTAAGGGAATGAATGAGTCCTTTCTCCAAGGAGTCCCTGCTAGGAGAGGAATAACCTTATATTCCAGCTTCAACTCCTTTCCATTCCACAATTTTGGAGAGAGGATAATTGATATCCTAACACATATCTTTTTGTCTGAGAGATATATGTTTTTTAAATATGCATATTGCTGTAAACCAAGTTGTTGAAATACATGAGACAGGTATTGCTTTGGCAATGAATTCAATTTTTTCATGGACAAAAGAAAGTATCTTAAGAGATGACGTTCATCAATGATACAAAAACTGAGAGAAAATATCCTTTTGATAAGCGATTTGATTGTCTTCTTCAGAGAAGAGCCTCTCTCAGATGGATAAGAACAAAGATTTATGAATAAAAAATAACATTTTCCCTTGTTTATTCTTGAAAGATTTTTTGTCAGTTCTTCTAAAATCTACCTTTCTAAACTATAACTAGGCCAACATAATCATTTAGGCCATAATGTTCAATGCACTTTTTTCTTCTTCTGGTTTGTAGTTTCATGGTGTCTTCTTTATTTTGCTTACCCATTTATGTTATGACATACTTCACACTTACAAAAATATAAACGTAATACATTATTTTCCCTTGTATCTACTACCCAGTTAAATAAAGAAAGCATTTCAAATACAGATGGAGCCCGTTTGTGTGTGGCTTCATGGTCTCATCGTGTGAGATCAGGCCTCAAGTAACCACTATGCTGTGTGTTGTTTAACATTTGTGAACCCTGAGAAAGAAAACACTAGGAAGGGTTCCTCGTGGCTAACTGGGCTCAAATTAAAAACAAATAAACAAATAGAAAAGAAAAAATGAAAAACAGAGCCAGTAGCTGTTTCTATACAGGGGCCTCTCACACAAACTGTACTGCAGGAAGAAGCCTGAACTAAACTGCCTGCCTGCACTGTGTTTCTGCCATCTGAGCTGGCCCTTTCAAAGGAGGTTCTAGATTTGTATTTCAGCCAATGGGACTGAGGCTTTTCCCATCCAGTCAGAGCTGCATAGCTCTAACCAGCAGAGTGGCTCTATTTTGATCAGTTAGGACAGTGCCTTTTGGAGACCAATCAGGGACCAGTTGTGGGGACTTCTGTCCATATAAGCCAGCTCTCCTCTAACTCTGGGAGCACACTTCCTCTTTCCTCAGAAGACTAAATATTGCATCTCCTTGGCTGAGCTGAAAGACAGATTTCTTGAAGGAGCAGAGCAGGACAGACCAGTGGGGGCCAGAGCAGCCTGGCACAGAGCTGAGCAGGCCAAAGCACAGCAGAGTACACAAGTGCAGTGCAAAGCAGACTGGCCAGCAGCAGAGCAGTGCGGAGCAGCCAAGAGCAGAGCAGAGCTGTCTAGCCAGAAAAGGCCCTGGCCTGGAGCCACCAGGCCCAGGGGTTGTCTCACACTCCTGCTGTTTCTACTGCTGTGCTGTATCACAATTGAGCTATTTTACAGCTGTGCCATATCACAATTGAGCTCTTTTTGCACTAAAAAAATTTCCTTTATTGCCTCATCTCGAATTGGGGATTTTTGTTGGTGTTGAATTACAACTCTGCCTTGCAACTTCTGCCTACCTTAGACTCACTGAACATTGATTGACACCTTCTATATGTGTTCATACTTATACTAAATAAGTGTGTACTGTTAAATATTATATGCAAGTATTATCTTGCATATTTTCGTATGACACCTGTATATATTCTTTTACTCAACAGTATGCTTTCATTCATTTTATCAGGTGTGACTTTTTTCATTGCTGCATAACATTCCATTTTATGACCTCACCACAGTTTATTTGTTTATTTTCACGTTAATAGACTTGGATTGTTTTCAAGTGGTTGCTACCGAAAACAAAGGTACTATGAACATTTTCATACTTGTTTTCCTGTGCATATGCGTAACACTTTTTAAGATCACATAACAGTGAAATTGCTAGTTTAGAAACTATGTGCCTTTAGAACTATAAAACACTGGTAAAATGACCTCCAAACTCTCTGGTACAAACTCACTCTTCCACCAGAGGTGTGTAAGGATTCTGGAAATAAATACAAGTCATCTCTTCCTTTCCAAATTGCATGCCTTTGCACTTATTGTTGAATAAAGTCATGAGAGCTGATATCCATGTCTTGTTTCTGAGCTTCGGGGAAGCATTCAGTTTTTCAAACTGCAGTAGATGTTAGTTTTAGAATTTTATAGATGTCTTTTATCAGGTTGATGAAATTACTTTCTAAACATAGCTTCTGAGAATTTATTTAAGTGATTATTTTGCCTACTGGTCACAATTTCTTGCTACTTGGCCTTTCTGGTTTGTTTCTTCGTTTGTTTGTTTTGATTGGCTGCTAGGCATTATGAAATGTTATGTTGTTGAGTTCTTAGAGTTTGTAATCTTCCTTCAAAGATGTGGCACTTTTTCTGAGAGACAGTTTAACTATTATGGATCAGTGTGATCTTTTGAAGCTTCTTTTTAAGAGTTGATATATGGTAGTATTGACTAGTCTTTACTCTAGGAATAAATTAGTCTTCACTGACTATCATGTTGTTCATTAAGGATGTGCTGCTTTGATTGTTCACTTTGAATGATTCCCTTCCCTGTGTGAGCTCTGGGAATTCTGCAGTTGACAGTGCCCTGGTCATTAATGCCTCAACTCGTGGAATTTTCATTGTATGCATGAACAATTCAGTGTTTAGCAATAGACTCAAAGAGATTTCTATACATATTTTCAGAGTTCTCTTTTGGAATAGTTTCTGTATCTCTGGAACTCTGCATTGCAACGTCTAGCTACCTTAGACTCACTGAACTGAAATATTTTTGTCTTCTCTAAGTGAGAGCAGCATGCTGTTGCTTGCGATTTTCCTCATTCTACCTCAGTCCAGATTGTGCCTACAGGAGGAGAGACATGGTGCTTGCAGGGCTCATGTTTCTCATTTCTCTTTTTTTTTTTCTGAGATCACAGTTTTTACCCTGTGCATTTTTCAGTATCTAAACACAGGTTTGATGTATTTTTGTTGAGTTTTCTAGTGATTTCCAGTGCGAAGTTAAGTCCCAGATTAAATTCATTGCTCCATTATGGCTAGAAACAAAGCCTTATTGTTATATTTTTAAAAATAAACAATATTTTAAAGCAGTAGTATGTTCACAGCAAAATTTAGTGGGAGATAGAAAGATTTGCCACATACCCGCCCCCCTCCCCACACACACACACATATGCATAACATCCTTCATTGTTAACACTTCCCACTGGAGTGGCATTTTGTTACAATTGATGAACCTACACTGACACCTCATAGTCACTGAGAGTTCATATTTTACATTAGGGTTCACTCTTGATGTTGGAAAAATGTATAATGACATGTATCCATCATTACAGTATCAGAGTGGTTTCACTGTCCCCAAAGTCCTTTATGCTCTGCCTATTTATCTGTCCCTCTCCCCAACCCCTAGTAACCACTAATCCTTTTACTGATTTCCTGGTTTTGCCTTTCCCAGAATGTCATACATTTAGAATCATACAGTCTACAACCTTATCAGGATGGCTTTATAGCTTATTAATGTTAGTGTTGAATAATATTCCATTGTTTGGATGCAAAAGTTAATTTATTCTCATCCTGAAGGACATCTTGATTGCCTCCAAGTTTTGGCAATTATAAATAAAACTGTTAACAACATTCATGCACAGGTTTTTGTGTGGACATAAATTTTCAACTTCTCTGCATAAATATCAAACAGTGTGATTGCTGGATCATATGTTAACAGTATCTTTAGCTTTGTAACAAACTGCCAAATTGTCTTCCAAACTGGCTAGACCATTTTGCATTTCTACCAGTAATAAACTCGAGTTCTTCTTGCACCAAAACTCACCGGCATTTGGTGTGGTTTGGTGGTGTTCTGAATACAGGGTGGGACAAAAGTAGGTTTACAGTTCTGAGCATGTAAAACACAGAGTTTATTCTTCTATTCTTGTTTGTTAAATTGTATTATTTTCCCTACAAACAAATGTAAATGTATTTTTTCCAGCCCTGTAAAATAGGTGTGTTGTGGTGTCCCCCCGTTGTATTAATTTGCTTTCCCTGGTGACATATGATGTGGAAAATCTTTCCTCTGCTTTTTTTTTCATGTGTGTATCTTCTCTGGTCAGATGTTCAGGTCTTTGGGCACATATTGACTTAAATTGTTTGTCTTTTTATTGTTGAGTTTTAAGAGTTCTTTGTATATTTTAAATAATGGCCTTTATCAGATGTGTCTTTCACAAATATTTTTTTCCACTCTGTGGCTTATCTTCTCATTCTCTTGACATTGTCTTTATTAGAACAAAAGCTTTTTTTATTTTAATGAAGTCTAGCTGATCTAGTCTGTCTTTCACGGACTATGCATGACTTTGGTCTTGTTTCTGTAAGGTCATGATCATGCCCAGTGTCACCTAGTTTTTTTCCTCTATTATTTTGTAGAAGTTTTATAATTTTTGTTTTACTTTTAGGTCTATAATAAATTTTGAGGGTTTTTTTTGTAAAGGATATATTTGTATGTAGATTTTTAAAAAAATTTTCAGCATGTAGCTATCTTAGTGTTCCAGGACATTTATTAAAAAAAATATCTTTGCCCCACTGTATTGCCTTTTCTGTTTTGTGAAAACCAGTTGATTAATATTTATGTGGGTCTATTTCTGGGCCACCTATTCTATTCCATTGATCTATTTTTTTCTAGTCTGTCACAAATACCTACTCTCTTGATTACTGTAGCTTTATAGTGAATCTTTGACTAGGTTTCTTCAGTCCTCTAATTTTGTTGGTTATTATGGGTAATTTGCCTCTTGAACATAAACTGCAGACTGAGTTTGTTAATATCCACAAAATAGCCACTGGGACTTTGGGGGAGGGGGTTGCATTGAATCAAGTAAAGAAGAACTGATATGTGTACAATACTAAATTTTCATATACACAAACATGAAATAGGTCTCCATTTTTCAGTTCTCTTTATGTCTTCCCAAATTTGTGTTTTTCTCATATATATTGTGTACATATTTTGTCAGACTTACATCTAAGCATTTCATTTGGGAGAGTGTTAATGTGCATAGTATCAGGTTTTTGATTTTTAATTCCACTTGCTCATTGCAAATGATTGACTTTGGTATATTCCCTTTGTATCTTGCAACCTTGCTATCACCACTCCTACCACCACTCTTTAATTCCAAAAGGTTGTTGTTGTTGTTGTTGTTTTCACTGATTCTTTTGGGTTTTTTACATAGACAATTATGTTAGCTGCAAAGACAGGTTTATCAATCTGTATACTTTTTATTATTCTTATCTTATTGCATTAGCTAGATCTTCCAGTACAATGCTCAAAAGTAGGAAGAAAAGACATCCTCACCTTGCTCCTCATCTTAATGGGAAAGCTTCAAGTTTTGCTCTAGTAAGTATTATGTTAGCTGTAAGTTTTTATAGGTATTCTTTATGAAGTTTAGAAGTTCTCTATTCCTAGATTACTGAATGTTATTGTTACTTTTAAAATTCACATTACACTGTTGCTGGAATACAGAAATTAATTGAGTTTTTGCATTAATCTTCTATCCAGAACATTAATGTAATCTTAAATCTTCCTATTAATCATAATAATTTGCCTGTGTATCCCTTCAGTGTTTTCCAGTGAGAATTACAGTTTTAATTTTCTCTCTGATATCTCACAGATTTCAGTTCTTACTCTTGTCATCCTGAACTGACAAGAACAGCCAATATACTCCTAACTAAAAGCAGAAATGGTAGGCATTCTTGTCTTGATCTTAATTTTTAAAGGTAATGTTTTTAGAAATCCAACATTGATAATGGTAATCATTGTAGGTTTTTGTCAGATAAACTGTATCTCTTAGGAATGTATTCATTCCTAGGTGTCAGAAGATGTGACAAGAGCCTAGTATCTCAAACTCAGGGAAGTTGTCTCCTCCTGTCAAGGTGAGTGCAGATGTCCACCTCTGCCTCATGCTTCCAAGATGGCTGCCGCAAGTTCAGCTGCTCAGGGCGGAGCTCGTTAGAGGCCGGCTGGGAAACTGCACATTCAGGCTTTTAGCTTCTATAACGAAAGATAGTATTAGAAAAGGAGTTGAATTGTATGCCAGATTAACCAAACTATAGTGTCTGCACATTTCCTTTTATTTGGGTTGAAGAAATTCTCTTCAATTTCTGGCTTAATAACTTTTCTCTTCAATCATAAATTGAAGCTGACTTAATGCAATGTTTTTTTCATGTGCCAAAATCATGCCCTTATTAATATATTGTATTGCATTATGATCGTTTTAACAGCGCATCATCTCTACACTTCTAAGACATAACTAACTTGTTCATGATTTACTTTTTAAATATATGATGGATTTCAACTTGCAGAAATACATTTTTAGGAGTTTTGTGTGTATGTATATAATAGGCTATGGTCAAACCTACAGTGAACCTAGTAATGCAATAAAAACACAATGCACTAATGATATAAAGTGATGACATTGTAGTGTAGAAAGGAAATGCTTTATATAATGCTAGATAAACACTTGGATAATGATACGACCCCTTTTATTTTTCTAATGCATAAATGGAAGGAAGCTAGTGACTAGGATTCCTTTGATGTGGTGGTTTCTCATGCTGCCCTCTCTTCACTGAAAACAAAAGTTAGTTTCTATGAGGAGCTAAGCACTAGGAAGTTGTATCCACTTTTTCACTTGAGTCTTTATCTAATATATTTTGTTTTACTTGTTTACTGGTTCAATGGGAAACTAAAAAGAAGATCATCATGAATCATATGTCAGTCATCATTCTTGCCAGTCTTTAAACTGAAATCAAACATTTCTGAACCAGCTTCATTCTATATTAAAAGTAAAATTGGTTTACAATTGTTGTTTCTCAAACTGTTCTTTTCTGATATTGAGTTAAATTTACAAGGCCTGTCCTGGAAATATCCAGCCATGTTCTAGTGAAAATAGAGACATTTACTGAAGAAATAAGAAACAGTGTACCTAGAACAAAGATGCCTCAGTCCTCTTCAAAGTCCACCTTGGGACCTCACACAGTTCTCCCAATGACCATCACCTGCCCCAAAATATTTTTTCGAATCTCATCAAGGTTCTGAAATCTCTTCCCTTTTGAAGGTGATTTTAGTTTTGCAAAAGCCAGAAGTCCAGGGCACCAGATCTGGGCTGTAGTGGGGGCTGATTCACCTGGTTATGTGACGTTTCACCAAAATCTCTACAGGAGACATGATGCATGAGTGAGCGTGTTGTTGTGATGAAGATGTCAATTGCCAGTTGCCCATAGCTGTGACCTTCTGATAGTTCTGAAACATCCAATAGTTTCCCAGTAGAATGTTCAAGCTTAATGTAAAATTTGATGCGGTTTTGTTGCTCTACTTGCTCAGGCATTTTGAGTGTGAAGGCCACGCAGTATACCTCCTCACTCCACGGCATCTCCCACCCCCCACAGTACAATGAAGACATCATTGTTCATGCATGCATACTGCAGTCTATTCTCCTTGGGTGCCAGGCTACATTGACATGGCACAAAATATTTTCATTATACTAACAATGGCTGGACCTTTTCCAGACAGAATATTAATCTTAAAAAATTACTTGAGTGTTTTTCTTTTCTTTCCTTTTTTTAAAGATGTTTGGTATAAATTGTCAATAGAATTGGCCTTATCTTTTTGATATTGTTCTTTTTCTTTGTGGGGGCTGGTGGTAGATTTTTGCCTACAGATTCCATTTCTTTAATAATCACAGGTGTTTTTAGAATTTTTCTGTTTTTCTTAAGTTAGTTTTTATAAGTTATATCTTCCCTATAAATAATTTCTTCACCTAAGTTTTCATATTTATTGGCCTATATTTAGTAGTAGTATGGTTTTATTTTTATGCCTCTACTGTAGTTTTACTTTCATATTCTTTATCAATCCTAGCTTTATGTGTTCACTATTCTTTTATTGATCAATCCAGACAGTTTTGTCTCTTTTACTTGTCTTTTCAAGAGCAAGTGTTTTATTAGTTTATTGATTCTTTTATATTGTATTTTTTTATTTCTTCAAATTTGGCTTCATCATTATTTTTTCTTCTTTGTTTTTGAGTTTATTTATCTTTTTCTTACTTTGCAAGGTGGATTCTGTGATGGTCATTGAATTGTTGCCTCTCAGCTCTAAATCCATGTTATTTTAAAAAGGAACTTAGCTTTATAAATGTTTTTTCCTTTGTCTATCATAAAGATCTTAAGAGGCATTCCTGCTTCAAAAGTGGCTTACACAGCAGACCCCTGGAGAATGTGGTTTTTTAATCCACTGCTTGGTTGGCACAGAATCTTTAGTGCTACATGCCTGTAAGGATTAGGATTGGGATTAGGGTTGTCCAGCATTTGCTCCACATACCTCTTAACTTGGGCAGCAGCAACATAGTTAGAATGTCCTGACAGCATAGGCTAGTGACTCAGCCAAGATCCCTGTTTCCTGTATCCTCTCTTCAGTCCTATTGGCACCATGTTGAGAGCCTCAATAGGCCTGCCATTTAGTGGAACTAATGCCCAAAGTTTATCCTTAACAGCTAGCCCAGGACCACTCTGGCCCAAGACACACTTAAGAGCACTAAGTTCCTGGAGGGAAGCTTTTCCAGCTCCTGGTTCCAGTAGCCACATAAGCAGTGGCCCTTCTCTGACAATGACCAACAACCCACCTCCTCTAACCTCCAGGTGGTTGACATACCTGTCAGCCCCGCTTGCTTGTATCATGGAGGTTTATTTCCTCCACCCCTCCTGAGGTGATCATAGCACTCTATACTTCAAATCCACAGTAAAGCCCAACTCTGTCTGCCACCAGCTCATCACCAGTCTCAATTTATTTGTGCTCCAAAGAGTTGTTCTTGCTTGTTTGGAAAGTGCGGACCTGCTGTGGCTCAACAATCTGGCAAACTTCTTACTTATCTAACTGACTGCCACAACAACTTCTTCGACAAGGTTTGAAAACCCTCTCAAATTTGTCCTTCCTTAGAAACTCTCCCTCAGGCCTAGGATCAGTCTAATCCCTTTTAGGGTTCTCTTTCTGTATTTACAGTAACTGGCCAATCATAATGAATAATTCTTCAAATTAACTGATGTCAAAATTCTCCTTTCTCTTGATTGGATCTAGCTTATACAGATAATAACTGAATTTCAGAACGTTTTCTAATTAAAACATATAAACCTATTAATTCCTCTCTAATAGTAAAATTTTTAATATGGTAAGACTCTTCTGCTACAACAAGGGTTCCTATAATATGACTTAGCAGCTTGTGTGTGATTGATAAGAGAATAATGACAGCAAAGTACATCAATGCTTTGGTTTAAGCATTTTTAAAAAGTCAATATGTTAATATTTTGTGTTACCAAAAGTAAGAATCATAAAGCTGAAAGTACACTGAGGCAGGAAGTGCATGGACACTGTTGAGGGCGGCCAGCTATGGATGACTACGGTGCTGTACACGGTACCTAGTCACTCTGTGTTCTTCCTCTTGACTTAGTGAGTTGTGGGCTTCTTCTTGGAACTATTTAGTGATTTTTATTTAGTGATTTTTTCATTTTAGTGCATTTTTCTCTTGCTATAATTTAACATACACAGTGTTTCCTTATAGTATTATCTTATGTTTCTTATTTTTAAAAATTTACAATAATATTTAAGATTAAACAAATCTTAACTCTGCTATCTATTACTTTGTTAAGATTGTTATTCTTTTTATCAGTGCTCTACTTATAAAATGAGAAAATTTAACATTTTACTCCTGGATCTGTATTTTTCTGATACATTTTGTTATTTTTGCAGAAATCAGGTTTCATAGGAGATATGTATATCATATTATACCAATACCACCCATGATTTAATTTTTTTAAGTTAGAAGTTTTTAAAATTTGCTTTGTAATTTATATTTTGACCTGGGAATAATTTAAAAACATGTTAGTTAGTATCAAAAAGTAAGCAAATTTTATTTTTAGTTTTCTTTTTATTATTGATTTCTAATTTAATTTCACTTTGGTTAAAGACTGTGACATAAGAAACACATATTTGTTAAATTTATTGAGCATCACCTAATTGTCTAATGGATTAGACAACTTTTATAACTGCTACTCCTTGTTATTCTATAATTGTGGATTTCAATATTCTAAATATCAAAAGCTATGGACTGGATTTTGTTTCTCCAAATTTTTTGTGTTGAAGCCCTAACACTAATGCGACTGTCTTTGGAGTTTGGATCCTTAGGAGGTAATGAAAGGTAAGTGAGGTCATAAGGGAGAGGTCCTAGTAGAGAAGGAAAGATTTATCTATTTCATTCTCTTCACCAGTACACATAGAAGAGGTCATGTGAACACAGCCTTCCACTAGCAAAGAGAAGGCTCAGAAGGGAACCTACATGCTGTCACCTTGATCTCAGACGTCCCAGTCTCTAGCTCTGTGAGAGACAAATTTCTGTTGTTTAAGGCACCTACTCTGTCTCGTATTTGGTACTGGAGCCTGATCAGGTTAATACATCAAGTGTGTTAATTCTTCAAATCTTTTTCTTTTCCTGAGCTTTTGGTGACCAAAGAAGTGTGTTAAAACTTTCCTATGATTGTGGATTTTGTGGATTTTTCTTTTGTAAAATTCTGTTGTTTTGTTTTAGTAGTTCCAAGAAATACTATTAAATAAATACAACTTTAGAGTTGTAAAAGATTCTTGGTTAAAAAGCATCTTTTAAAATTATGAAGTAAATCTCTATATTCATAAAATTCTTTTGACCTCAGAATCTGCTTTGTCTAACATCTATAAAGGCATACTAGCTTACTTTTGACTAGTAATTTTCTTGTATGTAATTTTTAACATTTTAATTATAGCTTATTTGCCATTACATTTTACATGCACATCTTGTAGGCAATTTTAAAAAATCTGTTTGTGTAATTTCTGCATATACTGTCAATCTAGGTACACTGTGGGTTTTCATTTATTCTTTTTTTGTGTGTGTGAGTTGTTTCTCTTTCCTGTCTATCTTTTGAGATTTCAAGTTTGTTTTGTTTTCATTACATTTCCTTTCCTGTGCAAGTTGTGAAATTTATATAGTCTCTTTATAGTTTTTTAAGAACTGTTCGTTAAATTTTAACACACATAAATAGGACACAAAATCCAAAGTTAATCAGCATCTCTGCTTGTAAAACCACACACAGATTTTAAAACATTTTATTTCTGATTTTCCTCTTGTCTTACATGTAGCTGTTGCCATCTTTTAGTTCTGTCTCAGTTCATAACCCCTAAAACAATCGCTGTAATTGTTTCATTCAATAATTATGTGCTTATTTACCTTTAACAATTTTTTGCTTACTTTTTTCTTGTAAGTTCAACTCGTGATTCAGTTTTCTTCTTTTTAAAATATAGTTATGTGCAACATAGTGATGTTTTGGTCAGTTACAGGCTCCATATGCCACAGTGCTCCCATAAAAGAGAAGCAGTATGTATGGGGATTGGCAATATATTACCTTTCCTCACAGCACCTCAATTTTGAGTTCACAGAGACATCCAAATCAGATAGCCACAGACCTTTTTCAGCACAGAGGAGCCTGCTCCACCATGGCTGCCTATTCAGGGGTAGTACAGCCCTCCCAGATCTAGCTTGGGGCTCCTCAGAGTAGATTGTTGTGAATTCTCTGTTGAGGACCTAGATTCATCCATAAGAGATTCTTTAACAAGTATTAAGTAACACTGTCATTTAGTAAAAGCTTCCTGTTTGATGATTACCACAAAGATTCATAATCTGACCACTGCTCCAACATGCTCTAGTTAAAACTGCATTGTGATGGGAATCTGTAGGTTCGCTTATCTCTCCATCTCGATTTCTTATTCTGACTGATCCTCAGACTACCTCTCACTCCCTCCTGACAGTTGCTATTATGGTCACCTGCACCTAACCCAGACAGTTTCTCCTTGATAGTTCCATCAGTCTAGTCTGCATCTCTGTTCATGGAGTATCAAAAACTTCCATTTTCTGTTTCCAACTTTGTTGGAAGGAAGCAGGAAAAAGGGGTGTGAGGTAGCGTTTCTAGAGCCTACCGTCATGTACAGTGGTATCCTAGATCTTTATGTCCACTCGCCACTCACTCACTGACTCACACAGCGCCACTTCCAGTCCTGCAAGCTCCATTTATGGTAAGTGTCCTATACAGATGTACCATTTTTTATCTTTTATAATATATTTTTACTGTACATTTTCTGTGTTTAGGTGTGTTTAGATATACAAATACCATTATATAGCAATCACCTACACTATTCAGTGCAGTAACATGCTGTAAAGGTTTGCAGCCGAGAAGTAATAGGCCATACTACACAGCTTCTGTGTGTAGTAAGCTCTGCCATCTAGGGTGGGTAAGTGTACTATGTGATACAAGCACAATGATGAAATCATCTAACAATGCATTTCTCAGAACATATACCTGTTGTTAAGTGAAGCATGACTGTATTTCTATTACTACTTGGCCTATTAACTCTCAAGTAGTTTACTTAACCATGTATATTCATCTGTCTTAATCTATAATCTCAAAGTGTTCATGTCTATATTAAATGTCTTCACTCTATCAAAAAAAGAGATGACTAAATTCTCATGTAATGGTAAGTAAAAAAATCTCTCCATAGTAAGTCAGTCTTCCAAGTCAATTCTAATTTTAGATCCTCATGATTTTCCATATATGGATAATTGGCAAATGTATTTAGTCTCCGAATACTTGATATAAAATGATGAAAAATAAATGTGACTACTGCAAAAATAGTGAGAGTAGAAAATGAAACACAGAGGCTCCTCTTAGATTTATATAAATAACATTCTTCTAGATAAAAATAACAAGAAATCACTTACATGGAAAAGGATTTGTTACAGGTAGGTAGCTAGTTATTAACAAAGGAAAGGAGTAAATGGAATCAGATATTAAGCCTGATTAACTAAGAAGGGGCAGTTTCACAAACAATCCAGGAACATCTTTCACCAAAAGGACATAAATCCCTGAGTAGACAGGAAAGACTGGCTTCCCAATCTCCCCAGGGAATAAGGAGCCAGTCTCCCCAGATTAACTGGGGAAGGATAAACACTAAGGGGAATATTCCTCTGCTGAGGCATGCACAATAGTAGCCAGATGATGGAGCAAAACTATGAGGCATGTACAGTAGGAATCAAAATGGCAACTACAATGTGGAAGAGTCTAGCCTGAGAAAATATGAGAAAAATACCAGATAGAATAAGGGCACAAAACTCCAGAAGATTCAGGGAGGAGATTGGATAGTTTGAAAGTAAGCTAACCCCTTACCAAATCCAAGGAAATATAATCAAAGCTTAACAAAGGTATGCACTCTCTCTTCAGCAACAAGACGGTCTAAAGAGCAGTTCTGATAGTGTTGATAAGGGAATAGAGACTGTGTTGGAATATTGGAGCCTTGGATGCCAGGCTAACAGCACAGCAGCTATGGTTCCTGGCCCTCCTTCTGGGCTTGGTGGGAACAAGTTCTGTGGCTCCAGAGGCTGAAATTCTGTAGTGAGAAAAAGCTAAGCCACCTGGTCTTGGGTGAGACATCAGACTTGGGGGTAGTCTTAGACATCAGATCTGGGGATAGTCATCTGTTGTTGCTCCAATAAACCTTGCCACTATACTTCAAATCCCCCTATGCATGTATCCCTAAAATGTATTTCCTGTGATACCATGCAAGAATCCTCTTTCCTATGGCAACAGACTGGTGACCATGAAGGGATGAGGAAGTTGTGGTAAGAGAGCTAGGTCCTCACCACTCTTGTGCTCAGAGGTCTTTTCTTCACTTGTCTCTCTCCTCTCCTCTACTGCTGCCCTTGTATGCTCTCCAGCTCTTTTATTCTTCCCCTCCCCTACCCCTTTGCTGCATGCCCATTCGAGCTCCAGATCTGAAACTCCCCTCCTTCCCTCTGCTCCCTCTCTGTGACCCCATGACCAGCCACTGCCCCATAGCTTAGGGTGTGGGCCACTGACACACAGCTTGTAGTATTTTTCTTCCTCCGGCAACCACTGTGTAGCCCAGGTCCAATGCTATGGGGGCCACTGCTGGCCAAAGCACTCACCTGGGGCCTGCAGCCTGCTATGTTTCCCGCTACTGCTGCACCTACTGCTACTCACCCAGGCTCTGAGGGCAACACAGCCCAGGACACTGGGTTCCCCAAGCTGTGCATTTAAACAAGGGAAATTGTGCCTTCAAGGCTGAAACTTTCCAGACCCCAGCCCTTATTAACGCTTATGCAGATATACAATAAATAGAAAGCCTTTACTTGCAAAATATTTTCAGTAATGGGAAGGTTTTTAAGTCATTTGGTAAGATAATGATTTTAAAAGAATGAACCTCCACAAGAGAAAACTAATCTTGAGACTGACTAAACATTTGTTAACCTTTCCCACAACTCCTGTGCCCTTTCATACACAGGGATAGCCAGCATTCTATTATCATTTCAAAGAAGGTCGACAGGATTTGCCCAAGAGTGCTCTCTTTGTCTGGCTGGCCCAGCTAATATACATAGGTCACCAAGGATCTTTTCTGATTCCTCCTGGGTCACCTGTCTTTTAAAACATGTTTTCCATGAAAACCTCAGGGGTGGCATAACAGAGACCACCTTTCCTTCTAGAGGTGAAGGCCCCCTGCCTACTAGGTGCCTTGAAGGACCAGGGCTGCTTGGAATACGAGAGGCACAGAAACAGATCACTAGCCAACTACTAAAGGAAAGAGTTATAGGACAAGTTTTCCACTAGAGGCAGTGGAGGTACTAGGCACCCCTTGTAGACAGGCACAAGGGTGTGGACCTCTGGTAAGGTTAGCTAAGTCCAGAGGCCATCAGGCAGGGACACCTTGCTTGAGGAAATGGGCCATACTTATTGCCCATGTGCAGTTAAGTCCACCCGACTGAGTGAATTGAATCCAACTAAAAAGTACTTCTCACCACTGTGCCTGTTGGTTAGGCTTCTTTTAGATGACAGGGTAACATTACACACCTGGACATAAATTAATTGCAATCCTTTGGAAAGCCTTTGCACCTGTCAGAATAGGGGCAGGAAGGCACAGGTCTTGGGACGCCAAGGCTGGTCATGGGGGTTGCACACTGTCCTGGGTATTGGTCTTATGATGGGACTGCAAACACATGGTGCTTGTTTTCCTTAACTACTCAATCTCAAGAAAGGGAATCTCTCTCCCAGAACACAATAGGTAACATTGCTTCCACCAACAGTGCTTTGTTAGACCCCTTTGGGGTGCATATTGCCAACTGGGATAAATTTGACCCCCAGTCCCCCAAGAAAAAGGTATATGATAACTGGCTTTATGAAACCAAAGTCCTTCTAGGAGAAGCTTGAATTTCTTTTCCTGCACCTTTGAAATGTAAAACCTGGTTTCTTCAAGAACTCTTATCCTATCTGGGCCATCTTTTAAAATGCAAATTTCTAGGAGGTGATTCTGAAACTTTGCTAGACAAGTCTTAAATTCACCTCCTTTTAGCTTTTTATTACAGAAAAGCTAGAAAATAAATTTGGAGCTGTTAATGAACATACTTTAATAGAAGTATATCTCTTAGAAGTGTGAGTATGTTTGCCAAGAGGAGAGCCTATGTTTGTAGAGGTGATGAAATGTGTTTGCCAATCTAAAGATTCTTAGCTACTTGCTTTGTAGTTGTCTGATACAGAGTTGGATTTTGGTTCTTTTCTTCTCTGTTGAAAAGACAAGGATTTTCCAAATGCTTTATATTTTTCTCCCTGTCCGATCCCTCCAGCATTTGGCAGCTCTTAATGAGTGAGTATTCTTATGTTCATGGCAATGTATTTGTCTACGTGAATCCAATAAGGATTTGTCCCAATTGTGATTTTAATAACCAAATCTTTAACTGGAATGTTACATCTGAGAGGGATATACCTGGACTCTGGATCTCACCAGATCTATAAGGAAATAATATTGACTTTGGAAGCTATTCCTTGGAGAAATAACCCAGTACCTTGCTTATTTACATGGTTCATGGCAGTCTTTACCAATAACAAACAAAGTATACTTCCTGGTGGATGGCATAGGAAGAACCTCAAGACATTTTTGGTGACCTCTGGAATTTGAGAAATTTACCCAAACCTATAGGTGTTATAGGCAAAGGCTAATGGCAACTGGGTGGCTTGGCTTCTTTGCCCTAAAAGCTAATTAAAGCTCAATCTGGAGATTCCTTATGAGATTACATAAAGCAGATTTAAAAGAGTCAATATAATCAATTGCTATTCTTGTTCTGTCTATGCAAATGATGAGGCCAAATCGAAACTGGACTTAATGCAGTAAATAAACTGATCTCAATTTACCACTTGAATATAAGTGAGGGTGATTTTAAGGGAAAAATTGTGTTTTAATAAAAATTGTAATGCCAAGTGGTAGATAATAGACTTAAGTTCAGTTAATTATCTGCAAAATTTTATTTTTCATCTATAAACTAAACTGGATCCTGAATTCTCTAGTTTTCTTCAACCCTCCAAACTAGTGTTTTATTTTTCTCCCATCCTTTGACTTGGAATTATTCAGAACTAAAACCTTTTTGCCTAAGGCTGTGTATGCCATCCAGAATTTGCCTGAGTACCTGATGACATCACCGAAGATATTCAGACTTCAGTCAAGATTGTCACTGCTTGCTTTAATTACAGCAGGAGCCTTACAACTAGACTCAGAAGCTGGTTCAGAATTTGCTCTGATCATTAACCTTTGTTTTTCTTCTACCTTAATAGGCACACCCCTTCTTAAATATCTGATTACTTGTTAACACAATATGGACCTCACTTTGGAAGCCCTTCTGCATTGCCACCTCCTGAAATGAAAGTCAGTGGTTTGGCTAAGCTGACTTGTTGTCAGGACTAGCTGCTGAAATGAGTGAAATGTGAAGTGGTCTAGCGGTCCCTCTTCTGTAATGTAAAACATTATTATTTAAAAGGTGGGACTGAAGGGACCAAAAGTTCTGCCACCTTGAAATTGCTTTCCCTTTCCTGCCTAAGAGATTCAGACTGAAAAAGACTGATTTAGGAAGGAGATCTTAGGATGATCCCCTTGGATTAATTTGAATTGAGCATGATAAACAAGAAGGTTTTAGGCAGGTGATACACCTTCCTTCAGGGAAGTCCCTCCTCCAATTATTCTCCCCAGAGAATAACCAGCTAGGTCTTCTAGATTAACTGGGGAAAGGATAAACAGCAAATGAAATATTCTTCTACTGAGGCATGTGCCCTAGAAGCCAGATGACAAAGCAAAACTATGTGCAGGCATGTGCAGTAGGAGCCAAAATGGTAACCATGAAGGGAAGGAGTCTAGCTTGGAAAAATCTTGGAAAAAGGCAGCATAAAATAAGGGCATGAAACCCTGGAAAGTCCAGGATACAGATTGGATAGGTGGAGGCACCAGCACAGCCCTGGGAAGATCCAGGAAAGAGATTGGATAGCTTACTTATTCCCAAACCCAAGGAAATATAGTCAAAGCTTAACAAAAATGTGCATGCTCCCTCTCTTCTGCAGCCAACTGTGGGCCAGCCAGGAATAGCAATTGTAGCGGACTACCAGAGGCACAAATGATGGGATAATGGTATGTCACCTCTGGGTCCTGACCTGCTGGGCTTGGTGGGGACAAGGTGGACATGTGGCCCTAGAGGCTGGACTTCTGCAGCAAGACAGAGCTGAGCCACCTTGTTGTGGATGCCATCAGGTGTGGGGTACCTGGAGGTAGTCTTTTGTTTTCGTTCCAATAAATCTTGCCTCTATACCTCAAATTCTCTTCTGTATGTGTCCCTAAAATGCATTTCCTGTGATTCAATGGAAGAATGCTATTTCCTCTGGCAAGAGATTGAATTGGTCAGCTAGTTAGATCTATTTTTCTAAAGTCCTTCCCAATACATTCTCTTCTATGGACACATTTGGAGCAATGATTGGAGAACAAACTCCAGGTGAAGAGAGAATGAAAACTGGAACTTTAAGAGCTATCTTGTAAAATTTCTGATACTTCATTATAATAGTTCATACAGTTCTCTCTCACTATTTGACTCTGAAGTCTTTGAGGGCAAGGACGTGTTTTATTCGCCTTTTTACCTCCAGCATGAAGCACTGTGATGGGTATAAAATAAACACTTCTTAAATGTTTGCTGAAAGAATCAATAAATAACTGAATAGACTAATAAAATGATTGAAAAACAGAGCTAGATGGACTCCTAGAAAATTATTTGTTTGTGCAGTAGTTTCAAAAAATGTCTAAATAAAGATAATAGAAAACTGATAATTATTTATTTTTGCAATATGACTGTCCTCACTTAACTGAGCTTTTGCTTTCTTTGACTTCAGTTATTTGTAGTCAGCTGTGGTCAGAAAGTATTAAATGGAAGATTCCAGAAATAAACAGTTCATAGGTTTTAATTGCGTGCCATTCTGACTGTAACACAATGAAGTCTCCTGCTATCCTGCTTTGTCTGTCCCACCCAGAAGTGAATCATCAGTTTTTCCAGCGAATCCGTGCTGTGTGCACTCTGTGCCCATCAGTCACTGAGTAGGTGTTGAAGTACTGCAGTGCCTGTGTGCAGGTAGCACTTAAATTACTTAATAATGGCCTCAAAATGCAAAAGCAGTGATGCTGGCCCTTCAAATATGTTGAAGAGTAGCCATAAAATTCTTCTGCTAAGTGAAAAAGTGTAAGTTCTTGACATAATCAGGAAAGAAAAAAATTGTATGCAGAGGTTGCTAAGATATACAGTAAGAACAAATTTTCTTCATTCTATCATTAAAATTATGAAAAAGGAAAAAGAAATTAATGCAGGTTTTGCTGTAGCAGCTCCAACTACAAAAATTATGAACATAGTGCATGACAAATGCTTAGTTCAAATAGAAAAGGCATTGAATTCATGGGTGGAGAACATGAAGAGAAAATGACAGAAACTTGTTGCACTGAACCTGTACGAACACTTCAGCAAGGGATCCCCCCCAAAAGGCACACATTCAGTTGTAAGTAATGAGTGGTTACACAGATTCAAGACTAGGTTTGGACTGTAAAATATAAAAATAACCAAGGAGAGAGAGACCACGTACATGTAACTTTTATTACAGTATATATTTATAGTTGTTCTATTTTATTCTTAATGTTGTTAATTTCTTACTGTGACTAATTTATAAATTCAACTTTATCATAGCTATGTATGCATAGGAAAAAAACAATATATATAAGGTTTGAAACTATCCATGATTTTAGGCATCCACTGGGGGGTCTTGGAATGTATCCCCTGCAGGTAAGGAATGACTACTGTACAAAGTTTGACATGTTTTGTTTCATATAAAATTAAGTTTTCTTTCTGGGTTAACTATGTTTAATCAATAGCAACATCTTGCAGAAGTGTTCAAATCAGATTTGTCCTATGTAACATTCTTGAAGATTTTGAATTACCTTGAGGAAATACCTTTACTTTTTATTTCTTAGTCAACCAAATATCTGATGTCGTATAAAGATTTAATCATCTACACCTCCACGAGCTATTAGATTTAGTTGGCACCTTTGAAATTGCTTTTTTCCCTCTAGATTGTAAAGAAATATCTGCAAAGCAATTGTCCATTTAAAATCACACATGCACGCACACACATGGCTTGTTTACTCTTTATTCTTTCCTTAAAGGCCATAGAAAATTGAATAACATTGTCATCTTCTTTATTATTTTAATAACTCCTTGTCTGAGAGAGGAAGCTGGAGGTTGACTTGGATGGCCTTTGAACAATTGCCAATTTAATCTGATCCTCCCTGAGCTTGTTAACAATTATATAAAACCTGCTGAGATGTCAGCAATGTTCTAGAAACTTTTTTCTAGTCTTTTGTTAGATAATTTCATAATTGTTACTACTTTTTGAGCTAGTCCTTGTCTTTGAAGCAAATGTAATTTTAAGCAGTGTTTCCCAAACTTCAGTTATTTATGAACTACTTTTGTGAGTTTTGCAAAATCTTAGAAATCACTATATTTTTAGTATTTTTCTTAACATCACTTAGTTTTTTACTTAAATACTATATTTAAGGGATCTTTATTCTATTACTAAAATGTAAAAGCAATATCTTTTTCTATATATAGCTTACTGTAACAACACATTCAATAGAAGCAAACAAAAATCATTAAATTCTAGCTAGGAAACCCTGCCTGCTAACATTTGGGAGCTTGCTTAATAATAAAAATTGGAGGTTTTATCACTAAGAAATAAAGGCTAGCTCATGATAGAGAGATGTTAAATAAATTTTAGCCTTAAATTGATATTTCCTTTTCGACACTGTTAGGTTGAAAGAAAAGGAGTTTATTTCTTACTATCTGAATTAGCATTATTTTTAATATATCCTGTTATCAAATGTTATGTGCAATGTTACCTAAATCCATCAGTATAGTTCCTATTTCCCAATTTTGGCAAATGCCTTTCTAAGAAAATATATTGAGATATGTTGTATAATGTTTTAAAGAGTATACTTATACATGTGTATGTGTGAGATGTGTGTGTACTATAGATACATAAGATATCAGAAGTTTATAGCTTAGATTCATGTCCTTCAGAGCTAGACCAACACCAACATCCAGTAAAGTTTTTTTGGATACTATAATTTGTGTAAATATTTTCTTTAACTTTCTGTCTTAACTTACTGGTTTTCATTTAAATAGGTGTATAGCCCCATATCAGGAAAAATTAAGATTTCCTCATTTTCAATAGGGAGAAAAAAATTAAAGTTACCTTATTTGTTTAATCAATTTCTGTTTTGGGACCTTTCCTTTCACCCATGCCTGCCTCCATCTGTCCAGACACTACTATGTTGTATACTCAAGAGCAAAAATGATGTTTTATGACATCAGATTAAAATGCCAGCTCAGCTTTAAAACAGTCCGTGACTTTCCCATGCAATTTAAAATACAGGCTTTTTTTCTGCTGCACCTGGATACCTTTCACTTGCTGAGTTGTTGTTGTTGTTTTGTTCCCCTGTGACTCTACTTGGCTGGTTCTTTCTCTTCCTTCAGTCTCAGGTTAAATGCCTTTCAGACTGTCCCCGTGTGTTTTACACATGGATCGTCCCTTCATGTAGTATTCTCTACCTGTTTCTTATGTTGAGTGTCTTGGATAAATATGTATTTGTCTCTTGTTAACTTTCTACTTCCCTACTAGCCTCCAAGCTCTGTGAGGGCAGGTTGTGTATTCAGTTACCATGGTCTATGCTGTCCCAATACCTTTGGTACAGAGAAGCACTCTATATATATTGACTGAAGTGATCTTCTTCAAAGAATTGTTTGATTTGTTTGGAAGGCTGCCTTGATAGTACTCTCACTTTTAAATAATTTCTTTGTTAAGAAAGCCACCACATGTGCTCTGCTCAGTGTTGAGAAGGAGTAAACAGTTGAATAAACAGCTTTCCCCCATTGGTAAGAGAGCTTAAAACTAATTACAATGACTGAACATAAGGGGCAGCATAAGCATCAAAGATATACGGTTGTGCAGCATCAAACACAAGGCAGCAATGCTGTTTTAAATCTTCTCCTAATGACCTCCTTATAATTATGAATCTCTAACAAGAAACTCAACTGCTTTCTTTGTTTGAAAATCTGCTTAACTGTGCTTAATTTTTTTGCTTTGGCTCATCTCCAGCTCTGAAACTTTCTTTGTCTAACTAGAATTGCATTTGGACTTTGAGAGGAAGCAGTTATTGTTATACATTTGTAGGTGTACCAGCTGCTTGTGGAAATTTGACTTCATTATATATGTGAGTTCATAAAAAAAGAAAACTGAATCCTTGGCTTTAGCTCAAAGACCGGAGCCTAAATTTTACTACTGATTTATTGTGAAAAACTTGGTTACGAGTTCTGACCAATTGGTCAAATATTTGAAGTGTCTGTTATTTCATTAATAATATAAATAAACTAGCCCTGGCTGGCATAGCTCAGTGGATTGAGCGCGGGCTGCGAACCAAAGTGTTGCAGGTTTGATTCCCAGCCAGAGTACATGCCTGGGATGCCTGGGATGCAGTACATGCCTGGGATGCACATTGATGTTTCTCTCTCTGTCTCCCTCCCTTCCCTCTCTAAAAATAAATAAATAAAATTTTTAAAAAATAATAAAATAAATAAACTTATTCATTCTCATCCAACTTCCACAGGGGTCTTACTTAATATTTCTGAATGGCATCTGCAAATACCCCAAATACATATTCTTGTAGGATACAAGTGCACACATTTTTTTTTACATTTTGTGTTTATAGTTGTGCTAGGTACTGCCTGTTGGCCACCAACAATTTGTTCATTGGGCTGCAGTGTGGAGACTCATAGGAGAGTGGCTGCCCCTTAGAGGACTCCACTTCTCAGCCTCCCTTCTCACGCCCCTCTGACTGATGACATGTGTGAGCCACTAGGTTGAGATAGGCAAGCATGGGATATGTGTCTGCAACATTCTCTTCCCTAGGGACTGCTGGCCCGATTGCATTAATGTGTCTGTGGAATCCGGGGATCCCTGAATTACAGTTTGTAGGTAGGCTGCCCCAGAAAGCCACCCACCAAGAGTATCAGCTTTTAAAAACATGGGAGTGTGAAAGAAACTTCAGTTAGTTACACCTCCTAGAGCTCAACATTTGTCTATTACCATGTTTACCCTGATAAACACAATACAAATTTATCATGTGTATTCAAAAATGTGTGTATATATATATACACATTAATTTTTTTTTTAAAAAAATTATTCATTTTTAGAGAGAGGGGAAGGAAGAGAGAAAGAGAAGAGAAACATCAATTGGTTGCCTCTAACACACTCCCAAATGTGGACCTGGCCATAATGTAGGCATGTCCTGACTGGGAATTAAACTGGTTACCCTTCAGTTCCCAGGCCAGTGCTTTATCCACTGAGCCACACCAGCCAGGGTTATACATTAATTTTTACAAAGCTAGTTTTGTGCTCCTCTTACACATGAGAAACCTGAGGAAGAGGAGACCTTGAAGAGGGTTAAGCAAACTCAATCAAGTTATAGAATATATTAGTTAACAGCTAAACTAACTCCAATTCTTTATCCATTATAGTAGAAGTGAAAAAAATTACCACTCTCAGACCAAATGAGGTCCACCGCCCACTGTTTTATAAATAAAGTTGTGTTAGAACACAGGCACACCCATTTATTTACATGTTGTTTAAAGGGCTGCTTTTTTGCTACAGTGGAAAAGTTGAGTAGTTCCACAGAGGGATATGACCTGTAAACCTTAAAATGTTTATTATCTTGCTCTTTACAGAAATAGTTGGTTGTGCATTGTGCTATGTTCCCATCAGCTTCTCAGTTTAATTCTGAATGCGAGACATGATAAAAGATGGGCTATACATTTTATATATCTCCCATATTAGTGGAAACAGAGAGAAATACCTTAACTTTACTCCATGTTTCTACTTTTTGAGTTCTTTCTGTCTTTGTGTATTTATTTGACAGACTCACCTCCCTTGCCCATTACTGGGAAGTAGATAGGGAAGTCCAGTTTCTCCTTGCTAATGGCATGATCTAAGATAAACTTGATGGAGGCAGGATTTCAGGGTGAAGTTGTGAAAGAATAAGAGGCGCTTTTCCATTTCTCCTCCATCTCTAACCCAATGCTAAGCTCGGACACACGGACACACGTCAGTCAGCGTGTTCCCTCACACTCTGCCTCAGAATATCCGATCAAGTGCCTCAGAAAACAAGGGACCTGGTACTTCTACAAGACCCAGGAAAAAAAAGACAGTGTTTTTTGCCTACAAAGGTTTCCTTTTTCCCTATATAAGTATTTCTCAGCATTTTTACACATTGTCATTCAAGGCATGCCACACGTTTGCATTGTTAACACTGTTCAATTCCCAGTATATATTATATATATGTAACCCCATCACTTTTTCCCACTTTACAAAAGCACATCAAAATGCAACAAAAGGACCTTTGCTATAAGCCTGAGCTTATATTCACTATAATTTATTTTTCAAAATTTTATAAAAACATCAATAATTAAACTGTCATTAATCCAAAATATTTGCTTCATTACTCAGAGCTGTTTCTAACAAACAAGCTAGCTGTGACACCATGATAAGACAACTGAGTCCACGGGAAAAGGAAAAACCTGAGAGTCTCATAATAGAAAATTCTACTTGTTTCTGAGTTATAAGTTGCAGTAAAAATTGATTTAAGATGACAAAACTCAATGAAGATAAAACACGTTGGAAAGTCCTTTTGAGGTTATTTTAGGAAAAGTCAAATAGTAGGAAATGTGCAAAATTGTGCTATTCTAAGTGGACTTGAGAGGAAAAAAATAATTCATAATTCAAAGGTAATATTGCCATTACCTTTAAGAAATTTTACAGTCTAATCCATTTTGGGGGCTGACAGAAAATCCCCAAAAAGACATGTGGAAAATGGCCACTGAACTGTTTCCAAGACACCGTAACACCAATGGGCCTCAGTTCTTAGCAATTGTCCCGTCCAATTTTTCTTCCTCAACTCCTAGTCTCACAATTCCTGCATCAGCTGGAAACTGGTACACACTCTATTCCAACTGCCAGGCAGGTAGGGATGAAGTTGTAAGGAAAACTTCCTATTCCATTACAATAAACATAAGGTTTGTTCTGGACATTTCTAAGAAATATTAATAACTAGTTTTCAGAGAATTGCTGTATGTATTCCCTACAATTTGTTTTATAATTGCCGTATATTATAGGTTAAATTTATTTATCTAGTTGACCTGAGAATATACTACTGTGGAAATCATTGTGAGTCTGACAAAATGCATTCCAACAGCCACCTACACAATGTGTTTAGAATACCACTCGATGGCATATTAGAGAAGCCTGTACATTTGGCTTTCATAATGAAAAGTCTGCTTCACAGAGTGGTTAACACTGGATGGGTCAGTTTTGCATGCCATCCAAGATGTTTTTACTTATGCACATAATGACAACTAAGATAACAAAAACCTTTTATAGGTAGTTTCATCTGTAAATTCAGTTCTATGGCATAAACTATGGCATATATTATGGCATAAGTGAGGAAGATATTGTGTTATTCGTTTTAATATGAATAAGAAAATTTAGAACCACATATACATCAAGACGCAAGCTCAAAATTATGAAGCTAAATGCCTCTGCAATACCTTTTTCCTGCTTTATTTTCTTTGTTTCAACTTTATTTTCTGCTTTATTTTGAAAAAGTCTTTTGTAGGTCCATCAGGGAAAGCTAAAATTATATGCTATTATAGTATGATATCAACATTAAATCATTTTTAGTTTTTTTTAAATTTTGACAACTAGTTTTAAATGTTGGTCAATTGAGGACTTTTGCAGTTAAAGTAAGTCGCTCTGAGCTTATTTCATTTGATCAACTTATGCGTAAAATGTTAGTAGTTTTTTCAGATAGTAGAAAGTAAATAAATTATAAGAAATCATTTTTAAAATCCATATGTGAATAGTGACAAAAGAAGACAGTTTTAGAGGTCTTTATAATGTGATGTGATGACAGTAAAATAATATTGTTTTTTGTTTTTATTTCTGGCTTCAGCCAGTCTGTATCATTTTTATAAGTACTAAATTCATCATTTTTTTTAATACAAAAAAGTAAACTCGGGTAAATAATGTTGTCCTTTCCCTTAATGCATTCTTACATTTTCCTCAATAATACAGTTTAGTGGAATACAAGGTAAAGAAAGTCAAAGAACTTTTAGAATTAATACAAAGATTCTCTATTTCTTTCAGATAGTCTTGCTTTTACTGTCTGTTAAGGAGTCTTCTCTTTTTTTATTTGTTAATGTATCCTTCCTGTTTCATAGGAATGAATGTTTCTTCAGTTTTTCAAGAGAATTTTCATGATATTTACCTCTTTTTGAGCAAGGATATAGCTTGAAATATTATTATAACATAACATTTCATCGAGCCCTTTTTCTGATCATGGAAAACTTAATTTTGCTGATTCAGGGTAATATAGTAATTTCTAGAATAAAACTGAGCCTTTAATATAAATATTCAGTCAGATTTATTTCTTGTTAGTTGGGGAAGAATGTTTGTCCTGTGGTTACTTCTCTGTTGGCAGGGGCAGATGATTAATTTATGGTCTGTTGTTTTTTTCTTTCCTGCCTTGTCCCCTCCCCTACCCCTGCCAGCATGAGACAGTTTAATATGAGGCTAATGAAATTTAAGCATCCTGGCCTCTCAGTTATTAGGGCCCCTCAAGGTTCTAGAAGTGTCCTAGTAATATACTAAATGGTCACCTCTTTTCATAAAAATTCAGAAAAATGAGATAGTTTATTTGCAATCATGTAAGGACCACTGCCTCCTTGCATACTGACTTTTTCTCCGTCATATTTTATCAGTGTCTGGAGTAGCCACTGGCATTTTACAATCAGTTAAGGGGGAATTGAATTGGGATGCATTTAGTTTGGGTGTAGTTGGATTCGTCTATGTGCTTGCTAAAATTTGGGATACTAAGTTATTTCTAGCCATCCTGGTACAGAAATTGCTTTTGGTAGGACTACCGCTACCCACTTATCATTGTGACAATGAGGTATAGAGCTAGTGGTTGTATCAGGACATGAACGTGTGTGACAACACCAGAAATATATAGGAAATAGAAGAGGGGAAAATGTGAGCAATTTGATCATGCTGTGTCTTGGTAGAATTTTCTTTGTATTTATCCTTCTTACTTATTTGGCATTTATCATCAAATATGGAAATGTTTACCTTATTATTTCTTTTTTTAAATGCTTTATTTATTTATTTTCAGAGAGAGGAAGGGAGGGAGAATGAGAGGGAGAAAAATATCAAATACATTGATAGATTGCCTCTCACATGCCCCTAGCTGGGGACCTGGCCCAAAACCCAGGCATACGCCCTGATGGGGAACTGAACCAGAGACCCTTCAGTTCACAGGCTGGCATTCAACTCCACTGAGCCACACCAACAAGGTCTAATATATTATTTTTTCAAACATATTTTGCCATGTCCTCTTTACTCTATGGCATGTATTTTAAATCACTTGATTTGATTCCGCAGGATACTAAGGCTGTCTACTTTTTAAAGACCATTTTCCTTCTCTTTCTACTTGAGTTTGAACAATTTTATTACCCTACCATCAAAGTAACTGATATTTGCTTTTGCATTGTCTAATATGCTGTTGTATCCATTCAGCAATTTTTTTTTATTTGAGATGTTTTATTTTCAGCCTTAATTTTTTTTGTTTCTCTTTTATAGTCTGTTTCTCTCATAATTGTGTGTCTGCTTTCTTTTTAATCATTGGCCATATTTCTAGTAATTGATCTTAAAGTCATCACCTGCTGATTGTATCATTTTTGTCATTTCTGGGTCTGTTTCTATTTATTTATTTATTTTAGATAAGAATTGAAAACTGTATTTAATGAAAAGTTAAATATTTTATAACAATAAAAATGCAAGAGTACAGGGGTCAGTCAGCTCTAGGATTTTGTGACATTTGTATTTTCAGTTGTCTACATCTGTATTATAGACCCATCTCCTTTGCAAAATGATTCTAACATTTTCTAGAATCAGTCTTTCCTGTTACAATTTCCCAATGAAGATGTTTAGGAGTTAAGTCTCCTAAAGAAACCAAAATGCCATTTTATGGGCAGTGTCTTGTCACTCCTTAGAATTATCATTATTATCCAGTCAGCATCTTTATTAAATTGCATTATTTATGATTTTATAAATGTTTCCTGCTATTTCGAATGGTTCTGAGCTACCTATATCAATACATCAATAAATCATGCCTGTAATTCAGAAATTCTGGCAGGTGTTTATTAATGGCAAGCCATTTGCCACAGAGCCAAAAATTCTGCAATTCAAATAGTCTTGGAAGACTCATTTTCCTAAATTTTTGAGAGATTTACTACATTGTTTTTTCACATTTCTCCCAGGTCTATGTTTCTGTGATTAGATACATACACACATACACTCATACACAGGTATGTCTTCATTAATAGCCAAATTTGGTTTAATAATAGTTCTTAAGTTTCCATCTCAATAGCCAACATATGAACAATCATCTCTTCAAAAATATTTTAATGCTTTTTAATTAATTCAATGTTAACAGCACCATCCATATTCAATGTATTTGATATTCAAATAAAAGAACTCCTTTTATTGAAATAAAGTGATGATTTAGAAACAGATGATAGACATGCATAAATAAACAATAAGATAAGTGGATTAAATCTTAATGGGTAAGAGCCTGGCCTCGGTAAGTAGAGACCTGAACTTGAATCTCTGTTCTATTACGTTAAACATGCAATGTTGGACATATAATTTGTCGTTCCTATCTATTGATTTATTTTTCCTCCTGGTTTTGGATTACGTATTTATTTTTTGTATTAAATACTGGATGTTATGAATATTAGGTTATTGGGTGTTCAGGCATTTTAAAAAAAAGAATTGAAAAGATTTAGAAAGATTGAAATATTTATAAGTGGGACAGTGAAATGAAGAACTTTATATTATAAAAAGTTTACTCTGATGTAGATGTGAGATGGGAAGTAGGAAGAAGAGAGAAAAGTTAATGTGATAGTTCAATGGAGGGTTCTGACTTTTCATAAAGGCAGTAGCAGTGGGGGTGCAGGGAAAAGACAGAACTGAGAAATATTAAGAGATAGAATGATATTTCTGTTCACTTTTCCATCATCTATTCTCCAACCAATATGAACTTACTGGTATTTCCCAGGCACATCGTAGGTATTCTCACCTCTGTACTTTGGCAATTATTCTTTCTCTCAGCCTGGCATCTTACTCATGCTTTGAGGTCAGATGCCAGATCTTCTCAAATAGAGATATGTTGGCTCTCTCTAATCTGCCCGTTTTTCTAAATAGGATTTCACTAGTGCCAAACATATGGTAATCTCTCAGTGTACAGTGTTGATGGTAATAGGTGATCTTAGAAATTGTATCTTGCATAATTTTCTATGAGTCTAATAATTTGGTTTTTTCCTTCTTTTCTTCTCTTGGTTGGGAGTGGAGAAGAGAATGTGACTTTAAGCATACATTTTCTTAAGAAAAAAGAGCACAGCCTAGAGGAGGCCCAGCACCATCCCCCGATTTTAACAGAGTCCAGTCACTTCTGCTCCTGTCGTTGGTTCCATTCATGGTTTTAGAACCGGAACAAGTTCACGTGTGGTTGTTGGAGGAAGTCAAACAAGTTCAGGTATGATTATGGACAGGAGACGAAGTACTCATGTAGTTTTTGCTCTTTGCCACAGAGAGCTGGAGAGTTAGAACTGGAACATAGAAAGAACCAGCTTCAAGTCCTTGCTTTTTCACTTACTAACTGTTTTACTATGGGAAAAATATTAACTTTTCTTGTCTCAGTTTTGTCATCTGTAAAGTGATGATAGCATACTCCAACTCACTATTTTTTTGGAACTGCTAAATGGGAATATATATCTAAATACCTAGATTCATGCCATGCTTAGTAGAAATTCAGCAAAAGTTAATTTTCTTCTCCCTTGTTTTTCTACTTTTTACCCTTAACATCCTTCTCAATCAGCATGGGATTCAAGCAAAAGGTCATCCTTTTAGATTTTAAATATTAAATTATATTTTGTAGCTTGCTTGGTATATTCCTAAACATTGTCTTAATTGATCTTCTTACCCACATAAAGAGGTTAGCTGAGGGGGTAGAGATGGCATTAATTAAAATAAACACCATATACACATATGTACATGCACACATATGCAGGTTTAAACATGTTAGCATGCTCTGAATATTATCCAATTTTTTTAGATAAAGAAAATAGTGTTTCTAAGATTCAAGTTATTTATCAAAGGTTATACATTTCTTCTCTTTGATACCATTTTCTCTCTTTTTTTTGCCTGCCTAACTAACTCCTGTTTGTCCTTCAAACTCAATCACATGTCAATTTCCTCTCCTTTCCTCTCACCTCCACCTCTGCCAGTCTGGGTCATGTCCCTTTTCTGTGTCCCCATGGCTTCCTAGAAATCTCTTTCATAGTTCTTATAGCACTTAAAATTACCTGTACATTTGTCTGGCACCACACTATATACTCCTTGAGGATAAAGAACATTATTTATTCATGGTGATATTACACATTGTTTTTCTGCAATATATTAGAAATTATTTATTGAATAAAAGATCAAAATTTAAGAGTGACTAGGGAGTTGAGATTTTTCAGGAACATAGGTGAGAAGAAAATCTAGGGAACACTTAACTTAGATAGAAAGAACCAGGGTACACTGGTTTTTGTTTGTGCAGTAAGAGGGATAATGAAAAAGACTCTTGTTTTATTACCGAGTTGGGGGAATATATCACTTCCTAAGTTTGTCTGATTGTCTGATTGTTTGTCTGTTTGCTTAGATTCTGATTGCTTGATTGTACCACTAAGCTGGTATAATCACTACATACAGAATACATCATGTTGAAAGAGACATCGTGAGCCTTGGAAAGAATAGAAGTCACAAACAGATAGAGGGAAAATAATTTTTTTAAAATATATATATATCTAATTCTTTCTTAAAGGGCACTAACAGTGTTATAGTGATAATGATTTAAACATAGTAGCTAGTAAAGACTTGGTTATGACATCTATTGAAATTCTCAACCTTACATTTTAAAAAGAGCTTAAAGTAATTATCCAGAAGTTATAGGAATTCCCGGAGGGTGTATTTGTGAGAGAATGACTGGTTGGGTTTTTGTTTTGTTTTGTTTTTTTGTTTGTTTGTTCTGAAGTTGAAAGGTAGAGATTTTAAATTTTAAATCAAGTTTTGATTTACAAAACCTTTGGGAATTTTGTTAAAACTATGACTATCTCCCCAAGGAAAAAAACATACAATCTTAGAATTAATTTTGCATTCTAGTTGAGCATCCTTATTTAACAGGTAAGGAGTCATGCTCAGAAGTAATATATCTTGCACCACACGGTCTCATTAGCAGGCTCTAGCTTGCCCGGAACCCTGATGTATATGCTGATACTGTAATGGGGTACAGGGTGAAGGGTGCCCCTGGGAATATAGGAGAAAGCCCCATAGCCCATGGTTTGGGGGATGGTGGAGAACATATGATAGGATTAAGATACTTTGCATATCTATGACAAGCTGGTAAGTAGATAATAGCTGTTAATAGCTGTGCTACTACCACAGGCTAAGGTGGGCATGACTTTCAGGATATATCCTGACTTGGGTTGTAGCTAGGAGGGTGGTCCTCCTGGATCACTGAGTCACTCTTGCCCTGACTGGGGATGGCAGCTGAGAGAATGTAAACTATACAGAAAACTGGCAAATGTAGCTCATAGTAGGAGGAGTTGGAGATGAGGTCATGCAGAAGGCTCCAGGGAAGGATTTAAACTATGGGCAGGCAGTCGTTCGAGGAAGTGTGAGGAGGGAGAGCCATGTGGCTGGCAGTGAAGAAAGAGAGCCATGCTGTGGGTAGTGAGATAGGAGCCGTGTGAGAAAGAGTGAACAGAAACAGGCATGATGCAGCTGGTAGAGAAGGCAGATTCCAGCAGGCTGCTGGTAGTGGGATCAGAGCCATGCAGGTTGTAGGAGCTGGTCCACCATGGCCTAGTATGAAAGCAGGCATGTTGCTTTGATATTGCCTGCTCTTGCCAACTCCGAAGCCACCAACGACTGCCTTGCAAGATGCTGACCTGCTGCTGCACAAACATGTAATCTATTTGGACACTTGGGACTTGTGCCTTTCCTAGACTGCACCATGATCCAGTGTAACACAGCTCATGCTTTTTTGGACTATAACACATAGGCTGATAACCATGTACCCTAGATCCTGAAGGAGGGAGCTGTCACATGAGGATGGTGACTTTGGTACTTTCCAGAGAGATGGAGAACTGTTTGCACAGCTGGCTTAAATTAAGATAAGGAAATGGGGAACTATTGGGCTTGGTTTTGGCTTACAGCCTTTTGGGGAACAAGGGGAGTACTACTGCGTCTCATGGGAAAGGAGGGCTCTGAGCATAAGCAAGTGCTCTGAGTTACCCCTAAGGTTGGAACATTGTAAGTAAAAACCTGTTTCTTCAATACTGATTGTTGAGTCATACCAAGGTGCCACTTGAATGGGCCCTGGTCTGCTTGGTTACAAAACTATATGCTAGCTAAAGGGGTAGGCAAGTGATAGAAATGGTATAGGATACACAGGCAAAGGGAGAACAAAATGAAAATGTTTTATGAAAATTGTCTTGCTGTACACATGAATAGCACGAAGAAACAGCACGGGGACACGTGTCTCTGATAAGCATATTTTAACATTAGCCTGAAGGACAAAGACCTAAAGAGCTGAAAATCTAAACAGGTCCTCACAGCAATATATAATGTAGAACAGAGAAGGGCAACATCTTCATACAATAACCTGTTAGAAATGGTATGCTTAAGGGTATAGTTGTGCGTGTCTGCGGCTCTTGAATTTGAAGATTATCATGTATAGATTGACTCCTGCCCTATGTTAGATATTAAAAACAAACCCAAACCAGAAAAACTTGTGTATTTAAATTGACTTAACTATCTTAGACATTTAGAATAATAACTGGTAACAACAGTAGTATTAAAACAAAAATAGCCCCAATGTCCCAGTGGAGGAAAAGTATATTTCATCTTCTCAAATTATTGAAAATACACAATTCCAGTTACTTTTGAGTTTGAAAAATTCTGTTTTCCAGATGTAAGAAGAATAGATACCATCTATACTGAATCCATATAACAATCTGATGAAATCCTCTGTGTCCTTGGAAAGGGCTCCCTTGTCATTAAAACCTCTGCTGGTTAGGATTTGCTGTGTTTTATCTGCTGAGCTGAAATCTGCTGGCATTATAGGGTTATGGACTGAACTGTGAATTCCGTAGTTTTTTTTTTTTCCCAGTAGCTGCTGTATTGTACTTGACTTAAGTGCAGTAGACAGTGTCTTGTTTTTCCTAACAAAAATGATCCTTATTAGGCTCCATTCCTGAAAATTGATCGATGTTGGCAGACTCTTAGTCTCTGTTCTTACACCACTGGATTCCACCTTTGGTGGTAGTTTGAAGTTTTTCTTTCCAACTTTCTTTAGATGGTCCCCATGTGCTAACGGCTGTGTACTAATTGAGAGTCTGCGGTATAACTTCTCTCCAGGTTTTGCAACCAGTCGGAGAGCAAATTCTCTTTGAAACAGCACATCTGAAAAAAAAAAAAGGTCAGCGCAGCAACAGCTTGAGGACAAAAGAAGAGATTCCGTAAAGCAAATTTGCCACACCCATCTCAAAGAATGGCAAATCTGTTTTCAACATGTCATATACCATTACTTGAAGTTTGCTGGCCAGCAGTGTGCCCTGAACTCTTTCGTGAAGTTCAGCTACTAACTTTGGGTCAAGTTCACAGGCAATTACATTTTTTGCCTTTTCTAGCAACTTACTTAACAGTCATTACCAGTTCTAGCTCTGACTTCCAGCACCACGTCAGTTGGTCTTCAGGTAGCCTTATCGATAATGCTATTAACAATGAGAGGATTTTTCAAAATGTGCTGCCCAACCCTGTGTCGAACAGGAGTCCTCCAGCACTCTTCAGCTCACAGTGCTGCTGTTGCCTGTGGCGGCTGCTCCCAGCTGACTTGATCTTCGGCATCTCTGCAGGCAGCTGGCCCACAAGCCCGGAAAGTCCAAAATTATGTTTGAAAGAGGGAAGTGTCAAACTCATTCCTTTGCTCTGCTGATGGTGTTTATAAGAGTGAATCATAATGATGGGAAGATTGGCTTATTCTTCCAGTCTAGCACCATATGGGAAGCTTTCTTCCTCCTCCCCAAGAAACTGTGCTTCAGAGAGAATAAGGAGGAAGGAGCTTTTTGTAAGTGCTAACAAACCAAATTCAACTGAGTAAATTTGAAGATCTAATTGGCTTTATTACGTGATTCATGAGTGGAGCGGCATTCCACCTAGCAACTAGAAGGGTGCTCTCAGGGGTTGTACAAAATGGAAGGTTTTTATAGGAAGAAGGGTAGGACAAGGGAGCAATTAACAAAGGAAAAAAGATTATTTTTAGACAAGGACATCTTCCTTTGGGGGAAAAGGAACTGCAAGGGTTTTTATCATAAGGATTGCCTCTTGTTTGTGGTGGAAGGAGGATGGAGAGGGCCCATATGGCAGATTACCTCATTGGTATTGACCAGAAAATTCTAGACTTGTGGATATGTTCATGTTTCTGGGAGAGGTTGAAAAAGCAATTAGGTCCAATATTAAACCTAAATTTAATGTCCCGGGCTTTAGCACCAGTAATGTCATTTTGGGTCTGTGGTGTGCTCTTTAACAGTAGAGATATGGACAACTTTGATAACCTAGACTAAATCTTTAAATGAGAAGAAGGGGGAAAAGTAGAGCAAATTTAAGTTCAAAGCCAAAGAGACTCTTTATTTTCTTGATTCTCCATAGGCCATTCTACGGAGAGAGCTGTGCACTCCATGGAGGGGTTTCTTGCCTAAGTAATTGAGTCCCTACCCTTGTGGCAGGGCTATGTTGGCAAGCATCACAGCAGACTGCATTTGCATCCCTCCAGGCTTAGCACCCACCCTTGAGACAGCTTTGAGTTCACCCACACTTTATAATAAATAGAACATTTGCACACAGATTTCACTTTGCTCCAGTGTCTTAATGATCTTCCCCCAGTGCATCTCATAGACTTAAACATAATAGAAACCAATTTTGACTCTAATTCAATGCTCACTGTAGGAGAGAATGACTGAAGTTTAATTACAATTCTTTTATACCAAATGTGTGTGCATCCTCTAGCATTTGATACAATTCTTCCAAAACTTTCATCTCAAAATAAGCCCACCAGTAGAATAGTCACATGCAGCCTAATTAATTGTAATGGAATGTGATGGTTTGGGGCTGCATTCCAAACAGAACACCATGGTATCTAAAAAACAAGCTTCTAAAAAACAAATAAGCCAAGCGCCTTTGTGTTATTTCAGATGTTGCTTTATTTTGTTCTTCCCACTTATGTAAATATATTGAAGATGCACTAACAAGAATGTTGGTTATATAGTCTTTTTTCATCTAGGTAGGCCATTTCATTGCCCTTAATGTCTTTTCTCTCCTATGCATAGCTATGGAGAAAACTCATTGTTCTTCTGAAATCCAAAAGTTCGAAATAATATAATATATTCCAAAACATGTGGCTTTAAAGCATGTCCACCATCACTTTAAAATAATGTCTGTGATATAATTTGTTTTTGGAAGAGAACACATGATAAACCATATATTGAAGACAATCCCCAGGTTTTACTTTTTGTGTATGTCCCCTAAACCACAGACCTGAATGAGAGATGCTAATTTATATTACATAGATTAAGATGATATTTTGTAAATTAATATTGTTAAAAAACAAAATTCAGCTAAGTAAGTTTGAAGATGTAATAGGCTTTATTAAGCCATTTATGAATGGGCAGCATCCCATCTAGCAACTAGAAGGGCACTCTAGAGATTGTACAGAATGAAAGGTTTTTACAGGAAGAAAGGTGGGGCAAAGGAGCTGTTAACAAAAGTAAAGAAAAGATTATTTTTAGATTGCAATATCTATTTTTGTAGGAATATATATTTTGGAGGAAACTGCAAGGGTTTTTATCATGTGAATTGCCTCTTCTTTCTATGGGGACCCACATAACAGATTACTTCATTGGTGTTGACAAGAAAATTCCAAACTGGTTGATTAAGATTGTGTTTCAGGGAAAGGTTGAAACAGCAATTAGGTCAGGTATTAAATCTTGGTTTGGTCTCCTGGGGTTTAGCACAAGTGATGACATTTTGGGCCTGTGGATTTCTTTTTAACATTATTTATGCTTCATATGGAGCATGTGGAATGCAATATTTTGGAGTTGTATTCTCCCAAGCTGCATTGCACAGAGAAGTTAACAGAGAAGGCAGAGGAGGTAATGGTAGGAGCGGACACTACCAGAAATGTTCCTGGACAACTTCTGTAGGTGTTCCTGGTGTGGAAATATCTCTGATGGAAGTCTTATGAAATTGACAAAATTCTGTTTACTGGAACTGGTCTAGTACAGTAAGAATACAAACAGACAATAGTGTTTTGATTATCTACTTGCAGCTGAAGCTGAGATCCCAAACAATGTGCTTGAGTGACAATAGGTAATCAACAAACTGCCTCTGAGGAAGATGGGTCTGGATAACCAAAAAGCCTTTATTTTGCTGAATGAAGGTATGAGAATTTTTCACCAAAGCTCAGTTTTTTTCAGGAAGAGAGAGGAGAGACTAAACACTCAGAAGACACTCTTTATTCCTCCATCCTTTTCTGTCGTTGTGCTGTTTTATTTCTAAGCAATTGTTGAATGGATACTTGAGGAATCCCAGTCTGATGGGGTACCATAGTGTGCCCCTGCCCAGTGGCTCAGGTGAGTCAGTGTGCCCAGCCCAGTGTATAAAATCATGTAGCCTGATTAAGGCCTTTGGTTCTCGTTACAGAGGTGGACAGAGAAACAAATTCTTTTTCCTTTGATTGCATGTGCTTAAAGAAAGCAATTCGGAATCAGAAGTGCAGTTAAATCTCAATCAAGCATTTAATGCCTATTCTTTCAGGATATGATAGAAAGGGCAGAGTCCCCAGGTTGATGGTCACAGCTAACAACACCATTCCAAAACCACACATCGAAAGAAGTTCTTTGGGGTTAGGACATGGAGATGGGGTAAGAATAACAAAATGAAGTTTAATTACACAGGAGTAAGGATTATTTATGTGAATGACTAAATGTTGGAGAGGTTGGTTCAAGTCCTCGTAGATAAGTAGGTCAAATTATATTTTGTGAATGGGCTTATGCCCTTGTTTTCAGAGAGGAAAAACCTAAAATTTGCAGTAAGATTGAATTTTTCCCAAGGCTTTTTTTTGTAAATTTGTATGTTTTTATGAGCTCCATAAACTAAAATTGTGATAAAAATCTTAATTTTAATAATAATTTTATAGAGAATATATAAAGAATATATGCATATAATGTATGTATATATACACACACTCATTTGTTACACAATTGAAAGTGGTATAAACATGAGACTTTAAAAAATGTAATACATTCTAACACTTGTATATTTCTAATTTTAGTCCTACTTTTAAAAGGTACTGTAATTTATTCAATGAAAGGGCCTTAATTAAATTTAATCTTCCAATCACTATATAGGAAAATTATATAATATATTCACATTAAACAGAATTAGTTGATGATATTAATGTTATTATAATAAATTTAGATGTAAATATGTAGATGCATTCTTTTATAATTTACTCTTTCAGAAATGTTTGCACTTAGTTTACAATTCAAACAATTGTAGTAGTAGTTAATGCAGTAATAAAAATTATATGTAAATTGTTTCTCCCTTTACTTAAAGGATTGTTGCTTGAGTAATAACTTTTTGCACAGATATCAAAAAACACCTTAGGTAATTAGTATGTACTTCGCATTTTTCTGTACTTGTCTCCTTTACCTCATTCCCATGTGAGAAGAATGAAACAATGAGCATGGAGAGCTTATAGACTAAACTAGGTCCTCAAATGCTTCACCCCTTGACCTGTCATTTTCATCAAAAGAGATTTATTCCTTTGGGCCTTGAAGATTTAACCTATAAGAGAAACTTACCAAAAAATGCAAATATTCTTAGGAGAAATAACATCTTAAAATGTCATATGCTAACTGAAAGCATAAAGTCAGCCCCATTTGCTACTGTGGCACTACTTGCTGAGCAGGCTTGTGACTTAGTTCAGACTGCTATTTTATTCTTCTGAGCTTGTCCCCAGGACTGGAAATTACTGGAAGCAAGAACAGGACTAACTGATCCCTACAGCCACAGGCAGAAGATAACAATGGAACAAACTGCAGCCTGTTACAAGGCCACAACGGCCCAGGGGTCACACAGCAGCAACCCTCCACCCTTTTAAAATCCAATTACAATGCAATAAAAGCTCAAAGCTCCCACCCCGTAAAGCTGGTATACCTTTACACATCACGTTCCTCTCCTTCCTTGGAGAGTGAGTGAACACTTTATTCTCTAGACAGTCTTCTCTTTGTGAATTCTTTCACAGCCTGGGTCACCAACCACCCTAATATTGATGTTTCCTTAGTAATTAGTTGACTATAAGGTGAGAGAAGAAATGAGACCCAGGATGGACTTTAGGTGAAAATGGGAGAACAATAGTTGGGAGGAAAGGAGGTTGGGGGAAACCAAGAACAAAATATTATAACCCAATTTTATTTAAGGCCGATCATCTTGTTTTAATAGTTTTAAGATTTTCTAATATATGAAAACAGCAAACTATAAAGGCTAATATATAATTGTGTATGTGTCCAAAACTTGATATTCTAAATATGATCCATTTGCTATTCAAGTAAATAGTAAAAGGTCAGTTCTAGCATCTATAAAGGTAAATTGATTTTCTAATTATGAAAATTTTAAAATTCTAAAAACATTAATTTCTTGGAAATTTATTTATTTATTTTTTGGTAGCCCCAGTTCTTCCTATTGTTACAGGGTGCAGCCAGGAGGGGGATCCCAAATAGAGATTTGAAATGGGGTCCAGAACTCAAGGTGTTCAGGAAATATTAGGATGTCCTCACCCCCACCCCCCCAGGTGTGGGAAGAGACAAATGGAGCAGGGCCATTGAGAGCTGTGTTGCATAGCAACAGCTTTGCAGCTAACTTCTGGTGTAGTCATTTAACATATCTATAACCTTTGGCTAGTTACATAGATATGTTAAATAGCTGTGGCCAAGCTCTGAGCCAGGGGGATGGAAGTAATTTCCCCACCAAGACATAACTGGGGGGGAGGGTCCTTTGAGTTACAGTGCCTGCGTGGGAGCTTGGAGATGACTGGCTTTGTGACCTGGGGCCACACCTGCCCAGACTCATGATGGCAGCCCAGTAAAGCTGGAAGGATATGAGTTCTGGCGTGTGAGGTCGAGTGTGGGAGGAGTCGGAAATGGGGCTGCAGAGGAAGACTGGCTCGGGGATTTAAACCCAGACATGGCAGCCATTGAGAGAGAACCACGTGACTTTGGCAGAGTGGAGACTCCTGCAGCCCTGTGAGAGAGGATCACCATGCAGCTTTAGCAGAGAATTGCTAAAGCGATTGGTGACCCCACCCTCCCTGCAGCTTTTTGGGGAGAATCACGTGGTTTTGGCTGAGTGGGGACTCCTGTGGCCCTGGGAAAGGACCACATGGCTGGAGCGGTGGAGGACCATGTGCCTTTGCCAGAGCGGGGACCCCCGCAGCTTTAGTAGGGGAAAACCACCACAAGCTTTAGCAGAGATCCCAGCGACACAGCTGAGAGTGCCGGGAACCGAGGGAGGCTACCAGCTGAGACAGATTAGTGGGCAGAACCAGGGGCTGCCTCAGCCAAGGACTTCTATTTCCTTCCCTGAGATATGGTACTCTGGACTGGGCAAGGGGGTAAGGAAAGACTGTGTGTGTTTGTGGGTGTTTTAAGGGACTTTAGGATCTTTGATGAAGACATTAGCTCACTACTTTAAGTTTGTATAGCATTAAATAAACATTTCCTTTCCTTTTCACGAATCTCTGGCATTGAGAGACATCTTTCTTTTCTTCTTTTAAGATTTTATTTATTTATTTTTAGAGAGGGAAGGGAGGGAGAAAGAGAGAGAGAGAGAAACATCAATGTGCGGTTGCTGGGGTCATGGCCTGCAACCCAGGTATGTGCCCTAACTGGGAATCGAACCTGCGACACTTTGGTTCGCAGCCCGCACTCAATCCACTGAGCTACGCCAGCCAGGGAGAGACATCTTTCCTATAGATGGTGGACATAACGGACCTGGGGGTTTCTTTCAGTAATAATATATCGTCCCAGATCCCCTTTGTTTGTTCTGTAACACTATCTCCCTTTATTTGACTGAAGATTTCTCCAGTCTGAAATATCCTTTCCCATAGCCCAAGTGTATTCGTCACTACAAAACCTCAGTAGATCTTTACAATTCCAACACATTGTTCCATTTTCTTGCTCTCACACATAAAGCCTCTCTGCTTAAGGTTGTACTTTTGACATTTAGACTATTACTGTATTTAACTTGTTTTCCTAATCTGATTGTGGGAGGGATTATCTTCTTAGTAATAATTCCTTTGTTTATATATCACTGTTAAAATGCTGTATGTTTATTATAGAAAACTCAAATTTAGATGAAAAGAAAAAAATAACTAACTTAACTTGTGAGAATGGAGCCTGGGGAAATCAAAACTTCAAAAAGAGGGAATTTTCTCTTCTATGGGTCCCAACAGTAGGGCAAAACTTTATTGCTTTTTTTCTCTCCCTGTGCCTCTTGTTGCTGGGGCCCAGAGATGGGCACAGGGATGGAAGTATGTTGTAAACCAAGATAACTAAACATCCAGCTTTCAGGACAGAGCACAGAAAAGAGGAGCTTCAGGGAGTTACAACAGAGATCATGCATGGGGAGATGCTTGAAAAAGTAACTTCATAAATTTGTTTATGGTCTCCTAGACTCACTTCTGGAGTCTAAGTGGGTTAACCTGATCTCAATATGCATACTAGAAACTTTAAGAAATGACCTGTTGGATAGAATATTGCCCAGGTACCAGACTCTGCTCTGGGTGGTATACATGTAGGGTAAATCTAACTAGCACTAGAATGGCTTTCAGATTAAACTGATATTGAAAATGCAGCCCACAGAAAGGCCCAAACATAATCTATTCATTGCCTACCAAAACAAAAATATTAACATTTTCCATATTTAGTAAGACTTAAACTAAATACTCAAAATGTCCAGAATAGAATAAAAGTTGTTCAGTCTTTAAAGAATCAGGAATATGGTAGCTTACATTATAAAATAAAAATTTTTGTTAGGATTTTTTTATAGCATTCTCCTATGTCAATGAAATATTCCAAGTTACAAGCCATCATGTGGCATTTGTTGAATAATCAGTCTCACCATAGACCATTAAATGTACACATTTATATTGAGGGACATTTGAGTAATTGACCTCTGTAGGGACTCTAATCCTTTTGGAAAATCTTTTGTTAAGATGTCTCTACTTAGTGATTGATTTTGTAATTTGCATAACACAGATTTGCAAAACAAATTGGTTTCATTTTCAGGTGTGAAAACTCTCTGGGAATTGGTAGTTTTCCCCTGGTGTAGAAAATATCTTGATCACAGAGACTAACATTTCAAATAACATCTCTGCTTTCACAATTAAAGGGCTTTATTTTATAAATCCAATAAGATGTAATTACATCAGGGGTGTTATTGAAAAAAATTAATTTATGTTGCACAGGGCTATGGAGAATTCACACTGGTGTATCAATACATGGGACTTTAAATAGAAATATGAAACAATTCTAAAAGATGGATGCTATGACAACCTTACTGTATGATGATTAGCAATAATTTCATTATATATTTTAAGAAAGCAGCAAAGAAATCATTCCACCTTTGACTTTCTCATACAGCCTTTGCAGTTTCTTTTCTAGATATGGCATAGGCCCTTATAGAATGCATTAAAAATCCTACATTGGTTTTCTATTGATGCTTTAATAAATTACCACAAACTTAGTGGCAACAACTCAAATTTCTTATCTTATAGTTCTGGAGGTTGAAGTCCAAAATTTGTTTCACTAGACTGAAATCAAGTTGTTAGAGCTTGTTCTTACTAGAGATCACAGCGGGGAATCCATTATTTGTTTCTTTCAACATTGAGAAACTACTGGCATTCTTTGACTCATGGCTGCATTATTCCACCCTCTGATTTGATCACATTGCCTTCTTTCAGTTTGAGCCTCCTGCCTTCCTCTGAAAGAGCCCTGTGACTTTTTGTGATAGCATGGATGGAACTGGAAACTATTATGCTAGTGAAATAAGCCAGGCAATGAAAGACAAAACCATATGATCTCACTTATAACTGGAGTCTAAGGAAGGAAATAAACTAATGAGCAAAATAGAATCAGAGGCACAGAAACAAGGAACAGAATGATAGTTGGAAGAGGGAGGAGGGAGGTTGGAATTGGTTGAAAGAGGGTGAAGGGATTAGATAAAGAACATTTATGCATCACCCATGGGCATGAACAATGGTGAGGGAATTGAGAAGGCATAAGCTTGGAGGAGGGCAGCAAAAGAGGAAAAAATGGGACAACTGTAAAAGCATGAACAATTAAAAAAGAGAAAGGAAAATATAAAAAATAAAAATAATAAAAATAAAAGAGCTCTGTGATCATATTGAGAACATAAGAAAAATGCAGAATAAATTCCTGATCTCAAAGTCTTTAGTTTAATCACATCTGCAAAATCTGCCATATAAAGTAACATATTCACAGATTTGGGAATTAGAATGTTGGCGTCTTTGCCAGGCAACTATTTAGCCTACCTCAAATTCTCAGCTATTATTTGTATTTTATTTTACTTCATCCTACTTTAGAATATAGTTTATTGATTATGCTATTACAGTTGTCCCAATTTTCCCCTTTTACCCCCTCCTCCTGACACTCCCATTCCCTCCAGCAATTCACCCCTTAGCTCATGTCTGTGGGTCATGCATGTAAGTTCTTTGGGTATTCCATTTCCTGTACTATTCTTAACATCCCCCTCTCTATTTTGTACCTACCAATTTGTATTTCTTAATTAGTCCCTGCACTTTTTCCTCCATTCTCCAGCTTCCTCCTCCCAAATGATAAGCCTCCAAATGGTCTCCATATTTATGATACTGTTTCTGTTCTGCTTGTTTGCTTAGTTTTTTAGATTCAGTTGTTGATAGTTGTGAATTTATTGCCATTTGAATGTTCACAGTTTTGATCTTTTTTTTCTTATATAATTCCTTTTAACATTTAATATATTAATGGCTTGGTGATGATGAACTCCTTTAGTTTTATCTCGTCTGAGAAGCACTTTATCTTCCCTTCCATTCTGAATGATAGCTTTGCTGGATAAAGTAATTTGGGTTTGTAGGTTCTTGCTTTTCATCATTTTGAATGCTTCTTGCCAGTTACTTCTTGCCTGCAAAGATCCTTTTGAGAAATCAACTGGCAGTCTTATGGGAACTTTTTTGTAGGTAACTATCTGCTTTTCTCTTGATACTTTTAAAATTATTTCTTTATTGTTAACCTTTGACATTTAATTATAATGTGTCTTGGTCTGGTCCTCTTTGGGTCTATCTTGTTTGGGATTGCCTGTGCTTCCTGGACTTGTATGTCTATTTCCTTCACCAAATTAGGGAAGTTTTCTTTCATTATTTTTTCTATTAAGTTTTCAACTTCTTGCTCTTCCTCTTCTCCTTCTAGCACTCTTATGATTCATTCACATGTTGGTATGTTTAAAGGTGTACCAGAGGCTCCTTAGCTTATCCTCATTTTTAAAAATTCTCTTTTTTTTCTTGCTGTTCTGGTTGAATGTTTTTTCTTTCTTATGTTCCAAATCATTTACTTGATTCTTGGCTTCATCTTGGTTGGTTCTCTGTAGACTTTTCTTTATTTCATTTAATGTAACCTTCATTTCTGCCTGCATCTTTTTTATTCTTTTGAAATATTCAGTGAGTTCCTTGAGCATCCTGATAACCAGTGTTTTGAACTCTGCATCTGATGGGTTGCTTATCTCCATTTTATTTACTTCTTTTTTGTAATTTTGCTCTGTTCTTTCATTTGGGTCATATTTCTTTGTTTCTTCATTTTGTTAGCCTCCTTATGTTTGTTTCTATGTGTTAGGTAGAGCTGGTTTGACTCCTTGTCTTAATAGCATGTCCTATTGGAGAAAAGTGCACTGGCATGTTGTATGGGGTGGAATCTTAGGTAATCGCCAGGGCAGAGAAACCTGTGTCACCATTCTGTGGTTCTACATGTGGGAGGGCTTAGTGAGGGGACAATACTGCTGCCTGGCCTCTGGAGTCTTGCCCAGGAAGAAGCTGTCTTCTGGCATTCACCCTGAAGCCAGTCACTTCAATTTCTCCCTGTGTACCACTGGTGCCCTTCCAGCTGTTGTCCAGGTGCTGAGTGTCAGAGGGAGTGAGGCTGTGTAAGTCCTAAGTTTGTTACGGGCCCTTTAAGAGGAATATCTTGAGAATCCCTCAGTTTCTTCCACCACCCCAACCTCCACCAGTTTTTACAGCCAGAAGTTATGGGGACTTATCTTCTTGGTGCTGGAATCCTGGGCTGAGTAGTCTGGTCTGGCGCTGTGATCTCTCACTCCTGAGGTATCCTTTCCAATTTTTATCCAACACACATGGATGTGGAACTGCTCCTTCAATGTCTCCGTGCCTCTCCATGCCTCACCACATCTCCATGTCTGTCCATGCTTCTTTGCATCTCCTCCCCTCCTATCTGTCTAGATGAATGTGGATTCTTTAAATCTTTGGTTGTTGGACTTCCATACAGTCCAATTTTCTGATGATTCTGGGTGATATTTGTTTTGTAGTTTAGTTGTAATTTCTTCTGTGGTTGTGCAAGAAGGTGAGACATGTTTATTTACACCTCCGTCTTGACTGGATGTCAAAGGTAAGAAAAACTCCATCTTATTGTTTTCAATCCTTCATTTTCATCTATGAATAGTATTATTGTAAATAATATAAAAAGATTTTTAAAATGCAAGTTAATTAATCAATTAAATAAGTTCATCCATTAGTACATAATTAGTATGGCCCCAGAAGTTTTATAGGCTTCTTCCACTTTACTACATTGTCCTCCTTGTAACTACTTTCTACATCCAAGAATTGGATGAATAAACCTCTTTTTAAATGCAAAAATAGTATAAAATACTTGCCTTAATGGTTTGGTATCCATCTCTCCTTTTCTAGAGACTGCATGTTTACACATTTATTTAATTTTAATAAGTTTCCCTGGTTAAAAGATTTTAAATGCATATAAGAAAGTAATAACATTAAAAGCTGCCAGAGAGAAAGTATAACAGAGTTTCAAAGCTAAATGAAAAGTAAATAAAAAAATTTCAACTAATATATTGCCCAAAGGACAGAATGGTGGGAGGCTATGGAGTAATTATCAGCCTGGTGAACTAGTCAAGAAAAAATAAATGGTAGAGGCATTATGAGCTACTGTGTCAGGGATGAGTGAAATTCTAGGCTCATGCCATCTGCATGCCCATTAATAAAACTGTTAGACGAACACTTTCTTTTTTGCCACAAAACTACACAGGAAAAGAATAAGTACTTTTGTTTATTCACAGTGGAACATCCTATGACAATGAGTAATGCTTTACAAAGGGACGCTCAGGCACAGAAGGAGAAGCATACCTATTTTTTGTCAGAAAAAAAATTTACAAAAATAAATGGGTTGGCTGTTTTTACATAATCTTCAGGTACTGAAGGTGTTTGGATTTGTTTTCAGAATTGGTGATGGTGTTGTGAATTCTAAGGGATCTTTCTGGGAAGTACAAAAGGATGTATCTATAATTACCAACAAAGTATGAGAAAAAAGAATGCTTGGTGAATTAGTGATTCTAGTGAGTCTTACTTTTATCAATTGGCCTGAAATTAAGCCGTTGGGAGAGAGTTGTAAAAGAGTAACATTTTACTAATAATCAACAGATGTTGAGATAAGGTCAGAAATAATTGGATTAATGCATACAATTATGTATTTGATGTGCAAACACATACTAATTGACACCTTGAGTAAAGACTTTAGGTTTTGATTAAATGAATAATATTTTGGTGTTCTCCCATATTTTTCTCATTATATATATACCTATATATATAACATATTTTTCTCATCACATATAATTATATACCATATATTATATATTCTCTCAGTATATATAATTCACATGTATTATGAGTGAATTAAAATTATGAGTGAATTAAAATATATTTTATATATATTTTTTAATTCACTCAAAAAATATTTATTGAGTGGTTATGGGCCAGACAGTCTGCCAGAATCCAAATGAGCTAAATAAAAGACCTGCCTTTCTGGGGCTTATAGTCCATTAGGAAAAGATAGACATATAAATAAATAAATGCTGTTCTGTGTTAAGGGGATGGGTTGAATTTGCATCATAGAATTTCCCCCCTTCTTCAGTACCTCACAATATAAGGAAATATACAAGAAAGGAAATACAAGGAAATATACAAGAATATACAAGGAAATATCAAGAAAATAATAAACAATCAAAGAAAGAAATGAGCTTAAACTAAAACAATAACTCTAAAAATTGGCACTCATGGAAAGAAATAAGATTCTGGAGGGAAGTGTGGAGGCTTACTAAGGCCCTTAAAAGTATAGGTAGACCAGCAGCAAAGTATTGAATTCTGTATTTTCACCAATACCTGCAAAGTTGGGGAGAAGCAAATAAGTGAGTGCCTATATATTTATTATTTTATTTTATTTTACTTTACTTTTATTTTATTATTATTTATTTCACTGAAGAGTAATAAAACTAGCATTTGGGGAGAAACAACTAGAAATGAGAAGCTTGGTTGGTTTGGATACTTCTTAAAAAAATAAAGACTCCACAAGTACACACTCAGTTGGAGAAAAACATCAAAATTGGGATGCTCTCTGATGTGAGCTGGTGGAATGAGCCGTAGTATAGTATATGTAACAGATTCTTAAAGAAGATGTATTCCAACAGAGTACATATCTATTCCAACTGAGCTTTATTCTCCCTTCCTGTGAGGCTACAAAATTGTTGATGGCACAAGAACTCCCCAGCCCTGAAAGCTCTCTAGTTGATAGCAATGTGCAGCTGGAATTGAGAACCACGGGTCCAAGGGAAAGAAAATGTAACCTCAGAAAACCGAACCCAGACAAGGTATTATTTCAACAGATGAGAGAATTCAGGGAACTTCAGTCATTCCTGAGTCAAAAGAGCCAAAAACTGAGGCTTTGGGAAATCTTGCATGTACCATTAACATATGTTAACTACTGCAGCACGGGTTGCAAAATAAATGACCTGTGAGCTACAGAATGTCATTATCACAAAAGACAAAGACTGAGGATCAGTTAAAGATTAAAGGAGGGTAAAATGGCCTAACAACTAAATGCAATTAGTGTTCCTGGATGGATCCTGAGTCAGAAAAAAGTAGTGGGACAATTGGTGACATTTGAATGAAGCCTGCAGATTAGATAATAGTATTGCATCCATGTCAATTTCCTGTTTTTGATAATTGCACTGTGTTTATATAAAAGATTATCCTTGGTTTTATGAAATACACACTGAATAATTAAGAAGTCAAGTGGGATTTTCTTTGAACCACTTCAGAAAAAAAAATAAAACCTAAATAGATAAAATGATAAAGGAAGTGTGATAAAAAGTAATGTTTGAGGAGGGTAAGTATTAGGTATATGGGGATTCTTTATACTGCTTTTGCTATTTTTCTGTAGGCTGGAAATCATATCAAAATACAATTAAAAAAATCAAAGTAAATATTAAAACTGTAATAATATGTAATTAATAATATATTTAAAAATAGAAAGGTAGAAGAAAAATATAGAAATATAAATGTGTTAAAGTCTTTATGTTTCCTAGCAGGAAGTTAATTCATAGTGTCTGAAATTTGATGTATTTTGGTAAAGAAAATCAATCTGAGTCCAATGTCTTAATGTTTTTTTGTAAACATATTTATCATAAGCAGAATACATTTTTAAATAAAAGTGATTTTTATAAAAAGAAAAAAATTAAAAGATTAATGCAAATAAAAATTTTTGAAGTGACAGATTGTGGGTGATAGGACTATAGATTCTTGTTACTCTCTTCTTTGTACTTCTCTGTATTTTTTTTAAATTCAAGATATTTAAAAGAAACTCATTAATAACAAATACAGTATAATTTTACAGATGCTGCCTTAGAAGTCTATATAGTGTACAGTGGGACAAAGTACTAGGAAGCGGTCAATTCTAACTGAGTGGCCAGGAAATGTTTCCAACAGATGGGGTTCCCTTAGCTGAACTCTGCAAGATGAGATGTGATGGGTGGGTAGAGAGGGGCAAGGGTGCGGGGGATGCAGAAGGAGCCGTGTGAGCAGTGTCCAGACCTTTCTCTTAAAGTAACCTGGTGCTTTAACTGATGAGTGAGAGGGTGTTCAGGGGAGGAAGTGGAGGCAGTGGGAAACTGGTGTGTGCTAGGGTGGTGAAAAGTAAGAGGTCAAAGTAAAAAATCAGGAACAGCACTCTGAAAGGTTTAGTATGCTACATCAAAGTGTACAGAATTTATCTCATAGGCTACTGCATTTAAGATCAAGGATCTCCAAGATAAAAGCAGTAGCTTGAGGGGACACCAGAAGGTGGAGGGTGAAAGGCATGTGTGTGGGGGCTGAGGCGGGAGGGGACAGGCAGAAGAGTAAGCAGGGTTCCAATGCTCAATTCTTCTTGAATGGAAGCATCTCCAGTTAATCTGCTTGGCCTATAGAGCTTTTATTGTGAGAAAGATTTTATCTCAATGTACACCAGAATCAATATGTCCACGGCCTCTATACTTTTGGGGCAATTAAGACAAACATCTTTTGGCTTGAAGTCTCTTTCAATGCACTATGGGACAGACTATATTTCTCATGCCATGTTGTCACAGGGTTAAATCTGACAGAGGGAGAAGCTTTCACACACAGGCTGGAACTGTACTACTGCCAGATGATTCCATGGCAAATATATTTTCCTCTTACCACATCATTTCAACCAATCCCATCAACAGGAAGAGGAGGAAGCTGGGTGGGAGATGGAGAGAATCTTAAATGGAAGGATGGTGAAAGTATTGTGCTGATTAAGCTATCTTGGTGTTTTGTCCTAAGAGGTTTGATATTTCCCGTAGGCTATCAGCAGACTCCTCATTGTCCTTTGGTAAAAAATAAAGTGAAAAATATTTATATTAGATATAGGAGAACATGTCCTTCATTTTTCCTCAGTTAGTTGTGAAGAAAAGGGAAAACTATTCCAACATGTGGCCCTAGGAGAATGTGGAACAAGGAGAGCAGATTTGACATTTTCTGCTTTATATCAATTCTACTTTGAGATTAGACACTGAAATGGTTATGAATATGTTAACAATTTCCTGAAACCTCTTCTCCCCAAACCCAATATGTGAAAACCATGGTTTAGGATCATGAAAAGCCAATGGAGATATTCCAGTGGAAAAATAACAGGGCAAGACTTGCAGTTTAGAATAATTACTTTGGCAGAAATGAGAAAGTTTTTGTGTTTCACAGAAATAATATTGGGGGTACAAAACAAGAGATTATTGCAACAAGAAGATGAGGGCATAAAATAGAAAATCCTCTCCAGAAATATTTGCTAAATGAATGAGTGAATGAGCAGATGAATGACAGACAGCCTGGACTGAGGCAATGGAATGAGCATATTTAGATGCAAGGCTGTGAAGCAAATCTAAGTGGCAGGAAACTGGGTGCACAGACTGGATGTGAGAGAAAAACAAAGGGAAGAATTTGGGTAATGAATGCTTAGGTCTCTGGCCAGGGGTCATGGAGCATCCTAATGATTCCTCCCCTCCCCTCCCTTCCCCTCCCCTCCCTTCCTCTCCCCTCCTTTTCCCTTCCCTTCCTTCCCTTTCCTTCCCTTCTGTTCCCTCCCTTTTTCTCTTCCTTTCTTTCTCTTTTCTTTTTTTTTCCTTTTTTCTGATAAATAAACAGAAGAACAGGTGGTATGTTTTGTTCTGGATAAATTGTTTTTGAGATGAGCACGGGATATCTGGGTAGAGATGTTGAGTAGGCTCTACAGAGAGGATTGAGGGAGTCATCCAGACTGAAAAATATCTAGGACTCACTGGCATTGAGAGGCAGTTGAAACCAATATAGGGAAGAAAATTGCTCAGAGATAATGTGTAGTGAGAAGAGGAGGGAAAAATGCCATGGAACACCAATTTTAGAGAGAAATCAGAGGATGAGAAACCAACAAAAGAGACTGAGAAGTATTGATCAGTGAAGTTAGCATATTCCACTCCTCTTATCATAGTGTGTATTTGTGTATGTGACTGTCATACTTTCAGGACTAAGTCCTTTATGGAAGGGAACCATTTCAGGTTATACTAAAAAAATCTGAAATAGGGCAAATAGTATACAAGAAATAAGTGTTGCCTAATTGGATATACATGTTTTCATTATAAGATGTATTTTGATAACTTCATACAAGTTATTTCTTTATGTATTGGGTATATGTTCATGTTTATAACTTAGTGAAGCTACCCATATTTGTGTAGCACATTGTTAACTGTAATTATTGCTCTTATATAATTGTGGTCAGGGAAACATTAGCCTACCATAGTTAAATTTTAAAAACATTGACCCCATATAGTAGGGGCAAATAACTTGAAACAGCTTGCACACAATAACAATAATGCTCACAGATTTTTTTCCCGCTTTTATAAATCTCCAGGAAGCCAAGGTATCTTGGCAACAACAACTTTACTACAGATGTAAAATACAGAGCAGAGAATAGGGAAAAAAGTACTTTCCTTCTGTCAAGTTATTTAACATGCTACACCATTCTTATAAATTAATTTGTAGTTGCAGTAAAAGCATTTCTACATATGTATTTTTCATTAGTGTGAATCTTGGTCTAACATTCAGGAAAGCATTTCACATTGTTAATATTATTTTACCTGGCTGACATGAGGTGCCTCCAGGGGTGATTTCAGAAGAACTTGAAGAGCCCTTTGCCCTCTCATATATATATAGTCCTTATCTGCTCTCTGACTCTTGATTTTCTTATCCCGTAAGATGGTTATTATAGTTAAGGATTGTAATCCAAACACCCATTATAGAGGGCATAGAGACTTAATTTTTAAATAATGAGTTATGAACAAATCTGAAATTTGGAAAACAGAATGACCTTATATTTGAGCACTGTTTTTGAGGAACTTATTAGTTCTCATAGCATAATTAACCTTTGTCAATTATAGGAAAACAGAATCATTTGACTAATTGTTATAGCCTCTTGCTATTGATTCTCTACATTGCTAAAAGAGCAGTCCTGGCCATTAAATTGTAAGCTTTCTGAGGGTAGACACTGCCTCTTAATCATCTTTACATCCTGCCCTTGTTGCTAACAGCTGACAAAGGCTTGTACAGAGAGAAGAAAGGGAAGAGGGTAAATATGTGAATGCCAGGAAGAAGATTATGTTCCAGAATAGAAAATGGGTAAAGACAAACCAATCAGAGAACACCAAAAATAAATGACCCATAAAAATGTTATAACATGAAACAATATGATGAAAATATAAAACTGAGGTTTTCTTGCTTTGAGAGACTGTGCCAAAGTGTTCTTTGTAAGGGGCTTTGTCACAGCCAAGATGACTCCTCCACCAGGTGCAGGGGAGGAGCAGGCAGGAGAAGCCCTGGGGACACCTAAACCTATAGTAAGTTTATGCATGCTGCCTTTAGGCCAACATAGCATCTTCTTGGACTTCTGGCTTTAAGGGAAAATGATAGAACTAAAAGTACATTTGACATGTTAATTACTCAAGGAAATTAATCCATTATGGCAAACTAAAGTTTAAATACCAACTGAAGGAAATTATAAAGGCAAGTGGTTTGAGGGAGCATCATGAGGTTGTCTTTTCACAAACATAAATGAATACATTTGATCTGATGAAAACAAATATTTTAATGTATTTTTATTTTAAATTAAAAACTTTCTATAAAATAGAAATAAAATGTTTGAACAAAACCAGTGTTTGAGCTTATCAAAAAGTGACAATGTACACCCCAATTCTACCAATATTTTAAAACTGCTATCGTATTTAACACAGCAGGCATGGGTAACAGAAGGGTATACTTCCCAAATGAGGTCTAAGTCGTCTTAATAAATATGAAGACATACATGTAAAATAGAAATAAAGTAGAAGTAAAATCTGTAAAGTAGCATTTTATTTAAAGAAAAATTCAGAAGACTAATATTAAAAGCTCAATATCATTGTATATGTCAAGGTATGTGAGTTGTAAAATAATGCACGTTACAATATTCTTATAATTTCACAAATCATGTCCTGCAGTTGGATTTACCAGTAGGTGGCAATATATTTTTTTCTGTCCAGAAATGAGTTGAAGGGGCAGATGGCAATATTGAATATAAATGTTCAGTGGAGATATAAAAGACTTTTCTTATATTAATTCATCTTTTTATAAGCAAAATATTAGAATATAGTTATGTGAATTTAAATTTGCATATTGGAACAAATAGCAAATAGAGCATTTTCCCCCTAGCATAAGGTAGTGCTTTAAACATTAACATTTAAATTGCATAAATTTTAATAATTTCTTAAAACAGCATGGTTTTGGGCATTTATTCAAGAACTGAGTAACACATTCTAAAACTTGTTTTGGTCAAAAGCTTTCTGAGAACTCTTTGTTGCCTGGTGGGCTGATGTGTCTTAATGCCATAGGATAAAGGATCAAAAAACAGGCTGAAATCCAGCACTGAATATTGACCCACCCTAATTTCTTACCTTTTTAGTGAACATAGCACACATACATACATGTGCATACGTGAATGTTCGCAAAGTTAATAAACCTATGTAACTGTATACAGATTCAGCAATAGCACCTTTAAAACCTCCCATGCTTTCTTCTATTCACTAGGCAAACCCTTCACCACCTCCCAATGATAGCCACTATCCTGATTTCTAACGGTGTAGTTTAATTTGTTTTGTTTTTGTATTTTATATACACAGAGCCACATTATACATTGCTTTCTGTTCATCTTCTTTTACTCAATATTATGTTTGTGAGGCCATATTACAACTTCTAATTTTACACCATTCATTCTAATTGTTAAATAGTGTTTCTTTGCATGAATATATACTTTAGTCAACTGTTGACAGTGTTCTTTTGGAGTTTGAAGTTGTTATAGTGCTGCTATGAAGATTCTAGTACATATATTTTAGTGAACATGTGTATGCAATTGTTCAGTATATACTTAGGAATGGAATTGCTGGATGTTAGGTTGTGTCTTTAGCTTTAGTATGATGAATATTGCCAAACCACGTTCCAAAGTGGTGATACTGAACCTTGATTCTTAATCAAGGGCTAAAGTATGTTATTTACATGAGCTCTTTCCATTTACTACATTCCCAATTCAACCTGAAAGTGTAGACAAACCCCCAGTTATTTCAGACCAAATACTTTGAGACCATTTCTTTTAGACCAAAGTAATGCCCTACAGGATAAGGAAATTATATAATCTTCTTTGTATGCCCTCACATAAATGCTTCTTGCCTCCTTCTTTTGGTGATGTATCTTGTTCAACCAAATGTAATGGTACAGCATGTTTAAGGAAGTGATGATCATAGCTACCACTACACCTGGTGTACATTACATTTTCTTAGTACTTTTCCACAGGAATCTCAGGTATTATTATTCTCATTGTATGTGTGAGGAAGTCGAGTCTCAGAGAGTTTAAGTCACTGTCCAATGTGGAACAGCTAGTGAGGGGTGGTGCTGAGATCCAGATTGAGTCTTTGATTCCAAAGCCCAGACTTTCTGCTCTGCCAAGTGTTTTTCCCCCCACCCCCACAACTAAGGCACCTGGTCTGGGTACCTTTTCATGCTGCCTGGCTTAATAGCAGCCCCTCCTGCACACAGAGGGAGTTAAATGTGAACCTCTTCATGGATTGATTCTGCCATGTTAAATCAGAGGATTGCTTTCTGACACTGTTTCTCATTGACTTTCATAGTTAAAATGCATGCAATATAAAAAATAATTTGAAATGTTTTACAATCTTTTCTTAAAATATGTATAAGGATATATATGGTACCCTAGAAACAGACACAAAAAATGCTGTTTTGTTCTTTGTATTTCTGGTAATGGTTATAGTTTTATATTTTCAAATATTACAAATAGAAATGCTAATCCTGTGTCTTTTAGATCTCTTATTCTTCTTTGAGGATATAAGCAAAAGGCAGTTGCTATCAATGACCATGACACAAAAGGCGGTTTTATCTTTCTCTTAGTATATTTTATGGATTATGCTATTACAGTTGTCCCATTTTTTCTCCCCTTTACCACCCTCTGCTCTGCACCCTCCCTCCCACCAGCATTCCTCACCCCCTTAGTTCATGTCTATGGGTCATACATATAAGTTCATTGGCTTTTCCATTTCCTATACTATTATTAATCTCCCCCTGTCTATTTTGTACTGACCAGTTATACTTCTTATTCCCTGTACCTTTACCCCCATTCTCTCCCCTACACCTCCCCACTAATAACTCTCCATGTGATCTCCCTTTCTGTGGTTCTATCCCTGTTCTAGTTGTTTGCTTAGTTTGTTTTTGTTTTTATTTTGTAGATTCAGTTGTTGATAGTTGTAAGTTTTATTGTCATTTTATTGTTCATATTTTTATCTTTTTCTTTTCTTAGATAAATTCCTTTAACATTTCATATAATAAGAGCTTGGTGATGATGAACTCCTTTACCTTGACCTTGTCTGGGAAGGACTTTATCTGCCCTCCCATTCTAAATGATAGCTTTGATGGATAGAGTAATCTTAGATGTAGGTCATTGCCTTTTGTGACTTTTAATACTTCTTGCCAGCCCATTGCCTGCAAAGTTTCTTTGGAGAAATCAGCTGAGAGTCTTTTGGGAACTCCTTTGTAGGTAACTGTCTCCTTTTCTCTCACTACTTTTAAGATTCTCTCCTATCTTTAATCTTGGGTAATGTAATTATGAAAAGTCTTGTCATGTTCCACTTTGGGTTCAATTTCTTTGAGACTCTCTGAGTTTCCTGGACTTCCTGGAAGTCTATTTCCTTCACCAGATAGGGGAAAATTTCCTTCATTAATTTTTCAAGTAAGTTTTCAATTTCTTGCTTTTTCTCTTCTCCTTCTGGCACCCCTATGATTCAGATGTTGGAATGTTTAAAGTTATCCCAGAAGTTCTTAAGCCTCTCCTTGTTTTTCTGAATCCCTCTTTCTTCATTCTGTTCTGGTTGAATATTTATTTTTTCCTTTCTGTTCCAAATTATTGATTTAAGCCTTGGTTTTCTTTCCTTCACAGTTGGTTCTCTGTATATTTTTCTTTATTTCATTTTGCATAGCCTTCACTTCTTCTTCTCTTTTGCATCTATACTCAGTCATTCCTGTGAACATCCTGATTACCAGTGTTTTGGACTCTGCATCTGATAGGTTGGCTATCCCCTCATTTCTTAGTTCTTTTTCTGGAATTTTGATCTGTTTTTTCATTTGGACCATATTTCTTTGTTTGGGCACACCTGTTATGTTACAAGGGGCAGAGCCTTGGGTATTTGCCAGGGCAGGGCAACCCACTTCACTGCATTGTGGTGCTCTATATCAGGGAGGGGTCCAAGATGGAACAATGCAGCTTCCTTAGCTCTCACTCCACTTTCAGTCACTTCCACTACTACCTGCAAGAAAATGGGCCCTTCTGGTGCTGATTTCCAGGTGGGTGGGCTTTTATACATTCTAGGGCCCTGTGGGTTCCCCCAACAGAATCTCCTGTGAGACTGGGAGTTTCTCCTGCCACCGCACCTCCCACAGGTTCTTACAGCCAGAGGTTTTGAGTCTTTAGTTTCTTATGCTAGAACTCTGGGTTGTGTGGTCTGTCTTGCTCCCCAGTTGTTCCTCCCAGCTTATCTGCACTTGAATGTGGGACTGATTGGTCCTCCAGTTGCTGCCTTGCCTGTCCAGTTCACTGCCTTGTGGTGAGTCTTCTCCATCTCAGCTTCCTGTCCCTGCCCTTCCTACCAGTCTGGATGAATGTTTCTTCTTTAACTCCTTGGTTGTTGGACTTCCATACAGTTCAATTTTTTCACAGTTCTGGTTGTTTTTTGTTTTTAAGTTTGTCGTTGTCCTTTTTTTGGTTGTGTGAGGAAGAAAAGTGTATATACCTATGCCTTTGTCTTGACCAGAAATCTACTGTTTTTTTTCTTTTTAATGCAGTGAGGCTGCATCTTGGTTTACAGCTGGAGTCAGTAGTCACAGACACCTTTACAGATGGCCATTCTATTCCCCCTAGTCATTTCATAATTTTTCTCAAAATGTACCATTTCACTTGTACTTGCCATATTCTAAGTTACCTGGGTGTTTTAAATGTTTCTACTGTGTATTGGCTCTACTTAATTTCTTTTTATTTTAACTTAGTTTTTATTGTTGACACTATTACTGATGTCTCCATTTTCCCCCTCCTTGCCCACCTCCACCTTCTCCTCTCTGCTCCCCCACCCTTCTGACCATCACCACACTGTTGTCTGTATCCATGAGTTATGCATATATTTTCTTTGGTTAATCTTTTTACTTTCTTCTATCCAGTCCTCTCCTCCCCCCTTCCTCTGATGGATCTACTTGACTTCAACATACAGCTACTATCTGAATGTCCCTCCTTTGCACCCATCAAATTGCTAGATTTCTTGAAACAAATAACATTAGTAGACTCCAATATCAGTACTCTGGCTTCATTTCATGACCTTTGAGTTGGTGATTTTCTCTCGCTATTTAGTGCTAATTATTTCTTTAAATGATGTTAGTGAGATGGTCAAATGATTTGATGTGATTAATATAATATACAAGATCCAAATCTCTCATAGATATACGATAGATTATATAGTATCTTCATTCTATGTGCCTTTGCTTTGGTCTAAAATAATTTCCTTTACATTTTCATTTTTATCATAATTAAGAAATTATGCTGAATGGCCACATTTGCTTTAAGAATGAATAGGATTAAATCACTGTGCTGTCATTCTCCATGAAGAGTAAATCTTTGCCCTTGATATGCTATCCATTGGGTATCAAAACATTTTGTCCTTGGCCCTCTGCTAGGCATTACTATCTACAAGGTGGGATGAAAGAATGAGAGGAATACTTATTAAATTTTCAGGGTACTGGGAAGTTCAGTACATTCATAAATTTAGGAATGACACTTAAACTTAACCCAGGAGGCTAGAATACTTCACTTAAACAAATGGAATAAAATTTAAAGTGGAATCAGGGAGACTTATGATTTTAAACAAAAAGAATTAACTGTATATATAGAGGATGCGGATTCCTGGCTGAAAAAAAATTCTTATAAATATTTGGAGGATTTAGTTTGTCTGTAATTAAGTATTAGTCAACAACCTGTATCTGGCATTTTGGTATATTAGCTCCAGAAAAATAGATAAAAACACTTCAAGGGGCAAATCTTCATATCTTGCCTAAAATATTGAACCTAAAAAACAAACTAAGCAAACAAGAAGAACAGAGAAAGAATCATGGATATTGAGAACATTTTGTTGGTTGCCAGATGGGAAGGGGTGGGGGAGAATGGGTGAAAAGGTGAGGGGATTAAGTACAAATGGGTGGTTACAGAATAGCCATGAGGATGTAAAGTACAGTGTAGGAAATGGAGTAGCCACAGAACTTATATGCATAACCCATGGACATGGACAATGCTGAGGGGATTGCCTGAGGGAGTAGGGTATGCTAGGGGGCAAAGGGGAAAAAACCAGGACAACAGTAATACCATAATCAGTAAAATATAATAAAAAAAGAACTTAAAAAAAAGCTAAGAGTATACCACATAAAAGTTGTGAACAGAATGTATTTCTTTAGGGAGTTACAGTAATGTATTCTGGAGACATTTCTTTCTGAGCATTTAATAAATATAAGAATAGAATACAGAACTATGAGTGTTCATTAATTCTTTCTTTGACTCTGACTTCTTAAACTTCATTTGTTCCAGTTATGGTTTTAGCAGTCTTAGTTTATATTAGCATTTTCTGACACATCTAATTTGCAAATGGTATATATTGTTGAAGAAACATTCTTTATTCTAACTATATTATTGAAGAAACATTCCTATATAGGTTACTACAGATACTGTCAGAGAAAATTTTTTTCTCAAAAAAAGTTGTATTTTTGTTTAAGTACACAAATCTTTGTCAAGTGTTTGTTGGAAACTCTGGGTTATGTACCAAAAAGAATAAAATAAATTATTTCAATTTGAATATGTTGTTGATGACTATTACTCATCAGTTCTCCCATCCAGGGGTACTTTTGTCTCTGTCAAAATATGAATAGAAGTGCACCTGGTGAGTATGCCAGCATGAGTCTACTTCAAAGGATACCTCCAATGCAGGCAGATAAATGTATCCACAGCACATTAGAGAGACTTATTCAGCTTCAGGTGGGACTACCCTTGGTCAGGAATGCTATAGAAGTGACTCTTATCTTGAATCCCAGATTATACATAGTGAGCTTTTTAGTCTCAGAAAGGACAAGAATCAATGTTTCTGGACCACTTGTGAACATGATTAAATGTTAATTGCTTAAGCTCCACATAATTATGGCAATAATATGCTGATTACCATGCACATGCATTGATTCAACAAAACATGAATTGAGTCTATTCATAGGTCCAATGGCATGTTGGAGTACTTCAGTGAAGTTGTGTTTTGATGATTACTAAATGTGAAAAAGAATGTATTCTTAGCATCAGAAACTTAGTATTCAATCAATGTTCTTAGGCATGCCTTGCACTGTATCCAATGAAATGTGATTTCTATACGTATCTTCTGAACAGTATGAAGTTGGCTCTTAGGGTTGAGTAAATTTGAATGATCTTTTGGACAATTTCTAAGATGGATTCACAAAGCAACCAAAATTATTCAAAATTGATTTTCTGCAGTGTAACATGGACATCTATGAAGTGTAAGGCTGGAAATAAATTTTTATTGAATTATATCCTTCTTGAATATTTTTAAAATTGCATGCAGCAATTGTATCCTCCTTCTGGAATACATAGATAAGAAGGGTCACAATTCCCATCTTTTTGGAATCTAAAATGGGTTGCCAAAAAGGAATAGTGAGTGGAAGTTAGAGACCATGTAGCTTGAGAGGCTGCAGGTCAGAGATTAAATCCACCTTTAGTTCAGAAAATGAGGGCAAACAATAGTTAGGTACTGAAGACCTTTTGAGTAGGGGAGCCCTGAGAACAAAAGCAGTTTAAGAGTTTGTCAGCACACACAGGTATCAGAATTTTGAAAGACTGAGAGCATAACATTTTTCTGTAAGCATTCTGCTTTCTCTTACTAGAAAGCCATCTGTTTCTTTTTCTCCTCCTACATTAAAAAAATCTTTATATTTATTGGAAATAGCACCTCATGTCCACTTTAAATTTTAAATTTGGTTTGCTTGCTATTTTTTTTACTTCAAACTTAAAAGTTTGAGTTCCTTTGTAAATAAATCTCAGATAAGAAAAAAATGACTTTTTTTTTGGTTAGGTAAATATGTACCTTCCTTCAATTTGAAAAAATTATCTACAAAATTTATGATATTGAAATTTTTGAAATTACACATTGAATAGATAGTTTTTCATGTGTAGTCGCACTCATTATACAAATAGTTTTTTAATCTTTCCTTAGCTAATCATATATTTGAACATCCTGAATCAAGGGCCTTTAGGCTTGCAAAGAACATTAAACATTATATAGCTCATTTACTCTTATATTACCAAATTTACAGTATTTCTACTATCAGTGTGGTCTGAATCAATATTTTAGTGAATGGAAACATGTAACTTTTTGAAGCTGTCTGTTCTTTCTTTGGAGAGTTTGACCTATTGGAAGATTTTCATTGTGGAACAAAATCTCTAATAAAATTGGGAGCTTATTATATAATAAGCATGGTCTCTTCACTTCTCTTCCCCTATTTACATGTAGCTAACATGACCTCTGCATTGCACCTGCTGAGTCTTTTCTTCTCTACGTCTTTCTGGCATCTATAGGACTTTCAACTGAATACTGTTTTGAATTATCTTTCTATCTTCTTCACTCTCCTCTTGCCACTCTTGTTGATGTATATTATGTTATACAATAGCATCTGTACCTGATTACAATGTCCAAAACAAAATAGAAAGGAACTGCCACTTCGTTGATTCTATTAGAAGAGCCTAAATACTATTAGACTTTTTGGTGGTCATATTTACTGCTGTCTTTAATTGCTTTAATTGTGTTGTTTACAAAAATCCCTCAACTTTTTTTTTATTTTTTAAAAATATTTTATTTATCTATTTTCTTTATTTTTTTAATTTTAATCATTGTTCAAGTACAGTTTCCTCCCTTTTACTCCCATTCCAGCCCACCCACCCAACCCCCCCCACTTCCCTCCCATTACCACCCTCCCCTTAGTTTTTGTCCATGTGTCCTTTAAATTTGTTCCTGTAAATGCTTCCCATTCTCCCTTGAAATTCCCTCTTCTCTCCCCTCTGGTCACTGTCAGTCTGTCCTCTATTTCAGTGTCTTAAAAATCCCTCAACTTTTATATGACTTACTGTTCCTAAGGTACAGTTCTTATCCTCTACTTAGGTGCTGAAGCAAAAATCTGCCACAATTGCTATTCAACAGGCAATTTGTGACTATCAAATAATCTTTCCTACTTTCATACAATTACTCTTACAGGTTATTGTGTCCATAATGAAGGTTAGAAGCACAGAAAAATAATTCACTTTTCATTTGTCATTGTTTCAATTTCCATCCTTTAGATTTTGATGATCTGTAGTGAGTTAGGAAATTTTAAAGAGAAGATAAAATGAGGTCACTGAAATGCAAATAAAAAGTGCTATGCATTTGAAAAAGTACCTGTAGGTAGGTATGCCTCATTTGAACTAAAATTATAGCTTCTTTGACATTTCTATTTAGTACAAATTTTGAGGAACCTTCATTTCTTTTACTTTCTGTGCTTTACTTTAAGATTCATACATAGACAGTCCTAAAAATAGTGACTATTACAGGGTAAATGTAACTTGAAAGTTTTAGTACCAGTTCCCTCTCATTCTGGGTCCTAACTGAATGAAATTATGTGATAGATTTTACTTGTTTGTCTTTGATCTTTTCATAATTAAAGAGCTGCTTTTTAAATCCTTTACATTTTCTATTTTATTTGGGCTATTGATTCTATAAGTCCCAAACTAAGGATAATTCTATCATGCTCATGAATGCTGATTTGGTCTTTATACATATGACCAAATGAAAATTAATAGTTTTAAACTCAATAGAATAATCAAGTGAAAGGGATTACTTTTGGTGACTGTGAACTTTTCAGGATTTGTTGAGTAGTTTAGTAGCAACTAAAATTATCTAAAAAATTTCCTATCTTGGCACAGAACTGCAGGAACCATTCAACATAAAGCGCAATCCAAATCATGTTCCTGCTCTGGCCCGCTGGAATCAATAGTAGCGGGCAAAAACATGTAGTGCATATCAGTCATTAGTGCGAAGGCCAGATCTGAGGAAAGACATGACAAAGAACATGGATTAATGAAGACAATGTTAAGAATTACAAATAATAGCCAAATACAAAAGCATTGTTCTATTATATGTAACATACACATATCATTTCTCAAAGTCTCATGTAAATAGTGAGTATCATTAAGAATCCTGAAATATATATCTCTTTGTATAATGCACCTGGAAGACATCTCTGAGACACCCAATTATGTGCTATATTGACACATTTTCTCCTAAATTAGTGATACACTCATTTAATCAGTAAGAATTTTTCTAGTCCTAAATAATTACTTTTGGCTACTTAAAAAAACACTTAAATTGTTTGGAAAACAAAAGAGTAATCAAATCATATTATATCAGCATTTTAATCTTAATATAATTTTAATCAACTAGTAGCAACTAATAATAGCATTCATCATTTGAGTAAACAAATTATTGCTTTGTTTTGACAACTCAGATACAAATATTACATCATACATGCATTAAATCTAGAAAAAAACAACTATGGTGGCTTAAAAAAGAAGAAATTTTTTGTTTTGTTTTGTTTTTGTTTTATTGTTTAATAAGATTATATAGGTTTCAAGCATACATTTCTATGATACATAATCTGTATATTGCATTATATGTCCAGCACCCAAAGTCATATCACCTTCTGTCACTACACATTTGACCCTCTTTACACTTTATTACTGTTCTGCTTTCCTTTTTTTAATTACCATAGTGTTTATGTCAATCAGTTTCAGTTTTATAGCCCACATGTATGTGAAATCATATGGTTCTTGGTTTTCCTGAGTGACTTATTTCATTCAGCATGATATTCTCAAGATCCATCCATGTCATTACAAATGGCAGTATTTCATCTTTTCTTAGGGCTGAGCAGTATTCCATTGTATATCTGTACCACATCTTCTTTATCCAGTCATCTATCGAAGGACACTTCAGTTGTTTCCATGTCCTGGCCACCATGAATAATGCTGCAGTAAACATAAGAAATACATATATCTTTGCAAATAAATGTCTTTGAGATTTTCAGGTAGATACCCTGAAGAGGGATTGCTGGGTCATAAGGTAACTCTATTCTTAATTTTTTAAGGAAACTCGATACTGTTTTCCAGAGTGGCTATACCAGTTTACATTCCTGCCAGCAGTGAATGAGGGTTCCACTTTCCCCACAAACTCTCCAGCACTTGTTATAACTTGTATTGTTGACAATAGCTGTTCTAACATGTATGAAGTCTGAGGTAGTATCTTACTGTATAGTTTGGATTTGAGTTTCCCTTGTGGTTATTGAAGTTAGGTATCTTTTCATGTATTTGTTGGCTATTTGTATGTCTTCTTTGGAGAAATGTCTGTTCATGTCCTCTGATCATTTTTTAACTACATTGTTTATTTATTTGGTGTTGATTATATTAGTTATTTACATATTTTGGATATTAACCCCCATTGAAGGTATTGTTTGCTAATATCATCTTCCATTCAGTTGGTTGCCCTTTTGTTTTATTGGTGGTTTCTTTTGCTGTGCAGAAGCTTTTGAGTTTGATATAGTCCCATTAATTTACTTTTGCCTTTATTTCCCTTGCCTTTGGAGTCAAATTCATAAAATCTGTAAGATGAGGGTCCATAAGTTTAGTACCTATGTTTTCTTCTATGTAATTTATTGTTTCATATCTTATGTTTAGGTCTTTGATTCATTTTGAATTAATTTTTGTTCATGGGGACCAACTGTATTCTAATTTCATTCTTCTACATGTGGCTTTCCAGTTTTCCCAGCACCATTTATTGGAGATGCTTTCTTTTCTCTCTTGTATGTTTTTGGTTCCTTTGTCAAAAATCATTTGTCCATATACATGTAGTTTTATTTATAGAATCTCAATTCTGTTCCATTGGTCTGTGTGTCTGTTTTTCTGCCAAAGCCATGCTGTTTTTATTATTTTATGTCTGTAGTATAATTTGAAGTCAGGTAGTGTGATACCTCTGGCTTTGTTCTTTTTTCTCAGAATTGCTTTGGCTGTTTTGAGTATTTAAATAGTGGCAAGACCTGATATTTCACTCATGGAATATAAGCTCTGAGGTTTGGTTCTATTGTAGTTCAAAGATAGTTTATACTTGAGTAGTACATCATATAAATAAATAATTTTCAAGATTCTATTAATTTATTTATCTTTTGTTTGTATCAAGAAAAAGTAAAGCACTTTTAGTATTTTCTATATAATATTTCACACTTACATAACATTGTATGCTAAATACTACACACACACACACACACACACACACACACACACACACATATACACACACAGACAATTAGTTCTCAAAAATATTAGCTTTTTCAAGATGAAAATTTTCAGGTATGGAAAAGCTAAGTGTCTTGCCAAAGGTCAGTGTTCATGTGAAAATTTACCATGAGCAATGTGGATCCAAATCTTTCCTTTCAAATACTATACTCACACAATTCATGAATAAATTCACATTTACACATTCACCATACATATTATTTTATAAACACAGGGTGTTTGGCTTTCTAAAATTGATGTATTTTAGAGGAATTACATGGTCATCTTAGCCCAGGCTGTCACACAAAAAGGAAGACATAAAGTGGTTGTCTTAAACAATAGAAATTTACTTTCTCATAGTTCTATAGACTAGAGAATCAGAGATTTAGATGCCAGCATGACTGGTTTCCTGTGAAGTCCTTCTTCCTGTCTATAGTCACTTCTTCCCTGAGTCCTCAGATAGCAGAGAAAGAGAGTAAGATCTCTGAGAGAGAGGGTGGGGTTAGGGTCATTTACTGGGGTATGCCAACAGAGAACATAGGAGACAAGAACAAATCTTAGGGACTTAAGAATGGGCTCAGAGTACCTGAGACCATCCTGGGAGACTGCGTGAGTCCAAGGCCTATGAAGAAGTTGTCAGAGGTACCAAGGGGTACAGTGAAGGAGAGGTAGTCCCCAAAGATGCCCCAATAGTGCTGGTAGATCTGGAAGATGGTGATCCAGGTGGTGAGTACAATCACCCAGAGGAGGAAGTCCACAGCTGAGTGCCAGATATAGTTTTGATTTGGCTCTGCCGTGTGTACACAGAGACAGGAAAGGCTTCTCAGAAGAACCAGATGTTGATCAACCAGGGAAAAGGCAGGAAAGCAAACCCATGCGGGTCATACTTTTGGCACAGGTTAAATTTCTCCTGTTGGAGACCCAGTCCAAGTTTATAGCTGTACTGGAGTCAGGTTATCCCAAGAATCTTTGGGATTTCTCTTTTAATAAGAATACTAATCCCATTATGAGGACCCCACCTTTATGAACTCATTTAAATAGAATCATTTCCCAGGGACCTTTCTGAATCCCATCGCATTGTAGGTTAGGGCATCACACATGAAATCTGGTGGGACACAACCTCTTTTTTATTTTAATTGTTGTTCAAGTACAGTTTTCTGCCCTTCACCCCCATCCCAGCTCACCCCTCCAGTCCTCCTCACATTTCCCCCATCTCCATCCCCCCTTGTTATTGTCCTTGTGTCATTTATACTTGTTCCTGCAAACCCTTCCCCCATTCCCCTGAAATTCCCTCCCCTCTAGTCACTGTCAGTCTGTTCTCAATTTCAGCATCTTTGGTTATATTTTGCTTGTTTGTTTGTTTTGTTGATTAGATTCCTGTTAAAGGGGAGATCATATGGTATTTGTCTTTCACTGCCTGGCTTATTTCAGGTAGCATAAGGCTTTCCAGTTCCATCTGTGCTATTGCAAAGGGTAGGAGCTCCTTCTTTCTTTCTGCTGCATAGAATTCCATTGTGTAAATGTACCATAGTTTTTTGATCCATTCATTTACTGATAGGCACCTAGGTTGCTTCCAGCACTTGGTTATTGTAAAATGTGCTGCTATGAACATTGGGGTGCATAGGTTCTTTTGGATTGGTGTTTCAGAGTTCTTAGGATATAATCCTAGCAGTGGAATTGCTGGGTCACAAGATCCATTTTTAGTTTTCTTAGAAAATTCCGTACTGTTTTCCATAGTGGTTGTACCAGTCTGCAATCCTGGTGGGACACAATTTTAACCATAACAGTGGTAGAGTGTAAACTTTGGAGGTCATGGAGCATGTTCTTTGACCTTTGTATCTCCATGACTTATACAGAAGAGCACTGCATATTTTATGATCAATAAAGATATGCATTTCTGATAAAAAACTAATAATAGTAATCCACATTATTTTTAATATTATTTTTCCTGACTTGGAAGATATATTTTAATACTACCATAAAATTCATTGACTCAACTGACACACTTTTGAAAGCAAATGTGAGTACTACTAAGAATTACATTAAGACAAGGGAAAACTGGGACTGACCTTATCCAACCAGGATGGACGGTCAGCTGATGTATATGAAAGTAGGAAATGGAGGTCAATGGCTTTTCCAAATGGAGATACCTGAACGAAGAGGTTCTCTTTCTGTACAGGTGTGCTTTTCTAATTTTATAACATAGAATCAAAGAACCATAAGATTTTAGAACTAAAGAAGGATTTAGAAACTATCATTATCCTACAAACCACTCAAAACTCAGTGGTTTCACAATATGCATTTATTTAAAATAAGATTCTGCTGGGCAGCTTTGGTTTGAGCTGGACTTGGCTGATCTCATTTGGGCTACCCATGTTTCTGCAGTGAGTTAGCAAATTAGACTGGGAACTAAGCAGTCCCACGTAATCCAACAAAAGCCAGAAGATCTGGTGGTAGGTTGGCTCTGAATGCAGAGGCGACTAGCTGGCATGACTCTCATCCTCCAGGCTAGCTTGGGCTTGCTTACACATCAGGGTTCCAAGTGCAGAGGGAGTGAACAAAACTGAAGGTACAAGTATTGTTGAAATCTTCATGTATCACATCTACCATTGTCCCACTGACCAAAGCAAAGCATGTGGTTAAACCCAAGGTCAGTGTGAAAAGACCTATGCAAGGCATGGATATATGAAATACCTGAAAAAATTAGAGGCCATTTCTGCAATAATCCTCCACAGAAATTCTTTCATCTTACCTCATTGTTTTCATATTTGAAGAAATTAAGACCCTGGAGGGTCAAGTGATTTCAGCAAGGTCACTCAGCTAATTGGTATGTTGTCCTGAACCAAAAATAGTATCATAATTTAGGCCTACTTAGGTAACAAGTCAATTTGAACAATGACTCTCTACATGCTAAAATTTATTTTGGATAATTTTTATCCTACTGTACTAGTTAATGTAGAATGTATGTAAACTGATCATTAAACTCATAAAATAATTATGAGTCGAGGTTATTATCTTTGTCTAACATAATTTTGTAAATATACAAAAGTTTTAAAAAGACATATAAGGAAGAGTTTTCTACTTAAATTATTGAGTTTGATATTTCTCTTGTGAGATTTTATTACTCTGTAATTGTCAAAATTGTTTCCCTTTTAAATCCCCTGGGTAATATATATCTTTCATTACATAAAAGATTCCTTATATTACATAAGGAAAAACACAAATTTATTAGTTACAGAATACAACATTAAACAACTCCTTAATGTTAGCTATACTTAAGGTTTGTTAGTTGATGAGTTTGCCATCTTTATTGACCTAAACTTTGTTACCAATGTACGGCTTATATTGGCACCTGTGGTATTGATGTTGGTTCTGATGTTTTCACTGCCTGTTTTTCATGATTACTAATAAGCTTGTTGATTATAGTAAAGGGCTTGAGGCTTGTCACAAAAAATATTACTAAAAAGCTTTTGTTTCTAACAAAATAGGAAATTTGGGGAAAGACAGAGAGGCATCAGACATAGACCAATACAGACTGACTGTTTTGAAGACCATTGAAAGGCAGGGTCTAGCCTAGATGAACTAAGAATTAGGGCCAAGGCACAGAGGTACTCATTAATCACATTCATTTTGTTGCCATATTGACCATATTGTAAAATTCTATTAGTCAGCTAGGGTTGCCATAACAAAATACCACAGACTTGGTGGCTTTGACAACAGAAATTAATTTGCTCACAATCCAGGAAGCTAGATGTCCAAGATTAAGTTAGGTGTTGGCAGATTTGTTTTCTCCGGAGGTTTCCCTCTTTTGATTTCTTCTCTCTGCCTTTTCACGTGACCTTTCTCTGTACACACACATGGTTTGTGTCTCTTCTTCTTATAGGAACATGTTCTTATAATCTTACTGAATTAAGGCTAAACTTTTATGACCTCGTATAACATTCATTACCTCCTTAGTTTCCCTGTCTCCAAACACGATCAAATTGGGCACCAGAGCTATACCTTATGAATTGGGAGGACACAATTGAGTCCCAAAGCTCTTACAAGCTACTTCTCTTTATGTTCTTATATTATCACACCTACTTACATTAATCAAACATAGTCATAGTGTTACAACTAATTGCAAAAGAGACTGGGAAATGTAGTCTTTGTTCAAAGTGGCCACATACCTTACTAAAATTTCTGTCCATATGGATGAAGGAATGAAATAAATATTGGGGAGCAAATAGGAGACTGTCACATATGGCTCCTCTGATTCAAATATATGGGCCAATATTAGAAAGTTACATGTTTATATACACATTATAAATTACAAAATAATAAAAAAATTTCCTTGTATATTGCAAAGCATCTCATGTTTTAAAAAAAGAGCCTAGATGAAATTTACTAAGCACTTTAAAGCAACATTTGAAGAATTAATAGTCTTATTTAGAAATAAACACTTCCATTTGTTTAATTTAAGAACCTGGTTTTTAATTTTCATTTGTCTTATGTTTTAAGAATTAAAGATAGCATCTGTATGGCAGTGGTTGAAACTGTTTTTTGAGATTTTAACATCATTTAGCTCCCCAGAACACCATGCATGTTATGAATCTCAAGTGGAAAGAGAGAGATTTTCTTCAAGCTAGTAAAAGAACTAGATAATTTAATCCATGTATTCTTCCAAGGTCATCTTACTAAAAGAATGACACTCTCTTATTCTCTAGTTTAAGACCATTTCTATCTGTGGTATAGGTTAGATAAACCACATAGAGAATCTAACACGAGTCACCTCAAAATTTTAATACGTACAGTGTTTGGCATAACTGAGTTTTGCAGAAACTGGTAACACTTTGACAGTGTGCATTTTTAAAAGCATCTTTTTATAAAAGTCTCAAAGTACTTTACATTTGAAAACCTGAAATATCGCAAGAAAAAAGTAGAAATCTGAAGCAGTGGGAAGCATAGATCAATTTGGGAGTGATTACTTTAATTATTTCTAATAAAATCACTTTGTATTAAGTGAGAATAGTCTTAAGTTTTAAACATTTATTGAGGAGTAAGAGTGGCAGGCTCCAGCCTTTGTTTTTTTTTCATAAAAACATATGAACCCTATTATTCTATGTTGAGTTAATAGACTTTTGCAGTTTTTTTTTAGACAAAGAAAAGTATATAGTTGCTTAGAGTAATCAAGAGGGCTATTCAAATCCATTTTTCTTAAGTGCAGTCACATTGCAATAACTAAAAACTAAAAATATGGATGAAAATTTCCTTTCAATGGTCACAAATTTTGCATGTGATTCCAACCCAATATTTTTATTCCCACTGGAATGCTGTCTATGTCCACTTACTGGGGAGTAATCCTCTTAATGGTTTTCAGTGCTTAGGAACACAGGCTCTGGAGTGAGTGTCAAACCCCAACTCAAAAATTATTTGAGTTTGGCTGTTATTAGGTTCTTTCTAGCTCTAATATTTTATGATTCTATGATATCTATAATCTTTTTTATAAAATATAAGCTATTTATAGATGCTTTTTTGGTTTTAATGCATTTTAGAAGCTTATAAATTATTTTACAATGCATGAAATAATGCAATCTTACAATTTGAAGTATGTGGTACATACAGTAAGATATTTGTCTTAAAGCACCTTCTGGAAAGGGTGCTGCTTAACTGAAAGTCTTATTTTGGGGTTTCAATAGGGAGGTAGAATCCATAAGTCTGCAAATCTTTTTCTAACAAATGGATTATTTTTCCCCAACTCTTTATGTATTTTTAATATACATATACATATGCATATACACTGTTCAGTGATGTCACAGAAATTTCTAGTTCATATTCCATAAGAAACTGGTGAAAATCTTTGACCAAGGGAGGAAGACAGAACTGTCTCTTCTGTAACAATGAAAGTGTATCTGAAATGGGGTACAGATTGAGGTGCTCCCAAAGCTCTCACAAACTTTTGATGGGGGATGGGGAGAGCAGATGATAGGATTAAAGTATTTTGCATTACAACCACACCTTGGTGGCTAGTTTAATGGCTGTGCTACCACCTTGGGGCAGGGTGGATGTGACTTTCATACTGTATCCTGACTCATGAGGTAACCAGGGGAGGTGGTTACCCCTGGATCACTGAGTCACTCTTGCCCTGACTGGGGATGGCAGCTGAGAGAATGTAAACTATACAGAAAACTGGCAAATGTAGCTCATATTGGGAAGAGTCAGAGACGAGGTCATGCAGGAGGCTCTGGGTCAGGCTTTAAACTAAGGGAGGGCAGCTGTGAAAGGATTTGGCCATGGGATTTGAAGGGGTAAGAAGGGCCCCCTCTGGCCCACCATGAGGTGTGGTGTGTAAGGAAGTGCCACTTGGCTTTGGATTAAGAGCTGGAGAAACAAAGAGGAAAACCACTGAGAAACCTGCCTGGGGAACACTGCGGCATGGATGATGGTGCTGGAAATTGCAGGACCTGCCCAGCCAAGCACAGATTGATAGGAGATGCCTGGAATGCTGAGCTGTGACTGGGAATGCTGAGCTATGGGCTCCTGTTTTTCTAAGAGATGGTACCTCTGACTGGCATATTCTCAAACTGGATTGATTTGGCAAAGGGAGGCAGGACTGTGGGTATGGGGGAGGTTGTTTTGAAGTGGGACTTAACAGCAGAATTCTGCCATTATTCTAAATCTGTATAACTTAAATAGACAATTCTTTTCCTTTCTGCCAAACTCTGGCATTGCGAGTCATACTTCTTGGTGGCAGGCATTTGATTCTACAGCTGTTCCAGAACAGCACAGACTGGGGCACAGGTGGCAAACACAAATCCCAAGGGCCGAATTGGGCCCTCCACCTTGTTTTATCCTGCCTGGTACCTTGTTTCTACCAGGCAGCAGCGCTAAGCTCTCACTTAACTCTTAAGGAGTGGTTACATTTATACAGTCCTAAAATTACATTCGGTCCTTTGAAGGCAACCGTGAGGCTGATGTGGCCCCTGGTGAAAGTGAGTTTGACACTGCTGGGCTAAGGGCTATGTAACATATCTATCTATCTGTTGGAGATTTCTTCCTTTGTGAGAAGAAGATCAGGTTTTAGTAATATTTTTTTTTGTTTCCTCTTGTGCATATATAAGCTGGGTGTCTTTGTACTTGTAAAGCAAGGCATTTTCCTAAATACAAAAGCATTCCAGCCATTCAGTGTGACATTGTTCAATGTTAAGAATTTAAAGCAGAAATTTTATTAATTTTGTTTGTGTTATTCTGGATATTTTTATATTTAAGAAGTCTCCTTTCCCCCTAATGTACCCTCTAAAGTACTAGGTAAATCCTTTTCCCCCTTAGTTACAATGCCAGAATACAGAACAAAGTGATTCTCAGTTTTGACTTTGAACCATGTAAATGTATCATATATTCAAAAACTTTTAAATAATAATGTAAAAATACCAAAAGAAATGAAAAGGTACTTCCTAAATTAATGTCAGTCTTAATAAAATATAAACATTAAATAAAGTTTTAACAAAAGCCTGTCCACTCAGAATTTTATTTTTAATTACTTTGTTCTCATTGTCCTGTAGTTCATACTACCGTCAGTAAATTCTCAAATTAAAAACTTAAATTTCCTTACATTATAAATTTTACTTTCACAAAATATTATCTTATAAATTAACTGTGTTCTTAAGCTAAAGTATAAAAGCATAACTGGGTCTTCCAATCAGTGGTAGTAAAATCTGAAGAACGCCAAATTCCCTCACAATGAGAAATAGATCCCCATGAAGCTGACACAATGTCTGAAAATCTCACTATTAACATTGCCCCTGGAGGGCTTTGTGGAGACAAGCAATTTAATTAGGTTAGGGCATTATATTTCCTGGGTAAATCATTTGCTACCCAAACACAATAGCATGCATTTTTTCCATCTTATTAAAAGTCATTAACACACAGCAGAACCCTGACAAAATGATGCGAGACAGAAAGCAAGTGTATCCTTTTCAAAGCAATGAAAAGGTAGAGAAAGGTCAGGTTCATGCAAGTTGCCAGGTGCTAGTGGACATTTCTAGACCAAAATGGAGCATCATGAGCTTCTAAAAATCTCTTGCAATTTTTCCTCAACTCTTTACCATATTGTTTGGGTAAAAATGTTTTGTTGTTGTTGTTGTTGTTTTTCATTTTTTGTTTTGCTTGGTTGGTTTTATTAAGCAGCAAGCCAATCCTTAAGCACTGCTCACATTTGGTGTGACCTTGTACTGGTTACTGCCTCTGTGCTGGTTAGCCATGACCCCAAATAGTCATTTCATCCTGGCAGTGCACCATAATATCCATTTGCCATGCATATCTCCAAGGTTAAATGGACTGTTTATTTAAAAAGGTAAACCAAAACAAATAGAAAGAGTAAGCAAGCTGGTAATGGCACAGCAATGCATGGAACTCTCAGCATAAATAATAAATAAATTTTATTGCCTTTTAAATGAATGTGAAAGTGACATAGAATACCATTTTTAGCTATATTTAGTCATTAATTATCCTGAAAATATCCCAATTTAAAACAAATAAAGTAAAGTAAAAGACAAGAAATGAAAGACCTCAAGAAATTAAAGAACAAATACACCCTGGCTGGTCTAGCTCAGTGGATTGAGCTCTGGCCTGTAAACCAAAGGGTCTCTGGTCCAATTCCCAGTCAGGACATATGCCTGGGTTGTGGACCAGGTCTCCAGTAGGGGACGTGTGAGAGGCAACCACACATTGATGTTCCTTTCCCTCTTTTTCTCCTTCCCTCCCTCCTCTAAAAATGAATAAGTAAAATGTTGTTTTAAAAAAGAACAGACAAAATAAACAAAACACATACCCAGATACAGACCATCAAAATGGCTGATATCTAGAGGAATAAACAAATTCTAGAGCTGAACTCCTAAGGAATTTTATAAATATAAAATAAGAAATTTGTATTTTATGTACAATGCAATACAAGTCCTTGGTTCCATGCAATGTGAGAATTAAAATTGAGTTTTTTATTTCAAGTGAAATTTTTAATGAGTTTTAACCTTAGTAAAAGAATAAACTAGCCAACAAAGTGAGAAGACAAGGCAAGTTTTCTGTCTCAGCTTGAACTCTAACTGAAAAAAAAAGTTTATCTTGATAAATAGTAACTGAAAACTCACGCTGGCTTGGGTTTCAACATTATATTATTTACATAAGACATGTATTGATACATATTCTGACACAGATCACCCCATACTGAGAAATTGACATGAAAAGATGTCATTTTGTGTCACTAGGCAGAACAAAACACAGATTGTCTCTGGAAGGATCACATCAGGCTCAATGGGTTTTATCTCATGAGTGTTAGAATGGTTAATGTTGGAAAATAAATCAAGATCATTTACTATACTAAGAAAATTACCTGATCATATCAATTATTGCAGAAAAATCATTTAATAAAATTTAATATCTCTTCATAATGGACATTCTTGATAAACTAGGAATGAAAGATACTTTATAAACCCCATAAAAGGCATGTATAAAAAAGCTAAAGCTAATAAAAAATATAATGGTGAAATACTGAATGCTTTTCCCTTAAGATTCCTTAGAGTTTTTTCTCTTAAGGAACAAGACAAGGATATCCACTCTCACCATTTCTATTCAGCATTATACAAGAAGTCTCAGCCAGTAAAATGAGGAACAAAAAGAAATAGATGGCATGTAAACTGGAAAAGAAGAAATAAAAAAGTCCTCCTATTCACAAAAATGATTGTCTATATTTAGAATCCCAAGGATTCTGAGAAACAAAACAAAATATAAATACAACTGCTTATACTAATAAGTGTTTCCAATAGCACAAGATACAAAGTCAACACACAAAAATCATTTATAATTCTGTTTTCTATCAAAGAGCAAAAGGAAACCAATTTTTAAAATGCTATTTGCAATAGCTTCCCCAAAATCATATACTTAAGTATTATGTAACAAAATATCTATACACATCTGTATGCTGACAATTAAAAACTTTTGATTAAAGTCATCAAAGACCTACTTAAAAGAAGAAACATATAGTGTTCATAAAATGGAAAATTCAACATGATAAAGATGACACGTTTATTGGAAATAGTTTGGAACACATTAGATGCTGCAGAAGAGGATATCAATGATCTTGAAGATATAACAGTCAGATCAATTCAAAATGAAACAAACAGACAAAGAAGACTATGAAAGAAATGATCACAACCTTACTGACTTGTAGGGGAACATCAAATAATATACATTTAATTAAAATTCCAGAACACAGATTTGGAGAAGATAACAAATACTTTTTTTAAAATTGTTTTTTAAACTGAGGCCGTTATTTTTTTAAAAGATTTTATATATTTATTTTTAGAGAGGGAAGGGAGGGAGAAAGAGAGAGAGATAGAAACATCAATATGCAGTTGCTGGGGGCCATGGCCTGCAACCCAGGCATGTGCCTTGACTGGGAATCAAACCTGCGACACTTTGGTTCGCAGCCCACGCTCAATTCACTGAGCTACGCCAACCAAGGCCAGATAACAAATACTTGAGAAAATTAGTCCTGAAAAAAAGGAAGAAAACCATATAAAGCATGGCTCCAAGATACTTAATGAATCCATACACATGAATTTCATGCCAGAACAGATGAAATCAAATCAATATCTTCTAACAAAAAGAAAAACAACTTAGAGAGATAGGGTGAAAACTAGTAGATTGAATGCACAGGACCCAAACCACAGACTACTTTTTAGAAAGTGTACAAACCAGAAGCCAAAGAAATCACAGTGTTGAAGTGAAAGAAACACCTAGAATTTTATATCCAAAGAAAATATGCTACAATAACAAAAGTAAGTTAATTTTTTTTCAGAAAAACACACTATCAGAAAATTTATTGCCAGCATACCTCCACTACAAGAAATATCAAAGGAAATTCTTTGTAACACAAGGAGAAAACTTGAATGTACACAAAAGAATCAAAAATACTTTCTTCTCATTTTTAAATTTGTATAAAAGCTAATTGACTATTTAGAGGAAAAAATAAGTAATTTATTATGGTCTTTATAACATGTAGAAGCACAATGCAATAAAACATTTGCACAAAGGACAGGAGAGGAAAATGTTCATACATTGTTGTAAGCTTCTTGTATGTGAAGTGTTACATCATTTGAAGGTCAATTCTGCTACACTTATAAATCCTCAAGAAAATCCGCCTAAGAGAAGAAAAAAGAGTTTTAGCTAAAGAGCCATTAGTAGAGATAAAGTGGGATACAAAATATACTCAATCCTAAAGAAAGCAGGACAAAAAGAGAGAGGAACAAAGAAACATAGAAAATAGAAAACAAACACTGAGCTAGAAGATTTAAACCCAATCATGTCAGTGATAACACTAAATGAAAATAACATTAACACACTAATTAAAAGACAGATTAGCATACTGGATAAAACATAACCCCCCAAATCTGTAGTGTATAAGAGATTCATTTTATATGTAAAGAAGTAGGTTAAAAGTAAAATGACAGATAATATACACTGTTAAAATATTAAGCATTAAAAAGATGAATTGTCGCCTGGCTGGCATAGCTCAGTGGATTGAGCACGGGCTGCTAACCAAAGTGTCACAGGTTCGATTCCCAGTCAGGGCACATGCCTGGGTTACAGGCCATGACCCCCAGCAACCCCACATTGATGTTTCTCTCTCTCTCTCTCTCTCTCTCTCTTTCTCCCTCCTTTCCCTCTCTAAAAATAAACAAAATAAAATCTTAAAAAAAAGATGGATTGTCTACATTAACATCATGAAGCAGACTTCAAAAGAATATATGTTATCAAGTGTAAACTGGGGATTTACATTTTTACAGCGGAATCATTTATAATAGCTGAAACCTGGACCTATCATAAATGTCCATTAGCAAGTGAATTGATTTTAAAAATTGGTATAGTTAAATAATGTATAAACATAATAAAAAGTAACAAACTATTGATACATGCAATTACATGGATACATTTCAGAAATAGTATGCTGATGAAGTCAGACTCAAAAAACACATGCACCATATGATTTCATTTGTATACAACCCTAGAAATATCAAATAAAATATCTGACAAAGCAAATTCTGTTTCCTGGGTCCGGGGATGAAGGTGGAGATGGATTTGACTGGGAAAGTGACAAAGGAACTTTTATAAAGTGATGCAAATATTCTATATCTTGATTTTAGTGGTGTTTACATGAGTACATAAATCTCCCATGTATACACTTAAAATGAGTTTGTTTATTACTGTAAACCACATTTCTATAAATTTAGAAAAAATTAGTGACTTAATAAATACAAGAGTAAATAAAAATCTGAAACAATATAATTCCTGAAGATGTGTAATTGAAAGCATCTTCCAAAGATAAAAATGTACCAGAACAAACTTGTAATGTATTTAATAAGGTGTTCAAAAATTAAATAAAAATTTAAGTGGGAGATATTTTTGGGAGACATAGAGTTTACGATTCAATACAGAAGATCAAGAACTGATGAGTGTGAAAGTCGGTATCTTGGTTAGTTTGTATCAGTGGGATGAACAGGGCAGGTAGGAAGCTGTGATTGAAAAGAGGCCTTTTCAGGTTTCTTGCATGTTGGCAGGGTTCTATACCTTGGCCTGAGTAGTGTTCATCTGATGTTCTATTATATATTAATTTAACGTATTGGTTTTATTCATTCTTCTCTATGTATATTATTTTTCACAGCACAAATAAGAAAAACAGCTGTCAGAGGGAATGGGGTGGGGAGGACTGGAGGAAAGGTGAAGGGATTAGCAAAAGAACATATATATGGAACCCACAGACACAGACAGCAGGGTGTGACGGTCAGAGGGAAGGGGGTGGGGTCTGGGTGGAGGTGAGCAGAATGGCGGAAAACAGGGCCTTCTATAAAGTGTCAACAATAAAACTAAAGTTTAGAAGAAAGAAAGAAAACCAACTCTAGCTGCCTCCATACCACATTGCAATAACATATTCTATCACACATGTCATTCATGATAACTTTGGTTTCCTCAGAATAAATTTATAATTTTAACAATTTGTGAATTTCACATTTTTCTCACATTTTATGTGTTTTCCACTAGTGATTTGGGGAGAGGGAGCCAGAATTCTGTATTAATCTTCCATCTTATCAAAAAGCAGAGCTTCTATCACTTTTTTAAAATTGGCACTTTAAAAAAAATTACTTAGGTACCAGTCCTTCTGGTACTTATATATAAATATATATTCTCTCTATATTTAAATATAGAGAAAATAAATTTAAAATATATTTTTATATTTTATTTATAATATAAGCAGATAAGTAAATATATGTGAATAAATATTACATGTAAATGTAAAATATGCATTTCTATATGTGTAGAATACATATTTATGGGATAAGTATGTCAGAATGGCCATCATAAACAAATCAACAAACAACAAATGTTGGAGATGTGGAGAGAAGTGAACTCTAATACATTGTTGGTGGGAATGTAGACTGGTATAGTCACTGTCGAAAAGAGTATGCAATTTCCTCAGAAAACTAAAAATGTAACTGCTTTTTGACCTGGCAATTCCACTGCTGGGATTATACCCTAAGAATCCTGAAACACCAGTTCAAAAGAACCAATGCACTGCAATGTTCATAGCAGCACAATTTACAATGGCCAAGTACTGGAAGCAACCTAACTGTCCATCAATCGGTAAAAGAGCTCCTACCGTTCTCGATGGCATGGATGGAACTGGAGAGCATTATGCTAAGTGAAATAAGACAGGGTGGTGAAAGATAAATACCATATGATCTCACTTATAAGTGGAACCTAATCAACAAAACAAACTAATGAGGAAAATAGAACCAGAGATATTAAAATAATGAATAAACTGACTGACCAGAGGGGATGGGGATAATGGGAAAAGAAGGGGAAAGGTCATGTCAAGGAACATGTATAAAGGACCCATGGACAAAGATAATGCGGTGGGGGGGATGATTGAATGTGGGAATTGGGGGTGGATAGGGCAGGGGAGAGTAATGGTGGAAAAAGGGGAACAACTATAACTGAACAACAATAAAAAGTTAAATATATATACATATGAGGACTTTTAATCAAACTGTAAATATATGTATGTAGTCATAATTTAAAGTTTAATGTTTTACTCTGTTTTCTCTTAATATGATTACATTTTCTTATATTATTAAATATTTATAGCCCTGGCTGGCGTAGCTCAGTGGATTGAGAGCGGGCTGCGAACCAAAGTGTCGTAGGTTCGATTCCCAGCCAGGGTATATGCCTGGGTTGCAGGCCATAACCCCCAGCAACCACACATTGATGTTTCTCTCTCTCTCTCTCTCTCTTTCTCTCTATCTTCCTCCCTTCCCTCTCTAAAAATAAATAAATAAAATCTTTAAAGAAATATTTATACATCTATAGTTTGTGATGACCACAAATATTTGACCTGATGGATATACATGTTATATTGTACCATTTTCCCATGTATTATAAGAAAATATTGTCTCTAAATCTACATTGCTCATAATAATTCTACAGTAACTTGTTTTTACATGAAAATGTATTCTTAGAGTGATATCTTAAATTTGAAATCATTGGACTACGGTACATTAAGAGCTCCTGGATTAAAGACAAGCAATTTTTTTTAAAAATGTTAATACTTAGTGCTATGTTTCCTGTCAGAATCCTTTTAGCAATTTGAACTCTTAACAGTAATATGTGAGACCATCTATTTCAGCATAAATAGTAGGTTAATAATTTTTAAAACTTTTTGAATATGATATTTGAAAATTGTGTTTCTATATACTTATAAATTTTACTGCTATTGAAATTGATATTTTTTATTTTTTTGTCTATGTTTATTTTGTAAGTTTTTTATAGAAACATGTTTGACATACAATATAGTGAAAATTTAAGGTCAACAACATGTTGATTTGTTACATTTATGTATTGTAATATAATTGCTGTTTTAGTGATAGCAGCCCTATCACATCACACAATTATCATTTCCTTCTGTGGTGGATATAATCAAGATCTAGCCTCTTAGCAAGTTTGATGATTAGTGCACAATGTTGTCTATGCACTATGCTGTGCATTAGATCTTAGAGGTTACTTTACTAGTTGCAAGTTTGCACTCTTCAGTAACCTCTCTCCTATTCCCCCACCTCTGAGCCCATGGTACCCACTGTTTTACTCTATGTTTTTATAAATCTGTCTTTTTTAGATTCCTCATATTAGTGATAGCATAGAGTATTTGTCTTTCTATGTCTGACATCTCACTTAGCATAATCTCCTCAAGACCTACCATGCTGTCATAAAAAGCAGGATTTCTTTCTTTCTCATGGTTCAATAATATTTCATTTGTATCTATACCACAATTTCTTTATTCATTCATCTATTCATGGGCACTTAGGTTGTTATATCTTGGCTATTATAAATAATGCTACAGTAAATATCGGAGTGCATATAATTCTTTGATATCCTGTTTTTATTTCCTTTGGTTATATACAATGAAGTGGCATTGCTGGATCATGTGGTTCTAATTTAGTTTTTTAAGGAACCTCCATATTGTTTCCACAGTGGCTGAACCAGTTTACATTTCCATGAAGAGTTTATAGGGGTTTCTTTTTCTTTACATCTTTGCCAACCCTTGTTAATCTCTTGTCTTCAGAGAATGAACAGAGGAACTAAGTAGATGTTTTTTTCCAAAGAAGACATCCATATGGCCACTAAGTACATGAAAGCATGTTCAGCATCACTGGTCATCAGGAAATGCACATCAAAAACACTATGAGATATTACCTCACACCTATTAGAATGACTGATAAGGTAAGCAGTTTATCTTTTGCCCACTTTTTAGTTGGGCATTCTCATTTTTTATTGGTTAATAGAACTCTTTTTATTTAGTTAGTTTTGGTGTGTAAAAATAACTAATTGTAAGTCTACACATTTCTTCTTTTTAAATTTTTATTTATTTTTATTTTTATTTATTTATTTATTTAATATATTTTATTGATTATGCTATTACAGTTGTCCCATTCTCCTCCTTCTCCCCCCTCCCCCCTGCCCACCCCCTCCCACCCACTTCCTCCCCTTTAGTTCATGTCCACGTGTCATAAGTTCTACATTTCCCACACCATTCCTGCCCTCCCCCTATTTTCTACCTATTGTCTATGCTACTTATTCTCTATATCTTTTCCCCCTCTCTCCTCCTCCCACTCTCCTGTTACTAACCCTCCATGTGATCTCCATTTTTGTGGTTCCGCTCCTCTTCTCTTTGTTTGCTTAGTTTGCTTTTGTTTTAGGTGTGCTTGTTACTAACTGTGAGTTTGATGTCATTTTTTACTGTTCATATTTTTTATCTTCTTTTTCTTAGATAAGTCCCTTTAACATTTCATATAATAAGGGCTTGGTGATGATGAACTCCTTTAACTTGGCCTTATCTGAGAAGCACTTTATTTCCCCTTCCATTCTAAATGAAAGCTTTGCTGGATAGAGTATTCTTGGATGTAGGTCCTTGCCTTTCATGACTTGGAATACTTCTTGCCAACCCCTTCTTGCCTGCAAGGTCTCTTTTGAGAAATCAGCTGACATTCTAATGGGAACTCCTTTGTAGGTAACTGAACCCTTATCTCTTGCTGTTTCTAGAATTCTCTCCTTCACTTTTATCTTGGATAATGTAATTATGATGTGCCTTGGCATGTTCCTCCTTGGGTCCAACCTCTTTGGGACTCTTTGAGCTTCCTGGACTTCCTGGAAGTCTATTTCCCTTGCCAGGTTGGGGAAGTTCTCCTTTATTATTTGTTCAAATAACTTTTCCACTTGTTGTGTTTTCTCTTCCCCTTCTGGTACCCTGTTGGGAACCGCCCTGACTGGTATTAGAAGCTGAGACCCCCGCCTAGGCTAAGGCTGAGGGAACGCCCTTGGAACCGTGAGCCGGCAAGGAGACAAAAGCTTATCTTCCTGGCAGTAATGCTGTTTCTGCTGCTGAACCCCCAAAAGCTTGGTCGGTTAGCCAAAGACGGGTAAGATTCCCCACGGGGGAACAACCCAAGCCAGGCACGATCACTTTGGGAGGCCCCCCAAAAGAAGGACTTGGGGGGCTGCAGCAAAAGTGGGTGATGGACCCTCACTCCTCGGCTTTGACAAAGTCTGAGTTCTCAGCGTCTGGAAGAAAATCTCCTTATCTCTCGGTGGCCTTAGTTCCCGCGCTCCACCTAAGCCTGAAACAATGACGGGGAAGTACAGTTCGGTACTGGGAAGTGCGGATTTCCCGGGGTGATCAGGCCTAAGAAAGAACATGTAAATTACTGTGAAACCTTCTTTGTTTAAGAACGCTCTCAGTTGAATGAGGAGGGTCTTAGGAGGAAGCTAGTTTGTTCCTCAGCCTTACAGCTCTTTGACCCCCCAACTCAATAGACTGGCAGAGCTCTTTGTTTCCTATATTCCTTACTTCCCCTAATGAGTATTGTACGTTACCTGAGTTATTATGCAAAATGAGCCTAATAAAAGCAGGTATGGACGGTGGATCGGCGCGCTCCCCACTAGGGGGGGTGGCCATTCTGTCCCTACTTCCCCACAGAAACTGGTTTGTCTCTGTGCATGTGTGTTTTTTCTCGCGTATTGTCGAGCCATCCACAGTGTTCCGTGGTCACTGCTGGCCGGTGACCCACGCGCAATAGTACCCCTATAATTCAGATATTGGAATGTTTAAAGGTGTCCTGGAGGTCCCTAAGCCTCTCCTCATTTTTTTGAACTCTTATTTCTTCATTCTTTTCTCTTTGGTTGTTCCTTTCCTCCTTCTGGTCCCTTCCATTGATTTGAAACCCAGTTTTCTTTCCATCAGTATTGGTTCCGTGTGCATTTTCCTTCATTTCACTTATTGTAGTCCGCATTTGTTCATCTAATTTATGACCAAAGTCCACCAATTCTGTGAGCATCCTGATCACCAGTGCTTTGAACTGTGCATCTGATAGGTTGGCTATTTATTGGTCACCTAAAAAAATTGGCTCTGGGACTTTTAACTCTAAGCCATCTTTTTTATTTTATTTTCTTTTTTCCTTTGGTCTGGTCGCACCTGTTACATATGAAGGGCGGGGCCTTAGGTGTTCACCAGAGTGGGGCCTCAGTCACTGGGTTGTGACGTTGTATGTGGGGGCGAGGACTGAGAGGGAACAATGGTGCCCGCTCTGCTGCTCTCACCAGGACTCCGGTCCCCCTTGCTGCTTCCCACAAGCAAATTGGTTCCCTCTGGTGCTGGCTCCCGGGCGGGTGGGCTTGTGCACTCTCTCGGGGACTCTGTTGGTTTCTCCAAGGAGCCTCCTGTGAGGCTGACAGACTCTCCCAGCCTCAACTTCCACCAGTGTTTTTAATCGGTGCCTTCAGGCTTTGCTTCCTGGCTCTGGGTCCCTGGGATGCACAGTCTGTGTCACGGCCCGTTTTCACTAAGTTCTGCCTATGAAGGTGCGGTTGCAGACAGCCAGCTGCCTTGCATGCCTCACTGGGTCTCCTGGTTGCCTCCCGTGCCCAGGGTCTGCCACTTGTCCGCTAGCTGTGGTCTGCGTTCTGCGCCCTGCGCATGCGCGCCTGCCAGCCACCGATTTTTCCTGCCGGTACCCCTTGACCCCTCTCTGTAGGCCTCTGATTCCGCCCCTCCTCACTGGACTGGATGTATGGTATTCAGACTTCTGTTGGGTTCATTTCTCTCTGTTCTGGTTGTTTTTTGTTTGTAAATTGTTATTGTCCTTACTTTTGGTTGCGTGAGGAGGTACAGTGCGACCACCATGCCTCCATCTTGGATCCTTTGATCCATTTCTTCTTTATTGTAATGACTTTTCTCATTATCTACTTTGCCTTTTAATATTTGATTTTAAAGATTTTAACTGCTAACTGTAGATTTTTTAAAACTATATAGCATTGATCTATTTTTTATTGTTCCTTTATTTTATGCTTAGAAAAATTATAAATTTCTGGAGTTTTAGGTTTTCAACTAGAATTCATTGTATATTTGTAGGGAGTTAAAATTATATATAGTTGTATGATACATACACAATATAATAATATAAATATAAAACATATACAATACATATATATATTAATTGCTGCTTAAGGAAAGAGGAGAAAGAACAAAATCTTTTGCACTCTTTCTTTGACCTTGGTTTCTCTGACTCACCCCTACATACATATATCCCCATGAGTAAAAATGATTTTTACTCTAAACTTTATTGAAATATTGTGAACTTCTATAATGAGCATTTCAGAAATATGTATTTACTTGCAGGTATATTGCAGGTATATACATACAAATGTATATACACACAAACACATAAGATTCAGAGTAAGGACCTAACATTTTATTTTTGTTTTTATATCATCTATTGGTGGAATAAAATTAATTTTTCTTTTGTAGAAATGCTATTTCACTTACATTTTATTTTTCTACAAATGAGCCCTCTTTTGGTGTTTTCTGTTCTTTGGATATTTTTACATTCATGTGTTTAAAAAACATTTAAGTCATCTTCAATATTGAACATATTTAGAAAAACAGTAAATGAGACATAATTTAAAACATTTGAAAGAAATAAAGAAAAATTCTTGTGCCAGGACCCTTGGGTAAGCATACAATTGCAGTTTAGTAAAACACTTAAATCTGCAGGAGAGAAAAGGTGTGAGGGTTATATACCTCTCATAATAGACATAAAGGATAATATTGAATGTCTACTATACACAAGATATTGTAAAGTACATTACATGAATCATCTCACTGAAACCTTAAAAAACAACAACAACAACAACAAAAAAACCCAGGGTCCCTTTTTATAAATAAGAAAACCAACCTTAAAATAGTTAAATTCTTCCTGTCAGAAAAAATTGATGTTAGGCCTCCAATCCAAGTCTATCTGACCCCAAAGCCATCACCTTCAATGCTGTGCTCTAACAATTTTGTCAGAGTATAGAAAACATAAAAGTTTATCTAGTGAGACAAATACTTTCCCGTCCCTAAATTCTGTAAGGAATTTATTGTGTGGATGTTGAGTAACAATGATGGATATTGTCTTTAACCCACGTCTTACTGAAAATAGAGTAACACTTTTTAAATGGCCATTTCTTGTATCAGCCTTTGATAACAGCTCAGTTTATAACATTAAATCATTACTTGATGGAGGTATTTCTCTGGACAATAGGCTGAGACAGCTCAGATATGTTGTTCTCTATGATCAACTTGATTTGAGAATGTGTTTATCATATGCCCATCGTAGGGAGAGTCATAGAGAATCAGAAGGAAGGGCTTAATTTTAAAGAAATATCAGGAAAATGGCAGATTCTGTTATAGAGAAAAGTATGTCATGCAGAAAAGTCAATGTGAGTCAGCAGTAATCTGTCCTCAAAATAACCAAGAGAGTTCCTTAAAGGAAGGACAAAGTTGAGAGCTGAAGCTGGACTGATTACTTCTTCTCTGCATGTGAAGCTTTAAGAGTCATGTGGAGTTTTATATTCAGTCCCAAGTCAAAAAATGTCAGAGGGATTGAAAGGCTAATTCACCACAGTCTCCAGCACTCAGGAAGTACGGGGCACAGAGCACGTGTGAGATAACTATCTATGCAATAAAGAGGCAGTGATTGCATGAAAGAAAGAATGAATGATTTTTCTGAGGACAAAACATTTTTTAAAATTCTATTCTTGCTGGTTACTATTGGGATTAAAAATTTTTGGCAACATATGAAGATTTAATTTTGTTAATAACCTTAATTTACAGGATTTTTTCCTTATTAATAATGTAACAATTATATATTAGCACAGTACTAAATTATTCCTTGTAATCATTTTAATAAATAACATTTATCAAACCATTACATGTTAGATACTCTTTTCTCTTTTCCAGATGAAGAAAATAAAGGCTCAGAGAGGTTAAACATCTTGTCTAAAGTTGTATAACTGTGAGAAACTAGGATTTTTGCCTTATCTTTCCAAGCCCATGCCCTTTGTGATTCTATAAACCAAATATGAAGACACATTTTCTCCACTTTACCCTTTTGAGGAATGTTCATTATACAAGTTTCAAATTACCCTAAAGTTTAACGTAAAAAACCCTTTCATGTAGGGCACATATGTATATGTGAGTGAGAGAGAAAAAGATACCAAGGCAAAGAGGAGAAAGCAAGAGACTTTGTTTTGTTCTTTCTTTTCTTTCCTTGAGCGACAACTGACTAGCACAACTCAGACACTACATGAACGGAGCCACTTACTTTTTCTAGGAGTAAATCACACAACCTAGATAAAAGGTATTCCTTCACCTATGCATGCTCTTAATCTCAAATGAGCACTCAGTCTTACTCAGTGTTCTATGTTTCTCTTTATACTCACTACTCTATTCTCAGAAATGTCTACTGTATTTTTTTACTATTCCAAATGTTCAATCTCTGCCCAGATATCAAGCCATTACTTCCCTCAGATAAGCTCGTATATTACAGAAAATACAAGGCCCCCCAAAAGGAATTTATTTGTAAAATTTGTATATTTGTTCTCACATATTTAAATTTCAGTCACCTTCAAAGTACTCTCCATTTGATGCAATACACCTAACTAGACTTTTTCCACTGCTCAAAACAGTTTTGGAACATGTTGATTTTGATGCTTTTTAATGCTTCTGCTGTTTTTCATTTCACCTCTTCCACAATGACAAAAAGTTTCCCTTGGAGGACTTTTTTCATCTGGGGAAACAAATTAAAAAAAAGTGGTTTAGGACAAGATCGGGTGAATAGGGAGAGTGGGGCATGGGGGTCATGCTGTTTTTTGTCCAAAACTGCTGAACACTGAGCTGCATGTGGGCAGGTGTTGTCTTAAATCACCCATCATGAAACAGGCAAACACATTGAAACAGTCTCAAAACAAAATTTCACTGAAGCTCTATGCAGGCTCTCACAACAATGCTAGATGGTACACTGATACAGATGAGTTCCTACAATACTCACCTAGTGGGACAAGCCTGACTACAAGGGGCCTGTCCTCCAGAAAGATAATTTTGTTTTTTCCTGGGTCCCTCCTCCTATGAAAGTCATCAGGTGGAAGATCTCTATTATTTCTACCATCAAATCTACCAACCAAACCAGATTTAGTTATGTCCTAGTTTTGTTGGGGTAGATAGAGGACAAGCAGGACATTATGGCTTTCTGATTTTAAAATTACCATCAGTGAATGAATGGATTAAAAAACTATAGTATGTTTATACAATGGAATACTATGCAGCAGAAGAAAGGAAAGAGCTCCTATTCTTTGCGACAGCATGGATGGATCTGGAGAGCATTATGCTAAGTGAAATAAGCCAGGTGATAAAAGACAAATACCATATGATCTCACCTATAAGTGAAACCTAATCAACAAAACAAACAAAGAAGCAAAATATAACCAGAGACACTGAAATAAAGAACAAACTGATGGTAACCAGAGGAGAGAGAGGAGGGGATAGTAGGAGGAGGGAGGAGAAGGGTCATCAGGGACTGTGTATAAAGGACACATGGACAAAGCTAAAGGTGGGGTAGCATTGACGGTGGGAGGTGAGGATGGGTTGGGTGGGGGTGTGGTGGTGGGGAAAATGGGGAACAACAATACTTGAACAACAATAAAAAGTAAATAAAAAATAATAGAAATAAAAATAACTTTTAAAAAATTAAAAAAATAAAATTAATGAAAATATTTTTGTGGGTCTGTAAGATAATTTGTAGGTCCCTAAAACTGTTTCTACTGTGTCAATGAGTCAGTGGGCTCTGAGGGAGAATGCTTTTTACTATCAAATACTGATTCTTGGTGCACTAGGTTGGACCTCCTCCCACCTGCTCAAAGAACTTTCTCCTTTGGTTCACTTCTCTCATTACATTGACTACCTTTTTTAACAGTAAAAACTTACTACCACACAAAAACAAGCTTCAGTGTCTTCTAGTTTTAAAACAAATAAGAACAAACAAATAATAGAACATTTATTCATTATCTTCCACCTGTTACTAACTACTCTCTCCACTCACATGTAGAGACAATCTTTTCTCAGTTCTACCTTTATCTGAGATTAATGAAATATTTTAATAACAATTATTTCTCATAATTAATAGTAATGAATTATTTTAAAAATTGTTATCCAAGGGGTTTTTACTACCTGTGCTCTCCAGTGTGAGTTGAACACAAATGGTGAGGGCAGACATCCTAGCCTTTCCCACAATCTTAGGGCAAAAGCATCCAATTTTTTCACCATTACAAGTGATGTTAGCTGTTGAATTTTTTTTGTGGATGTCCTTTAACCAATCCAAGAAGTGCCTTCTATTCTTGGTTTGCTGAGGGTGATTTTTTTAGCAGAAATTCATGTTGAGTTTTGTCTATTGCTTTTCCCACATTTGTGGAGATGATCATATAGTTTTCTTCTGTACGCTTTTCATATGGTGAATTGCATTAACTGATTTTTTCCCATTTATAAAATTGTGGTGAAATATACATATCAGAAAATACACTATCTCAATCATTTTTAAGTGTACAGATCAGTGGCATTAATTACATTTAGGTTTTTGTGAAACCACCATCCTTCTCTAGAACTCTTGTCATTTTGTGAAACTAAAATTCCGTACCTGTCAAACAGTAGCTCCATTTCCCTTTCTCCCTAGCACATGGTAGCCATCATTCTACTCTCTGTCCCTATGATTTTGCCTACCTTAAATACCTTATATTAATGGAACTTTACAATACTTGTCTTTTTTGTTATTGACTTATATTACTTAGCCTAATGTCCTCCAGGTTCATCCAAGTTGAAACATACTGCAGAATTTTTTTAAGGCTAAATAAGATTCTATTTTAGATAGATAGATAGATAGATAGATAGATAGATAGATAGATAGATAGGTAGATGCTTTTTGCTTATTATTTCATCTGTGGACATTTGACTTGCTTCCACATTTTAGCTATTATGGATAATTCTGCTATGAATACTGGGGTATAAACAACACTTTTGAGACCCCTCTTTCAGTTCTTTTTAGTATATACCCAGAAGTAGAATTGCTGGATTCATGGTAATATTATTTTCTAAGGAAACTCCATATTATTATCCACAGTGACTGTAATGTTTTACATTTCTACCAACAGTGCACAAGGGTTTCAACTTCTCCACAGCCTTGCCAATATTTATTTTCTATTGTTTTGTTGGTAGCCATTCTATTCTGTGGGAGGTGTCATTTTATTGTAGTTTTGGTTTGCATTTTTGTAATGATTAGTAATTCTCAGTATCTTTTCATGTACTTACTGGCCATTTGTATCTCTTGTTTGTAGAAATGCTTATGCCAGGACTTTGTCCAGTTGAAATTTTTTCATTGTTTTTCTTTTGCAAAATTCTTTGGGCTATTCTATGTCACTTTTATTTTTAAAATATTAGGATCAGCTTGGTTTTTACCAAAAAAAAAGAACTTAGAGGGATTTGGTATTGCTTTGAATCTTTAGGTCAGTTTGGAGAGACTTGGCATTAACATTATTGGCACTTCCAATTCATGAAATATACTATATCTCACCATTGATTTAGGCCATCCAATTTCTCTCAGTAATTTCTTGTTAAATATAGTTCTAAACATGTGATAGATTTACATATTAATATGATATTAAAAATGACATTTTAAAGTTCAAGTTCCAATTATTTGTATTAGAATATAAGACAATTAGTGTCACAGGTTTTATTCCCAGCCAGGGTACATGCCTGGGTTGCAGGCCATGACCCCCAGCAACCGCACATTGATGTTTCTCTCTCTCTCTCTATCTCCCTCCCTTCCCTCTCTAAAAATAAATAAATAAAATCTTTTAAAAAAGAAAGAATATAAGACAATTAGTATTTATATATTGATTTTTTATCCTGCAATTATGTTAAATTTACTTCTAATTTTGCAGTTTTCAAAAAGATTCCTTAGGATTTACTATGCCTGTGATCCTTCCATCTGCAAATAAAGAAAAATACATTTCTTCCTTCTCAAAATGCATGCCTTTCATTCATTGATGAATAAAGTAGTGAGAGCTAATATCTTCTTGTTCCTAAGTTTGAAGGAAGTATTTAGTTTTTCAACCTCAGGTGGTTGTTACTATTAGGACTTTATAGATGTCCATTATCAGGCTGATGCAATCACTTTCTAATCTTAGTTTCTGGGAATTTATGGGACTGATTGTTTTTCTTATGTATCATGATTTCTTGCTTCTTACATTTTCTAGTTATTTTTTATTGGGTACTGAATATCATTATTTTATGTTGATGAGTCCTTGGCTTTTGTAACCTTCCTTTAAAGATTATTGCACAGTCCTGACCAGTGTGAGTCAGTTAGTTGGGCATCATCCCACAAAGCAAAAAGCTACCATTGCCATTCCTGGTCAGGGCACATGCCAGGGTTGCAGGCTCCATTCGTGGTTGGAGTGCATGTGAGAGGCAACTGATCACTGGTCTTTTCTCACATGGATACTTCTTTCCCACTCCTTCTTCCTCCCTCTCCCTCTGCCTAAAAATAAATAAATAAATAAACTAAAAAATAATAATAAATAAAGATTGTTGTACTTTTTCTGGAAAACATGGTTACTATAGATTAGTTTGATACTTTTGAGTCTTGTTTGAAATTTCTGAAAGGATTGCTGTTGACTAGTCTTTATTCTAAGAATAATTTAGTTCTACTACTTAGGCAAAGCACTACCTAGGGGGTCTCTACTGACTGCTCTGGAGATCATCAAGCACTGTCTGTTCTAGGTGGTCAAGTCAAATGACTTTCTTTGCAGCCTGAGTGCTGGCAAAGCTTTAATTTATGGCCCTTTTGCCTGGCTTCATAGTCTTGTCGTATGCATGTTCAGTTTAGTTTTAGCCATAGACCCAAGGGGACTACTATGTATTGTAGCCTCTTTGTATTGAACCTCTTTCCCTGATTTTTTTTTCACCTGGAACTTCACTTTTCAAATTTTAGTTACCTTAAACTCACTGAACTGAAGTATTTCCTCTTCAGTCTGTGAGATCACCATGCCCTGCTTGTGACTGTCCCCATACTATTGTAGTCATGTTGTGCCTTCACAAGGAGAACTACAGTGTTTCTGGGCTCATTTCTATCATTTCCTCTTTTTTTTAGCAATTAGAGTTGCACACTGTGTATTTCTCAATATTTGAAAACAGAGGATAGATATATTTTGTGCCGTTTTCTAGTTGTTTCCATTATTAAGTGCAGACCCAGCTACTTCATCATGGTTAAAAGCAGTCTGTGTGTGTTACATTTTTTAAAACAGGCTATTTTTAAAAAGCAGTTTTAGATTCATAGTTAAACTGAGTGGAACTAAAAGATTTTCCAGATACTCCAAGCTCCCATGCATTTATAACCTTCCCCATTACCAACAGCCCTCTTCATAGTGTACATACATTACAATTAGTGAACCTACATTAAATCATTATTACCCAACGTCCACACTTCACTTAGGGTTAACTCTTGGTGTTATACATTTTATTTGTTTAGACAAATACATAATGGCATGTTTAATGTTAGTGTTTTCAGATTTAGGCCATATTAATAGATGTATAGTGATATCTTGCTGTTGTTTCAATTTGCATTTCCCTGGTGACATATAATGTGGAGCATTTTTGTATGCTTATTTGTCATCTGTATAACTTCTTTGATGGGGTAGGTGTCTGTTATGATTTTTGGCCCATTTTTTAAATTGAATTGTATGTTTTCTTGTTGAGTTTTAAGAGTTCCTTAAATATTTTGGTCCACAGTCCTTTATTAGATGTGTCTTTTGCAAGTATTTTGTTCTCTGTGGTTTGCTTTCTCATTCTCATGACATGACTTTGGCAGAGCAGAAGTTTTTAATTTCTTTGAGGTATAGCTTATAAATTCTTTCTTTCACAGATATGACTTGGGTGTCATGTAAAATGTCATCAACATACTGAAGGTCATCTAGATTTTCTCCTGTCGTCTTCTAGGAGTTTATAGTTTTTTATTTTACATTTTGTTTTACGATCCATTTTCAATTGCTTTTTGTGAAGTGTATGTTCTGTGTTTACATTCTTTGTTTTTATTTTTTATTTTTTTTTTCTGTATGGTGGATATCCAGTTACTCCAGCAATATTTTTTGAAAAAGCTATCTTTGCCTTATTGAATTTCTTTTCATCCTTTATCAATTGACTATATTTATGTGGATCTATTCTGGGCTCTTTTTTCTGTTCCATTGATCTGTTTATCTATTCTTTTGCCAACACTACAATGTCTTGATCATGGTGGATGCCCAGTAAGGTTGAAGTTGGGTTGTGTCAGTCCCAAACTCTGCTCCTTTCTGTCAATATTGTGTTGGATTACTGGCTTTTTTTTTCCTCTCTCTATAAACTTTAGGAAAACACAGTTTTAGATAAACCTTTAATATCCACAAAATAGCTTGTTGGGATTTTTATTGCCTACATCCTTATATCAAGCTGGGGAGAATTGTCATTTTACAATACTGAGTCTTCCAATCTATAAATGCAGATTAAGTCTCCATTTATTTAGTCCTTCTTTGGAATATTTCATCAGTTTTATAATTTTTCTCCCATAGCTCTTGTGCATATTTTGACAGGTTAATATCTAAGCATTTTCATTTGTGTGGGGGTTGCTGATGTAAGTGGTAGTGTGCTTTTAATTTCAAATTGTACTTATTTATTGCTAATATATAAGAAAGTGATTGATTTTTATATATTACCCTTGTATCCTGAAACTTTAAGATAATCATTTATTAGTTTCAGAAGTTTTCTGTTATTGATTCTTTTGGATTTTCCACATAGACAATCATGTCATCTGTGAACAAAGACAGTTTTATTTCTCCCTTCCCAATCTGTGTATCTTTTATTTCTTTTTTTATTGTATTGCATAGAACTTCCAGCATGATGTTTTAAAAGTTTGCTGAGTGGGGACATCTTTGCCTTGTGATTTTTCTGTTTTAAAACTTATAGAAGTTTATAAATATGGATGTACAAGGGCTACTATGCTAAATTTCTTCTTCTTGTTACTTATTTTTATGCCATAATTTATATTTATAATACTTTAGTCTGCTTATTTTTTTAACTGACATTAAATTTGCCAAAATATAGGGCATCCTATAAACAATAATATTATAACATTTAGAAACTGGACATCCTGGAGGTGAATAAGTATTCAACAACTATAAAAATAAAGGCTTATTAATAAAAAGACTCAACATTTATTTTGGTATATTGATCCTCTTTTGGGATTTGATTCTAATTTATCCATACAGAGATTTAATTTTCAAATTATTAAAATAAAAGGAAAGCTGTCAAATGTTCATTAAAATTTGTTTCAAAATCTCATTGCATAACACTCTGTTTTTGTACACCAATTCATAGTATGCCACTCATTGTATTGTGAATTTTTCTGAGAAGAAAAGAATCAGTCCTGGCTGGTGTGGCTCAGTGGTCGAGTGCCAGCCTGTGAATCAATGGGTGGCCCATTTAATTCCCAGTCAGGGCACATGTATGGGTTGCAGGCCAGGTCCCCAGTAGGGGGAGTACAAGAGGCAATCATACATTGATGTTTCCCTCCCTCTCTTTCACCCTCCCTTCTCCTCTCTAAAAAATAAATAAATAAAATCTTTAAAATATATATATTTAATTAAAGAAAAAGAATCATAAATCCACTTTAAATCCCTCTACTTTAAATAAAAAATTTCCAAAATAATATTACCCTAGGCATCAGTGTATGAAAAAGAAACTATATTGTACCCAAAGAGAAGGATCTGCAGTTTGAGATTTTTAAAATATTGGTGAGTAAGCATTTTATACATCATATACACATTTTTGTACAGTGCCATTATTGTTATTTTAACATGATATTGTTAAAGTAGAGGCAAATAACTAGATTTTCTTATTCAAGATAAATAACTAGATTTTCTTATTCATGGATGTCAGGATAATATAACTTATTGTTTATCAGAAAAATAAGTCAATAAGTATAAAGCATGGTGATTATAGTTAATGATTCTCTAATATATACTTGAAAGTTGCTAAGAGAGTGTATTTTAAGGTTCTTACTATAAAAAAGATAATTATGTGAGGTGATGGATAAATTCAAAATAGTTCTGGCTAAAACAGAGATTACTGCTCCCCTTTTAATGTTCTCATCTATCTTTTTCTAAAGGGAGTCCACAGGGACAGAAAGAGAGAGAGAGAGAGAGAGAGAGAGAGAGAGAGAGAGAGAGAGAGAGAGAGAGAGAGAGAATATGTGTGTTGATTCTTCTTTGAGTGACTCTAATTTATACAGGGTTTGCCTGTGTACATAGGGAACCCACAGTGACCACCTCATTTGTTAACATGAACATATGTTGTTAAGTGAAAAGAACAATGGGATAGGAAACTTTCTATGCACACAAAAAGTCGTATGCCAGACTCTTTTATTTCTACAGCACTGGGCAAGTTATTTGCCTTCTCTCTTCCTTGGTTTTCTCACTATAAAATGGGAATAGTAATAATAGTAGCCTCGTAGAATTTTGGAGAGATTTGAATAAATTACATATTACATGTAAAGATACTTAAAACAAGAGCCTGGCAGATCTACAAAGAGTTCTACAAATGCTAATTATTATTTTTCTCTCTGTGTTGTACTCCAATTTCTGATATTTTTACATTAACATGTATAACTTGAGTGGTATAAAATTTATAAAAAATGAAACACGGAAAATAGTGAAAAAGTATGTAAGACAAGTAAAAATACTTCTTAAAAATTTAAATATTCCCTTTTTTATTACACTGTAAATGTTAAGCTTACTAAATGTTGTGACTAGCATGAAATCTTTATAAAAGACTGAAAACTGGGATTGTGTCCAGGATTCTGTTTAGAAGCTTGTTGCTTTGGATGAGTACTGATTTTTTTCTCTGAGTGTTATAGGGTATTGGGTGTCTGCTGAGGTGCCTCTGGGGTTGGAACAGGAAATGGAGGGAGCGTAGGCATTACCAGTGCGAGACACTCCTCCTCTTCCTTAACTTGGGCAACTTCATTTTTCTAAGTTTTATATAGTAGACCTCTGAGGGAAAAAAAAAAACCCTTGAAAACAATTGTAATGGATCAACTAGAACATATTTCAAACCTATCAGGCCTATGATGATGACTCATTTGAACAAAGAGAAGTGTATGGGCAATAAGCAGAAGAGACTTTTCTTGGAATAAACAGTCCTTGTCAATTTCATGAGAATGATCAATGAGACCATTTTTTAATAAGAGGATACCATGATGACCCAAGATTTGTTAATTATTGTGGAAAATCTTTAAATTATATAGTGATTCTCATCAATTTTATAACTCTATTGACAAAAGTTACTACAGGATTACTTTTCATGCTCTTAGAATCTTGAAGTTCAAGGAACTTTGAGGTATGACAGTGCAAGTTTCACAAAGAAACTCAATTTTAAAAGAACTTAGAGAATTTGAGTCCCAAAAGGAGGGGTTTTCCCAGACACAACTCACAGAAACTCATTTCCACCTGAAGTTGGAGCTTCAGAACCTTTTGGTAATGCTGAAATATCAACCAGATGCCTTCAATCAAGATCAGTTCCAGAAAATGCTGGCCCAGCTTATGTTCAGAATGCTCAGAACTTTTTTGGACTATACTCCTCTATTCATGGTGTGTCAGAATCAGAAGGAAAAGGAATTTAGATATGATTTAGAAATCATTTAGTGTTTCTCAAAAATCTTCTTCTGACATAACACGTTTATTTACCTAGGAAGTGTGAAAAATTAAAAGTGGATTTATAGAATGGTGATTTTTCAGGGTCTCTAATTTCTTCTGGAGGTAATGTAAATGGCAAGTACTTTATCATGAAGGCTAAAGGGCATATTGCAGAAACAGTATGTTTTCTTCCATGTATCAAGTATCTTTCTTGTGATACTGGCTGAAAAGTTCAAATCAGAATGATGGGATTGCCTAAGTGGCAGATAAATAGCCCTTTCTGTCTTTCAAATAATCAATGAAAAAGCAAACCATAGAGAAAAAGGTCTTAGATGAAAGTTTTAAAGCCTATGCATAGAGGCAAGCAGACACCAATATGGGAAAACAATGACATAAAGGAAGCAACAGTAGCAAAAACAGGAAGGTCAGGGGAATTAGACAAGAGCAGTACAGTATAATAAAACAGAAACTAAAAAGGAAGAAAAATGAGAAAAACAAGAAATTTAATAAGAAACAATATACACTGAAATTTCTGGTCTACTTAAAGATTAAGTAACTTGAAGAGGGAGGGCATATTTTGCTGCAAACAATACTATGATAAGAAATGGGCAATTTAGTTAACAAGATCAGTGACAATGTTAGGCTTGAGGTGAAATTGTGGGACCAAAAAGTGAAGGGGTAGACTGAGCCGAAGGCCTGCTCTCCAGACCAGAAAACTGTTTCCATCTCTTAGGGTAGAAGGAATGACGCTTAAAATGGACTTAAAATTGTACAATCATTTTATCTATATTTGTAATGAAATTGAGAATATTTGATTTAACTGCTTCATTTCCTTATAATCTATCCATACTTCAGTGACTGAGGAATTCTTAAATCATTCAGTTTTATATAAGCCCTGTTGCAGAATACTGAAATAGATATTTATTTTTAAGGATGCCTCCATGGTGCTGCTAATAGCATTTCTGTTATAATAGAAGCAAATGAATGCAGTTGAATCTAAGTTCTTTCCTATGCTCTAGAGTACTGACCATTTACTTTTTCTAGAAGTAACTTTTGCCTCATTCTATCAAAGAGATTAGGATATTTTGTGCAGTGATTTTCTTTATTGGTTCCTGGCATATACTGGCACTCAATTAATGTTTCCTGATAAACTGAAAGATTGATTTATTTCTTAACCACCTTCAACTTTCCCATACAACAAATTAAAAATTAGTAACCTAAGGATCACCAAAAGTACTCATGTACTAAATTGAAATAAATACAGAGCTTTATTTTTTTTCTTATTTGGGTTTTCAAGTCTAGAAATTTGAACTGGTTCACTTCTGTGTGAATTAAATATGCTTTCAAAAGTTCTTGCATTTTTATAATTTCAAATTATTTCCAAAATTTATTTTAATTGAATTAACTAGGCAAAACTAAATTGACACCTTCCTTAAGTTAAAATGATATGCTTGATTAAAAAATATATGAAGTCAAAATAGCACAATTGATTTAACTATAGGCATACCTGATAGCTGCAGTGTTTGAGGTTTAAATACAAATTTAGTAATGGTTTAGAAACAAAAGTATAAAAGCAATTAGTTATGTTTTAAAAAGTAGTGTAACTTATTGACTATTGCTTTACCTATTAGTTTAGATGATTAGGGGAGTATGATCCTCTCTATGTGTTAGCTGTCCAGATAACCTGTCCTGGTAAATGTAGCTTCCTGTGATCCAGGGTCAGTATAACAAGTTGACATAATCATTGAGGAATGTCCATAAAATCATATTCCTTAAAGGTACACCTAAACAAGGTGCTAGCAAGCCAGACGGTGTCTTCCGCCTGGCCAGACACAAGGTGGCAATCTCACACATCAGCCAGTTCCAACCACAGGAGATGATTTGCAATCGAGGTTCTACCACTTATTCACCACCAGCACAGTGCTCTTATCTAGGCCCTCAAATATTATTACATTTTGAAATACCTATATATGTTGACTCTTCTATCTCTGGGCAAGAACTTTCTCCACAGCATGCATAATCACATAGGAGTAGATGTCAGTCAGCAGACATATTGTCAGACTTCCCTCTCGTTTCCTGTCATGACTCTGCTAGGACTCACTCTCCTCAGATGTCATTATCATATGGTTGGAAATGTCTTTGCTTTGAACAAAGCCCGGTCCTAGCACTGGTGCCTTTGTTAAATGTTTTCCCCAGGGCAGCACTCATAGCTATTTTAATTAGAGGCACAGATTTAAGTGCAAAAAGCATGATGCAAAATGTCAACTATCTGGCTGTATTTGCCACTCCTCCTGCCTACTGCACTCTCTGTGTGGTTCTAAATTGATCTTGAGTTCTTTATATACTAACACATTAATATTTTTTCATTACTGAACATATTGGTATTTTATGATGGTGCTAATTCAAATATCATTAAAATCACATTGTTGTGTTTAATTATGACCAGAGGCTCATGAAGAGACTCATTATTTTGTATTAAATAATGAATCAATTCCAACAAATAATATAAATGTTCCAAGTTATGCAAGTAACATTGTGACTGCAATATTAAATAGGATCAATTTTCTGTCATTTTTATCAAACAATCATTTGTGAATCATTTCACTAATAGGTCTTATTTTTGTGTATGGGATTATTATTATGGGAAATAAAAAAGATGATTAATACATGAGCTCTATCCTCAGGGAATTTACAATCTAGTGAGTAGATGTATCAAGTAAACTAACAAAATACAAACACTTAACAAGAGACCAGAAGTAGGAAAGAGAAGAAATTATGCCTGCTCCAAGGTTTCAAGTGTCAGCGCCTCAGAGAATGAAGCATTAACAAAAACAGACATGTCAGTAGAAGGAACTGATCTGGTGGCAAAGGAGAAGAGAATGAGTTTGGTATTGACTATGTTAAACTTCAAGTGTGAATGACACATCAATATGGAGATATCTTGTTGAAAAACCAGTAATGTTTTCATGAACCAAAGAGTGGCCATGTTTGAATTGTTTTGAAGCAATGGTTATCAAGTTTTTGGTATGAGTACTCCTTTGCATGCTTTAAAATTATTGAAATCTCCAAAGAGGACCTTTCTTTTTTTTAATTTTTAGGGATGGCATTGATTAATAGAAATATTAATTCTATTCTCAGTGATATGGTGACTGACAAGGTGAAATCTAAATAAAAGAAAAACTGAACCAAAATAGTAAATACAATTTTAGTGTAGAGAAACCCTTTTTAGATGGATTTTTTTGTATGTTGATCGACCCTTGCACACATTATGACAATGCCATAAAGTTGTGCTCTTACCATCTGTAAATTTCTTTTTTGCCCTACAAGAGTTCAGAGTCAACAGACCTGCTAGAGAATAGTATCAAGATGAGAAATTAGCTTAAAGATTGCTCTGAAATTACCCAAGGTGTGTTTAATCAAATGTAAACATGTTTTTCTTTTTCTAGAAGAGTATCATAACTGATGCAACTGAGTAAATTAATATATCCATTCTAGCATAAAAACCATATGTAATGACTTATCATGTTGAGAAAAAAAGTTTTTCCTTAAGATAGTTATGACCACTAAAATATATATTTGAGGATTCACAACATGAAAAAAGGTAGAAGTAAGGAAGTCTCCTTTTCTTTTCCTTTCTCTGTTTCAGAATTGAAAAGTTCTTCTCTGAATCAGTGCAGAATTTCAAAGCAAGAGCAGTGGAAAAGTTGGAGCTAGAATTGGTCAGGGAAGTGACTATTGGGAACATCATTATGCCTCTGTAAACCATAAACTCTCTCATAACACCCCTGTTTCAGATTTCTAAATCTCCAAGTTAGATCCTATTCATCCTCTACCTTTTTCCTTCTAATTCTTATTTATTGTACATAACAAGAAGATTTCATTGTCTTTCAAGTCTTTCATTTTAATCTAGCAAGCATTTGTATTCATATTGATGAGTTAACTTATGTTCATTGTCCTTTCGCTCTCCATACGTCTTCCTTTCCTTTAATACAAGTGTTCGACTTTGTCCTGAGGTTGTCCTCAAATCTCCTTAATCTCTTTCATTTCTAGCACCATTTTGCTTTTCTCAAATGTACCTAAGTCTTAAACAAGTTAATTTTTAAGCATGATTTATGTAAAATATTATGTCCCAATTGGTAAGTTTTGATACTTATACAAACTTGTGTGATTACAACTCCAGGAAAGATAGAGATCATTTCCCTCCAGAAACCTCTCTCATGCCCCTTTCTAGCCAGTTTACCACCTTCAAGACGTAATCCAGAAGTATTATTCTAATACATAATTAGTTATACCTGTTCTTAACTTTAATGTGAATAGAGTCAAATCGTATGTATTGTTTTGTGCCTGGAACTGAATTCTTTTTCTAAATACAACAATTGTGATATTTATTCCTGTTAAAAGTGTCAGTGCTTTGCTCATATTTACTCCTGAGGTATATTCTATTTAGTGAATATGTAACAATTTGTTTATCCATTTACTTCTTGATGGATAGATATTTTAGGATTTTTTTTGCAGTTTTAGCTGTTATAATTAAAGCTGTTATCAATATTTTACATAAGTTTTTGTATGAACATATATGTTCATTTACCTGGAGCAAATATTTAGTAGTAGAATTGCTGGATCCTAGGGTAGATATATGTTTAACTTCATTAGAAAATTCCAAAGCATTCTCCAAAGAAGTTGTACCATTATATACTCACATCATTAAAGAAAGATTCGGTTGCTCCACAAATTTGTCATTTGTTATCATCCTTTCTTTCCAATGTAGCTACCCTAGTGGGTGGAAAATAATGTTTCATTAGAATTTTAACTTGTATTTTTCTGACAATCAATGATATAAACATCTTTTCATGTGCTTATGGACCATTTTTAATCTTTTGTGAAATGGATGCTAAAGTCCTTTGACAATTTTAAATAGATTATCGTTTTTCTTATTGACTCATTTTTAAATATTTTCTAGATATGAGTTCTTTCTCTAATATGTGTTTTTCAAGTGTATTGTCCTTATTGTAGAGTGACTTTTTAAAAAGATTTAATTTATTTATTTTTAGGGAGATGGGAAAGGGAGGGAGAAAGAGAGGGCATGAAATATCAATGTATGGTTGCCTGTAGCACACCCCATACCAGGGGTATGGCCTGCAACCCAGGCATTTGCCCTGACTGGGAATCAAACTGGTGATGCTTTGGTTTACAGGCCTGAACTCAATCCACTGAGCCACACCAGCTAGGGCTGTAGAATGACTTTTTTTTTAAAGATTTTATTTAATTATTTTTAGAGAGGGAAGGGAGGGAGATAGAGAGAGAGAGAGAGAAACATCAATGTGCGGTTGCTGGGGGTTATGGCCTGCAACACAGGCATGTGCTCTGGCTGGGAATCGAACCTGTGACACTTTGGTTCGCAGCCTGCACTCAATCCACTGAGCTACGCCAGCCAGGGCTGTAGAATGACTTTTTAAAATTAATTTTCTCCTGGCTTTGTTAAAGTATAGTTGACAAATAAAATTGTCAGATATTTAAATATGCAACAGAAAGATTTAATATACATATACATTGTGAAATGATTCTTGATGGTGCACTTTAATGTTCAATGTTTCATTTTAATGAATTAAAAGTTATCAATCTTTTTTATAGTTTATTGAATTTATGTTGTGTTTAAGAAGTCTTTCCCTGGAGAGTGACATCAGAAAGATGGCAGAATATGAAATCCTACCTTATATCCACACAACAACAGTAATTTGGTAACCATCCACAGACAAACAATGCCTTATGGGAGCTCTAGAATACAGGTAGGGAGTTATAAAAGTCTGGAGAAACCCAGGATGAAAGATGGCCACTTTGAGAAGTCAGGCCCATGCCCAGGTGGCAGCCTTGTAGACCATGGTCCCAGCTATAGATCTGGAAACAGCCCCATCACCCTGTGGACTCAGCTACAACACTTTTTGGCTACAGGCACCACCTGCCAAGTGAGAAGAGATGAGTCATACATGCTCATTCCTCAGGTATTGGACCTGTTGAACTTGATGCTGGTTGTGGATCCTGAAGTGATCCGTGACCTGGCTCCACCCCTACTCACCATAGGCCAGTATTACCCTGATACCAAAGCCAAACAAGGACACTACAGGAAAAGGAAACTACATGCCAATGTCTCTGATGAATACAGACACAAGACTTCTCAAGAAAGCATTAGCAAAACAAATTCAACAGCACAGTACAAGGATCATGCTTATCTTTGATAAGGGCACCAAGAACACGCAAAAGGAAAAGGATACTCTCTTCAAAACAAGGTGTTGGGAAAACTAGATATCTACATACAAAAGAACAAAGTTGGACTGTTATCTTATACCTTACATAAAAATTAATGGATTGAAGACTTAAATGTAAGAGCTGGAGTTTAAAACTCCTAGAAGTAAACACAGAGGACATGCTCCCTGACATTGGTTGTAGCAATGATTTTTTGAGTATGATACCAAAAGTACAAGCAACAAAAAGAAAGGGAAAACTGGGACTACATCAAACTAAATGAAAAGGTAACCAAAGGAATGGGACAAAATATTTGTAAAACAAATTTCTGCTAAAGGATTAATAGCCAAAATGTATAAGAAACTCATGTAACTTAGCAAAAAGGAAACAACAAAAACAACAACTAAGCAAACATAAAAACCCCACCACAACTAAAAACTGGGCAAAGGACCTGAATAGACATTTTTTTCAAAGAAAACATGCAAAAGGTCAATAGGTATATGAAAAAGTGCCCAACATCCCTAATTACCAGAAAATGAAAATCAAATCACAGTATAATGTCATTGAACACCTAGTAAGTTGTCCATTATTAAAAAGACAGGAGATAACAAATGTGAGCAATGATGTTTTCAAAAGGGAACTCTTGTATGCTGTTGGTGGGAATGGGAATTAAAAACTGTAAAAAAACAGTATTATGGCAAATATAATATGGACAACAGCACAGAAGTTCAAAAAGACTAAAAATAGAACTACCATATAATCCAGCAATTTCCCTTATGGGTATACACATATCTAAGAAAAACAAAATCATTATTTTAAAGAGTTGTGGCATTATCCACAATAGCCAAGATATGAAAATAAACTGTCAATCAATGAATAGATAAAAATGTGATATATATTAAAATAGAATGTATTTTCAGCCATATTAAAATATAAAATAAAAAATTCTGTTACTTGTAATTACATGAATTAAACATGGATATATTATGTTAAGTAAAATAAGTAAGACACAGAAAGACAAATACTGTATGCATTTACCTATATGTGGAATCTAAAAATAGCAAACCCATAGAATCATAGAGTAGAATGGTGGTTGCCAGAACTTGGCAGTCAGGAGGAAGAATTGGGGGAAGACACAGAGACAGAGAACAAATCCACATATATCCATTACTTAGATGATTCTTTCATTTGCCCTGAACAAGGATTGAACCTGCAACCTTGGCATACCAGAATAATGCTCTAACAGCCTGAGCTACCTGATGTACAGCAGGGTGAGTATAGTTAATAATGCTGTATTGTATCTTAGGAATATCCTAAGATAGTAAATCCTAAGTGTGCTTACCACATGAATAAAGGTAACTGTATGAGTTTATAGATATGTTAATTAGCTTGATTGTGGTAAATATTTCACAATGTATATGTATAACAAATCATCACATTGTATACATTAACATACCATGTTTGTCAGTTATACCTCAATAAAGCTGAAGAAAAAAGAATACGTGAGAATCTTGGTGTTTATGAGCTCAAACCTAAGGCAGTACTACAAATAGGTGGTACTTTTGTGTGACAAGTTGTGTGTTTTTTACTTTTTTACAAAAATATTGACTCAAGTCATGCATTTCATACATCTCTAAAATATGACACAAATGAAGATAACATAAAATTTTTATATTATGTGCCCATAATGGAACTATGACAATAAAATGGTTAGTACATGATATTTCAAAAATATTTAAGATCAGTTGTTGCACAAGAAAATGTGAAGTGTTCTGGAGTCTTATATGTCTTAAACACAAGAAACAGTATATGCTTTTCCCAATTTAAAAACAGGCCTAAAATTTATGTGACATTACTCATAACAAATTGTGAAGCTGAAAAAGATTTTGTAAAAGGTCAATAAGTGAGACTTTTTCATCAATCATTGTAGAGGAACAATTGAATTAACTTTGAAGTTTCTGTATAAAAAATATTGCATAATTGTCATTTGAGAAGGCAATCAAAGTGTTTTCAACTAGGAAATACTTGGGGAATAGCATTATAGAAATATGCCAACCAGATAATTAATGATGAGTCAATTTAATGTAATTTTCTCGAATTTTATGTGCTTGTGGTATTTGTTGGCATTTTAAAAATTATAATTTATTTTCATTCTGAATAAACATATCCATTCATACTTTTAAAAAGGAAACATTTCCCTACCCCAAGTTCTGGAGGATATTTTTCTATAATAGGAATTGTAGAAATTATTACTAGAAAGTAGAAGCTTTATGGTTCTAGCTTTTCATTAGGCCTGTGATTTATCTCAAAATAATTTTTACATGTAGACTGAAATAGGAGTTGAGGTTCATGTTGCTTTTTCATAGAAATCTCTACTGCTCAAGCACTATTTGTTAAAACAAAACAAAATATTTTTCTAATTGAAATAATTTTATATCTTTGCAAAATTCAATTTATCATATGTGTGTGAATTTTACACATATTTTCTGATCTCTGTTCTATTTAGGTGATCTTTATAGTAATTCCACATTGTCATGATTACTTTAGATCTATAAATTGTTTTAAAATCAAGATGTAAATCTTCCTATTATTTAACCCTTTATATGATTGTTTTTCTGTATGAATTTGAGTTTGCTTGTCAATTTGTACAAAAATTCATACTGAAATTTTGACCAAGGTGACATGGAATCTGTAGACTAATTGGAGAAGATTGTCATCTTAATAATATGATGACTTCCCACACAGTCATGTATTGCTTAAAGGCAAGTATGTGTTCTGAGAAGTGAATCATTAGGCAATTTTGTTCTTGTGTGGACATCAGAGAAAGCACTTAGACATACCTAGATGGTACAGCCTACTACATACCTGAGCTATATGGTAGAGCTTATTGCTCCTATACTACAAAGCAATACAGCATTATACTGTACTGAATGCTGTATGTAATTATAGCATAATGGCAGCTTTTTGTGTATCTAATCATACTTAAACATAGAAAAAGTACAGTAAAAATATGATAAAAATGTTTAAAAATGGTACACCTGTGTAGGGCACTGCCATGAATGGGACTTGCAGGACTAGAAGTTACTCTGGGGGAGTTAGTGAGAGAGTGGAAGTGAATTTGAAGGCCTGGGACATTACTGTGCACTGCAGTAGACTTTATAAACACTGTACACATAGGCTACACTAAATGTATAAAAATATTTTTCTTTCTTCAATAATAAAATAATTTTAGCATACTATACTTTTTTTAGTTTATAAACTTTTTACATTTTTAAAAGTTTTGGACCTTTTTGTAGTAACATTTAGCTTAAAACAAACAATGTTCAGCATACAAAAATATTTTTTTCTTTATATCCTTTTTCTATAAGCCTCTTACTATTTTTTACCTATAAACTTTTTTGCTAAAATATAAGACACAAACACATTAGGGTTAAGGTCATTAATAGCATTGTCTTTCACCTCCACATCTTGTCTCACTAGTAGACCTTCAGGGACAATAACATGCAAGAACTGCCATATGCTCTAACAGTGCCTCCTTCTGGGACACTTCTGGAAGAATCTACAAGAGGCTCTTCTTGAGGAGATGTCACATTTTTTCAGAAATATGCCCATGGCTTGCTTGGTTTGTTTATTTGTTATATATTTGCTTGTAAGTAGATAATGCACCACAAATATTTCTGTCTATTGATCAAAACATTTCAATGTTGCGATCCATATTTTCAAACAGTTTAAGGAGTTTGTTAAAGTCTGCAAAGCTTCTGCTAAACTTCACTCTGAATTTTCTTGGGGGTTCTCTTCTTCTCCTGGAATTTCCCTTTCCTTGCCTCTTCAGCAGTGTGTTCTTGTTCCATTCCAACAACTACTCACTTATCAATTTCTGAGGAACCATCTCTAGGAGCTTCTCAATGTCATTCTTATTCACACCCAGGTCAGAGCTGTTTGTCATCTCAAGCATAGCCTTGCTGATTTTTGCAACCTCTTCATTCTTGGTAAATCTTACGAAGTCATGAACAAACCTCTTGAATGTCTTCCTCCAGATACCATTCATACACTGCTTGGTGACTCACCCCAAGCCCAAGCAAAGTTTTGGATGCAGTCATAGACATTGTATCCCTTTAAGAGTTGCATTAGTGTCTTCTCCACGTCTTCCTCAGTTGCGGCAGTTGCTTGGGAAAAGGTCCTTTGTAGGTAGGAAGACTTAAAAGTGGCTGTGACTCCTTGATCTGTTATTTGGATCAAAGAGGTGGTGTTGAAGAGACAAGCACAGTTTTGATATTGGGATGAAGATCATCAATAAGAGAATGTCTGGGAACATTACCAACACTAAGAAAAATCTTAAAAGGTGTGTTATTTTCCAAACAATACTTCTCCATTTTGCTGGAATATAGATTCAGGAGGGCATCTTGGAAAAGAATCTGGGTCATCCATGACTTCTTAGCGCTCCTGCAGTACAATGGCAGGGTGTTCTTATTGATATGCTTGCAGGTCCTGGGGTTCTCACTGTGCCAGACCACAGAGGGTTTCAGTTTGTAGCCTGCAACACTGCCCCCAAGCAGGACTGCTATCCTGTCCTTAAAACCTTGAAACCTGGCATTGACTTGGCCTCTTGATCGATAAAAGTCCTTTCGCACACAGCTATTTCCAGAATGGGGAGGCTTGATCCATATCAAATATTTGACCTAGCAAATAATATTTCTCCATAATAGGCTGATTTAGAGTTTTCAGACATTCTTCAGCTGCCTTCCATCAGTGCTCTCTGATGCACCACTACTTTCACATCACATAATGAATAATAATTTTTGAACTATTTAAATCGCTCAGAGCTAACAGTTAAATCAATGTTGTAATTGGGTCCAGCCTTCTCTTCCAACACTGCAAACACACATTTTGCTTTGGTCACAATCATCATGGTGCTGAGAGGAATACACTTCTGTGTCTGGTCTTCATTCCAGGTCATTAGAAGTGTCTCATATCTGATATAAGCCCTTTTCAGACTTTTTGTTGGTCTCGTTGCCTCAAATAAAACAGATCCTTTAACAGTCTTTGTCACCTTGTCCTTGTTCTTTAAGATCATACCTATGGTGGATTGGGACATGCCCGACTGGTGAGCAATAACCATCACTGATTTTCCACCTTTGTAATCTTTAATTGCTTTTCATCTTGTTTTCAGTTTGACTAACATGGTCTTTAATGTCAGCATTGGTGGATCTTCTATGCTTAAGGGCCATGATGAACAAAAAACACTAGATTAAATCAAGCACAAGAAAAATGATGCAATCAAAAAATGTAAGTAAACACAACAAACATAAAGGTACTGCTGGCACAACATAGCTTACAACCGTAAACTGCTGATAGCAAAGTTTTTAAAATACTTTGAAAGACTGCACTCAAATAATAATAAAGACTATAGTAAATACTGAGTCACTAACGCAGTTGTTTACTATCAAGTATTATGTATTGTACGTAATCGTAAATGCTCTATTGCTACATGACTGGCAGTGCAGTAGGTTTCCTTACACAAGCATGGCCACAAACACGTGAGTAATGCATTGCTCTACTCTTTGTGATTGTGGTGGCTGTGCTATCACTGGGCACTCCTAAATGCAGTCCATCATTCACCAAAACATTACCATGAGGCTCATGATTGCATTTGAAAATGAAGTATCTTCATTTATTGACATTTTCTTGAATTACTTCCAACCATGTCTTTTATTTAGTGGTTGTAAGTCTTGCACAAATTTTATAGATTTATGCTATATAGATATGATGACATTTTTGGATACTATTATAAATGGCAGTTTAAAATGGCAGTTTAAAATGTAAACTATGAAGAATTTATTTATACTTTATAAAAATAAAATTTAGTTTTTTGACATTGAGCATATATCTGGGAATATGGGTAATTTTGTTTATTAATTCTCCATGTGTTTTATTTTTTTGTGGGGAATTCCATCAGTTTTGCTACATATAGACACGTTTTCTGTGATAATATTTTTACTTCTAACTGCAATAATTACATTACTCTTTTTTTGCCTTATACAATAACTAGGATTTTTAACTCAGTGTTCAATAAAAATGGAATAAAAATATCCTTTTATTCTCAATTATAGGATAAAAAATTATTCTTTCAGCATTAATATGATGTTAGCTACAAGTTTTTTGTAGATATTCTCTATCAAAGCTAAGAATTTCTCATTTCTAGTTTACTGTTTTTTGCATAAATGCAAATTAAATTTTGCCACATAGTTTTTAAACAATTTATTGAGAAGATGATATGATTTCTTTCTATTACCCTTTTAATGCCATGAGTAACAGTTATCAATTTTTGATGATAAAACTAACCTTTCACTCTGGGATAAAACCTTCTTTGTCATATAGCATTATTATTCTTCTATATGCAATGGATCTCCTTCCTCCTGGAATCTTTAAGATTTTATCCTCAATACTAGTTTTCAGAAACTGTGATGTGGCCTGGTATAATAATCTACATTTTTTCTGTGTGGTTTGAATTTAAAAGTCTTGGATTTATAGCTTATAATAACTAGTTTTATCTAATATAGGAAATTTCAGCCATTATTTCTTTAAATATTTTGTGCTGTCTTCTGCTGTGATGACTTCAATTACCCATGTATTAGGCCATTTGAAGTTTGCCCACAGCTCACTGGTGCTCTGTTCACATTTTTTTCATACTTTTTTCTCCATGTGTTTTATTTTGGATAGTTTTCATTGTTATTTCTTCAAGTTCATTAATCATTTTGCCTTTATTATCTAATCTATTTTTAATCCTATCCAGTACATCCCATCTCAGGCTTTATATTGTTTATCTATAGCAGTCTGTATATATCATGTGTGTGATATATATGCATACACACCTATACATGTGTGTGATATAGATGTGCACATATACATATGTTATATATGTATACATATATATCACTGTGTGTGTGTGTGTGTGTGTGTGTGTGTGGTGTCGCCATGTAACATCTCTTCCTATATCTTTGTCTATGAATTTTATCATCTGGATCATTTCATGGTCTGTTTCTATTGCTTAATTACTCTTTTTGGTGTGAGTTGTATTTTCCCGAGTAGCAGACATTGCAGATTTTACCTTTGGGATTATTTGATATTTTTGTATTCTTACAAATACTCTTGAGTTTTGTTTTGTTTTTCCCTTTGGGAACAGTTTACTTATTAAAATGTGCTTTGGCCTTTGTTTTTAAGCTTTGTTAGATAGGACCAGAAGGACTTTCATTTAGAATTCATTTTGTCCCATAATGATTAACTACCATTTTGGGTACTTAATGCCCTATTAATTCTGAAGGTTTTTACTGTCTTGTGGGAACATAACATATTCCTGGCTTGTGTTGGTGTCAAAGATTGTTCTGCCTATTCCTATTCCTTGCTTTTATTTTTTTCTCAGGCCTTGGATAATTTTCCCACAACACACATGCTCTGAGTACTCAGCTAAAGACTCCAGCGGGTGTTCTGTGGACATCGAGAGCTTGCTCATTGCAGCGCTCTTCTCTAACTGCCTTGGCCTTCCTTGTTCCCACTTCCCTCCTCTCAACACAGAGGTCTTCACTCCTTGCCCGACAACCTGGAAACCTTCTCCTGGCAGTCAACTGAGAAACTGCTTCTCTCTCAGTGATTATCGTCCTGCATTGCTTGAGGTCCTATAACTGATACTTACTTTTTTATATATTTGTGTAATTCATTGGTCTTTTTAGTAGGAAAATAAAATGTGATTTATGTTATTTCACCTTGGCCAGAAGGGGAATTTTTGCTGCTTCCTTTTGGTCTCCTGCTGGAGCTTCCCATTGGCTGGACTCAAGCTGAAGTCAGTGGACAAGAGAACCAGTTGACGTAGACAACTGAGGTTAGTCTTAGTGGGTATAGAACAGGGTGGAGAAGGTCAGAGAGAAAATCTGAAGGGGGCAATTAGAGGATGTTCAGCATAAATTACCAATGTGATCTTTATCTTAGCCACTTAAGGAAAGTTATTCCTATAAATAAAATGGACTAAGGTATTTGGGTTCATTCTCCACTCTGCAACAAAAGATAACTGAACCATCTGCAACCTTGGACACTCTACACCACCCTGTTACTCAATACTTCTGAAAATATGGAAGTCTCTTGATTTACACTTGTTTTTATTCCAATATATAATTGTCAAAATACAGTTTTTTTAAGCTATTTTTCAGCCATATTTTTTTTCAAATAGAGGGGAAATTTTATAAATCCAAAAGTTAAGAGTTCAGTCTCATTTTTATTTGGTGGTTCCTCAATATCTCTATTCAATATATCTAAATAACAGTAATGGATGTGATTTACTAAAGGATCTTTGTGTAGATACATAGTATACCACTTACGGGTAATTTTCTTGTTTAACTCTCATAATGTCATTATATACAGTTATTATTTTAACACGTAATTCCTAGACAAGAAAAATGAAATTAACAGACTAAGTATATTCATGAGGACCATATCACAAATCAGTGAAGCAGTGGTGCTTGGATTCAAGCTCTGGGGTTTCTGATTTAGAAGCCTGCTTTCTTGTTGCCCCTTTCTGCCTTGATAAAAGAACAAGTAACTCAGGTTCAAAGATTCCTTTCATTGTTAGATTTCAGGAGGAAAATGAGAAAAAATTATTCACACTTTTAATTCCAATGTGAAGGTTAACCCCAGTGTCCCTTTAGGCAACTTGCCTTAGACTCTACTGTTTTTCCTCTGGAACTGGTTCTTGTACTGATGTGGCACTTCTCTCATGTTGAACAATGAGTCTACTTTCAACATTTCTCTGTTAGTGAAAGAGAGGGAAAGACAGAGTATTGAGCTACAAGCTTTTGATTTAGTTATAGTTATTAAAATATTTCCAGGAATAAAGGTTGCAAAAGTGTACTCAAAAAAAGGGTTACTTAGCATTTCAAAATAGTATCGTCTTTGCAAAGATAAAAACATGCTATTTACAAATCATCCTTAAGATAAATGCATATGATGTTTCAAGGATCTTTTCATCTTTAAAATGGAAATGCTATACCTCTCACCTATCTACTACTGCAGCAATTTTTACCCAGTGTGCTGCAAGAGGCACACAGATGTGCCAGAAGAATTTTTATAACATGCAGTACCTGGTTATTTAGTCAGGGACACTGACCTCTTTCCCCCTAAATCATCAAATAAAAAGTGACAACACCTAACAAAACAATAGCCGGCCGGTGTAAATAAATCAAAATTATACTTATTTTTTCTGCCTGATCGGCAGAAAATATATTTTTTGGTGTGCTACAGAATTTTACCAATTAGTTTATGTGTGCCATGAGAGGAAAAGGTTGAAAATCGCTGTACTACTCCATTAGAAGTGACAAAAATAAAGTAAAAAGTGTGAATGCAGTTCTCCCTGGTCATGCATTGTTATGCACAGAGGGATGGAAGCCATCTCTTTCCATATTAGCATTATATGACCTCACTCACCTATTTACTGGTGCACAATATTTTCAGTCTATCTTCCAGAAAGAATGTGTGTGTTTGAAAATAAGAAATAACAGGAAAATAACTGTATATGATGAAAAACACAGTCTTTTGCAGGGAATCTATAATTACAGGGCAAGGAGAAGGAGGGGACCTTTCATTAATGTCTTAGAGTCCCTAACAGTTATCATCAACTGCAACTGATGTCAAAATAAATGTCTCAAGTCATAGGACTTGAAACAGGCACACAGATGTCGTATATTAATGGATTCTCTTAAATGGGAGATGTTCTAGAATAGAGATCATGTTGTACCAATGTACTTAGAGATCCCTTACAACTCTGATATTTTATGATCTCAAGGGTTTCATGGGTTAATAAGTAATTCCATCTACACTACTATGGATTTCTGCTGCTGATAGAAATGTGACTGTCACTAAGATAACAGTGTAAGTACATAGTGTATTTCATAGTGCCTTTACAATGCAATTCATAAAACAAACAAAATTTTAACATTGAGAATATTCAAATATTATTACATTCAACATTTTACCATTCAGATGAGAAAACAGAGACTCAGAGATGTGAATTGACATATTAATTTCCTAGAGCTATCTAGCGATAGACCTGGTATTAAACCATGGGGATTTAATCCAGTGCTCTATCTTCTACATGCTAAAAGGTGCACTGCACAAGAAAAGGCTGAAGTTTGCACCTTCTTAAAACATCACTGTGTTACATCAGCTGTTAATATTTTATATATTTCATTGCTCCATCAATGTAGTGGGTGAACTACTAATATTTTTTCCCCAGGAGGAATATGAACGCTGTTTCAAATTTTTAATTTTAAAATGTTCATGTGAAAGGTACCCCATATATTTCTAATATTTTACATTGTCATATATCAAAAAAGAGACAAAACAGATAATTTTCAAAAACAAGGCATAGGCTCACAGAAAACTTTAGGTTTATCTGAACATTTAATAGGTTGTATTACTACCAGTGACTAAAGTATGAGGAATATATACTTTCATAATTCAGTTGTGTTCCTAGCTGGTTATCTCTAATCACCCCACATAGACAGTCAGTTTCAAAGCTTCCTAGCTATAGACTTGGTTACCTGAACCAAGGCTTGCATTCAGCACCATCCGGATAATCTATGATGATCCTGCAATTGACATGTCAGCTAAGAGGCAGGTCCCCTGCTTCTTGTTCTATATATGATCCAAAAGGCCTCAGAAAGGTTCACATCCTCTTGACCTCCTCTATCACCCAATCTTCTGCTCCCACATGCTACTGTCTTACAAAATGCAACTCACTTGCTAATTTCCACCCAAAACTATAACAATTATCTACACAACACAGTCCTCACAAAATGTCCATGATTATGGCATGACTATGGCATGACTAAGTTTCCTCAAATGCTGAAGAACATGAGTAATGAAAAACGGGAAGTGGTCTCTACCTATCATGCAGCCAACACTTTTAAGATTGGAAGTAGACATCTTTTTTGTTTATTCCTGTGGGTTCTACTCCTGACTCCTTCCCCATGTACTGATCAGTTGCCTTGCACATATACCCCTACTGGGGACCAAACCTTCAATCTAAGCACATACCATGACCAGGGATCCAACCTGCAACTTCTTGATTTACAAAGTGTCACTCCAACCACCTGAGCCACACTGGCCAGGGATCTGGGGCAAATTTTAAGATGTTCCTTTATTTGCTACTTTTCCAATTCTAAAGTAAATATAGAGAGGCTATGAAGGGACTAGATATCTAGAATCAGCTTATTTAAAAAACCCAAATTATTGAGTGCGGGCTATGAACCAAAGCATCTCAGGTTCGATTCCAAGTCAGGGTACATACCTGGGTTGCAGGCCACAGCCCCCAGCAACCACACATTGATGTTTTTCTCACTCTCTCTTTCTCCCTCCCTTCCCTCTCTAAAAATAAATAAATAAAATCTTAAAAAAACAAACAAAAACAAATTACCAGGAGGCTACACTGAAGCAAATTATGAACCTCCTTACTGAGAAAAGATAAAGTAGGGTTTGCAAATGTCCATTTACCTCCTTGAATGTTATTCAAATTACAGTTTTATTGAAGATATTGTGTTTAATAATTTTAACTTAAATAAAATAATAAAGAACATCATTATTCTAATAAGAAGTGTGTAGCACTTCATAGTTGCTAAATTATTTTATATACATTATTTCACTTGAATTACACAGACAAGCAGGTGAGGCAATATCATTTGTTAGGTTTTGTGTATGCTAAGAGAGTAAGTGATTTTTAGAAATGACTTCAACTTTAGTTCCTCCATATTTATATACTCAAACTTAGCTACATTTATGTATTTTACTGCCTCTGCTCCTAAATGGTGACCTCCTTCCTATCTTTAATTTCTCCAATTCAATCTCCCTTTGCAACCAAAGGATATTTTAAAAATCTGGATTTGCTCACTTCATATCCTTTATTAAAGTACTTTAATGCCTTCTCATTGCCTGTAAGATTAAACTATTTAATATGGTACCTAAGGCCTTGCATGCTCTGTTTCTGAGGTTCTCTTCTCAACGTTATAAGCCATGTAAAATTTTGTGACTCCTCAGTTATACAAAACTCTCACTTTAGGACTTTTGTTTTTACAGGTTGTTCTATCCCCCTAGAAAGTATTCACCAGTAATCCACCACCTCCTCCTACTAATCGTTTTGTCACACAATGGCTTACCTGGGAAGTCTGGGTTAGGTACAGCAAACTACACTACATCGCGGCATCCAACATGCTGTGGTGCAACTGCTTTTTCATTCCTCTTTCTGCTCATACGTAGACTGTAAGTTTCATGAGAACTGTGGCCACATTGCCTAAAAGTATTTGTTGAATTAATTCAGGTGTCAGCAAGTGACACCTGTGGGCCAGAGTCCACAAGCGAACCTCAAGCTAAGAGGTTTTCAAATGTTAAAAGATGGGAGAGAAAGACAAGAAAAAGAAGGAGGAGGAGCAGGAGGAGGAGGACACACACAGACCTCAAGGAAAAAAATAGTATCTGTCCCTTTATAGAAAAAAAAAGTCAGCCTCTGAATTAACAAATGAAACAATGAAGACATTTTTATTCCAAATTTTTGACTCTAAACAAACCAGAGTCCCCCTCAAACATCCTCCAAATACCCTAGAATCTTTTGATTATAAGGAGAAAGTCACCAGGCTTGTCATATGCACATTCTAAGTGTCATGGATTAACAGCAATAATAAAAACCTTTGATGTGTATTGCCAGGTAACAGTAGCTGCTAGTGGCATTAACCAGCTTCAAAAGAGGTGCCTCATATCTGCCAAAGTATGATCAGATTTTCTACACAAGAAGTAGAGAAAACTGTTTTCAAGAGCAAAATCAACCTGGTAATTTTGACTTTCTTATGTTTTGTTTTCCAAAGTATTTCATACATCAATTGAGAACCCATATGTGAAAGAGAAGAAACAGCTTTCATTTAAGTTGGCGGCACATCCTTTACTGTTTTTACAAGAAAAGTGTGATCTAGGTAGTTTTCAAAGGAGGAAAGCAGCTCTTTTTTATTTCTGCTGCTTTTTAAATATGTTCTGAAAGTTGTTACTTAAATAGCTGGCATTGTTAAGGTCTATTATGCATTCAACCACGTGTGATTTTAGGTATTTTTCCCTTGGCAACCATAGCTTCTTTCTTGTCTGCATCAAAATAAAGATATTTATGCAAAGCTTTCACTTTCTAATTTTTCTCTCTACTTAGCAAGTTTGTTTCAGACTTGCTGATTCTCAAAATATCAATTGACAGGTACAAGGATTAAATAAAATACTCTTATTGCTAATTGATGACCTATTTAAAAGAAATTGGCCCCAGTGCTTTTTGTAAAATCCCATAAAGATAAATTAGTGTACATAACCTTTTCATGATAAAGTGTTTTAATAGAACTGGACAGTAAACCATGTAAGTTTTTTTGTTATTTTTTAAATAATAGTTACCCATTTACTTACATAAGTAATGTCATTAGAAAACTATCATTTGACAGTGTTACAGTGCAGTTACTGAATATCTATCTTTTTGTTCACTGTATTGCTTATTGAAACTCTTATCAGCTTAGGGGACAATTTATTCTTTGCCAAGCAAGAGTATGACCGTTTAAACTGATAGATAACCACCCAGTTAAATTTGGGCTGTCAGGACTGGCGGGGCAGTGCGGGTAAGGTATTTGAGAACATGGATAAAATAGACTGTGTTGAATTTATTTTTATAGTGGAGATAATTAAAATATTGATTGCCTATAGTTTTAACATATACAGTCAGCTAATAACAGGAATAAAATCAGAAATCCTGTGTTTATTTGTTTAAATTCTCATTTAATTTCTATATATTACTTGCAGTAAGTGGTATGTTAGTTTAGCTCCAAGCTGTGGTCAGTCCCCTGACAGGTCCTTTACTGAGAAAGTCCCAGAATATGGCTTAGTTCTGAGAATGCAGATCATAGATTCATCATTTAGGAATCAGGAGTGGATAGGGCTCAAAGTACAGTAACTAATTTTTTAAATAATTCTTATGCATTTACTTAATCATATAGCATTTGGAGCAGCTAATACATACAGGATATTTCAATATAAATAAGACCAATGTCCCCCCTCAAGGAGAACTTTAATTGGGAATACCAACCTACAAATATTGTCATTACAAACTGTTAAAATAAAAGTATGAAAACTGGGCCATGAAAATGCAGACCAGGCAGGAAATAACTCTATCTAGTGGATTCCTTATAAAGTTCATATTGGCTAATCACCAAATAACTGTGATAAAAGTATAGAAAGAAAACATGTTCAAACTTAAAAAAAAACCCCACAATTTTCCAAAGATAAGAACATTGAAATCCTCTATTCATTTTGCTGTTGTTTTGTTTTGCACCTGGCTAGGTAATTCAATTAATGGCAGGAAAGGTCTGGCAGACCTTGGTATAATAAAACTTAATTTATAACTTAAGTTCCTGTGATGAAATGTACTATAGACATGTCTGTTTAGTTATTTATTACTACAATATAGAGTATAGTCATTAGTAATTTAGCTCTCTTAATATGAATGATATAACTAATAATAAAAATGCTAATGTTGTCTACTTTTATTTTAAAGATTTTTATTTATGTATTTTTTAAAGAGAGGAGAAGGAAAAGAGAAAGAGAGGGAGAGAAACATCAATTTGTGGTTGCCCCTCAGGAGCCCCCTACTGGGGACCTGGCCAGCAACCCAGGAATGTGCCCTGACTAGGAATCAAACCGGTGACCCTTTGTTTTGCTGGCCCACACTCAATCCGCTGAGCTACACCAGCCAGGGCTAATGTTGTCTACTTTTAACTGAGAGTTATGTTAAACTCTATGCTGAGTGTTTTATATATTTTTTTCATTACGTACTTTGAACAATGTAATGAGCAGGATACTATTATTATCGCTACTTTATAGATGATGACAGTAAAGCATAGAGATGTAAAGTAAATACTGTAGATGAGCAAGGTATTGGTGGGTGGGAGAGCTGGGATGCAAACCCAAGCTTGCCTGGCTGAAATATGGATTTTTATCCACTGTATTTTGTAGGAGAAAAGGCAAAATAAAGCTCAATATGCTTCTATCTGAAAAGCTAATAACAAAGGACATAGACCTAGTTTCATATACTACAATTTGGGCACACTCATGTATGTTTCTCAGAAAATAAAATTCAAGATCTGTTGTGTTGTTTTCCCTGAGATATTTGACCTGCTGAATCCAAATTGCAAATTTTGCTCTCTGTATGTACTCATTTTGAACTTGTGTCAAACCAGGAAATAGTAATTTTAACATAAGTGGGGATGTATTGTTTGAGACAAACCAAGATGAAGATTGACGATCAGTAGTCAAGTGGTAGATATAAACTATTTGCTCATGGGTTACTTTGTGTGATATAAAGTCAAATATGCTAGATGATAGTAATTTTTTTCTCTGCTTTGCAGAAAAATTCATATAGATATTATTGCTAACTGTCACAAACAGGTGAATTTTGAAGCTTAATGTTCCTTTTTTTTTATACATGCCCTTTGAACTACTTTTAGGTGACTGTGTGTTCTTAGCACCCTCCCTAGTTCTTCGTGAACTTGATTTTATAACTGTCTTCTGTGATCCATTATAGCATTGTAATCACTTTAGTATTAGAACTTTGCCTGGACAAACTGAGTCCTCCTAGAATCTAGTTTTATATTTTTGCCAAAAGGTATATTTTAATTATAGTATCTTTACTAGTTTCCTGTTTCTGCTATAACAAATTGCCACAAATTTGGTGGTTTAAAATGACTGAAATTCAGTATTTTACACTTCTGAAGATAAGAAATCTAAAATGTAGCGAAAATCAAGGTATCAAGGTATCAAGGTATCAGAAGAGCTGCATTCCTTCTTCCGTCACTAGAGAAGTATCTGTTATTGTATTTTCCAACTTCTACAGGCCACCTGAATTCCTTGGCTCATGGCAATATCACTCAGACCTGGGCTTTCATTCTCACGCCTGCTTGTCTGACTCTGACTCTCCTGCCTCTCTTTTTCCTGTGTAAGGACCCTTGTAATTACATTGGACACATCTGAATAAACCAGGATACTCTATCTATCTCAAGATCCTCAGCTTAAGCACATCTGCAAAATTCTTTTTCCATGTAAGGTAACAGGTTTCAAAGATGAAGATGTGGATATTCCTTGAAGACCATTATTCTATCACAGTACCCTTTATTTGGGATCACGTATCCCTAAGAGCTATGTGGTAAAATTTATAAGAAAAGTAATTCCACTATTTGCAATATATGAGCAACATTCTTTTGAGTCATAATTGGCTCCAAATAATCATTCAAGTTCTGTGATTCTTTCTATTCTTTTGTTTCCTTGTTTCAAATGTTTGGAATAAAGTAACTGAATAAGAGAATGCAAGCCAAATAAATTTATATTGTAAATGTTGTGCTTTTTTTTCTGTTTAAGTGCTCCTTTGTTCACTTATGAAAATAGCTTTAGAGTCATCATAGACTAAAAAAGAATGTACTGTGGCATGGGTCCTAATTATATGCCTATACTACATGGGTCTCAGGAATTACTAAGACATCACAGTCCAGTGAATGGTACGCAGCAAGTGCAAGATTGAGGTTTGGTCTTGTTTTCTCCAAACCTTTCAAAACTATAATCAAGGCTTGAAAAAAGAAATCCATCTGCTCTTGAGTGTGACTCTTGAATGGTCATTTTGGTCTTCCCAAACATCCCTTCCAGGTGTTTGTATTAAAACTGGTGTTCACTGAGGTTCTTGGATCTCTTCAGTACTTGACCAGAGGTGACTTCAGCCCTTTAACAGATAATGCATAAGAGAAGATTAATGGTTTTCATACCCTTGGTGATGTTCTTGAATTCTCTGCATTATGAAACAGAACTTGAGCTGGAAGATTTTGAGGTGGGAGGTATCCGAGTAATAAAATCTATGGTGTGGAACAGTGTGCAGCTTAAGAAATTATCTGTCCCCTCTTCCTATGCTTCTTGCATTTTCAAAAACATTTCTGCACAGAAAATCTAAAACAAGGCAAGCTTAATTCAGTTTGCTTGTTGGTCCAACATTTGTTTTCCTTAAAGTTTGTAGAATATCAGGAGTTCTGGCCAAGATGGAGGTGTAGGTAGAAACCCTTCACTTCCTCGCACAACCAAAAGGAAGATAGCAACCAATCTAAAATCAATAAACAACCAAAATTGCCACAAAATCCAACTGCATGGAACTTGGACAAACAAGGAAGTAAAGAAAAAAAATCAACCAGAACAACCAGACTGGTAAGGCAGACCACAGGGGCTGACTCAGAAAAACCTAGGTTAGGTGGCTGGGGGGCAGGGACTGACTTAAAAGGAAAACTGAGACTCAGGGTTGACTATGGGCTATGGCTGGGGTTGCCCTGGTGAGACACTTACAGTCTGACATGAGAGTCTGTTGGAAAGTGTGCTAGAGGCAAGCAGGCAAGCTGCATTGCTTCCTCTCTGGCCCCTCCCACACAGGCAGTGCAGCAAAGAAGGTTGCCCAGCCCGGTGAATACTCAAGGCCCAGCCCCCTTACAACCAATCACTGTGCCAAGACAAAGAAATATGGCCCAAATGAAAGAACACAGCAAAACCCCAGAAAGAGAACAAAGCAATAAGGAGATTGCCAACCATCTGATGCAAAATTTAAAGTCCCAGTAATCAAAATGCTCACAGAACTGATTGAGCTTGGTTGAAAAATGAAAGAAGAAATGAAAGATACCCAAAATGAAATAAAGCAAAATATTCATGAAACCAACAGTGACAAGAAGGAAACCAGGACTCAAAGCAACGATTTGGAACAAAAGGAAGAAATAAACATCCAACTGGATCAGAATGCAAAAACAAGAATCCAAAAAAATGAAGAGAGCCTGAGGATTCTCTGGGACAACCTGAAACATTCCAATATCTGAATCATAGGGGTGCCAGAAGGAGAAGAGCAACAGCAAGAAATTGAAAACTTATTTGAACAAATAATGAAGGAAAACTTCCCCAATCTGGTGAAGGAAATAGACTTCCAGGAAGTCCAGGAAGCCCAGAGAGTCCCAAAGAAGTTGAACCCAAAGAGGAACACACCAAGGCACATCATCATTAAGTTACCCAAGATTAAAGACAAAGAAAATCCTAAAAGCAGCAAGAGGTAAGGAGACAGTTGCCTACAAAAGAGTTCCCATAAGGCTATCAGCTGGTTTCTCAAAAGAAACCTTACAGGCAAGGAGAGGATGGAAAGAAGTATTTAAAGTCATGAAAGGCAACAAATGGGACCTCATCAAAATAAAAAGCTTCTGCATGGCTAAAAAACAGTATCAAAATAAAGAGAACCAACTGTATGGGAAAACATATTTGCCAATGATACCTCAGACAAGGGTTTAATCTCCAAAATATATAAAGAACTTACACGACTACACTCTAAGAAGACAAGGAATCCAATTAAAAAATGGGCAAAGGACTTGAACATACACTTCTCCAAGGAGGACATAATGACAATCCAAAGACACATGAAACGATGTTCAATATCGCTAGCTATCAGAGAGATGCAAATTAAAACCACAATGAGATACCACTTCACACCAGTCAGAATGGCCATCATAAACAAAGCAACAAACAATAAGTGTTGGAGAGGTTGTGGAGAAAAGGGGTCCCTGGTGCACTGTTGGTGGGACTGCAGACTGGCACAACCACTATGGAAAGCAGTATGGAACTTTCTCAGAAAACTAAAAATGGATCTGCCTTTTGACCCAGCAATTCTACTGCTGGGACTATATCCTAACACTAAAACACCAATCCAAAAGAACCTATGCACCCCGAAGTTCATAGCAGCACAATTTACAATAGCTAGGTGCTGGAAGCAACCTAGATGCCCATCAGTAAATGAATGGATCAAAAAACTACGGTACAATTACACAATGGAATTCTATGCAGCAGAAAGAAAGAAGGAGCTCCTACCCTTTGCAACAGCTTGGATGGAGCTAGAAAGCATTATGCTAAGCAAAATAAGCCAGGCAGTGAAAGATAAATACCATATGATCTCACCTTTAACAGAAACCTAAACAACAAAACAAAGAAACAAACAAAATGTAACCAAAGACATTGAAATAGAGGACAGGCTGACAGTGACCAGAAGGGAGAGAAGAGGGAATTTCAGGGGAGAATGGGAAGGGTTTACAGGAACAAATTTAAAGGACACATGGACAAAAACTAGGGGGAGGGTGGTAATGGGAGGAAAGTGGGGAGGGTTGGGTGGGTGGGCTGGATTGGGAGTAAAAAGGAGAAAACTGTACTTGAACAATGATTAAAATAATAAAAAAAGAAAGGCAAGGAACTACATCCAAGATTACTCTACTCAGAAAAGCTTTCATTTACAATGGAAGAGCAGATAAGGTGCTTCTCAGATAAGGTCAAGTTAAAGGAGTTCATTATCACCAAGCCCTTATTATATGAAACATTAAAGGGACTTATCTAAGAAAAATAATATCAAAAACTATGAACAATAAAATGACAATAAACTCACAACAATCAACAAATGAACCTAAAAGAAAAGAAAAACAATGAAAACAAAAACTAAGCAAACAACCAGAACAGGAATAGAATCAGAGAAATGGACATCACACAGAGGGAGTTCAGTGGGGAGGGGGAAGGGAGGAATGGGGGGGGAGGTACAGGGAACAAGAAGCATCATTAGTAGGCATAAAATAGATAGGGAGAGATAAAAATGGCATAAAAAACAGAGGACTCAAAGAACTTATACCTACAACCTATGGACATGAACTAAGGGTCAGGGAATGCTGGAGGGTTGGGGTGGGCAGGGTGGAGGGGGGGATAGAGGGGGAAAATTGGGAAAACTGTAATAGAATAATCAATAAAAATACTTAAAAAAGAAAAAAGTTTGTAGAATGTCACTTCATTAACACTATTTTTATTTTAATAAGGAATCATTGACATGTAAAAGCCGTATGATTATAAACAGAACAAGGGAAATAGTAACACACATTTTTTTTAAATTATCAGAAAAGCATATTTTACTTCTGTATTTTTATTTTTTTAAATAAAATGATTAACACATGTGAAAAATGTTTTTCATTTTATTTAAAGAGGAAAAGTTTAATCTAGTTTCTTTCTGTGAGCTGTTGTGTCTGAGTCCTTGCTAACTGAACACTCTGAAACTCAGATACTTACACCTTGGAATTTGTCTAGATTTATCATTTAAAAAAAACCCTCAACATTTATTTGGTTAGGTTCCACCAACAGCCACTCAGTGCCTGCTGTGAACTAAGCATTACATTACAAACAAGCACTGCAAATATAAGCAAGATACTGACCCTGCCTGCAAGATGTTTATATTCCAGCACCGCATCCAAGTTCTATTCAATATAAGAATAGCACTCTTGCTCAATGGTCACACCAACATAAAATAAGTTTGATCCCCATCCTGGGGAGCTCAGAATCTGATGTGGAAAGCAGGCAAGTGAATAAGAAATACAACACAGTCTTGGATGTATGTGTGCTAAATGGAAGAACTTCAGCATGCACACGGCCATCAGGCAAGTGGACTAATAGTCCAGAGTGTGTTTATCACCCTTGACGGTCCAGAAACTGGACAACATCAGTGCAGTCAGGGGAGATGATTAACCAGTGAAGTAAGACCAAATCCTGGATACTGAAGAATACATGATTGAAAATGTCCTTTTGCCATAGCAAGAATGCAGATATTCCTTTCCAAGTCACTCCGCTTTTGAATTTAATCCTTAACACAAGTTTATGAGACAAGAAATATTCTTATTTTACAGGTAGGGAAAATGAGATATAGAAAAGTTAAGTAATTTGCTTACTTTACAGTTAGGAAATGAAAGAACCAGGATTTGAACCCAGTTTGGTTCTAAAGTTGACACACTTGTAACTTCTAACCTACATTGCTTAGAGCCTTTGGAAGAAATGGATTTTAAGAATGCCCTGTTTAAACTACAGTGGTTTTGGGGAAACATGTCTCCTCAAATTATGTGTTTCTTAAACAGCCTAAACTTTCAGAGGGAAACTTCATTTCCCTGGGTGTTAGGGGCAGTCAGTGACATGGGCCGTGAAAGAACTCACAAAGAGAAGGAAGTGCAGAGAGTGAAGTTTTTATTTTAACCTTTCCAAGGGAGGGAAAGGGCTAGGCCCAGAGAAATGCACCAGTAGCAGCCCTGAGGGGTTAGGGCTTTGTGTTTTTATTGGAGAACGGGGCAGTTGTAGAGCAGGATGTTTCTGTTGGGCTACAGCTTGTTTCGATGTTATCTTTGGGTGCAGGGTCTGGTAGGTGGTCGTTGCGATCTGATTTGTCCTGTTTTGTATGTTTCCAGAGCCTCTGCGTCTTCAGGGTGCTTTCAGCGATTTTCTAGTCCGGAGGACAAAGGTTCATAAAACAAGTAGGGTCAGTCATGCTTTATGGGGTCCAGCCAGCTCTGGGAAAGAGGGCCTGAGAAAGTGGCTTTTGTACTATTACCTCCCCCTCTGAGTAGTGAGATGGATTTATTCTTAATGACCTGGACACATTCTGGTTCTGAGGAGTAGGGACGAAATTCTTTTTGTCTGGAACTACTTCTTGCAGATTATGGCCGTACAGTTGTCACTGCCTGTGGACCCAGGTATGGGTCATTAAAGGGAGAAGGTGGAACTGGATATCCTGAAAGGCAGAGCTGTCTGTAGCCAGGGGCCTTTATGTAAGGAGTTTCCTTGGGTGATTTGTTGGATGAAAAACATTAGGTACCTTAGGAGACATGGCCCGAGAGTGACAATAAAGAGAAAAGCTGCAATAGGACCTTAGGAGAGCAGTTAGGCAGGAAAAACCAGGACTAGATATTGGCCTTAAAATCCCAAAGAGAGAAAGGTGGAGTAGTAGGTACATTCTGGATAGCTGATACTGCATCAGTAGCTGTCAATGATTCTAAGTCAAGGATGAAAGAAAAAATGAAACATTAGCTTGGGAAAAAAAAACTACAAAAATTAGGATTTAATTCAATTTGTAGATGACAATTGGACATTGTGACTTCCAATTTTTCTTCCTAAAATCACCCTCATTTTATCAAAGAGACTATATTAAGTCCAGTTTCAGTTTGGCCTGATTATTTTTGTGAATACAACAAGAATAGTAATTAATCACACACACTCTCTCAAATCTGCTCTGTTGGAATTTTACAAGGAACCTTCAGACTGAGCTTTAATTAGCCTCTCAGGACAAAGAAGCCATGCCACACAGTTGCCATGTGGTTTTGCCTGAAATACCTATTAGTTTGAGTGGATTTCTCAAGTTCTTGAGGTCCCCAAAATGTCCTGAGGTTCCTTCCTTGCTATCTTTCAGGAAAGCAACCTTCATTCCTTACCTGGAAAGACTGCCATGAACCACGTGACCAAACAAGATATCAGACCTTTTCTCCAAGGGGCTGTTTCTGGTTTCAAAAGTCAATCTTAATTCCTTAAAGATTTCTAGTGACATCCGGCGTCCAGACATGACTCTTTTGATTATGACATCCCAGACAAAGACTTGGTTAATAAAGCAACATTTGGAAATAGGTGCTACTGTAAACAGAATAGATTCTTATTAGATTTATGCAAGCAAACATATTGCCATGAAGATAATACTCATTAAGAAGTGCCGATTTCTGGAGGTATTATGTAGGGAGAAAAATATAAATGTTTCAGTATTGCTTATGAGGGTATAACTTATTAAATTGCTCTAGGGAACAAATACGTTTCCTTGTAATTGAAAGATAAAGAGATTTAAAATTAACACTATTTCTAATCAATTTTTGTTTGTCTTGATTATTTGCCTGTATTTCCATGAATCCAGTTATTCCTTAAGGTTCCAAAATCTTCATTTACTTCAGAGGTATGACCTGCTTAGACATCTGTAATTTAAAGTAAGTCAGAGTTCTTTCTATATACACATTTGCAAATGCATTAGAGTAAACCAATGACTGTTTATAAATGAAAAAATTTAAGTGACGTTTTTATATATTTGATTATAATGCAATTGATAAAGAACTTTGCTTCTTTGTAAGATATAACATTTCAAGATAACAATTTCATAATAATGATTATGAAATGACATAAAAGAACAATATAAAGCCCATAGTTTTAGATTCAACACACGATTTCAATATATATGAAGATCAAACTCTATGCAAAATTCTAAAATGCTGTACAGGACTCTCAGCAGAAGTGTGCACTGAGCATTGGAAACAATTCATAAATTCCTGATGTCTGGGTTACAAACACCCAGAGTACCATTGCTTGACGTCCCCACAGGGAACCATCACTCGTGGCTTGTCCAGTGTCACTGATAGGACATCTGTTACCCCTGAGAGCTTGCTGTTTGATCTTGGCTTTAAATTTTTTCAAGTTTCTTTCTAGGACAGGTTGAAATTTCCATAACATCTATTTTGATAAAAATATATGTATACAAATAGAGCATAGTCATTATTATTCCATTTGGCAAAGCTTCCCATGTAATTTTGAGCATATTAAACAGGCCTAATTAGTTTAAAAGCTTTCTTTTTAGTAAGAAGAGAGAATAAATCCTTGAGGTATTCCAAGGGCCTATTGGAATAACTCAAAGTCATTTCTCAGTTAAAAGGTTTTTTAAAATTCAAACTTTGGGAAAGCTGTCAAACAAGATTAATGAAAAGATTATGACATAACCTTGTTGTAAAACAAATACATATTTTTGATAGTAACCCTAAATGAGCTTAAACTTAAAACCAATTTTAACATCAAATATTTTCCCCAGAACACAGGATCCTGCTTAATTTACATAAGTATTTCATATCTTTAGGACAATAAAATATGACACCCTAGTTATGTCATCCTGAGTCAGAAAATGCACCACATGTACCATACAGACAAACACATATCATGTGAAGACCATATACAGGAAGACAACACATAAAGACCATACCCATAATTTGAATTACTAATTTTTGTAGAGAAAGCATAATATTTTTCTCATTTGCTTTTGACACCTTTTAAGAAGACTGGGAACAGGATGGGAGGTGCTCAATACCAAGCAAGAAAACCTGTTGAGACTAAATAAAAGCTTTAAGGGCTGTTAATGAGTGGTAGCTCCAAGGAATTGAGCAGCAGGAAAGAGCTGGGGCAGGGCTGTTTTGGCCCCTGAAAGGTCAGAGACCTGGCAACAGAAGGTGTGTGCTGCAGATGGAGGACTGGCAGTTATAGTCCACACCAGCAGAGAGATACAAAGAGATGTATGTGTTTACCCTGTGCCTGAGCATGACCTTACCAATGACGAGAGTACCAGCCAGGTGCCTTGGGAAAGGGTTTAACCCACTCAGACAGGGGACTCTGTAGGCGCCCCTTTGAGAGAGCCACACTGGCAGAGGGAAAGAAAGCATGTTTGAGAGAGAAAGCCTATTTGACCCATAGATGTGCTTGCCCCATGTCCTGAGCGTGGCCTTACCAATGACCAGGGCTCCAGCCAGATGGCTTGGGCATGAATTCCCCCTGTTTGCAGAGACAGATATGTAATCAGCCGAGAGTTAGAGGCTTCCCTGTAAGTCTCTGGGTGGTTTGGGGCCATTCTGAGTAGAGTGGGTACCCTGTTAAGCTGTCCCTGAGGCTCTCATGGAAGTTAATAATGAAGAAAAAATGGTTAGCGAACATTCATTCTGTTTCAAGACTAGTTTTCTCTTCGGAGGTTCCTGAAAGAGACAGCAGGAACTGGTGTAGCTGAGAGAAACCCAGTCTAAATTGGGGGTAAGGTGGAGAGGTCTGAGGAGGAAAAGTAGAAAGAGGAGAAGGAAAGGGTGTTGTTAATGAGTCAGGCAAAGGGGCAGGAAAGCAGCTTAGGTTTAAAATGCCACTTTTTTCTGCATTGCGAGGCAGGCCCAATTGTTCCCAGGATTGAGCTGCTCCCAGGTCTCCAGGAGAATTTAGAGTGTTTTACAGTCTGCGAGGGCGGTGGTAGAGCAAGGCAAATTTGAACAAAGAAAAGAAAGAGGCCTGGAATCCCTGGAATCCCTACCAAAGGTTAAAATCTTGTCTCCTCTTGGTAACTAAACCTAAGTAGGGGATGGAGTTGGTGATGGTACAGGGCAAGTTGGAGGATAGTATTATAGTTAAGAGATCCATTCACAGGCCAGACTTTCTATCACTCAGTTGGTATTGAGGCTCGGCCCTGTTTGCAATAGAAAATCAAGCGTTTGGACTTGAGGTCAGTAAGTACCACAGCCTTCAAGTTCTTAAGCAGACATCTCAATGGAGAGTCCTTGGATGGGTCAACTGAGTATTACCCATGGTGAGAATCATGAAAAAGAAAAGGGGAGGATATCTCAGGGATGAGAAAAACTGAGGGAGGGGAGTGGAAGGTTTGAGAAAGGCATTCCCAACTCAAATGTCCTCAAGGTCTGCAGCCAGAGCTGAGCGTCCTCAAGCCTGAGGGCAGACTGAACACAAGGTTCTGCCTCAGACCTAGGCGTCGCTGGGCCCTGGAGCAGACTGAACCCACAGGGAGATGGCTGGAGGCGTTCCTCCCAGCCAAAACTCTGCGAAAGTGATAGACTCAGTACCTGGGTTTACAACAGTGATGACGAGGCAAGGGGATAAGCTATCACTTTTGATAGGATGCTTTCATCCACAGATTCAGAGAGACTTACCAATCACTGGCCATGAAGATGGGTGAGGAGGAGGCTGTCCACAGAGTCCAGAGAGACTGAGAAGTGTTAGAATCCTCTCTCCAAGCCTCACAGAGACAGGGTGAGGGGTCAGCCTGGGTCGAGTTTCCACTGCCCACTCGTCCCCTAGTCGTAAGTCTCAGGAGGCCAGAGAAGAGGGAGAAATCGAGAATGTCCTTGCATGAGCTACCAGAATGTTAGGGTTGTTGGTGACGCAGGCTGTGAAAGAATTCACAAAGAGAAAAAAGTGCAGAGAACAAAGTTTTTAATTTTACTTTCCCAAGGGAAGGAAATGGCTCAGTGCAGAGATGTTCACTAGCACCAGCACTGAGGGGCCAGGGCTGTGAGTGGTTATCAGGTGTGGGAACAACCATCTGATGTTTCTGTTGGGCTGCAGCTTGTTTCGATGTTGTCTTTGGGTGCAGGGTCTGGTGGTCATTGTGGCCTGGTGCATCCTCTTTCATAAGTTCCTGGAGCCTCTGCACTTTTAGGACGTTTCCAATCATTTTCTAGTCCTGAGGATAAAGGCTCATAAAACAATTAGGGTCAGTCATGCTTTATGGGGTCCAGCCAGCTCTGGAAAAGATGGCTTGAGAAAGGGGTTTTTGTCCTATTACTGGGTCCTAATTCTTGTACTTCCTGTATGCCTTAAATGAGATGCAGAATAATAAAGGTGTGAACCAAGTGCTGTGGGAACAGAGAGATGTAAATGTTGGTTTAAAGCTTAATCAATGGACATGTGAATTAATGAATATTCCATCTATATCATTTCAATGTAGCTTATAGTAAAATGCCTCCCGGTGATGGAGGTGATATCATATATTGATAAGAACATATTTAATTTTCCTCATCTCAGGATTTATCTGAAATATCTAGTGCCATCCAGCTCTAAAAAATGGTTATGATTCCATAAAGGATCCTTCCATTTCCTTATGTATATAAAGTTTTTATCTTAATTGCAGAGTTAATGTTATTTCCTATTGTAGCTATTAGTGGTAATCTCTATGTACAATTTGCTTATTACAGTAAAGCTGGCTGTCTGGAGACCAGGCATCCTAAAAATCTTAGGCTTTGGTCCAAATCTGAAAACAACTGGAGAAAACATGCACACACAGTATCACCTCTGCCCATTTCCATTTATCATGGAGGAATTGTTCCTGTAGACTCTTGAAATAAACAAATGAACAAGCCTGAATGAAGTGAAGACCCCAAGGTTACAGCCCTATGTTGTAATTGATTACTTCTGCAAAAGGAAAAAAAGGAAGAATAAAGTGTAGATAAAAGTGGGACTTTTTTTGTGTTTGAGAAAGAGTAGCATGCATTAAATCAAAGGGAACAAAGAGATAAGAAAGGAAAAAAGAAGGAAAAGAACAATAGAAGTTTAGATCATCTTTTCTTTTAATGACATTGGGGAAAATGAGGATGAGGAGAGGAGTGGTCAGTAATTGATTCCTGGAATGCTAACTAAAACAATATAATAGGGCCAGAGGAACAAACTAACCCAGGAAATCTGGAGTAGCAAAGGTCTGGATGCTGGAGATGAGTGGAGAATTAGGAAAAATGCTCAATCTCTGAGAATCAGAGGCCAAGATCTAAATCAGTATGAATACCAGTATTGGAACAAGAACAAGGTAAAGTACAAGCAAAGTGAGATCTAAGGAAAAGGAGGGAAGAGTTCTATGGGGTAGTCTGTAACTCAGAGGTATTGGGGGTTTCCTTTTGGGTCTTCAGAAAGTTTTTGCAATTGTAGGTAGATAAGTTTTAAAGAATCAGCGATGGGCTCACTTGCAGCCACAGTAGTGATTACACATTAATGAAGTAATTGAAACTTGTGAACAGCCAGTACTCAAACAGTGGTGAGCAGAGCTACAATAAAAAGACAATATGATGAGATACTTCCTAAATCGCAAATTTCCATTTCCTAACAGTATAACATGTTACTGTGTATGTGTTAACAACTCCCATACATCGATACTACACTCTTCCTACTATTATTGACACTTGGATGCAAGTTGCTTTGAAATGACCATTTCTCCCTTAAACTGTTGAAACTACCTATCCCATGTACCATTGACCCAATGAAGAGTGAGATCACATCTTCAGTAACTATGGCTTAAGTCCACTTCCCTGCTGGCAGCGAAGGGCCACAAGACCTGTGTGATTTTCCATCAGCTATGCCAGCCATGTCATTACCCATATTAACTCCCATGGTTAGTCATTATACTACTTCCCTGTGTACATGCTTGATTACATTATAATCTCTCTCTTCATCACAGTGAAACTATACCACTGGTTAAATCCAACCCTTGCCAACTCAGTGCTTGACTCTATATAGCCAAATGTGGTTGAAGAAAATGCATAGTCACACCATGTTAAATTCATGACTATAAACCTCAAGTGAGTCCTTAAAACCATGTAACAATGATATTATACTTCCATAATTTAATTACTTTCTCACTCTTTCAAAGTGAGAGTCATTTAAATCCTTGCTCCTCAAAGCATGGACCATGGTCCTGCAGCGCCTTCGTCACCTTGGAGCATGTTAGAAGTACAGAATCTCAGTCATCATGCCACACTTACTAAATCTGATACTGCATTTTAACAACATCTCCATGTACTCAGTATGCACATTAAATTTTGAGAAGTTCTCATTTTCTGATGTCTCTCTTACTCACTCTGCTTTACCTGCATGGCTTCTGGCTATTCCTAAAACATATCCAGGCACATGCCTGGAACACTCCTCTTAGGTATCCACATGGTTTTTTCCCATCATCTCCTTCGAGCTTTGTTTAAATATCACTATGTCATTGCATACTAACCTGTCCACCCTGGGTCATTCTAACTCATTCTTCTGGTCACACATGACCCCCACTTTTATGCTCTATACTTTTCATTTCCATTGCACCAATTACTTTCTAACATACTATGCTATGTTCTTATTTGTTATGTATAGCTACTTATTTGTTTAGTGTCTGTCTTATCTCTCTTAAACACAAAGAGCATAAGAGCAGGGCCCTTTGCCTGTTTAGTTCACTGATGTATTTTAATCGCTTATAACATGGCTAGGACTATAGTAGGCACTCAATAAATATTTGTCAAATAAATAAGGGACAAAGTGAAAAAAGAAATGCCAGGACCTAACTCCCACACTTTAGGTTCTGGGTTAGGGCTGCAGATGAATTTGGCAACGTTGACATATAGTTCAAAGTACAATAGGGTAAGCCCACTAATAGGGTAAAATCCCCAATCCCAACTTTGCTGGTTTTGTTTGATGCACCTATCTTTCATCTACTTTTTTTTTCATACAAATGCTACATAAAAGTGTGTACTTCTTCTCTGACCTAATTTTTCTTTAATTCTCTCCTTTTTCTGAGCCCCTGGGCCTCCATGATCAAAATATTCCTTTACATTCTGAACCTCCTTAGAGTATTAACTCAACTTTCTTTTCTTAACTGAAAATTGGCTACTCAGCAGAACTTTCCCTTGAAAGAAGTTTATCCTTTCAGAACCTGCTAATCTCAGGCCGTGGCAGTGTCTTCCTTGCTCCCATTCACTGCTTCCAGACCACTGTTCCTTCTCCATACTGCCTACTCCCTGTTCCTATGCGATTTCACTCTCTTTCCCCTGCATTGTTGTTATTAACTCCTGATTGTCCCTTCTCACTACCAGTGATAATAACAAGGTTCGCTGTGCAAGTCCAGGTGGCAACTTCAGGGCTTTCATTTGCATGACCTCCAGGTGCTCAGTGATAATTCTCTGTCTTTCCACTTCAGCCACACAATTTCCATGGACACAACCTTGATTTGTATTTCCCCAAACTGTTCCATCTGTGAATTAACTAATTCAAATGTCACACTTTCAAATGACAAATTTCTAACTTCAAATTATCTGCTCATCTACTTCCACTATTAACTTTCTGGTCTCATCAGGACTTCCAGACAGTGACTCTCAGTGTGGCTGTCAGTCAGCTGCTGTTGCCAATTTCAAGTGTATCCAACGAAGAGTATGTAGTTCATAATTTTAATCACCCTTTAATCAATACTCTGAACCTTTTTACCACTTTCCTGGCCGATCTGCAAACCTGAATGAACCCAACTAAAGAACTTTTCTTTTTCTCATTTCTTGAATTCTCCTTGAGGAAACCATAGAGCTGAGATATTTTTTCATCCTCAGAATTCATGCCCATCATGAACTTACTCTTCAGGACTGCCAGAGGATTCTATTATCTTTTATAGTCAGATCTCTTTCCATTACCTGCCATAATTATTTCAATTCTCTGAATCCTTTTTCTTTCCTCTCTACCTGGGACTCCATGCTGCCTCCTGAATTGCCAAGAAAAAGAGAAGGACCAAGTTTGGCTTTCTCAGGACGGCCTCTGTGACTCACTGAGCAGTGTTCCCTTTCCTCCTGCCTTTCCTCACATAGGATTATCTACTGTTATTATATGATTTCAAATCACTCTTTCTTCTATCCCTATCTTTTCATTCATATAATTTATTAAAAATTGTCTCTTATATCAATGTGTCATACCAAGTCCTATGAGCTCTATGTTGCTCATCATTACTCTATCAGTAGAATCTAGCACAGTTTTTAGCAAAACGGTGGGCACTCCATGAGTAAGTGGTGAATGACCATTTTATTTTGCAACATATTGCAATAATAACCACTCTATGTGTGTTTAACAGCATCACATGATTTGTGTGCATTACTTCCCCACAAGCCTAACAGATAAATATTACGTCGCTACAACAAATGAAGGCCTCAGGATCCTGTGAAGTTAAATGTCAGGGGTGCACATAAACATGGTGTGAGCATGGTGTGGGCAGTGCACAGAGCCACCTGCCTCTCAGTACATTGTCCTGAAGGCCTTCAGACTGGCGGCCTTCAGCATGTGGAACTATCAGTCCCCATCATCCTTCAGAAGCTCATAATCTGGTAGAAGTGTCCAACTGTATCATTGCAATAACATGGGGTGACAATTAAGACAGTTAGGGAAAGCTTGTTGAAAGAGCACACAGGTGGAGCACCCTGCTCCTGCTGCCTGATTCACTAGACTAGGAATAATAATCAAAGAAAGAACCCTGTTGTGGGTGAAGATCCTATTTCTATGGTGACAGCTAAGCCATGAGACATTATAGCAAGACTTGTCCGCACATGAAGTGCTCTGTGCACAGTGGCATATCAGTTAGGATGTCAAAGAATTAATTCTGCATCAAGAGTTACAATGAGAAAATAAAGAACAGGAACATAAAAAGATGGTGCGAATTTTGAAACCAAAAAGGAGAAGAACAAAATAAGAAAGAAAATCTGTATACACATTTAAAATAGCAGTGATAAAAACCTGATTGATGGGAAGGAGGCAATGGCCATGGGTGACTGTGAAGACAGCAGGTCGTTTCCTTGAGTCGGACAGAATTGGTTCTAACCCCAGCCCTACAACTTCCTCACTGAGTGACTGCTTTAGGATCTCTGAGCTGTCCATTGAGAAATGGCAACAATAATAAAAGCTTAATAATATTACCAATCTCACAGGATCCTTGTGAGAATTAAAAGATATGTTCACATGCACTTTGCTTAGCAAGTATTTAATAAATGGTAGCTATTATTATTAATCAATGAAGTGAATATATGCCTCATGCTGAGATTTTGTACTCTACCTCTGTATCAGAAGCATTTGATAAGCTTTAGCTCTGAATATTCTGAGTCAGTGTGGGTCTTGGATGGAGAACAGGTATTTCTATTTTTTAAAGAGCTCTGCAGATATGCTGATGCACAGCTAAGGTAGAACTATTAATGGAGACTTCATGTGTACGATGATTTTCAACTTTGTGCATAAGGAGCACCTGGTGAGCACCCTGGAAATGCAGATTCCAAGGCTCCTACTCCACAGCATTTGTGGTCAGTGGACCCAAAGGGGGGCCCAGACCATACTTTGAAATACTCTGGCCCCAACCACACTGTATATTAATGTTCTCTGTTAACAAATTTGAAGGTCTGGCTCAAACTCACTGCAAAGGACAAAACATTTTTAAGGACACATGTAGAACCATATGATTTTTAATTGATGTATAGTTGATTTTTTTTTAACCATGTGAATTTTGACATGACACTATAGTGATTCAGACCCATAACTGAAAAGTCAGATTTTGCTTTTCCAAATCATCCAGGAAAGTTTGACTGTAACACTGTGATTGATATATATATATACACACACACACATATATATATACACACACACACACATATATATCTCCCCCCATACCAGAAGCCATTTTTGCCTATGGCCTACAGAAAGGAAGCACAAGAAGCCGAGCAGTCCAACCCTGGCAACTGAAGCCAACAGCAGCAGTATCAGGTGTCATGATCAAGTAACCTGGATTCCAGTTTTCTGTGCATAGAGGGAGTCATTGTGAGGTAGGACTCAAACGAGAAGCTCCAATAAGCTTTTGTTGAACAGAAATGGACCGAACTGCCATCTTCCTGCCAGAAAGCTTAATAAGCTGGCTTCTTACAGCCCCACAGCACAATTTAGAAGGGGCCAGACAGAGTCAGAAGGTAGACAGCAGAGAGCACGCAGTGCAGAAAGACCATTCCCAGGCACTAAGTGGCTGAGATGAGCACTTTTCAGAGCTTTGGAAGGAGAGTAAATTTTTGGAAGGAGAGTAAATTTTAAGTCCCAGAATTATGCAGACAATAGAGCAGCTACAGGTTACAGAAATATCACAGATAACACCTCCAAAGAGTCTAAATGTAAGGCAGCTCTATCCAGGGAGTCTGAGAATTCTCTACTATTAAAATTAATAACTGTGGCTCTGTTCTCATGCAGGACATAAAAAGTGTGGGATGAGGAGGAGGTCAGCAGATGGCAGCACTGGATGATGAGGAAGAGAATGCAAATGACCTGAGACAGAACTCTTTCCCTTGCCCTCCCTCCCCTTGCACCCAACACACGGTCTCAAGAGGAGAGCACATGCACGATGCAATTGTTTGTAGTTTTTAATACATATTCACACATTGATAGTTTTTTGAATGTGTAGCCCTTTTTCAGTCCATGTGTCCTGTTATCCTGTACTAAGCCTTTTGTTTCTTCACATGTTTCCATAAAGATGACCACCTTATAAAGCCTATTCCTTGTGAAGTCTGCTGCACTCTTACAAGCACTGTCCAACAGCTGAGCAGTTTATGATGCTGACTGAAGCCGTGTGTTAAGGTATATTTAAGTAGAGAGGAAATCGTCTTTCTTCCTATGTAATAACTGCTTCAAAATACCATCAGCTTATGTAAAATTGTTAGTAAATATTATTGTTCTAGAATTTTCAATCATGGAAGCAGTTTTTAAGAATCTTGGTGGTTGTTCAAACAAAAATTGAAGGACCCTATGATGATGGCAAGTGTTGTGATGAAAAGGGAAATCATGGGTCATTTTCTCAAATGTTCAACTGAGGGAAAGAGCAGAAGGTCAAGGGTGACAGTAGCAAAGAACAGTGGTACCGAATATTACACATCAAATGAGGAAAGATTTTGCACTCAAGAGAAAAAGTAATATATCTGGAGTTAGCAATGGTGAGCTAAGAGATTGCCAAAGTGCTTTTTGCTCTCTGAGGTAGCAGAACCAGGCCATATGAGAAGAAACAGGCAGTACTGGACAGGTCTTCTGGGGAAGCATGCCCTGACTTGGTTTCGTTAGCGTAGGAAGTTTGAGGAAGCATTGAGTGAAAAAGATGTAGATAAATATGTTTACCACGTAGCTAGGATTCCCGAGAGCACTGGGATGGATTGACAGAAAAATCAACTTAAAAAAAGAGCTAAAAGGAAGAAATCAGAGTTGTGCATGGATTGCGGGGTTGACAAAGTGTTTCCAACAGGGTGTTGTGTTTGTCTAGTGACCAAGGACAAAAGTGGTAAGGGACATAGTTATAATGGTAGTCTCTGAGGCTGGCAATTTAGAAAGACGGATGAGGCTGTTAGATTCAGCATACAGATGGTATATTCCTGAATTTGTTGGCTGTTTTTGCTTGCTGTGGTTGGTTTTGAGGCTTTTGGGTGGGTTGTTTTTTAACAGTGGATTCCTTAGAGGCACTAGCAGGAAAATATTTGGATCTTGAGATTTCTAACCTCCAGGTGTAATTCCAGTTACTCAATACTTTGAACATGCTATTGAGGTCATTGAACTTGGATAAAAATAGACTTTAACTACAGTTCAGTAGGGGTGGTTGTAGGGTATTAGTTTGATCCTGAATTCTTGTCTCATTATTTAATTTAGCTCCTAAACAATCCCGCAATTTAGATATCATGACACATTTGAACAATGGGCTAAAATAACTGTTTCAGCAGGAGAGAACTACAGTATTCTTAACGTCTTCTTAACAGGAGGAAGACACTGAGGAGGCAATCACTTGTGCCTGGAATTCTGTTCAAGGTGAGGTTTAGGGAGAGTCTGGAGAAATGTGTGGGCTGCTGTCATATCAGCACTAGTACAACATTCTCTTCAGAGAGTGATCAGGCTTCGGTGGTTCAAGAACATACTTTTCTCAAAACACTAACACATTTTTGAAACAATGAAGAATGTTTTATTTTTATATTCATCACAGAACACATAAACTTGGGTAAGTATGTAGGCAGATAAGAGGGTATATGATCATTGTCTCATTGACCTTAAAATTATTGATATTTTAAATAAAATAATGATGGTAAAAGCCCAAAGGGTTATTATACAACAATGGTGAAGAAGGTGATTGCTTCAAGAGTAAGAACATTACTCAGCAAGATTTTCATGGCTCTTTATTTGATAGCTTAATTTAAGTTATACTGCCTAGGAAGTCATTGAACATTATGCATTAACGCATCTTTATTTGAAAAAAGGAGCAAAAGTTCTGGAAGTTGATATTACAGGGGGAGAAATGCCAGTATGCTGGCAGATTTATATCTGGCATCACCTACAGTGTACAGCAGAGGGCCTTTTTTGTTTGTTTGTTTTTGTATTCATCCCCGAGCTGCAGTGGGTCTTCAACTATTGTCTGGGAGATGATAGTTTGCTGCCCTTCCTCCAGTGACTGAAGGTTTTTGTTCCATAGGATTTAGGATCTGGTTGGGGTTTCCTGCTTCTTTGGCAGAAAGGACATCTTGCCTCCTCCAGGCTGCACCACTGACAGAAGTTTTCTTTAGTCACTAACCTGCCAGCAATCTTTCTCTTAGCATCCGCTGGAAGCCTGTAGAGAAGAGACTGTAAGTGGGTGAAGATTCCCGTTGTGTCTGTGGCTCCCAGGGAGCCTTTTCTCTCACAAATTGCCTGAACATTTTAGCTGAATTCTTGTTACCTGTTTGTGTGCATCTGGCACGTGTATCTTCCTCTCCTTACACTACACACCACAGATGAAGTGTGCTCATGTCTCATCTCTGCTTGCAGGGATCCTTTCCCTTGGAATTCATACTACTAGTTGCCCTGCAAACTTAGCTCTCTGATGGATTCAAGACAGGGCATAATTTTGCAGTTTCTCAGATTTTTACTTGTTCTCAGTATAGGAGCCATGTTTTCCATATGCCTAGGTCTGAGGCAGGAGCACCAGGCACTGTAGCTTTTTTAAATGTTTACTATTTTGCTGTTTCTCTGTTATGTTTGGGGTGAGTACTCAATATGATGTCTAAATTTATAAGTCTGGAGTTCTTTTATTTTTTGTTATTTTTATTATTTTTAATTTTTTTCTAGGATTATCTATTTTCATATTTTTCTGTTCTTCATTTATAGCTGATAATCTTTGGTTCTTAGTTTATATTTTTTATGGGTGTCAGTTCTATCTCTTTGAGGATATCAAATATACTTATGTTAAGGTGACTTTTAGATTGCTCTGTTTTATTCAATTCATTGGAAATGAATTAGTCTTGGATTATAATTTTGTTAATTGAGTTTCTCAAAAAACAGTTTTTCAGCAATAATTTAGGGCACTAATTTGCAGGGGTTTTTTTTTTTTGAGTAGTTGATTTCTTTGTGTGTTTGCCCATCATATATTTTTAACAATTTTACTGGTCTCTCTATCCTTGGGTCCCAAGTTCGGAACAAGGCCTTATTTTTGTAACATGGAGCTGTTGATACACATAGAGTATCAGCTGCACATTTCATCTCCATGTCCAGGTTGCACAGATGCCCCTTGCCCTGCTTGGAGGAGAAGGCCTAGGTAGGGGTCACCTGCTTATCAGTTCTAATCTTTGATGTCACAACAGAATGTCCTTGGCTGCACAGTAATCCTTTAGTCCCTTTCTGTTTGCTGAAACTGACTTCCTCATGGCCTCTTAAGTTTATCCAGCTCTAGAAACTAACAGGCCTATGACCTTAACCCTCCTTACCACTGTATGTTTCTTATCTATTCCAGGCTTTTATCATGTCTTTGAGCATTACTAATATGTTTGGATTCTCCAGAGAAATATAACCAATAGAGTACATGTGGATAAAAATATACATTCTGTTGGCTATGTATGTGTGTGTGTGTGTGTGTGTGTATATATATAATAAGAATTTGACTCATGATTATGGAAGTTAAGGACCCCTAACATCTGTGGTCTGTAAAATGAAGACCTGATGGCAGAGTTTCAATCTGAGTTTGTAGGTCCGGAAAACAGAATAGTTTATGGAATAAGTTCTAGTTCAAGTCAGTCAGAAGAAAGGAGAAGATTAGTGTTTCAGGTCATAGACAGTCAAGCAAAGTGAGACAGTTCTCTCTTATTCTGTCTTTTTGTTCTGTTCAAGCTTTCAATAGATTAAGATCCATCCACATTTGGGAGGGCAATCTGCTTTACTCAGTCTACTGATTCAAATGTTAATGTTATGTAAAAGCATCTGCATAGACACACCCAGAAATTATGTTTAACCAAATATTTGGGCACCCCACAGCCCAGTCAAAAATATATTTTGTTGCTGATCTAAGTCTGGTTTGAGGAAAGCACTTAAACATGAATCTACACCACCACCTTGACCAGAAATCTAGATGGGATTCATTTTACACTTCCATTTTGTAATAAAAAGTAGACAAATTCACATAGTAAACAATGTATGTCTAACAACACAAATAAATACTTAAGCCAATACTACAACTTGGATAACTGTACACAGGTAATAGTGCATGGAATTTAATCACAAATATAATGAGGATGAATAAATTGATGATAGACAGATAATAATGGATATAGCTGTAGATCCTAGTCCCAGCAATTACTCTCTCTGTGGTTGGTCATGACTCTCAAATTCTTCCAAATTCTTTAAACTCAGTGTTTCAATCTACTCACCTATCTAGTAAAGATGGAAAATAGTACCTATTTCATCAGACTGATAGTAAGATCATATAAAGAGCTTAAAATAGTATCTGACACATAGAAAGCTCTTAATAGATGTTGTCTATTGTTATTATTATTATTTGTATATATGTATTATGGGTGTATACAAAATTAAGTAGTATGTGCATTCTTGTTTGCATTCAGTTATCCTAGGGCAAAGCATGGAATGAGACCTAAGTAGTCATAGCTTTGAAGTTTATTACCTGTACTTTTATTTTTCTATACTGGCTGTCTTGATTGCAAACATTATACATTAGGCTCTACCCACTAGCCCTACAAACCTAAATCCATACAATGGTCAAGTTTATTCACACACAAAGAAAAATTTCAATAGGCCTAATAATGATGTTATGTTTAGTTTTTAGTTTCATTGACTATTAAATATAAGTATTTATTCTGTTTAAAATATTATTTGGTCATATCTAACTTTCAATATCCTTCTACAAAGCACATTTACACATAATTTATATATGGCTTTGAATTTTATGTCATTGAACAAATAGAAACTACTAGGCAAAAGCTCCTTTAACTTCCCATCAAATTTACAAATTTACCTGTATTTCTACTTATCTCCCCTCTCTTAGCTTTAGCTTCAGGGCTATTCTACATTCTGGAGAACCTTATCAACCTTCTCTCTGTTATCATTAACCTGACCTTCTCTACTTGCTTTCGTTCCATCAACATTTCAAAATCAATCTCTCTAATAATAAAAACAAAAACAAAAAGCCAAAACCCTCCAAAATAAAAACACTTCCTCTGACCCAGTTTCACTCTTCAGCTATAAATCAATCTCTGTCCTCCTCTTTACAATCAAATTTTTTGAATGAATTTTCCATAATTGATGTTTTCACTTCCTCCCCTCACACTGACAATTAAACGCACTTCAGTCTGACTTCTACTCTGAATATGCCACAGTAAATGTTTGTACTGAGGTCACTGATGTCTGCCTTGGACACTGTCCATTTCTCATTCTGCTCCCCCTCACCAGTATTTGATTTCCCTTTTACCTAAATTCAAAAATGCTACCATTCTTCTGATTCTTAGCCTCTTCTCTTCCCTGTTTACAAACTGCCCCTAATGATCTCTGCCAGTCACTGGTACAGCTTCACTTACCATGCAAGTGGTGACAATTCCAAAGAAAATGTCTGTACTGCTCTCCTGTACTTCAGATCCATAATAATCCACCCAGTTGTTTTTTATTAAGATTTTATTTATTTATGTTTAGAGATAGGGGAAGGGAGGGAGACAGAGAAGGAGAGAAACATCAGTGTGTGGTTGCCTCTCATACACTCCTAACTGGGGACATGGCCCGCAACTGAGGCATGTGTCCTGACTGGAATCAAACCGGTGACCCTCTGGTTCACAGGCTGGCACTCAGTCCACTGAGCCACACCAGCAGGGCTTGAGTTTATCCACTTGGATTTCACAGGTATTTAAAATTCAACATAGTCAAATAAAATGAATTATTTTCCTCCCCGACACTGCTAGTTCTTCAGAATTCTCTACCTAAGTAAATGGTAGGTACAACCAGCAGCTCATTTCCTCAAGCAGGAAATCTGTAGATGATCTTGAATTCTCCCTCTTCCTCACCTTCCTCCTCATGGCCTGTCAATTCTGTTACTTGAATAGCTTTCACAGTTTTCCACTTCCATCCATTTCCACTGCTAGCACCCTAGCATACACTACCATCATCCTGGTAGGAGGGGTGTGAACATCACTGAATAACAGCAATAACCTCTCAACCACTCTTCTTTCTAACATGCAGGCATCCTTGATTTTTCTTGTGCTCCACAGATGTTGCAAACTGAAGTCAAGATCCTCCATCAGTAAGAAGATTACAACTCACTTTATTGCAGTGGTCTGGAAGCAAACCGCAATATCTCTGGATATGCATATATTTCTTTATCGTTCACTCATCTATCAAAAAATGCTTATGAAGTATTTACATGTGCAAGATAACCAAAGTGCCAAACACTCTAACAAATTTTTTAAAAAAGAAAAAGCTCATAAATCACTTTACAATTAGGTAGATGAGAAATGCATAAAAATCACTATAAGTCAAATAGTGATGCTTACAACAAAGTTATTACAGATGAAGTGCCAGAGAAGTTCAGAAGAAAGCATTACTTCCACTCTGGGGAAAAAAAGGGAGGAAGTTTCATGGAAGAGGGGATATTTGAGCTAAACTATTCATATTTGAGAGTACTAGGTTGGAAAAGATAAAGGGACAGAAGTGTTTGGAAAGGGAATGCTCCAGAAAGTAAAGTAAAAAAAAAGAAAAGAAACAATGAAGTTAAGACCTGTAGGGTGCAAGTATGTAAATCATTGAATCTGGCCACAAGGCAGGGTGCTTGGAGGTATACAGTGGAAGATAAGCTGAGAAATAAATGCTTAGCATAATTCATGGGGGTGCATTTTTCAACATTCCCTCCCCCTCAGTACATTGCATTGTATTAAGAACATACAGAGGAGATAGGGCCATATTAGAAATTCTCACCAAATTGAAAAAGAAAGGGCATCTGTCTGGACTCTGCAAAAATGAGGTGTGACCCAGAATGATGAAATGGCTCTTCTGTGCACTTTACTCATCAAGTCTAACAACTCTAGAGTTAGAGTACACCTGCTTCCTCCCTCCCCTTGCAGTCTTTACAAGGGGAAATTTCTATTAGGGAATCCTTCCAAGCTTTACATTAGCTCCCTGTACCTGTCGGAGCAAATATCTAGCACCTCCTAGTAATCAAAATGTTATAGTTCACTCTAAGTGGCTGTTACATAAATAAACAGAAACCTCAGCATAGAAGAATATAGATTTAAGGTAAAACCAAAAAGATTCCTTTTCATATTTATATCACAAATATTGAGTTCTTCTAATACATTTTCCTTTGTGAGAATGCTGGAATAATTATGAACCTGCTACTCCAGACCTGAAACCTGGTTCATGAATTTAAAGATTATAATTACTATTTTAGGTATCGAATATAGTACTTTTATTTCTCTGAAAAAAGAGAAAAAGAGAAAGAAGTGGGAGAATGCAATTATCTGCAACTTGAATTTGAAGACACTTAAATAATTTTGTTTACATTACATATTTATATTGATTTCCTGATATGGTAGGGACACAACACCTCTATTTATATATAAATACTGGAGGAACACTTATATATATATATAAAATAGTTTCTGCTGAAGTAGATTATTAAGAAATACTCACTTGATATTGTATGAGGAAGTATTTTGCTACTTTAAGGTAGCCCATAAATTATAATTGAACACATTTAAAACAAAACATAGTTATTGATTATAAACAACAAAATCCACTCCAAAGTATTCTTTGCCACATTTATTTTAAGTCAGTTATTTTTTAAAAATATATTTTTCTATAGTATCTTTTTTCTAAGTCTATTTAAGATTTGTTTTTCATTAAAAGATTTGGCATTAAGACTTCTTTTATTTCCTAGATTTCATTCTCCGCACCTTTTCTGGACCTCAATATTACATCTAGCCAGATTTTTCTTTATGAATTTAATATATCCCACTTCACATTTCTCTTCTTCAAACATGCTCAGTTCTTATGGAGTTAAAAGCCTAACCTTACTTTCTTCATGGGTGGTCTAAATTTTATATGCTTTATTGTTTTGTTCATTTACATCAGTTTACTCATTTGTTTATGTATTCATTCAAAACAAATATGCAAATTTCAAGCCCTTTTAAGAGCTGAATCAGATACTTCTTTCTTAATAAAGGCTTTCGGAAGTCCATTTCCCCTTCCCCTCAGTCCCCCATCCTTCTCTGAATTCCCATTACTCTATTTATTCGCTTGCACTGTTTTGCTTCATACTTTTGTTATTTGTATATTGTTTTGTCTGACCTCCTAAGTAAAAGCTCTTTGAGGGTAGTGACTGTCCTGTGCATCTTCTTGTCTCCTGAATGTCTAATGAATTACTTAGACAATTCCTTTCAATGAACATTCACTAAACATCTAATGTATTCAAGGCATTAGTTTCTAGAATCTGTATTTCATCAAGCAGGTTTAGAGACGGAACTCAAAATAGCATAAACAAATTGAACAAAGACTTTGAGATGAAAAAGCAGAAGGTGTGGTTTCACAACATGTAATTTACTTTGGCTAGAGAGAAGGAACTGCAAAGGAGTGAATGGGAGAAGAAGTGAGAGTACATGTGGTAAACTGTAATTATAGCTGTAGGTTAGGTCTGCCCAGAAAGTTTTTCACCCCTCTTTTTCTGGTGACAATCCTAGGCTTTTCCTACATCAGCCTCCATTGTTTGTGTACACCTTGTTGGAGCCCCTTACCCAGTGTAGGGGTGTATCATGTCTCCTGGACTTGGCAAAGCATATTAACTCTACCTCTAGTCATAGAAAAGAGCATGTGATCCAAGCACAATCCTTTGAAGTCCCCCATAGGATTTCTTTTCTGGAGCTAACAAATTAATTTTCCTTAGGGATGCAGCTTGAAGGGCATATTGGAGTCCCCGATGGTCATCTTGCTCCAGACCTAAAGAGAGACGGCCTGAAGATAAAGCTGAGGCTCACTAAGGAATGAAGACAGAGAAAGAGAAAAAATGACCTCAATTAAGCCTCTGAATGGAGTCATGCTGAGAGCTCAGTGCACCCTAAATTTCTCAGTTTCATAACCCAATAAATTGTGATTTTGCTTTTTGAGAGTTTGCTTGTTTTACTGCATTAAGCTTGAGTTAGTTTTTGTCAGTTACATTGTAAAGAGAGTGGATGATGTTGAAAAGTAGTCTGGTTTTTACTGTAAAGACAGAAGACTACTGAAGATTTTGAGGAAAGCATTATGTAATCAGAATTATATCACCTTTCATCCATCCATTCCCTGATTAGTCAGTCTTCTTAACCCAATGGTCTTCCCTTTTTTTCTACTCATTTTTTTCCTGCAAAAGTGTTGCTAGAATCAGTTTGTAATTTCTTTACAGTTTGTGATGATATTAATAATTTATTTTTTTCAAGATAAAAATTACAAACTGAGAAAGGGTTAAAAATTATGCTCTTTGTGCCAGATTTTAGTTTGAATCCAGCTTTACCATGTTTTAGTTGTGTGATGTGGAACAACTCACATAAAAATGGGACTTCAGTTTCCTCATGTATAGAATGGGGTTAGTAAACCTAAATCGTAGTTTAGCTGTAAGGATTCAGAAAGATTATTAATAGGTAGTGGCTGAAATAAAATGTTCAATGTAGGGTATGTATAAGCTATAAAATGTAAAAAGTGTGTTTTTTAACTCTCTCCCAATGTGAAGTATTTTGGATGAATGCTTTCTTATCTTAATTTTACATTTATGTGTAGTATTTCTAATTTTTCTTTTATTAGTGAGTGATATCATAACTAATTAGTTTCTTCCTTTGAAATTTTTCAGATAGATCTTCCTCTTTCCATTCTAGTTTTTAACATGTAAAGTTTGACCTGATGACCTGAACAGATTTCTTAGCCCATATGTATCCTCTTCTAGTCTAATTAGTGTTCTGCTGATAGAATAATCTTTCTAAGGCATTATTTTTTGTATAAATAAGAACTTATATTTTTCCTACTAGGAATCACACTAAGTCCAAGTTCATTTGCTTCATTTGCAAAATCTTCACAGCATTAGTTTTTCAACTACATACCATCTATTTTTACTTAGCTGTATTATATTTACATGTAATAAATTTCATCCATTTTAAGTGTAGAGTTTGATCAATTTTGGCAATTGTAAGCTCAGAACCACCATTACAAGTGAGATACAGAACATCACCAATAGTCTCAAAAGTTCCCTCATGACCCTGTGCCATTATAAGCTACACAACCCAGGCTCTAGGCAAACACTGATCTTCAGTCTATACAATAATTTTCCTTTTTAAAGAATTTTCTATCATTGGAATCATGAAGCAAGCAGACTTTTGTGTTGGACTTCTTTAACTTAGTATATTTTTTGAGATTTGTTTTCATAGTGTGCCTTTCAATATTAAATGTTCTGTTCTGTTTCTGATAGTATCCCAAAGTATAGCTATAGCACAGTTTGTTAATCCCTTCACCAGTAAATAAACATTTAGTGTGTTTCCAGCTTGGGGCCATTATGAACACCTATGAAAATTTGCATAAAAATCTTTGTGTGGACCTATACATTCACTTCTTATGATAAATACTTATGAGTGGAGTTGCTAGGTCCTATGACAAATATATGTATATTGTTATAAGAAACTGCTAAAGAATTTTCTAAAGTGGATGCATCATTTTGCATACCACCACCAATATATGACAGCTTCAGCTGTCATTAATTCTTCAAATATTTCTTGGCCCTTTTGCTGTTCTCCTTTTGGGTCTGTTTATATTATCTGTTTATTTTCTTTAGATTGTCTTTCTTCTTTACATTGGATAATATTTAGTGTTCCATCTTCAAGTTCATGACTAGTTCCTCAGTCATTTCCATTGTTTCAATTTTAAGACCATCCAGTGAATTTCTTACATATTATTTTTCAGTTTTAGAATGTCCTTTGGTTCTTTTTATTATTTTCCTTCCTTCCTTCCTTCCTTTCTTCCTTCCTTCCTTCTTTCCTTCCTTCCTTTCCTCACTGCAAGCATACATAAAAAGACTTTATGAAAGGTAATTATAACGGCTGTTTTAAAATCCTGGTTCTCTCATTTCAACATACAGATAATCTAGGGTTTGGTCTTTATTGATTTTCTTTTTTCTTGAGAACACACTCTATTTTCCTGTATTTTTGTAATTTTGGATTATATCTTGAACATTATGAATATTAAGTTATGGAGACTCTGAATTTTATTGTTTTTCCTCTAAAGTATATTACTTCTTATTTCTGCAAAATTTTTTCTTGGTTTCATTCTAGCTGCAAACTGTTTGAGCAATAATTTCAGTGCTAACTGAGATCTATTTTCTTTAACCAAGCCATTATGGATTTGTTGCATATGCATATGGTTCAGGGTTAATCAAAGATGTGAGCAGACAAAATTTGAGCATTTCCTGTATGTCTATTTAATTTTCCCTGATAGTCTCCTCTTAGTTTCCCCTGGATTCATTCTTCTGATTCCTCAGTCCAAGGAATCACTGGTTTTCCCACCACACTGACTGCGCCTGGTTCCAGGTGAGTATCTGCAAAAGGAACTCACTCTATCCAGTTCCCATTCTCTGTGTGTGAATTTCCTGTGAGATCCTGCATCCTTCTGTTTATTATAAAGTGTATTTATGTATCCGCTTTTTTCTGTTGTATCCAGAGTTCATAGTTTTCTTTATGAAGGTCAGTCTAATAGGATCTTATTCAGCCCTTATCAGAAGCCAGTCCTTCAAATTTCTTAAAAAAAATACTGTTTATCTAGAAGACAAATTTATTCAGGCCATGAGTTACTTATCTTTCCTCCACATAAAATAAGTCAAATTAATCCTATAAGTCTAACTAGAAATTCAGTCCTCAAATTGATCTAGCTGCCTTGGATTTGTTCTCTCTCTCTGCTTTATACTTATTAAAGTTTTAGACAGTTCTTGACTTTTTTTTTGTTTAACAATATAGAACAACTAAACTTCAGGCATTTACGAGGACTCTTCAACTTAAAAGTTTTCTCCTAAACTCCAATTAAATACAAACTTGAAGCAACTAATGTTTGAAATCCATATTCTCATACCTCTTCACTCTTTTTAGCTCAGGAAGATAATGTGTAATAGTGGTAAGTTAATTGAATTTGGAATCAGTGGGCATAGTTTAAAGTCTACACTGTTGTGCCTTAGATCTGATAATTTACCTGGGCCTTAGTTTCTCCATCTGTAAAACAGATATCCTGAAAATCCCTAAATCATAAAGATGATATGTTTGACAGTACCATGCACCCAGTCACTCTGGCTCAAAAATCAATAATCTTTCAAAACATTTTCTCACATTCCATAATCAAACATTTTCAAAGTGTTTCTTCTATTAATGCACTTTTCGTATTTTAGTTGTTGTTGCTATGTAGTTCAGACACCTACATCTTTTGTGTGTGTGTGTACTACTGCAATAATTTCATAACTGGTTTCCTGCCTTTGGTTTTACCTCTCCTCCTAATCCACTCCCCATGCTGCTGCAAACAGACTTTTCTAAAATACATCACACTACTTTACTGAAAGCCCTCCACTGGCCCTGTCTAAGTGTCATGTCCAAATTTCATTGCCTGACACACAAGTTCCCTCATTATGTAACCCTTCTTACTCATTTCCTGCTACTTGCCTGCATGCCTCCCCAGCTTCAACTAACCTGAGCTGCTTGCATTTAATAATACATTTTGCCTGCCAGTGAGCTCAGACCTTTGCACATGTTGCTCCTCTGTTTGGAATGACCTTCCTTGGAAAGTCTTTTGGTATTGTGCACGACGGCATCTTATTGTCTAGGTATGATCCTACTCAAAACATATTGTACAAATGGAAAAGAACCAAGTCTCATAGTTCTTTTGATCCTTCAATAATGGGGTAATGGGTACAGATGGGCACTCAAAGGATTGGTGAGTGAGAGATCATTTTACTGAATAATACAAAGCAATCTTGACTTACTTAAGAACTAAATTTGTAATATATTATACAGATGATTTGAGGTATTTATATGTTTCCATAAATTTCAGATCTTTAGATAATTATGAAAAAAAAGAATTTCAGAACTTAAGAAAATAACATTACCTAGGTATATTTTTTAAAACAGTAAAACTCTGGGAAATGAGCAAATGCAGAATCTAAGTCATATGTAATAAAGTACGATTGGCTCTTAAATGAACAAGGTATCTCAGGAAGTACTGTATCATTATTTTATGAACACATTTAGGGCTAATATATGTCCATTCTAAACATTATCTCAAAAAAGCGGGACCTATGTCCTGTAATTATGGCTTTAATGTATTTTAAGTAAGACATACATTTTTAAGAAATGCCTTTCAAGAATATCTGAGCACATTCCTATGCCTTTATGTTCAACTATTGGCTGAAGTTAGAGCTAGTCTGTAATCATGCCCCTAAGATTGCTGTTAGTGAGTCAAATTGACTTCATTCATTCATTCATTTGTTCATTCAACTATGTGTAGAGAACCACAATGAATCGGGCATACTTCTAGGTGCTTGACATCAGCAGTAAACAAAATAGACTAAGACTCTGATTTCATAGCATTTACCTTCTAGTGAGGAGAAGCAAATAATAAACAAATAAATATAATCAGGTTTTAGTAAGTACTCTGAAGAAAATATAAAACTGTTAAGGAGACAGAGATTGAAGGGGAAGAGAATGTTATTTTAGATAGTAGTTAGTGAAGACATTCTTTGAAGGTGACATTTAAGCAGAGATCTACATGAGTGCAGAAGGAAGACACATAGCTACCAGGAAGTAGCAAATGTCCTGGGAAAATGCAGTACTGAATTCCTTCTAAAAAGAAGGAATGATGTGTCACATTTAATATAGTTTTAAAAAATCACATTACATATGTTAGAACCCTAGGTTTCTTATTTATTGCTGTTAATTAATTAAGAGTGATACTTCAGCCCTAACTGGTGTGGCTGAATGTATTGGTCTTTTTCTGCAAACCAGGAGGTCAAGGTTCAGATTCCCAGTCAGGGCCCAGGCCTGGCTTGTGGACCAGGTCCTTCCTTGACTGGGGGTGGACAAGAGGCAGCCCATTCTCCTGCAGCACATGGTGTGTGTGTCTCTCTCTCCCTCTCTCTCTAAAAAATGGTAAAACGAAATCTCAAAAGAAGTGATACTTCGGGGAAACTGCTATCTGAGTGTTGGTTATTTAAAAATTCCTTCTTTCCCCAGAACTTTACAGATTAAAACATACATGCAATTGAAGTATATGAAACAAGTCTTAAGAAAAAACATGTCTACACTGCCAGTGAATTATCCTAGTGATTTCCTACTGGTGGATCTTTGTTGTTGTTGTTTTGATTACTACACATTGCGATCAATGAATCTAATGCTTCTGTTGGCAAGGCCCTGTTCCCCAACTCACATTTAAAAATTCACCCACGGACGCTGGTAGGAGGTGGGTGGGTGTAAACTATGTGGGGTAATGAGTCACACCTATCACTGATTAGCTATAATGAATTTTTAAAAATCACCTATCCAGCAGCAGCAGCAGATGTGGGCGCAGCCAGGGGGAAGAGGCCAAAGGCAGTGAGTGGCGCTGCATTTACACTACTCCCACTAACGGGACCAAAACAGACGCTACAATTCGGAGCTTATTCTGCCTCTAGCTGGTGGAAACGGAAAATGCGGGGGGCGGGGGATGGGGGAAGTTTGGTGGCAAGAGATCTACCAAAGGGGGGAAAAAAAACTGCAGACACACAGTAAAAGGCTATTGCCTCCAACTCCACGTTCTTAGTCTCCAAGACGAAGGGGCCTGGAAAGGGAGGACGATGACACCGAGAACAGAGAAACTCATTGCGTCCGAGGCCTCGCGGCTCCGCGGAGGTGCTGGTCCACTCGCTAGCTCCTCAGAGTGGTTTGGTGAACGTCACTCGTGACGCCCGGGGGCCTTAACCGGTCCAGCCGCCTCGAGTGCATCGGCTGCTGCGGGTGGAGGTTGCTCGGTCGCCGCAGGACCAGGGAGTGAGGGATGAGGGCGAAACTTGTAAAGAGAGGGACCGCCATCAACATCAAGTCGGCCACCCCGGACACTCATCCCTGAAAACCCACCCCCACTGCGATCACAGCTCCGGCTCGGGGGGAGGAGGAGGTGGACGGGGGAGGAGGAGGTGGACAGGGGAGGGGGATGCTGTGCAATAAACTGGGCCGGGAAGGGGTGGCAAGGGTGGAAATCCTGGCTGTGAGCGGGCAGGACGGGGTCTGAAGAATGGGTCTAGCTTGATTCAGGCTCCTGAACCCGGCAACGCCGCCACGGATGGGGGAGTGGGAGAGGAGGCTGTGCTGCGTGTGTGCGCGCGTGTGTGCGGGTGTGTGTGCGCGTGTCTACAGGTAGCAGCGGCGGCGGGGACCGGAGCAGGGGACGCATCTGCAGCCACCTCCCCTCCTGTGAAATTCCGAGGGGACTGCTCACTTAACGGACGGATCTGTACCCTCGGGAGATCTTCTCATCCTCTCCATTTCCACGCGTCGCAGCTGTCTTCCAGTTTCAAGTGTGTGTTTGGGGTATTTTATTTTATTTTATTTTATTTTATTTATTTTTTTCCTTCTCCCTCTAAATCTTCTTGGGAATTCTACAAATTGGAGCAGGTGGCTCCTGATACGAAATCTTTGGATACATTTGGCTTGCCAAGTTTTTATCTTGCCCGTCCCCTCCGTCTTTCAGAGGCATCTGTGGTGCTTTTCTTTTTGGATTTCTATGCAGAAAACGTATATATGTTTATATACCAACCACATAATATATAAATACATATATGCGTGTCCAAGCACTTGGTTTTCATCTCTCTTCCCGACAAAGCGGAATGTTTTGAAGCCGATGGATAACGAGAACGGTATTAACATTCTTTTGATCCTGTTTTTTAAAAAAGGGAGGGAGCATGAAGAATTGTTTAACATTCGGCCATCGTTTGGCTGCACACTAAGCATCTCGAAGTATTTATGGTTGCAGATCAGGTGCAAACGGGGCTTAGAGAGAAAGGTAAGGGATCTTCCTGCATCCTCCGAGCTCTGGTGTTTATCTTAATCCCGGAGATTGCCGAGAACTTCTCCCAGCCTCTCCCTCTCCTTTCCCACCTCTCACATACCCTGCCCTGCTGTGTCTCACCTGTACGCTTATCCCTTTTCCAGTTGCGGAGGGGAGTGGGGTGGGGAGGTGTGGGGGTGCTGGAGGTTTAATCACCTGGTAGAGTTTAAATCTCTCGTTCTCTCTCTCTTCCCTCAGCAGGGGAACTGAGTTTCCCAGCCCCCTTTTACCTGTTTTAGGAAACCCATTTTGTCTTCTTGAAAAAATAATGCTACCTAGATAGCCGCTTTAAACAACTCCTGGTGCCAAACCCTCACCTCTATCCTCTGATGAAAATAAAAGCAATAAAAAAACAACTTTAATGAATTGGGTGGTTTCTTTAGCACTGGGTTTCATGGAACTTCCAAAACGCTTACTTTCATTTAAAACCAAACCAATGCCTCAGGAGGAGTCCACTGTGGAGGAAACTCAACTGCCGTGTCTGCATAGAGCCAATTGCATTTTACTTGGAGGGCCATTCACCAGAGTTGAGAGAGATGGAGCTGAGTCTAGTGTAGCAAAAAACTGCACGATACTTAATTCCTTTGTGAAGCCGCCCTTTACACCATGGCCAGTCCCTGTTTAACTCCCCATTCGGGGGACCCGTTTTCAGACTCGATTTTTGGGGAAGAGAGGTGGAAACTTGTCCTTGTTTTTTCTTCAGTCCTTCCGACCTGCTTCCTCCTGCGCTCACCATCCTTCGCCCTGGCACTTTGCAAATTGCCCGTTTCCCCCTCCTCCTGGGGGGTGTTCTCTGCTCTTCTCCACTCCTGCCCCCTCTGTCCTCTCTCCATTGGCGCTTTCAGAGCAGATGCATCTTCTCTTCTAAAGCTCTCTCTCCTGCCTCCCTGACCCCCTCCCCTCCGCGTCCCCGGCGCCCCCCACCTGCTCCGGATCTCCTCGCCCCTCCTCCCGCCTCCCCACGGCGCCTTGACCCTTCCATCCCTAGTATCGGCCGGGGGGCGAGGGGCGGGGGGCGTCGTGTCCGGGCGGCAGACGCCGAGCGCAAGGAGCTGGTGAGAGGAGAGACCGCCGGAAAGGCGAGCGGGAGTCGGAGATCCGAGGCCGGGAGAGCCCGTCCGATCCGGAGAGACACGGAAAAAAGGGGAGAAAGCGAGTGGGAGGCGCGCACGCAGCCGAGCTCGGGCAGACGAGTGCAGTCGCCTCCAACGCCTTAGAGCGGCGCCCCTGTCACTGCAGCTTTTCACCCTAGAGCTGTGCCCAGGGACCACCGAGACCAAGAGCCGAGCCATCGGCAGAGAGGTACCAAAGAAATAAGGAAAAGAGAGAGAGGGGAGGGTTTCCTGGGAAATACGGAGGCTGAGCAGATGGAGGAACAATGCCGCCTCCAGAAGAAAACCCTTGCCTGCAGCCCGGGCGGAGCTCAGACGAGCTGCCTCCAGCCTCCCGCTCTCCCCCGGCCCGTGGGCTAGTTCAGGGGGTGGTTCTGCCTCTCAGTTTGACAGGGATGTAAGAAAGTTGCTCTTCCTCGCATTTCCTGCGAAGCGGTTTTTACAGCTGCGTGATTCGAGTCAAGATGTCACTCCCTAGATCCCCCGCGTTGAGCAGCGACTAGATTATCCATTATGGGGCAATAAACCCCTTCGGGAAGAGGTGGTAGCCCAAACGTTTAAAAACGCTCTGTACTGGTTTCTGACTGTCCAGCCCAATGCTTTGTGAGCAGAAACGAAAAACCACCGTCAGTGAATTTAAAATTGGGAATAATTTATTCCAGAGGAGATTGTTAGTGTCTTATGGAGATGAGGGAAGTTATGTGTCTAAAATTTGATTCATTTGTGATTATTCTGAATCATGAGCAGTTGGCCTCCACAAAGGTATTTATACTACTTCTTTTTTTTTCATTTCCAGGACCATAATGATCCATGTAGGACTTAAGAAATATGAATTCAGATAGCTAGCTAACCTTGTGTCTATTACTCTGCATTTTCACAGGTACTTAATGTGTACTCATCTTTCTTTTCATTTTTTTTTACTGAAACTACAGCAGTCTATTTTCTTTCATGTTGTTCATGAAAAATGCAGGGCCAAATGTATTTAAAAGTTAATTGTGCTTAATTATAAATAAGTCCATATATAAAAAAATCACTAAGAAAAGGTGTGGGTGGATGTGTTTCAGTGTAAAACCTATAAAATGTCTTGGCATTTCAATCAGCCATTACAACCTAGCAGAACACTAGCTTTTTGAAATGAGCTCAGAAGCAAGAGCCATTCAAGTATTTAAAATATTAAATGTTAAGTACAAAAAAATTGTTTACTGTGCCCTTGGCAGAGAATGAATCTAAATCTCTCTGCACTGCTGAGTGATTGAATGATTCACAGAGAAAGTGGAAGTTAATCATTACTCAGGCCTTCTGATTACATGGTTTGATTAAAAGAAGTAACTGTTTTCTGTAAGCCTGCTATTCTACAGTTAGTCTTTCCAATCCTCTTAACATAAGCAGAAACTGGGGAAGTCAGTCTTTCAGCAGACTCTGTACTCCAGTTCATGCAGTGTGGGGCAAAGGAATCCCTCTTTACCGCCCCACCTTCCCACAGCCCCGCTCCTTCCACCCCCAAGGTGGTTTCTGTCAGTCTTATCTTCATTCCCTCAGTAGTTATTCATTTTGTGAAAATTTCCTTTTATATTTAGATATAGTATGTTTTCAAATATAAATGTCTGGATTGTTTTGAAATTGAGGATGATATATAAACTCACAGAAGGTGGGCTGAGAACTTTATTTGCTGCAGGTAGAATGTTTGAAGGGGTGATGACTTTGCATGACTGGGTGACTTCCCTGACTTCCTGAAGTCTCTCCCAACTCTGAACTTCTCACATGTTATTACACTTCCATTACTTCCATGTGGTTATTTCCTTAAATTAAGTATTTAGGGTTTTTAATAGGATAATTAAATAACTAGAACTAGATAATACAGTTTATAGTTATAGATTTAAGCTGAGTTTACAGTTTTTGGAAACATTTTTTAGCAAACCAGAGTAATTCCTTATTTCTAGTATTCTTTATTATTATACAAAGAAGTCATTTTGGGAACCACCTAACAAATACTAATTTGTAGTTTTTGTAAGCAAAACATAAGTGGAATTAACAGTAGGATTTGATACCATAGCAGTTCAACAATACACTTTTGCACATTTTAAAGTATTCTGAAGTGATGTTTGATCTTTGTTTCCGTCTTATTAGATTGTAGATGAAAAGATTCCTATTTGAATTCCTATGATTTCTCAGTTATATTTTAAGTATTTATAAATGGAGTCACCTGATTCCAGTTCACCAAACTCATTTCTGCCCCCCCCTAAAACATGAGCTGGGTCTTGCAGAGGTTTTATTAACCATGGCCAGTGGTTCCTGATAGTGTGGATGCTAAAACCCAGAAGACTGATGGCGTTCAACTCCTTTCAAGATTCACTCCCCAACTTTTTAGATTTGAACACCTTCCACCTGGAACTCCTCCCTAATTTATTCATTATTCCATTCACAAGACTCTTATTTACTACTTTCCCCAATAGTCCATGCCATTTAGGCTTCTGAGCTTTGCTTATGCTAATATTCCTCATGAATTACTTTCCACTGTGCCCCCATGTGCACACACACACAGAGCGATCGTAGGGCCAAAGAACATTTTGTTTCCTTAGAGTGGTCTTTCCTCCCTGCTTTCTTCCTGTATCCTTGTTCTAAGCTCCTACGAGACATCATTTATAGCAAGAGTAGCCCATGTTTCATATTTCTTGATGGTTGGCACACTAACTGGACAGTAAGTTCCCAGATGTCAAAAGCCTTATCCGATTTATCATTTCATTTGGAATGTTTAGCCACGTGTCTGAACATAAAGTAGACCATGAATGAATATTAAATGTATTATTTAAACATAAATTTGACTATGAGGCAACAGAAAACCTGGCTAACAGCCCTAGTCGGGCGGTTTAGTTGGTTGGACCATTATCTTGTATATTAAAAAGGTTGTGGGTTCTGTCTGGTCAGGGCATATTCGAGGTTGTGTGTTTGATCCCCAGTTGAGGGGCTGGGTGGAGCATGTAGAGAGGCAATCCATGAATGTTTCTCTCTCTCTTCCCCCTGCCAGTCTCTCTACACCCTCTATCCCCTTTCTCACTCTCAAATCAATAATAATAAAAAAATCCTCCAGTGAAGATTTAAAAAAAGCTGTCTAACAGTGGATTAAGCAAATAAGGGTTAATCTTACATTATAAAAACTCAAGACAACAGTTGCTTAACATTTAATCAAGAAATCAGTCTTCCATCATTTTGGTACTTTTCATGGTCGTAAGATTGTTGTTATGCCTCTGGCATCATGTCTGCATTCTAGCTCTCCCGCCCCCCAGAGATAACAAAGACTTTTCTAAGACAAGATTTCTCAGCTTTGGTATTATTGTCATTTGGAGCCAAATAAGTCTTTGTCATTATAGGATGTCTAGCAACATTGGTGGCCTCTACTGACTAGATATCAGTAGCATGCCCCATTCATGCCTTCAGTTATCACAACCAAGAGTATGAGTATGATAGACATTGCCAAATGTCCCATAGAGGTAACAGCATTGTGGGTTGACAGCAGATACTCTAGTTCCCTGTTTCCTACTTCCCATTTTTCTTTGCAGTGCAGTCGTGGTGGGCATCTGTTTCTTCCTTCCTTCCTTCCTTCCTTCCTTCCTTCCTTCCTTTCTTTCTTTCTTTTCTTTTTTTTTCTTTTCTTTTTGCTTAATAAATGGTATAGAACTTCACAAAATTGTTTTTAAAAAAGAGAAAAAGGAAGAAAAGAAGGACAGGAAAGGGCCAAACAAGACTTTGTTCTTGAGCAGTTTGTCATTTTTTAAAATGTGGATATTTTCCTCATAGACTTCTATTCTCCTACCACTTCCAGAACAGTCAGATGGCCACTTGTAGCTATAAGAGAAGTTGGGAAATGTATTTTTAGTGTGGTATACCACTACCTTGAAGAAAATCAGAATCTGAAAAAAGAATAAGAAGTGAACTAGTGTTTGAAAACTAGAAGTGTTTGGCCACTAAGACAAGATAAATTAATATGTAAAATTTAACTAAATACTTTAAAGAGGAGAAAAAGTAAATAGTCAAAATAAAATGTTGATATACTTTTTTCACATGCTAAATTAGTGATTAAAACAATTGTGATAACACTGTGACTTTTCCCCCCTAGATGGCATTTTACTTGGAAAATAACTAGGTATAATGGAGGCATTTTGTGTTTACATGTGTGTGCATATATGTGTATTTACATATATGCACATATGTGTATGCATATATGCATGTGTACATATACACATACGTGTGTGTGTGTGTGTATATAAATGGAAGCACCTCATCTTCTCTAGTCCAATGCATAAAGCAGTAGCTTTGCTATTCATATGTATTAGATGGTAGTCAATCATTAGAAATGTTGTCAAAGGAGATAAAAATGCAGATTTAGTGTTTTCATACTTTGTAATGCTTGTATTTAGAAAGGCAGCAAATGCTTGTGATGGCATTAGGTTAAATAATGGTTTCTTGTGCAGATGTCTTAGCATGGCCTATAGTAACTTTAAATTAGGTTGCTCAGTTATTTGTATCAGTGTGGTAAAAAAGTCCTATTGGATACCATTAGAGGGAAGAATTCTACTTTACAAAGTCATATCAACATTGCTGTGATGGTAAATGATCTGGTCTGATTCAGTACAAAGTTGTTTTTTTGATTTTTAAATTTTTTAGCATTGCTTTTCATTCTCTGTGAGTTTGTTGATTGTCAGTTTTTCTCAGTTTTGTGTAGAATATAGAAATATAAGATATGTTGTCTTTTAAGAATGTTTAGTTTGTGAATAACAGAGTATGAAGTTATAGGCCTAAGCAGTAAACACTTTCATTCTCTTTCAGAACAAGGATTCTGGTGGTGTGCTGGGCCAGGGCTAGATAACTCAGCAGTTCAAGGATGTCAGGACTCTGAGACAGTTGTGCTAGAATTCTGTTGGCTCCCCATTTTAGAAAGAAGGTAATATATTTACCACAGAACCAAACATAACATCTTCTAATAGTCCCACTCAAAGCAAAAAGATGAGAGGCAGTTTTTTTTTGTCTCATGGAAATGAGAAGAAAAATTTCCCAAAACGTAACATCCATCTTTCCTTTGTGCCTGATGGACTGTCACTATGACCCATCCCACTCCTCATCACTAGCAGAGAAAATACATTCCATGACTGGTTTTGATTAATCACATCATGGTCTTTCCCTTGGGTTGGAGAAGAGGTCTGCTGTCTGTGGACATAGTCATTTCACACTTAAACAAAATGGGAACTCTTATGAACTGGGAGGGACAAGGCAATAGCTGCAATCTGGGGTACCTAACCTGGTGTGCCGCAATGTGGTGTTAGGTCCTCGTCAAATTTCTTAGAATATGAAATGCCTACATTATAATCAAATGCATGTGTGCACACACACAAATTAAATGGTCTTTGAACCCTGGACATAAACCATACACATCAGGCTATATGCTTCTGATGTAGAATGACTGCTCTCATGATGTCCCAGAGATTTTTAAAAAAATGATATTTGGAGAATGAGAAAATGTAGGAATGGTCTTTGGAGAGAGTAATTAAAAACATTAAACTATGTTACATGTCTAAATCCAAAACCCTACCTTTTCAACTTAGAGCTACGTCATGTGACCACCATAGATAAACCAGAACATGTCCTCCTTCCTAGCTGAATACCTCATCTGTGTTTGTCACGTGATCTTACAATCATCATTCAGGAGTAATGTGAGAAATGACTGAGCCCTTTTGTCATTGTTGTCACGAAGAAGGACTTAATCTCATTTATGCCCAAATTCAAATTACCCTTCTGCTTTTGATAACTGTTTACTTGGAGGATCTAAGGCAGTGAGTATCTCTCATGGAACGCTTAGTCTTTTTTTTTAACAAAGAAAGATTTATTTTCATTTCTTTTATTCGACTTCATGGAAGCACAGCCAATTCTGTGTTCAGTTGAAAAACGGGTCTTTAACTATTTCCTTTTACCCTACTTCATTATTTGAATCCATTTTTAACTTAAACTTTGCTTCCAGATTTCATTGTATTTGAGATTTTTATCATAAGCTGCTTCAAGATATTTTTGGAAAGAAGAAGAATATATACTTACATGTATATATGCATATGCAAACAAATGAAGGCTGTCATATATCACTCAATACATGTCATTTTCCTGAATGAATATATGTTCAGAAATTAGACAAAATTCTGTGCTATAAACTACTGAGTTACGTTCCCATTGGCATGTACAGTGGTATTTCAGGGAAAAAAATATACCAGTGGTACTTGAGCCACTTTGATGGAGATACATGTTGTACTTTGCAGGCAGATGGAAACTCAGGCAGGGAAGGTGGTGAGAGTTTAAATAAGATGAATTCACTATACATATTTTGCTCTAGGATCAGAGAGCAATTGTTTTACCAACTTTTTCCTCTAGCTTTAGAATTTCAATAACTTCCCTTCTACTAAAAAACTTTCTATCCAGTACAAAGGGGCAAATAAGCTTTAACATGAAAGCCACATTGTAAAAGAAACATGAAGTAGAAAAGAATGGAATGATACCAGTTTGTCTCAAAGCAAATTTCGTGATGGACATTGGCTCTCTCATGGCTTTACTATCAGCATTTCAGACCATATTTTTAGAGCTCTCATCCTTCTAGTCAGTGCTTTTTTCTCAGGCTCCATGCCTGGAGCTGTTTGCATCGCAGAAACCACCTCTGACCTGGAATCCTTGCCTGGGGTGGGGTGGTGGGGCAAGTGTGATTTCTGAATCATGCTTAAAATGATAATTAGTGATTCTGTCTGTGGAGTAAGAAACTGATGTTTCCCCTTTGTTTTAATGGAAGGTATATTTGAAAGTGAAAACATAGTAGAGTTGGGTTTTAAATAGATTCACATTTTAGTGGGCACTCTTGTGTCAAGTGAAGACCTCCTAGGAAGTATGTTTTCTGAGCATCTTTCTGAACAACTTTTTTTGAACCTATGCAGTACCTTTTATTCAACAATCCACTCTGAAATAATGATGATTCACAGCACTAACCCTAGGCGTTGTAAGTTTCTGAAGCCTCTCTCATGGAATAAATGTTTAATCATATTTTTAATATACCATATTTACCCCCAAACTGAGGGACCATTGATTACAGGGCACATCATTATTTTATGTACACTTAAGAAAGAAGAAGCACCGCAATTAAATCATTACACAGTGTTTTCTACCAGTTAAAATGTTTATTTTATAGTTTAATAAAAAGCCATTAGACTTAAATAGATGTAGATTTCTCTAATGTATCAATCTCTTACATGTAGAAAAGTATAATATGAACAGATACATTGCTTTGAGACTTCAAAAAGCCACTTGCTTTGGCAGCACATATACTAAAAGAGAACTCAAAAAATTGTATTCTATTCAGGTTCTCACTCTTCTGAATAATTTCTTTTTTTGACCCAGAGCCATCTGTATTTGTGTTTTTCTGGACAATAGTCTCTGTACATCGGTGATGTACCATTTCTTAAGTCTGTTCCAGAACGTCTCCAGGATTTCATTCTGAGCACCTGGTACCTTCTGCAAGGTTTGATGCTGGTGTCTTGTTGATCTTATTAGAAGGTGACAATTGAAAAATTTTCAATCAACAACAGTATTTCATATTCCTTTCTTTTTTAAAAAATATATATATTTAAAGATTTTATTCATCTATCTTTAGAGAGGGAATGGAGGGAGAAAGAGAGAGAGAAACATCAATATGCTGTTGCTGGGGGTCATGGCCTGCAACCCAGGCATATACCCTGACTGGGAATTGAACCTGCAACAGTTTGGTTCAAAGCCCACACTCAATCCACTGAGCTACACCAGCCAAGGCCATATTCCTTTCTTGATTGTTCTGAAAAGTCAGGAGTGGTGGTTGTCTGGCTGTGGCAAGAGGAATACACCCAATGTTTCCTTGCAAGGTCAGTGGCCACTGTGGCTCCACTGCTGCTGGGCTTTAAGGGGTATAAAACACATCCTGACTGCAGAGATGTTAATGTTGGAAAAAAATGTTCATCAGACGTGCACTCATTTCTTAATCTAGCTAATTCAGTCATGTTTATTAATCAACTGACTATTTAATCTGTGAACACTTGTATAAGAAGTCACTACACAATTCTTAGACAGTATGATTATAATCTAATTCTATCCATTTTTCTTCTCTACCCACACTCCCAGTTTGCAGTGTATAAAATGTAGTCAGTCTTCTAAATAGATATGGTGGGATGAAAAAGCACAAGACCAGGCATCAAAAAACCTATATTTGTAGAGCGGACTCTTCTAATAACTATTCTTGTCATTTCCTGTAATGCACATCATCTCTCTGCGCCTTGGTTTCTGATTAAAATGTGTCTTTGAACTAATTGAATTTAAACATGTCTTTTGGCTCTCAGAACTGTTTTGGGTAAAGATAATCAGTAGTAAAGAATTTTCATTATAATAATATAGTTAAGCTTGTTTTATATAACTGTAATAATAGGTGTTACTTTAAACTGATAATCTTAAGATAAATAATGTATATTACAGGGAGGGGCAAAAGTAAGTTTATAATTGTCCATATAGAAAATAATAAAATAATTAATAAATAATAATACAAGAATAAACTGTTTCTTATATTCACAACTCTAAACTTACATTAGCCCAACCTTACATATAACTTTAAGATTTATTGTATATTGTATAGCTTTTAGACTTTATAGTTTTTTTGAGGCTTACACATAAATATCTGATTTGTGTTTTAAAGAACTGTAAGTGATGCAGAAGATTCAACAGAACAGGTAGGGCTTAGGACACTTTTCTTTAAATACACCAGATGAAGAAGATTACTGAATGCATCAAGCCGAAAAAGAATGCAAAAGTGGGAAGAAGCAAGCAGAAAATGCATTTTCCATTAAGAAAGAAAAAAAGACTTCCACAAGGAATTAACTATCACTATATATAAATGTTCTGCTGAAAAAGAGTCATCAGTAAAAAGCTAGAGAAAATTGGCAGATAAAAATGAAGTTTTTTTTTGTTTTGATTTATCATTACTCAACCACATACCACTGATTTTTTAAAAAGATATGAATAAACAAGGAGGAGTCTTGGACTGTATCGGTCAGATGCTAGTATTTGTGGATATTTCTTGACAGTTCTTACTGTGCAATTCCACAGACAACAGTGTTTCTTCTCTGTATTGTATTTGAAAATTGCTACTGCTCTTAAGTGGTCAGAAAGCTGGGTACTTACTTTCTGATGAATAACAAGCTCTCCAGAGGCATGCCGCTCTCCTTTCTCTCATTGTGGCTGCAGTCACGGCATAGAAAACACTGTGTTCCCTCTCACCTACCTATTTGGCCATAAAGTGAGTTGATTTATAGAGCATGAAGAAAACCTTTCCATTTTTTTTTTAACCGCATATTCTCAGAGATCTTTTTAATACAATTAAAGTATAGAAATACATAAGTTACAGATATAATATTGCTGCAAGTATGTAGAATTTTATTGATTAATTAATTAAATTATTTTAATCCTCCCCTTAGGTCACTTTGTCTATAAGAAAAATATTAAGATAATAGTATTTAAGATGAGAAATTTTACTTAATGGCTTGGAGTCTTAGACTACTAAATAGTGTGTTGAGATTATGTTCACGTTGCAATCACATTTTAGTGACTAATGATAAAAATCACAATTTTCGATTCCAGATAATCTGTAAAACATGTTGCAAAAAGAAATAATTCACTTTTTCTCAATAAATATCCAGTGATATTTTCAGCTAAGAGTTGAAAGGGTCATAATGATTTCTTAGACAATTACAGGTCAACCTTCTCAGTCTCCAGGGGACAAAACAGTCTGAGATAAGACGTGACTTGCTTGGTTTACACAATGATGGAACTTGATCCGGAATATTTCAATCTTTGTGTAATGTCTTCATGATGTCAATTTTACATTCAGGGCAGTAAGACATATATCAGCACCCAAATTGATGTATATTTGTGATTATAGAATTATTAGTTTAGCAGTATAAAAAATAATTGTCAGAACTTATAAAGAATGAGATTTTACTTTTAGGAAGGGTGACTGAAAGTATTACTGGAAGGACATTGGGTTATGGATAAACAGAAAAGTGAAAGCAAAGCATAGCTTGAACACAAGCAATAAAAATTAAGAATAGGACATGCACCATATGTAATTGGTCATTCTAGAGTTTTTAAAAAGTAAAAAATAAATAAAACAACTCACATTAAGGAATAACTGTTGTCAGGAAAAAGAAGGTGCTCATTGAGAAGATAGGTGTTTCTCACTCTGTGTTGAGTATTTTGGCTTAGAACCTCTGAAGATCAGAAATATCAATTGTCTATTTACCCTGAGTAAAACAGGTCCTTGCAAAAACTGGTTCATATTACTCATACCAGAAAAGAATAATTTTCACCAGAAAACAAATTATTTAAAATGAACAATAAAACTTACTGAGCACAATACCTAGAATGCCACTGGTTGATCCCAAATTCATTTGAGATCACTTGATTTTTTGTCTCTGAATGAAGAGATCTTCTTACCATAGCTTGCTCCCGATATTGTTTTCTAACTTGGGCAATTTGCCTCCCAGAAACACTCTATCTGCCCAAACATATCTTCTTTCCCATCCTTCCTTTCAGTAGAGTGCTTTAGTCAGTTTTTTTCAGATCTGCTGATTATAGGACACTTGTAATCAAAATATCTCAATTGCTTAAGGGAAAAGGCTCTAGTTGGTGCTAATTTATCTTTTAACACCCAGTGATCATCCTTATCACTTAAAGAAAACTGTGCCATTTTTTAAGGTCTAAGAGGTGCAATTTCAAGTGAGATACATCCTTCTGTTTCTACAGAATTGCACATGAAATCAATATGTCCCTCCTGACTCTCCTTGGGTCCATTCTTTGTAACAACAGCAGCTGATTTTGGGAATCAGTGGCTAGAATAACCAGCACCCTGGGAACAGGGAAGGAATCAGAAGTGTGAGCATGTTTTCTGTAGAACTCCATACATATGGTCATAATCAATACTTTCTCACAAATCAGTTCATGATGACTGCCAGTCAGAAAATACACACGGAGCAGGCCTGGTGTTCAATTCAGAATGCCATTACCACACCAGTCTTCTCTACAACTCTAAAGAACCATGAGACTTCACAGAACCACCTCTCCTTGTGGGGTTTTTCCTGTACTGTGCAACCCTGAAAAGGAAAGGAGAGTGAGGTGGTGATGCTGTAGGACAGAAAGAAGGCACAGTCCCTGGAAGAGATAATCACTCTATCAGGGAGATGCAGTGTATAAAGAGTACCTTCATGTTTGCAGTATCCTTTAAATTTCCTGCTGTACTCAAGCTTGCGAAACAGTAATAATATACATGTGTATGTATATTAATCTTCTCTGTATCCATCCGTCCATCTATCTGTGTGACTTAATTGGAAATTGTAGGTGAATGCCAGATTTGAGAAAGCATTAGAAGAAACAACTGCTTTTCTTAGAATGGTTGTTAATATCCCATATACTGTTTAGATGAGAAAGAGGAAAGACACTAGGAAATGTGTTCGTGGTCACCAGAAAAATAAACCCAGCATACTTTTTTCTTATCCTGATGAATATTCTTTCTTTCCCTCTATACCCATGCCTCCTGCTCCCTGCATTCTCTCCTTGTTTCCCTTTCTGTACCTAAAACCAGAACCCAAATTTGTTATTTTCCATCACACCAGGGGACTATTGCAAAAGCCTCCTAACTATGAATGTCAGCAGCCGACACTCTTGTACAAATACATTCTTGTGAATTTTTCCCTCCCCTGTGTGATACTTGGCTAATATGAATGAAACAGAAATTGATGGGGAAGGCCAGAGAGATCAGTTTCAGCCAGGATCATTGTGAAATGAAAACCTGGTTCCTGCTAGGTGCTTACCAGAAAGACATTCTAGGGCCTTAAGAGAGACCAAGAGACCACCTCTGAGGAGGTTTGGAGATTGAGAAACTAGAGTGTGAGAAAGGGGGCTAAAAAATTAACAAGACCGAGAAAACAAGTTTGTTCTGCCTCATTCTTTAGCCCAAAAGCTCATCCTGTTGTTATGCTAGTAGTAAAATGTGTGATTCTGTGTAATCTTCTTTGCTTTGATTTAGGTTACATATCTGTTCAGTAGAGTTGATAATGTCCACCTCGTAGGGCTACTGTGGAATTAAATGAGACGATGTATAATAGCATGTTGGCCAGGCACATAAAGAATGTCCAGAAGGGTTCTTATGACCATGATAGCCGTCAACACATGTACACTCAGTGATAGCCATTTATCACACCTTTTTTATATACTAGGTCAGACATGGTGCTAGACACAGTAGAGAGGAAAAAGATAAGCCAAACCATGTCTCAGACATGCTGGGAAGCCTTCGGAGCCTCTGAAATTAGATATAGAATATTCTACACCCCTGTTTTGGCTAATGCAAGAAAGATAGGGCTGTTTTTATTTTTCTAACACATAAAAGAAGCATAAATCATTTAGAAATGGTGAAATTGACAGCTTTTAAAAAAAATTCACAGACTCTATCAGCATTAGAATGAAAACATTTGAGTCATTTGAGGCTTGCAAGGAAGTGAGTGTTTAATAGAAGCCTTTGTAAAATCTCCAAACTAAGCTGTATCATTTTCTATACATGCTTAAATCTCTTAATTACAAAGCAACTTTAATTATACATAAAGTATGCCTCTTCAATCATGTTTTAATCACACTTGAAAAAAATTAAATTTATCCCCAAAGTTATTTTCTGCATTTCAATTCTCTTTTTTAAACTCTGGCATGTTCCGAACCAAAAAGTTGCATTAAGCTAATGTTTACGCTTGCACATAATCCCACACTTTCAAGGCAACACTTAAAATATTCAGAAGAGCTTCACAAGAGGGAGTTATTTAATTCTGTTGTTGACTCAGAGCCATTGTTCTTCACAGTTACAGCTCCACTGGCATAGGCTACATATGGTCACTTGTTTTCTCAGTGTACAGAGTGATAATGCATTAACATTCTGGCTGGTGGTGGAGACTATGCTGTGCTTTGGAAAGATGGATTGGGGAGGATGTGCTGCCCCTTGGGCAGAAAGGAGGACGACATCAGCATGGGAGAGCCTGCAGATTGCCCTAGACTAATCACTGAGGCTTCATCCTGTGGTGACTGTGCTAGAAGCCTAAATTTCAAACATGTGGGTAGGGCTGATACGGAAAAGAGCGGTCGTCAGAGACAGCTATGGATTGCAGCCATGGAGGACATCTGGCCAGCTGCCTTGCCACTGCCATTCGGAGATGCTGTTCTGGACCCTTCAGTTGCCCCTTGCAACAGACTATTTATGACCCCACTTTCGCTCTCGTCACTGTTGGGTAGGCCACCGGTCAAAGTGGAGTCCTGGGCTGGTGACTGATGGCCATGTGAGGTCCATTGGAAGTACTTAAATAGTTTCTTGAGGCATTAGCATCTTCAGCAACAAGAATGGGGAATTCTGAGGTTTAGTGGACATGACTTCTCTTTTACCTTTTGTGATCCCCTTTGGTGTACATGAAGTGAAGAAAAAAGCCAAAGAAGAATTTATGTCTGTTCTTATATCATAAACAACGTCACCTCTATCTATTTTTATTCCAGGTGGAATTCTATCCCAGGAGACATTTCCTGTAATACAGGGCTTGAGGGCTTCACTTACTTTTCTAAAATAATCTGGTTTACACCTATGGCTGTGAATTAAAAAAAAAAAAGAACTAATACTAGCAGCAGCACCAGAGGGAGCCACTCACACAGTTTTGTCTCAAGCATCAGCAGAGCTGACAGTAAGGTCTGGAATGCAGAAATATTAAGATTTTATTGTATTTTTTTTAAAAAAAGGAATGGCAGAAAAGTTGATATGTAAAATCTGTTAGCAGCAATTCCAAATTAAGGGGCTAGTAGCAACCACTTTATTTTTCCCACTTGAAATATTTGTGAATGGTAATTGCCTGGCTGCAATCCAGAGAGTAAATCATATTTCAAAATGCAAAGTTGTATTTGGAGCAAGAGGCATTCTCTCTCTGATCCTGCCATTGTCCCTTTTTAGAATACTATTAGCAAGTTTGGATGTTTGAAACTTATGCCAGTGTACTGTTTTTGTAATGTAAATGATGTTACCAAAAATAAAGATGAAGAATAAAATTCTTTAGATGAACATGCCAGTTCCCAAATACATTCTCTCTCCCTCTGTCATTCTCCATCTCTCTCTAACAGACACACACACATATCTGCACTAGTGATTTTGTTGTTAAAATACTAGAGCCAGGGTTGCTGTGAAGACATCAGGTGAGCTAGTCTCTGAGTCCTGTGGTGGGGAAGAGAAAATCAGTACACCGAAAGAGAAATAGAAGTCATGTACCTTTATTTGTGCTGACCTTTTTCATGAAGAAATGGCCAAGTGCTTATGGTCTCGAGGGTACTCTTTAATTACCATGCTGAAAAATATTTTAAGAAAATGTATTGAATGTTGTTTCAGGGGTTTAGTGTACATGACTAGGTTTTCTGTTGTTTAATCTTCACCTATTCTAACCCGACTTATGAAAACACTGGAAGGAGAGAATTGCTGTAGTTCCCCTCTGAACAAGGGGGCCTTATTCTTATTGCTTCTCAGCCCCCAGCTTTCACAGCATCAGGTGTATGTCATTCCACACAATCACAAGAAAGGATGATTCTATAAAATAAAATAATATCCACTAGATCATGTAGTGGCACTTTGTTGATCTGATTACAATAAATAAAATAAGACAATAAAGATTGCAGTGCATGATGCTGGTGACAAATGGTTTCTTATGTTTCTTTTCCTGTAACAGTCATTCTCTTCGAGAAAGGACTTCATTATTTGTGCTTTGTGCTGCAGGTGGAAAAGAAGAAATGGGAGTGAAAGTTAGTTGTACTTGACTCTCTGGAAGTATTGTCTTCTTTCTTTATAAACATTCTTTTATTCTATTCCTGCATTGGCTCTCTAGCCAAGCTGATTTCTGACAAACTGCCCATATCCAATCTGTTTGTGAGAGAAGAGGTTGGGGGTGGGTAGTTGGGGGAATGCAAGAGGATTCTGATCAGATGTTCCTCTGTCTGTGGGACCTCAATGTACAAATTTGCTCCTGAGGCAAAGAAGCAAATATTTATTTTTTTGGTTTATCTATCATCTGTCTGTCTGTGTTAACCTATCTGACTATTGTCTATCTATTATAATCTATCATTCACGCAATTATCTATCCATGCATTTATCTGTCTATTTCATTTAAATTTTTCAAATAGTACTTTTCAGTCTAGGAACAGGGGCTATTACTGAGGAAAAGATCCCCAGGAATTCTGCCAGTTGCTAGGAGTCTGGCAGGCATTGGTTAGCACTTCCTCAGGGAGCCTTGGCCCCCAAGTGTTTAGAGAAGTTCTGGGCTGAGGTGGGAAGCCCTGGACCTAAGAGAGGTGATCTGCCTACCTCATGGGCAAGAAGGTAGAAAGAAACCTGTCCTCCCTGGGTGGAGGATGAGGATGAGGATGAGGGAGAAAGGAACAACGATGGTGGTGTGGAAGGCCACCCTCAAAAGCAGAGGGGTTGGCGTGAGCTTTGCACAGACAGGGGCATCAATGGTATCTCCGGACTTAGAGTGAAGTGGGGTGTGTGGCATATCTCAACAGGAAGCCCAGAGAAGAGAGGATCTTGTGGGACCTGAAATGGTCATCTGAGCACCTTGTGTCCAAGCTATGTCTGGCAGTAACATGGTAGCTATGTCACTGGCTTAAGAGAAGGAGAGGGAAATGCCTGGACAGGGACCTAAGTGTGAGAAAGAAGGTAGCTATGTATAGTACTTGTCAGTCCATTCAAACTGTTAAAACAAAAGTACCAAATATTGGGCAGCTTAAACAACAGAAATTTTCCTCATACTTTTAGAGGCTGGGAAGCCAAAGATCAAGGCAAATTCTGTGTCTGGAGAGGGCCCACTTTCTGCTTCTTAGACAGCTGTCTTCTTGCCATGTAAGAACATAGCAGAATGGGGAGAGAACCTCCTTGGGACCTCTTTCACAAAGGCACTAATCTCATTGATCAGGGCTCCACCCTCAGGACCTCACATCCCAAGTGTTCCACCTCCAAGTATCATTGCATTGCGGATTTCACCAAATGTCTTTGGGGAACAACCTGTTGCTTTGAAGTCAGGTTTGTTGGAGCAGGACCACAAAGGGGGGAGTGAGAGGTGTTGAGAAGGCTGAGGATTTGGGGCTTAAAAAAGTAATCAGCAGGAAACAGAAAGTTTGATGTGGGCAGGGTTCTGGGACAGTGCAGTGGAGAGGCCCCAAGACCACATGTGAAAAGCTCCATCAAAGAACCTCTAAGCAAATAAAGTGAAATAAGAACTCAAAGTAAGATATAGAAAGAGACAAGGAGCACTGAAGGAGGAAATTGTCACATAAGCAAAACTTGTCTTTCATTTTTAGTTCACTGTTTATCAAACAAAATCAGAACATTGGAAGTATCTTGAAAACCACATTTGGTGTTCAAGCTAGTTGTGATTAAATGGTGATTCCAAATCCTTAGATTTAATATTCCTCCAATTAAGTATAGTGGTCACTGGTATATGGTTAAATTCTGGATCTTCAAGCAATGCTTTCAACAAAAATCTTTGTCAAGTGCATAATAGGCAAATTTATAGTTCCTTATTCTATAGGGATTGTTGTTTAATGAGATAGCAGAGGGTGGGAGAAGAGAGTAATTTAAGGCAATTGACAAGCAGAGAGATACATCTCTCTCTGATCCTTATTATTGTTGTTGTTATTATTGTTATTATTATTATTATTTTGTACTCCTCAACAAGTCATTTAGCACTATGAAGACAAATCTTGCTTGTTCCTATAAGATGTAAGATGGAAAAGAGTTTGATGAAGTGGATAGTGCATGGGACTTGAGGTGGATGATGTACATGTAGGTTCTAACTTTGTCATATATTAATGATTGCTGGAAGCTGTGAAGTTGCTTAATCTGACTGAGTCTCAATGATTTTACCTATAAAATGGGAAAGACATGAACCTTGCCTGTTTCATAGAGTAGTTGTAAAGATCAAATGAGTCAAACTCTAAAAAGACCACTTATATATTTTTAAGTTCTTTATGAATACAGGATACTGTTGAGTACATCAGAGCAGAAGACAGCATCCTGTGGTGGAGTCAGGCAGTGGAGTGATTCAGAGCATAGGCCGTATAGTCAGAGGGCCCAGATACAAAGTCCAGCTTTACATCAAGCTATTTATATCTCTATGACTCAATTTCCTTATTCATAAAGGAAGATAAGGATCGCTTTATTTTGGAACATTTTGAGGAGTAAAGGAAAATATATATATGAAGTGGCTGACTCAAAGACTAACACATAGGGGTGTGAAAATAAATATTCACTATTACTAGGTATGACTATTATGGTTGATGCAAGTGAGTTTATGTAAGAAATAATAAACCCAACAACTTTGCAGACAGGTGTCTCAAAGCCCAAGCACTCTCTTTCTATATAACACATCAGTTCATGAGCACTATATGTAGTCTGAAATATTAAAAGATTGAAATCTGTATATTTTACTCCTAACAATGTATAGGAAGTACACTAATTTATTTTTCACCTGGGGAACTTGGTGACTCAGAATTATTTAGCATTGTATTAGTGGGATCTCTCTCTCTCTCTCATCTATCCATCTACCCATCTATCATCTATCATCTATCTAGTTCTGAGGACTGCTCCATCCTCCATCTGTTGTGTCACATGGTCATCAGCTGGGTGAATGAACATCATGCTGGATGGACAGACCTGTTGGGCACAATGAAGGAATACTGAGGACACTCCTTCCCTATCCGTTGGCTGCAGCCATGTTTACTAAAGCCTTGTGGTAGCAAATCCAGAGCGTCACCAATGGTTATAGAGGAGAAGGGCAGATATGTTTCTTTTCTCTTTGTCTCGCTTTTTCTACTTTCTGCTTTTATTCTGTTTATTGTTCTCTTCTCTTTTTGCTTCCCCTATCCTTTGCTTGGCCCTGTTCACATTTTCCCAATTTCTTTCCTTTTTTCTTTATAATTAGCATATATAATTTCCTTTCAAACACATTATGACTCTTGTTTATCTATTTTGAATACTTACAATCTTTTGCCAATTTGTCAGGACTTTATTTTTTCTTCTGATAGTTGCTTATGACTTGTCAGGTCTGCAAACAAATACTTAGAAGTATAATGAATGCAAAAACTATTTTTCACCCTTATCTTTTGTGGCTCCTCCTTATTACTGGCCTCTAGCAGTTCTTTCTCAAAGCTAATGCAGTGGAGCAATAGTACATCTATAGCCATAGTAAGATCCCACCTTACCTCGTGAGAGCACAAGGACATAAAGTAGGTTTTTAAAGACCTGGATTTTGGAGATGCAACAAGTCACAGATAATTTGACTTCTACTTGGCTTCTGAGGGCCAATTCTTATCTTGTTTTTCTCTAGTTGGTAAGTGGAGATCTGCTGGTTTCCTGGTAAATAGATACATTGACTGGGAATGGGCCCCTGAGCCTTCCTTACCTGAGACTAAGGTTCTGCTACCTGCTGTTTGCAATCCATTAAGCTAGGTCTTCATCTATGTGATGGTACTTGCTTCTAACTCTTTATTCACCATGACTGCCTTACCAATGGGAATTTTTTTGTCCCTTATTACTTCCCTGCCTTGCCCTGGGTAAGGCTGCACTCTCTAATATTACTCTGTGCCTCTGCAGCCCATTACACTCTGTCTTCCTCCACTCTCTCTGAACTCTATGAAATGGAGGTGCTATGATCTGAATGCTTGTGTGCCCTGCACCAATTTTTTTTTTAAAAAAATTTATTTACTTATTTTAGAGAAAGGGGAAGAGAGGGAGGAAGAGAAACATTGATGTGAGAAACATCCATCAGTTGCCTCTCGGAAGCACCTCGACTGGGGACTGAACCCCTAACCCAGGCCTGGGGACAGACTAGGGAGCAAACTGGCAACCTTTCACTTTGCAAGACAACGCTGAAGGAATTGAGCCACACTGGTCAGGTCCCTCAACCCCCCAAACAATTTATATGCTGAAATCCCAATGCCCAATGTGATAACCGTAGGAAGTGGTGATTTCGGGAAGTGATTTTGGAAGGTTATTAAGTTGAGAAGGCAGAAACACTATGCCTGGGATTAGTGCTTTTATAAAAGAGGTTCCAGAGAGCTCCTCTGCCTCTCTAGATACAAGAAGAAATCTGTGACCCAGAAGGGAGCCTTCACGAAACCAATTAGACACTCTGATCTCAGACTTCCAGCCTTCAGGCTATGAGGTATCTGTATTGTATAAACCACACAGTCTGTGGTATTTTGTTATAGCAGCCTGAATGGACTAATACAGGAGGACTTGTGGATTTAAACTCAGTATTCCTAATAGCAAGTAGATTGCGAGCTTAACTCTGCTGGGTTGGTTCTCAGTGAGTGTTAGGAGGACTAATGACCACTCTGAAGGCCTCCTCAGTCATTTGTTGCCATACTGCTAGAGGGCTTCCTCTCATCCTCTGCTGGTAGGTTTGCATAGACAGGGTACTGAATGCTATCTGGTGATGATCAGTGATTCTGTGACAGAGAGGCACCTGAATTCAGTCGCTAGAGAAGAGTAGGATTGCATCACTTACTGGGATCTTGGAATGGGGTATTCAGAGAAATAAAGGCATAGCTTTTTCAGAACCTGTAGGTAGTATGGTATGACAATCCTTTTTTTTTTTAAAGTTATCTTTGTCATTTGGCTCCAAAAACTGCTTTGACTTATAACAGAGAAAAGGTATTGCTTTCTGAATGCTTGAGTAAGCTTTAGAATCAGATAGGAATGGCTTCTAATCCAGTCTGTTTCTGGCCATTTTATGAACTCAGTTAACTAACCTCTTTGGGCATCAATATGTTGCTAAGTGCCCAAAATGTTGATGTAGGATGAGCTCAATAAAGATTCATTGCTTTTCATTCACAATTCAACTTTTCCTGGACAGATATTGACTTGCTTTCTCAGAGAGTTTGTGATCCTTTCACCAGAAACTTGATAGGCTAAATATTTCAGGTGACTTCTACCTGTACCTTTTATGCTCATACTCTGTGCTTTTGTACAGGGGTTTTTTCATGGTCCAAATATGGAAACATTAATTTCCATGTCATGGAAATTTGTCTTTGCATTCATCCTTCACCCTACTATTGTTTCACCAGATGTTTTTTTTAGACTTCACCATTTTCTTCTTGCTGAAATTTTCCCCTGGTCATACACTCTTATTTCCTGAGAGTAAAATAACATAAGGAATTTAGACATAAAGATGGGACTGTCTAGAAAAATGACTGATGAAAATTCAGTGGTGGATGAACATATGTTCATGTTATAATTCAAGATTAGTTTAGCTATGGCATGTTTTTATGAAGATTCCATTGCAGCTGGACAATCAGATGTTTATAGAATTCATGGTAATCAATCCAGAGGTATTTAACTAAGGGTAAAATGCTCCTTCATGAGAAACAAACAAAGGGGTAGGAGGAGTTTGGTGATACAGGATTAATAGTGAAAGTTGACTAGAATCTAATGTTGGATTGAGTCATTTATTTGTCAAAGATGTTTATGATGCTAGGTTCAATTTTAGGTTCTTGAGCTGCAACAGAGAATTTAGCAGACAGAAATTCCTGTGTTCATGGAGCTCATATCCTACTTTCAGAGTGAAAGACTGTAAATAAAATAACTAATTTATATAATGTGTTCAAAGATGGTAAGTGCCATAAAGAAAACAATAAAGCAGTGATGGAGTGTGAGGGAGATTGGGGAAGGAAGGTATCATTTAAATTCAAAATTGGATGGTCAAAGTACATCTCAATAAGAAGGTGATGATTGGAATAAACTTGAATGCGGTAAAAGAGTTTTTCAGGTGGAGGAACAGTTTGTGCAAAATTCCTACAGTGAGCTCATGCCTGTGTGAACATCATGGAGGGCACTAAGGCTGGAGTTGAAGGAGGAGGAGGGAGGGTATTAGGAGACGAGGTCTCAGAGGTAAGGGGGTGGCACAGATCATGTAGGACCTTCCAGGCCCTTGTAAAGACTTCAGCTTTTACTCTGATTGAGTCCATTGAAAGGGTGTGATCAGAAGAATCCTACATTTGAAAAGGATAATTCTGGTTGTTGAATCAATAAAAGTATGGGGAAAGCAAGTTTGTAAGTGAGGAGGCCAGTGAAAACACTATCGCAATAATCTAGATGAACAGTGATTATGTCTTTTCCCAGGACAGCGAGATGGAGGTGGCGAGAAAAAGGGGGTTGAATTTAGGAAATATTTTGATAATAGAGACTACAGGATTTTCTTATGAATTGAAAGTAAATTCTGAGACTTGTGTCCAGGATGACTCCTAGGTTTTTGATGAAAAAATGGAAGAATGAATTTGCCATCAACTGTGATGGGAAAGGCTGAGGGTGGAGCAGGTTTTGAGAGGTGAATGTAAATAGTTCAAATTTGCATATGTTGAAATTGAGTACTCTTTTAAGAATCTAAGTAGAGATATCTTATAAGCAGGTAGACAAAGAAATCCAGAGTTCAGGGAGAAGTCCAGGCTTGATATGTAGGAAGATATAGATATAGATAGATATAGATGATATAAGTGATAGACAGATATAGATATTTGGGAGTGTTGACATATAGATGGTATTAAGCCATGAAGCTGGATTAGATCACCAAGAGAATAAGCAAAGATAAACGCCCAAGATACGCATTCTATTCTCCAAATTTAGGAATTGTATAACCTTAGGCAAGCTCCTTATCCCTCTGAGTCTTATTGTTTATCTATAAAATAGAAATAACAATAGTGTCCTCATAGCACAGGGAGATTAAATGAGATAGTGTGTATAGACTACATGGCACCACAGTGCATTGATTTCATTCTGTTCTTTCAATGATTACCCAACTGTCAGAGATGACATTGAAGGGCCAAAGGAAAAACAGGCATCAAGGAGCAGCTTCCTCCACTCCACGAACTCTCTTAACTCACGTTTCTTTTGCTTTCCCATTTTCTAAGTGACTGTGTCAGTTCAGAAAAAATTGCCTTTGATCACAGAGCAGACCCCTGTCGCATTTAATCCTGAGATTTTACCTAGTAAAAGCAATGTAAAAAGTTACATACAAAACAGTGTGTTCATCCTCACTTGGATATCAATCTAGAATGTGCAGGAATCAAAATTAGCAATGAGGGATGTGGAGGTATATGGTTGCAATGAATAATTGTATCCTTTAGAATTTAATATGAACAAATGAATGCTGGCATGGTTCAAGCACACAAATTATATCACTTTAAAATACTTAGTTGAAGTGAATCTAATGCACATTAATAGAGATACAAGAAAATCCAAGTGTTTATTTTGAAGTCTACAGTTATGTTTTGGGAGTCTGTTATAGAATATATCCTTTTGTTAGCATGGATTGAACCATAACATCTCACCTATCTATTTTAATTCAACATTCATGTTCAGTAATATCAGTATATGCTCTTATAATTGTAAAATGAAAACTTCATGTGAATAGAAACTGGTGACCTTGGGAATGCATTATCTGAAATTACTGCTTTGTGTTGTTTGCTTATATGTTGAAAACAATTTACTTTTTTGTATTAGGTATTACATTTAGACATACTCTTCCATGTAAAAATGTATTCCTGTGGCTACACAAATTATATTTGTTTTGGTCATTCATGTCACTGAATTTAAATATTCTGTGAACATCCAAGAGAGTCTGTGGCAGTAGAAAATTAATTAAAAATATCTTTTCCTGATGATTTTTTTAATTGTTTTGTTCTATTTTAAGACTATAGAATTAGCAATCGTTTAAAAGTTCACTAATTAAAATTATTTAAATAGTTCTTGATATGATACTTCAACTCATTGTCTAAGTAATCTATTTACATTTAAAAAGAATGTTTTCCTATCTTGCTCAATTATCTGAACCATATAAGCATTTCTAATTTCATAGAAACAATCATTCCCTTTATAAAATTAGTAATTCATATTTTATCATTATGTGGATTTAAATTCTCTGAGAAAATATGTATCAAGTAAGAATGTTAATTATTTGGAGTTTCTTAGTTTTATATCATAAACTACACAGGAATGTGAAAATTGATAACAGATTGCTTGAAAGGATGACTTGCAATTCTAAAGATATGATATTGACTATCAGTTATACAACTGTTCTGTTACTTAATATGTTTACTACCCATAAATCAGATAGCAAATATTGTAATACAAAAATGAAGAGAAGGAACAATATGAAAAATTAAATTAACTCCATTCTTTAGATGTTTTATTTTTTCTTTAACTAAGCATTTTTGTACATTTTCTGCTTTCTTATTAATTCTCAGATTGTTTCCCTCATAATTTTTATAGCTTTTATTGTTTTTAATAAGGAATGCATGCTTATTTTCTAATAATTAGAAAAGGAATTATTGCGCAGATAGACAAATGCTACAATGCTATCAACCTGTGGTAATGTCTGGTATCCATCTATTTTCTTTCTCTCTTCTATTTTGTAATTCTCTCCTTCTGAAAGTATGTGTATGCACACACCCATATGTTTAAATACAAAAACTCTGTTAATACTGTCATGCATTTAGTTGTCATATTTATAGGTGAAATATTAGATGACATAGTTGTTAGTTCATTGTTTCAAGGACATAATTTAACATTTAATTATGTGATTGTTTCTATTTTTTTCCTGTTATCAACAACAAACATTGCCTATACATTGCAGAGTTATTTGATTATTCTCTTAGGGTAAATTCTTGATGGGGAATTTTTTCAGCCCTCTCTGATGGTGGTGGCTGTATATAACCCCTCTTGCAAAGGTTCAGTGTGTCCTCTTCCTAATGGACATTACATTCTTTTTAATATTTGCCAGCCCTGACTGGTGTAGCTCAGTGGATTGAGCGCGGGCTGCAAACCAAAGTGTCACAGGTTTGATTCCCAGTCAGGATACATGCCTGGGTTGTGGGCCATGACCCCCAGCAACCGCACATTGATGTTTCCCTCTCTCTCTCTCTTCCTCCTTTCCCTCTCTAAAAATAAATAAATAAAATCTTTAAAAGAATATTTGTCAAGCCAGCAGGTGTGGTATTTCTCATTGCCTAAATTGATAAACCTTTGGTTACTAATAATCTAAACATTTTAAAATGTGTTTATTTGCCAATTGGATTACATCTTTTACATGTATCTAGTTTTCTAACCTATTGTTTCTTTATTCTGCTTATGGGAATGTAGATCCCCTATATACTTTCTGTCATTGACATCAAGGTTAGGTTCAGTGATACCAAATTATATACATATTGACCTATATTTTAATTTTTATTTATTCATTTTAATTATATTTTAATGAATATGCTATTATAGTTATTGTTATTTTTCCCTTTTTTCCCCTCCACTCAGCACCCCTCACCGCCTCAGGCAATCCCCACACCATTGTTCATGTCAATGAGTCATGTATATGTGTTCCTTGGCTACTCCATTTCCTATGCTGTACTTTATATCCCTCTTACTATTCTGTGACTACCAATTTGTACTTCCTAATCCACTTTACCTTTTTTTTATCCATCCCTACAACCTCTCTCCCATCTGACAACCATCAAAATGTTCTCTGTCTGTATGATACTGTTTCTGTTCTGCTTGTTTGTTTATTTTGTGTTTTAGATCTATTTGTTGATAGTTAGGTATTTATTGCCATTTCATTGTTCATAGTTTTGATCCTCTTCTCCTTCTTCTTAAACAAGACCCTTTCACATTTCATATAAACTGGATTGGTGGTCATGAATTCCTTCAGATTTTTCTTGTCTGGGAAGCTCTTTATCTGTCCTTCAGTTCTAAATGATAGTTTTGCTCTTTAGAGTAATCTTGATGACAGGTCCTTGCTTTGATCACTTTGAGTATTTTTTGCCATTCCCTTCTATTCTGCAAAATTTCTTTTGAGAAATCAGCTCACAGTCTTATGAGAGCTCTCCTGTAGCTAACCAGATGCTTTCCTTTTACTGTTTCTATAATTCTCTCTTTGTACTTCGCCTTTGGCATTTTAATTATGATGTGTTTTCATGTGTGCCTCGTTGGGCTCATGTTGTTTGGGACTCTCTGCCCTTCCTGGGCTTGTATGTCTATTTCCTTCACCAAGTTAAGGAAGTTTTCTGTAATTTTTTCAAATAGGTCTTCAATTTCTTGCTCTCTCTTTCCTCCCTCTGGCACCCTCATGAAGTGAATGTTGGTATGCTTGAAGTTATCCCAGGGATTCCTTATACTATCATCATTTTTTTTGGCATAGGGAAGTTCTGTCATTGGACCCTATAGGACACCCTACTACAATTGGCCGCTCTACCAAGCCAGGGAGTTGTAGCAGCTCTACCTGATACATAGAAGCAAACACAGGGAGGCTGCCAAAATGAGGAGACAATGAAACATGGCCCAAATGAAAGAATAAAACACAGTTCCACAAAAAGAACTAAATAAAACGCAAACAAGCAACCTAGTAGATTCAGAGTTCAAAACACTGGTTCTAAAGATGCTCAATAAACTTAGGGAAAGAGCAGAGGAGCTCAGAGAGAACTTCAACAGCATAAAAATTGATAAAAAAAGGAACCAGTCAGAAATGAAGGATGAACTAACTAAAATGAAGAGCAGTTTACTGGGAATCAATGGTAGAGTGGATGAAGCCAAGAAACAAATCAGCAATTTGGAATATAAGATAGCGAAAATCACCTAATCAGAAAAGCAAGAAGAAAAAAAGAATCCAAAAACCCTATATTTTTTAGATGCCTTTATGCTTTGGGTGTTTTACCAAAACCCAAAACAAATTAAATTTTTGTTTCATTCAGAACTTGTTTTGTTGTGATGTACTAGATAAGAAAATAGCAGTATTGAAGAACCCATCTCCCCATACTAATTTTAAATGTGTTCATTATTATGCACAAAATATAAAGCACCTGCATCTTTTGGATTTTTTTTTTACTTTCATCAGTCTGCTTATTAGAAAAAAATCCTGCATTGTTTTAATTTATTATGTATTTCTAATGACTTTATGGTGTTAAATAATACAAGTTGTATTGCTCTTCTTTTTTAAATATTTGCTTCCTATCTCATCCACTTTTTGTTCCAGGTGGATTGTTTTAAATAATCTTTTATATTATTGAAGTTTCAGAATTAGTATGCCAATCTGTCAGTTTTTTCAAAGGTTTATTTTATTTTAAACTTAATGTTTTATTTTGAAACAATCTTCAACTTATAAAGAGTTTCAAGCAGAGTACAAATGCCTGTATTTTTCTTAAACCATATGGAAGTAATTTACCCATTTCCCCTTCCAATACTTTAGTGTTCATTTCCTAAAAACAAAGAATTCTTTCTTAATTACAGTGCAACAATCAAAATCAGGACATTAACACTGATATGTTTTCAAACCTTGTTAGTTTTGTCAAGTGTTCCAAATGTTCTTTGTAACAAAAAATCCAGTGTGGAGTTTTGTGTTTTGTATTTAGTTGCCATGTCTCTTTAGCCTTGTTCCTTCAATATGATACAGTTTTTCAACGTTTCTTTGGCTTTATAACTTTGACATTTTAAGGGTTATAGGGCAGTTGTTTGACAGTCAATTAGTCTGAGGTTGTTGGATATTTTTAATGGTTAGCTTTAGATCATGCATCTTAGGCAGGGATATTACAGAAGTGATGTTATATACTTTTCATTCCATCCTCTCAGGCTGTACTTAATGGAGGTAATGTCTGCCAGTCTTCCTCTTTGTGAAGTTATTCTTTTTTTTTTAATATTTTATTTATTTATTTTTTAGAGAGGGAAGGGAGGGAGGGAGAGAGAGAGAGAGAGAGAAACATCAATGTGCGGTTGCTGGGGGTTATGGCCTGCAACCCAGGAATGTACCCTGGCTGGGAATCGAACCTGGGACACTTTGGTTCCCAGCCCGCGCTCAATCCACTGAGCTACGCCAGCCAGGGCTTGTGAAGTTATTCTTATCCCCATTATAATTAATAATTATTTTTAAGGAGATGCCTGAAGACTGTGTAAATAACCCATTTCCGGCTAACTTGACTCTTTTTGGAAAGGATATTCTTCTTATATTTAATTTTATTTAATGGGTTACAATAAGTTACTCTCATTTTTTTCATGCTTACATTTTCCATATTTGACGAGGTAAAGTACTGAAGAGAGGACCTTGTTCCCTTTTGACATGCCCCTACCGTGCTTGGAGCCCGCCCCTTGCTTTCTGGTGCAGTAAGACGTTTGTACTTTCCCTTCTCCTTCTCTTGTTTTGTTTTTTTTTTCTTTCCTTTTTTTAAATCTTTTTTTTTTGTCATTTACACTTCATTTTGTTCCTCTTAGGAAAAGAGTAGTGTGGGCAAGTAGAAAGTCAATATCTGTTTTTAGTCACGTCAGTTTTCTTATCAAATGGAACAAATACATACACTATATAAAATATTTATTTCATAAATTTATAGAAATGCTTTTATTTGTATGGCACATTTAGTGACATATCTGATTAAGTCAACAAATGTAAGCAGTTTTCCATTTTGATAATTAATGTCTTTTGCATTTTTTGGACATAAAACAAACTTGAATTTTTAGAGCAGTTTTAGGTTCGACACAAAATTGAGTGGAAGGTGGAGACTTCTCACATGCTCCCACGGCCCATACATGTAGCTTCCAGCATTGTCGACATTGCCCCACCAGCGTGCCCCATTTGTGAAAAGTCAACAAACCTACATTAACATGTTAGTGTCCCCCAAAGTTCATAGTTTATATTAGGATTCATTCTGGGTGTTACACATTTTATCTGTTTTGACAAACACATAATGACATGTTTTCACCATTATAGTATCATGCAGAATAATTTTACTGCCCTAAAAATCCTTTGTGCTCTGCCTTTTCATCCCTTCATCCTTTGACAACCATTAATCTTTTTACTATTTCCATGGCTTTGCCTTTTCCAGAATGTCATGTAAGTTAGAATCATACAGTATGCAGCGTTTTCAGATTTTCACTTAGTAATATGCATTGAAGTTTCCTCTGTATTTTGATAGCTCATTTCTTTTTAGTGCTGAGTAGCATTTACTTGTCTGAATGTAGCACAGTGCATTTATCCATTCATCTACTGAAGGGCACTTTGGTTGGTTCCACATTTCAGCAAGTATGAATAAAGCTGCTATAAACACCTGTGTTCAGGTTTTTGTGTAGACATAAGTTTTCAACTTTTGAGGGGGTAAATATCAAGGAACGTAATTGCTGAATCATATAATAAGGGCATGTTTAGTTTTCTAAGAAAGTGCTAAATTATGCATTCTAACAAGCAGTCTATCAATTTTTTTAGCATCTTTGCTGCCTCTCCTCTCCAGCGTGTGGTGCGGCCAGTGCTCTGGGTTTTGGCCATTGTAATAGGTTTAATGTTATTTCATTGTTTTAGTTTGTAGTTTCCTAATGACATAAGATGTGGAACATCTTTTCATGTGTTTATTTTCCATGTGTATATTTTTGGTACAATGTTTGTTAAAGTTTTTGGCTCATTTTTAAAATCTGGTTGTTTGTTTTCTTACTGTTGAGTTTTAAGAGTTCTTTCTATGTTAACAATAGACCTTTATCAGTGGTCTCTTTTGTAACCACTCTCTCCCAGTCTGTAGCTTGTCTTCTTAAACTCTTGACAGTGTCTTTTGCAGATTGGAAGTTTTTAATTTTAATGAAGTCCAACTTATCTATTATTTCTTTTGCAGATCATGCCTTTGCTATTGTATCTAAAAAGTCATTGCCACACTCAAGGTCATCTAGATTTTCTCTCATTTTATCTTCTAGGAGGGACTGTTTCATGGTAGAGGAAAATTCCGAGATCTGGGTGCTAGGTGTTACTGTTGGAGTGTCACTCTCTTAGGTTCTCACCCAACAGAGCTGGGAATATAAATTCACACACATTTGCATCAATATGTGTACAACTTCCTACCCATCTATTTAAAACAATGAGTTTATGTTAATACTTAAAATTCTGATCAAACACTACAGAATTCATTCTGGTTTTCTCTCTTCATATTTTCAAATCGCTTATCTGTTAGTGAAGAACATGGCTTCCAGTGTTCTTAAGATCTATCAATTCCCTTGAATGAAAACAATATCTCATTGCTGCCAGCGCCCCTTCCTCTGCAAAGATGCCCTCCTTACTTTGCTTGGGTTCTGATGTCCTTATGGGCCTGCCACCCTGCGTGAACACCTTCTTCATCCCCCCATTTGGGCTCCAACAGCCTAATGTCTATGCTTGTCTCCTTGCTGGTGCCCTCCTCACCTTGCTAATGCTCCAACTCCACACTGTTTGCTTCCCTATATGAACCCTTTGCCCCTTTCAAGGCCTTGCTCTGGGCCTTCATGGATCCATGCTCTGCCCTATGAAAATGCTTTCCTTACTTAGCCTTATTCGACTACTTTCTCTTTATTTAGTAAGGAAAAATAAGGGGAAGAAAAGAAAGCCAGATCTTTTATGTACCTCAGCAAAATTTATATTTGTTGTTAGTTTTCTTGTTAGATTCCTAGCTATCTTATATTTTTATTTGTATTGTGAGCATTTTAAAAAATATTGTCACCTTATTTTTAGTATATAAGAAAATTTTATTTATATGTTGAATGTTTATAACCAGCTGAGTTCTTGAGCTCTTTTATATAGATTTAATCATTTTCAATTTAGGAATCATAATTTCATCTTCAAATAGTGGTCGTTTTGCTTTATCCTCATATGTATTTATTCAGACTTTTCCTATAACATTAGTTTTCATATCATTGAATGCATAATGGATGTTTTCTTAAATAGATAAAAGTTCTTTGCAGTTGAGAAGCTCTTAGCTTAGGTTGTATAGTTTGTGTTCGTAGGGAAAAAGTTATATAAATGAAAATGTCCATAACATTTATTGCTTATTATTAAAATTTATATTTTAATTTATATTTTCTTAATATATTATAGTAAGATACATAAAATTAGTACATTTAAAAAAGTGAGGGACTTTTAAATATATTTAAGAATCAGCTAACATACTGGTTGATCTTTAAGCTTAAATTTTTTTTCCTTCCAGACTGTAGTAGTAGAATATATGTAATTATACACAATTCTTGAGTCAACTTTAATCCAAAATCCTTAACCAAAAAGTGGGGATCACATGGGATGGGGAATATAAAAATTAAAGCTATTTATTGTGGTTGACTTATATTAGAAACATCAAGTGTTTCTAAAATTACTCAAAATATTCTTCTGTCAGGTTCCATTCATTTCTTAAAATCTTCTAAAAGTATCTCATTTTCATATTCTTGCTCCTGAAATAATACAGGAACTCTTCATAAACTTGTTTTTTAAATGGTAACATGCCTATGAATTACCTGTGTAAGGAGGCTGGGAATTGGCACTTTAATAAAACACTCCAGGTAACAGCAGATTCATGGGCCAAACCAAATCAACAAAACAAACAAGTGAGCAAAATAGAACCAGAGACATGGAAATAAAGAACAAACTGACAGTGACCGGATGGGAGGGGGGAGGGGGATAAGGGAGACAGAAGGGGAAAGGTCAAGTCAAGGAACATGTATAAAAGACCCAAGGACAAAGGCAACGGGTGTGGGGCAGGGACTAGTTATATGGGAGGTGGGGGTGGGTAGGGAAAGGGAGAGTAAGGGCCGGGGATGGAAACAACTGCAATTGAACAACAATAAAAAAGAAACACTGACTTAGAGTGAGAGGATGTTTAAACAATATTTCAGCTACTACACTGCTGTTACAAGTGGAGACAATCAGGCATATTTTTCCAGTGAAGGTGCCAGAGTTGAGGGAATACAGAGCATTGTATAGTTGGAGTCAACTGCTTTCTACGAAGACAGGCTATTCATGTTTGTCATTTCTCTGGGACCAAGAGCTAAGTTCCTTGAATGTTCCTATACTTTCTTAGGTTTTTAGTAAAATGATACCATACAAATAGTCTAAAAGAAGTTGCAAAGTTACTCTAGTTTTTAGTTATTTATCCAATTTTCAGTGTTTGAGAAGCTTTCTTCCAAATAAGAGTACATTCACAATTATCTTTGAATAGCTACCAAATAATGGTTGTTGCTTGGAAACTCCTAAGAATAGCACATGTTTTGAAGGAAATTATTCAGTCTTTTGGTCTAATGTAAACCTAAAAGGTGGCCTGAAGTTTGCTCAACAATTCAAAAAATGTTGGTGCTCAGTTCTGTGTAACTAATGCTCTACTTTCTCTGTTGGTCCCTTCGCTTTTTGTCACTTATGAGGACCAGAGCTGTGAAGCTTGAGGCCACTCAGGTTCCAATTTTGTGACACGTCTCCCAGGGCTCACTGGAGTGGCAGTAAGTTCTCACAGTTTGATTTCCTTTTAACTATTGAAGTGTTAGAAGAGGAGCAGCAAAGTCCCCCACGGAAAACAGTGATTCTGTTTCCTGACTTTCTGCCATAGTAAAGACTTATCTCTTTTGTTCCATTGACTTTTTGTTGTTGTTGAGTAATTTTAATACATTCCTCCATATAATATATGGTATGGTTTTCACAAATTGGCATAATCCTTTAACGTTGTGCTTTGAGTGTAACCACTATTTCTCACTTTTTTCCTCACTCTATTCCCATCATCTGCCATGGAACAGTTGACTTTATTTTAAAATTTTTCTCTAGCCATTTAAGCTTTAAATATATGCTGTTTTATGTTACAAAGTTGGATCCTTTTTTAATGGTACAGATATCTATAAAAACCTCATGCTCACTGAAACATTATTTTGTGATATTTTGGCATCAGCTTAATTTAAAAAAGTCATTTTAGGGAAAAGTGTAGTACAGTTTATGTCGTGCATTTACTCCAGAATGAGGGAGAGATATTGTGAGGAGAAAATAATGGACTATGAGTCTGGCAGACATACCCACTGCAATCTTACTCTGCTTTTTTAACTATACCCAGAAACTAACTGACTAACTACAAAAACAAGACAAAAATCAAACAATATATGATGTGTATTTCTAGTTTTGCTGTTACTTTTGAGCAAGTTTAAAACTTTATTTTTAAACTAATTCATCAAATACTAAGTGAACCCTGCACTTGCTAAAACAAAAAGACAAATGATTACTATATTGCTTTATTAAGATATAAAGAAATCAGCTTTAAATGACCAACATTAAAAGAAAAATAATTTTCTTACCATTCAAATATGCTAGTAAAGAAATATCTGTATATATTTTCTAATAATCAAATTATTTAAAAGTATTTAGAACAAAAGATTCTTGTTTATCATACATTTTCTGTTTGCTCCAGTTGGTGGCTCTCATTCTTTGGCAGATGTACACGGTATGCACAGGGGTTTTGGAACACAGTTTTAATAACTCTGAATTTTTTTTACCACTGATGACCCATCTCATAATTTGGCGACCTTAAGCTAAAGAGAAGCCAAAGGGGGAAGTTTGGTATTTGTGTCCAGGAGAATTGATTTCTAGGTGGGGTTTAACTGTGCGTTTCATTAATGCTACAATGTATCTACTGGTTATTATCTCTTTGTGACTCCACCCCACCGTGATCCAAGTTCTGCTCTTTTCTGTCTTGTTCTATGCCCTGGGAGGATGAACTTGACCTGAATGAGTTGTTTTCACTTAAGCTCCTTTAACAGCTAGCTTCTGTTTAAATCTGATAGATGCTTGTCAATGGCCAGAGGATGGACAGTAGTGGAAGAGAGACTTTGGGTAATTACTTACCTCCCCATTCTTTCCCACCATGGACCATGATTTCTGGCAGTGACTGCATCCTTTCTGGACCACAGCCCTGGTTGAGATTCCCTTGTCCATGCCTCCAGCTCTAATGAACTCTGGGAACACTGTCGGCTCTTTTTTTCTTGCCCTGGGCCAGGAATTGCTTTTCTTTAGTTGGTATTCTCTGGGTGCCACAACACTCCTTTTTGATTTCCTTCACCCTGCTTGTACCTCTTTTAACTGTCTTTTATTAAAACCCCTTGACTTGCATTCTGAATCTTTCATGACTGAGACAGCAATGAGATGTACTACGTAACACATTTGATTGTCAAAATTCCATTCTTGGACATAGAAATAAGGTGGAAATCTAAAGAAGATCTTTAAGACATGATCTGCCTGGAAAACATTTACATTTAAAATAGCTTGACTACTGCCTTCTACTGCTTTTCTGCCTTCTCTGTTACTGAAATAAGCTACTCAGAAACTGGCATTGCTTCCCACCCCCACTCTGCCTACTGTGGCAGTAACTCCTGCTTTCACCTTCACTCCTACTTTGAAGACCTCATCACTTATAGTGATTAGAAGCCATTTAAGGTGGGTTGAGGAAAGAGGAGGCTTTTACAGGAACATTAGTAAAAGACAGTGACATCTGAAATAAAACATGCCTTGGAATTTCTCCAGCACTCCTCCTACTATGGAACGTTGATGGATATTATCCATACCAGTTGTGCTCTATGGGGAATGGTTTGTAGCTATCTTACCCTGCTCTGGTCTGACTCTTTATTTAGCTTATATGACTGACTTTCCTCTCATTTGGCTTCCGATGTCCTTGAAATGATGCCCCTAGGCTATAATATGCCAACTATCATGCAGAAGCTACCATCTTTGCTTCTTCCAATGTTATTCTTTCCACCATCACTCTTGGTTTGTCCTCTGCTGATGCCTATATTTGGATTGCCACAACTTCCTACCCTTCTTCCCCACTCCACACACATGTGTGTGGCCATCTGATGCTTTTCAGTCTACCATCTTTGCCTTCCTTGATTCTGTCTTTCCTCATATCAACCACCCTTCAGCACTGCCACCACCATCTCTGTTACTAACCCTGTTTTACACCCACTGCCATTTTCTTTGTTTCAGCCCTTAAACTGAGCTTTTAGATATTCATTCTCTACAGAAGATAAAGTTTGGCATTTTGGACTTTGTTTTTAATACTACAGACTATAGAAAGAGAGGTTAGTCCTCAAGAATTCATTAGTTTTGGGATTTATAGTAGATACATTGGAATATATTTTTATCTTGAGGAAATAAGATTACACCTTTGATCCCTTGATTATTTTTGATATAATTTTATTTTAACAGTGCTTTTTTTCCTTCCTTTGGACTCTATTTCTAAACTGAAATGTTATTCGCCAATAGAAATTATTTTATTTTCTCCATGAATAAATGTTCTGTGCAGTATAGTTTCTGTAGCAGAAATGCAATCCCCTGGTTAAGATAGGAACAGACTTTAAACAAGATGATGAAAAACTGATTCATATATTGTCTTTATTATTAAAATTATATAAAGAAAAATGACAAAAATTAAGGAAAGAACCAATTGAAATGCCAACTTTTTTCAGAAAAATTTCCCTCGGTTCATTCTTGATTCTGGGCTATCCACATGTCAGGATCACAGACCTGCCATGCGGTCCTTCCGAAGAAGTGCATTATATAAACTCTTACTGTTAAAAACTTAATGCAATCTTGATATCTGTTAATAATTGGGAATCACTCAGAAAATATAAATATTTTACTTATTTTCAAAGTTTAGGGTTATTCCAATATTTAAGGCAGTCACAGACAAACTGCAGAAGACTTAGGGATCCTTAAAAATGACTCAAGAGTTTGAAAATGGGACCTCTGAAGAAAGCTGAAAGGAATTGCAACTATTCAGTCCAGAGAAGAGAAGTGGTACAATTGCCTTCAGGGGAGGTTAATGGGCACTGAATGTTCCTTCTTCTTCTCTGAGGGTAACAGTGAACAGTAGTAAATGTTAATAAGAAAAGTCAAAACCATAGATTCTCTGTGGGTATTTTTAGAATTTTCCTTTCTGAAGCTCTTCAAAAGTGGACTTAAAAGAGTTTTTCCATATTTATAAATTATATTCAGTAGAAACACAATTTTTCAGAGATATTTATTTTCTAAGATTTTCTCAGTCAAAGATGCTTAGGAAAATGTTGCATATTATGTGCCCTTCTTGGATACTAGCAACACACGTTAGCATATTTCAGGCTCTGAGAAGTCCTGGAAATAAAAGAACTTGTTGAAGTCTGCTTAATGTTTATCCAACACAGTTTATGTGCACAAGGGGAGATTTTTTTCCCCCATAGCACACAGCACATTATTTAAGTTTTCTCTTGACATCTGTTTAGGAAGCACTGGTTTGAAGCCTGAAGAGTGAATTTCCCCACTTGTTGAAGCTCACTGTTGACTTCTAAAATTATATTAAGAAATGGTTGTGAACTTGTAGAATTTAATCCAAGGAATGAATGTGAGTTAAAGAAAAAATATGTAGGAAACTATACAAAGGAATTACCTTGAGACTGAGTAAATGCTTTTTGCTTCTGTTCCCATGGAATATGTGTACCAGGATGGAGAACACAAAGGGAAAAATGAGTTGGGTTCACATATATAGAGAAGCTGAGGTTTATGTTATACCATTAAAAGCACTTTCCATGCACCTGGAAAACAATGTAAATGAAGTGTATGCTAAACCACCAGGCCATGAGGTAGATGTCTGGATAGCTTCTGCATTATTCTAGTATCAGTATTTTGAAATAAACCTCAACAAGTATTTATCGAAATTTGTGGTTCATAAAAGGTCTTTTAAAGTACTATGATAAAAGAATCATAGTACTTGCACTCAAATTATGTAAGAATATGAGAATACAGCAATTACATTTGGAGGAATGAAAGAATCTTTGTAGGTTGGAACAATGCCAAAAACATTTGGGAGCTTAATTCTGTTACCCAATTTCCCCCATGCAATGGTTTATGTTGAGTACATTGTCAATTTACTCTTGATTTTAAAATCATTAAATATTGAAAATTGTAATGCAATAAAGAACTAGAAGGGATTTTTGAATGAAGAATATTGAGCTGTATTTAATATGTGTTGAATGGTTATTTTTGCTCTTTGTAATACTAATCATTTTTTCCATCTAATTCTTTCTAATTATTTTCATTCTGGGAATAACTTGGCTTAGTCCCTCCTTTGAGTAAAAAGTATATCATATTTTTTCTTCTATCCAACTAAGATAATGTGTGGTATTCTAAGTGTGTCTAATATTCCTCAAGGAAAGTAAGACTCCTACAGACTAATTTTTGTAATTTTACTCTGTTACCACATAAATGACATATATAGATATCTGTGTTCAAGGTTTTGAATTTCACTTCAGTTTTCCTATATTTTCAGTAATTAATGAATCTTAACAGCAGACTAGAAAAAACCCTAAAATACTATTTTTGACTATATTAAAACTTTAAAAATTACATTTTTTAAAAAAAGTACTTGATTCATTCTATTAAAGTTTTGCAATATTCAATGATAAACACTATGGGAGACAATATTTCCTATAGTTTCTGAATTTAATAAGTTGACTGCTATTAGTAGTGGTTAGTTGTAAATCTTTTAAAACTTATACTTTGCCTGATTAATTATAGTATGACTTGGTCAAACAACTGTACATATATATTTTTCCTTAAGCATTAACAAAATATAATGCAATTTTATAACTCTGTATAACCAGCTTTGAAGAAATAACACAGTGATTTGAAGTCAATTTATGTAATAAAGCATTTGTATTACTAATCTTTCTCAGGAAGGCAATTAGCTGTCTGTTTAAAAGTAGAAACCTAAGATTTAATATTGAATGCTAAGTTTTTATTATTTCTCTTTGATAACATATATATGAGGTCTGTCTAGGAGGTATCCAGCCATGTAATATGAAAAATAGAGACATTTATTGAAAAAGACACAAGAAACATTATACATAGGACAATGACACCTCTGTCACCTTCAAAGTAGGCACCTTTGGACTTCACACAGTTCTCGTGCTTGCCATCAGCTGCCCTGTCATATTTTCCTGAATCTCATCAATGGTCTGAAATCTCCTTTTCAAAGGTGATTTTAGTTTTGGGAAAAGCCAGAAGTCTCAGAATGCAAAATCTGGGTTGTAAGGGGTGCTGAGCAACCTGGGTGATTTGATGTTTTACAAAAAAAACTCTGCATGAGATGTGATGACTGAGCAGGCAGGTTGTCTTGATAAAGCTGCCAATCACCAGTTGCCCATAGCTGCAGCCTTCTGAATCATCAGAATAGTTTCTGTGGAGAGATGTACAAGCTTAACGCAAAATTGGATGAAGGATTGTTGCTCTACTCCCTCAGTCATTTTGAGTGTAGCAGTCCACATACTCATTCAACTGGGTCTATCGTCCCCACTGATTAGTACAGTGAAGCTGTCATTGTTCATGCATGCTCATTCCAGTCCACTCTCCTTGGCTGCTAGGTTACATTGATATCACACAAACTGTTCTCGTAATATTAACAATGGCTGGACTTTTTCCAGACAGATCTCACATTCGTATTTGCAGAGTGGATAATATTGAGCCTCAAGTCTTTGTAGATCACATGGTTGGCTATGTAGAACCACTATATATTTACTGGCCTGACCCTCAGCAGATCTTTTATATTTATTTTCAGACCTGACATTTGGATAGTTAATTCTCACTTTCAGCAATACCACTTTTCTGGCAATTTATGAATTTCTATTGCTTTAAGAGGAAAAAAATATAAGCATTACTGTTAAGCTGATTTTTTTCTATAGAACAATTTATTGTATTTTCTCAGTAGAAACACTATTATGCATGTTAAACCCATAACCATTAAGTACTGAAAATTGCAATGCTGTAAAGGACTAGGAGGGATCAAATTCTTTCAAGGTAATGTGATTTTGAAATAGATCATTTATACCTACTTATAGTTATTCACCAACAGCATGCCACCCTGTAAATAATGACTCAACTGACCATTGAACATAGTTTTTGGGGGAGTAATAAGTTACATAACTATGGCATTGACACTTTGGTATTTATTTACTCATAATTTATGTTCCACTCTATGTTTGATTATATACATGTAATTTAATGTAATACATGTAATATAATACATGTAATATAATTTTAGCTTGAAAAAATCTGCAAAAAAATACAGTTTGAAAAGTATTGCACAAAATGGGCACTTTTTAAAAATCTTGGCAACATTACTGAATATAATTCAAAATTATAGAAATTCAAAATTACAGTCTTGTTCATAAAATTCTGTATAAAACATCTTTTTTAGAAAGCTCAATGTCTGCTTTTTTTAAGATTATCATAAAATCTATTCCATATTTGATACTAAGTAGTATGCCTAGAGAAAATGATTGATAGCTTTCTGTGGCTATCTGTCTGTATAGCAGGAGAGCAGGTAATCCTGCTCATCAGAATTGATAAGCTCTAATATCCATAAACTGGAAGATAAAATGCAGGCTTCTGCTTGCATTAAATGAGCCACTGATGCAATTTCATGCACGTTTGGTATACATTTATTCCATATTTATGTCTGTCGTTCTCTTCTTCCAATCTCAAGAAGGTAACTAGGTATTGCAACTGCTAAGTACAAATGTGTAGATTTTGGTCTTTAAAAACTGTTTACCTCGACTGTTATCATTTTGTAAAAGTAAAATCAAAAGCCAAAAAAATATGTTTTTTTATATTTTACTTTCTTCAATTTGGTTGCCTTGAAGAAAATAGACAATAATCAAAAAGGTTGAAATTTGATAATGTCCTTATCATAATTGTTGAATTTTTATACTCCTTGGCTTCAAAGGCTAGATGTTTACAGGATCATACTGAATACTTAACCTACTTTTAATATATATACATATATTATGGTTCTTTAAATATATATACATATAATATATACATATTTTATGGTTCTTTAAAATAATAAAAAATGTTTTCTTTGTTGTTTTGTTCTGCTGCTTCAAAAATGGAAGCTGTAAAGAGATATGTAACAAACTGATTCATGTGAAGAACCATCATGGTTCCTGTCAATCTGTGCCTTTTTAAATCCAATATTATAGCAGAATGATCTGTTCCATATGTATGAAGTTCCCAGGTTAATTAAAGCTTAATTCCCAGGATCAAAACAATCCTTCAAAGAAGGCATACATGTTTCAAATAATAGAAGCAAAACCTGAGACTTGGAGAGATTAGGTAATTGGCCAATGATCACACAGCTAGTAAATGACTGAATTGACTCCAATTCTGAGCTTGTTGCCCTCCCCATATGGTGAGCTCAGTTGTTGCTCTCCGCACTAATACACTAATGCTTTCAGAACCTGCTGAGATATGTTGGACAGTTTTCTTCCACACTAAATGACTTCAGATTGCTAAACCTTTGGAGTCATTGTGCTTTTTATAGATCAGCAACTTCTTCCCATTCTTGGTTGACTCCACTAGGGTTTGTTTCCTTTGTGCTTGCACCAGGGAAGCTGAGCACTGTTGGAGGAAATCAGAAAATGGGAAGCGTGGGAACATTTTAAATTCACACTGACCAGCCACAGCGAAACTCTGAGAACAGCCTAGCAATTCTACTGTCCTCTGGTTTCCCACTTTGTGCAATACAGACATTTGATCTATCCACCTTCCTCCTTACTGTGAGCAGATGACCCCTTTTCCTGTTTTACAGAGAAAATAAAGGCTATCAGAAATTGTGCCAACTTTCTTGCCAGCGTTCATTCAAATTTTATTATTGTTGCAATAAAATTAAAGTCAACTTTGTTAAATACTTAAAATATGTAAACTTAAATCTATGCATTGTGTGTACAGAAATGAATAAGGCAAACTCATTTCCTGGTCTCATAGAGCTATAGTAGAGACAAACATTAAAGATATATATGTTATTTATAAATGATCATTAAGCATTTTTTTAAAAAGTTCCAGAAAGAGAATGAAGCAGGTGGTATGAAAGAGTGAGGTGGGAGAAGGTAGCATTTGCAAGAGTGGCAAGGTAAAATGCTTTTTGAGAAGCAATATGGCATGGTGATTAAGATTATAGACAGATTCAGTTTTACCACTTACTGGTTCGGTAACTTTGAGAAAGTTGTTTAAATTCTCTGTTTTCATTTGTAAAGTTGGAGCCTTACCAGGACCTTTATAATAAGATTAATGTGAATATTAATATTATGTAATGTGTTTAGAATAGTGCCTGGATTATAGGCAATGTTCATTGTAGTATTGTATTTGTCAAAGATCAATCACATACTTAAAGGAGTTCATCCAAAGAGAGTTTAAGTGAGGGGCTATTTACAGAGGTGCAGGCTTAGCTAAGGAAACCAATTAGAGATGGCAAATCATCCAGGTGATAGCAACACTGAGAAGACAAAACTACTTTTAAGCCTGAAGGGCCAAAGAGATAGAATGGCGTTATTGACCAGAGCCAGGTGGGAGGGAGCAGCAGCTATCACAGAACATCCTCCTTACAAAGAGCTGTGGTCGTGGAGAAACGTGGACATTGTCAAGTCCCTGTTCAGTCTCATGGCACTATTTATTACCAAGCTGCCCAAGCAGAATTCAAAGCTAATGGAGTTTAGGTAGGGCAGTCAGTGGAGATCCTTTTCCTAGGTATAGAACAAGGAAGTCAAAGGTGGAGAATAAACTGGGGAAGATGGTAGACAATCAGCTCTCATCATCATTATCATTGTCATTATTATTAAGTGGTATTTGAGCTGAGAAGTCAAGCCATTCTGAGATTGAGGGAATAGTACCAGAAAGAGAACATGTGTCAGTGCCCTGAAGCAGGGTTGCTGCATGTTGTGCAAATTTTCTAGCACACAACTCTAGGGCCTGGTATTCACAGAGATTCTGTTTATAAAACAGGTAGATGAGAGCGGTCTGAATAAAATAAATAAGGAAAATTGAAGGAGATGTGTAACTGGAGGGACAGGCGGGGCCAGGTCCTCTTGGATTTTACAGGTCATACTAAGGATTTGGAAGTGTATTTTACACAGAATAGGAAGGCCCTTGAGGATTTTAAATGAGACAGAGACTTAATCTAATCTATATTTATAAAAGACACCTTTGGGTGCTACCTGGAGATTGAATTGTGGGCAGGCAAGCACAGAAGCAGAAAAGTTATCACAGCCTCAGTGAATGCTGATGGTGGCTTAGTCTAGAGGCGAGGTAATGGGACCAGAAGTGGACTGAATCTGGATATGCAGAAATATAGCCCATAAGTTTTTCTGATTGAAATTGATGGGAGTTGGTGATGATGTAAAAGGAAGAATCCAAGATAATTCTAGATCTTTGGTTTAAGCAACTAACTGGTTGAAATTTTCATTTACCAACAGTTAAAGCCTGAAAATAAAAGAAATCCAGTATTTTGCATGTGTGCTGGTGGGGAGGGAGTGACAAGTAGCAACTCCATAACCAAGAGTTCTGACCTGGGTATGAGGCAAATCAGTAGATATATTAAGGACATATTTCATCAGTCAGTGGTGAATTGAGACCTGAAATACACACTTAGGTGTCATCAACATATTGATGGTATTTAGAGCTATGGAAAGTATAGTTAAAGAAGAGGGTTGAGGACTGAGCCCCTGGGTCATCCTCAATAATGAGAGATCCAATGAAGGTATGTATAGAACAGGAGAGTGAGAAGAAATGACAGTGAGGTAGGAGGAAAACCAGGTATGACATGAATGTAAAGAATAAGAAAGTGTTCTAAGAAGAAGGGATTGTTATTCTTGGAAGCTATACATCCCACCTCCTTCTTTCAGTCCCAGGAAGCTTGCCCTAAAAATGATTCTTTTCTCTTTGGTATCATTTATCTTCTCTGCATTGCTTTCTTCCAATATTCACTTGATTATGCTCAAATCCTTTCTCTCAAAAATGAAAACCGATGCAAAACAAACAAAACTACAAATATCTTTCCAAACTCCAGTTTCAACAATCTCCCCATCCCTTAATGTTTCAGTCACTTTCAAGAACAGAGTAAACTCTGTTTTCAACTTTTTTAAAAATGACCTAAGCAATTCTTAATATAGTTATTGAGTTGTGATTCTTCCGGTAGCAAGTTACTAAATGCCCAGTCATAAGTGACTTTAAAATGAGGATTTTTTTATATAAGAAAAAGGCTGCGTGTTTAATTGAACAATTCAGAGATGGTGATGCTTTGTGATCTGATGTTTTCCTAACAGTTATTAGGCAGCTGCAGCAGTTCTGAGGATACTTACCCATATTTTTTGGACTATAAGATGCACCGTTTCCCCTCCAAATTTCAGAGGAATAATGGTTGCTAATGCTGCTGTTGAGTTCTGTTTAAATTTACATTGGTGAAATATTATGTTACTTATGTTATGAAATATTTCACCACATTTTTTGCTTCAAAATTTTTTTTCCTATTTTCCTCCTCTAAAACCTAGGTGTGTCTTATGGTCCAAAAATATGGTATTCACACAGAGCATTTTTATCTCTCATTCTTTTACATTTTATTAAGAAAGAGAAACCTTTCAAGAAGCCACCAGCAGAGGTCACTCAGGTTTCGCTGACCAGTGCTAAAACACATTCTCTAGCTGCAAGGGAAGCCAGTAAAGCAAAGCCCTGGCATTATTAGCCTCAGGAGTGGGAGACAGGCTCTAAAGGGCAATGGTTGTTGCATAGTTGACGGAATGCTGTCTGCCACACTACTTCTTTTTTGTTTCCACCAGATCCCACCACCAAAGAGTTCTCCTATCAGTTTGTGAAAAACAGCTCTATTGTGGTTTTAGTTTTTATTTAACTTGACTTAAACATTCTTTTAGGAAAAAGCTTTTTTTTGGATTCAGGGACACTACGCTCTTTTGATTCTTTTCTCATATGTCTACTTCTTCTAAACGGCTTCTCATTTTTCTTAGGATAAACTCAAATCCATATCCTCACGCAGTAGCCTATGCATGTGTTACAGCTAGATCCCCTGCCATTTTGACTCTGCCAAACGCCACATTATCCCATGACCTCTGCCCTTCAGCCACATATATCTGCTTTCAGACAGTTGAACTGTGTTTCCTGCCTTAGGAACTTCTTACAAGCTGTTCAGTCTTTCCCTTGGAGTCCTTCCCACCCCTTCATCTAGTTTATGCCCATCTAGCTTCCAATTTTAATTCAAAAGTAACTTCATCAGGAAAGTTTTTTTTTAAATTCCCTCTACCTGAACCGTGCCGTGATGCCCTTCTCTTTCAATCTTATAGTTTCCTGTGCTTTTCCTGAGTTGCATTCATTAGTTTGTATATTTATTAGATTACCAGTGAATGCTTGTCTCCTCCAGGAGACTTAAACCACTTGATCTTATTACAATATCTCTCTTTTTCTCCATTTTATTCTTCATAGCTCATTGATTAACTCAGTTAATTACAATGTAGTTGTTTAATGATTGAATGAATTTTTTAAAAATATTTTATTTATTTATTTTAATAAGACTGAGGGGAAAAGAATGAGAAAGAGAGGGAAACATCAGTGTGTGGTTGCCTCTTGCATGTCCTCTACTGGGGACCTGGTCTGCAACCCAGTCGGGAATGGAACCAGTTACTCTTTGGTTCATAGACTGGTGCTCAATCCACTAAGCAGTACCAGCCAGGGTTAAATTTTAATCTATCTTCATTTAGCCACACCTACAATTCTAATATTCTATTTCTGCTTTGTTGGAGATTAAACAAATCCCCAAGTTCATGCAGATGTGTGTGTGCGCACGTGCATCTGTGGAAGTCATAGCAGACAGTCTTGGAAAGAATCACTCTCTTGTAACTAATACACATGCTCTGTGACATTTATATGGTTAATAAAAGGCCTTACATGCCAATTTTCTTGTTCTTGAGTTTGTTATGGTAAGCAGAGATTGACAAATAGGTGGCTTCTAGATGAATGGGATATTATTTAGTTTCTTGTTGAAAATAAGATTATGTAAAATTATGGCATATTTTTCTGTGATCACATTTTTTCTAATAATTGAAATAATCTGAAGAAATTAATGTCTGATTGCACTTAAAGGACAAAATTAAAACTATTACTATAACTGTACTTATGATAATTTTATGCTGTAATGATAAGCTATACACAGACCCTTCTCAAGAGAGTCCTTATAATAGGTTTGAGTAAGAGGCAAGTCCCAAAAAATTTGGATTTAAACACTATGATAGCACTTTTTGTAAGTATGTCACATACATAATTTTAGTTTATTTTAAAAGAAATTATAATAGGGATCTTATTTACAAAGCTGTTATTCAGGGCTATTGGGAATTACTGAACTTTAATTTAAAATCAAAATATTAATGGGAAACAATATTTTTTTCTGGGAAATGTGGGTGAAAATAGGCAGTGCAGAATTATTTTTGTTGTGGTGAGAATTCTTATATACATACCCTAAACAGTAATTTTAAAATTATTTATTAACTAACATAGTAACACATATTTAGAGCTACCAACATATGCTAGGTACTGTGGTAATAAGAGTTGATTGCAAATTTGGAATTGGAATTTGTATTTTTATAAATCATGTAAGAATTTTTATGTGCTATAGTTTCTCTTTGGACTTAAAACAGGGTATTGCAGGTGTTCTTAGTTATTTGTGAAATCCTTTTAAGCTAGATAAAAGCAGGCCACAAGAATGAAAGAAACAATATTAAGTTAAAGACACCAACATGTTTCATAACTAAGACAACCAGGATGGCTTCCAGAAAATTATTAACATTCAGGGAGCTTAGTGTTTAATTGAGAAGAGCAGATATATTGAAAATACAAAATGAAAATAGTACAACAATAAAAAGAAACTATTCTCTGGTTCTTTTTTTTTTTCTTCAAACACTGGCACCCCTGCTCTCTGTAATAGTTGACTAACTAAGATTGAACTATTAAAATCTTGGATATTTTCACCCAATATTACCTTTGAACTCAAGAACTCAAGGCACATTTTATTGTTTTTTTTCCTGGGAAGTAGCAGGGGTAGAAGTACAATTCAGTAGAATTAGCAATAGAAATATTTGGATTCTTTGCACATGTATTGTTTGCCAAATTTAGATGTGGTCCATATTGCAGATTTTTTATTTCTCTGGCACAGACAAAACTTGGATCTACAAAGGGTAAAAAAAAATTAATTTCTTTATAATCAGTTTTTTATATGTACAGGACAATAAAAATAAGTTTTTAAGAACAAACTATCTTTGAGGTTAGACTTAGATCCCAGGTTGCCCTGATATTCCCACAGCATCAAGAACTACCCGGGAATTCTCTCCCCAGACCTAAAGCACAGTTCTGTTCATTCTGCATCCATCTTGGAGTTGGGTTTGACAGGGACTTAGGCTGTTTCTCCACAGACATCTAGGCAGCATCTCACACAGAATGAATCAGAGAGAAAGGCAGGAGAATGGACAGACAGGAGTTTACTCTAGAAATTATTGAGTGCCAGGGAGGTCCATTACAAGACAGTCAGATATATCTCTCAGTCAACTCCAAGCAATTAACACCTATATGAGCTTTGATGTAAAGAAATCGATCAAACAGATTGAACTGTCTATGCATGGCTGAAATCCATGATTCTGAGTTAAAAGGGTGGTAAAGCACCAAATTCAGTTGGAGCTTTTAGTGAGCACTTGGGGAATTTTACACTCTCACTAACCATATGGCTATACAGTCCTCTTGGGAATACACAGGCTCCTGAGTACACTTGTTCCTCTCACCTCATTTATTTCTATTTTCATTTTTTCAGTCCTTGCATTAGTCAGATATTGTGCTGAGTTTTACATGGACCATATCAGTAATTCTTGAATGGGGAAGATTTTATTATTATGACCACTCTATATTGATGTGGAAACTGAGGCTTAGAAAAGTGCCTAACGTTTAGCATTGGGTCCTGTCATATGTGTGGTCGGCCTTCCTTACATATTTGAGGAATAGAATATCTCAAAAGTCAACATCAACACCAATACCATTTTAAATTTTTCAAGTTGGCTTTAGTGTTGTTGTATAAACACTTATGATTTAGTCGAGAAAGTATTACGGAACCATGTGCCACACACTGACAAAAGAAACTAAACTAGAAAGATTCTCTCCCCACATATTTTCTTTACACCATAAAAATATACTGTACATATCCTATGAAAAATTCCCTCTTATTGCTCCTTCGTTCTCTTCATCCATTGATTTAAATTTTTCTTACCTTTATGGGTTAAATTTCTTACCACTTAATGGTTGTGTGAGTTTGCTCACTGCCTCAATTCTTTACTTCTAAAGTGGGCATAAGATTAATACTTCAAGGCATAGCTTTGAGAAATACATAAGATAAAGCAGGTAAAATTGTGCTTCTCAGACTATCTATGGTGATGGACCATTTTTGGAAGGCTTTTTTTCCCTTAAGGAAATATTAAGTGCAAAATCAAAAGAAGTTTTGGTGATTAGATTCAGCAGATAGAACTGTGTCAAGTTGTTATAAATATTTTTCAGAGCTACTCTCATTTCTGTGCTTGTCTCATCACAAACTGATAGGGGACACTTCAGTAAATGGTAGTACTTGATAGTACCACTGGTCCCTAAAAGAGTACCCCTCATACTAAATGTCAGTAAGTATGTGCTTTTCTATTGAAAACATGCAAGGTGACAATGACACTCTTAATGCCTTTCTTGCCTTTTTAACTGTCTTCCAAACTACTCTTTTCTTCCTTAGTTTTCTCCCTTAGAATTTTACTAATTCTCATCTTTCTCAGCACCTTTACTACTCTTGTTAATTTATTTTGAATGTCTCTTAAAATTTAACCACTGGACTTCAGGCTCCCTCCTTTTGACCTGTGTGGTTTTGTGTTTTTCCATAGCCAGTCTCTAATTCAGATAACCTTTGACCTTGTTATTGCACTCCCAGGTTAAGATAACAGCTATCTCTACCACAACATTTTTTCTATTTCAAATTATTTTGTATGCAATGGTTAGTATTTACCATTTTAATATCTCCTTCCCACTTTGAATGATTGCCATTCATTTGCTTTCTTTTAAAATTTCTATCAGGTGTTGCTAACTTGATATTTCCAAGCAAATGAAAAAAAGTTATTTATTTTCTCTTGAGGTTTATTTTTTAACTCCATTGATAAGTCCTCTAGCTAGCTATTCTATTCAGAATTCAAACCCAGTCTGGTCTTGGCTTCCGTTATCCATCTAGCCATCATTCATCCCTCACATCTTCTGTGAAGATTCTTTATAGCTCAGACAGGCACAACCTCCATCTTGTTGTAATCCCTCTGAGACACTTTCTTTGCTCAAATATAGTTCTGTGAAGAAAATTGTTGTTCCCAAACTATGGGCTAAAGTTCCTTGGCAAGTGCCAGTTATTTTGAAAATGATCTGTGACTCTCTAAGTATCTCCAAGGATTGGTATTATTGACTATTCTGAATAACTAATACTCTGCTCTCACTAATACTGATCATCTTGCTCACAAACATCATTAGACCATCATTCATTCTAATCAATTTGAAAACAAATCAATACAAAATATAAATCAAACTGTGCTTAATCTCAATTGCATTCAGAAGTTTTACATCCCACATTTTCTCCACCCTTAACACACCCAATTTACCTCCATTTTTTTTCTCAGTTCTCTTCAGTACAAATCTGTTATTCAACACTTTTGCTGGCTTAGTCTCCTCATGACAGTTTACATCAGGGACATGCAGTTCCACATACCGGCCTTAATTACAGATGTTAACCTTGCCTGGGGTGCTCTTTTGTAGCTGTTCTGCCAATTTAGTGTTTATTTATTACTGCTATTATTATTACCATGGTCATCTTTGTCATCACTGAATAGACTTATGACACATCTTCCTCTGAGAAACTATCTTGAAGAACTTCAAGCAAAGGATATATCCTTTCAAATATATATCTGTGTGTCCAGAGTTTCTTCTAATGTGTTAAGCAAAACAACATGTAGCAACAGATTGAATGCAGAAGCAGGTATAGATACGGCAATCCAGCTGTCTTAATTAGGCTCAGCATTAAAGAAACATTAAAAGTGTAAACCATTGCCACTTTTCTCATTGAGTTTTTTCCTTTATTTTTGAACATATTATTACTTTATATAAAATATATTGCTGATATTAATATGTAATGGATTTATTGTTATTTAGAGATGACCAATGAATATTTTGAATATTCTTTTGTGGCAAATATCTGTAGATATATCCTAAATACAGGCACCAAAAGGGTTGAGAACTATTGCTTTAAGCATTAATATAGGGGGCATTTTGTTACTATGCTTGAATATCTGTTCAGACTCTTTAGGTTCATAAGTAATAATATAATTTACAGAGAGTCTACTATAGAGAGGAATGTTGTATACATTATATTCAATTCTCAAAATGACCCTGTAAATAGGTTTTCTTATGCTACTTTTATAGATATGGGGACTGGGATTTAGAGAAATTAAGGAATCCCTCCAGTTTCCCCAAAATCTAAGTGGTAAAGTCAGACTACTGCTTGGTTCCAAATCTCCAGTGTCTTTTTACTACTTAACACTATTTACCATAAATACATATTATTTCTAAAACCAGTTCCCATGGCATCATTACAATTCCATATATGAGTAATTAATGAACAAGCTGGCTATTGAATAGATGTGGACGGCCATTTTTCAGAAGCCCTCAATGGCAAAGATACATCTTCAAATGACTTATCTGTATTTAGAACTATTTTTTCTCTAAGTTGTTTTCAGTCCTGGATTGCCTCCTATAGAGAGTGGGATATCAGTTTTGAAATCACTAGGTTGCAAAGAAGGAACACAATTCATTCAACTTCTATGTAAGGTAAGCTTTCAAAGCCTAATTTTATGTTAATTCACTGTAGATGCTTAACTTGATCTGAAAATATTTCAAAATTCCATTTCCTAATAATATGCTTAGTCATCTCCACACAGAAATTAAGATTTTCAAAGTTATTAGGGCCTAATTAAGCTTTGATCAATTAACTGACCTGCTGTCAGGCCTGCAGGGTGCTGTGTCCTGAAACTCAGAAAACAGCATCACAGAAGATACTAGCTTTTTTAGATTGAGCCAATATAATTGCTTGGAATCCCACCTACCCAACCAAAAACCAACAAAAACATGATTACCTTTGTTCCTGAGAACTTTTTGGAAGAAGGAGCTGATTCAACTGATTCAGAGACAACTGATTCAACTTGTAGCAACCTTAAATGAACTTTGGGGTGGGCAAGATCCTGGTAGGTGACAACCTCCCAGGACAGCAGGGAGAAGGGGACCACCCCCACCTACCATGAAAAAATGCAGGAGCTATCTGAGGAAAGGATTTGTTTTAGTCAAATTCAGTGTAAAAGCTAGACTTTCAAATAGAAATGTCAAGTAGGCAATTAGAAATCTGTGACTGAGGTTAGGGAAAGAACAGGATGGAATTTATAGAAGTAAATGTTCTGGATTAGAGATGAGAGATAAAGTCATGCACTTTTTTTAAATAGAAGTCACAAAGACATAAGGTTAAGGCTATGATTGCTAAACCTCATATAAATCCTGTTAGATTGGAGGATAAAGAAAAAAACACGGTAAAAATGGCAACAACAACAACAAAATCTGTGGTAGAATATATAAGTGCCTTCAAGGTCTAGTGATAAATTTTAGGAAAGAATATTTTTGTCATCTTATAAAATGTTCTAGAGAAGGAGAAACAAAGAGAGGGAAAAAATACTGTGTTTGTTAATAAAGAGGTCATTGATGATTTGTGAATTACTGGAGTAGGAGCCAGATTCTGCCAGTGAACATGAGAATGTAATTAAGATGATTGCTTAGGGTACTAATGGAAAGATAACGATTATAAATAGATGCAAATAAATATACAAGGTTTTATAGAAGACTGATAAATGAAGTTAGGATGGTGCATAGATAACTTGAAAGAAAAGTTTCATCATCTTTAGGTTGTCTAGTAAACATATGGAAGGTATATTCATTGAGCACCTGTGATATGCAAACAGTGTTCCTGGTGCTTAGAATGTATCAGTGAATAATTTAACCCAAAATCTCTACACTGAAGCCTTATATCTTTAAAAATTTTTTAAAGCTCCTGGCCTTGGGCTAATTATGCATCATTAGAAGAGTCATGTTGTATATATGCAGGGATGTAGCAGTAAATTGGCTAACTAGAAAAAATAAGATAAAAAAATAACAAAAACCCTGATGTACTGTTTGAGGACTTTCTAGATATAAATATTTAAACAATGGTCAATTTCTAGCTACAGAATGATACCACTGACAGGGGTGGGAAAGATATGCAGAATGGCTTCTGCCATGTAAAATGTTCTAGGTAAGGAGGAGTAAAGAGAGGAAAAGAATATTGTGTTTGTTAATAAAGAAGTCATTGATGACTTGTGAATTACTGGTGTAGGAGCCAGATCCTGCCAGTGAACACGAGAATGGCCAGTACAAGCCAGCTTCAGCACACCAATGTCCTGGTGCGTCTTGCTTTGTGTTCTAGGTATATTAACATATATATACTTTTACTTGACCCATCTGTAAATTGGAGAAAATACTTTTAAATTTTTATAAGTAGTGTATTGTTGAAAAAAAATTTTTTAAAGCTCAATTTTCATTGATTTTGATTTTTAGAGAGAGAAAGGGAAAGATGGGGAGAAGGAAAAAAAGAAGGAAGGAAGGGAGGGAGGGAGGGAGGGAGGGAAATATCAGTTTGTTGTTCCACTTACTTGTGCATTCATTGGTTGATTCTTATATGTGCCCTGACCTGGGAACAAACCCACAAGCCTGGCAGAGCAGAATGATGCTCTAACCAACTGAGCTACCCTGCCAGAGCTATTGTTGAAAAGTTTTAATGGAACCAAAAGCAGAAAAAATTCAAGGTATCAAAAATCACCATAAGTTATAGATATTTATACTTGAAAACAATTTTAAATTTAGATGTGAAAAAAACAATTGAAAAATAAACTCACAGATGGCAAATAACTCTTAGAAATACTATAATAACACCTTACTTATTTAACATCATCAGGGAATGAGATGTTTCACATAAATGAATTTTCCTATAAGCACCAGCATTTTTTAATTTTAAAGAAGTTTATGTGTAAACTTTTCAAAAATGAATTAGAAAACTTCCTGCTTTATTTATTTTTATAACATATATGTTGAATTTAAAAATAATTCAAGATCATTATACAACATTTTAAAATAGAAACATATAAAGGAGAAAAGTCTATTTGAAATTTCATTATCTAGAGGTGGTTAATATTAACATGTTGGTTTATTTCCTTTCCATCTTTTTTGAATTCATGTTTTTAAAAGCTTAAATATTATGTATGTATCATAAATAGATACAAGTAGGTACAACAATAGATATTTTGTATGCTACATCACATACATAGCATATATCACAAATTTATCTGTGAGCATTTTCCCATATCATTAACTGTTTTGGAACACATGATTTTTTTTTAATTTTTAATTTTTAATCATTGTTCAAGTACAGTTTTCTCCCTTTTACTCCCAATCCAGCCCACCCACCCAACCCTCCCCACTTCCCTCCCATTACCACCCTCCCCCTAGTTTTTGTCCATGTGTCCTTTAAGTTTGTTCCTGTAAACCCTTTCCATTCTCCCCTGAAATTCCCTCTTCTCTCCCCTCTGAACACTGTCAGCCTGTCCTCTATTTCAGTTTCTTTGGTTATATTTTGCTTGTTTCTTTGTTTTGTTGTTTAGGTTCCTGTTAAAGGTGAGATCATATGGTATTTGTCTTTCACTGCCTGGCTTATTTCGCTTAGCATAATGCTTTCCAGCTCCATCCAAGCTGTTGCAAAGGGTAGGAGCTCCTTCTTTCTTTCTGCTGCATAGAATTCCATTGTGTACATGTACCATAGTTTTTTGATCCATTCATTTACTGATGGGCATCTAGGTTGCTTCCAGCACCTAGCTATTGTAAATTGTGCTGCTGTGAACATTGGGGTGCATAGTTCTTTTGGACTGGTGTTTTACTGTTCTTAGGATATAGTCCCAGCAGTGGAATTGCTGGGTCAAAAGGCAGATCCGCTTTTAGTTTCCTGAGGAAGTTCCATACTGTTTTCCATAGTGGTTGTACCAGTCTGCATTCCCTCCATGAACATCATTTCATGTGTCTTTGGATTGTCATTGTGTCTTCCTTGGAGAAGTGTCTGTTCAACTCCTTTGCCCGTTTTTTAATTGGGTGACAAGACAAGTCCTTGTGTTCTTAGAGTGGAGTTGTGTAAGTTCTTTATATATTTTGGAGATTAAACCCTTGTCTGAGGTATCATCGGCAAATATGTTTTCCCATACAGTTGGTTCTCTTTTTATTTGAATATTGTTTTCTTTAGCTGTGCAGAAGCTTTTTATTTTGACGAGGTCCCATTTGTTTATTCTTTCCTTTATGTCCCTTGCTCTAGGGGACATGTCAGTAAAAAAGTTTCTGCGTGAAATATCTGAGATTTTCCTACTTACGTTCTCCTCTAGGACTTCAATGGTGTCACGTTTTATATTTAAGTCTTTTATCCATCTTGAATTTATTTTTGTATAAGGTGTAAGTTGGTGCTCAAGTTTCATTTTTTTGCATGTAGCTGTCCAGTTCTCCCAAAAGTATTTGTTGAAGAGGCTATTTTTACTCCATTTTATGTTGCTGCCTCTTTTGTCAAATATTAATTGACCGTATAGACTTGGGTTTATTTCTGGGCTCTCTGTTCTGTTCCATTGGTCCATGTGCCTGTTTTTATGCCAGTACCAGGCTGTTTTGATTACAGTGGCCTTGTAGTATAGTTTAGTGTCAGGTATTGTGATCCCTCCTACTTTACTCTTCTTTCTCAAAATTGCAGCAGCTATTCAGGTTTATTTATGATTCCATATAAATTTTTGTAGTGTTTGTTCTATGTCTGTGAAATATGCCATTGGTACTTTAATAGGTATTGCATTGAATGTGTAAATTGCTTTGGGTAGTATGGACATTTTGATTATATTAATTCTTCCAATCTATGAACACGGTATATATTTCCATTTGTTGGTGTCTTCCTTGATTTCTTTCCTGAGTGTTATGTAGTTTTCTAAATACAGGTCTTTTACCTCTTTCGTTAGGTTTATTCCTAGATATTTTATTTTATTTTTTTTTTTGCTATTTCAAATGGGATTTTTTTCATGATTTCTCCTTCTGCTGTCTCATTGTTGGTGTACAGAAATGCCTTTGATTTCTGGACATTGACTTTGTATACCGCTGTTTTGCCAAATTCATTTATTAGGTCAAGCAGTTTTTTGGTGGAGTCTACAGGATTTTCTATGTACACTATCATGTGATCTGCAAACAGTGACAGTTTTGTTTCCTCCTTTCTGGTTTGGATGCCTTTTATTTCTTTCTCTTGTCTGATTGCTGTGGCTAAAACTTCCAGTACTATGTTGAATAGAAGTGGTGAAAGTAGGCAGCCTTGTCTTGTTCCTGATCTTAGTGGAAAAGATTTTACTTTTTGCCCATGGAGTGTGATGTTGGCTGTAGGTCTCTCATATATGGCCTTTATTATGTTGAGGAATGCTCCCTCTATTCCCACTTTGCTGAGTGTTTTTATCATAAATGGGTGCTGTACCTTATCAAATGCTTTTTCTGCATCAATTGATATGATCATGTGGTTTTTGTCTTTGCTTTTGTTTATGTGATGTATTACATTTACTGATTGGCGAATATTGTACCACCCTTGCATCCCTGGGATGAATCCCACTTGGTCATGGTGTATGATCTTTTTAATGTATTGTTGGATGTGGTTTGCCAGTATTTTGTTGAGGATTTTAGCATCAATGTTCATCAGCGATATTGGTCTGAAGTTTTCTTTCTTTGTTGTGTCTTTATCAGGTTTTGAAATTAGGATGATGTTGGCTTCATAAAAAGAGTTTGGGAGTCTCCCATCGTGTTGGATTTTTTGGAATAGTCTGTGAAAGATAGGGGTTAGCTCTTCCTTAAATGCTTTGTAGAATTCTCTTGGTCCAGGGTGTTTGTGTGTTGGGAGTTTTTTGATTACTGCTTCAATTTCTTTTGCTGTTATTGGTTTGTTCAGGCTTTCTGCTTCTTTTCCATTGAGTTTTGGAAGATTATATTTTTCTAGAAATTTGTCCATTTCAGCTAGGTTTTCAAATTTCTTGGCATACAGTTCTTCATTGTAATTTCTTACAATCCTTTGTATTTCTGTGGTATCCTTTGTAATCTCTCCTCTTTCATTTCTGATTGTGTTTATTTGGGTCCTCTCTCTTTTTTTCTTGATGAGTCTGCTTAAAGGCTTGTCGATTTTGTTTATCTTTTCAAAGAACCAGCTCTTGGATTCACTGATCCTTAGAATTGTGCTTTTAGTCTCTATGTCATTTAATTGTGCTCTGATCTTGGTTATTTCCTTCCTTCTGCTTGCTCTAGGCTGTCTTTGTTGTTGTTCCTCGAGTTCTTGTAGACGTAGGGTTAGGTTGTTTGTTTGAAATGTTTCTAACTTTTTTAGGTGGGCCTGTATCACTATGAACTTCCCTTTCAGGACTGCCTTGGCTGGGAACACATGATTTTTAATGGCTGCATAATAGTTCACCAAATGGAAAAATTAGTATTATTTAAAATACATATATACCTTTTAGGTTATTTCAGTTTTTTCATAATTATATTGTGCTACAGTGGACAATCCCATATACCTCTCTGTAGATTTATGACATTTCTAATAGTAAATTCTTAGAAGTAGAATTAGAATTAGCAGGTGAAAAGATAAGGTTATTGCTTCATATTTGTAGTGGAATTGGCCATAGTTTAGTAAAAATTGGTGAAATCTTGAATTCGGAAAGATGAAAACAGTTAGTACTTTTACAAGAAATATATAAGTGTACCCATCTCTCTGTGTTCTTGCCATCCACCAGTATTAACATCTTTGCCATTGTTTTCAAACCACGTGCTCTAGGTCATACTGACTCAGAGTCCACATCTTGTACATAAATGAGGTGATGTAAGGAAAAGCACCTAAAACACCCCCTAACACATAGTCATTATTTACTAAATAGCTAGATAGGTCTGAGTTGTGGGTCAACACAATAAATGCTTATTTTTCATTCCAATTTCAACGTGGGTCAATGAGGCATATGCTACTTGCATTCATTCAGAGATTCAGGCTTCTTCCATCTATTGGCTATCTCATTGCTCGGGGTGATTTCAATTAGTTCACTCAGGATACTTCTTTCTTTTTCTTACTTTTTATCTAGTTTATTGAGATATAATTGACATAAAAATTTCATAAGTTCAAAGTGTATGATGTAATGATTTAATACACATATAGTCAAATGATTACCACTAAAACATTAACACCTCTGTTATCTAACATAATTAGTGTGTGTATTTGTGTGTTGAGAACACTGACAATCTACTCTCAGCAACTTTCAAGTATATAATACAGTATTGTTAACTATCGTCAACATGTTGTAAGTGAATTCATTCAACACAATTTGATATTATGGTTGAAAAAACTAAATATAAAATTTGTTCTAAATGTTATTCACTGCAATTGAATGAAAAATTGATGTATACTAGGGAAATTCATTGTGTATTCTAGAATAGAGGAACTGATGTGATTTGGTGATGACTAGAGTGTGATAGAAAGAACTACTTCTAATTTCACTTCTAGTAGCTGTGTTGCTTTCATCTCAAGAATGTCTCCATCATATGGTTGTTAAGCTTAGGTGAGGTCAGCTATTCAGAAGAAATAAAAATATTATCAAAACAAAGTAATACTACTATATTAAATAACATACTATTTATACTTTTCGCAAAGCCTTAGTTTTTAACCTACCAATTTTTCTAGCTGTTGCTGCTGTGGATATGTTTTACACAAGAGTTGCAATAATTTCTTCTTGATACTACAATAGATAATGCACCTTTAAAATAGTTGCTAAAATATCTCTCTGAAGAGAGTAAGTTTGTCAGTTTCTACCTAGGCCTTTCATCAGGAGTAGGCTACTGAAAAATAGCAGTTCTCCTAGGTTGCCTATTCTTTCTTCTACCACTGCTTATATTGATGGTCGCCTCTTCTCTCCAATGGTTCCTGGGAAGGCAGTCCCATTACATGTGCTGTTGTAACAAGTAATTTCAAAACACTACTTGACTTATAGCATGGGTACCTATCATGTTTAAGTATTTAAGAAAATGTTGTTAGGGTAGCTAGATTAAACTCAAATTTGGAGGATGTCAGTGAAGCAGAATTAAATCTAAAATGTTGGTATATACACTTTTAAACTTTTAAAAAAAGAACTCAGTGGCATTTAGTACATTTCCAGTATTGTGCAACTACCATATATAACACTTTCAGGACTCCAAAGTGAAAAACTTTACCTATTAAACAATATATCCCCATTCCCCTTCCCCTACTCCCAGTCCCTGGCAAACACCAGTCTGAATTCTGTGCTTTTTTAAAACTTTATTTGGAAATAATTTCAAATTTATGAACAGTTAAATAAAAATAGTGCAAAAGACACCCTTGACACTTTATCCTGACTCACCTGTTGTTAACATCTTAACCCATTTACTTCTTTCTTTATATACTTATTATAATGATATGTTAACGATAGTATATTTATTCAAATATAATTACACATGTATACAGGTATAATTATTTTGTGACCTAGTTTGAAAGTGACTCTCAGACATCTGTGTGGCCTGACAAGATTTAACTTTAGAACTAATTTGCTCTTTTCCACAAGCCACCAGGGCTGCATCTCTCATAGCACAGACATGGCTGTTTCTCTTGTCAACCGATGGTTTTGGGCACGAACTCAAATGCCAAGAGGAATTTCCAGTTTTGGGTGCAGTGAAGGAGGAAACTTTATGCAGTGCACACGAATCAGTTGTGATGAAACATGGCTGTAGAACAGCTCTGAGGCCAGGTGGCCCTGGAGCCAGGCCAGCTCTGGCTAGACAGCTCTGCTCCACTCTGCTCCTCGGTAGTCTGCAGTGTTCTACTCCATTCAGCCATGGTCTGTCTCACTCCGCTCCACTCCACACTGGTCTGCTTCACTGTGCTCTCAGCTTCACTGTGCTTCGGTGGGTTATCTTCAGTAGTTCAGCTCAGCCAGTGAGACACAGTCTTCCCTCTGGGGGAGAAAGTACACTACCCAATGTAGAGGAGAACTAGTTTATGTGGGTAGAATTTCCCACTCCTGGTGCCTGATTGGTTTGTCCTCATTCAAATTAGGATGTGGAATCATCACAGTTTGATTGGTCCAAAGGCAGTGTCCCAATTGGTTAGAAGAGAGCCACTGTGATTGGTCAGAGCTGTGCGGCTCTGATTGGATAAGGTAAGTGTCAGTCCTACTGGTTGAAAAAAGATGCCAGGAACTCCTTTAAAGGGCTGGCTCAGATTGCAGAAACACATTGCAGGCAAGCAGTTTAGTGCAGAAACTGGCAGTTTAGCAGTGCAGAGGCTTCTCAGTGAAGTAGTTTGCATGACAGATCCCTGTACAGAAATGGCTGCTAGGCTCTGCTTTTTTCTTCTTTTAATTTTTTCTCCGATGAGCCACTAGGATACCTTCTTAGTAGGTGTCTTTTTTTCCTGTTTAGGGTTTACACCCTAATGTGCTCAAAATCTTATGAAGACTGCTTCTTTTCTAGAGTGATCTACAACCCACTTTGCAGGTCACTTACTATGCCCACACTTTTGTGTGTAGTCTGCTGTCATCAGCTCCACCCTTATCAGACTGCTTTTGACTACCTGTGCCTTGCACCATTTTTCTGGGGAATTTTTTCTTCAGATATTTCTTAATCTCCTTTTAAATTCATCCATGGCTCACCTTAAAGACGTATTTTTGTTTTGGCTTTCTTAACATCGTTTCCTACTCTTATCATGCATAGCATTTGTAACACAGGGACTAAAAGCATGGGTTTGTCTGGTTGTATCCCAGCTTTGTAATTTTTTAGCATATGAATTTGATCAATTTCCTTGTCTTTTCTTCTGCTGCTCACCTGTTAGGTAAGAAGAATTATGGTACCCACCTTTTGAAGCTGTTACAGGATTAAATGAGATAACAATTCTAAGTGCCTAGTACAGTCTATGGAAAATAGTAAGCACTTAATAACATGTTAACTACAATTTTTGTAGAATGCAAATTCTACAGTATATTTTAATTAGTTATTTATCAGTTTCTCATGACAGATTATTAGCTTTTTAATGGTTAAAACTCTTGTTTATTCATCTCCATAGCTACAGCCCAGCCTTCAATTGAGCTTACTCTTGAATTATAAATACTTCTAATGCTACAGGTAATGCCATTTTCTAGACAAAGTAGGTTACTCAACACAATGTAACACAAAGCTGAAATCTGTACTGAGGAGTCTTCAGCTTGTAAATTCTTATGTAATCGGTAATGAACAAATAAGCATTCTATTACTTTCTAGAAAAAGAATCAAATGAAAGAATAAGTTGATATCCAAAAAGTGCAATTAGAACCCTTATCATTTCAGAAATTTATTAAAGGAAGACATTATACTTTGGTATGCTTCTGTTGGTTGAGAATTGTAAATGAGACAGAGGACACGTAAATATATCCTTTAGAATAAAAATTCACAATAAGGAAATAGTACTTCAGAATCAGATAATTGTTAGGGTTAACATTTATCATAGATGTATTAGTTGTCTAGGGCTGCTGTGACAAAGTACCACAAACTAGTTGGCTTAAACAACGTACATTCATTGCTTCAGTTCTGGAGGCTGGGAGTCTGAGATCAATGTGTCAACAAGGTTGATTTCTTCTGAGGGCTGCGAGGAAAAATCCGTTCCACTTCTTTTAGCTTCTGATGGTTTGCTGGCAATCTTTGGTGTTCCTTGGCTTGGAGATGCATCACCCCAATCTGTGCTTTTATGTTCACATGGTGTTCTCTCTGTGTGCATACTGTGTCCAAAATTCCCCTGTTTATAAGAACACAAGTCATGTTGGATTAGGTTCCCAACCTACTCTAGCATGACTTCATCTTAATTACATCTTCAAAGCAACTAATTCCCAACAAGGTCATATTCTGACATTCTGGGGGTTAGGACTTCAACATACAATTTTGGAGGGATGTGGTTAACCCATAACCATAGACTTTAGAGAACACTCTGAAAGTTTATTAAAAGCAGAATTTCAGGGTACATGATCTTGCTCTCATACTGGTTCTCTGGTAATGTTGCTTTTTACAATTTAAGTGCCAAGAGTAAACAGATTTAATGTTTCTAAAATTGTGTCTATGATACTTGGTATTCCTGAGCAATAAAGAAATTTCTATCCAAATAGATAGGTTTATGATTGCTTAGAGATTATGGACCTGAACTTTGCTGAAACAGGCAGGTTTGCAAATTTTAGCAGTGTTGACATCCCAAGAAAAAAGGTGATGACTTCCTGCTACCAGAAATTAAAATCTGATTATTAATTTAGAAGTGTTTGGGGTTAACATAAAACTCGCCAGAAGTAAAATATTTAGAGGGACTGTGGAGATATCATAGGATTTAGGGACTTGGGGAATATGTAGTTTTTCCTATAAGAAAAGATAATTATATTCAAACTAAGGAACACAGTATTCTCAATCCCTAAACGCAGAATGAGGATGCCGGTTAGTTTACAGTATAAGTTAAATTGGAAAATGCTTAGCTTTTTCCTGTACCCAGTGGTAATATCTCTTAAAATTTGACCATACAGTTAAAACTGTCTCTTTCTTTTTTCTTTCTTTTTCCTACAGAAAAAAAATCTCATCTATTGTCTTTTTTTGTTCTTATTCATGTCTTTATGAATAATTTGTTTTACATTCTTAAATCTTGCCTTATATAAAATGTTTACGTGAGCCATACAGGAAATGATATTTCTTGCCCAGACAGGATATTTCAAGAATAAAAATTACAGTTAGGAATTATATTTAATAGTTAAAATGGAAAATAGCTTCATTTAGCAAACTGTATTTGAGTTAACCTTGAAGAATTCTCAGTATCTAGCATTGTGTCTTGAGTAGAAGGAATTTATTAATATCACCACCCCCTTACACTTATTAAAATTATAGTCTATTCAATATTTTTAGCTAGAATTAATATTTTGCTCTTCTATTATTTTAATAAAGGAATAGTCTTATCAGGAATGTGAGCACATAAAGTGTCAGAAGGATATAAGTTCTTGGAGAATTTAATTTCTGTGACTACAGTACCTTGTTCTTAGCATTTTTCAATTGTCAACTTGAAACCTATTGTTTATACAGTGTTAAGGCATTTTTGTTAAAGTGTGAGTGTTTGACCCAAATAACATAGCAAGTAGATTTTATCTGTCTTCTCAGAAAGCTTTTGTCCTGACGAATCTCTCATCATGAATAATTAAACAATGTTGGATTATAAATTCCATCAAAAACACAGTATCTCAGAATGCATATTTATTTTACAAAATACACATATACTAAGGAAGCAAATCTGCCAGTTCTATATAAAACTTATTTTCAAGTGTGTCTTATGAGAAATTTTTCCTGTAATGAGAAATCAAAAGTGTTGATATTCATAGAGTTAGTAAGCAGAAAACAGAAGATCCATTGTCTTTCCTCATATATCCCATGAAAAATGTTAATGTTGTCTCTAAGTTTGCAACCTAAAGCTATTACAAAATGAAAGAAATATTTTTATAAAGTTCTCTTGACAATTGCTGCAAACTAAAAATCTGTTCTATCCCATTAAGAGTACCTGCCCTTTCTAGAATAATGAAACAAAGCTTCAAAGAGGACTTTTTCTTGGTTCATTTCGAATGTTGGCCGTTGGTTAAAAGTAGGAATTAATTCCCCATTGTTGAAGTGAGCACTGAGATTGTGTCAATGCTGATTTGCAGAGGAGATATTCAGAATGAAGTCAGCTTTCTCTGCTTTGAACTACCAATATGGACCTTGGTTCAGAGAGAAAAATGTATAATCATGAAGCTGTAGTGAAATAATTGCCACTTAAAAAATTTGAACCTTTCGTACTACTCTTCTCAGATAGTGATGCAACATGGTCTCTTCCAGAAACCTCTCACTCCTCCTCTTCAGTTTTCCTGATAGTTCCAATGATCTGTTTGTAAAGAGAAATATTATGTAATAAAATAATGGTTTTCTGTTTGCACTGGACAGTGATTCCTATGCACTTTAATGTGCTTTCCTTATTCAGTTTCCAAAGAAATATTCTTAAGTCAGCTTCTCCACATCTTTTTACTGATCAGGAGGACAAGACTGCTGTGTGCTCTACAAGCTGCTGAGATGCCAGGGAGCTAATAACACAGCAGTCCTTTGAAGGAGGTGGCAGATTTCCTACCTACGGAAATTAAGAATGTTGGTCTCTGTAGTAATCTGGCACAGGGTTGCCTTTTTTCTATAGAAGTTTCTTTTAGTAGCAGCAGAAAAATTGCTACTGGTAGCCTCAAACATAGAACAAACCGGAAGTAAAATATGTTGTTAACTTAGGCCAGGTCTGGAGTGAAGTTCATTGTCCTCTGTGTAATGTTTCTTGTTTTCTTCCTTCCCTACTTCTCCTTGTTCATCTTCTTCCTCTGCAGTTTAGTTTTTTTTTATTCTGTAAACCCCCCAACAGCTAGCTAGCATGAAGTAGGATACTTAGTACTTTATAAAAGAATAATGCCTCTTTTACTTGAAAAAAAGGAAAATAAACCTGAACCAGTACCCGATTTAATTATCTCTTCTGGAATTCATGCATTGGAAAAGTGCCACATATTCTGTGGAATGTTGCATTATCTCCCCCCAAATTAACTTCAATTCATTATCTTAATATCTAAATCTATATGCATAGATACAGATATATCCAAATAAGTATAGATAAAAAGGATATCCACACATATAAATATGCAGCATTTAAATGAAGTGTTCAAAATTATTTGTCAGAACATAATTGTAAACCTTGAGAACCACTTGCCTAAGGTAATATTTTAGAAGTTATTTTGATGTAGTTTGTTTAATACAAGCATAGTGATTCTCACAGTTTTCCTTGGTTGCTCTGAACATAAAGCATGCATATTATTTACTATAAGTCCTAATGAAATGGCAGATGTTATGCATAGGAAGTTAATAAGGTTCCTGATACCATTATTACATAATCTAAAAACAGTTTTCACTTTATCTTAAATGCAAAATCAAATTTCTTGGAATAAACCTATACCCTGGCTAATTGATTTTATTTGTTTTACAATGTGCATAGGTGCTTTATTCTTCAAAGTAAAAATTGAAAAGAAAATGACTAAATATCCATTCACAGTAGAATGGATAAACAATCATACATTTATATGATGGAATATTACACAGCAATGAATAAGAACAAACTGTTGTTATGTGATACAACATAAATTAATCTTACATACTTAATGTTGAGTGAAAGATTTTCATAAGAAAAATATAAAAATGAACTTTGTTTTTACTAATTTAGAGTTGTAACTCACCATATCTATAATTCCTGAAATTTATGAAAATGGAATGTAGTTACACAAGCAATGATATTGCAAAAAAATAACTTAGTGTAAACAATGCTATGTATATGTAACAAATTACATGTATATAATGTTTTAAACATTTTCTGAAATTAATCATTATTTTTTGATTAATAAAAGACCTTATATGAGATAACTACAATCTTCTCACATATGCATGTATATATATACATGTTTACATATCTGTATTCATTACTTCACATCTGATTACTAAACTCTCTTACATGACAATTAAATGTTCAGTTATTTATTATTTTTATTTTCAAATCTCCAAGAAAATGTAGGAGTTGGAGTCAGCTGACTAAAAGCAAAACATTATATGGTATGCTAACTTAGGCTTACAAGTTTGACTGCGTAGTAAATCTTTTTGGGAGCAAGTACTACATCTTGTCTGCCCCTGAGTCCTCATGTTTATATGGTGACTGATTGGTATATGAGGAAGACTCCAAAAACCCAGATTTATGTATAAAAATTGTGTATCTATGTTTAAACTTCAGTCACCTTCAAAGTACTCTCCATTTGATGCAACACACCTTTCAAGACATTTTCTCCATTGCTCAAAACAGTTTTTGAACTCATCAATTTTGAGCCTTTTAGTGCTTCTGGCATTTTTTGTTTCACCATTTCCATATCAGCAAAATGTTTCTTTTTGATTACTTTTTTCATCAGGGGAAATGAAAAAGTTGCCCAGGGCAAGATTGGGTAATAAGGAGGTGGGGCACAGCCATTATGCCATTTTTGTTCGAAAACTACTGAACATTCAGTGCAGCATGAGCAGGTTTGCTGGTAAATCACCCATTATGAAATGGTCAAGGGCTTTTAATTTAAAAAAAAAAAATTCACTGAAGCCAAACACAGCCTCTCACAGCAATGCCAGTTGGTACACTGATACAGATGGGTTTTTACCACACTGATCTAGCAGGTCAAGCCTGCACTACAAGGGGCATACCCTCCAGAAGACAATTATGAGTTTTTTGCCCCCTCCACATGGTGGGAATTCAACAAATATTTGTAGCATTCATTAATGAATGATTGATTTACTTAATGAACAGCAATTATTACTAATCATTCTTCAAGTGTGTGTTTCATCTTTTTTGAATAAGCACTTCACTCTTAGCAAGATTTATAAAATTTGGGAGTAATGTAAATAATTTAATCTTTGCATCTGAAACTGCAAGAGACCCACAGCTCAATGCTGTTAAGAATTAGTTAATTGAGTCCATTTGTTAACTAAACAAGCATCGTGCTTTAAAAGAAGTAGTGTCCGTTGCAGCAGATAAAATGAAAGGAAGGAAGAGGGTCATTTTCTTCTCTGAAAAATTAGTGAAGTCAACAGGGTGTTAGGATATTTTATGACTGTAGTTTGCTGCTTCCAGTGTCTCATAAATATTGACCACTTGATAGTAGAGTGAGATAAGCTGCAGAATTACCTAAGGAGAAAGCCAAAAAGAGAATAAAAACCCCATGTGGCCGGAAGACATAATTCAACTCAGAAGCCAGCTGATGTCTCCCTGTACAGCGGAGTGCAGCCTGAGCAGGGACTTTGTCCTCTGGTGGTGGTGGTCATGATATAAGTTGGAGATAGAGTTCCAGGGAGGTATGAGAGAGAGTAAAAATTTTAAACTGAGCTATATAACAATAATTTTTCTTTTTTTAACCTGTATGTGGAGGAGAGGTTGGGATAAACTTAATATTGTAGCTTTTAGTAGTTAAAAAAATTAGGGAAGATAATTAATTATATATCTATCATCTATTTGAAAAACTGCTCTAAACTTTCTGGAATTTCTGTGTGTGTGAGCCTGCTTGACAATGGAGTGGGATTTTCAGGAACAGTAAACAGGAGAGCTAGAGGCTTAGAGGCATAAAAGAATATGGAGCATTTAGGGAATTGTGTAATAAGTGCATGTCATAGGTGTTGGAGGTAAGACTATAGAAGTAAGAAGGGCCAGAAGATGAAACATCTTTTATTCCACGGTAAAGAATCTGCCTTGTCAATCATCATAGTGGAGTAAAAGATCAAAGTTGTGTTTTTAAGGGTCATTCTGACATCTCTGTTGAGGGTGAGTGGAATGGGCTTTACCAGAGTTAAGGAAATTAATAGCATATTTCAGTATGCTAGAAGAAGTAGAATATTTATTTGCATATACAAGGTAGAACACACAGTATTAATTATGGATTGATTATGAGTTGGAGAAAGACAGAGGGATCTAAGATGTTACCTGAGTCTTGTGAGAGCAATTGAAGGAATGGTGATGACACTGACCAAGATGAGGAAGGGGAGAGAAATAACAGGTTGTGGGAGATTCACATTTTGATTTGTTAATACTGAAGTGTCTGTGTTATTTTAAGTGGAATGACATTGGTAGCAATTGGATTTATTGCTTAGAATTCAGGAGAGAGATCTGGACTAAAAACGTGGACATGGGTGTCATTTACATATAGGTGGTCAGTGAAGCTATGGAAGTGAGATAAGGCCAAGAATGACACCTTAGTAATGATACGATTTAAGGGATAAGCATGGAAAGAGATCTCCAGAAGGGACCTGAGACTGAATAATGAAAGAGGCAAAGCAAAGAAAGTAGAAGCATGGAAGCCAAAGGAACAGTAAATTTCAAGGAGTTAGCAATCAACAATGTCATGTGTTGAAGATAAGCCTACTAAAGCAAGGGCAGAAGTAAAAATTGGATTTGGAAAAGAGTATGTCAAGATGCATTTCAACACAGTAAACAGGGTTAAGATCAGCTGAAGAAGTGAAGGGAACAAGTGTAGACTGTCCTTTCAGGAAGCTTACTTTTAAAGGAAACTAGAAAGAGAATGAGGGAAATAGAGCAGGATATACCAGGGAAGATGCCTTTGCTTGTTTTGTGGGGGGAAAAAAGTGTTTACATGAAGTAGAAAAAAACACCGAATAGGAAGGCATTATTTGAAGATGTAGAACATAAAGGCTAAGGTAAAATGATTTGGTGAAGGTAAGTTCCTGAGCAGGTGGAAGGAAAGAAATCCAGAATACTGGTGGTCATATATCTGGCCTTGGTCAGAATGAGGATGAAGGAGGTAAGAAAATAAAAGAGAGAAGAAGAGGGTAGGAGGAGATGGAACTGATACATACTGTAAAATGGCAAGTCCACATTTTACAAGTAAAAAAAAAAGAGAGAGAGAATTTACTAACTCCCCTTTTGTGGTTCAGGGCTGTAACTGCCTTCCATAGAGCTTCATACTAGATTTGGTTCAGAGGGACTGGAGTATATTCTAATGCTACCACATATTGTTTGTGTGAGTTTCAGCGATTCCTCTTCTCTGACCCGCCATTATTTTCTTTTATCATTTGTACAAATGAAATGTGCAAAACATGTGAATCTCAGCACTGGCCACAAACTAGGAGGTCAGTGCATTATGGATTTTCAGACCCAGAATCAAATAACTGGCATTAAAACAATACAGAAGACAAGCACACAACTTACTTCTTGGAAAAGAAATGAAGAATAGATTTTCATTTGAAACTAGTATCTAATTTTCACTGAACAGAAAATGTAAAATAAACCAGAGTCCACTTTGCTTTGTCCAGTTTTGAAATATTTTAAAGAGGAACCTGCTCGATTGGTGATGCTTTGCACACATGCACAGAGGTTTGAATAAACCGATGGAAAATGTAAGAAGAGTAATCAGTCCAAGGTGTTAACTTATGGGGTCTGGATAGATATTAAGACAGATTTATGGCAGTTCCTTTCCATTTCTCATTACATAATTACAAATCAAGGATACCAACAGGATCTAGTCTGATTAAATTGGTAGCAAATATAGTAAATTTTCTAACTCATCAATAGAAAATCTAGATAATTTGGCTAGGTGATAGCTCTTACTTTTTAATTTTTCTATTTCATTAGTAACTCACTTATTTATGCTTTTTTGATAAATCTTACTTGAATTTAGTAACTATAGAGTCTTTGAAACTACCTAGACTGTAGCCAAATTCCAAAGTATTTAGTTCATTTGTTCATCACCAGAGAAGTAAAATAAACACAGTTGGGTAATTAGTGTTCATGAACACGAGCTTGTGTGTGTATGTTTACGTGTGTGTACAGAAATCCTTACATTTTACCTATTATGTGTCAGGCATTCTCCTGAATACCTCACATGCATGAACTCATTTAAATCTTCACAAACATGCCTTAAGATATATACCATCTTAAGGTAATCATACTCTATTATTATTATTAGTTTAGTAGTAATATTTTGATTTTTCAGATGAGCAAATTGAGGCATAGAAAGCTCCCATTCAAACCAAGTGCCTCTGGGTCCAGGTTTCATGCTGAAACAATGATTTTGCTCTCAATATATGCCATTTTAGAGAGGTTTTCTTTTAAAGACTTTTATTTTTTGTAGAACTGATAAAATTCAGTAATAAAAACTAAGGAAATATTTTTAGTAGAGTACCTCTTATTTTAAAATTACATTCATTATTATTATAAAGTAACATGAATATCATGGAAAAGATAAAAAAGAAACTATTACACATAAACCACAATGCAAAAATAATAACTGTTAATTTGGTTTATTTTGTTCTGACCTACTTAAGATATTATTTTTTATTTTACAAAATTTGGATCAAAATTTAAATAAGTCTTTGTTTTGCTTCTTTTGATGAGGACAATACACATTATGTTCCTACATATTATTCAAATCAAGTCTATTTTTGGATATAACATTTTCATATGTGTATTATGATGTATTAAATGTCTTGTATTGCTGGATAATTTGTGAATACATTATTTTACTATTTTAAATAATTATGATGATCATTGTTATATATGTTGAAAAAAAAGTAAAGGTACTTATTAGATGTTGAAATCCTCAATTAAAATATATGAAGATTTTTAAGGTTCTTTGAAAGATACTTCCTTTATAATCCATAGCAGAGTGTAAAAGTACTTATCTCATTACACCCTAGTTAGCATGAATATTTTCATTTTAAAAATATTTGGCACTTTGATAAGTGACAAAATTACATTTCATTGATACTTGAATTTTTATTTTATATTAATAAGACAAAACACTATGTTTGTTAGTCATTTTTATTTCTCTCATGAATTGTTGAGATTTTAATTATCTCTTTCTTATTAATTTTTATATAGTGACTTTGTTTTTTCTTTTCCCCCCTTTTTACTGAACTTATTGGGGTGACACTGGTTAACAAAATGATATAGATTTCAGGTGCACGGTTCTACAACACATCATTTTGGTATTGTATTGTGTGTTCACCAGTCCAAGTCAAGTTTCCATCCATTACCTTTCGTCCCCCCATAACCTCCTCCACCTTCACCCACTCTTCCTCCCCCTGGCAATCACCACACTGTTGTCTGTATCCATGAGTTTCTTTCTCTCTCTTTCTTTTTGCTTAATCCTTTCAACCCCCAGCTACCACCACCCTGCCCCTTGCTCAATAACTGACAGTTTGTTCTCTGTCTCCACCTCTATTTTGCCTGTTAGTTTATTTTTTTCATTAGATTTCATGCTTAAATGAGATCATATGGTCTTGGCTTTGTCTGACTGGCTTATTTCACTTAGCATAATACTCTCCAGGTCCATGAATGCTGCCACAAAAGGTTAAGATTTTCTTCTTTTTTATAGCTGAGTAGTATTCTGTTGTGTTAATGTACCTAAGCTGTCTAATCTACTCATCTGCTAATGAACATTTGGATTGTTTCCAAATCATGGGTGTTGTAAATAATGCTACAATGAATATAGGGGTGCATATATTCTTTCAAATTAGTGTTTCCAGTTCCTTTGGGTATATTCTCAGAAGAGGAATCTCTGGGTAATAAGGCAGTTCCATTTTTATTTTTTTTGAGGTAACTCCATATTGCTTTTCCGAGTGGCTGTACCAATCTGCATTCCCAACAACAGTTCACACAAGGGACTGTACAGTTGAAATATTATTATATCTTCCTAGTGAATTGTTCTTTTTTATTGTACTTTCTCTGAAATCTGTATAACTATACCAGTTTTTCTCTGAATATTTGCCTAATTTCTCCTTTTTATTTCTTTTTTAACCATTTATATTATTATGTTTTGGTTGTTTCTTTTTTAAACAACACAAAGGTGTCCTTTTTAATGTACTCTAAGAGTATTCTATCTCTAAACTGAGTTTAATGTACATTCATTGTTTACTCATCAATTTGAATTTCATTTTTATTTTATATGTGCTCCATAACTAATAGTTTTTGATTTATCTTGTTGTTGGTTTTTGTGAGGTTTTTTTTTGCTTTTTCATTTTTTGTTATGTTTTTCTATTTCTATTATTTTAGTATCATACTTAAACTTTTATACAGTCTTACTTGCAAAAACAGTGCCTGACATTAAACAATAGCCATTTCTTCTTTTCCATAATACATGAATCTTAGAGTACTATTTAACTTTATTCACTGCAACCTCACTGATTTATGCATTATTGTTTCAACTTGTTTTAGGATTTCAACTTCTTTTGATACATGTATACTTTTTATGAGTCAATCAAACAACATTTGATGTAGAAATAGACGGAAGTTATAAATGATAGTGTTTGTTACTTTAGGATTTTCTGTAGATGTGGGTGTTTTCTAGACAAGGTTAAAATAAGTGTACATAAATGTTATTCATGTGTTTATTAAAATTATTAAATTATAAAGAGATTAGAATTTAATAATGAATTAGTCATAATTACATAATATAATTGGCAATGGAAGACAGTTTCAAATGTGTTAAATCAGAATCCATTGCAAATACAATAATTCACTGCATCAGAAGGCCAATAGAAAAGTAGAAAAGGTTAGAAGAACATTACAGAAGGATAAAGAAACCAGTAACTTTTGATTAAATTATTTGTATTGAATTGTTAAAGAACATGATAAAGTGAGTATGTTGGTTTTTAAGCATTAAGCAACTAGACAACAAGAATAGTATCTTTCTGAATTTGCTGTTAGTAGTAAAATGGGTGACCTTTTACAAAAGTATGCTCGTGACTGTCAAGGTAAATATACTACATTTTTAAATTCTGGGGAGGGAAATGAATTACCTAAGAAGATGATATCAACTCAAGTAATAAAATATTCAAATAATGTGTATACAAAAAGGAGAGAATTCTAAGCATAATTCTTCCATAATTCTCAAGATTTAAAAAAAAGTTATTTCATATTTCTCCCTGTCAAATAGTCACAGTTTTTTGATTTGTTTTGTAAAAACAACATAGTCAAAGGACAAACAATATTCTCCATATCAGGAAATTTTATTTTGATAGTGCAATTCTCTGCCTTGGGATTAACTTTTGGAATGTTGACATTCTAACACGGTGAATATAAGCATCTTTCTAAGAGTACTGGTAGAAGGAGCTCTCTGGGTCTTTTAGCATCTCCTCCAGCAATAGGCCCCTGAGACATCTTATTACTATATCTTAATACATATTTTTAAAGTATTAAAAAAAGGGAGCTCCATTTTTTTGATTTCTAATATATGCCTATGGGGTCCTACTAACTTCATTTTACAAATGAGGAAATTGAAGGTTGGTAACATTAAATATCACTCCCAAGGTCCCATAGCGGTTGAGTCACTTGTCTGAGAATTCAATCCAGGCATGTTCATAAGGAGTGAGCGACAGTCTCTGCCTTCTGGATATGTGCCATATTTTATCTAAACAGTGAAAGGATTCATTTTTACATGCTTTTGGTTCAAAGAATATAGAATGACACCAATTCAACATCTAGTAACAGCCTGCAATTTGTGATAATCAGTTGAACCTGCCAATAAAAATGGAAATCAGTTACTCAAGAACTTGTGTATAATCTCATCAGTTGCAAATATATATGGAGTGGATGATGTACATGAGTTAACATATATAGTAATATTCTAATAGCTAACATTTTAAGTGTTTACCTTATGCTAGACAAAATTACAAGTGCTTTACTGGCATAAACTCACTCAGTGCTAACCACAACCATACCTAAATGGTCCACTTATCACTCATATTCTGCAGAGTAAGAAATTGAGTCATAGTGAAGTTAATCATCTTGTCCAGGTCCACACAACCAGTAAGTGAAAAACTAAAATTAGCATTCAGGCAGGGAAGCACAAGAACGTAGATATTTTTGCCATACTCTATAAAATAAATACACAGAGGAAGAGATTTAACATGCACAGAGTAAATTATTTAATTTAAATATATAAAAATATTTTCTCAGAGTTTATGTTCTTAATTTTACACATATTTGAAAGTTTCTATAGATTTATAAAAGTTGGAAAAACTATAATAGACTATCACATAGTCACTTTTCAGATTCAACATTTACAGTATTTTTTAATCTCAAAATGATCAAGTGTTCTGTAAAATGTTCTGTAGTTCAGACTTGCCTGTTGGTTCCCTGCAGTTTTTTTTAACTTATTTACCCATCCTCTATTTTTCTAGTTTTTCTGCATGTCTGCCAGTATTTAGTGTTACTAATTGGGTGTGTATGTTTGGTATTTTGTTGTTTTGTTTAGTTTTAACCATTTGAGATAGTGTATAGTTATAGTGATATTTTATTGGGGCTTTAATTTGAATTTGTCTCCTGACTAAAGATGTTAAGCAGCTTTCCATGTGCTTTTTGGCTGTCTGTATATCTTTTATAGTAAAGTGGGCTTTTTCCAGGTCTTTTGCCCATTTGTTTTATTGGTTGCTTTTTAATCACTGAATTATAAGTGTTCTCTAATATATTCTTGATAGTAGTTCTGTGCTGGACAAATGTTTTACAGATGTTTTTTCTCAGTTCATTTTTTTCCTACTCATTTTCTTAATAGTCTTCTTTACAAAAGTAGAACTTTTGGATTTGACATATGACATATGCAAATGTAAATATATACAAGTATATATATTTTTTCCTCTTTTGATTTGCTTTTTGTGACCTATCTAAGAAATGTTTGACTACCTTCAAATTATGAAGACATTTCTGGGTGTTTCTCCAACAGCTTTTTATTTTAGATTTTATGTTTAAATACATGACTTGAATTATTTTATATATGTTATGAGATAAGGGCTGAAGAGTCATTCTTTCCCTCATTGATATCCACTTATTCCAGCACCATTTGCTGAGAAGACGTTCCTGCTATCAATAACATCACTAATAAAGTGTTTAGTCAATAATTATTATGTGAATTAAAGAAAGCAACTACTATGGGTTTTATTAAAAGTTTTTTTTAATGTAGAGTAAAAAGTATTGTCACAGTTCATAGTCAGGTTATCAAGTGGTAACTAAACAAGGAAAATTATTACCTGTCTATTCAGTGGAAAAATCCAGGTCCTTTATAGTTAGTTACCCAACTAGAAATGGCTAGAGTTACATATTGAGACCCTTTTACATCTTCACATATCCCTTAACACAGGGTTCAGCAGGAGTAAGGCCTGCTTGAGTGTGGTCAGTAGGGTAATAACATGAGTGTAATAATTTGTAGTTTTAATTTGAACATTTTACCTAAAATGTCATATGGTGTGCTTGACTGTGATATTGTTATATTATAGAACCACGTGCTTATGATTTTGTAATAAAAATTGTAATAAAAGGGGCATTATTTGTGCCAGACCCTGTATTTGAGATCTAAAACTGTACCTTGCTTTCTGAGACTCTGCTGATAAATTGGTGGATTGACAGTTGTTTCTGTCTGCTTAAATATCTACTTATATCATCAAAATATAATTTAGTTGCAAATATATTACATAAATCTCTGAATAATCAGAGTCCTGTATTGAATGTAATTTCATTCTATTATTGTTAGCAGAGTTATCTTTGTCATAAAGCAGTAATTGAGAGTTCATTTACTCTTAGTTATTGTACTTAGTACAACACACTGACAGACACACACACATTTTCTTAGTTATAGAGTATATTTTCCCAGCTATTCAACTTACCTGCGCAATTAAGTTTTCCTGAATTCTAAGTTCAAACTCTTCCCTGTCTCTGGATAGGAGGTTATGTTTTATCCATTTTCTTTGTATCATCTACATTATTTAGAACAGTGGTACATGTACTCCCTTTCTATCCTTGTTAATATCTTTCCATGTCACAATTTGGTGACATTTCAGCCTTACTCCTTTTCCCTTTTTCTTTTCTTCCTTCTCTTTTACTCTGCACTCTGTTTTCCCTTGCAACTTCCATTGATTCAAATAAGCTTTAGTTTCATTATTTATCTTTCTACCATTTTTTTATTTCTTCACATTGCAAATTCTGGCCTCAAAGGCAATTACTTCCCTCTCCCTTTTGAAATTCATAATTTTAGACTCCATTTTTTTAAAAGGCTAATTTCTTTATGTTCATCTTCTCATCTCCTCTCAGAGTCTATGCATTTTGTGCTACCAATTACAGTTCGATGTTCATATCTCCATGCCTTTTCTTACGTTTCTCCTTAGCAGAATTCCATTCCCTCTTCATCACCCAACTTTGAGAATAGAGTCCATGTCTTTTTTTTTAAGATTTTATTTATTTATTTTTAGAGAGGGAAGGGAGAGAGATAGAAAGAGAGAGAGAGAAACATCAATGTGCAGTTGCTGGGGGTCATGGCTGGCAACCCAGGCATGTACCCTGACTGGGAATCGAACCTGTGACACTTTGGTTTGCAGCCCACGCTCAATCCACTGAGCTACACCAGCCAAGTCTGAGTCCATGTCTTTATCTCAATGTATTTGTCAGTCTGTCCTTTGTTGAGTGCCTGTGTTCTATAGGTGTTGTTCCGAGCATCTAAGATGCAAACATGCATAAGCTGTAGTTCTTGTTTTTGTTTTTAATACACTCTGCCATTCCTCATCTTCAAAACTGGCACCAGTCCCTAGCATAATACCTTTCAATAAACAGTGTATTACTGAATTGAATAGCCATCAATTACATACATAGTCTACACTTATATGCACCCTTATGTAAAACCTTTTGTCATACTGCTATTGTTTTTAAAACTGTAATAAAACATCACTTATGCCAAATTTGATCTCTAAACTTCCAAATTCTATTGAAATCATAACATGTGATTTATTTTTTTCTTATTTAGCCCATAATCATCACCACTTACAGTCTGTCAATAGTTAACCTGGTGAATAAGACAGTTGTAACATATCTTGGTAACTTCTTAACTATAGTAATATCAAGATTCCAGAAAAGTGTTTTACAAACTTTAATTATATATGAATTACCTGAAGATTCCTTCAAAAGAAGAGTCTGGTACAGGAAGTCTGGGGTTGGCCTGGGTTTCTGCATGATGGGCTACTAAGTAATGCCAGTACTGCTTGTTCAGAAACCACATTTTGGGTAGCAAAGCTACTATTCTGGGATATAGGGGGCAGTTAAATGTTAGAGTGATAAATATTCCCCATCTAACACAAATAAGAAATGTTGTTTTATGTTAACATATAAAATATTGAATTTACATTCATTAAAAGAGCAGCATATATGACAAGCGAACAGGATTAAATAAAAGTTGTCATCATGTACACTAAATTTTATTTGTTTTATTTTGCAGAACATTGGAACCAAGTAGGTAATAGGCATTAAATAGATAAGCACTTTTATGCAAACACGGGGAAGTCTGATATACATTGAATACGTGAGCAGTGCAGAGCCTAACTTCGTGGGTTCTTCAGTTAGGACGCAGTAATATTGGGTCTTTCTGATGTTAACTCACCACAACTGACGGAGATGCTTGTTTGTGAGTTTGGCATATTAACAAAAATGTGGCTGATAGAAATAACAGAAGATTTTTCATAATGAGAATATATAAAAATAGATTGTATAACTGATTAATATTACTCCTGTTTAAACAGAACACACTTAAAAGTTAGAGTGAGATTTAAAAAAGTATGGCTTCTTATTTTGACTAGAGTTCTTATTAAGTCTTTATTAATGAGTAAATCCCTTCTTAATCCAGCTCTGAGATTTGAAGCCTTGGGCTTCTGTTACTTTACCAGCAGCTTTTTCAGTGATTCTCACTCTGCCCTTCAGTCCTTTTAGTAAGAAGTACCAATTACTTCTAAAACGGCAAGAAAACAAGTTTGGCAGCAGTGTGAGGGCATTGTTCTTCGTGAATCACCATGAATACATTTTCTCTAGACAAGGGATATTTGTCTTCTGATTTTGTTGTTGTTTTTTTCTTCTTCAGAAAGTGTTATTTATGTCTTCTCTTAAACTTCTATAGCTATCCAGGAGCCCAGCAGTGTCAACTCACAAGATAATTAAGACATTTATTTCTATGAAAATCTTGGGATTAAAATTATACATGTTTATTTATACCAACTTCATAATTTTAAAATTTTTTTTAAAGATTTTATTTATTTATTTTTTTAGAGCGGGAAGAGAGGGAGAAAGAGAGGGAGAGAGAAACATCAATGTGCAGTTGCTGGGGGTCATGGCCTGCAACCCAGGCATGTACCCTGACTGGGAATCGAACCTGCGACACTTTGGTTTGCAGCCCATGCTCAATCAACTGAGCTACGCCAGCCAGGGCCAACTTCATAAATTTTAAGGAGCATAAATTTTAATGCACCTTAAACAAAATGTAAAGTTATTAAATAATTATAAAATGATTTGTAAGCTATAAAAACTGTTTTCAAATCTTTCCTCCCTTTGAAAATCTACTGGTCAGAAATTTTGACAGTTTATAAACTGACATTCTATTAAAATCCATAAATAAAATGAATGTATTAGAAAAAGTAAGTTTATATTCATATAGGCTATTTTCAATGTTTGCCTTAAAATAATTTTTATTTGCTAATGGCACTTATTTTATGACATCTAAAAAATAGCCTACTTAAATAATGCTACAATAAATGTCTTTATACATATATTTTAATATATTTGGTAATTTTAATAATAAAAACTTCTTTGTTGGTTAGAAGATAAAGCCTTAGCTATGATTAACAAGTTGCTTCCTTCAAACTTGCCCTCATTTACACGACCACCTGCAGGGAGGTGGACACCTGTTTTCCTGTATCTTACTCCCAAACTGGGCAGGATCATTCCTTTAAGTAGCTTCATTTTCAAGGAGAAGCCTTCTCTAACTCCCCAGAGTGTGGTGCTGATCCCCATGTGACTAGTTCCCATGGCATCTTGGGCTTTTACTTTCCCACTCACAGCACTCAGCCCACTGAGAGTATCACTTGACCAGTTGTCTTGATTTCTTGCTGCAATTTGAGTTTTGAGAAGGCCTGGGTCAACAGTGCTTTTTCATCCATCTCTGCATCTAACACAAAGTTTAGTACATGGTAGACACTGAACGAAATACTGCTGGTTGTCAGTGGTAATCTAAGGACTATGCATCTGTATCTTCCAAGCCAACATCCTCCAGGATTGTCTAACTCTTCCAATAATATATTTCCGAGTTGTGACTAGGAGATTGGAAGGATGAGTATGAAGGATTAGCTCTCAGACTTTCACAGGTTTTAGTGACAATTATTTTATAAGAGCCTAGAAAATATTTTTAAAAACAGCAAAAAAACTCCCCTACAAAAATAAAACATAATATCCAAAATTGGAAGGAACTGTCCTGACCTGCTTCTCACTTGAAATTCTCCTTAATCATACTATGATAGCACTGTTTACTATGTACTATTTATGTTAGCCCTGTTATTAGTGATTTTGAGTGGTAGATATTGTCCAGTTCTGAGAGATGGAAAAAATTTGAAATGGAAGATAATTCCACATATATTACTATTTTATTTTTATGTTCAGTGAATGTCAAAAAATACCTTATAATATAAAGAATAGATATAGATAAAAAACATCTTACCAAAAGAAAATGGGTTTCTTCATGGCTTGTTAAATAAATGCTGAACAATTATTTAAAGTTGGAAAGATTCCAAATTGTTAGTCCACTCAGGGCATCTGCATACCTTAATACAATCATGGCCCTATAATAATAAGACAGTGCCAGAGAACCCACAGATTGCAAGTCAATGGCAGATCCTAACATCATATCCTCTCACTTGCTTTTGAGTTAGTAATACCTGTTATGACTTAGACTTTCAGTTGGCTAGACACTTACAACTTTATATTTTAATTCAGACTGTAATAATTTTCCTACAAATATTTTTGCAAGTTTAAACATTGTAAGTGGTAAGTAGAGCAATCAAACTCTATTATGAAGAGTGGATTTCTGTTCTTCGGGGTTAGAAGTGATTATTAATTTTTTTCCATAAACATTAAACTTTAGTTTTTGGCAATTTTCCTAGAGAATTGGGAAGAGAAGATCTTATGTCTCAAAATCTCTAGAGTATATAAATAAATCTCCAGGTCTAGAGGAGTCATTTCAATGAAACGAGATATGTCTATTCACGTGTGAACTCTTAGCTGACACAAATTAAGGTGATTTGAGGTTTGTGCCATGTCAAGTCACATACTTAACAATGCTTCCTGAGAATATGAACTACTAGTCTGATGTCTCCACAATTCATTTTTTCACAAGAGGGCTTGATGCTTTTCTGGCTTATGTTTTCTTCATGTGCACATATATGTTTCTAGTTCACTTGTATATGCGGGTTTATGTGTTTTGCCCAATGTTTCAGTTTATTTTTATGCTGAAAATATATATGGGTTTTTTCCTTATGAAATCAGTCACCTGCCAAAGAGGTACTAATAATTTGGTGCACCATATAAATACTAAGTGTAGAACAACTGGGAAAGAGAAATGACAAATGGCACACATCATTGAATTTTATTCAACACCTTTCCCCCTGGCAATACTTGTAACTTTCTCTATGACCTTCACAAAGAGGTTTCATGTTAAAACATTTAGAGGAAGTAATGATCAGGCTGGCAACAGAAGCCAAAAGGCATTTCCAAGTCTTGGAGCCTACTTGTACTTGAATTACTTTTTGTTTTAGTTACACAAACTAAAGGTAAATTATGTGTGAATTACATTATTTTTATACATTATATACAACTTTATAGATCTTTCACAACTTGTAAAGACTTATCATGCACAGTATCTCCTTTCCTCCCACAATTAACATGTAAGAAAATATGTATGTGTGTATGTATATAAAATATATTGCATGCTATATGAGTTCTGTCCGGAAAAAATTCAGCCATTGTTAATGTAATGAGACTTGTTTATGCAACATCGATATGAACCGGCAGCCAAGGAGAGTGGATTGGAATACACATTCATGAACGATCACGACTTCACTGTACTAGTCAATGGGGGTGGTAGATGCCTTTGAGTGAGCGTGTGTACCGTGTGGCCATCACATTTAGAATGACTGTGTGAGTAGAAAAATAAAGTTGCATAATATTTTGTGTTAAGTTTGGACATTCCTCTCTGGAAACTACTGTAATGGTTCAGAAGGCCACAGCTAATGTGCAACTGGTGACTGGCATCTTCATCACAACAATGCATTCGCTCATGCATCACGTCTCATCCAGAGTTTTTTGGCAAAACATGAATTGCCCAGATGAATCAGCCCCTCTAAAGGCCAGATTTGGTGCCCTGGGACTTACGGCTTTTCCCAAAACTAAAATCTCGTTTGAAAGGGAAAAAATTTCAGATTGTCAATAAGATTCAGGAAATTACAACGGGACAGCTGATGGTGATTGGGGGAACTGCGTGAGGTTCCAAGGTGCCTACTTTGAAGGGGACTGAGGCATCATTCTCCTATGTACTTTGTTTCCTGTATCTTGTATCTTCTTTAGTAAATGTCTCTATTTTTCACATTACATGGCTGGATACCTTCTGGATAGACCTTGTATATGTGGTCTCATATATATACACACACACACACACACACACACACACACACACACACATATGAGTGTTTTATATATATGTAACCATATATATTTGGTTTTATATATATGGGTATATATGGGTATATATATGTGTGTATATATATACACGCACACATGGTATATGTTATATACATACATCAGCATATTTTACAAATGAAAAAACTGAAATTTAAAGACATCAAGTAACTCTCCTGAGGTCTCACTAATATTAGGTTCCATATACAACAACTTGGAACCGAAAGCCATGGTTAAAGCCTACCTAAAACCATGGTTAAAGCCTACATAAAGTAAATATATGTGACTTAAGCAACATGGCAACAAATGTAGAACAAATGTACTAGTAGATATCTGTTGAGTGCCTACTGTGTACAAAGCATTGCAGGGACATCATTTTCTCATTCCTCAGTGGTACTTGCTGAACCCCTCGACTGTTTTATAGTTGCATATTCCATCGTTATAAAGGCATGACCCTCTCCTGGGCTTTAAGCCAAACACTAAACAGCATGAGATAATGTGCAAAAGCTTATTTTTGTCATTTGATAATTTATAAAGCAAAATTGTCCATGAGAAAAATTTCTATAAGTTAAGTTTTATACAAAATCATTTGCAAAATATTTTACATTTTGAATTAAATCACCCCTCATTTACATTCTAAAATTGTTGATCAATTTTGGCCTAATAAGTTGTTACAGAACTAGACATTACTAGTGCCTGCTGTTCTCCCTGAGTATGCTGTCACTTTGCAGGAGCCACATTATCTTTTTGAGGCCACCTGGGGATAGTTTATTAATTTGTTGGTTTACCAGTCTCTAATTATCCTGAAAGACTTAATGCCATTTCCAAAGGTGCTGCAGAGCAGCACTGTAAATCTGGTACTTGGTAATTTTCACTTTATGATATCTTTCATGGGAAATTGTGACTGCATATCTGTATTCAACCCCTGGCTGGGGTTCTTTCTCCATTTATTATTCCACATGGCAGACATTTTGTTTCCTTTGCTCATCAAAGAAAAGAAATAGCACACATGAGTTACTGGCAACAAAAGAGGACAACAGCCACACCAGAAATGTGGTAATTTGGATGTCTGCAATGGCACATATGTGTCATAAACTGCCAATTAATCTTGATGATATGGAATGTGGTTAACTTTAGTTACCAGTAATTCCTCTTTCCAGAAGACTTGGATGACTGTCAGTGGTCTTTGCGAGTTGTAATTTTGCTTCTGTTTCCTTAGACCACTGTGGGCACATCTTTTTATGTTACTTTAGGATTTTCATCAGTAGACTGCAGGAAATGTTATTTCTAGTTATTTATTTGCTTATTTATACATTATACAGAACATATGTATAAGGCATTTGGTGAATTTATGAAAAACAAAAGGTGGAATACATTTCAAGATTCTTAAACTGATAGCTCACATGTGCTTTTAGGATTTTCAGAAATAGTTAATGTTTTTATTCTCTTTACATCAAACTTATTTTGAACTTATTTTTCATCAGCTTCAATAATTCAAACTATATCCAAAAATGAGAAAAAAGAGAGTTTGTGAAGTACATATCACATGATTCAAATGTTCTAAAAGTATGAGGACCCTTGAAATCAATTTACATTTATTCTTCTCATGAGTCTATTGCCATTCACAGCCCAAGGTCAGGAAGAACCTGTTTATACCCAAGATTTCCAAATTTCTATTTATTGATTGATTTTTATTTTATTTTTTTAGATGGGGGAAGGGAGAGAGAAAGACAGGGAGAGAAACATCATTGTATGGTTGCCTCTCATGTGCCTCCTACTGGGGATCTGGCCTGCAATCCAGGCATGTGCCCTGATTGGGAATCAAACCAGCAACCCTTTGGTTCACAGGCTGGAGTTCAATCCACTGAGTCACACCAGCCAGGGCTTAATAATTGTTTATAAATAAATAAATGAATACAAGAAAAAAACCCCATATTTTCCTTAAATAAAGAATGCTTCTGATAAACAATGATCCCTGACAGATTAACTGTACCTTTTTATAAAAATGGTATTTATTTTTTCTCTTTGATAAAGGGAATTTTTTATGCTCTTGAAAGCATACTTTTAGAGAACTTAAAGAGCTTGGACAGAAACACACTAAAAGGGGTAGTTATCATTTTACAAAGGGGGACACAAATCCTGGAATTATCTTCAGGGGGGTGGGCCCTTTGTACTACAGGCTTCGCCTGCTAGGTGAGCATTCTAGGAACCCATCTGTTTCAGTGTTCCAGCTGGCATTATTGTGAGAGGCTGCATTTGGCTGCAGTGAATTTTTTTTCGAAGACTCAAAGCACTTGACCACTTCATAATGGGTGATTCCTGATCACACCTGACCACACTGCACTGAGTGTTCAGCAGCTTCTGACCCAAAATGGCATGACCCTCCCTCTCCACACTCCAGTTTCACTAGATCTCACCCCAAGCAAGTTTTTTGTTTGTTTGTTCATTTCTGTGGATGAAAAGGTTCCCACACAGAATCATTTTGCTAATGTGGAAGAGGTGAAACAAACAAACAAAAAGAGGCAGAAACACTAAAAGGCATCAAAATTGACAGGTTCAAAAACTTTTGAGCAGTGGAAAAAAGTCTTTATAAGCTGTATTGCATCAAATGGAGAGTATTTCGAAAATGACTGAAGTTTAAACATCTAAGAATAAACACATAATGTTTTACATAAATTTGTATATCTTGAAAGTTTCTGTCAGAGTCTACATATTTCAGATTTTAACAAAATGAACTTCCATAATATTTTCTGCAACTCTAGGTTTAACTGATTTTGTGATATTATTAAGGTTTTTTTTTAACTTCCAAGAGTACATGGACAAATTCAGTGTCCTCTGCTAAAGTGTTACATTTCTTTAAATTATAAAGTTAGTCAACACATATATTAGTATTAGCTCTAATTGTGATTTCATTGTTATAAAAAATAAAAAATCTTTATATCATTATAGTTGTTGCAGACATCTCAATATATTATTTTAAGTAATCTCTGCTTTGAAAGTATGCTAATTATTTGACCTGCTACCATAGTTTCTTATTTGTTATTAAATGTTCCAATAGACACATAAAATGCCATATTACAAATTTGACTTATTTAAAGTATTGAAGACTGTATGATTGGTTACTTTAGAATTTATGGGTGTTTAAAATGAATTTAAAACTTTACTCTGAAAAAAGACCTTAGGTTTGACCAGATTTCCGAGGGTTCCATATCACAAAAATGTAAAGAACTCCTGAATTATGCTACTTATTAATTGTATCATTAATTTTGTTCCATGTTCAACAACAACAATTGCAAGAAACAACAAAACAGAACTCTTTAGGGAGGAGCCTTCAGTCTTGAAAAGAAGAGTCAAAATGAAAATGGATGCCACAGATCCTATATTCAATTCAGTAGTTGAAACCTTGGTTTTTTCAAACTGTTTTTTAAGTTCCTTGCTTTAACATGCAATACTCTTTTCTATCCCTATCTTGCTTTGCGTCCAAAGCCTACTCACCTCAGGCTGAGAGTGAGGTTTTGAAGCAGAGTTGGGGTCTTGATCACTTGCTATTTTATACTTCTCTGCAGGGATGTAATTCTTTTTCCTTAACCTTTTTTACTCCCTCTGTAGAGAGTGAATACATGTTTGCTGCTGATGAGAAAAAATTAACCTCAGGCTCACTCTATTTCTGGGCCACACAAATCTGTGTTTCTGAATGGAAGGAGGTTGCAAGAAGCATCCCTATCATTTTGTCACACTGAGATTGAGGGAGTTGGTTGAGAAACTTTTTCATGGTTGGTGAAGGACAATCAAATCTACTCAATTAAAATGAAAAAAACCCACAGTTGTCATTTTTTAAAAAAAATAACTTTGCTGCTCAGACAAAGAAATATAGCCCAAATGAAAGAACAGATCAAAACTCCAGAAAAAGACTAAGCAATGAGGAGATAGACAACCTGTCAGATGCAGAGTTTGAAACACTAGTAATCAGGATGCTCACAAAAATGACTGAGTTTGGTTGCAAAATTAAGGAAGACATGAAGTCTATACAAAGTGAAATAAAGGAAAATATACAGGGAACCAACAGTGAAGGGAAGGAAACCTGGACTCAAATCAATAACTAAGAACAAAAGGAAGAAATAAACATCCAACCAGAACAGAATGAAGAAACAAGAATTCAAAAATATGAGGAGAGGCAGAGGAACCTCTGGGACAACTTTGAATGTTCCAACATCTGAATCATAGGGGTGCCAGAAAAAGAAAAGGAAGAGCAAGAAATTGAAAACTTATTTGAACACATAACAAAGGAAAACTTTCCCAGCCTGGTGAAGGAAATAGGCATGCAAGTCCAGGAAGCTCAGAGATCCCCAAAGAAGTCAGATCAGGGAAGAAAAATACCAAGACACATCATAATTAAATTACCTAAGATTAAAGATAAGGAGAGAATCTTAAAAGCAGCAAGAGGGCAGAAAGAAAGAAGGAGCTCCTACCCTTTGCAACAGCATGGATGCAACTGGAAAGCATTATGCTAAGCAAAATAAGCCAGGTGGTGAAAGACAAATACCATATGATCTCACCATTGACAGGAATCTAAACAAAACAAAGAAACAAGCAAAATATAACCAAAGACACTGAAATAAAGAACAGACTGACAGAGTTCAGAGGGGAGAGGAGAGGGAATTTCAGGGGAATTTCAAAGGAAAAGGGGAAGGGTTTACAGGAACGAGTATAAGGACACATGGATAAGAACTGGGGGTGGGTGGAAATGGGAGGGGAGGGGGAGGGTTGGGTGGGTGGGTTGGGATGAGAGTAAAGGATAGAAAATTGTACTGCAACAACAATTTAAATAAAATTTTAAAAAAGCAGCAAAAGGAAAGGAGACAGTTACCTACAAAGGAGTTCCCATAAGACTGTTAGCTGATTTCTCAAAAGAAACCTTACAGGCAAGAAGGCACTGGAAAGAAGTATTCAAGTCATGAAAGGCGAGGACCTACATCCAAGATTACTCTATCCAGCAAAGCTCTCATTTAGAATGGAAGGGCAGATAAAGTGCTTCCCAGATAAGGTCAAGTTAAAGGCATTCATCATCACCAAGCCCTTATTATACAAAATGTTAAAGGGACTTACCTAAAAAAATGAAGATCAAAAACTATGAACAGTAAAAACTAAGCAAACAACTAGAAGAGGAACAGAATCACAGAAGTAGCGATCACATGGAGGGTTAGTGGTGGCAGGGAGAATGGGGGGAGAAAAGGTACAGGGAATAAGAAACATTAATGGTAGGCATAAAAAAAGACAGAGGGAGATTAAGAATAGTATAGGAGATGGAGAAGCCAAAGAATATATATTTATGACCATGGACATGAACTAAGTGCATGGGGGTGTGCTGGAGGGTAGGGGGCAGCAGGGTGGAGGGGGAAAAAGGGAGAAAAAGTTGGAACAACTGTAATAGCATAATCGATAAAATATACTTAAAAATAAAAAAATAACTGCTGTTGTTTGAACTGCATTTTTCATTTCAGATGGTCATTACTGCCCTGCAATAAGAAGTAATACATTGTAATTCTATGATTATACTGAAAATAGCACTCAGTATTTTCACCATGTTATAATGGTCTTTAAAAACTAGCAATTAATTGTATGTTTTAGTGAATTTTCCAGATAATTGCTGATTATTTTGCAAATGCATAAATTTTGTTTCATTTTATTGATGAAATTCCTAAATGCATTACATCTTTTCTTGCTTGCATAAAGTGTGTATGTATGTATATACACATATGCATATATAAACATGTATGTATTTCTGCATCCTAAAACTGATTCGTGACCATAAATATGGCAGTGTTTTAATTATGATCTGCTTTTCCTGACATTTCCAGATTACCAAAAATGAGAGCAAGTATTATTGTGAAGGGCATTGGCTTTGAAGCAAGACATCTGTGCTTGATTTCTGGTTCTTCTGTTCAACATGCAGTTTGTGACTATGGGCAATTTATTTAGTCACAGCTCAGTTTACTCAACTGTAAAAAGAAGGTGTTAATACTACCTCATTAACTGAATGAAATAGATAAACATTGGGAGGTACATATGTGATGCCTAATAAATGGTAGAGACATAATTAGTGTGTTATGAAATTCTACCTTCACGACAACTGAATACATTTTTCTTATATGAATGGTCTACTCTAGTGTTCTTTTGTTTACTTTTAGTGGCTAGCCTATCACTGCCGAAAGATTATTTGTACCTTGGAGTTCTTTTCTTCTTCTTCTTCTTCTTTTTTTTTCCTTTGGCTTTTCTTCCTCTCTTTGCAGATTTGTTTCATAATTTTTAGTGTTATGATTAGCAGTTCTTTCTTTTTATATAAAGACAGGGATAGTCAATGCATATGCTCCTCCTGTTTGATCAGTGAACTAATGAGTCATATTATGATTCATGGGGTTATTTTTTTTCTCACAGATCCTAATGTTCAGAGGCTTTTCATTTTCTTTTCTATTTGGTCTCTTTTGAGATTATAGGAACTACTGTGAACAACAAATGTAATCCAGAGCTGTTTTCTATGCAATCTTCAGTGTCTCCTAGGTTTTCCAGGTCATACATTGAAGGGACATGAATGTACCCTTAAGGATGTCATAGACTGGGTAGGGCTACATGATTCGTCTTGTAGAGATGTCTTCAGCTGTACAGTTCTTCTGTCATGGAGAACACTTCTGCTTTCCTTCTGCTCCTTGGAGAGCTATAGTGTGGGACACTTGTCAGCCCTCCAAGTTGTGCAACCTACTATTGTCCTATTTGGGAGAAGTCCCAGCTTTTAAGTTTGCTCCCTCAGGAATACAGTTCTCCAATCATATCAAACTCTCCTCTCCAGGGCAGGCGGTCATAGGCAAGGCTGACAGGGGCAGGCTGAGTCTGGTGGGGTTGAGCCCAGCCAAACATGCTTGTGTTGACTACATTTGACATTGCTGCTTCAGCTCAACCAGCCCAGCCCTACCAGATGTCTTCTTATGCCCTTTCTTGCAATTTTCCTTGAGAGTCTTGCTGTCTTCCTGGCATTCTCAAATCCTCTGTTTGTCAAAAGGATGGTGATTTTGAAATAGGTTCAATTTCTTTCCCACAGGGCTCATATTTAAGATTGTTTTGGGACAGAAAGTGAATGAAATATTCTCTAACAGTTAGAAGGCTTTCCTCTCTCTTCTGCCCTCTACTCCAAACAAGGCACAGAGGAAAATTTTAATATAACCTTCAGTTCTGGCTGAGCCAAAACATGCTCTTACCAAAATGTTTTCAACATTTAGTTATTTTGAAAAAATACTTTAAAAGTTATTTTAATTCCATTTGAAGCTTTTGCTGTATACTGTTTCTACTACCCTGTCTTTATTTATTTGCTTTTAATTTTTAGTCCAAATTTTGCTATCAAATTTATATTTAATTTATAAGTAAATTTCTATATTCATGGATTTAAAATTTTTTTTCATTAGCAGGCAACATCAGAATGTGTAACTGAGCCTCAAAACTGTAAAACACTTCTAAAAATGTTAGGTAAATTTGTGAACATTAGAAATTCAACCTCTCATGAGAATATAAGGTTTATGTAGTACATTTTTTTTGAATTTTGAAAATACTTCTGTACAATTTCTTTTACTCTGAACTCATGAATTGATCATGTTGATATATTTTTCATCAACAAGTCAACCTCAGGAGAATGGATTTGCTTTAAAAAGACTATAGGAAATACAAAAATGACCCATGATGTGAAGGAGATAAGCACATGAAATTAAACTTCAGTACACAAAATAGAGTTTTTAATCATAGGAATAGATTTGATAGAAATCACATTGGGCTGTAGTAGGAATTTACATATGGAGCAATGTGGCAAGATAAATCCTTCACTTAAGGGATCAAAATGTAAAATAGAGTTAAAGAGCTTCTAGGTTTGCTGTATTATGATTATGGTGGTATTTCATTATCCTTCACCACTAGGCTTCGTTTTGTGTCTCTGTGAGAGTTTTCATCTGTTTTTCTGTATGTTTGTTTTTGCTGTTTTTTGTTGTAAACTATCTATTTCTCTTTCCCCCCTTTTTCTTAAGCTGTTTATTTCTTTATTAATGTTTCACAATTTTTTTAACCAGCATCTGTTCTAAATCTGGAAAAGCTTTGTTAAATTCTCTGAAGTGAGAGAAATGAATAAGGTATGAACTTGAAGTAGCTCCTAACCTACTGGGGCAAAGAGACATATAGTTTCTCCATACAGAGCAAAAGGGAATGAGAGTTGGGGCGGGTATGGGAAGGGACAGTATTCAATTGGGTGTGGAGAGGAATATGTCTGCATTTCATCAGCAGATATCATGAAAAAGAGATGGGGTTTTTGGTTGCCTAACTTAGCATTCAATTAATAACATGAATAATACAGATCATCATTAGAGACTTATGTTTTGTATTCATGTATGACAGATGAAACAGATTTAAAATCTAAAAATTGTGACAGGTTAAAAAGTGCAAGTACGCATTTGTGTCATACTTGCTTTTCCTTGGGAAGCAACACAAAGTCAAGTCAGAAAACAGGTACGTGGCTTTCTATGACAAAGGGTTCTTCTAGGAGTCACTGACATTCAAATTAAAACTAGAAATTACTTTAAATAAATATAGCTTTCATTCCAATGACTGTGTTTAACTCTTAGGCAATTTGTCTAGTCAGCAGCAACATGAAGTTTCACATTGCTAGGCACAGATAGGCACTCCATAATTGCCCTTTCTTGCTACCGTATTTGCTGTTTTGGATGAAAATGATGAACTGAATTGGAAAATTGTTTATTGTTTGTTTGCAAGAAAGTCCAACAGATTTTTGAATAGCTTATGAAAAGACACTTATATTTATTATAACGCTTACTTTTCTGTAAGAAGTTGTAGAGGATTTTATGGGCTTATCAGGGGACATTCAGAAATCAAAGAGAGAAAAAAGTTTTAATAAACCTATATTTCACAGTATCTGTCTAAAACCCCCACTTAATTCATTAGGTCGGTTACTAAGGCTGGTGCCATTTTGTGATGGCGAAATGTGAATAAGTGCCCCCATTACCCTCTTCTAAGTGTTGGGTCTGAGCATAATTCTAATTGGCTTCAGTTCTAGAAAATTATGCATGAAATGGTAAGTCATGTGACTAAATCCAGAAAAGAAAACAACAACAACAACAAAAATCACAAGAATAAAGCCATTTTTCACCTCATTCTCTTGCTCTTTTTAATACCATGGAAGTTTAGCATGGTATATTTATTTCTGTACAAATTTTATAAATCTACATACCTCTTTAGAGGCAGAGGTATCTTTGTGTTCCTTGCAACAGTTAACATGGACTTTGCATGTAAAAGACTTGGCAACATTTTCAATGACCCACATAAATTGCTGTTTGTTTAGAATCAGAAATAATGAGATACTAGTAATAGCAAATGGTTCAATCTAAATTTGTTGAATGAATAAAGGAGTGAATCAATTATTTTCCCACCTTTAGGTATATGAATTATTATTACATAATCCAGAGTTTTCACTTGGGTTATATACCTACTGAGCCTTGTCACTCTAGAACATTGCTCATCAACTCATTAAAAATTATTGTTATTTGCCCTGGCTGGCGTAGCTCAGTGGATAGAGTGTGGGCTCCGAACCAAAGTGTCGCAGGTTCGATTCCCAGTCAGGGCACATGCCTGGGTTGCAGGCCACAGCCCCCAGCAACCGCACATTGGTGTTTCTCTCTCTCTCTCCCTCTCTCCCCTGTCCCTTCCCTCTCTAAAAATAAATAAATAAAATCTAAAATCTAAAAAAAAATATTGTTATTCAAGTACAATTGTCTCCATTTTCATTTCCCCACCCCACCCATCCCCACCTCCCACCATCCCCCACCTCCCACCCTTGAACCCACTCCCTTTAGTTTGTCCATGTCCTTCTTACATGTTCCTTGATGCCCCCCCATTATATCCTAATTCCTCCTCTCTGATTACTGTCAGATTGGTCTTTATTTCAAGGTCTCTGGTTGTATTTTACTTGCTTGTTTGTTTTGGTGATTAGGTTCCACTTATAGGTGAGATCATATGGTATTTGTCTTTCAGCCCCTGGTTTGGTTCACTTAGAATAATGCTCTCCAATTCCATCCATGCCGTAGGGTAGGAGCTCTTTCTTTCTCTCTGCTATGTAGTATTCAATTGTGTAAATATACCATAGTTTTTTGATCCATTCATTTACTGATTCACACTTAGGTTGCTTCCAGCACTTGGCTATTGTGAATTGTGTTGCTAATGAACATTGGGGTGCACAGGTTCTTTCAAATTGGTGCTTCAGGGTTCTTAGGGTATAATCCCAGCAGTGGAATTGCTGGGTTAAAAGGCAGTTACATTTTTAGTTTTCTGAGGAAAATCTGTACTGTTTTCCACAGTGGCAGCACTAGTCTGCATTCCCACCAACTACACTAGGGTTCCCTTTTCTCCACAACCTCTCCAACACTTGTTTGTTGATTTGTTTATGATGGCCATTCTGACCAGTGTGAAGCGGTATCTCACTGTGGTTTTAATTTGCATCTCTCTGATGGCTAGTGATGTTGAACATCTTTTCATATGTCTTTTGGCCCTCTGTATGTCCTCCTAGGAGACATGTCTGTTCAGGTCCTTTGCCTGTTTTTTAATTGGGTTATTTGTCCTCCTTCTCTAACTTTTTTAAATCACACACTTTGACTGATAAAAACGTGTTTGAAGTGAGAAATTAAAATATGTATTCTTCTTATTATATATGTGTATTTTATTACTCTACTAAGGTGTTATTGCAATTCTATGCATCATCTATGAACTTCCTTGGGTACACAAATCTCATTTTGAAAAATATCATTCACGGTTGAATTTTCTGATTCTTTGAAAAAAATGCAAGTTTCTTAAAAGTGATCTTAAAAATTAATAATTTCATCCCCAAATATAACTTCTATGTAAAGAATTAATAATGGACTCCAGTCAAATCTGGGTAAGGAGTGTTTCTCATACACAGATACTTTAATTAAACAACAAAGGGAAACCTTATGTCTTCAAACAAATTCCCCCTTTTGCAAGTCTCTTTTAATTCAAATATACCTAGCCATTTATATTATAGGTTATATTTTTTTAAAATTTGCACCTATTGAATTTTTTATAAATGTAATGCATTCTACATATGATTATGATTTATACAGTTCATACTATCTCATAAAATGATTTTAGTACTTTATCCCACATTTATTTCTCCTTAAAAATTCTAATAGCATGTATTGTCTAATTAACACAACCATAGTCATAATCATATGTTGTTTTAGTTAGAAAATCTATGATAGGGAGAGAGGCTTGAACTGGATGATCTGCTAAATTCAGTTCTAAGATTTGGTCCTTCTCAGTTTATGAAGGCTTTTAGGACTGGAAACTCATCTTTCTTAACTCATGCAAGCAATAACCACATAACCAAAATTGTTTTTTCTATTTATAATAAAAAAATAGAACAAGGCTGCTAGAGGACAACTAGAGAAACTGAGACTCCAATTGTTTCATTAAATGTGGCTCTTTTATTCAGTGTGATGATTGGTATCACTCACGTGCCATTTAACTTGATCCTCTACTCTTGGCAAAGGCTTGTTCACTATTAGGTTCGGTGGATGATATCATCACTGTCCATATGATTAAATGACCCTTGTAACAGGGATTTCCCAAATTGTGTAATATCCTCCTACTATGTCATCACTATCCCCATTTTATACCCAGAACACTGGCAAATTTGGCTCTACAGTGAAAGTTTCAGATAACTACAAGAAGGGGAAGTTTTAATTTGGCACTGGCATTGTTTAACATTCATAAAATATTGTTTTACTGCCCAGATGTTGGAAATTTATTAATTGTTATATTGGCTCTTGGGCCTGGTTCTTGCAAGAACTATAGTAGATGCCAAAAGCTAAATAACCTTTTGTCATTCTGCTGTATAAAGGATTGTTTGTGCTCTCCAGTTGATGAATTATCTCTGTGCCTTGTCGTTATAAAAAGAAACTCATCTTGTTCACTGGCCTGGCAGGAGCTGAGAAGGCCCTAGAGAGAGCACAGTGAGTTTTTCCTTTCACAAATCATATGTAGGATGTATGCTGTGAGTCTTGTCTGGAAATGAATGTGGAAAGAACACAGGACAAAGCATAAAACTTTCATTGTTACCACTACTTGATATCTGATAGATTATTACAAATTTACAGGAGTTTTCCTTTTACCCATACTAAATTGTTTTAAATCTAGCATGGACAAACACAATACACTTTTGTGTGTTCTATGGAAATAAAGGGAAAGCCTAAAATTCTAATGAAGCTAAGGTAATATCAATCATTTTATGATTATGCTACCAGTTTATGACACATTTATGGAAATGTTTGATATCAAAGCATATCATTGTGTATTGAAGAGAAAGGCAAAGTTATTCCTTAAAATTACTATTTTTCCACTAAAAGGTCTCAAACTCATGATTAGTTAAATCATCTTGCTGTTTTCTTTTTTGTTTAATTAATGAGCAAATTTATTTTCTTAGAGCAGTTTTAGATTTGCAGGAAAGTTGACCACACAATACAGAGTCCCAATATAACCACTGTTCCTACAGATTCATGACCTTACCCACTATCCACATCTCACACTACTGTGGTACATCTGTTATAATCAATGAGCTTACACTAACACGCCATTATCACCCCAAGTCTACACTGTACATTAGGGTTACTCTTTGTGTTGTGGATTCTGTGTGTTTGAACAAATGTATAATTGCATGTAATTGACATTTATAATATCATACAAAATAGTTCCATTGCCCAAAATCTTCTGTGCTCTGTCTATTCATCCCCTTCTTCCTTATCTACAACCACTGGCAACCACTAATCTTTTTTTTGGTTTTTATAGTTTTGCCTTTTCCAGTGTCATGTAGTTGGAATCTTTCAGTAGGCAACCTTTTCAACTTAGCTTCTTTTAGTTAGTAATATGCATTCACATTTTCTCCATGTCATTTTAAGACTTGACAGCTCATTTCTCATTGTCTGGATATACCACAATTTATATTCTCATTTACTTACTGAAGGACATCTTTGTTGCTTCCAAATTTTAGCAAATATGAATAAGGCTGCTATAAACATCCACATGCAGGTTTTTGTGTGGACATAAGTTTTCAGTTTCTTTGCATAAAAACTAAGGGGCACAATTGTGAATCATATGGTAAGAATATATTTAATTTTATAAGAAATGACCAGCTGTCTTGTTAAGTGGCTGCACCATTCTGCATTTTCACAATGAGTGAGAGTTCCTATTAGTACACATCCTTGTCAGCTTTCAGTATTGTCATTGTTCTCCAGTTAGCCTCATTAGCAGCTCATTAATCCTTTATCTTTCTAGAAAACCAGCTTTTGGTTTAGTTGATTTCCTCTTTACAATTTAAAAAAAAATTTACTCTAATTTTTATTATTTCTTTTCTTCTGCTTATTGAACTTCAATTATTCTTTTTCTAATTTCTAAGAGAAAGGAATTTTAAATTCCAGATCTTTCTTCTCTAGAATATGTGTATCCACTGCTATAAATTTCCCTCTAAGCACTGCTTTTGTTGTGTTTCACAAATATTGATAAATTATATTTTCATTTTCATTTAGTCCAAAATTTTAAAAAAATTTCACTTGAGTTTTACTTCTTCGAGCCATGTGTACTCTAGAAATGTATTCCTTAATCTTCAAGTATGTAGGGTTTTTCCAGCTCCTTTGCTCTTATCAGTTTCCAATTTAATTCCATTGTGGTCCTAGCACAGACATTGTATGATTTCTAATTTTTAAATATTTTAAGATGCATTCTATGGAACAGAATGTGTTCTGTCTTGGTGAATGTTCCATGTGATCTGAAGAAAATGGGTAATCTGTTATTGGATGAACTAGTCTATATCCAGTTGGGTGAACTAATTATATCCAATTGGATGAACTAATATTGGATGAATTATATCCAGTTGGATGAACTAATATTGGATGAACTAATTATATCCAGTTGGTTGATGGTACTGTTGAGTTCCACTACACTACAACTACACTATTCTTACTGATTTTCTGTTTGCTGGATTTGTCCATTTCTAATAGAGGGGTATTTGAGTCTCCAACTATAATAGTTGATTCATGTATTTCTGCTTGCTGTTTAATTTATGTTTGCCTCATGTATTTTGATGCTGTGTAAGCATATACATACATATTAAGAATTGTATGTATTCTTGAATCATTATGTAGGACCACTTTTTATCCCTTATAATTTTCTTTGCTCTTCCACTGGGAGCTTATGATGTTTAAATGGAGTAATGAGGAGGGAATACAGGAGTTAGAGAGTTATGGAGGCTTTAGTTGAAGAAAGAAGGGACAGACTGATCTTACAATTCTCACTTATTCTTTAGCCAAATGCAATACTGAATTCTGCACACACAACTCAGTGATGAAATAGCTTATTCCAAATGAGTAGTCTAAATTTTAGTTCTTATCTTGTTTTCTCAACTGTATTTAACACATACAGAGTAATTCTTTTTGAAATATTCTCTTCCATTGCCTCTGTGATACTAGTTTCCTTATTCTCTAACTTTTCTTTCTACTTTTCTGTTTCTGATATTTTATTCTCTCTTACCCCATAAACCATGGCTCCCTTTATGACATTACTTTAAAGCCTCTTTTCTTATCCCTCTGTGCACTTTCCTGGACTGATCATGTCCACTTCCGTGGCTTAAATTTCAACTTTTATAGTTATGACTCCCACATCTACACCTCCAGCTTAGGTCAATCTCCATAAGCTGCACACCAACATGTTCAAGTGCTTACTGGACAGCCCCACTGGGGATCTTTCAGACACCCTAAAGTCTGTGTGTAGAACACTGAGTTCAAAGATTCTCTCCATAACTCTAGTCCTTCTTCTGTTTTCCTTATCCTAGTGAATGACATCAATCACACCATACTGGTCTAGTGGAAAAATTTCAAATAATTCTTAATTCTCTCTTTCTCCTCTCAGGTATCCAGTCAATCACCAAATCTTGTGTATTTGAACGCTTCAAAGTCTCTTGAATATATTCAAATTCCCCCACATCATCAAACCTATGTTACTATCTAATCAGCCTTTTTCTCTCCAGTCTTTCTACTTTCAAATATCCATCGTTCATCAAACTCTTTACAAGCACTTGTTGAAGTGTCCATCACTTTAAAATTTTTTTGAGAAAGGCAGTAGGTTCCCTATTCTAAATATTCACTGAGATTTTCTTGAATGGAACTCGTTCTTATGACCAGCTCCTTCCTACTTATCTTTCTTGTGTATCTTAAGAGTTACTTTCTCTGGAAATTACATTGTGGACATCCAAAGCATGTGTGAGGCATGTGTTCTATAAGCTCTTATTTTATCCTGTGTATTCTGTAGTGTAAGACTTGTCACCCTGTTCCGTTGCTGCCTGACTAGTTGTCTCCTGCATTAGGCTGCCAACTCCCTGAGAGCACAGACCTTGGTTCTGTTCACTAAGGCATCTCTGGAATCTAACAGTGTTTGCCATAATGGGTTGTTCAAACAAGTTTCTTAATGGAGGAATAAAAATTAAGACATCAGATGGAAAACAACATAAATAATTACAGGGATGTTTGTTTGTATTTTTGCAGTTCTTCAACACAAAAATGTTTGATATTTAAATAGAAAGAAAGCGTTATCTGAAGATGCTTGGAAGGAAAGGAAGGAAGGGGGGAAGCAAAAGAATGCTTCTTAGGAAAGAAATGGTAAGAAAACTATTGAAAAGGAGGGATGTCTCTTATCATAAGTATTAGAATATTGTTTGTTTATTTTCATGAGCAAAAATATACCCATGTTACAAAATGTATATGTATACTTGGGACTATACTGAAAAGTTAATATCCTGTGTTTCTTGACACCAAACACCTTTTTCCTCATGTTGGGGACAATCACTGTGATCAGCTTTCCTTTTCTCCTTCCATACACAGTCTATATATACCTAAACATATGTGTGATTATATGTACATAGTTTTAAAAATATGGATTCAGCAGCATAACACACACTTTTCTGCACTTGCTCCTGCAATTTATTATCTATCTATCTATCTATCTATCTATCTATCTATCTATCTATCTATCTAACATGTTCTTATCAGTAATAAAGCATTACCTTGTTCTTTTTGAACCTTCATGGAATTCCATTATATGGATGTGCCAAATCTTATTTAATCTTTTCCTCGCTTCAGTGATGGACTATTAGACTGTGCTTTGCCTTCTGCAGTAACAAACAATCCGCATACAACTACCATTGTGCTCACATGAAAATAAATACTTAAAATCAGTAATGCTATCAATCAAAGGGAACATATAGTTTTAATCTTGAAAGATCTTACTGAACTGTCTCCATTGGAAGCTGCACAGGCTGCACTCCCATCAGCTGCATCTTCATCTCTCTTCACAGACACTGCCATCAATGTGATGTGCTGTCAGGCAGGCTTATTTTTGCTAACCAAATAGGTCACAAACTGTCTTGCTTTAGTTTTAATTACATTTCTGCAAATATGACTGAGATACACTATGCTTTTCTATGTTTAAGAGCCCTTTACAGCTGATTTTTTTTAAATAGTCCATATGCTCTGCTCATTATTTTCTTAATGGACTATAGATCATTGATGATTTAGTTCAAAATTATATATTATAATAATATTCACATATACATATCTTTAATAAATATTTCAACTCTGTAATTATTATATATGTATGCATATATACAGTTATACACTTTCATGTAATTACAATTATGTATCACGATGTTATGTGTATGCATACATATATTCATATATATGTGTGATACGAGTTGAAAATATTTTCCACACGTACATGTTATCTTCTGACTTGTTCATAGAATTTGTTCTCTCTTTGGAGAAACTTTCAACTCTGTGTAGTCAAATTTATTAGTTTTTCTTTTATTGCCCCTGATTTTTGTGAAATTCTTAAAGTCATTCTTTATTTAAATTATGTTTTAAAAATAATCTGTATTATTAAATTATTAATTAATCTATTTGTACATCTAAATCATTAATTCATCAGAACTTGTTATAAATATGAGGTAATTTCTAACTTTTTTCAAATACTTTCTCAGATTGTCACAAAATACTATTCACTGTATGATACATCTTTTCTTCATTGACTTTAAATGTCATTTTTTAAAAATATAAGTCACTGATCATTTGATGTTTTTGTATGTGATTTATTTATAGGTTTTAATTTAATTCAAACTGATTCCTCTCTCTTTCTACTTCTTCACCATGAAAACAATCTTAATAATGATAGTCTTATGATATATTTTTATATGTAATAAAGATAGTTCTTTCTTATTATTCTTTATTTTTTCTAGCTAGTTTTATTGCTTTTTATTCTATGTGGTATTTAGAATAGTCTTTGTAGTTTTAAAAAATTCTGTTGAGTATTTTTATTAAATACTCCTTACATAGATTAATTTACAGAATACTAAATGATTTTGTATCTTCTTTGGCAAGAAGATGGTTTCAACTTGTTTAGTCTTGTCTCTCAAAGGCTTTAAATTTTTTCCTTATATAGAAATTGCTCATTTCTTAATAATTTATTCCTTGTTCTTTGTCATTTTGTTGCTGTTTAAGTGGAGTATTTTCTTTCATTATTTAACATAACTGATTTTTGTGTGTATGAATGAAAGCAATTGATTTCTGCCTATTCATTTTTCACTGTCATTGATTATTTTTGGATTACAGATAACATAATTATATCAATATCCAATGATATGTTCACAATCTTCCTTCCATTTTGTATGTCTTTTCCCTGTATAATTCTGTTACTTCCCTACCTATTACAAAAAAAAAATATGTGTGTCAGTGGATATCAGGATCTTGTTTCTTACATTAGTAAGGGTGTTTCTGGTATAAACTCATTGTGCTCATGTTGTGGGTCTGACATAGACTTGTTAAACTCAAATTGTAGTCATAATTTTAGATAAAAATATTTTATTATCTTAATAAAATATTTATCCCTTGTTATTAAGAATTGTTATTATTATTAAGAATTGATTTTGATTTATATAAAATATAGTATATTATAAAACAATATTTTTATACATAATAATAACCACATGATTTTTTACTTTGTTATTATGGTGAATTGTACTAATATATTTCTTAATATTTATGTTTTCTTACATTTCTGGGGAAAAGCCTACTTGGTCTTTTAATATGCTGAAATTCTGTTTGTACTCAGTCTGGTAAGATAGAAAAAAATACAAAATTATGTTGGGATGGGAAGAGAAAATATGGAAGCTTATTATTAATAGCATTGGCCACTTCACTGAAGAAAAGTAATAATCTTAGTTACCAGATATTTTTAAAGCCCATGCCAGAAGCAGGGCAAGGTGCTTAATCCTGGGTTAAAGAGATGGATAAAATATTCTATCTTCAAAGATTTCCACATAGCCAAGTAGATCAGAAGAACATTCAACAAATTGTGATGTAGTGTGGCCTGGCCATGGAAATTCAGGGCCAGAATAATCTGGGATGTTTGGGGGAGCTGGGAAGGGCATGATAGGTGGTGATGTATGGTTCAGAAGGCCAAGTTTAAGTTTGCCATGGGAGATAGAGGGAAATGTAAAGCAGAAGTGGTGCGTGGGACATCCAGGAGTCCTCATGTTGTGCTGGAGACTGAAAGCTTGATGTGAAATATACCTGGAGCAGCAACTAGGTATGGTTTGCTAGGAAATAAAACAAAGATGGTTTCAGGTGATCCATGAACAGAAAAAAGTGACAACTTGAGTTTAAAACATATGGTTTATAGAGCAATGTTTGCAACTATAGTTATTGAATATTAAAGCTGAAAGGAAATGTAGAACTCGTTCTATTTATCCAGCCGTCTTGGTTGTAGCATCTTTCTCTAGCTTCAGAGGAGGAATAGAGAGAAGGTACTAGAAACAACCAGGTTTAACAGGCATGATAAAAATCAATGTGTGCACAAGCCTGAGGAGGATCTGGGGCATTATGGTCACTTAGCCAAGAGAGGGGTAAGAATTATTCATGTACGGAAAATGGCATTGAGAATAGGCATATTCGGATGGTGTGAGACTTAGAAAAAAATAAGTTAAGGAGACTGTGTAGCTAGTATTTGTCCACTACCTGCTGAATGCATGCCAGACACTGTATATATCCTATCTGCAAACCTGACAGCAGTTGTGGGAGACAGGAGTTGCATAAGTGAAGGGTCAGATACACTATACAATGTGCTCAGGTCACGAAATTGGTAAGCAACAGAGCCAGGACTAGACCCTGTCTACCTGCTTCTGCCTCAAGTGTAATGAGGAAAACAGAAGTGCCAAGCAGACCACCACAAGCCTGAAGTGATGACTTGTGATATATCACAGTCCTGTGCTTGACCATGCCAGAGGTCAACACTGAAAAGTGTGTGCGATCTCCCTGTGTGGGACTCACTTTCCATCCATACCCACTGTATCTGTACAATTCCAGTTCTCCTTTTTGTGGCTGCCATGTGCCTGCAAGTACTGAACACCCACTTGTGGCAATGACTCTAAAAATGGGTGGAAATCCCTAGAATCTGAACTGTACTTCTGGTCTGGTCTCTTATTCTCCACTAAATTTGAAGGTTACAAATTCTTAGCCCCTTTTTTGATCCTCCTGCTCTTATAGAAAATTTGACTTCTAAACCTTATATAAAAAGTCCTATACCTTAGGTCTTTGTTATTTCTAGAACCTCCTAACTCACTTAGGAATTCTGAGCCTAATAATAAGAAGAAGAACTTTATTTTTTACTTCACATTATTTAAACACTTCATGTATTTTAATTTATTTATAATCCTCACAACATTACTATGAAGTAGGTACTGTATCATCAAGAATTGAGTCACAGAACTTCTTATGGCAAAGCAGAATTTGGACTCAGATTTTAACAATAGAATTAACTTATTGAACACTTTATATGTGCCAAGATGCAGTAGATGCTTTACCTGCACTATTTTCTCTAATTCTCGCAGTAACTGTGAGGTAGATATTATTATCCCCATTTAGTAAATGAGGGAAGTGAGCATTCTAGAAGTTAAATATGTTGCTGGTAGGTGGTGGATCTGAGATAATTGAAGCCCAGGCTATTTGACTTCAAAGCCCAGGCTCTCTCACCCCATGTGTGCCTGGAGCCTACCCTTTATTCTGAACTAGCTCTGCTCATCCATGGTGTTTCATGAGAGAGAGAGGAAGGGATAAAGGACACTGATGGGTTCAATGTGCTGTCGTCCTGGATAATAAAAAGAGACAGTGGGAGGATGAATGGAACAGAAGCTAAACTCACCTAAGGAAGAAATATTCTCTGCTGGACAGTAACAGATATTACCGTCACACACAGAAACTATTTGTGAGAGAATTCCAGAGGTGAGCTTAGTTGGATTACTTCCAGATATTTAGTGATCTGAATTAATCAAGAATGCCCAGCGTCTTTACCTAATATAGTACTTTTGATTGGGAACTGCTGGTATTGGTCTTTTTTTATCAGCTGAGAAAGCATCACTGAGTTAGTTGTTGCTTGTTAATCTGCTAGTTCTTTAATTTCTTAGCTTTCTTTTCAGAAATCTGATTTGATGCTAAGCAAATGCCTGCTTTTTTGTTTTAATTCTAAAGATAGAGTATAAACAATTATTTCATAGACTATTTCTTTATATTCATCACTTTTGCTTTGCATTGCTTAGTCTTAGTGTACAATTATGTTTAAACTATTCTTTAGTTTTAGTTGAAATTTTCTTTACTGTTTTATGCTTTTCTTTGAATAATCATTTTCTTAAAGTATTTTTTATCATCTTGGGCTTTGCTTTAATTGACATAACATTCCGGTTCTCTAGCTATTTTGAATCTAACAAAATATTTTCTTTTCTTCTCAAATCTTTGCTATTGTTTTTGGTATTCTGTAATCTATACTGCCCTTCTCTTTTAACATGTATTATTATCCTGTAAGGAAGAAAATATATGTTAATCTATTGTGATTGTTACTTTTCTTAAAACTAACATATGTTCCATAAATTTTATATTTACGCATATTAATCCAGATAATTTTTAGTTTTTGCCTTCATTTTTTTTAGTGCTATTGGTATTTTCCCAAACACTTTGATGTCAAAATGTATGGGGGGGGATAAGAATATATAGAGGTATAGTCTTTGGAGACCTTGATTTTTCAAGAATTTTGAAGTTTGGTATACACTTAGAAAAATAATACATAAACAAAATAATATGAAATGGTGATAAGTATTGGAAAAACTTTTCTGGCATTTTATATTACTGTTTATTCTCTAGGATGTTTAAAAGCACACATCTATTTATGGTATTTAATTTTTTCAAATCAATTTTTTAAGTTTTTCTTCCTCAAGTTATTTCTAATTTATATGATGGACTTGATTTTGATTTATTTTTATTTTTTCTAAAAATTTTATTCATTTTTACCTGTATGAAAAAGTGCATACACATTCTATAGAAATCATGTTCTCATTTTCTTTATACCAGCTAAATGGCTAGCTACTATAAATCCCATTTTTCCTTTCATTCAAAGTCAAGGCAACCATTTATTTAAACATGTAATTCTCAATAGATCTTATATTTCACCTTTGATTGGTAGGCAGTCTGAAGCTCTACCTTACATTTTATTCCTTTAAGCCTCCAGATAGGATATTTGATCCTTATCTAAGACCTCTGTTCTTTTTTGCCCATGTCACTCATCTCCTTGTAAAATCCTGCATGTCATTATCGCTTCACACAGACCCACAATTGGCTGTTTTGCTCTTATTAAGTTTCCTTGGGCTTTTCAGTTAAAATGGAGCTCTATTAATTTGGTCCCTTAACTCATGAATTCACCAAAGCTATGCTTTCAAATGTCACTAATAATCATTTCTTGATACAAAACCAAAGGTTTCACTCTGTTCTTGCATTTTTACTCTTGATTACTTTAGACATTTTTAAAACTCTCTTTGGTACATTTTTTTCTCAGCTCCAAGACCGTATGACTAGTAGATGTTTGATGTCATCTCTTTCAGATGTATCTTGAAACTTAAAAAAAAATCATTTATATTATTTGGGCTCTTGAGACCAACTGTGAGAATTTCAAGGTAACTGAGCTTTCTACTCTTCTATTTTTAGGAACTGGCAGAGTGAAAGATAATAATTGGAACTCATCTATATTTCTAATGTTCTGTGCTTTTTTTGTGTCTGTGTGTTATACTGCCCAGAGGGGGTATCCACTATGATAACCCATTGCCATCTTAGACCAAACCAGAATTTACCAACTCTCTTGTATTGCTAAACCATTTGTCTTATTGTATGTTCCTTGATGAGGCCACAGTGATTAATTAAATACTATATATGGTCCCTATCACCATAATAAGAAAAATTTGCTCTATTTGGTACAGTAGTTGTTTAGCCACATGTGGCTCTTAAGCACTTGAAAAGTGACTAGTGACTAATTCCACCTGTGTCTTTTTGCATTTAAATGTGGCTATTAGAGAACTTAAAATTACATATGTGGCTTACATTCTACTTTATTGGACAGTACTGGGCAAGGTTATGCTACAGTTACAACCACAAAATCTTAGTGACTTTTAGTTATGATGGTTTAATTCTCCCTCATGCAGTTGCTGGTTGACTAAAACTTATGCTCTGTATCTCTTCACCCAAGTTGATCCCAAGTTGATGGAGCAGCTACTAACTCAAGTCTGCCAGGTAAAGAGAACTCTAGGGATCTTGAATAAATAATGAAATGCTGTGGCCTGGGAGTGACTTACTTCATAACTCTGTTGTTGATTCATTGACCAGCATAAGTCACATGGTCCAACAAAGCAACAAGAGATCAGGATGTATAGTACTACAAGGCTTCCAGGAGATGAACTGCCAAAAGCGTATGGCAAATAACATAAATACTATACAGTCTTTTGGAAAGTTCTTTCTGCTTGCTTTTCTCTACTGATTATAGTCCCTTTAATGGGAAATGGCCTCAATTGTCTTGTTTTCGTACAGTTGGCTATGTGAAAATGCTATTTGGCAATCAGACCATCATTTTTTATAGTTTAATGAAAATTGCTAAATAACCTTTAGAGGCAGCTTAAGTTATTGTACTTTCAGTTTCTGAGCAAGGCTTAGTCATTGTTGGACAAACTGCACACAACAGTTACAGTTCAAATTCAATATGTAGTTGAAAATTTGGAAAAACAAACTTTGGAAAGTTATTGCTTCATTTTTGTTTGTACATTATATTCTCTCTATATTTCCCCAAATTGAAAAACTTCGTATGTATTCTTCAGAATGCTACAGAGACATGTTTCCAGTATAGCAGGGAGTTTATGGCAGTTAACAGACTCTCATGAGTTACAGCCATGGGGAGTCCAGAAAAAATGAGTTACTTTTTACCTCAGGAGTATAGGGGCAACTAATCTTTCTTTGAGACAGAACTGGCATTGATGTCACCTGTTTCTTCTGAAAAATAAAACCTGTAATCTTATTTATTCAAGGTCACCTAATGACCCTCTCACAGAGTTATTGTAAGATCTTACATGAGGACCCCAAAGGGAAAACAAATAAACCTCATTTTTCCCATGATCATCAAAAAAGATCCCATAAGAAGTAATTATGCAGAGAGGCAAAGGCTCATCATGGAAGATCACAGGCTTTGGACCGTGGATTTTGTAGTCAGGAAGCATCTCTACTGTGCCATTTTCTAAGTGACTCTAATCAAAGTATTTAAGCTCATTAAGCCTCATCTGCTCTAGAAAATGGGGATAATTCTTACCTGGTAGGATTGTTATGTGCCCAACAGACTTTCAGCACATATTAATTGTACAATAAATGGCAGTTGTTATGAGAAGAGTTATAATGGAGCTCCACATCCTAATTGTTGTCAACATAAAGAACATAGTACTTTTCACAGATGGATTCCTCTTACAGAAGAAGTGTTCTCATTATTAGTTTCTTCTTGATAGCTTTAAAAAAATTTACTTTCAAATTGTGCAGCCTGTTCCAATTTGTCCTTCAACCCTGAGTCTTGATGTGCCTTGACTGTGTGTTCTCAAACACCCTCGGTAGCCCTTTGTTCTTCAAGCTGGCTCCGCTGCTGGGTCTCCGACTTTGATCATGTCTTTCTCTGCTCTCTTCCCACACCACTTTGCGCATGCCACTTTTATGACATGCATTACATGTACCTTTCAACTGTAGTCTTGTCTATAAGACTTATGCTCTATAAAGCTTAAGTTTTTATGGAAGGAACTATCATAATAGGAATCAACTAAAAATGAGTGGAAAACAAAGTTGGCACTAAGTTTGCATTAGCCCTCTTCTCAGTTGAAATCTCTAAAGCAGACAAACTAGAAAACTATCTTATTCCTGTTTTGTAGATGAAAGGAAATTGAGCCCAATACCCAAGGTGATGCCAACAGGAAGCATTCAAATCCAAACTGGCCTCTATCTAAAACCGGAGTTCTGTATTACCATTCACATTTCCTGCCCCCACCTCTGGCCAACTCCTATGGAACAGTCAACATAGTGCCTTGATTCATGCTTTTACTTGATTAATAAATACATTCAAATTTTCTTAACCATCATTACTATTATTAGTGATTCTTACATTATTCACAAGAAGCTGAAGGGATAAAAGGCATAAGTAAAAATGACTGAACGCAATACCTCTATCTTCCATCACCTTAATGAAAGAAGACTAATCACACAACATTCTGGGAGGGTCCGTTTCAGGTGGGCAAGAGCTCCCTCCCAAGCTTCAGTGCCACCATTTCAGTGTGTGGATCATCTATACATGTACACTATCTCTCTGTCTTGCTCCATTTGTACTTATGTATTACTTAAATGTTTTTAGCCTGGCTATGCTGTGAGGTAGCTTGCAAAAATTCATACGATTTATCAGAGTAACAATAAATGGATGGAAAAAATGGAATAAAGGAAAATAAGAGTATAACACCAAAGTAGATATATAATAAGTATGAAATTTAGTTTTCCTAGTATGGCAAGACAGCTTGCTCAAGGAAAATGTAACATATGCAGGCACATTTTGGTGTAGTGGAAATATATTAAATACAGCATGGCTTTTTCCATGGCTACTTGATGAGTTTTGCCTTGTGACACAGCACAACAGAACTCACTTTTTCATTAAACGTGGTGCATTCTGTCTTTCTAAATAAAATGGGTTCTATGTCCTTTTTCACATTGCTATAGTTCTCTCCAAGTTCCTTGAGCATTCTTATAACTTTTTTTGAACTGCATATTTGATAATTTGCTTATCTCCATTTCACTTAGCTCTTTGTGAAAATTTCTCTTGTTCTTTCATTTGAGGTATGTTTCTTTGTCTCCCCATTTTGGCTGCCTCTTTGTGTTTGTTTCTATGTATTAGGCAGATCTGCTATGACTCTCAGTCTTCGTAAGATGACTTTAAAGAGTAGATGTTCTTTGGGACCCAGTAATGCAGTCTCCATGATCACCTGAGTTGTGTGCTCTAGGAATGTTCTTTGTGTAGATTATATTGGACCTCCTATTGTAATTGAGTCTTGACTTCTATTGGTCCATTTGTGCTTGGGATCCATCCTCAGGTTGTGTGATCGTGAGGATGAACCCTAACATAGTGCACAAGCTGCTGTGCAGGTGCTGACCACATGAAGAGGAATTTGCTTCAGAAGGGTCTGGTGCCTGCTGAGATTTCTCTTTGGATAAGCCATTTGTGAAGCTAATTAAATCCTGCTCTTTTGTTGACTGAAACTGGCCTTTGGGTATATTGGTTCTGGCGTCTCTTAGGAGGTACTGTGGTGCTGACCAATGTCAGGTAGTGCCTGCGACTGGCCCTGGGCAACCTGTTTGGAACTATAAAGTGACCCACAGTTTGTGGCTGCCTCTGCTGGGCTTGAGTGTTCTCAGGAAGGACCAAGCTGCACACCAAAGCTTATTTTTCCCAGAATTGGACCCAGGGCCATGTCAGCGAAAGTCCCAACACACCCCAAGATCCATCTCCATGTTCCTTTATCTGCTGGATGTCTGTTAGGCTCAGTCAGTGAAAGAGCCTCTGCTAGTACCCAAATTGCATGGGGTAGTTTCTCAGTGAGTTACCTTGTAAGGGCAAGAGGTGCTCACCAGATTGATACAGGTTTGAAGTCCATACCATTGCTATGTCTGAGGCCCTTCAGCAAATATCACAGTGCTTACAATTCTGGTTTCTACCCACTGGGTGCTTGCAAACCTTTGTGGGTGTATGCGGTCTCAAGGAATCATCAAGGTGATGTCAGCAGCATTTATAAGGCCCAAACAGACCAAAATTTAACTGTGTGAAAGGGGTTCTTGGCACCTTTCAGTAGTGCAAGGGAAAGATGTCCATTGTTCCAGAACCACACGATTCAGTCTGTCCCAGATTCTGCCCAGAGCTCAATCTCAGCAAGGCAGGCCACTGGGAGTTGGGAGGGTGGGGTTAGGAGATCTTCCGGGAGGGGGAATTGCAGGCCAGGTTTAGGGGAAGTTGGTAGGAGTGGCCCTACCCCAATGCCGTGCAACTCAGTCTGTCCTAAGTTCTTCCCAGACGTTGGCATGACAGAGTCACCAAGAGTCGAGAGCATGGAGCCACCAGGACTGTGGAGAGTGGGGCTAGTGGATTCTGGTGAGGGGGAGGCCCCAGTCAGGCTCACAGGTAAGTGGGGGGAAGGTCCCTTCCCTGAAGCCACACAGCTGAGTTACTGACACTCCTTGAATCTGCCCACACCATTGTACCCTGGCGCTGAGAGCTGACTCCTCAAGATTTGCAAGGTGTCAGGGAGTCCAGAAGGTGGGTCCTTCCCCCAGGCTGCTGCCTTATGAAAGGGAGTGCTCCACCCAAGAAAGATGGGGTCTGTGGTATGGGAGATGAACTCAGCTCATGGATCCTGGTGGCTGTACCTTTAGCTCTCTCCTCAGAGCCAGAAACCCTGGTCTCTCCTCATGAGATTGTAGTCTGCTTTGCCTTCCCTCTGAGCCCAAAGTGGCTACAAATGAGATTTTGTACATTGGCCCTTTAAGAGGGTGCCTGTGTCTCTAGTGGATTTCCTCCTCTCCTTGGTAGACAGAAGCAATGCTGATTCTCACACCTAGAATGTTGTGTGGGCACCTCTTCCTGGCTCTGGTGCCCTGGGCTGGGGAGTTTGGCTTGGAGGTGAGACTGTCATGCTTCTCAGGGGGAACTTTTACAACTGAGATATCCTTCTGAAATCTGAGCTCCACCAGTGGTGGTGGGGCCAGCCCTTTTCATACCTCTGCCCTTTTTACCAATCTTGATATGGCTTCCTCCATAAATCCTTGATTATAAGACTTCTCTTTAGCTAGTCTGCAGTTTGTTATTCAGGTTGATTGCTGCATAATTTAGTTATGATTCCAGTTTGGTTTTGGGAGGAGGTGAGTGTAACATCCACCTACCCTGCTGCCATCTTGGATCTCCAGTGTGTCTGCCATGTCTTAATCACAGAAATTCTTGACATGGTTAATCTTTACTGATAATGAATATTTAATTCTATTTTAGTTGTGCTTTCAACTTCTTTCCAGTTTCTATTTTCAGTATTTTGTTCCCTAAGTTTATCACTTATTGATATGTGGGAGAAAAAGTAAACAATCTTTTGAACTTGATTTGTAAATACAGATATTAAGCCAGTATTCTCAAAGTATGTCTGTGGAATATCCACATCAAAATGTCTTCATGTACTTGTTAAAAGGCAAATTTTTCATCCCTACACCAGACTCAGTGAGGTTTGAGAATCAGTATCTTATATAAGCTAGCATAGCAAAAATGTAATTTTACTTGCTTTTTATGATTTTATGATTTTAATTATTTAATGTTTTACTCTGGCATCACAATGTTAGAGAATGGCTAGTTATATTTCTTGGAGTCACCAAAGTAACTCCTTATGGGGACTGTGGTCCAAGCAACCTATCTCAGCTGGGGATCTGCCAGGAGTTAATCCTTAATGACCTAGGATATCAGTTATATGTAATGAATTAGCTTTCCTCTTATGCCTCTACTATAATAGTAGTTATGTACTAATGCTAGGATAATGGAGAAAATAATCACTTAATTTTCTGTGTTCTGAAATTCAGAGGAAGAATCCATTAAGAAGGAGAACTACAATAATTTGAGTTTATAAATTTGACATTCTTAACCATTAACAAAGACATGATGTTTATATTACTTAAGACAAATTAGAGACTTGGTATGTCTTTGGATGCTTTAAAATGTCTTTTTATCAAAGAAAATCATGCATGTATTAAAACAGACCAAATGGCATTTTTAGCTAACATTAGCTGTAGTGAGGATCTTCAAAATTACAGTGGCTCATAATAGAAAAGGCTTATTTCTGGCTCATGCTGTATATCTATCACAAGTTGTCTGAAGGCTAGCTCTGAAACATGTGTACTCATTCTGATGATCAGCCACCAACTTTCTGATTAATGTTACAAAGAAAAAGAGACAGAATGGTGAATTGTATACTGGCTCTTAAAAGTCTCTACTTGGAAGTGACATGTCACTTTCACTCACAAGTCATTGGCTGTGACTAGTAATACAACTTCATGCAACTCTACCAGGATCAAGAAGTACAGTCCTGCCATGTGTTCAGGGGGCAAAGATACTGGGAATATTTGGTAAATAGCACCAGTTATATTGAAAAGTAAGGGCTTATTACTAAACTCCCTCCACGCAGGCTCTGTCCCTAAGTAACAATCATTTCTTTTTCTGTGTTTAGCTCTTCTGGTTCATATTCCCAGGATATGTTGATATTTCTTTTTTAAAATCGGCTTATACACTATTTATCGATTTTCTGCTATGAAAGAAGAGTTTAGGTCATTCACCCCATCACCTTCTCTCTGTTTCCTACCTTTGCCCCTTGCCCCCACTATGTTGCCTTCTAAGGAAGTAAGAAGAGGATATACAAAGAGAGATGAATACATGATGTCAAGTAAAAAGTGGGTTTAGCTGAGAAGCACAGTGATGTGCTATATCACTATAACAGCTGTATTTCTGGCTTAGAGAGCACTAAAAGAACAAAAAGCTGGATGGAAGACTCTGGGGAATAGGGGGACTCTGTAAAATATAAAGAATCATTAAGAACTTGTACAAAATTGAGAATATGGTAATGACACTCGGTAGAGGATATAAAAAGAAGAATTCATTCTGACTCAGAAAGGTATTTTGTAGAAGAATAAGGAACATTAGACTTACAGGAGATGGGATATAATCCTAGTATATGACTGAAGGTTGTACAAACTACATTTGGAACATCATTATTATAGTCATAATACTTACAAAGTTTGAAATTTTGAAACTAATCTTACTATATAAATATAAATTTAAGGCTGTCAAAACTTGGGTAGAAAAAAAAAGTGGATGAGGGGAGGGTGAGAGCACTAATATCCTTTCTGATTCTCCAGAATGGTGAGTCAGTGCATACGGTCTGTGATTCATGATATTTGATTGGAGGTTTAGCTATACTGTTGAAATTGCAAAGGTGTCCGTGGGGGAAACTGATTTTGTGATGTGGATGGGAAGATTGACTTTCTAAGAAAGGAGAAGGAGTGTAAATTTTTGGTTCTTTGCATGTTTAAAATTGTTTTTATTATGCCCTCATACTCAGTTGATAGATTAGTTGTGCTTTCTTTGTTTACAGTCCATTATTTTGAAAGTTTGCTCTATTCGTTTCCATGCTGCCTGTATTACCAGAATCCAGTCTGGTTCTAGTTTCTCCATTGGTGACATATTTTTTCTTTCTAAAAGAATCTGTGATTTTATTCTTGAACTTGATATTAATTTTTATAAATACATATCTAGATGTGTATTTTTTTTCTTTTTGATGAGCACTTGATGAGTTTTTTTCAGTTGAAAAGTCATATCCCTTTGCCCTGGGAAATTCTCTTTTAATATTCCTTTGATAATTTCTTTTCCTCTATTTTATCCCCCTATTCTCTTGTTGTATTCTAGTTAATCAGATAATGGATGTTTTTTGTTTGAACTCCTGCATTACATATCTTCTCTTATTTATTTAATCTTTTCAATATTTTACTCTTTTTAGAATATTTTCTTAAGTGTAACTTTGATTTCTTTTATTGGATTTCTATTTTGGAAATTTTATTTTCCTTTTCTAAGAGCTCATTCTGGTTCTTTTATTGCTTCATTTTTGTTGACTTCACTTTTTTTCCTATGAAAATAAGGTCTTCCTAGATCTTCTCAGATAGCAATGAAAGCATTTTTAAAAGTCTTATTCTGTTCTCTAATTTTTTCCTGTCTCTTTTGGAGTTGATTTTTCTGTTGGCTTAGTTTGTCTTTTTATTTTTGCCCACATTGCTTATTTTTCTTAAATAACTATTAATCATTGTTTATCTTTAATGGTTAGAAATAAGGTGAGTAAACATTTCCTCGAAGCTCTTTAGTTTTGCACAGAATTGACCATCAGCTTTCTCTTTATGGTGAATAAGCAATAAACCAGCCCTTACACTGGGACTATAAATGTCAGATGCTGAGTTTTCTTCTTATATTTTCTTTAGAGAAGAACCCTCTATTTTTTGTTTTGTTTTTGACCATGGTTAAGGGATGAACTGCTAGGTATTTAGCTTATATTTGGAGACTATTATTTAATTCCCCCCTTTTTTCAGTTTCTTGTCTTTTCCCTCAACTCTATTGTTATTATATAAATTTGTTCTTTAAATTTAAAGAAATTGTTGTTATAGGTGTCCGCTATTCTGTTACATTCCAATAACTATGGAATATATCCTTTTGTCTAAATAGTTGTAGCTGGTGTTATTTGTCTCTAGTATTTTGAACAGCTCCTCTAACTCTTCCATCCTACCATGTTCAGATGACCTGTTTTCAACTCTTAATTTGCAGTAAGTGGTCCAGTAGAATGTATTGAGGAAAATGCAGTATCAGGGGTGTCAAACTCATTTTCGTCGGGGGCCACATCAGCCTTGCAGTTGCCTTCAAAGGGCCAAATGTAATTTCAACTCCTAAACAGTTGAAGAGTAGTTACATTTATACAGTCCTAAAATTACATTCTTCTCTTTGAAAACAACCAGAGGCTGATATGGCCCCCAGTGAAAATGAGTTTGACACCCCTGGGTTACAGCGTTTTATCTAGTTCCCCTGCTACACTGACTATCCCTCTGGGATGAGCATACCACCTTGCTTCATTTTGTTCAATTTTTAAATTCTGTTTGAAATACCCATCATTCATTGTTTTTTCTTGCATATTAAAATGTCATAAATGATGTCTTTGTACCCTTTGAACCAGAACTCTTCATCCAGAACAAAAAGAAAACATTACTGTTTATATAGCTTCCAGCTAATTTCCTGACATATATTTTGATTTTCTACTTTTGTCTATTAGCATAGCACTTAGGAATGTTCTACAAAATAGCAAAAATGGATATACTACTAATGCAATCTATTACTTGGATGTGGGGCTTCCCTGGCACAACTTAGTACAGAACTTTGAGAATCTTCACGATAATAATTCATTCCCAGAACTATCCTGCCTTTTCAAAGCAGCACATAAACTCCTGATGTATATATATGAGCATATCCATTAAGATAAAACCAGTTCTTCAATAATTGTCTTGAAGATTTTTGATGACTTTGACAGTGTCCATTGAGTGGGAAATTTATCAGAAGACAGCAAGTATATTCTAATATTATATTTTGTTCCAAAACATCACTAAAATAGATTAAATAAAGTAAGATATCATAAGTGAAATTCTTGTAAGAGTACCCAAAGACCCTTGGATTTCTGAGAATAAGATATTGATAAGATTGATGATGATGATTCATTCACTTATACATGCAATTAAAATATTTACTGAACTCAAACTCTGTACTAGTCACTATGCTAGGAGCTAGAAATAAAATGGTAGAGAAGACACACACAGCTCTTGCCTTCATGAAGCTCAGAGACAAGCAAAGAGAGAATTGTAATACAATGTGATAAATTCAACAAAACATCACTTGTCATGACTACATAGATGAGCGACAGTAAACAAAGACTTGGATGAAGGTGTAGCGGTCAGGGAAATCTTTCCAGTGGAAATAACAGCTTAGCTGAAATCTAAATGATGCATAAAAGTTAACCAGGCAAATAGGAGGCCAAAGATGGGTGTTTTAGAGAAAATGCACTTGGAAATTCTGAAACATAGTGTTACTGAGTAACAGAATGATGTTTTTGAGTGACTGAGTGTTATGTTGAATTGGGTGTGATAGAAGGATAGGGTGGCTATTCCAGCTGCTGTGTAAAGAATAGTTGAGAGAGAAGCAGCATAAGAAAGCAAGGGGTCACAGGACTAAGTATTTATTTTGTGTAAGATAAAGAAGTGGCAATGAGAACAGAGAAAAGTGGATGTTACAGAATGTGTATATTGTAGCAATTTGCTGGATATAATGAATAAGGAAAAAAGACTGAGGAAACACTATCATTTTGCTTGGATAATTAAGTGGTCATCAGTATCCTCTGACAAAAAGAATTCATGGAAAGGGCTGGGTTTGAAGAAATCCCTTAAGACAAGATATATGAGTATGAAGTTCTTGGGGAACATCCAAATAGGGATATGTAGTAAATAGTTAGAAAATATAGGTTTTTCTAAAAAATTGAACCAGTATATATATTTGGAAATTTTCATTACTCAGGTGGCAAATGAAGCCATAGAGTTCATTTCACAATTTGGAAAGAGGCTAGCATGAAAAGGGGAAGGGTCCATCAGAGGAAATTGAGGAACCTTAACATTGAAGAGATGGGAGACCAACAAAGACTTAGAATTGCAAGAAAGAACAAGAAGGAATATATCAGAGAACTAGGGAAAGAAGGTGAAGGAAGAGGGAGGGAAGATGTAATAAAAAAATGTGAAATGATATTGTGTATCATGTGAAATGTGAAATGAAAAGAGTATGAGTTATCTCTTAGATTTAGCTATGAGAAGGTCATTGATGATGCCACAAAGGTTTTGACAAAAATGAACTGAAGCCTCAGAGGCAGTGTACAGGCAGAGCTAGAAACATATACTTTTCAGAAGACTTATAACTCTAAGGAACTACATGAGAATTGGCTTTCTCTGAAGCCTTGTCAGGGAAGAATTGGTAGATTAAGCTAGGTTGATAAATAGATTAATTTTAAGCCAAATGTGAGATTATCTTACTAGGGTATGAATAAAAAGAAAATGCACAAGAATTAGATTTCCCTAGATCTCTAAGGTCTATCTGATTCTTTGGTTGCAGAATGTCTCCTTCTCTGTTATGTATGGATATGATTCGCCTTGGCAGTTGGCTTGTGCTATCAAATCTCTACATTATTGTTCAGCTAACAATGGAATGAGAGCAGTCATCCAATGTCATTCACTTATACATGCTTTTAGTTACATACATCAATTGAGCAGTGTACACAAATTTGCAAACAAAAAATCATTCTGCATCTTCAATTAAGAAAAAATATCTTATATCTGTTAACATAATCAACAATATTCTTTCTTCTTTAATACTATTTTTAAAATAATTCATACAAATGCTTTTTGAAAAAGAAGACAATGCAAAATTAAAAGATATAAAATAAAAACATTATCGCTTACCATAATTTTCTGGCCTACTCCCTGGAGGGAACCATTTTTTTAGAACTTTCCCTTGAATCTATAAGTAAGATATGCATTGCAGGAAAGGCTTATCCACTTTGGGACACTTGGTAATTGAATTTGGGGAGATAGTGACTTGCATTATTTAAATTGTTCTTGGGCACAATTACTGTGTTCTCTTGCAACTGTCTCAGTGAATATCAGTCTGAATTTCTTCAAATCTCCTTATTTTTATACCAAAGGCCACCATTAGCTGTCATTTTTGTTCTCTCTCTCATTCTGAACTACAGTCTTGAAAATCTTTTATTCACTCAACAGGATTATAGCCCATACTTTGAAAGAAGTACCTCATTCTAATTAGTTCCACAGGTGCCTTTCTTTTAAAAAGGAAATAGTTTCCACAGTGTCTCCAGAAGAAGGTTTTTGGGTTGTTATCCCTGTGATAAATGAACTCATTGCTGAGCCAGGGTTTTCCTGAGGGGTCTCTGTGATACAAAAAAATGCTGTCTTACAACTTTTGATCCATGATTGCCCTAATTTTCTCAATTTATCCAATGTTATATCCAGATATGCAGTCCCTGATCTCTAGTGAACCACACTGATGCTTCCTTGTTGATTTTATATACTTATTTTTCCTCAGGTTGCTACTAAACGTAAGTTCTTTTCTTCATGCTAGGTATTATGTGTCAGATTTTACAGAATTAGATTGTTTATGGCATTGGTATGAGAATGAAGTGCTTATAGACAATGGACTAGTGGTTTGAGTTCTTCCCAGACTATCAGAAGTTTTTAGCACTGTCTTGGGGATATATCAAATGAAGCTGGTCTGATTACAATTCCAGGCCAGCAGGAAGGAGCACAATTTCTATTACAGACAGCAAGAACAGAAGTCTTGGTAAGGAGACCAGATATTTATTTTGAATGACTTTATAAGAACAAAACCTGCACATATTTTGATTTCCCTCCCAAAAGCTCTTTCCCTGATAAAAATTTCTTTTCCTCACCCCAATCATTTCTTCCCACTATGATAATTTATAAATTTATTAACTTACTCATTCACTGTTTTTCCACCACTCAAAAGCTTGAAAGTTTTGAGATCATGTTTGTGACTGTTTCTGTTTTTCTTGATCCAACCAATGCCCACCAAAAACATCTTTGGTGTCTCAACATCTGCAGCCACCCGGTTCCCGAAATTTCTTGGGACATCATGGCTTATCATCCTGTCACATGGGCTATAAATGTCTTCTGCTTCTCTGAACTTATTGGGTGGGGAGGGCTCCACCCGCAGGGCCCCCTTGGCTGCTATGGATGAGAATAAGTCTACAAAGACATGATCTACTTGGGGAGGAAAGGTGGCCGATTTCTCGAAGGAGAAGGGCCAAGAACCTTTTCCTCAATGGCTTTTATTGGGTTCATTTGCACAAGAATTCAGGTAAAGCTCATTACTCATTGCCAAGAAGTAAGGATCAAACAATAGATAACAAGGAACTCTGAGGGCCTATTTTGAGTCAGGGTCAGATAGCTAAAGAGCTGTAAAACTTTGAGGAACAAACCTACTTCTTGCTTGGACCCTTATCATTTAATTGAGAGCATTCTAAACAAAGCAGGTTTCACAGGATTTTACATATTCTTTCTTAGGCCTGATCACCTGGAGAACCCGCCCTTTCCAGCACAGGGCTGCACCACCTTCTGTCATTGTTTTAGGCTTAGGTGGAGCAAGGGAAGTAAGGCAGCCAAGAGATTAGGAGATTTTGTCGCAGACAATGAGGACTCAGGCTTTGTCAAAGCCGAGGGGAGAGGAACCATCACCCCCTTTTGCTGTAGCCCCCAAAGTCCTTCCTTGGTGGCCTCCCACATGACCGTGCCTGTCTTAGGTTGTTACCCCCTTGGGGAATCTTACCCGTCATTGGCTAACCAACCAAGCATTGGAGGCCAGTTATGGATGAAGTAAAAGAAGCAGAAGCAATGTTCCTGCCAGGGAGATAAACTTTTGTCTCCTTGCTGGCTTATTGTCCAAGGTCATTCCCTCAGCCTTAGCCTTGGCGGGGGTTACAGCTTCTGAAACCAAGCAGGGCGGTTCCCAGCATGATATTAATTTCCAGTTCAGATATCAAGGGAGGTTTGTAGAAATTTGACCAAGTCAAATGAAGATACAAAAATTCAGCTAGACATCAGTTTTTTTCACATCTTAATATAATAAAAAGGTGAAAAAGAAAGCATTGAAGAAATTATACTGAAACCTTTTTGGAAACTAAAATGTTTTTATGAGACCAGTACCTAAATTTTTATTTCCAGAATATGTGATGTTTTGGTGATGGTTTTAGAAATAATGTATGACATGTAATATGATATGACTATGAAGCTATTTGTGGTCATTTAATTTTAGTTTTCTGAAGGAAAGCACAATATATGATTTTAGTGATAAAGACTGAGCTTTGATATTATTTTTTGAACTAGTTTTCTAATTATTTTGACCAGCCCTTACAAAAAGTTCTATTGTTTTACAATAAGATATAGTACACAAAAACACTCTGACATGTGTACATGCATAAATATATATGTAAATACATACAGATTTATGTTTATATATATATCATATATATATATGATAGGAGATGGAGGTTTTATTTAATGATTCTTATTTTACTCTGTGCAGTGTTCTGTGGCGTATTCTGCCCCTTCTGCTCTGCTGTGTACCACTAAAAACACATGGTCATGTGTCCTTAGACTTATTTCACAACCAATTAACGGGTCATAAACAGCAGTTTCAAAATCACTGATCTATTGTGACTCCTTCAATATTTTGAGTATATATTTCTGTATTATATCCTTCCTATCACAATTGCTGTCATTTCAGAAAAAGATTGGTGTGAGACATGTTTATGCACTGGGCTTTTTTTAACCAGTAACTCTGAATTTTTGTTAGATCAAAAGTACCATACTTTATGTATAAAGATGATAAATATGTTCACCATTACTGTGGATCAAAATAATCTGTGACTGTCCCCCTTTTACCCAATGAGGTAGTAAATCAAGATGAACTCAATGATTAAAAGGAATATCAAGATTTTTCTTTTAACTGTTACTCACCTGTTCCCCAGTTAAATGAAAGACTGCTTCTCAGAATATGATACCATCCTATTTACAAGCTCTAAATATTCTTTAGCAGAAGGCAGAAGAAAACATTTCAAATTTTGCTTAAGCAAACAAAATGATTATGTGTAATAACTTTCACATTGTGTATCTATTTTAATATAGCTGTGAGGTTTCAGTGAGCCACACAGTTATTTCTCCTTTGTTTGCTGGTCTGTCCTCCTGTGTCAATAAAAACGTTGCCTCTCATTTTATACTAAAATTTACTCTCTCCTTGAATGAAAACAATGCTTCCTCTTTTTTTATTAGATTAAATTATTTACAGGAGGGATGCTAAATCATGCACTGCTTGTTATAAGAATTGTTTGAACCAGTTTTTTTATGGTGCTTATATTATTCATGGAAGATGACTGTGCATGTTTCTGGAACAAATTTAGCTAGCTGACAATGTTAACCATTAGGGTTTGGAGGACAAACCAATCCTTTATAAATTATGTTCGTATTTCCTTGAAAGTCATCCAACCCTGTTTATTCTATTATGGAAGTCAGTCACATAGTCTCTCTCAAAAGCTAACCTTTCCCAGCGGCTGTTTTCGGTGACATAACCTTACCTTCTACCTCAGTAGTGGATTCCACAGGTCGCTGGCAGATGACAGTTTTCAAAATACAGAAGGTGATGGAGTGATTATGAGGATCTGTGTCACCTGAGTTAGATTTGGAAAGGGGGAAAGGGGTCATGAGTCCTGTTGTTGGCTCAGGCAAGATTTGTCTTTTAATATCTCAGTTGAGCTTAGTATCAGTTTTGCCTTTCCTGTACAGTATTGCAGTTTGTTGTATTTTTTTAAGTAATCTTATAAATTTTTCCAAGTGAATGAGAATTATATTTACATAATTAAAGTGGACAAATTTTTGTTTTTAATAAACACATGCAGAGCTTTAGAGCAAACAGCCATAATATCCTCTTCAGCCCTTGATTAGGTATGGGATTCAATATATGTTGAGTTTTGATAAATAGCATGTTTAAACACACATATGTGGTGTCAGGAAAGGATCTTCTGCTCTTATTGTGTTCTCCATAAGTCTTCACAAATTACTGATGTTCAGGGAAGCAGGTGAGTAAAGAAGAGGACATAAATGAGTTCATGACTAAGAATTATGGTAGGGATTTATCTTACATTTGCCTTCAACATACTCTCCCCACAAAATTGACAAATAACTTGAAAGCTATCATAGTTATCATATGGCTACTTGTTATTATGTACATTTCCTATAACTATTGGGAAAATATTAAAAGTATTTGCTAAATTCTCAAGTCCACAAACATTTGTAACCTGCAATAACTTTGTGAGAACTTTATCCTACAACTTAGCACAGTTAATTTTACTAACATAAATTTTACTGGCAGACCGGTAACTTTAACAATAGAATAAAAAACTAAGATACCACCATGATACATCTTGGACATCCAGAGGTTCTGACTTATTAAAATATGAAATGCAATTTAAATACTTATAGCTACATGTACAAAGAATACATTTTTATATAAATTCCCTACACATATGACAACTTGTCTTTTCTCATCTCAAACATTTCTGTAGATCGAATCAGATTACTTTATCTGAAAAAAGCTATTCTGGTTGTTCTAATCACCAATACTTTTGTCTCACCCTCTGCTCTATAACTTATATAGCGGAGAAGTCACAGGTTGAGTTGGGATGAAGTTGTGGACAGGAGGTGAAGTGATAACTACAGAAGGCAAAGGGATACCAGGGATAGGTAGTTCGGTTTTCAGGTTCTTACCAAAAGATTTTACAAAAAAAAAGAGAAGTAAAATTGGAAGGAATTGAAATTAAGGATCATCATATCTTGGAAAACAAAGCACAAAGCTAGGTCAAATCAGGGCTTACTTAAACTAAACACATGAGCTGCTGGTTCTACTAATGTGTTTTATTGATTCATTAAATTGGTTGAATGCTCCTAACCACTTAGTTAATATGTGAAATTTAAATACCTTAAATGCTATAGTAATTGTTTCACATTTTAAAAAGTATTGCATTTGACATAAATTCTTTTTAATGATCGTTGATCCTAAGAAGGCTTATAGTTGGGTCATGAGGATACTCCATATTTACAAAGGTCCTTTTGTCTTTTGTATGTTCTTTGGACCCAGTTTGATGTAATCTCATATTTTAACCATGATAATAATTATTTTCTTAAACAGAAGGACTTTTATACATTAATATGAAACCCCTTCCAAAGGCAGGCAGAGTTGCATTGTTATTATGTTTCCAAAGTCACCTGGCTCCAAACCCAGCTTAACCACTTACTACTCAAGTGGCCCCAGCTGAGCTATTTCACATCCTTGAACTTCCATTTCTTCATCAATATAATGATTATATTGTATACTTACAATATACTTACTTACAATTATACTTACCCATAATTCTGGAAGTACAAACAATGACAGTGCTTTCATGAGACAGGCATTCATTAAATGATGGTAGTCATTGTTTTACTGTTGTTATTAATGAAAGCTCTTATATAGTTTCTAGACATTGCAGTAAAATAGCAGTAATTATTTATACAGTCATAAATTATAGTAATTTGTATTAGTAAATTAGTACAAAACTAAGTAAAACAAATGTATCCAAAATGGTAGGGAATATTCTCTGTAAGGCAGCCCAGTGATGATCCACTGTTCAGCAATGTTCTATTCTCTCGTTAGGGAAGAGAACATTATTTATTCCATATTGAAATAGACTCATCGTGCAAAATTCATGCTGTAACACAGGAGAAAATTTCTGTAGTATATGTGCCTATTCCCCTGGATAATAAATTCATTTTCACCTTTGTGAAAAAGTGAAAAAGTCTTTTTGATGCTAAAAGTGAGAGCTGGTCACCAGAGAGGAAGGAAAATCAGCCTATGGAAACCGTACTCTTAATTAACAGCTACAGGGTCAGAAAAGTTATGGTGATTTTAATTACAGCACAAGTTTCAGCAGTTATTAGCTTCTAAAAATCTGAGATAATTTGAAAGTATATTTTTTCCTAGGTCAAAGCATCCACCTATCAGATAATAATTGTTAGCAGTAGTTAGCTAGTGTAAATGCCTCTAATTTTCCTATAAATCTGAGGTCCTTGAATAAAACAACATTATTTTTTTTGTATCTATGTGCCAGTGTTAATGTTTTGCTTTAGTTATATACTTGCATAAAATTGTGTAGAAAAGCATGCCATATGTTTGAAATTTAGTGAAATTTAAGAAACTCTATTAAGACCCTGTTCCTCAATGTGATCTGTGGACCAGCCACAAGAAAGCTTTTTAAAAATGTGTACTCTCAGGCCGTGCCCCAGAACTACTAAATCAGATATTGTGTTTTAATAAGATTGCAGGTAATTCAATGCACATTAAAGGTTGAGAGGCATTGGGTTAGAACACAAAGCTATTCCTGACTTTGGAGGTTGTTACACATCTAAATTATAAATACTTGAGGGATTAGTCTTGCAAACTCAAATTTCCAAAGTGATAGGGATCACCACAGTTAACTAGTTCATTAAAATAAATCTAAATAAAAAGAGAACCAATTGCATGTAGATAGGTGTGAAAATAAAATTATATTGTTTACTAAGACTCATATCAGAATCTGAAGACATGATGGAAGCTCTAAAAGAGGAATTAAAATTACTCCATGTAGGTGCAGAAAGAATTACTGGGGCCAATGAATAGAATTTATGGGAAAGTGATTTTGGTGCCAGATAATTGAACTGTGAATATGTGCAGTACATTCCCTCATAAATGATACCTATTTATCTCTCCTCCACAAGCAGAGGTTACCCAATTATCTGTCAGGAGCACTGTTACAAGAGCCTCCTAGGTAAAAGATTTAACCCGAAAGAGCTCGGAGGAATGACTTCGGAAATGACTCTCAACTCTAAAATTCTTGGATTTGTCCACTCCGGTACTAAAAATGCCTGTGAATAATTGGATATATGTGACAAGTGAAAAGAGAACTGTTTGAAGGAACATTAAGTAGTGGTTAGGTTTAACAACTAATACGAATAATCAGCTACACTGCCTGTGCGGATTTAAGAGGCAAATTACATGTTTAACAAAGCCGACTAACAGAGGTGCTCTTACCTATTTTGTGAGGACTTGGAAATTCTCTCATTAAGCCCTCTGCTGGCTGATATGCAGGGCAGCAGTGATTTTTAGATATGAAAGGAGACTAAACAACCCCCCTGAGCATAATGTTAATATCTTTACGTGAAGGAGAGGTAGTGAGAAAGAGCAGGATCAGTTGGTTAAGATTGCTCATGAGAGTTGCAACTTGTCTGACTCTTAGAAATTTATTTTTGATTATCTTTGTAACAGCATTTGATTCAATTGCTGTTTGACATGTGCATGCAGGGATTGTAAACTTGTTGTTATAGCCTTACCTAACTTATTTTGAATGAGATACTGTTGTTTCACATCTATCATTATGTTACCAGTCCTATCTTTCATGAAGAAGTCAGAAAGCTAACAGGAATTCAGGAGGAACATCAATTCTTTCATTTAATTAATATGTATTAGCCACCTCTATTTTCTAGACACTAGGACTACAGTGATCAACAAAATGTCCTTTCTTCATGGAGCTTACAGCCTAGCAGAAGCTGGGGATACATGTTGGGCAGAGGGAGTTACGGGGACACCCTCCTGCCCAGAGAGAAATCCAAGCCAGGATGATGAGGATGAAGAAAACTAGGAATGCAGGGGAAATTTAGAGGGGATGTCAAGCTGGTTGACAACCCATGTAAGGTTGGGAAGGCAGCAGAGAACCATGAGAGCTCAGACCTTGAAATGGGCCCTGTGAGAAAGAGGTAGAGGCCAGGCAGTCAGTGAAGAACACAGAGGGTAGTCACCTCCAGGTCCTCTGAGTAGGTTAAGTGGAGTGAGATAGGCAGATGGAGGGTGAGGTGGATGTGGAGGTGAGGGCAAGTATTTTGCAGTGGGGCAGCATACAAGTTGGAAAAGGGAGATTGCCTAAAAGTGACTAGGATTTATTTGGCAGCTGAGCAGCAAAATTATACTTTCCAAACTCTACTAAATCCCAGGACCTGGGCTGCTGAATTATCACTTGTTCTACTTGGCTGAAGCTGGAAAAAGAGGTAGAGGGCATTCTGAAAGCTAGTAACTACTTCTAACGATTATGATGGGTCTAGGGAAGGCAAAGCACTAAAAGGTGGTAGAAGAAATACAGACTCTTCTCTAGAGAGATAGGTGTATTTTTCCCTTTGCATGGTGAAAAAAAGGGAAGTTGCAAGATATCTGCCACCACAGAAAAAGGAGCAGTTTCAGAAAGATGCTTTTGAGATATGGCTCCTTGTTTTTTTTTTGTTACATGAGTTACCACATAAACTGATTTATACTACCACCAAGGTGCTTTGACAGAAAGATCTGACAATTTCATCAGAATTAAGTGAAGTGAAAATGAAGCAGATGTTACAATCAAAATTTTACTAAACTATAGATATGTGCACTGAAGAACACTATCTGAATGAAAGAAAATATCAGCTAAAGCAGTTATAGGCATTTAAGAGTTCAGTGAATTCAACTAATTTTTTCATTAAATGTAAACAGAATTTTAATCCCTTGCTATGTTTATCCTCTTCAAACTCAAAGCAAATAGAAGGATTCACAGAGAAAGGAGAGTTGCTGACAGTGGTGGAACTGTGGACAGAATGACCTATAAGGAGTGAGGTGTAGGAGATGTAAGCCAATGATGAACGGCACCTAAATGGCTGATGTCTGGTGTTTATTATACAATTGTACTTTATTATTTCAAATTCATCTGAAGAGAGCTGTAAAATATTCATCAGCATATCTGGTTAGTAAATGGGGTAACTGAGCCACGAATTTCTCACATCATGATTTCAACAGGAAATAGCTTCAGGATGGAGATTGAAGCTACAGAGCCTAGGTTCTCCCCTAGGCTTTTAATGGTTAGGCATTGCTCTTTCTTTCTTCTTTTTTTATGTTTTTTTTTTTGTGTGTGTGTGTGTGTGTGTTGTTCAAGTACAGTTGTCTCCATTTCCTCCCACCACTCCCCCTCACCCCAGCCATCCCTACCTCCCATCCCTGATCCCACCCACCCTTGGTTTTGTCTATGTGTCCTTTATAGATGTTCTTGAAAACCCGTCCCCCCTCCCCCCCATTATCCTCTATCACCTCCATTCTGCTTACTGTCAATTTGTTCTTAATTTCAATGTCTCTGGTTATATTTTGCTTGCTTGTTTGTTTTGGTGATTAGGTTCCACTTATAGGTTATCGTATGGTATTTGTCTTTTATCCCCTGGCTTATTTCACTTAGCATAATGCTCTCCAGTTCCATCCATGCTGTTGTGAAGGGTAGGAGCTCCTTCTTTCTCTCTGCTATGTAGTATTCCATTGTGTAAATGTACCATAGATTTTTGATCCATTCATTTATTGATGGGCACTTAGGTTGCTTCCAGTGCTTGGCTATTGTAAGTTGTGCTACTATGAACATTGAGGTGTATAGGTTCTTTTGGATTGGTGCTTCAGGGTTCTTAGGATATAATCCCAGCAGTGGAATTGCCAGATCAAAAGGCAGTTCCATTTTTAGTTTTCTGAAGAAATTCTATACTGTTTTGGTATAGTGGCTGCACCAGACTGCATTTCCACCAACAGTGGACTAGGGTTCCCTTTTCTCCACAACCTCTCTTAAACTTGTTGTTTGTTGCTTTGTTTATGATGGCCATTCTCACCAGTGTGAGGTGGTATCTCAGTATGGTTTTAATTTGCATCTCTTTGATGGCTAGTGATGCTGAGCATCTTTCCATATGTCTCTGGGCCCTCTGTATGTCCTCGTTGGAGAAGTGTTTGTTCAAGTCCTTTGCCCATTTTTTAATTGAGTTTTTTGTCTTTCTGGAGTGGAGTTCTGTGAGTTCTTTGTATATTTTGTAGATCAAAGCCTTGTCCGAGGTATCATTGGCAAATATATTTTCCCATACAGTTCATTCTGTTTTTATTTTGCTGATGTTTTAGCCATGCTGAAGCTTTTTATTTTGATGAGATCCCATTTGTTTATTCTTTCCTTTATGTTCCTTGCTCTAGGGGACACATTGGCAAAAATATTGCTGCGTGGAATTGTTCGGCATTGTTCTTGACTTTTCCTAACGTTAACCTCAATAGCATTCAGATAAATTAGTTGATTGCATGGGTTAGTAGGTCACTAAAATATGTCTAATAGAACAAACCATATGTGAATCAAGGCTAAATTATTTGTGAATTAAATAATGCTTCCAAAATTGCATTCTTTAGTGACATCCCTTCATAGACTTTTATGACATCTTTAAATTTGGAAAAATAATTTACTTTCTAAACTATTATCACTCTCTGCCCTGTCTCACATCTTATTAACTGCTATTCATATTCCATACTTAGCATTCTCAACTCTGCAACTTCCGCTTTACCCTCATCCCACACATGAGTAAGCATTTTTTAAATCTGTGTGCTATTGATATCTCTGCTTCAGCAGTTTTCACATTGACTCATACTTCTTTATTTATTTGTGTGTCTTCCTTTGTAGACTGCAGATCTTTTAGGGATGGACTGTATCTTAGGGATCCCCAGGACTTGGTAGACTGTGAGGAACATAATGTGTCTTCAGAGTTTGTTGTGTTGAAAAAAGGAATGAACAAATTAAATATAAAGAATTAAAACTTTCTTAAACTTTGAAAACTAAAACAACATTTCCCCTTTGTAAGTTAAATGTGTAATCAATTATTCTAATATCAAATGGTGTCATGAGATAACACTAATGTAGAAGAAAGGGCTGGAAATGAATTTTATTCTATGCCCCTTTGGGGCCTTAGAAAGAAAATTCATTTAACCCCTTTATTCTTACTTATTAAAAGGAAGATACTACCAAGAATACCTGTTTCTCTTACTTATTTAACCTTTTTCATGGTTAAGAGAACTGAATAACTGTGCATGTGTGTGTACAAACTCTGGAAACTGCAAAGTAATGCACATGTGAATTTCTGTTGCTGCATTAAAATGATCACTCTCCACATAATAAGGTCAGTTAGAGAAGGCACATTCATCCATTTCAAGACCACCCACAAATTTCGTGTCATTGGAACATTATTTCTGTTGATTTGAAACAATATTTTTTCTATTATGGGTACCTCAATCTCAATAAATTTTAGATATTGATGGTCAGGATGAAAAATTCTGCTGTTTTTCCTCTTTGTTGTTCTTCCTAAAATTCTATTGCACTAACTTTATTAAAATAAATAGAAACAAGGGAGGTACATGCTCATTTAAGTAAATCAAATGTTTTTTATGTTCTACTTCAAAATTCTTCAAATTAAAATATTTATATTTTTATATTGAGATCAGAGCACACATTTAATTTTGAAAATGTTTTCTTTTACTTATATTGTGTCTTGAGCATTTTTCCATGTTATTGCATAACTCTTGATGTTTATCAAGCAAGCGTACCACCATATTTTACTTAAATATTTTCTTTTTCTCTTTTTTAAAATATTTTCCTAAATATTACTTAAATATACTTACATATAACTAATTGTAGATTTTTTTAAAAAATTTATTTATTTATTTTTAGAGAGGGAGGGGAGGGAGAAAGAGAGAGAGAAACATCAATGTGCGGCTGCTAGGCACTGTGGCTTGCAACGCAGGCATGTGCCCTGGCTGGGAATTGAACCTGCGATACTTTGGTTCCCAGCCTGCCCTCAATCCACTGAGCTACGCCAGCCAGGGCTTAATTCTAGATTTTTTATTGTTTTTATTTTTGCTATTATAAAGTACATTGCAAGGAACATCTTTATATATATAGATTTTCTGTCTTTGTGTTTATTTCTTTGGATAAATTTTCCAGAGATTGGATAATTAAACCACTGGGCTATATTAACCTCCAGCAAACACCTTTAGGGAGAAGTGGAAATATTTTCCTTTTTAATACAGAAATCTGTTGAGCATTCAAATCTCAAAGCTTAATGAAATTCATGACAATTATTTGAGATATTTCAGGAACAATTTAAATATTAGACACAAAATAATTTAAGAAGCTAGTTAGAAAAACATAAGAGTCAGAAAGAAAAGGAGTTTCCAGGACTTATTTCTCCAGTGCTACATGTCTGTCTTCTCAGTGCTTTTGACTGAGCTGAAAAATGCAAAAGTACAATAGAAACATTGTGGTTTTTAAAATGTATGGTAAAATCTATAATGTGCTAGTTTACCATATCAGTTATATGAGATCACTGTGTACTGCTTGAAAGTGTCTTGTTAGAATAATTTTAATACAATCATTACATTGTTTTTCTTGAAGGCAACAGAAGTAAAAGAAATCAAGGGAAATCTAGGGATTCTGAGCCTTCATATAAATGTTTCTTCATAATCTATTATGTGTTATTTCTTATGGGGGAGATTTTCACCCCATTTTTCAGTTATGAATTATTCTTCAGCAGTCTGCACTTGGTTACTCACGGCTTCTACTATTAATTTTTATTTTAATATTCAAATTATATTTAAAAGTTCTTTATTATCATACAGATATATTTTCATAGAAACCAATTTTTGTTTTCTTAAAACAAGAGTCCCTTGACCCTCATTTAGAGTAACAGGTGAAATGTGTAAAAAATATTTTCTTCTGTTTCCTTAAATATATGCTTCCTCACTGTATTTAATTTTTTAAACTTATCTATCTTTTTTCTTTTTAATGCTATTTGTTTCCCTCAAATGCTTGCTGTTTTTGTTTTTCTGTTCACATTTATGAATACAAAATTAGATTGTTTAATATAGGTATGTAGAAGCTTTTTCTTTCTCAGGAATGTAAAGTTTTAGGGCTGCAAATTAGGAGCTGCTGAAGGTCATGGCAGTCTTGTTTCCTGGAAATATGATATTGCTTGTAGTAAGTTCAAGTGAGGCTCGCTTTCCTGCAAAGAAAACTGCACTGTTCCACATTCACGCTTCCTGAAAACAATTACTTAGAAAATAGCATTTATTCATTCTTGCATTTTTTCTTTCAGCAAAATTTTTATTGTGACAGTGAACAAGTTCAAACATGCCTCCTTCTCTTCTACTATACCAGTTCTGTTTGTATTTGAAGTATTTTACCATTTCACATGATTATTGTTTTTGAAAAGTTACCCCTACCAAAAATATTTGAAAGCTATAAGTTAAGCTATCTTAGGTCTTTCTGCCAATTTAGAAAAATATAGCAATGTGTACTGTTGCAAAGAAGATCAGGCTAAGGGTCCAAGGTCTGATGTTTATAGAGAACAAATCGTATGTGGCCATAAAGAAGTCAATTTGTTTCTTTTACTTTTCTCAAAAAGGTATTTTTCAAAAGTCATAAAAAATGAAATATGTTAGAGTACTTAGTGAATTATGTTTTATAAATGACTGATATATTAAAAATTAAATTTATTGATGTAACATTGGTAATTATATATAAAATTCAGGTATACATTATGATTTGATATCTGTATATTCTATTTCATACTTTTCTTAAGGAGAATATCACTTATGATCAAAGACGTTTCTATGTTTTGGAATTCCTTATATCAAAGATGCCCTTGGCATGAAGGATCTGGTTATCTAATGGAAGTGTCCAGCTTCTTATATTACACAAATATTGGCTCAAATTTATCTCCCTAGAAATGAGATAAAAATCTTAGTCCTGGAAAATTTTCACCATACACTTTTAAAATGCATCAGAATGGATTTTATTTGAAAAATAATATTAATAAGCATTCTATACTTCATTAGAAAGTGATGGAAATCCTGTACCCCAGGATGTTCCCATGAGTTACTTATTCACTCTGTGAGCATGTATTAAGTTGAAATACTATGTATCTGCTGTTTATACTATATTCCTCACAAATCTGTGGAGAGTAGGTTTAGGTGTTGGGTTTTTTTATTGGTGGTGGTGGTGTTTTAATGGAATGTTTACAAAATCAACAAGCCTTTCTTTTAATAATATTAATCATTTCCAGTAGCAAAACTTAGACATGTGTTAGGTTTAAAGATCTTTACCATGAGTGAAGAAGGGAAAGACTGACTTTGAGGGAAATAGATAATTCTGTCTTTGCACAAATACTGTATCCATTTCCGTATTGCAGATGAGGAAAGAGAAACTCAGAGTGCATTAAGTGCCACTAGCAAGTGAAAAATTTGGGAATTGAAGCCAGGTCTGTCTGAGAACAAATCCTGGGCACATTGCTCTGTGCTCGTAGAGTCAAGTTTAAGAAAGCTTTATTACCGTTCTGTGGAGTCTAAAATGTACCATAGAGTCAGTGATCTTAACTCTGGCTACAAATGAGAGTCAGTTGCTAGTGTTTTAAAAATGTGGGTGACCTAGCTTAGGCTCTAGAAATTCTGATTTAATTGGTCTGTTGGGGGAGAGAGACAGACCCAAGCATTGATATTTTTAACATTCCCCCTCAAGGGATTCTAGTGGTGAAAACCACCAGATCTGGTGATAATTAATAGAGAAAGCGGTGTCCATGCGAGGAAGGGAGAAGGACAATTAGATGAGGAGAAGGGAGACTGGTGAAGAGGCTGGCACAACCTTGCAGCCGCCAAGAACTGACATGGGTCCATGTCTATCATTCAAGTGTCACCTGCAATTCCTGGATAAAGAATCTTGTCACCAGATATTCTGTGGTCTCAATTTCTAACCTTAGTGGACACTTTCACTGTCATAGTCTACTCTGATCATACTTCCCTGGTCTGTCAGGCTACATCTCTCAGTGTTGGTCCTCTCTGTGGTTGCTAGCCAGTGCTATTTCCCAGATAATCAGGGAAGCCAACCAGAGTGCTGGCTGGGTGTTTTCTTTCATCGGAATGGTGTTTAAATAGGATTTTACTAACTGCTCTCAAGTTGAATGCTTGGCAAAGCTCTCCTGATGTAGTCTCTCACTTCAGTACCTAGTTCTGACTTTGTGAAGGATGAGATCACCATGTCTCTACAGGGGACACCCTCACCCTCTATTATTCTTTAAAACAAAACAGTCAACAGCATTGGCCCTATAGGAGACAGGGTGTCAGAAGCTAATCTAATCATGGTATTGTTCCTGCCTCTTGAGAAGTGCATGGGACATTACCCAAGGGTGATCCTCTCTGCTTTGGTGGTGTATCCCAACCGACCATTCCATTTCTATTCATTCTTGAGCACTCAGGCATTGCTTCAGTGTCCATACTCTGCAGCTTCATGAGTTCACGGTGAACAGAAAGTACAAGAGGCTTGAATTTAAATTCGATTACAATCTCATTTTAATCTGTTAGTGGCAGCAAGTCATTTAGTGTTATTGGGTTTCAGTTTACTCACATGTAAAAATAGGAAAAATTAAATGTACCCTTCAAACTTGAAACATACAAGATCCTAGTACAACGGATGCATTCAATAAATGAGAGTTGACATTATTTTTTTCATTATGACTGTTAAGACTGCATAACTTCAAGAAAGCTGAGAGAGCAAAGAAGTAAGTAAAAATGTTAGTCTTTGCAAATAGCCTTGTGGGAATATGTATATACTCATTTGTATGTTATGTTTATTGCATTATATGTATATTAAATATATTAACATGATTAAATATTTAATATAAAATATAATTATACATTATATGTTGTATTATATATAAAAACAAAAGAGAAGGGAACATGGAAAGAGACAGCATGAGAAAAGGAGAGAGGCAAGTTGTAGTGATACTTTCTTTTGTTTTCTATTATTGTTACTATTATTTTTCTATTATATTGCTTTCTGATCTACCTCTTCATATATTTGGGGAGGGGGAGGATAGAGAAATTATTTTGCCTAGATTAGGAGTCAAAAAAGATAAAAGAAGAGCCATTATATTATAAAAGTTTGTTTGAAATGTATGTAGCCAAAGTTAAGATTGATATTGAGTTGCATTTTAATTGACTTAAGTTTGGATTAATTTTGAAGCTGTTATTAAAATCAGTCTATAACCTAAAGTTTTTGTAATTCAATGAAATACTATCAATAAGAAATACCATTCAAAAAATATGGTTGATTAATTAGACAGAAATATTTATATTTTATCAGTGAATAAACCAAAATAAGGATATGTTGATTTCTATTTTACAATAGAGTACACAGAGAGACTCTAGATGCTAAAATTTAAATTTAATTAAAATGAAAATTAAAATTTAATATAAAAATAATTTATATCAAACTCCTTAACAGTTTGAAAAGTATCATCAGAAAACATAATTCCAAAAACAGTTGATGGTTTTAGTAATCTATTTAAAAGTCTCTGACTTAAGGTCGGCTCCTGCTAGTGTCTCGCTCATATCCACCATTAGACTAATTTGCTTAATGGACAGACCTAGTTACAAAACAAATTCCTTTAGAAATTTTAATCCTCAAAACAGGGAAAAAAGAAGAGGACATCAAATAACATTCATTGAATGCTGCAGAAGAATGGTATTTCAACTTTCAAAGGATATACTCAACTATAGCTTTATTCCACCCTTATATACTTCATAATTTTGTTTGGAAGAAAATTATGAGTGGTTTTTATAAAAGGGTCTTGGATGAAGTCAACATAAACAATTCAAACCACATGTTTAATCTGCTACTCTAGTAGACTAATAAAAAAGATTTTATTCTGATTAGACATATACTTAATGAACACATATGAGCATGTGTTCTAGAATTTCTGTTGTCAGAAATATAGAGTTTAGTTCCTGGAATCCTGTTTGAAAACCAGTACAGTTAACAGTTTTTACGGCATTTCTCCATGGTAACTCAAAGACAGTAGGTATTAGTTCCAAGAACTTATTTCCAGGTATTTTTACTATTCTGTTAGGTAGGTAATGGATTTGAACCTCGAATCTTAAAGCAAATTTAAATCACTTTCAGGCTTTCTTGTCATTTCTTCATCATTATATTCTTTTGCAGTTTAAATATCATTCTCTGTGAAGAAATTGGAAGCTGAAATTTTGATAGTTTTGCTTTTCTGTTGGTCATGTTACACAGTTGGCCTCAAGTAATGCCATCTCATTCTATCTTTGGCTATCTTTTTGCTATGAAAATACCAGAGAATTCTTTTCTTTTATCCTTAGCTATTTTCATAAGCATCAGACAACTACATATCATTAAGTAATCATCCTGTTCTTTCATGTTATTTTTTGTTTTTGTTCCTTTTCTGCACTTTTTAAGTATACTTTTCAAGTACAAAGTTTTCAGACAACTGGCCACACTACCATCCTGATTTCTTTAGGTGCCTTTATGATTCTCACTTTAGATCATTACAGACAAAGGAATATTAGAATAATTTGTATAAAGTATATGAATTTTTCTTTTTAGTTTGTCTCTTACAGTCTACAGCTGCATTATACAATATGGCAATCCTCGCCATCTGTGGCTATTGATTCATGTTGAAATGGAATTAGTCCAAACTGAGATGTGCTCTAGACACCAGATATTCAGTACACGATTAGGTTTTTGAAGCATTTGTATGAAAAATAATAAAAGATCTCATTATTAATTTTTGATTGTGATTATAAGTCAAAATGATATTTTTATATATTGGACTAAATAAAATATAATGTTAAATTTAATTTTACCTGATGCTTCTTAAAGTGTATGATAGAAAATGTTAAATTGCTTATGTAGCACACATTATATTTCTATTGGGCAGCATTGATTATTCCCAGAATAGTTTTAATATTTTTAATTAAGCACAGCAGCTTCCTTTTGCTGCTATGATAAATTATCACAAGTTTAGTGGCTTAAAACAATATACATTTACGAGTTTGCAGTTCTGGAAGCCAGAACTGTAAAGTGGGTTGCCAAGGGCTGCATTCTTTCTGGAGGCTATATGGGAGAATCCATTTTCTTGCTTTTTCTAACTTATAGAGCCACCTACAGTCCTTGGTTTTATGGCACTTTTTTCCATCTCTTAAGCCAGTAGGATAGCATCCTCAAATTTCTTGTTACATCTATTTCTGATCTCTACTTCTGTTACCACATCTCTTATTCTGATTCTGACTCTTCTGCCTTCTTCTTATAAGGACCTTTGCCATTACATTGGCCCCATCTCAAGATTCTTAACTCAAGCACATCAGCAAAGTCCCTGTGTTGTGTAAGGAAACATATTTACCATTCTAGGGACATCTTTTATTCTGTGTCCTCTATTAAGTATATTTAGTGTTGTGCTTTTCCAATTAGTTAATTTTAATTTTAAAAATTTGTTTGTGGTCAAATACTTTAGGAACAACACTTTAATACCAAGAGCCAAACTTGAAAGCATAGTCTGAAGTGGCACGGTACAACAGCTTCTCATCTAGTGATGCCACTGAACTCTGTGTGACCTTATTAACTCAGCCATTTGCCTTCTTGGCTTTTTTCTGTTTAGCAAAAGGAAATCTTTGGAGTCTATACAAGAACTATAAAACTACAATTCTTTGGGCCATAGTTCAAATGTAATCTATTTGTTTTAATGATTAGTTTGAGTCTTGGTAAAAACCAATTTCAGCTGTAAGGTATGTCCTATATATTTTTTATCAAACTTGTGAATGGTGAAGATGTGAATTATGAATTGATTTAATGTATTGCAGTTAGGAAAGAATTATACTCTTGTTCCATCATGTAACAGGTAAAATTTCTGTTAACAAATGAACTATGTACCCTAATAGTCTATCTTAGTTGTGATAAAACTTTGAACTTTTTTGACATTACCTTTTCTGCATAATCTTCTTAAGCAACTGTTTTTTAAAATTTACTATTTTCTCCTTTTGCCTTTCTCCCTTCCTCTTAGTAGAATTTAGAAATAAATTATCAAAATTTCATTTTTTGTGTTGTATTTCAAACCGGCCTATGGAGATACTTAAGATAATTTCATGTAACTTAACCATTCTGGACTACACTGCAGTGGACTAAAATCAATCATGGTATGATGGAGTCAAAAGCAGCTAATACATCAAGAAAATCTGCTATGACATTATTACAGGGTCAATAAAATACTATTTAGTTTCATAAATGTATAAAAGTATATATGTCAAAATAAATAAAATACTTCACAAGATAATGTGTTAAAGTATTTACAGCTAAAACCTTTGAAGTTGAATATTTATGTATTTAAGTAAATAATAATTGTAGCAATCAAGTATAATTATAAATTATAGATGTAAAGAAGAAGCAGTAAGATTAAAAAAGAAACAAAATAATTATTAGCATAATGGCACCAATATTTGAGAGTTTTTAACAGTTCAAAATTATTTGAATAAACTTTGAAAATTTGGATTTATTTCTGTCTTAAGTCCCTAGCTTTATTATTTTTGCTTTTTCAAAAAAAAATTAAATATTTTATTTATTTATTTTTAGAGAGCGGGGAAGGGAAGGAGAAAGAGAGGGAGAGAAAGTTAAATGTGTGTTTGCCTCTCACATGCTCCCTACTGGGGACCTGGCCCACAACCCAGGCATGTGCCCTGACAAGGAATTGAACCCATGACCCTTTGGTTCACAGCCTGTGCTCAATCCACTGAGCTATACCAGCCAGGGTAAGCCCCTAACTTTAAAAATATGTTGTGACAACCTTAATGCGAAAGTTCCATTTCTCTGTGTGACAGTCTGATCCTAAAATATCTAGTCTTAATCATTACTTCCTTGGTTTCTTTTACAAGTCTTTAAAACATGAAACATAAAAATGTACCTGGTAAATTTAGCATTAAAGCAGGTGTTTTCTTCCAATGCATACCTGAAATATTCAGTATCAGCCAGGTGTTTTAAACAGTCTTTTCTAATTAAGGATTGTATGAGCAGATTCTCTCTGTAGAAAGAACCTCTTCATAAACAGCTACCTCTGCAGTAGTTAGGCCTTGTAATGTTGCAAAACTTTATTTTTATGCCTTTCATAATTCCCAATTACCATTCATTTAGATTCAAGTCTAAGCCCTTAAAATTGGGTTATATTTGGGGAGTTCTGAAGATGGTAGAGGAATATTCTTTTCCAACACTTGTTTTAGAAATCTATTTTATAATATTTTATTTATTTTTTAGACATAGAACACACATCTTCTGTGATATCATAAAGTTCTTACTACCAAGCAAAAGGTAATTGATTTGATCTGGTCATAAAAGATGTGCTTTTATGTCAATTACCGCCCCCTCCCAAAAAAAGAACATAGCTCTCTTTTCATAATGATTCTTACTGCATTAAAAGCAACAAACACTTTCTCATCTATGTTTCAGTAGACCCATGCTATTTCTTTACATTATCTATGTGGTATTAATTAATCATTTTTATTTGTTTAAAGTATAGAAAACAAAATGGGATGTGTAATCCTACCATGGGGCTTAGCACAGCTGTGATTTTAGTGACATAATCAAACGGCAATCTTATCATACTCCAAGTGGCACTCAAGTCTGCCGATCTTGGCCTTTCCTTCCTCGTTAATGTTAGTCATAGTATTTTTTTTGTACTTCCCTCCTTCACTAATTTGATTCTCTGAGAAGGCATTAGCATGTCCATCCAATATAGAGAATAATTTTTTCATGTACCAACTAATTTCACTCTTTGATCCACTGTCATTCATTTATTACTAATTTGTTCTCCGAGGGGCACAATGATTAAGTAACTTACTATCTTCTCTGTAAAGTAAGTCACCAGGGGGAGGAATGAGTTTCATTCATGTTTCATCTTTATTTTCCTACTTCTTCTTTTATTTTTCCTCCTTCATTGGCTACCTTGAACTTCAAACCAGTTTGTACTTAAACACACTGAAAATGAACTTTTAGTTCTGTATTAATATCTATTATCTCATCTTCAGCATGGATAGTGAAGTGCCAATTCAAAATAACTACTAACCGTTTACAGATTAGTTATGGGTTGGCCAAAATGTCTGTTTAGATTTTTCCATAAAATAAAAGACACATTTTTAATTTTCACCAATAACTTTATTTATTTGGATATATTGAATATGTCAACTACTATTTCCCCTGTGGTATGATGTTGATTGTTCTCAATTTATGTCTTGATTTGGCAGTTATCCATTTCAATTTGTCTATCCAGCCATGGAGTGTCTTCCAGTGAGAAGTCTCCAGCATGAAAGTTCGCAAGCTATTTTTGACACATTTGCTCAGGCACAGCACCTTTTCCATACACTGTACAAATTTCCTTTGTGTTTCAGTTGCATTTCTGCCTTTCTTGAAAGAACAAACCATAATACACTGAAATGTTGCACATTTTCTTCAATCCTCAATATTAAAATAGCTGCCCCAAAATGAACCAATTTTGATAGATTTTTAAAAAATGTATGCTAATATGACAGCTGTCACAATACAACCTAACAGAATTGTTTCAGATGAAGTTAAAAGATAACTAAGTGCTACTAGAACCATCTTATGGAAGAAAACACATGAACTTGTTGGCCAAGCCAATATTAATAGCAAGTTAAGGGTTTGGGGTAGTTGTTTGTTTTCAAGTCAGCTCTCCCGTGAAATGCTCTGTGCTGTGTCCAGTATGCAAAGGGTAGTTTTCAATAAGTGGTTGTTGAAAGAATGTCAGCCTCTCCAAATGTCACATATATTACATTTACTTCTTCCCCTTTGTTCCATAATCAAAGGAAATCAAATTGTCCTCTTAGTGTTTCTTTATCACAAAACTGCTTTGGTTATTGCTCAGGGACACTGTTCTGAATAGTTGAGAATTGATTGAACTCGTTTTTCCTGAGTTCAGCCTGAGTTGATATTAACTACTGCTCTATTTTATTTCTAAGATTGGACTCTAAAAAAGAATTCTTTCCTAGTATTGGCTGTCTATTCCTTTTTTCATGAATTTATGAAAAATATTATTAATGAATTTAAAATGAGATTTCAGTTCTCATATTTTTTATCAACAAAGCCACCCTACTTGCATTCACATATGTATTTTAAATATTCTGGAAGAATTATCTTTCGTGCTGTAGTTTGGCTTAGGGCTAGTCTGGCTTTTGGTGTTCTCTCTTCTGCCAGGGGAGTCTCAACATGGTCGGAACTGAACGCGATCGATTGATTACCTATTTCACAATTTCAGAGGCCATGCTGTTACTATACATGAGGTACGATATGTGAGATCAAAGGAAAAGTATGAGAGTAAGTTGAGGGTTGGTTGTATTTTTTCCCTCATTTCAACACATTTTCCTCATTAAGTGGTGGTTTTTGTTTGCTAGCTAGAAATTTTCATATTCATTACAGAAATAAATAAGCATCTATCCATTTTTACTTCTTAGAATTATAAAGTACTACAGATTTTTAAATTTGCATATTTAGAACACATCATGATATTCCAAAATCTCATATTGTTTGCTTTTACTTCTACATGTATTTATTCTAATTAGAAAATTTTCTAATACTTTGAGTTCATAGAAATAATTTAGCTTAACTATTTCCTCTTAATGAAATAATTCAGGCATACAAACAAATTGTGTGTAATATTATAAAGATCTGTATACTCAAGATTCAGCCTGAAATATAAAGCACTGAAGATCTGGCTGAAAATTGCTCTGATGCCTTCCCCATTTTATTACACTCCATCTTCTTGGAGATGACTGCTACCCTGGATTCCATGTTTACCATTTTTATGCATGTGTACACATATTATCTACATGCACATATGTTAAAAAATAATTGCATGCTTTAAACTTGATTTATAAATGATATCATCCCTTTCTGCAACCTGCTTTTGTTGTTGGTACTCCACATTGCATTTGGAGATAAATCCAGGCTGACTCTAGAAGTTATAATGAGTCCCTTTTCTCTTTTTACCACATTTACGACAGTATTGCAGTATGAAGAGCCTATAAATTACTTGTTCATTTATTTATCCAAAGTTGTTTAGATTATTTCCTTTTTTTCTGTTTCAAGTAATTATGAAATGCATATTGTCTATGCATGTGTGGAGAAGTACAGAGGAGGGGAGAAACTGGATATGCAAATCTTTAAATATTACTAAACTGCTCTCTGAAGTTGTTGCCCTACTGTATACTCTCCGTGGTTGCTCCATATCCTCATTAATACATTGTTGGCCTTATAAACTTCTTTTCAACTTAATAGCTGTGGCATGATGTCCTATCATTTAACTTGTATTTCTCTAATAACTAGGGAAATTAAATACTTTATTCTTATGTCTACTGGACATCAATACTCTTTTTCTATTAATTGACTGTTTATCTTCTTGGCTCATTTTTTCCCTATCATTTGTCTTTATAGACTTATAAGAAATCTTTATGTACTAGGATACTAATCCTTCTTTGGTTATAGGCATAGCAAGCATCCCCTCTCAGTCTATGCCTTGACTTCTTTGATGTGCATGAACTTTTAATTTAAAATATTAAATTTAACATTTTTTCTTTATGGCATTTACTTCTTGTGTCTTAATCTTTAGTACACCCTTCTCTTCCAATCTGCCCAAAATCATTAGCTATCTTTTTCTAAATGCTTTTAAGCTCTTCCTCTGAATCTTTAAATCTTTATTCTAACTTAAGTACATATTTAGGTGTGAAGTCAAGAGGTAGTATTATAACATTTTCATATGTTTAATTTATTGTGTGAATAAATCTTTTATTTGAACTGCTCCCTTATGCTGCTTATTTATCAAGTTTCTGTAAATACATCAATACATTTCTGAGCTTTCCATTCTAATTAATTACTTTCTATTTCTGAAGCAAAGCTACATTGCCTCAATTACTATCATTTTAAATTAAGCCCTAATAGTTCGTATTAAAATTCCCCATACTATGATCTTTAAAATTGTATTGACAAGTTTCGAACCTTTGCTCTTGCAAACACATTTTAGAATCAACTTTCCAAGTTCCATGATAAACTATAGTGAGATTTTCATAATATTGTATTAATTTTATAGATTAATTTACAACATTGAGTCTCCCTAATCTGGGAAGATACATATTTGTTCATTCATTTGGGTTTACTCTTTGATTATAATAAATTAATGTATTATGGGCCAAAAATTGATGACCCACATTCAGCCGGTTAATAGCAAAACTGGTGGTAAAAGGGAGGTCTTTTGACTTCATAACAGCTTCTGCATTAAAAAGGCTTAATTATTTAGTTAACAAAAATATCTTGGAGTCCTTGCAGCTTCTGCACCCACCAGCCTGAAAAGGAATCTGACTTCCAGAGTTTACTATGCTCTTGATAAACTGGAGTGGGGTCAGCAGAGTTGTTAGAAATGCAGAATCTCATTCCTTTCTTGGTCCTACAGAATCATAATCCTCATTTTAAAAAGATTCATGGGTTGTTGGTAGGCACAGTAAATCTGTGAAGTATTATTGAAAAAGGAGTCCTAAAATGTTTTGCATTGGCCCTTTTTCTCCAAAACCTGTCAAAATGCTGGTAGCAATCTTGAGGTCATTGAGTTGCAAAGAATCCAGGCAAGCATCTTCCAGGCCCATATAATGACTCTCAGACCCTGCTTTTCTACCACAGGCCCCCACAGCCATCATCTGCTCTGCTGAATGAACTTTCAAAGTCTAAAATGAGAAGACATGATTATACACACACACACACACACACACACACACACACACACACATTCATATGATTATACATACTCATATTTTAAAGGAAGCAAAAATGTTAAAAGTTTTACCAGAAGCATTATATTCAGAAAAACAGCCTCTTTTGATATCTATAGTTACTCAGGAAACAGATACACTTGCTTTGAAATCACTAGCTGCCCCCAATTTGGCATTATAGCTACTAAGTGCCATTGGGGAAAGTTCTGTGGGGGGGTGGGGGGGGGGGAGATGGATACTGGGGAGAAAAGCATAGAAGATTTAGTAAAGTAAAACAAAAAGATCAGATGATTTTTGCAAGTAGTCATATACTATTCATGTTACTCTCCATTCAGCCTTGTTTAACTATTATAGCAGCCAGTTATCTACAAGGGGAGAGGAGGGAAAATAAAGGTATAGGAGAGGGGTTTGGGAGGGGGGCGGGGGGAGTGAAATCCCTGCAATATTACCTCAAGCCACTAGGGGTATCTTTGTACCATTTTTCATCCTGTACCGATTTGGAGTAGAAACCTATATTAGTGGAAAACCAGGGTCCTCGGCATTTTTGCGAGCAGTGCACCCAGAATCCAAAAAGATTTTTAAAAAGAAGAAAGAAGGAAAGAAAGAAACCGCAGTTCTTTCGGTCACCCGAACTGGACTATGAAATCGCTCTCTATTGAACATCAGCACCGGGGATTCATTTTTGAGGTCAATTTCCAATCGAGATAAATCTATTGGATTAGTAGGATTATCTGATTGCAGCTGAAAGAAGTAACGTTGTTCGATCATTTGTATTTCTTGCCTGATGGTCGGATTTATATGGAGGTGGCTTTGGGTCCCCAGGATTCTGGATCCTGGTTGCAGCTGGAGAGAAAAAAAGATCAATCGACACGTTTTGGAAGTGTTCGTGGGTGAATAAAAAAAAAAAAGAAAAAGAAAAAAGGAGGGGGGCGCAAAACTGGGGTTGCGGCCGCTTAAAGAAGAAAAAAAATAAAGGAAGCATCTTGAATTCTGAAACAATATAAGGAGGGTGCTCAAGACTCAAAAAAACAAAAAAGGTATAGAAACTGGTAAATACTTTGACCAATTCAGCTTGAATCTGAAGGCGAAGTGTTGTAGAAACTGTCTCCTTGAATTATTGGAAGGGGACTGGGGGAAGATGAGGGGTCTCCCTCTGTGGATTTATCTTACTAAGGGTAAGTCTGGGGGTCTTTGCTGAGGAGGGGGGCTGCCGGGGTTTGTGTGCCTCTGCGCGGAAGGTGCTGCGGACGCGGTGCCTGTGACATGGGAGCGAAGGAGGGGATGCAAAACCACCTCGAGCATCTCCGGATGGATCGCTAGGGAGCTACCTAGATCGAGCTTAAAAACCTTTTTTGAGGCATCGGTGGGGAAGCTAAGCAACCCTCCAAGCTCTCAACTTTGCATTGAAAATCTCTCAGTTGAGAGAGCCCTTCTGCATCCAGTGTTTTCTCCTAGTGATACTTTAAGGAGAAGAGGCAGGGATGCCTTGGAAAACCTCAGTGTGGAGGGGGAAAGCCCCAGCGGAAATCGCGGCTGCCTGGGCCCGTGTTTCGGTGGCTGTCTTGGCTTCTCAAGGAATTTTGCAGAGGAAATTAGCAGTTTTCATATTGTCTCTTTCTCTCCCCCCCTCTTTCTCCCTTCTCCTTTCCGCTTCCCCTTTCTCTCAGCCGATCACTAAAGGGTTACAGGATTACTGCATGGGATAGAGACAGAAGTGAGTGACTCGCCACATATGCTACCTTGTAATTTACTTGCACGACTTTGCATAATACAGTCCGAGGGAACTTTCTTCGAGTTGGACGAGTCCAGGAAGGCGATGCAGCCTTTCTGCCCAGGGCCCAGGATGGCGAGTGTGCCAGGCAGCCGGCTGCATTTCTGATGCGTCCCTGCCCTGAGTGCCTCGCCACTTAACTGGCTTTTCTTTACAACTGAACGGAGCGCGCGCGTTCCCAGACATTTTCTTGCAGCAGAATTCAGAGCATTTTTTCGTTTTTTTTTTTTTAAAAAGAGGATTTTTGTACAAGAAAAGCTCATCTTTACTTGTAGAAGCAAAATCAGCTTTAGCAGATATAATTAAAATTAATCATTCAAATGAGTGAATATTAATTGACTTAGGGAACTAAAAGTTGCTTTGGAATCCAGAAAAGCATATTATTCTGAACCAATTTTGGAATCCACATAGGTTCAGAACCATGACATATGAAGAACTGATTCATTTAGAGTATGTACATAGATATAGAGATATGTTAATACGTTAATGAACACCCTCATCCTTCTGACATGTCAGCATCCAAATTTCAGTTGGCTTTTTAAATTTAAGGCCAAATCATTAAATTTTAAACCATTAGAAATTCAAATGCATTAGAATAAAATGGAGATAGTCATTAAACTGTAAAATAATGTATGTGTACATTTTAATCTTTTGAAGAAAAGAATCAAATATTTTTCAGGGGTTTCTGTTTACAGCTTATGAAATATGTGTAGATACCTCTATGGTTTTAGTATACTGAAGCCTCTTTAAGATTTGTGAACTCATTGAAAGGCAACTCCTCAATGTCATTTGAAGCACTCATTCCCCCAATACTTACTTCAGGCATTCAAGATGCATCAGACATTCTGGTATTAACAGAGGAGCCTCACCAAACTTTCTTCCTGGCTTTGTGTGTGCATATGTGTTTCTTAAATCTAAATTTTGAAACAAACACATGCTATTTCTATTTTTTTATTTTTAAGATGAAATAGCAAAATATAAAACTTTTGTCTCCCAAGAGTCCTACAGTGGAAAAGTTCATTTTTATTTCTGCAGACTCTGCACAAGCTTGCCTCAAAATCATAGAAATAGCAAGGAGTAGTTTCTCTAAGCCCAATTGTGAGCCTTAAGGAGATATCTGAGAGGCTAGCTTTGCCTTTTATTTCACAGCTCTAAGTCACATGGTTCGAGTGCAGTGTGGACTAGAAGAATGGATGTTCTGTGTGTTGGTACATTCTAGCCACTGATCCTAGCTACGGCAGTCCAGCAAAATTTAACACCTTAAAAAAATGAAATTAGCAACAAAAGTTAATAAATAATAATAGTTAATAGTTAATTAATAATAAATAGTTAATAAATAATAAGTGATGATATTAAATAAATAGTGAAGTTGAATAAGAGGTGGGCTGAGATTTCTCATTTTAGGACCAAAGATATAATGTTGATATAAATGTAGGTGAAGAGTATGAAACATGAAAAAAGGGGGTTCTTTTAAAAGTTAATTTGCATATTTTGCAACCTTTGAGCTGGTGGTCATGGCATGTTCTATAGTGCTCAAGAAGAAAACTCTATTTAATGTGCCTTTGTCTTGTCTGAAGAATGTTTTTCTCTATTAAGAATAATCAGTACTTTCTACTCCATTTTACTCTCTTTTGGCAGAGAGAATGATAAGGGGGAAACTTTGGCCTACTCTTAGGTTTCTATGAGCTGTTCCTACACAAAACTGTGGTAACTTTGTACGCAGTAAATTCACTTTGAAAGGTCAATAACAATGGAAATAAACAAAACTCCACACCACAACAATTTTTAAAACCAGTCAGTAACTGAGGGGAAAGTACCCAACTAAATAAATGTTCTCCATAAATAAAATGGATGACTCCTAGAACTACTGAAAAACCTGAAAAGTTCACTTAGAAAATTACATTTTGCTCTACTATATGCAAATACATATTTTTGGTAATGATTATCAAGAAGAATATGGTGGCTTTTGCCAGTTCCAATTTTGCTACAGAATAACACAGAATGTAGTAGTTTGAGGTAAAGGGATAGAAGCTCTCAATTTGCCTTAAAAATTGCAAATACAGTTCCTAGTGTATGTGACAAGAAATCACATCATATTCCCCAAACTTGAGAAATTGATGTTGCATTTGCTGGAGCTTTGCTTGACAGTTGCACCTGTCCCTCGAAAACCTCCCATGTGTTCTGAGAGGCCTAACATTCAGGGGGAGATAACACATTTGCTGCAGCTTCCTTTGATTTTTGAGATGATTAAATACAGTTAAATGTTATTCTACATTTTTAAAAATTAAATTACTGCACACTCAACTGAAAGCAAAATGAAAAGGGCAATCCTTTTTAAATGATTTGTAGAAATTTAACGAATGGCATGCCCACATGCAAATCTTGGCTTTATTGAAAATGTAAGAAAAAAAAATCAGTTCATTTGAAATTGCAATTTTTAGTATCTCAAATGTGCAAAGCCCATAAATACTTAAAAAATAAAGTAGTGAATACTCATAATTAATCTAAAGTGTCATTTTAATACATTTTAAAAGAGAATTTGAAATATTTTGAGGTAGCCAATCACTTTATCTTGTGGGATAGCAACATTCTCCCCTATTTCTTAGAAGAGTGTTCTGCCTTCAGGATCCCCCCCCACCCCCAAACAATTATACCCATTTGGTGGCCAAACTGTATAAAAGAGAAAGACTGCCAAATCTAAGCTTAACTGAAGTCAGAGAAAACTAGTAAAACACCCCAGGCATTTGAAATGATTAGACATTAAACTTTTGAGGGGGGTTAACATGAATTCTTTTTTATAACAGTCAATATAATCTGTTCTTTGCCTATTTCCGTTGCATGTAAGAGAAATCTAGTCAATGGCAAAGCACTTTACTGCTGCCATTACTGCAGACTTTATAGATCAGAGACGTGTCAGCATGTTAGCTGTAGCAGTAATGCCTCTTTTGTGTGAAACCTCATGGGCCTTGCAGGCACTTGCCCATTCTGACACTCATAAAAGGTTCAAGTCCCCATATTTATTATTTCATTTTCTTTCTATATATAGCAACAGAGCACTTCAATATATGAGTGTGTAGCCAAAAATTGACAGGCAAGCGTGAACAGGGCTAATGAGTTTTAATAATACACATATTAGGGACTGCTAAAGGAAGTTTAATTAAGAAAAACAAGTTGAGCATGAAATTCATTTTGGAACAAATTCAATTTAAGTTACTGCTACAGATGTAAAATCAGAAACCACAGTGATGTATCACAGGAAACAAAGTTTCAGGCTGGGCCTCAATGCAGTTGACATCTTAGGACATGCCCCTCAGTTGATGAGCTTGGGATGACTTAAAAAATAGAAGAATATGTGTAACAGTGTTTTCACTTTTTTCCACCTCTGTAGCAAGGTTTGTTTATTATTTTAACTATATGTGTAGCATGCCTTCTGTACATAAACTTTTTTCTTCAAGACAGGCCACAGAGTAACCTCTTCTTTTTCTGTAGCTTGCTTTTCTGAAACCACACGTACCTTCAGTCAGAGCTGCCTGCGGGCCCTTGTCATCCCTGTGGGTGTGCTGTTACGTGGGTGTTTCAATAGGAAACATACCCATGTACCTGCACCAATCATTCTTTTAATTTTTGGCATAATCTAGAAAATAAGTAGATTTTTTTGTTTTCTTGCTTATTTATTTATTTGGTAGTTGCAATGTGTTGGGGGTGCAGGAGGTAGGGAGGAGATAGACTATCAAGCAAATATGTCCTTAGAATGTGGTTTTCTTACATTTTGTCTGTATCTAAGTAAATAGGTAAGTTCTGAAAAGAGTGGAGAAGTCCAGCAACAACATGGAGGTCTTAGATATGTTTCTCAAGAACTACCTTTTTGGAAACATCCAACTGATGTACAATTTATTCTTCATACAGATGCTTGGCATCACTTATGTGTAACAGAAGTGTTTTCTTCTTGAGAAACCCAATGAATGTTGAGTTTTTAGGGGAAAAAGAGGTTAATTGTAATATTTCAAAATGAATTAAAAATGTTTGTTACCTTTCTCTAAAAAGTTAGGGTGAGTACTTTTGTACTGTCACATGGAATATTCACTATGCTTGAAAAGTCAACAAGGACACATATTAAATTAATGAACCCTGATTTGATAAAAACTAACTTGGGATTATCACTAGTATAAATTTTCCCTATGGGACAACCACTTCTTTTATGACAGAACTGACAATGATTACTGCTTATGACATTGAACAACAGTTGTCACAAAATGTGTACCTGAAAGTGATTTTTGAGCCATTTGATGATTAACCATAACACCAGGAGGAATAAAGATTCACTTCAGTAACCATTATGTTTCAAGGAAGTGCATCTGTCATTTTTAATTTAAATTTATATTACTTAGCTGTCCAAAAGTTTACACATAAGTGACAATGTTATCTATCCTTTTTCTTATGGGTAAAAACAAAACAAAACAAAACAAAACATCAGTTTCATTATCTCTTTATGCTAAGTGTATGTGTACCTTGTGATCGATACCAAAGGTTCCCATTATTTAAAGCTGTGGTCATTAGTAATAACATCTGAGGATTTACTGATTACACAAAGGTAAAATATTTTACATAATGAAACAATATTGTAGTAGCAGTCTATCTAACTTCCACCGTGGCAGGGATTTTTGTCTGTTTTTTCAAAACTGTGTTTCTCGCCAGCCCTTAGAACGACACCTAGCACATTGCTGGAGACCAATGAATGCTTGTTAAATGAATAAAAAGACTTGGCTTTAGCCTTGCATGTCACCTTTTTGCTTAATAATTGGTCACTTCATTTTTGCTTTTTATTTTTTCTTAAATTATTTCTTATTTGAATTGATAGATATTTTGAAGTTCTGTGCAGAATTCCAAAAGTAAAAAAGGAATATATTTAAAAATTTGAATTTTAATCAAATAATAATTGAAATTTTGCATATAGTTTATTTACCTTATTTTGGTAGATGATTTTTATCTAGATTTACAAGTACAATAGGATTATTTCTGGTTATAATTTACCAAAATGTACATTAGAGTTATTTTCTGCCTTGAAGAACATATGATATCTAAAGGAATTTTGGAAGCACTAAAAATTATTTCATTCACTCAGAACATGGACAATATAATATAATGACGTTTAGTGTTTTGATCATTATTTAAGACTTTTTTTCATTAAAAAAACATAGTTTCAAGCTCCTTATTATCCAATTTTATTTAAATGGTGTATTTATTTAGCAACTTTTATTCTATCTGTATATTAAATTCTTCTGAATATCATTGGTGTTCTGTTACCCAAGTGGCCCATGAACAGAACTTTGTTTTGAATCTTGTTAATATTACACTAGTAGAATTGTAATACGAAGGGAAATAAAAGATGTGGATATCTGAAGAAGGTTGCTAGTGTAATATTTTTTCTCCTTTGGGGCACTGGTTGAGCTCTAAGACAGGTCAGGAGTGACAGGAAGCCATTATTGTTGGTGGTGACTTATATGAAAGGATTTGGTGGTCTTAGTCCAATTTCTAGTAGACAGTTACTTTCTAAACAGTTTTACTATAGCATTTGCCAATTCCAGCAGAAGCCTGGGAGTGAATGCACACAAAGGTTTAACTACCTCATCTCTGCTAATCATCTTCCAAGGGGTCAAAACTGACACACTCTGGCATAGGGCCATACTGAGAAACTTAACACTGTCTCTGCCAAAGTTGTAGCTATTGTCTAGCAAGGAGGGATATTTTATAAGAGGACTTGAATTAAGCAGGGCCCCAGGAATGGCAATTCTCCACTATTCCCAAGCACAGTAATTCTCTAGGAACAAAAAATAAGCTTAAATAGTTAATTGATAATGTAGCACTTCTCTTAGGTTGTGCTATCTTCTCTGTAAAGACACTGACAGGCATAATTAAGTTGCTTCTGGAAGCAACAACTTGTGACCCAAAGGTGGCCCCTTTCAGACCAAAGCATCAATTTAATATCAAGGGAAGTAATCAGCTCTACCTGAGCTGTCTCTCCTGAGCTCTTGAGTAATTATTCATTTTCTTCTGGGTGATCACACGGCTGCCAATTGGTCTTCAAAATGTGCCCTGCAGTATTTTACATATACATTAAAATCATTGCCCATACATTAAAAATATTCAACATTTTATCTTACCTATTCTTGCCACTCACCCAACTCATCTTCTTCATGCTTGGGAAGTCAAGACTTCTAAGTAGATTCTAGATTTAACAGTATTTGGAGATTCTATCTGAGAGTAAGTTTAGAGTGAACAGAAATTAAAACTCATTTCATATAGTTAAATGTTAATGGCTTGTTTCAGCTGTTTCTTGAAAACAAAACAAACAAAACCCTCTCTAATATTTACACATTAGTCGTAGTGGTGGTTATTGCAGACATTCAGTGCAATATGTGGAATGTAGGAGGAAGAGCTCAATCACTTTGACCTCTTTTTCTTCATGTTGTCAGAAGAGCTGTGATGGCATCTCAGAATCCTGTTTTTGTTTTTGTTTTGTTTTTGTTTTTGTTTTTTTTGCCAAACAGTAGTGGAATTAGCTACTAGTGTCTATGGCCATCCACTCACTCCCCTGCCTGAGAAAGATTATGGGTGCCCTTTCATCTGCTTCCGTATCTTCTCTGTGCAACCCCTCCTGCTCCAGCTCCAATCAAGTTAATGCCATTGCAGAGATCAATCCCCACAAACAGGGTTTTCAAAATCTGAAGGTAGGGTTAATAGACGAAAAGCAATATAACGAAAGAATGGGTTATTCATTTAAGAGATGTTTTCTGATGATCTACACTGTAATGAATTGTTCTGAGGTTAGCTGCTAAAAGTCAACAATTCAGAGTGATAGCTTCTATTTTTGAATAGTAAGGCTAATCTGATCATGTTCTTTTTTTTATTGTTATAATTCTTCTCGTACTTGGGATATGGTCTCACATACCTAAAATGGCCCAGAAATTTTTGAATTGTCACATCCTTTCCAGCCTGTTGCCCCACACTCCTCTGAAGTCACACTGATCTCCGTGTTGTTGTAAAACCCCTGGCTTCACAGCATTCAGGACTTTTCTTGCCTCTGTCTGACCCATTCTGTCCTCTGGTCCTTATCTGCCAGCTCATACTCATCTTTCAGAACCCAGTGTGCAGATCACTTCTTCAAGATCACCTTCCCACTCCAGATTCATTAAGTCTCCTCCTAGAACCCCCTGCATTATCATTTTTGGCAAAGCATCATCACTAGATGGTTATCTGTGTAATTGATTTACATAAATTTTATCTGCCCCACTGAACTGTAGTCTCCATGAGAATCAGCACTATTCCTACTTTGTTCACATTGGCCTCTCCAGTAATTCACAGTAAATAATGTAAGGATGAAAAGGGAAGCTTACTTGTAAGTTATTGTGACTACTACCCATTCAGTTGCCAGAGAGATAGCATGAGCTTTGAGAGTTGAGGGGAGGGATTTTCTTTGTGGCTGGGAGAATCTGGGAAGGAAGTACTGACCTTGGAGCCAGGCATTGTGGGATGCTCTCTGGGGTCCCTCCAGGTAAAAACTGATTTGAGGGAGAGTATTTCCCAGGAAGAAAGGTCTTGGTAAACAAGTTAGGCCCAATTATTGCCCACTGCCCCCAGTGCTGTGTGCTGCCTTCCTTTACGATCGTTTTTTCCGCAAAGATAGATACCACCAACTCTAACTTCTGCCAGCATTCATGATTTTTTTCCTAGATATTCCTCAAAATATTTAGTCAGTAATTTGTTTCTTCTATTACTATCAAATTTTGGTTTGCCTTTTCCCCTTAACATTCTATTTTTTCATTTTCTTACATGATTGGAAAGGTTCATTTAGAGTAGAAGTAGCCCAAAGAGAAAAAGAAAAGTAGAATTGCTTACAATTTCTGCAGCAGAAGAGGGAATAGGATGTAACTGAGAAACTTGAGACTTGCCTACCTTTCATCCTAGGAGGAGTTTCTGGACAAAATTGAGAAGGAGGCAGGGTCTGTTTATAAAGTCTATTAATTCTTCTGCCTTATCTCTATTTATTGGACTTCACTACATTCACAAAACTGTGTTCTTGTTTTATTGAAAAGTATTTCAGTGGCTTTGTGTTTCAGACCTTCAGTTTAATTATCTGTTACACTGAGATGATAATGGTCTCTACTTTGTGGTATTTAGAAACAATTAAATGAGATGATGCAGTTAGCTTGCTGCTTGGCTCTAGTCTGTAATCAGTGGGTGTTAGCCATTAATCCAGTTATTAATTAATAATGGTCATGGCAGGATATATTTGTCACCACATTAGTTCTCAATAGCTGCAGGTTAGTATGAACACAACATGGGCCATGCCATCCTTTGCACGTCTACATAATCAAGGTCTGGAACTTGGATATTTCCATCTCAGAGGAGCCCTTTCATAATCCTTGGTTCTGATTATTTCTTATTTTTTTCTCCTTGTACCATTTTGGTGCCAAATACCTTCCTACCCAAATTTAGTTACTATATTTCACACTATAATTACCATTTATCATGACCTTTGCTCTTGAAATTCTACTATTCTTGCCTTGCTTATTCACACTTCTAACTTCCATCATTTATTCTCTGCTTCAGGTTATGCAATGTTGCTGGGCAAAGTCACGATACCATACTGTTTGGAACTGCTTCAAATTATGCCTATTAATTAACCCCGCTCAGCAGATTAGCAGTCTTTTTATTTCCTTTCTATTGGTGTCCTTTGTGTTTTACTCTCTTCAGACCTTCAAACTCAGCATATGAATTCATTGAATTAGTCTCACTGGGGGGCAAAGCAAAATGTCAACCAGTATTTCTTCAAATAGGTTCTGAATCCCTTGCTCTCTCTCTTCTCTTACTGGTACCCCTGTGATGAGGATGTTTGTGTGCTTCATGTTGTCCCAAAGGTCCCTTAAACTACCTTCACTTTTTAAAGTTCTTTTTTCTTTTTGCTGCTCTGACTGGGTGTTTTTTTCCTACCTTGTCTTCCAAATCACTAATTTGATCCTTTGCCTCATCCCACCTACTGTTTATTCTTTATAGTGTATTCATCATTTCAGATATTGCATTGTTCATTTACGACTTTTTTCATGGGTTTTATGTCCTTTTTCCTGGTGTTGTAGTTCTCACTAAGTTCCTTGAGCATCTTTATAATCTTTATTTGAACTCAAATCTGAAAAATTGTTTGCCTCCATTTCATTTATCTCTTTTTCTGGAGATTTCGACTGTTCTTCACTTGGGGTATATATCTTCAACATTGTCTCCTCATTTTGGCTGCCTCTTTGTATGTGTTTCTGTGTATTAGGTGGATCTTCTATGACTTGTGGCACAGTCTCCTTGATCATCTGTTCTGGGTGCTTCAAGAATGTCTGTTGTGTGGGTTATGTGTACCCTCCTACTGTTATTGAGTCTTGATTTCTATTGGCCCATTTATGTGTGGGACTGACTCTCAGGCTGTCTGTGTGACTGTGAGGATCAAGCCTGACCACAGTGTATGAACTGCTGTGCAGGTGCTTACCACATGATGCAGAATTTGCCTCAGCAGGGTTTTGTGCCTGCTGAGATCTCCCTTTGGATGTGCCACTTGTGAAGCTAATCGGATCGTCCTCTGATATTGTCTGAAGCTGGCCACTGGGTGTGTTGGTTCTGGGGCTCTTGGGAGCGGCTCTGGTGCAAGCCAATGTCAGACAATGCCTATGTCTGGCCCTGGGCAAACTTTTTGGAGCTACAAAGTGATCCACAGTTTGTGGCTGCCTCTGCTGGGTCTGATTGTATATTGGAAGGACCAGTTTGTGCACCAAAGCCAGCTTTTACCAATACTGGCCCAGGGTCAGGTCAGCAAAAGTTCCAAGGCACCACAACATTAGTCTCTGCCTTCCTCCACTTGTCAGCTGCCTTTAAGCTCAGTCACTGAAGGAGCCTCTGGCAGTACTCAAGTTGCATGAGGTACTTTCTCAGTGAGTCACAAGATAGAGGTGACTGGTGTTCACGAGATCTGTATACGTTCAAACTCAGTGACAGTGCTGGGTCTGAGGCCACTCAGCTAATATCGCAGGGTATACCAACTGTAGCTGCCACCTGTTGGGCAGGGTCTCAGGGAGTCATCAGGGTGAGGTCAGCAGAGATTACTAGGCCCAAGTAGATCAAGATTTGGCCAGTGAAGGGAGTACTTTACCCCTGTCAAGCATTCGAGGGGAAAATGTCCCCCATACTAGAGCCACACAATTCAGTCTGTCCCAGATTCTATCTGGAGCCTAATTTTAGCTGGGCAGGGCCAGGAGTGGGGTGACTGGGGCTAGTGGATCTTCCTTGAGGGGTAAATGCTGTTCAGTCTTGGGGGAGGGTGGGGGGAGTGGCCCTTACCTCAGAGCCACACAACTCAGTCTGTCCTGGAGTCTACCCAGACCTTGGCAGGGCTGAGCCACCAGGAATGCCAAGGGTGGGGCCAACAGGAGCTCGGAGAGTGGGGTTAGTGAATCTTCACTGAGGAGGAGAATCAGTCACATTCACAGGGAAGTGGGGGGAATGGTCTCTGCCCCAAACCCTCACCACTCGGTTACTGGCATCCCCTGAGTCTGCCCAGAACTCTACACCTTGGCCCAGGCAGCTGACTCCTGGGCAGGATACTCCTCAGGGTCAGGTTACAGGGTGTCCAGAAGGTGGGGCTATTGCTATTCCCCAGACTAATGTCCTATGGAGGATAGTGCTCCACCCAGAAAAGATGGCATCTGAGGTGTGGGAGAGGAAGTCAGCTCAGGGATCTCTGGGGCTGTCCCATCAGCTCTCTTGCCAGCACAACAAACCCAGTCTCTCCCGACACTTTCAAATATTATTGTCTCGTTATTATAAATGAATAAATAGTCTTTGTTTTAATCTTGCAATGAAGCTGAAGAAGAGCTTGTACTAAAGTAGAAGTTTCATTTCTCTTTGTTTCTTGTTCTTATGATTGTATTACTAGTATCTCCTTTAATCTACATTTATCTTGTGGGGAAAAAAAATCTGGTAGTCTGTTTTGTGAAGGTTACTTTAATTAAAACATGATGGATGTAAGTGTATAAATCCACCTATCCAATGATGTAAACTCTAATACATCACCAGGCATTGAAAAAGAACCCTAACAACAATAAAATGTCACTGCTGGCAAACCTACCTCATTAAAGAGTCTCATACCTTCCCAAGAGCATCTCTAGTGCTATAGGCACCACACAACCATGTGAAGTACCATGGTTTAAGACCATGTATTCACATTAGCAAAGCTTAATTTCTTTCTCTTTTTGCTTTATGTAAAATATTATGATACACAGAACTTCAGCGATTTCCTCCTCTTTTCCCATCTGGCCGTCTTCTGGTGGCATATGAGCACACTGCTTTGGAGATCCCTGCTCCACAGTACTGCTAGTTTAATTTTCTTGTGAATTAATTTATAATACTTTTCCCCTGCTAGGAGTATGTAATGGCTCTTCATCATCCAGTGAATAAAATCCAGACTCTTTAGCCTTTTAATGAAGGGATTGCTTGATTTGGCTGTAACCTGACTTTCCTGTCTCACTCAATGCTGAACCTCATTTACTCTGTATTCTTGCCAAACTAAACTGTACCCTCCTCACATGTGGCTTCTTCTTTCCTTTTCTGTTGATAGGTTAGATTTCCCAGGGAAAATATAAAGACTCTGGGATGGAAGTTTGCCCGCAGGATGTTTACGGGGGCATGTCATTGGACAAAATACTGGAAGGGAGTGAGAGAATCTCAACCAAGTCCTCCCATACCCCTTTCCACAGGGAGTCTTGTGGTTGGGGTGACCCTTCCGAGTTGGTCTGCACTGAGGCAAGAAGGCCATGGCTTCCTACACTGGCAGGGACCAGTCCTTGGAATGTGAGCTCACCCCAGGGAGGTTGAGTACCACAGTATCTGCTATATATCCTTTCTACTGTTTCTAGAATGTGCCCTTTGCCTGGGATCTGTTGATGACCTTCAACATTTGTTCCAATCCTGTGCATTTTTTGAGGCCCATCTGAAATGTCCTCCAATTTGTGAACTTTCTTAACCTACTAGTTCAAAGTCGACCTGTCTCTTCTTTTAAAGCTTAGTGACATTTTGTGCAATTACATTCCTTTACTATTCATCCCATTTTAAGTAGTTTCTATGTAAATTAATGATACATTAGTTACTCTAAGTGTTCAGTTACTGAAAGGACTCACAGGACTCAAATAGTTTATACTCATTGGACAGCTTCGTTACAGGCAAAGAACATAATAGAGCAACAGCAAGTGTAGGGTATGTGTTGAGCGAGGTCTGGAAATCTCAGACTCAGCCTTCTTTGTTCTCACACTGCAGGGTCACACGGGGTACCCTTTGTCTCCAGGTTCGAAGCAACACCAGTGTGCATGTGGAACATATCAGTACAGAAAGCCCAACATGTGTTGGCTGTTTGGTTTTCTTACAGTGAGCTGGTTACACAGGCACATTCCACTTACGTGGCTAGACTTGGCCACTGAAAATCAATGGCCACTCCACTGAAATCAACTATTATTACATTCAAGTGTTCTTACATTATTATTACTGAACACAATTCTGAAATAAAATATTATTACTAAGCAGTGTTAGCAGGCTGATATGTTCTGAACTCAAAACTAAATTCACAGGTAAACATTATTATTTAACTTTAGTTAATACAGTCAGTCTTCGTTATTCCTGGATCTCTATTTACAAATTTGCCTTGTCATTAAAATGTATATGTAACTCCAAATCAATACCCATGGTGCTTTTACAGTCATTCACAGGCATGGGCAAAGTTGTACAAGATTTGAGTCGCCCTTAGAGCATGTTTCCAGCTGACGTTGAACAAAGTGACACTCTGTTTGCCCTCTTGTTCTGCCTCTCACACAGAGCTGAACAGAGGAGAGGGGTGGGAGAGAGGCAGTGCAGTGTAGTGCTTGAAACTCTAGTTCTTGGTCAGTTGAAGAGGCATTGAGTCCCAGCTTGGGCCCCTGTTACTGAGGTATCCTCCAACAAGTCAGTTAACACATCAGAACCTTGTTTTCTCTTTTGTGAATAAATATAATAGAATATACTAACAAATTATTTTTAGGATTTAAGATTATAATTTATAACTATATTCAATATGTGTGTATATGTGTATGTTTGGCTCTGTGTGTGTGAGCTTGAGTGTGCATTTCCCTAGGGACAATGGATCTGTGTTCCCTTATTCAGTGTTTGCAGTGACTTTATAGAACATAGCTACGGTGAATAATGTCAATCACTTGTATTGGCCAGGCTCTACGTAGCTCGGCGATAAGCATGCAGTCAATCCAGATCAGCTGAGATTTACCCATGCCTTCACTGTGTAAAGGATTTTCACATAGATTGTATGATGGGTATAAAGATATTATTGAAAAAAACACAACAACATGAAGTCCTTGCCCTTGGATTAGAAATTCAGTGGAGGTGGTAGTGGGGTGAGTTGAGTTCAACAATAGAACAAAAGCAAAGCAAGGTAGAAATTAAAAAGACAACACATGAAAAGCTATGTAAAGTTAGAAGTCAGAGACTTCCTGCTGAGCACCACCTCCCCCATTCCTCGTGTATTTACTGAAAACATGTCACATTCCAACCTGCATTAACACCATTCTTTATGTTACTCATCCTTTTACAATATTGTAGCTATTTAGAAGCAGTGACTGGATTGTACTTGTCTTTAAATTTTTGTAACATTTAGTACAATGGCCTGCACTTTGCAGACAGCTAGCAAATGTTTGTTGATTGAGTGAAAAATTGATGAACGTGGCCCACTCACTGTGCTTATCTAATATCCCAGACAATTCTCTCCACTCTCTCTGTAATCATCTCTTTGGTCTGGCTCACTTAGGAACAAACTAGCTGATCAAACTAGTTATTTTAATGAATTAATGCAAGTGATAATATATTCCCATTTATGTCTTTTAAGACATAATGCAGGGATAATATATTCCCATTTATGTCTTTTAAGTATTCTTTATTTTTTATTTTATTTCTCTCAGTGTGGTAACGCAGGCTTTAACCCAAAGGGAGAACTAATGGAGGGATTTGTGAGCCAGTATCTCCACAGACTTCAGAGTCAGATGAAGTTAGTCCTGTATTGATTAATAGGCTCATCTACTTGCCTGGTCTGCTGAGTAAGACTTTTCTGACCTCATTGTTTTAATATATTTATTATAAAACATTTCAAACATACAGGAAAATACGAAGAATTCCATAGCAAAGGTGTGTGTGTGTGTGTTATCACCCAACACTATGGAATGCTAATATATGTAAAACTTAATTAATAGCTGATTTAAAAGGCTTCACCACAGATTATCCATCTTAGGTTTCAATTAATTAATCAATTGTGTGAATTAATTAATTATTAGCTAGACCTAATTTCATTCTCTTTCCTCCTTACCCAGGGATGACAAATGTCTTGTTAATACATATTTATGTATCTGTGAATAATATATGGTATTGTTTTACATATTTTATGCTTTATTTAATAGCATTTTACTGCACCAGGTCTTCTGCAACTTTATTCAAAATTTGTGATATTTATCTATGTTGATATATTTAGTTTGAGGTCCCTTATTTTCATTGAAGTACAGAATTTTAATTTGTGAATATATCATAATTCATTTATCAATATCTATTAGTGGACATTTAGGCTGTTATGTAGTAGTGATTTTTTTTTAGTTACCCATTATTTTAACATAAACAGTCAATCACTGAATTCAATGTGAAGCTGAAAAGGTAAAAAATGTAACAATAAAATCTAAACTTTCATTAAGAACAAGGTAGACCTGTTTTGATAAAATTGTCAGAGTATTTATGTAGACTCTATCTTCTGAAGGAACTTAAAATACTCTTACAATTCAATTTTAAATGTGCTAGGATCATTTTTTAAAGTGCTAATTGCAGAGTTAAAGACTATATCATGTACAATGATCAAGAGGATGGCCTTTAAATCAGATGTCACTGGGCTCCTGGATCTGCTATTGATCAGCTAATCAGCTGAGAGACCTTGGCCAAGGTATTTAACCTCCTTCACTCTTGGTTCCTCATGAGTGAAAAGGGGACAATGTTGAACTTACATAATGAGGTTGTTGTGAATGAGAGGTAAATGCATGAAACTAGGGGTTTGACATGTACTAAAGAAGGACCAATAAGTAGGAAAAATACATCTATGTATATTTTTAATTTCAGTTATTTAAACAAGCTATATTTTCATATTAGACTTGGATGCTTGCTATTATAACAGCAACTTCTGAAAGATCTTTGGGGTTAATATTGTAGTTCTCCGTACATTAAGCCCATTGAAAAAATGAGACATTTTGTAACCTCAGATACTAAGCATTATTATAATTTGAAAATTTGCCATGGCATACAGAATTTGTATCCTTCACAGTCTATGTTAAGTGGAACATCGGTGGGAAGCAGGATCCCCTTTATTTTTAACACAGGTAAGGATTTGTAAATACAAAAAGAAGTGTCACTTTGTTAATAACTGAACAAATGAAATATTAATGAAATAAGAAGTATGTAAAGAACAACTTTTAGAAATTGTTTTACTTGAAAACTAGGCTGATGGAGACTTTTCAGGCCTCCCCACAGGCTCCTTATTTTAGGTACAAAAAGTGTGCTTTTTAACACCACAGTGTTACCAGGAAAGACTCAGCCATGCTGTGACCCACCTAGATTCTGCACAAGAATAAGCATAATATACTCCAGACAGAAATGGGTTTGTGTAGCTAAATCCTCAATATACGAGAATTCTAGGACAGGAATGGGATAGGTCTAAGCCTGTCTTTTGTATGATAATGTGCTTTCACAGCAAAGGTATTCGAATTAACACTGAAGTATCTTTGAAGAAAGACATTTATCTCCTTATTGCCTTCTGTGGTGGATTGTTAAGAGCTAAAGGAACACTGGGCCTGAACCAAACCTCTTGCTGCCCTCTCCGGTTTCTACAATCACCTTTTCAATACCGCAGTCAGGGCAGCCTCACTGCCAGACCAGCGCATCTTCAGGCATCTTTCCATAACATGACAGAAGCATCTGTCATACATATCAACACTATTATTTTCAAAGTGAGCACTTTAAAAGGTTGCTTGAATAAGAAAAGACAGATTTGTTGAGTTGTATGCTATTTTGCAGTTAATGTAACATTACACTGTGAATTGCACTGCATTGAATGTTATATTTTATTCTGATGCATTTGAAGTTGAACTGGGTAAACAGTGTTAGATGTTTGATCAGTGTTAATATGCAAGATGCCATGATTACATATGATTGTTCTTTTAACTTACTGAGCAGCCTGTTTTTTGGTATTCTTTTTCTGATTTCTAACAAATAATGAGAACAAAAGTTGTAATTTAAAATATATTGACTTTGACTTAGAAATTAATTTTCACATTGCAGATTTACTAATATCTAATCTGTATTGCTAGATGGTTAAAAAACTCCCTATAAAAGTGATGCCAATCTCCGTCTCCTTTTTACATTGTGTCTAAAGCTGCTTTGTGTTTAAAATTTTTGAACCTTAATTTAAGGTGAGGGGCCTGTAGTTAATGATTATATGCAGACTTTTGAGAACTAGCAAGGAGGTTTACCTTATTAGGTAGCTGTATTTAAATGATCATAGTTCATCTAATAGTAGTTTTCTTGTTATAACTTTAGCTTTGTTTTTTCTGCATAGCATGGGATTGGGGACCACTTTTTGTTTGTTCTTTATTCATACTTGAAGATTATGCTTACATTGTACTAATTCTCTATCAGTATTTTTTAAAAGGTTTTATGCTATCGAATTCTAATTCGATAATTCTAAATGTACATTTTGAGCATGTTTGCTGATAATTGTCTCTTTGAAGTGACTGAAGGCTATCAATAAAGGGGAAATTTCACACATAACTTTTTAAAAAGCTGTACTGTGAAATGCTCTTGAAATTGTATTTCTGACAAGGCCTGTTTCCACTTGAAAGTGTATAAAGTTGGCAAAGACATTTCTCAGTCTAATAGGTATTTCACTTGTCATCTCATGTCAAACCCTAATTTTCCTATAGTAGTATTTAACTTACTTGACTCTAGCCACTATTAATGTGTCCTGTAGCTTGTAAAACATCTAGTTATCACTCTGTCTATTTTAGCTTGTCTGTACTAATGAGTTATTTTCATTTTTTTCTAGGATATAGACCTGCAGCTAACTGGATTTGATTAACAAGAGGGAAATCCACAGTCAATGGCCACTCTCACTGCATGGCTACCATGGAATACAGAATGGTCAATAGGATATGGTCTGATAAGTAGTGATGATTGAAGATGCTCCTTCAACACCTGTGAAATCAATGGGAGGTCCTGGCTGCAAGAAGAGCTTTCTGAGCTTTTCTCGACAAGCTCACCTTTAAGAAAGGAGGTGTATTCTGCCATTATAAGGTCTCTCTCAAGTGGATACAAATACTTTGCTTCACTGTAACCGGACAACTGGACAACTAATGTGGGACCATGGCACTACCCAGATACACGTGGCCAAATTATGTTTGGAGAGCAGCGATGGCATGCTTGGCACACAGGAGATCGGGTGCCTCATTGACTCTCTGTGTGTTGGGATGTTTGCTCCAGGCTGCCCAGGTGATCTCCCAAAAACTGGATGATGCAGATCCACTGGTGACTACCAACTTTGGCAAGATAAGAGGGATTAAGAAAGAACTCAATAATGAAATTTTGGGGCCTGTTATTCAGTTTCTTGGGGTTCCATATGCAGCACCACCAACAGGGGAACATCGTTTTCAGCCTCCGGAACCACCGTCTCCCTGGTCAGATGTCAGGAATGCCACACAGTTTGCTCCAGTGTGTCCCCAGAATATCATTGATGGCCGATTGCCAGAAGTCATGCTTCCTGTGTGGTTTACTAATAACTTGGATGTGGTTTCATCATATGTACAAGACCAGAGTGAAGATTGCCTGTATTTAAACATATATGTCCCAACTGAGGATGGTGAGTTCATTGCAGGAAAACCAGGGAGATATATTTATATTTTTCTTTTCTACTCTAAGTTTTAACAATATTACTTCATGTGTACTGGTAGCATGCATGGCTTTTCCTGTTGGCATGTAGACATATTTTACATGCGTGCATGCTGCTCTTTTTGTTTATGTGTGTTGGTGAACCTGTTCTTATTTATTTCCTGTGCCTACTCATTTTCTTTCCTCCACAGCACGTATATTTAGGTAGAAATGGGTTCCTCCTTTCCATTTCCTACCGAATGACTTCTGAGAAGATGCATCAACATCTCTCCATTGCATGTGCAGGCTCAACAAATTGGGGACCTTTCTCACTCAGTAAAAACAGGAGCATATTAAGTTAGATAGTGGTGTTGCATGTTACGGCGGTCTGTAATGGAGCGCCATGTTATTTTCTAGTCTTCTATTCATTTTTCAGTAAAAAGAATATCCAAGGAATGTGCCAGAAAACCCGGCAAGAAAATATGTAGAAAAGGAGGTATGTATAAAAGTGGAAATAAAACAATGGGAAAAAGCTTTCAGAGGAAGAACAAGATATTCTCCCTAAGGCTGATGTGCTGATGTTGGGAAGTGAATGGTTAGGTAATATGTGGAATTTAATAAAGGCTGTCAAGGAATAGAAAGATGGTTTAGGAGAGTTCTAGGTGAGTAGATGAGATTTATAGAGCTCATTGGTGGTGCTTTGTGTTCTGGTGCTGGTAGCATCCGTAGGACTTGAATCTCTACTTTGAGTTGGTGTGTTGAGGAAAAGATACTTAGGTTATTATGTTGCCTGTAAGGAACCCAAACAGTGCTTCTTTCCCAACTGGTAAACTTTTGAACTCTGAACTCTTCTACAGAGGTTTCTATTCCTCTTAAAACGGATAAATTCAGTCATGGACTTAGTTTTTTGTTTGTTTGTTTTTAGCTCTTTCTGAACACCCTCTGAACTTTCTCATGTAAGGGTAAACTTGACACAACTATTGGGCAATTTTTATTATTAGGTAATGGTATTTTTCCCAGATAGTCTTTTCATTTTCAGTTACTCTCCCAGAAAAGAGAATGAGATTTTGCAGATTTTTATACTAAATATTTACAGTCTTAAAATTACTTTAACATTTTTATATTTATGTTAAACACTTTAAAACATAGAGAAGAACATGATTCAGAAGCTACAATTAAATCAACCTTCAAATCATCCTCTAGCCAGATTGAGCAAATGTAGACACTGACAGCTGCAAGCTTGCATCTGAATGTAGCTTGTCCACACTTCATTTTTATGTAACATCCAGGAAATCACTCATAGAAGATTATGATTTTCTATGGCAGTAAATCATCTAAGTGTTATTTTGACCTTATTCATAACTTTGTAGAATTTCCAATCTTCATACAGAAGTCATCTTAATACTCTAGTGCTGTACATTCTGTCTCTCTATGCGCTTCTAATCTCCTGGCTGGGCCAAGTCAGATTTCATTACAACGATTGTTGCGGATGGGGGTGACTAACCTGTTGTTCTGTTTTACCGGGATTGTACTGTGCGGAAGAAGCTTCACATAAAAAAAGTCTTGCCTGCAGATCAGAAGTATTGCACTGAATTGAATTTTGTTTTGCTTTGTTTTTGTTCTTATGTCTTTGGGCATACTGGTAGAATGAGACTCAACCTTTATTTTATTATTGATACCATGGTTTGGGTTAAAATTGTAGTATACTTAAGAAGGTGGATGTGCGGGCAACTAAGAAGGGTGTTTTAAACAACTAAAACAAAATCTCTTGTCTTTCCTCAAATGAGAATAACTGTAGTAATTTACATCTCTTCAACTAATGTACAATACTGCAGTGGTTATTATGCAGCTTTTCAAGTATGTATGTGTAATTAGCTAAGTGACTTTCACCTCTTATCACAGAGATGTTGATTCACAGTCATAAATAAAGATGCTACTGAAGAATGCATAAATGCAGCATAATACATAAAAATATCAACAATCAAAAAATGAGAAGGGCACCAAAAGATAAGCTAGGAAGTGAGAAAGTGACCTTTCTTCTAACACAACTTCAGAGGGGGATGGATTCATTAGAGAATTCTTTTTCATTACCCTTTGGGTTGTTGGTTCTATCTGCTTTATGAGAAAGTTGGCAAGGAGGGAAGTAGGCTGTGCTATTTCTTTTGGTAAATTTTGAACGAATTCATAATTAGCCCGAGGACAATGTCTATAGATCACCACTTTATTCTGTGTTATTTACAGTCCATATCTATTGTGTTTTTATAGTAAACATTCTAAAATATTATATCCTGCTAATATTACAGCTGTCTTACATCATCCCACATCTAAATAACAAGGAATTTAAATTTTGTTTTTTACATGGTCTTTTAAAAATAAACAAAGCTAAAGTTTAGAGCTTGACTTCTAAGCAGAGGAGTAGAAATTTTTCTCTGAACATTAACATTTTTTCTTTCTCTATTATAAAGAGTCTATATTCTGGTCACTTCAAGAACATATTCTTTTGGTTCAATAAAGTATTAGATATTTTATCTTTGTTCATATACTAATAGATATTGCATATGGACTATGCAGTTTTTCAACAAAATTCTAGTGTTTATAAATGATAGCTCATAAACCATAAAAATAGTTATGTTGCATTTTGTGTAGGTGTGAATAATATAGGTGTTAAATTCTGGCTTGTTATTACTTTTTCAATTGTGTATGGTCAACTGCAGAGGCAGATGGACCCCACCCCTGTGCCAAGTGTGTACTGTATTCATTCAAAACTATTTCTTAATTGGCAATTATAAGACCTAAACTATTCAAGGGAGTTCGTAATGAATGAAACAAAGATCCTTCTCATCACAGAACTTACTTTCAACCAAGTTTTCAAAGAACAAAGCATTTTTTTGCATTTTAGTCTATATAGAAGGAGGAAAATCTTCCTCCTCCAAGAGATGCCTTGCCATAGTTTTTAATTAGAGCTTTTATATTTTCCTGTGCAATTGAAGAAAAACATATTTTTGCCAGTAGGCTGCCTTTCATTTAAAACAGGTCCCAGTTGCACTTTTTCAACTAGCTTTTTATTTTTCCCATGATAGTTTTGGCTATATGTTAATTACTCTCTAGATATTTCTTTAGGGTTTTATCTTTGTAAAATTGAAAGAAAAGATGAGGTTTAAAATGAGAAGACTATCATTACTTGGCGAAGTAGGCTAATAACATGTGATAGAAGCTGGAATTTATCCAGACATAATTTATCACAAAAAGTTTATGAGAAAAGTTTACTGCTATTCTTATTATACAGATAAGAAAGTAGGTTATGAGTTAAATATTTCAACCCGTTTTTTACTGGTAGTAAGTGGTGGAGTCAGATTTGTTCCCAGTTCTTGCTTATATTAGATGCTTTTTCATTATGCTATATTTCTTCCTGTAGATAATTTCTATGTTAGACGCTGTATCTCTCCACCCTCCTACCCTCCCTTTTTTCTTCCTTCATTTGCACATTTAAATGTATTATGAATTCTTTTTATTTTATCACTTGACTCTATTTAAGACAGATTTAATGCTCACCTCAATTGAATTGGGTCAGCTAATATTAGCAACTGATTTCCAGAAAACATTTCCTGTACTAATTTTAGTGAATACTTTTAAATAGCTTCCGTGGTTTTTTTTCTCGCTGTCTGGACCAAGAGCCCAGTGTAGTCTCCTGGCTGATATCAAGAGAAGCTTTATTTTGCTCATGTTTCATTTTTTCCCTCAGGTTTGCTTTCTCTCAGAGTGTCAGCAAATGGTACAGCGGTCAAATATCAGGCAGTAAATATGAAAAGGAGGTACCAGAGAGGCAGCGAATCCAGAGGCAAATCGACTGGCTCATGGATATCCTATAGCTGTGTAACTTTGTATTCTCCCAGCAATTTGACTATTAGTTGCATAGTTCTTCTTAGATGAATACAGAGTTAATTTTTATTTTTGCAATGTCAAGAAATTGTTTTTTTCATTTACCCTAATTTTTAGTGTACAGAAAATAAAAATCTCTAGATGTCCCTGGTACAATTCTTGACTTGTTGAGCATTTTATTAGTGCTTTTCATAAGTATTTTGTTTTCATATGATATGCTTAATCATCTTTACCTGAAATAATATTTAACTTATTAAAAAACTTTTCTACAGATTTAGGATTTGTTTGGTTGTTTGTTGAACAGAAAATGATTTTTCCAAAATTATGTATATATATAATGACTCTTGTCACTATCAACGTGTTTAGGACTTTTAAAAGATTATATTCTAGAATGTTCTGTTTCTTGCTGATATATTTTTAATTTATTTATTCATTTAATAAATATTTATTAAGTCCCTACACCATGCCAACTAGATTACTGCTCTAGACCTCAGAAATATATCAGAGAAGCAAATGAAAAACAAAATAAATATTGCCCTTCTAGAGCTTACATCCTAGTGTGTGAAGACAAATGTAGACAATAAACAACCACATTTAAAAGGTATAGGGTGAAAATAAACAGAGTATAGAGGCTCAGGAGTGCTGGTGTGGAGGATGAAGGTACATTTAAATACAATAATCAGAATAGTCCTCACTGGGAAGGAAGTGAAGTGGGTACCTGAGGACAACTGGGGCAAATGCATTAAGGTGAGGGTCCCCCTTGGGTGTTCAAGGAACATCTAGTGGTGCTGTACACTTGGAAAATGTAGAAAGAGAGAGGGGATGAGATTAAGATAATCTGAGTTTATGCTGAAGAGATCATCCAGGTTGATATATTAAGAGTAGATTGAGTGCCTAGAAGAACAGATTTGTCATCAATTCAGATAGAAAAAATCAAAGATAAGATGGTTTAGTTGGGAGGTGCAGTAGAAAGATGATGCTTAGTTTTGGGCATGTTTAAATTCATGTAACTCATAGATATCTAACTGTGGATATCAAGGAACCAGTTTGAGGTTCAGGAGTGAGGTCTGGGCGGACATACAAACTTGGCAGTCATTGTGATATAGAAGGTGAGGATTTGGAGTCATGAGGCTGAGTAAGAATAAAAGAAATCAGAAGAAAGTTACCAAAGACTAAGCCATGGGACATTCCAACATGAAGAGGTCTGGGAGGAGAAGAGGAAGGCAGTGGAGACTGGGAAGTGTTGCATTTTGAGATATGATGTAAAGCAATAGTTTTTGTTGTTGTTGCCCTGGAAGTGAAATAAAGAAAATGCATCAAAATAAGAGACAGTGATCAACTCTGACCAACTTTTGTAGGGTGATTGAGGGTGGCACATGGAGTGGGGCTGCAATTGAATGGAAGAAGGTTTGTAGTCACTGAGCATAAATATAACCATTTTAAGGAATTTTTTTACAAAAAGGAGTAGAAAAACATGGGAACACAAGAACAATAGAGGTTGTTTTTGATGATGTAGCTAAGACAGAAGAAATAAATAAATGTTTGTATATAGAAGGAAGGTGAACAATGAAAAATATAGGAGAAAGATGGTAGCCTGCTAGAACAATATCCTGAGAGAAAGATGGGCATAGTTCACAATAGAAGGTTTGGGATTAAAAAGATCATAGATAGATCCTTTAGATGAGCATATAACTAGGCAGAGTCTATCAGTACATGGGTAGAAATGGTAGTGGGGTTCTAATCTCTTCTGATTGCTCCCATTTTAGTTGTTTCATGTGTAATATTAATGGTCATGGTGATAGAATTAAAACTGGTCAACTCTTAATGTGTTCTAGACATTTAGCCTTATTAATTAATTTAATACCACAACAATCCTATGATGTCCTTATTCCCATGCCACAAATGCAGAAATGGAGGACAAAAGAGATTAAGTATTTTGCCCAAAGATATGGAATTTGTTGATGACCAACTGTATTTTCTTTGAGGAGATTTATTTTAGAACAGAGGGGATAAAACAAAATAACAAAACAGCAACTGTTTATGTGGGATTCCAGATCACATAGGAAATGGCAGCTAATTTGCTCTTAGAAAAATCACATCTAGTTTACTTTGAGTTTAAAGATAAATGAGAAACAAGATGAACAAGTGGTTTTTCTTCATATTTGTGTTAGTAGCCCTGGACAGATCTGGTTAAGTCATCTCAAAGCTGAGCTGTTTAAGCTGAAACTCTGAACTGAAGTAGATCTAAAGGGCTGTAACGTTCTAAAAGACCGACATCAATTGCTCCATTGTTTACTGACAGGCAGAGATAGTCTCCTGAAGCAGATGATTAAAAGACCATTATAGTTGCCCAACTCCATTTTCTGAGAGAATAAATACTTTTTTTTCTTATAGAAACTTGGGTTGAAATTGAAAACATTTAAGACCTATGCCATCAGCAAAAAGAGTTATGCCATAAAATAAATCCTTTGTAGAAACTGCTTTCCTTTCTCCTATCCAGTGTAATAACATTTTCTTTATGTATTGTTTTCATATATCCAACACACTATTAGCTTAATAATTATGATACAATCTTTGCTTTAATTCATTTCTATATTACTTACCATTACAGATTTTGTTGGTAATCTTTTGGCCTTTAATATTTCTCTTATACATACTCTTTTTCTTCCTTCTCACATGGTGGTAAAGTAGTTTAAGAAATGGCCAACTTCAAAAATAACTCTAGTGTGTGAGGAGGTTTAGGGTGAGAAAGTTGAGGAGGTAAAGAACTACAGATTGGCAATTACAAAATAGTCACAGGACGTAAAGTACAGCAAAGGGAATATAATCAATAATATTGCCATAACTATGTATGGTGCCAGGTGGGTACTAGACTTATCAGGGAGATCACTTTGTATGTTACATAAATGTCTAACCACTATGCTCTACACCTGAAACTAATATATTGAACGTCAACTGTAATTGAAAAATAACTTAAAAGTCACATCGGTATATAAATTTGGTAGTAATAATCTTAAGTGCATTTTTAATTTGATAATCTTAAACTCTGTACTAGATGTGGAAGCTATATTTTTTAATCATAAATCTTTAGAGCTCTTTACAAGTGGACAGCTTCATATAAACACTTTCTATGTTGGTTTCCTAGGGCTGCTGTAACAAATTGCCACAAACTGTGGTTTAAAGGGCAGAGATTTGTTCTCTCATAGTTCTGGAGTGGAGACGTCCAAAATCAAGGAGTTGGCAAGCTTGGTTCTTTCTGGGGACGTCAACGGAGGAGACTCTCCCTGCCTTGCTCCTAGCCTCTGGTGGTGGCCAGCAGTCCTTGGCTGTCATTGGCTTGTAGTTGCATCACTTCAGTGTCTACCTCTGTTATCATAGTGCTTTCCTCCCTGTGTGTCTTCCAGCATCTCTGAGTCTCCACATGACCTTCCTATAAGGGCACCAGTCATAGAATTTATGGCCCACTCTAATCCAGTATGACCTCATCTTAATTACATTTGCAAAGCCCCTGCGTCTTTGCTAGGGATGCCCTGACAACGTTCCACAAACCACATGCCTTAAACAGGAGAAAATGCTTGTCTCATAATTCTGGAGGCTGGAAGTCTGAGATCAAAGAGTCAGCTGGGTTGGTTCCTTCCCAGGGCTGTATGGAAATATCTGTTCTGAGTCTCTCTCCTTGGCTTATAGATGGCTATCTTCTCTCTGGGGCTCTGCACACAGCATTCTCCCTGTATCTGTCTGTTCCAATGACCCCTTTTTATGTGGACACTGATCATATTGAGCTAGAGCCTGCCTAATAATGATCTCGTTTTAGCTAGTTATATCTATAAAGACCCTATTTCTAAATAAGGTCACGTACAAGCTCTCCAGGGTTAGTATGCAAACATGGATTTGGGGGTAACATAATTTAGTCAAATTCTGAGGTTCTAGTTGGACATTAATTCTCGAGGAACAGCAAGCACATGTCTACTTTTTTCAAATTGAATTCCCCAGAAGATTTCACAATGCCCATTTTGAGAATATCAAATGTACATATCATTATGCCCATTTTATATGTTGAAAATTAATTGCTTATTGGGGTTAAATAACACCCCAAGGTCACATGGCTGCTAGTGAGGAAGGCTGGGCCTCCTTTTAAAGTCAAAACTCAAATGTCATGGGATGTTCAGGATCTCCAACAGATACAGATTCTCTGTGCTCTCCTGAGTGTTTTTTAAAATGTGTTTTTAAATATTTGTTATGTCAAGATTGATTACTATGTGCATTAGTCTAGCTCTTTGTATATATCCAAGTATTTGACTCTATATAGACAAAATGATTTAGATTATTTTTTATCTTCCCCTGAATTTTAAGCATTTTATCCAGCTGGGTACTTACATGCAAACGTGGTTTTAGTTAAAATTAAGATCCTATCAATTTAAAAGTGTAGCGGCATTGATTTTTAATGCTGTTTCATGTGTCATATTTAGGCGAAGTTCTTTTTAAAATAATTTTTAATTTAAGGCCTATTTTTTGTTTACTGTAATCCCATTCATGTGGTATCATTGTAATGACAGCATTAGAACAATTTAATATTGCCCATAATTCTCATTAAAGCATGTAAAACATTGCAAAAATCAACTTTAAACAATGACAAAAAGAAATCATAATAAAAGAAGTGGGGTCATTGCAATCATAATAATAATTTTCAAAAGTAGACAACTTGATTAATCAACAATGGTCTTAATTTTTTGCTCTTCCTTTCAGGTGTGAAGGAAGAAGGTCTTTATTCTCCCTTTCATCCTTTTTCTTTGAGGCAAAATCTTTAAAGCAACTACTCCAAAAAGAAATGACATATTGTCTCCTAGCCTTAGAAGGATAATACAAAAACTCCTCCACTCTCTTCTCTTTCTCTCGCAAAAGGGTCCCTGTTCTGTTTCCTGAAAAAGCTCAAGCTCCTCTTCTAGAATATTCTTCCCAATTTCCTCAAAGTGAAGGTTGAAGGGAAAAGAGAGGGGTAGAGGGGTAAGTGCGCAGAGCAGGTAGGAGAGAACAAATGGAACCTTGCCAAGTAGATGAGAAGTATTTGCACATATAGCTGTTTCTAGAACAGGAGGAGGGAGCCCTGGGTAGTTGTTAAGATTATATATGCCCCCTCTGATTTGGATTCCTAGGCCTCTTAGGAATAGATATATCCTCATAAAGCAGTCTTTGGAAAAAGGAATGCCTCAGAGGTAGGCATCTCAGCATCCTACCAGGACCCCTCTTGACTCCCATCCCCACTGTTTCACATACCTTCATGCTCTCACACACCGAAACCACCAGGGCAGCTTGGCTTTGCATCCCTTACACATAGGGAGAGTTCATCCACAGTGCCAAGATTTTTTAAATAAAAGAAAAAAATGAATGTGGATGGGAATTCTGTTGTTTTCAAGAAGTTTGGAACTCATTTTAGTGAAAATTAAAATTTCTATAAATTTGGATTCTGAAGAAGAGAAAATTTTTTCTATAATGACCATTTAAAATGTTTTGTATTCCAACTCACTCTGAAAAGCCAGGCAGGAATGAGATTTTTTTTCCAGTGAAGACCTTTGACCACCTGTGTGGTTTAACAAAGGTCATTTTGAGGAAGAAAAAGAAAACCACCATAAATCTTTGTAGGGTGTGTACTGGCATGTCAGAATGTCATAAAATGGAATATTTGGTTATCACAGTAATGCTTGCCTTCTTTCCTTTATTATTATTATTGTTGTCATTACTGTTGTTGTGACTGCTCTGTCTTGTGTTCTGTTGATGTTGCTTTGCTCCATTTTTGTGTTCTGTGCCCAAAAGGCACTGCTTCAGATTTCTTGTGTAGCTATTCCTTCTTTCTCTCAGCTTGAATCTACTGTGGGCAAGCTACCCATGTCCAGCACCACTGAGGCTCAGTTGGGCAGGGTATATTTTTTGCCCTGATGGAGCTTACTTTGCAATGACAGCCTACTTATAACAAGAAACAGGACATTTTTGTTGATGGCCGACTCAATATTTCTAATTAAATGTAACCTTGATTTGTATTAAAATTTCAAAAGTAAATGAGGGAATGGCTGTTTCTAGGAAAAAAATATGGTAATGATGCTGATATTTGGCACTGTGTTTCCTATAATAAAACATTTAATTAAATCTCTAAATGCATATGGAGCACAGAATATGCACATCAGAATAAAATACATCAGGCAAAACCAAAATTATAATTAGATCAGCCCTGTTGCCTAAGCCCACCTTAGTTGGTCTGCCAAATGGCAGTAGTTTAAAACTTTCTATCCACCTGTTTAAAAAAAATTAAGAAAGCCGATGCCGTACTTATACTATCTCTGTAAACCTTGGGAATGCTTTATCCACTGATAAAACAGCTGCTGTTATTGGGCTGCAGGCTGTCTCTTTGAGAGGGAAATTAATAACTGTCACTCAATAGCTCTTCCTACACTTGGGTTGAGTGTCTACTTTGTGCAGGAAACTGTGTTTGATCCCAGAGACACAGAGATAAAATGGGCATTAAAAGGCTGCCCTGGAAGTGCTAACTATGGGGCGAGGGCAGGAGAAAGGGAAAGAGAAAATAACAACGCAGTAAGCACCCTGAGGAAGAGAAGCAGAGGGGCATTATGGGAACACAGAAGGAGAGGTATCTATGGTTTAGAATAATTTTGTGATAAAAAGTTGTCCCTGATGTGAGCCCTCAGGAATGACTTTGAAATCCCTTGCTAGTGTGGTCAGTGGGATCATTTTCCTGTGTAACTTCAGGTTAAAATATTTCTGAGTCCTTAACTAATGTTTGCTTGTTTATTTGTGTGTGTGGGTATGTATGTATGTGTATGTGTAGGTCTCCTTCTTCATTGCCTGTATATCAGTTATTTTCTCTTACTGCTCCCACTTTGCCAGGTTTTACAGACACTGCCTGCTCACTTCTGAGGAGCTCCAGCTGATCTCTCCTGGGATGGAAAACAGAGCAGCCATACTTAAAACACAAAACGAAGAAAAACATTTGTTTGCGAAATAAATGCCAATAGGCTTGATATGAGCCGTTATGAGTAATCCATAGCAACTTAAATATGTTGACTTTGTTCAAAGACAATTACTTCAGTTTTATTTACTAAATAACTGAGGCTTTTGAGGAAGTAACTTCCCAATAAATGAGGTGTTTAATAAGCGTGAGGCTGTTGGAGCCAGCCCTGTCCTCACCAGGTGACCTCTCTGGGATGTGTGCCCGCATCGCTTAACCAGAATCTCAGGACATTGCAGACAATATGCTGCCACTTCTGTGTACCTGTGCCCTCCATCCTTCTCTGTTTCCCCACCTTAATTTAAAACCTCTGTATTTTTTTTTTTTTTTGCCTGAACCACTGTATTAGCCTCCTAACAGGTCTTTCTATTTCTGACTCTGCTCCTGGAATTCATTCTACATATAGCATCTAGTGTGATCTTTACTTTAATGTCTCAGATTAGATTATGTTGCTTCTTTTGAACTCCCTCAGGAATTTCTTGTTGCTTTTAGAATAAATGTAGGACTCAAGACCATGGCCTATGCGACCCTGTGTAGTGACCCTTGTCCACTTCCACCATCTCCTTCCGTAATATGTCTCCCCTTGCACTCTACTGTCTAGTTTGGATGTCTTTCTGGTCATTGGAATAGCCAATATCTGTCCTGCCTCAGGACTTTTGCACTTTCTGTTCCGTTTACCTTGAATATACAGTGTCTACCAGTCTTCCTAAGTCTTATAATTCCAGTCTTGGAAAAAACACCAGCTGTCTAAGCAGCATTTGCTGAGCTCTCCTTTGAGCAGATCTCACCTCACCTTCTTTCTCCAGTCATTACTTTATATACAATTGGATATTTCCTTCATTATGCTTTAATCTTTATATAAAGTTATCTTGTTGATTTATGTGCTTACATATTTACTCTCTGTCTGTCCCAAAAGAACATTTTTCTTCTTCACTGCTATATCCCCAGTAGTCACAGGGGATTTAAAAATATTCATTGAAAACATAAACAGCCCTAAGAAACAATGCACTTCATTGGAGAGATCCTTCATCTCCCACTATCTGCATTTATTTGAGTAATACTACACCTGGAATCATTCCTCACCAGACATAGCATGTAAGAATATATTCTCTTCCTTTCTACTCTGCAATCATGATTTGTTTATGGCTCCCCAAATGAAGAAAATTTCAAAGCCAACATCAGAGTCCTTAACTAAGAAATAACAGTGTTCAGTGGCTCAGTGTCTGACAGATATAACTTGGACTCTGTTGCAGGGGCCCTCAGGGCCCAGTAGCTGCCAACAGCCGAGGCTCTTGGCTCTCTGCCTGTGCACGTTACTTCCAGCCTTATTGCCTCTGTGCTGAATTTATATTTTAATACAGGATGCCAACAGTGCATTTGTGTAATAGGAGCATGGAGAATGATTTTTCTTTTCCAGACCAAAAGCTTCATTTTTTCCTTTCCACTTTCTAATTTAATTTCCTTTTCCTCTTACTCAACCCCGGTTTCCTTCCTGTGATACATATATCTTGTCTCGCAATTATTTTACTTTCTTTGTCCTTTTTCTACCATCCGTCTCTGTGATAGGACTTTTTGCCACTGTTTCTGCTAAGGAATATCATTTGGCATTTGTGAAGAGGCAGAGCCTGAGGTCTGGATGATCTAATAACAGGTCAAACTGGATTTGTTTAATGGATATTCTACACACCATCAAAAAGCCCTCCAGAGATCTGTGCTGGGGGTCTCCTTCCTTATGATTTAGCCCTTAGTTGATTCCTATCATATTCACATGCACATGCATCCAGACAGTTATATTTTCTTCTTTTATTTAATATTAACAACTACTTTCTTTCCCAGAAAAAAACAAAACAGAAACCACTTTATAAAATAGGGCCAACCAGAGGATGAGACCTTATTGTATATACAGAACCATGGCAGAGTTTTGGGTAATGGTTGGTACCCAGTAAATTGTTGATAAATAAAGTAACATTTTGAGCATGACAGCTGATGGGCAGCTTGGATTACTAAGATTCATGGAGAGGCCACTGGCTTTTCTAGTGGATAGTGGAGACTGCACCTAGACGGTTGAGGGTGGAGGAGCATGGTAAGAGCATTACAGAGCATCTAGAATACTGAATCTCTATTGGAGAGACAAATATGGCAGTAAGAAAGACTAGATCAATGTCTTAAGACATTTTCGGAGTTGATGAAGAAAAGGGTGTTAGATTCCTGGAAGAGTTGGCCTCATGGAAAGTCAATCAGGGATGTCAAACCAATCCCTGTGCTCAAAATAGATTTACACTTAAACATTTTAGTGTCGTTGTCTTGAAATTTATAATAATCTTTGAACATGGGATTCTGCATTTCCATTTGGCACTGAGCTCCACAAGCTGTGCAGCCAGTCCTGGTTCCTGGCTTTGCTGGCCTTTTCCCCATGGTGCATACTCCTAGGTGCTCGTATGATTAGAAAAGACAGTGGAATAGAAACTTTCTGTGCAAGTTGAAACACTCGGTTAAAACCCTTAACTGAAACACTACAAACATTTGTGTTGTACCCTTATAGTTCCCTGCACATCTAAGGGGAACGATGGAAAAAGGACATGGTGTAACCTGGGGAAATAAAAGGTCTGGTTTTTTATGCCTATTATCATTGGTTTGTTCACTCTCTCATAAAATGGTTATTAAGTGTCTAATATGTCCTAGGAACTATAATAGACACAGGATAAAAACAACTGTATGTGGTATTTGCCCATAAGGGGAAATCAAGCAAGGGATAAAAAATAATTATTTAATAGCTACTGTTTGTACAGTGCTTATCACAAAGTGGCCGTTGTTTTTAGGATTTTATATAGTCGTATGTTGCTTAGTGAGGAGGATATGTTCTGAGAAATGAATTGTTAGGTGATTTTGTTATTGTGCAAATGCTTAGGAATCAGGACGAACAAAACAACATGAAATTAAGTCACGCAGATGAGAAAATGATGCAATCAGGAGCTGTGGTAAACACGAGATGCGTGAGGCTGCTGCCAGTATAACATTTCCTACTGTTATCTAGCAAACATTTTATCAGTAGAAAGAGTATACTCTAAAGTAATGATAAAAGGTATAGTATAGTATATAGTAAATACATAAACCAGTAACATAGTTTATTGCCATTATCAAGTACTACATACTGTATATAATTGTACATGCTATACTTTTATATGACTGGATTACAGTGGGTTTGTTTACACCAGCATCACCACAAGCAGGTGAGTACAGCTGCAACACAACTAGGCAACAGGATGTTTTCAGCTTCATTATACTCTTATGAGACCACCATCGTATGTGGGGTCCATTGTTGACCGAAACATCATTATGTGGCACATGACTATATTAACTTACTTAATTCTCACAAAAGCCCTTTGGAGTTGTTACTATTGGTATTCCCACTGCACTGATCAGGAACATGAGGCACAGATAAGTTACATAAACTGTGTAAGGTCTCACAGCTAGAAAGAGGTAGAGCCAGAATCCAAAGCCAAACACCTTAACTCTATTGACTGTGTGTGTAGCTACTAAGTGTACGAAATGTTAGAGGTGCTATGAGGGAAGTAATTAAAGTTTATGTAGGATAGGATGCTGCCCAAAGGAGGAAATGACCAGCTCTCTCGGATGGGAGATGGTGAGAAAATATTTTATCATAATAACTTTGCTTGAAATGGGTCTTTGAAGAATGAGGAAACGGCCCCTCCATGAAGGAAGAGGATTTCCCAGGATGAGGTGAGAGGGTTGGCTGGGTAGAGAGCAGCATGTGATCAGAGAATGCATTGAAAGATAAACCTGGATAAGGCAGCTTCTGGATCTTTGCGTCTGAGGAGCTTGGGGGTTTTCTCTAGGTGATGGCGAGTCATTAAAAACGTCAAGCAAAGGTTTGACATCATCTGGTGAGCACTTTAGACTATTCTCTCTGACAGCAGTATAAATGACAGAATCCAAAGATGAGGCAAGAATATTATACAATGGTGTGTCATTGACCATGAGCAATGACTGAGGTAGGAAAGAAGAAATTAAGGATAAGAAGTGTTTATTGGCAGCTCCATAGGACTGGGGGGCTGACTGGTTGTTGAGAGATCAGAGTAAGGGATGGAGCCTTGAATGTCACTGGCCAGAGCCTTTCTCCTTGACCTGTGGTTCGTACTGTCCTTAACCAGCTTTCTCTAACATGGTTTCCTCACCAGGACTGAAGAAGGAGGAATAGGATAGAGAATGAGTTAAAATGAAGGAATGAAGTTTGAGAAAATGGGAAGTACAAGTGGCAGAGGAGGAAGATAAAAGGAAAACAAAGACCCCTCCCCCTTAAAAAACAAACAGAAGGACTGGATGGAATACTGAACAGTTTTTTATCTGCTATATGCTAAATGTAAGGCAAACTGTTGAAAATAATGCCACACACACCTATATTTATTTTACTGAGTCATCTTTTAAAAATAGAACTTGAAGGGGAGATAATTATGTCAGAACAAGATAGAGATGGGTGACAGGAAGTGGGCAATGAGACAGAGGAAAGAGTCACGACTCTGTAACTAACCCTTAGTTGGGGACATCTTGAAAATGAGAATATGTGCACAGACAACAAATCACAAATTGTCAACTGGAAAGAAATCATTTAGTTAAATGAAAATTGCTAAGAACAGACAGGTGCATAATTTATGTAGATTTGTATTAATGCCATGATAAATGAACATAATTTTTTTAGAACACTAGTAACTCAGAAAATACATGTTCATTGAATTCAACATGTATTTTTGGAGTACTGAGTGGTATGCTTTATGCTAGGGATTGGAATACAAATCCAGTCTATACAAATTAGTAACACATAGAGACATACGCATGTACACTACACTCAGGTATTTGAAATCTAGCATGAAGGCAAATTTTAAATAATCAATGACATATACCACAAGACCAGAGAGGTCATGGGGGCTGGAAATAAAATGTTATAGATAGCCATAAGAATTCAAAAACTTACTGAGTTGGATGTTAATCAGAAAAGTTCTTTCAAAATTGATAAGAAACTCAAATGTAAGTCATGACACCATAAAAGTCCTAGCAGAAAACATAGGCAGTAAAATTTCATATATCTCACATAGCAATTTTTTGCTGATGTATCTCTTTGGGCAAGGGAAATAAAGGAAAAAATAAACAAATGGGATTACATCAAAATAAAAAGTCTTTTGCATGGCTAAAGAAACCATCATCAAAATAAAAAAAGAAACTGATTGTATGGGAGAACATATATGTCAATGATACATTGGACAAGGGTTTAATCTCCAAATTATATAAAGAACTCATATGACTCAACACCAGGACAACAAACAACCCAATTAAAAAATGGGCAAAGGACCTGAATAGACACTTCTCCAAGGAGGACAAACAGATGGCCCATAGACATATGAAAAGATGCTTAACATCACTAGCCATCAGAGAGATGCAAATTAAAACTGCAATGAGATATCACGTCACAGCAGTCAGAATGGCCATCATTTAATAGATGAACAAACAACAAGTGCTGGTGAGAATGTGGAGAAAAGGGAACCCTAGTGCAATGCAGACTGGTGCAGCCACTGTGGAAAACAGAATGGAATTCCCCCCACCCCAAGTTAAAAATGGAACTGCCTTATGATCCAGCAATTCTATTGCTGGGAATATGCCCTAGGAATCCTGTAACACCAATTCAAAAGAATCTATGTTCATGGCAGCACTATTTATAATAGCCAAGTGTTGGGAACAGCCTGTTCCCTGTGGGAACAGTCTAACCCACCAGTAGATGAGTGGATTAAAAAACTATGGTATATTTACAGAGTGGAATGCTATATAGCAGAAAAAATGAAGGAATTCCTACCTTTTTCGATAGCATGAGTATAACTGGAGACTTTTATACTAAGTGAAATAAGCCAGTTGGTGAAAGACAAACACCGTATGAGTTCACTTATAGCTGGAATCTAATGAGCAAAATAAACTAATGAGCAAAATAAGACCAGAGGTATAGAAACAGGGAACAGACTGACAGCTGTAAGAGGGGAGAAGGGTAGGAAGATGGAAGAAAAGGGAAGGGATTAGTCGAAGAACATATATGAATGGCCCAAGGACATGAACAATGGTGTGGGAATCAACTGAGGAAGTAAGGGTTGGGCTAAGTGAAGGGGGATGAAGGGGAAAAATTGGGACAACTGTAATAGAATAAACAATAAAAAGAAGAAGAAACAGAAAAGTTCTTAAACTAGGTAATATTTTGGATTGGCCTTGAAGAACGAACAATCTCTCAGAAGGCAGAGATGTAAGGCTTTTGTTTAGCAAAAATAAACAACAACAAAACAAAACATAGCAGTTAAAGTCTGGGGGCAGTGAGTATGCAGTTATTGGGATCATAGAACATACTAATTGTGATGGAATATTGGTTGTAGTGAAATATCCAAAGGCCTAGCAGCCCAAGATGTGTGGTTTCACTATCAACTGCTATGTATGAATGATGTTTTTGGCATGTGATTGTGATAACAATGAGTGTGGTTTCAGAGGAGGGTCAGCAAGGAGCAGGAAGTGTGGGTAATTGATTAAATTATATGAAAGGAAACTAGATAAGAGGCAATAGCCCTACGGTTTATGTAAAAAGTGGTGGAGGATAAATAAAAAGTTGATATATTTGAGAGACATTTCAAAGCAGAATTGGAAACTGATTGCAAAAACATGAAGGCAGGAAGTGAGCAAAAAGACATTGGCCCAGTTAACAGCAGATTGGAGACTGTATGGCCCAGAGGCAGGTGATGCTATTAATAAACCATTATTTCCAGATCTACCCCAGAATAGATGAGCATATGAAATTTTCAGCAACATTGATCATGTGAATGAATTTACCACTCTTTTTATTTATTCCTATCAATGTGGAAGTGTAAGGGAAACTATTTATGCCATTGTAGTGTCTTCAAATAAAATATTAGCCCCATTAACACAAAGAAATTCTTGGAAAAAATCCTACATTCAGCTTTTACCAAAGAAGAGAATAAAAAGATGATGCATCTTCTGCACTAAAATTTCTCTATTACTGTCATTTCTGAGCTGTGTATAGTGCTAGATTTCCCGACAAAAAATGAATAGGGTACATAATACTTCTCTCAGAAAAAAAAGGCCACCCACAGCCATAGGCTGTGTGAGTATAATTCTCACTGACAAGCCAAGATTAAGGAATGTATACAAGGCCAATTGCACAGACTCTGCCTGTTTTTCCAGCTATTTAACTGTTCATATCAAGTGTTGGTTTATTTGCATGGAAGTGGAGTTGACCCAAAGAACTTGAAAGTGGTGAGACTACATGTCTTGCTGTGGGAAATACAGATGGGACTGGTAAGGTTTTTCCCTGAGTCTTCTACACCTAGATCATTAAAACCACATCATCCTCAGAGAAAGCATGAGAATACAGAATGTGGGACATGAAGTAGAAAATTATCTAAAGCAAAGGCAGGAACATCTGGCGAGATCAGAGCATGATAGAATGCCCAGATTGCCTTTTGATGCTGACCTGCTGGAAGAAGAAGAGAAATAGTTCCAGGGGGAAAAAAATAAGAGGGAAAAATCAAACTCATTTTGACATTTTAGGAAAATGAAAGTTATCATTTGTCAAGTGTTCATACTGATCATACTTCCTAATATGATTCAATTAAGAAAATTACTTATTATTTGAGATTTCTGAAAAATAAAACAGCAAAGTTACTGGCTGACCTAATTAGTAAACACAGCAAGTTGCCACATTTCCTGCCCAATACCAGATGCAGGCCTTAGTGGAGCACACACTGCCTTCCACATCATTGAACAAATGACTTCCTTCAGTGCACTAATTATGCTGAAAGAGTTAAAAGAGCCTCTAAATGCATTCGACACCCGAGGGAGTATTGAGTTCCAGAGAAGCTCAGCTGACTGAAGAGCCAGAGTATGACTTTCTGAAATCCAAAATGCAAGCAGCCTGGCCCACCACCATCCACAGCAACATATATTTCTTTCTCTTAGTTCACTTTTTTCTTTCCGTGTCCATGTTGGTAGCCTCTAACATGGAGTCCACATAAACTTCAGTGAAGGTTGACTTTAGTGAAAGTTAAACAAGGCTTGTGAATTCTGCCCTTAAAAGGCTTTGGCATGCAAGTAAGCAATACTGATTGAAGGGAGGCAGCAGGGGGGTCTACTGACTGTGCAGTTAAGAAGCTCAGTCTGATGGGAAAGGGAGTTAGGGTAGGTACATACATTTTGTAAATGTAAGGGACTATGGTAATGTTCATTAGTGAAGAAGAAGTGAGTCTTGGAAGGCTTAAAAAGAAGGAGGAATGATACCTAATTGTGAATGTGTTTTGCATGAGGTTAGAGAGTGGACAATCAGAAACTGATAGGATTTTGAGGTGACCTGGAATAATACAGACTGTTGACAGGTAGATATGGAAGGAGAGAATGTGTGCCAAGAAAGAGAATAGAAGGAGCCAAAGGAGGCATGGAGGTGGGAAAGAATAAGGATCATGACTACAGTGTAGCTGGAGTTGGGCTTGGAAACAGGTAAGACTTGCCAGGAGAGAAAGATTGATTGGGACTTTTGTGAAGGACTTTGAATGCCAGTGAGAGGATTTTACATTTAATTTGGTAGGCAAAGGAGAGCCTCCAGATGTTTGTGCATAAAAGAGTGACATGATTAAAAATGTTTTAGGAATATTAATTTGCTAGTTGTCTTTGGTTAGATTGATGTTATAAGAGGCTGGGACTTGCAAAAAATTGTTAATGGTCTTTCATATAATCGTGTCATCTGACAAGTATTTGATCAGTGATTTTAAAAATCTCATAAATACTTAAATTTTCCTGCAGTCCCATTGATATCTGTTTAAAAGGCTCCAAAGGGCTGACAATAAAGTATGTTATAGCTTGTTTTGTTTCCCCTCCTTTTCTCAAAGAAAGAAAGGTATTTTGGAAGAGCCGGTAGGTAAATTGAAAGATTGTACTCTGGGAAAAGGGTGGGGCTTCTGGCTTGTTCCCTATGCATTAGCTTTGGAAAGACTTATGGCTGGATTCATGGCTTCCTCGTCTGGCTCTGTCACTGCCTGGCTGTGTGGCTTTGAACAAGTCATGTCACCTCTTTGGTCTTCAGTTTTCACTTCTCTGAAATGAGAGTTTGGGCTCCATGACCCCTAGGGTCATTTCTGTATTTCTTCACATTTTCAGGTTTTTATAAGAAAAAAGGCAATTGCAGTGGATAAAAGGGTTAATATGTGTCTGCATTTTCTTCTGCCTATTTCACTGACTCCCCTAGAATTCTAGAAAGAAGGATTAGTTCACTTCATGCATGAATTTAATGGAGCATGAGCTCGTTTCATTTCTTGCAACAGTTTAAATGCCATCTTTAATGTTTTCTTGTCATGCTACTGTTGCTGTTTTTTCCTGTTTCTAAGAAACTAAACTGTTGCAGATGTCTGCTCCCATGTCCTACAATGAATTAAGGCTACATCCAGGGTACATTTTCTTCTTTATATTTAAAAAGACTTAGAATACTGATTTAAATGAATTAGCTGTGGTATAATATTGGTATATCTTAGTTATATCTGCTAGGGAATCATTTAAATAACCTAGATTTGCTGTGAAAACACAAATACAAGAAAGTTAAGAACAAAAAGAAGCTATTGCATTTTAATTAATTAATTATAGCTGAACATAGAGAATATTAGGCAACCGATGGTGGTGTTTCCAACATATGGCTCATGGGTTGTCTAATTTTTCTTAACTAGGAAGATAATATGGTTAATCATTCTCCTTTATATTTTATTATCTTGTTCTCTCTCTCTCTCTCTCTCTATGTTACCCTCCTGTTGGGAGAATTCAGCTAGTTTTGTAAAAGGCTTGTGAGGATAACATGATTGATATATATTAAAGTGACAATCTTCTTGAACTCTACAGTAACTGTCAGAGATTACATCCATATCTGTTTTGTCAGACAGGTGTAGAAAATGGGTGAGTCAAATATTTTCAGCTCCATCCACTTGCCATTTCTTTGATTGCAGTTGTTTTTGGATTTATTCTATGATATTTAAACAGTATTTAGCAGACTGACTATGCTGGGGATTTCACTGTTAGAAGTGTTGTTCTCTTTAAATTTTTCCCTTCCTATTTTATGGAACAAAAATGGACAAATGAATTAGAAGGTGAAAAACTGGGGTAAAGAAATGATATTATATGAATTAGAAAAAGTATCCTTGATATGGGTTTTAGAGATAAACTAATGTGAACCATTTCTGAGATATGAGCAGGTATTTGGTGATTGCAGAATTTGAAAAGACTGCTTCTTCCCTCCTCCCAGTCAATATGTTCATGCGGGTGTGGTATGATTGGGAGAGTCTCTGTCTTTCTCTTCTCTCTTTAGAAGACACAAAAGATGTGTATTTGAAGCTACAGATAATGAACCATTTACTAAATAACCTGCTATGTAATATTTATGACTTAGATAATAGATTCTTACTTTAGTTAGTGATATAATATTAAAAGAATATGGTAACTAATAAAATAATAAGATAATTAAGGAGTACTCACTCAAGGAAATATTCACCTGTATCTGCCTAGAAAGCCTTGAAATGTTTAATGAAATGATGTAAGTCTTTAAGGAGCTTTTAGACACACATCAATTGAATTTTAAGAGTTACAAGAGGTTTGAAAAGCTCAGTACAAAAATAAACTAAATTCACTGGTAAGACTGTGGACTTTGTTATAATATAAAGGATGATAGAAACATATTTGAAATTTAGTATGATTCATTTTTCTATAGCTAGTAATATAACTTTGGCAATTGAATTTAATTTAGCATCTATATCACAATATATTCAAATGTGTCAAGTCCCTTCTCCTTTTACAGCTTGTAGGTCAGAGCTCAGATAACTTTCTGTGTTCTAGAGACATTCTGTGTCTGCTCTGACTGATATGGCAGCCACTAGTTACATGCGGTTGTAGGGTATTCAAGATATGGCTAATGCAACTGAGAACCGTTTAATGTTATTTAATTTTTATTAATGTAAATTAAAATTTAAATAGCTATCAATGATTAATAGCTACCATTTTAGAAAATAAAAGTCATCTAGGATTTCCAAATTTGAGTAACAGTTTAATGTCTGTGTTTTAAAATTTTTTTAATCCGGAAGAAAATAGGTAGACATTATTATAGGAAATTAACTTATTTAAATAGAATATATAAAGTATTTTTTTCATTGTTGTTCAATTACAGTTGTCCCCGTTTTCCCCCCATTGCTCTCCCTTGCCCCACCCACCCCTCCACTCCCTTAGTCAGTCCCCAACTTGTTGCCCATTACTACAGGTCCTTTATACACGTTCTTTGACTAGACCCTTCCCCTCCTATCCCCTTTTGTCCCTTTTCTCCCTCCTCTCTGGTCACTGTCGGTTTGTTCTTTCTTTCCATATCTCTGGTTCTATTTTGCTCATTTGTTTGTTTTGTTCATTAGATTTCACTTATAGCTGAGATCATATGGTATTTGTCTTTTGCCCCCTGGCTTATTTCACTTAGCACAGTGCTCTCCAGTTCACTCTATGCTGTCTCGAAGGGTGGGAGTCCCTTCTTGCTTTGTGTTTCTTAGTGTTCCTTTGTGTAAATGTACCACAGATTTTTGACCCATTCATTTACTGATAGAAATTTAGGCTATTCCCAGCACTTGGCTATTGTAAATTGCAAGGCTATGAACATTGGGGTGCATAGGTTCTTTTGAATTGGTGTTTCAGAATTCTTAGGGTGTAATCTCAGCAGTGGGATCACTGGGCCAAAAGGCAGTTACATCTTTAGTTTTTTGAGGAAATTCCACACTGCTTTCCACAGTGGCTTCACCAGTTCACATTCCCACCAACAGTGCATAAGGGATCCCTTTTCTCCATATCCTTTCCAGCACTTGCTGTATGATTATTTTTCATCAGTCATGTTAGAATAATACTATAAAATTTCCCTAACCAGCACTTTACAAATTCTTTTTTGCAGGAAAATTATTATCACTACTTTAAAAGTAAAACAAAAGTCATTCAAAACAATTCGTTACAACAAAGGCTATTTTATGTAGGGTGTTCTTGCTGATACTTTTCCCAAGAGATATATACTTAAGAACTTTTTGCTTTTAGAACTAATGTATGTCATATTTTCTCCTAAGGATATACAACAGATTGGCCACATACCCCCAGTTATTCTAGAATGGGTTCCTGAAAATGACTTAATCATTTAGAGATATATTTATTTGTTTTTATGACTCTCGGCTTACAAACTTGTCACAAAGTTTTTTTAGAGATTTTAAATTGACCATTATAACAGTTGACATTTCAAATCATTTTCTAAGACTGTGCTAATGATTCATAATCTGTTCTAAATTTTCAAACACTAGCTGTTGCCAAAAACAGCAAAACTATAACAGTGGGAGAAAAATATAGATTTCCTTTAGGATCTCTTGGAGGTCATTGACTGGGAAACAAAAAAATTTCATAAAACTTGCTCATGAGGAGACGAATGTCATCAACAGCAGTATTTTCTTTTTTGTTTTCTTTGCTTTACTCTGATCTGCCATGGTTTGAAGTTGAACACATTAAATGAAAACATTTGCAGTTTGTGATATTCTCACATATTAACCTAGAGCCGAAATACGTATGACGTGCATCATTGCATCATATCAAGGAGCACTGGTTTCTTTGTAGCAAATAAGCTTATTCCAGTCATTGGTATAAATCTCTTAATTTTAAGATTGTTATTCTTTTACTCATGCTTTTCTTTTTTATTTGAAAGTTTTTTTATTGTTGTCCAAGTACAGTTGTCTTCATTTTCCCACCACCACTTTCTCTGCCCCACCCACCCCCACCTCCCACCCTCAATCCTTCTCCCCTTTGGCTTTGTCCATGTGTCCTTTATACATGTTCCTTAACCACCCTTCCCTTACTCTCCCCCATTATTCCACTCCTTTCTCTCCTCTGGTTACTGTCAATTTGTTCTTTGTGTCAATGTCTCTGGTTATATTTTGTTGTTTTTTTGTTTTGTTGATTAGGTTCCACTTATAGGTGAAATAATATGATATTTGTCATTCATCACCTGGGTTATTTCACTTAGCATAATGCTCTCCAGTTCCATCCATGCTGTCGCAAAGGGTAGGAGCTCCTTCTTTCTTTCTGCTTTATAGAATTCCATTGTGTAAATGTACCACAGTTTTTTTAATCCATTCATTTACTGATGGGCACTTAGGCTGTTTCCAGCACTTGGCTATTGTAATTTGTGCTGCTATGAACATTGAGGTGTATAGGTTCTTTTGGACTGGTGTTTCAGGATTCTTAGGGTATAATCCCAGCAGTGGGATTGATGGATCAAAAGGCAGTTCTGGGTTTTTTTTTTTTTTTTAGGAAATTCCATACTGTTTTCCACAGTGGATGCATAAACAAATCAACAAACAACAAGTGCTGGTGAGGTTGTAGAGAAAAAGGAATGCTAGTATATTGTTGGTAGGAATGCAGACTGGTGCAGCTGCTGTGGAAGCAGTATGGAATTTCCTCAAAAAACTCATGCTTTTTTTAATAGCAGCTTGGGTTTTTCCTAATTTTAGCAAGGAACATGTCACTTATTTTGCGTGCTTATTTTTTTTCCTCACAAAGACTCATGCTTTAAATTATTCAAGCAGCTGGCTGTACATTTCATCCAGGTGAGATTTTTTTCTTTTTATCTGTTGTCTGTTCAACAAAGGAAACCATTCAGCATTGTGTGAATTCTTCTGCTGTCTCCTGTGAGGCATTTGTTGATGTTGTACCTGATTCCAGTATTTGTCCATTGAACGGCTCTCTTTTATATCTCCAGATCTTTCTTTTTATGTGAATGCTCGTTTTGCTTCCTGTCAGATAGTGCTCTCATCTTCTATCATTTGCAGAGCTGGAACTTTAGACAGTGAAAATAGTTCTTAATAACTTGAGCCTGGCAGCCGGGGGAAGCAAGCTTTCTGGAGCCCATTGGTTACTGGAGAGGGCTTGAATTCCTCACCTTCTGGATATCCTTGCTCTGTGTAGAACATGCTCTTCTAGTGGAGACTGTTTTCTGTTCTTCTTAGAGATGTGAGAATGTCATTTGGCCATAGAGCAAGCCACTCAGCTGAGGAAAAAACTCACAAAATTTCTCTGTTATTCCTTTTATGATCAATACTTTTTATGCCAGAAATTCATAAGAAAATGCCTTAGATTTTGCCTTTAATCATAGCCATTGAGCATCCAAGCTGTGCAGAACAACTTATTATTTTGTGATTATGATCTTAGATATGGAAGAGAACATGTAAATATGTACACAAAGAAAGGAGTTATAGGATACTGCAAATAAAAGTTTTAAATATGCATTCAGTTAGTATGTAAAACCTGTAGTTATAGTCTAATAAAACTGGGAAGAATCTTAGAGATACTTCAAGCCACATCTTCATTTTTAAGAAATTAACTTGTTTGGGGGCCTGATGTAACTTAAATTTTGTGTAAAAAGCTGAATGTAATCTTTTAATTACTTAATGAGGTCAAAGCACTTTTTCAGGGCATTATATAAATAACAATTATTACTGTATAAGCATTTTTAACATTTATATAATCCTCTTTCTTTATTCTTCAATTTAATCACAATGGTGAGGGATGTAGCTCAGTTGTAAAATATTTTGTTACTCTTTTTTTTCCCCTGAAGTCTTCTAAATAGGATAATCTAATTATATCCCTATACACGGACTATATTCCCACACTGGGGTTGATCTAATGTAATTAGGTTGGCAAACACCATCCCTAAGTTTCTAAAAATTAGGCTTCAAGAAGAGCAAAACAATTAATTGACGATTACCTTTTTCAATTAACAAATACTTCTCAAATTAAAATATTTCTCTTTTTTCAGAGATAGCCTTTTTTCTCACTACATAAAGAAAATAATAGTTTAGATTTAAAGGAAAAGCCATGTAACAACAGGTTTTAAAATATCCAGTGAAAGGTTGTTTGAAGCTTGAGAATCCTTCAAATAGAGGCCTTTCAGCAAGCTCTATATTAAATTTCTATTAGATGACTCTCTTTGAATCATATATGCACAACTAATTCCTTTATTTCCAACTCCTTTACATCTTGTTTCATATTGTTGGCTTAAATATCTGTACCTTCATTTCTTCAGAAAAGCTTGACTTTGTTAAAACACTGAAGACATCAATCTCCACTTCGGACTTTATCAGACTTGTATAATTATAGTTGAAAAAGCCTTCAAAATTCAATAAATTCTTTTTAGCTTTTCTAGAAAAGTTTTTTTTATAGTGTATACCAAAAATTCAGAAGAGCTTGTAAAATGCTGAAGGTTAAAGAAGGCAAGAGTTGTTTGAGAGGATTTTTTTTACAGATAAAGGAAAAGAAAAAAATGCATGTGTTTAGAATAAATTATCTTTTTCAGTTACTTAGGAGCCATGCCTGGGGAAGTGAACAAAGGCAGGGCCAAGTCAAATGTAATTGGGAAGCTAAGCTATTTTGGAAGGTATTACCAATTCTACAGAGACAAGGAAAAAAGTATTTTTAGGGAAGCACTTAAACGGCTGATATTCTTTCCAAAGCAGGAGGGAGATTTTTCAAGGCTCAGAGCTAATGTTTTCTTCTATTAGCATCTTGAACAGTGAACAGTCATCTTTTTAAAGTAAAATATTTGAAATTTTTGAATCCCTAACTGTAATTATTCTCATACTTATCTACTCTTCTTTAATTTGGGAGTGAGTCTGGTATATTTAGGGTTATAAATCCAAAGGCCATTTCAAAATAAAGCTGGGTATAATCTTAAAGAAAAAAAAATTAAAACTATATTAAGTATATGTTGTGGCAGAGTTCTGCCTTTTCTCCCAAATCAAGTATATTCTAGTATATTCTAGAATCTAGATTCTATTCTAGTCTAGTATATTTCCTTCAGGTGGATCATATGGACCATTTTTTTATAAGTACATCTCATCCTTACCCCCTTTTGGGGTGCAATAATCCATTTTAATATCACCCCTATTTAATATTATCATCCTTCAGAATTTCTTCTCTTTTACAGAAAGACTTACAGTCTTCTGTGAGGTCTATTTATTATCTCTGCAAGTACATGTCTTTTTAAACATCATTGTCCTTTAAAAGTTCTTTTCTTACTTGTTTCCCTATTTTAGAGTAATATCCTATTGACACGTCTTGCTTAAATTTTCTTTCAAGTGCTACAAACCTCTTGACTTTGTTACTCCAATTAACATTGTATGCAAATATTGAAGTTGCTGGAGGATGGGGAGGGAGATTCTTGGAAGAGTCAAGAATGAGAGGTATAGTAAAGAAATGAAGGAGAGAAGAGGGTGGGTTCAGTGGCAGTTACTCAGAGCAGGGGTGCTTCAGAGAAAATTTTAAGATGAGAACCAGCAGGTAAGTTGCCTTCTTAGGAGATGCAGGTGTGGTGTGACAACTTGGCCTTCTCATTGATCTTTCTGATTGGTAACTGCATTGGTAGTTTTAGATTTAAATAATCTGGGAGGGATAAATTCATATGGAAAGGGGTTATTTTGAATCAGATGTGTGGTTTAAGTTATTATCATTAGCAACTATCTGTGAAATGGTCACTGAGTAAGGAACGTCCTTTTAACAAAGTACGAAGAGGTTTGCACATGTAGAGAATACTGAATCTTTGTTTGGAGTAAGAATGTTTATGATTGCTGTACTAGTTGTTCATCTTTTCTAAGTGCAGATTTTTTAATTTTCAGGGCTTAACGATCCTTTTTCCCCCTCCTATTTATTTTGGGGTTTAACTTTCCTTTCACTCCTGAAAAACCCAAAGCAGTAAAAGGCTTTGTCCTTGGCACTTCTGTGTCCATTTGTGTGTGTGATCTATATATATATAGGGTGTGGGGGGAGACAAAGTGTTTGTGTAGATGTATGTATATATGAGAGAAAGAAAGAGATGCTACCAGAAGCAAGAATTTCACTTCTATCTTTGTACTTCAAATGCTGGTTTTTATCCCAGAGTTGTTTTTGAAGTATAATATTTTTTGACAACTCAGTAAGTACAGATATTTGTAGTTACCTATACCCATGGCTACGAGAATAAATCTGGCCTAACTAGGAGTAAAATTTATTCTGAATGACAGTTATTTACTTGTGGTTGTTTTTCAGCATACATTCTGAAGAGGTGAAAATAGGTTTTCATTCCATAAATTTTTGGTCTTTGTTTTTCTTGCATTACATATTAAAATTAGTTTGTGGTAAATTAAACCTTGTTGTTTACCTTGTTAATTATGTTTTTGTAATTTCCAATTTCAAGAAATGGTTTAAAAAGTTTTATTATTTTATAATGAACTTTACTATTTTCTCCTTTCTTAAACCAACAAAATTTGATCTGGGAACAGATTTTTTACAGCTGGGTTATAAACCCTTGGAAAATGTTGTTTATAATAGAAATGCTGCCATAAACTTAAATCTACCAGTGCTAGGAGGCAGCCTTCAATCTTCGTGATGTGCTGACAACATAGAAGTTTGTTTTCAGATGCATCTGCAATGTCTATCTTGAGCGTTCCAGATTGTAGGAAATGAAGTTGCTTTCTCTTGGAGGAAAAAATAATAATTTTGCTGAGGGCAGCATCAGTGGAAATGGGTTTAGTATGCTGTACATAACACTTAGTACTTCTTGAATTTCGCTAGACATTTTGGTTACAATATGGGGCTTCCCAAATGGTGGTTGTGCAAACATTTGTTCTGCTTCATTTTTTCCCCCCACAATGTCTGGGAAACATAGCTCTGAACTTTCTAGGAGCAGGTTGAAAAATTTCATTTTGCTTCCCTTTCAAAAATTTTGGTGCATCCTAGTCTTAATAGAAAATGCTTGAAATCACTGTGAGTTTATATATCTGAAGGTATGCTTTTGTTGATGGTCTGTATCTACAAATTCAACAAATGACCAGAAACCAAGTGTAGCAGAACAAAATGGCCTTGGTTTACTTTTAGCTCTGTCATTTTATGCTTTATGTTCAGGTGAAGGTCAGAGAATTCAGTCAATCACTGTTAGATATTTGACTACCAGTTGGGTGCTCAAATATTTATATGTTCTAAGAAGCTCAATGAGGCAGGATTTTCTTACAGTTGACTAGGCTCCTACTGTTCAGTCTTTCTCTCCTGAGATTAAGAACCAAGGAGAACAACCTCAGATATTTATGTTTCTCTAATAGTGTAGGTAGGATTTTTGGTAAGCACAGAGGGTTCCCCTTGAGAGCTGGTTTTTGTAGTTGCTGTCTTCTAAAAAAGAGATGGGATGAGATTACATTTGGTACTTGCTCTAATTGTTTCAAGACACAATTTTTTCAGTCACTGAAAGTTTGTATATTGCTTTCAAAATATTTTTGACTTTTATACAATGAAAGATTTGTTATGTAGCAGAGCTTCATGGGAGCTAAAATCTGAGAACTAAGGGTGATGTCACAGAAAGACTTATAGGGTATACTTTAAGGACTTCAGCTTTTACTCTTTGAGATGAGCAGTTTTTGCAGGGATGTGAGCCAAGGACTGACAGGAGTAGACATTGTTGACCCCTTTCAATCCGTTCTTAAAAATACAGCCAGAATGGATATCTTTCTGACTGACTGATTATTTTATCATCCTCCTGTAGACTGTGGTGAAAAACTCTTCTAGGGTGTTCATTTGCTCTTCATATGGTTTGGCCTCTGCCAGTTTTCTAGCTTTGTCTGATTCTACATTTACTCAGCAGTCACTTTGTCCTTCTGTTAGCATTTCTGATGTATTTTTCACTAGGGTAGTTTTTCTTATGGTTTGCTGTTAGCTCTGTATACATGAACTGCATATCAGTAAGTGACAGGCTGAGTGTTTACAACTGATCTGATAGGAATGGTAGAATTTGTAAATTCCTGGAAAGAGGAACTCTGTAGCCCAGCAGCTCACACATGGAAGGCACCTTAGAGGTGTCTAATTCAAACACTTACCTTAACATTCAGACATGTGGAATCCTCCACTGACAAGCTGGCAAACTGCCAACTGCAAAGGATGCACAGTCTTTTGAACTTTCACAAAGTCCTTCTGAGAAAAGGATTTCTGTTAAAGACTCTCAGGTGAAGAAAATGAGACTTCTAGGGCCCATACCAGAAAAGAAACTCCTGATTTTTCCTAGAAATCCTTGTTTAGCACTACAGTGTTTATAGGAATAGAGAATATATTGGGCTGATTTTCACATAACCCTTGCTGATTTCCCATAGTTTGTTAAGCCTCTTGTGTATAATCCACTTATATTAGCTTATACTCACATCAACTCTGTGGGGTGTTGTCTGTTGCGCATTTTAATAGAATTCTGAGATGATGGTGTAATAAATGACAACTTGTCTAAGTAATTCAAGGATGCATCTGCCAATAAAGATAGCCTTGCCTAAATCTATATTTTAATTAAAAAATTATGGTCCTTAAACTTTTTCAAATTACTAAAGAAACAAATGTTCTTTTTTTTTTTTTAAATAGGCAATATAGTATTGGATAAAACAATGAGTGAAAATCCCCATGGACTTTTTTAGTTTCACTAGGTAATCTGTTGACAACATATATCAAAAATATTGTTAAATAGAAAAAAAAGTTTAACAAAATGCCCATTATATTTTCTATAAAAGAAATGAATAAGTAAATAAAATCTTCCCCATGCTCCCAAGTTCCACTCTACAGATATGATTACTTTCTGCAAATTCATAATCCTCTGTGTTTACATGTATTACTATGTCTCATGTAATATGTTTATATATATATTTCAAGTATCTGTCATATGAATAAGTATATGACTTACTATTATAAAATGGAGTGACCTAATAAATCTCTTTCAACAATTTGCTTTTTTCTCAAGTAATAATACATTAATAGACCTTTTCCCACATTAATAATGCATATCTCTTTTTTTACTAATTTTTAATACATAGGTAGTAGGAGGAATATATTGTGATTCATTTAACAATTCCTGTCTTGAAAATATATTTGGAAATGCATACTAAGCATTACTTTATTTTGAGTATTTATAATTCAGCTTATTTACTATTGTTAGTGAGAACCATGCTTTAGAGAGGTTGTTCTGTCATCGGTGTGCATTAAGAATTGGAACTCAGAGAAAAGGTGCACACAAGTGCCATGGGGGGAAGACAAGAAGAAAGTGCTTTGCTGTACAATGCAGAAATGATTCCACTGTGACATGTGGATAGATAAATTTAAGTTGGATTTTTTCTAAACTCTGACACCGTCAAGAGACAGACAGTCGTCAGTAGTAAAACACCACTTTAAATCACTTTTGACAGAGTCCATGAACGTTTATTTTGCCTCAAAACACTAATAGTGGTATAATCCTATTAATAATAACAAAATATCTATAGGTTGTTGTATGTTTTCATCTGTCATTTGCTTCTTATATACATGCCATCTGCTGTCCACAATCCCTCCATGAGGGAAGCATTCCTGTTTTATTTGATTTATGTGGTTCGGAGATATTGAGTAATTTAAGTTTATAGTGATTTATTATCTTTGGAGCTACACTGCTTCAGCAGATAAGGACAATCACAAGTATCCATAATATCTTCACTGTATTTCACATAGAAATATACAAGAAAAGATTTTTCTGAAGAAAATGATTTCAGAAGACACTTTTCTGGAAATGAATGCTCACCAGGCCATTTGAGGAACTGATGACAATTTGAATTCTCTTCCTTTGTTTGGGTGCTTTCTATACTCCAAATAATTTTCTTTTATTATCTTAATTTTCTCATTACTGTTGTTAATTAGAAGACTTTTTTTTTTACCAACTAAAGCTCAAAACAACATTCATTCTTTCTCAAAGTTATGTCTATAGGGAGGTAATTGGATAAAATATTTTTGAAAGGACAGAGTCTTATGTTCAATAAGTGAAACCCACATTCTATTGAATTCTTTTACGATCGATCTGTTAATAAATAGGCATGGCAGATGACAGTGATCGAGAACTTGAGCAGGCTCCTAGGTGCAATTCCAAGCAGAGGAGAACTGTAGTTATTTATTGGCCATTCAGACATCAAGAGTGGCAGTGTTTTATTCCCAGCTTCTAAAATAGTTTGATTTGTTATTTTGTAACCCATCCTAGTTTCTGTATTTGTATTAAAATGTAAAAAATAACTATGGTATTTATCAGTTTGTTTTTTAGTAGAATGTAGTTAATCAGTATAAGCGAAAAAATGCCATATGTAAGTTATACCTGTGGTTTCCCTCACCTCACTGCTGCATTCCCAAACAAGAGCACATTTTGTCATTTCCTTTTGATACTTCCACCAGTGCAAAAAGAAAGAAAATAAGGAAAAAAATTTTTGTATCAACCACCTTTTCCAGTACAAGGGTCAAGGAGGTGGTTGTATTACTTGTAGGGATAATACAGAGACCTGAAGAGTATGAGAAACAAGGTGCAAGATTTGGAGAGGTGACTTGGTTGGTTGGAGCATTGTCCTGTGTACACCAAAAAAAAAAAAAAAAGAGAGAGAGATTGCTGGCTTGATCCTCAGTTGGGGTGCATACAAGAGGCAATGTATCCATATTTCTCTCTCACATCTCTCTCTCTCTTTCTCTCTCTCTCTCTGTCTCCCTTCCTCTCTCTCTCAAATCAGTGATGTATGCTCAGGTGAAAATTAAAAAAATAATTTAAAGGAGTGACATAAACCCTTCAAGAAAATTATATCCATTGTGTAGAATACAAAACTGAGATTCAGAAGTTGAATATCTCCCCTAAGGTCACAATTTGTCCATGACATTTCTCTCCCTCTTTCCCTCTTTTCCTCCTTCTCTTCCTTCCTCCCTCCCCTTCCTCCTTCTTTCCTTCCTTTTTCGTACTATACTATTAACCAGAACATCCCACATTTTCATTTTTCACCCTTAGTCTCTGTGTGTGTGTGTGTGTGTCTCTCTACTTCTCTCTTTTAATTCTTTTCACTAGTACATCTTTGGTATATTATAACTAAAAATTTGTAAGCCAAAAGAACTGGGCTCTTGGTCTGGAATTTCAGAACATGATTATTACCAACTTTTGTCCATTTTTGGTACTAGTTGAGGAATAGTTCCGTGGAGATCTAACATTAACCCAACATAACTGTAATGATGGAAAGAATAGTTTTCTTCTAGATTCTACAATAACATATGTTTTTGGATTTATACACTATTGGAGCCATTAATAAATACAAAAATTATAATAACAAATAATATTAGAAACCTAAAACAAAGCATTAGGGTGAAAATGACTTCTAGTGAAAACAGGTCAATAGAGTGTCTCCTGACTGTGCTATATGCCTCAACCAGTCTAAAAAAGAAATAAGTTCTCAGTTGTTAATTTTATGATTTAAAGTACAAATAGAAATAAGATAAATTTGAGGAAAAATTTTTGTCTTCTTATTTTAGTCTAATAGTAAATAATATAATTCAGTTTCCCTTGTGGTAAACTCAGAAAAAAAATCATTACTTTGGCTGAACAGCCCACACTGGATGGTATGGAACACTCTTTATTCCCAAGAAGAGGACTTGGCTGTGTAGGGACTCACCTGTCTCCAAAATATGAGAGTTGAGGAAACTAATTAAAGAGGCCTATGAGACTTTTTAGCATATTACACATGGAGTAATTAGGTAACTATATCTAAGTAACAATTTATTATAAAATATCTTTGGAATATTTCATTTAAAATATTGAGAATAATTTTAGTATGCTCTTATTTTTTTCTATCATAATATATAAAGACAAGACTGGTCAGAATGGTCCATAATTGGCCTCTGAATAGCATTCAAGTGGAATGACCCACATTTGGTGTAAGTCATAGAAAATTATTTTTACCACTAGTCCCTCATATATGTTTTTATATGCTTTTATGTTAGTTACTATAAAGTAATGAAAGTCACATTTAAAATCTGGCCATATAACAGTATATTTATTTAAGGATCCCAATATAACCAGAATTAGACTTTTATTACCCTTATTGCTTTCACAATCGTTATTTTATGGTAAAGATACTGAGATACTGTGATGTTATTAGGCATGTTTACATATCAACAGTGTTTGCTCTCTGGAAACTGTGCTCAGGAAAATATCTCTGATGCTTTGAAGTACAGAAGTGAGGTATGGTTGAGAAGACCATGAAGAAATTACATTGACGAGCAATGAGAATGTTTTTTGGGGAGGGCTTAGGTCACCATAGTATGCACATAGGATATAAACTTTGATGAGTGTTTATGCTTCTTTGTATCTATGTTTTGGATTTAGCTCTCTGGACAGGACAAATATAACCAAAGATACTGTTTCCTTCTTACCTTTCAACATTTGGAAGTGAAAATTGTGAAACTTCCATATTAAATCACTCAATGTAGAGATAAACTGTCAAGTATATTGGTAGATTTTACTAAGAGATGTTTGCTTTTCTTGCATCCTCCAGAGAGCTAAAACTTGAGATATGTTTTTTTTTTGCCCCATCTGGATAAAACTCTGGTTTTATGCATTCATCAGTAGAGTACATTTTTTTTAAAACCAGTGAATAGTTGAGAAAATGCATTTGTTAGAGTATTTCTTTTATGCAGCCATAAAGGTGAAAAGCCCTGGCTGTGCCTCTGTTTTGATGTTCCAGGGTGAGAAAGTGTAATTGTAGCTGTGAAATGAAGTGGGTGTAAAATGAGCTTGATGATTCAGTCAACTTCAGTAGACAGATGTTGATTTTATGTTTTAATAAGAAAGGTTATGTAAAAATTGTTACAAAATTGAAAGGCCAATCAGTTGTAGGTTTGAAAGCATTATTAAAAAATATAGATGTGGATTTTTTTAAGTGTGCAAAATGTTATTTTCTTCTTTCTTTATTTTTTTTTATTTTTCATTGTTGAGATCATATTCTTATAAACATTTTGCTTTTACTTTTTAATAGTTCCCCCATATCAACCCTGAACATGTGATGTTAGTTCTCTTAATCTCTCTGATATTTTTGCTCCTCATTTGTGAAATGAATATGATATCTACTACACAAGCAATTAGCTGAGGAAGTGTGAGTTTCAACTCTAAGGCCACATGCTTCTAATGGATTGTTTTATCAGAGATGGAAGGTTCATGAGGGAAATCCTCTTTATGGAAATAACAGTTTTTAAAATATGATTTAAATTTGATGTTGGTTATGTGATCATTTCTCCTGTAAAAAACACTGTGAGAAGTATCCAGAGTAGCTTTTAAGGGGGGAATTCTTTTCATACATTAATCTTCATGTACTAATTAAAAGCATCAATTGCTTTTTGAGTTGATCGGATATATGCATGTAGTGCAGGAAGTTACTACCATACACTGAACAAAATGCAGCATAAATTGGAGAAGTGTGTTCATAATATTAAAAATTCAAAGAAGTGAGAACTTAAGGAAAAATTCAAACAGAGCTCCAGAGTTGATAACTCCCATACTTTTAAATTCTAGTATATTTACTGTTACCATAGGTGAATCATTTATGTAAAACATGAATTATGGGATATTTTATTTTATTTATGAATAAATAAGGGTGATATGCTTATAAAAAGGAAAAATAATTAAAACTTTAAATTCAGTGATTGTAATGACTTTGTATTATTTCTAGACTGTTTTGTATGCTAAACAGGAATGCTAAAGTGATTGGGAGTGCTGTAGGGATGGGGGAAGTAGTCTTGTTGAACTTGAATCTTTGATATAAGATACTTCACCCAGTTAAAATTTTCTTTTAAATGTTTGCTTTGTGGCTCTAAAAATAATGGGACTGGTAATTAAGAATAGATGATCTAATCAATATATAGTTTTCATGGCCAACATATTCTTTTTTTTTTCTTTTCCTTTCTTTTTTCTTTTCCCTTCCCTTCCCTTCCCTTCCCTTCCCTTCCCTTCCCTTCCCTTCCCTTCCCTTTCCTTTCTTCTTTCCTTTCTTTTCCCTCCCTCCTCCCGTCCCCTGCCCTCCCCTGCCCTCCCCTGCCCTCTCATTCCCTTACCTTCCCTTTCTTCCTCTCTCCTGTCCTCTCCTTTTTTTGTGCTAAGTTAGGTGACATCCTATGGAAATGCTCCCAAGCAACAGCAGTTTCTGTCATATCTACCTACCCAATGAAGTGAGGTAGGAAAGGAAAGGGTCTTGCAGTCCTGGAAGATCAACTAGGCAGGAAGGTAACTTGAGTCAAGAAGCAGAGAGAGTGAAGGTTATAGGACTGGGTCTGGCAGCAAGCAACATGGCTGGCAGGCAAGCAGTTGAGGCATCTTTCAGGGCAGAGCCAATCTGTTCTAAGAGTGACTATCCACTTATCTCAACATAATGTGTTTGAAATATCTGTTTCACATTGGTTTAGAATACTATTTTTAACATATTAAATTTCCATAGATTTTTTAGTCTATTTCTGGTCTTCTATTTTGTTCCATTTGAGAAGCATCATACAGTGTTAATTATACAGGCTATAGAGCATGTTTTCATATCTGGCAGAACTGGTAGCCAACTATTCTTATCTAGGATTTCTTAGCTATCCTTACATGTTTATTCTGTTATATTAATGTTAGCATTAACTTACTTAGCTCCAGGAAATAAAAACTTAGCATTTTTATAGATATGTTCAAGTTATATACTGATATAGTTGGTTGAAGGTCCTGCAAATTCTTTACTACTCACAAATGCGTTAATACTTATACATGAAGACGCAGAGTCTAGTTCCCCTTCCCTTGAACTTTGGCAACCCATAGTAATTCGCTTGTCTAACAGAATGTAGCAGAAGTGACATTCTGGGATCTAGTGGCTAGGGGACAGAAATTGTCACAGATACTTTCTAGGTCCTTTGGGACTTCTTGGGTCCCAGATACCACACTGTAAGGAAATCCAAGCGGCTCCATGGAGAGATCACATGGACAGGAACCAAAGTTTCCAGCCAGCTGTTTGAGTGAGTCTTCTTAGATGTGGGTTCTCCAGCGTAATTGAGTTACCTCAGCTGATGCTGTATGGAGCAGAGATTAGGCTCTACTCAGGTTGTAGATTTTTAAAGGAAGTAAATAGTTACTAAAGGTTATTGCTGTTTTAAGCCAGTGATATTTGGTGTAGTTTATTACATAGCAATAGATTGCCAGAGCAGTTACCAAAGGGAGAATTAAAGCTAGATAGATAATATTTTAACTTCCTATGTACATTAAGATGCCATTGTAAATGCTTCATAATTTTATTTTCCTACTGTATTCTATGAATATTGGGATACAGTATTTTTGTATACTGTATTTAAGAAAATGTTTTACCTTAAACATTGATAGTTTTGGTAACATTTTATAAAACATTAATCCTGAATGACATGAGAACTATTGTAAAAGAAATAAAATTTCTTACAATTAAAAGCAATATCCTTATTACTTTTATTTGCTTTAAATAAATATTCAAGACAGTTACAAAGGTGTGTGTATATATATATGTATGTATGTGTATATATGCACACACACATATATATGTCAGGTCCTTATTATAAGAAAATTGAAGGAGAAACCTGTTGCGCGTGGGTCACCGGCTAGCAGTGACCACGGCACACTGTGGATGGCTCGACAATACGCGAGAAAAAACACACATGCACAGAGACAAACCAGTTTCTGTGGGGAAGTAGGGACAGAATGGCCACCCCCCCTAGTGGGGAGCGCACTGATCCACCGTCCATACCTGCTTTTATTAGGCTCATTTTGCATAATAAGTCAGGTAACATACAATACTCATTAGGGGAAGTAAGGAATATAGGAAACAAAGAACTCTGCCGGTCTATTGAGTTGGGGGTCAAAGAGCTGTAAGGCTGAGGAACAAACTAGCTTCCTCCTAAGACCCTCCTCATTCAACTGAGAGCATTCTTAAACAAAGAAGGTTTCACAGTAATTTACATGTTCTTTCTTAGGCCTGATCACCCCGGGAAATCCGCACTTCCCAGTACCGAGCTGTACTTCCCCGTCATTGTTTCAGGCTTAGGTGGAGCGCGGGAACTAAGGCCACCGAGAGATAAGGAGATTTTCTTCTGGACGCTGAGAACTCAGACTTTGTCAAAGCCGAGGAGTGAGGGTCCATCACCCCCCTTTGCTGCAGCCCCCCAAGTCCTTCTTTTGGGGGGCCTCCCAAAGTGATCGTGCCTGGCTTGGGTTGTTCCCCTCGTGAGGGAATCTTACCCGTCTTTGGCTAACCGACCAAGCTTTTTGGGGGTTCAATTATGAACAAAGCAGCAGAAACAGCATTCCTGCCAGGAAGATAAGCTTTTGTCTCCTTGCTGGCTCACGGTTCCAAGGGCGTTCCCTCAGCCTTAGCCTAGGCGGGGGTCTCAGTTTCTGATACCAGTCAGGGCGGTTCCCAACAGAAACCTATATAAAGAAGGGATTTAATTATGATATTTTCTTGATTCTAAGTTTCATAGTTTTAGCATGTTAATATTTATCAATTAGATTGCTTGTGATTGATATGTATGTGTAATGTACTGGTCTTTCCCCCAAGGCTATTATTAAATCAAAGAAGTATCTTACAAGGAATTGTGCATACATCATGAACTTTTTCCCCTCAATTAAAATTTCTATAGATATGAGGTCTGTTCAGGAAGTATCCAGCTATGTAATATGAAAAATGGAGACATTTATTGAGGAAGATACAAGAAACATTGTACATAGGACAATGATACCTTAGTCCCCTTCAAAGTCGGTACCTTGAGACCTCACACAGTTCTCCCAATTGTCATCAGCTGCCCCATTGTATTTTCCGAATCTCATTCACAGTCTGAAATCTCTTCCCCTTCAAAGGTGATTTTAGTTTTGGGAAAAGCCAAAAGTCTCAGGGCACCAAATCTGGGCTTCAGGGGGTCTGAGTAACCTGGGTAATTTGATGTTTCACCAAAAAACTCTTGATGAGACATGATGCCTGAGTGGGTGCTATGTCGTGATGAAGCTTCCATAGCTGTGACCTTCTGAATCGTTCAAGCAGTTTCTGTGGAGGAATGTTCAAGCTCAACACAAAATTTGATGTAGGTTCTTTGCTCTATTTGCTCAGTCTTATGAAAGCAAAGGCCACACAGTACACATGCTCACTCAGCATTTACCACCCCCACCGACTAGTACAGTGAAGTGGTCATTGATCACACATGTGTATTCCAGTCCATGTTCCTTGACTGCCAGGTTACATTGATATTTTACAAATTGTTCTCATTATATTAACAATTGCTAGAATTTTTCTGGACAGACCTCATAGATGTCTATTATCTGCAAGAAAATTCTTCAGGCATTTTGTTTGAAATGGCATATGTAGATAGACACATATTCTAATTTGCATAGGAGGTGAGGAATTTGTACTCAATTCTATTTTTTCTCTGTTAAGGCAGTGCTCTTTTTGCAAAATTTATACCATAGAAGCAGTAAAGTATATGGTGGTTATAGGTGCTGAAATCAGGTTGCTTGAGTTCATTCAGATCTCAGCTCTTCCACAGTAGCTATGTGAATGTGGGGAATTTTATCTATATTATAGTCTGCTATGAAGATTAAGTGTGCTAATATGTATAAAGCATATAGGAAATTATTTGAAGATAGTTAGCATCATGCAAATGTTTATTAAATAAAAGGCTGAACGACTTTAGAAGGGAGGAAAATAGCCAAGTATTTTATGGGGGAAAAAAAGAAAAGGGGAATAAGACTTTACATCATCATAATAGGATTTATTTAAGCAGATGCTATTCATTTACATCAGCTACTGTTCCCTTATATTTATAATCCCTGTAGCAAGTAAGAAAAGTGCTTCTGAAAAATTTTTTAGGGTCTAAAAAGAGACCCAAAATAATCAACAGTTTCAAGGTCTAATTGTGTACAAACCATTTTGTATTGCAGAAATTCACTTTGTTATGGCAAATTTCTAGCTGCTTGTCCTTTCTTCATGTTGAAATTATTTCTACATTAATTTATCTACTTATTTCTCACATGTAATTTGTACCCTGCCTATTTACCAATGATTTTAAGATAACTTTTTAAAATTCAAGTATAATGTGACAATTAAAATAAAAATAGCTCAAACTCATATGAGTGTATGTAGGGGTGAGGTTCTCAGTGAAAGAGTACATATGTGAAAAATCTTGGTAGTTTACATCAAAGTTAGGTTTGAACTTCCTAGTAGGCAAAATAGAAAGGAACATCGGTTATAATAGAGACTCTTCCAAGTTAATTACATTTTAGTTCTATTTACTTTTTCTTGTTCTGAATTCTGAAAAAAAAATTCTTGCATAGTTTCTAATTAGGAAAAATATCCCCTGCAGAGTATCTGTAAAAGCTGCAGAGATGTTCTCCAAATCTCAGTCACCTTTGCTAATAGGCATATACCTCGATAATGTCATTTGGTCAAAGTGTTAGTTGGTTTTGGATTTGGGTTTTTTTTGTTTGTTTGTTTTTGGTGAGACATAGCTAATGGGTCCAGATGTATTACCTTCTGTTCTGGTGACAATTAGAATATTTAATAAAGTATTTCCCCACCACCTGCATGAGAATCACTTTAAATAGTTAATTATTTAAAAACTCACCACAGTCTCATTCAATAAAAATCTTTGGAAATGGGTTATTTTAATCAAGTTCCTCAGCAGGTTGTTACAAACATTCATGTTGGCAAATCACTTTCTTAGAGAAGTAGACCTATGGGGAGAGATGAGCAGCAATCTAAGTGACAACAAATTTGAGAGCTGAAGACTTTTGATGCCACTATCCAAGGTTTCACAACTAGCAAGCTGATTAATTCTGCCTCAGTTTCTTTCTCATCTAAAAACAGGAAGGTATTTTGTCTTACCTACTGGAGTCAGTTGTTGTGCTGATCCCATTAAACAATAAATGTAAAGTGTTTTGAAAACCATGACATTTTTAAAAAAGAGAGAATCAGTTTTTAAATATTATCATGGAAAACATGGTGTAAAAATTGAACTATGCTAAAGAAGTTGCATAGCATAGGAGCTTGGGGTTTCATGGTGTGTTTGACCTGGAATGCCACTCCCTACAGTGTCTCAGGTAAGAGCCTTAAATTCCGGGGATGAGGTAATCTATGAATCCCGCTTCTCACAGAGAATTTCAAACACTCTTGCCATCTTTTTAGGCTTGGATTTACCACCCTTGCAACTACTTTTGCTGCCAGTTCCTGGGACATTAGGAGTTCTGCAGTATAAATTGGGCTGGTTTTTGACCTTCTTTTCTGCCAGTTTAGGGAGCAACTTTCTTAACTAAGTACTTCTTGTTTTTTCCACATCCTGGCATCTAAAATAGTACTATTGTCTGCTCTCTTTCTTTTGTTAGTGAAATTTTGTCTGTTTCAAAGGCTTTGAGCTGTTGTTTTAAGGTGTATTGCCAAGCACTGAAATCTAATGGAAAGTGTTTCTTTTGAATTTATTCTTTTAAAGTGTAAATGCTTTCTCTTCAAAATTATTACTTGGAAACCTGATTCACACCATTGTTTTAAAATATGGCATATATATATATATATATATATATATATATATATATATATATTGCCTTCAGCTAGAGAGTTTAGAATTATCTTACCCACTGCAAGTCCCCAAACTGATCACTTTATTCTCAGTAATATTAAATACATACACACACACACACACACACACACACACACACACACACCCCAAGGCTACCCTAGAGAAAGGGAGCCATGAGTAATGGATGTGAATTTTGAAAAGTATTGGATGTTGATCCTTGCTGGCAATGTTCTTTTCTAAGTTTCTTATTACTTCTTTTTTTATCTTATAAAAGCTGATAAATGTGACAGCAGATGGGTGCTTCTATCTTCTGTGGGAGTGATAAAGCTAAGTTTGACGGTGCGTAGATACTTCCACCAAAATCCAGTAAAGGGGGTTGGAAGAAATCAGGTTTCATTAAACCTACCAATTAAACATGGATAATTAAGGAAAGAAAAATGGCATAGCTTGTATATCTAAGTTAGAGTAACTTAATGGACATGACAGTGTATATATTACTAGATGGCTGTGGCTACACATATTTGTACCATAAATTCAAGGCACCACATCATATATCTATTAGCATTTAGGAAGATCCTTGGCCTTTGCAAAACAGGTTCCACAGCTTCTCATCTTTTTTAGGTCTGTTGCTGCCATATTTGTGTTTAGGCACTGATAATATCCTACATTACTCTTTCACTGGCTCTTTATTGGGTGAAATTCCATGATTACTTTATATAATAGAGAAGTAGGTTAGGATAGACAAGTTTTGGTGAGAAATAGGAAAAGCAGTCTGGATTTTTAAGGTGGAATCTAGAATAGTGACCTGTAAGAATGATAATGGGAATTTTTTAAAAGCTAGTGCAATCCTATTTTCATCTCCGTGTTGCAGCATTTTGCCTACTTTAACATTAATTTGGAAATAGCACAGGACCTTCCTGTTACATCAGATGACTTCCAATGTGTCCAGTCTCAGTGGTGCATGCCCTTGCAGAAAGCAGTGAGGGGGAAGAACGTACCAAAGCTGTCTTGCTAATTTGCTTTGGTTCAAAGCTAAAGGTGTTGTTAAACCCAGACTTTCTTGTGGTTTAATCTTGCCAGACCTCCCCAGGGTCCTGTTCCAAGGGTATGAAGGCATGATGTTGATCCCAGTGCTATTGAACAGTGGTCTCTCAGTGGAGGCCCCAAATGATCCATTGAGCCATAATATCTGTGTGGTATATAATGTACATTATAATTTCTTCTGAAAGTACTACATATATATGATTTATACAGATGCATAGAATGGAGTTCTATCATCAAAACATTTGCAAAACTGTCCTATAAAAGTGCAGTTATTCAAAGAGAATAAATCTTCCAGGTAGTCTCATTTGATGTTTCTATAAAGACAGGCACACAATTATTTCAGTCCTCTCCTCTCCTATAGAAAAATGTAATAGCTAGAACCAGAAGCCTCGGGATGTCTCATTAGGTGCATGGGGCCCTTAACTTCTATTGCTTCTATTTTTATGTTTTAACTAAAGAGTATTGACTTACTATTAGTGTTATTGTGAGCAATAAATGAATGCAAGTAATAATAAAATATCTGGTGAAAATAAACCATAAATATAGATGGACTTGGGAATTCAGAACAGTGACAAATTAAGATATACATATTCTCATATTTAATGGTAATGTATAAGCTGTTAAAAACAAAGTGGAGTAAAGAAAAGTCATCAGTATTGCAATTTTTCAAACAAGCAAGCGGTGATTTCTAAGTCTGTCCTGTTTGCTGACTCCTCTTTTCGCTGAATTGTCTACTGTTTGTGAGAGCTGAAATGACAATCACGGCATGTCATAACCATCTACCTGGAGTATACAAGGGTATGTCAGAAATATTAACCATATGGGAGTCATTTAAAAAGCAAGTAAGTATGACCAGAATCATTTAGCACTTAGAACCTTCCAGAGCAGCAGTTTAAAAAATAGCCTTGGGCCACAGGGTCTTCCTTCCCAGCTAACATATTGAGTTTGTGACATAAAAGGGACATTGTGATGTCTTGAACCCTGATTCACAAATTTTATAGCATTGCAAGCTTCAGGTCTTGATCTGTGTATTGTTGCTTCTTATTTGTGGCTCTTTGGGCTTCTTTGCATGCCTGGTTTTTTTTTGGGGGGGTGGTGAAGAGCTCTTCACTGCTTTTATTATTTGCATGTCTGTGTTTTTAACTAGGAATTATATGTGTGTGGTTCCATATTTTGTCAAAATTCTGGATCATAGCAGACTTTCACCCAATATTGATCTTGAAAGCTGTGATGCCTGAAAGTCTTATGTGTTTTTTTTCTGAATTTATTTATTTCCTGTGTTTAATTATAAATAAGTTTCCTCCTCTGTTGTTTTTTTCCTCTTTTGGTTTATGTAGGTCTCATGTTCTAAGTATATAGAAGGAAAAAATGTGGGACATACTCTAATGAAATAAGTGGTTATTCTTGCCATTCTGTAGAAATCTCCATGATAGAGACAGAGGCAGGTGAATTATGTTCCACTATGTCAGCCCCAACCTAGAGGAGCTTTGTCTTTTTACACACAGTAAAAGCATCTAGAGGGAATGTAAAGTAGTTTCCACTGTAAAATAAATCACTCATTAAACTTCACTGACACCCATGGAACACTTGTTTCAGATATCGTAGCTCTGGGGACAAAACCTGGTTATCAGAGGAAGGAAGGGTACCACACTGGACCTGTCATACCTGTATTTTCTTTTGAAGTGAAAAATATACTTGGAAGTCCATTAAAGATATTTTCTGGATGTATGCATTGAAATGCATATCATCCCCAACTTTCAAATGTTGTGTTATATATTTCTGAATATAATTTCCTTAATGTAATCACTGAAAAGTCATCAAAACTATTAAATTGCCTGAATGAGGATGAAAACCACCATAGTCAATTAATATGGGAATGGCATTTAAGTGAAGATCTTTGGAACATGATGCTTTATACATTAATTCAGCTTTACAAACTAGAGGTAAAGTCAAACAATTATATTTGGTAACAAATTGCTTTAATGTATTATTTATTATCTAAGACACTATTAAAATGTTAAAACTTTACTACTAGTTTAAAATGAGGAATCAGGACCAAAGTATATGTTGTTCTCCATCCTAAAGTCTCTTTGTTGAGAGAAATATCAGTTCATATTTTATCTGAGTCTTCCTAATCTGTCCTCTCTTCACATTATACTTGGTGGTATCATTAGTGCTAGAAGGAACTTTGGCTGATTTTCAGGTTCAACTATTTACTCTTTGTGTGGCCTCAAGTTCATGAACTTATTTGGGCATGAGATTCCTCAGTTGGAAACCACAAGAGTATGAGAGTCCTTGTGCAACATTTCAAGAGACTGGGGAGAAAGTGTGAGTGAGTAGTGTCCAGTTAAGGTTGTAATAGTCCACTGGAGGATGGTCATGCCTTCCATAGGTGTGGTAGCAGCAGAGATGGAAAGAAGTGAACTAAGTAATGAAATATTTAGATGGATAGGATCAAAGGAATTAAAACATTTTGTGAAGTTTCTATAGAATTCCCAGAGAAGAATTTTGGCTGATGGCTCTATGATGATTATAATAATATTTAATATTTATTAAAGCCTACTTCTATGTGTCTTAGTAAAAGGTGAGTGATACTATTCACATTGTTCAGAAGGGGAAGTTAAAATCAGAGAAGTTAAGTACCTTATCTAGTATTACATAGCTAATAAGTGGGAAAATCTGGATTTCACTCTGTGTATAACTTCAAAGCCCAAGTCCCATTTTTAGGTACCATACCAAATTATGGGTACATAGTCATTATTATATCATATAGTGATAGTGACAGTGTAGAGCACTAATAATGTCCTTTAGGAAACCTAGTTTACCTTCTACATTTGTAAAAAGAATTTCTGCTTTGATTAGATATTTGGCATGCATGTTCCTAGAACTCTTTCATCAGACATGTCTATGTTATGCTTGGAGAAATGTATATCATTCCTTGTGTTTAGCTATCTCTATGTGAAGCTGCCGTTCATGACTATAAATTATTTAAAATCAGTCAGTAAATATCATTGTCAACATGTTTGGCCATTTAGTGAAGGTCATTACAATAACCATTTTATTGATTAAAAAATTTACATTTGCATAGTTAATGTAAACTGTGGTCTAACTTATGCCATCTGCAAGGCAACAGGGCACATCAGAGCATGCAGGGGTGAATGCAATAGCATTTGGGATCCTGGTTAATAAGAGGATAACAGCTTTTTACGAATTAAGTTCCTGCGGTTGATTACTGAAGATATTTGTTTGTCAGAACTCAACTGACAAGACTCATACATGTGTTTGTACACATTACATTCCTTAATTATTTTACTTTCTTCATTGTATGGATTATAATTGTGTTACCCTTCCAATGATTGGTAAATAAGATATCCTTTCCTGGTTACTAGAGATTTCTTTTAGCTCATGTGTATTCATAACAGAGAACATTGTAGGACATTAAGAAAAAAAATATTAAGGCTGTCTAATTCCATTGTCAATTAGGCCCTGGTAGGTAAATCATGGTACTTAAATCATGAGAAGGGAATAATGAAATAAGACTATATAATTTATTTCTACTCCTTTAAAAAAATTCCAGCCTTGACCAACTCAATCTGTTTCCTCACATATGAAATGAGGAGGTTGTACAATTCAAGCTGTCATTCATCTATGATATCTTAAAGCCTGCTTGTCTAACTGTGTTTAATCTTATAATGTCTATTTAAAGTTATTGGAATAATCTCTGCAGTTTAAGGTTGATTCCAAATTTGCCCATTTGAGATACCTAGTTTTTCAAGATGGCTGTATGCTGCTCTATCCTTACTTATTCCTTATAAAATATTAGATATTTGATTCTCTATAGAAAATGGGGATCATTTTTGCCATTAGCATACAAATTTAGTAATTTCCTTTATCTTAATCAATAGTTCTTAATTGGAGACATTTGGTAATGTCTAGAGACATTTTTGATTGTCATAAACTGGGCAGAGGAAAGAATGTTCTTTTATATACTACCATGTAAAGTACAGACCCCTCACCCCAAGAAAAGATTATCCTGACCCAAATGTCAATAGTACTAAGGTTGCAAAATTCTAAAATAAATGAGTACTTTAGAATGAAGAGGAACTAGTCTGGGAGTCTTTTTTTTTTGTACCAAATATTATAAGGCAGATTACAGGGAAAATGTATAAATCAATGTATTATGTATACTAAAAGCATCAAGCATGATTTAGTTTTGAAAAATTTCTATGTTTAATCTCTACAAAGAAATATTTGAAATACAGTGGGTTCGATGGTAAGAGATAGACTCTGTAGTGTACGTCCATGACACATGAGACCGTATCTGCATTTTATCATTTGATAATTATATGAACTTTGGAAACTTATTTTCTTTTGTGTGTCTGTGTTTTCTTATCTGGAGAGGTGTTTAATTATGTCTTTCTTTCATTGTAGTAAGACTTAAAATAGAGCTTTAACTGCCTACAACTAAAAACTGTTTAAAAGTGAATAATGACATAACTATGTTTACGATGATTTTAGTGAATAGTATGATTTTGTTCATTGATTTAATAAATCAATTTACTAAATGAATGAAATTTATCTTTGTACCTGTTGTTTAGCTTATTTATTAAGGCTTTATTGCAGAAATGAATATTGAGATATACTTCTATTATTTATTGAAACTAGAAAAGAAAATAAGAAAAAAACTTTAGAAAAGTATTTTCCCATTTAAAAATATATGGAAAATAAGTTTATATGCTGTAAAAATGAAAGTACTTGCATATATAGTAACTGGTGCCAAAATAATAAATAGCATTGGAAAGATACTGTGCAGAACTCTGCTGAACAAGAGAAGCTCCTAAAGATATTAAAACCACCCACAAATGAATCAGAAAAAAGCCACAGTTGAAAGATGCCTAGCAATGTATTGGTAGCTGGAAAGCCATTTCAACATGTTCTATTTCTAAACATTTCATCTTTACTGCACTGACATGTCCTATTAGGGTCAATAACCTTGACCAGAAAGTGGTCAGCTGTAGAGCAATGAATTCACAGACACCTGATAGCCAAGCTCCCTGAAAATCATCAGTTTAAACTGCATATCAGTGTTGTTCTTTTCTATTATGAGCAGTCTGTTTCCCAAAGGAATCTTACCTAATGAGTAGGAGTGCGTTGTTTGAGAGAACTGCAGAAGTACTTCTTAGGTGTTTTTCCCCTTTGGCAAACTGTTGGGAAGATGGAGGAGTATTCAACATGAGGTATGCTGTCATTATATTTATTCTGGGCCTTGTTAGCACTGTAATTTATTTCTGTGCCAAAACAATATGAATTGTTAAAAAATGTCTTCTCCATAAAATGAAACAATTGAACTGGGTCCCTATTGAATTATGCATATATTTTAGCTGAGAGAATGCTATTTTCTCAATTTAAAAAGTTACAGTTTTTTTCAGAAACAAAGTACTTAAAATCTTTATCAGTACATTTTAAGGGCTACTCTTCCAGTTGGACCAAAAATGAACTTTAGAAAAATTTTAATAATTCCCTGAAAGCTCACCACAGCTTAATTTAGAATATATTATGTGCACCACCTCTTTTTACTAAGATGCTTCTTTCTGAAAATGAACACTTAAATGGAGTCAGTGTCTAATTTTTATGAATATAGAAACACTTTATTGTACATGGAGCCACTTCTGGAGTTAAGTATGGCAAGATCATTTCCTTTATGAAAAAGAAATGGGCAGCTTGGGTAAGAAAAAAATTAAGAGTCTAACAACAGAGCAGTAAACACAATTAGCCTCTCTCTCTTCTGTTGTCCTAAGGCAACAGGATAAGGCAATTTCTCGTCATTGAGCAGCCTCAGTAGGTAAAGTACTCTTCTGACATGTTCTCATGGGTTCTTATAGAATCTTCATAGCCACCCAAGTTGAATGGAGCTGTGTTGTGTATATTTCATAGATGAGGATACTGCGTTGCTGAAAGGTTAAGCTCATTCAGCTAGTGTGTAGGTCTGAATTTGAGAGCAGACGTGAAGGTCTCTGGAGTTTGATGCCCTTCCCTCTAAATCACATGCCTTGCATTATATGTGTTTTTAGTTAAACACTCTCAAGATCACTACTTTAAATTTCCACTGAGAGATGAACTCCTCACTGTCAAGAGCCATGACTCTTGCGTCTCAGTCACTCATTAAACACTCAGTCTAGTGGCTGGCATGAGGTTGGTTCCGGCAAATATTTGTTAATTAGATGCCGATACTGAAAATATCCATGAAGTATGTCTGTCCCCATTTGTCAGACAAGGGTGAGAGTGGTATATCTGTCAAAGCATCTGCAGGTCAGTGTTAAAAAAATGTGTAGTAACATTTCTACTGAAGTGACAAGGTTTATGTAACTGACACTGAAGACACCAACATGTGTCCACTTGAAAAACCTTACCAAAAAAGAAAAAAAAATCCTTTAGGTGTGTGTTCAGAAGTACTGTTTGTTTAGAACAGCATGAGAAAGATAAATGTACATGTATTTAACAGGACACCATTTACATTTACTCATATGGTTTGTGCATTGGTAATGTGAAATGGGGGAAAATAAACTGTAATTAGGAGATCTAAAATAATTGTGAACAAATCCTTCTGGTAAACTGTTTTCATAATATGAGGTTTGTTAGGATTATTCACATTTAAAAAAAAAACTCTTAGTTGCTATTAGTTTCTAGCCCCCATTGGTATTATAATGGAGTGCTGCTCAAACATTTTGTTTGGATGCCTGACCTCTTCTCAGGAACACCTGGAGGGCAGAGACTGGCTATTCATCTCTGTATCCCTGCAGGTGGTTAATGGCTGAATTCATGCTTTCCCATACTGTTGCATATGATTAAGGATGCAAATTGTGGTATGGTTGAGAAAAGCATCATCCTGAACAGGAAATGTTAGCCTTAAACCTTCTCTTAACGCCTCTTGACTTTGAATTTCTGATAAGTACAATCATAGAGCCTTTTTCCTCTCTGATAGTTATATTCTTTTGACATAGATAAACACAAGTTAAGGATCCTTTTATAAAAAATTAAGTTCTCTATTGATAGGATACATTGATGCCACTCTGGGCCAAACCATAATTTCAGACCAAAATGTGTATCACTTTAAATGAACACTATATAGTAATAGTTAAAAATTATACTATGACTGGAGTTGAAAGCATGCTTGAAATATTTGTGCTGAAACAATTTGTTTTTGAAGAAAAAATGTGTTGTTAGAAACAATACAGTTCCATTTTAATTAAAGGATGTCAGGGTTTAAGGAGCTTTCCTCCTGCACACAGATGTGATTAACCAATCAATCATTCCCTAACGGGGACTCTCTGGATGGTGCTGTCTTTCTTTGAAAATGATCCCAGTTCTTTTCAGATGTGTCAGAGATTCATTGCTATCCTGAGGGTGAAATCTCTGCTCCAGTGATATTTTTTTAAAGTCTACATTTGCATAAATACTACTAAAATGATAATAAGATGAGCAGCTTTATTTATAATATTACTTTGTTTTTTCTGGTATCTATCACCAAAATATCTCAAATTCTGCAAACAACACAATTTTTAATAGCACTGTCAGAACTATTGAAAATACACATCTATGACTAAAGCACTCATTATCCTAATTCACATAGAAAGTTAATATTGTTTAAGATCAATTTCTTTGCACATGTTCAGAAATAGGAATTTTTATATTTAAAGGGAAAAAATTAAACTTACAGATAAAGTAAGTTTTTACAGTTTTTATTTTACATGACAATAGATTGCAAACATCTTTATATGTCAATAAGTCTAAAGGAATATTATAAATTTTATGATAGCATATAGTGATGTAACAATTATTTGTTGGGCTTAGGTTATTTCCATTTTAATTTTTTAAACCATGCCAAAAGAGAATACACACATATGAACATGTATGAATGTTACAGAACACAAGGGGGGGCCAAGGGCAATGTACTATTACTGAAAGGAACCCCCCAGGTTTGTTATGTCTGCCGCCTTATAGGAAAGACATCTCTTGATGCCAGAGATTCATGAAAAGAAAAGGAAATGCTTATTTAATGCTATATCGACTTAAAGTAGTGACCTAATGTCTTCATTAAAATCCCAAAGTCCCTTAAAACACCCATAAAGACACACAATCCTTCCTTATCCCCTTTGCCCAGTCTGGGGTACCATATCTCAGGAAAAGAAATAGAAGTCCGTGGCTCAGGTGGCCCCTGGTTCTTCCCAGTAATCCGTCTCGGCTGGTAGGCCTCTCTCGGTTCCCGGCACCATCAGCTATGTCACCGGGATCTCTGCTAAAGCTGGGTGGTGGTTCCCCATTCTAAAGCTGCAGGGGTTCCCACTCTGGCAAAGCTGCGTGGTTCTCCCTCCAGTGGTTGCCGTGTCTGGGCTTAAATCCCTGTGCTAATCTTCCTTTGCAGCTCCATTTCCGACTCCTCCCAAAATTGGCTACACTTGCTGACACTTTCATATCCTTCCAGCTTTACTGGGCTGCCATTGTGAGTCTGGGCAGGTGTGGCTCCCTGTCATGGAGCCAGTCTTCTCCAAGCTCCCATGCAGTTGCTGTAACTTGGGGCACCTCCCCCCCCTCCCCCTGCCTCCGTTACCTCTCCTTGGGAAAGTTACTTCCATCCCCCTGGCTCAGAGCATGGCCCCAGCTATTTAACATATCGATGTAACCAGTTAAAGGTTATAGATATGTTAAATGACCACACCAGAGGTTAGCTGCAAAGCTGTTGCTATGCAAAATGGCTCTCAATGGCCCTGCTCCATTTGTCCCTTCCCCCAGCCCACACCTGTGTGTGGGGGGTGAGGACATCCTAATATTTCAAGAACACCTTGAGTTCTGGACCCCATTCCAATCCAAATCCCTATTTGGGCTCCCCACTCTTGGCTGCACCCTGTTACATGAACATATCGAGCCTTGTGGGCTTTTGTGGATTATATCCTTGAGATAAATTCTTACAGGTAAACTGGTGGGATTAATAGTCATGCACACTTTTTAACTTTTAAAAATAACTAATTTTAGATAGACAGAGACATGGCAAAAATAATAGAGAGGGTTTCCCAACATCCCTCCCTTCCTTTAATGGTATCATGTAGTGTACCTAGGACAACCATCAAAACCAGAGAATGACATTGGCATGATAGGGACCTTACGGGCACTCACCAGTGTTTTCTGCAATGTCGTTTCTGTACCACTCTCCTGCTTTGCATTTAGTTGTTATTCATCTTTAGTCTCTTCCAATCTGTGACACTTCAGTCTTTTTTTGCCTTTCATGATTTTTGACACTTTTGAAATATACCAGTCAGTTGTTTTATAGAATATTCCTCAGTGTAGTTTCGTATGAGGTTTTCCTATGATTCAAATGAAGTTATGCATTCTTGTCAAGAGTCTGAGAGAAATCACATCACTTCTCTCACAGTGGGTTTTGTGGTGTCATATATCTTTCCACTGGTCACATTACCCACCTTGAGCATGAGGATAAGGTGATGTCTGCTGGGTTTCTCCACTACAGAGTTGCTGTGTTTCCCTTTGGAATTAAGTGCCTTGGAAGAGATACTTTGAGGCTACACAAACATTTTGTTTGTCCTCACTTCTTGCCCACTAATTTTAGTGTCCATTAATAAATCTTGCCTGATGGGGATTTTTTAAATTTCCTTTCCCTCTATATTGATACTACACATTTGAAATGATTTGTTTTTATTTTTAATTAGGGAATAATTCAAATAATTAAAAAAAATCAGAAAATAACAGTTATCTAGGCACTGCTTAACCTGTTTTAATAAATTGATACCATTTAGTACTTTATATCTCTTATTTTTGCATGTGATATTTTGTGTCAATATATCTTTAGAAATACAACATAATAGACAATGAAATTCCTTTCTATTTCACCTTTACTCTCCTTCCCATTCTAGGAACTTGTCATTTATTAATCACATGCATCATATTTACATACGTTATATTTGATCATAGATACTATAAATCATTATACATTGCAAATTTTTATCTAAATCATATCATAGGCACAAAACCATATACTTTCTCTGCTTGCTTTTGACTCTTCAATATTACCATTATGTCTTTTAGATTTAACAGTGTTGATATATATAGATCTATCCTATTTATTTTACCTGCTGGCTAGTTGTTGGAGAAAAACCCCAAAAGTCTAGATTCAGGATCAATTCTGGAGAACTGACACGTAGCCTTATTCAAATACCTAAGAGGTTTAATAGGAGAAACTTACATACACGGGCAAAACAACTGTGCTCCCAGTGGTGGCCAGCAGGGAACTATCCAGCCCTCCCAGGACAGGGTCCCTCTCTTTATAGGGGGTTAACAGTAAAACCATATGGCAGGAAGTCATGGTGACTGCCAGAGAGAGCAATGCATTCCTAAATTAATAGACTCAAGCTGCTATTACACTCTGTATATTCAGTAACCTTTTTCCTGGGGGCATGACATTTATCTTTGGGCTCCAGTTTTCTTGTTGGTAAACCAAGCCTGAGGCTACAGAGAGTTAAACAGTCACAGAAGGTTAGACAGAAAGTCCAACATTTCCTAACCTCTTTTGCTGCTGCAGCCATGTTGCATCTGAGTTCCCCCACAGTAATATTCAAGGAAATGTGTTTAAGATTCAACATTTATTCAAACAGATATTGAGCAGTTACTTGGGGCCAGGGAATGCTGTCTTCTTTGGTTTCAGAAAGATCCATTAAAGAGAAAAAAGACTTACACTTTGGTACAAATGTTGAAATATTGTTTAAAATAGCAAAAACTTGCAACCATAAAAAACCTCTTAACTTAATCACATTTACATTCTCACAAAAATGGGGGAGAGAAAGGGTAAATAGGGTAAATAAGTGAAATGATGGAGGTACCTAACTTGAGAGGAGGCGTCTTTTTACAATGCAGGTGTATATCAAATCATGACATTGTATACTTTAACTATCTTACCTTCTGTAGTGGCCCTTTTGTAGTGGTGTGGACGTGGGTAATTGACTTCCACACTAAGTCTTAGGTTTTTTTTGTTTGGTTATTTGCTTGTTTTTTTTTAATCTTTAATTATGGGAATACTAATGCTTAATTAAAGGGAGGCTAAGAGAATGTAAAAAATGTGGCTAAACCTCATGCATAGCCCAAAGTAGATTATTACAAATATTAAAGCTATCACTGCTGTATTTTCATGCTATGTTTAATTTTTCCCTATAGACATGAAGTCATTATAGTCATTTTAAGCAGAAGAGTAAAGTTGATTACAATTCTTTTTAAAAAACTGGGATTGGGTAAGTTTAGTTGAGAAAATAATTACTCTTTTTTTTTCATTTTTCACCTCACATATTTATTTACTTTTTTATTGGTGAGAACATTTAAGTCTACTCTCTTATCAGATTTCAATCATATCAAGTAGAGTCACCATGTTATCAGAGCCATCAGGTCTGCACACATTATTTTGCAGCTGAAAGCTTATACCCTTGTACCAACACCTCCCTATTTTCTGCACATCCCAGCCCCAGGGGACTACTTTTCCACCTCTGTTTCTAAGAATTTGACTTTTTTAGATGCCACTTATAAATGGTACCAGGCAGTCTTTTCCTTTCTCAGTCTGGTTTATTTCATCATTCTCCCAAGCCTCATCCATTTTGTGACAAATTGCAAGATTTCCTCTCTCATGGCTGAATAATAGGTGTCTGTGTGTGTCATCTCCTTTATCCATTCATCTGCTGATGGACATGTAGGTTGTTCCTGGGTCTTAGCTATTGTGAATAATGTTGCAATAAACACAAGAATGCAGATATATTTTCCAATATTCTGCACTTATTTCTTTGGGGTATACATCCAAAAGTGGGATTCCTGGATCATATGATTGTTTTATTTTTAATTTTCTAGGAAACCTCTATGGTAATATCCACAGTGGCTGCACCCATTCACATTGCCAAAGTGATTGCATTATTAATTTAAGAAAGAACAGTGTGGTGACAATTTGAGAAGTGGCATGAAGGGATTTAAGAGACAGTAAGACTTCTTAAGAAGGTGTTATATTTTGTTGATTGTGTAGAGGGCAATAGTGTAAAATCTTTTGATATATTGTTCATATTAGTTTTCAGGGGATGGTATAACAAAGTACCATATACTGGGTGGCATAGAACAACAAAAATTTATGCTCTCATAGTTCTGGAGGTCAGAAGTCTGAAATCAAGGTGTCAGCACGGCCATTCTCCCTTTGACAGTGCTAAGAATGGATCTTGCTTCTGTTGGTTCTCTGGTTTGTGGCAGCATAACTCCAGTCTTCTAATGGCATTTTCCCTGTGTGCATGCATATCTTTTTGTGTAGCTTTATTTTTATAAGGACACCACTCACTTGGTTTAGGAGCCCATCCTACTCCAGTCAGACCTCCTTTTAACTGACTACACCTGCAATGACCCTTTTTGCCAATAAGGTCACATTCTGAGGTACCGGAGGTTAAGACTTCAAAATTATAAATTTATAGGGACACAAGTAAACCTATAACATTGTTCTTTCTGAGTTCAGGGTCAGATGATGAAATGGTCCTTTCTGGGACCATCATTGTGATAATGATATGGTAACAATTTGTAACTACTTTTTAGTTATAATGTAAGTTCTATAATAGAACCAGCTGCCTCTGCTCATTTGTGCTAATCAAAAACAACTTCACCATTTAACTACTGGGCAAATGTAGGATGGTGTCTATAATCTTGTTTACAACATAATTAAAACTATGCAAGAAACATGCATGTATACACACGTCTGAATTTTAACATATTAAATTTGTTAGTTTTATTATGATAGTAAAAGTATGATTTTTCCCAGAATTGTCTTTAAGTTGATTTCTCCTGTAAATAAAGAGAAAGCAGAAAATTCAAAACACCAATGGATTTATCAAAACTGATAGCTTTTACATCTACATCTTAATTTTCATGCAGTTGGAAAACTATCATTATGTTCTGAGCACAGAAAAGCTTAGTAGATGCTTGGTGTCTGGATGTGATTATAACACCACATCACACAAGTGACATAAGTAGTGAACTGGATTATTTTCCTGTATCCATGCTGTTTTTAGTTTAACTGTTAGCCTATTTTTTGATACTGAGAAAAATAACTTTAAAATCACTTGGTCTTATTTTAACCTAGAGGAAGAGGGAAAAATGATGTTTATCTCATTCATTTAAAGGAAAATTATAAAGAGTCATGTCAATGATTTTTATTTCTGGGAAAATAATTTTGGACTTCGAATAAAAATGCAAGGCTTTTCAGCATAATGAGAAGAGAAACACAAGTGTGACATTTGTTAATTAAAAGTTATTGGTGGTATTTTCAAAAATCCTGTAAGTAGCTGATTTTAAAAATAAATAAATTGGGAAAGGATATGAATTTGTTTTTGAGAACAAAATGTCATTACCGAAGGTGTACTTTTTCATGTATTGAACTAATAAATAGTTTGAAAATCATTTGCAAATTTATCAAAATGTCACCTTCTGGCACTGGGCTGGAAAATTCGTAGCTGCTGAAGTGTGTGACTGTGAAAGGTGTTGCTGTATGCAGGGGCCTATCAGTTTTTAGCTTCTGGCCTAAAGCAAAGATGTTAATCATTATGTTCCAATGGAAAAATGTCAGAAGTTTTAGCATAAAAATAAAAGCTAAAAGTGGTACTGTAAATTCCAGTGTATGAAAAGAAAACACAGTTCTCCAAAACTACTCAAATAAATTGCAATAATGTAAAATGTCATAAACAGCAAAGTTTTATAGTATATAATGGCAGGTTTCTTAATCTTATTATTTTTATATACAATTTTTATTACATGTTTTCCATGACCATTTTGTCCCCTTATGCCCTCCAGAATATGGACTTAGAACTTAGCAGAGTCCAAACAATAAAGAAACGGTTTATTTGTAGTCATGAAGCTATACTGGTCTTTAAGGTTAAAGCAGAGTAACACTTGGAATTTATATGCTATCTTCTTCCAAAGAGATTAAAGAAATTTTTTAAATTTTATTAATATACCTGTGAGATAGCAATTAGAGGCCATTATAGTAGATGAAGACTGGCCCAAATGCTTAAGGGACAGACAACTTATGATGCAGAAATCCTTGGAAAGGTGAAGATTAAATTCTGGCTGAATTTTCAATGTCTTTGGACAAGTTTTTAAAGCACAGAGAGACTTCGTGCTTCATTAGTAACTATTGGGAAGCTGGTAATAACTCTTGGACAGAGTTGGCCTTAGGATTAAATGAAGGATAGCATATAAATTGCCTAAGAGAGGCGTGATGCTCTTAAGATGTAGTTCTTCCCTCTCTCCACTCCCCACCACCTAAGACAGTTTTTTATTATTTTAGCCTAGGTTACTTCCATGAGGCCTAGTCACTATTTACCTCATTACTATAGTTACAGTATTTTATAGTTTTATCCTCAAGTTTAAGGACCTATTAGTGTGTACCTCTTTCAACTATATTGTTTTATTCCTCTTGCTGAAAAATACAGATCAATGTCACTTTATAACAGCACAAATGATTATGCATTACTCATTAGTTAGGAGATATTTTAAAAGGAGATAGTCCTTTAGGGACTCATTGTAGGTTTTTCTGGTTTAAACTTTGTCAATAAACAATTGATCTCTGAGAGTAAAGGAGTTTGGAATTTGATATAATTTTAAGAACCATGGCAAAGGAGCTGGTTTGTGATAGATAAAGTTTGGTTTTTTAAATGACTAAATGGAGATCTTAGGAAATTTAATAGGTAATTCAAAGATTTATGTTATCAGTATCAATATGTTCCCTCATAAATAGTGTGGGATAATTGTTCATGATTAAAATGACATTTTCTTGATACTATGAAATATACCCCTGAGTAATCAAGCAAAGTTAGTTGCCAAAAAACCATAATGACCAAATTGTGAAGCATGTCTCTAAAGACACTGATTTTAGTTTGAGCATAATTCATCTTGAGTCATTCCTTTGACAATAACTAGGTATGAGTTCCAGTTAACTCCTATTGCAATTCTTAATATATGATGAGTGGTCATGTCATTCACATAGAGTGATATAATGTTTTCCAATTTGCTATGATAAAATTCTTGTGCATTTATTCTGAAAGCAGTATGACAACATTAGAACATATTTTTAAAAGAAGCATTAAAATATAGCATGTTTTACAAAGGATCTGAACAGGCACTTCTTCAAAGAGGACACACAGAGGGCCTATAAAAGTATGAAAGGATGCTCAGCATCACTAGCCATCAGAGAGATGCAAATTAAAACCACAGTGAGATACCACTTCACACTGGTTAGAATGGCCATCATAAACAAATCAACAAACAAATGCTGGCAAGGTTGTGGAGAAAAGGAAATGCTAGTGCACTGTTGGTGGGAATGCAGACTGGTGCAGCCACTGTGAAAAACAATATAGAATTTTCTCAGAAAACTAAAAATGGAACTGCCTTTTGACCCAGCAATACCACTTAGGGTTGGGATTATACCCTAAGAATCCTGAAATGCCAATTCTAAAGAACCTACACACCCCAATGTTCATAACAGCATTATTTACAATAAGCAAGTGCTAGAAACAGCCTACGTGCCCATCAGTAAATTAGTGGGTCAAAAAGACTAGTAGCTGCAGAAAGCAAGAAGGTACTCCCACCCTTCATGACAGCTTGGATGGAACTGGAGAGCATTATACTACGTGAAATAAGACAAGTGGTAAAAGACAATACCATATGATCTCACCTATAAGTGGAATCTAATGAACAAAACAAACAAATGAGCAAAATAGAGACAGGAATATATAAGTAAAGAACAAACTGACAGTGACCAGAGGGAAGAGGGGAGAGGGATAAATGGGGGAAAGAAGGGGAAGGGTCCAGTCAAGGAACGTGTATAGAGGACTCATGGACAAAGACAATGGTGGAGGAGGATTGAATGTGGGAGGTGGAGTGTGAGTAGTACAGGAGAGAGTAATGGAGGAAAATGGGGACAAATGTAATTGAACAATAATGAAAAATTAAAAGTGAAATAAAACATAATCTGTTTTACTACTTTTGAAATACTAGTCTGGTATGTCAAGGTGGCATACCTATTGATCATGATTTTTGCAGTAATATTAAAACATAATTTTTTTTATATAAAAGGAAAGGATTGTTAAGCATGGTGCCAAGTCCCATACCTACATCATGGTATTTCGTTCTTAGAATAATCCTGTAAGCTCAATGCTATTATCTCATTTTACACACAAGAAAACTGGGGCTTGGAGAGAATAAATATCTTATTAATTTCATGCAACTACTGAGGCATCAGAATGCAATATCTATCTACAATATCCATTTTTTAAAAAATACATGCAGTTATCCAGTAATCATTAGTGTCTAGAAATTCATGTCAAGGTCCTAGTTTTGTTTTATGTTCTAGAGTAATAAAAGGTGAATGAAAAATACACAAAAATTAAAAAAAATTTGGCAAATTTCTGTAAATGAAGAAAGAAAATATAAAGACAATCAGTAGAATGATCTTATCTGAAATATTGTTTTTCATATTAATTATCAGTCATTGGATCAAGAGTATTTATTGAAACCTTATTGTGTACCAACCATGATGCATTCACATTATTCTCCCAGTTTTACAGAGGAAGAAACTGAGGCTTGGGGTGTTTCAATAGTTTATCCAAGGTCACAAGGGCTTAACTGGACAAGCTAAGATTTGAGCCAGTGTCCTGATAACTTTAAAGTCTGTGCTATGTTATCTCTTGGGGTGAAGAGGAAGACTTATAGGTTAAAAATTAGTATTAAATATTGAACATGTTTGTTCAAAGCTGTAGGAAAATTTGTTAAAGAAATGAAAGCCTTCCTTTCAGAAATGAATGGATAGCTCTGTACCTGCATAAAATACAATTGCTGAAGTGTTAATTAAGACAATAGTATATTAAAGATTGAAGCCCGTTAGTTATTTGGGCAGCTTTTAAAGTTTATAGCATAAAGTCCTTTCCTAAAGTTATTTTCCCTAATTTGTAATGAATAAGATATGGTAAGAGAATTTAGACTTGTATTTGGGCTGAGGCATACATTCATTAACGTGGAGAAAATGACCCAGATTAAGCTAGGTTTTTTGGCCCCTCGGAATCTGTAATGAATAGTAATAATAGGGATTTGAGATCTATATTTACTGTTACAAAAATCCTAAGTTTTCCCATGTTTTTGCATGATGAGATTTTTCAGGTTAACTAAATTTCTTTGTTTTTACTTAAATTCCATCAACCAGATGGTAGCATTCCATGCAGACTAGAAGTTTTGAATGGCAGCTCTATGGCTCTGATTTATAAAATGTATTTATTATTGATAACTGATATTTTTTTTAGTAATAAGAACATAAAGTTTTGGATTTAGTATACAGGGAGTGAGAAGCAATAAAAGGGAAGAAATCTTCGTTGATTAAATGTTTGAAAATAATTTCACTGATGTCCATGTGGATCCTTCTTAATAAAATATTTTTTATCTGAACATGAATGAATGTAAAATAATATTCTTTTTTTGTTTATTTTTGGTCTTCAAAATATTTGATTTTTAAGATACTAGTTTCCGAGACTCGCTTTGTTGCACATGCATCTCTCAATTGACCAGCCAGATTGATTTCCAGAACTGTCAATTTTAGTACATTTAAGAGCTTTGGGTTGCAGATGTAAACTGGGTAATTTATTAGATAAAATAAGCAAAAGCAACTCTGAGAAGTCCTTAAATAGAAGAACTCATCTGAAAATCAAACCATAGGTAAATAAGAAGAAAGCGGTTATCAGTAGGGAAAGTATCACTTTACCCTGTATTTTTCACCAATATTTTATTCTTGGTAAGTGCCAATCCTTTATTAACTACCATTTATTGATGGCAGGAACCATGCTAGATATCTTTAAATACCTAATTTAATGTTCTAAAAATATTTGAGGTTGATGTATGCATTTAAAAAGTTATATAACTTTTCAAGTCTACATTGCTTGAGATTGAACCCAAGCTTGCCTGAATCAAAATCCCATGGTCCCTTCTGTGGTGCCTTATTTGAATGGAATGCACTAAAATATGTAGCAATGGTACCATGGCACACTACTTAGCAATAAAAAATAACTAATTAATGATACACTAAACAAGTTCTGTGAAACTAGAGTATTATGCTCAGTAGGGAAAAAAGCTAATCCTAAAAGGTTATATACCATGTGACTCCATTGATATAACATTCTTTTTTTTAAAAAAAAGATTTTATTTAGTTATTTTCTTTTAGAGAGGGGGAAGGGAGGGAGAAGAAAGGGAGAGTAACATGGATGTGTGGTTGCCTCTTGAGCACCCCCTACTGGGGACCTGGCCCGCAATGCAGGCATGTGCCCTGACTGGGAATCAATTCTGTGACCCTTTGGTTCTCAGTCTGGCACTCAATCAATCCACTGAGCCACACCAACCAGGGATATATAACATTCCTGAAATTAGAAAATTATAGACATGAGGAACCAATTAATGGGTCCTAGAGTTTAGGAAAGGAGTGTAGGTGGGAGGGGGCAAGCCAGAAGTGGATGGATGTGGTTATGAAAGAGCAACATAAGGGATTTTTCTGGTGGTGGAATCGTTCTGTGTCTTGACTTTGTTCATGAATACATGAACCTGCACATGTGATAAAAGTGCTTAGAACTGTACACATCCACAACCACCATCCATATACATACATGTATACAAGTAAATTCATATACACACATGCATACACACACATGCTTAAGTATGAGTACACTGAAGAAATATGCATAAGGACAGATATTGTAAATATCTATGATACTATAGTTTTTCAAGATGTTACCACAGGGGGAAACTTGGTAAAGAGTACAGGGGGTCTGTCTGCAATATGTCTTTCAACTGCATGTGAATCTGCAGTTATCTGAAACAAGTCAAATTTTTAAAAAGGTAGCCATGGGAACATGGAAAGGGAAACCTTCAGTAAGCTTTGGAGCCTGCTGATCTTTCCTGCTTTCTGCTCAGCCAGAGAGTGGGGTAGAGACATCTTTAACAGATTGTAGAATCTGAGGAGGCTAACAGGCGGCTCAACAGGACTGGATGGTAAAAGGGTCCAGACGGAAACTGGAACAAACAACAAGGCCTGGCAATGGGGACAGAACCCTGCTATATTCTAAATTAGTAACATTCCCATGTAAAGAATTTTAGCTAGTTTACCCTTCTTGGGCCCTGATGTGGTCATTTAGCCCCAATAATTGCTACAATAAAGAATACATATGCTGTCTTTTCCAGATAATATGAATTTTTGTGTGCCTTTTTATAATGAAAGTACTATGTTAAACATATAACTGATTTCACGTATTTAATTTTGGTGTATTGTATTTTTATATAAATATACATGTTGTAAAATAGAAAATACATTTAATCAAGTAAGTTTTTATTGTGAACATGTAGTCACTGAATACTGGAAATATTAAGTTAATATCCACCCTTAGAGTTAAGAATGTCTAAATTTTCATGGCATAGCTCCAAACAAATTCCAAACAAAGCAATTGTCATTCTTTCTTATAATTATATGTTTTCATGTTTCTCTCCTGTCTAGACATTGAGTCCTAGAAATAATTCTTCTTCATTTCTTTGTGTCTCTCTTCTTCCTTTTACCCTGGGACTCAATGTCTAGCATAATATTTTGCAAATACTGTTGCTTAATTAATGTAGTTTGAAAATACTTTAAAAGTAAATTGTAGGGACAAAAATCTGGTGACATAGCATGTATAACTCTACTGAGCAATATTAAATTTTCAGGGAAAGTGAAAGCTACAGAATCATAGCTAAACAACCTGAAACACAGAGAAACAATATTTCGTTAATCATCAGACAAGTGCTTTGTTGAGAAATCAGGATAGATGTACAGATGTCCAGGCAGCTGTGGAATGAAATGCAGCTACCATCTGGGCTAGAGGGGTGATCTGGAGACCAAGATTCACAGCTAGGAATACAAACAGGGAGCCAGTCAATTATATGGAGTGCTGTCTTCTATCAGGACTATAGGTAGTACCATCTTGAATCTGCTTGGAGCTAAATGCTGGAATATATTTCTGACATCTAGCCTTATCCAGAAACATATACAAAATTTAAGCTTTTTTGCATGCATCTCATATTTCATTTGTCTGCTTTCACTGTTTTTTCATTTGCCTCAATTTATTAATAAATTTATCATTGTTATTCAAGTTTCCTATAAATTATTGAGGAGAGAAGTTGTTTTGACTTCCTTATCAACAATTTCTTTTAACCAGGACAGTTTCTTCACAGATGGACAGAAATATTGTTGCCCAGAGACCCCCATAGACATTTAAAACTATATGAACAACGTATAGAGCATTTGCATTCTGAAGATGTAGTCTTCAGAATATTTTCAATATAGACAGAAGAGTAGGTATAGATAAATAAGTATTTAGATCCATGACAAAAAGAACTCCCATAAAGGACTATCTTGTTTTTAGTAAGAGAGAGAGTGTGTGTAACTACTCACATAACTTCCTAACAATTATCCCTTTATTGTATATTAATGACCAGCTTTTATAGGTACAGAAATAAAACTTTGGAAATATTGAGTATTTAAAAGTCACACAAAAATACTTGAGATGAGATTGTATTTTATGACTTCATTCTGTGATACCATGTTGCTATTGCAAATATATATATATATATATATATATATATATATATATATATATATGTTTGTATATAAATTTGATTTTGTTATCTACAATTTCTGGTATATTTAAAAAAATTATCAGTTCTGTGAGTGAGATTATATATGGGTAATGTCTTCAGTTTGTCCCTTACGTTGCTACATGTGAAAGCAATTATGATGCCAGCTATTGAAACAGTTCTATATTGAATACCATATATCTAGTCAATATGAGAGCCCACATGCCTTAAATGTCACAGGAATAGTTCATTCTCACAGAATCTCTGATAAAGTTATCTAACAAACATGTGCTAAATGCCTACCACTTATCCACACTTGTTCTATATACTGGGAAACTAAGATGAACATGGCATGGTTCCTGCTCTTAAGGCACTCACAGACCCGTAGAAGGGATGTGTGAGAAATATTGACTACATAGAGTAGTTAAAGGTAGAGGTAACATAAAAGGCCATTTGTTGTACAAAGAAGGGTGAGCTTACCTTTGTCTAGTTATTATGAAGTCGTGGGGAAACGAGAGCAGACTTCACAAAGGAGATGATGGATTCTTGCCCTATGATTCAAAGGAGTAGTAGGAGTTATCAGGTGGACAACAGCTGGGTTCTTTCCAGACAGAAGATCCATGCCATGCAAGTTGCAGGGCACTGCAATAATTCATTGTTGCTGTAGTGACTATGGAGTACAGGAGTTGAAGTGATTAAAGGTGAAGTTTAGAGAGGTATGTTGGGGCCAGTTATTAAATGACCTTGTATACTAGTCAAGGGATTTAGTGTTCATTCTCCTGGTAACAAAACCCACTTATGGCTATTTTTTTTTAAACCACGAGAGTGATGTGGTCAGATATGAGTTTCAAAATGATCACTTCGGCAACAACATGGAAAAATATTTGGAGAAAACTGAAAGAATGCTAGTTAGGGAGCCACAGACCTACTCTAGGAGAGAAATACTGGGGCCTTCAACTAAGGTGTTAACGGTGGGAATTGAGGATCAGATATTAGAGATATTTAGGAGACTGTGTTGCTTTAAACTATGCTGCAGTCGAAGAGTCTGTAGTAAATGGGTGGTTCAGTTAACTCAAATAAAGAATCTAGTAAGTGGAGCAGCATTTAGTTGGGAGTTGAATAAGTTTGGTTTAAGTATGTTGTTGAGTTTGAAAATACTCTAGAAACCACCAACTAGTACGGACCTAGTCTGTCACCACATCTTTTCTGCTGTGTTATGCAGCCGAGATGCAAGAAGGTTACAATCAGATTTTCAAAGTGATCTAGGGTTGATGAAAGACAAATACAAGGATTGATTGAGATTTTTGGTGAGAGAAAAATGTGATATAGCAGGTTTAGTAAAAAGGAATGAGAACACAAAGAAGCTGATCAGCAGAAAATACATATCAAGGAATGAAAGTTTCCAGAAAGAACAAGGAAATAGAAGTGCTGAAAATAGTTTAAATATTTTATGTGTAGAAAAATTCTGAGTCATATGTTACTTTATAGATTAGGGTCCTATGAGTGAGTTTGCTGAAGTAATTTGGGGATGAACATTACTACAGAAAAGAGATTTAAAAAACTGAAAAACTAGGAAATTGAATAGGTTTTCTCCATTTATCGAAATCACTCAAAATTACTACAGGAGTTAGATTGAAGAGGGAGACTGTAAGCTGGGTTATTTTATTTTAATTTATTTAATATAGGGGAATGATTGGAAGATCAGTAAAAGAAATGATTAGGGAGAGGAGTAAAGAGTAGTATAGTAAAATCTGTTGGCCTTGAGGAGAAAAGAGTTTTTCATGAATGTATTAATTATTTTATTAAAATTGAATCCAGAAACCAAGCAAATGCCTGAGGTAGTACCAATATTTGATTTTGTCATTGCTACACCATAACAAACCAACTGCATGAGTGCCGTCACTAGACACAGCCCACGGATGGCTAACACACGGAATTCTGTTCTATGTCCTGAATAGTATGGCATGTTTTACGATAGTTCTTTGGAAAGTGCATGGTGAGGAACAATTATGACTGGGAGAAGTCAGGGAATGTTGTACAAAAAAGACAATATTGGATTAATACCTGGAAGGGGTACAGGGTTTTGGCTTGAAAAAAAAAAGAAGTTGGAAATATTTTGGAATAGAAGATATTTTGAGGCTAAGTGAAAAGGAGAACACGGAAGACTATGCTGTGGGGAAAATGTCGTTTTAAAAGTGCCCCCCACCTCAGGGTGTGATGTTTATGCCCATTTATATGACTATACTACAGATTTCTTAGGTATTTCACTAATATGCTTGTCAATTACTTATTGACAAAGTAATTTATATAAAGGTAACAGTATTATTTGAAAAATGCCACTTTAGGGATGAAGAGAATATTTTTTTAGTATAAATCACCACTGTAGTAGTTCTAGAAAATCCTACAAGTAAAAGCAAAGGTTGAAAGGTAACAATGCTATCTTTGGTTTAATTTTAAATGTAATCATCAGTAATCATACAAATTTACTTTAAATTCTAATTCTCTTAATATCAAGTGGCAAAATGGATTACGGTCATGGTTCTTTTGTTTTCTCAATAACACCATTCTATGGTAATGATGATAGTCCAGACTACAGTTGGAATATGTTAATGGCAGTTAATTGAAGGAGAGAACGTTTGTTGACAATCTAGTTAGACCTTTGTGACTTGGGCTATGTAAGGAAACTGAAGTAACTTTGGGGTTTGAAAAATAAGATTTTATTTGTTTCTGTTGTTTCAGAATGTTCTTTGACCAGATATAAAATATATATATATATATATATCACATGTATGTATATATGAGTATTATATATAAATACATATTTGTATGTATTTATATACAAGGTCTGTTCAGAAGGTATCCAGCCATATAATATGAAAAGTAGAGACATATATTGAAGAAGATACAAGATATAAGAAACATTGTACATAGGACAATGATGCCCCAGTCCTTTTCAAGTAGGCACCTTGGGACCTCACAGTTTTCCCAATCGCCATCAGCTGCCCTGTCATATTTTCCTGAATCTCATGGATGTCTGAACTCTCTTCCCTTTCAAAGGTGATTTTAGTTTTGGGAAAAGCCAGAAGTTGCAGGGCACTAAATCTGGGCTGTAGGGAGACTTGAGTCACCTGGGTGATTTGATGTTTCTCCAAAAATTCTGCATGAGACAATGCATGAGCAGCCACATTGTTGTGATGAAGTTGCCAATCACCAGTTACCCATAGCTTCGGACTTCTAAATCATCCCAGTAGTTTCTGTGGAGGAACATTCAAGCTTAATGCAAAATTTGATGCAGATTCTTTGCTGTACTAGCTCAGTCATTTTGAATGCGATGGCCACATAATATACATACTTATCCACTGACTAGTAGAGTGAAGTTATCATTGTTCACACATGCACATTCCAATCCACTCTCCTTGGCTGCCAGGTTACATCAATGTTGCACAAACTGTTCTCATTATATTAACAATAGCTGGACTTTTCCTAGACAGACCTCTCATAAACATATATTATATATGAATATATATTTATATGTATTTATAAATACATATATACATATATCATGCATATTAAATATGTATTCTAATATATACATTATATATATATAATATGATGTCAAATAACATTCTGAACCAAGAACTGAAACAAATGCACCCTTTTTGGTTCCAACTTAAGCAATTTCAAGGCCTAGAATTTGAATTTGAGACACAGGAAACTGGGTCAGATTTTCTTTCTGCTGCAGGCTACCTTAAAAAAAAATAACCCTTAGAACAATTCATCTTAAAGATTGCCCATTTGCTTCTTGTTAAAGCTGTAGTTTTCAAAAAAATAATGTTTACCAGTAGGGATTTTAGCTACATATTTTTATTGAAATTTGTTAGGCAATCAAATATGAGATGACAGGATTTACTGTTAACAGTGTATGTTCAGACCACTCTTGTCTTCAAAATATATGTAACGTTTTTGGTTCTGTGAGATGAGATAAGCAGGGGTTGTTTTATATGCTGAGCACTATTTTTTAAAAATATAGTAAGGAAATAGAAACATGAAATGTTTGCTTCATGCCAAGGTAACAAAATGACTTTATGGTCAGTGTTTGGATATGAGAGAGAAATAAAAGATTGATGTTTTGATGGATAATAATCGACTCTTAGCTGTTCTCACTCTTCCAAAGGCATGGATGAATTTTCACTGAGGCTTCCTCACTGTCATTCTAAATAATATATTTCCATGGCTCAAGCTGTTATCGGTAATTGTAAGTAGGTATTTTTGTGACAGTCCTCTGGAGCCTCATGATGAATCCATCCTTGGCCCCTCCAACCCTCCCTGGCTGATATACTTGAAGTTTGCATCTCTGCATTCCCTGCCTCTTAGGGCTAGACCTGTGCAATCTTCCTGGAACTGGTTTTTAATGAGAAACTCCCTGGATAAGAAGCATTTAAATGTTCTAAGTGCTTGGGCTGTGGACTCAGACTGCCAGTAATTATCTGTTTGATGCATGATCAGGGCAAGTTATTCAAGCGGTCTGCACCAGATTCCTAAATTGAGAATGGGAATATTAACAGATAGTAACCTATCCCCCAGGGACATTGTCCACTTGAATGAACAGTCATGTAATGCCTTCAGCGTAATGCTAATAAGCACTCAATGAATGCTTAATATTGTACTTACTATGATGTTTGGGGATTCATTTAACTACTCCAGTCAACCCCCTTATTTCTAAAAAAAATTGTAAAGCATTCTGAGGTTTGTGAAATGAACTTACTAAGAATTGAAAGATATATGTAAGATCTATTAAGTAGGAAAATGGGTTGTGAAGTTTGAGACCTGATTTGAACCTCATTATGCCATATACTAGTGTTTGTCTGTGGGCAGTTTGTTTAACCTCTCTTTGTTGCACTTCTCATTTTGAAAATGGTGATAATAATAGTAATAGTCACCTCAAAGGGTTTTGAAAGGTTAGATAAGAGAGTGTATATACACCACTTCACATAGTGGTTGACATAGTTAATTCAAGAAATAGTAGTCATTGTTTTATTAATATTATTTTGAAAATTTTAATTAAATAATTCCCTTTGTGAAGTCACCTCTGCCCACCTATAAAACGATAACTACTACTATATATGCCATGATTTTCCATATCTAAGTATTCAAGTGTCTTAAGTTGCTGCCCAAAGTATCAATGAATTATATACCAGAAAGTTATAGATGTTGAAACCTGAGGTTCATATTAAATTTAGACACCTCTCTAGTTGAAGAAATTCACCAAAGCTATTGTAATTTAAGTAGTTTTCTGCAGCAAGAGAGAATATTCAGAGACTTTTATTAAATTGTCATCTTGTATAAGTTGCTGCTCTTGCAGCTGTTGACAGAGATTAAAGTTGTGCTTTTCATTATAGGGAATTCTGTATATAACATGCATTTTTGTGGTTACTTTTACAAAACTAAATTTAAATATTTCTTCCATTTGGTATTAATATGTAGCTGGCATGTATTTATAAATGATGTGTAAGTAGCTATTTTTCTCTTTTTAAAATACAGAGATTTCATTTGATTTTTTCATCTTTATTGCTTTATGTTCCCAGTATAGGAATGATCATTCCTACACACTTCAAGTCCTCCCTCTTTTTCCCATCCACATAACTTCAACACTGCTTCATGCACTGTGTGTTTGAAAATACCACGTTTAGTAAGTGCTGGTGTTATCTTTCTGGAAGGTAGAGATGACATGTCTTCAGATCCCTCTAAGCTTTCCTTAGCCTGTCAAAACTGAGTATGTGGAATTGACTTTAAATGGGGGACTCCCAGTGACAGGCAGTAAGCATTGCTGAGACATGTAGCAGGATAAGGATTAAAGACAAGACTAGATTTGATAACCTAGAGGTAGTAACTCAAAATATGATTTTTCTCACTCCCCATTTTCACAGTAGTAAAAATATTAATGAATTAATTTCAAGTTAATGATTTATTTTGAGCAAATCATTTAATGCTTTCTCAAACTCAGTTTCCATCCATTCACTTTAGACATAATAATTCCCTTCACATAATTGATAGGATCAAAAAGATAATGTATATGGAAGTACATGATGAACTGGAAAGTTGAGAAAGGTATGTCGAGTACTATGCTTTGTATTTGGCAAATGTTTTTGAACTTAATCACCTTTTCAAGTCTAAGAAATGCATATTATCACCATTTTTCCGATGAAGAAATGGGGGCTGAGGATACCTGCTAATAAGTGCCTGCTAATAAGTAGGGTTTGATTTCTACCAACCTCCAGCTGATTCCAAAGCTAGTATCTTTATTCTTTATCACAATGTATAAATATAAGACATTATTATGATTACCTAAATATCTATGAGAACCATCTCATTTTATTCAGTGTGCTAAAATTCAAACATGCTAAACCAGAAAATCATTCAGAGTAACTACTAATTTTTTAAAAGATTTCTTTGTTTTAGAAGACACAATAGTGTCCTTTAAAATTTTTTTTACTAGTGCCATTAAGATACAATTTGATTTTTAGGGACTTCATTTATATACTGATTTCCAGAACTGTGTTTTAGCTAGACTGATGTGCCCCTATAGTGGCTTTTTACTTTGAGCTCAGGAAATAGATGAAGCATATTTGAAAAAACTGAATGTGAAAGTTAAAAGTCAGAATTTACATAGTGTACTTTCCATGTTTTCATGGTCGTGTAAGTATGAATGTGCCTGGGTAATAAGATATAAAAGATGTTTAATGCTGTAATTTACTTACAGGCCATTAGCTTTCCACACATGTGAGCTTTGAAGAACTAGACCAAAGGAAAATATGCTTATGATGTCCAAAGAACTAAATTTTAAAAATGTGCTAAAGCAGTCCCTCTAGATGCTTAAGCTCATATGATATCCAAGTTAGAGCATATTGAAAGTTACAGGCACTGAAGCAGCTTATTATTATTGTTTTGCTTGTTTTAAAACTATATATTGAGAATTTATATCAAGTTTGTATGTCATGGAGAAGATATTTGAAATTTGAAAGTTGAATGTGTTTTAATTATATATATTCATCTCATAACTAAGCATAAGGTCATAAGTAAGCTATTCTAAAACTTAATCAAATGAACAATGGAATGTTATTCCAAAAGCCTTTAAAAGTAACCCTTGTCCTACATCTGTTGATTCAGAAGTTATTGTTTTTAATAAAGTTCTTTTGCATTGCACATGATATATTATTTCATCCTGATAGAACTTAATTTACACGGCCATTTTAATCCTCTGTGCCCCAAGGCGGTGCCTGCTGAGTCACACCATGAGGTTAGCCCTCATTTTTAGAACATCCACCGGCCTGTCTCTTTAATAATGGAAACTCATTTAATACTGTATGGTTTGTGTTACATAAAAGATAATTACAGGATACCTAGTAGCAGTCAATTTAAATAAGTTGCTCCCAATATTACAATAGACACAAAATGAAGTTTATTGGTAATTACTAATTATGAGGCAAAATCATTAAAAACCCTGTGGATAAGCAGAGAACAGATTTGAATCATTTTTTTACATATGGTTAAGACATATTTCCAGGTTTATGAGCTATGTGGATTGAGGTTACTGATAACTCATGAAAATTAAATGCTAAACGTGTTTTAAATGCATCAATGATTTGAAGTGTCCTAAACACTATAGTAAAAATGCTCCCATGGTATCTACCCAAACAAAATTACTGGGTGATTTTTGAGGTCTTATGTTAATAGGACCACTGTCATCCTTCAGTCCTGCATACAATCTGCCACTGCCAGGCAGACATCAAATCTAAAGAAAAGGGAACATTAGGATCTAATTATCAGAGATAGGTTGGAAGTCAGTGATTCAAGATGGTGAACTCCATGTTGATAGGACAGGAAGACAGCTATGTCTGGTAAGACCCAAATGCAGAATATTAAGTAAATCAGCTTAACATATAAAGGTTGGGTAATTTGGAATAACTGTGATAGGGACTGGGACTTTCTATAGATGCTATGTCAAAAGATCAGCATGATGGGAGGGATCAATGTGAGTTAACACCAAGAGCTAGAACTTGTTCTTTTCGTTACAGTACACAATTGATTTTTCATAGCATTACTCTGGAGCAATACTGAGATAACTGTGAAGCTAGAGAAATTTTACCTTGTTCTTGAATCACTGAATTCAGAGTTTTTTTAATATTATACTGTGACATGGAGGACAACACAAAGTATTTGGCTGAAAGTAAATCAAAACAAAAACATAATAATCCCACAGTTTAATGAGTGAAAGTTTCTTTTGCTTTCCTTATTTTCATTTTGTAAAAATGGTTTTAACTATTTTTCTTTTATTGCACTTCTCTTAAGTCAGAATTGCTGTATCCTTAAAGTTTTGAACTGAAATGATGCCCCTTGATGATTTCCAAAGGATGGTTAATTTTTGTTTTCATTGCTATATAAATTTATGTCAACTTCTAATCTTAGGTATTTTGTTCCTTACCCAGGCTTCTCCCAGCCATTTGGTGCGATCAATAACCCCTCCCCAATATCATGCATGTGAATGGACTTTCAGGGGCCTCATATGAAATGTTGTGTGTTGCATAGAAATGTGTCTCCAGGATGAGTGGTTCTTATGGGTGGGAAAGTGAAGCACTGATACAGCGACAGTCTGTATGTTGTTGGATTTTGCTGTGGTTGCAGAACCCCAGATGAATCCGCAATCAGGGTGTTTTCCTCGGATTTGGACTTAACCATATGTTTGTAGAACCACAGTGGACTTTGGTAAAACAGTGGTTCTCAATATGATCAGACCCAGTAACTCATTTGTGCAAAATCCTTTGTAAAGTACTTTTAATTATACTGGAATTAAGCTAATAAATGATATTATCCACAGATGTGTGTTATTTTTAAAACTAATTAAAATGGTATATATTTTATTATGTATATATGCATGGATATGGCTTCAGTAGAAGTTAGATGATCATGCCTATACTTAGAACAGCTAACATGGAGAGGCTGACATGCAGATACAGTTGTGTTGTGTTGGAGACACAAATACCATAAGCAACTCTGTGGTCAGTCACCTGACTTTCCTAAGTGGTAACTGATGCTTGATGATGATTTGGAAAATAAAATACAAACTTCTCTGGGTTTGTAAAATTATTGTATTTTGAGAGAATTCATACTTATATTAAACTTTAACAAAAATAAGATATTTAAGTATTAATATATATAAACAGAGTTATCATAGGCTTAGATAACTGTGTGTACATAATTTTTTTCACTTACATATATTCCACAAGGTATTTTGAAAGCTATGTGAGATGTAGGATAATTATTTACTCCGCAAGATTGTTCTTTTTTAAAAAATACTTTATTTATTTATTTATTTATTTAGTATATTTTGTTGATTATGCTATTGCAGTTGTCCCATTTTACCCCCTTCACTCCCCTCCACCCTGCACACCTTCTCCCACCCACATTCCCCCCCTTTAGTTCATGTCCATGTGTTATACTTATAAGTTCTTTAGCTTCCACATTTCCCATACTACTCTTACCCTCCCCATGTTGATTTTCTACCTACTATCTATGCTACTTATTCTCTGTACCTTTTCCCCCTCTCTCCTCCTCCCACTTCCCTGTACTAACCCTCCATGTGATCTCCATTTCTATGGTTCTGTTCCTGTTTTGGAGAACTTCCCCAATCTGACAAGGAAAATAGACTTCCAGGAAGTCCAGGAAGCTCAGAGAATCCCAAAGAAGTTGGACCCAAGGAAGAATGCACCAAGGTACATCATAATTACAGTAGCCAAGATTAAAATGAAGGAGAGAGTCCTAGAAGCAGCAAGAGATAAGGAGACAGTCACCTACAAAGGAGTTCCTGTAAGACTGGCAGCTGATTTCTCAAAAGAGACCTTACAGGCCAGAAGGGGCTGAAAAGACGTATTCCAAGTCATGAAAGGCAAGGACCTATGTCCCAGATTGCTCTATCCAGCAAAGCTTTCATTTAGAATGGAAGGGCAGTTAAAGTGCTTCTCAGATAAGGTCAAGTTAAAGGAGTTCATCATCTCCAAACTCTTATTATGCAGGATTGTTCTTGAATACAGAACATCTAGCAATAGTACCTAACAGTCAATGAGAGAGACTCCCACATTAAAATAACAATAAAAAATAAACAGACAGGAGGACACAACCAAAGTAGATGGCAGCTACTACCCTAGTAGCTATTTACTAGTTTTTAAATCTCAGTTACATTTCAGGAAATAGATAGAATGAATTTTTTTTATGAAATAAGGAAAGGTCTAAAATCAAATATAATAGTGGGGAAAGTAATTGTAAGACATGCTGGTGTCTAAAATGCCTGCTATTACAGTTGTTCTGAAATTCATACATAGAAATGCATGTATTTGTTTGGGTTGTAGACCCAGACCAAGGCTGAGTGAGGTCCTGGTGGCCGTGTGCCTTGACCGCTCAATGCTCTTTTCTTCTAATATTAAATGATACTACACGGCATGGCCCATGTGAGCATGCTTTGTAAACTGTTTAAAGAAACTGCAAATGCTAACAATTCCATTATGGAGATTTTCTGAAATACACAAAAAGTCTGTTAATGACTCCTGAGAAGGCAATCAAATCCTCTTAATTCATTTGTTCTCGAGGGGTAGTAAGTTTAAATAAGCTTAGATAAAGTTGATGATTCACTAGACTTTGAATTTGGGCCTCTGGAAACAAAACTGCTTTCTTAGGACTTGTATTCCTCTGATTGCTGCCTGGCTGGGCAGCAGACAGCAACGTAAAGGTCATTTACATTTTCTTTTTAATTTTTACAATACACTAGAATCAAAGAGTCATAGCTATTAGAGAGCTCTTTAATTGTTTCCATCATTAAAATAATGTCATTTATCGAACATTAAACATATGTCAGACACTATGCTATCAAATATATTTTAGGCAAGTCATGTGGTCCCCCTCTTACTCTAACTGGATGTGTAGGGAAACTAATCACCTTCCCCTACTGGTTAAAAATTAAGCATTCAATCTGTTTTAAACAGTCCTTTCCGTCAGCACTTAAAATTCGTCTTCAAAATCTCATGGACAAATTTGGTAATTTCTGAAATCAGCTTTTGTCACTGCCCTTTCTCTCCCTATAATCTTGCCAGAGAGAGTGTTCGGAACAGTGGTCTCTATATATGAGGCAGGCAAAGTTGAGTTTCTCCGCTTCGACATGCTATTGTCACATTTAACCCCTGCACCTTCTGCTTGGGTGTCCCAATTATTTGTGAGTGACATCTGTAGCTAATACAATTTATATCCTGTTCTGACTGACTGCCTGGGGCCCGTTTGGCTCCAAGAAAGTCAGACCCTGGTTTTTGCCCAGGTTCACTTTCAACTTTAAATTCCTGTATATGACCCTGGTGGACCAGACAGCAGGCCTGCTGGTTCTCTACTTACTGTCTTGGCCATGTGGGGTGGTGCTTGCCACATAGGAAAAGCAAAGCCATGAAAGAGCTGCTTTTGATCAATTCTGTCTCAAAATTACTAGATTTAGCTATATATTGGAACAGTATGGGATGGCCTGTGAGGTGGCTTCCTTATACAGACTGGAGTAATGGTGGAGCTTGCAGTTGTAGAAGCCCCAATGCACTCTTAACATTACCCGCACTTACCTGGTATCTCTCCCTTATCTGTCGAGCAAATCTGGGGAAGTTGAAACACACATCTGCTGTGATGACTCTTCTACTTTCTTTTGCTCCTTCCCAGTAGTCTCTGGGGTAGGAAAACAAGGGCAGGGTTTGGCCCCATAACCTTTTCCCTTTCGCCTTGCCAGGTCTGACTCTTGTTACCCTAAAGGAAAAGTCAATAGAATTTTGAAAATTATTTCTCAAGACAGTAGCCTGGTTTGCAAGGCTGAGGTGTGTTGTAAAACACTAGTCTGAATATGAAAAGCTTAATTTTATTTCGATTTGTTTCTTTTTATAGTCCATCTGTTACCTAACCTTCCTAGTCTTCCTTGCCCCATTCAGTTAAGTACCTTGGGAGATCTATAATAAAAAACTCAAAAATACACACCAAAACAGAATTTTAATAGTTTTAAAAACATACCCTCAGTAAACTAGTCATTTTGAATACAGTGATTGGGAAGGTAGACATGATCCCTACATTCATTGCATTTGTAGAGAATAGGCACGAAATAAGTACATACAAATAAAGAAAATTAGAATTAGTGTTACAAAATAAGTAAACAGAAGGTTAAAGAAGAGAACAGTGTGAGGTTTGAAGAAATTGGGTAGTTCTATTTTTTGTTTGTATTTAAAGAGACTTAGAACACTCCTTGTAGTAATCATTTTAGTGACTAGCAGGGTCAGGATCGGAGGCAGGACTCCAGAATTCTTGCTGAGTGAACCCATTTGCAGGTGATACTTTTAAAAATGAAATAACTCTTCTGGCATAACAGTCAGACTGACTTCTATAAAATATTACGTTATAAAATATTCACAAGGTCTCTGCGCCAGTGAAACTAGGCTGCTCACCGCCCCCACCAGGACTTACATATGCCACAGCTTTGTGCTTTTGGTTTCTCATTCCTAAAATGTCATCTTCTCTCACTTCTAGGCTTTATAATATTTTTTTCAACTCAGATACATCCTTATTCATAAATCTAACTTTGATTATCACATCTAGAAATAAGCTCTCAGCTCTTCATGTTATCTTATGTGTAATTTTCCACATGCTGCTTGAATCATTGTTTGGCTTCCCCTTGAAATGAAACCTGTTTATGATCCAAATACTACATACTGTAATTTTATGTAGTGCCTTGCTCACAGTTACCAGTAAATATTTGATAAGTGAACACATTAAGTATATAAGGAAGGCCCATGATCTTATTATATTTTATAGTAATTCCTAGTACATAAATGGCTGAAGGACTTTATAATCTGATTTAGTTAATGAAGGACATAATTTCTGCTTCTGATTACAACAACATTGAATGCATGCAAGAATAAAAACACAATAAAACACAAACATAGCTATGTGACTAATCTTGTATAAAAGCATATCAGAGCTAAGTGTGGTTAGTGAGGAAATCCAGAGACAGAAAGGCTTCAGTTAAAACCACTTGAAGTATGGGCTTCAAGGAAAGTGCCTTAGGAGAGGCTCTAGAAATCGCAGAAGTTGTAAAAGGGTGAACACAAGTTCTGTGTCGAGGTTACTAAATTGATATGCCTGACTGAAGTATGAGCTGGGGAGTCTAGAAGATGGGGGTGTGGAAGCTTTGAAGCTTGTGGTTAGAAATCTTTAATTATATTCAGGAGATAATTGGGAGCCATTGTTGGCTTTTGAGAAAGGGAACTTGAAATAACATTTAGGGAGTACTCCTACTCCTGTCCTTTGCTCATGCTGTTTTCCCATCTGGAAGATTCTTTTTCCCTTTCTTCCCACCTCTTTCTAGCTCATATCCCTTCAAGGGATGGTTCAAGTTCCTTCATCCATGAGGCTTTTCTGATTATTCCAGTCAATGACCTCTCTCTTTCTCTCCCTCACCCTTTCTCATTCTTCCTGTCTCCACACCCTCTACATTTATTGCATTCACTACAAAATTAACATCCTTCTTAATTCTTCACTTTTAATTTCTAGTTGACTTCTTAAAATATTTTTTATCTTATTATATAGCCTCATTCAGTAGTCCAGAGTTTCTTGTGTACATCATATGGAAAATAAGATCTCTATAGCTAGGGATTATATATTATGTTCTTATGTACGCCAAGTATTATTGATCTAGGTTTGTGTGTGTTTAATTCATATCTTTAACTTGAAGTGGGAGAACCTATTATCCAAGTGTCAACTTAGAAATAAAAGTTTAAGAATTAGAGGAGACCTTAGAGTCCTTTCTAGAGCTGGTGTTGGAATGGAATATGAAATCAGTACCCGTGGTTTGTATTGCATTTTTGACCCTCAGTGGTGCTATCTAGCTTGATCATCTGCCAGCTTCACTGTACGTTTTTCTGAATGGTATTGGTCTGTCCCCAAATCAAAACAAAATGAAGCAACAACAATTACTTTCTCTAGGTGAAATATTTTTACACTGAAGATTTTTGAAAGAGAGTTATCATTTTCTGGCTGGCAACTGAAATATGAGTTCAGTTCCCATTTGTGGAAGGATTTCAGCCATGTGAAAGTCAAGATCGTCAGGCATGTAACACTTTGTAACTGGCTCCAAAACTAATTTCATTGTTATTGGTGCATATAATGTCTTGCATACTGTGGATTTACTATATCGGAAATTAGGAGAGCATTTATTTTCCAATAGCAATAATCAATAAATTAAGCTGAATGTACTGCATATTATGTGAAAATCTGGCTTCATTGGGACTTAATTTATATTTAATTGTTAGAGGTAAGAAATTTTCATTAAAATCAACATTTTGTTAAGCCCATTAGTGTTGAAGAGGTTGTTTTGATATTAATATCATAGATGTTGTTACATCATTTACTTATGTTACTGTCTTTTCAGGTGTACAGGAGAAACTATAAATCTTGTTTAGCAGCTGTCACTTCTCTGTGCATGGTAGAAACCCACTGTTACTTAAATTTGTTTTAGAAAAGCAATGATATACTTACTTGCATTTGTGGCTGGCGGAAATTCTACCACTGAACCACCAATGCCTTGCATTTGTGGTATAAGGATCATCCTATAAATATCTCTGTAGGGCCCAAATACCATGTGACTGCTGTATCACAAAACAAGGGATCAGTTATGTCTTTGGAAATACAAAATTCTATAAAAACGCAATCTTTGACTTTTCCTAACCACATCTCTCTGCAGTGCAGAGGTAAGATTGGACTTACCAAATATCTGAAGTGGGTGTCAAAAATCCTTGGTAACATATGACATTCTTTTACATTGAATATTTTAGAGATGAGTTTGATAGCTGAGATTTAGAATTGCCCTGAAGGCAAAGGTGAGCTGCTAGAATTTAATATGAACTAAAATGATAACACCTTACATTTAAAAGCTAACTTTTTTGCAAGATACTCAGAAGTCTTTAGCAGTATTACTTCTAATACTGCTCGGAAGATGGTCTCTGTGAACAGGATTAAATACATTGGAAATAACTCTGATAAAAATACTGAGGGGTCACTTCCTTATGAACATCCATGGTATAATCAAGAGTATATGTCTGATTTTAGAAAAAGCCAGTCACTCAAGTGTCTTCTCACCAGTAGGACTGTTCAATCAAATAAGTCTACTTGACGTTTTGCGTGGTCCAAGTTTGTGGCCTAGAGAGATTTGTTAAAATGATTTTCTCAAAATATACTTGCAAGTGAGAGTAAGAACTAGAGTAAGTGAGAAGCTAGCTAAGAAATTGTATAATTTTATGATAAATGATAGAGCCAGTGATTTTGATATCTTGAAGCAGAATGCGATGAAGTGCTGCAGACCTTGCAGAACGGGAGGCTGTATTTTGGATGACCATGGACCATCTGGAAAGTCAGTCCTGTAGGGGACTGGAGATAGGTTTTAATTGTAAAATTCAAGGGGGAACTGAAATAAAATTGACCTACCTGGCTATAGAAAACAACTGCCATTGCTGCAAATGCATTTACGGGTAGCTGAGCAGCAGAAATATGTAACTTATCAGGGCAGGAAATGGAGTAGAACAATGGAGTAAGGATATGGGAAAATGCAGAGTAAATGACCCCACACAACAAGTATTCAAATCCAACTTATATTTTACAATTGGGCAAGAAAAACTAACACCTGCAGGACCAATTTCAGACCGCAGGATGTTAGATTGATCATTCTGACATATGCTAAAGGGTTTACCATAAATATTCTGATGACAATTAGAGAGTAATATTCAGTGGAAATTCTAAACTGCAACCTTAAATTTCTCTAGTACTTCAAAATGCAAAAACCCATGAAAGTTACTTAAACTCTGAATACATTAAATTATATATTTATTAAAGAGAATTTCCCTCACTAAGCCAAGCTGGTTAGATTTATGTTTTATTAGAACTTTAATTCATATTAGCCTTTACTACCCGAAATTCAGTCCCACGAATTAGAGAATTGTTTTCCCTCTAACACTGGCTGTGGGGCAGAACTACAAGTAATATTTGGGGGAAAAGATGTCATAGAAAATAATGAACAAAAAGAATACAGAAAAATGTGTTTAGAACAATAACAACAAAAACAGCAAAAGTGAATTTACCAAAAAAAGATTTTTCTTGAGTTTATTTATGTTGAGTTTATATCCAGAGCAAATATTTTTACGGAAAGTTGGTATACTTGGTTGGAAAATAAGATAAAATTAATTAGAAAACTGTTACTATAGAGATATTAGTTTAATCCATGATGCAGAATGAAATTTGTAGAAAAATGTGAAGAGAATACATTTTAAGGAAAACACAGTCTGAATAATGGAAATACAGGAAAATAATAGGAAGGAATGTGTCCTTGGAAAGCAGGAGGAGATTCCAGAGGAAATTGAATCTTAAAGTATCAACAGAGATTTCTGTGAGATTGACCGGCCCTACTAGTGATTTTTGTGGGACATATATTGGTTGCTGCTGGTTGGTATCACTGTGAAACTCAGGTTTTTTTTTTTCTCCTCAGTGCTGAGAATTAAATGAGAATAATTGTCAATTATCTGCTTTTTCAATAATGGTATTGAAAATTTTGTCTTTGGTGTTTGAGACTTTTCCAGAGTCTTTCAGTTTATATGTTAAACCTTTGTGTAGTTAAGGAATTCTAATTAAGCTTGCTTTATTTATTTATTTATTTATTTATTTATTTATTTATTGTCATTGTTTATGGTGTTACAGTTGTCCCAATTTTCCCCCTTCACCCCCCCATCTACTCAGCCCGCCCCCCACTTCCACAGTCAATCCCCACACTGTTGTCTATGCCCATGGGTCCTTCACCTGTGTTCTTTGACTAATCTCTTCACCCTCTTTTAAATAGTCCCCACTTCCCTCCTCATGTCTTATCGCTGTCAGTCGATTCTATGATTCTATGCCTCTGGTTTTATTCTGCTCATTAGTTCATTTTGTTCATTAGATCTCTCTTATAAGTGAGATCATATGGTTCTTGTCTTTCACCTACTGGCTTATTTCACTTAGCATGATAGTCTAGTTGCAGTCATGCTTTTGCAAAAGGTAGGAATTCCTTCTTTTTTCTGCTGTGTAGAATTCCACTGTGTATATGTACCACAGTTTCTTACTCCAATCATCTACTGATGGGCACTTAGGACTCTGGGTCATTGTAAATAACTCTGCTATGAACATAGGGATGCATAAGTTCTTTTGAATTGGTGTTTTGGGATTCTTAGGGTACATTCCCAGCAGTGGAATCTGTAGGTCAAAGGGTAGTTCCATTTTTATTTTTTTTTAGGAAATTCCATACTGTTTACCACAGAGATTAGATAATTAGTAATAGTCATACATTGTACAGGCTAAATAAAATTGCCAAAAGGATGTATTTCAATGTAAATTACTTTTTTAGGAGCAAAAGAGAATATCTACTTTCAGTACCAGAAGTACTTTGAAAATATGTCTGTTTAATTGTTAATATTTTATCAAGCTGAACATTATTAATATAGTCAGTCTCTGAGTTTCAAAGGAGTTATGTTCTCACATTTATGTTTTTTAAAGTAGGAAATGGTGGTTAGGTTCCACAAAATTCTCCTCAAAAAACAGTGCCACTCACGGGGATATATTCATACTTGGATTTTATTATCACCCCATTTATTGTTCTAATACTGATAAAATTTTAGTTGCAAAACTGGACCTCATATTTGAATTTTTCAATCCTTATTATTTTCCAGTGCCATTCCCACTACTATGGTACCTGTAAAAATTTGATTTTTTAAAATCCAATACCTGTTAGTAGTCCACAGATTTTTTCCTAACCAGTGTCATAGGAAGTGTGTCTGCAACCATAAATCAACTTGGTCTTCTTTCACTTCTTGCAGTAAAACCTTGGGCAATTTGATCTTTCTCACTCAGTTTCTCTACTTGTAAAATGCATAGAGCAATACCTTTGTCACAGACTGTATGTGACTATTAGAACTTTTGTGAGTGTCTGTCACAGTGCCCAGCATAGACTGAGATACTCAATGTGTAGTAGCCATTTGTTTATGATTTTTTAAATGCTGTCTGTGGCAAAACAAAGCTCCCAATAACATGAGCAAAAAATGGAAGGAAATCCATTGGATTAGATGTTTCAAGAAAAATTGAACCATAAAATAATGGCATTAGACAGAAGCAACCAGCCCTCCAAAATAACCACAAACAAAGGTTTAAGTGCTGACAACATTCTTTCTTAAGCTTTTGTTTTTGCTTGTCTCTGCATCTTTTTCTAATGAGTTATATCTATTGATAAACTAATGAGTTATATATTGTTGCACGTGGGTCACCGGCCAGCAGTGACCACGGAACGCTGTGGATGGCTCGACGATAAACACGCGAGAAAAAACACATGCACAGAGACAGACTAGTTTCTGTGGGGAAGTAGGGACAGAATGGCCACCCCCCCTAGTGGGGAGCGCGCTGATTTACCGTCCATACCTGCTTTTATTAGGCTCATTTTGCATAATAATTCAGGTAAAGTACAGTACTCATTAGGGGGAAGTAAGGAACCATAGAAAACAAAGAACTCTGCCAGTCTATTGAGTTGGGGGGTCAAAGAGCTGTAAGACTAAGGAACAAAATAACTTCCTCCTAAGACCCTTCTCATTCAACTGAGAGCATTCTAAACAAAGAAGGTTTCACAGTAATTTACATGTTCTTTCTTAGGCCTGATCACCCCGGGGAATCCGCACTTCTCAGTACCGAGCTGCACCACCCTGTCATTGTTTCAGGCTTAGGTGGAGCAAGGGAACTAAGGCAACTGAGAGATAAAGAGATTTTCTTCCAGACGCTGAGAACTCAGGCTATGTCAAAGCCGAGGAGCGAGGGTCCATCACCCCCCTTTTGCTGCAGCCCCCCAAGTCCTTCTTTTTGGGGGGCCTCCCAAAAGTGATCGTGCCTGTCTTAGGTCGTTCCCCCCGTGGGGAATCTTACCCGTCTTTGGCTAACCGACCAAGCCTTTTGGGGTTCAGTTATGAATAAAGCAGCAGAAGCAGCATTCCTGCCAGGGAGATAAGCTTTTGTCTCCTTGCTGGCTTACAGTTCCAAGGGCGTTCCCTTAGCCTTAGCAGGGCGGGGGGTTCAGCCTCTGATACCAGTCAGGGTGGTTCCCAACAATATATTAATATTAATGGGTTATATTTATTGATATATTAATGAGTTATATCTAATACTGACTGTTTTGCATTATAATTAAAACAGAAAGTTATGTGTTTTAAATTAATTTATAAATAACAAAAACTCATTGCATATCACCATAAAATATTTTTACAAAAACTAGCCATATATTTTAAAAATCATAGTATCATTATTTTATGATTTTCTTCTGATGCCATTAAGGGATTTTGTATTCTTTTTACAAAGATATTTTATTGTTGTTCAATTGCAGTTGTCAGCATTTACTTGCCACCAGTCCCCCCACCCCACCATCTCCCTCCTTTGCTTCCACTCCCTCTCAATTTTGTCAATGTGTCCTTTAGAGTTGTTCCTGAAAACACTTCCCCCTCTCCACCATTATACCCTACCCTCTCCCTTCTGGTTACTGTCAGCTTGTGCTTAGTTTCAATGTCTCTGGTTATATTTTGCTTGCTTTTTTGTTTTGTTGATTAGGTTCCAGTTAAAGGTGAGGTCATATGGCATTTGTTCCTCACTGCCTGGCTTATTTCACTTAGCATAATGCTCTCCAGTTCCATCCATGCATCTTGACTTCAGTAGCTACCAGAGAATTCTAACTTTTTCCATAGCATAGTGAGAAAATGATATTTTATTCCCAGTGCTTTCTTTTCCATTTTTTTTAACCCAATGAAGAGAATTTGAGTGACCTTATTAATCCAGGTGGTGAAGAACGCATCACCTGTGCAGAACTCATCACCTGTGACTAAAGAAAGGAGTTATCCTGAACGGAGGTGGGGATTCATACAACATCTATCTGTGAGAAGGTAGTACACTGATGTTTCTAGAATATGGAAAAAGGGTTGGGCAAAAGCCCTGTTTCATCCACTTGTTATTTCTTTTCCTTCCTTCACCTTCTTTCCTTCTCTTTTTCCCCTTTTACCTAAGAAGAATGTGGCCCATTGACAACTGCAAGAACTTGTTTGCCCTATGTACAAAAAATTATGAACTTCTGTAAACTAATTATACTTCCATGGTTATGTTACCATCTTTATTCACCTATAAGGAATTCTGAAAACATAATAAGGTAAACATCTGAGCAGAGTAGTGTGTTTGATAAAAAGTATTTTTCAGATAAGAAAAGGTATTCTGTGAAGAAAGTAGACTAGTTTCTCCTGAAAATGGACCCTCTGCTCTAGTCACAGAGTTAGCTGAAATGTGTACTTGGCTGTAATTACCAATGCTGCTCTTTTCATATAATTTAAAAAAATGCATTCAGAAGTAATGTTACCATGTCAGTCCAGATCCTGGGGAAAATTAATGTTTCTCTTCAGATTTTCTTCATTCTCCTATTTACTAGCATGTAGATACATACTGTAATTACAGTAAAATTTCATAGAGATGCACAGAAAAACCTGATGAGAGCTAACATGGCACTGTATTAGAAGCACAGGTTTTGGAGGGGGTCAGATCAGGGCTCAAGTGTTTGGAGTTTTTTGTTTTTTTTTCAGGTCTGTGTTCCCCCAAGCAAGTTATTTTACCTTTCTAAGACTTAATCTCTACATCTGTTAAAAAAGGAAATGGAGATAATAAATACTGTTTATCTTATAAGATCTTTTGTGATAATCAAATAAATAATTCATGCAAAATATTTAAAATACAGTATTTTGATATAGGTTACTGATGATAGAGATAATTGTGAATGAATTAGCAGCCATTTTTATCTTTTGTTGTCTGATTTTATACAATTTTTAAATAAGATATACAAAGTAACATAAAAATATCTATATTTGTTAGAGAGACATGGAGGAGAAGAATGATTTTCAATCAGATTTTCATGGTCAGTCTCTTTTGTAGGTTGGACCCTCTTTGTTTTTAAAGTGTAAATTACTCACTTCTTAGTAGCAGAGTAATTTTTTTTAGATTACTGGGACCATGTTGTAAATTGAATGGTAACCAGTGGCCTAAAAGCATAAAGATAAGGCTTTAAATGTGAGAAAATTTTCTTTCTGTAACCTATCTACTTTCTCATGTTTTAGTTTGTAAGGGCCAAAAGTTCTTAGGAGAGTCATCCTTTTGTTGCAGATGGCTGCTGATGTGTGGAGATTTTGTATCTCCTCTGAACTGGTAGACCTTCAATAAATGCCGCTTGATCATAATCGTGTTTCATTTTTCTCCAAGAAAAGGAAGTCCAGGAGAGAAAATGATCACATGGCATTACTGAATTATCACATGGAAGATTTTTTTTCCTGTACACAAGTAAAAACAAAACCAGACTCTGTTCTTTCAAATGTTTATTCTTCCGCTAATGAGAAAGAGACTTTCCAAACTATTCAATTACATAGATATTGCTCTCCTAATAGAGTCATGTACTTTCTAATAGGAGAACAACCATATTATTTTTTAATGTGTAAGGCTTGACCAAAGGATGGCAAAATATCAAAATGGTAGTTACTTCTCAGATTCAGTTAGCTACTGTATTTATTCTGTTCTCAGTGTATACCTTGTTCTATGTCATGCCCTGTGGAGCATACAAAAGAAATGTGTCTCAAAAAAAACAAAATTTGTGCCAGATATTTTTTCTATATTATGGAGAAAAAAATCTGAAATTCTGACTCTGTTGTCCACACATATGGGAATCAAGCTCTCCCAATTATATAAATGATTAGTTAAAAAGACTTTAATTTTTTCTCTCTTGGTATTATTTGCCTCTGTGGAGTGCCAGTCATGAAATGGGGAGAAATGTTGGACATTGTACAATTTGAAAACAATGAATTGTTAAAAACAAAAATTTGGGACCTTTTACCCCTTTAATTATGGCAAAGCCAATTAATAGATTACTAATATATTCAGCCATACCCATAAATCATGATTAAATCCTCATAATAGCCAATCATGAGACCATTTATTTATTGTCCTAAGTGTCTCTTCTATCTAGTTCTAAAAAACAATTTTAGATGAATTAATAGTATAATGAGCCCCAAATTGTATGTTTTGTCTGGGATGTAGAATTATGGCAGCTGTCTTATGTATACTTAGCTTAATAATGGTCACTTGTCACAATACTTCTTATAATCATAAAGAAGAGTAATCCAAATCAATGTTAATTTTATTTGTATTAACAACATTAATTTGTAAAACACTGTGACCCAAGTATTATAATCTATAACATATCTCTTTTTGTTTTTGCTTTTATATGTACCCTTCTAGACTTACTTCTTGCATTCATACTTGTAATCAAAACTGATAATGATTTGGGTGCTAAAATAAATTTTCATCTCAAAAACAGGATATGGCCTTAAAAATATGTGATACTTTGTTTTAAACACAACAGTGTGGTGATTGCAAGAGGAAGGTGGACATAAGGGGGTTAAAAAGTAATGGAAAAAATACAATAACATTTTTAAAAAGTTTATGAAGCCTTACCTCAATATAGTCATTTGTTTAACTGTAATTTGAAACTTAACAGTAATTCGTGCATGATATTGCTGTACACGTATAGGTATTTTCATGTACAACTATATTTGTAGTAACTTGATGATTCATTTCTACAATACAGTCTGTTTGTGTTTCCCTAAATATGAACAAGCATTTTTCTAAGAGAAAGGAGCACCTTAAAAAATAGGAGCAACTTAAAATCCTTCCATTTTAACTTTATCCTGCATTCTATCTACCTTACCTATTTTTTCTATTTCAAAGCCCAAATTTCATGATGATTTACTAAGCATGAACATAAGATAAAAGAATCCAAACTAAATGTCAACAATACAGTTTAAAAATGTACATCCATAAATTGTAGGGCAAATCCAAAATCAACTTGACATTAAAGACGTTAGCTTGCCCTTCCTTGTCAAGCCCTTTTCTCTCGGTTTGCTTTGACCTAAATTTCTAACCTGATATTCTTGTTCAAATGTGTCATGAGGGCAGCCAGATGGCCTGATTTTTTCAGAAGAAGCAGTAAAAACTATTCCACTTTCTCACGGGTTATTTGAAATACGTTGCTCTTACAGTGAATATAAATATAACTTCCTATTCAGTAAGCTAAGCAACAGAATGGGAGTTTTAAAGTCACAGATCCAAGTCCTTGTCTCCAGCACCTAGTCCCCATGTAGCCTCTGCGGCCTTGACTTCTTGGTTTTCATTCTTGAAAATGGGAACTTACAGTATGAGAGAGACTATTTTATGGCCTAAGGTTTTTTGGAGAAGAGTAATGTGGAAAGACATCAGAGCAGCAACAGGTAATTTTTTGAGGGCTGGTGAATAAAGACATAAAATGTCTCACAAGTAATAATGAGATATCTTCTCCCAATGGTGGGGAGAAAATTACCCACCATTGGAAGGTTAGAGAACCATAAGTAAAGAAAAAGAAAAAAAAAGAATTTTGCAGGTCACAGAGGTACTATTTAGGGCACTGGAGCATAATTTATTAAGTGGACCTTTGTGGTAAAAAAAGCTCAGTACGTACCAAACTGAGCAAATTTACATTCTTCCTATCCGAAGGATGAAACTCTGCTTATCTACTTATTCATCTTTTGGGAAATAACTGGGTAAGATATGGGCAAATCAGCATAATGGAATGTATTCCCTAAATGACAAACACCATGGGCTCCTGGGAAATATACTAAAATATTATTGTTAATTGTATATTTACAAAAATTCTTGTAAATGTACTCATGTTTAATCACTACTGCAGAAGTGCTATATTTCCTTACTTTTTATAATGTTCTATTTCTTGGAAAAACACAGGATAATTTGAAAAGCAATCAAAGGAGCCAGGTTCATTCATTTTAATTAAACCTTACAGAAAACTGTCTTGTTATAGATGTGAATCCTGGTTAATGACTCTCTCAAGGTGGGAAAAGATATACCCAGACCTCTGTATTACTGTAATTTACTTTGTACTCTACAGGTGGAAACAAATAAATTCCACCATCATTAAGACTGTGTGAGGAGAGCTGAAAGGTAGTGATTTATGTTTTCATAATGAGTTTCTTGTGTTGAACACAGAACTTCTGTCATATTTTCATGGAGTTTTCATGTCATCTGTATATAATGAAATCCCTGTTTTCTCCTTTTTGATGCATAATCTGTAGGCAGAAACCTACATTTGTATTTTTGGTGTCCTCCTATTACCTGAGTGTAACCTGGTCTCCAAAGATTTTTGCTACATTTCTTTTTTGCATACAAAAGATTTTCCTATAAAAGCTATAACTGATAAATGGCAGGGCAACCAATTATGAAAATGCTAGAGCAGAATGCTAACATTTGTATTTGGGAGTGACTAATAGGAATCTTAAAATCTAGACCTCAAAAAGGTGCCAGGTTCTGAAGCATATAGTCAGAATTACAATCACCTCCAAAGGTGTCCATATTCTAACCCGTGAAATCTTTGAATAGGTTACTTTATATGGCCAAAGTGACTTTGTAGGGGTGATTAAATTAAGTATCTTGAGGTGGGGAGATTATGCTGGATTATCTGGAGGGACCTATGTAATCACAAGGGATCTTACAAAAGGAAGGCAGGAGAATTGGAGTCCAAAGGAAACGTGACAAGGAAGCAGAGGCAATGATGTAGCCAGGAGCACGGGCTGCTGCTCAAGGCTGGAAAGGACAAAGAAGTCTTATTTTCCTAGAATCTCCAGAAAGAAGGCAGGCCTGCCAACACCTTAACTCAGCCCTAGGAAATTGATTTCAGACTTCTGACCTCCAGTACTGTCAGGTAATGCGTTTCTGACATTTTAAGCCACTAACATTTGTGGTAATTTCTAAACAGAAAATTAATACACAGTTGTTACTCTGTCTTTTTAAATTTAGACTACAGAATTCTGAGGGATAAATGAGAACACAGTGCTTCAGACACAGCCCTGAGCCATTTTGTCCTTTTCAAATACTAGAACTAGAATATATCTACAGTGGTACAAGCCAATTGCATTTGAGTAACTGAAGCCAGAGGAAGTAAGTGACCTGCTGAAGGTGACAAGGTGTCAGCTAGTTAGTGACAAGGATGAGACTAAATTTGAGGCTACATATGGCTCTTACACCACTGACATGTAATTTCTACCATACTGATTCTGTTTCATAGCTTGAAAACATTTTCTTACAAAAAGGTCCCAGTTTAAGAAGTATTTCAAATGTTGTGATACAAAGTTAGGGTAAAAGTAAGGGTGAGGGAATAAGGCTTGGGAGAGGTCACTTCAGAATAAGAATTTGTATATGACCTGCTAAATTCCAGATTAGGCAAATAGTCATGAATGGATTAGCCAATGCCCCTGCTCTCTTCGCATCTGTTAGTTAGGAAGGCACACATAAACAAAATAATTCTAATTAATTAACAACTTATAAGGGGCAAGATTCTGCAAAGTACTCTTCAATCCCAATATGCAAGGAACTTTCCTATTAATCTATATGGGCTTTGAATAAGATAATGACCAAAAACAGAATCTAGTTTCATCAAGAGAGCATCACATGATTTTGAGCTGTTTTTCATGCTCTGCAGAAATTTAATAATTGATTTTTACTTTGAGAAGGTTGCATATAGTATATCTGTGCTTTTTGACGTCTTTGGAAATACACTTGTATACATTTTAGAAGCCCAGGTTTGTTGATGATACTTCACTGCAATGCCATCAGTTTCTATGGAGACTCTAACTATTGTGCAGTTAGAGGGAAAAAGACTCCTCCGCTTCCCTGTGGCTTTAAAACTGTTTTTTACTTGTTTTCCTATTCCACACATTCAGAAATAAAATTAAAATGGTTTTCTTTTCAAGCAATATCATTTAAATGCCAATAGGATTCTGTTTTATTTCACAAAGACTATAAAAGAAATTAAGTACAGTCCAACAGAAAATGAGATCTTTTCTAACTATCCCATTCTAATGGCGAAGATAGTGTTTCCTCTGTGGTTCATAAATCTAAATTTTTTGGCATTATATTACTTAAGTTTTTTAAACAACTTATACATGAAACACTACCAATGACTTCAACTTCGGTATTTTGCACAGCTGTGGTGTGTAGATAACTTCCATTTTTATTAACTGGAGTTGTATTTGCATGCTAGTAAGAAAGTACCCTTTATAGAACCAAATGAGTACAAAGCTATATGAAAGAACAAATCTTTTCCACTTAGAGAAGGCATGGTAATCCTATTTAATAGAGAAATGCTGCATTAGTGTTCATTCCTGGATTCTGATGGTTCCATTCTGCCTCTTTTTGCATCATTCATTTTAAATTATTTTTAAAAATATTTACTAGACAGCAGATATGACTCCCCAGTATGAATTCCCTTTTACACTGGCTTTATTTACTGGTTAGACCTCTTAATTTATTTTAATTCTGCCTTCAAATAGGATTCTTTGCCTCACATAAAGCCTGCTTGTCTTTAAAGTTCTATGAAATGCTGAATTACAGACATACCAGGAAGTATTTTAGAAATGGCTTTAAGAAAGCAAAAAAAAAAAAAATCACTCCTAAACTCATGCATTCAAATGTAGTTTAATATCAAAGTTAACTGTTAACAGTGAATTCAGAAAGATAGTGTTATACTTTGCAGTCCAAGTACTTTGAAGAAGCACAAGGACTTTCAACATAATTAGGACAGAATATTGAACCCACTAGAAATATGGGCTCCATTGTTGAATTTAGAAACTGCCTTATCTCTCCTAGTCTAATCATATGTGCAGAAGACTAATTGTTAATGGCATGGTCTTTACTGCTCATAGCTTTCTCTTATTCTAAATGGGATGGTCTGCTTTGTGAGAAATAATTAGGTTTTATAGGCCCACCTGTATAGAGTCTTTTGTTGAATGTCTTATGGTTTTGCCAATTCAGATCCTGAGAGCAATTAGAGGCTATGGTGGAACCATCCCTTAAATCACATGTACATTGTCTTATTGCCTGCTTTTTATTTTTTAAAAGGTTTATTTATTTATTTTTTTAGAGAGGGAAGGGAGGGAGAAAGAGAGAGAGAGAAACATCAATGTGCGGTTGCTGGGGTCATGGCCTGCAACCCAGGCATGTACCCTGACTGGGAATTGAACCTGAGACACTTTGGTTTGCAGCCCGCGCTCAATCCACTGAGCTATGCCAGCCAGGTGCTTTTTATTTTTTACCTGCAGTAGCAGATGCAGAAGTTTAAATTACTTATGAGTACAGAGAGTAATTGTTAGGCAATGCAAAAATTGATTTTGGAGTCATAAGCTAGGGAGAGAAACTTTTTATATGAGTGTAAGTCTGGCACATGGCATTGCATCCTGATGTCTGACATTGTCCCCAGAATAATTATGTTCTCAGGAGTAGAAAAACAAGTCTTTACTTATTCTCTAAAGTGGCAAAGTGATTTCATTATTTAAAAGGGTGGCCAGAAGTGACCAAACTATACTTTTTTAGTAAGTATGGATATGTCAAACCAGAATAATTATTTGCTTCTTATAGTCAGTTGGAAATTACTTGTTGTCGGTGAGGTAAATAATAGGGGCATTTTTCAAAAGTGTGTATAACAGTTGTAACAATCATTTTGTTTCTGAGAGTTCGATTTGCATGATGGGTCAGACACTCTGCCGGTGAGATCTGGCAGTATTATAAAATATATTGCAAGTTTTAATAGTTTTTGAGAGAAGTTGATATTATGGTAGAAAATTTTGCTTGATTATTTTGGTCATTGTGCCACATGCATTCTTCATGACACAGAAGGACTCAATGAGATTATTGCTAATAATTTAATGGTGATGAAAAGCATTGTTATTTCTGTATTAAAAGGCTCCTATAGACTGCAGAGTACCTTGGAGTAAATTGCCCAGTCGTGATGATGAGTTGGCATTCCCTCTTCCAAAACTTTTATCCACTGACAGTAAACTCTGTGTGTATATGCTGCATTCAACTTGAACTTAACAGTGTTTGTCCTTTCTGTATCTTCAACATGTTAGCCAGTTACCATTTGCTCAGGCAACTCTACTTCTGATACTAAATAATTAATAAGAGCCCACATACTTTCAGCCTTAATACTCATCTTTAGAGGAAAATTACCTTGCTTAGGTGTCTTATCATTCTACTTGACTCACCATCTTTACTCAGACCTACAGCATCAGGAGTGATCGACCCCCAAATTGCAATGGTAGCCATAGACCTGTGCAGGTACAAATCCATACTACTTTTCAACTAGTATCATTTGAAAACATTTTTTTTACTGAAATAATAGAAACAATATAAATTTGTGACCTAAATCTAGTGGCAAACCTGAAAGTTTGAAAAATGTTGTATAAAATTGCATGATCCATGGTGAAATACACCTGTGGGGAGTGGGGCGGGCCTGTCGTTTTTGATATAAAGGAATAGGTCATTGTGAAAGTGTTTTCACAGAAACCAGTGGTGGCACTATGATGTGTATTGTCTAACATTAATTTTTAAAAAATTTTTCTCCTGGATAAAAGAAGTAACAGAAAAATACCTTTATATTATCACTTGGCAAATTTTATCTTGGGTAATGGATTTCAGATAGGCAAAAATTCATATTGTTGCTTGGAAGCATACCTGAGATTCTTGAAATCCTAACAGGGGCTTATAGTTGTATAAGAAATTGGCTTATTAAAATATTGTTGAAAGATTATTGAAGGAGTGTTTCTCTTATGGAAAAGATATGAAGAAAATAGAAAACCCTAGAAAAACCTGAACAGATAGAAATTTTTGCTTAAATTAATATGACCTTTTTCATCATAAAAATGATTGGAATAATTAATCTGTCGTGAAGGAAGCCTAGGCTACCTGTCCTTATCCCCCTTATATGTGAAAGTATGTTCCATTGAGAACATGATCCTTTAAACCTGTTCATGCTATGTTTTGGACAGTTTGGCCAAAAAAACAAGTCCTTCATATTCAAAGTGTGTAGACCTTATGGAAGTCTGTTGTAGTGCTGTTTTGTGTCATCTGGATGATCAAACATAATCAAGGAAAACATTCTAAATAAGACTGGATTTTTTTGAATAATTTATCCTTTATATGCAGTAGGGTTTGGGCAGAATCATGTGTTAGGAGTTATGATAACTTAAGACGATTAAACTTGAAATAATTAAACTAGAAATAATTTGCATACACCTTGCAAACATTCAGATCATTTCAGTGTTAAATAGAACTTGAAAGTTCTTTTCAATCCTATTTTCAGAATTGTTGTTTATCATTATGTTTATGATTTGGTGTATAATTTATTTACCACTTATGCTCTTTATGCATAAGTAAGTACTTATATTTTATCTATGTAAATACAGGCATACTATAGTGTCCATCAGTTTCTCTGTTCCTTTAACAATGTAATGAGGATTTGTTAATACCTATAGATCTATAACAGTGTAGAAATAAATGTACTCTAATTTATTTAAACAATTTGATATGGTTAAGATCTGGACTGTTTTCAAATTGCCTTTATCAATAGTACTACCACAGTAAATATCCTTATTCATGCTGGCTCAAAGGTATTTAGTCAGCTGGCACTATTTCACACTCTCAGCATCAGTGTATGAAAATTTGTGTTTCCACATTCCTCAGTAACATTGTCCTTAATTATCTTTGTTCTGTTTTACTTTGATACATTAAAATTTCTGATTGGTTTTTAAATCTGCTGCCCTCTTCCATTAGTAGGTTGGTCCTCTTTTCAGCTGTCACATCCAGCAAGTATTAACAAACCTATAGATATAGATATAGATGTAGATGTAGATCTAGATATAGATCATATAGCTATAGATGTAGACTCCGACACACTTATAGGTACAGGTACAGGTATAGTTACACATGTAGATGTAGACACAGGCACACACAAACCCACACACTCGCTCTCCCACCCCCTCACCGCAAGCCTTTGCTTATGCTGTTTCATCTGGAAACTTTGATAGCTCTCTGTTTGCCTTGATTCATCCCGGGAAGCTGAGCTCCTATTCCACCATCCCTACTGAGCCATAGTTGTTTTTGATTGCTCCAGTCAGAAATCTTATCTTCCTCCTTAGAACGTCTGTGGTGACTTGCTCTCCTCTGGGACACTTATCCTACTCTCTTTAATTTGATCCACGCATATCTCAGCTTCCGTATCAGTCGGTAAGCTCTCCGGTTGCAGGAACTGTGTCTCACTCATCTTTTATCCTCCACAGGTACCTTATGATCTGGTGATATTTATTGATCTGGGGAAGGTAATAAGCAGTGCTGTGTACTTCTGAATTTCCATCGTCTGCCATAGAAGATATGATTTTTGAAAAGTATAGTGTTCTGGAAAAGAACATGGGATTTGGAGTCAGAGAATTTGCCACTTAATTGCTGTGTGGCTTTGGGATGTTCCTTATCTTCTATGATCCTCAGTTTAATTCATCTGTGAAATGAAAGTAATAACAATATACTCCGCAAAACATGAAGGATAAACAATATAATGGTTTGACTAGTGTTTTTTTACATTTTTTCTATAAACATAAATATTATTATTATAGCAAAAATGCAGATTTTTATATCAGTAGAAAGTAAATAAGAAGACTGTTTTTACATATTGTCTGTAAGCATAAATATTATTATAGCAAAAATGTGAATTTTTATATCAGTGGAAAGTAAATAAGAAGACCGAGCTTTCTGGATGTTTACCCGATGATATGAAATGAATCTTAAGTACGCGAATAGATAATAGGATTCCAGATGTAAATGTTATGACCATATGCATGCATCAGCAATTGTTTAGTAAAAGCAGAAAGAAAAATCAACTCAGAAATAGGGTTACACTCTCTTTCCTGTATGATAGAACAGTTAAATTAATGGCTAGATCTAATTAAGAAACTGAAAAATTAGAGCAGGCCTACTGCCCACATACACCTAGTGGCCTGTGAGATAGGAATGTTAACACTCAAAAATCACCCGCCATCGTTGAATACTAAGGCGATATTGCTACCTGTCCTTAGAAATAAAACAGCCCTTGCAATTACATTCTGTAATTTGTTGTTGGTCCAAAAATGAACACCTTTTACTGTAATAAATGGATCATCACAGGTGACAAAGCACAGTTTTAATTAACAGTGACAGGTGAAGCTTCTTACAGTCAGGTTGAATTTATGTTGGCAATTATAAAAGAAATTATATTTTGATCATCACAGTTTTATACTGAGATTGAGTACTAATCATATATCGTCCTGCCCCTAAGGTTTTATGGGGAGTGGGAAAATAGAGAAAAATTGTAACATAAGTTAAACTCTTAAATATGTTCTTCTCTCTCCATAAATATACTTTCATAATAGCTTAGAACCCCAGATTTGAATACAGGATTCTTCAACTCTTGGACTTTCACATCAGATCTCGGCTGAACAGCAGGCCCTTAGTTTGTTGCCTGATCCATTACCTTTCCAGCCCTGCGGAGAGCTGCAGCATGAAGGATTTCATACTCTGCTTCTAGTGAATCATACTTCTAAGCTTCTTAACACCACCTCCCATGCCCCAAAGGCTATTATACCTTGGCCAACATTCTGGTGTAGGTTTAGGGATACATAGTATTCTTTCAGGCAGGTGGACTAGGAAAGAGACCTGCACAGGCCCTGGCCTGGGCTCAGGACCATTAGGGCAGAAAATGTCAGAGTCTTAGATACCTGGAGAATGGTCTAGAAAAGCTACTATAAACTGCAGGTGGACACATCCATTTGGCCCTACAGACTCCTTGCCTCCGGTAGAGTACAACAGGATGGCAGCAACCTGTAGTGAGAAGTACAAGGCTCACAGTTCCACCCCTGAGCACCTGAATACATTTCAGAGATGTCAATGAGATAATGGCACAAATATCTCAGGGATGATAATAAATCAAATGCACTGATTTTAAATTATAGACACTGTAAGAAAAGAATTATATTCAAGCCAATGCATTATTTAGTATTTTAATTTTGTTTTAAAAATAAGGTTCTCAGTAATGTGAGTTCTGTTGTGTTGTGGTATTGTTTCTGTTTAACGTATTTATGGGGCATGTGGTTATTGAGAAATCTAGTTTCCATGTATCAGAGATAGAAAGCACACTAAATAATTTAAACACAGGCAAAACCACAGCCATTAAGTGTATGCACCAAATACAAGTCCAGGTATTTGTCTAACAAGATTAATAATTAACCTTGTGTACTGTATACATGTGCACATGTAGAAAATCAAGAAACATTAGAAACATAGGCACCAAATTTTTAACAATGCTTTCCTTGGGTATGGAGTCTACATTTCTAAAACTTATGAGTGTTTTCAGTACCTTTGTAATATTTAAAAACTAAGCCCTTACAATAGACTTTAAAAGTATAACTATTTAATGCAATGCTCCTATGTTGATTGTGAAATATTTGGCCATCTCACATTAGTTTTACTTTAATACCATACCAAACTGGTGATGGACATATCTCTAAATTTGAAATTTGGTAGACACAATTATGGACTTTTCAAATACTTAATCAATGAATATATATTTAAGAAAATTATAATGAACACACAAAGTTATGGCAACAAATATTAGACTTACATAAAATAAAAAAGGACAAACATGGTACCCAGATTTCCCTTTGTGAATTTTTGGAACTCTGCCGTGCTTAATGTTTCATTTAATACTCTATTATTAACTGTATTTCTACTCACACACACACACAAAAACTGCATAGATTTCCCAAGATCCATGCATTTGTTTCTTACTTAACTGTCTAGAAGTCTCATTTTTCAGCATTTAAATATCTAAACTAAGATTTAAATGCAGTATTTACAAGTTATTTGTAATTTTACCTAATAAAATTAAGACATATTGCTTAAAAGTAACTTAATTTTCCATAACTTGGTTTATGAATATTCTCTAAGTCTGTGCTTGCAATGCGGCACAGCACACACATGCATTGCTTCTGATAGCAGGGCTTTTGTTAAATTGATGAAACCTTAATAATTACATTTTTAATTGCATCTGTAAATTTTTCATTAGCTGAGGATATTTTAGCAATGAAGTCCTTTTTTACCTGAGATACTTCGGAGTAGACTTTTGGAGTCTTCTAACGCAGGATTAGCAAACTCAAAAGCATAACAAGAACCACTCAAGTACCATGAGAGGGTAAATTGGTCCATATGAAAACTGAGACTTGTGGCTCCTGCAGAGATCTGGGAATGCATACATCTCTAAATGGTCTTCAAATTAGAACTACTTTTAAGTACTGTGCCATGGAATTCAACACTTCCATGGGCAAAATTTGGGTATCTGGCTATGAGTTTGAGACTCTAAAACCCAGATTCTAGTTTATGCAGTATGTATATAGATGTGTATATGTGTATACATGTGTATATGTAATATACACATATACACATGTGAATATGTGTGTATATGTATACACACATATATTTTAGTATTTACCCTAATAAACAAGGAGGTCCCTTGATTGCCCTATTTCAATTTTGGCAAACAGAAAAAAACATAAAATCAAGAGATGCAAACATTTTTAGGAGGAATAATAGGACTGATTTTATAACAGGTACCTAGTTTTCCTGAGCTCATTGTGGCCATGTTTTGGGATTTAAATGATTTGGGGTGATACTTCACAGGTATCAATGTTTCAATGTTTTCTGGTTCCAGAGCCAACAGTGGGCTAGTTAATTTGTTTCTGGTGACAGTGGGAGAAAATCAGAATATAACTTGCCTTTCAGGTCAGGGAGGCAAAGGGCAGTCTCCCACCTTGAGACACAGGGCAGAAAGAAAAGTCCCACAGTGGAACACAGGCTGTAACAGCTACCACTTACTGTGCATCATCTGTGTTTCCCATGCTAATGCATGAAGGCAGAGAAGCTCAGTATTTTCATATTTTTAGGTTCAGGTCAGCCAAAGGGTTAAAAGAAAAATGGAGGCTGTCCTTTTGCACTGGGAAGGGGATTTCTCTTCATCTTGGACTTTTACCTGCTCTTAGGGCACCCACAATGTATGGGGCCTGCGTGTGCTTGTTACTGGAATTGGCCTACCAGGAGGATGTTGAATTCCATGAAATGGCAATCTGGCTACCCGAGGAGGTAAGGTTAGAGCCTAGATCCTGACTGGCAACAAGGCTGCCTGGATGCTGTCCAACAAGCTGAGCAACAGCCCTTTACATTTCCCCGGAGGACAGACAGTACTTGTTCGGGGTTTGGAGTGGCACTGAGACAAAGGCTAATCACCGAATTGTCAGAGAGTGAGTAGTAGAGAAGTGTGAGGGCTCAGAGTAGTACAGACCATTCTACTTTTGAATTTGATGTTTGCTAAGAACCACAGTGTGCCATTGAGTTCCTGCTTCCATGAAGCTTTGAAAAGTGAACTGAATACAGATCAGGCAGTACATACCTCTATGGCTGTGCTTAATAATAATTTATACAGCGTGCTAGCCGCTGTGTTGATTGACTTTGGTGTGTTAGTTCACTCCTCACAGTGACATAGGTGTTATACCTGGATCTCCAGATGAAGAAAAGGAAGTTTAAAGAAGGTGAGATGCTTGCCTAGGAACTCATAGCCAGTAAATAGAAAAGTGATCAAACCCACGTCTGCCGAATTTCACAGCCTAACGTAGCCACTTTTTATTACGTTAGCCATGTTTAAGATTCTTAACCACTAGGATTGTCTAGACTTTTAGCCAAGTGGTTAAAATTTGAACTTCAGACAAGGCTGCAGATCCTGGCTCCACCATTTACTACATGTATGAATTTGAACAAGTTATTTTACTTTTTTGAACCTTAGGTTTCTCACAGTAAAGTGAGGGTAAAGATATAATTTAATTCTTAGGGCTATGTATCATTAATATTAAATGAGTTAATACATAGAAAGTACTTACATCAAATAGCACCTAGCCCATAATGAGTACTTCATAAATATAAGCCTTTAGTGCCGTGACTGGTGTGGCTCAGTGGTTTGGGTGTCATTCTGCAAACTGAAAGTTTTCCAGTTCAATTCCCAGTGAGGGCACATGCCTGGGTTGCTGACCAGGTCCCCAGTTGAGGGTGGGCAAGAAGCAACTGATCAATGTTTCTCTCTCACACTGCGTTTCTCCCTCTTTTTCTCCCTCTATCCTTCTCTCTCTATCTTTAAAAAAGAATAGTAGCCTTTAGTGCTGTTGTTATCCTTACTGGTACTAAATATCGAATACCACCTGGATATCCTACAAATAAGGATGAAACAATAACCTTATAAATAAATGAATGAATTGTTTTTTTACACTTCAGGTATTAAAATTCAAATTTTCAAAATTAAGGAATATACTATGTTAAGTAATTCATTTTAACACTTTAAAACTGGCAAGGATGGAAAGAAATACAAAAGAGCAAGGAAAAATGATAAGGAAGGGGACAGGCTTGGAGGGAGAGGCAGCAAGATATGCATACCGCAACACCCAGGTTTGAGACGACAGTAAACTTAAAGACAAAGACACAAATAGTCATCCCGAGAGACTGTTCATCATGTAATACAATTAGATTGTGATTTCAAATGAACTATTACTTTAAACAAGGTTATACTCTCATAAATCTAGGCAGATATCAAGATATCTTTATTTGTATTTATTTAGATATAAGCTGAAATGAAGCTTTCCAAAAAATAGCTGTTACAGTGTCACTGGGAACTCTTTGAAAACATGAAATCAGTGTAAAAAACAGAGATAGGCCCCCAGCAAAAAATAAGAAAATAAATACTTTATCAGTGGTCTCTTTTCAATAAACTATGCCCACTTGTTTATAAATAACAGCGACATGTGGTTTTATAACTTAGTTTTTCATTTGTTTTTAAAACCAACTTTATTTTTTTACTTAAGGGGAGCCAAGTGCTGATGGGATAGTGCACTGGAAGAGTAGAACAGTTAAGAAAAGGGAAAGGATTGCACAAATGTGACCTTTATATCTTCAGATTTGGTGCTTACTCTCTTTACTTTTTGACAAATTTATAACTTATTTTCATTTTTAAAATTGTAATAATCCTGTAGACTGTGACCAGATTTTCTAGCATTGCATCTGAACTTCACCACTTACTATATGGCAATTTTAGAGTTATTTGAATTTTCCATACTTTTGTCTTTTAGTTGGGATGAATGACAGTACAGGGCTCTTTTGGGAATTAAGTGAGATAATATATGGAAAAATGTTTAGAATAGTGCCTTATACCTATCTATACTCAATAGATATTAACTACCAGCAGTAGCTATTATATGCATGGTTATATTCTTTAGTTTATTTCCCATAAAACAAGTTATATATGCACTTATTAGATATTATAAAAATGCCTAAGTGATACTTTCCTTTTATATGGATTTATTCCTAAAGAGTCATGCTTTTTATTTATTTTCTGTCTTTATCAAGCTAGAGATGGTCAAGGATACACAGCTAAAAGAGAAAGACCAAGGGATGGCTAAACAAAGGAAAGGAGGGACAAGTGTTTGAATGCAAATGAAAATATACTTACTATTCTGTATTATTAGATAATAATGTCTTTTGAGGATATTAACTGGTTAAGATTCAAGTTACAGCATCGCATTGGTTATAATGATTGGGTATAACAATATCTTTTGAAAACATTTGTATTTTTCATGTTATAGTGCCAGCTCAACTGATAATGTCTTAGAAGTGGAAATGCAGGTTTTGATAACTCTAGGTATATAAACTTTCATTCACTCATTCACAAAATCTTTGTTAAGAACTTTTAAAAAAGTGTCATTTAAGAAAATGAACTCTGAGTTCTGGTCAGTTTGGCTGTTTGTTGGAACATTGTCCCATACATCAAAAGGCTAGAGGTTCGATTTCTGGTCAGGGCACATACCAAAGTTGTGGGTTCGATCCCAGGTCAGGGTGTGTGTGTATGGGCAGCAACCAATTGATATTTCTCTGTCACATTGAGGTTTCCCTCTCCTTCTCTCTTTCTTTCTCTCTTCCATAATTTTAATCTGTTTTTAATTTCAAGATTAAAAATTGTTTTTAAAAAATTGAAAAAAAAAACAAAACAGGCTCTGTGTGCTGTATACCTGAAACTAATAGCAAATAGTATTAAATGTAGACTGTAATTGAAAAATTAAATTAAAAGAACAGCTTCTGGGTTCAAATGACTTAGTGTTCAACATTCATTTCCATTTCTAATAGCTACAATCCTAAATAATCTCTCATTTAGAGTTCCATGATTTTTTCATTTGAAAAAAAAAAGCCAATGATAGTGTCTATCAGACAGTTATGAGATTACATGCACCAATGCAGGTAAAGGGCTTAGAACTGTGCTTGACACCTTGTTTGCATGTTGTTATCATAACCGTGATTATGTTACATTAATCCTTAGGCTAGGAGATAACGTGATTATGTTACGTTAATCCTTAGGCTAGGAGAGACGTGATGAAATGGTCTTGGCCAGATAACCAGTCATTTGGAGGCAACTAAAGAATAAACAAACTCTTAAAATACAGCATGATAATTGTTGTGAAGTGGATAGAAGTACCTATAGTCTGTTGCTAGATAAAGAGTAATAGGAACCCATTTATTTTAGGGAATGAAGAATGCCTTTCTGGAAAAAGTGATCTTTGTAATGAATCCTGAAACAATTAGATTAACCTGAGAACAGATTGGGAAGGGTAACAAAAGTAGAAGGAACTGCATGTGCCCAGAACACTTTTGGGAAAATTCAAGTACTAGCCAAGTATAGCTGGAGTAGGCTTTGGGGAGTGGAACAGTTGGTAGGAGATAAAGAGAAAGGTGAGTGGGGGTGAGATCAGAAGGATTGTGTCCTGAATGTTAGGGAGGTTAGACTGCCAGGGCTTCCTAGGAATACTCACGTGATGAGAATTGAAACTTTGCCAAATTACTCTTTTCTTCACTTTGGTACAACAGGGAGAGCAGAGGAAAGGAAGGCAGTTTCTAGAAAGGTAACCACTTTGGAAGTGCTTCCTAAAATCCAGTCAGGATGTCACTGCAGCCCCCACAAAAGGCATGACAGTGGGTCTAGACAGAAGTGGTTGGATTCTAGTCAGGAGAAATCAATAGGGATTGATGTTTCCTCACCTCTTCACAATGGAGCACAGGCCTTGGCTTAAATGATTATTTCAAACACATCTTAACTTTATTTCCAAGTTAAATCTGGACACTGTGATGTATTTTTGCCAAATAAGAACTTGTAATTCTCATGTATGCTGGCCTTGATGTAAGTATTGTTCATGTTCAGTTCCATAAATATCATAGACACTATTTCTACTTGAAATTTGTTAAATCCATGGCTCTAAAACTAAGAGAATAAACGAAATGAATATGCCACTTCTTTTTTTCTCGTTCCTTAAGTGATGAATAATTTTCTTGGTGTGATTCATCTCTATTATTAAAGAGCTTTAACATTTAAGGGTCTTATTTTGCCCTATTACATAATAAAGGTAGCAAAAAAGGACTAAGTGAGCTATTTCTGTGTGTCAGGGGAAAGGTTTTCTATCCTATTTATACAAAGTATATTTTGGTTTTCTCTTCATTTTCTGCCCATTGAACAGATATAGAAACTCAATTATACTTCCTGATATTACATTGCTGAGAAAAATTAAATTGCTTATATAGAAACTTAATTAGCCAAGAATATATAAAGTATTCCACATACTACTTTGGTTGATAATTTAATGAAAAAAATCCTTGTTCTGTTTACACATTTATGTTACAATACTAGGAAAATGGGGTTTCAGACTTATTTTTTAAAAATTCATTTATTTATATAGCTTTTTATTAATATTTTCATCTCTAGCTGATCAAAAACATTTAGGTAAAATAGTAGAAAGTTGTTTTTTTATAAATTACTTGGAATATATTAAAGTGCCTAATAAACATATTTACAATAGCCAGAGATATTCATAAAACAATCCTATCATTAATATAAAAAGCTTTGAGCTATTTCACAAAACAAAATTGAGCGAGTCTGCAACTTTATTGGTTTCCTGTCAAAATTGGCTATATACAAGAGTTGGTAGAGACGATAAATTTGAAGTATTAGAAAGGGATTTAAAGGAATTAATCTTTATAGACATTTCTAATTTCTGAGTTTAACTGGAACATTTTTCATTTTCTGGAAAGATTGGTCACCGATTCCATAGATATATTCATTTTATCTAAATACATGAGTGCTTGTCAATAGGTTGATTTTTTATTTGTGTGTTGCATATAACATATATACATAATGTCTGCATTTCAATTTGAAGCACAATATATATAATCTAGAAGAAAGTGACTCATTACTTCAGTTTCTCTCTTACAGCAGCCTGGAGGCAAGAGGCAGCAGTGTCTTTGTCCCCAGAACACCTTGAGATCACACCCCTTTGGAGCTCATCAGAGCCCATTCAAGTTTATCCCAGGGGTTCACTTGATTCACTGCCTGATATTCCTTCTAGGGTGGCTGAATGCACAGCTTCAGCAAGACACCCCACTCCTGCTGGCTTGAGAAAAATGTTATTTTAATGATGATTATAATGAGCTTTACTGTTGCTGGGAGCCAAATGTATCCTCAAGTCTGAGAAAGAACACCGCAATCGGGGGAAGTATAACGTAACTTAGATTATTATTTGATAAGTTGCCCTTTTAATTAGGATGTTTCCCTTCTTCTACCCTCATTTATTGCCTACTGTTCCCAGGTGAATAATTTCCTGTAACTTTATGAAGATATCATAGCAGCACATTGAATGAATGGAAAGTATGGGACTGCCTCAGACCGTCTATCCTGACACATTAACGAAACTATGCCTTTGATCCCAACACCTGAATTCATTTCTAGTATTTGATTTTGCCTCCAGCAACCATTACAAGTTGCATTTAAGTGACTCCAGCTTTAGTAGATGGCTTTTAACTTCTTCTAAGCTCATCCTTTTATTGCATTGTCATAAGAAGTTCATTAAAGAAACATTTAAGAAAAGAAATTTCAGCTAGATAATTCACTATTATGAATCAATCCTTCGATTTAGTGGACTTGTAGAGTGAACTTTGGTCTTTAATAGAATTTGATATAGTCTGATCTGAAATGGTTATGTTTATTTTATCCTCTCCCAGACTTTAATATAATTGAAAATTTTATGAAAAAAGAATAAAGAAAAACCATTTTCATTTTTTTAGATATTATGGTCTCTTAAAGGAAGTATATTGACTTGATAGTTTCTCATTTCCATTTCTACCAAGAAAGTATAGAAAGCTAGACAGTGGGCAGTGCATGAGAGGTAGGAACCTAGAGGTCTTGGTTCTAGCTTTCTGGAACAGCCTTTGCCCAGTGATCTGCAAGCTGTTTAGACTATGTCCACAGCACATAACACATTTTACAGGGTGACATGGTGTACACAAAGTATGTTAAAAATTTTTTTTAAAAAAGTGTTTCACAGGCCTTGGCTGGTATGGTTCAGTGGATTGAGCACTGGTCTGCAAACCAAAGGGTCACTGGTTCAATTCCCAGTCAGGGAACATGCCTAGGTTGTGGGCCAAGTTCCCCAGTGCAGGATGCGTGGGAAGCCACCACACATCGATGTTTCTCTCCCTTTCTTTCTCTCTTTACCTCTGTCTAAAAATAAATAAATAAAATCTTAAAAAAAAGTGTTTCACAGAATAATACTTTTCATACAGACAATAGACTCTATATTCCATTCTATGCTATTGCATACAAAGGAAATGCTGGTTATAAATCACTAAAGCAATTTCAGTATTTGTAAGTATTTCTCAGTTTGTAAAACACTGCTCTAGACCACATCACACAACTTACAGGGAAGGGAGTTGTACATTATATTTCTAAAAATTCTAGTCAACTGTAAAAATTAATAATTCTGACTAGAAGTTGCATGTACATATGATCCTTACATGTCAGATTTAAGTCAACGATTATCTTGAAATTTGATGCATTGCTTGCCTGTGTGATCCCATTCAGGGTATGGTTCTATCTAATTTAAATTGTTTCCAAAATGGGTGGGGAGATATAAAAAAATTAAATAATATTTTAAAATATATAAATATGCTTATAAAATTACTTGAAACTCTCTTTTTTAATAAATTTATTAGGGGACATTGGTTAATAAGATTGAATAAGTTTCAAGTGGACATTTCTATGGTACATCCACTTGTACAGTGTTCCCACCACCCAAAGTCAAATCATCTTCTGTCATCATATATTTGACCCTCCTTATCCTTTACTACCACCAACCCCTTTCCCTCTGGTAACCACCATACTGTTGTCTGTATCTGTGAGTTTCCATCTCATATCCTACATATGAGTGAAATCCCATGGTTCTTAGCTTTTTCTGGCTTAGCATTTTGCTTAGCATAGTATTCTCCAGGTCCATCCATGTTGTAGCAAATGACAGTATTTCATCTTTTCTTATGACCAAGTAGTATTCTATAATGTATATGTACCACATCTTCTTTACCCAATCTTCTATTGTAGGACACTTTGGTTGTCTCCATGTTTGGGCCACCGTGAATAATGCTACAATGAGTATAGCAGGGGTGCATATGTCTTTGTGAACAAAAGTTTTCAAGTCTTTCAGTAGATACCCAGAAGAGGGATTGCTGGGCCTTATTGTAACTATATTCTTACTTTGGTGAGGAACTCCATACTGTTTTCATAGTGGTTATAGTAGTTTACACTCTCTCCTGCAGTGAATGAGGGTTCCTTTTCTGTGCAGCCTCTCCAACACAGTATTATCTGCCTTGTTGATAATAATAATAGCCATTCTAACAGGTGTGAGGTGGTTTCTCATTGTAGGTTTCATTTGCATTTCACCAATAGCTAGTGAAGTTGAGCATCTTTTCATATCTCTGTTTGCCATTAGTATGTCTTCTCAGGTGAAGTGTCCTTTTTGGTCCTCTGCCCATTTTTTAACTGGAGTGTTTGTTGGTTTGGTTTCTGAGTTGTGTGAGTTCTTTATATATTTTGGATATTAACTCATTGTCAGAGATATTTTTTGCATATATCATCTTTCATTCAATTGGTTGCCTTCATGTTTTCTTGTAAGTTTCTTTTGCTTTGCAGAAGCTTTTTAGTTTGATATAGTACCATTCATTTATTTTTGCCTCTGCTTCCCTTACCTTTGGAGTCAAATTCATAAAATCTGCTCTAACACCAAGGTCTGTAGGTTTAGTACCTATGTTTTCTTCTTTGTAGTTAATGTGTCAGACTTAAGTTTAGGTCTTTGATCCATTTTCAATTAATTTTTGCTCATGGGGACAAACTGTAGTCTAGTCTCATCCTTTTGCATGTGGGTTTCCAATTTTTCCAGCACCATTTATTGAAGAGGCTTACTTTTCTTCATTGCATGCTTTTGGTTCCTTTGTCAAAAATTATTTACCCATATACATGTGGTTCAGAGAAATGATACAGTCTAGAGATAGAAAATCGACCTAAAACAACAACATCCTAGTACAGATGCTTTTTAATACTATGAAACAAGATAGCATCACCCAGGGCAGTGTTTCTCAAAGCTTTGGACCTCTATCCACAAAAAAAATATTTTATATCACAAATATACACAACCTACACATTGGAAGAGATGTAATTTTTTCATGTAACTTTATCTTATTCTCCATGATACATTTTGTTTTTTGTCTCTGCTTTTCTTTTTTTGTTGTTCAAAAACCCAAAGTTACTACACACTCATCAGATTGAAAAATACTGGCCTTGAGTGAGAATGAGATTAGAAAAGAGTGTTCCAAGGACCGAGTCTTGGAGTTCTCCAACATTTAGAAGTCTAGTTGATGTAAATGTACAAAGATCTTCAACAATGCCTAACTCAAAAAATCTTAGCTTTATTATAACTTATAAAACAACATACATTTAGCATATCAGTTTTGGTGGCTCAGGAGTCTGGGTATAGTTTAGCTGAGTTCTCTTTGTTCAGGATCCCATTAGGTTACAACCAGATGCTATCCAGGAATGTAGGCTCCACTGAAGAAAGTTCTAATTCAAAGCTCCTCTGATTATGGGCAGCATTCAGGTATAGGACTGAGGTCCCCACCTACTTGTTGGCTGTTGGATAAGGGTTACTCTCATTTCCTAGAGGCTACCTCCTATTCCTTGCCATGTGACACTATCCACAGGCAGTTTAAAGCATGCCCTCTTCTTCAAGGACAGCAAGAGAAACTTTTCAGCTCTCATCTGCTAAGTTGGATATAGCATAACATACTTAGGAGAATGACAACCCACCATCTTTGTCATATAGTGTCACTTAGTCAAGGAAATAAAATCACTTTTGTTATATTCTGTTGGTCAGAAACAAGTAAATTGCAATGCACATGCTCAAAGAGAGAGGAATCTGTAAGGATCCTACTTAATGTCCTCCTCCCCTTCTGCCTCTTATTAGATTATCCCTATAGCCTACAACTTGGGGAAGAGAGTGAAATTTCTGTTCTTCATGTTAATCATGAAATAAGAGAGCACAGACTAAAGGTAAAAAGACATGAGCTCCTATCTTAGCATTTTCACTTTTGTCATGTGAATAGGACAAAGTAGTTAGTCTGTCAGAACCTCAGTTTTTCCATCTTTAAAATGGTGATGGCAGTGTTCCTAGCGTCTTTTCTCCCAGGACTCCCAGGACTATGATATGAAATAACTCATGTAAAGATAAATGTTGAGCATAACAGCATTCTTTATCAATGATTAAACTCTGGTTCTGAGCTTTCATTTGCAGTTTGGGAAGATATGGTAATGTTATGAATGGCTTGTGGCCCTTCACCTTGCTCTAAACCTCATCCATAGGAAGCTCTCAAATTTACTTATTTGAATAAATAAAACATGTTTTTCTCCATTTGGTTTCTAACTAGTTTTGTTTATCTTGGGAGCAGTAGATAGTTTTACCTTCCTTTACAAAATATGTTTGATTTTTAAAGCAAAACACAAGTGTTGCACAGTTTGTACTAACGGACTACTTTATTGCTTTTTTTATTACCCGGAAAATGCAACAAAAGTTTAAAATTAATAACAGTCAGTAACAGGGAATAGGGATAATAAAAGTTATGTTCCTGCTTCAGAAGAAACTCACTTTTATTTCCTTATTAAAATAAAAAGATCAGAAGCTTTCTGGTGGTTTATCAGGGGAGTAAAAAAAAAGGCGAGAAAGAGAGAGAGAGAGAAAGACAGAGAGAAAGAAACTTGAAGCCTAATTTTTCTTCTCAGTATTGAAAATAGAATTGGGGATTTGTTTGACTTTTATGGCTTCCAAATCCCAGAAGACCCATATCGATATTTGAGAGGAGAAAGCAACAGTCAGCATCTGAAGGAGAGCTGATTAGGGCGTAGCGAAATCTGAGTCCATGGGACCACGTCAGTGGTCAAGGGGCAACCTTAAATGACCATTCTCAGAAATCTTATGTGATGTACAGAGCTGACTTCCCAGTAGAGAAACATATTCTTTTTTTGCAGGCCAAAACTTTTTTCTCCAACATTAAAAAAAATACTTTCATCAAATGCATCTCCTAATATACTCATTAAAGTAGTTCAGTCCTGCCAATATCTTCCATTTATGCCTGTGACTGATCTATTGGGTTGGCCAAAAATTTGGTCTGTTTTTTTCCGTAAGATGTCTCTCGTAGCACTTAGTTGTCTTTAACTTCATTACAAACAATTTTGTTAGATTGTACTGTGACAGCTGTCATATCAGCATGCATTTTTAAAAGAACATAGTTGGGGAATTTTTATGTAGTCATTTTAATGTTGAAGATGAAAAATACACAACATTTTGGGCACATTCTACTTTATCATTTCAAGAAAGGTAAAAACACAACTGAAATTCAAAAAAAGATTTGTAGAGAAGGTGCTGTGACTGATCAAACATGTCGAAAGTGGTTTGTATTTTTTGCTAGAGGTTTCTCGCTGGACAATACTCCATGGTTGGTAGCCCAGTTGAAGTTGATAGTAATCAGATCGAGGCATTAATTAAGAATAATCAACCTTATACCATGAAGGATATAGCTGACATACTCAAAATATCCAAATCAATAAAGATATTGGTGAAAATGAAAAATGCATCTTTTGTTTTATGGAAAAAACTAAAGAGACGTTCTTGCCAACCCAATTATCTAGTGCTAGTATAGTATGCCCTTTTATCATCTTAAATGATCTCCTAGAAATTATATTGACACAGCCCAGGCTTGTTCTTCACCATCTGCTAGACATTTCCAAATGAATATTCCTCTTTCAATTGAAATCCACTATGGCGAAAGCTAGTTTTTAACCTTTCATCCAAGTTCTTGCCTCACCCACTTCCCCTTCCTTATCCATAAGAACAGTACCTCGTATGTGCCATGGGGCCCAGTCTCCCCAAAATATTCATTCAATTTCTTTATCTATCATTCAGAGAAGACATTCTGGTACACCTACAAAACTTTTCTACCTTAGAACACTGGTTAAAAGTTCCTTTTGAGATGAAGGCACAATTTTTCTGGACATTTTTTGACATGACCAGAAAGGAATTTCTGTTACTGTGTGAGCAAGAAGTGAAGGAAGTCCTCAGACAAAATAAACCTGGGCTTCCTGGAGTTGTGGTTTGCCATTTAGTTGTAAATGAAAGGATATTTAGGTAAACTGGTTGGGTCAGATCACAAAAGTGCTTGCAGCTGGTCTGCGGAGCTCACCTTCTACCCCAAAGAGATAAGGAGCCACTGATGGTTTAGTGATTATGTGAAAATATGAAAGAAAGTTAGAAAAATGATCTGTAGTGGTTTTTCCCATGATTCACAAGTCTTCAGGCAGGTATTGCTTTGACAGTAATTATATCCATGCTGGTGTGAAGTATCAAGTTTGGGTAGAATTAGAAGTAAGAAAGAAAGGTGGATATGAGAGATACACAGTAGAGAAAAATAGCTAGACTTAGTGACAGGAGGTAAATGGCAGATGGATAAGATGTGGCTAGTCTATATAAGTCTTAAGAAAAAAAAAACTTTACTAGAAGCTCTCTTCAAGCCCAGTTTTGGAAATGGAAAAAAAATATTTTTGCACTGTAGGTTGAATTAGACATTATAGGTATGTTCAGGAAGACACTATATAAGAAGTGACTATCTCTTTTATACTCTATCTTTTTTTGCCTTTCTCTTATTTTGCTTAAAGCCATATAAGCCTTTGAATTAGTTAAATATCTGTTGTGGGTTGAATAGTGCCCCTCCCAAATGTATGTTCACCCAGAACTTCAAAACTTGACCTTTTTTGAAAATAGGGTCTTTCTAGATATAATTAGAAAAGAGGAGTCCAGCTGGATTAAGGTGTTCCCAATCCCCAGTGACCAGTGTCCTTGCAGAACAGGAGGGGATACACAGAGATTCACAGATGGGGAAGAAAGCCATGTGGAGACAGGGGTAGACTGTGGACTGAGGCAGCTACAAGTCCTGGAACACCATGTATTGCTGAGAAGCCACTGGCAGCTCAGAAGCGTCAAGGGAGGATCCTTCACTAGATCCTCCAAGGCGAGAGTGGCCCTACCAGCTGCTTGATTTCAGACTTGTGGCCTCCAGAACTAACTTCTGTCATAGCAAGCCACCAAGTCTATGGTAATTTGTTATAGACACGGAACTTAGTACGTTATTCAAATAAGTTCATGGAAATCTGTGTTGGAGGGACAGTTATAACATCCTTTTTAAATTAAAAAAATAAAAACAAGCTTTGAAGGATTTTTGCTAGAGGACACCCTGGTGGTAACTGTGGAGGCAGGATTCTTAAAATAAGAGTGGAGCTTAACACCCACCAAGCAAATTAACTCTTCTCCTCTATCAGCTCTGAGCAACTCCTGGCAAATACATTTTAAGGTTTAAGGATCTTTACAAAAACATTTTTTTTATTAACTAATTAGATCCAGCAAAGAATCAAGGGTTCCTGCCTCAGACAAGACCTCTTCCTTCTGCGTTTAGGCTTCTTGGAACTTCTGTGAATCTCTGAGCCTCTTGGACTTGAAAGAACTTTATTTTGTTTCTAGCTCTTCCAGTTCTTCAGGCTTTGTATCTAAAGATTTTTATAACCTTTGATTTTTTTTTTTTTTACCGAGGGACATAAATTGTGTGGGTGGGTTTAAATGTACACACTCCCATACAGTTAAAGTCACAGTGCAGCAGTATGGAAAATATTTGAGCTTTTCTAATGGTTTTCTTAATTTATCATAAGGTCTTTGATGGAATGCAAATCTAAGTTACTGCTATTTATAAAAGATGTTCACTGGCAAGTGACCTTTTTTTTTAATGAGAAAGATCACCAACATTGAATAGAAAGCTTAAAATGTATATTTTATAGCCATGCTTGCCTATATTAAAGGTGAATGCATTTTAAAATTCCCAGGTTGCCCACATTATAAATATATACATTGTCTAACGTATAAATAGGTGGTATTAAAATATGATCATGTAAAATTTTTATTTATTGCCAATTTCCATAATATTCTAAAAGCTTCATAAATCCCATTTTTCATTTGCATGTTTCTTTGTTTCAAATATTACATTTATGGAACTTTGAATTTGTAAGTGCAGCTGGGAACCAGAGTCTCCTACTCTGAATTGGGTTTAGTGCCGGAAGACCACATTGGTTCAAAATACAGTCAACAGTTATATGTTGAGTGCCTATTACTAGCCAGATGCTATCTAGACATTAACAATGTAACATTGAGCAGGAGAGTAAAATCTGTATATATGCTTATATGTATGTATAAGAGATAATTGTATCAGTTATATATGAAATATCAGGGTATACGTGAAATAGTGCAACACATTTGTTGTAGGAAATATTTTGTAGGTAATATCAATGACTTCAAATCCAAACTGCAGTGTCTCATGCTTTGTCTGACACAGGGCTGTTTCAAAGAAATCAAATGTGAAGTATAGTGTTCAGCCACAAAAGTAATATTTTCTACCACCATGTGAAAAATTCCCCTCAAATTGATAAAATATGGTAAGAATACATTTTATTTAACCCAGCATTTCCAAATATTATCATTACAAAAAGTAACATCAAAGTTATTAATGACATTTTACATTTGTGGGCGTGTGTGTGTTTAAAATATGCATTGAAAAAATTCAATGGGAGTTTTCCACATACAAGAAGATGTCTCCATGAGGACTAACCACACATCGTGTGTTCAATAGCCACATGTGGCTAGTGGCCACTGTGACAGACACTTTGATTTTTTTCTGTCTTCTCCACTTGAAGTGGAGTCATTGGTGAATTCATACATTTCTTATTTTTTCTTTGTTCCACATTCTTCAAGTGGAAAAGATGGGGAGTAGCAAAGATTTACATGCAATCGTTCTCTCAAGTATTTAAATATAAAAGCAAAAATTATAGGATTTATTTAAAGGACTTTTTAAAAAATATAAAGGTGAAAAGTTTCAGAGCTTACATTATAAAAATGTGAAATTTGGGCATCAAGAGTAGATAATAAAATCTCTAATGTGTTATCTAAAAATGATTGGCCAAATATCTTCTAAATTTAGAAATTTAAAGAAAATGCAAACATGTATACATTTGGAAAAGGCTTCTAAGAAGCCATGGCATGTACTTGGAGAGATCCTTGGCCAGCGAGTTCTTTCTTTGGGAGCAGCTCTGCAGAGTAGTTTTACCATGTAACCCGCGACTGTTTTCAGGCCGATATTTAGCACACTGAGTCTCAACACTATTTTATGTATAATTTAGATTGTGTTGTTACTAGACAGCTTTAAGTAGAAAATGTTTTTTATTCCAATTCTTAGGTTCATTTTATTCTTAATGAGTTTATAGTCCTAATAAGTTTTATACATTTGTTAATTAAATATGACAATGAAACTTGGCAGTGAACTATGGAGACTCAGAAAAAATGGAGTTACTTTATAATTTTGTTTCTAGTGTTCTGTAAAATCACTTAAATATAGGACAGACTGTGTTTAATTTAAAATTTTCACTTCCAAAATACTCAAAGGGTATAAGAGAATGTATGGGCTTTGGATCCTGAGTCCATTAGGATTATGAGCTTTTTCAATGTAAAATGGGAGCAATAATATCTCCACTTGTGTTGAGAGGATTAAAGGAAGTAAATGTCACATATAGCATTGTGTAATTATTACAGCAGGCTCTTAGTAAAGGTTAGCTACCTTTCTCTTTTACTCCAATTATGGCCTATTTCCCTATTAAAAAAATCAAGTTCTTTCCTCAATCTGAAAAACAGCAGATGAAAAAAATTATTTTCTCACTTAAACTAATGGGAAAAAATAAACTCGGTTTAAAAAATACATCAAGAACAAAATCTTGCTCCTATAATTATGTAGATATATAAATATTTAAGCAAGAACTGGAAATAAGGTATTTAGATTTTGCATCATAACTTATTCTTGAAGTAGTCAAAAATTAAAAATAATTTTTTGAAATGAACATGTCTTAGTCTTTGCCAAGGTCAACCAAAAGATAAAATCACTAAGGAATTTGCTCAATGAAAATTATAAAGAAAAATCATAATTTAAGAAAAGCTGGTATATACTTTTATCAAAAGAAGTACAGACTAAATTATTTTTTACACTTTGTCTTATGGACGCCTTCAATTTGTTGGTGGCTAGGAGAGTGTTTTAAGCTAGTTAAGATAACATATTTTCTATCATCTGAATTGCTCAAACACCTTCACTAGGACCCTAAATGCCCCAGTAGGACATCTTAGCATAACTAGATGCTCTCCATCTTTTAATTACTATGACTAATTTTTTACAGCTCAGTTACAAATCCTTGAAAATAATGAATATGGTGCCACAATGTTAATTATAATGGCACCAACAGCAGAGCTCTAATACAGTGTGAGGCTCACATTGAAAAGGAATTTCCCTGGACTTGAAGCGCCTCTGATTGCTTTCCACATCACGTTTTAAACAAACACTGTGGTGCTTTAGCCATTACTTGGTTGCCTAGGATACACAGTTAATGTAGCCCTAAGATGCTGCTATGAGTTAGGCTTTGAGGCCACGCCTGGAAGTGCTGCTTTTTAATAAATTAGAAAAAATTAACAGAGATGTTTTAGGGAGGTACATTTTGATTAATGAAACAACAAACTGTATTCTTTGAGTAGTTATGTTGAAAATAGTTATTTTCATTTTACTTCAGTTTTCTGTGAGAGAGGATAAAAGTTACTGGTTTTAAAAACAAATGCAAAATTGCTTCTGTGACCTAATTGTAAGACACATTCACCAAGAATATAATATTTTGGTTCTTGAAGTACTGGAAAAGTAACTAGCTAAATCAGAGGGAGTCATTTATACAAGCTTCTTCATATGATAGTGTCTTTTATTGTTAGATTCTCATTTTGTCTGTGGGGTAAATATCACAGTTTATTTTTATTAAACTGTTGAAAGATCCATATATTATCATAAAAATATTTTTACAATAAAAATAATTAGCAAGGCATTGTTTGTAACATAGTGACTAATAAGAGTAACAGAAATATTCACTAATTTTAATATCATGCACATAAGTTTTGTCATTCATATTAACAAGTTATCTTTCAGTTCCTGTAATAGTAAATTGTTAATATTTTACCAAAAGCTGGTTGTTTGGATTTAAAGGTAGAGTGGAAATACAAAGCCTGTTTTAAATCTTTACACAATTTTTGGTTGTCTGGTTTTAAAAATCAGTAGTGGCCTGCCTCATACCTATGAAAAATTGAATTGCCTTCTTGGTTTATTCGAAAACATGTCAAATTGGAATTGTAGTTGGCCGGGCAGGGAGATCCAGTGCTGAACCAGTAGGTGGTGCTTGAGTTATAAGTGCATTCAGAGCAAAGATTTTTAAAAAGAATCTTGTAAAATCTTCAAAGATGGTTGCTCTTATTTTTGTTTATTTTGAAACAGTCATTATGATTTCAAGGAGAAATAATTAGGGCTTTGACTTGTCACTGGAATGGATAGTCTTAACTGCTCTCCACTCTCTCCCTCCCTTCCTGTTTAATCATGGTTTCCTGTTCACAGTGGCTTTCAGCTGGTGTACTGTCAGGATGAAGTATGTTCTCCAAAGCAGAGCACCTGGGTGGTGGGAATGGTAATATATTGTTTCTATTGTCAGGTGTACAGGGAGAGATTCGGGCATGTTGCCTGCACGTGCGTCACCTGGGAGAGATTCAAGAAGGTTCCTGACCTCACTTTGGTGTTTGCTCAGGGCTCCGCTTTTCAAGTTCACTCTTCTGTGCCTGATCTCTCTTTTTGCCTGTGGTTGTTAGCATGCAGAGCTTTCCTTGTAGACTTCACTTTCTTAGGTCCTCAAAATTACCTCTGAAATGTAACAAAGTTATGTCCTTTGGCATTTGTCACAGTGAAAGATGGTGTTTATGTACTAAATTCCCCAGAAAGGAGTTGCCCATTTAGCCAAATTGAACAAGAAAGAAAAAATCATTGGGTTTGAATAGGTTGTGTATTTTTTATTTAGATGTACAAACTAGTAATGAACATAGAACCTAAATAACAAAGAGCCCTATTAGGCTGATTACCTAGTGCTATTTCTATGAGCATATTAAATACACTTTACTGTTATATCTTAAATATTAAATATAAAAAAATTTTAGTTGTCTATTCTTTCTGCAGAAACAATCAGAACAGTTTATATTGCATTTCTCAATATTACAGAATCCCTTTATTGGTTGTTTTTACTAAATAATATTTTGTAGTATTGATAATTTTTATGTCCTAGTCTAATTTATTTGAACCATAGATAGGATTTTGGATTCTTTAGTTTAGGACAGAGAATATCAACCTTTTAATTTCATGGCACATATAAATGAATTACAAAAATTCTGCAGCACACCAAAAAATATATTATCTTCTTTGCCAATCTGACAAAAATAGGTATATTTTTGTTTATTCACACCAGAGGACCATTGTTGTGTTGGCTGTTGCCATTTTTTTTACATTAGACAATCTAAGGGAAAAGAGGCTAGTGCCCCTGACTAAATAATCAGGTACTGCCTATTTTAAAATTTCTTGCAAGACTCACTTGAAAATCACTGGTTTAGGATGATACCTACTTTATATTTCTGAAGTAATTGGTGTGCTGTTTCTTTATTCATTGTAAGTTATATTAATAATTAAGTTATGTAAATATTTAATTCATTTTAGTAAGTAATCTGAATAAATCAATTCCTCCTACTTAAAAACAACAACAACAAAAGGCTTTTCTCTTATTTTTCCTCAGTGGAATTTCTCCCAGAGTTAGTATCTTCAACTAAGTATTGTAATAGTTTCCTTCTGGACCTTGATTTAAAGTGGTCAGAATAATTGGTATCAAATCCACAATGGATCTTTCCTCAGATTATGTACAGACCTCCTAATGCACAATTAACATGGCACCACATAGTTCTCTGAAAAGATGTTTCTTTTCCCTCTAAGAATTAAATTTAGTACCATATTTGTCAGTCATAAATCAGGTTATGCAGATAAGGGTCTGATAAGTCTCTGATGAGGGGAAAAACTTCAGTTTGCCTGTGTGTGCTCCTTCAGTTTGCATGTCATATTACTATTTCAGTTTCCACATTTTTAATGATTATAAATGAACATAAAATGCAAATGCAAAGATGATTCATTCAAACTCCAACTGCTCCTGAAGAACTAATAACAAATAAAAGCCAATGTCTTAACAATCTTGATTCCAGGAAGTGAATATTTTATTGTTCTTATATCTTGGGGCTTATTTTCATGTCCTTTCTTTCTACGGTTCTTGCACATCAGAAGTAGTGGAACAAATTTCTCCATTCCCAGTTCATCACTGACCACTTGACTTTACTGCAGAGCTGGAGACAAGGAAGGTAAAATACTAAGGAAGCCATTCCATCTCACGCCCCAGATGACTGCAAATCAAACTCAAAGGATTAGGAAAAAAACCACTTTTACCAGTTTATGAAAAGCACTAAAATTTTTTTACCAGTTCATGAATTATATTTCACTTTTCATTCTTCAGCAGCATGGAAAGCTTGTTACTAGCACACCAGGCCAACTCTTCTTGTCTCAAATCTGCATAGAGATAAGTTCTGAGAGGAGCAGAGTTCCTTTGGGGATAAAATTTGCTTTTGTTATTTTTGATATTCCTTTTTCATAGGAGACTGTGCAAGAACTTTCTGCTTTTAGGGTCCTGAAATAACTTTAAAGATCAACAATTCAGCTAGGCTTGTCACTCTCAGGATTAGAGTTGACTCATATTGCACAGGGGAGTGGTGATATCCACATGATTTTTTAAAAATACATTTTTATGTAAATATTACTTTTTAAATTACAGGTGGCATTTAAAATTTATTTCCTATATTATGTGCCACTCAAGCACTTTATACGAATATTTTTTAGTTTTCTATATCTATATCTCCCTTCGGGTGACTTTGGTCTTTGGAATAGCTCTTCAAAATTTTATTCCCAAACTCCAAGCAGATGGTAGCATGGAAAAGTTAGAATATTTCAATAAACCTATTGAAAAATTGGGAGATAGGCATGGGCTTAAGGTAGTGGATATCCTAGGTTAGAGATAATAGGATTGTGGGAGTAGAGCAAAAATGAACTCACCTTGATTCATTTTTTGGCTTTATATTTGCTACTTAATATATGAAAAGAAAATGCTTTCTATCCACCCTCAGTTCCTTTTGCCCTTCCTCTTTTCTTCTTCCTTCTCATCCAAAGAGGTGAAATTGCTCATTAGTGTCTGCAGTTGAAAGAGGGAATTTGTCCTGTACCTCATCCTCCTTTCCTGCAAAGCCCTGCCAACAGGATTACTGAGCTTGGACAAAGCATGTAGCTTCATTCTGTACACTTTGTATATAATGAGTGTGAATTGTCATATTCAGGGGACATGATTTACATACAGATATTCAGACACAACATCAAAGGAATGGAGGATAAATGGAAACACAGAAAGGAACCAGAACATAGTTACAAGATGTGATTAAGCCTTCATCCTTTTGTTTTTATTTCCTAACAAAAAAAGTTTTTCATGGAGACTTCTTTTTTAGGAGGAAGGTTTGGGAGCTTGAGGAGGATTACTGTGTGAGAAAGGAGCTATTAGAGCTAACAAAGAGAGTTTTTGCTTAGAGATCCACATACACATCAAGCATTTAAAGATACTAGTAAACTAGTTATTAAACTAAAAAATAACTTTACAATCTCAACTTAATTTATGTACAATAAAAATGTGAGTTCAAGTAGAAATATACTTGTGTATATTCCATATATTGGCTGGAAATGCTCATTATTGATAAATCAACATTATAAACATTTATATAACACACATTTAATAATGAGCAATGTACTTCAGACAATTCATTGTAAAGGTTATCTGCAATTTTAATGCTTAACAGTAAATCAGAGGACCAATTTATGATTTCATTTTACCCATTTTAAAATGTCTGTTGTTTTTTACAAAGAGTCTTTTAAATCATTGCCATATTATTAAACCAAAGGTATTTGTATTAGTAGATCATTTGATAAGTACAAAGGCCAACTCTACTGTGAACCTGTTTGGAATTCAGATTTAATTTGCTTAGAGGAATAGTGTGAACCAGTGTGAGCTGTTTACACAGTAGCCAACAGAAATTATTTCTTGTGCTGAGCATGGTTGCTGACAGAGTAGCTTCACTTAAAAAAAATTTAACAGCCCTGGCTGGTGTGGCTCAGTGGATTGAATGCTGGCCTGTGAACCAAAGGATTGCTGGTTTGATTCCCAGACAGGGCACATACCTGGGTTGTGGGCCAAGTCCTCAGTAGGGGGCATTCCAGAGGCAACCACACACTGATGTTTCTCTCTCTCTTTCTCCCTTCCCCTCTCTAAAAATAAATAAAATCTTTTAAAAAATTTTAACAGATTTATATACATAATAAAACAATTCACATAACACATAACTTACCTCTTTAAAGTGTATGATTCAATGGTTTTTAATATAATTTTTCTATTTAAAAATAATAGGTTTATTATATCTGAAGTTATAAATATTCAGTACATAATTAGTAGAGATGCATTTTTAATTTCTTTATTTTCTTTTTATTGTTTATGGGTTTTTAATATAGTCACAGAGTTGTACAATCATTGCTATCAAATTTAGGACATTTTTATTACCCTAGTCCATTAGAAGTCACTACCCGTTTTCCCCCAATACCCACAGCCCTAGACAACCATTAATCTCATTTTTGTCTGTTGATTTGCCTATTCTGGACATTTCACATAAACGGGTGAAACAATAATTAAACTTTTGGCTTTCATTTAGCATGGTCTTTTGAGTATCCATCTGTATTATATCACTTACTGCTGCTTATTTCTTTTTATTGATAGATAATTTTACATTGTATGGATATCCAGTATTTTATTTATCTATAAGTTGATGGGCATTTGAGTTTTCCTATTTTTTGGCTATTATTTATAATGCTGCTTTTAATATTTGTGTGCAAGATTTTACATGAAATATGTGTTTTCATTTCTCTTAGGTATGTCTACACCTAAGAGTGAACTTGCTCTGCCATATGAAAACCCTGCATTGTAAACTTTTCAGGTGCTGACAGATTGTTTTCCAAAGTAAATGCACCCTTTTACATTCCCATCAGCAGTGTGTGAGGGTTGCAACTTCTCTTTATCCTCACAAACTTTGTTATTATCTGTCATTTTGATTGTAGCAATCTTAGTGAATGTAAAGTGGTATCTCATTGTGGTTTCGATTTGCATTTCATTGATGACTAATGTTGTTGAACAACCGTTGGCCATTTGTATATATTCTTTGGATAAAGATGTATGCAGATCCTTTGCCCATTTTTAATTGGTCTTTTTGCATTTTTATTGCTGAGTGTGAAAGAACTTTGTATATATACATATATATGTATGTATGTATGTATATATATTCTAGATGTGTTTCTTATATATGATTTGAAGATATCTTCTTTCATTCTCTGGATGATCTTTTCTTTATGGTATTCTTTATAACACAAAGGTGTTTAATCATGATGACATTACATTAATCAATTTATTCTTCTGCCATTTGTGCTTTTGCTGTCATTTCCAAACAGGCTTTGCCTAACCTAAGGTCACAAAGATATACTCATTATTTTTTTTTCTAAGAGTTTGATAGGTTTGCTGTTACATTTAGGTTTATCATCCATTTTTAGTTAATTTTGTTAGTGATATGAAGAAAAGATTCAATTTCATTATTTTACATGTGGATATCTATTTGACCCAATACCATTTGTTGAAAAAACTATGTTTTCCTTATTGAACCGACTTGAAAACCTTGTCAAAAATTAATCACAGCAAACATGAGGATTTATTTCTGGACTCTGACTTCTATTCCTATGCCAGCACCACACAGTATCGTTTGGCAGTGGGTTTGAAACTGGGTATTATGAGTCCTCCAACTTTGTTTTTTTTTTCCAAGATTATTTTGGCCTTTGTGGGTCTCTTGAATTCCTGTGTGAATTTTGAGACCAGTTTGTAAGTGTACACAAAGCATTCAGCTTAAGTTTTTATAGGAATTGTGTTGGATCTGTGGATCAGGTTGGAGGTCACTGCCAGCCAACTGTACAACGTTAAGCATTATGAAAAAAAAGGCCTCACATGTTGATGGGTCAGGACTACTTTGTCTTCAAAGTAGTTTGCAGTTTTCAAACAATCCACTCTACACTTCCTTTTAAAATTTATTCTAAGTATTTTATAACTATCTTGATGCTGTTATGAAGGAATTGTTTTCTTAATTCATTTTCTGATTATTCTGTTAGTATATAAAAATACAATTTATTTTTAATATTGATCCTGTAGACTGCACACTTTCAGAGCTCATTATTAGTACTAATAGTTTTTTAATGTGTTCCTTAGGATTTTATACAACAAGAAATCATCTGAAAATAGGTATATCATATTTGGCCATATATAATGCTCACTTGTTTACCCAAATTTTTGAGGGAAAAATAAGGATGCACATTATACATGGGTAGTACTAACTCTATATCCATATAAATTTTTTTATTTATGCTTATGCATTAAAAGTATAACTCCAGAAGGCAATAATGATATACATACGCAAAATAATACCCCGGAATACTATAGTTGCTTTTGTTTCTAAACATAAATACATAAAAATTCAATTAAAAATTAAAATGAAAAAATTTTTTTCTTGAAAGTTTGGGCCAAAAATGTGGGTGCATATTATGGCAAAACATGGTAGGCTTTTTCTTTCTAATATGGTACCTTTGATTTTAGTATCTTGCCTACTTGCCATGGCAAAAACCTCTAGTCCAGTGTTGGATAGAAGTATCAAGAGCAAACATGCTTGTCTTTTTCTAGGTGATGGGAAAGGCATTTAGTACTTTACAATTGAAATGGTGACTTGAGTTCTGGGTGTTTGGTGGATGCCTTGTGTCAGGTTAAGGCCCTTCCTCTTTCTAGTTTGTTGAGTGCTTTTATCACGCAGAGGCATATGGCTTTCATTCAAATGTTTTTTCTCTACCTATATTGCAGTAACTGTGTGATTTTTGTCCTTTATTCCATTGGCATGTTATATTTCATTAACTGAATGTAAAACCAACCTGAAATTCTTGGGATAAATCCTACTTGACCATGGTGGATGATCCTTTTTATATGTTCCTAGATATAGTTTGCTTGTGTTTTGTTTAGGAGTAGCCTCACTTTTATAGAGCAAAACATTTATAAAACTAGGCTGAAATTTTCAGACAGAGACAAAAAAAATCTATGCACTCACCCTTGCCTTATGTTCATTCAATATGTTTGGCATCAGCAGGAAAATTGAGGACATACAAATTAAAAGTATTTAGGTATTTTTAGCACATCTGTGCATTAGTGTCATAGCTAAAGAAATATATAAAATACCAAAATCATGCCAATCTTAACCAATAAATCACAGCCAGAAGAAAATGTTTTGAGTCTGAATTTAGGTATCCCAGAAAGAAGATGTCTCTGCTCCCATTGTGAGGTAGGAAAAAATTCTTTATAGATTTGGATATAGCTATCACCTATAATATATCTATCTATTATCTATCTATCATTTATCTGCCATCTATCTATCTATAGATAGATCTGTCATATGTCTATCTATCTATCTTAGTTCTTCTTTCTGCAAAATTAAATTCTATCTGATAAGGAACGCCATTTTCTAGGGGTTTAGCCTGTACAGGTAGGCAATGATGAACCACTGCCATCTTTTGATTGAGGATGTGCTATGGTAGAGGTTGTAAAGTCTTACTAGATGGAAAGCATGTATATCTGTGAAGATTTTAACCCATACAAAAGGCTACCTACTAAAGGCTCCCAGCTGTGACAACCAGCCTAGTAGATCTCCTGGAAAACAAAGGGAAACATTGTTTATCTTGTCAATGGAAGGGGTTTGCTTATATTAATTCAGAATTTAATAGCAAGCTAAGCCATAGGGAGCTGCTGTCACAATGAAAAACACCCCTGGAGTCCTCCCCAGAAAAGGTACTTCTGATGTAAAAGACCTCAGGGAAAGGTTTCTGGGGAATCCATAATTAAATGTCACATCATGGCAAGGGCAGAGAAAAAAAATGACTCTACTTGGAAAATGGTAAAATATAACTGTCTGGTCAAAATATTTTTATACTTTACAAAAAAGGCTGAGGTTCTGCCTTGTGGCTCAGGACTTCTAATCCAGCAGCTCACTGAATAAACGATTTGTTCACAAAACAAAGGTGGTGAATACTCTTCAGCATTACTTGTCTTGATAATGGTGGTAGAAACTCCTAAATTCTGGGTGTTTCTTTCACTCTGGATTGATGGTCAGGAGAAAATTAAACAGTGTTGCAATGGTGATTTATTTCCTAACAGATGGTTTAAAATATACTGGGGATGAAACAATTGCAGTTGGTTATACACTTGCAACCTATATAATTTTAAACCAATGTCACCCCAATAAATTTAATGAAAAAAAGAAGAAAATAAAAAACCCTACCTTAGCTTTAGGTTGTATAGCCTAGTAAGCGACTTAAAAAAACAGTTCATTCCTCCACATGGGTCCAACTTACTGTGATAAACACGTAAAATACGTAGGTAGGTAAATTATCACACAGTACTACCCCTGGAGGCTGCCACAGAAGCCAAACAATGGAAATTGCTAGGCATCAACTGAACTAGGTAGTTGAAAGTATTTTGTGTTATACTGGTTTAATCATACAGTAGGGGTAATTGAAAAATTATGACTTCTCTTTTCTTTAACACTGCATTCACACTTTCATCACCTTCTTGGGTGAATTTAACAGTTTAAGAATGGACTACCTTTTACACATACATAAAATGCATATGCTTTTTTTAATACAGTCAGGACCTGCCAATATACAACCAATATAGGCAGAAAATACATGTAATGGCATTTTGAATGAATTATTCCTGTAGATTTTGGAGTGGGTTGTTTTTATTTTACCAATAAAATTATTGGTAAATAATTTTACCAACCATTAAAAACTTCAGTGAAGATATTGACTGTCTAGATCATCTCTTTTAATAGCAGCAGCTTTGCTACAGAACATGAATATAGGGCATCCTTTGGTTTCCTCAGTATGCTCGGTTTACCCAAACTTACCTAGAAGGATTACTGTGACGTTTCTCTACGTAGATGTTTATTGCTGTTGACCCTTAAAGACTCATAATAAACTCACACTTCAGCAATATATGGGAACAGTGGAGTTCTGCAGCCTAAATTTAATTTATTTTTATCATTAATATTTGATAATAGCTTTAATATTTAAAATCACACAAATATCTAACATAAAGTGATGACATCTATAGAATCCTAACTAGCCTGTTCTGGAGTGTAGTCTAAATTATGTTCTCTGTGAGAAGGATTTCGTAGTGACTAAGTACTCATCAGCTCAAGGGACTAACACACCATTTATTCTAACATGCTATATTTTCTTCTTTGAACAGCTGCTACTTATTATTCACATTACTTCATGTCAGTGCTTTGTACTATCAAATATATTGTAGCAGGTATTCCCATCTTTGCCCCCATTACATAGACTTGAGGAAAAAAACAGGATATTTTTTTCTTCAGTATTTCTTTTTCATTTATTTTTCAAGTTGGAAACAGCATTGCCAATGTGCTCTTCTCTGTTTTAGAGGAAATGTTTTATCTTTGCTGGGGCTACAGGGATGAAATAACAGAAGCAGAAGCCTGCGGGCCACTCTTTGGGTAGTTTGGTGGGGAGGTCGTGGGGACTATGCAAGAATAGACTCTGGTTGTCTAGGCAGGTTCTCTGTCTTTCCTTCAGGGTTCCCTCCAGCTCATGCAGTTTCTTTGCCTGCAGAATCCAATGTTCAGAAATGGATGCTCAGATTTCATTTGTCATAAGTTTCATATTAAACATAATAAAACCTGACAAAGGAGATAGTTATCAACATGTCAGATTTCTGAATACTGGAATATCACCATTTAAAAAGTTTAAATAAGCTAGTTAGGAAGTCAAATTTCTATAACATTAAAAAAAACCCCAGCATGATATAGTAAGGGGGTAGAAAAAGCATGGATTTAGTGTCAAACTGATCACGTTTTATATCTGTGCTTTACCCATTTTAGTTGTAAAACCTAAGACCATGCACTTCATTCTGAGATTCAGTGAAAAGGAAATAATAGGACTGGCCTTGAAGGGTTGTCATGAGAAATGTGTAGCACGTCGGGGAAATGGATGCTACATCACAGGTGTACAGAAGTGTTTTTTTCATCCTCCCTTTTTCTTCTCCTTTTAAACAGACATGTATTGAACCCCCAGATGCTATGCTTAGGTTGCAGGAGACGATGATAAGCAAAAGCAGATGTGCCATCTGCCCACAGGGACAGTATAACTGACTGGCTCAAACTGCACCAAAGAGACAGTCATACAAATAGAGGCACAGTCTCACTGTAGCAGGTACTGCAGCAGGGAGGGACAGGTGAGAGCGTATTAGGATTGAGTTTGTCACTAAGGCCAGGGAAGACTGCTGTGAGAGGGTGACAGTTGAGCTAAGAGCTGGATCTGAAAGATAAGTAGAGGTTAAAAGCCATCATCATTGTCATCATCACCATCACTATCATCACCATTATGAAACATGAGTCTCTTTTAATTCTTTCTCTAGAAAAGTAAAATCCACCCAAAGAATTGTAATTAGTTGATTGCTGCTCTGAAGTGCATCCCATCCTTAGATCTCCCTCCATCTTTCCCATTGTATGTTCCTGCCTCAGGTCACTTCTGGAGGCCACTGATCAGCAGTGATACCGAGGAGGCTGTTCCTCATCTTCGGCTTCTTCATGGCTCTCTTGAGATGAGGTTGATAGATCTTCATCCACTAGTGCACACACCCTCCAACCAATAGAAAATCTCTCTATCCTTCAGCAGAAGCACATCAATCACTTTGTCCACATCACTAACTCCAGATGTTCCCAGCATTGTTAACAGGCCACCTGTCTTTTCTTGCAATAAACTGAAACTGGGAGGTACAGCTGGATCAGTGGTGTGCATTCTTAATGGCTCGTTCTAACCGGGCATAAGAGCCCTGTGTGTGAGCACACAGTGGCAAACACGCACAGCAGCAGTTGTTCTCTTCTTCTACTGTGAAATGTCTGTAGAACTTAGTGACTTGATAATTCAGCTCTTACCATGTTTTCTGTGCTCAGAGATGCTTTACTTGTGACTAATGTCCTTATTACAGTTCAAATAAAGAAAAAAACGCAGAAACTAGGAACAGATGACAGCTTTCTCTGTGCACTGAAAGAACATTCATTTTCCTTTCCTATCTCCTTCTCATCCAAATATGTTCCCAAACATCATTTTTTAAGTATTAGATCTTTAGAGATCCTACCTAGTTTATACGTAATTGGATTAGCATTTAGTGATTGGCTAATTTAGTTAAATAAATTGATGACATTATTTTCCACATAATTATAGCTAAAGCTTTTTCACAGGGAAGAGTTGGTTTATTATTTATTTCGCACAGACATAAGTCCAAAGGAAACTAGCACTGCCTAAGTTGCATCTGTGATAAGAACAGAAAGGAAAATAATGGGTTATTTGAGGACTAAAAAGAATTTTTAAAATCATCCAGTCTACACCTCTTGTCTTATAGATGAGAATATGTGACATGCCTTAGATCATGTAGCAGGAAATTACGGGAATCTCCAAGCACCAGGTAAGATGTGTGGATTCAATGTGACATGACTACTTGCTGCCTCGTGACCTAGTGCCAGGAAACAGCTACTCCAGAAAAAAAGGGGGTTATATTTCTCCTTCTTCATTTACTTTTGACAAAGGCAAACTTTGACAGAACAACTATAAATCAGATACATTCGCTTCATAGAAGGGAAAATGAAGACTGAGAGCACTGCAGTCACTTATGCAAGGATGTGTAGCTATGGTCCTAGCAAGGTAGCTCAGGTGGTTAGAGCATCATCCCAGTATGCCAAACCAAGTACGTGTCACTGATCTGCAGCCAGGGCACCAGATTTAATCAAAACTCACCTAGTATTCACTGAATGCCTCCCTAAAAAAGGAATTGTACAAGACAGTGGGTTGTGAAGATAATTATAAGGATTTTCTCTCTGAAGATTGACATCTTGTTCTCCTAATTCAGCCAGCAGAAGGAATACAGGGTTTATACCCATCCATCCATTACATGATGATCTCAGGTGAAGGGGATGCTGTTAAATGCCTTCAATATTTTTCTGAAGATCAACTTTAAATTCCTTAATCTAGATTCTACTTAACTGTCTATAGCTGACCCTCTTCTGGCAATTCTGGCACATCTCCTAATATCTCCCATTCAGCCACACAGCACTGTCCTTTTCTCTAGCTTTTGCAGGACTCCCACATGCTGCTGCCTCTACACTAGCTAGTTTTGACTCATTTTCCGTCTGAGTCTAAATACCATTCAGGAAATATATTCTTAACTATCTATCTACTCTGCATTAAGTCTGATTTGTCACATGATTTTATAGAATGTCTTAATGGGTTCTTTATAGTCACGATGTATTGATATATTTATTTATATAATTTTTTTTCAAGATCTATTTTCATCTTCAAAATATAAGTAATTTCCATGAAACAGGGATCATTTCTTTTTGCTCAATATATCACCCTGGCACATAAAATAGAGCCTGGTATATAGTACTAGGCCCTCAACAATTATTTGGTAACTCTCTGAATAAAGGAATGATTCTGTCTAAGAATGACTTGTCCTTACTCTGCTTGATTAACAAAGGAGAGTCCCTTTCTGATCTCAAAGGTATGTTTTCTTATGCTCTCTTCCAGCTTCTTTAGGAGAGATTTCTTTGTGCACTCATTCATTCGTTGGCACACATTTACTTATCACCTGTTGAATGAAACTGGGCATCAAAACAACAACAACAACAACAACAACAACAACAACAACGAATACTGTTGTTTTTTGTTCCAAAGCCACTCAAAGTTTTGTCAGTTAAAGAATATGCTTAGGATAGGTGCAAATACTAGGGTGTGATATGAAGCCCGTAAAACAAAATCTTGAAGACATACACTTAAGAGCCTAAAAGCATATTATTTGTTGATATATTATTGACCTAAAAATAACTGCATTGTTTTCTTTTGTTGTAAGAATCAGAAACATTTTACCTAGAAGGGAGCAAGTAATAGAAAATTTCGAGCACAGAAGAAAACAGTTTACGCCTTAGATTTACCATTGCTGCTGACTTCCCCACCTTCCCAAGCAGAGCATTCCATCTGGACTCATAGGGCAAGTGGAAATTGTAACGGAGGAAATGGTAACTACCTAGTGTGTGCAGATCGATTTGTGCCTCTTAATGATAGCTTCTAGAGAGAAAATACCACAGTGGGATGTGTCTCCCCCAGAGTTATCCTCTAATATGTGTGAGAAGAAACTGGTGGGATATTTCATCTCTATGTAAACTTGGACTGTTTACCTCCTCAGATCTAAATGAGAGAGGGAGAATGAGAAAAAGATGAATGGGAAGAATTAGCCTCATGGTGACTGAGTATGTCTGCATATCAACAAGACATCCAGACATAATGTTTAAAAAATCACCTTTTTCCATAAGATGACCCATTAACAAAAAACTGCTTGACCGTGGCCTTCATGCTTTTCAATCTTCATTTGGAGTATTCAGCTATGTAAACAACCACCTATCTGCAAATGTGGTCATAATATCATACCTTGGGAAAACATGTTTAAAACGATCATAGCACAGCATTGGGATATTGGCATGAAGTCTGAGAAGTAAATCTGATGGTGGCTCCAAATTCTTCTCGTTGCGGTGCTAAAAGACTTTTTCTGTATGAACTGATCATGGCCAGATAAATTCCTATTGTTTACTAACAATTACAGTAGTGTCCAATATTGGAATTAGCTTTGAAATATCACCAAGTATTTTTTAATATGTTTTTCTTATTGAATTCTCACAATAATTCTCGAAGGATGTAAAAACAATGTTATCATGATCGATGTGTCCAAAATTAATAAACATTAAAGTGGAAAGTCATGTTCAGATTTGCAGAAGCAAGTATTAGTCTCGGGGTATAATAAATTTAAGTCATGTCCATTAAATACATGTTCACATAGAGAATAGTTTCAGAAACTTAGATTATAAACTATAATGATATGCTTGTATTCAGATTCTGCTGTTGCTAAGATTTCCCCTTATTAACACTGATATCTCTCTAGCTGGAAGTGCTGTATGAATAATGAGGCTTTAGAGCATGACTTAGAAGTACTTCGTTTGTGTATACAGTTTAATTGGATGCAATTCTTAGTATATAAAACACATTTTATATATGTATATGTAATCCAGTTTAAATATATTTTATATAAATAATATATTTATAAACATATACTTTCCTCACTAGGAATTCACATTGTTGGCATCAATTAGTATCTGTCAGTCTTTGAAAATAACTTTGAAAGTTAAAAGTGAACTGATAATTTCACCTTATCCAGTGTAGTTAATAACATTTTGGTTATCTTCCAATATTAATTTAAAATTTATTAGCATTTAATGTTCAGCTTTTAATTAACTATAGGCTGAAACCATTACTCTTAAAATGAATTTTACATGAGCATATATGGGCTCCCTATTTCTAGGTTAGGGTTGTCTAGGGGTGGAGAGTTAAGTTAGCTGAAACATTCTCCTTTCACATAGTTAAAAAGAAATGTGGCAATTTAATTGTAGCTATTTTAAAAACAAAACAAAAAATAACCTTTGTGGAATAAGGTGCAGTATAAAAAAGTAAATAAATAGAGATAAAGAAATAAAACAGATGCATGCACAGAAGTGACATACTGCAAAATCATCAGAATTTCAGCTTATTTACATGCTTCAATATTTTTCACTGAGTGCTGTAGCATATAGGACATTCATATCATCTTCTGAGGGAATGGCATAGTGACTGAAAAATGACAAACTGTGGCCTCAGACCCCCCAATCCCCAGCTCCTGGCTCCTGTTTGGTCCCACGGAATGAGGGAAGAGACAAAACGATTCTGTGCATCTGCACACACGTAGTGCTGTGGTACCCAGCACAGTGTCTGTTCCACACCCAGCACTTAAAATAGGTGAAAATACATTTACTTGTTTTCAGTTTAAAGGCCAGGAATAAATTAGCATTTTTATAACACTAGAAAATAGAAGGATCCTTCACAATGTGAGATATGAACTATAAAATTTAAAGATATAAAAATTATTTATAGCACATTTCCTCCTATACTGGCTAATTTATTCACCCTATCTCAAGTTACCTAGAGGTAGAGCCTGAGGTGGAAAATTCTTGTACAGGTGAGTCCTGGAGAAATGCCCATGCAAGAAACAGCACTAGGGAGGCAGGATACAGGAGGAGATAAAGCTCATAAGCTAAGTGGTTTTACGTCCCACGGGGAGCCCTGGAATACAAATTATCCCAAAGAGCTGGTCCCACCTTGATGTATGGGCAGTTGTTCTTTTGTCCAACATGTTCTTCAGTGGGGAGAGGCACGCCAGAGATGCAATACCTAATCTCCTGGGTGAGGTGGCATCTGTTTGCCCAAAGAGAATCTTCCAAGGAAAGGTGAAGCAGTGACCTTTAGCAGCCAACACTCATTGCAAGTGAGGGGAATTTAGGGCAAGAACGCCACAGCAGCCACAGCAGTATCTCATTTTGCCACATTATACTACATATGCCACAAAAAGGAAGAGACACATCTGTTGAAGTCAGAGAGAGTTCCAGAGGAGAAACTTCCATCATTCCAGCAGATGAGTTACCCTCCTTGCATTGCTGTATGAAAATAGAAAGTATTCCCAATCAGGAAGATCAATTGAGCATTTTGTGTCCAGAATTTTAGTGAGGCTTCATCACCTGGGCATTATTCATTTAATTATTACCCAAAACATCAAACTCAGTTTCTAGCTCCCCTCATCTCCCTTGAGATACATGAAGATATGTGGCTCGAAACCATGGGGTTGGCTTTTTTAGTATGGCCAGCCCTCAATACTAAATCTCCTTGTCATCATAAACTATCATGTGTGGGCCATAATACCCTCCACAAACCAAGTAGTTCAGAGAAACTAGAAGGTCTGAGGGGAGAGGGGCCATAAGTACAAAGACGCTCCCGTCACTCAGGGAATTCCAAGGGTTTAAATTAGCCAAGAGAAAGGTCAGACCCCTTTTTAGGTGAGGTCAAGTTCTTGCCTACGTATATGGGATAATTTGATTCTTTAAAACAGTCTGCATTATATTATGATAATTGCAGTGCTTAATGGTTTATTGGGTCTGAATTCTCAAATAGACTCCAAATTAAAGTCTATTTACACATTAGTCCAAAGGCCTAGGTGCTGCCTCCTAAGCACTACTCATTATGAATGTGATCCAGCCTAACTCTACAGTTCTCATACATAACGGACAAGAAGAAACTCTAAAATTTCTATGAGAGGCTTTTGGTAGCAATGCACTTGGAAGAGTGGCAGATCTGCATTTACCTCTGAACCCAACATTTGTGTCCTCGTAGATCAAGGTTACCGTTGGGCAAGATTACTTGTTTATTTGGCGAAGTTTGGATTGCATCAAAGAGAAGGTAATTGAGATAATAGGGGGGCTACTCACTGGTGCTGCTCCTGACAGTAGAGAATCTAGGTTGTTTATCACCCTGCGTTTGCAAAACTTGTGAAGTCATGGTATGTACACAGCGTGATTTGTTGTTGTGAATGAAAAAAAAGATCTGTTCAAATGAGTGCATATGCCTTTTTTGCACATATGTGGCATATTCTGTATGCCTGATGCCATCATATGTAGGTAATTAGAATGCTTAGGTATCACTCTGGCACACTCAAAAGCTTTGGCACATCAATTAGGTCCTGCTGGCGACATTTCCTGTTTTGGCACCTAATTGGATGCATGGTCATCTTTTCCTGGTCATACTCTTGGGTGTGCTTTCTTTTTTCCTTTAAAAAAATTATCTACGTTCTTTCCTTTTGCTTTCTTTCTCAAGGGAACTAAAGATCTACACCAGAGAAGGAGAAACTTAGGTAGAATATTTTTATTTTATGCCTAATTTGCTCTAGTTAACCAATGACTGAAAACTGGAAATATAAGGGAGAAACCCTGTAATTGACTTAAATATACAGACTGTCTTCAAAAATATGTTTTTCTCACTCACTCTTTTTTTTTTCACCTAAACATTTTTTGCTGTAATTAAGAAAGCAAATTTAACATAAAGTAAAAGTGCAAAATAAGAAAGTGATTTATGGCCTGCTAGATTTACAAAGTGATTTTTTTCTTATGACCAAACAGTTTAGTTAAAATATTATTGAACAGGTAGATATCAGGAACCCTACTGGCCCTGGATGGATTGGTTTGTCTTTCTAGGCCTCAGTTTCCTCATCTGTAAGATGAGATTGTCTTAGCTGGCGATCTCTAAGATCCCTTCTAATTGTAACATACACTTTATACTGGGTTCCATGACTTAAAAATTGTGGACAAATTTAATTCATGTAGACATAACTTGAATGTCAATCTATCAAACCATAACTTTTGATGTAATTAATTAGAAACACTGTCTTCAAAATAAATGCTTAACTTCCCACCTTGAAACAATACCAGTCATCCTTATTCCACATGTAAGAAACAATTCCCTTAACTAGTATTTCTATTCTAAAAATTAACTTATAGTAACATGTACATTCATAACATTTCTCTTCCAGACCTGGCTGGTGTGGCTCAGTGGATTGAGTGCTGGCCTGTGAACTGAAATGTCACTGGTTCGATTTCCAGTCAGAGCACATGCCTGGGTTGCAGGCTGGGTCCCCAGTGGGGGACATGGGAGAAGCAACCAAATGATCAAATGATTCATCTCTCACTCTCTCCTTCTTTCTAAAAATAAATAAAAATATTAAAACAAAACATTTCTCTTCTAATAAAACACTATTATAACTCATTAAACATTGCTGTCGTTGTGCCATGATGACTAGTCCGTACTAACAGAATGAGTGTGCTTTCTTCATCTGATTTTTGGGGGAATAACTGCCTTGGTGACAGGGTAACTATATCATTGTACAATAACATTTTCATAACCTATATAATTATCTGCACAGAAGCATTTCATGTAAATTTTGTGTATCTTTGTTTTTTTCATGCTCAGTTACAGACAGCAATGCCCAAACTAAGTAAATTTAAAGAAGTTAGTCCCCGGTCTCCTGTCCTATGCTTTCCCTTTACTCTGGTCAGAACTTGGTCCAGCTGAAACTTTGGAGTTGACTTTGTCATTCCATCAGAGGCTTCTTCCAGAATGTGGAACCTGCCCCTCCTTGATTTGCCCGGTACTGAAGCCAACCTTTTACCCTTTGTCTTTCACATGACACACCCATCCTCTCCCTCCACCCCTTGTAGCCCTGCTGATTATTTTGAACTGTCTGTTTAAGTCTATTTTATGTGTATATTGCCCAGGCTTGGTGACTTTATTGTGCTCCATATAATATTTTATTACCACAACACGTTTTACATGCCTTAGATCATATCCATAAGCTTCCTATATTTGTTTTAAGTTCAGATAATACCATTTCTGATGAGAGTGTGTCACTGGATTGCATTGCCTCTGCAAATTGGAGGTTACTGAACTAAGTTAGAAAACATTTCCTCAGCATAGTCAGAGTATTATATTTTGTACTTGACAAAACTTAACAAAACATTAGCTTACAGATCAAATGGGATTTGTCATTTTTCTAAGAACTAGAACACAGTTTGGTACAAGTAGTAGTGGATATGTACCAAATTAATTTTATATCTATTGAGAATTCAGCATGCACTTTTGTGGCTCAAAGAAATCATTATGCATTCTAATTATTGTACACTGCAGAAATAGCAGTTAGTAGAGGTTTCTTTTGATAGAAGGGTAGATAAATCAACTTTCCTGTAGTTAATTCTTTAGATTGTGCATAATCCCTTTATATAATGCTGGTCTTGCTGCAATTTACATTAAGGTCCAAACTCCAATGGAGTTATGATGTGTGGAAGAAAATTCAGAGACAAAAAAAGTTCTTTGTAATGTACTTGACCTGGGGATCATTAGAACAGTTCAGTACAACTCAACTGCCTGGAGAATGAACAGTGCTTCAGAAGAAGTACTTTAACCACTGCAGTTGGAGGAAATTTCCTGTTAAGCATAATAGTTTCAGAAGAATATGTTTCAAAAAACAATTAGAAGGCCAGATGTTCAGCCATGTGACAAATATGTTTCTTAAAACTGTGAATTCTGGCTACAAATTATAGCAGGTATAGCTCTGAATTTCAAAATATGATTCCAAGATGAAAAGAGTAGGGGCATGCCTATAATAGGACTACATTAGCTATCATAATGTTTCCCCGTAAGGACGGAACATTCGCTTTCTTGAAAAAGAAGTAACTCCCATGGTCTGATTTCAAATGACCTAAACAATCTTCATTTCAACTTTTTGCTTGCAAAGGAATATTATAAAAGCAGATAGCATGTTTATCATTTATTCAATATACACATTATTTAAGACATGATGGTTGTAATTTTTTATTTAATCTAACATTGATTTATAGTTCTTAAAGTAGCTTTACTTTAGTCACCTTTATTTGCTATACATTTTTATAAAAGTAAAAGAATGTAAGCATAGCTATCACTTCTCTTCTCCCTCAATTCTGGCCACGTGGCATCTATTTATGCAATTCAGTCAAACGGGCCTTAACTAAATTTCCTCTGTGGGTCCGGGTCTGAGGCACTAAGAATTGCCCACTGATAGGACAAAGACTTCTGCCAAGGCATCGGCAGTCTAGATAGGTGAATCAACAATTCCGTCATAAACAGGAAAGGAAGAGTGTCTCCTTAAAAGAGGACAACAGAAGGAAAGTCATGAAAGTGTAAAATTTAAGGAAATTTGGAAATAAACTATAATAGTTACTAAGCACTCTCCCAGACACTATGCTAAGAGTTTTACATATACAAGGGGAGTCTCACACTATTTTTCAAGTCAATTTTACTTTCTCTGTTTTGCAGATAAGAAGTTAGGGTTCAGGGGTTAAATAACTTGACCAAATTGACACATAGTAAATCATGGAGCTGTGATGTGAGTCTTATTCTGACTTCAATTCCTGCACGGTGAGAGATCTGTGTTTGAATGTCAGTGGTTTGGCACAGCTGGAAAAAACAGTTCTGGGAAAAGTGTCAGAATCTCAATCTCTTTACCAGGCTGGTGAAGGCCTTAGGGATTTAGGACACTATATTTGTATTTTTTTTTGAGTCTCAAAACTTCATGCATGAATGTACATTAATTCCAGGACTGTGGTTATACCAAATGTACCTCCTACCAGATTTCTAAGGAGCAAATAACAGATGTTCCTGATTCTTAAAAATGTAGATTTGTGTTCTTGACTTGACTTCTTTGAACGTGGAAAACTTTCCCAGTATTTAATATGCATACTGTCAACCTTCCGAACACTTCTCTTTCCCTCCTGCCCTCCACTCTGGTGTCAGCCATTCACTCCCACAGGCACACTCTATACCTTGTCATAAGCAGAAGTCTCCTCCATGATTTCGCTTCCCAGCATTCCTTTCTCCAACCACCAGCTACATTTTCCCCTCAATGTGGCAAAAATTACACATTCTTCAGTTCTACTCAGCAATGCAGTTGTTGATTCAATCAGGTCTTGTTTCTTACTCCATTGATATCTTCTTCTCTCTGTTTAAACAGCGTATAGTCCGTCTTTGTTGTCTCCTACCTACCACTGTAATTAATTCCCTTACACCTCTGTCTTAAAGCCTGCTTGACTACTTCACTCATTCTGCTAAGCATGAGAGGGGAAAAGAAACCCCAAAATGCAGCCTTGTTGAGTGACCCACTACTGTAAACACATGGCCCACATCAAGGGGCTCCCAAGCTGACCAGTGTTTGTATTACAGTTTACCTGTTCATTCTCCTTCCTCCTTCCCTAGTGGATTTCTCCTCCCATGAAATTTTTAACAGCTCCTCTCATCTTCACTCTCAGCTGATTGCCTTGCTTTTTGTTTCAAGGAAAACTTAGAAGCAATGAGAAAAGAATGTCTACTCAGCTCCGTCTACCTACTGCCTACCTTCATCTCTACTCTTATACTCCAAGAAAGGCCAAACCTTCAACTTTTATACTAGACACCTTCACCTTTGCCATCCCCTGGGCATTGTCCCAGAAAATTCCACCTAACACCCTTTGTGGCACCATCAACATATACACAAGTTACAGAGCTCAATATTTGAAAGAGTTCTCTTTAAATCCATACTTATTTCATCTAGACCCGTGACTTTCAATACTATGTATGAATTTATGGGCTCAAATTTAAATTTCTGCTCCAGGACTCCCCCTCAATTTATATTCAGATATTTCACTGTCTATTCTCTATTTCTATCTGGGTATCCGATGTTCATCTGAAACTTAACATGTCCAAGCTGTTCTTCTTTCCATATTTGCTTAAAGATCCTACCTGTTTTAGTGAAAAGTAACTCCAAACACCCAATGGCTCAGATTAAAAGTCCTGAGGTCACCTTTGACTTTCAGCTTTTTCTCATACCCTGTATCTAATCTGCCAGCAAATTGTGTGGTCTCTATCCTCAAAATACAGGTGGGGCAAAACTAGGTTTACAGTTATGTGTATGCAAAACAGTTTATTCTTGTATTATTATTTATTAATTATTGAATTATGTCCTATGCAAAGAACTCTAAACCTACTTTTCCCCTACCATCTATATTTCAAATTTAATATTTTCTTACTATATGCAACCTGGTCTGAAACACCATCATCTCTCATCTGAATTATAATTTCCTTTCTACTACCCTTGCCCCTCTAGGCCTATTCTCAACAGCCACAGTGATTATATTCAAACATAAGGCATATTGTATTACTCCGCACCTTAGATCCCTTCAGTGACTCCTTTTCCATTCAGAATGCAAACCACAGCCCACTCAGGGGCCTAGAAGACTTTACAAAAATCTAGCTCCTGTGGCTCCTCTGAGTCATCTACTCTCTGTTCTCTCACTGTGCTCCAGCTACACGAGCCTGCATGTGCTTCTTCAAAGGCAGCCGTGCTCCAACCCCAGGACTTTTACTTAATGTTCTCTCTGTAAGAATGTTCTCTCCCTCTACTATATGTGTCATGTGGTCCTCAAGTTTTTAAAGTCTTCACTAAAATGTCATCAGATTTGAAGGCTTTTCCTAGCTATGCAATACAAAATTACAATGTCCCCTTTCCCTAACACCCCCTAGTGTTTTTTCTCTTCTTTTCTCCAGGGAACTCATCACCATATACAACACTACATAATGTACTTATTTAAGGTTTATTATCAGTGTTCCCATTAATGATTTTATTAGTGTAAGAATTTTTTACTATTTGTGCACTAATGTATTCCCTGGCTTAGTATGGTGCTTAACATATAGCAGAAATGCAAGAAATATTTGATAAATGAATGAACAATCTGTAAGATGAGTAAAAGTTTTGTCACTAATGCAAGAAAATAAATATTCAAACACGTAGTCAGCCCAAGACAGTACTGATTCTTCTTTTAAAACATTTAATAGCTGATGAGAAAAGATTCTCCTTTATAAAGAATTCTGTATATAAATTGTGAAAGACAGTATAATTTTCAAAAATCCATATTTTTGTAATGTTAAATGAAGTGACTCATTTGGGTAAAATCATCAGTAAATGAAACCATTAGATAAAAGATTAATGGGAAATCAGATATCACCATCTTGATCTACTTTTAATCTTAAATTACTAAAAGCACGACAAACCAACATTATGTGACATTTTCATCATGATATTTTGGAAAATCAAATAAATAGAATCACTTATAAAATATTCTTGCAAAAAAAAGTTATCCCTGAATCTAATGAAGTTTTTAAAGTTAACTGTTAGTTAACAAGAGATACAAGTGATTATGGGAAAAATTAAATGACATCATAAGAAAACATACATTTATTAAATAGATATTTTACAAAAAATCTGGCTCAGTTTATTAATTAAGCTAATGATAGGATAAAATAGATGAGAAAAGACAGTTATATGAAAAGATATTTAAGATATAGAACAACCAATAGCAAGTGTGAATATCATTTATATCTTGATTCAATCAAAACGACAGAAAAATAGCATTTTGGAGACAATCTTGATTTTAAAATGGTATAGTTGTTACAATGTACCAAGGAATTATTGTTAATTTTATTAGGTATGGAATAACCAGATATTTATGGAAATAAAAGCTCAAATATTTCAAAATTCTATATTGAAGTTTATGGGTATGAAATGATACCTGAAACTTACTTTAAAATACTTTATATGTGTATCATAGAAATGTACACTTGAAACCCATATGACGCTATTAGCCAGTGTCACCTCAATAAATTCATTTTTTAAAAAAAGAAGTAGAATATATGATATAAGAGTGACAAAATCTTGATCGTTATCAAACTTGGATGATGAATGTTCAAGACTAAATTGTGTCTCCCTCAAATCTGTATGTTGAATCCTTACCCCCAATGAAACTACACTTGGAAATAGGACTTTTAGGAAGTAACTAAGGTTAAATGAGCTCCTAAGGGTGAGATCCTAACCTGATAGGATTGGTGGCCTTATAAAAGGAGGAGGAGAGAGGGTATCCCTCTTTCTCCACATGCATGCAAGCACCAGGGAAAGGGCACATGAGGACACTGCAAGAAGGCAGCTGTCTGTAAGCCAGGAATAGTCCTCACCAGAAACTAATTCAGCTGGCACCTTGATTTTGGATCACCAGCCTCCAGAACTCTGAGAAGTACATTTCTGTTGTTTAAGACACCCAACCTATGGTATTTTGTTATGGCAGATCTTGGAGACTAAAACAATGGACATATGGGAATTAATTATATTAAGCTCTCTAATTTTATGTATTTTGAAAATTAAAAAATTCTTCTGCTAAAAGTTTTTGACCCATGTCAATAAAAATAAAATGTTATTTGAAATTCATATCCTCATTTTGCTACTCAGCTCTCTAACCCCAATTCATCTGACCTAGTAGCTTTCCTGCTAATACATTATCCATAGTATTTTACAGCTTACAAGAGAAAGTCTAAGCTTGTAGCCTGTCATTTTTTTCCATAATTATATTCTAAATGAATCTTTCCAGAAATGTCTCCCTCTGCTCTCTTGTAACATATCCTTACACTTCAACCAAAAGAACTAACTTTACATCATCAAAAATACTCTGTCTCCATTTATATTTGCAATGATTCTTCAAGTTCAGCTCAATTTTTTACATGAAAATAAAAAAAGATAACTAAGCAGTTACTATACCGGGTTATATGCCACTAATAGATGAAGGCTGTGTAGTTTCTGATATCAGCTCTCAATTTTTCCTTCCTAGGGAACTGGTAATAAACTTTAATCAGCTTGGCTATAGGGTTACTTCTGGTAGAATTATAGATCCTCTCCTATGGCTCTCATTCAGGGAGCCCCACTGGTGCAGGGATGTCTCCTTCCTTCAATACTTTTATTGATGAGTTCTTAGTTTTGCACTTATGTACTTGCAGAATGTCAGACTGTACATATGAAGTGTTATTTTTCTTTTAAATTCTACATTTTCCTCCCCTTTCCTACCATTTTCATGCTCATCTCAGGATCTGTTTTAACTTGGTTCTATGCATTTTTCCACATTTTTTAAATTGATGTTATTATATACATGCACACATACACAAGTTCCAAGTCTTTGGTTTACAAAATAAGAATATTTCCTCTATACTTCTCTGTATTTTACTTGTTTAATTTTATCTATGTATCTATCATCTATCTATCTACCTATCCATCTATTTATTTTTACTTAACAGCTTGTTACAGAAATTCCTCCATATCAGTTGAGGAAGACCTGACTCATTAAAAAAATAACTTCATAATATTTCACAGTAGAGATAAATATATTCAACCATTCATTCCCCAAGGGTAAGTATGGAATTTTATTTTCAGTTTTGCCACCAACACAATACATTAATGAACATGCTTGTATACAGAAGTGGTTTTTCTTCTATGGGAGTGGAATCACTGGTATATTTTATTCCAACACATGGTTTCACATTGCTTTCTAAAAAGTATGTGAGAATTACATTTCCTTAAGCAATGTATGACAGTACCTTATTCCATGGGGGATGTGAGGCATTATCACGCCTTTGACCATATGCCATCTGCTGGGGATGTAGCCACATCTCAGGATTATTTGTATTTGCACAATTCTTTGTCAGTGGGGTAGTTTATCACACTGCCACATGTCTGTTGGTCATTTTGACTTGCCTGAAACTTGTCTATTATTCTTTGGCACATTTTCCTACTGAGATGTCAATCTTTTTGTTATCAGTTTCTAAAGCTTTTACTACATTATATATAACAACCATTTTTTATTATCTTCACTGCAAGTGTTTGTTTCCCAATGTATTATTTATTAACTACTTCAAATATGTTTTTCTGTGTACAAACTTTAAATATTTATGCAGTAAATACATTTATATTTTGTTTCATATCTTCTAGTTTTCCTAGTTTGCTTTTAATGAGCTTTCAAATATCTAGGTTGTATATATAAATTGACTTATAAGATTTTTAGTGTTTTATAATTACATCTTTAATCAACAGGAATTGGGTGAGACAGGGATCCAATGTACTTGCTTCTAAAGGATAGTCAGTTGTAACATCCATTTACTAAATCAGACCATCCTTTTTAAATGGATAGAAATACCTCTTAAGTGATCCATTATTTACAACAATACCCTGTGATATCTTTCTGGGTCTGTATGCTTCTCAGCCAGTGGCTTTAAGATTTTTCACTCATATAAAACCTTCTCTCGTATTACCTGGAAATTCTGTCTTCTTGCTCTAGGGTATCAAAGCACTTTATTTTTCCTTAAGGCAATTAGTGCTTCCTACCTCAAATTACCCTTGTTTATGTACGTCTTTCCTCAATCTCACTGCATAATCCTTGAAATGAAAATCCCCATCTAATTTATTTTTTGCACTCTCCACAGTTTCTTGAGAAATCTAGAAACTTCTCATATAGTTATTGAGTGAATATACTAATGATTAAACACAAATAATCATTAGTACATAACTCCAGAACCCTCTGCACGCATAGTTCACTGTACGGTAGTCACATTTATTAGGTGTTTCAATTTGATTTACTTTTATTTATTCTACTTATTAAAACCATGAATGACATAGATGAGTTCATAAATCTGCACGATTCAAGAAACATTGTTATCTTCTTAATCATGACTTTTGAGATTCAAAATTTGTTGTAATACAATAGCAAAGAAAAGTCACTGCAACAAGGATTTCAAACTCACTAATGTGTTGGCACAACACAAATCATGATATTCAAATCAGCAAAACAGAACAATTAACAGATGTTTACGTGGAGCTGCCCAAAATCATTCACCTTTAACTTTGGGCCTATAACAATTGTAGAGGAACAGTTTGTAGTAGCCTCTGGGTAAAAAAAAAAAAATTATGCTTCAGTTCTAGCTGTTTTGTACAGCACACTAAGAAATGCTGAAAGCTGACTCAGTCTTGCTCTTTTTGACATATTTTTTCTCCTTATATTCAGCATATAAACTGAATATAAGCCACTGTGCAATAACTTTCAATATTCAAATTAGCACATAATGATAACACCAAGATGCTGTCGTTGTGCTAAAAAAACTCCAAAAACCTAATTTGCTTTGTTCTGGTAGGGGGCTCAAAATTCACTGAAGTGACCCATTGTTTTCTCTGAAGAGAGAAAGAAAAGCTCTCTAGGAGTTGGCAGAGGTTCCAAATAATGAAGAAAGGTTAGTCAGATAAGTTGCCCATAGTGGCCCTAACAGATAGATAGGGAATAATGGGTGACATGTCATGAAGCCAGTGTCAACAATCACATGTGAATCAAAAGTACAGTAGCACTGGGGACAAAACTGAGGGCTATGACAAGATAGGTTGATTGGCAAGTTTTGAGGAACATTGCCACCTATTAAATATGGTTATTTAGTTCATTTTAAGCAGCTCTTTATGAAATTTTTTATTAAATGGATCATAACATATCTGAGGTCAGGGGCCCTCCATTAATGTTTAATAGATTCTTCTTCTATTGTGATCTTCATTTCCTAAGAAATATTTCTTCTCTCCTAGTGGCTCCAAAAGCAGTAAAATGAGCAAGTGAGGCCTTGGCCACCACTGGATTCAACAGATGCTTTTTTAAATATATTTTTTGGTCCCCATTATTTTTTTTACTTTGATTTAAGCTTCTCAATTGGGATAGATAATGCAGACTTCTTACCAGGAACAAATCAGTGACAGAGGCCAACCTAATAAAAATGAGCCAAGAATCACCAGTCTAATATCCAAGTATTTGATTAAATCCTGGGAATAGGCCAACAGAGACATTCAGTTCTCAGAGTTCAAAGTAAAGGAACAACTGGGGACAGTGGGGAGAAGGGTTCTCAGGAACTACTATAAAGGACACATGGACAAAACCAAGGGGGAGGGTGGAAGCAAGGAAGGGAGGTAGGTTTGGCAGGGGCAGCGAGGAGTGGGGGGGTGGGTAGAAAATGCAGACAACTGTAATTGAACAACAATAAAGTAATTTTTTTAAAAAGAAGAAAGCAGTGAAAGGGTTAGAGGCGGTTGGATGGGTGAGAATCTTATGCACTGCTAAGACTTTTAGTACTCTTCGGTAATGCAGGTCTATGGGGGATGGGTTCTGGGACCTCCCTCCCCAACTAGGTACTGAAATCTGCAGATGATCAAGTTGCTTGTATAAAAGGGCATAGTATTTGCATGCAACCTATGTATATCTCCCCATATAGTTTAAATTACCTGTAATACTGAATTACTTTAGGTTATTTATGATACCTAATACCATATAAATGCTATGAAAATAGTTCTTATACCATATTGGGTATTACTTTTTATTTATATATAACATTTATATAATATATTTTATATATGTTATTTTGGCATTATTTTGGTGCCATCTTGATTATTTTATTTACTTCTCCAGGACAGGAAATAAGCCAAACATGGCTTGGGTATTCCTGAGCTTAGAGGAGAGAGGCAGAAAAGGTAACAGTAAGACAGTGTGGAAGTAGACCCCGGAGAATCATGTTCTCTGACTAGCACACATGGAGGATCTAACATGTCATCCCTGGTAAAGAAGCATTATTTTGCTTTTTAATAAAAAGGAAAGAGATGATTTTAACAGTGGGTCTCTAAGCAAGGGATCCATCATAAAAATCATAATGCAAAAGTATTTGTGCCTTTTAAAAATGATAATACAAAAAGTGATCAGCAAAGTATTTGAGTGATTAAAATCTAAATGAGATAAAATACACTAGAGCTATATAAAATATGCAAATAGTGTGATCTTTTTCTACATTAACTATGTCTTAATGGTGAGGTAAATAGTGTATTTCCAAATGATTCTGAAAAGAAACTATTCTATTATGTTTACTATGCAATGAGCCTGCCTAAGGCACTCTCTAGTTATGTTATACATTATTAACTGTTATAAACCATTACCCTGAATAGCACCCAAGTGGCCTGAAAGTTAATGTATCTCTTTAAGTGCTTAGCTCACTCCAAGAGAGTAACATAGATATTGAAAAGTGACTGCTTGCTCATTGACTCCGAGTCTGCCAGCATTAGGGTAAAGTTTGGGGTAGGTTTGGAGCATGTCAGGAAACATAGAAGAAGGTGGAAAAGTGTTAAACTTGAGACCCAAAGTCTAAATACTGATTTTTGATACTTTAGGGTATCTAGGTTATCCATTTCAATAATTATCCTGTAACTGCCCAAACAATAGAAAGTGTGTCTGTGATGTAACACACATACACACACACATGCACATGTCTTTGGCGGCATGTGGTTTCATGTTTTTCCAGACTGCAGCCTGTTTCCTGCTACAGCTGCTATTAGGTAAATGATTAAAGAAATGGAAAAGATTTGAAGAACTTTCTCCTTTCTCTTTTCCCAACCTCTTAAGCTTTTTGGTCAGAAAATTTTTCTACATCTCATATAATGCTAAGGACAGATAAATTTATTGTTAATTATTTAGGGTATCTTATGACAGCACATGATGTAGGGGAAGCTCCCCCCATTTTTTGTTCAAATTCCACTAAAATGTATGAATATCTCTTCTGTTGTTTGATTGAATTTATTTCTTTACTCAACAAATATTTATTCATATGTTTATTATGTACTGGATAATGTGCAAAAAGACAGGATAACTAGCCATGTCTTTTTTAATGAAATGAGAAACACTTAGGTGAAATTCATGGTTTTGGTTTATTTTTTAGATTATAAATATAATTGTAGTTTGACAGGATGGTTAAAATTTTTTATCTTACCTCGTTCTATTTCTTATTCATTGTGAATTTTCCCCAGACCTGTGAGTCATTTTTTTGATCCTATGAAGTTTGTGACTTAATTTGCATAAATGGTATAGCTAACAGATTTTAAGATTGATTATGGGGACTAGAATTGCTCCATGCCTTCCATTCTGTTCTCCCCAGTGGACCTACATCTCTCTTATCCTTCAGATATAAGAAAAAGGAGAGATCTTAAGAAGAAAAATTTAAATGGGGGACAGAACAAAAAAGAAAGGAATGGGATAGAAAGGAGACATGAATGTAAAAGGAAGACAAAGATGTTCAGAAGTGAAGAAACAATAATGGTAAAGACAAAACCAAACTTACACTCATTTGTCCTGTCCACATCAAGCACAGCAACTCACTCTTTCCTGCAAAGTAAAAAACCATTTGTATCTAAACATCTACAAGAAAATCTTTACCATGTTTAATAACCTAACAAATGTCTGAGATATTGCCTTTAAGAAATTATAAAACACTATTCATCTATTATTTTTAAACCTTCTCTTATTGGACACAGTCACCATTGAAGTTGCCTGTGATTTTTTTTTTATTCTTACAGATGAGTTTCAAACAAACAGCACAAAACGAACACAAATAAACAACAATAAAAGCCTTTACAGTTTCAGATGGAGAGAGTTTAATGAGAACTCATGATAGAAAGATCTTGTGACTGCAGTAAAGAGGAGTCTCAAGTGAGTTCAGAGTGGCATGTGGTCGTCAAGAAAGCTAATTCGTCTGAAGCGTCATAATGAAAGTAATGAGCAGAAAGAAGATGATAATTACACTCTATCTGATCAGACCTACCATTTGTTTTACATTTGCCACAGAGGGCTGTGGACCATGGACTGTGGATAGACTGTACTCTGTTTAGGGCTTGACCAGTAGAGTAACTGCCTCCTATGAGATTTGAGTGCTGATTCAAGCAAGATGAGAGCAGAACCAGAGGAGATAGCATGGCTGCCTTCACTTACCTGAAGGTGCGTTCTTATAGATACAAGGAGTTAAGTGAGTAGACTGTAAGAAATGTATTCCAGCTCACTTTTCAGAGCTTATTATTATAGTTATGGATGCCAGAAGTAGACTGAGCTATTCCAAGTTACCATTAGTCACAATTAGTATAATCTAGACAACTTGCTAAGAATGTTGTTGGAAGGATGCAGTCATCAGATGGATAGTTGAATGAAAGGGTTTCTATGTCACTTTCTACTCAAAAACACAATTTTCTGTATAGGAGTAGAATACAAAAATATAGAGTTCTCTAGTATATCAAAAATTTTATTAACAAATATATTTGTATAGTTTTCCTAGGATAATTTTTATTTCCTATGCCAATGAATCCATCACTCATTTGCATAATTTTTATAACAGTATATACCATTTGAAATTTCTCAGTGACTAATTTTTGCTAATTTATTAAAAATGCCTTTGTGTTCATCATTAGGGTTGAAGATGAAGAAGTGCAGTGAAGGCATGTGCCCAAAACTGCACATGCAGGTGTGTGTGTACCATACATTTCTTTGGGGGCAGTTGTTTATTTAGGGATAGGATTCCTTCTGGCTCACAGAATTCCTTCTGGTTCATGAGGATTGACAAGAAGAAAAAAGAAATCTGGGGCAGCAGAGAAAGTTTAATTTAGTGAAGAAAGATACACAGAACAGTGTGTGAAAATCTAAACCAGTGTGAAGGAGAAGTTGCATTGGCTTAACAATAAAAAGTAAGTGGTCAGGCAGACAAAACCTATTCCTGCATTTTTGGCTAAGCAGATTGTGGGGACTCAGTAATACTGTCTCCAGAGAGCAGGTGCAGTAATATACAGAGAAACAAAGAGAATGTTCACCACTAAGGCCAGAGAAGAAAAGGGAACTGAAACTTCTTTTCTCCCTGTTAAACTGGAATCTTCTATCTTACGGACCTCTCCTTTTCCTAGAACCCAAAAGAGTCAATGATTGTCTTAGTAGAAATGGCATTCTGTTTCATAGAATTTTTTTTGCATGCTATTTTCAAACCATATATTCCACTGGTCCAATCTCTATCTATCCCTTCATCCAGTTTCCTTTCATTCTATAGGTTTTAGAGTGACCGTTGATGCCATGCAAAGCCCTAAGCTTATATTATGCAGGGAAAATACCAAGAGAAGGTGATTACACACTTTTAGTGTTTGCTTCAATGAGAATAAAATGGAATGACTTCCATTTCCTTCCAATACGTTTTATTTTGGTATATGTGGCAGACTCTGCCAGCAGAGTTCCGCCTTGCTGTGGCTGAAAGAGAAAATAAATGCACAGGTGACAGCAATCCTGTAGAGAAAAAGGGAATGGTATGGCTACTCTCTCAAGGGGAGAGAGAGCCTATGAGTGCCTCGGCCACTCTCTCAAAAGGAGAGCGCCCCAACCCTTGCCTGACAGGCTTTTATTGTTTTTCTTGGGGCTTATATCAGAGAAAGATTTATTATCTATTGCATAGAATATTGTTGTCTACATTTTAGGTACAATCAAGGAAATGAAAATAACATGCAGAGGGGAATGGCGGTGAGCTGATTAGCTCTGTCCTTGGGTGAATTCACACAGGCTTTGGGAATTACCTTGAAGATATACGATGCACATTTGTTATTTTAGACCAGGGTGATGGAGTTTTAGCAAGAGCAAGCCATACCAATCAGTATGCATTTTCTAGGCCTGATTCCCACAGGAAAACTCAGTTTGAAGGTCTGGCTCCTGCCCACCACTTCGCTTCTGTAGGTTTTCCATGCAGAGCTGAGTCACATTTGCCAGACTGAAACAAACCGGTCCCCTACAGGTATATACTTATTTAATTGCAGGCTTTCTTCTATCATTTGTGTACTCCATTGCTTATGTTCTTTGGTGGTTTTGGTGGCACAGTAGAGGGAAAAATTTCTATTTTCTAAATCACTGCATGTATGTTATGTATTGCATATAACATTTATATCATATCACATATTATATTCACACGTACATGTGCAAACACTTAAAATTTTATGTTGTCTTTTCTTCACCTTTTTGTCATACTTTTTCTCATTCACCTTATCTTTGTTCTCCTCCTATTTGCATTAGTAATAGCAGTATTTGAAATTGTATTAGTAGCAAGTAAGAATGGTATGTGATGACTACACGTTAAGTATATGCTTGTCACCTCCCATATATTATATATAAGACTAAAAATGGCCCTACGATGTTACTCTCCATATAACTGGGTAGAAACAGAAGGAAAAAATATGTCACACAGCTAATAGCTCAGGACCCCTGCACTGAGTCTAGGAATCAGGATAATACCAAAGCTAAAAATTTATAATTTGTACAGTAAGGAGAAGTGACCCCAAACCCCATTGGATATTGAAAGAAACAAGGAAAATTATTTCCATATGCAAATAATCATAAACATTTCCCATTTGTATAATTGAGGAATAAGTATACAAATCAAATTAAGACATGAACTACATCTTCTTGTGTAGACAGCATGATAAACTCATGAGTTAATGGAAAAATTATTATTACCAAATTTTTACCTAGGTAAATAATGATTTTGAAATTGTTATTAAAAATGATCTGCTGCATCTCCTTCTAAAATTATCTCCATTGATGCTCCATTCTCCAGATCTAAAAGTGACAAAATGGTTAGGAATTACAGTCTATCTTGAGAGAGTACTTTAAAACTTCAAGCATAAGTGGCAATAAATGTTTAATGTGTAATTATAATGTGAGAATAAATTAACAACCTGGAAAAACAAAGGTGGCGACTGGCATGTTTTCCTTCAATATTGAATATTTGTCTTCTAATAGACACTGAGCCAGAAATGTGAAACTGGTAATTAAAGCAATACATTAAGCCAAAAGGGGCTTTTTATACTTGATGACCTAATTACAGTATATTTATAACTTCTTCCAATAAGAAAAATATAGCATGTACCTGGCAAACAATTGGTAGTCAACATATGTTAGTGAATGAGTGATGGGCAACACTGACTAATAGTTGACTTGTACTTAACATAAAAAAACATATTTTATCTCTAGGAAATGATGGCCCAGATCTGAAGGATACAATGATATTTACAAAAAGGACAGGCATTTTCACCTAAAAAATAGTAGTACTAGAAAATTATTCAGATAGTTTGAGATATTGGCTCTTCAAGATCTCTCTATGAGAAATATATTATTTGCCTTAAATTATCCAGCTAATTAATTCAATTATGCAATTTTTTTGTACATATAACTGCCTTGTTTACTAAATAAGATAGTGGACAGAGAATAAACAATGGTGGTCCACTTAATTTAGAGGAGCCTTAATAAGGAACATATTACTTGATATTCCATGTGTTTTGAAGTTTTATTTTTATTTATTTATTTTTATTTTTATTTTTTGAAGTTTTATTTTTTAATTAAATAATAGTTTCAAGCTTTGAAAACTAGGCAAATCAAGTCATCTATCAAAATTCAACGATTTAAAAGCTTATTTGATTCAATTGCATTCATAACCATTTTACTTTCTGTCTTTATGTATAAACAAACTTTTGTAACTTGAATTGTAGTTTTAATAGTTTCTTTGAACATTTAAACATTAATTTTATTTAAATATTTCAGTTCAATATTAGCTAACTACAGTTATTTCTGAGAAATGAGTTTCTAATATTGACTTCTATTTTTTTCTTACCTGAAATTCCTTTTCAAATTCATATGTATTCATGAAATACTTAGAAAATTTGTTTACATTAGAAGTTGTAAATTAGGTAGTGAAATATATAATAAAATAATTTGATTTTTCATTTCCTGAGTTTGATAATTAAAAAAGTAGGGTTGTTGTTCAGAGAGCAGTACTGCACTAAGTTTTTAAAAAATATTAAATTTCTGCTGTGTAAGAGCAGAGACAATCTTTTTGAAGGTTTTCTCTGATCAAGAATGAATTGACTCATCAGTTGTCAATTACTATACACAATTTAAAAAGAAATGAGAAAAAATGCTGAGACAATTTATGCACAAAGTATTTTATTAATGAATGAGTAGTCCCTCCCTCCCCTAATTCCAGTGAATAACCCTGGGCAGATTTGCTGTTTAGGATTAAGAGAAGATTTTCATCTGAAGCATACCACTTTCAAAAATGTTCAAACTTGGAATGATCTTTATTCTTAAGATTATACCCTACATATGCCATATGCCAAATATTTCCTCAAGGGCACCTTCTAATTATCTCCTCCTAGGAACCTGTTTGATTGAAAAAATTTATTCCATCAAACTGCATTTATGTTTTAATTAATTTCCCTCCTTTTACTTAATCAAACACATATAACAGTCAATCAGAAATACTAAATTATTATTCCTGTCAAAAGCAAAACAACTCCAAAAGCCAAAGCCAACACTTCAATTGACCTAGGAAGATCTCCACTATAGTGTTTAAGACTCATTATGGCATGCAAAGTCCAAATAAGTCAGCATAATTTTGGAGGCATTAATAGTGACCTTTGCTTCCCTTTGATCTATCTTCTCCACAACTGCAGGGATATCATATTTACCATGAAGCTTCTCTGACAAAATCAGTGGTTCACCATTTCTGCCAGGAGAAAGACCAAGCTAATTAGCATGGTTTACAGGAGCAGCCATATCTTGGCCTCTCCCTCATCTTCCACCCTTGCTTGAGTTATAGTGTATGTTTTGGTGAATCTCAACTATTTGGCTTCCCAATCTATACTTCACTTCTCAACAGTCTTCCCAGACACAAATACTAGTGATGTATGTTTCAGGCCAGTCACATTTCTTCTTATAATGCAACATTCAGCTCAGAAACCTCTTTTTAGCTTTTCAACACATGCTTCCTTGACAACTCATGTGGGTGTGTATGTATAAATACATGCGATGTGTGGAGCTGCCTGCCTTTGTAGATGCTTAACTCTTTGAGTGGTGGGTCTATGTACAAAGAATCTTGCATTTATGGAAGTCCATCCAGTGCCATGCACAAATTATACAGGGCAAGATTGGAGATGGGCTTCAGGCTAATGGGAGAGGCACTGTTTGAAAAGATAGATGAGTAGTAGAAAGTAGAGTTCATCAACTTAACTTTTTAAAAGCATTTGTCAGTGAATAAATGAACTGGAGGGCTTTACTGGTTATGTTTGAGCTACATAAAAGAAGAGTTCAGAGTCAGTTGGCTTCTGCTATACTCTTTCCTTGCCTCATCCACCCCATTGAAAAAAGGTGGCATTTCTCCTACAGAATACCAGAGAAATATCCAGTATTCTTGCTGTTTATATTTTCAGCATACAAAATGTACAGTTTTGAAGCTCAAGGCAATTATTGGAGACTCCCAATTTTTACTATGTTCCAATGATGCAGCAGTGTTTGGAAGTTATGTTCTCCTCCTGGACTACTAGAAAATAGATATCGTTAAAGAGAATTCTCAAGCTGTCAGGAATCTTAAGAGATCTAGAGCAACTCTTTATTTCACAGTTAAAGAAACTCTTGCTCATTTATCCATCACCCATTTCATGGTTGACAATGCCAAGAAAATGCCTGGCAATGTGACAAAAATGAGTAAGCAAGCTCTTCTTTGGGGAATTTTGGTTTAGTTAAAAATAATGTCATTAATAAGATAATTACACAAATGAAATGAAATTTGGGTCCAAAGAGGTGAGTTGATTTGCCCATAGTTGCATGCACAGATAATTGGTGGTTGATCTAAAGTTTAGGGTGCACATGAATTATCCTAACCTGTCTTTTGCTCTTTCTAAAATTAATTGTTTAAAAATTTTATTAACTATAGAATGATATATGAATATTTTAATTATTATCACTGTAACCCCTTGATATTTTGCTTTTTTTGTTGGTAGGATATTACATCTATGTTTACTACCATATATCTAAAATTCTAGTTCAGTTAGTTTCTCATGCACACATAGTTCCTTTGAAAGTATGGTTTAATGATAAAAGACACAGGCTTTCCAGTGAGAGACACTTGAATCACAACTGTAGTCCACCACTTTCAAGAAATATGACTTTAGACAAAATAACTGACTTTTCTAAGACTCAGTTTTCTCATCTGTGAGATGGGTGTGGCAGTGTTTCTACCATATAAGGCTTTTGAGGGGATTAAGCAAGGTACTGAATGTGACACAACTAACATATAGTAAGTGCTCAACAAAAAATTTGTTAAATGTCTGCTATTTTGGTCATTTTGCCATTAAGAGCCCTTCTACCTTTATAGTACAGCTTGTGATCGAGAAAACACGGCCAGGCTATGTGTGACATAGCCCTTCACAAATGAAGTCAGAGTTTATGCAGGTTATAAAGTAAAAATCCTCTGCTGAGGATTTTTTGCTTTGTGTTCAGTTTGTTTCCTCAACTCACAATCGCCTTTCATCTGTTTTTCCCGAGAACCCCGATGATTTTTCAAGTTTCATCTTACACGCTCTTCATAAAGAAGCCCTCACTGAGACTTCATTGACATATCTAATATCCCTTTCCTTTCACTTCTGTAGTAGTTTGCTCTTATCACTTTCAGATCAGTTATCGAGTCATTGTGATTTTAAAATTGTATACTTGTCTGCCTTTCCATAATAAAATGAGATCTGTGAACATATGGGGAATGGTTAGCACAATTTAGTGCATAGTAGGATCTTTAAAAGAAGTATTGAACTAAACTGAGTGGAAAAATAAGGAACTTTATTATCTTTGTGACTCATCTTAATTTTGAAATCATATGCCATCATTTAAAATCAAATCTATAAACTGAAATCAGCATATGTGATGATTAAGGTATTTGAGCATATTGAGAAATATCCTAATTCTAGAAAGTTGAAGAGGAAGTAATTTTCTTGAATGGAAAGCAATGATAAATTCACTCATATTTAATTGGCAGGGCTAAAGAATGCTCCTTGAATGAGCAAGTCCTCAAGGGGAAAACTAAGAACTTCATTTATACAAAGTTTGTATGTGACACTATTTTAAAAATAATAGCTGGTAAACACAAAAACTTCATTCATCCATTCATTATTTTCAAATATTTATTGAGCCATCAGCAGGATGCTAGACTTTGAAAGATTATTAACACCATACCCTCCAATATCTCAAAATTGTTAAAATATAGTAACCACATTAGACTAGTTGGTTAGAATATTTATACCAGATTTTAATTTAAAACAAAATTTTATATTCATTAAAGAAACATTTTATACATGCTCTCTTATAAGAATAAAATTATTTTGGGAAGAAAATGGGGAAACAAAATATACTGTATAGATTTATATATTTATGTATAGATATAGATATATATTTATATGCAATTTGAAATAATTGAGAATTCTAATTTTAACATATCATAACTTGTAGTATGTTTGGTCTTGAATTCAATAACAGCAAAAAATAGAAAAACGTAACCTTACTTTTAAAAATTCTATAATTCCCTAGGTGAATTTACTGATCATTGCCATTGACCAGAGAGGAAACAAAGTCCATCGAATGCTTTTATAAGTTATATAAATGTGTGTTTCCATTTCTTAAAGGGAGATGTGAACAGATTAAAAGATTATTGGTTCATTTATATTTTCTGCTAAACAGATGTTAAAGTTTTGACTAATTTGTATTCTTTCCTTAAATATTGTATGGTAGAGACTTTTTTTTTAATTTGAAAGAACACTTTTTATTATAATGAAGTGAAAATCAAATTTGTTCACATTTCCTCACATTGAATAATACAAGGCATTTGAAATTGTCACATTTGAATTTCAAGTCACATTGAAATTTACAAGGCATTCAGCTTAAAAACAATATGGAAAAATGAACAGTGCAAAATTACAATTACTATGCTTGTCAAATTTACACTAAATCAAATCTTATAGATTTATTTCGTTACATTTCAATGCATTTGAAATTTCATGATGTCCTTCCCTTATTTTGTTTTAGTTTTGCAGATTTATAAGTTCAAAGAAAATATGATTATATCTTGCTTGTAAGCACTCCAATTACACGTAAAGTTGGAATCTCCCTTAATCTTAACCCTGTTTCCTTCCCATTCCCAGAAACAATTATGATGATCAGTATGTCTCCATTCTTCCCTGTGTATTTACATGCTTGCTCATACGCATCACAAGAACATTGTATTTGTATTTTAAAACAACTTTTATATACACATTAGTAGAAAATGATGGCAAAAATTTGTTTGTAAGTGCAATATGCTGTACTATGTATATATTTTTAGGGAAATGATGGCAAGTTTATTGGCTTTCTTCTGTCCTTATTTTCTGCCAACAAGAGGCATCTATAATGAGATGGAAACATTGGCTCATAAAAAAATTCACTCCTGTTTCCTAAAACTTTGCCTGATAAAGTCTTCTGCATATTTTCCAAGGATGCACCTTTTAAATTTTTTCTTATTTTTCAACAATAATAGGGATGCAGAGGTACTTTGGGAGGGGGCAATACATAGATGTGGTTTCAACTAAATAAGAAATTCCTCAACTAAAAGAGAGGGCTTGCATGGTCAAGACATTTATAAGTATAAATGTAAATATAAATGGATAATCACAGATCATATATAAAGTGGTAAAAATGGACACTAAACAAATGTCACACTTTTTAAAAATACACTTTAACAACCTCAGCCTCTGTAACAAAAATGGCCTTTCAGAAACCAAGGAAATATTACCGGATTTTTTTCTGGCTTAGTGAATATATTGTATTGCACACAGGCTACATTTTTCTTGTTTTGTTTTATTTTTTACCTTCTACTTAGTGTCTAAAAATCCTCAGGATCAACATTCTGAATATCAATTACTATTATACCATGTGGTACCTGTAACTATATAGGTAGAAAAGATTTAAGTGAGTCTTTAGAAGACATCTGGTTTAGGTGAAAGGTTATTTTTTGATTCCAGTAAGTTCTCTTAGTATTTGTTATTCCGCCCTTGTTTGTTTAACAAACCTTTAATGAATTCCAAAATGTGCCAAACCCTGGGCAGTAACTTCAGGTATCAGGATGAACTCTGCACAGCCTCTTTCCTTCAGGTGCTCAAAACCTGTTGGAGAACCCAGAACAGCTTCAAACCAACTGAAAGCAGCATGACAGGGATGATTAATGTAGTTTGAACTAACTGTTACAGAGCATAAGATAAATCTGCATATTCAAAAATGATCAAATTAAGCTGAATGCATTTCCATTAAGTAAATTTTGAGAAGAGTTATCAGCTGTATAGGTCCCATGTAGTGGGTAACAGACCTTAAAGGTGAGTTGCAGAATATGGAGTAAAATAATGGAAAATATTTGACTAGTTTCCCTACATTAGCTACTATTTTTGTAAGATTATATGAAGTATTCATGAAATGACTCTTCATTTTACAAATGCCTTTAACCATTGTTTGTTTTGTTTTTTGTGTCTCTTGTTTTGTTTTTTACCAAAAAGTGCTATTAATTTATCTATAAGGTCTGTGAGTCAGGGAGTTGAAATACATGAATAGAATTTCAAAGTTGCATGCATAAAAAGCTACACATTTTCCAGACAGCTGTCCATTGAATGTATAATTTGTTCTTTGAAAAGTCCATATTTAAACTTAAAGTTGACACTTTGTCCTTAATTCATGGTACAATGCTTCTAATTTCCCTGCATCATAATGTGAGTAAAAGAATGTATTACTCTAGAGTTGCTACTGCTGTCACTTAGTTCATATTCAAGGATGACCCCTACATGTTTATCTTTGTGTGATACATAAATATATTCATGCACATGCATGTATATGCTTATTGGGATTATAAATGGGTTACAATATTATACATATGTCCAAAATGTGAATTTAAAAACAAACTGAATAGTTTATCAGCTGAAATAATTGCTACAGTAAGTGCAAATAGCTGAAAGCTTTTAATAGTTCAGAGAATATACACACTTTGTAATTGTCCATCACCATCTTCAATGTCAAGTGCACTGGTAATCAAGGCAATAGCATGTGTCTGGCTAATCCAACCAGAATATCAATCTGAATGGCCATTTTATTGATGAGGTAAAAATTTAATACATTTATCCCTCTTTGTACAGGTTAAGCTCCCTACTAGTATAGTAATAAATTAGAAAACAAATATTTATTCAAAGAGTCAATAGAGTATTTTTTTGTGGGGTGGCACACATAAAATCAAAACACCATACAGAAAGAAGTAATCTGTGAGAAGCATTCATCTAAAGGTATACCTAGAGTGTTCACTTATTTCATCCCAAGTTTAACAGCAAGTTAAAATTTCTGACCATATGATATTTAAGTGATAAAAACATTTAATATGTGTTCATGATTTAAAAAATGAAAACATTGAGAAGAGTGTAAGTGAAAAAGTAACAGTTCTACCTATTTTTCTACATTACATACTATACTCACTCCTAGAGAAAACAATTTAAAGTAGTTTATTGGATATCCATTTAGGAGATGTCTATGAGTATTTAAACTTGTACTTAATCCTTTTTATGTACAAATGAGATGATGTTTTCCATATTCTGGAGTTTGCCTTTTTTGTTTGTCAGAATGTACGGATCTACCTAATTCATTTTGACAAATATGTAAGACTGAATGAGTTCACTGTTATGGATGGGGAAAAACTTAGATGGATGTTTTAGTTGCCAGTTTGCTTTTTTATCATTCCTATTTTTCTTCAGTTGACTTAGTGACTACATTGTTATCAAGGCCGCCTGTTCATTTCTGGGACTGAGGGTGGGCTACATTGGTCTCTGTGAGAGTATTGGATCACATACAGAGACAGTGGACTTGCCTCCAGTAGTTAGTACCTTTGGACGGGAGGGGTTAACTTCCAGTGTTTTTGTGATTACAGTTATAAGATGGATGATATTTATAAAATAGAAACATCAGCCCTTGAATTACAAGACAGGAGAATATAGTGAAGCAATATACATGTAGAAGCGTTTTGAAAAAGATTAAATATTTTTTAGATGTAAAGTAGATTCAGCACTCATGCTGCTGGCAGAATCATAAACTATTAGCTCAAACCTAGGCGATGTTACCCAGAAAAAGAACGGAAGGTAATTTTATTTTATTAGACTTTACTTGATCTGAGATTTAAGGGAAGTTTGAGATCTCACTGGGCAACTGGCAGGACAGAGCAGATAAATCTGCCTTCCTTGCTCCTTTAGTTACTGTTACCACAACTGGCCTGGTAAACCCCACAAAAACAACCATGCTGTCATGGAAACTTCCAAAGTTTTTAGTTATCTTTTTCTACTGGATCTTGTGGATGGGGAGGAGTAAAGCAAATCAGACACAGAATCTAATTGTGTTGCCATAGGGCAATTAGGGAAGATAAGGTATTGAAAGACCTAAATTGGAGAAAATACATACAGCACCTAACAGCCTTCCTGACAGGCTCATAGGCATTCAAATGTTAATTACCTGGAATAATAGAGATAACAAATTAATTGCAGTGTAGTAATGGCAATGAGTAATGTAATTATGTAAAAAAGTCAGCAGGATACTTTGTTTGACTATAAAACTACCCCCAAAAATTGTTGTAAGAAAAATCTGAGCTTGTGCATGTGTGCATATGTGTGTGCATGTGTGTGTGAATATGCATGTGTGTGTGTGTGTGTGCATGTGCATGTGCATGTCTGTGTGTTGATAAACTAATGACATGGTAGGTCTGAGCATATTTTCAAAAATTTCACTTTCTCCTAACAGCTCCTATTTTATGGACATTTTAATGTTATGACTTTTACTACTGGGAATAAATAATAAGGTAACTGTAGGTATTTTGTCTGTTTCCTCCTTTGACTGCCCTGGGGAGAGCAGGAGAGAGAACAGGGGTGGCCAGGCAGCTTTTACTGTGCTCCAATCCAAGCTTGCCTAGTCCCTCTTCTTTGTCTTTTCCTCACCACCCATGAATTAAAAGTGGTATGGGCATTTTTTTTATCATAACCTTATATTTTGTTAGCACACTTCAGTTTTCTAACTTTTGGTTTAAGTATTCATAACTAATTATATTTTTTAAAAAATTGATATTGTGAAGCTACTATAAAAAAGATGAGGAAGTTTCTCATATACATATTATAGAAAGATCTCTTAGATATATGGTTGGGTAGAAAAAGCAAAAGGGAAAAAGTGAATTCATCAGGCTATATGAGTGATTTTCTTGAGCATAGAGGAAAGTACACATACAAAACCAGAGAGTGGTTACTTGCATGAATAGGATTATGAGGGAAGAGGTACGGACAAGGGAGCTAGGGGGAATGAAACAAGACCATGACGACTATTCTCCTTCCTCTTCCTCCTCCTCCTCCTCCCCTTCTTCTTCTTCTTCTTCATCATCATCATCATCATCGTCATTCAAGTACAGTTTTCTCTATTTTACCCCCAGCACTCTCCCCCGCCCTACCAACCCCCCTCCCATCTTCAATCCTACCTACTTTTGGCTTTGTCCATGAGTCTTTTATACATGTTCCTTGATGACCCTTCCCCTTCTTTCCCCATTATCACCTCCCCCACTCTGGTTACTGTTTGTTCTTTATTTCAATGTCTCTGGTTATATTTTGCTTGTTTGTTGTTTTCTTGATTAGGTTCCACCTATAGGTGAGATCATATGGTATTTGTCTTTCACCACCTGGCTTATTTCACTTAGCATAATGCTCTGCAGTTCCAATCAATGGTGTTGCAAAAGCTAGGAGCTCCTTTCTTTCTGCTGTGTAGTATTCCATCATGTAAATGTACCATGTTTTTTTGATTCATTCATTTACTAATGGGCACTTAAGTTGTTTTTAACACTTGGCTATTGTAAGTTGTGCTGCTATGAACATTGGTGTGCATAGATTCTTTGGAATTGGTGTTTCAGGATTCTCAGGGTACCATCCCAGCAGTGGAATTACCAGATCAAAAGGCAGTTCCATTTTTAGTTTTCTGAGGAAATTCCATATTCTTTTCCACAGTGGTTGCACCAGTCTGCATTCCCACCAACAGTGCACTAGAGTCCCCTTTTCTGCACAACCTCACCAGCACCTGTTGTTTGTTGATTTGTTTATGATGGCCATTCTGATGGGTGTGAAGTGGTATCTCAGTGTGGTTTTGATGTGCATCTCTCTGATGGCTAATGATGCTGAGTACGCTTCCATATGTCTCTGGGCCCTCTGAATATCCTCCTTGAAGAAGTGCCTGTTCAAGGACCATGACTTTTCAATGAATCTTGATATTGATATGATTTTTCAATTTTATGAATGAATGATCTACTTAGAAGACATATTTTTTTAAAGAGGGGGGAAAGGAGGGAAGAAGTGAGGGAGAGAATCATGTGTGAAAGATACATTGATTGGTTTCCTCTTGCACATCCCCAACTTGGGACGTGGCCTACAACCCAGGCATGTGCCTAGACCAGGAATGGATCTGGCAACCCTTCAGTCTGCAGGCCAACACTCAATCCATTGAGCCATATCAGTCAGGACAAACATAATTAAATTTTTAAAGATACATTTTGAAATCCATTACTGAGGTAGCAAAATGCAATGGAAACAGCATAGACTCTGAACCTGAAGGGTGTGAGTTTCTGTCGCATATTTGCCATTGGTGCCTGTTACCTGGGGCAAGTCACCAGACTCTCCATCTTCCTGGCCTCAATGGCCTCAGTGTCTTCACCTGGGAGTAAATAGTTATTTAACCTGCAGATGTTTTACTACAATATTCAGTCCCGGATGGGATGAAGAGGTTGTGGTAGATTTTATCATGCCTTAGATGTCATTTTGAGCTGTATTTTAATTGATCTAAGATTGCATTTAATCTGGAGCTGTTGAATTAGTGTAACAGGCCACTGAAACATAGAAAGTCATGATCTAATATATTTTCCATCTAAAAAGGTATCCTAATATTTCCTTGAAGAGGTCTGTTTTATAATACCCCTCTAGCATTATTTTTTAAAGGTAGGGACATTGTGTGAACTAATCTCTCTTAAAAAAATGTTTGACTATGTAGCCAGTTTCCTTCAAGAAATTTAACTTTTCAACAAAAATGTAAGCCTGATAAGAGTAATAGAATTTATGGAGCATCAACTATGTGCTAAGTAATATACTAGAAACATTAAAACTGTAATTTTCTCACCAATCCAACAAAAGGTGATTTTTATCTTCATTTTCACTTAGAGACATTTAGATCACAGAACAGATATTCTAAGTGTAAAACTCGAGCGTCAACAGAACGTATGAGGAAAAATAGGAAAGATGAATATTAATGTGTCTCTATGGAATATGTTAGCAGTAGCCTTGTCTGGAGGCAGTAAAGCACTAGATAATTTCCATAAGTCTTTTCTCTGGCACACTGGGTCTGAGAGAGGGTACATGTCATGAGAGCTCCTCTTGTCTGCCTACTGTCCCCCAAGCATGCTCAACAGAGAAACATAAACAGAAAAGTAGACACACTGAAACATGCACTTAGTGATGCCCACACAAAGAGGAACAAGCAAGCAAGGAAGACACACACACACACCATACCCAGAGGTAAAAAAAGAAAGAAAGAGAACATACACACAGGGATATATGTTGAAACAGAAACATGTGCTATCAGAACAATAACCCAGAGACATCCATTGTAAAGATACTGATACAGCAAAATGATCAGGGAGGCACACAGAAATATACACAATACAGATAGAATAGGGACACGGGGTATCAAAGATACTCAAAAACAGAAAAAGAGGGACTCATAAGTGGAGACACAAAATATATACAACAGATTGGAGGGGAAAGAGCACACACACCTGGTCAGGGAGATGCTCAAGGCAGAAGCATGCAAACAAGCAGCAAGACATAATTGAGTAGAGTCTTGTCCATTCAGAGCCACTTATACACAAAACAAAAGACTTACATGTAACTCCACAAACATAAAACATATGCTTAACTAGACAGAAAAATTCACACACAAATAAATACACACTCAAAGGCAGATTTGACAGCCACACACACAAAACAGGGGAGAGACACAGATATCCATAGCTGGAAGACAAAAAGAATAGGATTTCAGTTACACTGAAAGTTTAAAGCTTTCTTGCCTTCTTGGCTCCTGCACTAGGCGGGGAACCAAGGATTCCTGTTTCCCAGGCCACAGAAGGTGCCACTATCCTTGGATCAATGTTCTGTGTTCCTTCTGCATGTTAATATGTCTGTTCATTTCATTGTGTTTCTAGGGAGAAAATTTTACTCATTCACAGACATTTATCCCCCTTGGATATTTTTTGATAAATTGTGCATTCTTCTTATGTTATATTCCTTAATTTTTCTAAAAGTATGGCTTGAAATGCTTTAAGTGGGGTTCATTGCTTTCTCTAAAAATGATTTCTTCCTGCCAACCATAGTTTTACTAAAGCCTGGTATGGTAATATGTGAGGTGGTAAGGTAAATATTCTTGGAATATATGAACCTCAATGAATCTAAAATTAGTCAGTATTGAATAAATATTAAACCAATATGGTATGAAGTATTTTGAGATAGCAATGATTTCTAGACTATATTTCTAAACATGAAAGCAAAGGAAAAGTGCTGTTTAATACTTGTAATGGCACATGTATGTATGTACATGGGTTTTATGTATGATATATGTTTGTATGTGTGTAAATGCACATATTTATATATCAATTTCTCTACTTATCTGTTTATATATCTATCATCTGTTTAAGGTATTCACCCAAAATAAAGCACTACCTGAAAATAGGGTGCACTGTTTTTTCTTACTATCTTCTTATCAGTAAGAAGACACTCAAGTTGAACTTGAAGTCACACGAACATTTCTAGCTGATTTTTGTCATAACCAAGCATGTATTCCATGGGGTCAGTTTTATGTATTTGTGTACTGATTTGCATTTTATTTCCCAATGAGAGTTAAAATAGGAAAAGAGTCAAGATCCTCCAACTCAGAAAATTGATTCCAAGATTTCCTCTAAGTGTGCTCAAAAGACCTTATTCATCATTAAATTACTGAGTTCTAGGCTGACCCTAAGCAATCTCAGGAGGAAAGGAAGCTAGAAATTGTCATTTTTAACAAGCTCTCTAGGTATTTTTATGCACACTCATGCTGGAGAAGCACTGTCTGGAGGACTAAATTTTATTGATTTTCTTACAGAGATTAATTCTGAAAAATATGTTCAAGTACAGAGGCAGGGAGATGTGGGGAAATTATTCTAGCTATGAATTTTGTACATGGAAATGCCCTGAATATCCCTATCTATTCAGTTTTCTTTTCTTCTTTCATTTTTTAAATGCTAAACCACTTTAGTTTTTATGTTCCTATTCTCTTATGAGTTTTCTTACTTCACTTCTTAAGAAGGAATGTCTAGAATAATTATGCTGCCTGCAGAAACAAATTTGTACTCCATTTCAGTAAAATAATGTTGTAAGTCTTTTATTCTCAGTGAAAAGTTATCTTTGGGTGAATCACAAAAGATAAAATCACCTTAATTAGATGCAAATAAAACATTAGATACTGTTTCTTAACATGTATCAGAAGAGGTGAGTTTTACTACTAAATACATACAGATGCATCCATAAGCAAAGGAAAAAAACATAGGAATAGTAAGTTAGAAAACACATATTGGGATGATTACTCTCTTATAAGAGGAATTTATCCAAATAATTCACCACAGGGTACCAACATTGTAGGCTCTCTTAGTGTATTTAATATGTACAAACATTGATTCATGTGCAAATTTTTGAAACACATATCTTGCCTAGAGTCAAATGCATATTTTTTATTGCCTTACATTTTAATGCTGCTGTTTCTAGCTTGCTACATTAAAATCAAAATTCTGTAATATTGAGGACATGGTTGTTTATCTAAATGTGAAACACTTCACAAAATCAAAAGTGATTGCCATATATTTTGAAAACAAACAGCTTTTGTAAAAATGCTGGAGACCAAATGTAAAAGCATTTCTATTTATATTGGTAAAGATTTTTTTTAAAGCCAATAGCAAAATATTAGTATTAAATATGTTATCTTTTATAAATATTGTTCTGAACTATCTTACAAAAAGCGGCTTTATTGGAGGCATTTTAACAGTTGAAAGGGAAGAATGAAAATGCAAGGAAGGAGAGAATCAATAAAGCATGGGGCCTCTTATCCTATATTGATTCTTGTAATCCAGCAAACATTGAATACTTGAGAGATAAGCCTCTTTAAGATGCCATGTTTATATTTTGAAGATCAAATCCCTTAATTTTGCTCATGGGTTTGCCAAAACACATGGTGTGTGCAAGATAGAATGGAAGCTTTCAGTGGCCGCGTGTCCTATTGCAGATGTTCTTAAACTGTGCAACCTGACAGCATGTGGTGGTGCAGCTGCTCCTTTGTGCCAGACCCACCACCTTTGTAGTTCGTAGTGCTCACTCTCTCTACCTCACTATGTGTTAGCAATGCCAGTAAGATAAAGCTTTTACATTATGTGTGAAAAGCCTTTCTCAGTGTGTTAACAAACACTCAATTATTTGATTCTACAGCAATATCAATTCTAGGGCACTGTCTCCCTTTTTACCCCTAAGGAAAGGAAGGCTCAGAGAGGTGAACTGACTTGACAATGCATACGGATTGTCACCTAGTTACATAGAACTCAGCGCTTCCATGCTGCTAGGGCCTCTTCCACCAGAGAACCTGACAGCTGTCATTTGGAGGTGAGCCATCTTATGCTGCTGAGGCTTCTCCGTGTGGGAGCAACTGCGCTACAGCTTCACTATAGCACAGTGGGTCTCAGGACCCACTGTGACTTACACCCCTGAGAAGTAACAGGCTCGGGTTCAAGTGTGACATTCTCCATTTTAAAAAAACTGTTTTCTTGCCTTCTTCCAGATTGCCTCTCCCTTCATGAAGCTACTCCTGTCTTGCTTCCTCAGCATTTCTATATGGTATCTATAGGGCATCTATAAGACTCTCTTTTTACATAGCACTGTACTCACATGCCTTTTTCCCTTACATCTTTGTGTATACAACCTTGCATCTTTTTCCTCACACTGCAGAACAGTTAACCAGCACATCTCATCTCCACTTCCTCACATTTGTAATTGTTACTTTTATTTTTTTCTTTATTACTTCAACTCACCAAAGGCTATGTAATTAATAAATTAGCAACAGATTTTGCTATGAGTGGTTATGGAGGATATATATATATATATATATATATATATATATATATATATATATAATCTCCATCCTAATGAGACACTCTTAGATTTTTCATGGCTATTCCATTGATCTTCATGAAAGCAATTTTTTGACATTTTTAGATATCTCATGGGAACAAAGAATATTCTTGAGGCTGTGAATTATAGAATAATACAGAACTGAGTCCATTTCCTGGCCTTGCTATTTATTACATAGAAGATATTGGATGAATTTATCAGTTTTCTAAGCTCCAAATTCCCTGTCAACAAACCGATAAATGGAATAACAGTAATCCTGAAATTTGAAGTATTTGTGCAGAGTTGATGAGATAACCCATGGGGAGTAGTTAGCATAGCACCATTTTTTAAAACAAGCTATTCACTTCTATTTCCCAAACTATTCCATGAAGATAATACAATTGACCTCACAACAATAGCTTGCTTGAACATTTACATTCTATCAAATATGAAATATGATAAATTGACTAATTTAGCTCTTACAACAACTTTATGGGTAGATACCATTATTCATATCCTTATTTTGCAGACAGGAAAATAGAGGCAAAGAGGAATTGAGATCATAGAGCTTTTAAGCAGCAGAGGCAGGATTTAAAAGCAGGTTGATAGTTTTAGAACCTATACTTTTAATTACTATGCTGTATTGCTTGGCTTAGCCTGACAATTAAAAATATATGCAAATCTATTATGTGTTAGACACATAAAATAGATGCTCAATTGATGATGCATTTAAAAAAGCTTTTCTGCCAGATTGTCATTGTCAAAATATGGAGTTATGTGTAGCTAGCAGGAAATTTTTTCTTGGGTGATAAAATACTTAGCATAGTCTTTCTGAAAGTCATTGATGGAAAATAATGTTCATATATTCAACTACTGCTACATGCCTGCTAGGTTGCTCAGTGCTTGGTAGGAGTCATAAAGCTTGCATGCTATTTTCTTCTGAGGTATACTCTGGTAAATTTGCCTTAATGCTTTTCAAGGTCAGTGCAAGATACCATAATTGCATTTTGCCAGTACATGTTTTGTGATAGATTATTTGGCAAGAATGTAGACATATTAGACTCTAATTAAATTGTTCTGCTAATTAAGCATTGGGGCCTAGGTCAAACATATAAACTCTGGAAAGAGTTGTAATATCTATATGTTAGGCATTAGTATGTATTAAGGCACTCATAATTCAATGATAATTAACATTATTATTATTGTACTATCTTTATAGAATGGATTCTGTACTAGATATTTTATATGTATGATCTTGAATATGTTGTGATAGTCTTGTTATGTGGGCATCGCTAAAGGTACATTTAAAGAAAAAGAGTAATATAGAGGGGTCACATAGCTGGTAGGTGCCTCAGCAAGGCTGACCTAATTTTAAAGTCTTTTTATTTTTCTAGCAAGTATTATACCAGGATGTATGTGTGTGTGGGGGGGGGGGGGGGGCGGAGTACAGTAAAGGATTTGATTGGAGACAATGATTAGAGGAGAGGATACAGATAACCAAAATGTAACTGAATTATTCCATGGTAAGCCCTTTTGCTACACACTTTTAATTGTTATTATAACAGTGTTTTTTTTTGGGGGGGGGTGACATTGTGCTCCTAGGTTCTGAATAGTTAAAAAATGTGTCCAAGTTTATGCAACTATCACATGAAAGAGCCAATATTCAAACCTCTCAATTTCAATTTTTAAGACTGTTACAACAGAATCACAATATTAAGTAGCATAAATATATAGTTTTGAAAATGCATTTTAGAGTCATAGACTTTTAGGTTTTGAAAATTCTTCGAGATTAATCTGGAGGTAATATTAAAAATATTAGAAAGGTTATTATCCCATAGCACTGTTGCTGAGGACTCATAGTATGCCAATCATTAACCCTTTAATTTCTTAATCATACTATAATAAGGGCACCCTGGGGAAGGGCCAAAGCATCTTAGGTGCTAAAGTTGAGGGATTCCAGGTGTTCTGGGAAATATTTACTAACCTATGCAGAGCATTTCACACTTTCAGTGGCTTAAATGCCCATATATTAGCCCTAGCTATTCTTGTTCTTCTTTTAAGTCAGGCTGGTTATTTAATTCTTCTACACTTAAATTATTTTACATGCTACTCAGTCTGAGAATATGTACTACTGAAAAATTGTTTCCCTTAACTGGTATTGTTAGTTGGTTTTGACTCTAGGGTATTTGCCCTTCCAGATTTGTTGGCTCATTTGTAAATTTTTTTCTTTTTAAAGGTGTTTTTATAAATATTTGCTTTTTATTTAAGTTTTAACCTCAATAACATCTCAGTAAAATTCTGGTTAAAGGAGTATGAAAGGTTTTATCATTGTGAAATAGTTATAGCAAATCTATTGGTTTATGATTTATTTATTTAATTTTTCTCTGTTTGTCTTCTATTGCCACTTGACTTGTTAGAAAGAAGATAACAAGGCTGAATGACAAGAAACCTGAGACCTAGGTCTACATTTAATGCTGTTGGGGCCTGGCCAAAATCAGTCCACACTGTACTTTTGATTCCTTAAGGACCTGACAGGGTTTGATAACCATTCCTCAAGGTCCCTTCTCACTTTAGTTTTCTGTGAATCTGGGCACATAATCACTGATATAACAAGTATTTCTTTACTATCTAGTGTAGCCTTAACATATATTGTATCAGGTCAGAGACAGTACAGAATTGGGTTTCTGATAGACTCCAGCCTGCATGGTGAGGAAGAAGAATTACATGGAGAACCTCATGTAGTAGAAGGAGCAGTAAAACTGGACATTCTTGTGGCCCAGAGATGTTTAGCAAGGAGGGGCACATGTGAGACCTGAAGGTGTCAGGAGGTCATCTAGTTCATGTCTTCCAGACAGCAGTTTAGGCCCAAACACACATCTGTACACCTTTCTTTTTCTTTACTTTTTTTTTTACATTTTTTTATTGTTCAAGTACAGTTGTCTCCATCTTCCCCCACCACTTCCCTCTACCCCAGCCATCCCCACCTCCCACCCCTGATTCCTCCCCACCTTTATGTGTCCTTTGCAGATGTTCCTACCCCCTTCCCCCCATTATTCCCTCTCACCTCCTTTCTGGTTACTGTCAGTTTGTTCTTTATTTCAATGTCTCTGATTATATTTTGTTTGCTTGTTTGTTTTGTTATCAGGTTTATGGTGTTTGTCTTTCACTGCCTGGCTTATTTCACTTAGCATAATGTTCTCCAGTTCCATCTATGCTGATGTGAAGGGTAGGAGCTCCTTCTTTTTTTCTGCTTTGTACTATTCCATTGTGTAAATATACCACAGTTTTTTTGATCCATTCATTTACTGATGGGCACTTAGGTGCTTCCAGCATTTGGCTATTGTAAATTGTGCTGCTAATGAACATTGGGGTGCATAGGTTCTTTACAATTGGTCTTTCGGGGTTCTTAGGATATAATCCCAGCAGTGGAATTGCCAGGTTAAAAGGCAGTTCCGTTTTTAGTTTTCTGGAGAAATTCCATGCTGTTTTCCACAGTGACTGCTCCAGTCTGCATTCTCATCAACAGTGCATTAGGGCTCCCTTTTCTCCACATCCTCTCCAGCACTTGTGGTCTGTTGATTTGTTTATGATGGCCATTCTGACTGGTGTGAAGTGGTATCTCATTGTGGTTTTAATGTGTGTCTTTCTGATGGCTACTGATGCTGAGCATCTTTTCATGTGTCTCTGGGCCCTCTGTATGTCCTCCTTGGAGAAGTGTCTGTTCAACTCCTTTGGCCATTTTTTAATTGGATTGCTTGTCTTCTTAGAGTGGAGTCGTGTAAGTTCTTTATATATTTTGGAGATCAAAGCCGTGTCCAAGGTATCATTGGCAAATATGTTTTTCCATAAGGTTGGTTCCTTCTTCATTTTAATACTGTTTTCTTTAGCTGTACAGAAGCTTTTTTATTTTAATGAGGTCCCATTTGTTTATTTCCTTTATGTCCCTTGCTCTAGGGAACAAAATAGTGCTTTGTGGAATATCTGAGATTGTCCTACCTATGTTCTCCTCTAGGACTTTTATGGTGTCACAACTTATTTTTAAGTCTTTTACCAACCTTGAATGTATGTATGGTGTAAGCTGATGATCGAGTTTCATTTTTTTTTGCATATAGCTGTCCAGATCTCCCAACACCATTTGTTGAAGAAGCTATTTTTAGTCCATTTTATGCTTCTGCCACCTTTGTTGACTATAAATTGACCATACAAACTTCAGTTTATTTCTGGGCTCTGTATTCTGTTCCATTGGTCTATGTTCTTATGCCAGTACCAGGCTATTTTGGTTACAGTGGCCTTGTAATACAGTTTGATATCAGGTATTGTGATCCCTCCTACTTTGTTCTTCTTTCTCAGAGTTGCTGCAACTCTTCAGGGTCTTTTGTGGTTCCATATAAATTTTTGAAATGTTTGTTCTACATGTGTGAAATATGTCATTGGTACCTTAATAAGGATTGCATGAATCTATAAATTGCTTTGGGTAGTATGGACATTCTGATGATGTTAATTCTTGCAATCTGTGAACATGGTACATGCTTCCAGTTGTTCGTGTCTTCCTTGACTTCTTTCTTCAGAGTTGTGTAGGTCTCAGAGTATTCCTTTCTTTTAAAGTGAAAAAAAAACTTATACTTTAGTTTAGTGGAGATTTCCTATGCTCATTCACTTTTTTTAGTCCTCTCTAAAGTCAGCTGATTAGAATAAAGACTTGAAGTAATCAACTCTACGGGATAAAACATGCAGGTGTGAATGTAGGTTTATTGTTTTGTGCAACAGTAACAAGGGTCATATGGAAAATTAGGGTTTTATATCACATGTTTCTGTTCTACACTTTTAGAACATTAATGTTCTATACTTTTAGAAAATTTCAATTATACAGTACAATACAGAATATTTCAACTGCATCCACCATGCTGTACTTTAGATCCGCAGGCCTCATTCATATTATAACTGAAAGTTTTCACCCTTTTACCAAACCCTTACTATTTTTTCCAGCACCTAGCCCCTACCAATCGTTTTTATGCTTTTTTTGAGAATGATTTTGTTTCATTTGGATATATACCCAGAAGTGGAACAGCTGGATCTTCTGTCTGTTCAGTTTTGAGTTTCTTGAGTTACCTCCATGCTGTTTTCATTGTGACTGTGCACAAGGATTCCAGCAGAGCACGGGGTTCCCTTTCACCCACAACTTCACTAACATTTCTTCATTCTTGCTTTTTGATAATCAACATCCTGACAAAGGTGAAGTGATATTGTGGTTTTAATTTGCATTTTCCTAGTAATTATTGATGTTGAGGACTTTTTCATGTACCCATTGGCCATTTGTAGGTCTTTGGAAGCCTGACTATTCAGGTCCCTTACCCAGTTTTTTAAATTGGATTATATTTTTTTTGCTATTGAGTTGTACATTCCTTGTATATTTAGGATTATAACCACTTATCAGATATGTGGTTTACAAATGCTTTCTCTTATTATATAGATCACTTTTTATTCATGATTTCCTTTGTTGTGCAAAAGCTTTTCAGTTCAATGTAGTCCCACTTGTTTGTTTTTGTTTGCTGTCTTTTCTTTTGGTGTCAAATTAAAAAAAAACACTATGTCAAGACTACTGTCAAGAAATTCACTGTGAATGTTTTCTTTTAGGAACTTAATTGTTTTATGTCCTACATTTAGGTCTTTAATCCATTTTCATTTGATATTTGTGTACCATGTAAGATAGTGGTCCAGTATGATTCTTTTGCATGTGGCTTTTCATTTTTCCCAACATTACTTATTGAAGAAATTATCCTTTTTCTATAGTATATTCTTAGTCTCTAGTCTGTTCCTTTGATCAATGTGTTTGGCTTTTACACCAAAACCATATTGTTTGAATTACTATGTTTGTGCGGTATTGTTTGAAATTAGGTACTGTTATTCCTCCAGCTTCACTCTTCTTTCTTTGGCTTGCTTGTACTATTTGGTGGTCTTTTGTGACACCATGGAAACTTTAAGGTTATTTGTTTTATTTCTGTAAAAAATGCCATTGGGATTTTGATAGGGATTACATTGAATTTATGGATTACTTTGGATAATATAGATACTTTAACAATACTAATTTTTTCACTCCATGAACATGGACTATCTTTTCATTTATTTGTGTTCTCTCAATTATTTCATCAATGTCATATAGTTTTTGTGTATATACCTTTCACCTCTTTGCTTAAATATTACTAAGCATTTCATTCTTTTTTGATGCTAACATACATAGGTTGTTAATTAATATCTCTGATATTTCATTGTTTGTATATAGAAACAACATAGTTTTTCTATTGATTTTTTACTCTGCAGTTTAACTGAAATCATGTATTAGTTCTGTTAGATTTTTAGTGGAGTCTTTAGGGTTTCATACATAATATTACTTCATCTGCAAATGGATGAAATTTTATTGCTTCTTTTCTGATTTGGATGCACTTTGTGTTTTTTCTTGACTAATTTTTCTGGATAACATCAAAGACTATGTTGAATAGAAGTGATGATAGTGGGAATCCTTGTCTTGTTTGTGATATTACAGAAAAAACATTCAACATTTCACCATCGAGTATGGTGTTTGTTGTGTGCTTTCCCCTCTATTACCTCTATACCCACTTTGTTAAGAGTTTTTATCATGAAAAGATGTTGGATTTGGGTCAAATGCTTTTTTTGCATCTATTGAGATGATCGTATGATTTTTATTCTTCATTTTGTTAATGTGGAGTATCATATTGATTGATTTGTGGGTGTTGAACCATCCTTGTTTGCCTGGAATTAATTCCATTTGATTATGATGTATGTTATTTTTAATCTATTGTTGAATTCAGTTTGTTAATGTGTTGTTGAGAATTTTTGCATCTATGTTCATTAGGGATGTTGGCTTGTAATTTTCTTTTATTACACAGTGCTTGTCTGGCTTTGGTATTAGGGTAATGCTGGCCTTGCAAAATGGGTTTGGAAATGTTCCTTCCTCTTCTGTTTATTTTTTTTTACAGAGTTTGAGAACAGTTGCTACTAGTTCTTATTAAACATTTGATAGAACTCAGAAAAATATGTGTTTTGCAAAGCAGTAGAATGAAGAAATAAAATGTAAAAGAGTAAGGAGGGTTTTATGATTCAGTCTGGGACATTTAATCTAAAATAATAAGGAATAAGAAGATAGGACTCTTAAACAGAATAGTAAAACAATGAAAGTGATGTTTCATGAACAGGAATCAGAAGTGAATTTAAAGTAATATTTTAAAGAAATTGTTTCCACTTTGGATAAAAATCTTATTTTTGCTCATGAATTTCTAAAACATCAAATTGAGTGCTAAGCTATAGTTTTAATATCTTGTTATAGCTACTTTAAAACTCACAGTTCATGTTTGTTGTATATTCTTTTGAGTTTCTAATCACTTGGAGTGCTTACCATTTTAATCTTAAATGGAGTTGAATAATGTATGCATTTTAGCTGATGATAATGCATGGTGTTTACATCTTTGGAGTTTGCCAGCATTACTATCTACATCTGCAAAAACCTGTGGCACACAAAATGGCTTATGAAACAGTCTAGAGTCTGGAAGACAATGGAAGCAGCCATGAGGCTATAAAATAATTTGGGAATGTGCTAATGATGGCCTCAAACTAAACTACTAATAGGCTAATATGAATCAAAGAGAGGGAGAGCAGCAACATTTTCTTGAAAAATTGATGAATCTGGCTGAGACCAGAGAGGAAAAGAGTAGATGGTTAAAGATTATTTCCAGATTTAGGGTTGGGAAACAGAGGGAGGGGTTATACCTCTGAGAGCAAAACCTGTGTTGGTAGGTAAAACTGGCTTTAAGGTGGACATGATGAATATCCTTGTTATAGTAAAGTGAGGGTAAGATACACAAGTAGAAATGGCTTGAAGAATATCCATATTCATATGACTATAAGGATAGTTAGTGTATGTTAATTCTCTGTGTGTTAATTGTAAAGCAAAGTCAGTTTAACTCTGAATGCAAATGTAATAAAGAAAACTTTTAAAATATTTATAAAATTTTAGATGCACTGAAGTTTTAGATTTTACTTCATGGTGATATTTGGTTTATTTGCAAACACAAGTAGAATAATATATTATAGACTCTCCTTCTGTGATTTCATTTCTTCTAATAAGGCTATTCTCCTCTGATGAGAATATAATGCAGGTCTCTATGAAATATTCTCAGTCATATTTGTTAGAATGACTTTTCTTTTTTCTGATTTTCTGTTTCAGATTCAGATAGGGCAGAGTTTGCCAGTGTGTGCTTTAATGCTTTAAATTACTTCTTATGGGTTTCAGGATTAAGACAAAGATCTTCAGGCTAGAGGAGCTGCAGGCTCTGGTTGATGCCTGTCTAGCTCTCCTTCCATGTTTCCCACTCTTCCCTGTTCTGATCCCTGTATGGCAGCCACACTCACCTCTAGGCTTACTCTCCTTTTGTAACCTTTTTGAATGCTAGTTTTTTCAAGATGAAATCCTCTTCTCATCCTACCTACCCACCTTCAGCCTCTTCACGTGCTTAGTATTGACTTATTTTCCAGTCTTCAAGCCACTTGGCACTTGTATTCATTGTGGACTTCCTAAACTCAGTTAAGTCTCCTTGTATAACCTCTCATAACACCAAGACTTACCCTCTTTCTTAAAACAATTTGTAAGTATAGGTTTATATGTGTGATTATGTATTTAATATCTTTCTCTAGCAAAATTAATTTGCATGAGAACAAGAGTCTTGCCTGTTTTACTCTCCATGTGTCCTGAGCCCTTTGCATAATATAATCCTGCAGCCATGTTAAGGAGGTTGGGCTGTAGAAGCCATCTAAGTCTCAAGTCTCGCTGAGATATCTCTGAGCACCTGGTGGCATTGTGTCCTCACCATACTGCAGGGGCACATTTGGGCAATGTGTGGAAAGCAATGGAAAGTATGATTTCACAAAGTACTAAAGGGTTTGTACAACACACAGCCACATTGTTCCAGGTGAGAAGGTGCGCCATTCTGCCATTCTTCATGCTGTAAAAATACCGCATTGGCATTAAATGCATCTGAATTTTTTAAAAAAACCCAAAATAGTGTTGAAAAGTAACAAGCTTGAGGAAATTTGGTGATGTTCAGATTAGGGGTTAGCCATTTTTACTTAGTTTTGTTTCACCTAATTTTTGTCTCCAGATGCTATCACTTTTATTCTAAAAAAGGATGCTTTTGAATTCAAAGGTTTGTTATTCAAGATAATTTTATGAAGAAAAAAAACTTATCTTTCTTATAAGTGAGATTTTTTCCACCTACTTCACCTCAAAAGATTTCTCATTCTATCATTGCCCTATTTTAACATCGGATTCTCTTTTCTGAGAAGTCTTGCTTTAGGCTGTGCTCTGCTTCTGAAAATCTGTGAGGGAACATGTTTTATGTTCACATAGGAGGTTTCTTCCAACACAAAATAAACACGGACCACGCCTGCTGCATTCATCCTCTTGGACCTGTTTTTTTTTCACAGCATGTATAAGTATGAAGTGCTAGACTAAACATGCAGTGCACCAAAAGTGACTTGAACGTCATGAATGACACAGTAGTGCCAGCAAAAATTGCACAGATATGTATTCTTTTGAAAACCTTCAATTGTTCCAAAGTTTACTTTCAATATCTCATCACAATGGTTCTCTCTGTATCTTTATTCTTTCATAATGTAGATTTATTACATGACTCAAAAATGTTTAACTTCTTAATTGAAAACTTAAAAAAATATTTTTTCAGCTTTGATTACTTTATATCTGTTTATATATTTCTTATTGTAAGAGCTGTGATTACTTTTAGTTAAATCAATATAGTGATAGAAAAATAATTAGTGTTTTTCAAATCAGTCACCTCCACTAATTTCTGTATTCTCAAGTGGTGTGTATTGTAGTTCCACAAAATTGACTAAATTTCAATGGGTAAAATTCAATAGTTTTGCAATGACACCAACTGCTCTGATATCTAATTTCTTAAAGTCATTGTATTTTAATGTTTGTCAATATGGAAAAAATCAAATATGGTAATACACTGCAATTTTAATTTAAAATGTATTGAATTTTAGCACTGTCCACCATATGGAGCAGGCATTTTTATATCCTTTTGTTATATTCAGGTGTTTTTATATCCTTGATCCTAATTTTATAAACTAAATTTTGTTCTAAAAACACCCATGAAAAGATTTAGGCTGCTCTCAATTGTCCCAGAACAACAATGGCAACATCCTTAAATTGCTCCATTCTGTGGAAATGGCCTTAGGAATTCTTCTGAGTCAGTTTATCTCAAAGGCTGCTGGGTAAAGAGGGTTGGAAAAGAGGAGAGCAAGGTCATTAAATTAACCGGGCGCTCCATCTATCAAGATAGGACTCAGTGGAGCCCGGAGCTCTAAATAATCCTGAAAATTTCAAAGACTTGTTCTGTTAAGAAGGACAGATTTCTCACGGCCAGCTTTCTAAGTCAGGAGCTAATAATATCCTCCATTGACTTGCCTCTTGCAAATATGTGTAACACAAAGTACAAATGATTTCTGATGAATTGAACCCTTAATGAAGGAATTTATAATCACTTCTAATGTATTTGAGACCTAAAGTATATTAATCCTCAGCAAAGGGGATGATAAAAAGCAACATTAATTTGGGTGGACAATAATTATTTAGGAGCTCAATTATTTTCCAGTTAATTACAGAAAAATGCTGACATTTTTATTCTTTTTTTTTTAAATAAAAGGCACATGGTCAGATTCTGTAATGTAAGAATATCCTTTATAGAGGCCTATACTTTGCATCAGGCCTATGTTAATGGCAAAATAACTATTTTGGATTTAAATGAGTCCAATGTTCACAGCGAGGAGTTCCCTTTACTTTCCTTGATCCTGTTGTTTCACCACTGATTCTATTTATTGCCTATAAGAGATATAAAATATAGTAATTACTCTCACTCCCTTTCAAAATGACACAAGGTCTACTTTCCCATTAACTCTAATGAGAGTTATGTGTGCATTCCTCAAGGAGCACAGACCCTGTGGAGTTTCAAGGCAGAATAAATCACTTCAACGCCCAGGTTTTAGAGGACTCGCTTGCTTTATAAGTTGGTGCTTTAAGTTGCCTATTTAAGGTACTGGTATTGAACAGGCACTATTTGTAGTTTAAAAGAGACATAAGCTAGTGTTGGAATGCTGTTGATGATAGTTATTTCTGTTGAAGGATAAATGTTTTACCTTTCAGGAAAATCACGCTGATCAGCTTGCAGGAATATGTGGCCTCTAAAACATGGTTGTCTACTATTCTTAAGGAAATTAGTGACTATTGCCTCTTACAACATTTTCTTTCAATTGAAAAAGTTTTAACATCCATAACTACAACAATTGTAGCAGTTACAATAAAGGGAAAAAGAGCCAAAGTTGCTGATACCCTAGACAGATGGAGGCTCAAGGCAATGGCTGTTTCCTTTTCAGCCTGGGAACAAGGAATCTTGAGATCATGTCGGGATCTGTTTCTGTAATCCACTGGCATATGCTGACTCTTTTGAGGCTTCCTCAGAGAAACCAATACTGAGTTTCTCAATTTACAACCATGGACCCTCTACAGTATTGATTCTTAGTGCCTCTAGGCACAGAAGATAAAATAAATATGTTTTCTTTCTTTTTATAATCAATTTTGCCAAAAACTATGATCAACCCTGTTTCTCCCAGGGAACCTTCAAAGATCAGAGGTGTAAAAAACTATCAATAGTAAGAAAACCCAGTTATGCTGAACTCCCAAATATTGCTGGAATGCATACTGTGGGCACAATTTAATATCATCTAATAATAAGGTTTTCTTGAATAGTCAGTAAATGAAATTTTTTAGTTGGGAGAACTCAACTTAATTCTACTTTAGGATAATGATGTCCCATCCACGTATGATGTTGAAGCAATATCTGTATCTGTTTCTAATTCATCAGATTTACTATAGTAAGAGATGTCCCATGAAGCTTACCTTTGTAATCATTATCCCACAACAGTTAAGAGTCATGTAGCCTCCTGAGTAGGGAAGGTGATGATAAATATGTAGCAAAAAGCTGGGCCAGCCATTCCATCTTTGGAAAAAATCCTCTTTCTACATGCAGGATCATTTCCATGGCTTCTCTGCTTATGCAGACCAAAAGTCAAATAGCAATTGAGAACTATGTCCCATATTCAGAGGAGTGGGAGACAATGTTTTAATAAAAATTCTCTTACTATCACATTTTATGTAGACCAAGAGCTAGCAATTCTGTACATGTGCAAAAAGTATGGCACTGGCTCGCAGTTGTAGAACCTAGTGGGCTTCCCAAGGAAGCCCTGTGAATTGCCTTGGGGACCCTAGAAAGGGAAGGAAAGATTCCTCCTTTTGAATTGCCCAAGAGAGATATTTTGTAAATCCCTACACAAAATGAAGAAACTGACTTAATTTAATTGCCATAGGTTTTACATGTGATTCAGCAAAAAAATTTTGAACTCACATTAATGGGTTCTTAATATAGCCAAGAACTAAGCAAATTAAGTAATTTAACAGAAATTTGAAGTAATTTAACAGAAATTTGAAGTAGACAGCAATAACTGCCACTGTACTTAATCTGTGTTGTTAACCAGTAAATAAAACCATAGTTTCTAGGTAGAATCCTTGAGAAGAGAAACATAAGAAAATATATCTGTTGAAGTCTGTTCATTTATTGCTTTACATATTTACAGAAAGACAAAGCACTTGAAAAAATAATTTCCTGTCTGATATTTTGCATGTTTTAAAATCTGAAATATTTCAAATGTAGTTGTGATAATAGCAATTTTTAAATTCAAATAAAAATATGAAATTTTCCAAAAATGTAGCAACATTGTTCCATGAATATCAAATAATACTAGGGTTCTTTTTGCATGTAAACAGGATTATATTAAAGAAACATAGATTTCTGTGAACTTGCAACTCAGTGTCAATTAACATAAACTGTTGTTTTCATCTAGGTTTTCTCTTAATGGAACAATTGCTGGCAGGAGTGACTATAAAAGTATATCACTTAAATTGTGTACAGCTCCTCTGTCTGCATTTGGAATGACCTTGAAATCATGACCTTACAACTGAGTAGCCAACAGGTCATTTCAATTACATTATCAATTTCTCCATTTCCAAACTTTTGATCTTTGCCAATTATTAATATTTTAAGCTGTCTCTCTGAGCTAATGAAACATGATTATTATATCTCTTTTTTCCTTCTGTTTTCTGTGATGGTGTTTTATATTCTTTGAGGGTTGTGATATTAGGTGTAGGTTTGAATTATAAATATAATGCAGAGCGATCACTGAATAGACTTAGAAATCTTTCTCACATTTAAAATCCTCCCCTGTGAAGTGTGTTCAGAATTAATGCCTGCTTCTTTACTATTTGTATTATTGAAATCAACATGTGCCTTTCACTCTTTTTTCCCCTCCTTTTTCTATTACTTATTTTATGCATGACAAAATTCTCTTGCTTACTGCTATGTGGTTGGCTGTCTTTGAACTTGACTGTCCTGTGTTTGTAATGATTGCTTTCTGCATGAGGATTATGAAATGTCATACAAATTAAATGGTTGTGGAAACAAAATGAAATGTGGGGCTTCACTTGCTTTTTCTGTACTTGAGTATGTCAATCATGTGACACTTAAAATTACTTTCATATGGCCTTCAACTTCCCCTTTGGTGTGCTCCTTCATCATAACTAATTAGCATTGTTAAGTACAATAAAACATTTATTAAACATTCACAGTGTTTTAATACAATTATTTTCCTAAGACATGATCCCATTATAAATAACTATACTGGGCATGATATTGCACTAGGGCATAATTCTATTATATTCCAAAATTGACTATGAAATATAAGTTTTGACTCTGTTAAGAGTCAAGGTAAGTTAACCTTGAGAGCTAAACACTGACTTCCATTGATGGTACATTTGTGCAGTTTGCAAATGTCTTACTTAAATCCACAGCTAATATTTACTCACAATACATGGGGAAATATTTAATGACAAGTAATTTTAAAAAGTCACAGCTTTGAGAAATGTATGATATAAAAATGTGTAAAACCCAAGTGTTAATTGCCTTTGAAAAAAATGAAGAAAAAGGGAAAAAGTCACACACTAAAAATGTTCATATCTGTTTCCCTAACGTTATTGTCCCAAATTAAAGAGTGAGTTTAGCCTATTTTTTATTGTTGTCACCAATTTTAATTAGAGAAGGTACTGAATAAATTAAGTTCTTTCAGATAATAAAACTGTTTACTTTTTGTATGCAATGGGTATTTAAAAATCATTTTCTTTGCTTATGCCTTGAGTTTCAAACCATAATTTATTTTTTTAATACTGAATATACTCACAAATCAAATCTTCTATGAGATATTTTGGGGAAAGGTATTTTTTTTCTTAAACAAAATCAATAACCAACTTTGACATAACTACTTCCCCACTCTTTTTGGAAATACTCTTGAGAATTTTAGTGTTTACATTTATTTTTTTCCCCTCAGTCTTGTTTATTCTTGAATTGTCTTTTTTTTTCCCTTCCATTTCTCCATTCTCAATCCTAGGTCCCCTTTCAAAGAAACAGACAGATGATTTAGGTGATAATGACGGTGCGGAAGATGAAGGTATTTTTTCCACCAAATCTACTTGCATGACAAGGACCTCAATCATTTTTTCCACTCCTTTCTATTTTTTTACTTCTTGTCTTTTTTTGAAGAGTTGTTTTTAATTCTCGTTTTTGATGTGTTTTGTCCTCTTGCTTGTTGTTACATATAAATATACATTTTTAATTTTTTAAAAAAATTAATGTTGTTTTACATTTTGATGCCAACCATTAAAATGTTTTAAGAAGAGAGGCATTTTTTTTGTTTTCTTGAACTGACTTTTGATATGTTTCATCCCACGTTTTGACTGAAATTTGTCCATATTCTTTGAACTAACAATCTCTCCCCCTGCAGTCTCTCTGTACCCACTTTGCATGTTTTCTAATATATGTAAATATCCTATCCAATATCAAAATGTGTTTCATTTTTACATTTGATATTTGTTTAAAAAGAACCCCACACCCAATAAGGACAAAACTAAAAGCTGATATAAAGTGTTTCTTGAGCAATATAGCTGAGATCTTTAAATGCTGTTTTCTGTCAATAGGCTTAAATATCACATGAATGAATAAGGTTTTAAAGATAATTAAGTAATTACACCTATATAGATGGGTTTAGTAAACATTAAACAATAACATATACTTTGGACTCATCGCAGTGAGTATTCTTGGTAGAATTTATAGCATTTTTTTTACAGCAAGCTTATAATGATATTCTTTTATTTCAAAGACATAATTTTTAGATTGGTAAATAAATATATGCTTATTTTCAAAGTATCACCACCTATAAACAATAAAATATTTCCAACTTTTTAAATATTATTTTGCCTTTCCCATTTCCTTATAACATAAAACTCTGATTTTACTCTGTAAATCGAAGTACACGCTGTGCTACTCAACATCGTTATTCTACTGTGGATCTTACCTGGTGCTCGGCGGAGGGTCTATAAAGGCCCTTTGATTTGTTCAGTTTATCTTGGTTCTGATTAGGGCTTACGTTTTTTTCTTTTTTGTAATGCTACCCTAGCTATGATTCTTACAGAGGTAACTAATGTAATCCTAGGATTTAAAGTAATTCTCAGAATCCTAAAAATTAAATTTCATAAAGATGTTAATCACATGATAAGAAATATTTTCCAGTATAAAACAGTGCACAAGCAGGCCAGCAGAAGTGCGATTTTCATAATTACAACTATGATTGAGTGAATCCTTACTAAACAACTTTAATTATTTTCATTGAGATATCTCTTTACTAAAATACAGTAGAAAATAAAATTATAGAGGTGAAGTATTAAAAGTGTAACATTAAATTGGGAGTTAGTATTTAAGAATTATTTTTTCATAAAATTTATGACACTTGATTAAAAACTTATTTACTATGAACCCCAACAGTTAAATAAAGATTAAACACAAAGCAATCATTAATATTTAAAACAAATCACTATAGCTGACCAAGAGTATCATTTTAAATGGTAAATAACTGCAAATAAATTTGCCAAAATGTAAATTGTGATTTTTTTAAAATGCTCTTGGAAATTTGAAGCATTCAAACACTCAGGAAATGTATTGACTTTGAGGATGTTTTATTTTTCCCGGCTCTCCAAAGATGACATCTTTCAGTTAGGACTTTTAACTTGTTGAACCCACTAGAGATCCTTAATTTGCAGACATTTGTTATTTAAATGATACTTCAATATAAGGGACTTCTTAGAGTATAGCTCTGTAAATTCCAAGTTTTTTCAAAGCTCTTACAAGTTTAGTATATGTCATTTTTCTATTGACAAAATATTTTGATTGCTGATTTAATGCACTGTATTATGCCATGTATAATGTTCATCCATGTTTTTGGCCCAAACTTTCAGGAAAAACAAATCTTTCATTCTAATTTTTTTAATTCAGTTTTTACTTATATATATTTAGATACTTGTTTTTCATATTATAAAGGAATTTTTGCATTTATTTTTTAATAGTACATAGTATGGTACAAGAAATTTTACATTACAAAAAAATAAAAAACAAATACAAGGTACAAGAAATTTATGTACCAGTAACAAATTCATAATATTTACATATCGTAGAAGGCCAAGAACTCTTTATCACTGTCAATATCAGAAGTATCATCTTCTTCAATTTCTACATTAGTGATGTCTTCTAAAATGTCACGTTCCTCATCCCAGTAAACTTCATCATCCTTAGTTCTATACATAGCATTGCTGACGCCACATTATTAAAATGATTTCACAACCACTGCCTTGTTGACACTGTTCCATGGTCTTAGGCCCAGTCACAAGCCTGGGCAATGGATGCTTCCTTGGTCTTACCTGTAGGTGTTAAATCATTACCAGCCTACTGCATCCATGGTGTCTATTCTTTCTTTATTAGGGCTTTAAAGGTCTTGTTGACTTACAGGTCAAGAGGTTGCAGTTGGCTGGTTAGCCTACACATAAGCACAAATAAAAACATTAAAAGCATTTATAGATATGGAATTAGTACCATCCTTGTATAATATACATCCTTATATTTCCCTAAAAAATTTTGGGCAAAAATGTGCATATTATGCATAGCAAAATATTGTACTTCTTTTCTCTTCTTTTTGGTAAAAAACAACATCAAGTAGGACATTTACAGTACAACCATAATTGAGGTAAGCCTTATAAATGTGAGTATATTTTATATATTTATTTTGCAGCACATTTAACATTTTAAAATAGTCATTAAATATATCTTAAGCCCTATTTAAAATGGCAGGTAGTATTCAGGATACTAAACAAGTTGGTCACAAGAGTCATCAAATCAATAAATATTTGAAATGCTCAGAAGTATAGAATGTTGAAGCAGACAATTCAAGTTCAGTCAATTCAAGTTCAGTCTACTCCTCTGTGTTGTTGTTTTGGATAATTATTTAGAAGACAAGAAAGGTGAATTGCAATATTCTCCCAGATAAAGACTTTTGAATTTTCAATTAATATCACTGAATGTGTAGCTACAGATATAAATTATTAGATAAACTACTTCTTTTACTTTAGTCAGAAGTCTGTTTATATGGCATCCTCAATTATCTCCTGATGACTCCTGTACCTGATTTCCAGGACCCTATCTCAGCCACCTCATTCAGAAGCTATGCCAGACATTGAGTGGGCTGGTCCTCACCCACTTAAACTGACCCATGGCCTTCCCGCTTTTCTCTACTTCTAATCCTCTGCATATTTGCCATACTCTTTTGCCATCATTAGGTCAAACACAGGTGCATCACTTTTCATTTATGTTTTATAATAACCAAAAGAACTGCATATTTTATTGGTTATTTCCATAATTTCAAAAAGATAAATCTGAAGTGATAAAAATGGGTCAGAGCAACATTCTGTATTTCCACCAATTTATTTTTGGAATTTAAGAGTATTTACAAAATTTTTAAATTGTAATAATATCTTAATATTAATATTTTAATATTAAAATACAATTTTATATTCTACATAAATTGTATATAAAAATTGATATTGCCATGTTTTAAATTATTTTTGGACTAAAATTTATGCCTTTGGTTAAGTACAGTTTAACAAACGTATGTTCTACCACCATTTCCATGTTATTTTACAGATTTGAAATGATAACTGAGGCACATGAAGTGAGTAAGGGACATGAAAATATCCTGCCCAAAACTCTACAACATGGATGATTAAAACTTCATAAAACCATTAGGTAGAAAGCTACCAATAAGGAAGAAGTTGTGTGACTAATAATTATTCATGAGGATCATTAGAAGGAATTATGATTCCAAACACTGGTTGCCAGGCACAAATAAATTCCCATTAACTTATTCAAGTTCTTTTGATAACTTAAAGAAGTTATCAACAACTATGCCACACTGGCTTAAAATTTGATTTATTGGAAAGGTAAAATAGTTACTAAAATTTAAAGTGAAGGTGTTACTCAGATTCTAATTTTATCTTTTTAATGTGAAAACATTACTCTTTTGCCATCAAAAATTTAGTAGAAAAATAATCATCAGTGTAGTACTTTCCTTTTAACATCTAACTCTTTTCAGGGATCTAGATGCTAAGCAAAGTTTTAAAAACTGGCAAACAACATTAAGTATAAACATGCTTTAAGAACATGTGTAGCTTTACTGGACCTGAACTAGTGTTTCATCTCAGAGTGTGTTTAATTTTTATTTTAGTGAAGTCAGTAACAGCTGTTTAGGCAAAGTCAGAAATGTTAGGTGAAATCTATCCTATTTGTAAAGAAAAATGTGAGACAAAGTTTAGAAGAACAAATTGACTCTAATAAATTATAAATTACTAAAGTACATCTAGTATATTTGCTAAGACATAGTGGCTCCTCAAAATTTTATTATTAAAAGTAGAGCATCAGCAGATAGTATTCAATAGTAGCCTATCAGATTATATCCTTTTTATTTATAAAGATTTTGGTTCTTTTGAAAATTAAATATAGATATAATTTAAACTATTTCTATTTGATATAATCAAAACACTATCAAAGAATTCGAATTGTCCTGTAATAGACATACAATATTTTCCCCAATTTTATTGCATTATTAAAAGTTTTTATGTACAAGAATTTTACCCACTTTGGTAATTAATACCTTATGCAGCATTAATTAGGGTTACTCTAAGCAAAAGCAAATATTTTTCAGAACACAACTTTAGAATTTTATAGAATTTTCTGGAAAAAAATTATTTGGTATGTTAAGTTTTTAGACAAGGCTTAAATCTTTATGAGTTTGAAAACACAAATCAGAAATTCAAACCAGTCCAAACTTTCAGAAATATTTTCTAGTCTAATTTTTTTTTTTAAATAAAGAGATACCACTCAATATAGCTCCTGGAATCTATTGTCTTATTTTCACCTTCCTTGGCCATGTCCACCCCATTCTGTTATTAGGTATACAATGTGGCAGGTCTTCTCAATGTGGGCTGTATTGTTTTCCAGGTGAACAGAATGGATCGACCAAGACTTCATTACTGTTCACAGTTGGTATTTTGTAATTCTATGTAATTTTAATTAAAGAAGAATTCTGAAACAGCCACCCTCTGTGCTACCTCCAAGCACACAATTAGCAGAGTACAGTGTCTGCTGTGAGCAGTCAGTTAATGATTTCAATTTAATAATTTATTATTGCTTCTTCAGTGCCAGACATAGTAGGAAAGGAAGCTAAAACTGTATGCAGCAAATAGATATTTAAGGAGGATAGTTTAAAAATTCCAAAAGGATTATTTTTCTCTATGTTACCCTAACATCTTTATATGCCCCCAAACCTTTATAAAGGAGTGAATATCAATTTCCCTCCCAAGGACTTAAGAAGAAAATAAATTAAGGTTTTCCTTCTAAATGTAGCTGTGTCTAGGGGATGGTTTCTATGTCAAAGTTTCCTCCACTCACCACTGAAAAATAAGACATTCTTCTCAAATGCACCCTTGGTGAGGGAGAGAAAATATGGCAAGTTTATGCATTGGTATTCAGTCACATTTAAATAGTACTTTTAAAGTGTCTCTAAATTTTGCAGTGAGCTTGTGCCCCAAGTTGAAATTTTAGACAAACAACTTGAGCTGCAATTCCTGAACCTAAGATGCTTTTTCATTTAAAAAAATTTTACTTCATTATTATAGGAGAAAAATCAAGACATTTATATGTTTTTAATATTTTCCTGGAAAATGTAAAATAGCTTGTAAATAATCACTAGTTTTTTAATGACTGTATCAGTTTAGTCCATACTGAAATCTGAAACTTCAATCATAAATATATAGGAGATTTAAGTTTGATAAAAAATGACAAAAACAATGGAAAAAACTGTACTTTTAAATAGTACTTTAATATTGGAATTTTAAAGAAAAAATAATACATTTGAAGCAATTTTTGTTTCAGTTAAAGGTAGATGATATAATTGGCTATTATGGAATAATATCTTATGTACATATATTCATCATCATATATAAATATATCACATTTCAATCTATATAATAGTTAAAAATGTATTGGCCAATATATAGTTTAACATTTTCTCCTATAGAAATTAGTGTATTTTTTCATACCAGTTAAATATGCTTATATTTTCCTTAAATGCTGTGGGTCAAAAGTAGGTATACAGTTGTTCATATGGAAAATAATACAATGATTAATAAATAAGAATATATGAGTAAATGATTTCAGGTATTCTCAACTATAAAGCTACCTTCCCTCCTGCCCCCCGATATATTATTTCTAGATCCTGTTGATCTAGATTTGGTGGAAAGTATCTTGGAAAAAACTACATTTGATTAAAGTTCAGAGCTGCAGAAATCACTTCAACATCACTAAAATTGGCACTTTATAATTAAATTAAGCTGTATCCTGTCTCATGTCTGCATGACAAAATTATAGAGCCAAAGTGGGGCTAAGAAGAGTATAACAGTAATGCAAAGAGGTAAAAAATATAATTTAGTCTTTTTTATCCCCAGAGGGTGTGGGTAGGTGTAATGAGCAGATGTCCTGGGCTAAACTAAAATACATTATTTAATGACAGTCCCCTACATGCACCAAATGCAACAACCAGTGAAGTACAGGTGAATATGACTTCACTGCCTAAACATTCATGTGACAGTTAGTACTTGAGTAGCAAAATTAAACTTTTTTGCAATGTATAATAGTGTTGTAATTATGTCACGAATTGGAGTATAAATGTAATTATGATGCATCCAGTACAAATCTTTACAGTTACTAAGAAATGGAAACTGTTTTTTTCATAATAGCAGTGATACCTTTGGCCTTAGTTTATGGTTCATAAATTTCATGTGAAGCCTATACCATTTTTAAAAAAGTAGTTCTAAAAATTATTATATTATTTCTTTTGGTTCTACTGCCACATTAGAAATTAACTTAAAAACACTAAAATTCGCAAATACTTTAGATTTGTTGAACTTTTGTAGTTCAGTTTATAACTTCAAACAAAATTTTAGATAGAAAAAATGATATTGCTCTTTTCTGCAACAGCTCTTACTATGAGTTGCTTAAGAAACACTTTAACAAAAACAGCAATTTAAAGAACTACATAAAAACCATGTCCTCTTGTCCCTAAAATGGAAACTGCATTCTCTGCTTTATTATGTTTGTGTTTTTGAGGATAAGAACAATTGCCAACCATTTGTTTTTCAGATATTCGGGACAGTGGGGGCCCCAAACCAGTGATGGTGTATATCCATGGTGGCTCATATATGGAAGGTACTGGAAATTTGTATGATGGGAGTGTCTTGGCAAGTTATGGCAATGTGATCGTCATCACAGTCAACTATCGACTTGGGGTACTTGGTAAGAAGTCTATTTTCTTACACTGTTAGCTCATGAAATATGGGATAGTTTTGTTTTGACTTTCACTTGGCTCTGTTTCACTCATCCTTCTATGCCTATTGACTTTGTTTAAAACACAATTTCCCACATTTTTAATAAATTCTAGAAATGTTCATAAATTACTAGATGAAAGACAGCTAGTCTTGATTTTAAGATTTAAAAGTAAATGGTAAGGAAATTATTCACCTTGCTGAAGAATGTTCTAGGCTTCGTAAGTTTGGCTTGGTAAAAACTGTGGAAGTTAAAAATGGCAAGGCATTTCTGAAGAAGAATTCACCCCGAACAAAGTTTTCCTCTTCTACTTTTCTTTTTTACAATGCTATGAAATTTCCTGAGGCTTGCCATGAGCTTAGAAACAAGTTTATGTTCTCTTCAAGAATATATACACAGACTACCTTTGTGACATAATTATTTGCCAGTGTGGTATAGGTTGTTATTTTTTTAATTTGTCAGGTAATAATTTTGAATACTTTATCTGAATGTATTTTGATTGAAAATTATTTATTTGAAAAGCATGCATTGATTTGAAGTGGCAACATGTTCAATTCATTAATTGTGTACACGTAAAGCAAAACCAAACTGGAGATTCCTGGTTTGAAGATATCTGTAGAGAAATATTATTTGCAAAATAACTTATTAGGTACTCTGAAATAGGCATGTTGTTTTTTCAATTAACCAGCTTTTAAAAAATAAGGTTGCTATGCTAATTGTATAATTTTTTTTAGTATTGTCAAAATTTAAGGAGTAAAATTACTATATAATTTAATAAAACACCTTTATATGGAGTATTTTAGTTATTATTTGCTGAAAGAGTACAAGTCATCAAAAACATTTTAATTTTTTAAACCTTTATTGTTCTCCAAGTCTTATTCCATACTCTATACTTAAGTAGGCATATTTTACAATGTTATTTGGGCACAAAGAGGTACCTTACTTTTTCATTCTTTATTTTAAAATATTTTGAAAAAGGAATTTTAATTATAATTGCTTTTATAATAATTGTTAATATTACATATTTAGCTATCAAGAAATCAATTGTTTTTCTCTTCAGTGTTAGTTACCACTACTCTAATTCCTATGTGATTATAATCCTATATTTAGGCTAATCTCAAAATATAAAAAGAGAATCTTTTTTGTCAATCATTTGTGTGCTTGGGGGAATGAGATATTTTAGTCATGCAAAGTTGAAATCTTGATCTTTTTCTGCTTCTCTATTTTAAATTTGGAATATCGTGAATGTTATAATAGATATACTGTATCAATGTATGTATACAATATTTCTGCAGCTTTGTCCAAGTATACATTACTGTCTCCATAGTGTCTAATCAAACATTGCTTTAGATATTCTTATAATTTCAGTGCACAGCCTTAAATGTCTTCCTACCTCTGAATACTCTGTAGATTAGAAAATTTATAGAGATGGTCATAATAATTCTTAAATATTTTAGTGTTGTCATTTGTTTCTTGTGGATCATTTCAATGTGAGGATCTTCAATAACTTTAATGCATTTAATTTTATTTTAAGTACTGTTTATACTTCACTTGTTTTTATTATCGTTCTCGTATTTTTCTGAATTTCTCATGTTTTAAATCCTGATGCAGTGATCAGTTTGCTAACTGAAAATTTTCTATTATATTTTAAAGTGTGGTAACAATGTTCTTAAAGACTTGAACATCCACTTAGTCTCATGCATGCACACCTAAAAAGATATTTAAAAAATCTTTTGGTCACACCTCATGTTGCCTTGTTATGTTATTGATTGTAATCACACAAAGTAAGATTTCCATAAAATGAGCTATGCTTTTATGTTAATATAAGCGTTACTGGTGTTTTATGCATTCAGAACTGATGAGGACCTGATTTTGATCCAATTTGAATTCCACACGCATTCCTATATCCCGTTTTTAAGTGCCACCCTCAAAATGATTATGTTGCAGGACAGCAGCTGAACCAGCTAAAAAATGAAGAATTCAGTCCCCTGTTTGGTCTGTAAAATGGCAAACAATGTTGTGTTGATGATGGACAATTTTCCCAGGGTTAAATATTTGTTTGTGCCCTGCTGCAGTTCAGGGTTTAACTATGGTTGGCTCCCTTCTTCCTCTGAAACACATTGTGCACCGACAGCCATCACCAGGAATGCTGATTCTGCATAGATTTCCTCTCAGCATGGAAAAGTAGAAAACTTTTAGTACCGCTTTTAAGGGCATCTGGTCCCTTTCTTCTCAAATATGTGTTGGGCCTTGTGAAATGTACTAAAATTAATTGACTCATGAAAAGCAAATTTTCAGGACATTCGTTTCAGTACAGTTTGCATGTATGGTATGCCACAGCCAGATCAACAGTTCATCTGACAGAACCACAATAAAGACAGTAGGGTTTTGATGTCATCATTAATATTTGTCTAACAGTAACAAGGTAAGCCAAGGTTTCCAGCATCCAAAAGTGTTGCTGTTTAGTTTGCTCTTAGGATGATGCTGGAAATCAAGTAAAAAATAATAGTTGCTCCTACATCAGAGGAAATCTTGAACTGTGTTTTGATTTGGGTATTTTGGTGTGAAGGAAATGCATTGTGGGGGCCTATGTATGAACTGGCTAATTATGATGCTGTTGCTCACCGATGACTGACAGAAAAAACCAGGACGTCTGAGGCAGGCAGTGCAATTCATATGGATTTGGATTTGCCTTCTAGGAGGAGAAATATTACAATTTTTTTTGCTGTTGTTTTAGTGATAAGTAAAAATGTGATAATGTTTCAGTCATATAATTCATACAGCAATCTAGCAGCCAAGTTTCCAGTTTAAAGCATTTTTGTGTTAAGAAAAATTTATTTTTCTTAACAATGTAGAAATAGCTTAAAAAATAAAATAGCTCGCAGTGCTCTAAAGAAACTGGGAATAGGTTGGATCAGTTCCTCAACCAAAACCCTTTTGGGGTTTCCTTTAGGGTGGTAGGTAACACAGACTACCCACCACTGCGATGGCATGGGAAATGCTGTTGGTAGTGATAAGAAAAACTGCTAATAAGGTTCAGAAAAAAGTCAGGGGCTGCAGGGCTCTGCCTGCCAGCTGCCCTTTCTCAGCTTTGTCATGAACTCTCTCTGTGACTTTCTCTGAGTCAGTCTTACATGTCTAGGGAACATTTAATCTTTCTTTCATGCTTGATTATATACATTCTTTGTCCTCATCCAGTGGTAACTCTCCATCCTCTATTATGTTATACATGGTTACATACTGCTTTTAAAATATATTCAAAATAATTATTAATAGTTATGTTACTACTCTCATATATAATTAATGGAAATTATCATATTGAAAAGCTAAGGAGAAATGTTTTGATTTTGTGTTCTTAAAGGAAGAAAATAATAAATGTTAGGATGGTAAACAGGATAAACACATGGACCTATAGACCAGAACTGGGAGAAAATGTGAAATAGCTTGTTCACTTCAGATTAAGATATTGTGCAATAAACATTTTTAAAAATAGAAACAATATAAATTATACATTTGTAAATCTCAAAAATGAAAAAATGTGTTAACTAATTTAGTGTTAAAATGTGTTGCAAACACTTCTTTTAATTTAAAATAGATATATAAGTCATTTTTAGAGAAAAATGAAAAGTTTATACCACTGTTAGGATCTAATTTACTTAACATAAGATTCTTATATGAAGGAAATTTAATGCTGCTTTTATCTGGATATACAAATTTTAGAGTCAATTATGTGTTCATATTTCAAGCATGCATAATTTATTTTAGAAAAAATGTTTAAAGATTTTAGAAGTGTTACTGATAACTATTTGAAAGTTTGACAAATTTTTGGAGTTTAATTAAATGTTTTAGTTAATACTGTAATGTCTATACTATCCGTCTATGGAAAAAATAATTTAAAATCCTAGCTTATTTACTTGTATTTGAAGAATAATATTTAGCTTACTTTATAGTGCCATGTAGTACTAAATCATTTAAAATGAGTTTTTGTTAACTGCATGTCAATTTCAGCGAACACTACATTTATTTTTATTTTATTAAAATGGTTAATGAGATTTTTTGATCCTTTTAATGGTATTGTCTATGCAACAATAATCCTTTAGGTATTATCAGACAGGTGAGAGAAATAGTTGTAACTCTGGTGGTAAGCTGTTGTATACATAACACTTGCTTCCCGCAGCGTCTCCCACGAGGGACAAAAAGAACAATATAGCCCTTATCTTTAAAGACTATTCCAACTAATCAGGGGAAATATAAACAGCCTAAAGTAATAATTGATATGCTACTTCATATTTTGTAATATTAATTTATTAATTAATTTGTATATATATTGTCATGACATATAAAAAGAAAAGTCAGAACAACTGAAATGGAAGCATAGAATAGCAGCTGGATCAATCTGAGCCCACATTTGAATCTGAGCAGCCTAGCAGCAAGGAGATTCAGTAAAGGCCAGGGAAGGTTCATTATTTAGAAAGAAAGGCATATTAATTTCTAAAATGGAATTTGTCATCATGATTATTCTTAGGGTTTTTGCTTTGTTTTTGTTTCATTCTGGCTCTAAATCCTAAAACAAATACATGAATTTTAAACACTTAATGTTACCTCATATTAGAGAGTAATATATAAGCATATTTTATAAGATGATGTGTTCATCTTATAATATGTTCTTGGAATGTAGGAGAGGGAGTAAGCTTGTACTTGAAGAGTCAAAAATGTCTCAATAAAAGTGGTTTTATCTGAGCAAGACCAAGAAGAGTGGGTTATTTCTGGTATTAACAAAAGAGAAGAAAGAAGAACATTATTTTTCTTTTGTTTAATGATGGTCTTTGTACTTCAAAACAGTGGACATAATTTGTGACCAATACACACATATAGGTTGCTAAAATTATATTGAATAGGAGTACATATATATTAGAAAAAAGATACAGGAACTTAGACAATGAATATCTACTGGAATTAAACAGAAATGTATAACCCAGTTTCCTAGAATCAAGATCAAAAGGATAATGGATTGAATTTCATAATTGTTATTCTCAGATAGAAGGAAAATACATATTCATCAGAAAAAAAGACACAAAGTTTTTCTCACAGTGGACTGTACTGCAAATAAGTTTATCATGTAAGTCATTTTTATTTGGGACCCTGAGCAATACAAAATGTGATAGTCTTTATAGAAGATTCAGAAATATTCTTGGTAAGTAATTATTTACATTCACTCTTTGTACCTGCCACAGACATGATAACAGATGCCCACTATTTCTGTAGTATCGTTTCAGCAAAGAATTAATCAAAATGTAATTCAAGTAAGATGTTTGGTAATTTCACTTATAATAGGATAAATTTAAAAATCAACTTAGAATGACAGTTAATTTGACTAATAGATTTATTTTCTCAAATATCAGTTGTGTCTACTGGGTTTTAATAAGGACTGGATAGTAATCAGTTTTATATTGAGTGCTAAAACAATATCCTGAAGTAGAGATATTGTTTCCTCTCTTGGAAAATAAACTCTAGATAGATATAGTGCAAACTAGGGTACCTGCTTACTAATTTTATTCTACCTACTTCTTCCAAAATGATTTTAGGTGGCCTTCAATAAAAGTAATTATTTATTTTTGCCAAAAACTTAGAAATAAATAGAAATTAATCATGTCAATTAGTGTGGGTGTTAGTTAAAAGAAGTCAGTATTTTAAAAATGTGTTTTAAGTGCAGCAACATTGGGTCATTCATTGATTTACTTCTCCAGACATTCATCCAGTATGAATTGAGCAGTGTTATGTATCAGGCATTCTGCTAGTTATCAATGATGTTGTGACAAACAAGACAGATGTGATTTTTACTACCCAGTAGATGAATAACAATTAGGAGAAATAGAAAATAAATGAATAATTATACAAAGGATATCTTTTATGCAGATAATGAGTTGTTTGAAGTTGACTTTCTTTATAATCTCCTGTATGATAAGTGCTAGAGAAATGACAGGTCCCTTGAGAAAGGAGCTAATCTGTTCTAGACACTCAGAAAAGCTATCCCAGATGAAGTGACATTCAAGTTTCTATTTATTATATTTACTGAGAAAATCCTTGTCAAGATAACCCAGGACCTCCAGATGATAGATTCCTTTGGTTACCTGCCCATTCATATGTTATGTAATCTCTCCCTAGCACAGGACATAGGTAACTAGTCCCAGCTTATATGTTTGTTCCTTAGTATCACTCCAGGATCATCCCTTACCTTACTGTCTACACTTTCTCAGCCCTCTTTCTGGCTCCCTGTCTTACCCTAATCTCTAATCACTGAGGCGTGCATCATTACAATGTGGGGATCACATCTCTTCTTCCTCCACAGTGTTTCCTTAGGGGACTTCATACATGGCTCTAGATACTAAGTCACTTCCAAAACTGTATCATCCAGACTGACTATTCCCCAGAATTCCAGACTCATGTGCTTACCTACCAACATCTCCATGTGCATGTCTAATGAATACCTCAAATTTAATGGCAAAATATGTAGATTTTCTCAAGTTCGCATGTTACATTTTCTCCCATATTTAGATTATAATAATAATTGCAATAATAATAACTATGATTGTTGAGGACTGATATGCCAAAATGCTGTTTTAAACATTTTAAAATAATTATGTTATTAAATTCTCACAGTAACCCTATAAAATAGGGTTATTATTTTCCTGATTTCATAAATGCAGAAACAAACATGTAGAGAGGCTGAGTAACATTTTCACAGTCATACTGGCCAAACAGCATTAGGTGGTAGAACTAGGATTGTAACCCAGGTGGTCTTCTCTTCAACAGAACACTGTACACATACAATTGGTGCTGCCATCCACTGTGATGATCAAACAAAAACTACAGATTCTCTCTGATGTGTCTGTACTTTATGCTCAACATCTAAGTCATTAGCTTCTCTTACTGAACTGTCAACATATATCCTGGCTCAGTTTCCTTTTTTCTATTTCCCCCTTTACCCAACTAAGCCAAGTCTCCTTGAACCTCTTGTATTATTTTCCTTTTTTACTTTTGCTTCTTACATATACATAATCCATTCTCCACAAAGCAAAATAAGATTATCTATTTGAATCATAAATTATACCATCTCACTTTTTCACTTAACACGCTCCAGTTGCTTTCCATTATTCACTTAGAACAAAATTCGAACTCTTCTCTGCCCTGACTGACAAAACCTTGCATAAATCTTTATCTGTATCTCTTAGTACCCGTGTCTCTTAGTTCAACTCAGAATGCTCTTTCTCTGTTTTCCAGCCTTCTTTTGTTCTCCATGCATACCGAACTCTTTTCTATTTCAGAATTTTATATTTCCTGTTACCTCTACACCAGATTTTTGCAAGGCTAGCTCCTGCTCTTCTGATCTTGGTTTAAATATTTTCTTAGAGAAACATCTATGTATATCAAATCCAAAAAGAACCACCACATCACAAGTCATCCACTTTTAGAAGTTATTTGTATTATATTGACCATACCCAAACATTTCCTGTTTATATTTGGTTTATTTGTTTTATTGTCATCTAGTTCTCCAGAGCTTACTATAGTCCCTGGACATGGTATTTGCTAAGAAAATATGTGTTGAATGAATTTAATGTGATGGTGAAGAGTCATGAGGTACTGATCCAATGCGGTCGTAGAGTGGAAAGCAGGTGAAAGGAGAGGAGAGCAAAACCTGACTTGTCAAAGGCACTGAGCAAACCCAGCTGGTCGCTTTGAGTAAGAGGTGAACAGTGTCAAATAAGGTTGAAAAGAGGCAAGGCACCCTGCAGCATCTTGTTAAAGATTTAGGACTTCTAAGAACAATGAAAAACAATGATAGGACATTGAGTAGATAAGTGACATGATTAGATTTGTATTTTGAAAGGTTTGCTGAGTAAGCCTAGACCATGATCAAAGTTGACATTCTGCTATGAATATTAAAAAAAAACATGGCTAGTGTCTCATTAAACTGAAGAGCTTGACAAGTTAGTGAGTTGAACTGATATTTGCACAGAGAAGGCTGAGGCACCAACTAAGCTTTGGATGACTCAGGTAAGTATGAATATCTGCCTTTCATACAAGGAGCAACAGAGATTTTGCCAATTTCTCTCTCTTTTTTTAATAATGAAAGGAATAAAACCATAATTATGAAGAGCTCTTTTGAATTTCTGCTTTGAAAGGGTATAAATCAATATGATCAGTTATTCCAGAGTGTGGTCAATATAAGACATTGTAATAATTTACTGTATTATGGTATTACCTAATTTGTCTTTCTAAGTTATTAATATGGTCCCATTTAACCTCTTAATTGCCCTAAAAAGGAGATATTATTATTTTTTATTAGTTCTGGGAGTAAGTTGGGAATATGTGGTTTATTTTCTTGAGACTTTAAGTTCAAAATTTGGAATAAAACCTTAGAACATAGAGTAAAAAATTTCACTCATTCCTAGTCAAGGTCTTCTCTTCCAGAACTGAACTATTTCCAGGTACTCAAAGAACTGCAACTAGACAAGCCATAAACAAGGTATTTAGTTTCCTTTTCAGAACAGAAGTTACCATTTTCACTTAGGCATTTATTAATTTATTCAGTAATTCCACTAGTATCTGCTAAGTGCCCGGTAGAGGTTCCTGGTAGTTCCAGGTCTGTGCCCTCGGTATTTCAAAATTTCAAACTCAATCCTTCCTCTCTGGATCCCCCAATGAATAAGAAACATTGGCATTAAACAAAGAAATAAAACTGTTAGCACAGATTTTGCTAAGTTGTGTTTCAAGAAAAGCCAAAATGTTAAGAAAAATAATTTTTGTGGAGGTGAAAAATAAACTAAAGAAGCCAGGACAGGCCTCTCTGTTCTGTCATGATGGTATAGCTCTGGTTTGGGTTTTGTGGTGGTGGCTGTTGTTGTTTCCCATCCATTCACAAAGTCACATGATAGTTAAAATGTTTTGAAAGAATATTAAAATATGAAAGATAATTAGAAACCAAAATAAGTCATTTAAACAAGCAGCTGTGGTAATAATGCAAAAAATCAAACAAATAGACCACCCACAAACAACCAGGCAATGTTCTCTATTTGAATTAAAATGAGCAAAGTTGGTTTATGAAATACAAATGCACAGAGGAAGGATTTTAAGGGAGTGACTAGCCTTTAGCCATTGTATCAATAGGATGAGAGTATTATTACCTTAGGGCTTTGCAGAGGAAGTTAAATGTTTTCTCCCTCACCCACCCTGTATCTCTGAGAAAAGCCAGGCATTGTGGCAGTGGGGGAGGGGGAGCGGTACCTGCATTACTGTTTTTTTAAATGGAGATACGGATCTCTTTCTCACTGCGGGTCAGTTTTCTTCTTTGTTCCAAACAGTGAGGTCTCGGGTTGTGCTTTTCAAGCTGGCTTGTTTTCAATGGTGCTGTCCTCCCTCTGATGGTTCCTCAGTCAGAAAATAAGGCAATGCTCCCATACCTTCCTGTGACCTCATGCCCTTACCCTTGACATTTCATCCACTTTCACTACTTCACCTTAGAAATGTGTTGTGGTTTCACCACCAGGACACCGTATACTATCCTTCTCTTTCTAAAGTCCTTCTTGAACTATTACTCCACAAACAGTGGGATTTTGTCCTTTTCCTTTTGTTGTTCAGTTTTTAGTCAGCACAGTTCAATATTTTTTAAATCCCTTATATTTGTATTCTTCTTTTTTCCATTCTTATGACTCCTACCTACGCCCCTTGGATTGCTAGATCTTCTGGCCCCTGAACCTCCAGAGCAAACTTATATCTTAGATTACCTTAAACATACCTAAAAAATATAACAGAATACCAGTTTCTTTAGTTTTCTCCTGCTCTATATCTCTAAATGTTTTTCAGCAACTCTGGGATCCATTCCACAGGTTTCTTGTCATTTCCTGCAGTATGTCGATGCTCTTCTTAACACACCATGTCTTCTATCAGTTTTTGGAAAGCTCCGTCCACTCAAACCTGGCTAACCCCCTCACTGCCTAACAGCATCATTCCCAACTTTCTGCTTGCTATGTACATCCATCTTGTCCAGTCTACATAACCCGGCTGTCACCTGACTTGTCTATAAAATTACCTCAAGCCGGCTTGATCTATCTCTTCCGCAGGCTTCGTAGCTGAGGCAGGCTAGCCTTCACCTTGGCATGCATAAAGCCAACTCCATTTGTTATTGTGTGTATTAACTTCTTAATCGAGTTGATGCTTTGCCACTCAAACCAAAAAACAAACACTGTGTCTTACCTGCTTCTCCAGTTTCTTCAAGACTGTCAGAGTGCTCTGTGTACACAATTCACAAGTCATCAATAAGCATACACATTTCTTTGTCCTCTTCTTAGGCTATGATATGAATGTCTTAGGAGACAGAGCAGTAGAAAGAATGGCTGGCAGTAAAGAATGTATGCACCGAAGAGTGCTACCCAGGTACATGCCAATTTCATGTGGAGTCCCACATAAGTGAGGCGAGGTCTTGTTGATGACAATGCTTAGTCCCCAGTAGCAGTCAGGAAAAGTGCTTGGGTCCACTGGAGAAATGCCCCATGAACTGGAAATGTCTTGTGTGAAAGCTGTAATTTATTTTAAACTCATTCACAATTTCTGCATTTACCAGGCATTTAATATTTATTTTGTTTCTTGCTTAGCATATGGTGAGTGAAAAGATTGGTGCACATAAGCATAAAGCAAACATAAAAATATGGCTGAAACACCACTCTTTGAATTGCAACATATACAATATTTCAGAAAGTATAACCAGTGACATTATATACGTAACAGGCTATGAATTCTGTAAGTTCCTTGAGCTCAGCTTAAGGTGGAAGAAAGGGAAAATATTTGTAATTTCTTTAACTTTGCCTTTTTATTTTTCTTCTATCTTGGATTGAATTACAGGTGTGTAACTATTGCCACAGACAGATTGGGATAAGAGATCTTAAACTATTGATTACTCACACACCTACCTGTTTTCTCTAGCAGTACAGAGAAGATCACAGATTTAACCATTATTCTTAGAAATATTTTCCAAATATGAGAAAAGTTCTATTTCTCAACTGATGTATATATCAACAAAGTGTCCATTTAGAAACATACCTAAAAAACTGAGACATATACCTCATATGAAATGAGACATATCCAAGAACAATATTAATGTCTGTTCTGGTATTTACTAGTTCCTTCCTTGAATTTGAGCTCTGAAAATCCGCACCTTTTCTGCAACAAAGTCAGTTCTTTTGGAGACTTGTAACATACTCAAACAGAAATAAGTTATTAAAAATGGAGTCTTGTGGTAGTATCATTAGAATTAGCATCAACTTTCCTGAAAAAAAGATGTAATGATTTTAATGTCATTTTATTGTTTTCTTGACTTTATGGAAAAAAGCCTTAAAATATGCATTCTTCCTTTGTAACATAAATAAAAAGATTTCTTTACTAGATGTTGTTTTTCCTTGAAATATACCACAATTTTACTTATTTAAGTCAACAAGAAATTGTTTTTCTTAAGGGTGTATATTTGCCATTTCGTTTTAGAGCCAGTCTATACCAACACTGACAGTTTGTATCTATTATTAATATTTGTTTTTATTTTCTAGAAGAACATTGTTTACGAGGGACCATAGCAGACATCTCTAACTTTTCCCTAATCCCACCTACTCTGTACCATCCACATATTCGATTAGTAATATTTCATTATGATTTACATAATCTTGATATTTTGAAAGGTAATTAACATTTGTTAAGAGCTTACCTCTTTTTAGCCCTCCATTTTTTAGGAAGTGTTTGTGAGAGCTTATATGAGTATATAAAATAAAGTTATGTTCAAATATAAATAAAAAGTGAGGCTTAGAGAAAATAGAAGACATGGAAAGGCAGAACAAAACAAAGAAAAACATACTTTTAAAACATTTCCAAGATTGCTACCTTGGGCTATGAGCTGGAAACTCTACTAAGTTTTATATCCGAATTTCCGAACAGCTATGAAACATGTTAGTTCTTCAGAGAGATCAAAGGTATTCTAGGCACTACTTTTTTCCAAAGAAGTTTCTCATGTGAGATTTCATTTTTAGGAGAGAGTTATAAAAATAGTATTCTGTGTGGGAATGTTTAAAAAAAGAAACAGGCCAAACCTTGTTGTTCAAACTCATTCATGTACAATACTTTGGTGAGCTTTACATACCTGCAACTGCCTACCCCATAGGTTGCCTTTTCTCTTCCTGTTACTGGAGTCCTGTAAGAGGGATCTCCCAGACACAGAACAGGAGCAGGCAGGAAAGATGGAAAATAAAGCAATGGAGAGAGAGATTTCAACGCTATGTATTCATAGAAAAATTGCTTAATTGGATATTTATTTTGTATGAGAAAACTACCAATTATTTTACTTTGCTGACTCACTGGATTAGGCAGACTGAGTCAGCGTGTTTGAAAAAAACCAGGTGTCTCTGTGGCTGGCCCAGTTCATCCAATATCCTTAAGAAGAAGGGATAATTTACTTAAGGTCTTTTTTTTTTTTAAGTTTTTGTTTTAACCATGGCATATGATAAAGAACTGAAATACATTGTTTTTCATTGTCCTCTTAAAAAGATCAAATTGATATCCATTTTTATTTTATTGTCCTTTGCTTTTGGTCCAGTCTTTTCACAGAAGAAAAAAAATGGTCTACTATTTTCCTGACATAGAATTAAAGTTCTGTAATTTCAATTTAATGTCATGCTAGTTAACCAGATATGACTTTTCTATATAACTCAAGTGGCGTATGGTAGGTATCAATGGGAATTCCTAGGTGCATTAAGCTCAGTAAATCTTAATTAAAATATCTTTATAATATTTCAAAATTGTATGCATAATACACCTTTCATATGTTAGAAAAATTGGTCTACTTTTTTAGTTTTGAATCTTGAAAGAGTTATGAACCCATTCTCTTAAGTGTTCTGTTTATAGATCTCCCCATCTACCACTTTCTGCTCCTGGACCAAATGTCCAGTAGAAATTTAGTGCAATCTACATATGCAATTTTAAAATTTACAGTATACACATTAAAAAAGTAAAAAAGAAACAAAATTAATTAAAAATTTTATTTTGTTCAAATTAGTATTTTTTCAACCTAAATACTATCATTTCTAGATGCAATCAACATAAACTTATTATTGGACATCTTGAATCTTTCACACATTGAAATATGGTGTTATATTTTATTCTTACAGAACATCTCAATTCAGACGCTATATTTTCAACAGCTAAAGTAAAATATAGCCTTACCAAAAAAATGTAGTTGTGTTTAACAGAAAACAGTATCTGACACTGCTTCATTTTTAAAATTTGTCAACTAAAATTATATGAAATAAAAAATGTAGTTCTTCTGTAACACATGTTTTAAGTGCTTAAAACATAAAAGTGTCGCATTTTAAGTGCTCAGTGGTCACATGGAGACAGGAAATACTGTATTGGGCAGCACAGCACTAGACAATTATACTGAACTTCTTTTTTTTTTATTATTAACTCATCTCTTTGGAGAACATTTTGAATCAAAAATTTTCAACTCATTGATGTTTTGTAAATTATACACATATACCATGGGACTAATATATATTGTAAAAATACATAGAAGACAGAAATTTTGAATGTGAAATAACACTTAAAATAGTTATTTTATCTTACCCATTTTTGAAACATCTTTTTTTAAAGCTATATGTTTATAAAAAGCTTCATTATTTCCAGATATTAGTTTTACATTTTATCATCCAGAGATTTGGACAACTGTTTGTAAGGCCAGTTTAATGTTTAGTTTTAATGGCTATTAGAGATGAGAAAGATGATTCGCAGACACCAAAGTATACACTGAAGTTCACTGCTAAGCGTAGTGTATTCTAAGTCATATACTAGCCTTTTTAATAGTTCTGAGGGCTGAATTTTTGTCAGATAGGATTAAATTGTCATGGTTTCTTGGAATGTAATTGGCTTCCAGCTTACTTTTAACAGCAAAAAAGTGTCAGTTTTTCCATTTTTGTGGCTTATTGCTACTTGCAACATCTTCAATATGTGACTTACTTGCAGGAATCCTTTGAAGCCACTTACCCCTTGTCAGTGTTAGTTTTATTTAAATTAGACAGCATAAATGATAAATCCATGTACCCGGACTCACAGAATCTGAAGCATGCCTTAAAACCATGAAATTAACAAGAGCATAACGGGCTGCTAGGCAACATATTCCCTGTCCTCAGGAGTCCTCATGAACTGCATATGACATGTGTCTGTGACATCTGTATTTAAATGGCGTGATCAATTTACATATCCAGGAAGGCTTTCAGTGTCATGCTGTATATTACAAAAGTTAGATTTCTTTTTTCTTTTATAAAAGATAAATATAAATATTTGTTATTTTCTTCCCATACTCTTTGGATCATATTTTGATTTCCTTGGGTAATCACTGGCTAGTATGAAGACTATTGATCTAAATTAAAATCATCCTTATCATCAAGAGTATGATTTGGTGATATTATATGCTGATAGCTTGCTTTGAGTATTTTTGCTTATTGGCCATCAGTACGAGTTTTATTATGTCCAATAAAAGTAAATAGAAATACCTTTCATTAAATAAGTCTGCATACCATGATATTCTTAAATAGACCAGAAACTTTATATGGGTGCTTTCAGCTTTGTGAGTATATAAAAACTCCATCCAACAATCTGGCAGCCTTAAAGTGGGCCAGATCGCTCCTTAGACCTCCTCAAACTGTGCCCAAGGGAAGAGCACAGAAGCAGTGCCAGCCAAACAACCAATGCAAGAGTAGACAGATAAAAATCTCTACTTTAAAAATATTCCTCATTTTCATCCACTGCCTAAGAATTCACATTACGCTTTATTACGTTTCAGATTATGATACTCTACTGACAGGGATTGAGAAAGTTTTTTAGCAAAAGCATTTTTAAGGGATGTTTTAAAATGTTTATATTGTAGTTGATATTTATTTATTAAAAAAATAAATTTGTAGTGTAACTGTTTATTTGTTAATACCACAGTGATAATGAGAAATTTTCAAAATAATTTTTTTTCATGTTTTATGGTGTGGAAAAACACATGAGATTATGTCATTTTTTTCCTGTTTTAACTTGATTGTAGGTTTTATATCCTTGTCATATGTAGTGGGTAATATCAGTACAATGTATTCTGTTACTTGAAGTTTTCTTTTTTATTCTGTTTTTTCCTAAAATGTAAGTACTTTTATTAGTCAAAAATAATTGCTGTTGGCACCCTGCTTGCCAATGCTCCAGAACTTCCCAGCCAAATTAGCTGGATGTTCATCTCTACCTAACATGATCTTTATTTACATGTTGTTTGATATTCTCTTTTCCACTAATGAAAAGTAGAACTAAAAAAATTGGATCTAAGGAATGGTGAAATTGAAATCATCATACTCCTCATTTAGAGCTTTTATTTTACATCCTAAAATGCTTGAGATTTCCCAGGTGGAAGATTAGAAATCTTTTACTCTACGTTCTGTCTAATAGCTAACAGCGTCTAATCTAAACTGAGATTGTAGTTTTTAAATAGGCTTTATGGTAGAGTAAAATACAGTGCATTTGAGCTAACGCTCTGATGGTAACAGTGTTATTTCAAGTGAGTATGCCTGAGGCATAGAAAGATCACAGAATTGCACACAGCCTCTTCACTGTGTCAGTTCAGAAAAGTGATATGGCTCCACCGAACTGCACGAGGGCTGGTAAATATAGGGAAACAGATGAAATGTCGTGAGCGTTACTACTTCCACTATGATGTGTTAAGACACTACAAACTTCCTGTGTTTGATCTCTCAAAGATTCATTCTGAGCTCCCTCCTACATATTTTTTCTTGAAATTTCTAATTGTAGTATTTTGAAATTAAGGGCTTCCGGTGAGGGTGTTAATGAAGATTCATGCATTTGAAAAACATTTGGGGATACAAAAAGAAGTGAGACATAGTCTTTCTACTTTCTAGAAACTGACTGATTTGTGAAAAAAAGATATGTAGATTTATAAATTATACTGCTATAGGAAATACCTCATTTATTCAACAAGTATTTATTCGTTACCCTTTCATTGTGAGCTCCTGTAACAGGGATCAGGACTGAGTTTTCTGATTCAGTGATTCTATCATTGATGAGGTAGGGAAAGGGGCCTAAGAAATAAACAAATCAAAACAAGATGACACTACATAGTCAAAAGTACTTTGGAGAAAATAAAGTATTATGATGCTCAGAGATGAAGCAGAAAAGCTAATTGAGATTATGAGATCAGAAGAGACTGCTCTGAGATTGGGCCATTCATGCTGAGGCACGAGGAGCCAGCCATTCCAAGATTTGGTGATACAACATCCTAGGGAGAAAAGAACAGAAAGGACCAAGTTTCTTAAATTATAATTACATTATAGAAGCAGACTAGTGACACAGGAGCATGCATGATATATGAGAAGAGAGTGACTAGGGATGAATTTGGGAATGGAAGCAATATCCAGGGGGTGTAGGGCCTGCAGGCTGAGGTAAGAATGCTAGAGAAGTAACATAAATGAGCATATGCTGTTTATAGGAACCAACTTGTTTCCATTATCTTGCAACAGGGCAGAGAGTCAGTGAGAAAACAACTCAGGACAGAGGATACCTGAGCTGCATTTTAAAGAATGAGTGTGAGTCAGCTTGCCCATTGGAGCTGAGGGTCAACACATGCAGAGAACATTAAGCTGCACATTATTATTAGAGCTGAAAATGAGAGTATAGTAATATTTCACTGTGCCAAGAATTTGGAGATATAAATAACAAAGGAATAGCACTTTAAAAGACCCCCTTCTTATTTTTAGGAGCCCCACAAAAATAAACAAACACAATTATATCAATCTCCTCATTAATATTTGCCTTACCTAAAGATAGTAAGAAATGTTTTCATAATTTTCATAATCTTGAGTTTGCTAAAATTATTTATTTCATTGTTATGATTGAAATTTCATTATATGAATTATCTTCTGGAAGGTGGGCCCATTGTAGTACAGGCTTCCCCTGTTAGGTGTATGTTCTAGGAACCCCTCTGTGTCAGTGTACCAGCTGGCATTACTGTAAGAGGCTGCTTTCAGCTTTAGTGAAATTTTTTAAAAACACTTTCATCACATTTGCCCATTTCATGATGGGTGATTTGTGAGCGCACCTGCCACACCATGCTGAGTGTTCGGCAGTTTCTGGCCAAAAATGGCATGATCCCCGTGCCCCACCCTCCCTATTCACCAGATCTTTCCCCAGCAACTTTTTTTTTTGTGTCCATGGATGGAAAAAGTCCTAAAAGGGAAAAGTTTTGCTGATGTGGAAGAAGTGAAACAAAAAATGGCAGAAGCACTAAAAAGCATCAAAATCAATGAGTTCAATAACTGTTTTGAGCAGTGGGAAAAAAAAAACTCTCAGTAGGTGTATTGCATCAGATGAAGAGTACTTTGAAGGTGACTTTGAAGTACTTTGAAGTTTAAATATGTAGGAATAAATAAATAATTTTTAAATAAATAAATTCCATTTGGGGGATCTCACCTTATATAATGCTGTAATTTTTGAATTATTGTTTTATCATATAACACATTTAAACATTTATTAATTTTAACTTTGCAGATTTATTTGTTTTTGTAGTATGAATCCTGTCATTCTTTTAGAAGTTAAAGAATTTTGTAGGCCCTTTAAATGCTTATGAACTTTACAAAACTAGTCAAAGAGTATATGCCCAGAAATGGGGATGGAAGGATCATGTTAGTGGACATATGTCCACTAGATATTGTGGACACAGCAGCCAACAAAAAATTAAAATCCTCATCCCAGTTTTGTCTCATATTCTAATGAGAAGAGAAAAACAATAAACGAGATAAGTAACATACAGAGTACATTGAATGGCAATAGACACTGAGGAAAAAAATCATCACAGAAGGTAGATTACCTACATTTGAAAAAGTAGCTAATTTTGATAGGGTGGCCAGAGAAGGCTTTGAATAAAGACCTGATTGAAACTATACCAATAGACATCAGGGAGAAAGATGTTCTAGACAGAGGGAAAAGCAAAGGCAAAGGAACTGAGCTGTGAGGGGGATTAGTGTGTTTAAGAAACAGCAACTTGGCCTGTGATGAGTCAGACATACCCTAGAGAGTGGGATGGGAGAGTGGAACGGTGCTGCCATTGGAAGGAAATCGGCTCTCGTTTCTGAGTACTGTGGAAAGCCATTGAACAGGTTTGAACAATGATGCTACAGCCTGAATTACTTTTTAACTGTTGTCCTTTGACATCTGTGATGAGAATAGAATGGAGAGGAATAGACTTGTAAGCAGGTTAGACAGGTGGGAGGCAACTGCAGTAGTCCAGGCAAGTTACAATGGTGGCATGGACCAGGGTGGTAAGTGTAGAGGTGGTGAGAAGTTGCTAGATTCTGTATTTTTGAAGGTCGAGCTGATAGTACTGGAGGGATAGATTAGAAGAGCAAAGGATGGTTCCAAGGTGTGTGTCCTTAGCCACCTCAGGAAGGAGCTTCCATATATAGAGTTGAAGAGGACAGGAGGAACAACTCTGTGGTAGCAAGACTGTTCAGTTTGGCATATTGTGCAGAATGCCTATTAGGTATCAAAGTGGAGGTCTCTACTTGGTCATTAGACATGGAAGTCTGGAGTTCAGGGAGTAAGTCTGGGCTACAAGAGAAAATTTTGGAAATTGTTGGGTTTTCATAATCTAAGAAATCATGACTTTCAGGGTTTGCATTCATTGGTAGGGTTTACTTGACTTGTTTTCTCAAATCCCTTTCATTCAGATTTCTATTTTTTCTTTTGCCCTCTTGTATTCTAACAGTAAACATTTTGCCCATCTTTTTCAATACTTGATCTTGAGCATATTCATACATCTAATGGTTATAAGTCATCTGTGATGTTTTATCTTTACCTACAGTGAACAGCTAATTGATCCTAAGATGCCCCTACTGAGTAGACATACTATTTTCCAGATGAGTTTTAGCAAATTATAGAATTGCTAGAATTGGAACATAGAGGGGTGGGATTTAGAGTTGTTCATATGAAAAATAACACAATAGTTAATAATGCAAGAATAAACTGTTTCACCTACTCACAACTGTAAACCTACTTTTGCCCATCCCTGTATATTAACATTTACATGCTAAAAAAATATACAAGTTATCAATGTTTCCATGTTTTTAAATTGTTTACTGGGATTTATAGTCATGTTAAAGAGATAAATATTTAAAACAGTAATCTATGTATACAACCCAACTTGTACTCACCCATTGTGATTTCTAAGTCTCTAATTTCATAGGTCAGTTAATAAGATTCCATTCAGCTCCCAGGCTGCCCTAACGTGCGAAATTCAAGTGTATGTTTCAGTATGGCTTTGGCCAAAGGAAGCCACGTAGCTAGTGAAGCAGAGAAAGGAAAGAAGATTGCCACACTTGAATCACTACCATCAAAATGACAAAATAGGTCTGTAATAAACAAGAGGTTAGTGCCTGATAAGCCTCAGCATCAATTGCAATGTACACCAGGTAAGTTATTTATGAGATGAGCTTCTCGAAAATATATAGTTTTTATAATGTGAATCCTATTTCTATGTCCTTCTTAACAAAATAAATTGTCATTATCTATCTACTTAGAACACATGTTTGCTTTAACATATTTTTAAATATGATGACACCATATAGCTAGGAAATATTGAAGAAACTTAGCCCATGTAACAAATGGAACACATACTAGTTTTTCAAAATCTTTGTTGTAATGATCAGCCTTATATAATTTTGAAAAAATATATAGTTCTTGAAAATGCAAAACAATGTAAGCCAATATTACACACTATTTACATCATAGACACATATAATACTGATGATGAATGATGAATGATAGTTCTTCATCAGTGCATGTATTAGCTATAAATATTGGTCAGTATAGTAAATATCACTTTATAGCAGTTAAAAATATTCCTGAAAATGTGTTCAACCTTTTCATTGAGGACCCTTGATCAAGAACTTGATGACTCATGGGAGAGCTCTTGCTGGGTGCCACAGCCACACATTATGTCTTCTAACTCAGCAGTCATACACATAATCTAGACAGAAACATTTGGAGTCCTTTCTTCACTGTCGTTTTTCTTATTTACCTTAAATGCCAAATAGACAACCCATCATTCATTATTAATATTTTTCATGCAACTTGTCTATATTTTTTCTTTATTCTTAAAAGAAAGTGATTCTCCTGATGACTGAATCATTAAAGTTCTCACATTTCTTCCAACACATACATAATGTTCTGTTAACATTGGAAAGCTCTTCTTGCATTGCCTATTCAGTTTGTTTCTTTCACATTTCACGGAATCATTACTCCTCAAAGTTGTACCACATGATGGGGTTATTATTTTTTTATCATGTGATATTCTTTAGTTATGCCATGACTTGCATTTTTACCCCTACAAAATTCAGTCTATGAGTTTTCTATCAAAGTGTATATAAACATTAAAAATAAGGATGTATAAAATACTTTCCTTCAAAGAGCAGAAAGATTATTAATATATAAAGGACTCTTTTAGTTATCAAATCTAATATTTTCTTGAGTTATTAATTTTGTTAATTTAGGGAAGTATGACAAGTTCACTTCTAGCCCACATTAAAAAAACACTGTTCAAGGGTGGGAAGTGGGGATGGCTGGGGTGGGGGGAGTGGTAATGGGGAAATGGAGACAACTGTTCTTGAACAACAATAAAAAAATGTGAAAAAAAAAGAGGAGGCAACCATTACATGTAAAAGTGGTAGAAAGAATGATGTCTAATAAATGCTTTATCAAAAAAAAGTATTATAACTTATTTATTGAAAAAGTAATACATGTGCATGATAAAAGTAAATAAATTAATAAAGATTAGAAAAGAGAAAGCAAAATGTTGTCTTTTATCCTAGATTCACAACCTTTATAATTTTTAATATCTCATATAAGACAATAAAATTTTTTATGTAGTCAAGTTTACATATATTTACATAGTCAAATTTATATATGTTTTTCCTTCTTGGCTTTATTGTATTATGTATTGCTTCATAAACCAAGATTATGTGATCTTTACAAATCAGTCTAAGATTTTTTTAAGAATCTCATACTTTTATGGATTTTTTTTAATTAAACATAATTATTTTAGGATTTATTTTGGTATGCAGGAAAAATTTTGCTTTAGTGTGTGGAAAATGGAGATCAGACTTTTCCCCCCACAGCCACATATTCTCCCTCTCTGTCTCTGTCTGTCTTCAGACAGCATAAGTTGATTATTTTACAGTTCTAGAAGGCAAAAGTTCACAATGCATTTCACTCAGATAAAAATCAAGGCATCAGTTAGATGCTGTTGTATTCTGGAAGCTTTAGAGGAGAATCCATTTACTTGCTTTTTCACAGTATTTCATTAAAGGTCAAAGTTATTAAAGTTTCTTCTGTTACAAATTTGCTTAGATACCTATAAAGCATGGTTACGGCATTCAAATTTGGTTTTCAAAGAACAAGAGTAGTGTGGTAGGCAGAATAATGTTTTCTTTCCCCAAGATGCTTACAACCATGTTTTCTTTAAATGATGGACCCAATGTCATACACACACTCACACATATTCACCAATTTAAAATGCTAATTTTCATATGCCAAATTTGTATTATACTTACATACATACATATTCATATTCTGGACTTTCTGTTATGTCTTTCAGATTATGTTTATGTATTCATATGCTCATACCAAACTTATTTAATATGGCTTTATTATACATTTTGTGGTTGGGCATGGCTAGTTTCTGCCCTTATTACTCTTTAGTTTTAGGAAAATACCAACTTTCTCCATGTATTATTTTTTCCACATGCATTTTTGAATCAGCTTACTTCGTTATAAAGTTTTATTATATTTTTACTGGAATTTTATTAAATATCACTTAAAAAAGAAAACATCCCACAATGTTGAGTTAGTCTATAGAGAACCTGTAGTTTTCCAATGATGCAAGTAAAGCTTATTTAGTTAATTTTCATATTTACATATGGTCTAAAACTTTTGAATTCAATAACAGTAGTAATAGTAATAACAACAACAACCATTGCCATTCAGGGAGCATTGTCTTTCCCAACACTATGCTGCAAGCTTAACATATATTATGTCATTTAATTCTTGCACCATGTAATTGCATGTGAGAAAACTGAGCATCAGAGAAGTTAAGTAACTTATGTATGTTCAGTTATTTGGAGGCAGTTCCGGTAATCAAACCCAGATCTGCATGAATTTAAAGATCACGCTTTCTCTCGTCTTGCTAAACTATATTTATCTATATATAATCACTCTCACTTATACTATCTTTGCATATCACTTTGGCATTTATGAATTGTTTTCATAGTTTTTTGTCTCATTTGATTTTCACAACATCTCTGTCAAGTTGGCCAGGTAAGCATCAATTCCACTGTCTCACACTCACGGATGTAGCAGGGATGACTCCACTGGTAGCTGTTGTTTGCCAGAGCCTGGAACTTGCTACCAGATTTCCTCACTCAAGATACAATGTAAAAAAAATGATTAAGAAAAATCTATAACATAAATCCATGCCATTATAACTATAGGAGATACCGAGAACACTACAATGATTTGCAGCATATAATTCTTACTTTATGATGCTTAATATATCAAGTCTCAATCATTACAATTATATAATGACTTAGGAGTCTTATAACATTATTATAAGTAAGAAGTATATTGGCATTTTAAAGTGTTATTCACACAGTGAAATTGATTACTCTTTGTGGTTAACACCACATTACTACTTCACTTTCAATTATTTCTACAACTATTAGTTTTGTAGTAAAAATATAATACAAAGGATTACAACAATAATAATGGTTTATTGATTTATAGACTTTACATAAAAATCAGAGAATTCTATAAATTTAATTTTAAAGAAAAATGGATAAAGCCCTGACAATATATTCTCCAAAATAAAATGATGTAAACTTGGAAAAATTATGGTATTATGGTACTGAAAATTTTCCTAGACTTTTGAGACTCAACTTCCATCTCTTTGATTACTGAGTGATAAAAGTTTTCAGATTCCCATCATTATCCCTGTATTATAATTTTCTATATTCAGACAGTGTGATATAATCCCTCTGGTGTCACTAAAAGTTAGAACAGTATAGCATTTCATATAACTTTAAGTTGAAATGGGTATTTCTGATTTGGATTTTTTTTAAGCTGTCAACAAATTGATAATGCTCACATCTGGAAAGGGATTCTGAATATATAATTACTTGCTAAATTGATCTAAAGGCCCCATATTGATCTACTGAGTAACATGATATTCATTTTTGAAAAAATGCTGTCATGTATATTATGAAAATCATCTAAAATATATTTACATAAGAGATGTTAATATCTCCTTTGGAATTTTTGAATCATTTCCATGTATTTTCATTGTGAACTAAATAATTCTAAAATCATCATTGGGGAATTTTTTTTTCCCCAAAACATACATAAAAATAAGAAAGAAAATTAAGAGTACTACATTTTCATTCTTAATTCACTTCCTTACTGGTTCATACTAAAGCTACATTATTTTTTAAAGACAAAGGTCTAAATGCATATAAAATTAAGTAAAATGATGCATATACCTTAGAGTAACATTACTATTAATTTAAAGCATTTATGCTTAAATATACTCACCATAGAAAATATAGAATAAAGGAAAATCTTTATTCTGGACAGTAGATAGGCCAGCCTCTATTCTTTACAAGGCCGTCTGATTGTTGAGTACAAGAAAAAGCTGTTACATGAGGTGACTGTCAGGTTCTCTGAGTCTCAACATGGAAACTCAGTGACTTCTTGACCATTTAAATATAAATTTCATGGTAAAAGATGTTTTACATTTGCATTCATATGTTAAAGTGCTAATTAATTTTTTTTACTGCGGAGCATTTACTCAGGGTACTTTAGTATACTTTTTTTTGACTGTGGTAAGTCAGAAAAACATGGAAGAATAACTACCCAAAACCGTGTCTATGGTTTCTGTGTAGAGGCGGATGGTGGGAAGTTGCCGAAGACTGTATGCAATTCTAGCTAATGTGAAGGTATTCCTCATCTGAAAACAAAATTTTATTAAGTCAACTGGTATTTTTTAAACACCTTTATTGAGGTATAATTGATATACCAAAATCTACATGTATTTAACTCACACAATTTGTGAGTTAGGAAATGTGGCTATACCATGAAACTGTCATGACAATCAATTTAATAGACATATTCCTCAGCGCCAAAAGTTTTTTCACATATCTTTGCTGCTATTGTTGCTGTGTTCATTATGTTTTGTTTGTGGTAAGGACATTTAATGTGAGATATAACTTCTTAACAAATTTTACATGCATAACAGCATCATTGACATTAGGCACTATGTTGTACCACAAATATCTAGAAGTAATTCATCTTAAATAACTGAAATTTTATTGCAGTTGAAAACTGCACATTCCCTTCATCCACTAACCTCTGGTAACCACAACTCCATTTTCTGCTTCTATGAATTTGATTATTTTAGGTAAAGAAGTGGAATCATCCTTTTTTTGTTTTTCTGTGATTGGCTTATTTCACTGAGTGTAATGTCCTCCAAGTTCAACCATGTTGTCACAGATGGTAGGGTTTCCTTCTTTTTTAAGGCTTAATATTCACTATATGTATTGTATTATATGCATTCCATGGTTTGTATTTTCTCTATCCATTTGTCTGTTGATATACATTTAATTTGTTTCTATAACTTGGCTATTGTGAATAGTGCTTCAACAAAAACTCATATTTTTGAAATTTTACAAATGACACACTTACACATGGAAAAAATTAACTAGTCAGACTTTCATTTACAGAATGGGAACCAGTGGCACTCAGATAACTGACAGGGAACAATAGAAGAATTGAGTCTAAAGCCAGATTTTGTGATTCCCATGTCAAGACCTGTTCCTTCACACAGAGACTGGTTAGCCTGAGCATTTTGTTTAGTCTGAGCAGGTGAAACTGCATACCATCTGGTCAGTTTTGTATTTTGACTGGGGAAAGTTGAAAGATGTATTTTGATAATCAACATACAAAAAAAATTATCTGCTTTAATATCAGATTTGGCTAAAAGCACAGTCTTGTAAAAAAAAAGTATAACCCCAAAGATTTTGGATAGTTTATATATATGTATGTATCATGTTTTGGATAATTTGCATTTATCATACTGTGTTTGATGAGTGGCAGATTCATGATTTTTTCTTTAAAATTAACATTTAGTCTTTTAGCCTTTATGTAGGGATTTGTTTACTTACTGATTTGGGTTATCACATTTATCAAGTGAAAATTTGCTTAGTAATGTTGTATGCCCTTGTACATTGAAGTTCTTTGTTTAGTACAATAAATAACTTTTACCAACACTAGCCTTAAAGTTAATTCCACTACAATGAATATTTAATAAGAACTGGAATTTGTCTGTCTAATTCAGTGCTAGATTCCTATCTCTAAATTCTTGCCTGTCATACAGGAGGCTTTCAAGAAATATTTGTTGAATGAATGAATGACTCACTGCTGATTTTCTATGGAACTTGTAAGAGAAAAAGTGGATAATGATGTTGATAGAGTTTCAGAACATTTCCAAGAACTTTTGAATTGCTTAGAGAGAGGGAAAAAACTGGGACTTATGATCGCTGAGGCAATAGATTCTATACTCATAGAGTGAAATTGGTTCTATGTTTGGAATCCTGAGAGTGTGCGAATAAAAATGTGATGTGCAAGCAGTCTACTTTGACTGATGCTTCACATGAAAAGTCCTACTGTTATTGGACTGTATTTTTTCTTCTGCATGCATTCATCCAGTTCAAGATGTTACATTGTATGAATTACTTTTATTGAGCAAACTATTTTTTTCTTAGTTCAATTTTATACTAAACTAAATTTTGAATTGAAAAATAGAACTCTTGCAGTATTCTTTCTTTAACTAGAATTGAATGGCTATTTTTTAATTCTGATGAGAATACAAGCCAGTAACTTATGTCACCTTTGGTTAATCTGAATAGAAAAAATATTCATAATTTTATTCTTAATTTATTAAACTTAAATCATGTAAGTCAATAGTGGTCCTATCTGTCATTTTGTTACTTTTTTTTAGTTTCAAGTTAATTTAGAATGTTTACATGTATGTAAACTTGCCATGTGTGTGAGCTTCACCAGTGATGAGCTAGGTCAGGTCATTACTATGATGAGATCCTGAACACTCTCTGAGGAGCTTTAAAAATTAGTGTGTACATTTTAAAAATTGGAATAATAACATTTAACATTGATATCTACTCTCCTAACAAATATTTAAGATTGTGTGGATAATGCTTAAATCACTGCCAAATTAGCAGAGAGGAGAATATTCAGATGCGCTGGCTAAAACCTCTGCATCACATCAGGAAATGTGTTATTACGCCTATAGCTAGTAGCACTACTATTTTTCCCCATTTAATTGAAAAAGCAACTGAGGCACAGAAAAATATAAGTAGCTTGAAATATCACCCTGCTAATAAATAATGGAATGAACATTTGAACCCAGAGACAGCTTGGGGCAGAGATTTCAGCCTAACTACTGTGCTGTTTTATAGATGAAAACCTGGGTTAGGGTATATTTTATATTTAATTTGACAGGCAAATTAAGATCAGAAATCTAGTGACAGGTTTTTTTTTTTTTAAAGATTTTATTTACTTATTTTTAGAGAGGGAAGGGAGGGAGAAAGAGAGAGAGAAACATCAATGTGCGGTTGCTGGGGGTCATGGCCTGCAACCCAGGCATGTACCCTGACTGGGAATCGAACCTGCAACACTTTGGTTCGCAGCCCGCGGTCCATCCACTGAGCTATGCCATCCAGGGCTAGTGACAGTTTTTGAGGCAAAAAATATGTCTGGACTGTGGTTAAGAAAATATAGGTAAAGATTGGTGGGAAGCTATAAAGAGGAAACACATTACTAACATAGAAAGGAAGGAAGGAGGAAGGAGCTAGAGAGGAGGGAGGGTTGCACTAAGAATGGGAGCACGAAAAGAAAGGGTGATTGTTCTTGCTTGTGCAAACCATTTCAGGATGCCTCATGCATGGAGGAGGAAAGTAGGAGTCAAAGATGAAATTATGTGTTTGATATACCCCATCCAGTTTATAATACTTGCACAACCTGACTTCAACTAACCTGTACAACTTCATTAGAGGTTATCCCATGCAAAGAACTATAAGCATAAAAGATGATTTTACATTGTAAGCATAGAAGCTACTAGCTTTATAATGATAATTCTCTACTTTTTTATAGTATTGAATCACTTTTCAAGTTTTGGGTATATTTGAAAGCTCTACCTATCATCTTTATATCTATATTTATATCTTCATCTATGTATTCCAAATTAAATACCAATCAAATAGGATAATTGCATGGTATTCCATAAAATGTATGTAGTGATATTTTAGTTGATATTTTATTTAAGTTGATCATTATTGCTAGTATATACATTTTTCTGAAATATGCACCATCTGGTATAACTTTTCCCTCATCTCTCTCAAATGGGAGTGTACTTGTCCATTAAGGCAGCTTTGGAAAAGTTTTGACTCTAGCATGAGATTGGAAGGACTGTCTTGACACTCACAAACTTTATGGGATGGGAGAAGGTTGCTCAGGGAGGATAGACATGAGTGGTCATTTACAGGTTCGCTGATTTACGTTTATGAGATAGTAAGGTGAATGTGCCCAATGAGGAATAACAAATACTGGCCTATAGTTCAGGAGGACAATGTTGGTTGGAGAGTACCTTTGAATGCTATCTTTAGAGAGCAGAGCTGCAGTCATGTATACAAATGACATCGCTGGAAGAGAAATTTTGGAGACAAATGTATTGGAAAAAGAAATTTTGGAAAAGCCTATAGTGGTAGAAGAAATCACAGCAAAGAGGATGGATCAGCACAAGTAAGAAGAAACAGGAATGAAAGGAGAGCCAGGGGTGAACTATGATGAAACGGAGTGCTCAGTCCTCCAAGGAGGCAATGGAAAAATGCTGGTGACTTAAGAGGTCATGGGTGACATTTGGGAACATGTTTTTAACAGGATGATTAGTCCTGAATTCAAACAATAAGTGATTAAGGAACATTACATTTAGTGGGGGAAAGGCACCCTCATAGCCTGCTGCCTGCACTATCAAGAAGTTTGGTAGAGAAGGGGAATAGGATGGAGAGGAGGAAAAACCAGTGGAGGGAAAGTGTTATCTTGATTTTTGTTTTTTAATCAATTTTATTTATTTATGTAGTTTTACAAAAAAGAGAAGGAAGGGAGAGAGGGAGGGAAACATCAATGTGTGGTTGCTTCTCATATGCCCCTACTGGGACCTGGCCTACAACCCAGGCATGTGCCCTGACTGGGAACTGAACCAGTAGCTCTTTGGTTCGCAGGCCAGCCAGTGATATTTTGTTTTTATACACTGGTGGAATGTGCCGGTGGATGTGCTTGCATATGGATAGGTATATTTGGAGGAGGTGATTCTGTGTACTTTTAAGGAAATTTTTTAAAATGAAAATCAAAACAGTGAAGAATAAGATTTGGTGAGGAAATTCATAATTAATGTAACAAGTTCCTGAAACACTGATACTGAGAAACTGAGGCCTGGATTCAGAGTACCTTTCTAAAAAACTTAACAGCAGAGTCATTAAAATTTACAATTTGGTTGAAAAATACTTCATTTGTATTTAGATTTCTTGATTTAGGCTGTAAGTATTGGAAGGAAGGAACAATGAATACTGATGATTTTCATTCATTTATAGACTTTTGTATTTAACAAAGTAAGCATCGTTCTACAGTTATTTTACATGATTACTCATCAATATTTTTATTCACTTGACAAATTTTATTGAGCCTCTAGTATAGGTGACACACCTTTCAAAAAAAGAAAGAAAGACACAGTTGCTAAGTTCAAGGAGTTCGCAGTCTAGTAGTTTAAAATGATGCACAGTTATAATGCAGAGGAAATTCTGACATAGTAATAAAGATATTATCTTATAATCTGTGGAAATTCTTTGCACTGGTGGAACCATGCATTTCAGATGCTATCTCTAGGGAAGAGGGTTTGGATTATGTAAAAAGGAATTTTTCAGTGACTGTAAAAACTACTGAGTTTTACAGTAGTTTTTTACATTTCACAGTAAAATGGTATCTCAATCTTCATTTTGTTAGTTCTGTGTTCCCACCATTCCTGCTGATATTAATACAACAAATTCTAATATAGTAGCAGGCTTACATGGCTATATATGTTTAAACAAGCATACTTTGAGGTTGTCTCATACTGTGTAAAATGAGCTTGTGTCTTAGTGATCAAACCCTGAAATTTTATTGCAGCATCAATACATAATAAGGTATGCTTATTTTGACCTTCAATATATGATGGCTGTGTGCTGTGAGGCTTAAGGGCAAATTCCTTCTATTTTTTACTATAAGACATCTAGGTCAATGATGTTCTATTAAACAAAAACAAAAACAAAATACCTGGCATATCTTGATATTATAATGAGAAGTCACTATTACTAGAATGCATCTTTAAAAAATTTTTTAGTATTCAGCATTATTCACAACAGATGAATGATAGATAGATGGTTAATAGATAACATAGTAGGAAACAGACTATCAAAGTTGAAATGACCTAGTCAAGCTCCTTCTTATAGGTGAAAAATTGAGGTGAGGTGAGGAAAAACTGAGAGGAAGAAATAGGACTAGAATCCAGTTTTCTTTACTCTCCTATTTTTATTAATATTTATTTCTTAGTTTAAAACAAGAAGTTTTATGTTTTAAATTTTAATTAAAATTTCTTGATGTCATAGTACTCAATGCCTGGTCCTATATCCACCTCAGTCATCTATTTATCACTCCCCTGTAGGACAATAGTTTTCTCTGGGGGCTACGTTTTGCTTGTTTGTGTCCCTAGTACAACTCCTAGAACATAGTAGCTGGTTTGAAAAAATTTAGTCTGAATGAAAGAATACCCATCGCTTCTAAATTCTAAGTTCTTTACTAAAAGCTCCATTCACTGTTGCCAATTGAAGCTTCATTGAACTGAAAAATCTCTCCCCACCCTGTTAGATTCTCTGGCCAACAGGGTGCTCTCTCAGCAGATAGCAGGTCACCCAAGGTTCAGTGCTTTTGCGTAAGGTACATTGGTCCTGGAATTTCAGGGACATCTCTGAGGGAGCACAATCCCAAGTATTTAGAATGGAAGTTAATAACAGACTTGAAAATTACCTGGAGTGCCTGGGACCAGGGCAGGTGGAAGAAAGATAGGATGGATCCAAGACTTGGAAACTCATTAAGATCTCAGCACAATTTCAAGTCTTGAAATTCTCTCATTGCTATACCCAGGACTCTGACCTGGGAGAGATGGGGAATCTGGTTTCATAGTGTGCAATAAATGTCCAGAATTGAACCATAGAGCATCTGGAGAGGATATTTTAGTTTACTGAGAAGAAAATGGACAATGCAAAGATCAACCATTTGCTCAAGAGTAAAATGAATTAAGTGTGCTCACAGTCCTACACCAATCAGACATGCAGTCTTTTGCATGTTAGTATCACTGAGTGTGTGTCGATGCAATCCTCTGCTGTCTATGAGTTACTAAATCAAATGGAAGTTTTTCCTTTAATAGTCATGTGAACAGTAGACATTTTCCTTCTGTCTAAATGATTCAAGGAACCAGTCTAGTAAATAGCTCCATGAAGTATCAAGTTTAAAAGAATTTAAAGTCCTTCATAGTTAATTTTTTTACTGTTCCATGAGTGCATCAGAAAGTAAAATGTTAAATTGCCCATTAAGCTTAATAATAGTCCAAAGCACTTGTCTTAAAAAGTATATTAAAAGTGTCTACCTTACATGTCTTTCTTTATCTGATGGAATGTTTAAAGAAAAACTGTTTCAATTGATGAACTTGAAAATCACAGTTAAATGTGTTCTTGCTTAAAAAATAATGCTATGAGAGGTTGCTAAAACATGTCTTGGGATTGCATTCTGAGATGACAACCAGGAAGTAGCTTTGTTTTGCTCTTATTGGGGGTGGGCAGAAAGACTGTTTATACATTACTTAGATTTCTAAATGCATTTCCTTACATCTTAAAGATGGCAGGGTTTTTATGTTACTCACTGAGTGCAAATTAAACACAAAGAGAAAATAGGTATTTTGATCAAGTCCTCAACTTTCCAAATAAGTGTTCCTCACAATGATCACTTCCAGTTATATCAGAAATGTTAGCTTTAAAGAGAGTGGTATATTCCAAAGGGAAGTTTTTTTTTAAAAAAGAGGTCATACTATTGTGTTGTTGTAGGCATTCATAAAGAGTATATTTATTATAAAATTGTATTATAAAGATGTAGAGAAAAGATAAAACTCAATTATATTGTGAAATTCCTTTACTTTCACCTCTTCTACCTGCATCTCTCTGTAATCTAGCCTTGGCCACATGGACACATTTTTAAAAATAACAATAAAGTTCACCATATCAATTACTCCCCTTAAGGATAATTGTTATTTTCACTCAACCAGTAAATCAATAGGAGACAAATTTAAAGTTAATGCCACCTACTTGTATAATTCAAACATTTATTGAGGATTTAAAACAGGCTAGGTGAATAGAATGTCAAAGCAATGAATAGAAGTCATTCGATAAACAAGTTTTCTGCTCACAAGCAGCTCGCAGTCTAATAAATGGAGTTCGTAACAAATCAGTTCCTTTGTTCTCCATACTGAGCATTTGTTCTATGCCAGCTATCTCTATAGTGGCAGAGCATGATTCCTCCAGCCTTATTACCTGGATTCAGATTATAGATTCTCCTATTACTACCTGTGAGACCTTGAGCATGTTAGTTAACCACTCTGTCCTTTAGAATCTTTCCCTGAATGTTCATCATCATGTCTTACTTCCCCACCAAGAGCAAAAAGCAAACATGTTATATTCATTCTTTTCCTCAGTTGTATCTGGTATCAGGATCTTGAGGCATTCCTGTTGGGATACTATGTCAAGTGTACATCTCTTGTTTTAGTGTTACATAGAATATAAAACTGCTTTCTGAATGTCACAGAGATTTCTTCACCTCTGTAGTATTGTTGCAACACGTTTGGTTTGCTGAAGCAGTAGTAACAGTAACATTACTAAAAAGAAATTAGCAGCATTTTTTCATGTCTTTCACCACACATTATCTGCTGTGCTGTGCTTTGCTTTGCTGAGGCTATTTCATTTAATCCTTAAAACAATCTGTACTATAGATGGTTAGTCCTATTTGGCAACTGAACATAACTAACTTTAAAGAGGTTTCAAAACATTCTGTAAATCATATAGTCAAGTAGGAATATAAGGCAGATTGCTCTCAGGTAAAAACGACCTGACTACATACAGACCACAACCTTCATATTCAGTAACTGTGTGTCAGTAAGAACTTCCATCTTAGCCAGGAGCTCTTGTCTGGAAGAAGCAAAAGCAATATTATATACTCCAGGCGTGACAGCTTGATCCAAGCTGATATTCAAAACCAGCTGTGCAAAAACTGAATGTTTGGTGATCCCTCCTGGAGTCTACTTGCATAAATTCATATACATAAACTGTTTTACAGGGAATCTGAAGAAATCAAGAGTGGTTTTGTACATGGACATCCAGGCAGTAGTGGAAGATTAGAGGCATGAGGTCCAAAATGTGGCCTGAAAGCCAGAAGTTGACAGATGAAATTTCATGATAGGTTTTGTGAGACTCAGGACAGGATGAGTTTTAGGGCCCAGATTCACAGGGAAGCACCCATGCAGGGGTAGAGTCACCATTCTACACAGAACCCAACAGTGTCCTGGCTCCTGGGCTTGGGAACCTAGAAAGGCTCTTTTGGCAAATATTCTTGAAACATGTCAGAACTGCCAACAGTCTAAAAGGGGGTGGGCCTTGGGTGGGGAGTCTGTAAGTCCAGAAGGTGGAAGCTGAGAGCCATGGCAACCTAGGCACATGTTGTAACCCAGTGACTGAGGATGCCAGGTGTGCTGGCACTCCCACCCTCTTTGTGATCAAAAGCCTGAGAAACGAAGCCACTTGATGTCTCCCATGTGCCCTAAACATGTGCAGTTTTATGATTTGTGCATCGTCTTCTCCACCTGAAACTCCCTCTCATATCAGTCTTGGAGATTTTAGGATATATTTGTTCAAAACTCAAGTCAACTTGCAATTTTAAACCTGACTGACCTGACTGATTTTCTGCCTCCCACTTCCCCATCCTACAAGGTGACACAAAATAATGCTTTTGAAATTGGCAATGATAATGTTGAACTAGCTTTGAAAATCCATCCACAAGTACAAAAAAAAATCATGTTGCCACTTTGGAAGGAGAAAAAGGGTAAAACACTTCAAGAGCGCTGCTTCCATCTGTTGGACTATATTGGAAATCATCAAAATATTCCCATTTTCTTATTTTTCTACCCAAAGCCCCAGGATCCCTCATTCCCTATATGAAAAACATTAGCAAATTTTAAATTCAAAATTACCAAGAGATAATAATAGAAAGAATATTGTATTTTTTTATAAAAGGTTAAATCTTAGTATTGCCCTAGGTGTAAAAACATTTTTATTGTAATTTTTTTCCTTTGCTGTATCAGTGACCTCATTCTACAATTACCTCTTTATTATCATCTTCACATGCTCAGTGAGCCTGGAAAGAGATTTCCAGCCTCCTCTCTTCCACTTTGAATTCTCAGAGGACAATACTGTGCTGGATTTTTTAAAAATGCATGAGTGAAGAAAAATGAGCTCTGTCAGATTTCTCTGCTTTGGACTGAGTCATATATTTTCTCTATATTCACACACCAGACAAAATAGAAAGATAGGACGATTTGTCATTTCCTGTTCCGGTATGTATAATTTCAGACACTTTTATAAGGTCCGGAAAAAATAATTACCCTTTGTTGTAAAATTATAATCTAGTAATCAAACCTATGGAGAGGTTGGGTAAAATTCTAAGATTTGATTTATTTCAAGGAGCATTGCCATTTTATAAGGTTTTTGATTTATGAAGTCTCTTATTCATCACAGTTGCTGATTACAATGGGTCATGATTTTTACCATTGGTTATTCCATTGTAAACACATTAATAGCAGAAGGATTTGGTGTGGATGGTTTCCACAACAATTCCCAATACACATTATTTAATTTCATTTGGAATGTCAGTTTTAAACTGGTAAGTATTGAGCCCAAATGAAATTTTTATATGAGGTTTCTTATTCATCATTAGGACTAAATTGCATGTATAGTTCATACAAGTAGTACTAGATTTCTCATTACTACATCCCTGCAAAAATCAGTGGGATGGTCTGAAAATCATCTTCACATCATTTACTCATATATTCACAACCATAGAAACCAGCTAGTAATATCAGTGGTTAATTGAAACCATGGATCATGTCTTAGTTTGAAAATGTCTTTTGTCTACTATAAAACCTCCTAAGCTTTTTAATTGGAGAAAATCAAAATATAAATTAAAGGTATTTCTCTGTTTATTAAAAAGATGTATATTTAACATTCTATTTCAGTATTGGTTTTACTTCACTTTGTTTTTGTTGATGTTGGTTTGGTTTGCATAGAAATGAATCTTGCAAAAAGAAAGAAAGAAAGGAATTTTTTCTGATTCAAGGGGTTTGATATTTTATCTAGTTTGACAGTAAAATAATGAAGTATTTTGAACATCTTCCTAATAAATAACAGTATGAAAACTATATCATGTTCTCCAAGAGCTTACAATATAGTTATATTTTGAAAATTAGTGTTTGTATTATAAAAAGCTTGCCTTTGGTTCTCCTTTTTTTTTCTGCCTCTCTGTAACTGTGATGCCACAAAGTTTACTAGTCTATTTCTTTGTCCCAAAAGCAAGCCACACCCAGTGAATTCAGAGAGCCCCCATGCAGGAGTCTTGGAAAGGGTCTTTGTTTCACTCTTTAGAATGCTATACAGTCCTGTGATGTGAAGGAGGGAGATAACAGTAAAACAGGTATTTGATAATATTTTTCAAATGCATTGATAAAATAAATTTAAAAATCAGTTAATTAAAGCAGCTTTTTTCCCCAGCATTGAAAAGTTGAAATTTCTTCCTCAGCCTCAGTTTCTCAACTGTACACTTAAGGCCTTGAAGCAAATAATTTATAGATATGGTGTCTTATTTTAGATACTGGAAAATCTTGTTCAAGATATTATATAGAGCACGTACACAAAACACTGTCTGCTTATCCAAATGTAAAAAATTTTGACATTAAGTTGTTCACTGCATTCTCCTGATATTTCTACATTTCAATTGCATTGGTAGTTGTATCACTGCTACATCTTGCTATTCCTAATTTTTTTTTAAATTGTGAATCTTTCTTATTTTCTTAACCCTACAAGAGGTGTGTTTATTTTATGTATTTTTCATACATTCAATATTTGGTATTATTAATCCATACTTTTTGTTTACTTTCCTTATCACTAGTTATATTTTATGGTCATATTTTATTCTTTTTTGTTGTTTGAGGTTTACTTGGTTATATTTTGTAATTTTTACTAGAACATTTAATTCATTAATTTTAGTTTTCCTTTTTATTATTTAATATTGGTAACTATTTTATTAATTATTAAACATTAACATTTAAATATATTGAAAATGTTTTATAGGTAATATTTATTTTTGATCACTTCTAAATATTTAGAAACCTCTATTACAGTATCTTCTCTTATCAATACATTATTTAGAAGTGTATTCTTTGAGTTCTGTATTCTGTGAATTTTTAGCTATTTTTAAATTTCTAATAATATTTATTTTTGTCATTGTAGTTCATAGGCTACCAATTATTTGTATTTGTTCAATTTTAAGGCCATTGTAATTATATAAAGATCATCTATTTCATTCTAGAGCACAAAGAATGCTTTTAGAATTGATCAATTATTATACAGATATAAAAGTTATAGAAAGAGGGAAAATTCATGTCATCATTAGATTAGTTAAAGTACATTAAAAAGGTGGGGCTTTCTGGTCAAGATGAAAGTGTAGGTATATACTCTTTGCCTCCTTGCAAAGAAGGATGACAACCAGTTTAAAAACAAACAAAAACAAAAAACAATCAGAACTGCCAGAAAATCAAAATGTATGGAAGTCTGACAATCATGGAGTTAAAGAAGAAACATTTACCTCAGCTGATAGGAAAGAACACACACACAGCAAGGGGGCAGCTGGCTGACTAGGTAGCCCCACATTTGTGTGCAAATAAACCAGATGGAACAACTGCAGAGTGAGACAGACCATGCAACCCAGGGTTCCAGTGCCAGGCAGATAAAGCCTCAGAACCTCTGGCTATTAAACCTATAGGGGTTGCTGCAGTGGAAGAAACTCCCAGTCTATCAGGACAGTCCTTTGGAGGGGCCCACAGGGTTCTAGAATTTTTACAAACCCACCCACCCAGGAATCAACATCAGGGCAGCAGCTCAAAGGACACAGTCTGCTTGCAAGAAGCAGCAGGTAGTGACCGACAGTGGAGCTAGAGCTGAGCAAGCAGCATTGTTCCTCCTCTGACTCCTCCCCCACATACAGCACCACAAAGCAGCAAAGTGTGTTGCCCCACCCTGGCAAATACATAAGGCTCTGCCTCTTACAGCAGAATAGGTATGCCAAGAAAAAGAAATATGGCTCAAATGAAAGAACAGAACAAAACTTCAGAAAAAGAACTAAGCAACAAGGAGATAGCCAACCTATCAGCTGCAGAGTTCATGCACTGGTGGTCAGGTTTCTCACAGAAATGATTGAGTACAGCTGCAAAATAAAGGAAGACGTGAGAGCTATACAAAGTGAAATAAAGAAAAATATACAGGGAACCAACAGTGAAGGGTAGGAAACTGGGACTGAAATCAATAATTTGAAACAGAAGGAAGAAATAAACATTTGACCAGAACAGAATGAAGAAACAAGAATTCCAAAAATGAGGAGAGGTTTTAGAAAAAATTTCTATAGAGTTTCTCTTGAGGAGACAACTTTAAATTTTCCAACATCCAAAATCATAGGGGAGCCAGAAGAGAAGAGGAAGAGCAAGAAACTGACAACTTATTTGAAAAAATATTGACAGAAAAATTCCCTAATCTGGTGAAGGAAATAGACATACAAGTCCAGGAAGCTCAGAGAGTCCCAAAGAAGTTGGACCAAAAAGGGATATACCAAGCACATCACAATTAAGTTGCTAGAGATTAATAATAAAGAGACCATCTTGAAAACAGCAAGAGAAAAGAAGACAGTTACCTACAAAGGAATTCACATAAGACTATCAGCCAATTTCTCAAAAGAAAACTTACAGGCTAGAAGATACTGGAAAGAAGTATTCCAAGTCATGAAAGACAAAGACCTACATCCAAGATTACTCTATCCAGCAAAGCTTTCATTCAGAATGGAAGGACATATAAAGTGCTTCCCAGATAAGGTAAAGCTAAAGGAGTTCATCATCACCAAGCCCTTACTATATGAAATGTTAAAAGGACTTATCTAAGAAAAAGAAGAAGATCAAAACTATGGACAGTAAAATGAGAATAAACTCATAACGATCAACAACTGAACCTAAAAAGAAAAAAAAATAAAAACAAAAACAAAATAAGCAAACAACTAGAACAGGAACAGAATCACAGAAATGGAGATCACATGAAGGGGGATCACATGGAATGGAGATCATATCAGTGGGAAGGGGAAAGAGAGAGTAAGTGGGAAAAGGTGCAGGGAATAAAAAGCATAATTGGTAGGTACAAAACAGATAGGGGGAGGTTAAGAATAGTACATGAAATGGAGAAGCCAAAGAACTTATGTGTATGCCCATGGACATGAACTAAGGAGTGGGGATACTGGAGAGAATGGAGTTACTGGGTGGAGAGGAATAGGGGGAAAAAATAATAGGACAACTGTAATAGCATAATCAATAAAATATACTTAGAAAACCAAAAAAAATAATAAATACAATCTCAAAATAACAAAGCAAAACAATGAAAGTGTAGGGTAAACAGAGTCAGTCTGGCTCCCTCACCCAGATGTCTGTGGAACTAAGATAAGCAGTGTTCCCATAGCCTTGAGACTTGATCTGATAAAGAGTTCCCATAGCCTTCAGTGGGTTCACATGCAGAAAGTCATGCTGTATTATTCAGTATTCAAATATTGGTATGACTGGTAATTTCAGTAACTGGCATGTATATGTACATATAGATGTACATATACAAGTATAATAGTTTAACTGCACAACTTTAGTAATAATATTTAGCAATTAAAAATACAAATTTAAAAGATTGCCAACAGAACAATTACAAATAAAAACTCCTGAATAGTTCAGATAAGGGACTGTGGTATATATGTGTGTGTGTTTCTAAACTTTTAATTTTATACTCCTCTATATGGTTAAAAAATTAATCATGTACATGAATTTATAATTACTTTAATATCCTATATTTGAGTAAAGAAGTCCTGTTCAGATAAATAATTAGCCACATCTGTATATAATTATATGGAATCAAATTTTTCATATGAATAATAAAAACATAATACATATAATTACGTGTTTTACTATATATTCTATTTTAAAATGGTAAAGTTGCATATATGTATGTATTAATAAGTGCATGGAAAATATCCAGAAAGAAACACCCCAAACTAATAACAGTGACTACTTATTTGGGTAGTGTTTTATTTTGTATTTTATTTTATTGTTTATATAAATTTTTCACCTGTACAGTGTATTGATTACACACTTTTAATAGAAAAATATTAAATTCCTAATAACTTCATTGTCAAGATACATAACTTAACCTAATTTACTCTGAGCTTCCAATGTTCAAGTTTTTAGCTCTGGGTACAGGAATCCTCTGTGCCTCGCTTGCACCTGCAGTCCTGGCAGCCAGTCCAGGTTGATCCCCAGATCTTTAAGTATTTCAGGAATGAATCACTAAATGTAAGCAGAGTGTTTAATATGATATGTGACATACAGTGGGTACACAATAAATGAAATCACTTGTTTTATATAATAATCTATGTAAACCAGTAAGAAACAACAGCTTTTGATAACTAAAATTAAAAGTTACTTTGATAGTAATGTGAGTGGTAGCCTATGGAAAACTATTTTTTTCTGTTATTTTGCTATCTTTATTTTTTAAATTATCTATTTATATACACATTCATTATTAAATAATAATACTTATTGAAAAAGTTCAGATTATTATGGTTAAAGATTAAAGACAGAATATTTTCATTTGTGACTTTATGTTTTTTCAGTTGCATACACTTTCCTTTTGTTTTTGTGGTTTCTATTTAATCTAGATTTCCTCAAAATGAGTAATATATTTCCTGAAGTTTCATTAGTATCCTTTGCATCTGCAAACCGTCAGCAAAAACTTTTGCTTACTTTTACATATTAGAATTCTCTTAAGCAGAGTGCTCCCTTTTTTGTAAGTCCTATCTACAATAAAATTAGGTCGAGTACAAAATGTACAATGGCATTTACTTCCTCAATTAATTTCATTGTGAATGTGCTAGAACTCATGCCAATGAAGTAATTCTGAATATCTTTAATAGACAATAAGTTTCAGTCATGACCAAAGTGAGGAAGGGGAAGGATATGCACATGGCTAATTTGATGGTTGTGACTTCCAATGAGTTTCCATTTCCCTTCAGGGTTTGGACTAAAGCTGAAAACAAAAGTAAAATTCAAGTTCCTGGACGTATTTCCCTGCTCTGTCTTGGCTTCACATAAATCAGTTGTGTCACTGGCAGAATCGGCACCCACAGAAGGATGATGACCTTAACGCAGAAACCTAGAAGATGAAGTCTGGAAGTCTTCAGGCAGAAGAGAACTTGGCCAGCTGTCACTGAGCGTTTATTTTATATTAATGAAGGGAAAGTGATCAGTCTACTGCAACAGTTAATTCTTCCCTCAAATCCAAAGCACAACCTGACATCGTGGCTTCTGATATTTGGACAATGGAGGTGAGAAGAAAATTAGAAGAGTAATGATCTGTCTCAAAGGGAAAAAAACTGTAATCAGAAAGGGAAAAAAAAATGTAACCACTTTGTTTTGGTATAAATAAAGTTGTTGGTCCAGTTATGTGCTCTTGAATGTCTTGTTTAAATGCAAGAATTTAGCCTAGTGTTTATGAAATATCATATTATACTTCTTGGTTTAGCAAGCATATGATAGGAAAAATAACCTTTTGTCTCCATTGTAAAAATGAGATAGAAGTAACACAAGCTTGTCCTAGTTTATGGATGTGACAGCTATTGGATATACATATTGACAATTTGCTTAGTAGACTATCATTTACTGTCACATTTTTAATTAGAATGCAATCTTCCTTTGTCTTTAATCTATTTACATCATGAATAACAAATTTCTTTCCCTTAAGGAAAATATTTATCATAAGGCAATTTTACCAAAACAGTACGTAAAGGAGGAAATCATACTAGGAATCATTTAACTTTTGAATTTTTAAACTATTTGGCATCTTGAAAATAATAAGGAAAATATTTTACTTTTACTGACTAATATTTGCACATTTGTCTTCCCCAAAACATTCATGTTTTGTCTGTTTACCTTAAATATATAGTTATTTTGCCATTAATTTTACAGCCATGCTATGAAAAATTTGAGTGGTCCTACAATTACCTCCATGGTTTTAACACTGGCACATGCAAAGTCTGTCCAGAATGTATCCAGCCATGTAATATGAAAAATAGACATTTATTGAAGAAGATACAAGAAACATTGTACATAGGACACTGATGCCTCAGTCCCCTTCAAAGTAGGTACCTTGAAACCTCTCACAGTTCTCCCAATTGCCATCAGCTGCCTCATTGTATTTTTTGGAACCTCATCAAAAGTCTGAAATTTCTTCCCTTTCAAAGGTGATTTTAGTTTGGGGAAAAGCCAGAAAGAAGTTGCAGGGTACCAGATCTGGGCTGTAGCGGGGCTGAGTCACCTACGTGATTTGATGTTTCGCCAAAAAATTCTGCATGAGAACTAATGCAAGAGCAGGAGCTTTGATGTGATGAAGCTTCCAATCACCAGCTGTCCCATTGCTGCATCCTTCTGAATCATCCCAATAGTTTCTGCAGAGGAGTATTCCAACTTAACGCAAAATTTGGTGCAGATTTGTTGCTCTGCTCTATTCACGCAGTCATTTTGAATGCTATGGCTACACAGTACGTATGCTCAGTCAATGGTGTCTACCGCCCCCACTGACTAGTACAGTGAAATTGTCACTGTCCACGGATGCACATTCCACTCTACTCTTTTTGGCCTCCGGGTTACATTGGTATTGCACAAACCATTCTCGTTCTATTAACAATGGTTGGCCTTTTTCTGGACGGACCTCGTACATCTCTTTAACCCGTAAAGAAGCTGTTAAAGTAAACAGTTTTACTGGTAAGAAGGGGTTATTGTAGAAGAACTCTGGAAAGGTAGGTTGTGGAGGAGGAAGATGGAAAAAAATAGAGCAAGAGAATCTGAACTACCTTTTGGTGAGAAAATCACATGGCTTTCACTGGTTACATGATACATTTCCATCAGCTTCTCCTGAAAGTATAACAGAAAGTTTATATAGATGATATTTACTAATGAAAGTTTATTTACATTCTTTCTGATTGGATGTCAGTTTAATGGTATAATTAGCTGGTACTAATTCCAGTGTAAGATTTTGAGTTTAACATAATATTTGTCCAAAGTAACTGCTATTCCATGTTGGCATCTTTAGCTTTATTTTAGAGACTTAGTATGAAGTAAGCATAGCCTTGGTTGCATTAATTCTTTATTTTTTCAATTTTGAATTCACCATTACACCTTTAATCTCCTAAGGTCTTAAGAGCAAGGTAGTTATACGATCACATACATACTATTGTTTCAGTATCTTTAGGAATGTCACTTCCTAACCTCCAAATAGCTTTAATCTAAATGACTGCTTAGTTCTTGTGCTACAACATACTAGCCAACAATTATTGGATATACTATGGTATGTGCCATAAACCAAAGTGCTTTACATATACTAAATCATTTATTCTTGAGTACATCTCTACAAGGGACATCCTGTTATATTGGCAAGATTACAGGTAAAAATCAGAGGCACAAAAGGAGGAAGAAACTTGATCAAGGGAACCCAACAGGGAAGTGGAAGCACGAGGGTTTAAATTTAGGTAGTTTGACTCCAGAGAATTTACCCTGATTTTTAAACACGATGTTTTGATATTTTGAAATATCTTGGAAGGGTAATCCTAAATGTGGTCATTAGACATTATTTATTCTTCAAAATGAATGATTGGAAAGAAGATTGATGACATTGACATTGATATTGGAAGAGATGGCATTTTAGGGAAAAGAGAACTGAGATGCTAGAATCTTTGAAACACAAGATCCTTACATCACAATTTTAATTAGAAAAATATGTAAGAGCTGTTTAAAAAATGAAAGCTGCTTTTAAATCCATTCCTAGAATCTACACTTAAGAGGACACTCTTTTTATTTTTAAAATTGAAAATGGATTAAAATATCTGTCTCGAAGGAAGCCACCTTTGCTGGTGGTCTGTAGCCTCACCTGACCTCAATGGAAACAGGCTCTGGGTGTGGGAAGAGAAGCCCTCAAATCGACACAAAACAGCATTTTTCCACTTCTACCCCCCTTTCCCAATTTTTAATGGACTCTCGGGAACTAAACATATTAATATATGCAAAAGAGGCTCTAATTCATTGTCTCTTTTTGGTATTTTTGTTGCTCTTTGCATCAGATGCTCGACAGAGGACAAATTACAATTTTAGTCTGTGTTGAGAATTCCAGCAGGCAGAGGCATCTGATTCAGATAAATTGAGCACACATTTGAAAGAGAGTCTTTTTGTCTAGACGTGGCTGACTTCACTGCTAACTGTGATATTCAGCAATAGATCCAGAGGCTGGGAGAGAGGAAGTGCTGACCAGTAAGAGTGCATTTCAGGGTGTGAAGCATGGAGGTCACCAGAAAGTAGGTTTAGAGCAAGTTGTCCTAGGTTTTAGTACAGATCCTTGCTTTTGTATCAAATAATTTTAGTAATTAATACACATTACCATGTGCCTCTTCAGATCTGTTAAGTCGCATAATTATATTTCCCATTGCTTTTATCTTCTTTAAAATCCAAGCTTTTAAATAAATTTACATCTGCATATCTGCTCCTGATTTCAAAACAAAAAACTATGAATTCCATGAAAATAGGAAACACATCTTCACAAAATCTTCATAAAGTACATGTCACCTAGGTAGGGCTTATTTGTTGAAGGAATGAATGCTTAGTTTGAGGCAACTTGGGAAATTTAAAAAAAACAACTAGAAAAACAAATGAAACCTGGAAGCTGGTTTGCAATAAAATTTAGTGCTAATTTAGCCCAAAGTTTTCTTTTTTTCTTAAGTTTACATTTTCTACTGAGGTACAGTTGACATTTTATAAGTTTATATTTCTTAAGGTATATTAGTTTCAAGTGAATAGCATTATGTTTGACATTTGTGTATATTACAAGTCTAATGTACGGTTAACTAGAAGTTTGTACCTTCTGACCTTCTTTACACTGTTGGCCCCACCTCACCTTTCCATCTCTGGCCCCCACCAGTACAACCACTGTTTTCTTGCCATGTACAATGCGCTCCGGTGTATACTATGCACCCATGATTTTAGACCAAACTTTCAGGAAAAAAATCTTTCTTTTTAATTTTTAAATTAAATTATTTATTTATTTACATTTGGAAACAAAACTGATTATTGTATTCCAGGGTATTATTTTGCATACGGATATCTTTATTGCTTTCTAGAGTTACACTTTTAATAGGCATAAGTAAAATTACAAACATTTATACAGATACAGAATTAGTACTATCCATGTATAATGCTCACCCTTATTTTTCCTTCAAAAATTTGGGCAAAAAGTTCCCATTATACATAGCAAAATATGGTATTCTCTGTGTCTATGAGGTTGAGCATTTTTTTGTTTGTTTATTTTCAGATTCCACATGTAAGTGAGATCATAGATATATGTCTCTCTCTTTCTTAACTCGGCGGTTTCTGGTAATTTCAGCAAAAAAGAAGCAATGCTTTGGTTTTCTTCTGATTATCCAGTAAAAGGAGTACCTGTGATGAGAAATTTACTGGGTTCTGAATTTAAAAATGCATAAAGCTGGAATATAATTAATGTATATATATATATATATATATATATATATATATATATATATATATTTTAAGGGACAGAAACAATCTTTATGTTTTTTTATGGAATCCTTCAATTAAAAGGGAGAGTGTAAAATTAACTGTTTACTCAGTGAGGATTTTACTTTGAGGAGCTGCCAGTGGCAGAAAGAATTTGATCTTTGTTTCTCTAGGATTTAATGAAATACCTGGTACTTTAGAGAATCTTAGTAGATGTTGCTTAAATTGAAATATCTCAATCTCAGCTAAAAGGCAAGTTAGAGATAGATCACAGTTTTTGTTCTCCAAAAGATAGGATAGCCCAACTAGTGTGTGTGTGTGTGTGTGTGTGTGTGTGTGTGTATGATACCTGAAACCCAGGAATAGTACAATAAGGGCACATCTAGACTACAGACTTGATAGTGTCTCCAAACAAGCTCCCCAGTGGGCCAAGCCTGTGTGTTGCTGCTTGTGTTACTTTTCATCTAGTAGAAGGATGGTCTAGATAGAGGCCACAGAAACATACATGCTTCGCTGCTTTTGGTAATAGGTGATATGCCTAATCATTGTCTTGATTGAGCCAGGAACCTTGGGAACATTGTTAAGGATATACATTTTTTTAAGGATTTTATTTCTTTATTTTTAGAGAGAGGGGAAGGGAGGGAGAAAGGGAGAGAGAAACATCAATGTGTGGTTGCCTCTCATTTGGCCCCCACTGGGGACCTGGCCTGCAACCTAGGCATGTGCCCGGACTGGGAATTGAACTGGCGACCCTGTGGTTCACAGCCTGTGCTCAATCCACTGAGCTATACCAGCCAGGGCAGGATATAAATTTTTTAAAACTTGGGTGGCATTCAAATAAAATGCAATATATTTATTATTCATAAGACCTTTCATTTTCAAACACTCATGGCAGCTAACTGGAATTCATGAGAAATAAATTACTGAATGGCTTCTTTGGTTTATAAAGTAAATAAATGAAAACTGATTGGATGATCCATCACGAGGAAGTGAGGCAGTCCTTGCTGCCGTGAGGGTCACTGGGTGATGAGATTGGAGAGTTGATCATGTGGGCCAGGGCATTGGAAGTTTCCTGTCTCTCATGGACTGATAGAGGCTGGGGCAGTCAAGGGAAGCCCATGGTCTGCACTAAATAGGCAGGAGGACCATTTGATTTGACTTATTGACTGACTAGCTATTTAGACTAAATTGAGCATGTGAGCAATGGAAGAGTCTTTAATGTGTCTCCAGTTAGTGATTAAGTGAATGTGATTTTGACTGCAGTGTATTCTGAACTAAAGCAAAGCAAAAAAATCTAGACCTACAAATGGCTGCTGTACTCTCTCTGCCACCTTGCTTTTATTTTTGTGGGTAGACAGTGCTCCTGGGAAAGTGCCTAAGTAACCACTGGATTTGCCCAGTGATGTCTTGACAAAACAAAGCATTTTTTGTTTGTTGTTTTTTGAGAATAGTTTTTATGCTATATTTACTGTGGAGAAGTTTTTCTCCCTGGTGGTGTGTGTGTGTGTGTGTGTGTGTGTGTGTGTGTGTGTGGGAGAGAGAGAGAGAGAGAGAGAGAGAGAGAGAGAGAGAGACAGAGACAGAGACAGAGACAGAGACAGAGACAGAGACAGAGACAGAGAGAGAGTTTCGCCCCTGAAGCTCCTTAGTCCCCTGAGGCTGAGTGGAGGCCCCTCTGCATTAGCTTCTTTAGTGTGTGGGGTGAGCCCAAGTGCTTCAGGGCTATCAAAATACTGTTTTTCTTTCCCATCAAGGCCCTGGAGCATGCTTCAAGGATTTTAGTGTTTGGCTTCTATTTGGCTTCTCTAGATGTAAAGTTTTGATATGGGTTTTAAAGCTTTTAATCTCACTGTCTGTAGTTTATTTCTCTGCACAAAGTGTTTTCATTTGAACAATATCTGGAACTTTCTCTTATTCTTTGGCAACTTTGTCTTTTGTTCTTTATTACACAAGGAGACAGAGAGAACATAATAAAAGTAGGTGAAAGAAGTGAGCCAGAACATAGAGTGTGATGATGTGATGTCACCCACACCATAGGACCATGAAATACCCTCAAAACTGCAAGTCAACAGTGCCTGGCTCGTGGAGGAACTCAATCACTACTTGCTAAATGGGAGAAGGCATGTACTGTGCATTGTAAAATATTATATGGTTAATCGAAGACAATGCATTGAAATATGTCTATCAATATAATGAAAATAAATATAATTACTCAAAATTTTAACTACAAGCTATTTAAAAGAACAACTCATTTGTAATTCTAGATGTTTTTGCTCTGTATTTGTATAGAACAAGAACTTGTTTAAAATTCTTGTTTCATTTTATTGTGGAATTTCTTTTTTTTTTACTCAGATTTTTTTTTACAAAATTTACTTGTACTTGTAAATTTTGTGAATGTTTTTCCTAGTTATCTGCAAAAGCTTGCTCCTTTTAAATTGTCATATCCTGGTTTCAGAGATGGAATTTTTCCCCCTTCAGCTACACATCTGGTCTCTAAAACTGCAGACTTTGGGCAGCAACTGTCTTATGACATGGGGCAGTTGGGAGACTTCCAACCCACCTCACCCTGGAGGGTGACTAGACTGCCAGCCTTTCCCTTTTAGCAGGGATTCGGTAGTGATCATGTCAAAGGCCCCTTTGGCAATTTGATGAATCCATGGATCCCTTCTCAGGGTAATGTTTTAAATGCATAAAATAAAATATGTAAAATTGTAAAGGAGACCAATTATGAAGAAATACAAAATATCAAAATATTTTTAAATGCAAGGTTTAAGATTGTATGAGCATTTTTACAAAAACAGTGAATAACAACTGCAAATGAGTCTGATAGCAGCCATCCTTTCCAAGGAGTGATGAGCATAAATAATACTTTGGCATAGGTGTGACAATTGGAATATGATATGAAATTATCTGTGCCTTCTGTTGATGACAAAGTCACAGCACTGCTAATACCACTGTGGTTGATTGTCTGCATTCAAAGTGGAACACTACACAAAATTTCAGTCAGAGGTTAGTGATGATACATGTGTAATATTTTTCCTCACCCAAGTTCATGGATTGAAGTTATGAACCCCTGTCATTGAACGACACTGATAACATTATCTCCACTGTGTAAAATAGTAAAGATTTGAGACTACCTAATAGGATTTGAATTTTGAGTAATAAATTTGCAGAGATCTGTCCCATCTTTTGCTCCTACCCTTCTGCAAGAAGTAGTGTGTTTCCAGAAGATAAGGTTTAGGAGGGACAATCTGATTACAGAAAAAAATAACCTCACCCAAGGCCTCAGGCAGTTGCCTTTTTAAATTAATGGATTTTGAAGTGTTTAGAGGTATGTGCACTAAGGCAATGCAACCAGGCAGTCATGTTTAGTAACTTCAGCAGGTCATTTTGTTTGTTAAAGACAGCATATTGTCAGGGTTGTAAACCAGGTCCCCTCAGTTGCTCCTACAACAGAGCAGAGTTTTTCATAAGCACTCTGGCTTCCGGTCAGACCATTCCGTCTAGGACATGACCAGCACAAGGTGTTTAGAAAGTGCTGAAATGTGGGCTTTGGTGGGACAGAGCTCAGGTTGGGGTGTTTGTGTCTCCCCCAAATTCATATGTTGGAATCCTAATTCCCAAAGGTGATGCTATTCATTGGTTGGGCCTTTGAGAAGTTATTAGTTGAGGTGGGGACCTCATGCATGGGATCAGTGATTTTAAAATCACAAAAAAATTACCATTTAGCTCCCTAGCCACCTCCTATGTGAGGATACAAGAAGTCTGTGACCTGGAAGAGGACTGTAACCTCACCATGCTGGCATTCTGATCTTAGACTGCCGGCCTCCAGACCTGTGAGAAAAAGATGCCTGTGGTTTTGTAAGCTACCCCTCCTATAATATTTTGTTTTAGCAGCCCACACAGACTGACACCCAAGGTTCGCTGTATACACGAGAGTGCCTTGCTGCCACTTCCACCAAAACCTCCCTTGGCAGGCAGAGCCTGTGTCAGGAGACTTAATCCATAAGATCTGCACTCCAGGTCTGACTCAGGACTGTACACTGAATTTCTTTCTTAGTATATTCATTTATAAAATGCGTATAACCAAATAAAAACATACCTGTTCTGCCTTCTAAAATGATTTGTTTAAAGCATCAGATGTGGTAATACATGCCAAAACCATTTATTAGAAGTTCTGAAGTGCAATGCAAATATAGATAATAATATGGTAGTAAAAATAAACATAGTGAACATTGTACAAGCAAGTGAAAATTAATGTGACAAGACTTTATTTATTCAAAGAATATTAAATAAAAAGGTACCACTATTTTTAAATGAAAACACATTTTGATTTTAAAGCTTTAGTCCAAGGATGTTCCTAATAATGGCCTACATTTTTATAGAATTATGTTTTCAATATGTTTTATAATATAAATAGGATAGACTCCCATTTAGACTCTTACATTTAGACTCCTTAAATGTAAGATTTCTGACTCAAAAGTTTTATCAAGATTTCAGCATTTCATTGAACATCTCATCTAATGACAGACTTTAATTTTCATATTAAAGCAGAACCATAGATAACACTTTATAAGTAAAACCTAACTATCCAGTAAGAACTTAGAAGAGGCTTACAAACAAGAGTTTAGTACAGGGCAGTTTGCAGTAGGTAAGAGTTTTTAAAGCCAAATGCATGCTTTAAAAGCCTCTCAAAAATATTCCTGAGAAAATCTTAAAACTGAAGATAGTGATTGATGAATGTGATAACATTCTAAGTATAGTAACAATGATGAAGAGCTGAAAAATCAAATTGATTCCCCAGGAAGGCAGGAACATATTAAGAAATGTCAAGTTGTTAGGGGTTCTCAGAGGAAACAAGATGTGTAATTTTTGAGCAGCAGGTTATGATAGTGTGGAAGTCGATAACTTTGACCGTGCATTTTTGGTGGTTGTGTGTCAGAATAGCCTAAATCACTTTTCAAAATACTTTTCCTCTTCATACCTCAACCACCAAATATTTATATCTCATAGTCTAAAGTATTTCAGGAGTTTATTTTATTTTTAAAATTTAACAAGATTTCATTAATATTGTTCAGGGGTTTGCATGCAACAGCTTTCAGTTTAGAATAATTAATGAGGATACTAAAATTGAAAAAGTAATTGGAGAATTTTTAGAAAGATCTTGTTAGTTTACATTGCTGTGAAGGAAATATGGAGCCTTGCTAAAAAACAGTGTTATTTTAAAAGCTATTATATGATTCCAGAGCTAGGGCAGGAAAACATCAGATAAGCCTCTGGCACCTTATGTTACCAAAAAATAAAAAGTAAAAAAAAAAAAATAGAGCATACCCAGGAGGCATAGTAGCTAACCTGAAAGAGCTCCCTATTGCCAAAGTTAGAAAAACTTAAGCAACAAAATAAATAGCATAAATAAATGAATAAAATAATTAAATAAGTAAATGTTTAGATACCATGAACTTAAATATTTATGAATCCATGCTGACACAAAACATAAATGGATAAATACATAAATGGGGTTAAAGTAACAACTCTAGTGAATAAATGTGGAAAGAATGAGAGAAATAAGAAAACCACCATGAGAACACCAAAGTAAGGATTGCTTTTGTATTGGATACACTGATAGATGCTAAAAATTGGTGATTAAACATTTAAGCAGAATCTGGATATTTACATAGTCCCACAGTATCTACCTCTCCAAATGTGTAATTACAAAGATAAAAATAATAACATTGCAATGGAGAAACCTGACACACACTTTATTAACCAAGTGATCAAGGTTGACATCACCAGTAATATGTGTCAATACAATGCACCTCGATGCAATGCACAGAGAAGGGCACGTCCTCTCTCTGGCACCTCCCCAGTAATGTACACACTCCATCTATTGTAAGAGAACATCACACAGACCCAAATCATTGGGTAGTATGTGAACTGGCAAGTCATAAAAGATAAGGAGAAACATGAACAGTCAGAGATTGTAGGAGACCAAAGAGATGGGGCAACTAAATTCAATGCAGGACGCTGGATTGGATACATGGCCAGACATGAAAATGTTAGTGAAAAAAATTGGAGAAACTTGAGTAAGTCTGTGCTTTAGATAATAGTTTGGCACTGAGGTTGATTTCTTAGTTTTGACCGATGGTCTTGTTATGTGCGATGTTAACATAAGGAGAACCTGGGTGAAAGATATGTGGGAACTGTATTATACTTGCAACTTTTCTATTAAGGCTAAAGTATTAATCTCAATGTAAAAAGTTTTTTAAAGAACTATTATAATAAAACATACATGTACAATACGGTAATGACTAACACTTATGTAACAACATGTGCCGGGCATTGTTTTAAATTTTTACACATATTAACTCGTATAAGGTTTACAACATTCTGTAGTCGCTATTAGCATCACCATGTTAAAGATGATAAAATTGAGACAAAGAGAGGTTAAGTTTTTCCTGAGGTCACACTTCTTGATAATGGTGAAGGAAGGACCTTAACCAGAATTTTAACTCTACAATATGCATTCTAATTACTGTGTAGTGGTATCCAAGATAAGTGACTTTCCTGTGAGAAATTCTGTCCCTATAATGATGTTACCTTTGCTTTAAACACCTTGGGAATTTATTTCAGAATTTCTAGCACATCCTTTTGAACATCCTGCATGTTAGCAAATGTTTGTCTTTGAGAATGTGTTTGTTCTTTAGAAAGTATTTAGGGCCAAGTAAGCTAGGTAGTTTGAAATAATAAGCTGTGAGGAAAGAAATAATCTGTGGTCATACAGTAATGACTCCAGCAGTTTTTTGTCTTAGGATGGGTTTTATTTTTAAACTTCAAAGAAATAGTTTTAATCATCTTATTCAATTAAAATACATGACATACATATAATTTTGATTATTAAACATTATATCCTTGAATATCTTTCCTTAGCTATAATTACTCATCTGCATCATTTTTAATATTTAATTCTATGAATATATTATACTTCATATAATCAAGTATCTGTGTTTAGATATTTGGTTTCATTTTTTTAGAAAAATGATTTTATGAAGATCCTTGCATGTATATTTTGTATCAATTTTTTTCATTTATATGCTTATGCATTCATCCATCCTTTTTTGCATTCATTCATTCAAGTATATTTAGGTATTTTTAACTGTTAGGTGCCAGGAACTGTTCAAGATGCTAGCGTTATGGCAGAGAACAGAACAGGTTATCCCTTGCCCTTAGGGATCTCATATGCTTTAGAATAAATCCCTGTGAATAGAATTGCTGAGTCAATAATTAGATGCACATTTACATGTTTTGACCAACTTGTCACATCGTTGCCTAAGGAATTTGTGGCAATTTACAAACCCAACAGAAATGTTTGAGAGATGCAATCAACAGATTTTTTAATTACTTCTCTCTCTGTTCTTTGCTGTAATTTCTGTTGAGCTATTTGCAAGGTGACTGAGTCTTCTGCTATCTCCAATCTATTATGAACCTTATCTAGTGAAATTTTATTTCCGATATTATATTATTTGGTTTTCAAGTTTATTTTTTATATTTTGTATTTTCAGCTGACATGACATATTAATTCAGTAAGGCTGAGCATAGTTTCCCTACATCCTTGAGCATAGTTATAATACCTTTTTAAAAATCCCTGTCTACTCATACCAACACCTGGGTTACTTTAGAACCAGTTTTTATTAGTTGTCTATTGACTATGTATCATGCTTTCTTATTTCTTTTAATGTTATTTGCATTATATAATGGTCATCATAAACAACAGTGTGGAGACTCTAGATTGTGCACATCTCCCTCTGGAATCCTCCTGTTTGTGGTTGTTGCCTAGTGTCTTTAGACAGTTTTGTGTATTTTCCAGAACTCAGAGTTGTACTTTGGGACAGTTGTTCTAATAGGATCCCCTTGGCCATGGCCAGAAATAAAATTCTTTATAAACTGATTCTTGAAAGCACTTCTCAAATGTGTTTTAAAATGCTTTGAGTGTCAGAGTATATTTTGCAAACAGACCAATACTGTACATACAAATTTGGGGGGCTTTTAAAAAATCATTACTTTGTAGCTATATCCTGTATATAGATATACCTTTTCTTTCTCATTTTAAAAGCTATGAATGTGTTTGATAATGTAGAAAAAATTTCCAATGAAATTAGATCAACATTGAAAAAGTAACAAATTTACATTGACTTTTCAGGAATTCTTTGCTTTATAATTGATAAGTATTCTTAGGAGAAAGAACAATAAATAGATATATTTAAAAGTAAAAAAAAAAGCAGAAAAATATAGATAGGACCACCTATAATTTTCAGCTTGGATCCTAATTTTTATTTCTGGACATGCTGAAACTACCTATCTTAGTCTTCAGGTTTTATCCTTATGCGCTATTTGTAATTAGAAACAGTTGAATTTAAATGGTTTCAGATTTATGGCATGCCCTACATCTGTTGCTAGTGATCTTCAAGGAAGAAGAATAAATATAACACTTTCTGTATGACCGACTAATGCATTGTTACCAGTGAATGATGGGAGGTACTGATTTAGGTCACTCCATGAGGACATACCTAGTTTGGAATGAGTTGCAAATTTGACACCCACACATGCTCCTAATACACAGGGGAAACTAAATGGAAGTCCCCTACATATGTGCATACATAGGAACCTAGACTCTACCTATGTTCTTATTTTTATCTCATGTGAGTTAAAATCAGATGAACATGTATATAATCCACAAATATAGAAGATTCAGCTCAACTGTCAAAATGTTCATGGATTCTGAAGATCTTCCCTGAGGAATCCAGCAGATATTAATGTTATAATGTGAAATTATCTCCTACAGAATTTCCTGCCCTCAATTTTATTATTTAATGTTGTTCTTGTAAACAACTCCCCAAATTATTTAGAAAATACTCATATAATGTATCTTGTTCTTTTCATAAGTATGTTATATTTGTCCAGCTCATTTGAAGCACTTTATATAAGTTAATTTCAAAGTATTTGTGCCATTCACAGTAGATTACTGAGAAGTGAAAAGATGGTTAAATTATTTGTCACTATGCTATTAGATTTTAAAGGCAAGGAAGACATTTAAGACATATTATAAAATTAAAATACTTAACATAGAAAGTGTTATATACTTAGCCTAGAACTAGGTACTGTTACATACAATAATTTGATATATTTACTATATTAAATATATGATAAATAAGCACCATAAGTAATTAATAGAAAAGAAGGGCATCCAATAAATGGTTAATGGCTAAGTATCTAAAGCAATAAAATTTATAATACCACTATTATGAATTCACTAAATATTAAGTTAAACACCTGAATATTTTTGAACTGCTAAACATCAAATCTCAGAAAACAGAGGAAACACAGGGAAGAAATAAACTGCAGGAAATAAAAAAAAATTTTAAATTGAGATATCATTTTTAACAAATATTAAAAATAATGAAAATCTGTATTAACTGAAGCACTCATAAATGCTAAAAATATACTAAAACTCAGAATATAAATGGCCAAAGGCAAGAAGCAATCATCATGAAAAATATAATAAATATATAAAAGTATTTAACCTCTTATAAGTAAAGGAATGCAAGTTGAAATGGCTTTGAAGATGTATTAATATTTTCAATCCCAAAATTAACAATTGTTAAATAATAATAATACCCTTTATACTATCAGTTGTACACTGATTGGTAAAATTTTTTTTGAAAGTAGTTGGAATTTTGTATCAGGAACTGTATACATGCTAATATTATTTGTTGTTATTATTGCTTTCTTTACAAAGAATATATTGATAGGAAAGAATCCAAAATATGAGAAAATTACACTATAGGGATGTTTGTTTTAATGTTAGTCAAGACAGAAGTATTCTACTCCACCTAAATACCCAATCAGTAAAGAAATATTTAAGCAAGCCATGGTAAATTATGGTATACCCACAAGAGTCTTATGTAGCCATTAGACATAATGTACACATGGACCCTCTAAGGTCATGGCAACATGTTTATTGGGTACAGCTAAATTAAATATCACCATATAAAATGGTAAAAACAGTATGATTATATTTATAAAAGAAGAACACTTATGAAAAGAATATGAAATTAATACTTCAAGAAAGGTTCTGAAGTTAGAAGCTGCATTCATCTGCTCCTGTTGCCAAACTGGATTTACAGCTAAATTATAGAACAATCAACCTGAATAACCAACCGAAGGCTAGCTGAACTGAAATAGCACACCAAGATTTACAGAAGAAGCCACATGGAGACTGGTAAGAAGGGCAGAAACATGGAAAGGCCTGGTCCCTGCACCTACATGCCACGTGCAGTGGCTAAGAAGCTGGAGGGATATCTGGGCTGCAAAACTCTCTCTGCCCCAGGAGTATGAGGTCTCAGGCCCACATAGGGATCCCCAACATAGAGCGACAGAGAAAGAAGAGGAGCTCCCATTGCATCTTGTGGTGAATATCAGTGGGGATGCAGTCCACTTGGGAGAGAAGAAAGCCTGCTAGAGACCCAGACATCACCTTCCTGGGGTGGAGCACTCCTTATTATAACATTAGCGTGGGGAATGAGCTGCCTGGTCCTCCAACCACTGGTGACACCACCCTGCCATGTTCTGGTCCTACAGAAGTGTCTGCTAGCTGCACGTAGCAGGGACTTAGGGGGCATCCTTTTTCTTGAGAAGCTCTTAGCAGAGACTCAGAGAGTGATTGAATAGTGTGAATTCATAAAGGGGTCTATTCTTTCTCACCTTAAGTGCATAGCCAGTTCCCTCCCTCCACCTGTTGAATCACCTGGCCTGCCTTGCTACACTTTGTGGCCCCTCCCTGCTTAGTTAAGTCCTGCAGGGGGGATCAGAGTGCTATAGAGAGCTGGAACTTTCAGAGCATGTCTCCCAGGGAGGCTTTTATCTGGGAATCACAAGGGTGAGTACTGCTTTGAGTGGCTGCATCATGGCTGGGGGTGGGATGACTCTTATCTAAACTGCGAGCTCAGCCTGCCTATTTCCCCAGTGGGAGACCATTTGACCCACTTTTCTAGGAGCCAGGAGTCCCATCCTGTTGAACTCAGTCCTGAGGGGATCTGAGAGCTGTTCAGAGCTGGGACCTTCTATGCACACCTTTCTTGGAGGCTTTTGCTTGGTAAGAGAAAGATATGACTACCCTCCTACTATAGGCTTACTGGTACTACCCCTAATGAGAGACTCTTTGGATCTGTCCTCTCAAGTTCTGGTGGCCCAGCTCTGCAGAGCTCAGTTCCACAGAGGGGGAGGGAAAATGCTTGGAGCTGGGACATTTAAAGTGTGTCCCATGAAGGCTGCTGTCAAAGACTGAGATGCTTGGCCTTATCCTGTGGACACAGCCAACATAGACTTTTTTGACCTGTCCTTTCAAGCCCCAAGGTTTTGTTTTGCTGAGATTGCTCTTGCAAAGGTGACAGATGTCTGTACCCAAACTGAACCTATGACACACTCTTTCTAGGAGAGCTGGAGTTGGAGACTCTGACAGAGGCTGAGTGGTATGGCTCAGGAGCAGGAGTCACTTTCCTCTTTGAGTGCGTGATTATGCAGTCCCCAAGTAGGGGACCCATGGCCCCATCCTCCCTGTCCTACAGAGCTTACAACCTATGAAAGGGCCTGTGGGTTGCAACCAGCCTGGGCCCACTCTATAGTCTTTCTTCAGAAAGCTTTTAAAGAAGACCAGGCAAACTCAGGGGAAGGCAGAGTAGCTGATAGGTAGAGATCTGAAACTTTAAGGAGCTTCAGATCTTTTATAGATTTGTCTCAGCTCTAAGCTGTACCCTTGTACAGAGATTTGTTCCTCCCACACAGACCCAAGCCCAATAGAGGCAGCCACAGACTGTGAATGGTGTGGTAGTTCCAGACAAGTAGCCCAAAACTGGTTACACACAATGTCTGACATTGACCTGTACCTGAACTCTACCCAAGTGGACCCAGAAAAAACACCATCAGTGACAAACTTCAGACAACACCAGAGCTTGATCCCAATTACCCACACAAAGGACATACCAAAAGGGGGATTCTGGCATGTACCAGGCCCTTCTGGGAACAACTCTTCTTCAAGGGGCAGACCCCGCACAGCAACTCATACATGGTAATCAAAGTTTATCCTTATTGTCAACCAGCCTGAAGGGTTCACTCCATCCATGATAGGGCTAATGAAATTCAAGACTCAACTAGAACAGGAGGGTGCACATAACCCACAAGAAACATTTCTGGAACACCAAGTTTGGGTGATCTGGAAGATTGGACCACTGAGCCCAACAAAACATATATCCATCATAACAACTTTGGATGTCATAGCAGATCTACCTAATACACAGAGACAAAATGAAGAGACAAAGGAAAGAATTTGGCCCAAATGAAAAAAAAAATATATATATATCCCCAGAAAAAGAATTGAATAAAATGGAAACAACCAAGATACCAAATGTATAGTTTAAAAGCATATTTATGAGGATGATCAAGACCTTAGGAGAAGAATGGATGATTTCAATGATAACTTAAACAAAGAGATAGTAAGCATTAAAAAAGACATAAAGACCATAAAAAACAGTCAGAAATAAAGAATACAATATCTAAAATCAAATATACACTAAAACGAATCAACAGCAGATTAGATACGGCAGAGGGTCAAATTAGCAATTTAGAGAACAAAATAAAAGTAAGCATTCAATCAGAGCATCAGAAAAAAAGGAGAATTTTTAAAACATTTAAAAAGTCTGAGGGACCTCTGGAACAGCATTAAGTGTAACAACATCTGCATCATAGGGGTACCAGAAGGAGAGGAGAGTGAGCAAGGGATAGAGAACCTGTTTGAAGAAATAATGGTTGAAAACTTTTCTAACTTGGTGAAAGGAAAAGCCATATAAGCTCAGGAAACACAGAGAGGACCAATAAAGATGAACCCAAGACACAATATAATTAAAATAGCAAAGGTTAAAGACAAAGATAGAATCTTAAAAACAATGAAAGAGAGTCAGTCAGTAACTTACAATGAAGCTCCCATGATGCTGTTTCTCAATATAAACACTTCAGGCCAGAAAGGATTGGCATAAAATATTCAAAGTGATAAAAAGCAAGGAACTACAACCAAGACTACTCAATCCAGTGGCTCTCATTTAAAATTGAAGGTGAAATAAAGAACTTCCTAGACAAAAAGAAGCTAAAGGAGTTTATTACCACCAAACAAGTATTGCAAGAAATGTTAAAATGCCTGCTCTAAGAAGGAGGCAAATACAAGAAATAAAGAGAGGAACATATGTATAAAGAATATGATGACATAAATAAGTACCTATCATAACCTTAAAAATAAATATATTAAATACTCCAGTCAAAAGACAGAATAGCTGAGTGGGTAAGAAGAAAACATGACCATATATATGCTGTCTATAAGAGGCCCACCTCAAAACAAAAAATGCACATAGACTGAAAGAGAAACAATTACTTTATGCAAATGGAAATGGAAAAATGCATGAGTAACAATATTTATACCAGACAAAATAGAGTTCAAAACAAAGATCATAAGAGACAAAGCAGGTTACTACATAATACTAAAAGGATTGATACAACAAGAATATATAACCCTTGTAAACATGTATGCACTCAACATAGGAGCACCTGAATCTGTAAAGAAAATCTTGGTGGACATTAAAGGAGACATTGACATCAAAATAATCATAGTAGCAGATTTTAACACCCCACTGACATTAGTGGATACATCTTCCAAACAAAAAATCAAGGCAACAGTGACCTTAAAGACACACTGGATGGGATGGATTTAATTGATATTTACAGAAGATTTGATCCCAGAGAAGGAGAATATACATTCTTCTCAAATGCACATGGAACATTCTCAAAGATTGACCACATATTAGGACACAAAATAAATCTTAATAAATTCAACAAGATTGAAATTATATCAAACATCTTCTCTAATCACAATGGTATGAAACTATTGCACAGACTTATCACAAGAAAAAAAAATGAAACACATCCAAACACATGGAAGCTAAATAATATGTTATTAAACAATGAATGGGTTTACAATTAGATCAAGGAAGAAATCAAAAGTCACCTGGAGACAAATGAAAATAAACACAACAACCCCAAATCTGTGGGACATAGCAAAAGCAACACTGAGAAGGAAGTTTATAGCATTACAGGCCTGCCACAGGAAGCAAGTAAAATTTTAAATAAACAAACCAAGCTAACACCTAAATGAACTAGGAAAAGAACAACAAACAAAACCCAAAGTAAGTAGAAGTAAGGAAATAATAAAGGTCAGAGTGGAAATAAATGATATAGAGACTAAAAATACAATAGAAAAGATCAATGGAACCAATAGCTCGTTCTTCAAAGAAATAAACAAGATTGATGAAACTTTAACCAGATGCATCAATAAAAAAAGTGAGAAGACCCAAATAAATAAAATCAAGAATGAAAAAGGAGAAGTAACAACTGACACCACAGAAATACAAAGGACTGTGAGAAAATACTATGAACAACTAACTATATGCTAAGAAACTGAGCAATCTGGGTGAAATGTATAAAATCCTAGAAACATACAATCTTCAAAAACTGAATGAGAAAGAATCAGAGAATCTGAATAGACTGATTACAACTAATAAGATCAAAACAGTAACCAAAAAATCCCAGCAAATAAAAGTCCTGGACCAGGTGGCTTCACAGGTAAATTTTAAAGAACTAACACCTATCCTTCTCCAACTATTCAAAAAAATTCAAGAGGAGGGACAAGAACAGGCATACAGATCAACGGAATAGAATAGAGAACACACACAAAAAACCCATGCTTTTGTGGTCAATTAATAGTTGACAAAGAGGCAAGAATATACAATATGGTAAAGACAGCCTCTTCAATAAATGGTGTTGGGAAAATTAGATAAATACATGTAAAAAACAAAAACAAAAATAAAACTAGACCACCAACTTATACAATATACAAGGATAAACTGAAAGTGGATTAAAAACTTAAATGTAAAGCATAAAACCATAAAAATCATAGAAGAAAACATAGGCAGTACAATTTTAGACATTACTTGTAGCAATATTTTTGCCAAAATGTTTCCTTGGGCAAGGGAAACAAAAGAAAAAATAAATGGGACTAACATGAACCTAAAAAGTTTTTTTGCACAACAAAGGAAACCATCCACAAAATAGAGAACACACTGAATGAGAGAATATATTTGCCAATGATTCAGTACATCTGATAAGAGGTGAATTTCCAAAATATATAAAGAACTTATACAACTTGAAACCAAGAAGACAAATAAACCAATTAAAGAATAAGCAGAACCTGGATAGACACTTCTCTAAAGAGAACAAACAGATGGCCAATAGAGATGTGAAAAAATGATCAATGTCACTAATCATCAAAGAGATGCAAATTAACTACCTCAGCCTATCAGAATGACTGTCATCAATAAATCAGCAAACAAGTGCTGGCCAGGATGTGGAGAAAAGGGAACCCCAGTTCACTGTTGGTGACAATGAAGACAAACAGTCACTGTGGAAAACTGTACGGAGTTTCCTCAAAAAATTAAAAATGAAACTGCCTTTTAACCAGGGATTCCACTTCTGGGAATATATCTGAAGGAACACCAAACATTAATTCAAAATAATATATGCATCCTTATATCTACTGCAACATTATTTATAATAGCCAAGATCTGGAAACAGCCCAAGTGCCCATATATAGATGAGTGGATGAAAAAGCTGTGGTACATTTATGTACACAATAGAATACTATTCAGTTGTAAAAATGAAAGAAATCTTACATTTTGTGACAGCATGGATGGACCTGGAGGTTATTATGCTACATGAAATAAGCCATTCAGAGAAAGACAAATACCTTTTATGATCTCAGTTACGGGTGGAAACTCATGAAGAAAATAAAGTGGCAAACAAAATAAGAGCAGTGGAACAGACTGACAGCTGTCAGAGAGGGAGGAGGTTAGGAGGTTAGGAGTCTGGATGAAGGAAGAGTGTGGTGATCGCCAGAGGGATAGGGGGTGGGGACAGGTGGAGTTGGGCAGAGGTGGGAGGCATGGGGACAGAAAGGGACTTTGCTTTGGGTGATACACCCATGATGCAGTATACAAATGTTTTGTTGAGTTGTATGCTTGAAACCTGCAGGATTTTGTAAACCAGTGTCAATCCAATAAATTTAACTAAAAAATGGAAAACTGCTATGAGATCTATGGAAATTTATCATAAAAATAAATTCAAAACTTTAAGATTATATACAGTATGAAAGAAAGGCCATGAATAATGTTTATTCTCCTTTGTCTACTCCTCACATTTACTGCTAGACAACTGTTAATTTTTAAATGCAAATATAAAAGTTAAGGTTAAAAACAAAAATGCATCTTTAAGATTAAAAATAAAGTATATCTACATTTTTAATGGTTTTGTCAGTTTTATTACTTACTCTTTTACATTTCTTATGAAAACAAAGAACATTCAACAGGGGGCAAATTCAAGCATCTGTCTGGTTCTCAGAATTTCTACAGCTCTTAAATTTATAAACTGAGCCCTTAAACAGCATATTAGGCAAGATATTTTAAAACCAAAAATAAGTTTAATAATGCATTTTACCAGTAAAATCTAAAATATGTTGAGTGTAAAAATCAAAATGGCTGATGAAATTCTTCAATTATATAATAAATATCATCCTGGTGTTTCAACATAGGAAATTTCCGGAAAAAGAGTAGCCTTATAACTTCACTGGCAGCATAACACATACATAACCAGAGACCACTAAAACCTATGAAAATAACCCTCAGCTCCCACATGCCTTTGCAATCACACACCACGATTCCTCTTGTACCATAAAATAAGCTAACCCTAGGAGAGTTTTGTCACCAGAATCATTCTTGAGATACTCAGCTTCAGCATGTACATCAAAATTGGAAGTCAAAATTGGTCATTGCCATTATTTTTTAAGGCATAACTTATATATCTGAGAGAAAGTATGTTTATTTAAAATCTCTAAACAACCTTCTTTTTGAAAACTTTCAGTGACTTGCTGAAGGGCAAGAGCTAAATTAGAGTTGGAATTCTGACAGAAAACCCAAATCTCTCGACTCATTTTCAGTGCTCTATCCAATAACTTATGTTGCTATTTAGGATAATTTTAATTCTAATTTTCCATGGTTAACTTTAAAACATATTTTTCTAAATATACTAGTAAAATATATTTTTGCTTTCTAAAATTAAACAGCTATGAAAGGGAGCTTCTTAAGCATTACCATTATTTTAATAACTGGTTCTTAACATTACCCACCCTGTGTTTCACACAGAAGATTTAAAACAACAAAAGCAACATTTAAAAACCCATTTCTCACCACTACCATCATCAATAAAATATGGGTTCTTTTCAAGGAAATTATTTATAAATTTTAATTAAAACTTTCCAAGTGACTTTTAACTGGCATTCTAACTCTATCCCATTCCTTAAAATAATGCAGCTATTTAAAACCAATAGGAACTGCTTATTGCAAGTGACAGTGAACATACTGGTGCACTGTATGTCATCCATATATATGAGTCAGGGAATAAAATCTTTGTAAATCACAATACCCTCTGTATCCTATTCCCAGGACTCTTAATTATAAGCATATTGGAACCTCCTATCCCAACAATAATAGACAAAAATAGATGTCCTAAAGCAATATAAGATACTGGAGTATTTCTAAACATCACAGATAAACTAAATAGCACTGAACATATTTTTGTGTTATGTTAATTTCACATATGCTAGGTTTTGATACATAATGAATGCATGTTATATTATAAAATTTTATTAATATTAACTGATGCCTAAAAATAGATCTGACAATAATTTATTGTGTTTCTCTTTCTACATTATGTACATACATGAGTTTTTTCCCCTAGGTGTTTAGAGGGTATTAAGAATTTAGGAATATTTCAACCCTTCAGTGTCCCAATTAAAGCCAAAGCTGAAAGGTCCTCATTTTGTTACCCAGCATGGACTATTGACAGCTCACCATTTACAAGACATACCCAAAGATAGGCTTATCATGATTTAGTTGGTAATTAACTGCTTTGGCTGGAAACTTTCTGTGGTTAGGGTTGAATATTACTTTTCAAACCAGCTCTAGAAAATTTCTGTTTGTATTCACTATTTGCATGTAGAATGATTTTGAAACTAAAATTGAAGGTTTCTAATTTTATGCAGAATGACAGCTATGTATTTCCATAAATGTATGAGCATTTTGATATGAAGCTGTTAATTCTCATCTGAAGTCATAATTGTTCAGTGTGAAAGTAGGCCATGGGAATGAATAATAATAATAATTTGCCTTTTTGAGATCATAGCAATAATAAGCATAATTTTCAGAGCTGCACATAAGCAAAAGGAGATTTGCATGTAGGCAACCTGACAAGAGAGTTACTGGGGAGAGCAGGATGGTGAATTCCTGACAGGTGGATTACCCATCTTTGCAGCCACGTTGCCCCCTGCCCTTTCTTTCTGCATAACTGTAGCCTCTAGCCAGCTACCTGCCACTGCTGTACTGGAGACAGCGACAAAGGGAGCAAAAGAGAGGTCAGTGTAGGAACCCCAAGGGGTTAATACCTTTTATTATAAAGCTCAGCGGCATAACCACTTAGTTGTGACATGTCGTTTTTAAAGCAATTCGTTTCCTTTAGAAGAATTTACTTCTCGGGGTTGTCAAGAAATAAAAAGATTTTTTGTTGTTGTTAAATGATGTTTTAAAATTCTCTCCAATTTATGTTAAAGAAGGTAGCTAGGGTGGTTGAGAGTGAAAGACAGTGATACATGAAAAGGAATAAAAGAACACAGCAAGCATAAGGTCTGGCAACAACCATGAGAGTTGTTTGGCTGCCAACAGCAGTAATAAGGACGGGTTGTACTGGTTGAGAAAGCTGTTTAACTCAGATGCATCCAATAAAACACACAGCCTTCAAAAGAGATACAGTGTATAAATTTATATTTTGAATATCATCATCACCAACTCCAATCCTGAATGACTCAAAAAAATCATAGGAAAGAATATCAAATTGTGGAAATTGGTAGAGATTTTGTCAAAAATTAAGGGCTCACTGTTTAGTGTATGTATGAATGTGCATGGGTGAGTGAGGTGTGTTTGTGATTAGATCAAATTAACATGCATTCATTTGGGCTCTGTAGCATTTTCTGGTGACCCAAAGAACATTTTCAGTTACCTCATTGTGAAGGTTACCTTAGCTGTGAAGGGTACAGAGCAGGCATCCACAATCAAAGCTGGTCTCTTTACAATTCTGTATGTGTGAACCTGGACTATAAAGAGGAAATTAACAGTGATGGCATTACCACTTACACAGGGGACCATCTTTCCTTTTTGTGAACCTCATTCCTGGGAACTATCTATCCCCTCTGCTCTTTGTCAGACAATGGTGAGAGGTTTGCTCAGAATCAGAACTACACACACCTGCTTGTTTAATCCCTGGGTGATCAGCAGAATGCATTTGTAAAATGGCTGTCTGCACTGGAGATGTAGCCTTTGCCTCCAGTACACAGATTCCCCTTAGTGCAAAACCTAGGCGGCCTTTATGGGTATCGCATTAGCATTGTGCACAAACTGTTCAACTGCTTTTCTCTTGAATCCTTTTCCCTGACCCCAAACAAACGCTTTCTGAATTTAAAAATGTGTAATAGGTGGTCATTTGTAGGAGCCTGGAGAAATGCAAGAAGATAGCATTGGAAGAAAATTGTTGTTGCACTCTGATCTTGAATGAAATTTGATTTATTATTACGAAATAACAAACTACTCTTAAGGTTGAAACCTTTTTGCCCTACTTCAACCTGACAAAAAGGTTTACTTTCAAGTTGTAAACCCATCTGAAGCTTGGCCTCTAATGGAAAATCTGAGAGCTCCTTCACACGTAGCCATGGAAGCCACTGTGCTAATAAAAGGCTTCATTAAAATATGGTCAGAATCTGTGTGTTACGGCAATTTTCAGCTACAAATGGAAAAAGAATTGGTTGCACCTGTAATGAGAGTTCAATTAAATGATTGTGGGAAAATTGAGAAGGAAATTAAATATTGAACCTTTCATCATTGAGTCTTTATCTTGAAGGGAATAATGTATAGACTGGTGAAGAACAGAGTGGAGATTAGCAGACATGGCCTCTCCTCAGCTGTTTTCCAATCAAAGCATTTCTCTCTTCTTGTTTAGTTCTGTGATGGCACAGGATGATACAAGACCACTTGTTCCACACAACACAGAGATGTCAAAAAGGTTGACAGGCAGTGCCAGCAAAGCATTATGAACTTTCTAGATGCAATAGTAATAGTGCGCACTGTTCATTCTTTGAACTATAGATCAGGTGCAATGCCTGTCTAAATAATAGAAAGGAGCAAATACATAACCCCATGTCTCAGTTCCCAGCTGGGAGTATTGTGGGTTAATAATATCTCCCCAGATTCTCTTTCACTTGATGTAGTATTTTGTTGTATTTTCAAGTTACCTGAATAATCAGAATATCATTTCAAATATTTATATAGCAAATGGTTTTCAAATTCCTTCAGAGCATTTCATTTGGTCAAAGCACAACCCTTAAATAGTTTTTCTTTTTCATGTGTGTTATGCTTTGTTTAGCATATCTCTTTTCCTCTACATACTTAGTTTGATCTTTATTCCTCCCTCTAAAATTCCCGAATCTGGTATTTCCTAGCTGAAACATCCGCAGACCTGGTACAGTGGGTATGATTTGCTCCTGGCCAATGTTCAGGACCATTTGCCAACCTTCCCAGTGCTATCCCAAAACTTGTCAGGACATTAGGTGCGTGTGGCCCCCACAGAGGGATCCTAGGGACTCTTCTTAATTCCAACATATTCAAATTTAGAAAGGTTGGGTCTTTCTGATAGCCTGTGCTCAGATGAAATCTAATCATACCACCCCTAAATAAACCCATTAGCTCTGTCCTAATCAAGTCACAATAATGCCCATCATGCAGAAAAGACAAAATTGCTTCTAGCACACTGCCTCACACCTTGCAGTGAGTAATAAATACTTGATGAATGAATATGCAGGAAAGTGTACTAAATGGCAGAATGCACATTCTACAGCTAAGGTCAGAGCAATTACATTTTTGGAAGAAGGCTTCATGGGGAAGTAACAGTCAGCTGAATCACCATTCTACTTAAACACATAAATGCAATGGTTTTGTTTATAATGAAGCTGAAAACTTGAGAGAAAGTATCTATTTTTACAAATGGTTTTGTTTATAATGGAAGCTGACAACTTGAGAGAGTATCTACTTTTACTTTATATATTTACCTAAGTATATTTTACATTATTAAGACAGTAGAAGTTTGTTACCCATGTTTAAGTGCACTTTTTGCAATTTCCTTTTTTATGAATTTTGCTGTTAGTTTTCTTTCACAGTTCAGTCTTTGTCAATAGTTCCTGCCATCTCTGTTCTCTATTTTCTTGTCATGCAACTTATTTTTCAGACATGTTGTATTCTTTCTAAATGGAGGTTGGTAAAATGAAGGGTGGGAGGAGCAAGATTTTCCTATACGTGTTTGTTACATGTCATTTTTCTTTGAACCTTTAGAATAGCACATTTAGGTGAATAGTTGTAGCCCCAGTTTACAGATGAGAAAACTGAGTTTGGAAAAGTATGAAACTTCCCACAGGCTGCAAAGTATCAGCAGCAGAAAAATACAAAACAAGCAAAGAAAATGACAGTTTAGGAATGAGAAAGAAGAGATATTATTCTGTAATATCTGTAGATTGGAACACTTGCTGTGATGTTCAATTGCTAGACACCTGCAGTGTTCCTTTCCCGTTCTGTATCCTGATCATGGTTCAGGAGCCAAGCTGCGGGACAATACGAGGAAACAGGAGGGGGACTCCATCAGGTCGAGTGGAAGAGAAAGTGAAGAGTAACAAGAGGTACTACCATAAACCGGCAGTTAAAAGTCTAAGCTGACTCAGAAGATATATTGTCCTTGACAGCCACTGCAGTAGGTGGCAATATTGTACTGACTTGGAAATTTTGGGAAGCTTTTTTTTTCCTTTTTATAATCTCTAAAGTTAATCTGTATGACAGTAATTCCCTAATCACTGCCTCTTATATAACTGATAGCTACATTAAATTTTGATCCAGCATGAGAATCAGACAGGAAGTAGGTATCCCCTGTCCACACCTCCCTGAAAAATCAGACCCACCCATAAGTCCAAAAGTCCTTTGGCTCTCCACCTATATGTGTCCTAGCATCTGAAACCTCTGTCCTAAAGTGAATGTATTTCTAATCTCAGGCTATTACTTCTCTTTTTCAATTTTCTTAGTTAGAGAAACCTCACCCACCCAGTCACTCAAGCTGGCAACCTGGATGTGAGCCTTGCTGAGGCAATGGCGTAGTAGTTAAGAGCGTAGCTTTCTCAGTAAGTGGGTCCTCAGGCCAATTGCCAGGATTTGAATTTGGTTCTGACACTGAAAGTGTAACTTTGAAAAGCTTACTTACTTTACCTCTTTAAGTCTCATTTTTTTCCATCAATAAAATGGATATAACGATCATATCTTTCTCTTAGTGTTATTGTGTAAGTCACATGATACAACCCAAATAAAGTGCTTAAAGTAGTGACGGGTATTTATTGCGATCAAGTAAAAATTAACTATGATGATGACCGTGATGATTAGTGATGATCCTTGGCTTTTTTCCCCAATCATCCTTCACAAAAGCTCATCAAATTCTGCAGATTCTAAGTTCTTCCAAATCTTCCCCTTCTGTCTGTCACTTTGCCTTAGGCCCTAATCATTTTTCGTATAATCATTATTGAACAGGCTCCAAACCTGTTTCTTCTCGTTTCACCCACCTCTATTTGTCCTTTGTGCTGCCCCAGAAGCACAAAAACAATTTGTTTTCCTCTGCTTAAAATGCTACAGTAGTTTGACTACTGTTTATAAATTCCAACTTTATTTTACATTTTTTATTGCTGTTCAAGTACAGTTATCCCCATTCCCCCCCATTATTCTCTCCTGCCTTACACACCCCCACTGCCCACATGTAACCCTCCTTCCCAATTGTCTTTGTCCATGGGTCCTTTATACATGTTCCTTGACTTGACCCTTCCCCTTCTTTCCCAAACTGTTTTTATATCATAGCAGGTCTTTCATGCTATGGACACCAAATATTTATCTAGCAGCATCCTTGGCCTTCTGCCTCTCAGCCCTTACTTCCCATTCATGCGGGATGTGAATGAAAAGAAGCCAACATCGTTTCCCCTCTTCATGGCTTTACCTGGGCACTCACTTCTGCCTGAACTGTCCTGCCAATTTATTCAACTAACAAAACTGTAAACTACTTAAATCTCATGGAACACCTCTACCTCCTCTTTCTTACCATTCTCAATTCCTCAAAGTAAGCTGGTTGCTTTCTCCTTTATGAAATGCTGAATTTTGTATAAACTTCCATTACAACTCTATCACAGGGCACTGCAATAATAATAATGCAGCAATCACAATAATTATAATGATGCAATTATAATTACATAGCTAGTCTAGTCCTACTGATGCTGAGATCAAGCACACCACTTAGCAGAAACCTGAGTGGGAGCTCTGGGCAACCAATGGAGAATAGCCCCTCACCAAGAGGTAAAAGAAAGGCATACAAGCTAGCTGCCAACAATAATTCACTCCCAGTAACTCAAACTTCTATAAATGGAATAATCCTTGGCAGCTGGCAAGTTTTTTTAACCCCCTGAGTTGGGGGAAGGAGTCCCCAAGAACTTCATTCCCCTGGAAGATTATATAAATGGACTCTTACTCTTTTTTTGATGTTCATTGAAGATATTCTCACATAAATACTTCAGAGTATATAACTAATACCATATTACTTTTTTATTACTGCCATACAAATTATTACAAACTTAGTGGCTTAAAATGACACACATTATTCTGTTATAGTTAAGGATGAGAAAGTCTGCCATAGGTTTTACTGGGCTAAATCAGTTTTTGGCAGGACTATTTTCTACCGTAACCTCTAGGGTAAAATAGCTTTCTTTGTTTTTTAGACTGTTGACAGTATTTCTTGCAGTTGCAGAACTTGAGTCCCATTTCCCAGTGAGCTGTCATCTGAGGGCCACTCCCAGCTTCTAGAGCCTCCCAAATTTACCACAAATCACCCCTGCCTCTATGCTTTCATCTTGTGCCTCTCTGACCACACTCCTTTTAAAAACTAGTGTCATTAGATTAGGCCTATCTGGATATGACATCTAAAAAGTCCCTTTTGCCATGCAAGGTAACATATTCACAGGTTCTTGGGATTAGGGCATGGGCATCTTTGGGGAGTATTATTCTGCCTACTATACATTGGAAACAATAGTTACTGTCAGGCTGGTCCTTCCGAGAGTTAGAAGTTTAATGACATACGGAATAAAAGTCCCCTTGGTTCTCGGAAATAGGGTAGCTACCATACATTGAGTCTTCTAAATACCCTATTGTGTGGAATCTGAAAGAACTGGACATAGACCTGCATCCCTAGCATAGCAATGATTTGAATTGTGTGGGTGAGTTTCCCTTGTGCTGGGAAAGCATTTTGCTTCCCTCACATGTAGGGCCTTATTTAGCATGTGTTAGTTTGAGTTACGAAATGTAGGCATCTGGGGGAAAGTTAGTATATGCTATCCTAGGAATTCTCTGCCATTGCCTCTGCTTTTTCTTTCTCCTTTCCATTCCAACCTCTCATTACATTCCTGTTCACTCAATGGATATCGCCTGTTCATTATAATGGGCCGTTCAGCCCTGAAACTCCAGCTCTCTCAATCTAGCCTTCTAAACGATCATCACTCCCACTCGCTCTTCTCACCTAATCATTTCTCCCTCAGCCAAGAACTTGGGACTCTTGATTCTCATTTCACTCAAAGAAATGCCTTCTCCCTTGTCACACATTTCTCCCTTCTTTGAGCTGGACTGTCAGTTGGTGTTCACAAACTGCTCTGATTCCCAAATGTACTACTAAATATATTCCATCATGCTCTCTTTAGTTTTACAGATCCATCACTCAATAAACACATGGGCTAATGCCCACTGCAGGTTTTTAGAACTGAGAAATTTGGATCCAAATATGAACACTAAGTTCAAATGTGTTGTTGAACTAGTAATTATAGCTTCAGTCACCAGCAGGCATGGCTCTTCTTAATAAGAGAGTTTACTGACAGTGTGCACCTTAAAACCAGGGACTGTTTACATTTTAATCTCATCATGTCTGTGTTAGTTAGAATGTCATATTGATACCCCTATTTGAATGTAAAACAAGTAAAACATTGTTGTTCTCACCAGCGAAGGCAAGCTCAACAACAGATATCTGAAAAGAAGGAAGTCTTGTTCACTGAACTGAACCAGCTTTAGGGACTCAATTCTACAGAAAACCATAGATTTCTTCTCTCCTTGTAAACATCTAGGGCTCATGTTACAAATCAATAATAAAATAGAATGGTGTTCTTGCAGCCATGAGTCATTTCAATAAATCAGATTTGCATTTGTAAAAGCCATTGTATACTATAAAAACTTAATAGTGGGGTAGGAAAAAGACTGTAAAATCCACATGCAAAAGAAATGAGCTTTGAAATTAAGATTGAATTGCCATGATTTGAGAGAGAGGGAAAAATATATCTAATGAAAGGTTATGTCTTAAAAATTATCTTCCACTGACATTTATAAATGATCATTTTTTCCCTGCTAGATCTCTCCTTTATTATATGTACCAGCTTTAAACCTCAATAAAAGATATAAAGTGTCAAGGTCTTTATATGTAAGTTTTCCTGAAGATGTATTTTATGTTCAATATTTTGCCATATTTTAATCATTTAGAAGACTTTTTTTGTACATTTGTATGAATATATGCCATTGTTCATTTTTACTTTACATTTTGCCTAAATAAACATAAGGAAGAGTTTTGCTTTTCATTTCTTCTTTCAGTCATGGGGAGAAAAATTACTGTAATTTCTTAGTACAGGGCCAGGCAGTGATTTGGTGAAGCTAACTCATACTGGCGTTAAGCATGTCTCTTCTCAATTCTACATTCGGATATCACATTGGTAGTTTAAAATGGGCCAGTGGGAATAGAAATCAACAAATGCTACAAATCAGGGCTTTTATCCCCTGGAGAACTGGTTGTAAGCATTAACAGGTGTGCCATTGGTATTAGCATATATATACATCTTCTATACATCTCCTATAACAATACAGTTAGCTATGAGATCTGGGGAGTCAAGTGGACTGGTTAATTGTTTTGTTGTTATTGATGTCATGTGTATGGTTATTCTTGTTTTTATTTAGGTTTGGTTTAGGGCTTTTTTTTTTCTAGAGTGAACTAGGGACTTATCCTTTTCTACAGTGAAACTGTCATTATGGACTCTGAATCCTTTTTTAGTAGTAAGGTTGTGCAACAAACACAAGTAGTCACTGTAATAAACTATCAGCTAAAGAATCAACACACATTCTTAGAGATTCAAGGACTGTAAGTAAACTGAATTTTAAAGGAGAAATGAAATTGTCCTATGGGCCATTCAGTTAGTTTGAAGAGAACATTGGAAATGATAATAGCAGTAACAAATCAAGTTTGATCAGTGGGGAAAGGAGTTAGCTGTTTCCAAAAAGAATAGAATTATTTGAAAACATTAAGTGTAAATAATTCAGTTTAGAGATAGAATTATAAAAAATATACATATTTGAATCTTATAGCAAAATAATATGCACAGGAATCCAGTTCTGTATCTTCTACTTTTCCTCCAGTATCTCCACTTCAATCTCCATCAAGCTGTGGGTTTCAATTAGTTTAGCAGAGACAAAAAGCTTTAGAGGTTTTGGGATATATAAGATTAAATAACCTAAAGGATGGCCTCAAATAACAAAATATTCCTGAACCTGATATAGTGTGAGAATACAGTGTGTGTTAATAAGTTTTGCAATTAAAATGAACATGTTGACAGTTTTTCAAACTAGTAAGAAAAATTAGATTGACTTGCATTAGTAGAATACATTGATTTAATGTTTTTAAAAAATATTTTATTTATTTTTTAGAGAGAGGGGAAGGAAGAGACAAAGAGAGGGAGGGAAACATCAATGTGTGGTTGCCCCTCAAGTGCCCCCTACAGGGTACCTGGCCTGCAACCCAGGCATGTGCCCTGACTGGGAATTGAACAGGCGACCCTTTGCTTCACAGTCCAGTGCTCAATCCACGGAGCCACACCAGCCAGGGCTAATTTTTTTAAATAACATTTTTAATAAAGCTAAAAGAAGTCACCTGTATGAAACGCTTCCACTGAGAATATAAGTAAACATTGGCCACTGCTTTACAACTCTCAGTTAAACAAGACTAGCTGTGTTAAACCAGGGCTTGACCAACTATAGGCCAAATGTGACCTACCACCTGATTTACACAGCCCTTGAGCTAGGTATGATTTTGACAAGTTTAAATACTTGAGAAAAACCACAAGAAGAATATTTTGTAATGTGAAAATTTTAAGAAAATTCAAATTTCCGTAAAAAAAAGTTTTATTGGGACACAATCACATCCATTCTTTCCCATGATCTTATGGATACTTTTGGGCCATAATGATAGATTGGAGCAGTTGCAACAGAGATGATATGGTTTGCAAAGCCAAAAATTTTACTCTATGGTCCTTCTCAGAAAAAAAATAAAAGGCTTACACTAGGATTTTTTTTATTTTTAATCCATCCTTTTGATTTGAATCAGATTAACAAGATCAACATTTTTAAAGATATCAAAGCAACAAAAGTTAATTATGAAACATGTAAACAATGAAATAATGCATACGCAGTCTACTAAGTTTGTAACAGATTACGTTTTCAGGTTTCCCTTTCCTCTCAATCATCTATAGTCAAGAGCTCTTGAGCAACTGGTAGGTCTTCTATTTCTCATGTTCTCTCCTCACCAAAACACAGAGGATAAAAGGACAAAACTCTTTGGAAGTATTAGAGAGAAGTCCAATTATAATGCTCAAGGCAAAAATTAGGAGAGCTCTTTATTATATTGTATTTTATTTTACTGAATGCTAAAAGCAATAATTTGTCAAACATACTTTTCACATGTGCCCAAGTTTTGTAAACTGTTTTAGCATTACTTCAAGTTTTTAATACTAAGAGCTTCTAATCACTGGAATAATTGGGACCTTCTTGGAAATTGACCATATCTTTGGATGCATCTGTTACATTGTAAATATGAATATACCCTAAAGTCATTTGTCCTGCTTATATGCAAAGCAGGTCACCAGCCACAGGAAAAGAATGATCTCCACATTAACACTGGCCAAATATAGACAAAAGTAGATTTTGCAAAATCATAGATTTCTCCCCATGAATCCATTTTTATTACTTTCCTTATGTTACTAACTGTAGTTTTGAATAACTCTGTTTCTTCCCCTGCCCTGTATAGGTTTTCATAATTGTGGAGGAGGAATAAACAGAATTTCACTTCTCATTTTTAAGAGGCAAGATTTTTTAAGAGGCAAGATTTACTTTGAATTATCTACCCAAATTCCAAACCATCTTGAGGTCTTCAAAGTTTAAGATGAAGGCAGATGAGCAAAGTACAAAGATGCAGAGATTGCACGGACACTGAGTCAGGGCAACACACATTGTAACCAATAAGTAAGTATCCATAAGTAACCAATAAGTATTTATTGATATCCTAGTATATCAATAAAACAATTTAGGCTTCATTATCACTTGCTTAGCATTTTATCCTGAGAGTGGAGCCTGTGCTCTATTCCCCATATTGCAACAGAAAAAAATAGGTAACTGTGAGGTGACTATGTCAAGGTCACAAGGGCACAGACTAATATAGCCCCATTTTGAGGTTAAGTCTTCTGACTCCAACCCCATATCTGTTGCAATTACTATTCAAGGGAAACAGTGTAGAACTTAAGAAAAGCACCTCGGAGTGCTCTGTTAGACATTTTGGACCATCTAATTTAAAAACTGTTTACAGGAACAAATATGAAGGACACATAGACAAAAACTAGGGGGGATGGGAGGGAGGTGGGGACGGATGGGAGGATGGGCTGGGATGGGCGTAAAGGACAGAAAACTGTACTTGAACATGATTAAAATAAAATTAAAATAAATAAAAACTGTTCAGTCAATGTTATTTGGCTTATCAAAATTTAGCATATAAACTTATTTCCCCTCATCTTCTAGGAAAACTCTTTTCCAATGTTTAACACGGATTCATTACAGGGAATGCATTAGGAATTTGCACATATATACTTTCTTTTAGATGCGTGTGTATTATGTGTGGTCCACCATGGTGTGCAAGGGGGAAAAGAAGATGCACAATTAATGTAGAGATTTGCTTCTTAAACCAGTAACTAAAAAATAGAAATAGAAACAATATTTGGAAGCTAGTATGATTTTTTTTGGTTGTTTGTTTTGTTTCAGCAGCTTGGCATTTCTCTTTATTGCATGTTAGATTTAAATAATGTGAAATTACACTTGAATTGGTTTGCAATCTCATTTGGAGTTTATTCCATTTGTTAGCTGCCCCTTAAAGAATATTCCTTATTTTGCTTATTCAAGATTTGCATATTCTGTATATGCAATTTAGGCAAATGAGATCCTCATTTCTAGGATTCCCTACAAAATGAGAAAAGATTCTATTTTGCAAAACTGTAGTACAAAATAGTGGTATCTCTCTTCATGGTGCTCAAGATATTTTGATTTGATCACTGTGTTTTAGAAACTATTGGAAAATGATTGGATTTTACACAAGAGGCTTAACTTCTTTTTTAAGAAATGCTGTGAAATTGTATTGATTTACTTTGTGAATCACTGCACTGCCCTTCAAGAGATCTGAGCTGAATCGAAAGGACGTATTACAGTCACTCTGTCAGAGTAGGAGCCGTTCGTCTCACAACATTGCACAGTGTATATGGAACTTCAGAAATATTTCACTCACCTAAACTTTTATAGTTAAGTCATTTTAATGACAAGCTGGTATAAAATCTAATGGTCAGATCTCCTGATGTAGCTTTTTATTATGACAGGTTTGCATTCTGCTTGGCATCCAACGCTCAGTTTCTTACATAGACAGCCCTCAGCCACATGTTATTTGATTATCCTAATTAGTTAGTGTTCATACTTTTTCAAGAAACCCTCTGTTTTCCCTCATTCTGCCTCATCCCGTATGTCAACTTTATTTGGCATGGATACTTTTTCTTTACCTTTGCAAATCCCACAGTTTACCTTTTCCTTGTGGATAGGACTCAGGGAACAGTCCACTTAGGGATCTCAGCTTCTGTCTGTGGGATAGCGTTTCCACATGGATGGGCACATGACTGGCCCGCATTTTCACCTCTCTTCTTGCATGGTGAGGGTTTCAGGACTGATATAGAAATCTGTAGCTCCTGAAACTAAGAGTGCTATTTTTAAGAGTTTGTGTGAAGATAAAGAAAAATGTGATATCCCAAAACTTACAGGTCAACTTGATTTTGTATAGCAATGTTTCCTACTAGTTATTATTAGATAGACTTGCTTTTCACAAGATGGGATGCCTTAAGATTGTATTTATTCTCACAATGACATTTGAGTAACCAGTGGCTATTCAACCCTGTTTTCATACTGGCAAGCCTCTAGCCACTATATTTAATATTTCATTATTGGATATTTCAAAAGGCTAGCTAGGCTTCCTCTTTCTCCCCATTGAAGTAAGCATGGAGTAGACACAGAATAGTGAATTTGAACTTGTTTCTGGTCAACCTGAGAGCACGATTGTAGTTGTACTGGTCTCTAACTATATTGTGAACCCACATCATCAAGCCTAAAGATGATATCAGGAGCATTCATTTAACAACTATGTATTTTGTGATTACTGTGTGCAGGTATTGGAAACAAAACAGAAGAGAGACTCAGTACTGGTATTGCAGATCTTTCACGGAGTGAGATAGATAAATACAAGTAAAGCACCATGTAGTTAGTGCTGTAATAAAAATGCTACACAAACTCTTGAGTTTGTACCTAAATTAGCTTTTGTGAATCAGGGTATTCTATGTAGTGTAGATGAACTATGCCTCTCGTAAATGTCTAGAAAAGTTGAGTGCAAATTTTAACACAGAGAAGAGACTTGTAAAGTAAGCAGTGGCCAGACCAGGAAGGGCACTGCATGTTCTAATAAAGAGTTTATCCTGGGGACAAAGGGACACCACCAACAGGCATTTAATAGGGCTATCGCCTTATCATATCAGTTCTACAACAAAACAGAGAGTAACCAGTGATTAGATTTCAGGAAAAGAGATTTGAATGAAGAGAAGGCAGTGGTTTGAAGAGAGAACAGACCAGACCGGACTTGGCTACTGACTGACCGGAGTGAGAAATGGGTTTGTCAAGGTTAATCATGGCCTCAATAGTTGATGAAACTTTTATCTTAGGACATATCTGTGCTTATGAAAACAAACAAACATCTACATGATGAAGATGATTTCATATTTGTGTTTTGATTATACAATTGTATAAAATATTTATATAAAATACAAACATACTTCTTTAAATTCTTTAACAAGTAAAGCTTTCTAGTACCATATTTTCATATTTCCTTACTAGAAGGGACAGATGGAAGCTGCAGATTGGGAAGAGGTGATTAAAAAGTGAGAATTATCTGTTGGTGAGTCAGGCCTACAGCATCAAGGCAGTTGTATTCCAGGTACAGGATAAAGAAGAGAAGGTAGGAACTGTACCTGAGGGTATATACCTTCTGAAACAATTAAGCAGCTGCTGAAAGCTGGGACAGTTCGTCTTCTATTTTAAAGTCTCACATGAGCGTCTGTGTCAGTCTCAGCCAAATTCCCTGAAATACTGTCATATATTTCAGGGAGCTGTAAGGGGATCTTTTATTATTTCCTTTCAAATCCTGATGTGCCCTCTAGAAGTTGGTTTTAAAATACTTGTAGTTTTTGTAGTCTTTTTCCCCCCGGAACATACATAGAAGGCTTCCTTCTTTCCCATTTTTAAGTAACTACAAAGTTTACTTTTGAAGTAGAGATGCACTTTTCCAAGAAATTTTGAAGGTCTTCTATATGACAGTACAATTGGAACTTTAAGAACTTTGTGATATATTCAACTTGCATGATTTTTGGCTGCCAATTTTATTTTATTTTTTGAAAAGTCAAATGAAGGAAGGTTTTGAGTTTACATACAAATTCTTGTGGGGTATTTTTTTTAGGCATCACATGCTAGTTTATTATTGCATCACTTTTTTTTTTAATAAATAGGTAAGGACATTGCTTTTTTTAAAGATTTTATTTACTTATTTTTAGAGAGAGAAGGAAGGGAGATAGAGAGAGAGAGAGAGAAACATCAATGTGTGGTTGCTGGGGATTATGGCCTGCAACCCAGGCATGTACCCTGGCTGGGAATCGAACCTGGGACACTTTGGTTCCCAGCCCACGCTCAATCCACTGAGCTATGCCAGCCAGGGCTGCATCACTTTTTTTTTTTTTAAATAAAAGAGGTATAGTATCAAAATCCCCCTCTCATTTTTTTCTGTTTCCTTTCCTTCTCTCTCTTTTCCTGTATTCTTTTTTAGTTCAACAAATAATTACTCTTGGGATATTACATTTAAAGCATGTGCTAGCCCTGGAAACACAAAAAGAATAAGAGGCTATCCCTACTGTCAAGTGTTTAGAATTTCTTTCTCACCTGCTTCTTTCTTTATAACCTTTGCATTTTTTGGATCTTGCTTAAATTTTTTCTGCCTCTTTGCTCATAAATTTTAGACTAGTTTCATACATATGAGAGTAGGGGAGCATTTACTTTTTTTTCATTTAGATTTCAAACAGGCAAACTCAAACATGTGACATGTAAGCCCACTGAATGTTTTCATCCACAATGTGGAGGAAAATTTGGATAGCACATCTTTTCGTGTCTTCTTCTGGGTCACTTCTCCCTCTGGGAGGGAATGCCTTGGATGAGATCTGACCTTATAAAGCATGTTTGCATTTGTGGCTCTGCTTGACAGTCGGCAAAGTGATGGTGATAAGAAAAATGCCAACTGAGGCAGAACAAGGGGGAGCTTCGCGCAGGTAGCTAAAGGATGAGCTGACAAACACAGGCACACAGAGATGCGGACATTGCCATGCTCCCTTCGGAAGGCCACGCTGCCCTGGCTCTCCAGGCCCCACGAAGACCCTGCTGCTCCTGCTGCTTCACATCTTCTTGAGATGGGCATTCTATAAGGACTTTGGAAAAGCAACATTTTTTAGTCTCATGGAATTTTGAACCCCCTTGGCTCCTGATAATAAAGGCAAGTCTGTCTACCTGCCTGATGGGTAACAAGTCATTGGTAACAATTCCAGAGTTGCCCTATGTGCTGACCCAAGCTCTTTTTGCCAAGTGGACCACCTCCCCAGGAGGCTGAGGCCTCAGGACCCTGAGATCTATTCTTTCAGGTTCAAAAATAGATTAATTTTCTACAGGTGAATGACACTATAAATTTCTTGGCTATTTCTTTATTCTCATTTCACTCTGGTTGAATTTGCAACTCCAACCCAATTGTTACAATGACTCTGGAGTGAGGAGAGCCAAGGATTTTCTATTAACTTCCAACCTTAATTAGTACTCCCCACTTAGAGCAATATGTTAGCGTGGATTCCAAGGCTTTCCACTAGTTCACTGAGAGAGGACTGTAGAACATCAGGGATATATCCCATAGGCCAGGGAGGGGAGTGATAGCATGCATTCCTGACATTTCTCATTCTTGGTCTAGCAATATCCTAAATCTTTTAAGAGAGAGAAAGACAGACCTCTTGTGTGGCTCTCTCTGGGGCATACTCAGGCCAGTTGGATGTTGGCTGTGTTATATTACTAGGTCTGCAAGTGATGATGCACTGATATGCTAAGAAATACATCACTCAGGGCATTTCAAGCAAGCACAGAAATGTTTGGTAAAAATAACAGAGGACATGGATCCAACAATATTTTCTCCAGCCGATTTGCTTCTATGATTGCAAGGGAGTCTCAGCGCATAATCTTTCTTTGAGGCAAAATGGATATCATGGATCTGGAAGGATTTGCAAGGTTCTGAATACCCTTATCCTAACAGAAATAAAAATCTTGTCCATCAGTTTGTGGGTGGTCCTTGGAATTTAATCACAGGACCCTATCCTTGTGGAATACTAAGGAAACTGAACTCTGTCATATAAATAGATTGTAGAATTTTGAAAGCCTTGGAGTGAGAACCTTACTCTATGATAGACATGAGGGTCATCCATTCTACTACTATTGTTTCCTAGGTGAAGAAACTGAGGCACCTTAACCAAGTGGATCTCTAATTTTGAGAGGGAAGAAAACTGGAATTTATGCACTAGTTACTACCCACTATGTTATAGATTAGGAAACTTGGGAAGAGAGAGTTTAAGTAACTGACACATTTAAGATTACAAAGATAAGTTGGTAATACAGTCAGAATTTGAATCCAAACTTGTCCACCAAGCCTGTGTGTTCTGGGCATGAGATCATTCGCTCTCTGTTTTATTACCATTGTTACTATCTATCCTCCTGCCTATGCAGTTCACCTACTGTGTACATTATTCAACTAAAGTGCCATCTCTGTAGCTTTCCACTTAGTAAGTATCTGATAAACAAATTTGTGAGTTGTGTTAATGGTTGATAAAAGTCAGTGCCTCTAACTCTTACCGTGTGCCTACTTTGTGAGTCTCTAGAGATATAAAAGATAGACGTATCACCCCTGTCCTGAAAAAATGCTAGTATAGTATATTGCTATACTGCTATATATCTAACCAACTTATTGCTTTTTGTAAACAAACTTGATCAAATTATAACAACACTTACATCATTCCCAACACAGAGCAAAATGGTGCCTGATTTGGGGGGTTATTTCAAATCTGTTTCTTCTGAAACACTATGTTTCTTTCCCTTTAAAAAAATAAAATGTTAAAAATATCTTCCTTACTAAGGCTATCTGTAATTAATTAACAACTGCTTGAAAAGGTCTTTGAAAACCTCAAATAATAAGCAAAATGTAAACTACTTTTTCCTATAGCTTTTGTCCATTTTCTCCCCTGGGAACAATTGAAGGTCTTTCCCATCGTCTGGGCTAGTCATCATTAAAACCTAAAGAAGTAGAATTGGTGACATAAAATATCTACTTATAACCAGTCAGGCTCAGCAGGCAGGCCTCTAGCTCTGCTTCATTATTAAAAAAATGCTACCACTAGCATTTCTTACATCCTTTTCTGAAAATGTATTTGAGTGTAAGAGTTTTTTCTTTTCTCCCAGCAAGTTCTTGTTATTCACATTGAAATATTGCATCAGGTGATACCGTCTGACTGTGAGGTACTATTTATTTATTTATTTATTTATTTAATATTTGATATATTTTTCAACTGAATTTATTAGGGTGACATTGGTGAATAAAATCATATAGGTTTCAGGTGTACAATTCTGCGATACATCATCTGTGTATTGTGCTGTGTGTTCACCACCCCAAGTCAAGTCTCCTTCCATCACCATTTATCCCTGTTAAGGCACCATTTAAAACACCTATTGTCCCTTCTTGCTGGTGGCGAACAACCCATTCATCGAATTTCCAGACTTTAGAATTCCACAGAGGATTTCTTTAGAGCCAAGGACAAACAATCTCCTTCTCCATGTCCCTGTATTTCTGGCCTCGAGCAGAGTCATTTTCTCTCCTTTTATTCCATGGAAAGAGTTGGCAGTGACTCTGGAAGGAAGGAGTATCCTAGAGAATGGGTAACTTATAGTTGCTCCAATTATATTTTACCTTTCACCCTACTGCTCATCTAGCAGGAGAAAACAGGGCACATTCTACAGAAATATTAATAAATATATGTCAGTGAAAGCTATAAGCATAAGGGAATAAGAAAGTATTTATACTACTAAAGTAGAAAAAATATTAAATGAAAATATCTAGGCTAGTTTGATTGCAGTGAAAACATGACCCTTATCTCCTGGGTCTCAATTCAGGGCCATGCACGAGCACCCTGTGGAAACTTCATGCAACTTCCCAGTTCTGGCCTTCCACATACTTTTGAAAATAATTTTCAAGAGCTACAAAATATTTAAATATTTAATATTTTTAATATTTAAAGAGCTACAAAAAGTTGTTTACATTTCCAAACCATATAATCTCACTAGTGATAAATTATCCTAAAGAAATAATTCAAAATAAGAAAACAAGTGACATGAGAAGGACCCAGAGTTATTTATTATACATAGCAACTTAAATAACCTAAAATTTAATGAACAATATTAATTTCTATTCCTGACACCCCTCGCCCAACAATATAACACCACCTGCCTGTGCTGAGTCAGGAGCCTGTCAGAGTGCAGAGCTGGCTCCGGGACCGGCGGAACGGAGCCTCCTGGTGGCAGGTATCTGCAGGCTCCAGTATGGCTGCAAGAGTTGGGGGCAATTAATATTTATGTCATTGCTGAAGTTGTATTTTTGAAAAATAGACACTGCTTGTATGTGACAAGAAGAAAATAGAAAATAATGACAATAATCTGGCTTATTGAAAGAAAGGAATTGTACAATAATTATTGTTCTTTCATTTTGAATTTTGTTAGCATAATTTTAATGTCTATACAAACAATTTTAATGGGAACTATTGCCAAGCTAATGATATTTTTTGCTTTATTAATTTGTCTAAAAATCAAGATGTAATAACTTCAGCTGGCTGGACTCAAGTAGCTTAAACCCAGTGCCTTTAGAGTTACGGATTGTCTCAACTTGCACAAAGTATCTTTTCTTACCAATTGGACTGGAAAATAGATCATTCTTTCATCACTGGCATACATTTGGATTAGGACATTATCTCCCAAGATTAATATTATTCATTTTTAGGAAATGACTAGCATATGCATTTTATTATATTAATAACTAGGTGAGGAAGTCCTTTGGGAATGATTCGAGGCAAGAAGGATTTGTTTGAGGGAAGTGGGGAAGCTCAGTTAAGATATAGAAAAAGCGCAGACCTAGCGTTTGGCACCTGGAGAAGAAAAACTATGCAAGCTTCAATTTAACCTTGGGCTTCATTAGTCAACAAAGCTAGCAGGCTTTGTCTCCCAACAAAAGGGAAAGTCTTCTTTCCTTTTTGAATATTCTTGTTGGTAAATGGCTTCCAGGGGCCTACTTTGCAGATCACCCTTTATTAGAAGACTTTCCAAACATAATCATTGCATGCTTTGGGTCTTTTCCCAAAGTTTAGTTTCGAAGGGGGTGTGTGTGTGTGTGTGTGTGTGTGTGTGTGTGTGTGTGTGTGTTCTGTGCCAGGTGTAGTTCTTGGTATCTTAAAAACCTCATATCAAGACTCATTTGTTTAGTCTCCACCACTGAGCAATCAATTTGCCTGAAATGTTGCTGGTGGATTATACTGTTGTGCCACTTGCTGGTATTTCAACCTGTACTTCTCAAGGTACAGCTGCCTTGCACCCACCCACTATACAAACTCTTACAGGGAAGACATGTTAGGTCAATGGATGAGAGATTTATTAACCCATGGGCCTCCTAGTTTTAAACCCTAAAGTCACTGCAATCTTGATTCAAGTACTTCAGGCCACCGGGGTTGAGGAGGGTCAATTTCCTTCTCTTTCCTGATTATGAACAGCTCCAGTGGAAATAGTGCTTCTCAAATATTAATGTGCTTCTGAATCACCCGGGTCCTGCTGAAATGCTGATTCTGGTTCAGTAAAACTGGGTAGCACTTCCGATTCTACAGTTCTAACATGCCCTCAGTGGGCCAGCTTGTGTTATTTATCCATGGACTGTACTCTGAGTAGCTGTGGCAGAAGAGAAAAAAAACAAGCAAACAGTATTTTCCTACAACAAACTGAATATCAGTCTTCATTTTCCTTGCTAGTAATTCAAGGTGTCATTCTAGTCTAAACCTTTGAAATTTGCTAACAATTTATTCTGCTGTATAGAAATTCTCTTTTTCTTTTTCTTTTCTTATCTTACAGAAAAAAATGGGAATGCCATGTTCTCAGCTAATGTGTATATGATGTAAATAAATACTTTCAGACTTCCTGGGGAAAAGGGAAACAATTATTTTGGTGGTGCTGTAGAGTTAAGAATCTATATTTGAAGTCAGATATTTGACTTTAAGTCTGGGTGATTTTAATTTCATTGTAACGTTGGCAATTTTCTTATCTTCTACAATTGTTCTTTATCATCTATCAAATGGGTATGAAATGTTGAAGATTAAAAGAGAAAATTTATGTGAAACACCTTACAATTTTGCATAGTTACTAAATATTGATTATTCATTAATTTTCATGCATTTTTTCTGAAGTCACAATATATTTTATTGTATTTCATATGCAAGTAAGTATCTTTGAATTTCATTAAAGTACAAGAGACAGGGAAAATTTAAAAGAAAAAAGAAAAAAAACCCTCCTGAAGTCACTGTACCTCTAGAGAGAAAATAAACTGTTTGTTATAAATCTACACAGAATTTATTAAGAAAGTAATCTCCCAAACAATAAAAACATGCTAATTTTTTGAAAATCATTATTTAAGCTATTATAAGCTCTAGTGCTTTTATAGCTAACATTTTTCCTCTAGCTTTGCTAAATCTAGTAGTTTATCTCAATTATTAAGTGACACTAATATGTAAGTATGTAAGAGGTAAAATAAATCCATATTAGGCTTGCATAGAATGGCTTGTAAAACAATAATCAAACTTCACAAGAATGCAAAAATACTCCTTAATTATGATAATCATTCAAAAACACTGACACATGTATGTAGTAAGCAAAAAATATTACTTTCCAATTACTCTTCCCCAATATATGTAAATGTCAGCAAGCCTACTAAAAAGGTTGATCAGACATTAGCTCAAAACTGTCAAGGAGAATATCGAAACGGCACCTTCCAGGGCATGTGGGCAAACCAAACCCTGAGTGGAGACAGGCTAATTTATCATAGTGCAGTTGCGATGGCAACAACAGTTCTTGGTGCCATGTGACCCCGAGCAGTTTCTGTTGACTGACTCTAGCTCACTGTCAGTTCAGCAAAGGTTCCACTGTTTCCAGTGAAAGGGAAGAGCGAGCATTGATACTTGTTGAAAAGGCATAATAATAATGGTGTATCTCAAACCATGAAAGCCTTCCTTTGTCTCCTTGACATTTATTTTTATTCTGGCTAAAGGGACCCCTCTAATTTTTGCCACACAAAGGCCCCTTATTTATTCACAGATTAAAAATGTGTTTCTCCCTTTACTAAGAATTCCGTTTATGCCAATAGAGTGGCAAACAAGTCTTTAAATCTTCTATGATGATGTTTTATTTTTAATGTGCTGAAGTTTTGAACAGCACTTTTTCTAATATTTTTATAAAACCACAAGAAAGCTGGTTGCATGAAAAATGGCTAATAACTAAATTTCCCTGCATGTAATTTTCTCAAATAAAAATGGAGACTGATGGTGCTCTCCTCTGATCTGAAAGAGCCTGAGATCTTTAGAGAAGGTAGACAATAGGTTTTCACATAATTTTTCATGTCTCCTTTTCACTGTTATTTTCATTGATGGGTAACTAACAAGAACTGTAGAGATAGTCACACTCTTTGATTCAGCTATTCCACTCTGGGGAGTTTATCTTGAGGAAATTCCACTAAAGAAAGAGTTCTATGACATACGGGAGAAAAAATGAGATTGGGAGTTAGACAGATATGAATTTCAAATCCAGGTTCTGCCACTTGTTCCCGGAGTACCCTTGGGGAAGTGTTTTACCTCCACGAGCCTCAAGTTCCCTCATTTGTAAAGCACACTTGAGAGTATCCACCCTGAACAGTGATTGGGAGCCTTATAAATCACATGTAAGTGTCGGGTCTATGCCCTGTGTATCTATCAGAGCTCTCAGGATGCAGTGCTTCTCGGTGCAGCAGCATCTGTAAAGCAAAATCTTTGAAATAATCCATATGCCTCAAATTAGAAACATGAGTTAGTAAAGTCTGCATCACTACACCAGCTGTATTAACAAAACTAAGAGAGATGTAATTATTTTTAAAAATTACTTCTGATAAATATGACTTTGAAGGAACTTTTATGATGTAAAATCATAGTATTACAAAGAGCAGGGGTATATGGGCTTTATAATACACTATTAATATATAAAATATAAGTATATGAAGAAGGTGCCACGTGAAACTAATACAGGTATTACAGTTACGAGTGATTACTATAGTGATGTAGTACACCACTTTAAGACACTTGATTTTTTTCAATTGAAAAAATATAGTGGAAAAATTAATGTGGAAGGTTAGCAGAATGCAGCTTAAATTCCTCTTTCTTTTTCACTCAGGAATACCCATTCACCCAAACTCCACGGCAGGCACGAAAATGTGGCTCTGTTAACACTCTTGAACATTTCCCTTATGTCCCCAGAGCAGTGCTGCTTCAAGTGAGAATCAGAAGAGAATTTACAAGAAAGAATCCATGTGTGAAAGAATTTCAGTTTATGCACCAAGGAGACAGAGTAAATGGAGAAGAGAAAGAGTGAAAGCAATTTTCAGGCTTGATTAAAAGGTGGGTTTGCATTTGGAATGTATTTTCTTCCAAACTTAGCATTTAGGCCTTAGAGACTCAGGCACATGGGAAGAGCAGCTGTAGTCCACATTCTAGTGTTTTCCATAGGGCTAAAAGTTTATTATAACATCAAACTAATGATCACAGGAACTAAGAGACAAATCATTTTCTAGCTGAGTTTTTTAAGTGGCAGTGGAGCGGCTCACAGAGTGCCAGGTTCAGTGCTGACAGCCTAGGAAGGAGTGAGGGAGACAGATAAGAAGGCATTGACAGAGGCAGCTGGGTAAGTCTCGCAGTGAATGCTGACATGCTCCCCGCTCTCAACATTCTAGCTACACTGGCTGGTGTCCAGGTACCATTATCTGCTCTGGCAAGGATGGGCCACATTTTATTTCATGCAAAAAGTATGTCAAGCAGAACTCAGTAATAGCCAAAAAAAAAAAAAAAATCGTGCCTGAAGTGTTTTCACAGTATTCTTATCTAGGCAGCTCTGCTTTTAACCAGGAGGTGATACTTAATTTACCCGAGGAGTCTCTGTTGAATTTTATGGTTGCTGTTTTACAACAGAATATATACTGAAAAAGATTAAAAGTATAGTCTGAAACACCATCCTGTCAGTTTTAGTAAAAGTGCTGTCTCATTCATCATTAGGGTCCCCTCCCTAGGCCAGAATCACACCACATACCGGTTGACTTATACGATATACCCCAAACAAGGAAAGGGTACTAAACTCCAAGTGTGGATGCCACTGGAATTCTCACTGGCAAGTCAATGTGCTCTCTCAAAATTTAGAGTCCCTGCCCTTCCTATGGTTCATGGGTCATATCTTCTGGGCTGTGCTTCTGCCTCCCTCGTCACTCCCAGAGCCATCTCTCTTTGAGATCTCTTCACTCTGTGGCATGTGGCTAAGTTCCCATTACTATGTCAGCTGCACACATCTCCGCCCCAAATCCCCAGGGAAATCAATTTCAAATTAGAGGCCAATATCTGCTCTACTTTAACCTCCCTTTCCCTCTCTTTCCCTTGGCCTCTTTCAAAGGTTTAGGCCTTTGTAAGACAAAAAGCTAATAAGACTTATAGGCTCTGCCTGATTTTTGGTCAGCCTTATATATCTCCTGAGTCAATGAAGAAGCATAGAGGCTACTTGAATACGGAAAAGGAAATTAGAAAATACAGGGGTAAAAATATTAATATTACCTATTACTATGCATACTTTCATGGTCCAGGGCAAAATATTTAGTAGAGGAGTGTTGTGTGTGTGTGTTTGTTGTTGCTATGTAAAAGGGAAAGCAGAAGAGTAGAGACACTGAGACAGGCAGAGACTAAAGCAAACATGAATCAATGTGGAAAGATTAGCAGGTTGAGTGGAGTAAGGATTTGAGCTCCCCGATATGGGTCCTTCACTCTAATGCTAGGTCAGCTGTAGGTCAGTTCCACAAATCAGTAACGGTTTCAAGATTATTGTTTTGACTTTGATTTAAGATAAAACGTGCCATATTTTGTAGATATTCTAATAATTTCATTAGTTGATATGTCTATCTTTGAATGTTGAATGAGATTTTATTTTTGGATGGCAGTATTTTTGATTCAGAATATTAAAATAATAGATGAAATAGTTAATAGCATTATTTGTGACTTTTTAAAAAATTATTTACACTTTCATTTTGACTTTAGCTATTTAGCTGAGCTGGTTAGAGCAACATACTAACAAGACCAAAAACACAGGCATGTATTTCTTAAACGCTGTTTAACCTTACACCATTCTGTGATTATAGATTGTCCCTCCAACCCCAGCCTGCCACTTTTAAATGCATTCCTCTAGTCTCAAGGGGTATTTTGTAAGAGCATGGGAGCAAATCAATGGAAATCGATTTCCTATTGGAAAAAATTCAAATTTTATGACCTACATCTCATGAGTAACTAGCATCTTTGCATATGGCAGACCTAATTAATCCATTCATTTTCAAGTGTAGCTGCCTACATGGATGTCAGGATAAAACAAATTTATTTTATAAACATTGTTTACACATGGTAGATCAGTAGACTGAAATCTATTTCTGGGGCCAGGACATTTATTGTTCGATAATATCCAATATTGCTTTTCCATGTTTTCCAAGATCTTTCAAGAAGGAAAAAAAAAGGAAAGATATTCTCCTGCTAAAGATTTATCACCTCATAACTAACCAGGAAACTTCTAGAATTACATTCACTATTAATAATTCAATCTATTAAAATAAGGAAGCCATTCTGGAAAACACGTCAGAAATAGTAGTGGGGAACTGCAGTTAGAAGCTTGAGTCATGAACTTGTCATCTGCTGTTCCCCTACTCAGGTCTTGACTAGATTTTTAATTTTTTTTTTCAGAAACCATAACGGTATGTTCTTCTTTTATTTCCAATATCCATGTAGCACTTTTCTCAGGTTGATGCTCATATTTGAAGCCTGTCCTAGCCCTTCTTATTCTTTTCTGATACATTATTTTGGAGGGGAGGTTATAATATTATTTTAGGCTCAATTAAGGTTGTATAAGAAAAGCAACAGAGTTTAGAACATTGATGTCATGAGAACATTTTAACTCCTCCAATTATGTTTTTATATCTGTAAAATTTAGGCATTGATTTTCTCCATCTTAGGTTTCTTGTGTAAATGAGGTCAGATAAGCACATTAAATAAACTAGTACAGTGTAGCGTGTAGCATGTAGCACACAGTAAAATTTAATGCAATTGTGGTCACTTATGATCATCATATACTGAGAAGCCTGAGACTAATTGCCTTTCTGGGGTTAATGAGCAAGCTATAGAGAACTGGGATGATACCTGATAACTAGGTCATTTCATGTTGTAAGGTATTATGAAGCATTAAATAAGCAGAGTTAAAATTCTGGGTAAAATATATCAAACCATTATACATTTCATACTTGAACAGATATTAATATTGCATTGAAGATATTTCATACATATAATTTTATAACGCTCCAAGCACAATTGGTGAAATGACCAGTGTTATGTTAGAAATATTTGTGCCATCGTTGGCTCATTCTCTTATTGATCACCATAAAGGGAGGGACATTGGGAACAAGGGGAATAATAAGTTCTAACTGAAGGAAATAATATACAAGGCAGTCCATAATTACAATAAAGTTTAATTATGATATTTAATACCAAATAATTGGATACATGTAAAAGTTCTTTGTAAATGTTATCATAATAATGACAATAAAGGATTGCATGAAAACTATTAGATAAGGTGTCCATTTAATCACTTGTGACCTTTAAGAACAGCAGCTTCAGCAGAATGCCTCCTTTAATGTTATTTTTAATTATTGAAAATACTAAAGAGATACATATTTTAGTGAGAATTACACAAAATGTTTGGAAAATGGATATGAGGCTTTTTGTAAAAGTGCTTGAATTTGACCAGACTGGAAAATGGGATGGATGTTCTAGTTTATTAATGGGATATTCTAGTATTGTGCGTTTGAGGGTTCACTGCCTCCTGGAGAATACTGAGAACAAATCTTATGTGTTTTAATCAGTATAGATTTTTTAAAATAAGAGGAAGTAAATGATCTGGATGGATTCCCATGATTAGACCAAACTATTAAAGGAAGCAGAGAGCCAGAAAGCAAACTTGTTTTGTGCCAATATGGGCATTTTGTTTTGTTTTTTCTCAACTTCAGACTACAATGCAGAATAAACTGATTTCCAGCACTGTTCTTAACTGAGTGAGAATAATTTAGAAAGAGACAGAGATACACATTGTTCAAAAGCTAGTTCTAATGGGAAAATCTGAGTAAGTACAACCCAAAGAAATTTGAAAATCTACATTACAGATACTAGGGCCAAATTTGGAGGTAAATGACTTGGTTTATAAAATCTGATATTATTTTACTGTATGAGGAGGAAGTTCACACATTTTATTATAGCAAAGGATAGCAATAATCCTTTTGGATTATTTTATGCAGGTACTTCTCTGGTTTGACACTTTATGATAATGATTAGAATCAGTTATACCTGGAATTAAATTGACTGTAATTTTAGACAAAGTTTGTGAGGCTTAGGACCCCATTTGTAAAAATGGGAACACTAGTACATATAATGCATGATATGTGATGATAACTGGCATAGGACCAGACACTAAATCAATATTTATTAAATATTAGTTAAATTTCCATCAATTGCTTGTATAATACTGGTGCTTCACCTCTTAAGAAAAAAGTGGGACCTAGAACATCAGTTGAATATAAAAGCATATTTTATAAAAACAAAAAAATGTAAATAGAATAAATCTGGTTTAATCTCTGAATTTTTCTAATCCCTAACTTAAAATGGCTAGTCCTGGGTGATGGGTAGATCAATTGCTCCCTATTAAGTAGAGTTTTCAGACCCTAAGTGAGGCAGAAATTCTGAGGTATCTGATGGCCTCCACTTGTTTGAGAGGCCTCATATCTGTGGAAGGATGAGCTACCGTTATCTGAAATTAGGAAGGAGGCACTCTGAAATTCTTCCTGCAGAGCAGCCTCTTGTTATTCAGCTTTTTGTGTTGTTTTGTTTTATTACCTCATCTCAGTTTATCTTTGGTGAATGACCATGAAAATTTATATCAACAGACCACGGCTCAAAACATTTCACTTCCTTTTTTGTTTGTCTTTTTTGCAAGTTTTTTTGTTTGTCTTTTTTGAAAGACTAAATGCAGATTTAGTTTTTCATCTGTAAATTGCAGCCTGAACACCCATCTCTAAGTTTGTTTTCATAATTAAATGAGATAATGTATGGGAACTACTTACCTTATTAGTAATTGCAGTAAGTTTTGAATATCTATTAATATAAATAATATATTATTACTTATTAATATCTGCCAAAGTATTAGATTCATAATCTTCATAATACATTTTATATGCGGTCATTGAATAAAATGACCTAGATATTGAGTATCATCACAGTTCTCCATACCTTGCTACAGATCTCCAAAGGGTGTTAGACACTAGAATTTTAAAATGCATAGGGCAGTAGCCTCTTCCAATCCACGTCTTGTGTTCACTGATGGTATTAATTTTCTATTGCTTCTATAACAAATTACCACAAATGTAGAGGCTTAAAACAACAACTTTAAGTTTATTATCTTCAAGTTCTGGAGCTCAGAATTCTTAAAATCAATCATGTTGTCAGCAGGGTCACAATTTCTTTTGGAGGATCTAGTAGAAAATGTATTTCCTTGTCATTTCTATCTTCTAGAGGCTGTCTGTATCCTTTGGCTTATGCCCTTCTCTTTCATCTTCCAAACCAACAACTCAGCATCTTCAAATCTCATTATCTCTCTCTGAACTTTACTTCTGTTATCACGTATCTTTCTCTGGTTCACCTTCTCCAGCCTCCTTCTTTCCTTCATAAGGACTCCTGTGATTTACTGGGTCTACCCACATTTCAAGACAATGTCCCCATTGCAAGACTCTTACTTTAGTCATATCTTGTCAGATCCCTTTAGTCTTGTAAGGCTGTGTGTAATCAAGATTCGGAGAATTAGGGCTTGATCACCTTTGGGAAGTCATTATTTTGTCTACCAAAACAAATTTAAAGGAAAAGCTGCTTCTTCCCTTGAGGCCATAGAGGCCATAACAAGGGAAAAATTCAAGTTTAATGTTGTTCATATTTTACTTTACAAGGAAAAATCAAAGGAGAAATGGTAGAAAAAGTTTGTATTGGGTTTTTATCATGTAATGGAATCTGTGCAAGGTAAATTACATAACTTCTGTAAATTATCTAAACCACACCCACTTTGTTAGGTAGGCAGCTTTCCCCTATTTCACAGAAAAGGAAACAGGACTCTTAAAAGGGCAATTGCCACCCTAGTGGTAGAATCAAGAATTTGGAACAAGCTTACCCGATTCCCAATCTCACCCTCTTAACAAGCTCATGCTCTGCCTTAAGTCATTGTATCTTAACTAGAATGGTTTAAAATGATTCCTAAAATGTAAAAGTCCTTAAAGATTACTTTGCTACTTTACATAGGTAATTGCTTATGTATTTTACCAATGAGTTTATCTGCTACTAAACTAAAAATTAAAAAATATACCAACAGAAAGATATTATTTTATTACATACGCAGCTATTAGATATGAACAGTTTTGCAAAAAAGATGACCAATTTATTCATAACAAATAGTTAATATCTTTTTTAAGATTTGCATAAATCTTAGAAGATATGTAATCAATATGAAAAATATGTTAACATGATGTCAGAGAGCTTTGCAACTTTATTTAATTAAACAAGCATATGGAGATGCTATTTATTATTTAAGTTTCTGTAGAGGGAACCTAGACTGTAAACTGCCCTGAGTAAGGATGAGATATTGAGACATATCTCAATTATTAGTTCCAATATTGTTTTTCCAGTCTGAAAATACTAAACAAAAATACTTCTAGTCTCTACAGTAAATGGAAATAATAAAATAAATAAAATAAAATAAAATCGATTCTTATTCATGGTTTTTAGATGTTCTACTCTAAACACCTGTAGTAACCTAGTCTACTGATATTTCCAAAAAATCGGGTAAATGACCCTTTAGGTTGAATGATTCATTAATTCCTATAGCAGGTGTATTAGAAAAAGGGTGGAAATACGTGTATGTTATTTCATCATTGAGAGTGATCATATAATAATGAAAAGTATGATTAATTTAAATAAGAGTTGAAAACTCTAACCTTTAGTTCACTTCAGATTTGGACTAAATATTGTATCATATCTTATACAAAAAAGAAATAGAAGGCACAGTTTAACAGAAAGTCTACCCAGGATAACAGGTGTGGGTGTGGATTGTTCTCAGCTGAAAGATTTACCACACCATCCACCAACCTACTAACGGCTGTTTTCATCCTCAGCCATCTTCAAACTTGTGAAAAGGTGTATGTGCCACTTCATTTGTTGTAATTCCTCCCAAAAGCAATAGGCGCCATTAGCCCATCTTACTATGTAAAAAGACTTGCCAGTCTCTGGCCTAACCTATATGTTTTAAACTGTGCTTCACAAAGTCATTTAGGAGCCACTTAAAGAAAGGGGGAGGGTTACGGAGGAAAGGAATACTTAAGTTCTCCAGGCCTCCCAACAGAGCTTTTCAGTTCTTAGTTTGGAGAGAGAGAAAGAGAAAGAAGACAAGAGAGAAGAGAAGAGGAGAGAGGAGAGGAGAGGAGAGGGAGAGGAGAGGAGAGGAGAGGAGGGGAGGAGGGGAGGGAGGGAGGGAGGAGGGAGGGAGGGGAGGGGAGGGGAGGGAGGGAGGGGGAGGGGGAGGGGAGAGGGGAGGAGGGGAGGGGAGGGGAGGGGAGGAGGGGGAGGGGGGGAGGGAGAGGGAGGGAGAGGAGAGGGGGGAGAGGAGAGGGAGAGGAGAGGAGAGGAGAGGGAGGGGAGGAGAGGAGAGGGGGGGAGAGGAGAGGAGAGGGGGAGAGGAGAGGAGAGGGGGAGAGGAGAGGAGAGGGGGAGAGGAGAGGAGAGGAGAGGAGAAGGGAAGAGGAGTGAAGAGGAGAGAAGAGAGAAAATCACTATTTTAGAACCTTGTATTGTACCTGGTTGACAAGTGTGTAAATGTGAGCATGTTTAAAATTAAAAGCTTATAGTTTCACAATTGAATTATAAATCCAAGTAACATAATGTAAAACTGACTGGAACTCCACATATGTGTTTCAGTATCAAGATCTTTTGTTGACTTTTTTTCAACTAAGATGATTTCTTCAAGTTTTGAGAATATAAGTGAAGTAAACCTAAGAATTCTCCAAAACAACTTGGAATTCACACAGAGCTCAAAGGAACAGATTTCATTACAGTTTGATGCTTAATGTAGATAGAGTAGAAAATACCATAATGCAATTGACTTTAGTAACCTGTTGTTTTGGTTGTAGTAATTTATTTTTTGTGTGTGTTCAAGTTCAGTTAATATTATGGAATGAATTTGAAGACCTTCGGTTTTCTTTCATCACTCTAATGACTGTTTTATATGAATTTTAATCAATGTTTTTATTCCTTGATTTAAGAGAGAAATGAAGGTGGAGAGGGACAGAAGGGAGAAAAAGAGAGAGAAACATGAATTTGTTGTTAAATTTATTTATGCATTCATTGGTTGATTCTTATATGTGCCCTGACCAGGGATTGGACCTACAACCTTGGCATAGTGGGCTATGTAACCAACTGAGTAACCAACTGAGTTACTGTTTTATATATTTTGAGTATGACCAAATCTCATGCATTTTACCCCAGAAAAAATTATTTCACAGAAAATTGAATTTAATGAATTTTCAGGTCACTCAAGAGATTATTAAGGTAATTTCTCAACTGGATTTTATTATTCTCATTGAAGGAAGAAATTAAAGTGCACATGAATTTTATGACCTGTCTCAAATAATACAGTAAATAATTGTCAAAATGAGAAAGGAAATTGAAGACTCCTGAAAACTAGTATGTATTCTCACCATGATGTTTTTTCTATATATAAAAACTTAAAAAATACAAAAATGACAGTTCCTTAAATAAGGTTGTTTTGTGTATTTCAATTTTGTTACAATGTTGATGAACTACTGTAGGAACTTAACTCTTGTACCCATCAATTAGCCTATCATAAAATTGACCTCATTATACATTGTTTCACTTAAAATTACAGAATTTATCAAGGATGCTAAGTCAGGACTTACTGTATCAAAAATTGAATTCATGAAGAATTAAGAGCTCTTGATCATTGCTGATTGTAGTAATTGGGGTTATTTGAATCACTTGATTGACTAAAACAGACCCCTAGGATATGACTATTCTTACTTCCCACACATTTTCTACCCTAAGCCATTCTTACTGCATTATATAGCACCGTTAAGTTCAGGGCCTTAGCAACCAGAGTGGTGCTTCACACTTCCTAAGTCTAATGTATTAGGATAGTGTTGTTCCTTGATTATTTGCTAAATTTATCACTCAACAAAATAAGGCTTTATGGAAATGGCCACACTGATCATGCTGTTACCATTAGAAATCTTTAGGAAAGTGTAGAGACATAGATTTTCTTTCCAACTTGGTGTAAAAATCAAGTTCTATAAAGAACTAAATGTTTACTTTTGAATATTTTTTATACATTTTCATAGGTTATTTGCCAAGCATTAGAGAAGAACATATATAAATATGAGGTCTATCCAGAAGGTATACAACCTTGTAATGTGAAAAATAGAGACATTTATTGAAGAAGATACATGATACAAGAAACATTGTACATGGGACAAGGACACCTCAATCGCCTTCGAAGTAGGCATGTTGGGACCTCATACATTTCTCCTAATCTCCATCAGCTTTCTCATTGTATTTTCCTGAATCTCATTGACAGTCTGAAATCTCTTCCCTTTCTTTCAAAGGTGATTTTAGTTTTGGGAAAAACCAGAAATCACAGGGCACCAAATCTGGGCTTTAGGGGGGCTGATTCACCTGGGTGATTTGATGTTTCACCAAAAAACTCTCTGTGAGATGTGATGCATGAGAAGACACATTGTTGTGATGAAGCTGCCAATCACCAGATAACCATAGTTACATCCTTCTGAATCATCTGAACAGTTTCTGCAGAGGGATGTTCAAGCTTACTGCAAAATTTGATGCAGATTCTTTGCTTGACTTGCTCAGTCATTTTGAATTGATGGCCACACAGTACACATGCTCCCTCAAAGGGACTCACTGCCCCCAATGAACAGTACAGTGAAGTCATCATTGTTCACTCATGAGCGTTCTAGTCCACTCTCCTTGGCTGCCAGGTTATATCAATGTCGTGCAAACTGTTTTCATTATGTTAACAATGGTTGGACTTTTTCCATATGGATCTTGTATAGTTCAGGCAATATGTCTCTTGCTTCATGTTTACTAAAATAAACTCAAAGAGAATTATTTAATCATTTATTTGCATGGTATCATCAAATGAATGATTTAAGGTATATGCCCTAAAGATCTGGAGGAATTGTGCCATGGAAGAATACAATAATGTTAGATTTTGGTGGGGGGCTGGTGAGGGCATTGGGCACTCATGGGAGGTCTTGATGACTCACTAGACATGTTTGTGAAAGATATCTGGAGTCACTCAGTAATGACGCAGGTATTTCAATTCAAGTTGTTGTCTTCAGACAAAAACAAACCAACAAAAAAGACATTGACTTGCAGCATGTGCTAATCATTTGTATATCAGGTGGCCAGCTCAAATGATACAAGAGCTTAATATGAGAAAAAAAGAGAAAATATATTGTCTGTACTCTTCTTTTAAACAATATAGTCAAGATCATAAAACCATTTAAAACACAAATAAGATGATAGTCTGATAGGGATTTCTAGATAACCAGTCAACCCTGGGAGTCAACGGGCTAATGTATGCCACTGACCAGAGGACCAGAGATAATAAACTTGGGGCATGTGTAAACCTGGGGCATGCCTGGGGCATATTCGCATAGACAACACAGTTCCTGCTCTGATTATTGATTGGTTGCTGCATAACAAATCAACCCAAAGCGCAGTGGCTTAAAAATAATTTATTTTTGAGTTATCTCATAGTTCTGAGGTTGACTGGGCTTAACTGGATGGTTTTCCCTTGGGCTTTTCTGTCAGGTGGCCCTCGTGGTTTTAGTCATCTGAAGACTTGTGCTTAATATCCACAATGGCTTCTTCACTCACTGGTCCGATGCCCTGGTGTTCCTGTTCGTTTTTTTTATTAAATACTTTTGAATTTTATTGTTGTTCAAGTACCGTTTTCTGACTTCCCCCACCCTCCTCACCACCCCAGCCTTCCCTACCTTCCTCCCTTGTTTCCACCCCCTTGTTTTTGTCCATGTGTCTTTTATAGTTGTTCCTGTAAACCCTTCACTCTTTTCCCTCATTATCCCCTCTCACCTCCCCTCTGGTTCCTGTCAGTTTGTTCTTAATTTCAATGTCTTTGGTTATATTTTGGTTGCTTGTTTGTTTTGTTGATTAGGTTCCACTTAGAGGTGAGATCATATGGTATTTGTCTTTCACTGCCTGGCTTATTTCACTTAGCATAATGCACTCCAGTTCCATCCATGCTGTTGCAAAGGGTAGGAGCTCCTTTCTTTCTGCTGTGTAGAATTCCATTGTGTGAATATACCATAGTTTTTTGATCCATTCATTTACTGATGGACACTTAGGTTGCTTCCAGCACTTGGCTATTGTGAATTGTGCTGCTATGAGCATTGGGGTACATAGGTTCTTTTGGATTGGTGTTTCAGGGTTCTTAGGATATAATTCCTGCAGTGGAATTGCTGGGTATTTCTCTATGAGGCTGCACTTTGCAGCAGAGCAGCCTGTACTTCTTAACAGGAGCCAGGAAGCAGAGTTTACAAGTCTTATTTAGGGCCAGCTGTCTTAAAAAAAGAAATGCAGTTAATGTTGAATATTAAAAACTAGAGATTTTATTGAAAAACAATACACATTTCTGCCTTCTCTTAACACCGGAAATCTCTGGCAGAATTATCTGTAACTGAGTACTGTTTGATTCAGTAAAAATATAATACGATTTGCTTTCACAAAACAGGAATAAATTACCTAGCTTGTATTTTCTAACAGGGGTTCATTCACATCTAATGTCATATAAAAATTTTATCATGATGACATGGATTTTAATCTAATTATTTTAATTATGGCTGATCTCATTTATGGATTATCATCCATAACAACATAAAAAAGGAGCAAATGAGCAAGAAAAAAAGTTCAGGCCAATGAACATTTTACAGACCCTATTTTGCAGATTTTTGGAGCTATGTGATATGTAAAATAACTTAGAAACCAAGATCTGGGTATGTGAAAGCTAATATTGCTGTAACAAAATAATCAGTTGCTATCTCTATATATTTATACTTTTTTGTTTTTTTCTTTTTTATTGTTGTGCAAAAACAGTTGTCTCTATTTTCCTGCCACCACATTTTGTTATTTTTTAAATCAAAGCCTTACTTAAAAAGCAAAAAGATGAGATAGATGTTCTAATCCAATATCTTCAAGATTCATGTGACTATATTTAAAAAATTTAACTATATAGGCCTTAAAAGTGAGTAGAAAAAATGAGGCAGCAAGGCGGAAAATTCACTTTATAATCAGAGGCCAAGAGTAGAGTGTCCTATATGATGATAATTGCATTCTTTAAGCTAAACTGGCAAACCTCTGGAAAGCCCAAATTTTCCAAGTTTTCAGAATTGGTACTTCTGAAGGAAGCAACATCCATCTCCATCCCTAATGGCCATATCTACTCCCCTCTTACCTGGATTTGCCTGTCAGTGTGCCTGGTGTGGAGGCATTACACTGTGGTCCTTCTCCTCTTCTTTTAGAAGACCATTTCATAAGGAATGGAATCCATCTCTCAGAGTTTGGATCCCTATGGTTTAAAAATCTTGAGTAAGTTAAACATCTTCCAAGGTGAAGCAATGTTGAGGAAATGGTTTTAAAGTTTTCTGAGTGATGTATGATATAATTTCCCTCTTCTAGCTCATTAAATCTTCACTATATATCTGATAAATGAATTAAAACAAAAAGTCTTCAGAGCACTAAACAGAGAAAATATTGATGATTGTATTGAGAAAGAGGATGGCTGAGTAAAAAATCCCTTAATAAGTCAATTAATTTCCAGTTCTTTTTTTTTTTTCAGAAAAATTGAAGTCAATGTTAATTGAGTCGTCAGCTGAGAGATCATTAACAATTTTTTATTATAGATTACTGTGTGATTTCTGGTGCATAATTTGGAAGGAGTTCAAAGAATTGAATGATATTTCTATAACAAAATTCCTTTTCTCATTTTGTCATTTATGTGAGTTACTTTTCTCAGGACTGACATATAAAAATAAAAACTAATAATTTTATGTTGAATACTATTTTATTATAACAATAAAATTATTCTGCCATTAATATATGAACAGACTGAAAATACATGGGCCATCCATCTCATTAAGAAATTAGTTTTCAAATCAAAAAAATTATGTTTAGTAATTATCAAAACATATTATTTATTTTGCTCAAGTGTATAGTAGTAATAATTATACTATAAGGTAAATCTGGAAGAAAATATTAACACTTAGATTACCATGAGCACAGGGATTTTTAATTATTTTCCTATTTATATACCTATTTTGTGTCAGAAAATTATGAGGATGGTTAATAAAGGTCTTTCAAATGTAAAATTTATTCCATTAAAATACAGTGTTGTGGGAGTAGTGAAATAAAATGTCAAGGAGAAAAAGAAACGATGCAAACATTTCAACTTTTTAATTAAAGCTTGTTGATGTATTTTATTTTGCAGTGTTTGAGGGGGGTTATTAAATTGATATAACATTTAGATTCAATTAATACAAATAAAAGAGTAAAGAACAATGATTTTAATCTGCCAATATGGTGTATTGGAAATTATATATTTTAAAATAAATTTATGGGCAAATAATTTTAGATATTAAATAATATGAAAGTATAAAGTCTTTAAAATATTTTTAGTGGAAAATGGAGGCAACTGTACTTGAACAACAATTTAAATATGTGAAAAAAATAAGATTGTTCTAGTACAAAATGGTAAAAAAAAATGATGTGTAAGCAAAAATGCTTTGAAAAGCCACTGACTGGTGGAACATTTTAAAAATTAAATATTTTACTTATCTACTTTTAGAGAAAGGGGAAAGGAAGGAGAAAGAGAGGGAGAGAAACATCTATTACTTGCCTTTCCCTTGTGCCCAAATGGGACCAACCCTCGACCCAGGCATGTGCCCTGACTGGAAAGGGATACAGTAACCTTTCACTTTATGGAACAACACTTAACCCACTGAGCCACACTGGTCAGGGATGACTGGTGAAACTTTTTAAGGAATCATCTAAGATTACATGATTATTTTGAAAATGAAGTAATAGTTACTTGGTATATTCAATAAAAATTTATTTATAATCTTGCCCAAAATTGCTAAGGAAATATTTAGTGTTATGATCTTTAAAAACTTGTTTTCAATATTTTTATTTTTGCTGTGGAAATTCTCTTTGGCAACTTAGTATTCTTCCTAAAACTTTTAGGAACATAACACTATGCACATAGAAACACATACTGGGCCAGTAGCCTTCCTCATCCAAGATTTTGCTTTACTCAGAGTTTGAGATACTTGTGTTCAACAATGGTCTAAAAATATTAAATGGAAATTTCTAGAAATTAATAATTTATACATTTTAAATTATGTGTCTCTATGAGTACCTCATTTCATTTCATCACATAGATGCTGTGTCATCTCACATTAAGAAGGCTGAGCACAGTACAATAAGGTAATTTGAGAGACCATATTCACATATTTTTTATTACAGTGTTGTCATAATTAGTCTATTTTATTATTAGTTGTTGTTAACCTCCTACTGTAGCTAATTTATAAATTAAACTTTACCATAGGTATGTATAGCAAAAAACATAGTATATATAGGGCTCAGGCATTCATTAGGGGGTCTTGGAACGTATCCCCTCAGATAAATGGGGTCTACTATAATCGATTTTAAGTGCTTAAGTTAAAATTTTAGAAAGCTGTAGGTGGGCAATAAAAGTTAGTCATGGAAGTTCTTTTGGGGATGTTGGCATTTGATTCAAGTTTTGGACTAACAATATTTTGAAGAAAAAACATAGTTTATTTAAAAAATTCTAAGGACAGGAACTTCCCAATAGAGAAACCAGCCCAGTGCATTCAAGAATAACAGAAATTCCTGGGCAGTTGCTTTTTATTTTACTAATTTAGAACAATTCAAAAGGTATTTACTTAGACCAAATGTAGAGCAGTAACAACTATTATTGACCAAATGTTTTTTTTAGCTCTCAATTTAAAGAACCACTGTGTTCCTTGCTGCTAACTCAGAAGCTAGAGGAATAACAGTCCTGTTCCTGGGTGTGGCACACAGGACAGGGAGAGCCAGCTCCCAGGGTGCAGCCCTTCCCTACAACAGCGGAAGGCAGCATTGGATTCTGCACCCCCTCCAAAATGGATCTAATGACAAGTATATATTTGTACACATATTCTGAAAAGGCTAATTTGAAATATTTCTACCTTATAATTTTTATTTAAAAATATACCATAGACACATAGAGGTGTGAAAAATATATATTCATAGTTTATATAATAAAGCAACACCCAGACTGAGAAATAGAATATTGCAGTACTTTTTAAAAGTTTTTTTTCTAGTTTTTTTCTTTTAAAAATAACATCTATGTCATTGTTCTGATTTCTCCCACTCCAGTTAGAATGCAAAGATTTTCAAAAATTATAGATGTCATTCAAAATTTCTTCACTGTCATTCGTTCTTATTTTAGTACTGTCATTTTTATTAAAATCATGGCATACTATAGTCCCATTTAAAAATTTTTTTAAAGTGACTGTGCAATGAAATACTTCTAAATCTCCAAGTCTCAAGATATTTCTTAAAGTATAATTTTATTCTTTATATGGTCTGGGTTTTTTGTTTGTTTTGTTTTCATGTTATCTGTTAAAAACAAAAACTGTATCATAAAAATTGCCATTCTAATTACAAAGATACCTACTTTGCATTCTGGAAAAGATACTTTACTAATATACTGTATTTATAGTTTTACTAATTATAATTGAAGTATGTCCTAAAACCTCAAAAAAATCATGTCCCCAACTCTACTTTTCCTAAATAATACTGTTTAATTTCATTATTTTTTCTTTCTAACCCTGAAACCCAACTACAATGTATAGTTTCCCATACAGAATAAAGTTCACTTGAGTCTGCTTTGTAAGGATACCTCGAGTTTGACCCCAACTTTATTTCACACTAAATTTTAGGAATAATCTGTTTCAAATGAACCTATCTGTTTTATATATTCACATGTCTGCCATTCTCTGTGACCCATCCAGATTCTACCTACATGAAAACAGTTTGTTCTCTAGACTAGTAAATGGTAAATTTTGTATCTTTGCTCTTAGGAAGTTTTTATTACCCGTACTATCTTTAGTCCCTATAATTTGTTGTGCTTTTACATGTAATGTTCTTTTACATTCCATATGTACGAGTGTGTGTAGCTACATGCCCAGTGAAGCCAGGGAACACAGATGTGTTAGAAATTGTAGAAACTGTGTTGTGGGTGGGGGTGGGAGTGCAGGGAGCGCAGGCCGCATGATCAGTTCTGATTTTACAGAATCCTTAACTCATTGTCAACAAACCTTAAGGCAATCCAGCCCAGCCTTCAAAATGTCATTATGTCAGTGTTACTGTTTTATTGCCTGGGTTGGCTTTGATAAGGGATAAGCAAAAATCCAGCTGAATCTTTCTTACCACCTCTCCTTTTAATAAGCTCTAGCAAATCATATTTTTCTCCCCATAATCAAAAACTCCTCATAGCTTTTCTGGATACTTAGTGAATTAATGAAATTTTATCATTTTCAGTATTTAAAGTTGAGTATAACCTACTGCTAAAGCTGAAATGTCTCATCAAATATGAATTCTGCCCTCTCCTAGGTCAGATCCAGCTTTGGCTCAGGAATGTAGGTGGGAACAGGGACGGAATCAGTGTTTTCTCCTGCTCCTCTTGGCTACCGTTCCTCTCTCCCCAGTTCACTGCACTGCCCCTTGTTCTTCCCAAGCTGGAGAAAGTGAGGGAGAGTAAGAGAGGGTGTGGAGGACCTCCCTGGGAACTGTGAGCATTAGTACATGATTTAAAGAATAGACTCATTTTCAGATTGGGGACATTTTGGAGACCACTGGAGGCACCATGGTCTCCCATTCTTAATGGCTGCCCCTGTGCACATACATACATACACATGCAAACACAAGTAAGCACACAGAGACATATATGTTCACATATAGTTATTCCAGTGTGCCACAGAGAATGTCAAGGCCTTTTTTCACTCTGAAGCAGGGAGCAGCTGCTGAACAGCAGCCTTACCCCTTATGTCCCTGTGTCCCTGGGGCTTTAGTAGTGATAGGGAAAGGGACTCCAAGAGTCTCATGCTTTTGGAAGGACCTGCCCGTGCCCAGCATAGGGCCTTGTATAAAGGAACTGAATAACCCCCCCAGCCTCAGTCATTGAAATTCACCAGCATTCAGGGTCACACACAGATTTCATGGAATACAAGTATAGATTTCTATTATTTATTTTTATTATCATGACCACAAAGTTATTCTGAACAACTTTAATTTAAAACTTTAAATCTAACATACTGAGTTCTGAGTTACCTATTATTAAGCATAAGAATTGGTTAGTGCTCTTACTCCTTTATACATGGAAACTGAACTCAGAAAGGTCAATTAGTTTGTCCAGGGTCACTTTCTTAAAGAACGTCTAAATTATCTGGTGAATGTCAGGTTCTATATACCCAATGCAGAGGTTTTCTATCAATTGGGCAGATTAGACACATTTTATTTAATCTGTGTCGTCTCACACACAGAAGTGACATGAAGTTCTTTCTCTTTCCTGGTTTGAGAGCAGCCAAGTGCACCTTGCATGATTCAGTGACTCACAATGACTTCAGATGGCAGGGCTGGGTTGGGGGGATGGACTTAAAACAGTTACAGGATGATCAGCTAGCTTCTTGACATCAGAGGTTTACAATCTGAACACCATATGGTTCATGTCATTTACTTTGCATTCTTACACATTTTTTTTGTGCAAATTACCAGCTAAGTTGTATGTTCACCTTAAAGGAATTCAGAGTATATGGCAGGTTGTCAGATTTGCCCACACAGTATCAGATGTCAGACCACCCACTGAGAGTTTTAATTGGAGTTATCTTTTGCTGAGTTGGGAATAATGTGACTTTTGATTCTGTAGTTATAATGGAATATTTCATAGATGATCACTGTCATTTACAAAAAGGAAAGAAAAAAGAGAAGCTTCAAGTTTCCCAGGTCTTTTCTGGGAGGAGCAAATCTCTTTGGTAAAGTGTATGTCTGTCCAATAAGCACTTTCAACTTCATCCCTCCCTAAAACTCCCTTGATGATACATCCTAGAGAAAGAACTAGTAGGTGCTATTCATGAAGAGAAAGGAATATCTATCCCAACATCTGCTTTTCATGCTTGTAGAAATGATGACTGTTTTAGCTAGGAAATTCTGCACCTACTAGAGAATTGTACTTTAATGCCATCTATCAAAATATAAATTAGCCCTGGCTGGCGTAGCTCAGTGGATTGAGCGTGGGCTGCAAACCAAAGCATTGCAGTTTCGACTCCCAGTCAGGGCACATGCCTGGGTTGCAGGCCATAGCCCCCAGCAACCACACATTGACGTTTCTCTCTCTTTCTCCCTCCCTTCCCTCTCTAAAAGTAAATAAATAAAAAATTAAAAAAAGAACTGATAAATATATATATATATATATATATATAAATTAACATTACAGTGTATTGGGGCCAATTATTCTAAGTTCTATTATTTATTTATTTTTTTTAGCACCAGTAATACTGCACCTGGTGCCTCTGGTGGAAATATTCCAGTTAGAGGAGGAACTGTTATTTTCATATTTCCTAAGTGACATCCATTTGTGTGGCTAACATTTTAGCAATAAAAAGCAAAATGTAAAACTGTAGCCTGCTGTGAAGTAAAGTCTACACATTGAATGAACACTGCAGGGACATACTCATAAATATTCATTAAACAGGGTTTCATTGAAAATGAAATTTAAGTACTTAAGGTAATGCAATACAAGTGGTTGAAAAGCTTTTCCACCTCTGCTAAGGAAACAGGACAGAATGAGATAATCTAAGAAAGCAGGATAGAGTTTAAAGCATGCCTTTTGTACCTTAAACTATGAATTAAGAAAATAGAGGGTAAATTCAATTGTCATATTTATCCTGGTGCTGCTGATGCCCAATCTTCATAATAAAAGGGAACACAGTGCTTTTTAACATCCTATCATTATCTGAATTTGGGAGGTGGTTTGAAGGTCTGGAGAGTTCTCTTACAAAAGGTAAAGCAATGTAATCTCCTCGAGATAGCATTGTTCAAGCACTCAAGGTGGCTGCTTCTCAAAATCTGCCTTCTCAGTCGCTAGGGAGTCACTAAGATAACTGATGCTGTTTCCTGCCTGTAAGAGAGATAACATTACCTCCTCACTCACATGGCCTTGTTAAGGGGAGTGAGAGTGTGTACATGCGAAAGTGTTTTATAAATGACAAAGCAACATGAAACAATCCATTGTTATATTTTTTTAACATTTATTTTAGTATACTTGTGGACCCCAGTTCTAACCACTACGATTAATTATATTAACATTTTTATATTCATTGCCTCTATTCTCTTATAATAAATTAATTCACTTTAAAAGAATTCAGATATTTGATAAATACTAAACAAGAATTATTCAAACATCATTCTAGGGACTTCAGATAAATTAATAAGAATACAAATAAAATGTACCACCTTCATGGATCCCACTGTTGTATTTACGGGAGGTGAACCAGAAGCAAACATAGTAACTCCATAAATATTAAGTGCGTTGTATATGAGGAGTAATTTGGAGGAAAACAGAGCATGGAAGCCGGATGAGGAGTGTGGAGGCTGGCAGGGGTGTGGAGGCTAAGCACAGTGTTTTCAAATACATCTGCCCTGGAAGCCTTCAACATGGGAATATTTAAAGACGTCCTTTGAAGTAAGTGAGTAAGCAAGTCCTGTGGCTAACGAGGAAAGAACAATCCAGGGAGAGGAAACAGCACATTCCCAGGCTTTGTGGCTGATGTGTGCTCTGGTGTTCAAGAAACATCAGTAACCCCTGAGAGACTGGAAAGCAGTGAGTGAGGGAAAGGTGTGAGTAGAAATAGGGTAGGAAAGTACGAGGCCAGATATCAGGGACTTTTAGGTCACTGAAGAATTTTAGCTGTATCTGAGTAGAAGAAAGGAAACCACAGGAGTTCTGAGACAACTTGTGTTTTGATCTACCCTTTGGTGGAATCATAATGGCCTCTATGTGGAGAAGATAAGGGAATGGATAAGAGACCTTCGTAATAATTCAAGTGAGAGGAGATGGCAGTTTGGGAAAGGGTAGTAGCAGTGAGAGTAGTGACAAGTGCCAAGATTCCAGGTGTCTCTAAGGTACTGCCAAAGCAATTTGTTCATAGTTTGAATGAGAGTTATGACAGAAAAAAAATGGAGTGAGGATAACTCCAAGGTTTTTGCCTGGGCAAATGGAAGGACTGGGTTCCTGTTAACTGAGGGCAGAGTTTTGTTTTGTTTTGTTTTTTTGTTTTGTTTTTTAGTGTGTTTGAATCTGGATTAGGAAGTGAAAACACTGGCCCTATAATAGATAAGTTACTCACTTATATTTATCCAGTTATTCTTGTGTTTTCTTCTTTCTACCAAGTGTCAAGCAAAAAGGGATTACTCTTCTGAATTAATTTTTGTTAGTTTCTCAACAAGTTAGCCTTTAGTTCTTTTTCAAAGTTGATTCATAAGAAACAGTCTATTAGAAATGAGAAATTCTGTGTTCTTAATAACATCAAACACTCTCATAGTGCTCCATAAATGTTAGTCCCATATATTTGAGCAGATCTCAAAGGCTCAGTTTGGTTTTGATAGATTTTCTTTTTCTTAAGGTATTTGTCAGATCACAGTCCTTTTAATAAATATATCTATTGCAATTGAGTAAAGTTGTTTTACTATATAACAATATCATAACAATTATTTCATTTATTGAAGGAGAAATGTTTAACACCTGAGTGATGGGCAGTTGTAATTCTCAGTAATAAGTGGAGTACACAAGACACTGGATCACTTTCTAAGACTGTATAATATCATTAGAGAAAAACCACATACACAAGTAGAGCAACTGTATATTGAGATATAAATGAACAATTTTAAGTAACATCTAACAATCTACCAGAGTCGTGAAAAAAAAAAGTTGGGAAGGTTTATGTTCTGTGGCAGATAAATAAACAATGAATATCTAAGTTGTTTATTCCACTTCATTGTTTTAGAAAGAGATTGCAAAAAAAAAATGAATAGCAATGTGAATAGTAAAGATTTGTATTTGAATTATAAGCAGATATTTTTAGTGATTACATGCCAACCACGTTTGCATTAATATTGATTCAACTTAGATATAGAGTTATTTATTTATTTATTTATTTATTTATTTATTTATTTTTAATGAAGGGTCAGAATTACTTGATTCACAATCCACTTTTCTTTGGGTTCCAAGCTTCCTGACTTTCTGCAATAGAGAACACATTGCAGTTTATCTTTATTCCTAGTAATGAAGACTTTCCCTTTATCTTTCATATCTTGATTGTCTGGACCACTCCCTTATTCACAAGCAAATCTAGGTTTTTAGACTAGCCACTGCTTTTAAACTCCATGCTAAATCCCCTCTTTCTGAGAGTTCTGAAGTCTTTCTCTTTCTTTTTTTCTGAGTCATCATTTGGTATCATATCCAAACTAGTTCTCCAGCATAGAGAACTCCAGCCCATGTCTGCCAATTTACAGTTAAACTACCTGAGGTTTATAAAAGTTAAGAGACTTGCCGAAAGGCATACAGTTAAAAATATTAAAGAAGGAACTCAGCTGCAACTTAGCAAAAGTGAGAGACAATTCTCAGTTAAAATCTGAAACAAGAATCAATAGCAAAAATCTAATCTAAAACTTTCCTCTCATGCAGAAGAGCATGAAAATATAGATTTTTGTACCTGTCCTGAAGGTCAATAGATGCTAGTTTTATTGAAACCCAAGAGAAACAAACAAAACAATCCAATAACGACACACCTCCCCCAAATCAGACAAGTTCTAGTCCCTTGAAGTTCAGAGTGACCAGTTCCATTTGTTATGAGAACATGGAGTCTGCAGAGTGCACACGCACCTACATACACACAAACTTTGTATTATTGATTTGGGCCAAAAAATCCATTGAAACAGGAATGAGATATTTTGGATAGACTAAGTAGTTGGTCTGAAATTTTGTTTTATTTTTGTATGTGTGTTTTGAGTCTTTTAAACCAATTGTTGACATTCAAAGAAGTGGGGTTTTTTAGTAACTAGGGCACAAAAAGTATCAGAATTTATAGAATAAAAGAAAATATTGAATTATACCATGAGGGAAGATAGCAAATGATATGTAGAGATTTTTAGACTCCAAAGACAAGGCCTTCAGCAAATGCTGTTCTGAGCCAGTTAAACATTTTTAATCATATTTTCAAGGGCAGTGCCTAATAGAAAATATTTAACTAGTTGCCCAAACTCTTCATAGACATGAATTTGTTGTGCAAAATTATCACTTGCTTCATAAAGATTGCTGAATTTTCACATTAATACTAACCCTTCAAAATGAATGGTTTCCTCTTTTTATGTTAACTTTATTTTTTAAAATTTATTATTTTCACTTGCAACTGTCACAAAATTTTTTTAAGAGCAAAATCAAGACAGAGATCAGGAAATTACAGCCCATAGGTCAAATCCAGTAAACTGCCTATTTTTGTACAAGCTAAGGATGATTTTTATATTTTGTATGTTTGAAAAAAATCAAAAGAATATTTAAAGACATGTAAATATTACATAAATTTCAAGTTTCCATGTTCATATAAACTTTTATTGGAACACAACCCAGCTCATTTCTTTAATTATTGCATATGCCTGCTTTTGTGTTATAATTGCAGCATTGAGTAGTTAATGAGATGCCCTATGGCCCTCAAAGCTGGAAACATTTAATATCTGGACAATTACGGTAAAAGTTTTGTAAACCCTGACCTAAGACAGTGATTCTTAATTCTCCTAAAACTACTTTCAGTGTGGAAGGTGTCTGTCTTTCTCCACAATATGAAACCTCCTTTGATTTACTTTAACCAGGTCTCTCTCAAGGCCTAGCATGTTTATTTTACTTGTAAAGTTGGTAACTTCAGCTGTCAAGATGATTTAGGACCTAAATATAAGAAATATTTTCTTTTTTAAATTAAATTTATTAGGGTGATGTTGGTTAATAAGATTATATTGGTTTCAAGTATTCAATTCTGTGATACCTCATCTGTATATTATATTATGTGCCCAGCCCCCAAAGTCCAATCTTATTCCATCACCATATCTTTGACACCTTTTACCCTTTACTTCTCCCTCCACCCACCTAGAAATATTTTTTAGAGTAAATTTATTAAACAAAGGCATCTGTTAAAAAGAATTTTCTAGAAATCTCATTTTTAAAGAAAAAAGTTGTTCTACATCACTCTATATGTTATAATTTAAAAAATGAACTTTGACTCAAACCTGTGTAAAATGTTTAATCTGTCTAATACATTGAGTTGGTAATTATACCAACCTCGTAGGTTTGCTGTGAAGTATAAAGGTAATAATGAATCAAGTTCTGTGGACACTTATTCTCCTTCCCTATATCTATTAAACTTTTTTGTGGGCTCTCTGATGTTTTAAGGCAAAAATTAGATCAAGAATCCTTGTAATAGCTGTCACAAAATAGCCTGAGGGTGAGTGGTCGGATTTTATATTGTTTTTATATGTGTCAAACATTTATTCTTGTTTTGTAGTTTATAAACCCAGTCTTCATATCTGCTTTCTCCTTAAGAGCACCATTTTTTATCTTAAGCATGGCCATATAGGTGTGTCTACCTCCTACATGTCCTCATAAGTACCATGCATTTCATGTTTATCACGATGTGTTTAGTTTGCATTATTTCAGGTCCCTACATCAGGAGTTTAGAAATCCAGGTTCTCTCTCATTTATTCTAGCACTATAAGGGTAATCACATCTAAGCATGGTAACATTCTTGGGAATCTGTGTGGATGACCAAAATTACAATGACAGATGGCAACCCATTGACATTATTAATGCAGTTTACTATAGCAACTACTTGAGTGAGCAGGCCCTTTGGTGATTTGTGTTGAACACGAGCAATGACCAAGAAATACTTAGTTGTTGTTTTAAGCCACTTAGACTTTAGAATTCTTTGCTATTACAGTATAACTTATCCCATAATGCTGCTATTATGCCTAAAATGTCAAGGAGGCACAAAGGAAGAGGTTCTCAGCACACTATTCTGGCTAGTGATAAACAGGATCAAATGAGTAATTAATCACTATCATGGCTTCTCCAATGCTGTCACTTGACTGGTGGACTGGAGCAAATACTCTCCTGATTGGGAAAGCCTCCCAGCCCTTCTTCTATGTTATGCATCCCATCTTACCAACTTCTGCAGAGAGAAGGGCTGAGAAGGAAATTTCTCTTGAGATGCTCCCAGCTCATTGATTTATGACAAATGTCCTTGGCAGACAGGGCAACGTTTAGGGGACGGCAATCTCTACCCCACAGAATTTGCTACGTCTCAACTGAGTCAGGGATAAAATTAGGGAATGAAACAAATACATCATTTTTTTCCAAAACAGGCTAGTCAACACAATAACCCAAGGAACCTGCTTTAAAAGTTCATTTTTACAAGCTTATCACACATAAAGATAACTCAGGCCAAACCAAAAAATTATAAGGTAAAAACCAAAAATCACTTCCCTCACTTAGAATGTAATACTACAAAAAAGGACAAAGGTAAATAGTTTTTGTATGCTTCCAGAAATATTAAATGTGTGCATGTACTTGTGTGGAATATATATCTATATCTATATATAGATATAGATATATATATGTATGTGTATATATATATAGTATATACATTTAATCTTTTATTTTTGCTAAAATAGGTTTATTTACAATAGTTATACTACATGTTGCTTTTTTTAAAAAATAAATTTCTCTCTAACTGCATGTTTAAATCCATATTACCAGGACTACACAGGCTCTGGTTATGTATATATGGGAGAAAACCCCAGGAGTATTTATATTTGAAAACTGTTCAGGTAATTCCAATGGTCAGTTGTATTGGAAACTCCTGCAATAGGTGACCTATAGGATTTCTTTCAGCACGTGAGTGTTAGATTGTAAAATATCTCCATAAAAACTATAAGATTGTGCCATTGTCATTTAATTGTTTAATTTTGACAATTAAATAAGTTTGACCTCTGTGCCTTACTTCACTTTTTTCTCTACATTAGAAAAGCGTTGTGTGGGTTATACAAAATAGGCTTACATAAATGAATTATTTTGTAAAAGCATACCCTAAAATGTCAAATAAGCACACACTAGAAAAATGACTGTCCACAATGCAGGTTAAAATTCCAGCTGGAAAAGTTCATGTAACAGTTCTTGCGAGCAGAGCTCAACTGCACTGGATTCAGCCAGCAACATTGATTTTTTCATGTTTTTCTCCCTTCAGCTGAAAAGAATCAAGTTAAGTCTGTAGGGTATGAAAACTAAACAGCCCTTAACATGAAGGTCCATGTCCTATTGTATTTATCTCGTAGGTTAAAATCATTCATTGATCACTAATCACCTGTGGTTGTTTACACACAAAAGGTTCCCTGGACAGCACAAAACCACAAAGAGGATTATACATACCACAGGAAACAATCGATAGAAAAGGCCCGTAACGGTCTTCCTGAGAGGAAACTGAAAGATTTTCCCTTGTGACAGTGTGTGTATGTGTGATAGGTTTGTCAAAACAGACATAAGGGTTTCCAGCTGGCAGAAAGTGTTTTTTTAACATTTGGCTTTCATATCCACTTTTTTGGTCTCACTATAATGATATTAAAAATGAAATAAGTCTTTTAATAGAGAATTCAGCTTTTCCTTTGCATTTTTGCACAAATAATCATGAAGCATGCCTTGTGCCACCATTAGAATATTACTGAATTGTTTTTGCTTCTGCTTTTGCCTTGCTAATGCCTAATACATCCAGTCAAGTCTAATTTTATTATCTAAAAGAAGCTGGATAATATTTATCTTAGAATTCTGAAAGGTGGTTCAGTGCATCTTCAATTAAAAAATAATTATTTGGCCTTGAACATAAAACACATTTTGCATGATCAACAAAAATATATTAAACTTATTTCTCAAGCACTGGTCTAGGAACAGAAAATAAAGCCATGAATACATTAAAACTCACCTTTAAACATTTCACACTCCAACAGTTATATCTTCCAGATTCTGGTCTACAGTATATATTATACCCAGATCTCCTTGAAGAAAATAATGGATCCCATTAACTTGATCAGCATGAATCTACCTTTCCCTTGTTTTGCCCTGAAAATTTTAGCATTTATACAATGTAAAACTACAGACTTGATATACTCCATTCTGAAAAGCCAATCTGAACAAAATAAGTTCCAAACTAAAGCTTTCACTCCAACTCTCAACATGAATAAAGGAGATCCACCCCTCTGAAAACCCTTGTGCACAGGGAGGCAGAATATCTCATCTAAAATTCTTTGATATCTTCCAATAATCATGTTCTGTTATTTTCCTCTTTCATAAAGTAGCCTTATAATTTCTCCCCCTGATGACATTTGACAGTGACATCATTATTATAAACAGTTTAAGATTACCTCTATGTGCCTTTGTCAATGAGTGTTCCTGAAACCTGCCAGCTGCTTATCATTATATATTTAAAATAATAAATGTCAACACACACACGTGCACACACACACACACATATATATATGAATACTATAAATTGTTCAATGGTCACCATTTACTTTTACTGATTCTGAAACTTCATAATTCTTATCCCATTTTTCATAATTATAGACAATTTTAGGCATTTTAAATGTTACACTTGTTGCAGTTTGATAAAGGAGCTTTTGAGGAGCAGTCAGGGGTTAATTATGGGGAGAAACAGGGGAAAATCTCTATTTTGTATAAATGTGTATTGACTTTGAGAGTGAATGTCAATGTCTGCACACCAGATAGGTTTGCTTGCTGCTCCAATTATATGAAGATCACAGTATGGAATCATAATTTGTTTCCCAAACTGCCCAGGCCTTCCAGAACACTGCCTGAAATTAAATCTTTTCCTTGTGCATGGCTTATGAAAAATTGAAAGGCAGTTCATTTTCACAACACATGACAAACATAAAAGAAATTATGAATTAATTTTAAACCCTGCTTAGCAGAGTCTTATCTAATTGATGGCACCCTTTGTCTTATTGAAGTCAGGCATCAGAGTCGATATGCTTAATTAGAATCAGACATCTCTAAATGCTTTAGAGTGACAGCTTGGATTATCCTGTTGGACCCCCACTCCCATGGTTTGAAGTCTCAAACAAAACAAGTGGCTTAAAAAGTTGACTGGATATGACTTTCACTTCATGTACTCCATTAAGCATATGAAAATGTATTATTTTGCTCGGTGTTCAAATAAAGAAAAGACAAGGTTTTTGAGGGCTTCTTTAGATGAATCAGTGGATAGTGACAGACAGACAGACAGTTTTTACAAACCTTCTGTGTTCTTGAGTCTGAAAGGGTTTCTCTTTAGTTTGTGTTCCAGGGGAAATAGGATGGAGAGAACTGGCTGTCCTTCTTTGTCCTTCTTTGTCCTTCTGACTGTCCTGTCCAAAGTAATCTTTGGGTTACTCAGAGGCTCACTATGCAGCTGATTAATTATGTAGACTTTGTTTATATCATTTTGATCATTTCACTCTCCAGTAGATGCTATCATCAGTTTCTAATCAACACCATACCATGAATGCACATGTGTCATTCCTCGTAAAAACATCCTCCTTATGAACAGCAAATATCCACAGATGTCATGGGGCACTGGCTCTTGGTTCCCAATCAGACACTGACATTGATGAACAGAGCTGCCCACACCTCCACTTGTGGAATTTTGATGTTTCTTCTTTTCCACTGCTAAGTGTGTTCTTGGGTTTGGGTCCTTTTTCCAGGCAAACATCATGGTTCAGGATATTAGGGGTAAATACATATTTATATTTATATTAAAGTTTAACTATGTATTTTTAGTAGCTTATAATGACTGCTCTACTCTTTTAGAGCCAACAGTTATGATCAATAAAGTTTAGAGTCACATATGCTTAATTAACTCATAAAAGTAACCCCAGAAAGAGAAACTCACTTTAGTGGTGTTGGCTTGAAGCAGGATCAAAAAATGTAAGCCCAAAGTGTATCATTCATTGGGACCAACCTGGTAGCTGTTGTAAGCTGAGGATGAAAACCTCAGGTTGGTTTAGATGATAACGTGGTTTGGATTTTACTGCATTTTCAGCATATACTGGTCTCGGAATAACACTAACAGTTTCTGAAAGTGGCATGAGCCTTATAATTCAAGATTCAGTTTCAAGCCTTTTTTTTTGAATTTGAAGGAAAAAATGTTTTTATCCATTAAGAGCAAAATGCAATAAAAAGAGATGTGGAACTCTTGTGCCTATGAGAACAAAGTTGCATTAGTTTCCCTTTTATTTAACAGTTTATTACAGCTTCCATAAAAATAGTAATATTCATGCCAACCATAAAAGGCACAGACCTTGGAGTTAGTGTTAAAATTAAATTTTCATATATAATTTAATTATAATTTCAGTTTTCTCAATTCTATTTTTGGACTGACAACTTAGCATATTGGTAGCCCTGAAATAAAAGACATAAAATACTCAAACATTTTTTCTTTGGGAGGATATCCATATAAGTTACTTTTTAAAAAATATATTTATTTATTTATTTTTACAGAGGGGAAAGGGAGGGAGAAAGAAAGAGCAACATCGATTTGTGGTTGCCTCTCAATCACCCCCTACTGAGGACCTGGCCTGCAACCCAGGTATGTGCCCTGACTGGGAATCCAACTGGTGACCTTTGGTTCACAGGCTGGTGCTCAATCTATTGAACCACACCAGCCAAAACATATATAAATTCCTTTTCAAAGGAACCTTATCTATTTCTCTACTTGTAACCATGAAGCAATTTTTGCTGGGCCATACATTCTTTCTTGGATTTTCAGAACTAGACTTTAGTTCTTTAGGCTTTAGTGCAGCCCCCAGTGACTCTCACCAGGAAAACGCCTCAGCTCAGGAGAGCACCTAAGGCTAGAAGTTAACTTCAGTGGAAGGCCATCACAGTCTATTACATTCCACCTCCTTTTTTCTCCAGTAGGTACCTGGAGTATCTGCACCTCCTTGAGTTAGGAAACATTTAGTGTCATCTGCTTTGCCAGGGAACACTAATAATTGAAAATGAATGACCGGAGCTTTCAGAGGAATTCAACCTCTTTGGTTTGGAGGGTTTGAACTTTTGTGTTTTACAGGCAGATTTCCTTTACTGCCATCTGATTTTTCACATTTCCTACCATTATTGCCTGTAACAGTGAGAACAGCATTCAGGAGCCCAACAAGGCTTCCCAAGTGTGAAGCAGTGACATTTTGTCATTCCAGAACCGCTTCAGGAAGCAATGTTGTATTTCTACTTAACATTTAATGTTTCACAGCTGCTAAAGAATTATTCACGACATAGTAAAACAGAGGAAAATCAGTCTCTTCTTAACATCATTAGTAATAAATATGATTGCTTGCATTTTCCAAGACAAGTGACAGGAAATGCAGATAATGAGCAACTAATTGACAGACATATATAAATGTGCCAGCTAATATTAGATAAAGCAAAAAACAAAATGAAGAACTGAAACATTTCATCATTTCTTATAATAAAATCTGATTTTAAATGTCCAGTTAATATTACAAAAATTTTTGGTCACTGTACAAAAAAATGAAAATAAATATTCAGGAGGCGAGCATCATACCTTTTTCTTAAAAGCAGTTGGTCATTATAAAATAATGTATGTTCATGCTTTTATTTTAATTTTCCATTGGAAAAATCATGAATGATCATGTGGAAGAAAAATACCATCTTAAAAAGGGACAAACCTGAACTTGTGTCTTAAGTGTTGTGTACACAGGCAAGAAGTCAACAGAAACCCTCCTGGCAACATTGCCCTGATGTGCTCTGCTGGACTGCAGAGAGGGACTGGGAGGGTGGTTTCTCTCGTCCTGGACAGGCGGATTGGGATGAAATGTTAGCAGTCAGTCATCTTATCCTAAACACAGGGTATTCACTGTCATGGGTGAAGTTTGACCAGCAAGGCTAAGAGGAAAAGGGGATTTGATTAGGATTAGAAAGGATTGTGGCCAAGTCCAGTCTCATTGACTTTTTCTATTATCAATTTAAATTCAGCTGGAGAGTTGTGAAACTTCCTTGCTTTCACCTTGCTCCATCATTCCTAGGCTGTTTGATTACCCCTTTACTCCTTTCCAGGGCTTTCTAGCCTGACATTTTGATGCACTGTGTTTTAACCATCTGTTTTCTATCCTTGTTCACCCTCCTAGACTGTTAAACTCATTGAAGAAAATGGCCATGCAAGTTTATGTTGGTTGTCCAGAGTTGGTAGTCAGTAATCATTATTTGCAAAAATGGTCATCAAATAAAGATACAATTTTTAAAAAATTTTATTTTAATCATTGTTCAAATACAGTTTCTTCCCTTTTACTCCCAATAAAGATACAAATTTTAAACAAAGCTTTTTATTTGTTCTGTCTGAGAGTTTTCTGGGTAACTTTATATTTGACAAACTTTGATGGTGAAGAAAAATGAGATGGAGTCCACTTTTTAAATAATTTAGATCCTTAAGCCCCTTTACCTGGACATAAATGGAAATTTGATTGGATTGCTTTCAGCCATTCTGGGCTTCATTTGACCTGATTTGAAAGTCAATAACGTGATCTGAGAGAATAACTCTATGCCTCATCTGCTTGATTTTAGGAGTCTTTTGGAAATTCTGAAATTGATGGGTATTTTCCCTCATGCCTCTGCTCCCTTTAGAGGGGGTGATGGGAACAGAAATCAGAAATCGCTCTCTGGTGCCATCACTTGCATCTGTGCAGCTATTGGTGTTTCTCCTACACCTCTATGCTAACAAATGCATTTTGTTTTGAAGTGGGTGTAAACCTAATTTCCCTGTGCATAATGTCAGTGCCTCTGAAGTTTACAGAGCTGGCTGAAATCTGCACTAAGTGGTTTGGGAATAAAAGCTTTCCTTGTCATTATTTGCACAGTCTGTAGTATCCAGCTGCCAGCCCATGCCATATTATTTGTGTGATGCTAGGTGACAGTCTGTGTTGAGATTTTGCTATGATTCTTGACATAATTTAATGAGCTAGAATACTATTTTCTCCTGTAAGAAATATGCACACATTTTTAATGCCAGTGAAAAGTTGTTTATTTTACACATATATTATATTTTGAATCCAGGATTTCTACTCTTAACACATATTAACATGATACATTTGGTATATAAATGTACTTTCTCCCACTTGTATTTACGAGAGGTTTAGTTTTCAGCATAATTGAGGGAGAAAAATGTCCCTGCTTGGTTGCGCAAGGCTTGCTTCTCTCCTACTCTTCCTAATTAGCTTTTAACAACCTGTCAATCTTCCACTCTATATGTTGCATTTTTAAGGAAAGGACAAAGATGTGTTGCAGTCTCCCTGTGAAAGTAGACTGCTTCTTAAGGAGAGCATCCTTGGGCTGTCTGGGTGGGTTTTGGCATCACGCATAGAATCAAATACAATGTGATTTTGCCTGGTGCCATAAGCCAATGCAGAGGAGATATTTTTGTGTCTGTGTCATCGTCCCTTTCCTTAGAGATGTGTCAGCTTCTTCCACACTCACCCAATTCCACATAATAGGGAAAGCCCATGCAGTGTTTTTCCTCTTGTTATATTAGATTTTTTAAAATAACATTTTTTCTAATAGAAGTAATATACACTCAACTGGAAGAAAGACACACAATCTATAAAATTACTGCTAATAAACCAAAATAACCTGTTAATCCACCATGCAGATGACCAATTTAATACTTTAGTGCCTTCTTCCTGAGGATTATGTAAGGGTTTGTATGTGCTTATGTGTGTGTTTTTGTGTGTATCTACATACAGATATGTATTACTTTCTTCACCAAAAAATATAGCATTTTTATATATTCATATAGCTTACATTTTTACTTACTTTATGAACATCTTCCATGTCTGTAACTGTGGTCTACGGTATGATTTCACTAACTCTCTCATGTGGCATTGCAATAATTTAATTCACCTATCTCCCTATTAATGGACATTTAGCTCATTTCTCAGTTTGTGCTATGCACAAATTATTTCTGTGCATTTCTTGGATCATGCCTTTAGGACGTATTGCTAGACATGGGATTACTGGGTCATAGACTATGCATATTTTAGATCTTTTGTATGTAACACAAATTGCCCCACAGAAATATGAACTATTCTTATGTTTCCACTAGTGGATGATGAAAGAGTCCTCTTCTGCACTGGCCTCTACTCACTGAGATTCTTTATAATCATTGCAAATACGACAGGTGAAAAATGTAATTTTTAAAAAATTTACATTGGTGAGGTTAAATGGTTATCATATGTTTAATGGCCATTCCATTCAGTCATGCAAACCAGCTCAGGTAGCAGCTTAGTATCATACTTGAGAGTGAGGTCTGTGATGTCCTGGTCCCCCACAATATTTCATCTGAATCATGAGATCTGGGACAATTATCTAATTGGTATAATGTGGACAACAGTGGTAACTATCTCACAGATCAATTGTTAGGATTAATACATTCCCATATTATATGTTGTATAATATTTCCCCAATATATAATAACAGCAAGAATATTATTAATATTTCTATAGTACTTTCTTAGTGTCACGCATGATCCTTAGCATTTTCTACATGTTAATTCTTTTACTATGTTATGAAGCTATATAAAGCATTTGATATAATTCTTGTTGTATCAAATATCTTGTTAATTTTTAAAAAATTGTTGTACTTTTTTCACAGCTTGGACCAATACATGGACTGTACATGGGCTATATGTAGACTAATTTTATTGATGAAATGTAATGTTACCAAACATCTTCAAATCATTCACATGAAATTACTTTAAAATATCCAATGTAGATGTTAAATGTTGTGAATGACAATTTAAAATTTATTTTTAGCTTAACATGAGATAAAATTTTGCGAATAATGTTTTAAAAATAAATTAGCTAGTAATATAATTATTACTGACATATCAAGTGCCAATTCATACTCATTGTCACAATTGGAATATACAGATTAAATGAAGTACATAAAGCAGATATATAGTTACTTGGAAATGTGAAAACAATCCATCTGGATAGTAAAAACAAGTAAACAAATAAACAATGGTTCCTCCAATTTACTCAATTATAACATTCACTCCTATAAGAGGTCAACTACTGAAAAGTCATACAGTTAACTATGTTCATTTGCTTCTCAATGGCATGACATTGGGCTTCAAGTAGAGTTGAGTGACAGTGTTTGAAAGATAACATCAGCATACATATAGCTGATACAATGGGAAGGCAGCACCAACATTGGCCATGAGCACACATTTCGTTGTCAGGGAAACCTATCTTCTCACCTCAGGTCTGCCACTTAGAGTTGGTTGTCACTACCCATGTTACATAAATTCTCCAATTTCTACTTTCTTCATTTACAAAAGGAGGACATTTACCTCAGAGGTTAATGTCAGAATTAAATGAAATAAGGAATTTCAAGCTCTTAGCACAAGGCCTGGAACAGCTAACTGAATGTTAGTTGTTGATATTGTAATTACTGTATGGACAATGCTGGATTATGCACCATGCATTTGCTTGATGTCTCAAGTTTTGACTTTGAGTTGCCTGAAGAACATAGTTAAGACAACTAGAAGACAAGTGGATGTGCATGCCTGAAACTTAGAAAAAAGATCTGAGTTAGAAAAATCAATTTGTTTGCCATTAGTATATGGGTGAGTAAATGCACAGATATAAAAGTTACAGGAGAAAGATGGTCCCTGACAAAGTAGGAGCATTGGAAGAGAGCCTAGGACGCAGGAGGAGAAAATCTTTCATAGAAAGGAGGAAGGATGGTTGTACCACAGTATTAGGAGGCGAGGGGAATGATGGGTGCAGCCAGATACACGACTATTTATGCTTGTCTTACACTGTTCTGAAACTCCAGTCCCTGTGCCTATGAACTGACTGATGAACAAATGCTTTCTGCCCTGATTCTTCCGGAAGTTTTATTAAAGTGATCCTATGTCTGGAAATTTTAGTTTATTGCAATAAACTCAAATTTAGTGGCAATTCAGAAAGACCCTAGCTAAAAAGAAAGGGATTTGAAGAAACCTGTAACAATGCATTTAAAGATATTTTTAAGAAGTAGAAAATAATTTGTTAAAATCACGATTTTAAAGCCCAGAAAAAAATTTGTCCTTTGTGTAAACACCTCTTTTTATTTGTTTTATAACTGTAGTCAACCAATGTAAAAAATGGTACTTATAAAGAGAAACAGCTAAACAATTAGATAATCAGTATAAATTAACATTTAGAAAAGTAGCTCCTAGCACATTCTTCCCAGATATGCAATTCCCTTACATAGGGTGACATGTTTTTAGATGTCTTTTATTACAGTTGCAAATCCTCAAGGTGTAAATATCCTTTCTGAATATATTCTTAATTATTTCAATAATTAACTGCCAAAAGGGAGCTGTGTATATGACACAGCCTTTAGTCACTCTTTTCTCCTAGCAGAAATGATACATTTAACAATTGTAAGGCCTCCTAATATACAAGGTGGAAAACAGCAAACTATAAATAAAATGTAATTAGAAAGATTTATCTTCCAATATGACCTGAGACATTTGGGAAATTTTACTGCTGATTATTTATATTTTCAAAAAAAATTCCTGTAACAGCCAGTGCTATAAATATCAATTTATACACTCTGAAGTAAAAGAAGCATCTGAATTGTGCTTTTAAAACCTTGTCTTTACTACTTTCAGGCTAAAGATGATGAATTGTTAAATATTCTTCAGTTGGTAAAACCAAGTCCTAAAAAATAAAGGCATCCTATAAACATTCAGCTTAAAAAACACCAAGGAATATCCACATAATGTTATGTCAGAAAGTGAAGTGTGGCATTGCAATAATCCTATAAAGGAAATTAAATAAACCTAGAATTTATAAGGATTTATTACAGTAGATTTACCAGAGTCTTGCTAGACTTCAAGGTGTCAGGAGGAAATCATTATGTCTTGCATTGCTGGATCAATTACCTTTGTGGCTTCTAAAAAATTTTGGTCTTCTGATTTTGATGAATGTTTAACCATCTGTTTATGGAGAAATTTCCATTTACAGACCTGGAAATTGTTTCAACAGTTTATTGAGTGTTAGCAATTGAAAGGTACAATTGTTTGCTGTGTGGTTTCTATGGCTTAAACCAACATTGGGGTTCTATGACTATTTATATTGAGAATTACTATCCTTTTTAAGCAAGAAAATGAGGGAATTTGGTAAAACTATTACTTTTATTTATCCATAAAATGTTCCAAGAAACAATTAATACAGTAATTCATGCTTAACTTTTAAACTGTATTGAGCAAACAGAAAAAAAAATAGGGAAATACTTTAAAAATCTGGCTCTATAAAGGTAATACTTTCCTTTAGTCAAATGTTTTTGTCTCATTTTTTTAAAAGATTTTATTTATTTTTATTTTTAGAGGGAAGGGAGGGAGAAAGAGAGAGGGGAGAAACATCAATGTGCAGTTGCTGGGGGTCATGACCTGCAACCCAGGCATGTACCTTGACTGGGAAACGAACCTGCGACACTTTGGTTCACAGCCCGAGCTCAATCCACTGAGCTACACCAGCCAGGGCTGTTTTTGTCTCATTTATAAATATTAGGTAAGCATTCACTGACAAGAAAGTATAATTACTAGAAATTATACAATATCTTTTATAGTTTCTATATAGTTACAAAAGTTTCTGGAATTAGAATGTTTAAATATATACTATAAATTTAATCTTATTAAATATACATGCTTACATACAAAGGAGAGTTTAAATAAATATAGTCATGTTCAAACTTATTTTTAAGGTATTAAATAATAAAAAATAAAGATTTTTTATTTACACTATTAGATGTTACAAGAAAATATGTCTCTAACTAGAAAAAAATAAATACTAAGAGAAGTTTCTTTGGAAAACTAGTGGTAGTTTTACAGCTTATTAAAATTAGTCTATTACATACATATATTATGTGATAATATCAGACTTTGACTAAAACTTTTGGTTTGCATTTTTAATAGTACATATAGATCAGTATAATAATACCGAAGCCCCAAAACAGCTGATCCTCTCTCTTCTTCTTCCTAATAGATGCAACCTCATTAATAGCAAGTCATTCTTACCTTTGTATTCTGTGTCTTATACCATAGCATTTTTGTACATTTAAATGCATGTCTTTAGATAGCCACATGATTTCACCATGGTTTGTTAAGCCATTTCATACAATTCTCTCACAGTATAATTGATACAGTGTAGTAGAAAGTATATGTGTCTATAGTCAAAGGCACACATACTGGCATGGACATTTAATATGACACCTGATACTTTACCTAGCTGATTTCTCTTTCTTATTGTAATGAGACTCTTTCAGTAGTGGGGTGGGGCTCTCTAGGAAATCAGTATTTCCCACAGCATTAGTCCATATATTTTAGGTATGGTAACTTCCTTCCTGCGGACACATAGATGAGCATGTGGTCCATTCCTAGACAACCCGTCTATTCCAATTCCCAGAGGTATGTTTTAAGATGGGCACATGCCCCTATCAGAGCCAATGAGTCTCAAGTCCCAGATTTGGCTCAACCCTGTCCAATGAGTTACTGGGGTGAGAAATGTCAGCCTGGAACTACTGGCAGCACATTGCCTGTTAGAGGAGAGCTCACTAAGGAAAATTCCACGTGACACCCCTTTATTCTTGAATCTGTTCCATTTTAATCTGAGTCCTGTATTTTTTCAGTTATATCAGCTAAAAAGTGAACTTATTTTTGTTTAAGCCTGTTTGAGTTGGATTTATATCACTTGCAACTGCAAGAGGATAGACATAGTAATAACTGATAGATTTAATAATCTGCACTGTGGTTATTTCATCTACAAAGCCAGAGACTGGATTAGGTGTTCAATAATATCCCTGATGGAAATCAAAGTCTATATTTATAACCACAACCACATGGAGTTTCTTGCAGAGAAAACATGTTTGTTACGGAAAAATAAACCATAAGCATTTATTGCTTTTTTCATTTAATTTTTGTTCTTAATATTGATTTTTAAAGTAATTAAATTTCTTTTTAACCTTTGTCTCTTTCAATGGGTGATTATCAACTCTGCTATTGAATTCAGGGCTGCATTGAATGTAAAAAAATATTAGTAAAAGGCAATGAATTGTATCTAATCATATAATAGATTGTGAAAGAAAACGATTGGCATTTATAAATCAAGTTACTGTATTAGGTTACTTTACCTAGTACCTACTCAATCTTATTATCATTATTTAGGTGGTTTTACCATAAGACAAACTTTTGTGTAAACAAAGAATACCATGTTAATTATCTTGCAGAAAAAGCTTCATAAAAAAAGACATACCATTTTCTGAAGTTCTGTTAATTTTTAGAAATTGTTATCCAAATGGATGTGAAAATAGGATGATATCCTGGTAAGTGATGGGCTGTTGTAGATTGCCTAAGTCAGTTTCAATTTATATGTTTTCTTGGTGTGCTTATAAACAATCCCTCTTTTAACTATCAAGAATATACCATTTTGAAGAAAATTCTATGGCCACCAAAGACCCTAAAACCCAATAATAAGAGAAAAAGTTTTGGTGAGAAACTTGTACCTCTTTGACAATAAACAAGGTATCAGAAAGACATTTTATAATGGTGTATATGGAAACAATTTATAAAATCTCAAATACTATCATCATTATACTACGTAGTCTATTGAAAAGAAGAATAAAAGTAGTATATGCCTGCTGCTAACTTTTGCAGTATTCACTAACCTTCAAAAAACTATTCTTAAGAAACAAGAATCAAATCTGACCCAATGATAATACCTGGTTCGTCTATGTCAGTGCATTCTATAACAAGACTGTGCTAAATGAAGCATCTTTACTAATTATCTGCACCAGTAGTCACCACTAAGAGGGTCTTTCTTAATTGTAAATCTTGAGATAAATGTAAAATGTTATTATTGTTATTATCATTATCACTGAAGTGCACAGAGGTGTAACTGTTGTCACTGGGAAACCTGCATTTGAAATTTACGGGAAATGCTCTTTGCAAGATGAATTAACTGTTAGGTTAAAGTGGAGTCAGCATTTTACTGCACCTGTCAAATTGACCAAGATGTCAATTTTTTATTTTTGTCTTCTCTTAGGTCTTGTCTTCTTCATGCATATTCTTTGAGTAGAAACAAACCACTTTTGGAGCAGTAAGAGAAATAGCTGATTATTTAGAAGTCATTCATAATGTATTACTCATATTAAGCCATATTAAACAAGGGCTCAGATACAAAGAAAAAATGAGATTAAGGTTTCTATTTCTAGACTCTTCATCATTTTATTTATATTACCTTATATAGCTATATATGCATGTACATCCAATACAGGAATAGTGGGCTAGATCACAAATATGTCAATTATCCACTGAATATGGAAATAATACTGAGTATTTGCACTCTCTATGAAAACTTCTTAAGGTATCAACAGATCATAGAGAAAGGACTGGCAAACTTTTTTTAGTAAAAGGCCAGATAGTAAATGTTTTAGGCTTTAGGGGCTATCTGATCTTGAATGCAACTATTTGAATTTGTCATCGTAGCAAAAAAGCAACCACAGATAAAACATTACAATGAGTGTGGCTGTGTTCTAAGGAAACTTGATGCCGACATTGAGACCTGATTTTCATATAATTGTCATAAGTCACTAAATAAAATTCTTTTTTGAACTTTTTTAAGTGTTTAGAATACAAAAAATATCCTTAACCCATAGACCCCAGAAAAACAAGCAATGAGCTGAACTTGGCTTATGAGCCATAGTTTGCTGACCTCTGTCATGGAGCATTAATGCTGTGCCTCATCAAGAAGGAAAGAAAAGTAAAGAATTCTGTGTGGCATTCAACACAATTTTTCAAACGTGCTTCAAGGTACATGTAGCATGTCTAAAAAGAGGTTCCTTTTTTTAATATTTGACCCTTTATTTATAATTATATATTTAATACTGCAAACAATTCGTGTGAACTATTTAAATATAGAGTATTAATTTAACCAAATATCCAGCATTATCCAGTGTCAAATTTGACACCAGAGCTTTATAGAACTAAAATTTTATATTGATTGTTTCAACTTACTACATTTACCAGGGCAAACCATCTCTCTACCTTGGCTTTTGACTTCCTCAACTTTATTTATTTATTTTTTACTTTTTAAAATCAATTTTTTAAATTTTTAAATTATAGTTTATATTCAATATTATTATTATTTTTTAATTGTTGTTCAAGTACAGTTTTCTGTCTTTTACTCCCATCCCTCCTAAAGAAAGGTTTTATACTTTTTCTTCTTCTTTTAGAAAATACAGATTATTATAGCACTAGGAAATGTTATAAAAACAACTGCTTCTAAATGGCTTTTACACAAAGAGTTTATGACAAATATACTGTCAAAAGAAACTCTATTATGCAGAGATATGATGTCAGTTTCATATATAACCTGCTTTCTTGCCAATCAAATAATGCTATAGATAGTTGTGACGTTGTGTCTGGCCATAGTCACAGTTTGACTGATAGGTTGGCTTATGGAATATAAACAGGAAACTGGTAATTGCATGACTTAAACTTTAGGGGAAAAGAGTTGAAGAAGAATGTTATTAACATATGAATGTATTATAAATTATTCTAAAATTGTTTCTTTTATAACTGAAGATGTGATCTAATGATGAGAGCCAAGAATTTTGAAAATGTTTGAGATTTAATTTATTGCTTAGTCAAATAGTTCATTTTAAAAATAATTCTACTACACATATCAGTATTATTAATACAATTACAGAGACCAGACATAACATTCAAGAATATAATAGTTTGTCATGTGAAAGTGTAAACTATAACCTGATATCAAATAGCAAAATAATGTAATATTTTTACTATTGAAGTGATTTTTTAATATAAAACTACATAGAAAAAATGTTCCTAGATCTTATGAAAATCTTAAATGGCACTAAAATAAAAAAAAATTTTGATGAGGCAGAGTTTCTTTTAACATTATTATAATACTATTATCTAGCCTATAGATCTTATTCGATTTCACAAATTACTGATACATATTTGAAAATTAATCTTAAAATGTATTACCTACTATTTTATATGTTCTTATGCTTAAAAATTGTGATGCATCATCATAAAATGATCAGCTGTCAACCAACCACTCTGCTTAAGATCTGGAACAGGTCAACAAACTCTGTCCTATGCCTATATAGTGGGCCAGATCCAGTCCACTGCCTGTTTTGATAAATGAGGATTTATTGGAACAGTCACTTGATGATGCAGTTTATAAACACCTTTTATTTTATTTAAAGTTGGTTTTTCTTTTTATAAAAGTTGTTGGGGTGACACTGGTTAATGGAATTATGCAGGTTTTGGGTGTATAACTCCAGAACACATCGTCTGTGTGTTTACCCCCGGAGACTTGACTTACCCTCGCCATTTGTCCCTCTTACACCCTCCTCCACCTGCACCCTCTCCTATGCCTGGCAATATCCACTCTGTTGTCCGTGTCCAGGAGTTTCTTCCTCTTTTTCTCTCAGTGCCTCCTTTCCCTCCAGACCCCTCAACATCTCCTCCCCAAGCAGTAAATCCTTTATTTTAGAAACAGAGACATGAACTAGAAATATGCAAAAAAAAACTTATTTAAGATTACATAGCAAATTATTGGTAAATTAAGACAATAATCTGTGTATTTTTGTCATATAATATTCTATAACCAAGGGAAATAAGAGAAATCCTGCTCGTAAACTGAATAAAAAATAACGTTTTAATTTTGTCAAAAGGTCATCATCTTTTTCGTCTTCCTCCTCTCCCAGTACTCCCCCCTCACTTTCCTGCTCCCCTTTTTCTGAAAGCTAGCTGTAAATTATTGATACTGTAATTTGAAAGAATTAAATATTACTTACATTAGTTATTCTTAAAAATACATGTTATGTATTCTCACTTAAATTACAATGTATAAAATATGAATGCCTGAATGGTGGTTCTGACTGTATATTTCCATGTTTCTGAATATACTAAATACACTAAATATACTAAATATACTGTTTATGACTGAAACTTCTTATTGATATCATGAAATATAACACTCTTATCCAGAATCCTAAGAAAAAGTTGTAAAATCTTGCATAGTAAATATCTTACAGATTTCTATGGGAATTAGAAAATTATTTCCCCCACTGATTTAAGCATATAGTTTTTTTTCTTTTATTCAGAGAACATTGTTTCCTACAGAGCTGTAATTTTCTTGATGTGATGATATGGAAATATCATGAAATGGTGACTGTAGGCATTCATGTGAAAGGCTATCCATAACCAAAATATAATAGAGATATAGCTACAGAATTATGATACATGTTCTTAAATTACAGAAAAATTAACAATTTTGAGGCAAAGTGTTTTAATGATAATCAAATATTATATAAGACAAATTTTAAATATTTTACCATTAAAAGTACTTTCTGAGAGAAACAAATGTGACATTTATTTGTATAGATAAATTGTTTATGTTAAACCAGCACTAATTAATCATTGCCCACCTTAAGGCAAAAAGGGCAACATTTGGAGAATTTTCTCCTCCAAAAGAGATGCTCAAACCCTGTAGATCATGATGTATATATAAATATCAAAGCTCATTGTCTTTTAGATAGCTACAGTCTATCAAGAACTTTTGAAATATTATTCTTTGGTTAGAATCAAATACTGAAAATAAAAGAAACATGTGATCTAAAGCAGATATTATTGGCAAGAGTATCCATTCTTGTCTTCTTGGAGAACTCCTGAGTTATTGCTGCTTTATTTAGGTTCCCAAACAATCAATAATCTTATTTAGATGGGATATGTGCATACTTTTCTGTTTCCCAAAACATACATAGTAGTTTCTTTCTGCCTGCCTCCTGTGGTCCTAAATATAGATGCAGCACTGGCCATGTTTGTGCAACCAGAGATGGAAACATCCAGGAATGATGGAGCAACCAGGGAGAAGGGGTTTGAGTCCCGGAAGCTTAGGGCCACCATGCTTAGAGCCTGGACTGAGGATCCGCACATTGATACATCAGAAAGAAATAAACTTTTCCTTTTTATAATGTAACTTTTATCTATTAAGATGATGATATAATTTTTTCTTTAATAATGCTATGAATTACGTGAATATTGAAACCTAATATTCAAGGAACAGAATGCATTTAATGGCATTCTTGAAATAAACTCTACTGGGTCAAGTTTGCAATTAATTCAGTTGCCTGTTATTTTACTATTTACATGCTTATAAAAAAGTAATATTATGCTGTAAATTTTTCTTTTCTTAATGCTTGACATCAGAGTAATGCTAGATTCAGGCAACAATTTTCAGAATCTTTCATGATTTCTGTGTTCTTGCATAGTTTATACATCAGAGGAATACTGATTTTGAAAGCTTGAAAGAAATAGTTTCTGAACCACTTTGGTCCTCAATATTTTTGCAGTCTTTTCCAGTTTTTTTTCTATGGTTATTGGTATTTCAAGACTTTTTCTTTTTTTTTCAATTTGGTCAATTTTGGTTAAGCACATATATTTACATCACTGAGATTTGAAAATTATAAAGGTTTGTGTATCACATTCTCAAACTTTTTTTTAGATTTTTAAACATTTATTTTCATTTTTGAGGGGGGAGAGAGAGAGAAACATCAATGTGCATTTGCTGGGGGCCATGGCCTGCAACCCAGGCATGTTCCCTGGCTGGGAATCAAACCTGCGATGCTTTGGTTCGCAGCCCACGCTCAATGCACTGAGCTACACCAGCCAGGCACATTCTCAAACTTTTAAAAAAATATTTTGGATCTTCTTTCTCATTCTTAAATGGTGCTCTTGTTTCCTCCCCCTTTAGTACTAAGGCAGATGTTTGATTATTTTATTACTTTACTCAAATAACCTTCGCAGGTTTTATCTACTTTACAATTCTTCAATGTATTTACTGTAAAACTTATTTACTGTCTCTTCCTGCTTTTCTTTTTCTCATTTGAATTAATTTATTAGTTAATTTGTCTTTAGGTTTTTGCTTAATCATCAAAGCATTTGCAGAGAAAAAATGTTTAATTGAATTGAAATAGGTATGTAAGTTATATAATATTACGTACATACGGTAAGATGTATAATATTATAATTAGAAATCGATATACACTACAAAGTGATCACTGCCAAAAGTCTAGTTACTCTTCTGCACCACACCATGGGCCCCCTTGACTCATTTTACCTCCCCCACACCCCGCTCCAGGAATCACCGATTTGTTCTCTCTTTCTGTGAGTTTGTGTTAGTTTTGTTTATCTGTTCATTTAGGATTCTATATATGACTGAAATTACATGGTATTTGTCTTTCTCCTTCTGACTTTTACCTAGCATTCAAAATCCACCCATGTTGTCTCAAATGGCAATATTTTATTCTTTTTAAGGCTGAGTAGTATTCCATTGTGTGTGTGTGTGTGTGTGTGTGTGTGTGTATCACATCTTCTTAATCATTCATTCATCAATGGACATTTAGGCTGTTTTCATATACTGGCTACTATAAATAACTCTACAATAACATAAGAGTTCATATATCTTTTCTAATTAGTGTTTTTGGATACATACCCAGCAGTGGAATAGCTGTATCATATGGTAGTTCTATTCTTTATTTTTTGAAGAATATCCATATTGTTTTCCATAGTGGCTGCATCAATTAACATTCTCACCAGCACTGTACCAGGGTTCCCTTTTATTCATGTCCACTCCAACACTTTCTGTTTCTTGAATTTTTCGTAATAACTATTCTAATAAGGGTAAGGTGATATCTCATTGTGATTTTGGTTTGCATTTCTCTAATAATCATTAGAGTTAAACATTTTTTGTGTGCCTGTTAGCCTATTTGGAAAGACGCCTATTCAGATCATCTGCTCATTTTTAATAAGTTTTTTTGTTGTTGACTTGTATGAGTTATTTGCATACTTTGAATATTAACCCCTTATTTAGATGTGTGATTTGCAAATATTTCCTCCCATTTCATAGGTTACCTTTTTGTGTTGATTAAATTTTAATTTTTGATTATGCCTTTAACTGTGCTCCCAAATCTTTTATATACAATATTCTCACTATCATTTTTTTTACTAATACCCAAGTGGAATTTTCATCTCTCTTTTACCCAAATGGTTATTTTGTGAAGTTCTTTTATTTTAAATTTCAGAGAATTTTAGAAGGGTTGACAGTTTATTACTAACCTTAATTTTTACAGTATTGGGTTTAGAGAATGTGGACCTATCTGCTATTGGAGACTTATTCAAATGTTTTGGTACTTATACATGATAATTTAAATATATTTGCATGGGCTTCTAAAATGAAGAATTTAAAACTATGTAAAGAGAAATATTATATATAAGTATTAATTTTATTTTTCAGAAGCTTGGCATACTTATCTGCTAAATACTTAAGTTAAAATAATGACACAAGTTATTTTTTCCCTCTATTCTAAAGTTTCTGTCCATTTGCCCTTGAAGTTATAAAACATTTTTCTTTATATGTTTAAATAGAATATTCATTTTGTAAATATTCATGGTTGTTATATTTGCATTGTACAAATACCTTTAATTTGTATTATACAAATTATTAATGTTGCAACATCAATGTCTGAAATGCCACTTCATACTATGTGTGTCTTATCTACACATTGAATTTGAATGTTGTTTCAGTATTGATCCTTATCTGTCTTGTTATTTTTAATTTTCTGGGGGCACATTCTTTAGGTGTGGCACTGTCTTTAGACATTTGAATTTGGCTTTGTAAACCAGTTTGATAACCTACTGTTCATTTTTCTGATTTTTTTTGATATATACTTGAAATTTTTAGCTATATGAAATAAAATATAAATTATATCCATCTACCTATATTTTCCCAGGCAGTCTCCTACCACATGTCATCTTGCTTTCCCCCCATGAAACTTATTCTTGCCATATGAAGAGTTAAATACAATATGGGGGAAATAATTGAGAGGAACTAAAGAAAATCATTGCCCAGATGATATACACCAAAAATGTGTAGCAGACCTTGGTTTTGAGGACACTTTTAAGATACTCCCAGCTTTACTAATCACTGGGTATTGTAATTTGATTTTCCATCCATTCCAGGGCCAATATAGTAGTCTATAAAAAATATTGTTTGTGTATAAGGGCTATTTTTAAAAAGATTATAAAGTAGACAATTTATTTGTAATATCTGAAATATATACACATATAAGTAGTTTGTATTTGTATACTACTTAAGATAGTAGCAGAGAAGGGTGTTAGACATAGACATTAAGTATAAGGTGTGTGCAATTTTTTGTATGCCTAAAGAACAACCAAGTGGCAGGACAAAAATTCAGAGTACAGCAGAGATGGGGATGGTACCCCATGTGTAGATGGAGCAGGTTCAACTCCATGCAGAATGGAGGGTCTGAGGATTGGGGCTTCTGATGATTCTTCTTCTTTGAGAAGACAATTGAGAAAATAACTTTATACAAGCTACCTCAAATTAAAAAAAAACACAAAAAACTTCATTAACCACTTAAACGTTAACAAGGGCTGTCCCTACTCTCTGCTCAGCTATCCTGATCTCCAGAAGTGACTTTCAGCCTCTCTGTGACTATGGCAAGTCTTCCTCAAGCTTTCTCTTCTGCCTCCTGCTGCTCTGAATATAGGGAGACAAGAAAGCAGTAAAGTGCTTTTAAAAGACTTGAACCTTTGTATTCACTTCATAAATGGTTTTTACTGGGAAGAAAGTCTTAAAAAATGAAGTTCAGCTTTGAAAACCAAACAAAAGACTCTAGGTTTATAGTGAGATGAACAGCAGAAATCTATGTGGTACATGGAGATGGAGATGGAGTTGGAAATAGAGATTTTTCCTTTTCTTGTTTGTCTCAATCAAAAGTTGGTAGGATTTCTGTCCATAGAGAGGCAAAAGTTGGATCAGGCATTGTTTTGAGTGTTAGATGAGTTTTCTGTGTCATTGTAGAGAGGGATCAAATATGTAGTTTCTTAGTCAATTACTATCCTAAATTGGAAGCCCAGGAGAGAGAGTATTTCACTCTCTTTTATATAATACAGTGCATCAACTCAAAAATTCTTTTCAGCCTGAACTTACTCACCCCTAGTGGGTACTTGGTGAAAGCTTTCCCATGGCTGGTCACATTTTAGTCAAAGCTGTCAGCCTGGACCTTTTATTTCTCCCCTTTGCCAAACACACTTAAAGTTAATTTGGAATTCTAAAATAAATGCTCAAATGGCTTAGACAGTTTCTACATAATCATTGGTTAGTTCAAATGAGAAATTTAGTCCCAAAGATTAAATTTCTGAAAGGATAAAGAATTTATTATTCAGGAAACTTGGGAATTCTTCATTAACGCAAAGGCATATATATATGGCTTTGTATATATATGCCTGTGTGTGTGTACACACACTTACACACATATATAATAGTTTCATTAACTAACAAACACATTCTTGGATTTGACTCAATAACTACAAAGTTATTCTTCTGATACAGAATAGCCTAAGGGTACTTTCTAATTAATCTTTTGAAAACTGATGCTCAGTATACCATATCTGTTTGCATTTCGAAATGAAGCTGGGATCTCTTATGTTGAGTTAGTCTATAATCTCTTCTTTCAATGCTATGTAGTTTAAAACTAATTTAATAAATCCAATCAAGCTCAACCCTAAACTATTATTATAGCAAATAAAGTTAGTGGTAGTTATGGTCAAGTTGCAATTTATGGAACCTCATAATCCTAGTAGTAATAAAAGTAATATTTCCAACAATAATAATATTCTACCATTTATTGCACTCCTGCTGTGTTCCAGGCCTTTTAAGTGCACCATCTCATCTGACTCATGCCACAACCATGTGAGAGAGTTATAATTTCAATTCTATAGTTAAGGCAGCTGAAAATAGAAAAAAAGGACAGTCTGAACTAAGACAGCTATGGGAGCCAGGAAATTGAGTGGCAAGGTAAAAGGGAAAGTTAGAAAAGGGGGTTCATTAAAGAACTTTTAAAATCTTATGTAACATTTTTGTAGGTTTATAAATTGCCTTAATAATGTAGATATGACTTAGATAATGTGGAAAGATCAGAACAAAGCAAGAAGGACATTCTATCTCACCAATGTTTTACTTAACATGCTAGTGAGATTTTAGAAAGGATTGCTTAATAGTTAGATGTCGGGGCCTGGAGTTCAGAAAAAGGGACTGGGTCATAGCTTTGAAATTCATCATTATTTTAGAATTATAGAATTTGAACTTTCAGGTATGGAGATGGTATTTTAAATGAGTTTTGTAGGCTAAAAAGAAAGAGAACAAAGGTAGGATTTGGGGACCATTGGTATTTAATAAGCAGTAAAAATTAGAGCTATTAAGACAATTATTCATTCAAACAGGGTTATCACCAAAGTTAATAGAACAGAGACTTTATGATAAAGAGAATAGCCAACAATATAGAATTCTGGAATGAAGTAAAGGGCTTGATTGATGTCTGGAGGGTTTGCCCATTAGTTAGCAAGTGAGCAGACCAAGGTGGGCAGACTTGAGAACTCAGTGCTCTAAGTGTTCAGGGGCAAACTGCAGGTGACTAGGTGTGGAAGTGAACAGAAGCTTTATAGAGCCAGGGTGTGCAGAGAAGTAAATTAAGAGCTAAGTAGCTGGAAATCAAGAGAAGAGCTTGACTAGGGTGACTTAAATACATTTATCTGTGGAGAGAGAAAATTGAGACATTGAACTGATAGATGATAACAAAATGAGGTCTTGAAGGAAGTCCAGCACCTGAATCTCAATAGGAAGGCCTATGATAGGTGCCCTAGGTAGTTGTGGAAGGCTCTGAGTCGGGGAAGATGATGTTGAAGTCTAACCTGAGCCTTTTTTGTTGTTGTAAATTTTCCCAGCAAATGGGGCTTATTTTTTTTCTTTTTGGTCTTCTGAGAAAGGGCCCATTTACTGAGATATTTCATCATCCCAGAAGTAATGGTGTTTTTTTAATTTGCAAAAATGTTTGCTAGTAGCAGCCTAAAACTTTAGCATTAGATAGCACTGTTTTATGTAATTCTGAATAGTGAGTGACAATACAACATCCCACAGTTCATCTTGGTACCATACTGAAATTACAGAATGTCAGTGATAGAAAAGACCCCAAAGTTACCTACTGCAGCCTGGCCATGTTCCAGTAGAGCACATTTAAGAGGGTACAGGACCTGCTCAAGGTCATGTAGCTGGGTAGGGACAAAGCCAAGACCAGGGTTCACTTCTGATTCCTAGTTCAATGTCCCTTCCACCGTACCAAGAAACAAAGACTCAAGCTTATAATTTTGGTGTCGGAAGCACAAAGGACTTCTTCACAACAGCCTGAGTATAGATTGCAGGATATAGGGAGAGGCTGGAAAAACATTGCATTTGTTTTCCAAACTTGCCCTACTCAACAGAAGCTGTGTGAATCAGCTGTAAATCTTTTACTTTTTAGTCATGATTCTGAATTGGTAAAAATGTGTAACTGTGGTTTTTTAATGATAGTTTTTTGTGAGGAATATTTATGTCTTTACATTTATTTATGTGTTTAAATTCAGATAACTATTAGGAAATTTTAAGCCAATGTCCTAAAAAAATAGAAATATTGTATGAGTTATAGTAAACATGTTCAGGTAGTACATGAGAATGGTATTGGCAAGCACATGGATTGAAATGTAGAGAGTGTTTTGGATTTTGTGGTAGCTGCTTAGAGAAGAGATCTACATGGCCTTTCTTAGTAAAAACATAACCATAAAGGAGCTGTGCAGGGCAACTATGACGAGTGGTATGCCAGTGTCTTGGTCTATATTTTCACCTATTGTTTTCTAAATTGTGTTTCTTGAGTAATACATAATAATTATTTAAATAAATAACTCTGTGGCAAATGGTGCCATACTTTTAATACAGCCTTGTCCTATTCCTGTGTGCAAATGTAAAATGCAGAGTTAAAGATCTAAACAGTCTTATAGTAAACCTTGATTAGCTTTGCTGAATCCATGTTTTCCAAAGTTGTTTCATCACAAAGCAGGTATTTGTTTTGTTTTGTTTACTGGAACATCTATTACTATCTCAAAGGTAAAAGTGTTCCACAGTTGGGAGAAAATTATCTTGAGTTAGTTTTTTTCTTCTTCTTCAAGATCTTTCATTAAGGAGTAAAGTTTTTAAAACCTCTTTTGAACATAAATGCTTGTCTTTCCAGAGTAAAAGTACAATTGCTACTATAAAGGAATTGCTAAATTAAACATATTTCATGATGATACATGAAATGCTATAAATATGAAAATTGGAAAATAAATTTTAAAAATATACATATGTACATATTTTTATATTATGGGCATGCATGTATGTACATAGATTTGGGGGAAGAAGGTTATCAGTAAAACTATCTGCCATTAACCAGGCTTATACATATTTGGGAATGCTCCAATTTTGTGCAATTCAGTAGTATTTACTTTGTAATTTTTATGAGAATAAAAGATTTTAACTTTTGCTGGCATTAACTGATATTTAAGGTAAATGTTATTTCCATCACAGTTTGGTTTCTTGTCCCCTTCTGTAACTATAGAGCCAATGGAATCTCACCTTGAATTACTCCTTCCCATTCTTAATATCTGACTTATTAAAAGAAAATCTACAGCTCTGCCTTTCAAAGCTCATTTCAGTTCATTCATTCCTCTTAGCATGTTCTCATAAATCAAACAGTATGTGGCATGTGGCTAGTCTAAAGATACCAAGAAGCTAAAATCAGAAACAGATATTGTGTCACCAAACAAATCATATAAAGATAATTAAGTAGTAAACCTAAAAGTATGTTATTCATACCAATCAATTTTTTCATTACATAAAATAATATGGGGAACCTCTAGTTATTAACTTAAGAATGTTTGGATGTTCCAGCTGGTCACTGAAAGTGTATACACCTTCTATAAGCTGACTTATGTCCATCTGCCTTATGTTACCAGTTAGTGATAAGCAAACTGCATGAGTTGTGATATTGCTAGCTCAGCAGAATCAAATTTCATGGATTTAAAAGGACAATAACTGAATAGAACACTGTATAAAAATAAACAAAATAATCGCTAAACTAATGTCACAGTTAATGCATTGCAATCTTGGTACTAGACCTCTCTAAGCCCCCAAATTGAAAGTGTTTTAATGGAGTAGAATATATTTTTCCAGATAAGTATATGGAACTATGACATGGAAGCATTTAGTTTCATCCAAAGAAAAAAGTCTAGGGCTAAATGATGATAATGCCAAAATTTCTTCAGTAGATTGATTAATTGAAGACTAAAATCTAAAAACAAAACAAACAAACAAAAAACCTATACAGGTTCCGGGACAACTTCATCAGCTTTGCCTACAAGTCATACTTAACATCTAGTGGCAACACAAGGTCAACAGCAGCAGGATCCTGGGACATCAGCATGGAAGTCAGGCTCACTGAAATTCAGATTTACTGGGCCGGATATATGTGGGAGATGGATAACAGCATGGTGTCGAAGCAACTGATAGACTAGCTGAAATGGAGTGATTGTAAGCACAGTAGGCAGAAGAAGTACTCTAAGGCCTTGAAGCAATGTGGCATAACTCCCGACTGCTGGACAGTGATAGCAGCAAACAGACCATGCTGGCACACAGCAATCAGAGCCTGTGTGGTTTCCTTTTAGTGACTGCGCTATGCAAACTCTAGGACTCCTTTCTGAACTGTAGCACAGTGACCCCATAGAGATGTAAAATGACATGCTTTCTCTTTGAAATAGTTTAAATACAGATAAGTCTTCATGGTGTTGATATGGACACAATTAATATTTTCACTACGAAAGAGTTCTTGTCACAATGTCTCCTTTGGCACCCTCATAAGGTTCCTGTTTTCACTCCTAAGTCACCCCAGAGTTCCTTCATAACCTCTGTTTAAGTTTTCATATTACTACATAATTCAGTTTCTCAGAAACGTTTATTTACCTTCTGTTCCCTTCAGCAGGCTCTGTATGACCTTTACTTCTTGTTTATGAGGTCTATTATTTTCTTTCCTTTGAAAAATATTTTATGCCATTTCCCCCTGCCTTATCTTGTCTAAGAACTTGTTAGTACCATGAACCCTAACTTTCATAGTAGCTAAGAAAAAATGAAGAGTTTAGGTAAATACCCATCATCTTACTTCATGCTTGCTGCAATTTCTTCAAACAATTCATTTTCCTGCCTTAGAAAATTGACATAAAGTCTAAGCCCCATCATGAAATCTCAAATAAACAGAGCTGGTTGAAACATATTCAAGTTCAGGTTTCTACTATTAAGAAGCCTGTGCTCAGAGACTTGTAAAGCTTTGATAGTAGGTGACGTGCACCCCAGTAATATGCAGCTCAAATGTCATAATATGCAACTTGCTGCAGTTTTCAAACTTCCTTTGGTCCCTTACAAATTGAGGGGTTCACATTGGTGTTTATTTTCTCTGAATTATAATAAAGTGTATAATTATATTTTGAAACTTCCACAATCTTCTAAAATATCTTGGTCTTTCAGTTCTATAATTTTAGAGTAGGTCTATAACTTATTGCATGCATTTCTCAAGTTCATGATATCTAATCTGATTTAGTTATTATCAGGATTATCTTTTCCTCCTATAGAAAATGAACCTTTAAATTAATGACTGAATTTTGAATTGCTAATTTACATGCCACACAAGTTATATGATGACTGGACTTTTGTTTTTCAAATATAATTAAACCTCTACAATCAATACATTATAAAATCCTAGGCTTCTTGGAATTTATTGGAAAATGAATGTAAATGTATTTACTTTCTCTAACACTTTACAATTACTGAAAAATCATCTTTAACATGACCAGATTGGATAAAGCAAGAATATGCAAGGAAATTTAAATAAGAAAGTTTCCTTGTTATGGTCAACTTGTTGATGCATATTTGTCATTTTAGTTATTTTTATATTGTCCTTACTGTCACAATAAAAGACTAGAGGCTGATTTTAACATCAAAATGTGACCAAAGGGGACAAGAATCAAAAATTATGAGAATTTTTAATTTCCCTGAAGTCAGAGCTACAAGGTCAATTTGCCATGTGATACAATTTTTAAAGTGCATACCAGTTCATATAGAGAGACAAATTATTTTCTAGACTGAATCATATGCAAAATTTTAAAAAGGGCTTTAAAGTAAAATAAGGGCAATATATTTTGCAGAAGAAGAAGAAGGGAAGATTTTCTTCATATAGTTTTATACATGCATTATAAATGCCAAGAGTGAAAAATCATTAGTAAATATATTGTAGATTATCAGATGTTTAGATAATTTAAATTCTAAATTTATACAAGGGCAACATATAGAAACCTAGAGGAAAATTTAGCCTATCCCTTGAGCAGCCTATCTCATATATCCTTGATTTTAGTGAGCTTTTATAGGATCAAGTATTAGTCAGTTCAGGGCTGGAGTCTGTCTTGAGTTTCTCAAGTGCCAGTATTCTGTGTAGTTGATTCAATAGCAATCATGCTCTTTAAACATGATGTAAGTCTGCTGAGAACTAACATTTGTTATGAAAATTTAAATACTTCATTTTTTTCTCACCACTTTTGCACAGAGGGGTGCCTATGGAGAACTGAAATTGTTACCAAAAATGAGTTTGACTCATTCCAAGTAATTGCCCGATAATTTATTTGAAATCTCAGTGCTCTGCTTCACAAATAATGGAGAGGATATGTGTGCTCTAAACAAAATTAACCATAGCCCTTACAGGTGTAGCTCAGTTGGTTGGGCATTATCCTGCAAAGCAAAAGGTCACGGTTTGATTCCTGGTCAGGGCACATGCCTGGGTTGGGGGTTCAGTCCCCAGTTGGGACATGCACAAGAGGCAACCAATCTTTGTTTCCATCTCACAGCATTTCTGTCCCTCTCTTTCTCTTCCCCTCTCATATTTTTGTGAACTATATTCAATTATTTTAATGCATTAAATAGATCCATATTATGTGTTGCATCTAACAGTAGTGTTTCTTTTTCAACTCTTTTCATAGAATTTGATACTTAAAGCAATAGCAGTAATTAAGATTGGTATTTTTGAAATACAGTTCAATAAAAATGTAGCCTTGAGCACCTTGGATAAGATAAGCACATTTCTTTTGCCAAAGACCAATAAAATACCTGTGTTAAGTAGAGGATGAGACCAGTAAGTGTTAGTAAAGATGTGCAGTATTCTGTGGTAAGAACTGTGAGAGAAGATGCCCAGGGTGCTTTGTGAAAACAGAGGAAAAGCACCTCACCAAACTGAGCCCCGTAGGCCATTTGATTGTTAGTCAGATGTCAACCACTCTAGCTAGAAGGAATGGCATTTTAATGAGAGTTGAATTCCAGTGCAAGAAGTTCAGTGTGGCTATAGTCCAGTCATTTCATGGGTAGATAAGAAGAGATTAAGAAGGGATGCATAAGCCAGATAATGAATGAAGGGTTTTGCTTGTCATGGAAAGAGCATTGGATTTTATTAAAAGTAATAAGGCATGAATTAAAGCTTAGAGATTTATAGAAAGAGTATATTTCATAGTTATTACCAGAATGCAGCATACCATAGTGACAAAAAGGACCTGCATAGATATAGGTTTAAATCCTGACCTTGCCAACTAAGAGTTCTATGACTTGGGTAAGGTATTTAATCTTTAAACTAAAGTGTCCTTATCTACAAAATACCTCCCAGTACCTATTTAGTATGCAACAACTGGTAATTTGTTGCTTCTGATGCTAGCTGCTACTTCTACTTCTTAAAAAGTGGAATTGAGCTCAACACTAGAGGAGATGGAGGAACTGAGTGCTAGTAGAGAACTGACTGAATCAAAGAGGAGTGGTGTTGAGTTTGGTAGTTTAGACATGTTGAATTTGAGATGGAAAGTGGAGATCTAGTGGAAATCAGTTTGTTAGTAATTGACAATGAAGTGTTGAATGGAGAAATTGCCTAGAAAGAAGATATAGACATGAAGTAAAAGGTAAGAACCTGGGTACACTATCAAAAATTTGAGAAATGGTCTTGAAAAAAATGAAGACTCCAAATGAGAGAAACAGATTCATAAAGGGAACTAGGGAAAAGTGTGTCACAAAAGTCAAAGAAAGAAAGATCTGCTCTGGCTGGTATGGCTCAGTGGGTTAAGCACCGGCCTGTGAACTGAAAGTTTGCTAGTTCAATTCCCAGTCAGGGCACATGCTTGAGCTGTCATCTAGGTCCCCACTTGGGAGCAGGAGAGAGGCAACCAAGCGATATTTCCTTCTTTCTCCCATCCCCTTTCTTTGAAAATAAATTAAAAAAAAATATTTTTTTGAAAAAAGAAAGATCCCAGGAAATAAATTGTTTATACTATGGGTTTCCCACAAGAAGTCAGCTTTGATAAAGTCTAAATCATATCCATAGAAGACAGCAACTAGGAAGTCACTGGCAACTATGAGGGAGCAAAAGGGGCTAAAATCAAATCTCAATGGATTGGAAATTATTGAAATGTGAAGAAATGGAGAAATAGGATAAAGATTGGGCTGAAAAAAATAAGAGAGAAACATGAGTCTGACAGGGAAGGTTAAGGGATGTGTTTTATTTTCTTTTAATTTGGGTATATTATCATATCCCTGGGAAAGACTGAGGAAGATAAGTACATAAAAATGAAGAATTTCGTAACATAAATTCTATTTGAAAATTTTCCCCCAAATACTAGGAAACAGTACATACAAAATTATGAAATGAGGCACCAACTGCTCTGTAGAGATGTCTATTGAGGTTTCTTGGGCTTCCCTTGGGGCTGTGATTGGGGTTCCCTTCAATCACAGGACTCAGCTCACACCAAGAAAGTTAATGCTTCTTTGTGAATGTCTAAGAAAAGTGCCTTCCAAGAACTTGCTGGAGCCAAGGATCTGTGAGTTTTCCTTCTGAAGCAGATTTGAATTACAATGGAGAACAGGAGTAGAGTGATTCTGACTCTTGCCCAGGTGGGCTGCCTGGAGTGGTGATGGGATAGATGGGTCTGTGAGGTGTGGACTTCCAGGAAACCAGGGAAATCCACTGGCCAGTCATGACAGCTGCAGTGGAAAGTGCTCAGCTGAGGAACTTCTGAGGAACCCACAAACATCTCCATGAAGAGTCAGCTTTAAATATATGAGGACCAGAGAACATAAAGCATTTTACAACAGCATTAGTCAGAATAAGTGTTCTACCTTCCCTTAGTGGAAGAGGAGAAAGTGAAAAGCATGAGACTACCACATTCTTTTCCTTTACGACAGGAGGCCTGACTGCAATGGGAGAAGCTTCAGCTTGGATAATGGTTTAGAGTTATGATTGTTATTTAGGGCTGAATTATGATAGAGTAGATACTCTATTTATGATACTCTATTTATGACTCTATTTGTGATTTTCTTTCTACTACCTACCAATGACCAGAAAAGTCATGGACTGTTTGTATTTTTACAGCAGTGGGGGTGGAGGAGATGGACTCCTCCACTGAATACATGTAAGGGGGTAAGAGAACACAAAAATAAAGTTGCAGGTTAATAATATACAACAAGTCATGCTAATTCAGCATGCTGGTACATGTTGTTAAATAAAGTCTCAAGGGGTTGTGAGTGATGGAGTCCACATTTAGTGACAGTGACCTTGAATAGCAAACTTTTACAAATGTGGAAGAGGAAAAGTTGATGAGGAAGATAATAAGAATTAGTTGGAGGACGGGGTGGAGTGAGAGAACAGAAATAGGTTAGAAGAAATATGACTTGCTGGGTAACATTTTCTCAGGGAAGTGATGAGCTTCTGTGCCAAGAGATAAGAGAAGTAATGAGGTGGTGGGTAGACCAGAAAATTGAAGAAACTGTTAGAGGCTTGGCATATAATAGCACAACGGTTTTCAAAGTGTTGTTTCCTCTGGGGACTTGTTAAAAATGCAGATTATTGGGCCATGGCCAGACCTACTGAATCAGAAACTGCAGGAGTGGAGCCCAGCTATCTGTTTTAACAAACCTACCTGGTGATTCTCATGTACACTATAGAGTTTGAATCAGTCTCACAGAGTGGTTTAAAAGCATAGTGGTACTCTGTTTACATCATAGCACTGTCAGTTTTTGAGTGCCTTTACCAAATTATTCAACCTCTCATGCCTCATTTTCTGAGTCGATAATATAAAGATATTTAAGAGCAACCAACTCATACTATTCTTGTAAAGTCTGCATGACTCAGTGCATCTGCAATCTTTATAACAGTCCCTGGTATAGTGAAAGTGCTCAACTAATGCTAATTATTACTATTGTGGAAAAATGAAATAAAATGCCAAGTACCCCTGTAAGACTTGGGAGTTCTGCTTAGTCTAATGTGTTTGCCTTGCTTTGTGGCATTTGCCCCCATAGTGGCATAGACTCATTATTTTAATCCTTTGCCACAAGACTCTGAGCCCAGGACCAGTCTCATATTTTCCTTTCTGCGTGCAATGTCTTTAGCAGCCTGAGGCATGGGCTTGAGGACTGTTTGATGAAAGAAGTAGACAGAGGAGCAAAACAATGTGTTCAGAACAGCACCTATGGAATAAGTCAAATTCTGTAGGAATTTCTAACAAATATGTGATAACTAATTTTTGAGGAATATAATTATGTTTTGAAATTTTTTGGGAGCACTAAGTATTTTTTTGAAAAAATATTACTAGCAAATTATATTAAATATAGTGGTCTGTTGACAGTCAATTTTTGTGTTAACTAGAGAAGCCCGGTCTCTAGGCATTTGAAAGAAAATGTCAATTTGCATCGATTATTTTTTCATTCACTTAGATCTACATGGTTTCATTTTTAAGCATTTAATCATGTTTTCAAATACTTTTAAGGGTTTAATAATGTTTTCAAAGACCTATATCCTCGGATCATAATGTTAGCTACATAGATGAGTCTCTAGTAGATCCGTACTAGGTATCAATGGTACAACTACATTAGAAAATCTCTTACTTGTCTTTTTCTGGTTACCCTCTAACAGGCTGGAAGTGTGTAATAAAGTAACCTAATGAGTACACCTTGAGAACTAAACTCCATTCTAATTGTTTTGATGCATGGGCTAGCAGGATAATTGATTGACACTAAGACCACTCAGTAAACAGCCAGCTAACAGAATTAGATTAATGAAAACATATGGTAATTACAACTGTGCAGAACAATTTAGAATCTACAATGTAGCCTCAGGGTAAATAATCAAATATCTGATCAAAGAGCAATTAGAGTTAATAAAAGTCTGATTGTGCAATTAGGATTAAGAGAGGATGAGAGATAAAATTGTAAAGTTTTAGGAGGGTATTTGATGAAAGATTTACTTCATTCTTTAAAAGAATTTTTGGTAGTCTTAATCATTGAATGCTTTTAAAAAGAGGGGAATATCCCATACATTTTTAATATTTAAGAACATTTAAGACTGTTTCATACTGCACTGGTATTTTTTATAAAACACATATGCTTTTGTTTAAGAGTGTCCTCACTTGTGCATCTGTTTGACAAGTATTCATTAGGTGCTTACTAGATGCAAGGCTCTAAATGAAACACTGATGAATCACTACCTCTTAACTGAGAGGAGGTAAAATAGTTACACATCCTGACCTTTGAGATTAGAGTTTTGTGGAGAACTAAAACATGTTTATAAAAATCTATGATTTAAGGGAGAAAGAAGTAGAAAACCCTTTTATAACAGTACAAATAAATCACTTGTGAAATTTAAAAGAAGTGATTAGTTTTGTGGGGACTTCAGGGAAAGTGTTAGGATTGTTTCCTAATTCTTAAAAGTTTGAATAACCTGCTACACATATTGATAAATATAAGAATATTTTGTTTTCCAATATTCCATAAGATGGGCCCTATTTTATGTTTTCTCAGTTTGCGTGCACCATCTTTATACCAATTAAAAGTATATGTTTGATTTCCTAGTCTCATTGTCTTATTTCCTGGATAAGGGGAACTGGAAGTAGAGCCATGAGTCATAAGTCATTAACATTAGGCTTTCCACTCTTTGATTCAAGAACCAATAACTTTCTTCTCACCTGTCACCTGGACATTTACCATCAGGTTCAGTGAGCTCAAAATGCCATGGTGACTCAGGGTACCACTCTCCAGAAGAAGGGAAACCCATGCCCAGTGGGATTTATACATTTCTAGGACAGGGCTTTGATGTGGTGTGAGCATCATGGAAGTGGACTGTGCCCACTTCAGAAGACAAGTACAGTGACATCTTCAGCTATTATTAAATATGTCCATAATTTCTTCTTATATGCCTTGGGCTAAAAGTAATCTAGCTTTCATCTCATAAATTTGGGAAAGTATGAAGTGAGTTCCCAAGGATGTGTGGTGGGTGGGGATCAACCCCAGGCATCTCCTCCATACCCTCCCCCTGTGCACTTCTACTCTTTTCTGTCATCTCACTTTCCAATCAGTGAAGAGTGGTTCACTGGAGAAAGAGAATGGGAAAGAGTATGACAGCCCAAGGAGGTGGCAGTTTGGTGCTACATAAACCATGGGGTAATACTGATTGCAGAACAAAAGTGCAATTGACTCTCAAAGAAGGTGAATTGCCTGAACACTGAAACTTAGAAGTTTAATCATTCTTTAAAATACGTAAAATGCATATGGGATATCTTTGAAAAGATGAGAGAATGGAAATTCAAAAGGGTACACAACTCACTGATGTTTACACAGCTTATATAAGCTATTATCTGGAGTTAGCATCTTATGACTCCTCTTCCAGTGCCCTTTACACTCTAAACCTAAGTTCCCAGGCCTTCCCCGACCATCCTACCAACTCCTTCCCACTCCAGTGACTGTCTGTTACATTACCTTTTATCTCTTTTTTGTGACTTAGTTTGTGTTTATCATTATGATTGATTTTCATGTTTGCATGTTTACTTAGTTTCCCTCCACTAAAAACTAAGTCTCCTGAGAGCAATAATATTTCTTGTTTACTGCTGTTTCTAAATCTGTTTATCACTGCAGTACCCCCAGGACCTAGGACATTATTGGTAAATCCATGAGAATCATGTATTAACTGACTATTTACTATACAAAGTGTGTTAGGTGGTGATAAATCAGGGTATTCCCAACTGAGTTGTGTAGACTGATTTCATCAGGATATATAGAGGTAACATAAATATTCATGAACTCCACATTTAGGGTTTTATTTTTTTACTTGACTCTACTATAAAAACTATTGTTCCCCCCAAATGTACATCTAACCTATTCATAAAATACTGCATATCCTTTTGTAAGAGACTTATTGACTCAAAATATTCTTAAGGGTTTGCTGTAGAATGAATGATTCAACAAGGTTAACAACATAGTCTACTAGGAGCAATGTTGAATGCTAGACCCTAGGGAATGTGCATCCATGAATAAGAAGTGGTCCCTTCTTTTGAGTAACTCATAGTTTCATTGCATGTAAAACTCTTCTGGAATAATAGAATCAGAATTTTAGAACTGTCGTAGGCAACATACTGCTGAGGAAGGCATGCTCAGCACATTTCAGCGACTGAGTCAGCTGGGCTGCAAGGTAATAGTAGAGCTAGAACTCAAACACAGATATCCTGGTTCTGATTATTTTTCTACTATAAATGGCTACAAATTCTAGTTATTCTTTTACTGTTTCTCTGACTTAAATGAATAATATGCCTCACTGTGAGCCAGTTTCTCCATTGTTTAAAAAAATTCAGTTAATTTTTCTGGGCTACACTGAAAAGCATGACTCTATAAGTCAATGATTCTTTGCCTGACATATGCCCTTAATGAATCTATAACTTTCTATGATTCTTAACTGGCACTTTCTTAAGTAAACATTGGCAGTTACTTTCATCTTTCTTCATTAATACTTTTTCAACTTGTTAAAAATTAGATTTTTTAGCACTTGTCAAACTCTTAAGCATATATATTGTCACTTTATTGATTTGTGTCCAGGTTCAAACATAGTATTCAAAACTCAATCTTCTGAGCATGACAGCAAAGATATTCACACTCATTCACTCTTTCATGTAACAAGTATGTACTGAATATCCACCATGTGCCAAAGCTACTTCCAGATGTTATAGATATAATAAATAGTAAGCAAGTATAATCAAAGTCCCTCCTTTATAGAGTTTCTAGACTGGTAGGGTGAAAGGGAGACATACACACACACACACACACACAGATCTATATAATAGATCTGTGACAAATGCTATAGTAGAAAGAAATCCATACTATGTGAACATATGATAGAGCTATTTGACATTGCCAGGGATCAAGGAAGGCTTTGCTGAGAAAAGAACACTTAAGCTAAAATCTGAGGCATGGCCAGACAGTGATTAAGCAAATCAGGGAAAAAAGTATGCTTCAGATGGGGACAATGGGGAGGGGGTGCATGTGCAAAGATTCTGTGATGGGAGGGATATGGCAAAGGATAGACAAAAGAACAGTGCAGTGATGTAACCAGGGTGAAAAGAGTGAAGGAGGTGGTTTATCTGAGTAGGCAAAGTAAGTAGAGTTTAAATCAATAAAGATCATGTAGAGCATATTAAGAAGTGGGTTAACCCTAAAATAAATAGGCAACCATTGAGGGTTTGTAACCAGTAATTTGAATTTCCTATATTAGATAAACAAGGTGCCATGGATGACTTTAATGACCTGGTTTGTGCTCCTGGAAATCTAGTGGTGATATTTACTGAGACTGGGAACAAAAGACAGAGTGCAGGCTCTTGGAGAGTGAAGCAAGGAAAATTATGCATTCAATTTTGGTCATGTTGAATTTGAGACATCCTTGAAATACCCAGGAGGAGATGTAAAATAGGCAGTTGGTTATACAAATTTGGAACTCACAGGAATATTATGGCCTAGAGATATAATTGTATGAATCAGTTGTGACTAGATGATAATTGAATCTGCATGGATGAGATCACATAGGGAGAAAGTATCAAGTGAGAAAAGGAGAGAGAGCTAAAAAGCTTAGAGAAATGTTAACATTTTGTGTCATGAAGGAAGGTGAGAATGCCAATAGTGTAAAAGGAGAGGCAAAGCAATTGGAAGAAAGTGAGGAGATAATGGAAGAGTATCAACCATGTCGATGATTATGAGAGACTAATCAAGGGATAACAGGTCATGAATCTATTGTTATACAAGTAACCAATAAAAATGGCTTTATTAACTGGTAATTATAATTAATGTCTGGCATGGGTGTGGCTTTGTGCAAACCTTGATCATACAACACTGCTATGTGTTGTATGAACCATACATCTCCTCCTTCTGCTTTCTGTGGCATTGGTTCTACCTTCCTCTGTGGCCTGTGGGATGGAAGGATGAGTGATAAGGAAGCACTAAATGTGGATGCCAGACTCTGGCTTGTGCAGTTGTTTACATATTGGCGTTATTCCCTAAGATGTATAATATAAAGAAAGAGCAGAATGGGAACAAAGTTTTTAGATTAGTTACAAGCACGTTGATTTGAGAGAGACATCCAAGTACAGATGTTGACTAGACAGTTAACATGAAAAGAAATTGGTAAGTGAAATTATAAAAGTACATGCAATTTCCCATAAAAGATATATTAAACAAATAAAGAAGGCTCAGCACCTCACATTGAGAGACTCCAGCATTTAAGGTTAGGTGCAAATGGAATAGCCAATAAATAAAAGCAAAAAATAGAAGAAGAAAAATATTTAAAAATGTGGTGTTGCCACTGAAGCAAATGAAAGAAGGACTTTCATAAAAAGAGAGTGGTTACTCTTGTCAGATACTCTTGAGAATCAAATAAAATCAGAATGAATAAAATGAGCACCAGAACATCAATTTTAATTAGCAACTAAGGATGTCAATGATATCAGGAGTTATTTTGCTGATAAACTAGGGGAAGATTAAGTCAGATTGGAGTGAATGAGGAAGCCAGAACTGAAGAGGGATGGTAGACTATAAGTACATATAACCATTCCAAATGAATTGTGAAGAGGAAAAGATGAAGCAGTAGCTAAAGGAGAAAGCAAGCCAGAGAGGTGATCTTACTTGTTTGGTGAGACACCTGGCCATTTCAAATGTAGCTAGGACTAATCCAATAGAGAAGGATAAATTAAAGGTATATAAAATATAAGGAATATCAACAGAGGAGAAGGGATGAAATTCAGGACACAGATTTTATAAGGCAAGTACAGAGTACAAGGTCAGAGGATTATTAAACATGACAGCTTATTAAATCAATAGCTCACATTATCTAGGTTAATAGGGACAGTGTGAAGATAAATTAGGGTGAGTGGGTAACAAATAAAAAGAAATTCCAATGATGTAAAGACCCCAGTGAGAGTAATTACAGATATGGTTAGTATAACTGAGCATCAACAACTAAATTGAGTTATATTGTAACACAGTTTATGCTAAACCTGATACACGATGCTGAATTATCCAAGATAACCATGGTACTAAAACACTTCCTAAGGTTACCACAGGGACACATTATATCCTCCATGGTCATGGCGCTTTTTAATAATCCCATTCTAGTCCTATCACCATATCATTTTATTGATTGCTTATGTATCTATCCAGATAAGTCTAGCTTATGAGACCCTAGAATACTCCTTTCTATCCTCTCTGGAAGCAAGCCAAAGGTTTTTAAATATAAGAACATTCAATACAATAGATTCAGATGTGCTTTCCTACTTGCCATCTTAACAACCACTAATTTGTTCCTCTGAGGTTGTTGATCTTTAGCTCCCAAGGTTAAAATATAAAGGCATCCATGTGAACAGTGGTATGCTTTCAGAAAAAACTTATGTAATGCCACTCTGGGTTCCAGACTCATCTCATCTTTGCCAGTGTCATGTATAAAAATATTTGTGAGATATGTATATATATATAAAATATTTGTGAGATATATATATATATATAAAATAATATATATATTTTGCTTTAATTATTTTGGGCAGGGGTAGGAGTTATTTCAAATTTATGTGATAACCTCAGTATTTGAGTACTGATATTGGCCCACTTGTATTTTGAGTAATATCAGTTATTTCTTATAAATATATTTATCACATTTCTTTGTAATTCAAGCCATATGTTCTTCTCAATTCATATACTCCCAATTATTATAGTTGTTTTATTATATTCAAATCTCTATAACATTTTATTTAAAAGGTTGTATCAAATTTCTTCTTGAAGCGTATATTTCAATGTCTATTAGTGATCAAGGCATTGTAGTCACTTGAAACTTGATTCAAAGCTCAGCTCTGTTTCTCTTATTGTCCTACTGGTGACCTAAACCTTGAGGTTTCCTCATCTGGGGATGATAATAACTACTGCATAACAGTTGTGTGAGGATTAAATATGAAATACTTAAGTGCTCTCAACAAACCCACTTGCTGATTTAGATTATCAGCCAAGAAAGTTAAGATTAACTGACTTTATTTTATTTTATCATCCTCTTGTAGATTCATCAAGACTTTGAGTTGATATTGTTTGGGTAGTTTTATAGCAGGCAAAAAATTATAGAATGGTAAAGTCTTTAATGGGAATATTGATCAAATGTGTATTCATATAAACTTGTTCTACCTCAAAGTGCTGGAGAGTTTGTTATTGCTTACAGATATCACTGAAACACACATAATTCTAACTTTTTCTATATTATATTATAATATTAATCTAATTCTATTCAATAGATTACATCTATTGTTCAATGGTGATTGCTAGATATGTCTTCTGTTTCTTATATTGCTATATAAAGGCATGATTTGATATGCTATTTATTTTATTGTTATTGGGTTTGTCCTTTTTTAATATAGAGATAATTTTTATCTGTGTAATAGTGTCTGCTCTTTGTGTTGTATGTTTATTCATATTCATAAAGTTACCAAGTATATATTCTTGCATATAACAATATAACAGTAACACACATATTTACATAGCACTTTATAATTTTCAAAACATTTTACAAGGACTCATTTTCTCTTTGATTAATAAATTTCACTTTACTTAAGTTCCACATATGAGTGTCATAGTAAAGAGAGAAACTGCTGCACTGTTACATTTTTGCTTCAAGTAAAATGATTTTAATAGATGACATTTTTGTACCATTTTCAAAACACCCTCGCTCATGTTTTTAAAAATCAGTTTTGATATTCAACTGAAACATGTGAGGAATAGAGAACAGATGTTAATGTACTTTGTTTATAATGAGAAAACTGAGACTCCAAGGAATTAAATGGCATTTTTTATGGTCACATAAATATAAGATGAAATAATTAGGACTAGAACCCAAGTCTCTAACCCACAGCTCTATTCTAACCACTCATTTGCCCCATTCTTTGGTGTGGTATAAATGTGAATGCCAAGACAGAGGCACTCTGGTTTCTGAAGATTAAAAGAAAATCAATAACTTTGCTGAGAAACATGACAAGGAGCTTTATCTAAAAAGAAAAGAAAAAATAAGAAATTGAATCATGTATATTTTAATATTTAATTACTCCACATATTGGAGTAAAAAAATAAAGGAAAATAAGAAATTATTTCATATGTTGGAATAAAAAGAAAAATGAGAAATTGAATAATGTATATTTTAATATTTAATTACTACATATATACTTTCTTTTTTTCTTGAGATAATAAGGATAAAGGGTAAAATCCAAAATGCTTTTAGGAGAAAAAAATCCTACTCCAATTGTCTATCATTCTAATTCTGCTACATATCCTTAATGGTTCTTCCATATAACTAAAGAACCCACAGATAAGGGGTCAGAGGATGTGCTGGATAGTAAATTTAGAGTAAGGACAGTTAACTGTGTGAGTGAAGGATTATTGATCATTCTAGAGAATAAGAAAGCTTAAAAATGATAAGCCATGAATGAACTGATTGATGGTCTCTGCCAGATGTACCCTGTATCAATTTCTGAGCCAAACTGCTACCTGTCATATCAATAAGGATGATCCAGTTTTCATTTATATGGTTGCTGTGAGTTTTAGTGAGGGCAGGGCCAATATGTACCTGGCACATTTAAGTACCTTGCATATAATCAGACTCTCTTTTTGCAGTTAAGTTCTGATTGCAGTTTGCTTTTACAAATATATTCCTAACTGAGGGTCATGCATTGCATTTCCTTGTCACCAACAAACTTTTCTTTGTTGCACGGCAACTTGATGCAACTCCACACCCAGGCACCCATCTTAAAGAAGGCACTGGTCACTAGACAAATGAATAAAATGTGCATGGTCATCTAAAGATACTGCATGGAGGTAGAATGAAGGACTAACTGGAGTTCTAGTGTTTTCCTCGTGAAAACATTTTTATTTCTTATTACACTTATTCTTTCTAAATTATAAAAAAATAATGAAATGCAGATAATGTAATCTGAAATGACAAGTTTTCTACTACTGCTCAGAGATTAGTTTCCTGTTATTTTGTATAAGCTTCTTAGTATATTTTTTATAAAATTGTCAATTTTAAAAATTTCATTTTTATATTACAAGAGCAAGACATTACTTGGTCTTATACAAGTGTGTCAGTAGACCTTGTCAATAGGCACGTTCTAAAGAATTAACTAGTAAGTTGCTTTATATGTAGCATAACTACAAGATACCCTTTGCTTAAATTTCCTCAAATCAGTTATTGAGTGGTTTCTAAGCTGCCCTGGATATCTAGGTGGTTAGTGGAGAACACGGGTCTAGTTCCATTCAGGAAATGCTTCCAGTTTGAGTCCAGTGTATGACCAAAGGATTAGTGCAGAATTTTCTTAAATGTTTTTCATGGACCTCCTGAATTAGAAACATCTGATTTTTTATGGAAAGGCATATCCCTGAGTCTATCCCAGACCTACTGAATCAAAATCTCTGAGGCTGGATCCTAGAAATCTCATTTCAGTGCCCATTTCTCTCTACCTACCTCTTTGTTCCTGTGCCCCAACCTCCCCTAGTCTCTGATACATGCCAAGTATGTCTCTAGTAGAAACTAGGCACAGCTTTTCCTCTGCCTGGATCTCTCATTTCCCACCTTTCTCATGAATGGTTTCTTCTGTTCATTCAAGTCTCATATCGTTTGAAACCCCCACACAATGAAGTGCACTACTGGCAGTAAGCCCCCACCCTCACAAGATTTTTTTTCATTCATATATTTTATGCTTGTTAAAGTACTTAATAATGTTAGATATTATTTATTTCTTTATTGTTGGCATTTAGTGTCTCTTTCTGCTGCTATTGAAACTCCACTATTTTCATTGGACCAAACAACTGAAGACTGTAGACCTTAAGAACTTTATTGAGATTTTTTCTCTCAGGGCTTAATTTTTTGCATATGCAAAAGGAGGGAATGGAGTTATATGATATTGATTCACTAATAATTATTCAAGAACTTCCAAAACACTTGCATGGTCAAAAAATGTAGGAAGTTCAAACTACTGTCCCTCTCTCAGAGATTCACAATACACATTTTCAACTTTAAAATGCTGAAATCCTCCAGGAAATAAATCTGTTTATATTGATTTAACCTAGCACTCATCAAGCTTATATCATCCATAGCATTCTTTTTCTCCTGCAACAATGGTGAACTAATTTTCCACAAAATTCAGTATGAGAAATACTGGACTAAATGATCCCATAACTATCTTCTGGTTCATTTGGTCTCATGCCACATTTTAAGCATGCTCACTATCCAGTCTAGAAGTTCTGCAATCCTCCTAAAACTGGCTTACATCTGCAGTAAGAAAGAACTATAACGATGGGAAATTTTCTTCTTCCTGTGCTGAAATCATCTACAAGGCTTACAAAATCCTGGAAGAGAAATAGCCCCCTTCTATTAAATGAGCATGTGTAAGCAGCCTTCTCCATCCTGGCAATTTCTGAGTCTCAGAAGATGTACAAAGATTAAAGGGCTCAGACCAAGAAAACCTTATCCTGGTGGAAGAAAAACATTTTTGTGTCAGATGATTGATTATCAGAGAAGCATTTTCTTTTTTCCACAGAAAATATGCATGGAAAAAAAAAACAAAAGAAGGAGTTTAAAAGATTTCTTTTTTATTGTCATTCACACAATATCACCATACTTCAGATGAATAACGATTCTGTTCAAGAACATTTATGTAGCGCTGAAGTCATGCATTTGGCAATAGAGTGATTTTAAAAAAAAACTATTGAAGTCTATTTTGGGTTGAATTGTGTCCCCCCAAAATGTATGTGTTAAATTCAGAATGTGACCTAAATTTAAGTTAATAAGTTAAAATAAGATCACACTGGGATAGGATGGACTTGTAATACTACATGACTACCATCCTTCTAAAGAGGAGAAACTTGGGCACCAAGGCAAACATACCTAGAGGGAAGGCGATATGAAGAGATACAGGGGTAAGATAGATATCTACAAGTCAAGGAGAGAATCCTGGAATACATCCTTTCCTTGCAGCCCTCAGAAATAACCAACCTGCCTACATCTTTATTGCTGACTTGTAGCCTCCACAAATATAAAATGATATAGTTCTGTTCTGTAGTCCACCCAGTTTGTGATCCTTTGTTTCAGCAGGTCTAGCAAACTAATACAGGGTCAGAATGCTGGAATCCAGTCTCTTGGTCCTTTATCAACATTTATAAATTTACTAGGTAAATTTTTCCCTCCAGAATATCAAATGTCTGGTGGTTTGGGGGCACAACAGCTCAGGTCAGTGAGCAGCCATCCTCAGACCACTTTCTCCAGTTTTTGTATACTAGAACAGCTGGTTTAGCTCACAGCTTGGAGTAGATCCCTTAGTGATGTTTGTTGAAACCTCCTCCATTGTTGTAGTAAATTTTTGCTTCAGCTGTAACAAGCAAAGGTTGGAAGAAATTACAAATATTTCAATAAATACCAAAAGGCAATAAAATTACTTTGAAATCCACTTTGTACAATCCCTTAAGGTTGACCAAAAATATGTAGGGAAAAAACTGTTTGGGTTTTTTAAGTGAGTATTAGAAGCAGGTGATAGAGAAAATTTAAATGACTCTTCCCTGAAATTCCTACTACCATTACCACTGTTTCTTAAGGACTAGCTTAACGTAGTTCTTATCTCTCCAGGCTAACACAGGCAGAACTTGAAAATGGCACTTGTAACAAAAAGAAGAGTTAAATTGCTCTTGTCACTAATTAGTTCAGATGTGACTTAAAAGTGATTTTGGCCCCGTTATTGAGTCAAGGAATCCAAATCTGAGGGAATCAACTGTAAGAATGCTACCAGATGGGAAAATGAGATTGTCATTTTTATTTTGCAGTTAGGGAAGGAACTCAGTGCCCATGTTTAACTTCTATTCAGTACTAATCTCAATATGAGAGTTGATATATATATGAAAATAATTACAATATGAAAAATATCAAGGTTTGAATCCAAAAGTTTTATGAAAATTGCCAGGACTTCTTCTTGTCAGTTTAGGGTTCCTTTCTTTATTACTCCAACTTACTTTAGTAGAATAATACAATCTACAACATTACTGTCATCATTGTTAACTTCATTTTCCCCAACAAAACAATCATTAAGTGCTTTATCCTCCTGAAGCTCTACAAAGATCAATGTGCAGGCCTAGCTTTGCTGTGTAGTCATTTATAGTTATATCGTTATATTGAGAATATGCCAGCCTGTGATTCAATTGGATTTAGCAAATAAGACTTAATAGTTCTTTTTTGGTATTATGAGCAAGGAAGGTCTTACTTCCTAATTCTCACTTGCTTTGAGAATTAATGAGATTGTCAATTAGTCATAGCTTTATTGTAAACTATCCCAAATGCCTTTCCTTAATCAATAACAACATTTTAAAGTATATTTTCACTTTACTAAATCTAGTAGTTTCTACCCTGCCCATGTGACTAAAGCAACAATAAAGATGCACAGCTATATTTGGAAAAACTTGCTTTTTTTCTGCTACCTAAAGTAAAAAACTACCCAATTACCGAACATGCCCCCTTTTGAAATATACTTCATATACTCATGAGTACATTTGTCATTTTGTTGCTAAACACATAGGCGATTTGGGAACACAAACTTCAGAGTAAACAGAAACAAGCTCACAGAGTGTAAGCTGTCTGGTCTGATAGCTCTGTCAGGGGCAGAGCCCAGAGTCGTCCAGTCTGCTTCTCTCCATGGGAAAAGAGTTACAACAAATGGCAGATCCTCATTTAAATGTTCTTTATTTGTGGAGAATAAAGTTCTGTGTGAGTTAGCTCATTCTCTAAAAAGAGCTCATTCTCTAAAAAGAGGTAAAGGTGCAGAGTTTTTATTCTCTCCTCTGCCATGCTTATCAATCTTTGATCATAGCCTGCTGGGTTTTCTTAGGACTTCCCAAAGCCACTATTTTTAGACAACTCTAGGGTGAATGAAGAAAAAGAGCAAGTTTCTCTGACTTTATTTGAAAGAACCAGAATGGAAGGGCTTTACCTTCTTAGCACAGCCTACATATCAAAACTTTAAAGGAATAATATTTGTTGTAATAAATGTAAATAATGCTTCCTGGACACACAACTGTCCAGCCAGAAGTTGCCCTTTCTCTTCTAGTTCCTTTGTTCCCTGATCAACATTTTTGAATTCCATACACCAATATTTCTGTCTTGAAAATGTATTTATCCCTAAATAATATTTATGTAGTTCTATTTCAAGTGAACTCATCAGTCCTATTTTATTTTTTTTCTATTAACAACATACCTGTAATTGTCTTGTTCTGTCATACCACTGCTCTCTCCTGAGTATGTGACTAACCTCCTTACCATATCTATCTACCATTCCCGTCATCTTATTTAGTCCTCTCTCCACCTTGCTCGCACTCCCTCCCTCCCTCCCTCTCTCTCTCTCTCTCTCTCTCTCTCTCTCTCTCTCTCTCTCTCTCTCTCTCTCTCTCTCTCTCCATCTCTTTTGTGTCCCTCACTTAGAATGTTGAAGGAAAGTAAGGAAAGCTGGCAAGAGAGACCAGCCGGCTGCAAGAAATCTTCACGAGCTGTCACTTAATTCAGTGACTTCACCAGGATTTGGCTCAGTTAACTTTATTCTGTCACATTTTTCACAGGTTGTTACTTCTTAACTAAGGCCCACAGAGCCTGAGGTGTAAGGCTGTGCTATCTTAGAATGGGGGACCCAACAGTCACCTCGAATGCTCTAACAGCATCAGCATGACTTACACATTCCTTACCTTCAGGCAAACGTACTCAAAACAACCTGACTTCGGGTTTTTTTTAAAGAAATGATCCTCACTCAGCTAAGAAAGTTTGAATAAGTCTTATTTACCACAAAGATGATTTTGACAACAGGGTCAGAATACTTCAAGTTTGTTGTCAAAATCCCCCCTCTAGCCCTTGAAAGAGAAATCAGGATTTATTTTTTCCTGATGTTTCTTTTTCTATACTTTCATTTCTGAGCAGTGTCCTTTAGAAAGGATAGTTTTCTCTTAATTATGGTGAAACACTGAGTCAATTTATACTCCAACCTTTTTAACTTTAAGATGACTTTTTAAAAATTTCTTCAACTTCACCCTTTATACTGCTTAGAATGTGCTCAACCAGAAGTGACCAAAAATCCCATTTGCATTGGCTACACCTACAAAGACATTTAAAAAGGAGTCTGAGAATTTACTGTGTCAAAGCAAGTATAACAAGCAGCTCAATTATATTACTGAAGACCTTCTCCCACACTCCCACACTCCCTTTCCCCACACTCAGTGCTTTAATTTTTCATATCATCATGCTTGCAGCTTCAACTCCACATAGAACAGCCCACAAACGAAGAAGGGAGAGAAGGGTGAAAAGGGCTCTCTCATCATGGAGCACACTTTTTGCAGAATCATTCCCACACCCCACCTTTTCCAAGCTCTCCTTCCCACTCTACTTGTCTGTGTAAAGACCAGCATACCCAGCTCATCTCTAGACAAACTACTGGCATAGAAGAATAGCATGAACATAACTGGTTTAAAATAATCAGGATCCATCCAGCACAGCTGGGTACTTTGTTCAAGATGGGGTTCTCTTAGAAAGCAAGAAGTACAAATGACTGCCACACTACATCCCATTGGGTGATTATATCTTAAGGAAATGTGACTTGCTTTATTTCCCAATTCTTAGAGTGTAAACGATGAGGCAGAACCTCATCATTTTCTCCATGTACTCCTTACATTACCTTTCTTTCTCTCATCCAGGCTCTGCCTGTTGACTATTTTTTTACTCTCCCTATCTTGCTCAAAACAAAGCCAGAGGGAAGGGGAAGGAGGGATACTGGGGGAAGGAATGGGAAAGGTTGTCAAGGAACATGTATGAAGGACCCATGGACAAAACTAAGGGTGGGTAGGATTGAGGGTGGGAGGTAGGAGTGGGTGGGGTGGGCAAAAGTGGTGGAGGGAAAATGGAGACAATTGTACTTGGACAACAATAAAAAAGGGGAAGAGAAGATAGGTCAATAGTAGCTTTATAGAAAGGTCTATTTTGTTCAACACAAATATACTTAAGATTTCAACTATTTTGAAAATATTTTGCATGTGCACATGTAAATTTTTACACAATTCACATAAAAACCCCAGTTAATAATGTTTCATCTCCTTAAAATTTTATTTTTCAAAGGGCCTAAATCTATTTTGAATATTACTTGATGCAATAAATACCATGAAATTTGCTTACTCTATTGACAACTTGATTATAATGGCAGTTCAAGCAATATGTGCCTTCTTGAGATAATGTCATCATAGTTTAAAAGGAAATTTGGTAAACAAGTTACAGCTGTTGGTATGAAATGTGCATGTATAGTTATGCATATTCATAAACATTTTCTAATAAAATATATTAATTTAATTTTTCTTAATAAAAATGATAAAATATATTAGAATCTAAAAAATGATTTTTGAGCCCTGGCTGGTATAGCTTAGTTGGTTGGAGGATTATCCCAAAGACCAAAATGTTGTGGGTTCAATTCCCAGTCAGGGCACATACTTGGTTGCAGGTTTGATTCCCCGAGTTGGGGTGCATGTGAGAAGGCAACCAATTTCTCTGTCTGTCTGCCTCTCTCTCTCTCACTCTCCTTCTCTCACTCTCCCTCTCTCTCCTCTCTTGCCCTATCTCCCTCCCTCCCCTCTTCCTTTCTCTGTAAAAAACAATAAAAAATGACCTCAGGTGAGGATTAAAAAATAAAAATGTTTTGGAGATGCTTTAATTTCTTATTAAAACATTTTCTAAACATGTATTGATTTTTTATTAGACTTAATTTTTTAGAGCAGTTTTAGCTTCCCAACAAAATTTAACAGAAGTACAGAGACTTTTGTTTGTTTTTCATTACATTTTCATTTTTTATTGAATTTATTGGGTGGCATTGGTTAATAAAATTATATAGATTTCAGGTATATAATTCTATAATACATCATCTGTATGTTGTATTGTGTGTTCAACACCCCAAGTCAAGAATCCCCATCATCATTTATCCCCCTTTACCCTCTTCTACCTCCCCCGCCCACCTTTCACTCTGGTAATCAGCGTACTGTTGTCTGTGTCTATGAGAATTTTTTTCTTTGTTTATTCCCTTCACCTTTTTGACCTATCCCCTCTTCCCCTCTAACAGCTGTCATTCTGTTCTCTGTATCTATGAATCTGTTTTGGTTTTTAGTACAATTTTGTTAATTCAATTCCATATTTAAGTGAAATCGTAAGGTGTTTGTCTTTCTCTAACTGGCTTATTTCATTTAGCATAATACTCCTGGTTCCATCCATGCTGTCACAAAGGGTAAAATTTTCTCCTATTTATGGCTGAGTAGTATTCCATTGTGTAAATGCCCCATAGCTGTTTTATCCACTCATCTTCTAATGGGCATGTGGGCTTCTTTGAAACCTTGGTTATTGGAAATAATGTTGCAATTAACATAGGAGAGCATATATTCTTTTGAGTTAGTGTTTTGGATTTCTCTGGATAAATTCTCAGAAGTGGAATTGTTGGATCATAAGGCAGTTCCATTTTTACTTTTTTGAGGTAATTTCCTACTGCTTTCCATGGTGGCTACACCAGTCTACATTCCCACCAACAGTGCACAAGCGTTCCATATTCTCCACATCTTGGCCAGCACTTGCTGTTTGTCAATGTATTGATGATAGCCATTCTGATAAGTGTGAGGTGGTATCTCATTGTGTGGTTTTAATTTGCATTTATCTGATGATTAGTGATGTTCAACATCTCTTTTCTTATGTCTCTTGGCTCTCTGTATGTCCTCTTTGGAGAAGTTTCTGTTCAGGTCCCTTGCCCATTTCTTAATTGGATTGTTTGTGGGTTTTGTTTTGCTTTTTGTTTTTGTTTTTGGCATTGAATTTGATAAGTTCCTTATAAATTTCAGATATTAACCCCTTATCAGATGTATCTGCAAATATGCTCTCCCATTCATTTGATTGTCTTTTCATTTCATTGATGGTTTCCTTTGCTGTGCAAAAACTTTTTAGTTTGATGTAGTCCCATTTGTTTATTTTTTCTTTTGTTTCCTTTGCCCAAAGAAGTAAATCAGGAAAAAAAACATTGCTAAGAACAGTGTCTGAGATTTTACTGCCTGTGTTTTCTCCTAGGATTTTTATGTTTTTAAGCCTAAAATTTAAGTCTTTAATCCATTTTAAGTTTATTCTTGTGGATGGTATAAGTTGGTCTAGTTTAATTTTGCATGTATCTGTCTTGTTTTCCCAACACCATTTATTGAATATATTATCTTTACCCCATTGCATGTTTTTGCCTCTTTTGTCAAACATTAGTTGACTCTACAGGTGTAGGTTTAATTCTGGGCTCACTGTAGTGTTCCATTGATCTATACCATGCTGTTTTGATTACCATGGTCTTATAATGTGGCTATTTGGGGTTTTTTGTGGTTCCACAAGTATATAAATTTTTGGAATATTTACTATAGTTCTGTGAAATATGCCATTAGTATCTTGATAGGAATTGCAATGAATCTATGATTGCTTTGGGTAGTACAGACATTTTAGTGATGTTAATTCTTCCTATCCATGAACACAGTATATGCTGCCAGCTATTTGCATCTTGCTCACTTTGTTTCTTCAGGGTCTTATACAATAGAACATTTGTGTCTTCACACAACTTTTGATTGAACAGCCCTGATGTAGATGTTTTCAATGAACTATAGAATTTGGCACACACTGTTTTGACATTGAATATATTCACATTAAATTTAGGATATTGAATCACATATAATTTCTAAAATGCATAAAAGTCATATAGATAATATATTTTATTGATTTTAGAGGTATTTTCTTTTAGATTATATTAATTACTAAGACTTTTTTAACATTTCAAAAAATCAATATGTTGGGTGAAGAGGGTAAGTAGGTAGAGCATAGATAATTTTTAGGGCAGTGAAACTACTTTGTATGATATTATAATGTCATTATACAATTGTCCAAACTTGTAGACTGCATTAATATATCTACACTGTCAAAATTCACCCATACTTGCATCTATTGAACTCTTGATATGTGGTTAGTATAACTGAGGCATTGATTCCTAAATTTTATTAAATTAATTAATTTCAATTTCAATAGCCACATGGGGCTAGTACTATTGTATTGGACATCAAAGATCCAGAAGGAAGTATGAAGAGAATGAAGACTACTTCTGTACATTTTTGAAAGCTCTCAATGCCCCCTCTCTGATTATGGAGATGGTCGTGTCTAGTACAATGAATTCCAAATATCAGGACACAGAATAATTACCTGGAGAACTAATTTTACATCCAGATTCTCAACACCAGAGAGGCTTGACCAGTAGATTTTGAATGGAGCTCAGAACTAAGCGATTCTGACACAGAGGTCTGGCAGCCACACTTTGGAAGACACTGTTCCAAGGTCTGCCTGTATGAGTTCTTCAGGTTGCCCAAAAGCACCAGCATCAATTGCTGCTGTCATGTGAATGACTGTAAAACATTTCTGCTTTTTTATCACAATTCGTAATGAGAAGTTCATCTTTCATTACCCAGAACACATGCATATATAAGCTAAAAATACATATGCACATGTGTATATATACACATATATAGTTGCAAGTATATGTTCATATACAGTTCATAGATCATTATATAGAAATAAATATATATGTGAATACATAGAAAATATATAATGTATGTATTTATACACATACAAAACACATTTCACAAAAGCATATTTATCTTTATTAGTGCAATGAACACTGATCTTTTTAATTATATTCTGCTGCATTTCATTACTTAAAAATCTGCTGGGTGGCCCATTAAAATGGCTTATGACTCAACACTGTGTCAGGACCCAAATTAAACAATTGTTTTAGTTGTTGTTCAGGCCCTGCAGCTGCACCTAAAAGCTCAGGGCAGAGGCCTAGAGACAGCAGGGGGAGAATACTTTTTATGGTCCACCTGCACTAAGCCATGGGCACCCTCTGTGTGACTAAGAAATTTCTGATTCAACAAGTGCACTTGTGGCTTTATTTTCCCTTTTAAGTGATTCAAAAATAAACTGCATATTTATTAGTGTCTAACTGCCATAAAAATAAAACATAAATATCCCATGTAAGAGTTATTTTCATAAATAACATAGCCTAATCTTTTTTAAATACAGTGATGAATTTGAACAAAGATATTGTGGGGACTTTTTATGCTGAACAGTAAATAAGTAGTTTCAATGCACTCTTAGTTTTTAATGTATTCTTTCATTTTTATAGACTCAGAAAAGACAAGAATATATTAATAGCACACACATAGTCTAAAATTCTGTTCATTGTAAGAGCCCATATATTTATCCTATACCCTTAAGCAAAATAATGCAACAATATTTGTGTTTATTTGTTAAAAATTAGTCTGGAAGGTATTTCTATTTACAACAATCTTAGTCTATTTTTCTCCTGTCAAAATGGATCTTAATTTTATCCATGTGGATTACAATCTGAAGCAATTAAAATTAATGGTTGCGTGGTATAATAGGACAAGAGTCTATTCAATCCCTTGGGGGATAAATGGTTCTTCATTATCATTTATTATTTTTACTGCTCCTTGTTAAAATATGTAAATAAGTAGAAGAGGGGCACCTTACAAGCATTTCACTCTTTTGATGTCACAGTTTACTCTTATAATGGGTGGCCTACATACAGTCAGGTCCCATATTCAGTGATACAACATTTTTATAGAAATGCATTCAGTGTGTTAAGGGAGCACCTAAACTATCATAAACATCTATCCTCTATCCTCACTTGTATGTGACTAACACAATTCACTCATTTAGTTATTCATGTTGCTACTTATGGTTTGTAAAAGATATGCCATGTGGGCTCTAAATAGTCCATTTTATGCTAATTGTAATTATAGCATAATGTCAAATCCAGTTTGGACAGATGATCACTCTCCTTGTTGCAGAGCACACTCAAGTTATCATGCAATGAAATGAATAGAGCTGCTAGTATTTAGGTCACATGTCAAAAAATTGCATGTGTGCATATCTGAGAATGATAAGGTAACTTTTAGTCAGTAGATGGAGTTCACATCCTAGACAGTTTATGTTCTTTTTTTATACTTCCACTTTATTCAAAAGAGAATATATAACGATGGTATACAGGGGACAACTAAGCATAACTCAGATTTTCCATTTAGTGATTAAATAGTAAAAATGTGTGTATGTGTATACATACCCACATACATTGACACAATTTAAGGCAAATACGTTTTTTGTCCCATGTTATTGTAGGCATTTTATATTCATCAATATAAGCGGGTTGCCTGAAGTATTTTTAATGTTTACATTTTATGGAAAAAATAAAATAAATCTAAAAAACAAATTAGTTTCATATTTTAGTTAAAAACTTGTGAAACACAGAGACAATATGTTAGCAGACTCTACCTAGTAAGATTTTCTTTCTTGTGAAATCTCTGTATTTAACCTTGAGAACAAGCACAAAAGCCTAATTAGTAATGCATTAACTCTATTTTAAAACCCATTAAAATGTAGTTCTCTATCTTCTGATGGCAAAATTTTAAGCTCATGTGTGATTCATGCCTCCTTTAAAGTGAAACATTTGGTTCTTCAAAGATCCAGGCAAACTGAGTGACAGCATTAATCCATTTTCACTTGACCAGCATCTAATGCCTGGGCTTTAAGTTAGAAATGGGGACACGCAAAATGCCTGAAAAGGATTGATTATGTTTTGTTTTTAAAATTCTGAACAGTTTTTGAAACACCATGAGCACTCTACAAATATCAAATAGTTAAAGTACATAAAACAGAAAACTAGACCAATGTCAACAGTTTTCCTGAAGAAATGTCTGAAATTGTACTCTTGCAAAGTGTCACAGAAGGAGAGGGGTGAAAGATACAGATTTGGGCATCCAACATTCAAAAATATTAGGTATAAAAATATTGAAGACAAAGTCAAATTTTCGAATGTTTGTTTGTAGCTCCTATTCACTACATGCTCACATTACTTCTGTGGATTTTCTTGTACCAAAGATTTCATCTTTCCAACTCCCAGTTTCTTAAAAATGACCTAGCAACCAGCTTACAGTTTATAATGTTTGGCTGCATATGAGAGGAACTAACTAGAGCTGGTTTAAGCTAAAAAAATTTTTGTGAGAAGGTTTTCAGGTGTTATCAAATCCAAAGGCCAGATGCCATCGTTCCCAAGGAAGGAACTGCAGCCAGTGACTTAAAGAACTCTCTTCTTCTGTGTACCTGTCTCATTATTTCTGTGGACCAGCCTTCTCCCTTTCAAAGGTTCCTTGTCCTGAATTTTTGTTTTAAGCCCAGCTGTGTAAAGGGGGAATAAATAGATGTCTATGAACCCCAATCCCACGTTCCTAAATGGGAGACTTTGAGATGGAATAGCTCAGGTACTCATCCTGGTCTAATTAAATGTGTCCAGATGGCATCCCGTTGTGCAAAATGGCTGCAAAAGACCCTCTGCCCTGAATCAAATGGAAATTAAGGAAAAATTACTGTAAATTGATTTGATCAGATGCTCCAAAATACCCTTGATTAATCATAGACCAGTTTGTGTTTTGCTTTTAATCATAATAATGGCTTTAATTAGTTCCAAAATATCAACAAATAAGATGAGTAGAGCACTAGTTTAAGCATTAGTGTATTTGTGTTGTCATTTTTTAAATTGAAAGTAAAGTTCAAAATCACAAAATGCGTCAAATAGAACACTTCTAATTTCTGCTTCTATCCAATGGTTGTGGAAGTCCAATAGTGCATTGGCAGTTCACACAGTACTTTCTTGCCTTTCCACATGTTTTAAATTATTTCTATTTTAAGATCCTTATTGTATATGTAGCAGCAAAGAAATTCTCCTTTCATGAGTGGGTGCTTCTCAAACTTTCCAGTGCATTAGAAGAACATGCAGAGTTTATTGAAACATGTTGTTCAACCTCATACCCAGAGTTTCTGATGCACTCTGGGTATGAGTAGGGCCCCACAACTTCCTGTAGGAATTTCTGCAAGAAAAACACCCTAATAAATTCTAATAGAAACCCCAAATTCATACAAAAATGTTTTTCAAATAGTGGGTTGTGACATGTTACTGAGTGATGAAATCAAGTTAGTGGATTATATCCATAATTTTTTGTGCATGTGTGGAACTGGATGGAAAATATCAGAAAGCAGTTTATACCCAAAGTAGTTATTACACTTAGAAGCTTTTGTTTCACCATACAGGTCATGGTCATAAAAATTTACAGTAAACTGAATTAAATCACTGTTAGAGATAGATGTTATATAAATGGTAAGAAGACTTTGAATAGGGCTTCAGGGCACTCATTTCTGTGCAAAATGAGATGATGGAGAAGCAATACTCCTATCTTATAGTCAACCTAGAGATTAGTTATCCAGCATAGGAAGCATGAGAAATCCATATTAATTGATTAGGACTCTGTATCTTTCAAATGTTTCAAAAGTCATAACACTTTTTATTTGGATGACAGATCCAGAATCCTAAGAGTATAATAATGTTGTAGTAGTTGCTCAGGGTTTTGAAATGGAGGCTAAGAGAGTAGGACTCTTTATCCTTAATCCTTCATCAATTAAAGCTCTTAATAAATGGAATCTAGGGTTAATAGTTTTTATTCAATTCTTACTATGTTCCCAGCACTATTGTTAGCACTGTACTTTTTTATAACTATCCTATGAAGATTGTGATAATATTATCACTCACATTTTTCAGTTGAAAAAACTGAGGCACATTGAGCCTCAGTTTTGGAAATTTGACCAAGTTTCCAGATTGTGTTCTTAACTTTTATTCCTCTCAGAGCACAACTACACTAGGTTTCAAAACAAAGAAACAAATAAACCTATTTTTAAAAGATCCTGATTTATCCCCACCATTTAATTTAAGAAGGAATCTTTTATAGCTCAATGGAATAAAAGAATCAGGCTTAATAGATGCAAGGTATCTAGGGCTGAAATTAAGACCCACAGTTTATTCATTGTCATTCCCATTAAATGAGGATTCAAACAAGACCCTGCCATTGTCAGTACACTTGGACAATTAATGTCCTGGTGGGCAACATAATACCACCAGTGCAAATTTCTCTATGAATTGAGCCATGCAAGTTTAGCTGATGGGAGGACTACGTCCAGCTTTCACCATCTAGAAAACCTCCTGGTAGGGACTCTTACTATGTTCACTTTACAGAAAAGGAAAGTGAAGCCCAAAAAGAATATGTAGCTTTTCCTGTGTTATCTTTTTAGTAAGATGCACAAGCAGGCTGAACTCTCTGTACAACCTTCCTCTAATGTATTTATTCCTTATACCTCATCCATTGATAATTCACTTGCCAGACACTCCATTGTCATGTGACTTTTGAATTTGAAATATGCCCATTTCAGAGGCAGCTTTTGTATTCATATGTAATTTATTCAAGGAGTACTGTTACACCTTTTGAAAAAAAAAACTGTGTTCCTTGAGTGTTTAAGTAGAGGAGATAATAACATTACTTAATTTTAGTAGATAACTAAAATATATTAAGAAGAAATGGTAAAGTGTAATCTCAAAGTCAGGCTTCAATTGATTATGTGTATCATATAAAAATATCACTTCTATTAAGCCCAAATTATGATAATTTCTTTTCCCAGCTCACTAGAGTTTACCCAGCTACAGTCCAATTGTGTGAGAGTCCCCACAACTCTGACGTGTGTCCAGAATTAAGTCAATTCTCATCAGGAGTCACTGTTTGTCCTACTATTGCTCCTCTTGAGTAAGAACACCCATGTTTGTGCTGATTCCAGTGTTTTCCAAGCTTCCACCACCATTCACTCATCTTTCCCCTCAACTCCATGCTCAATGTTATCATCTGGGTCAGAAAGCACTATTCCTATAGCAGTCTGTGAAAGGTCCCTTGCAATCAATTCCTTCTGTTGCTGGTCTTCAGCTCCTACACTCCATTAGTAGTTGTACACACTGATTAAATGAAACATGCTTACTTCTGTAAGCACCAGCAACAGTCCTCAAACCTAGTGCATGCTTTCTCTGTATATAATACCTGTGCCTGTAGGCATGGTTATCTCCAGAGATGCAGTGCAACTCTGGATGTCCCATATAATCACCTTTGGGACTTGATGGAACAGTTGAACTCCTCAGTTATAGAATTAAGTAGTCATACCATTTCAGAAGAGGGTTGCTGCTTGATATTCTCATAACAGAATGCCTGTTCGGGCATTTCTCCAGAACAGAACACTCTGCCCCAAAAGGGATTTCCAGGAGTATTGAAGAAAGCTTTTAAATAACATTGTTTTTCTGTAACAACTACCCTTCATGGTTTTAAAATTCTGGAACTAATTTCATTTGAAGTATTTGGTCATAAATAACACTAGAGGAGTTCTGGGAGATAATTTTACCTTTGGTATCTCTGAATCTGTGTTGTAAGTAGCAAGGAATATAATTTCAACTTTACATCTTGTAATAGGAAAAAATCACTAACAGTAAAGTGATGCAAATAACAGAAGTTTCATAGACTATAATGTTTAAAAATATAAATTGTTGATTAAAATAATATATTTTTTCAAGAGGTATGGCTAAAGGATACATTTATTCTCCTACCACCAGTTTATATTTTAACATCCTTAAAATATTTTTGGAATTTACCACTTCATTTGCCTTCGTAGTCAATTTATAAGACAAAGAGACAATTTTCTTTCTAGTTATACCTTGTTTCTGCCCTGCCCGAACCTGGATATTACCCAGCATGATCATTATTTTAGTCACAGAAGTGCTTCAACTGACATTCAACTAATTCCAAAGAACTGAATCCACCCTTGAAGGATGAAAACACATCATAGGGCAAAGCACTTCAGAGTACAATGGCACCTCCAAAAGAAGAGTAAGGACTTATTTTAAACAATGCAGTAATTGCACGGCTTTTTAGAGTTACTAATTTGAGGAAATAACAGAAGTTTTTTTTCTAATATGACTAGATTTTAAAAGCCTATTAAAGCAGGGAATCATAATAAAGAGTTGCAGGAAAACCTTAAACCCATTAGGATCTCTAAAAACGTGAATGTACATTATTGTGCTGATGTTTTGACACAGGATCAAAGACTTTCCTTTGTGTCCTGGTCCACTGATGGGAATTCCTCTTATTCTTTCTCATCTACACCCTGCCTATAGATTTTTGGTTTCTATTTCTTTAAAGTAAAGGAAAGCCTCAAAGAAACTTACTCATTAACATGAGAAAAAAACTTCTAATTTTTTTGAGTTTCCTATTACTAAGTGTTATACACCTAATTTGTAACAACTCGAGTTTTTTGAAGCAAAGTTAGTTTTCATAGCAATGCCAATTTCCATTCACATTCATTATTATACAAAATAACTAATTTATATACATAAACAAATTCAACTAGCATAAAACAATGTCAGAAACAATTTAGGCAAGCAGATAACTCCACTTGGGGAAAAAAAAGTGAGTGGGTGAATCAGAGACAACTTTACTGCCTCTCAGATTCTGTAGGTTTTGAGAATAAAGAGCCTCAGTTAATCAACAGAGTTGAATAAATAAAAGTTAGTCAAGAACATTCTGCTATATTTATTAAGGAAGTGCATGCATATCTTGTGTAAAGTAAAAGATGTTAAACTCCCAATGTGATAGTAGTGGGCATCCATAGGGAAAGCATGCAGAGGAGACAAAGATCCCATTTGCTGAGGTGGGAGAGAAGAATCAATGAGGTTAGTGGAACTCAAATGACAAGTAGATTTAAATAGTTGAGGTGAAGGAGGGAAGAAGTAACATTGACCTGAAAGGAGAAATGAGGCAGCGTGTGCAAGTCCAGACATGTGTCAGGTATGTTCTACAGTTGGCCAGTATTAAAGTACTTTAAGTAGGGGTTTAAGGTGGTCACTAACCTTGAGCTCATCTAAACTCTATGAGATCTAGAAACCCAATCAAAGACTGTGTGTGGAGTGTTTATGGTGTGGTACTCCAGGTTAATGCACACTAACCCTCTACCCTGCCTCCCACCTATCCCACACAAAGTTCCATTCTACTGTGTCAGGTTTAAATGCAAGATTTAATTGCACAAAGGACTCATCAGACAAAGACATTTGTAAAACACGATAATCCAGTATCTCCCATAAAAGATAAATTTGGAAAAGCAGATGGGAGCAAAATTAAAATAAATTTTCAAACTGCCAGCCTAAAATTTTCATGTTTTTCCTTAAATATCATGATGGAATAATTTGAATTCAATATTTAAGGAGTTAAAATTCCAGTTTTTAAAGGATTTATCTTTTTCTCTTTTGCTCAATCCCTCCACCCACCAACCTGCAAAACTGTCAGCCTGCTCTCTACAAGTCTGTCTCTATTTTGCTTGTTAGTTCAGTTTGTTCATTAAATTCCACATATGAGTGAAATCATATGGCATTTGTCTTTCTCTGACTAGGTTATTTCACTTAGCATAATATTCTCCAGGTCCATCTATGCTGTCCCAAAGGGTAAAATTTTCTTCTTTTTTTTGTGACTGAGTAGTATTCCATTGTGTAGATGTACCATAGCTGTTTCATCCACTCATCTACTGATGGATACTTGGGCTGCTCCCAAATTTTGGCTACTGTAAATAATACTGTGATGAAAATGGGGTGCAACTGTGTGGTGATTGTGGGGAGCAGGGTGGGTGGAGGTATTAGAGGGTAAAGGGGATGAATGGTAATGAGAAAATGCAATAAAAATTAACTAAAATATGTAAAATAAAAATAAAAATAAATAAATATGTATCTTTATTGAGAATGCAATTTGTGTTTAAAGGGGGAAATACAGGAACTAGAGGGAATTGTTAAGAGACTATTAGAATAAACCTATAAATATTCATATATATTAAAGAAATTGAATTACTAATTAATAACCTTTCAAAACAGAAAGCAACAGATGCAAATGGGCTGAATTCTATCAAACACTTACAAAAGAAATTTTTCCAATTCTAGGCAATGACTTTCAGAAGCTAGAATAAAAAGAACACTTCCTAACTCATTGGGACCAGCATTACCCTAATACTAAAATCAAACAGTAACATTACAAGAAAAGAAGACTAAATACCGATGACTTTCATAAACACACATGTAAAAATCCTCATTAAAATATAAGCAAATCAAATATAATATTGTATAAAAAGAATTATACACCACAACCAAGTGGCAATTATTAATATCTTACATATGAAAAACTAGTTCAACATTCAAAAATCAATTAATATAACCCATGATATCAACAAGCTAAAAAAGAAAAAGCACATGATCATATCAATAGATGCAGAAAAAACATTTGACAAAATCCAACACCCATTCATGATTAACACAACTTTCAACAAACAAGGAATAAAGGGAAACTTCTTTAATTTGACAAAAATAATCTACAAAAAAATCTACAGCTGCCTTTCCTGGTGTGGCTCAGTAGATTGAGTACTAGCCTGTGAACCAAAGGGTCACTGGTTTGATACTCGGTCATGACACATGCCTGGGTTGTGGGCCAGGTCCCCTGTAGGGGGAGTGCAAGAAGTGAACACACATTGATGTTTCCTTCTCTTTTCCTTCCCTTTCCCTCTCTCAACAATAAATAAATAAAAACTTTGTAAAAAATCTACAGCTAATAAATATCACTTAATGGTGAGAAGCTAGAAACTTTCCTGCTAATATCAAGAATAAAAATAAAGCAAGGCTTTTCCTTGTCACTACTGCTATTCAACAAAGTATTGGATATACTAGCTGTTGTAATAGCACTAAAAAGGTCATACAAATTAAGAAGAAAGAAAGAAAACTTTATTTATTTGCAGATCACATGATCTCTATGTAGAAAATATGAAATAACTGCCCAACCCCCTGGACTAATAAGTGATTAGAGCAAGGTAGCAAGGTACAAGGTTAATATACAAAAGTCAGTTACTGTTTTATATGGCACCAATGAACAAATGGAATTTAACATTAAATACACATTATTATTTATAAAAGCACCCCCAAAATGAAATAGGTATATGTCTTACCAGATAGGTATAAGATCTATATGAGGAAAACTACAAAAGTCTGGTGAAATATCTCAAGGAAGAATTAAATAAATGAAAAGACATTCCATGTACATGGATATAAAGATTCAATATTCTCAAGATGTAAGCTATTTCCAACTAGATCTATAGACTCAATGTAGTGCAAATTAAAACCCCAGCAAGTTATTTTATAGATATTGACAAACTGATTTTAAAGTTTATATAGAAGGGCAAAAGACCTGAAATAACCAAACCAGCATTGAAATTTGGCAAAATTGGAGGACTGACACTATCAGACTTCAAGACTCATTATAAAGCTATAATAGTTAAGACAGTGTGCAATGGGAACACAATAGACAAATTAATCAACAGAGCTGAATAGAAAGCCCAGTAATAGACCCATGTAAATAGAATCAACTGATCTTGACTAAAGAAGCAGAAGCAATATAATAGAGCAAAAATGTTTTTCAACAAATGGTGCTAAAACAACTATACATCCATAAGAAAAAATGTAGATAAATATTATACTTTTGGGAAAAATTAATCAAAATGGATCATATGCCTAAATATAAAATACAACACTATGAAACTACTGCAAGATAACATAGTAGTAAACGTGGATGAACTTGGGTATAGTAATAAGTTTTTAGATACAACACTAAAGGCATGATCCATAAAAGAAATAATTGATAAACCAGACTTCATTAAAATGAAAATCTCCTTCATGGCCAAAGACAATGTCAATAGAAGGAGAAAATAAGCCACAGACTGGGAGAAAATATTTGCAAAAAATGCACCTGATAAAGAACTATTTATTGAAAACATATAAATAACTCTCAAAACTCAACAATGAGAAAACTAATGTGGGTCAAGGACATGAACAGACATCTCAACAAAAAAGATACATATATGGAAAATAAACATATCAAAACTTATTCAATACTGTAAGTCATAGGGAATTGCAAACTTAAAAAGTGATACTATTATACTCCTATTAAAAAGGCCCAAATCACAAACACTGACAATGCTAAATGCTGGTGATCCTGTGGAGCAAGAGGTACTCTCATTCATTTTAGGATGAAATGTAAAATTGTAGAACCGCTTTGGAAGACAGGTTGGTGTTTTCTGACAAAACTGAACATACTGTTACCATGTGATCCAGGATTCATGCTCCTTGACATTTGCCCAAATGAAGTAAAATGAATTAAGTTCAAACAAAAATCTGTTTGCAGACATTTATAGCAGTTTTATTTACAATGGTCAAACTTGAAAGTAAGAAAGATGTTCTTTGTAGGCAAATATATAAAGAAATTGTGGTACATTTAGACAATGGAATATTAACACTAAAATGAAATACACTATCAAGTTATAAGAAGACATTGAAAAAACTGAAAAAACTTGAAGGCATGTTACTAAGCGAAAGAAGCCAATCTGAAAAGACTGCATATGTGTGATTCTGACTATTTGACCTTCTGTGTAACATAAAACTGAAGAGACAATGAAAAGAACAGTGGCAGCCAGGGTCTAGCAAGGAAAAGGGGTGAACAGGCAGAGTGCAGAGGACTTTAGGGCCATAAAACTATACTGTATCATACTTTAATGGGTAGATACCTATCGCTATCATTTTGTCTAAACCCATAGAATGTGCAACATCAAGAGTGAGCCCTTAAGCAAATTATAGATTTGAGGTGATACTGGTGTATCAAATGTAGGTTCATTAATCAGAGTGGTACCTTTGGTAGGGGTATCGATAGTGTAGTAAGTTATATGGGGGGGGGCAAGAAGTATATCAAAGCCCTCTGTGCTTTCCACTCATTTTTTTGTGAACCTAACTGTTCTAAAAAATAAAGTATATTAATTTTTTTAAAAGGCCACTGGAGAGGGCCAAGTCTGAGTTGAGGTGAGTAGGAAAATGATGGGCTTCTAAGACTAAGTACTGAGAGTGTTAGCTAGAGGGAGGATAAGTGACAACTCAGGATTGGAGTGAGAAGCAAGACGGGGACACCTGCAAAAATTACAGAAAAACGGAGGTAACTTTGGCTGGAAAACATAAACTCATTGTTACATGCCATTTACTATGATAAATATTAACTCAATACCTTCTATATGCCAGGGATTGAGGATACACCATCATGAGATAAGCTTCCAGAGAACTGTTTTAAGAGGAGATCATCAACTAAAGAGTCTATCAAGTAAAATACAACAAATATTGTGGGGGTAAACAGCTCAGACCCTAGAGTCTGAATCAGAAAGATGTAAGTTTGAATTTGCATCCACCAGTTTTCAGGTTGGGACCTTTGGCAATTTTTTGTACCATCTTTGTATCTCTTAAGCTTATGTTTCCTCATAAGTAAAGAATGTACTTACCTCACAAGCACATTTGGAGGATTAAATTAAATTGATTACCTGTGTACAGCAGATAATACATTGGAACACGGAAAGTCATAGTTGATGTGGGAGGAATGATGTGGTGGAAATGTGACAATTATAACAATGTAAAGCAGTGGTTCTCAACATGAGTTTTCTCACCAGAGGACAGTTAGCGATGTCTGGACACATTTTTTTTTTAATGTTAAAATACAGAGTGCCACTGACGTTCACTCAGAAAGGCCAGGAATGCTGTTAAACATCTTACTATATAGAATAGCCCTACAACAAAGAATTTTTCAGTCCCAAATGCCAAACTGCTAGGGTTGAAAAACCCTGATATGAAAGAAATGCCATAACCTGAGTAAAAAGACATCATAGAAATAAAAAAAGAGGGATTTTGGAATGAACATGAAATAAGTGAACAGAAACATGGAATGAGACTCTGAGAGTGAGGGTAGGATCCAGGAGTCAATCATTTGTAAACACTTCCCAAGTCATTCTAATGGCACTGCAAGTTGAGAACTGCTGGCCTAGATGAAATCACTAATAATTAGGAGGTATGAACTTGGACATTGAGTCTTTGTTCCTAAAAAGGCAGACAGGTTTTAACAGCCTCAGTGAATTACTATGAAATTTTCTGTCTGGTGAGGAAAGCCATTTATGCTACTTATTAGTAAGAAGTTTGGGGCAGCAGTGGAAGTATGAGGAAGGGGATATGTTTGGGCTGCCCCAGCTTTACTCATTCATGGTGTTGTTAGGCTCAGAAGTATGATTAGTCATAGCAAGTAGAAGTTCATTTATAGGTTCAGATTTCAAGGTACATTAGGATAGTCTTTCGAGTAATTTATTTATCCATAACATGTCAATACTTTAGTAAAAAGAAATTAGAGAAGTATATGGAAGACCTCTTAGTTCAGCTTGCCATAACAAAATACCATAAAGTGGAAAGCATATAAACAACAAAAATTATTTTTTGGAGATAAGGCACTGAAAATCAGAGTTCTAACAAGGTGAGGTTCTGGTGAAGGCCCTCTGCCTTGTTGCTGACTCCACACGGAGGAGAGCAGAAGAGGAGCCAAGCAGTCTGGTGACTTTTACAAGGGCACTAATCCCATTCATGAGGGCTCCACCCTTATGACCTCCAAAAGGCCCCATCTCCTAATACCCACACATTGGGGGGGGGGGGTAAGATTTTTAACATACAAAATTTGAAAAGATACTGACACTCATCCCATAACAATCTCAAAGGTCTGTGAAAAGAGTATAACATAAAATCAAAAGGAAGTAGCCCATAATTGATTAGGAGTGAAGCTGAAGTGCCAAGGACTGAATGAGAGACAAGTGTGTGAGCCCATGTGCAGAGAAATGGACTCACCTTTTAGGTGGAGGAGGTGTAATGAATGCCTTAATCTTCTGAATGAGTAACAGTGACTTAATTCAGAAGAACAGCATCAGAAGTGCTAAGAACTTGCAAGGAAAAAATTCGCAAAGGTTATTTTCCTGTTTTGAAAATAGCTTCTTTTATTTTTACATGATATACTTAGTGGGGTTTGCTTTAGAATAACTGATAGCAGAGTGAAGCAGAGTTCTTTAAATTCTTACTAGTCAATGAGTAGTCCACAGACCAACAGCATCAGTATCACCAGAGGCCTTGCTAGAAATACATAATTTAAGATTCCACCACAGAGCTGCAGGTGTATTGTATGCACATTAAAATTTGAGAAGCACTGTCCTAACTCATAGAGTTGAACTTGGGTGAATAGATTTATATTAAACCAAAATAATCTTGGAAACCCTTTCTCTCATATTCTAAAACCTGCTTATCTGAAAATAATTTAAAATATTTTTATCTAATAGATACTTGTCCTGCAAGAATATAAAAGATTATTTTCTAACTTTAACATATCTCTTCATGTAAATGTCAATGTAAAATAAGATTTGTAAAAAAAAACTGAATGGAAAATAAAGCTTTAAAAGAAAAAATATATTCATCTATTTCACCTGTAAAGCTTAAAGGATTTCCTGAGTTAATATGATAAAAATTGGTTTCATTTTACAGTTGAACTGGGCAAGATAACAATAATTTTGATGCAAACTCAGATTTTAAAAGTACTTGCAGTATATAATCAAAGATTATATGTACAGTATTTAATGGGATTTATTTGATATAAGCTTGCTCTGCATTAATTCATATTTTGCATGAAATCATGGAATTTTAATGATAAAATAGACCTTATAAATGACCTAAAGTAATTCACATTCAGTTCTGCAATTTCTTTTTCTGTGTCTTTAGATGAAGGTTTGATTATCAGGATAACTTAAAATACATCTCTCAGAATTAAACCAAGTGCCAGCTCCACAAGCAGTGATCGCTTTCTGTGATCTGGAAACTCCACTTGATTTTGTGTAGCCTACAGATAAGCTTTGTTATTACTATATCTCTACCAACATTATTTAGAAACATTTGTTTAAAATTGAGGCTAACCAAAACTATCAGAACACCTTCTCATGAACTCTTGCCAAAAAGTCTCTGACCATGCTAGGATTGTACAGTTGAATTTTTTGAAAGTAAAAACATAACTTTTGCATTACCAGTTGCTTGGGTTTAGGACCAGCTTATTAGTATTTGTCAAGAAAAATTTGAACCTTGATACTGTCACTTCTCATGTCACTCCTCCATGTTTTGTGTCATCAGCAGATTTTATATACCTGTCAATATTTTTATTTAAGTACCTGACCAAAATGTTCAAACCTAAGAGACTGCTTGGCTGAAATCAAAATGTTCTTGGTTTCTGATTTGCAAACATAGTTACTATATAGAATAAAATTAGTTGAGCTTGGAAGAAGCTTCTATGTGAATCTATGCTGGCTCCTGTTTGGCTAATTACTTTCTGAATGCAAAGATGCTAATTCATAAGCAACAGGAAAAGTTTTTCTACTTTACATTTAATATGGAGCAATAGCCATCAAGATTTCAATATACAGACATTTGGTCAGAAAACAATGTAAGTCCACCTGTTAATATCTATTGTTTAAACAGAGTGAAGGTTACAAAGAAAGAGGGTGAAGTATGGTCAGATATGGTTGCTGTGGGAACCCTAACAATGTCCTAAATTATCTTGGTGTTAAATATCAACCATAACATCATTTCATTGTAAGATTTTTTATTTAATTAACTTCTGATTTTACAAATTATAGCTTTATTACTTCTAGAGAAAAAGATGAAAGTATTAAAGATTATTCAATGTATTTAAAAGAAAAGTCTGCCTGGGTCAAATCCAATAATTAATCTCTCCGTAATGAAAATAAAATGAAGATCTCTTGTTATTAAATAATATTATATGCTATCTTCATTTATTACTATTGCTTAACCTCTCCCATGTACCATTTATTGAAGGATATAACAGTTTGTTATAATTTGATCTCTGTTTCAATGATGGACAAACTGGAATATCAGAGGTGTAATGACTTTTCTTGAATTGTTTGTCCCATTAATAATGAAGGTAGTTTTATTATAATGGATGACATCTGATATTAAACAGGTAGCACTATTCTTTATCAAATTGCCAGCAATCCCTTTAAGGGTTACTGGCTAGAAAATGCACAAGATCTGAGACCATGTCTGTATTTCTTTCCCATCATATCTTTAGATTCTAGTGTAAGTGCATGAAGGTGGTATAAATATTTGTTGAATGAAAGTACCAATGAACTGTAATAGCTATCACTCTTTCACTTAGGAAACAACTCCAATTGCAAAGTACAAATACAGGAACTTTATTTATTTTATCAAATTGCACCTGTTTTATTTCTTACGTTGAGTGCACAACATCAGCCCTCCGTTGCTTTTGTGCTGCTCTTAGGGTGCACCACCCCCCAATCCCTCACAAGAGCATGCCTTGCTCAGCCTTGGGCATATGAAATTGCTTATACTTTTCTTGCCACCTTAACTAAATTTTATTTTCTCATGAAGCTAAATTTATAGAGAGAAATAAATGAACAACAGTTGAATATATGTATTATGGAGTGAGATGCCTGAGGTAAAATCTAGGTGTTTGATTCATTAGCTGTTAATATTAGATACAATACTTTACTCATCTATGTTTTATTTTCCTTATTTATATACTAAGGACTATTATAGTTTCTACCTTGTATATTTTTGTCAAAGTTAAATGCCCAACCGGTTAACAATATTAGCTTTATTTTCTTTTTACTGTATTCAAGACCTTTGTTTTTATACTCCTCTCCACTACGTAGTTAAGCTTCCTTCTTCAGCCTCCTCTTTCATGTTCTCCATGACCTGTCCTCTCCTAGGTGTTTGGTAAGACTATCAATATTTTCAAATCTAATGAACTATCTCAGGATTTTTGCTTGTTTTCCCCACAAACAATTATAAAGACCCCACTGACTTTTTAAAACCTTCCTCCTCTAATTTCATAGCTCACTCCAGGATCTCCTTCTACCTCTCTAGATTGTATGGTTGTTTTCAAGACTTCTTATTCTCATCAAGAATTTTACCTTTTTCTTGTCATCAGGTTGTAGATGTCCAGTTACAAAAATAAAATCAGTTATATTTTTGTTTTCATTATTTATTCTGTGTCACATTTTCTCCCACATGTTATCTCCTTCCCTCCATTCCAACTGACATTCTCTTTAATGAGGTCCTCAATTGCTTGTATTTAAAACGTTCTGTTCAACCTCTCTCCTAATCCTATACCTCTCACACACAAACACTATCTAAATCAGTTCTAAATGTGTCATTTTCTCTTGGTCTCAAAATCTCAGTTCTTTGTAGTTACCAATCAGCTCCTACCTTATTGTCTCTGCTCACCTTGTTATGAATGGAATTATGTCACCTGCCCTCAAATTCACACGCTGAAACCCTAACCCCCAGTATCTCAGAGTTTGACTGTTCTTGGACATAGGGCTTTTAAAGGATTTATTAGGTTAAAATTAGGTCATTAGGGCAGAGCCCTAATCTGATAGAACTGGTGACTTTATAAGAAAAGGAGATTAGAACACACAAAGAAACACCATGGGTGTATTTGCGCAGAAGAGAGTCCATGTGAGGACACAATTAGAAGGTGGCCATGGGCAAGCCAAGGAGAGAGGCCTCATGAAAAACCAAACTTGGTGACACCTTGATTTTGGACTTCTAGACCTCAGAAGTGTGAGAAAATACATTTCTATTATTTAAACCACTCAGTCTGTAATATTTTATTATGGCAGCCCTAATATATTAATATACATTTCTCAGGTCCTCAACACTCCCATGCTCTAACTAAAACAAGTTATCATTTTCCAGTCTGTTTTTAAAATTTTTTCAATTACAGTTCACATTCAATATTATTTCTATTAGTTTCAAGTGTTCAGCATAGTGGTTAGGCAGCCACGTACTTTACAAGGAGACCCAAAATATTTCAATTACCTTAAAGAAAATTACTTATTAATATGAGAAAAAAATCTCTGGAACACGTTTGGCAAGCAGTTAAGACCCCCTGTGGAAACGAACGCGAGTCAGTGATTCCTAGAGAATCCTACTACCTTCCAGATTCCACAAGTGTTGGAAAGCCACCAGTTTGTTTCCAAAGGTAACAGAAAGCCTTGAATAATCAACCGAGTTGAACAAATGATGATTACTTAAGGAAATTCTACTATAATTATTAAGAAATTGTCTGTGTATCTTGTATGAGGTAAAATATGTTCAACTCCCAAAGTGACAGTAGTAGGCACCCGTAAGGGCAAGAATGCAGAGGAGACAGAGAGCCCGCCTCGGTGAGGTGGGGAGAGAAGAGTTCATGAGCCCCAGAAGAGTTCTGTGTCAGTCAGCTTTTGCTGAGCTTTACTGTGGTAATAATTTCCCAAATCGCCATTGTTGCAATAATAAAAGGTTATAGTTTAGCTGTATCTCTCTTCTATTTTCTCTTTATTTCTCCCAAAGGTCAGGCAGAGGGAAAAGATAAAAGGACCACACAACATGTTAAAAGTTCTGCCTAGGTGTGGCTTATGTGTCTACTGCTCACATTCCATTGGCCAAGCCATGTCACATGGCCAAGCCTGCTGTCTCCCATAGAGAGGGACTCTTTTCTAATAGGGCTATATTGATGCTTAATTTTGCAGAAAATTTAGACTGGAGGAAAAAATCTCTAACCCACACACTGCTTTTTGCCTTAGCATTTCCTTCCTTATAGTCTCTTATATAGTTTGATCCTTACCTATAGTCTTGCCCTAACATCTTAACACAAGTAATTCACTCTTGGCTCTTCAGGCAGCCACTAAGATTTGCATGTACAGACTTGCCCATCACTGGAGAAAAAGAGCCTGTTCTGAATGTTTTTGAAATAATGATCCTCATTGTACAGTAGAGCTCATGGTCTGTCGAGTTAGGGAGAAACACAGATTAATGTGAGGTAAAAGGGCCATAAATATAGACTGCTTCCATATGTAATTATCTACTCAATCTAGAGGGAAATTTCTTCCTAAAACTTAGGGTTCTTTTATGGTATTATATGTGCGGTGTTTCTTGAGAAAGATTGAAAACCCCTTTTCAAATTAGATTCTTGTTTTCTTTTTATTGACTCCATTTCATTCATTTATTCAGTCATCCATCTAACAGTATTGAGTATCTACTCTGTTATGTTCTGATTTCTGCTATGAAAAGTACTAAATAAGTATTACTTAAAATATCTAATATCTCTTGAGTGTTTATTATATTTTAGGGACCATGATAAATGCATTACAAGGGGCATTATTTATTTAAATCTTTACAGAATCTTATGAGGTAGATACTATAATTTTACAGGTGAAGAAAAAAGGCTTGGAGAGGCTACATAACTTTACCATATTTGCTTAGCTAGGAATTGGTAGTTAGACCCTGAATCATGGAATCTGACTTCTGAGCCCACACTCTTAACCATTAAGTATACATAGTTTGCCTTCTCAGGAAACTTATTATCTAGTTGTTAATGAGTGGAAGTTGCAATTTCTAAACAAATAGGTTAAATAAAAAGAAAACAAAAGATAGTTAGCTGAGCTCCGTAGAAGCATAGAGAAAAATGGGAGTGATTAATTCTAACAGTCAACAGAAGCGGGGTATGGAAACCCTTCATTAAGAGGGCAATCACTCATCTGAGCATAAAGAACAAGTGGGAGTTTCACAGGTAGAGGGCATCTGTGGCTTGAGCACAATCAAAGATGTGGCTGCGTGGGGAGAACAGGCACAGACTTGGGTTATGCTACATGAAGAGGATACCTAGGGAGGTTAGAGAAGGTTGGGACTACAAAGGACCTTAGTGACTGTACTAGTGGAATATGGACAATTTTATGGAGTTGATAGGGAGCAATTTCCCCTCTAAATCAGTATCAACTTTTTATAGCTGGTCTATGGAATACAGAGTGATAGTTTTAAGGATGTCTTAAAAACAGGACCTAAAAATACATTTTTGGTCAAAACATAATACCTCTGAAGACAAATTCTGTCATGCTTAAGACCAATTCAGTTTCTGAAGTTCAAATGAGCATGAATGCAATTAGCCATTTGCTCCCTTGAAATGGGTATGGATCTGTCTAATGTAGCTTGTAATTTGCCAATTGCATGTAAATCATGTTCTGAAAATCACTGAAGTTATATAAAGAGGCAGCCCTTTCAACATGTTGAATCAAAATACACTGTTTTTCAAAATATTATTTGATTTTTTAATACATAACATAATAATACAAAGACATAATACTCTTCAATTGAATTAAATGTTATTTCAATGCTTTAGGAATACTTCTGTTAAGACATCTAAGAGTGACATTATATATTCCATATACTACAATTCTTTCGGATTTTATTGTTCTACATGCGATCACAATTTTTCTTGTAACAGATTTTACATAACATCTGAATTGCTTATGAGTTAAATGTTTTATAGCAGGTGAAACATTGAATGAAAAACTTGAATTAGGGAATTAAAGTTGAGCTTCATCAAAATGTCTTCTTTCTGTATGAAAATTGATGAGTTTGTTGATGATTCATTGCATTTTCAATTCTAAGAATTTTATTTACTGCTATTAGGTTTCCACTAAAATATAAGAGGCTAGAAAAATTAATATCATGTCTCAAATTTGATGATGGGACAAGAAGGTAAAATCTAAATCTCAGCCTTCAAGGTCAGAGGGGATTTCTTCCCCGATTCAATTACTGCTCAATTTGATTGCAGTAAAGGAGTTAAGAGCATCTCTCCTATAATTTGGCTAGACTTTCATTATAAAAATAGAACACATTAACAGGAAACCATTAAATACAATTTATGTGTGAACAGCCCCCTCAGTGGAAGCTTTGTTTCTACCATTTACAGGATAACATAAAAGTAACTGTTTCACATCAATTACCAGTCATGGAAGACAACATACTTTTATTAACTCTGTGGTCAAAAGCATTCATATTTATATTTTAAGGGTGACACAAATCCATTCTTTTCAATATTAATCCATGTCCCACACAATTACTGCCCTGACACTTATTGGAGTAATATGTTGGCTTTAGTGTTTGTTGGCTTTTCCCCTCCTTTTAGCCTTCCTACCTTGCTGTATTGCATATTGTGCCTTTGTTTTTGAACGGACTGGAAGAAAAATGGTTCTAATTTCACATTAGTGAATGTTGCCCATTTATTTTAAATTCCTTGGTACTTCTAAAAGAAAAAATATATATTCAGAGTTTCAACTCAAAACAGTGGCTATAACCACAAGATTCAAACTAGTGTTGGAGCTTAAAACTTGTCAAAGCTTTAGTTAATGTTTCATGGATCCATACTATACTGAAATGGTTGCAGCAGTGTCAAGGTAATGAAGGGATTCAGGTTCAAGACTAGACTTGCTTCTTTCTCTCTCTGAAACTATGAGGCTCTGTAGTTCTGTTAACTTCTGCAAGTCTTATTTTTTCAACTGTAAAATAGGGATAGGAAAAGCTCTTTTCACAGTTATTGTAAGGATTAAATAAAGTAACATGCATTTATTAACATTTTTGGAGACTCACATTGTGCCACACATTGGTATAAGCATAAATTACATCAGTAAACAAAACCTAGAAAGGTCTCTTCTCACTGAAACTTGTATTTTATCATAAACAACTGTATTTAAAAAAAATTAGAATAGATGCTCATTCTTTCCTGATCATTACAGCCTATAAAATTAGAAGATGTTTCTTTTAGATGCCAAATTTTCATAGTTGTAGGACCAGAACTTCTCACAAAAGTATCCTTCGGTGCTTCTGGAGCACCCAAGGAGACATCCAGTTGTAAGCTCAGAAGACGTGCTCCAGTTCCCCTGCCCCCTCAGGTCACCATGATGGTTAGTCTGGGCTGCTAAACTTGTGACTGGCATAGCCCTGGGCCTCTAAGGTGCCCCACATCATCTCCCTCCAATATCTACATGCTAGCTTGAAGGAATGCCAAGTCCACATTGCCCTACTGCTCTGGTGAACAGACAAAGAATTTACCTGAATTCCATTCTCAATGAGGCCCATTTCCTTAATATTTTCTTTTCCACTTATTAATTTGACTTTTTTTAGTTTCAGTGTGAATGTCTGAGAAATTTCACTGGCTTTGAAATGAAATACCATTTCCCATGCAAAGAGCACATGTTCTTACCCTCAGCTTCTGACAGAACTGAATTAGCAGAACATGACGGAACATCCTCTATCACTTATTCTTGACTAACATTGCCAGGTGCCTATTGCCCAGTCCACATCCTCTACCATTTCTCCTCCAGGAGAGGAGTTCTACAACTTCTTCCTGTCCTGGCCTCAGCTACCTAGTTCTGAAGCCAACTACTTGAAGATTCACAATTCTATTCTTACCATCACAGTTTCAAAACACTTGGGTCAAATTTTGTCAGAGCCGCTCTGACCCATGTGACTCAGTTGGTTGAATGTCATCCTGCAAAGCAAAATGTCACCAGTTTGATTTCTCATCAGGGAACATTCCTAGTCAGGGCACATGCTTGCGTTGTGAGAGGCAACTAGCCAATCTATATTTTTTTCACACATTGATATTTCTCTCCCTCTTTCTCCCTCCCTTCCCCTCTCTCTAAAAATAAATAAATAGCCCTGAACAGCATGACTCAGTTGGTTGAGCATTGCCCCGTAAAGCAGAAGGTCACTGGTTCAATTCCTGGTCAGGACACATGCTGGGTTGCAGGCCAATCCTCAGATGAGGTGTGTGCAAGAGGCAACTGATCAATGTTTCTCTGGCACATGTTGATGTCTCTCTTTCTCCCTCTTCACTTCTCTCTCTAAAAATAAATAAATAAAAGCTTTCAAAATAATTAATTAATTGATTGATTAAAATCTTTTAAAAATTGATCAGAACTTAGCCCTAAGATGATAGCAGAAAGTGGTCTATTCCCTTTCACAGACTAACTCCAGGAAAGATGACATTCTCTTTGTCATCTCCAATACTTTTTTGTTTTTTGTTTTTGGAGGGGGCTTGTTTGTAATAAGGTTGATATTATAGATACCAGTCTCTAGTGATGTACTGGAGCTGCTATATTTGGATATACCAATTAGCCAAGAACTTTTGTTATTTCTGTGATGAATTTGATGTGTTGTTATAGGAGAGGAAAATAATTTTTCCTGTACCTTACTGAGTTCTTAGCTGAGACCCTTGTAATAAAAGACAGATTAACAAAAGAAAAACAAGGAAGTTGGTTAGTAGGTATACATGCATGCATGGGAGATAGACAGGAAAAAATGAGTAACTCCTTGAGGTGGCTTAGAATTCTAATTTATATAGCATCTTCCACAAAGAACAGTAAATTTATGGAGAAAGGACAGGACAAAGGAAAGCAACCTTAGGCTTCCAAAGGAGAAAGAGGATAGTTAGTAAAACTTGTCATGCACATTCCTCTGGTGCCTTCTTCAGGGTGACAGGGAAATTAACCATGGCCCTTACGGGTAGAGAGGGTAGGAGAGACACCTTTGTAAACTTACATCCTGCTTTTAGGCAAATGGAGAAGGGCAGACAACTTTTCGATCTGCTTCTCTCAGCTGCTTTCAAGTCAAAATAACCCATGTGTCAAAATAACCCATGTAGCGTATTTGTGGGGGGAGGTGACATAATCTAGTACCCTTCAATGTTAAGTTGCCAAAGCAGAAGTAAAGCTTAAAGCACAAAGTATGGAAGGAAAGCAAAAATTAAGAGCAGGTGCTACAAAAATGTGACAGTTTAATAAATTCAAAAACAAGAATAACTTCAAATTGTGATGGACAAGACAGATGAGGTCTTTCAAAGAGCTCCTCCGTATTTTTCACAAAGAAGTGCATTTTGAATGAGTCCAATCCTGGTTAAAGGCATTTTCTTGAAATAATAGCAGACCTTTGGAATTTTGAGTGCTCTTGAATAGAACCCTCATTACCAGCTGTCCTCACACTGTTAATATTTTACTACAAAGAATTTGAAAGTTTCCAAATGATGTATGATTTAAAAATAACTGTTTTTTTCTCAAAATAAAAACGCAATTGAGTTTAAGACCAATATGTTCACAATTAGCTGAAATCATAACAAAATTAAAATGCTAAGCAATAGTGTTTTAGCAACCCAGAAGCAATTATGGTAGTGAGTCAGAATTTATCTTCAGAAAGATCATATTCAACACCATGGCATCAACCTCTAATTAACTGCAAGATAACCTACCAATTATTTTAAATTATTGGTGATAAAATAGAACTTAAAATTTCAAACTAAAAGACAGAATTCAAGCATGTGCGATGCCTCCAATACATTTTTTAAGCCAGAAAAAAAAGCATTAGAAAAGTTGTCATTTTAAAAAATCTTGAAATGGTGTTTTATAAAGATCCTATTAGCACAAAGGCATGGTTGATATTGCTACATGTTTTAAGTGAATTAAAACTTTATCCAAGATCTTACATGTGCTGAATAGTTAACAAGACAGTTAACAAAGGTTCTCAAAATTGAAAACACTGCAAACCCCAAGGAAAGTGTAAAGAAAAGATTAAAAAAAGACAAAATAACCAAATAGCTTCTAAATATCTTAGAATAGGTTCACCACATTGTTCTATGTAAATAAGCGAACATTTGATTTATCTTTTTTTGTCCTACATAATAAACATCAAACTTGTTAGAATACCACTTCAAACTTTTTTACTATGTCATCCTGATCTACCTTTTCAGAATGATACTTTATTTTGCTTCAATTTAAATCACATCTGGCAATTGCTTATCCTTGAATTTATCTGTTTTGTTCTCTCCTTTTTCATCATCTGCCAACATTCTACTTACTCTTCAAGGCCCTATTTAAATGTTACTATTTTAGGAAGAAATGATCACCTCACCCTCACCTGGTCAACTTGTTGAACACTCCTATTAAATAATTATACCATTTCTCCACTTGTTTGCATTTTGATCTTGACCTATAACTCATTCATTAATGTGTTAGTTTCTGAAGGAAAGAAACCATGCTTTACCCTTAAACCCTAATGACATATCTTAAAAGACAGATGTCTTGGAACCAGAGAAACAAGGTAGGATTTTAAATCCTGGTTCACAAGTGGTATGTCCTAGAGGAAGACATTCAATCTGTCTGACCCGACAGTTCCTCCTCTATAAAATAAAGGTAAAAGCCTATTTCTCAAGCTTGTCATAGGAATCAAGTAGAACTCTGAGTAGAGGTTTAATTAACAGCCAGTCATCACTGTTCTTGAGGGAAGGGTAGTAGAGGGGAGGTCATTTCCAAGTCTACCTGAGCAGTGGTGAAAGTGGCCATGGTGACTAGGGCCAGTACTGGTGAACAAACTGTGTGGCTGTAGAATCCCACGTGGACAAAAACATAGTTTTTCTTACTCTGTGTCTTAAAGTTGTATTTTTATCTTTATAAACCATATTTTGACTGTATTATTCCTGTAGATGTTAAGGTAAAAGTATGTTAACACATTAATTTTATAGCCATCAGTAAACAAAACAGTACATTATATTATTATAGAATCTATTATCAAATTGTATATTATATATAAAATATTTGACTCAATATATCTATAAAGTTTAAGTGGCCTTAGGTTTCATGGCTCCAAATTCCCTTATTCTATAAGTGAGAAAATAGGAGACAGGAGAGGTTAGGTGGCTTGCCCTAACCTCTCTTGTCATCACACCAATTAACAGATAAAAGGGAACTAAACTCAGGTTCTGTGAGACTTCACCCACTGTTTCAGCATATAAGTAGCACATAAAGTGGTAGACATCCACAAACCACTAAGAAAGCACACGCAGGGTGAGAGCAAAGAAAATAAAAGAGAACCAAGTTTTGGAAGAGGGAGAGAAAAAGATGACTGAGAATGATCCAAGGGGTGGCAGGAAATTGGGAAATAGGAGAGAGTAGTGTGTGGAAGGTTAAAGCAGCCTTGAAGGAATAGCAGATGTTACATGAGATGGAATTTTATATAAAGCAGCCGCATACCTTCCAGGCATTAGAGCATACAGTGTGGGACCGCAATAACAGTATGTCCCCAAGAGTTCTGAATAATGACCAACAACTGTGTAGGTAGCAGATGCTCCAATCTGAGCCTGAAGTGTGTTTGCCCTAAGACTGAGATGCAGCTGGAAACCTAAAAATGTAAGTTTACCAGGGGAACTTCAGAGCGCAAGCCAGAGAAACTTCTGGGTTATAACTTACTCTAAAATTATAGAGCTTTATACATGGCAGAGTCTAAAGGTACAAGTCCAGATACAACTCTGATTGTGTCATGACCAGTTCCCTGTAGAACCATGCCTTACTTGAGCACTATAATGAAAGAGTAAGTCCCAGAAAGAGCTGTTTCATTAAAATGGCCATGGGACATTGAGGGCACAAGATGCCAGCAACACCAGGGCCAGCACCATGACTAGAGCTGGTTTTCTTGGCATAGACTGTGGCACCCTCGATGCTGGGCATCAGCAGACAGGAGAGATGCTGGAAGAAATAGCAGCACTCTCTGTGGATACCTATAATTGAGCTGCTGGTTCTGGCATTGGAAACAAGGATATCCCCAACTGCAAGCTTCAGCAACTGAGTGGGAAATGCCTGAAGCCATGTGACCATCAAGACTTCCTCACAAAGAACAGTAGAAATTCCTAGGCTGCTGGGGAGAAATATCACTGGACTCCTACATTGCCAAGGGCATTGGATTGGGTTGAGAAAGGAGCAGAGAAAGGAAAGATAAAGGCCAGTACAGCAAGAAAAATGTTTATTGCTTGACTTACTTGATTAGGAGGGATATGAAAGATAGGTGTCATGATCTGGAGAACATAATACACAGCACTTGACAAGAGCATGCTAACAAGTAGAGAAAGAAGACTATACATGAAACAAAATCTAATCAACAAGAAACTCTTACAAGGCTGTGTAGGAAAGGAAAAATACCATCTTCCTCAAGCATTCCAAGTCTTTGGCTGGGACTCCTGTAACAAAAAATGATTAACAAGGAGCAAGCATACAAATTTATTGAATGTAAGTTTTACATGACATGGGAACCTGCATAAGGAAAAAAAAAGAAAACCCTGAAGAAGTGGTTAAACCTCAGTGTTTTTATGCTAGGGTTTAATGAAGAGTGGAAAGTCATGGAAAAAAAATGTAATGGAACAAAAGAGGGAATAAACTAAGTATAGTAAACTTGGGGAAAGAGCAAGACCTGTTTATTCAGATTCCTCTTCATGTCTTAGAGGTAACGATGATCTTTCTCTCGGGTACAGAGGGGACACCTCTCATATCAGAGTTCCATGACTTATTTCAGGGTAAGGTCAGAAAGCCCCTCCTATGCATACCACTTCTCAAGTTTCCTTGACTTAAAAATGTTCAATATGCCAAAATTCTCTATGTGGGGGCAGCAGGACCTGAGCCCCATCATCTGTCCCTGTATGGTTAGGGGCCCTGCAAACTCTAGGTATTCATTTGTTGAAGGATGAATGTAGTTGAGTAGATGGAAATAGATCATAGTTCCACACTAACACAATATTTATCTTGCTTTTCACTCTTCTTTTGGTTAATGCTGGGTCTGGGGCTTTAATAAGAGTCTATAAGCATTTTATTTAAGGCCAGGTTTCTAATACAGATTTTTATACCTTAATCTATGGGAGGTGTGTATCAAACAATTTCTTTGACATCCTGTTGGAGTATTCTAGTTAGTTGAGATCCATTCATATGATTTGTCTCCCAGCAGAATTGTTGAGATTGGTTCAGTTTGTGGTCATTTTAGAAAGTTCCACATGACTTCTCAAGCAATTAGATTTTATTGATACATCTAGAAGCATTCTTATACAAAATTAAAATTGCCTCTAGAGGTCATTCTACACAGGATTCTTCTTTCAAGTCTCTAATACAGTGAACTGACGTTGATTGCTTCCCTTCTTCCTTTCCTCTGCAACTTCCCTTTCAGACTAGAACGTACGGGATTGAATATTACCTTTAGTTTAAATAGCCACACACTCCTGTGCATAATTTATATCCCATGAAATGTGCATATGTGTGTTTTAACTTTAATCACATATTTTTTAAAAAGTAAGAGCAAACCAATAAAGATGCATATCCATTTATTTTGGAATATAAGAAAGAAGAAGTGAAAAATAACCACAAATATAAACAAATATTAACTAAAGATGACGATCACGGCATTATTTATAGTAACAAAAACAGAAGCACCCAAATGTCACAAAAATGGGCTATTAATTAAGTCATTATTTAATAATACTAAATACAAGCAGTAATAAAAATATATTGTTTAATTTAGGTGAGGAATTGTTTTCCCAATATGTCTAAATACATACAAAATACAAATATTATGTAAGTAATTATTAAATTCTATGTGTGGTATGATACTATTTTGTTTCAAGAAACACTTCAAAATACACACAAAAAAGTAAACAGAAAGGCATTAATATAATCAAACTGAGTTATTTCTGCATGGTAGAATTGTAAGTGATTTTTGTCTTTCTTCTTACTCTTTTAGGCTTCCTATAATTAATATTTGTCACTTCATATTGGAGAAGTTACTTTTCACAAAGAAAAAAACTCCAAAGAGTTTTATTTTCATTTAGCATTGAGTTTGAACTATTTGTGTGGATAGGTATGTGCTCGAACAAATGACTGACTCATACGTAATACTCATAGATAGGGAGCAAATGTGATGGAAACCATCTGAACAGCATACTTCGACTCTCACTGCCGTCCTGCCCTCAGGGTCTGTATCACAAGGTTGTGTGAGTTCAACAATGTTCAGGGACCTGCTTTCAAAATTTGAAGTAATAAAGTCTCTAGGTTGGAGACCTCCTGTTATTGAATTTTGTGCTGTCATATATTACAGTAGCTTCTGCTCATGTATTTTAATACACGTGTCTTGTTAAAATTTTAGTTAAAAAGACAAATATCTTGGATGACATAAGTTTATAGGTCACACACCCATCTGAACCTGTCATTTACCCAAATTGCAAAGCCATCATGTGTAATTTGTCTCAATTAGCAATTTTATAGTTTGTAATTAACTTTACTGTTAATTGGTTCTCTGTAATAAATGCTAGGGGAATGGATATGATGTGACTTTTTTGTCAAAGAGAAAAATTTTAACTTTAGGTTTGAGTAAAATCTGCATTGCCTTGGAAGGACATCATTTTTTTCTGCCCAAAATCACTACAAGTGATTGGTGGGAATTTGTATCAGATTTTTTTGAAGATTGAAAACTATGTAGATCATTTTAGTATTATTTTGGATTTTTTTTACTTTTTATTTTTTTTGTTAGAAATGTAATTTTACTTAATTTTTTAAACATTGATGTATAGGTCTTGATGTACTACTCTCCCTCAAAGATGTAATTAAATGTGCTTTCATAAGGAAATCTATTAGAGTAACAGTTTGAGGAAGCCTGTATAAATTTGTAAAGAATTAATTTTGCATTATATCTGGGTCATTCACTAATGCAAATGCTAATTTGAAAGCATGGCTTGTTGATGAATGGCTGAACATTTCAGTGGAGCAGTTTGCTCTTTAGTGGTGGAGAAAAACTTTTCAAGATTTCATGGTTATGGATATTGGGAAGGGACGGGTAAAATGCAATTAAAAAACAATACCAGCAAATTAGCATGCTTATTCTTACATGAATATTTGAAACTGAATAAGTAACATTGTATGCTTTAAAGGGTGCTAAAAGCAAAGATTTAGGGGTGTGGTCTGTGTTTTTATATTGTGTAGCAGATTCAAAGAGGAAAGGCTTTAAAAGTACATAGTCCAGAAGGATTGAGGCTCTTGTAGTGTAGGAAAACCTTTTCCTTATAGGATCCCTGGCTGGATCTGAAAATTAAGCCAACAAAGGCAGATTAACAGGAGAAAAGCATACACATTTATTTATTGTAAATTTTATGTGACACAGGAGCCTTCACACAAAAATTAAGACCCAAAGAAACAAGCCTGATCATTTTCATTCTAAACTTAACGAAGAGTGGGAAGTCAAAGTAAACCATCACAGGACAGAGGGTATGAGCTAAGGGTGGTAAACTGGGGGAAACAGCAAGGCCTCTTCTTTCTGATTCCTCTGGGTATTCCTCAGTTTTCATCCTTGGAGACAGGACACTCCTTTTCTGTAGGTATAGGGAAGACATCTTTCTCATGAGTCTTCTGATCCACTTCATGGAAGAGAGGGGAGAGCAGAGAGTCCTTCCAGCCCCTGATATTTCTATGACTTGCATTGAGGCAGGGGATTTATGACAATTGAGTTCTTTTGGGTAGGCCTGCTGTTAGAGAGCAAAAGGATTTCAGCAACTCAAATGTCTTCAGCTGAAAATAAGTCCGATGTCAAAATGGCTTATTCTGAGGGGACATATCTCAATCCCCTTCAGACTTCATGCTTTTCCCCTAAATGACTTTACCACTGAGTATATTTTTTTGATCTTTTGTCATCAGATGTAATTATTTTAAAAACATTAGCAAATATTGGGTTCCAAAACTAATATTATAGCTAATCATTTAAAATATGTGACCATAGCCTTCAGCCAGACATTTCATTCTTTAACTAAATTTATTATATTTGTTCTGCAATTATTAACAAACACTGAGATATTACTCTTTTTCCTTTTTATTGTTGTTCAAGTACAGTTGTCTGCATTTTTCCCCCCACCACCCTCCCCTACCCCAGCCATCCACACCTCCCTCCCCTGATCCCATTCCCAACTTGATTTTGTCCACATGTCCTGAAAACCACCCTGAATGCACTGGATCTTGACTGATCTCTGAAGCTAAGCAGGGCCAGGCCTGGCTAGTACTTGGATGGGAGACCACTGAATATATCTTTAAGCAAATGTATTTCTTTTCTCCATGATTTCTTGCTTTTGATGAACCCATCTTTGCTCTGGTCTCTGGTAAGCTAATGGGTTGAGAATAGTGGGCAGTGGGAAAGATGAGAAACTTAAAACAAGATTGTGTGGAGAGAGAAATAAATTCAAACCATAGGTCCGTTAACACTTGTCTTGTATCTCTTCATATCTTTGAACAATGATTGACAAGGACTGGTGCTGGTCAGTGATAGTGCATTTGTGGGTGAAACAGAAAACATTATTTTGATATTATATAACTCTACCTATTTTGAATTTAAAATATACCTTTTTATAAAAACAATGGTATTGATCAAAGAAAGGTTATTTTATTTTCTTTATATCTCTTTTGGGAAACCAATAAGACAGAGATTGTCTTTTGTTTTCCTGAATATTTATGTATTTTAAATTTTAATTTTACTATTCTACAACACACCAGAACCCTGAGAGCAATGTAATAGAAACTAAGAGAAGAAAGGTGGTTCTGCTCAGCATTCAGGTGAAGACTCGTACCTCAAAGCTGCCAGCTTCCATGGTTCTGGGCTGGTGAATAAAGCAGATCTGAGAGAATAACTCTGTGTGCAAAAGATCAGAGGAAAGTGAAGTGAGAGAAAAGGAGAGGGAGAGCGAAAGAGAAAGAAAAAGTTTGGGAAAGAGTGAGAAATTCAGAAGTCATCAAATTTTTGGTTTGTCATCTCTGAGTGCAGCTCTGCTCTTGATTTTAATTACAGGAAATAATGCATTTCCTTTTCACATGAGAGTTTGAGTTGGGTTTCAGCCACGGGCAAACACGTGTGTCCAGGTGAAGGAGTTTCTGGAAAGGGCAATGTCCAGCTTCCTGTGAGGGCCTTGAACATTTTGTTTCAGGAGCAATGCCTGCACTCAGATGTGTGAGTGAGAATCTTGACGTGGGTTTGGGGGCTCAAGTCTGAGGGAGGTTTCCAGGCTGTTTCCTCTCTCTTCTCTAGGCCCTGCTGCTTGGTGTTTTGTATATGGCCAATAGGTGGTGGGGATCTCTCACACCCTGGGAAATTTCTGATGCTCCATTATCTCTCTAAGCTTCTTGGTGCATGCTTAGTTGATTTCCAGTTTGAATAAATCTCCTTTTAGTGCCAGACACTCGCTGGTAGTCAGGTTCCCCTGGTGGGGAACCCTCCAGTCTCCTCTCAATACCAATGAAGCAGCTCCTTTTGTTTATTCAGTGTGCTCTGGGACTTGGCTGAAAGTTAGCATGTGTGTTATTGTAACATAAAGCAATCCAGAAAATCCCAGAATTGCTAAGTGAGAAAGAATACAGGAACTTTAAATTGTAAAAGCTGATGTGCAGAAGCTGATATAGGAGGCAGTTAGACAGGTGTGAGCAAGTAGGAACCGTAGGTCATACAGAAGGTCACCAGGGTGGAAAGACCCAGGTGCCTAGCATTGGCAAAACCTGGGAACACAAAAATTGTAGGGTGGGACCCTGCCCCCAGGGTGACCTTTTCTCCCCTAACATATTTCTGGTCAGGCAGTTTAGACCCTCTGATCTTTCATATCACTATTCATGTGGTAGACCCCCTTAGAGGAACACCAAGGGGGCCCGAGAATAGCCTCACATCATTCCTGTACAAACCCTTGCCCAGCCAGTCCCTTAAGCATTAAGCCCTCTGGAAAATGAGGTTCTGACCCACATCAAATAATCTTAAGAACAAAGCCTCAGACCTGTAGACCATAGAGACAGAATTGGGGTCAAAGTAGAGATAACATCTAAACCTCAGCTGTGTCTCAGCTCCAGGTTCAGAAAAGCAACAAAACCAGACAAAGCAATGCCAGGGCTGGCATCAGGATCAATGCAATGACTATTGACTCTCTCCCCTGGTACTGATCAATCAGTAATAATCATGGCCCTGAAAGGACACATCTGGAAAGCTGATGAATATTCTATTGAGATTTTCTCTTGAGACCCCTCCTAAAATCCCCACCTTTGGAAAACAGATAAAAGCCCTAAGACAAAGGACCCAGGGGACACTGCACTCTCTGTAGAGCACATCCGGGCCTTCCCCCACCCCTTCTTCCCCCAGGAGGCTTGCTGTCTCCAGTGCTCCAGTGCCTTTCCCCCTCTCCTTCTTCCAGGTGTGTTTTCTTGCCTTTCTTTCTCCTAAGCCCCAAGTGTCCCTGTTTTTTTTTTTTTTTTTGCCTCTGTAACTTGTTTTCTGAGTCCAAGCAGCCCAGTTGGCTTACTTCTTCTACTTCTGAAAAAATATGAATTTAAAAATATTTAAAAAAGAAACTTTTGCTTGAATTTAATTCCTTGGCTCTGAATTCATTTTTTAGTCAAACTCAAGGATAAAAGTTTACCATCTAATGTTGTTTCACTATTAACAAAATGAGGACATAGGGGTATCCTGTATGATTTTCAGCAGATTATTTTTATATAGTTTTCCATTGAACAACATGGGTTTGATGACATAAACTTATGTCTATGTCCAAGTCTAATAAATGATGTTAGGACAACAGTTTTAGCTGATGGTGAGTGATCTTGCCTCTTGAAGAATGAATTCTGCATTGCTGAGACAGTTTATGGAATAACTTGTGGAAAGATGTAAAATAGACAGTCATCTTTTGAACACAGCCTAGAGTACAGACTCTGGAAAGTCAGGAAAGAAATCTCTGGAGAGGAAGTCCTGGGGTCAGTGGTTGAAACACTGCCGTCCATGAGCACTGAAGCAGATAGATGCAGAGTAGGGAGAGAAGAGACCCTACAGGTCCTCTTCTGGAAGAGTGTTCATTTGTGTACAATGTATCATGTGGCCCTGGCCCAGAGTTTCTCAAGATCCTTTGAATCTGCTGAGTGTATTCTGGCTCTCCACTTCAAAATCTCACAGGATCTGGAAGGGGACAAAAAGGACTTCTGGAGATGCTAGTAGTGGTGTCTTTTAGATCTGGCAGTTGGTCACATGGGTTTGTTCCCTTGGAAAGTACATTAGGCTATACATTTAAGATTTGGGTTCTTTTCTCTACATGTGGGATACTTCAATACATTTCTACTTAAGAAGGAAAATACAAAAAAGCTCAGTCTGAAATAAAAATTACTAGTAAAATTGCATCCATAAATTACTGGAAGAGGGAGTCATTGAAGATAAAGAGAAAAAGGCAAAAAAAGGAAGGTGAGAGAGGTAAAATGCCATTGTCACAGTGTGGCCCCCTGCTGCAGCTCACATTTTTCAAGCACCTATTGAGGGCCAGGAATACTCTGCACAGATACACCTCATTCAGTTCTCCCCAAACCTTAGTGACTTAAATATTATCATCTCCACTTTACAGATGAGAAAACTAGGAGCTCTCAGCAAAGTTACCTGATTCCAGGTTCACAAAGCTGTTACCTGCAGAAGATGGGGGTCTCCTTGGGAGCAGCCTCCTTCTCCCAGGATATAGACAATGCTTTTCGGTAATCATTGGAGCTCCCTTTTCTCAGGCATGTGAAAGGCTGGCATCTGCTTGCTGTTTGCAAGGTTGAGGAATGGGATATGGGTAGAGGAGCATAGAATGGGTATCATGAAATCTCTAGGGGATTCATGCCCATTACTTCCTTTGAGGTGGAAATTCATCATCTCAGTGTGGAGAGGCACTGCTGTTAAATTCTCTGCCCTCTGCAAACAGCCATCTGTCTGAGATCTCCCTGAAGTGGCTGCCATCCAGGATGACTGTGCTGCTGCAGTCTCTGAGTGGTTGGAGCGCTGTAATGTCTATGTTAATAGCTGAGAAATAGCAGTGGCAGCAGCCAGACCACTCCAATGGAACATTTCCGAATCGGGGTAAGTTTGATTGAGCAAAAAAGTCATGCTGACTGTGTGATGAAGAGGCAGAACTGGTACCGGTGACAGGCCCTGCAGTCAGCAGCTGCAGCTTTTATGGGAAGGGCAGGCTGATCTGGAAAATGGGAAGAGCTGACTGCCAATGACACCTCTGGGAGTTGTAGTCAGTGCATCTCCCTAGCTCTTGTACAGCACCCATCACATGTAGAAGCTTAGGAAATAAAACATGCTTATAACATCATAAGGTGCAGGTAAGATCATTTGGATAGTAGTGTAGAGAAAAGAAAATAAAAAAAGTTTTCATTGCAAGGACCTAAAGAGGACACCAGGGCTTTGTCCACTCTAGCTGGAAGTTCATAGCTCCCTGATGTTACTAGCATCCCTATAATAACATGAACTTGACCACAGTTAAACTGCCACAGTAGAGAATAGATCATCCATAAGTCAGCAAATATTTTTTGAGTACCTACTGGGTGTAAGGCTTAAAACGTTAAGTATTTTGGGGAACAGAATGAGAGAGAGCCCATGATTTCAGTCAGTAAATGCTAGCCTGCTGAATGAGGAATACAGGCAATGAAGACTCTACGAGTATGTGTTTCTCTTTAGGAAGGTAGGTTATCTGCTGTGTAGAATCAATCACATTTTAAGGAATAGCTAAGTAATAACTAAGAGGCTAGGATTGGCAATATTTCAGGTTTGTGGCTTATATATAATACTTCACAAAGTTAGACTTTCTGTATCCCACTGAGAAAAATGTTTTCCTTATACACAAGACAATTATTTATATGCGGCCCTCCACAGACCACCCCAGGGCATTTCTGGAAAAAAATAAAATAAAATATTTTAAAATAGTCACCCTTCAAAGCCATGGAAAACTTTGAAATCTTCTATCAGTCGGATTGAAAATGCTGGTAAAAGTCAGATAGCCCACCAAGGGGCACCATCCATCAGGTCTTTCATGAACTTTGAAGACTCCTTGCATCCTTCCGCCTGTGTTTTGGGAATGTACAATGGACACTGTACTGTCCGTTCAGCTATTGTTAAATAGTTGGCTCTGTAGTGATGCCATTTATATTTTCTGCCATCCTTCAGTTAGAAATCTTTAAAAGAGAAAATATACACATTCCATTTTGTTAATGTTCAATTGCACAAGATAAAAATTAAATGTCTGCCCCTAAATCATCCCAATGTTTTTTTATGAACTCACATTGTCCTTCTTTAGCTCTTTCTTGCTAATACTTCCAATAAATAATAATAATAATAATAATATAACAATAGTAACTGTTACTTAGTATATGTCTCCTGGGGGCCAAGCTTTAGAAATGTTTTACATACCTTATTTCACTTAACTAAATGCTCAGTTCTGATTAATTATAAAATTAGGTAGATTTTTTTCTAGAAATCCAGCTTTGGGAAACTGATTAACAAGCATAAAGGCTGAAGGTAGATTTTCCAAATGAGAGCACGAACACAGAGGATCGTTAAATAAGTAGCCTGTATTCTTTTTGACTTAGAGTCTCAAAAATATGGCTTTAACATGACTGAACAAGAACAAATAAAAAATGCAAAGCATAAACAAGGCAAGTAGGATATTCTGTTCAATGGGGAATATTACACACAAAGTGAAAAGAAAGATAGCAGCTTAATGAGAGATATATTTAGCATCTCAACTTAATAAAGGGGATCGTTATCTAGAATATACTAGGGAAGCCTTCGAATCCACAACAATGTCAGGGACTCCAAGAGAAAGTGGACAAAGTATCTGGGAAAGGAAAAATGCAAAAAGAGAAGCCCACATGGATAATGAGCTTATAAAAACAAGTTTAAGCTCACTAATAAGTAGGAAAAATGCAAATGGGGGAAAATGGGGACAACTGTAATTGAACAGAAATTTTAAAAATGTGAAAAGACAATTAGCATTTTGGCAGACTGGCAAACACTAGAGAGGCAACTCTCAAGGTTACTGAGGATGTGGAAAGTTGGAACCCTTCTGCACTATTGACAGGAGTGTAAACTGAATGAGCCTTTCTGGGGCAAAGGTTATCACTGGCAAAAAAGCATTTACAAGACTGCTCTGTTGCATCAGCTACAAGGCAGAATGTAGCTATACAAAAACCCTATATTTAAAAAGTCACAAAGAAACAGCAACTTGCATTTTGTGGGAAATATTTTCTTACATCTTAAGAGGGAAAAAGAAGCCATTTTATCAGTAGTTTCAAACCTTTTACTAAAAATTGAAATTAGGGAAAAATTAAAATATTAAATAATTTTGGATGAGTAAAAAATGAAAAGATTAAAGTAGATAATTTTTAAAAATCCTAATACCCCATATCTACATATGGCCACATAGCTAATCTTAAAAATAATGATAAGCAAAAGAAAATTCACAACTAAAATGTACCCTATCTCATAAATGCTACTCATATAAATAAACAAAAACAGATAAACATACAATACTTCCACTTGTTGTACAAGCAAAATTGAAGACATATTAAATATAATGGAGTATGAGGCAAGGGGAGGTTGGATGAAAGAGGGGGTCAAGAATAAAAGGGGGAATCAATCAATCAGTCAATAGTTTTAGAATACTTGTCATGACAATGTGCAATGAACTGTTAGCAATGGTTAACCTAGCCCTCTGCACTTGGGATCCAATAAGGAAACAAACCTCCTTCTAGTATGACCTCCCTCTATTATGTACTCATCAACAGCAAAGACAGAGCTTGAAGCAAATTTGCTTGACTTTGTGTTCCTAATCTTACCCTATTTCTATATCATGTTCTGCTTTCTCAGTAAATATTTCCAAAAAACATTTATGCTAAGAGGATTATTATAATTCAATTCAGAGACATTTATTAAGCTTCAGTTGTGTGCAAGAGATTGATTGTCTTAGGTGTTCAAGGAAATTATAATTAGAAATGTAAGCCAAGTAAAACTTGGCTAAGTTAGGTTCAGTTCCATTTAAAAAATGAAAGGAAGAAAAAGAACTAAAAGCATAGATTGATCTTCACCAAGGCTTTGAAACAGCATAAGCCAATATGCATAGTATAACACCCAGAAGGAGTCCCCAAAATGTAATTTGCTCAGCTGTCTGACTAAGCTCCTATTCATCCTACAACAACTCTCTCCAAAATCCATCTTCCCTAAACAGCTCCAACATTTTCCCCTCAAACCCTCTTCCTCAACTTTTGGATTTGTTTAGTTTTTCTTGTCTTAATATAGCTACTTCTATTACTCATTTTAAGCTCTGCAACTCTACTCATTACCCTAATTGGCAACACATAAAGCCAGTGGATAAAGCTTAGAGGAAAAAGTAATAAGTACTCACACAAGGTCATACCCATTTGAAGCCAGATGTATTTCAGAATTCCATTTCAGGATTTTGGAATAAATACGGTACATAAAAATCACCACAAAGGATATTGGGCTGCATTAATATAATAACAATTATTTTATTTTATTTTATTCTACCACAAGACATACGATAGTCACACTATATGGCACAGAGACTCATGTCAGTTCAGGTCAAGTTTTGCCCCCAAATAAATTCAGATCAGATCAAGTTTTGCTGTAAAATAAAATTTTAAAAGTTTATTTGTTTTAGCTTTTTGAACATAAAGTTACAAATAGGGAAATGTGGTCTTTCATATCAGTCTTAAGGATCATAATCATGAGTTACTTTGCATAAAACTCAGAGATCACTGTACAGCTCATGATAAATACATAGAGGGTATTGACTATGATCATTGGTAAAACTGTATAGACTTTAATGTCCTTGGATAACAAGAGCATGACTTCATTTAATAGCACTTTCAGAGAGGTATTTTTATCACCTTTATTGTGTATAGGACAGGAATACTCAGTACCCTGCCTAGAAACATCTGGATAGTTTGTAGCCAAGTTGAATTTCCATATAAGGTATGCAATTAAAAACTCATCAAGACCAGTGCTTTTAATCATACACCATACTGTGATTCCTAACCTCAAAGATTTGACCTCTGATCAAAGATGACAAATTGACCACATGTATTTACCTATCCTACCCTTGAAACATAACTAAAATAACAGCAAAGGCAAATGTAAAAATGTTTACTTCATGGGTGAGAAGAAGAGAGACAGAGTGGTAAAGGGAAAATAACAACAAAATTTTGCAGTCTTGAAACCTGATGGACAAATGGTAAATGATTAAATAATATCAAGGAAATTAAATTCTAAACCAATAAGTGGCCTAATCTATAGTACAGAATCTTCAAAAAGTTCAGGAAATTATCAAATTTAGTATCTCTTGAAGTGAGGATAATATTGTGATTAGAAAAGGCAAAAACCGTGTAGAAGTAGAGAAAGGGAACTAAAAAATAACAACAAAATACCAGAAATCCCAACCACTTGAGATAAATTAATACTTTTCACAGTCTCATTAACAGACTTGACACAGCTGAAGAAAGAATCAATGAACTTGAAGATAGGTCAATAGAAACTTCTTAAACTGAAAAGTAAGTTCTCTTGAATAAAAGAATTAAAAAGGAAGAATATAATAGCTGCAAACTGTGGGACAATTTCAGAAGGTGTAACATATGTATAGTAATATCAGAAGAGAAAAAGATTGGACCAACAGAAGTTATTTAAGTAATAATGGTCTGGAACTTGACAAAATTAGCGACAGACACCAAAACTACATATCGTGGAAATTCAGAGAATTACAAACAAGATAAATATCAACCAAACCAACAAAAACAAGACCAAAAAATACAGTCAATTAGCCATATCATATTTAAACTGCAGAAAATCAAAGGCAAAGGGAAAATCTTGAAAGAAACCAGAAAACAAATTGGCTATAGAGGAACAAGGATAAAAATTGCATGGAACTTCTCATCAAAGCCATGAAAGCAGGAAGGGAGTGAGGTGAGATATTTATAAAGTGCTGACAAAGGAAAAACATTCCATCCTTCGAAAATTCTATATCCAGCAAAATCGTTCTTCAAAATGAAAGACAGTTAAAGACTTTTTAGGCAAAAACTGATAAAACTCATTTTCAACAGATTTAATTTGCAGAAAATGTTAAAAGAAGTTTGTCATGCAGGGGGAAAATGTTATACATCAGAAACTTGAATCTACATATAGAACAAATCACCAGAGAAGCAGTAAATGAAGACAAAATAGAATCTTTTCATTTTCTTATTTTAAATTGATCTAAAATATAACCATTTAAAGTAGTAATAGTGCTTGGGCCAGTGTGGCTCAGTTAGTTGGAGGGTTCTCCTATAAACCGAAAGGTCCCAGGTTAGATTCCCAATCGGAGCACATACCTGCGTTGTGGGTTTGGTTCCTGGTCCAGGTACTAACAAGAGGCAACAAATTGATGTTTCTTCCTTGCATCAATGTTTCTCTCTTTCTCCCCTCTCTTTGAAAAAATAAATAAATAAAGTACTAATACTGAAAATGCATTGGGTAAGTATAACTTATAGATTAAATAAAGTGAATGACATTAATGTCACAAGAGATGAAAAGGAAGAATTGAGATGTCTCCGTTATAAACCATATGCACCACATGTGAAGTGGTAAAATGTTATTTGAAGGTGGATTTATATTAGTTGAAAATGTGTATTGTAAACTCCAATGCAACCACTAAAAGTTTTAAAGGAATGGAATTGATGCACTAAAAGAGGGAAAAAAATAGAATCATATGAAATACTTGTTCAGCCCTGGCTGGTGTAGATAAAAACAGCAAATGTAGCAAATAGAAAAGAGTTACAAACTAGGTAGATATTAATCCAATGATGTCAATAATTACTCCAATTGTGAATAGTATATACAGACCAATTAAAAGATAGATTCTGAAAGTGGATAAATAGTACACGTGTCTAATACACATGTCTATAAGAAATCTACTTTAAGTATGAAAACTCCAGATCGGTTAAAAATTAAAAGATGCAGAAATACATATCATACTAAACTTAATCAAGACGACACTGGAGTAGCAATATTAAATTCAGAGGTAGCCAATTTCAGAACAAGGAAGATAATCAAGTATTAAGAGGAGTATTACAGATGAAGCACCAGCTGTGTATCTAACATCAGGACATATTTTATTCTTTTCATTAGCTCATTTATTCCTCATGTAAATCCAATTGGTGGGTAGAATTCACTCTATGTTTGAATATAAGGAAGTTAATAAAGAGCAAACAATGGCATTGCATTTGTTTCCTTTTGCTAAATAAATTACATTGAAACAACAAACAGAAAATTGACATTTGAAAACTGCAAACAGGAACTCAGCATGCCATTATGTTTGTTAATCTTGTACTACATTGATTATTGTCATATGAGCCTATTCAAAACTCCATACACTGTTACTATTCCCAGGAAGGCAAGAGACCCAGGAAGACAGCAGAACATTTCACGCCAGCCTGTTGCCATGTATGGTCTGTGGCCATCTTTGTCTCATAGGTTACTGATGTCATGTCGTCTTTGTCACATGTAATCCTGGTGTCAATTTCTACTGCTCCCCAGTGTCTCACAGCTTTGCCTCATGGCTTAATATTGTATTTGGTATGTGGTTAGCACATTTCATCTGCCTGCCAAGTGTGAGTTTGCTCCACTTAATGCAGCTCTTGCCTTGGTGCCCTGCTACAGTTTATCATCCACAAGCATCTCACCCTACAGAGAAGAGCTGGAGGGAGTGTAGCTTCAGTGTTTCTGAGCTGGCTAGAATCCAGGGTCTTGTTGCCAGTGATCTGCAATTCCACTTAATAATGAAAAGGGCTGATGGTGTTGCTGGTGAAACTGCCTGAGATATCCACATGCTGGCAACTCTACATCCAATTATCACTGCCCCATTCATGGTTACATGACCCTCTGGATCACCAACCTTATACACTCCACTTACAATGTAGACAATATCTTTATTATTTAATTTGATGCACAAAATGATGTGGTTTTTGATACCTTTACAGTAAGGAAATAGCATCTTTTCATTATTAAATCTATTTAACATTTCTTGAACTTATATAAAAAAACAAACCATTAATGTTATAATATTAATATTATTTTTTTAAAATATTGTCAATCAACAGGAGAACCTTAGCAAATAAAACCTGGATATTAATTCCACAGGCTTCCTTCACACTTTCTAGCTTTGGGGATTTATTTTATAACTATTACTTTTATATAACACATTTGTATATAGTGATTATCAGATGCCAGATATCCTTTTGGGTGTTTTATAAATATGAAATTATTTAATCCTTCTAGCAACTGTATGAATTAGGTATTATTCCTCTTTTATTGGTTAAGAAATTGAGGCACAAGAAGATTGAGTAACATTCCAAAAGTCACAGTTAGACAGTGGCAGAGCTGAGAGTCCCACCAGGCAGAGATGCTGCATAATCTAAGGTTATAACCACTTCTGTGTTGTATCATTGGACGCACAATAGAGTATCCCCAATGCTAAAATTCACTGTTACTTCAAGCCAAACTGCACTTTTTATGGAAACATTTTATTGCTCTAACAAATCATGGTAAGATACCCTTGATGCTCACTGACTACAGAGGAACCAGACAAGGCACAAAGGAGTTCAGGTTTTACACAAAACTAAGACATGTGTGGTGAGGTTTAGTGTCTTGCTCACAGAAGCCAAATGAGATTCACAGCATTAGTGGGAAAAATTTGATGAGAACTATATTGCTCAGGGTCACAAATGGACCCCAGAGATACATTTAAAATAACAATAATAGTGTCAAATGAGCCAAGCAGCCCAGAGTAGGCAAAAGACAATAGCCTGGGGATCACAATTGAGAAGTGCTAGTCTTTCTTGTATCTTGGAATAATTGCATTATGTTGAGATTAAGCATAATCCTGTAGTTTCTATAGTCAAACAAGTTGAGTCTCCAGTCCAGTTTCTTCATTTTCTCCCTGTGCATCTTGACTTTGAGGGGTATTTGTGTAGATCCTCACTTCTTTCCTTCAGAGCAGACATGTTTTCTACCTGTTTTAATTGCCTGACAGCACCGAGCTGGACAAAGCAGATCTTACTTAAAGTGCACACATTTATCTTGGCAGCCAATGACATTCTGAGTACCTATACTGAGGTACTAGCTGTGTAACTAGCTACCAGGCTATGTTCTGGGAACACAAAGTGAATACAGAGACTAGGGTCTTGACCTCAGAAAGCTGTGTCAGATGGGAAAGATGTTGAGGTGTGCTGAGATACAGGAGGTCGTTATTAAAGGCTCACAGAAAAAAGTAGCATAGAGGAAAATTCATAGAGGAGAGGGCATTTCAACCAGGCTTGAGAATGATTGAACTGGGTGACCCAAAATGGAAAAGAATATGGTCTGGTGGTACGTGGCTGTGGAAGAATGGGTGAGAGCATGGAGCATTTGGGAGGGTAATGGAGGACGTAGTCCAGTGCATTAGAAAGGCACCAGGTTAGTCACGGGAAAGATGAGCGTATCCATGGTCCTTGAGGTGTGGGCAGCCTCAGCAACACCTGGGAACTTGTCAGAAATGCAATTTTTCTGGACTCACACCAGACTTACAGAATCAAAAACCTGGTGAATGGGATCCAGAGATATACGATTTAATAAGTTCTCCAGGTGATTCTGACACCGGTCAAACCACAGACAAAGAATGAAAAGCAAAGCTCCCAGATACTCCCTTTTACAATATATGGCCCTCATTCTTTCACTTCTCAGCTGTATCTTTCAACATATTCTTTCCTTTCAAATAAAGACCAATAGTGGAATCCCAAATCTCATTTAGCATGGGGAAGTTTGACTCAAACTATAAGTCTAGCAACTGAGAATTCTTAGGAAGAAAAAGTAGGAAGCAATACCAAAATACATTCTATCTGATGACCCTTAGTATTTATGGAAAGAGGTTTTAAGCAGTAAGTCACATTGCATGAACATACTTTCAGTCACCTCTGTTTGTGTTTCAAAATTGAGTATTGCCAGTGATGTTTCTCCACACGTTAGAGCCAGAAACAAATGTGCTACTTTCATGACAAGGGGGCTGACCTCCACCAGCATGACTAAGCTCACAAACACTGTCTCTTGGTGTTCAAGGTCCCAGTGTTGTGGTCAGCACTAGCAATGCCATGTCCCTCAGAACAAAGTGCTCAATAACATAGAGCTCCCTGGAACACGTATATTTAGACAGTGCCTTCACACAAAATACTACTTACTGATATGTACATACAGGTGAGGAAATATTATAGGAAGCCAGACTATTTAGTTAAGGATGAACTTGAATTTGTAATGCATTATTCTGGGATAATTAATTTTTTAAGTCTATATGTGTCACTAATGCTATTTTGCATGTTTTAGCACCTTTTGTTTCCTCTGAAGACAACTCATGAGAAGAGTGATTAGTAGTAATAGATAAAGGGTAAGAGTGGTTTTGAGGATATTAATTGGGTGGTAATTTCAACAAAAACAAAGTACAAATGACAGTGTGGTGAAACATTACTGAAGGAGGATGTTATGAGCACTCTGGTCTCAATAGTTTGAAGGAGAGAGGGTTGATGTAAAAATTAAGGGCAGAGATGATGGCTGATATTAATTCCCCTAATAATGATAAAAGTATATTGAATGAATTTTATGATGCAAATATATTTGCAAATATGGAAAATGGTGTTTCTTATTCAAAGACTGTTATGAGGCATGAAGCCTCTGAAAGAATATCAACTAAAATAAGGTAATAAAGAGAGAATGTGGCAGTTAGTGTGAATCTGGACAATAGAATTCGCATCAGGTTTAATTCTGTAAATCCCATTTGGCTTTTATAAGCAAGTCATTGAACTTTACTGCCCTACTGAATTGTTACATTTTGGTAAAAACTAATTCTTTTTTAAAATTCAGTGTCTAATTGCTTTGTGGCTACTGGGCAGCCTTTTTCACTCTGTGTACCAAGTCAACGCATTGAGGTGTCAGCCTTTCCATTTTTTGCTCAGTTCTCAACTGATTCATGGTATCAAAAGGAGTTTAAACATATCCTCTGCCCCTTGTGTGAGGTAGGACGTGGACTTTCCCTAGAATACCTTTTCAGAAGAATATTCTCAGCAGTAAAACTCATCTACAGCTTATCCTAAGGAGAGTTTGTGCACCATGTACCTACTAAATGATGATGTGTAGTAAAGTGTTAATAAAAACACACTAACAGTAAAATTTAATGCCAACTTTTTTTAGATGTCATCCCCAAGTACCGTTCACAATGTCTATGTGATGTGCTTTGTCTCATGGAACGTTTCCTCTAAAGTCACACACTGAACTCATCACTGGTGAATTTAAGGAAACCCTTTCTTTCCAGAAAACTAAAAATAGCAACTACAAAGAGTTAAAGTCTTTTGCTTTGGAAAAATATATATATATTCTGAATCTAGAGCAGTCTTCAATCTCTTTCATTTCATTTTCTGAGTATCCAGGTGACCTTTCCTAAACCCTTCTTAAAGTGGTGTTTCTTTTCCTTTGCTGGAAAGCTTGAAGAGCTAAGGAAAGAGAGTCCATCCCTCAATGCCTGTCCTTCCATGCCCACAGTAGTCAGTGATGCTTGATCATTTTGTGTTTTGAAATATTCCATAATTGCTTCATGTACATAACCCTTTAGAAAAAATGCATGGCATTTTTCTTGTATATGCTCCATACAAACTGTCTTAATCTCAAGCATCAAAACCGCTCATTGCTCTAGTTCACATAATTCACTTAGCTAGCTATAATTTCAATTGAAGTTGTTTCACATAGTATGAGACTCCTCTGGTCATTAAAAACAAGAGAAGCTGCCTTAGAAGCCAGTCATTTAGAAAGCAGGCATCCAGTCCCTGGTACTTCATACTTTTACCTTCAGATTGAGAACATCATTTTCTACTTCAAAAAGGGTGGTTTTATGAAAGGGCTGTCCAAGATCCGTAGGTTAATTTGTGTATTTCCCAAGCCTTTTCTTTGGCTCCAAGTGATGTTTTTCCCCTTGAGGATGAAAGATTCAAAGGCATCAGGTTAGAAAGATAAGACTGAGTAAGTTATTGAAGCTGTTGGAGCTCACTCCTTGCAGAGGACAAAATATATCCACCTGAAAAATGAAAACGGCAATAGAGTGATTTCTAGGACCAACAAACACAGTCAGGGTTTCTGGCAGTGCGGATGCAAAGGATAGCATGTTTGGAATCGTTTGTGTGCACAGTGCCTTTGTTGGCCTGTGGCTGCCTGAGTGTAGGAAGATAAGGAACATTGAGAAGTAACAATTTTCTGCTTAAGAATGTGAGAAACTAAAATAAAATAGGTAGGGCCTTCATGTTTCAGCAATGGTAGTTGGAAAGTTTGTACAAGTCGAGCTGCTGATAAGCCCAGAATAGAAGTAAGGCCAATTCTCTGATGTGCCAGCCACTTTCCTGAAAATCATCTTCCTGAGGTCAGTTTTTGTAACTCCCACAATTCAAAGACATTTCCCTCTGTCCTAATCCTCCTTGATTTTTCATAGCATTTGACATACTACACATGCCATCCAGGCTGACGTGATTCTTCTGCTCTCTTTCCTTCTGCTTTCTCCTTCTCTCTTTTCAGAGAAAAAAGGACTTGGGGACAAAGAAGGCTCAGTGCCTGTGATGGATCTACTGATTAGCTCTGTGAGTTGTGATGGGAGTCAGGGAAAAATAAGTGTGTTGCTAGGAGAGGTCAAGGACATGGTTAGAAACTCTGAGCAAGCGATTGACAGCTATATATGGAGAGATTAGTTATAAAAGTTAGGTAGGGAAATCTCCTCTAGGGGAGTGAAGTTAAAGTAAAGGGTAAAAGAACCAACACTTATTGAAGGTCAACTTTGTGCTGGCCATATTATTCATTTATTATAAAAGGAAAAATTGATAAACTACATCAAACTGTAAAACTTCTGTTCACTGATGAATGCTGGTTAGAAAATAAATAAGCAACCCAGAGTGGAAAAAATATTTACAAAACATATACCTCAATCATCATTGTTTTATTATATTTCAGAAAACTCTTTTAGTTAGAAATTATAATTTTTCCTTTTCCAGAAGATAAAAGAACATTCTTGTAAATTTTTAATTTTTTCAACTATTTTTATGAAAAACTTTAAACATCAAGTAACTTGAAAGAAATGTACAGTAAATGTCACATCTGCTGCCTAAATTCCATCATCAACATTTTACTATACTTATTTTACTATGTGTTTACCCATCAATTCATTTCTCTATCTACCCATTAATATATCCTATTTTTTATGTAGTTCAAAGTAACTTTCAGGCATTAGTACATTTCTTCCCAAATACCTCAGCATATATATTATTAACTAGAATTCACTATGTGCTTCTATTTCTTTTTCTTTTGACATAAGACATCCAAACATAAGCACATTCATACCATGAATTGAATCGTACAAATGTCAAGTGTTTACTCACTGCTCTTGACCACTGCGAACACTCCTGAGTGCAGGCAGACGGTGAGGACAGTGCAGGACACTGGCACCACCACAGGAGTCATTCAAGAGGCAGCTGCTATTCTGACATTTTTCACAATAGTTTAATTTTGCTTGTTTACATGTTCTTATAAATGGAATCAGAGTGTACACTTTTTCCATTATACTTCTTCTATTCAGCAAAGTCATTTTGAGATCTATCCATATTGTTAGTATTTTTTTTCTTTTTATTGGTGAGTTGACATATCCATCCTATTATTATACCACAATCTGTTCATTCATCTGCCAGTTAATGGACACCTAGGCCATTTGCAGTTACAGGATATTGTTGCGCGTGGGTCACCGATCAGCAGTGACCACGGAACGCTGTGGATGGCTCGACGATCAACACTCGAGAAAAAACACACATGCACAGAGACAGACTAGTTTCTGTGGGGAAGTAGGGACGAAATGGCAACCCCCCCTAGTGGGGAGCGCGCTGATTTACTGTCCATACCTGCTTTTATTGGGCTCATTCTGCATAATAATTCAGGTAAAGTACAGTACTCATTAGGGGGAAGTAAGGAACCATAGAAAACCAAAGAACTCTGCCCGGTCTACTGAGTCGGGGTCAAAGAGCTGTAAGACTGAGGAACAAAAATAACTTCCTCCTAAGACCCTTCTCATTCAACTGAGAGCATTCTAAACAAAGAAGGTTTCACAGTAATTTACATGTTCTTTCTTAGGCCTGATCACCCCGGGGAATCCGCACTTCTCAGTACAGAGCTGCACCACCCTGTCATTGTTTCAGGCTTAGGTGGAGCAAGGGAACTAAGGCAACCGAGAGACAAGGAGGTTTTCTCCCAGACGCTGAGAACTCAGGCTATGTCAAAGCCAAGGAGCGAGGGTCCATCACCCCCCTTTTGCTGCAGCCCCCCCCCCAAGTCCTTCTTTTGGGGGGGGCCTCCCAAAGTGATCGTGCCTGTCTTAGGTCATTTCCCCCCATGGAGAATCTTACCTGTCTTTGGCTAACCGACAAAGCTTTTTGGGGTTCAGTCATGAATAAAGCAGCAGAAGCAACATTCCTGCCAGGAAGATAAGCTTTTGTCTTCCTTGCTGGCTTACAGTTCTAAGGGCGTTCCCTTAGCCTTAGCCTAGGTGGGGGTTTCAGCTCCTGATACCAGTCAGGGCGGTTCCCAACAGGATATTATAAATATAATGTCTATGAACATTACTGTAGAAACATTTTGTCCAAAAATATATTCTTGTGTAAATACCTAGGAATGATATTGCTGTGAGATATGTCTCCAAAATGATTGCACCAGTTTGTACTTACAAACAATATTGGTAAATTGCAATTGCTTCAGATACTTAAATTGTAGTGGTTGGTCTTTTAATGTTAGTCACTCTGATTTATAGTTTTAGCTCATTGTGGTTTTAATTTTCATTTCCCGGAAAGTAATGATTTTGAGCATTTTTATGTTCCTATTCACCATTTGTATATTTTCTTGTATAAAAGGTATGCACAACTATTTTGCCTATTTTAAAGTTGGGTTATTGGACTTTTTATTATTAAATTATAGAATCATTTATATTCTTGGTACCTGTTCTTTATCACATGTATCTTTCACAAATATTTTCTCCCACTCTGTGATTTTTCTATATATTTTCTTTATGGTATTTTTTGATGAGCAGGAAATTTGAATTTTAACTTATTAATTTTCTTTTATAATTTTTACTTTCAATGATCTAATAAGCCTTTGTCTAGTTCCAAGTCATATCAATATTCTCACCTATTTTCTCTAAAATAGTTAATATTTTAGATTTTACAGATAAGCCACTGTTCAAATTAGTTATTAAGTATGATGTATGGTAGGTGTTTAGTTTTTTCATGTGGATATCCAATTTTCTAGAACTTTGCTAAAAAGGATCTTCTTTATTGGTTGCTTTGATTCTTCTCAGAGACTTTTATACAAATTATCCAAGATTTTACAGCTAGTAGGAAAAAAAGCACAATTCTAAACTTGCATTTGACTGAAAAACACCATTTATGTTCATTCAAAAAAACATTGTGGCTAATTAAAAATAAAATTAATAAAAATAGCCAAAAATTAATAGTCAATATGCTGTTTCTTAGCATAGATTAAATTTCTTAGCACAGATTACTTTATTTAATTTTTCAATCAACTCTATTAAATATTTCATTATGCCCATTTAGAGATAAGGAATCAAACTTAAAGTGGTGAAATAATTTGTTTACATCACATAGCTCATAAGTGACAATTAAAACTTGACCACAAGTCTATCTGGGTTTTCAAACTCTTTTCCTAACCAGTTGCTATATTGTCCCATGATGAAGATAAATGTGCCTGCCAGTCATGCATTTTATCTGGTGGAAAGTGATTTAACATTAGCCTGTTTGAACATAGAACATGTTTGAACCTACAAGCTACCTTAAGGAAATACAAATTTCAAAACAATATTTCTTTAAACATTATCTCAATGTCTTTAATGACATGTTTTTACTCTCAGATATTGTACTAAAAGTGTTTGAATAAGTCTGATTGCAAATGTGATTAAAAACAGTACAGCAAAGAATAAGCATGGACATTAAGTTTTAAAATGATATTTTTTTCTTATTAGTTGAAAAAAGAAGTCTTTTCAATCTTCTGAAATAATTTCTGTAACACGAGTTCTGCTCTCAAATCAGATTTGCTTAGTTTTAGAAAATCTGAAAAAGCAAGGTATTATACTATTAAAGTAAAAACTATTTGTTCAAGGCATTATACTTTTAATGTTTTAACAATGATCTAAAAAATGCTATCTAAATATGTGTGAGCTTTATTGCAAACATATTAGTAAGAACTGGTCTACTGTTTTTGCAAAAGCATGTGAAAAATTGAGGTTCCATAGTATATTTTCTTACATATAATTTAGCAGTGACTTGAAATTGCTTTTATATATAAAAAGATGACAATAGTATTTCTTCAAATGGACTCTAAAACATGTGTTTTCTTCCTTAAATAATACTGGAAAATTGAACATTGGTGGAATAACATTTATCTCTGCTTTATTAAGAGTAGGCATAGTGCCTCTAAGAGAAGCAAAAAGACTTTTTCACTGTTTCCCCTTGTTTGTTTCCGCCTCCTGTAGCTTTACAGTAGTGCGTGGGAAGTGGGGCTGTGCGGGATTTCTGGGATCTACTCGTGATCTTACAGGCACAGTGTGACATTGGTTGGACCCCAGTTACCTCTTATCTCCATGAATGAACCCACAATACAATGTTTGGAAAAACATGCTTTTCTCTGCTTACATGGAATTTTAAAAAAATCTTAATGCAACTTTCTTAAGGATGATATCTTAGGAAATATAGATGTATACCTTTATTTCATAAGCAGGCTCTCCACATCCATGCTGTCTCCTTTATAAAATTGAGGTGAATATCAAATACAATTGTTGTATAATTGTATATGTGTGAAGTATCAGAGGGTTGACTCCAAGGTTAAAAAAAGAAATTGCTCTCTCATTCCTTAATTTTCTTTAGTGGCATCATCCATCCAACAAATTTTACAGGAACCAATAGCAAATATTTGTAAAAATTGCACAGTATAGTTGAGAGAACTTTTTTAAATTTTGAAGAGTTAAAAACAAATATACTTTAAATATTAAGGGAAGTTATCAATGATTAATATGTGTGATTTCTAGAGTTTTAAGTATTTTTACTTTCACATTAAAATAAATCTTAAATAAAATATAAAATAGCTGTCATTAGCTCTGACTGGGGTGACTCAGTTGGTTGAGTATTGTCCTACAAAGTGAAAGGTTGCTGGTTCAATTCCTGGTTGGGCGCATACCTGGGTTGCCAGTTTAGATCTGGGTTCTGGCACATGTGGGACAGTGATCAATGTTTCTCTTGCTCTCTTTCTCCTTTTTTCTCCTCTCTCTAAAAATAAATAAATAAAATCTTAAATAAATAAAATAGATGTCATTAGATCAGAAGTTGTATTTTTCTGTGCCTTTACTTACTATGTTTCTTATATCTAAACTAACTTAAGCAAAAAACAATATTGCTAATATTCTGGGAATAAGTATACATTTATATAATATCATGTTGTCCTAGTTTTAAACACTGATTGCATTATAAGTATATGTTTATGACATGCACATTTTTTTTCATTTCCTCTGAGTTAGTGAGAATACAAGATTCTAGTAACAGAAATTTAGTTTGCAGTAATTCCTAAGGTTGCATATCTATTCTATGAAATAAAGGATTACAGTTTTAGCCAAAGTCACATAAACAATTCCATATATAAGTGAGGTGGTGAGTGAAATTTGAGATTTAAGTTAGGGTTTGGTGATAGATTGGGAGCAACCCAATTCCATCTATTGAGCTGCTACCATATGAAAATACTATTGTTCTTGCTCAAGAAAGTTGCAAAAATATTTTTTAAAGACAGTTTTTCTCCTTAGGGACTTTACTATCTGATAGGAGGAATATGAAAATTAATAAATCATAAGCACACATCACAAAGGTAACCATAGATATAAGGGGGACCCTAAAAATTGAATTTATTTCTAAAAAATTATGTATGTATTCTTACATGTTTAAACTTCAGTCACCTTCAAAGTGCTCTCCATCCAATGCAGTGGACCTGTCGAGACTTTTTTCTACTGTTCATAGCAGTTTGTAAACTTGTCAATTCCGATACCTTTTAGTGCTCTACTGTTTTTTGTTTTACCTCTTTCACATCAGCAAAGCATTTCCTTTTGGGGATCTTTTTTTAATCTGGGGAAAAAAAAAACAACAAAACAGTCACTCAGTGAGATTAGGTGAATAGAGTGCGGAACTCAAGGTTTGTGCTGCTTTTTTTGGTCAAAATCTGCTGAACACTCAGTACTGTGTGGGGAGATATGCTTGTAAATCACCCATCATGAAATGGGCAAATGCACTGGAAGAGTAATTTTTAAAAAGTCACTGAAATTTCATGCAGGCTTCAGAATGATGTTAGCTGGTACACTGATACAGATGGGTTTCTAGAACACTTGTCTAGCAAGTGGAGGAAACCTGTACTACAAGGGGCCTGCCCTCCAGAAGATAATTCCAGTGTTTTGGGGGTCTCCCTTGTGTGTATCAAGTAAATATAAAAATATCAAGGACATGGTGTATTACTGGAATCTAGAAATGTCATAACTGTTTCTATTGTAATCACTATTTTATTTGCATAGTTACATAGTTTTATTCTGTTTTATTCCTACAAAATCTGCTAGATAGTCCAAAAGTAAACACAATAAGACAAAAATAGTTCACAAAATTTATATGAAAAAAATTTGTGACAATTTAAAACCAAAGAGGGACACTAGGCTTCAAAATTGATGCTCTCAGGTTTAAACACTTTTTTTTGGGGGGGGGGGCAAAAAACTGTAGTGTGATCTTTCTAGAAGGCAATACAAAAGGAGATCTGACTAGGTTTGCCATTTAGAAGGTCTAAATAAAGCAGAGGCACAAGAAGCCTATCTATTCTCAGAACTCAGCAAGAACAGAAATGTTTTTAGTCTATCCTCAGAAAGAGAACATGGGAGAGAGTCAACGTCCTCCACACATCATTGCTCTAAACAACAGATTTCATAGGTTTGTTTTATAAGAAATCCTTTTAGGTGGACTGCTAGTTCAATATTAATTTGATCTGCAGATCAGTTGTGTTGTATAATTTTAGACCGGTCATTTCAAAGTTTTAGTTTCCTTTTTTGTATACTGAGAGGATTAGATAGATTGGATAATTGAGGGAACAAATATCAGCTCAATGTGCAGGAAAAGGAGAGGTAATGTCACTGGTGTGAATGCTGGCAAAGGAGACTCAGAGGCAGAGTTTGGTTATATGTAAATTGATATCCTCAGGGAGACAGCTGGAAATAAAGCAACTGAGACTGATCAGGGCTGAAAAAAAATTGTAGGTTAGTGCCATGTGTCACCCATTAGAGCTATGAGGAAAAATATTCTCCTGGAGAGACTATAAAACAGACAAGAACCAATTAATAAAGATGGATGTGCTAAACCATAAGGAATGCAAAAATCAGGAGATTAAAGAGGAGCCAACAAAAGTTATAGAAAAAAATAATTCAAGAATTTCAAGATGCTATGTTAAATGATTTGTGAATTATAATAAAAAGCACTTCATAATAAGATACACTAGTAAGTATGATAAAATACAATTAATGAATAAAAATTAAATATATAAGAATTTTTATTATATAAGTAATTATCGATACTGGGTAACAAGATTTTTAAGTTATTTGTCTAAAAATTTTTGCTATTCTATGAAAATTGGTAAAATAAGTTTAAAGAAAACAAAATTAGATTATCATAAATGTTTAAAAAGCAAGCAAAAAAGTATACCCCTTTGAAAGAGATAGGTTACATCTGAATAGGAGCAGATCCAGGATGAGATTCATAGAAATAGAAAACTGCAAAATAATCTCCCCCCCAAATATGTAACAGGATTAAAGCAGAGAGGAGACAAGCTGTTTCTGAGCATGGGAAAAGCCTTGGAAATAAATCTGAGACAATTGGGCAACAACTAGTAACTATGTGGGAGTCACATTGAGTGCTGAGATATGTATAAAACAGCTATTATTGATATATTTGAAAGTTAGGTTGAGACCCAAAATGATGGTATAAGAAAAGTTATGTTTAATTTGATGAATGATAGGAAGATATGGAAGATTTATGTGCCATTATGTGGCATGATTAAAAAATTTCTTCAGAGAGACACATCTGGCTCTGACAAATAGGACAAAGTACAGCAGGATTTGGGCAGGGAGAGTCTGGAGGGGGAAGTCTCAGGAGGAAGTGTGGTTATGGCAGTAGTACAGGCGGTCTGAACTAGGCAGGTCGTAGTAAGAATGTAAAGAATATGGGGAGGCTTAGCAAACTTGGCCAGAAATTGAATGTCATTTGTAACTACTGGAACATTACAGTGTGACCTAAGGCTAATGCCTTATCTCCAGTGCCATCTTTCTTATTTAGTAAAAATGGATTATGGTGTTTTGTTTCCACCTGTCTCAGAGTCTCAGAGATGCTGTCAGAATTGATTACACATATTTCCTCAAAGTAACCTAAAGTGCTTTAATTCTTTGGAACTGGACACTATGTAAATACAATTATTCAGTAAGTATAAAGGAAGAATACAGTATGATGGATGTGCCAGACCAACATTAGAGACCTGTTTAAGAATATTGAGAGAGAAAGAAGCCAGATAATCAATATGGTGTTTAATGTGGAAGGCTAAAGACACTGAAAGAAGAATAGTGAACGAAAGAGAAATGGAGGAGGATAACGCATTTGGGAATTAATGTTGATGAAAGAGAGCTGTGTTATGTTAAATAATTTCAAGAGAAAAAATGAGTATTTTGGGTTCACTAGTTAGTATTAAGAAGCAATAAGAAGGAATTTTAAAATAAAAAATTAGAGGTCATTTGTAGCTTCTATGAAAAAGGATGGGAACACTTGTGCAGAGGGGTGTGCATTCTGAATTTTATACCAAAGATGATCAACACTTCCATGTGCACCTGCATTATAGAATAGCATTTTATTTCAAAAATAATCACCAGAGTTCTGGAATTCGAATGGCTGGAGTGCCAAAGAATAGGCATTATTATATGCTATTGGAGTACTGGTATCTTCCTAAGACCAGTACTCCAATAGCATATAATACTATAAAACACTTGGAGTCCCCAAGCGTTTACCTTCCTAATGATCTCCAAAAAAATCACTTTTGGCTCATGTTTTTAATGATACCTATGTTGATAACCATGGAAATAAGGAAATTCAATTCAGCAAAATTTATACATTAAAACATGTTACTTTTTCATTCCTAACATGAGTATGGACCAGACTGAAAAGCATTTTTTCACAGATTAAAAGTCTATGATAAACTGATAGAAAATAGTGCACTATTTATCATAAAATGAGCTATGTTTTGGATTGAAAGATGAAATTAATTACATTAGTCTTAAGACTTTCCCTCTTTCAGAACCGTACCACCCCAAACCCTTGGACGTGTTCTCTCCAAGGCTTTCTTTAAAGTTTCTGCTTTCCTCAGCTAATGATATCTTTAAATTGCACTCCTGAATGTTGAAGAACATTTTAGACTCACAGGAGGGAAACTGTTATGGTGAAATGGGGACTAGAGCTATTGCTCTGAGGGTGAGAGGTGTCACTTCTGTTTATTTAACATGTAGAGCTTAATGACTAGAGCCACAGAGAGAAGAAAGTGCTGGGCTGAGAGGTCAGATACTTGGAAAAGTTTTGGCTAACTTTGGAATCCTACAATCAGTGAAGAAATGTCAAGAAATGTTTCTAAGCAATGCCTCACCAGTGCTTCTAAGGATATTACTGGTATAATTGCTTGAAACTGCAGAGGCATTTCACTGAGTATTTGGAATTGGTGAAAGTGACAAGTTCATGGTTTTCGAAGAAAGTTCTGTGAGAGGCTATTATTTTTTAGACTTCCATCTGGCCAAATGCAGGAGACAAGAGGCCAAGCAGGAGGGTGGTTCCCTATTCTGGTTCCACCACAAGTCTGCTTTTACTTGTTTAACATAGTGGAGTTCCAGGAATTATTACACTGAGTGAAGATTCTACTCTTATAAAGTGTTTTCTTTTTAAAATAAAAATGAGGTTCGGGGAATCGAAGTGACTCACTAAGTTCCCATTGGTCTCTCATCCCAGGGTGCTACCCGCAATGTCACCATGCACATCTGTGAAGAGTCCCGAGTGGGCTCATTTCATAGCCCCAGTTTAAGAGACAGACTAAATGAAGACTTGGCGTGTCACCTCTGACATGTTGCCAAGCCCTGCGTTTCACTGATGAGACCATTCCAATCTCACCTTTGTCTGCTGTTTGGCTGCCACACACTCCAAGGAGCTCCCATTTGCTTTCTGTGAATTGGCATTTGTTGTAGCAGATTTCTTACAATCTGCTGCAAGGCAGATTTCTTATAATCAATTTGGAATGGCTCTGACTTTCTCTTACCCTTATGTTCGGTAATCAGCTCTACATGAATGCCTGGAGGATGCTTCAGGGATTGGAGGATGTGAATGAGATCGAAAATCTTATTAAGTCAGGGCACATCACAAAAACTCAGGGAAAAGGGTAACTATGTCACTCAGGGATAGGGGGAGATACTAATGGAATCAAACTAATTAATGGAGGTGTTTCTTGAGAGAATAAGTGACATTACTTTGTTTTGTAAAAGCCTCAAAAAAGACTATGGAATTATATTGTCACTATTTATTCCACCCATCCAGACGTGAATGTAAAACCCTGGCAGACAGATGAGTCTCACATGTTTTGCTCTAATTTTCTGTTTGTCTGAAAAATCGTGTAGTGCAATACTAGTAAAAAGAGATGTAGATTTATGTGTTCAACAGTAATAGCTTTAGACATTCGTGTTCTCTGCTTTTCCCATGCCCATTAAGGCCCCCCCTTTTTTTTCTGTGGGGAATCTTAGTTATTCATGGGGCATAATGTTTTACCACTTAGCTCAAGGCTCACACACTTCAAACAGTTCTTCAGTAAGATGTTAATTTCTCCTTTTACTTGCAGCCTCACACTCATATAGAGAAGTCAGTGGACTTTTCCCCCTATGAATCAGTTTAAGAATTGTGCCAGATGGGAAACGTAAAATGAAGTTGACATTTCAACCTGGTGCAGAGGGACGGCTTGGGTTAGGTGGGGACAAAATTCCTCAGTGCATCAATCGTAATGTGTGTGTAAGACATGCTCTGACAGGATTCTGGGTTGATTGCATGTTCTACTTTTTTTTTCTTCATAAGAATATTAACTGTTTTCTCTGGGGTCTTCATTAGAAACTTAAGAGAATTAATAATTTTTTTAAAATTAAGCAAGGAATATACTTGGGAATGCATAATTTATAATAAGTAAGCATCACCACTTAGAAAAGCCATGAGGCAAAGTTCATTAGGAGCTGTTAATATTTTAACTTGAATACATTTTAGCAAATAGCCATATTTCTTATGACAGCATGTATCTCAATGCATTAAGTAGGGTGATATAGAGGTATATTTTAACATGGCATTAAAAATCAAATGGAACCAACAAAATTTATGTGATGAGGAGCCTTGAGGCTAATGTTACTGTATCATTTATTTAAACTTTCATCTTATAGTTGGAAAAAAGTGATGTAACTGGGTGTCGCTCTTGGAGGACATACAGTTTCAGCATCGTTGTCACTAACACATGTGCAGAACTTCTTCAAGTTATTGCATTCTGTGGGGGCAATATTATCTTTAAGCACTTTTATATTATTATTATTATTATTATTATTATTATTATTATTATCATCAGGGCACTTTTATGGGGGACATAAAAGAAACCAATTTGGGTTAATCTCTTGCCTTCATGATTTAATATCACGTATTTAAGGATAATAAGAGTAATTTTAATTTTTGTTCTACTCAAGTCCCAGTGCTGTTTTGATAATTAAAAATGATGAAAAAGGTGAAAGTATTTTGTAAACTGTGAGTCAACAGACAAATGATCATTGTTATATTTTAAAAATCTATGCTTCTATGTCATCTTACAGCCACAATTTTATTAACCATAAATTCACCATTTCAAATGGGCTGTATTTATTTATAATTCTGACATCAAAGTTAATTGAATGTACTTTCTTCAGTTGGTTTTACTTCTATTAGTTTGAAACCATTTCAAGTAAACCTTTGTATACATTTGAAGTCATTAATTTGATAGATTAGTGTCTGGAAAAAGAATGAGAGGGAGCTGGTAAGGCTAATGATCATTGAGCTCCAGGTGGCAATATTTAACCATTGTTTCCCTTTTGATTTTTGCTTTATCTTTTCCCTCTTTTTTTTTCCTCCTAGAGCCATCCTGTCTTTATTCTCTTTTCTTGTTCCCTAATTCTTATCCTTCTCTCCTAACTTTTACTTTTCCATTCCTTATTTGTTTCATGTTTGCTACCTTCTCCTTGGGTGTCTAGTTATTAGGGAAGAAAATTCACAAAATTGCCTAAAATTATAACTTGAAAATTGTTACTTTCCTTTATTATTGAAAATTCTGGAATTTTTAACATGAAAATATCTCATGCCAGTTTGGCATGAGATGCTTTTCCATATCTCAAGTGCTTTTCCATATCCTATACAAATCTGAACAGTTCCCAAAATGCAGGTAGTCTTAAAAAGATCACTGAAACTTTTAGGGACATACAATGACTTGCCATACTTTTGTAAAGAGGCTAATTTGTTCAAAATATAGTTTAATTCTGAACAACAGCAACGGCTCTCTGATGTGTTTTCTCCCAGTTATGAGCAACTAGACAGCAGGAGCTAGGTCTAATTCATCACTTATCCCCAGTGCCAACTTCAGAGCTCTGAGTAACTAAGCAAAATGAAAAACTGAGACTTGGTCAACCTAAACCAGGGTTTGAACATAGCAGTGAATAACATTTACATATCAGGAAAGCCTTAGTTGCTATATAGAGTCCAACTAGACGTTTTCTATGGGGCAAACCACACACACATACACAAACAATTTAATTTTTAAAATATTTGGTTGTACAGACCTAGGCAGTTTTGAGGAATACAAAGATGTCTGTAATAAAATCAATCATTACAGACATCAATCAGATGTCTGTAATAAGATCAGAGTTTATGATCTTGAGGAATTAAATTAGTTCTTTAATAAAACATATTGGTCCACATAACCCTATATAATCTGGCACTTTTTTGTCTATTTTAATTTCTTGCCATGTCCCCTTTCTATGCTTCAGGTGTGCTAAGTCAGTACTGCTCAAACTAGATTGAAGGACCAGTTGATTTTGACTTTGTGTTTCTAATTCACAGTGGAGGAATACATGATCCTACTGCATGTGACTAGGACACGGCTCATGATACATGTGATTTGCTACCCTCCCTGTGTAACTCAGGAACTCATTTCTACCATAGACAAGTCAACGATGAGTCCACTAACACTTTGATGTCATAAAAGTATCTACATTTTTATTCCCAATTTTATCTCTTTAGGATCTCTCTTATCTTTTGTGGTTTGCCAGTGAGTTAATGGATCATGGTTTTACCCAACACTCCTACCTAACCCCGAACTTAGCTGTCAAAACTCAGCACCTCGAGCCACCTCCTCCAAAAGCCATGTGACACTATGGTTCAAAGCCCCATTACTATGCTTACCTTCTGCATATACCACAGCACTCATTACCTGCATATGAGCACATGGGTTCACTTTTCTGAGTGTTAACTTCTTAAAGAGAAGACCTGTCTTTTCTCTACAGTGCCTAAGAGTGCCTGGTGGTCATCATCAACATTTGATATCTAATTACTGAATAAATGAATCACCAGATAAACCAAAGCGCATGTAAATAACTTGGAAAGGCAGAATAGGATGATATTAATTCTGGCTGAAGGACCTAGAGCAGGAGTGTCAAACTCATTTTCACCAGGGGCCACATCAGCCTCGCAGTTGCCTTCACAGGGCCAAATGTAATTTTAGGACTGTACAAATGTAACTACTCTTTATCTAGGGGCAAGGAGTCCAGTGCTGCCACCAGGTAGAAACAAAGTGCCAGGCTGGATAAAACAAGGTGGAGGGCTGAATTCGGCCTGTTTGCCACCTGTGACCTAAACAATATTTAACTGAAGAAGCCACCTTTGAACTTGCCTTGGGAAGAAGAGGAAGTTGGCAAGCATGAGAAGAGGAATGTAGACTTCTGGTCCATGAAGACAGTGTAGGAAGACACTGAACTCAGCTCCTCCCATGAACACATTGAATTTATATGTACAGAGCAATTCCCCTGAAGTAGAACTGAAGACTGACTTAGCTTCTGCCCAACAAGAGAGGCACCACACAGAAATGAGTAAGAGAGATGGACACAGGGTACCCTGGAACCCTACCTCCAACACACCAACCTGGAACAGAGAGGGATCACTTGAAGGGACTATGCATAGACTCACCCACCCTGGGAACAGTGGAAAAAACAGTAGTTAAAGGGCACCTAGACTGCATGGGAAGGAAATCTATTTACTAAACTGAGAACATCTGACAAATGGGCGAAGTGGGAATTCTCTCTGGTGTAAGAGTCATCAAAAGCATCATTTGAGGCCATCCTCTGTCCCCTTGATTGCAAGGGCAGGAGCACATCTAGGTGCTAAAGCCAGCCAGTCTGGGCCCTCAGAGAGGGGACCAGGCCACAGGCCTGCACCAGTTTCCAAGCTTGTCCCTGGCACTCAGCCCTGACCAGCTCCACCTACAGCTCCAACTGGCCTGACAAAGACAACTGACCCATCCAGTCCACAGAAGGGGAAGCCCCTACACAAGGCCACTCCTTAAGACCAGGAGAGTTTTCTGTTTCACCTAATTCATAGAAACAGAGAGAGAGAGCCAAAATGAGGAGGTAAAGAAATACAGAAAAGAGTTCAAAAACAGTGGTTATAAGGAACAACCAACATATTTTAGGCTGCAGAAATAGCAAGGGGGGAAAAATGAGGCATTGGTCATGAGTTTGTGATATGACCAAGAAACTGTTACTTGTTTTAGTATGTGGCTAGAATGATGGGCTTCTGGCAGACAAAGGTAGACAGACACCTGAAAAATAGGGCATTTGTAAAATCATTAAAGATTCTGGGCATTCTGGAAAGGTTCATTCATGTGTTCATTCACCAGTCCTAAGCAACAACTAAGTGTCATGTACTATGTTTTGTCTTCCCTCTAAAATATAATCTTCACCCTCAAACACCTAATGGAATAGCCAGACAAGCAACAGTGCAACTTCTGTTAAGATTTTTGTCCAGAACTAAGTGATTGAACATGTGTATAACAGGAAAATAATGCTTAGCACATTGCAAGCACCCCATAAACATTACCAATAATCACCTCCATACCTGACTTGTTCCCCCTTAATCTTACCAATGAACTCAGAACATCTTAATGTCAGGTGTGTGTATCCAATAAAATAGGACATTGAATTTGTTTTGTTGGTCCTTTTTAGAAGTAGTTTATGGCCAGTATATCTGTCCCAACAGAATGTAAGTATAAATTGTATTTTCAATAAGAGCTAACATGTATTGAGAGTGGATTATGTCAAGCAGTGTGCTCAGGGGTTTTAAGCTTATTACCTCTACTTTTTAATCCTCACACCTTTATAAGGCAGATACTATTATTATCCCTTTTTTAAAGATGAGAAAATTAAGTCTTAAAGATTTTTAAGTAATTTGCCTAGGGAAATTTGAGCATGGGCCTAATCCCAGAAATCAAGCTCTTAATCATAGTTTACAGCCTGTTTATCCAGAAGTACACTTCAGATAGTTTGCAGTGACGTTATAACTGCTTTGGGTGAGTCTACATTTCTTCCATACTTTATGCTTTATTCTTTTCCAAGTGTGTTTTCTTAGTAATGGCAGGGTAGTTTATCTTCCTCTGCTTTTTGGAATCAGGTTCTTGAGGTTCTGAAAGCAGTTCATATGGATGGAAACAAAGATGGACTGGAAGATTTTCTTTTTTAAAATCTTTTCCTTTTAGAAAAAATAATTATTTTTTATTGAGTAATACATAACATAAAATTATTATCATTCACCTGTCATTTAAACAAAAAGTCTATTTGGGTATTTTTTTCTTACTAACTCAGCATTATAATCTTCTTAAAACATAGTAAACTTAACATCTTTTATTGGAGGTTTTACTTTTGGCAAAAGGAGAATTCAAAGTTCTCACTATGGACTGCTCTAAGGCAAGTACACATAATGGGGTTTATACCATCATTCCCCAAAGATAAAATGGCCATTTCTGTTTTTATTTTCCTGCAATAAATCACTGAATTAATCATTACATTTCTGTATGTCATTTGCAAAGAAACTCCAGTACTATTTTTCAGACTTAAGAAAACCATTCTTTTTTTATAAGACTTTATTTATTTATTTTTAGAGAGGGAAGGGAAGGGGGGAGAGAGAGAGAGAGAGAGGGAGAAAGAGAGAGAGAAAGAGAGAGAGAGAGAGAGAGAGAGACAGAGAGACAGAGACAGAGACAGAGAGAGAGAGAGAAACATCAATGTGCGGTTGCTGCGGGCCGTGGCCTGCAATCCAAACCTGCAATGCCTGGTTCGCAGCCCGCACTCAATCCACTGAGCTATGCCAGCCAGGGCCAGAAAACCATTCTTTTTTCAGGCAATTTTAATAAATCAAGAAGCCTTGTCATTTATTATGATAAACATGACCTTGATCAAATTAATAATAAAGGAATTCTAATTTGTCTTTGGATGCCTTCATTCACTTCAGGAAATCATGGCTTTTTTTTTTTGATAAAATGACTTTTAAGCCACATATATACATTTTTTCATTTTTCTATATTATGATTAATTACTTGCTGACTGACATTTTGAGTTAAATTTTATTTTCCCCTCACCTAATTACATGCAATCATTTTGTAATCCTTTAATTTCATGACAACTCTACTAAAAGTATTGTGACTGTAGATTGATGTTCCACAGCCTCTTATATTCTTGTAACTTAGGGCTTATTAGTGGCAGACTGAGGGGGGAGGGGATGAAGAACTAAACTTGTTTCAAATTGACCTTAAATTGTAATTAGAGAAGAGAAGAGAAGAGAGAAGAGAAGTCATAATTTAGGAGTTTTGTATCACAACAGAATTTAGGGGCCTTGATCTGGCAGGGCACTGTTTTTCCTGGGGGAGGGAGAGAGAGAATTCCTGGTAATTAGACACAACACTGCAATGCCTAGCAGAAACAGAAGTCAGCAGCTATGGAGATGCTGATGAGCTTCAATTTGACTGCAGGGACTTGTGGGCATCCTAGGGCCCCAGATCTGGGTGCCAGAAAGAAAGGTTGAAAGTATGGTTTGCTATATATATATGAAACCTTCCACTAAGACACAGGGCGTAGAAATGAGTTGCCTGGAAATGGATTTGAAGAATTCTCCTCCAAAAATATTCTAATCTCTCATCTGTTATTGTTGCCACCAGAAGCCAGCTCTGGCTGAAAGTAACACTGCTCGTACAGTGGGCATGGTGTGGATCTGGCTGCCACAACTATCACCCAGTGTTCTCCAGAGTTCCTTCTGCTCATTTGACTTGCTAGATGGCATCCTTTTCACCCTCTCAGTTCTCCATTAGCATCCCTCTCAAAGCTGAACCAGACAGGATGACTTTCCCACACAGAGAAGTCAGCTACAGGCAACTAAAGCCATCAAATTCCCTGAGTATAACTACAAAACTAGTCCTTTTTGTAGTCCTTTAATTTGCTACATCCATCTTTCTACCTCTCTCTCAATAAAAAGGAAACGGTCTTAGATGTTGAAGAGAAGTTTTTGTCAAGTCAGATAGAGAAGGAAGAGTAGAAGATTCAAATTTTGGTATTCTCCCTGGGCATTGATGGTGATTTTGAGGGAAGAGAACATTGTAGCTAAGATGATTTCTTTGCATTTCCAGTGAAGTGACTGTAGAATGCAGTAACAATACAGATGGCAAGTGGTAACAAGGCAGGTAAGAATATATTTACCAGTATTTTTTATGCCTCTTTGTTGAGTGAATGAGTTCAGAGCCTTTTATATCATTATTCATGAATAAGCAGCCTGCGCATGGGAAATCAGCCGGAGAGGCAGTTTTTATTTTCACGGTTGACTTTTTAGAATTATGAAAACTTAACTCTAACTCCATGTGCTTGTATCATTTTTGACACATTCTGTAATGAAATTTTATGGCAAAGTAAAGCATTTTCCTAGAGAGTACCTGTTTCAGTTAAATTAGTTAAAAGCACATGAATTAGACACAGCTCCCATCCCATTGCAGATGAATCTTACTTTTACAGATTTTGGAAAAGCACTTGGAGTGCCATGTTGCAGCACTACATAGAGAGATTTCTGTATTTCGTCTTACTTCTTTCTTGTCATTTCCCAGAGCTAATCAAATTGCCTAAAACACAATTAGTAGATACTCATATATTCTTACTTAAGAATTCATAAGTAATATATGAAAATGAGTCAAAAACTACTGGAGGAATTTGCATCATAAATCACTTGCATATGTATTTTAAATAGTAGTGAAATATCAATAAATCTCTTATTTTAAATTTCTCCTGACTTACCTCTGCCAGAACATGGAACAGTGGTTTAGAAATAGACATGAGCTTTATATGATTATTGTGAAAATGTTTTATTTCTTACAGTAATCTAAACCATTTTCTACCATTTTGAAGTAGCAAATTTCTATGCAGAATATAATTTTGCAGCTATATCCGTGACTGCAGATAATTTATATTGTCAAAGGTTAGGCATTTCCTTGGGCAAGGTATTGAGAACTCTTAAAGCAAATGCCAGGTTTTTCACATTCAACCCTGTAGGCTTGAGGATGAAATGTGAGTAATCTGATCTACAAATATATTCACTAATGTGTATAACAGCTGTATGTTCATGGAATGTGAACAGTTTTGCGTTGCTGTTTAATATTTTTCTGCGCTTCCACAATGTGCCGGATGCTAACTGGACCCTTTAGTTATTCTCCATCTGTGCCTCTGCCAGAGCTTCCAGTCTTCATACTGCTTGGGCCCCGGAGCCTAGAGCAGAAAGCCTAACAGGGCAAATGGTGCAATTTAGTATTTCTTCCTGGGCTAGCCTAGCTAGTTAATATAGTAAAGAGATCACTTGTTCTCAGCATTGATTTAGACTATGATATAATGCCATGGGTTATCATGGTCCAAAGGCACGTTTGCATGGGAAAGATAGTGTGTTAGAGTTACATGTGACAGTATTTTCAGTGTTAATGAGATGGAATTGCTTAAGAGTGGAACTACTCTCAATGAAGAGATGGGGGAGGCGATGTAAGCAACCAAATTTGTGGGCATCATATAAATGCATCAACCTCTATTCCCAGTTTTACTCTCTGTCGAACTGTGCGCTAAACTAAATCAAATGGCCCTTTCTGCAAAAATCTTGGGAAAACCATACCTGCTTTTAAAACTAATAGCCATTTTTTTACAGTTATTGAGACTCTTCTTGGTGAAAATGAACATCCATGACTTCTTGCAATATCAGAATCAAGTTGTGTGCCTTATGATGACCTTCATCACCATTTAATAAGAATCCTTTCATGCAAACTCTGTGCAAGAAGCTCTATGTGGATTATTATTTATAATTAAAAAAATAACTCTGTAAGTTAGATGCTACTACAAGTTGACAGGCAAAAGCCTGAAGCACCGAAAAGGCAAGTAATTTTGCTGAACTGGAATGGCTAGCAAGTGTCTGAGCTGGACATTGGAACCTGGTTGTGTTAGGACAATAGAACACATTTTAATTCCATTGTATACACTGCACCTAAAGGCTCAAGACCCTCGTGGATTCAGAACTAATGTCTGTGGCTTCTGAATTCTGACTTTTGATCTCCTTAACACTGCTGGTGAATATGTGGACTGGAATGGGGCAATCCATAAAAATTACTTATCTTTTCTAAAACATTGAAGGTGGTCATCATGGAACCACAATGGTTGGACTGGAGGTCTTTGATTCAGAGATTTTGATATATTTTGTTTGTGTTTTCACGTGGTATGCAGCATGTGTTCTGTAATAAAAATGTGGGTTGAGGATGAAAATGGCTGGTGAAGCAGTACATTACTTAGAAGATTTCCCCTATTTCAAATAAACCTAAACAGGTTGCCGCAACTCATAGGTTAGCAGATCACACAGCCTCATTCAAGTCTAATTTGTACCTTTTTGGTTGTGAAAAATAGATAAAGAGGAAGCAGAGGTAGGACAGGACAAGAGAAGAAGGAAACCAACCCTGGAACTAATTTAAATCTGCGAAAAGAACTAGACATGCATTCTCGTCTATTCTACTTAAACAATAAGATTTAAAGCAACTGGGACAAAACTTTTCCTTGAAGATCTCCCCCTTTACTCTCTCCTCTCCAAGCAAATATTCATTTTTCTTGGAGAAGATTGCTGACTAGAATCAACATCTCCCTTTCTCTTTCTTGCCACTTTTCAATTCAACTTGCTTATTCTTGTCCTACAATTCAACTTGCTTACTCTTATGCTGTCAAGATTCCTCCCCTTTCAGTCTATCAATCATGTGAAGAGCCATGCTCTAATTATGTGCTTTTCACATTCTTAACTTACTTTACAATGGGATTTGGAGGTGCTTTTAGCTGGTTCAAGCTGATAAGAGAAATATCTAAGAATGTTGGCTTCTTGAGCTTACATAAATGTTGTGAATTATGTAACAATATCTGTCTGAGTTGAAATTCTAAAGCTATTACCCTTCCAGCACTGAGCTAGGACACCAAAAGGGCCATTTAGATCCTTCAGTCCCTCTTAGCTTGAGAAATCAGATTCTTTTCCTCTTAAAAAAGGGGGGGGTTGTTAAGTGTATTCAACTTACCATATTATCAATATTTGGTATTATCAATCTTTGGGAAACATACTGAATCCTGAGGTATGATTTTTCCATAAGGTTATTCTGCCTCTTAAATCAGGCCTCAATATCTATTCCAGTGGTGTTTCAAAAGTTTTCACTTGGGATCTTCCATGACCTTGGTGTTGTGTGCCATTTGTGCATCATTAAAAGGTTGTAATGAAGTTCTGCTGCACACAGATTGTAAAAGGTCAAGCAGAAAGTTGGGAGCCAATGAGGTTGGGAAGAAAAATTGCGCTCACTGCAGAAGTTGAGGGATTCATTATATTGATGCTATGGGGTTTTCAGCAGAGTAATAACTGGGTTAGCAATAGAATGTAAATCTTCTCAGCCACTTAGTCTGAATCTGCTTCTCCTTGATTTGTGGGGATATATTTTTAACAGAGTACAAGGAAAGTCATTACACTCAGAGGAAAGCCAGTGGAATTGGTAAATGCTTTGTGGATGGGCCAGCCAAAAAGAAGAGCAGAACTAGAGGGATAAAGCCTATCAGCCTTCCTGGTTGCCACTGTAAGAAGTATTGTTAATGCACACGAAATAATACTTTCATAAGAATTTTTGCATAAATGATTACTTTGAATTCTAAAAAGATATGCAGAATTGTCTTTAGCTTTAATTGTCCATGTTGCACATATAGCTAATTAAAACACCTATCACAAAATTGACTAAAAGATTTGAGATAAAAATAACATCAAAATGGCAGCAGCTGCCAGCCAGTTTGTGTAGTGAGGACCAGTAAGGTAAGCAGATGAAGTCTGGGCCACCCCAGAAAGGGATGAAACTCAAAAGGTGCCAGTTCTTCATTAAATATTCTTCAGATGTGTTTTCCTAAAATAGAATTCTAGAAATTATGTGCAAAAGTGCAGCAGTTGATTGCACATCTCACAAGCTTACATATGGAGTGAAATAATTTTTTCTTTAAACAAGCCCCAAACCATCTGTTGACTTGTCAACTCCCTGAGTTTTAGTTGGAAGTCACTGGAAGCCTAGATATTCCACAGGACTAGTTCAATGTATTTCTCTAGGAGTATTTGGGAGGCCAGGGGGTGGTATAAAGTTTTTTATAAAGAGAAATAAAGAATAATAAAATATGTTGTTATAAAATTAAGACTACTGTTACAAGTTTCAACTTAATTCAGACCCATTGATCTAAATTGAGTAATTAAATTTTTTAGAAAAGTTAAAATGACTTTTTAGAAGGTTTTAGAAATTTGGGATTGAGGGACAATGGAAAATTACTGGCAATTTTATTCAAAAGTTTTGCTTTGTGGTTATAACATGTTAGGATATCAAGGCCTATCCTCTAAAACAGAAAAAATTCCTATAGTTCTATTTTCATAGGTGGCACTCTATTTTATGTAGAAATTGACTTTTTTCCCTATCAACACCCATTAAAGGACCTCCCTGGGCCAAGAGAAGTTAGAGTGGTTCACAGATAACAATCTTAACATTTCTTAAATTTTTGCTTTCCAAATATTCTGACTAAATATCAACAAAAAAGGAAGTATTATTCAGTGGCTTAAGTATTTCTTGAAAGTAAAACAATAATTATATGAACTAGAATGTTATGTCATTGTCCTTTGAAACTATATTGATCTCTCTGTTATATGTGTTACTTATTCAAATAATCTTATTGTTTCAAAAAGAAAATTATTTTTCTATCTAAATTTTTTCTCCAAAATATAAGTATCATTGACATCACTGCCTTTGTGATGATAAAACATAGTCCCTTATTAATGTTATTTTTTACAATTTAAGACACCACATTTCCTTTAAAGTATACATACTCAAAACACTCTACTAATTCAACGTTGATTTAAGTATGATAATGATGTATACTAAATATTGCATTTAGTAGGTTGTCTCCTAAGTATGACGTTATATTAGGTACTGAGTATAGCAACAAACCTTTGACTTGGCAATGGTACCTCTCATTCATTCATTCATTCATTCATTCACTCATCCAACAAAGCTCCTAAGCAATTGCTCTATAACAGGCTGTAGAATGTTTCCTCTGAGAGAAGTGCCTCCTATCTAGCAGAGAGCCAGAAATATAGGAAAATAATTGCTATTCAACATGGTGTATATATAATGGAAATTTATAAATATACATATAGTACGTACAATAGTAATTAAAAGGGTACTTTTTGTTATGTATAAGAAACCAGGGTGATTGTGGGAAGTTAGATAATTTAAGGGTATCGATTTCAGAAAGCAATCGGAGTTGTTAGAGTTTATTAGCTCACCATCTACCAAGTATTTATTGAGGCTCTTCTATGTGCCAGCCACTGTATGAGACTTAAGATGTAAAAGTAAAGGAAATCTTCTTGCCTTTACAGAAAGTACTGCCAAATATAGGAGGCAGTAGAAGAACTGAGAGGAAAAATCATTACAATCCAGCATGATAAGTGCTTAGATAAAACAATGTGTGATGCTTGTGGCAACCTGGAGAGGAGGCACTAGTTAGCTTCCTAAGTGGATTTGGGATGACTTCAGTCAGGGAGAAAGTGGAACAAGAAGAAGCAGTAGCTTAGGCAGATGAATTGAACCTGACTGGGCAAAGTCTATTCAAGGAGCAAGAGTGAAAAATATACCAGTTATATGGTCTAAAAAGCATGGAAAACGAATCTGATGTTTGAGTGTGAATTTCAGAGAGATGTCTCAAGATGAGCTACGAGATAAGTAAGGTGGATAAATCATGAAATTTCTTAATATATAAGCATGCAAACTCTTCTGAAAGGCATATATCTTTCATTTTAATTTAAAATGTTGCAGATATAAAATGGCATGGCAAAGTGAAAGAAGACTTTAATATATCAATGTTTCTGTAAGATAGAACAAAACGAAATAGATACAGAACTATATAACTTAATAAATAAGGTAGATATTATAAATATACATTGAAATTTATCTCATGATAATAAAGTATATATGTTCTTCTCAGGTGCAGTTGGAACATCCATAAAAATTTATCATTCACGAGGTGGAAAAGAAAATCTTATGTTATACAAAGTTTCAGTAGTACCAACATTTTTAATTAAAATACAACAAAACTAGATATTAATTAAAAAGACAATTAAAATGCCCAATTCCAGAGTTTCAAAAATTAATACAAAAGTACAATATAGTCAAACTTACATAATACAAATAAAGCAGTGATCAGAGGAAAATTTATAACCTTACACATTTATATCAGTATTATGAAAAATGATATAAATGAATATATCAGCTAACAAAGGTAAATATGCATGTGAGTATACAAATACCACAAAAAGTAAATAATGAAGAAAGAAATTGAAGTTAAGTAGAAAAAGGGAAATCAGTACAATTAATATGCAAGTTAAAAGATTGGAATTTTGAAACATTAATATTAGACAAACAGTTATCTATCTTGATCAAGAAATAAGGGGAGAAAAATAAAAAGAAGTAAGATATATGTTACTATATATTCAGATAAGAGACTAAAAATCATGAGGTTATTTTTTCTAACTCTCTGAAAATAAAATAGAAAACTGAGATGATATGGATGGTTTCCTAGTAAACACATAAAGCATTCATTCACAAATTGGAGTATTATGCAGCTATGAAAAACAATGAGAAATACCTCAATATAAAGATATAAAATAGGTTCCAGGATATCTTGTGATTTGTAAAGAGTAAAGTTTATAGTCATCTGTGTTGACAATATCATTTAACCTTCCAGCAATATACCATCCCTACTACTTAGGACAACAATTTTAAAATATGTTAGATATGTGTATAAACAGGAAAATATGACTCATAATCAACAAAATGGCAGTTAATTCAAACAGACTTTGGATGACTTATATTTTGTAACTAATAGAAAAGAACTTTATTGTGTGCATTTAAGGATTTAAAAGAAGGGGAGTTCACAATGAATAAAGCAATGGAGAAATGTCGTCAAAGCAGCAGAAGCTATGAAAAAGAACCAAGGAAAATCTTAAAATTAAAAATTACGATACCTGCAATTTTAAAGATCAACAATTGGCTTACAAGGAGACTGGAGATCGCAGAAGGAAAGGGTGGTAGGCTTGACTACAGACCAGCAGTGGTTACTCAACCCAAAGAGCACAGAAAACAAGCTTGAAAACAATGAGCAGTCTGAATAACTTGACAATGTCAAGGAATCTAAGTTGCATTTAAATGCATCCCCAAAAAAGCAAATAAAAAGAATGGTGCAGAAAATTTTTGAAGAGATAATAGTTGGAAGTTTACCAAATTTGTTTTTAAATATCAAGTTATGGATTCAAGAAGTTTAGTGAATATCAAGCAGTATAAATAGAAAGAGAACCACATGCAGACATCCTAGTCAAACTGCTAAAACCCCAAATTAAAGAGAAAACCCTGAAAGCAGCCAGAGAAGGTAAAATATCATTACAGGGATAACATGGATGATGGCCGATGTCCCACCAGAATTAATGGAGTATTGGTGAAGACAGAACACCATCTTAAAAGTGTTGAAGGAAAAACTGGACCCAAGACTTTTTACTTCAGTGAAAATAACTTTCAAAATTAAGAGATAAATAAATTCATATTCAGATAAAAGACAACTGACAGAATCCATCACTGGCAGACCTGTAGTACAAAAAATACTTTTCAAAAAAGCAAGTTCTTTTTTTTAAAGGAAGACTTTGTTTATTTATTTTTAGAGAGAGCAGAAGGGAGGGGGAAGAGAAGGAAATAAACACTGATCAGTTGCTTCTCTCACGTGCCCTGACCTGGGATGGAACCAGCAACCCAGGCCTGTCCTAACTGGGAACTGAACTGATGACCTTTCCTGCCATGTGCCAACACCGGACCCACTGAGACACACCAGTCAGGGGAAAAAGAAAGTTCTTGATGCTGTGAGACATACCAATGGTAACTCTGATCTACAGGAAGAGATGGAGGATCCTGAAAATAATAAATTTTGGAGTAAAAAGAAGAGATAAATGCTTTTTATATTCTCATTTCCTTAAAAATTTCTCTTTTTCAATAATAATGTACTCTAAGGTTTATTCCACATGTGGGTATAAAAATATATGACAACAGTAGCACAAAGGAGGGAGAATAAATGAAATGCTCTTGTGAGGTTCTCATATTTTCTATGAAGCACTAAAATTGTTATAGTTGCTTAGCAAAAGCAATAATGAGAGAGAGAAAGAGAGAGATGGTAATTAAGAGAGACAGAGAATGTAGTAAAATTTTGACAGTGGTGAATTTAGGAAAATGATTTATAGGTATTTATTAGTCTTTCAACTTCTTTATAGATTGAAAATTTTTAATGATAAAAAGAGAGTAAAAGAAACAGCAGCTGTTGAAGTACCAATAACTGGATACATTTTAAAAGATAAAAAAGAAATAAACAAGGCAATATCCTGAGGAATACATTTTGGAAGCTGCATAAAGGCAAGATTTCATTCCTAACACAGTGCTGGAATTTAGTAGATGCAAAATATATTTGGGTGAAGTAGTTAATGAAAAGGAACTTGAGAGATGGAAAAGTAGAAAGAAGAAAAGGAAAATAATTCTGAGTATTAACTCACCACCTTACTTGTATGACCATACAGTACAGTAACATAGAGTATAGTAATTACAACATGAATTCTGGAGTCAGAATTATAGTTTGAGCTTCAACCTTGATTCCAGCACTTACTAGCTATATAATCTTCGACATATTACTCAACTTCTCTAGGTTTTGGTTTTGAACAACTTTAATTACAATACCTATCTGTATGATTGTTATGAGGATATACTCATGTACATATACTCATATATATTACTTAAAACAATAGTGGGCACATTGTAAGTCCTATAGAAATCTTAGTTCATATGTAATAAAACATTTAAAAATATTTTCCAAAAGCTTCTGCATATTTAATGATCTAATTATTTTATAAAACCCATATATAGCCCTGAAACAAAAAAATATTTTTATGATAAATTCTTTATGCATTATTCATTAATTATTTAATCATTTCTGAAATATATTTGAAAAATATTCTTAAAATACATTACCAAACTTAATTTCTGAAAGAGATTTTCTTGGTGTAGGAGAGTAATTCAAGCATGATTTAAACATTTTAAGATATCAGTTCAAATCCCCTTGTGTAGTGTGGTAGGCTACTTCTAAAATGGCTCTCAATGATCCTACTCCCTGGTATTTATACTTCCTTGTGTAATTCCCTCATCTCTGGGGCGAGCAAGGTCCCTACTGACTTGGTTCTACTCAATAGACTATGTCTAACATGATTAGGTTATAAAACAGTATGGCTGCTGTCTTGCCCTTGCTTTCTCTCTCTCTCTGACTCTTCTCACTTACTTGCTCTGAGGAACTGTGCTGCCATACTGTGAGTTTCCCTACAGAGAGGTCCATGAGGCAAGGAACTGAGGCCAGCCTCTGACCAAGGGCCCCAGAGAAATGAGCATCTCATTTCAACAACAGTGAAGGAACTGAATCCTGCCAACAACCATATGACTGAGTTTGGAAGCAGACTCCTTATCTGAGCCTTAAGATGACTGCAGCCCTGGCCTACACATTGACTGCAGTGTTGTCAGACACCATGAGCCACAGGGTCCTGCTAAGCAGCACCCAAATTTGAGAAACTGTGAGATGATATTGTTTTAAGCCATAAAAATCTTGGCTAATTTGTTGCACAGCATTAAATAACTAATACACTTGGGTTTGCAAACTATATTTTTAAAGCAAATTTGAATAGCAAAATGGTATAATAACATTTATTTTTTTTAATTTACATTTATTGCGTTGACATTAGGTTTCAAGGGTACAATTCTATGATGCATCATCTGTATATTGCACTGTGTACCCACCCACCCAAGGTCAAATAATCATTTCCTATCACCAAGTATTTTCTAAAGATTTTATTTATTTATTTTTAGAGAAAAGGGAAGGGAAAGAGAAAAAGAAGGAAAGAAACATTAATGTGTGGTTGTCCCTTGTACACTCCCTATAAGGGACCTGGCCCACAACTCAGGCATCTGTCCTGACAGGGAATCAAACCAGTGACTCTTTGGTTCACAGGCCTGTGCTCAGTCCACTGAGCTAAACCAGCCAGAGTCTATCACCCTGCATTTTACACCCTTTACCCTTCACTATCTTCTCAGCCCTTCCCTGTGGTAACCACCATATTGTTGTCTGTGTCTACAAATTTTTTTGTTTTTCTTGGTTGTTCATTTGTAGTTTTCAGTTTCATATTTTACATATAAGTGGAATCATATGGTTCTGGATTATTTCTGTATGACTTACTTCACTTTGCATGATGTTCTCAAGATCCAGCCAAGTGTCCTGAAATCACAAAAGGCCTGTTGTTACAACAGACTTACTGCCGACTGATTTTAATGATTTAAAATGATTTTTAAACTAATTGTTTATGGTCTCATTAATACAAATTTATAGAGGTAGTTCATTCTTTATCTTTTTTCTCTGTCCCCTTCATTTAGAACAGATAATCTAGTAATTAATATAAATGGAAAATAATGAACAGGGCTTCCAAATAGATTCCAGAATTACATGGCTCAAAGAAAAAATTGAAGTTTTATTAAGAAAGAGTACTGATATCCAGTCAAGTGCTTTCAAATACGAGTAGGTAACCTGTCAATCTATTCCAAGTTTGAATATGCTTTAAAAATAAAATGTTTATTTTTTTATTTAGTTTTTGTTGTTGGCCCAGATGTAAATTCCATCTAAATACAGTATTTGGATGGATTATGGAACAAATCTATGTATCTGCATGTGCATCTCATACTTTTGGTTAATTTTAGATTATGGATAGTTCTACCGTAGCAAGTATAACTAGTATCTTATCAACAGGAGTTATGATGTACCCAGAAGATAAAATTATGTCTCTGTGACATCCTTTTTCTTTTTTTAAAAGATTTATTTATTAGCCCCGGCTGGCGTAGCTCAGTGGATTGAGTGCAGGCTGCGAACCAAAGCATCGCAGGTTCGATTCCCAGCCAGGGCACATGCCTGGGTTACAGGCCATGGGCCCCCGCAACTGCACATTGATGTTTCTCTCTCTCTCTCTTTCTCCCTCTTTTCCCTCTCTAAAAATAAGTAAATAAATAAAAACTTAAAAAAAAAGAATGAAATCTCTAGATTCCCTCACCAAAGCTTAAAAAAAAAGGATTTATTTATTTATTTTTAGATAGAGAGGAAGGGAGGGAGAAAGAGAAGGAGAAAAACATCAATGTGTGGCTGACTCTTGCACACCCCCTACTGAGGACCTGGCCCACAACCCAGCCATGTGCCCTGACTGGGAATTGAACTGGCGACCCTTTGGTTTGTAACCTGTGCTCAATCCACTGAGCTACACCAGCCAGGGCAATATCCTTTTTTTTTAAGTGCTAAACTCAAAGTGGTCCTTTCAAGGGGCAAAGTGTGCTTTCGCAGGACTGCATATATGAATGACTTGTTTGTGTTGGTAATTATGACATATACACAAAGCATCAGAACCCTAGTCTGTTCTGATAACTGGCCTGGTGTTTGATACAACAGAGATTTGATAGCAAGTAGTTCTTCAAATATTCTCACTGAAACTAATGTTTTTCTCAGACTCTGATGTTCTTGATGATTAAAATAATAGGATAAAGAGACTTATTTGACAAAATTGAAAATACTGTTCCTTCCTGCTATTTCTAAGTCTCTCACTTAATTAACATAACTATTTCACTGTTTCACTGAAAGAAGTTGCCTTAGTAACTCCCTGAGATGAAGAAAAAAAATTAAACACTGTCACAAAATAAAATAGGTAAATAATAATACTATGTTTAAAGCTGTCAGAGTTGGCAAATCTTGGTCTTTTTTTCTGTTGTTAAGAGACTGAAATAAACTTGATAAAGTTACCTTTCTAACCCCCAAGCCCCATAAATTAATCATAGTACAACTAAGAATTTAGTAAAGCCAGAACGTATTTTGAGAATGTATTATTACTGACTATAAAGGCTGTATGAAGTCTAGTAGAATTTACTTATACTGAAAATTTAAAAATTGTAGATCAGTGACTGAAAATTCAATATACACAATTGATCTTCTTCTGCCTTAACTTAGACAAGAGATTTCTAATAACATTTGTTTAGAAATGGGTTTTAAAGGTCCACGTGGAAAGTCATTGTTATTTTACTTTTCAGTGATGTTACTGAGATATAGTTGAAGTTTTTGCTGGGTGAAGGTCGAAGGATCTGAGTAGATTTCTCTGAAAATAATTGTTCTTGGTTCTCCTCTACTCTGATGGGAACACAATGTTCTACCAGAGGAATGCCATGTCACACAGTTGTTATAAATCCATGCAGACCAGCTCTGCAGTTATTTGTTACACCCTATGCTGGGGTCCCCAGATGTCTACACTTAGACACCTTTTAAGAAATGAGATAATCAAATGTATCTATTTGAAGAAAATAGTTTGAGGCCTTTGGGGAAAGATTCAAAAGGATATAAATATTAAATAAAAGTAAATGTGGAATATTCAAGTGCAGAGAATTGCCTTGAGAATCAGGACACAAAAGTCCTCAATAGCGCACCCAAGTTTTTTATTTTGAAGCAACATAGGATTTTCTTCTCAGCAGGCTGGCTTGAGGCAGAACTGGGAAGTAGGTGAGGATTGAGTACTTCTTCTCCCTTTGTGTCATTCCTTCTAGCAATGTATGTGCATTTGCATTTTAACTGGGCTACTGGAAATTGGCTTTTCAGGCACTGTGAAAATAGCTGAGAGGGAAAGAGTTTCTGTGGAGGGTGGCCTTTTACAGCTGTTCTAAATTCACTGTACAGCCAATACCTGTTCTTTGTAAGCACTCTAGGGCCCTATCTTGAAGATAAGTTAGGTAGCACAGCAAAAATGTTATATAAAATGCAAATTTTGTAGAAGCACAACACCCAGAAAGCATCAAGTCTATCCCAGCCCGCTAACATGAACCTGATGTGGTAGACACGCTGACCTCTTTGTCTCTCCCTCTAAACCTTGTGCGTGCTTGTGTACTCAGTTTGGACCTGGTAAGACCATTTTATACTTGGAATTAGCAAAACATTACTTGCTTAATAGAAATTAGACTGATTAGACTTTAGACTGATTTTCTTTGCAGGCTTTTCAGTTTGTTTTAAAATATAATGGATTTAGAAAATATCGATTTTCCTGAAGGACTTATATTTGGTATAGAAATGACCTGAGCTATGAGTTCCCTTTAATTGACCTTATTTCTGCTTCATTTTAAACTCTTAACATGGCATTTATCTGAGATAATAGATGGATTAAAATACATTTTTAATTTTTAATGTAAAAATCAAACTGAAACCTTTTTGTTAAGCAGTAAGTATATTACACATTAAGGTATATATGTGAAGGGGTGATACTAGAAATTTTTTTACCCCTATAACATGCCAGGTATGGAAAGATGTGAGTTAGTGGGTCAAAAAGTTATTGCTGTGTGTATGTGTAGTCCTGTGTTAAACTTCGAGATGGGGTCAAGAAGGGTAATTTTGAAAAGGGGGTTCATTTTATCAGACAAGAGACTTGCACAGACTTTGGAGATGTATGAAAAATGGTGTTTAAATGTTTCAGGAAAATCAAGGAGAAGCTCTATGACATAAAAGTTAGAATAAGTGTGAGTTTGAGTAAAACAAAGAATAAGTAAAATGTTAGATGTAGCAGAACCTCAGGAGGAAGTAAGATTAAGTACTGAGGAGGAATAATTGCCTTGGATGCTAGGCTAAATAATTGAAGTGTGTCCTGCAGTTTGTGAGCATGGGTGTACTATGACCAAAGTAGTGATTTGGAAAAAGATGAGGAAGACAACTTAGAAGGGTATTGCAGTGACCAGGTAAGTGATAATAGTAGAATGAACTACTATTCACAATAGCCAAGGGCTAGAAGCAACCTAAGTGCCCATCAGTAAAGGAGTGAATCAAAAAACTGGTACATTTACACAATGGGATACTGTGCAGCAGAAAGAAAGAAGGAGCTTCTACCCTTTGTGACAGCATGGATGGATCTAGAGAGCATTGTGCTAAGTGAAATAAGCCAGGCAGTGAAAGGGAAATACCATATGACCTCACCTATAAGTGGAACCTAATCAGCAAAACAAACAAGGAAGCAAAATACAACCAGAGACATTGATGTAAAGAATAACCTGACAGTAACCAGAGAGGAGGGGGGAGATGGATAATAGTGAATAATAAGATGGGGCATCAAGGAACATGTATGAAGGACACATGGACAAAGCCAAAGGGGGTGGTTTCGATGGTGGGAGGAGGGGAAGAGTGGGGTGGGGGGTATGGTGGGGTGAAGATGGAGACAATTGTATATGAACAACAATAAAAAAATAAAAATAAATAATAGAATGAAAAGCAAGGAATACTATGGGAGACATTTTGGAGAATTAATTAATGAGAATTTCTGTTTATATAAATATAGCACATTAAGGAGAGGGAGGGAGGCTATGAAACCTCTGAGATATCCAAATGCATGTTTGCCATATGTCTTTCTCCTACATGTGGTAAAAATAAAACCTATGTTATCTAAACATATATTTATGGTGCAAACGAATACTTTAAGGTTGGATAGAGGAGAAATCCTACCAACTGAGTTGACAGTAGTGCACAGAGGTATGAAATGGGACCACACAGGGGACAGTGGAAGGAGGTCACTGATGGTGCAGCCTCAAGAGAGCCTGTAGTTTGGAGGTCAAAAGTAGATAAAGGAACCAACTCAGTATGCCAGGTGAGTGACAGAAAAGTAGTTTGAATCTTAGTCTTGTTATTTCTGAAAAAGTTGTATAACAGAGTGGTTATTAACACAGGATTTGGAGGCAGAAAGACCAGGTTTTAGGTACCATCTCTAAAAGTCACTACTTGTGTGACTTGGGTTGAATGACTTAAATGTTACTAATTCTCAGTATCCTCATCTATAAAGTGGAAACAATGACATGACTTTCCTATAGGGTGATTGTGAGGATTAAATGAGACAGCTAATGTGCTATAATTAGTGTAGAGTTTGGCATATAGTAATTGATCAGTACATAAATATTAGCTGTTATTATGGTGTTTAATGTAGACAAATGAGCAGAGAATGATGGTTTGGGAGGTCATGGAGTCTGATTTTTTTTTTTCTGAAGCGCTAGAAAAAGCTAAGACTGTGAAAGACTGCATTAAAGAAAACCTAGATAGAAGATTCCTGCCTAAGATTTTTCTATTAAATTTAAAGTCAATGTTACTATACATTGTAGTTGGTTATTTTTGCCAGATAATTTATAACACAGGCATCACAATCACTGGCATTTTAATATAAAAGTTTGTATATTGAATATCAGAACATTAATCTTAAAACTATTTTTATTAGAATATCAAGAATGGCTAAACATGTAAACTGATCATTATTATGAAGTTGGTGTACTCATTTAAGAGTCAAGAATGTGACCAAGATATGAATTTTTTTTCCATTACCATTTAGCCCCTTTATACCTCCTTCCCCCACCAATCACCACACTGCTGTCCTTGTCTATGAGTCCTTTTTTCCTACTTGCTCCTTCCCTTCAGCCCCTGACCTCCACAACCCCACTAGCTGTCAGATGACAGCTCTCCATGTATGAGTCTGTCTTATAAATAAAACTTCTGAATTTATTGTAAGAAAGATTTGAGGCAGCTCTTGGTTTTCTCTTATTATTTGATTAATTTTGTTTAAAAAAAACCTGAGTGTTTAACCCTGGAAGACAAAGAAATATTCATAGACTATTGAAGGACATAGGTAAGCAGGGAAATAGAATCAATTAAGTAGGAATAAATGAAAATTTAGTTTTACTGAGTGGAATATGAGGCAAAAGTAGGCTATCCCACCTAAGAAGTCAGATGGGCAAATAGAAATATAATTCTGGCAAGCAGGTAATAAATATTCTCAGTTCCTTCAGTTATTCATTAAGGACATGCTTCCTGTGGAAAACGATGTTAACAGGTTCCAAGGATATAGAGATAATGTTTTGCTTTCAAGTGGGTAACATACAGGTTAGATCTGATTGCAGGATCAGGAACATCTTCTGAAGGGGGAGACTGACAATGCCTTCAATAATGATTTTAACAGGCAAAGAATAGAAGCCATTCCATGTGGAAGGCATCTGAATGAACAACAGTGGAAAACAAGCATGGTTGCTAACAGAGGAGTAAAAGCAATGAAGCTGCTTAGCTGTAGAAAAGGGCAAACATAGTGGAGAAACTTTGGATAGTAAGTCTACGGGAAGAACACTATTTTCACATTATTGTATTTAATCCTTACAGTTAAATTGAGTAGTAGTTGTTTCCTCTTGCTCTTTTCATTCAACAAATGAGAAATTTGAGAACCAGAGAATTCATTAATTTGTCAAAAATCACAACCAAAAAGTGTGATATGAGGACTCCCCATCCCACGGAGAGACTTTATGTCCTTAGGGGTAGGGGCAAAGGAGGAAGAAGAGGTTTTGATCTTGGGTGAACTGAAAGATGGTATTGTCACGCAGGGATCAGAAAAAGGCAGCAGAAAACTAAATCTGGCCTGATGATGAAAAGTTTGTTCTGAGATTGCTTTATAGCAGATTCCAGTAGAACACCATATCAAGAATAGAAAATATAGACTCAGGAATTCTAAGTTAACAACTTATAATAAAACTATGAACATGGTGGGCACATCAAAAGCACTGATGACAAAAAAGAGGATTTGGGTACAGTGGTGAGGTCTGAGCTGAAATTGGACAAAATGACTGTGCGGTCCACCAGATCAGTAAAGCTGTGCAAATGCTTGCTGCTATGTTTGCAGTCTAGGGAAGGAACTGCCATGGCAGACACTGTGGGTGACTAAGAGAAGGGTATTGGTATGGCCATTTTAACATAGACAAAGGGCCACAGATTGGTTTGGGAGGTCCACAGAAGGAGTGGACCATAGAGTCTGAAATGAGTTCATGGCCAGAGAGTAACTATGAAGAAGCTAACGATATTTGAGTGACAGGAAAATAGATGAGTGAGCTATTACCAGTATTAAGTGTCCATACCTGTGTAGTATATTCAAAACATGCATAAATGACTGAAATTGAACATTAAGATGCATTGCTGGTCCCAATAAAAAGGGTATCATGTTCCATTATTAATAAAACGAATGACTCTGAATAAAACATTTCTTCTTGTTTGGACCTTTATCTAAGTATCAAATGGTTTCATTAACTAAATAATCCCTTATATTATGTTTATATGGTATTAATACTCAAATATTTAATCAGATTCTCAAGAGGATAATGAACCAATAGAAAATAAAATTTTAGATTTAATGAGTCCAAGAGCATAAACTATCAGCTGGAATTAGAAATATAATATTTAATACAACTCTGTTTTTTTTCAAATGAAGAAACATAATAAAGTTGTCCTAAGGGTAGAGAGATCATTCCTTTAATACCAAGTAATATTTAATTAATTATAAAGTATATACACAACTCTTACATATTTCAGTATTTTACTCTATGACTAACAGTTTGTGCTGCATATATTTTAGTAACAATTAAAAGATAGAATTTCAGAATTCTTACAGAAAAAGGCCATCTGAATCTTTTTTGAATAGTTTCAGAATGAATGTCTAAGAGCATATCTTTTAAGCATAGAGCTGATGAGATTTACCTAAAATCATTTCCTCTTCTGGTAGAAAATTCTAAACCTTGAAATCAATCCTTTGGATTAAGACACTGATTCTCTGCTTCAGTTCCCTTCCTTCTAAAAGTCCACATGGATAGCAATGAAGCCTAAAAGATTATCTTAGAAATCCTCATGAAAACCTTAATTTGCTTCTTCACATTTGGTTGAAAGTATAGCAATCCTAATTTCACGCCAATCGGAATCTCAGATTAACTGTTAGTGACATCACAGAAACTTCTGGAATGTGATTGATGGAGCAGACACACTTCTCTGAATCTCATGTCTGGTCATCACAACGTCCATTTTGATCACTTTTTTCCACAAAAATACAAAGTGATAGCCACAATCTTTCAAAACATGAGACATACAGGGGATAATTAAAGTGGTATTTTGTAAGTAAAAGAAAAAATGAAAACCACTATTTTAAAACACTAGTAATATCCTGACTTGAAATGTAAATAATTACCTGAAATGAGATAATAAGTAAACTGTTAGCTTCCACAGAATATAAAAACGTTGGTTTATTGAACACACTAGCAGAAAACAGAAACCAGTACAATATGCAGGAAAGGTGTCAATCTCATTCAAACTGAAATCAATGGAAAGGTCAGGAAAAGTTCTAATGGGAATATTTGTAATGTAAGCTTATTTAGAGTTCACTGTAGAAAGAAACATCTCTACATAAAATGTTTATTTTCAAATGGAGGATTGGGAGTATAAATGATATCTCTGATATGCTTTTATCTAAGAATGGCTCTGTTTAAATACCTGGGAAAATAAAGAAAATCAAACAGACCTTATAAATTTCAAAATTATTGCCCATTTCCTACTGGCAAATTTATGTTGTGCTAATATTTATGGTTAAGCTTCTGTGGTTTAAGGGTTGCTTGTGATTTTAATTTCACACTAATTAAATAATGTTTATTTTGCTAGAAACACAGACATGAAAAAGGAAATATTTAATTCAAAACTGTTTTTCATAGTTATAAACAATTAAATGATAAAAAGAGTGAGTTTAATTTCTGGGGTATTACTTATTTTTTTGTCAAAACCATATTGAAAATCTGGATAAATTGGAAGTGATAATGTTTAGAATCAGACATGGATTTAACTTTAGCAAATTCAAGGTTTACTTTTCTAAAGGAAAGAATTTGAAGTAAGTACAAAATTAACAGCAGAGAAATTAGGAATATTATCCTATGACAAACATCGAGGTGAGCTCCTGGGCTTCCTACATGTTCACTGCAGGAACATCGGTGGGTGATTCTCGATGAGTAACAGTTACGCCAGACATTCTGAGAACTCTGCTGCTCCCAGCAATCAGCCTGGGAAACGGGAGGGTGAAACAAGCTGGTACACAGCCTTGTCCAGACATAGGTTGGTGACCCTACACCTGAGCTAGGAGCTAGATTGATTGTAGTCAATCTCAGGGTTGTATAATGCACAGCATGATTGCTAGTGTATAGTAAGTAACTTGTTCATTTAATTATGAACAAACTTCTTTTCTATCTGTCTTGGCCACCTGAGGTTATCCCACCTGAACCAAATACATTCTTGAGATGACTGCTGTGGATTCACAGCAAGGTCTAGTTAAGCAGGTGTCTCTCAGAGTGATGCTAACTGACTTAGTTATAGTGACTATGTGACAGAGAAGTATAAAACCCACCATGAATGTTCATCCCAATTCTGAGTGACATTTAAAGATAGTCTAACTTAATTTATAACTTATCTGAAAAAAATTCCATTAATATTTGAAAAAATGTATTTCCATGTCTTAGGATCTGGAGAATTTAGGATATACTTAATAATTTATTTTAAGGAAACATATTGTCAAGATAAGTTAGTATATGAAAAATTTAAACCACATAATATTGGTTGTGTTTTTCAACAAATGAATAACAAATCAATTTAAATGATAATCAGAGCCCCTAAATTAGAAACACTTATGGTTAAGTGGTCCTTTAAAGTAAATGCCAGACATGATTGAAAATGTCACAAAATGAATCGAAATTTATTTCTGATACATATGTTGGCAGTATAACTTGCCCAGGAATTACACATTCTGATGCAGAGCAGAATGGATCTATATAGGAGTAGACGTTTTTGCAAATTAATATGACTCTTTCTCCCGTTTTTTTCCACTAAGCCTGGTAAGCGTTGATTATTGATTCAGTGTCAATGTCAGCATTTAGATATAAATCTCTGTGCAATGAAAATACACTATTAATATCTTAATTTTATTGCTTTAATTAACTTTATCAGCATCAAATCATGCATGGAAATAGCCAATTTAATATTAAGAATACACACTTCATGTTGTCATGTGAGGATCCACTGTGGGTATAACAACATCTGAGAAGGTAATTAAGCTAAACAACAACACTTTATTTTACATATCTCTCTGCCTACACTGTATTATTCAATTAGCGTATAATTGCTAATCCAATGAAATTATAATTTATGTTACAGTATACATAACATTATATATTATATTATTTATCCAATTTTAGACAATTATTTTAGACCAGTAATTTTAATTTAAGGTGTTTTGTATTTTTAATAAATAACCTGTTTTTGAATAAATTGAATTTAAAGTAGATTTAGTTATGCCACCTTATGAACAATTAACTTACAGAATTTTCTTCAGATATTTATAAAAGCTGATTTGTCCTACCCACTGGACATTTTAAACTGATTCCCAAGAGAGTTTATGCATCGTGTGTGCATATTTAGCTGATAAATAATATAACAATACCAAGTGGCAAATTACAGAGAAAACTAGATTTTTTTCCAAGAAAAAAATCTATTTCACTATTAAAATGAGATTATGCAGAATATATTGTGGGAGGAAACAGAGCATCACACTGTTCTTGAAGTGTTGCTCCATTAAGACCGGAAGGCATCAACTAAGATTCTCTAATTTTAGAGGAGTTTAATGCACTACTACAACATTGAAATCTGCAAAATAGCTGCACCGACTTGGTTTGTAATTGGAACTTGCCTTATTCAAGGGAAGCAGTTTATTTTATAAGTTGCAATAATAAAGTAGGTAATGTGAGACTAATTGTATAGATAGTACCAAATGCTCAGAAAATATTCAGGTAACATGAAGGGAATTGGTAAGTTTAGACCTTTATCTTTACTGTTCAGTTTTCTTGTGAATGATAATCAGACAAAGAAGGCACATTTTTTATAGCTCAAAATATCCCGAATTTGGACTCTAAAGAGAACTAAAGCCTAAAAATAATCTCACAGATGTTCAGTTACTCTGTAATGAATTATAAGGCTGTTTCCTGAAGTTGACCTACTGTGGGTAGGGGGTAGAAAACCAAAAGCAATAAGCCATCTATATTTGCTGCAAGGCTGATTGCCTATAGAGAAAAATAAATACATGATATTGCTAAAAAATTCTGAAGCAGACTATTTCAGAAATCTAATTTATATATGTTGACTTTATTTTTAGAAAAAGAGCTAATAGAGAGTAAAAAGAGAGCCAGCATATATGTTAGATTCATCCCTTTTGGAGAAAAGTTTGAAAACATCTTATTTTTGCTGTCATGAACTGGCACAGTTTGCTCAGTTCAGAAAAACACAGAAGAATTCAACAGCATTTATTAAAACTACTAACAGTGATCAACTGTCTATCTGAAGGGGTCTGGGCAGGAATTTAAACTATATGGTTTCTTAAGGTTTACACAACTCTAAAATTCCATGTTGTCTTAATTTTGTTTTCCTGTTTACGTACATATAGGAATTTCTCCTCACAAGAAAGTGTATGAATATTTCAAAACTAACCCAACAACAAAAATGTAGTAATGGCCTAATGGAAAGAGCTTACTTACTCTTTGGGGTCAGAAGAAAGACCAAAATAAGTTCTTACTCACATTTGCAATCTGTGTAATTTGAGGAGTATTATTCAATCTTTGAGACTTTGGTTCTTTTTCCATAAAATGATCTCAAGGATGGGATTTACTTTCCCTACTTTTCATGAGCATCTCTGAAAAACACAAGGACTATCAATTTGTTGATTGCTGTTTTACATTAGAAGTAACATCGGATGTGTTATTTAAAGAGGACCTGTGTTTCAGTTATGCATTGCACCTTCCTGCTGGGGACTGTCTTGCACAACAACCCTCCCCCACCTACAAATCTAAAGAATGTTTCCCTTAATATTAGCAGGATTTCTGTAAACTCAGATTGTATTTTATTCAAAATACCATAGTAAAACTTATGTTCATGCATGTGTGTGTAAATATAAATATGTTTTTCTCCTACTCATCCTGCAGATTGCAATGTTAGTACATTTGGCTAAAGACTGCTGGTGATCTTTATATATTACATCTGATTCTTTCTTTTCTGCTGCTTTATATTCCTTTCCAAACAAACAATTCACTAGTGACTACATCCAAATTATATAACCAATAGGACAGAAGTGTTCAATCATAATAGATAGAGTAAGTTTACCTTTTCCTGTAGCTCTGGTAGAGACTAAATATCAGAAATCTGATGCTGTGTTGTTTGGACTATTGAGCCTGTAGAGCATATTCATCAGTGTGTAGGCTCCTCTATGTACTTGTCTGTGAGTTGTAAACTGGACAGAGAAAACGTCTGCCTTGCTCCCTGTTGGTCTGCATCAGAGGAAGGAGGCCTCACATAATATTTATGTATGACTTGGGGAAAGTAGGATGGTTCAACTGTAGAAGCTTACCTTGAATTATTTAATCAAATATAAGGCTATTTCTACTACCCAGCTTAGCTCATATCATAGAGCAATTTAAAGTTCTAATATGAACTACTTAGGCTTCAAGACTGATATTAAATGTATAATGGCTACTGTATTATTAGTAGTAGTATTATTATTACTTAAATGGTGATGTACACTTAAAAGGAGGTCTAAGAAATGGATTTCATTATTCAAATTATACTTTTGTACATGCTTCTTTATTTAAAGTGAAAATATCAAGCAGCTTTAATCGAGTCCTTTATTTAAGGATTTTCTGATGAGACAAAATACACATTTATATAAGATGTATGCATATATTCTCAATACTTTCTTGACATGACTACTCATTCTTCTCTTTTAATATAAATCCTAATATATAACTATATATCTGTATATACAATATATATATTATCTAAGACTTTATTTAGATCATTGGGTCAGTGAAAAATTCATTTAAACATGTAGCAGTTTTGTCAGGCTTATTGATTTTACCTTTGCAATAATTTCTCAATGACTTTTTGTTGCAAATAGTATCAGTTTACAAGCAGTGATGGCCTGTTCGTTAGTCACTGAAAAGCCATGACCAAAAGAACTGCACGGTAGTTTGGAGAAGAGTTTAAAATATAATAGTAGTACATTGAACCCTGACTGGTGGGGTCAGCGGGCTGGGCGTCATCCCACACACCTGCGAGGTCACTGGTTGAATTCCCTGGTCAGGGCACACGCTGGGTTGTGGGCCAGGTCCCCAGCCAGGGGTGTGCAAGAGGCAACTGATGGATGTCTCTTTCACACAGCAGTGTTTCTCTCCCTCTTTCTCCCTCCCTTCATTTCTCTCTAAATAAATAAATAAACAAACAACATCTTTAATAAAAAGATATAATAGTAAATTGAATAAAAACACATGCAATATAAAAACAGATATGATTAGAGCTTCGTTTTTAAAGGTTATAAAGCTTTTTAAAAATAAGAAAATATGCCAAAATATTGTTTGTTTTCATGTGTGTGGCAGAAATTCTGGTCATTATTTCAGGTATTTTCTGATATTTTTTATAGTGTTCTTTAACAAACAAATTATGTTTGTAAAAGAGCATAACATATCTATCAAATTAAAATACAATGATGTGAAGTTGTATACTACCTAGAGTGGTTAAGCTTGTAGATTCTCTTTCCAGACTAATTGAGCTTAAATTGTGATTCCGTCTCGGCAAATTGTCTCAACATTCTCTACTTACATTTTTACAACTATTAATTGTACCCGTACTTGAGAATTTGAACTCATAGGTGTGTTGGGAGTAACAGATATGTAATGCAAATAAATCAATTTTAAAAATGCCTGGTACATAGAAGGCAGTCAATATGTATTAACTATTATGATTAATTTTATAATTAAAAACACATTATGCATTAAGGACAAACTAACATCCTGTGTTTTTTAAAAACTTGTTAACATTTAAAATTGGATTTACAATATTCAGTAACACTCTGTACTTTGAGGTACTTACTGAAAATCCTTAACTATTTGAAACATATTAAAATATGGATTTTAAATGTTGAATATTTAAAACATAGATGTCAGAAATTTCAATACTGATGCTCATGTAATTCATTCTTTAAGACTCTTCAGCCCTCAGAGAATTTGGTCTTATTTTGCATTCAATGTTATTACTCTGGTCACAATTGTTCCCCTATAACCACAATCAATAAGGAGCATAAAAAGATGATGGCCATAAATAACAGGCTATCTGACAAAAATAAGGAGAAAGAGAGGAAGTCAGATAGTGAGGACAGAGACATAATAGCCATGAGTCATGGAAAAAATAACAAAACAATAACAGAAAGCCTAAGAGCCATTCATTCTGTGGAGGAACAAATAGCTTCTGGCAGACAAATATAACTTTGTATTTTGCAGTACAATGAATACAAAACAGTGATTTTTCTCCTAACTCATCATTAAGTTACAATTAGAATTCACTACTTTGTAAAGCAGGAACTTCTTTCCCTCACATTTTAGAAGGATTATTTTTTAAATTTAGTAATTTTGTGTGGGATGTGATGCAGGAAGAAATAATTAAATGAAATAGCTAATTTCTTAACAGTTTCAGATAACTGAGTACTAAAAAATCCAAACCACAGTTGTATTTTTTTCATACACTTTTTAAAGGTTGTATAGATTTTACATTACAGCTACAGCCAATTAATTTAACTAACAGCAGTTCTTGAAAAAGTATTAATGAGCAGATTACAATAAAAATCTAATTTTTCTCATACCCCCTTTTCAAGGTAATGCTATAAACAAACAAAAATAAAATAAAGAATATGCTCCTTTCTACTCCTTGAAAAGATTGTATGGAATGAAAAACAGAGAAAATATTCAAGGGATTTAACTTATAAAATATTCTTTATTCTCTATGAACTCAAAATTCAAAAAAACCCCGGATAAACAAAATAAGGGAGAGATTACGGTTGCATTTATCAGTATTTAAGTAGAAAAAAAAGATCAGAAATGGTTACCTGGACTCAATAAGAGAGTGATATCAACTTGTTAATAACTTCCCTGAGAAAATACTGTTGCTGACATTTAACACTCTAAATTCTTTCCATAATCTTTGTTTCACTCTTTTATATGCCATAAAATTCTATTTCTTTGTAATTCAATTTGATTCATGTTTTTATACTGGAATGATGAGTTTTAGTCTTGATATCTTGCTAAAGTTAACTCCCAATATTTAAACAATGTGAAATATCTCTTTTAAAAACCTGACAGAAATTAATTTATTTTTTCTGTAACTATTTTTTCTATATCTCCTCACTTACAAAGTATCTTTGATTGTAAGATTCATCACCAAGTTAGATCAATCCCTGAAAGAAGAAAAATGCTATAATATTTATACTATACATTGGTTGTGAAATACAATTTAATTTCATAAAATTTATAATCACAAACATATAAAAATTATTTATTAAAAATCTACTCTTTAATAGGTAAATGGATACATATGTATTAAAGCAAGTAAAATAAAATGTTATGTAAAGTTGTTGTATGAATGTTTACTGTATTCTTTTGACTGTGTATTTGAATAACTTTCAAATAAAATGTTGAGGAAAATATGTTTCTTATAATGGAACAATTAAAAACTCCTCATTGAAATTAAGAAAAATAGCATTTATTGGGCTTTAATTGTTTCACTGAATTATCTTTCTGTTATTACTCAGTTATTAATATGTTTTCATGAAGTTGTATCCTCATAAATTGACTGTGAATCCATCATTTCTTGGGCAATACAGATCCCATCAATGATTTTATTTTTATTCATTGGGTCTTGTTCAAATTTCCTTTTAACCTGATACTCAAAATCTTATGCTAAATAATTTTCATAACATATAGCTCTTTGCCTATAAGTTATCTCCTGTATTCTACATTGTATTAGAGTCATTGTGTCTGACATTTAATATTTTGAGAGAAAATTCTTTGTTTTTCTTCCACAGCAGAGATTTATGTGGTGGGAAAATTCTAATTTTTATTTATTGCTAAACAGCTCATTAAAAAGTGAAATAGTAAATTTATTCAGTTTGTTGGCAGCAAATAGATTTCAAAATACATGCAAATCTAAGTTCAACTTTTAAAAACAAATTTATTTATACTTTAATTTTTAACATTCATTATTAAAAATTTACACCTACCATAGTCAAGATTAGTCTTTGGATAGAATGATGTTGGGAAAATTTGCCTGGGTATCCTGGCACCTGCCTCCAGAAGAAGACTGGGTCAAGAGACCAGAGAAAGAGGCTCATAAGTCAAGCATTAAACATAGTTGATTAAGGGAACTTATGCACAGAAGCAGAGTCTTGGGCAGTAGCAAAAGAATGGTACCTGAAAGGGATTGGGGGTGGCTTGTAGCCTAGTGGTACATTGTTTATTAAGGGCTGGATATTCTAAAGCAGTAATTATCAATGTAAGAACATTCCTTTCAGGTGATTCAGGCCCACCTTATAAAGCAAACTGGTGATTCCTTAGAGCAACTTGCTTCTTAAAGATGACATTGGTCAGCACAATCACTAGCAACCATTTTGCATAACACTCCTCTGATTTCCATTGCAATAATGATTGTTAATAGATTTTTTAGTACATTTTATTGATTATGGTATTACAGTTGTATCATTTTTCCCCTTTGCCCCCATCCATCCAGTTCCCCCCTTCCCTCCAGTGATCTCCCTCCTTAGTTCATAATAGATTTTTAATGAAATAAATGAATTTTTGAATAAAATAATTATTCACCCATGACTTTTTAAAAAGTCAAATAGTATATATATATATACATACAGTGGAAAGTTATCTTTTCTGATCAAATGGTCCATATATCTCACCAACTTTCCTCCTCAACACAATCACTCTTTTATAGATATTTGATGAGGCATGTGTACATGCTTATGTGTAAGTATAATTTGGGATTTATGTTATCGATAAATAAGTAACCTTTATTTTTTCTGATCTCAAGACATTAATTCAATAATTAATAACTTCTATATGTACCCTTAAAGAACAAAGCCATATTTGTAAAAGTATTCATGAAAGATTTTAAGTTATAGGGAAAAAAGCCTCAGTAGAAATATGAAGAAGTGAAGACAGTATCATTTTAAGTTCAGAAAACAACAAATTTTCTAATGGTATAAATAACTATGTAAACCATACTTACTTAAAATGACTGCAAAGAAAAACTCAAAAATTTTAATAGTCTTTGTACCTTTGTGGTATAATTGATGAATTTCCCCCCCTTTTAATGTCCCAAAGCACTCTTAACACTTTCTGAAAATTTAAAGTAGTATTTTATTTGAAATACATATTTGAAAAATTCTACTTTGAATAACATATATTATAGAAATCCAATTTTCTCTTTATAAATCAAAATATTTTGTGATGTTAGTTTTCATTTATCTAGTTATACATCCCCAAAGACAAAATTAAAAACCTGTTAGCATCCAAAATATAATTAATCTGGGGCATAATATAAAACTCTTCTAAAGGATACTATTAACTTTTCACAGACAAAACCTGAGTGGTTGCCCTTGTTATTTAAAAGCAAGCAAGCAAGCAGCAGTTTGTTGGAAGCACTATCTCCTTAGAGCCATTTTGTTGTATATCTAACAGAGTAAAAACAAGCTGATCAACCCTTCTATAACAGTTAAATGTAAAATTACAAAATGCTAACTCCTACGTAAATTGCTGAGCATACAAAACGCCTTTATTATCTTGAATCACAAAGACAGTGTGAAAGGAAAAAAAGGAAACTGTTGCCAAGTTTTCAGCAATTTAGCCACCCAGCATGCGACCATTCTCCCACTACCAAATTCCAAACCCAGGTACAGGTTTCCGACCTTTGCAGACACTCATTCTCTGGGACTTTGGTGACTCTGCAGCCTGACCTTTAATGCAAAGTTCTGTGCCAGAGCTATGGTGGCTGCTGTAAACTTAATTTTAGTGTGTCGTATTTGCCCATGGCCTTAGAAATCCCTCAAGATTGAGTGTAAAGATCCATTGCCCCATTTGTTCTCATTTTAAAACCTGAGTGAGAATTGTGTGAGGTCTGGTCTTCTCTCAATTCCAAACTACATAACAGAGAAAGAAAACAAAGAGGTTTTCTATCTCAGGAGGGATTTTTTATTGTCGTCTTGTGCTTTGTAGTCCTGCGTGTAGGGGTAGAGACTTAAAAATCATTATGAATACCAGCAAAGTTTTAATAAATTTTACTATATGATATATAGTTAAAATTCATTACTTTTTGTGTTTTTTTCCCTACAATGTCATGATTTAAAATAAAGTATGCACTAATTAATGGAAAAAACACATTACATTTTCAGATTCATTTTGTATTTATGTTAGTCACATGAGTTAATGGTTAACTTGAAGCAAAGTTACTCATTCTGGGATGCAACAAATGTTCAGATACTTCAGGAAAGATGGAGATAATATTCAGAGGGATATGATTAGATAGATTACTAAGGCAGCCTTAGGAGAACAGGCAAATGACAGACACATTACAAGCGCCCATTTTGTGATCTTTATTGTCACAATGGAAGGCCTTGTTGATCTAACTGTAAAAAAGAAAAGGGGTGGGAGAAAAGAACAAAGAAAAATCAATCAAAACAATATTACTTGTTATGCCTTAAAATTAAACAAGTGTCCAAATCTTAAAAGACCTATTAGAGAGGTACCTAAAATACATCACCAAGTACAGGACCCTCTGCACTGAATACCCATTTTATGACAGGTTTGATATAGAAGTTGAAAATACCAGAGAATAGGACAGACTACGATCTCTTTTTTAAAATCAATAGCTTTTAAAATTCCCAACGCTCTCACTGCTGAGATTAATAAAGACCATGAATCCATCCTGAACACACACAATGACTTCTATTACAAAAGGAAAAATGAAAATGCTGCTATTACTGACACAGTCAATAGATCCCACCTTAGTGTATGCCGTGCTTTCTATATTTTTAATTTAAATGCATATAGTTCCAGCGACTAGAGCATGATCGTCATTCATTTGCTTCAGAGCATAATGGAAGATGTGAAAGTTTGTCCCGGAAATAAACATATAACCTGTCTTGGGTACCATTTTCTTAAAATATTTTCCCTGGAAACTTATCTAGCCATTCTCAATATGTGGTTCTTCCTCTAGCCTGCTCTTTATTACTGCTTTTTATTTCTTTCAGCTAGAACTTGAACAGAATATCATGAAATTGTGGATTCTGCCTCAGGTTTGAGGACATATAGTCCAAGGTCCTCAAAAATAGCAGCCTTGTTAAAAAATAAGAAAGGATATAAAAAATTTACATTCAGACTTTCAAAAGTTTAAAGGAATACATAGTTTTGTAAGAGCATAGTTTTTCCCAAGTACCTGAAAATATTTCTTACCCTTTGTGTTTATGCGTCCTTGGGGTAAGAGTGACCTCTACTTTAAAAAATAAAAAAAAGTAATTAATATATATTAATCTAAAAGATCTTTCCACAGCACTTTTATTCTTATTATAAAGGGTGAGGCCACCAATAAATCATTTAGAAGAGCTCTGTAGTATTTATGTGGTGTATGCAACAGATTCACTTAAGTCAATTAATTTCAAGAAGTCATTCCCTCATTGATGGGCATTCAGAATTTCTATGGCAAATTCACAAATGCATTCACATGGCAAAACATGGTGTATGATATTTGCTTTAGATACTGTATAAACAAACCATTTTTTTCTTTCATGATATTTGGTGGACTCATGTTTTTGAGATGGTACATTCATTATATCTAGGTTTATCTTTATTTTTTATTTAACCCATTAACTTTTTATCAGCCAAAAAAGCAGTTTAATAAATACAGATTTGCTTTTCATTAAAGCAAATTCTGCCACTATTTGTCTTATAATGGAGATATTTACTCAGTGCATTAATTTCTAAAGTGACGAACAAAGAAAAAAGTTTCCAAGAGCTGTACAAATAGGGAGAAATCAACCTGTCTATTATAAAGAAGAACACACATTCCTCTGTGTAATTGTTTGGTTTCTGTGTAACAACCAGCAAAATGTTCTCTATACATTATGCAAATTATTTTTGTTATAATTTTTAATTTTTTAATTGTTATTCAAGTACAGTTTTCTGTCTTTTACTCCATCCCAGCCCACCCCTCCAGTGCTCCCCACCTCCCTCCCTTTTCCACCCCCTCCCTAGTTTTTATCCATGTGTCTTTTATGCTTGTTCCTGTAAACCCTTCCTCTTCTCCCCTGAAATTCCCTCCCCTCTCCCCTCTGGACATTGTCCATAGAAAACAAATAGAGAATAATTTAGGAAAAGAATTGTTTAATGCTCTAAAAAAGCTCACAAAGATATTTCAGGGGAAAAGAACACTGAGATTAGTTCATATAGAGTATGTTATTTGGTCTTTTCAGAACTAAACTAAAAGGAATTCTCTGTAACAAAACCATTAGAACTCTATGAGGATATAGAGGCACATAAGGATCAAAAACCTAAGAGGACTGGCAATATGTGTACATGATCTACCGTGAGATTTAAGAGCACAAAGTTTTTTGTTTTTTTCCTAAATATCCCAACAGTCTTCCAGAAAGCCCAGGGATTTTCAGCTCATGTCTACTCAAGGTGTGGTCCTTAGACCAACAGCATAGAAAACATCCCAGAGCTGGTTAGAAATACCATTCTCAGGCCGTGTTCTGACCCCTCCAGGGGATTCGTCATCACTTTAGATTTAGAGCACTAATGTTTAGCCTTTGGAAAGATTTGCCGCCCCTTCCAGATTTTCATAATTGTAAATAACATTGAGATGTTGCTGAACCATGGGTTGGTGTAGCCTGAGAAAGTATAGTGCTGACTCTGTGTGGTAGAATTTCTCTTTTTCAGATAGCTCTGATCTGCCCAGAGCAGTGATGGATCTTAGATGACCTGGTGCCGGAAGGGCATTAACCTGGACTTGTGAAGTCAACATGAAATTTGTGGTGATCTGGAATCATTCTGGCAAATGGATGAGTCAAGGGCTTCAATGATGGTCATCTCTAGTTAAACCTTATAAAACAACTATTTGTTTCTATAGCTTTGTATTTTGATCACTGCTTCATATGATCTCTATTACTTCTTCAACAATTGTGAAATGTATTCCCCACCCTCTGTGAATTTTAAAAATTTCCTTAAGTGATTTATACTGAATTACACTGATGATAGAAAATACTTTCCAATTACTTAAAAAAAATAGTAAGTTTGACTTCAAATGTTACCTGTTGCAGAAATATTTTCTTTTTTCTTCTTTTTTTTGGTAACTTGTTATTTTTTATACTTTACAATATGGAGTGAACATATTTTCATACCTTTTTTGTGAAACTTCCCAGTTGAAAAATAAACCTGGAGAATGGGTCAAAATACAAAATCCAGTAAGATTTTGGTAACAAGAAAACTACCTAAAACAAAATTCTACCAGATGATTAAAAGTAAAAAGAAGGTCAAAAATACATCAGGAAATGCTAACTGCAAGGGCCAGATTTTACTGCCAGATTAAAAAAAAAATAGAATTCAAGGCCTAAAGCACACACGATAAGGAGGTCTGTGTGAATGTCTTTGCTACGAAGGCAACAAACTTATTTCTTACTCTTATTTCTTCCCTAAGCCCTTTCAACTCATCTAATCTTAGCAGTTCTTCAGGGTCCAAATGGGAGTATCCTCTTATATCCCTGGATGGTTTCTTCTGCTTCCTGGCTTATACCTTCTTGAGAGGGTTAAGGATTTCCTTATGCCTCCTGTGGTACTTCTTGTGAAGGGCAGTCCTTCTCAGCCTTTGGCATGTTGTGTGGTTTTGCCTCATTTTCTTTGTAAGTCCTTGGCATGTTGAGTATTTTTCTATTATCTCCTTTTTTAATAAACTAATCCTGTAGGGATCCAGGCAATTTTCCCCCTTCTTCCCTCACTCATTTTTTGTCATTCCCCAAAGACCAAGAGTCCTGAAAGGACCCGGGGTATTTTCTCCTCCAGAATAGGGAAACCAGAAGTATTTTTTTTAAATCCAGTATCAGATAGCATCCAGCCAGAGACCATGCTAGATGCAAATTTATTATTTGATCTTCCATAGTACTTTCTTCTTTAAAACTAACAGAGCTCTTGCTGTGGTTACTATTATTTTAAATCAAGAAATATCATTCTTTAACATAGCTGAATGAATCTTTTTTTTCCCCTTAGGAACTGGAATACATATTTATGACAGTATTAACACTTTGTTTTCTAAAAGTAATGCATTTATTTTGTTTGGGGGGCTTTTTATTTTGTACATGAAATATTATACAACCCTATGAAATCTACCTAATTCCATTTAAATTTATGATTGTTTAAAAGGTGTTTTCTCATTCATTAATTACTAACCAAAGGTTCTCCCAGCTCTTTCTGCCATCTATACTTTGATAATATCACTACTCAACTACAGTCAAGTCCCAAGTGAAGATCAAACAAATTGATTGAATCTATTCTAAGAATACTGTAATGAGGAAGTCCTGGAGAAAATGAATTGAAAAATACACCTCTGACAATCTCTGAGCTCTTAAATCTCTCAACATATAATGGAGAGACAAATATATCTAAATTATAATCATAAATAAAAATATATCGAGAATAAACAAGTATGGGGAAAGAAATGAAATTAGTGTATTTTGTGCCAAGCTTTCCTCAAATACCTAATGACCTTGTGAACACATGTTACGAAGTGGAGTTGTTCTGAGAAGAGACCAAAAACAGTTGACTTTTAAGAGCTCATGAGACCGTAGTAGACTGGCAAATGAAAGGAGGAAACGATGAGCAGGGAAAGATAGATGAGAAAAACCTGAGGGAGGAGAGCAGGCAGAGGAAAATATACAAATATGATAGAAAAAAGAGAGAAACAATTCTACACACACACACAAAGGGAAGACATGTACCATACATGACCATGTAGGACAGATGAGATTTGTCTTCCTTTTAGCAATTATAAGAGAAATTTTTGTGGGAGGTAAAGTGAGGATATGGCTACATCAAAAGATTTAATTTTACGTATGTGCTCTCAGAGCTGTGTTGTTTCCTGTTAAAAACTGTTAACAAAATAAGTTACCACTTGGTAATTTAAAAAACTAAATGAAAGTGATACCAATGACAGGATCCTATGTTTCACAGCTTTGAGACAAACCAATGAAAGTGACTGTAATCATTACATCTCCAACATCTGCATGTCTCTCTCTGTCCATGTGAGGGGGAAGCTAGGTCTCTGGTGCTCAGGTCTGTTGCAACAGAAGCGCTTTGAGCACTTGCACTACAGCCATGGTTTTCATGAAGATATATAGTTAGTCCAGTCATAGTATCCCTAAAGAGAAAAAATATGAATGTTCAGTTTTATGGGTCTTCAAAAATTATGGACAAGTGCCAATTAAAATGTGACCCACGGATTCTAACTTATGGATCTGTCCTCTGTCTTCCTTCCTCTGGTCTATAATCCATCACGCCTTTAAATTCTCTAGCCATTATCAGAATGAACTGGATCTGTACCAGGATTCCAGAAGGGAGCGGCCCCATAGTTCATCGTTATTCCCCTGAGCTGGCCAGTCACACAGGCCATACCTCACAACAGTGAGTGCAAAAAATAAATCAAACTCTGGGGTGGCTTTAAAAAGCTTAGTTTCCTTATGAAAATGAAGCTTTAACCTTGCCTCACATAACAAAAATCTAAAGGAATACAATCTTCCTTGTGTTTACATTAACAAGGAATACACTGTGCCAACACAGACCCTTATTTTCAGCAAATAATTTTGCAGGCGAGAAGGAAAATGAAGAATTGAGGTATCTCTCTGAAGTAAATTTGAACAGATGCAAGGATCCAGTTACGGCTAAATAAGTACAAGCTATAAAGGTACATGTTTTAAGAATACCACTCTCTTTAATACGTATGACCCCACAGAGCTGATAGAAGATGGTGGTATTTCAGAGGCACAGCTTGGAGCAGCAGCAATATACACCCCACCGCACAGGACATATTCATTAGAGGAAGGAAATAAAGGCAGATCTCAGTATAGTTAACAAAACAAATTACTAGTAGTTTGTCTCTCTGAAGCAAACTGATTAATGGTTACACAGAAACTCATCAATAATGCTAATACCTAGCAATAGGTTAATGCTGCACATTAGCCTATTTGATACAAATGAAACCATGGGAAACATTTATTTAAAGTGTGAATTTGATCATACCTGTGAATTTGCCTCTTTCCCAAGTTTGACCTTATAATTGAATATGTGTAATTTATGTATTATTTTAGCCCTGGCTGATGTGACTCAGTGGATTGAGTGCTGGCCTGCAAACCACAGGGTCATGGGTTCAATTCCCAGTCAGGGCACATGCCTGGGTTGCAGGCCAGGTCCCCAGTAGGGGGCACGTTGATGTTTCTCCCCCTCTCTCATCCTCCCCTTCTCTCTAAAAACAAACAAACAAACAAACAACTCTTAAAACAAAACAAGAAAGATATTTATATATTATTTTAATTGAATGTAATTATATGGCATAATTTTCAAGTTATATATTTTCCTACTAGTTGGCATACCTTTAATATTTAGGCAATCTGTTTAGCCAATGTCAAATAATTTAGTTAATATCCACTACCTATTATAAAAATAAAGATTGAGCCTCTTTGCTTCTTCTCACCCCCAACATGTATCCATTCTAAAGTGTTTTCATCAATTTCCTTTCTAATCATCTTTTTTTTCTAAATTCTCATATATCTAAAAAGGAAAATATAACAAATTCAGTATTTTGGGTTTGGAATTTAAGTAAGCCAATTCTGTTTTCTGTTGTAATTAAGTGAGGGAATCTGTCCTTATTATGTGAATATACAAATCTGAATATTATCTAAGAAAGTAAAACTATATTCCAGTGTTCTATATACTATTGTATACACTAGATTCAAAGAATCAGTGCTCCCAATTGAAAACCAGGGTAAAAAGCTGATTCTATATATTTTCTTAAACTGTTTTGTCACTTTTATTTCATTGATGTACTATTTGATTGTACTAATAAGCAATTTATAAATTATATCCTTAAATAGCATAGTAAAAACAAAATGAAAAGGTCATTTCTACCTTTTGTTTTCCATGTGATTTATTTAACATTTGTATTTTTAAGGATTCATCATCTCTTATGGGAACCTATAGCTACAAGGTGCAGTTGCTATCTTTCAGTTCAGTCAAAGTTCATATGGATTGTAGCTCCAGTGCTTTCATACCAGTTTGACTTAGTTTCCTCATGTGCAAATGCAGCTTATTATTTAGAGCATTTGCTATTGAGATTTACTAAGTATTCATTGGGTTTCATTTTGCTTGGACTCACATTGGAAGGTTACAATTTCTATTTATCCACAATAAATCTCTAAGAGATTCTATTTGAAACTTACATTGTGAAGCCTAATAGTATCATTGAATAAATGTGGGATTTTAGGAGTATTTGGGCTTTAGTCATTTGCTAGTGTAATATTATAGACAATTTTCTTCTTTCTGTATCTCAGTCCCTTCTTTGATAAAATAAAATTATTAATAATAACATCTATTTCTCTAGATTATTTTAAGAAATAAATGGAGGTATAAAGAGCTCTTTGTAAATTGTAAAGTTGTGCTACATATGTTAATCTATAATATCACTCTGAATATTGCTTTGCCAGTTTTAGTTTGTGTTATAAATAGCAAACAAAATTTTGCATTCACATTTGAAATAGCCCATCTTAAAAATGTTCATTCCTTGTTAGACAGTATTTCTAAACATATGGGCTTCCCTTTTTTCAACCTCAACAAAAACTCATGTGGACTTCGTGTTCCCTATTAGCACAGACCTACTTTGATGAAAAATTTCTCCTGCATTTTCTGCAGTGAACTCCTGTTCTGCTTCATTTCACTGAGATGCTTCTAAATGGAAGAAGGTCTGATGCCAGGTACATGGAAATGAGAAATATGTTTAACTTTTCAAAGGAGTCCTTTGTTCTTAGTAAACACCCTTCTTCTTTCTGGTCACTGGACAAAACTGGTTTCCTGTCTGATACATACTTTACATTTCTGTCTGTTTAGAGGTCTCTGCCATGGCAAACTTTAACATGTTCACTTGTTTCATCTCATACTACATTGTTTTTGAATTCCTAAAACTGACAAGTTCTCATGAACCTCAAGATCTATCTGCATGCTATGGGTTTCACTGAAAGAATCTTCAAATATCCAGCTCCTTCATGTCTTTTGGGTCTCAAGTTAGATGTCACCTCATCCAAGAAAATGTGTCTGACTACTGAATCTAAAATACATCCCACCTATTTTACTTTTTTTTCCTTTATAGCACTGATAGCTTTGTATAATTATATACCTGTTTATCAACATACTTCTTGTTTGCCTTCTCCTGTTCCCAGTGGGTTCCATGACAGAAGGTTATCATGTCTGTTTCATTCCTTTCTCTCCATTAATTTGAGTGACCAGTACATACAAGGCACTCAGTTAATAGTTGATAACTAAATGAACTAATTAATAAATGAACAGAGAAAATAGAATATTAGGTGTCTTTATGAAAGTGGAATTGGTCCAGAGACACCATCTCAGGAGATTGTATTTGAATGGTAGTAGTTGTTGTTGAATATCTCCTCATAGATTTCTTGCTAAAATTTCAGGTCAACATGTCTTAAGCTCTTAAGCTCAACTCATCATTATTTTTCTCATTCCTGTACTCTTTATCAAGCCTGCTCATCCATATGCATTTCCTAGTTCTTGCAATGTCTCCATCCACCTCTTAGTCTTACAGTAAACTTGGGGATCATATTTAGGTTCCTCTTCTTCTTCACTCTCTGCACCCAAACAGATTTCCTCATCTGAAAGACTCTTTTCTTCATTATTATTTTGTGTTCATTTATCTCTTATCTGAAAATCTGCATTAACTCCTGACTAATCTCCACGTCTCCAGTTTCTCCATTCTTATTTACATGCTTATGTCTCCTATCAAATTATAAAAATCTTAAGGGCAGAGATTCTCTTAGTTACCACAGGTATTACAGTTAAATTTATATATGGTCAATTCCTGTCTTGTGTTTATTGACTTAGGATTCAGTAGTTTCTGACTTTGTAGAGCCAAGCTATAATTTGTAATAATGATAATATATTTGTCATGATGGTTTTCAAAATATCTTCAAATCCCTTACCTAATAACTTAGCTCTAATTTGGCAATTATTGAAACATTATTACTATATAACTTCCAAAGCCTATTCTTCTCTCTCTTTCAGGCAATCTTCCCTGTGGGTATAAGCAATAGTATCTATTATTTCTCTTTTTGGATTCCCTTGATATTCCCCATTAAACCTTGATAAATATTCTGCCTCTATTTTTCTAGGGACAGTAAATTGCTTTTTTGCTTAGCATTCTTTGGTCCTATGCAATAAGTGAGTAAGTAAGCAAGTAAATAAATATGAGTTGAGCATGTATTTTCAGTTAGAAAAAGATACATTGTGAGCCATTTGCAAAGACTCCAACTTTTTGCATCTCAGCAGCTTTTTGACTTGGTGAGCAAGTGGTCCTTTCTTTTGAAATGTAACAGGGATAATCAGACTATAAGGAGGCAGAAAGATCAGAAATCAGAAAAGACTTGCCTTTAGCATGTACCTTCTTTTCTGCCCCAGGAAGGGGCAAAGACAGTGGATCAGTCATGAAGCCACCATAAAAAATGTTCTGGACATCTCCTGTGGGGCATTTTGGGGATAAAAGAGGAGGGATTTATGACTGGACAAGCCTTTTCCTGCCTCAGCACCCTAGCCATTTTTTTATTGTCCATCATAACTATATAAGATAATGTATACGGGGTCACTTGACTGGGTCTGAAAAATAGACAAGTAAACCTTGAACCTACTGAAGAAATTTTGAAAGTAAGTTATATAGGTGCTTTATAAAAAATAAATTACATGGGTATGAAGCTGGATTTAGTTCAAGAAGAAAAATCTAATTTTAGTAACAAATGGATAGCCAATCCCAATCAAATTAAGGGCAATCCTCACATATCTTGTAGATTACCTTCCTGGAAAGTCACTAGCAATTGCAGTGATGCATGCTGAATCAGATTGTATCCAAATGATAAAGGAGTCACATTTTTTGAGCAAGAGTCCAAAATGTGTAACATTTTATAGATACTACTATACACATCCCTTTATATAAAAAGCAAATTTTCAAACATTTTAAGCAATGAAATAATTTTTCATATGACCATTGTAATGGACATTGAATATGTAAAATAGATAAAAATATGCTACTGTGAAAAAAACATTTAGAGGGAAAATGAGAAACCCCACACTTGGCCTTCCCCTCATCTTGTATTGTGGCCCCCAAAGGTCATTCATGCAACTTGGATTGATTTAATGTAGAACACATAAACCCTACATATTTTAATAGTGTAAACATTTATAAAAACACACTTAAAATATAATCATAGAAATATCATTTGAGGATTAATTGCCTGTATAAAGTTATATCTCCTACCTTATTTTTGCTGCAACAGGTCAGAAAATGAATAAATATTCTCACAAGAGTTATTGAATTCAGAGAGGCTTTGAGGGAAATTTGGAAAGTGAATTTGAAAAAAAAAATGAGGCTCATTGTGACTTTATTCTCATAAATTTTCCAAGGCATGGGCAGTTAAGATCAAGTGATTTTTCTATATTTGACATTAGAATTCCATTTCCAAGAATTTGGGTGGCAAGTACATTTATCTATGTGATGCCCATCATGAATGGCAAATGGAATGCCCCAGGTGGTGGAGTTCAGCACATTCACAGGACCTCAGGTCAGCGTCGTCTGAAACTGGAAGACCGGAGACCAAATCATATGAGGGAACGTTATTTTTCTCAAGATACCACATATATCAAGCTATGGTAAAGTATTTTTTCAATACCCAAATGTTCAGTTCTTTGTAAATCTTATCAAAGTAAACTTCTATTCATATTTAAATGTTTAAGTGGCAAAGCTGTTCTCACACACTGGACTCTATAAGGAAGTCAGAATTCATACTCATCACCTTAACTCCCAAAGATAAAGAGCAAAATAAACTCCTTCTGTGTGCCCCATGCCCTAGATGTAGAAAGGACACATGGCCTCAGGAATCAGTGTGGGACTAAAGGAAAGGAGTCATAATGTGGACCTCTCAAGTCAATCTCCAGTGCAGACTAGCCTTCTTTAAAAATTCCCAGGGATCACACTTACTTTGACACAGAATCCAGAGAAAGACTATACTTATTTGGAAAGGCAGTGGCCAATGGAGAGAAATTACTTACTGTGAGTTCATTATTAACCTATGAGAGATGCCTGCAGGGTGAAATCGGTTTAGAGTGTGGCCCCAGAAATACTAGAAGAGAAGTCAGTGGTTTAAGAGATAAGCTTAATTTCTTGATCACTACTATTAGTATGCTCTTTTAGGTTTCCAATAATGAGGGCTGATGTGTCTAGCCATGCAATATTTTCGTAGGCAGGAAAATAAGAAGTAAATCCCAAAATGAAAATTACCAAAGATTATTATTATTGTTAATAAAAATTACAAATACGAGTTTTCAAAATCAATATCAAAGAAGAGATGACACTGAAGATTGCTTTTTTGTTGCATAGCACTTACTATGAGTTTCTATTATTTGGAAACTATTTTGGGAAACAAATTCAAAATAATAAAAAAAAGAAAAAAGAAAGCTCTTCTCAAATTGACAAGCACTTGCTTTATTCCCTCCTGACATATTATTAACCTTTTCTTCTTGCATGGTTTCTGTGAATGGGGCTGGTTGCAGCTTCATTAGGTTGGCTGCAGTTCTTCTTCTAACCTGTTCACAGAAACTTGTCATCAGTCAGAAACTGTGAGTGCTCCTTTCTTCCTTCCTCTATGTAGTTTAAAAGTAAACATTAGGACATCTGACATTAAAGAAATAATAACGAGATCTAAAAACTCTTGGTTTCATATCCTTTCTTCTGCTTTGCTAAGAAATGGCAAAGCAATTGTAGTCAGGTGTCGAAATATCATCTGACCACACTAATGCTGCAAGGAGCTCCTCCCCTGCCTCCCTCCATCAAATGGATTCTTTATTAACTGTCAAATACCTCCAAACAGGGTCAGCTGCCTCTCTTTTCTATTCCTCTATCCCTTAATACTTCATTATGCTGTTTGTTAAATGCTCCAGAAGCTTTTCTGGGTCCCCAATGAACTACAGACTTCTTGAAGGCAGAAATCATGTAACATTGTCACTGTAGCCTTAGTATCCTGCACAGTCCCTGGGCCACTGGAGGCTCATAATTTTACATTAATATAAAAACATTAATTTTATAAACCGGTGAACTCAAATTATGCCAACAAATAGCACTCTTGATAAATAAGTATGTAAATAAATTCTTTTAGGGACAAGGTAGCACCAGTGCTTTATGCATCTGGTCTTAATTAGATAATATCCTCAGATGCTAATGGGAATGCAAGAAAACAGATGGCATGGCCCCCCCATTCTGTCCCTGAGAGCCACTCACAGAAAAGGTAAAGGCAGTTCTTCTCTCTCTGATGCTGCCAACCGTCACACTCACTTCTCCAGATTCATTTTTTTTTACCTTTTACAATCCAGATTTCCAGGAGAGCATCAGTTCATCTGATAAAGTAATATACCGTGGCTAATACATGGGTGTTAATATCAACAGAGTAGCTTAATACCTACCTATGTCTCCTTCATTCTCGAAAAGAACACATACATTGGAACATGACCTGTAAACCTGAGTCAAAAAGAGTAACCCTAATTGGAGTATTAGGGACCAACAGGGGACAATGGCAGGAGATTATATCTCCACTGCCAGATTACACAGGTAGATAAAGGATTGAATTGAAAATGGATAACTTTTAGATGTGGAAACTTCCAAATAAATACTTAGATAGTTAATGATGAACATTTGATGAAGACATGGTTTCTAGTAATATTTTTATAACATAAGTTATAAAAGTGGAAAATCTTTTTTGCCACTTGGGTTTTTGTTACAAATGATCATTGGTATGTAAACTTATGACATATATTATTTTAGTGGGCATTCTCAATATTGTTTTTCTTAAAGCTATTTGTTAGACTTTAAAGAAATGTAATTTAATTTTTAGAAACCATGATAGTGGTATTTAGAAACATTCTGAGACTTTCATACGTGACCTTAAAAGGCAAAGCAGAATATTTCTGGAAATAACATACTGGAGTGAATTAAGTAAACAAACAAACAAACGCGCGTGTGTGTGTGTGTGTGTGTGTGTGTGTGTGATTTTTTAGCCAGTGACTTGTGGATTTCGCTACCATTGCGTATTTTTTGAGGGCTTCTATTTCTCTACTCTGGGAATGATCTGAGCGTTAATGAGACAATGGGTCTGTGAGTGCCACTGCAGAAAGATGGTAGCTACATATAAATGACTATAATTAACCAATTTTCTGAATGTTTTCTTAATAAGCAGATGGGGCATTTCCATTTGTGGCAAGGAATTTCAAAGGCTTAATCATTTCATTTTTGTCACTAATCAAAATTTAAAGTATAGCTCTGCTTCAAACTCAGATACTTTTTTAGAAATCATTCATATTTATTTTTCAGGGCAAAAATTAGTGAACAAAAATCAATAACTTTGGATGGTCTAAACGCCAAACAGCAGTGAAAACTTGGCAGTTGTTCAATTTATTTGATCCGTGTAGGTTGTCAAATGGAATTATTCAAGCCAAAACGGGAGCTTTTAAAATTGTTTGATTTAGATATGCAAACAATTGTTTTTATATATTAATATAATGCACATGAGTCATTTCTATCAATCAAGTCTCTGTTAAAAATACAGGGAATTCTGCCAGTCACTCACTCAACCTTTTGAATAGTCAATCTTTAAATCAAAAATTATTTCAATTGGTATGAATACGAGGCACAATTATGTAGTATTTTGGAGTCAGTGTATCCAGCTGTGAATAAAAACATACTATATAATGGAAAAATCTTTGCTTTGAGTTTACCAGGAAGGCAGTTATAGAGAGTAACTGAAGTAGCTCTTGGAGTTTCATAGAGAGATCAAGTTCTGATGGAAGTGATCAGAGGTGTGGCACAGCCTCTAATTAGTGACAAAGGAACTCGCTCATTATCAGTCCACACCAGTTCCCCCTAATAAGGCAGTGATTGTCAGTGGGTGAGAGATGCAGAGTTGTCAGTGAAACTGCCCACCATTTAAGTCATGGAGTTCTAAGCATGTGAAGCATGTGTCTGGATTAGCTGTTTTATCTGTTTTCTCTGTAAGGACCTTCTCTGCAGGGAGATGCTGAGGTGCTATTCACATTCATCTGATAAAATCAAAGCATTTCCCATAAATGTTGGGCTAAAGCATACACATTCACAAGAAAAATAAAAAGGAGAATTAAATACAAAACACTTTCATAATGTTGCTAATTTGTTACTACTTGAGGTAAAGCCCTTAATAAGATTATCTGGAATCGGGCCAGTTTCCTGTGTGAGTTTCAATAAACTCTCCAAACATTTTTCCCTTCATTTATGACTGTGGACTAAGTATATTTTGAATATTTATATTTCACATCTGGTAGTTCACTGTTTTTGCAAATTTGTAAAATTTGTTCTTATAATAAAAGAACAATATTCACAGTATGTGCATGATAAAAGTTTTCTTTGTATGATATACATATGCATTTGTTCCTTTGCTCACTACCACTTAGCAAATTACTTGGTGGAGCTACAGAGAGGAACAATGGAGAATATTTTTTACAAATTCAGGAAATCTGCTACCTCAAATACTTTTTCATTTGTGGTAGACAATAAGAAAATAAACGTTGGATATCTGGTCATCTCCACTCCCTGCAGTCTTGCTCAGGAGTGATACACAAAACAGGGCATAAAATAGTACTTCTCCAGCTTTCAAGTGCATCTAAATCATCTGTGTATCTTGTTGAAATTTTGATTTTGATGAGTCAGTTTAGTGTACAGCCTCTGTCTCTGCATTTCAAATGAAATAGAACAAAGGCTGCCTGCTCACAAATCAATCATGCTGTGAATAACAAAAGGTTAGTTTATTAAACTATTAATAGTTAGAATCATTTCTAGTTTAAAGAACTGAATATAATGCAAATGACTGTTATAACCAAAAACTCATAAGTAAGTAATGTCTTAAAATTACATAAGCCATTAGAAAATTCATTGCATAGGAGTCTGCTATGCATTTACCAGAAATTTTAGCTTTGATAACTTAAATAAAATCTCATTAAATGAATAAAAATGACACAAAATGAAGACATCAACTATGTTGTGCTCCTTGCTGTGAAATCTGATAGTCATATTAAAGATAAATTGCTTTATTAAAGCTGGACATTTCTGTTAAAACCAAAAACAGTCCTTAGAAACAATTGTATAAATCAAAAGGCAAGTATCCAAGGGAAACAGCAGGAATTTTGAAGCAGGTATTCTAGTCCCCGCTCTGCCATGGAACAAGCTTCCTCTATCCACAAACTGAAGATGACAAACAGCTAACCCACATTTCATAAAATATGTAGTGAAATCAGAATTTTCATCAGAATGAAAATCCACACATGTGCATTTTGACATTATTTATAAATTATACCTAAAACATTTTAAAATTGTAAATATTATTTTCTACTGTAGATACCAGGCTATGAGAAAGTCCATGCTGGTACAGAGGGTAGTTTGCTGTGTTTAAGTTCTTTTATGATCTCTGTGTTTTAACATATGGGAGGGAGAGAGTGGTCAATTTTATCTCGTAGTGCACTTTGAAAAATTCCCTGGTTTCATCTGAAATTATGTTTACAGATTTTCTTGGCACAGACTTCATTTAAATGTGCAGTGACTTAGTTGTTCTTACTAAAAGCTGTGTCCCTGCAATCTGGGACTAAAGGAGAAAGTTCAGTTCCATATCTGGGTCAACAGTTATAGAGAGTAATTACAACGTATTTAGTGATAACGTCAGTGACTATTTTAACTTGCAATATATATGCCATTATTTTAGCCATTTGCTACAACATGGCAAAGGAATTAAGAAGGAAGTCTTAATTAATCTCATAAGTAAAAACTTCAGAAGAGTTTGCTAGCGTGAAATAGGCACTCTTGTGAAAAGAAACCCCACTGTTAGTCAACACATGTATCTCAAAGGAAGATAAGCTGTGAAAATATCTGTGGAGTTAATTCTCTCAGGCAATGAGCTTTTGTTTCAAAAGTTTCAGTGTTTCTGGATGTTCACTTATGGATGGGATAGAGTTCTGATGTGTTTTGCTGAGTCAGGGACTCCTCAAGGCAACTGTCAAGGTGGATGCATCATCTTTAAACATGTCTTAAAACTGTACAATGACCCATGGCGAACCTGAGACCTTTCTGTGGACTACGGGAGGTATATGCAATTTAGTTTATTCAGATGTTGAATTGAATATGGGGTTGGTATTCCTTGTTGAGCACAAAAAAAAGGGAAGAAAATTCTTCTGTGAGATTTTTAAGGTTTTACTTGAAATGAAAATCCCCAAAGTAATCTGCTCTTATTGTTTCTATTTGCCATGCCACAGCTTAGACAATTTAGGAATCTTTCAGCATGGTTTCACATTTTGCATGAATCAACACATTCTTATATTAAAAGAGTTTATTTTAATTTGGCTTATCCTATATTATTTACCATGAATTATACTATTTTTATTAATTTAATTTAACATACTTTTATTAAGCTCTGTCCCATTGCTGACATCATCTTCTAAAAGTATATGTCTAATCTTACTTCTGGATTTAAAGTCCTACAATAGTCCTGTTGCCCAAAGTCTTTTTTAAATAAAGTTAAACCTCTTTAGTGTGTCATAAAAGGTTTCTTATGATCTGGCCTTGCCTACCCAGATTTATAATCCAGTGTCTTCATCTCGCATGCTAAATCCCAGCTATATTGTCTCTGAGAGTGGTTCCCCCAATTGGCCATCCTCTCTCCAGCCACTTTTCTCAGGCTAAGGATTATATCTAAAATGCCACTTTGTTCTTTCTCAAAAATTGCTCAATTTCAGCTCAAATGTCACCTCCAGCTAGAAGCTTTCTAAATTCACTGTAAAGGGTGTGTGCAAGGTGCATCTTCTAAGCAGAGTGGCCATTTTCCCTGGTTTGCTGAGGAAAGTCAGTTTATACCTATTTAATCTTATGATGCAAGTAAAAGGCCAAGAGCATGGCTTGTTTTCAAGTCAACCCGGTCTGATTTCAAAGCCTTATTAACTGTGTGATCTAAACATAAGCAGTTACTAACATTTTTGGCCTCAATATTTCATCCATAAATGATAGCTAACTTCTGGTGGTTTGTACTTTTAAATTCAATTATACATGCAAAGCACATAGCTTAGTGACTGGTACATTACAGGCTCTCAATAAATTCCAGTTTCCTTTTTAACTTAATGGCACTATGTTGTAATTACACGTTACTTCCTTCACTGGACCTTGAGCCTTTTAAAGAAAGACTTGTGTTTGCCTTTCATCTATTTTTCAGTAGCTGCTGCATTAGATTTGTAATAAATGCTTTACCAATGTATAATAGACTAAAAAATGATTGACTGACTGACTGAATGACTGATTGAGTGAATGAATGAATTAATGAATGAGTGAATGAAGATATATTACCTGGCCTCAAAGGAACAAAAAAGTTTTTAATATAAGCCATGCTCTATGTCAGAAGTGTCCTAATAATAAGACAGTGGGACTAGTGACTAAATGGCATTTGTTTCCACTGCGGGGACCAGGAAGCATTCACAGAGAAAATGAACTTCAACATGTGGAAAGATGGGAAAAGAAATGGCATTCCAGACAAAGGTCATGGCCACCATATTTTTATTGCACAATGAGTATCTTAATAAATGATAGGTACTACAACTTTACAATATAGCAAAGAATATTTCTAAAATTTATGTGAACGTTTAGACTCTCTATCCTCTGAAGAGGCCTTTGTCTTTGCTATTTTTTTCAATGACAGAGGTATCTGACTGTGATTCCTTTTATGTTGATATGCAATTTTAAAAAGTCACAGCAAGGCTTTCTTTTCCTCTTGGTTTGACTGCTGAACATGTATGTACATGTGTGGTGGGGGAGTGAGATGTTCATTTTTTTCTCCTTTGCTTTTTAATATGATAACATTTCTAAAACTACAGTCGAAATTAATAAAGAGATTTTTTCTAAAATTAGAAGGATCTATTTGCTTTGACAAGTTCTAACTGTTTATAGTGTCAGATTATTTTCAAAATATTACAGATGTGGAAAAGGGGCAGAATTAGTTTTGAGTAAAATTATGGCTTGTCAGCAGAATAACACAATTCAACCTTTCAAAAGCAAACAACTCTTTCTGAGTATAGTTCTTAGGAAATGAAAGCCCATTCAAATGCTGAATAAGAAAAATGAGGATAGGAGCAGAAACTTCATTGGAGGAAAAACTATCAAAGAACAGAAATTGAGGCAAGGTTTTCAAAGAGTGTCTCCTGCAGGTGCTACCTAGGTGTTGATTGGTTGATTGAATGGCCTTGATGGTGTTGACAGCCCATCAGAGTGGTGGATTCAAGGTAAAGGACACCTAATATGACAGAATGGGGCCTGATCTGAGACTGGAAAATCAATAGTCTATTAGATTTGTCAGGAAAAGGTGGGGAAGGGAAAGCATGCCATATCTTCCTTCGTCGCCAGAGTTACACTAATTAAGCACCTCCTTAAGATGGAGAGGAGCCTGGAGAATTGAACTGGTAATAAGATTCAGGCTTAAAGTAAATGAAGCAACTTCACCATAAGGCATGCTGAAAGACAATTAAACCTCTTTATCAATGCAGCTTCATCCAGAAATAAAATCTCATATGGCAGCTATAAAATACATTGAGGACTGGGAGGAACTGTAAATCTTGTTCTCTCCTTCCAGTTGTACTTATAACTTCTGCATTGTTTTGACATTTGGGTTTATTTGCTTTAGAAGTTAGTCATAGTGCTTAGCATTTCACTTTCTACATGGAAGTTCCTGGTGTGTTACATTTGTTGAATTCTTTTAAGAAGGGTTTTGATTAAGCAGAAAACTGATTAGAGGTAAAAGCAATTTCCTTGAAAATTTTTGGACTGAAAAGAGGGAATATTCTAAAGAGTAATTCTTGCTTATCCTTAACTCTCCCTCGAGTTAAAAATTTTCTGTTGGAAAAGACAGTCACAAAGACCCAGAGAATCATTTCATCTGAATTTTTAGATTTTATTTTAAACTCAACAGTGGGAGAATGGGTCTTTCTTGGCAGTTAAATTTTCTGGTGAATGCACAATTATCAAATATGTTACTACTATATAGTAAAATAACAACCCATCTACACTTCATAAGAAAATATGCCTTGAAACACAGCCTGCTATGTTGCAGTACATTTGCAGTATGGGGAACTGTTGTATATAAGATCAAATATTATTGCCTATTAGAATCACACCTAGATTTCTCACTATCAATTTCTTGAATATAGTCTGTACTGTATGGCATAGTGGTACATTTGCCTGTTGAATTTCTATAAACCTGTTCTAAGATTTTGAGAAGAAATGGCTAGAGTCTAATATCTTTTCTCATTTTTTTCACTTGTCTTTGACCCCTAACATTATGCAATTCATACAATTGATATTTATTTTTTCCTTTCCCTACATGTATAGGTTATTCATAACATTTTCTGGTTTATCTTTTATATAAACCAGATAAAAAAACAATTTCTTCTATCTCATACAGTATTATTTTACTTTATGTTAACTCATATATTTAATACAGTATTTCATTTCCTAGTCTTTCACAAAGGCATCTAATTTTTTTAAGTATTACAAATTATTCTTTAAGCCTTTGTTACTTCCATTTTTTCTTGTGCAGTTGTTTGGTTACTTGTCCTTCTATTCATGTGTTATCATTTGGCTATTTGAGCATTGAAAACATTATAGTAATGCTTTACTCAAATTGACCATGTGAACATTGCAAATATTACAATATTTCACTGGAGCTGTTTTACTCAAATAACTCCTACTGAGCATTTATTAGATATATTGCCCTGCAGCATATTTATAAAGGAATGCAGATGTGTGCAGTTTCACTTGTTTACTCAAAAATACTTACTGCACATTCAGAACTAAGTGTTCTACGTGTGCCATAGAGCCCACTGGGGATTCGAAACTCATCTCGCTAGACATGGATTCGCCTTTCAGAATTCTATAATATGCATTTTAATATACATTTCAACATATAATATAACATATAACACAAGGTAGACATATTAAAGTTCAAAAAGGTTAAATCATTTGACCAGTCTCAGAACTAAAGTCATGGAGGAATGATTTTAACTGATGTTAGAATCTAGTCCTAGTTAAAATTCATAAACAACATGAAATTTTGAGATTAAGGGATTCTCTCATATATGCTTTTTTCTCCAAAAACTTAGCATTATTCCTTTGAATATAATACTGCCTCAAAAATTCAAGGTTGGTTACATTTTTATATTATAAGCTGAAGTTAGAGTTTTTCTATCTGATCTTTCTCTCAATACCCCTTGACCTTGAAGCAAATGTATAAAAATCCTCTAGTCATCTATGTTTAGGCTTCCTCAAGAAAATATTCTCTTCTGGTCTTTTATACTGATTTTGAAAATAATTGTATTGCATTTAAAGCAGTTACTAGCCATGAATTTGTGTAGCATATTTTAATTAAATATTTTTGAGATATTTGTAGATAAACACATAGTTGTAAGAAATAAATAGAGAGTCCCTGTGTTACGTTTAGCCAGTTTCCTACAGGGGTGATAAACTCTAGTACAGTATCACAACCAGGATATTGATATTGAAATAATCAAGCAAGATAAAGAATAATTCAGTCCCGAGGTTCTCTCACGCTGCCCTTTGACAGCCACGCCCACTTCCCTCCATCTCCACCTTCTCCTTAACACACTCACAACCACTAATCTGTTCTTCACTTCTATAATTTTGCCATTTCAAAAGTGTTATATAAATGGAATCATGTATTAAGTAAGATTTGGGACTGGCATTTCTTACTCAGCCTAATTTTCTGGAGATTCATGTATTTGATTGCATATATTGTATATGTATCTATACCTATGTTTATGTATAATAAAGTATAAAAAACATCTTTATATTGAATCAACCTATATTTTATAAATGTGAATGTTCAATGTATTTACAGCAAAAAGTAATCTAGGTTTTAATAGAGCTGTTTGTATAGTTGAATGCTGAATATTTAAATAACTTTTGTATTATACTGTCTTGTGTTTTTCTCCTAAGCTTTTAGATTTAACTCAATTATTTGGCAAAAAAAAAAGAAATGAAAAACATTACCATAATATAATCTAAAAACAAGTCTCTCTACACCATCAAAAAATTCCCTACTTTCGTCCCTGGCTGGTGTAGCTCAGGGAATTGACCATGGGCCTGCAAACTGAAAGGTTACCAGTTAAATTCCCAGTTAGGGCCCATGCCTGGGTTGCAAGCCAGATCCCCAGTAGGGCGAGTATGAGAAGCAACCACACATTGACGTTTCTCTTCCTCTCTTTCTCCTTGCCTTCCTCTCTCTCTAAAAATAAATAAATATAAATCTTAAAAAAAATTTTAAACCTTGTGTTTTTTTTAAAAAAAAGTTTCCCACTTTTTTCTTTTGACAGACTTTTTTTCCTTTGGACAGCCTTTTTTCCTTTGCTGACCATATTGCCCTATAAAGAAACTAAGACATTAAAACTATTTCTTTGTTTTTATTTATTTTGACTCAATTGAATTTTTATCCAGAGACTAAAAAAGTATTAGTCATTAATGTGCTCTACCTCATTGGGATATTTAGGATAAGCAAAGATGTGAAGATATTTTAAGCATCTAAATATTCCTTCTAGGGTCACATTCGATGCTACTCTCTCATGGAACAATCACGTCTGAAGAAAAATCAAGAGCTGCCCATGGTTTCCTAAACCATCTCTCTTGGTTGATTGAAAGGGAGAGAATGCAAAGTCCTTTTTGTGAATTAAAGACATGTCAGAGAACCACAAAACCCTAAAGCACTGCCTTTGTTGAATTGTGTGAGGTGTTCCCCAATTTTTGTCAGAGTGGTATAAACTTGATTTGTCATTTTCAGATGTGAACACTCTGCTGGTACAGACTGCCCCAGACTTGTTAAAGCTCAAAACCGCCGTGTTCGTTTGGGTGGCTTCCCTGATTTGTAGTTATTTCTCTATTCCATCAGGTGCCATGCTCCATTTCCCTATGGATTTGCACTTTCTTTTCCACATCTCTACCTCCCAAATGAACTACTCACAGCACTGAGTTTGGTTTCTTGCATTATTACTGTGCCTGGGATGTTTATTTCCTTGCATAGTTTTGGGTCAGGTTAGGTATTATTCCTGTTCCTTGGATCAGACACCCAGGAAAATAAGAACTACCTGAAACCAATTGGAAACATATGTTTATGTTCCTGACTAATTGGATCTTTAAGTATTCTTTTGTGGGGTTAAGTACATTGTAAAACTAAATGAACATTATTGATAGTTAACTGATTGATATAACACAAACGCCAAGAACAGTGCTTAGTATATAGTAGTTACTCAAAGAACATTCCATTGTATAAACAAATGAATAATTATAAAGGATAAAGGATAGTTGCTTGATGTAGACTGTCAAAATATGTTATTTTGACCAAGAAATTATTTTTCTGATTGCATGGCTATTTGCTTAAGTTACATACATAAGTGCATCAGTTTTTCAATGTATTTGACTACATAAACATAGAGTCTTAGAATATTTCTTTTTAATGCAGGGATACCCAAGGAAAAATATAGATGGATTAAATAAATTTAAAGCACTTAACAAAAAATATATTATCCTGGAGAACAATCCTTCCCTGGCTTTTGGTAGTTACTGCTGCTTTTTAAAGGTCACACTCAGAAACACCCAAGACAAGGGTTGAAAAAATATTTGTCAGTCCTTATACACACTTGGGTACGACCTGGCACTAGTAGCTAGAACTTTGTCTTGATGGATCAGCCAAAACAGATCATTTTTAAATTATCATTTTCATTTTTAAAGGCATTTAAAAGAGTTGAGATTGTGTGGTTTTCTTAACTATTAGAGTAATAGTTAAGAAACTATTAGAAAAGCAATACTTAACCAAGCAGTCTAAGAGAGGGTGTACCAATTCATATTCCATAGTATGCTGGGTGGGGGGAGTGAGGTTGGCAGGGGACAGAGCTGTAGGAGGTGATGTGGACTAGAAAGCACAGTTCCCAGGGGAAAGAGTAGCTGATTCTTACCCCTTGGTTGGTTACAATTGTTTAAGGGAACCTGAAACTTTGGCTTTTTTTCTGAACTCTGCCCTCCCAATCGTTAAACAGTGGCAATTGTTTCATGCGTTTTTAAAACCACTGTGTTTACAACAAACAAATTATGAGAAAATACAGAATGCAATTAAAGATTAAATAATATCAAATAAAAAATATAGTTACCCCATATTTTACTTAGCTTTTTACATTTTTGGAAAGTTTAAAGTTATAAAATCTAGTTTTAACAAATATATGCATATTCAATAAAACTCTGGAAAAGGAAAACAATGCAATGATGAACACAAAAGATACAGACTAGGAATTATATTTGGTGGAGGAAGGAAAGGAATAAATTATTAGATATAGGTTATTATTAGGGTCCTGTCTTACGGTTTGAGTGAAGGGGTCCTGAGTGCTACTACATTTTCAAATGAGAGTTAAATAACTAAGGGAAGTATTTCATGAAACAGAGGTTAAATTCTGTGCTTATTAAGTTTAATTAGAAAGCTTATTAGACCAAGTTAAACATGCGTACTCTTAGGTCTAATAGTGAGCCTGGTCCACCAATTTTCCATGTCCATTCTAGGAGAAGGACACAGCTAGCAATATGATTATTATGTAGGTGAGAGGTTGAAATGTAGGACAAATAAGAGTTTAATAAAGTGACTCAAGAAATGTCACAAAGTAATATCTGAATAATTACCAAATTAATATAAAAGTGTTGGCACTAGATCATGAATTAGGAAATTCTCTAATGGCTTAAACATTTCTATGTGAAGTATAAGAACTAAGTCTCGATGTACAGGTTGTTTATACATAGGAACTTTACAAGGTCACTTTTTCCAGTTGAAAAGAGTCACCTGGATATTAAGATAGATAGATAAATATTTAAACTTTCTCTACTTCCTTACCTTATCTATATATTTTTTAAAAAGTCTTTCCTATACTTCAGAAGGCTGTTAGGAATATAAGAACTAATTCACAAAGTAGAGTTTGAACCTCATAAATATAGCCATTAAAATAAATGTGAAATGTGGAAAAAGCCAGTAATATTATTGCTATTATCCTGAACTTATCATTGCAATTCTTATTTCTCTTTTTTTTTGATTCAATGTCATTTCAGTGGTATTTTCTAATACTACTCTGTCCTGTTCACTGTTCAATAGATCCATGACACAGATTAACTGCCTGGGTCAGATGCAGGAGGGACTTTAAATCTTCAGTTGTATTGAAAAGTCATTCTCAAATGGCACTCATTACTCCTACATCTGTATTAAAATGATGAATTCAACAGTAGGAAATCAAAGTAAATTATTTATAAGGCAATACTACCACATTTTAGGAGACGTTAAATTAAAATGCAAATATGATTTATTTTCTATTTTGGGCCTATCATTGATCGGTCTTGCATGTGGCACAGTGGTTAGTATATAGTAGGCACTCAATAAATGGTGAACAAATGAATTAAAGCCTTGACCTTTTTTCCTTTAATTGATCCTCAAAAAAACTTGATAGAAACCATAAACATTTATCGCTAAAACACAAGCATGCATGCATGTATTATTGTTATAGAATATGTTTGAAAGCACATATGCCCACAAGCACATGTATCCTCTATAATTTCTGCATTCCCATTGCCATGGAATAATAATGTTATCAAAGGATAGAAGCATTAGTAAGGAAAGGAAGATGAGAATAGTTAAAATAGAAATAATTCTACCACTCATACTAGATTTTTAAAAATTACTTTTTATGTTCTATACCATGAGTAAGTGCTTTGACATTTTTCCTCACTTCAATCAATCATTCCTAACAGTATTTGCTGTCAACACTATATAAGTTCCAAAGGACACATTTTCACTTGCTAGTAGATTAGGATATTAATTTTATGTACTTTCAGAAAATGATCTTCAAAGAACCAAACGATCACATGGAGTGATTTTGAGCTCCAAATGTTTCTAAAGGAAAATGATAAGGGGGAAGCAATGCAAAACGAGATCCAAGTTTATGAAACTGTTTTTACTATTTAATTCAAATATGTTTTACTATAGTATTTATTAGTCAATAAGAAGTGATTTAAACATTGTAGTACTATGACTTTCTCATTGTTCTTGCATCCCCTGGCTAAAATGAATTTAAATCCCCTTTTGTCCTGAGGACTTTGGAACAATTATTGCTCTAAGGACAACTGGAGATGCTCCATGTTGTTTCAGGTCTGATAATAGGAACAAATGAGTTTAACATCTACATTGTTAAAAACTGCAGCTGAGAGTCAACCTCCCTAGTTTTGCCATTTATTAGCTGCATGACCTTGGAATAATCACTTAACTACTCTGAGCCTCAATTTAATTATTTAAAGTGTGGATGCAAATACCACTTATGTCATAAGGCTCTTATATAGATTTAGTGAAATGATTCTTATAGGTCTTATGCATCTAATATTTAGAAATGTAATAATAATTTAAAGTATTTCTGATATTTTGATAAGCTTATTGTTATTAAGTTCTTATATATCATAACTGCACTTGAATGATTCAACTTAAATCTTAAATGCTGAAAATTTGAAGGGTCTGTAGCATCTTCTTTATTTTTTAAAATATGTAATCCTTATGATATTTTTCCATTACCATTTAGTCACCTTCTATCCCCCTCCCCCGCCCCCAGTAACTGCCACCCTTTTGTCCATGTCCATATTCAAACTATAAATCTTTGGAAATCAGGATTTATAACATCAGCTCAAATACAACTTCAACACAGCAATAGTCGGTGAAACTTATAATAAAGACAATTTTTTTATTTTGCCAGAAGCTTTACTCTCTAACTTTATCTCCCCCTTCTTCTACAAAGATTAGCTAGAAATATTCAACATACATGAAATGGAACTACTCTTGTGTAACATAACTATATTTCTGCATCCTGTTAGTTTAGGCTGAGGCACTGGCTTTACTTTTTCAGTGCTGTGCATGGACAGGCTTTGGTTTTTATGCCACGTGATCCAACCTGCTTATATTCCTGGGCTGTTTTCAGCCACATGGCTTTTAGGATATTAGAAGCATTTAGGCATTTAAGTTCCTAGAAACACAGCTTGCAGTAACAAACATGTCATAAACATTAAGGGGGAGACTTTATGTAACTCATTAAAATACCAATCTATGAATATCAACATAAAGCCCCCAGTAATATGACTGAAGTTGTTAAAATGATCTCTTCTCTCATTTTGCATAATCTTCCATTTTAAAATGTCATATAAACAATTTCAAAACTCCCAGGAGTGCTCTAAATATTGTAAAGTGGATGCTTCATACCAATTTATCTGATGCCTTACTCAATGAGGCTTTCAGTTACAACTAGACCAAGTCACAAAAAATAATTAATCTGTCAAAAACAACAGCAAAAAATAAACACACTTTCTTTTTAAAAAATCTGTTCCCTCTTAAATTACAAATTTGGTGAACATGATTTTGCTCACATTGCTTCCAGTTACGTTTGTCACATTTATATCAGGCTGTATAGTTTACATGCACTTCTATGTTACTGGTTAGCACTGTCTACCTCACAGATGTTCCCAGCAAACACATGTCTCTACCTAATGCTTATTTATTTACTGCAGCTCGTAGATTTCTAGCAATGCCCTTGGGTCACCTCTCTCAAAGAGAAGGGTCTCCCAAGTCTCAATCATTGCTGACTCTCCAGATTCCTAAACCTCACACTGGCCTATGAAATAGTAGGCATCATTTTTTTCATACATTAAAGGCAAATAAACTGAGGTTCAGAGTACTTTGCTTAAGATGACAAAGCCAAGAAAAATAAAAGTTGGACTGGAATCTATGTTTTTCAAACCTTGGCAGAGACATCCTTATTGTCCAGTTAGCAAAAGACTTTTGACTACACCAATATTTAGAGTGGTCCCATGACTGTGGACTATGTGTCTCCTTTAAAATTTATTATGAATTTGGTTTTTCCTATTTGCTAATTAAAAATCATGGTCTGCAAAGTGTGGCCAGTGAAGCAGTACATTGAGTTTAGACTTGCATTTAAATCTTACAAAACTAGGAATATACGTGAAGAATCCTGAAACACCAATTCAAAAGTATTTATGCACCCCCATGTTCAGAGCAGTGCTATTTACAGTGGTAAAGATTTGGAAACAGCTTAAGTGCCCACCAGTAGATGAGCACATAAAAACAAAACCATGGCACATTTACGCAATGGAATGCTACACAGCAGAAAGAAAGAAGGAACTCCTACCTTTTGTGACAGCATGGATGGAACTGGAGAGCATGATGCTAAGTGAATAATCCAGTTGGTAAAAGGCAAATACCATATGATCTCATGTATGGGAAAACTGTTGAACAAAATAAACTAATGAGCAAAATAGAACCAGAGGCATAGAACACACTGACAGCTATAAGTGGGGATGGGAGAGGTGGGGACTGATTGAAAGAAGGTGAAAGGATTAGACAAGGAACAAATATGGAGGACTCAAAGACATAGACAATGGTGAGGGGACTGATTATGGCAGTGGGAGGTGGCCTGAGTGGAGGAGGGCAAGAGAGGAAAAAGTGGGACAACTGTAATCTCATGAACAATAAAATACTGAATTTTTTGAAATGTAAGATTCACGTAAGTTTTAGAGGAGGAAAATAGGGAAAAAAATTTTGAAGCAAAAAATGTGGTAAAATATTTAATAACATAAATAACATAGGCTGACACCCTCCCCTCCAACAGTGAGCCAGGTAAACTACATTCGGACTATAGGATGCACCCCCATTTTCCTCCCAAATTTGGGGGTGTGTCTAATCGTCTGAAAACTATGGGTAACTAAATAAAAAAATTCAAGTCATAAAAAATTAAAATTAAAATAAATAAATAAATCCTATGAGGCTGCTTGCTAGCCTTGAGACTTGCTGCTTACTCATTTGCCAATGAAATGACTCAAATGAGGTAAGTAAAGTGCTCAGTTAAGTACAACTCCTAACACTGAAGTTCAATAAATTATAGCTATATTTTTAAATACAAAGACATGGGAAAATGGAATTACATATCAGGCATTGTTTGGGCTCCCACCCTGGTTCTCTGTGTCACAAAATGTTGTGTGACCTTGAGCAAATCTAAGTGTCTGAATATAGTTTCCCTCATTTGTTAAACAGATATGTGTAACCATATTATAGAGTCCATATAAAGATAAATGATTCATGGAGAGGTCCTTAAAGCCAGAGAGCCTGGAGGTCATGGAGATAACTTTTGAATTCCTGATATAAGAAATGAGAGGTGTGAATCCATGAACATGTGATAAGAAAAAAGTGCGGCAGGGTTCACTTAGAGACTGAGCAGAGATAAAGGAAGCGTGGGACTATTCTTATACCTTAGATGGTGGAATGAAAAACCATAAAACTTTAGGTTTAGAAGTTGGACAGTAATTTTTTCTCTACCACTAATTTAGTAGGGAGACTTAAAGATGTTATTTAGCCCTGGCTGGTGTGGCTCAGTGAATTGAGTGTAGGCCTGTGAACCAAAGGGTTGCCAGTTCAAATCCCAGTCAGGGCAAATGCCTGGGCTGAAGGACAGGTCCCCAGTAGCGAGAGCTTGAGAGGCAACTGCACATTGATATTTCTCTCCCTCTCTTCCTCCCTTTCCCTCTCTCTAAAATTAAATAAATAAAATCTTTGTAAAAAAGATGCCATTTAACTTCTCTGATCTCCAAATCCCCATGTGCTCAACATGTGGAATTAGATGACATGTGCCCACGGTCACCTTCAAGTTTAAGGTTCTATGTATGTATACATTATATGAGAATATCTTAAACTACATTCCACTAAATAGTTAGTATTCCACTTGATGTTTTGAAGGAATTAAATGTTTATACAGGAAATTCTGCATATGCCATCAACCTTCTGAAAATTTACAATAAAAACTTCTAGGGATATTAAATCTTCCAGGAATATTAAAGTTCAGTAGGAATGGAAAATTATTAACTCCTCAATTCCCAAACTTAATATCCTCCATGGAATTTGTATAATCACTTTTATAAATGTTACACTAGATAACAAAAAGGCTTTAAAGGTATAAAGTTTTAGTCAAATGTGAAAGATTTTTATTATCACCATCCTCATCACCATCATTACCAGCAGCACTATCACCATCAGCATTATCATCAACATCAACATTACTATCATATTGCATATTACATATTACATATCATATCAACATTACATTATATTAACCAGCACTATGTACTGTACCATGAATTGAGACATGTAATATTATTGGAATACACAAGCAAAGATAGCATGTGGAAACCATATACTCATTACTCATATACCACAAAGCTGGATATTGATGTTGGATTTCAATATCAACTCAGCTCAGTGTAGGATTCAAATATTCTTAGATAATAACAATTGAAATTGAAGGCATATGAGCCATATTCCAGTTAAATTTTCAGCCTTGAATGACTTTCACTTATGAATGTCATTCACCTGAATGACTTTCTCAGAAGAATTAACAGGATGATGTATGTAAAGTGATTTCTATCCCATAGAGGGAGAAAATATAAGCTGGCATTGACAGCCTTATAATTTAATAACACACAGAATTCAAAGCACTTTAATATCTAGTGTTTTATTTGAGATTTGTAACAATCATATGAAAGTATGATATTATTTTATCTATTTTACAGACAAACAAACTAAGGATAAAAGTGGGCAAGTCACTTTTTTAATGACACAGAATTTTAAATTTGTAATGATTATTAATGTTTAAACATTATATCCTATTTTATTTTGCTGCCGTCCCCTTCAGTTATGTTACCATCTCTAAGAGGAATTTATCACAAAGTTGGCTTATATGAAAGAATGAAGATTTCAAATAACAGTAAATCAATGTTTCTCAAGTGTTTTATATCAATGCACACAAAGAAAGTCACTGGGATCAATGAGCCAACTGGTTACGGCTGGTGAGGAACGGGCCCGGAGGGTAGCCAGAGGTCAATATCTAATTCTCCTGCAACCTCTCTGCGACACACCATTGTGCTTCTGCCCACCAACTGGGGCGCTCAGCTGCCCATGAAACACGTGATTGATTCAACCAAAGATGAGAAGGAAACTCTGTCACTTCCATGTACATAGATCTTTTTCTTTTTTAGTGTTACCATTACGAATGTTCTTATTTAACATAAAATCTTAACAGACACTCAAGTCCATACTCTGTTTCAGTATCTGAATCAAATCTGGCTTCAAAGTGAATGAAGAAATCCTATATACAGAGAATAATTTGCTTCACAAGGAGGTTTTTTTCTTTTCTTTATTCAGCTAAGGTCATGTCATTAGCATTTATTTTTTGTTGATTTTCGTCTATATTTAAAAAATGTATCCTCACCTATAAACATTTTTTATTGCTTTGTAGAGAGAGAGGAGAGGGAGGAGAGAGAGAAAGAGAGAGAAACATTGATGTGAGAGAGCAACATCAATCGGTTGCCTTCATGTCCCAATGTAAGGGATCAAACCCACAGCTTAGGTCTGTGACCTGACTGAGAATCGAACCTGCAACATTTCTGTGTACAGAGGGATGTTCCAACCAGCTGAGCTACACTTGCCATGGCAATTTTCATCTTGTCAATAAAGTCAATTTTTAAAACTTGACTTTTCTTTTTTAAAATTTATCTTTATTATTAAAATTCATCAATTGTTTAAGCCAATATTATATACAACTGCTCAACTTTTTAAAAAATTTTCTTAGGGAGAGGGAAAGGCAAACATTTTCTCTAAATTTCTCTCATGTTCCTAATCACTTTCTTCTTAGTATTATACTTCTTTGTATGTGTTTCACATATTTTCCTAGAGGGAACATCCATACCTACTCCAGTCTCAGTGATGCAGACACTGGCCGGCAGTGTCCGAGTCATTATGGATGAAATGAGACATTCACACGGACTACCAAGTCTGGTGGAGGAAAAGGGGCAGCATGGCTTTTCTCTCAAGGGGAGCAAAAGCCTTGGCCCTTGCCATGACCGGCCTTTATTGGGTTTCTTGGCACATTACCTGATGGTCCTCATTTACTATGCACAGGTTTTCTTTAGGTGGTTACCTTTTACAGAAAACAAAGGAGCCAATGCCGCTAATCACATCACAGAAGAGGGGTATTTGCAAATGAAAAGGCAAAAGTAGTTGGACCGGTTATACTCATCCTTGGAAGGTTTAGCATGTATTTTAGGAAGTTGCTTTGCAGTAAATGTCCTCAATTCAGGATGAGGGAGTTTTAGCAAAAAGCAAGACTCATAGCGACCTAGGTACATTGCAGGCCTGATTCCCCACAGGAGAACCTATCCATGAATGTGGGTTCTGTGCATCTCCCAGTGGGAGCTGGGCCCACACCATGAAGAACAGTCTGCTACACTCAGAGCCCTCAGAAAGCTTACTATAATGTAGTGCATATGGCATCCTAACTCCATAACCAAAGCTATCTATTTTCTAAACACTTAATTGAGTACTGACTACAAACCCTGTTGTATGCAGGTTCTGGAAATTAAGAAATAAATAAATACAGATTTGTTTTAAAGTGTACATAATTTAGTGTTAAAAGCTCAGGTTATACAAAGATTTTAATACATTGTAACAAGTGCTAAGGTTTAAATTTTAAAACCAGTAATTTATTTATTTGTAGTGTCAAAGAAGCTGAGTCAGGGGACTCAGAGTAAAATCCTGAAGTTACAGCTGAAGGACTCTTACGTGTTTAACAAAAACATGAGGCTGAGAAGGGGAGTAAAAAGAAGTTTGTTTCTAGCATTTGCCTCTCTGCATGATCTACAAGGAGCATGGGGAAGTCTACATATTTGGAAGAGTCTGAAAAGAAGTTATACCTGTGTGAAGTGCAAAGTAAGGTGGTGGTAGCTTTGTGTTCCAAACTAATGGCCATGGTGTGTTTCTTCCTGTTTATACCCCTGGCTGGTATAGATTACATAGCTGACTGAGCCTGATGTTTTCTAGAATCTATAGTAAATGGAGCCTATGTATTTTCAATATTCTTTTCTATAATTCTTTTTAAAGGCAATATTAATTGACATTTCATCTCTAGTTAAGGCAGGGGGCATAGAAAATAATCACTGTAGTATGTTTTTTCCCTCATGCTCAGAATACGCATGAGTCAATTAAAACTATGTCAAAACATGCTTGTTATTGAAAGGTCATACAATACTAAAGTTAATAGAGTGAAAATTGATTGTCTTTTTGTTCCCATAACTCATCCCCTCTCCCTCAACTGATCTTTTCCTAAAACACAATTGAGAGTGTTTTAGGTGCATTTCCAGACTGAATTCCATGCATTTCTAAATGGACATGTGTCTTAACAATATAAATGCAATCATTATATAATATGCTTATTTAAATGTTTCTTTTTCACTTAATAAAATGACCATAGACAAATTTCCTTACTGTACACATATGTTTACCTTATTCTATTTAACCACTTCTAAGTACTCGATAGCTTGGATTTATCATAATTAATTTTAAAATCCCTCTTCTCTTAAAATTTTGTACAGATCCATCAGATTAGACAATGTTCTAATTTCACATGGATGTACAAAAGTTTTATCATATATCTCTAACTGTTCTGGAGACTTCTATCTCAGGTCCTCTGTTCTACACTTCATGCTCTTGTTAGGGGCTCAAAAATAGCTTCAAAACAAGGATTTCTTCCTAGAATGACTTTAGGATTACTGTATGACTCACTTAGAAGCCACACCTTTAGGTGCCAGCATGCTCTTTTTTTTACATAGAAAGTACTCTGGGAATGTTTGACCAAGACTTATCACTGAAGGATTTATTTATCTAGATCAGGATTTCCCAAATTCTGTTCTGTGGTACACTAATATACTTCCATAGGTTTTAAACCCAAAGCAATCTCTTTGTCATATAATACAATACTGCCTTAGTTCCCTTTAGGTATTCACAGGCACCAACTAATATTATAGGTCAGAAAGTTTTTGTAGTAAATAAACTTATTTACCTATGTTTAATCTATCATTTATTAATATGAATGCTAAACCCTTTTTTAAAAAGATTTTACTTATTTATTTTTAGAGAGAGGGGAAAGAAAGGGAGAGAAACATTAATGTGTGGTTGACTTTCATGTGGCCCTTACTGGGGACCTGGTCTACAACCCAGGTATGTGTCCTGACTGGGAATTGAACCGGTGACCCTTTAGTTCATAGCCCATGCTTAATCCATTGAGCTACACCAGCCAGGGCTGAATGCTAACCCCTTTTTAAAGTAGTAACTATTTCTCCTGAAATATTGGTTCTTCACAGTTTGAGAACCACAGGTCTAGATGTCTAGATATTTCACAAAATGCTCATTAATAATATCAAACTCTGGTGAACTAAATTCCAAGTATCATCAAATGGTAGAGTTAAGAATATCACTAGAAATAAGTGTGGCATTATTGTGGAGATCAAATGAGATCGTGATATGAACAACAGGACATCAAGTACATAGCAAGTACATAGTGTTCCAAACTGCGGTCCTATCATCATCAGTTCCACTTCTCTACTCTGGTCATCTCATTGAACCATCTGTGGATTTGACTCTCTGGAAAATACTTACCAGTGTTCCATTTCACCTTCCTCAGGAATTAAGCTTTATCCTGTGGCACTGTGTAACAACTGGAGATGCTAAAGCAGGATGTGACATGGTCATATTTGAATTTTAGAAAAAAAATCTGTGCCTCTCTCTTGCTCTCTTAGTAGAGTGGAGGTTGAGTTGACAGAGAAAAGTTAAACCTTCCCCAAAGGTAAATTTTTAAATTTTAAATTTTGAAATTATAAAGTTTCCTGGCCAAGGCATAACATTTTAAAAAGGCTGGAACCAAGACTAGAACTCAGGATCTACTTAACTCTGAAGCCAGCCTTCACTCGGCATCACTATGCTGCCTGTGTTCCAGATTCTTGGTAAAGTAAGGCCCAGCTTTCATTATGTGACCTGAAATACATCTGAATCTGAAGAGCAATGGGCCTTGTTATGTTAGCCATTTATTGTAGTAACCTAATAGTGTGTGACTTTCAAATTCCTGTAGCTTATGCGCTAGGAAGTACCTTAGAGCCCTGGAAATTCAAGTTCAACTTGAATGATACCTTTAGAGTCAACTGTGTAGCCTTGCATGTGCCCTACAATTGGTAAAACATCAAGAGTTCAGGCCTAGCACATATGCTCATTATTTCTGCTGTTTTGGAGCAGTAACTAGTGACAGTACTTGAAAGAACAAAAGCAGTGAATTCTGTCTAAGAGCCCCTTGACCTTTTCAACTCTACTTGACCTCCACTCTGTGCTTCAGAGCGCTATTGTGTACAACAGCATTTTATTTTGAGATCACTGACCAGACACATTCCACCCAGTAGGGTGACCTGTACTTTGTGTGAAAAAGCTGTGTGTAAAGTACGAGGCAACATTGCCACATCAGTCCACATTTGTATTCCAGACAAGTTGGCAAGTGTGTGGGATTAGCTAATGCAACCAGCAATTGAGGCTTGAGCTTTGAGTAGCCCCAGACATTTGTTCTAAGGTAGGCTTTCAGCACAGGAAAAAGAAGGGAAAATAATTGCTCCATAGTTAGGGGAATAAAATTTTGTTCCGAATAGATTCGTTTCCGGATGTTTAAATCTCCAATCCTCATCACTGAATTTTTCATTAAATACAAACAGTTTTCATGTTCAAACTCCTACACCTCTAGGATCTTACACAATGAAAACTAAATGCCCACATATTAAATTACACCTCATTTAAGGTACATGAGATTTTATGGGAACAAAATCATAAACTAAAATGTACTACTAGAACATATGTTTCTAATTTCCTTACTTTGTGGAGCTGAACCTACATGAGCATATAAATATGAGAAACGGCACTCACTATTCTTGCACTTGTCATTTGCTTCTTTAAATCAAGCAGACGTTTCTGCTTCTAATTTGTAACCACGCTCTCCTCCATCTATTCTTTTACCCTATGTCATGTATGTGAAAAAAGTTTCCCATCTTTCATGAGTAAAGACTTCTCTTTCCCCTCTTGGAAATCTCTTCGCCTCCGGACTGGCTCTTGATTATGCTTCCTGAAATGTCCTGTGGAATTAAGAAAAAGCAGGACAGGAAAAGCGACTAAACATATTTCTTACGTTCAGTCATACCGCCCATTTTCAGCCTCAACAAAATCATTGTAAGTTATTATGTGCCACCTGCATCTAATTATTTTTTCTCTTTTAAGAGGTAAACTCCTTGAAAGCACAATTTTTTCACTTAAAATTTAACCCATTTTGAAAATTGACTTTCTGCATGTTCTACAAGAGCTTCTGCATAAAAGGAAGGCTTGATAACCATAAAATGAAAATAGCAGGGTCATACAAAGGAAATGTAACCTTGTTTGATTCTTTCTTGCTTTAACTGAGAGAAGGGTTGTGCCCTTTGTTAGCTGAAAATCCACCAGGATCTCTTCCCTTTTCTTTTATTATCTTCTATCTAGAGGGGGAGATTATATTTTCTACCTCTCCGATGACATTTTCAAAATAATTCTTGTTCTGTAATAACCTTTTTAGGGAGAAGGAAAAAATGCAATTTACAATATCCCCATGATTATCAGGTGGCAAGCTTGACCTTCAGATTTAACCAGGGCATTGTTTTTAAGCCAAAACTAGAGCTAGATCTCCAAAAACAAAGATTGCTTGCTCTGGCTTCTTCAACCTGGGGAGAATCATTCCTGTCCATGGTTATTTTATGGCTTTTAAATAATAGAGAGAAAAAAGATTTCTTTCTTTTTCATAGCTGGGACTGCTCTATAGTCAGAAATGTAAAAAAATTATTTCAGCATCACATCATTTTAAAAATAAAGAAATTAAAAGTAAAATTGTTTTAAAAGTAAAGAAATTAAAAGTAAACAAATGACAAATAAATATCCCATCCTTTAACTAAGATAAGGAGAGAGCTTCTTAAGATAGTAAGCATGTATGAAATATCCTCATATTTTGAGGAGGACTTGGAACCAGCAAGGAAGCAGATGTCAATGCTACCAGTTATGCATTTGTGTGGTCAGCTAGTGGAGCCATAGATGCTTAGTCTAACTCATACAACGTGAGGCTCTCTGGCATATACTCCAACTGTGAGGGAAAGGAGAAGTAAAGTCTTTAAAGACAAGATTTATTGGGAATAAATTTCATTATTGTAAAGATTCCTTTATAATCCAAGGCTTGGTTGGCTGAGCCTAAATTTTTCAAAATCCAAAGGTTTAAAAAAAATTCATCATTCATACCCACAAGTAGGAAACATTTCTGGTTGAGAGCAAAGGAAGAGGAGGGAAGCAAAAGGCACAGACAGTATTAGGGTCATTAAGTCGAGATGGTCAGGAGAAACTTCCAGGAAGTTCCTGTTCCCTTGGCATTGGTAGGGGACACCGGAAGCCCCATAGAGGAGCCCCATGTTCAGCAGAGCACTACATCCAGAACAGCCCAGGAAAAATAGCTGAAAGAGACCACTTTGTGGCCTGCAAGCTGTAAAATGATGCAGGGAATGCAGGGTAGGGTTTGGGAATCCCTGGAAAGTGTTCTGGAAAGATACTCCAAATGACCTATGACTAGTGAGCATCAGCATTTGGGGCATTTGAGGAAAATGCAACAAAAGGCAGACTTTCACTTTTTACTTTATACTTCAGTATCATTTGAATATTTTATTACAGTGAATGTGTATGTGTGTATGTTCTTATTTGTGTACTTAAACTCAATTTTAAATTTTAAGAGAAAAATCAGTAAATATAGGAATACATAAATGGTGAAATTAAAATCATTCATAACCAATTGCAGCTTCCAGAAATAAGCATTATTCACATCTACCATATAGAATTCCAATATCATCTAGAAATATATTTTTATAAAAAATTACAGTTGTAATCCATTATTCCTTAACTACACAATATATCATGAAAACTTTCATACATAATTGGAATCATGGTAATTATAAATGTCACTTTCAGTACAAACTTTTAATAAAATTTTAAATACCTGTACTTTCTTAAAAATACAATACTAATGCAAGAAAACATTTCCCCACTAAATAGCCTTTAAAATAGCTGTATGGATAGTATTTGCACGCATTTCTATATCATAATGTATTTAACTAATGTCCTATTATTGTAGTTTAAAGATTTTGGAGAGAGAATGTAGCAAAATAAAAGCAATGCTGAAGACAAATTCTTTCACACATCCATAAGTGTTTTCTTTGAACAAGTTTCCTTAAGTAGAATTACTGCGTTAGAACCAAGAAAAATCTTAGACTACTTAATACATATGATCAAATTTCTTTCCAGAAAGTTCAAACCAATTTTTACCTGTACCAGTAAGAGAACACTTATTTTGCTATTTTATAGTGAGAATTAACATTTTGTTCTTCACAACAAGACCCATGAAAATAATGCCTCATTGATGTTTTAATTGTCATTTCTGTATTAATCATGTTGAGAATATTTAAATTTTCCTATTTTCAGTGGGAGTTTGTCTTTGTTCTTTTGTGGATTTCCTTCTTATGCCCTCTTCTCATATTACTTTTGGAGTTGAAAGGACTTACAATTCAGGTGTTTACACAAGAGTCCTATAACAGATAATGCAAAACTCTGGTTTCAAGAAAAGTTAAATGTTTCTCATGTCAACCATGTAAAAAACACTGTAACATTAAATGTGAACTCAACAAAACTTCCTTCAGGAACCAGAGAAAACATGACCAAGGCACTTTGCTTCAGAATGGTTTCATAGCACAGGTTTAGCCATTAATGTTTTTTAAAGCCAACATTATAAGCATTCTCTCATAATCTTCTCTTAAATCTATGAGATAGCTACTAGTAGGACACCCGTATAACAGGTGAGAAGATTTACACACAGAGAGGATAAAACTCGTAGGAATGGGAAGTGTTGTGACCAAGGTACTTAATATGTCCTTAAACTGTGTCTTACTATCAAACTGCTGGCGTTCTTCAAATGACGGTATGCAACTCTTTGCACCCTGGGTGGAAAGTAGCCCCCCCCCCCCGCCCCAGGTAAGGCCCAGGTCTTCATTCTTTCACTGTCCTTCCTCATCTCTCCATTTTCCTTTCTCCTCACTGGCGAATAGACTTCCCTGATGGGTAATTACTTGGTAATTTTTCAAACTGACCAATAGAATCCTAACTCTTGAAATTAACTGCCCAAAGCATCTTATGCATCACCTAGTCCAAGACCAGATTTTATAATCCAGTCTGCCAGGGAAATGCTTACATGTCATGAATGGACAAGTAGGTACAGTACTTCTCTCTTTTTCAGTGCCCTTCTACCCTACTTAGGAGCTCTGGATCATGGATGAGAATGGAACACAGCTTCAGCATCCCTTTCAAGTTCAAATATGGTTCAGATGGAAGATCTCTAAGAGAGACAATTTAATTGGGTCAAAAAGGTACCCTCCTATTTGGGGTGCCCCTATTGGGCTATTGCACTGGGTCGCTCACTCCATAGATTACTGGATACATCTAGACCTGACATATTTCTCTGGTCTTGTCAGTTGAGGTTCCAGTTCTAAGATCACATGTTTAAATGCATTGTCACTTCTGTATAATAAGCATCTGGTAGGTGCCTGTAGCTCTGACAATTATGATGAGCCTCTTGAAAGAAAGCAGAGTAACTGGCCTGAATCTTGTACAATACCTGCTGGCAAGGTTCATTCTAGCACAGACCCGTCTGTTTTGTTTATGTGTATTTGTACTTAGCCATGATACTTTAATTTCTCCTCTCCTCTCCCTCTCCTCTCCCTCTCCTCTCCTCTCCCTCTCCTCTCCCTCTCCTCTCCTCTCCTCTCCTCTCCTCTCCTCTCCTCTCCTCTCCTCTCCTCTCCCTCTCCTCTCCCTCTCCTCTCCCTCTCCCTCTCCTCTCCCTCTCCTCTCCCTCTCCTCTCCCTCTCCCTCTCCCTCTCCTCTCCCTCTCCTCTCCCTCTCCTCTCCCTCTCCAAGTGAGTCTTGAAAAAACACTTTTCATCTCAGATTTGGATGAGTAGGGGTTCTAAATAATGACTACTACTAAGAACAGGTGCTTCTAATAAGAACAGGTGCTTCATATTTTCTCATTAAATTTACTTCCTAGAATAACATTTCTCAGCACAGGACCCTGATAATACCTACCCAGTAGGTCTGAAGCATGGCCTAAGAGTCTGCATTTTCAGTAAGCACCCCAGGTAATTTGATTCATGTCAGAGTTTGAGAACCACTGCTTTATGCAATAGACATTATCCACTTCATTTTTCTATTAAGGAAATTGAAGCTCTAAAAGGCTAAGAAATTCACCTGAGATTATACAGCTAACACTGAAGGTTTCTCAAAAGTTCTTTTCCATAAAAGAAAGTTTCTACTGATGCTTAGTTTGCAATGTGAACATTTACTTGTTTACAAAAATGTTTGCTATCAACCTGAAGGAGATTTCAAGGTGTCTATGACTATGTAGCATCTCTGTGTATTTCATCTCATTTAGGCTAACTGCAGCTTCCCATTTGTGTGTGACTACAAAATTATAATTTGAGTACCTTCACATTCCTCATAGAAAAACATTGCAAAGGCAGCAGTCAAGTAAAGACAGCAGTCAAGTAAATTTGTGAAGCAAAAGGTGAAAGAGTTGGTGGTACGTCATCAGGGGACTGAAGTTGTGGTTCGGCAATTTTGTTCCAGACACTGACAGTGTATGTTTGGTGAGATGCTGAGTAGGCTCGGCATTCCACACTTGTTCCATGTGGTAGGGGCAGGAATGCTGCCCTTCACATAGGACAACCTGAGCATGTGCATGGCATTTGGAGTGTTACTTTTGCTCCAGGAGAGAAAGCAGAAGAAGATGGGACTGAAGCTCTGTGATATGCAACATCCAGTGTAGGTTCAGGGGTGTCCAGCCTCTTGGTGTTTCTGGGCCACACTGGAAGAAGAGTTGTCTTGGGCCATACATTAAATACAATGAGAAACATAAGCACAAAAAATAATCTCATGATATTTTAAGTAAAGTTATGATTTTGTGTTGGGCCGCATTCACAGCCATCCTGGCCGACATGCAGCCTGTGGGCCACAGGTTGGACACCCCTGGCCCCTGCATGTCAAAACTTGGCTGTTTAGGTGCTACAGGGCCACATTTCTGGACTAAGAATGATTTGAAATATTTGTCAAAGTATAGGAGTTCTTCACCTTCAAATATAAGGATTGATCTGCCTGTACAAAGATGGAACATAGTAAAAATCTGATTTTCTTGTACTTTATTGCTCATAAGACATTCTTTTTATGGAAAACAACTTAAAGATCCCCTAGAACTTGATCATAAAACTTGCATATTTGAAGTCAGAATCTGTTTTTTGTACTAACTTCTTCTTTCACTATATGTATTGTTGTGGACTAAATGTGTCCTTCCCATCTTCATATGTTGAAGGCTTAATCCCCAGTGTGATTATATTTGGACAAAGTGCCTTTGAGAAGGTAATTAAAATTAAATGAGATCATAAGTATGGAACCTTAACTGAATAGGATTGGTGTTCTTATAAGAAGCAGAAGAGACACCAGAGGTGTCTCTCTATCTCTCCTTAGTGCATAGAAGAAAGACCATATAAGAACAAAGGGAGAAGGCAGCCTTCTATAACCCAAGGAGAGCGATCTCTCCAGAAACCAGCCCCTCTGCAACCTTAATCTTAGAGTTACAGTTTCCAGAACTGTGAGAAAATAACTTGTTGTTTTAGCAACCTAGTTCATGGTATCCTGATAGCCCAAGCTGACTAACAGATGTACTAAACACAGCCTTGGTGAGACTTTCTCTACTACAGCATATTTACAATTTTTTTGAAAAATATAGAATTTATAGCTTTATTTATAAAATGTGTAAGATTCAAACAGACTAAAGCTAAGAAACTTACTAACACATATTTTATCTATTTAATAAGCTCAGAAACATTATCAGTACCATGTATTCTTATTTGAATTCTCATTTCACCTATATTCTAAAATCTACTAGTGTATAACATAAACATTATATTTAATTTTTATGTGTATACTTTACATGAATTTGAAGACTGCAACCATAACATTTTTGGCTATAAAACATGTAGTTTCACCATCAATACAAAATCCAGGAAGAATGACAAAAAGCTTTGTAGAGTTCCAGGAATGGGAAGGAATCATGTATAGAAGAATGTGATCCAAATTTTAGCCCCTTCTAGTCAGAATTGACCACTTTGCTTTCGAACTACCCAAACATAATTTCTGACTAACATCTCATTCTAATTGGATTAAATTAATAATTTTTAACTCAAGTGAAAATCTCAGGGTCTGTTTTGTTTTCAGGCACAGGCTTGATCAGGCGCCTGAACAATGTCACTACACCCTAATTTCTCCATCACCACCCTCCACCTGGTACCATTCACCTCCATGTTAGTTATATTTTCTCACAGGCTCTTGCTTTGTAGCTCAAGATAGCTGCTTTATCTGCAGATATTTCAATGTCTCATTTTCAAATGGGAAGAGAATGACATAAGCTTTTATTCAAGATCCCCAGTATTCTCATTGCGTCTCAGTGGCTCTGAGAACCAATTACTGTGGCCCAAAACTGTGATAACTGACTAAGCTTTTAGTCATGTGTTACATTCTGGAACTTATTCTGGAACTCCACCTGAAGAATACTGATTGAGAGTGGAGGAAGAGAAAGGTTCCCATGGGAAATTGGGTTACAGTTAACAAAAGAAAGGCCTGTAGATGCTGCTGCCAAAACAGGGTGCACCAATTATAAAATGGGTGCAAATTATAACCCTGCTTATGCATTGTATTAGAAATATTCTTTAGCTGCTTTATAGTTATAAGCCGTGCATAGAGATCCAATAGTAAGCTCGGCTTTAAAAAATGTTCTTCAGGTTCTCTATATACTTTGTCACTTTATCTTTCTTGTTACTTTTATGTAGTGTAAGACTCAATAATTACAATAGTTACTATTTATTTAGCATTTCCTATTTGCCAAGCATACCAAGAGCTTTCATTTAATCCTCTTGTCAATTAGGAAAACATTAGTGTTCGTATTTTTATTTTATTTTTTATTAAGTATATTTTATTGATTATGCTATTACAGTTGTTCCATTTTTCTCCCTTGGCCCCCCTCCACCTTGTAGCCCCATTCCTGCCAACGATTCCCTTCCACTTAGCTCATGTCCATGGGTCGTACATACAAGTTCATTGACTTAACCACTTCCCATACTATTCCCAACACCCTCTGTATATCCTGTACCCATCAACTAGTATTCTTATCCCCTGTACCATTTCTTCCACTCTCCTCCCACCCTTACCCACTGACAATCCTCCATGTGATCTTCATTTCTATGACTCTGCTACCATTCTAGTTGCTTGCATAGTTTTGTTTTGTTTTGTTTTGTTTTAGATTCTGTTGCTGATAGTTGTGAGTTTGTTGTCAATTAACTGTTCCTAGTTTTTATCTTCTTTTTCTTAAATCAGTCCCTTCAACATTTCACACAACAAGGGCTTGGCGATGGTGAGTTTCTTTAGCTTTACCTTGTCTCAGAAACACTTTATCTGCCCTTCCATTCTAAATAATAGCTTTGCTGGATAGAGTAATCTTGGATGTAGGTCCTTGCTTTTCATGCCTTTGAATATCTCTTGCGAGTCCTTTCTTGCTTGCAAGATTTCTTTAGAAAAATCAGCTGATGGTCCTATGGGAACTCTTTTGAAGGTAACTCTCTTCTTTTCTCTTGCCACTTTTAAAATTCTCTTTTTATCTCTAACCTTTGGCATTTTAGTTACAGTGTGCCTTGCATGGTCCTCTTTGAGTCTAACTTGTTTGTGACTCTTGAGCTTCCTGGACTTGTATGTCTATTTCTTTGCCAAATTGGGGAAGTTTCCTTTGATTATTATTTCAAATAAGTTTTCAATTTCTTGCTCTTCTATTCTCCTTTGGCACCCCTATGATTTGGATGATGATACTTTCAAAGTTGTCCCAGAAGTTCCTAAACCTCTCCTCATTTTTTTGAATTCTGTTTCTTCTTTCAGTTCCAGTTGACTGTTTATTTCTTCCTTTTGTGCCAAATTGTTGATCTGAATCCCAGCTTCCTTCCCTTCACTGTTGGTTCCCTGTATATTTTTCTTTATTTAATTTTGCATAGCCTTCACTTCTTCCTTTATTTTGTGGTTGCATTCACTCATTTATCTGAGCATCCTGAACACCAGTGCTTTGAACTCTGCATATAATAAGTTGGCTATCTCTGAGTCACTTAGATCTTTCTCTGGAGTTTTGATCTGTTCCTTCATTCAAGCCTTCTCTCCTTGTCTCTTCATTTTGACAGCCTCCCTGAGTTTCTGTGTATTAGATAGAGCTGCTTTTATTCCCATGCTTAATGTACCTGTCACATTGTAAGGGGTGGAGCCTTAGGTATTTGCCGGGGTGGGGTAGCCCTCTTTGCTGCTTTGTGGTGTTGTATGTAGGGGAGGGGTCAGAGGTAACAGTGCTGCTTGTTGACTCTGGCCATTTCCAATCACTTTCTGAAAATGTCAAACACCCTTCTATTTGTCGCCCTGGTGCTAATTCCCAGAGTGAGTGGGTTCGCAGATGTTCTAGGACCCTGGAGGTCCTTTAAACAGACTCTCCTGAGAGACTGGCAGTTTCTTCCTCGGTACCAACCCCCACTGGTTTATAGCCAGAGGTTATGAGGCTTTACTCTCCCATTACAGAACCCTGGGCTGTATGGTCTGGCCTGGGGCTGGGACTGATGTTTCCCCAGTTGTCCCTCCTGGTTTTTATCCACTGCACTCTAATGTGGGACCACAAGTTCCATGTGCTGCAGCCGCCTTGCTGTCGCCTCCACTACTGCCTCACCACAGCACACTGTCCTCTCCACCCCTCTTATCTGCGTGGATGAATATTTCTTCTTTAAATCCTTGGTTGTCGGACTTCCATACAGTTCAATTTTCTGGCAGTTCTGTTTTTTTTTTTTAATCAGTTGCTATCCTTCTTGTGGTTGTGCGAGGAGGTGAAGCAAGTCTACCTATGCCTCTGTCTTGGTCAGAAGTCTAGTATTCATATTTTTAAAATAAGAAAATGAGGCTTAGAGTAGTCAAACACCTTTTCAATGAATACATAGAAAATTTGGTAAGACTTGTGGACTATATTAGCCAGATAATATCAGAAACAAAGTAGTCTTTAAGTCCCAGTGACTTAACATAACCAAGGTTTATTTCTTACTCATGGTTCATATCCATGTGGGCTTATGTGGGGCTTTGTTCCATATGATTATTCAAGACCTTGGCTGACTGAAGCTTTACCATCATATAGCTATAGCATCTGGATCAAGGGGCCTTCTTCATCACCATGGAAGATGACCTGGAGAGTCACATACTGGACTGACGCATTAAAATTTTCAGCCCAGAAGTGGTCTGCATCACTCCTACTCACAGACAATTGTCAGAACTAATTATAGAGTTTTAACTATTAGAAGAGGCCTAGAAAATGTGGAAAAGCACTTGGATATCCAGTGAGCAGCAAATGTCATTACTACAGAGACAATCTTATATCTTTCCAATTGTAAGACTGGTATTCTATCCATTAGATCCTAATTTCTTTTGGGTCTAGTTAACCTTTTGGTCTAGCCAGCTACCTTTTATTTTATTGTTTTAAAATACTGTTTGTTAAAGACTTCCTTTATAGAAAATGTACAAACCAATGGGGCAGGGGAGGTGAAACCTGTACACCTGCCCACTTTCTGACCCCAGGCCAGGCCCACAGTGCCTCCACCCCATGGTCAGATCATTGGCCTCTAACCTAGTGCTTGTTCCAGAGTACAAAGAACACCTTTGACCATGTGGCTATCTGGTAATGTAATTGTGGGTTTAGTCCCTGGTCTTACTCCCACTCATTTTGGCTTGGACCTCTTGGTCCCCTCATCTTCAGACCTGCTTGTGGGCAGTATGTCTCCTCCTGGCCTTGATTTGCTGTCCCCACTGTCACTGCTACCAGGGATGTGGCATCTCATCCTTGTAAACTCCTGTACATTTGTGGATTCCCCACAGTTCCATCCTTTGCCCTGGCTGGCTGGCAATATTACGCATGCTCTGGCCCTGCCCCGTTGCCAGTCTCACCTGCCCTCTGGACATGACTGATCTCCTCAGCTGTATCTGCCCTCCACCATACCTGCCCCCACTGCACTTGCTCACTGTTTTTCACCTCTTCCCCCTCTCTGTTCACTTCCCCTTCCAGGTCATTGCCCTTGCTGGAAACACTTCCCCAAGACTCACATCCCACCTCCTTTTCTCTATTCAGTCCTCTTGAGACTGGGTCTGTGCCCTTTGCCATTGCAGCCTCAGTGCCTGGTACCAACCTGCTCCTGGTCAGAGCTCATGGACACCATCCAGGGGTGGCTGGGCTCCCTCTCTGCCCCCTGTCCTGTAGGTGGTCTTATCCATTGACACCAAGTTGGCAGTGTCCCCCAAGAAGGAAGTAGGAGAGCTGGTGTTTTGGGTGACAGCAGCAAGCGTACATCCCAAGATGTACCTATTTAGTTTTTGTTTTTTACCTGTTTGTGATAGTGGGTGCTGGCACCCAGAGCCATGTAATCATCAAAACAAACTTGATCTCACTTTGATTTTTAAAAAACTGAAATCTAAACCTGAAAATGTATATCTTAACCCAAAATTCAGCTCTAAAGTCATAGACTAGTAAATCCAGAAAGGGTATCAGGGACATTTTGTTCCAATATTCCTTTTATAGGGGAGTCCCAGAGAAAGAGGGTCCATTAAATATCTCTCTCTAGAAGTTGAGTGACTATGTGTAAACTGCAAGTAAATTGCAAGCATCATAAACACAGATGTTTATTGGGACCAGGTAGTTACAATACTGAGTACGGTGGAACTGGTAGTCAGGATACTTGTATAATACAGGTATGGTGGGGTCTGTGATAAAGCTAGGGAGCACATGCTTGTGTAAAGAAGCAGCTCCTGCTTTTTTTTTGCTTACTTTTGGCAGACTTTTTCCTGTCATTTTCTCAATACCTACAAATGTGTCGAGCACATAGAATCTCAATAAATATTATTGAATGAGTAACTGACTGACTGAATAAATGAATGATAAGTGAGAGACCATGGCTTACAAATCTCTTAATTTCTCAGTAAAAAAAAAAAAGAGAAATCCAAATTTCTTGCTAGAAAACATTTTGAATTTTTAATTTGGATGACTAGTCCATTAAAATGTAAAGTCGGTTCTGGCAAAATGCATCTACAGACCAAGCTAGACCTGAAAGCCAGAAATATGCTACCCATTCTTTGTTTTTTAAAGGAAATTAATTTATAATAATGTTATATAGGCTAATAACTCAAATATTACTTCTATCTTCTCTCAGGCTGGAGTCATTAAAAATTGTGAAATAATAATAGAAACGATAAGGTAGAGGATAGATAGGAATTGCATTTAACATTTTTTGAAACATTTTCATTTGGATTCTCTCCTGATCCTTACAACAGCCCGGTTAAATGGAAAGAAAGTAGCTTTCACCTCCATTTTATTGCCCTTGAATACATCTGGTCTCTTCACTGCTGTTCTGATTGAATGGTGATTATTTATTGACCCATTTTAAAAGCAGCCTATAGTCCATGTAGTTCTTGTCTTTGTACATTTAGTCAAACTGACTGACCTTAGAGAACCCAGAGTGCAGTGCTTTTACTTGCTCAGCTGGTAGCTTGTAACTTGTCCATTTTGGGATGAGCTATTTCAGTGGGCTTCATAAAGGAGCCACCTGCCTGGACATTCAGGAAGGCTGGTTCTTTAGATATGGCGCCACACAAAGCCACCTGAAAAGAACATCATAAAGCAGGTCCTGATTGTTGCCTTCGTCATTGCCTCATCTGGAAAATGTGTCTGGCTACCAAATACAGCCGGTTGAGAGATTCAGAAGAGAAATGGGAAACAAAGAAAATTAAAGACATATTTATTTTCAGAGTGTTTGTTTGTAATGCGCAGAGCAAAATATTGCGGTATCTGTTTGAGGTCATTACCTAGACATTATAGCTAACAATCCTCCATTCAAACATGTCTAAACAAGTATGGTTAGCCCATCATCAGATCTGGAAATGTAAGACCTAATACGCCAGCAGATATGTATCATATAGTAGATGACTGTCCAGTCCTTATTAGGCCTTCATTTGGTTTGAGAAGTTTCATTCTGCCAGAGAATTTATCCACCCTGTACCTTCAAAACTTAGAAAAAACTTAGAAAACTTAGGCCCAGGCAATTCATTTTGGGGGCTCAGAATTTAAACAGGTGAAAATCTCAGTCAGCTGGTGTGAAATGGATTAACAAATGTGCTTCATCACAACACCATTCATCCTATTCCCCTGTCAGGTATACAACACACATGCACACACACACATGCACACAGTAATTCCATTGTATCTACTAAATATGTGAAGTGGGACTGAAAATATTCACAGCCACAACTTTCATATGTTCTTAAGAAATGAGAATTTTCCCAAGTTTACAAAGGTTTAGCAGTCAAGGTGAATGTGACATTTGGGTTAATATTGACTTGATGTTTTCTTTGAGGACTTTGATGTTTTTAAAATTTGTGGCTGGGTGGGTATCAACATCAATGAAACAGTATAGCTCCATCTTTAAGCCTAGGACTGGGAACTATGTCAATCCATACCACCATGTTTGTGAAGAAATATTTATATTTAATAATAATTTGAAATGCAAAGATAAAGTAACAAATGTGCTTTATAGAATAAGATACCAAAATATAAGTTAAATAGGCCCTGAGTATAAATTTTCACTCTTTGCTCCAACACATTTGCCATTGAAAGTTTGTATGTAATATCCAAGTAAATGATGTCTTAGGATTCACTATTGATCACACTATGTTGGTCATTGAATCCACACTTGTAACCATCAGCATCTGTAGGGGTCTGTCTGATACTAGCCTACAGCATATAGCTGCAGCACAAACAAGGAAAGAGACAGAGCATCAGAGCAGACAGCAAATAATACTGCTGTGAGATCAAATCACTGTGTTGCAGAACCACTCACATGCCTGTGAATCTTTCCCAGTTTCCAAGTCAAAATATTCTCCTTGTCTGGTATCTCTAAATCCTGGGGAACCTAAATGAATCAAATGTTATATAATAACAATAAATAAAAATAAATATGTGTCTTTATTCACTCCACATAGTCTTGAGGACCTAAGATATGTCAGGCATTGTGGTGCATAGAAGAAACAAATAGATAAGAGAAAGGTGGGAGGTAGTGACCATGAGAGAGCATGGTGAGGATGTGCCAGGTGAAGCATGCAGCGAGAATAAAGGCAGCCCTGGCTGGTGTGGCTCAGTTGGCTGCAGCATCGTCCCATGCACCGAAAGGCTGGGGGTTTGATTCCCAGTCAGGGCACATACCTAGGTGATGAGTTTGATCCCCAGTTGGGCATGTATATGGGAAGAAACCAATCAATTTTTCTTTCATATTGATGTTTCTATATATCTCCCTTTTCTCTCCATTTGTCTCTCCCCCTTCCTCTTTCTCTCAATCAATAAACATTTTTTAAAAAGAGTAAAGGCAAATGACAAGACAGTACATTAGCAGAGTTTCAGTTATTTATGAAGACAGAAAAATAATGTATAAGAGGAATAGAAATGAGAAAATATGAAACAAACTGGGTTTAGACATTTGGTTTCTATACTGAAAATTAAGAGCATGCAGAATGTCCTTCAGTCAATATCACAGAATGCCTATTCTGAAACCACTTGCTAGAAATTGTATTTTTGTAGTGTCTGGCATTTATCTCTGCCAAATGCTCACTGAGACAATATTTTTAAAAATTGTCACAAGGATATACATATACAAGTATACTGTGAAAGATCTTCATGTGACTCTTATTCATCATACCCCCTTCCAGAGGGAAGAAAAAATAGTGTAATGGATGTGCTCATCATTCATTCCTTGAGCTTCATCTCAATATTGAGCCAGGTCACCAGGAAGTTTTAAGCATCATCATGCACTTTATCTCCTCATGCAGATAGCACAGCACCGTTGCCTTTTTCCAAAGCTATGTAGGAAATAATTATACATGGGAATATCTGCACATTGATCAAATTATTCAGGACAAATGTATTGCCTATGGCATTGTCCAAACCATTTTTTTTATAAATGTTTTACACATATTCCTGTTAGTTCTCTGGATTCTTCTATTAGGCATGAGAAAACTGTGTAAGCCACTCGCCTCTTAACAGTGAATGATAAAAGCCCATAGCAGAGTTCTAATGTATACAAAGGTTTTTTTTTTCATATAAGCTATATAATTTGGAGCAAAGTACTTAAACTCCCTGAGCTTCAGTTCTCTCATTTGAAAAATGGGAATAATAGTATTATATTAATAACAATAATAATAAATAATAACACCTATTATATTATCTGAGGATATTTTTTAAAAACTTGGTGTAAAAAGAATAATGTGTTTACATTCATCTGTTTAAATCAATTGTAATCCATACTTAAGCATTTGAAGGGTAGCAATCAGAAACCCATATTCCAAGGTACCTATGTAAGCATTTCAAATATTATTAATGAAACTACATTGGAGAGTCTGCCAAATAGTACAAGGGATGTTAGGAATCTATATAGTGAAATGCCATATATTTAAAATCTGTCATTGCCTGGAAAGGTGGTAAGGATCTCAGTTCCTTTTCCTAAACAAAGTGTTAAGATACAAAAAGCTCAAAAGCTTAATATTTTCAGAAATGTGATCCAGGCCTGGCTTTCCATTTGGTACTATGCCCCTCCCATTCCATGGAGAACTTTATTGCCTGACCTGCTCAAAAACTGACTGGCCCTACCTTTGTTGCATCTGCCTAGAATATAAAAGAAAAGGAATTTTCACTCATAGATTTTTCCAGAGTTCCTCAGTACGGAGTGTAAGCTGCCTTGAGAACGAGGTATGGCAATGCTTGAATCTGCTTGCCAATCACCTTTGTTAAAGAATGTGGTGTAAGGCTTGTTTTCATTGTCATACACTGCCCGACAGCCTGAAAATCTACAACCCCACTAGCTTCTGATTCTAGAGGCAAAAGCTATTTACAAGACCAGCAGACCATTACAGGTAATGTTATATATACCTTTCTGGTAAGTTTGTAGAATCTTAAAAATTATATATGATAAGGAAGTTTCTAAAAACTAGATTTAGGCATGAATCAGATTTAGACAAAACAATTAAATGGGCAATTAAATGTGTAGCAATAAGTAGACTAAAAATGTATTGCAAGAATTTTTTTTTAAGTACATATCTTTTGACCTCATGATTTTACTTCTAGGAGTTTTGTATGAGAGAATTATAGGGCAATGCACAAAAATTGAAATATAGGAATGACCACTGCTATATGTTTCACAACAGTGAAAACTGACAATGCCTTCTTTCTTGCAACAGATTATTATATTATTTAATAAATTGAAATACATCTACACAATATAATAATTTTCATCATGACAGTGATAATATAGAACTGTATTATTTACACAGAAAGATGTCCATAAGATATATTAGATGAAAAATAGATGTGTAGCAATAAGTAGACTAAAAATGTATTGCAAGAATTGTTTTTTTAAGTACATATCTTTTGACCTCATGATTTTACTTCTAGGAGTTTTGTATGAGAGAATTATAGGGCAATGCACAAAAATTGAAATATAGGAATGACCACTGCTATATGTTTCACAACAGTGAAAACTGACAATGCCTTCTTTCTTGCAACAGATTATTATATTATTTAATAAATTGAAATACATCTACACAATATAATAATTTTCATCATGACAGTGACAATATAGAACTGTATTATTTACACAGAAAGATGTCCATAAGATATATTAGATGAAAAATAGATTACAAAAATATGTGATAGTATAATTGTATTTTTGTTTATGAATGATGGAAAAACATTTTGAATGATGGACACCAAAATATTAGAAAACATTTATCTAAATGGCATAATTAGGGGTGACTAATTTTTAAATAATTTTTACTTATTTTTGCTAATGACATAATCAAGTTTTATACTCAGAGAAAGGAATAAAGGAAAACTTGGTATTTCTAACTCAAATCAAAGAACTGGAAAAATAAGCTTATGAAATCACAGGCTGACAAAATCATCCGAGTAACTCTAACTCACAAACTTACTTTACAGATCCACTGTGAGTCTTCCTGACTCTAGGAACTCTCATTCCTTTGTACTTATTCAGTCCTTGATTTTCATGAAGATTTAGGGTTCTCTGCCCTAGAGAAATACAGAATCCTTCCCATTCTTAAAGTTATTCCTTCCTCTTTCAAATTTAAATTACATTTAGGATCTTATTATTCAGACTTCCAAGGTATTGACTGTTTATGTAACTCCCCCCTCCTGTATGTTTCTTGTTTCTTGGTAGTTGATTCTAATATGTTTGTTATCAAACTGTTCGAGATTCTCTTCAAATAAGTTAACTAACAACTGATGAAGGCCATCATGGTGTATAATGGTAAACTACAAAGAGTATCTTCTTCAAACTTCCCTGTATCTTTTAACGAATTTTCAAATATCCATTCCATAAAAACAAATACGTTCTGCTAGGTGGTCAGCATATCTCATCTGCTATCTATCTGTTAATTTCAATGTGGATCTAGAGGCTTCTGAATGAGTTGAAGACAAAAACATTTCTATTAATTGTTTAGCATCCTCTTTTCGCTTTCTCAAGATATCACTTAACTTTTGGTTATGGTAGTAATAAAAATTGTTTAGTAATCCTCAGTAAAGCATTGATTCAGAAATGGATCACCAATGGTTGCTAAAACCTATATGGAAGTTCTGGGTGGGAAACATAATAACTACAAGGTTTCAAAGTATTCAAATGAATACTTTGAAGCATTCATTTTACTATTCACTTTGCAAATTACTTATTTAACTTATTTAACTTCATTAATACTGGAATAAATTTACATTATGTGCCTTTTGATTTGAAGTAATATAAGGTACAAAGTGTCACCTATGGAGTATTCTTGAAGAAACTATATTAAACTTAAATCTAACCAAACCTTTAGATCTAATTTCCAGTTTACAGGAAATTCAGACAACAGAGGGACAGGTTAACTAACCCCAGGAAGAAACAATTAAAAAAAAATACATTTTGCAAGGTGACTGGCCTGGTCTCTTCAAAAAGCCTATGCTGTAGGGGGGTAAAAATAGAGAGAGGCTGCCCTACACATAACAAACAAATGTAAAATGGGAATGTTTACTGGATCATTATTTGGAAAAAATAGCTCTAAAAGACATTTCAGGGACAAGAGAGAATATTTAAATATGAATTGGGTATTCGATGATAGTAGAGAATTGTTAAATTTTTAAGTGTGATAATATGGCTACATAGGAATATCTTTATTCTTAGAAGACAGATATTGAATTATTTGAGAGGAGGACTTACACATGAAATTTACATTAAAATAAACCCTCTTAGAATGAGAAAGAGAACAAGCAAGTGTGGCAAAATATTTTTAATTTTGAATTTAGATGGTATACATATAAGCATTCATTTTACTATATCAATTTTTTGTTGTTTGATATTTTTCATAATAGAAAGTGGCAAAATGGAAGGAGAAACCAAAAGAGCCAAGCTCTTTGTATTAATATTTGGCCTTCTAATTGCTATTGCAAACCTGTGCCATAAAGATGGACTGTTTAGAATTTTCCTTTCATGTGTCTTTTCTTTAAAACTGCCTCAGAGAAAACATTTTCAATACTCTTGTAAGTCTGGCCCTGTCTGGAGGGATTTATAGATTTTTTTTTCAGCCTGTTTATAACCTCCTGTAAAGCTTCTGGAACCTTTTGGATTAATTATCAATAAACATTTACTAAGCACTTCCCAGAGTTCAAGTCTCTCTCTACTAGTCACTGTAGGCTTAACAGTGTTCAGAATGGACTCAGTCACTGCCTTTGGTGTCAGCAAAATAATTCTGTTCTTTATCCAGTAATGAGATTATTTTAAGTGATCTCAACAAAGAAATTCAATCTAACAGATGATTGAACGTGTCCCAGGTGTCAGAGTGCTCTCTGCCGAGGGAGTGGATGAGCCTTCTTAAAGGGTGTGATGGTGGAGAGTCAAAGGCAATGTTTACTAAGTACAGAATCCATAAATCTGCTAGGATCACTCTGCTGCACCCACAGATAAATTAGGCATCTCCCAGGCCATAATTTGTGGAAATCCTAGTGCCTGCCTTCCCCAAATTTATAAACCCTTGGGTGCCACAGAATTTCAGGATCACCTTACCCTCCACTCACCTACTTCCTGTGAATTAATTCAATTCTTATTCCAGTCATATCAGCTCAGCCTGGTACCTTGATTTTCATATGAAAACAAAGATTGTTTTCGTATTTATTAAAATATTCTGAGCAGTCATATGGTCAATAACATTAATGGTTTTTAGGGAAGGGAAAGATTTAAAACCATAGAAAAATCAGTTAAGAAGTTCAAACCTTCACAAGACATTCCCTCATAAAAGATTCTGGACTGTAACCCATTTCTTTACCCTGAGGTTGAGCCTCTCTGGGAAAATATCTTTCTAATCTTGGCCATCTAAATTTCTAACTACCTTTAGGAAACTCCATCCATTGGGTACCTCCTTCAGAACCTCTTTCTTCCCAACAGTACACGTGCCAAGTGTAAGGAATTTAGTGTGAATCAGTACCTGATTTATCTGCCAATCAGTTCTTGGAGGACTTTTGCCTTTTGAATCAAGCACAACTTGGGCTTTTGTTGGGAGCAGGTGGAGGGTTGAGTACCAAGGAAAGAGAAGATAGTCAAAGAGGCTTTGGTGCTCCTCACCAGGCATAAGTCTTTGGTGGACAAGCTTTCCCAGTCTAGTCCCACTGAACTCTTCCTTCCCGTGTGAACTGCAGACCTTAATTAGTCCCCTGTGTGTGTGAGCAAATCACACACTTGCCAAAGATAACTTTTGGGAAGCAGTATTTCAAAGCCATAAGAGAAAAGCATTCTCCCACCTGCCTTCTTAAGTAGCAAGGGCATCTTTCTCACAATGTAGTGAATATTTCTCATTACTACACAAACTAGTGATTTTTAAAAATCTCTCCCCACTGTACCCCCCATAAAACACACAACCCCACACTACACAACTACACAACACCACACATGCATACACACACACACACAATTTTTTTAAATTTGAGCCTTTTTTAAATTGGAAGCGGACCTGTCATGGTTATTTCCATATCTGGAAATAGCTTTGAAGCCACCACTAATAAGATCTTAGACACTTAATAGGTTCTTAGACAAGGCCTTGTTCCTCTTTGGTTTTGATCTTGAAGGTAAAGGAAGAGGGCAAATTATATTTTATTGCAGCTGTAAGTTCAAGAAGGAATGGTTATAATTAAAGGACAGAAATAGGACAGTAACAGGGTAAGCAGTCAAGAGACTGAGAAGAATATCAGAAAGACCATTTTAGAAAACGGTGAATGAGAAAGCCAGTTTGCAAAACGTTAAGAACTAAATAGATCCTGAGGAATTGGTGAGGTAAAAACCAACAATGCTTTTATGAAGTCTAAGGGTGAAACTGAGAGAAATGGGAAAAACAAATATTTCCCATCTTATCTGGTTATCAGTTCAATACTTTCATGTACATGAAGCAATTTACTTAGCCACAAAGTTAAATACATAATTTTGGGAAGGTTTCTAATTTAAATTGTATTTGCATTAAAGGCTTTGAGGAGAGAAAAATCTGTATTTCTTTGTGAACCTGAATGAGAGGTATTGTCCCTTCCTAATTTTACTGAGAGGTTAAGAAACCAGCCCCATGGTGGGTGCCCAGTATGGTATTACCTAAAGAGACTGAGGCGTGTGAAGGAGACAGGGAAACCTGATTTATCTTTGATATGTCTTCATAGACCCAAAGGAGCCTGCAGCTTCTAAGTAAATTACTTGATGCTGGACAGCCTGGACCTCAGTGATTCTGAGGAAACTTTCTAAGCCAACAGGGGAGTGAGAATCGGATCAATTTATCAGTGAGATGCTAGCTGACTGGTGGAGGTATAGCTGGGTACTCGTGTGAAATCGCAGCGCAGGAACTAATCCTGCCTTCCAGACACCAAGCAAACCCTCAGAAAGGAATACAAGAGAAACCCGGGTCTGTGCCTCTCTGCGGTACTCCTGGAGGAGCTGACACCCTCCCTGCAAGAACCTGCTATCAATGCTTTCTTTTCACAAACAATTGTAGCTACTTCTCATATAGAAAAAGGTGGTTTAATGCTCTGCCACAGTTCTGAGATTATTAAAACCATTTCCCTAATGTCTTCATTATAAAAGCTATCATTTTGATCATCCCATAGGTAATATTCTTGTTTCTTAAGATTTCCAATGCATCTTAATCAGACATTTGGTTTCCTAAGTTAACCGCATCTGAGACAATTTTGTGAAGATTATGTTTCCCAGAACCTTCATTTCAAATCATTTATTAGATAATTGTCTGAAAATACTGAGTAAATGAATGGTGTAAAGTTTTATTTTTTATATTTTGACAGCTACAATTGTGAGTAGTTACCTAGAATGCATAATAGAATTGGTTTGGGTTGTATCCCAATGATAGGCAGGTGACATGAAGCTGTAACATGTGTTTCAAGGTAAACAATGTGAAATATGCTTGGAGCGGGCAATGTTTCTAACCTTCAGAAGGTTTCAATGATTCCTATTCATAATCCAAAGATACACTTAAAATAGCAAGCTGTATTCTTCACTCTTGTTCTACATAATTGGGTTTAACATTCTTACAGTTTTGACTTTAACAGTCTATTCTGTGATTGTAGATCTCCCAAGAACTGAATGTATGTACTTGTAGGGTTCCAAATATGGCCTGCAGGTACTAGGGGATACAGGGTTCACTTTAGCTTCATTTAAAACACAAATTGATGTTTATTACTAAGTATGTAGCATAAAAGTTACAGATCAAAAGTTATCTTGTCTATGTAATTCCTGATTATTTTAAACTTGTGCTTCTAAAAAATCTATCTTTAAGCTTCAGAGCTAGATTGAATCTGGTCAAATAAAGAAATAGAAGCACTGGAAACTAAAAGTTAATACGTGAAAAGTGACTCTTATTTGCAAACCATTTGTTTTAAATTTTAAAATCTGACCCTTCTATTTCTCACTAAACATGGCATAGCTTCTATTCTAATATGTTTAAAGCTACATATACAATAGTAGAGGGCTTGGATCTTTGCTCCCAAAATTGCAAGATGGAAACAGTTCTCTATTACTGAATATTTTGCAACTCACACAATATGGCAGATGTTTGTTAAGTTCCAAAATATATACCTGATGTATTTGTGAGACGTTCACATTAACATTCAGAACAGGGAAATAAAAGGTACATAACCATACATAACATTATTTGTGCTTATTAACTCTACTTTTCAGATACATTTTATATGAAGGTACCAGGTCAAATGAATACTCACTTGTTTCCATGAACCCTAACTCTAAACTTATGTCTCAGTGTTATGAAATTTGGACTTAAGTCATTGAATTGTGAGCCCACAAAGCTAGATTAAATATAGAGAAATGTTTATATTTATAGAGGTGGACAAACACCATTGTTTTTACAGTGAGAATTACCTAACTATAATGTTTTAGGAAAAACAGACCTGGTACAGATCTGATCATCTGATTAAGAGGAAGTTGGGGAGGGGATTTTGTTAGAGGCAGGGGAGAAACACTGTTTTGTTGACATTTTTTCAATAGGTCCCAGGGATACAACTCAGTTTTCCATAAATAAACTAACTCCCTTCCACTTAAAAATGTATCTGCTCAGGGCAGGTCTGCCAATTGCAGCTTTGCATGTGACTTCAGGACAGGGAGATGTGCTCCGGAATTAGTCAGAGCCCTCTAGGCTTCTGAGCTATCTCTAGAGCCAGATATCACCAAAAAAGGGTGATCATTCATGATTATAACAGCACCTAAAGGCCATTTTGGCCCTGGTCCAGACTCACCAGTAGCATAGTTGGTAGTAATCTAATTCTGCAATGATCTTTTTGTACAACTCTATGCCCGGGACTTAATTGTATTCATGTTATTGTGTATTAAGTCACTGCTTTTCAAATCCTGGTTGGGAGCTATTTTCCTGCAAACTTACTCAGTGAAAACAAACTATGGGAAGAAAATAATAGGAGTTTTCAACTGAAGATACTCTTAGCTCTCTGACCCAGAGAGAAAACTAATCAAATTATGCTAAAAGGACAGGAATTGTATAGATTCCTTTATACATTCATTCTGCAAATACCATATGTCCCTTTCAGTCAAGTTCCAGGTACTGTATAGTGAAGGAAATACACTTCCTGCCTTCACAGGAGTTAGAGTGTTGTCATAGCATTCTGGTGAAGATGTTAAGAGCATTATACTCAACATTGGAAGGGAGGGAGGGGGGTCCTTCCTTCCTCCGTCCCTCCTTATCTCCCCCGGTTCCTTCTTTCTTCTCCTTCCTTCCTTCCTTCCTTCCTTCCTTCCTTCCTTCCTTCCTTCCTTCCTTCCTTCCTTCCTTCCTCAAGCAAAATAATCTTTTATTACCAGAAAACTAGCTTCATTAATTTTTTAAAAATTTTTTATTGTTGTTCAATTATACTTGTCTCCATTTTTCCATTACTCTCCCCTGCCCTACCTACCCCTTACCTTCCACTTTTAATCCTCCCCATCCCCCCATTGTTTTGGCTCATGAGTCCTATATACATGTTCCTTGACTTGATCCTTCTCATTCTTTCCCCTGTTATCCCCTTCCTTCTGGTCACTGTCAGTTTGTTCTTTATTTCAAAGTCTCTGGTTATATTTGCTCACTTATTTGTTTTGCTGATTAGGTTCCACTTATAGATGGTGTCATATGGTATTTGTCTTTCACTGCCTGGTGTATTTCACTTTGCATAATAGTCTCCAGTTCCATCCATGCTATCATGAAGAGTTAGGAGTTCTTCTTTCTTTCTACTGTGTAGTATTCCATTGTGTAAATGTACCACAGTTTTTGATCCATTCATTTACTGATGGACACTTAGGCTGTTTTCAGCACTTGGCTATTATAAATTGTGCTGCTATGAATGTTGGGATGCATAGGTTCTTTTGGATTGGTGTTTCAGGATTCTTAGGGTATAATCCCAGCAGTGGAATTGTCAGGTCAAAAGACAGTTCCATTTTTAGTTTTTTGAGAAGATTCCATACTGTTTTCCACAGTGGCTTCACCAGCCTGCATTCCCACCAACAGTGCACTAGGGTTCCCTTTTCTCCACTCACTTTCTATCATGGAAGTATTCTTCAGTCAATGAGTTGCCTCTATACTATGTTATCCTCTGAGCTTACCTTTCTTTAAAAATGTATATGTGTTTGTGTGTACATTTGTATTCTCATATGAAAAGAGGAGAAAGATCTCAATGTTAGAGTTCTAATCTTTTCTTCATAACTTATTTACTCAGTACTAGGAAAATTACTACAAATTAAGTATACATTTATTTTTACTCTTCATGCAATAGCATTATTATTACCCAGCAATTATTAGCAGGAAATAAGAGGATGAGTAATATATAGTTCCTGCCCACCAAATGCTAAAATGATAACAATAATTTAATCATTTAAATTAGAGGAGTCAAGGCTTTAAGTTAAAAAAATAAATATTTTTTCTTTATATGTTACAAATATTTATTTTTTATATATTACAAACATTTATTTTTTTCAGTACATTTTCTCCACAGAAGTACTATTTCACAAGCTGTTCCAAGGCCAATTGTGCACTAATTCATTCCATGAGAAAAGGAGCTGATTAAATCAATTTAGGTTATACCACAAAGGGATCTCTTTCAAAGTTAAACAGGTAGCTTTACTGCAGGCCTTAGTCCATTGACTGTTAAAAAGGTGCTAATATATTAGATTTTTCCAAACTAATCTGACTGCAGAATCTTGTTTTTCTGGAATATTTACTAGTTCAGTCTTACAAACACATAAAATACATAGTATGTTACATATATAGCAGTTATTTGAAATTTGGCATGGAAATTTATTCTCCAATATATAGGGCCTCTAGGTAAGTTAATTCTAGTTATTCAAGTAATTCAAGTTGCCAGAAAGAAATGTTGGTTGCCAAAATTTATGCAAATTATTTTTAATAAGGTTACTTTTTACCTTCTCAAGACTGAACTCTAAAGCTGCAACTTAGAATGACATACTTATATTTAAGTTGTAATTTATTCTATGTAATTTATTACTATTTAATTTCATTTACCAATCTTTATTTTTCCATTTTTGGCTGTTCACAAAAAGACAGTGAAAGGGAGGGAGGGTGTTAAAAATAAAAATATTAAATCATTCAGTTGCTTAATTATAAACAATCCATTTGTAACAATTTTTAATTGACTTTATTAGTGTGACAACGGTTAATACAGTTATATAGGTTTAGGTGTATAATTCTGTAATATTGTACATCATCTGTATATTGTACTGTGTGTTCACCACCCCAAGTCAAGTCTCCTTCCATCACTATTTATCGCCCCATGCCTTCTGTAGCATTTTTGTTTTTGTATTTGAATTTAATCCTTTGGTTGTTTTTATCATGGCTAAAAGGTATATAGGCCAAATACACTTTTAATACCTACTTTCAAAATCTTTTGCAGAAAGATTAGATTTTATATTCTAATAAAATTGCTGTATATTGATTAGTCCATATCTACATTCCAGAAACTCTTTAATTAATAAACTTTATTTTTAGAACAGTTTCAGATAACTGCAGAATTAAAGGGTAAGTACAGATTTCCCATTAACCTTTACCCCAGGTTAACGCTTAACCACATACAGGTGCACACCCCCTACTATCGACATCCTGTACCAGAATGGTTAATCTGTTACAACGGATGAACCTACACTGACATCATTATCACCCAAAGTTCATAGTTTACATTGGGATTCATTGCTGGTGCTGTATAGCCTATGGGTTTTGACAGGTATATAATGACATGTATCATATCCACCATTAAAGTATCATACAGAATGGTTTCACTGCTCAAAAATACTTTCTGTGATCTGCCCCCCTAACCCCTGGCAATCATTAATCTTTTAACTATGCCCATAATTTTGCCACTTCACACTGGCACAGAATTGAAACTGTTAAGAAGGGGGAGAATTTCACCCTTTTTACCCTTCTTGAGTTCATATAGCTAGACTAATAATAAAGTTGACACAAGACCAGATTAAATGTAATAAAAACAATTTAATATATGCACAAGGGATCATAAATGATGATGGTCCTAGAAATTATGAACCAGCCAGCTTTTTATACTTTTTGGATAAAATGAAAAACAATAAATCTATGAAAAACTATCAGGACAAAGGCGGGTTAGGTTTGGATTGTCATTAGTGAGGAATCTGAACAAAGTTTGCACTTGGGGAGTAATTAGTAAAGGAGTAAGAAGATTTGTTTATGCATGTTTTTTGGCTCTGGATTGCTTAACTCTAGCAATTAGGGTGTCATTCTTATAGTCTGCAGCAAGGAAGGCACCTGTCACAGGGGAGATTTATTCATATTTCCTGCATTTGAGGAGACAAGGGAGGGTCAACAAGCCCTTCTTGTACTAGCTGCTTGTCAGGTAACTTTAATTCAAGCACTCAATGTTCTATTGTGGGATATTTGGGGGCAGCCTGCCCTGGACCCCAGTAGAATCATGCAGTCCATAATCTTTTCAGCTTGGCTTTTTTCACTTAGAAATATGCATTTGTTTCCTATATGTCTTCTCGTGGTTTCATAGTTCATTTCGTTTTAGTACTGTATGGTATTCCACTGTCTCTATGTACCAAAGTCTATTTATCCATTTAATTCCTAAATGACATTTTGTTTGTTTCCAAATTTTAGCAACTATAAATAAAGCTGCTGCAAATATTTGTGTTGACATAAGTTTTCAATTCATTTTGGTCAATCAATCAAGGAGCACAATTGCTTGATTGTATGATAAAATATTTTAGTTGTGTAAGAAACTGTCAAATTGTCACCATGGACACATGGCTCAATCCCCTGGAGCATCTTCTCACACACCACAAGTTTGTGGGTTCAATTCCTGGTCAGGGCACATACCTACATTGTGGGTTTGATCCCCAGTCAGGGAGCATAAAAGAGGCAACCAATCCATGTATCTGTCTCACATCTCTCCCTCTCTCTCTCCCTCTCCCCCCACCCTCACTTCCTCTCTATCTAAAAATCAATGAACATATCCTTGGGTGAAGATAAATTTAAAAATTGTCAAAGTTGCTGCACAATTTTGTATCAACAATGCATAAGGCATCCTGTTGCCCCACAGCACGGCCAGCATTTGGTGACATCAGTGTTTCCGAGTCAGGCCGTTCTAGTAGGTATGTGGTGGTATCTCATTGCCGTTCAATTTGTGATTCCCTAATCTTTCCCTATGCCCGCTTTTTATCTATATATCTTCTTCAGTGAGGTGACTGCCCAGGACTTTTGCTCATTTTCAGATTGTGTTTAGTTTTCTTATTGGTGAGTTTTAAGAATTCTTTTGTGTTTTGCTTAGCATTCCTTTATCAGATGTCATATTGCAAATATTTTCCCCTGGTCTGTGGTTGGCATTGTCCTTCTGTTGACCACTTTTTTTTTCCTGTAGAAATATGAGCTGTGACTTTAAGGTGATTAGTCATGCATTGTTTATTTTTTCCAAATTTAAAGAGATTTGTGATTTCAGATGAGCAAACTTTTACTATAAAATTTTAAATATATGATTGTGGGTTTTTTTTTTTGCCAGATGAATGTTAACTTGACTATTTCTAATGTATTTCTTAAGTTTATTTTAGACATGGTCATTGACTAGAACTAGGCTTTAATAGATATTTTATAAAATACTTATTTTCCTGTAACATAGAATTTAAGAGTCAATAAATTAATCTTTACTCTTTAAGTTTTATTTTAGTTTAGCAGTGGTAAAACATAGTATATGCTAGGGGGGGTTCCAAGTTTTTTTGTGTGTATAATCTCATTCAACCTTCAACACTCTCTGAGAGAGGAACTATTATCCCCGTTTTATGGACAGGAAATGAGGCAAAGAGGAAGTAACTTACTGAAGATGATACAACTCTTTCATACATGGTGAAGATCATGATCACACCTAGGCAATATATTCTCTCTGCCACCTGGGATTGTCTATTGTTATAGTGCATACTGAACACCTCGTTCCTCTTTTCTGAGACATTAAAATTTATCATTTCGTTTGGTTGGTAGTATCTCCTTAAGTTTTCCATCTTGTAGATTAATTTTTAAAACAAAAATCAGTTATTTTTTTCAGAGAGTATATGAATATTTTGAGGAGATTCCTGAGAAAGAAGGTATCACTTCAGTTAGATTATGTTTTCTATAAATGATTATAACTAGCAGTATGTAGCCAAAAGTTTAATGATTTTTGTATAACTCTATGATTAAGAAAAACTTATATTAATAATAACTAAAGCCTTGGGAATGATGTTAGGAATCTATTGTGATTTCTACATTCAAGTATTATCATTTATTATTTCTAAAATAATTAAACAGTCAAATAGTGCAATTTGGGTAAAAGCAAAATTTTAAAATACATATGTTAAATGTTGTTTAATGGCTTCTTAGCTCATTTTATAATTGTTGTTACACTTCGCTTAACATTTTTCTGGTTTCCCTTTAGTAATTAAGTACTTTGAGCTTTTCCATGCTATTTAAGTAATAGTTTCTACACAGTTTTTCATTAAGCAATCAGCAAGAAGATGACATTTCTTTAATACAAGCAAATTATTTTTTCAGGCAGTTAACAGGAAAAGGATCACATCCTTCAGGAAATTTAGCAGTAATTTTCCTAACCAGTGATAGAATGGATGAGAGGAAGGTTGTTGAAGTGTTTCCTAATCTTTCATTTTGTCGCATTAGGATTCATTAAATGCCAAAATTCAAAATGCCTCCTGTGATAAAAATAAAATCACACACTTTGATGGTCAGCTATACAAGGATGAGCAATGGGTGCATAAAAGGGAAATATAGTTTGATAAGAAAACAGTTTGCTTTCCTGAAGTTACATAATGTTGATAATGTTGAACAAATATGATCAAAATTAAAGACCCTTATGGGAACAATATGTACACACATATAAGTAAACAAACATATACTTATACCTAAAAATGTACTCCTTACAATACTCTTCAGTTAGAATATGATAATACATATTTACTACATCAATAGATAACTATATTTAGTGCCTACTAAATAGGAGGCACTCTGCTATTTTGACCTCTGAAGCAGACAGAACAGGTACCAGCTTCTGTGAAGTCTGCAGTCTGGTGGGGAAAGGGAGAGAGACAAAATCATGAACAGATCAGCAATAAATGAATATGGGAATTACTAGCAATGATGTTATGAGAAAATGAAACATGATGAACTCAGGACTGGTGGTTTATTGTTTTAGTTTTTAAATATTAAACACATAAAATGTTACTATTTAATACTATTATTTATAATGCAGGATATGGCATAAATAACACCTGCTTGAGTGTGGCTGGTAGAGTAATAATATGGGTATAATAATTTATAGTTTTAATTAGAACATTTCACCTAAAATGGCATATGGTGTACTTGAGTATAATATTGTTATGTTACAGAATTACATGCTTATGATTTTGTAATAAAAGGGGGGCATTATTTGCACCAGACCCTGTATTTATCATATGTGTATCTCACATATATAAAACTAAAATACACAGCTTCTCCAAATCTAGCTTAAGAAATAAGACATTTGGAGCTTTTATTTACCCTTCTTATCTCAACTTCTTTCTTACCTCACCTCCAAAAATTGCCACCATTTTTAATTTTGTGTTTATTATTTGCTTATCTAATGATTTTATCAACCGAATATGTACCTGAAAATACATTGCTTAGTTCTGCATGTTTAAAATGTTATAAAAATTAAATCATAGCTTTTCTTCTTATAACTGACTTTTTGGGGTCTACGCTATGTTTCTGTTATTCGTCCATGTTGATGTATATTTATATATTTTCAGTGCCATATATGATATTCTAGTTGTTCAGTTCATCACAGGCCATTTTCTCATTCTGCTTTCTATTGGCAGTTGGATTATTTCCAGGTTGTTTGTTTTCTATTTATTTGCAATTACAGATAACATAGGTCTGATCATTTTTTATCATACATTTAAGCCGATGTGTACATGTTTCTCTATGGGTATGCAGTTAGGTGAATTTCTGAGTCACAGGCTATGTCAGTGTTCACATTTTCTAGCTACATTTTCTGTTTTTCAAGTAGTGATACCTAGAAATGTGATGTAGAACAAAGAGAAATAGAAGCAAATGCCCTAAGGTGGAATGAGCATGGTTGTTCTAAGAAAAGAAAGAAGGGCTGAGTATCTAAAACACAGCAATAGGTCTAAAACTTAGGACGTACCCTTGTAGGACATCAGAAATAGTCATCAGAATGAGGAGTATATGGTTTTATGGATTAGACCAGATTGTTGGCCAACTTCAAATTTATATGTGTTTATTTTATATTAATAATATATGTCCACACTATATATTAATAATATATAGATATATGACACGATTGGGTATTATATAATATATAACACATTATTATATAACATATAGATACAAACAATAAAATAACTTATATATATGTAATTTATAGACTGACACAGACTACATAGAGCAAGCAGACAACTGAAGCCACTGTTGGTTACTGGGAATTTTGCATGTTATGAAAAACTCCAAGTAATGAAAACAAAGTGAAGAAAACCATAAAAAGCAAAGGTGCTGTGATGGATGTTTGGCCATAACTTTACAATTATTATTTTTCTAATGTAAAATGCAATTGATCTCACTCAAGATGTCACCTCTCATAATCTCCTTGATCCAAATGGATGTGGTAGCTGATAATTCTGGCTGAGAAGCAGCCAGCATGAGACAAATTAGATCAAACTCAGTTTTTTATTTAGGGTTAACTTTGTGAGGTGCCAATGAAGAATTCATGTTTAAAGCCTGTTCCACAAAGCACCTTTTGGTATAATCACAGAAACAGCTTAAGTATGAAATTATGGTCAGTTATTTAAGGTTTTAATATGTTTATTTTTCTCCACCAGATATGAGTTTCTCATTTATTAACAAACTCATCACAGCAGAAATTAACTACTAATTAAACATTTATGAAGATGAATGCAGCAGTGTCACCTGATTAATGAATGTGTCTACCTTGTATCCATAGAAGAAATAAAGTGCTTAAGATAAAATAATTAGACAAAATAGTTAAACAAAAAGGCATTGATAAACATATATTTCACTTTGTGTTTTTTTTAAATACTTTTGATTTGTATTATTGTTCAAGTACAGTTTTCTGCCTTCCCCCCACCCCTCCCCACCTCCCTCCCTGTTTCAACGCCCCTGTTATTGTCCATGTGGCCTTTATACTTGTTCCTGTAAACCCTTCATCCTTTTCCACCATTATCCTCCCCTTCTCCCTTCTGGTTACTGTCAGCTTGTTCCCAATTTCAATATCTTTGGTTATATTTTACTTGCTTGTTTGTTGTGTTGTTTAGGTTCCTGTTAAAGGTGAGATCATATGGTATTTGTCTTTCACTGCCTCGTTTATTTCACTTAGCATAATACTCTCCAGTTCCATCCATGCTGTCGCAAAGGGCAGGAGCTCCTTATTTCTGCTGCATAGTATTACATTGTGTAAATGTACCATAGTTTTTTGATCTATTCATTTACTGATGGGCATTTAGGTTGCTTCCAGCACTTGGCTATTGTAAATTGTGGTGCTGTGAACATTGGGGTGCATAGGTTCTTTTAGATTGGTGTTTCAGTATTCTTAGGATATAATCCCAGCAGTGGAATTGCTGGGTCAAAAGGCAGTTCCATTTTTAGTTTTTTGAGGAAATTCCATACTGTTTCCATAGTGGTTGCACTAGTCTGCAATCCCACCAACAGTGCACTAGGGTCCCCTTTTCTCCACAACCTCTCCAACATTTGTTGTTTGTTGCTTTGTTTATGATGGCTATTCTCACCAGTATGAAATGGTATCTCATTGTGGTTTTAATTTATATCTCTCTGATGGCTAGCGATACTGAACATCTTTTCATATATCTCTAGACCCTCCGTATGTCCTCCTTGGGCAAGTGTCTGTTCAAGTCCTTTGCCCATTTTTTAATTGGGTTGCTTGTCTTCTTAGAGTGGAGGTGTGTGAGTTCTTTATATATTTTGGAGACCAAACCCTTGTCTGAGGTATCACTGGTAAATATAACTTTGTGGTTTTTAATGAGTCATCAGCCTTAAATTTCAGGCATTGCTACTTGCATTATGCAGTCCATTTATTTTATTCCAGTGACATTCTCCATTTTAAAAGAGTACATAATGACTAAGAATATCTAATTTATGTCAAATATTCTTAGTTTATAAAATTATAATACATTTTAGCACTTTGGGGACTGTCATACTTAAGGATCATAGTGTATTTTTAAAAAGATGTTTACTTCTAAACATCTACCTAAAATATTAAAACAATTCCATTAAATATTATAAGTTCTATTAGGAAAAGACAATATGCCTTATAGTAAAATGGTTTTACACTTTTTGATTAAGTTTTACAGTAAGAAAAATATTTTACATCCTTTGTAGCACAGTGAAAAAATATTTTACATCCTTCCTAGCATGTATATTTTACATCTTTCCTAGCATGTATGCACAAACATGTGCACATACGTACATGAACAAACCTTATAACTGCATCAAAAGTTTCAGAATCAAAATTTACCACTAAAATATGCATCTACCTAGATGCAGCCTATTGTATTCATTTATTCTACTCTGTTCTATTCTCCTCTAGTCTTTTGTCCCTTTCTTCCTACTTTCCTTCCTCCCTTCCTCCCTCATTCCCTCCCGGCCTCCCTTCCTACCTTGTGTCTTTCATTCTTCCCTGTCCTTCTCTCATACTGCTGTGGTGGTAAAGAACATGACTCTGAAGTCAAATAAAATCAACCTCAAGACTTGATTTCATGGCTCTGAGATCTTAGAGGAGTGATTTAATTTTAGCAGTAAAACTGGGATAACAATAACACATACTTTATATGGCTTTTTTTTAGATTAAATGAAATAATACATGCAAATTAATCAATACAATTTTATAACCAATAGTAATTGTCCCATAAATGTAAAGGTGTAATTTTAATTTTAAATCAAAGTAAATAATTTTGAATATTTATAGATAATTTGAACAAAACTCATAAAATAGCTGATATGAATCTGAATTATAAAGTGGGCCTTTAAAAAAAGTAACTCCTAATTTATAGGGTGTCCTTTTTTTTAGTAAGGCTTACATAAAAAATGGTTTATGAGAAAAAAGAAATTTAGGTCATGAAAAGTGCTTTAACAAGGGTGAAAACAGCTTTTTAACAGAATTGAAAATTTTCGTTCAGGACAGTTTATAGCTGTAGACACCCAGTGAATTCCCTGACAGTTGAGATTGGCTTTGCCATTCATCCCCAGTTTAGAAATAGCATTCTAGTTGTAGTCAATATTTCTTATTCCTGCCAAAGCACAGCTAAAGCCAGAGCCTATCAAATTGAACTGGGCTGTGTGTAACAATGTCAGGGGAAGTATCATAAATGTTCCCAGAGCTGGATAAGTCTTTTTACACCACGGGAAGACAAGTACAGCACAGTGGGGCCTGCATGGAATTGGAGCTTGAGCCTCCAACCTACAGGTCGAACCAGAAGAGCAAATTGTTGCCATGCAGAAATGTAGGCTCCCTGTTACCAGCTCTTTTGATTTTTTACAGAAGAGACTGAAAATCTGGATTTTATGTGATTGTTTCCTATTTTTAGATTCTGGCAAATAATTTTTTTTAAATGAAACACTGTGTGAGGAAAACCAACACACTGCTGGCGGGATCAGTCCCTCAAGGTGCCCATTTCTAGCTGGTGATAGAATTCATCCTGATGATTCACATTTGCTAAAGCCAGAAGAAGGGAGGGTGTGGGCATTAATTAGATTATTGTGAATAAGAGTTGCTTAATATATTTGGAAAGACTTCAACTTCAAACACTGCATATGAATAATACATGATAATGACATGGATATTATTGTACTTTAAACACAACTGTACCACCACATTAAAATAGCTTCTAAATCCACCTCTTGTTCTTAGTTGCAGAACAAATTTGCATGCCCCAATTACCAGCATGCTAGTGTGCGTTTAGCAGAACACTCTACAAAAGAATTTGTGTCATCTGGTGAAGAATGTGACATAACAGCATTTCAAGCTACTGAACTGAACAATGAATTTTTAATTTTGTCAGCGACAAACATCAGCTATTCTCCAGTTTGATTAAGGAGTATTGGTGTCTTCTCACTTGTAGATATAGAAACCTTTTCTGGTTGAAAAAAAAAGAAAAGCCTTAGAAAAATGTATCATCTATGAGTGCAGTTGGTTTTCTGTTTAGTTTCACTAGTTTAGATTACATTCAAAAGTGACACAGGATGTTCTAGATTATACAGTCTTACAGAAGACATACATTACCTGTAGGAGTGGTAAGGTAAAAGTAATTATACCTAAATAGTAGGTAATTCTTCATTACTTACAGGTGCATAAATAAATATAAATATGCAACATTTCCCCCCTTATTGATTTGAAAATATATGCTATATCTCTATGCTACATTCATTTTTTCCCTCTCCAGTAGAGGGAATATGTCTTGCCTATATTCTTTTAAATCCCTTTTCAGTAACATATAATTTAATACTCAGCAGTGTAACTGAATTTACTAGCACTTAATTATGTCCTCCCACTTAAGTATATAGATCTGTTTGAAACACATACCATTTACATTTGTAGATGTATTCTAAGAAATTTCACTTATACATCCAAATAGCTTTATTAAATAAGGGTCAAAACATTAAACTTTTAAGAGTTATTGAAGACTGTATAATAACTATTTATACAGTTTCATTTCTTCATTTATTCATCAAATATATGTGTACTAATGTTCCAGTAACACCTGGTCATATGATTAATCAGAATATTTTTATTGACAAGGAACTGGTGAACAAGGAAGGTTTGGAAGTGTGGCTTCATCTCGGAGTCATCTAGCTCTCCTACTTGAATAAAGAGGAAAGACTTTCAAAGTAGCACAAAGCCCACCCCTGATGTCCCCCAATGTTTCATTGGCTAGAATTGGATCACAGTCATGCCTTAGCCAAAACTACTGACTAATCCACCAATAGTGGTCTCCACAAATATTTACTGTAACCTAAACTTAGCATTCTTTTATAAATCTTCATGTTTCTTTATACTAGTCTTTTGAAATATCTTTTTCCTCTCACATCCCCACCTGTTAAGAGCTTAGATTTTGTTAGCCACCTTTATCCTGAAGCTTCATACTTCTTTCCTTCACAAAAAGCAGTGACTTTAGTATCTTGAACTTGTAGTCTATCCCTATCTTCTCTAATTTTTCTGCTTTGCTTGTTATTAGAATGCTTCTCATTATTTGTATATCACATTGTAAAAATCCCTGAGCCTAAGGAGATTTAGGTTCTTATTTTTTATGGCCTTCAAAACATTCATCACTTTCTTAACATAGGCACTGGAAAAATATTTGATAAATTGAATACCATTAAAAAATTTAACCCAACAATCTCTAAAATTATTTGAAGTTATTTACAAGTCAAAACTAAAATAACAAAGCTAGATAATAGTTAAAGATAGAAACTAAGATAACAAAATTGGGTATTGCAAGAAACTTGGACAAGCAGGTCACTGAGGGGAAACATGTTGAATTCACAGATGTCAGGTTCTGTCAAATGTTACCTACAAACTCACGTTTTCCCATAAACTCAACACATGGCTATTCAATACATGGATAACTTTTAATCCTTATTGATGGGTAATGTCTACTCTTTTACTCCTTTTGGCCAAGAAAACTTGAAAGCATTATTTTTCCCTCTCTTTATTTACTCTATAATTGAAGATTAGAAAAATAGTCACAATGTAGTTAACATTATAGAAAAAGGAACACAGCTAGTAACTTGAACCATATATAGACTGTAAAATCCATCCTGCAGAAACTTAGTTATTCCTCAAAAATATCAGAAATAAGGCCATATAGTAGACATTGTTAATATTTTAAATGTGAATCTTTACTAACAGCTACAAAAATAAGTCCCTCCCCCTTCTCTTTTTTATATCAAGATCCATGTGTTTTGGCAGAGTTGATTATAAAACAAATGCCTTTAGAGCAGAGTTTCTCCTCAATCGCAGCACTATTGACATCTTATGCCAAATTAAGTATTTGTTGTGAGGGCTGCCTTGTACACTGCAGGATGTTTAATAACATTTTTGAACTCTTCACACTTTCAGTTGTGACAACCAAAATGTATTTAGCCATTGCCAATGTCTCCTACAGGGTAAAAGTGCTCCTGGTTAAGATCACTGTTCTAAAGCTCATCTTGGGTTGCCAGAGCTATCCCAGGATCAAGGGCTGCAGGTAAGCCAGGAGTAGGAGAGTCACACAACTTAAACTAATGTGACACTATTTGAGTCCTGAAACATTTTATATAATTGCTGTTGAAGCTATAAAGGATATGTCCAGAATTGGAAGAGATTCAGGAGGTCAATATTAGAAGATATGGTAAATCACTACTTTTATTTGGAGTGGAAAGCATAGAGATGGAAAGAATAGAAAGTTCTAATATTGGAGAATCCAATGACATAAGACATGATAAAATACTCAGGAATACATTCTTGCTAATAAAAATTCTAAAACAAAAATTAATTAGGTAGCATGCTAACCATAGTACCTCATAGTACTAGCTGGCTAGTTATGCCAGCTAACTCAGTTCTTTCAAACTAGCAGGACTTGATCCAGCAGGTCATTGGTCTCTATAGCATCTTCCACACTGCAGGCACTCTCCTGTGCCCTTAAAATCCCTGGGGCATGGATAGTTTTTCCCCAAATCTGGAAATACCCCTACCATTTTCATAATTCCCTCTGTTTTTCCTATCTAACAGAGCAGGGCTGAACATCATATATTGACAAGTGGTGGTCTTTGCACATAGAAAATGACATAAGAAAATTTCATTTTGGAGCATTGAGTTATATAAAAGAAGTTCTTACTTAATTTGCTTACATAAGTTATAAAATGGTGTTTTTTTTTAAAGATTTTATTTAGTTTTAGACTGGGAGGAAGGCAGGGAGAAGGAGAAAGGGAAGCGTCAGTGTGTGGTTGCCTCTGAAGCACCCCCTACTGGAGACCTGGCCTGAAATGCAGGCATGTACCTTAGCTGGGAATTGAACCTGCAATCTTTTGGTTCTAAGGCCAGCACTCAATCCCCTGAGCCACACCAGCCAGGGCATAAAAAGGTGTTTTGAATTACAACTTATAACATTGTGTGTATTAACAGCATGATTACTATTGATTGATCAATCAATCTATGCTTGTTAATATTTTAAAGTTTTATGTCTTACCTACATTACCTTCTGAGAACCTCCCCCAGGTATTTGAAATAGTTACTGTCACATTGAACATGCTGGTTGTGTGCACAGTTTTTAAAACATTCTTCTGACATCTCTGCCATACTATGTGTCTGTTTGCCTTTCTCTGGAATGTTCACATGTCCTCAGGCTTCTGAGTTAGAACATATTTATGTTCCCAAATAAACTTCTCCTAAGAATTTATCACAGGCAGATTAAGTTCCCATGAATCTCTAGAACAATTGTTCTTTGTATACCTTTATATAGCCTTCAGAAAACAAGCACAGCTTAGTACGGATTTATTCAGATCATTGTATTATATTTATGGATTTCCTTTGTGCAACCTAGTTCTAAAAAGGTTTTTACATTAAGGACTGCATGACTGATTTAGACCAAATATGCTGCCTGTACTATTTACGTATTACATGAGATCCAGATATTCTTAAAGCCTTTGGAATAGTTAGAATTTCTCTTCTTTTATTTTTTTAAACTGGTTCCCACACTGTAGATGGACAAAAAATTATTTCAAAAGCCCATCTCCAAGTTAAAAGTTATCTAAGAAAAACATATCTCATGAACATTTTTAACACTTTTTGGGCCTCATTATGTGAATAGAAAAGAAAATGGCTTTGAAGGAAAAATATAAGTACAAAATCACTTCTGTATATTAGTTCTTACATCAAAACATAATAAAAAGGCTTAATCATAAATCATATGGTAAAGCAGCAAACTAGAATAGGTGTGATTTTTATATTCTTCTGAATTGCAAACTACAATGGTAGAAAATAAAAATGATCAACTAAAACATTGTAATCAAAATAGTCTTGTACTATCATAAGAATAGACACATAAATCAATGGAACAGAACAGAGAGCCTAGAAATAAACTCAAGTCTCTATGGTCAATTAATATTTGACAAAAGGGATGGAAGCATAAAATGGAGTAAAAATAGCCTCTTCAATGAATGATGTTGGGAGATCTGGACAGCTATATGCCAGAAAATGAAAGTCGACCACCAACTTACACCATACACAAAAATAAACTCAAGATGGTTAAAAGACTTAAGTAGAAGTTGTGACACCATAAAAGTCATACATGAGAACATAGACAGGAAAATCTCAGATATTCCACACAACAATATTTTCACCTATATGTCCCCTAGAGCAAGAGACATAAAGGAAATAATAAATAAATAGGACTTCATTAAAATAAAAAGCTTCTGCACAGGTAAAGGAAACAGCAGCAAAATGAAACGGGAACCAACTGTATGGGAAAATATATTTGCCAATTATACCTTTGACAAGGGTTTGATCTCCCAAAACATATATAGAACTCAAATCATGAAAGACAAATACCGTATAATCTCATCTATAAGTAAAACATAATGAACAAAACAAACAAGGGAGCAAAATAAATCCAGAGGCATGGAAATAAAGAACAAACTGACAGTGACCAGAGGGGAGGGGTAACAGGGATAATGGGGAAAGAAGGGAAAGGGCCAAGTTAAGGAACATGTATAAAGAACCCATGGACAAAGACAATGGAGGAGAACTGAAAGTGGAAGGTAGGGGGTAGGTAAGGGAGCCGAGAGTAATGTGGGGAAAATGGGGACAACTATAATTGAACAACAATTTTAAAAATGTTAAAAAAAGAACTCACATGACTCCACACCAAGAAGACAAACAATCCAATTAAAAAATGGGCAAAGGACCTGAACAAACACCTTGCCAAGGATGACATACAGAAGGCCCAGAGACATGAAATGATGTTCAGCATCACCAGCCATCAGAGAGATGCAAATTAAAACCACAATGAGATACCACTTCACACCAGTGAGAATGGCCATCATAAACAAATCAGTAAACAAAAAGTGCTGGTGAGGTTGTAGATAAAAGGGAACCCTAGTACATTGTTGGTGAGAATGCAGACTGGTGCAGCCACTGTGGAAAACAGTATGGAATTTCCTCAAAAAACTAAAAACTGTACTGCCTTTTGACCTGGCAATTCCACTGCTGGGATTATACCTTAAGAATCCTAAAACACTAATTCAGAACAACCTATGCACCCCAGTGCTCATAGCAGCACAATTTACAATAGCCAAGTGCTGGAAGGAACCTAAATGCCCATCAGTAAATGAATAGATAAAAAAAGTATGATACATTTGCATGATGGAATACTGCACAGCTGAAAGAAAAAAGGAGCTCCTACCCTTCCTGGCAGCATGGATGGAACTGGAGAGCATTATGCTAAGTGAAATAAGCCAGGCAGTGAGGGACAAATCCCATATGACATCATCTATAAGTGGAACCTAATCAACAAAACAAACAAGTGAGCAAAATAGAAGCAGAGACATGGAAATAAAGAACAAACTGATAGTGACCAGAGTGGGGAGAGGGGAATAATGGGGGAAAGAAGGGGGAGGGTCCTCAAGGAACATGTATAAAGGACCCATGGCAAAGACAAATGGGATAGGGGGAGGATTGAATGTGGGAGGTGGGGGTGGGTAGGGTAGAGGAAAGTAATGGGGGAAAATGAGGACAACTGTATTTGAATAACAATAAAACATTTAAAAATATTTAAAGAAAAGTAAAGCTAAACCTTTTACCTAGGATTGCTCCAAATGTATTATGTACAATTCATATAGCAAAAATTATATATAATACGTATGTGTGCTTACATCTGTCTACCCATATATCTGTCTGTCTCTCTGCCTGTCTCTATGCATAAGCATACTATCTGAACCATATTTAGCATATTAAGATTCTTCACCTGAAGGACAGAATAGATGTTCTTAATTTCAATGAAACAGTAAGATAATTTCAAGATGAGTGGTACTTGCACATAAAATTCATTGACTGCCCAGTGAATTATGCTATAGGAAACCCTTTCTTAAATTTCATACTCAAATAAGAAATCCAGATAATTAATACAACATAAAAAAATCCTAAACCTTTTACTTCGGTGTACCACCTACTACCAGTGCCCTAAAAGTTATCAAATCATTTTACTCTTTTGCTTGTATGTCTACAATAGCTTTCCATCATGCACTCAGAATAAAATGAAAATTCCCTGTCAGTTCCTACTGAGTTCAGTGTGGTCTAGCTCTTGCCCACCTCTCCAACTTTACCCCATTTCTCTCATCTCCCTCTCTTACTTTCAGTCAGCCATAAAACACCAGCTTAGGTCCTCTTCTTGGGCAACCCAGGTTTTCTGTTAGCTGACTTCATCTTCAAGTCTTAGCTGAAATGGCACTTCTTGAAGAGGTTTACCTATAACATGTCACTCTTTTATGTCTCTTTCTCCGCATCACATAAAATTTACCACAATTTATAATTTTGATAAATTGTGACAGCTGCATTTTTATAAGACAATGGTATGACCAGTGTACTTAATGTAAGCAAGGGAAGAATTTCTTTAAGAAAAAGTTTAATGTGAATTTCCCTCAGTTTTGAAAAAAAAAGTGAAATAAACAGGGTGATATTCACATTTCCACACATTAAAAGTAGCCATAGTTTAGATATATGTGGCATTTTTCTTAAAGAGCAAATAGGACTGCAAATAGTATATATTATGACTAGAAATCCTACCTTTGTTGACCCAATGTCAACTATACTACTTAATAACATTCCTATTTATACTCATTTTTTCATGATTTTAAAATAATGAACATATTTGATAATCCTATGATTCTATTACATTTAAATTTAGATTTGGTTCATCATCACAGAATAAAAACAGAACATATTGTAGTATTAATTTAAAAAATCAGCTGCATTTTAAACCATAAATATTTCAAAATTATAATTGAATATTGTTTTATATTTTTTATTGTGACATTTTTAATGACCAAATTTCAATTACTAAATGGTCACTTTGAAAGTTTTGTCATAAATAGTACTAAATTATTATGGCTTACAATGTTTGGATACAATCAAATTATCAAAATAATTTGGATAAGAAATTATGGATGAATATGCATATAACTACTAAATTTGTAAATGCAGATGATTTGAGTGAATTCAACTGAATCTTTTCCCCTTAAAGTGGTCACTATTTTTCTAAACACTTGTCAATTCAAAATGGCTGCTTATGGTTTTCTCTATTTGTGTTTTCTATTTTCCTTGATATTTACAAAAGATGAACCACAGTGTAACCAAACTAAAATGTAACTCATTTCCATATGTGGTTAATGGCCATGGAAAATTTTTAAAGGTAACCTATTTTCACTGAATTATATTAAGTTATTAGAGTATCAGGGAGGAGTCTAGACATATTCTTTGAGATCATTTTTTCTTCTCAAACCAGAAGTCAGCAGAAGGCATCCTGGACAGAAAATGAACCACAAAAAAGATAGTTTTACTTTATGCTATAAAAAATTTAATGTTGAATGGATTTTAAATAAGTTTCTTTATTAGGGTGATAGTATAAATTCATTTAAGATGCTGTAATTGAAAAATGAGATTGCATTTTTGTGAAGGGAAGTGGCAATCTTTCCAATTTAATCTGGGGCTCTCTGTACTCAAATTGTACTGTGGATAACATAAAGTAAGTGATTTGGTTCTTTCCACACAAGATTTTTCAGATCAAGCTTTTATGAAGGAGTATAACTGTAAAATTTTACTGAACCAGAAAGTGTAAATGAAGGATCATTGACAGACGTAGTGAGAGTAGAGCAAAACGTGAAATGCTGCTGAGATAAAATGAACTTTGTTTTATCTCAGGGGCAGCTGTGACTTAACGTAATGCAGCTTTGAGCAAAATAAATCTGACTTTACACAGAAAATTTACCATAAAAGCAGAGTCCCCAAAATAGAAAATATGTGTGTATATGTTCATGCATAAATGTGTGTGTGTCTTCATATATAGGGATTTTTATTTTTCTTTCCTAAACATATCTGACATATTTGGAACAGTTTTGTTCTTCAGTTATTGGGAAATCAAAATCCCATCATTTTAACATCAAATAGCTTAACTTGGATTTTTTAATTAAAAAAAAAACAAAACTTGCCCTTACTATGTCTTTTCTCAAAGACAAGACATTGGTACCCTATGTGGAAGCTGCTTATGTTTCTTTCTTTCAAGAGATGTTTGACAGCTGCTCCCTGGCGAGGAGCTCAGACTTGAAATTTTTATTAGGCTACAGTATTTGAAATTTGGAGAGTTAGACATTAGCCTTTGAGGTGCGGTGTTTGATGGGATGAATCTTTTAAGCTGTAGTACTGCAAGAGAAGATTTTAGAGATTTGCTACAGACCATTTGTCAGGAGACAATGGAGCATTTGTGAACAATATTTACTGAAAATATGCTTACAAACTTTCCGTTACACAATATAGGAAAATCTTACTGGTATGTTTTTCAGGTTTCAATGATATGTCAAATAACATGGCTACTAAGGGTGTAACGGATTTTTTTCCAGTTCTCATTTTCACACAAAGGAAATGTCTCCCTGGCTAGAGTTTCTGTATATTAAGTAGTATATAGCATAAATTGCAATGAAAATAAGCAAGGGTATGCAAAGTAAATAAAGAAGTATTAAAATAAGTAAGGGTGGCAAGAAGTGGAGCGTGTTCACTATTTTTTTTGGTAATATAAAGGAAGCCTTGCAGTGTTTTCAGACAGCAAAGCAAATCTTAGTGAAATCTCTTTTATAAGTTTTACAGAAAAAAATAAAGGTAGTCCTTTACATTTTTTCCTTACAAGTGTTTTTTGTCTTCATTTCTAAGCTAGCTACAATACTTTGAAACCCCTTCCATGGTAATATAAACCAGCAGGAAACCAAATTTAAGGCACACATTGATTATTTTAAGTATCACGGTTCATAGGCTGTGAGAAGAAAACTTACCAGCTTTAACTAGTCAAGGCGTTAATGGCAGTGGCAGAGGCTTTGGTGAAAAAAAGTTGTTTTTCTTTAATGAGTAACATCATGCCAAGTTTCTTTTCTGCTCTAAGGCCTAAGTGGGATACAGGCACTTGAAACATTGTTTACAGCACAGGTGGCAAACACCAGCCCCTGGGGTGGGGCTGAATCCTGCCCACCACCTTGTTTTATCCCGCCCAGCACCTTGTTTCTACCCGGCCTCAGCACCGAGCTCCTGATTAACTGTTAAGGACTAGTTGTATTTATACAGTCCTAAAATTACATTTAGCCTTTTGAACGCAACTGTAAGGCTCGTGTGGTCCCTGGTGAAAATGAGTTTGACACCCCTGGTTTACAGGATAGTGACTTTAGGAATACTATTTAAACCAATCAGCTGACTTAATACTATAGTATAACTTTTTTAACTAACGCCTATTCTTCAAATGGCTTATTTTTCTGGGAAATCTGTCTAGGAGATATTTTGATCAAAGTGAGTCGGGCTCCCAGAAATATGTTCATTTCTATTGCCTTGTATCTTAGTCAGCGTGGGCTGCCATAACCAAATACCAAGAACCAGGTGGGTTCAACAACAGGCATTTATTTCTCATGACTCTGGAGGCTGGGAAGTCCAAGATCAACTTGCAGCTGATTTGTTTTCCCTGTGAGGGCCCTCTGCTGGTTTGCAGCATCCACCTTCTCACTGTGTCCTCACATGCTCACATGTTGGAGGTTGGGGGGTCAAGTGGATGGAGTGAAAGAGAGGGAAAAACAGAGGGAGGGAAACAGAGAAAGAGAGAGAGAGACACACACACACACACACACACACACACACACAGAGGGAGAGAAAGAGAGAGAGAGAGGGAAAGAGAGAGAGAGGTAGTGTTTTTTTGGCATCTCTTTTTAAAAGACACTAATTTGATCAGGAGGGTTCCACCCTCCATCTTCTTAACATGATCTTAATCTAATTATCTACTGTCTCCCAAAGTCTATCACTTGGGGGATTAGGGCTTTTAACATTTGAATTAGGGTAATAAACAATTTAGTTCCTAGCAGCAGACTTTTCTTTTTGACCTACCTTGAATTGTTTTGTTCTTTAATGCTTCTAGTTTTCTGAATAAAAATAAGATAACCTAATTTGAGTGGAATATTTAGAAACCTCTTTCATAGAGTGACTTTATATAATTAGTCAAAGAGAAAAGTGAGGTTTTCCTATCCAATTCTGTTACGGGTAACATAGGTTTGATACTTATGTATTAAAAGCAATTATTTTAAGAATGATGTTAATTAACACGGTCTAATATAAAGCATAAGGGAATATTTCATTTAAGGAGATCCTCATATTTATAATATGCAAATTTGAAAGATATGATACTGCTAGCATTAACAGTCTAATTTTTACACAAAACTGTACAATTAATGCTAACATTTAAAACAAAAATCATCAAAAATTAATTTCAAACATAGCTAAGTGATTTATAAACTATATATTACTCTATTTCTGCCCTATAACACCACTTAATATGGTAAATGTACATATCTCACTATCATGTGTAAGGAGTCATTTAAATCATTTGATTAAAAAAATTAAACCCTACATATGTAAACACACATTTATAAGTGCACATATGTATATTCCTTAAATAACATGAACATGCCCTGTATTTTAATTATGCATTACATTAACACAAGAATTTCAAAAGCAATTGGTGAGAGGTACAGCTGAAGATGTGTTGGAAAGAAAATGGGTGTTTTACTCCAAAGCCAATTTGACTAATATGCTGTGAACAAGATTTTTAGATCATTTATATTCAAGGGTTCTTCTTAACAAGATGCTAATTTAACTAAAAAGAGACCAGTGGAATTGGTAACTTTAAAACACTTTTTCTCTTTCACATTACCATGCATTAGCATATTAAGTAAAATAAGTAGTATAGTATATTTTTATATAAGGTACACACTTTTGCTCATTAAAAAGTATTACAAAACATATTAGTAAATATTGATGAGCACCAATTTCTCCCCTATCATTAATAGATTTAGATAATTTACATACAGGGTAGAGTGAAAGTAGGTTTACAGTTGTGAATATTCAAAACAGTCTATTCTTGTATTATTACTTATTAATTATTGTATTATTTTTAAACGTATTTTTGCCCCACCCCATATATTTTTAAAGTATATGCTTTAATTTCCCCACAGGCATTAGTTAACATAAACCCCTTCTCCTACCCCAAAATAAATAAATAAAAAGAGACAAAATGCTTAATACATTGGTGGTGCTCAATAAATGTTAGATATTTATTGGGGTTTCTAGAAGATTTTTTGGTTGTTATTCTGTTACAGTTGTCCCAGTTGTTCCCCTTTGGCCCTCCTCCACCCATCACAACCCCCGCTCCCACAGTCAATTCCCACACTGTTGCTCGTGTCCACAGGTTCTTTATACATGTTCTTTGTCTACTCCTTTCCCTCTCTTCCTCGTTCCACCATTATTCCGCTCCCCTCCCCTCTGGGCACTTTCAGCCTGTTCCATGTTTTCATTCCCATGGTTCCATTTTGTTCATTAGATTCCTCTTATAGTTGAGATCATGTTTGTCTTTCACTGATTTATTTCACTTAGCATAATACTTCCTTGTTCCACCCATCCTGTCCCAAAAGTTTGGAGTTCCTTCCTTCTTTTGCTGCATAGTATTCCGTTGTGTGTACATACATAACACAGTTTTTTGATCCACTCATCTACTTATGGGAACTTAGGTTGTTTCTAGCACTTGGCTTTTGTAAAGAGTGCTGCTATTTATTGTTAAAGTAGAACATGCTTTTTAAAATAGCATGACATATGTATGTATAAATATGTAAATATATGTATATTTCAACTTGCACATTTATACACATTTCCATTTGCACATTTGGGTGAGACCATTGCAGATGTCCCTTTTACCTCTAATTGATCCTAAGAAATTTTACTTGCTATTTACTTGCTCTACCTCCTGGAAATAGACTGTCCTAGTCATGACTTGCAGTCACCGCTTCTCCAAACATGGGGAGGAAGCAAGAAAAAAGTCCTGCGAGGAGATTAAGAAACAGAATGGGGACAGGGAAGAAATAAACATTTTAAAAGAACCATAATAAATGTTAGTAAGATATTTTCCTAGATCACAGCCATTTTTTCTTTACTACTTTTTAGCCTTAAACCGCAATCTAAGATTATAAGACCATACACTAAAATTGTTTGTTTGCCATTGCCCTAAGTAGAAATCACATTTTCCAGTCCATTAGTTCATCTATTGTGGGGCTTCTGGAAGGTCAGAAGTGGGAGAGAGTATCTGTGATAAATAAAGTGCCAATGACATTAAGCTTGGACAAAACAGCAGTTTGTTTTGTGTTTACTTACCTTGTTAAGTGTGTTTTCTCTCCTCCAATCAAATAGTTATCCTGATGCTGTTTTGTGGTGCTAACCAACAAAATTTCACACATGAGTTTCTCTTGTGTGAAGATGAAATTTTTGCCCAAAGATTACATGAAATGATACAATTTAAAGTAGAATTTATTTGAGCTTGTGTTCCTTGAATGCCTATTGTGTACCTGGAGCTGTGTACATTATATGGTGATAACATATAAATAGAAACCAAATCCCAAATAATTTATAAATCTGGGAGGAGGAAAGATAACATCTATAACCATATAAACATTGAGCCAATATAAGATAGGGTGTCATTGACATCCACCAGAAACTCATCATGATATGAAGACTTGCTCCTCAAATTGTGGTCCATGGACCAGAACACCTGGGCACACTTACATGCTTGTTGTAAATACAAACTTTCAGACTCTATTTCAGATCTAATGAGTCAGAATTTGTGTTTCTGTAAAATTGCCAAGTGACTTGTGTGCACATTAATTTTTGAGAAACTCTTAATGTAGAACAGTGTTTGTTTTTTTTTAATGTGGGTGCTTATTTACTTGTTAAGGAAAGGGGCTGAGGAGATGGGAGGGGAATGAGGGAAGTCAGGGCAGGATACGCATACTACATTTGAAAACCCTGTTAATCCAACTGTCAAGGCTCACTTAATGCAGACATCAGGTTCACCATGTCTGAGCTTCTGAACTCCACCTTATAAACTCACCTTCATCCACTAGGCCTCTCCCATCACCTTCTGTGTTAATCCAGGCCATGGGAACAGCTGCTTATATCTATTCCTACATGACTACAGTTACAATTTGATCGGTTTTTAAAAGGGGTCACTCAACCACAGCAAACACTAAAAAATAAATAAATAAATAAATAAATAAAGGACCAAATTCAAGGAAATATCAATCTGAGTTTAGCTTTTAATTGAGAGAAGTATTTTTTAAAATTTAGCTCTAAATATAATGTAGTAAAACTCCCATTATTCACTGAATTCAATAACTCAATCTTATGAAGTCCAACTTCTGATTATACAAACAGGAATTGGTAAAAAAGAGAAGCAGAACCTAGTGAAATGTTGGAAGAAAGAAAAGACAAAGAAATCTCAACAAGAAAAGAGATCTAAAAGAGGTGGGGAGGCAAGAAATAACTTATAAAAAGAAAATCACACAGAAGAGAAAAAAATAGAGAGGCTGCAAGAGACAAGTTCCTTAGGATATGATGTTGACGTGTTAATCAAGTTAGGCTGCTGGTCCAATTCCACAGTTTATTTGTACTACAGTCATCAAAGTAAGTTATCACCTGCTATCCCTATCCTTTGAAATTCGAATGTGCTTCTGGGCAATTACCCACTAGCCACTACTCTTCAACTGTTCTTATTATGCCTAACCCTCAATAGATACTTAACGAGATGCCCTGAAGGCCTCTATAGAGGCCTGATTTCATTCTCTTAGATGCAGTGTTAAAGCCACAACAATAGCATCTCTTAAGTACATGGAATGGGCCAGATGAAATCAGTTTATTGTGGGATTCTCTTTTTCATGCAAAATACATACTCAGCTTGTTCCTTGATTTTTAGCATTGATTTTTTATCTCTTCACCCAGCTCAGAACCTCAAAATAGACATAGATACACACACACACACAGGTTCTACAAACAGCACCAACTACATCTTTTTCTTTTTTTCTTGTATTCTAAAATAATTTCAAACATACAGAAGAGTTAAAATTGTATACAAAAATTAATTCAAATATTAATATTTGAAATATTTTTCAAATATTAATATTTTACCACATTTGAATTTTCTTTCTCTTATTTTTTTCCTGAACTAACTGTGAGGAACTTGTACACATATAGATTCTGATGATCCTATTCTCCAAATAAAATTATAGGATATTCTATTGCATTTATTGGCCAGTCATGGCCAGATTACTCTCTCCAAACACAGCTTGCAAACACAGCGTGTTACTTTAGTCCTTTCACACCATAGTACTCTTGCTGACTGTGATGCATTTCTCTTTTATTTATTGATTAAATGAGAATATTTGTGAGTGTTCTTTGTATAGTATGAAGTCCATTGTGGCATGTTATTATTGTATAATATTTTGACTTTAACATTTCTGGCTTTTAGTAAGTTGTTAGGAGAAAATTCTGTTTAGTGTTACCTCTAATCCTATACTGAAAATTAGTGCAATCTTAAGGGTTAACCTAATTAAATATCAATTGTAACAGTATATAAATATATAAATATAATACATATCACATATGATATATTATTATATTATACATATATTATGTTAACATATTATATATAAACACAACATATACACATAATACATTAATATATTATATAATATATTATAATATATGGGTTATATCAGCATATTGATATATCAATATATACACATAATATATTATATGTTACATAACATATATGCATGCAATATATGGTATATAGTATACATGCATATCATATATAATATTAATCATGTGTTATATCATATCATATTATATCATATATCATGCATCATATATCATATATTATATATTATGTGTAGTCACTTTCATTTTCTTGAAAAAATAATCATCAATTTTTAAAACAGCCTAATAATGCAGATACGTTTTCTTTTCTTTTATCTAACTTGAGCAAAGCATTGTGAAATTAACTCTGTATCTGTGACCAAAAAAATATGTAACAAATTTTCAGTCTAATAGATCATAGCTCAGAATTCAAATAACAACCAAAATCATTGACCTGAAAACCATTACTCACTCTCAAGAGTTTCACATGTCAGAGGCACAATATTTACTTAGAAGGAAGATATTTTTTCACTTGGTCTCTGCTTAGGTGTAGGTAGCATCTAACAGAGGTGTCCAACCTTTTGGCATCTCTGAACCATACTGGAAAAAGAAGAGTTATTTTGGGCCACATATGAAATACACAAACACTAACAAAAATTAATGAGCAGAAAAAAAGATTTTAAGTAAATGTACAATTTTGTGTTGGGTCACATTCATAGCCATCTTGGGCTGCATGCAGGTTTCATGTATTAGTGGTTGGGCACCCCTAATACATGAAATTCCTGGGGGAAATCAAGGAAGGAAAACATTTACTGGGTAGCTAATTTACTGGAAGCTAATATGTGTTCAATACATACATGTGCTTGTATGAGCTTGTATAAAAATCATTTCAATGTGACTTAAGTTTTTCATTACCATGAGCAGCAGCTTCCATCTGCTCCCACAAAATCAAGAATTCTAGGGTTGGAAGAGGTTTAAATGACTGGTCCAAGATGCATCTAATGCAGGAATCTTCTGGCATTTAGTTCACCCGAAATCACAGTTGTTCCCTCAGTCATATAAAAAAATAGCCAACTTATGTTGGGATAATTTATGTCTAAATTGAGGAACATCTGGCCCCCGAGTACCTTATACCTATATGTCCTAGTCATGCCTTTTTTTTTTAGCAATGTAGACATGAAAATAAAAACATTATACCCTTCACACACAAATGGAAATAAGAACACTTTTGTTACTCCTAGGTTGTTTTTTTTTCCCTTTCCCTGGCCCTGCTTATTCAATTCTTCTGTACTTTACTAACATGAGATGCAGTCAAGAGTTCTACATCTGAACCATCTCCCTGGTTCAAAGGTAAAATTGTAGGGGAGCTCCATCCAGCAGAGCTTTCCTGGCCACCAAGGATGAGAATAAATCTACCAAGACATGGTCTGCCTGTGGAGAAAAGGTGGTCAATCTCTCAGAGGAGAAGGGCCTCAAGCACCTCTTTCCCTGGGCTTTTATTGTGTTTAGTTTGCATATCAATCATTTAGTAAAGCTCATCAATCATTGTCAGGCAGTAATGATCAAGGAATTGATAACATTCAAAGAACTATAAGGACATATTCTGAGTCAGGGTCAGATAGACAGAGTGACACCAAAGGGTCATAAAACTCTGGGGAACAAACTAATTTTATGCTTGGACCCTTAACATTTAAATTGAGGGCATTCTTAGCAAAACAGGTTTCAGAGGATTTTATGCATACTTTCTTAAGCTCGATCACCCCCCAGCTGGGAACTGCCCAATGTGGCACAGGGCTGCACTATCCCCCCACCCCTGGCATCATTTCAGGCCTGAATCTGGTGGAGGATGTGGGCAGCCAAGAGATTAGGAAACTTTTACAGATAGAATGAGGACTCAGGCTGTGACAAAGTTGAGGGGCGAGGGTCTTTTGTCCCTCCTTCACAATCCCCTAAATCCTTCCCTGATGGCCCCTTTGTGACTGTGCCTATCTTAGGTTGTTCCTTCCTTGAGGAATCTTACCCATCATTGACTATCCAGCCATCCTCCAGGGGCCAAAGGATGCAGAGGTTGCACCCCTGCCAGGAGGATAAGTTTTGTCTCCTTAGTGGCTTATGCTCCCAAGGTCTCTTACTCAGCCTTAGCCATGGGGGGTTACAGCTTCTGAACCTAAGCAGGGCAGTCCCCAACATCAAACATCAGGATGGCCTCAAGGAGCGGACATCTGTTTAAATGAGGACAAGGAAAAGAAAGAAAATCACTTTCATTCTCTGGCTGTTCTTTTGTCAGGCACAGGTTTAGTTATATGAATTATCACTTTTATTGACATTTATCAGTAAGTATCTAACAGCTTCTGTTCTCTTTGTACTTGACCACATTGAACTGAAAGTCCAGAGACTCAGGTTCACATCTTTTATCCACCATTTGTTAACCAAGAATTACAGCATGCCCTTTGGATCTTCATCTTCAAGTGGAACACAGATGAGATTAAACTTCACAAAATAAATTCTCATTAATAAATGCTGTTCAGATTAAGGTTATTACTAACTACAGGTCACTGCTATCTGCTAGACTAGAATGTTTGCTAGGTAGGACTGTGTGGGAAAGCACCAACCATCCTCTGTATGTTAGAAAGTTACTCTTTTTACCCTCTTTTCATGAGATCCTCATATACCTGCCACAGGCATTTCTAAGCCTAATTCTTCTAATTAATTTAAGTCATTCCTTTAATATACAAAGTAAATTTTTATGTGAATCAGAACCCAGAAAACTTTGTTTTTCCTTTGATGACAACTTTAAATTTTGATCAATTCATCCATCAACATTTCTCATCTCCTACAACCTTTAGTGACATATTTTAAACTTGAAAAACAATCCAAATTTCCTGGAATTTTTAGTACTTTCAAGGCACCTTTGTTTCTGTGCCTTAGTAGTGGTGCATTACAGAGCACAGGGGCACATGGATGATCCATTGCCTTAATCCATCAGCAGGGCTCCCTTGGTTCCATGATGGATTATTGCATTACATCATCAGCACAAAGGCTGACAGGAAAGAGCGTGCTTCAAATAGGCCTCTTTCATAAATTTGTTTTAATCCCAATGAAAGCCAAAAAAAAAAAAAAAGGTTTAAAAGGGTCTGGATAAGTAGGAAAACTCACTATGCCTTTCAACTTTGTGTTGAATTATATACATGTGAGAGCAACCACCAAATTTTTTGGTTCACAAGATAGAATTTTTTTTAATTTAAAGGTATGTTTCCAGTTATTGTGCCTAATGGTGACTGCAGTATTCAGCAACATCTTTTTTTTTAAAGATTTTATTTATTTATTTTTAGAGAGGGAAGGGAAGGAGATAGATAGAGAGAGAGAGAGAGAGAGAGAGAGAGAAACATCAATGTGCGGTTGCTAGGGGTCATGGTCTGCAACCCAGGCATGTGCCCTGACTGGGAATCGAACCTGCGACACTTTGGTTCGCAGCCCGAGCTCAATCCACTGAGCTACGCCAGCCAGGTTCAGCAACATCTTAAAGGGACTTGGAATCATCTGAATTAAAGAAAAGATTTTAGTCATATCAGTATAGGTTTTCTAATATGTGCATTTTGATTCTTCAGTAAGTATAACACATGTATGCTGTTGCGCTACTAACTCAAATGTTTAATTAACTACTTGTTACATTTTATATCCTTGTTAGATAACAGATTTATCACTGAATTTGAATTTCCCTATTTACATATTTGTACATGAAAAAGGCAAAACAAAAATTTGCATTCTTGTTAAGGAAAACCAGTCATGAACCTGTAATTCATTTACTCAATACTTGACATTTGGTAAGGTAGTAATAAGTTTGATGAAAGACTAGACAAATATATGATTAAATTTCTACATTTATTAGGGAATTAATAAGCTTGAAAGAGTAGACAAATATATGATTAAATCTCTGGGTTAGTTATTTTGAATCAGTTTGAAATGTACAGTAATATCATGTTTTCGAGAATAATAAAGTCAGTATTTTTGCAAACAAGTTAAATAAACACCTTACACAACTCTGAAAGATCATTTAAAAGCAGGCGTCACTATTGGTTGCCATTGGAGCATGTGGAAAACAAGGGCTTTGGAAGACAATGTGGGTCTGAATTTTGCCTACACTGCTCTTCTTTGTTCCTAAATTAAATAACATCGTGAACAAAATGCATTTTAGGACAAAGCTCATGATATCTGTTATCCTGAATATGCCTGAAAATTTTCAGGTCTTTTATGTTAAAAATTTAAATGGTGAAGTTTTTAATTTCCTTCTGAGGCCACTGATAAAATTGGGTAAAATGAATTCATAAGCATATTTACAGAGCTCTCATAAAAACAGCACCACAAATCATCACATACTTTGGGATTTTTAATTTTCAACTATTATGTTACTCTGAAACTATGAAACATTTAACCACAGAAACTGACTTCTTGTTTCGACAGTCCTAGGACTCTCTCTTTGTCATCAATTTATTCACCTCTCACTCTAAGTGTTGTGACCGTGAGAAACTCCTATTCCAAATGTTAGGGTCACCAGCTTGGGTGACAGTAGCTATTTTTTTCATTATGTCCCCCAATTTTTATATCTATACCAAATTATTTGTTTTGTTTAATATAATAACCTTTTTTTTTCAATTTATTTGCTAAGCCCCAAATTTTAATGTAATCCTCAGGTAATATTTAAAGTTCTATCTTTAGATCTTTAGATGCTAAGCGTTTTTCCCAAGGTTCTTTCTAGCATGCCAAATATCTCCTATGAAGTTCTCCTGACCTTTAAAACACCCACCTACTACTTGAGTGGCATGAAGTAGCATAGGAATTCATCATAAAAATTCCACTCCCAGAACCCAGTGCCATCTGTTAACCTCTCTACCTCACATGGGCAGGGGGCTTTAGCATTTATAAAGTGTCTCAATGTTTAATTATTTTAAAAGATTTGTAAACCATCAGAGATATTTTTCACCCTTTTCAGAGCGAGGAAAATGAGACTTAGAGGAGGTTCAAAGACTTTTCCAATGTAATATAATCCTGGCTTAGGTAAAAGCCACACTAATCCTGGTATCTACATGCTAGAGATATCATAATGCCTTCTTAACAACTCTGCCACTCTTGCCCCTGGTGTGATAGCTGTTGAGAATGCCTTTGTGATATTTATCTTCTCACACCTATGGTGAAAATATTAGATTTCTCCTTCCCATTCACCACATTGAGCATGTGTTTTTGTATTAAGTCCATATTTACAAAAAAGTTCAAGGCACATGTTATAAAGGTCATTTTGTACTTAATACACATCCAGTCATCCTGTTTTCAGGTCAGATTTCTTGCTCCAAAATTTGCTTTGTTGAAGTATTATACTTTGCTGTATAGTTTAGAAGTTGGGTTGGAAAATAGGAATATAAAACTATTTATTTTTAGTGTAAAGTACCCTTCACTTTTCACTTTAGATTACTCAATTGGAGTTTTATTAAATAGATTTGAATCAATAAAACATAGGAAGTAGTCAATTTAGAATCTCTTGAATTCTGATACTAAACAAACATTCAGAATTTTTACAATAAAAGTTTTCAAACCATGTCTAAAACTTTACTCTCTTAGCTTGACTTTAATTTTATGTATACATAAAATGAACCTCCAGTGGAATTTTGAAACTTGCAACCATGAAATATGTAACAAATGAACTTTGCATGTACAGTGAACAGCTTTTCTGCAGACCATCAGATGTAAGAGTCCCTTTTTCTGCTAAGCAGACTGCTTCTTTGGGAAGGACAGACATTACAGCTTAGTATCCGAATTAAAAAAAAATTTTTTTTGCACAAGATTGTAAATTGTCTTGTGTGTTCAAGTGCCAAACAGTGAAGGAACAGCGAATAATGACTTTGCAATATATATTGCTGTACAAAAGGAAGCAGAGGCCAATAACATTATTTTATTTGGACCTAAAGTCACAAGCATATATTTTTAGATGCAATTGTGTGCATGCACACACACTCACAGTTAATATCATTTGGCCATAATGTATACACATCATATACGGATAGAAAAACAGTTTCTGGCCATGTGGATGACTTGCTTCAGCTCAAATTTGCCTCTTAGAGTTATCAAAATGAATCCATGCAGGCTTCTAACCGTGCAGTGCTAAATGTTATGGAACACATAAAAATAATTATCTGGTCAGGCCTAGAGTAGAAGAAGAGTTCTATAATCTCAGAAACTATAAATATTTAACTTAAAATGATGCTATTATAAAACATAGTGTTCATTTTAGGAGAATACTTTTATAATTTAACTGTGCTCCTATATACACTATACTGAAGATTTGGAAACCATTTCAACTTTTGGATGTACAAACATTCTAGTTCAACACAAATAATTTATTATTAAAGTATTCATGGGAAAAATTGGAAGAAAATATGCCAACCCATTGTTTTTCTTCAAATGAAGGAATTATGGGTGATATTTTCCCTTCTTTTTACATTTATTTTCTCCACAGTTTCCTATATGGAGTGAGTATTTTATAGTTTTGGTTTTAAGAGCTACTTTAGAAAATCAGTAAATAGAGAACAAAATTGTAATATGTACTGAAAAACAACATTATTTAGTATTCTGATTAGAAGCAATGAGCATAGTGATTGTTAACAAGAATTTTTTGAATCCTTTGTGTATAAACTGCATTACTGATTTTACATATATATATTACATACGGTAAATATGAAGAAATAACAATTTACAAGTCAGCACCTTCGACAAAGGACAATATTATGAGATGTTAATAGAACAAGATTCTTCTCAGTTTTTTAGTTAAGAGACATAATTATTTGACCCCAAGTAAGAACAAAAAAATAGATTATTTCTTGATTAGCCAAGTCTCAATGTGAAGAAAAATGACAGATTTTCTTATTCAATAATACTTACATTCAGTGAAAATATAATCATTTACTCATGATCATTCAGAGTGTTTTATTCTCAAGAAGTATGAGTGGTCTTGATAATGGGGATAAAAGCACAGTCACAATTAATAAACTTTTAGTACATTCTTCACAGCAAAATCATCCTTCACCTGTGATGTGATGACACGTTGGACAGCAGTACTTCTCTGTGCTGCATTTGGCTCATCTGGGGAAAGTAGAAGAGTAACTTCTACTTTTGGGAGAGAAAATAGATTGTAGTGTTGTAATAGAATAATGAGAATCATCAGTATGCAGACTGTTTCTGATGTACACATAGACAGGATCAAATATCAAGAAGATTTTTTTAAGTATCCCAGACTGAGACCATGCCACCTTAATATTATTTGTTAGATGTTGGCAAGAAAAAAGTTTAGTATTGTATAAATATATTTAAACTTAAATATATTTAAGCAAATTGATTTAAGTGATGAAGCAAAGGCTCCAGTGCCAGACCTGAGATGGATTCTTCGCTTTGCCACACATTAGCTTTATGAATTTGGGCAAACTCTTTAATATTTGCCTGTTTTCTCATCTACAACATAGAAATAAAAATGGTAGAGTGCTTAATAGTGTCTGACATGGTAGGAAGTTCATGATAAAGAAAAACAATTATTATAGTAATAATTAGTTATTTCTACCAATTATGTTTGTTGAGAAAGTCATGCATACTATGTGGGGTATTGACAAATTATTTAGAAAGAAGACAGTGCATAATTTACTTTACATTTGCCACACCAAATGCTGTCCCTGTGCTCACATGAATATGTCGAAAAGAAAGGAAACTAGCTAATCTAGGGCAAAAGCTTTTCCCCTTGATTCCAGAAGTATATTTTGTTTTTTTTTTACTCAAATTATAATTTTCTCCATTCTGCACACAATGTCTGTAGCCAGAATAGGTGTTACTCAGTAGACTTGTTTCAACATCTACTGTGATTGATTTATTTAGAAATTCCTCTAGGCCAAAATGAGAATGAAAATAAATGAAACAGATGAAAGTACCCCACTGCAAGCAAGCCAAGCAAACTGAGGTTAAGAGTAATTGCTTCGGCATAATTCTTATTTGTAATCTTAGAACCAAAGCACATCTCCCGTTAGGAACAGTACGTCTGGCACTTGACGTAGAAGATGACTGTTTCACTGCCTAGCAATGGGAAGCCATAGCTGAATGTTACATGTAATGACATAAACATTCCTTCAGGCCTTTCATTTGGACTAATAATGCAGGGGATACTTCAGAAAATTAGTATCAAGGTATGATTTATTTATATCATGTATTTCTTCCAAGACACATTATAAAAACTCTGTATTAACAATTTTTTGTGTGTGCTGTTTTACATAAATATTTTATATTTATACTGAGTTTGGCTCCTCAAAAGCCTGATATGCTTTTTATGTTTATTAGTCTTCATATCTTTCATTGAAATAGATAATAAGGTGAAGTTATTTTCTTTATTTCAAAGAGATCAGCATAAAAGTACAAAGAGGTGCAGTGACTTTCTCAAGGTTATACAATCATTCTGTGATAGATCTCGGAAGATGTGATTCAAACTCGTTTTAACTACAACATCATTAGTTTTCAGGTGTTTTTTTTAAGTCAGCAGGCTATTATTACCTGTGAAGATTATCATAATGATAGCAATAAACCAAAGATTGTTACTGGATTCCTCAAATATCCAACAATTTTGGGCCAAGATTATGACATTAGATATGTCATATTTTTAAATCAATTGCCTGCCTCACAAGAGAATACTATTTTAAACTATTGAGTTATACTTAAATAGAATTAAATTGAGTTCTTGGTTACATGGCAAGTTACCTTTTTTCCTTGATTATGTAGAAAAAAAATGAGATTCTAAGGTTCGTGTACACTTGCAAGAATATTTAGAAACATGAAAAACAGCAGAAGAGAGGGACTAGGTAAAATTGAATATGTGTATTTGAGAAAGTGATGGGTGCAGTGGGAGAGAAAATAGATTGTAGTGTTGTAATAGAATAATGAGAATCATCAGTATGCAGACCGTTTCTGATATACACATAGACAGGATCAAATATCAAGAAGATTTTTTTAAGTATCCCAGACTGAGACCATGCCACCTTAATATTATTTGTTAGATGTTGGCAAGAAAAAAGTTTAGTATTGTATAAATATATTTAAACGTAAAACATTTATTTTGTAGATTTTAAAGAGTATCATGTTAACTCTTGAGAGGAAGGGGTCAATACACAGTCCATTGTAAAATGAGAATATTATACACTGCTTTAGATAAATGGATATATTTGAATTCTAGAGAAATGGGATATTCCTGGGGGTTTTTACCCTGAACACTGCTATCCAAATGTGATCTCAGTTTTCTAACAAGGTCCTTAATAATTTAAGGACAGAGTTTTCATTTGAAATCCATTTTTAAGGAGAAATGTCCACAAGGCCACTATGTGATATATTTTTTAACTTGTGACCTCTTCCCATAGAGTCCACCTAGTGACAGCTTTTGATCTGTGCTCGTGGTTAATCATTTATGGCAGCCTGGATTGAGAGGGACGTTCTTTCCAAAACAGTGACAGAATTATAGCAATATAATCCCAAGCTGATTCAGTGAAGCCATCTATTTTTTCTTTAATAAAATAAAATAAAGAGCTGTCAGACACAATTTATGCCCCTTATTGCCATTTCTATATGAAAAGAATGCAGCACTTCCTTTCAATTTAGTGAGGAGGCAAAAGAGTCACAGAAGACTTAGAGATGAATGAAAAATTCAACACAATGCAAAAGTAAGAATGCCTTTTAGCAAACATTAGGGAGATGAGACTAAAATGTCAAGGACACCAGTATCACTGGCACCTCACGAAAAGAAACCACCCATGACTGAGGGAAAGTCTGTGGCTTTATAGTTATTTCTCGGTCCTGTAGGCTACCAGGAGTTGCCCAATTTTAGTGTGAAATTGACCTAGATGAACAATTGCATTCAGCTAACAAAGAAAATGAACAAATGCAAATTTATTTCTGAGTTGTTTAGATAGAAATGTCATGCAATTATAGCAAAAGCAGATGTGCAGTCCAGAAATATTTTACAAGTTACAAGTGGCTCTAATGAAACAAAGGTTTAATGAGGACAAAGGTTGCTAATCTTCCCTCCCCCTTTAAAGCCTTTCATTTAAGAATAATAATTTATGCATATGAAGCAAATTTGAGGAAAGCCCTCTTTCGATTTTCTTATAAAGATGACAATTTTCACCTGTATCATCAATTCTTTATCTAGCCCAACAATTTAAGAATCCCGTTAATTTGTGTGTAATAACAAATCTATCCTGTGACTACTTTGTACCAAGCATGATATCAGTGACTGAGGTGTTTATAAAGAGAAACAAGATAATATTCTTTACTTCCTGGAGATCACAAGCAAGTACAAGACTCAGACAATGAGACTTTAAGACTCTCAGAAAGTGCAGCCCATGAATCAATGGGATGTAACAAACTTTGAAATTATAGAAATGGGAGAAAAATATGGCTTAGCTTCTTTAACTAAAGAGGTATTTACTCATAAATGAGTTTTGAAAGATCAGCAGGATTCTACGAAGTGATTAGAGTGCAAAGAAAACAGATTTAAATTTGATTTAGTTCATTGCAAACGAGGAACAAGGATAACACCAAGTAGCTGTGCTTTCCATGTGAAAGACATGGTTTGGAAGAAATTACTGTGTACCTTGATCTCCATTAAGCAGATAGGTAGCAATTTATAAATTATTTACCTGTGTGTTTCAACATAGCAAAGCAACTCTTGGTACTGCACACTGCTGCCACATGTCACGACATAAATTTACTGAAGAAACCATCTATGCTCACTCTCCCAGCCCTTCTCTACATGGTTTCCTAGATGCCTAGAATCCACCAGCATCATCCCTACTTATCCACTGAATATATGCACATATACTTGGCTACCTGTTCAGTCTTGCAGGCCCGTGTGGGAACCCCCTCTTCTGAGAAGCATTTTTCTGAAGCCACCCATGCTAAATCTAGATTAAGTACTCTTTTTTAGGGCCATGCAGCCCATTGCTTTTACCCTCAACACAGCACTTCATTCTATTTCAGTTGCCAGTTTGTTCTTGTATCTTCTCCATTAGTCTGTACATTCCTTAAAGGCAAAGACCAAATCATATCAGTTGAGCTTTTTTATCTATGGCACCTGGAACAAAGCCTGCCCTATGGGAGGCACTGACTGGGAAATACTGTTGACTGGAAAAAAGAAAAAAGAAAAATGTGGAAAGAATGTCTCTCAATGACCTTGGAATCTCATTCAATCTTTAGATGGCCATTAAAATCAGTGGGTAGTTATACTCACCCCGCCCACGTATCCTGTACTTTCCCCCACTTTCACTTTTTATATCTGTAATTAGAAGAACCTAGCAATCTTTCCTTCTAAATATTTCTTTTCCATTGCCACTTCTTCTTTTATCTCTACTATCATTGCCTTAATGCAGTACCTCATTCTTCACCAAGACAATATTGCAATAACCTCTTAACTGGTCTCCCAGTTGCAATAAATGTCTATTAAATTGAAATGGTTGACTTGTTTAAAGTAACACTCTTATTTTGAGAATAAATCAACTTGCAAGTACCTGCTTCACACCTGCAATATGTGCTTTGGGAGAGTCAGAAGAATTAGAACATAAAAATGACCACTCTACTCCCAAAACACTCTAACGTGAACATGCAGAACTGAGAAAAAGCATTCCTCAAAGTACACCCTGCATACAAACCACCTGGGATTTTACAAAAATATAGACTCAGTAGTTCTTGGGTGATGCCTGAGATTTTGCGTTTCTAACAAATTCCAAGATGGTGGAGGTACTGCTTGTCTGTAAACCACCTTTTGAACAGAGATACTAAAACCCATTAAGTGCCTTAGAGGCACCTCATACTGAAGATTCTATGAGCAAGTAGGCTTTGTGGAGGCAGTAGGAAATACAAGGGGGACCCAAAACAATAGAATTATCTTCTGGAGGGTGGACACCTCATAGTAAAGTATTCCCCCAACTGAGTGCACTAGGAACCCGTCTGTATCAGTGAACCAACCAGCTAGCATTGTTCTGAGAGACTGTGTTCAGCTTCAGTGAATTTGGTTTTGGAACTCCTTCACCTCATGGTTCAGCAGTTTTTGACCAAAAACGGCATGACCCCCCTGTCTCACCCTCCTCATTCACCCAACCTCACCCTGAGCAACTTTTTTTTGTTTGCCCATATGCAAAAAGTCTGCAAAGAGAAATCTTTTGCCTTGTGGAAGAGGTGGAACAAAAGTGGTAGAAACACTTAAAGGCATCAAAATTGACAAGTTTAAAACCTGTTTTGAGCAGTGGAAAAAACACCTTGGTAGGTGTACTGCATCAGATGGAGAGTACTTTGAATGTGCCTGACGTACAATCATGTAAGAATAAATACATAATTTTTTATAAATGAATTCCATTTTTTGGGTCCCCCCTCATATAATAAAAAATTCTGCGTGCTTAGAGCAGAACATAAGTCAAGAAATGGTAAGTTCATGCCCTATTCCCAGCCAGTTTTTAAGACTTGACTCACTTCTCCTGTCCTCTCTAGAGCCTTCCTGAATGTTCCCGGCATAATCACACTCCCACTCTTTCTCCCAACCACCTTATTCACCCTCTGAAGTATGCTCAGATATTTCTAAAACACAAATTCTACTTTTACTCCAAGGCTTGAAGCCCATCACCTGCTGTAAAGACTCCAGATTTGAAGGTTCTTCCCATCCAGCCTGCCTAGCTCCCCAGCTTCACTTTTGACCACTCCCCCCACATATAATCTACATTCATCTTGGCTTCACCACATTCTTTCTCACCTCTACTTTTCACAGGCTGCTGCCTTTGCCCAGAAAGCCCTGTCCCAATAGTCTATCAGACAGAGTGTACCCATCTTTCTGAGGAAACTCCCTTCCTCCCAAAGCCTGCCTTGACCAGCCAGGCAAGTCAAGCAAGATATTAGATATTTCAGTGTTCTTTAAGTTCCATAGCACATAACATATCATCGCATTCTTCTATTTATTTCCACTGATGCCACCATTTCCATATGAGCCTCTCCTTGGAAAGAGCTGAATTTCACCTTTCTTTGCATCTTTTAACTATAAGGCTATGTTCAAATTATACAAGATATTTCAATAACTATAAGTTAAAAGAAAGAAAGAAAGAAAGTATCATAATTAGTTACTCCACAAATATTTTTTGTATTCACCAGAAAATAATTTAAGACAGTACTAATAAAGAAAACCAATGCACAGTGTGATGAGATTTCAGTACACAGATGAAGTAAATGTTGGCATGAAAGAGCAGGAGAAAAAGACAGGAGGAAAAGACTAAGAAACACTGCAGTAAGGAGGGGGGAAACATTTACTATATACATGTGAGGTGCCTGTTACCTCACACATGGGCATGTGAACACACACACACACACATATTCATAATTTAAGCTGCCCTAAAATTCTACCAAATTTAGCCCAGCTCCAGAAATCAACAGAAAAGATAGAAAAGGGTGTGAATACTCCTTCTTTTCAAATGACTTTAGTATTTGTCTAGGTCCTGGAAGTTGTGTCTCGGATGTTGGATTGAACAGAAATGAAAGGTCTCATGGTGAGAGCAGTCGATGTTTCTCCTATTTATAGATGGCATGGCTGTGCTTATAGACAACATAGGTGAATTATTATTTTTCAGTTGAAAGCAAAGCTCAACCTTGAATGTCAGGGAGCAATTCAAAGATGATCCTGAATAAAAATAAATCATGCCCACAGCAATTCATGAGAAAATCACATAAATTATTATATTGGTAAAAGAGAAGAATATCTTTATCATCTTTTCTGGACCTCTGCTCAATAGAAAAATATGAAAGTCGAAAACATTAGACAAAGTGATAAGCAGTCAAACAGATGAATAGTTTAAAAGATTACCTGTCATTTACACTAAATAAATTATATTATCAGAATTATTATTACTCAGAAACCTTATATCATTAATATGAAAAGAACAGTGGGCCATTTACTCAATGAGTAAAATGATTAAAAAATATTCAGTATATCTCACCTCAAACAAAAAGCACTAAGCCAAAAATTAATGTAAATAAAAATACCAATGGGCCATTACTCATATTGTAAAGAGCAATATCATACTACATGAGAACAACCTCAGTGTTACTTTGAACAATTTTTCTAAAACAATTAAATATATGTATTTTAATTTCCCACCCCCAAAGTATAATAGTACTTTCCTATTTCATTCTTTATTTTCATCTTTTATCTCCAGGACTTAGAGTGCCTGCAAGGCTTTAAGTTCAATATGTTTTGAAGCTGAACAAAACTGAGTTATAGCCGGTTATCATATCAGTTGATCAGAACACCTGCATATGTGCTGAGCAGGGCACTGAGGGAAACAGAAGAAACAGAGAGCACTGAAGCACGGTTGGAAGACAGTAATAACAGTCGGAACAGCGAGGAACTGTGGAAGCCAGTATATAAGCTCTATCATGTAGCGCAGAATGAAATTGCTGTTGGGTTTCAGTGTTGAGTACTTCTACAGTTCAGGCATGGTCTTAAAATTTTGGGGTGGAAAGATCAAAAAGACCTCAGGGGAAACTGGACTTAAAGTGAAACATGTGTTATACTTATCTCCTTATATTATACTCTCTTGGTTCTATCAAAGTCGTCAAACATTAGGCTGTTTAAGAACACATACTTTTGATCTCACTCCATCCCTAGATCCTAACATAAAGCCTAGGACATAGTTGGTACTAAGTAATGTGTATTGCATAAGAAAAATAAATGATAAAACAGGAAATAAACTATTTTAATAAAATCAAAGTTGATATTCAGAAGGGAGGAATAGCTATTGCAAAGACCCTAAGTGACTATCACCAATAACGCATTCTTCAATGTCTACCTGATTTGTATTTACACCTTAATAAACCTCTAAGTGTAATTTCACATAACTTCCTAAAACAAAATTATAATTGTCTTTTTCTTCCTGTCCTCCACCAATTGTTCTACGCAGTACCATTGCTTTTAGATTTAAATTTTGCTCTTTCACTATTTCTTTTAATATTGCCATGAACTTAAGAGAGTAGAATTTTTCTTTTACTTTCTCATGGAAGGTGCTTAAGAGTACGCGAAGATAAAAATGTCACCAAAGACTAATCAGAATAAATTGCTGGAGTTTTGCCTAATCTTCTGTTTCAGACCTAACATGTTGACGAGCATATCCAATTTGTCATTTCTGATAGATTGAAGTCTGGTTGCATTTGCCTCCCAGTGCTGCTCCTCTGAGCATAGTTACCCTGTCAGGTCAGAAGGGATTGTTTTACTTTGCCCTTGGGAAGTGCAAGTTTGGCTTCCATCTTTACTTTCTTCTTCTTCCAAGTAGTTTAAAAATCAGTAAGAAAGCTGGTCTTTATTAGATTGCTAATGATAAAATCAGATACGGTAATTCCAAAGATTTTTCTTTTAATTTCATTGATTGGGGTAACATTGGTTAATAAAGTTATATAGGTTTCAAGCACACAATTCCAGGATATTTATTAACCACTTACTGTGTAAGGCTGCATTCTAAGTGTTTTGAGGGACATAGAGATAAATCATGCATGAACCTGATTTTAAACAATATGGTCTCTTCTGGCACATAAGATATGTATATAATTGCTACAAAGCAGAAATTGATTCAACTTAGCACAATTATTTAGAACACACACCTGTGAAAACAGCCTTGGATTTGTACTTGGCTTCCATGTTACAAGCTGTGTGACATTAGACACGATACATTAACTGCCCTGAGCTTTACTTTTTTCACTTGAAAAATAAATAATACTGATTTTTGTCTCGGAATTATTAACCTATGATCTGAATAAAGCCAAACCTTTTCCTCTGGGGGCACATAACAGAGGCCAAGATGTGCATATCTTAGCATTGTTCTGTGCCTGACATACATATATGACACTTAGTAAAATGTTTTCAGAGTTAGAGAAATAATGCTTTTGGTTCAACAATAACTTGAATTTCATCTGAGACTAAGAGATTGGTAGGATTTAGATGCAGAAAATGGAAAGGCAAAATGTGAGGAGAAAGGCACTGACTATACACAATAATTCAAATGGCCAGGAGATTTGTTGTAGATTATTAATTTCCTTAATAATTATATTTATCTAAATATTGAATGCTTACAGTGTATGAAGCACCATGCTATGTATCCTGGGGGGTATGGAATGACACAAATAAATGGTTTCTACCCTCACAGGATAATATGGACAGACAGATCGTGGTTGTGGGAAAAAGAGAGGGGGCCACAGGACAAGTAGTGGGTGAGAGCAAAGTGTGGAAGTAACCCTTCTTGATATTTCAGATCAAGTCATTTTCTTCATGATGTGTCCTGTCTTAAACCATGCTCCAGCAGTATGGTTAATGGTTGATTATTTTCTTCTCATTTAGTAGCCATAACAAGAGCTAGAAAGAACTTTAAATCTTATTCTAGTGGCATGCTTACTACCTCAGATCAGGAAGTTAGGGATTTGTAAGCACAGATGTGTTTAGGAAATTTGGCAACCATAGTAGGGAGTAAACCAAATCCAACAGAGTCCTCCAAAAGCCCTCGAACTTTAGAGTAAGGCCTCTAAGCTGACAGCTTCTTAAAAGTTAGGAATGATGACATTAACTATTTGTTAGCTCCATCTTAACTTAATGGACTCATTTGATGGAAGAACCACTCCCTGACTCTAATCTCCAGCATGGTTTTCTCTTTGGTAAAAGCAATGTCAGGCGTTTACCAAAGAGAACATTCCTAGATTCCAGGGGCTGTGCTTCAGTTACCTTTGTATCCTGCAGCCTCCTCACTGCAGTGTTGCTTATCATTTCCCTCCTCTTTCTTCTCTTTCTCTTGAACTTTCATGCCAACATTTTCTTGCTCTGTATATTGAAATCTCATCACAACATACTTTTTTTATTAGTGCTGTCAAATTCTTTTCTAGTGAGTAGAGATATCTGGGTGAGAATCAGTGATGGGGTAGAAGTTAGTGAGAAAGTGAGAATGAGGAATAAGGTAACTATAGAGATATCTGTTGGCAACTTGGTGATTTTACTTTTTGATGCAGTCTCATTAAAATTACCATGTCAAAATATTATGCCACATATGAACATCTACAAAGTGACATATAACAATTGGTACAAAAGAACAAACAAGATGAAATATTATAGTCAAAGGGAATTAGTTGCATTTCAGACTTAGTTTGAGAATTACCATTGGCTAAAACATTGAGGATAATTCTGTCTGTGGTTGCTCCCTACTCCCTCCCTTTCTTTACACTCCTCCACTCTTTGGTTCCCCAGAGTTCTTACCCCCCTCTTCTTTACTTCAAAAGCCTGTCACCTTAAAATGTTCCACACCACAGTTGGGAAGGAGATCCTTAGTGTAACGATGATATTCTTGCCAGAAATCTTTGCATTTTAATGAGTGATAAATTGCCTTAAACCAAAGAAGTAGATTTTGAATTGTGAGTTTTCAGGCAGAAGCAGAAATAAGGGTAATAAGAATTTTCTCAGAGGCTCAATAACACAATCCAAAAACTTCTTACAAGAAAAAAAAATCCACCTGTCTCAGTTCTTTAGTTCTTGAGGTTTTCATGAGAGATGGAGAAATTGCTATTGTATGGAAAATAAGTTATGGCAAAGGTTATTTCATCTTGCCATGGAAAAATAGTGTAGATGGATAGGTGGGAAGACTGGATGAATAATTGATTTTACAAAGGAAAAACAAAGTTATCCAGCTATCATTTCTAAAAGTAGCACCACTGTGCTATCTTATTCAAGATTACTATTTTTAAGCTTTGATTCAGAAAATATGTATTAAAACATCTTCTCTGGTATTATTTTCTATTTGTTTTATAAATTTAATTTTAAAAATAATTTAGAAGTTAATAGTTACCCTGGAGTTTAGAATAAACTTTATTTTGTTTATCATTTTGTTTGCTTACATTTACCTAGTTAGATATATGACACAGACATGCACATGAATATAAATATAGATTTATAGATGTAGACATAAGTAGGTATAGCATCACCTTTTAAAATTGAAAGAAATATTGATAACAAAGTACAACATTTTCACTAAAAAAAAAAAACTTAAAAGATGAGGACCAGGAAGTTTCAGTGAGGAAGTTTCAATGACCTGCTCTAATTCATGTTTTTTACACAGGTCACAGCTGGGCCCAAACACAGAAGTCTTCTGTTTTATACTATTTCTCTTCCCATTGTATTTAATAATTTTTGGAATTTCATGTTCAAAATAAAGGATACAAAAAGTTTATGATCTCTCTTGCTGGGCAAACAGAGCCTTAAGGAAATCTTTAATGATATTTCAGTTATCATTCTTAACATCAATTATCATTGTATCAGTGAAACATAGGATAAAAAACTTTAGTAAGTGGACAAGAATGATTGAGGATTTACTAGATTAACACTCAAAGAGACAATCTGAAGAAGTAAATTAATACAGCAAGAAAAGACACTGTAAGGATAAGGGGTCAGATTATTTTCTGATTGTCTCTCAAGCTAAATTTTGCATCTGTATTTGGACTTGGATTGAGTGGGGGTTTAGATAAATCTCTAGGGGTCAAACCATTGACTGTACGAGATAGCCCAAGTGTCTGCAAACAAGCAACACTTCTTTCCTCACATGCCACATCATCTGGATTTCATATGTTCTATCTAGATTAAAAGAGATGTCCCCAGACAGTGGTAGAGACAGGAATCATGGCCCAATTCTTGGAAACCATCAGTGAAGCAGGCTAAAGCTCAGAAAAAGTTGTCTGTATCAGGAGATATGAAGTATAATTAATCAGAGGTCAAAGTGAAAATCTACTAATAAGGATTGTTCAAACATTCATATAAATTAGGGGTAGGCTGCAGTTCAGGGGGCTCATTCCAAGAATATCAAGCACCACACCTAGACATTAAAACTCAGTCCTAGACCCCAAACACTGGATGGAAACCCCAGGGCTATCATTAGCTAAGACTGAAGAGATTTAACTGGGAAAGAAGCCACTCTAATCCTGTAAATTGAATCTCCAATGACCAATAAATCAACTGCATTCAGGAAGGTAGAGACTGACAATAATAAACTTAAAATTTTGGTTCTTAAAAAGTAATTTAACATATTCACTTAAATAGTATCATTTCATTCACTAATGACTATTATAGACCTGGCAATATTCTCTAAACTTTCCATAATCTGGAATTTTGTCATATTTAGTTTTTCTCTTTAGCACCTAACATAATTTTAGAAGTACTGATAAGTCAGAGGGTTCTTCTGTATATCAATTTTTTCTTACTTTGTACATAGTCTGAATATCAGATTTCTCAGGCTCGTCCAATGGTCATAAAAATTATAATTACTGAGATTTTCATTTATATTCATTTGTAAACTAAAAGTTGAAATCCATTTCAAAGGTCTTCATTTTGAGTTTTACTCACCTTGGATACACTCTGCATGCAATACTATCAATTAAATGTGAATGTGTTCAGATTTATTATTATAACCATCTACCACAGCTAATGATTTTAATGTTCATGCACAAAAGTTGTTCTTTCATTATAATTTTCCTGTGTTTTTTTTATAGAATGGTCCTCTTTTCCACAGCATTTTCACTGATCATGGATCAAAATCACCTAGGAATATTTTGGATTTATTTTTTTATAACAAATAGTGATATGACACTTAGCAATTTGAAGAATAAATCAGTTAAATTTTAAATAGTGACCAGTAATCAATGTTGTCAAGTTCCACAATGTACAGAAAAAAATAGCTAACACATGTAGAATTTTTTATATGTCAGGCTCTATCTTGAGTGCTTTAAACATGTTGACTTTATTAACCTTCATATCATCCATATGAATAGAAACTGTTATTATTCTAATTTTACACATGAAGAAAACCAAAGGTTAGGTACTTTTCTCAAGGTCATTCATCTTAGCCATTCATCACTGAATCTTAGCCCAGATTCAGTGTTTTAATGAGCATTTCATTGTCTATTTAAAACAGTTTTTGGTAACATTTCTTATTATTGTGGATGCATGAATGGCAATAGACAAATAAGCAATCAATCAATCGATCAATCAATCATTATACTCTCTAGCCATCACCTTTGCTGAAATGCTGGGTAGGTCATGCCCACAGAAGATGAGAAAGTTTTATGTATCCAGCCGTAATAAGCAGAGCATAGGACTGAAAGACAAGGACAAGTTCAGCAACATAGTGTGTATTGTGTTCTAATGATAAACCAAAATTCTTTGCATGTCTTGAAGCCAACACTAATGAGTTAATGAGCTTTCACTTAGCCATTTCTTCATGACTATAGTTTAAGCCCAAGTGAAGTGATCTCTGGTGGTAAGTAACAGAAGATAACTCTCACTACCCAAAGCAAAAGGAAATGTATTGGAACAATATTGTGAGGCCACAGACTCTGAGGAAGGCTGGAGAAATAAGCTTGGAAACTACCAGGAGTTACATCTTGGTGGAGAAAAAAGCAGAACTATAGGCCGAGTTTATATTAAGTAGAGAGTAGTCAAGGGAGCCATGACAGGAGGAGTGAATTCTAAACATTTTCAACCTGTTGGCTGCTTTATTCAAATCCTATATTTAAATTCTAATAAAGGGGGACTCAGCTAACCTGGCTTTAATAACATGACTCTTCCTTGGCTACGATGGGGGAGGGGGGGCTTACATTTCCAAAAGACAATTTGGTTTATCATTAGAAAATGGAAATAGATATACATAGTCAAAATCCCACAGATATTCATGGTTTTAACCTTCCAGTAGTTGTTCACTACACATTTGTCACTTAGTTGATTGTTATCATTTCTATGCATTGCTAATGTTCAAGGGTATGATTCCATCAGCTCTGGCTGGTGTGGTTCAGTAGATTGAGTGCCAGGGTATGAACCAAAATGTCACTGGTTCAATTTCTGGTCAAGGCACATGCCTGGGTTGCAGGCCAGTTCCCTAGTCCAGGGTGTGCAAGAGGCAACCAACTCATGTTTCTCTCACACATCAATGTTTCTCTCTCTCTCCTTCTCCCTCCCTTCTCTCTAAAAATAAATAAATAAAATCTTTCCAAAAAAGGAGTATGATTCCATTAAGTAGATGATCATATATAATGAAACCATTCCACACTGCTGCACATTTAATTTAATAAGTAACAATGGTAATGGAGAAAATTAAAAAAAATTAAATGGTTAATAGTTAAGCACATATTACATGTCAAACATTCTCCAAAGTCCCAATTTATGGAGGTAGAAACTAAAACTTAGGGAAATAAACTTCCCAAAGTTCAAAGAGATAGCAACTAGAATTGGGATTTGAACCCAGACAATCTTTTGAGCTTGTGTTCTTAGCTGCTAGCTATTACTTTGTGTTAATATTTAGTCTATTATGATGTATACCCTTCCATATAATTATTTCGTACAGCTTACTTGAGATAAATTCCTACCTGGGGAATAATTAAATCAAAGAATGTGGAAATTTGCAAAGCCCTCGATACATTTTGCCTCTACAAATATACGTCTTTTACCCCCCTGGCAGATTATTAAAATGATCATTTCATTAACACAACTCCCAGCATGTGGCATTATCATTTAAATTTTCAAATTTAAACAAACGGGGTCTTATTTTACTCTGTATTTGTGATTAATGATAAGACTGGTTATATTTCCACTAATTATTTCATAGTTATTGTAATTAAGTTACATTCATTGGACCATATTTATCTCATGCCCACCCACACTTCTCTTCCCTGAGATATTATTTAATAACAAAGGGAATGTGAGTAGAATCCCTTCTGATTTGGTCTTATGCTGGATTGCTTATTCTTATTTTATGGAGCACCTTTATGAGACTCAGTTTAACCTTACTACACTGAGAATACATAATGCTGTGACAAGTGTGTAAACAGTAGGTTCCTTATCTGTAAAATGATGATGGTAATAATAGTACATACTTTGTAGGTTTGTTGTGAGGATTAAATGAAGGAAGACATTAATTTAGGACAATGTGTGACTCATTCTAGTGTTTATAGAAGTTAGCTACTATCAGTAGTCATAGTGGTATGAGTATAAAGAGTGAGAGAGTGGATGTGTAGTCAAGCTTATCCTTTGTTACAACACAATATTCTAAATTCTGGGAGATCTGAACTACACGTGGAAGGAAGCAAGTCTGAACAGGGTAGGATAGTTGTCCTAGAGTTCAAAATCTAGGAGAGCCCCTTTCAGCATGACCCTCTCACTGGGCAAATGCCTGTTTCCGTGAATGCATACAACAGTTAGATGACATTTGTCCTGCAGTTTGGGTCAGAGCTGGAGAAGCTCTCAAATATGTGCTCTGAAGGTTCATGGAAAAAAACTGTCTGCATTATCACTATGGTGCCCCAAATTCCATTTTACTTCTTCTGCAGAGATTCACACTCAAACAGTGTTCATTGAGGCTCCCAACATGTGCTGAGGCACTTCTAGCTTTTCAGACTTTCCATTTCAACATAACTCAAAAATGTACTGAACAGCTGTAAAGGAAGTACTATTATTTACAGAGTAGTTATTTGAAGAGGAGGAAGCAAATGCTATAGGGTTTTAATGTTTGCCCAAAGATTACAGTTATCATCATACTAAGTCTAGAATTTTTCCCTTTACTAGTGACCTTTTCTGGACATCTGGGCTTGGAGAGAGCTCTCTGGAGACCAGATTTAACAGGCGAAGTTGTATAGTTCCAATACGGGCAGCACAGGCCTCTGGTCCCATCCCAATGCACCAGGAGCCCTGAATTTGAATTCAGCCCCCTTTCCTCATTGTGTCAGTCTCCTTGGACAAACAACTCAATTCTCTCTTTCTTTAACTATAAAATGGAGATAATAACAGCTACATTGCCATGTTAATGTAACTGCTTTAAATCTCCCAGCACACAATACTAATTTATAATTATTGTTAATAACTCAGGTGCTGGCCACTCAACTTCTAAGGCTTGAATACTGTGTTCTCAATTCCCTTGCCTCAAAGTTCCCATGGAGATAAGCCCAAAGCTTAACTCTTCAAATCCACACCTAGAAAAAGACCTTCTTCCCTGTTTCTGTCATTTATACACCAAATGGAAGCTGAGTGCTAACTGTGCACAAGGCTCTCTATCGAGGTGCTGTGGAAGGCTTTAAGATTAATAAGACACAGACTGGGCACTGAAAGTCCTTATAGTCTGGCAGAGAAGATGAGGCATAAACATCAATAATTGGTACGCATAGTAGAAAGTGGTAAATGCTTCAACAGGACAGAGTTCAGAGAAAGTTCTATAAATGTTGAAGAAAGATTACTTCCAACTAATAAAGGTCACAGAGTAGTAATATTAACAACCTTTTCCTTTTATATGGGCTTTTATCTGGGACTAAAATCTCACTCCACATGCCCTCTCAGCCATTAAATTAGGCAACTTTATCTTACTGGACCCTAAACAGACCAGTTAGTTCTCTCTCACTATTTATTCTCCTTAGCCAGCAGGCACAAATATTCCAATCATATAGAGTATAAAGCACTGATAACCTTTTTATCTTACCCTTGAGAAGCAATATCCTCAGAATCTCCAAGTGAGTACGTCCTGAGAATAGAAATTAGCTCCAGCATGTTCTTGGCTCTGCTAAAGTCTCTTTTTCTTAATGGCAGTGCTCAGGTTGATTGTGGGTCTCCTGCCTCTTGGTTCTGCTTTCTCTCTACCCTGCATATCACATCACCTCTCCTCAGCAACAGCAGGTCACTGACAGCTTATTTGCCCCATGGATGGGCTGGCTAAAAATTGCAGCCTGAAGATCCAGGGATTGTGAATTTGAATGGATAAGGTCCAACAAAAAGTAGGAACCAAAAAAATCAAGAAATCCTCAAATTCCTCTTAAAGCTAAAATGAAAGGAGAGGGCAACATTGAAGAAGACTTCTCATATATGAAAGTCTCTCACTAGGACTTCCATTAACTTCCTACCAAAGCTTATGCCTACATGTGAGAGAAAGAAACCTCACTTAGATGGACAAGACAATGAGTCTAGGATGATACTAATGTTCCATTGCTCCTAGCTTCTTCCCAAGATTCTCCTTTACCTACTCTGCCCAGACCTTTTAGGTGAAATTTCTGGTTGAAGGCAGATTTTTTCCCCTTCGTGTCTTCTTCTTCTTCATTCAACTTTCTTCCCATTCATTTTATCTCTTTGCTTCTTAATCTTTGATCATTCTTCTTGTTTCTTATGCTTCTTTCTCTGTCTCTCCATTTCTTGCTTTCTCTTCTTATACTTCAGTCTTCTGTCTTCTTGTCTTACTATTTTGACGTACCCTTGTCTCTTGATGTCTTTCTTCATTTTTTCTTATTTCTGTGCCTTAAAACATGTCTTCTGTGTACAATACTTATGGTACTTGAGGAATTTGATATAAAATGACTTGGATCCATATATAAACCCTTTGGACTACTAAGCTAAACACAGAGGGCGTGGCATTTCATTCTTGTTTTCCTGCTCCTCTTAAATAGTGACATCTATTCCCAAATGTAAAGACTGCTAATGATGTAGCAGGCTCACAGTGCAGAGGAAATTCAATGATCTGCTGTTCCGTGCACAATGGCCTTCCTGTCAGCCGCCCTGCACCAAGTGGTGAAAACAGCATGACTACTTTATTCCTAAGCTTGAGGGTGTTTTTCTAATAAAAAAAAAACCCTGAAATATATTTTAAAACTCAGAATGTTTTATCTAAAAGATCAGGGATTCAATGGAATTCTATTTTCTGCTTCTTGTTATTTAAGTTGCCATTTTTCTATAATATGAGCCGTGGTGTGTGTCTGTTTTCAACCTGGGTTCTCTCTGTTCCTTACCATTAGACTTTGCCTTAAACTTGTAATCCTGCCTGCTTTTCAGAATGTTCGTTTTTCCATGGCAACAGAGATGCAAATGAAGATTTCTGGCGTTACTGTGGGGAAGTAGAGGAGAACCTGTGTGACTCATCCAAAAATCTGTTCTTCAGGAATAAATATCTGTGGCCGTAACAACAGAGGTCAGCACTCTCAAAGTTAGAGAGTTGCACATGAGTGGATTTTAGCCCTCTGTGAGTGCGGAAGCATGTCAGTCAAGTAAATTGCCCTTACTTTTTGTTAGAAGTCCGGGATTCTATTTTCTCTTTCTTATAAAAGGGAAAACACTTCCTTTACAATTTTTTTGACAGATTTGAACGTGTCAATGAACAGCTATGTCTGTATGAAGTGCTTGTTTAGTGAAGCACACACTTAAAACCTCTTCTATGCTTATTAGAGTTCATGGCCTTGTTTACCCACCATCTCACACCCCTGGCTAGCAGAAATCCCCTGATGTTGCAGTGACCTGGACAAGAGGAGTAATTTTCTGCCCTTGTGCAATCTGGCAAAGGGTTACTATTCCAATTGCTACTAAGGATTTCCTACACTGAGAGATGTTTCAAATTCTTTTTGGAAGGTCTTGGGGTGAGTAGAGGGTGGGGGGAGCATGTAGGGCTTCACACCTGCGGATTAGTTGGTTGCACATTTGTTCCTGGACAGCTGGAGGCAGATGGATCTTAGAAAAAAAGGAAGCTATCATAAATATGCTTTCCTCCAGTGTTTTGTCTCAGGACTTGCTTTTCTTGCCCTGGGCACAGCTATTCCATTGTCAACCATATTATTTCAGCTGCAAAAGGCAGATATAGATCTGATATATCCAGGATACCCATATATTCAAAGGAAATGGATGAAAGACCAGAGAACAGCCTTCCATTGCCTCTTCCCCAGCACCACGGGCATAGGATGACATTTTACACAGATATAAATTAGGAATTGTGACACTGTAGCTCATGAAGCAGGATCTTGAAAGAGGTAGATTTTTTATTCAGTATATTTCTACAGAATTTCTAGATTTGAATGATAAAGCTGTAGCTATTCAGTTGTTATTAGAGATTTAATCCAATCATTCTTTATTAAAAAACAAAACAAAACATTTCCATAGCAACACAGACACAAAACACATTTCCTGGGTACATATTATAATTTGATTGAGATAACATAGAACTTCCTTTGGAGTCATTATTTTAAAATTATAATGATTGTACAGAAATTCCTCTCAATGCATTAACATTTTTTAAGGAAAGGAACTCATGCCAAAATTGCATTTCTTTTTTTTCTCTCTAAGTGAACATTTTATGGAGTAATATATAAGAAAAGAACTTCAACATTTTACCCATTGGAGCACTGAGGAAAGAGAAGTCTTTCAAAACTTTATAGTGTAAACCAAACAACATGAGTCATAATTAGAAAAAGCCATTAAAACATTATGGTCAAATCACACTTTAAGTACCAAGGACTGTGTTTAGCATTTGCATGTTGAAAAATAGATTAAAGAAATCAGACTCAAAACAAAATTAAACAACACACAGAATTCTATTAACAGGAGAGTTAAATTTGAAACATCACCCATTCATCTGAATCATTTACTCAGCATAAATCCTGTTTCACCTAAGTCACTCTTATTGTAACTTTAGATGTTTCTTAGTCTTTTGTTTAAGATCTGATTGAAACATGTGATCTCTGCTCTTCATTCACTTGTTGTGTACAATAGACACAATGACATCAGACATTTTGTAGGTGATTCAGCATAGGAAACAACTCTGAGTCCTGCTATTTAAAAACATGCAGACTATGAAGATAAATAAAACCTAATTAAAATGTACCATCTTTTGAATCTTAGAAAACTCATCTAATGTTATTTGTTTATTTAATTTTATTCTATAGAAAAAGATACAGGTTTTGATATTATGCTTGTTAAAGCACTATGTTGACAATTAATAATGCTTTGTTCTCAGGATTAAAATGGCAGTTATTTATCTAGGACAATGCCAAGCATACAATAGACACTACATAGTCATTTTTTTCTGTGTGATTAGTTTCCTGAAGGGAAGAGTAAGGCTGAAATGGTGAATGAAGAAAAGGAAATATATGACAACATATATTTCTCATAATTTGTGGAGGCAAATATTCAGAGAGTCTATCGAAAGGATGGAAAGTAGGTCTCAACTGATATATCAAAGCAGCATATTGAGTCTGTTGTCCATGGTCTTGCAGATATTTGGGCTCAGAAAGAAAATTTGCTAAAATTGACTGATAACATTTGGTTTGTGTGTAGAGTTGGCTCCATGGCTGTACCCACACAGAGGACAAAATTACCTTTCTTATATCTTTCCATTAAACACAAGAAACAACAGACTTGTATCTACATAAGTAAAATGAAATTATGTAGTAATTATTCATTATTAATTTAATATATTAATTATTAATTACATATGGGTTATTTTCCAAATGTCTAATATTTTTTGTATAGCAGTGGGTTTTTTAATTTATAAAATTAGCATATTATTTGTTTAAGTATTTAATAACCTCTAATGCCAGAGTAGTTTTGATTTTCTTTAAGGACAATGAATCAGAATATATTTTATCATTCCACAATACTCTAGACAAATAATTTCTAACCTTTTTCATCTCATGGCACATATAAACTAATTACTAAAATTCTGCAGCACGCCAGAATAATATATTATAAATAATATATTATATCTTTGGCTGATCTGACAAAAATAGGAATAATTTTGATTCATTACACCAGACAGCTATTGTTGTATTGGCTGTTGTAATTTTTTAATGTTTTATTTATTTTTAATCCTCACCCAAGGACATGCTTATTAATTTTAGAAAAGGGGGGGAATGGAGGGACAAAGAGAAGAAGAGAAACATCAGTGTGAGAGAGAAACATGGATTGGTTGCCTTTCCCACATAACCCAATTGGGAACAAACCCATGACCCAGGTAAGTGCCCTGATGGGGAATCTCGAACCTGGGACCTTTGGTTTGTGAGATGATGCCCAACCAGGGCATCACCGACTGACCAGGGCTGCTGTCATTTTTTCATTCGACAATCTAAGGCAAAAGAGGTCAATGCCCCTGAGTAGATAGGTATTGCATGTTTTAAAAATTCTTGTGGCACACCAGTGTGCTGCAGCACCTCAGGTGAAAATCGCTGCTCTAGACTTGTTTCCAGAGAGAGAAATATTGTTTATATATGAAACAAACTTTTTACCTTAAAACTTAATTAACTAAAACCTTAAATTAATTATGTTTCTACTGATGTAAAAAAATCTTTATTGAACATTCCTGCTGATTGATCATTGTATTCGTTCACAAGATATACCCATTCATGAATGGTAACTAACGTCCTGTGATGTTAGTGGGGCATGTCAGATTCTGTTGGTATGTGCTCCACTGAAGATTGATTTTGTTTTTGTTGTTTTCCTTAAAAAAATTAAATTTGGGGTAAAAATTCTGAGACAACATAAGCTCATGAAGAAGCAAAGATGTGATCTGATTAGAAGGATTTGTATCTATGTATATAGTACATTATAGAGTATGGTGTTTCCATAACTAACACCCGAGAAAAGCTTTATAGATGGAGGCATTGGTTGATAATGTAGGTAATGTTCCATCTCTAAGACAACTTAGTATGTCATATACCACAACTTCCCAACTTTTGAATTTCTAGGCAGCTAAAACCTTAAAATATCTATGAACTAAACTTCAAAGAGGTTTTATTTTTTCCTTCTTACATGTTACCTGAAAAGCCTTCTGGATTATCTACCTTAGGATATCATATCTTAGTCTGCAGGGGTTTATTAACTAAGGATTTAAATGTGATAGGCAGCAATGAGTTGGCAGTACCAGAACTTACAAATCTAGTCATATAATGGTTTGGTTGCAGAGTTTTGATCTAGAAAATCAGGTAATTGTGTTTCGCACAAATATTTGGCAAATAATTATGGCACTTTTATAAGTTTCATATGATTAAAAAGAAGAAAATGTTAGAGATTCAACAAGTAGCTCAAATGACATGGAAATACAGCAGTAGTAATTTTACTCTTAGTAACCCACTAAATTCTGTACTTAAGAAAACTAAGATATTCAAAACAAAGCCCTTGAAATTTTAACACTGATTCTGTCATATTCCTTTTTCAAAATACAATTAGCCTGAGATTAAAAGTAAAAATTATATCAATGCAATTTTCAAAAAGAAAATAGGGATGTGAAGAAATTCCATTCCTCACTGTTACTTTAGTACTTTTTTCATAATTAGTATGTGCAAGTCTCCAAATTTAATATAAATTAAGATTTTATCTTTAGTTAATATTGAAAACCAAACTAACTGCATTTTTATTACTGAAAATAACATTTGAGTGCTTATTATGGCAATCATTGTTTTAATTTTTTAACTCTTCAGGACTTTCAAGTCTTTTTGCACTCACTGTAAGTATATATGTGCAGTGCGTTTGTATTTCTTTTTAAATTATATTAACAGGCATTTGAAAACTAAGTTTTACAATAGCAAAATAATGAACTAAATTATCTGAAGATATGTCCATCTTTCTAATCTCTATGATATTGCATTTAAAAATAGCAATATAGATGACTGTAAGTTACATATGTATTCAAATAAGAAATGCACTGGCACTTAAATTCTAATTAGAAATGGTCCACAATATATTCCAGAGAAAGGAGGACTCCATTTCAAACACTGTGTCACTGAACTTCTAAGTTCAACCTTTCCAGGTTCTTGTGAGGGTTGCCTAGGTAACTACACCTCAACTTCTTCAGTGCAGTGCCTAGTACCCAGTGTCAATCAGTGGGCATGGTTATTTTTATTAAATTTTTTAATCAATGTAGATCAAATGGCTATGAAAATTATGTGGTTAATTTTGTCAGTCCAGAACCCCAAAAACAAATGGAGCAACTGAGCAAACACTTCAACACTTAAAGCCCCCAAAATCTGCCAAAACTCTTTAGATATGAAGACCGTATGTGTTTCAAACCAAAAGTAAAGAGGTATGATTTGATTTCAGATCAAGAACATGCAGCCTATATTCTCTCAAAATAATCAAAGATCATCTTCTGAGTAGGGACCTCCAAAAGTCTCAGGGATATACTGGGTCCCTTTCTCCACTTGGTCTCCTCTGTGTTCTTGGTGAGAAGAGAAAAATCAGTGTGCCCAGAGCACAAGTGGGCTTTTAGCCATCAAGGTCAACCAAGGTCCTGGTCGGGAAGGCGATATCAGGCTCCACCAAAGCAGGGCCAGATCTGGGCACAACTCTAAACTAAGCTTTAACTAGAACACTTTTCCATCTTGCCAGAGAGAACCCCTCTTTGACCTCATGGGTTACCTCTTGCCTCTTTTACCCTTGCCTCAGTGACTTCCCCTCAAACGCTTTATTTGCTCCAGACTTCTCACCTCTGCTCTTCTCCAAGGTCTCCCACTCCCAGACAAGGAAGCAGGGCCGTGTGTTCTAGACTCATCCCCTCACTCACTCCTCTGCATTCCAAACTGCTTTGGAAACCTGTCAGTGTTCTGTAAAAGTTACCTGCTGAGGTTTTCCAGGCTTTCTTTGCAGCTCCTGGTGAAATGATGCATGCTAAGACCTTCTTTGCCGAGAACTGCTTGCTGTACTGCTCATCTTCACTGACATTCACAAGACTGAGAAGAATGGGGAGAAGAGCATTACAGCCCAGGCAGCACGATACGTTCCTTTCATTGTGAAACTGAAAGTTGATAGAATGCAGAAATGTGCCTTTATTTACCTCGGAAGGCCTAGTACAGGATATGCCCCCCCCCAAAGAAACATACTCAATTGACATAAGCCTCTGAGGTTATCCAAGAAAGCTTATTTCTGCCTGAGAATGTGAAATGTGATCTCCTGCACATGTACCTGATCCTCTGTTTTTTCAGACCCTGACTACTGTCAGAGTTACAATGGAAACACACACATCACAGACTCACAATGGGCAAACAGCCCTGCTCAGGCCCAAGGGCTGCAGGTTTAGCCTTTCGTGGGATAAGTAAAAGGATAACAAAAATTCTTTCTCTTTTCTCTTCTTCCAGAGTGATGAGAGTTTGAAACTGAATGGTGTTTATGTTTTGAGGGTATATACCTCTGGAGAATTAATTGCTGTCTGAAAGGAGTCAAGAGAACAGTAAATAAGAGAAATCTGGATGCTTAGGGCTAGTAGGTTAGTGTTTAGACTTGAGGGATACAGAGTGTACGTGAGGATTCTACATTATTTTGTTTCGTTCATGATGCAGAAGGTAAGATTTAAAGACAAAAAATGCTAATAATATATGACGATAAGATACTTGGTTAGTATACCCCCCATTTTATCTTCTGGTGCAATGACTCTGCCTGGGTCCCACGCAGTGTGAGACCCCAACAGGTCCCTTAACCTAGGCACAGGGCCTGGCAATCAGTAGGCACTCAGGATACATCTGTCTCACAAAGGGTCCCAGTCCAAGGATACACACAGCATGCAGTTCTGTTCTCAGCTCAATCAGAAATGAAATTAATATCTTTTCTATTACAAAAATGTTGATGTGCATTCTCTTGCCCAGCTAAGTGTGCAAACTGAATAAATTTTATGGATAGCTCAAATGTATGTGGCTCCTATCCGTGGATGCCACAGGCTATGAGAAATTTCCATTACAAGGATATTTTGTACTCTAGGATGCTTTTCTTACCCCATTCTTTAAGTAAGACAGTCAGAAATAACTGTCCCCAAAGACATTTGCCTGTATCTTTTCATAACTATTAATAATTCTTTACTCGTGTGTCTTGCTGCCTCACCAAACTATAACCTCTTTTTTCTCTCTGCGCCCCTCATGATGCCAAACACAGCAGAAATTTTCACATTCTAGGCCTTCAGTAAAAATTGAAAAAAATATTCTTCTTAGAGACATACAAATGAATTTCTCTTGATTCAAATATATGCAAACTAGAACTGCTTGCCAAATTCTAATTGGTAAATAATGCAAACACTGCATGTGTTTGCTTTGCTTTCTCTGAAAACTGCCTAGATTTTTCAGACCCCTTGACACCTTATAAAACAAAGCTTTAGCAAAAGGCAAATCAATTTATTTTAACAGAGATTTCTTAAGAATGTCTTTTGGGGACATGAATGAATGATATAAAAAGACGTCCTTTCCCCATTATTTCCAGATCATGAAAATATCACTCATTTCCAATTCTACACTTCTTGCATGACCAACCGAAGGACAGCAGCAGTCTGACTTCGCATTCTCCGTTGAAAGGGAGCATAGTCTGTAGGAAGTGGGGACATGGTTGAGTTCGATCAGGTCAGGCTTTTTTTTTTTTTTTTTGGAAAGCTTGTATTGAATCTCTGAAGCAAAGAGCGGAGCTGGGGGTGATCTGATTTGCTACCATAGCATTATCAGGAAGTTTATTCAGAGAAGAAGAGGCAGCAAATGGTAGGCAAAGGCAGATGATTTACTATTGTGTAGCTGACATGACCCCCATACCCAACACCAAATTGAGATCTGATTAGTATTACTTCTAAGAACTAGGTCTGGGATCAGCTCTAGTCTAAGCCCTCAGTGAAAGTTCCCTAACCCTCTCTAATAGTGCTGGCACATAGTTGGCCTTAAGTAGTCTGCATTTATAAATCTGACAGCCTATCCATATGGTGTCTTCAAAGGTGTACCATTATTGGAAGATAATGTTGTTACGGAGGAAAAAGAGAATACTTAATCAATCATGAGGGCCGAGAAAATAAGCACAGTGCCTAAAACCTCAATTCAATCAGCAAAGGCCCAAAGGAAATCAGCAGCAGACCTAAAAGAACTGAATACTCATCTTTTCTTTTTTCCTTTTGCCGTGTTTGTAAGGGCTTTTAACTATATTTGTGGCAGGGAGCAATGTGTGTGTCTCAGTCTAGCGATATAAGCAGGTAGCAATTTTCTGTTTTTAACTGAGGGGCTGCTACTTTTGTTTTGATGATTTGTTAAATCCTTTCTGCATCTTTCCCTGTGACTGCACCATTCTTCTATTTCTTTCTTATTGCTATCTTTAGCATTGTACAGTATACATAGTTCAGATCAGGATATGGAAGAATATCAGAAAGTTTGGTGTTTCTTAATACTCGTCACCATAAAAACAGTATGAATCCTGTATTTTTCAGTGGATCTCTCACCACAGTGGTAACATGTTCCTGGAAACAAAAGCCTAATAAAGTAGTTGGGTCCAATGAGAATGAATATGCGTTTATTTGAGAAGTCATATTGTCCCTCTGGAGGAAGGACGATGGCCACCACACTGTTACTCCCCACTGGTTACTCTGTTGCCTGTCCTACTTTATCTCTCAACACCTTCACCCCGGTCTCCATGCCACGGGTACCCTGGCATTAGCTCTTTTTAGAATTGCCAAGGTTGGTCCTAACTTAGGGATTTTCTGTTGCCTCTTCAGGGAATGGTCTTCCCTCAGATTTTCATGTGGCAGGTTCATCCTTCACATGTATATATGAGATCATATGTCACTTCCATAAAATTTATATCATCTATAGTCCCCAACCCCTCCCCCACACATGAGCACCAGTTTTTGTCCGTCCCATTCTTTTGTTTGGCATTCTTCACTTACCGCTATCTAAATGTGCCATACTTATTTTCTTATGTGTTCCCTGTGTATTCCTCTCTTCTCCCATGTGAAAGAGCCATGAAATTAAAGGCCTTGTGTATATTATCCACTGTTGTATCCCTAAGCACCTTGATGAGTTCTTAGCACACAGCAGGTATACAACAAGTATTTTTGGAATAAATTACTGTTTTCTTCAAAGAGGATTGTAGACAGTGCTAATAAAAGTGACTGGAGTGTAAAGGTAGGGAGGAGACCACCGTATATTCTTCCTAGTGACTAAATTGGCTGAGGCCCTAAATTCTCATAGAATTTAGAAGCTAGAAAGAGCTTGAGGCCCAAAGGGAATGAAATTCTCAGTCTCTCAGGTGATAACTGGCAGAACTGAGACAAAGTCTATTATCTTTGCTTTGTTTTCCCTCTTGCTTCCAAACCCCTACCCGCTTCAGACCATGAGGCTCTAAACTGGAACTGTCCTACTAGCTTTATTACAAATGGCATTTTTAAATATAGAGAAGCTTATTAGTTTTCCATGGCTGCTACAAGTTACCTCAAATGCAGTGTGTTAAAACAACACAAAGTTATTATCGTACAGCTGAGTACATCAGAAATCTGACACAGGTCTCATGAGCTAAAATTAAAGTGTTAGTTGAACAGCTCTCCCTTCTGGAGCCTCTAGAGGAGAATCGACTTCCTCTTTTTTTTTCATTCTTTCTTTCTATTTTTTTAATTTCTTTTTTTTTCTGAATTGTGGAAGGTCTCTTTCACCATCTTCCAAGGCAGCAATGGCCGGTCCTTTCTTATGTCACTCTGACTTTCTCTCTTCCTTCTTCTTCTTCTTCTACATTTAAGGACATTGTGTTTACTTTGGTCCACCTTGTATAATCCAAGATAAAGTCCTTAGATTAAGGTCAACTAATTAGACATTTTAATTCCATCTGAAAACTTCTGTGTAAGGTAGCATATTCACAAATTCTGGGGGCTAGAATGTGGACATCTGGGAGTGGTATTATGAATCCTGAAAGGAGCAATATGAAAAAAGTGTGACATCTCCCTCTTCCAATATAATTATGGTTCACATTTTGGGATATGTGGCATCATTTGGGTTGTAGGCCATTTTCGATGTTAATAAATTTTGCTGATATAGTGGCTCACATCTATATTTAATTTTTCTATTAAAGTATATTTTTCCAAAAGTTTAAAATAGGACTCTTACATAAAGTTTGAGATAAATGTAGGTCATACATCTTATTTACCTTATTAACTAATAAAGAAGCCATGATCGTAAGACTGATTCAAAGGCATATAAGGGGAACAGAGGTGTATATAATTAAAGAAATGCTGAATGATTTTGCTAGTTTTAAGAAACAAGACTTTTCAATGTTCTATATGTCCATAAGATTACAACCTTTGAGGTTACTCTTTTCTACCAGAGAGAAATCTGCTAGTTAAGTTGTAACTTCACAATGTCTACACTGCCATTGAACATCCAGGGGTGCTCTCCTGGGTGATTTTTAATCCTCGTGTGGCCCTGTTGAGAAAATGGCACTAAAAGACCTGCAGTCATTCTTCTGCGTCACTTCTAAGTTTTGGATAATTTTACAGTTTAGAATGAAATTCTTAAAAATTACTGAGCTAAAAGTTATGCATAATTTTAAGGTTACAATTTACTTCTGAAAATGATTGTATTTGTACGTAATGAGTAATAAAGTTTGTCTCCCTTGGATTTAAGATTAAGCATGAAAGACTTAGCAATGCTATTATACCATACCTAATTTATAATTATTTATCTTAAAGAACTTTTTAAAGATTCACAAGAAAATATATGTGAAACATTATTTTAATAACAATGTTGATGTTGATGTTACTCTGAGTTTTGTGCCTTTCAAATACTAGCATTTTGTTTTTATCAACACAAACCAAAATCCAGAATACCAGAAATGAATTAACCAATGCCTGTTACGTCCTCGGAATTGTTGTTTGTCTTGTATTGGGTTTCTGAAATGTGTAATTGTTTATCTTGTTAACCTAAAAATAAAAAGCCAAAGTGAGAAGCAACAAGTGTTTACTTGATTAAAACAATTATGATCCAGAGACAAAGATTCAGGTAAGAAGTTAAATTGTGTCTCGATTTGTTTTTCCTGAGACAGAGAAGGGAAATGATTATAGGAGTAGAAGAAAGGACTTTCTATCGGTGCTAATAAGCTAAGTAGTGTTTTTAGCTATACATGGCTCTTTACTCATTTTAAAGAATGTCCTTGATTTTTAGTCTTTGGGGTCAAGATCCCTGGTTTTCTGTTACTGTGCTGTTTGGAAGACAAGGCTGGCCTGGCCCAATCCAAAGGTTATTTTGCCCAGTTCAGACATTCCAAAGGTTTAAGGAGTAAAGCCTGCAAGGTGCCTTGGGAATGACTGCCCAAGCTGTCATTTAAAATGGTTTCATTTATGCCAACTTTTCATAACCTGGATTTGCATTAGCTATTCTGCAATGTTTAGTCAATTGCTGTAAAAGTAGCTTATAGAAACAGACAGTAATTAGTGAATTCTTAGCCTTCTTTGTCTTTCAACAACAGTGGTACATATTAAAAGAGTTAATAAGTATTTAGCATATTTATAGGCACAATTCTTAGTGTAATGTTCTGAGATAATGCTTATTATATCTTTAAGAATAGACCCATACTCACATGCCCCTTTTAATTATCCAAGATAGCAAATTCTAAAACATATAGTTACTCAGTTTTTAGAAGGCTTTCATTTGTTTTTTACTTCTATTTTTTGTAAATATAGCAATAATCTAGTGTACAGTTAGAATTAGTCTTGGCTATATATAGCACACAAAGCCAAAAATAATAGTGGCTTATGAAAGAGGTGATAATTTGTTTTTCAGGGAAAAGAAGATATCAGATTACCAATAGGGTGAATCTATAGTTACCAGGAACCCAGGATACTATAATCTTCACCTGAGTTTCCTGTTAAAGGTCACCTTACAGTCCATGATGGCAGCTTCTTAGAAACTGTACCAAATCCTTACACTTAAATTATTTAAAACTTACCTAGAAAATGTAGTTTTTTGGTTGGATGCATTGATACCCAGAGTAAAATCAGATAAGGAAGGCAAAAATGAATATTCAGTGGTAATGAACAGTTTCTGCTAAACTTAATTATTTAAACTATTAGAATTTAATGCAATTGACAGAGAGCTCAGATCAAAGTCAATACTTCTGAATTTCAGGCCCAACTAACATTAATTAGCATCTATTGGTGCTAATAGAAGTTTCCCCTGAATAAAGGACCTAAACTTTGAATCTCAAATTATCATATGACTTAACAGTGAACATGCTTTGGGTTTCCTCCACTTCCAAATTTCAGTGATTTTATAATGTATTGCAATTTATATTTTTATTTTTAAATAACTTTTTTTCTCAGCCCAAGAAACAAATTATGGTTGGATTTAACTATTATCATGCAGGTTTCTGACATGCTTAAGACATAAAATATGGAACTTTTTTTGACCCAGTGAGTCCACTGCTGTGAATATACCCTAAGAGTCCCAAAACACCAATTCAAAAGAACTTATACACCCCTATGTTGATAGCAGTGCTGTTTACAATAGCCAGATGCTGGAAACAGCCTAAGTGCCCATCAGTAGATGAGTGAATTAAAAAACTGTGGTGTGTTTACACAATGGAATACCTTGCAACAGAAAGAAACAAGGAATTCCTACATTTTGAGACAGCATGGTTGGAACTACAGACTATTGTGATAAGTGAAATAAGCCAGTTGGTGAAGGACAAACACCATATAATCTCACTTAATAAGAGGGAGCTAATGAACAAAATAATCTAATGAGCAAAATAGAACCAGAGGCATGGACACATGGAAAAGACTTGCAGCTATCCATAGGAGGGGGTAAGGAGATAATGCTGGAAATACAAGGAAGAGGTCAGTCAAAAAAACATGCATGGATGACCTATGGGCACAGACAATGGTGTGGGGGATTGACTGCAGGAGCAATGGGTTGGTTGGGCAGAGGAGAGCAAAGGGGAAAAATGGGAGAACTGTAATAGAAAAACAATATTTTTTTTAAAAAAGACAAACTAAGAACTCCTTGGGGAAATATTAAGAACACAGAGTGATACTTGCTGTCCCACTAATAAAAACAAGACTCTTCCAGAAGCCTGTCAGTAAGCCTCAAAGCTGAAATACCTATTTAAAATTATATCTCTGCCTATGATTGAGCCAAGGCATGGAATACTTTTCTTTATCTAAAACTTTGAGGACTATTTGCCTATTAGGAGTATAAATCTTAGCTAATCCGGCAGGAGGAAAAGTATTCTAGACTGAGAAAACTCTGTTTCAGGCAGAGTGAAAATATTTGACTGATGATTGTCATCTTTTATATGCCTTGTAAGGGTGATAGATGGTTCTGAGCTTCAGTGATTCATAATGGCATTTGAAAGCATGTAAAAAAAGCAGCTAATTCAAATGAAGGAGTCAGTAAAACATCATAGTAAATGTAGGTCACAGGAAACCATGGAAATGTAACAGAAGGGCAGTGTGTTGCCGATGAATATACTTAAGGACAGTAAAAGAAAACAACTTCTATACTAATCACTGGCTCTGAAAGAAAATGATATTTTTTATCTTTTCTGCTGCAGCTTCCCAAGGTAACAACCTCCCCTCCTCCATTCCTCTTACTCTGCCAAACCCCCGCACTCCACAGAGTCAAATTGCTTCATGCTCACTTCTGTTTAAATAATCAAATCTCCTTAATATTCATGGGAGAAAAATATGGCCCATAGGAGAGTCATGACAACGCCACAAGTGACTTTTTGGCAGTACAGAGATTAGAAATCCAATTTTACTGGATTTCCAATCCACTTTCAATTGCACTACTCTGTTCTTTAATGATTTCTGTTAAATTATGCCCTGTCCAGGGTTGGGTATCTGGTTAGTAGCTGAGTTAAAGCCAGAGCCTGGGCTCCTCCCACTTATTCTCTGATACTTCTTTCTGTTCACCTTGTCATCACCAGTTAATAGATTTGCATTCAAAGATTAGAAAAAGCTTCATGGAACCAGCGAGAGAGATAAATGGAGGGACATAGGGCTTGCCCAGCAAATCACCCACAAAACCTCAACTAATAGTGACTCCTTGTCATAAGGATAAGTCAGTTTAGGCTTTCTAGACTTATTATTATTTCATTCATTCTTTCAGATAACTTTTAAACACATTCTATGTACCATGCACTATGCGAAGTGCTGAGGTTTCAAGGGGGAAAAGTCCCTGTTCTTCCATTTTTCAGTTATGTTGGCCATGAGCACCTGGGTAGATGGAAGGAGCCCTTCCAGATACGGAGAAAACTGTATGAGGAGCAAAACTGCAGAAGAACGAGGATCTACCAAGGTGTCTGATACGTTAGGCTCTCAACTGATGATAGCTATCTCCCTTTCCACATCCATCTCTGTATTTGCAGTATTTAGGAACTGAAGTTCCACTGGATAGTTTAGAGGTCAGGTTGTGATGCTGAGTCAGCTCAGAGAAGCCTGAAATCTGGATCTGTCACATGTAGTTGGTGGATGCCACATATCCCTTTCCATCTCAAAATATCTCTCTCATTGACCTGTCAGGTACCTGAGTCACATCATTAGTGGTATTGCTTCTGCTATGTCATTGCCTACTGATAGTCTTATTATAATAGACATAAGTATGTTATTCAGAAATAAAATTTATTTTCTCATAGTTTTGGAGGTTAGAAATCTAAATACAAGGTGCTTGTAAGGTCATGCTCCTTCCAAAGCCTTTAGGCTTCTGGTAGCCTCAGGTATTCCTCAGCTCATGGCAGCATAACTCTAATCCCTGCCTCTGACATCTCATCATGTTTTCTTCTCATGTGCCTGCTTCTTATAAGGACCCCAGTCATATTGAATTTAGGGCCTACCTTAATGCAGTGTGAACTCATGTTAACTAATTACATCCGCAATGACCGCATTTTCAAATAAGGTCATATTATGAGGTAATGGTGGTTAGGACTACAACATGTTTTGGTGGAGGCACGATTTAAATCATAACAATTTCCCTTAACACATTTTTTTATCCGGTTAGTTAGACCTCACCTAGCAGAAAGCAAGAACCTCGAAAAAAATGACAAAAGATGGAGAGTTTGTATGAAGTTAAGAGAGACAGTGAGAGAGTAGGGAGAATATGAAGAAGCACAGAACGAAGCCAGTGTGGTGTCCCAAGTGAGATTCAATGAAGGGCAGTCCTTGGTCACCCAGAAGACTGTATATCAGGTGTCAAACAGGGGCAACAAAAGATCATGCGAGCTAAAGGAGTCAAGGGGATGAGGAATTTACAAAGTAAGTTTGCCTTTGCCAGAAGATAAATAAACTTTAGAAGCAGAGTTTTGCAATTTAATGTAAATTAAGTCAATGAATAATTTCCTCTGAAAATTGTCTTTGGCCCTCTCACAGCTTTTTTATGGCTTACACCATTTTTTCCTAGGGAAAAAAATAATGCTTTAGAAAAGTGAAATCCGTAGCACTTAAGTTCCCTTTAAATAATCAAGCAAAGTTAAAATGAGAATATTCACGGTAATAGAATCTACCACCAGGGGAATACAGCATACCAAGAAAACTATGACTAATGCCGTCCATCCACCAACCCTTACCTTCCTGAGAGCAATAAGGTAAAATTGCTGTAGGGGGGATTTAAGATAGATAATAAAAATGCTCCCAGTACAGTTTTTTGCAGTATTGCTGCATCGTCTTTCCTTGAGGGAGATTAAGGAAGAAGACAGAGATTATCAGAAATGGTTTAAGCATAATGCTGCCTTACTTCAGTCAGGTTTATAAATTTTTCTTAGTTTAACCAAAATCTTTGTTAGTACAAATACTCTTTTTCTTTGCTTCTCAGCACAAAGAGCAAGTTGCTTTTTTAATAAACAGTGGTTATGTCCTTGAGAACCTCAACTCATAATAGTATTGCAGCCAAGGTCCATACTGTGGACCTCCTTCCAAACGAATATCCTTATGTTTGAAAGGCTCTTAGGTGGGGTCTTAGGTGGACCCCATTTTCAAAATAAGACTACTCTGAAGAGAAGTGCATCAAAACAGCATAATTGAGGTGTTGCTCATTGAGCTTTGTATCAGATACATAACCTTTATTTTCCTTTATGTGCATTGTTGTAATTACAGTTTCTTGCCTCTTGACATTCTCTAAGTTTCCCACTCTGTTCAGGACGGATACAGCTGACAGTAGCCCATTTTCTATTGTTTGGAAGCGGTTCATCAACTCCCTAAAAGTGGAAGGATTGCCTCTGGGTTGTTATTGCCATTTACCAAAATTGGGATGATGCTTTAGTTTTGACAGACTATTGTGGTTTCTGTGCAGCTGGTGATTCATTCTGACCTAGATTATTCTCTGCCATATTTGTTCATACTCAGTCTACCTCTTTAAAAGTAAGTACAAAATTTCCAAGTTAACTTCAGGCAACTTGTCAAGATATTGTTTAAAATGCTAGCAAATGCTGTTGTATTAGTCAGGGCTCTCCAGAGAAACAGAACCAATATGAGACATATATATAATTTTATTTTAAAGTCTTACTTCATGCAATTATGAAAGCTGAGAAGTTTCAACAACTTCAGTCTGCAAGCTGGAGACCAGGAAAGCTGACATGTAATTCCAGTCCACAAGCAAATAGGCTCAAGACTCAAGAAGAACTGATATTTCAGTCCAAGTCCAAAGAGCAGAAAGGACCAACATTCTAGCTAAACAGTCAGGCCTTCTTACTTAGCATTTTTGTTCTGTTCAGTCCTTAATTGATTGCATGAGGCCTACCCACATTATGTAGGGCAATCTGCTTTACCAAGTCTACCAATTCAAATGTTAATTTCATCAGGAAATAACCTCACATACACATCCAAACTAATGTTTGGCCAGATGCCTGCACCTCATAGCCCAGTCAATTTGACACATAAAATTAACCATCATAGTTGTCACTACTACCGATTACTGCCATAATTATGGAGATTGTCTGGGGGACCACCTTGGAATGGGAACCAGAGCCACATGAAAGCACAGGTAAGAGGCTTTGTGAAAAAACAGTGTAAATGACAAGGATTCTCAAGCTATACAAGTTGGGTTTGCATCCTGCCTCTTTCACTGTTCAGCTGAGAAAGTTACATAACTCTCCACTCCTCAATATCTTCACCTGTAAAAGGAGATTATTAAACCTACTCCACTGCATTGATATGAGAGTCTATTTCAAGGCTGGGTCCTCAGATCATCCATGACATAATCACATAATTACAGGGGTTGCTTGCCTAGGCAAATACCTAGAACACATCCCTGAAGATTCTGATTCAATAAATCCGGAATGCAGTTCAGATCTCTGACATTTTAGCAAACATCCCAGATGACTATCAGCCCTGCCAAGCCTAGAAAACCACAGCTGTGAGATTTAAGTGTATACCACCTGCTATATAGTAGGAGTACAACAAAACAGATCTATCCCAGACAAACCATCAGCTCTTTGAAAAAAGGAACGGTGCCCGTTCACCCTTGTATGCCCAATAGTCCAATTCATTGGCACCTGGCAGGTATTCAATACACTTTGTTGATGTAGATGGTTAGAAATTGCTCATCAGAGTTCAAAGAAAAGACCAGAAGAATCAGAGAATGTTTGGTTCAAGTGAAACAACACAGAAGGAAGACATACCATCAGAAAATAAGCAGGACTGCCAACTGTGGTCCAGTTTTTTCCAAGTGTCATGGCAGAAGGGCCATTACCAGGTATCAGACAGGTAGAAGCCATCAGAAAGGTAGTAGAAGGAAGAAATCAAAGATATAACAGATAGTGTAGCAGGAAAGGGCCAAGCAGAGAGATGATGTAGACTCATTGGCAGTTAGGACGAAGGTGTCCATAAAGTCTGAGGAGCAAGATACCACAGGCTGGAGAACAGATTTTGCCTTGGGAGTCCAAAGCAGAAAGTTTGGTAACCTATCTGAGTTTGGGAATTTGCAGGGGAAAGTTTAATATGCAAATCACCAGAGATTGGTAGTTTCAGGGGTTATAACAGAGTAGCTCAAAACTGAAACCATGCTGAGGTAAATAGAAGCATCATTAGTTCTACGACAAAATCAGACAACTTAAGCAGACCTGCTCAATCAAAATTTGGGTTCTAACACAGTAAAGAGATCGCCTGCAGAGATGTACCTATTGGGGCAATAATGCAACATTCTCCATCTCTGATCTAGTTCTAGGAATACATAATTAAGGTTTTATAACTGGAACTAACTTGGTTGTTATTAGAATCATAACCAAGCAGTGATTAGATCTTTATGTATGGAATATGTTGACAATGAAGTTCTTTGGCTACACGCACTTAAAAGTCAATTTAGACAAAGTCAATTTAGGCATATTTCAAAAATGATAGTGAATTGAACATGTGAAAATTATCTTACAGATTTGAAAAAAATACCTGACATAAATAATATACATAAAGCTTCATTCTTCTTTAATTTTACTTTAAGTACCTCAGTTATTTTTCATCATAATGTATGGATCTATCTTCCTAGTCTTAGCATAATAGTTTTGCAGGGCATCACTTTATAAGTGATTGTGCTTTCCCACTACCTGAGTTATAGCCTGATACCTTATTCTGCATATGAAATATTTAGACAGCAATTAGCCCAGTGATTCAGTGTATTAATTGTTTGCTTTTTAGAAAGTAACACACCAGCAATCTGCAAAGAAAACCACAAAACAAATTCTATGGCCATACAAGCATTTGTGTGTTTTTTACAGAGAAGTCCATTATACAGAGTCATTCACGGGGAATAAATGGCAAGCAAAAATAGGATTTATCAGTGTAGAGCCTTAAGGGTTGTAGAAAACACAGGAAAATCCAATTAGAACTGCAGGGAGTTGGTTCAATTTCTTAATCGGCACTGCAGCACAGCAGATTAATATTATTGCCTACTATTTAAACTTTATTACTCCATTTTTCTGTCTGTGGTCCTCAGCTTTGCCAGCCCACCTTGAAAAGATGGCAGGCAGAACCATATAATACTTTTTATGGCCTTGGCATCAGCACTGTTTTGTGGCTTGAAAGATAAGTACCATTCTAGGAATGATGAGGTGAGGGAGCAGGCGACACTTAAGCTTGTTTTATAAGCCAGAGTGTGGGACTGTTAGCCCTGCATTCTAATCATGAAAGCCATCAGCACGAGCACTTTGCCAGCTCCCACTGACTGACAGCAGAATTTACAGGAGTCATTTTTCTATAGAATTATCCTCATAAAGTCAGAGGCAGCGAGAAGCAGTGACTACAGAAAACACTCTAAACAAGTGGTGGTCTTGGGTTCCAATTACAACAAAGATGCAGATTTACCAAATGACCTTGGGCAAATCACTCCACTTCTTGGTGTCATGAACCATCTTTGAAGGTTGTCAGAAGTCAGATTCCTGAATAAGCAGTACTGCCATAAACATACATGAACATTTTCCTTTCTAAAAAAAGTGATGTATTTCCTTCCTCAGGCTGCCACTGCAAATGACCAAAAACTCGATGGCTCAAAACAAGAGAATGTACTCTCTCAAACTTACGGAGGCTAGAAGTCCAAAATCAATTTGTCCACAGGGCCGTGCATGCTCTTCACATTCTAGGGAAGAACCTTTCTTTCCTCTTACGTGGCTTCCAGCAATTTCTGGTGTTCCTTGGCTTGTCATGGCACCATTTCAATCTCTGTCTCCATTGTCACATAGCCTGCACCCCTGTGTGCCTGTGTGTGAATGTCCCTCACTTTTCTTTTATAGAGTCACTAGTCATTGGATGTAGGATGTATCCAAATTCTGTATGACCTTATCTTAACTAATTATATCCGCAAAGGTTGTATTTCTAAATAAGTTCATCTTCTGAAGTTCAGAGTGAGCATAAATTTAGGGGAGACACTATTCAACCCCATTCTGTAGGAGATTTAATTTTATAGTCTTACATTTTTTAATATTTTGAGATGAACATACATGAGTATTCAATTTAAACCATAAGTCTTTTCATTAATGGGTTATTGCATATATGCATTACATACAGACATAGTCTGCTTGATTTTATGGTATGTTAATTTATGAGGCAAATATTTGTTTCATTTGAAACCTCTTAGATAGTTAGCTATAATAGAAGCAGTATAATTTTTTCTTGTCCTTTGTTTTGCAAATACTTCACATAGCGAAGGACATCCATGGTTGATAGCTCATTCTTTTGCTCTGTATAGAGACATGGTAGGCACAAGACAATCTGATTTAAGGTTTAGAAAACTGTTAAGTCAAAGCCTTCTCACTGCCCAGATTCAATGCACACATTATTTCTTATGGTAAACAGATGTAATATGTAACTTGCAAAGCAATAATTTATTATTTCACAATCAACATGGTTCTCTTCAATCATTTTTAGCATGAAAGGCTCCTAGGTAGGTTTGGGGTCCATTTTATGTGTGCTCAAAAACTCATTAGATTCAGCTCAGAAAACATATCTGGCCAAATAAGATTCCTGTTTGGGCAAGCAAAGTTGTTTTTTCTCTGACTTTGCAATTCTCTTTCATTTTTCAGGTTCACGAGACACATGTAAATGTAATCTCCCTTCCACACACCATTGGTTCATTCCTTTCATCTGTTTCTTCTCAGGTGTTGATTAGTCCATTCCAGCTGCTGTTCATACCTATTTTACCATATGGAGTCGCTGAACTGATATAAATGGCAGTGTTTATTTGATAATGGAACTTTTTCCCCTCATATTTTTTACCATTCTGGGGTTCTACTTTGCTTTTTAAAGTTTACCATGAATATTTTCTTCACTTTTTCAAAATCTATTCTCACATTTCATCTAATTTATATGCCCAGATTCTTAATGTTTTGTGCCACCAGAGAGGGAAGTAGCCAATCTTGACTCCTTCAGGGATTTCATATATGTCTTCTGTAAATCACTGAGAGTATTTTGCCTTCTCCTAATAGGGTTCTCAGATCGATCACAGGATTGCTGAAATCTTCACATTCTTCTTATTCCTCACAGCACCTCCCACCTCTCCTCCCACCCTTGCCTTCCTAATTAAACATGTATTTTATCTAGCTTGGGCTCCCTTTGTGCCAAATCAATGGGCCAATTCTGTTCTTTATAATAGTTGTTAATTTGGTCAATGTCATTTTGGTTCTTGATGATAAGTTCCTACAAGTTCAAATTGGTGTTGTTTTCTTGGCACTAAACCAAACAATCACACACAATTAAGTTTCCAACAAGTATAATTTTGTCCCTTAGCTTTCAGGATGCTTTTTCCATGTCTTTTCCTGTCTCGTTTTCCTCTCCCTGAATATTGGTATTCACCAGGGTTTTTTCCTTCTCACTTTCCTGTACCTAATCTTACTCACCTGCCTTCAACTAAGCTGCCCACTGGCAACTCTTAAATCAGTGCATACAGCTGGCTGCCTTTTGCTGACTTCTAAATATGTATCCTAGATCCAGAACAAGTACTTTGTTGACAACTGAATGTCTCATGTGTACTTCTTTAAGAAATGTTTTTAAACTTTGTTGACTGCAGCCCACCGAAATGCATGCATTTTGCATCTTAAGTCCAATGTAGACCCCAAAACACCAAAGGGCCACAAGACTTGCTGCCCCAATAGACATGACCACTATTTAACAAATCATCGTTATCTCCCAAATTGCTTCTCCTTCTGTAATAGCTCTCCTGATTAATGAGACCCCAATACAGAAATCTGAAAGTTATCATGGACTCTTCTCCCCCATATGTCTTACATATGTCTTACCACATTGGCCATTAAGTCATAAGCATTCCACTTATTAAATATCCCTCAAGTTTAACCCCAAGTCTCTATCCCACTGCATGGACTAGTATTGTATAGTACTTCTGATAATTCTGCTTATCTCTTGCCTGTGTCATGAACATTTAATCCATCCTCTATTCTGTCTCATAAATTATTTTCCTTCACATTCTATTTGCTTATTTTTCTCCTACTTTTGAGGTTCTAGAAATGAACAAGAAACAATGTCTTGCTTGAGTTACTTACAACCTATTGGAAAAAAAAGAATTATAAACTAATAATTACCATACCATATGTAAAGCGTTCTCTTTGAGGTTTGACCAATTTCAATATCTCAAAAAGAAATAACATGGGAATCCACAGGAACAACCCAAAGTAATTTAAAGTTGCTATCTTTTTTTAAAGTATATTTTATTGCTTATGCCATTACAGTTGTCCCATTTTTTCTCCCCTTTCTCACCCTCCACCCTGCAACCCCTGCAACCAGCATTCCCCTACCTTAGTTCACATCCATGGGTTGTACATTTAAGTTCCTTGTCTTCTCCATTTCCTATACTGTTCTTAACCTCCCCCTGTTTATTTTGTACCTACCAGTTATGCTTCTTATTCCCTGCTCCTTTCCCCCATACCTGCTGATAACCCTCCATGCAATCTCCATTTCTGCAAATCTATCCCTGTTCTAGTTGTTTGCTTAGTTTGTTTGTGTGTGTGTGTGTGTTTTTCTTAGGTTTATTTGTTGATTATTGTGAGTTTGTTGTCATTTTACTGCTGGTATTTTCGATCTTCTTTTTTTTTCTTAGATAAATTCCTTTAACATTTCATATCATAAGTGGTTGGTGATGATGAACTCCTTTAACTTGACCTTATCTGAGAAGCACTTTATCTGCCCTTCCATTCTAAATGATGGTTTTGCTGGATAGAGTAATCTTGGATGTAGGTCCTTGCCTTTTTTGACTTCAAATACTTCTTTCCAGCCCCTTCTTGCCTGTAAGGTTTCTTTTGAGAAATCAGCTGACAGTGTGATGGGAACTCCTTTGTAGGTAACTGTCTACTTTTCTCTTGTTGCTTTTAAGATTCTCTCCTTAAAGTTGCTATCTTGAAGAAGTCAATCGATGAATTAACTGGCATCAACAACCTTTATCTTTCCTTTTAGGAGGTTCATAAAGCTAAATGAACTTCCTTCTACTGGTCTTTCATCCCGGGAAGATCATTAAAATACCTTCCCACAACCTCCAGGAGATCAAGAAATGTGCTTTGAACTTCACTGGTATAGCCTGCCACTCTCTGTTCAGAGATAAGGAGAGATAAGAAATCAGAGGACAATGGGACCATTGGTAGGTCCAAATTCAGAGAGCTCTCAGGGATTAACTCAAAAGGAAAACTTGGAAGTTATAGCCCATTTTGGGGGTGGGGGTTGATATGAGTTTCTTTTTTTTTCTTCCCTTCTACCTTTTCTGAAGATACAAAAAGACAATTGTCCTAAATATCTCAACTCTATGCTTGGGTTGGGAAGGGCTTTCTGTGCAGTCTGAGATTTTAGCTACAATACAATATTCTCAAAACATCCCAAGACAGAAGTTTTGAATCCTACTTGATTTTTTTTTTATGAAACATGTTCTTTTCTACAGACTAAAAAAAAATGTGCCTGGAATTTTAAGGGTTTTTGGACCCCACTAAACATGTCCAGGAATCCCATATAAGGAATCCCTCCCCTAAAGCTTACTGGGCATTTATTTTTTGTGGTAGGCAAGAGAAGAGAAAGTTCAACATCCAGTATCAGGACCAACTAACTTGTAACATGAATAACCAAATTGAAACAATATGTCATATTCTGTTGGTTTATCCCTGTACTATTCAATTACTCTTACACATCAAAAATATAAAGGTAGATAACACTAGTTTTATAATTAGGACTATGAAATATCTTCACTTTAGCAGGTATTTTGGATTGTTTTTGTTTTGTACCACTAAAATTAAGCTTTAAAGTAGTAATGCACATTAAGCAAGCCAAGGAAAAATTCCAAGAACAGAAATACCAATAGTAAGTATAGCAAAAGAACAGAAGAATGTTATGTTATTAGATGTTGAGTAGACATGATCACAAATTTCTATATAGTTTTCTCCTTTTTACTGAATGTTATGTTTCTTATATGAAATGAAGTTGAAACTAATTAATGACCGCCAAGACTATTACCTCCTGCATCATCAAAATCTGTTCAAAGAGATGATTAAGAGACAGATTATGGGAATTATCCCAGCTATGAAGAAAGCAAGAAAGTTTTTTATGAGTGCAGCTTGGAAATAATTGTGGGTGCCAGGAAAGCATATGGTTTCTAATTAAAGGCACATACTGCATCATAGAGGGAAGAGATGGGCCATTAGCTGCTCTCCCCTGGTTATCTAGACATATCTATGACCATTCATCTCTCATACAATGCAAGAGCCTGGCTTAGCTCAGTGTGAAGAACAAAACAGGTCATGCTTTTACAGGAGTTTTTTTTCTTATTTAATTAACATGACATAGAAATGGTAATTTTAAGTTCTGGTTTCATTGACTTTCTATATTGCTGTAACATTGGGGTGCTGTTAATGACATTATGTGAGACACTCCTAGACTAGTTTTTGTTGAGCTCAGCTTTTACTAGACTCATGATGCATTGAATTTTATTGTTACTTGCTTTACTTTTTAAGTATCCTATAACATAAGAACCAGGTGCTATATGTCTGTTACTCAATTAAAAAGGGCTATATACCATCTACTAAATTTAAAACAACACTAAAAGGAAAAAGTGACTTGCTGAAATGTTTCTTTGTGAGTATTGCCCCCAATTCTCAGGCTGCCTTAATTTGCCCATTGCTTCCAAATTGGCAGTTCAGGGAATTACCATATTTTGCTATGTATAATTCACTCCAATGTACAGTGTGCATCCATGTTTTAGTGCACATTAAATATGGAATTATTATACCCCTTGATATGTCATCATTATATCCATGTATAATGCACACCCTTATTTCTCCTTAAAAATTTTGGGCAAATGTGTGCATTATACACAGCAAAATATGGGTAGTCATTTCCAGAGGTGATGACTTTTTTCATTTGTCCCAGCTGCAAAGGAGCACATGTGTTTTCATAAAATTATATTTTAAAGACCTAGTTATTTGTTGCTGGTATATAAGAAAGAAAACTAGTAAAGACACAATCTTGATTTTAGTGATTTAAATATGAAAAATAACTTTAGGCCTGGTTTAGTAAGGTTTATAGTAGGTAAGTTGATCAGAGTGATTTGGATTAATTAAGTAGACTTTACTTGAATTTATAAATTAGAAATAGCAATGGTTGTACTTACCTGCCAGGAACTTGTAGACTTCATGTGAAAAACATAAAGCCATATTCAGTAGTGTGCAATTAGCTAAGTGAACACTTAGGTAATTTTAACAACTATGGATTTATTATATTAAGCAAATTCCTGTGGAATTGTGAGACTAAAACATAGCCACCTAAGGGAATACCTACTCTTGCTGCTTAAAAAAAAATAAAATTTTCCCTGTCATCTTCATTTTACAGATGAGGAATCTAAAGTTCATAAAGATTAATAGAAGGATGAAAAGCTCATCAGACTTATAGCATAGACTCAAACACATTTCTCTTAAATTCCTTAATAACAGAATCAAATCTGATGTAATTTCCACATTATATGTACTTAAGTGATCTTTCATTTATTTTACATGTACTTATAAAAGCTCCTATACCATATTTGATAGTGGTAAGAATGTTTGTTATTAGCTTAGAATTATTATTTTTATCTTTTTGCTTCCTTATATTAAAATCATTTCTCAATTGGTTTTTCCCAAAGAGAATTCCTCAGTTGATTACATAGGTATTTATTAAGATAATTGATTCATAATATTAAGGTTACCTTTGTTCATTAGATGTTGAAGGAACAGTACTGTAACAAATAAACAACCTTGTCATTTCCTAGTTTTTTCCCAGTGAGTGCTCATGAAAGAAATTAAAATGATACATCATAAGTGAATTCTCCTGTAAAGTCAGATGGAACAACTTTTGCAAATCAAATGGCATGCAGTTCTACATAACAGAGATTTGGCACAATTATGAGTCTCATTATGGTTCTGTTAACATAAATCATTTACCTTCATCCCCAAAGACACATATTTGCAGAAAACTACTACATGGGAGGCTAAGAAAAGAACTGGACACATCAATGTATTTTCTTGACCATGAACATAAGGAGAGGCAGGGCATGAGACACAGATGCTCTGTAGTGTGGGGTTAACTGTATAGTTGCTATTTTAATTCCACAATGATATGCTCCTGCAAATAAAATTTTGTCTGCCCTTAATCTGCATCAGGTGAAAACAGCTCTTCTTCAGAATATGCCCAGCCCCTTAATAAGCATTTTTATACAAATCTTAGTGATGAAATAATAACGTGGTGTTTGTAGTCTAGTCTGCTGGAACAAGAAATAGTACAAAATTCATCATGTAAGTAGACTACTGTATTATATTATTTATAAAGTAGACATTGATGATTTTCTGTAGGATGTTACCTTGTAGAAATTAGGCTGTCTTAGGCAAAAGTCTCTTGCTAATGACTTCTTAAAACATTTATATATATAAACATTTTATATATGTTTGTATATATAAAATACACATATACACATATGTTTGTATTATACACACATGCACATGTATGCATTATATGTGTATGTATATAATACACACATATGTATGCATGCATGTATTGTATATGTAGATTTGCTAGAACTCTTTAAACATGATTAGAATTTTGGTGAATTGGTTTAAGGAAGTTTTCAATAACAAGAAAGCAAAAGAATATAACAGAATTCCATTTTATTGTAATTGTGAGTATATGATAACACTTTCAAAAGGATTTCCTTTGGTAGGAAGTTCACTACAATTTCTGTGGCCTTGTTCATAAAAGACTGTTATTGTGCTATTGTTACTAATTACTGCCTGCACTGGGGCCCTGCCTATCCAGTCGTGCCTGTGCTGCAGACACTTAAGCCTCCAATTCTTGTCATATTCATTCGAGGAGAAGCACACTCTTTTTGAATTGAGAAACTAGATGACATTTAGAGAGGTCCTTAAATGCCTTTCATCAAAACGTTTTTTTTCCCCATTTCACTATAGTCTTCAGATACTTTCTTAAAAAATATATTTACTTATGTATTTATTTTTAAGATTTTATTTATTTATTTTTGGAGAGAGGGGAAGGGAAGGAGAAAGAGAGGGAGAGAAACATTAATCTGTGGTTGACTCTTGTGTGTCCCTTCCTGGGGACTGGCCTGCAACTCAGGCATGTGCCCTGACTGGGAATTGAACCTGTGACTTTTTGGTTCACAGGCCCATGCTCAATCCACTGAGCTCCATCAGCCAGTGCTTTCAGATACTTTTTTTCTAGAAAATTTCCCAAGAAACAAAGGCCTCAAATGTCCAAGGAAGACAATGTAGTGAGGTGCAAACAAGGTACTCACCCTAATATGTACTGAGCACCCACTATATGCAGAGTGCCTTTGCAGGGGCCATAGGAAGTGATGTCCATGGAGAGGAAGTTAAAATTGAAAAGGCACTGCATTCAACTTCAAAAGATGACTGAGGCTTGAGATAAGTACTTTCCTGGGAAAATTTCAATCAAGAAAGCTTAAATATATACAATGAATGACATGAGAAAGTTTTAAGCCTCACTGAAAAATAAAACAGATACAAATTTAAAGAGAATGAGATGCCATTATCCCCATGAAATTATTAAAGATGATTACAAAAATTATAATACCCAGTGCTAAAAGTAATGCATGATATGGATACAGCACTCACTATTATAGGTGTGTAAAGAAATATAAATTTTCTTGAAAGATATTTCATTCTATACATCTGCCTTAAAACATGAATAGAGTTCTCCCCAGTGTTTTTACTACTAGAAATTTAAAGTAGATCATAATATAGAAAAAAAGGAAATTTATGCACAGAGGTGTTTACTTAAGCATTTTTTATTTTCATAAAATATTGTCATTATTCTAAGCATTCAAATATAGAAATGTAATTAATAAATCATAGTTCATTTATAAGCAAAGTATTTTCCTGCTATTACATATTATATTTTAGATTGACTTCAATGACATAGGGAATTATTTCTGATAAATTTTAAGTGAAAAAGCAAAATGAAACTTGTACATGTGTACATAAATGTAATATCATTATTTGATGTAGATATTCAGATGAAGAAATGGGTGGTAATTATTTTCATTTGCATAGTTTTCTTTTTCTTAATTCTTTAACAATGGCATGCTATTACAGTCACTTATATAACTTTTTAAACTATGGAAATATGATGAATACCAATGACATAAAATACAACAAAGTATTCTAAAATGTTAGCATATGATTGGCTTATGGACATTCATTTAATCCCTGGTCCACATGGCAGGTAGTTTTCTAATGAACTCAGTGGGGAAGAAATTGTATCCCTTGATGCAGAAAGTCATCTGATAGTCTCTCCTTTTATCTAAGTGTCAACGTGATGTCCAGTGGCAGTCCCCGTAAGCACATCTGGCCCGTTGCTATGTTTGTACTGCTCAGACGCTAAGGAGTGTTGTGAAACCCTCTGACATCTCAATCACAGCATGGCTAGGGTAAGGGAACATCCAGCAACTTCAGCTCAGTCCCTTGAAGGAACTCAGGGAGAACTAGGAGATGCCCAAAGGAGGAGCACTAGAGCCATGGGGAGGTGCGTGGTATTGAGAACTCGCTTCAGTGAAAAGTTGGTTGTCACAATAAGTCTGGGAACTTCTATATGTTGGGTAGCTGTATATCTTATAGTCATGGCTGAAGAATTATGCACATTTGCTCTCTGTACTCCAAGAACTAGACTGAGTTAGGATTCACCAGGACAGTTCTCGAGAGTTGACTGCTGTGACATTCTGAGGTGCCTCTGTCCTTATCACCTACAAATGACTTCTCTGTCAGTCTACCACTACTTCCTTAAAACAAATTTAAATGGGTTACTAGGAATAGATCTGATTTACACCCCCTTTCTAGATATAGTTTTTAACAGCATTCCCTTTCACTCTAAACAATGTCCTCATTTGGTGAAGGTGTAAGCCCTGACACTATGCAAGTATGCCTCAAAATGTAACAAATCAAGGTGTTATTTCCAACAAACTATCCATTTTCCCTTCTCACTATTACAGCTTCAGTTTTAGATGGCATCATCCCACACCAAGAATAACCCTATAGATTTTAAAGTAAATTTCCTCCTTCTAGATTCACACTTTTCTAATATAACTTCCATGGTTGCTACCAAATTGACAGAAGATCCATATAACCTCCTATTTCCCCCCTATATGTTAAACCCCATGCTGTGAGGTTAAAAGATAAGCTTTTTAGCATGGCATACATGATCCTTCATAATATGGCTCCCACTAACAACACAGTGTTCACTAAGTAAATACTAGCTTTTGTTATTATTATCCTGCAAAAACCAACTATGTTATTTCTTCCAGCAAGCCTTCCTTAGGTTTTCTGTGGCTGCTTCTGTTTCTGTACTCTCTATTATTACACCTTCCATGCTATCTTTTATTATAGGTCTGGGTTTCTCATTGACCAGAAAATACTGCTTTTGTTTCTATCTGTATTCCCAGAGTACAATTTCCAAAATAGCATGTCTGAAATGTTTGAGATTGCAGGCTGCCAACTGGACTGGCATAGGAGTGGTCACATAGGTGAACCCTGCCTTTGGTAGTTCTCATTTCTCTGCTCAGTAACATTCTCCCCAGTCCAGCAGTCTCCAGCCTCATGATTCCTGATCTCCATGGCTCTTGTGCCTTTCTGTTACCCAGAAACCCAAATGGGGATGCCCCTTCTAAGTCAGGATGGCCTGGCCAGTGCTGACATGCTCACACTTGCCTCTTTTCTTGGCTCCACCCGTCAAAGCTCCCCTTCCTGGTGGTTGTATGGAGAAATACACTTGTCTTTCTAGATCTGGGTTAATCCTCTATCAAACCATGAAGTTGTACATTCCTTGGCTTTCTGGGAAACCGATAGCTGAATAGAATATGTGAATAACTGTCTTCTTGAGACAGGGGAATGATTTTTAAGTGTGGAAATTTCAGCAGATATTTGTGCACCAAAAATGATATTTAGTAAATAACAAATCTCTGAAGAGTGGGTACCATTACCACCCTACCCATTTAATTCTTTAGTAATAATAATGCAAATTCAGTGTTTATTACTTTCAATATTCTATGCTAACTTTTAGATATTTTTTGTTGTGGCTATTAGATGTTGAAATACAGTTTCTTTTTATTTTTATTCATTATGTGGGAAGTTAAACTTTATCAGCCTATAGTTCTTTAATTTCCATGCAAATAAAAGAATATTAAATTTAGTCATTCCACACTAAATCATTCAGCTCTGCTTTTAGTACCAAAAATTAATGTAAAATAAAATTTCACAGCTTATAACATCAACTTAAAAATATATAAGTAAATCTAATATATTTTGAATTTTTAAGTAATTTCCCTTCACACTTCTTCTTTTTGATGCTTATTTTTATATCCCATCATTTGGGCTTTGTGAAAGTGAACAAACAAACAAAATCATTGCTCTTATTATTTTATTTTAATGATGTCTAGATTTTTTTGGTAGTAATACATCAAACTAACATATACAACATTTGACTTGAATTCTCTCAACCTTGTCACTTACTTGGGCTGAGAACTCAGATTTCATATGTTCTGAAGTTCAAGAATATCTCTTCCCAAATTCATATAGAAATCGATTTTTGAGAACATTTAACCCAGTGAAACAGGGAACTTAATCAGAAGTGTCCACCTGCTTGCCCCTCCTTGTTACAGAGAAAGTATCTCAGTCTTTTCCTCTCTTTTCCTCTGAACTTTTCTTTGGGCTGAGACCTCAGTCCTAGGGAGTAATAATATTGAACTCCAGTGAGGGCGGCATGAGGAAAAGCGAACAGTGGAGAGCACATATTCTTAATGCAGCTACTTGTTCACATTCCAGTACTTTTCTGCATCTGTGTCTGATAAAGTGACTCTCACGCAGTGACTTAACAAACCTTTTTTAGTATGTATTCCCAATTATTTTCTTATAGTATTCTGGTCAGATGTATCATAAGTTCAGATTCCTAAGAACCAGAAAAAAAAAAAGAACTAGTGGATCTAGTTTAATTAAAAGTGGAAAATCCTCCTTAATAGGCTTGATATTTTATCAATTCATGTTCTTTGTGGTTATAAATAGGATTTATAGTTGCTACTTTCATATTAAAGTGTGGATTTGTTAACTTACTCTGTTATGGTCAAATAGCTTTTGTAAAATTATAAAAGGCTTAATTCTAAATTGAACAGTGTTTTCTTAAAGACCAGAAATAGGAATAGCCCCAATTCTCAGTGGGTTTGAAAAAAATTCTACCAAAAAAAGCAAGAAATAAAGTAAACTCTTCCAAAATCATCATCCCCGCTTCCCCTTATACATCATTATTTATCTCTATGGCACTTTTCACCATACAATGCACAATATATATACCAGCTTATTTGTTTATTCATGTCCCTCCCCCCACCCCACCTAAAATTAAAATCTAAGAAAGCAGGGGGTTTGTCTGTGTCATTCACTGATGTGTGTGAAGTGCTCAGGGGACTGCTTATAGGGGACCATTCTGTATGGCATGGGCCCAGCTCCCACTTGGAGATGCACAGGACCCATGCCCACAGATAGGTTCTCCCGCGGGGAATCAGGCCTGCAATGTACCTAGACTGCTATGAGTCTTGCTTTTTGCTAAAACTCCCTCACCCTGAATTGAGGCAGCAAACATTTACTGCAAAGTAACTTCCTAAAATCCACACTAACCCTTCCAGTGATGACTGTAACCGGTTCAACCACTTTTCCCTTTGCATTTGCAAATATCCTTCTTCTATAATGTGATTAATGGCATTGTCTTCTTTGTCTTCTGTAAAAGGTAACCACCTAAAGTGAACCTGTTCATAGTAAATGAGGACCTTCACATAATGTGTCGAGAAACCTAATAAAGGCCAGTCATGGCAAGGGCTGAAGCTTTTTTCTCCTCTTGAGAGAAAAGCCATGTCATCCCTTTTCTTCCACAGGACTCAGTAGTCTGTGTGAATTTCTCGTATCTCATCCACAATGTGGCGGACCCCACGAGCCACGCTCCACATCAACTGCTGGCTCACAGTGGCTCTCCAATAAATAGTAACAAGTAAATGAGAAGTTTTGTTTTGTTTTTATACTCAGAGAAATAATATCCCTATACTTGATTTTTTTTGTCTTGCTAATTTATACTTTATTATTACCTACTTTGCATTTGCTCTAATGATGTCCTCCCCTGGAATATATATCTGTAACTCTTCGTTTACATAGCCATTTTCTCAGTCTCTAATTTCTGTTCTTTGTTTTTTTTGTATATTTGTTCTTTTGCTGTCTATTATAAGGGGGGTTCTTAAGTTTTTCTTCCTTCTTACAGATTCTATTTTCAGTTCAGGCTTATTTTATCCTTATGACTTTCTAATCCAATTTCACATACAATATATTTTTGTACCCTGATGCAGACTCCAGCCTGCAGTATCCATGTCATTATGGATGAAATGAGACATTCACATGGACTACCGAGTCCGGTGGAGGAAAAGGGACAGCATGACTTTTCTCTCAAGGGGAGCAAAAGCCTTGGCCTCTGCTATGACAGGCCTTTATTGAGTTTTTCGGCCCATTACATGATGGTCCTCATTTACTATGCACAGGTTCACTTTAGGTGGTTACCTTTTATAGAAAACAAAGGAGCCAATGCCTATGATCACATCACAGAAGATGGATATTTGCAAATGGAAAGGCCAAAGTGGTTGAACCAGTTATGGTTATCCTTGGAAGGTTTACCATGGATTTTAGGAAGCTACTTTGCACTAAATGTCCTCAATTCAGGTTGAGGGAGTTTTAGCAAAAAGCAAGACTCATAGGGACCTAGGTACATTGCAGGCCTGATTTTCCATGGGAGAACCTATCAGTGGGCGTGGGTCCTGTGGATCTCCCAGAGGGAGCTGGACCCACACCACACAGAACAGTCTCCTACAGTACCCTACAGAGAGAATGCAAAATAATAGTATCTGTATTTGTTTTTCAATTCCTGTAGTAATTTTTAGAAATAAGCACTCACTGTGGTTCATGCAGATAATTTCTCTCTCTCTTTCTCTCTCTTTAGTTTTCTTATCCTCAGATGAAATATCATCTCTACTACCTACTCAACAGGATGGGCAGAATGTTTCAGCTTTGGTTATTAAATACTTACCTGGGAGCTGTTTAGATACCTATTTTATACCTACAGCTAAAAAGCAGAATGGTGTGCCACTTACATATGAAAACTTAACATATTTGCATCTAGTATGTTTGTACTGTATGGATGTTCTCCTGGCCTCTAGTATCTAGAACTTATTCAAGAAAGGGTCCTGATGATAGGAGTTAAACCACTGGATTCAGCCATGGCTAATACCAATTACTTTTTGTTATTTCATTATATGACCTGATAAATTCATTTTATTGTTGTTGCTCTTTTTTCTTGACTCCTCTTGAATAATTCCCTATTATTTTTTTGTGTGTTTTAGCATGTTGAAAAGTCTGTAAAATTGTAGGTGCTAAAAACTGGGTTAAGAACATATATCAACAAGTCATCCAAACTTAGATCCAAGATGGAATTTTGACAATGGGAAAGTTGACTAACTAGGACTAAGGACAAGTTAAAACTCATAATTTGGCAAACTCTAGGTCTGGATATTATGCTTAAGGAAAAAAATTAAAAAATTAAAAAATAGTTTTCTAATTAAAAATATTATCAAGCAAGAGAGAATTATCACCTTACTCAAAGAAAAACTGGCCTCTGAAACTTAAATAGAAACCAGAATATCATTTTAGAAATTTGACACTTTTCCTAGAATTTATAATACATTACCTCTGAAACAGAGGTATAAATCAATTTGGAGAAAATAGATGGAAATAAAAGACATAAGGCTGATATTAAAAAATGGGTGGTGAGATAAGGTAGCATATCAAGAAAATTAAATAGTAACAGCAGATTTTAAATCTACAATGATTGATGTTATTAAAGAGTAAATTCAGTACCATAGAAAACAGATTCATTGATGTGGAGGTCATTCTTCAAAAGCTTACTCATAATATTTAAAAGAAAGAACATAGAATTGAAATGAGGAGAGATAAAATAATAGGTATGATATTTAAAATATGGAAAACTAACTTTAGGATAATAGAATTTCCTTAAAAAGATATAAAAATTGGAATAGAAGAATAATAGAATATATTACGGAAGAATTTCCTGGAGTCTATAAAATGGCCAGATTAACCAAATTAAAAGAGAATTCCTTATTATAAGCAAAGATGAAAAAGAGACACCTTGAATTAGAAACAATGAAAGATGCATACATTATCCAGATTCCCTTTTCTCAAAAAAAAAGTCCATAAAGAAAACAAGAAAACAAACAACCGATAGAATATTAAGAAAAAAGTGAAAGGAACAAAAATCAGTCTGGCCCTTGTCCTTGCTGCAACTTCATTGCAGAAGAGGACAGATCTATGGTCATGGAGTTTTAGGCAAAAACATTATAACTCAAAGACATTACACACACACAAAATCCCTATTTTCAGATATTCAAGAGCTCAGAATATATATCACACCTGCATTCATCCTGAAACAACAGCGAGGCTTTAAGCACATGGTACATATAAACAGATTTACAGTTCTTTCCATACTGTGTTTGCCCCCCATTCAGGAATTCAGTGAATCTCAACTTATCAGGGGAATTCTCCAACCCAGGAGAGACACTGGGCTTTCAATTTTTCCTTAGCTGTTTCTCCTCTGCTTCCACACATCCATCCCCACTATTTCAAAAATGTGTTCTTTGTGCCACATCATCCATTTTACAACTGAGATAGCCTATCTTAACTTATTTGATGGCCGCTTAAAATAGCAGGTGCTGTCCTAGGCTAACACTTGCTAACAATGACAAAACACGGTTTCAAGAGTTGCACACTACTTTGAACACTACACAATTTTTCTTCTTTATTCCATTCCTGGAAAAGCAGACGTGAGGTCTTGTCATAATCACTTTAATTACTAGGAACTTTGAACATAACTCTACATCTTTTTAAAAACCTTAGTCTGTAACTTAAGTCACTATTTTTCTCTCTTTCTAACGTGAACTTAGTATTTTCTCTATTTTATATTTTAATATTTGTTTTCTCTTTTCAAGTTTTCTTTATAATACTGCTTTTACCATTAAAAAAGATGATTAAAACTTTAAAAAGCAGTTTTCACACAGTATGGAAGTGGATGCCCAACCACATGTTGACCTTGGACTTCTGAGCCAGTACACTTAGATATAGTTTCCTAGCCGTTGTTCAGGCAAATGCTTATTTACCAATACAGAAAAAAATTAACACATCCCTGGTACTTAACATACATAAATGAACAAAATCAACATGGTTCTTGTTCTCAAGGATCTTACAGTGTTTAGGGAAGACAGGTAGGAAACCAATGAACCCACCCACCTTTTTTTCTTTTTGTCAGTTTGGGTGTGTGCTAACAGAACACAGCAGCTGTTTCATGTCCTTAATCTAGTTTCTCATGGCAGCAGCCAAGGATACTGGTTTTGAGCGTGGACTTTGGAGTCAGAGGGAGCATCTGGGTTGAAATCCAGGCTCAGTATATTACCAGCTGCATGATTTTGAGCCGAAGGTATTAACACTGGTTAATCAAGATGGAATAAGTCAACATTTTTAAATTACTTAGACTGCTTGGTGTATGACAATTGAACTTTGGTGATAAATAAATAAAATCTACCTTGATCAACTTTATAACCTTTCCCAGTCCTCCAAGATGCTTACTATAATTTAAACTCCAAGCCTTGGTTTTCACTATCACTTCAAGCCTTTTATTTCTCTATGTCTTTTTCATTATTGGAAGGAAAATTGAGAGAGGGTATGTTAGGTTTTTTTTATTACATTCCATTTTTAATTCCAAAACTTGCAAAGCTGACTAGAATAACTATATAGGCCCAGGTCACTGATATATTTAAATGTTAATTGCAGACATTTCTTCTTTTAACTTTATTTTATTGTTGACACTATTACAGATGTTGTTATTTGTTCTCCCTTTGCCCACCTCCACCAAGCCCACCCCCCTTCCCTCTGGCCATCACCACACTGTTGTCTGTGCCTGTGGGTTATGCATATATGTTCTTTGATTAATCCCTTCACCTTCTTTCATTCAGTCTCCCCCTCCACATACACTGTGACAGCTATTGGTCTGCCTGTTCCATGTATTCCTGCCCCTGTTTGTATTTTGTTCATTAGAGTCCACATATGAGTGAAATCATATGGTATTTGTCTTTCTCTGACTGGCTTATTTCAGTTAGCATAATAATCTCCAGGTCCATCCATGCTATTGTAAAGGATAAGAGTTCTTTCTATTATATAGCTGCATAGTATTCCATTATGTAAATGTACCATGGCTTTTTTATTCACTCATCTACTGATGGGCACTTGGGCTGTTTCTAGATCTTAACTATTGTAACAATGCCTATGTTAACACAGGGGTACACATATTCTTTCAAACTGGTGTTTCAGGATTGTTAGGATATATTCCCATGAACAAGAGTGCTGGGTCAAAAAGCAGTTCCATTTATAATTTTTGAGGAAACCCTATACTGTTTCCACAGTGGCTGCACTAATCTGTATTTTCACCATCAGTACAGTAGGGTTCTTTTTTCTCCATATCCTCCTCAGTACTTGCTGCTTGTTGATTTACTGATCAGAGCCATTCTGGCAGGTGTGAGGTGATATGTCATTGTGGTTTCAATTTGCATTTCTCTGGTGATTAGTAATACTGAGGATTTTTAAATGTGTCTATTGGCCATCTATATGTCCTGTTTGGAGAGATGTCTATTCAGGTTCTTTGCCTATTTTTTAATTGGATTATTTGTCATCCTGGTGTTGAACTGTATAAATTATTTTTATATTTTGGAGATTAACTCTTTATCAGATGTATCATTAATGAATATGTTCTCCCATACAATGGTTCCCTTTTCATTTTGTTAATGGTTTCTTTTGATGTGAGGGACATTTTTAGTTTGAGGTAAAACTATTTATTTATTTATTTTCCTTTGCTTCCCTTGCCTTAGGGGACATATCAGCAAATTGTTGATGTAAGAGATGTCTGAAATTTTACTGCCTATGTTTTCTTGTAGGATTTCTATGGCTTCGTGACTTAAATTTAAGTGTTTTATCCATTTTGAGTCTATTCTCTTGTGTGATGTAAGTTGGTGGTCTCATTTGTTTTTCTTCTTTTTCTGCTTTGATAACCCTTTGCTTCAAGGAAGAAGATCATATTTAAATTCCTTCTTTCAAACACATCTCATCTACTCGGATCTAGAGTTCACAGAATGACAATATGGCAGTTCCGGTTTGTGGGTGGGCAGCCTGGAGACTTAGTTACTGTGGTAATTACAGGTTTAAATAAATAGTGTTAGCAACATAAATAAGCTGATGACATAAAACAAGACTTCTAAACCAAACACAGAACCACATTTTAATTATTGTAAGCTCATAAATTTTTACCTGATATTACATTAGCTAGTTCACGATTGTAGAAATTTTCTTTTTTGAAATGTCTTTAAAATTTCCCTCTTTATCTCTTTTTCATGACGGTTGCCCCTAGTACGTAGAATCAACACATTAATACATTTACACCTCAGCTTATTGAGGTATTGCCTCATTTTTCAGAGAACACTTTCATGGAAGTCAAAATGTTCATTCAAAATTCACACCAACAGTAAGCAGCAGAACCCACTGTGAGACCCAGATTTCCTAGCTTTCTTAGGTCCAAACTCTCTGACATTTCCATCATCACAGGAAAAAGAAAGATGTGAACTTGCTACATGTGTTTGATTTTGGTCTTTCTTTTTCCTAAGAATAAATTACCAACAACTGAATGTAGAGCATTTTCTCCCTTAATAAAATAAATGTTGGTTTTCTTTAAGTTTCAGGGGTTTTTTTTGCCTTCAAATAATACCCAAAGAACAAAAGGAAAGTAGTGGTTTCAATAAAGCTATTTTTTAGTATTTTAATTTTAATTTAATGTTTCTTAGCCATGTATTTAGATACTTGAAGAAAGTATTGATTGGAGAACAGATAATCAAGTGAAAATCCTCCTGCTTAATTTGTGAAGAGTTTTACAAGGTCAAATATTATGCACAAAATTTTCTCCATAGTACTACCATCTATTGAGACAAAATTTTAGTTTCGAGAAAATAGCAATTAAGAGTCTGGTCTCTCTTTACTACAAACATTACATTTTATCATTGTTGAGAGTAGTTATGTATGCTCATTGAGGTGGAAATATAGTGCAAAACATTTGAATAACAATGTTATCAGAAACAATGCCTTTTTATTCTTACATTATTAAAGAAAATCCACTTTAATGGTAAGTAAAACTACAATAATTAAAATTTTTAAAAGTATAGGTAAAATAGTAAAAAAATCAGAGATGATTAAAATTGATTATTACTGCAAAACAGTTGTGGTCTGAGAAATTTTAAAACAGGAAGTCATAGATGTGTAAAACAGGTAGATTGAGTGTTTTAAAAGGCAAATTTAGATTGTTGTTCATTTCTGACCAGATAATAGGACAAGAGTTGACAGAGAGACCACCATTAAAATGCTTGGTGAGCACTCCAGAGGCCGCCTTTGAGTTAATCGGTAATTTTTCACAGAAGACATCTAATCTATGAGTATAAATTACTTTGCACTCTTATTATTCCTTAATTGAAGTGCACCGATGTGAAATTGCCATAGATGTCACAGGAATGATTCTAGCCTCAATTAACTTAGGTAGAATTGAAGCCTTTTTCCCCCCGAACTGGGACTATTGTCTGACATCTTGTATTTATTTAAATTGTTGCTAGAAAATTAGAGGGAGACTGTGTATGGCCAGGTGTTTTATAAGGATATTCTAGAGCCAGAAAGCGTCTGCACCATCTATTTCTATTTAATCTATATCCTCTGATGCAGCTGTTTTTTGTAACAGATGTGCAGCCAGCAGTAGCTTAATCTCCCCAGATTCCATTTGGAAAGAGTAGATTAATAGCACTCATTTTTTTCAAGGTGGCATTTAGCATCTCTGTGATTTTTAATTCAAAAGGCAACTGCCTCTAGTATTTTTAAACTAATTCTCTTACATAGTTGTTGTTTAATATATAAAACATGACTTAAGTAAGCTTTCTGTCTAGAATTCGGGGAAGGTCAACATGAATGAGCTTGATTCTAAGCACTGCATTCCACCAATTCTAAAAACTGTTGAAAGAACATATTGCCAATAGCCACTCAGTATTTATTAATTGGTAGCTGATTTTAACATATATTTTCTATTTTTTTCCTAACTGGTTATTGTGTGGAAAAAATATTCTTGGTTTACTAGCTTTGACCTGGAATTAAAAACTATGAAGACAATCAATCTGGTCTCCCATTACAGTTACTGAATAGATATAGATACAGTGTACTATACAGAGACTAAAAGTGGTGATGAAGTTGCTTCCCAATTCTCAATGGTATGAAAAAATATTAACAGTATCAAGGATTATACCTTTAGGTGTCTTCTAAATGTAAGTTTTATAATTTCTCTATATAAACAAGTTGATCAATTTGTGTTTTGATCATATATTCTGCCCAAATACTTTTCACATCCTTAAGACTTATAACCCGTTCTGAATGTTGTCTCCAAAAGTCTCCTATTACATGAAAATGTTAAAATGCTACCTAATGGACATCCTGACTTGCATTACTTGAAGACTAACATCAAAGGTGAATCTCTGTCCTTGACAGAATTATGCCCATTTTCAGTTCAAGTTTATTTATATTTATTGAGTGTCTATTAAGTGTTAGCTGAGGGATACACACTAAGTGACTCTTATACTTCAATAAGCATTCATCAAATTATTTAACTAGTTTCCAAATAAATGTCTTAGGAAGGAGGATGGTAGTACTGGCCCAAGATAACATTGGATTCCTGCTGAGTCTAGATGAAAACAGACAGATCTTTTAAAAAAATGCAGAAATGGCAAGATTCCTACCATATTCTTATCTACTTGGTGAGTCAAATTTAGTGAAATGAAATCATTGACCTTTCAGTATATTGGTTGTTCTATATATGATCTTATCTCAAAATCCAAATGATTATTATTGCAAAACTAACTTTCCACACACAGATAAAATTTTGTGGAAAGAATAGGAAGGGCTATTATTCTTTAGAAAAAAACTGACTGGGATGAGCCTAATTCCATTTTTAATAAGGTCATTTTCTGGATCATAGAGGAAATACATTCATGAATAAATGGGTGGTTAAGCCCTTTACAGTGAGAGAAAAAACAGCGCTTGATAAATCAGCAGATGGCCACACTGATGGGTGCGATCAGTAGGAACCGAAGGCAGCGCAGTTAGTCTGCTATGAGACAGTGATTCGTGTATTGAGCTATTCCAACTGAAATGCCCATTGATCCCTAACCTTGTTATGTTGTGGGCCATGTAGACACTCAGACAGACGAATTCTTAAGAACTGATAGCACAAGAGTCTATATAATTGTAGCATTTCCAAATCTGAAGACTGATACGTCTTAAGCATTATCTAAAGTACTGTAAATCAATCATGTATTAAGAAAGTTATGTATGCTTCTTTATAATGCCAGTAAAATTTACAAGTCATCATTGGGGGGTTTTTTGGCAACTGGAGACTAAAATCAAAGGTGATTTTTTAGTCCTGATAGAACTGTGTCCATTTTCTGTTCAAATCCATGAACACTTATTGAGTCAAGCCCTAGGGATACGTATCACCTAGAAACTGTAACAATAAACTTTGACCTCCATAGGCTCACCCCTCAGTGAGCTGCTTCTTAACACTGGTTCTCCATCCATAACTGGCAGAAGGTATGTTTTATGTCTTTGAGAGAAAAGCCAACCTCCATTTCTCTGTTAAGAATCTGTCTCTCAAAATCCTTAGGGAAGGCCTAGTGACAAATCTGTCTTGTCCTGACTCTGTCTTACAACTCTACTTCTTATTCAGACTTCTCATCTGAATGATTTTATCAGTGCAGCCAAGGAGACTCTTCAATCTTTAACTTTACTTACAGTTATCTATAGCCCCTTGGAAGTGGACAGCTGTCAGCTAAACCTACTTGCATTCATCATTCACCAATCAAGCAGCCCAGCTCGGAGATGAGATAGAGAACCTAAGCCAACAGTCCATTACAGCTATCTCAGGAAGGCACTCACAGCCATCTCAGCCGGAAACCTCCCTGACTGTGAAAGGCTGGACATTTCAGCCTTCACAGTGATGGCTACTGTTCTGCTTTGCTCCAATATGCGATTTTATCTGAATAAAGACTGAGAGTGTCTGTGAATCTGCCTGAAAATTTGCAGATCTGTGATGTGTGTAAATTGCAGATTCTTGAGGGAAAATAATTCACAGGACATGCTTTTAGCGTGTGACTGTACATAAGGAATAAGCAGACCAGGCCTGACTAATGCACTCATATTGGTTGTGCTAGTATATGCTGTGCCTCGCTGCACAATCAGTTCAGCTTGGAATCCGTAGGCACCAGGCTTCTAGCTACACCTTTGGATTTGCAAGCAGAGCTCAGCTTGATCATTAGCAAGTGAGGGATACACAGAAGGGACAGCAGAGCTGAGTCCCCATTTTGGTTTAGGAAAATGATAGTTAAATTTATCTACCATTTTTTTATTCTATAAATTTGTACCTCTGGTGAACTATGTGCGGAAGGCTGTCAGGGGACACAAAGGTGAATTCCTTTTATCCCCCCCTCAAGCTCCTTCAAATGTTTATAGTCTAGCATGGAAAAGATTCATTCATGAGCATAACTATTTATACAGACTATCCATAATAAAAATGTATAGTCACCATTTCAGCAAACATTTATTGAGTGTACTATTTGTTAGGAAGTATTCTAGGGATGTATTGCATAATAGAGAACTCTAATATAAAGTTTGTATGTCAGATTACAGTGTGGGAGGTTAGAATAAAAATGCGCACTATAATCCAATTTACAATCCTTATATTATTAGAGCTTTTTATATCACCTCCATAATGTTATTATCCTACCTTCACTCTGTTGAGCCATACTCTGTGGCTTCTCTGTGTCCAGGAGGCTTGTGATAGCCCTTCATACAATTAAAAGTTTCAGATGAACATTGCAAGGAAATCTAAAGAGAATAATATAAGTACATCAGGGCCCGTATATTTGTCTCTTACATATAGCCTTCAATTCTGAATAAAATGCCGCACAACTGAAGTCCTATTTTCTAGAGGTGAAAAACCTACCTATTGTAGATATAGTCTTTCTCCTCCACCTTGCACATTATGTTGCTGCTTCACTTACTATTCATTATTAAAATATTAAGTACATACTTTTTTCAGCACTTCTTTTACTGCATTTCATGTGATAGCTCGAATTCCTGTGTTGCTTCTGTCCATGCCTCTCTAACCTTGGTTCCTGTCACATGGTCCCATCAATACGACTTTGAACTGAACCGCAAGATATGTTCTGAATATAATTAAGGGAGTTTTTACCCACTTCTTAGAACCACATAATTGAGACAAGACATAAAGGGATAGGGAAGTCAGGGCAAAGGTCCAATGCCAGTCTGTTTAAGTTTCATGGCTGTGAATATGGCCCTTTCTTGAAATAAAATGACAGTTCTATCCCCAGGAGCTTTACCTGACAGCCAGGTTTCTTTAGAGGAATGCTCATATCAAGTGAAGGTAGTTCACATTCTCTTTAAAATTAATGTAGAATTGAATGAGTACTTTATCCACTTACCTACTTTATGAAAAGTGAGTCCTATTCTACTTAAATGAAGGCTGAAGAAACCACAAGTCATTAGCCTAGAAATACTTTTGATGAAAGACAAATTTTCTATTGAGTGATGTTTAAAGCCAGAGGAGTTTTCTTCCACTTTCCTTTTTTTGCTTAGTTATTTTTCTCCTCTCTGATTGTGCCTTTGTATTATAAGAAAGAGGCTGCTGTGTTTCATTGTCACAAATGGATCATACATTTGTTCCAGTGTGTGACCTATGGAAAGGAGAAGATTATATTATCAAGGAAAAGAAAGAAGTTATGTAGGCTGGTTGATTTGTTAAAGGAGAAAAAAGTTAAGTGCTCAGAAGAGAGATGCTTAGAAGCTCAGAAAAAAATTATTTTAAGTTGCTACAGTAGATGAATATTTTGCTTTAAAGAAGATCATGGATAAAGACATACTTCATTATTAAAATATTAAATACATACTTTTTTCAGGACAAAGCTTTTAAGTCTGACTATTGACTTACTAGATAACCCCAAACTCTTATCTATTATTCAGGGTTATTATACAGACAGAATGAAACCTTTTATGCAAAGGACTTAACCAAGTGCTTAGTATAAAGTAAGCTTCTTAACAATTTTTAGTTATATTACATAAGACTAATCAACATTATTAATTGCTATATAATAGAATTGGCATTACTAAAATCATGTAATTAGTTCATATTCTGGACAGATCAAATATCAAAGTAATTGTTTTTTATTTGCAGTTTGTGTATTTGATTTGAATTAAGTGGTTTATTTCAGGGAAAGTGGTTGTAAAATAAAAACAAATTGATTGCTTGTGGAGTGGGGATCTGATGCAGAGAAACTTTAAGATGGCAAAGGAAACACACGTTGAAGAACACTGACATGGTTGAAAACCTGGAGGAAGACTTCAGAAAGGGAGGGAGTAGATGCCTGCCCTGGCTGAATCAAAGAGCCTGAGGAGAGGAGAGGGAGAGGAGGTCATGGAGTAGAGCGGATGGTGCTGAGCCTGGAAGCTGGGTTTGAGAAGTTAACATTCTTTCTTCTGATCATAAATAATTTAAGATGAACTATGGCCCAGCTCGGGGAGAAAAAGCAGCTCTGACCTAGGATATATAGATAATCAAATATTGATTACCTCTTCTACCTTCGGAGCTACACTTGTTCCTTTGAGCAAGGTTTCTCTGGGCAGAATCTGGCATGCTGCTTTTAACAAGGAAAGGTCTGTTTCGTTTGCTTGTTTGTTTGTTTTACCACTGAGCACGGTATACCTGTATCAGCTCAGAGTAGTGGGGAATCAAGGGCTGCTTTATTGCCAGGCTTGCACTGATAGCTGGTGCGGCCCACTTTTATGAGTCAGCCCACCCCACCTCGTGTGCTTTGGTGGAGTTAATTCTTCATCTTCAGTGGTAAAGATGATAGCAATATCAATCAACTATAATAATAAAAAACATAAGGAAACTATTTAGAAAGTAGGAAACTGCCATTTTTACAACTCAGATATTCAAAGACATGGTCACTAAGAAATGAAAACTTTTCAAATATTGTTCATTTAACATTGGACCAGTTTGCAGTGTAGAATTTACTAGCAGTATTCTTGTTTTCTTCACAAGATTGGTGGAATGGCCTTCTCAAGACCTACAGGAAGAAGTCTAGGCCTGTTTGCACGCAAACAATGCTGAACATGTGGCAGAAGCTTACAGTGGACCTCTTGAGCCAGCTGCCACTGACTCATAAGGCAACTTTGTGTAAGTTAGGAAAAGACGTTCCCTGCAGGCTGACTCCTTTGTGCCATGGTAATTTTTTCACCAGGAGGGGGCCCTGCTTGTGGGCCACCCTATGGCACGTGGGTGAACATGGTCAGATGCAACATACCAGTGGGTCTTCCCCTTTGGTGGGCTCAAAAACTTCTTAGCACACTGCACAGTATTTCTCTTGACATAGGCAACAGGTGAAAAACCTAAAGAGCAAATTATTTTCTGTAGAATTTATAATATTGACTTTGTTATAATTAACATTATTTAAATAAATTGCAAGTTAAATTACTACAACTTGGCTCAGATCAACCAATATTCATCTGTATTATGTACTTATTCATTTATGTGAGTTAGAGAATAGTTCCATACAATGTAGACAAAAGAGAATCAGATAATTTTGCCTGAAGAGTAAAGATTTTCCTTGAATGTCTTGCCAGAAGAACCTGACAGATGTTTTCCATCTTCTGTGAGCACAGAATAAAAGGAAACTGGTTCACGCTACATAGATATTTCAGCTCTGAAAATAATTTCCTTGCAAAGAGAATGATAAAATTAGGTTATACGAGAACACTTTTCCCCAAGGTAGATAGAACCATAAAGGTTAGATTAAGGATTTTATTGTCCTACCTTTTAAAATCCAACTTTTCCTTTCCATTGGAATATAGGGTAATTTGTAGGTAAAATTGTTATTTTTAACTGCAAGAAAAATTCAAGTCTGTATAACAGGCCTTGTGCATTCCCTTTATTCTTGTTGTTTGTTGTGGGACAACCAATTTTTTTCCCACAGGAAAATACCCCTGATTGTCTAGAACAATTAAAGGTGGAGAAAGGGTCAATAGGGTATTTTCATACTCCAAACTTTTGTCATTTTAGCCTATAACACAAAACACTGTTACACAGAAACAGTTGGTTAGTAGAGAACAAAAGAGGGGGCATAGAAAATGTAGTAAATTGTTTGAGTAAAAAAAAATCCACAACCTGCTTCTCACCCTTTACAAGCATGGGGCTTAGAAGACAGGAAATTAGGTCCTGGCCAACTCCGTGACATCAGGCAGTTTATATGCACTTTCTGATCCCCAGTTTTCTCACCTGTATGATTATGTGATTGCTCCAGCTACTAAAATTGTTTTCAGTCATAACATTTTTTAAGAATTTCTTACATTTTTTGTCTTTAAGATATCAGAGTTCACAAATGTTAGTGTATATCAAAAACACCTGGGAGCTGGCAAAAAGTGCAGATTCTACCCCGAGATGCTAGTCCCCTCCCAGATATTGACTCAGCAGGTGGAATCCAAAATCTCTTTTTCATATACTTTCTTCATGGTGAGATTACAGGAAGTCAAGGAATGCATCCAAGAAACATTTAAGCAAAACCTAACTTTCTGAAGAACAGGGTCACATCTTATTAAATTTGTGTATTAAGTAACTAGTATAGTTCTAGGCAAAGGGTGGGTACCCAACAAATGCTGATTTAATGAACTATTTTCATTCAAAGGTGTATTAACATATTCGTAATATATGATTTTCTAAGAGAAAGAGGGCCATTTCTAACAGAAGGAAGATAGGCTATAGAGGTTTCCAGTAGCTACAAATTGATGTAAAGTACTCTGTTAAGTTAGCAAATTAAAATTTAAAAATTATGCCTTCTCTTCAACATAGCTCCCCTCCAATCCTCAATATAAAACAAACAAAAAAAGAATTCTGCACTTGTATGCCTTTTACTCAGTGGCATGATAACAGGATGCTCACTTTAGTCTGAAAAAGGACTAACTCTTTATACATTAGGTACTAGAAAATCAAGCTGTCACTTCAACCCATGGCAGCTGTCTCTTGTACCACATCTGCCAAATGTCACCCTTCCTTATGGGGGTTTGATTTAGCTACTGGATCTGGGGGAGTATGCCTCATTGCATGGCTTGTAACATCAGTCTCTGTGCCTTCAACTCTCCAATTCTTTCTCATTTGACTTCATATATATTAATACAAAGATCCGGTCCACCTTTTTCTTGAATAGTTAATCACTTGGCAGCCAACACCCTACTGTGGTGTTGCAGGTCAAATCAGCTGAAAAAGACAATGACTTCAGGCTGGAAAATATAGTGCTTAGTGAAAACTGTGCCCAGGACAGGACCTGAGACTTGTCACCCAAACATGAAAGATTTATTTTCAATTACAATCCCAAGCTTAATGTGAGGGCACCCTGTGGGAGGTGATTCAGATCACTGCTTCTTCTAAATTGACCTTGTACTTGTTTCAGTATTTTCTTCACTAGAGAACAGCATTCTGTGACCCTTGGCACTGAAGAGGCCTATTAGCTACTGCAGGAATTGCTGGGCTAGGAAAACTTCAGAACAATTCCTCTAACTGAAGGCCAAGTTACATGAATAATTTCCTCCTTGGTGAACCTTCACTGGTTAACACAGCAAAAGATTTGGGGCTTAAGGCAATACTTCCTATGGATTGCAGGGGACCAATCACACCATGTTACACAGGTTTAAGTAAAACTCAAAAGCAAAAAAAAAGAGAAAAAATTCCAATTTTCATTATTAGGTGGATTTATTGTTAACACCTAATTAAGACTTATCTATCATACATTCCTTTTGCATGAGTAAATAAGAAGACCCGAGGCTAATTGCTGGTGCTGCTACATTGGTAGCTGAATTAGTGATTTGCCTCAGGATATTCCGGCTCCCAGTTCTAATGCCTTTCTGCACACCAGCAGCTGCTCCATAATGCACACCATATGGCCCTAATCTAGGGTTCACAAGCTTTTCTCTTAAGAACCACTAATTGAACCTTCCTAGGAAAAGTTACATTTTAAAAAATATATCTTTCTAATTTAAAATTTGAGGGAGTCAGAAATTTGGATTATCATCCCAGTTTTATTTGAGATCTGATTATTAGGAAGTAGCTTAGTGTAATTTTCTTTATATTGTAGCTCTCACTACTTCTAACCTGAGACTTCTCAATCTACATGTTCTTAGACCGTTTGTTCTGGAATGCTTACATGACTCTTGTTTTCACCTTTGCATTTAACTATTGTACTCATAACCATAGATGATTATATTAGATAAAGTAAACATTACCTTTACTGGGTCCATCTTGTGGGGGTTTAGTTTTTCCTTAGTAATTGTCTAAATAATGTCATGAATGGTGCTGGATTTTTCTGGTATATGTAAACACAGAATAGTCGAACTATATCTGTATTTAGGTTGCTGGAATCAAGGTATGTAAAAACAGTCACCTTTAACTCCATAAGCATTTACTGTACACCCACTATATGTGTGGCACTGTGCTCCATCTGGAAATAAGGTCAAATAAATAATTACAGGTCAGTTCTGGTACATACCTCCCAAAGAATGTCCAGAGTAAGGTGAGCATTTAAAGGAAGGTGGGCTAACTGTGTTCCAGGTTTTCCCAACAATATTTGAACTGAGCCTTGAGGACTAAGAAGGAGTTGACCAGCAGAAGCCCAGACAGGAAATTCATTAATTTGTTACCTATTTATTAAATTTTATATGGAATATTATTCAATGGCAATTAGTATGAAAAACACAAAAATGTTTTCTGTTTATTTAGGAAGATAGACCAATACCCAAGTAACAATGCAACGTGACAAGAGCTCATATGGTGGTAGCCAAAGGATTGGGTGCTAAATCACTTCATGTACATTTTTCCTGTCTTTTGCAATGTCCAGAGCGCAGCTGAAGCCCTCAAAGAAGAATTTGCTCCCTTGCTCTCCTCACTGACTTTATTTTAGTCTAGTGGCACCATCTAGGTTACTCATATAGCCATGCTTTTTCCATCTTTCAAAAACATTGTAATTAAAAATATTTTCAGCCTGGCTGAGTTATAGTTTTGTTATTGGTTGTCTGTCTGTTGGTGTGAGCATGTATGTTTGTGTGTGTATAGTGGCATGTTGGTGTTTGGGTACGTGGGGTTTGTGAGATGATTTAGTGTTCCAGATGAGTGTTTCAGAGCATTGTAGGCCACTTTTTCACCAATGAGATATCTTACACTCCAAAATTCAGAAATAAGCTTCATTTTTGCTTTTTGTGATAATTATTTTTGCAATTATTATAAATTATTTTAACCTTAATTAATTTACTTTTATTAAATTACTTTGTAAATGCAATTAATTTTATAATTACTCAGAAATTTTAAATTCTTTTATACATAAAAACACTATTTAAACATTTTAACCAGCGTGAAGGCCAAGATCATACAACTAGTTATAAGCTTCTCACAAAAATGCTGTTTTTTATTGTGCCAATGGGAAGTAAGGATGTGCTGAAAGACAATGAGGATATATCAAATTGACATAGGCGGCAGCTTGGAGAGACTCTTACTGGACAAATACGGGACAACTTGAGCATCAAATTAATAGGTAATAAAAGATTATGACCCTTAGAATAAGAACCCATGAGTCCATAACAATATAAATGAATGAATGAGTGAATGAATAAATGAACTAATAATGAATGCAAACTGGGGATAAGGGAAATCTTCTGCCAATTTCAACTAATAATAAAATAAATGATGAAATTAATATTTGCTTCATATAAGAATCATGAACAGATGGTAAAATTAGTCGAAGAAAGCATGATGAAAAACAGGACATTTAGAGAGTCTCAGCATTATCTGTCTACTTTATATTTATTAACACAAAAAACATAGTAACTTAATAGCAGAGAAATCTGGAAAATTACCACCTTAACTAAGTGGAACAACTCAACATTGGGTGCCGTCTACTATGAGGCACTGAGATGGGCGCAATATTATTTCTATTACCTTTCTGCTGAAAATTCTTAACCTAAGGAAATATGAGGGGGATCCCCAAAATGGAATTATCTTCTGGAGAGTGGGCCTCCTGTAGTACAGGATCCCCACCCCCAAGTTGAGTGTTCTAGGAACCCATCTGTATCAGTGTACCAGCTGGCATTGTTGAGAGAGTCTGCATTCAAATTCAGTAAATATTTTTAAGGCTCTTTGAATACATCTGCCTATTTCATGAGGGGTGATTTACAAGTGCACCTGCCCACACCGTGCTTAGTGTTCAGCAGCTTTTGAGCAAAATCAGCATGATCCCCATGCCCCACCCTTTCTATTCTCTTGGTCTCACCCTGCATGGCTTTTTTTGGTTTCCCTGAATGAAGAAGTTCCTTAAAGGGAAACATTTTGCTTATGTGGAAAAGGTGAAACAAAAATAACAGAAGCACTAAAAGGCATCAAAATTGATGAGTTCAAAAGCTGTTTTGAGCAGTGGAAAAACTGTCCTGGTAGGTGTGTTGCATCAAATGGAGAGTACTTTGAAGGTGACTAAAGTTTAAACATATAATAAACATATTTTTAATAAATAAATTCTGGTTTTGGGGGTCGCTCCTCCTATAATCATGATAAGTATTAAACAAACCTTAGTTGAGGGACATTCTACACAATAACTGACCTATATTGGTAAAAAAAATGTCAAAGTACAGAAAAACAAAGAATTATCAACAAATTATTCAAAATTAAGGAGATTAAATAGGAAACTAAATTTAATGTGTGACTCCAGAATTGATAGGGGGGAGAGAGAGAAAGAGAGAGTGACAAAGGAAAGGAGAAAAGAAGGAACAGAGAGGGAGGCAGGGAGGAAGAGAGGGAAGAAAGGAAGATGTTAATATGTAGGAAATATGGGTTAAGGATATAGGGTAGTTTTTGTACTGTTCTTGGTACATTTATGTAATACCAAAAGTATTTGAAAATAAAACATTTTATTTCTGGGTTCTATTTTCTGTTCCATTGACCTATATGTCTGTTTTTATGCCAGTACCATGCTGCTTTGATTACATGGCCTTGCAGGACAATTTGATACCAGGTAGCATGATCCCTCCAACTTTGTTCTTCTTTCTTAAGAGTGCTGTGGTTATTTGGGGTCTTTTGTGGTTCCATATACATTTTTGAATTACTTGTTCCAGTTCTATGGAAATGTTTTTGGTATTTCAATAGGAATTGTGTTGAATCTATAGATCATTTTGGGTAGCATGGCTATGTTAACAATGTTAATTTTTCCTATCCATGAACATGTTAACTTCTTTCATTTATTTACATTTTCTTCCATTTCTTTCTTTAGTGTCATAATTTTCTGAGTACAGGACTTTTACTTCCTTGGTTAAATTTATTCCTGGGTATTTTTGATTCAATTATAATTTACTTCCTTGGTTAAATTTATTCCTATGTATTTTTGATAAAAATTATAAGTGTGTTTGTTTTCTTAGTTCCCTTTTCAATTAATATTTGACAAAGGAGGTGAGAACATATAATGAGGTAAAGACAGTCTATTCAATAAATGGCGTTGGGAAAATTGAACAGACACATGCATAGAAATGAAACTAGATCAATTACTTTCACCATATACATGTATAAAGTAAAAACAAAATTAAAGACTTAAATATAAGACTCAAAACTATAATACTCCTAGGAGAAAACATAGGCAGTAAAATCATGGACATTTCTCATAACAATTTTTTTTCTGTTGTATCTCTTTGGGCAAGGGAAACAAAAGAAAAAATAAACAAATGGTACTGCATCAAACTGAAAGGTTTTGCACAGGAAAGGAAATCATCAACAAAATGAAAAGATAAAACACTGAATGTGAGAACATATTCACTGACACATCTGAAAAGTAGTTAATATCCTAAATTTAAAAAGAGGTTACAAAACTCAACACCAGAAAAAAAAACCCAACAATCCAATTAAAAATGGCCAAAGGACCTGAATAGACATTTCTCCAAAGAGAACATACAGATGACCAATAGACTTATCATAAAATTATCAACATCACTAATCATGAAATAAATGCGAATAAAAGCCACAATGAGATAATACCTCATCCCTGTGAGAATGGCTACCATCAATAAATCAATAAACAACAAGTGTCCTTGAAGATGTGAAGGAAAAGGAACCTTCATGCACTGTTGGTAGAAATGCAGATTGGTGCAGCCACTATGGAAAACAGTATGGAATTTCCTCCAAAAATTGAAAACAGAACTGCCTTATGATTCAGGAATTCTACTTCTAGGTATATATTTGTAAAAACCCAAAACACTAATTCAAAAGAATATGTGCAACCCTGTGTTCATTGCAGCATTATTTATAATAGCCATCTATGGAAGCAACCCAAGTGCCCATCAATAGATGAGTGGGTAAAAAAAATGGAGGTAAATAAACAATGGAATATTACTCAGGCATAAAAAAGACCAAAATATTAGCATTTATAACAACATGGATGGACCCAGAGGATATTATGCTAACTGAAATGAGTCAGTCAGAAAAGACAAATACCATATGATTGCACTTGTATGTGGAATCTAAAGGACAACATAAATGAACAAAGAACAGAGAAACAGACTCATAGACACTGAGAACAGACTGATAGTTGCCAGAAAGGAGGAGCTTTGGGGGACAGTGTGGAAAACAACGAAGGGATTGAAAGGTACTGATTGGTAGTTACAAAATAGTCATGGGGATGCATGGGAAATCTAGTCAGTAATATTGCAGTAACTAAGTATGATGCCAGCTGGGTACTGGATATATCAAGGAGAACACTTTGTAAAGTATATGACTGTCTAACCACTATGCTGTGTACCTGAAACTAACACAAAATAATGCTAAATGTAAACTGTAATTGAAAACATTTTAAATAAAAACTAAAAAAAATATTTAAAATCTCTAAATCAGTCAAATAATTTGTAGTAGAGAAAATATTAAAAGTAGCATTTAATGAATACCATATTTTACCAGTTATACCTTAGATTGACATTTATCTTTAAAAAACCCTGTAATTGTAGAAACCAATAAATAAAATAATCTGGGGTTTCATCAATATTCATATGAAATTTGTGATGTCTTCTGAGCTTCTTTCATTACCCAGATCATATCTCCTACTCTTTCTTTTTTATTGCATCTTTGTCAAGGGTTAGCCAGTATGGGATCGAAGCACACAGTATCTCTCCTTCCACTAAGGCCCCAGCTCTATGAAGGTGACTACCACTGACTATTTTATAATGCTCAAATTACATACATATCACTTATATTTTCTTTTTCCTGCTGTTCTATAGTCTAAAAACATGTACTACTAGTATGTTTTAGCAATTTTTCTAAGTATTCTTAAAGTGATCAGCAAATTGAGACACAATGTCTTCCACTTAATCATCATCACATAGTTCTGGCTCACAAAACTATTCTCTTTATAATACAACTCATTTAAATGTTTGAGTTGAATTATCAGGAACTATCTACAGTGAATACAAACATGTTCTTTACCTTTAATAGGATTGCTTAAGTGATATAACGAATACCCTTACTACTTGACTAAAACCTAGATTGCAATATAAGTATGTTCAATTGTCTTTCCAACTATAGTTTTTGGAGCAATTTTAAAACCTCTGTGTAAATTTAAACTTGTCTACATGCATATGTTTAATAATTTTGTCATTTTTCAAAAACATTTTTCTTTAAATTCTTCTGAAATTTATAATTCTTTTTAATAAAGATGGAAGAATGATTTACTTTGAATAAGCTGGTATGGTTGAAAAACGTGAAATTTAGTTGATTAAACCCAAAGCATTTATTCCCAACATATATTAAACACTCCTGTGTGCCAAATAATGATAACTCTGTAAGGTATGCACTACTATAAAAATTATCTATTAAGAATGAGACTCAGAGAAACTATCTACCTGTTGTACTCAGTAACTTACTTATACACCCAAGTTGTCCTACGAAGTCTGGTGTTCTTTTCACAATACTATTGAGAAAATCTCAAGTGCCTCTCAAACTTTATGTCCTTTGCGCAATAATCTGGGCTGCCTACTGATCCATATGTCCTCTTCTTTCGTGCAGACCCTACCCAGTATTGTCATATTATATTCCCTTTAAAACTGCTGCCATGCACTCTATGTCAAAGAGCATTTCCCATGCATTGGCTGCAGAGAGGGTTATCTTCTAAATTCCTACTCCATTGCTGCTATGAAAGAAAAGCTATACCTATACCTCTTTCATTTGGAAAATTTAGTGGTTGGTCCCTATGGGGTAACAGAGCTGTAAGGCATTGGTCCTGCCTTCACTCAGCAAACACATATAGAATGGCCACTGTGGGGCAGGCACACAGTCCAGGGAAATAAAGGACATGAATGAGTTATAAATACAATTTGTACATTACAAAGTACACACACAGACATTCACATTATAGTGGGATCACATGAGACCAAAATATGCATTAGATGGTTAGAATTTACATAATTTTTGCAGTTATTATTGTTCCTGAAGTTATATAATATAGTTCTGAAGGCTTTTCCTGTGTGGTAGTCATTGTGACTCCTTCACTGTCATGTGTTGAAGTAAATTATGCACTGAAATCATCACACACATTCCTGCATAATCAAAACAATTAGAAAAGAACAATGGGATTTCTTTAAATTGACTTTTTAGAGGGAGATTTATCCTTTTTTAATTCAGAAAATATGTTTTATGATCTTTGAATCATAGTAAGAAAAATATACAAGTATAAAGGACACATGGACAGAGCCAAAATGGGGTAGGATTGAGGGTGGGAGGTAGGGATGGCTGGGTGGTGGGGAATGGTGGGAGGGAAATGGAGATAACTGTACTTGAACAACAAGAAGAAAAATTTTAAATATAAATAAATAAAACATTGTAATATTTAGCTCTTTTCTAAGGCAACTTTTTCAGGTGATTCAGGAGACATGGGGGACCTATATCAATTAGAATATATTTTATAGGATTAACATTTACTTAATTGAGATTTCTCCTTTTTTACTTCTTTGTGAGAGCAGTTATTCAGAAAGCACAGGAATTTCATCACTTTTTGATATCAGGTTTGTTGCCCAGATTGATATAGATAAGAAATAAACCATAGTCTACTTCAGGAAATGATAGATAAGCTTCTTTTTTTTTTTCTGACATGCAGACCAAGAAGTGTGAATATCAACAAATTTAGGTTGGGCTGGAGAATAAAGGGGATGACATGAAAGCTGGGTTTGGGAATTCCTTTCTCCCTAGTGTCTTGGACCATTCTTGAAGGGGGATTAGTGTATGTAATTTAGAGCTAAGCAAATCAACACCATTTTCTCTCCATGACTATCTATAATCAGAAAGAAATGGTTAAAATAAAAAATTTAGTTCCATTTGGAAGGTGTCACAAATATTAAAATTGAATATAACATAGAAGAATCGGCTTCCTCAACTGTTTAGCTCAGGGATGGTAAAAATTGTGATCTTGGGGGGACTGAATGAAATAGAGAAGTATCTACAGGTGTTTTCTTCCTTGGCACTTTGTGGCAGTCGCCTTCTTGTTTCCCATTGTATGCCTCCACATCCAGCTCTCAGGAACCAAAAGCCTTGGCCATTAACTCAGTTTGATCTTCCAGATGAGCCATTAAACAATAATTAAACAGTATTATGTGTGCTTTTTCCCTATGTAGACCCCAAATTTTCCAATTTGGGGAATTCTAAACCATTACATTTTGTAAATCTTGACTTAAATAGAAGAAAGGAAAGCTATTCAATTATGTCTTACATGAGAATTTTATTTTGATATAGCAGTGTCTCTCCATTAAAACAGAATATTTTTCAAAGCAAGTCAGGTGACAGAATAGAATGTAGTAACTGTTTGCTGTAAGGTTGGATGTTGAATGACTAGTAGAAGGATTTCAAAAGTCTAAAGGAAAAGAGGAGGGCCTAAAGTAAGTCAGTGACATGAGTGGAAAGCAAGAGACAGACAGAATGCAAGGAAGAACTGGTTGTACTAAGCAACTAAGAAGACAGAAGAAAGTAGCCCATGGGATTTCCCATTGAATTTTCAGTTGGGAAATTTTGAGGTATTAATTCCACAGCTCTATTTTTTTTATGTTTAAGATGCAAAATCCTTAATGAGTTATTGCCTGATCTATATTCCCAAGTTCCCAGAAGGATGCCTCACTATAATTTAAAGTGTCATATCTGCAAAGCTGGCTCTTTAATGCTTCGTGTGGTCTCTGTTTTGAGCTGTTTATCAATTTGACTACAATCATCTGTATTCTGACAATGGCATTGACGAAAACAAAGAAGATTTCTTTCCTACTTCTTTAAAGGATGAGGTAAAAGTAGGTTTACAGTTGTGAGTACACAAAACACAGGGTTTATGCTTGTGTTCTTATTTATTATTATATTATTTTCCATAGAAACAGCTATAAACCTACATTTGCCCTTCTCTGAATAGCAAGAACTACATACTGTGGAATATATATATGTATTTTTCTATTAAGCAATCCCATAAATTAAATATCATAAACATAGTTTTTCATATTTGCCCATCTGTCTCAAAAAAGAAAGCACAGCTACAGTATAGATTCACTAATATCTTAAATTTCTGACATTATAGATGTCACCTTAAAAGTAAACAGTCTGTATTTTCCTACTCTCAGTTTCCTCCCTGAATATGTTGAGGTGTTTTTGTCTACTGAGAAACACTCTGCATTCCTTGTTTTTACATTCTAATAACATTGCCCATAGGTTTGCGTGTAAGAGACCTGAACACAGATTGGGTCAGCCAATAAGCTGCAGGGCTGCTCTCAGACACCATGACTCAGCTGCTCCATACTCCTTCAGCAAGCTGTCTGAGTTCAATGGACATCAGCAGCCCAAGCCAATACTTTGGTCACAATATGTATATGTCTTTATTTATTTTCCCCTTACCTGATTTATTTGGTTTTTGCATTCTAAGTTTTCTCTCTAACACCTGGAAATAATCCTAGTTGCTAGTTCTAGTAAACATCAAATTGATGTCAAATCTGAATGTTCAGTGAATTTAATCATAACAGTAGAACTAGTATTTCCATGCAGAGCAATGACTGAAGATATTTTTAATAGAATGAATTTTTAAAGGGAAAGCATAGTATTAAATAAATTCTGTTTGAAAACATAGTTGAATGACAATTACAGTAGATACTTGAGCTGGTGAAACAATTCTTGGCATAATAATAATTAAAATGTTTTAAAATTTCTCTTAAGTTCAAATGTGATAATTTTTTCAAGGTTTTATATTTGAGTCAAGTTGAATTTTTCCAAAAATATTTTGCTGCTTCCCCCCTCCACACACACACAAAGAGAAGATCTTATTGCTTGTTTTTATAATCATTATTGTTTTATCTTACAAAAATAATGTGGCAGTGTGTTAGGATATCAATTAGTTATACACTAGGAGCTCACAACTAAAGGCCAGGAAAAGCCAGATCAAGTAAATGACAATTTGTTAAGAATAATTTCAGTGACATTAAGGAACAATCTTTTCCAAAGTAATCATAAAAGTAAGGGACACTTTCAGATCTTTGCAAAATTGAGTTTTGCCATGGCTAGATTGTAGTTGAGCAGCTCAATGTGAAGTTCAACTAGAGTGATCTGAAATGATTCTGCTGTCAAGGACACCATATGTAACAATTTAAAAACAGAACTTTAAATGAATAAAGCACTTCTCTGGATAGCCAGGTATAAAGAATAATGCCAATGTACATCACTTGGGTAATTAGTAAACTGTGTCTCTTCTGAGGCAGTGATTTATTTCATATTTTTTCATTTTGTATTCTTAGATGAGCTACACAGTTTTGTTTATATATAGCATCAGAAATCAAAGAATTAATGCAAGCCTGTAGTATCAATTTATCAAGTCTAACAGGATATGATTTGATTGGTTGGCTAGCCTTAGTAAATGTAACCAATATCTATCATTTTTTCCTAACAATAATTCATGGTGACTCTCTGCATTCATTCTAAACTGGAAAGAGATGATGGATGATAGATGATTAGATAGGTAGATAGATGATAGATAGATAGATAATAGATAGATAGATAGATAGATAGATAGATAGATAAATAGGCAAATACAGCATTTACATGATACAGATATCAAGAATGAGGGCAATTCAATTCAGAACTGAAGGGTAAAATTAGAGTTTGACAGAGTAGTTTGGGCATTCTGTGCTTCCAACACTGGCTTGTACCTGGTGAATCACTTTGTTTTCCATGCAGTGTCTTAACAGTGTAATTTTGGAATTCAGCTAATTTTGTTTAAATTTTTTTTTCTTGAAGATACTACCAGATTTATTTAAAGTGTATGTATAAGGTAGAAGTTGCTCTTTAGAGAATTGGCATGTTTTTATGGAATTTGTATGTAAACACAAAACTGCTTGACCAATACCAAAGTAGTTGAAATGGTGCTACTAAAACTGGAACTACAAAGGCTGTAGATACTATTCAGTTAATGTAGACATAAATAATCTTATCAATATGGTTCTCTACATGCTCCACATTGAATAGTGATTAATTTACCAGTGAATCCATTTTATATGAATGTCAATATTTATTGGAATGAAACTAGAGTTATTCAATATTATTTCAAGGGGAGTTAAGTATAAATCCTGAATTGCGTTGAGTGGCAGAAGCTACATTCAAAAACCAAATTTCTGTCTGAATATATTTGTAACATAGAACTATAGATAATAAACTACCTACAGTATATGCTCATTCATTCATTCCCTCTCTCTCTAACACACACACAAACACACACACTCATTCATATCTCCTGTATCCTTCAAGAGCCTTTCCATTTAATACACAGTCATCCTTCCATGATGCTGTTTTCAGGGTTTGTGCCGTCAGTCATGCCATAAGTTCCTTCAGAGGCTTAAGTTAATGGTTAACTTTTACACCAAATTTACCTGAGTAAATAAAGTTTTAAAAAATTACCATGTTTTTGTTTTGTATTTTAATATGCTCTTATTTATATGGCTATCGAGTATTTCAAAATGCTTTTTTTATTTTTTAAATGAAAATCTTCTTAAATTGTTATGCAGATTCAATAAAAGGAAGTGAGTATGACCAGAAATGTATGTTTACTTGGAACCTATTTTTTAAAAGGTTCCATCTCGAGGATGATTTAATATTTTCAGGGTTATGCACACAAATACAAACACACATGCACATACACACACATTGGAGTAGAGATTTTTTTTCTTAGGATTTTTATTCTTATAGAAAAAGAAGGGCTAATCATCTGGATTTATATATTTTTTTCAAATTTATTTCTTCTATAATGATTCTAAAAAATTTCTTGTCCATATATTCATTTTGGTATAGATTGATTTTACTCAGTTGATAGGTACCATTATCACAGTCTCATTTTCACAAATGTAATTGTGAATTACATTTTTACAAATTGGATAAAATAATTTTTACCACAAAACTGAACCATTATGTTGAGTTTCTATTATGGGTCTGCAAAAAGAAAATAAATCTAATTTTTTAAAATTATTTTTATAAACTTGTATTTGGAAACTATGTTCCTGAATATAATTAATCAATTTATGTGTAATATATCTCTAAACATCTTCTATATAATATATAAATAGTCTATAAAATGGAATATTTTATAAAAATGATTTCTACACTTTTACCAAATTCATATCAAATGCAGAAACATATCAGAAAGATGTTTGTTTTATAACATAACAAACAGTATAAAGCTGTTGTCAGCAAAATAAATGACTCTGTTTAAAGTATTATAAAATTAATGTATTTGACTCTTCTCTCTATAACTTCAATATATTGTAAGCCATCACTTACTGTCATCCACAGGTTCTGGGACTTTAAGGAAATTAACATATAACAATTTTACCACAGGCTAATTGATATAAAAAAGAGTTCAGTTCCCAAGGCATCTTGGTATTGTAATGACATTGCATGAAATGATGTTATTCAAGGATCAACAACTATGTTAGAAATTCATTCAGCTCTTACTGCCACAATATTTTTTCTATCTCCTCTTTATCAATTGCCTTTGCCATGCTGCCATTCAGACCTGTATAACACCCTTCCACCCCACTCTTTCTGCCGTGCAACATTTCTTGCTCCTCATTACCAGATTCACTATAAAGTAGATCTTCAAGCATTCTAAAAATATGAATCAGAACTTTTCAAAAATCTTCAATTATTCTACCTTGTTTTCTAATTTAGCAAGTCTCACATTAGCATTTAAAATATTCCATAAAAAATGGTTTAAATTACCTCTAACAGAGTGATTCTTTCTTAACCATGGAACATCATCAATAAAAGTGTGTACATACATATCATGCAGAGAGTTGCATATAATTTTATTCACAAATTTTAGAAAAATACACATGTTCTTCACCCTCACATGCTGCCACTCGGCTACACATACTTTAAATTCCAATCACGCTAGACCATGAGCAACCTGAGGACTGACACAGTGTTTTACACAAAAGCACATTTACAAATGCCCCACGATACTCTCCCAAATATCCCCAACAAGTAACTGGGCCTCTGGAATGTCTCTCTTGAGGTCTTTCAGAATGTTTCCCTTCATTTTATCTGTACCCTGTTGCCTATTATCTGGATAACTTGGGAAAGATAAATATCATTTTTCAGATCTTAGTCTCTTCTATTTTTCCTAAAGTAAATTCTCTTATTCTGGTGGGAAATAATTTTTACTAAAGAACTTGTACTCACCATGATGAACACAGGTTTCAGTTGTATTTAAATGTATTTAAATGCTCATTTGGTTCATGTCAAATCAGAAGGGTTTTCTAAGGTGTCTTTTTATTTCTATTTTTCAGGTTTCTTGAGCACAGGGGATCAGGCTGCAAAAGGAAACTATGGACTCCTTGATCTCATACAGGCTTTAAGATGGACTAGTGAGAACATTGGATTCTTTGGTGGTGACCCCTTAAGAATCACTGTTTTTGGATCTGGCGCTGGGGGTTCATGTGTCAATCTTCTGACTTTATCCCATTATTCTGAAGGTAACCGTTGGAGCAATTCAACCAAAGGTATTATGCAGGTTGCAAATTTTGACAATTTTGGTGTCTGCATGCCACCACCATCAGTAGTATGTGATGCTCTGTATATATATCTATGTTCAAGCTGAGTGTCAGGTTGAACTCAATGACTGTTTAAAATTTTGATTTCTTAGCTTTTATATGCATGTTCCGATTTTTGTCAAACTCTTTGTCTCCTGTGGAGCTTGGTAAGGATGTCCTTTCAAGCACACTTCATAATAGTTAGCATCACAGTTACTTTTCTTTCCTCCAACGGGTGATTTTGGGGAAAATCAAAGATATTCATAGTTCTGTGGTCTCTGTGTATTCAGTAGTCAAAATCAAAGACAAGGTTGTTTTGTTTTCTAATTCAAAGATAAGGTGTAATCTACTTTTAACAAAATAGACATTTAAAACCCTTTGCTAGTAAGAAGGAAGCAGTTAGAAGCTAGTTTGTCTAGAAATAAGATTTTTCACTTATTGTTTGAGTAAAAAGTGGATGTTTGATTATTTTGCATGCATGATCCAAAATTGTCAAAGCATCAAGGTCACTAAATTTTTGATTTAAAAAATAAGTTCAAATTTGTGCTTTTTCAACTCCAAAAGTGTTCCCACCCACCCCTCAACCTCAAAATTGGCAAAGCAGCATGGAGCACTGATGAGGCTTAAACCCCTGAAACATTTTCCTTGTCTCCATGCTTTGGCCTTGGCACCCTTTTGAAGTGCCTGTCCAAAGCTCATAATGTTGCAGTTTTATTGACTCCCATCTTACCATGAGTTTAGTCACTCATTCAACTTACATTATTAACTTATATCCCCAAGAAAAGACGTGTTTAATTGGAGAAGTTTGCAAAAGCAAATACTTTCTCTCCATCATACATACATAAGTGATAGAAAATTAGAAAATAGACATCAACATAGGCCATACTTTTTTGTCATTTTTTATGTATTAAGAAATATATACTGTCAACTATTCAGGAAATATCTTAATTTATAAGACTGATTTTTATGATATAAGTACAAAATATAGAATATTTGTTTTTGGTATCAAAGATACATTAATGAGGAATTTCAAAAGATCAGCCAGTAATTTAGTAAGTATATGTACTTGGAAAATCATATATCATTATAACCTATTGTATTTTGCCATGTGTAATGCACACTTTTTTGCCCAAATTTTTGAGGGAAAACTAAGAACTCACATTTGTACATGGGCAGTACTAATGTTATATCTGTATAAATGTTTTTAATTCTTTTATTTATGCTTATGCATTGAAAGTGTAACTCTAGAAATCAAAAACAATATCCATATGCAATATAATACCCAGGAATACAATAATTGGTTTGGTTTCTACATATAAATATATAAATAAATAAATAATTGAATTAACAATTAAAACAAAAATTTTTTTTTCTGGAAGTCTGGGCCAAAAACATGGTGGATGTGCATTATGCACGAGAGCACATTATACTGACAAAATATGGTAATTTATAGATATAGTTTCTGTGACATCCCATATGTATTAGAGTCCTGACTCAAGATGGCAAAATTCACATATGAGAACATTTCGAACTGTATAAAGATTTTGGTCTGTAGTGGAAACTTTATTTTGAAATAACAAACTTAGTTGTTTTTTTAATAGAACAGATTATATTTTTCTAGGCTAAGGACTACAGTAAGTAAGCTAATGTTTATCAAGGTTAACTTTAGGCAATCTGTTCAGACTTCTTAGGGCCATTTGCTTGCAAATGTTTTCCTTCTAGGTTTTCTAGCATTATTTGTATATATAAAGCAAAAAAAAAACAATAAAAAATAAAAATAAAACTGACATCAAAGCCAATTTCACCCAGTATAAAACTAGTATTTAATATAAAGAGATGAATCAATAGGCTCATTGGCTAGCATTGTTATTTGCATGGCAAAGGGCTATGCAAACAATTGAAAATACAGCAGCATTCGATCACCCTCTTCAAGGAAATCTGTCCAGGCCTGGCCATATGAATGGACTTATGTTTGGTCTAATCCTAAATTTATCTCCACAAAGCTTCCTGATTTGGACCAGGAGATGCTTGGGAGATGTCTTGAAACAGTCAGGTAATTCTGTCTCCCATGCAAACATAAACTTTTAAGCTTGTAAACCCTCCAGGGCTGCAGCAATGCTCAGGCCTATATCAATCAGGAGTCAGCCACAGCTTGCGTACACGCAACAGGCATTGTCACTAATTATAAAAGATATGGTTTTTCTCAGTACCATCTAGATGGCATATTTCAGACTATGTTTAATAACATTTATTTTCCTTAAACTGTTTTTCAGTGTATATAGTTAATGCCTTTAAGTCCCTGGAAAAGGAAAGGGTATTATAGAAATCACCAGGTCTATTTTAGTTGTAAACTTTTTAATTAGTAAAATATTTCTCTGAGAAAATATTGAGAGACACATAGCCTACATAATTTTTGAAGTTATCTGTATTTATATCATTTACTCTAGCATACTTTGCTCTAGCCAGCTAAAAATATGTTCATAAAGATGTCAGAAACAAAAATACATTTAAATAAGTATTGTTTGACTTTTTGAATACTTTTAGAATTCTCTAGGAACATATTACAGCCTGCATTTTTAATATATATATGTGTGTTTGGAGAAAAATCTAAAATTTTGTTTCTAATTCAGACACTGTTTTAGCACCTTTGTGAAAACTGTTTTTATCTCATTAACACATATGGATAATTGAGCATGTGTTTAAATAACCAAACTCCAAACTGCATTTGGAAAATGATAACAAATATAATTTTTAAAGAAAATAGATAAATTATATTTTAACACAAAGATTTTATTTGAAAATACCTTAATGAGTAGATAAAGTGCATTTGTACATTTGAATGGCGTGCAGCTCTAATCAAACTGCAGATGGGGCCATTTTATAATTTTTAAATGCAATTAAGTGAAAAGCAGTGGACCATGTACTTTTTATCTTTTATGATAAAATGTAACAGTGCCTATTCAACACTGGAAAAAGTTAAACCACACCCCACAAAATCCTTCTGCTGATGGTTTTTTGTTTAACCCAGTGAAAACACTCCAAATGTTATGTCTTCTTCTGAAAGATGAATATTCAGCATACTGTGTCAGACTTGAAGAGCTAGGAGTATGTCTGAAGTGATATTCTGTTTTGTGTGCCTCAGGGCTATCCCCAGGGTATTAGCAAATGTGCAGCCCTAGTTGTGTGAGCTCTTAACAATGCTTTTTCAAATAAAATCTGATTAAAATAAACTTGCAGAGTCATTCTGAAGGAAGAAAAATGCAGCCAAATTAGAAGAAATATTCTCAAAGACATCCTAGAGTCTGATGAAGAGATAAAGGGGAGAGAGTTGGCCCTCTTTGGTTGGCTTTGATAACAACATAGGTGTTTACATGCTGAACACAGACGTATTGGAGGCTTTTAACCACTCGTATTTACATATTCTCCTCCTCTCCTTCCTTTACTGCCTCTTTGAAACAGAATCAGTTTATACCTCTTGATCTCTGAAGTGGCTGTAACTCAAAGAGAAGACTGAGTCCACTTTTCTGATTCATTATACCCTGGGGATGCCTCTATGTACTTTCTCTTAAGCAAAAATGTCTTTATCTCCCTGTTCTTGAGTTGTATCTGGGTTTTTATATACATGGCTAAAGTATCTAATGTTATTGTTTTGCCACAATGTTATTCAAAGGGTGTAAGAAATTCTTTATTGTTTTTTTCCCATAGGACTTTTTCAACGAGCGATAGCTCAAAGTGGAACAGCCCTTTCCAGCTGGGCTGTTAGTTTCCAACCTGCAAAATATGCGAGAATGTTGGCCACAAAAGTTGGTTGCAATGTTTCAGATACAGTAGAATTAGTGGAATGCCTACAGAAGAAGCCTTACAAAGAACTTGTTGACCAAGATATTCAACCAGCACGATACCACATAGCCTTTGGACCTGTGATTGATGGTGATGTAATACCCGATGACCCTCAAATATTGATGGAGCAAGGAGAGTTCCTCAACTATGACATAATGTTAGGGGTTAACCAAGGAGAGGGATTAAAATTTGTTGAGAATATAGTAGATAGTGATGATGGTATATCAGCTAGTGATTTTGACTTTGCTGTTTCCAATTTTGTTGATAATTTATATGGATATCCAGAAGGCAAAGATGTTTTGAGAGAAACCATTAAATTCATGTATACTGACTGGGCTGACCGTCATAACCCTGAAACCAGAAGAAAGACATTATTGGCCTTGTTTACGGACCATCAGTGGGTGGCACCAGCTGTAGCTACAGCAGATCTTCACTCAAACTTTGGTTCACCTACATATTTCTATGCCTTTTACCATCATTGCCAAACAGATCAGGTACCAGCTTGGGCTGATGCAGCTCATGGAGATGAGGTTCCCTATGTGCTAGGAATCCCCATGATTGGACCTACGGAGTTATTTCCTTGCAATTTCTCCAAAAATGATGTGATGCTGAGTGCAGTTGTAATGACATACTGGACAAATTTTGCTAAAACTGGGTATGTACCTAAGGAATAAAGTTTTCTATAATTTAATAAAAATATCTCTTTAAGCATTTAAAAGTAATATACATTTTGCATCCAAATGATTTAACAGATTAATACAAGCAATATGTTAAGTTTATTTGTTTCAAAATTCTATACTGTGGTGTTTCAAAAGTTATTGCTTTATTAGTTCTTACTTTTTAGTTTTTTAAGAAGGCTTATACTTCTATTGCATTAGTTGACAATCAAATTTATTTTGGTGTTTTAATTGCATAAAACATTAATATTATTGTTCAAAAGTGACAGATAATATTTTAGGCTGCTTTCTAATTTATAGTATTATATGCCCTTTGATAATCCCAACTAACTTGTTATTGTGGGGCAGGCCAGATATTGTTAATTCTATTTTACAAAGAAGGGACATGAGGCTATCAGAGTCTCATATAGATATTCATATGTCTAGTATGTAGCAGTTCTAGGCCTCGAATCCTCATCTGCCAGTTCCACTACTTGTCTTTTCCACTACCTCACATTGTCTCTGCTAGTTTGCCTATGAGACAGAGCACAGGCATATGAATATTTAAATCTTCAGGTAGAATGTGGGGCTTACTTGGGTTTACATCATTACCCATTTAGCAATCTGCCTGCAATGGGAGTTATATTTCTAAATTAACCCAAGTTGTTATTAAAACACAGTCTAAAGCCTTACTGAATTACCTCTTGATTTATATGTTAACCTGGCACTATTTCTATTAAGAAAAATAATAAAGTAATTTTGTTCTCATAATTGCTTTTTTTCTTTCTAGTGACCCAAATCAACCAGTCCCTCAAGACACAAAATTCATTCATACCAAACCTAACCGTTTTGAAGAAGTTGCATGGACCAGATATTCCCAGAAAGATCAACTGTATCTCCATATTGGATTAAAACCAAGAGTTAAAGAACATTACAGAGCCAATAAGGTGAACCTCTGGTTGGAGCTTGTACCTCATCTGCATAATCTCAATGACATTTCTCAGTATACCTCTACAACAACTAAAGTGCCATCAACTGACATCACTTTCAGACCTACGAGAAAAAATTCCGTACCTGTCACATCAGCCTTTCCCACTGCCAAGCAGGATGATCCCAAACAACAACCGAGTCCATTTTCAGTGGATCAAAGGGACTACTCCACCGAGCTGAGCGTCACCATAGCAGTTGGTGCATCACTGCTATTTCTGAATATCTTGGCATTTGCAGCTCTTTACTACAAAAAGGATAAGAGGAAACATGATGTTCATAGGAGATGCAGCCCTCAGCGTACTACTACCAACGATCTGACCCATGCACAAGAAGAGGAGATCATGTCCCTCCAAATGAAGCACACTGATTTGGATCATGAATGTGAGTCCATCCATCCACATGAGGTGGTTCTGCGGACCGCCTGCCCCCCAGATTACACACTAGCTATGAGGAGGTCACCAGATGATGTTCCCTTAATGACGCCCAACACCATCACGATGATTCCCAACACTATACCGGGGATTCAGCCCTTACACACATTCAACACATTTACTGGAGGACAGAACAATACGCTGCCCCATCCCCATTCCCACCCCCATTCACATTCAACAACCAGGGTATAGCCAGATAAGAGAAACAAACTCTATTTTTTTGATGGATTGCAGTATAAGATTACTGAAGATTCCGTGGCTTTCAACCTACAAGACTCTTACTATTTAAATAAGGAGGAATATTATGTGAATATACATATCAAGAACTTTGGGGGTTTTGAAAAAATGAATTGTATATATATATATACACAAATCAACTTTAAAATGAATTTCAATTGCTTGAAGCAATTGTTCTGAATGATACTTTTTCATTCACATTCAAGAATTAATTTTTTGAAGATTTATGTTCATGATGGAATTAGGCATGTGGAACACCAAACGGGAAAGAACTATGTCTGAAATATAAAAAATAAAAATAAAAAAACAACCATGAATATGCACAAGGGACACACCAATGGAATGTCAGATAATTTTCACCAGTTTTTATTTGGAGCAGTTTATTGTGTGTAGACCACATTTACATGTTTGGATAAGTACACAAAGCACCAATGCTGTTAATGGCCTTAGCGGAGGCTCATGCTGAAATTTGCCAGTAAAACAAAGAAGTTTAAAGACTGGCAGGTACCACATTATCACTTAAGTGCTGTCAGTATAAAGTTGTGGGGATAAAGGAAACTGGATATTTTTAGCACGATGTGCATGATCATTTATATGCTTGGTGGCTGTGCTGCTGATTAAGCTGTAATTAAAATTCTTCTCATCCCATTGGAATTTTAATAGAAGCTTCTTCCATCAATTGGCAGAACCTAAAGAAGATTTTAAGGGGCAAAAGTAATTACAATTAAATAATTCACAGTAGTTTCAATAATAGAAGGAATTAGTTATAAAGGCATTTGAAGAAACTATAGGCATAGTGGTGAATAGTCACTGATATGAATCCCAGAACAAACAATTTCCTGTGTTTTTAATGTTCTTTTCATTCCCATCTAAATAATTTATAAAAATATAACCCTAATTGGACATGTGTTACAGGATCTATAATTTGCTGTGGTTTTTGTTACTCTGTATTTTGTTCCTTTTGGTAAGATGAAGTGTGTCCAAAGAGTTACTTGCAACAGTCTTTTATAATATGAGGATGCCCCAAATTACCACTCTGATTACAGTTCTCAGTTAATTGATTTACTCATGTTGCATGACAAAATGTTTACTACTAATAATTCAATATAAAGTTATGTCCCTCCTCACATCACGTATCTTTCTCACTGAGGTTCGTTCACTGCAGTTTGCTCATGCAATCTCAGTAGAGTACAATGTAGATGCAGAACCTAGAAGGAGAGTCAACACCAGGAGGATTTTAGTCTTACACAAATGTGTGATTTTAAATGAATATTCTAAGACCACAGGAAACTCTTCATCCCCTGTTGTTTACCAGTAACAGTATATCACAGACCTTTCCAAATGTTTGTATATGTAATCAGATGTACATTTGTATTAAAAAAATTGAGATGGACTTAAAGAGCACATCCTAATAAATACTTTCTCTCTTACCTGTACTATATTTCTATTAGACTAAAGTTATGTGATTTTTTTTTACATTTTTTCAGATGACTAGCAATTTTGATAGTTTGTAAGATAATGCAAAGAACTTTCTCTGACAAACTAACTGCAGTAACAGAAACCTTTCTTTTCAGTTACTCTTTTTCAAGAATGAAAGCTTATTATACAAAAAAAAATTGTATACTACTTGATGGAACCAACTTTGTACATCTTGGCCATGTCACTGGTCATTGCGTGAAATAAAGATAATCTGGATAATGACTATTAGTCCAATGATAAGAGACATGATCTTTGCTCATTAAAGAGCTAAAATGTTTATTGCTGTTTTGTCTTTTTTTAAGAAAAAAACAAGCAAACAAAAGAAACATGACTGCCTCAGAGTCATTTTTCTAAACCAAATTTTAGAAGACATATAGGTAACTTCTTCAGAAAACACATCACGTGTTTATAGGCAACTCTCAACTAAGATGAAACTGATGAAAATTTAACAGTATAAATTTAGAAGCCCAGGGACTTGTGAAAAATATCAGCTTTGTACTTTTAAATATCTCATACAAAAATGTTGGAGAAATAAAATGTGCCAATTGTTTTCTGTTAGAAACACAGGTTCCAGTTCTGATCATTGAGGAAAAGGTCTATTGGAAATAAATGTGTGATGTTTCATGGAATGAGAAAATCTAGGTTCATAATATAAGGGTGATTGAACGATCATAAAGTAATGAATAGAAAGTTATTCTTCTAAAGGAATTTTAAAGTGCTGAGCACGACGTTAAGCTGACACTAAGATAAAATCTCCTATTTCAAGAAATTTTTTTGCTTATAATTCCTAGTCCTAATTATAAACCATCAGTAAAATGTACATATTGCTCCATAACTTCAAGTAAAAACCCCTGTTAGAAGCAAACGTTCTTCAGCATCCAGAGTGGCCTCCGTGCAGTGTTTGCCTGATGTAGTGATGCTTTTAGACTGGAAACTGACAATGTAAACCAATATAAACAATTATTTAGCATATAAAATATTATTTAAATGGAAAATTGTTTTACTGTATTGATTGAACAAAGGATAAAGACAAAAACAGAAATAACAAAATAAGGTATGAATGGAGTCTTTCATATGAATTATTTCTCCTGGAAAAACCAAACATTCTATTTTAATGATGGCCATACTGATATCTATGTACTTATCTGTTTTTCTAAATGTATCTGTCATTCAATTTACCTATCTATATCATAACTGACATCTATTTTGTATTAATTTAGAAAAATGATTAAGGAAAACAAAGCATAGCCTTATTCTTTTTTCTAAATTAATGTAGTACTGACTTTGTTGCAGATAATGCAGTTCTAGTTTCCATTACTGTTCCCGAGTTGTGATGAAGTCATTGTGAATGAGTGTTAGATCCTAGTTCTACAATTACAGCAGCTAGTTTTCTGAATGTAAAATGATACCCCAAAATAAACAGAACATTAAGAACTGTTTTTAAAGCTGAAACATAATTTTTAAATGCAAGAAATATTTTGAATATTATTAAATTTTAAACAATATGTATAAAATATGTTTATGTAGATGATAATTTTGTTTAGAAAAAAGTTACAAATTTTAAAATCTATATTAGATATTACTTATTAATTCAGACATTCCTGCTTCAGATTAAATTGCAAAGTCAAGACCCCTTAAAATTTGTGAAAACATTATCAAAAGATTAATGTTGTTTTACAGTATGAGAATGAAAATAAAAGTGACAGATTTCATAGTTTTACATTTCTATTAAATGTATTGACTGTAAACAAAATCTAGTTGAGTACTACATCTATATTATGAGGTTCATCATTAACTGCATGGAGATTAGAAAGTCATTTGCTAAGGCATTAAGTATATCCCATTTTAATTTGGAGACATTATGCCAGCAGCTCAAAGCAGAAAATCTGAGTAAAATACAGAGTATTTTGTTCATTTCACATGTAAAAGTTGACTATAATGATGATTTAATTTAGATTTTTTGATTGGTACAACATGAAAATAGCAGCAATTAAGAAAATACATTAACTATATGTAATGGTAAACTGGAAACCAGAATGGCATTAATTTTCTTACAGAAAATGCCCAAACCCAGTTGCTGTGTCTGCAACATGTCCTTCTTCTCAGTTATTTCACCTGTTGGCTTTACTGACACACATGTCAATGTCACAAAAGGATACAAAGAATGTGATAAATGTGTTCCAGCTTTAAAGACACCATTACATAGGAATTACTGGGATTCTTTCTTTTTTTTTTTCTTGGTGAGTTTCACAGAAATATTTCACAGGGCAAATGATGAATGAAATTTTCAGGAAGTTGTCAGATATCATGGTCACTTGATGTTTGTTTTCTTCTGTTTTATTGGTTCAGAGTGCTGGTATTTTCCATCATTTCTACTAATTAGTTGTTATTGACTATCACTTTTTAATGTAAGTGAAAATTAGATAATTTGGTTAGACTTGTGAAAACACACTCCCAAATAAATTCAATTAATGGGCACTTCCCTGCTGAGATTTTGTTATCATTAATTTAATTATCTTGTCAAGCTTTACTGTTAACAACAATTCTTTTGACTTTTTAGTCAATAAACTGAGGGAATTTCTCCAACAGCCTTATACCTTTCCTGAACTTGATACAACATATACTTCAAATTTCCACAAGTTTCTAAAGCTATTTCCTACTGGTGTGAAACATTTGGTAGCCTAACTTGATTTTATTCATAATCAGAATGCTTTTTTCATAAGCATTCTGATTTGACTTGATTTTAACACTTTCCTATATTTGTTTTCAGGCCAGAAATCACTTCCGTTTGATAAGGGTTGCAGAGCATACATACTGGAATAACCTTGTGCAGGGCATAAGTGCCTTTCTTCCTGAGATTGGATTTATAAACCTTATTGACTTTTTAAAAAATTTTCAGAGCTGATAATTCATTTTAAAAGTTACAACATGATGACCATGTTTTAAATCTCCAATAAGAAAATTTTATTAGGAAGTTTTTTTTTCCTTGCATTTTATTTTATTTTTTGTATGATATCAAATGGGTCCAAATGAATCCTGAGAAAGAGTGAAGTGCATTTTTGGAAAGTGACAATTATCTAGGCATCTGATTTAGTGGTTTTAAGTGTAGAAACCTAAATCTCTAATGAACTTTAACTTTTCCCCAAATACTAGCTAAGTTTAATTTAAAAGAAGTCTGAAGTCATTAGGGACAAACATAAGTTAGACAGATATATAATTTTTTCTAGTCAGTCCTTATATATATCATATGGTATGTGAGTGTATGTATACACACACATACACATATATATATATCTTAAATATTAAATGGTTTAGAATACTTAGGATGGCCCTTTCAGATTCATATATTTACAAAAGACTTTCTATACCTTTATATATATGTACTAATGTCATAGAACTTAGTCCTCTATGGAAAGTCAAGCCAAAATACCAGTAGATCTGTGTTGAAATGAATGATAACAATTAAAGCTTTAAAGAAAATTGTAAAGATGCAGTAACAAAAGCTCAGCAGATAAACTTAAAGGAACTAATTTTGAATACCATGTTCATGGATGATATCTATATTAGATAGTGCATTTAAAAGGATTTTAGCATTTTTAATTCATCTTTTCTGCACTCATATCATTTAGCAAATTAATGGAACATATGTCATGGTTTTTGTACAAAAAGCCATGTGGTTTTCATCATTCGGGTTGTGTTTGGACATCCATGGCTTTCATTAAAAACAGGTTTATCACGAATAAATATTACTGCATTTTCCAAGTTGTGCTGACTATTTTTAAAATCAGAAATGATTCCTTCTCTGTTTGACATACAGAAAAACATTTTCAAGATAAATATTCTCTCACAACTTCTTTGAATCATCCATACATGTGCTGACAGTTCCGATTTGATGGAAACGATGCTGTCTGGTCTGTTCACCTCTGGGTGAGTGTAGGAGAAGAATTTGAGAGTAGGGTTTGGAAACTTTCCTACAGTTTTTATGTAACCTGTCAGAAAAGAAAGAGAGGAAAACATAAGCAGAAAGAGAAAAATAGGAGTAAGGAAATGAGGGAGAATAAAAAGAAAGGAAAACTCACTTTTTTATCTTTGTTAATTTTTTTGCCTTCAAATAGTTTTTTTAAATAAAGATATATAACAGTTTATTTAAAGAGAGAACAGAGAGATTTAAAAAAACCCTTTAAACCATAATCTATTGTTCTTAGAGAAAAGATTAGAATGAAACAAGAAATTTAATTCATGAGTCAACTCTTGGTCAAAGGTGTCACTGGAAGCAAACAAACAAATCTAGAGTGATGTATTTCTAGTCTTTCTAGTCTTCCACTATGCATTTAATAGTGATGTTGGTAGAGAAGACTATGTGAAATACTGGCCACTCTTATCTGAACACAGCCCTAGACAAAAATACAGCAAAGAGATGAGACATCAAAGACTTTCCCTGTACGTGGCCTAAAGATCATTATTACCAAATTGCTAAATAAAATAATTGGCATCACTTTGCAGTTTCCATGGCTGCATATAGCCATTAATGTCAAATAAACAGTTCAGAAAGACATTCCAAGAGTGTCACTTTTCACAAGAGTTTTGATGTTTTGCAGGATTTGATGTTATTTTATATGATTACTATTTCTCATTACAATCTTACATTTCCTTACAAATTACACAATATTACTTCTGAGTTAAAAAAAAGAAAAAATGATATTCCAATTTAAAAACAAAAAGGAATTCCAATTTACCCTGTAATTGTTCCTATGAAAGCAGTATCTCCCAATGGAGTGCTATAATTTGATATACTTTTTGCTGATCCAATATTGGAGAGTTGACTTGAATGTCCCCTTAAAACTTTTCTATCTTTCTCCTGAAGATAGTCAGTTTCCCCCTCACAGCTGACATCCTATACAAGAGAGGAAAACTTCCCACCAATTACTGAAGCTTCTATTTTCATGCCTTTTTCTATGTTAACTTATGCCTTCTCCAGGGGTATAGAATTTGTAGGAAAAGTCTTAACATGATGTAAATAAGCAGTGGTTCAGGCAGGTTGGAAGCTGGTAAACATCAGTCAAGCAATGAGAGGAATTAGTCATTCGTTCACTCAACAAATGGTTCCCGCCATTGCCAGACAGTGTCAAGTGTTAGATAATGGGACTGCCTTATGACTTACCTCTTAGCATACAAGTATTGCCAAGCATGGAATAGCCATACACAGACACTACCCATATCATCTTTTTGTGTTATCTACTATACCAAATCATTGTACAATACCTTGTTTTATCTACACAGGTGAGCAAAAGTAGGTTTTAAAAATGTTATCTATGTTTTAAAATGGTATTATTGGTCGAGTTCACAGCCATATTAATTTGAATTTTATTGAGCAAGTCCATCAATAAAAGCACGTGTGTAGCAATCCTTCCCAATAACAAATATGGCCATATCTGAAGCCACACTATATTGTCCCAAAATGTATCACAGAATATGAAACTTCTAGCTTAAAGCTCATCTGATCCAACCACTTAACTGATTCTAATCCTCTATCTAAATATGTGGTTATGAACCATAACACCGCATAACACCACAGGCCTGGAATTCTAAAGCAAGTGGCTAAGTATGAGACCATTTGGAATTTCTTCCTTATATTGATCAACTGTTCACTTTTTACTTATAAAGGTCTCAAAGGTTCCATCATCTGACTTTTTCTCAAATATTGGAAGACAACTATCATATCTTCCATGAGACATTTTCTCCTCAAAGCAAAATTTCCCATTTTCATTCCAAATAGTTCAGTTTTTCACCATTCTAATCATTTTTTAATATTTCCCTAAGCCTAAGTTTCTTAGGAAATGTGATATCTAGGATTGAATATAATAAATGCTTCAAGTATAAGTAGATCTGTACTTAATAGAGTCCACTATCAACTTTGTCACTACAGAGTGTATTTTTAATACAACTTATGGTAGTGTTACTCTCTTTAGTGGCTACAGCACACTAGCAATTCAGATTGAAACCTACTTTCTATTAAAACTCCTTTAAACTTCTACATATACTGCTGTTAAATAAATTCCGCCTTTATCTTGTCCCTGATAATTTGAGTTTTACTTCATCTTCAGGATATTGAACACTATTAAATTTCATCTCATTAAATTTGCCTCATCATTTTAGCCTATGAATATCTTTCTATCTATCCCAGAGTCATGAAATCTAATAAAGTAATAAACATACCATCTATCTTTCCTCCGATCATTTATTAAAAAAAAATATGTTCAGAATCAGGTTGAAACAAAGCTGTGAAATATTAATAGAGATAGTACAATACTGAGAAAAACAACAACTGACATTTGCTGAGCACTCAGGATATTTTAGGTTCTGTATCATATCCTAAAATACACCAAAATATGCCACTCTCAAAAATACGTACCAATGGTGATTGCTGCAGGGAGGGAGATATAAGGGAACTAAAATGTAATATAAAAAATACAATAAATGTTACACTTTAAAAAGTTAAAAAATACCAATACTTTTGAATATACTTACTCATTAATTCATTTTCTAAAAGGTACTTATTGAGAATTTGTTATATATGAGTTACTGAGCTACTGGTGATAGAAAAGTGAATAAAATGTAGCCTTTGTCCTCCCATTACTAGAAAACCAAATGATCAATTCACTTTGTCTACACACAAAGCACAAGAGCATTGTTAGATACATTTGAATAATCTACTTTCCATTTACATATTTGAATGGCAGCATAGTCATCCTTATGGATATTTCTTAGTTATTGATGCTTTATGTATAAAGATAAAAGAAATCATAGAAAATAATGTGTTTCTGCGACTGTGATATTTTCCCCAAGTCTCTCACCAAGCACATGTCATAATTAAAATATTGATTTAAGCTAGTCAAGTATAGCCTTCAAATGAGATCGTAATACATATTCAAGATAAAAAATGTAATACAAGTAATACATATTCAAGATAAAAAATGAAATATTTTACAGTTACTAACTTGCATCTATATTTCTTTAAATATTCCATTCATGTTCAAATACATTCAAATGTTTATTGTCAAAGTATATATATGGGGGCACATTATATGTATATGTTATTTTTTCTAACTCATCTGGAAAATAACCTATGGGAACATACTATATGTCTGCTTTAGAGAAAATCAAGGTCAATAAAAATCAGTCTCAAAATGTTGTATAAATCTAAACCTATCCCAATCAAAAATTGCAACAGAGTATGTTTGTTTGTTTGTTTCCAGACATTACATGGCTAAACATCAAGAATGCCCAAGATCATTTTGAAGCAAGACAGTAAGGAGCATCTATTTCATCCATCACATTTCAAAAGTTACTATTAAGCTATCATAATTAAAATAATGTAGTATTAATCCAAAGAGAAACAAATGGAGAATAACAGTGAACCCATAAGCAGACTTATTAAAAAGAAGGAATTTGATGTATGCTAAAGTAACATTAGAAGAGAGGATAAACTGTCCAGGTAAACTCTCCAGGTAAACTCTCCAGGTAATAGCTATCAACACAGGAGAAAATTACCTCTGTGTTATACCACACACAAATAACAATTCATAAATTAAAGGTATTCATATGAAAAGCACATTTTAAATGTTTTAGGAGAATAGATAAAAAAATAGATGTACTTGAAGTAAGGGAAAATTATTAAAACACAAACACTTCCAACCATGAAGAAAAGAATAGGAAATTGATGTTAAATCTTAATGCATCAGGTGAGATTTTTAAAATAATGACAGTCACATAATGAAAGTAAATATTTACAGTGCTTAAGCAATGAAAGGTTAATTAAAGTATTGAACAGAAATTTCTATAAATCACTAAGGAAAAGGTAATGCACAAGCAAAAATAGACTAATTAAATATTATGGATGGAAAAGCATCTTTGTTTCTGCCCTCTGCCTAATCCTCACAAAAAAATATAAAAGGAATAAAAAACACATAAACCCATAAGAACAAGAAAAATAGAAGAGAATAAAAACTACTAATAATAATAGATGACAAGTTCTAAGAAGTTTTTTGGAAGATAATAATTAGATAAACTAAATGATATCAAGGAAATAATACAACTTAAAAATTATAATATAAATCTTAATTAGAAAAGTTAAGAGATGCTTTAATTGAACTCAAGAAAGAACTTATGTAAAAGAAACAATGATTTCAAAGTTAAGATTACATTGAAACAAACACAAGAGCAAAGAATGCTTTAAGAAATATATTATTAAAAATGCCTAAAAAGAAATAGAATGTATAAAAGAAGAAAAGCACAAAAATAAAAAAAAAAGGAGAGTGGGATTCAAGAGTAAAATAAACTGAGACAAAGATTCAGTATATGTATATATTGAATCTTCAAAACAGAAAACCAAAACAGTGAATAGAATAAGTACAATGAAAACTATAGAAAACTCAAGAAAACTTTCTCAGAGTAACAGAAAAAGATTTGAAATAACTTTTGAAAGGATGGACTATCTGAGAACTATCTGAGAAAACTGATTTTTAAAAATGACCAACATTAAGACATATTCTGATAAGGTAATTTAATATCAAAGAAAGATACTGCTTTGGGCATTTACATACAAGTAAAAAGAACAAGTTTCTTATAATGGAGACTCTCATAATTAGATTATTATAAGACTTTTTAAAAGTAATGCTTTATGCTAGGAAAAAGAATTGAGTAGCATATGTAACATGCTCATTGATTTTTGTACGCAACCGTAAACTACCTTTACTTTATGTACAAGTATGAAGGCTGCAGACAAACTGTTACCAACATTCAAGAACTCAGGGAATGTTGTTCCCATGAATACTTCCTGAGAAACTTACCAGAAAATGGCCTTCAGACAAACAGAAAGGTGATATTAATATAAGGTCTAATTAATGATAGGCACACAATACATATTTATTCAAAGAAGTATGACTAAATGAGGGTTATAAGGTGGAGAGTACATAATACAATGGCTATATGTTTTGACTATGTAGATATAGTACAATTATATACAGTGTGAGGAGAGTAGGAAAATCATATGCAAAAATTTTAATTGTAGTCAGTAATCATATTGTTGGTAGCAGTGCTGTTGCTACACTGGAACTGTTCATCTGTCCAATGAGAGATACAGATACAGCAAATGAGGAATATTGTGATATGCTAATTCTATCATCATCTTTACTGTCTTTGCAAGATAGAAATAGTTAAGGAAAAACTCTGTGGTTTGCATATTAATGTGTATCAGAATAGACAACCAAATAAGTTATACAAACAATGACCAGGCCAGTAGCAGTGAGTATCTCCAAGGCGCAGATCACAAACTGCACAAGACAAATGGGGATCGTGTTGTCAGAGATTCCTATGACTTATCCAAAGACTCAAGAGCCAACCTGAGAAATACTTCACTTTCTAAAGATGAGACAATTTGAACATCAGTAAGGATAATTTCAATTGATTGAAACACATCACATGGAAATCCAAAAAGTTATTTTTGGTTAAAAAAACTCTTCAGTCACTTATGGAACATGACTACAGGAATTAAACTCATTGTCTTGAAAACTAATAAAATGAAGCATTAAATAATTTGTCATACCATTTATTAACTATATAAATTACCAAATAGTAGATGAAGGGAATTTACTTTTTATAGAAATATTTCAGCTAACAAGAGGAGGAATCATTGTATTAGAATTTCACCCTTTTTTCACTCCTAATGAATTAATGGATTTAATTATTGAGTATTGGTAACTCAATACTCAGAGGGCTGGTAACATCACAAAAATAGAAACAAGCAGTCATTATGTACCTCCTGAATAGAAATATGCAACACCATCTCTGAAGAGGACTTGCACCCAAAAATTAACCTCTATCTGCTGAAATCTCTAGGTTCAATGATTAGGAAATATATAGGACAAAGAAGCAGGTTAAAATACACTATGGGGATAAAATCAGCAAAATTCATACTACAGAACATTTTATCAATTGTTTCCTGGTTTCTTCAATGAATACATGCAAGCAAAAGACATGGCATGATAATATGCAGATTAAAAAAATCTTATGAAAGTTAGAAAAATGTAACAAAATTTTTTTAAAAAACCCTGGCTTTAGTGGGTAAATAAGCGTCCAATTTGGTGATTATTTATAGAAGAGGAAAGAAGTCGTGACTGAGACGAGGCATGTGGAGGACTTTGGGGGTGGTTTGTGATACTGAATTTCTTAATGTGGGTGTTTTTTCCCAGAGTATATCTCTTCCAATGATGTATTAATCCAAACATTTATTTCATGAGGTTTTTCTGTACTTGTGCTATGTTTTACTAAAAAGGATTGTAATAAAAAAGTTGATACATAAAAACGGTTTCAGACATAAAGGATATGAGTTTATTATCTGAAAGGGCCTACCAACTGCTTAGTATAAAGGATGGAGAACACACCCATCAAGGCACACCATCAGGAAACAAGAAGTTCCTAAAGCTTTCAGAGAGGGGGGAAAAAAAAGAGTTCTCATTTCAACATCAACTCCAGAAGCTAGAAGACATTGAATAAATGCCTTCATGTTTTTAGGAGAAATTATGATCAACCTATAATTTTATATTTAAACTAAATGTTAGTCCAGTAGATCAGCCAAAGAAAGCATGCATTCACAGGGAAATCAAGGGCACACCCAGAGTAACCGCTCAGGAAGCCAGAGGCCAATGGGTCCTGTTCAGAGGGTGACACTGGGGACCCAAGTAGATATGTCTCTAGAATAAAATTAAAGCTGATAGAGCATCAGATGTGTTTCATTGTGTGAAAACAAAAATGTTATTGTATGATTTTCTAATTATTTTGCTGAATTTGGGGAGGCCGTAAAAATCAAGCAACTGACAAAATGATCATTGTAAATATAGAAAAAGAAACAAAAAGTACTATAAGAAATGGACTGTAATCCTTGAACATGTATTGTATATATGAATGAAAGTACATTTAAGGGATAGATCTTACAAATAGCAAGGTTGGATCAAAGGATATTTTCTCCTTTTTTGACTATTTTCTGATTGATTTTCAAAGATGTTACATGAATTTCAACAACAGTATATTAGAGTACCTGTTTCCCTACACTCTGGTCAAAAAATGTAATTAACAATTTCTTATTATTTTCATTTTAATGTAAACAGAAAATCATTATTGCATTAATTTGCATTTTTAAATTGAGGTGAAACATCTTTTCTTATGCTTATAAGCCATTGTATTTCTTTTTATATTAAATGCCTTCTTTTACTTTGTATATTTTTCTATTTGTTTATTAATCTCTTCTTACAGAATTATAAGAATTCTCTAGATAAATAAAATCAGTACTTTTTGTCATGTGTGTTGTAAGTAATTTTGCTCAATTTTTTTTCTTTAATTTTGTTATTTGGTGCTGGGCAGAAATGTTTGAGTTTTATTATTTAAATGTATCAGTTTCCTTTATGTTTTCTGGATGTTGTGTTTTGCTTAGAAAATGTACCCCATTCCAAGATTTTTTAATTTGCTCATATTTTTCCTGTATTTAGTCTTCCTGTTTATAGTTAAATCTTTGATTCATTTGAAAATTATGTTGACATAACAGGTAAGGAGAAATTTAGCTTTATTTTTTTTTCCTAGTGAAGTCAAGATTTAATACTTTTCAGATGAGTAAAATGGATTATTTTATTGGAAAGCTGAGAACTTGTTATTTTCAGCCACTGAAACCTATAGGACTGTAGAAGAGCAAGATGCTGGTGAAACCATATGTGAATTATTACTTCTATCTCCTTACATGCCTATGCCAGAAAACTGCCTGCTCCTTCAGTATGTGACATCTGATTTTCAAATATGGAACTCCCAAAGAGTTCCAGCCAGTGGAGAGAAGGTCTTCTGGCTTATGATGTCTGCACACAGGTGCTGTCATGAGGCTTTGGAACATGCAGTTTATTCACATCTACAAACTATATTGTCTCATTATAAAAATAGCTTAAGAATAACAAGTCTGCTGGGCTTTATAATCAAAAAACCAACAGCAAGAACTAGGATGGGTACTTATTTGGAGCTAGGTTGGAATCAGGAAAGAGCAACAACAACAAAATCACACCTCCACCTACCTCTGGACTTACAGACTTAAACCAAATGCCTTACAGATGCTGCCAGAGGATTGCCAGGGACCAATTACCATATTTTAAAGAAACAGTGGTTATCTTGATTCCTTTAAGAACCCTACTTGGTGGTTTTTACATTCTGGTTGTGAAACAGAATGTAATCTTCTGGTCACCTTCTCCTGCTGCTGAGAAAGACCTAAGCTGTTTGTCTAACTACCTCATTGATGAAGACATCTGTTTCACTACTGCATCTTCGATTCTCTGGACACTTTTTTTTGAGATTGATACTTGGGGCCCACGCTGCTATATGACTTCTTTCTATACTTTTTTTTACCCTAAACCTCAAAGATCTTAAGAACAGCTATTTTTAAAAAACAAATAAATAAAAGGAAGTAATAAAAGGCTCTATGTTGAAGAATGTTTAACAAAATCTACTTGTGTTCAAATTTCCATGAAGGCTTTTAGTTAACATAAATAAGTTCATGCCATAAAGGTCTATATGTTTTAGGAAGATTTTTTTTTAAAGTTAATTGGTATTGTGTAAGTCAAACTGTAAAGAACCCCTTTAATTGGTAGTTTTAGTACACTTTACATCCACATATCGTATGTCTATATCAGGTTGCTATGCTACACATACAGTGAAGCAAAAGTGGGTTTATAGTTGTATTTGAAACATAGTTTATCTTTGTATCACTATCTATTAATTATTATATTGTTTTCCATACAAACAACTGTAAACTTGCTTATGCACCATCATGTATGCACACAACATTTGGGAGGCAAAACAAAGAGCTTAGTAATGTGTGCACAGTTTTAAATAAAACATTTTGGGGTGGGTTAGGTAAAAGAAGGAAGAAAAAACAATTGGGTGATTCCACAGATTTAAAAAGGTGTTAAGGGACAGAATTATCCTCCCCCCAGTTTTCTGGTGAGCAAATGTTTCTTTGAATAATAAGCACGTGTTTTTATTTCAGGGCTGTAATGCCATTGGGATTGATTGAGGGTCCCTAGTAATTACAGCTGAAGTTGAAGGAACCGTTATTTACGAAGAAAAGTCTTAGAAGAAGCAGTCTTCAAGATAATATTCATCAATAGGAGTTAGTCTTGTCAATTTCCCCTTGGATTTTCCACAGTTTAAATCTTGTGTTAAATATTTTATTTCCCTGTCCTAAATCAGAAGGTTCTTTTCAAAATTAATCAACAAACGTAAAACTACAGATCTATATACTTTTGACATAAAGGTAACTATGTTCAGCTATCAGGAAATATTGTGACCTCATTTTGCTGTGGATACCAGAGAAACAGCAGGTAGGTGATTTGAGGCTCGTGAGATTGTTTTTTCTTATGAGGATTCAGCTTTAAATATCTTGGCCAAACCATCTAGCCACTCTTCTGCACCTTAGATCAAAAGACCCATCAAGTTCCATTTACCCACCTAAAGTGACTTCATTATAAAGGCTACTTTTTAACTAGTTTTGTCTATATTGGTCTAACATGGATCCCGGCTCCTAGGATCTGCAGCATTAGGGATGAGACAAGACAAATTTACATGACTACTGAGTCCTGTGGAGGAAAAGGGACAGCACAGCCACTGTCTCAAGGGGAAAGTGCCTCAACTTTTGCCTTAACAAGCTTTTATTGGGTTCAATTTGTACAGGAATACAGGGTGTATACGTAAAGCTCATCAATCATTGTTAGGCATAATTGTTTAAATAACAGATAACATTCAAAGAACTCTGAGGGCTTATTCTGAGTCAGGGTCAGATAGTTAAAGGGCCATAAAACTTTGGGGAACAAACTCACTTCCTGCTTGGACCCTTATTATTTAAATTGAGGGTATTAGCAAAGTAGTTTTCATAGGATTTTATGCATTCTTTCTTAGGCCTGGTCGCCCTAGGGAACCCACCCTTTCCAGCACAGGGCCACACTCATCTCCAGCATTGTTTCAGGCTTAAGGCATTGTTTCAGACTTAAGTCAGGCAGGGGAAGTAAGGCAGCCAAGAGATTAGGAGACTTCTTGCAGACAGAATGAGGACTCAGGCTATGTCAAAGCTGAGTCGTGATCACCCACTTTTTCTATAGTCCCCAAAGTCCTTCCCTGAGGGCCCCTTTGCAACCATGCCTGTCTTAGGTCATCCCTCTTTAGAGGAATCTTACCCATTATTGTCTAACCAGTCATCCGCTCAGGGCCAAGCAAGGTGAAGAGAAAGGGGGCAGAGGTGGTGTCCTTACAAGGAAGATAAGCTTTGTCTCCTAAGTGGCTTATGGTCCCAAGGTTCTTTACTCAGCCTTAGACACAAGGGATTACAGCTTCTGAAACTAGGCAGGGCACTTCCCAACATTGGCCTCTATGTAAAAAGAACATTTCATTGAGTTTTCTGAGGTTCCTCCCTCACTATTCCTACCCTCCATGACCCCCAAACTTTCTTCTTCTATTTCCAAACTTATTTTGTCTTTTCTGTCTGGGCATACCACCTAATCATTTTCGCCTTGACTTGACTACTGAGTATGTTTTCTTACCATTCTCTAAAGCAATATGTCCATGGATACCTCTTGTGTTAAACCCCTCCCAAGCTGAGTAAGTTTCTAGAGATCTCCTTTTATGCATCTCATATCTATCTCACCCTTATTATCTTTATTAACCCCATTGACATTTCATAGTTTTGGCCCTCAACCACACTGATTTGTATGTTATACATCCTCCTATTTAGTATCTAAAATCCTGTATAACCCATCCTTAAACATCCAATGTTGTTTAAATCAACAGTCTTCCCCATCCTTGTTCTATAATGCCTACACTACAGCCACAAAGAAGTTCTCCAAATGCATTGTGCTTCTGGTGTCCCTCTTCTGGGTTTTTGCACAGACTTCATCTTCCTTCTTTTTGCTTGGCCAACTCAAAGTCATCATCTGTCAGGACTCAGTTGAGGTGGCACCTCCACTGGGTAGCTGTCTCTGACATTTGCAACTCCTAATCTAGGTAAAAACTGGACTCTCTATTGATCTCCACCACAACATAAATCCCACTACAATTGTCTGTTTCTCTGCACCATCCCCAAGGCTGTAAAATCCTTAAAGTCAGGAACACAATTATTTTTGTTGTACTCCCCATGCTTACTGCTCAGTTTAGATCTGGGGGAGAATGGCATGTACATTCCCTTAAAGTATACTGTTTTCTACCTCCATGATTTTTCACATGCTCTTCTTTTTGCCTCAATTTTATCCCTACCAGTTTATGCTCCCTCCAGCCCAATATACAAGCCTGGGCCCTGCTTATTCTTTCAGATCAGACTCAAGTGTTCTGTCTTGCATGAGTATTCCTTTATCAGACCCACTAGAATTGATCTGATCTATATCCTAAACGTGTCACATGAGTCACACACAGCTTTGCAGTGTAAATCCAATCAGCATTTTTTTCTACCAAAATAAATGGATTCAAAAAGGGGACTATGTCCTAAAATATTCATATTCTCCACATTGCTTATCACATTGTTTTGCATAGTCAGTGCTTAATATATACTGAATGAATTATTATAAAATAATTTCCCAAAATTATGAACGTTTTTTTCTCTAGAAAATGTTTAGTAATAAAATTCTTGTGCTTTGTGAATTTCTTACTATTTCTCATTCTAACAAGGAAATATCTGATTTATTTCTAAGTATTTCTCTTACAAAACTATAGCAGAAATCTTTCTGAAAACTTGGTGGAAGCAATAGAAGTATATGAATAATTCTGTTTGAAACAGATGAAACTGTAGTTAGAATTCACATCCCTTCAACTGATTTTTAAAGATTCCAAGAACTCTGCAGAAACCTTTGACTCCTCTACCTAAGAGCGACTTAGACTATGCACCCATTTTTATGTTTTCTCTTAGCACAAATGTGACCAAAGTCCAACCAGCCATCCTTAGAACCCCAGCCCAAATCATACATCATTTGTGAAGTCTTCCCTGTTTTCTCTAAGCGAAAAATATTCCCTTCCAGCCCTCTGTATATACAACACTGTATCTGGATCCATCTGATCACAGCCATCTTTCTGTATCAAAGTGACTTTGCAGATGTAACCAAGTTAAGAATTTGGAAATGCAGAGACTGTCCAGGATTATCCAGGTATAATCTAAATGTAATCACAAAGATCCTTAGAAGTGAAAGACAAAGGCAGGATAGTCACCATCAGAGGAGAGAGTGAGCAACAGAAGCACAGGTTGAAATGATCCACTAGGTAGCTGTAATGTGGAAGAGGCACAGGCACACACATTAAGGAAGGCAGGCAGCCTCTAGAAGCTGGAAAAGGCAAGGAAATAGAGTGCTCCCCAGAACCTCCAGAAAAAAACACAGACCTGCCTACACCTTGATTTTAGCCCAGTGATATCCATTTGGACTTGTGACTTCCAGAAGTTAAAAATGAGAAATGTGTTGTTATAAGCAACTAAATTTGTGATAATGTATTATAGCAACAATATAAAACTCATGCAATAGCCAATGCATGTCAAGTGATTCATAAATATTTGCTCACCCAAAGAACCATAGGCTCTTTGGCCTAAAAAATATCTGATAGAAATTATGGGTGTGAGTAGCAATTAAGGATGGGCCTGAAGGAGAAGGGCTGTTAAAGAAAAACTTCCTATTACTAATTGAAAGTGGGCTTGAGAAAGAGACATGCAGGTAAAAAACAAAAAACAAACAAACAAACAAAAAACAAGAGCTCCCCATTTTCTGATTGGGGCAACTGAAGGAAAATAGGAAATTCATAAAGAAAGCTCATGCTTAGTTTTGGACATGTTTGGTATTATGGTCACTATTGAACAACCAGATGATATTTTCCTGAAGAAATGGAAAATTTAGTCCAGGAACCCAGAGGAGATCTGATGTAACCAAAAAGCCTTGGAATACGAGGCTAGAATAGGAAAATAGCTGGAGATGGGGCTAAAAAGCACGATGTTTCTTAAATGCCAAGGGGAGCCCAGCCCAATTTATCAGAAGTTGGGAAGAGCATTGAAGGTATTTGAACTAGGAAATTATGTAATCAAAGTGATTCTTCAGGAAGATTAATCTGCTTGCCTTATGTAAAATGTTTTGTGGGAGGAGAGTAAAATAGCAATGTAATTTAGACTTTACAAATGATTTTCAAAGATATTATTTTATTTGATCCTCAAGGCAATCTTTTATTTCTACATTTTATTTTATTTTTTACTCTCTTTAAAAAATTTTATTGAGTTTATTGAAATAACATTAGTTAATAAAATTACTATACAGGTTTCATGTGTACAGTCCTACAAATACATCATTGGTATACTGTATTATGTCTTCACCACCCCAAGTTACTTCTCTTTCAATCACCATTTATCCTCTCCTTACCCTGTTCTACTTCCCCCCACCTCCTTTTCACTCTGGGATCCTGGTAATCACCACACTGTTGTCTGTGTCTATGAGTTGTGTGTGTGTTTTGCTTAATCCCTTTACTTTTTTAAATCACCCCCAAAACCCACTCCTCTCTGACTGCTGTCTGTTCTATGTAGCTATGCTTTAGCCTCTACTCTGTTAAACTATTTTGTTCATTAGGTTCTATATATAAGTGAGATCACGTGGTTTTTGTCTTTCTCTGACTGGCTTATTTCACTTAGTATAATACTCCCCAGGTCCATCCATGCAGTCTCAAAGAAGATTTTCTTTTTTTTATGACCAAGTACCATTTTATTGTGTAAATGTACCACAGCTTTTTCATCCATTCATCTACTGATGGACACTTGGGCTGTTTCCAGATCTTGGTTATTGTAAATAATGTTGCAATAAACATAGTGGTGCACATACTCTTTCAAATTAGTGTTTCAGGTTTCTTCGAATACATTTCCAGAAGTACAATTACTGGGTCATAAGGCAGTTCCACTTTTAATTTTTTAGGTCCATACTGCTTTCCACAGTGGTTGTACCAACCTGCAATCACAGGAGTGAACAAGCGTTCCCTTTTTTCTACATCCTCGCCAACACTTGTTTGTGAATTTATTGATGATAGACACTCTGACAGGTAGGTATCTCACTGTGGTTTTAATTTTAACTATGTTCCTCTGTTTTTTATTCTTCTTTTTAAAGGAGGCTCTTTAACATTTCTTGTAATATTGGTTTGGTGGTAACAAACTCATTTAACCATTTCTTAACTGGGATGCTTTTTTTTCTTCTTTAATTTTAAATGATAGTCTTGCTGGGTAAAGTAGTCTTGGATGTAGGTCCTTGTTTTTCATCCCTTTGAATATTCCATGCCAATCCTTTCTGGTCTGAAATGTTTCTGTTGAGAAATCAGCTGACAATCTAATAGGAACTCCCTTGCAGGCAACTATCTTTCTCTGGCTGCTTTTAAGACACTTCCTTTGTCATTAATTTTCCATATTAATCATCATGTGTTTTAGTGTTTGCCTTTTTTATTTTATCTTGCTTGGGACTGATTGCATCTTCTGGACTTGTGTGTATTTGCATTTACCAGGTTGGGAAAATTCTTAGTCATTCTTTCTTCAAAGGAGTTCTCAATTCCTTGCTCACTCTCTTCTCCTTCTCGTACCCCTATGATGTGAAATTTATTATGCTTCATGTTGTCTTAAAGGTCCCTTAAAATACCTTCACTTTTTTATTCTTTTTTTTTCTTTTTGCTGCTCTGATTGGGTGTTTTCTGCTACTTTGTCTTCTGAATCACTGATTTGATCCTATGCCTCATTTAACCTACTGTTAATTCCTTCTAGTGTTTTCTTTATTTCACATATTATATTTTTGTTTCTGATTGGTTCTTTTTAATTATTTCTGTGTTCTTTTTCACACTGTCATAGTTCTTACTAAGTTTCTTGAGTGTCTCCATAACCATTTTTTTTAACTCTATATCTGATCATTGCTAGCCTCCATTTTATTTAGCTGTTTTTTGGAGATTTTTTTCTGTTCTTTCATTTGGGGTATATTTCTTTGTCCCCCCACTTTGGATGCCTCTTTGTGCTTATTCCTATAATTTGATCGCTCTCCTATGACTTCCAATCCTGATAGCATTGTCTTATGTACTAGGTGTCCTGTGAGACCCAGAGGCAGAGTCTCCTTGAATGTCTTTTTTGTGGGTTATGTGGGCCCCACTGTTGCAACAGAGTCTTGATTACTATTGGCCCATTTGTGCATCAGGTCAACCCTCAGGCTGATGGGCTGTGAGGATCAACCTCAACCCCACTACATGAGCTAATGTGAATTTGTCTCAGTAGGATCTGGTGCCTAGCAAAAGTCTCTCTTGGGATATATTGTTTGTGAAGCTAATTAGGTCATGCACTGATGTTGCCACTGGGCATGTTGGTTCTTGGATCTCTTGGGATGGACTCTGGTGCAGGCCAATGTCAGACGCTGCCTATGACTAACCATAGGCAACCCATTTGGATCAAAAAAGAGATCCACAGTTTGTGGCTGCGTCTGCTGAGCCTGAGTATGTGCTAGAAAGATGGAGTTCTATAAGGTGGCCAGCTATTACCAGCATTGGACTTGAAAGTAGTTCAGCAAAAGTCCCAAGGCACCTCAGCATCTGCCTTGGCTTCCCTCTACCTGTTGGCTGCCTGTTGGGTTCAGTCACTGAAAGAGCCTCTGGTGATACTCAAGGTGCATGAGGTAGTTTCTCGGTGAATCACCAGGTAGGGATAAGTGGTATTCTCCAGACTGATATAGTTTCAAACTTGCTGCTAATGGTTGGTTCGAGACGGCTCAGCAAATGACCCAGGGTACACCTAGTCTAGCTGCCACCCACTGGGTGTTTGCACACTTTAGGGTAGGGTGAGGTCTCAGGGAGAGGTAAGGGTGAACCAGCAGTTTATCAGGCCTAAACAGATCAAGATTTGGCAGTGTGACAGGAACTCTCTGCACCACTCATGCACACAAGGGAAAAATAAACTCTGTCCTAGAGCCACACAACTCAGTCTGTCCCAGACTGTCAGGAGCCTAATCTCAGAAGGTCAGGGCCATCAGGAATCAGAACAATGGGGCTGGTGGGTTTCCTGTGAGAAAGAGTTTCTGGTCAGGCTTGAGGGAACTTGGCGAGAATGGCCCTCACCCCAGAGCCACAAAGCTCAGTCTGTCCTGGATTCTGGCAAGATGTTGGCAGAGTGGAACTAACAGGAGCCCAGAGAGTGGCGCTAGCAAATCTCTTATGAAGGGGAATGCCAATAAGGTTCATGGGAAGGTGGGGGGAATGGCCCCTATCTCAAAGCCACACCACTCAGTCACTGACACCCTTCAGTGTGCTCAGATCTCTACATCCTCGGCCATTTAGCTAACTTCATAGGCTGCAAGTTCCACAGCAGGAGTTTACAGGGAGTCCAGAGAGTGGGGTTATTGCATCCCCCACAGGCAGATACCATAAGAAGAGCAGTGTTCCACCCAAGGAAGATGGTGTCTGCATCATGGGAGAGTGACTCAGTGCAAGTATCATGCACTTCAGCTCTCTCCCCAGAACCACAAACCCCTCTCTCTCCTTGAGCAACTCTAGTTTGCTCTGCCCTCCCTCTACCAGAGCCCAGGGTAAGTGGCTGCCAATGATATTTTGTGCATTGGCCCTTTAAAAGGACACCCGTGTCTCTAATCAGACACTGTCTATACTCGGCAGACAGAATCTCTGCTGATTTTCACAGCCAGGTGTTATTTGAGTGCCCCTTCCTGGCTCTGGTGCTCTGGGATGGCTAGCCTGGCTTGGGGTTAAAAAGCCACTTTTCTCAGGGAAGAAATTTGCAGCTGAGATATCCCTCCAGAATCTCAGCCATCGCCCATGGAAGCAGGGACAGCCTTTTTTGCATTTCCACCCTTCCTACTAGTGTCAATGTGGCTTCTTCTGTAAGTCCGTTGTTACAAGACTTCTTTTCAGTGTTCAGTTGGCTAGTCAGGTTGACCACTTCATATTTTAGTTGTGATTCCAGTTTGGTCCTAAGAGGAAGTGAGTGTAACATCCACCTACTCTGCTGCCATCCTGAATCAAGTTAGTCTTTTGAAGCTGGTAAGACAAAGCATTATTAAAGCTAGCTTTAAAAAATCAATCTTAGAACCATTTTTATTATATTGATGATAGCTTCAACTCATTTAAAATTCCTTATATATAATTTGCAGCATATTCAATTTCTTACTACAATTTCTTCCCAGCCCCCAATTTGGGGGTAGTTATCAATAGAAAACCAATGCCAATGATTGGAATTCTTCTATATAAAATTTTTCAATTCTTTTGTAAGCCACATTATCCTGAGGGGCACAGGAGAGAACATTGTATTATTATTAGATGGAATAACAAAATATTCCTCTAATTGAGTTGAGTCAGGTGCTTTTATCACAGTTAGCTATTAATGGAGTCATATTAGTCCAACATTGTTAATTAAGAAAACCCATTGGACTAAACCACTGCAAACTTTCTCTAGAAGATTTCTCACCTGGTACTTTGAGATTTGAATATCCACTCTAATATCCATCTGACAAGGCTTTAAAATCACAGAGCTGAAAAATCACATGCCATAATGAAAGAGTCTCTGAGGCTATATTTAGGTGCTATTAAATCAGCAGGAATGATTTGGTCAGAACAAAAGAAAGATAAGAGAGAGAGCCCAGGTAAATCTGGTTAGGAGCTCAAAATTTCTCACCATTGTAATTCCCAATTCAATTCTCTTTGTTTGATTTATAGAAGGCTGTTCTGAAGCAGTCATATGAATAATTCACTACTAACAGACATGAGAAACAATGTAGGCCTATCGTCATACGGATTAAAACAAGTTCTGAAACTGATGTCATTATGACTCAAGTTGGCCCCAGAGCCTACTTTTAACTCATGATTTGGCTTTCCACCATCATTAATCCAGGTAAAGAATATTCTTGGCACATTCTGACTGACCCCAATGCATTTTTTGCAGATGTAAATATTAACAATCATTTAGGGGAATGTCAGTGTTTCAGCAACCCAGAAGTGTTTACCATAGTCCACAGCTTTATAAAGTGTGGTCCATCAGCACGCATGGGATCTAGTGAGAGAAGGAAAACCTAGATACTTCTCAGGGACCTACTGAATCAGAATCTGCATTTTCACAAGATCCCCAAGCAATTCATTTCACTTACACATTACAAATTTCAGGAGCTCTGATCTAAAGCATAGAAACTTCAGGAATTGCTGTTAATTTTATTTGCTAAAATCTTCCCAGCAAACATTTCTATGACATCACAGGAACTTCAAACCCCTATACATTTCCAATTCCCTTTACTTTTTTGGGCCACTTTCTTTGACATTGTATGAGCCAATTACTGAAAGGGCTTTCAGTCTCCTTATACTGAAGCATAGTGTGTGAATGCACATGAGGATTTATTGTTTTTGTTAAACACACTTTTTGCTTGGCTATTCACATGCCACATTTCCTTTTTTCCAACTTAATTTGTACAAATTTTAATAAAGGAAGGAGAGTGAGGTTGGCAGAATCAATGTGTTGGGAATGTGAGTGGAATGCATTACAGTTCAGTATCTATTTCTCCCTGGTTCCACTTCATGGGTAATAATTTCAATTACTGGATGTATAATTTTAACCAATTTATGTTAACTAGATACTCACTCATGGAAAACAGATAAACCTCTTCAGTTTAGTAAATTATTGACAATTTTACTGTCTGTATTTCCTTATTCTGATGGCTTGAATGTGACATTTTCTTAAAAGTAAACCGAGTGAGCAGAAGTTTTATTTGCTGTTTTGTTTTTCTTTGCTTAAATCACCATCAGACAGTTCTGTATGTGATATAAAGCAAGTTAAGCCCTGACTGGTGTGGCTTGGTGTATTGAGCACCATCCTATGAACCATAGCGTCTCTGGTTCGACTCCTAGTCAGGGCCCATGACTGGGTTTGAGGCCAGGTCCCTGGTGAAGGGTGCATTAGAGGCAACCACACATTGATGTTTCTCTCTCTCTCTTTTTCCTCCCTTCCCCTCTATCTAAAAATGAATAAATACAATCATTTTAAAAAAGCATTTCAGGTTGGGCTGCCCTGGAATCTTCCTGAGGCTACACTGCTTTGTCTACCTAGATTATCTGTTTTGTACTGATCTTAGCCTATCAATAACCAGTACTGTGGCTGGACCAAGCCTTGTGGTTATTATGATTGCAACACACCCTTCAGCAATAATCATCAGAAAACTTTGAAAAGTCTGAAAAATTTTAGTTAATTTGCAAGACTATAAATAACACAGCACACGTGGGGCAACACCACAAGATCTGGAGTAGAGAAAGAAAAAGTGTGCACATGGGCCGGTGGTCCTGCTTTTGTTGGGATCAAGGGTAGAGGCCTCAGGTTTCATGAGACCACTTTTTCTGGTGAATTTCAGACATGAAAGAAGCACTTAAAGCAAATGAAGGAAGAACAAACCAGTGGCCCGAATGGTTAATTATTGAACTCAAAGAAGATTTCTGAAAAAGATACAAAACAAAAGAAAGCATCAATGAGGGAGGTGGCCTGGCTCTTTATCTAGGCAACGTATTTATTGTGGATAGCTGTGTTTGAAGTGGATGGCTCTTTGCAGTGGATGCCTTTGCGATCAAACTGAAATCAGGCACTTGGATTATATAAAGAAGAAAAAAGACAAATATCAGGGCTTACACTACATTATCAACTGGTCCTGATCCTGTTCATTGCTTCCATGTCCACCTCAAAGACCCCTCTGTCATCAGGCTACTCACTGTAATCATTCATCTCATCCACATCCTCTATGCCTCATCATCCTCTGAGTCTTTACCATCTTCCTCATCCTAATCATCCCCCTCTGTGGTGTTACCATATTGCTCTGAGGCTATCTGGCCAAGAGATACATTGTCTTTTTTCCTGATATCTGGAGCCAGACCTGATGCTTTTGTTCCTGCTGATGCAGCTGTCTCCACACAGGGTCAATCCAGATTAAATGAAAAAACGTCAGTCACACGAGGCAAGAGTGAGGGCAACTTGGTGGATAGGGCATCTAGATAGCTATTTGACTGTGGCCAAGTCACCTAACTTTTCTAAGCATCAGTTTTCTCTTCTCACCAGGAGAGAGCAGTCTGCAGTGGTATCTTAGACTATGGAGTGTGAATGGAAGCAGGATGATGGCAAAGGCAAGTTGTTTGCAGCTTCCTGCAAGAATGCTGAGTATAAACCCAGAGTTTAGGCATACGGGGACAGGCATATGCATACACATAGATTCGGAAAGCCTAGATTCCAGTCTGGGTTGCAGTATTTTAATTTACTGCCATCTTTATTATATTACAAAAGCAAAATACCTCAGCCCCTGTCCTAAGAAGATGGACAGTTTGGCTGTGACAAAGCCTCATAAAATGAATAATGAATATACTACTTTATGTACATTCAATTCAATGACTTAAATATGTAGTAAGAGTGGCTTGGTTGGGTTTTGTAATAGATACATAGGTGAATAAAGTAGGCTCATTTCATTAAGGAAAGCGTAACATAATATAGTGAAACTAATAATAAGTAAAGAGTTTTTCTTTACAAAACAGGACAGAATGAAATGAGTGTCAAGTAGTATGAGCAGCACAGCAGGGAGTACAGAGAACAAAATGCTGAATGCTAACTAAGGGTATCAAGAAACAGTTTACAGAGCATGACCCTTTTCAGAGACTTGAAAGATGGGCAGAGAATGTGAGAACGCATTCCAGGCTGAGGACCACGACGGGTGCAGCCCTGGAAGCGTGAGAGAGCACGTGTGAAAACGTGTGGAGCTGAGGTTTACACCTGGGAGGGAGCAGACCCTGCAGAAGAAAAATAAACATTTTAACTATATCTCATTTTAACTATAATTATTTGGCATTATTTGAGTTTTTTTCAACATGCCTGTTTTTCTGATTTTTTTAAGTTAAAGGAAGTCACATTTGAAGGGGGGAAATGTATTCGAGAGTGCAATAAGAAAAATGGGATGGAATTTCCCACCGTGTAATGTGTCAATTACAGGCACCAACAGTAAGACCAAATAGGTTAGGGATAAGCAAAGGGTTGCAAAGAAGAAAATGTCTATAAAGGAAGCAAGATCTGAGTTTCCCTTTAATAACAGTTTAGAGATAACTAGATAGAGAGGAGAAAGAATCTAAAGAGAACTGGAATAATTTGTCATTTCAATCATGCAGCCTTCGCTGACCCAGTTTGCCTGAATGGAGTTGTGCAAACAATCCTGGAGCATCTGCCACTGCGAGTACACATCACCTAGGTGAGGTTTTCAAAAGCATGAAATGAAGCATGCTGCAATAAAATAGAGCGATTTTCAGTTTGGTCTTTAACATTCTTCCTGAGCCATTTATAACTTCTCTCCAAAAGCTTGGAACAAATATGAGTTCATGGCATTTAAGCTCACCTCTTTCCTTTCTTTTTCTCTCACATTTCAGTGTGAAAAGTAAATTTATGAGTGGAAAACCTGAGAATTTATATTTTGAATGTTTTTATGGATATTATTATGGTATCATTTATTTTTTTATAAACACACCGATGCACTTAATTAAAGAAAAATTACTAGTAATGGAAGAATTGATTAGAAATATAAGGAACTGAATTAAAGTACTTCTTCAGCGACTGTTTAAAGGTCATACTAAAATACTAACTAGATGGTCAAAAAATAGATTAGTTAAGTCTATATTAAGTACTGTTAGAAGGACATAGAGTTTTTTTATTTTTGAGCAATAATTAAGTTGATAAATAAACTTTTATTGTATTAATAGACACTGTTAGTTACACTTAACCTTGAAATAAATCTTCAATGTGTTCACAACAAATAAGAATTTATTAGTTTAATCATTTTTAAGTAGGCATTTTTTGCTTTAATAATTGCATTTGTGCACCTACATTCAACATTTTTAAGCATTGGCGTGATTTATTTTCTTCACTAGCAAGTGGGTCAGAATCTGCATATAGGCCTTACCACCTGCAAAAGTCAAAATCTGGATGGAAAAGAAAGTCAACCTAATAAAATGCACATATAAATCCTCCAAACAACTTGTGTTTATTACTGAAGTCTGGGTCTTCACCTGGACACCTAGAGACATAGTGAGTATAGTTATTCATTAGCAGAAAAAATCAGACTCAGATCTTTCTAATGAGCTAGGAGGAGAAAGGTTAGATGTTCTGAGTATTTTCCAAGTACACCTAGTCAAAACCGAGAGGACAAAACATGGCAATAATTAGATGCAGAATATACATACTTCTCACCTAACAGCTCCAATATGGGCATCCCATAAAATACATCTTCCTTTCTCAATGTCCCATTCCGCCAAGGATCTTTTACAAATGTTTTCACTAATCCAATGGTATTACCTTCTATATTCCCATATGTCTAAAAGTCATTCCCATGCGTTACATCCAATCCTTGCTCTTGGGACCTCAGTAAGGTCTACAGCCCAGGTCAACCAGGTCTAATTAGGAAAACTGAGCCCTTGACAGATAGTTCTAAAGGGACCTTAAATGGAGGGAACAGTTACAAAGGTGTTGAAAGAGATGCAAAACCATATGGGTGATGAGACAACACTTAGTTTAGCAATAACAGAAAGCAACCATTGTCCCTCGGGCTTCAGGGATTTAAAAACAAAACAAAACACAATATAGAATTACTAGAACCTAGGAGCCAGCAATGCTCAATAGAAACTGAGACCATAGCCTTGGCTGGTGTGGCTCAGTTGGTTGGGCCACAAAGCTGAAAGTTGCCAGTTCGATTCCATCTGGGCACATGCCCAGGTTGCAGGTCCGGTGCCCGGTCAGGGTGTGTGCAAATGTCAAACAATTGATGTTTCTTTCTCACGTCAATGTTTCTCGCCCTCTTTTTCTCCTTCCCCTCCCCAATCTCTCAAATCAATAAATAAATAAAGGTTAAAAAAATAAAAGAGACCACAGAAGGAAGAACTGAATGGTGATCTGGTGCCACAAGAAGAGGCAAAGGCATTGCCATGATTTTCTCCCAAGGCAGTGTGCAAGAGGGGAAATAAAACTCTGGTCTCTTCACTTCTCTGCCTTCCAATTTCTTACCAATTCCTTCTGTTGGCCAAAATAAATGGAAACCAGCAAGATCGACCCCTTGTGATACTGAGCAGACAAAGGCTGGGAATGAATCTGAAACCAAACACTACATAACAGTCAACATAATATCTAAACCTGTAGAGAACTTTTATGAGTTTATTTGAGTTAAACTGATGACACAGGAAGCAAGATCTCAAATACTACAGAGAGTAACAGTGTTGCAGCTTCTTTCACACATTTGAAATTAAGGAGGTGATGTAAGAAAGATTACATGGAGGTGGGGAAAAGCTGCTCCAGGATTGGATTACAGGATCATTAGATTGGATTATAGTGCAGCGAAGAAGATGTGCTCTCTTGAGAATGGTTAATCTAGGTGTGATGCAACCTTTGGAATATAGAAAAGTATCATCAGGATTTTCTCTCTTGTTAGGGAACCTAATGTTTTTGTTAAAAAAAAACAACAATAAGATAAAAACATAAACACCAGAATGGTGAGTTCTTTCCCTATTACAATCACAGAATGTGAAGTACCTGCCTGTATTCCTCTACTTATGGTGACCTCTGACTTCTTGAACAAGGACCAGTAGTTAGTAATTGCGTTTTCTAGGACATCTACAACCTACAGATGAGGCTGAAGTATAGACAATGACTTTGAAGACATAGTAAGTCAGTAAAAGCATCTAGTGATTTCAATGGATCTGTGAAATAACCAGAGTCATGTTATTCTTCATGAATAAATTATCTTGCACTACTTCTTAAGAAAGAAAGAACATTGTCCCCTCCCCTGACACTCAGATTCTCTATCTCTCATCTCTGACTTGCTCTCTTATGTAATTATCTTCTTCTGCCTGGAGTGATTGTATTCTTCTCAGAGGTGGTGCACTTTTTTTTTTCTTATACATGTAGATAAAACTGTACCAGGGTATTTATCAATGGGTTTTCTGAATCCATGAAGCATCTGGCAATCTAATTTCCCAGTTTGTGTATGTCATTTTTTTTCTTTTAAAGTCAGTGTTTACTCTTTGTCAAAGAATTAATTCATAGGGTTTAAAGATTCAGTTATGAAGTCATATAATGAGAAACAGCAGTCAGCCACTGTTATCAGATTTCTCTCTCCATGGAAAATCAATTTCAACTCTTTTGATTACTTTATGTGGTATTTGTCTTTATACATATAAATATACTTGTACCATTACTTTTACTCTCCAGCTTTTATTTTTAAATTTTCAAAGTCACAAAAGCATTGAAAGAATGAAAACTTTTACTGAAACTTACCAGTTCTTAACTGGTAAATTGCCTTGTTTGTTTTAGCCTTCTCTCTTTTGACTGAATTATTTGGGGAGAAGTTGCACATATTCTGACATATAACCAAATGCATAAACATGTGTCCTTTAAATAAGGGCATTCTTTTCCAAATGTCTCATGGTTTTTGATGACACTGTTTAAGGAGCTCAGAGGCTTTAAATCTCCAACACAAAAATCAGACTGATTGCCTAGTGGAGCATATCAATCAATCGCTAGAATATCTGTATTTCTGTACATCCTATTGCCACATTCCTGGTACATTGACCTGGATACCTTAGAATTTGAATTAGCTCCCTGCATTTCTCTAGTTATAATATTCTCTTCTTTTTATATATATTTTATTTATTTATTTTTAGAGAGGGAAGGGAGGGAGAAAGAGAGAGAGAGAGAGAGAAATATCAATGTGCAGTTGCTGGGGGCCATGGCCTGCAACCCAGGCATGTGCCCTGACTGGGAATCGAACCTGCAACACTTTGGTTTGCAGCCCACACTCAATCCACTGAGCTACGCCAGCCAGGGCATAGTATTCTCTTCTATTGGAAAGAAGGGGAAGGATCATCAAGGAACATGTATAAAGGACCCATGAACAAAGACAACAGGGGCAGGTAGGATTAAGTTTGGGAGGTGGGGGGGTAGGGCAAGGGAGGGTAATGAGGGGAAAAAGGGGACAACTGTGATTAAACAACAGTGAAACTTTTATATTAAAGAATAAGACATAAAAGCCCTAGCTAGTGTAGCTCAGTGGATTGAGCACAGGCCTGTGAATCAAAGGGTCACTTGTTTGATTCCCAGTCAGAGCACATGACTGGGTTGTAGGGGGAGGGGGCCTGGTGGAGGGACCTTTGGAGAGGCAACCACACATTGATGTTTCTCTCCCTCTCTTTCTCTTTCCCTTCTCCCCTCTCTAAAAATAAATACGTAATTCTTTTAAAAAATAGGACATAATGAAAAAAAAAGAACTTGAATATAGCTCTCTGCATTTCTCTACTTATAATAATCTCTTTCATTGAAGTTATAAGTTCCATTTACATTGCTTTTCTTTGACCTTTGGTACTACATCTGCCTTTTATATCAACTAATAACTTTCAACAGCTGATTACTTAGGAGGACCTCAAATATACTTCCAACTGTATAGGAATTGTATTAAGCCTCATGAAAACATCTATAAAAACTATAAGAATCTATAAGAACTATAAGAACTATAAGATGTTCTTTGGACCTTCTTGCAACATCCAAATTACCTTTATCCTAAGAGCAGAAGGAACTGAACATGATGGAAAGTATCAAATTCTATCTTAAAAACACTATCTTCCTCCACAGGTGTAGCATACCGTAATTTATACATGTGTTTACATCCCAGGCTTCAGAGCCCCCCATGGGTGATGCAAGATGAGAAACAAACATACTAAAAAAAATGGTCCTTTCTTGCAGTGGTGAGAGCTGTCTTTGTACAATATGGAACACCTCCAAGGTATTAAAACATTCCACAAAGAAATCTGACTTCTGCTGTCACTGGGAAAGGGTGTGGGAAGGGGCATATGAGCCAGCCCAGGAACCCAGACCTGCTCCTTCCTAGACAGAGTCCAGGTGCCTCCTCAAGCCTCCTTCCTTTCCATACTCGGAAGTCACAGCAAGGGGAGGGGGCATAAAGAATAATGATCCCAGGAGTATGAAATACATCTCCGCTGAAGGCTTGAAACACAGATTTATCTGGATCTGGTCTCAGGCCAGAGAGGAGATCAAGAAGAACAAGAGATGAAATGTGCACTGTTGGGTTATTTAGGAAAATCAGTTGAAAATGTAGGTCTCTGGTGTGAAGGCCCTTTTATTTGCAGCCAAGAGTGGGCAGCCAAAACAAGAGCAGCTCTTTAAGGCTGTTTTATGGGCAGGAAAATTAATCTTAGATTTTCATTTTTCTTTGGGGAATTTTAGTGACCTCTTCTTATAGGACTTGCCTTTTTGGCCAGTAGAGATACAAATCACTTACACTGATGCTTGCCTGGAGTGTTTTTAAATGTCTATTTAAGTTTTTTTGAACATGGAAGGCTATTGTTTGTCTCTCTAGTGAGAACCCCTGCTCACTTACGACATATAAAAGAGCAATCATTAGCTTTTCCTCATAATGATCTTTCTACTCCAAGAATTTTGTTCAAAGTTAGCTTAGTTGCTATGTCTCCCCACCTCCCCTCACCACCCCCACCACCATGTTTCATTTTCCTGCCTCTTCATGGACAGTCAGAAAGATGAACTAGAGTATTTGAAACTTTCTGCACCAGAACAATGATTTTTAAACTTTTCTTTAGTTAACAGGAGAAATGCCATCTCGCATTTAGCTGTTTTGTCTAAGAAAAATCCCAATTTATGTCCTTCTTTCCAAGAGTACTTCAGCATGCAATTTATAAAATTAAATATTTAATAATTCCTATAGGATCAGAAAATATTTTCTAAAACATCTCCTAAAAGAAGTGATAAAACCCTTATTTATGTGAGAATATAATACCTCTATTTACTTACATCAGACTTAAACATTAATCAGAGAACATGTAGAATCATCATAAAGGGAAATATTCAATAGTGTTACACTGATCAGTTCTAAATACTTAAAATGGACATGGAGGGGAAGAAACTTTAAAGAGGGCCTTCATACGCATTTTGGAATAATCCTTACCTGAGCATATGTTTATTGATCTTATAGAGAGAGAAAAGGAAGGAAAGAGAGAGGAAGAGAGACAGAGACAGACAGACAGACAGACATTGATGTGAGAAAGAAAAATTGACCGGGGATTTAACCCACAACCAAGGTGTGTGCCCCCCGTAGGAATAGAACCTGCAACCTTTTGGTGCATAGGATGATGCTCCAATCAATGGAGCCACCCAACCAGGGCCCGCATACATTTTCTTTTTAACACACTGAATTATTTTGAAGCTCTAGTATGAAATTCTAGTCATGTTTCTCAAAGTGTGCTACATAGATCAAAGTATCAAACTTTCCAGTAGGTGTGTCTAACATGAACATTCTTGAACTCTATCATAGATGTTCTTCTGATGATTCTCAGCTACACCAACCTTGGAGAACTCATCTGAGGGAGGAAAAAATATGAAGTAATTATTCAAGAGAAAAGATTTTACAAACATTGTACACCACCAATACCTATAAAGATGACAGTTCACATCCATGTGTTTAGAGATAAGTGCTGAAATATTACTGACTAATGGAATGCCACGGTGTCCAGCTAGGGCACCATTGCTCTTGAGCTGACCATTGTTGAAGGTGGGTGATGGCAACATGAAGTCCTTGTTATTCCACTTCCATATGTATTTTAGATTCCCCATACAACAAAGTCTTTTAACATATTGTTAATACTGTTCCCAAAATAAAGAAATATTGGGCATAAAAGGACTTATCATTTTTCACATGAGGAACTAAGAGAGATGAATTCCACTTGCCTTGAAATCAGTTAGTTCACAGCTGACGCTTAACCTAATGGTGACTATGCTCAATGTGATTGAACACACAAAAATATGTGTTTGAAAGTATTTTTTTTCTTTTGAAAACAACATTCTAAGTTACAATAGTAATTTAAAATTATGTGTTCTTTTAGTTTCTTGACATTTTTCATAGTGTTTCTAGTAACACTTATTAATTATAACTACTTTGATGTGACATCACCTTTCATTTTCTGAAATTTTTCTTTCCCACATGACCCTGTCTCTCTTGAAAAATAAAACTTTTACTTTGGACAATCCGCTTTAATATCTGGGATCAGTGGAAAGGGTCACATCTCATTTATTAATGTGTTGGAGTCTTTGTCCCTTAGTCCTTTTTGATCCGAAGAAAAATAATTTCATTTTTTTACTGCTAGTCCCAAATACTCTGAGGCATTGAACTTTTAGCCTCTCCACGCCCTGCAGCTGCCTTTTAAAAGAGCTAAACTCTTCTTAGATTGGTTTGTACAAGTAAAACAATTTGGCGTACATCCACAAGTTTGATGAGATCAATAGACTGGTCTAGGCAGGAGATGGCAGAATGGTACTAAGAGCCCTCCAAGTCGCAACTTTCTTTGAAATGGCTCAACGGTCTTTACAGATACCAGCGAGACTGAACTAATCAATACCTCCCAGCTCCTGACAATCACACCTTTGTGTGGACAAATGGTAGTTGATTAGCTTCATTGAAGTCAAGGTTGGAACAGTCTACAGCCATGACTGTAGATATAGCCCAAGACTTTTAAAAAATTTGTTATAAAACTGTTTTAATGTATATATTCATTTAAAGGAGCAGGGATATGAAAAATGAGGAATCAAGGGAATAAGAGCTTAAATGGAAGAAAATAGTTAACTTCTTGTTAATAAATGCAAAGCTAGGCTTTTGGGGGGGGGCATATTTTGCCTGTCCTATGTCACTGGGTCATGTTGACTGTGCTTTTTTGGTAGAGAGTGGTGATAACCTGTGCTTCTACTTATGCTAAGCCACTTCTAGTCCAAAATATATTGTCTGCATAAACAAGCAAAACTAAATTGTTTTGTTTCAAAATGTAATCTTTGTTGTTAAAATTATATGGTGAAACAAAGAAGTGATTCTGGTAGGAGCTGAGTTGGGACTATTTCTAAGGGGAAGACAGAGGATTGTAGCTGGGAGCTGGTGCACAGAAGCTACAGAGGTGCTGGCAACATCATCTTTCTTAAAATGAGGGGCAGACACACAGTTGTTTATTTTTATAATAATTAATCTATACACTCATATTTTATTCTTTTAAATATACATGTATTATATTTTACAATTTTAAAGAATGTTTAAGTAAAACAACCGTACCTCTCATTTGCTAACTATGGCTCTGACCAGTCTGGAATAGCAACCGAACCAGAATTCCCAATAGGTTGTTAAAGCATATACGTGTGTGTTTATTTCCTCAGTAAAAATGCACCTAAAGCAACATTTCTGGCATCTGGTTAAATTGAGAGGAGCCCACTTTCAGCTAATAATTCATATTGGACATTTGGTTTGAGTATCATTATGCAGTAAATCATTTCTTAGCTTTACATTCTTTCATAGTATGATCTCATGCTATATAATCAGCTCCTCTAGCCTGTCTTCTACAAGATCCCCCAGTCAAATTACCAAGGACATTTGGTGTTCTCCCACTGAACATGAAGCAATACTGCTAGAAGTCTCCCCAGGGCCTCCCCAGTCCAGGCTAACACAGAGCCCAAACTAAAGTGCAGCGAGCATAACCGACCTACACCTGACCACAGATGGAGACAGGTTTTCTGAAGCCAAAAGTAGTACTCATATCCTATTACAACCTAAAATAAATCTTATTTGAATATTTAGATAATTCATTTAATTCTAGGCTTTTGTATGTGCTAATAGGCAATATTCATATCCTCAATTTAATAGAATTAGAAGAACTCTTAATATTTTTTTAGATTTTATTTATTTATTTATTTTTAGAGAGGGAAGGGAGGGAGAAAGAGAGAGAGAGAGAAACATCAATGGGCAGTTACTGGGGGTCATGGCCTGCAACCCAGGCATGTACCCTGGCTGGGAATCAAACCTGTGACACTTTGGTTCGCAGTCCACACTCAATCCACTGAGCTATGCCAGTCAGGGCTTGAACTCTTAATATTCTTAAACTTGAGCCCAGACACTGGCAAGGAAATCTTAGCCCACCAAATCACACCAAATAAGAAATACAAAGAGATGAAAGCAGAAAAGAAAAAAAATAATGAGTTCTAAACAATGTTAACCTTGTAATTGCAGTGGGAGGTTACTACAGGAAATAGACAAAGACATGCTATGTTGGCTGCACTAAACTCAGTAATTCATGGGCTGGACTAAGTGTAGTAACACGTTACTGCTTAGTTACTACTCACCATCCTAACAACGTCTACAAACTGTCCAACTCTGTCACTGTTCCCAAGTCACCTCCAGGCTTCCCACAGCCTCTTCAGTCAAATCTTTCCACATCCTGCTCTATCTTATTTAGTCACCTTCTCTCAATTTATTCCATTTCTATGTCCAACATTTAGTGGTTAGAGTTTTCTCCTTCAGAGCTACTTCTGGATTAAAAACTAAGACCCTTCTGGATCCTTGATTCAATTCACCCAAGGAAATAGTGAAAATGTGGGGATTTTGGAGTAGGGAACGTGCCCAGGAAGAGAATTAGATGGTTGTTCCACTATGGAGATGCCGGCTTCTCCGAGCATGTGGATGTGTGGCTTGGCACAGAGATACCAGCATGCTCGGAACCCACACACCCAAGAAGCAGCCACAGGAGTTTCAAAGTAACTTAAATACTTGAAAAAAAAAACCCTCGGAGAAAAATTCTGTTTTCCCCCAAATAAGACCACAGTAAACTATTGTAAACAGTTTCCTTAGAAGACAAAATATTTGTCTGAACTGTCAACGGAAAGATAAATTGCAGAAAAGCATCTTGGTGGTGTCAGGTTGGGAACCACTGTTCCAGGGAGTAAGGATTTAGGCTATTTGTATTCTGAACAGAATCTAACATATACAAGAACTCAATAAATATTAAACAACTACCTTTCAGAAGTGACACTGTAGTGAGCCGCTGATAATGAAAGTGATTAACAAGGTAGTATAAAAGGAATCATTGCTCCCATGCCATTACAGAATGCTACCACAAGGAGACTCCATATAATGTCATCTGAAACATTATAAGCTCCTGTTACAAACCTTACAAGATTTGGAGGAAACTGAAGTACCTGTTACTTTAATGGTGGGAATATAGTTTGTTTATGCACAAAGTATTCATTTATTGTTGTTCGGGATTGGTTGGTCTATTCCAGTAAGTAGGGTACCTTTGCTTTTGTTCTCAAGGCTTAACGAGATGTTTCATAAACACACATACCGAACAGGTGTCTTCCTAACAGGCTGTCTGTAAAATGGGTGCTTGGATGATCTGAGTTCACCTGGCACCCCTGCCACGCCCTTGACCTGAGTAATGAGGGGAAAGTTCCTAAAGTTCTCTGATGAGAATAATAATATGGAGCTGAAAATCAAAAAAACACTTGTGAAAACATTTTGTAAACTGTAAGAACAATTTTTTTTATAAAGGGCCATCCTACAAAATGACATTGTTTTGGTACTATATGGAACTATTTTTCCCCCATGAACTTCTGTCATGTTACTAGATATACTATTATTCTGGTGAGAGTCAAGAGATAATTATCAGCATGATTTGTCACCAAAACAGTATGTGTCAATTATATCAGAGTTGAACACATTTAAATTTCTGCAGTATAACTTGGAATCCCTACCTGTAATTAGGAAGAATAAAGGCTTGTTAAATTGGACATGTAAAACTTAAATATGGCACAGAATATACAGGTATAGAAAAAAGCCATTTAGGTAACAAAGAAACTCTTGTATATAAATACATTTATGATTATTTCAACATATAAATAATAGATGAAATGTGCAAAGACAAAAATTAACATTAAAGCAAATTGCCTTTGAAGTATTTGAATCAAATCAAGACACAATATTAAATATTTGTTTTACAAGTTTACTTTGATTACTCTAGACTGAGTGGTATGCAGTGAGAGATTAATATATATGAATTTTTTAGACTTCTTTTTATTTTTTCCTCGGGCTCACTGTCTGCTCCTAAACTTTTTCTAAAAATGTCCCAGTCTTTTATTTCATTGAGGGAAACAACAAAACAACATAACTGTCAGAGAATTAAAGGGTCCGCTACCTGCTTTATTAGACCAGTCTTGTGCCTCAGATGTGATACTCCTCTAAAGCACTAAAGTTGCTGAAATCCACACTGCCTTTGAAGATAAAATAAAATACAACAGTTGCAAATAGGTTGGAAACTGACAATTCCTGTGTTAGCTGCTCTAGGGATATGGCAGAAAATTGACTTTTGTAATGAAGTGTTACTCATGCCTTCAAACACGGGATTAGTTGCAGTGCCTCCTGAGGTTGATACCGATGCCACTCTCTCCTTCAAACCTCATGCACTTCTTAAAATTGTGCTGGCTTCAGAATTCAATGTTTATAGCATGCACATATTACTGGTGCATTTGTTTATTGGTTAGGGGATGTTAGAACACACCTGGTAACACAAATATTTAATTCCGTTAATTTACTCACTGATTCAGTAATAATTTACTTGTGTCCATAAACCACCAGACACTGAGTTTGGAATCATAAAGACTAGATCAGAATGTACCTTTAATGTATTTATAATCCAGGGTTCTATGAGTGATGGTGTAACAATTATTAAAATGGAAGGTAATATGTATAATAGTAGAGGTGGACACAGGGTGCTGCAGAAAAGAAAGGCGATACCAAATGTCCCACAGGCATACAAAATGAAAAAATAATTACCATGAAAGCCATATACACACCAAAATACTCATGTAAATGTCTGTGACCATATGCAAAAATTAAACAACATACTCTTGAACAAGCAATGGATACAAAAAGAAATATAAGGAGAAATTAGAATATATTTTGAGGTAAATAAAAATGAAAGTACAACATATTGAAACTCATGGGATGCTGCAAAAGTGATGGTAATAGGAAAGTTACACAATGGAATACTAATAGTAGAAATAAAGAAGGAACTCCTACCCTTCGTGACATGATTGGAACTGGAGAGCATTATGCTAAGTGAAATAAGCCAAGCAGTGAAAGACAAATGCATATGATCTCACTATAAGTGGAGTCTAATCAATAAAACAAATAAGCAAGTAAAATAGAACGAGAAACATGGAAATAAAGAACTGACAGTAACCAGAGGGGAGGTGGAAGGGGATAATGGGGGGAAAGGGGAAGGACTTTCAGGAACATCTATAAAAGACACATGGACAAAACCAAAGGGCAGTGGGATCAAGTGTGGAAAGTGGGGATGGCTGAGATGAGGGGGAGTAGAGGGGGGAGGAATGGAGACAACTGTACTTGAAAAACAATAAAAAATGTGGGAAAAAAGGAATAAAGTACTGATACATGCTAAAAAAAGTTGAGTAACATTCTTCAATACATTTCTTAATTTCTAGGCCATTATTCTCAAATAATTTTTCAGCAGTAACACACTCAAAGGATCCATCAGTGAGGTGGCTCATTATAACAGTGATTCGAGGATATGAAGATGAGTGAGTAGTAAACAAAGAAAAATCCTTCTTACAGTGTATAACTACAGGAAGCATTGAAATCTGTGAATATGTGAATCAGGGGTTCACAGGTGCACTAAGAGAAATGAGGAAGGCTTTCACCTGGTGTCAGGCATTTTGTTCCAGTTCTTCAGAAACTACCATGAGTAAACTTCCTAACACTTAAAACACACATTCCAAAAGGAGATAAATTATAAAACTAAGATTTACATAACCTTTGATTAATAACAACAACTCTACTGAAGAAAACATCCTTTTTTTTCCTCAGAGAAAAGTGTCTATAATATTATATTTCCCTCATGTGAGAAAAGCTGTAACTTTTTAGAAGTGAACTCTCCAGGACTCAGCTCTTCCTTGATGTTTCCTTCCACAATTCTGCAGGGAATACCAGGAGCATGATGAAATAAATTGCCTTCAGGACATTACATTAAAAATTGGTGGACAAGATCAGAGATAACCAAACCCCCTTAAGGCTCCAGGGCCAGCAATACTTGAGTTTAATAAAAAAACCTTTAAGAATATATCCATCAGAAGAGGATGTGGTCATGAATGATGCAGAGAAAAGACAAAACACCCAACGCACACGCAAGCAATGTCAAGGGCAGTCATTAGTATCAGGCACAACCAAGAGTTGTTCTACTAAGTAATGGCAAGAAAAGAAAAGAAAATGTAGTATGCAGGTAAATCAGACTTACTTTGGGTGCTTCAAAATTAGGTTCAAATTCTGGCTCAGCAATTATTTCCTGTGATAATTTGAGAAGGTTGTTTGGAGACATTTAATATTTTCAACTCTAAAAGAAGACTAACAGCATATGCGTCATAGGGCTTTATAAAACAAAATAACAAAATAAGGCACATAAAAGGCTTTTCATAATGCCTGACATGAAGTATGCATTCAATAAATATTATGAGTGAAGTATGCCAAAATCAGAGGTGATCACAAAGATTCCCTCCTCTCATGCACTCCCTCATATTAATCATCATACTCACTGGCAAGAACCAGTGAATGCAATGGGGCATCTCTTCTACATTTAAGATGCCTGTCAATTGACAATAAGTTAATCAGAAGAGATTATTCTCAGTGGGCTAGGCTTAATCATTTGAATCATTTGAAAGTCAAAAGATTCTCCTGGCCCTGGCTATTGTGGCTCAGTGGATTGAGCCACAACCAAGTGAGCAGAAGTTTTATTTGCTGTTTTGTTTGTCTTTGCTTAAATCACCATCAGACAGTTCTATATGGGATATAAAGCAGGTTGAGCCCTGGCTGGTGTGACTCGGTGGATTGAGCACTGTCCTGTGAACCAAAGGGTCACTGGTTTGATTCCCAGTCAGGGCACATGCCTGGATTGTGGGCCAGGTCCCCGGTAGGGGGCATGCAAGGCAACCACACGCTGATGTTTCTCTCCTTCTTTCTCCTTCCCTTCCCTTCTGTCCAAAAACAAATAAATAAAATATTTTTAAAAATAATAAAAAATAAAATTTTTAAAAATAGAAAAAGATTCTGCTGGCTTCAGAGACTAAGCGGACATCCATTTTGGAAGAGGAGGTAGTCATGGGCAAACACTGAGAGTAATCTCTAGTTGTTGAGGTAGTTCCCCAGCTGAAAATTAACAAGAAAATGGGAGGTAATAGAAATGCAGGGAAATAAATCATTCCAATAACCAAAGAGATTGTTACAGGATCTCAGACCTCAGGTGACACTACAGTCCTGGATGTTATCTTAATTTCATCCTGGTGATATCCTGAGCGGATGATTCAGTTAAGCCATAATTAGATGTCTGACCTATGAAAACAGTAAGAGAATAGATTTGTGTTGTTTTAAGTCACTAAGTTTGTGGAAATTTTTTTATGCCACCATAGAAGATTAATACAAGTAGTATCTGTTGTTCTTATGATATTTTTACTATTACTGTAAACTAAAATCATGTGACTGTATTCCTCTTTCTGAGCCTAGGCTGACCTCAATTTTATGATAGTGTTGGCATGTCATATAGCTTGTTGACAAGCAGAAAGTGTGGGTTAAGATACCAATTATAGAATATATTTGGTATTTACATTTCATATTAATTTACCGGTAACACCTGGGAGGTCACAGCTACTTAAAAAATAATTAAAGGAATAACCACTTCATTTTTCTTATGTTCTTCATCTAAGCCAGTGGATCTCATTCATGTACTGGTTACAGGGCCACCAAGGAAAACTAGTTTTGATCTTTGTATTAGACAGTAATGCAGATGGTTTAATAATATTGAGACTGATGGGTTTCCTACCAGACTGACTAGTCTTCTCACTAGTAAGTAAACCATACAGCAGACTGAGTTTTATATTTCAGCTTCATGCATCCTCCTCAATAGCATGGTTGAAGCTGTAGCATACAAGACAAGGTGTTATATTTTATGTGTGAAAACTAAGGGTAGGTAGCAACAACTATATCAGCAACTGATGATTGAAAGAGATTAGAAGATCTTGTGATCTTGGCTATATTTCCTTTAGAAATGACAACCAGAAACCATTCTTATCTTGTTTATGATTTCTAACGCAATCTTCTATGTTTCACCATTATAATGATCTATTGGTCAAAGTAGATATTGTTTATGAGTTTAAGTAAGCATTTTTCTGAGTTTTCTTAGAGGTATTCTTGGGAAATAACCTTTTTAGACTTGATTAGAATGATCATAAAACTTATTTTCCTTGACAGTTTGATGTGACATATTATATTAATAGACTTTCTAAGCTTGAATCATCTATATTTTCCTGGAATGAACTTTACTTGGCCATGATAGATGATGGTTTTTAATGTAAAGTTAAATTAGTCATACTTATATATTTATTTACAAATTATATTTATTTGTTATTTATAATTTGACATGCTAATATTTTATTTCAACTTAATATTTATTTATAATTTATATTATTAAATGATATTGACCTAAAGGTTTTTTTTTCTAGTTTTGCTAGCAAGGTTTTCCAGTTTTAAAAATCAATTTGGATAGTTTTTTTCTATGCTGTGTAATTTATTATGTCCTATAAGTATTACACATTTTGAAGTTTTAAATAATTGGCCAAACAAGCTATCTTGCTTCAGAGATATGCTAGAAATAATTATTTTATACCATTATCCACTTTCCATGTTGTTCTAACTATATATTTAAAATTATTCCTGGTTCAAATTTGGCAATTTATACTTTCCTAGAAAATAATCCATTTCATTAAGTTTTTCTCATTTAAAATTTTTATTCTTTTTATTGCTGATGCAGACACTGGCCTGCAGTGTTCCCGAGTCATTATGGATGAAATGAGGCATTCACATGGACTACCGAGTCTGGTGGAGGAAAAGGGACAGCATGGCTTTTCTCTCAAGGGGAGCAAAAGCCTCGGCCTCCACCAGGGCAGATCTTTATTGGGTTTCTTCGCCCATTACATGATGGTCCTCATTTACTATGCACAGGTTCGCTGTAGGTGGTTACCTTTTACAGAAAACAAAGGAGCCAATGCTGCTAATCACATCACAGAAGAGGGGTATTTGCAAATGAAAAGGCAAAAGTGGTTGAACCAGTTACACTCATCATTGGAAGGTTTAGCATGGATTTTAGGAAGTTACTTTGCAGTAAATGTCCTCAATTCAGGGTGAGGGAGTTTTAGCAAAAAGCAAGACTCATGGTGGCCTATGTACATTGCAGGCCTGATTCTCCATGGGAGAACCTACCTGGGGGTGTGGGTCCTGTGCATCTCTGAGTGGGAGCCATGCAGAATGGTCTCCTACATATTGCCTTTCTTAATTTTAATTTTGTTAACTTTCTTCTGAACTAGAATTTTTAAGTAATTGACCTTAGCTAATCAAGTCAGCATTAAAATATACAAACTGTTGCATCTGTGGCAATGCAGGAAATGCTGCTAATGTTATATGAGCTCAATTTTCAAAAGTATCTATTGATAATATTTCTAATTCCAAGCTTTCTGCAACAGACTGCAGGTGATGGCAAGGAGATGCCTTAAACTATTAAATTATGATGAGTGATAATAACTCAATGTTTAAAGGGAATTAAGTTTGGGTTTTTTTGTAACATGTAAAATACCAAAATCATGCAAATTATAGTTGAAATAAGGGAGACAGTTCAAGGAACATATTCTGCTAAATGACGAAGGAATCCCATTCATCCCATGCATGAGGATGAAATGAAATAGATGTAAACACAAACATGGCTCCAAAAAATGGTGTCCATTTTATATGCATTTTTTCAAAACAGATCTAGAGCATAAAGTAGAATTACCATCGATCATATATTTATAAAGCCAATTAAAAGATGTTTTACAGTAATATTACATTCAGGTATAATGCAAAGAGTAAAATGAGAGTCTTGCTAATCTGATTAAAGTGTAGATAAATGGATTGGCAACTCAGATTCAGAAAATCATTTGTTTTTCCAAGGAGAGCTACTCATAAGAACCCAACAGAAGGTCTCTACAAAGTCTGGCAGGATCATTTATGGAATATTATCTTCTCAATATATTAAGTTAATCATTTGCAATTTGATTTAAAATGAGCTTCTTGAGCTCCATCTCAGTCTTCCACATCAGAGAGGTAAAGTTATAGTCTTGTGGAGATTCAATTTTTTTTTCATGAAACCAAAGTATTATGAAGGCTTGTATAAAGTACCAAAGCTATTTTCTGATTTTAGCACCATTCCATAAACTTCAAGGAAATGCTGGGCAAGTAAATGTATAGGGACACCTCATCAAAGGCCTAGACTATATACTCTCAAATTAAAAGTTATTCAGTAATTTCTGGATGGTTCATACAATGAATTAGAAATTGATATTGATGTAAAAGGGTAATATACATAGATACTGAAGTACTCACAGTGATGACATGATTTGAAATGGAAAAGAAAAATATGTTTTATATATCTAAAGCTTGAACAAATATTGGAAAATAACCAAGAGTTTGGTTATCATGGGAAATAACCATGATAGCTATGAGACAGAATAAAGAGTGGCATATACTTCAAACTGAGAATTTTTATACCAAGATTAGGGTGCTATAGTGTATAAGTGACAGTGGTGTGCAGGATGGGCTAGAAAAATGACTGGATGCAGAGTTCAGGTGGAAGTCTATCGTAATAGTTCATGTAAAAAAAAGAACCCTTGATTCAGTTTAACAAATATTTATTGTGCACTGTCTGCATACCAAGAACTTGCCTGGCACGTAGGCTAATATTGAGAACAAAACAGTCTAATGTCCTTGCCCTCTTGTGATACATATTTTGGAAACTGAAGACAAAAGTAATAGGAAAAAAAGACTGTGACAGCAGGACATATTTCAAAGGTTGAGCTGGCAGGACTTTTGATATTGATGATCAAGGAAAGTAAGGATTTAAAAAAATTCTAGGGCCTTAAACCTAAGTAACAGGTAAAAAAGCAAGACCCATGTTAGAGATGGAAGAACTTGTTGTGACATATGTCCTAAATTGATTACAGCAGGCTGGAGGGTGAAAGGAAGAGACAAGAGAGGTTAATCACCTAACAGAAAGGCAAAACCAACAGAGGACATCTTGTATTTCTGAATGAAAGTTAGAAATTTGAATTAACTTCCAGGTGGCTATTTCCATGATTAACCAAGTACAATCAGCCACCAGGAGTCTCTACTTCTTGCATATACAATAACTTTCTGGAATGTTGCCCACTGCCAATACAAAGAAGTAAACCCTACTTTTTTTTATAGTTGTTCATTTATAGTTGTCCTCATTTTCCTCCCATTGCTCCCCTGCCCTGCCCAGCCCTACCTCCCATATTCAATTGTCTCATTTAATTTCTCTTATCAATGCCCTTTAGTCTTCAGTGTAAAAGTCTTTCACTTCCTTAGTTAAGCTTATTCACTAGTAATTTTTTGTTGTTGTTGCTATTGTAAATGGAAATTTTTCCTAATTTCCATTTCAGATATTTATCTAGCCTGTTGTATTATTCTTCATAATTATCTCTTATGGTTCTTTTTATCTTTGTTGCATTAATTGTAATGTCTCCTCTTTAATTTCTAATTTTAATTATTTGAGTTTTTTCTTAGTAAGTTTAGTTAAATGTTGTATCTTTTCAAAAAAATCAACTCTTACTTTCATTAAGCTTTTCTATTGTTTTTCTATTCCTTGCTGTATTTCTGTTCTAATTCATTATTTCCTTCCTTCTGCTAATGTTGGGCTAGGTTGTTCTTTTGTTTAGTTCCTGGAGGTGTAAAGTTAGTGTATTTAAGATCTTTCTTCTTTCTTAATGTAGGTGTGTACTGCTATAAGCTTCCTTTTTTAATTTTTTTATTGTTGATCAATTACAGTTTTCCCCACTTCCCCCCATTGCTCTCCCCTGCGCTGCCCATCCCCCCTCACACATTCAATACCCGCCCCCTGTCCTTGTCCATGGGTCCTTTGTATACATGTTTCTTGACTTGACCTCTCCCCTTTGTTCCCCTTTCCCCTTCTTTCTCCATTATCCCCCTCTGCCCTCACTCTGCTCTAACCCTTTTTCTACCCCCTCTACTAATAGCCAAAGTGAATAAAAGAACCCATCAACTCCAGTACTGAACACATGTTTTTCCTTCTCACCTAGCCTTATTGCTGGAGCTTCAGACTGCGTGGTCCAAGACCTGGTCTTTTCAGAGAGTAGGGGTGGGAGGAGATAGCAAAGGGTTCAACAAATCCTTTCATTCAGGAAAGCTTTCATCCTTGCAAGCTTTTTATTTAAGAGTTGAGTTCTTCCCAGTGCCAAACAGTAGAAATATAAAGATGAAAAGAAAGGAGCACCATTCTGGAAAAGTGACTAGTATTATGATGGTGGCAGTTCTGGGTAAGTTGAAACTTTGATTCAGGTAGGATATCCATGTGAAATAGGCAGCAAAATAACTGAAAAGGTGGTTTTCAAATTCAAGATAGAAGTTACTTTAAGAGAAATGTAGTTAGGTGGTTACTTTTCCCAGTTTTCATCATTTGAGGCAGACCCCTCAAAACAGAAATGTATTTATAAAAAAGTGAATTTATTCTTACATGTTTAAACTTTAGTCACCTTGAAAGTACTCTCCATTTGATGCAATACACCTACTGAGACTCTCTTCCACTGCTCGAAACAGTTATTAAACTCATCAATTTTGATGCCTTTTAGTACTTCTGCCATTTTTTTGTTCTACCTCTTCCACATCGGCAAAACGTTTCCCTTTGAGGACTTTTCTCATCCAGGAAAACAAAAAAAAAAGTCACTTGGGGTGAGATAGGTTGAATAGGGAGGGTGGGGCATGGGGATTTTGCTCAACTGCTGAACATGCAGTGCGATGTCGGCAGGTGCACTCAATATATCACCCATCATGAAATGGTCAAATGCATTGAAAGAGTATTAAAAAAAATTCCCTGAAGCTGAATGCAACCTCCCCACAACAATGTCAGTTGGACACTGATACAGATGCATTCCTAGAACATTCACCAAGCAGGTGAATGCTGTACTACAACAGGCCCATACAAAACTAGAACACTGATATAAGTATACAACTGTTAAAGTAAATCAAGAAGGCTAAGTTAGTATAGTGATACAGATGGATATAAAATAATGGAAAAATAAAAATGCTGGGATATCACCAAAGTGATAATGATTTATGTAAGATAGTTTCCAAAGCAGTGGAGTAATCAATATTAAAATGAGGACATATTGAATAAAAAGAGAAAAGGCCAGGAAGAGAAATGTTTCAGAAGAAAAGTGAAAGTTTGTAGGAGGAAAAGGTAGAACACAAGAGATTATTAGCTAAAAATGAGAAATGGAGAAAGTTTATGTAGCCTGACATTTTAGGAAAACTTGGTGGTAGAATAAATAGTCAGCACATCTAGGTAATTTTGGTTTGGTGAGAGAATTATTTAAAAGAGATGTGAATGTGTTTTTGAGCTGAAGGGGAGCAAAATGTGCCACCCCTAAATATGTCTCTTTAACATTGGATTATTTTGAGCTGATTATTTTCAGAAACCACAGACAGAGGAGAAACTGAAAAAAATAGAAGTTCACATTTTGTAAGGAAAGCTTACATTAGAAAGAGGGGCTGTACCAAGAAGAGAGCCATTATGAGAGGGCACTATTTTACCTGAGAGACCTATGTGCATAGCAAGGCAAACTTTGTTTACCAAATATCTCCTCTTCTCATCTTCCCATTAATTGCCTTCTTCCCTTTGAAGGCCCAGACCTCTCCCCTTTTTCTTAACTTGGTATGGTGCATAATATTCAATTATCTGGCTGCTTTCTGAGTCTCATAGCTTTGTGGGGGCCCTGTACTCAATGTACGCAATTTAATTTTTCTAGTGTTAATGTGTTATTTAGTACAGCGGTGTCTCAGAGAGAACTTAGAAGGGCAGAGGTAAAATAATTTTCCTCCCCTACTAAGTTAAAGAGAAAAAGTTAATCAAACTGAAAACCAAAAGCAGGTGGTGATAGAACAGTTCTCAGAAGAGAAATGATCATTTAGATTCCAACCAGATTCAAAGAAATTAACATTAATACAATATGGCATTTCTTCTGTCAGTCAAGCAGGGGATGCTATATGGATCTATTTTGAGTTACAGAGAAGAAATCAGAGGGAATTTATGGGACTTTATGTGTGAGGGCTTAGGTTTACCTCAGTTAAAAAGGAGGAAGACCCTATGCCATGTCTCCAAGTGATAAGGGTGATGGAAAGGTGATGGAAATTATGGAAATTACTTAAATTACAACCTTTGTCTTTCAATACCTTAGGGAAATTCAAGACCATCACCAAGAAGGAAAAGAGGAGAAAACGTAGGGAAGCAAGGGCCATGCACTTATGGGAGATATTCAAGGAAGACCTGAACTTGAGAGAATGCAGACTGCCTTTCAGTTCACTGGGGGGATGAGACTGGAGGGTGTAAATTCAAAAGAAGAAACATATTTCCTGGGAAGAACTTATATGAAAAAGCAGGCCACTGACATACACTGCCATTTCAACCATAATAGCTGAATTAATATGTTCTAGAATTTATTTGCTTTAGGAATTACCATATGTTAACACATTTTGAAATTAATAACTTTCTATAGCAGTGTCATATAAAATGTTTAGTTATCAAATGGAATTCTGCTTTTAAAAAGTCAAGATTTTTATCTAATAGTAGCATTAGCGGGCATGAAAATGAAATAAATTTATATTATACTGGTTTATGTGAATGGGTAAGTAAAAATGAAGCTGGATATTCATATTCATTTATTACCACAATCATTGCCACTAGTGGTAATTGAAAAGATTTATTTCCCTTTCACCACGTAAGGTAAGGTGAGCATTTTATATGGATTACAGTTCCTGGAGAGAGTATCTGCATTTCTATCTACTACATTGTTTTTCAAAGAGTGGCATGATCATGAGGGAAACCCACTGTATGCTTGATTGCAAATGCATTAGTTGAAATGCACAAATTTTTTCTTTAAAGTGTTTGATACTTTACAGAGACAAACAGTGTTTAATTTAATGATGGAGTGAAAGGCCTGAAAAATAAAATGTGAATAAACTGAAGTCATCAAAATTAAAAGGGGATTCAACAATCCTATTTTATAGTAACTCTAAAAATTGTCATCTTAAAAAACCATTCCTTTGGAGTGTGTTCCTTATTATGATGATTTTTTTTATTTTTCATTTTTAATTTCTCTTCATAAATCAAGCTTTTGGCTCTATATTTAAACTTTAACGGATGATCTCAAAATGCGCTATTTCTTTCACCATAGTGCTGAGTATACAGAACTTTTTTCATGTTTTATATCATGCTTGTTACTAAGTATGAATACAAGCAAAATGCAATCAATATTCATGACACTTCATCTCAATGAAGAATGACTAATATAAATCTAACAAAATGTAGCACAGATTGAAAAGATGACAATTTTAACAACAATACTCAAGAAATAACACAAAAACTCTTTAAGAAAAGTAATTCTTCTATAATACCTGTCTCGTTTCATCCTGTTTTATGTTTCGCATCTGAAGTTGCTTTACATTTAAATAATTTGCCATTTTAAAAACTAGATAAAGTAGATCTCAAATTTAGTTCTCAACTATTTTCAGAATTTTCACAGTTTTTCAGTTTGAACAATGCTGTGTATGCCAGGCTTTGAGAATTCCCTCTGGTGAAAGCAGACCGCCTAGATCACTGCATAGATTTTGAAGCAACAGTGTTTCCTGAACTGTGTTCTGCTCATTGCAAACATCAGAATCACTATTAAAACACATATTCTGAGGCCTATTGAGCCACAATTTCTAAGCAGTGGTAGCCAGAAACCCACAAATTTAACCATTTTCCTAGAAAGACTCACTCACACTTAAGGTTGGGAGCCACTGCATAGTGTTGTATCATAACTGGGCAGTTTTTGTGGCTGGGGAGGTGGTGATAAGTAAGTGGAAATAGGTTGAAAACTGGACCGCTGATTTCTTTGCTTGAAACACAAACTATTATAGACTTAACCACCTACATTTAGGTCATACAAAGGTATTGGCTTACCTGTGGTAGGCAGAATTCTAAGATGACCCACAAAATGCCTGCTCCCTGGTGTGAGGCATGGCCTGCATAATCCCTGAAGCTGTGAATATGATGAATTCTTCTCCCATTATGAGGTTTTATTGTAGTAATTGGGATGGATGATTTTGAAAAAGAGATTATCCTGAGTAAGCCAGGCCTAATCAGTAGATCATAAATGGAATTGTGCTCTTCCTGAACTCAGAGATTCAACACTTAAGAGACATTTGGCAAGATTCCCCATCGCTGGATTTGCAGGTAAAAGTGTTAACAGTGGAAGAGGAGTTCTCACAGTGTCACAAGGGAAAGAATTTCTTGAGATGCACACGAGAGGATGGGGTTCTGTGGTAAACTTTCCCCATGATGTAAAATTAAGGGTGTTGCCCTCCTGACTTTCTAATGTCCCATCTCTGTCCATCTTGGCATAGAAAAGGTCTAATCTTATCTTCAGTAGGGCCAGAATAAGGCCACTGCCCAAAGTTTTTGTTCCATATTAGTGTTCAGGTCAGTTCAGCATCTGGCTAGCTTAGTGTGTTTCCAGCTATAGTCCATTGCTGTGCTATGGTGTTCAGGCTCCGACCTGAAGCCTGCGTGTGGAGTTCACATACTAATGGGCCATGCAGCCGCTAGGGCCACATGGCCATGGAGAGAACAGGAGAGTATACTGGGCCAGTGTTGGTCACTGGGCAAGAAACAGAGAGAGAGAGAGTTCTTTGTTCTTCCTCTGGGGTTACAATCAAGAGCATTTTCAAAATGACCAATCAACTTCCCAAGCTTTTGTGAACTTCTGATAGGGCCACCCCCTATTTAGACTGACAGGCCTCTTTGGTCTAGAACCTGCCTCTGTGCCCCAACAAAGATCCAGTATGGACGGGTGAAGAGAGGAGTGTTAATCTTATTGGTGGAGCAATGCTGTAATACCCATCAGTGTGAAGCTGTAGCTTGCTGACTAAGCAAGCAGGCTTATGCTCTCTGGTATACTAAGGTCAACGTTTAAGTCCCTTTGTTTCCCTTACCTTTATTAATAATTAGCTAAATACTGATGGTAACAAACGGGGCCATGTGGCAAGGTATGCTGGCAGTCACTAGGAGTGGGAGGCAGCCCCCATTGACAGCCAACTAAGAAACAGGGAGCACAGTCTTACAACCCCCAGAACCTGAGTTCAGCCAACAACCTCAATGAACCGATTTTCTCCAGAGCCCCCAAATGAAAATATAGCTGTCCAAAACTTTAAGCTCTGAAAAACACTGAGCAGAGAATTCAACCATTGAAATCCTGGCCTACAAAACTGTGGGCTAACAAATGAGTATTGTTTCAAGCTGCTAAATGATGGTGCTTTGTTTCACAGCAATGAGAAATTAATGCCCACATTGCCTAAAAGTGACCCTGGTCTACGGTTGACAGCTGCTACTTGAGCACAGCAACCCTCATCCAAACTTGACTTCTCTGAACCATGAATATGAGTAAGATTGGTGTTATGAATCAGCAGATTTTAAATAGCAAAATTAGGTTTATGGAATCACCAAGAACTGTTGTATCTAGGTTAAACAATTTCATTAAGAAAGCATTGATAGAAAAAGCAGAATCCCCAATAGTTCAAAACTCCCTTTTCAAAAGTGATGTTTTTTAAAAACTCTGTCCAAGTTTTTATATTATAATCAACCTTATAAGGTAGATTAATATTTTAATCTCTGTAACCAAGGAGGTGTCAGAACTTAATTAGAGTCGATGGTCCACAATTGTGCCCTAAAACTGCCAGCCTGACCTTATTCTCAGAACAGCTCTTTCCTTAGCCAGAGAGAATCTCATGAGTCCATCTATTCAGGCAAAATAAATCATTTGTTCTCTTAATGTGTTCATGAGCTACATCTACTTGCCATTATTTCTCGTAGTCACACAAGCATTTCATTGAATATTTCTATAAATAGTTCCCACATGCCCATGACTCCTTTAATGACTTTGGGATTCTAATAAAGTGATTAGAACTCCTTATCCCTGCTGTGGCCTCTGCTAAACGACGTGAAACTGCCCCTCCTGCTGGGGTTACCCCGCCAGCAAAATTCAAATGACCCACCAACAAGTACATCTGTTGTAACTTAACTTTCTTTGCCCTTGTTACATTTTCCTGCTATTTGATAAGATCTTATTTTTTTCCCTTGAGGCTCAAAATTCCTTTTTAATTATTTATTTGTGGAGCCTTTCTTGTACAGAGAAAGTCGGATGGATTAGTTTTCTAGTCTCCTCTAACTGTTGGAGTTTTTAACATGCACTTGTTCCCTAAAATCTTACAGCTTTCTTTCTAATTAGTATGAGTTCAGACATGACAGGGTCAATCTGATTTGCCTGACATATCATTTAATTCTTTAACTAAAGGTCCCAAATATCCCGATTAACACGTGTATACTTGTGATCTCCCTGAGGAAAAAGGTGGCAGTGAATCTCTGAAACACAGAGCCATGAAGATTTTGACACGTACTTTTGCTAAGCTTAGGAGGTAATTTACAGTGGCAGAATATTTAGTCACAAAACTGCTAACTGTTTCTTCAATCTTTAAGAAATGTTAAAAACAAAACTGGGTTTGGTAGCAGAATTTCTCTTTTTACACTTCCCAATTTACACGTTTCATGCTGGTGCAAGGAATCTTGATTCTTCCCGCTTTTGCCCTTAGCTGCATCCTCCGGTCATCCCTTGGGCAGCCAGCTTCTGCCTGTTCTGTCTATGGATCAGCCAGTACCAGAAATACTGAATCCAAGAGACATGGACAACCCAGTCTTGGCTAACAAAGGCCACATCTCACTGACCGCAGTGGGGACACATCACCATGGGGACCAATAATAGTCTGGAGACCTTCATAATAGTGTTGGAAAAGATCAGCTTTCCTTTCCCTCTGGGGTTTCCCTGTGGGTTGAGAAAGCTCTGAAGCTGTTATTAACCAAATATGATGTTACATAGTAGGACCTATCTGAGAATGACAATACTCTATGAGAAAGCAAAACTGAGAAGAGAGTGACTATTTCACTGTTCTACTTTTTAAGACTCCACACTCAGCCATGCCTGAAGCTATACTATTGCCAGCCTTTTCAATTACTAGAGCCAATCATTTCCCTTTAATAGCTAGCTCCTTTGGGCTGGGTTTTCAGGCTTACAACTGGGAGAATACTGCCTCACTGAAAAGGCCTCTTCACAGAAGTTAAATCAGTTCAAGAGTCTATCCTTTGAATTTAGTAAAAGTGACATTATAAAGCTAATTTATTGACTTAATGATTTTTGAATGGAATACAATCAAACTCCTGAAATACACCTTTGGTGATTATTTTAAAGTCATAACCATTTACATGGTTTGAGTTCTTGCAGTATTTAAAGGTACTTCAATGATATAATCTCATTAATCTTACAATGTCCTTTTGAACTACTCAGGGGATAGGTTTGCTTATCTAATAATATAATAGTTCTGTTTTTTCTTCCACTTCATGACACGTTTCAGTGAAGGTTGAATAACAAAGCATGAGGTCACCTGTGTAAGCACCTGGACAAAGCAGTAATTACTTCCCTAATGGTATAGGTAGGTTATCACTCGGAAAATCAGAATAAAAATTATAGCACAAATTTATCACCTGTGAGGAGCTGTGTGGTCAATAGAACTTTTAATAATGTAGGAAGATGGAGATAAAATTTACATAATATATATTATATGCACTATATAGATATTTAATCACCACATTTTAATGAAAGTCCTTCTAGTTGTACTTCATTGTGTGTCTATTATACATAAGATAATTATATAATTATTATATGTAGGAATATATTTATTAAATGGTTACTATGTGTAAATCACTATAAAGGGTTTATTTAAAGTATATAAAATGTAAAACTGAAATACTCTAAAAGTAAATTTAAGTGTTCCCCATTGTATTTCTCCTCACTATAGAAAAAAGTATTTTTATTCCCTTTTCAATAAAATAGTAGCTATTTAAACTTCTTAATAAAGCAAGATTAGGATAGGAGATATTCCCATATTGCAAATATTTTTCTTATTAAAATCCAAATTACATTTTAATTTTTTAAATTTTTTTTTGAAAATATATTATACAACCTTGACAATTTAATTTGTTCTTGATGGGTTAGTGGCCTTTTCATGAGCATCCTTCTGGGTTATAAAATTTAAATGTTTCTGGACCTATTAAACTATAGAGCTATTTAAATCCAAATGCTATGCTTTATGAAGTCACATGTCTACTTTTGATAGTTTCCTACCTTTTTGAATTCTATGGAATTTGTGTACTTTTCAATAAAATTCTTTTTACTTGAGTGACTTTCTATTTCTCATTAGATGTTTTAGGGATATTTACAGGAGGCATTTTAATGTATATCTTTAAAAACTCAGCTACATGACCTAGTAACTTCACTCCTCAATATAATACACCATAAATCATGTTAAAAAGTGTTCAGTGAAGCACTATTCATAGTAGCCTAAAACTGGAAATAACTCTAATGTCTAACAGAAGTAGAACTGATAAGTGAATTTTAGCATATGTATATGTATACAATAGAATATTTCATAGCCATGAGAATGAATTAACGACACAAAATAATCTGGGTAAAATTCTGAAACAAGAAGCTGAATCAGTTAAACTGAGTACAAGAAAGCTTGGTGTGTGGAGGTTTGTAGCGACTGGAATGCTCAGATGCTGGGTGCCAGTAGTATTCCATTCCTTGATCTTGGTCCTGGCTACACACTGTGGTAACTTTATGAAATGTCATTGAGCTGTGCTATTAGGTGCACACTTTTCTGAATGTGTTCTACACTTCAGTAAGTTTACTCAAAAATAAGATAAAAATGGATTGATAAATGCCTTTCTATATGTATTGAACACCACTTTCTATTCATCCATACAATGATTGTTTTTTGTTTTCTGTCATGACCCAATTTGGGCAAAAGACTGGGGATGCAACACAGATTAAGGTAGATACAGTCCCTGTTTGCATGGAGTTTACAGCAAGTCAGCTTCATGGCCATCAATCATTTTGTCGTAGAGTAGGTAGAGACGGTAGAAAGTATTAAGTTTTGTTTGTTTATTTAGTTGGAAGATGATTAAAAAATGCTTATATGCTTTAGAGAAGAGTCCATTTCTTCTCTGAAGATGTAGTAGTATGTGAAAGAGAGTGAAAGATGTAAAAGTGAGACCCATGAAGAGGACAAAAAAAAAAAAAAGGAACGCAGAATGGAAAAGAATGAAAGGAAAAACTCCAAGTGAAATTATTAGGGGTCATATTCTATTAGCAGAGGATGGACTCGAGCCAAAAACCTAACCCCTCAACCACATCAAGTTAATTTTTTCTTCATTGCTGCCATTTCCAGTATGCCAACAAGTCCTTTTATATACACACACAGGTATGTGTGCTTCACATAATAAGCTTTGGTCCTATGTGCATAGTTCACCATTGTTTGGTGGTTTGTTGTGTTCCTCTCAAGGCGGCATGCAGGCCAAGCTTTACAGCTTAAAATTAAGACAGAAGTTGTACTTTTGCTTTTTCTGGGAGCAGGGAGAATTAGAGTGAAAGAGAGGGGAAGATGAAAAATGTGCAGGGTCAGAAAGTGACATTAACTGAAAAATGGGAGGAAATTCTACTTTGGAACTCATTAATTTGGATAGTACATTTCTGAATGAATTGGGATTTATCACAGAATGCTTTCTAGGAAAGCAAAGATATGAGCAACAGACAATGCCGTGTGCCTGGGGGCCCTGGGGAAAAGTTTCCTTTGTGTGACAGTTCAGGTCCTGCAAGAAACAGACAGTACACTGGAATTAAATGTGAAAAAGATTTACAAGGAGTGCCTATGAAGGGAAGTGAGGATGAAGCTACAGGAGCTTAGAAGAGCCAACAGACTGCAAAGTCAGACTGATTCCCATAAAAAAGACAAAGAAGAAACAAAAGTCAGTAGAAGAGTTTTAGACCAGAGGCACGTCAAAATATCGATTAGCAGTCCTCACACCAAAGTTGGCCATCAACAAGTCTCACATTCCCCAGCAGTGGGCCTGCACCAATATCCCTGCTGTAGGCAGTCACGACCTGGGAGTGGCCCCCAGAATCTGCTGTGTTGTCATTTTTGGTTTTTTTTGTTTGTTTTGCTTTGTTTTACCCAAAAGGTGTGTTTTATTTTCATTCATTGTACAAATAATTTTTTACATCATCCCAAGGCAAAGTGGAGAATTTGGCAGTCTGCCTTGGGGGAGAGTGTCCTCAGAGACCCACAGGCCAATGGCACGGGTGCAGAGTGCCCAGGTTCACAGCATCATTTGTCGCACATGTCCAATTTGCAGGTTGCTTTTTCTCCAGAACACGACTGAGATCTCAAAGATGACTGGAGTGAGGAATCTCCAGGTTCTTGGGAAATTTGACTCTGCTTTTCTAGCTTAATGATCTCTTCCTTAGCTTGGCCTTATCCAAACTGGCAATTCCCCCCATATCTAGCTAATCTGCAATTTTCTTAAAAGAATCTTTGGCCTTCCCTCCCAGCCACAGGGTCCTGGTTCCCACTTCTGTACCTGCAGCAAGAGACCAGTGTTGTGTTGTTTTGATTGTAGTCTTGAATTTCAGAGTGCTGCAACTGGGGCCATTCGTGAATTATTTTCTCTACAGTTAGGGCTCTGAGAGCAGCATTTTCATAGTCACCACAGTTTACATATCCTAAAATTACCATTTTGGATAAAAATGGGACAAAACTCATTTTGAGAATAATAGAATCTTGGAATTTTTAAGATGATAAATCTTCATATGGGGAAGCACTATTCAGACCACACAAGAGCCACGTGTGTGTCTAACAGGTCTAGTTTATAACTGCTGTTCTATCTGTGTACATCCCTCTGATGATGTCAAGGGTTACTTAGGACCAGTGGTAACTCATTTTTAGACCACTTGTCTTTCTAGCTCTAGATGCAGAGAAAGAACCATATTATGAACAGTCCCACTTGTCTACCCATAGGAGTATCAAGTTTTACATATCAAATATCACATTCAACACTTTTTACCACTAAATGTACTTCTCTTTCATAGTCTCTTTCTCAAAGAGTGGCAAGGTCAGAAATCTGAGAGTTATCTTGTATTCTTCACTATCCCTTAGCAAATCTATCCAGATTTTACACCTGTCTGGCATCTTAAAAATCTCTCAGATGATCCCCCAAAATCTCTCAAATGAATCCCCTTCTGCCATCTCAGGTAGGTGGAAGACTATACCATCAAAGTATAGATACTACCTTGATTTCTGTCTTTTTCTACAACAGCCTTTATATACTAAGCATTAAATCGCTTTCAAGTAAATGTGTTATCTCAGTCTTTACAGTAAGACAGTGATAGTGTCTCTAGCTTCTAAAATAGTGCATGAGAAAGGTCTTAGGTAGAACACAGACCTGGCTGGTGTGGCTCAGTGGATTGAGAGCCTGCCTGCAAACCAAAGGGTCACCAGTTTGATTCCTAGTCAGAGCACATGCCTGGGTTGTGGGTTGGGTCCCCAGTAGGGGGCATGTGAAAGTCAGCTCTACATTGATGTTTCTCTTCCTCTCTACCTCCTTTCCTTCCCCCTCTCTAAAAATAAATAAATAAAATCTTTTTTTAAAAAGCAGACATAAAGCAATCAGAAGAAAAGCCAAAATGATGTACATTAATCATGGTTTGCTGCTATAAGCAACAGGAGCTGGAATATCTGAGAAATAAACAGAATGCCTACAATAAATGGCCATCCAAAAAGTGAGAGTTTAGGGCATTTACTACAGCTACCATCTCCCACGGTAAGGACTAGCCCCGGGCCATATTTGCATTGACTGAGAGGCTTCCTCAGCCCAGGATCAGAAAGGGAAAAGATAAACAGCACGCATTTGAGATCTACAACACACACTATTACCACAGCGAGGTGAGTCTGAGCTCAGACGGAATTATGAAGCACAGCTGGAACTAAATCCAAGGTAAGCCAAGGGAGGTGACAGAGCACCAAAGGCATCTGTTCCTGATAAAGAAAGTAAAACTTTGAAATTAAAGTAACCAAGCAAAGTAACCAAGCTAGGATTTATATACAGATTTGACTCCAAAGCTTGTTCTTGTGTTATGTGTAAGAAGTTTCAGCCAACTCATGTGTGAGATGTTTCAGCCAACTTCAAAGATATAGGGTGCCATCCTAAGACTGCCCTCAATTCTGACAACAACTGCAAGTTTTGGGAGATGCCCAAAGCCACCCTTAGTTTCAATAATTTAATAAAAAGATGCATAAAACTCACTGAAATCTATTAGGGTAATGATTACAATCTATTACAGGGAAAGTATAGAGATTAAAACCAGACAATAGAAGAGATGCATAGGGCAGAGCCCAGGAGAGCTCCAAATGTGAGCTTCTTTGGTGTGCTCCCTCTGAACTCAGGATTCATTATTTTCCCAGCATCAACATGTGACAGTAAACTCACCCAAGCATCAGAACTCAGAGATTTTTATTGGATTTTTGTTGCATTACAGAGGATTGACTAATTGCTAGTGTGGTTGATCTCAGCTTCCAGGTTGACTGATACCCATGACCCCACCCTAAATTGCATGGATATACCCTCTGGCATAACTCATCCCTACCCTAAGATATTCAAGTGTGACTGGCTCCATGCTAAGATTTGGTAAAGCCATCCCTCACTCTGTCCAAATATACTCCTATCAGGTTTGTCACAGATTACCCCCCAGAAGTTGAGGGCAAAGTCCAGACCCATGTATTTACAATGCCCAAATCTTGCTTATACACTATGAAATATGATTAATCATGTCTATTACCAAATGTAGGTATGATTGTTTCTTTCCCATTCTTGAACATCTTCTGTGGTTCTCATCACTTTCAGAATAAGATCTACACTAGGCACCTCTAGCTCCCACTCCTGTATACCTTTCTAATCTCATACCTAGCATTCCTTACTTCTGTGTAACCTATAGCATTTCCACCACCCTGGCACTGTCCTGTTCTCCACAGCCTGACTAGTAAAAATGGGTGACATCACACAGACATTTTCCCCCCAAAACCCTGACTTTTCTTCTTTTTCTTTTAAGCAGTTCAAATAGAATAGAATAAGGTCCTGAGGGCCATGGGTGTATGTTGAGAATGTGCCCAAGGGCGTTTAGATGAAATGCCCTTAGGGGAGAGAAAGCGCCATAGAATAGGAAAGGAGGAGGGATGTACTCCACTTGGGCAGGTGTGCAGCAGAAGTAGGATTGAGGCTCCCAGCTTCTCTTTCACCATGTAAATCAGAGACAGAATACTCAGACCTCCATCAAACTCTCCCATGTGTGGCTCTTTCTTGCTTCAGGCTTCTGCAGATGCAATAATTCCTCCCCAGAAAGCAAATGCAAATGCACAGGTGGGCACACATCTGTTTCAATGCTCGACTCAGAATTTCTTCCCTGACCATTGTCCCTTTTCTCTCTCTCTTCTCTAGGTGGATCACTTCTCTTTTTCTTTATTGCACAATACCCCCAAAATAATTATCAAGGTGTATTATTACGATCTCTTTGTATTCTTCCTCTGACTATGAACTCTATGACAGAAACCATATTTTTATCTTTACATTCTTATCATCTAGCACAGGGCCTCCCCCAAATTGAGGTAAATGTATATAGATGATATGAGCAAACAACAACAGAAGAGAGAAAGAGAAAAGCTGGAAAAAAGAGAGGGAAGAAAAGAGGGAGGGAGGAAAGGAGAAGTGATGGAAATTCATTTGGTTTGCAGATATGCAGAAGAGGAATTAATGCTAACTTTAAGAGAATTCTATTCCTTGAAACTCCCCAATCCCCAGGCCCCAAGCTGCAACCCTGATTCTGATGGCAGAGTTTAGTTAGCTCAAGGATAACACACGACATCAGCTGAATGACATTAAACTGCTCATGAGTTCATGCCCAAACCAATTCCCTCTGCAGGGAGATAACATTTCTGTAGTCTTCTGTGGTGCTTTTAGGATCTCTCCAGGCTATGGTGGCAACAGATTTAGTAGACGAGAGGGAACAAGCAGCACATCACATGAACTGAACTGGAAAATGTCCTGCCCAATTAACAGCAAATGTCTATGGCAATTAACAAACAGCCTGGGAACAAAGACTATCTATGTTGTTATGCTCAGTCCTTGAATGTTTATTTTCTCTTCATGTCTTTGGTTTTATAGTTTCAGCATTTGAAAGATGTACATTCCACTCTTTCACTAGTTTCTAAGCTCCCTCAAGGACTCAAACCCATCAAATATATCTTTTTATTCACACAACACCTAGCACAGTGTTTGACTCAAAGTAGAAATGCCATAAATATTTTTGAAATAAGTAAAAAATTCTACTTCATACTTGAAGCTATATTTTAAGTCTCCTACCACCAGATATCCTCAGCAAGTTATGGGTATATAAATTAAATGGTGTGGCTTAAAAATTTCTTCACACTTTTTAGTAGCCTTTATCAAAATTAAAATGGAAAAGTTAGGTTTGTATCAGGAAAGACATTTAGAGGTCAGTTAGTTTAATTCTCCTTTTTCAGATGAGAAACCTGTTAAATCAGTGTGTCTAATATAATGAAGCTGGAAATATGGCAAGATGGATATCAGAAGCCTGTCTCCAGACTTTCTAAGAGTCTAGTCCTCCTTCAACAAGCTTTTTTCTGATTACTTCTTTTTAGTAACCAACTCATTAGGGTGTTTTTATAAAATTACTTAAGAAAACATAAAGTATTTTGGTACACTTTGGTAGTTTCCTCAATCATACACATTAACCAGTCTTGAATTTTGGTTAGTTTACATTCAAGAGCCACTTTAGATGGTGTGCCACCAACCCTTCCCGTCTACCTCCTTGGAAGAATAGAGGCCAGCAGCCACGTTCACATTTTATTTCTGATTCCTTCAGATCTATTTCTGGTTACTTCTGGCATACAAATTTATGCTAATTTTATCTTGGTTAACCTAAGAAAAAGGTGGTCCTCCTCCTTTTCAAACTCAGCCTGCCATCCTGGCAATTGACCTAATTCTCATTGATATCCAAGAGATTTGTTCTATAGCCAACCCTCTCCCTTGCCTGAGGCTTAGATGTCTCTCTGGCCACTAGTACCACAAACAGCCTCAAGTTTCTCCCATCATAAAGCCTCCTGACCCTATCTGCTTGAATAACTACCTCTAAATTCTATCCTCTCCTTCTCATTCAAACATTTTGAAAACAATACACTCATGTTGCTTTGTTAGCTGCATTCATTTCTCATCTCACTACAATCTGCCCTCCACCCCCAGAATGCTACCAAAATGGCTCTAACGAAAGGCACAGATTGCTTTCTTGTTATCAAATAGAGAGGAAATTTTCAATCTTATGTGACTGTCTCATTTCTTTCTTTTCAAATTTACTCTATTCTTTCAGTTTCCATTATTCTGTACTCATTGGAACACCTGAAATATTTTTGAGCATGATCATTTTTTTCTGTTTTCTATGTGGGTTTCTCTTCTGTCTACAATTAAAGTACCAACTTTACACAAAAAATATAATATTAATTTCAAGTACCAATATATGCTGATGGCAACCATATCTATATTTTCCTCTGAAATAGTCTTGATATTCAAATATATGTGTGCATATATCTATTTAATGAGTTCTATGTTCATGCATGGCAAGCACCATAAACTCAATATCAAAACTCAATTTAACATCTTTGACCCTCTCCCCCTTCTATACAGTAGAACTTGACCAAAATGTTCTATGTAGGTGTGGGTATCCAAAAACTGGTGTCAGATAAAATTCAAGGTCATATTATTGTAATGTTAATTAAAAAGCCATGCTGTAAAATTGCAATGAACACAAAAGTAAAGATAGTGAAACATATACTGGATATAAATGACCATACATTGACTGAAAAAAGTCTCAAATGATCACATGGCACTCACTTCCCAATGACTCCTTGTTCTACATTTCTTCCCCCTGTTATTTTTCTTCTTAGTGTTGCCTTTCTTTGTTTGAAAACTAGAGCTGAGATGAGAAATAGAACCAATCATAAATTCCACTATATCCAAATTTGTGTCTAGGATCAAATTTTCCGAATTTTATATCTTACATGGTGGTATCACCATCAACCTAAGGAGTGTCTTAGAATAAGAGATTCTTACATCCTCCTTCATTACAGTCTAAATCCAATTAATCAATAATTCTTGAAAATTGTACTTCCTTCAAATTGACTTTTTAAAAAAAGTCCTCAGGTTTTCATAATGTTATCATATTTCCTAATCCATACTTTAATCTTTTCCTGGACTACCTAAACAACCTTGTATCAGGTCACCAAGTACACAGGCTTATCTTACACAAACTTTAGAACTGAGATTACAAAGAATGTGTCAAGCACTCAGGCCCTCTCCAGGCTTATATCCCACAATGTTGCTTGTGGTTTTAAAATATGCCAACATTTTTCACACTTCAATGGCTTGCAGCTTCTCTGATAGAATCCGGGACCACCTTGTTGTTCACCTGGTAGTTGCTCATTGGCCTGTTAAGACTAAGACTAACCTATAATTTCATCTCTGAAGCATCCTTGGCCTTTCCTTCCTCACCCCAACAAAATACAACTGGCCATACTTCATTTTGGTTGTCTACTCTTTATATGTATGCATTTGTCTTTCAAAATATCTATAACATTTCATTATATTTAGTTACTTTTGTCTCTTTTCAACTAAAATTGTAAATTTATTGAGGAATGGGGCCAAATGTGATTCAGCTCTGGGTATAGATAATGTATATAAGATATGTATAATTATTTTTAAAACTACATTACGTTTTATGCACTGTATAATATAGTCACCATTACTTTTTAAATGAGAAAATAAAAGGCATTTCCTAGAGCCATTAAAGTCATCTAGAAAGCAGAAGCCAAATTAAAAACAATAGGTTGGAAAAGGAAAATATGACAGACAGTCCTAGATAAGCCAAAGACAGAGGCAGAGTGCGTTTGCTGTCACTTTCCATCCCCTCTTTTGAAATAAATCTTTTGCCTTGTTTTCTACTTTTATCAGTCTTACAAGTGAGTGAGAAAAAGCCTCCATTGGCCAGAAAACTACACCAGCACTGACAGAACATCTAGATAAGAAACTAGTAAAGACATGAAGCCTAAAGTAAAAGAGAGCATTTTCCCAAAATAAGTTTATAAAACCCTCCAAAATTACTTTAAGCATGTATCATTATTACATACCGACCATATACATTCTCTTATTCTCTTTCAATATTTATTTATTTATTTATTTATTTTATTTTTTTATTGTTGTTCAAGTACAGTTGTCTACATTTTCACCCCACCATGTTCCCCCACCCCACCCATCCCTGCCCCCCACCCTTGAACCTACCCCCTTTGTCTTTCTCCACGTGTCCTTTATACATGTTCCTTTAAGCCAGGCGATGAAAGACAAATCTCATATGATGACACCTGTAAGTAAGTATAACCTAATCAACAAAACAAACAAGCAAGCAAAATATAACCAGAAACATTGAAATAAAGAACAAACTGATAGTAACCAGAGGGGAGAGGGGGAGGGATAATGGGGGAAAATGAGAGATCCATTAACAGTTTTTTATTTCAGACCTCACAGATGACTAACAGAGTTCTAAATTTAAGTTTCTCATCATTTAAATAATATATCATTATGAATAATAATACCTAGATTTAATATTTTTCCTATCTTCTGCAAGTATCTATTTTTGAAGTAGACTGTTTTTATGAAAGTTAGGTGTTTCAATGAAAATAATGTAGCAGTGACCACTTCAGAATTACATGGAGTGATTTGACTGGAATCAGAGGCTCAGAAACTTATCTGATGGATGTGCTGGATGTGCCTGCTCACTGCTTATTGGAGAGGATGTTTTCTTCAGGGAAAGCTTAAGGAGAGAAGCATGGTTGATAGAAATTGTGAAAGGGTTAAATCTTAAGCCATCCATGTGTGCTGACACAAAACACCACATATACCTTTTGGTTTTGGTTTTCACTTTATGAACACACAAAAAATAACAAAGCAAGGGATTAGAGTTAAAATGTCTTAAAATTAATGAGCAATTGCAGTTATGGCTATTTCTGAACTATAAACAGTAACATTCTATAAAACAACAGTGATAGGAATCAGTGTAAAAGTTCATCATCCTATGTTAAATGCTACAGAAAAACCAGTAAAAGAGCCCTGCTTCAACCTCCCCCTATTTTCAAGCTTTATGTATAATGATTGGACATCATGTCTCACTTCATATCACTTGCATGAAAGACACTATTGCATGTATTCCTTAAGGGAACATTATTAAACTGTGGACTGAATGCCCTAAAATTCACTGAAGGCACAGTAGAGTGGGTGGAATCTCTCACTTGTCTTAGCTTTTATTTTAACATAATTTGAAGTGAGTGCTATCAGACAACCACGCATTTTCCCTAAACAACAGTTTTTATCCCCTAAACTCTTCAGTTGTAGGGTAACATAACATGAAAGTAAGTGTCTCCAAGTACGAGTTGAACCAAATTACATCCTTGAGCCTCCGTGTGTTCTGCCTCTTGATGGCAATGTGCCCGCTCTATCGTCCTTCCTTATCAGCTGTCTTGCTAAAGTGTACAGTGAGTAATGACTGCAGGATGATATTTAATGAAAACGCTACCCATGACTCTGAGCCAAATGTGACCCCTACTATTCTTCTACTATTAAAGAATAATTACCCATTCCCCATGCAGTCACGATTGCCAGTGGCAGAGATCTTGGGTTGCCAAAATATGCCAGTAAACTGTTTAACTTTTAGAATTTCTCAAAATCCAAAGTGCTGATATTGATATAGAAATGCATAGGAAGTAAAAAGTCTGGCTCTTGGGAAAATTAAATATAAATAACCTTGCTTCCATGAATTTGGGTGAGAACTGTGACATCTTATTAAACTAGCTTTTATAGAGGAAATGAAATGAAGATGCCAAAGATTAATGCTGTCAATTTAAGTGGCCAGCATGTATCCATAAAGCAAACATATAAATCTAAAGCAAATAGAAGTGCATTGCTTAATTTCTGCTTATCTTTCATTACACAATTGCCAGGAAGTTAACCATTACATTTTGCAAATCCATCACATCTTAAATTCATTTTGGAGAAGTTCCTTCTTCCATTACTGTATTGAGCTTTTATGGACCTTTAATGGCTCTCACAGTAATCCATATGGAAAATCTACAAGATTGACATAGACTAAAGTTCTATGAGAGAAAGAAGATGAATATATTCTATATTATTCTCTTTTTTTTAGTGCCTCAAAACAAAGACCCTGGGCTCTTAATCTGACACATTGCTTTCAATGGTTATAATATTAGCAAGGAAAAAATAAATTCAGGATTTCCTGTCACCTGTGGCTCAATATGGACAAAATTGTAAGCAAATGGTAACTTTTTTAATGCCCAAAGTCACATGTTTTTAGCATTGGGAAAATAATTTAACACCATTTAAAAAATAAATCTGTTTTGTAATAAATTAATTTCTTGATATCAATAAGCTTCATATATACACTCATGTTTCTTAATTCAATATTCTTTTCAATTCATTAGCTTTTCAGTGAACAGACCTCCTTTTATTCAGGCAGTAGGATAAATAGATAGGGCTAAAGAAGGGGATATATAAAACATTACCTGCCTTTAAGAAACGTGTGTTTTAATATGTCAGAAAACATAAACTAATATAGCTACAAAAAAGACAGCATACATATAATAATAGAAGTAGGTACAAGGAAGAGTAGAGGTACAGTGGAACAAATGGTCAACTTGAGGAAAGAAAAACAGGTGAAACATGAACACAGCCCAAAGGCTTCCTTGTACGAAGGCTGTTGAGCTGTGTCTTGAAAGAGAAGAGGTATTTGCCGCGTATATGTGTGGTGATCAAAAACATGTCCACAGATTCTCTGACAATCCCTCTACCAGGAAATGAAGTCTAATACCCCTGCTCTTGAACATGGGTTGTCATTACTTCTAATTAGTAGAACACAACAGAAGAAACACTGTATGACTTTCAAGGCTAGTCATCAAGGACAATATAGCTCCCACCAGACTCCCTTGTTCTATGGATATATATATTTTTTAGCCCCAGTCTTCTATAGGAAGTCTGACTATCCTGAAGCTGCCACGCTCCAGAAACCATATCCAGAAAACACATAAATGGAGGTGCCCAAGGAGGCAGCCATTTCAGATTCCAGTTGTTTGAGTCTTTCAAGCCTAGGATCCAACATGTGAGTTAGCGAGTCTCTGACAACTCCAGTTCTGTCCGCCATCTGATTGGATCCACATGAGAGACTACTCTCTGTAAGGATGACCCGGCTAAGCCCTGCCAACTCCAGGACCACCCCTAAATTTGGGAATAATTTATTATACGTCAGTAGATAACTAGAACAGGAGACTTTGGGAACAGCCTGTGAGAAACTAGGGAGGCTTAAAACATCCTGGTGCTTCCGAGCAGGAACAAGTAGCTGAGTACCGCTGAGGGACAGATGCTGAGTCAGGGCAAGGGAAGAGGCAAGACCAAAAAGATTAACAGAAGCCAGGTCATACAAAGTCCTAACAATTTATATCAAGGAGTTTGATTATTATCCTGGAGCCAATGAATATTCACTTGTATTTTGAAAACATATGTATTTGGAAATGTTAGTTTATTCCTTGTGAAAATATCAGAATATTATTTATTAATTTCTGCACGCAAGCGCACACACACACACACACTGCATTGTGAGTTTAAAAACCAACATGCTCTGTAAGTGTGCTTAAGTCGCTTGAAACTCTGAAGCACTAACTGCTTAGATTAGCACTTCACTTTACTGAAATCAAAGCAAGCCATCCTGGATAATGGCTTGTCCAGATGTATTACCAGTCAGGGGATATTTTGTAGTCAGCAGCTTCAATGGCCCTGGCTTTATTTAGAAGGATTTCAGTGCTTCATTGAAATGGTTCCTCTAAGCACTTTGCGTGTGCTTCACCTTTTGTGGCTATCAAGATTACTTAGTAAGATCCTTTAATTATAAGAACTCTGAGTGAAAGAGAGGTTACCATATTCACCAAGTTTACATGACTATGTAGCACTAAGGCCAAAAATAGGATCTACACCCTTTTTCAAATAGCTGTTCTTTGTAGGACACATCTAACTGGTTCACTGGTATCCATGTTGAAAAGAAACCAAAATTAAGCAGCAAGTCCTTAGTGCTTGATTGCAACTATTTCCGTTGAAATATTGCTGGGTCTGGCAAATACTGATGTTTTGACAATCTCTAGAGCTGCAGTTCATTACTCTGTGTGTAGCAGAAAACATGTACCTGGTATTCATAAAAGACAACAGAGAGAAAAGAGTTTCACGGTATAAGGTCAGCTCACTTTATGTATCATATAAACATTTATAGTTATATTGTACTCCTAGGTTAAAGAGGGACATTGGAAGAATATGTCAGCAGATTCACTTAAGGTAAATTTGGGAAAATAGCATGTTTATAATGAAAACACTATGAACTCGATAAATAGTATCACAAGGTATTAAATAGCTCTTGTCCTATTGCACCTGAATTTCAGCTGAAGCCCCAAGACTGACAAAATGAATGATAGATACTCCCTACATTCTAAAGAAGAACTGATACATACATCCATACAGGCAGCAAAATCAGTGCAGCAACTGACCCCTACTTCCTAGCTACATAAAAGCTAGTTCATTGAGTAGGTTAATCAAGGTAAAGATTTATCAGCCTTGTTGGAGTATGCCGCACCCCACTCCCAACCTCAAGGTAAGTGAGAAGAATTTTTTAAAATGACAAAAATATTAGGAGTTTCTAAAAGGACACACTGGATATCTCACTCCCCGCCTGGCTATTGGTAGAATCTGCCATAATCCCGGAATCTATCCAAACCCAGAGGCTGTTCACTGCCTCTCACCTGGAGTGCTCTGGACAGAAGACGGTTCAACTGATATGAATGGCAAGGCAAATAGAGAGGGCAACAGTGGGAAGCAGACTACTCTAAATGCTTTTAGTGAAGCAAGTTTGTGTTCCTTCCTTCCAAATGGATTACTTGGAAGGTAGAGTTTAAAATATGTTGGTGGACTCCAGCCCAATGGGCGTTCCATAGGAGGAAGCTGGGAATGTGCCTCACTATGGGAGAGGTGAAGTTTTAAGAAGTCAGCCAGAAAGTGAATCTCCTGTGACGGCCAGCATTTGGAAGCTTGCCATCAAAGAGTACACCAAGATAGGAATTATTAGAGCCCTATTGCAAAAAAGTCATTACTTTTCCACTCCTCCCCCCACCCCTCTCCAGACTCTTACAACCTCCCACCTGGACTCTGCAGCTGCCAACTACAGAGTAAGTGGACAGAAGGGAAAAGCCTACAGAAGTTTTACCTTCCAATCCCTTATGCCCTGCTCAACCCTTAGCCAAGGCCAAGATAAAACTTTGAACTGGATGCATGTTTGAAGATTTGTTTTAGGAAAGGTTAGGTTTGGTAATACCTGGAAGTCAAAAGTATCCTTAAGCTGAAAGTGACTGAATATCACACAACCTCTTGATCAAGTGATGAGGACACACAAAGAATCTTCTTCAAATGCAAACATGAAAGAAAGAAAAGCCCGTGTCCTGATTATAACCTATCAGAATATTGTTCATTCAATAAAGTGGGTCTATAGTCTGAATATTAACACTGTCCTTCAGCTCTGTTTGAACCCAGCTTCATTCATGACAGTGGGATAATAAGACCATGTCATAGGTCGTTGGAAGAAATAAAAGGAATAAGCGAGGTAATAATACGTGTGTAACGTGCAGCACATTGTTCATAGCAGCATTCTGTTTCTTTTCCCTTTTCTCTCAGTTACCATATTTTCTTTATAAAGAGATGAGGCAGCTCATAATTAGGTTGCATTATTAGAAATATCAAATCACACAATTAAAAGGAAAGAGCAGCATATAAGCCCATAAAAGAATTAGTTTTGTTAATATGATTAGGTCTCAAATTGAATTTATTAAAAATCAAACCAAAAGAGACACAAAATTCTTATGTGATTAAAGAAAACTTTCCAGTTCTTCAAAGAGAAAAATCATTTAGGGGTGTAAAACCCTAAAAATAATTGTATTACATTAAATATTATCCAAGAGGCTTTGCTTTTATTTATTGCTGTCTAGGAATTAAAAATTTATAATCCAATTATACTACAAAGCCCTATTGTTTTTGTCTGTAATTTGAAATTCACAAAGATTTTCTTGGCAAGTCTATAAAAGCTCCTTAAGCCATAAAATAGCTCATTGTTATGGTGTTATTGGTATTCCCTGAGTTGTACTTCCTGGTAGAACTGAGATCTTGAATATAACCTAGCGTGTGTGTGTGTGTGTGTGTGTGTGTGTGTGTACGTGTGGATACACCCACCCAGAGAACAGAGGGAACTTAAAAATAACTCATCTTTTAATTCATCAACTTTATCTTCAGTGTTCTTCCTCTCAGACAAGGTTGCCCACCCAGACCTGGTCTACAACAACCCAAGTGTTCCATTTCCAAATGATTTGCTTTTCTTTCTCCAAACAAGAACTCATATATTCAAAAGTCAGCTGAGTTTAGGAGGGAAACAGCCTGATTAAATAAATCCGTACTAATATGTAAATGCCTGATAGCTATTTACCATTTCCAGAAGTGTGGCAAAGGTATCAGAGTATTATTTTTGAGCTCAAATATTATAATTATAGGAATTTCAGGTAGCATAACAAAATGAAATTAAGAATATCTACCAAAACCCAATTGCCACGGATGCCTGGGCTGTACAAGAAAGTGGGCCTTTCTCATTCAAAGTCTGACTACTTTATTATAAAATCTAATTCAATATATACCTCTCATCTATATTGTATTTCTAATTAAATTAGGTCATTTGCAACATTTGTAGATATTTCTAAATTACTAATCACCAAGCAAAAAGAGAGAGAGAAGTCTGCAATGAAATAATCCCACTGCAAAAAAATAAATCCACTCGATTTGTTACATGAGAAGGAGCTATGGGCTTATCTATTTAAAACAGGAGCCAAGTAGCCTCTTAAACTGGGGAAGCTCACATGGCAAAGGCATTACGCACTTCAAAGAAAGTTTGTGTTCCTGTTCTTTTCCAAAATTTTCCAAGTTTTGGAAATAGCAGTCAGGCTCTTCATTTAAGTGTGATGATTTCCTGAGCATCTCAGCTCCAAATTAGGAGAACTTTGAAAGTAGTAAATTGTCCCAGCAGCCAACAATGCTGAAAAGGCTGTAGGCTGCTGAACAGGAGAAGGAACAATGAAGCGTTTGTCAGTCACCCTTCATAACTTACCATTTCCCCTGTGAATGAATAAATGTTGATGCTTGTTTATAGTTGGGGCAAAGCATTGTTGAAGTGGTTTTCTAACACAGAGAATGTCCTTAAATTTCTCTAACTCCCCTTACTTTTTAGAGGCTGCCTGGTATGATGGCCCACAAGACAGAAGTCTAATAGACAGATGCTATGTCTGTTAGTAAACACTTGTCATGACTTTACTTAATCAGTACAGTTCTTTTTTTTTTTTTTGAAATATGAAGTACAGTTACACTGTACTTGGTATTGTACCCTCACTCAAGCCTGGCCTCCTCCTTAAGCTGTACTTCATGGCCCACATGTTACTGCTTCCCCACAAAATCCACTTCTGACTTAGGCAATATTTTCAGGTTCTGCTTTGTACATTGCCACTTATGCTTCCCAATGAGTCAGCAATGGCTGCTGGACCATTTTGCCTTAACATTGTTAAGTCATCTGCTTACTCATCTCATTTTGTCACTTTGAGATGTGGTAAAAGCATAGTTTATGACTGATTCAGAAATCCTGATGTTTGCTATTGCCTATTACTGTTTTCTAGTTCTTCTCCCTCCTTCACAAGCTGCATGGCAAGAAAATTTCATGAGCTGACATTGTCTGTTATTTAGTACAAACCACATGGAAGCCATGGATCAACAACTTCCTGCTCCATCCAGGGAAGAGGAGGGAGCATTTTTAAGCTCCAAAAACTATGAGGACTCTTTGATTTTAGTTTTCAGTAATCCCATTATCTTCACATCCTCTACATTCGGTGCCTCAGGTCAATTTTCTTTTTCTTTCATAGCCAGAGCCTGTAAATCTACTTTGTAATCAAATGTATTGAGTATTCTTTCATAACCTTTCTAAAATTATCCTTTCACTTTTATTACCCAGAGTGTCTACTTTTTCTTTTTAAATTAGTCTAACTTTCCTTTGTCTGTTCCATTTAGAATTTGGATTCATCAGCATGTTAATGGGAGATGGAGAGCTGGTAATAGATGAGATCACTCAGCAATACCACACACTGAGAAGAAGGAGGGGGGGGGGCAGTGCAAAGTTGAGGGCCAGGCATAGAAGAGGCATCCTGGGATAAAATAAAAAACATTCACAATGGGGAAAATGTTTGGTAAGGAAAAAACAGTGTTATCCAGGAAGCCAGGAAAAGAGGAGATATTTCATGTGGTAAGCAGGAGCAGAATGCATACTGGGGACAGAATTCCTGTCATGAGATAGTTTATGAAGATAATCCATAATGGAACGAAGACAGTTGCAAAGTGACAGTTTGCAGAAGATTGAAACATAAATGGTAGGTTAGTAAAGTTTGACCATGTTTACAGGTGAATAAAAGAAAGAAAAATTATAACACAATAGACACAAGGGAAGAGGTTGAGAGGAAGTTGTTTTGTGAACTGAGGTTATTTAAGAATGTTTACAGCAGTAGCTAATAGAGAGAAAAATGTGAAGGTGTAAGAAAGAGGATAGTGAAGCAACAAGCTAAAAGTAGCCAGACCCAATGAAATCCAGAATCAGAAAAAAAAATGAGTAAAAGTGAGTCCCCTCAATAGAAACTTTTCCCCAATTAACTTTTCAGTTCTGCAGCTATTGTTTTCTTCCCACTTCAGTTACTAAATGACCACTTTTGTATTTGAAGTTCTGTTTCACCTCATCTCTATGTAAGTGATAGTAGTGCGATGCCTTTGATCATTCTATTGTATCAGTGTATCATGTTTACTATTGTTCATCAACAAAAATTTTTAAAGGGTCTGCTTTAAATGTAAATATTTAGGTTTCACATAAGTGCTCTGCTGATTAAGATGGCATCTTTATCTTGGTCTCTTTAGATTCCTAGGTAATAAATAAGAAAAGAATACTCCCAAGTTATGATGCACTTTAAAACACAATTATATTTTAAAATACAATTTAAAACATAGGAAAAAATCTATTCCCCTGGAAATAAAACACACCATAATAAAGGTTTGATGAAGGGAAGGACATACTTGGGAAAATTCATTTCTCAGTTAAAGTATCTGCTGCAGCTTTAAAAGAAGAAGTGCTAGAGCTATCTTAAATTAAATAATACCCTACCGACAAACACCAAGAGGGTAATGTTCAGTGTTATTAGAGTTTACTTGATACCTGACAAAATAATTGGATCAAGGCAATCGTTACAATCATAGGCTACTAAATTACACAGTGAAGAGTATATAGGTCTCGGTCTTTTAACACAAGGAAAGGGAGCTTCAGTCAACTTGCCAATCACTTCCTTAGAGATGGCCTCCCATTTAGGATATAATGTTACAAGTAATGGAAGTGCTGCAAATTGAGCAGCAGCTCTGTTTATAGGGTACTTGAATGACTATTAAAACGTAATATAATTTAAATGTGACATCTGAGGAAAACAGTTATACAGAGTAAGACCACAAGCATCTGTCTCTGTAGTCTCATTCCAAAACAGTTCCAGGTCAGCTTCTGTGGGATGTCCCGTGATGGGTTAAATGTTAAGAACCCACACAGCATATAGCAGGGAATATGCAGTGTTTCCTCCCCACGTGGAACAAAGCAGCTCTCCCAGCTTCAGTCCTCCGTGGGGGTGAATATAGATTCCTTCTGTTGTGTAAGCCACCCCACCAGTGCTCCTAGCTCTTCTCGTGCAAGTGAGGACCACAGGGTCTCAAATGACCACTTACAGTGCGACCTCACAGCTTTGTTCTACAGGTCCAGCAGCTTAGAAAGTCAAGCCAGTCTTAGAAAACAAATTCAGGGTTGATGAAATTATATCCCTTTCAACTCATATACCACTCTGGCTTTTAGATGAAGCTGTGAGAGTGAGTAGAGTTAGGTAAAGGTTTAGCACCACAATAGAATGCCATCCCTCAAATTCCAACAATTCATCAAAATCACCATTTAAGTGTTGCTACTGGTTTCTGCTTTCAGTTGCTTCCACTTCAGGTAAGAAGACCTTGACTGTGACTTTCTGGATTTATCTATCTTTACAGATTTCTGGGTGGCAGTTTGTCCTGTGACCTCAGTTATCTTATGGGATTAAGGACAATTGTTGATTTTCCATTTGTTTAGCTTTTCCTTGCTATAAGTATAAAACTCCAGACTTCCAAGCTGTCTCCATGGGGGAACGGAAACCAGAAGTTCTGTTACTTTTTATTTATTCATCAAAATCATCTACATTATAAGTTTTAATAAATAGAAAAAGTATAGTCATGCAGGTGAAATATTAACCTATCACTTACAGCCACAGCTTCCTCCTCAAGACTTATTTGTGTTCAAAATTTAAATCGTAATATTATATTTTTCCATGTTTAAAAAAATTACCTCAAATATTGATGTATTTTATTGACCTAATAAATATGCCAAGTTCTGTTTCATATTTTGCAGAATGTGGAGTTAAGCAAGCATGTGTTGTTACTTAACTTTGCAGCTGGTAGAAATTCCTCCAGATATTGCCATATAAAGTTAAAGGTTTTTATCAAGTTCTACTCAAGCAGCCCCTAGATTTACTAGAAACTCATTCACTTCATAAAATTTACTAACATTCCCAGCACATGAAAACTCAAGTCCAGTGAGCTGCTCAGTGCCACAAACACTAGAGACATATAGTTACACAAAATAGTGAAGCATAGATAGAATATATGAGTGCAAAGTGAGAGTTAATATCTTTATTATGTTAATTTACATAAAAACTAAGTAAATGCTTTAGATAAAAAGCTAACTAAAGGTCATCAAATAAAAAGTGAGCCATGGAATGGAAAGATATGGAGGACAAATCCTAAAAATCTAGGAAGAATCTGCAAATATTGTTTTACTGTAGAAACTATAAGCAGTTAATAATTAATAATTTTTTATTATTTATATTATGTGCTTACATTATGTTTTTAATATGGCTGTATCTTACATTTTTGTTAGAAATCTGACTTGGAATCCCAGTCATCTGAACACACTCCATAAGAACAGCTGACACTTATCCAACACTCACACATATTAAGCACCATCCTAAGTATTTTGCATGTTATGCCTTTATATATGCAATTCATATTCATTATATAAAAGGTAAGGAATAAAAAAGAAAAACATTTTAATTGTTCATTATTCCATCACCAAGAAATAACCTTATTTAATTTGTGGTTGTGTATCTTGCTATTCTTTTTTCTATGTATTTTTACAAAAAAGGTAAATATACTATATACAAAGTTCTATAATATGCTTTGTAGTTTAACAGTATACATAAATGTCATACTATGACAATAAGATGACAGGATTTTGAAGTTTGAAAACCAAATGCCCACTCCCTTTAACATGAAACCCACTGTGTGGGAAATACAATGGCCAATCCACCAAGTACAAGCTGCACCTTGCAGGACATTTGGTCCTGTTCAAAACATCCATGAACACATTTGTCCACACTGAAAGGTCCTTGATATTTAGTTTTATGCAAAATGTCCATGACCATTTTTGGTCCATGCCACATGGACCTTGATATTTTATCCTGCCCCCAATATCCATCCTTAGAAAGTATCCCTGGGTTCAGATAGTACATAATGTTTATTTGTTCTTTAGCTTTACATGATGAATATATTAAAATACTAACATGTTTTATGGTTCCAATACTTGTGTTGGGATTGCCAGTGAAAACCCTTCTTGACTCAGTAGCCTACCTGGTAATAGCACTTGGGGTTCCAATGGATTGGTGTGGATGAACTGCATCTCTGTGTGCGTTGGCCAAGACCAAACATCAGCTGATCCACAGTCAATCACCCTTCTCTCTATGCCATGGGCTATGAGCTGAACTGAATCTTCCCAGAGTTCACACATCAAAACTGCAACCCCAATGTGACTGTATTTGGAGATATGGCTTATTCCATGGTAATTAAGTTTAAATGAGATTGTAAGGATGAAGTTCTAACCCCATGGAATTAGTGTCCTCATAGGAAGAAATGCCAGAGAGATTACTCTCTCTCCATGTGAGGATGCATCAAAAAATTGGCCATCTGCAAACCAGGAAGAAAGCCTTCATCAGAAACCATAGTGGCCAACACCTGAGTGTTGGGAACCACCCTGCCTGGTTTCAGAAGCCGTAACCCCCGCCAAGGCTAAGGCTGAGGGAGCAACCTTGGACCATAAGCCACCAAGGAGACAAAGCTTATCTCCCTGGCAGGAGCACTGCTTCTGCTTTTTTACTTCATCCATAACTGGCCCCCAATGCTTAGTTGGTTAGTCAATGACAGGTAAGATTCCCCAAGGGGGGAACAACCTAAGACAGGCATGATCACATGGGAGGCTCCCAAGAAAGGACTTGGGAGGCTACTGCAAAAGGGAGTGATGGACCTTTGCCCCTTGGCTTTGACAAAGGCTGAGTCCTCATTCTGTCTGCAAGAAATTTCCTAATCTTTTGGCTGCCTTACTTCCCTTGCTCCACCTAAGCCTGAAATAATGATGGAGGGTGGTGCAGCCCTGTGCTGGAAAGGGCGGGTTCCCTGGGTGATCAGGCCTAAGAAAGAATATGTAAAATCCTGTGAAACTGGCTTTGTTTAGAATGCTCTCAATTGAATGATAAGGGTCCAAGGAAGAAGTAAGTTTGTTCCTCAAAGTTTTACAGCTCTTTAGCTACCTGACCCTGACTCAAAATAGGCCCTCAGAGTTCTTTGTTTTCTATTGTTTGATCCTTACTGCCTGGTAATGATTAATGAGCATTATCTGTATTCCTGTGTAAATGAACCCAATAAAAGGTCATTGAGGAACAGGCTCCTGGCCCTTCTTCTGTGAGAGATCCGCCACCTTTCCTCCCCAAGCAGATCATGTCTTGGTAGACTTATTCTTATTCGTGGCGGCCAGGGGTCCCTGTGGGCGGAGCCCCCCCACACCTGAACTTATACTTCCCAGCCTCCAGAACTGTGAGAAATAAATTTCTGTTATTGAAGCCACTGGCCTGTGGTATATGTTGGCAGCCTGGGATGACTAATATATCCTTCAGGAAATCCTATCTCCTGTACTAATCAAGAAACCATGCAATAGCCTTTCTTGAGTGTGACTACTGTATTTCCGGCATTGTACTTTAAATGTATTACTTCATTGTATTCTTAGAATCTCATGAAGCCATCTTACAAATGAGGAAACGAGGGTTCTGAAAAGAAAAGTCAAGGTCACACAGCTAGTAAATGTTGAAGTTTGAATTTGAACTCAGACTATGTGTGTGCCATGACATTTCACCGCACATTGTCCCTAATGAGACAGAAACTGTTGGCACTAAGAGACTGTGCTAGGATTTAATAGTGTGGGATGTTTCTGGCATAAATTTTTACCTGGATTATGCTTTTATTGATCACCTGCCAACTACCATCTATGAAAGGCCATATATGCCAGGCTTTAGAGTTTTTATTTTATCCTGTTGTTCAGAGATTGGCTAACTTTTTTTCTCCTGTAAAGTACAAGATAGTGGATATTTTAGGCTTTGTGGGATATATGGTGTCTGGAGCAATTATTCAACATGGCTGCTACAGCAGAAAAGCAGTCAGCCATAGGCAATAAGTAAGGGAATAATCTTGTCTGTGTTACAGTAAATTTCATTTATGAAAACTGAGAGTAAGTTGGATTAGGTCCACATACCATAGTTTGACAAGTTTTGCTATAGCCAGTAATGAATGATTGGGGCTGCTTGAGAAGGACTTGATCAAAGATGTGTTTTGCAGATGGACTTGGTAGCAATGTAGATGATGATTTGATGGACAAAGGAAATAGAGGCAGGGAAAGCTTAAGATGACTGAGACTTGGTAGGAGGCATGGAAAGAAAGGAGCATTTCATATCATGTATGAATATGTCAGGTGTTTGGGCTATGTGTCGATCCCCTTTAAAACTTGGAATTTCCCATTTTAAAAACTCACAAAAAATAGATTATGTGTCAGAGTAAGTCCATATTGATTTTTTCTTTCTATTTTACTTTATTGGCAAAGAAATCCAATAACCAAAGAATTTACACATAATCAAAAGCAAATCTCTCTCTCAATGTGTGTGTTTGTGTATGTGTGTGGGTGTGCATGTTATAGTCCAAGGAACCACACAAACCAAAGAACCTAAGAAAATCCATTGTGTTTTTATTTTTAATCACATTACTGAGCAAATCCAACCAAGGGTGAGGATGTAAAAATAAGGATGATGCTGAGGAGTCCATGCCTCACAAATTGCCGTAGCTTGAGCACAAATTAGGGTGGATGAGTTAGAATAAAATCATTCATTTACAGAATCTTCTTTGGGAGGAGACAGGAAGTAGGCTACTTGGTCCTTTATTTCCCTCTGTAACATCCTCTTTTATGAAAATGTTGGCGTGACAATTTCCTTGGGAGGCAAATGAGCTGGCAGAGTTGACTACATGGTTTAGCAGATGGAGAGGAGAAGACCCAGGGGGATTTTAATTTCCTTGGTCAAGATCACCCAATTAAACATTACTTTATCTAGGCAAAAGATGAAAACACTATGAATTTCTAACTACACGATCTCACAGCCACAAACTGGAAAGTGAACAATCCAGTTAATGAGCCAATTTTTGTCTACGTGATGACAAAACATTGGTTTGACTCATATTAGTTTTAAATTAGCCAGCTGTTTGGTTAACGCCATGCAAAACAACTGGCATTCCAAGCCACCCATTACTTCTTCCAATTTAATTGTATTGCCTTATAACTGTTAGCAAAAGAGCATTCACTTCTTTGTTCATGCATTGTTTAGCAGTTAAACACTTAGTGAGCACCGACTGCTTCCCAGGGCAGGGCACTGTACTTTATAATAAAGGAAATACAGACAAGAGTGAGACACAACCCCTGCCTGGGAAGTGTTTATAATTATATAAGGGGTATAAGACAATCAAACAAATGTTGGTAAATAAATAGCAGAATGTGACAAGTACCACATGTTGACCAAAAGTCTGATGCTTACAAACTATAAGACTTCTCTCATTGAGGAAAGAGCACCGATGCGACTCTGGTGTGTTGCATTCAGGTCCTAGTACTGCATGAAATAGCTGTTTGCCATTTATTTAGTAACAACTTTTCTGACACTCAGAACCCTCATCTATGAAAGAATAAGTTGCATTAAATTGTTATTAATGTTTTTTCTCACCAGGGTCTCTCACCATTAAGTTTCAGTATTTTAAGCTGGAGAAGGACATGAGTTAGAGTCCCTTTCAGAGGGAAAAAAAGGCTATTAGAGAAGAAAAAGGCTATCTCAGAGAAGAAAAGGGTGGAAAAATAGACGTTCTTGATGACACAACAGTGGATCTTAATTGATGCAGATATGTTAAGCACACTCTCTGTAAAGAAAAAGACTTGAGCCAGTTACATGTGTAAAAAAAATCATAACAAAGAGAACAATATCTATATTACTGGGGTAAATGTCTGAAAATAAAACCTTAGAAAACTGGACTGAAGTGGAAGCTCAAAATAGATTGAAATGTCTGTGACCAGTACTTGGGGGGAAAAGAAAGAATTCTTTGGATAACACCGTTTCTTCATAGGCAGCTGTATGGGGAAAGCAAAAACATGGAAGTGGGAAAGGCTATCTAGCGCAGGAGTTGACATCCTAGCAGGTCAGTCCTGGGTACTGACAAGACATGATTACACCAGTGGAAGAATGAAGCATCCTTACTGCACAGCACAGGGTAATGGTAAGGATTTCTCAGGATTCAGCTTCCAGATTCACTGTGTTATGGATGGCTGGGATCACCTTATGGAAATCTCTAGGACTACAGCTGACTAAGTCAAAGGCAACAAAATGAATTAACACTTTAAGAAGGATCTGGAAGTTTAATTCACTTGAACACCACGAATGAGTAAAACAATCATCACTTGTGCTAGAAAGCCTATGGTAAACAGTAACAGGCAACCTGTCTTTTGAGTTAAAATTAGCAAATTAGTTTCACCTAGAGCAGTGGACACAGAGGGTTTGTAATTAACTTGAGCTTCAAAACCTTTGAAAGTTTATGGGTATGTGAGATTGACCCCTTGAAGGAATGACCTCTTCCCCTATGTAATTCCTCACTACTAATGATTTCTTATCCCAGAAGACAAGGCAAAAGCAGCCAATTTAGAAGTTTAAGTTACAAAGTAGAAAACTAAAGAACCAGTAGCTGTGGCCTAGCCTAGGTTTGGTGGTGGGCATCACTATGTATACCCTGGGGCCAAATCTGTGGCATAGAGGCTTGTGTGAGTCTGAGGGCCAGATGTCCTTTCCTCTCCCCAAAATAAAACCCAATTTTTCTTTTTCCCCTCGCCCCTCCCTGCAAAAGAATAAAACAAAGCCTAGAACATCACTCTGAGCTTTCATTTTGCTAGAGATGTAGGGAAATTTCAGTGAAGTCAGTATTAGTGATAACACCAAGGAAGCTCCCCTCTCACTGTCAGGAAGTAGAGACTATAAAAGGCCAATCAGAAAGTTACCACAGTTGTTCAACAATGAAAGAACACTACAAAACAGTGAAAATCAGGGAAGAACCCTCCAAGAATAGACTCAACTAAGATCTCTTGGCTCTACCTTCAGGAACTGCAGGACATCCAGAAATTAGAAAAGACCATGTCGTAGCAATACAAATAAAGATGATGCTCAAGTACTTCTAGCGTAAACATCTGATCCAGTCAAGACTGGGTTTGAGTACCACGAGCAAGTCCTACCAAGGTACATGACAATGATTCTGATATCCCTTGGAGATATTGTAGTCTGCCAGTAAACACTATAATGTGCCCTGTTTCACCAGGTTTGGTAGTAGTGGATCTGTTGAAGGTTAGTTCTCCCTATAGCTTGTAGAACACCATGGCCAGCACCAAGCACTAGGAGATATTTAACCACATCAAACATGTCTAATGTACAATGCCTTACCCGCACATGGAGGCAGGGGGAAAATGAGCCTTTGTTTCCTTCTCTTTAGCATTGTCTGAGAAACACCCATGACCTGAGGCTCTTCTTGTACTTTTTGGTATCTTCAGCATTGAGCAGGAGGTGAGGTCCAGGTGAAAACTGATGTCAGTCCCTACAAACCTGGCTGTGGGATGTGCCCAAGGAGAGCAGCATGCCATCAGGTTAAATGACTCAAGGGCATTTCCAGAACAATCTAGGAGGATTGCTTTGTGGGAGATTAATGACCTAAGGGATCATTTCAAAGAACTGTTGGTTAATAGGATCATTACAGAATCATAGTCCATATGCCTCTTCAATTGGGATAGTGAAAAAGGAGTCTGAAAAAAATTGAAAGCATGTGAATTATCATACTGTTAATGCTGAACTAAAAGCAATCAATAGACTTCTTGTTAAGAACACCTACAGTTCACCTTGTTAGATGTGCAGAATGGGTATTACCAGATAGCAGTTCCAGCTGATGACTGTAAAGAAAACAGCTTTCATCAAAAGAACAAGGTTGCATCCATTTGCAAGGATGCCTTACCCTCTCTCAGAAGGCCCTGTTATAAACCCTCAGTAGAAAAGGTTGTTTGTGACAGAAACTTTCTTCCCTTGATCAGAAACTTCCACAGTTTCTTCATGGTATTATGTGAATTACCTCTCATCTGTGTGTTAGCAAAGGCCCCTGCTACTCAGGGAGCACTTGCTGTCCATGTCCTGCCCATGTCTGCTCAGTGCTCACCTCTAGGCTAAGTAAGGCTGCTTACTTTGAATAAGTGTGGTTTCTTATTAGCTACTTTATTTTTCTTGGCTTGGTAGCACAGTACATCAGTTATCAGAGCAAAAGTGATAGGAGTTCATTTCCCTAGGAGGAGGTCTCAAAGAAGAAATCGCCTCTGTCTCTAGAGATAATTCAAAGGTATAATCTGCACATGCTCCCATATTTCCCTGATGGAATCAAACTCCAGTTGCTCATGGTGGTAAAATGTACTCTCTATTGCCTTCCTTCTCTTTTCTGTGTATTTCCTATGTACTGGTGTTTCCTGGGACCACCTCCTTACTGACTCAAATCTTTGTTTTGTGGGTTGCTTCTGGAAGAATCTAAACAAAGACATTCAATATCAAATTTGTTCAAATTAATCTCAGATAATTTTTGCTCTTGGATGTGCCTAAAGATTAGGAACAGAAATATGTGTATGCACTTTTCATTTAAATACAAAGCTTCTATATTTTTTCACCTCTTGAAATAAAAAGGAAGATCAAAAGTCTGGTAGTTTCAGAATACAACCCACATCTTATCTATCTGGTGGTCATCTCAGCATCTTAACCGTGGAAAAGGGGGATAGGAGCTCATGTCTGCATCCTCTAGGACAGGGGTGTCAAACTTATTTTCACCAGGGACCACATCAGCCTCACAGTTGCCTTCAAAGGGCCTAATGTAATTTTAGGAGTGTATAAATGTAACTACTCCTTAACAGTTAAGGAAGAGTTCAGCACTGCTGCTGGGTAGAAACAAGTTGCTGGGCCGGATAAAACAAGGTGGAAGGCCAGATGTGGCCCATGGGCCTTGTGTTTGCCACCTGTGCTCTAGGACCTTAAAAAACGTATCACTCGAATTGAGTCTTCAATATCCCCCTCAAGCTTATTAGAAACAGAGAATGTCAGATTCCACCCAGACCTACTGAATAGTCCTATTATTTTTTTCATTTAAAATATTCTTTTTTTTTTAAGATTTTATTTATTTATTTTTAGGGAGGGAAGGGAGGGAGGGAGGGAGGGAGGGAGAGAGAGAGAGAGAGAGAGAGACATCAATGTGCGGTTGCTAGGGGTTATGGCCTGCATCCCAGGAATGTACCCTGGCTGGGAATCGAACCTGGGACACTTTGGTTCCCAGCCCGTGCTCAATCCACTGAGCTACGCCAGCCAGGACTTAAAATATTCTTAATTGAAGTGTTTATGGATGAAACTATGTGATACTAGGATATGTTTGTATATTCCAAAAAGAAAAAGAATGGATGAGTATGCAGACAAAATAAAATTGGAAGAAAGGTGTTAATTTTTAAAGTTATTGAATTAGTGTATAGAGATTTATTGTATTATGCTGTACACTTTTATGCATGATTACAATTTTCCTGAACAGACTGACAGCAACCAGAGGGGAGGAGGCAGGGGAATAAGGGTAGAAGGAATGGGAAGGGGAAAGGACTAGTTAAGGAAAATGTACGAATGACCCATGCACACAGACAACCAGGTGGGGACTGACTGTGGGAGCTGGGGGTGGGCTGGGTGGAGGAGAGCAAAGGGGAAAAATTGGGACAACTGTAAGGGAACAACAACAAAATATTTAATAAAAATAAAAATTAACATGGGGACTATATTAAGGATGGACATGGACATGAATTAAATGTCAATCTGATTTTTTTTTTTTGGAAAGCAACTTTTTATTTCTATCCAGCTTGTAAAATGTTCTCCTTATTCTTAGAATCTTATCATGACATATTTGATCTGTCTTTTCTTCTCAATCTTGCATGGAATTTGCTAGATTCCATCAATCTACAGATTCCAATGTATCTTCAGGATAGGGCATTTTCTTCTGCTGCTTGTGAAATTAAATAGTTTCTCAAATCTATCCTTTTTCTTCCTCTAGAACCTATATTATTTGAATTTAAGATTTTTGAATTTATCCTCTTCTATGATTTTCCTCATTATTCCCATTTGTGGGTATTTTTTTTGTTTTAAACATTTCTTTCATTTTAATATTTAAGACCACTTAGTCAAGTCTTAACAATTACATTTCATCTTCAAAATAATCTATTAACATTTTCATTTCAAACACCAAGTTTCTCAACATCAAAAAAAGTTATTTTTTCCTGATGTGCTTATCATTCCCCTTCAGCAGTACTTGGCTAAGAGCCACCATTGGTGGGGTTTTAATTTTCTCAGTGGGATTTGAGTCCAACTGCTAATCTACCTTAATGTGATAATACCCCAGGTGAAGAGAAATGAAACTGTCTGTGCATCTGCAGGCTACTCAAAATCTAAGTGTGTATAGGTCGCCTGGAAATCTTATTAAAATCCCAAGTGAATTTTAACTCAGTTGACCTGGGCTAGGGCCTGAGATTCTGCATTTTCATTAAGAAACCAGGTGATACCATTGTTTGGGGAGGCACAACACCATGCACAGCAAAGGGCTAGTGGGTATGAAACCGCAGTTTATTGGTCCCAAATAGACGCACCATCATGAAGACTTTTTCTGTTTGTATCCATGTGCAGAAGCTATCATTTCCCAGGCCTTGGTGTTAGAAAGGATACACACCACCTGTTTGGCTGGCTCGGAGAGACCATTATGTTTCCCAGGAGTGCTCATCTTTCCTCCTGGGGATTTGTGGGTCTCTGCAGGGCAAACTCTCTCCCCAGGATTCATATAATTTTGATCAGTGCCTCATAGCTCTCCATCATTTGTCTCCAGAGGCATTCTAAGAACAGAAGGACAAAAGGTCTTTCATTTCTCTCCATCTGTTCATGGAAGAGCCAAGGCCTGGCTCATACCCTCTAGGCCCAGTCAGTTGGTCCAACAGCTGCTTGGCTCAGGAAGGGTAGTTTGCTATTTATCTGAATTTCGGGGGGCATGTTCCAGTGTCATCTTCAAATATGAAGAACATCTCTACTATATTTTTTAAGCCAGGAAGTGGTTTTCACGATAACAAAAATATGTACATATCTTTAATATCTGTGAGTTTGATCTAAGTTTCTGTAAAGAGCCCAGATTTTAAGCAGGAAAAAAAAGAAGGGAAATCAGATGAAATTACATCACTAGGTTTTAAGGGAAGAGAGTTAGCATTCTGTTAGAGGAAACTCCCTTTGACATTTCGCTGGAGAAAGTCAAGATGATATTTTAAAACTCAAGGTCCTGAACAACTAAAAGAGAAAAAAGATAAGTAATTGAAAAGAAGGCAGAATCACAATATTCTCTACTCCTTTTTCTTCTGTGGAAGGATCCTGACACTGTTGGGCATGTAAGTAAATGAGAATAAGCCTTGTACATTGGGTTTTCCCCTCCCTATTCTTCAGGGAGTGTGGCATCATCTTTGTACCCTTCCTTTGCACTATAATAGAAGCAACCACACACATGTACTGTGCAAATGCTAGCAGTCCTATTTCATGTCTGTTCATTCCTGGAGATGTCCAGATATAACTTGTAAGATAGTTTCCCCTTTTTTCCAAAAATCAAAACTATGTTTTTTATATTTATAATAACCACTTAAGCCAACAGTGATACGCTTTACATAGGAACCATTTTCACTCTGTTGTAATGTGGTGGTTTGCATGGCGTACAAGGGAAGAGAGAAGAAGCTGCAAGCAGAGTATAAGGGCCTGCTGTGAAGAAGGAAAGGTCTCCTTTAGGAAAGCAATGTGCCTTTATCAGTGTGACCTAATGGGAGAGCACCAGACATAAAAATGCAGCATTCCCAAGTCTTGAAGCTTTCCTTCTTCCATCACAGCTGCAGTGAGAAACACTCCCAGAGAGACTGTATAATGGCAGTGGTGTTATCATTATCATTCCTGTGTAAAGAACAACTCGTTTATGCTTAAAGACTTTTTCCATTTTATTTTATTTTATTTTATTTTATTTTATTATTTTCCTTCATAATAATTCTGCCCATTTTATAAGATACCTTTGAAAATGTTTAAATATGATTTCAGAACTCAGCTTCTAACCAATATACTAGCTTTAACACAATAAATACTCATTTTCAGCTAGTCAATGTAGTTCTATTTAAACTATTTTCTTATAAAAGTTTAAAAGATCATCTATTTACAACCTTGATGCCACCTCTGGCATACTAGGGCACATGGGTGAACCAATGGCAATGCAGAAGGATTTTGTGAATCTATAGATAAACTCTGCAATCACGAGAACTTATTAAGCTATATTTCACCTACTACACTGGGGACATACTCATAAGACTATATAGATCTGGAAGAAACCTCTCAGGAGACTGTCAGATTTACAAATTTGTCTCCAAATATCTCAACACTATTCAAGACTAATGGTTGTTTGTTTTCTTTATAAATGTACTCTTGGACAGGAATCACATAATTTTCAAGTTTTTTTTTAAACCATCCAACTTATAAGAAGGGCTTCTATATAATCATCTAAAACCATCTCACTTATTTTAATAATGTTTTTTTCAAAAACTGTGTGATTTTTACTTTCTAGGGGAACCAAGAACATAAAATGAGGAAACTGAGCTGTGACGAGAGAGATCAGTATTAGAACTCTGTCTTCGGGCGCTAACCCACTGTTCTTTTGTTATTCTGCCTCCAAAGTAAACAAAAAATACAATGCATGTAAAAGTACTTTAAAATACTTTCATGCATTACTATTCAGAGTAACTTTGTCTTTTACTTTTTTACATTATTTGTAAAATAAGTTGTCACCATAAGTTGTCACCTTGTGGGCACAGTATAAGAAAGGCTGATAAAGGCATATATAATACAATACCAATTTCTTTAAAGGTATGCTGCAACTGGTTAACAAATTTTCCTGAGCTAAGACAAAATTGTTTAATCCATGCTATTTCACTCATAAACAAAGGGAAGAAATTGAACTACATTATTTTAAGACTTCTTCCCATTTACCACTATTTGAATCAGTTCAGTTTTGCTTTATGAAAGTTTCCTGATACTTTCAACACTAAATGTTACCCACCATATCCACCATGAAAATATCCAGGGTTTCATGATACATACCTTTATAAAAGGAAACTGACATGAACTTTACAGTTTAGTCTAGTGTGATTCATAGAAAAGATCTCTCTGAATCCAGCCTGTGTTTCATCAATGTTATAGGTATGGAGTTGGCAGTTGTAATCTTACATGTTATACTTTCCAGTTATGTTCTGGAATCCAAAATTTTTTTTGAGAAATTAAAGTTAATCAGTTCATCAGAGAGCAGTATGACACTCATCTGCAAATTACAATTTCTTTTTATACTTCAAAATTTCTCTCCCACCCTCAGGAATACACTATAATTTCAATGACACACTCTTTATAAACAGAACACAGAAATAAATGGGACTTGGGGAATGGATTAGAATTGGTCTTTGCAAAATAAGAGGGCCTCAAATTGCACATTCTTATGATAAGCTACACCCAGTGAATACAATTGTGAGCCTCCTGCAACTTGCTGCAGGATTCCTTTCCTGTAATGTATCCGAGAATGGAATGGTGTCTTATCCCAAAGATTTAAGGACAAAGACTAGAACAAATAATGTCGAAATCATCACAACCTCCTTTAATTTTTCCCAGTCTACTCAAGGCTTCAACGTTACCTTACCCCATCAATCCCTTCACAATCAACAGATGGCCCAGTCTTACAATAGTGCTATAGCAGTCTCCTGAATATAATTTACTACACCTCCTTTTCCCACCTGAATCGCTATCATCACTCATTCTACGTTTTGCATTATACCGAGGAAGCCACCAGGGCTTAACGGTCAGATCTGCCTGGGTTCAATACACTGTAGCTGAGCAACTTTGTGCAAATTTGTTCATCTCTCTGCAATTCAGTACCCTTAAAATGGGAATGATAATACTTCCACTTCCACCACAGGATGTTATAAGGTTTCAGGATGAAGTATACCTTTCTACATAAATGTGCTTGGTAGATTGGCTCTAGTTGGCACACCATAGGTGCTCAAGAAATAGTTATTTTTATTTTTACTTCTGAGAAAAATGTTTCTTTCATTCTCAGAAAGGCTAATTTATTCCATCTTCTCTAGGATCACCAAATGTCTTCCACATGTGCTCAGCATTTTAGTCATTAAAAAAAACTTCTTCCTGGGCTTACAAATGTGTTCAGGTATACCTTTTATTAAGTGTACAACTCTATGAGATTCAATAAATGTATACTCTCATTTAACCACTACCATAATAAAAACAGAGTTCAATGACCCCCACCTCTAATTTCCTTTGAGCCTTCTCCTTACCCCCAGTTTCTGATAATCATTGATTGATCTGTTTTTTATTCCTATAGTTTTGCCTTTACAAACACATCATGTAAATAGAATATGTGGCTTTCTGAGCCTAACTTCTTTTATTTTGTTTAATGCATTTGAAATGTATTCATTTTATTCCATATACATACTATATATATATATGTATATATATATACATACAAATGACTGATATATATATATCAGTCATTTATTCCTTTTAGCAGTATTCCATTGGATGGAAACTTTAGCATTTTCCAGTTATGTGTGTTCTCCATTCTCCAGTTGAAAGACATTTGAATTATTTCCAGTTTGGGGCAATTATAAATAAACTAAAGCTGAGTTTTAAATTGCATTTGTTAAAATAATTATTTTTAATTTTTACCTTTAGCTATTTGAGGTTCAAAAGCAGTTGCTTCTTCCATCCCTACAAATTCATGAATTCATAGATGCTGTTATCCGTATTTTTTGTTTATGCTTGCAAAATGGCAATTTCTGTGTGAGCTAACCTTCTTGTAATAATTTGCCAGACTCAGGCTATGTCAGCCAAAGCCTGTTACTATTATTCCGTTTTCCAATTTTTTCCCCTTAGGACAAAAAGTTCATTAGATACATAATTAGTCATCCATATCATTGTGAGCACCACTTTTATGATAAGTTTTGCTACTGCAGAGCAGGGAGAAATATTCTATCCTCAAACGATAATTTTCTTCCCACCTGCTTCCCAGCCTCCATGCCAATGCAATAAATTTTGGGTTTCCTATTACGATACTTCCAAAATTCTAGATATCAATTTTTACATTAATCATTTTACAGTGTAGTAGCAAATGCACCCAAAGTCTAGTGACTAAATATGATAGCATTTTACTTTTCCCTAGTGCTTCCCATTGAATACCGGCAGGTAGAGGGCATTCTGCTCATTGTGTCACTTAAAGAGCCATTCTGACAGAGGTGCTATCTCACTGTGTACTTCAGTTATTACTGGAACAGCAGGAAAGAAATTAGCCAAAACCAGCCACAATCCACACCTAACCTGAAAGGCAGTGAGGCAGTACAATCCAACCATGAGGCTAGAGATAGCTGACAGTGTTTAAAGGACAGTGCGACTACGACAGTGTCTAATTCTTTCCCCAAGTGTTTGGCCAATTTTTCTAACACTGTTTACTGATTACATCCTTTGTGCAGTACTTTTAAATGCCACCAACTTAATGCTCATATGTAATAAGTCTGTTATCAGACTCTATTTCACTCTGGTCTTTGTTGCTTCATGTAACTGCCCCTCAAGTACCACAGCTACCTAAAACTTTCTGATGAGGAAGAGCAGGACCTTCTTCGTCACTATTCTATGTAAAACCTTTTGTGGACCTTTGTTTTCAGTTATTATTTGTAAGAATTATTTTATCAGCCTAAATGCACAAGTGATAAGTGGATACAAATCAACATAAATGTTCCTCTTTGATCTCTTTTCCATTTTCATTCTGCTCTCAAGATACCTTTGATCTATATTTGCCATTTATATTTTATACTTGTACATGCATATACTGTTTTAACATAAACTGTATCACATCATCTATGTTGTTTAACTACTTTAAAGTTTTAATTTGTTTGGGGGTGAAAACATGACTTCAAAACATGATTTGAAGTCTGTTAGTGTGTTTTATGGTTCAGCATATGATTTGTCTTAGTGCATGTTCCATGTGTTCTGGAAATGAATGGGCATTATGTAGTTGCTGGATATAGTATTGTGTAAATGTCACTTAGATCAAGTGGATTGATAGTGTTGTTCAAATCTCCTATATGACCTGTACTCATAGTTTGTGTACTTATTGCATACTGAGAGAAGTATTAAAATCTCCAATTTGGCGAAAATATCCACTTCTCTCTAATTCTGTTTATTTTGTGTATTGTAAAATATGATTATTAAGTATATTCATGTTAGAATTGTTGTGTTTTGGTGTGTTGACTATTTTGTGATTATAACATGACCCTTTAATGTGTAGTGATGCTTCTTGTCTTGAAGTCAGTGTTGTCTGACATTGAATAGCATACTGGGTTTCGTGTGCTGAGGGTGTGCACGGTGTATCTTTTTTCATTTTTATATATATAATTATATTTACAGTGGCTCTCCTACAAGCAGAAAATAGTTGGGTTTTGCTTTTTTATGCAGTCTGACAAATTCTGAATTCAAATTATTGGTATGGTCGAGATAAAATCTCCATGATGTTATTTGCTTTCTACTTGCTCTGTTTCTTCTTCCTTTTCTATCTTGTTTGGGGTTAGTAAATTTTTTAACATTTTATATTCTCCCTTCTATTGGCTGTTTAGCTAATACTGTCTTGTGAAACATTTTGCTCTTCTTTTTGTTGTTTTGTTTTTGGTTTCTGATATGTTTCCTTTGGGGTTATAGCATGCATCCATTAATCACAGTCTCCTTGAATTAATATTATGTCACTTCACATATTATGGAAGGAAAAACAGTAGTAAAATTCAGTTAACAGTGCTCCCACTCTTTGCAATAATGAATCATATATTTACTTCTACATATATTATACACCTCACGATATAGTGTTTTAATTTTGTTTTAACTAGTCCATGCTTAAAAATTTAAGAAAATAAATGAAAAATATTTTATCTTTACCTTTGTATGTAATCTTTCCAGTATTATTCATTACTTCCTGTCTATCTAAATTCCCATCTGGCATCAATTTCCTGAAGACATTCATTTAACATTTCTTGTACAGTTGTGAATTCTGCTGGCAACAAGTTCTCTCAACTATCCTTTATCGGAAAATTTATTATTGTTCCTTCATTTTCAAAAGATATTTTTGCTAGATCTAAAATTCTACGTGACACTTCCACTTATAGCCAATGCGGGAATAAGATGGTTTAGAATTGCCTCTTTCTGTCAAGTAGAAAATGGAAAAAGTATAGAAAACAAAAGAGATTTTCAGATGGGGGGCAATAGACAGCATATCCCTTGAAAAGGAAGAAAAGTGAGTTCAGTGCTGTCATTGCCTTGGCTCTCTGACTGGAAGTCATTCCCAGATTTTTAGCACAGGAAAGGTAAAACCAAGAAGCAGCCAACACTATCACCGAATTGAGAAGACAGAGATTGAAGACAAATGCAGCCAGAATTTAGAGTTTAGAATATTGAATGAGTTTTGTCAGTCTTGATAGGGTCCTTTGCTTCCAGGGATCTAACTGCCTACCTTTTCTGTCTGATTTGGTTGCCTTTAACAATCTTGCTTCTATTGTTTCCTCCACAATTTATAATTATTGGCAGCAGAAGAGTGAATCTGGTATTCCTTTATTAATAGAAGCTGGAAGTCCTATAATTTATTTTACCTGCAATATATCCTCAGTATCTTTTGATGGCACTTACCATGTCTCATTCCTTTTAGTGCAGAGTAGCATTCTATAACACGCACAAAGCCCAATTTATTTAACCATTCTTCAGTGACAGGCAACTAAGTAATTTATAGGGTTTTGTTATTATAAAAAAAGAAATCATTATATTACATACATATCTTTTACATGTGTTCTAAAAATTATATAGGTTGGAGTTCCTGAATTGAAATTGTTATGGCAAAGGGTCTACATATTTTAAATACTTATAGTTTTTACAAAGAGCCTCCACTAAATTAAACTTTTCACTATACATTTTTCTTGTTTCATTTACTCAAGAATTCCTTCACCATCAGTTTATCAAATTCCTCTTATAAATACCATTAGAGTTTCTTTCAGATTAGTATTTTTAAATTTTATTTATTTTGATGTTTTTCATGTAATTTTAATTGTCTTTTATATTTTAGCTAATTAAAACTTTTGTTGCTGGTGTCATTGGTGTTATCTATACTGTGAATATACTTCATTTTGTATTTGCATCAAAAACTGGTAAAACACTAATTAGGGAAAATTTGACAAACACAAAGAAAAATACTTTTAAATTAGGGGAAAGCATTCATTTTCTTTCTTCTTGGGACATTTTTTGAATTTTTTAATTATATGGTTTTAAACAATTTGATCATAAAGTGTATAAAATATTGTAAGATATTTTTCTACTTAACATATGAAAAGCATTTCTTCTCCTGTTATTGACTCAGATTCTTCTCACGTTCGGTTGTTTGAAATAACACTACAGTGATTTTGTACAATCTGTTTAGAATAGTTTCCCAGAAGTGGAATTACTTGGTATTGATACATATCTAATAAATATTCCTAAATTGCTTTTAAAAATATTTGAATATTTACATTCACATTATTAAAGTGTTTATTGAATTATACCCTTGACAATGATTTTACTTTTGCTAATTTCATGAACAAAATAAGTGGTTTCCCAATTTTTTAATTTACAGATATTTTATTAATAAGAAAGTTGAGTCCTGGCTGGCATAGCTCAGTGGATTGAGCAGGGGCTGCAAACCAAAGTGTCGCAGGTTCAATTCCCAGTCAGGGTACATGCCTGGGTTGCAGGCCATGACCCCCAGCAGCCGCACATTGATGTTTCTCTCTCTCTCTCTCACTTCGCTCTCTAAAAATAAATAAATAAAATCTTAAAAAAAGAAAAAGAAAAAGATTGTGAAGTCTCTTCAAACTGAGATAATAGCTTTAAAGAAAAAGAAAGTTGAACATCATTTTACAGGCTTCTTAATCAGTTAATTTCCTTCTGTGGAAAATTATTAATTTCTTACAATCATTTACTTTGGTTCTCACACATACTACTCTCTTCTACTAACATACTAATCACTGTCCTTCATTCAATAAAGGCTTTGTAAAGCCTAGTCAGTCAAACTTTCTTAAATTCTGCAATTATTCTGGTTATGTATCAACGTCCATCCAATCTCTTTGCCTCTCATTTTACTGACTTTCTCACTTCCAATGACTTCCATCTTTACTTCATATTTGCCACACGCATCACTGCCAATGTTTCTCAAAGTTATAAATTCACGATTTCTCTCTGACCTGAACCTCTCTCACCCTACCAGCTCTCCTCTTTTATTATTAATGTAACACTTTTCCCTCATATAATTGCCAAGTAAGAAAGAATCATCAGCATTCTCTGTTTGTCCAAATCTATCTATGATCTACCTGTAAAACATTCTTTTTCTTCTGATCAACATCAACTACATGAAATATTTTCATAACCATTTTGTAGGCTTTATCTCTCTGTCCCTTCATCTTTAATTTGCATATTTTTTAAAAAACTCAACCCACCTCACTTCACCTGTCCTCCTTCTCTCTGAGGGAACTTTACTTGGTGAGCACTGCTGATGATTGGCACCATTACAAATTCAACACCGTTTGCCTCAGCTGGGCCTTCACTGCTGCTCAAGAATCCCATGTATTGGCATTTCCTCTAGTTGCTTCCACTCTCAGCAACTGTCAACAATCACTACCATAAACTTTCTTCACTTTCCTCAGACTAGAAAGATACCTCTTCCAATGTCACTTTCAGAGCATGATCTCAGACATTACCTCGCAGGAAACAGTAACCAAATTCTGCTTTCCTTCTTGCCTTTTTCCCTGACACAATTTGAAAGGATTTTTTTCCCTAACTGAAGTTAATGGCCTCTATTCTTGTTTTTCTGGTTTCTCTTTCATTGGTCACTTCAGGTCTCTCCTGTGTCTTCACCATCACCAGTGAACAAGGTTTTTGTTGTTGTTTTTGTCAGCACTTAACTTCATTTACTCAGGCCTCTTTCATGTTGAAGACATAGAGGAAAGAAAGAGGGAAGGAAGGAAAGAAAGAAACAAAGAAAGGAGTCAGAGGGCAGGAAGGAGAAAGAGGAACTTCCTTCAAGACTCCACTAGCTTAATATGCTTGGTAAACAAAAGGTTATGATAAACATTTGTAAAATAAATGTGGAAAAGCATTAAGTTTCAGAGTGATAAACCTTGATTTATGAGCTCCTCAGTGTCAAGGAAGAAAACTGGGTCATCCCTCTGGAACAGTAGGTATAAATCCAAATGATGTCTTAAAAGATATACCTAACCCACCCCCCACCTATTTTGACAACAAGGATTACACACAAAAATGAAGTACTATGCACATGTATGTTTCCTAATCATGTATATATATAATGGAAATAAAGTTTAATCTTTCAATAGAGGTAGAAAATTTCAAAGGGACAGAGAACTCCCTTCATTGAATTCAATAAAATTCCCCTATATACATTAATTTTTCATTCTAATTGTTATAAAATATTGTGTGTATGTGTACTTTATTTTGTTGAGATTTTACTGGTTTAAGTTAGAAAGAAGAGTTTGTACTTCACAAACCCTAAAATATTTCACTGTGTAACAACTTTAATGGTGGCGATTTGCTTTAGAAATACTGTCATTAGAAGCATTAGAAGCAATACGTCAATGGAGCATTTCTTACACAAATCTATCAATGATATCTAATTATTTTGTTTTGTGAATTATTTAAAAGAGTTTAAAATTTAATTTTCAGATTCAATTGTTAAAGTGAATACATTTTACATTGATTTTAATATTAGGAGTAGCAACTATAAGTTCATTGTACATATAGATTCTTATAAGATTTCAGATTACCTTTAAAAATAGATTCCTTAAAATTTTCAAATGCATACTAAGACTTGAAATGTATTATTTCATGCACCAGATGTCACTGTTTCTACATGCTAGCAACATGAAGCAACAAATTTTGGCAGTTAAAAAATAAAACAATTTACTTTGTATTTTTATTCTTAAGTATACAACCATAAGAAATGTATAAATGTGTAAAACAAAAAAAAATACTATTCATAATATCCAAAACTAGAAACTTGGAGTTTAGAATAGAGGGACTGAGCAAAAAAGAAAAAAAACAAAGTACTCATTGACAGGAAAACAATGCGGGCATTGCTGGGAGGAGGGCAGTGAGAAGGGAGCTGGTTGGAGGTGGAAGGGGATATAGGGGGCACAAATAATGATGGAAATTATATAAAATAAAGAGTAGAATGATAACTGTATAGGGAATGTGTACATACAATGGAAATCTATGCAGCAATGACTGACAAACTACAAGCACACAAAACAAATCCCAAAAACATGTAGAGGGGAAGAAGTCAAATACAAAAGGACATATTATAGGATGCCATGTCTTTTATAAAGTTCAAAAACATGCAAACTACTCTATGGTTTAAAAGGAGCATGAGGGGTCACTGCTGTGGGGAGACTGTGGCTGAAAAGGGTGAGAAGGGGCTTCTAGGGTTGTGGTAACACTCTGTCTCTTGACCTGGGTGGTGGGTATAGAGGTTTATGCAGTTTGTGAAAATTTATTGAGCTATAATTTCATGATTCATACAATTTTATTTACGTGTTATACTTTATATAAACAGTTAATGAATGCTTAAGTGTAACTAATTAATTGAAACTAAGTTAATAAACTCCCAGATCTACTCAGGATATAATTCAAATTTAGTGATTATACATATTGGGTAAAATTCATGAATTCCCAAGCTTTTCTCTGGAGTTGACTTTAAATCCCTGGATATTTTTGTTTGACTCCCATGGCTGATCTCTTCTGTAGCCCAAGAAAAATTCCTTCACCATTTTTCCCACTTCATCCTGCTGTGTGCACAAAAAAATGCAGCTTTCATTGATCAGCTTCATTCAGCATGTGTGAACCATTTTCCCTCTACTGACCCTCTCCCTTTAGCATATAAATCTGTTTCAGTTTCTTCAGTCTTCAAAAGCAAAATAATCCTCTCTGCTTCTCAGTTCCCTCTAGCTAGGTGTGCTATTGTCAAGGTAGAAAAGTACTTTTTCTATACCATGTTATGCTTATTATTTGAAGGCCTGCAAATTAAGGTGAGAAAAGACAGATTAGCAAGAGAAAAAAATATTTTTTCTTTTATAACCAGGCATACTTGGTTCCATATCATCACCTCCAAGCATGTCTCCTACGGCAACACATAAATCCATAAAAGTTGTTTTTCCTAAGGTCACAAGAAATCTTGATATTGCAATTACCTTTCCATCATTCCTTGAGGCATTTCACATTATTGATAACTATTTCTTGGGTAGAGCAAACTTGTCTGGAGTATCATAAGTCCTCCCCTACTAGAAAACGTTGGTGAGGGGGCATGGATTTAGGCCTATATAATCATGTAAGCCACATAATTAAGTTATATTTTCTTTAGGTAAAAGTAAATCACATTTCTTTTATTCCTCCTCTATATGAATCATATTATATATTGATTTTATTATGGTGTAAATAGGATATATTAACTATAAATCTAATTTTTACATGATTAAGACAGTATTAAAATATTTGTTAAAAGGGATCCACTAGATATAATAGTTTGGGAGTCATTGGTAAAATCTGTAGATCAGCCACTCTACTTAGTGAGGGTCAAGTGATGTTCCCTGGCTGGCCATTACCACCTTCCAGTTCCACAAATAATCCATAATGATGGCCAGAGGAAAGAAGCCAAACTTACTTACTCATAAAAGATTCTCATTTTAAAGCTGATTAGTTTCCTCAGTGCCCCAATTACTTCTGTCTGTCCAGTGCCTAAGGAATATACTAAAGGAATATTATCAATAATTTCAATAGTTGTTATCTCTCGCCTCATATTTGCCTACCATTTATCATCATGCTTTTTTATAGGTAGATGTTAAACTCAGTTTAACTCAAACTTTTAAATGTCCACGATTAAGAAAAGGGTATAGTTTTCTGGTGGATAAATAAATGGTCCTCTTGGTGGTGAAGGGCATGTGATTGTAATCTTCTGTATCAGGCATAGAACTAACAACTTTGACATATTGCCTCATTTTATTTCCATTATAAGGAGAATATATACTACTACCTCTATTTTATAGGTGAGGAAATTTAGGCACAGAGAAGTTAAGTAACTTGCACAGGATCACATTTTTAAAAAATGAAATAGCATTGCAAATATGAATTCCTCGTGTCAAAGTTATGTCTAGGAAAATTCTACCTTGCCATGAGAATCAACATTATAGAGACATCTAACACAAAGAGTAAGTTAGTGTGGGATGAGTCTTTCTCGATGTGCAATATCAGGAGGTGTGTTTGAGGCTATACTCACATGAAATGGGGGCATAAGATACAGCTGGCCCTATCAAATCTGGTTTCTATTTTTGCTGCTCATTTTCTTTCTTTGCAGAATTTCTGTTCAATGGTCAGGATGAAAGGATGTCTCATAGTATATGTGTCTATTTCCAGAAGCAAAGAATCGGAGCAGAGGCACTTCAGTAGCCCTTATGAATGAATGGCTTCAGAAAGTGTCATTTTTCTCTTTTGCCTTCAAACCAGAATCTGGGAAAGAGCTTAGTAGAAAACTATAGTCTTAGCCATACCGAGTGACTATTCAGTTTGCTACTTTCAACATTAAGATCCTTGAAAAGTTATACCATTTCCAGACAATTATTTTTTCTCAGTATTACAACTTTTTAAAAACCTAAAATGCCTTAAGTTACTTGTGTACATTAAATTATATTTTGGCATTATAGTTTTAGGCAAAATCACACCAACCCATTTATCACAAGATTGTCTAGTGAGAGAATATCATATGAACAAATCTAAATTGTACTCTATGTTTGGATATACTCAAAAGGAATGAAACAATATCTTCTCTGATTTTTTTAGTCTATTGTGAACTTGGGTTACTTCCAAATTTTTGGTAGCACTCACATTTTACTCTATTTTGCCCTAAACACCTTTACACTAAAACTGTTTGAGCTGTAAGTTTAGTAAAGATTTATGTAAAATATCCATGAGCCTTAGAAAGACCAAAAAAAAAAAAGGTTTAAAATGGTGTGAAGAGAAGACTATACCTGCCAAAGAATGAGTCCTTTGCACCCATAGGCTTCCCTCTACTATTCACCGTCTTTTATCAAGTCTTATCTCCCTGTGTGGGCAGGCTCAATAAACCATAGTCATGTTACATTTTAGGGGAAAACTTATGTTTACTTTCAGTTATGTTTTGTTATTCCTTATATTAACTTGTTTTTGTTGTTTAATTGAAATATTTTTCTATCTGTGAACATTTTTTGATTCCCTTGGTTTGAAATGGAACACATCATAAAATTGCCCATTTAAACTCATGGTAAAATTGTTTAATTTAAGTTTTTTTTACATTACAGTTTTCAGGAGAAATTGAAGGTGCTTACGAAAGAATAGATGTATTTACCTGTGGCTTCTGAACCCAAACTCAAATTGCTTCCCCTCTACCAGCCAGAGCTCCCATTGTACTATATGAATCTCAGGGAGTGCTACTGATGTGACCTGTGGACGCGATTGTGATTCAGTGGGTTGCTCCTAACACAAAGTACACAAGAGAAAAGAAGCTTCATTGTAGACATGACCGCAGCTGAAAAATTTCTCTCTCGTTTCTCACACTTATAGTCGAGTATAAGAAATTTGATAAATTAAGGAATGGGTAAATGAGGAAATTTGGGTACAAATTAATATTGACACTGATAAATCTCCTTGTACTTGTTAATGAAAGTGCAGAGTAAGAAGGATTCTAAGAGCTATACAAATGAGAACACAAAAGCTTCACGAATTTCTTCTTTGGGACATGTTTTCTTTCATCCCTCTCTACTACCTGACTCCTCATCCCCATTTTGAAATAAAAATATCAAGAAAAATTGATAAATGGTAATCTACCAATATAAATGTGTATAAAAATGTAATAACTTAATGAAAACAAAGGTTGAACATTCTACTAGACACTGCAGCTTATATATTGTAAAATTGTCCTGGCTTAAAAATTCCTTCCTGAACAACTATATGAATTTTTCAACCACATTTTATTTTATTACATCAGTTTTAAAAATCAGGCATTTTTTCCTATATCATTAGACACTAAATAATTATATTTTCTTTGGGAAAACACTATCTTTTTTATTTGTTTAACTACAGTTTAACAAGAAACTGCCCAGATCCCATCTGTCACCCCATTCTGCCCTGTGTAAATTGTTTACTCTCAACTTTAATAATAATATATCAGATTAAGTTGTAAAACTAGTCTTTTTTTCCCTCTTGATCTAAAAAAAATGGATAGGCTCAGTGTGAACTCAGATGAAAACCCTGGCTCAAAACTATTCATTGTTATCTCACTTCACAACCTTCATCAGAGTTACTGGGCCTCTGCAGAGCACCTGGACTGTGTTGAAAGAGGAACAAAAAAGACAGAATCTCTGTACTTCTGTCTAGTTGGCAAGGTAGATGATTACCAAGATGATTTTGAGTCTAGTTGGCAAGGTAGATGATTACCAAGTAAACAAATATGCAGTTAAAAATTGCAGTAAGTGGTATGACTCAGACAGTGTAGGAAGAGGGGATGATGATGAGGAAGATCAAGAAAAGTTTCCCTAACCCTAAGACCTGAAAGTCAAGAGGTGGTCCATCATTTTAATGACACAAGCAAAGGATCAAAATGAGAAAGAACAGCATGTTCAAAGACCCTCAATAGGAAAAGATGAGAACAGTCACAGATGGATTAAGCTTCTGCTTTCTCTCTACCTCCAGCATGAAGATTGAGAGATTTAGAATACATGAGCTGTGCTACAGGATCTTTATGTGAAGATTCTGAATCCCTCATGAATCCTAAATCCTCATGATTCATGTATCCCGTCATGAATCCTGTACCAACAGTAGTCTGTGCAGCAGCTCAGAGCTCAAGTGCAAAAACCTTTACTTTTCTATAACTCATGTTCTAAGTCTAAAAGGTTAGAAATTTTCCAATTATTTCATTGATATTAGAAAATGTCGGATTTTCTGAACCAAAATTAGAAAGACAGGTTAATATTCATGATGAATAAACATACAAAAATTCTCAATAAAATGTTAGCAAATTGTATTCAACAACATATTAAAAAGGACCATGCACCATGATTTAGTAGGATTTATCTCTGGAAGAGAAGGGTGGTTCAATATTTGTAAATTAATAAATATAGAATGAGAAATAAAAATCATATAATAATTACCATACATGAAGAAATGACATTTAAGCATGTTTTCATGATAACTCTCAAAAATGGGTATAGGAGAAACACACAAAACCAATTAAGGTCATATATAACAAGTTCACAGCTAAAATCACACTTAGTGATGAAAGATTAAAAGCTTTCCTGCTAAGATCAGGAACGAGACAAAACAGGTCCATTCTCGCCACTCCTATCCAACGTAGTACTAAAAGTCCCAAATGCAACAATTAAGAAAGGAAAACAAAAAGACATATAAGACAGAAAGGAAGGAGTAAAATTTTCTTTGTTTGCAGATAATATAATCTTATATGGGGAAAATCCTAAAGATTCCACCAAACATCTCTTAGAACTAAATCAACAAATTCAATAAAGTTAATGGATACAAAATCACACATACAGAAATTAGTTGCAGTTTATACACTAGCAACAAAATATCCAAAAAAGAAAAAAGAAAAAAATCTCATTCACAATAGCCTTAAAAATAATATAATGCTAAGGAATCAATTTAACCAAGAAGGTGAAAGATCTGCACCCCAAAAACTATAAAACATTAATAAAATAAATTAAAAAAGACACAAATAAATGGAAAGGTGTTCCTTGTTCATGGATCAGAAAAAATAATACTGATAAAATTTTTGTATTACCCAAAACCAACTATACATTAAACGCAATCCCTATCAAAATTCCAATAGTACTTTTCACAGAAACAGAAAAAAAAATAATGCTAAAATTTCTGTGGAACCACAAAGGACTCTGAATAACGAAAGCAATCCTGAGAAAAAAAATAATGCTAAAATTTCTGTGGAACCACAAAGGACTCTGAATAACGAAAGCAATCCTGAGAAAAAGGAATAAAGCTTGAGGCATCAACTTCTTGAGTTCAAACTATATTGCAAAGGTGTAGTAATTTTTTTAAAAAGTATAGTACTGTCATAAAACTGACAGAAAAATGAAGAATTGAGAAACCAGAAACAAACCTTCCTTAATACCATCAACTGATATTTGACAACAGAGCCAAGGATAATACTCAATGGGGAGAGGGTAGTTTCTTAAAAAAAAAGATGTTGGAAGAACTGGAAATCATATGCAGAAAAATGAACTGGACCTCTATTTTATGTCACTCACTGAAATTAACTCAGAATGGATTAAAGACTTGACCATAAGATCTGACATCACTAAACTCCTATAAATCATACGGCAAATTCTCCTTGACATTGTTCTTGGCAATTGTTTTTTTTTTCTTTGCATATGCCAACAAAAGCACAAAGCAACAAACACAAAAATAGAGAAGTGGAACTACATCAATCTAAAAGGCTTCTGCACAGCAAGAGAAACAAGCAACAAAATGAAAAAGTGGCTCATGGAATGGAAGACAATATTTACAAACCATATTCCTATAAGGATTTAATATCCAAAATATAGGAAACTCATACAACTTAAGAGCAAGAGAACAGCAACTCAGATAATGGGCAGAGAAACTGAAGAGACACTTTTCCAAAGAGACATACAAATCCCTAACAGGTACATGAAAAGGTGCTCAACATTATGAACCATCAGAGATATACGAATCAAAAATCGCAAGGAGATATCAACTCATACCTGATAGAATGGCCATTATTAAAAAGGAACCCCCAAAACAAACAAACAAACAAAAAAACAAGAGATAACAGGTGCTGGTGAGGATGTGGAGAAAAAGGACAGTAAGGGTGTACCTCAAAAAAATAAAAAAAAATAGAACTATCATATGATCCAGCAGTCCCACTTTGGAGTATATTTCCGAAGAAATTAAATTAGAATCTCAAAGATATATATGAACCCCTGTTTTTTGAAGCATTATTTATATTAGCTGAGATATGAAAGCAACCTAAGTGTCTGTCTACAGATGAATGGATAAAAAAAGGTATTTGTAATGGAATATTTTTAAGCCACAAGAAAGAGGAAAATCCTACCATTTGAGACAACATGGATGAACCTTGATGGCATTATGCTCATTAAAATAAGTCATACAGGGAGAGACAAATACTGTATGATATCACTTACATGTGGCATTAAATAAAGCCAACTCCTAGAAACAGAGCGTAGATGGTGGTTGCCAGGGGCTGAGAGAAGGCAGGGAGAAGGAGAGATGTCTGTCAAAGGGCACATTATTTCAGTCATCTAATGAACAAGTTCTGGGGATCTAGAATGTGCCACTTAGTGACTGTAGTTAACCAACTATATTTTAAACACTTGAAAGTCGATGAGGGAATAGATCTTAAATGTTCTCACCACACACACAATGATAACGATATGAGATGATGAAAGTGTTAACTAACTCTTCTGTAGTGATCATTTCAAAATATATCCATGTATCAAATTATCAAGTTATATGCTAAACTTACACAATGTGGTATGTCAGTTATATTTCCATAAACTTGAAAAACATAAATAAATGAACTATAGCTGTGAGTATAATGGATTTTTTGAGCCCTGTGAGTTCCAACAAATCACCAACCCAAGGGTCCCCCAACACAGTAACTAACATGTACAACGTGCTAACTACATTCCAGGCACTGCTCTAAGCATTTAGGTATATGAATTTTTCTAATCCTCGAAAGCACTCTTTTAAGTAGAAAATGTGACTATTATCATTTTAAAGATGAGGAAACTGAGGCACGAATGAAATAGATCACTTGCCTAAATTACAGAGCTCAATTCAAATCCAGGCAGTCTTCATCTGGAAGCTTGAAACTCAGCTGCTGGGTGAATGCACAGAAGGGTAGAAGGAAACCCCAAGGAGTCGTTGAACGATGTGCCCAGGTAAGTGTTCACTCTGTCTTAATCCTCTCTGCTTGGCTTCCTTAGCTCAAATCATAGTCTTCTGTTTCTCTGCTTACCAGAGGTCCTGGAAATCATGCATGTGTCTCTGTCATTAAGAGCCAAGGTTGCCTCCTAAGTACTTCCTAGGAGGATTTAATTGCTTAGAAACATAAGACAGGCAATCCTTGTGGGATCTTGTCCAGAAATCAGAGGATGGCTGTACCCAATCCCTTCACTCTCTCTTCTTCGTTATCCAGGAATACTTCTGTAGCTAGAGAGTAGTATTGGGGGTGGGGGGCAGCTTACTCTCTAAATCTTGGAGTTACCAGCATTCCCCAAGATTTAGGTATCCCATTTTAAACAACAGGAAAGTGAGGTTAAAAAAATTAACTTAATTTTTCATACAAGTTAGTATATTAGTGGTACAAATGGCATTTGAACCCCATCAGTCTGAGTTTACAGACAGGGATGGTTGGCACATATGTTACCATTTATCTAGGCATATAGCTAATCTGTTCTTCACAGAGAGAACACTGGGGAGAGTAATGAGGATATCATATTAGTGGAGCGTGGAAATACTGCAACACTGCCTGCCTGCTTCTGTGTTATTAGAATAGGTCTTCAAAGGGGGCTGGCTGGTGAATCTGTCCCAATGGAACACCATTAAAAGAGGAAATTTTAAACAGAAAAAAAGTACGGAGCTTGGAGAGAAGAGAGAAGTTGGACCTCAAACAACAGGACCAAAATAGTGGCAACTTAGCATAGTAAGATCATTTACAAACAGGGAGCCTGCTGGCCAACAGAGGCAACATTAGATCTACAGATAGTGGAAAGCTAAGCAGCAGAGACAGGCTTTGCAAGCACTAAATCCAGAGAACTTTGGGGAAACAGACCTCTAGTTACCCAAAGAAGTACCCCTGCTCAGCTGGAAGAAAGATAGGAAAGGAAAACCTAATCTCACACATGGCCAAAGTAAAGGAATATGTCTTTAGTTCCTTATATTTAGGTCTATTCATAGATATCGAAACGGACTTTAACTTTATTAGATTAGGGCATCAAATAGATATAATGACAATAATATTTGCTTTATTAACAGGCAGTGTTCTGTTTAATATTGTCACATCATGGAACATTATTTCATTAATTTGCTTACTGAAATATAATTTCCATGAAAGGAGGAGATTTGTCTTTTTTTACCTCTGTATCTTCAGTTCCTAGAAGAGAAAGTGACACAGAGCAGAGGTTTATTAAACAAATATTTCTTAGGTAAATAACTGGTGGGATTGATTGACGAATGTCGGACAAGTGTTCCACAGACTCTTCCTGAGTCTTGGGCAAAGGAGGATGAAGAGAGGCGTTAGGGATGAGTAAAGCAGAAATGTTTCAAGCCTGTAAAAGAGAGCAGAGGCAGCCTCCCCCTTGCCATGTCATTGAGATGGAGATGGGCGTTAACAGTTTCACTGTCTTAAGAAAAATTACCTGGCCCAGCCACAGTAAAGTGGTTTTGACTGTTTTCCAGTCTGAGGGAAGAAAAATTGTGTCCTGAGTCTGAAGATTATAGGGGCTCAGTGCAGTACTCATTGATAGCATCGGCCACTTAAAGAGAGAGAAGTTGGGTTAGAAGGCAAGGAAGGAGCCAGGTTGGGGGTGACTAGAGATGCAATATTATTTATGTCACTTTACAGAAAGAGAGATGTGCATATTGCAATCATAACAAGCCCCAAATTGGTACCCCGTTAGGAATGGAAGTGATTTGGGCAATATTAGGAATTCTGAAATACCAGAAACAATTATGTATTTCTGTTGTTTCCTTTTTTAGTGTATTATCAATAGTCATTGATTTTTTAATCCTCTAATGCTGGTAGACTGTGGGCGTATACCTATTAAATTGTTTATTCCTTGATGAGATGTGATCTAGGCCATGGACTTAAATCTCATTAATGACTTTAAAGATAATTTTTATTTAATGTGGTGAGTTTTAATCATTGTATTCCTTCTTCTTTCTATGTCTTTTCAGTACATGTGCAAAACAGCACTCCAGACATGAAAAGTCAGAAACCTCAGGCATTTGTGTTAAATACCTGACATATTGGTTCACTTCCAAGAAGGGCTTAATCTTTCTCTCCTCTTCATTTAAAAATTAGGTGCACATGTTTTAGAGTGAAGTTGGGTTTTGTTGATAACTTGGGAAAAAAATCTGAAGTAGCTTTTCCCTTCTGAAACCAAAGAAGAATTTTAGCCAACAATCTGATGTTAATATTGTACCTAGCTCAGGACTTAATTACCACCTGGAGTCAATGTCCTCAGGCCATTAGGTTACAGAGACATTTCCCACCTTGCACTAAGGACACAATACCTGCAGGGTCCACACTACCTGTTCTAGACATCACATTTTAAGATAACTTTAACCAAAGGTGAATGCTTATAGATCAAATAATATAATACATGCTTCACATCTTTAATGCTTAAGCATACCCAAACTGCAGATTCTTTTGGCATAGTACTCTGTTCTCTCATTTGAAGGTCTGCTTTACCACCCAGCCTACCTCCCACAGTCCTGTTGACTGCCCTCCACACCCTGGCACTCATTCCCTGGTCACCTATTCTTATCTGCATACTCAGTCTCTGCAGAGAAAGTTCTTTTTATCTGCTTGCTCTAAAGGAATGTCTTGAAGGTTGTTTTAAGCTGTTTATTGGATACATGTTTAAATTTTAATAGTTGTATTTTATTTTAATGTGCATTAGAAAAATATATCAGAGTCATTTTTCACATTGATTTTGAAAAAATAAAGGTCATGAGTTGATTATTGAGAAAACAATAAAATAAGTAGAAAATAAACATGGCAAAAATCTCAAATGACTTCAGTTTTAAAAGTGCTACCTTAATGTCATCCTGATTTTTTATTGAAAACTCCAATAGCATTGTCACTTTCTCCAGTATGAGCTATGCTTTCTCTTACATCCTAGTTACCATAAGGTCAGCAGATGTCAGTTGCATTCTCTCACTATCTTTTCCAGATCTTGACTTTGTCTGTCTTCACTTGAAAACTGTCCTCCTTTGAAGCTCACATCCTTACTATGATATTCTATAAACCCCATCTTTTCTCCGTGGACTATTGTCCTTCACATCTGCCTCTTACAGACATAAAAAGCTTGAACATCTAGCTCACAGGCTTATAGTCTTGTGGTATGTGTGTGTGTGTGTGTAGTATTAATAAAAGTAACATATCCCCAATTTGAAAATTTGAAAAATATAGGAAGGAATGTTGTGCATCATTATTAATGATTTCAAAAATATATTGTTAACAATTATCATATTTTCTTCATATATCACTTTTTTATATTTTATCTTAAGTCATTATGCTGTTAAGATGTCTATCCCTAAAGTATAATATAATATAGCCTATATAATTAATCCTTAATAGCCTACTATAGCTATCATCATTTAATCATTCTCATATTGCTGGACACTTGGGTAGTAATAAACTTAAATTTTTATACAAAATTTGCAATGAACATCTTTGTGGATAATTTGTTGCACCAGTTTATATTATGCTATTGAGCTAGATTCCCAGAGGAGTTACTAGGTCAAAGGTCATGAAAAATTTTAAGTATAACTGGATAAACTGAGGACTCCTTAGGGCATTCATAAAGAACACTAGGTGGTTAGAAAGTGACTAACAACCCAGCTTTGGTGCTTTTGTTGTCTAAAGCCACTTCCACCTGCTGTCAGCCTTTATTATGCTGAGTAGGCCCTGGGAAACTCAGTTTGAGACACAGGAAGGAATTCAAGCAAAAGTAGCAGAGGAGAGCCATGTGATAGTAACCAAGGCTAGTGAAACTTTGTGAGAATGAACAGGGATAGTTACAGGAGATACAACGGGATTTAGGTAAAACCTTTTATATGGAGCCTACATTCACTTTTACAAAAAGCTTGTAATGTTTCTTCACACTCTGTCTTCAAGAAGTTCAGACAGGTCACATGGAAATTCACAGAAGCTGATACATAAAGACTTATAAATGCAAACTTCAAAAGAATATATGCAAAGCTTGCATGCTATGAATCTATGAAGTAGGTATCTGGGTTAAGACCATAAGCTTTGGAACACAAAAAGCCATAAAAGAGGCTTTTAGCTGCTGTCTGGTAGTTTTAAATTTGATGGGGAGATGGAGGAGGTGAGACATGTAGGGAGCAGTGGAATGATATTTTCCAAGTATACATCTTAAGAACTACTACAAATATATATAATTTTCAACTTCATCCCCCCAAATAAAAAAGGATTTGGTAATTTCTTTTTTAAAAAGATATTATTTATTTATTTTTAGAGACAGGGGAAGGGAGGGAGAAAGAGAGGTAGAGAAACATCAATGTGTGGTTGCCTTTCATGTGCCCCCTACTGGGGACCTGACCTGCAACCTGGTGTGGCTCAGTGGATTGAGCTCAGGCTGCAAACCAAAGGGTCACAGGTTCAGTTCCCAGTCAGAGCACATGCCTGGGTTGCAGGATTTGGTAATTTCTGATGAAGCAGTTTCAGTCCATTTTTCTAAAGACCATGGACTAAGGAACCTGACTACCTGGGTTTGAATCCAAAGTACAAAACAATGGCAAGCCAAAAATGAATAAAATGGGTTAGCTATGCAAAGACGAAAGAACAGCATAGTGAGCCCAGGATGGAAGCTAGTTTTGAATGCCATATTGTGTAAATGTCACATGTATTTTTTAAAAATAATAAATTAAAGAGTGACATAATAAACTTTGCCCCAAATTTGAAAAAAAAAGTGATACCAGTCAACCTAAGTGTTTATCTGGTTGGCACCATAACCACACAGTCCAGAATCATTTCAAATAACTTTAAAACAAGTATTTGACTCTATTTCCCTACTGGATATATCCTGAGGAAGACAAACAACAACAACAAAAAACCACTGAAATTGTTTTCAGTGGTTTTGTTGTTAGTAGAAATGTTGGTATCCCTATTTTGGTATTTGGTAAACACATTATTATGTACATTTTGTATATATACATTAATAAAGCAAATGAATAATTATATTTATGTCATTAAGGAACAATGTTTTAAAAGCAACAGAACAGATAGAAATATAAAATCAAATAAATTAGTAAATAACAAATTTATTATTTATTTATCTCTAAAATGCATTTCCTATTACCATTTGCAAATGATAGACAAAGTAAGCAATAAAAAATGACTGCAATAGATCAGAATGTCTGATATATACAGGGTGGGTCAAAAGGAGGTTTACAGTTGTGAGTATGCAAAACAGAGTTTTCTTGTATTAGTGATTATTGTAGCATTTTCCATATGAACAACAGTAAACCTACTTTTGCCCCACCCTGTACACACAAACATATATCCTAAAATGCATAATTATTTTTAAAATATAAAACTCATTGCTCAACTTTGATGGTTATTAAGACAGAAACATTATTATAATAATAAAAAGTGAGTATTCATTTATTCTGCCTTTTTTTCAGACAGTATTTTAGAATACCACCCCAAAATGAAAGTTCTTTTTTTAATTCTTGTTTATTCTATTACGGTTGTCCTAATTTTCCCCCTTTGTCTTCCTTCATCCTGCCCACCTCCCACTCCCACTCTCCATCCACACACCTTTACCCATGTCCATGGGTCATTCATATATGTTTTTGGACTACTCCCTTCCCCTTCTTCCCACCATTTCTCCTCTCTCCCCTTTTCTCTGGTAGCTGTCAGTCTGTTCCTTGTTTCCATATCTCTGTTTCTGTTTTTCTTTTTAGTTTATTTTGTTAATTAGATTTCTCTTATAAGTGAGCTCATATGGTATCTGTCTTACACTGACTGACAATTCACCTAGCACAATTGTCTCCAGTTCCATCCATGCTGTTGCAAAGGGTAGGAATTCCTTATTCTTTCTTTCTGCTGCATAGTATTCCATTGCATAGATGTATCACAGTTTTTTAATCCATTCATCTATTGATGGGCACTTAGGTTGTTTCTAACACTTGACTATTGTAAATAGGGTTACTATGAACATTGAGATGCATATGTTCTTTTGAATTGCTGTTTCAGCATTTTTAGGATACATTTCCAGCAGTGGAATCTCTGAGTCAAGAGGCAGTTCCATTTTTAGTTTTCTGAAAAAATTCCATACTGTTTTCCACAGTGGCTGCACTGGTCTGCATTTCCACCAGCAGTGCACTAGGATTCCCTTTACTCCGCAACCTCAGTAGCACTTGTTTGCTGATTTATTAGTGATGGCCATTCCATCTGGTATAAAGTGATTTCTCATTGTGGTTTTAATTTGCATCTCTCTGATGGCTAGTGATATTGAACATTTTTTTTCATATGTCTATTGGCCATCTGTATGTTTTCCTTGAAGAAGTGTCTATTCAGATCCTCTATCCATTTTTTAATTGGATTGCTGTCTTCTTGGTGTTGACTTCTTTATATATTTTGGAGCTTAAACCCTTGTCACATGGATCATTGGCAAATATGTTTTTCCATGAAGTCAGTTCCCTTTTGATTTTGATGGTGGTTTCTCTGGCCATACAAAAGCTTTTTTAATTTGATGCAGTCCCATTTGTTTATTTTGTCCTTCATTTCCCTTGCCCTAACAGATAAATCAGAAAAAATAATGCTATATGGGATATCTGAAATTTTACTGCCTGTGTTTTCCTCTAGGTTTTTTGTGGTATCATGACTCATATTTAAGTATTTCATCTATTTTGAATTTATTCTGGTGTATGATGTAAGTTGGTCTAGTTTCATTTCTTTGCATTTACCAGTCCAGTTCTCCCAACACCATTTATTGAAGATGCTATTTTTACTCCATTGTATGTTCACGGCTCCTTTGTTTAATATTAATTGGCCATAGAAACATGGATTTATTTCTGGGTTCTCTAGTCTGTTCCATTGATCTATGTGTCAGTTCTTATGTCCATGTCAGACTGTTTTGATTACAGTGAACTTGTAGTATAGTTTAATATCAGGTATTTTAATTCCTCCAACTTTGTTCTTCTTTCTTAAGATTGCTGTGGATATTCAGGGTCTTTTTTGGTTCCATATATATTTTTGAAGTATTTGTTCTAGATCTGTGAAATATGCCATTGGTCTTTTAATAGGAATTGCATTGAATCTATAGATTGCTTTGAGTAGCATGGACAGTTTAATGATGTTAATTCTTCCAATCCATGAACAGGGTATATGCTTCTATTTATTTGTAACTTCCTCAATTTCTTTCTTCAGTGTTCTATAGTTTTCCAAATATAGGTCTTTTACCTCCTTGATTAAATTTATCCCTAAGCACTTTATTTTGTTGTTGTTGTTGCTATAGTAAATGAATTTTTTTCTTAGTATTTCTTTCTGATGGTTCATTGTTGGTGGACAAAAATGACATACATCAATTTCTGAATATTGACTTTGGAAAAAGTATCCCGCTACTTTTCAAATTCACTTATTAGGTCAAGAAGTTTTTTGATGGAGCCTATAGGGTTTTCTATGTTGACTGCAAATAATGGTATCTGCAAATAATGACAGTTTTACTTCTTCTTTCTAGTTTGGATGCCTTTTATTTCCTCTTCTTATTTGATCTCTGTGGCTAGGATCTCCAGTACTATGTTGAAGAAGAGTGGTGAAAGTGGACATCCCTGTCTTGTCCCTGGTCTTAACAAAAACACTTTTAGTTTTTGTCTACTGAGAATGTGTTGACAGTAGGTTTTTTATATATGGCCTTTATTATGTTGAGGAATGCTCCCTCTATTCCCACTTTGCTAAATGTTTTTATTATAAATGGTGCTGGATTTTATAAAATGCTTTTTCTGCATCTGTTAATATGATTATGTGGTTTTTGTCTTTCATTTTGTTTATGTGATGTATCGCATTTATTGATTTGCAAATCGTGGGGGAGGGGGCTCTGCCCGCAGGGCCCCCCTGGCTGCCACAGATGAGAATAAATCTACCAAGACATGATCTGCTTGGGGAGGAAAGGTGGCGGATCTCTCACAGAAGAAGGGCCAGGAGCCTGTTCCACAATGGCCTTTTATTGGGTTCATTTGCACAGGAATACAGATGATGCTCATTAATCATTACCAGGCAGTAAGGATCAAACAATAGAAAACAAAGAACTCTGAGGGCCTATTTTGAGTCAGGGTCAGGTAGCTAAAGAGCTGTAAAACTTTGAGGAACAAATTTACTTCTTGCTTGGACCCTTATCATTTAATTGAGAGCATTCTAAACAAAGCCAGTTTCAGAGGATTTTACATATTCTTTCTTAGGCCTGATCACCCAGGGAACCCGCCCTTTCCAGCACAGGGCTTCACCACCCTCTGTCATTGTTTCAGGCTTAGGTGGAGCAAGGGAAGTAAAGCAGCCAAGAGATTAGGAGATTTCTCGCAGACAATGAGGACTCAGGCTTTGTCAAAGCTGAGGGGCGAGGGTCCATCACCCTTTTTTGCTGTATCCCCCCAAGTCCTTCCTTGGGGGCCTCCCCTAAGATCATGCCTGTCTTAGATTGTTCCCCCCTTGGGGAATCTTACCTGTCATTGGCTAACCAGCTAAACATTGGGGGCCAGTTATGGATGAAGTAAAAGGAGCAGAAGTGGCGCTCCTGCCAGGGAGATATACTTTGTCTACTTGGTGGCTTATGGTCCAAGGCCATTCCCTCAGCCTTAGCCTTGGCAGGGGTTACAACTTCTGAAACCAGGCAGGGTGGTTCCCAATAGCAAATATTATACCAACCTTGCATCCCTGAAATAAATATCACTTCATCATGGAGTATGATTTTTTTAATGTATTGTTGGATCTGGTTTGTTAGTATTTTGTCAAGGATTTTTGTATCTGTGTTAATCAGGGATATTGGCCTTTAATTTTCTTGTTTTTACCTGGTTTCTGGATTAGGATAATACTGGCCTCATAAAAAGAGGATGGAGTCTTCCTTCCCCTTGAACTTTTTGGAATAGTTTGAGGATAGATGTTAGTTCTTCTTTGAATAATTGGTAAAATTCACCTGTGATGACATCTAGCTCAGGGCTTTTGTGCATTGGTAGTTCTTTGATTACTGCTTCAATATCACTAGTTGTTATTGGTCTATTCAGGTTTTCTGCTTCTTCCTGGTTCAGTTTTGGAAGATTGTATGTTTCTAGGAATTTGTCCACTTCACCCAGGTTATCCAATTACTTGGCATATAGTTATTCACAGCAACTTCTTACAGTTCTTTGTATTTCTGTGGTATCAATTGTCCCTTCACTTCTGAAAGTTCTTCTTCATAGAAGTACCATAACTAGTGAATTCAGGAGAAATATTAAAATTTGAACATCACAATTTTCAACACACAAAAAATAATAAGTGTTAAAACTATTAGATGAAAGATATATAGGAAAAAAAATTTAATGGCTGATGACCTTTGAACCAACTTAACCTAAATAAAGTGGGATAATCATATAGTGCATTAGATGCAATAGAAAGTACATATGATATTAACTCTTTGTGGTTTATTACTGGAGGGAGAGAGAGAGAGAAAGAGAGAGAGAGAGAGAATAACTTAATCTAACTGAGTCTGGATCTACTGCCAGATCACTGCAAAAACATGGGTTTGGAGGAACATAATTAATACCACACTGATACAGTCAGTCCAGTGGAACAGTGTGAGAAGTTCTACGGTACAAATGATCTCATAGCTTTAATGAGAAATGTCATCAACTGGGGTGGGGAGAGTTGTTAGCATGCAATACAAAGATGTTCACATCACACACCCACTCCCATAGGTCTAACACATGCCCTTTTCCTAGGCCAACTGGAGCCCAGTCTTCTAATCATGCTTCTTCCAGACTGCTAATCAAAAAGCTGAACCATTCATCACTGCCTAAAAGTCCAGGTACACATTTAACTTTGGACCACTTCTCTCTCTACATAAAGTGAATGACCTGATGACTTGGCTGATGCTCTGTCCATTGAGAGGATTATTTTTACCACTGTATTTCAGGGTCATTTCTAAGTAGTGGACATAGTAAAAACATCAGGTTATATTCAGTTTGCAATCATATACCAAGATAGTTAATTCATAGATCAAACTCAAACTTACTTCCTTTCCATGAGGCTTTAGAAGAGCTGTTAATGCAACATTTGCAAGTGACATGGGGGTTTGGGCCATCCATTCTTACAGCTTACTCAGGATCCCTGGGCCTGATTGAGCCCAGGCCTCTGTATACTGCTTTCATCTTAAAACACACAGAAGCTGGGCTTGCCCAGTGTTCTAACTTGATCGTCTTTCCCCTAAGAATTATAATTGGTATTTTTGGATCTGGTGGTGGAAGCAGGGTCTTTTTCTAGATAGTCTTATCAGATTCATATTGGATTAAAAAAACCTTTCCCCAAAGGTAAGAACATATGGTTGGGGGTGGGGTGTGTAGAGTAGCATATATTCATTGTGCAGACTGAAATGCTAGGATAGAAAAGATTAAAGTTATACCACTAGATAAAATTTCATACTTAATAGAAAAATCATGAAAGTGATGAACTGAGGAAACCCCAAATATATAGATTATACAAAGAAAGTTGGAAGAAAAATGTTATGTACTGTTTGGAATGGGTTGTTTTGTCTTTGCTTATACAAGACTTATTAAGTCATTTAAACTGTTCTGTATTGTATTAAGCAATCATTTTTTCTATATTGAAGTGAACTCTAAATCATATTTAGGACTGTTTTGCTATAGCTATTTAAGACATGCATTAGTATGGAAAACTCTCACAGATATTTATGCTAAGCCATCCATCCCATAAACAGAGCTTGGGCGGCACATACCATTTAATTTTCTTTCTGGTTCATCTGGTATATGAACACCAGGAAAAGAGAAATTCTCATCTTTATTTTCACCCTACAGTCTAGGCATGTATCAATAATTTTTGTAAAAATGAATTTTCAAGATTTAGTCACATTTTAATAGTTTGTAATATGATAAAAAAACTAGAAGTCATAAAATTAACCTTTCAGTTAATAACATGATACATGATAGTTAATAAACTATCTGGGAATACCAGAAATATAATGAGAAAATAAGCTAATTATGGGGTGCATAAGAAGAAAATAGGAACAGAGGTAAAGAATCTCGACTTTAGTATTTTGAATAATTAAAATTTTGATTTTATGTGTAGTTTTGTCTGATTTTTTAAAATAAAACATACCTTTTCATGAAGACAAAAAACATTTTGAGATACTTAACATATTGTTATTTTGAAAAAATCAATCAATGATAACAGTAAGACTATTAAATAATAATAGTAGTACAAATTATCTTAATGATTTCAGACATAGAAAATCACTTCTGAATGAAGATAGGAAACTTAATAGATCAACAGAAATATGAGGATTTCTTAATATTATATGTTAAAAAATAAAGTTTTGTATATATTGTTTGCCTTTAACCATTTCATGAAGTTTTAGAATTATTTTATTTCTTGTGGAAGCCTGATATTCCACTTGAGTTAGTCAAAATAGGCTAAATGCTATTACAGGTAACACCAACATCTCAGTGGCTTCATTCAATGAAAGTTTATTGCTTCCACACAAACTCCACAGCAGATGGTTTTGATTCCGTAGATCTCCTAGTGGCTCTCCTCTAAGGAGATGTCCAGGACCCAGGTTCTTCTCATCTTTTCAGCTCTGTTTGCCATGGAGGAGTGTTCTTGAGTGTTCTTGTCCCACACACTTTGGATTCTGTGATTTAGTGACATCAGTTCCCAAGGAACTAAGGAGTGTTCCCACCATGGGACACGGGGACATGGAAACTATTCCTCTGAATCAGAAGTTGAGGCTGCCCCCTTGGTCATTTTGAGCTGTTCATGTCACTGAAATAACTGGCAGTGAGGGCATACTTTCTTAGCTGAAGTGGTTGATCCTGATCATCAAGCAAAGATTAGACTGGAGCCCCACAACCTGGGGAGTCTTCCTCTCTGCTGGGAACACAGAGGACTATATCTGGAACATAGTGGATCATCTAGGTTACTTCTTAGTGTGCACATATTTAATAGTAAAACTTAATGGAACTATAACATTTCATTAAAGACACAATTGCTGAAGCAAGATTTTTTTAAGAATAAAGATTTAAATACTCTGCCTGCTCAATAGCCATGACCAGCAAAGACACTGGTTGAGATCAAAAGAACATGCAATGGGTAACAGAACAGTTATCATCATTAACTACCTTCTCTCTAGTTACAGAAACCAGTATTCCAGTAATTTTGCATAAAAGACCGTTCCCTTTTCCTCTTACATCACTATTATTTTAAAGAAGGATTGGTGATGGTTGTTAGTGTTTTCACATTCATGTTCTGTTATAGACTAGAACTATTCCATACATTGGTAAGATAATGTTTATACTCATGTTTGTGTCTCCCCTTTTTTGGAAGAGTGTAAGAGTATTTTCTGATTCAATAAATGCAGAAGCATGAAGTTGTCACTACAGAACTTTAAAAGAATGTGAGAAGGGGTGTGTACAGATACTGAGATGACAAAGGTTAGGAATGTGCTGGGTATTTGCTCAGCTGGGTATTTGCTGGGTATTGATTGGGCTCCAAACTCTACTTTCTGCAGTGTCTTCTGTGATGGTGGGGCTAGGATGGGTTACATTTCTGAGACACTGTTTAATTTGTGCTAACAGGTGGCACAAAAATGGAGAAGGAAAAAGGGGACTGCCTTTTTTCCTGTCAGCATCATTTGAACAACTACAGTTAGACATGGTCTCAGCTGTCTTTTGCTTCTCCCAGAGCTGGTCCTCTGTTCTCAGTGGTGTCAGCTGCAACCGACTGTGCCCCTGTCAAGAAATCAGAGTTTCATCCACTGGGCCCATCTTCTGAGCCCCTGAGGTGCAATCGGTAGCTAGGATAATGCCCTTCTTTTACTAGATTTTCTCCTGTACAGACACACCTTTTCACTCAAAGAAAGCACTGTTTATGGCTTCTCTTTCACATGCCTGAGTTGCCAGCATCAGTACTCTTGCACTTCGGGGCATTATTAAGTAATACAAGGGTGACTTGAAGACAAGCACTACGATAGTGTTGCTAGTTGGTTTGATAACCTAGAATGGCTACTGAGTGACTAGTGGGAAGGCAGTATATACAGTGTGGAGAGGCGGGGCAAAGGGATGATTCATGTCCTGGGCAGGGTGGAGCTACAGGGCAGGAGAGTTCATCATGTAACCCAGAACTGCACACAACTTAAAACATACATTATTTCAGGAACTTAACATTTAGTATTTTTGTACCACAGTTGACCACAGGTAACTGAAATTATGGAGAGTTAGAACATGGGTTGGGGAGCGGGGCTACTAAATGCAGATATTAGTGAGACTAACAGTTTCTGCCACACTGCTTAATTTTAAAAAAAGTCATTGACATATTGCCAACACCTCCTGGACATCCCTTTCTCAGCTAAGTAATTTTCACTATACAGGTACATTTCTGCAAAAACTCAAAACACTCTGTAAGCAGAATGATTTAAATTCGTGTATTTATTTTATTGAATTCCTCATATTAGGGTCATTACTTACCCAAAAAGCATTTGAAATAGCAGAAACTTTATACAGTTAATAATTAGAGAAAGTCTGCACTGCAAAGGTACTTTAAGAATTATTTTCTTTTAGTCATTACAGAATTAAAATGTAGAATTTACTACTATACAGTATTTTCAGCAAAATAATCGTAAATTGTGGAGACTCTGAGTAACTAATTAGCATAGGGCACATAGTACTACTTTATCTATAAGTTCTCTATTATTGGAAACTTTAATTGGAAAGAATAAAAGTGCATTTTGTTTGTGTATGAGGTTTATCTGCTTTTTTCAAATACTAAGGATCTTTATAGTCAAAACAGGTGTACAAAGAATAAATAATTTAGTTAGCACGAATTATTAAGAGTAAACTTCAGTATTTTGGGGGTTAAAAAAGGGAGATAATTTCAATTTTAAATCACTTTTCCCACTTTATCTTTTTACACATTGTGAATACTATTGGCATGTTTTTATTTTAACTAATTTTTTCAAACAAAAACAAAAATGTGTGCAATGAAAAGTCTCCTTTGCCCTCCTCCCTCAGTTCAATCAGTACCTTGACCTGCCTCCCAGTTAGGTAACTGATAGGTTCTTATGTTTCCTTCCAGATTTTCTTTATGCATGTACAAGTAAATGTAAAATATATGCTCTTTATACAGACAACAGTACCATATTTTCACATTGTTGTGTAATTTGCTTTTCATTTTATGTATCTTTTATTTCCCGAAACTGTTTACAGAAGAGTTTTTCTGCTTTCTCCACATATTCAGCAGCCCCTGTTGCTTGTTGATTTACTGATAATGGCCATTCTTACAAGTGTGAGATGGTATCTCACTGTGGTTTAATTTGCATTTCTTTGATGATTAGTGATGTTGAGCATTGTTTTCTTATGTCTATTGGCTATGTGTATGTCCTCTTTGGAGAAGTGTCTATTCAGGTCCTTTGTCCATTTTTAATTGGGTTGTTTTTTTAGTGTTGAGTTTTGTAGGTAATTTGTAAATCTTGGATACTATCCTCTTATCAGACGTATCAGCAAATATACTCTCCCAACTCATATGTGAGTTGTCTTTTTATTTTGTTGATTACCTTTGCTGTGCAAAAATATTTTTAGTTTGATGTAGTCCCATTTGTTTATTTTTTCTTTTGTTTCCCTTGCCTGGGGAGATATACCCAATAAAAATTTGCTGTGAGAAAATTTTACCCTTTGTTGCAGCAATATTTTGCTGCCTATGTTTTCTTCTAGGATTTTTATGATTTGGGGTATATCATTTAGGTCTTTGATCCATTATTTTAATTAAATTTATTCTTGTGTGTGGTGTAAGAAAGTAGTATAAGTTCATTTTTCTGCATTCATCTGTCCAACTTTCCTAACACCATTTATTTAATAAACCATTTTTAGCCCATTGTATGTGTTTGCTTCCTCTGTCAAATATTAACTATAAAAGTGTGTGTTTATTTCTGGGATCTCTACTATGTTTCATTGATCTATGTGTCTGTTTTTATGCTAGTACCATGATGTTTTGATTACTATCACCTTATAGTACAATTTGATAGTAGGTAGTGTGGTTCCTCCAACTTTGTTCTTTCTCAGGATCACTGTTGCTATGTGGGTCCTTTTGTGGCTCCATATAAATTTTTGAGATAGTTGCTCTAGTTCTGTGAAATATGTCATTGGAATCTTGTTAGGAGTTTCATTGAATCTACAGATTGCTTTGGGTAGCAGGGACATTTTAATGATGTTAAAACTTCCTATCCATGAACATACTGTGTGCTTCCACTTATTTACATCTTCCTCAATTTTTTTCTTCAGTGTCTTATAATTTTCTGAGTACAGGTCTTTCACATCCTCAGTGAGGTTTATTCTTAGGTATTTTACTCCTTTTGAAGCAGTTGTGAATGGGATTGTTTTCTTGATTTCCCTTTCTGTTAATTTGTTATTGGTGTATAAAAATGCAACTGATTTCTGGATATGATTTTGTATGCTGCTACTTTCCTGAATTCACTTACCAATTCTACTAGTTTCTTGGTGAAATCTTTGGCATTCTGCATGTATACTGTTAGTGGGAATGCAGACTGGTGCAGCCACTGTGGAAAGCGGTGTGGAGAAACCTCAAAAATTAAAAATGGATCTGCCTTTTGACCTAGTGATCTTATGGGTACATGAGTGGATAAAACAACTATGGAATATTTACACTATGGAATACTACATGGCCATGAAAAATAAAATTTTATCCTTTGCAACAGTATAGATGAACCTGGAGAACATTATGCCAAGTGAAATAACTCAGTCAGAGAAAGACATATACCACAGAATTTCACTCATATGTGGAATCTAATGAACAAATTCAACTAACAAGGAAAATGTGGACAGATTCATAGACAGACAGCAGGGTGACAACTTGTTGTGGGGTGGGGGAGGTTAGTGGGTGGAAGGATTGAGCAAAAAAGAAAAAGGACTCATGGACATGGACAACAGTGTGGTGATTGCTAGGGGGAGGAGGTATAAGAGGACTAAAAGGTGATGTAAAAATACAATAAAAAGATTAAAAATAAAAAGCAAAACAAAAGAGTGCTGTGGTGAACAAAGAGTTTTTCATTCTATTTCTTTTCTCCTATAGTTGCACAGAATATCTCCTATGGTATAGTATTCTATAATTTTTATAATTAATTTAACTAATCTGCTACAGATGAACTTTTGGGTTTTTCCAAACTTTTGTGATTATAATGAATAATGTTGTATATGTATTATTTCTATAAGTCACTTCACATAAAACTTAACTGCTTCAAGGGTAATAAAATGTTGGTGTTTATAATTTTGATGGTTACCAAATTGTTCTCCATTGGAGATTGTAACAATTTACACCCCAATCAGAAATCAGTGGGACTTCCTATTTCCTACAGTTATTTTACCAATGAAAATTTAAATTGCCTGAACAGTGTTAGGTGTGACATTGCCTAAAAACCCAAACCATAGAGTGATCATACTTCAAACTACCTTAAGTGTCTAAAAAGGCCAGAGTGTTGTAGATTTGAATAATTTGGAGTAGATCTCTTCTAAAATATGTACAACAGATTCTATTAGTACATATATGTTGTTGACAGAGAACAACAAAGACTTGTATCTTTAAGATTGTCCTCCCTCGTTGAGCTGGATCAGCTTGTCATCTTGGAACAATTCTCACTCAGCTAAAGCTCCAGTGTTGCTTGAGAATCCCACTTCAGTTTTGATACAGTGTTCAGCAGCATTCCTGACTGTTAGTTTTGGAAACTACAAACTCGTTGAGGCTCTCTGGCTAGTTAACTATTGTTTCTGTTAGGTAGTGATTTAACAGGTAGTTTTGTAATGAAGTGTGGCACGAAATCCTCTCCACACTGAAGTTTGAAGTTAGCACAACACAGCTTTTTGCAATCCAACAATCCTTTCCAATATCACCTTATGTAAAATCTTAGATAAAAATCATATTAGCATGCTAAGGTTCAATTCAGTTGTGTAAGAGGCACTTGTAATGTCATCAAATTGATATAAACTATTATACTATATTCATAAACAGGTTGAAAAGAGGATCTCTCTATTCTTTACATTATTGACATTAATTAATGATGGATTTAAAAAGTTCAAAAGCAAATGCTCATTAGTCAAAAATTACCTTCAGATAAATTCACAAAAGGCTCAAAAGCCCATATATTAAGGTTCAATTTACAGAGTGCCAAGAGTTCAACTAAAATGTACATCGAAGTGAAGTCAGGTGATTGAGGGGTTAATACTCACACAAAATTAGGTGGTGAGTTTTTGTCTCCATCAAAAAATGAATAGAATTATCTTTGTTGACCAAAATATCTCAGGCAAGCTGTTCTTTCTTTTAATCTGATTTGACCAAATCTTCTAGGTTCCCAACTTTAGTTTGTATTGCTTATTTGTCTAAAGCAAGTCACAGGCATTCACATGACTGTGAAAAGTTCAAAGGTTCTCCTCAAAAAGCTTCCTAATGTCTTTCCTTATTTTCTGGGCTTTGGTTTTGCTTTCTTGCTCCTTTTAGTTTAAGGACTTCACACGAGTTGAGGAGTTTTAACTCTTTGTTTCACATTAATAAAGGTTTAATGACAGTATCTGCCTCAGCCCTAAGGCTTAGCAAAACTGAAACAGAGTGTGGAATTCTCATCTGATGTAGGATTTTCCCAATTCTGAAATTGTTAATCCCCTCAAATATTTTGCTCTAGGAGGTACCTCCAAGATTTTTACCCAGTGTGAGACCTCCTAGGAAAATGCAACCCACTACAAGAATCTGATACAGGTTTATTTCCCCTCTTTTTTCTTTCTTTTGTTTCTATTTGAAAGGCTCCGTAGTAGAGCAAGACATCCATTTTTCTTTACTTGCTAGAGAAAACTTTGCTCTAGTCTTTTGGTGCTGTTATTAGGGAATATAGCTGTTTCTGATTTTTAGTATACTCTCTCTCCTGCCAGTCTTACTGTTGTTTTCTTGCTTGTCTAAAACAACTTCCGATTTTGCATCTGCCAGTTTACCCTTGCTCTCATTAAAACTTCAACCGAAAAACTTTTCTTTCAAAAACTTTGACCCTATTTAGACAGGCCTAGTTGAAATTCCTTCCATTCTTTAGTATTAATTAAAACCACCTTCCCTTTAGTCAGCTCCATTGCATAAAAATAACATAATAAAAGTAAATTAAAAGAAATACAATAAAAGCAGAAATAAAGGAGAGGGAGAATGAAAATAGGAGAAATGGTTAACTAGTTGGGAATCTGTAACTGTGCTCACTGTGTGTGAACTCACATAACAAGTAACTAGTTGGTCTTTTATTTTCAAATTTACTCAAATCTTTACGCTCCTGTCTTCTAAGTTGACAGTACAGAGGGAACATCATAGTTATTAAAACTCAGCAGAACGCATCCATCTGGCATGCCTTTCAGGAATCCATCCCACTAATTTTTGCTATGGATTTGATGACTCACCCAAGATGCAGCCAGGGAAGAATTTCCTCATTTTGCAGAATTGCCAAATCTCCTTCATTGGAGGAGAAGCTCCTCATTTGGGGCTTATTTTTAGATAATTGTTTATCTGTTTAAATATTTTATTTTTTAAAATCTCCCTCAGCTGAGGGAGTTTGTCATGATTTTCTAAATAGAGGGTGGGCATCCTCCTCCTTCCTTGCCCTATGCTGCTTCAGCTTTTTGGCCACGGAGCGCAGTTTTTTCTTTCCCTTCCCTTCCTTTTTTTTTTTTTTTTTTTTTTTACCTCAGCTACATCTCTGGCCCCATTTGTTCCTTGGAGGCTCCAACTTCATCTTCTTCTATGGAGACATTTGTCAAATTTACACCACTTGAAAACAAATCTTGATTTTTTTGTCTTCCTTTTAAATCTGTTCATCCAGGCTCCTCTTCACTTATCACCTGCACTTTATTTTGAAATCCTGTTTAACACTGACTGAGTGCAAAGTGCATGTCTCCTGGGGGAGGTTTCTTTATTATCCTGTTCAATAGATGAGAAATCGAATGAACTCAAGTAACTTGCATATGGTCCTACAGCTGGAAGGGACAACGCAGAGCATTATACCAGACCACTGGGCTCCAGAGACCGTTGACTTCAGAAGTAAGTTTTATTAGATACAAAGAATATTTGTACAATACATGCAAATAATAAAATAAACTCATTTCTCTTCCACCGTGGGGCCAATTTTCCAGTTTTGCCCACTTAAAAAAAAAAACTTCCCTATTTTGGGCTCACTTGCCATTTACGCACCGCTCCTCGAGGCCCCTCTTGCAACTCCACTCTGGCCAACGTGTCTTTCATTATGACTCAGCGCAGCCCGCTCCCCGCCAGGCGGCCGCCGCTCGGGGGCGAGGGCCGCACCGCGGCTCGCGCGCGCGCTCCTCCCGCTTTACGGCTGCTGAAAACCCGGCCTGCGCCCGGCAGCCGTACCGCAGACGAGCCCGCGCCCGCGCCGCTCAGGTAATTGGAGTCCTTCTGTTTTGAAAGTTTGTCCGAAACCCTCTTGGCGCTCCGAGGCGCCAAGGCCTCGGCGCTGGCCTCCGTCCCGCCCAGACGGCTGCGGTCAGGGCGCTGGCCGCACCCTAGTGTGTGTCCCAGGGCGCCGGTCGGGCAACGAGTACCAGGGCGGAGGGGCGCCTAGGTGTCGGCGGCGAGACGGGAGCGACTCCGAGGGGCGGCGCGCGGAGCACCTGGCTGCGATCGCCTCCGGGCCTGCGCTGGCCGAAAAGCGCCCCATCCCCTTCTGGAGGCGCCCGCCAAACTCCGCAAGCCCACCGCCTTAGGAGCGGAGCGCGCAGCCCCGGAGTGCCCGGTTCTCACACGTCCGCACAGACACACACGCCCGCGGGGCTGCCCGACCGGCCACTAGCGGGACGCGGGTAAAGACGCGCGGCGCAGAGGACCTGCGCTTCTGGGCTGGCGCGCCCAGCGGGACACCCTCGCAATGCACCGCCGCTGCAGAGGACGCGCTGGAAGTTCAGCAGAGGCTGTGAAAGAGCAGCTTGTTAGTAGCGCCTGCGCTGGTTTCCATCCTAGTGCCTGGCTTGCAACCACATTTGCCCTCTGGTCTCATTTTTACGTAGCTCTCCATCCTCTGGTCCCCACCCCACTTCTTTTTCTACGTTATTTTACTTTTTAATCTTCCATTTTTCTTTTTGGGGTATTTAATCTTTTTTGTCTTGGGTTCCTTTGTTCCTCTCTGTTTCAATAGCAAGTACACATAGAGTATCCTTGACTTTTACTATAGTTTTTAGCAGTTAATCTTTGCTTACTACGACTTGGATATCCTGAGGAGCAGAGTAATGGATCCTAGGACCTGTCCATGTGACTGAATTATTGGACTGTACTATTGCCTCAATTAGCCATGCAGAACAGAGGACATGGGTTGGTTAGAAACCAACCCCAGAAATCTGGATAATGGTGCTGCCTCTGTTGAAGGACATCTTGACAAACATAAGCAGTTATATCAGGTTCCTGTAGTAGTCACTCCATTGGCTTCAATCCGGTACAGTTCTTTGAATGTCAGTAGCTGGTTACAGCTTAAGAGAGAAAGGAGAATCAGTTACTGTCCTTCAGAAACTCCATTCAGAGATTTTGTTTTTTAAATAATTTCATCTCAGGACTTCTGGGAAATATAAAAGTAACTCCTCTTCACCAGAGTGATCTAATGCATTACACACTTTCATTACAGGACCAACAATAGTGAAATGATACAATTTATTACTTATATAAAGCATCATAAGTTTCAAATTCAGAGCTCAATAATTATTTAGTCAACAAATACTCATCGAGTGCTTACTATGTATGTGTCAGACATTGTTCTTGGCTCTGTCTTCTTGTAATATACATTATAGTGGAGGGAGACTATACTCGTAATAAGTAAATGGAAAAAATACAAGGTGATAATGTAATAAGTGCTGTTGAGATACATAAAGCAGGAAAGGGTTTGTGTGTGTGTTTAGCAGTTTAAAGTAGGCTCATATGGGCAGACTGGAGAAGGGGACATTTTAGTAGACTTGAAGCAGATGAGAGACTGAGTCATGTGACACTTGGGGCAAGAGCTTGCCCAGTGCAGAGAATAGAAAATGCAGAGGCCCTGGGGTATATTGATGTGTTCAAGGGTCAGCAAAGAAGCCCCTGTGGGTGGAGTGGAGGAAGGAGGGAAGTAGGATATATGGTTTTAAACAACATAGAGGCTGGGTAGTTCAATGATTTACTAAGATATGGTAATGAATGTCTTTCAATTGAAGTGTTGTGGAAGCCTTTGAAGTGTTTTCACTGGAAGTGCTTAAAAGAACTGTTGAACACCCTTACTCTGGTTATTGTGTTGAGAAGAGATGGAAGGAAGACAATGGCCAAAGCAGGAGTCCCGGTTAGACTATAATAATGTAAATGTGGCAGGTGGTGGTGGCTTAGACCAAGATGGTAACAGTGAGCTGATATACAAGGTGGGGCAAATGTAGGAAAATAATATAATAATCAATAAATAATAATACATGAATAAACTGTGTTTCACATACAACCGGAAACCTGCTTATGCCCCATTCTGTATTTTGATGATATAATCCACAGGATTTACTAACAGAATGGATATGGAGTGTGAGAACTTAATTGCCTAAGCAACTAAAACACAGAATTTCTATTTACTGAGCTATGGAAGAGAGCAGGAGAAAGAAGGAGTAGTGAGGATTAAGAACTTGGATTTGAACATAGTAAGGGTTAGATGGATTTTAAATATCCAAGAAGCCATCTCAATGATGCAGTCTGAAGTCCTGGCTAACTATATACATAAAGAACTCTTTGGCACAGAACTTGTTTTAAAAGCAAAGGATTGGATAAATTTATATAGGCAAATACTATATGCTCTCACCTATAAATAGAACCTAATCAATGAAACAAACAAGCAAAATAGAACCAGAGACATGGAAATAAAGAACAAACTGACAGTAACCAGAGGTGGGTGGTGAGGGGATAACAGGGGAAAAAAGGAAGGCCCATCAAGGAACGTGAGAAAAGGACACATGGACAAAGCCAAAGGGGGGTAGGATCAAGAGTGGGCATTGGGGATGGACAGGGTGGGAGTGGTGAGGGGGAAATGGAGACGTGTATTTGAACAACAAAAAGAACCATTGAAAACGATTAAAAAACTGAAAAAAATGTGTGAGATTAGAAAACTGAAGAGGACCAAGGACTGAACCTTGTTGCACTCCAACATTATGAGATGAGGACCAACCAGCAAAGGATGCTGCAAAAGCTGTGTGCTAGGTAAGAACGGGAGAGCATGGGATCCTAGAAGCCAAATGAAGGAAGTCATTGAAGGGGATTGGTCAGCTGTTTTAATTGATTTACTATATCAGTTCTCCACTAGTCACTCTGATGGGAGCAGTTTCCATAGAGTGCTGGGTGGTGAAAGCTTGTTTCGAATGTTTGGGAGAAGACACATTGGACAAGTTGATAGTATATATTCCTTGAAGAATTTTATTGAAATGAGGGGGGGGGGGAATGGAGCCTTATTTGGAGAACTATTGGGTATAGACAGTTTTAAGATGTGCTATGTTATGCTAATGAGAAAGAGCCATAAAGATGTGAAATTGATGATACAGGAGAGGGGAGCAGTGTTCATGTCAGCTAGTGATCAATGGCATCAATTCAGCACCAACAGGAATCCCCAGTTTAGGGTGCAGTGAGGAGGAAAACTTGATCCAGTGTGAACGGCTCAGTTGTGATGTAGCATGGCCGTGAAATGGCACTGCTCTGAGGTGTTCTTGGAGTGAGGCCCCTCCCTGGGTGGACAGCACTGCTCTCATCTGGTCAGTCGCATTTGCTTGTGCTAACTCATTTAATCTTCCCCCAACCCCCACCAAGGTAGGTTCAGTTTTTTTCTACAAATGAAACTAAGGCATGAGGTGGGCAAGTAACGTGCCCAAAGTTACAAAGTAATAAGTAGTGGAGCCGGCAGTCTTGTTTCAGCATCCATATCCTTAACTAGAAATGCTACATTTTCTTTAAATACATAGAACAAATGTATCTAAATTCAGAGGGGTGGGCTAAAGTAGGTTTGGTCTTGTACTCACAGCTCACAGTTGTGAGTACAAGAAACAGTTTATTCTTGTATTATTATTTATTAAGTATTTTATTAATTTGTATTACAACTGTGAACCTACCTTTGCCCAGCCCTATATATGTAAAGAATTTTAGCCAATCATACACTGAAAATGAATTCATAAATCAATGATTTGCACTTAAGTGAAGTTCCATGTTGTGATTACAGATGTCGAGGCTTTAAGATGCTGACTAATCCTGAATGTACATTACACTTGAATAGTGTATGAAATTCAAATGTGTCTAGATAGAAGATTCTAATACATCAGCATTTTCCCATGAAGACTTAGGGGATTTTTGAAAGCAAAACACTATTTAAAAAGTAAGTAAATACCAAATGATACACTAGGAGCATATTATTGTTTCTTCTGACAATATATATTAGTTTTCAGGAGTCTACATCTAGCATGTGACATGACGCAAAAGCTCAGGAGGTGGGGCCCAGAGTTCTAGTCCCGGTTCTGGCCCAGCTAGCTTTTGTGCCCTTGCCTTCTCTGCCCCCCCTTTGTTTTTCTTTGCAAAATGAGGAGGTAACTCATTTTAAGACTGCCTACAACTCAAAACTATGATTGTGTAATTTTTTTGTATGGTATGTTCAGAGAAACAGATGAGGTAACAATGTGGAAGAGGCACAGTTTGTTAAGGCAAAATGTAAGGTCTCTTTTTTCCTTCTATACACACATAAACACTTGTACAGATATATATGAGCATAAATATAAGCCCATACATACAACTACAGAATCAATGTGATTTATAGTTATATTTGGTGTATAGGCAATTAGAATTGATGTATTAGAATCTTCATTAGTCCTTATATTTGTGTTTTTGTATTTGTTTGAGGAAATAGATAAAAAATTTCCCCCCTCACCTGAAACCACAGTTATGTGGGAAGTGAGTCTTCATGAATTCCTTGACCTCTACGATCTGACGGCATGTCTCATATTTTCAACAAAATTTGATTCATTGCTCAATTTGTTTACCAGTTAAAAATAAGCAGTATGCCTGAAATCGGGGTTGTCTGTTTTGCACTGTTGCATGAGATACTGATGTCAGGCAAAATTGAAATTATTGTAATTTAATTGTTTTGACATTTTGATTTGAGTGATTCATATAAGAAAGATGATATATCTTTCATAGAAACCTGGTATTTTGAGCTCAGTATGACTTTTCTTTAATCATTTACAAATGTTTCAATTTTAAAAAATTTAGGTTTTAATTATAATGCAAATTCATTCTTTCAGTATTTACTACCAAAGTATGATTTTATAGGAATATATGATAGATGGTATTTTTTAGATATTCAGTCATGAAAAAATCTTTAAAAGAACTGTGAGTTCTTTTAAAAATATATAATGAAAACTTATTTTACATCTTCTGACTTTCATTGTCTTCAATACCACATGAATGTTTTCTATATTACAAATAGCATTTTGCTTTTTTACAACCTTGACATGTAAAATTATTCATGAACTTCAGTTTTAGGACTTTATTAAATCGATGAGCTTTATTTATTGGTAAACTTTAATTCTGCATAAGCTGTGCTCTCCTGTTCCCATGTACTGAGTCCCATCATCATTGGTGATAAAATAAATAACCTCAAATGATGCATTTCTAAGTGTACGTTGGGTATCCTCATCTTTTTACACTTAGACACTGGAAGCCAAAAACATAAAGCAGAAGCACTTCTAAACAAATCATAATCTTTCTGTAAATAGTAGTGTTTTTTTTTTTGTTTGTTTGTTTTTTGTGTGTGTGTGTGTGTGTGTGCTTTTTTTTCATTTTTAATTTAACATGCTACTCAGTAACTTGACAACTCCTTGGAGCGTCTCCTAGTTCTGAGAAGCACTTAATATCCTAGTCAGCTCCCAGAGGGGGCCTTTTAGGGTTTTTGAACCAAACCTGCAATGTTTTCCCCTCTAGGCTTCAGAACTCTAAGAGTGTACTCTAACCAAAGTAAACACCTTCTGGTGCACTTGCAATACTTCTTTGAAATGCTGGTCTTAGAAGTCAGCTTGAAATCTTTAATTACATTTAGGTGATAAAAGCATCCTTTATCCAACCCTTTCAAGTTATATGAATCTGATTGGGAATGACTTAAGAAGCCTCATAGTCTTGGACCATTTCCCTAAATATAATTTTGCTAAATCCCCAGAAAATTTTCCAAAAAGAACAAGATGTTTTCAAGTAAAATGGTTGCTAATTATGCAGGAAGCCTACCTTTTTGTGTGTGTGTTTGTGAAAGTGCCTCAAGGCTTTACTGCTTCTTGTTGAGATGAGACAGTGTGTGAGTGATGTTTCCCAGGGAGGCTCTGGTTCCCAGAGTGAGCCTTTTCTAGCATGTTGTAGCTGAAATCAGACAATGCTGGCAGTTATCCCTCTGCGATTTGCCCAAGCATAGCCTACTCACTGGGTTTCCAGTGGCTGCCTCAGAACTGGGCAGCCTATTTCACCATCTTGGATCTGGAAAATAAGATGGTGAATCTCTAACGGGGGTCCTGTGAATTATGTTGGTGGGAGCTCTAAGCCACTTATAAACATGGCTATCTTAGAATGTCAAACTTACAAAAAAATTCTTTGGAGAAAATAGCTAAGTAATGTTACTGGTAAATGTTTAAAGATATAAATGAATATCAATTTGGCATTTAATGCAAAATACTTGATTTTTAAATTAAAAGTTGAGGCTTCAAAATAAATTCCTTTTTGGTAGGTCTCTACAGAATATATTTTTGGACTCCAGGAAAGGACACAGGTTGATACAGATAGATAGTTTGGTTGTCATATTTGCATTATTTTTTATCCCATTATTCTTATTTTTTAACCATCAAATAATTCAGATGATTACCTTTATTCACCTGCTTTGGTTTACTTGCATTCCTGGTATTTATCCACATTGATCTTTTAGATTTGTGGGAATAATGTTCCTCTTTATTCTTTCTATTTTTTTCCTATACTCCCAACATTGAGATATTACACTTTCTGTCATTTTGGTTATATAGGAACTATAGATATACAAGAATTTGAATTTCTGAAATTATACATATACAGGAATTTATGAAGATAGTACAGAGAGGTCCTATATTTCCTTAATCTAGTTTTTTTTCCATTGGTTATATGTTACATAGCTGAAGTACTGTATCTATCTAGGAAATGGACATCAGTATAATTTGTGTGTATAGTTTTATGTCACTTTATTTCACATAGAATCTTACAGTTACTACTACCATTAAGATAATAGAACTATTCCATCACAACAAAGACCCCTTTTTGGGCACCCAGCAAAAGTCATACTAACAGAATCAAAGACATTTAATTTAGTAAAGGAATTATTCACTTTCTCCCATCTAAGTTTTGTAGTATTTTAACACAAATGTTAAATCATTTTGTAGTTTGAGCCATTTAAGAGAAAGATGAAATGTTATTACACTGCAGGAAAGCTTATATAGTTAAATAGTCAGAACAGACAAAATCATCTGCGAAACATATTTTTGAAGGCTCAAATTTAAGTTGCCCTCAAAAACTTTTGTTTTGGTATGTTAGACATTCATTTGTCTTAAGATAGGGCCCAGATGACATCAAGCGATTTCTTGCATTGCTATGACTAACCTTTTATGTATGCTGGAATTGCCCAGAAAAATCTTAATAGAGAAAATGGAGAAGCAGACAGAAAAAGAGGTCTTGTATGCAAGCAACCTTGTATCTTCCTGTGGAACCCAGAGTTGGTGGAAAATAACATTATCAAAGTCATAATTAAATGACACTGTGCCGCATTTGATTTTACAGATGTTAATGTCTACAGCAAATGAATGCATCACTTTCTTATTTTTTTAACTAATATTATATGAGGATAATTATTCTGTTACTAGGGTCTCTAAAGTTTCTCTTAACAAATTTTCTCAGCAGTATTTCCACGCAGTCTGGGATTTTAGTCTTACATATATACTGTTAAAGTGTAGATTACATATATCTTAGTTTTAATAGCTTATAAGATATGTCTAGCTTTATTTACTTGAAAGTTTATGATTTTGTATATGTGAAATAATTATCTTCCATCTCACTTTCTGCCATACAAGTAATTTAAAACTTTTTTTTATTTTGGAGATATTATTGAAATTTTGTGCTGTAATAGTAATAGCTGTTTCTCCCTTAGCCCTTTCACATTATTTTTAAATTATTTGAATAACTTAAGCAAAGAATAGCAAAGGATTCCTATTTCTTTTTCCAGCTTTTACTCAGTTATCTAAATGTTTATCATACTATTATTATTTTTGTGATATTTAAACATTAGGTCCAGATCATTGTCATCTTCATTATATTCCTTATCAATTTTCATTTTAATACATAATTAAATAGATATATATGTGTAAGTATATATATATTTATTTTCTTTACCAATTTTAAGTTGGGTATACAGAAAGGGGAAGGCAGAAAGTGAACATGTTCAACTTATCAAATATATTTTGTTTTATTTTACCAGCTGAAAATAATTTTTCCAGAATTCTTAATTTTGAATAAAAAACTTAAATTTATTTTAATGGTTGTTAAACATGGAACCTTTGTAAGTTAATAAAAAATGTGATATCGTGTATATCGTGTATGTGCAAACAGAAAGGGTGTCTTGGTTCATACCAACAACAGCATGGTACGCTGCCATTGCCCTCTAACCTCTTTGTGGAACAAAACTCGGGAGTGTTGGTGTGGATTCTGATAGTGCCGAACGTTTGTTTTTCACTGCCGGTGTCAGAGACGGTGGTGTTGGTGAGATTCAAGTGACTCATCATACCAGTCCTTCCCCTGAATGGAGAAAGTTGCTCTTTCCTTCATTGCTGTCTGGTGTCTAGGAAAAAGCAGCTGTTATCCTATTTTTTTCAGTATCAAATACAAAAATCCAATTTTGTGATTTTTTTCATATCGTTGTTACCAAGAATTCACTTTTAAAGCAAGCAGAAAACTACATAATAGAAGCTTGATGTGTTTGTATTATAATTTAGACATTTTCTTAGCATGTACCCAACTTGAATTCCTCTAAGCATTTTTTTATAATAAAAAGCCCATCACAGTGTGTTCATGATGAAGTGGTTCACGAACCTGTAAATTAATGCGTGATAGAAAAACCCTTGTCATTATACTGGTCTGTATCTCTGATTGTTTAAAGAATTACTTTATTGCTCATAGCCTTGTTTTATGTATTTTTTAGGGTAGTCAAAAGAAATCTTTGCTTCTTTTCACAGCACACATTTTGTCTACATAGCTATTCCTTTCTTCACTTTGCTATAAAGGCAAAATTGCACTGAAACCAATGAAACGTTGCTCATTAACGCAGTGCTCATGCTAGTGGAGGGATGAAGACACCTACATTTTAGTAGTTTCGTATCTGCATTTCACTAGCTCTGCTTTAAAGAGTTATAAACCCTTCTAGTACTTTTACTTTGTCCTCATCTTGTGCCTCATCTCTTCCTTGACCCACTTGTTATATATATTATCATTTTTCACAATTTAATTTTTTGCTAATAGTCCACTATACAAGGACTATTTTAAGAGCAGGTTAAGGTGGATTGTGGGGAAACTGTATTAACCTACATACATGAGTATCTCTGGAGTTAGTTGACTCTGGGTTTAAACCACAGTTGTCTATTGCAGTATTCCGTTTCTCTGTGATTCTGGACCACTTGGTCGGCATCTATTTTTCCCTCTCTAAAATAGGAGCAATTTTTCCTACCTCCAAGGATTTTTTCTGAAATTAAATATGATAATAATGTATGTGAAACATACAGTGCATTGCCTGGCACCTAGTACTTAATAAATGCCATTTCCATTTTCTATCCCCTCCCCTTTTCAGTATTTTCTCAATCTCCACAGTCTTGGGGAAGTGGACCTGCTAAGACTAATATGGGCTAGGATGAAACCATCTCATTCTCTGTTCTTTGCAAAGCCCCACAAAAGGGGCTTTTCTTTCTTAAAGGGAAGTCTTTGTAGAGGTTTGTGATATCTCATAATCTCATACTGTCACTTGTCACTCCTCTGCTTAAAAATCTCTGGTAGCTGCTCCTCACTATCTTTGGGATGAAACTAAATTCCTTAGCCCACTGCAAAGGGGCATTATAATGTAGACTCCACTAAAGACTCCACCCTTATCTACTGTCTGTTATCCTAAGTATCCTTCTTGATATAATTTCCCCAACCCATCCTAAATACAAGGTCTGTCCAGAGGTATCCAGCCATATAATATGAAAAGTAGAGATATTTATTGAAGATAGAAACAGCAGTGTACATAAAACAATTGCACCCCTGTCCCCTTTAAGTAGGCACCTTGGGACCTTGCACAGTTCTCCCGGTTGCCATCAGCTGCCCATTTGTATTTTCCTGAATCTCACCTATGATCTGAAATTACTTCCCCTTCAAAGGTGATTTTAGTTTCAGGAAAAGGCAGAAGTCACAGGGCACCAAATCTGGGCTGTAGAGGGGCTGAGTCACCTGGGTGATTTGAAGTGTCACCAAAACACTGTGCACAAGACGTGATGCATGAGCAGGTGTGTTGTTGTGATGAAGCTGCCAATCACCAGCTGACCATAACTGCAGCCTTCTAAATCATCTGAATAATTTCTCTGGAAGAATGTTCAAGCTGAACATTAAGTTTTATGCAGATTCATTGCTCTACTCACTCAGTCATTTTGAATGTGATGGCCGCACAGTACCATGTTCGTTCATTGTGCATCTGCTGCCCCCATGACTAGTACAGTGAGGTCACCATTGTTCACACATATGCATTCCAGTCCACTCTCCTTGGCTGCTAGATTACATCAATGTTGCACAAACTGTTGTTATTTTAACAGTGCCTGGACTTTTTCCAGACAGACCTTGTATAATTCTCCTATTCTCATCTTTGCACACATGTATACGCTAAGCTTTCTCCCTTCTGGAAATGGCAGATGCCTTTATACCAGCAAGACCCAGTTAAAATATCTCATTTTGTAAATGTCCCCTCTTCCCTTAGAGGCAGTCACACTCAGTCCACTGTGGTCCTGTATTCCCTTGTGTATATGGCTACCTTTATTAGCACAGTTTTCAATGTGTCTTCATTCTCCCTCTGTCTCCCATGTTCTGTTTGCCACATGGACCCAATTCCCAGAGTGTGCTTGTTAAACTGATTGCATGGGTCTTCATGACAAATTCTAACTACCCTATAACATGCTGTAACATAGCGGCTCAAACCAAAGCTACTCCCAAATTCCATCTCCGCCACTCATGTGAAGATATACTCCCCCAGGCAGATTGCAATCTTATAAGTGTACTCTACACTTTGCCTTGCTGTGGCTTAAGCTAGCATTAGGAAGGATTAGGGGGTGAACATACAACTTCATGCTATCATTTCACTGCTTTTTGCTGTTTAAGTAAAGCTGGTATACTTAAAGAGAAGGTGGATTCGAAGAAAGGACTTGAGAATTTTCTTTACCTGGAAGTGTCTGTGAATAGCCAGTAGGGACAGGTTGTGCCCCTTTGTAAGCTTGTAAAAGAGGAGAGCGTGTGTTTGTGTGAGTATGTACGTACATGTAAGGGTTTGGTGGTGGACAGCTGCGTGGGTAAGTGGGGCAGGAATGAAGAGGATGTCTGTACAAGTGACGTTTGTTTCTTGGTGGTCCTCAAGGATACCTAGAGTAAGTAGGTAAGAACTTGTGAGTAAGGAAGTGGGAAGCTTCTGAGTATAAAATATGTTGAAGAGGGGTATTAAGCAGATGGAACTAAACAGAAAGGAGTGAGTGATGATCCATAATAGAATTGGAATTGTAAATGGGTCACATCTAAGTCTCAGAAATACCATCCACTGGACTCATGCTCACGACATTAATGGCATCGGGTAGGGATCTGCGCAGTAGGGATCTCACAGGGAAAACGTGAGAAATGGAAAGATTAAATCAGCTGGGCCATATCTAGCTGCACTCTGCATTCCCACCACCTCAGTCTCACAGTGGCTGCTTTGCCACTGCCTGTTCCCAACTTTGTACCTGTCACTGCCCCTCTCCTGCAGCCACGCTCCTCAGTCTTGCTACTGGCATCAGCATTGCCCAGTTGGTGCCCCTACCCGGTTGAAAAATCAGCATACCAGTTGAAAATCGATGCTCTGGGAAACATGATTCTTATATTCTTAGAGGTGTAAATTACTGTAAGAGATCATCTGATTTGGCCCCTTTTCATTTACTAAGTAGTATTAAATGCCCTCCTTAGACACACATAGGTCAGATGACTCAAATGAGACCAAGCTATGGCTATGAGGTGGTGTACTTACTACTGGCTTACGATCCTTGTGTCTGCTACTATCCAAATCTATGTACTGGTGTTAAGAAAAGAAATAACTTTATTACAAGTAAAGATCTTCCCTTTCTTTTCCATTAAAATCTGCAGATGCACTTTTTTGGTTATTTCACATTTTTCTGATGGAACTATTATGCCTCTCAAGATTGCTTTTTAGCTTTCTAATTTAGTTAAATTTAGTTAATATTTTCTTTAAGCCTGTGATGTGTTTCTTGGGGCTACAGGGATGGTTAGAGTAACACGCCAGCATTCTTCTCCGGCAGAGGAAAGCCTACAGGAATGGGCAGGAAAGTTGGGGGAACTGGGCTGAGGAAAAAGATGGTCCAGAGCGGGGTGCAGGGTCTTTAGGAAATTTCCACTGGTCTTTGACAAAATAAGAAAGTAAGAACTATGCAGTGAGTTTTTCCAGTCTCATTTAGTTTTGTAAGTATACCCTACTCTTTTGAATAATGTTACTGACAAAATATATCATTCCTCTCACATGGTTTTTGTTGTGCTTTCTTTTAAATTTGTGTATCCATGAAGTCCAAAAGAGTCATTGAGAATCTGTAGTGCTGTTTAGAGAGAGTAGACCCAATGAGGCCCCTTGATGGAAGACCGGGTGCTGTGAGGGACTAGATGCCGGGGAAGAGAGAGGTGCGAGAGACTGACTGGTGTGTTTTAAAATGGAGGAGATGTCAGGTTTGAGGACAGTGGGGCAGTGGGGAAAATGAAGACGGAAAGATCTGGTTGGTTGGCTTTCCCAGAACCTGTGTTAAAGCTGGCACGCCAAGAACATACAGTGGACAGTGGCTTGGAGGAATGCTTATATGAAATTCTCGGTGTCTGCTCAGATTTTATTCAGTAATTTAGCCCAATTTTAGAATCGCTGAGTGCTTTGCCCTCAAAATGGGAATTAAATGCTGATTTTTAAAGCACTTCAGGATTCTTAATGAAGTGTACCACTGTAAACCTCAAAGATATTTTCTCCTCTTGGATACAGTTTCTTCACTTTGAAATGGAATTCAACTGAAGCTTTACAAAGTGGTGTTAGAGTTCCCAATGATGGCAAGCTTGTAGCTTATTCATGTTTTCAGAGCCACCTGCATGTCACATTGCATGTACTCTGTAATTATAAAGTGATGGGGAAAAAGGTACTTAATTATTTTGGAAAGTTGCCTTAACATGTTGATGGAATACCAGTAACATTACTGAGATTAAAGTTGAGAGCTGCTTTACAGATGTTTTGACTTTATAGGGATATAAATGCAGGCTGCTAAAGCAAAAAAAAAAAAAAAAAAAAGCAAAAATAAAACCCCAAACACCAAAACAAAACAGGTCCCCCCATAACACCCATAAATAATCCCAGACAAGGAAGAGAATGTACTCCAGTACACTGAGTCATGGCGTCTGCAGTGAACCGTAGACTGAAGCACACTGAGAACTCTTTCTTCCTTCATGTCGTGGAGGCCCTGCCTGTGTTTTCCTCTGGGATCAGGAAGAGAAATAATCTCAAAGTTAGTTTTCTGTTTGGTAGCTTTTTAGTTTGTGTATAAAAACATTGCAGGGAAAATGGGGACATTCAGCATTTACTCCTATTTGAAGAAGTTTGGATGGAAAGATCCAGGTGATAAAGATCACACACATGAGGCTTGCTTACTGTGGGTGTCATTTTCTGATAACAAAACACAACTATTTGAAAAGAGAGTATTGCTCTGATTTATTACATTAATATCAAGTTGACTTTCAGCGAATGTTTTCTTTGAAAAAACAAACACTTTATGTTTATAAACATTTTTCCTAATCAGAATAATAGTCATTGCAGAACATTCAGAAAGCCTAGAAATGTATAAAAGATAGAAAACTTGACTGCCCAGGGATGCCCTTTACAGTATTGCTGTTTTTTCTTCTGATTTTTTAGATATATTTTTGAGATTATACCAGAAATTTTAATATTGTGTCTTCCCAATATAATATACAGTGCTTAAATATCATTTTAAACTTGCTATAAATGTAATTTCATGATTGTATGGTACATCATCTCACTTGGTCATCATAAATTTATTTCCTTGTTTTTGGACATTTTCTTGCATAAATATTGCATCTTTAAATTAACTCAAGTATGTTTTGTTGAGTTTTTCCTCTTCATTTGGGTAAGCTTATTGAAAAGACTCTTTTTAAGATTAGATTTTTTGTTCTTTTATCTTCTCAATTACATGCTTGCTAACACCTGGAATTTTTCTTTCTTTATTCTTTGAAATATGAAAAACTCATTGTTCTCTACTACTAGTATGAAAGCTTTAGCTTAGTGGTTGTGGATGTATTGCAGTTGTACAAAGTATATGTGGCTTTTGTTAAATTACTATGAACCTCAAGAGGAGGTCTTTGTGCTGCTTGACAGCTATAAATATACTTTGAGAGAATATGTGCAAAGAAGCTAAATAGAATGTAATGAATTAAATACTACTTATTCACTGTACAGTGTAAGTTTTTTTGCTATTATTAAGCATTTACCTCAGCTGTATGCAAAATGAAGTGTTTTATGCCAATATTAATACTGATAGCTGCACGGATTGACTTTTACGTATTTTTTAATTGATCTCAAGGATGGGTAGTGTTGTGCAAAAGAGTATTGAACAAATGCTTGGTTTTTAGGCAGGTTTAAGATCTTTGTATTCATATTGGAAAAAATGCTGCTACTTTGTACCAAGGTAGATTGTGATTCAAATGAATATGTATTTCTTTAGGAAACTTGCCTAAATATTCCTTTCCCCAAAGTTTATGATAATTATTTTGAAAAAATCTGTGAAATAAAATTTAATTGAATGTTGAAATTGTTTCTGAAATAGTCATAACGTGATTATAAACCAAGGTCTACATTTTTTTTACAGGATACCTTTTGATAGTGTTAGAGTTTCTCTACCACAGTTCCCTTATATATTTAAAGAATTCCACCCTGGCTGGCATAGCTCAGTGGATTGAGCACGGGCTGCGAACCAGGCATCGCAGGTTCTATTCCCAGTCAGGGCACATGCCTAGGTTGCAGGCCATGGCCCCCAGCAACCACACATTGATGTTTCTTTCTCTCTCTCTCTCTCCCTCTTCCCTCTCTAAAAATAAATAAAAATCTTAAAAAAAAAGAATTCCAACACAATATTCTGTGTGTGTGTGCGCGCGTGTGCGCGTGAGTGAGTTTACTGTTCTTCAGATGTCTATGTTAAAATTACTTTGAAGAATGTATAGCTTACCTGTCATTATGTACAATACTATGAATTTCACATCTCATTAAAAGAATAACTTGAGGTGGAAATAATAAATTGTGTGTTCTTTGGTGGTATTCACTTACACTATTTTAGAAATTTATCATGAAATAAGATATTCACCTTTTATCAGTTTTCATTGCAAATATATCCCTAATTTTTAATATCCTATTTATTTAATACTATTTTTTTTACATGCAAGGCATTACAAAACTATTAATTTGCCCTTAGGAGAATCCTGATTTTTTTTGTTTTTAAATATTTTTTCTTATTATTTTTAAAATGTTTTTACTTATTGCATAAAGGAGTGGTTATTATTATTAGAGCATGTATCCCTGGTTGTTGCAAAATCCTTCAGAACTCAACACAAATATAGTTTTAATGAATAAATTGAATAAAATGATGCATCCACTATCTTTCCAAATGGAAATTAAATCACAATATATAACCAATTTGTTCTCACAAATATGCTGAAATTGTAGTCAAAATTTCCTCCCTATGTTTTTTTTTAATTAAATAATGGAGTAATTTTCAAAATAGTTAACAAATATCTGTTACTATAGACTGTTTGAAGTATTTTTTTAGGAACAGAAGTAGGGAAGTACTATAAAAACCAATGAAAAGTTGCTAAAAAAAGTTGCTAGGACTAAATGGAAGAATTTTCAGTATTGTATATATGTTCCTATGTGAAATAGCTGATGCTCTGAAAAATAAAGATAGATCTGGAGTCAAAATGGACGAGCCTGAGATAATTTAGATAATTAAGTCAGCATTGGTAGAGAGGGTTCAGGATATGCGTTTCTGAGTTAGGAGACGGTCTCTCTTGCTGCCCAGTCTTGAAATGCAAGTAAGTAAAGGTGAAAGGACTCTTTGGAACAACAGACAGTGAAGTTAGCTAAGATAAACCAAACCCCATTACAGAGTCAGATTTAGGGGAGGGTCCTAAGTCTTTGTTTTTCTTTGAATTGTTTGATGAAATTGTAAAATAGACGTGCAAGTAGACTCCGGTTTATAAAACTGGTAATTCAGTAATCCCATTGGCTTTACTGTCATTGTTTTGTCATGTCATTATAAAGCTACTTGTGAACAGTCTATATATCTCTGGACTTTAATTAAGCATGAAAACATGCAGAGTTTTAAAGTGAAAGTAATTGTTCAGCCTCTGATAACTTGGGGACAATGAATCACCTTCTTTAAATAAATGCCACATAAAACAAGCTATTGTACAGAAGAAATAGGAAAATACAGTGTTGTTGCTGGGTTTGCAAGGATGGATTTGCAGGGTTTTGTGAGGTTCTGTAGGGAGTCAAGCAAAAATCTGCATCACAGCACACTGTCTCTTGTGGGGAAGAACCAACAGGACTTCTTGAGGTTCTCAGCTGTCACTGTTCAGTATGTCTTTGTCCTGCTACATTAAAAAGCCTTCCACTGGCTGGAAACAGTAACAATGATGGAACACTGAAAGAAAGGATAAAAGAATAATGAAAAATAATAACTACACGAGAAGGACCTTATAACCAAGCCTGACAAGAAGACTGGGAGCCAAGTAGTGGGGTGGTTAGATAAACTGATATGATCTTGCATATACTTTTTATTTTAGGAAATAGCTGTAAAATTGGAAGGGGAGAAAATCATTAAGTTGAGTAGACAATACCTGATTTGTAGGCATATCTGAAGGCATTTTTTAGGGGCAGAATTTTAAATGCTAAATTTAATGCTACAGTTTAATAATTATCTTCCATTTTAAAATTTTGTAGTCAGATTTTTAATTTTTAATTTTATTTTTCCCATCATCACCATTTCCCCCCCTTTTCCCTCTTCCACCTCGACCCCCCAACCCTGCAATCACTACACTGTTGCCCATGCAGTCAGATTTTTAAATTTACTTTTTCTCTTGAGCGCCCATTTAAAAAGGAGTAGAAGTAACAGAATAATATAAAGTTGAGGAAAAAAATAAATTTAAAAGTAATCACTAGAGGTTAGAAGGCTAATTTTAGAAATTATTAGGCTGCTGATGTGTGTATTGGTGGAAAAAAATAAGGAATTCCAGAAAATCTAATATTTCTGAGTTACAGTATTTCTTGGTTTTAACCTTTATTATTTACTTGATTTAGGCCTTATTGCCTTTAGTTTGTAGGCTGATTCCACAAACTAATGTTCAAGTTCTTTAAAAGCGTTTCGTATTTAAAGACGTATATGAGACTATAGTACTGTATTCTAACTTTACATCTGTAAAAACTTTTGCTTAAAGTTAAACAGTAATAGGTATTATAGTAGAGAATTTTATCTATAAGTTAAATTCTAAAATCAGGTTTAAATTAGTTGTTAGATTCATTTTTTGGGGTGCGACTCTACCTAGTTTCTCTTGTTTCCTTATTGCAATTTCTGGCATTTTTTTGAGGGGAGAGAAAAGTTGCTTTGTCATTAAGCCATTTACATTGTCTTAAGAAGAAGCTTATTTCTCCTTCACATAGCAGTGGTAGTTTGTAAGCGTCAAACAAATTTTTTAAATGAATAAAATGGTGGCAATTATGATTCATTTTGTCTAATATAATAGTTGCTCCAGGATTTAAATGCATTAAAGTCAGTTAAAAAGAGTATTTGGTTTTGACTAAATTCATAGTGAATGTTAAATTAGGTTAACGTAAAGATTTTTTTTTCCATCAGATTAACTGTCATTTTCAACTAGATAATACTTTAAGATAGCCTGTTATGACTCACTTTTCAGGTGAATATGTTAAATGAAATATCAAAGTATTGCTGATATCTTCCTTCTTCTAATAGATAGAATAAATTGTTGTAGAATGTAATGGAAGTTAGTGACCAAATTGCCATTTTTAAGCATCTTGCATGTATTGAGCAGGTGGTTTACACATAAAAATCTAAGAAACCTTGGCATCTTACTTCAGGTACAACTCTCTAATGATTAAAAGGTATTGATGATTTTGAAATTTATCTTTTTGTACACAAAAACCTTTTTCTTGAAAGATGCTCATATTAAAGAGGTTGAGTATATATGAATGATTCTTTGCGTATATGTTTTTGAAAAATAATTGTTCAGGTAATTGACGTTACAAAAATAACTTGAGCCTTGTTCAGGTGGCTCAGTTGGCTGGAGTGTCATCCATACACCAGAAGGCTGTGGGCTTGATTTAGACACGGCACCTACCTCAGTTGTGTCAGGGCACTTTCTTAGGCTCAGGGTTCAGTCCCATGTCTGGGTGCGTACATGAGGCAAGCTATCGATGTTTCTTTCTCACATCAGTGTCTTTCTCTCTCAAATCAATAATAAAATATCTTCGGATGAGCATTACAAAAAAGTAATCTGACACAATTGAACTGAAAAACTTTTATTTTTATATCAACACAACCAATAAAATTTGCTAGCCATCCTGTCCCAAAGAGGAACCGGATTTTATTCGTCTTTGATTCCAAGAGTCCAGCACAAGAGTCTTTCTCGCTCACAGTACATATTCAATAATTTTTACTGGATGAGTTTCAAAATCTTTTTTTCATAAAGCCTTACTTGTCACTCTTTAATCAAGCTAAGATACCAAATTTGTGTAGAATCCTTTGAAAGTTCAGGAAAGTTTAAATGTTTTCAAATGCAGTTGTTATTATAGTATTTAAATTACTGTACTTCTGCTATGAGGAGTAATCATTCGAATTAAAAATCAGGTGTCCGTCCTGGCTGGTGTAGCTCAGTGGATTGAGCTTGGGCTGTGAACCAAAGTGTTGCAGGTTCGATTCCCAGTCAGGGTACATGCCTGGGTTATAGGCCATGACCCCCAGCAACCGCACATTGATGTCTCTCTCTCTCTTTCTCTCTCTCTCTCCCTCCCCCTCCTTCCCTCTCTAAAAATAAATTAACTCTTTAAAAAAATCAGGTGTCTGAACTATAATGCATTTTTCCTTCTAATGTTTTCGCAATATTATATCAATTTTCTATGCATAGAAAATACCCATTTCTGATATGTCTTTTGTTTTGATCAGTTCTTTAATAGTTTTCTTCTTATTAATTTTTACTAATCTTTATTTCTTATAGTTGTTTTCCCTGATGCCTAAACACTTTTTTTCTTTCATTTTTAACTCAAGTGTTTTATTTTTCTTAATACTTCCAATGTCCAGTCTTTAGTAGTATTTGTTGAGATAAGGTTGCTATGAGAAAGACACCCAACACTTACATTGGGTTGAATGAGACAGAAGCTTATTTCTCCACAAATCAATGCCAGGGTGGTCCAGGCTGTCGAAGTAGTTAGCTTCAGAAGGTTATACCAATCCCAAGTTCATTATATCTTATTGTACTGCTGTCTCCTAAGATGTTGTCCTTGTCTGCAAGGCTAAATCTGAATCGCTGCCATGTCTGCATTCTAGTTTTAGAAAGGACAGTAAGAGCAGAAGTACAAGGTAAGCGATTTCCTTTGAAGCGAGGGCAAACTTTTTGACATTCCATTTTTTTTTAGAACTTTGTGACATGGCTACATATGACTTCAAGGAAGCTGGGAAGTGCAGTCTTTATACAGACATCCATTCATTCAACTAAAACTGTTACTATGAAGCAAGGGAAAAATGGATTTAGGTGTCCACAACTAGTCATCAAAATACATTTAAATTGTATTATGCTGGTTAGTAGTCTTGTTTCATTTGTCCTATGTGCCAATTAAGGGGAAGGATCAGGAGCAAGGGAGGGGAAACAGTATTCCCATTTTTGCAGAATGGGTCTCCTGTGACCCAGTAGCATGGTGTGTCGGGCATGATTAGTCAGACTCCTGATGAGAAAAGTACTCCTGTTGGACTCCCGACGACAAGCTTAGGAAACATTCACTGTTCCCCATGTAGGGACTTTCTCTTTAGTATCAGCTTTAACAGAATTTGGGTTGGAGGGGTTTTCTTAAGGACAGTTGGGTTTCATACACAAGACATCTGTATACTCATTGTTAAACATTTTCTTTTTTTTTTTACATTTTATTTTAATCATTGTTCAAGTACAGTTTTCTGTCCTTCACTCCCATTCCAGCCCACCCACCCATCCCTTCCCACCTCCCTCCCATTTCCATCCCCTTCCCTATTTTTTGTCCGTGTGTCCTTTATATTTGTTCCTGTAAACCCTCTTAACGTTAAGGTTACTGCTAACATTTGCTTCGTTTTCTTTCACAGTACTTTGGTGAAGTGGTAATTCCCAATGATGCTTTCAGTATATTGTCCATTGTCTACGCTGTCCTAGATTAATGAATGCAGGACTTACAGAACATTTTTTTCTCTGTGATTTACCTATTCTGTCTTGGAATGTAAGCCTTTTCATATTCAAACACTGTGGAACTCCATGCATTGTGGAAGCGAGGGAAATTCAAGGGCTCTCATATATTGCTGGCAGGAGCCTAAAATATCTGTCATTTGGAGAGTAATTTGTTAATATTTATGAAACTTGTGAATGCATACAGCTTTTAATATACATTTCTATTTCTATAGGTATACTTACACATGAGATGATATATTTGTAAGGTTGCTTGTTACAACATCGTTTGTAATAGCAAAGGTTGGAAACATCCTGAATAACCATCAATTTGGGACTGGTTAAATGAACAGTCGTACTTCCATAAAATGGAATACTATGTAGCTATACAAAACGATTACTCTGTTTAAATATTAAAATGAAAAACTCTCTGTGATTCAGTGTTATGTGAAAAAGAAAAAAAACTAAGTGCAAAAATATGGTAAGATTCCTGTGTAAAAAGGGGATAAGATAATACATATACATATATATTTGTAAGCGCATAAAATATCTCCCACAAAATTACAAATGCATATGGTGGAACTAAAACTTTTTATTTAGGGATTACACTATGAGCTTCCTCTTAGTAATCCTAGTTTTATTTGTATAAAATTATGTTTTGAGAATCAGGATTTATTTTCTAGTCTCAATTTTCTGGCATATTCAGTGATCATATCTGTACTTCATGAGGAAATTCTGAGTTAAATTTGGGACTGAGGAGTTGAAATCATTTGTATAAGACAGCCAGACAGCCAGGCACGCTTACTCTCTTCATCTATTTTAGCTTTTAGTTAGCTCTTAATCATGTTTATTATATCTTTTCCAGTGTGAAGATCTTTCTCCTTCATAGAACTAAATTGGATTTAATAGTTCAACTTTCTTCATCATTTGTTTCCGTTCATTCAGTAAGAGTTTATTGAACGACTAAGCACACAGCATTGTTCTGAATGCTTGAGGAAAGGAGGCTCTGGAAACCAGACTTGTCCTCAGAGAGTAGCAGTGTGAGTGTCCGTATGTGTGTGTGTGTTCGGGGTGGGGAGGAATTAGCATCAGAAAAAGAAGGAGGGATCACAAAATTCCATTTATAGTATTTCTGTTTGTTTTAAAATGTCAAGATCTCTTTGTTTCTTTACTTTTCTGTATTTATTTCATTAAACTTGAGAAAACAATCGTTGTTTCTTGCCAACCACAAAACCCTCAGTGTATATACCACTAAGCATAAGATGTATCTCACAGTGGAATAAGTCCCAAATGTTGCTCAGAACCAGATGTTGCTGTTATAAAGCCATCTATATAACTAGCTATGCCTTTTCCATATTCGTGTTTATTTTCCTATGTCACTACCTTCAGTGGGTAGGAGAGATGAAAGTATCTCCTAAGTTTCAGTGTCCTATAATTCTCTGCGTTGGACTATAGATTTTTTTTCCCCCGACAGAAACATGAATGTGGCTCAGTGTCAAGGACATAGTCTTTGGAATTAGAGGAATTTGTATTCAAACCCTGATACTTCCTACAGTTAACACTGTGATCTTTCCTATGTTTCTTAAAAACTTCAACCTAAATCTCCATATTTGCAGAATGGGGCTAATAATAATTATCTGGGCAAATGTTAGTTATCTCCTACTGTTTGCCCTGCCCTGCCAGCCAGCCAGAATTGATAGATCTGGTTAGTGGTTGAGAACTGTTAATACCTTTGATCTCAGCTAGAAGGCAGAAAGGCCATATGATTGCTGAATTTTGAAAGCCTTCCTGGCAATCTGAGGTGATCCGCCCTAAGAGAATACCATTTTCTGCTAAACTAAGACAAGCTGAAAAAGCATCAGTCATTTCTATACACCCTTTTCAGTGTCAAGAGCCGTCATCACATGTCACTTTCTTCTCTGGCTAATAATACAAGTCACCTAACCTAATGAAATCTTTTCCTTCCTGTGAACTCTAGTTTATACATCAATGAAAATGGGTTTCAAGGTTGGGAGACCGAATTATTTTCTTTTCATGATTATTTTGTTTACTTGCCAACCAGTTGTTCTCAGTGAAAAGACAATAATATACATAGACATTTTTAAGAGCCATTAGAAATTAAATTCATCACTAAGTGATTATCTTACCTCATGAGAATGATATAAAAGTTGCAGGATTTTTTTTGGTGGGGGGCAGGGTGACTGGGTGAGTGAGCAACTGGGCTAAAGAGGAATGATATAGTAATAATAATAACCTTGAGCTAGGAAAGATAAAATACATCTCTGTTTTATAATTTACTATTTAATTAAATATTATTTGAAATGAGTGTTTTCCTGATAAATTCCTATTTTGAGGCTAATATAAAAAGCATCCTTCACAACTCAGCTTAATGGAAATTTCATAAATTCTCTAATAATGCCTCCATGAATTTAACATATTTTTAGTGAAAATTTCCTCAGGTCATTGATTCACAAATTTTAATTAACAAAGTTGAAATTAAGATTCTTTTAAAAACACTGAATGTAGTCATGAAGATTGTGCTTGAAAATTCAGGTCACAAGTTTCCATTTATAAATGAAACATTCTCAAGTCATTAAAGGTGAGAATTTTTGACTAAAGAATTATAATGTAGTAGTTAATGAGGAATTAGAATTAAAGTGTGTTTTGCCAGAGTCATTTTTGTCATTACTATAATCATGAACTGACCTAGATAAAGGGAGTTACTTGAAAATCAATAACATTTATATAGTAATTGATTTCAATAGACAGTTGATGAAATCTGTATTTTGTAGTTTTGTGTATCTTGTTAAATTTTCCTGCCACCAGTAAACTTTTTATTTACTTGGAAAAATCTTTTACTCTTTGCATTTAAACCATATTTTCTTTCTCAATATGACTCTTTTTTAGTCTTCCCATATTTTGTTCATTTCTTAAATGATTTTTGAATGTCTGCGTCAGGCACTATACTAAACACAGGGTCTGAAAATGAGAGAGACGGGTGTTTTGTCTTTGAGGGCCTTCTAATATGTTACAGAAGAACTATGTATGCATTTTCATTATTATATTTAAAGCTCAGAGCAGATAAAACTGTTGGGAATTTCTGAATAGTAAGTATTTATTGAAAGCATATTGGTTTTCTCCCTTGTAGTGGATGTAGCACCTACGCCTACCACACCTGTTTATTCCTCCCCCACAATCTGATGTAGACATTGTCCTTAGAATTAGACATGGTCATATGTAAGAATACAAGGTACTATCAATAAGACAACTCAAATTTGTGAGGGGAGAAATAATATTTAATAAATGGTGTTTGGACTTTTTTGTGGGGGTTAGGGAAATCTTTAGTTCTTCACTTAGCAGTTGATAGCAAAATAAATTTCAAGAGAGTAGTAAAAAGAAACAAGCTACTGATAAATTAGAAAACAGTAAAACTGAATATTCATCAAACATCTGGAAGGAAAGGGAGTTTCAAAGTCTGAAAGCAATGAAACGTCATTAATAAAAAGTTGGACTGATTTGATTAAATTAAAAATTATTTCCATAAAAGAACTGAAAGGGAAGGAAACATGAACTATTTGCAGAAAACAGTGGACAATGCTGATGTTGCAGTGTATACAAAATACATTTTAGAAAAAATATTAAATTACTGAACAAATAAGATATATAAGCAATGGTCATAAATCTAATGAGTCTAATATTTTACATAGCTTGTAAAATTTCTTTCTTTTAGTGTCATAGAAAAGTGGTTGTAGGGACTAAGCACAGAAGAGAGTAATTTACGAAAGCACTGGCTAAGTTCCTAATTAATGATACAAACTGTTAAACTGGAAGAACCACAGGGTCTGTGAAATGCCAACATAAATCAGGCACTCATTCAGCAAACATTTGAAGATTTAATATGTTCCAGATACCATATTAACTGCTAAAATGATAAATATGAATAATAAAGAGTGATTTCTCAAGGAATTCATAGCTCAGGGAGGAAACATCCCCCCCCATTTTCTCCCCTCCTCTCTCTTTTTTTTCTTTTTTGAAGGCTAGTCCATCAATCCATCTACTCATCTGTCCACGCAAAACAAGACAAAACAAAAACCATTAATTGAATCCCCAGAAGGCATAGGATCTTATGGTAGTTGTAGGGATTTTTATGGTAAAAAATGAGACTCAGTCAGTAAGGAGTTAGTCAAGGAGATGCACAGAGGAAATGGTGGTTAGGAGATACCAGAGACAAGTTATTCCAGAGAATAGAATCTCTAGTTCCAGGAAGGGGAACTTACACGGTGTTGGTGCATTCTAAAAATTAACACCAGAATATTAGTGCATTTTATTTAATTTCTATACTCTTAATTAAAAATATCATTGTTCTTCTTAAATATAATACTTTATGAATGAAATAATCAAATCCTTGTGATAACAACATCATTTGTTGTCAAAGACCACATGCAAGTTTGTTAAGGTATAAGACAATTTTTCCAAAAATCTATCCTTGTGATTCAAAGGCTAAAATTAGAAGAGTAGAACTGTCTTTTTTTGACGTAAAGGACAGAGTTATCATTGATATAATGAAGTATGCACAGCAGGAGAAGAATACAACAGCCAAGAACTTTATAAAGATCAGTTATTTTTTTTTTCTGGATTGGGCTATTATTTTCATTGAATACTTGCTTTTTATGTCTTATCATATTTCTCTTTTCTCATTTTTAGTCTTCCTCTCTTTCCTTTATTTTTTCCATCTAATAGTAAACATCATCTCTCCTGTAATATTTCATTATAATGTTCTAATTTTCTCAAAGTTTATTCAAGTGCTTTATTCATGTTTACATTTAAAATTTTTTGCAAGTATATAAATGGACCCCAAACAATATGATTCTTAAAACACATTTGTGCGCTATCTAAACTGAAATAAACTATACATGTCTCATGTCATAGAATCACCAAGGTTACTTTTAAATAATAGTAAATAAAAGCTCAGATGTGGTTTAAGTCTTATAAACTGTCACCCACTTGTCAGTAGTGTCTCAATATTGTCTCAAATACTGTCAAAGTAATGTCAAATAGTGTCAAGTAGTGTCAAATACTATCTCATTATTTATCTGTTACATTGTTCATTTTTTTCCTACTGATCACTGGATACTTGTTTATGCATTGAATGAAGTGATTTCATTAATTATATCAATTGAACTTTGGTCAACAAACCTTAGTGTTTTAAATAGGGATTAGTATCAAAGAAACTAATTGTCTAGGGCAGATGTGGAAGCCTTGGGGACAAAATGTCTTAAAAAAAAAAAACATGGATTAGGCACGAGACTGTGAAGCAAATAGTTGCTGGTTCAATTCTCAATCAGGACACATGCCTGAGTTGCAGGCCAGGTCCCAAGTAGGGGGCACATGAGGGGTAACCACACATTGATGTTTTTCTCCCTCTTTCTCTGTCCCTTCTCCTCTCTCTAAAAATACATAAAATCTTTAAAAAAAATGTGTTTATTGATTTTAGAGAGGGGGCCCAGGAAGGGAGGAGAGAAACATCATCCTGAGAGAGAAACATCGATCACTTGCCTCCCATTTGCTCTTCAACAAACCCAGGATCAAACCTGCAATCTAGCAACCTAGTATATGCACTGACAGGGAATAGAACCCCCAATTTTTTGGTATACAGGGAGACACTCCAACTAACTGGGCCACACTTGCCAAGGCCAGATGTCTTTTGAGTTAGGTCTAACTAAATATTATCTGTTGAAATTGACCCATAGTGGCTTCTAATGAGGACTAAAGTTATATAAAGGTTAAAAAGAGCAGGTGGGGGGAAATGGAGACAACTGTATTTGAACAACAATTAAGACATGGGAAACAAAAAATCAAATAAAACATTATGCTTTATAGCTGCAAATTATTTCATTACCCTTAGCATTCAAAAATAATAAAATGACAGTGATCACTAAGCTATGTGTTGACTATATAGCCATGTGGAAAATTTGAATTAGAGTAAATATGTCCAGGTATCATTATTAAATTATGCTAAACAAATACTAATCAATGTGGAGAAATATATTTCAAAAAATAAAGAGCAAAATATAAAGGTAAATCACCGTAAATGTACATACTGTCTTCAATTTATGAAATAGTCTCCCTGTTCTGTCATGTAACTCGTGTTTGGACCATACATGGTTTCCTTGATATAGAGCTGGGGTTTGGAATCTGATTCAGATGATTCTTAGCTCTGCACTCTTTCTACATATTTTTTTTTTGGATTTCGTTTATAACAAAATGGAATAAAAGCACATGGCAAAGGGAGGAAGTAAAAATAAATCAGGACCCGTGCTTCATGTGTGTGTCCCAGTGGAATGCGTGTATAGGCACCTGGAGTCACTTTTTAACAGGCACTTGCTCTGGATGTGCACTTAGAGACTGACAACTGAGAAGTGCTGAACATCATGTTGAGTGAAAGTAGGGGCAGTAATTTGCATTAGGTTGTTGCCTAAATTGTTTAATTAGCTTTCTTCAGAACTCCCTTGTTCATTTTGTTTTTTAAGTAATAACAGTTACAACATTAAAACATATACTTCCAGAGCAGGATTTTGCATGCCCTTGCTTCATTGTTCCTTATTATCAAGAACAAATCTACAAGTGCCTGACAGCAAAAATTACCCACACATAGATTCCCTCCAGGGAAGGATTAAAACTGGAAAAGTCAATGAGCCAAAGAGACTTAGCATTCTTGGTTTATAAACATTATAGAATAGGTGACTATTGTCCTGAGGAACTGTACAAGTATTCTTCTTTCACTATTATTCATGAGTTTTTCCATGGGAACTATTAAGGAGTAACTGTAGTATAAACATAGTAAAATAAAAGGGGTTTCATGGATTAATGGAGAAAAGATACTGGCTACATCTATGGAGGAAGATTATAATGAGGAATTGAAAGGAGGTTACTACGTTTAGCTGAAAAGAAAAATGCCAATTTACCTCAATTGTCAGTTCTTTAAAATATGCTTATTTTTCATCTTACATGTGGAAAGTTGGTGATCTATTTATGATGCAAATTTTTAAATTACCTTGAACAATACATTTTACAAATATTGATTGGTTGCGTTTTCAGAAACTCATGACTGATTTAGAAGGGGAAATTTTATCTTGTGCTTTGAATTGTATCTTCTGATAAATTTTTATTTCTAAAAATGTGTAATTGTAAGACTCATGGCAATTTAAATTTAGCCTCTGGAAAACAAGACTATCTCTAGTGGCAGTCTCTGACAATGATTCGGAGAATTTAAGCATTAGAAAAAGAGTACTGTCCTAGGTGCTATGAAGGTACACAAATACTTAGACACTGTTGAAATTACAATGTAAACTATCCAAAGTGTATATAGAAAGGTGCTTATAAGTCACTTGTTCAAACTATGGGGAAAAAAGGAGTCAGTTTTAGACATCAGATGTAATTTGGATAACTTGTTTTCCTTTAATTTCATCAAAATGTGATGCTCACAGGAGGACAAAGGGGGAAAATTTGGGACAACTGTAATATCATAAATGATAAAATATTAAAAAAGAATAAATATTAACTAGTAACTTATTTTTAAATATATATTAAAATATACTCATGTTTTTAAAGATAAATATTTATTTTTAAATATATGTACTAAATGTGCATTAGGCATCAGTTGAAAAGATATACAGTGGTAGTATTCATGGGTAATTACCAATAAATATACTTTAAAATTTTATTTATATATAAATATAATTATAAATATATTTATCATATATATTTATATATGTGATAAATATTAATACATAAATATTATAATAAATATAATAACTCAGATTTTATAAAAAATAAGATGTATCACCAATAATTTATTTGATGTCTATCATTACATTATTTTTCTTCACTTGTATAACATAATCTCCTTGAAATATTAAGAACAGGAAATATGCAACTTTTTCAATGCACATTAACATCCCCCTACAGCACATACACATGATCTTGGTTTGATTGATTTGATAAGCACTGCAGAAGCACTTATATGCACTGAAGGATCCCTAGGGGAAAATAAAGAGGATGCCTGGATTGCTTGAAGAGCTTTTCACAGTGGTCCTTTGCACTGGCAGAATATGTATAGCTTCTGCCTTGGATATAATGAAGAATATGGAGACAGTAACCTGTGGACTAGCCATGGGTTTGTTATATACTAGATGGAGAATTAGTGATTTGCCAGAAAGAGTCTTTTCTCAGTTTTGTTTCTCTTTAACCATTTTGGGATTATGAACTCCTTTTGACTCTGATGAGAATATGACACTCTTCCCAGGAAGATGTTTCCATGCACCTGTGCACAATTTTGCTTGCCATACAATTTGAGAAAGGGGTCATATCTCTGGAAGCCTGCTGATGGACCTGTCTGGTTCCATTATCTCTTATGTTCATGGCTGTTAGTCTTTGTGTTAACAGTAACCATTTATTTTATCTTTGTCTAATCATTTAGCCTGTCTGGCCCCTAGTGTTTTCATCTGAAACAGAGTAACTTGGGTTTGATGACCTCTAAAGCCTCTTCTGGCTCTAACATTCTTTGAACTGCAGACAAAAGTTAATAAAGTATCCATAGCCTAACCAAAAGTTAGGGAGGTATTGTAGTCTAACTTGATGGAAGCAGTGCTTCTTTTTATGTCACAATTGTAGAGCTCATCCTAGTTCATGTTTGCAATTGTTTTAACTCTTTGGCATTTAGAAATTGTGCTTAATCTGATTTAACAGATTTTTCTTAAGTACTGAAAAATTGCAAAGCTCTGTGTGTTGCTTATAAAGTTGATTCCCTATCCTTAAGGATTTTCCAATGTAAGTTAAGAAGAGAGAAATGAAGAGTAGGGGTTAAAAGGAATTAATCTGGTATTGGGACCTTTGTCCATAAGGGCCATATAGTAAATACATATTTATTTGGGCCATACAGTCTCTGTTATAACTACACAGCTCTGCTGTGGTATCATGAAAGTGGCCATAGACCATACCTAAATGGATGTGTATGGCCATATTCCAATAAAACAAGAAGCAGGTCAAGACTGTAGTTTGCCCAAGCCTGGAATAAATGATTATATTAATCAAGGAATACTTTAATAGAGGAGCTTTTATTTAGGATGTATTATGAAGTAATGGTAGGCTTCCTATCATTTAGATGGAGCAGAAGCAATCAGGTGCAAGAATTCCAGACTTGGGAGACATGATCAAATACTTTAAGTAAGAATGCTTCAGAAACTGTTACATCATTGATTCAGATGGAGAACCAATATTTATTTATGTTTTTCAGTATTGGAGAGATTCCATGAGAAAGTTTATTCATTAGCATGAGTAAATAGTATTATATTTATTTATATTTATATAAATGTAAGTATTTATATATTTAATAATAATTATTAAACATAATTATTGAGTGCTTAGAGCAAATAATAGTAATAAAATAGAATAATAAGAGAATTATTTATATAATATAAATATACTTATATTTTATTATTATTATTTGCTTTGAGCACTCAATTATATTTTAAGTAGATATTTCAATGATAGAATATCTTTTACCCATGTATCTTGGTATCCATTTTTATTCTTTCTCTTTCTCCCAATACCTATTCACAGTGGATTCTATCAGTACTGTTCTTCTGGTTCTCATCACTATCTCCTTCTTTTGACACTGGCTGCCAGTTGAGAGTTGCCTGGACAACTAAATCCTGGTTTCCTCCTTTTGTTACCCTCCCTCAATTGACTACTGCTGAAGAGTCCTTGCTGTAGCACATAGAAGGCCATTTATTCCCCCTTTCCAAGACCCCACAATTAAGGAATTTGAATTTGTCCAGATCACCTAATAACAAGCTTGTTGTTCTGTCTGTAGCTCCACTGTTTAGATCTTTCACTTCTGTTAGTCAAGAAGCTCTTTGAAGCTTGGAAATGTGGTTAAACAACAAACAGAAAAATAAGGGCTGTAGAAATTCAAAGAAAGAAATAATAAGCATACCTTCATGGGGAAATTTAATTGAGCAGTTTAAACATTTAAGTAAAAGAAATAAATGAGAATGCCCATAAATACTGGCTGTGTGATACCTTTTAATATCATATGAGAAGGCATCCATGAGAATGGATTATCCATTTGACTAACCCCTTTAGAGGTCAGTTTTGGAATAACATTTGCCTATACTTCTTATTAATAGAAGAATGATTCTTGAAGTTAATGTTAAAATTTTAATTAGCATTTTGTTGGACTGAGGTCAACATTTTGTTCTGGAGAAAGTGATCTCTACAATTTGGATGTAATTAATAGAAAAACTATGATTTTACCAGCAAATCAGTAGTTCTGTATATTAGCATTCATTCAGTGCATACTTGTTGAACATATCTACAAAGAATATAAATTAGCAGGTAAAGTTTTACCTGTGGGCTTGCTCTGATTGGCCACTACAATGTTTGCAAAATATTTGAGTTGGTAGCTCCCATTTATAAATCAGGAGGCCTCATGTATGACCCTGACTTGCTGGAATTTTTTCATTAAGAGAATCTAACCACGTGGTTTAACAATACTCGTCGGCCTTCCCTCAACAGAACAATTGGCTGGAGCAGCACAGCAGCTGCCCACTTCAAGAGTAGACACTTCCTAGATCACCTCATTTCCAACTCATTTATGTTGTCTTACTGGCCATTTGAACCTGTGTTCCTTGATATCCTGTGTGTATGATACGCATATGACGGATCCTTCCAACAGTCACAGTGGAGTTCAGTATCATGCAAGGAAGGAAATAATAAACTTATAAGAAAAGCTGAAATTTATATTCAGTAACATTGTTTTAATGATCATGGAATACTGAATACCTAAATAGTTATTATAATCATCCTTTTCTTTTTCATATCAGTCTCAAAATTCATTAACAGTTGCACACAGCCTTAACTTTTGCCCAAACTATGTGCAAAATCCGAACCTACCCACTTAAGAATGTTGGAGAAAGAACAATATTATGAGGAACAGGAAAACAAATGATACTTGGAGATCTTTTTCTTTTCTATGAAATAATTTAAAATACTCTTTACAGTCTGATAAAACTAATATTTTCCTTTCCTCCTCCTCCTATGCAGCAGTTAAGTGACTATACAATAGTGTAATTTGTAGCACAACACTTTCAAACTTTGAGGTAATATAATTTATCTTCTTTGTGCATAGTACCATATTTCAGAAAATCACTGCAGAGCCTACAGCCATAAAGATTTCTTCATATATTTTTTTTCTAATAGGTCTGTAGTTTCAGTTCTTACATTTAGGCCCCTGATCCACTTTAATTTTTGTAAGTTTTGTAAAGTAAGGCTATTTACCTTCACTCTCTGCATGTGGATATCCCATTGTCCCAGCGCCATTTGTTGAGAGACTCTCCTTTCCTAGATGAATTGTTTTGATACTTGTCAGAAAGCAGTTGACCACAATTTTGAGTTTAACAGTACAGAATTTAAGGTAAAAGTTGATGTAAAAATTTTTCATCTATTCTGATGCTGTTTAGTCAGTAACCTTCAGTAGGGTGGAGAAATGGCTGGCCAGCATCCAGGTGGTAGACACACTGTGGCAGTAGATGCAGACTCTATCCATACCAATGTCAAAAACAAAGATGATATTGAGTTAAGGGGGGGGAAGCTGAAATCTTACAGGTAGGCAATGATATCATGTGTTTACAAGGCTATTAATGAGCAAAGTCAAGTAGATGATTGCAGAGAGATTTTATGTGATCCATGTAGTTTGCAGATGTATGAGGAATAGGCTCAAAGGACAAGGTTGGGTTTTTATGGGTGTGAATGGCAGGAGCTAAACAGGATGTGAGAGCCTATTGCTTAGTAGGCTAGTTTAGCATAGAGTTTGGATACAAAAGAAGATGTGGATCAAAATTGAAGGTAAGCTGACAGTAACTACAGGGGAATTGGGAGGAGATAATGAGGGGAAAAGAGGGAAGAGTCTTTGGGAACAACTATAAAGAACACATGGACAAAACCAAGATGGGGTGGGATCAGGGGAGGGAGGTGGGGATGGCTGGGGTGCGAGGGTGGTGGTGGGGAAATGCAGACAAGTGTACCTGAACAATGATAAAATTTTTAAAAAATGAAGGTAGGAAACAAGTCAAAATAAATATGACTGAAGTTTGGCAAATGCCATGAGATTGTAATGAGATAGACTAACAGTTTAACCCAGATACCTTAGCTATGAAATTGAGAACAGTCTCTTCTCTTTGGGTAGGAAGGTACTTTTTAAATACTGCATCCTTAGTAAGGGTTGACTTGTAGAGTCAGATTGTCTCCACAGATTTGTAGAGACTTATGCAGAACATCAGTGCCTGTAACACAGAATCATTTACTGATTTCTTGCTATCCCAGGCACTCTTTCAGTTGCTTTACATACATTATCTCACCTAATTCTCAGGAGCACCATAAGAGGTTAATCCTATTATATTCACATTAAAGATGACAAAAATGAGATTTTAAAGGTTAAGTATCTTATCTAAGTCTCATAGTTATGAAACAGCACAGTTTAAATTTAAAACCAGATCTAGCTGACTCTAAATTATGTGGCCTTTTGATTACAGTGATAAAAAAAACAACCCTGCATTAAGACATAGTTTAGTCTTTTACTTACAGGAATGTATAAGAGGTATGTGGCTTGGGTGTTAAAATCTAGAGGTTGATAAGATTTCTAATGTCAATGGTTATTAGCATTACCATCAAACTAATCACTTACATTGGAAACTTCTGACTTCTTCTCCCAACATACCCTTATTACCTGACATTCATCTCCACTTCCATTCCACTCTCACAGATGTATTTCAAGTCGTTGTCACTCCTAAACTTAATCATTTCGTTATCTTCTAAACTGGTAACTCTAAACATTGACTCTTTATATAAATCCAGGTGATTCACTACTGCAAAAATAGACCCAAAATGCATTTAGATATGGCGTATCTACACTAGAAAAATACAATAATCTCCCCTCATGTTCACCAAATCAAATACAGCTGATTTATTTTCACATTTGAAGTTCCACATTGTAGCTGTGACTATCCTATTCCAGTCTAGACATCTTAGCGGCCTACAGCCAAATGTAGCATTACTGTTGTTGAAAAATAAAAAATACTACATGCTCTCTAAATGTAGTGCATTTATTCATTCTTTCCATTGGACATGGAATGCTCACCCCACATGACTACTCACAGAAATCCAATCCAGCTCTTTCAGAAAAACTATCCCAATTCCCTCAATATAATTATTACTTCTTGTTTTTCTTTTTTTTAAGATTTTGTTTGTTTATTTCTAGAGAGAGGTAAGAGAGGGAGAAAGAAAGGGAGAGAAACATCAGTGTGTGGTTGCCTTCTACGTGCCCCCTACTGGGGACCTGGCCTGCAACCCAGGCATGTGCCCTGACTGGGAATTGAACTGGCAACCTTTTGGTTTACAGGCCTGTGCTCAGTCCACTGAGCCACACCAGTCAGGGCTGATTACTTCTTTTAATTACAGTTTTTCTTGTATAGCTCATGTGACTGAAGATTATTCTAACTTTGTGGATTTAATCTACCTTTCTAGACATCAAGTTCTATGAAAGCAAAGCCTGTGTATTCTTCTTCTTTGAATTCCATGAACACTTAGCAGATTCTCTGAGGTTATGGGCATTAAAAATAATCATTGCATTAAAGTCTGAAAGTTAAAATAATCAAGTGATGTGTTAACAAGAACTATGTTGGTTGCAAATGACTTATGTTTAGGCAAAAGGGGAGAATTGTTTTTAGCTCGTATGAACAAACTGGAAAAGGAGTCATAGGATGTCCTCTGAATGACACAGGTGATGACAGGACTTTGTACCTGCTACTATGCTTCTCCTTTGAGTTGCCTGTGTTCCTACCTATTATAGGCTGATGTCATCTACCTGGTCAGAGACATGGCCACTAGCAGCTTCCCAGTTTCCATCCTCTAAGCTTCAGGAACAGGAAGAAAAGGGATCTTCTGCAACACTCTCTCCTGTCCCCTGTGTCTGTTTAAAAAAATATCAGAAAAAAATCCCTCTGACTGGCCCACCTTAGATCATGGGAATTAATGACTATGGCCAAGTTTGAGTATAAGTGGGTGGCAGTGCTGGCTGGGGCCTCGTAGGAAAAGTGAGTTACTCAGATGTGCATGGGTTTTGGAGTGCTGGCTTTCTCAGAGAATGGAGGAAGAAGTGTTAATACTGAAAAAATATTTGATGTCCACTGTAAGTAGCTAAAACTTTCAGTAATGCAAATTGATTTCAAAGAACTAGATATGAAGAACTTACAACTGAATGCTAAAATGAGAAATAACCCAATTAAATATGGGCAAAGAGTCTGAATAGAGATTTCTCTAAAGAAAATATACAAATGGGCAATAAGCACATGAAAAGATACTTGATATTATTACATATAAAGAAAATGCAAATCAACATCCTAACAACACACCATTTTACATCCACTGGGGTGACTGTAATTAACAAGTCAGATAGTAGCGTATGTTGGTATAGGTGGAGGGAAACTGCAACCCTCGTGTTGATGAAGAAAATATAAACTGGTGCTGCTATTTTGGAAAGGCAGTTTGTCAGTTCTTTAAATTGTTAAACATAGACTTTCTGCATGACTCAGAAATTCCACTATTGGCTACATATGCAAGAGAAATGAAACACATGTTTGCCCACACAAAGACTTGTACATGAATGTTCATAACAGCATTATTGAATACAGCCTGAAAGTGGAAACAAATTGTCCATCAACTGATGAATGGAACAATAAATGTGGTGTATCTATGCAACTGTATATTATTTGGCAACAAAAAAGAATGGAGTACTGATACATTCTACTACATGGATGACCCTTGAAAACATGATGATAAGTCAAGGAAGCCAGTCATTAAGGATCAGATAGTCATGTATGACATAATGACCTTTCAGTCAATGATAGACAGCATGGTGACAGGGTCTCTTGAAATGATAATTGAGCTGAAAAATTCCTATTACCTAGTGACACAATGTTGTAAAATTCCTATTGCCTAGTAACAGGACCCTTAGCCACATGTTTGTCGTGATGCTGTGGTAAACAAAATTACTATGTTGCCAGTTGTGTAAAAGAATAGTATAATTATGTACATTATATAACACTTGATAAAAGCTTATAGACATAAGCTTTTAGACAAAAACCTTATAGGACATAAAGAAAGAAAATATTTTTGCAGAGCTGAGCTGTACAATGTGTTTGTCTTAAGCTAAGTGTTACTATAAGAGTTGAAAGTTTAAAAACAATTAGTTTATAAAGTGAGAAAGTTAAAGTAAGTGAATGTTATTGAAGAAAGAAAATTCTAAAATAAATATAGTGTAGCCTAAGTGTTTAATGCTTATGAGACCTACAGCAGTGCTCAGTAATGTCCCAGGCCTTCACATTCACTCACCACTCACTCACTGCCTTACCCAGAGCAGTTTTCAGTCTTGCATCATCCATTTATAGCAAGTGCTATATCCAGATATAACATTGCTTACCTTTTAGACCCTATTCTTACAGTACTTTTTCTATGTTCAGGTATATTGAGACATACAAATGCATACCGTTTGGTTACAGGTGCCTACAGTACAATCTGTACAGGTTTGTAGCCTAGGAGCAATAAGCGATTCCATATACATGCACTTGTGGGTTTGTTTAAATTCACTCTATGATGTTCACACAATGAAGGAATTGATTGCCAAATGATGCATTTCTCAGAATGTATCACCATTGTTGAATGACACATGACTACAATCTGTGATTCCATTTGTAGGAAGTGTCCCAAATTGGTAAATCTACAGAGACAGGGAGTAGATTATTGGTTTCCTAGGGCTAGGGGAGGGGAGACATGGTATAACTGCTAATGAGTACAGGCTTCTTTTTGGAAGGATAAAAGTGTTCCAAAATTAAATGTGATGATTATTGCACAATGCTATGAACATAATAATTACCATTGAATAATATACTTCAACTGAGTGGCTTGTATTGTATGTGAATTATATTTTAATGATGACCTTTTTTAAAAAAGGCAAGAACACCTGGTTGCAACTTTGCAGAACAGGAGCAGCCTTTAATTTTCAAAATGTGCGGTGAGAGTAGGGGAAGGAAAGATTAGGTAATGAACAGAATTAAGTAGATAAAGGATACTGTCAGCTCCTGTCTCTCAGGTTAGAAGAGACTTTCTATTCAGAGAACGTGCCTTTCAGAGCTTTTGTTTGGGCATCTTACTGTGCGAAGTGGGATTTGATGGGTTTTTATTTCATGATTAACAAAATAAGCTGGCCAGTTAATCTCTTTATACTTTAGACTTACACATAAAATATTTAGTTCTACCTCAAATCTTAATTAAAATTTGCAATGCTGTTTTCAATATAGAAGGAAAAGGAGAAAGACACTCTAAAAGTATTTTATAGGTAGGCCCTGGCAGGGTAGATCAGTTGGTTAGAGTGTCACCCCAATACGTCAAAACTGTGAGTTTGATCTCTGTTCAGAGGACATACAATAAATAATCAACCAATGCATGCATCAATAAGTGTAACAACATATTGATGTCTCTCTCTCAATTTTAAAAAGTATTTAACAGGTACATAAAATATTTATATTTACCAGACCTATTTCCAGCAACAATGAATAAACCATTCTGTGGGAGCACTTGGCCGTAAGAAGTGAACCAACCATGTAAGAACTTTGAGACACAGTATCTCATAAGCAGTAACTTGTAGAATGGAGTATTGTCTAAATGGAGGAATTAATTTATCAATGTCAGTTTATCAGTATACTCTCAGAAAGTTCATTATGAATCTCAAATCATGGTAACCTGCATAGTATTTATGGTGTTCATTTTTCAACTCTCTGTCATTTTCACCATTATATCAATTACTGAACCTCATAACTGTAAGGCTGTGATTTAATAGCCATCAGCCCTTTTTGACTATAAAGAGCAACTGCAATCCAAGCAAAATTTGTAAATATTAGAAAATTTGAGTAGTCAATAAAAGTTGTTCATTAACATAGTTAAGATAAAAACCAAACACAAATTTTATACTCTTCTTAAAAGTTCATATTGGTAATATTCTTTAAATAATTTATCACTATTTTCATTGTCCCATGTTGGATATTAAGACAGTTGCTTTTTAATGTCAGCTAACTTGTTCTCCAACATCTATTATATGTTTAAATAAATTAATGTCAGTTTAATATATAGCTTTTGTCTTCAGGAATTAGTCTCAGTCTGTAATTTGACATAGATGTCCCCTCTAAGGAATTTGTTGTATCCTAAACTATCTTCTAAAATATTAGTTCATGTTTCCTTCTAGCACTGGTGTTGCTCCAATTGTCCTAACACAACCTATAGTTTCCTGTAAAAATACTACTTGATTATTTCTCAGAAGAAATGTTAATATGAGTCATTCTCATTCATCCCATTTTTCCCAAAACTTTTGATCATTGTTTTGTATCAAATTTATAGAAAACACATTTATAAATTAACTTAAAACACACATTTATATTGATTTAAAACACATTTATAAATTAATTCTTTTCAAGTGCATCTTTATTCTTTCATATCACTAAAGAGCATATCATGATTTTGATTCTGTTGTTACTTGGTGTGTTTAAAATATAGCTATAGTATTGTGTTTCTTTTTTAAATTTACAAGTTAGAGTACCTGGACACCATTTACTAAATACAATTAGATGCTGTGAATTTTCTCATGGAATGCAAGTGAATTGTAATAAATTAACATATAATTTAAATCTTATAATCTATTGTGTGATAGATTCTATTTTTCTAGGAATAACTTTTGAGAAAACAAAGATTGCTGAAAAAGTCAACCGTGATGAAAATCAGTTTGGAGTAGCATAAGGCACTGCCATGAGGGTTACCTGTCATAGGTATTTTTGTGTATGTGCTGAAAGCAACATCTGTGTGCGTTTCCATTTTCAAAAACAGGCTGTCTTAGAGAACTGATAAAATTTGGCTAAGTCTGGAAGTTCATGGTCTTTAGCTGTGCAAACATTTCTAAGCTCAACTGAATTTACATTAATCTCTCCAATTAAATAAGTGTTTTTGTGTTGTTTCTAGGTCACATCCAGCAGGGCCAACTGTTTGGCATAAAAAGAAAAGGTAGAATGAATCTTGAGATGTGTGGACTAATGGAAAGATTCAGTTCAACCACTCTTTTTCAGGTAGAGTGTTGAGGCACAGATTATTTAAGTCCTATGTCCAGGGCAAATTCAGTGGTTAATGGCCCAGCCAGGACTAATTTCAGTCCACTTGTTCTTCCTTCAGCTCTAGTGCTGATTTTGATGTAATAATTGGGCTTCAAAACCAGTTAGAGACCTCAGGGACTTTTTCATAATATAAGGTAATAGAAAATATTCTGAAACATCTGGCTCATTATTTAGAAACATGCTGAAAAGGCTAAAAAACATAACCATAGCCAAACTTCTTGATGTAAGTGAGCATAGGTGTTATAGGCTGAATTGTGTCCCCAAAATATTCACATTCAAGACTTAACCCCTAGTGCCACAGAGCTTATTTGGAAAGTGGGTCTTTAGAAATTTGACTAGATTAATATCAGGTCAGTAGTGTGGACCCTAATCCAATATCATTGGTATCCTTTTCAAAAGAGGACATGTGGACAGAGAGATGGGCAGAGGGAGGACTGTGTAAAGACAGAGATCTATCAGTGAAGAAGGCATTCTTCCCCACACCCCCACACCCCTCAGAAAGAGCCAATCCTTGTATTTCCTTGATCTCAGATTTGTAGCCTCCAAAACTATGAGAAACTAATTCATGTTGTTTTCAAGCCACCCAGTCTGTGTGTGTGTGTGTGTGTGTGTGTGTGTGTGTGTGTGTTGTTATGGCCACCCTAGCAAACGATGAGTTTTATTTAACTGGATCTAGGGTAAGTAGTAACAAATACACACTGCAAGTCCTAGAATGCAAAAAAAGGAAAATGATTTCATGTGATTGAGCAAATTACATATACAACAGAAAAGTGGTCCTAGTTCTTCCCTATTCCTTGTTCATTCATTCACTTAATTCCTTAGCAAACATTTTCACTTGTGTGTTAGGCTCTAAGGGCAAAAATATTTTTTGGTGTAATCTATGCTCTTAAAAGAAATGTTGTCAGAGATAAACACCTAAACAAATTATAACATACTGTCTTAAAAGTACTATGATAGAGATATAGGCAAGGTTGATTTTTTGGATCGCAAACAATTAGCTTCTTACGTGGCAGGCGTGGAAGGTTTTGTACAGTCTTTCATCAATTTTGAAGGAAAGGTGCCTTCTAAACAAGAGTGAAAAAGAATCAGAGTGTTTTATGGAGTGGGTATAGTGTCTGCTAGAAGTTAAGTGAATTAAAAAAGAGTGTCCTGAGGGTCCTTGAGAAGATTTCTAGGCAGGCGTTTTAGAGAGCCGATGGGAGATGTTATGGGTTGCTGGAGATGAGGATAGAAAGGACAAGATTTGGTTACCCAGCACCTTACAGTTTAAGGTGAAAATCTGAGTTTACTTGAATGCAGTGGGAAGACCCTGATAGATTTAAAGCAAGAATGAGAAATTACCAGATTTACTTTTTAGAAAGTTCATTCTGATTTATATGAAGAAAAAATTAGAATGGGAGAAATTAAAGGTAGAAGAACTGAGTTCCAGCTCAGGGTGATGAGGGGCTGTTATAAGGTAATGGACATGGAAAAAAGGAATGCATGATTTTTTGGTGTTTATAATATATACTATATATGATTGGATGTCGTCAGTATTTAGTAGATGTTTCAGATGAGGGGGAGGAAAATTTAGTAAACTTTCTGGTTTGGGGGACTAGATAAATTATAATGCTGCTAATCACAATAGTTAACACAGGAAAAGAAAAAGGTTTGCAGGAGAAATATTTTCTTTAGATTTGACAGGGAGAAGTTACTCTGTAGACATTGATCCAGTGGCATCTTGCCCAGGTCAGCAATATATTAGACCCCAAAGACCACAGTTAAACCACTTGAAATTGAATTTAATGGTGTTACAATTTTGATGAGAGATGTTTAATTATTAGCCAAAATATCTTATTTGAGAGATACTATTTTTATAACAGCAACACTGAAAGTCTTGTTAATTTATTGAACATAAAAACATTTTGCATCTATTTGTAAATTCAGAACTGTTTTGGAATAACTGAAAGACTGATCATTTAATGTGGAGTTGCTGAAGGAAAGTTATTTATTTATTTATTTTTAAGAATAGCACTAGTGCATTGACAAGGGAGGCACTTCCTGAGCAAGAACTCTTCTTCCTTTGGGAATGGGCAGGTTGATCATTTGTTAGACGCTTTGTTCAATTCAATTCAGTTCAACAAACATTTGCTCTGTGGCAACTACATATAACGCACTATGGGTAATGACCTAGCCCTATCCTTGAACACTTATATTCTCAAAACCTTTTATATATTCCTCTAATTACTCCCTTGAGTGTTCTGGCAGACTACTTTTGGTTTCCTAGATACCACTAGGGCACAAGTACTTGTATCAGTTGCAAGGGCTGCCAGAACACATATGTCACACAGGTTAGGTTATATTTGGCACCTTGACAAGGAAGGGTAGTGTAAATGGACTCATGGAGAGCTTCTTGAGTGATTATTACACAAGGGATAGTGAATCTTTTAGAGAAGCAAGGATTAGGGATCCCTGTCTTTTCTGATGAAGTTAAGATTTTTAATATTTAATAGGAGACAACTTGGTTGGATAAGAAAAACAAATACATGGGAATCAAGAAATTCTCTCCAATGTAGTACCAGTGATCAATGATTCCATTTCAGTGGAACTGTTTCCCCATAGTTAAATGCAGCGACTGAACTGGATCAGTGGTTCTTATCCCAGTGTACACAAAACTGTGTTTATAATTTCAAGAAGTTTGTAGAATTGCTGAAATGCAGCAGTAGCCAATGGATTTGTGGGCACTGAACTATATGACCTCTTAGAGTCTTTCCAGCTCTAAAATTTTCTGGTTGAATGATGTTTATGCTCTTGAACTCCAGTGATGCTCTCTTTTGGTTTGGCAGCTGTTGTAGGTGGGGCACCTCTGGCCCTTCTAAGTTGGTTAATGAACAGTCGGCAGGCCAGCTGCTTTGATTTGTTCCATGAGCTCATTAGGCCTCCCTCAGTATTTCCCAACTCAGTCTATGCATATACTATCCCAACCCTGAAATTTCCGCATCTGATGTACTATGAAAACATTGGAGGCTTCTCGAAGAGCTGAATAGGCCAAAGAGAAGATGTAACTTCCATTAGCAACTTGGCTCTCTCTGTGTTGACATTAGGTGCTGATGATGTATTTGACTCATTTCTTGGCTACTTGCATGATCATAAACTGTATGCGTTCATTTTCTGTTTGCCTAGAATGTAAGACAGTGAATTCTCTCCTAATGATGAAGGTATGTATTCATTGATGCCACCTTATTTTATAGATAATATTGTTAACACACATGTGCTTGTGCACACACATGCATGTTAGAATTCGGTAAAGGTCAGGATTACTTGTTCATCTATATATTTATGCTGCTATCTATTCAATACTCAAGGTCAGAATTATTAATCCTTTTAAGTACCTTATTACATGGTACAGATGTAACACTCTATTTTTTAGCAAATAAATTATAGTCTCATTTCTGGCTGATTGCTTGTGATCATTTTGAACATTAGAGGACTGACTCAAATGTGACAATACATTTAGGTCTAACACTTTTTAGTGCTATAGTCTAGTGACAAAAACTGAAAGATGAATTCAAGGAATGGTGTCCTTGGAATAAAACTAAATATTTTCAGTCTAAACATGTTACATAGTTCAAGTAAAAATCAGTGAATCCTAACATTTTGGAAGCCTGATTTTTTCTATTTTTGATAATTTTAATGAGGTTAATTGACATATGATAAAGAACAGATATTTAAGGTGTACAGTTTTTGAAGTTCTGACATATGTATGTACACACAAACCCTTCACCACAATATAGTGAATATATTCATCTCCAGAAGTTTCCTCATGCCTCTTTTTAATTCCTCCCTTCTGCTCTGGCCCCTGTCCTCAGTTCCTAGGAAACCACTGATCTGCATTCTCTCATTTTATGTTCAATTTTATTTTCCACAGTTTTATGTAAATGGAATCACATAGTATATATTAATTATTTTTGTTTTTTTTTAAGTATAGTTTTGAGATTCATCCATGCTGAAAGTGCAGTAATAGTTTATTTCTGTTTTTGGTTGTACAGCATTCAATTGTATGAATATGCTACAATTTGTTTATTCTTCTGTTGATAACCATTTCAGATTTTCTAGCTTTTAGCTCACACAAATAAAGCTGCTGTGAACATTCATATGTAAGACAGTCTGTGGACCAATGCTTTCATTTATCTTGAGGAAATATCTAAAAGTGGAGTGGCTGGATTGGATGGTAGGTATATGTTTAACTTTTTAAGAAACTCCAAACTAATTCTGATTACATTCCAATCAGCATGGTATGTGAGACTTCCATGTCTTCAACATTCTTTGTGCTCAGACTTTTTAATTTTGTGCATTTAATTTACGCAGGGGTGCAGTAGTATATATTTGTGGTTGAGTGTTCATTTCTTTAATGACAAATGATGTTGAACACCTTTTTATATGCTGCCATCCATGTATATTCTTTGATAAAGTGTTTGTTTACATCTTTTGCCAAATTTTTAAGTGGGCTTCTGTTGAGTATTGAGAGTTCTTTATACTATGGGACTTGAGGTTTTTTATACACTTGGGATACAAATTCTTTATCAGGTATGTGATTTGCAAACACATTTTCCTAGTCTGTGGCTTGTCTTTTCATTCTTAAGTAGTATCTTCTAAATATTAGAAGTTTTCAATATTGATAGAATCCAATTTGTCACATTGTTCTTTTAAGGAATTATGCTTTTTCTGGTATCATAACTAAGAAGGTTTTGTCTAAAACTTTTGGCACAAAGGTTTTCTTTCATGTATTATTGTAAAAGTTTTATAGTTTTTAGGTTTTAATTTAGGTCTGTTCCATTGTGAGTAATTTTTATATATAAATTAAGACATGGATCAATTTTCTTTTGTTTGCATATTGATTTTTAATTGTTCTAGTATAATTTGTTGAAAACACTATTTTTTCTCCGCTGAATTGCCTTTTTTCCTTTGTAAAATAAATCAATTGTTAACATATGCGTGGGTCTCTTTTTAAGAGTTTCTATTTTATTCCATTGATCTATTTACCTATCTCTGAACTACCACTATACTTTCTTGATTATTAGCTATATAATGTCTTTGAACCAGGTAGAATTAGCCCAAAAGTTTTGTTCTTTTTTGCATTTTACTTTTCTTATTTATATTATTATTTTTTGTTTTTGTAAATTACAGATGACATTTAATATTATTATGTGTTAGTTCCAGGAGTACAGCATAGTGGCCTAACAACTTTGTTCTTTTTTGAAGTTCTTTTGGCTATTGTAGATCCTTTGCCTTTCTCCCTGAATTTTAGAATCAGCTTTAAAATTTCTGTAAAAATGCTGCTGTGATTTTGTTTGGGATATGTTGAATCTATATATTAGGTTGGGAAAAATATGTTAACACTGTTGCATCTTCTGACCTATGAATAAGGCATGCCTCTCTCTATATATATTATATGCCCTTTAATTTCTTCTAGCAATGTTTGTAGTTTTCACATCACAATTTTTTATATTTTTTCTCAGATTTACTCCTATATATTTAATATTTTATGTGATTTTAAGTACCATTTTTTCTTAATTTGAATGTCTGATGATTCTTTGCTAGTATATAGAATTATAATTTCTTGTGCACTGTTTATTGATCTTGGGTCTACAACATTGCTATGATCCAAGATCATTTCTTTCTAATAACTTTTTTTATAAATTTCATTGCATTACTTGTGTAAATGATCATATAAGATTATTTACAAAGACAGTTTTAGTTCTTTGTTCTCAATATGAATGTCTTTTACTACTTACTTCTCCCCCTGCCACTGCCAAACACATACTCATACACACACAACTGCTCTGGCTAGAACCTCCAGAATAATTTTGTTTTTTCTGATCTTAGGAGGAAAACATCATTCTTTCACTAATAAGTATAATGTTAAGTTGAGGGTTTTGGTAAATGCTCTTTATCACTGTGAAGAAGTAGCCTTCTATTCCTAGTGTGCTGAGAATTTTTATCATGATTGCATAAGGGATTTTGTTAAATGGTTTTTCTGCATCCATTGAAGTGGTTATTATTTTTCTTTTTGAATCTGTTAAAATGGTGAATTGTATTAATTGCTGTTTGAATGTTAAGTCAAACTTGAATTCCTGGGATAAACAGATAAATCCCATTTGATCACTATATGTTGTTAGATTTTATTGGTCAAAATTTTGTCTTGAATTTTTGTATTATTTACATGAGGCGTTTTGGCCTTAAATGTCCTTATTTTGCAGTATCATGATAGTAGGGTGATAATAGAATTGTAGACTGAGTGAGAAATATCCCCTCCTCCTTATTTTTCTGAAAGATTCTGTGCAGTGTTGAAATTATTTTTTCCTTAAGTACTTAATAGAATTTTCCAGTGAAGTCATTTGGGTCTGGATTTTTATTTGTGGGAAGAGTTTTAGCTACAAATTCTATTTCTCTAGAAGATAGAGGTTATGACTGGCTAAATCTTCTTGAATGAGCTTTGACAGTATGCATGTTTGAAGGTATTTGTTTTCAATTTCATCTGAATTGTAGAATTTCTTGGCATGTTTTTTATGATATTCTTTTAATATCTCTGTAATTCATATAACATTGGAAGTGATGCCATATCTTTGGTTTCTGTGTCTTCCCTTCCCCCCCCCTTAATCAGTCTGGACAGAAGTTTATCTTTTTTCCTGGTTATTTCAAAGAATAATTTTTTATTGAATTCTTTTATTGTTTTCTCTTTCGCTGATTTCTGTTAACATCTTTATTCTTTCATTTTTTTTAATTTAATTTTAATTTGCTCTTTTTGTTTTAAAAAAGTTATACTTTTGAATTACAGATTATTCACATTAGACATATTTTATCATCATGTTGAGTTTAATTTATTTATTTTCATTTAGTTTTACATTTTGTAGGTTAAGAAGAAAGAGATACAAGTGAGGGTTTCCTGTTTCTCCCCTGGACTGGAACAGATGATTTAATGCATGCTTAAAAGCAATGTTTCTTTTTCTTTCCTTTTCCTATGTCAGGACAGCAGCCATCTGTTAATTGAGATTCACTGTCTGATTTGCAAAGTGCACATGCTCATAATTTCGAGTACAGTGCTTAGAGAGCATTGGCCTAAATGCTAATATTTGTTTTGTTATATGATATAATAGTTATAACTGATGTCAAATTTACTTCCTGTGATTCTTTTTTATTTTAATTCACAGTTTTTCTGCTTTCCTGATTACCTGAAATACTTCTTGAAAATCATCACATTCATTTAATGAATATATTGTGATAAGTTATTAAAATGGATACACTATGATATAAAGTATTTATGGTCATTAAATTACTCCAAATTATTTTTAACTGTATTTTTCATTAGTCAATCATTTTCATGCCTAATATTTGTTATTGGCATGTACATATACTACATTTTACTATTTTGAATGGGGGAGATTGTTAATTGGGGAGAATAATTATTTTTCCAATTTCTCAATGGTATGTACGTTAAACTTTTCTAACTGTTACGTTGCTGAGGCACATATAAAAGACTTGATATGAAAAACTATTTTGGTAACTTTTTATGTTCCTAAAACATTGATAGTACAAGAAGTGTGAAGTGGTCAATTTAGAAGCCAGAGAAATGGGAAGAAGCTATTTGAGTGCTTAGACCATTGGATTGCAAGGCAGTGAACATGTAGTATAGGCCTCCTACCCACATCCCCCAAGTAGCTTGCTGCAGTACCATAACAGTACAAAAATATCAGCCAGATTTCTGCATTTACATAAGGATTTGACAGATGCTGCAAATAGTCCTTGATATCAATTTTTCTTAAGGAAACCTAACCATAACTTAACTATTTATATTTTCCATTTTTGCTATTTCAGTCAATGATAAAAACAACAAAATGAAGTTACCAAAATTAACACTTACCTTAAGGAAAAGATAAGTAATACTTAATTTTGGAACTTGGTTCAGTTTGCTTTATTAATTTAAAAAAGTATAATTGTCCAAACTCTGTTTTTCCTAACAATATCTATGGTCTTTCAAAAATGCTTTTTGGAATGTTAATTTAACAACTTATTAGAGCTTTGTGCTTATTTAAGTTAATACTGGAATGGCTGTTTCAAAATGAATACAATTTTATAGAAATGAAACTATTGGAGGTGGTAAACATTTTATTAGATCATGCTATAATACAAAACCAGCAAAATTAATTTACTTTAAAATTTAATGGTTTTATAGGAATAAAGAGATTTCTAAATTTCAAATCAGAATTTTCCTTATATTATTAGAATATAAAGAATCTCTCTTGAAATATATCTTCTAATAAAATGTACAACATTTATGTTTTCTAGGAGTTAATATTAAGATGATTCATTGTACACTATTTGGTCTTTCAATTTTACACTTGTCCTTGGAAGAGTCAGATCAACAATTTTTAAAATATATAATGAACCTTGACATTATTTCTCAAAGAGCAAATTTTCATGGTAGATTTCTCTGTACCATCTTCACCAAATGCTGCTGCCTTAAATGAACACCACACCTGGGCTAACTTTTCTGTATTATTGTCTTTTATAGAAGAGAAAAACAAACTATTCTACCTTTTACTTTAAGTGAGCTTTGCCTGGTAGAAAAATAGTAGAGTTAATTCTAGTCTTTGGAGCATTGTGTTTGTTGTGTCTTTAGAGTTTTAAAGAAATAAAGAAAGGAGCAATTGCGTCCTCTACTTCCATTTATTTATTTTTCACTCCAGTAGCCGATAGGAAAAAAAAATATCTTAGTATATCTGTGCTGACTTATAGTCTATTTGCTATTAATTAGTAGTTAAAACAGGAAAACATAGTGTCACTCCAAAAAATTCAGTCAGAAACTATGCCGTTAAATTTTTTTAGCATTTTTTTGTTTTGCCTTTATTATTTATTGGGTTGGACAAGTGTGTTTAGTTTTTTCCCATAAAATAAAAGACACATTTTTCATTTTCACCAATGATTTTATTGTTTGGATATTTTGAGTACGCCAGCTATCTCCCTCATGTTACAGTGTTTTCAATTATTGTCTGACACGTGCCCACCTGCCTGCAGTGAGCACGGAATGCTGCAGATAGTTCATCGAAACACGAGAAAAACATACACAGAGACAACTAGGTCCTGTGGGGGAATTGGGACAGAATGTCCACTCCTCACGTGGGGAGTGCCTTGGCCACCCTCTCTCCTGGAGGGCACCATGGTCATTCCCTCTCGTGGGGAGCACCTCGTCCCCCTGCACAAGCAGGGTTTTATTCTTGAATACCAATACAGTTTGCAAATTACAAGTAGTTAGCTTTTGAAAGGTGCTGGCAGATTTCCTACTGGGATCCTAAGCCAGAGATTTTGGGGTTTTATCACTTAAAAAGACTACAGGACTTAAAGCTTAGTTCTGTTTCCTGCTTGTGACTTCATATTCTAATTAAAGAACATCCTCCAGAAAGCAGATTTCACAGGGTGTTTCATATTCTGTGTCTTAGGCCTGATTACCCCGGGAGTCCGCCGTTTCTGGTCTGGACTGTACCGCCCCTGTTACTTCCAACGGGCTTGAGTTGGGCAGAGGAGACAAAGGTAGCTGGGAGACTTGGATTTCTCAAGGACTCAGGCATTGGCAAAATTGGTGATTGATGTTGATCACCTCATTATTTCCACAGCCCCATGAGTCTTGTCTCTGTCATTCCTTCGTGAATGTGTCTGTCTTAGGTTCATTCTCTATCCAAGAGAATTGTTACCCATCATTGACTGCCATTCATGCCAGGGAAAAAAGTTTTGTCTCTTTCAGTGGCTCCTGGTCCGGAGGTCTTTCACTCAGCCTAAGTCACAGGGGTCTACAGCTTCCTGAGACCAGGCAGGGCAGTCCTCAACAATTGTCTCAATTTGATTGCTCTCAACTTCAGCTGGTCTACCAGACCATGGAGCATCACCCAGAGAGAAATCTCCAGCATGAAACTTCAGAAGCCACTTTTGACGCATTTAGTCAGTCACAGCACCTTCTCTTTACACTGCACAAATAATTTTTTTTTGCATTTCCATTGCATTTTTACCTTTCTAGAAATAATAAAGCATAATATGATGAAAATGATACATATTTTTTCCATTTTCAATGTTAAAATGGCTACACAAAAATTCACCAATTTTGATAAGCTTTTTAAAATACATGCTGATATGACAGCTGTTAAATACAATTGAACAAAATTGTTTTGAATGAAGTTAAAGATAACTAAATGCTGCTAGACCCTTTGTACAGAAAAAATCAAAATTGGGTGGACTTTTTGGTCAGCCCAATATAGTAAGGTATTTTATTAGTCATATATTTTGAAAAAAATGTTGATATGCACACAGCATGTGGTACAGATTAATAAAGGTGTATATTTGATGATCTCCAATGCATAAACTATAAGCATCATTAGGGAAGAAGCCCAATGACCCTACATGTCCCACAGTGCTTCACCAAGTTCCATGGCATATGTTCAGTAACTGTTTGGAAATGAATGGATGAATAAATAAATAAGTGAACGGTAAAAAAAGATGTATATTTGATATTATCATTTTTGCAATTTGTTGTTTTTAAAGTTTAGATTTGCCCTATTTTCTTCAATGTAATACTTAATCTCATTCCTGTGTATTATTTTGGAAGTTCAGTTAAAATAAAACGTCACTCTAAGCTGTTGCTGCAAAAACGCATGATCTTTTTGGTCAACTCGAATGTACTATAGACACTCAGGAAACTCTTAAAAATGCAGCTATTCCATCAATTTACATATTTTGCCAGTGGTTGGACAAAAAAAGATAGGTTAAAAGTCCATATATATCCAAATTATAATGTGACAATCATAATGTTCTATTGCGCAAATAATGTATTACTTAGTTTTCTTTAGGGGAGCAGAATAATTTATTCTACAGTTCAATCTAAGACTCTGTGAAGTATACAGTTTAATTTTCCTTCTAAGGAATACAAAGATGATACATGGGGATGACACACTTAAAAAACTAAAGGAAGTTGCAAAACTTAATGGTTTTCCTAGCAAGCAGATGTTTCCAGTTTGATTATTCCAACTTGACATTACCTTAGTTGCAATTGGATGCTAATGGCCAAGTCACGATAAGTTAAGGAAATTAGTAACTCAAGTGGGCGTTTCTTAGTTTTCTCACATTAGAGAAGACTGGTCTTTCTCTAGGTCTCTAAACATTATCTTCTGCTATAGGGAATTATTTCCAAATTCACATTTGTTCTCTGATTTGCTGTACCTTCTGTTATAATATTCCTTATTTTAAAATGAATTTTCTTTCCTTTTTAACTTAAAGAAATGCCAATTTATACTTCTTTAGTACCTATTTAGAAATTTAGTACCTATTTAGTAATTTAGTGTCTGTTTATTAATTAGCATGCTGAAAGGAGATTCTGGAGTGTGAATATAAATGGACATCACCAGACTGCTGGCATTGGGACTCCTCTAATGGAGACAAAAATGGAGGGAGGCTACACCCCTAAAAGGTGCCATCTCTTTGAGATAATCTGTTTATTCGTTAATAGTAGTACAAGTTTATTTCCCATTTGTATCACTGGACATGTTGAATGAAGAAGTGCTTTTGTTTCACAGACATTTTCTTAAACGCTAGCAAACCATCACATGAAGACGTGAAGTTGTGAAAAGGAGAGCCAGTCCAAACCATCTCTACTAATGAAAATATTAAATATATGCATAGGTCCTAACATCAACTTTGTATACAGAAGGCAGCGTTTAAAAAAAGTAAATAATGGTTTAGGTCGTTACTATTATGTTAATAGACTAACTGTATCTTTGGTTGATAAGTTGTCCCAAATAGAGACCCATTTTGTAACCTAACACTATAGAGTTACAAAGGGAGAAATCCCTTTGTAAAAATTCTCTACCACGATCTCCATAATCTCTACTTCACTGAGTTTCATCCAAGTGAGAAAATGAAAAATTATAACCTGCCAAGCATCGGTGGCAGAGTAAAATGAAAAAATTGTGAGTTAATAACAGTGATGCCTCAAAAAAATTTCGTGGCCAATTTAACATTGCTTCATCCAAGGTCACTTCTCACAGGTGATTATTTTTAGTAATTTGCAGATGAGACCTTCCTACCTTGGACATCGTCAGGGAAGATCAAGAGAACACCAGAGAAGGCTTAAGACTCAAGATTATTTATTTCACTCAAATGAGACAGAAGCCGTAGTTCCACTGTATTTTCTTTAGACCTAGCAGAAAACAATTTTCAAAGAAATGAAACTTAAGACTGTGTTCTCTTTTATTGGAGAATAAAATTATTCTAATATAAATCACCAGGAGTAAGGGTAGCAGAAAGACGCTATTTATTAAATCCTTAAATAGCATTTCATGAGAGAAGTCTTCAAGATATTTTCCTAGAATTTTAGTCCAATTGCTTAAAAATACAATCATTGTAGATTGTATTTCATATAAACATTGATTATGAAGACTAGCTAAATTTTACTTTTAAAATCTAGAAAAGTTTGAAATTTACTTTCTGTTGTCCAACTTGAAATTATGTTTTAACTAGTTCTTTAAAAAATGATCATTTTCCTTTTCTTTAAAGATTTCTTTTTTAAAAGAATTTATTTTTAGAGAGAGGAGAAAGGAGGGAGAAAGAAAGGGAGAGACAAATATCAATGTGTGGTTGGCCCTCACGCATCCCCCCCACCGGGGACCTGGTCCACAACCCAGGCATGTGCCCAGACTGGAAATCGAACTGGTGACCCTCTGGTTCTCAGGCCAGCACTCAGTCCACTGAGCTACACCAGCCAGAGTGTGTTTTTCTTACATAACTTAGTTAATATAGACAAATATAAAAAAATGTTTCCCTTAATTTTATGAATCACAGATAAATTTTATTTATTTTTTTGGTGTATACTTTCCATACCTGTGTATATTTTTTGGTATGTGTCTATGTACCTGTGTGTAGAGAGGAGAGACAGATGAGTAGGAAGATAGATTTTTAAATGGGCTTACACTGAAGATATATTCATATTTTATATAGCAATTTGCCATGGACATCTTTCTATCTCAATAATTACTTGTTTACATCCTCACATGTAATGGCTTCAGACTGCATCCATAGCCTCTGCTATTGATGAACATTTAGAACAATTACAATTTTTTACCACACATAGAGTTCTGAAATAAATAAAACTTTATATAACTATCAGATTTAAAATAAAGTTTAAAAATAAAAATAATGGAAATTTATGCATTTGATACCAATAAAAAATATGCTTTCCAGAGATGTAAGTGTATAGTTCCGCTACAGCCATGTTCTTATGGCAAGGATATTCTTGTATTAGGTGGGTGAGCTTAGGTATCTCAGCATTGTTTGACTTTGTTTCAGGTGGCTAGTAGCCATTGCACTGTTTTTTGTGAACTTCTTGTTCACGTCTTGCCCATTTCTTTTCCATTAGTGTTTGTCTCTTTTTCTATTGCTACTTAATAACTCTTTATTTTTAAGAATATTAATCTTTTGTCTCACCCATGTTTTAACTTTTTTTATGCTTTCAATTCTAATTTTACTTACCTTTGTCCCAAATATGTGTTAATCTTTTTGTTATTGTTTCTGGCAATAGAGCCATTCTTATAAAAGTTTACTCTACACAAAGTCATATGACTATTTAAATTTTCTTCTGTTAGTTTTTTAAATATTTAATCTGTGGTAAATTTATTCTTATGTATGATTTGAGACAAGAGTGTAACTTACTGTGTTTCTAAATGGCTAGACTATTTACACAGTGCCACTTAATGGATAGCCCCACCTTCCTCATTGCCTTGAAATGTCTCAGTTCTTGTGGATATTTTCAAATAGGGTTCTAGGCTTTACATGATATGCTCTCAGGGGGTATTGGAAACTAGGTAATGGGTTCTTTTCATACTTTCCTTATATCTCTACTGACATATCAACGATTTTTTCTAATTCACATATTCCTTTAATGAAGTTCCTTTCTTAATATTGGGGTATAATTGACATAAAACATTAATTATATTAGTTTCAGGTGCACAATATAATGATTACATTGTTAATTATCATATCAAAATGATCACCATAATAAGTCTAGTTTATAACACCATTTATAGTGGCAAGTGTGCAGTTTCTTAATTTTTGAGAATCAGCTTTGTGGAAGTACAATAAATATGTATATTATATAATGCATACATCAGTAAAGTTGTATAGTCACCACTACCTTCAAAATAGAGAACACTTTGATCACCACAACATCGCCCTTTGTTCCTTTGCCATTGACCCTCTTCTGCTGCTGGCTTCTGGCAGATATTGACCTGCTTTCTACACCATGGTTTGGGATTTTCTAAAAGTTCATATAAATGAAATAATACAGCAGGTAGATAATGCTTGTGAGATTCATCCATGTTATCCATGGCCAAGTAGTTTGTCCCCTTTTATTACTGAGTAATATTCACCTATCTGAATATTCTACAATTTATTTATCCATTCACATGTGACTATCTGACATAGTTTTTAGCTATTATGAAAACAGTTACTAAGAACATTCTTATACAGAACATGTGGACATGTTTTTATGTCTTCAGGATAAAATCCCATCTCAGAGTAGGATTACTGGGTAGTGTATGAAATTCCCCAAGAAACTGCCAAATGCTTTTCTTAAGTGTCTATATCATTTTGCATTCCTACCAGCAATGTATGAGAATTCTAGTTTACATGCTTTCCGTACTTAGTGTTACTCAGTGTCTTTAATTTTAGCCATTCTAGTGGGTGAATAGTGGTACCTAATTGTGGTTTTAACTTGCATTTCCTTAATGACTAAGGGCCTTTGCATCTCAATGTAAGTTATAGAAGCAGTATGCCCACTTGTACAAAAATAGCTGCTGAAATTGTCATTTTGACTTGGTTGAATAAATTTGGAGGGAACAATTTGGAAACAATTGACATTGTAATAATATCAGATCTTCCCATTTATTAACATGGTATGTCTTTTCATTTAAGTCTTCTTGTTTCAGCAATGTTTTATAGTTGGCAGGATACAAGTTTTGCAAAATTAAAAAATATATCACTCTTTCATATTTTGATGTTATTTGAAGTGGCACTTAAAGTTTCTAAATTTCTAATTGTTGCTAGTATATAGGATACAATTGATTTTGTATAATGATTTTATATCCTGTGTACTTGTTAAATTCATTATCTGTTTTAGTAGTTTTATATAGATTCCTTAGGATTTTCTGCATGAGCTTTTATTTTCTGAAAGTTTTTCTTCTTCTTTTTCACTATTCTTTGATGTATTGCCCTTCTAAATGGTGGTAATTTTTCTCCCAAATATTGTGAGCTCTGAGAATTGTTTATTTTATTGTTTTATAGTGATTTTTTTCCTGGCCTCAAGTGATTTCTACTTGCATAGGACAGATTAATAGCCACCTAACTACTGGAGTAACCTCCAGGTAGATTTTTAGAGCTTTTTCTCTCTATGTTGCATCGATATCCTTGTTATTCTTTCCCACAAATTGATGTTGTCTTGGCCTCCCCAAACCACAGTCGCTATCTCCTCAATTCAGTGAGGCAGCTGAGGTCTATCTGGCTTCTTAATTCCAAGCTATGTCTTGGAAACTGTCTCCTAAGCACCCATATGGGGCAATCATAGGGCTCACTTTTTTTGTTTCTCTTCACCCAGAAGTCACAGTCCAGTGTTATCTGTTGATCATTGTAGGAAAAGAGTGCTTTTATATATTTATTCTGGTTTTCTTCTGAAGGATGGGGTGTAAGTCTGCTTTCTGTTGTCTCCAATTTCTGAATGAAGATGTCCAGTGCCAAAATATAAGTTTGAATTTCATGGATATGCTGATGTTCTGTCTACCTCCATCTGTTTGTATATTACTCATTTAGTTATGAATATCTGTCATTTTCTTTCTCATAAATACCACACCAATTTAATTATTCTACTCATTTTAAATGAATATATTTTGTAATTATGGTTAGTTTTAAAATTATATAATTGGCCCATTTAGAATTTTACATAAATTTATAATATTCTTCAGGGTGTGTGTGTGTGTGTGTGTGTGTGTGTGTTTGTGTGTGTGTGTGTGTGTGTGTGTGTATTTAATATTGGTTAGGTCAGCTGGAGCACCAAATCTTGTCCTGTGAAGTCCAAAAACCCTTGTGGGTGGGGGCTGGCAAATGAGGTGTTTCATATTGTCAATGTTATTTTCTCTGAGATCTTGCTTTTATTGAATAGTATGAGTTTGGAGGTTCTCTTGTTATATCGTGCTCCCTAAGTTTATTCTCTACACCGTTGGCTCAGATGTGACACTGAGCTTCATTTACAAAATCTACTCACAAAAGTCTTTGAGATTACATTTTATTAAATATCTGGGTTTGGACATTGCGATGAGTAATACAAACCACTTCATATAGATTCCACATCTCTGTCTTTAAAAACTCTTTTGTTATCCCAACATTAGATTTTTATTTTCCCAACTTCTTTAGCCACATGCCCTGTCTTTGGCTATTTCAATCTTGCTCATGTCTTTATTCTCTAACTCTGTTCTACTCAAATCTCTTCTCTCTACCTGCCCACCTTTAAAGTGTTCATTTCCAGTGAAAAGTTTAGCTGTCTCTTTGGTTGTGTTAGAACTTACTGTACTGGTCATATTTTCCACCCAATAATCATCATTCATTCTTTCTTAAGTTTTTGTGCCTACTGTTCAAATAATGAAATTTTTATATCACTATATTTGTAAAATGATGCTCTAGATTTTCACATTTTATATTTCTATTTTAATTTAAAAATTTTGAGATGTGTATTTTATACCAGAGATCTGATGACTGTGGTGACATTTCCACATGTTGCTGCCTTAATTGTAGTTTTGATCAAGAGTAACAGAAAAATTATTAATGTAAGTTCCATTAAAAAGCCATGTGAAGAACAATATAAAAGTATCTATAATACATAACTAATTGTAATATAAATTCTCCAATTTAAGATATGTATATTAAATACATATATTCATTTATTCCCATTGATGTAATTGAAGATTGACTACATTTTAATTTGTTGAGTATAAATAAAATTGATTCATTACTAAATAGTTTTATATAACCTTTTTTTAGAGAAGTGAAAATGAGCTGTATACATGAATAGGATAAATTACCTATATATCATGGGGTTCCTTTTTCACAAAAGTAAAGTTTGCTTTCATATTATTGCTTATTTTTTTTTTTAAATTTTATATATGTTCTACTTTTCCTTGATCATATGTGTGTTTTATTATTAACCACTGGAAAATGTAAATAAAGATAATTCAGAAAATAATAGTACTGCTTTTTACTCAGTAATATTACTTTTTTAGTGGGTTATACTCTGCAAAGAATAGCTTACATGCCATCATTTATAAATTGCACTCGGCACCATGAGCCTGTCAAAATAAATATTGATTTGGTATCTGCTTCCAAGGCTCTTAATATCTAGATGAGGTCATAGAATAATCACCTGTGAAATCACTTATAAAGAATGTGTACAAATGAGTTCAGATCTGAGATACTTAATAAGTTTTAGAAATGAAGCAAAGCCTCTAAAGGAGCAATCAGAGTGGAGTAGCATTAAACAGGAAGGCATCAAGAGTTGACTTTGGAGTAAGTGCTCACTGCAAGGAAAATAGTATTCAGAAAAGGCATATCAGATGGTGAAGGATGAATTTACTAAGGCAGAGAAGTCAGTTTGATCACAATGAATGTAATGGATGACCCTTTTCTGTTGGGCTTAGTATTTTACAATCTGTGACTGTAAAAGAAGTGGATTTGGAGTAAAAAAAATACAGAATCTGTCCAGAAAAAGTCCAGCCATTATTAATATAATGAGAATGGTTTCCATGACATCGATGCACCTGGCAGCCAAGGGGAGTGGACTGGAATGTGCATGCATGAACAATGACAACTTCACTGTACTAGTCAGTAGGGGCGGTAGATGCCATTGAGTGAGCATGAGTACTGTGTGGCTGTGGCATTCAAAATGAGTGAGTAGAGCAACAAATGTGCATCAAATTTTGTGTTAAGCTTGAACATTCCTGTGCAGAAACTATCCGGATGATTCAGAAGGCTTTTGGGGACAATGAAATGAATGCAGCACAAATAAAAGTGTGGCACAAATGCTTCAAATATGGTCAAGAAGCTTTTGAAAGTGATCCATGTTCTAGAGGGCCTGCAACAAGCAGAACACCTAAGAATGTTGAATGTGTATGGGCTGCAGTCAACAAAGATTGGCATCTAAGTGTGGGACAACTAGAAGCTTTTCTGGGGATTCCAAAAATTACTGTGCCTGAGATTTCGACTCAGGATGTTGGCATGAAATAGCTCATAGCAAAATTCATTCCATGGCTTCTGCTACCAGAGCAGAAGTAACATCATGCTGCAGTTGCTAATGAGTTGATTGAAACCACTATCAATGAACCAGATTTCCTCCAGAAGGCCATAACTGAAGATGAATCATGGGTCTATGGCTCTGATCCGGAAATGAAAGCCCTGTTGTCCCAATGCAAGTTGTCTGCTTCTCCATGCCTGAAGAAGGTGTAGCAAAGTCACAGCAAAATCAAAACCATGCTAACTGTGTTTTTTGATTAAGAAGGTGGCGTCCATCATGAGTATGCCCCTCCATGCCAAATAGTTAATAAGGAGTACTACTTCAATGTTTTTTGTATGTTGAGAGATGCAATATGACCAGAATGACCCCAGCTCTGGACAGTGTGTTTGGCAGCTTCATCATGACAATGTGCCTGCTTATGCATCATGTCTCATGCAGAGATTGTTAGCAAAATATCAAATAACCCAGGTGACTCAGCCCATCTGTAATCCAGATTTGGCACCCCGTGACTTCTGGCTTTTCTCAGAACTAAAATCACCTTTGAAAGGGAAGAGATTTCAGGAAGTGAGATTCAGTAAAATCTGATCAGGCAGCTGATGGTGATTCCAACAAAGGATTTTGCAGAGTATTATAATAGTGGAAGAGATTCTGGGAGAACTGTGTGAACTGGAGAACTGTGTAGTCACAAGGTGCCTACTTTGAAGGAGACCAAAGCATCATTGTCCTCTGTACAATGTTTCTTGTATCTTATATCTTCAATAAATGACTCTTTTTCATATCATATGGCTGGATACTTTCTGAACAGGCCTCTCAAATTATGTTCTACCACATGTTGTTTGTGTGTCCTTGGTCAGGCTTTTTTTTTCATCTTTAAAGTAAAGATGCTGAGAGGTATCCTCTGAGCCTACGATTTCTCTGGTTGAGAGCCCAAGGGTGAGACCTAGCACCCCTTCCCCAGCATTGTGGTTTGCTTCACAAAAAGCCCCTACTCTGGTTTTACTCTTCAGGGACCACAGGGATATCTGTGGGCCCAACTACTGGGATTCTGACTGTAGCAGAGAAGAGAGGAAAGGTGTACAGCAATCATCACTTGGATCTTGTCCTAGTTGCAATGCCCAACTAGTAGTCCCAACCAGCAGCTTGCTCATCTGTGGACCTAAGTCAGTGGAAGTCTTACCAGGGAACTCAGTGGGGTACAAGTCTACCCAAACTAGATCCCCAAGTAAGTTTTGCTGGCTCTGGAGCCTGGTCTGCTCACACCTAGGCAGAAGAGCCTACTCACAGCCCTGCCCAATGCTGATCATGGCTTTCAGTCCCTCAGGACCAGAAAGTTTTTTTCAGGAAAGTGTAGGATTTTCTTGAAGTGGATTCTCCCAGTTCTGTCCAGGCAGGAGCCTGATTAAGCCACAAAAGCTTAGTGGTGTGGTCCCAGCATTGTCTGAAAAGAGAGTCTGGCAAGGTCATCTAGAAGCTGCAAAACCTATCAACTCTTAAGCTGAGAGGCAGACTGGCAGAATTCATTGCCCCCAGAGCAAAGCCAGTGGTCCTGTTTGTGCAGGATATTTAGGGCACAGGTCAGCATTTTTTGGGTGTGGAACTGCTTCTTCCACTGGGTCCAGGCAGGAAAATTAATTCATAGTTCCACTTATTGCTGAGTATAGCCTTCAGCTCCCCAATCAGAGAACTTACCAGAGCACACAGGAGGCTGTGTAGCCCATCCAACAGCTCTGCTTATACATGAACAGAGAATACTGCTCATAGCTTTCCATGCTTGCTGAGCACAGTGGTGGCCTCTTCTGACCAGGATATTGAATGCACACTGTTGCCTGATTCATGTACCTAAACAATGACTCATGCAGGTCTTGGGTCTCATCATGCTGCTTCACTAGGCTAGGGAACTTAATTCATAGCCCTACCCACTGCTAAGTTTAGTACCCAGTCCTGACTATCTAGAAAGCCTGACAAGAGTATCCAAGGAACCATGAAATATGTGTTATAGCCTTACTTGGGCAGGGAATCAAGCCAGAAGTTCTATCCAGCTATAGTCAGTCAGTGGCACAACACCAACACAACCCTCAGTGCTTGAACAGTTGCCTCACCCCAGAATAGACGTTAATAGCAGTACCTACCTGGTTAAGGAGGTTAGCAGACACATCCAGAAAACAAACTGAGTTGACTGGTGGAAATTGTCTCTGCCAAAGTGAACCTGCAAAGTCTAGAAAAACAGACATTTATTTAAGTGCATAGATACCAATATAAAGAATCAGGGATAAAGAAAAATCAGATAACTGTGAAACCAACAAAGGAAACTAATAGAGATATAATAGCTGATCATAAAGGGAGATTAATTGTCAGATAAAAAATTAAAATACTTAAAGAAGTTTCTGAACTGTGAGAACACAAAGACAACTAAACAAAACTAGAAAAACAATGCACAAACAAAATGAAAAGTGAAAGAATTGGAATTTTGACTAACAACCTTCCCCCCAGAAATATTAGAGCTAAAAGATATGATAACTAAACCAAAGAAGTTCATGTAGAAGAAAGAATCAGTGACATGGAAGGCAGGACATTTGAAATTATCCAGTTAGAGGAATAAAATGAAATAATGAAAAAGAATAAAGCAAGCCTATGGTACATGGGACACAATGAAAAGGAATAATAATATGGGAATTCTATAAGGAGAATGGAAAGAGAAAGGGAAACAAAGCATATTTAAATCTATGATGGCTAAAACACTTTCCAAACCTTGTGAGAAAAATATACATCTGGATCCAAGGTCTCTAATAGGTAGTTCCTGAAAGGGCTACAGAGAGACATTGTAATTGTCAAACGTTAAAGATAAAGGAATAATTTTAAAATTAGCAATAGAAAAGAGAAAAGTTATATACAAAGGAACCCCCATAAAACTATGGAAGATTTACAATAGAAACTTCTCAGGCCCGGAGAGAATAGAATGACATATTCAAAACATTGAAAGAAAAATACAACCAAGTACACTATAACTGGTGAAGTTGTCTTAAGAAATGGACTGATAAAGGTTTTTCAGAAGGAATGAAAGCTAGAGGGATTCATCACCACTAGACCTGCCTTATAAGAAGTGTGAAATGCTAAAGGGAGTTCTTTAAAAGAAAATAGAAAGATGGTAATTAATGATGTAAAAACCTGAGAAGGCAGTGTAAAAAATCACCTATATTGTAAAAATTGGATTTTGTAATATATCAGTGGTGGTGCGTTATTCATGTACAACTCTATTTAAAAGTTAATAAACAAATATAGAAAAAATAACCATAACTATCATAACCTGTTATTAGTTACATGATATAAAATGTAAATGTTAACATCAGTGATCTAAGTAGAGGGAGGAGAAGGAGAAATAAGCAAAAATACATTAATAGTTGGGAGATTTAATACCCCACTCTCTGCAATAGATAAATCATCCAGACAGATAATTAATATGGGAGTAGTGAATTTGAATAAGACTACAGACTAAATGGACCTAACATACCTATGCAGAACATTATATCTGAGAACACTAGAATATCCATTCTTCTCAAGTGCACATGGAATTCCTAGGCTAGACCATATGTTAGGCCAGAAAAGAAGTCTTAACAAATTCAAAAATATTAAAGTCATACCAAATATCTCCCCTAACCTTAATGGTATGAAAGTAGAAATCAATAACAAGAAAAAAATTAGTAGATGCATGAATACATGGAAATTAAACAAAACTCTCCTGAACAAGCAATGGATTAAAGAAGTTAAAGGGAAAATTAAAAATACCTTGAGAAAAGAAGGTTCACATAAAATCCCAACATGTAGGTGAAGCTGCAAAAACAATTCTAAGAGAAAAATTTATAGCAATAAATACCTAGGTAATGAAGCAAAAAATATCTCAAATAAACAACCTATGCCTTAAGGAACTAGAAAAAAGAACAAACTGAACCCAAAGTGAGTAGAAGGAAGAAAATAATAAAAATTAGAGCAGAAGTAAGTGAAATAGAAAAGAGGAAAGCAATAGAGAAGATTAACCAAACTAATAGTTGGTTCTTTGAAAGGAGGAACAAAATTCAAAACCTTTAGCTAGACTAACTAAGGAAAAAGGTAGGACCCACATCAACAAAATGATAAATAATAAAAGAAGACATTAAAATGATACCACAGAAATAAGAATCATAAAATGCTACTATAAACAAATATGCACCAACAAACTGGACAGCCTAGAAGAGAAGGACATTTCTTAGAAACATATACACTTCCAACACTGAATCAGGAAAAAATAGCAAGTCTGAATAGGCCAATTACTAGCAATGAGATTAATCAGTAATCAAAACTATCCCAATGAAAAAAAACCTCATGACCAGATGATTTCTATCTGGTGAATTTTACTATTAATAATTTACATCAATCTTTCTCAAACTTTTCAAAAACTTGAAGAGGAGGAAATACTCCCAAATTTATTTTACAAGGCCAGTATTGCTGATGCCAAACACAGAAATAGGGAGTACAACTATCTATTATGAACATAGATGGAATATTCTCAGTAAGCTAGCCAGCTAAAGTTTGCTGCTTATTAAAGGGATCATTCATCATGATTAAGAGAAATTTAGACCAGGAATGGAAGAATGGCACAACATATACAAGTCAACCAATGTGATACATAACAGCACATTAATGGAATGAAAGAAAAAAATATCATTATAATCTCAATGGTGAAAGATTAAAAGCTTTCCCTTGAAGACCAGGGACAAGACTTATATTCCTTTTCTTTCTTTCTTTTTTTTTAACCACTCCTAATCAACATAGTATTGGAAGTCCTAGCCAGAGTAATCAGGCAAGAAGAAATATCATTTAAATTGTAAAGGAATACAAGACAATCATTATTTTTATATAATGTGATGTTATATAGTAAATCTAAACACCACCAAAAAACAATTTGGTCTAATCAGTGAATTCAGTGAAGTTGAAGGACACAAAGTTAACATACAAAATCACTAGCACTTCTGTACAGTAACAAATTATCTGAAAAAGAAAGAAAATTATACCATTTACAATAACATCAAAAACAATAAATTACTTAAAAATAAAATTTACTAAGGAGGTGAAAGATCTTCACTGCAAATGACACTGATGACACTCATGATAGAAATTGGGTAAGATATACATAAATGTAATATTATCTTGTGTTTATTGGAAGAATTAATATTGCTAAAATGTTCATACTACTCACAGCCATTTATAAATTTAATGTAACCCTTATCAACTTCAGTGGCTGGTGTAGCTCAGTGGATTGAGCGTGGGCTGCAAACCAAAGTGTCGCAGGTTTGATTCCCAGTCAGGGTACATGCCTGGGTTGCAGGCTATGACCCCCAGCAACCGCACATTGATGTTTCTCTCTCTTTCTCCCTCCCTTCCCTCTCTGAAAATAAATAAATAAAATCTTAAAAAAAAGATTTCAGTGGCATATAACACAAAAGTAAAAAACAGAAACAAAAACACAAAGCATAAAATTTATATGGAACTACAAATGATTCCAAAGAAATCCAGAGAGAAGAACAAAATGAGAGGGATCACACTTCCTGATTTCAAGTATATTATAAGCTATTGTAATCAAAACAGTGTATTGCTATTTGGCATACTAGCATAAACATGGGTCAAAGGAACAGAATAGAGAGTTTATACGCACACCCAAAGCCTGTACAGTCAACTATTTGTCAAGGGAGCCAAGAATATTCAATGAATAAAAGAAAATTTTTCAATAAATTTTGCAGAAAAAATTGGATAGTCACATGTAAAAGAATGAAACTGGGCCCTTGTCTTACATCACTTATCTTACATCATGTAGTTAAATGAATTAAGTACATAAATTCTGAAACCATGAAATTCCTAGAAAAAGACGTATGAAAAGGTTTCTTGATGTGGGTCCTGGCAATGAATTTTGCATATGATACCCTACGCGTGAGCAACAAAATAAAAAATAAACAAGATGATATGCATCAATGTAAAAATCTGCACAGCAAAAAAAATTAGCAAAGAGAAAAGACAACCTACAGTATGAGAATAAATTATTAAAATTGTATATCCAAGAAGGGGCTAATATTCAAAATATATAAAGAGCTCATACAGCTTAATAGCAACCTTCCCTTAAATATTCTCATTTAGGCCCTGGCTGGTGTAGCTCAGTGGATTGAGTGCGGGCTGCGAACCAAAGTGTCACAGGTTTGATTCCCAGTCAGGGTACATGCCTGGGTTGCAGACCATGACCCCCAGCAACCACACATTGATGTTTCTCTATCTCCTTCCCTTCCCTCTCTAAAAATAAATAAATAAAATCTTTTAAAAAAAAGAAACTCACTTATTAAAAAAAATCTCATTTAAAAATTAGTGAAGAACCTGAACTGACATTTTTTTTCAAAGAAGGTATACAAAGACCATCAGGTACATGAAAATATGCTCATCATCACTGGTCATTAGGGAAATGAAGATTAAACCACAATGAGATATCACCTCGTACTTGTTAGAGTGGCAATTATAAAAAAGACAAAATACAAGGGTTGATGAGGATGTGGAGAGGTAAGGAACCCTTGTGCACATTGATGGGAATGTAAATTGGTTCAGCCACTGTGTGAAGCAGTGTGGACATATGGAGGATCCTCCAAAAATTTAAAATTATATAGAACACTTATATGATTCAAGAATTCTACTTCTAGAAATCTGTCAAGAAATGAAACCTGAAAGATACCAGCATCCCTAAGTTAACAGCAGTGTTATTTACAGTAGGCAAGAAATGGAGACAAGTCAAGTGTTGATCTCGTCTGTGGAGAAATGGATAAAGAAATTTTGTTTTATATACATGAGGTCTGTCTGGAAAATATCCAGCCACATGCTATGAAAAATAGTCATATATGAAGAAGATACAAAAAATATTGTACATAGGACAATGATTCCTAGTACCCTTCAAAGTAGCCACCTTGGGACCTCATACAGTTCTCCCAGTGTCTCTTCCACTGTTCAATACATGCAAAATCCTTTGATGGAATCACCATCAGATATCTGGTCATAGTTTCCTGAATCTCACTGATGGTCTGAAATATCTTCTCTTTCAAAGGTGATTTTATTTTTGGGAAAAACCTGAGGTCATAGGGTGCCAAAGTAGGGGGATGAGTCACCTGGATGATTTAATATTTTGCCAAAAATCTCTGCAGGAGAGGTGATGCATGAGCGGGCACATTGTCATCATGAAGCTGCCAATCACTAGTTCCCTATAGCTGCAGCTATCAAAATCTCAGACACTGTAGTTTTTGAAATCCTCAATCAGCTTCTAGTTCTCCCATGGTCAGTTTCCAATCTTTGTTGACTGCAGCCTGAACATAATCAACATTCTAAGGTGTTCTGCTTGTTGTAGGCCTTCCAGAATGTGGATAACGTTCAAGAGATTTTTGACCATATTTGAAGCGCTTGTGCCACACTTTTTTGTGTGGCCCTCATTGCATCATCCCCAAAAGCCTTCTGAACCATCTGAATAGTTTCTGCACAGGAATGCTCAAGCTTAATGCAAAATTTTAGGCAGGTTTTTTGCTCTGCTCACTCAGTCATTTTGAATGTGACAGCCATCCAATACACATGCCCACTCAATGGCATCCACCACCCCTACTGACTAGTACAATGAAGTTGTCATTGTTTATGCAGGCACATTCCAGTCCACTCTCCTTGACTGTCAGGTTACATAGATGTCAGAAACTGTTCTCTTACATTAACAATGGCTGGACTTTTTCCAGACAGACCTGAATACACACACACACACACACACACACACACACACACACACACACAAACACACACACACTGTGTAATGATCTATGGAACAATATTTGGACATAAAAATTTAAGAATTCCTGCTATTTTTAGCAATATGAATGGGCTTTGAGGGTATTATACTAAGGGGAATATGTCAGACAGAGAAAAGAGAAATACTTTATGATCTCACTTGTATGTGGAATCTAAAAAAGAGAAAACCACAACAAACTTTATTCATAGAAAAAGATCAGATTCGTGTTTACCAGGGGCAATGTTGGGAGATCTGAAGTACAAACTTCCAGTTATGTAATAAATAGGTACTGGGGACATAATGTACAACATGATAATTATAGTTAACATCATTATATGATGTTTATAAAAGTTGATAAGAGTAAATCTTGAGTTTTCATCAGTAAAAAACAAATATTTTTTGATTTGTCTTTTAGTGTGCTTATATGAGATGCTAACCAAAGTTACTTCAGTAATCATTTCACAATGCAGAGAGGCTCAAAAGTTGGCTTACAGTTTTGAGTATATGAATTAGTTTATTCTTGTATTATTATTTATTAATTATTGCATTATTTTTCACATGAATAACTGTAAATCTAATTTTGCCGTACATTGTATACAAGTATGTAAGTAAAACCTTTATGCTGTACACCTTGAATTTATTCAGCAATGCATGTCAAGTTTGTCTCAATGCAATTGGAAACTGGGAGCAAATGAATAGAGTTTAGATTGGGTAGAATTTTGTTTATTGATGGGATTATGCTTGGCAAACATCACTGGCAGCAGTGGGTTAAGGTTGTCTGAGATGACTTTATAAACTGCCTAAAATGATGCCTTAGGAAGAGGAAAGAACCCTTTTTTGTTAAGTTCTAATATTATTCTTAGAGAACAATAGACATTTGGTATGGTCAAAAGATTAGAAGAAAGAGAGTAGGAGAAGAAAGTAAAAGAAATAGTTTAAAATGCGGATAGAGAGAAAAATGGCAGGTTGGCCCAAGTACCATTTTTGATACCAGGATGCCTGCACCATCAGCAAACAAAAATTCATCTTAGTGGTTCATGTGTTCTATTAACTGTATCCCTTTGTTTTCTCTGAGTGGAGCTGCAAATGCCACAGTCCAGGAGCAAGTACCTCAAACATATTGACATGTTTTCTTTCCTACTTTGTTTCTTGTGTTTTTCCCCAATGTATTATACTGTCCTTATTCTTCAAAACCAGTTGTTCAACAAGCCCAGTTAATTCTGCCTCCTCGATAGCCGTCGTACCTGTTCACTTTGCCATCCATCTCTACTAGTTAATATCTATCTCTGCATCCATTCCAACTTCTTGCATTGAGTCCACTATTGTCTTCTACTGGATTAATACTACAGCTTTGTAGCTGATCTCTTTGCTTTAAATCTTTCCAAACCCATTCTTCATTCTTGAGACAGAAGAATGAAAAAAAATGCCCCAACTATGAGTAAATCACAGCCCTGCTTCATTCAGATCTTTCAAGGAATCTCCATTAACCTCAGAATAAAATGTAATTACCTTAACATGATCTGGAAGGCTCTTTATTAACAGCTTTTGATTATATGTTTAACTTCATCACTTGCTATTTTTCTCCATATTCCTTACTACAGCCAGACTAAATTTCTTCCATATTTGTGCTTTCCCTTGTTTATGAGCCTTTATAAATGTTGTCTTCCAGCCCACTCCTCTTCCTTTTACCCATTCTTCAGCAAGATAATATCTGAAGGAAAGGATAGATAAATCATTTATTTTTTAAAAGTTCAGATCTAATTGCATTAAGCACATGGTTGTCCCAGTTGCCCTTTCCAAGACCAGAGCCTGGTAAATGTTTTAAGGAAGCAGAGGTAGCAGCCCTCACCTTACAAGTCTGTGTATTCTGGATGGTTGTTTTTTTTTTTAAAGGCAAAGGTTTAGTTATTTAAATTTTCCAGAGTAGGAAAAGCTCTGACATTATGAAGATATATTTTCATTTCTGTGAGTCAGCAAGGTATCTCTCCCCCTCTTTCTTTGTGCATCTCTCTGTGTTCCTGCCTTTGTTTCTCTTGCGCGTGCACACACACACACACACACACACACACACACACACACACACACACACACTCCACCTACGAGACATCAGACAAAAACAGTAATGAGAGCATTATTAGAGATAATAATTATGGCTCACATCAACATTTGGAGAGAGTGCTCAATATACAGATTTTATACTAAACATGGGGAAAACTTTTTCAAGGAAACGATTTTCTCATAGGTTTTTTGAAACACAAATCATTCAAAATCTTCAACATTAAGATCAAGGTTAGCCCTCAGTAACGTTGCTGAAAGGAGTGAATGTATGAAAGACTTTTTTTGGTGGGGGATGTATGCATTTCCTGTCTTTCATTGCACTTCCTTTCTTCCCCTTCTGTTTTCAACATCCCTTTAAAAATGCCACGTACAATGGCATTCTGTATATCCCTCCGAGTACAGTGGGATCATTATGTGTCTGCTACTTTGTTTTGGGATTAATACAGTTGAATGGACTATTTTGGCAGTCCGATCACATTACCCTGAACTTTGAGACAACTACCCTTGTTAGGTGATAAGAACAATGTTTGACAAACTCTCATTTGTTCTATTGAAATGCTTAAATGATGGAGTACCATTGAAGTCCACGTAGAGTATCCCATGAGGAAAACACATCACTAGTATGCATACATTTTTGTTATACTTGATAAATTCAAAATGTTATAGCTATCGCTCACATTCTGTCATGTTAGGGTGATTTTGGCTTAATTCACACCAAAAATAATCTCTATAAAATCCGATCAGTTATGGTGACCTAATGAAGCTTTCTGAAATCTCCCATATAAATGTGTTTTCTTTAATCTTTCCTATAAAAATAATATATGTAGTAGGTTGGCTTAAATTTTAATACTGACCTACAACAGGATGGCAACAATGGGGAGATCCAAGAATAGCTGTTTATTACTTATGAACTGGATGAATTAAAAACAGATGAAAGAGAAGTTGTTTCTAAAAGGTTTTGCTACCTGCTGGAACTCACCCACCTGAGGGTTTATACTACCTATTTATGTCTTTTCCGTATTTATGTCTTTGCTACTATTATATTGCTAGATCATTGCCAAATTTTGCTTGAATATAGCAACATAATTATGCCTTATTTTAGTCATCACAATTATATGATTTTTAACATTATTTTTCTTTTTTCCTTTTAAAATTAAGTTTGAACAGAATAAGTATAATGTTTATCTCTTTTTACTGGATAATAATTGATAGAATGTTATAGTAGTTTCATGCATACGATGTAATGATCCAGTGTGTGTCTGTTGCAAAATGATGACCACAATACATCCAGTTAACATCCATCATCACACATAGTTACAGAATTATTTTTTTGTGATGAGAACTTTTAAGATCCATTTTCCTAGCTACTTTCAAATATGCAATACAGTGTTATTTATGATAGTCATCATGCTGTCCATTACATCCCTCAGACTTAGTTACTAATAAATGGAAATTTGACCTTTTTACCTCTTTCACCCATTTAATGATCCCATTCTCCAGCAACCACCGATTTTTGTCCGTATTTATGAGCTCGGTTTTGTTTTTAGATTCCACATATCGCTGAGATTATATGACATTTACCTTTTTCTGTCTGACTTGTCTCACTCGACATAATTCCCTTAGGTTTATCTGTGTTGTTGCAAGTGGCAAGACCTCGTTCTTTTTATGGCTTATTAATATTCCATTGTATATATGTGTGTGTATATATATGACTTAATAGTTGTATACAAATAGTATCTTCAGGTAAAAGTAGAGAAATCAGTGAATCTTCTAGGGAGTTTGTCTTTGTGACCAAACATAACCATCTGTTTTAAATGTGGTTTCCAGCACGGATAGATAATCAGTGAATTTTGAGAACCCCAGAGTTATGTGGATAAGGCATTCAAATGATTGGACACACTTTTAACTTTCTATCCAGAAATCTGGCATCTTTTAACTTGTTAACATAACCACTCTTTGCCACTTGTATAATTAAAAATAAACGTATAAAACTCTGAATAATAATAGCAGCTACCTTATGACAGTGCCCAGTATTTATCAGCCCCACGTGAGGCCATTTAATCTTCATAACATTTGTAAGAAACAACCCTAAATGTTTTCCTTATTTCATACAAGAGGAGCCTGAGCTTCAGAAGTAGGTAATAAAAACTGTCTACTTATAACTAGTGGATCTAGGATTTAAAAAGGCTCATCTGATTCCATACCCTGAAATGGAAGTGCTTACCTATCTATAAGAGGATTATTGATCTGGAGCATGTGTTGACTAAATAACTTTTGGATTCCCAGTTATGAGTTTTCAGGAGTTTTCCTCTTTCTCTGTCTACCGCTTTTGGCTTGTACTTCTCCACCATTAGCTCCAGCTCTTATTTCATGTTTTTCTTTGTTAGTGATGTCTTTTTCCAGAGTGTAGGACACACTAGCCAGGCTAGCAGGCAAACGTTCCTCCTCAAACACTGAGTCACGGTCTTGGCATCATTAGTATTTAGAGCCTAAAACACCTGCTTTTAAATGCTAACATTGTTGCTTACCAACCCTTAACTTGGGTTAGCAAACAACTTGGACAAGCACCCCTCTGTAGCACAGTCTTCATCATTATATAATGAGAGTAATAGTAGTACCTGCATTATATAGAAATGCCTTGAATATTAAATGATTTAATAAATGTATAACACTGGACATATTGCCTGGCATATAATAATTAGTTAATATTTATTAGCTATTATTTGTGATAACATCATTGCTTTTATCACTTCTATAGGAAACATTATCAGAGAAGAAGTCTTAATAAGTTGAATTTTAAATAGCACTTGTATTTTGTAACAGTGGAATTTTTATTAGTGCTTTATCACTAAAATAACTGACAGCCATATTACAATCACTAGCAACATTTTCAGAATTTTCAATGTGTTGTGTTACATTACATGATGGAGGGTGGAGTAAAAGGGGAACATTTTTATGATGCTTAAGGTGACTGCTAATTTTGTTCTGTTCTGCTTTCTTATGTACGGTAACATTTGGATTTCTAGGAAACATGTATAAAACTGAGGTACATCTGAGTGATAGAAAAAGGTCTTTTGTTTTTATTTTTAAATTGTAGTTAAGCTTTTAATTGTCAAAATTCAATGTGCAGACTATTTTTTTCAATGCTATCTCAATTGCCAAGGAAATTCAATGACAACAAACTAAGAAAGAGCTTTGTCTAATTGGCAGGTTTAAAGACTTGGTCTCAATGGAGAGAGGAATTTGCATGGATAATATAAAACAATAACCAGTAAAAACATCTATCACATTTTCTTGAATTATATTCAAATATAAATGCCTCTAATGTCCTGGGGTTTCAGGTTGTATCTACAAACATTCCACTTGGCCTCAGTCCTTTTCTTGCTTTCTGTTTCATGTTGAAAATGGGATGAGTTACTTCTCAAACTGAAAAACTAGACTGGGGATTGATTGTCAAGTTGTATTCCCCAAAGCCCCATGGGGCCCTCAATCTATTTTCATAAACAAAGTTTTATTGGAACACACAACCATGCTCATTTGTTTACATACTGTCTGTGGCTGCTTCACATTGTAACAGCAAAGCTGCACAGTTGCAGCGGAGACCATATGGACAGCAAAGCCACAAACATTTACTGTCTGGACCTTTACAGAAAAAAGTTTGCCAGTCCTAAAGTTAACAGATCTAAATATACACATGAGAGCTTATTTCAACTTGATGCTTCATACACTTGTTACGGGAAAAATGACCTCTTTCCATAAGATTTTACTATGGCTATTGATTAAAAAGGGCTACTGTTTCATATATATTAGTCTTTTTCTTTTCATTTAGACTATAAACTCCCATAGCATGAACTGTATAATAGGAATATCCCTATAGAAAATATAAAATGTTCCTGGTTGGTGTGGCTCAGTGGATTGAGTGCCAGCCTGAGAAACAAAGGGTCGCTGGTTGGATTCCCAGTCAGGGCACATGCCTGGGTTGTGGGCCAGGTCCCCAGTAGGGTGCATGCAGGAGACAGCTGCACATTGATGTTTTTCTCCCTTTCTCTCTCCCATGTCCTCTCTCTAAAAATAAATAAATAAGAGCTTTTTTAAAAAATAGAAAAAAGAAAATTAAGATATTGCAAAAGAAAATAGGAAATGTGACTATTAAAATATAATGGGGCAACTGATTCATCTTTTATCTGATCACTTTATTTTGTGAACATGTTAACTACTTTGTTAGAGCAGCTTATTGAGGTAACAAAAAGTACATTGGCTTAATAGTTCATAAGACTTGAAACAAGATAAGGAGTTATGGGTATTAAAAGCATGAAAACAAGATGTTATGAACATCATCTAGTTAGTTCCTATAGGCATCACTAAACATGACCCTTTTTATTGATGATTGAGTTTATTTAGACCTGTATTTGTATACATCGTGTGTTTCTCCTCAGAAAAATTTCCACAAATTTTATAAGTTTTTTTCCGCTTTTGCTCATTTAGTTCTATCCTTGTTAGTTATTTCCATAACTCTTTGCTTATTCTTGGCTTCTCTAAGTTCTCTCTCAGTTTGGGGTCCAGAACTGAGACCCCTCAAATAGAGCACACAACATTGCAAGAGTGATATTGGGATTGCCCTCTCACCCATGTGATCTTGGGATAGGTATTGTGCATCATAATTACCACCAGCAAATGTAATTCATGTGAAGGTCACCTCCCAAAGCCTCCTTTGTCTTTTTAAAAATAAGTTTGGATGAACATTGGTAGTAGAGTTTTCCAGGCACAGAACCCAGTGGGAGTTAGCCCCCTGTAAGGACTGCAGGACTTCTGCAGTTCATCTGCACGTGGTATAGTTACCCGCCCTGGGGAGATGCTGCTGCTTATGTGAAAATCAGACATGAAAGGAGAAACTCCAAAGCAAGGTGATTTATTTGCTTTCTGGTAAACTTGATTTTGTTTTGTAACCTTTGAAACGGATTTTATGAGTGATACTATTAAAATGTATACTCTAGAGTGAATTGTTCATCATTGTTGCTCTGCTGGGCCTCAGGATTACCTGTCTGCACTGCAGTGCAACTTTTCTTAATATTTACATTTGAAATACCAACGGATCTTAAGACATCTCATATATTTCCATGTATCAAATGGGATTCACAAGAAGTAAGGGCTTCCATCCGAAATAAAAATATTAAATTTCTCTTAAAAATGCATAGTGCTTTTTAAACCAGTGTTTTTTTTTATACTTCCGAAATAAAATATGTGACCCTTGTGGCTATGTTTTAATATTCTAAAAGGTAGATGAAATCATTATTCAAGGATAGTTGTAGCATAAATAGAAACAGAATAAACAATTGGCACCTCATTTATAATATAGTGCAATGCACCAGCCATTTATTAAGCCATTACTTGGTTAAATCACGGTTCAGACTTTGGGGAATGCTGAGATGAGGTCAGATGTCTGTGTTTGAATGGAGAAGATTCAAGAAAGACAGGAGCACATTTCACTTTAGTGTATGTAGGTCCATTAGCATGACTTAAGCTTCTATCTTTCCAAGAATGAAAATGATACCAGAATTGGGACTTGGAGTTCCAGATGAATGCCCGAGAACTTATTTCATTGTTACAACAAATGCATGCACTAATATTACTAACTACTAACTAAATATTACTAACTCTGTAGGTCAGGGTTCCCGGGGCCACAGACCATACCTGGCCTGTTAAGAACCTGGACCCAGCTCTGGCTGGCGTAGCTCAGTGGATTGAGCACGGGCTGCGAACCAAAGTGTCACAGGTTCAATTCCCAGCCAGGGCACATGCCTGGGTTGCAGGCCATAACCCCCAGCAGCCGCACATTGGTGTTTCTCTCTCTCTCTCTCTCTATCTCCCTCCCTTCCCTCTCTAAAAATAAATAAAATCTTAAAAAAAAAAAGAACCTGGACCCGAGGGAAGCTCACCTGAGCTCTGCCTCCTGTGCACCCCCTATTCCCCTGGTGGAGAAACCAGTCTCTAGTGCCAAAAAGGTTGGGGATCGCTGCTGTAGATAGAGAAATGGGAACCTGGACAATTTGTTGTTACTTTATTGAGATCTGTCATCAGTTCATTTCTCTGTGATGTAGACTTTGAGCCCATAATACTACAGTTGCATTGGCATATAAAATGCCAAAATGCGTGTTCTTTTTATTTCCCTTGCACGGATTTTTATTCGGTTTACCAGTTCTGCACAATACCTAAGATTAAGAGGTGATGGGGATGGGGCTAGGCCCTGCATCGAATTGCATTTTCCCTGAACATTACATTTACATGTCCATTTTTCAGAAGTGGATTTATGTTGCTTTTCAAGTGCACCCTAGCATATGATCAAACAACAACTGAATGAATAAAATAAAGTAATATTTAGATTGCTTAATTTGGAATTGCTCACATCACATAAACTAGTGAAACTTTACCTTGCTGATAATTTTCTTTTCCTTGGTAACTTACAATATAAAAATTAAAGCCTTTGAAGATTATCTTACATTGTATTTCCTGGTATTTCCATACAGATATTGAGTTACTGGAGAGTGTTTCTTGAGTTGGCCATTCACACTTTACATTACTGTTTTTAATAAACACAGTACTCTTAATAGAAAGAGGTAATTTAGGTCTATATGGCTGCCATTTATTTAGACACCTACTTTAGAATGTTTTCTTCTAATTGAAAGATAAGAGGAAAATAAACTGGTCAATGGCTGTTGTGGACTGGCTTGTTTCATTTTTCATAGAGATAACATATTTCAAATTCCTGAGTTATGGTATTGAAAATGACAGGCCAGCTCCTTGTTGAGGGAAGTGTTAGGGTAGCCCTAATGCAAAATCTCATTAACACAACTGTCAGGATTCCTCTATTTTGTCATCACCTCCCCTTTACTCTAAGAAGGAACTGCCATTTTGAGTGAGTATACTGCCAAAGAGGCATTTACAAATAAATGAAAAATGTCACAATTGATTTCACTCTTTCCAGAATACAGTGTGTCAGCTTTGTCACAAAGTATCTTTTTTACTCTCTGTTTTAGATCTCCCAGCTGAACATTGGAAACAGCTTTTGGTGGTTTAGGGACTCTTTCATTTGACCCCAGGTAAGCTGACAATTGGCGACCTTTAATAAATATTTGTAAAACCACCCAGCCATTTGAGAATATAAAAATCCTTTTCACACTTCTTTCTGTAACTGATGTTTTTGCCAGAAAGCATTCAGATGTTGGTGGTATTATTCACTTACATTTTTGGACATTGGGGAAAATTATTTCATGCCTTATAAAACATTGTAAAATTTTACAAGTTTATTTCACATTATTTTTCCCTGTACAATGAATGGTTCATTATTATCATGCTAAATCTAATAATAAAACTAACAATAGTAACTAACAACAAAACTAACTTGTAAAGAAGATATTTTGGTTTGCTTTTTCTCTATTTTGAAAGAACTCAATAGATGTCTACATTTTTATCACTTTTAAAAATTAATTTTATATAAAATGCATAAGTCATATAATTTATATAAAAGATCATTGATACACATTCTTTCTTGACATCACCTTAAATCAGTCCACCAGCAGTACTACTATCATTCTGACATTACTGAGGTCTTACTCTGTGCCATTTACCATACTGAGCAATCATATGAATTGGTTTATAAAAATGTAGTATAGTAGAATTTGAAACCTAAGTAAACATAGATCTGAAGAAAAGAAACTAATTAGAAATTGCTAGCAGTATTTTCATTACGTACATTAAAGTAAATCTTCATACAATTATATTTTAAGAGATTTTAATCAATATAATTAGTTATAGATCATGCCATCATTTGAGATTATTTAGGTCTCTCCTTGAAAGATCATGAAATGGACTAATTAGCAATATTCTGTTGCTTCTGGAAAATAGAAGTTGAAGTAATTTACTCGTTTATTCAACAAGTATTTATTGAGCATCCATTAACTGCCAGCTGTTTTACGTTGATGACATGATTGTGAAGAATACGTATCTATTTCTCTTACCATATTGCTCATCTTTAACTCCAATCTCATACTAGACATTTATTCCTAAAATATTAAAATTCAAGTAACGTGAATTTCCAAGAAAACTTTTCAGAAACTTTTTTCACTCAATACTTATTATGTCATATCCCACATTTCCTTTAGTTTTTTTCCATTTAATTTTAATTAGGAATAAAGTAAATAAAAATTATGAAAAGAATTTCATGAAGAATCGTGGTAGAAATTATTTTTGACGACCACATAGCTGAATGATCTTCCATAAAAATTTTACATACTGATTTATTTTTCTCTAAATTACAACATTGGAATGTATGACAACATAGTGTAATATGTGCTGAAGAAATTCATGTCAGAAAGATGAAAAAGAGTTAAATAAAATATAAGTTAATTATCAAGGGATTTGATGGATGTAAAAGTAGAATATTTAATTAGTAAATTTAAAGTGGGTTAAACAATCAACCATTCATTGTGTCCTGAGTATGTGGCATGTGCATGACAATGCAATGGATGATATAAAATGTTTTTTAAAACACTCAAGAAGCATTAGTGGGCTGCATTTATGATTTTCACTATTTTGGAAGGTAGAGGAATTCAGGATGTTTTCTGTTACAAAACTATGTACAATTTTAGGAAAACAGAATAGGCAGTGAAAAAATAATACAGAATTAGGGAATAGGAGCATGTGGAAGTTGATGCTGTGTATGAGGTGAAGACAGCATTAGTGAGAGCTATTATGAGGTGAAGACAGCATTAGGGAGAGTTAGAAAATGGTTAAATCTGTGTGCTGTGGAATTTTCAGAGCAGGCATTTTACACATTGGCATGAGCTGTTCTATGATAGATGAAGAAAATTTGGGAAGATGCAAGAGATAAATAGACAACTTTCTATTTTTTTCCCTTGGGTGACTGCACAGCATGAACCATCCAGGGAGACTGACAGTGTAAGAAGCAGAGGTTAGTGACTATAATAGGAGATTTGTCCGGAGAAGTTGCTGAATGTGAGGAGTGGTAAATAGAGTTGGGGTCCTCAAAGCCAGGCAGAGTAGTTCAAACCTAGACAGTGGGCTTTTGTAAGTTCTTGAGCTGGGAGTGCCATTCCGAAGGCAGGGCCTTCTGTGAAATGACCTTGTGCTGGAATAGAGGCAGCAGGGCTGGCTTGCAGGGAGCTGTGGACACCCATCCATACACAAGAGGAATAGGTTGAATTTGGGTAGTGATGGGGGAATGAATGAAGAAATACAATGTAAGCAGTTCAGCTATGTTTTACTGATACTTATTTATGAATTTAACACATTCTAGATATAGTAAATAACAATCAGGTTAAATTATTTTGATTACCTCTTTTATATTTAATGAAAAACATCTTTCTAATATGTTTTATAGTCTACTCTTTCCGTAGTTTCTCTTTTGTCTTTCCTTCATTCTTTCCCTCTCCCTCTTTCTCCTTTGTACCCTTTTCTCTGTCCTTTCTTTTCCACTTTCCCATTTAAAAAAGTAAAATTTTAGGGCAGTTTTTATTAAATTAATTTTAACAATTAATCATCATTTAAAATATGATCTGAACATATTTAAAAATCACATAGGCTTAAAATGAAAACATAGCAACCTTCTTCTGTATCTCCCCACTTCTGCTCCTGAGATAAACATTTTCAATGGTTGTAATTTTTCTTCTCAAAGCTCTATGCTTTTATAGTTATTTCTTAATTTATAAATTATTGATATTATCATTGAATTCTTGTTTTATTGTTGAAAATGTGTTTTTCTATGATCTTCTATCCCACCATCCCAAATATCCTCCTTTCACTTTAATTACAAAGTTATATCGTAGTTCATAAAATTAATGGTTTTTACATATATAATAAGTAAATGAATTTATATCGTTTACTTCTAAGGTACGTCATGTAGTATGGCTGTTTCTTTTCCATGTAGTTTAAACATTTTTCCTGAAATTTTCATTTTCCTTTTTTGTTTGCTTAGTTTTCTTCATATCTGTTCCTATTTGTTTCCAAATGTTCTAAAATCTATCTATTAAATGGCAATCAATAACATTTTTAAGTGATATTTTGTTGTTGTTGTTAAAAGAGTGGCCTTTTATGCCTTTATTATTAAAGATAGAAGCCCAATGAAAGATTTTAGTATTAACCTTAAGATATGAAAAAAAAGAGAATCCAAAAGAAACTAGTAAAATGTTATTCTGAAAACCAACACAATAAACTCCTCTTGAGCTTGATGGGGAGAGAGAGAAACACTGGGAAGAAGGAGGGGAATGTGTTCAGATTAGAATAGTCTATTAGAGATATTAAACATGTTTTTTTTTTGTTTGGCCTGGAGATGCCCCTGTTGTATCCCCTCCTCCTGCTGCACACATTTTAACTGTTGTTTCCAGACCTGGTACAACTGTGCTGGAACCTTTCTGCTTTTTGTATTCGTACCCATGTCACCCACATCTCATTGTTGTCTCAGATGGCTTTCTAATAAAGGGTTCCTGGAGAAGTTTTCTGACTCCTTAAAAGCTTGAAATGTTTTTATTTTACTCACATGCTTGATTGATAGCTCAGGTGAGCACAGGTTGCTTCCTCTTAGAATTTTGGGGCTTTTATTATCTTGCAGTATTTGTGCTGAGTAGTCTGAGGCCATTGTAATTTTGGTACTTCTTTTCCCAGGGAAATTTATGATCTCTTTTTTGAAAATGCATGTGGCTTTCAAACTGGTCTGGCAGATTTGTAATGCTCTTGTTGTTAATATAACTGTTATTGTTATATGATTATTGTGATTTCCTTCTGATTTTCTGCTTATTTCTGCAACTCCTATTAAAAATGCTGGCTATCCTGGATTAATTCTCTGATTTTTTTCACTTCTTTTGTTTCCCCTCTTACTTTTCATTTCTTTTGTTTCTGGCGATTTCCTTGATTTTATCTTTTATTATCATTTCCTAATTTTTAGAAACTTTTAATTCTGTGACTGTTCTTGTTTTATAGTATCCTGTTGTTGATTTATGGTATACTGTATTAATTATATTTTTGAAGTCTTTCTCACTTTGCAGCCTTTTCCCTCTTGGGTCCCCTTTTCTTGTTTGTTTAATGGTGTGTGTGTGTGTGTGTGTGTGTGTGTGTGTGTGTTGGAGGCATTCCTCACATATATATTAGTTATTTTTTTAAAAAAATAATTCTTAAATGCTCATTTTAACAGTGAAACACTAAAAGCTGATAATGATATACTTATGTGGGATTTGTTTTCTGGTAAACTACACTACAGAATGGCAATGAGAAAGCCTTTGCGTTTTCAGCACCTGATGATTGATATATTTTATAAGATCCCAGAAATGCAGGTATTTCTCTCAATTTATTGCTGAAGAAATAGACTCAAATTGCGGTTAAGTAATTTTTTTAAGGTTACACATCATATTAGGTACAATATTCTATTTTTCCTTAGCTCTATATTATTCAAAATCTTCCATTCTTTCTAAGATGTTATTTAATTTACTTTTTCCCTTTTGGAGATATACTTCTTAGTCAAGTTGCATTATGGTAAAACTTGGTGGAAATAATCATAACTCTTTAAACTGCAGATTAAAGGTAACTTAATGTAATTGTACATACATTTGAAATGCTATCTTAAGACTCAGTTTATAGCATTTAAATTAAATGTTGGAAGAGTAAATTTTTTTTAAATGAATTAAAAACACTTCACCAACTTCTACTTTGCTGAGTCACCACATTCTTACATAAAACTATAAGTGGAAAAGGAAGCACGTTCATAAAATCTGGACTCAAATATAAATGTGAATACCATCTTTTGAGAGGGCAATTTAGTAAATCTACATGAACAGCCTTTAGAAATTGATATTTATGACCTAGACATTTACTTTTACAGATGATTTCAAAATTTTGATGATTTACTTGTAGTTTTATTTAGACCTATAGCTTTATTCACAGGTGTAAATAAAACTACAAGTAAATCATCAAAATTATGATGTTCACTATTATATGTGCAAATACAAAATTAGAAACAACCTAAATTCCTAAAATGGGAGTGCCTTTAAATAAGTTATGGTGAAGCTATGTAATGAAGTATTACGTAGTTCTTAAACATGATGTTTTTAAAGGATACTTAGAAATAAAATGTATTCCTTAAAATACCATAAGGAATGTCTGGTATGTTAAGTGAAACAGCAGAATGCTAAATTGCAATCATAGTACAGTGCAAAGAAGGCTAAAATTCATGTACATGTGCATAGAAATAAGACTTGAAGAAAATGTAGCAAATTACAAATAATATTTTGTTTCTAAATTTTTCGATTAGAGAAAATGTAGATATTCTCATTGATGCAATTCTATAATTTCCAGATTTCCTAAAATAACTATATATTACTTTAATAATGAGGAAATTCTTTAAAAGCACTTAAAAGGAAAATAGAAAGACTTTCTCCACTCTCTCTGTTGTTGAGAGTCAGTGAAGCTAAAGGTTCTTTGCTTATTTATTTATTATTTTTTTAATTTTAGTTGTTGTTCAAGTACAGTTTTCTGCCTTTTACACCCATCTCAGCCCACCCCTCCAGCCCTCCCACCTCCCTCCCATTTCCACACCCCCCTTGTTTTTGTCCATGTGCCCTTTATACTTGTTCCTGCAAACCCTTCCCCTTGTCCCCTGAAATTCCCTCCCCCTTCCCCTCTGGTCACTGTCAGCCTGTTCTCTATTTTAGTGTCTTTGGTTATATTTTGCTTGTTTCTTTGTTTTGTTCTTTAGGTTCCTGTTAAAGGTGAGATCATATGGTATTTGTCTTTCACCTCCTGGCTTATTTCACTTAGCATAATGCTTTCCAGTTCCATCCATGCTGTCATAAAGGGTAGGAGCTCCTTCTTTTTTTTTCTGCTTCATAGTATTCCATTGTGTAAATATGCCATAGTGTTTTGATCCGTTCATTTACTGATGGGCACCTAGGTTGCTTCCAACACTTGGCTATTGTAAATTGTGCTGCTATGAACATTGGGGTGCATAGGTTCTTTTGGATTGGTGTTTCAGGGTTCTTAGGATATAATCCTAGCAGGGAAATTGCCAGGTAAAAAGGCAGTACTGACCATTTTTAGTTTTTTGAGGAAATTCCATACTGTTTTCCATAGTGGTTGTACCTGTCTGCAATCCCACCAACAGTGCACTAGGGTTCCCTTTTTTCCACAACCTCTCCAACACTTATTGTTTGTTGCTTTGTTTATGATAGCCATTCTGACTGGTGTGAAGTGGTATCTTATTGTGGTTTTAATTTGCATCTCTCTGATAACTAGCGATATTGAACATCTTTTCATGTGTCTCTAGATCCTCTGTATGTCCTCCTTGGAGAAGTGTCTGTTCAAGTCCTTTGCCCATTTTTTAATTGGGCTGCTTGTCTTCTTAGAGTGGAATTGTGTGAGTCCTTTATATATTTTGGAGGTTAAACCCTTAATATTTGACAGAGGGGACAGCAACAGAAAATGGAGTAAAAATAGCGTCTTCAACAAATGGTGTTGGGAGAACTGGACAGCTGTGTGCAGAAAGATGAAACTCGAGCACCAACTTACACCATACACAAAAATAAATTCAAGGTAGATAAAAGATTTAAATATAAGCTGTGACACCATTAAAGTCCTACAGGAGGACATAGGCAGGAAAATCTCAGATATTCCCATGCAGCATTTTCACTGATATGTTCCCTAGAGCAAGGGACATAAAGGAAAGAATAAACAAATGGGATCTCATCAAAATAAAAAGCTTCTGCACAGCTATAGAAAACAGTATCAAAATAAAAAGAGAACCAACTGTATCAGAAAACATACTTGCCAATGATATCTCAGACAAGGGTTTAATCTCCAAAATATATAAAGAACTCACATGACTCCACTGTAAGCAGACAAGCTAAAGGTTCTTTGGTTGTTTTCTACCTTCTATGTCTCTATCTGGGGATAGTGTGAATGGCACAGACTTGGGCTCTTTGGTGCACTGGATTGCTATGAAGAACTTTCTAATTTAGGGAAAGGTACTCCTGTCATTTTACTGCCCATTTTCTTCTTTTCCCTGACTCCATTGTCTTGTTTTCTCTACCTTAAATACCCATCACTGATTGGATTGCCATAAATATGCTTTATTTAAGTTGCTAATATGCATTTTAAATTTATGGTACATTTTTATTTACAGTGCAACTATAAATATGATTTATTACCAGTTGGAACTAGTTTCTGAAATATTTTGTGAACATATATCAAAGTGTTTCTAGAGACAAATATTATATAAATGAGAGAAGTTAAAAGTATACAACTGGATCTTATACCTAAAACGTAAAGGGAAAAATCATCCTGATTACCTATATTTAATACAATCTAGCTTTTACATATTTTTGCTATATAAACAGTCATTTTGTGTAATTGAATTACAAATTATAATTATTTTAAACACCTGGGTTTCCTTTGCACTATCTATAAAAATGTTTTTTAAAGATTTTATTTACTTATTTTTAGAGAGGGGGAGGGAGGGAGAAAGAGAGGGAGAGAAACATTAGTGTTGTTGCCTCTCACATGCCTACTACTGAGGACCTGGCGAGAAACCCAGACATTTTCCCTGACTGGGAATTGAACTGGTGACCTTTTGGTTCACAGGCTAGCACTCAATTCACTCAGCCACACCAGCCAAGGCTACACATTTTCAGGAAATAAGAATTAATGCATCTATAATATTGAAATGGAGTGAAGTGGGAGGGAATGAGGTATTACTTACTCTTTTATGGATCTCAGGTGTACTGAATTCTTCTAGAATAGAAATTATGTAAGCACCAATGCTATAACTGGACACAATTTTAATGACAGAATTTTTTAAATGAGTATTGTAAAGCACATACTGTGAAATTTAAGGCACAGAAAACTTGGTAAAGTGAAATGGTTAATTCATGTAAGGCAAGGCAGTAGATACTGTGTTCTTGAATATTCAAGAGAGATTAAAATATTTATTTAATATAATCACTATGTAAACATTTATTAAGCACCCAAGAGCTGAAGTCTTACTCACTCTATTAAAAATGGAATTATAAAACATGTTGGTTGGTATTTTACATTAATATAATAATTTTTGGCAGATTGCTACTATTAAAGCAGCAATATAAAAATAGTGCTCAAGGTCAGAGGCAAAGAACATTTTCCATATAGCTTCATTTATGAAATATGGTAAATTAAAAGGAACGAATGTTTCCAATTTTGCCACCTCCCCCCAGTAGGTTAAAGAATCTTATGTTTTGCCTGACTGGATACATAATTAATTGTCAAGTTTGTTAGTTTATAATTTTGTAAGGATGCTTTTAACTTAGTATTGTAGTTTTCATTTAGACACTTGTGCATCTTGAAACACCAAAATGAGGTGGACCAAATAAGCGGCCTCACTGCGGTGGCCTGTGGTTTTTCTAATTGGGGCTCCTGATCTGCCTCAAAATTGTCACATACTTTAGGTCCTCCTGGACACAAATCCTGTATGTGACTTTATTTTTCCATGTGATGACCTTCTCAAAGTTCTGATCCTGCTCCCAGGTTTACTTAGTTTACATTATAAAAATTTTCTCCTATGACCTCATTCTGCAATGCAGATAAAAGTAAGAATTAAATGAAAGCCATTGACTTATTTTCTGTTGGCTAAAATACTAAATACTTTGTTAAGGAGGCAATTTCTCCTTTATTTAATACTGAAAGACTTTGTCTTTTGACCATTGATATGTGTTATCCAGGATAAGGACAGACATTCAACTAAGGTATTCAAAGAAGTGTTTAAAGTGTGTTTAAGATGTGTCCAATTAAGGATTTTATTTCAAAAGGAAATTTTGCTGGGTAAATACTTTTTAGTTTGATGTAGTTCCATTTGTTTATTTTTTCTTTTGTTTCCCTTGAATGAGGAGATATATCAGAAAAAAATATTGCTATGAGCAAGTTCAAGATTTTACTGCCTATGTTTTCTTCTAGGATTTTTATTGTTCTGAGTCTAACATTTAAGTCTTTAATTCATTTTGAATTTATTCTTATGTATGACATAAGAGGTTGATCTACTTTCATTTTTCTGCATGTCTCTGTCCAATTTTCCCAACACTATTTATTGAATAAACTATCTTTAGCCTATTGTATGTTCTTGCTTCCTGTCAAATATTAATTGACTATAAAGGTGTGGGTTTATTTATGTGGTCTCTATTCTGTTTCATTGATCTATGTGTCTGTTTTTTATGTCACTACCATGCTGTTTTGATGGCCTTATAAGTGTATATTAGGTAGTGTGACTCCTCCAACCTTGTTCTTTCTCAGGATTGAGCAACAGCTGTTTGGAGTCTTTTGTGGTTACACATAATTTTTTGAAATATTTGGTTTAGTTTTGTGAAATATGTCATTACTGTCTCCATAGGAAATATATTAATCTATAGATTGCTTTGGATAGTATGGACATTTTAATGATGGAAAGCAAAGGAGACCATCAATAAAATAAAAAGACAACCACTGAATGGCAGAACATTTTCTCCAACAATACATCTGATAAGGGGTTAATATCTAAGATTTATAAAGAACTTATAAAACTCAACACCAAAAAAACAAACAAAAAACCCAAGCAATCCATTAAAAAAATGGGCAAGTGACCTATATAGACATTTCTCCAAAGAGGATATACAGATGGCCAATAGACACATAAAGTGATGCTTGTCACTAATCATCAGATAAATGCAAGTTAAAACCACAGTGAGGTATCCCATTACACCTGTCAGAATGGCCATCATCAGTAAATCAACAAACAGCAAGACATGGAGAAAGGGGAATCCTTTTGCACTGTTGGTGGGAATGCAGATTGTTGCAGCCACTGTGGAAAGCAGTATGGATATATCTTAGAAAATTAAAAATGGAGTTGCCTTATGTATGACCCATCAATTCCAGTCCTGTGAATTTATCCAAAGAAACCGGAAACACTAATTTAAAAGAACGTAAGTACCGCTGTATTCATTGCAGCGTTATTTACAATTGCCAAGATATGGAAGCAGCCCAAGTGTCCATGAGTAGATGAGTGGATAACACAATTATGGTATATATACACACTGGATTATTACCCAGCCATAAAAAAGAAGAAAATTTTATGCTTTGCCACAGCTTGGATGACCTGGGGAACATTATGCTAGGTGACATAGGCCAGTCAGAGAAAGGCAAATACCATATGATTTCACTCATATGTGGAATCTAATGAACAAACTGCACTAACAAGCACAACAGAAGCAGACTCATAGAGAGCAGGCTGTTGCTCTGGATGGGGCAGTTATGGGGTGGCGGGTTCAAACAAAAAGGAAAAAGGATTCATGGACAAGGACAATAGTTTCATGATTGTGGGGAGAGGGGCTATAAGGGAGATGAATGTTAATGGACAAAATACAATTAAATAAAGTTTTACTTTGTTGTTCTTTCTGGGTAGACATTCATTTTTCCCATATATTAGCAGAGAATCCAATACATATTTTATTTCAATTTAAATAATGATAAAATGTATGTGATAAAATAAATCTTTAGTTATCTATATTTTATCTATTATATAATCAATTGGTTATAAAAGTCTTAACTTGAATAATAAATGTTTTTCACAGTGTGTGTTTTAAACATTATATATTTCATTTTAGACAGCATGTCAGCCCAAATGTTTCCAGTCTGCCCTTGAATTTAAACAAAAATAAATTCATTCAATTTTAATTTTTTAAATTTTTTAAATTTTTATTTTTAGAGAGGGAAGGGAGGGAGAAAGAGAGAGAGAGAAACATCAATGTGTGGTTGCTGGGGGTCATGGCCTGCAACTCAGGCATGTACCCTGACTGGGAATCGAACCTGCGACACTTTGGTTCGCAGCCCAAGCTCAATCCACTGAACTACGCCAGCCAGGGCCAATTTTCAGTTTTTAATTTAATCTTTATTATAATAGTTTCCATTACCATTTAGTCCCCTTATACATCCTGACCCCCAGCAATCACCACACTGTTGTCCGTGTCAATGAGTTCTTTTTTTTGTTCAATCCCTGCACCCCCCCACCACCCACCCACTAGGTGTCACCTGCTCATTCAGTTTTCTATAGGTGCATTATTTAATGACACCCAAGTGTTGGTACTGATGGTATGATACAGGTTGCTCCTTGTAAAACACCTCCCAGGTTAATGTATGGTCAGTGCATGTCTCATGTATTCTCAGATGCTATGGACTTTTGCATACAGGGGTGAGCACAAGTAGGTTTACAGTTGTGGATGTGTGAAACAGAGGTTATTTTTCTTTATTCTTATTTATTAATTATTGTATTATTTATTTGTATTACAACTGTAAACCTACTTTTACCTACCCCTGTATTCTTCAAATTCATTTTTTGGGCAGTGTTTATTATAGAAAAAAATTTATGTATCTAAATTCAACTCATGCTTTTGAATAAAGTAATGTTTTGGAAGGTGTGATATGCCAAGTGTTATAATAATTGGGGATGTAAGTCAAGTGTGATAGGACATAGAGGAAAACAAAACAAAACAAATTTAGATTGTATATTTAGTCAATAAAACTAAAAGGTGTTATGGTGTATGTGAAAGAAAACTAGAAGTAACAATGCTTTCCTAGAATCTTAAGCATTGACAAACTACATTTTTATTCTAAGGGGATAAGAGACATTAATGAGTGTACTCTACAGTGTGCTAAAATTTATGATAAGAAAGAATAAATAAACAAGACAATATAACTACCTATTGATGCTTAATGTAAGTGTTCATGTATTCATTAAGTTTTAAAGATGGAAAACTTAGTTCTGTCTTAATTTATACCACATAAGTTTAGGTGGGAATTAGGTTTTATGAGTTTTAATAATATCCTTGAATTTGATATATTCATCTTCATCTAGGACACTTAGCTCCATACTATGTTAAGTAGCACATTCAAAAGAAGATAAATTCTTTCTTTGCTGTCATCTGTTCCTAAACATTTGAGTTCACGTGGTATGGAATTCGAGTTATTTTCCATTCCTTGTGATTAATTTAGAAAATGAGCAGACTGGGATTTCTAGTAACATTTTTTTTTCTGCATTGGGTGATTTCTTGTTTTACATTTAAAGATATTGTTATCAGTAAGTGTAAGGTAATTGTCTGTCCTTAAGTACAGTAAAAGCTTTGCAAAATTTGCTCATTTTTGACACAGTTTATAAAGTTTTACAGTTATATATAATGACCATGTTTTATTTTACAAATGTATTTTAAGATATTTATGTTTTTTCTAGAAAACAAAAAAACTAAAGAAAAATTATACACTTTGTCAACATTATGCTTATTTATCCTTTTTATCTATAAATAAAATGGTATCATATATTTTATGGTTTTCTAAGCTGACCTTTTTGTTAAATATATTTTGAATATGTTTTCATATTATTAAATATTCTTCTACAACATAATATAATGGCTGCAATTTAATAGATATACTACAGAATAAATTCTACTACAATTTATTTATGTTACATATTATTGAACATTGAACTCCTTCCTTCCTTCCCTCCCTCCCTCCCGCTCCTTTTTCCTTCCTCAAATACTACAAAGAATGCTGCTAGGATAATGTTAGCTAACTACAGGCACATAGTTTACTATGTTCCATCTAAGTGTTTCATAACACAATCTTATTTACCTATGGTGTAGAAATTACATCTATCATCCTGTTTTACAGATTAAGAAAAAAACAAACAAACTGAGACTTAGATCAGGATTTAAAGTATCCATGGCTTTAAAGTTTATTATCTTAACCAGAAAGCATACTGCCTTTTTCTTTCTTTTTTTTTCTTAAGTAGAGCTACACTGTGATTGAATACTATAATTAGTATGGTTGAATAGGAGATTTCAAAGGAAGATAGTTGAGGAAGATAATTGACTTTGATGATTAATGAAGAAGCTCAAGAAGCAAAAAAGGAAGCAGAGTGAGTCCCTGCCTTGTGTTATTTAAGCCCAAGGTACAGCAGGTTCCTAGTAGACTCTCTATATAACTTCTTTCTCTGTCTCTCTCATTTCTCACTTTAGTTCTAATAGTTTAACTCTCAGTGATCAGTAACTGTAGTTCAATAAGGTTTTCTCTTAATATAATAGAAATTCAAGACGATAGGTGATTGCATCATAAAATTGTGAGCAATTTTAGTTTAGGTGTCAGAAAAAGGAATATCTATAGCAATTAAGGTTAAAGAGTCTATAGAAAAAGAGTGAAATGATTCACCACCTAAATGATTCTTCTATCTGCAATATTTTATCCTTATGTGAAAAAGATTTAGAATATTTTGGGAGACTGATGCTGAACTGTCTCATTTTAGCAAACGTACATCACAGGTGTATTCTTTTTCCTTACAGGTCAGTATTAACTTTTCTAATTTAAACATTTAATGTAATTGGAAAGTTAGATAACCTTCAGATTGCCCCTTTTCATCTTAAAAATATTTTTGTGTTTCTTAAGCAAAAATAATACATTTTCTTCATTGAAAATGAAAAGAAATTTAGAAAATATTGACTTATTTTTCAAACCTGGCAATTCTTTCATAATACATAATAAATCAGCTATAGAATTATTTAATTTTTTCTCAGTTAAATAATTTATATTAAGCATGATATCTGCAAAGCTCACTTTTTTAGTGTATGTGTTTTTGAAAAGAAAACATTCACGTATTGATGTAATTTTAAAATTTTTAGTATATCTTTACAGAAATATATTTTGCTTCTATAAAAATCTGTAATTACATTATAAAACAACCTTTGAAACCATATATTTTATTTTTTAAATATTAATAATGATGTTTAAGACATGTTGCAAATTATATTTCATTTTGGCCCTTTTAATCCCCTGACAGTAACAAATTATAGGCCAACAAGCACCATAAACCTAGTGTACTGACTTTCTACAAAATGCATCTTTACTTTTACAGCACTATCAATATTACTGTTGCTAATATAAGAAGTTTAACTGTTTCAGGAGTTTCACCTCATGCAATATGTTTGGAAAAAAATATATATATAAAGTAAGAGCCTGTTCTTCTTGTGTTTGAGTAACTTGTTAAGTAAGATTTTTCTATGTAAAATATGAATTATCTTTCTAAACTCTGGGGATGATTTTCTTAATTTGTTCCTTTTTCGCCCTGTAAATTTGTTATTACAGAAGAATCCTTTTAGAAGTACTTCTTCATTGAGTTTTCAATGAATATGCCATGGAATTTTTCTCATTTCACATTTGCTCCTGGAGAAATGTTTTCATCCATTCGCTAGCCAGTCTCTCACACCATGGAGTAGGAAACTGGAAGGAGCCCACACTACTGATTGATGGGGAGCTAGTGCATAAAAAGTTGAACCATTTTTGTATTTCTTTCAAAAATCTCTTTGTCAGGAGGACTCCAATATCACCCCGAGGTTTACTGATTTTCTAGGAGCACTCACTAAACTCAGCATACAGTCATGGCTATAATCTGTTACACAACACAGAAAGTGTACCTGGAGAGTCCAGCCAAACACAGGCTTACAGAGTCCTCTCCCAGGGAAGCCACACAGGAAGCACGTGGTTCCCACAGCAGTGAGTTGTAACAAGTGTGAAATATTTCCAACCAAGGAAATTTCTTAGAGGCACAACAGTCAGAGTTTTTATTGGATGATGGTCATTTAGGCACCCTCTGCCTGACCCATACAAAAATTATAGGCACTAGAAGAAAAGTAAGTGATCAGAATAAGCTATATTATTCATACAAATAATGTAGGTGCAGTGAGTTATCAGCTTTGGGAATGGTGGGAAACCTCCTGAAATTCAAGGTCCCTACCATTAATACATTATGTCTTTGAGCAGATCACTTTTACCTTTCCAAGTCTCAGTTTTCTTCTCTCTTAAATAACAAGATAACTAGATAATATCAGAATTAATTGCTGATTCTCTAGTAATTGAAATTTAAGTTTCATATAGATTTGTTTCTTCAACTAGGCAGATCAATGGGATCCTTTTAAATTGCATTTTAGTCTAGCTCCCAATTGTGATTTATTATAGATGAGGATTACAGGCTTCTGTTATTTCTGTTTTGATCTTTTTTGATTTTATAATTTTCAGATCCAAATGCTAAGTGGTCTCTTATATGTTAAAAATCCAAATGGAGAATAAGTCACAGACTGCATAGTCTGAAAGACAATGGGTATGAAAGGTGACAAGGCAAGTCTTTAAGCCCCATTTGTCAGAGGAGGGCACAGTAACTCGGCGTCATTAACCTGTAAATGTCTGCACAGCTAATCCATTGTGGAGTCTGCACAGAATGTAGTTCTAACTACCTGACAGGACCTTCTTAGAGACTTTGTTTCATGTTTCACCTTCAGCAACAAGAACTTAGGTGTGGCTCAATAAATGTTAGATGGGTAATTGTTGTATGAACTTTGAGCAATTTACTCATTCTCTTATTCAGCAAACCTTTTTGAGAACCTAGTTATAAAAAAATTTCCTTACTCTAGTATTCTGCTATGATTTGATTGATGGTTTTTGTTATTGTCTTTGGTGTTTTCAATTCACCTGGGACCTGGCTTTTGATCTTAGAAATTTCATCCCTTCTCCTTAGAATATTAGTGTTGCCTCTTTTTTTTTTACCAGTTTTCCCTTTATTCCCTTCCTATTTTTCAAGGTACTGGGAGCTATGTGGTAAATTATCACTGTTATTTGGTCTCCTGGTATACCTTCATGTATGATTCTGGTTTGGAAGAGAGAAATAGCTCTCTTTGTCTCTGCTCAAGCTGTCTTTGAGATAGAAACTCTCCAAAACACCATTTTAAAGAAAATCCTGTGGCAGAATAAAGTAAAACAATTTTCCATTTTCAAGTCAGTGGCCAGTGTGGTGGAAATTGTGTTTAATTGTTCTTGTAAATGAAAGTGAATTATGGTGCTACTGTATCATTTCTTACAAGGCTTTAAATGTCCTGTACTGATATTTTTCTTCTTAGCTGGACTTAAAGTGTGGTTCTTCAGGTACATTTCATGAATTTTATTTGTTTAAAAGTTCTTTGGCAATATTTGAAAATTCTTTAATAATTCTATTATGAAAATATTTTCTCTAGAGCTATGGGAAAAATAAGTACTATAACTGATTTTTTTTTTGATATTAACATGTACCTGTTTTAATAATTTCTTAAGAAGTATTTAATTGGATATGAAAATGATCCCATACTGAAAATATTGTATGTTGTAATCAAGGCTCTATGTTTTGGAATTGTGTGATGTGACTTTAGTACCATATTTAACAAAGCACATTTATAACTCTGTCCTTAACTATTAGGCATCATATGAAGGAGACATTTTTAAGTACCAGTAATTTAAAGTTTTATGATTAAATCTATTCATACAAATTTGATGCTTTGATTGTGAAAGAAAATGTTAATTACATTGTAATTTAAAATACCACTAACCTTAGAGTTGTGCTATTGAGGTGGTGATATTTTTGAAACACTTGAAATAGTACATTTGAAGGGATTTTGAAGCATTAATTTAAAACAGAAAACATAGATAAAGAGTGACATATATAAGAACTATTTTCCAGTTGAACAATAGGAATGACATTGGTATTGTGAGATATCTAGGCTGAAGTGGGACTCTAATTTTATGTTTATGTTTATGCTGTGTGTGCATCAATTTTATTTATATTTATGATGCAATACTATATTTACAACGTGTTGCACAGTTGTCTTTCAATAGGGCCACACTATTGCACATCTTAGTAGATCTATTCGCAATACAATATGTGTATGTGAATAATGCCTATTGTAGCTATGCAAGAAGAAGCAATGATGGTGGGAACGTGTTGTTTTGTTTGCCTTCTGCTGATAGAATCTTCAAGACAGAAGTAGGCCTGTGAAAGTTAATATATGTCAAAATCCTAAATACTTCAGTAGTGATGTGGCAGTAGTTTTATAGTACTTACTCCATAGATTTGCCATTTCATGCCTCTGAAGCTAGCAGGTAAATCTGAAGTGCCTCGAAGTATTCTATCTTCAGAGTTCGCCAACTTTCATTCCCAGCACAGTCACATCTTTGTGTAACTCAGTGCAAATACTTTAAGTTATAACAATTTAATTTTTGTAATAATTTAGCATATTCAAAGCAGATCTAACTAGACATTTAATGGAGGGAAAATGGGGACAACTGTAATTGAACAACAATAAAAAATAAAAAGTGACATTTTACAGCAGAAAAATAATAAAACAAATATGTTGTTTTAGCTGAAATGATTCTGTTAATTTTCTTGGTTTTCACCTAATTTTGCACATGAAAGGGCTTCTGTATATTGTCTTCTTCATCTATTTGAATATAATTTCTTGTTTATAAGTACATAACATTCTTTCTAGTGCTAGTGAGCATATCTTTGGGATGCTTATTATTTCTTTTCTAGATATTTTTATGTTTGTGGAATATACTTTTTGGCAATATCATAAATAATTTAAAAGAATTTCTGTTACAAAGTTTAGGATATACTCAAATTTCTTGATAGATGGAAATGAAAACATACTGTTATTTTGTAAAGCAAATCGTATTCCCAAAGAATGTAGGTCTTTTTCTCATGAAGAGTAAAAAATTATTGGGATTAATTTATGCAACAATACCTAACTAAAACTTATTTAAGACTAACATAAACATTTAAGGTTATAAATATCTTTTTAGATACTAATTTTACAGTGTTATATGTTATTATATATAGTATTTTTTGTTTTTATTTGAGTCTTAGTATTTTTAAATTGCCATTATGACATTTATTTTCTGACCCGTCCCATGAGTTTAGAATATAAATATAAATATAAATATATATGTGTATTACAAATTTGTAATCTAATTGCACTGTTATCAGTGAAGGTGATCTATGTTTTGAAATGTCTTGAAACTTACTCTTTGACCTAAAATATGGTAATAGTTTCTAATATTTTACATGTGATAAAACAGGAAAATTTTAGTCATACTCAAGGAAAAAACCATTCACAGAAATAGACTCTGAGATGAACCAGATATTGAAATTAGCTGACAGGAAAGCAGCACTTACCATTATACAGAAGGACTTCCACGTGCCCCGGTGAGCGAAGACATGGAGACTCATAGCACATAGACGGACACTGCAGCACCAGTTGGCGTCTGTATTGGCGTTCATTCCTTCACAGACATATGCCACATTTTTTATCTTAATCCAGGTTTTACAATGGTATCTATAACATTTTAAGCACTAAAATGTTTGCTTTTAAGCACATTTAAATTTTTTTAGGATGATAGTATCAAACTCTAAATAATTCAAATAACTTTGTGCCATAGAGGTATTCTGTATTTTGATAAAAATAATTAAAATTTATTATTAGTTTCAAGGTATATTACCTTTAAACTATATTTTATTTTAGAGGGTGATTCTGGGAAGGATAATTGATATACATTTCCTCTTAAACAAATAAAATTTAGAGAATCAAAAATTTAGATACTTGATATTAAACTGAATTTCTACATGGATTATTTATTTTTACTGAAATAATTATTTCTACAGTTTGTACTATTAAGAGGAAAGGAGAACTTTACATCATTGGACCTTAAAATATTTTCTTGTTTTAAATTATTAATGGATTTTAACTATTTTATCTGCAAATGAAAATATGCAAAGATATAAACACAAGTATTTGATCTTACAGAAATGTATAAAAGAAAAGAACCGTTTAACTGAAACATTCTGTGGAGCTACAGAGTAGTCATGGTAACAAAAAGTTATACTTATTTTAAACAGTTGTATGTTTTCTTTTTCATGGGAAAAGGCTTTTAGTTCTTAACAATTACTGTTTTCCTCTTAAAATCATGTCAAAAGTATCTCCTAGATGAGAAACAATTGTATGGTTTATTTCAATGGTTACATTAGGAAATCCACTTAACTTTTTAAAAACAGATTATGGAGGAATATCTGATATATAGTAAAATACACACAAAGTAAGTAATCTGTGAAATTTTGACTTATGTATATACTTGTAAAATCATCACTGCCCGAAGTTAATAAAGCTGCCCATCATCTGTTTAAATTTCTCTTTCCCACCACTCCCTGTCCCTGCCCCAACATTTTTCCCCAGGTGACTGCTCATTTCTGTGTCACCAGAGTATTCTCATCTCTCTCTCTCTCCTTCTTTTACCCACATGATTATTTTGAGGTTCATCCATGTTCTAGTGTATTTCAGTACATTAGTTCTTTGTATTTCTGAGTAGTATTACTATTGTATGCATATTCTACAATATGCATACAATTTATGTATCAGTTAATTTATGTATTGAAAAATTTAGATTGTTTTCATAGTTGATCTGTGAATATTTGAGTACAGGATTTTATAGGTCATATGCTTTTTTTTCTCTTGGAAATATACCTAAGAGTCAAATTGCAGGTATATTTTAACTTTTAAATAAACTGTCAGTTTCAACCCACAATGTATGAAAGTTCCATTTCCTTTACTTCCTCATCTTAGTGTTTTTAATTTTGCTTATTCTGATAGTGGCAGTGGTATCTTGTAGCTTTAACTTGCATTTCCCTAATGGTAATGGGTTTGAGCATTTTTCATGTGTTTATTTGCCATCTGTATGTTTTCTTTGGTAAAGTGTGTAAATTACTGTGTTCATTTTAAAATCGTGTTTGTTTTCCAATTATTGAATTTTGAGGGATTCTTATATTCTGGATATAGATTCTTTATCAGCTGTAGGCTTTGCAGACATTTTATCTGGTCTGTGGCTTGTCTTTTTCCTTCTCATAATAGTGTTTATCAAAGACCATAACTCTTTCATTTTGATCATTTTGTTTTCTCTCACTTTGTTTTATTTTCTATTGAAATTTTTTTTAATGTTGTTCAAGTACAATTGTCTCTGTTTTCCTGCCACCACTTCCCCCTGCCCCACCTACCCTCACTTCCCATCCTTGGTCCTACCCGCTTTTTGAATCAGTCTTTTGGTGTCCTATCCATACAGTCTTTGCCTAACTCCAAAATAGAAAAGATTTCTCTTTTACATTAAATTTAGTCCATGATTCTCTTGTGAATTAATTTTTGTATATAGTGTAAATTATAGATCAAAGTTGTTTTTGGAGAGGATGTCTATGTATAAATATACATTATAAAAGACACATTGCTCCAGTGAATTGTGTTTGCATCTTTTCCAAATTAATTGCCTGCATATATAATTGTGGGTCAACTTCTTATTCTCTTCCACTTATTTTTCAATCTCAATACCAATACACAGTGTGTTTTAACTGCATTTTGTACAATGTTCAAATAACTTAAAATATTACTGAATTTTAAAATGATGGCAGATATCATTCATATTTTTATGTTTTCAGTTTTATGTTTTAGAAGGAAAATAGGTTTGTTTTCACCTGCAGTAGATACATTTCACATCACAATACATTTTATTCCCAGTAAAAAAGTCTTTTGCAAGCTTCATAGGAGTAAGTATTATTTAGGTTGTAACTATTTTAATGAAAAATCAAGAATTAAAATCTTTGAATATTTATTAATGTGAATGCAACTATTTAGCTGGAAGTATAATAGGTAAGGGCTACATATAAACATACAATAAATTATAATGGTTCTTATTTATTTCTATTTTTGTATTTTTTGTTTGTATGCTAGTTGACTGTTTTCTCTCCCATTTTAGAGATCCAAGGGAAAGAATATTTATAGTTGAAAGGGATTTAGAATAGTGACTACCACAACCACTAAATAATAGATAGTTATCATCTCCACCTTTATATTACATTTCTTTTTACATCACTGCACAGATATTTGGGAATTGTGACAATGAGTAATGACACAGCAGAATAATGTAGACAAAGATATGAGAGATAACAAAATATCAATAAAAATTATAGTCTCTTGGAATTTGGAATATTAAGGAAGGACTTTATTGTGTTTGAGAATACCTTTGGTACTCAAATTACTTACAATAAATTAATTTTTTGGTGGTAATTGTTAATTACCTTTGGAAAATCTACAGTTAAGTGACTTTTTGTGGGAATTGTGGTAATCATAGATATGCATCTTATTGCCTTGGGTATTTGATATAAGTAAGAAGATAAAGCTATATTCCACATTCCTTTTTCTCTAGTGTTTAGTATAGGTGGGTAAATGAACTAGATCAAATGCTATTTTAGTCATGAAGTAGTTGTAGTAAAAATATACTAATACAGCTTAGGTCAGATCTTTTTTTTTAATTTTTTAAAAGATTTTATTTATTTATTTTTAGAGAGGGAAGGGGGAGAGAGAGAGAGACAGAGAGAGAGAGACAGAGAGACAGAGACATCAATGTGCGGTTGCTGGGGGCCGTGGCCTGCAACCCAGGCATGTGCCCTTACTGGGAATTGAACCTGCGACAGTTTGGTTTGCAGCCTGTGCTCAATCCACTGAGCTACACCAGCCAGGGCTAGCTTAGGTCAGATCTTAAGGCAAATGTTTGTTCTAGTTAACTATAAAAAGTATGATAAGTCGTATATGAAGTTAGTGTGGACTTTGGATGGAAAAGATAATTTTCTACTTGATATTTTTAAAATCTTCACCTGAGGATGTGTTTATCAATTTTAGAGAGAGGAAGCTGAGAAAGAGAGAGAGAAAATACCATAGGTGTGAGAGGAAAACATCAAATGGTTGCCTTCTGTAGGGTCCCCAGCTGGGCATCTAACCCACAACCTAGGCGTGTGCCCTGACCCAGAACTGAACCCACAACCTTTCTGTGTAAGGGACAATGCTCCAACCAAGCAAGCCACCCAGTGATGGCTATGCATAGATGGTATTTGAAAATATCGGTTTTAACTCAGGAAGCATGAGGCTAGACCTCAGTAACCTCCTGCTACCACAACCACATTTAAGGGGTGAATTATTTCAGCTCTTGAAAGAGAAACAGTGAAATTTCTCTAGGAGCTGACTTTAAGGAGGATGGGAAACCTTTTAAACAGAACAGTGTCATGGGAGCCAAGAATTCAAATAGTTTTTAAAAACAGTCATCAAATAGGTTGAACAATATAGTAGTCAAGTCGGCTTTGGCCATTACACATCATTCAGTTTTTCTTTTATCTCAGCTACCAGGGACCAAAATTTGAAATGCTTTACCCTCTGTGTTTATTGTTTATATTCTAGTGAGGAAAGAAGTGCAAATCATTTAATAACATTTTTTAATGAAGGGAAAATATGTACAAAGTATGGAACAAATTGTGGGTTAGGTCAGGGAAGACTTCAGAGGGAAGATATATTTTGAGATAACACTGAAAAGATGAATGGTTTTCTGGTACCAGAGGAGCAAATGGAACACTGAACAAAATCATACATGCATGTGTGCATGCAATTTATTTAAAAACTGTAAATCAACAACACTAGCACAAATTCTGAGTGGTGTGTATGAGAAGAATTGACAGAGAAAGGAATAGGAGAGAGAGAAGAGAATTGATACATAGCATAATAGATTTGATATTGTCATTAGTAAGGAGCTTTGAAGAATTCTGAGCAGTGGTGTTTTACAGTTAGGACTATTCACCACATATTTTCTGATACCCTAATTCTCTTTCCAAGTACATGATAGGATTGTACCTCCTAACCCTTTTTGATGGCTGAAGCCAAGTGAGTTTTTGTAACCAATGAATTGTGATGATTAAAAGCTGATTGAAAATTTCTAGACCTCTCTTTCCCTTTGGCCCAATGATAGGCAATAATCAGCATCATGGATACACCATTACTTGGTTCTTTGAATGACTACTATGAGGAGAACCTCCTGCTGACTCATAATAATAGCAGAGTGCAAGCCACAGATATTCATTGTGTTAAGAAACAGTGACTTGGAAGTTGTTTTTTTGTAGCACAATTAAGTCTATTTTGACTGAAAGGAACATGCTTTTAAAGACAGTAAAATGGTAAACTCAACAGAATATTGCAATTTACTAAAAGTACCAACTGAGAAGGGGAAAAAGAAACATAGGGTGATGAGTTGTATAAAAGATTATCCATTGGATTTAGTAGTTAGGTTGCCATCTGTGATCTTCAGGAGGGCTGTTTCAGTGATGTGATGAGGAAGAAAATACCAGTGGACTACAGACTAAATGAGGGTTATAGAAGTGGAGACAACTAATATTGGAATCAACATCATGAATTACAGTACTAGACTAGCTGACTAGGAAATATCTGACTGTGCAAAATGTAAGCATATTTGCTTGTAGTTTAAGAAAATTTTTAGAACTTATGTTAGCAGGAAGTGAAGTTAATGTAGTGTAAAAAATAAAAACAACAAAAAACTTATGACATTTAATAGAATACACAAACAGCCTCAGGAAATGAAAGATTCTCATTGGATAATAAGACGACAGCCCTTTCTGCTTTCCTGTTAAAATTCTATCTACAATTTATATGACAATTATATGAAGAAATGTATCATTTATTTCTAAGACTTCACTTCTTATTTGATTGCTATTCAAAGCATTTTTAGTTTTCTAAATTCGATATTTTAAGAAATGAAACAGGCAGTATCTAGGTTCCATTTAGCTAACAATTCAAATGTATTTTCAAACCATAAGATACACATGTTGTCCAGGGTGGTGGTTCTGCAAATGCAAGTAAAACCATATTTACATATTTTTGATTTTCACCTATAAATGAAACATAATGACTTAATACAAGGTTATTAAATAGCAAGTGGCTTAGATAACACTAATGCACAGTGATGGCAAAGTTCAGCATAAATCTATAATATGTTAAGTGCTGCCAATTATATAATTTTATTCTGAATTGTATATAATCTGTCAGACTTTAACTGTGTGCAATTCTAAACATGCTGCTTCATGAATAATTTTTTCTATTAAGTTATTTTTAAATCTCGAATAATAATCAAAGTACCAGGCCATTATTTTTTATAGAGTAGATATGGACCTTAATAAAGATTCTAGAAAGCTATATACACTTACAAGGAGGAAGCAAAATATATCAGAAAACCTAAAAAGTAACTTGTAATGGTTCACTGTGGCTTATTTAGTAAATATATAGTGACAGTTGTCAAAATAGCTGTTGTAGACTTGTATTAATGTAGAATCTATTCAAGGTTAAGCATTTACAGTAAGAGTTTTATTGCTGCAAACACTGCACTATACTCCTTAGGGTCAAATCTGCAGGCATTTAATTTCAGCAATTGCTATAATAGAAGCATTATGATAATGTCTCAGCCTCTTGGGTACAAATAGAGGTTGGATGCTATTATATTTTTTCTTTTTCCTCTCTTTTAAAGCTTTTGTCTATAATCCACACATTACTTGGAAAAGTATGGATTTATATCCTTCTTTATCTGAATTTTGGAACTTAGTTTTAAAGGTTGAAATGAACATAGTATAAAAGAAAAAATGATGGCATATTATAGAAAAGGGAGTAATTTTTCACATATTTTAGATCTTTGGATACAAGGGACTCATCAGAAGGATCACATCTATTTTTTTCTGAGTTCCACCTTCAAAATTAATGAGCAGCAAAATGTTTTATATTTCCCATAAGTAAGTTTAAACCTAGTTATTCTGTCATACCATTGTGTTCATTGATTTGTCATCATTTTTAAAGTAGCATAATTTAATAAGGTGATTGTTTTTTATCAAATACTAAATTATTAGGTATAATTACTGTCAGCAAGATTCTTACAATCTAAGACATAAAGTATAATTTAAGAATTTGGTATTGCTTGGTAGTTAGTTACATGTGTACTATTTTAAATAATTTATTTAATGAAGTTGCAGCAAGAGGAATGTGGATCTATTATTTTCTTTGCTGCAATATCTAGAAAATGAAGAATCTTGCCAAATTCTTGCAAATTTCACTCATCCAAAGGAATATTTTGATTCAATTATAGTGTGTGTTGAATTCCTAGTATCAGTCTCAGTCAGTAAATATATTATGGATTTCGGGTCCAGTTTGCATTTGTTTGTTTGTTAAATAGTTATCATTTTAAAATAGTAATTGAACCCATATATAGTAGTTGACCTGCGTTCTTAGTTACCTTTTTTTTGCTGAAGCCTGGAAATTTCAAAGTTTTAAGATATGCTCACAAGGAATATAATTATTTTTTATCAAATCACATGTTAGATCTCCTTAGTTTCAGTTAAAGAGCATCAGAATTTTATCATGATCATATATTGATGTTTTTTAAATGTTTTTATTAAATTAGTATTTAATCAGACTCATGGTATAAGAAAAGGCATGATGAAGCCATTAACATCAATTAAACAAAATTGATCAAAGTCTTTATTTGTCATAAGCAATATTATTACAGTTTGGAACAGGATAATTAAACAGGACCCAATGCTTCTTCCCATCTAAGCTTTCTGAAGTCTAACTATATAAAATCTTTTGATAATAAACAAATGTGAGGTGTTTCCTGGACACAGGAATTAGTGTGACATATTAATTGGAAGTTGTTTTCTTAACTCCATACTTTTTGGTTTTAAAAGATATGCAATCTAAAATCATACATGTATTATCTTTGTTACGTAATTTATCTATGCCTAAGGGTAAGGGCAGATTCTGACCTCTAATATTAGCAGAGTGTGAGCAAATGGAGTAATCTTTGGAAGCCTACTACCTATATTGAGCCTAGATGAAAATAATATCTATAAGGCATATGTTTTCTTGTCTGTGGTTGCTTATAAGGCTAGTGGACCTGGACTGAGAAAGGTGTGTGGGGTTGAGGGAACAATATCCATAGCTAGGTCTGCATCTCTTGAGATAGCCTGGGTTTCACTGCAAAAATATACTGGTCAGTGCAGGTTGGCAAGTAGGAATTTATTTATTCACACCTTCATCAAATATTTATTGAGTGACTATCATATTCTAGGTATATTCTAAGAACCAGGGATACTATGGTAAACAAGAAAGAGAGCAAGGTTCATTTTTCATGAATTTCAGCAGAAGGTCGGATATAGCAAATGGCAAAAAACCCCACAAAATTAGAAAAGTAACAATAATAAGTGATATGCAGGGCATTAAAATGGGAGTGATATGATAATCAGCAACATGATAGATTCTATAGATCATGTCACCAAGAAGAGCATCCCTGAAGAGGAGATATTTATGCTTATATAAACCTTACATGAAGGATCCAAATGTATTTTGAAGTCTCTGAGGATTTTTGCAACTAAAAAAATGCACCTCTGCTATGGTCTGAATGTTTATGTCCCTCCAAAATTCTCATGTTGGAATACTAATTCCCAAAGTCATGGTTTTAGGACATAGGACCATTGGGAGGTGATATGTTCACAGGTAGAGTCCTCATGATTAGGATTAGTGCTCTGGTAGTAAAGATCCCACTTAGAGCCCCAGCCTCTTCTGTCATGTGAGAATATAATGGGAAGTCTGTGACCTGGAAAAGGGCCCGTGCAATACTGTGCTGGCACCCTGACCTTAGACTTCTGACCTCCAGAACTGGGCAAAAGAAATTTCTATTTTTTTATGAGCCAGTCACTATCTGGTATTTTGTTGTAGCAACCTGACTGATCAAGACACCCTCTTTTATACTGGTTTACAAACAAACCAAAGCATAAAGTAGGATTATATATGGGAAATAGCACCTTTTTCTAATGACAGCCAGGTTGGGAGAGACAGCTTAGTGTGAGAGCCAAATTTGACAGTCACAACCCTGGTCTCTGACAGGCTGTTCAGGTAGAAGGGCTTTACATACAATACAGAGAGAGCTCATGCACTAAGTGGGCAGGGTCACTCTCCAGGGGAAGAAAGACAGAGTGAGCAGAACATGCCCAGCTATTCTTCTGAAATTTAACAATCAAGGGGAAGGGTTTGCACGAACAAGTGCAAAGGACACATGGACAATAACAAAGGAGGGTGGAAACAGGAGGGAGGTGGGGAGGGCTAGGGGGTGGGTTGGGATGGGGGTAAAAGACAGAAAACTGTACTTGAACAACAATTAAAATAAAAAATACTATAAAAAATTAACAATCAGAAGAGAGAAAAAGGCTGATGAGAGGCAAGAAGCTCCATAGCAGTGATCACTTCACCTGAAAAGAAACATTAGGAATGAGAACAATGCAGTCTTCTCTGCCCCTCTCCTGCTCTGATATCGTATGAAGATCTCCAAGATGAGTGTGGAGATACAAACTGGGACATGAATTTGGGATGTTCTCGAAATGGAATCAGGTCCCTAGGAGAAGACCACAGTGAATAAGGGCAAGATGATATAAGATGAGGTTTGGCAGGAGCAAGATCATGTAGAGGGGCTAGGCCAGACTTGTGTATTTGCATTTTTATTTTATCTGAAAGTGGAAATTTCAGGAGGGATTTAAACAGGCAAGTGACATTCTGTGATTTATATTTTTAAAAGACATCACTAGTTGCTGTTTCAGTAATATGTGGTTAGAAGAGGGAATGTAAGTCAGAAGACTACTGCAGAAATTTAGAGGAAATAGTGGCTTGGAAAAGAGTGATAATAGTTAAGAGGTAGAAAGCTAGATGAGTTCTGGACTTAATGATAGGTTAAATTTGGGAGATGAAGAACATCGAGGAATCACCTGTAGCATTCAAAGTTTTGTTTGGAATATCTGGATTCCACTTGCTGGGAAGACAACTTGTAGTGTGGCAGGAAAAGAAAACTCCAAAAGTTTCTTATGCTCTGTAACTGTAACACTTGCAAAATTTCACACAGGACTGTAGAAGCTGACACGTCGTAACCAAAGCAACGGCCAGTTACTCAAGGGCGTACACAGACTCCCATGATAAGCTCCTGTGCTCTGTAGCTTCTGCAAATTCCTCCTGAGTTTTCTCTTTGTCTCCCATATAAGGTAGCTGGACCTAACTTCCGCATTCAGCTTCTGTAACCTTGCTTCGCCACGTGGGTAGGAAGCCCGGGACTATTTAAACCCCGGGAGAGTGAGGATCGGTGCTCAGAGGATTTGGATGTTAACCACCCCCTCTGGGCCCCCGGGTAATAAAGTTTGTGCTTCGTTATCTCCCCACGTGTGGGTGGATTTTCCACAACAGTAGAAGAATCCATTTTGTTGTGAGTGAAGGGAATCATGAGTTCTGAGCTGAGAAGCCTATTAGATACACATACAGATAGAGCTGCCATGAACACATGAGTCAAGGTTTTCTGGGAGAGGCCAGGACTGATGACAAAAACTTAGATATCCTCTGCATATAGATGGTAGTTGAAACCATGGTATTGAATGAGGATATTCCCATAGAGTTTCTAGAGCAACACGACTCCCAGTTTTGTAACCTCTGATGAAGAATTTTGGTGAAGTAGTTGGAGAACCGGGAATGCACAGGGTTACAGATGCAAATGAAGGATCTGTTCAAGAAGGTGGCAATCAAAGCAATTTTACTTTAACCAGAAACTTATGTCCAAGTAACACAAAGTAAATAAACACACACACACACACACACACACACACACACACACACACGTTTAAGCACTGGGAATGGGGCAGAGAACAAATACTTGTAAATGCAGTGTGTGTTTTAATGATTCTGGGTGTACTTCAACTTCCTACAAATCTACTCACAAAATTAGTTTTAATTTTTGCTGTTAGTACTTAAAATGCATTTTTTATTTTTATTTTCACTGGCTCAGCAAGTGATGGTCACTACCCTAGCATAACTTTAAGTGCAGATCCATATTCTGCATGATCATAAATATCTTAGGGAAGGATAGTATAAATTTTTATTTTGTACCATCTCAGGTATTTGTTCTTATTTGCTATCATGCATTTTGTTGGTCCTTTTTGAATTTTCACTAAATCTTAGATATTGTGTACATCTTAAAGCTGTATTATTTATCAAGCCAACATTATTTCACTTAGAACTGTTTCAGTTTAATTAATGAGTCTGGGATTACTCACTGGAAATACACTAATTTGGTCAACTTCAGAAACTCGCTTTCTCTTAGTTTATCAGTTTTACACTTACTCTCATATTATTTCTATATTTATTTTCCCATTCTAGAAGAAGATACAAAACTTTTTATTATTTGAATACATAATAATACACATAAGGACACATATTCTGAAATGGGCTGTTTCTCAGTTTTCCTTACTAATACTATGATTCTGCCATCTGAAGTACTATAAATAGATTGACAAGTTATTCTAAATACAGTTCTGGAGAAACTCTCAACCCAGACTCTGTATCCAAATCACTTGTGGAGTTAAAAAAATATAGTAGCTATGTTTGAGAACCAGCGCATTAGGTTATATTTTAGGAGTACCAGCTGAACTCACAGTATCATAGAAATATCCTAAAAATATTGATTTCAGTCTTCTGCTAGTGAAAGACAAAGGGCAGAATCATAAAAACTTTGTTCTAGCTTTAAAGAAGAAAATGGACATCAGTAATATGACAGTGGGTGAGAGCAAGGGAACTGTTTTGAGAGATTAGAACAATATTGTTCTTCTACCTATACGATATCAAGGTTCAGAAGGAGTCATCACCCGGATTCCATGTCAACTCAGAGATGTCTACAATGGGGTGTGGGGGATATCAGAACCCCTACCTGGGAACTGTGTTAGTAGCTCTCAGCCTTAAGACCTCATGGTGCTCTTATCTCTGGCTCATTCTGCAATCCAAATACTTTTTTTTTTTACTTAAAAAAGAATGACACAATGATTCACACATATTGTAGAAAAGTGGTGATAATAATAGCCTGACAAGCAGAAATAACCACTTTCACATTATTCTCATTTTAATAGCCTTCCAGAAATTTCTATATAAGCAGTAAATTATGACATGAGGCAAGCATGTTTTCTGGTTAAGAGCACAGACTCTGGAGCCAGATTTACTAACTTTGAATCCTTGTCTTGTCACTGAGTAGCTCTAAGACCTTGGCAATTTACTTACTTTCTTTATGTGTCTATTTTTACTTTAGCTCATAGAGTGGGAAGAATAATACTGTGTCTCTCATTGGGATGTTATGAAGATTAAATGTATTAATATATGTAAGGCATTTAGACTACTGCCTTGTACATAGCAAGCTTTTTGTAGGTGTTAGTTATATTATATGTGTAACAATATAATTATAATGAACAAACATTGGATAAAGCCACTTTGAGCAGCTTTGAAAACAATTGCAAATTTCAATGAATATTTATCTATATAGGATTGAGCAATTATTTATTTAGCACTGACTGTGTGCCAGTCAGTATCCATCTAAACTAGCCTTAATACTATTTTATTGTGTAGATCTCATTGCATTTTATTTAATTGTCTCCCTAGCAGTACCCATTAGAAATTATTTTGTTTTTAAATATTATAAATAAAACTATATTCCATGTAAACTATATTCCATGTAGCTAATTGTGTGCACACATCCATGATGAATTTCTAGAAATTTCTGTGGCAAAGGATATGCAGATTCAAAGGCTTTTGTTATTTGCTGACAAATTACTTGCTATTCAGGGAGATTGTGCCATTTATGGTCACATCAGTAAATGAGAATGGAAGGCAAGGATCTTGAGCAAGTTTAGTTGACTGAGGATAAGTCATTTCAGAAATATACCTTGAGAATTTCAAACCAACATGTGGCTTTAAGAAGCTAGGAAGAGCTAAAAGAAAAGCAGTCAATAAATCAGAACAGTTTTGAAAATATGTGTTAACAAGTTAATCATTTTGGTAAACCTGCAACAAGTGGAATACTATATTATTAAACATTAGAGCCTAAGATGGTTTTTAAAATTTGTTTATATTGCTTCTTATGGTATTTTTAAAGCTGAGCTATCATCTACAAATTTGAAAAATCCCTTTAATCCTTTCAGTTAGAGGTTTTGGCATTATTTGTGTCTGTTCACACTAGTTGATAAGGCTCAGAATATCTTACTGTTTTCTATTGGTGCTGGATAGGATCCTCACTGTGTCACAAAGAGTATCATTAGAAAAGCATAAAGAAGAACAAAATGTTTCTCTTGGACTTTTCTAAAGCTCCCTAATGTCTGTAACTGTGATTCTATCTAATTCTCCCTTTGGATCCTTTGTAATTGACTAATCAGATATGTAGATCCGCCCCCTCACCAGGATATATATGCAGATCTTTTAAAGAGTTGTTTTGATAATCAGTCCAATTTGATCCTTCTTGTTTTATGTTGAAGATGAAAAAACAACACACTTATTTCATTGCTCCAAGTTGAATTACCTAGTTACAATTACACCTTTAATCTTGGGATTTAAAATTATTTAATGTTTAGCAAATATCTGATAGGTAAGTTTTAAAAAGATATTATGTAAGGCTTTTCTTGCTTGGATTTTGAAAACTGAATTAAAATTATGAATTGATTACAATATAAATAACCAAATGTTTTAAATATCAGTTTGAAAGAGAATTAAGTTATGTATTTCATTAATTGTATCCACCTCTTCAGTATGAATAAACAACAAAAAAGGAGTTATGGCTTGTTAAATACCCACAAAATAAAACCCACAATTACGTAATGAACAGAGCAGTGAGTATTTTCCTTTCAGTAGTATAATATACTTTTTAGGTTAAGTTCCAGTTTTAGTCTTCTGGGTCCAAATTTCAACACTGTTATTTCCTTGGACAGGTTATTATAACATCTCTAAACCTTAATGTTGTTATCAGTAAAATGGGCAGAGTGACAGGGCTCTTCTCATAGTAATTTAGTTCTTTTGGCGGAGTAGTGAGGCTTGATTGAGATAATGCATGGAAATGTTTGGCATCATTTGAAGTGAAATAGACATTCAATAAATACTAGCCATAGATATTTCAGTGAAATGCAAGAGAAAAACTGCAAAAGAGTTTTCCATTAGTATCACGTGTTTCCTTTCTCCACAGTCGCTGCTGGTGTGGAATCCAGAGAGGTGAACAGATTTCCCTTCCGAATAACACAACTATAGCCAACAGTAGCTGTGACTGAGGAAAAGGCAGAACTCACATCTCTCCAAGAGGGAACCCCCTGATTCGGCAGACATTATTCATTATCTAAAGGCTGTGAAAGGGGTTGATGACTAAGAACATTGGCTGACCTTCTGGGGATAGACAAATTGAAAGAAACCCAATAATAAATTTTTCTGTTAGTCTTGAGATAGACAGAACTCCTTTAGCTTCTAGTGTTTTCTGAAAGTAGGGCCACAAACTATGTGTTTTTTTTAACCTGACTCTCTATATGTATTTCTTAGGTCCCTAAGATGTAGAAGGTTAAATAGGGAATTGTATTTAGATTAGCTGGACAATTAGAAAAGCACAGTCCATGATAGATAAAATCATAAAGACTAAAAAATATGTTCTAATTCATGATTCCATTATAGTGTGTTTGGGTAAGCATTCACTATAACTCTGCCATAGTTTAGTGAGTTCATAGGATGTCTCTCTTGTGTCAGGTGAAGGAAACCGCGTCATTTGAAGTTGATAGTGAACCTGGTGGATGGAGCATGGAAATGAGAACTTCTATCGTCTTTCCTACCCGGCACCCAGTGCTTGGATGAGTAAATGGAATAAGACAGAAGTGCAAATTTCATCTTGCACACTTAAAGACCTTAGGAAAATTTTGGTTACTATTGTGGATTGCTGTAATAGAACACATTTTTTTACTTATTTCCTTTTCTTTCATAAAAGTGCAAATTTCATCTTGCACACTTAAGACCTTACTATTGTGGATTGGTGTAATAGAACACATTTTTTTACTTATTTCCTTTTCTTTCATAAAATTTGGTCTTTTTATAGTCATGAGCTTTAAATTCTCATGTTAGAATGCAATGTTAGTATGGAATATACAGACATCTTCAAAGAGCACTTCTCTAGTTTTTTTTTTGTTGTTGTTGTTTAGTTGGTTTATGAGTTTTAATATTGTGGGGTTGGTTTTTTATTTTGTTTTTCTTTCATTTTTCTTGGCCAAGATATCCATCAACATAAACCTGTGTACTTCTCAACAGTTATCAAATGTTAATTCTCTCAGCTGAAATGATTTTTAAACACTTTACTATTGCTTTAATACTATTCTTAAGAAAATACCTTAAGTAATAACATAAGTGATATACCTATGTGAGTTATTTTTTTAAAGTGGAATTCATCATAAAATAGATATAATAGTGAGTCATGTTCAAATTTTCACAGTGTACATTGCTTGCTTGCTTGCTTGATTGATTGAGAGGGAGAGAGATTTTCAGCTTTTCCAGCTATCATTTCCCCTACTTCCAACTAACCAAGTAGGATATTATATGAACAGGTTAGCAAGGTGAGTGCTCACACTCACGGTAATCAAGGTTTTCAAATTCTCCTCTAGGACAACATAAACTGTCATATACATTCCTTAGATTTAGTAAGACAACTTGCTAATTCCAGAGAACTTCTTCCCATCAACATTCTGAACAAATTATTTTAACTGAAAATTGCTAAGTGAGTTACCTTACTCTCAGCATAAACTCTAATTCTTGTATTGTACAGTTGGGCTAAGGGACAGTTTGTTTGAAAGAGTAATAGAGTAATTATTAACAAATACTTTCTTTGTGTTTAGTGTATGTCAGACACTGTTCTAAGAGTTCAATGACTTTTTAAAATATATTTTATCAATTATGCTGTTACAATCATCCCCATTTTTCCCTTTGTCCTGCTCCACCCAATACACCACTTCCCTCCAGCAAACCAACCCCCATACCTCAGTTCATGTCCATGGGTCATACATGTTGAGTTTTTTGGCTTATCCCTCCCAGGGGGAGGTTATTCTTAACCTCCCCCTGTCTATTTTGTTCCTACCAATTATACTTCTTGATTCCTGTATCATTTCCCTTTGCGCCCCCTTTCCCTCCCAGCTGATAACCCTCCAAATGATCCCCATACCTATGATTCTGTTCCTGTGCTGGTTGATTGCTTAGTTTGTTTTTGTTTTTATTTTTTAGATTCTGTTGTTGATATTTCTGAGTTTGTTATTTTAATGATCATAGTTTTTATCTGCTTCTTCTTAAATAAGCCCCTTTAACATTTCATGTAATGGTGGCTTGGTGATGACAAATTCCTTTAACTTTACCTTGTCTGGAAAGAACATTATCTGCCCTTCCATTCTAAATGACAGCTTTTCTGGATAGAGTAATCTTGGTTGTAGGTCCTTGCTTTTCATCACTGAATACTTCTTGCCTGCAAAGTTTCTTTTGAGAAATCAGCTGACAGTCTTATCAGAACTCCACTGTAGGTACCTCTCTGCTTTTCTTTTGTTGCTTATAAGATTCTCTCTTTTTCATTAACCTTTGGCATTTTAATTTTGACGTGTCTTGGTGTGGTCCTTTTTGGGTTCAACTTGATTAGTGTTCTCTGTGCTTTGTGGACTTTCATGTCTATTGCCTTCATCAAATTAAGAAAGTGTTCTTTTATTATTTTTCAAATAGATTTCCAATCTTTTGCCCTGTCTCCTCTCCTTTCTGGCACACCTATTATGTGAATGTTGGAGCTCTTGAACTTGTCCCAGAAGCTGCTTATACTATACTCATTTTTTGGATTCTTTTTTTTTCTTAGTGTTCTGATTGATTGTTTTTTGAATCCTTATGTTCCAAATCATTTATTTAATTCTTGACTTCATCCACTCTACTGTTGTTTCTCTGTAAATTTTTCTTTGTTTCAATTAGCATATCCTGCATTTCAGATGATATTTTTTTATGCTATTGAGGTCCTTACTAAATTCTTTGGGCATCCTTAAAACCAGTGTTTTGAACTCTACAACTAATAGATTGCTTATCTACATTTTCTTTAGCTCTTTTTCTGGAGTTTTGATCTATTCTTTAATTTGGGCTGTGTTTTTTTTTTAAGAGTTTATTTATTTAGTTTTAGAGAGAGGGGAAGGGAAGGAGAGAGAGGCATAGAAACATCAGTGTGTGGTTGCCCCTCTTGTGCCCCCTGCTGGGGACCTGGCCTGCAAGCCAGGTATGTGCCCTGATTGGGAATTGAACCGAGACCCTTTGGTTCGTGGGCCCACGCTCAATCCACTGAGCCACACCAGCCAGGCCTGGGCTGTGTTTCTTTGTCCCCTCATTTTGGCAGCCTACCTGTGTTTGTTTCTACGTATTAGATAGACCTATCTTGACTCCCTGTCTTGGTAGTGTACTCTAATGAAGTAGATATTCTGTAGGGTCCAGTAGCACAGCCTCCCCTATTACCCAAGCTGGGTGTTCAAGGTGTACCCTTAGTGTGAGCTGAGTGCACCCTCCTCTTGTAGTTGAGATTTGGTTTCTGTTGGCAGATCAGTGGGAAAGATTTACCTAGGCCAGTCAGCTACAAGGATTGGCCATGACCACTTACCACCATTCTCTACCACCTGTGGAAGAGCCACTGTGCAAGGGCAGGGTGGTGGTGCTTCAAAGTGGTCTGTAGCTCTCCACTAATGTGGCTGTTGCTAGTGCCTGGCCTGGAGCTCATTGAGGCCAGCTGTTGCTTGTTTGAGAGGATTTTAGAAATTGTGAAGCATGAGCCAAGATCAGCCATTCACATGGAAAGCAGTTTGGGTGGACCTGTAGTATGAGGGGGCAGAGTCTGGGGATCTCCAAGGAGGGTCAAATAGTGTTAGCTGGGTTGATGGAGTCTCAAATATGGCACTAGTTTGCCAGCTGTGTGGCTGTGTGGGGAAGGGCTCCGAAAAGGCACAATGGCCTCTGGTTGTCCTGATGCCAGATACTTCAGCCTTTCCTGGTATGCCACTGGTGCCCTTCAAGCTGCTACCCTGGTGCTGGAGCTCAGAGGGAGTGAATTTGAGTAGGTGAGTCCATGTGTGGGTTCTTTAAGAGGAACTGCTTGGGCTCCAGAAGTTTCTTCCACTGACTTAATCCCCACTGGTTTTACAGCCAGATGTTGTGGGGACTTATCTTCCTGGCATAGGAACCCTGGGCTGGGGGCCTGGTGTGTGCTTGGGCCTGATTGCTCCTTGAGATATCCCTCCCAAGTTTTTATTTACCACATGTGGGTGAGAGACCAGCCTGTTCTGCATCTGTGCCCCTCCTACCAGTCTCGATGAATATGATTTCTGAAATTCTGTAGTTGTCAGACTTCCACTCAACTCAACTTCTGACAATTCTGAGTGATGGTTTTTCTATATTTTATTTGTAATTTTGATGTGGTTTTGCAAAGAGGTGAGCCCCATCTGCCTGTGACACCATCTTGACCAGAAGCCCCTAAGAGATGAACTAGTTTTAACTAATCCAACTTCCTTTTTGAGCAAGAACCTACCATTAATATCCTTATTTTGCAGATAGGAAAATTGAGGCATGAAGAAATTTTTTGATACTTGCTTAAAGTTACACAGCTAAGTGACAGAGATGGAATTCACACCCACGCAGTCTAGGTCTTGAGCTCGCACTCTTAACTAGTATGTCTACAGCGCTTTCCTGCAAAAAGGGGCGGAGCTGATTTTTACAGGGAAGTAAGGCTATCTCATTATGTAGAGGTATAAGTTAAAGACTATACTCAGACTGTGGTTTATACCATTCAGACACATGAATCAGAAATCCTTGCAGCAGTTCATTTTCTTGCCCATGGACTTTTATGCCTATGAACTAATTTTGCTCCTCACCTGCCAGTTACTTTTCTGTAATGACAGAGGACAGACCTCCAGTTAAGACACCCTTCCTGTGCAGCATGTTAGCAACCCAAAGAGTAATCATGGGTGAGTAATAATTGAGACCAATACTGATGATTCATGAAAGTTATTAACAGATGCTGGCAGGGTTCCGGGTGCGCTATCATATTACACGGTCACCGCTATTGAAGTTTATGAAGTAGTTTACTGATTTCTTGATTTTTCTATGATATTTACATGGTTCGAGAACATGGATGTCTAGATTTAATGGTTCACTTATTTTAGATTACAAATGATTAATATGACTGACAGGACATTTTTCTTTTTTTTCTAAGTCAGCTATTTTAGAGTGTAACTTAAAGGAAGAAAGAAGACTTTATCAATTTTAATATGTCAAATACAATGACTTGACATAGTTATTGCCAATATTGAAACTTGTTTCCTAAAACTGTAATCTATCAAAGACATGATGCAAAGGCAATCTGGCAAAGTGGCTGGAACATGGGACAATCCAGTTGTTTGGATTCTGTCTTCAGTGCTTTCCCCTGATGTGACTCGAAGTTGTTTTCTGACCTCCAACCAAGACTTCTATTCCTCAACTGTAAAGTAGAAATTATTTTATGGGCATTGTTTGGAGTATTTGCAAGGCTATGATCATCTCTGACCAAAGGGTAATGCTGAGAATGGTCCTGAGTTTAGGCAACTTCGTTTTGACTTTTAAAATAAATTTCCTTTAATATTCACCTGAGGATGCATTCATTTATTTAACAGAGAGAGGGAGAAGAGAGAGAGAGACATTGATGTGGGAAAGCAACACCAATCAGTGGCCTCCCATATGTACCCTGACCAGGGATCAAACTTGCAACCTAGGTATGTGCCCTAGACCCAGAATAAAATCTTCAACCTTTTCGTGTACAAAACAATACTCCAACCAAATGAGCTACCCAGCCAGGGCCCCTTGGACTTCTATAGGCTATTCTTTTTCCTTGTCTTTCACATATTTCATGTTACTGAGGGCTACAATATATACTACTACCTAGTGCCAAGTTTTTATTCCTGAAACGTACTAGCTCTGGGTCTTCTGACACTAGTTATCTAAAGAAGGGCCTGTGGAGACAGTGTGATATAGCATAGTATTTTTCATATTTGCCTGCTAGTAAGAATTATATGGAGCATATAGATTTCCATTTTGTTTTAGAGATTCTCATTTACTGGGCCTGGAATGGCACACAAGAAAAAATTTATATATATATATATTTTAAAGCATTCTTTCTTTTTTTTTTAGATTTTATTTATTTATTTTTTTAGAGAGGGAAGGGAGGGAGAAAGAGAGAGAGAGAAACATCAATGTGCGGTTGCTGGGGGCTGTGACCTGCAGCCCAGGCATGTGCCCTGACTGGGAATTGAACCTGCAATGCTTTGGTTTACAGCCCATGCTCAATCCACTGAGCTACGCCAGCCAGGGCTGTATATATATTCTTAACCAGAGATCCAGATGATTTTGATGATAAGGCAAGCATAGGAAACAGGAATAAGTTTTAGAGTGCATATATCCCTATGACACTGAGCAGTGCTGAAGTTATTTAACTTTCTGAGGCCTAGTTTATAGGTGCCTGATATGGATGTTTTCTCTTACTTTTACTGATGGAGTCTAGAATATGTAGGCATTAAGTGGCTAATTCCTTGCTTCTTTGTTCTACCACCTCTTGGTATTTTCTTGTGGTATGCTGGTAACTTTTAGCAACTGGCTGTCCAGAAAAGCAGTGTTGGAAAGAGAGGTACACATTCAGCTTTGGTGAGCTGGAGCTGGAAGGAACTGTTTCGGCACCAGTCTCACACGCTTTAATTTTTTTGCTCCTTTCTTTCCTTCTACCTTCCCTGTTCTCTCTCTCTCTCTCTCTCTCTCTCTCTCTCTCTCTCTCTCTCTCTCTCTCTCTTTCTCTCTCTGTCTCTCTCTGCAATGATTATATCCTTTCTGTCTTTAATTAAATTAAATTAAATTTTAATAACATGATATGGGATCTACCTTTTTAACATTTTTTTAATTTGATGAAATATTTGTTGACTTCAGCCCCTAACACTTTAGTGAAAGTATTCTTTATAAAACGACAGTACCATATGCAATGGAAGCATCAGTGCCCTTATCTTACTATATTTTTCTGTTGCCATTGATATGACTGATTAATCCCTTGACTATCTTCTCCTGCCCAATACTATGCACATCATTGGCCTGGTTCTCTTCAGCTTTCGACTGTTGATCTGGCTCTGCCTTACTCACTAGATCTCTATCCACTATTTCTGTGCTTCTGAAATTTTAGCATACATCAGAACCATCTGGAAGGTTTGTTAAGTCACAAATTACTGGGCCCCAGCTTCTCTTATTCTACAGGTCTTGAGTCAAGAATGAAAACTTGTATTTCTAACAAGTTTCCAGATGATGCTGATCCTGTGGATCTAGAAACCACACTTCAAGACTCACTGCACTATTGCTATTTTGGGTTCCTCTTTTCCTTCTTGCCCTTAAATGTTTTCAGATGTGGGCTTACTCTTCTTCTCACTAAAGACATTCTCTCTGGGTGAATTTACCTCTCTTCATAGGTTCAGTGCTTATAATGTCTGACTGCAAAAATATTTTTCTCTTACAGACCTCATGACTAGCTTCAGATAAGGACATTCAACTGTGGGCTAGACATCTCCCATTAAATGTTTCATAGGACAACATGTCTTGCCCATGGCTAGTTAATGGTGGAGCTGAAATCTGCATCTAAGTCTGTTTGATCCAGTGTCCCTGCTTTCAGCCACTTATTTTTATCAGTCTCTTGTCTCTTTTATGGTTGCACTAGTTCAGGCCTCCTTCATCTCTGAGAAGATGAAACCTTCTTTTTCAGGCCTCCAAGACCATCCTCAAATCTAGTGCTTATCTAGGAGATTCACAGGACTCAGCATATATTGAGAAGTTGTATTCATAGCCATGATTTATTACGGTGAAAAATACCAAGCAAAAGCAATGAAAGTAGAAGACATATGGGCTAGAGTCTGGAGGAAAGCAGGCACAGGATTCCAAGAGTCCTTCCCCAGTGGAGTCACATTGGGCATGCTTAAATCCTCTGGCAATGAGTTGTACAACACGGGTGAAATTTTGACTGCTGGGGAAGCTCATTGGAAACTGTGCCCAGGGCTTTTGTTGGGAATTGACCACATAGACACCTTCTCCCTAACGCATACCAAGATTCTAGTCTCTCAGAAGGGAATCGGGTGTTCAGTTTGGGCAGTAGCTTTTCTCAGAATGATGGGAACTATTCTGAAATAAAAATTTGCAGATGCCAGCCAAGGGTCAATCTTGTGAACAGACCCTTGTAAGGATTGTAGCCTCAGAACTGTTATGTTAACTCTTGTCTTCACCTTCTACTCAGCCTTTCTACATAAGATATTTTTTCTGTCATTCCCATCTCCACACTGCAGCAGAGTGAGCCATTTAAAATGCAAATCTGATCTTACCCTTCCTTGGCTTCAAACTCTTTGTAGTGTATTCTTGCTAGTTCTCAATAAATGTGAAAAGGGGGATTCGCTGGGAGAGGCGTTTGGGATAATAATTGTTGTTGTAATTAATGTGTTCTGATGTTGTAATATGAGATGTTCACTCGTTTTAACTTTATGGCAGTGCATAGGTTGAGAATTCCCTTGTGACCACTGTCCATTTTCTGGACAGAGTTGATTGATCTCTCCTTCCTTTGAGTTGCCTTCACAATTTGAGTTTTCTTCTCATGGCACTTACCACTTTCTGTTCTACATTATATTTATTTAACTGTATGTCTCATCTCCATATTAAAAGCTTTTTGAGTAAATGATGCATGTTTCACTCTATTCATTCCTCAAATTAATCCCCATAGCTAAATACTGAGCACTTAGTTAGTTTTCAGTAAATATGTTGAAGGAGTGAATAAATATCTGAAAGTGAAAAATAATGGTCTGCACTTTATCCTAACTAGTTCATCTAGCTTTATGCGTGGCAATTTGTAAATATTATTCAGAATAAAAATACTAATGAAGTAAAAGGAAATTAGTAGGGTGTTTAAGTAGAAATTAATTACAAGTTCCTATTTTTAAAAGATCTAGTCACAGACTTTGATTTAGTGAAACTAAATTTAAGTGCATAATTTTTTACTCTTTGCATCAATTTTTAAGTAGTTGGAGGCTTTTATTTTCATTTTTCCTTCTAAAACCACGTTTTAGTGGAACTTGTTGTTTCACTAGGGCTCTGCTAAATTATATACACAGAACATATTTTTAAGATTACATGAAAATGGTGAATTTCCACTCAGCCAGAAAAACTCTGTTATTTCTTTGCATCAGAAACTTAATTAATTCTCTCAAGAGATATTTTATTTTATATATATATATATATATTTATTTTATATATATATATATATGATCAGTTAGGCAAAGATATATACTCTAGGTGTCCTAATAACTAGAATAAGGAGACTATATAATTTGTTCAAGCTAAACAATTTTTGTGTTTGTCAGATTTTCAGGAGCAATCTGTGTATATGTTCTTAATAGTAAAATCAAGGGCTCTACGAGCCCTTGTTTGGATAGCAAAAGTTAACCAAAGATAAGTTGACTCATAGATATTGCTAGCTTATATATGTATGAGTGTGTAAATATGTACATATAATTTCTCTATATAAATGTAAAATAAATATATATTTATATTTATATACTTACAAAGATACTATCAAGACCTGGTGTGCCATTGTAGGTTTTGAAATGCTAAAGAAGAAATGTTGCATTCTCATGTCTATTACGTGATGAAAAGTGTTTTGAGGACATGCCATTGTTCTATGTCTGAGGCAACCATGAGCATGTTGTCTCTGGCTGCAATGTTGAGACGTATGGTAGCAGACCCGTGTGCCATTCTAATGGTGCCTTATCTAGTCTACTGTGACAAATAATTCTACTCAGATTGTCAGTGGTGACAGCTGAGACTTTTTGCTTAGATGCCTTGTCAGTGCTTGTATTAAACAGCAAGAGCCATACACTCCATTAAGTTTTTGTAAAATGAACTGTCTGCTTGCTGTTTCGCTGATAGTGGAAGCAGTTGTGAGCTAATCCTCTCCAGTTGTGGACTGCTCGACTGAGCGCCTTCGCTCATCGACAGGTAGTAGATCTCATAGTTTTAGTAGAGTGCTCCAAGGTTGATCGCTATGATAGTCATGGCATAATTTATTTCATAATAGAATTTTTAGCAGTTATTTACTTTGTTAGCCTGCAGATATGGCCCTAAATAGGAGAAAACTGACTTTCTAGTTGGTGAAGTGATTGATTGTTTTTTTCTCAACCTATAATTATTCATAGGCTCTTGGTGCAAAAGCCATAAACATGAGAGAGGCATGTCTCTAGTAACTATATCTACATTTCAGTGTGTGTGCATTAATGAAAGCTACATGTAATGAACATATGTTTAAATAAATTTAAAAAGTAGATAAGGATTCTTTATCTCAGGAAAAATTAGATAGTTGGAAATTAGAAATACTGTTGTTATCTGGTTGTTTTCACATGTATAGGGAAAATACAATTTTGAGGTTTTTTTCTTTACCCCATGGATAATAATTCATTTCTTGCTGCCTTTTATTTTTCCTAGCATTATTTTTTTCCCAAAGAACCTTGTTCTTATGATGTAGCTGAAGTAAGACTGCTTTAGTTTTCTCACTTTCACCTCCAGCAATGTCTGAGGTTTAATTTGCTTCTAGGAATTAACTACTTATTCATCTCTGGATCATCCAACGTATTTGTAGAGTGCTCCTCCGACACTGTATTTCAAATGAAGCCTTCTACACCATCCAATTGTGCATCCGTATAGTAATGGGGAATACAAGGGTGTGGGCGTTCTTAGCCATGGTCTCTGTGACACATCTTTGCTCTTGGTGATCTTTTCTGAATTCTATCGCTGTCCTCTGAGTCTCAGCCTTCTCTGAATTTCTTGGCTGTAGTATCCATTTCATTTGATGACTGAGCTGAGGTAAGCAAAATCTTTAATAATTTAAGTGTCTTCCTTATCTATCTTTAAATTGTATATTTCTTCTGTAGTCATGATTTTTGTTTTCTTGATGTTCAAATGTAGTCCTGTTTGGCTTGTTCTTCTTTCATATTTATTAAAAGTTGTTTTAAAAAAAGGTTGTTTCTACCCTGACCGGTGTTGTTCAGTTGGTTGAGCATCATTCTGTAAAGTGAAAGGTCACCAGTTCAATGGTTTGATCCCTGGTCTGGGCACACACCTGGGTTGTGGGTTCAGTTCCCAATTGGGGCCCTTACAGGATGGGGGGAAAATTATCAATGTTTCTCTCTCACATTGATGTTTCTCTACCTTTCTTCTCCCTCCTTTCTCCTCTCTGTAAAGATAAATAAATAGTTTTTAAAGAGTTGTTTCATTTCAAGCTGGTGCCAGTATGATGGTGTTATTTGCATATCTTAAGAAGTTATTGGCATTTCTTCCACCAGCTTTCACCCTTATTTCCTCTGAGTCTAGCCAAATTGTTCACTTAAACAAATACATAGAGAAGGGGAAAATGCAGCGTTGATACCTTGGCCTATAGGAAACTATTATGTCTTTCCACATTCTGTCTTGTCTGTGGCTTCCTGTCCACAATAGAGATTACACCTCAGGACAGTCATGTGCTGACAGACATGCCCATGTCTTTGAAAGCAACCCAGGGCTTTTCATGACCCACAAAGTCAAAGGCTTTACTATAGTCTGTAAAATAGAAACTAACCTTCTTCTGAAAATCTCTGGAGCTCTCTAGTATCCAGTAGATGTTCACAATGAGATCTACATGCTCCTTCCTCTTCTGAATCTGTCTCGAACATCTGACCATTCTCACTCCATGTAAGCTAGAAGACTTCATTGCATTACCTTTAGCATCACTTTGTTTGTGCGGGAAACTAGAGCAGCGACCCTGTGGTTACTGCCTTCCTTGGCATCTCCTTCCTTGAACATTGGGATGTAGGTTGAATCTTTCCAGTCTGTAGTTCATGGTTTTGTTTTCAATATTTGTTGACATGTTCTTATTAGAATTTTAACAGATTCAGTCTCTGTGGCTATCCCATCTACACATGGTGATTTATTTATTCCTAATACTTTCAGGGTCACTTTCACTTCACTTTCTATAATTGCATGTTCTCCCTCATAGGAATCTTCCTCAGGGGTATCTGTCATTGTTTAGTCTCTTCTGTTTAGATTTTTACCTTCCCTTTATTTTATGCTGGTCAGATAGTGTACTTCTGTGTTGGATATTCAGCATTTGTAGTCTGGATTTGAATTTTCTTTTATTTCTTGAGTCTTGTGGTAGAGATTTCTTATTGTTCCTTTTTCTCTCTCTTCTGTCTTTTTTAGATTGTAATCGATCTTTTTATTTTTAGTTGATAGTCATTGGAAAGCCATGTTCAGGATTCTAAACCTGCTTTTATCACCTTTTACTTTTGCCTCTCACCTGTCTTCAACAATTGTTAGTGTTCTGCCTTCTGTCTCAATTTTTTTTCTTTTATTTTTACTTCTGGCATTGTATTTTCACATTCTTCCCAAATAATATTTCTAATTTCAGTCCCCCGTTCTTCTGGTTCTCAGTAAGTTAAATTTAACAGTGCAAATCTGTTTTTTATTGGGCTTTAAATCCATCAAGGATGCTATTTACATTATATTTTGGCATTATGATTCTTTTAGTGCTCTTCTTCAGCTTTACTGTAATGTTTGATATTAACAGTTTGTGGTAAGCACCACAATCTGCTCCTGGTCTTGATTTGGCAGAGATAATACAGCTTCTCCATCTCCTTCGTTCACTTACACAGTCTGTATGATTGCTATATTGGCCATCCGGCGATGTCCATGTATACAGACATCTGCTTGGTTGATTGAAGCATGTGGTATTGATGGACAAGTTGTTGGCTTCACAGAAACATAGGAGCCAGTTTCCTGCTTTATTTCTGACCCCTAGTCCAAATTCTCTGACAACATTTAATTCTGTGTTTTTTTCTTCCTACTTTTGCAGTCCAGTTACCTATGTTTGCCAGCATGTCTCATTTTGGTGGGGGATTCATTTCTTTTTGGATAATTGCATAAAAGCTTTCCATTTCACCTTTTCAGCCTCTGTGGTGGGATATAGACTTGGATGGTTGTGCTAATAGGTTTTTCCAGAATCTAACTGATGTTATTCAGTCAGACCTTGCATTGCAGTTCCTAACCACCTGTACAATGTCTTGCCTCAGTATTAAAGCCACTCCATTTCTTCTGCGTTTGTCATTTCTAGAGTAGAACACTGAAATTGCCTGACTGAAAATGTCCCATTCCAATTTATTTTAGTTTGTTAACAACACCAAGCACCATGATGTGTAGACATTCTATTTCTTCCCTTACAATTTCCAGTTGACTCCAGTCCGTGCTTGTCCAGCATGGTATTTTCCTTTCACCTTTGTGCGCAGCAGCTGGTAGATGTCCTTCCCACTTTGTTTTAGGTTTTTATTTATTTTTGATTAGCAACAGTGCTATTTGCACTTGTTCTTTGCAGTCCCAATTAATGTTTGTGTGCTTCTTGACCTGGGAGTAAAATCTTTCAGCACCAGCTCATATATATTTTAGACTGTCTCATCACAGGGTTTTCACAGTAAAACAAACCATTACCTACCTTCTGCTGCTCCATGTGAGTCCCAACCTTATGTTCTCAGGTCCACAGTGTCTAAATCAGCGAACAGCTATGGAATGTAAGCACCCCTGCAGTGCTACATTTATGTGTTGTATTAAACTGTATTATACTCTCATGTGCATTTTTTTTTCTTCCATAGAAAGTGTTAAGTGTGATAATTCTTCTCTAGGATAATTCTTCTCAACATATACCTTAAATTTGACTTTAAAAGCCAATGAAAGCCTTTGATCTCCATTTGTAGGCAGTTTTAATACCCTAACTATGATCACTGGGCACTGTCAATGATGAAATAAGTCTTTGAAGAAGACAAATAAGGACAGAAGTGTTTATAAGGTTGAAAATTAATTTTGATAGAAAAAATTTCAAATTTAAAAATTGAATTTTTAAAAGACATTGTACATAGTGATAGCATATTTATATTCTTTATAGTATTCTGGTTTTTTAAGTTAATCAAAGTTATTGTAATATATAATATACCCTTATAATACCTCACTGGGTATATTATGCATAATAGCACTTTGGTGAAATAGGATTGTTTTGGTATGGTTTCTTAACACATTTTTGCAGATGTTAGTAATTATATTGATTTCGAAATTAAGTTGCACTGTTGTCCTTAGAGTATTGTTATCTTTGTCCCAGATTATATATACTCTTTCAGTTAATGTTTTCAAGATGAAGCAGAATTTTATTCAACTGGATGGGGGATATTTTATGCTGTAGAAACACTGTTTTCCTGTATGGAATTCATTAACTCTTTAAACAACATAGCCAGCAATTAGAGACCTAAAAGGTAATCTTAAAAATAACTTGTGCTCTCTAAATGTGCATTTACTTCATACAGGTGACTATATCCTGCTGTAGGCCATTTTGCTGGCAAGGTGTTCCTAGGGCAAGAAAAATTACTTTATTATTGTAGAAGAAATGAAGGTTTTTGTTGAGTGAAAAAGTGACCCAGAAAAGGCTCGCCCACAGGTCCACCTTCACATTAGTTGAGAAGAAGCTGTTAGGTGACTTTAAAGAATAAAATATGTACCCTCCTTTTTCAGAGAGACTGGAATTGGGTCTGATCTGTTCTTCGGTTAGTGAGTAGAGACCCATCTTCCAGTGATGGGTTAGACGGCATCCCACATATCTTTCTGCCCAAGCATTTCTGCCACTGGTTCACTTTGAAATGTTACTTGTGCCAGCAATTGATAGAGGTGCATTCTCTCTCTCCACTCCTTCTGTTAACAAAAATAGATTGGAAGGCTCAGGGCATTCAGGAAACAGTCACAAAGAAATAGTACCACCACTGAAAGTATTTAGAGAAATGTCCTTCGGGGTATTAAAGAAGAATTTTTTATCTTCTTATGAGCCCAAGGAAAAATTGCAGGAGAATCTGCTGTGTTTTTCTTAGGGGTCTATATCGTTGATTATATTAGCAAAGCTTGTGCCAGTTATAACTGGCCTTTGATCTCCTTTTTCTTTCTTTCATTCTTTCCCCTCCTACCTCTCTTTTGCCTCCCTTCCTTACTGTCGATATCTTTCTCTCTAACTTTGTATTTGCTTTTATCTCTCTCTTACTGTTAATGGCATCTGGGACCTGTGCTAGGATATTAACTGTACATTTTAAAGTATGAGAAATATCTAGTATATAGGAGATAAAGTATGTAGGAGGAATGTACAGTTGGTAAATAACTGTGTACACAAATCCATATGTTTTATTTTATTAAGTCAAATGATAACTCTGACCCTTATAAAAGGATCTAGAACACATGGGGACCATAATCTTATGCAGTCCACTGAAAGTTTTCTGTGCAAGCTTAAACTTAAAGCACCAAAATAAATTGGAATGATGTATGTTGTACTTACACTAATTGTTTAACAAAATAATGTAAATTACTTAATACAAAGGAACTAGTTTCCTCTCAAAGAGTACCTAATTTCACCTCTGGTACCCAGATGTGAGTCTCTGAGTATTCATGAAATGTCCACAAGGTACATGACACAGTACTTGATTGAGGTTACAAATGTATGGGGGAATATGTTCTGTTAAATGCATAGTAGATCAGATGGGAAATGTAGAATGATCATTAACACTTTTTTTACTAGGGGATTTATCCTGCTACTATAGATTACACTTAAGAAAGCAATGGAATGTATAAATACAGGCTGCTTTACAGTGAAGTTGGGAGTTGAGTGAAGACTTGTAACATTGTACCTTATTGCTTTTAAATTAAGAATTGCAATGATATTTTTTTGCAAAGGCTCTGAGTGATGGCTGACTGTTTATATATCACCTCAGAGTATTTCTGTGGAGTTCTGGGAGAATTCATTCAAAGCCATTCTGAATTTCACCTAGAAATTGCAATTACTGATACTGTGAGTATGTGTAGACTCCCTCGTAGTATGAAATAGGAAACTGTTTCCTCTCATGGTAGCCTCCAGGGTCATTAAATCTGTTTGGTTATTAAGTCTGACGCCAAAATCACATGATTTTCCTTATCCACTGTATAGTTGTTTGGGGACTGCCAAAAAAGTAGACACTGGAAAGCAGTCTCCCACCAGGAAAGCCTGTGGAGTGAGTGTCAACTGTCTCCAGGGTAGAAACATGGGTCCCCGGGACAGTTCGGTATTCCTCATCATAGAAACATACCTGGTCTCTACTCTTCCTGTCTTGGCATTCTTGATTACCTGTATAGAAGGTAATATTTCAATAAACATAGATTTAGATTTTTGTGTATTTAATTGTATATACTCATATCACATGTGATATAGTTTTAGTGTTCACTAAATATTAATACTTGGTGTGAAAAAAAGTAAGTGTAAGTGGCCTTAATATCAAGGTACATGATTAAAGTGAAACAGTTTGATATTTAAAATTGATTTTATTGAGTCATTCAACTTCTGGGAGGTATCAAATATTCTGCAAAGACTCAGGAATACAAAGATTAATAAGTCATAGTTTCTGCCTTAAAACAATAAATCTAGTGGGAATGACTTCAGTCAACCATGTAAGCTCATTGGGAGGGTCAACTTGATTGACAAAGCGTGATCCATGTTTTCTTGTCTGACTCAGAATATTTTGGGATACTACAGAAATAATAAAGCATTTAAAGATAGATTATGTCTGATAGGTGCCATGTTCTATGCTATTGTTTATTTTAAAACAAACACTAGAAAGAAAAATAAACACATTTAGTCACTTGAATCTCATTACAAGTCTCTTTTTAATTAAGGTTTTATATGGGGGTAGAAAATTTTGGACATTTGCAGACAAACCATACAATTTAATATAATAAAGTATGTGGTAACTAAAATGCTTTAACTAAAAAAGATATTTTTAATGTGGCACAGATTTATTTGATCTGTCATTCCAATTGTGGGAAGTAATAAAAACAAACTGTACATAAACAGAGTCTAAAAGAGATCATCCTGACATTATTAATTAGATCTACAGGTACAAAGTAGTTTTGCAAAGTAGTAGTGCAAAGTAGTTTCTCCTTCAATGGCAGATATTAATTCAGCCTGCTGTTCCTTGAAAGGTTAAATGAAACAGGCATCTGTGGTTGTGCATAAAAGCTACTATTTAGCAGATGCAGGAATCAAGACTGATTTTCCAAGGATAATTTACAAACTGGGTAGGGAATGGACCTGTATTCTTCTTTTTAATACAATTTAAATATCAATTAGTTTAACTATGTTTATTCACTTTAAAATCTTCATTTAGCTTATACAATGTCTAAGAAGGGACTTATAATATATGAACTTGTCCTCTAAAATGCATCATAACTGACTTTTTTCCCTCTTCACTGAAGTTAAGAAGAAAGCATCTTAAATTGTAGGAGGAAAAAACTAGTTTACTAGTTTAGACACAGATAGGAAATTCTTGATAGCTTTAAATCGAGAACTGGCTATCAAAGAGGTTTTAAATTTTTCTTTCTGGGTGCCTTTTAAGAATGTAGTAGATAGTAAGTCAACCTGGATGCTTTAGGTGTAGTCATTTCTTGAGAGGTATATACAAAATGATTTCCTGAGGTCAGTACTGCTCCATAATTCTGTGCTTTCATTACCCATTTTAAAATTTGTTCCATAAATTGCTTGTCCACTTTTAGTAAATTGCTATACTTCCTAGAGGGAAGGTAGAATCAAGATTCTCATAAATTCAGTGATGCTGTATTGTGGAAAGAGGAATGAATTAAGTATCAAAGTATTAAATTCTGTCTACTCTTCATAATCTCCATCCACTGGGGCTCTAAAATTTTTTTATTCTGTCTATTTAATTAGGTATACCAGACATACATATAGTTTTTGTTTATATAACATAGCAGTGCTTCAAAGTGAAAGGTTTTGAGTTAAATAGTTATTCCCTTCCCTGAGGACTATATGGACCAAGAAGCTTAGGACTCAACCCTGAGTTGATTTACTAAAAAGCATCAAGAAACACATGACAATTTTGCAGTGTCATAGGCAAAAAAAACAAAACAAAACAAAAACAAAATAAAAAACAAAACATGAAAACCTCTGACATCTCCCCATTTTTACTGAGCTAAATCTTTTTTAAAAATAATGCAGAGATGTTTTCAAAACAAGAATGATGGCTACCTTTTTCAACACTCTGGCCAAGGTTGAAGCAGAAGCAATCTCTCATAGATATTAAAATTAGATTTATGTCAGTATTTACTAATGGGGCACAGGTGGGTAAATTGCATTGCTTCTACCATCTTGTTATGGATGTTTGGTGATATTGTTTAAATTCAAATATGTATGTTCTTTTTAAAATGCCCTGAGCAGGGTTTTCATTTATACATCACATTTGAAATTAGTTTGAACATGCTTTCCAATACTACCATCCTGGGTTTTCTTGACTTTTCATTGTTGCCTTTCTGTCTCTTTGTATTTACAGTTGAAAAGTTGATGCCAAATTTTGTGAAACGTGTTCTCTTCCATGCTGAGATCTTCTGTGCCAACAGTCTCCCTGGAGCGCGTGCTTTAGTAATAAGCCCTGAAAATGGGAACTGATAATGGAAATACTGGCAGCCTTTATACAAAGGGGTGCTAGGTTGTGTTTCTGTAATTAGGAAAGTGATTAGACATAAGAGATGCTTTTGGTCTTCAATTTCAAGCTATGAAATGAAGGGATTTGAGTTTCTCTCACTTTTGGCAGACAGTACATTTCAGTCACACTGCAGCTTTCTAAGTCTGGTCACAAAGAGCCTGTTCTCTGAATTTGTTTTCCAAACAAATAGTAACTGTGCTTTCTTATGGTGTTTGTAACCACAACTTCATTTTAAAAAATTATTCCCCTATTTGCCTTCTTAATATTTCCAGGTTTTATTCTCTAACTTCTCTCCACCATTTCTAGAGCTGAGTGTCTAGCTGCAATATAAAGCATAACATTACAAAATAATAGCAATAATATTTACCAAAATACTTGTTGTGTACTGTGCAGTATACTTGGTGAATTACATGTATTTCTCATTTAATTCTTGTGTGAGGCCTATGAAGTTCTTACTGCTATTATCCCCATTTTATAAATGATGGAAGCAAATGATGTATTTTAACAGTAATAGAGTCCATATTCTTTATCACTATATCATCGCCCTTTATTACAAAGTACCCATCTAAGGAAAACCATTTTACTCAAGTCAACTTAAGTTCCCATTGTCTTAGGCACAGTTGATATTCACTCAATTGATCTGTAAGTACTTGAAGGGCAAGGACTGGACTCATTCATGTTTGCATTCCCAGAGCTTTATACAATGTCTGGCACATAGTAGGTGTCAATATTTGTTTGATGAAAGAGGGTGAATATGGATGAATGACAAAGAGAACTAAAGTTCTACCATTTTAATGGGAAACACAGCCATATTTTTGAATATTACATGAACTATATTCAATTTATTTTTTAAAATGGCTATTTGATTAACAAATACTTCTCGAGATGTTTAAATATAATATTAAAAAATTGTTCAGTATTTCTTTTGGATTAGAACACTATGAAAAAAATTACCAGGGACACCATGGACAGAGAAAGTTTGGTAATCTCTGGCATGAGGAAGGCAGTTGATATTTCCAACAGAAAAATTTAAAGAATCCAACATACAAAACTGAACTAGGGGACTATTATAGGAAGTTGGGGTTCAGGAGAACTAAATGGGACCATGACATTGATTTTGAAAGTGTTATCCAGTTGGGTACACAGGAATACTTGTGTATTTGTCTCACAAAGGTATTAAAAAAAATCTAATTTAAATGAGCTTGAGTGGCTTCAGGGTAATACTTAATTGCAATTCAAATGATAAAAGTTTTTTAAGAAATAGGTCAAAATGCTTTTCCTTTAGTGAGATAAGTATATGAATTGGCTTATTCTAAATAATAAAAACATAATGGGCCACCAATCTTATTAATTTGAAGGTGGAATTTTTTGATGCTTTATTCTATTGCTTTTAACCTTAGGCTAACTGAATGTATTGAATAGGAAGAGCATATTATGCTGTCACTTTAAGAATATATGATTATAGCATCTCAGTGGATGGGTAGACATTTCATAGAAAAATAACCCTAAATCTGAGGGAGAGATGCATCTGACAGTTCAATGTCTACACACTTCTAGTTTCCTCTAGTTCAGAATTGCCACAAGCTTCTCTAGTAATTTGAGGCCTGGAGCATGTTGAAATTGCTAGAATGCTCTCCTAGCTACTTTTTCATGAAAAGATGATTATCTGATGCTAAGAGAATTTGTTGACAAGAGGTAGAATTTTTATTGCACCAATCTGCTTTCAAGGAAAGAAAAAAGAGAATCAACGAAAAATATCTATTGGATCCTTTTCTGGAAGATTAGATTACCACTGGGACTTGCTCCCGTTATCTCAGCGTTAAGACTTAACTATACTTTTCATATCGCCAAGTCAGGGAGTGAAGGGTGAGAAAATATGAGTGATCCACTAGGGAGAAGCTATCTAGGAGAAAACAATATTTCTAAAATATGTGATTACATGCAGGATAACATTATAAAAAGATCTCTCTAACAGAAGATCTGGAGTCACCCTTGTTTCTGCCATTTATTTAGAAATATGATCTTCGGCTTGTAACTTGACCTTGTTGAGCCTCAATTTCCACAACTGTAAAAGCACATTGTAGAATGGAATAAATGAGATAATATAGGTGAAATATTTAGGGCAGGGCCTTGTATATAATAAACTTGATCAGGCACATTTGAATGCTAGTATAGTAAAAGAGTGACTAATGAGATATACAAGTTATTTTTTCTTGTGTTATGGGAAAAGGTCTGGGAAGTTTCAGTTCTTGTGTGGTGAGGTGGTCTCACTCTCCTTAGCATTTCTCTTTTTGCTTCACCATCCTAGGCATGGGACTGTCAGCATCTCATCCTGGTTTAAGATGGTACAGAAGTTCTATCCATCAAGCTCAGATAGGAGGTAGGAAGGAGGGGAAGAAGTTCAAACAAACAAACAAACAAACAAACAAACAAACAAACATGTGACAGCTGTCCATGTTCCTTTAGATGAGGTTTCCTGAATTTCCTGTCTAACAACTTGTTACATTCCTAAGCTGTGGCTTAGTCACATGGCATATCTAGTCTGGAAAATGTCGCCCCCTAGCTGGACACATGAATTCCTGTAATTGAACACGTTCTTGTTGGATAGAGTCCTCTTAGAATGAAGAGGATGGGCCACTCATGGACCCTCATAGAAGCTCTCTATATTGCTCATTTAATATGAGCCGTTTTCTTCACCTCTCAACCAGTTTTAATATCTGCTGTCTTGGATTGATGAGAGAATTACATGAAATTATATATGCCAAGTTTCAGTCATTATTTGTTGAATAAGTAAAAAGCATGAATGTTTAGATTCTATGGAATTCTTTAGCAGCTACTATCTTTTTAAATTTCTGATTTTTAAAACTCTAGTCAACTTCTTGAATATTGCTGATGCTGTTGTTCCCGAAATTTTTTTATTTTTAACATTCTTATGTCAATTTTTGACTGATTCAGGGATCTTTTTTTTTAAAGATTTTATTTATTTATTTTCTAGAGAGGGAAGGGAGGGAGAAAGAGAGAGAGAGAGACAAACATCAATGTGCGGTTGCTGGGGGTCATGGCCTGCAGCCCAGGCATGTACCCTGACTGGGAATCGAACCTGAGACACTTTAGTTCGCAGCCCGCGGTCAATCCACTGAGCTACGCCAGCCAGGGAAATGATTCAGGGATCTTTATGAATTTTTATAACAAGACATTCAAACTTCCCCATGTAAATAAGAATCAAATTACTTTAAGACTTTCAAGAATGCAGCCAAATACTTGGAAAATAGGATGATCAACTTAGTTGTATATTTGGATTAGCATTATGTTTAACACAAAGAATGAGCATTAGAACAAAATTTATGTATGCTAAAATATTATTGAGCATAGTTTAAAATACTCAGCAGCAGCTATTTTATTTCATTACTTTTTAAAATATTTTATATTTAAAATTTTACAACTGATGAAAAGATATGTGTATATATTTTATTATTATTATACAATAAAAATTCTGTAAGTTTGTAAGTTTTTAAAAAGTTGGCTGAGAAATAAGAAGAACAGCTCAAGGAGCCACAGGCTCTTTTAGAATTATTCCATAAATTCTGTTTTTCTAAATTCAGTGCACATTTCATTCTATGGCAGTCATCTCCATTTGGGACAATGTATATGAATTTGTTGACACCATGCGGTGATGGGACTACATGGATCCTATGTTATAAACCCAAGTGGTTAATTTCAGATTATTTAATGGTTATCTGGGTTGCAATATCTAAAAGGCAAAATATAATTGTTTCTCATATGTAAATTTGAAAGTGATTTGTTTGGAATCACTCAAACATTTTTGAGTGCTATGTTTAACTTTTCTTAAGCTACTAATCATTAAGCGGGATTTTTAGAAATTGAATAGTGTATTTGAGACACTTATATTTTGATGTTCACCTTGCTAGGGACACTATATTCTGCGTTCTCTTCAGAAATTATTTCTCCTCAATAACATTTTAATATAGACTCTGAGATAGTGAATATTCATAGGTAGAATGATCTAAATAATATCGTCAGAATTATGTCATTGTACATTTTTTATTTAATGGTTGTAAATTGAAAATTCAAATTATACATCTTTATTGTCTGTCCATGGATGGTATTCAAACCTAAAAATAAAGGCCAATAAAATATTGAAAAGTTGTTTTCCTTTTGAAGGAAGTTTTATAAAACAAATCTTACCTGAAAAAAATTCCTAGTGGCAAGAAAAAATTTAGTAAAATTTGAAAAATACATTTTAAACATTGGAAAGCAGTTTTTCATTCTAAATAAATAATCTAAAATATATAAAAGGATGCCTGTATTTTCATTGAAATATAGTTACATTTAGAAAATGTTATGCTGGAAAATAATGCAGAACTATATAAACAACTACTTGTAATTGTGGTTTAAATAGATAAATACACATATATAACACACATACCTGTGCATGCATGCGCACTTTATTTGGAAAAGACTAGAAGACTATCCTTCATGTTGTTGATATCTCTACTCACTTATCATTGGAACCTAATCAATAAAACAAACAAATGAGCAAAATAGAACCAGAGATGTGGAAATAAAGAACAAACTGACAGTGACCAGAGGGGAGAGAGGAGGGGGTAACGAGGAAAAGGAGAGGAAGGGGTACGCAAAGGAACATGAACAGAGGACTCATGGGCACGGACAATGGGGAGGACTGACTGTGCCAGCTGGGGGTGACAGGGCTGGGGTGAGCAAGGGGATAAAAGGCGGGACACCTGTCACTGAACAGCAGTAAATTTAAAAAAAATTTTAAAAAGATACAAAAAGTAATAAAGGTTGGGTTATTTTACCATTTATATTTTCTTATTTTCAAAGTTCCTATAATTAAAATGCATTCAAACATAAAATGAAAGAATAAAAATATTGATTTTGGCTTATTTAAAAATGTATATTGAGTATGACTAGATATCCTTATCCATATATACAACTATAGAATTTAGTTTTATGATCTGACCAAAATGGGGATAGTGAATTATATTGGATCTTTCTATATATAATTTACTATCCCATCCCTTTTAATGGGCATTTCACTTGTGAGACTACTTTTTTAACAAAAAATTTACTAAGGGGATTTTGGGTCAAAGGCTAAAATTGATTTTAAGTTTGAACACACCAGACAGTCTTCCAGAAAATACTACCAATTCTGTATGATTTTTTAATACCTTCACTAGTTTTGAATGTTGTAATTGATTTCATCTTTATCTGCCTGAATGGGAACAATGAATTCTAAATTCTATTATTTGGTTATAATGAAACTAAAGTAAATTTAACTAATTGATCAACTTTGTGATCAGTTACCTATTTATGTCTTTGCCTGACATTCTGTAGTATGCTGAGTTTTTATCTATTTGTTTACAAAAGTTCTTTGTGTATCAGACCCTTTCTGTCAGGATTTTCTGCTTTTTTATTTTTAAAGTCTTATTTATAGTAAACATTTTTCACAAATTTTAACAATTTTTAAAAGTAGTTAAATATATCATGATTGAATATATCATGATGGTTAATATTTTTAAGTTTGTGGAACAAGTTTAGAGGGGTCTTTATCACCAAAGAGTATACACAATGTTTACTAACTTACTCTATGTTTTTAAGTTTGAATATCTCCAATGAAATTTTTTATCTTCTTGGAATTTGTTTAGTTGAAATAAGTAATGAAATAAATGGTAAGAGCTACTTTAGCTTTTATTTTTCAATAAACATTTAGAATTCTCAATACTAATTTTTGAATAATGGTCTTACTCCAGCTGGTTTGAAGGACAAATCCTATTGTATATAATTGTCCTCTATGCTTGGTAAGTGAAATGAATCCAGATTTTTGAAACGTGAATATTTAACCAAGGAGATTCATGCATTCACAGAGCTATTAGTGTCCCTCTTCTTTTACTCACTTTCGTTTGTGCGGTGCCAGTTTGTTGTAGTCTGCTCGGTACCAGGCTCATTCATGGTTCACGGTTCAGGACCTCCAGAATCTCAAAATTGAGGCCACTTACAATTATATGCAAATTAACAGATATGAAACTATTAGAGATCTGTATTGTGATAGAATATTAGAATAATGAAGCGATGAATAAATTTTTAAAAAAAATTTGTAAAGGGAAGTTGTTATGTCCTTATATTCTTGTTAAAAAAAGAAACTTTTATTCCTCAAGTATTTGAAGATACAGGTAATAGAGCATAGGTGTTGAAAATATCCTTAAAGATTGTCTATTTCTACTCCCTCAGTTTATATATCAGAAAACTGTTACTCAAAGAAATTAAATAGCTTTATCAAAATCACATCTTGAGTTCTTGCAGAGGTCAAATTAAAACCTGGATTACCAAACGGTTCTTTCATTTTGGCATATCAAGGTATTTCCATAATATAAAAAAAAAGATTCATGGTGATAGAACTATTTGTGCTCCCTCCTGTTCTAACACTTTGCAGCACTGTTACATTATTTTTGAGAGATAACCATGTTTTATTGTGCATTATAGGACTCTCTGTTCTCCCATCTCTCATACCTGTTCTCATTTGACAATTTTCTCTTTATATATATATTGGTTCTCTTTACTGTCAGATTAATTCTTCTGCCTTTTATGTCCTCTGATTATAGAACTTTTGTCGGGCTGTCTGTAAGAGAGATGACTCAGTTTTTCTCCCCTATGTGCATCTGTAAGATTTCTAAAATTTGGTATTAAAATATCTGCATGGTTGATGATGAAGAAGAGACAAGACAGACAGGATTACAAAAATAATAATTTTTACACTTGATATTTTCTTTTATTTCTTTTTTCATTTATAGATATTGTTATTTTTTATTTAGTCTTTATTGTATTTTTTCCATTACCATTTTGTACCCCTTGGTTGTACAAAAGAAAACAAAAGAAGGAAGGGAGGGAGGGAGGGAGGGAGGGAGGGAGGGAAGGAAAGAAAAGAAAAGAAAAGAAAAGAAAAAGGACTTATGGACATGGATAATAGTGTCATAATTGTTTTTAAACATGCACTAAATCCTACTAAATAATACTTTTAAAAATCCTCAAAAGGCAACTTTCTTTAGTCAATCACTAGTATCTGATGCACTGCACACTATTATTCTTATCACAAAAGTAAATGAACATACAGACGAGGCTATAATATTATTGGGGCAGTTATGTTCATATTTAATAATTTGGCCTTCTTTGCTGTGGAAAGAAAGATTAGAAGCAAAGAAGCATTGTTTTTAAGGCCCTAAGTAAATCTATAGTTGATTAATTAGTAGAGTATGACCTCTAGGTATCCTGACCTGAAGATAAAGGCTGAACAAGTGCTAAAAGCAGTTTATCTTTTGAAGACAGCTCCAGTGTTTCAGAATACAGAAAATAAGTAGCTCGATCATTGGCTTACACATTTGACTTCTGGGGTTTATTTTGTTTAATTCTCCTCAGTAATCCTTTAGCGGCATTGACAGAAGAGCCCTTTTAATTTGCATACAATGTATGAGGTGTATGAAAGTGAATTTTATGATCATAATACTCTTGAGGTTAAATTTCATGCTATAGTCTATAATATACTTTATATTAAATATTTTATTGTTATTCTATTACAGTTGTCCCAATTTTTCCCCCTTTGCCCTCCTTGTGCAGCCCACTCCCTGCCCCCATAGTTGTTCCCTATCATGTTGTTCATGCCCTTGGGTCATTCACAGATATTCCTTGTCTAGTCCCTTCCCTTTCTTTTCACACTATTTCCCTTCCCCGGTTCCCTCCCTGCTCGCTGTCAGTCTGTTCCTTGTTTTCATGCCTCTGGTTCTATTAAAGGGTAAGTTTTATAAACACTAATCTTTCAGGTAGGTATATTCTCTTAGATCCTAAATCTGACACAATTCTACCCTTTTGTATTCAAGAGGGTAGCTCTTTTCTACTGAGACTGTTCCGTATCATTCCTACTGTGGGCTGTTCCGAGGGACTTAGCATTCCCTTCTTACCCATTCATATATGCATATGTTGAGTCTTATATGTGCAAAGCCAGAGTTTAAATAAGGATGTAGTTCTTGATAAGTAGGCAAGAAATAAGGAATTTCACCCTGGACCACAAGTGACTGATTAGCTCTAGAATTCTGACGTTGAAAGGATAGTTATTAGCATAATGTTATGCATAAGGAATGTGGTGTATGTCACTCTACAATTTTCAATATAATATGCCATTTGGGGCAGCTTTTAAATATATTATCATATAGTGGTTATTTTTAAATTAAATTTTGCTGAAGTATAAATGAAAGGTAATGCATTATATATGTAATACTTACTTAAAAACCAAACTACATATTTCTGAAACAGAAATATTGTAATTTTTCATTTTGTTGGTTAAAATAAAATATTATATAAAATACCATTAAAATATGGCTTTTATTATTAATCATTCAGTGACTGCCCTGAAGTTACTACTTAGGACTTTAGTAGGTATTTTGCCTTTCAGGAATATGTTAAGGATTGCTCTTTTATTGAAATACATCACAGCACTTGCATTCCCTTTATTGGAGAAAACCTGGATCATGTATATTTACTGTTTCTCATATCATGTTAAAATTTGTTTTACAAAAATTCATGTTCTAAATTTTCAACTTATTTAAAAGCTAATATCATTCTGCATAAATTTATAATACAGTTATGCTTACCCAATTTACCCTCGCTTTTTCCAACATTTTTCATGTTCAAAACAACACAAATGGAAAAAAGTATTCAAATATTTTGATCATGATTCACTGTTCTGTTTTCAGCCTTTCTCTTTGACATTCTCAGCCACTACCATTAGCAAGGTTTTGACTTATTGCAAATTTAGTTTAAAAGACACAAATCAGTTGAAGAAGAGGAGGATGGACAGAAGTAATTACATTAATTAGTTCAGTAGCTCTGTCTCTGTTTACTAAAGAATTTGTTAAACTGAAAATTAGGGGTGAATTACAACCAATATTAGAATTTGTAGCTTATCTCTAGGATATTCTTACATTACCTGTTTAACAATAAGTTCTCTTGGACTTCAGGTGGGCTCTCCCAACTCACAAAGCTGAATGAGTCTTCCTAGGAGAACTTCTTTGGGTCCAGTTGTGTCATTTACAGATTACCTGGGTAAAGACTGTTCATTCCACTTCTTTTCCACTTTCAGAAGGTGTGGGATTATTTTGGCTCTATGTTTCACACCCCCTCCCCATCCTGAAGAGTTCAGCATAGTATGGTATTCTTTTGTGTGACTCATAAAGTCCAGTTCTCATATTGCATTATATATTGTTGACATCCTTCATTGGTCAGATTTTGTTCCTATTTCTCTTGGTTACATATTCTTTACTGTATCTGGTCAAACCTTACTTCTGATTTATTTAATATAATCATAAAGAGTAACACATATTTATACATAAAAGAATAGACATAAGGGTTCAGAAAAAGTACTTATGAAAAGTTCTTCAACTATACTAACTATGAAATTCAAGTTTTAAAATCCTCACCAAATTTATCATAACTTTGTCACTCTAATCCAGGGGAGTGGTGAGAAGAAAACAGTAGGAAAAGTAGGGATGGTTGGATGGTTATTGATTCTTTTGGTGAAAAGATCTTCTTTGCAGTACATTCTTTCTGAATTTAACCATCTCTTGTTCTGGCATTGGCAAAACAAATTTTCCTCATCACATTCCTCAAATGCTGATTAATCTTGACTTGTGTCTCTGATTGCTGTCTGAAAGCAGGTGAAAAAAGTAATAAAAGATGTGTATGTGATGGGGTAACTGAAAATTGAATTACGGGATTTTATTTTCAAAATGGACTAGAGGAAGATAATTAAAATAAAGGACACAGGATTTAAATATATATTGCTGAATGAATATGTATAATATTAAGTATATGGAATGGAATATGAAGACCTTAAATATTTGTTGTTGTTCACTACTTTTTTCTTTTCAAATAAAGTCCTTACCTAAGCTTAAATGTTGTGTATAACTTATTTTCTCATGTCAGCAAATGTTTCATGACATTCAGTTTTCTGGATATGAGGGAAAACTGGCTGTGACATCTGTCAGCACATTGATTTCCAGGGTTGATACAGATGGTCCGAGCTGATCCCTTGTCTCCCTCTCCACTCCGTTTGTGTCCCTTCCAAAGCCACCTGACCTTCTGAAAGGAGACCCAATCGTGAAGGGCGTTTAAAAGATGTACTTGATAAAGTTTCTAGACATGTTCAAAATTTATTCAAAGGTATATAAATATGCAGAACAAATAGACTTTGGAGAGATGGTTCCCCTTTCCAGAAGCAGTACAGTGAATAGAGAGGCTTGAACTTGAGAGTCCACACAAGCTGTCAGTAGTTACTGTATGACTTCAGTGAGTTACTTGATCTTTTCAGCCTTAGTTTTTTCAACAAAATATGCTGATTAATATCTCCAACTCACAAAGTGTTGTTTGAAAAGACTAAACACCTTCATTAAACTAATATTTTTGGGTATCAACTAGGGCCGGGCACTATTATAGGTATTGGAGCTATCCTAATGAAAAAGGTGTGTATAAATAAATCATAAATAATTAAAATATCCATGCCCTCATGGTGATTGCATTCAGGTTTAGAGAGATAGGCAATAAAAATACATCTGTAAAATACACATTATGTATGATAGTGACAAATGCTTTGGGAAAAAAATAAAATGAGGAAGGACAATAAAGAGTACTGGAGAAGATAGGGTCGCAATTTTAAGTAAAGTGATAAGGAGATGCTTCATTGAGATTATTTTTAAGCAAAGACTTAAGGAGGTTAGGCAGGGAGAGGCACTAATGTCATGGGGAAGAACTGTCACATTAAATGTGATAATTTATGTAAAAATCTTAGCATAGTTGTTGGCTCAAAGTACAGTAAGTATTTAATAAGTATTAGCAAATATGGTTATAAATAAATCAATCTTGGTTTTAAGAAAATGATTTTAATTTGTGGTTTTACTCTGTGATCACAGAAACAGCAGGCAGCGGAGTGGACAGCACCAGCATTGCACTGATTCGCTGTTATGTGAAAACATAAGCCAAGGGATAAGGCATAAACTCAGAATCTTGTTGTCAGGAAGACAGTTGTTTCAGTTACAGTTTTCCCAAAACTTAAAAGAACCTGAAAATATTGGAATAGAAACTCTTCTTTAAAAATTCATATAGAGACCGATAAAGCCAAGTTTTTTGCTTGCTTGTTTTCTTACTAGAAGCGTGTTTTAAAACACTTAAAGCTTGTTGTTTCCTTATTACAGGGAGAAAGCTTAAAATAGGTGAGCCTGAAACATTGACTTTTACTCATTTTGAATTTCATGGAGCACCCAGAATGATGCATATTTCCTTTCAAATATTTATCCATCACTTCCAGACAAGTAGTGTATGAGGCAATAAATAACAGACAGCTAGAACAGGAGAAAACAGTTTTTTAATGCCTTGTGCTTAAACTGTCACTCTGGCAGGAAGTAATAACTGAATGCTGCATTATTTAAGGCAAGGTAATCAACTACTTCCTTTCAGAAGCAAATCAGCTGCCTTGCCCTCTGAAGCCAGGGTTTCCTTAGTGAAAAACTATAGTTGTGAGGTTTGATGTGAGGTAATTGGTCACTGAATCTTAATGCTTTATACACCAGAGAAGGGCTTCCTTTTAGGTTTCTGGTCATCACTCATCATTAAACTAAAAGGGTTGCCAAGTGCACACTCTTCCACGTGGTTGGCAGTGGGGTGTATTAGGGACGCATAGACTTGGAGCTAGAATGCTCTCCATTTGACTCCACTACTTATTGTTTGATTCTGGATAAATTACCTGATGTCCTAGGATTCATTTTCCTTGCCTGTAAAATGCGGGTAGTTATGCTAACTTAATTGAGTTGCTGAGATGATTAGGTTAAATAATGTGTATACATATCTACCTTTTTTTTTGTTGTCAACAAATATTTACTAGTTATGGATGATATAAAGATCTCTAGTTACAGAATAAATATATAGGTGTTTACCTGTTGAATTTTAAGACTAAGTGTTTCAATTTTGATCACCTGTTATAGAAGGCACCAAGGAAACATTAGTACTTTTTCCTGTTCCCTCTGTTCCTCTGATTTTTTAAAGTCATAAATAGTTTCTTGTCCAGAATATCATGTTTCACTTGAAGGCCCTATATTAAGTCTTAACCTACACAAATCTTGCATGTCAAATGTCTGTCCAGTTCCTAAAAAATCGTCTGGTAAATGTAAGAGACCAGAATTGTAGACTAAGACTATTGTGCACATTAGTAGTGCTGGTTTGACAGGGTTTGGACTTATTTGAATGACAGTGTACTTAAAATACAACTTCTATTCAATTAAATAATTATAATCAAATGTATAAAAATTCACTATTGAATATGACTTACTCTCAAATGTACTTGTTTATAATATTATTCATAATTTACTTGCTTTTGGATGACAATTTCCCCATCAGAACTGCAAAATATAAAGCTTTCATCTTCTCTTTCTAGCAAGTTATTACTTTGGTCTATAGGATAATAGGCCAAGGTGGACCAATGAATGGAAAATGAAATTAGTTGTTGTGCTCTGCACTTTTAAATTTCTTTATTGTGGATAGAAAAATTTTTATGGGTAATTGAGTTTTACTTTTTCTACATTTTACTTTATATTAAAATAGTTTTATCATTTATATTGATGTGCTGTGAACTTAAATTTAACAGTATTTATAATAGTGTTTTAAATTGTTACAAGATCACACAGTGTTATTTTCAATTTTTATTGGGGATTTTAATCATTTTTCAAATTCTAAATTTTCAAGATATAAAATTAAACTATTTGATTTCTCATTACACTATTTTGATGTTTTAAACACTGATAAAAATATGATTGCTGTAAATTATTCTATATTAACACATTTCTATATATATAATTAATCTTTGAACATTGTAAACATTTGAAAACTCTACATTATGTTTTAACATATAAGGGTCTTTAATTATATGGTAAGTGAATATTTCATTTCATGACCATCTATTTTGAAGATCAGGTGTAAAATCATTGACATCATGTGGAGATTGGGGTGTACTGATCTTGTGTAAAACTAAACTGTTAATTTCAGAAAATTAATCGTTGCCTGATTGCAAGTGCTAAAAAGCAAGGTTCATGTTTGTCTCTTCTCTGTGGTTTTGACAGTGCCTGGTTCCGCAAATGTTTTCTGTACTACCTACTTATTTACTCTGCAGTTCATTGGCTATGAAGTAGGGTTATTTTAAAGTGAGTAGGTTATTTAAAATTAAGCAGTTCATTTGGATACATTGTTGTATGTTGATGTTCATGTTGCCATTGTCTACCAGGGGACACGGTATTTTGCCGTCTCTTTGGGTAGTCTTTACCTGTTGATGAGACATTCATGTGGGGATTTATCAGCCGAATATTTACATGGAGAATGAGCTGGGCAATATCCACAGAACTATTGCTGTGAAGTGTCTGTGATTTAATGAAAAATTTCAAATCATTCCTTTTACTGTGCTTAAAATAAATGCTGTCTCTGAAAACAGCCACCAAAATATTAAAATGCAAGTGTTATTATCTCCATGTTGAGGCATTTTGCTTTCATAAAAAAATCTTAAAAGAACCACACAAATAGTTACAAAAAGCAAAGCCAGTTTCTCCTAGCCTAGTAATCAAAAAGATACACAAAATTTATATATAGTGTTCATGGAAGAATATTTATATTTGTGAACAGTTAAATAATTTATGGTATATCTATATGTCAGACACCATACAACTTTAAAGAATATTTTATGATTAGTTTATGACAGAGGAAATGTTCGTAATAAAATACTATGTTAAAAATAGACAACTATATGTTCACTTTGATTTATAGAAATATACAAATGTACATAATACTTTCTTATTTATACATATGTCTCTGGATTTAATAAAACTGAATATTACTTGATTTCTTTTGTCAATGTTATTTTTGTTTTTTCAAATCATGTTTACAAATAGTATGGCCTTATGAATTATATGTATTCTGAAATATTGGTAATGTTTTACATATATAAATGTTTGAGTGCTTTGATTCTTTTATGAGTGGTGTGTCCAAAATAATCAAAATATCTAGTTTATTCTTAATTTACTAAACATACCAAGTGCTCATATTTTTATGTAAAATAAAATAAATATCAATAAAATGCATTTATAGTTGTATTTTTAAATTAAATTATAGCAATAGAGTGATTATTGCATTTCATACCTTCCAACAGGCTGCCTTCTATTGCCATGTAGTTTTAATGTAAATGAAAATATTTGTTGTTGCTTTGGTTATTCAAATGCATGATATGAGCTTATTGTGTTGTTTTTAAAATAATGGCAAGATTTTAGGGCTTTTCTGCATGACCTTCATACAGTAGATAATTATGGCATGTGTAGTTTATACCGATCTCTTTGGTAAGCCAAGGAGATAATAAATGGAACAAGAAAATGTTTTTTTTTTTTTCTGTTAAAGCATAATTTAGTGAAGAGCAATATTACACTATAGTGTTTCATTACTAATATAATGAAAGCACATGTTGGGAGTTATGGGACAGAGAAACCCAACTCTGGCTGGCATTGTCAAGGAAGGCTAACAAGTGACACATCGGAGCCCCAGCTGAAAATAGGGGCCAAGGATGAAGGGAGAGGGTGAAGGCATTTTCCACCCAGGGAACCGTATGAACGGAAACATACCCTTAACAGTAGGAGAAATCACAGAAGGAACATCAAGCTGTTAAAAAAAACAAACTGATAATATTATGTTAATAGTATAAGCATAATCAATGAAGGAAACTTCAAAAAAATATCAGCTTACAGACATAATAAAAGTAACTATAAACTATGCTTTTGCATATTAACACAATATTCAGAAATATTGAAGGAATTTTTCCACATGAATGAATTTTCTAATACATGTTTACAGAGAGACACTTTAATTTATTCATTCTTAAAAAAACATATTTTACTACTTATTGATGCATTAAACAAACATATTTCCTCTCCCTCCACCTTTGTTTTCCTTGTTTTGGGATTTTGGAGCTTATATACAGTTGTGTCTTCCTGGACTCGATAGCTAGAACTATTTGTCCTTTCTCTTAATGGCCCAAGATTGCTTTATTTTTATAATTCTCATGATTGCTCTTTTTGCTTGTCTTCCTGCTGATTTGAATGAAGCCCAGATTCTATTTCTTGTTACCTTAGAGTCCTTTCTTTAATATAACTCCTTTGACTTAACTTTGGAATTTGTGATAACTCCTTTGGCTAATTAAAAATATTTGTCCCTTATTGTCTGGTTTGCTTAATTAAGGTAGTGTAACATTAGAGAATAGGTTATTTTTATATAATTTTAATGTTTTTGAAAACTTTGTTTATATACATTATATAATAAGTTTATATATTTTTGAACTCTTTCATATGATGGAACTTTTCATACCATATAGTAAAAAAAGGAAATTAGATGACCTAGGGATTTCTCTAAAATAATTTTGAAAAGTTATGTACCTTCTTGCATATTTAAAAAATGCACATCTAAACTTTTCTTAGTTTTACTGTTGCAAAAGATGTAATTTCTTATTAACGTTATCATTAATTGAATCCAATGGAATCTAAATATCATAATAATTTGATACCTACTGTCATCTATACAAAAATGCCTGAGCAAGCTCTTTTTAATTAGAAAACATACATCAGTTTGTCATGTTGAAACCGTCTTACGCAACTGATGTTTAGAAGTTCTGAAGCATATGTACTTCCCTCTATTACCTCTCAGATGTTTGTGTGAAAATTTGGTTTGATGGAGAAAAAACTTCAGGGTCTATCTGTGCCCATGCAATTCATAATATTTCCCCTTACAAAAAGGCAATATTTTCTTCTTTGAAAGACAGTCTTCCGATGCACTCTGGAACTTCTAAATCTAACTTATTTTGCATAAGTCTTTTTTCACATACATATTAGAAATCTTGGGTCAATTTCAACATATTTTCTTGCAAGACCATTATACATTTAATAGGTGTATTTTCCAATATCAGCTTGATTAAGAGAATTCCAACCTTATATACATATCTGAAAAATATAATTAATGCATATTTTGAAGGAAATTACAGTTTAGGATGGAATTATAATGATATTGCCATTAAATTTTATGGATCAGTGGAGATTATTACACTTTCTGGAACCATGCTGTTATTATAAAGGCCTTAGGTGTAGAAAGAATATATTGTTTCTTTTACTCACCACAAAAGTCTAGATAATCAATGGAAAATAATACAAACTTTCATGTATTTTTACTCAGTATAGAAAGAAATCTTAGAAGGTTTCTTTATTCCTCAATGTTTTTATTTCTATTTTTTATCCTTACATATGGAAATTTTTTTCTTGCCTTTTTTTAGAGAGACAGGAAAGAGAGAAAGCCAGCGACTGGGGATTAAACCCACAACCTTGGTATGTGCCCTGACCAGGAATCAAATCTGTGAACCTTTGGTTTGCAGGGTGATGTTCCAACCAATTCAGCCATACTGCCTAGGACTAAATGTATTTCTTAATGAGATAATTAGACAATGGTATTTCAGTAGCTTTGAAAAGTCAGTCTATCTGTTAGCATTCAGCTGAGACCATACACCAAATAAAACACTAAAGTGGTTCCCAACGAGGTTTATAATCAGAATTAGTGGGGAGTTTTAAAACAGTTATTAAACAGGACCTTCAAAAATTCTGATTAGGTAATTCTGGTGTGGCCTTGGACTGTGTGCTTTTTATACAAGGTCATGTCTGAGAAACACTGCTGTATTAGGTCATGGGTAGCACACAATCAAAATACAATAGAAAATGGAAGATAAGAACTTCCCCTTTCATTTTGTTTTCTGGTTTGGCCAAAGAAACATATCAAAAACTAAGTGGTGCTTTCAACGCTAGTGAATAGTGAATGAAAATTAATATAAGCAAAAAATAAAAATGGAATAAAAGAATATGCATTAGAAGCGAGACCAAGTATTTTTTTATTTTGCCTTTTTCCAATGGTAGGAAATATAAATAACATAAATTTGACATTTTAACCATTTTTAGCTGTACAGTTTAGTGGCGTTGTTGTGCAGCCATCACCACCACTCATTTCCAGAACTTAGTTATTTTCCAAAACTGAAATTCTGTACCCACATAACTCCCTATTTCCTCCCACATCTCCTGTCTCTGTGGATTTGCTCTTGGCCCCTTATAAAAGTATAATTATACAATATTGTCCTTTTGTGTCTGGAATATTTCACTTAGCATATTGCCTTCAAATTTCATCCATGTGATAGCATGCATCAGTATATTATATTTGTACTAACATTACACATGGTGAAACAAGCATTTTTCAATAACTTGTCAATTCTTTGACATAAACTACCATCTGATTCCCTTGTATTTTTTAAAGCCCTGCTGTAGTATTTACTACATACTACATGTATCACAAAGCCTAAAACTAACAAGCAGTTATTGTTTGCTTACTTTAACTTGGATGCAGAATATTTATGTGGTTTTGACTCAAAGTGTAATAATTTAGCCTGGGACGCTGACTGGGCATTAAATATGATTCTGGAGCAAATATAAGTGAATTTAATCTATCCCTGTTAGAATATTTCTATCACCACCATAATTGTGGCACCATATTTATGTTAATGTTGACTGTGTCAACTGCTAACTTCTAAACATTTACCTATGTGTCATTACGTATGTGTGTATGTATTTTTGTATGTTTTGATGCAATCATCAATAACCCTGAAAAATGCTGTAATGGCTAAACAGTTACAGAAATCTGAAAAATATTTTCAATTATGATTAAAGCTGAAGAAATATTCACAGATGCTTAAGAGTATGTATTATTGTCTTTTTTTTCTCTTGGCTATCAGTGGACTCAAATATAAATTTAATATTCAGTCTCAGAACTACTTAATTTTGGCAGCCTAATTGCATGGATGGCAATTAACCTGAGGAAACTGGAATCACAAATTATTGTTTTAGTGGCAAATAGAGTATCAAAAATGAATAAATCAGTGAAGTGAAACATAAATAAATAAATATAAATAAACTGAATCATAGAGATGTGAATTTCTAAAATCTGTATTTTCACTTGGTTGCCAATTTTGGATTAAACTGGAATTTACAGGACTAAAAAGAACTGAGACTGTAGGCCCAACCACACATGTCAGGCTTTGGGGTTTGGATTAGAATTTGCGCTCTTACAAAATGTGTACTACCGAAAAATGTTACTAGTTTACATTTTTGTTTAAACTTGGTCCAGCTCTGAAACAATGATATGTATGACTAACTTAAATGTTAAGTCCTTTAGTGAAATGTTATTCTTTCTTAAGTCATGATAAAAATAATACACAAAATGCATCTTAGATCAAATATAGTAAATATAATTTTTGGATTTAATTTTAAAAAATGAGATTCAAATGGATACACTATAAACATGTACTTGGTAGGCAAAATTAATTAGGATATGAAATGTTTCTCTTTAGAATAAAGTTAATCCTTCCTATTTCTGAATTTACTTCCTGTTTTGGGTTAAATAAACAAATTGAAAGAAATTTATACATTAGATGGAGGTATATCTTACTTGCATATAATGATAATGAAGTGCATATCAATCAATGAATCTAGTCATCTTTATGGATTTTATCTCAACTCATAATTTATACTGCCTTCAAAATGGGCTCATAGATCTTCAGAGATTTTGTTTCAGCATGTACTATTTATATACAGGTTTTTCTCTGTCCATGATCAATTTTAGGGAATTTATTCACTCCTAAGGAGAGTGAAAATAGCTTGGAAGCATTTGGGACTTTGTTTGGAACCATTCTTTGGAAAGAATCCGGGGCTTTGGGGCCTGAGAGACTCTGGCTGTAATGCTGTCTCTTACACACCGTGAGGCAGCGATCAACTTACTGAACGTTTCTTGAGCTATAATTTCCTCATTTGTACACTAATGGGATACTACTTATCTCATAGGGTGATGGCACAAATTTGGTGACTTAGTATGTAAAGTCTCTGCTCAAGAAAAATGCTCACTACATGGTAATAATAATGGCCAATAAAGAAAAAATAACAATGAGTTGCTTGTATTCTAATATTCAGTAGTTTTTAAGGGTGCATCAAATAGGAATATATCATAGTAAACTATGGAGAATGTGAAAAGCACCTTTTTACATATAAAAATCACATATTGTTGAGGGTATTGTTGAGGATCATATACCAAAACTGAATAAGAATCCAGAGAAAAAAGTGCAAGAGATTTGTTAAATGAAACTAAAGGGTTCGCTCTAGCAATATTTTTATCAAGTTAATGAAGCCATTAAGTAAATGGGGAACCCAGTGAAATTTATGTATTCAGTAAGAAAAAATTTTGCCAAAAGGGAATAATTTTCTTTTTTCTTAGAAATATATTAATACATGACAGCATAACATTTTTGGATAATGTGGAATAAAAACATCCCTGCTATATCAAACATATGTAAATACCAGATACTAAAGATTCAAAACTGGCCTACCAACACCGTTGTATTAGACAAGAAAAAGAAAGTCAGTGAATAGCAGAGGTTGCACTATGAATAAGAAAGCACAAGATTGGAATTTTCACCTATATGCCATGACTGGGAATCATTTTTTGAAACTATATTCAGAAGTGCTTGCTTCGGCAGCACATATAGTAAAATTGGATGATACAGAGAAGATTAGCATGGCCCCTGCACAAGGATGACAATGCAAATTCATGAAGCGTTCTTTCCATATTTTAAAAAAGAAAATATATTCAGAAGTAGAAGGGTACAATTTTTAAAATTGAATGCACACACACATGCAAGAGAGAAGTTGAAAAACAATAGCAACACAGTACAAAATACATTTTAAAATTAAAACGAGCATAAAATTTTAAGTAACTGATATTTAAATTTTAATTCTATAATACTATATTATGTAATTAAGCATAGTTGCTTTTGATACCTTAACATTGTGTTCAAAAGTTATGTTGCTATTTTATGTCGAAAGCAAATATTTATTTTATAGATAAGTTGAGGATAATTAATGAAAATATTTATATATCCTGCCTACTATATTTTTAATAATTGACATTTCTTCTTAAATAACATTACATTTGATTAAATTATCTTTAGTTTAAATGGATTAGACAAAAAACTTCAATTCTGATGACATATTTTCCCCTTGCTTTCCAGTTTTCAATTGTACCTCTAAATCACTTTACATGTGTAGTTTCTTTCTCTAGCTTTTTACTTAAGTGCTTTAACTTTATTTCAGAATGTATTATACTCTAAATATGATGCCCTTTTTTTTTGCTTATTAGCACTTCAATACCATAATACTTTAGGTACATAGGGCCTTTACAGCTCACCAAGGCTTTTCATACATATGTTCTCACTTCCTTTGCTGGGGTACCACAGAGGATTACTTTCGCAGTTCCATCCGTGAGGAACTTGAGACTCCCAGAGGATATGTTACTCACTAAAGGTTTCATTGCTAGTAATGATCAAAACTGAGACTTGGACTCACCATTAACGCTTCTGTGGGCATAGCAGAGTTTACAGAATCAGATGCCAGCAGGTGTGAAAGTGAACAGGTGAAGCAGAGAAAGCACAAGGCACTGGGAGTGATGTGGTTATCTGGAACCACATGCCCTGACTGAGGGAGCAGCAGTGTTTTGGGCATAACTGTTGCCTTGAGCAACTCTGGGTACAGGCTTGTCAGACTTTTATTTTAGAAGAAATGTACAGTCCAAATTTTATGTGAAGTACCTTTGTTTTAAATGTTGACAATTAATTCAGACATTGAAAAAACGGCCTAAGCAAGACAAATCTGAGGACTGGTTCCACTGACAATTTAGAACTTGTTTTGGATCTTCAATCTTATGGAGGGTACGTGGGGGACACTTGATTATTCATCTCACTAGTGGATTTCTCACTAGCAGAAATTCTGTAGGATTGACCCTGCATTTGTGACTAAGGAGGTATTTAATGGCAGCCTTTATCAGTTGATTTCCTTGATGGAATGTTTATTCTTTCATTTGTTCAACCCAAATATATTTCATGGCAACCATGTACCTGGCACCGTCATGGAAAGGAAAATATTATATAGTACCTGCCCAAAGATTCCAGTGGCCAATACATTTCTATAAACTGGAATTGTTGGAAGCAGAATGAAAAGCTTCATAGTGAAAATACCTTTTGCAAATGACCCTCATACATGTTTCCAATGTAAAAATTACATTCCCTTTTCCACAGAAGTTAAACAGCACTTTATGTGCGTGTATATCCACATACGTGAGTAAACAAAAATTTACGCTAAATACATATTTCAGGGTTTTATACAACTCTCCCTCATATAGGCAAACTTAAGATAAAAATCTTACCTTATTTTTAAAAAATGGTTTCTAGTATACTACTATCTTATTTCTGTGCAGATAGGATAATACCTAGATTTTCAGTATTTGTTTATTTTTAACCATACTTTTAATGTATTTTTCTTTGTTGATGCCACAGAAAGCTTTCACACATACACCTTTATCCAAAGATATTTTAGCTCTTTGAAAATGTGAAAGTATGAAATATACAGTACATTAAAAGTTAAATGTGTGTATATTTAATTCTTGCATGGATATATCTGTAGAGATAGCAAGCTGTGTGTGTGTGTGTGAGTGTGTGTGTGTGTGAGTGTGCGTGGGTTGAGATTTGAAAGGATGGAAATGAGTGAGGGAGAGGTGGAAGGAGGGAAAGAGTAATAGGTATTTTATATCATTTGATGAATTGCACTGAGTCCAATAATGAAAACCTGTGACTGTATTTCTTTGCTGCCCTTCTGAGAGTTCAGAGCCTCATTTGATAGATGATCTTAGGAATTAGAGTGATGTACTTGCAGTTTCCTTTGTTTGTGGTTCTGATTTTCTAAATAATACGCACACTTTTACATACCTTTTTATTTACTACTTTTTCATACATGCATATACATACCAGGCATATAGAAGATCTTTGCTCTTCATAGTTTCTGATTGCTATGATTTTCTAATTTCAGTTCCTCGAGAAATCATGTATTCCTTTTGTTTCAAGTATTATTACATTCTTATTGGAAATAGGATGGAGAGAGAGAGAAAGAATAGCAGAGAGACTGAAATAAAACATTCCCTTGCACACTTAAACATACAGACACACAGACACAGATGGCTGAGTGGAATATAAACTGGTTCTGTTTCTCTCAAGTGGCAGAGTGAGTTCATATTAAAATGAGGCATGGGTGCCTGTTTTTCATATCTCTTTTGTCATAAATAGGACCTTGTTTTAGATTAATTAAAAAAAACTGTATTGCTCTCTGGCAAGATATTACCACTGTCTATTGTACATGCAAATAATATTTCTTGTGCATTTTCTGAGAATTAGGGATGTGTTATAAAGCACATAGTTGAAAGAAAATTTATAAATATGTGATAAAGCTGACTGTTTCAATCTAAGCAACAAGTCAATAATAATAGCCATGATACCAAACATTTTCAAACTATTTTCTCTTCATCTTGTGCTATAAGCTGGTGGTGGAATATGGACCAGAGATTGGGAGGGGAAATATAACAATCCAAAGGTACTTTCTATGGATAAAAAACCTATTTGTGTGTGTACCCTTGCCTTTGAAATTGCTGTGAGGGTCTTTTAATGTTTATAGATTAGTTTCTCAAAAAATATATTCTTCAAGATGCTCCATTAAAAGTTGGTTCCAGCCCTGGCTGGTGTAGCTCAGTGGATTGAGCGTGAGCTGTGAACCAAAGTGTCGCAGGTTCGATTCCCAGTCAGGGCACATGCCTGGGTTGCAGGCCATGACCCCCAGCAACCGCACATTGATGTTTCTCTCTCTCTCTATCTCCCTCCCTCCCTCTCTCTCTAAAAATAAATAAATAAAATCTTTAAAAAAAGTTGGTTCCATAAATATGCAAAGCACTATATACGCATTTCTTATTCTGGATATTCATAGTCCAGGTAAGTATATTAAAGATTCTTTGAAGAGTCTTCGAAGGTTATCATATGCCCACCATTAAGAAGCTGTTGAATTTCATTTAAGCCAGTGGTTTTCCACATCAGTTTACCTTGGCCCCTTTTTCTCTCAATAGCTGTGTTAACATCTCATAGATCAGTGTTAAGAAGAAGACACTAAGTAAAAATCAGCTTTGGAGGTGTAGGATTACTCTTAAGAAACTTATTTTCCATTAGATTCCACACAGAAATGGGCTCATATGGTACTTGATTCTCTCTGAGTGGCTTATTTTCACTTAGCATACAAACACTCTCCAACCTCATCCATGCTGTTGCAAAAGGTATGATTTCCTTTTTTCTTTTTTTTTTTTTTTGGCTAAGTAGTACTGAACAAAATAAACTAACAAAAAAAAATAGAAACAGACTCATATATATTGAGAACAGACTGACAGCTATCAGAGGGGATGGAAGTTGGGGGCTGGGTGAAAAAGGTGAAGATATTAAGCAAAGGGAAAAAAACTCACAGACCAAGACAACAGTATGGTGATTAACAGAGAGAAAGGGGGGTGGAGGAGGTAGAAGAAGGATGGGAGGGGATACATGGTGATGGAAGGAGACTTGGCTCGGGTGGTGAACACACAGGACAATGTACAGATGATGTATTATAGAATCATATACCTGAAACCTATGTGACTTTATTACCCAATGTCACCCCAGTAAATTCAATAAACATTTTTTGAAAAGAAGCTTATTTTATTTTTTCCTTCAATATGATTATAACAGCAAATGGGTAGTCCTGCTTGTAATTGCCAACTGTTGCTGAGAAATGAATTCATGTTAAAGGACATGTGGTTAGACAGTCTGTTTGTAGAGGAAGTTAATGCAAAATAGGGAAGATACAAACAGAAATGCCTTATCATATAACACAATCCAGTGAAATCTATTTTTTTTTGTTTTTTAAATACTGTGTTCAGATTGATTGTTTTATGATATCCTATAAAACTAATTCCATATAAAATACTATTATTGTGTTTAGCCTAACTCTTTCTTTTTCTTTCTTCATTTGACCCCCATTCACTTATTTTATCATTGCTAGAATTACTGATTAGTTCTTTACTACAGTCTAGGTGTTGCCTTACATTTTTAGGAAGAAAAAATCACTCTCTTACCTCTTGTTACTGTTGATCATGTGTCCTATTCTTTAGCTCTTTATCAGTCAGAGTTAGGCCTACCATTTAGAACATGATTTAAGAACTATTGTTCAGGAAGTTTGATGATATTTTCATGTAGTGCTATTGAACCAAATTTTTTCTGGTCAAGTGTTATCAGTGCTTATAAATAACTACCTTGGTAACCAATACACAATTGCCATTTAATGTCTGTTTTAGCTTTATGTGGGCTAATGGCCTTTATAAAATTGTAATTGAGGAGACAACTCAGTTTGTTACGTAGTCTATTTTAGGGGCAAGTTAAACCCCTGGATGGAAATATAATATGCCACATGTAGTGAAATCCATACCACATATGAACAAAAAACTAGAGGAAGGGGCATTGAAAGAAAGTTGAAAAATAGTTTTTGAGCATCTTATACCAATAGTTCTTTGCATTTGTATAGCATTCCTTAATATCTGGTTACATAACTGCTTTCTCTCTCTTTTTAAAATTAAAGCAATGAATTAGGCATTATTATCCTCATTGTTTCAGAGGATTAAACTAGGGCACGGATAATGTTAAATGATTTACTAAACAGTATGTGGTTAAAAAGGGACAGAGCTCAGACTGAAACATTTTTTTGTAACTCTATGTTTATGTTTTTTCTATAGTTAGACATTCATGTCCTTCAAATCATATGCTACAAGTATGTTCTATTTTGTAATTTCTGCCTATTAAATGTTCAGTCTGTTTATCATTTTTGGACTATTCCCCATTTTCATGTTTCTGTCTCTTAGATTTCTGTTGTTGTTTAAGTCAATAGAGCCAGGACTAGGGTGGAATAAATTCAAATGTTCTGTTCTTCAAGTGTTTACAATGCCATAGGAAAGAGAAGCATGCAAAGGAAATACTTTTATGTAAGTATAATTTGTTAAATGTTAAAAAAAAGAGCCTAAAAACGAATGCCCTGTGATTTCATTCAGTAGAAGTGACTTTCTTTGTGATGGTAGTAGGATTCCTAAGGGAAGGAGCATATAAGCTGATTGTGAATTATTATAATAGCATGTATATGTATGGACATAGTAGAGTGAAACAAAACTAGAGTTTAAGGAACTGTTCAAAAAATTGACAAGTATTTGCAAACAGACAACAACAACTTGTATGTTGAGATACTAAGAAGATATTGATTTATAAATTTTTAAAGTATTTTAGAGAGAGGGAAAGGGAAGGAGAGAGGGAAACATCAACGTGTGGTTGCCTCTCACATGCTGCCTGCAGGGAACCTGGTTGCAGGCATGTTCCCTGACTGGGAATTGAACCAGCGACCCTTTGGTTTGTAGGCCTATGTTCAATCCAGTGAGCTACACCAGCCAGGGCTGATTTATAAATTTAAGCTATATGAATAAATTCAATGTCTTGTTCTTTTCTATGTCTTCTAGTTAATTTCATTGTTGCTTTATAATTCTGAGCTTCTGTGAGCCTAAGTTCATTGAACACACACAAACATTTTTTCTCACTTATTTCCAGGAAAGCAGTTGCAGATCATCTCAAGATTTATTTTTTTCTAGGCTTCCTCTCCTGGCTTATCAAAATATTTAGTAGTGGATGGTTTGTTTATCCTGTGTTAGGCACATGATTTATATCCTTTATGTCCTTGGCTAAATTCCTCTGGGCATACAGAAGAGGAGAAAGAAGAGGAGAAACCCTTTTGTTTCATTACATTCTGCCATGCTTTTAATAAACTAAAAGTCTGCCAATGTCTCAGGATGTACTGATTTCTCTAAAACTGGTAAAGAATACATGTGTGCCTAATAAATATTATCACAATAAGAACAGGGCACTTCCACTAGCAGAAATAAAAATGTATAGAACACTTAAATTTTCAAAGCTGTTTGTTATTTCCTGATTTTTTAATCAAAATTAACCTGAGATTATGATGATGAAATCAATGACCATCCTAATATTAATGAAGAATCATGTTGTATAGTAGTTAATTACAAATAGCTAACTTGGCACTACTACCTCCTTTTATTATTTCTCAAGTGCTATAAGTATTCTTAAGAAATAATTAGCAGCAGCCTGTTAGATAAATGAGATTTGGCAAAAAAAAAAAGAGAGAGAGAGAAAGAAAAGTGATTTTTGCTCTTTTTTTAAGATTTTGTTTATTTATTTTTAGAGAGGGAAGGGAGGGAGAAAGAGAGAGATAAACATCAATGTGAGGTTGCTGGGGGCCGTGGCCTGCAACCCAGGCATGTGCCCTGACTGGGAATCGAACCTGTGATGCTTTGGTTCGCAGCCTGTGTTCAATCCACTGAGCTACACCAGCCAGGCTTGATTTTTGCTCTTTTAGTAAACATGTCAGAAATGTAAACAAGGATTTTCTTTCAAAAAACTTAAATTGAGAAGCTACTTTTATGTTGCACATCTTTTTGTTTTGTTTTAATTTTTTCTTTAAGAAATATTGTATTTTATTACATTAACTTTTACCTCTTGTACTCCCCACCCTGCAGCAATCACCACACTATTGTCCATGTATATGAGTCCTTTTACCTTTGCTCAGTTCCTCCACCTGCTAAACACCCCTCTTCACCGACTAGCTGTCATCCTGCTCTCCCTCTATGAATCTGTCTCCATTTTCCTTGTTAGTTCAATTCACCTGTTAGATTCCACATATGAGTAAAATCACGTGGTATTTGTCTTTCTCTGACTGGCTTATTTAACTTAGCATAATATTCTACAGGTCCAGCCATACTGTTGCAAAGGGTACATTTTTCTTCTTCTTTATAGCTGAGTAGTATTCCATTGTGTAAATGCCCCATAGTTGTTTCATCCACTCATGTACTGATGAACACTTGGCCTGCTTCTGTATCTTGGCAATTATAAATAAATCTGCAATGAACATAGGGGTGCTTATGTTTTTACAAATTAGTGTTTTGGGTTCCTTTGGATATACTCCCAGAAAAGGAATTACTGGGTCAAAAGGTAGACCCATTTTTAATTTTGGGAGGTATCCCACACTGCTTTCCACAGTGGCTGCACCAATCTGCATTCCCACCAACAGTACAAAAGAGTTCCCCTTTCTCCACATCCTCACCAGCACTTGTTTGTTGATTTATTGATGATGCCATTCTGACAGGTGTGAGATGATATCTTGTTGTGGTTTTAATTTGCATTTCTCTGATGATTAGTGACATTGATTAGTGACACTTTTTCATGTTTATTGGCCTGTATGTCCTCTTTGGAGAAGTATCTATTCAAGTCCTTTGACCATTTTTTAAGCTGTGTGTGTGTGTGTCTGTGTTGAGTTTTGTAAGTTCTTTATAAATTTTGGTTAGTAACCCCTTGTCAGATGTATTGGCAAATACATTCTCCAATTCTTGGCTTGCTTCTTTTGTTGTTGTTGTTGTACAAAAACTTTTTAGTGTGATGTAGTCCCATTCATTTATTTTTTCTTTTGTTTCCCTTACCTGGGGAGATATATCTGATAGGAATCATGCTACCTAATATCAGGGTATCCTGTAAGGCCATAGTAAACAAAACAGCATGATAATGGCATAAAAATAGACATATAGATCAATGGAACAGAATAGAGAGCCCAGAAATACTCCCATACATTTATAGTCAATTAATATTTAGCAGAGGAAGCAAGCACATACAATGGACTAAAGATAGTCTATTCAATAAGTGGTATTGGGAAAATCGGAGAGATATGTGAAGAAAAATGAAACTAGGCCAGATTCTTACACCACACACAATAGCAAATTAAAAATGGATTAAAAATTTAAATGTTAGACCCAAAGCCATAACAATCATAGAAGAAAATACAGGCAGCCAAATCTTGGACGTTGCTAGTAGCAATATTTTACAAAATGCAAATATTTTAAAACACATTTTGAAATCTCTGAAGTCAGGACATGCTATATTATCAAGTATGTCTTAAAATTCGTAGCATCCAGGCTGAAGGTGTTCATGCATAACATTGCCTGTGAATGTACAAACTTTTTTTCTTTAAAAGATTTTATTTATTTTTTAGAGAGCAGGAGGGAGAAAGAGGAAGACAAAAACATCAATGTGTGGTTGCCTTTCACACACCCCCTACTGGGGACCTGGTCTGCAACCCAGGAATATGCCCTTGACTGGGAATTGAACCAGAGACCCTTTGGTTCACAGGCCAGCACTCAATCCACTGATCCACATGAGCCAGGGCTGAATGCACAGACTTGTCATAGATACTCATATTAACATCATGTCAGCTGAGTTATGTGTATTGATGGTACTTCACACATGTTGCATTTAATTATTATTTTAAAATGTCTTCAGAAATGTAACACTAATTTGACATTGAAATGAAAAGTCGTGTACACAAAAATCTGTGACAAAACAGCTGAACATATATTTTATATCAATGGAGCAAATATCTGTCATTGAAGGAAGAACTATAACCTTATATTTTCTTGCAAAGCAACAATATAGTACTTTACATGGATGAAAGGAAAATACCCTGAAGTAGATGAAGGTCTATTAGATTTTGTTACTAAGATTTATGTAAAAGGATGGCCATCGCCCATAAAGAAATGGAACTGAAGGAAGAAAAGAAATTGCCAAATATCTCAGAATAGATAAAAGAAATTTCAGAGCAGGCAGACTAGTATAACTGATTAATATTTTGTGCAAGTTGTTGATTCACACACTTCCTACTGACTTTGAACAGAAGCTTATTAACTTCCAGTTAGATATGATATAGTTGAGAAAAAATCCAATAAGTGAATAGGGTAACATCATCATCAACACACAGAGAATTAGTGTTCAACACTTGGAAGAAGCCTCCAGAGACAAAAACAGAGGATTACTTTAAGAAAATCACCATTACTTTTGATGCCACGAACATTGCGGGGAAAATTAGGAAAGTTCACAACTCTGAGTCAAAAAGAGATTCAGAAGATTTGAGCTCTAAAAGTGAGAAAGTTTAGGATACTTTAACAAATTTATTTAACTTAAAATATAAGTGATTTGTTCAAAATCATTATATTTATTAAAATTTTGTAGGTTAGTTTTGAATATCGGTTTAGAAAGATATTTTTCCAATTTTATTATGATAACAATATGTTACATCTCAGCCCTGGCTGGTGTAGCTTAGTGGATTGAGCGCGGGCTGGGAACCAAAGTGTCCCAGGTTCGATTCCCAGCCAGGGTACATTCCTGGGTTGCAGGCCATAATCCCCAGCAACCGCACATTGATGTTTCTCTCTCTCTCTCTCTCTCTCTCTCTCTCTCTCTCCCTCCCTTCCCTCTCTAAAAATAAATAAATAAAATATTTAAAAAATATGTTACATCTCTGAGGAGTTGAAAGAATGAATATCAAAAATGTCATGCAATATTAGAAGTTAATCACTGGACACTTTTTCTTCTTTCTGCCTTCATCATAAGAAATTCATTTGAGAAAAAATAGTCATTTTCCTTTGCACAGTTCTCTCAAGAGAAAAAAAACACTATTTTTTTAATAAACAAGAGGAACATACATTTTGTGTTATTATTAAAGCTAGTAAAGTATATTCATTTTTGGAACAAGGGCATTGATATTCTGTATTAAATAAAAAGCCATTGACCCAGAAACCTTTTTATAAGTATAATTAGTTTATCTTAAAATATGTGTTTGAGCCTGTAATTTCTTTCAGGTTATTAATAGGAAAGTATTATTTAGAACCATCAGGAAAATCAATATTGAAACACTTATGCACAGGATAAAAATGGTGTATCATTCTTGATTGTTATTTGATAGGGGAAAGTGCGACCTCTACATGCATAGAGGTCCTACTCTCAATTAAGTATGGTTAAGTAAAAGATTTAGCTTCATTAAAGTCTTTGGCACATTAATTGTTCATTTGTTTGTGGTTGGAACATATCTATAATTATTTTCTGAAGAAAATCTTGGCCTTTTCTATAGTTATTTCCTCAGGTGACATTTAGTGAGGATGGATTTAGATTAAAAGTCTTCAGTGTTAAACCTCAGAGTCCATTCTTTTGATTCTTTCATCAATAACACAATACTATGTTCAATTCTTAGAAAAGATTATAACTGAACTGACAACTGCTCAACTTCTGTGAATAGGTTATTTTTATAATTAACATTGAAGGAAAGTTATTTGAAAGTTAGGCAGTTTATTAATTATTCTGTATTATTGGTGTTGATTAAAACTTTCTTCTTAACTTATACATGTGAGGGATAAAACATTTTCCAATTAGTAACTCTTTACTATGGTGACTTAGAGCCAGGAGGGACCCTACCTAGGCAGGACATATTTAAATATTGGAGGCATGTGGGGCTCCTGCAACTAGCCCTGACGCCTCTTGGTTGATATTTTGTACTTCTCCTCCCTCAAGTTGAGAAGTGGTGAAGATATAGCATTTAGGATGACATATTGCTCAATCTCAGAAAGTCATCATCTCTACTAGGGTTAATACAACAATAGCAACAACAACAGCGGCAACAATAACAACTTATTTTTAAGATTTAAGATGTTAAATTATCTAAAATTTCTAGCATAGGGCCTTATATGTGATAAACATTCAACATATGCTATAATCATAATTGTTATTTTATAGTTAATATTATTTTATCTTTAGTGCAGATAAAGCTCTGTTCTTTTATTTTTCCTCCAATTGTTTTACTATACAGAAATAGCAAAAAAAAAAATTCTAAAATTTGTATAGAACCACAAATGACCCTGAATAGCCTCAACAATCTTGAGAAAGAACATATCTGGAAGTATTCTTCTTCCTGATTTCAAAGTACATTACAGAGCTATAGTATTCAAAACAGTTTGGTATTAGCATAAAAATATACAGATCAATGAAACAGAATAGAATGCCCAGAAATAAACCCATGCATATATGGTCAGTTAATATACAACAAAAGAGCCAAGAATATTCAATGGGGGAATATATTGTCTTCAACAAATGGTATTAGAAAAACTGGACAGCTATATGCAAAAGAAATATCATACACCATGTATAAATATCAACTAAAAATGAATTAAGAATTGAATATAAGACATGAAAACATCTAATTCCTATAAGAAGACATAGTCTATAAGCCCCTTGACATTGGTGCTGGTGATGATGTTTTTGGATCTGACACTAGGAGCTCTGTTCTTTTAGAACACTTTTACTGAACTTCTTGGACTTAATATGTCAGCTTGAAATGAAGACTAAGCACTATGAAATCTGGTTCTATACTTATAAAAATATTAAGAATATCGTCAGAATTATAGAATTTCCTTTATGAGGATTCATGGCAGACACTTTGATTAGATTTATCTCAAACTTGCTTTCCTTGTTAATCAGAAAGCTTAATACAAAATCTAACCTTTCCTAGTTTACTTGTGGTTATTAATATTTCTTAGTTGACTCATGGTATCAATTATTTTTCAGAAATGTGGTTGTATCCTGAGGCCTAATGAGTTGCAAAGACACATTTGCAGCAACAGAGAGATAAGTGAGGCAAGGTTGCTTCTGGAGTTAATAAAAGCATTTCTGTTGAGAGAAAAGTTGGGAATAGATAAATTAAAATTTTACAGATGATCTGTATGGAAATAATAAAAAAAATCCTAATTTTATAAGTATGCAGCAATGCCCAACATGGAAAGTATTATTCTTGGGTGTGTTATTCTTATTACATTCAATTATTTGCTATGCCACTTACTGGGGCCATTGCATATAGCCATGCAGGGTAAGCTCTGCATTACTAGGGTTGGCAGCCCTTGAAACTGTTCAGGGCACGGTCTCTGTGATCTTATAAGTGGCTCCATGTTTATTAGTATGGATGTCCACATGTTTCACAAGATTACACTAATGTAACAAAGCAAAACAACTTTGTGACATAAAGCCCAATTGCTGTTATGTAGCTGTTTATCCATATCAAATTTTCATATTAAATAATATTAAAACAATTGCTTAACAAGTATAATTTTAATGCAAATTACTGTTGTTTAAAATGCATTCCATTGCCCTTTAAAAAGCTAACTTGAATTTACTTGAAAATTGAAAATTAAATATCTATCTAAATGTAGTAGTTTATCATTGGAGAGAACTATGTTTTCCTATTAAAGTTATTATAGCTCTTTTTCAATAGTGAGAGAAGTGCAAATAAAATAAAAATGGCTTTAAATTTTTATAGATATATGTGTTTGGAAGACAATATATCAAGTTGTGAAAATAACACTGAAAAGTAATAGAGACTTTTGTTTACCACATTTACCATGTTTTTTGGCCAATTGCAATTCGCCAATCCCACTAAAATGTGACAAACAAAAAAATAGGAATTGCAATTAAATGGAAAAATACATGTAGAATCTACATTTAAAATAATACAATGGCATTGGTTCTTTATAATTCTAAAATATTTTATTTCCAAAAAATCATAAATCATAGTCTTTCAGTACATATTCATGTAACCACTTGACATATTGCACATACAATAGACAGACTGTGGTTAAGCAAATATGTCACATTGACTCTAACAGATTATCAATACATAAATCATGAACTGCGAGCATCTTTTATTGGGCATTTAGAAGCATAGAGTCTCGCTCTGATAAGCAATTCATGATTTTTTAATGACTATGCATTAATTGATGTCTTTTTGGTGGCATCAGTTAAATACTGTATATGTCTTAAAATGTATATACCAACATAGTTTACATGTTAGCCATTCAATGTGTTACACTGAGCAGTTTAATATTGTGAATGTTCAGTTTCTGATATTTAGGTTGAATGATAATTCTGTTTGGTGATCTTATTTCTGGCAGGTGCTATGCTCCTCTGCTTGCTGCTTTATCTCATAATTTAAGGGAATATTGATTTACTATCTCAATGGGTTGAATGTATCTGGCATTATACATGCCAAATGATGCAAATTTTTCAGGCCCTGAAGGTACTTGACAGATCACTGAAACCAACAAAGTCCCCCAGGTCTTCATTCTGTCTTTCAGAGCTTAAGATGAAAGGATTTATAGCATACCAAGCAACCTGTGCCTTAGTGGAACATTCTGTTGCTGAGCCACAAGGCTAGCTTGCTATTTTTCATTTTCTAAATATCAGCAACATTTTTCATTTCAAGGTAGACTCTAAACTTAGTCTTGTGGAAATTGTATCCATGTCCTGAACATTTATACAGCACCTCTCAGCAGACTTGGGAAGAAAGAGGAAATTAAAACTTGTTTATCTACAAATTAAGGGAAAGTTGTTTTCCTTGAATTATCATAAGAATTATGTAGACAATCTTCTGCCAACAGTAGGAAAAATAATTAGAAATAAATATGTTATGAATGGAAAATCCTGGATTTCCAAGGTAGGGGGAACTCATTAGACATTAGGTTAGACACCGAGGTTCTGGGCCTGGCTCTGCGTCTAGCTAATTTTAGGAAAGATGGCTCCTAAATATGGGTCTCAGTTTCTTGTCGGTAGTTTTCTCGTAATCTCCACCTTTGAATTTGGGGCAGATAACTGCTATGTCTTCCAGGCTCTAATATTCTAGATTTCTATAAACAACATTGTGTGAGGAATTTAAATATCTTTCTTTGCTAAACTCTGTTGAGATTAGATGAGGTGTATAAAAATCATTTTTGGGATTTTTACATATATTCTTCTGATTTCAGAGACAGCAAATTAACCTTTTAAAATTAAACATATATGCAAATATAATGAAATATAACACATGTGTATGTATGTGTGTGGCAATTAAATAAGTTAAACTTGACTCATTTTTTAGAGAGGATTACACCATGAACTCTCCATTTGTGAGAAACTAGAATATTATAATTACTCCATAAACTCTCCTTCCACTCCAAATGTACCCAAAATCCTATTTTTAACACCATAGGTTAGATTTGTCTCTCACTGAATTTTATAACATGAAACACATGATATGTGCTTTTTTGCATCTGACTTTTTTCATTCAGAATTATGTTTCTCAAATTTACCCATATTGCTGCTGTATCAACAGTCCATTTGTTTTTATTACTGTATGTTATTCCATTGAAAGAATATATCAGTTTATTTATCTTGTTGACAACCATTGATTTTTTATTTGAATATTATTGCTCTGAATATTTATATACATACCTTTTAGTGAGTATTTGTATGGGGGGAGATATATATAGAGAGAGTGTAATTATTGGGTTATATTGTGTGCATATTTTCATTTTAATGAGGCACCAGAGAGTTTCTGAAAATGGGTGTTTCGATTTATATCCCCAGCAATATATGATAGTTCCAGTAATAATACTTGCTTATAAACATTCGATATTGTTAAAATGTTTAATGTTAGTCATTCTGTTGGGTGAATGGTGGTTAGTTATTTTTTTTCTGGATGATTAATACATTTGATTAACTTCTCATATATTTATTGGGCATCTTTTTTAAATTCAACTGTGAGTCAGGGAAGCCAAATTTTATCAATGGATTTGCAGTGTAATGGTTGGCTCTATGAAAGTTTATGGTCCTGCAAGATAGCTATAAAATGAGTTTTATTGCTCCTATCTAAAATGTCATGGAATCATAGGACTCAAAAGTTTCCCTAGCCCAATCATAAAATGTCCTTGGGAGATAATGATATTTGTACTGTGTTCGAAGCAGCCCATTCAATTTGGAGACAGCTCAGACTATCATAAAGCTATTTCTTATTGATTCAATATTTGCATTCACATAATTTTGGTCTGATGACCCACATATTGTTTTTTCAGCAACACACATTAAATTGACACTCCTTATTTGTCAGAACTTTATATACTTGAAGAGAGGTATTTCTTTTGCACCCTTAGTTTCTAGGTCTAAAGGCTAACCCTACTTCTTACAACCATCTCACACTGGCCTTGCTTGCTAGACCATTCACTATTCTGCACACATTTCTGTGGACATACTTGAATTTGTCATTGACTTCCCAAATCTGTGTGGTTTAATTGCACTTCGTTTTCTTTGTATCATTCTAAAATGCTGAATCAAAACCACTGTGACATAAACAATTATTAATTTCTAAGGTTGATACAATGCTTAATTAATGTTAAGAAGCTCTGCTATCACAGGAAAAATATTCTATAGAAATGTAAATCATCATTTAATAAAGATCCAAGGACAGAGCCCTCTTTTGTAAGAAATAATATAGCATGTAAGAAAGTAGTAAAAGGAAGTGGTCATTGAAAACACAAGTATGTATTGGTATTTGCAGTCATATTCATTTTGCATTAGACAGTTTGCAATCTTAAAAATATGTAGATATTGATTTTAGCTAAATTACTTAATGTTCTTTTCCTAGAGAAAGTAGTTTTAATGTATTTAATTTAACATGAAGAAAACATGAAGTTAAGTGAAAAATATTGATTTGTTTAAGTGTGTGTGCCCTAGTTCTAATGTCAGGTGCTATTAACTTTATTATTTGTTAAACTCATCATATGACAGATTCTGGTCATTACATATTATTTTAGTTAATCTTCACAATGCAATTATTGCAGTTTTTCAACAGAAAATTGATGTCAGAGAAGATAAGTAACTTTCTCAAAATTGCATTGAAAATAATCAAAAGAACAAAGTTTGAATTCAGGATTTTGAAACTCCAATGCCCATGCTCCTTCATGAAAATGTTGTTCGCTTACTGTGCACATATCTATGTATTGTATTAGTTTCCTAGAGATGCCATAACAAATACCACAAATTGAATGGCTTAACCTAACAGAAATTCATTCTTTTGTAGTTTGGAAGCTAGATGTCCAAAATCAAGTTGTTGGGAGTCTTGATTAGTACTGAAGGTTCTGGTAGAGATTTTGTTCTGTGTCTTTCTTTAATCTTCTGGTAGTTGCTGTCAATCTTTTACATTCCTGGCTTGTAGATACATCACTCTATTCTCTAATTCTGTCTTCACATAGCATTCTGTCTGTGTCTAAATTTCTCTCTTCTTCTGCAGATACTAGTCATTGGATTTAGGGGACACTGTGATCCAGTATGAGTTTAATTTACCTTGATTACTTCTATAAAGACCTGTTTCCAAATAAGGTCAAATCTGGAAGTACCTGGAGTTAAAAGGTCAACATATCTTTTCAGAAAAATGATTTAACTTGCTACCTGAACATATGGGAAAATACATAATGTACACTCATTTGTATAATATTTGGATATAGTTAGCATGGATTAGCAAAATAGTATTATCAATACCAGAAGTTTCTAAAGTTAAAAATAACCTTTGATAATTTACTATCCCAGGGAATATGTCTATGTAGTAATCATAGATATGATGCAATTGCCAATGATAAGAGGATAAACCCAAATTATTTTCAGTAATTTTCAAGCACCAGAAGTGAACATTACAGTCTTAAGTAATTACAATTATTGAATCATTACTCCTGAAACAACTACAATATCTTTTCTAATTTAAAAATAACTGTACTCCAACATAAAATTTATTATCATATTTAAGAAAGTCAATATCTTTATAGATAATTGCCCATGAAGAGTGGCTTAAAATTCATGTCTTCTTACTGTCATTAAATGATTTTAGTTATGTTTAATATTTTCTCTCTTTAAATAAACCAACATGGAAACACAGCCTTTATTAGCACAAATACACATCATGTATACAAATTTGATTTATCTGCAACTGCAGAACTACAGCCACAATTCCTGTTTTTCTTTATAAAGAATATTTAATTGTGCTTAAAAACACATACCATAAAATTCACCATTTTAACCATATTTAAGAGTGCAGTTAAGTAGGGTTAGGTGTATTCATGTTGTTGTACAACATAACCTCTTGCACTTTGTCATCTTGTTAAACTAAAACTATACCCTGTGACAAACAACTCCCCACTTCCCCTCTTCCCTGCCACTGGCAACCAGCACTCTGCTCTCTATTTCTACCAGTTTGACTACTTCAAATACTTCGTATAAGTGGAATCATACAGCATTTGTCATTTCATGATTTGCTTATTTCCGTGGCATAAGGACTCAGATTCATTCATACAGCAGCATGTGACAGGACTTCCTTATTTTTTAAGACTTAATAATATCCCATCATATGTATATACTACACATTCTTTATACATTCATCTGTCTATTCACATATGGATTGCTTCCACCTCTAGGCTGTTTTGAATAGTGCTAGGACATAGATGTGCAAATATCTCTGTGAATTATCTGATATGTGTATATACCTTTCTGAAGTTTTAATCTAAGGATGTTTGAAACTTTCTTACTGACTAAGGTAAGCCAAGAGTAAACTGCAATTCCGATGTTTTCAGTCCTTTTGTAACTCTGCTTCCCCAGCACAATGTGTTTCGATGTTCACTTCTTCTCTTCACCACATCGGATAATAGCTCAATTTTGGCACTCGACTCTCTAGCCTCAGAATATGGCCATTCCTGTAAATAGTTTTAAAATGGAACAAAACCGAACATGTCAACAAAAATCTGTCTGCTCAAAGGCACTCTGTCTAAAGATGCAGTGAAATTTTAGTGATTCAGTCAACATTCAGTACGTTTTTTGAGGGGCCTACTCTGGGTCAGACTCTATTGTTTGGTAATGGAACAGTAAATATATCAGAAAAAAATCCCTGTCATTATGGAATTTATATTTCCTTGAGATATAAGTATATATGACAGTGATGATGATATTGATGATGATGATTATGAGGTATCTGTGTATTCTATTTCAGAGAGAAATACTAATGAGAAAAATAGAGGAAAACAGTAGGAAGTATCAGGGAGGATAATTTTATATGGGGTAGATAACAAAGGTCTAACTGAGGTGACCTTTGAGTAAAGATCTAAAGGAGGTCAAAGAGTGAGCTATGTTTTATCTGAGAGAAGAGCCCTCAGACTGTGAGAGCAGCAAAGGCCAGAGCCCTATGGTGAGAGAAGCCTGGTGAGGAGGTCACTGTGACTCAACAGAGGGGTGAGAAGTAGAAGATAGTGGAAGCAAATAAAGGCAGAGGGGGCACGGTGCTTGTTGGTCATTTTAAAGACTTTGGCCTGTTTGCTAAGTGAAACAGAAAACTGTGGGCTTGTGACCAGACTAGTGTGACACACTCAGACATATGCTTTCACAGTCACTGTGACTGCTGTAAAGGATGGTCACTCTCAGTTAATGATGTGTGGATTACTTTTTTAATGAAATAAGAGGAGACATTTCGACATATGAGAATTAGTCCAACAGAATATTTTCTGCTGGAGGAATTTCAACATATATCAATTACCAGTTGCTTTACAAGCCTACTTTATGTTGTTGGAATTATTCGTGGTGGTTTACTAAAAGGTAAATGATGTTATCTTCTTCCTTCAAGAAACAGTTTAACTCTAATACAAATTTAGTTTCATAAGAGAAGAATAAATAGTATGGGATTTGGAAGAAGAAACATTTGATTTAAGCTGTGGAATCTGGGGCTGCTTCATAGATGGGAATATATTTGACTTAAACCAAGAAGGCATAGTAGAAAATTGGCAGATTAAAAAAGGTAGAGAGACAGGCATTCAAACGAAGGCACAAAAATGCCTTTTTGTTGAACATACTGAAAATACACAAACACTGTGATACTGAGTGTCCTTGTTTCACAGGAAACGTTCTACTTTTACCCAAATGCTCTCATGCCCTCCTACCCGCCGCCCCCCCCCCCCCGCCATGTATTTCAACATAATACTGAAGAGGCAAGTGACCGGGCTAATGAAAGAAAAGGGTTTATTTTTTTTCACTCTCATGCCCCACTACTTCCTAGTTCACCCCACTAGCTTTGTCTCTAATACTTGTCCTACTCCTGTCACTATACGATTCAATGTATGACTTGAATGTAACACATAAATATGTTATTATTTATGCTTATATCTGATTTGATTTATTTTTTAAAGGGTGAGCATTTTCCAAATTCCTTAACTATAAAAAAACTTGTAGGGGTTCTCATTAATTTTTGTTTCCTCTGATTTAGTAATCCTGGACGGGACAAGTTTCTCAACTTAGTTACATTGTAGGTTACATGCATGATCAATACTTGACTGAATGCAGTTTGTTAAGACGTGATTTAACTTTCAGTCTACCCCTTTCTTGTTTTATTGATCTTTGCTATGGATTCATAAAAAGGCTGTAAATTTGTCTTACCTTTATTAAACAGTTCTTAAATATGTAAAGTGGTTTTCAAGAGATGGTTTGTTCATTTAATGACTTTTGGAAAGAAGGGTTTTATTTTTAAATGTACTATTTAGCGGGAAAATACCTCAGAAGCTTTGAGATTATTTCCAGTTCCAAAGAGAGTCTATTTAAGATGACATTTGCACTTGAGAGGTGCTGCAGAAATGGGTTCATCTAGTTAACCTTCATCAGAATTGCCATCCTCTTCTTTAATTCTATGAAACAACTGGTAAAGGAGAAAATGTTAATTAGGAAGCTTTTCAAGATTAATTTTTTTCATTCTCAGAAAGTGAAGTGTTCTCCACTTTCCATGTTAAATAAGGTTCCTCGCTTGGCAACATGGGCTTTGCTGCAGTAATTGTATGCTCCCAGCAAATACTCGATGGTGGAAAAGACAAGTGCAAAAAGCAATTTTTGTAACAGCCAACCAGAACAGCCTGTTCTATTCCCAATAAATTAATGGATTTAACCTTGCAGCTGTAGCAGTGTTATTATGCAAATATTCCCTGAGTATTATGAAAGCCAACTGATTCTCTATAGAGAAAGTTGTTTCTTTCTCCCTGAGAATTCTAAGTGACTAGATAATTGACACATTGTATAACCATGTTAAGTAAAGAAAAAAAATGTTTTCAGTAAATCTACTGAGTTTCATTTTATGTTCCAATGTTTTCAGCAATTTATAGAGGCTTTTACTTAGAACAATACTATTTAGCACAGTAAATTCAAGTGTCCACAGACAACCTCCTAGAAAAAGAAGGAATAAAAAGTATTGTATGGCTCTTTACTTTGTATTATGTTGCTTTTAGTTCATGCAGAAATTAAAATTTCTTTCAATATAGTTCAAATGTAGTGGTCTGCTCATGCTGAATGTCTTTGAAGCAGTCTATTTGTGTTCTGATTTGTGATGGACTAGAGAATCATGCACTAATTATTTGATCAAGCTGTTAGCCACTTTGGTTTTTACAGCTGATCTTAGATTTATACCACATGTAAAACTCTTGCAGTTGAAATTCACTCTTGGTAATTGACCAGTTGTGAAGATCACTCCAAGTGCTCTTCACTGGATTGAAGTTCTATGGCTAATTAAGTCTTTGATGATTGAAAAATATTTTAAAAGAGAAAGCATACGAGTGGGAACATTGATAGCTTCATTGTGGTAAAGCTCCAGTCAGTTGATGGGAAAAATGATGGTCCTGGGAAATAGTTCAGCCATTTTATATGAATGACTGCATATCTTAGTTTTGGTTTTAATATAGCCAATATTCACCTATGTGAGCTTTATATTATTAAGTTATATAAAATCAGTTTTTGCAAATGTATCCCAAAGTTTTTGTAAACCATTATGGACATATATATATATTAAGGATTGTAATTACGGTGCTAGTATAATGGAAAGATCACTAGAATTGAAATATGAAGTCCTAGATTTTGTTTTTGATTTTTTTAACTTCTCAAAGATCTTTTCTTCCTCTATAAATAGCAATGCCTGAAAATAGATTTAAGTTGGACAATATATGTAGAAGAGCCTTATAAAATTTACATCACAATAAAAATGTATTATTATTCCTTGATGATACTTTTTTAGTCCTCACCCAAGGGTATGTTTATTGCTTTTAGAGAGAGAGGAAGAGAGAGAGAAAGAGAGAAAGAGAAAAAGAAAAACCACCCATTGTTTGCCTCCTGAACGGTGTGCAAGCCCCAACAAGGGATCAAATCAGCAACCTAGGTATGCTGCTGGGAAGCAAACACATTGCTTCTTGGTGTACAGATGATATTTGAATTGAGCCACCCATCCAAGGCTATTCTTAGTCTATATTTACAGTCACCAATTTTAAGCAAAACATTTATATGCAATCATTTCAAGTTAATAATTCCTACATTTGCATTCTAAACAAAATATTTTGACACCTTTGTTTCTGTTTTAAACCTTTTATCAAGTATGTCACTATAGTAATATGTTTACAACAACTAATAATAAACCTAATTTAATAAGTATAACATTACAACTGCTTTTTAAAAACTCTGGTATATATAGATTTGTCAAAATTCTTGATTCATGGCACAGTCATAATTTGTCATACATACCCTTTATGCTAGCTATCTATCCATCATTCTTTCTGTTTTATATTTTTATAATATCCTGAATACATTGTACATACTAAACTGTTGCTTATGTAAATGCCTCTCTTCTACGGAATCTCTCTGTTTTCCCCTAGTCCTGCAATGACTTTGCCCTGAATTTGGTATTTGTCATTTTTTGCTTTTAATACTCACGGTTTGACACATGCATTTGTCCATAAACAATATATTTAATTTTGCATGCTTTTGTACTTTATAATCAAGTTGAATTACCTCTCTTGGGACTTTCTTTTTCATTCAACATTATATCATTTTGTCATTCATATTATAATAAAATGTACTTTTACATACATCCCACCTTACTTATTAATTAATGTGATTAATTTTCACAGCTATATTATATTTCATCATGTGAATATACCATTATTGGTTTACTTATTTCTTTGGTTAATGGCATTTGAAGTCTTGTTTGTGGTATTTTTTTGGTTTATTTTCTTTTTTATTTCTAATGTAGACAGTGCTTATATACAGTCCATTCTCATTCATGGTAGGTACTTTTATAAAGTCGACTAGAGGACTGATTCAACCAATACTAAATCATTGCCCCTGGAGGAAACACAGGACTAGGTTGCTGGGAGCCTCTGGTCACACCATTTGCCTCCATCACTTAATGCCGAAGCTCATTTTATGTGTTCCTGTTTAAAACCAACTTATGTAATGGATATTGTTAATTCATTAATGTTGAACTCATGGCCGATTGCAATGTAAGTCATGACTGAAGCTTATGTAACACATGCATTTTCTCCATAAAGTCCCTTTACAGTTTCTTCTTCTTAGGAATACCAGACAGCACTTCAGCTCTACACTTTGGGGCCATTTTAAAGAGAAAAATCACACACACACACACACACACACAGGCAAAAAAAAAGTGGTATTAAATAGGTCACAAAAAGGACATGTATGTATGAGAGATGAAATAAGAAGCCGAATGTCTATTTGTTCATATCAGCTGGAAATGTGCACATAGGATTATAAAAAATTTTATCCCTCTGCACATACATACATCTTGAAGTGACAACAAAAGCATAGCAAATTACAGGTAAATTTTAGAGAGTAGGTGAATTCATAGACACAAACCCACAATTTAAAAGGTTAGATTGTATGTCTTTTACTGAAGTGCTTCTCAAACTCTAAGCTGGTAAATGTCAGATTCCTGAGCCCACCCCCTGAGCTTCTTATTTAGTAGGTTTGGAGTAGGGCCTGAGAATTCACATTTTTAACTAGATTTTTGTTGATGATGATAATGCCAGATCATGGAACAGATGCATTTTGCAGAATTTTTTTTTAGTAAACAGATAATAACAATTCTCTAAGGTATTTACCTTCCCGGAATTGCCAGCTCAAAATTTGTGCTAAATTGCTAAGTCACACTCTTGCTTACTTTTAATTTTACAAATTTTCCAAACTTGCTGTACAAATTTACATTCCATAACAGCAGTATTATGATTATTTCATATTATTACCATTATTTATTATCAGAATTTTTCATTTTTCCCAGTGATATGATTTTTATTTGCATTTCTTTAATCACTGAAGAAGGTGAACACCTTTCCAGTATGTTTTTGCCTTATATATTTCCTTTTTTGCAAAGTACCTGTGTGAAACTTTTGCCCATTTGCCATTGGATATGTTGGTGGGCTAAGTTATGTTTGTAAAGGAAGTGCATACATGTTTAGACCCTCTTTATTTCTAGCAAATTTTGTTTGTCATATATTCTAAGTTGACAATTCCTTTCTGTTATAATATCACAGACATAATCAACTTTTGATGCGTCTACAAAGTAAGCTGTCACTTTGCTATTTATGTGAAGATTGTCTACTTTTTTTTAAGACCGTTTCTCTCTGTCCTTCACAGTTGCTGTACTGTTTAGATATGAATCTGTTTATTTATACTGGGTAGACTTCACTGAGCTCCCTAAATTTTTGGTTAGCATCTTTGATCAATATTGAGGATTCTCATTCCTTACCTTTTCTAACATTGCTTGTGTTCTGTTCTCTCTCTCTCCTCCGTCAGTCCAAAATAACTTTTAACTTTCTCTCTCCATCCTTTATCTTAATTTCTCTTACATATATTCCGTCTCCTTGTCTCTCGATGCAGCATTGTGGATAACTTCTTCATGTATATCTTATAGGTCCCTCTTCAACTTTATCTAAAGAGCTATGGAAACTTAAAAATTTTAAATAATTTTTAAAAAGATTTTATTATTCATTTTTAGAAGGAGGAGAAGGAAGGGAGAAAGAGAGGGAAAGAAACATTGATGTGTGAGAGAAACATCGATCAGTTGTCTCTCCCACACACCCAACTGGGGACCTGGCCTGTAGGCCAGACCTGTGCCCTAACCCTCCACCTGGGATACTAACTGGCAACCTTTTGGCTTGTGGGATGATGCTTGGCCCACTGAGCCACACCAGTCAGGGCTGAAACTTATGAAATTTTAAATTTCATTATATTTTTAGTTCTAAAATTTCTGTTTGGTCTTTTCATACATATACCGATTCATAATAAATTTTATATATTTCTACAAACACAATTACTTTATTTTCTGTGACTGGCAATGCTAATTGTAAATTACATGTGTAGATCACACTTGTGACTCACATTATAGCATTTTTGCTGTGTGTAATGCATACTTCTTGCCCAAATTTTTAGGAAAACATAAGGATGAGCATTATACATGGGTATAATAATGGGTGTAATAATCTCATGTATAATGAGCACAAAAACATGGGTGTGAATTATACACAGAAAAATACATTTCTATTGGTTAAAGCTGCCCTAGCAATTTTGCAACTTTCTAGAGTCTAGACTAGACCATGAGGTGAAGGAAGAAGACTGAACTTTGGGAACCTATAACCAAAGACCTGACCTGAATGAACTCGCCTGGACTTTTTAAATTTGTGACGGAACCCTCTGTAATGTAGCAGAGAAGAAGGTGGAGGAGACCCAGGTAGTGGAGTAATAAACACGTATCCAAGTAATATACCATCAGGTCATGGTAAATGCTATAACAAATAAAGTAAGCTGCGGTAACAGAGAAGAATTGTATCACTGAATGGGTAGTTATAATAAATTGTTAAGGGAAGATATATCTGGTGAGGGGAAATTTCAGCAGAAACTAAATAAGGTGAGGGTGAAGTCATATAGCTGTTCATTTGACGATAGAATAGCATGTGCAATAAAGGGATATAAGTGTACTCTTAACAGCAGAGCTAGCAGTGTGAATTATAACAGCTCATGAGGGAACATTCTGGCACTAATTATTACAAGTGAAAATACATAAATTTTTGCCCCACAATCACACCTTAGAGATTCTACCCCATAGAGAAAAGCCATTAAGTACATTAATATTTATTACATATGTATACTGATGACTACTGTGGCAGTTTTTTTAAATTTAATCTTTATTGTATTTTCCCCCATTATTTAGTCCGCTTATACCCCCTTCCCCTAGCAATCACCACACTGTTGTCGATGTCCATGAGTCCTTTTCCTTTTTGCTCAATCCCTCTACCTCCTAACCTCCCTGCTCCTTAGCTGTCACCCTGCTCTCCATCTATGAGTCTGTCTCTGTTTTACTTGTTAGTTCAGTTTGCTCATTAGAGTCCACATATGTGTGAAATCATATGGTATTTGTCTTTCTCTGACTGGCCTATTGCACTTGGCATAATGTGGGGCATTTACACATTGGAATTCTACTTGACTATCAGAAAGGAGAAGATTTTACCCTTTGCAACATTATGTATGACAGCACTATTTTTAATGGCAAAGACTGAACATGAAGTAAATGCCTATTAATAGAAGTGGAGGGTGGAATAAATTAATATACTATATCATACAATATACAGACACAAAACATGATCTTTAGACATCATTATTAGTATCAGAGAGGTCCATGTGGCTTTTTTGAGTCAAAATATGAAGATGTAAAAAGCTATCTATTATTATTCTATTTATAAACAAACAAAATGCAGAATATATCCCTACAAATAAGTGTATACATTTAAAAATAAATATATATCTAACTTTATCACCACTGAGAAAAATAATGAGATTTGTATGTTGGCTTACTAATATAAATCACTGACGGTGAGAGGATCAAACCAAAAACAGGCAAGAAAATATAATGTATTATAGACTTTCATGATATGTTCACATTTATTCACCTTGGTGAAATTGTATATACCATATAAATACAAAAATACGTATCAACATTCTTCTATTATGTCTTAGATCTTTAGATGATGTGGTCCTTGATGAAAAAGAAAAAATATAAAATAATATATTTGATTGGTCACATTTGCTCACTGGTATTTAATAAACTTAAAATAAATAATCCACTGTCCACCCAAAGAAAACCTACTATCGCCACCAATAAATATCTTGTTCACTTTAGGGAAAACAAAGTAACAAATATATTTATCTAAATAGCCCTTAGAATAAAGAGAAATTTGGAATAATGAAAAGCAGAAGACATTACAAAAAATACCTTGCAGTTAACACAGCTAAAGCTATATGGAGAGAAAATATATAGGCATAAATATTTATTTTTAAAAAAGACTGAACACAAGTAATCTGAACAGTCTAATTAATAATAAAACTAAAAATTTAAAAAGCACAAAATATTTGATAAAAATAAAACTAAATAGATAAGTGTATAGAAATGATAAAAATAAAACTTGGTACTTTGGACATATTAATTCAGAGACTAATAATTTCAATTATTGTTTGTGTCAAATTATAAGACACAAAAAGAAAATGTATAGTTTGGATATGAAAAGTGCAGAAGAGGTACAGAAGATTTCAGAATAATTATGAGATTATAAGATATTTATATAATAATGTTTGAAAATTAGAGATACTGCAAATTTTTAAAATTCTAAATAAATAAAATGTTAGCAAGTCAAAAGATATTGGACTAATTAAAGGTCTAGTAGTATATGTTTCAGTAATAGTAATGCAAGGATAAATTTATATTGGAAAATGAGAAAATTAGAAATGCATTGGTATAATCTATTATAACATCAAATTAACATACAGAACAAATACGAATTTATCTATAGAAGTTGGGAAGCATTTTATAAAATGTATGAACATATTTTTGAATTTGAAAATATAAGTACAAAATTAATTGAGAAGCTACCTAAATATGATAAAGATTTTTGCTAAAAATCAACATTAACTTCATTGTTATAGCTACATATTGAAGAATTTGCAGTCATAATTGGGAAGGCTAAAACATGAAGATCAACCATTAACATTTTTATTCAACATTATTTTTTAGGTTGTTGCTAATGCAATTGCTACACACACACACACACACACACACAAAATATGTGATATTAATAATGGGAAAGGAGAGAAACAATTGGTATTTGAAGATGATTCAATAGTATGCCCGGAAAACTAATACCAGGTTAGAACAAATAAACAAGTAAAGGAAATTGATAAAAGAAAAATATTAAAAAGTATATATCTTTACTATGGTAACCCTTTAAAAATTATAATTGAAAATAAAAATTTCATTTATAAAGAGAAATAAAGTTATAAAAACTTAAATTACAAATGGCTCAGAATCAAAAAGTTTACTATATTATATTGTTAAAGGATAGAAAATAATGTGAATATTTATAGATTCTTGAATGGTATGAAAACATTTTTTTCAAAATGAAGTGATCTAACACTTGAATTAAAATTAGTCCCAAATTTTTATGGTGACATATGGTCTCGTGTTTTGGAGCTTAAGAAAAGTAGGGAAGGACACAGTAGACTTTTCACAACCATTACTTAAATCTGGTGGAAATAGAAGGGGTAGAGAAATGCTATGAATGCTTTATACATCGCTGTGCTGAGTTGTTTCTCCATGCTTTTCACTTTTGTCAAAGTATAGTAGCATTTTGTTGTTCTTGTTAAGTATGCATGAGCTTTGGATGCAGAAAACTTCTATACTTGTCCATGCTTATTCTTTATTTACTAGCTCCATTTCCTTGGGAAATTTGCTTTACCAATCTAAGCCTCAATTTCCTCATTTTTAAAATGGGGATAATAATGGTTATTTCCTCTATGGTTGATGTGAGGGTTAAATAAACTGTATGAGTATCTAAGGGCATAGATTAGCAGAATGTTCACTCTTAATTACTGGAAACCTTTCTGTCTTATATAAAAGGGGCCTCATTCTCATGGTGCTTCTTGTCCAAACTATTTGTTTAATAGTTTCTCCCAGGTAGCTATGGTGTAAGGGGAAAGGTGTCAGGTTTTAAATGCGTGAGCACTGAACTTAGTTAAGTTGAAACTGGCACATTTCTGCATAAGTAATAATGTTTTTTTAAATAGTTGATGGCCATGCTATTATTTAGCTAATTTTCATAAATGTTTATTATAGGCAGCCTGACAAATTTATATTTGTGACCTCATAAAATAATGGCTAAACCAATGAAGTTGCAAAAGTTGAAATTTTGCTGTTTCTTGACTTACATGGGGCCCGTAATATTCCTGGCCTGACCAGACATTTATTTAGTGAAAAGATACATTATCATAGTACCTCCTGGTCATCCAAAATGGTTGATGAAATATATCCTTGGAACTATGATTCTCATGCATGAAGATGGATAGAAATCATCTTCAGATCATGGACGCTAGCACATCATTTAACTTCATTTTATCGATGTGTTTTAGTTCATTTCCAAGATATTTCATTCTTGAAGCACACTAACAAAAACTAGGAAGATAACCAGATATGGTTACCTACTGACAGATAATGTGAACAATTTTAATAATTAAATCTCTTCATAGCAACTTCTTTTATAATTTTTAGAAGTGTTATGAAAAATGGGGAGGGACAAGCAAAGAACAAGAACAGAGGACTCTTGGGCATGGACAATGGGGGGATTGGCTGTGGGAATGGAGGGTGATGGGGTAGGGGAGCACAATGGCGAAAAGGAGGGACAACTGTAGCTGAACAACAATACATAAAAATTCTTTTGAAAATTGCTTTTATTTCTTTTTAGTAGATTTAAATCCACTTTGACTAAATCATATGCAATATATATTTAGCCTTTAAGTTAATATTCCATTTAAAAGAACCTCGACATTTGAATGGAAATCTATTGTCTTTTAAGTCCAGTCTTCCAAATTCTAGTTAAACTCATGAATACCCAGTGCTAGGTGGTAGCCGCCACATGTGGGAAACTCTTGCTCTATGCCCAGGCATGTTCCAATCTCTCTTGTCACCATGATACTCCCTCCCATTCAAAAGGGCACTATTTTAAGTACATTTGTTTATTAATTTAATTGCTTTGTTTGTTGTGATGGTGGTCTGAAAACAGTTATTCCAGGAAGGAGTCTTGACTTTGCCCAATGTTACTGTTTTACAATTTATTTGACTACTACCCTGTGACAAAATCTGTCGTTATTATAGTTTATTGCATTTCTCTTATTTTATTTTCAATTTGAAAGTCCAAACTCAACTGGCTATGACTGCTTCTGGATATTTTAGTCATGCTATATTTGAGTCATGCTCAAAATTGGTGCTCCAAAAACTGAAAATGCACACAATGGCTTGGAAAGTAATATGATGAAAATACATGAATTTTGGTCATGAGATTTTTTAATAAAAGGATGTAATAAATAATACAAATAGAGCATTCATTGAAGAATTTTTTTCAAAAGATTTTATTTTATTCTATAGAACGGTGAAGGTGGGGAGAAGAGAGGGAGAGAAACATCAATGTGTGGTTGCCTCTCACAGTCCCTCAACTGGGGACCTGGTCTGTAACCCAGGCATATGCCTGACTGGGAATTGAACCAGCAACCCTTTAGTTCACAGGCCAGTGCTCAATCCACTGAGCCACACCAGCCAGAACTGAAGAAATTTTTTTTAATGCCGAAACCAAATGCTGTAATTATATTAGTGAAGAAGGACATAGAACCCATATGTCCACTTTTGTATATCTTACATTCTAAAATGGATACTAATATCAATTAGGCAAACCACACACACACTAAACAAACAAACAAACAAACAAACAAACAAACAAACAAACAAACAGAAGCAGGTTTTCTATGGCCCGGTGTGTATGGGTAGGGCTTAACTCAGAAGAGAAAAGTGTATTTCAGTCAGAGGGAGCAGAATAAGTAGGAGGCACTGAGCAGCTGAGAGAATGCTGGCCCAGAGAGACAGGGGGCAGCAGGGAGACAGATGGGAGAACGAGGTGGGCCTGATAGCCTTGCAGAAGGCTACAAGTCAAGGAGAACCAGTGCCTGGGACAAAAAACTCAATGACTGTTAGATTCCTTCTTTTTGTCAATAGTTACCTGTAATCAGTTAAAATTATCTGGGGTTTTTTATGTAACACATACATATCTTTCCATATATAAAAATTTAAAACAGAATTTTAAATTTATGCTGATGACTAAATAGGGCATAATCACTCTATGAGGTATAAATTTAGATGTCCCTTAATTCATTCCTTTTTTTCTCTTAGAAACTCAACAAGAATTTTTGCTAACCAGTTCAAGATGAAAACAACGCTTACTTTTATATTAAAATTTATCAATCTCTTCATGGTATCAACAATATGATTATACATTGGATATCATAGTAGAATATTAAATTAATTTCCTCATTTTAAAATTAATGACTGATTTAATTTTAAATATTGCCTATAATTAATTTTCACAGCTCATAAAGATACTGGACATCTACCAAATTGCATTTGACTAATCTCTCCTGTTACTGAGTACAAGAATTCCATGGATATTAGCAGCAAGAGTTAGTAGGCAGTGAGGCTTCAGAATGCTTTCAATCTATCATGCAGCGGTTCCTCAATTCCTTCTCAAAACAGCTCCTCCCCAGTGTTCTGCTCTTTGTTATTAGATGTAACCTCTATGTAGGATGTTGCAGTTCTGAAATTGAAGACAATTATTATCTTGATAATTTGGTATACTCCTGTTGTGAGGGGGTATACCATTTAAACATCTCAGCATCAGTTCATTGATTTTGTTGAGGGTCAAAGTTAGAAGCATCATCAATAATCTCAGTACAACATAATGCTATGCATAGTACAAAGTTTAAATATTTATTCACTGAGTTGACTCTTACAATGGCAAAGGGAAAAGCACAGTTAATAGGATAATAAGTACCTATGGTCATATTTAAGCAGATTTAGCATGTAGACTCGTGATATTTACATGTCCTAATCATATGTTTGGTTTCTTTTATTATGTATAAGCATGAGAAATCATTTTCTATTTTAAATGCTCTATTTTATTATTACAATGACAAATATTATAAAACAAATACTAAATTTTTTAAAGGTATTTTACTAATTATGGCATGCCTACTTGGTATTAGACTCTGAAAGAAGCCCAAATGCCCATTTAAATAAAAAATTCAAGATAACTGGAAATTTAACCAGAGGTAATAGTGACCAAATTGAACCTATTTTAACACCTTATCTTTGGTTTTTGTATGCTTTTTAGCATTATACAATAAAAAAATGTCAAGATAAGAAGGAAAAACAAAATTACAAGATAGTAACAAATAGTAAATTAACTTTAATTCCATAATACAATTATGATTTATATATATTGATAAATTTATAGAACTGCAATAGATAGGTAGGTAGGTAGATAGATAGATAGATGATAGAGAGATATGTGTTGTGCATGCAATTAAATATATTTTTTTAACATTCTGGATCCATTTGGTATTCCCTGAAGTTTGCCTTGGTACTATAAGAATGGAAATATATAAGTAACTTTTACAAAAGAAATGGTAGTTCAACTTGACAATTCTTAATCTTACTTTAACACTAAGACCAATATTCATCATACTGTGCATTCAATTTAAAGTGAAAATGAAAATCCATTTTTTTGAGCTATAGAGTGTTCAAAGCTCAGGTTGTTTAAAATAGCTTAGATTTTTAACATTGTATTAGAAAGAGTTTTCAAAGAAACATTTACATTCATTTCAATTTTTAATTTTTGTTAGGTTTCAATGTATTACATTTAGGAAATACATAGGCTTTCATTTTCTCTCTCTCATATGCAGGTACTTACTAATAGAATTTTGCCATTTCTGCCAATAATTTTACATGTTACAAATCACACATTTTCTTTATACATAAGTTTCTTTGTATATACTAGGTGCATATTTTTTTTTCTAAAAATAAGGTCTTGAAACAATAAATGACATAAATTATAGTTATTGAACCCTTATGCATTATGTTTTTATTGATAGTATTTGGGGAGATTCAGCTGGTTTAACTAATAAATATTACCTTTATTTGATCAACACAAATTACAGATTAACTGCTTAAACAGTTATTCAAACTTCTTAAAGGAATAAGTAGCCATAAACCCCTGCAAAATATCAGTTTGCAAAGATATGTGTGATTCATAAGTTAAGGTCATATATTCATTGACACTGTTCCTACTGGAGTCTGTTAACCCTATCATAAAATTTAATTCAAGTATTGTAAGCCACTTTGTTTAACTATATGTAGCCATAATAAATATAATTGAGTTACTTTAAACTATTCAGACTTCGCAGTTATTTTAAATATCTTCACTTAGATTAGTGAGTTTTTTATGTATTTTCAAAATAAGCTATAATCAAATTAAACTGTGTTTCATTTTCTGTACTTTCCTGAGACTAATGTGGCAGCTTATTGAAGAGAAATCATCTTTTTTTTATTGTTGTTCAATTACAGTTGTCCCCATTTCCCCCCATTGCTCTCCCCTGCCCCACCCACCTTCCCGCCTCAGTCAGTCCCTAACCTGTTGTCCATTACTATGGTCATTCATACATCTTCCTTGACTTGACCCTTCCCCTTCTTTCCCCTGTAATCCCCCTCCCTGCTCCCCTCTCTGGTCACTGCCAGTTTTTCCCAACTTCCATGTCTCTGGTTCTATTTTGCTGATTTGTTTTGTTCATTAGATTCCACTTATAGATGAGATCATAATGGTATTTGTCTGTCACCACCTTCCTTATTTCACTTAGCATAATTCTGTCTAGTTCCATCCATGCTGTCATGAGTGGTAGGAGTTCCTTCTTTCTTCCTGCTGAGTAGTACTCCAATTCTAAACATACCATGGTTTGGGGATCCACTCATTTACTGATGGGCACTTAGGCTGTTTCTAACACGTGGCTGTTATAAATAATGCTGCTATAAACATTGGGGAGCAAAGGTTCTTTTGAATTGGTATTTCAGGATACTTAGGGTATAATCACAGCATTGGTATCACTGGATCAATAGGCTCTTCCATCTTTAGTTTTCTGAGGAAATTCCATACTGTTTTCCACAGTGACTACACCAGTCTGCATTCCCACCAACAATGTACTAGGGGTCCCTCTTCTCCATATCCTTGTCTACACTTGCTGTTTGTTGATTTGTTAATGATGGTCATTCTGACTGGTGTGAAGCAATATCTCATTGTGGTTTCAATGTGCATCTCTCTGATGCTAGTGATGTTGAACATCCTTTCATATATTTATGTGCCCTCTGTATGTCCTCCTTAGAGAAGTGTCTGTTCAAGTCCTTTGCCCATTCTTTAATTGTAGTGTTTGTCTTCCTGATGTTGAATCATATGAGTTCTTTATATATTTTGGAGATCAAACCCTTGTATGAGGTATCATTGATGAATATGTTTTCCCATACAGTTAGTTGGTTCCCTTTTCATTTTTATGATTGGGTTCTATGAATTATAGATAGTACCTGGGATATGGCAGTTATGTATTGATTAAATGTGTAGTCTTTTAAAATTCAATACACATTTCTGAAAAAAATATTAGGAAATTCTGAATGGAAGTTTATTGTCTTATTTTGTAAGGAGCCTGACTCAAACCAACAAGCTCTATCATATTTAACATTGAGACATTAGGTGAATTCCCATTAAAGTCAGTAAAAAAGACAAGAGTTTTCATGTCTCCTGATCACTGTGAAAAAGTAGATTTTTCAAAAAAAATTTGCTTTTACTTTTGCTCAAAATTTTTTTCTTTTTGTTTTATAAATAGTTAGAGGAGACAGTGTTTTGTGGGGCAAAAAATTAATTTCAGATTTTGGATCCAGTACTGGCTGGCTGTTTAATCTTGTCCAAGACAATTAATATGTTATCTTTAAAATCTAGTGAGTCACAACATCAACAACAAAAATCTATCTTATGATGTTGTTACAAGAGCATCCTGAGGAAAACACTTTAAAGGGCAATATTAGATTTGTGATGATTATTAACACTAACAGAAAAAAAGCATATTACTTACATTTTGTCAATTTTGAACCTGCTTTATTTCTCCCTCATTAACTGTACATTCTCTTCACCCATTTTTTAGTATTCTCTCCAGATATGCTTCATCTTCTAGATTCTCCACCCTGATGGATTTTTTGTTTATTTTATTGATTATGCTATTACAGTTGGTCCATTTTTACTCCCCTTTATGCCCCTCTGCTCTGCACCCCCTCCTCCCTCCAACATCCCCTGCTTAGTTTTTATGTCCATGGGTCTTACATATATGTTCTGTGGTTTCTCCATTTCCTATACTATTCTTAACCTCTGCTTGTCTATTTTGTATCTACCAATTATGCTCTTTATTCCCTGTACCTTTTCCCTCATTCTCCCTCCTCCCCCTCCTCACTGATAACCCTCCAAGTGATCTCCATTTCTCTGATTCTATTCCTGTTCTAGTTTAGATTAAAGATAAGGAGAGAATCTTAAACTCAGCAAGAGAAAAGGAGAGAGTTACCTGCAAAGGAGTTCCCATAAGACTGTCAGTTGATTTCTCAAAAGAAACCTTACAGGCAAGAAGAGGCTGGAAAGAAGTATTCAAAGTCATGAAAGGTTAGGACCTACATCCAAGATTATTCTATCTAGCAAAGTTAACATTTAGAATGGGAGGGCAGATAAACTGCTTCCTAGATAAGGTCAAGTTAAAGGAGTTCACTTAGCTCTTATATGAAATGTTAAAAGGACTTATCGAAGAAAAAGAAGATGAACAAAACTATGAACAGTAAAATGACAAACTCACAAGTATTAACAACTGAACCTAAAAATCTACCCTGATGTTTTTAATAGTGTTTTCCCTGTGTTTCGAATACCCTTTTTCTATGATCTCTGTTCATAGAAAAGTAGTCCTCAGCCTTCCAGATAACTAACTGTTCCATCTTCTAACTAGACAATATATTTTTTTTGCTTATAATGGAGCTTCTCACATTCTTCTTATTAATTACAGCCTTCAGTGTCTGAATCCCTTGCCTCTCCAGAATAATCTGAATCAGCATTGTGGACATCACCAGGTATCTTGTTAAAAATGCAGAATCCTAGGACACACCCCAAACCAAGATCCCTGGGTGATTCCCAAGCACATTACAGTTTGGGGGTGGAGAGAAGGTGAAGACAGAGCTTCTCTTTCTTGCCTTAGTACCCCCCACAAGGCTCTGCATCATCCAATTCATTGCACGTAGTAGGTATTCAGTAAATAGGTGTTGAGTAAAACTGAGTTTCATTTTAATATTGTGAAGTGAGGAAAATTTGGTTTTAGAATGGTCAGATATTAGGAAAGGGCATTTTAAAGTCAGAGCAAGAAGAAGGCTATTCACCTGGCTGGCATAGCTCAGTGGATTGAGTGCAGGCTGGGAACCAAAGTGTCCCAGGTTCAATTCCCAGCCAGGGTACATTCCTGGGTTACAGGCCAGAACCCCCAGCAACCGCACATTGATGTTTCTCTCTCTCTCTATCTCCCTCCCTTCCCTCTCTAAAAATAAATAAATAAAATCTTTAAAAAAAAAGAAGAAAGCTATTCATTATTGAAGCCCCTCACATCAACTAATCAATATTTCTTGATCATCAACAACTACTGTACTTTTTCATGCATAAAATATTAGTATGGATCCTTGATCTTATAAAAGAAAAGATCTTCAGTCTAACCTTCAGCTTTAAAGAATTCATTTAGATAGCTGAATCAAAATGTGGTTTGCTTTGTCCTTGTTGTAAATATTTAATATATGCTATTAGAAGTCATGGCAGAACTTTAAGGCCTTGTGCATGCAAGAATGACTGGTAAATATCATGATGTGATTTCATTAAATTATTTAAACAGATCAATTCATCATTTGTCTTGGTTTTTACTAAAGTGTTGAAAGAACCATAAGCAACAATTTCTCATTTACAATTAAAGTAAGACAATTTTGGAATGTAAGATAATTTTTTCTGTATGATTTTAAATCAATTATGATTTTTTTCTTCCACACTTAAAAAGATTCTTGGGGGGTAAAATTCAATTAAAATTTTAAAAGGGTTAACAGTACCATTAATTCATTTTACCTGTCTGTATATGCTAATTATTGTGAGTTAGCCCATCTCTAATTGTAGGTAGTTTCATTGCCTAGAAAATTGCAAGTCTGCTCATTCTTGCTATAAGTTGATATGTGCTTAGGGAACAGAAACTAATTTTAACATTAGCTGAAGCAAAATGTTATTAGGACAGCTAATCTGATAAAAAAACACCCCAGGCAAAAGTCCCTTTTTTTGTAATGTAATGCTATTTTAATGGAAATGGCCTTTTTATGAAATACAAGTGACAAAGACTTGAATAATGCCTGTGAGATTTTTATTTAATTTTGTGTTTAATAATTTGTTAATAAAGGGAGAGCAGGAGCACTTCATTCTTACGATTTTAGATATGGAATGGATTTTTAAAGTAGAATTGTAATGTAAACATTCACTTTTATTTAAAATAACTTTTTTAAATAACAAACCTAGGCCCTAAATGATCTTCTTAAAAGGTGTGTGTGTGTGTGTGTGTGTGTGTGTGTGTGTGTGATGCCAACTGTAAGTAGAAAGGCTCTGGGAAGGATGTCATATTTGTAACGTTTGTCATCACTGCTCTTTTCCATTCAGCAATTTTCCTGTATTCACAGATTTGTGCAACCGTCATCAAAATTGATTTTAGAAGATCCTTAGCACCCCTTCTCAAAAAAAAAAACCTGTAACAGTAGCAGTCATTCTTTATTTCAACCCCCAACCCCAGCTTACAGCCACAGGCAATTGTTAATGCACTCTCTGTTTCTATACATTTGCCTCTTCTGGACTTTCCAACTCAGTGTAATTGTGCAATATGTGTCTTCTGTGACTGTCTTGTGACTGGCTTCTTTCACTTAGCATGATGTTTTCCAAGTTTTTCATGTTGGAGCATGAATCCATTTCATTATTGTTTATTACTGAATAACATTCTGTTGCTGTTAGGTACATTTAATTTTCCACCCATCATTTGGTGGCTATTTGGGTTATTTCCACTTTCTGGCTATTATGAATAAAGCCGCTATGAACATTTGTGTGCCAGTTTTTGTGTGAACACATTTTCATTTTTTTAAAGTATATTCTGGTAGCTAGGAATGGGATTACAGAGTCTTAACTCTGTTTACCATTTGAGGAGCTGCCAGACTGTTTTCCAAAATATTTCATCATTTTATATTCTCACCAGCAATGTGTCAGAGTTTCAATTTCTTCATATCCCCTCCAACACTTGTACTTATTTTTTTTTTTTGATATAGCCATCTAGTGGGTATGAAGTGGTATATAATTCTGGTTTTCATTTGCATTTCCCTCAAGGTTAATGAACTTTTAATATGCTTATTGGCAATTTGTATGTATTTGGAAAAAATCTATTCATATTTTTGCTCATTTGTTAATTGAGTTACTTCTTATTATCGAGTTTTTAGAGTTTTAGATATGTATAAGTAATCTGAATAAAAGTCTATTATTAAACATATGATTTGCAAATATATTTCCTAGTCTATGGGATGTCTTTTCATTTTCTTGATGGTATCCACTGAAGCACAAAAGTTTTTTTTTAATTTTAATCGAGTCAGATTTATTTATTTGTGTCTTGTGGTGTCTGTCATATGTGAGAATACATAGCCTGATCTAAGGTCATGGAAATTTTTTCCTGTATTTTGTAAGATTCTTATCATTTAAGCTCTTACATTTAGGTTTATGATACATTTTGTTTTAATTTTCGTGTATGGTGTGAGACAGGGGTTCAGCTTTATTCTTTTGCATATGAATATCTAGTTTGCTAAGACCATTTGTTGAAACAAATTTTCTTTCCCTATTGAATTATCTTGGTTTCCTTGTCAAAAGTCAACTGACTAAAACTATACTTCTAATTCTATTCCATTGATGTCTGTATTTACCCTTAGGCCAGTACCATGTAGTACTAATTTACAAAGTCTGTAACTTTGTAGAAAGTTTTGAAATTAGGAAGTATGAATCTTCTACCTCTTTTTTTCCCTAAGATTGTTTTAGCTATGTTGGGTACCATGAATTTGTGTATGAATTTAGGATCAGCTTATAATTTCATAGGGATTTCATAGATACTACATTGAATCTTTAAATTAACCTGAGGAATAGTGTCATCCTAACAATCTTCACAGTTTTACTTCATAAATGTAGAGTGTCTTTCCATTTATCTAGATATTAATTTATTTTTAGTAATTTTTGTAGTCTTCACAGAAAATATGTTTATACCAGTTTTGTTAGAATTTGTTCCTGTGTATTTTATTATTGATTTTTAAAAATATTTACTGTATATGCTGTCTTTTGTTGACTTCATTTTTTACTTTTTAATTTTTATTGTAGTAGAGAATTTAACATGAGATCTACTCTCCACAAATTTTTAAGTGTTCAATCAGTATTGTTAACTATGTGCATAGTGTTGTGCAGATCTCTAGAACTCAATAATCTTGCATAGTTGAATATTTACACGCATTGACTACCAGCTCACTATTTCCCCTTCACCTCCTCCCCTGGATACCACCCACCATTCCACACTTTGCTTCCATGCGCTTGACTCTTTTAGGTGCCTCATGAAAGTTAAACCATGCAGTGTGTTCCATTGGTGGCTAGGTTGTTTGCTTAGCATAAAGTTCTTAATGTTCATTCGTGCTGTAGCATGTGCCAGATTTTTCTTCCTTATTAAGGCTGAAAAATATTCTATTGTATGTATACAATATTTTTATTTATTCTTCTGCTAATAAACTTTTAGGTTATTTTCGTATCTTAGCCATTATGAATAATGAATATAGAAATGCAAATATCTCTCTGAGATCTTAATTTCAATTCATTGAACAAATACCCTCAAATGGGATTGCTGGATCATGTAGTTTGTTCTCCTCTTACTTATTTCTTTTGAGGATCCTCCATACTGTTTTTTCATAGTGGCTGAACCATTTACATTCCTGTCAATAGTGCACAAGGGATCCAGTTTCTCCACATCCTCACCAGCACTTATTACTTTTTGATTTTTGATAATAGCCATTCTGAAAGGAGTGAGGTGATATCTTATTATAGTTTTAATTTGCATTTCCATGATGATTAATGATACAGAAAAATCAATACAAAACCTATAAAAATTATATGGCATTGTTTTACAGAAGTAGAAAATTATAATTTATTAAAGATTTATACTCAATTTAAAAAAAAGATTATAGTTATAAGCTGTATTTTATGTTATTACTGTTATATATATAACACTAATATATCCAACAAATCCAAAAATAGATGGTTACAGTTATTACTTTATTAATTTGTTAGCTTTTAGAGGTGCTGAAAGATAAAATGAAATTACATCTTTATAGTTTTTGTTATATTAACCTTCTTTAACATTTCTTTTTCTGTGGATTCAAGTTGCCAACTGGTTTGGTTTCCCTGGGATGATAATCATTTAGTAGGACTCACGTTGTCCCTTTCACCGGCCTCTCTGTTCATCTGTCTCCAGAACACATGCAGCTGTTAGGCTCCAGTAATTGCAGGCATAGTTTTTGAGGCTGGTCTCTGAGGTTATTCTGATTCAGATAGGGCTATTTTTAACTGTCCTTTTCCTCGTTCTCTTTAATAAACTATTTGGCATATGGTTTGGTTTGTTGCTTCCTTGAAGCTGCCAGCCTTCTCTTAATTGCTTGCCTCTAAGGATCCATTGTTTCTGACAGCACCCATTAGGCTTGAAATTCCCCATACTCTGTTCAAAATGAAGTCAGTTTCCTTGAGAGAGCTTCACATCACTCTGTTTCAATGGTCTACCTCTTCCACCAGACAAATCTCTGAACAATTCCTCAAGAGCTAGGCTAGGGTCAAGCGGCCTGATCCTCTTGGAGTGTTATCCCTGCTGTAGAAGCAGAGTGCTCTGGGGGACAGTAGCCTTTGCTCTTCTTGTCTTATCTGCCAGCATAGAAGTTCACCCTACAAGTGAGCTGAATCAAGGCTGATTGGGTTAAGGCAGTCCTGGCCTGTCATACCTGTCAATAAAAACTCTGTGTCATGAGTGGGGACCGGGTGCAAAAGTGATCCCACACGTTCTTAGCCATACTTGCCTGGAATTTAGTCTCTACCATGCAGAGCGGGAGGATGGTGATAAATGATGGCAGCCTGGTCTCCTGTAGATGTCACATAGCCCTTTGATGAGAGCTGGAGGGATTGCAGCCTTGTCTTCTTGGCCTCACCCTCTTGTGGATCTTCCATCACATGGAGCTGGAGAGGGGGAGGAGAGGAAGCAGGTGGTGGCCCAAGTGCAGACTATTACTATCTGTACTGACATTTAGTGTATTTTCTTAAATAAATGTCTCTTTTTTTTTCACTGTGCACTGTTAGGACAAATTTTATAGGCTTTAAATGGCTGTGTTTTGTAATTTTCACCTATTGGGGTTTTCTCATTGGAGAGCCGTGCTCTCTGCAAGCAGTCTATCATCTATGTCTGTTAGCATAGGGGCCCCATGTCAAATGTACTGAGATGCCATGGGTTCCGTGGACAGAGGAAGTTTGGGAGCTTTTATACTAGGACAAGTTACTAAATTATCTGTACCCCCAAATTTACATCTTCAAAAATAGAGATAATATACTACTCAAACAATGGTTTTGATTAAGTGGAATATATCTATAAACATTCCTGTCACATATGGAACTAATAGCAAATTTGAATACTTTTCACTTATATCTTATATGTTTGTTACACATCTACTATGTTTAAATGGTATGTGAAATACTATAATTATTATAATAGCTTTTAAATATTTTAGAACTTGTTTTGCTCCATTTTGTTCCTTAATTCAATCGGATTAAAGTTATCGGTATACAGTATCCTGTTTGTAGAGACAGAGGTAAACTCATGTTTACATGAAATTCAACAAATATATTGTAAGTACAAACCAGCAAAAAAAGAAATACATGAAAATCCTCTGCATCCCTTTAAGTCTATAATCAAAGTATAAGTCTCAGTTTATGATATCTCCTGGGAATGCAGACCCAGTGGGAAAAAATGACCCAGTCCTGTCCTTGGGAACATCAGGTCTTCACATCTGGTCATTACTCACCAGGATTCTCTTGGCCTTGATCATCATTGCCTAATTTGGGTACATCTAAAACCGAAAGCCAAAGCCCATGCAGCTTGAATGTATGGAAGCCTGTAGTTTTTATGACAGAGAGCTTACTTCCTTTAGTTTATTAATTTATGTCAAACTTTTAAATATTTTTACTTAGTAGAAGTAGTTTATAGGGTCCTGAGTCTTTCTTAAAATATATTTTATCTGAAGCTCCAAGAATATTCTCTTAAATACTGTTTAAAAATTGCCCCCTTTTTAGTCCTTATTTCACTACTAAGAAATTATCCAGCTCTAGTATTCAGAATCTATACCCAAGGAGCTCATGCAACTGTTGTTTCTCACTGGCAAAAATTTAGATAAGCAATACAACTGAAATTATATTGGAAAGGTCAATGTGACATGGTGTTTTTGAATTGCCTTTTAGCAGCACTAAAAATACATAGTTATTATTTAAAACTAGGGAGTGAAATTGAAGCAGTAAGATCATCCTCTCCCAGTCAGGAATCACTTAGCTAAAAGAAAGGGAAACCTACATCTACTTAAACTAACTACACAAAAAGAGGTTCATCCTGAGGATCCTAATAGCAGAGAATCCACTTGCTGGTGATATTGGGCCTCACCAGGTCTAGAAAGCTGTCTTTAGGGACGTCTCTCTCTTTCCCTCTCTCTCTGTTCTTTTTCTTTGCACACATTTCTTCCATTCATGTCTGCAAACTAGTTCTCTTTGTAAGGCCCTCAGTTTGTGTACTTTTATAATTTTAGGCCATCTGTGTGTGGCTTCACCTTTCCCAATTCCCAGCTTGGGCCCTCTTTTGCTGTACATTTCCCCATCTCTTCTCTATTACCTCAATGCCTCAGAATAGGTGACCTAATTCCAAATTCCACATAGAGAAATATAATTGGCTGAATTTGTATAAGTTGTCTGTTCTTGGGTTAATTACTGTGACTGAAAGGATGAAGTCTGTGTTATGTTGCGCTGTTCTTATGAGAGTTATTGATAGAACTGGTTCTCTAAGAGAAAAAAGTCATCTTGCAAATCTATTATGTGCTGTCTAGTAAACTCCTTAAGGGAAGAGATCATCTCCTATTAATTCCTTTCCCCAGCACCTTGCACAGTTTTAGAGTGAATATTGAATAAAATAATCTTCATTTCAAGGTCAATTGGCATTTTCCTTCTACGAGGTGTTGGTATTGACACAAATACAAGATTCCAGTCCCCATACCACTTTTTATTTTGGTGGATATTATTTAGGTAACTTTTGCCATTAAAAATGGTCAACCTTTTTTTTTTAAGTGAACATCTTTAAGCGCACCTGGAAGGACATTTTCCATACCTGGTGATGGAGCAACAATGACAGTGCCACCATACCTATCCATTCTTCTAGACCTGTGATTCCCAACTATTTTTAGCAGTGCATTTATGCTGAAATTTTACATAGAACACAAATGAATAAAAATATAAAAATGGTTTGCATAGTTAGAGCAGGTGTGAATGGCCAGGCTCTGCCCATTATCATTCTTGTTCCGTTCATCCTTCAAAAAAGCCTCCCCACAACCCTAGAGGTACCTCTGTCATAGAAACCCAGGAGATCCAGAGACTAAGATTTTTAAACCACTGCTTTTAGAGAAAAAAGCAGGGAACTTTTAGTGTAATTTGCTCAGTTTCTGAACACACTTACACTTTCATTTATACATGAGAATGTGATGCAAAAGATTTTATGAAGACACAGAAGATGGTTTTATTATCTTTATCTTCCAATTGCTGCAAGTTTCTTAGAGGTAAAATTCAAAGGCAGAAATTCATTTATTCAACAAATCATTACTGAGCATTATATGTTACATTTAGTGCTTGGTGCAACAATATGCATGACAGGACCTCTGTTATCAAGACTGGAATTGTATCCAGTAAGACCATTAAAAATTTTTTCTTTGTACTTAATGTAAAATAGACAACATACTTAGAACCACCAAGAGAAAAGAACTAGCAAAATTTCAGTACACAGAATAAGTGCGGTAGTCCAGATCCTTCACTCTCAACTTGCTCTTGCACCATGCACTTACGATCATTTTGGGTATAGCCACCAGATCATTTGGATCTGTGGTGATTTTTATTTCCCTCTCATTCCCCAATATGGCTCAAAATATTAATTTTCCAAAATGGCAAAGTATTTGAAAATTTTATAATTTACATCATTAGGTTATTGTAGCAGTATTGTATTGAAACAAAAAGAAAGAAATATTTCTGCTCATATTAAAAAGTATAGTTTTTTTACTTATGAGAATACAATGTTGAAAAAACAAACTCTTTATAAGCAAGTGTGTTAGTTTAATCTTAATTTATCTGCATAGAACTGCAGATATTAGAACTGAAAGGAAATTTCAGATTCATTTGTAGGCACTGTAACTGCCTGACAAGTATCCATTCATTACTTCTTAATTTGCAACAGAAATCTAGTTTTGCTCAGGGTGGATAATGGATCTTAGCCAGGGGAAATATTGTACCATTCCTCTTAGGGGCATTTAGAAATGTTTGAACATGTTTTACAGTGTCAAAAAGACTAATATATGATATTGACATTCAGTGTTTTCAGGTTGTAGATGCCAAATCTCCTGGAATATACATATCTACCCTGGATAACCAAACATTTTCTAGACTAAAATACCCCTAAGGTACCTAGTAAGAAGCTCTGGTTTAACCAAATCTTTCTAATCATGTTGCCCTGTTTGTCCAATTACATTATAATTGATATGTATCGGGGGGGACACTTGCCCCAAATGGAATTTATTTATTTAAAATTTGTGTGTTTATTCTTGGATATTTAGACTTCAGTCATGTTCAAACTACTCTTCATTTGATACAATACACCTATTGAGACATTTTTTTCCACTGCTCAAAACAGTTTTTGAACTCATCAATTTTGATGTCCTTTAGTACTTCTGCCATTTTTTGTTTCACCTCTTCTGCATCAGCAAAATGTTTCCTTTTAAAGAATTTTTTTCATCTCGGGAAACATAAAAAAATTCACTCAGGGTGAGACCAGGTGAATAGGGAGGGTGAAGCATGGGGGTCATGCTATTTTTGGTCAAAATTTGCTGAACACTCAGCGTGGTATGGACAGGTGTGCTTGTAAGTCACTCATCATGAAGTGAGCAAACACATTGAAAGAGTCTTCAAAAAAAAAAAAAAAACATCCACTGAAGTCGAATGCAGCCTCTCACAACACTGCCAGCTAGTACACTGATAGATATGGGTTCCTAGAACTCTCACCGGTAGTACAGGTGGGGGAAGCCTGTACTACAAGGGGCCACCCTCTAGAAGATTAATCTGTTTTTTGGGGGTTCCCCTTTGTATTATGTTCACAGAGGTAAATAGCTATTAGAAGATCTAATAGGCATGAGTTTGAAGGCTTCCAATAAGTCACTATATCTGATTCTTGAAAGCTTGAAGCATGCCTCTTTTTTCCCACCCTCTAAACAGACTCAATGACAGAAAGATATAAGAATAAGTTGAAACTCTCAAGGCAGTGACATTTTATGTAATTGATTCAGAAATGAAATCTTTTCCATTTTAGAGCTTCAGAAGATGTTAGGAATTATCTACTTCAGTATTTATCATATTTAAACAGGTTCAAGTACTCATTTAAATACAATGTATCATGGACCCCAGAGGTTTGCTTACACTATTCTTACTAAAAATAACTAAAATATGTATGAACTTGAAACTGTCGCTCTATCTACATTTTCTAATCTTGTAGCTTTTCTATAATAATACAAATAGAAGTCTCAACAAATATAAAACCAATAATATCAAAATTAAATTTATGTCATGTGATTATAGTATTTTATAAAATTAGATGATTAATATTGAATTTAATAAATTAATATCAATAAATTAATATTGAATATTAATAAAGTCAATATTAATAAAGTCTTATATAGGGTTATTTTAAAATATATTTCTATATCTTTTACTTCAAATGGCTTTGTTTATGATTGCACATTGGTAATACATTCTTACAATTTTACCTAACATAATTTTAATTTTACCTTTATTCTTGAGACATAATTCTGCATGTTTTGTGCTTATTGATAAGTCAAGATTTCCTCTCAGGATTTTAAAGGTATTCTATAGTCTGCAGACTTCTGTAGTTGACATTGAGAAGTCTACTGTTTAATACTGGAGCTATTATATACCTGTCTTTTTCTTTAATGGATTAAAATGATATTGTTTTTGCCACTCTTTAGTTTTATTATTGTGTCTCTAGACTTTTATTTATTTTTATCATGTTTAAAAGCCTATGTATATACACTCATTTTTTCTTGTTTTCCTTTTCATTTATGAATATATATTTTACTGTATTTTTCCATTACCATTTAGTCCCCTACTACCCCCTCCCCCAGCAATCACCACACTGTTGTCCACATCCATGAGTTGTTTTTCCTTTTTGCTCCATCCCTCTACCCCCTAACCTTCATCCCCCCACTAGCTGTCATCTTGCTCTCCACCTATGAGTCTGTCTCTGTTCTCCTTGTTAGTTCAGTTTCTTCATTAAATTTCATACATGAGTGAAATCATATGGTACTTGCCTGTCTCTGACTGGCTTATTTCACTTAGCATAATGTTTTCCAGGTCTGTCCATGCTGTCACAAAAGGTAAATTCTTCTTCTTTTTTTTTTTTTACTGGTGAGTAGTATTCCATCGTATAAATATCCCAGAGTTGTTTTATCCACTCATCTACTGATGGACCCTTGGGCTGTGATTCATTTCTTTCATTAGTCATTGCCTTTCCTTCATTCCCTTCCCTGTGACCACACTGAGGTGAATATTAGCCTTTACATTTAACCTTAAAAAACAGTTGAAACTCTCCAAATTCTTCATTTCCTTGCTCTCTTTGATTCATTACGGTTAATTTCTTTAGCTTCATCATCTATATCTTTTATATTATATTCAGTTGGGCCTAAGTTGGCATTATCCATACATTTACAATTAAAACCATTACATTTTATTTTTAAGGTATAATTTGATTTGCTTCAAATTTTCCTGGTAATATGTGAAATTAAAGTGTTGGTGTGTTCTTTTTTATGTTGTCATATTTCTTTAAATATACATAGTTACTCTATTGGGTCTAGCTATAAGTTCTAATTTGTAATTTCCTCCTTAGTGTGAATATTTTTGTTGTTTTTGCAAGATATGGTCCATGGACACTTGTTTTTAGTGTGCTTGTGAGTTTTATTTATGAACTCACATGTAACTAATCTGTGGAAAATTTAAGGCCTTAACTTGGAGATACCTTTCCTTTAAAAAATTATATTGGATTATGCTGAGAATTACTGACCTGGAGAAAACTTAACTGCACAGCCAGGTGCCCAGTAGAATCTGGGATGTCAAGTAAATTCTTTCTCTTGCACAGTCATTGCTGATCTTCCAGACGGCTTACTGTACTTGTTTACCTAGTTGTTTTGGGCTATTTGAAGTTTCTGTTACTCCTATTGAAAACTTCAACATGCCAAAAATTATATTTGGTACAAGATTGGTTGTTTTGTTGTGGAAATGCCTGAGGTTTATCTAGTCTACTATGCAGCTGTAAGTGGAAATTTCCTTGGTTATAGAATTTTTGCCATAAAGTTTCTATTCTTAACAAACAAACATAAGACCTTAGAAGTAAATTAGTAAAGAATTCAATTTTTTGCCCTGGCTGGCATAGCTCAGTGGATTGAACACGGGCTGCGAACCAAAGCATCACAGGTTCGATTCCCAGTCAGGGCACATGCCTGGGTTGCAGGCCACGGCCCCCAGCAACCGCACATTGATGTCTCTCTCTCTCTCTCTCTTTCTCCCTACCTTCCCTCTCTAAAAATTAATAAATAAAATCTTAAAAAAATAAAATTATTTTAAAAATCAATTTTTAAAATTACACCATTTCAAACATTTGATTTTTCAACTTTATATTCCACATGGAATATGCTGACATCTGGTCTACAATCTTAGATTCAATCTAAATTAAATGGCAAAAACTATTATCATAATATACTACCTAAGCTAACCACTTAAAATCAGTTTATTGGTTTCCATGGGGTAGCCAGGACAAAGCAACCTACCCATTAGCAACCACACTTGCTTGCCACACTAAGCAATGCTAAGTAGTGGCCTTTCATTTATTTAAAAAAAGACATTTATTGAATCCCTACCTGTTTTTTCAGCCATGTTCTAAATCCCAGGGTTACAGAGTTTAATGAAACCGAGTCCACTACCACACTGTACTTGCATTCCAGTGATGGAAGACAGACAAGAGCCAGTAAATAAGTAAACAGATAAAAAGTAAAAAATAAGTGCAATGAAGAAAATAAAACAGAGTGATGTGATTAAAAATGACTGAAAAGTATAATTGACTATTTGGATTGCATTATGGTGATAACTTCCCTGAGGAGGTAGGAGCTATGCTGAAGACCTCAGGGGAGTATTTGTAACAAAGGCTTCAGCAAGTGCAATGGCCCTGAGAGATAAGGGAGCTGGGCAAGTTTCCAATGTAGAACAAAAGGAATGTCAGTAGGATTGCAACAGGGTGATCTATTCTTAAAAGAAGGGTGTTTGACCTTCAAAACAATAGACAGGAGGGAAGATTTCAAATCAGGAAAAATTGTTGGGGTTGTATTTCATGTGCAATGAGAAGACATGTTTAGAGTGTCCATTAGTTGAATGATTATATATTTACATATATTTTTCATATACCATATTTATAGTATAGTTTGTAGTTATAAATTACATCTTAAAATTTCAATATGATTTATAATTTTGTTATTTAAGTACAATTATGAAAAAATGATTATACTCATAAACATTTCAATCAATGCTATATTAAATGGTATTTCACATGGACTTAAGAACCACCAGCAAAAACTATTGAGCAGATGCCAGAAAACAGAAAAGAGGTTGTAAGCTACTCAGAAACCTGAAATTATATCTTATATTATCTTCACCAGGTTAAATATATGAATATTTTATTCCAAGAATCCTTTAATCTTTCTTTTTGAACAACTTTATTGGTATAAAATTGACACACAATAAACTACACAGATTTAAACTGTATAATTTGAGAAGTTTTGACAGCTTTGTGTACCTGTATATTCATCAACACAATCAAGATAATGAGATAGTCATTACCACAAAAATTGTTCCATGAACCTATTTAATCCTTCAATCTGTTTCTCTCCCCAGTCCCAGGATATTGCTGATCTGTTTAGTGTCAGTATTAATTAGTTCTATCACTATATATTAGAATTTTATATAAATTGAATCACTCAGTATGTACTCTTTAGTCTGATGTCTTTTACTTAGAGTGATTACTTCTAGAAGTATCCATGTTGTGGCAAGTACTAACAGATGTTGCTTTTCATTGTTAAAGAGTATTTTGTATGGATATACCACAGTTAGTGTTGTTTTCAGATTTTGGCTAAAACAAACAGAGGGGCTTTTTAAACATTTGTATATAAGTCTTTATAGGAACATGTGTGTTAATTTTTCTTAAGTAGATACTTAGAAGTGGAATGGCTACATTATAACTTTTTAAGAAACTGCCTGTTTTCCGAAGTAGTTGCGCCATTATCATTCCCATCGACTGTGTATGAGAGTTCTAATTTCTCCGCATCCCCAACAATGTCTGGTGCAGTTAATCTTTTTCATCCCGGTCCATCTTGTAGCTGTGGAAAGGTATCACAGTGTCATTTTAACTTTCACTTCTCCACTGACTAATGATGTTGATCATCTGTTTATGAACTTTTTAGCTACTCTGGTTAAATTCTGTCAAATAATTTGTTGTTTTAAATCAGCATACAAGGCTGTCCTAGTAACACATATTACATAATGCTCAACTTCATTTTTAATTTTATTTTTCCTCTTTTAAGGCAACTTATTTATTAATCCAACCATCTATTCAATGTGAATTCCATGATTATATACCAGGTTTGAAATACTGGAGGTACAATAAAGGAGGATATGCTATACCTGATCTTGATGAGCATATACAAAAATTGTCAGCTAAACTCCAATGTAATTATAATGTGTTACCCTTGCTTAACATTTTCCAGTGTGCTATTTACTTATATAATTGCTTTCTATATGATAAGTATGGTATTAAGATACACCCAGTTATGCCTCAGCTTTCAAAGAATTCATGTAATCCTTAAGAAAGCCTACAGATAACTGAATATATGGTAGCAGAAAGTAAATTCCCAAGAAAAAGTACTAAAAGTAAATGTAAGTATTCAGAGAGGGTTTTCTGGTAGAAGTTTGGCTTCTAACTTTTAGTAACTGATAATATCAATAAATGAATAAAGATAAGAGATGAGATATATGAAGAGCAGCAAAACTCTTCATATATCTTTGGAGAGCAAAGAATGTGCTGGGTTAATTGGATTGAGTAGGTTCCTGGGGATCATGAAAGTTCAGGTTACATGATATTATCCTGACCACAGGCATTGGATAAAATGTGCACAATTTTTAACAGTTGAATAAGAGTGTTAGTTATACAATAGTGTCCTGTAGAACAATTTTTGATGGTTAAATAGGATTCTTAGTTATACAAGATTATCCTGTAACTTCTTACAGTATAGTGCTGTGCATAGAAAGTAAGTAAGACAGAGGCTAATATCCCATCAAAAATTTATTTATGTTTAACTTTATGAGAATCTGTAATGCATATTCTGCCAGGCTCTGGAAGTTTTACTTTGTCATTTGCTTCATCATGTAACAGCTAAAACAACATTCTGAAATCCTGGGGAAGCAGGATCTTTGGCCTCACAGGGCAGAAGAATTTTTTAAGACTGAACAATCTATGCTAGTTTGTACACTAAGTACTTTAAATTGAAACCCTCTGGAAAAGGAGAGTCTGTTGTATTATCGGTTCAGAAAGTCAGAAGGCATGGGCCCTGAGATACTGACAATACTTAATTCTAATTCAATGGACTAGGACATGTGGAAACTTGAAACTGTAGTCATTGAATCACTAATGTATAGCTTTTAAAATTTTTACTTTTCCTTTTTTTGTGTGTTTGTGATACGATAAAGTGTTCTAGTGCTATCTACTTAGTACAAAAGAGGGACCTTGGAAGAACAAACTACAGAACTAAATAATTGCCTTTTATGCATTCCTGTTTTCTGCAATTTCAGATACAGACTTAAAAAAGATTATATTCAGAGAGTATGCTACAATATATTAATAAGATACAAAGGGGATTTTATTATAATTGAATGAAGAATATTCACGTGAAGCAAAGAGAAAAGTTTATTAGAAGGTATTTTTAATGTTTTTATTATTATTGTCATTTTTTGAATTATAAATTATAAATTCATATAAAATAGATTTGTTTATAATACCAAAAAAAGACACATACACACATACACACAATGCACACCGATATAAACACATATACACATATATAAATATATATACACACACAATGTGTTGAAAAGTAAATTCAAACCTCAGGAGAGAGGGGGAATATTATCAATTCATGCCCTACTGATTAACTGGATAATACCAGACATATCTATTTCGTAACAGTTATTATCTGAAGAACACGATATGTTCTGTGGCATAAGAGTTTACATATATTGCCATAAACCAGATGGTGTGTCCATCCCAATGCCATATGTCAAAACCTAAATCCTAATGTGACTGTATTTGGAGATGTGGCCTTGGGAAGATGGTCAGGTCATGGAGGCTGAGCCCTTATGAATGAAGTTAGTAAGTGCACTTACAAGGAGGCCCCAGAGATTCCCTCACCCCCTTCTGCCCTGAGACAACACATAGAAAATCTGGCCATCTATGAACCAGGAATCGGGCTCTACCCAGACTGAATCTGCCAGCACCTTTATTTTGGATTTCTCAGTCTCAAGTACTAGGATAAATAAATCTATTTTATTTATAAGTCAGGCAGTCTATCGTATTTTGTTAGGACAGCCTGAACTACTGTATTTTCATGACCATAAAATGCACCTAGGTTTTAGAGGAAGAAAACAATTTTGAAGCAAAAAATGTGGTAAAATACTTAATGACATAAGTAACATAATATTTCACCAATGTAAATGTAAACTATATTCACTAGCCAGGTAAGCTACATTCAGACTATTAGACGCACCTCTCTTCCTCCCCAAATGGGGGAGAGTGTGTCTTATAGTCTGAAAAATACAGTAATTAAAACAATAACTGATTGTTGTGGCTTATTAATATATTTCAGGGCACATTTACCATGAAAGGAGAATTCCTTTTAAAATTTCCGTTTTAGCTCCATTAAATTGTCACACTCTTGGGTAAGATGAGAGGTCTGCATGTGCTCCAGCTTAAAGGGCCATTTTTCCTTATACTTCAGATAAGTGAAGTGAATTTCTCAGTTAATTTTTGCATGTAGTTATTGGCAAAAAAATAGAATTCAGGATTTAGTGTTCCCAATTTGGCATCCATATCATTACAGTACTCTTCTTCCTAACACCTATTTAACCCTCACTTCCACCTTTATAATTCCTCTTTACTAGTGCAACAAAAAAATCAAATAACTTTTTCAAATAAATTTAATAAATTTACAGTGTAAAATTTAGTCAAAGGAAGTGCTTGTTATCTGAGACTAATTGGTGCTGGTTAAAAGCCAGTTAATGTAACACTTATGAATTACTAATAAATATTTTGTACTAAACCACACACTTATGATCATTGATTTCTGACAAGGATGCTGAAGTAATTTAATAGGGAAAAAATAGTCTTTTCAACAAACGGTGCTCAGAAAACTGGGTATCCATATGCAGAAAAAAGTTTGATTCTTAACTCATACCATGCAGAAAAATGAATTACGTGGCTGGGTTTAAGAGTAAAAATTATGAAATACTTAGAAGAAAGTATAAAAATATAAGAGCAACTCTTCATGACTTTGAGTTCTGCAAATGTTTCTTGGCTTTGACACTGAAAACACAAACAACAAAAGAAAGAATAGATAAACTGGACTACATCAAAATGAAAACTTCTGTCCTATAAAGGATACTGTCATGAAATTGAGAAGACAACCTGTTGAATGGGAGATACTATTTTCAATTCATATATCTGATAAGGGACTAGCAAATATATATAAAACAAATATAAATAGAAATTTAAAGGTCAGATGTTAGCTGTATTCTGTAATGCAATTAGCTAATAACTATAATATACTTAATTGCATTCCATTTCAGCATCATCACTCCCCTTTACTCTTAATATAAGAACTTTCTAGCTTAACATTCTAAAAATTAAAACTATCCATAATCTGAGGACCCATAGGCAATTTACCATCAACTGCTATTTGGAAAGATGTAAGTCTGAGATTACAAGTAATATGTATGGTTTCACTCATTTTATTTTTTGTCTCTTTCACCCACCTTTCCAATTCTGTTTCTGGAAAGCTATGGATATAATAAGTAGAAGAGAAAAAGTGGAAATTTGATTCATTTACCAAAGTAAATATGATTTCCTTTGGGAACTGCCCTTAGGCCTAAAAGAATGTTATTTAACTATAGCCATCTACACTGGTTATAATATTTGCCAATATGCTTTTTCCTTTGCAGTTTACATTCTTGATATACTGGATTAACATGAATCAAAATTTTAAATCAAAATTTTTGTACTATGTGATAAATCTGAATCTGTAAATCTGATCTCTAATCCTTCTAAGTATCTCTCTCCACAATCTTAGAAACAATCCCTATTAGTTATTGTGTTTATAACATATCATTATAAAATAATAACATTTGTAAATGGCAAAACAAGTTTATAAACTTTGTGAGTCAAATGCTGAAAAGATAGTTTCTGTTTGTAGATTTGTTTTTCAAATACATCTGTTTCTCAAGAGAAATTGGGATTTGACTTATCTTATATATGAATCCTATTTTTAAAATTATCTTTTCAGGTTTGATTGAATTGACAACACTGTATGCAGTTGTATTGTGTCTAGAACTAAGAGCTGAAAGCATTCAGAATTTAAATTTTAAACGAAACACCTTAGAAATACTGAGGTGGAAAAGGAATTTTGTGTGCTTGATTTTTCAATCGAAAGGTTTTGTTCTATCTTCTTTTCTTTTGCATAGGAATGGTTTTATTTTTAAAATAAGTTGATTATTTGACTAAGATCTTTGATAGTTTTATCAATATAGTTGGAACACCTAGTTTTTTTTTACATTATTTTATTGTTGTTCAATTACAATTGTCTGCATTTTCTCCCCACCACTCCCCCTGCCCACCCCAGCCAAACCCACCTCCCTCTTTTGCTTCCACCTTCCCTCTTGTTTTTTTCTATATGTCCTTTATAGTTGTTCCTGAAAACCCATCCCCCTATTATCCCCTCCCACCTCCCCTCTGGTTACTGTCAGTTTGTTCTTAATTTCGATGTCTCTGGTTATATTTTGCTTGCTTGTTTCTTTTGTTGATTATGGTCCAGTTAAAGGTGAGATCATATGGTATTTGTCCTTCACCGCCTGGCTTATTTCATTTAGCCTAATGCTCTCCAGTCCCGTCCATGCTGTTGCAAAGGGTAGGAGCTCCTTCTTTCTCTCTGCTGCATAGTATTCCATTGTGTAAATGTACCATAATTTTTAAGATCCACTCATTTACTTATGGGCACTTAGGTTGCTTTTAGCACTTGGCTATTGTAAATTGTGCTGCTATGAACATTGGGATGCATAGGTTCTTTTGGATTGGTATTTCAGGGTTTTTAGGATATAATCCCAGCAGTGGAATTGCCAGGTCAACAGACAGTTCCATTCTTAGTTTTCTGATGAAATTCCATACTGTTTTCCACAGTGACTGCACCAGTCTGCTTTCCCACCAACAGTGCATTAGGGTTCCCTTTTCTTCATATCCTCTCCAACACTTGTTTGTTGATTTGTTTTCTGACTGGTGTGAAGTGTTATCTCATTGTGATTTTAATTTGCATCTCTCTGATGGCTAGTCAGGCTGAGCATCTTTTCATATATCTCTGGGCCCAGAAGTATCTGTTCAGGTCTGCCCATTGTTTAATTGTTTTTTTTTTGTCTTTATGGGTGGAGTCATGTGAGTTCTTTATATATTTTGGTGATCAAACCTTTGTCTGAGGTGTCATTGGCAAATACGTTTTCCCATATAGTTGGGAACACCTAGTTCTTAATCTTACCTCTCAATCCAAAATGTTCTGCAAACAAAATTTAGGCATTTGTAATATGGATACAAGGTTATGTGTGCTTGATATATGTAATTTATTTATTTGTTTATTTAAACTCAACCTTATTTACCAGAAGTTTTGAAATCCATTGGACAGAACATGAAGAACAGAGAATACTAGTAAAGTAGAATATAAAGACGAGATAAAAAAGAAAAACACAAACTTACCATCTCACATTCATTTATATTCATTAGAATTGATAGTCAAATTTGGCTCTAAATTTTCTGCTAGTTATAGTAAGAAAGGAAACCTGATTTCTTCTATCATATTGACTGTTATAAGTTATCAAAGGCATATCCTTTCCTGTCACTTAATTCTCAAAGAAGTTTTTTATAAAGAACTTTGAATAGAAATTGCAAGGGTAATGGGGTTTTGTAGTGACCATTTGTTTTATTATTAAAGAAGATTTAACACTGAAACATTACTCCTGGAAGATGATTCTTAGTTTCTAAAGGCAATATAATCCAAATTTCTAGCCTTCTGCTTTGATCCAGAAAAAGCAGAATATTTAGAAGTGTGACTAGATTTTAGTTTCTACAAATCATCTTTCATAAACCTACTTTAAAAGAAGGATCAGTCCAGCTGGTGTAGCTCAGTGGATTGAGTATGGGCCGGTGAACCAAATGGTCATCGGTTCCATTCCCAGTCAGGGCACATGCCTGGGTTGCAGGCCAGGTCCCCAGTAGGAGGCATGCTAGAGGCAACCACATATTGATGTTTCTGTCCCTCTCTTCCTTCCTTCCTTCCCCTCTCTAAAAATAAATAAATAAAATATTTTTTTAAAAAGAGGAATCAAAATTCTCTTCCTAGAGTACAGCCAGATAAATTCTTGATGTGCTGGCTATTCTGGTAAGTTTATTATTATTTAGTTGTGAAGAGTTCTAGATATTAGCTACTATATTTACTTCTTGGAACTTTTCAGTAGTCATCTGTGGAAGAATAATGTGAATATAAGGAAATGTTAAGATTAAGTGGCCACTGTTGTGTCTCATACTCATAAGGCCTGTATGCTGGGAATGGTTCCTTTCTATAATGACCATTCTCACTAATTCAATGTGATTCTCCTCAATCTACATGTCCCTTCTTTCAAGGAGGGTATTAGTTACAATATTTTTGCTTATCAATAACACAAATATGATTTGGACTAGGATCATATTAAAGTGAATTTATTTATAGGCAGAATTTTGTGGTAGGCAGAATTCTATGACTATACCCAGTTCCTAGTATACACACTCTCTCAGTTATTCAGTTAAACATTAATCTAGGTACTGCTTTAAGGGACTTTTGCAAATATAAATAAGCTCTAAAATAAGAAATCCCTCCCATTGATCTGCTTACAGCAACCAAATCTCAACTCAAAGAGGAGGATGTACTGAGTCCATAGGAAGGATGTGCCTTGAGTAACCAGCTTGGGTGATAGGGGAGGCTGTGCCATTGGACCCTACAGAACACCTACTACATTAGAGTACACTACCAAGACAAGCAGTCAAAGCAGCTCTACCTAGTACACAGAAACAAACACAGGGAGGCTGCTAAAATGAGGAGACAAAGAAACATGGTGCAAATGAAAGAACAGATCAAAACTGTAGAAAAAGAGCTAAACAAAATGGAGATAAGCAATCTATCAGATACAGAGTTCAAAACACTGTTTATAAGGATGTTCACAGAACTTAGTGAGGACCTCAGCAGCATAAAAATAGCCAGTCAGAAACAAAGGGTTCACCAATTGAAATTAAAAAGAAAACAATTTACACAGAAACCACAGTAGAGTGGGTAAAGCTGAGAATAAAATCAATAACTTGGAACATAAGAAAAAAAAAGAAAACAACCAATCAGAACAATAATAAGAAAAATACCACCCCTCCAAAAAAATAAGGATAATATAAGCTGCCTCTGGGACAACTTCAAGAGGTCCAATATTCACATTATAGGGGTGCCAGGAGGAGAAGAGAAGGAGCAAAACATTGGAAATCTATCTGAAAACAATAATGAAAGAACATTTCCTGATATAGTGAAGGAATAGACATTCAATTCCGAGAAGTACGTAGAGTCCCAAACAAGAGGAATGCACAGAAGCCCACTTATAGACACATCATAATTAAAATGCCAAAGGTTAAAGACAAAGAGAGAATCTTAAAAGCAGCAAGGGGAGTTAGTTACCTACAGGGGAGTTCCCATACGATTGTCAGCTGTCTTCTCAAAAGAAACTTTGTAAGCTAGAAGGGATTGGCAAGAAATACTCAAAGTCAAGCAAAGCAGGGACCTACAGCCAAGACTGCTCTACCCAGCAAAGCTATCACGTAGAATCAAAGGGCAGATAAAGAGCTTCCCAGAAAAGCAAAAACTAAAGGAGTTCATCATCACCAAACCATTATTATATGAAATGTTAAAAGTACTTATTTAAGTAAAATAAAAATATCAAAACTATGAGCAATAAAATGGCAAAAATACAAATCTATCAACAATTGAATCTTAAAAAGCAAACAAACTCAGCAAACAAAAAGAACAGAGACAGAAACATGGATGCAGAGTGCATTTTGATGGTTACCAGATAGGAGGAGGTGTGTGAGGGGATATGTGAAGAGGTGAGGGTATTAAAAAGTACAAATAGGTAGTTACAGAAAAGTCATGGGGATATAAAGTACAGCATAGGAAATGCAGTAGTCAAGGAACTTATAAGCATGACCCATGGATATGAACAATGGTGTAGCACTGGCCTGAGGAAGTTGGGGTTGCTGGGTGTAGGGAGGAAAAGGGGAGAAATCAGAAAAACTGTAATAGTATAATCAATAAAATATAATTTAAACATCAAAAATAAAATTTAAAAAGTCTGTTTAATTGGGAGGTTATCTGAGTGGTTCTGAAGTAATTTATGACCCTTTTAAAATTAGAAAACTTTTTTTCTGGCTGGTTGAGGAAGTAAGAAATTTGAGGCACAGGACAGGTTTGAGCACCATCACCTGTCTGAAGATGAAAGAGGCCATTTGGCAAAAAGTTCAGGTATCCCCTTGGACCTGATAGAAATTCCTGGCTGACAGTAAGCAAGGACATGGGGACTTTAGTCCTACGACCTCAATGAACACAATCCTGCCAACAACACGAATGAGCTTGTTGTTGATGAAACGGATTTTCTGGTCGAGTTCCTGGGGAATAACTCAGCCTGGCCCCAAACCAGAAAGTTGATTTTAGCCTTGCGATCTCCTGAGCACACTGTCTGTGCTGAACTTCTAAAATGTAAAACAGTGAGCTAATAAATGGGTGTTGTTTTGAGCTGCTATTTGTGGTGATTTGTTATGGAGCAATAGTAAATTAAGGCAGCTGCACCACTGAAATTTCCAGTAGTAGGGGAATGTGGTCTTCAGGTGGGATTTCTAAGAGTTCTGGCTCCATTCCTCTGAAATGCTCATGGCTTTGTCCCCATGTTTCCCTCCTAGGGGAAAACTGGCCGCAGCAGCTCCAGTTTCAAATCCATATGCTGCATCTTTCAGAAGTAAAGAAACAGCCTCTTCACATGCTACAGCACTTAGCATTCCCCACTTCGCCTTGATGCTGCAGTTTTTTTTTTCCATCACTGGAAAACCTGGAATTGGGTTGGCAAGGCAGCACTGGGAGCCAGTTTGCAAAAAGGCCACTTGAGTGAGATTATATTAAATGTTATACAAAATTTATTCCTTCATTCCCTCCATGTGGACAAATTAGTTCTTTTTTGAAAAAGATTTTATTTATTTATTTTTAGAGAGAGGAGAAGGGAGGTAAAAAGCAAAGGAGAGAAACATCATGTGTTTGCTTCTCTTGCGCCCCCTACGTGGGACCTAGCCCACAACCCAGGTGTGCCCTGACTGGGAATCAAACCAACGACCCTTTGCTACACAGCCTAGCACTCAATCCAGTGAGCCACACCAGCCAGGGTAGATAAAAGTAGTTCTTATGAGAGGAGGCTGATTTTTCTACTGACTCCATAACAACAGTAGAATTATGTTACCCATTTATACTTTCTCATATATTACGGCTGATTAAGTAAAATATCCAGTTTTTCTACTTTCATTTAGGTACAAGTATACTTCTAGTACTTCATTCTTGTCTTTGTCACTGTTTACCCAGTGCGTGTATACTTCCAAATACATACAAATATTTCTGTTTAAAATTAGACTGTGGTCAGTTTCTTCCCTTCCTTCCTTTTTTCTTTCCCTCCCTTCCCCTCCCTTCCCTCCCTCCCTCCCTTCCTTCCTTCTCACAAGATCATATGTCATTATAAATGAATATAGCCATGGCCCGTGTGGCTCAGCTGTTTGGAGTGTTGTTTCATAAACCAAAAGGTCTCAGGTTTGATTTCCAGTCAGGGTGCATACCTAAGTTGCAGCTTTGGTTTCCAGTCAGGACCTGTGCAAAAGACAACTGATCAATGTTGCTCACATTTTTGTTTCTCTCCCACCTTCCCTTCCCCTCACTCTAAAATCAATAAGCACAATAAGCACTCCTTGTGTGAGGGGGGGAAAGTAATAAAAAGTATAACTGAGGAACAGCCTGATGGAAGAGATGCATAGGGCAAGGTATGGAGAAAGGGCACAGAGCTTCCATGTCCTCTCCAAGCAGCACTCTCCCCAAGTCTCCATGTAGTGCATTCCATGTTTAATAACAAACATTTATTCTTTACAAATTATAGAACATTTACCTTATCAGATATTCCATCCAGATTCTATGTATTTGTTTGTTTCTTGGTAAATCAGAAATCTGGACTTCTTAAGCCAGTATTCTGCGTGAGGATGTTATATCACTCTATTCTGTCACAGTGTGTAGAACAATTCAGTATAAACAGGAAAACGTTCTAGAGATCTGATTGCCTTCTTTCTTTCCTTTATCCTCAGACTAAATTCATTATTAGCTAGGTAGTATGAACTATTGATTCTCAGTATAACCTTGAAACTGCTTTGAGAAACCGGATGGGTCAGAACGGTCTCTTGATGAATTGTGTAATAATTTCTAATGGGATAAACAAGGATATGTTTTGGCTATCTTCTTAACGTATCATAATGTTATGATAAAACTTTAATATAAACTCTAATCATACGGTCATTCTTACCCCCAACTTAGCTGCAGTCCACGTAAAGGAGCAGACACATTTGCCTTTATACTGGTGACAACTTTTTAGGATCAAAAGCTGAAAATGGCTATCATTAGTCAATTGACTCTACTATCTGATTATTGTCCCAGAGGAATGATCAGAGATAAACACATCTCAAATCCAAATTAATTTTGGAAGCTGTTCTTCAGTGTTTTACTGAATTAAACCCACAAAGCATCCCAAGTAAGCCAATTATTCTAGATACTTAAATATGCATTTTGCAACAAGTTTATCATAAGATATTCATCGGAAGTTTTGTTGCATAAAGTCATACATTGTATGGGTGCAATATATTTGAAAATAATATGAGCTTCAAATGTTTTCAACCAGATTAAAATGATCAGTACTACTTGTCCATTGATGGCAAAAACCCAGGATTCTTTAAGAAAATACTGATGATAGTCTCACATATTTTATTAACTTGTCCTTGTGTTGGGAAACTTGATATTTAAGTATGGGGTGGCATTCTCAAATTTCTTTGGGGAGTAGGTTTATTACTCTCAACCTGGCTGACAGTAGAACATATTAGATCTGTATATTATTTACACCTGATAATCAGCAAAAGCTTAGTTTCAAGAAATGCTGTGTATAATTCAGGATTAGGCTAGATAGTTATAAAAAAAATTCTTGCATGATATTGTTTTAGCTGCTCAATTCTTTTCTGCTGGCTGTGTTACAAGGTATTCTAAAAGAGACTAATAAAACATGTTACAGATCTTCCTAAGGGTTTGGGGTTGAGATGGGTGGGCGGAGTGTTATGGATAACCCTTACCACATAGCAGTTCTCTCTATGAGGACCTATTGAAGGTATTTCTCCTACATTTCAGTTCCAGGAAGGGGTGTCTAGCCAGCCAGATAAACCTGCTAATCCTAGTGGTGAATGACTGAGCAAATGTCTAAGACAGGCTATTATCACATCTATTATTTACTGTATTTGTTTGCATGCTGTTCTTTCCCCCAAAAGGGGGTGAGCCTCATACCTTTTAAGTATTTAAACCTTTACACAAACTTCCAAATATGATGATATAGCAAGACAGATGTTCTAAATGAATACAGTCCATATCAGTAAAAGAGAACTCCATGTTTCTGTTATATTTCTATAGAACTATAATATAAACATACTAATTGAACTACAGTATAAATGAATCTATTTTTTCATTGCGTCATAGTAATATGTTAATAGATACTGTGTTAATGTAGTGATTCTCTACCTTGGAGATTATATATATAAGTGTGTGTGTGTGTGTGTGTATATATATATATATATATATATATAAATACATATAAATATATATAAAATATATATATATTTATATATATTTATATTATATATATTTATATAAAAATATATATAAATATATATATATATTTATATATATAAATAAAATCAGGACAGTGTTCATCTAACAAGAAAAGTAGAGCCCATGCCAGGACCACCTAATCAGAATCCCTATGATTTAGCATGGATATCTATATCTATGTAGATATAGGTATAATTTTTATAGTATATTACATATATTTTTATTTAAAAATATTCAGGGAGGACTCTGATATACAGGTAAGTTTGAGAATCACTGTTTTAATAATGTATATGTTATTAAAAACCTAGCTTCAGAAAACAATTCCATCTCTGAATTGTTGAAGATAAAGAAGAGAAATGCTGGTAGGTATAGATACAGATATAGATATTTGAGGTAAATTACTATTTCCCAACATACAAACAAAATGAATGTGAGATTTGCCAATTTTTTTTCAAAGACCTTGTTGTGTATAGAAACAGAGAAGACCATGGTACATTGGTTTTCTAATATGAGAGTTGAAAATGACTTTCTTCCTCCATGGTCTGAAAATCTAGACTGTTTAAAATAGAGATCATCCTTAGAAGTGAGATTTTACTTCCTGAATACTCATTTGAAGAATTTAATGATGAAAAAGGGAGGAAAGAGAACAGGCCTTAGAGCATCAACTTCCCCTATATTGCTGGTGACTTTTTTTAATTGTGCCAATTCCCAGAGAGACTCATTATAAAGCTAAAAGTGAAGGAAGCAATTAATTCAGGAAGGTTGGTATTGGTTTTGATGCACCAGAGACTCTCAGTTCGTCTGATGAAGTATGAAAATAATGCTGTGGACTGCAAATAGAAAGCAAAAATGAAACACCACTCTTTTTGTACACATCTAACAATATACAGATTTAAAAATACCTTCCATTTGTAAGAAAACTTAATTAGAAGAAGGCTAGAAAAATATCAGCTGTTTAATCTTTCTGTTTAGTAGGTCAAATGTATCCTTTGCAGAGACCCATGATAAAAGGTGCCTTAGGTTATTTTTTCCACAATTCTAAAGTATATTCTCAGCATACTCATTACTTAAGGATTTGTATTTCATGTATCATTAGTAACTGCTTTTTCCAACTAGTTCCAAATTTGCCTACTTCCTCATGGATTATTAAATATGTAATAAGAAATGATGTTTTAAAGTATTTAAAAATTTGGAAATATTAGAACACTTTTTCTCTGGAGTCAATTGATATGCACAAAATATAGTTGAAAATATTTTTCACAAGAACCCTCCTTCTTTAGCTGTAAGATATATCAATGAAAAATCTGCAATGAAGCATTTTATTTTGGGAGTTTATCTTTTTTCATTGGCTGTCTGGATTTGAGATCACTTTAAGTGTTTACCCTTCTTTAATTATAATAACTTATATTATTAAAATTGAAGTATTTTTTATTGTTGTTCAAGTACAGTTGTCTCCATTTCCCCTCACCACTTTCTCTCACAGTCCCCACCCCACCTCCCACTCTCAATTCTACCCCCTCTTTGGCTTTGTCCATGAGTCCTTTATACATGTTCCTTGATGGTCCTTCCCCTTCTCTGAAAATTGTAGTACTTTTTATCATTTATTCAGATTTAAGACCATTCTGTCATAAATTTCTTTGAAGTTATTTACTAACTAAAATAAAAAGTTAAAACCCTGTTTTGAGCAATTCAAAATGAAATGATAGAAATTGAGACAAAAAGAGCCAATATTCTCATTATTTTATTGATACAGAGCCTTAGAATCAAAGTGATTAAATGATGCTAAGAAAGTGCTTAATAGCAGAACAAGGATAAAAAATATTTTCCAAAAAAAAGAATAGAGAAAAGTGCCCTGGCTGGTGTGGCTCAATGGATTGAGCACTGTCCTGCGAACCAAAAGGTTGCTGGTTTGATTTCCATTCTGGACAAATGCCTGGGTTACAAGCCAGTTCCCCATAAGGGGGCATGCGCGTGGCAACCACACAAAAAATAGAAGAAAAAGACATGACTTTTGTTGTCCATTTCTTTTTGCTCAGGAAGACATATGCTATAATTCTCACTTAAAAAGATTAAAAAAAACTGAAGTCTAGAGAGGTAAAGCAATTTAACAAACTTCCTCGGATGGTGAATTTCAGAATTCAGACTAGATTTCCTGTCTAAATCCAGGTGTCTCTCTTCTCAAAGCCCATGGAATGGCAGTTCTCTTCCAATGGCAGGATCCTGCAGTTAGTATAAGTACAAGTAGAAGAAAATAAGGATATTCTTAAATCCATCATTGAGACCAAGCTTTGTAAATTTAGCACCTATGTTTTCATCCATGTAATTTATTGTTACAGGTCTTATATTTTGGTCTTTGATCCCTTTTATTTTTTGTGTATGGTGGCAAATAGCATTCCAGCTTTATTGCTTTGCATGTGGCTTTCTAATATTCCCAGAATCATTTTTTGAAGAACCTTTCTTTTCTCCATTTTATGTTCTTGGCTCCATTGTTGAAGATTTTTTGCCCGTATACATGTGGGTTTATTTCTGGGTTCTCAATTCTGTTTCATTGGTATAAAATATATATTAAATATCTAGGTTATTTTAAAAATTACCATTTTCTATTCTTATACCTGTGACATTAGTAACATTAAATACTATTAATAGGTCACAATATGCATCAAACTTCTCTCGAAAATCCCCAATCTCTTTATACTTTAATGTTGGAAGTAAAGAAGTCAAAATATACATATTCTGCTTGCAAATGGTAGTATGTAGTTTTTCTCTTTCTTTAAGCTAAATGTTTATTAGCACTATGATCTTAAAAGTGATTATTTTCAATTCAAAAGAACTTATGCACCCCAGTGAAAATAATAGAAGTTTGAGGTATCTTGTGACCTGTTAATAGCAGCACAATTTACAATAGCCAAGTGCTGGAAGCAGCCTAGGTGTCCATCAATAAATGAATGGATAAAGAAATTATGGTATATTTACACAGTGGAGTACTACACAACAGAAAGAAAGAAGGAGCTCCTATCCTTTGCAACAGCATGGATGGGACTAGAGAGCATTATGTTTAGTGAGATAAATCAGGCGGTGAAAGACAAATACCATATGATCTCACCTCTAAGATCGTGTAATCAACAAAACAAACAAGCAAGCAAAATAGAACTGGAGACATTGAAATAAAGAACAAAACTGACAGTGACCAGAGGGGAGTGGGGAGAGTGGTAGTGGAGGAAGGAAGGGGAAGAGTTATGAAGGAACATGTATAAAGACTCCCTAGACAAAGCCAAAGGGGGGAAGGATTGAGGGTAGGAAGTAGGGATGAGCAGGGTGGGGGAAACTGGTGGCATGAAAATGGAGACTGTACTTGAAAAACAATAAAAAAAACACAAAAAAAGTGATTATTTTCTTTTTTTTAAAAGATTTATTTATTTTTATTTATTTATTTTTAGAGAGGGAAGGGAGGGAGATAGAGAGAAAGAAACATCAATGTGCGGTTGCTGGGGGTCATGGCCTGCAACCCAGGCATGTGCCCTGACTGAGAATCAAACCTGTGACACTTTGGTTCGCAGCCCATGCTCAATCCACTGAACTACACCAGCCAGGGCTTATTTTCTTGATATTAAAAGTTATTTAACTTGAATGCCTATGTACTATAGATTCATGAGGTCTTATCTTTCAATACATTTTCCAAGTTAAGGACTTAGCGACCAAAGAAATAAAGTGACTAATGAAAACATTCATTAGAATGTTCATGACAAGATATAACTCAGGTATTACTCTGAATATTGTCTTGCAGCTATCTTGAGAGATAAAGTGAGGGAGAAACAACAATATCCTCCTTAATTTGATATGTTTGAAACAATATTGAATTTAGACAATGGAGTGGTATGCTAATCCATACTGTCAAGAAAGCTGACTGAATTTGACAGCTGTCTTATTAAAATATCCAGAAATAATTTGCTTTATGGAGTACAAGTTTTATTATTTTATTTTAAACAAAATTTCCAGAGGATTTGTTGTCACATAAACTTTTATTAAAGTAAAATTTGAAATATAAACTATGTTTACTTCTTTTTAAAGGAATGGTATTTGTTTATTATCTTTTTTAAAATGTGTATTTCAGTATATTCATAAAAGTTTTAAAGGAAGATACTGGGATGGCTATTAATAAACATTTCTTAGCAGCAAATCTTAGAACCAATTTATTCTGTTTGATGATAAACAATCTGAGGTAAATGAGCCATATATACACTATATGTGATAGCTATATATATGTATTGATGTACTATTTATATATGGATATTTATGCATATACAGATATGAACATAAAGACAAAGAAGGATGTAATGAGAAAGTATTTTGTTATGATCTAGATCATTGTTAATTTAAATTTATGAAATACCATATATTTTAAACCTTGAGGCAAAATAAAACATTTTTCATTTAAAGAGATGAAAATAAGGTTTTGGAATGCAACCATGAGATGTTTATCAGCAGTATCATAAACAAAAAATACAAATAATCATCATTACAAAAGTGAGTGTTGGGAATGCAGATGGGACAGCTGTTGTTCTATAATTGTGACTAGATTAATAAAATGACATTTTTACAACCCATTTAAAACTTATCACTGGGGAATACATTTTAGTGCCACTTTGGGTTTCTTGCTTAATAAATTCTTGCCTTTTGAGTATAAGTATTTGGCTTAAAATCCCAGATACAAGTTTATTAAAAATTGTAATAGTTCTCTGAGACTATAAAATGAAATGAAGTGCACAAATTGTGTGTTTCCAGTGATTGACTTTAAAATGATTTTTTACATGACTAATTTCAATATTTTCAACTTAAGCAGACTGCTGTTGAATTTAAATGGTTATTAAATATTTAGCCAGAGTGAGAAAAAGAGAAAGTCAGGAAGAGAGGAGACAGCACAGTGAGTGAGAGAGAGAGAGAGAGAGAGAGAAACAGGTGTGTGGCTGTGTAGTGTATCATTTTTGAGTACAGTTTTCTCTCAATTTCTTGGTAGATTTTTAATAATAAAATATGTGCCCTATATTAACATGTTGTCCTAACAAATATGAATTCAATGATATTTATGTGAAATAAGATGTAACTTTAGATATGAGTAGTAATAAAGCATAGTTAGTAGAGTTAATAAGAAAAGTGGAATATTCTGTCAAAGCATTTTTAAGCTGTGATTAAAAATATACTTAAAAAAAAACAAAGCATTTGGAATGGGACATTGAGTATTTCTACATTTAGCATAATTCTTCCCAATGTTTTCCTTCTTCAAATAAACAGATATAAGAGAATACTTAAAATCTTTGTTAATAAACAGATCCCCTATTGAAAATTCTGTCTTTATTGCTAGTGAGGTGAAAATTATGAGGCAGTGAGGTCAAAATACAGTGGCAAAGACACTGAATTCTGTAATTTTGAACAAGAACTGTTCTAAAAGGGAGATGTGGCTCCTTGTTGATGTTTCCCCTTAATAGAATAATCTTTATGTCTGGCTAAAATAAATTTGATTTTGTGAAGAAGAGCTAGAAGTAGTAAGAGTCTCACTAAAAGAGCCAAAAAGCTAAAAGATGAGCCTACCAAAGTTCCAGGGGTGCTGACAGAGGACACAAGACTCCTGAGGTCATGAGTAAATAGAAGCCAAAGTAGTTTTGTTGATTCTCCAAGCTCAACATACCACATCATCATGCAGAGTGCCAGCTGGAGCCTGCAGAAGGCAATGGGTATATACCACCTATGAAGAAACGTGAGCATATAGGACCTGCCACTTTTAAAGCAGTCAGTAAGCAAGACTATTCTTTGATCAGAAGGATACCAAGTACATCTCAGAACTACGAGATGCATTCCTGTGATGTTATCTCATGTCTCACAATTCAGTTTCATAAACTATCCTGAAAAGTGGGCTGAATGAATGAACAGCCAAAGGCCACAGCCTCAGCAAAACAATAAGAGAACAAGAAGTCTATGGTGTACTGCTTCCCTACACTTTTCTCCCTTCTTTTGTTATTCCCTCCCATTTTTACCTGTAACAATATCTGCTCCAAATCGCATTCCAGTCACATCCTCCAGAAAGGCAAAAATTCTTAATTCTCCATCTTTCCAGAAAAGCCACGGTCTTCTTTTTTTATTTTTAAATCCTCACCTGAGGATATGTTTATTTAGGGAGAGGGGAAGAGAGGAGAAAGAAAGGGAGAGAAACATGGATGTGAGAGAGAAACGTCGATTGGTTGCCTCTCATATGTGCCTTGCCTGGGAACAAACCTGAAACCTAAGGATGGACTCTGACTTGAAATTTAATCTACCACTTTTCAGTTTGTGAGGTAACACCCAAACAACTGAGCCACACTAGCCAGGGCCCAGAAAAACCATGGTCTTTAACTCATATTGGTGTTTCTCTTTGAGGGCATGGTGGTATGGTTTGGTTTGAAAAATCCTTAACAGTTCCTGAGGGATCCCCTGTGTTACTAACACTGAATTTTTTCACTCCCCTTCTTTCCAACAAACCCTAATTTTTCAAAGACTCTCTTAGACTTTAAATCTTCTACATTATGCTTATTTAAAGGGTGATTAATGAGATAAAATCAAAATACAAATTTTTATGTATTGACATAGTCTTTTAATAAATGTTAATGGAATCAGTTGGCAGATGTAAATATAATGCAACTAAATCTAGTTAAATTGTTACTTTTGGCTTTCATTTCAACTTTCATAATTAACCTGCTTTAAAAGTCAAAGAGTGACATATATTAATTCAGTAAATTAAGTGGAAGGATCCGTGGCCTGCAGTCATCTGGCTGCAGATGACACTCTACAGTCAGACAGAGTTGACTGGTTTGGCTGACTAGTAGATATCTTCTTTTTACCTCATTATTTTATATATGGGGTTGGTATAACGTCCTTGCAGTGCTGAAAAGTCTTCCTAAATAGAAACATTTTCTTTAGTCAACATATACATGTATTTAATACTTTTATCTGTGGAGAAGAGGGTAGAAAGAAATCCATATGATAACCAGAGAAAGAGTCACTTGGAGATAGGAGACCAGAGAGAGAAAGAAAGAGATTTACTCATTGCCTTATGATTTTATCGAAAGTGGACTGAGGGAGGATGAATGCCCCTCATATTTGAAGTTTTGCTTTCTAATAATTGTGTGACCTTGGTTAAGTTAATTTACCCTTCTGACCTTCTTTCCAAATGTATAAAATTTGGCTGATAATAAATATTGGGTTGCCCAAAACATACATATAGGTTTTTTTTTTCTGTAAAATGAGGCACATTTTTCATTTTCAGCAATAATTTTATTGATTTGCATATTTTGAGTATGTTGGCTATCTCCCACTATTGGCTTCTAGTGGGTAGAGACTGGGGTGATGCTAAACATCTTCTAATGCATCAGACAGCCCCAACAGTAAAGAGTTACATGACCAAAAGGTCAGTAGTACCAAGAAACTTCACAAATCACTTTTGACACATTTGATCAGTCACAGTACCTTCTCCATACACTGAACAAAATTTTGGGGGTATGTGTTTCAGTTTTATTTTTACCTTTCCTGAAATAGTAAAGTACAATAGACCAAAAATGTTGCATATTTTCTTCCATTTTCAATATTAAAATAACTATACAAAAATTCACTAATTTTGATAAGATTTTTAATACATCCTGATATGACAGCTATCACAATACAACTTAAGAAAATTGTTTTGAATGACATTAAAGGCAGCTAAGCACTACTAAGGCCACCTAATGAAAAAAAAACCTGAACTTTTTTGATAAAGAATATTTGAGAACTAGTAATGATTTGTTTCAGGTTCCTAATACCTGACTCCTTTTTGGTAGTTAATAAATGATCACTGTTACTTTTGATGTTACTGTATTATCCTTTAAAAACAAGGCCCAGAACACAATGGGAGTTTCTATGGCCCAACAAATCAGAAAACATCAAAGAGAAAAGAAACAGGTAGGCATACAGCTTATACTGCACTGGAGGATTTTAGGATATATGCTGAATGAACTGTTGGAAAAGTGTTTTTGTGTTTTCAGAGTCAGTCATATAATGAAAAGGTTTGAAAGCTATCAATATCAATACCCATTACTTAAAAACACGATCATTTGATGAATTCTTTGAGCAAATATACGCAAGAGTTTGTTTATAAGTTTTTTGAGTATGGGAAAAAATTCCCTTAGAATAACGGAAATCCTTTTTGGAAATGACTATTTCTCTATGACAATTTCTTTCGTCTGGTCTCTTTACATCCTTGAAAGTGGCCTTTGTACTTCGTGATGCTAATGCTGATTCTGATGGAGTATGACATATCACATATTAAACTAAAATGTGAAAGTCTTGCTCCAATAAAAGAAGTTAAATGTAAAGCCTTAATTAATAGCTATTAATTAAGAATTAACCTTTTAAAAATTCACCTTTCTCATAGCTGCAAGGCAAGGTTGTACTTCTCACAGTGTGGTCAAAAATATTTCTAAAGATATGCTATATGCTGACTGTGGCTTATGTGCTTTTACATTTTGAAATAGATGATTATAAGCAATTGGGTAATTCTGAAAAAAAATCTTTAAAAACTTACCCTGCCTGGTGTGGCTCAGTGGATTGAGTGTCAGACTGTGAACTGAAGGGTCACCGGTTCAATTCCTGGTCAGGGCATATGCCTGCGTTGCACACCAGTTCCCCAGGAGGAGGCACATGAGAGGCAACCACACATTGATGTTTTTCTCCCTGTCTTTTTCCTTTCCTTACCCTCTGTCTACAAATAAATAAAACAAAATCTGTAAAAAAAAAAGAAAAAATCTTTGAAAACTTGGTAAGCCCTTTTAATATTTTAGTAAACAAATATTGATATACTAATATGGTAATCCCATGTTCATATTTAAATATATTTTACTCTTTAATGAGAATATTGGTATTTTAGGAATAGGCAAATAAGAGATTGCAAAACATTTTAGATCTGAAGTATTAAAAAGGGAATGAAAAAAGTCATATTTAATGCATATATTTCACAACCCCTAGAGATACCAATATATTAAATTTGTTTATCGCATTTACTATAAACATTCAACAAATACCTATGGTGCTATTTCATTTACTATATTTATGGATCTAATGTACTTTGTTTTAAGTAATTTTTTATAAGTAGTTTCCACAACATCTGTGTGATGTTTTTAATGGAATGGTAGACCTATTTTGCAATAAAATTGCACTAATAAATCCATCATGTATAAATGGTAGAGTGTATACCATGAACAATAGGGTATATGTTATATTCAGTGCTTCTTAAAACTAACCACCCATGAGAATCACTTGAGAAAGTTTGTTAAAAATGCAGATTTTTGGTCCCTCCATTCAGATTCTCATTCTGATGGGACCAGAAATCTGACTTCCCACAAACCCAGAGGTGAATTAACTTTTACTGTGCATTGAAAAGCACTACTCTCCAATAATTGAAGAGAAAGTCACTAACTTATTTTTTTCTTCTTAAAAACTCATATTGTATTAATTTTATCTTTTTACACATTCCCCTTGTAAATACTTTTCCAGTTCCTCAAGTGTCTATGTTTTCTCATTTAGCCACTGGTAAAAACATGTCTTTGGAAGGAGGCTTTTGACTTGGCAAAACTGCAAATCTAATTCATCAGACTTCAGTCTTTTGAGATTAGTAGCACAAAATAATTAAAAGCATAGGTTTCTTCTTGAAGTGTTTAATTCTGTTTTAATTAGAAATCTTCCATTTTTATTTACTTAGTACTCCCTCACCCGCCCTGAAACTGATTCAATTTTCGGTGGGTCATCATAAATGTCTACATTTGCATATTCATACTGAAAAATTGTAAGGGTAAAGACATAATTAAGTCTCAAGGATCATTCTGTACCTGAAATTACATTTATAAACCAATTTGGAATTTCTCCTGTGAGATATGTATGGATCTAAAAAGTTAAAAGTGGAGATTTACTACATGCTTCAAATTAAATCTAAATATTATTGCAAAATTGGATTATTTTAAATAATCACCAGGTTTTAAGGAAACCATTTTTTCATAGAAATTATTCCTGGGATACAGCATGTTTAGTATAAAGGTATATTAATATACATGTTATTAGACACTCTTCAGAAATACTCTGACTGAAACCACGGTGATTTGGGATTGGTTGGCACAGAGCTTCAGGCATTATGTAATTATGCCTTCATGAAGATGGTTGTTTCTAAAGAGCACAGTAGAAATGGCTGGCCTTTCCCTCTTTCCTTTTTTTAACTATATTTTTTACCTCTATGAAAACAGATTTGGATGTATCCTGTTGAATGAAAGAAGTAAGCAGTTGTGTTGCCTCCTGGGTTATCTACCCTTTGTCCTCAAACATCTCCCTTTCTGGCCCTTTGCCTTGAGCCCAGTCTCTCTTTAATCAGCTGCAGTCTGGCCTCTCCCTTCACTACCACATAGAATCTACTCCTATGAAGTCACCAAAGACTTTCTAATTGCTAAACCCAAAGGAAGCTTTCCAACTCTCAGTCAGTGTTGTGGCAAGCCATATTGGAAACTTGGTAAAAGGAAAAAAGGTGTGCCTCTTGTGCACTTATTAAAATACCCTCCCATATTTTTTCTTACAGCCTTTCTGTTTATTTTCAAGTAGCAGAAAATATAATAGTCACTTTAAGTCACACTTTAAGTAACAAACACTTTCTTGCTTCTTATTTTGAAGTAATTACACATTCACAGGAATTTGCAGAGTTCCCATGTACCCTTCACCTAGTTTCCCCCAGTGTTTACATATTATATAACTATAGTATCTATAGCTAAATAACTGTAGTATAACTATAGATACATACGGTATAGTGCCGCAGTGTCAAAGACAGGACATTGACATTGGTACAATCTGTGTGTTTAGTACTACACCATTGTATCACTTGTGTAAATTTGGGTAACCACCACTGCAATCATGCTATGGAACTGTTCTATTACCACAAAGTTCTCTCTTAAGCTACCCCTTAATTGTCTTACCTACATCCTTCAACCAAGCTGCCCCACTCCTGGTAACCACTAATCTGCTTTCCATCTCCATAATTTTCTAAGTTCAAGCATATATTTAACGTAATCTTGGTAGATTGACTTTTTCCATTCAGCATCATGTTCTTGAGCTATATTGAAGTAGTTGTGTGTATCAGTAGTATATTCCTATTTATTGCTGAGCAATATTCTGTAGTATGGATATATGTTTAATCTTTCACCCACTGAAAGTCACTTTGATTGTTTCCAGGTCATGGCTGTGATGAATAAAGCTGGTATGAATGGTCATGTCTGAGTTTTGTGTGGATATAAGCTTTCATTTCTTTGGGATTGCTGGGTTATATAGTAAATGTGTATATATTTAAAAATAAACCTGCCTATCACTTTTTGGCCTTTTGGCTAAGATCAAGTGTAAAAATAAACCTGCCAAACTATTTTTCAAAATGGTTGTACCATTTTACAATCCCAGTGGGAATGTATGAGAGATCCATCCAAGTGAAAAAAGTTAACGAACACTCTATAATCCCAAAACATGACTGAATAAAAAGCCCCATGCTGCCCAAAGTCTTGGCACACTGTTGTCAGTCCCATAAACCAGCCCAGTGGGAAAATAAAGGCTTTGCAAGTCCAGGATTTGTGGTTTGTCGGGATGCACAATAAATAATGCAGGGTAATAAAACAAACAACCTGTCTCTTTAAAATTTTGATATTTTACTCAACATAGATACTTACGTTAGTTTTTTAAAATGATGCATTTACATATTACTTACCTTGATTCCTTGACTTTTTGATATGTCTTAATTTTTTCTTTCTTTTCTCCCTTTTTTTTGTGTAAAAGGTGAGTGTGTTACTCACCTCATCCTAAATTCCAGTTCTGCTCACAATACTTGACCTCTGTGCACTTGATACCATTTTTTCTGTGTCTTGAATCTGTCCCCTCTGAACTTCTGTGGCACTGTTGTCTGGTTATATCTTCCTTTTTTTTCCAGCAAACATTGTGCTTTTCAGTCTTTCCTGGTCTCTTCCATTCCAGCCCTTCAGTTTTTGGTGCTGTCAGTGGCTCATCCTCATTGCTCTGTGCATGCTGTTGTTTACACTCTTCCCGGCTGCACTATCATTTCCACTGCTATTGCTTTTTTCCAGGCTCTCATTATTTCACAGTTGAACAGTTCAATAGGCTGCTAACAAGTGCCTCTAATCTCCAGGCTGGCCCCTTTCCCATACACAATGCAGACAGAATGATTTTATTTAAAGTGAGTATATAATTCATTTATTTGTTAACCAAATATTTATTTAGTGTTTTTTTGTACTAGGTACTGTTTAAAATTCTAGGGATAAGTCAGTGAATAAAAGAAAGTTCATACTCCCCAGAAATTTATTTGAATATTTTATTTGAATATTGCTTAGGCTTTGTTCTAGAAGCTATGTATAGTTTGTATCTAAATATATGTTTGCATGATGAATTTGGATGATATGAATGTTATTTCTTTCCTCCTATTTTACCTCCAGAAATTTTTAAATATTATTACTTTTCGATCAGTTGTACGTGAATGGTGAATGCTTGAATTCTGCTTTCTAAAACAACTCTTTTTTTGATAAGGGTATGGAAATGATTACCCACTAACTTTTTAGCACTTACTGTATTTTTTGGACTATAAGACTCACTTCCCCCACCAAATTTGGGAGGAAAATGGGGGTGCATCTTATAGTCCAAATGTAGCTTAGCTGGCTCGCTGGAGAGGCGGGGGAGGGCGCTGTGGTGGAGCGGGGCCACAGGAGGCAGGAGCAGGGTTGCCGCTGCAGGAAGCTGGCATCGGCAGGAGTGGGGTGGTGCTGCCGGCCCTGGGCTTGGAGGAGGGTGTGTCCTAGCGGTGGGGAGCAAGGGAGGCACAGCAGAGTCCCTGCTATGGCAGACTGTAGTGCTAGGGAGGAGGGCACAGGCCATGTAGGCATATTAGGGGAAGAAAACCTGCGGCACCTGCATGTGCCTCCATCATGTGACTGGTATGTCCTCCATTAACATTAAAATAGGCAAATTCCACTGCAGGGTCACCGGTCAATGTGGCCCTGCAGCTGTTGCAAAATTACAACTCCCATCATGCTTGGATAGGTTGGGATTATGGGAGCTGTAATTAGGCAACAGCTGCAGAGCCACACAGTTGTGCAAAACTTTTGAGTTCTGTTTACATTTATATTAGTGAAATATTATGTTATTTATCTTATTAAATATTTTTTGCTTCAATTTTTTTTCTATTTTCCTCTAAAACTTAGGTGTGTCTTATGGCCCAGTGCGTCTTGTAGTCTGAAAAGTACAGTAGGTTTCCCTTCCAGAATCAGAAATAGAAGATGATGTAATAAATAGATATCCTACCATAGTCTTTAAACAAACTGTAATCCAGTAGAGTGACATGTTTTATTCTGCTTTCAATGGTGTTTTAATTTTATTTATTTTAAACATTTTTAGACTTTGTTTTTTGGAGCTGTTTTAGGTTCTTGGTAAAATTGAGCAGAGAGTATAGAGTTCCCCATCCAAATGTATATTTGTTATAATGGATGAACCAACATTCACACATCACCATCAACCAAAATCCATAGTTTGTATTAGGGTTCCTGATTTATATTATTCTATGGATTTTCACAGATATATTGTCATGTATCCAACATTATACATAATTTCTCTGGTCAATAATCTTGTGTGTTCCACGTGTTAATCCCTACTTCCCCCTAAACTGCTGGCCATCACTGGTTTTTTCTGTGTCTCCCTAGTTTTTCACTTTCCAGAGTGTCATATACAGGATCTGGCACAAATAACACCCATTTTTTATTACAGAATCTTTTGTTACAAAATCATAAGCATGTAGTTCTGTAACATAACAACTCAAGCACATGATGTGACATTTTAGGTGAAATGTTGGAATAAAAACTATAAATTATTACACCCATATTATTACCTGACCAACCACACTCAAGCAGGCATTACTCCTGCTGGATCCTGTAGTCGGACTCATAGAATAGGTAGCCTTGACATTGGCTTCTGTCTGTTGGTAATATGCATTTAAAGTTTATTCATATATTTTTTGGCTTTATACTTCACTTCTTTTTTAGTGCTGAGTAATATTCCAATGTCTGGAAATGACATCTTTTATTCATTTACAAGCATACATAGGATATTTTTTTAGGTTTTATTCCAGACTGCCACAGTAAAGCAAATATCACAATAAAGTGAGTTACATTCTTTTTTTGATTTCCCATATAAAAGTTGTATTTAAACTACACTGTAGTCTATTAAAATGTGCAATGGCACTGTTTTTAAAAATGTACAAACCTTAATGAAAAGTACTTTATTGCTACAAAAATGCTAACCATCATGTGAGCCTCCAGCAGATCATCATCTTTCTACTGCTGGAGAGTCTTGACTTGACGTTGATGGCTGCTGGCCAATCAGGGTTGTGGTTGCTGAAGGTTGGGGTCACCATGGCAATTTCTTAACATATGATAACAATGAAATTTGCCTCACTGATTTACTCTTCCTCTCATGAATAATTCTCTAGCATATAGTGCTGTTTCATAGTGTTTAACCACAGAATGTTTTTTAAAAATTGGAATCAACTGTCTCAAACCATTCATTTCTTTATTAAGTTTAGACAATATTCTACATCCTTTGTTTTTATCTTAACGATCTTCACAGCTTCTTTGCCTGGAGTAGATTTTATCTCAAAAAACACTTTCTTTGCTCATCTCTAAGAAGTAACCGCACATTCGTTAAAATTTTGTCATGAGATTGCAGCAGTTCAGTCACATCTTCAGGTTCCAAGTCTATTCCTCTTGCTGTTTCCACCACATCTGCAGTTACTTCCTCCACTGAAATATTGAACTCCTCAAAGTCATTCATAAGGATTAGAATCAACTTCTCCTAAACTCCTGTCAATGTCAATATTTTGATCTGTTCCCATGAATCACAAATGTTCTTAATGGCAGCTAGAATGGTAAGTTCTTTCTAGAAGGTTTTAATTTTACTTTCTTTATATCCATCAAAGGAATCCTTATTTATGGCAGTTATACTCTTACCAAGTATTTTTATTACATAATAAGATTTGAAAGTGAAAATTACTCCTTGATCCGTGGGCTTCAGAATGATTATGGTGTTAGCACACATGAAAATAGCATTAATCTCCTTGTACATTTCTATCAGAGCTATTGGATAATGAGCTTCCCTGTCAATGAACAATTATATTTTGAAATAAACCTTTTTATCTGAGCAGTAGGTATCAACAGTAGGTTTAAAATATTGAAAACCATGTTGTAAACAGAAGTGCTATCATATTGGCTTTCTTATTCCAGTTATAGAGCACAGGAATAATTGTTAGGGTCCTAGTATTTTCAGAATGGTAAATGAGCAATTCCTTCATCTTAAATTCACCAGTTGCCTTAGCCCCTAACTAAAGAGTCAACCTGTACTTTCAAGTTTTGAAGCCAGACATTGACTTTTTTTTTCTAGCTATAAAAGTCCTAGATGGCATCTTCTTCCAGTACAAGACTATTTCATCCACATTGAAAATCTGTTGTTTTGTGTAGCCACCTTCACCAGTTATCCTAGAAATTCGAGATGACTTGCTTTAGCTTATATATCAGGACTTGCTGCTTCACCTTGCACTTTTATGTTATGGAGACAAGTTCTTTCCTTAAACCTCAAAAACCAGCCTTTGTTAGCTTCAAATTTTCCTTCTGAAACTTTCTCACTTCTCTCAGCTTTTACAAAATTGAAGAGAGTTAGAGCCTTGCTCTTGATTAGGTTTTGGTTTAAGGGAATGTTATGGTAGTTTTGATCTTCTATTCAGGCCACTAAGACTTTCTCCATGTAAACAATAAGGCTGTTGTTCCACTTTCTTATCATTTGTGTGTTTGTTGGAGTAGGACTCTTTTATTTCCTTCAAGGACTTTTTTTTGCATTCACAAGTTGACTAACGGGTACAAGAGGCCTAACTTTGGCTCATCTCAGCTTTCAACATGCCCTCCTCACTAAGCTCAATCATTTCTAGCTTTTGATTTAAAGTGAAACAAATGTCATTATTTCTTTCACTTGAACATTTAGAAGCCACTGCAGGATTAGTACTTGGCCTAATTTTATCATTGTGTCTCAAGGAGTAGGGAGGCCTGAGAAGAGAGAGAAAGATGGGGGAACAGCCAGTTAGTATAACAGTTAGGACATATACAGTATTTATTAGGTTTTCCATGTTATCTGAGCATAGTTCATGGCACCCAAAACAATTACAATAGCAATGTCAAAGGTCACTGATAATGGATCACAATAACAAATGTAGTAATAATGACTGTCTAAAATATAGTGAGAATGATCAAAATGTAACACAGTACGTGAGCAAATGCTATTGGAAAAAATTGCATTTAAAGACTTGCTCAATGCATGGTTGCCACCAACCTCTCATTTGTTAAAAAACATAGTATCCATGAAGTGCTAAAGTGTTGTGCAATAAAATAATGCATTCCTGTATTCATGTAGTGAAGTGCATCTTAGTTGCTTCCAAGTTTTGACAGTTAAGAAAAAAGTTGGCATGAAAATCTGTATGCTATTTTTTGTGTGCACATAACTTTTCACTCATTTGAGTAAATACCAAAGAGCACAATTATTGGGTCATATAGTAAGAATATGTTTTTTAAAGGCACTTTCTGTCTTCCAAAATAGTTGCACCATTGACATTGCCACCAGCAATGAATGACAGTTCCTTTTGCTCTACATATTCATCAGTGTTGCCACTGTTTTAGATTTTAGCCATTCTAATAAGTGTAGCACTATCTCACTGTTGTTGTAATTTGCATTTACCTAATGATGTTGCACATCTGCTTATGTGTTTACTTCCACCTATATATCTTTTAAGGTAAGGTGTCTTTTCAGATCTTTTTCCCCTCCCCTTTTTAATTGGTCCATTTTCTAATTATTGCGTTTTTAAGAGATTTTGTATGTTTTAGATAACAGTCTTTTGGCAAACATTTTCTCCTGATTTTTGGCTGCCTTTTCATTCTCTTGACAGTGACGTTGCAGAGCAAGAATGTTTCATATTTTAATGAAATCTAACTTGTCAATTTTTGTTTTATGAATCATGCCTTTCGTGCTGTATCTGAGAAGCCACTGCCAAGCCCACCATTATTTATATTTCCTTTATGTGATATTTTAGGAATTTCATACTTTTGCATTTTACATTTAAGTCTATGATTGATACTGAGTTAATTTTTGTGAAGGTTGTGATTTCTATATCAATATTAATTTTTTTGCATGTGACTAAATATAACATCATTTGCTGAAAAGACTATTATATCTCATTTGAATTGCCTCTTCTGTGTCAAAGATCAGTTAACCATATTTGTGTGAATTTATTTCTGGGGTCTCTATTCTGTTTAATTGATCTGTTTGTTGGTTTTTTTTTTATCAATGTCGCACTGTCTTGATTATTGTAGTTTTTATTGTAAGTCTTGGATTAGGGTAGCATCATGCCTACAGCTTCATTCTTCTTTAATATTATGTTGGCTATTCTGTATCTTTTACCTCTTCACATGAACTTTAGAATCTGTTAATAGCTACAAAACAGCTTGTTGAGATTTTGACTTGGATTCCACCAAATCTAATAGATCAAGTTGGGAAAAACAGGCATCTCGGCAATATTAGATCTTCCTGTCTGTGAACATAGACTATCTCTCTATTCATTTTATTATTTAATTTTGTTCCAAAGACTATTATAGTTTTTCTCATATGTATCTTGTACAGATTTTGTTAGATTTACTTGTAAGTATTTATTTTGAAGGGGTGCTAATGTGAATGATTTTGTATTTTAAATTTTGGTTTTTCATTGATCACATACAGGAAAGCAATTGATTTTTGTATATTCACCTTGTGTATCATTCTTACTGTAATTGCTTATTAGTTCCATGAGATGTTTGTTAATTTTTTGAAAGATTTTCTACATGGATAGTCATGTCATCTGTGAACAAAATAATTTATTTCTTCATATCCAGTCTGGATACCTGTTATTTCCTTTTCCTGTCTTATTGCATTAACTAGCTCTTCCAGTACAATGTTGAAAAGGAGTGGTGAGAGGGGACATTTTTGCCTTGTTTCTGATCAGAGAGAAAACGTTTAGTTTCTCACCATTAAGTATGTTAAGTATAGAATTTTGGAAATGTATGTCAAATTGACAAAGTTCTCATTTATTCTGAATTTACTTAGCAATTTATCATGATTAGGTGTTGGGTTTTGATATATACTTTTATGCATCTGTTGATATGACCCTATCTTCTATTCTACTTTTCTTCTCTAGACTGTTGATGTGATGAATGCATCTGTTGATATGACCCTATCTTCTATTCTACTTTTCTTCTCTAGACTGTTGATGTGATGATTGCACTAATTGGTTTTTGAATGTTGAATCAGCCACGTGTGTCTGGAAAAAATTTCCCACTTGGTGTAATTATTTGTATACACATTGTGGTTTTTGAAATATTTTTGTTCAAAACATTTAAAAATTTAGACATTTCCCAAATTTAATTTGGTTCTTTGAAGAAGAACTGACATTTCTGGGCTTATCCCACATGGCAACATTCTGCTGGAGCTGATAACTCTTGCTGCAACTCTCTTCACCACAGTCCTTGCAGCCCTATTGCTTTATGTGCAGTTACTGCTTTGTTCATTTTCATTGCCTGCTTCAAATGTCTCAAGCACATTCCTTCCTTGGAGCCACTGGATATTCTCCAAGCTCTGCTCTTATTTGACCTCATGTATTACCTAAACTTATGTACATTGTTGAGGCTCTTCACCCCTTTGCACTGTGACCCTATTTTCTTCTGATATATTTCCCATTTCTTTTACTTGCCTCCCTCATGGATCCTCCTCTTATTTCATTTTAAAAGTTGAAGTTTCTTAGAGTCGCCCTTTTTTTTTTCCTGTATACACTCAAAAGAGTTGATCATTCACTCTCAGTGTTTTTCAGGTCTAGAATCCCTGATATCCCCCTTTGTCCATTCTATTTGCTTACATTAATATTATTCAGAAATTTATAAGGAATATGAATTGTACCAAGGAGCCATGGAAAACATAAGTGGGATAATGACTTGTGACAGGGCTTGAAAGGGAAGAAATTAATTACAAATTTAAAATGGCAGTGATAATTAGAGAAAATGGAAAAAAGATCTACATCATGAAACATATTGTCTGAAAATGTATTCATTTTATTTTCACTAGTGTAGCTATAGTCTTAATTAACAGGTGAAGAGATGAAACATCAAAGGCTACTATTTATTTAAGAGTTAAAGACTGTCATAAAATCAAACATAATCTTCAAGACCCACCAAGAAAGGAAATAATCTTAAGATCTTTCATTATTGTAGGAATATGTACAAATTCCTACAACAGGTACATGCATACAGTGGAATATTATTTTTCATTAAAAAAATAAATGGAGTGCTGATACATGCTATGAGATGCTGAACCTCAAATATATTAGGCTAAGTGAGAGATACCAGAAACAAAGTCCATGTATGTATTGTATGATTACAATATCACATATCAAAAAATGACCAATCTATAGAGACAAAAGCTAATTAGTGGTTGCCTGGGGCTGGGATTGGGAGTGGGAGTTGACTAAAAAATAGCATAAAGAAGCTTTTTGGGATGAAGAAATATTCTAAAATTGGATTAAGGTGATGGTTGCATTATTGCATAAATTTACTAAAAATCATCATGTTATATAAAATGGTTGTATAAATTATATATATTCATATACATATAGCCATATATATTTATATTTACATATTTCTATGCATATATAAATGTATATATGGCCATTAAAAGTAGCAATAGCTAGCTTTTTTCTATGCATGTATAAGGCAAAGTGAGTCGAAGTAAGGAACTCTAGAACACACAGCTAATAAATATCAGGGCTAGGATTTGAATCTGATAATCTCTCTGCAGGGTACTTGTAAGCATTTTTCATGAATTACCTTATGGGTAATCTTTTATATAACACTATGAAATGGAATAACATAGATTTTTTCATTTTACAGATGAAGAGCCTAAAGGTTAAGTAACTTGCCTGAGATCATAGAGGTTATGGTTTAGCTGGAATTGAAATCCAGAGGGGTTGGCTTAACACTTACATCTATTATCATTTTTACTCGATTGACCAAGGCACAGTTATCCCTAAAGCTACAGATATGAGTTTATATCTATGGACAGCTACCAGGATAGTTACATCATAAGTGTGAAATCCAGAAAACCAAATAGCCTAGAGTTTTATTAATAACCTGCCTTCCTGAGGTCAAGAACTTGATATCCAGCACAAAACCTAGAAGGCTAAGGCTAAGTGATTGTCCATGAACTGACACATAGCCTGGGAATAAAATATCAGGCTTAACTTGGGGAAGAATAACTACTTATATCCATAGTCAATTTTCTGAATGCACTGATTGATTTTTAGTAATGTATTAGTAAGTAGGTCATGTACTAAGAATCTGTGGTTTATCACTCCAACTTTTCTGACATTTTCTAGACTAATTTCCTAAAATCTCCTACCCTGTTGACCACCGTATGCATTAATATAAGTTATTAATGGTAGCTCACCATTACTGAGTGATTATTATCAAACAGCTTCTCTGCTTTACTACTTTTAACTCATTAGAACTTAGAAAAACCCCAGGAGGCCACTACTACTATTATGATCCCTCCTTATTTTTCAGATGAGGGGACTGAGGCACAGTGAGGCTAAGTACCTTGTCCCAAGACACACAGCTACAGGCAGTCTGGCTTGGTTCTCAGTAATTAATGACCTCAGTAAGCCTGTGTCTCAAGAGTATAAACCCTAGAAGAGACAGTCTCCAGAGGGGAGACATTCACTTATTCATTCATTCAGTGCTTATGTATTAACAACTCCTATTAATCATCATACTGGGACATTGCTAGTAATTAAATATGGTATTAACTATGCAGCTTTTATAAGTAAATATACTATCTCTTAATATATCCTTTGTTTGAATTACCATTTTGAGTGAAATATTTAAGAGTAGTTTATCTCTTAATTATTTTTTATTCCATTCATCTTTCTCTTGTTTTGAAAAAAAAAGTAAATTGATATGCCATAGTAATAAATAGAATGAAATCTCCAGAGCACTTTCATTTCTCACTATTTTTAATGTGTGTGAAATCATGGCAGTTAGATATGCAAAAGATGAGTTAAAAATAATTCATTTAGTACATCTCACTAGTCCTTCCTTTGAAAAATTCCCTATGGTATTTTGGCAAAGTCAGGCTCTTGTCTAATTTTAAATGACTCAATTGAAGAAGATTCAGCTAGAGTTTGATTCTAGAGGCTAATGGACTTCCTTTGAAAGGTTTTTAACATTTGGCCTAATTTTCCACTCCTTAAAATTTTAGAGCATTACTCTTAATTACTTTGTAACATATTCAGCTTCTGCTTTTTCCTTGTTTCATGTTATTTGTGATTCACTTGCTGTCTAGATAGGTATTATATCTCCTGTGAACGCTGAGTGAAGCATAGTTTCTATCTTTTCATGGGATGGTAGTTCCGATATATAGAGAGAATTATATATTGTTTGTCTTTGAATGGGACTGTGTTATGCTTAAGTATACCAAATTATATATTCATTAAACTTTGATTTAAATTTTAAAAATTTAAGTCTGAATTGAAATTCTAACAGATTATCTCAACAGTGGTCAATCATTTACTAAATTCATAAGTATGAAATCAAGGCCCATATTTCCCAATTTTTTTGTTATACAGCATATCTAAATACTTTTTCTACTTTCCATAGACATATGTTAAAGCCAAAGTACTCTTAAATGGATATTGAATAAAATGTTTTATATATTTTAGGCTTATGGAATCTATGTGCCATTTTCAAAAGGGAAACAGTGGTTATACTGTTGGGTGGAAACATAATGATTTTTTATGAGTAGAAAATAATGTGAACTTTCTAGAGGCTATCAGTCAATAGTTTATTCTTATTGATTGACATGTTTCTTTTAACCTTTACTTAGAGACACTTCAATAAGTTAAATAACTTTACTGTTGTTTCTGGATATAGTTGCTAAGATTTCAACATTAAATATAATTAAATAAAATTAATTAAGGCAAGGTTCTTCCCAGAACTTTATCACTCTCATCTTGTATCAATACCTTGCCATGTTTTCATACATTCTAACTCTTTGATATCATAGTCATGCCTCTGGTGCCAGTCTAGTTTTGGAAAGAAACAATGAAGAAGCTAGATTTATTGTAAATTTTAAACATGGCGTTTTGTGAAAATTGTCTATGTTGTACAATGCAATTATATTTTTTTCCAAAAGGCTTGGTGGTGATTATTCCTTATTTCTACCCACACACTGTCATGGAAAGTGCTATTTGGCCACATGTGAGACTTAGAGATGGAATATGCATGTTGGAACAAATCCTTGATTAGCAGAGCTCCATACTGAGTGGCAGTTCACTTCTCCTTGTCCCTGCTGGGAATCATTGTGCAAAGGTTTGTCCTGACAGGCAGTCCTGTACAAACCAGAGCTTATCTGCTATATTGCTTTGCTATTTCAATCTATTTTTGGATAGATTTTACACTTTGGTACTTGGTATGTTGTCTTTTCTTTTGGATAGACAGCTGGTGGCTATATTAGCATTTACTGAAAGTGTTATAGTAATTCTCACATCAAAGTAACCCTTCCTCTTAGTGTACACCCCAGGTGTTACATTTCCAGGCAGGTGAGACATAATTGATTTGTTTTTATTATTTAGAATCTCTGTACACACTAGTAGCAGTTGAAAAAACTGAATCTGCCTCACCCAAGCCAAATCATTACATCTGATTCAGTAGTTCTCAAATTTTAGTGTCCATTAGAATCACATGGAGAGCTGGTCAAAAAACAGATTACTGATTCCCATGTGCAGAATTTCTGATCTGTAGTCTGGGATGGAGCCTTAGATTTTTGCATTTCTAACAACTTCCCAGATGATGCTGGTACAGTCAATCCAAGCTCTACATTTTAAGAACAAGATTATGTAGTGTTGTCTAACCACAGTACTTAAGACTGTGAATGGGCCAGATTTCTTCTGGGGCCCACATTGGAGAACCATTCATCTCATACACTGACAAGCAAACTTATGTAATGAAGTCGATAGTAAATATTATAGGCTTGTGGGCCAGGCAGTCTTTGTTGCAACTATTCACCTCTGCTGTTTTAGCAGGAAAGCAGCCATAGATAATATAAACAAATGGACATGGCCATGTTCCAGTAAAATTTTATTTGTCAAAACAGGCAGTAGGCTGAATTTGGCCCTTGGCCCATGGCCCATAATTTGCCAGTTTGCAGTCTTTGATCTAACTCATAAGATCAGGACGTGTATCTTTTCCTAGCTCACAAAGCATCTGTATCCTCTGTGGTAGCCACCAACTATGTGTCCAGTATTGAGCTAGGAGCTGTGAGGTATTTATAAGAAGTACAAATATAGTATTTCTTCTCTTCTTCCCAAGATTATTGTTAGTTTAGTATAGTGTTAAAAATAGAGAGAAAGTAAATGTCTAGGCTATAATAGATTGCATGATATAAGTGAATTCAAGAAAATAAGTAGACACTAGATGAAAAAGAGCAGACTGAATGAATTATCAAGGAGGACCAGCTAGAGAAAAGGCATTAAGGAAACATTCAGCATGTTCTTCCAATGGGCAGCGAGCTCTGTGAATGGAAGTGAGTGGAAATGTTCGGAGTCACAGGTGCCCTTTAATTATCATGTACTAAGCATATTCTTAAAACAGTGATAGGTCCTGAGGGCACCATAAACCAAGGCATAGTAATTGCTTTCAAAAATGTAAGAGGTGTATCAAGATATTAAAGAACCTCAAAGCCATACATGAGTAGCTCATGGAGGGCTTTCAATGGGTGTTATTTAAACTGAGAAGGAAATTTATGAGATTGACAACAAGGAATTTTTATTAGTTCTTGATCAGTAGGTGCCTTAAAGACAACTGTTGTAGCAGAAATCATTTTCTACAAGTTAGTAAATGATAACCATGCAAAAAAATAATCATTAATAATATCATATTAATACCATAGGAACTTGCTAAATTGAAATACAGCTTTTGTTGTGTTGTTCTTTTGCTTGTTTATTTGTTTGTTGTTTTGCTTTTGTATATTCTGCTTAAGAAATTCCAAAATTTGTGTTTTAATATATTTGTATCAAGCCACCATTAGAACTAAAGTCAATTCCATAGAGTTGAACCATTTTGTCTTTCTGATATGTGTATACCATTTAAAAGACTCTGAATAGAGAAAAATTCTCGATACACAAGTAGGGTTTTTCACTTCTGAGACTTCATTCCTGGAAATTTGGATATATGTTATGGGTGAAATCTATTATTTAATAAAACATTTAGTGGGAGATGATGGTAGATGTTTGCATGAACATTTGAATGAGATCGTCTTTTTTAAAAAATTACTTTATTGTTGTTCAATTACAGTTGTCTGCATTTTCTCCCCACTACTCCTCCCCCTACCCCAGCCAAACCTACCTCCCTTCCATGCTTCCACCCTCCCCCTTGGTTTTGTCCATGTGTCCTTTATAGTAAGTAGTTCTGAAAATCCTTCTCCTCTCTGTCCCCTCCCCCCTCCCCTCTGGCTATTGTTAGGTTGTTCTTAATTTCAATGTCTCTGGTTATATTTTGTTTGCATTTTTCTTTTGTTGATTAGGTTCCAGTTAAAGGTGAGATCATATGGTATTTGACCTTCACTGCCTGGCTCATTTTACTTAGCATAATGTTCTCCAGTCCCATCCATGCTGTCCCAAAGGGTAGGAGCTCCTTCTTTCTCTCTGCTGCATAGAATGACATAGTCTTTATGCTTCATTCTAGTTTCAGTGTTCTCACATTAAGTAATACTTGAAAGGTCCATTGGGAACTACTAATTCAGCCAAGTTTCCATAAGAACCTGAAAAAATAACATCTTGAATAATGTACCTTAATGCTTAAAACTAGAGTTAATTTCATTTAGTAAATAAAATTTTGAATTTGGGGTTAGATTCAGCAAGGATTAGTCAAAGGCACTATATTACACAAGATGACATATGAATTTTCAGCTCTCTAACCCAATCTCTACAGTTTTTTTGTGGGGGGGAGTTGTGGCTGATGTTTTCTCTCAGTTTGATTTTTAATCAAATGGAGGGATGCATATGGCAACAGGCTATTTTTATCCTGTTAAATACCAAGAGAAAGGTTATGAGAAAAATCCCATGTAACTTAGATTTCCTGTGATTCATAGTTGGAAAAGGCAAGAATCATTGTGAGCATGTCTTTATCATTTTTGTTGTGGATCCTTCATTATTTTCAGTGCTGAGGGAGAGGAGAACTCTACATTTGTACTGAGACAATTGATTTCTTGAACAACCTTACCAATAAGTAGAATCTTGAGGCACTTTTAAACAAAAGTTGAGAATTGACTAGTGAACTTCAATCCTCCCCATTTCATATTATTTGTATTCCCCACAAATGAAATATTCTAAGATGTCCTGAACTATGTGTGTGAGTGCACGTGTATATGTGCCCAACTAATGATGTAATGTCACTAGCCTGGAACCAAGGACTTTTACTTGATGATAAGTTAGTCCAGAAAGCTTGTAATTTATGTACTAATCAAGTTAGGTGACTCTTACCAAGAAACTCTGAAATTTATGAGAAAAGAAAGAGTTGGGACTTCCAAACTGGATGAACATACAGGATATAACTTAAACTTTTTCTTCTTGAAACCAGAAAAATTTAAGATTAAAATTTAGAAATAGTATTTTACTCTATATTTTGGTGATTGAGCATATTATAACATGTTATTATTCCTATTATATAAAGCTTGATAAAGATGTTTGACTTTGAAATGAGGAAGAAAAATAGAAATGTAAAGAGAAAGTAAACTAACCTAACAGAGGAGCAAGAATTTTTTCCTAATCACAAGCTTGTGATACTGCATTATTACTTATCCTATCCCATAAATATGAAATATCAAAGAACAAATCTTGTCATAGAAGATATAAAATAATAAAGTTCATCAATGTCCTAAAATACTTCATAATAGTCTCAATTAATTATTACATATTAAGGAATTTAGTACATATTACATAGGGAATATTAGGGAATGTGCTAGGCACATTATATGCAAAGTCTCTGATTTTCACAATAGTTTAACCTATTTTCTAATCCTAATTTTAAACTGAATGAATTTATATTTAAAAAGTTACAGAAATTACCCCAGGTCACACACATGTTCCACAGAAGTGCCAACCTTTCAGACCTGGACATACTGTTTCTACTACATATTTCTTCCTTTGGTCAGTTGTTTCTCCCCAAAGAGGTCATAAGTAATTGTGTGTCCAATTATCTGTCTCCTTCTTTATCTGTTATTGTGTTTAGTGGTGCATGGCACAAAGTGGGTTGCCATTTAGGCTAGCTAAATTAAAGTACAAATATAAATATATGTACACATGAGAGTAAGAGAGGAAAGTATTTGTGTGTTTGTGTATACATTTGTCCTTGAAATAAAATGCTGTGCTTTTAAAAAAATGTCTATTTATATATTCTTGATTTCTAAAGAAGAAAAAAGAAATGCAGGTGCTTACAATAAATAAAAAAAGAGAACTGATAAAGTAAATCTGAAAAGCATTAACTCAAGAATAAATTCAGGAGCCAACTGATAAATTATCTAATACAGTTCCCAATTTAAATTGATCACCTCTGTTGTTTGATTTATGAACAGGAAATGGGCTTTGACTGTTAGGCACCTGGATGAAGAGCCCTGGGTCCAGCTTGTAAGAGTCTGATAACCTGCAAAGACCCTCTGGTTGCCCTAGGATCATTCAATTGAGGTAAGACCTAATTACTTTAATTAGAATGTAAGACTTTTACTCTTGAATCAACTTTTAATATGGTGATTTAGCATAACTCTATAATGTGCCAATAGCTGAAAAAGAAAAGGAAAATGCAAGCGTGATTCTGTTGCAAAGGCCTGTGTTTTCCAAATTCTATTCATCTTTTACTCCATGGGATTTAGCCCATTTTCTTTGCAGCGTATTATCCAAATCGTTTAATGTCCATGTGGCTGTTGCAGTTGGTACAATTTTCTTGCTTTTGTGGTATCAATTTGTTTTTATACCATTATACATTTTATTATATGTAATCCATTTAGTCTCACATTTTAGTTTAGCTTGGTCCAGTGATTTTATTTAAAAATGGCAACAGTGCAGTTTGTGCTATGATACGGCACAGCTTATTTATTCCAAATTAACACATATTTGTTAACCTTTTGTAATATCTGTTTGTATATGACCACACATAGACTGTGAACTCCCATTTAGGCATTAGATTTTAAAGGCGTGTTCCAAAAGGAGTTTATAACTCCTTGGAGCACTCCAATTTGGGGAGGGAGGGTGTGATGCTAGTGTGTGATCAGAACTCATTGCTCTGTGGAGCACTAGCTGCTGTCAATATTCAAATGCTGGTTCAGGATACTGTGTATAAAACTTTTCATGGCCTGGATGATGCAAAGGCCTCAGTGAGAGAATAGACCCAAGAACTAGGAGCTCTGAGCACATGCAGCATGGCCACCAACTCACTTTAAGAACGAGGATGCATCATTTCACCTTTTGAGTATTCCCTTGATTTTGAGTTAAAAGAATTAGATTAAATCAGAGAAGGGTGAGAAATTTACGTGCTTTGAAGATTAGGCTTGCAATGCAAATCTATGAAGTCTGGGTGCAAGAGAGGAGGGATTCGTGGGTCTGTAAGGTAAGACCTGTGCCCCATCCAAAACCATTCAGATTTAAACAGTTTAAACCTGGACCAAGAAGTGAATTGTCTGAAGTGGGGGACTGAACTTGGCCTTTGGATTGAATGAATTCTAAGAATCAGTGTAAAATTTTTTTCTGAGCTTTTTTTTCATTAATTGACCTAAAATGAGAACTTTGATCCTAGAACAATAATTTAAAAATAAAACCGAGCCTATAAAGCACTGGTTAGTAGTTTTTCTCTTAATGGGTACTTTCAGTTTAAAAAAATATGTAAATAGTTAAAGGAAAGTTGTAACATCTGTTTGGGACTACTTTTATGATTCTGCAAAAAATAAAGACATTTAAAATGAAAAGTTTTAGGTTTTTGATTAATATTCAACTAAAGTGTTAATACAAATGTTATTTTATATAGAAAAAAATAAAAGTGGTTGTTTTAATAAGTATATTTTCTGATAATTTTTAGCTCCATTCATTTTTACTCTTTATTTTTCTTTTTATAGTGATGACATATACTAATTTCTTTTTATCACCTTTTACTGACTTTCAAAGAGATATTTTAGCTGAGAAAATAAGTGCATTTTATCAGATGCTAATGGCAATTAGGCAACGAGCCTAGTGGAAGATGGGAAGGGGGCCAAGGCAATATACTCTAGGGGTCTTATCTATTCTCTTTGGCTCAATTTAAATCAGAATTTATGTTGACTAGATAATTGAACTCATGACTGTAGAGAGCCATGTGTATTATTCCAGTGGTTAAGAAAAAAAATTAGAAGGACCTAAAATTTTTATGCCTTTAGTTACGTCCTTCCACTAGCTTTTTTCTTTATTACTTTTATAGTTTTTTTTAAAGATTTTATTTATTTATTTTTTAGAGAGGGAAGGGAGGGAGGGGGAGAGAGAGAGAGAGAGAGAGAAACACCAATGTGCGGTTGCTGGGGGTCATGGCCTGCAACCCAGGCATGTACCCTGACTGGGAATCGAACCTGCGACACTTTGGTTCACAGCCTGCGCTCAATCCACTGAGCTATACCAGTCAGGGCACTTCTATAGTTTTTCATTTTGTGATTATATGCATTTGTAGATAGATTCAAGTTATTTCAGGTATGTTAAGTTTACAGAATGGGTATATAGTGTCACACATGTTTTACCTTTATTGTTTAGGTAATTTTTTCATGTGTTAACAGAAACTGTTACTGCCTTAAGATATATAATACAACATCATGTTTTAAGAAGCTTTTGCATTAGACTTTATAGTTCATCCTTGTTGTAATGTTTTTAAGTACTTGCTGTCTACTTCTTTGATAGCCAAGACAGACTAAGGTACTTGGATGTTAATGCTCAATCTCACTAGACCTCATTAAATCTGTTTTTTTTATTTACCCACAATATCTGACATTAAAAACAAGTTTCAGCTCTCTTTTTAAAGTGAAAAAAAAAGAAACTGTCACCTGATATAATTTAAGGTAAGCCATACAAGGAGGCTTTGTTATGGTTCTATTTATGTTCTGTTATCATGTTCTATGGAAGCATTTTATTTAAAAAAATTACCAGTGTGACTGACTACAGTTTCTTTATTTTCTAGTCATATGAGGGGGGACCCCCAAAACCCAGAATTTATTTATAAAAAATTGTGTATTCTTACATAATTAAACTTTAATCACCTTCAAAGTACTCTCCATTTGATGCAATACACCTATCAGGATTTTTTCCCACTGCTCAAAAACAGTTTTTGAACTCAATTTTGATATATTTTAGTGCTCCTGCCTTTTTTTGTTTCACCTTTTTCATATGGACAAAACATTTTCCTTTGAGGATTTTTTTCATCTGGGAAAACAAAAAAAAGTTGCTTGAGGCCAGATTGGGTGAATAGGGAGGGTAGGACATGGGGGTCATTCTGTTCTTTGGTCAAAAACTACTGAACACTCAGCACCCTGTGGGCAGGTGTGTTATCTTGAAATAGGCAAAAGGATTGAGAGTCTTAAAAAGAAATTCACTCAAGCCAAGCACAGCTTCTCAAAACAATGCCGGCTGCTACAATGATACAGATGGGCTCTAAACTAGCAGGAGAAGCCTGTTGTACTACAAGGGAACACCCTCCATAAAATAATTCCAGTATGTTTTTTTGGACAGTCACCAAAATGCTTTGGATCTTCATTGCTTTGGTAACACGTAGAATGTACGGACAAAGTAGACATTTAAACAACAAACTCAATTATTTCTAGTTTTCCTACTTTTAGAGAATCAGTGACAGGAAATGGAATCTGTTGCTTAGCCCACATTCCCAACATGAAAATAAAGTAATGGAAGTTTCTAAATTGAGGTAGTTAATTGTCACATTTCTTGTATGTACACCTCATCAGCCCTCATCAGCAATTCTGAATCTAAGAACCCTGTCTTAAATTCCTTTCATGCTACAAAAGATGCACTGATAGGCACTTAACTTAAGTTCACCTTTAGCATTTGACATTTATTAGTCATGGCTTTCAAATAAGTATTTAATTGAAATCAAAGTGCCATTGTTTTTAATAACCCAGAAAGAATGTGTGTGAATTAAATGTTTTAAGAAGATAAGACAGTGGCATTAAGAATACTATAGCTCCTATGTGAATATTGTAGTTGTTTGAAAAATTTTATAAAATATTCTTATTATCAAAATCTAATTTAAGGTTTAATGATGCAGTAAAGTTGAGATGTTCACAAAGAAACCAGAATAATAACAGTGAAAATTTAGCCACAGCTTAGTACAATATAACCAAAATTTTCTGGTCAATTAGATGTGATTGTGTTATACGGAGACAAACTGCACAAGTAATTACAAATCACATATTGGTGAATGGCTCAAAGCTGGAGCCTGTTAGAGGCATTTTGTGCTGCCTGAGATTTGCTATCCCTCCCTGGGTCTCCTTAAACTAAAGAAGAGGCAGTTATCACAATATTTATTTTTCTTTCAGAAGGTTCTCTCTAAACTGCTTAATAAATGTGATTTATCCCAGAATTTACCCTCTACTATTTTATTTTTCTTAAGGAGCATCCTTTGCTTAGGGCACAATACTAATTTTTAAAAGGAAGTTAAATTATCTAACAGCAGTGATTCAAAGGAAAAAGAAAACCTAGTGTCATAAACAGTCTGATAGCACTCACTCAGGAGCTGTGCATTTCTAACTCACTGGATAATAGTAGTGTCTTGCTGATGTTATTAAGCCCATACAAGGGAAAAACAGAGAAGAACACTTACGGCAAAGCTCTTGAGGTACTTTTAACTGTCCTTAAGTACCTCCTCCCTGATGTAATTTCATCTAAACGATGGTTTTTATGTTAATCTACTCAGCAAGATATTAGCTTTGTTAGGAAAAGACTCAGTCTACAAGTACCTTGTTGTACTATAGTTTGCAGATTTTTTTGTTAATTGAAGATTTGTGGCAACCTTGCATCAATCAAGTCTATTGAAGTCATTTTCCAACAACTCACTTCATGTCTCTGTGTCACTGTGTAACCGGAAAAGACACCGACGTTCGGGCTGCCTGTCATTACCAAACCCAATAAGCAATGACAGTGATTGAATCTTTGATAGGTGCTTTATTCAGATGGCCAGCGATCAGAGAAGATGGCAGGTTCATACCCTAACAAACCATCTTACTCTTTCTTTCCTGGCCAGATCTCTCATAAGGGGTTTGGGGGAGGGCAAACAAGGTGTCAGCGAAAGCCTTTGAAATTCAACAGTTGCCTCCAAGGGGGGAAGGGTGGTTACTTGCTTCTTCCTGGTACAGATGTCTCCAGGAGGTTAGCTGCTTATTCTCAGGCGCCAGGATGGGCCTTATCTGTAGTTACTGAAACAAAAACTTAACATACACATTACTTGCTAGATTTGTGACTATTTACCTTAAGCTAAATTTTCCCAAGTCTTAAGCCCCTATCAACATTTTGGTAATTCTCTCAACATTTCAAACTTTTACATTATTATTACATTTGTTATAGGGATCCTTTATCAGTGATCTTTGATGTTATTAGGGCTAGATCCTCCACCAGCAAAAAGATCACAACTTGCAGAAGGTTCAGAATGGTTAGTACTTTTAGCAATAAAATACATACATTTTTTAGACACAATGATATTACACAGTTAATAGACTACAGTATACATAACTTTTGCTACATACATATATGCATGCATATATAACACACAACATAATTTTATATGCACTGGGAAAACAAAAATTTGTGACTTGCCTTATTGTGATATTACTCTGTTGCAGTGGTTTAGAACTGAACCCCTACTATCTCCAGGGTATTTCTGTATTTCTTTTAATACACATTTTAATGAAATCATTGGCCTATTTTTGCTTTGTACTGTACCATGCAATTAATTAATGTGAAATCCATAAAATAATTTAAATGTAATAAATATTTAAATTTTATTGCACTATTTCTTATAGAAATGGTAATTTTTGTATTATTAGAATCTATCCTTGAAACTGAAATTATTTAAATCACTACTTATCTCTTCTCTAAGAATGTTATATTTCAAAAGACAAACTTGAAATAGTTTTCTTTTTAAGAAATAGAATTATTCATGTAGGAAATGAAGTCAGTCATTAAGTGCTAAGTAAAATTTTAGAAGGAAAGAATGTCAAGTCATCAATGGTTTAGCTTGATGTAGACAAGTCAATTGTTAGATATTTCCTGCTTAATTCCATAAGTGTTTTGCCTGTAGTTATTAATGTAAATTTCAAAGATATCAACTTTAAACCATATTAACCTATTTGGCAACAATTCATTTAGGACTTGATGCTGAAAATTATCTTTACACAAGTGGCCATATTTCCTAATGTAACTGAAATAAATCTGTAACATTTCCTTGCAAATTTGACATGTGGTCCCTTGTTAGCTTAACATGGTATTAATTTCATACTTGTGTATATATGAAGTGCTTTCTTGTCCTTGAAACATCTTTTTATATTTGTCTTTCCAAGAGAACTATATCTAAAGTTGATTTTATTTCAAGTGGAATATTCACCTTTTAAATAAAAAGTTGTGCTGCTGCAATTCTTATTTTTATTACTCTTTCATATATACAATATTCCTACCAAATGTAACAAGTTAATATTATTAAAAACTCTATAAATTTTTATAACTATAGTTTCACACATATATTTATAGTGAGCCTATTATATGCCAGACACTCTACTAGGTGCTGAGAAACAAAAGGAATTATGTTAGAGTACTTCTCCTCAGGACATTCACTGTTTAGTGGGGGTACAAATTAGTATAATATAGTGTGATGTTGTAGTGTGAGCATTTAACAAGTAGAACATGGTGGATATGACTATTTTATACTTCCAAACACTTATTTTTAGCCCAGATTAATCTCTTTCACTTCAGATGCAAATACAAGTGTGATCAGCTTTTTAGAGAACTAACCTAGATCACGGTCATACTATGCCAGTCTCTCTCTCTCTCTCTCTCTCTCTCTATAGATAGATAGATATATATGATGTCCTATATATGACATAACATATAATTATTGATGCATGCATGTTTTTCTTTACATAAAATATAAACTTATTTAAAATCACATATTTCGTATTTATTTTTCTGTTACATAATTGCTATCATTTAAATAAAATAGTGTATTGCGCAAGTAACAAGTATAAAAATCTAAGAATATTTTATTATGCTTTTTTTGTTTCAGTTTCTCCTCTGACACAGCACTTACCTTACCATTTTTAATTTTTTTTATTACCATTTATCCCCCTTAAGTCCCCTCCCCCTGCAATCATCCCACTGTTTTCCATGTCCATGAGTCCTTTTTTTCCTATGTGCTCAGTCACTCCATTACTAACCACCCCCATAGCTGTTAGCCTGCTTTCCATCTATGAGTCTGTCTCTGTTTTGCTTGTTAGGTCAGTTTGTTCATTAGACTCCATATATGAGTGAGATCATGTTATTTCTCTTCTCTGACTGGCCTGTTTTACTTAGCATAATGTTCTCCAGGTCCATCCATGCTGTTGCAAAAGGTAAAATTTTCTCTTTTTTATGGCTGGGTAATATTCCATTGTATATATATATATACCATAATTGTGTTATCCACTTATCTACTCATGGACACTTGGGCTGCTTCCATATCTTGGTGATTTTAAATAATGCTGCAATGAACCTAGGGGTGCTTATGTTCTTTCAAATTAGTGTTTTGGCTTCTTTCAGATATATTCCCAGAAGTGGGATAGCTGGGTGGAAAGGCAGATCTATTTTTACTTTTTTAAGATATCTCCATACTGCTTTCCACAGTGGTTGCACAAATCTGCATTCCCCCAACAGTGCAGAAGTGTTCTTTTTTCTCCACATCCTGGCTAGCACTTGTTGTTTGTTGATTTATTGATGATAGCCATTCTGATGGGTATGAGATGGTATCTCATCGTGGTTTTAATTTATATTTTTCTATGATTAGTGATGAACATCTTTTCTCATATCTATTGGCCATCTATGCTCTCTTTGGAGAAGTGTCTATTTAGGTATTTTGCCCATTTTTTAATTGATTTGTTTGTTTGTTTTTCAGTGTTGAGTTTTATAAGTTCTTTGTGAATGTTCAAAATTAACCCCCTATCAGTATATCAGAGAATATGTTCTTCCATTCTCTGGGTTGTCTTTTTATTGTGTTTATGGTTTCCTTTTCTGTGCAAAAACTTTTCAGTTTGATGAAGTCCCATTTATTTATTTTTTTCTTCTATTTTCCTTGCCTGAGGAGATATATCAGAAAAAAATACTGTCACATACAGTGTCTGAGATTTTACTGTTTATGTTTTCTTCTAGGATTTTTATGGTTTTGGGTCTAACATTTAAGTCTTTATTCCATTTTGAATTTATTCTTCTGTGTGGTGTAAGAAGGTGGTCTACTTTCATTTTCCCAATACCATTTATTGGATAGACTATTTTTAGCACATTTCATGTGCTAGCTTCCTCTGTTGAATATTAATTGACTATAAATGTGTGGGTTTATTTCTGGGCTCTCTATTCTGTTCCACTGATCTGTGAATCGGTTTTTATGCCAGTAGCATGCTGTTTTGATTCTTATGGCCTTATAGTATAGTTTGATATCAGGTAGTATGATTCCTCCAACTTTTTTCTTCTTTCTCAGGATCACTATATAAATAGTGATTCCATATAATTTTTTAAAATATTTGTTCTAGTTCTATGAAATATGTCTTTGGAATCTATAGGAATTTTTGTGAATTGTTAGATTGTTTTGGGTAGGCTGGGCATTTTAATTATGTTAATTATTTCTATCCATGAACACAGTATGTGCTTCCACTTATTTGTATCTTCTTCAGTTTCTTTCTTCAGTATCTTATAATTTTCTGAGTACAGGTCTTTCACATCCTTGGTTAGATTTATTCCTAGGTATTTTATTCTTTTTGAGGCAATTATGAATGGGATTGTTTTATTAATTTCCCTTTCTGTTAGTTTGTTATTGGCACATAATAATTCAACTGATTGCTGGATATAATTTTGTATCCAGGTACTTTTCTGAATTCATTTATCAGTTCTAATAGTTTCTTGGTGGGATCTTTAGGGTTCTGTATGTTTAGCAGGGGTGGCCAGGTGGCCTCATACGGCTCAGAGTGTCCATGAATGCAGCCCAACAAAATATCATAAATCTAATATTATGAGATATTTCTGTGATTATATGTTACAAAGTATTTAATGTGTGACTCAAGACAACTCTTCTTCCAGTGTGACCCAGAAACACCAAAAAGTTAGATACCCCTAATGTATAGTATGTCACCTCCAAATAAATAGTTTTACTTCTTCCTTTTCAATTTGAATGCCTTTTATTTCTTCTTATCTGATTGCTATCAGTAGGACTTTCAGTACTATGTTGAATAAGAGAGGTGAGGGTGGACACCCTATCTTCTTCCCCATCTTAAGTGGAATGCTTGTAATTTTTGCACATTGAGTATGATGCTGGCTGTGGGTTTACATATATGGCCTTAATTATGTTTAGGTATGTCCCCTGTAATCCCACTTTCCTGAGAGTTTTTGTCATAAATGGGTGCTGGATTTTATCAAATGTCTTGTCTGCATCTATTGATGTGATCATGTGATTTTTATCCTCATTTTGTTTGTGTGGTATATCACATTTATTGATTTGTGAATGCTGTACCAAACTTGCATTCCTGGAATACATCCCATTTGATCATGCTGTTTGATCTTTTTGATGTATTGCTGTATTCAGGTTGCTAATATTTCATGGAGGATTTTAGCATCTATGTTCATCAGGGATATTGGCCTATAATTTTCTTTCTTTGTAGTGTCTTTATCTGGTTTTAGAATTAGGACAATGTTGGTGTCATAAAATGATCTCGCCAATGTTTTATTCTTAATTTTTTGAAATAGTGTGAGAAGGAGAGGTGTTAGTTCTTCTCAGAATGTTTGGTAAAATTCACCTGTGAAGCAGACCCTGCCTGGGTAGCTCAGTTGATTAGAGCATGCAACCTGATACACCAGCTTTGCAAGTTCAATCCCTGGTTAGGGTACATACAAGAATCAACCAATGACTGTCTCTCTCCCGTCCATCCTCTCTCTTTCTAAAATTAATCAATAAAAATTTAATTGAACAACATAAAAAATGTTTTTAAAAAATCACCTGTGAAGCTACCTGGTCCAGAGCTTTTGTTTGTAGGGAATTTTTTGATCACTGCTTCAATTTCAGTAACTGTAGTGTGTCTTTTCAGATTCTCTGATTCTTTTAACTTAGTTTTGGAATGTTGTATGTTTCTATGAATTTATCCATTTTATCTAGGTTGTCCAACTTGTCTTCATATATTTGTTTATAATATTTTCTTACAATCCTTTATATTTCTTTGGAGTAAGTTATCATTTTTTCTCTTTCATTTCTGATTTTATTTGAGTCCTCTCTCTTTTTCTTGATGAGTCTGGTTAAAGGCTTGTCAAATTTGTTTATCTTTTCAAACAATGAGCTTTTGAATTCATTGAATTTTTGTATCATTCTTTTAGACTCTATTTCATTTATTTTTATCTGATATGTATTATTTTTTCCTTCTCACTTTGAGTTTAATTTCTTATTATTTTTCAAGTCTTTAAATGTAAATTTAGATTGTTTATTTGAACTTTTTCTTGTTTTTTGAGATGGGACTGCAATGTTATGAATGTCCCTTTGAGGATTACTTTCCCTGAGTTCCATGGATTTGGGGTTGTTGTGTTCACATTTTCACTTTTTTCAAGGTATCTTTTGACTTCTTTCTTGATCTCATTGTTGATCCACTCATTGTTTAATAGCATGCCACTTAGCTTTCATATATTTGTGTATTTTTCCATGTTCTTCTTGTGATTTCCAGTTTTATAACATTATGGTTAAAAAAGATGCTTAATAATGATTTCAATCTTCTTAAATTCAGAATGTGTTCTATCCTAGAAAATTCTAGAAAATGTTCCATGTGCATTTGAAAACTTTGTATATTCTGTTGCTTAGGAGTGAAATGCTCTGAAGATAACAAATCCATTTGATCTAGTGTGTTGTTTAAGGCCATTATCTCATTGATGATTTTCTTTCTTTCTTTCTTTTTTATTTTATTTATTGACTTTTAGAGAGAGGGGAAGGGAGGGAGAAAGAAATTGAGAGAAACATCAGTGTGGGAGAGATCACATGCCCCCAGCTGGGGACCTGGCCGGTAACCCAGGCATGTGCCCTGACTGGGAACTGAACCAGTGACCTTTTGGTTCACAGGTTAAGCACTCAATCTACAGAGCCACACCAGCCAGGGGTTGTTGTTGATTTTTTATCTGGAAGATCTATCCTTTGAAGTCAGTGGGATGTTAAAGTTCCTGACTGTGACCTTATTTCTGTTGATCTCTATCTTTATGTCATCGAGATTTGCTTTACATACTTAAGTTCTCCTATGTTGGGTGTATAAATGTTTACCAGGGTTATATCTTTTGTTACATTGTTTCCTTTATTATTATGAAGTGTCTGTCCTTCTTTGTCTCTTACTGTAGCCACTTATTTTACCAATTATTTGAACTTTATTGAATATTTAAATATTACAGACTATGCATATTATTATGAATTTTTAAGATAAACAAATTTGAGATGATAAATGGAGAATTTAAATAACAGTAGGACTAAGTAAATAGGTATTTCCAATATTTTATAAGGAATAACAGTGGCATGTCTCTGCCCCATATACAGTAGGATATTTTTATTCTTTTTGTTTCCTTTTCCAATAACACTTCATTGGGCTGCATGCAGCCTTTAGGCCATGTTTTTTTTTCTTTTAATAGTAATAAAACTGAATGTAATCCCATGTAAAATTTACCCTGAAATTCTGCTTTTACCAAGTCCCCATTATACTAATTCCTGGTATTAGCTCAATGTAGTAACATTGAACTAAATAGCCACCCAACAAAATTTTCTGATTAATTGTGATTTTATTTCCTAGGAGCCACAGGCGTCTAAACATCTTAGAATAAGGTTCTAGATCTGTCTATCCATTTTGTATCTACTGACTTGTTTTTGTAGACCGGCTGCTTGTCAACCAGTCTTTTACTTTTGTAAATTTACCATGTAGGCTACTCTTGTATAATATATCTATTATTCTTGAAAACTTCAGAGTACACTGTAATAACATCATAAGGTAAACCTCCTCTTTGTAGTGATGGTGGTTTTAAAGTACAGATATATAAACTTATAAAAACATTGTAGTCTTAGTAAAGAATAGAGAAAGTCTTTTTAAACTGGCTACCATTTTCTACTGATTTCTTTTTTTTTTTTTTTGAGTTCTGAAGTTGTCTGTGTGAGTTTTTTCTCAACCTAAACATCAAACAACTGAGATGCAGTGAGTTCTTTTTTTTCTAGATCCCTTAAGGCAATGCAGAGTTCATCAAACAGCACATAAATATGTACTTTATTTTAATTTTCTTCATTCTGATTTCCTCTGTATTTCCAAATTAGAGAACATTATTTTTGTCTCATTCTTAACCCTTTTTCTAGGAATTCACTAAGTTCTGACAAATCTTAACCTTCATTTTATACACTGAATATAGAATGTGTTCCCATACTTACAAAAATTATAAATACAAAAAGATACACAGAGAAAAGTCTCTCTCCTTTTCTTCTTGTCCCCAGTTTTTCCAATTTTCACCTAGGTGAAGCAATAATCACTTATTAGTTTCATAGGCATCTTTATGGATATAAATGAGAACACTTACACCATGTTTATTGTGTCCTTCAGCAGCAATCACTACATTTGGAAAAAGAGAAGATGAGAGCAGTACAGCAGTCAGAGGGCCTCAGAAATTTTGAAACGCCTCTGGGCAAGCATGGCCTCCTACTGCTCTGAGGGTAAACTGATTACCTTGGATTAGGACTTGGTTCTGTTCTTAGGATAAAACTCCCTCATCTTTGATCTCCATGGATTTAGGCTTTACCCTCTGGAAGTACCTTCCATTTCCGTTATTCCCTTTACTGATAAAGCATTAACAGTTTGAAAGCTCAGAGGTGTTCTGGATGTGTCATACAGTTACAGTCTCTTTGCAAATACAACTGTCACAAGACCTTTTTTTCTATCAGTATGTCTGATTCTAGTCAACTGTGTATGCCACAAGTCAGTTAAACTATCTTGGACATTCTATTCATAACATTATATTTCTACGTTGACTGAAGTTAGTAATAGTTTTATCACTTCCATTGTATAACATGTTTGTAACTAATGATCTTATTTAATTATGTTGGTTATGTTTCTAGTATAGTATTAAATGATACTAATGGTAGTGGACTTTTGTCCTATTTCAGATTTTTGGTGATACACCACAGTGGCTTTTGGGTTAAGATAGGTATACCATATAGCAAATTGCTATCTAGTTTTATTTTATTGAGTATTTTAATCTAAAATTTGTATTGAATTTTGACAATGGCTTTTTAGCATCTATAAAGAGAATAAAATATTTTCTGTGATGTATTATTGTAATAAAGTTTATTAATAGATATTGTTTTATTTTTATTTTTTATTGCTGTTAAATACAGTTGTCTCCATTTCCCTGCCACCACTTTCCCCCACCCCACCCTCATTCCTTCCCCCCTTTGGCTTTGTACATGGATCCTTTATAAATGTTCCTTGATGACTCTTCCTGTTCTTTCCCTTGTTATATTGAAAAAATTTTAATTCTTAGAATAAACCTCAATTGGTTATCATATTAATTTTGTGTATACCTAGATTATATTTTATTTAAGATTTTGCTTTGATATTTATAATGATATTTACATGAGGGTATGTGTGCATGTAGCCAATCTTTTTGGGCCAAGAAGTTTTCTTCTTTAATCTATAGACAGATTTTAAAAGCATCGAAATTGTCTGATCTTTCAAAATTTTGAAAAATTTCCCCATGAAACCATCTGAGACTGATACTTTTAGGATTATGTAGTGATAAATTTCTCCATTTCTTCTTTATAAATCAGTTTTCAAACTTTCTATCTCTTCTGAGATCAGTTTTGTAAATTCTGTTTTTTAGAAAAGTAACAATTTTATCTCAATTTTCACATTTATTTGCATGGTGTTTAGCAATATAGTCTATTATAGTTCTCTTACATTTATTCTGACTGGTTATTTTTCTTTGTCATTTATAATTTTTTTTTGTGATTTCCACTTTTTTCTTTTTATTTCTAATTTTTAGTTTTGTTTTTATTTTTTTAATGTAATCTTTAAATTAAGCTCACCAGTGATTTTTTCTTTCACATAACCAGACTTGAATTTATTCTATTGTGATTTCAGTTTTCTTCTCTGCCTTTTATTTTATTAATTTGAGCTATTTTTGCTTCTTCATAATTTGTCATTCCTTTTCTAATTGTGGAAGTAGAGTCTTAATTTATTTTTGTTCATTTTAATAGGTAAGCTAATTAAGAATAATAATTTTCTCTCAAACAATGTGTTTAGCTTTTAAGAACAACAGTTTTCAGGAAGAGTGGGAGTTACATAGTTTACACACAATGCATTTATATAAAGAGGTAGAAAACAGCATGGCATGTTTTGTTGAAGCAAAACATTTGAATGGGTTACTAATTTTAGATTAAACTGAGCTAGATCACTGGAGGCCTCTTTATTCATGTGTACTCTGGCATTGACTTTCTCTAAGCATTTAAGACTTATGGTGTTATGTAAGTAACATTTATGTATGTGTCTATGTACTTTTTGTGTATGTGTATCTCTAATATGCTAGAAAATTAACTTTTTTCTTTTAAATATTTTATTGTTTGTGTCACTACAGTTGTCCCAATTTTCCCCCTTCGCCCCTGTCTCCCCAGCCTGCCCCCCATTCCCAGAGATAATTCCTACACCCACTACCATTGTCCATTTCCATGGGTCATGCATATATGTTCTTTGATTAATGGTTGAAAGAAAGTAAAGGGATTGATTGGTCAAATTAACTTCTTTGTTGATTCCCTTTTTTCCCTTGCTATTTTATTCTAAAATAATGATGACAGGAAATGACTTCATGTGTTTTTAATTTTCCTCTCTTTATAATCTTTAATTAATTTTCTTTATAAATTTTAGATTTATAATTTTCTTTAGATTTATGAGAGCAAAGGCAAGTATTATATCCTTCGATTGTACTTTTTGTAAGTAGTTCTCTGAGGGACTGAATAGTTATCCAACATCTGGTAATTAGGAACCCTGAGAAGGAATGTACAGCAGGGTTGAAAGGTGTGCGTGTTTGTGTGCGTGCACACATGTGTGAATGTTTAGGCTTGTTTATATCTCCTAGCTATTGGTTATCCTTTGTCTGTTCCAGCAAAACAGTGACTATGGACTGAATTGTGTTTCCATAAGACAAACACATTGAAGCCCTTACTCCAGTGTGAGGGTGTTTGGAGAAGGGGCTTTGGGAATATAATCAGGTTTAGATGAGGCTGTAAGGGTCTGACCCTCATGATGGAATTAGTGTTCTAATAAGAAGCGACACCAGGAAACTTGCATTTTTTCTCTCTCTCTTTTTCTCTCTATACTTACATTCAACAAAGGAAGACCACATGAAGACACAGCAGGAACACTGTCATCAGGAACCAAGGACAGACAGTCCCTGATTTCCAGAACTATGAGGAATAAATTCTTGTGGAAGCCACTCAGTCCATGGTATTTTGAATGGCAGCCTGAACTGAGTAGCACAGTGGCATTCCAGTTCGTTTATGGAAGCCTCTGCTAATGGTTGTGTCTTTTTTCCTTTTTATTTTACATTGTGCCTTTCTCAAAGTCGTGAAAAGAAATGTGTTTGTTTGTTTTTTTTACCATGATAGTGATTATACTGGGAGATCAGACATATTTGGAAAATGGAGGGTTTTTTTTTGTATTTTCTTTATAGATTTATATGTTTTTAAAATTTTTGTCAAAAAGAATACACAGAGGTATAGTGGAAGCATGAGTTTATAACATATAATGAAAATATTTTAAATTTCTAATTCAGAAAGTATTACTTAATATACTTAAGTAAATTCTTGGAAATTCATGATTCCTGTGTGAATGAAGATTGACAAATTATGAAGTGAGGGCAGCATATTTCCACATATTCAAAATTACAGAGGTATTCTTTCAAGATCAGAAGGTAAGATGTCCTTTGAAATGAGTTGGGTTAGAATATGAATATCACCAAAGAGCTTGCTTTGGGACTCACACCTATGACTGATTTTTTTAATCTTTCTTTCAGTCCCAGCCACTAACGGATATGACATTCTTATTAATAATGATAACTAAGGAAGCCTTTCGTGCATTATATCATTTAGTTCTCACTACCATTCTTTGTGACTTTTATTATTTTCATTTTGCAATAAAGAAAGAGAATTATATAACTAGATTGGGGCAAATCTAAGGTTTAAATTAATTCATGTCCTTGACCATTGAATTAAACTTTTTGGAGAATGCAGCCAATGAGTGCTTCAATTGGAAAAAAATCTGGTGAAATTAAAATCCAACAAAATTATATTTTTTCTCCTGATGATCACCCTGATACCTTTTTGTGAAATACCAAATATAAGTTTTAATTAAAAATTTTAGTTGCCTCTACTTTGCTTTTGTCCTTGAACACACATAGTCTGCCTTTGACTGATGCAGTTCTGCCAAAGAATCAACAGATCAAAACACATGGTACGTCCTTGAGAGAAACAGGACATATTCCCTATTTCCAATAACTATCAGAAATTATTTCCTTGTAAAAATTTTCATTCATGATTTCAATAATTCTTAAGGAATTTCATTACATATTTGGCATTACCTGATATATAACAGTTACAATTTCTAATCAAAACATCTGCTTCTCTGTGGATATTTTTAATGCCTATAATTTCACTTGCGGATATGATCCCAAATATGCGTCTGCATGACCAGCTCTCTATTGTCACAATTTCTAGGCAGTAACTTTGTTCATAGTTCCATTGTGTAAGCAGAGATTTTAAGCCTGTAGCCTGCTGTGTTTATTGATCTATTTCTTAATAATTCCATATCAGGCAATCACACAATTCACAAACAGTCTGGGAGGAAAGAAACATGTATTACTATCAGTGGGAGCTTGGAGTAGCCGTTCATTTAGAGGCTCTGCAAAGAATTTCAGGCTCATCTGCGTTATACAGAATGATTGGGAAGCACCACAGTGAGACTTTTAAACAAATCAAAATTACAGCTTTCTCACTCTAAGATATAAATGTTTCTTTAAAGAATCATTTTGATACTTGCCCAAGGTTGTTTTCCTTTTCATTTTGAATAGGATGTGAAATTTTCTAAGTCCAAATTAGGTGATTAGCCAAGTAGAATTCAGTAATGTTCAGTCTTCACTCTCAAATGTGTCTTTTGCATTTCACGCCTCTCCTGAGTGTCTGGACTTCTGCTGTGTATTCTGGGCCAGGCAATATTCAGCTCTTCCCATGTCACCTCTGCTCCATCTGCTGGAATAATGATTTTTACCACGTATACTCCTTAGCGACATCACTATTTTTATAATGGGTTTTAAAGAAAGTTTGTCAAAAGCCTGGCGCCAGAGAGCATTAAACTTATTGAGTGAAATCGAGAAAACTCGGAGCAGAATTAAGATAAAAGTATTAATCCTATTCAGTTGTGTCGGAATACGGGATGCACTGTCTCCTGTCGTGGGAAGAGGGGTCAGCTCTGCACTCGGGTAGAAGCTGGTGCAAAAGGGCAGAAAATGGGGTGACTTTTGAAATAAACCTGGTGCTGCACTGTTTGATGTGCTCTGATTCCTGATCTCACAGCCGCAGTGAGTTATTTGTTCTCAGACATCCCCTGACCTCTCCTGTCTCTTTGCTTTTGTCCTTCTTTCTCCTAGAGCCTCTTTCTCAACCTTGCTTACTTGGAAAACTCCTACCTCCTATTTTTCAAGGTTCCTGGCAGTTCTCCCTTTTACATGTTTCCTGATACCCCACGCTAGGAAAAAAAGAACCCTCATCTCTGTGTCCCTCTCTTACCTCCAATAAATTTCTGTTTTATCATTTTTCAGAAAATAATTGTCTATATTCATGTCTGTGTTAGACTCTAAACCCCGTTAAGGCGACAGAATGTTATTTTTATTATTGCTATTTATGATCAACTGCCTTTGTTAAGGAGGGGAAATCCTGATACTTGGAGATCACTTTGCTTACAAAATACTTAGATTTAAGTATTCAAGTCTGGAGATGTTTTGGCAAAGCACCTCTATTCTGCATAAAAATGCCTGTAAGATTTGGGCCAGGTGGTGGCAGTGAGACCAAGTTCACAGATGCCATTGCTGAGACAGCTAATGAGCAAGGCAGGGTCTTAAATGACGAGTGGATCATGGTGAAGAGGACTCTAGTTAAATGCTTATATAAAAAAGACTTTGGCAAATAGATTTACCTCAGGAGCATTTTGGAAGTGGGGGTCTATGGCATTCTCCTCTGAATTTTCTATGAACTATTCAGTCTTTGTCATTCACCAGTGTTTTTTCCATCAGAGGATGTTTTGGGGAAACAAAAAGTGATGTTGTGGTGTGTTTCAACCATTCAAGGCCTGACAGGTTCATGGTATTCAGGCAGATGGAAGAATATTCATAGAGCCATTGAGACGTGTGACACGCCTTTATCCATGGGTGGGTAGGCCATGCATGCTGCAAGTTGCATGTCTCCCTACATGTCCCTGCATGGCACATGTTGTGGCTCTTGCTCCCTAGCATGCCACCCAGCAGGGACTTATTCTTAAATATTAGAACAAACAAAGCCAGCAGAAAGCCAGAAAATTATATAACAGCATACTTCTGCACATGCGAGCCCTCTTCATGTTATGGGAACGGTTTATCAGACCCAATGTCAAGGCTACTTATCAGGCCCCTTCAAGGCTGTGGTAACACTGTTTCCCTTAGCTACCCAGAAACCTGGGTGAGGAAGCCAGACTGCCTCCACTTACCCTACATGTGGTTTTCCTCATGTGGGTTGAAAGCACAGGTAATACTTCTGGGGACAGACATGTTTATTTGTTTATGATGAAAACCTCAGGAGTAATAATATTCCTGGGACATGCTGGTACTCAATGAATGAACAAATAAAAGGATGAACAATGAATGATTAGCAAAATGTAGAAGGAGCTAGTAAAGTAATTTATTTAACTTTTCCCCCCCAGAAATCAAACCTTCTTTACAATGAGCAAAGGAGGGGAAAGGCACATACAAACCTTAGGAGTTTGTAGCATTATTTTTTGCAGCTGCAGAAAGCTGAGGGTTATAGGTTGGAACTGGGGGTGACAGCCACCACCCTTAAGATCTCGACCGCTCACAGTAGGGATCAGCCAAGGCCCCTGTCCTGGTTCCTTTTCGTTCTCAAAAAGAACAAACCATAGTGACTCAGTTCCACACTTTAGAATTTTTTCTTTCCTTCATGATGAAACACAAATCTCCCTAGGGTGTATGCAATGTATTTTATTTCTTCATGGAGGCAGGATGATTTACTGAAAGACAATGGAGGTCATATGGTTGAATCCTTGTGCCAACACTCTCTCAGCCTTCATTAATTACCTTCAGAGTAACTAATGGAATAATAACATATGAAACTGAAATAGAGCCATGCATATAGTAGGTGCTCAAAGATATTTCTCTCTCCCCCCGTGCCTGTCATCCACACCCTTGAAATAGGAAGTCAACATCAATACTCCAAGGCTAAACATTGATGGAATGAATAGGTGAAGTGCATGTAGTGGGAGCACTTGAGGATAGCATCCTGGACACAGGATGAGTACCTGAAAGTTGGGGAATGCAGGCTCAGAAGAAAAAAAAATCCCGTTTTCTCCCTTTGTGCAAGGCTTGCCTTTGGGGTAGCCTTGTGCTATGTTGTCATCAGTTGCTTGGTATTAGAAGGAAACCTATCCAGATTCACAGCTTCATGCTCTTCCTGTCCCTGCTTAAACTATGAAGATTACTCTATAGATTTACTCAAAATGTTGGTGGCCCCTAAAATTCATGTGTAGAAATTTTAACTCCCAAGGTGATGGTATTAGGAGGTGGGGCCCATGAGTGATGACTAAGTCAGGAGGGTGGAACCATCATGATTAGGGTTAGTGCTCTTGAAGAAACCCCAGAGAGCAAGGCCACCCATTCTACTATGTGAAAACACAGAAAATTGCTGCCTATGAACCAGAAAGTGGGTCCTCACCAGACACTGACTCTGCCAGTACCTTAATCTTGCAGTTCCCAGCCTCCAGAACTGTGAGAATATTTTGTTGCTTATCAGCCACCCACCCACTCTTTGTTGTTTTATTATAGTAACCTGAGTGGACTAAAACAGAGATGTTTCCAGATTGTTGAATGTCTTAATGGTCCTGTAATGCAGATGGATATTTAGTCTATCTAGGATGGGTTCAGCAGCTTATTTTCATTTTGGATAATGAAAAAGCAGATCACTTTTTCGTGCTGCTGGATCACTTAGTTTAAAAAAAGGAAATCTGAACAACATCTACAATGAGACTAATTGTTTCCTACTGGACCCCATACACTGTTTCCTTTATCTATAAAATGCTATGTCTCTAATTCATAACACATTTTAGAAAAATATGTCTGTGAAAATAATTATGCCAGCAAACATTCTATCTAGTTGTGTTGAAAGTAGTTTCATCTGCATATTTTTCTTTTGTCAGTAAAAAACATAATATTTGTTTCTCAAGAAATTCACAGTTAACTGAAGAATCTGTTTTTCATATATGCTCCTAAAATAATTTGTGTATTTGACAGCTGGCATTAGTCTACTATTTGCATTATTTCATAATGGCTGCTCTCAGTGCTCTATGTTCATTTGTATTCAGTCAGCTTATCTGGAATGGTTAAGGTATTTTAAATATATCTGTTTTTAGATAAGAAAAAAGATCATTTTTTCTTTTAACAATTTCCATGGAAAATCCAGATGCAAATTTATTTGCCTTTGCAAGTTTTCCCATGTTTTTATAAAGTTGAAATTCTCATTTTCCACACAAATTGATTTGAACATGGTGTGTTGCACTGTTAATTGGTTAAGATACTTATAAAGACATTCATGTTTCCTTCTTAAAGTTTTTTGTTAGCTTTTGGAAAAGAGGAGTATATAAGGTTAGAAACAGGAATTTTATGGATTACACACTTTGATGGATCAGAGGTTCATGGAGGATTCCTTTTCAATTAAAATACATTTGTATCACCAGTGAACAGATTTATTGGTAGAAGTTTAGAAGTAGGGCCAGACCAAAATCTATTAACATTTGTTCTTCTATACAATAAAATACAATAATAGTAACTTTAATTTGACTAATGCTTTATGGTCTACAAAACATTTCAAGTACATCTTATTTACATCTCCAGTGCTCCAAAAAGCAGGTAGAGCAGAAAATAATTTTCATGCCATTTTACACTCAAGGAACCTGGTTCTTTGAAAGGTGAAGCCGCAGAAAACAGTGTGCACTGCAGTCTGTCACCTAGTCTCACATGTCAGATTATCTTAAATCTGCTTCTAAAGAAAATAATTGTTCCAAAAGAATGGTGCTATACCAGAATCCATTTTCAAGATGTTACCAGTATTTACCTTATAGTGATAAATGAAATTAATTATTCTGATTTGAAAAATTCCATGGAGTCTCAGTTTATGGATTATTTTATTAAAGCTGTTTGATATTTTTTTACATTGATGATAGTTGGAAAAACTAACACAAAACTTCTGGTCTACAAGTTTTGTGACCAGAAGCCAGTAAACTTTTAAAAGAAAGCTTTCTAAATGTGGAGTGAAAGATATTTTTACTCCAAATAGCCAATAAAAGCTTGCTACATAACATGTAAATATTTTCTTTACAATGTTATAGAAGCAGCAAGTCAGTGGAAAACTAGATTGTGTGTAAGTGGTTATATTTATTATGATTTATCTAACAGAAAGAATACAAAGAATTAAAGAATTCTATTGCATTTGAATTTTATGTTGTTATTATTTGCAGGTAAACATGTTTCATATTTTAGAAAATGTCACAATGATATCTGTTCCAAATATATAGTCACACATGCCATGCATTTTTAATTTAATTTATTGGAGTGATACTGATTTAAAAAATTATACCGGTGTAAGGTGCACAATTGCACTAGATATAATCTGCTCAATATCTTGTGTGTTTGCCACCCCAAGTTAAGTCTCCTTCCATCATCACTTAGCCCTCCTATACCGTCTTCCACCTCACTCAACGCCCTCTCCCCTGCAATCACACAAGGTATTTTCTAACACTCTACTGAATTTCTCTGTTTCTTAAATGAAAGAAAATTACACATCTGGGAGAAATAATCTTTCTTTACACATATCTTCTAATTTATTTGGGACCTCTCCATATATACCTGTTAAATAATTTAAAATGTTGAATAATTAAACATGTTATTTGGTTACATGAAAAGTATTTTTAAGTTTAAAAGTCATATTTAACATGTAGTAGTTTGGAAATTAATTTTCTGTAATGAGAAAGAGAAACTACTGGGACATATTTTCAAAAGAAAATGATTTATAAATCTGTATATTGTGAGAACATATCCTTATGCCTTTTATTCTTGATCTTGTGGGAGGTGGTAAATGAAGGAGAGGGTCATAAGTGGGAAAGAGAGAGGATACGAGAGACCAGTTGATGCAATTCTTAAATTTCACCATTGCAACCATTTGAAATTAGATGCCATGCTAAAAAAGATTAGACGTTAATTAATATTTCTCTTTTTTCTATGATTTGCCCAGTATTTTGGTGATGATGGAGGTCATTATTTTGTGGTTGTAGTAATATTGCCAAGATAAAGTCATTTTTATTTCATTTAAATCTTAAAATGGTTATTCAAGCTTCCAGATTATTGCCACTTGGCTTGATGACCTGACAAAGTAGAGTCTAATCTTTTGATACTTTGCCAAATGGGATATTTGGCTTTTTAGAATATACATATAAATACCTGGAGACCAATCTAAAAATACTTTGAGGTCTTTACATCAAATAGCATATCACAGTCATTAATTTATTTGTGCTCTATTTATTTATGGTTGGTTGTAAACATGGCGTGATGTGGTTGTGATTCAGTTTGTGTTCCTGACCTTTTGAGCCAAATTTCTAAAGCTTGGCATTAAGCACACTTGAAATAAACATCACTTACATGTGCAAATCAGATAATTGCACACAGAGCTACCTACCAATTAGTCACTTATTAATGCAATTAGCTGGATTACAGCTAATTTTGGGGAAAGAAAAATAATATGCCAACTCAAAATGAGGAGAGCCTAAAACCTGGGTTGATAGTTGGTTTCACTCAGAATAAGAAATTCTTATTCTCAAGCAAATATTAAAGTTTGATCATAATTATAGATAGTGAGGGTAGTACACAAAAACATGGTCATTTATTTATTTTGGTTGCACATAGTGATATTCCTGCCTCAGACCTGAGAAGGAATGATTGCTTTGAGGAGATATGGATCATTTTTATGCTGGCTCCCCCCATTTAATTTATTTATTTATGTTATTTTATTTATAACTTCAGCTTTACTGAGGTATAATTACATATACAATTGTTAGATGTTTAAAATGTAGATAGATGGTTTACTTCACATTGTGAATGGATCCATCTCTGTTGTTGGAGTTTGTCTTTTTTAGCTTCCATATGTAATTGATGCCATGCAATATATGTCATGCATGTCTGGCTTATTGAACTTATAGTAGTGCCCTCAACTTTCATCCATGTTGTCTACAGCAGTAGGATTTCTTCCTTTCTCATGACTGAATCATGTTTCATTGTTAAAATCTGTATCTCTGACATCTTTATCCATTCACCTGTAGAAGGACACTTAGGCTGTTTCCATATTTTGGTTTTTTAAATAAAGCTGCAAGAAACAGAGGAGTGCAGATGACTCTTCAATATATTCCTTTGGATATATACTCACAAGTGGAATTATTGGATTATATTGCTTTCCATGGTTGCTGCACCAATTTGCATTCCCATCAACAGTGCACAAAGGCTTCCTGTCCCTACCTGCTCACCAACACTTGTTATTGTTATCATTTTTACAATAGCAATTTTAACAGGTGGGGCATAATAGCCCATTGGGATTTCCATTTACATTTCCCTGATGATTAATTATATTGAGCACCTTTTCATGTACCTGTCAGTCATTTAAATATCTTCTTTGGAAAAAAAAATGCCTATTTAGTTTCTCTGAAGAATTTTTCAGTGGATTTTTTCTTTTTGCTGTTGAGTTTTATGATTTTATATACACACACATACAACATTAACCCCTTATCAGATATATGAATTACAACTATCTTAACCCATTCTCTAGGTTGCTTTTTTATTTTGCTGATTATTTCTTTTGCTGTGGAAAGCTTTTTAATTTGTTGTAATCCTATTTATTTGTTTTGCCCTTGCTTTTTATATCAAATCCAAAAAAAAATGCTATTACCAAAACTAGTTAAGGAGCAGACCTCTGTTTTCATCTGGAAGCTTTAGGTAGATTGATATTATTTAAATTTTTAATAGAATTTGCCAGTGAAAACATTTGGTGGAAGACTTCTCTTCTTGTGGGGGTTGGTTACATTACTGATTCAATCAATCTGTTGATTCAATCTCTTAACTAATAATTGGTCTGTTCAGGTTGTATATTTCTAGGAATTGATCTATTTCTTCCAGGTTGCCTCATATTTTGGTATATAATAGCTCATAGGAGTCTATTTTGATCCCTGTATTAGTTGTAATATCTTTTGTTCATTTCTAATTGTATTTATTTCAGCCATATATTTTCTTGTTGGTCTAGCTAAAGATTTGTCTATTTACTTAACTTCTTAAAAAACAGCTTTTAGGTTTATTACTCTCTTTCATTGTCTTTTTTAGACTCTATTTTAGTTATCACTGCTATGGTCTTTGTTATTTCTTTCAGCTTTCATTGCACTTACTTTGGGCTTCATTTGTCTTTTTCCCCCTAGTTCCTTGAAGTGTGAAGTTAGGTTGTTTCCTTATTTCTTTGTTCTTAACATAGGTATTTGTTGCCATGACACTCCCTCCTAGAACTGCTTTTACTGCATATGGTAAGTTTTAGTATGTTGTATTTCTATTTTCATTTGTCTTGAGATATTTTTTATTTCTCTTTTGAGTTCCTCTATGACCCATTTGTTCTTGAGTAGTATGTCATTTAAACACTGTATATTTGTGACTTTTCTAGTTTTCTTATAACTAATTTCTAGTTTCATGCCACTGTAGTTAGCAAAGATGCTTGATATTATTTCACTCTTCTTAAATTTATTAAGACTTGATTTGTAGCCTAACATTTGATCTATCCTCGTGAATGTTCCCTGTACAATTAAGAAGAATATGAATTCTCCTGCTTTTGAATGGAATGCTCCCAATGCACCTGTTAAGTTCATCTAGTCTAACACATCATTAAAATCCAAAGTTTTCTTTGACCATTTTCTTTTGTCCATGTTTGCATGATGTGCCCAATGTTGAAAGTGGGGTACGGAAATGTCTTATGATTTTTCTTTTGCCGTCTATTTCTCCCTCCAAATCTATTAATAACTTGCTTTATATATTGGATGTTCCTGTGTTGGATGCATAGATATTTACAAATATTATATCCTCTTGATAGATTGACTCATTTATCACTATATGTTGACCTCTGTCTCTTATTACAGTCATGGGCTTCATGCCAATTTTGTCTGATAGAAGTATAGCTGCACTCCCTTTTTTCCCATCCATATGCATGGGATATCTTTTTCCCATACCTTCACTTCCAGTCTGTATGTGTCCTTATATCTACAATGCATCTCTTGTAGATAGCACATAATTGGGTGTTATGTTTTATCCATTTAACCACACTGTCTCTTGATTGGTGATGTAGTCCATTTACAAAGTGATCATTGTTGGATATTGACTTACTGTAGCTATTTCACAAATTTATTTTGGCTGTTTTATAATATTTTTGTGTTTATTCTTCTCTTACTCTCTCCTTTTATGACTTGATATTTTTCTGTAGTTGTATGCTTAGATTCCTTTCTCTTTTCTTTTAAGATTCTTAAAAGATCTACAATTGTGCAACTATAAATTGTGAAGTTGTATGCTTAGATTCTCTTTTCTTTTAAGAAAAGAGAAAGTGTCTTTTGTTTACACAAAACAGCTTACCTTGTAATGGTCTAATTTAAACTGATAATTGCTTAAATTCAAATTCATACTAAAACTCTATATTTGTACTTTTCCCACCCTCACATTTTATACTTTTAATGTCACAATTTACATTTTTCTACCTTGGGTATCCATTAATGCATTATTATAGGTATAGTTATTTTAATACTTTTGTGTTTAAACTTCATACTAGATTTACAAGTGACTTACCCACCACCATTACAACATTAGAGTATCTTTAATTCAATTACATGTTTACCTTTACTAGTGAAATTTATACTTTCATGTTACTGATTTATCAATGCTCTTTTATTTCAGTTTGAAGAAGTTCCCTTAACAATTCTGGTAAGGCCATTTTAGTGGTGGTGGATTCCTTTAGTTACTGCTTGTTTGGAAAATGCCTTCTCTCTTTTTCAATTTTGGGCAGCTATGATGGGTAAAGTATTCTTGTTTGGAAGTATTTTTTTCTTAAGCACTTTGAATGTATCATGCCACCTCTTCTGACCAGCAAATTTGTGCTGAAAAGTTGGCTTATGGTGTTGTAGAGCTTCCCTTGTGTATAACAAGTTATTATTATTTTTTATTTGCTGTGTTTAGGTTTTTCCTTGTATTTAACTACTGACTATTTAATGGTAATGTGTCTTGGTGAGGGTCTTCTTGAATATTTTTTTAGGAATTCTTTAAGCTCCCTGATTCTAGATGTCTGTTTCTTTTCCTAAGCTAGGAAAGTTTTTAATCATTATTTCTTTGAATAAACTTTCTGCCCCTTTCTTTCTCCCTTCCTTCTTTTTTTTGAACCCTTGTAATGCATTCTTTGATTCATGTGATAGTATCCAATAAATCCCAAAAGCTATCTTTACTATTTTTCTTTCTTTTTTTTATTGTGTTCCTTTGATTGGATGAATTCCACTGCCCTGTCTTTGAGTTCTTTGATTCTTTCCTCTACTTGATCTACTCTGTTGTAAACCTATATAGTGTATTTTTAGTTCAGTTATTGTATTCTTCAGCTCTGTCTTTTCTGTTTGGCACTTTCTTATATTTTCTCTTTGTTGAAATTTTCACTTTGTTCAGGCATTGTTCTTCTGACCTAAGTGAACATTTTTATGGCCATTGTTTTTGAACTCTATATCAGATAAATCACTATCTCCACTTCATTAAGATCTGTTTCTGGATTTTTATCTTGTTCTGTTGTTTGGAACATATTCTTTTGTTTCTTCATTTTCCTGGATTGTCTGTGTTGGTTTCTGTGCATTAGATAAAGCAGCCACCTCTCCTAGTCTCAATGGAGTGATGTCACCTAGAAGATGAACACTATTGTACATCTCAGCCCTAGCTCTTGAGTGGCCCTCAGAACTTTGTGATTGTCCAGGCTGCCCTCATGATTATCCAAGCCGCCTTTTTTATTCTAAGTGTCTCCCAGTAGGTGAGGGTTTGTTGAGATCTATTTTGATGTGGGCATTTTCTTAGTTGCACAATTTGTAGATGTCAGTCATCTTGTTTCGGAACTTTTTTCAGATGGAATTGATTCATGTGTAGCTGTAGATTAGGTGTGTTGAGAGGAGGAGATGAATTAATGAGACTTTCATCTTGTTCTCTTGGACTGGAATTGTATACTTTGCCTGAGTATTTCTTGATAGTTCTAGCCAGTTTCTGGTTATGAAGCTTGGCAAAAGATAAAACTATCAGTTCTGGCAAGCTCCTGTGACCCCACTGTGGTTTTATTTTGCTTCCTAAATTTTAACAGAAACCACATAAACCTTTGTACATTATTTCCTTATCTATAAAATGAAGACTCACAAAGTAATTATTAAGAATTAACAAGCCAATTAAAGTGTATAGTTATCATACAGATAACTGTAATTTAATGACCTGATTACTGAGTACTAAGGTAATTCAGTAAGTAATTAAGGTGTGTTATCTCATTTTCATTCTGTCTACAACCCTTTGTAAATATACTGCTGAAGCTTTTCATTTACATAATTTGCCTAAGATCACACAGTGGTAGAAGTCATATTCTAACTTAAGTTTAACCAACACATGAGCATCCTTAACAGGTACCTTCTACTATATTACCATCTAAACCAACACTTCACAATATGGAAATGATTTAAATAAATTAGTCTCTTTCCTTTTCCCCTGGGTCAGGACTAGGTCAGTGTCAGCTTAAAATGAGATTGAGGAGGAACAAAACCCTTATAGTAATTTTTAAATTCCAGTTGTTGTCAGTTAGATTGGGCCACACAGTTGCTGGGCATAGCCATGAAAACCATGCTATGCCCACTCCTCAGCATTACTCTGTAACAGAGCAAAGCTTAGTTAGAAAATCAGACTGACGGGTGCTGTTCATTTGATGCAAATAATAACTTTCACATTTGTAATACCAATAACATTAGTAGAAACATATTACCTTAATGTTATAGGTTTAAAAAATAAGAGCATTAAATAATTTTTAAAAAGTATTTTCTTAGTTATTGGGCTGTACTAATATAATGAATAATTTATAATATGTATTATTTACAATGTAATATTTGAAGCTTCTTGATGTAAGAGGGAGTTTCCAAAAAAGACTGTGAATAAAGAGACATAGTCACAATTTCAGGAGAAATTACATAATAAACAGTTACTTTCTCCTTAAATGTTTCTAATTTTTAAAGTGCAATATTTGATCCTATTATGAACACTATGGTGAAACACTGGATTGGCCTCATTTTATTATATTAAATGTTCTACATTGATATATAAATTTCACTGTATTTTGAGAATATATTATGAAGTTAAATTTTCAATTCTGTTCAGTGAAATATATGAATATAATAATTAATATTACATATATAATGAAATCATAGGATTCTATGCACTAAGGGGAGAAAAATGTTGAAGTAACATTTATCACAAACTCATTCTTTGACTGTAGCAGAGGAAGTTCAATGAATCTGCAGAATATCTAGTGTTAATGGTGTAGAAAATGAAAAATACCTATGAAAATGGTCAAGTTGATAAAAATTGTAGGTTGAAAATAATTTGAAATTGGATTTTTTTAAAAAAAGTCTATACATGAGTTTTCTGGTTTTCCCTCTTGGCTGGAAAACTCAAACAAACAAACAAACAAACAAACAAAAGTGTTTTAGAGCAATAACGTTTTAGAGATGGCTGTGACTAAAGTTAACTCATCAACTTGCCATCTCTCCTGATTTTAAATTAGAAACTTAGAAAGAGGAAATAGAACAATAGAGTTTTTTAAGAAGAAGAGATCTTGAAAACCATACAATCCAACTTACTCTTTGAGATCTAGGAGATTGAAAAACTTGCCATGAACACAGAGGTAATTATTGCCAGAGCCAGGGTTATCCATTTGGATAACCATCATTGTTCACTGACCAATTAGTATTAGAATTACCAAATGGTAATTACTGTGATTATATATACCTTAGTTTATGACTTTTTGCTTTTATCCAGTTTTAATCTAGGCAACTTTTGTGTACCGTATGTGCAATTCTGTTTCCTGAGACTTAGAAATAGATGAATAAAAACATATCATAGTCCTATGAGGTCAGGGTTTACAGTCAGTTCTCAAGGATGTATTTTTAGTAACTTTGATCGTTAATAAAATTAGTTGCCAGTAACTTTGGGGACAGATAAGGGTGAGGACATGTATTCTGGCAGTAGCTGGGGGAATGGAGAGGAGGAGAGAAACATGACCAGTGATTAAGCAGCGAGGAGTAGATGTGGTATTCATTTTGTAGTGTGAGTCCTACAACTGGGCACAATAGGGGGAAACTTATCCATGCTAAAATGCCATCTGAAGCAAATGGGGCTAAAATTGTTAGGGCAAGTTTGGAAGGTATTCATGTAAATGTACTTTTGATGTGCCTTTGTTTCTTTCCTGTTTCTGCAACAGCATGAAAATAACACAAAGAGGCATTAAATGGTCAGAAAAACAAGTCAATCATGTGATTTAATGTGGACTTGGTAACTTACACACACACACACACACACACACACACACACACACACACACACAGCTTGGTTATTGACAAATTCAGTACTGGAACCCACTTAAATATACCAGATAATATACTAAATAGCAATGGTTATTTTAATATTATAACATATTTTTGTGGATACTTAGAATTATAGTGTCATCTAAAAACAAGTTTCATTATCAGTATGAAGGGAATTGAGATTTATCTTTTGACATTAAGTAATAGTTTTTCTTTTTATGGCAGCCCTCTCCCTCAGTGTCCTTACCTCCCTGTACTAGGCCTTCTATTGGCAGTGTCCTGTGGTTTTGCAGTTTTCAGAAACTTACCATTTTTTATTATAGCACATGAAAGGGTAGAGTAGCAGTGAATACCAGTCATATTTATGCCTTTTCAAGATAAATTGACAACCAGGTCATTTAAAGTGAAGATTCTTCAGAGTGAATCCTTATTTATTTTTGTATGAAGGATGTGGGGCAGCTATGCAGATTACATAGGTTTTTATATTATTCAGAATCATGCCGTTTTTGGCAAAATGATAACAAGTGCATTTTATCATTATTTTCTATCACTTGAGTTTTCACACCATACAAAACCTGTCTGCCAAAATGAATGTGATATCCTCACCTAACAGTGTACAGTGGAGGAGAGACAAAGCCTCCCTGGCACTGAGCAGCACACGAAATGAGTAAATCACTGTATCCAGTTTGAATGATACTCATACACAAGACCCTTGGGAATAGCAACCTTACTTCCAGGGCAGGGGCTACTTCAGGATCATTTCAGATAAACACCCTTCAGTAGTCTTAATGGCTTAGATGTTTTGTCCTCAAATTGTTCTACTAGTAACGTGTTTCAAAGGCAGCTTGAAAGAAAAGAAGAGACTTCTGCTTTCTCTGGGGAATGCCTCTTTACACCACCTTCTTCTTTCTTACTCTGTTATGCTGTTACTATGCAATATTTACATTTGGTTTTGATATATCATGGTACCTTTCTTGGGTCAGTTTTGCATTTTAGATATCCGTCACCCTTCATTGCTTAGATGTGGCTAGTGGCTTACCAGGCCTGGGGTTTTGAGGAGGCCATTTTGAAGCTATCATTTCAATGTGTCCTCAAAGCCACTGGCGGTGTTGATCTTCACCTAATCTGTTACTGAATCCTTGAGGGCCAATGCTTTCTTTAGTTTATCCAATTTACTCATGCTCTCTTGAGATGTGAGTAAGAATGAAAGAAATGGAGGGGATGAGGAAGGGTGCCTGGTGTGCACATGCCAATAAGCAAAGCTATGAACTTGAATCGTTTCTTTTTCAAACAAAATGAAAAAGGCTCACTCTTCAAAGAGCCTTAACAAATGTTTCTACTGCTTCAGCCATTGTCATGGATCCTTTATCATTCTTTCTAGCATTATCATTATTTAGACACTACCTGAATCTTTTTACTTGCTCTAGATTTAGACTCCTCCTTTGACTCATTCATGCAACAAATATTATGAAGTGTCTACTTTGGAAAAGGCACTGTTCTAGATACTTGGTATACATCAGGAAACAAAAGTGACAGAATCCCTGCCTTCTGGGAGCTTATATTCTAGCAGGGGTTATAGGACATAAAGTACTATATTAAGGACTGAGCAGGTGTAAATTACTTCACTCTCTGTGGATCCGAAGAGAGCCAGCACTTACAGTTTTGCATTTTGTGCAGTACGAGTCTTTTGGGAGTGCCATCACCTAACTGTCCATTTGAGCATGCCCCTGGAATCATGTAGTATGCACCCAGTGCATCCTGGTTGGCAGTCCTGCTGTTGTTCTGGTCTTAGTTGGAGGCAACAGGTTTTGGTCCAGTCCTACATGGTCTCTTCAGAGTGGAGAGGCCTGAGTTTTCTGAAGGAGTGGTTTTAAAACTTGATAAAAAATGAACACAAAAGAGCTTTTAATGGTTGTAAATTATAGAACTTAGAATTGACTGCAGTTAAACAGAAGGAATTAGTGTGACAGGAAAAGATATCAGAGGACATCAGACTTTTCGACTCTTCCCATACCTTGGAGAGAGACATGGTCAGGTTGTTGGCCAGGCTCATTTCCCTGTCCAGTGTGAGATCTTTCCAGTTACCCACTAAACACATCACTTGGAACTTCAGCATAACTACCTAAAATCACAAAAACTGCCTTTTGCAAGCCATGTCATCTGGATCTAACAATGTTTAAGTCCTGAGTAGATTTTCTCACTGCCTATGAAGCACCAGTATGCTGCATGGCCCCAAAATTACATGGTGTCAACCAGAGGGGCCCATGTGGGTCAGTATCCACTGCTGGTGTAATGCTCAGTAGCAGACCATGCTCTGGCCTACTCATGCCAGAAGGACTGAGCCTGGTTGCCTTTTCCAGGTCTTACACCACTTACCCTTGAGAGACAGCTTCTAACATTGGGACATATTTACTTACATGTTCAAGAGTTGATTTTCTCTTGAAGCTTTAATTTTATGTTTCTATTTTCTCAATTCTCCAAAAATAGATTATTAGTAATATCAAAACTAAGAGTAACTTCCTTGTTCTCTTTTATGTACAGATGTTTTTTTTTCTCCCCTGTCAAGTTCCTGATGTAGAGCTGAGTGAATGAGCAATGAATGCAGTGTCAGTGGAGTGCAAATGTTTGGGTTCTGATCAGATTGAAAGTTTGCGGTTTTAAACTGGGCCAGCAAATAAAATAACTGCCAGTAGAACAGAAACACAGAAGAAGTAAAAAGGCCTATTAGAAACCATTACCTCAACCTAGACTGGGATATTTTGATATAGGTTATGTAATAGTCCCAGGAGAAGCAAGTCACCTAAACAAGCTGGTGGAAGTGGGTGAAAAAGAAGTCTCAGATTACACAGGAAACCTTTCTGGCAAGTTACTATCTATTTGCTTTAGCATTGGCAATTATATTTTCTTTAAGTCACAAGGTGATAAATTTGTTTGGAGAGGCAATGTTTTTCCTGGCAACACGTTCAGTGAGGAAATCATGAATTCTTTTATAAGTAGGCATAACAATATAATAAGGATATAATAATGTCTTTAGCTGGGAGGTAGTATAATTTAGTGGTTAAGAAAATGAACTTTTGAGGGAAATGAAAAAGGATTATGTTTTAGTTATGCTAGTTACTGCTGACAACCTTGGACATGAAATGTTAACTATGAGCCTAGTCTCTTCATTTGAAAGTGGGAATTGTAACACATAACATTGGGATGTTAGCATGTGGATTAAGTCAGGTAATGTAAAACACCTCTAGTGCTTGATTCAAATGAATGAACAATAGCATGGCTTGTGTAGGATTTAGGGAGACACTGGGTATTGCTAATATGTATATGTGTGTGATTTGGTGATGGGATGACCAGAAATAAATGTGAATAAGTAGCTTGAAGACTGATCATGGGGGCTTTACATATTTCACTAAGATATTTGGATTATATCTTACCCACAAACCAGAGCCATTTGGAGATTGATATTTATGACCTGTTATTTAGAAAGGTGCTTGTAATGATAATACAAGAAAAGAACCTTCTGGAGAAATTGTGGTAAGAATATAAGAAAGAACAAAGCTATAGAATTTTGGAGGGAGTTTTAATACAAATGGAAAATTCCAGAGCTATTTCCAGGGTAAGACTGACAACACTTCATGAATGACTGAATTTAGAGAGCCATGGGGAAATAAGGAAAAGATTAGTCACTCTGGGAACACAATCAGCCTTTTATCTACTTTCTTACTAACTGCATGGTTAGGCATAGGTTCAGGCATGGGAAACACAGACACATATTGGACACAGTTTTTGCATTTGTGAAGGTCATTGCTTGGTGTTTCTCCTAGTGAGATTTTAGATTTGATGATCATGGCAATAATTTATGAATGCTCTCCTGATGTATAGGATAAGACTAAACTTTCCCAACATATAAAAATTAATCAGTGGGTTAAGTCTGATTGCTTTCTTGAAATCTTCAATCTTTTGTCTTCTATATTGGAATGTCACTAGGCTGGTATACTACTCTCTTTTTCTTCCTAAATGACTTAGAGGATGAAAATGAAAGTGCATGTACAGGGTTTTTCAAGAATCATTTATTACTGCATTAGGGAGAAATAGTAATGTATTACACCCAGATTTTCATTGCAGTTTGCTTTTGAATATTTGCAGATTCAAATTGAGTAGAGATGATGTTAATTAGTGTGCAGATTTTTTAATTGTCTATAATAAGTAGCTAATTGATGTTTTCCTTAAAGAATGAATTTAAGGAAATGTGATTTGAAAAATGCAGTGTTGTTAATCACACTGATCCAAGCAGTGGAGACTATTGATTGAGTAAAATAAGCAGTTTTGATTGTTTAACTACAGGCTTCATTTTGGGAAACTGGAATCAAATGTTGGTAATAATAACAAAACTTAATACATAATAACTCTGACCTAAATCTGGATCTACTTTTATAAAGATTAACTCATCTATTTATGTGACCTTAATTGTGCATTCTGCCCCTCCATCATCTGCCCACTGTACCCTTTTCACTGCCCCACCTCCCCTCCTCCCAACACTGTTAATCTAAACCACAGCTGCTTGTAGTTGGGATCCCTTTGCTCCTCACGTGGCCCTCTTTTATGGAATGCAATCTATAGGTACAACTCTAGCTACCTTCTGTGGTCCACCAGTAACTCATATATCCTTGCCATGCCACAGGGTGGAAATATAGGTTGACCCACTGGTATGCCCTGTCCTAGCTCTATGTCTCTCCAGTGTTCTTTCCCACTGCTTAGCTGGCTTCTGAGGTGGATTTACTTGTTTGCTGCCCAAACAGATAGCTAATCTGGAAATGTAATGCCTGAATCCCCTTTTTTGAAGGCACACCATATAGTCCTTCAGTACTGCCTCCATGTCCTACTCTTGGCTTCCAGAAGAGACAGCAGTCCCTCATTATGAACGGGGATTTGTCACAAGACAGTGGGCTTTGGCGATAGCCCTGTCCTTTCACAGTTTCTGCACAGGAGATGAAGGGATGGCTGACGACAGCAGGGCTTATTTTGACTCCTTCTAGTAAACTCATATCTCATCCCTACTTTAGGTGGCTCATAGACTGTACTCTTTTAAAAGTGTAGTACTTAACATATTTGACAATTTGGCACTAAGTCAAAAAAATCTCACATAATCTCTTGTTGCAGGTACATACTTATATAAACATGTACATACAAATAGATTCTGGATACCCTTTGCTGTCCTAACCACAGAAGTAATAGAAAAGTAAACTTCTAAACGAGAGAGTACTCTTTCAGAGAGCCTTGGCTTTCACTCTGTCCAACTTCAGATTAAAACCTTTAAATTATATGCATCTGTAGTTTAGTGATTTTACAGGTTTGGTTGTTTGGTTTCATTGCAGCTCTACTAAATGGAAGAGTTAGGCTTCCCTATGTTCACAGGTTGGGAGGTGACTGCTGTCTGGAACAAGTGGGCATGTGCCCACTCACAGACCCACTGGGGCCATTGTCAGGGTTATAGGCTTTTTAGGAAAAGAGGAAGTACATAAAATATTTTCATATGTAAAAATATGTAATAGCTTTATTGAGATAATTCATTTATACAAAATAGACTTATTTAAAGTATACAGTTTAGTGACTTTTATTATATTCACAGAATTTTGCTACCATTACCACACTCAACTGTAGGACACATTTCTCAACCCCACCCACCCCCAAGTAATCCCATACCCATTTGCAATCACTTTGCATCTCCTCATTCTCCCATCCCCTGGCATTACTAATTTACTATCTGCCTCTACAGATTTGCCTATTTTGGACATTTCATAAAAATTAAATTAGACATGAGAAACTGACACAGGAAAGAAGGGGAAGGGGCAAGTCAAGGAACATGAATAGAGGACTTGGGGGCAAGGGCATTGGGGTGGCGATTGACTGTGGGAGCTGTGGGGGCAGGGGGTAGGGCAAGGGAGAGAAATGGGGGAAAAGGTAGGACAACTGTAACTGAACAACAATAAAAAAGAACATTGAAATAGAAAAAAATAATTAGATAGCATGTGGCCTTTTGTGACTGCCTTGTTTCATTTGGCATAATGTTTCCAAGATTCATGCATGTTGTGGCATTCATCAGTACCTCTTTCAGGCTTTTATTGCATAATAAAATGATTAATACATTGTAAACACCCTCTGTTGCAAGTTAGGTTCTCGGGAAGAACCTTGAAGATAGAATTAGGCATGTGAAAGGCTTATTGGTGAGTAACACCTGTGAAAGGAAAAGAGCAGAAGCAAGACTGTATAGGGGGCTCTCAGACTACCATGCACATCTCCCAACTGGATTCCCCAGAATGAAGGTTGCCCATGTAGGAAATGGCCCGGCACTTGTACCACCTGCCCTGCTTGGTGATTGGCCAGGGGTTGTCCTGACAATATACCTTATCATTCCATTGCTGGAATGATAAGGCAATGCCAGAGCCTCTAGCTGTGCAAGTCTTTTCATTTTTTCTTGTATCATCATTTATTTTTTTATCATTTTTTATTATTTTTTTAATACAGTCACAGTTCTTTCTTAAAGGGCCTCTGCATGTCTAAGCTCTGTAGCTAGCATGGCTAAAACAAGCATCTATTCAAAAGAAGTGCTTCAGTTATCTGGATATACACCCTGGGAATGACAAATTAAAAATAAGCCCCCAGTGCATATTTATGTATTATCTTGTCTCCCGCAGCAGGCGGAAGGCACAGGTTCTCACCTTCTTCCCTTTTGAGGCAGCCTTCTTCAAGGAAGAATATTTACATACAGTGCAATCTCAATAAGTGCTGTTGATTGACAGAGCTAGACAAGCAAGACAAATATATTTCTTATCTGGACCTCAAGTGCTCTTTTTGTTCACATTGCAGCCCCACAGCTCTGGAGCCTCTTCTTATTGAAATTTTATGAGTAACATTGAGCCATATGCTCCATCCAGTCCCTAGGTGCTTGAAACCTTCCCCAATTCTACATACCTCATTGTGAACTGAGAAGCTAATCTGTACGCCCTCAGCTATGAAATTTGCCACTCAGAAGACTACATATTCATAATTTGAGGACCTTTAATGATGCGTTGTAACTGACAGATGATCTAATCTCTAGGCACATATTGCTTTTGATTTTACTTATTGAAGATGGGAGAGATTTCTCTCATTTCTATGATGAATCTTTATGCACTTTTTATGAATCATGGTGGCAGTGTCATAAAATTAAGGAATTCCATTGATTCCATTATAAAGGGCTTCATTGCTCACCATGCACGATAAACCTGCATTATTATTTGCACATAATATACATAGTTAAGGGCATAATCCATTTCAGAGTGCATAGCATTCTGTGAGATCATAGAAAAAGTCTTTTAAAAGATTTTTTTTCTTTAAATTCCTTTCGGGCAAAAGCAAGGGAAACAGCTTTGGAAAATAGTGGAAAGCCATGCATCGTGAGGAATTAATTTACTAAAGTTTATTGTTTCATACACTTTCATTTCAATCACACTAACAATAAGTAAAGTGATTATGTGCCTTTCTCAACTATCACAATCTTTTCAAGGGACAGAATACTGCCTTCTCCTCCTTGGTACCTTGGACACCAGCCCAGGAAAGATACCATGCCCTGCCCACTGCCCTGCCCCTTTGTGAGAAACCGCTCTCTCTATGAAATATGTGTGAAATTAAAAGAATATTGTGACAACAACATGCATATATCTCATAGTTTACTTTAGCTAAAGTGTAGGTATTATATAAAAATCATGATCCAACCCTTTGCCACAACTGTCTTCCTTTCTTTGTTCTGATATGAGGATATGGTGAAAATTAATAAATAAAACTTGAATTCAAGTCCCTCAAATGATTAAAGAGTTTGCAAAGGTTGAAAAAGTATATTTACACTTAAAAGATTGTCCAATGTTTAGAGGTACAAAAACAGAAAAGTGCATTTCCTGAAGATGATGAAAATTAGGTGTACCTAATAATGTAGACCTGAGCGACACTGCGTATCTCCTCTGAGGAAACAATAGTTTGGCTGTTCTATCCCATTTCTCAAGTTGATGAGAAATTTGATTTCCTCAAAGAGGGAAAGTTAAAGGAATGAAAAATAAAGCACAGTATGTCTCAACTTTGAACTTGTTCTGTTCAATGTGGATTATGATCTGTCTACTGCTCCTGCAATTTGTCTCTCCCTTCCACACATGCATGCACATGCACACCATTCTTTATGTCTCCTTCGTGGCTCCACAGCCTTTACCTTGAATTTTCTTGTGAAATGTTGGCAACAACTATAAGGAAAATCACATGATCATTCGCATGCCAGAAAGTGATCTCAAAAATTCACATAGACTACAGAATCGTTAAGAATGAATATATATCTATCTTTTAGGGATGGTATGATATTGGCTTCCTGAGGCTGTGTCAATCACACAAACAGATTTTCAACCTGCATTGAGTGAACACTTACTATCTGCCCATTGGCACAGTGCTGGGCATTATTCTGTGTCCCAAATGGAGAGGTATTTCATAATCTCTAGGCATTCAGAGAAATATTGAGCCCTGTTCTTAACACCATATTCAAAATTGTAAGTGGTCCTAAGAAATGAGGACTTGGAAATATCTTAAATGACAAAAGGGGAAATCAAGCATGGTCAAGACAACACTCCTCATCATATAATGTGTCTTGAAACATGTGATTTTTACTGTGCATAGAAGGAGGCTGAATGCACCAGTAATTGTCACGAGTTAAAATGACAAAGAGCCACACTTCAGCCAAGTGTAAGGAAGAACTACTACAAAACTAGTTTTTCAACTTCCAAACAAAGTATTTTTATTCACGCAATGGACATTTACTGGGGCAACACTGCACCAAGTTCTGTTCAGTGCATTTATGTTTAATAAAGAAAATGTGCACTTCCCATCCTTGGAAACAAAAAGGGTGTGGGAAGCTAAGTAAACCCAGATGAGCGTCTGCCAGTGGTTGGCAAATCGCTTCCTGCATTAGTTAGGCTTTGGATCAGATGACCCCTATAATCCCTTCCCTCCAAGTGCCTAGTTTCAGTGACCCCATATTACATAGACACTAGTTAGCAAGGCGGCATATGGTAAGTACCCATAGGTGAGACCTAAAAATAAGTTCTATAGGAATTAAAAGAGAGGGAAATGCTTCCTCTTTAGAGTAGTGTTAGAAGACTGTGTAGTGATAAACAGAGGGTATGAAGTGAGTCTTAATGGGTGGATAAGACTTTCTGTAAAAGGAAATAAATGGTCTAGAAGGAGGAATAAAATAAGTAAAGAGTTAGAGACAAGTGTTCAATGTGTGCAGGAGGCACAGTAGTAAACATCCTGGCCATAGTCATAATTTTTGTAGAGGAATTGCAGGGATTTAAGCTAGCAAAATAGGCAGTGTCTTTACATGGTAGAGAGTGAATGTTTCTCCTCTTCTTTACTGATGGAATAACAAAAGAATACTCCATGATTTCACTGGTACTCAATACAAGGTTTTTAGTGCTCTAGGAGACAGGTCAGGGACACTATTTCCTTTTACCAGCATCATTAAAACTTTAGATGTACTTGAGTCTTTTCTCCTTGTAGGGAAGTGTAAGAGTAGATACCAGTACCCATTGTTTTTTACTGTCAGCTGCTGTTCTTGGTTCTCTACTCTGATAACAGTTTACTCCTACTCATGCTCTTAAAAAATAAAAAAATATGGTTTAAGTAACAAACAGATGATCCAGAGAATAGCATTGCTCCTGAGCACAAGGTTACACTTCAACTAAGAGTGTTCTCTAACCGAAACATAGTTCAACAGAAGATAGAACAGGAGCTAGTGCAAAAGTAGTGTGTGTGTGTGTGTTTAATAGATTATTTCTCTTAATTTTCAGTGGTACTTTTGCTGCCATGCTATCTTTTACACAGCTGTCTAATGTGCAAAAATAATTCCAATATTTGCAATGATAAAAGAAGATAAAGTTTAGAAATCCCTGTGTTTATATGTACATGTGTTAAATGTATATGTAGTAATTTTTATAAACTATTCACCCAATTGAGCAATAATGAGGCTAAATTAAGCAATGACATAAATGCATTCTATCATAGTTAGGGTGACAATGCTTGTTTCCTCTTGGCTGGTTTTCCTCTGTTTCTTATATTCCATCCATATTGTGTTTCCATGTAAACATGAGCTGTACATAGAGATGAGCAAAATCTTTGTGAGGCTGTCTAATGAAGTCGATATTTTGTTTTCCATCCATATTTTAAAAGAAAATTTGCATTATTTTAAACATGCATGCTTTTTAAAATTTCCAGATTTAAGTGTAAAATGGAAAATACAATTTTTGTTATTTCTTACTTGTGGGTCTCAGCTGGGTGGAGGTGTTTACCAGCATTTATCAAATGGCTGTAGTCTTATTTCCTCTCCAGGTTTGTTCCCTTCAGGCTTCTCTGAATTTCTGCTACCATTATATACCTGATAAAAATGAGAATTACTCCTTGGCACGGGCAGCCCAGTGGATACTGTCCCAATGTGGAGAGGTATTGCACCCTGTGCTGAAAGATTATGGCTACACCCTAGCCAAACCTGACCCTTCACAGAGCTTCATCACTGGAATTGGAGTCCTTTGTACGTGGTGAAATCAAATAGTGTGCATTTTGCAGCCATGGCAAACCATGATTTTGTGGGCCAAATTCAGCCCACAAATCTGTTCTTTAAATGTCCACAGGGCTTTAATATTTTTTGTCGTTAATACCGTAGTGAGGGCTCCGACTCCAGTGTTTGTTTCTTACGCTGCCTTATTTGGGGGCATCAACTTTATCTGTCTGTCTCAGAAGTCATTGTTGTTTCGGTTTCTTGCACGGGGTAGAGAAGGCCACAAGAGTGCTAACGGATTCTCAGTCCTAACCTCAAATTCTTCTATCAGAAATTGCAAAGGGTTTTCATGGTATCTTTCTTTTTAAAAGCACTTCCTGGTAATTCTAATATATAGGTGGGAGTGAAAACCATTATGATAATACTTCCCTGGGTAGAAGGAGAAGTTTGTCTCAATAGATAAATATACACTAATTCAAGGCTTAATAGTTATCAAAGGAAAAAAAAAACCTTCAGTAAATAAACAAAACCACAAAACCAATTGTATATTGAAGGATTACTGTGTGCTGAGCATTTTGTGCACGCTATGCTATTGGGTATTCGCACTGATGGAACATTGCCTTGTTCCCTTGGTTTCTTGGCCTGGATCTCTGTGTTATCTCTATGTCCCAATCTGCACGTGTCAACACCCACACTCTTTGCTTTTTACCTTCATGTATTTGCTTCATACTATTTTCTTTTTCAGCTAAAGTTCTTTTACTTGTTTACTTTTTGTGGTTGTTGTCTTTCTCCTCTTCTGGAATGTGAGATCTGTGAGGACAGGCCATTGCTTTGCTGATTTCTGTATTCCATGAACCTAGAATAGTGGCTATTTCATCATCAGAACTAAGTAGGAACTTTTAAATAAATGAATCACTACCTAGTGATCATTCTCCTTAACTTCCTATCTTATTTTGTGTCCCCTTTTTTCCTTTCCTTTTGATTAGAAAATTCAAACACTTTATTGAAGCTTGCTGTTTAATGTTTTTAAAGAGGAAAAAAACCTGAATAACATCTTCATATTTCCAAGATAGTATCTTGTATTACTGTAGTTTTTATCATCCAACCTGGGTTATCCTATTATACAGGGTTGATTTTAGGAAGAATAAAATGCATAATAAAATTTTTTCCTCAGTTTTAAACTTTCTGTCACACCTACCTGTGGTAGGTTTACATACCTCACAGAGGTATTGTTATGATTAATGTCTGCTTAATAATTTCAAAATAGTAAGGTACCCTGCACCCCTATCGGGAAAATGGTTCTATAAATGTACATAATTAGTATTATAGTTTTCTCATTATTAGACCACAGAGAAAAAATACATAGCCACATTCACAAGGGTATTGTTGATATTAATTAATTGATGTTTACAAAGCAACTAGAATGTAGGGGAAAACACATTGTTTTTTTGTTATTTAAAGTATATTTTTAAAGTGAAGAAGGAAATTGTGTTTGTACTTTAGAGTTATTTACATATTTATCTTGAACATTCAGATAATTGCTGGTTTTGTGCTTGTCCTCTTCTACCATATGTCAGATCCTAAAATCCTTTTTACTTTTATGCTTGGGCAGACCTTATAGCCCTTTACTTTTAGTTTCAATGATGTAAGAGTAAATGGTCAATGCATAATATATTATTTCTTTTTTCTAACACTAGCTCATTCTGGAAAACATAAAAGCTATTTTAGTCCTGTTTTATTTTTCCTTTGTTGACATAGTAGACTTTATTTTGTCCTTTGAATGAGATTTTATGTAAATTTACTGATTCTTGACATTTCCTCTCCAGACAGATACAGATTTGATGCTATTGGTTTGGAACCTTGCTGTGACTATTACCCATGACTTCATATTGCTGTGTTTCAATTGAGTGGGTATTAAGCTGTTGACTCTAGAGAATAAGACATAGACTATGGTCATGTTCCTTTCCTGCCATATTACTTATTTACTTTCTCTTACACTGTTAAAGCTTTTGAAATCAAAACTTACTATTCATGGTTTATTAATTAGGTTCCAAATGTGAATTTTTGCTCTAACACTTGTCAGTCTAACACTCTACTTCCCTGTACAAGTTTGCCTCCTCATTACCTCCTGTATGACTGTGTTTTCAGTGGATTACAGTGAACTCTTCTCAGCTGATATTGATTCTTTTTTCCTGATTTAGTGCATATTTCACAGCTAGTAACTGTGTAAATGTACAGGGATTACAAGATTAACTATGGTATTGTTATACCAGTTTCTAGTTAGTTAACTGGTACCAAAAAGCCAGGGCACAGCCAGGAGCGCTAGTGAGACATCAAGATAGTGATGCTACATCAAGCTGCCATCTGATTATTTTTGCATGATCCCTTGCTTGGCCAAAAAAAGAAAAAAGAAAAAAAAACTTTAGAGAAAAGTAAAATGATACTTGTTATTCTTACACAGAAGAATGATTAGTCTATCCTATATTTCCCCCCCAGACCCTCACTTATCTCTTGTTATAACAAGTACCCCTAAGATGTTGTTGTTGTTGTTGTTGTTTTTCTCTTTTGTTTATGAACATTTTGTTGCTAGTAATACATAAGAAATTTAGGGAATGATAAGACATGTCGATGAGCAATGATCAGGTACAAAACTGAATTGTGAAGTTGTATAAATGGCATAGGTCCTTGGTGGGTTGAAGACACACAGGGTTTGTCTGGAGCTTAGATGTCCTGCCGTGGTATTAAAGATCAAGAGACCATAACTCAACTTCTCTCCTTCTACCTTCAAGATACAAAAACTAAATATGCTTCTTGTTTCTTCTCTAGTGAGTTATCAAATAAATAGAAATATTCTCATATGAAGTTAGAACACCTGGGTAACCATCTGACTGTAATTGTTACACACCATATAAAAATAATTGTATAAATCAGAAAATAACAAAGTTAAACTTTTACTAACTGATTAATAGAGTTGGCTTTATTTCACTTTGAACACACATGAAGAAATGAGTCTTTAGTGTTTAGAACTGGATTTGATTCTTTAGAGGTGATGATTTTTTCAGTTTTTTTTTAATTCCTCTCTCCAAACTGAGAAAATATTTCACAAGTTAAGTGTAATAAAAACACCATGCTTGAGACTGCATAAATGCATCAGAGTTTCATTTACATTTCTGGATTTTGCAAAGATGAATTATTGGATTTCACTGTTGTTTTGACAGAGCTGTGCTAAACTAAATAATCCTCTTAAGGTGCTTTTAACTAGAGCTAGAACTACAAAGAAATGTGTCTCCTATATATAACACAGGGTTTGCCAGGAATGTGCTTTGCCCCCTTACCTCAAGACTTGTTAAATATTAGTTTTGTCATTTTTTACCTTTAAAATAGTTTCACAGAAGATGGGAATGAATTACTATATACATTTAGGTAAACATTTATATCTTTATTAATAAATAAGTCACTATGCAGCTAACTAGTGTCTTGTTCTGTGGCATATGCAGTTCTTTGCTTGGTTAGTTGGTGTGCAATTAACTTATGTGTGTTCATGTAAAATAATACCGCCCACTTCTATTGTTGTTCTATAATAAAAGTTCTTCCTCCAGGAGTCAGATGTTGACTTTTTAAAAATGTGGTATAGGAAAAAATGTACAGATGAATATTTAGCTTTGATGATGCTGGCAGAGGTGCATTTGTGTAGAATCTCCAGTTACACTACATGAAGATGGGTCCCTGCAGTACAACTCAGCTTTTGGTTAAATAGCCTATGTCTGCTTTTACATTTTTTTCATCACAAACCATATTAACTTAGAATCACCTATGATCTGATTGTTGTAGACCATGCACCCCAATCATTAGAATAACACTGGGTGGAATGAAGTCATTTTTATTGAATATGTGTATTAAAGATGTAATAGTGAATTTAGTGGTGGTAGTTTGTTGTGAGGGAAATAAAGAGCCAAATTGAAGTCAATGAGCAATTTTGGCACATGTTAGTCGGTTCAATGTATTGAAGGATTCATAGTAAAGAATTTTTATCAACTGGGCAAAATGTGATAAATTATTTATGTCCAGGCAGAAATTTCTCTGTTGAACTTGGAGAGTAATCCTCTACCTCAGCATTGCTAAATGATTAGTCTCTTGTTTGCCATGAACCTTATTGTCTATACCCCTTGTTCAAGCAATTAATCATGCATTGCCTTGCAGTGTATCTTTTTGGGCTGTTGCCTTGTGCAGTATTTGACTTTTCTATTGTTTATGGCCCCACGTAGAGCATATCTACAAGTAAATCACTGAGGCAGGACATGAGGTGTTTCTGTGTGTGAAAGCTGAGCAAAAGGCAGTGGTACAGCCCCTGAGGTCAGCTGTCACAAAGGCCCTGCTGTGAAATGCTAGCCACTAAGTCTGACTCTGGATGCATTAGTTGCAGTACATGGGTCAATGGAGCCTTAGCCCACTGAATGTGACCTCTCTCACTTGTCTGTTTCACAGCATTAGTCACCCTTGAGTATAAAGGAGATCCTCAACATCTCAAAAAAAATAGAGACCACTTTTTCACTGTGCCGAATGGAGGAGGCTGTGTGATAATTTTATGTTTTCCTGCAGAGAGCCACGGGTGATTTCCTGGCAGTTATAAATACTGGGCTCCTGTTTCCTGGTAGAGAGTGTAGCTTTCGAAAGGGTCAGGATCATGGAACTCTCCCTGATTGTTCTGTCCCTAATATTGATACTAGAGCTTAATAAAAAATTGATAATTTGGGTTAAGCTAAAAGGGCAGGCTCCATCTAACTTGATTTCTTCCCCTCTTCTCCATTTATTAAAAACAGTAATTTGTAAAAAATGTGCATAAGAAATAGTAATTTTTGTTTTATTGAAATATCTTTTATATCAATATGCAGAAAAGTAATAATCTTTAAATTGCTAATATCCCAGCACAATAAGTATACCCAGTACATACTCCAGTGGGTGTTGATAATTATTTAGAATCAAGGACTTGTCAGTTTTATTATTATTTACTTCAGTTTTGTATTTACCTAACATATGCTCCCTGGTAGAGATTGGTGAGATAGTGTGCAGAGAAACAAAAATAGCATAAAGGAAAATATACAGTATACTTTAGTTCATATTTTGAGTTTTGTAGTTTGGCTTTAGACTTCATTAGTTTTGGAATAGCTACTATAGGAAAGGACAATTTGAAGTGTGTTGAAACAAGAGTTATTACATTCACTGCATCTCATAAAATTTCCAGCACGATAAAAAAAAAACAACTTACTGTTTTCTGAGTGTTTTTGTTTGTGTGTTTGTTTGAAGTATTTTGGATTCTTTCCATCATGAAAAACTCTCATAAAATACAGTTGGTTCCCACCACCACCTTCACCTAGACCTGGATAACCAAGACCCTGCCTTGGACACATTCTTTCCAGACCCTCCTCTGGCCAGCTTCTCACTCTATCACTCCTAAAGGAACATGGCTGACTAGGGCCTGTGTCTGTCTCTCCTTCCCTGTCCCCGTCAACTCACTGTTGAGGACCACCATACTGCTGGTACCAGGAAACCAGAAATCATGTGTCCCAAATATACTCTTATTGTGCTCCTCGGCCCCCTGCGCAGGCCCCTTCCAGTATCTGATTTGGGGGTGAGGCAGGGGCAAGGAGGACCAGATAGGGCTCTGCTGCAGCTCATGGTGTCCTTGCATGCACCAAGCTTCTGTGTTTTCCTGGTGGAGCGCAGTTTGGGAAGAGAATGGGATGAGGTGGAGGCTGGGTCCTCTGGTTGTACTTTTGCCTCTGACCTTTTGAATGTTAGTAGGACCCAAATCCTGAAACAAAAAGAAAAATTAAAAAAACACTAATAATTTTGGATGAAAAATAACATTAACCTGTTTGTGATTGAATGGAAAGGAATTAAGTCCTATGAGATAACTCTTAAAAGTAAATGAGTTTATTTTTTAAATAGCATCCTTTCTTATTAAAATATTTAGTTTCATCTGAGTATATTTACTTGACAATTATTAGTACTTTAATCTGTTGAATAATAGGAAATTGTATAAGCTCATTATTAATTCTAGGAATAAAACTAAAAGCAATCAAGCAAAAAAAATCTCACTCTCAAACCGTAAGTAATGCAGTTCTATTGCTTTCATGCAGCATGTGTCTAATTTATAGGTAGTTTTTATCAAATTAAAATAACACTTATAATTATTTCCATTTGTGTTTATCTACTCCTAAAAGTATTCTGTTTACCCAGAAGTAGCTTAGTCACCATATTCAAGCTTTTAATACAGGGCATTTTTATGAGTGGTGATATTTAAGAATTTATGATAATCTAAGTCATTACAATACAAAATAAAGGTGTCAAAATAAGGGAAATGTAAAATAATTTTGAAAGTTATAAAAATGGTTTAGAGGTTGTACAGGAAGTACCTAATTAATATAAACTTTCGGTTGTCCAAAATCCAGTTAATTGAGGTTTGGACAAAGGTTTTGTGATGCCAAAAGGTGAGAAGAATACATAAAAATTATGCTGAAGAACAGGAAATAATGACTCAGCAGTTCATTGTGGATAGGAGACAAAATAAACATCAGTAGAAAATTCTTTCATTTTAAATAGATGCTGGAATTAGACAGGAGCTCAGGGAATAATTATGAGAAGCCTGGATAGCAGACAGCAAAGAGTGAAGCCTTTATCTGGCTTGAAAGCAATATCTGAAGTAAAAAGAAAGTAACAGAAGGTGCATGAACTACCACAAAAACACAGACACCATTTGTATTTCATTCAACACGTATTTATTGAGTGCCCTCTGTGTGCTAGGTACTTAGCTAGGCACAAGATACTTCAGTGAATAGACCAAAGATTCTTGCCCTCTGTGGAGCTTGCATAAGTGGCTTTAAATCCATACTTAATGTTGAGTTGTTTCCTAAATAGCCATTGTATTATGGTATAACTTTATTTGATACCTTATATTCTTATGCAATTCATTCTTTTTGGAAAAAAACAGCTAAAATTTTTAAGTTAAAAATAAAATCTGAAAGTATTAAGAGTAAGATTTTATCAACACTGGATTCATCAGTCATAAAGGATAGTAACAAGGGAAGATGGAATAAACATTTGAATCGCCCTCCCTAAAATAAGTTCTCTTTATTGAACTTTAAGAACAGTCCATGGCCAGTTTAAAGGATTTGTCAATGAACTTTTTTCTTTTTAACTGAGCAGAGTTTGGATTGATTTATATGAGATAAAATAGTCACTTTATCTTCCTGCAAAATGTGTCATAAGCATTGAAATGTAAAGGTTCAATGTAAGTCAACAGAATCACTGCACTCAGGAGGTGTTTGCAAGGATTACTGTGTCCTCAAGTGCATAAGTACATAGTGTGTTAGAAAGGATACTTCTCTGAAGAAATAAACAGTATTCCAATTCACTTTTCCTTACTATACTCTTTTGTCTTATGAGATAGAAAAATTTACTTGTATTTATATAAAATGACATAATAATCATATGCATTAAGTGGTAATTTATTATTTTAGGTAAATTATATTGGTCTTCATATGTAAAAAAACAATTAAAATGGCTTTTTATTTTTATGAACATGAGCCAGTTAGAGAATAGTCACAGTGAGTAACCACTAGCCCAAAGTAGGTTACATCAGATTATTTAGTGTATTTTACAGTATATTCTATTGATTATTCATTTTGATTCTGAATACAGTAATTTACTGGGCAATAATATAGGGCACACATCTTGATAGGTACTTGGAAAACTTTAAAACAAGACAGAAATTACCATCAAAACTATTGTCAAATTATTTTTTTATTGGTAGTTTGGAGTAGTAATAAGTCATGTGGCGCTTCTGGATGAAGTCATCCAAGTCCTGGCCTGTTTGGCACAATATGATATTTTACCAACATTCATAGATAGTCATTTCTTCTAATTATAAAACAAAGCAAGTATTATACATAAAATCTAATATTGTTGAAAATTGGTTGTTTTATAATGAATTTATTTTGGTGACTTGTTTTCTAGTAAAGAAAGCATAAATTAAATAATTATTTCAACTAAGACTGTTCAGTTGTTTTGAAAAAAGGATTTATATTAGTCCTGAATTTTTGGCCAGGGAGGATCTTAACACATAGACACAAAAATACATAGTCTGACTGGGAGCTTTTACATCTGTGTAGAAGTGATTTGAATTGTGCCGGTTCAAAGATACACTTGAGCCTATTCAGATTCAAAATGCTGCTGCCTTTATCCTCAAAGAACTTATTTAGTTTAATAATAACTTATTATATAAAAAAGAATAATAAGGCTTAGAAGTATCTAATGTCTAATATAAATGATCTAATGCAATTACAGTTGCTGAGCAATTAGAGAGAATGTGAGAAATCTGAGTTTCAGATTAGCAAAAAGCCCCATTATTACTAACTGTGCATTCATTGTCATCATTTTCAAAGTGAAGTATATGGAAAAACTTGATTTTGTAAGACTTTTAAATGTATTTAATAATTGGTGACAAACAGGTTAGAAACTGAGAGTGACAACATTCTACTGTATGTGATTGCTCTGATATTTACTCAGTAAATCATGTCAAATAACATTAACTATTTTGCTTAATCCTTTCTTTTGTTTTAGAAGTACTAGACAAATTTTGGTTTTAACAAATAGAATTATTGATTATATGAAAACAATATATTATTATAATCTTTTGTCATATTCATCCTTTATATTCTGGTCCTATTAAGGAAGGATGAGGAGTGGAACAGAATGGAGAGAATGTAAGAATGAAATAAAGAAAAATGAGTAGTTTTTTTTATATCTATTGATATTCAGTTACTGGTTACCAACCTAAGTTATATTTTTCCCTATAGTGCTAAGTTTAACCATCATAGAAAAATGTCCTTTGCATAGAGGCTATCAAGTGTTAGATAGTATGGTCCCTCCCAGGTAGAGCATACCATCCAGTGAAAACTTCTGATTTTGAAAGATTTTTATTTTTTACTATTTTTATTAACACGTCTCAGTGCATATTTCAATTGTAAAGACATAAGTTACTGTGAATATCTTACAGTTTTAGAAGTATAATTAAGATATTGGTGATCCTTTAATATTTTTTCATTCTTGATATGAGAATATATACTTTAAAACCAAAATGATGATTCATAAAAAGCACTGTTCTCATGAGAAAATTTGCATCATGGAAAACTTAAACAGTGAATTTACACAAAAAGTGAATAACAGATTTTTCACAACTCTGGGGAATGAACTTAATTTATTATTTAATTAAAAAATTAAAATAAATTTGGGGAATATTGCCATCTTAACAATATTAAGATTTGTGATCCAAGAACATGGGGTGTATTTCTGTTTATAACAATTTAGAGTTATTTCAACAATGTTTCATAGTTTTTAATTTCATTTTCCCAAAATTAATTATTAATTTATAGAGATAGAATTAATTTTTGTACATTTCATTTTGTATCCTACCATCTTGCTGAGTTTGTTTATTAGTTCTAATAGTTTTTTAGTATATTCCTTAGGATTTTCTGCAAGTAGAATTAGTTTTACTTCTTCCTTTCCTAGGTGGACACATTTTGTTTTCTTGTCTAATTGCTGTGGCTAAAACCTCCACTAGAGTGTTGAATAAAACTAAAAAGAAAGTAGTTGTGTTATCCCAAATTTTATGGGAAAAGAATTAAGTTTATTTACCAATAAATAGTATATTAGCTGTGTTTTATTCATAAATGCCCTCTACCAATTTGAGGAAGCTTCTTTGCATTCATTCCTAGTATTTTGAGCATTTTTCCATGAAAATGTTGGATTCCATCAAATGCATTTTTATATCTATGCAAAGGACAATATACTTTCATTTTTTTATTCTATATATATGGTATATTACATTAATTTTTAGAATTGTTATTATTTTTGAAGTATACTTTTAATGAGTTTCTTATCAAGATAGCTTAAGGTGCCACCCAAAGAGCTGCGCCTACACTCTGGTATGTCTATTTTGGTTAATGGATTGTGATTGGTGTTTCAAAAATTAATGCCAGAATTAATTTTATAAATTCCTATCTTTTTTATCAACTAATAATTTAAATTGAGAATATTTTTACCCACATTTAAAATTATTTCAATTGGCATTTTTAAATATGGTATCATACTTTTATTAAAATTTTCTCTTGTGAGTTTTCAACGTCAAGGTCTATATATATTTATTTAAATTACATTATAATTATATAATTATCATGTGTAATGTGAATTCTCAATTATTGATGAATGGATTTTAACTGGGTTAAAATATGAACACCTCCACACCTCCCTTTCTGACTTGTATTCATACATTCAATAATTATTGTTCCTCTACATGGTACAAGCCCATGTCAATGTTAGGATGCACCAGAAGCAAAATCAGCAGGACTTATGATTTTGTGAAGTTTACAGTATAGTATGGAAACAAACATTAAACAAATGACATAAAACTGTGCACTTATTGATTGTGATAACTACTATAAACAAAAGATAGAAAGCTGTGAAATTAAATTTTATTGAATATGGCAATGGGAATGAAAATTGCTTATAATCTATGATGACCCTTGAAAATCTCTTAGTGGTCTATAAATTATGATATACCTGATTTCTGTATATAAGGCTCTACAAAAATTTTATGACGTAGACTCTGAATTACATTACAGAAAGGAATAAAATGGTCATGTATATATAGGTATTACAACTAGTTAAAGAAATGACTACAATTAGTAGTATAAAATGAGTATAAATGGAGAATTCCAAAATACCCTGCCTTCCTGAAGGATTTATTCTTTTTCCTTTTGATTTTATTACTAAGTCATAATAATGTATTTAATGGAAGATTGAACAAGATACTATGCTCATCTAACTTGGTTTAGGTTCAAATTCTCTAATCATATCTAGGAGAAGTTCAAATTCTTGCTGTGTCATTTGTGTAGTTAATTAATCTTTCTATTTTCTTCTTTTCCATAAAAAGGCAACAAGCAGAGTTGCTTCCTAACAATGTATTTGTTAGGGTTAAAATGAGATCATCCAAACAGGTAATTAGTACAACATCTAACATATATTATGACTCAATATAATGTTAGCTACTCCTACTACTAATTAGTTTGTGAGATCTTTTTGGCTATCGAAATGCGATATAGAAGGTAAAACCAAGAGTGGTTGCTTCCTACCCCATTAATGAATCTAGGATTAGACAAAATGAGATTTGAAGAATGCCATGTATTTTATATATTCACAATTATTCTGTGTATCCAATATCTTGGATATTGGTAAGAAAATAGATACATCTCCAAAGATTATTTATTGCTCTAAAATTATAGTTCTGCACTGTTTTTTGTTTTGTAGTTTGCTTTGGTGTTGAACTTCTACATATCACTTGTTGATTGCTATCCAGCATTGTCTGAAACAACATCACAGAACTATAAAATTTTAGCTCTATTTATGCTATCTTATTAACAGCTGATACTTATCAAGTATTTTCTCATTTTGGTAGTAAGATGTCATGTTAACATTTCGGGAATTATTATGTCTCAACTTGAGTCTAATTTGTCAAGTCTCCATTGTGTCATTTGTTAAATCTTTACTCACCTATTCACCTTTGGCATTTTCTTACAAAAGCACAGTCAACTCCCTGTGAAATGGAGACTACTGCAGAACCCAAAAACCTGTGAATGGAAGATGCCAAAGTTTGACATCTTCTATTCACAATTGAAAACAAGTAAAATAGGACACATTTCATAACTATTAAAGAAAAACTCTGTTTCAGTTATGTAGGCATTTTTGTGACAGTATCTTTTGACTTAAATTATTCATGTAAATGCCCTAGATTTTGTATTCTGTGAGGGGGGATCAAAAAAACCCCTGGGATCATCTTCTGGAGGGCAGAGCCCTTGTAGTACAGGCTTCCCCTACTAGGTGAGTGTTCTAGGAACCCATCTGTGTCCCTGTACTGGCTGCATTGGGCCTCAGTGAATTTTGTTTTTGAAGGCTCTTTCAATGTGCTTGCCCTTTTCATGATGGGTGATCACCTGCCCACACTGTGCTGAGTGTTCAGCAGTTTTTGACTACAAAAAGCATGACTACCATGCCCCATCCTCCCTATTCACCTGATCTTGCCCCAAGTGACTTTTTGTTTCCCCAGCTGAAAAAAAGTCCTCAAAGTGAAACATTTTTGCCAATGTGGAAGAGCTGAAATAAAAATCAGCAGAAGCACTAAAAGTCATTGGAATCAATGAGTTCAAAAGCTGTTCTGAGCAGTGGAAAGACATCTCGATAGGTGTATGTCATCAAATGGAGAGTGCTTTGAAGGTGACTGGAGTTTAAACTTCAGTTTAAACAGTCTGTTTAAAGAATACACAAATTTTATGAATAAATTCTGTTTTAGGGTATCCCCCCTCATATGTTGGGTTTGAATTTTCCTATTAATTGTCAAAGTACTTTAATTTTGTTTCTGATAATATGCTTGTATCTTTCTTGGCTTCTGTAGCAGCGGCAATTACTAACCATTGTGGTTTATAGTATAAATAGTTGTTTGTGGCTAACCACAGCAGTGTTTGCTTACTTATTGAATAATGAATTAGTTATTAGACCTTTCTGTATACTATCACTAATCTCTTGTTATAGGTTAGCCTGCTTCCATAGTCGACGCTAACTTCAAGTCAGCACACAGGATGTTTCGTACAAGCGCCCTTAGGATAAATATCTACGGGCAGGAGGAAAGGAAGCAGGAGGGAGCCAAAGGGAAAGTCGGTCTGCTCCACGGTCTCAGTGAAATCCTTCACCAACACTAGTGAGATGTGGAGCTGCAATAGCCCTTTAGTGCTGGCTTCAGTTTGGCCTAAAGGGAATCAACTTTTTATTTCCATGTAAATCAGTCATTCCATGTGGAACACGCAAGATACTTGGGTTAGGTGGTTCTCTGCCTGAGTCTAAACCATGAACGGACTGGCAGCTAAAGGCTGACTTCTAACAGTACTCCTAGGAGTGTGGGCAATAGGTCCTCTCTTGAGAATGGATGACAGATTTAATAACCTGAAACATCTGAATGGAAAATACTGTTATCCCTATTTTACAGAGAAAAAAAACAGATTTGTCCAGATGCACAGCTAATAATTACTACCTGAAATGGGCCTTCCAACTAAGACTACCCAACTCCAGATCCCTGTACATCGTAGTGTAATTGATTGCTTTCTCAGGTTTTTGTGTGTGGATAGAATTTTCCACACCAGTTTTTTGCACCAGTTTTTTGCCAAGTTCAAATATACCCAAATATCTCCCTACTGATTTGACTGTAGCTAATTTGCATAGCCCTTTTATTCTTCATTACATTTTATAATACATTTTCTCAGGTGTAATATCATCAGATAAGATTATGGGTCCTTACAGCCATTTGGTAAACAAGACAGAATAAGCATCATTATTTCCAATTATAGATTAGGGATCAGGCACAAAAGTGATTACGTGATTTTACACTCACAATTTAAATAAGAAAACTTAAAATTGAACGCGAGTGTTCTAAGACCAGAGTATGCATACAGTACTCTTCATTAAGATTTGTTCATTGGGAATGTGTTTGTGTGCTTTAGTGTCTCAGCGTTTAGAGGATTTGTAATTTTATTAGCTCATGTACTAGCTCTTTATGAAGTCCTACTTCAATTGATTAAGAATATGTCTGTTATATTAGCATTTTTACTACCCTACTTTTTGTTTGTATCATTTATATCATAATAATCATCCTTTGACATATTCAACTCCTGCTTCTGGTTAACTACAATGTATACAAAAATTGCACAGTGAAGTAAAACTGAATGATGACTCGGTAGGAGAGGACTTAGCATTTGTCACTGATGGGTTCTGCTTCTTGCTCAGACAGCACACTCAGCTGTGTCCACACTGAAACATAAGGACGATGGCCACCCATTTTCATCAGTCATGGCATTCAAACTAGATGCAGATTTAATTGGTGCTAAAATATTCGCTTTCATTTTGCTTTTTTCCTGTACATATTTTTCTTTTGTAATTTGTTTATTTGATACGATAGCATCACTAAGATTTTGTTGCATGAATTTGTCATTTTAAGTGTAAATAAGCAGTCTAAATAGTAGGAGTAGAAATGAGAAGGAAAGACTTTAACAGTAAAAATGTCTTCTTTCTTCCCTACATTCTTTTTTGTATATTATTTTTAATATTGGGCCTTACCTTTTGCTTTCTTTTTAGCTTGAGTATAGATAATTACTAAGATTTGAAATATGCACATAAAGATACCTTCAATTTAAAATAAATCTATAAAGGAAGGAGTGGTAAATTCCTATATAGCCTTAATGTTAAAAATAAACTTTTCTTATTACTTTTATTTTTATTGTTTTATATATATTCCAAACTAAGTTACTATGTGGTCCTCTTTAAGGCATATAATTTTATATAATTTTATATTTTGTCTGCTGACTTTTGAATTTTTATGTCAGTGCATTATCCTTTTAAAAATAATATTAACTTGAAATTTTCATGGCTTATTTTAGAATTATGGAGACATTATTAATGGCAAATGAATAATTTGGTATTTTAAATCTCTTAAGTTTTGAAAAACATCCAAAACTTTCTCAATACAAGCATCATTTGATATGACAAATTCATTATGGAAAGTTAACACTTGTGACAAAACAAAAAATAATATAAATGGATTCTGTACTATATATATATATATATTAGAGGTCAGGAAAACACAGCCTCACTATATCTGATTAATGCCTCCTCACACAGTGCTGTATGGCTCTTCAGTTCTACTAATAAAATATGCCCAAATGAAAATGGTCAAATGAAACAAAACAGAAAAGGAAGGCAAAAACCAGAGAGTCTATTTTCTAGTGGGAAGTCTACTTTAAAGAATTTAAGAATGTTATCAGTTATGAAAATATGCAAGCTAGATATTGTATTTGACATATATTGCATCATAGAATTGAGAAAATGCTGCTAAAGAAAGTCAGTAGAGGAACTACCCTTATTAAACAGGCACAATAAATTAGTTGAGCTTGCTGAAATTCCCATCCTTCCAGGAACTTGGCCATCATTTTAATGTCTTTATCATTACACATTTATACTTGGTGAATTATTTTCTCCTAGAGAGGAAGCTTCTCTGATTATTTAATGGAAGATGATGGAAAAACAAGATTTGCTTTAGAGAAAGCTTTAAGAATCTACTTAATGGAACAATTAAAGGCCATTTTGGGAAGTGACATCAAAAGATGCTGGACCTTTACATTGATTTCAAAACCCACAGGCTGCACAAGTTCATGTCAAGTTCCCTGAGGCCACTTTACAGACACTCCAGTCAGAACCTGAATCTTGTTGTCCCTTTGGGGTCTTGATTGAGATTGTGTGGCAATTCCAACAAGTTCATCTTGGGGTTCAAAAGAATGCTAGTATGAGAATATTTCTATCTGCCATAAATCAGTGAAAGACTCTCCTTTGCTGTATGGTATTATTTGTGTGTGTGTTTGTCTGTGTATAGGAGTCACCGTAATAACAATGTCCAGTTTAAAGACTACTATCAGAAATGATTGTTTTAAGATTGACTATTTTGAAACAAAAGTTAGGTCTGACTGGTATCTTCCAGAATGTGGCAGGCCAGCTCTTTCCATTACCAAGAAATATGTTTTGTACTTAATTCACCCTGGAGCTTTGACTGCAGTGTTGTTTCTCATAAAGAGATGGTCTATGGGTACATTATTCAAACATTTTAAGCCTTAGGTAAATGTCTGTTAAATCTAGCTTGATAAATGTCCAGTCCAAAACAATGTCATGCTTGCCCTGTCACATTTCATAACATGAATTTCTATCACATGTTGGTATGTTTCATATAATGTGTCATTAATAGATAAAAATAAAAACAAAATCGACCTTTTCCTTGGCTTATGCAATAGGGGAGCCAAATGATTTCAAAAGTCTTAGTTTGACAACATTTTTGGGCTCAGCTCTTTATAGAAGTGGCCATTCATGCAGCAAAGATGTCAGTTTAGACAACATTAATTTGCTAGGGCTGCCATAACAAAATACCACAGACTGAGGGGATTAAATAACAGAACATTATTTCCTCAAGTTCTGGAAGTTGGGAAGTCCAAGGTCAAGGTGTCAACAGGATTGGTTTCTTCTGAGAACTGGGAATGGAAGGTCTGTTCCAGACTCTGGCTGGCAGAGTCTGTCTTTATCTTGGGTCTTCACACCAGTCTTCTGTCTGTCTGTCCTCTTTTTATAAGCACACTGGTCATGTTGGATTACAGTCCACCCTCACAATCCCACTTTAACCCAGTGGCTTCTGAAAAGACCCGATCTCCAAATAAGGTCACATTCTGAGATACTGAGATAGGACTTCACGGATTGTTTGAGGCGGCACACTTCAGTCCGTAACACCTGAGGTTATGGTTTTCAGTTTTTTAAATAACATTTCTAAATAACAAGAAAGACTTTTTAGAATAGTTTTATTACCTTTAAAACACTATATAGAAGTTTCTAAAATCTTTTAAATTGATTTTGAAACCCAGTCATTTCATCAAAGTCAGCACTAGAGCTGAAGGAAGAATAAGTGATTGATTTTGTCCTTGCTCAACCGTTAACCATTGAATTTGCCCTGGGCACAGTATTTAAATAATCTGTGCAATTCTTCATCTAGAAAAGGGAGTCTGTGTCCAAATGTGCTCCTCTTATATGGACATCAGTTATATTGGATTAGGGTCCACGTTCATGACCTTATTTTAACTTAATTACCTCTGTAAAGACTCCATCTCCAAATGCAGCCACATTTGGAGACACTGAGTGTTAGAACTTTGGTATATTAATTTTGAGGAAAATATGATGGAGTGAATATTCAACCCATTCCAGAAATGTAGATGCCTAAATTATTTTAAAAAACCAAACAAACATTGGGCCTATTAATTACCACACCCATTGTCAAAATATATGCCCATAGATTATGATTATATTTGTCTTTAGATTGTATGTCATTCTACGTGTATATCAGTGATACATAGATAACTTATAGAGATAAATATATTCTTACCCTCCCCCCTCACACACATGCACGCACTTTTAATCATTCCCTCAATAATCTGAAAGATGGTATTACCAACAAGGGCACTGACCCTTGGATTCAGTAATTAGCCCAAGACTGCCTTTGTTGTGACCCAACAGCAGAATTTGATTTCTAATCCAGATATGTTGTATCCCCAAACTCTTACTTTTAACCACTCTTTATTAAGACCTTCTTGATCTTGCCGTATTCAAGCCGCTTTTCTGCTAGCCCTGATAGATCTTTGCTTACATTTCATAGTATTTGCAGGCCAGCACTAGAATTTTGGAAGCCAGCTCAGTGCTTAGGAGCACATTGCTGTGCCTAAGCCACAGGCCTTGTGGTATTAACTGACCTGGTAGCAAATTATGCAATGGAGAATCCCCAAGCTTTTCATTACTTGAGGAGAAAACCGTCATGGATAATGCAAAATGTGATATTATTTTAGTCCATGGTTTTTGTCACTGGGTACTTTAAAAGAAGCACAAACTTAAAACTGATAAATTTGACTTTAGCTCTTTTTTTCTTTTGGTGGCAGTGTTACAGATAGCAAACAGATATCCTGAAGAAAGGAAACAAATTGAGTGACTAGATAATCCATAGGAATCAAGTAAAATGGCAAAAGCATCTACAATCCTCATTGTAAGTCTGAGAATTACTGAATTATCAATTCTATAGGGTATTCAGCAAAATATCCAGGCAAACATCTTACATGAAAATATGACAGTGTAATTCTTATCAGGTGTTCTTTAAAGTTAAAATTGATATGACTACAGAGTAACAAAATTAAGAACAAATACTTGCAAAGAAGATTAGCAATATTTTCTCACACTCCTTATAGTAATGCATTAAGGATTTTAATTTTACAAGCATCACTTTTAGCTGCTTATAAACTCTTAGTTTACTTCCGTTATCAATCAGCATTTTAGAATTATTTTCTAGCTTTCATTCAGTTTATCTTTTAAAAATAGTCCTGTCAGGAAACTTGTGCTCTCCTGATTGCTGCATGTTCACGGTAAATAATAAAACCAGTTCTGTGTATTTCTATAAAAAATTCATTCCACAGAAAATTCGTGATTGCATTTTGCTTTTCAAAACACAACTCCCTGGGATCCTTCATCTGATAACCATTTCAGATTAGTCATTGATTTGTCTCTGTTGTTAGTGTCAGGTTGCAGGCTCTTAAAGGACATAGACTGTGCACTCTGTTACACATCTTTACCCCGTAGCATCCTGTGAAATGCCAAGAACTCTGAAGTCATTTAATAAAAATCCCTTGGATTGATTTTTATCTTTGCAGCCAATTAAGGGAGACAGGTGCCATTTCCTCTGACTTTAAGATGTTCAAACACTCCTGGCACAGAGATTAGGAGCCATATCTCCAAGTTCAAGCCTGATTCTGAACCTATTAGCTTAATGTAGTGCTTCTCCTTGAAATACTCCAAACTGCAGACATCCATAAAGCACATACCTCTCTCTCTACAGGGTCTGAGGTCCTAACAGCCATTGTCTACAGCCAGCTGGAATTTTCTTTGAGGTTATATATTTGATCTTTAAAAAAATCCATATATATTACTTGCATTTGTTGTTGTATTTATTTGAATATAACAACATTGCATATACTTAACATAAAGTAAAACATATGTACCAGGAGGACATGTTGCCTTTATCTTGCAGGTCTTATTATCTCCTTCCTTTGCCTGTCACACCTGGAAAGTTTATGCCCCAGTCATAGACAAGGCCAGCCGTGTGGTGATTGCTGGGGGCAAGTGGGGTGGGGGAGGTAGAGGAAGGCATGAGGGATAAAGGCTGGTGGACAGCGACTTGACTTGGGACAGTGAGCACACAACACAGCATACAGATGATGTGTTGTGGAATTGTGCACCTGAAACCTATATAATTTTGTTAACCAGTGCCACCTCATAAATTCAATAAAAAAGGAAAAAGAGAACCCTTGGTGAGATATTTCACAAAAAACTCTTTGCTTAAAGATTGACTAAAAAGTGTTTCAGATACAGATATCCCCATGGATGGTACAGATTCACTAGGAGGCTCTTGTTCTGTGGGATAGAACATAGAACAGTTAGGGCCCCAGGAGCCTGAATTCTGTTCATGTGTAGGAGGGTCACTGTAGGGTGATGGGGAAAGGGAGGGGGCCAAAGCAGGCTCTTGGTCTTCTACCTTTGCTTCAAACTCAGCAGCTCCATTCCCTTCTCCTTTTCTTTTAAGATTTTATTTTGTAAAAGTTCTCTTTTTCTATGTTTTTCTTTTAAAAAAGTGATAACTGAATGAAAGAATACAATTCAACATAACATTTTGAATATCTTTGTGAGTAACTTCCAGCATTCTAAAGGGGCTCTGGCAATAATTCTGTAAAAGTTTCTCTTGCCGAGGTTTTCTGTTCTCAGGTATATATTCTGTAATGTATCATATTCAGTTAGAAGTGCACACCATGTATATTTTGTTTCTGATGGGCACTTTACAAAACAGATTTCTTCAGAATGTTAATGTTTGTGGTGTAGGGTAGTGAATACCAGTACTATAAACACTGAATGCATCTGTGAAAGCTCATAAATGACAGAGGTTTTATGCTAATTTGCTAACAAATCTGAAATTTTATATGGCATTGCCAATAATGACTGTGAAACTGAAAGAAACTTTTTAAAAATATCATTAATAAAAAACAAATGTTAATCAACCATGCCAAAAAACTCTCTCTAGTCTCCCTATAGAAAATATTACAAAATCATTGCCATTCAATGATTAAGGAAGCAATGAAAAATATACAGCCAAAAATGTGGAGAAAAGAGTGCTATAAAAGTATGCCAGGCAGTTAATTAATAAAAAATAGTATTATATTATTTTTCTGGATTTGTTAAGTAAATGTGGTATATATCAACAGTTAAAATTTTTGACATTTATTTTCATGCTAAATGTATATTCACTTTAGTAACTTATTTTTCATTTGTGATTTTGTGTTAATTTTTATAAAAAGCCCCTTCTGTATGAACATTAAGTCATTAAAGACAACAGATAATCAGAAACTGCAGTTAGGTCGTCTTCTTTCCCAGGTAAGCATCCTCAGGGTTTTACGGTGCCATTATGCTTTCCAGACTTCTCTTTGACCACTGGTTCATAGCCCATGTGCTTATTAACTAAGGCCCCACCCCCGCAAGGAGATTGGAAATAAGTGGACTTGACTGCTTGGGAGAAGGCACAGCGTAGCTTAGTATAAAATAAGTATAGGCTTGGCATCAAATGTATATAGGTTTACAGCCCAGAACTTCAAGTTATTAATCCTCTTATCTTAGGAAATATATCTCACCTTTATTTTACAATCCAGCTCCATTATTTACAAAAATGGATGAGAATACCTAGCTTCAGTTTGACCAGTATGATGAAAAAATATGTATCAACTCACATCCCTCAGTACTTGGCATATACTAGATGATTAGGTAATGTTCGCTATTCTTATTAGTGTTTAAACAGAAACATACACTCGTTTCTGTATCTTTCAAAAGATTAGACCAAGTTTGAGTATGTTTTTTAAAAACATAACTGCAAGTGATGGAAAGCCTGTGTTCTCCTGGTGAGCTAGCAGACAGATTGAACCAATGAGCCACTTGTCCCTGAAATCAAGCCTAGCTAGGCCTGGAGGGATTTCAGGCAATTATACAGAGTTCTGACTTCCCTGAGGACCCTGTGGTTGTCAGCTGATTCCAGAAGCTTATGGCCGAACTTCTGGCGTTTCCCTGGGCCTCTGTGTTCAATGCTGGGCAGGAAGCCAATTATCAGAAAGGAAAATAAGAACATGGGACGCTATTTAAACTAACTCCTCTATATATGGATCAGTTATCCAGATGGAGAATCACCGATAGCCTTACCTTCTGACAGCCTCTCCTATGGTCATTACATGTTTAACACATTAAATTAAAAGAAAAAGAAAAAGAAAGAACATTAGAGGAGAAGAATGGTAAGGATAAATAGGTATTTTTAATAGCATTGAAAATGAATTTGAAGTGAGGGAATGAAGATGTTGTGGTTAAAACTGGCTGAGTTAATAAAGATAGTAATAAATGATGTGTGCACTCAAATTATCTGTGATGTTCATGTTTCCACAGCCTAGGGGCATCAGAATCACATAACAGTCTAGAATGACAAAAATAAATGAGATTATAGGGCTAAGTGCAGAGAAATAGTTGTATGTGATGGAAATGCCCCCCTACCCCCGCCACACACACACACTATAGATAGGATACTATGTAAGAGCTGACAGATCCAGAATAGGGAGACAAGAGGAAGGGTTTTGAACCTGATGACTCTTGTATGGGGGCGACTCTGATCCAAAGAATTTTTGTCATGTGAAAATGTGGCAGATTGTTGTTCTTTTCCAGCAAAGCTGGAAATCTGGAATTTTATGGTAAATCATATAATATGAAAATATTGGACTAGTCTAAAATGAAAACAGTTCTTTCTGGGCCAAATACAAAGTCAGCCAGGGCTGATCTGACTGTTGCATAGATATTTGTACCCTCTGCCCATAAATGAGCTGTATCACTGTTACAGGAACACATAGCCCCACACAGGGCTGGGGTCAGGGACAAGGGAGAATGTCAGAGAGAGTCGGCTCAGAAGAGTGGCCTATGGGCTGAAATGGGTGTTGAATAGTACGTGGTATATCTGAGAATATATTTCTCTGTGGTATCTGAGGAGCATCTTTGGTACAGAAACATTTATGTTAAAAGGCAGGGAAGTGTGAATGGTGTGTCTTGTTCTCAGATGCTCATCCGAGATGTCATTATGGGCACTCTGAGGGTCTGGGGAAAGAATTGATGGCCTGCTTTGTTACAGAATATATACTGTGAACTCTTACTTTGTTTTGCCTTTCACTGGCAATTCAATTTCAGTTTGTGTCTCTCTAACAAAGGACTTATTTTTTCTTTTTTGATATATTTACATAATTTTCCCATATAAATAGGACAAAAAAAGAAAGTGAAAAACACTCACATAGAATTCATGTGTCCCTGTCTTTCCACATAACTATACCTTTTAGATACACTTTATGAAAGTAATTCTGCTAAAACTATGAAGAAGATATAGGAGATTTAAGAAGTGCATACCTCCATAAATACATGCTTTTGTAAAAATGCACTGCCATAAAGGTGGGCATAATAGAAAGCCTGGTTTTCTCTTCCTCCCAAGTGTCTGTGTTTTCTGTTTCTTGTTTTTTTATAAACACAGAGAAAACACAACTTTTTTCTTTCAAAAAATTCCTGGTGGTTTTTCTCATTGAGAGATCCTAATTAAAATGTTCCATTTGAAGGATTTTTTTGCCAACACAAATTCTCATTAAGCAAATGCTTTATATTTCTTGCTGATTGTGAGGCTGCAGTATTCCTAGAGGGCAAATTTGCAGCAACCCAAATATACAGCAACATATATTATTCCAATATCTTAAAACATAGACTGTATCAGAAAATTTTAATAGGAATATACTGGTCAATAGACTTTGTATGTATTACTTTGGAAAAGTGAAATGATAAGTTTGACAAAGAGTATGCCCATATAGTAGATATATTGGGTTGGCCAAAAGTTTGTTTTTTTCACCAAGATGGCTCTAGTAGTGCTTAGTCGTCTTTAACTTCATTCAAAACAAGTTCGTTAAATTTCATTGTGACAGCTGTCATATCAGCATGCATTAAAAAAAAATCAAAATCAGTGAATTTTTATGCAGCCATTTTAATATTGAAGATGGAAGAAAATACACATTTTCAGTGTAACATGCTTTATTATTTCAAGAAAGGTAAAAACACATCTGAAATGCAACAAAACATTTGTGCAGTGTATGGAGAAGGTGCTGTGACTGATTGAATGTGTCAGAAGTGGTTTGCGAAGTGTCTTGGTACTACTGACATTTTGACCAAATAACTCATTGCTGTGGGGCTGCCTTTTTTTTAAATTTTATTTTTATGGCCAATTTATTTTTATTTTTTAAAAATTTTATTTAAATTGTTGTTGCAGTACAATTTTCTATCTTTTACTCCCATCCCAACCCACCCACCCAGCCCTCCCCTTCTCCCTCCCATTTCCTCCCGCCCCTAGTTTTTATCCATGTGTCCTTTATACTCGTTCCTGTAAACCCTTCCCCATCAGAAGATGTTTAGCAGCCACATGGCTTCTACCAGAAGACAATAGCTGGGAGATAGATGGCATACTCAAAATATCCAACTCAATAATGGTATTGGTGAAAATGACAAGTGTGTCTTTTATTTTACAGAAAAAAAAGTTAATGGAATTTTTGGCCTACCCAATAAGAAAAATACCATTCTTTCATGCCTCTATGCTTCTTTATCACAAGAAAATTAAGAGATTTTTCTTTGTAACACAAATTATTTTGTTTTGCAGTATTATTTTAAGATCTGCTTCTTTGATGTTATTATATTTTTTAGTCTCAGAGGATTGCCAACAAATTTCAGTGATTTCTGTATAAAAAACCTTAAAGTCCAGTTTTTATTTACAAATATACATATATTTTGACATCTTCTATAAGTCATTAATTTTACCATGTTCAGTAGTTCCTATTATTTTTGCAAATCAGAGTTGGAGAGGAATAGTCATCATACTAATTTAAATGGGTTATTCATCAGATTAGGTTTCATAAAATAATTATTTCTTACATTTTCATTATTGTAGTTGCATATAATGTTTAATAATGTCATTTATTTGTGATATCTGTTATGTTGAATTTATAGCAATTATAAAGTTAGTTTGTATATAAAGTATTTGATATTTTAAAGAATTTATTAATAATTATAAGGAATGGTGATTTTATTTTATTTTTAACGAATTCCAGCAAGAGGATAGAATTGTACGTGTGTACCCTTGTTAACAAAAGCATATTACTATTCATTCTTTTTCACAAAACTTCTGAGTAACATTCTGATTTTGACTGTGGATTTCAGTACTAGTTTTAAATATAAGTAAATAAAGCAAGCTTTGAAGAGGCAGCATATCACATAATTGATTTTACTTATAACCAAAACTGAAAATAATAAAATTAATTTAGCTTATTTACCATGAGCTAAAACTGACCTGATAATAAGTAAGTTCGGAGTGAGCCGACCAAATGAACCACCTGGTTATAATTCATGCTGTGGGCGCCTTTGGTTCTGCACCTGAAATAGCAGCCCGTCAGTAATGGCTGTGATTTGGTCCCTTATGGAAGCAAATGGCAATGCTGTTCATCCCATACAGATAAATGGAAGAGAGCTGAGGTGATTTGTTTTATTAGACATATATAATTCATTTGAAAATAATATTTTAAATCAATTCTTGTTAATATTTTGAAAAAATATTTCAAGTAATAAAAAACTATAAAATCAATATTAAATCTGTCCATTTATTGCTACAGTTCTCATGGTTTAATCCTACTTAGTAAATCTTTGCTTCAGGCACACTGGCTTTCCTTCAATTGAAAGGAAAAACCAAATTCTTACCTACTTCTAGGTCTCTTCTCATGGTCCCAATATGCACCCCCTCTTTACTCCTTGAACCTTCCCGTGGTTGGCTCCTCAAATTTTATCTCTAAGTTTTAAATGTTACTTCTTTAGAATTCTTCTGACATTTTGTTTTTTTTTTTTATATCATATCCTATTCTACTTTGCATAACCCTATGACTATTAGTACTTATTTATTTGTTTGCTTTATTCTCATCTATCTCTCCAACTACAGTGTAACCCTCATGAGAACAGAGACTATATTTGTATATCAGCACCTGGGACAGACGGTCGCTAAGAACCACACTACCTAGTTTGAACCTTGGCTCTGTCACTTGCAAGACTTCAGGCTAGTTTCTTACCCTTTTTTGTCATCATCTGTGGAATGGGACAATGCATCAAGGATTATATGAATTAATATGTGTAAATTACTTGGCACATAATGAGGTCTTATTAAATGTCAGGAAGCTAGATATCACAGTGTCTAGTATTGACAAGTAATCAATAAACATTTACTGAGTGAATGAATGGATGAATGAATGATGTAATAGAGCTTTGTTGTCAGAAACACCAGGATTTGATGCAAGTTCTCTTGTGAACTTGGCAAAGTTATTTAACTTTTTTGAACCTCAGTTTCTCACCATATGATATTGTGCTGACTTTTTTTGAGGTTTTTGTAAGATTGAAATGAAATGCTCTTTTTAGCATGTTTTAGGGATTTACTTTCATTTGAAAAAAAAATTAGAAGCACTAGATATTGTTCCCACTCTAGCACTAGGGCATTCAACAGCCCTGCCTGAGACCATTTCTACCTGTTGTTAGAATAATTATCCTTAACATTTCTAGCCATTAAAATTTTTTGGTTATAAATAACAAAAACAATTCAAGCTAACTATGGCCTAAATTAATTAAGAAATTAATGAAAGATCATTTGTTATAATGGATTGAACAAGAATCATTCGTGATAAGTTCAGAACCTGAGTTTATTGGTTTCCGTTCCTCTTTTAAACTTTATGGGTACAGTCTTTTCCTTTCCTGGATCAAAACCTTGCAATGCTATGCCTTGTATTTTCATTCCCATGGACTAGAACAGTCCTATAAGTCACTTTAAATCACAAATATAATTCCAACTCAGTAATTAAAACATACTGGTTTATTAGATTTCTATTGTTGCTTTAATGAATTAACAGACAGGATGGCTTAAAACAAAACAAAGTCATTGTCTTATAGTTTTGTAGATCAGCAGTCCACCATGGTTAACTCCGAGGGATCTATGAGACTCTGTGCCTTTCTGGAAGCCTGGGGAAGAATCTACCTTTTCTAGTCTCCAGAGCCTACCTGCAATCATTGATTTGTGTCCCTTCCTCCACCTTATAAAGAAACAATGGCAGATCAAGTCTCAAGGTCATCTCTCCAACTCAGGGTCAATATCACCTGATTAGTAACCTTAAATGCATTTGCAAACTTAATTCCCTTTTGCCATATAACATAATATGTACACATGTTCAAGGGATTAGAACACAGACATCTTTGGGGACCATTATACTGCCTACCCTATCTGGCCAAATATTAAATCCTGCTTTCCAGATTGAGATATTCTGTAGATTGTTTTATAAGGCATGAGTCAAGACATTTTCTTTTCACTTTCCAGTGGCAGCAAACACATTTTACATTCCAAAGCTTTTCATGTGGTTCTCTACTCTAGCTGATGACTAAAAGTTACCATTCTCCTAATTTCTTCTCCCCTGCAAAAGAAAATGGATTAGTCTCACAGCATAGCAATTGCTCTCTACAAAATAACTTGTTCATCAATTCCTTCATCATTCTCTTACACTTTCTCTAATCAATTATCTTATTAGTCAGGCTAAGTTGTCTGAGGGTAACAGAACAGGTCCTCAAAACCATTTCCTTATGAATTCAGTTTGTGTAGGGTCAAAGGTGTTTTTCTCATGTACATTAAGGTGAAAAGAGTCCCAATATCCTGGTACATAAAGTTGAGCCACCGTTCCATGAAATCCAAAGGGAAGGCCTTAGGAATGGCTGGAACTAATAAAGAAAAAGGAGTAATTCAAACTAATTTCTCTTTTTACCTCTTATCTATGTTTACTGATACAAATGAAGTCCATTAATCTCCCTTCTGTGAATAGCTTTCTATGGTCCCTCATCTCACAGGGGTAAACATGGCTACACATGTAGCTCCCAACTTTAGGTGTTACAAGCCTAACTTTAATTCTATTTTCAGCCTCAAATTAAAATCCCAGGGGGCAAAATCTCTGACCTCCCTAGTTGAAGTTTTATGTACCTACTGATCCAACCAGCTGTAACCTGTGAAATGAGCTATAGTACATAGAACACAATGCTCCATCCCTGTGGACTGGGAAATAAATAAGAGAAAAATCATTGTGACTTGGCAAAAATTCCAAAAACAATAGATCATAATAGTTTTTAATATTATAATAACAAGAAAATAGAAACAATAAATCATTATTATTGTAAAATTTTGTTGAAAGGCTATTATGATCAGGCCCTGAATTATTATATGGAACTATTACCTCAACCCCTTGTGGAGGTTCAGGTGTTTTCTTTATTTTAATAAAATAAAAATCAAGGTTTAGACATGTGAAATAATTTGCTCAAGGTCATGCTAGGAGTAATAGTGACCCTGACTTATCCTCACATTTTTCTGATTCCAAAGTCCATAAAAAATATATCAATAGAATGATATTCACTGTATGATTATAACAAAAAAGACCTGTTTCAAAATGTTCTCTACATTATTAGAATTTATATCGCTATTTATTACTGTAAGTATGATATTATAACTCTATTTCTTTACACTTATATTATATCTGTAACTATCTACCCAGTCTGTTTCCCCTTCCCTCTGTTTCTCTCTAAGGTGTATTTTAAAAGTTAATAATGGCTACCTCTGAGAATGGAATAATTTGTTACTTAAATTCTATTTTTTCTGTCTATATTTTTGTTAATGGTCATACATTGTTAATGATCATAAAAACGTAATTTTGTTTTATAAAGAACAAGAAATGTTGAGCTCAGTTTTTCTTTTACATATTTTGCTAGGTTTCTTGAGAGTGAAAATTTTTTCTCAGGTGGCTTATTTCTTCTGGATTTCAAACAGCATTGTCCTGCTGTTTCCTTCTTCAAACTAAAATCTTCCCAACAACACGGTGGCTAAGACACTTGCATTATTCTTTGTAAAAGTATGGGTTTGTGAGAAGCAAGCTGTGAAATATCTGCTGAGTGAAATTTATCTTCTCCTCCTCTCCAAATAGTGGTACAGCTTTTTCATAATACCATAGGTTCTCCTCCTAGATCCCTTTAAGAATTTCTTCATAATGTTTACAAAAATATTTTCCTTATCAACTAAATTCATGAAATACTTACTGAATACCAATGTATGCACATATAAATGTTTCCTTATATTAACTATTTAATAACACTAACAAGCTTAGGATTCCATTTAGAAACATGAGACATAAATTACAGATTAATTGTGTGAATATCCTTGGCATTTTTAGAAAGCATAGCTTAGATCCTCTTGTTTTCTGCCTTTCCAATGTAACATAAAGAACAATAGAAGATCATAAACAAGGCTTAATGTTTTTCTCAAAATAGCAAATAAATCTTTCTTCTGATTCTAAATTAACACATAATTGTTTTAAAATATCAAAAGATCAACAGGGATGCAAGTAAAACTTAGCAGCCAATAATTTCACAATGTAGAAATAATTGTTTTTATATTTTTAGCATATGTCATATATCTTGACAAAAACACAACACAATAAGTAGGACACTTTGTAAGTCAATAAACAGTCCTGCATTAATAGCTGCAGATTATTCCATCATTCTATTGTTTAATAATTTATTTTGAAAATCTCATTGTTAGCATTTAATTGCTTATTTGCCATATTGTAAATGACACTGATAAATGTTGTTAGATAACCTTGTATGTAGACTTCTGATTATTGTCTTGGGAAATTTTCTAGGAGCGAAATTTCAAATGGTATGACTTTTACTGCGTATTTTAGATCTATTTGCTAACTTGTCCTCCAGAAAGGTTACCTCATTTCTGCTCTGCTTCTGAAGGGATAAATTCTATTTGACTTGCCTTCTGACATAAAACTAGTGCACAGGAAAAAAATATCTAAAACATTTGTTTTTCAGACATTGGAATAGGGATATCAGCACTGTGATTCCTGAGAAAGGGGAATTAAAAAAGGGGAGCCTTATAATTGCCCTAGCCTTCTAACCAGAGGCAATTTTCAGAATATGATGAAGGGAGAAAGAACCAAAACATATCCGAGTTCAAGAGACAGAGGCTCATCTTTGGGGAGAATGAGCCACCAGTACTATATATATGGATGTAAGATCAGAGAAAAGAGAACTGCACAAAGAAACAGCTTCAGACATCTGCAGAGAACCTTGAAGTCTTAACTTAATAGCAATTAGTGCAAAGCATGCAAATACATGATGTTGAACAAAGAACAGCTGTTATGAAAGGACAATTACCAGAGAGCTCCAAAATGAACAATTCCAGAACTCACTCTAGGCTAGAAATAATTCATGTTCCCACCAATAAGAGTTGAGAGACTTTTTGATTGGACAAGTCATCTAGCCGAGCTCCGAAAGTGTCACACACCTTAGTAGTCAAGACACTATTGTAAAGGATACTCCAAGTCTTCTTTAAAAAATTACAAAACAATTCACAAAATGACCAGGCTGCTTGATAAATAACATTCTACTCAAGCAAAATCTGATACCTTTAAAGGGATACAACCCAATTCACCACTCAACAACACAAGTCAGGGTGTTAAAATGTTCTCAATCCAATAAAAAATTACCAGACATGCAATGAAGCAGCAAATTGAAACTGATAATTGGGAGAAAATTAATTAATAAAAAAGACCCAGAATGATTAAATTAGCCACAATCTTAGAGTTACTATTATAAATATGTGTTATGATATTAAGGCAAACATGAACCAAATGAAGAAAATTACAAGATATAAAAATTTTAGAATGTTAATTAAAAGTGTTAAAAATTCCAAACAGAATGTCTAAGAATGAAAAATAAATAGTTAAAAATGAAAGTGTTATGGTATGAGCTTTACATTATAACAGATATTGCAGATGAAACAATTGGTTAACTGAAATACATGGAAAGAGAAAATATGCAAACATAAATATACAAGAAAAGGAATGAAAAAAATTAACAGCTACAGTGACCTGCTGGATGTCTATATATCTATATCTGTCTCTCTGTGTATTTATGGCATAAGTATAATTATATTCTTAGGTTTTATTTATTTACTTCTAGAGAGAGGGGAAGGGAAGGGAAAAGAGAGGTAGGGAAACATCAGTGTGCCAGAGATACGTGGATCACTTGCTTCTTACATGCCCCCAGCTGGGAACCTGGCCTGCAACCCAGGCCTGTTCCTTGAATGGGGATCTAACTGGTGACCTTTCAGTTCACAGGCCAGCACTCAGTCTACTGAATCACACCAGCCAGGGCAACATATGTGTATAAAGGTAACAGAAGGAAAATGTGTGAAGAAAGGGGAGAAAAATAGTTGAATATGGCAATTAATGGCAGATTTTTTTAGACATTGGTGACCATTATAAACTGATAGATCCAAGATATTCAACAAACTCCAGACACAATAAACATGAACAAAATTACACCAAGTCACATAATAATTATACTAACTAAAAATGAGTAGTAAAGAGAATAAATAGAAACAGCAAGAGACAAAATACACATGACATATAGAATATAAAGGATAAAAATCATCATAGACTTCTTGCCAGAAACTAGTTAAGCCAGGTAACAATGAAAATGTATTTAAAATTATGAAAGAAAATGAAACATATTGATCTAAAATTCTATGTATAAGAAAGTATCTTTCAAGAATGAAAGCTAAATAAAGACTTTTCAAACACAAACTGAGAGAATTTATTGTTAGGAGACAAGAACTATAATGAAATGTTCAAGGGCACTTTTTAGGCAGTAGAAAGATTAAACTGGAATCTACATCAAGGGGCAAAGAACATAAAATAGTAAAAGTGTAGGTTAATATAAGAAAATATGTTTCTCACTTTTAACATACAGTGGTACCTCGGTATTCATCCTGAATTCATTCTGATCTTGTGACAAATGCCTAAACTAATGTGTATGAAATGGGACTCATACAAGTTCTAGCAAGTGCAATGAATCCCAAGCACGTGTTGAGTGCCAAAACACTTTTTTCTCATCAAAATGCGATGAGTTCTGAAGCTGATCAGTACCGAGGTATGACTGTATTTAGAAATGACTCACTGTTTAAAGCAAAAATAATAAGACTGTATTGTGTGGTTTATAACATATGTAGTAATAAATGTATGGTATCAGCATCATAAAGGACAGGAAGGAGGAAAGGAAGTATGCTGATGTAAGTTTCTTACATGTAAAATTATACATTATTTGAAATTATAGGGGAGAAGAAACTTCTTTTTCTTTACTCACCTAGGTTCAGTGGCTGTGAATTAAACTGACAAAAGACAATAACAAGAGAAAAATAGAGATTTGGATGCATACCCCTACATACATGCATGCATAAAACAAATGTGATTCCAGAATTTGAGGCTTATAAACCATTTTAGCATGGACAAAAGAAAGGGGATTATGAAATCTCTTGGGGAGGGAGGTAGATTACGGGAAGATGAGGGGAGGGATTGTATTGTAAATTAAGGGTTACTTAGCATGTTTTTTATTCGCATATGTCATTTCAGGTGCTAATGTTACTGTAGGTAGTTAAGTAGTTATTAATAAGAAAGGAAGCAAAGGGATTTAGACTAGGAGTTTAATAAACTGAGGAGCATGAGTCTGTTTGCCCCAGCAGGAGTTACAGCTGCACGCCTTAGGGGATCATAGCACTGCTCCACCAAAGGGATTAACAACACTCCTCCTTTCCCCCTCAGTACCGGGTTGTGGGGAGAGGAAAAGGGGGAGGTATTTGAAGATAGAGGCCTGTCAGTCTAACTAGGGGATGAACCTATCAAAAAGCCTATGAAAGCTTGGAAAGTTTATTGGTTATTTTGAAAAAAGCACCTGGTTCATCCCATCACAAACAAAAACTAATAAAATCCTAGGGAAACAGATGCTCGCTCTCTCGCTCTCTCTCTCTCTCTCCCACTCCCCTTCCATGACCTCCACTCGCCCTGGTCCTTTGTGTACTCTCTCACCTGGGAGCACATGACCATGTGGTATAGCAGCTACTGGCCCAGGGCAAACTGCTTGGAATCCAAAAGATTGCAGAAACTATGGACATTATCTTTTTTTCTGGCCTTGCTAAAGACATGGCTGTTCCTTTCCCATGGTAGGATGGAGGGAGATGGAACATTGGAAATGCAGGGGCAGATTTCCACTTGAATACATCATCTTGCCTCATCATAATCTCCCATGTGTGGGTCCGTGGATTGCTTCCCTCATGATCCGATGCAAGAACCTCATTTCTACTGACAACACTAAGAGTTGTCTTCAGACTAGTTCTTTTCCTACTAAAGAAATAGACACCAGTACAAATGTTAATATATGCTTTTAAACAGAAAGTGGAAAGGCAGAGAACTAATTGCTTTCAGCTCAAAACAATCTTTACAGCAAAGTGGCATATTCTGGGGTGGCATATTCTGGTCTCTTCAGAGTGAAGGAGGAATACTAAATACATTTTGAATTAATAAGGTCCCTTGTGTTCTTTTATGAATTTTTGTTTTAAAGATTTTAGGACAAAGATAAAATATAATTGTGTTATGTTTTTAATTAATCAGTCATCAAGTATTTATTAAATGCTAATGAATCTGGCAGACCTAAAAACAGCACATGCTCTAAAAGTAAGCCCTGAGAGTTGAAGACAGGGCTATGTTTGCCCAGCATATTTTTTAAAATATTAAGAAAATCAAAATTAAATGATATGTTAAGATATAAAAGACTAAAGGTTTTAGAAGAGAGGCGAGAGACACAACAAAATAAGTATTTAAAGCTAATTTTAGCAATGGCATGTCTATCCCAATTCTTTTTTTTTAAGATTTTATTTATGTATTTTTTAGAGAGGGAAGTGAGGGGGAGAGAGAGAGAGAGAGAGAGAGAGAGAGAGTGAGAGAAACATCAATGTGAGGCTGCTGGGGGCCATGGCCTGCAACGCAGGCATGTGGCCTGACTGGGAATCGAACCTGAGACACTTTGGTTCGCAGCCTGGCCCACGCTCAATCCACTGAGCTACTCCAGCCACGGCCCAATTCTTATGTTTATTCATCTTTAGAATTGTTCACATTTTGTGAGCCCACCATTGCTCAAAGTGAACAGATACCGTATTTTCCAGTGTCATCCTGGGATTTTTTTCTTTCATACACTTCATCCATTAAGCTCATTATTTTGTAAAGTCCATCCAGAGAAGTTATGTTTATCTTACCTAATTTGTTCTCTGATTTTTTTTTCATTTTGTAAATCTGGTTCCTATAGAAAGCGAGCAGCCATGCACTCTAGAAAAAGTCTGTTTATAGATTAGTCACTTGTGGGGGAAGGTTGGAGACTCAAATCTCCTTTTCTGTAACAGTGCTAGCTGGCAGGTAGTCAGCTGTGGAGGTAGAAGAGGAGCTTTCAGGGAAAAAAAATCAGTAGAAAGTAGTGGCTCACTACTATATTGCATAAAAGTAGTTCTCCTGGAATAATTTTTCTAGGAAAGCTTGTTATTCTATACTTTGATTTTATTTAAAGAAGAATGAGGAGAAAGAGGAGGAGGAGAAGGAGGGGGAGAAGAAAAATAATTAAAGAAAGAAAAGGATAAAAGAACAAGTACAAAATTAAGGAAAATTTAATGTGATACTTCTTGTTGAATCAAGGCATTCAGAGTTATTTTTAATAAATAATCACTATAGTTGCTGTATTTATTTTGAACATGTTCATCTATTATTAATGTTTTAATATAAGTGAGAAGAATGGAATGTTTCTGAAGACAATGCAAAGACTTACTTTTTACTGTAGCTTCACCTTAGAATATAAAGCTGTTACCCCCTGAATAGTTATTAAACATTTTTATTTAGTTAATGTTCTCTTGCGGCACACTTAGCATAATGTTTTGTCTTTTTTTTTTTGAGTCTATAGTGAAGAGGCTGAAAACTGGAGAGTATTTTACCTCAGCAGGAATGGCTAGGATATCCTTGCCGAACGTTACCACCGCTATTTCTAGATCCTTCTTTGTCATGGAGGTGAAACTTGTTTCCAGGGCTGGTCATTTCAGGGAGTTCTGAGGAAATAAATTTATCTACAAATAAATAATACCATTTAAGTCTTTTTATTACATCTTGAAAAGATGGCATTCTATTATCATTCTATTATCTTGTTTTCCCTATTAAAACTTGCTATTCCAGGGTTTTACCTGTAGATTTACTTGTAGCTTTCTTGTAGATTTTTAGCAAGTCCTAAAATTCTCAAGTTGATGTGTTCCCCATTCTCTGCTATATCAGGTGATTAGTGTGCATATTCCTTTCCTTTAATGATTTTCTCAGGGTTTCTCTTAAGGAAGTTTTGTCAGAATTTGTTGAACAATGACTTGTTATATACAAATTAGTCAAGTGTGTGTGCCCTCTTCATTTTATGATTTCGTGATAATACTAATAAATAACCATTTATATTTGAACTATTTTCACATTTCAAATGATACTTAGATGGCTATCACTACTAGTCTTCCCACTATCAGTAGACTCACATTGATGAGACTGAGTTTGCTAACAAGAGTGTATCGCTTTAAAACGTTCTGGCATTTAAGCCAAGATTTTATGGGCTCCTCATAAAAGTGCATAAATCACTCCACACTATGATTACAAGCTTGTATTTAATGTTTTGTTACACAGTTCTCCCACAGTCTTGAATAGCATTGTTCCCAACAGCCAAATAGAATGCTTTGTAGTGTAGGGAAAGAAAACTTTCCCCTTCTTTCCTTCTAGGTTCTTTGCCTTTGCTAATAATTAAATTGACATAAGACAGATTAGCAGGAGAAAATGAATTTAATTACAGGAGCCCCATAGCGACATGAGGCTTGAAGGGCAACCAGGTGGCTGAGGCCTTCGTAGCATGCCAAAGCTAAGAAAGGAGGTAAAGGTTTTGGGGATACAAAGGAGAAAAAGGCCATTCACAGAAAGGCAAAGGAGATGTATGGAAAACCCAGTTTACCATGTGACACAGATACATTTCTTAGGTTAAAAGTTATCTCTGTAATAGCTGTCCTTGTGGCACAAGCCCCCTTTCCAGTGTAGATTCAGGCAGTTGAGAGGGGACATGAAGAAGAGCTTTTTCTGAATCTCCTGGATTTTGATTGCATTTGGCCCACAATAACCCTCCTGCCAAAGTGGCACACAATCCTGCTCTCTGAGCCTTATCAGTGGTGTCACTGCTACCTGACTTCCAACATGGCACACCTGTGTCTCTTACTTTTATGTGAGTCATTATATAGCTTAATTATGTGAGATAGCCTACAAAGCCTCAGTAATTGCTAAGCAACTCTGGGGTGTATATGAGTGTTACCATATAGTTAATACAGTTTCTTGGCTTCTTTTTAAATAAAATTATAGTAGAAAGATGATTAAGATAACAATACTCTACCTGCCATTAATTATGACTTATCTTTTTTCCTAGTTACTACAGAAAGAAAGTTTCTTTCTTTGTTCTCCATCAATACTGATTTTCTTAGGATTTTGTATGCAGTTTTATGGAAAAAGATGGTAGAGAATTAAAAGTTTAGTTAGTGGCATTGTTATTGGTGGATGTTCTGGCCATGTGGCAAGGAAAGAATTTCCTGAAACCTGCAGGGAGGATGAGGCTCCATGTTAAACTTTAATGATGATGTAAAATTATGGGGGTTCCCCTCCTGACTTCTGAACGTCCCATCTCCTTCTGTCTTTCCATGGAAAAGGTCCAATCTTGTCCTTAGCGAGGCCACAGCAAAAGTCTGTGCCCAGAGTTTCTGCTTCACATTAAAGCTCAGTCCTTTGGAGCCCTCGCCATCTGCTGTGGGCCCTAGTAGCAGCTATGGTCATGTGATCCAGGGCAAGAAAGAACATGCAAATGCATGAGATGAGTCTGTCATTGTGTGGGTGAGAGAGAGAAAGAGAGGGTTTCTTTGTTTCCCTGGGATTATATTAGCTTGGGTTTGGAAGATACCAGAAGATTTTCCAAGTTGACTAATGAATTTTATGGACTTTTGATAGGTTCCACTGATCGAAAGTCCATAAGACTGATAGGCTAGTTAGACTGATGGGCTCTATGGTCTAGGACCTTCCCCTGTAGCCCCCAAAATTCTAGTACTGGAGGAGGGAAAGGAAGAGTGTGAATACCCTTGCCAGAGAAATGCTATAATACCCTGGAGGGTGAAGCTTAGCTTTCTAGCTAAGCAAATAGGCTCATGTTCCCTGTTTTATTAACCTCAGTGTCTAAGTCCCTTTGTTCCCATTTCTTTTATTAATAATCAGCTAAATACCAATGATAACAGTATTATTGGAAGTATACTTTTGCCCACCAGTCAGTTGATCCTAATGTAAAGCACTGAGTAGGCCTTAATTTTTTTGACCAGTTTTTTTATTTTGTATTCACATATATAGAAAAATAAGTATGATTTTATGCACATTGTATTCACCTATTGAGAATTATAAGTGTGCTTGGGATGTCAGAAAAGCTTGTTTAAATGAACTAGATGATATTGGAGGATTAAGAGTCAGTTGGATGGGAAATTGTGGTGATAAAATAGTGACATTTTTGAGTAGGCTGTGGAACAGTGAGCACAGGTGAGCATGAAAATGGTATGACTGTTTTAGAAAGATCACTTTGGCAGATACAGAAAAGATGGATTAGAGGAAAGGAGCAATTCATTTACTGTGTTACTGTCTTTACACCAGATGATAATTTGCCTCACCTAGAGGAAGTGGAAAGTTAAGGATGTGGATTTCTATGACATCGATAAGACCTAGTGACTATTTGAGGAAGTGGGAGTGTAGACTCAAGGATACACGATAAATTTCTGTTTAATGCAATTCCGTGGATAATAGTACTCAGACTCAGAATAGAGGAGGTAGGATATTTTGGGCCAGCAATCCCAAGCATGATAAAATCTTGTTTAATTTGCCTCTACTCATTTTTCTTGTATAGTGCATATTTTCCTCTTTTCTAGCTTACCTCGCTATCTTGTTTCTGACAGGACTCAAAAGTATTTAACAGCTACAAGGATCAGAAAATTCCAGCCTTGGAATTCTTGCTTGTAGCCAAACAGCAGTGTTTTATAAGTAAGGGCTATCTTTCACTAAGTGAATTTCTTGGGTGATAAGAATTGCATCCAGTCCTGTAGTAGTTGTCTTCCTGGTAAGGAGACACTTTTATAAATGGAAAGTTCCTTTATAAATGTAAGTGTCCTTTATAAAAGGGGACATTTGTTTTCCACTTTTAGGCAGTTAAGGGAGGTAAAGAGAACCAATCTGCTGGCTTTCAATTGCTCAAATAACCCTTCAAGCACATCTACCTATTCTTGGAACTGTAACCTCAAAGATCCATTCTGGTTTCTGAGCATGGACTTTCCTTCCAATAAGGCTTGGCAGGGTTACAGTTTTGAGAGTTCTAGTTCTTTTCTCTCTGTGGTTATCTTATGGTTTTGACCACATTGTTTTTCTATTCATGTTATATTTTTCAAGAACATCAGTACCAAGTTTGTGTCATTATTAAATGTATGAGGTCTGTTCAGTAAATATCCAGCCACATACTATAAAAACTAGAGACATTTATTTAAGAAGATACAAGAGACAAAAAACATTGTACATAAGACAATGATGCCTCAGCCCCCTTCAAAGTAAGCACCTTGGGGCTTTATACAGTTTTCCCAATCACCATTAGCGGACCCATTGTATTTTCCAGAATCTCATTGACAGTCTGAAATCTCTTCCCTTTCAAAGGTGATTTAGGTTTTAGGAAAAGCTAGAAGTCACAGGGTGCCAAATCTGTGCTAAAGGAGCCTTGGCTGACTGACTTATATGATTTTGATGCTTTGCAAGAAAACTCGGCATTACACGTGATGCATGAGTAGGCATGTTGTTGTCAAGAAGCTGCCAGGTACCAGTTGCCCATAGCTAAGGCCTTCTGAATCATCTCAGTGGGTTCTGTGAAGGAATATTCAAGCTTAATGAAAAATTTGATGCAGATTCATTGCTCTACTTGCTCAGTCGTTTTGAATGTTATAGTCACATAGTACACATGCTCACTCAACAGCGTCTATCGCCTCCACTAACTAGAACAATGAAGTTGTCATTTTTCATGCACGCACATTTTAGTCCACTCTCCTTGGCTGCCAGGTTACATCGATGTTGTGCAAACTCTTCTCATTATATTAACAATGGCTGGAATCTTTCCAGACAGATATTTTAACATTTCATTTTATTTTATTTTAGATTTTATTTAGTTTTACAGAGAGGGGAAGGGAAGGAGAAAGAGAAGGAGAGAAACATCAGTGTGTGGTTGCCTCTTGAGCACCCCCTTCTGGGGACCTGGCCCATGACCCAGGCATGTGCCCTGACTGGGAATTCAACTGGCAACCCTTTAGTTTGCAGTCTGGCAATCAATCCACTTAGCTACACCAGCCAGGACAATAGTGTAACTTTTTAAATACCCAGGGTCCCAAGTTCCATAACATACAATAGCAACATTTGGAACTTTAAATAACCACTTCCTTTTTTTCAAGTTTTCCCATATATCTTGTCTTGAAAATCATAACTAAATTTAATAACCACCCTCAAGCTTCAACTTTAACATTGGTTTCTTTGTCATGTGTGGTTTAGATAGAACCCTCAAACTGAGTGATAAGAGACAACATTTGTAACATCCTTCTTTGCCCACTCTTTCCCTGAAGTGTGCTTTAGAAATAAAATGTTGAATACACAAACAAATGATGTTGTTAAACATTTTCTATTCTGAATGTTTTCTGATATGTCTTCTAAGTCATTTAAAAATGTGTTCAATAATTTTATAGCAAAGTCTCAGAATGCATTAGAAAACACATTAAGTCTCATAAACTTCCTTCTTAAGAATAAGAACATTTTGATAATTTTAATAATTATGTTGTTTCCTTTTCACCATTCAGTGAAGCTTTCTACCTAATGTCACCCATGACATTTGTGTGTGTATATGTATATGTGTCTGCCATAAAAACAAAATTCAATTAAGTAAATGTGAAGTAAGATCTATGTAATTAGTTTTACTAAGTGAATCATGAATGGGGCAAAATCTCTTCTAGCAACTAGAAGGGCTCTCTGATGGGTTGTACAAAATGAAAAGTTTTTGTAGGACGAAAGTTGGAGGAAGGGAGCTATTAACAAAAAATAATAATAATAAACAATTATTTTAGACCAGGACATCTTTCTTTAGGAGTGGTTCTGGAGGAAAAGCAAGGTTTTTATTTTATTTATTTATCATGCATACTACTTTTTTCCATGGGGGACAGAGAGGACAAATGGGAAAGATTACCTCATTGGTGTTGACCAGAAAATTCCAGGCTGATGGATTAAGATTAAGTTTCTGGGAGACAATGACACATCAATTAGTTCAGGTGTTAACAACTGGTATCACCGGCTTTAGCCTGAGTAGCTCCACTTTAGGCCTTTGGTTTTCTCTTTATAAGTTTGTTCCAAACTGTCTTTTTCTCTTTCATTTACTTATGTCTTTGAGTCTTTTTTTAACTTTTTTAATAATTATTCTTACTCCTTTATCCTTATAGCTTTTAATTATTTGCTTTTGAAGATAAACTTTGAAACTTTAATTTGTCATTTTTTCCTCCTGGAATATCTTCATTGCAAATCCATGCCCCCTACTCACTTTTTTTTTTGAGATTCTTTAATCTAATCTTTACAAAATGTGTTGAAGGCATAGTTATGTGGTAGTAACTGTGTTAGGTGCTAGAGCTTTAGTGATGCACACAAAAATAGTCTCTGGCAAAACAGACTACAGGGACAAAAATATTGAAGAATTAAGTAGCATATATGATACTATGTGAAAGGTCAGGTTTTAGGTTGATAAGGGGATCTGGAAAGTACATAGAAGAGACTGTGAGAAGGAAGAAACTTCCCCCTGCCCTTAAGGTTCTTCTGGCTTGTCTAATAATCAAATAGACATGAGACAGATTAGCAAGAAAAAATAACCAGATTAAATGCATACATATGTATGGCAACTCCACATGCATGAGACAATCAGAAACTCCACATGTGGGAGAGGTTCACAGATAGAAAGGTGAATTAGTTATATAAGAAATTCTGAGCTAGGGATGAGGTAATGCATCTTGGGAGCTTCAAAGGGTCATTGCAGGGTGATAAGAAGGGCAGATACTTAGTAGAAGTTTGCCCTGTCATGTAAGTGGATCAAAAAGGTTATCACTGACAATCTCTTAGGGCAAGGCCTCTAATTCAACCTCTTCTAGGCAGATAAGGGTGGGGGGCAGAAATTTCTCTTGATCCTGCAACTAAAGTTGACTTCAGCTCAAAACAATTTGCATATCACAAAAGCACATCTGGAGGTGAGTTGTTCTGGACCCCTATAAGGCTGAAACCAAGACTGGGTTTAAGAAAAGTCCCTGTGTATGAATTAGGCAAAGGATAGGTGATAAACCAGACAGTTTTCCAGGCATTAAAGGTGAGAGAGGAGGGTGGGGGGCGGAGAGAGAGAAGAGAAGGGGTGGGGAGTGGAAGGAAGAAAAAGGTGGGGAGGAGAGGGGAGGGAGGAAAGAGAGAGAGGCGGGTGGGAGATAGAGTGTATTCATGAACATTAGGATCAAATCTTTCATTATAACTGAGTGCATGTTCTGTGCAGCAACAAAAATTTTTGAGGTTTCTGGTGTTTATATTTTTACATTTATTTAGGCTCAAAAATAGGACTCTCTATTCTACTTTCACAATGACTTCCTACATGCTGTAATTCAGCTGTTAGATAATGGGAGCTTTATACAGGTTGTGTTATTGACTAATTTTAGGTGCCTAGGGCAGATATGTAAATGCATTTCCAAGTTTGTCATAAAGAGTGAGGATTGATATGTGTGTTTCTCTTCTTAAGGGGGAGTCAGAATGTGATGATTATAGTGTTTTATTGGCAAACATTCAATTTCAGGTTACGTTTGTATATTTGTTATATTATGCAATTGTACTAGGTAAAGGAGTACTGTATTTGGAAATGAACCACAACCAGAATTTTGAATCAGAGACTTGTGGCATTAAAATTATACAATGAGCCTTAGAAATTAAATGGTCCAGAATGGGAAACTGAGACACAAAGAGGTAATGAAAGAGAGAACTCTAAATTAACTGTGTTGAGAATTTTGTAGTCATGTTTATTTTTATTTTTAGTACTATTGAGAAAACTTGTCTGGTTGTTTGCCATTTCTTTTGTTTATATAACTTTTGTAATCAATTTTTCATGAACAAGCTAGCAAACAATATGATATGCAGCTTCTTTCAAATTGAAAATGAGAGAATTATTAAAAAAAGGAAACATTTGAGCCTTGGATTTTTTTTTAATCTAACCTGAGCAAGCTAAATGTTAAGGAATTATAGATAGTGAAAGCACCAATTGTTTTTTTATTTTAGATGTCTAATGAGAGACAGAGCTTAAATAAATTGACTTATTTTTGTAATCTACTTTCTCACTTACAAAAGAAAAAAGATAAATTTCTAATTTGTTGCTCATCTATGCTAGAGATTATTTTTCTTTGAGGTTCAACAGTTTAAGGCATATTCACTATGTACCTATTAAAAAAGCAATGCAGATACTGGTATCCTTTTACAAATGAGGACCTTGGGGCTCACCAAGCTTGCACTGAGTGGTTTCTGCAAGGTCTCTCAGTTAATAAGTAACACAGCTGATGTCACAACATAGTGATGTCAGTGCTCTGTTTTGGCATTCTTTCCACTGATCAGAAGGAGAAGAAGGGCAAGAAGGGGAGACAAGGAAAAAGATGGAAGAGGAAAAGGAAGAAGAGAAGGGGAGATAAGGAGAAGGAAGAGACAATTTTGCTTGTTTATTTATTATCTGCCATTTACAATGTGTAGCACAACCACACATTATTGCTTTCAATTTTATAATAACCTCTGAAATAGATATCATCTCCATTTTATAGATGAGGGAGCTGAGTTTCAAAGAAGTATCATTCTTCCCTTATACTTACATAGCTAGTATTGGAGATACTAGAGAGTCTTTTTTTCCACCAGTGCACAAAAGTGATTCCCAAACTCTTCCTTATCTCCCTGTATTTTTACAAGTGAATGTTGGGAAATTCACTTTAAATTTTATTTTATTTCTTTAAGAGAAACAGAATGGAAACACCAGGAAAAAAACAAATAAAACTCTGACTCTGTACCATGGTGTGTTGGTAGTATCAACACTCTTTCAGGGGAAAAATGTAAATCCGTTTCAGGACAAAAGTGAAAGTAGGGAATTAAAAGTTAATATTAAAACTGAAACAAAGCCACGTTTTGTGAAGCGACCATTAATAGCAGTACATTGGATCAAAGGATGTGATCTCACTTCATAGTAAAACAGGTCCTGCAAGCCCAGGTAACTCAGGAAGCAGAATGGTAATTATTCACAGAAGAAAGCAGGTAGTATTCTGTTACAATACTACAGTAGAAAGTCAGAAGGTCATAACTCTAGCTGGGTAACTGAAACAACTTGAAACTGTTTGGCGCCCTTTAAAAAGAAATAATAAGATGGGAGAGAATGAAGCAAGTTTACCTAACACATCCTTGCAAGGTAAGTGCCAACAGCCTCGGAAAGGTCTGCAATCAGAAATTTAAGCAGTGTTGATTACGGTGTGTGTGTGTGTGCGTGCGTGTGAGTGTGTTTACCCCCACGGAGTTTCAGGGTGTGCTGTGAAGGTGGGAAGGAAAGGTGGTAATTGTTTCAGAAGAAGCTGGCTGTCTGTTGTGCTCAGCAACTGGACCAGCACAGACAGACAGGCGTGTGGAGCACAGGAAGAGCCTTAAGCTTACTCCCTAGTGCAGTGGTGGAGAAATGTTGCAGCCAACTTGTGGTGCATGTTTCATGTTAGGTCTTTTCCAACATTGACAGAATATGAATTTTTGTCTCTACCTGTGCAATTTTTATTTGTAATCAAGTTTTACCATCTCTGGTGTTTATCAGCTAAATGCCCTTGTAATTAGTATAACTATTTTTTTAATGGAAAACAAGATCTCAGAAGAGAGCATATCAGGTGGGAAGAGTGGTTTATTTTACATGTCTTACCTAATCAGATACCTTTGTCCTTTGAAGGGATTGGCTTTGTTGATGTTGGCTTGACTAGGCTTCTGTGGTTAGTCTTGTTGGTAGAAATGAGTACAAGGCTGCTCACGCTTTTTGCTTTTTTGAGTGAGGGAACTTCTTTCTTAAAAAAAAGTAAAGGGGGTTAATGCTTATATGTGACATGATCTCTAGCAGTCTTCTTTTTTAATGAATTGTTTACCACTGTTACAAGTGACATTTTAATCAGGATTTTTTAAAAAATCTACTTATAATGCCTTTTTTATTTGTTTAATTATGTTCTTGAGAAGCTACCATCAAGAAAATTCCTAAACCACCCAGTTTTCCTTAAAGTATTAGTTTCCTATAATCAAACATATAAAACTACATTTATGAAATATAACACATGCCAGATAACAATAAGATGATCATAGACATGCCTGGTCATAAAAGTATTGCATCCAATTTAGAGTTAAATTATCTTCCAGAATGCCTGTGTTTTTTCTATATTTTCTTTAATTATTTCTCCACTTAACATGCTTAAGAATCTCAGAATCTTATTTTTATTTCTGTTTGTTTCCTAAAAATGTTTTATGAAATACTGCATAAAATGCTTTGGAAATCATTTTTAATTTAAAGATTACTACAGCAATCACTTAGGATATTCCATTGAAGAAAAACAAAGTAAAAAAACTTCTTTAGCATAATTCTATAAAATCATATATTTTTATGCATGTGTTTTATGTACAAAATAATATTATGCCTGTCATTATTACTTGTATCTCACTAAAGTAGACCGGTGATAGCTGTCCTGGAAGAAGTATACATTGTCAGAGTTCATACAATAATGGTTTTGTATAAACTGCAGATGACTTCTGGGCAGCCACCCGCATGGCCTGTCCTAGCACTGCGAGGTGTGTGGCCATGCCAGCGTTGTAGGAAGTGAAATACACTAAGAAAAAACAGACACTCCCCCGCCTCCTCAGCAACCCTTTTTGTATCAGAATCATGGGAAGTACTTATTTCTTATTTTGGAGTTTTAGAATATGTATAGGTTTTTTGTTTCCTTTTTTTTCTCTCTGATATTTCTATGTATGTTATAATTCTGGTGCTATATCCCACTATAAAAGGGTGATATGTATATATCATCCTTGTACATATATATATATAATATATACACATGCATATGCCCACACACACAGTTATTATACATATATACCCTTTTATATATATATATACATATATATATATCCCATAGATCCCACATATGTATATATGCCATATATACACAGATATGTAGATATGTACATCACCCTTTTACATATATACACACACACATATCCACACACAGAGTTGTTTTAGAATTAACAATCTCTCTCTATATATCTATCAGAAAATGCACAAAGTTTAAAACAAAACCAAAATTAGTAAATAATTTGAACGTCATGGTTCCAATTACAAAACTATGTGCTTGGGTCTATGAGTCTTCTGTAGTTGGGAAATGCTCATGAGACCAGTTCTATCCCAGAGTATTTTCCCTCGTTTACTTTATGAAAACTTTTGAATGAGGAATAGGTTCTCTCCTGATCTTACCTAAGTTAAATGTATCTTTGGTAGATCTCCAGAGAGTCCAGATATATCTTGTTGGAATATTGAAATGCTTCCATTTCAGTTGTATTTGCATTAAGATTATTCAGTGAACCTGTTAATCAGGTGAGAGTTAATGAGAAGTGAAGGTACTTTGGTTTTTGGTTTTTAGTTCTTTCTGGATTTATTTTAAATTATAAATGAAAGCACTAGGAAGATAATTTGCAGCTTTACTTGTACGTGTGAAAGTAAGAGGTAATTTTACTTTGACTTAACTGCATTTATAAAAAGATTCGAAGTTCTCTGAAATAATACTAGTTATTATCCGCTCTACTTATAAATGAGCATTCTCTGATAGGAATGACTATTTAAATACCAGGTTGTGTACAGTAAACATGCGTGATTTCATTGTTTTGGCTATGAATACAAAAAATGACAGTAGATTATTGTTAGAACTCTGTCATGTGCTTTGAATAATGGTTTTCTAGGGCCAAGTATCTCATTTGACTAGATTCATAGGACCCTTTGTAGTCAGAACTAGGAGGGCTTCCGTAGACACCATCAAAGATTATTCATTTTAATGCTATTTCCTGGGGGTTTCTGACCTGTTTTATATCCCACAAGCTGGTTGAGTGTGCCCTGGTTAGTGAGTGTCCCACCATTTATTACCATTTATTATTCCCAATGGTACTAGGAACTTATTTTTTCCAAGTGGAAGTGAATGTTATCTTCAGCTTCTTGTGAACAGATCTCAATTATCTTTTCAAACATAAACAGCATCTCTCCCTTTCAGTCCAATGAAAAGTAACTCCATGGAGAATTATGTAACGATTCCATACATAAAGGTTTATGCTATTCTCAGGATTCACAACATGGGCAGAACAGAATGCCAGAATTTTCTTTCTGATTTTTGAAAATATAAGTAAAACGTATACATAACATGGCAAAAAAAGTAGAAGCCAATGCTTTTTGAACATTGTTATTTGCCGAGAAAGGGAAGCATCATTTCTTCGCACGATAGCTGCAAACTCTCATGCGCCACTGAGTGGCACCTGGTTGGTCTGTGACAGTAGTGAAAGCCCACCCATGGCTGGGAGGAGAGAAGGGCATTCTTCTAGGCAGGCCACTTCCTGGCAAGTTCCTCAGGCTAAGGTTTCCCCACAAGCTACCCTTGGACAGGTGAGGGCCCTTTACTTTCTTCTTACTTCTCTCAAAGTTTTTGTTAGGGCCCACCCTAGTCAGAACTGTTACAAATGGAAGAATTTATCATTATTCAGCTAAGCTCCTCATCCCCTGAGTCCCTCCCACCTCCTCAACGCAGTCCCCGTGAACTTTTTCCATTTTCTGTCTTTCCTCTTCCTTGGTTAAAGCATGTCCAAGGCCACTTGCCTCATTGTAAAGGATATAATATATAAATTCATCCTTGGAATTATTTGAATAAAATGTATCTCCGAGTTCAATGCCGGAACAACACTGTGAAGGATTTCTTCAGGCGGGGGTCTGCCCTGGGCTACTCAGCACAGCCTTGTTACCTAAGCTGCCTACAGTCATCTGCTTAGAATTGTTTGAGCATCTTCTAATTATAACCCTCCTTTCTACCTTAGCTCTTCTTAGTTCTTTGGATCTAGGAAACTACTGACATCTACAAAACATCAGGAGTTCAGAGGAAAATGTTTCTAAGTACAGAGGAGTTGTCTATACCCTGTGGAATTCAAGGCTAGCTTTAGACAGCAGTCAGCAAAGAAGAGAGAACCCTTTGCTAACAGAAGAAGTTGGTTATCAGAATTAGAGAAAAAAAATCTGTAGATTGTTAAAATTTCCAAGGTGGCAGAGAACTTAGAGGGCCCCGAGTCCAGTATTTCTACTTTGAACAGTAGCAAACAGAGATCCTAGGAAGGAAATTTTCCTTGATTTCTTAGAAGCATTTGCCAGGTCTCCACCCTAGCTGTCTAAAGCCTATAATTTTATAGAGGAATTTGGCACATTATTTTCTATAGGCATTTAGGGTTTTTTTAATTTCTTAAAAGGGGAAGTCGAACTCATAAATGCTTTCCCTATTGACATCTCTCAGTTTCTAAAGTTACGGCCTCAGAATAATTGTCCAGTATTGAAACCTGGTCTATCTGGATTTGGATTTTCTCTTGACTCCATAACTTTCACTGATTTTTAATGCATTTACTTAATGTTTGTCACAACCAGGGAAGTCGGCTTGAAAGTACCCAGGCACATTCATTGAATGTTTCTCATGATATAGCCGTTTTTTAAAGGAAGTATACTTACTTTATTTGGCTAGTGAAAGGAAAAAAAACTAGACAGGAAGGTGCCTTAGTGTCTGTGCTTCTAAGTTGCAGCCGGAGGGCAGCAGTACTGTATCTCGCAACCTGTTATACTGGTTTGCTATGTGTGTTTACTTCTGTGGTGGAAACATATCTCTGCATTCATCATTGTAAACCATGCCTGTGAGTGTCTTGAAATCTTTCTAAAACACCAAAGAGGACAAACCAGTCTGGGAGTCTCCTCAGCTTATAGACCTTTAACAGCATTTTCAATTAAGAGTGGTTTAAGGAGCTCTTGTTTCAGGAGGAGGAAAGCCTTTCTCTAGCTCATAGTGGTAGGTTGGAATCACGTGGAGAGCTGAGACATTTTGGAGTTGATATTTAGATAGTGAGGTAGCAGGGCATTTTGGAGTTAAAGCTTTGCTCGAGAGGTCTTCTCTAAGGACAAAATCGAGGATATTTGGAGCAAGTAAAATTGCAGAGAATGTTAAGTCATGAAATTCCAGGTGAGTGGACCTAAATGTCAATGGTGCACGTGAGGATGGCTTGGGGACTTTCCCCAGGTGCAAGACGGAATCCTTGGAACAACAAATGAGATTCAGAGATGAACTCTGATATAATGGAAAAGAAAGAGTTCATGAAAATAACATAACTAAGCTGAGGAGGTCTCCTTTCCTTGTCTTTCTAAATATAAATAGGATCTTTACACTTTAGAGGTAAAATAGCAAGTGATGCACTTGCATGGAATGTGAGACAAAGGTGGTTAAAAACAGGGCTCTTGGTTGAAACCTGCAGCCAAGGAGAAGCCCATTCTCAAACACTCTGAAATTTATAGTTTGTTCTTGTACTCTTAAATGGCCTGAAAAGTAGAGTTTAATCCCCTTTGATTTAAATTATATTTTATAGCACTGAAATTGCTTTAAAGGGAAACGTTTTAGGTTTCAATTAAAATCACTATAAAATCTTGAAGGAAAGGTGATGCATAACTACAGGATGACTTGATTGTTTAAACATTATTATTAATAATGCAATTAATTTTTTTCATGTAGTTAGAAGGTTGGATCTGTCTTTGAATCTGCTTTCTTTTTCTTAAAGAAAAGAAACAAGGAATGCAGTAATAATTTGATGATTATACATGTATAAACACTATATAATTATTACATTGTTTGTCTGTTCTCTAGATTTTGGAAAGAGTTTAAACAAATTTAGCCAAGTAAGATAGTAAGCCAACTTTTGCATTACAGTTTTTTTTTTCCTCTGGGTAGGGGAGGATTATTAACCAAGCATGTACTTGACTTATTATTGGAAGGTACCAAAATACCTTAGGTACACTTGATACCTAAGTGAAGGAGAAAAAGGCAATTGTGAAGATCGGAAAGGAAATGTGATTAAGTTGAAAACGCTTAAAAGGCACTGAGCTTCGGCTGATCCCTTGAGCTTCTAATCTCTCCTTACGAAAAGTCTGTGCAAACAGTTCTATTTGACGGGCTGTTTTCTTGCTCTGTTGACAGGTGTCTAACTATGTCCACAGCTGAACACTGTGGAAGGTGCATTTATAAGTGCCTTCATAATTTATATTGAAATACAATCTCCATGTCCTCTTTAAACCCTCCATTTTTGTATTGTAAGCTGTGAATTGTGCACTAAAAAAAGTGAGCGTGACTTAGAGGATGTGTATAAAAACCTTTGGGGCTGAACAAAGTCCCAAAGACAAATTTAGAAAAGTCAACCACTGAATTTAATGTAATTCATATAAACATGCAAAAGATATGCATGTTAAGCAAAATCAAGGTGCTGTGTGACTTCAGACAGTTCTTTTGAGAACTGACTAAACTCTTGAAACCTTTCCATTTCTCTGATTTTTTTGTTTTCTCAAAAATGTGTTTCTTTGAAAACAGGGCATGAGAAACAGAGAGGATTGAAATGTTACCTTGCTTTATTTTCCCCTTTGTTTATGGACGTTTAATGCAATTACAAGCAAGTCCCATCTTCCCTTTAACTATTGATAAATCCTGCAAAATTCTTCACCATATCCACATTTCTTGGTGCCAGATTTCAGAGGTAGAGACATATACCCTGGGGAGAAAAAAAAAAGGAAAGTTGCTTCCATTCTTGCCAATTCTTGGTTGTGTGTATTGTTATATTGTTTTTGGCCATTGTTACAAATACAAACACATACTTACAAATTATAGAGAAACCTAGGAATTTATAGAGAATTTTGTAGAGGTGATACAATGTAAACTGACTCTGGCATATAAGAATAAGTGTCAACAATGAAAAAAAAAGTCTTTCCTGACAAAATTAACAGTAGAGAAAAGACATAGAAATTGAATCTATCTAAGTATTTACTTGCTTTATTCTCCTCTCTCTCTTTAAAAAAATATGTTTATTGATTTTAGAGAGAGAAGAAGGGAGAGAGAAAGAGAAACACTGATGTTAAAAACATCAATTGGTTGTCTCCCATATGTGCCCTGACCGAGAAGAGAATCTATAATTTACATATATACCTGACCCGAAATTGAGCCCCCAACCTTTTGGTGTATGAGATGATGCTCCAACCAACTGAACCACAAAGGCCAGGACTCCTCTTTTATTAAAAAGAAAAAGAATTATCTAAGAAGTCCTTCTTTGAAATGGGCTACAAATTAGTGAGCATAAGAGAAAATAGGGTTAAAGCAATTTAACAGTTAAAATTTACATACAAAATATGTGCTAGAACATTATAAACAGCTACCTAACAAGTCACAAATTTGCTTTCAATCTGCATAGCAGCCAAAGGAAAGTAAAAAAATTAGTTTTAAAATGTGTGGTGTTCAAATGATATAAAAATGCATCAGTTATTAAAGAGATGCATAGATTTTTCCATTAGACATGGTGATAGAAATCAGAATAATTTCTCTAGGTCACGGGAAACAGGCCTAACCAGAAGAGAGGGTTTTGATTAGGCAATCCTGAGAAATAAAGTTTAAAAATATATGGAGGTAAAGAAAATGGCATTATTTAACTCATCAGAATCTTGACATGGGCACTTTTCTTTGAGCTCCACAAGCTGCTGCACCAACCTACTAGACATTGTCAGGAAAAAAATTTATACAGAAACATTTTAAACACAAATCTGAAATTTGAAAAAGGTAAATAAAAGAGTAATGAAGAAATATAGACAATAAACTCTAAATATACACATAATTGAAATAGTCACACTATTAACATTTCAGAATATAAAATAGGTCATTTTGAAAATTAGGCTGCTATATATATTTTATAAGCATATGGTATTACTCAACTGTCTCCTCTCCATGGGAGTTTCTACTGATTTCATGCATGAGTTTCATGTTCATTTGGGTCACTGAAGTGTTCGGAGTAGTCACGGTGGCAGATTTGGTTAGGGAGTGGGGACATAGGCAGGGCAGTGACAAAGAGTAAAACAATCACATTGGCATTGGTAACATTCATAATACATTATAAATCTACTTTAGAGAGTTTATAAATTCCAGATATAGTGAGGTAATGACGTTGCCTTATGCTTTCATTTTGGACAAAGGTCAATAAATATTTGGGAGGGGAAAAGGAAAAAATAAGAAAACTGTAATGTTTTCATTTTCTTTTAAAGATTTTATTTATTTATTTTTAGAGAGAGGAGAAGAAAGTGGGAAAGAGGGCGAGAAACGTCAATGTGTGGTTGCCTCTCATTTGCACCCACTATTGGGGGCCTGGCCCACAACCCAGGCATGTGCCCTGACTGGGAATTGAACTGGGACCCTTTGGTTCTCAGGCCTGTACTCACTCCACTGAGCCACACCAGCCAGGGCTTCATTCCTGAGTTTGATTTCTCATCAGTTTTACATTCATATGTTACATTCTTTTCAGTTTAGCATTTCACCTTTATAGAGTTCTTTTAGGCATCATCTTTTTATAATATTACTTGTATTTCTAGGAATTAATAATTACTAAATTGTATTTATTAAAACATTCTTATATGATTCAAAAACGTAATTCACAATAACATTAGTATTTAGTTAATAGGATCTTCCTCACATGAAATTCACATTTACCTATGTTGGTTAATTAGTAAATAGTTTTGTCTTCATAATCACATTAGTAAAAAGGAGAACAAACTAGTATTTATTGGGTACTAATTCTAGGCAGAACTTTTTTTTAAAGTCACTGTTTTTTTTAAGATTGTATTTATTTATTTCTTAGAAAGGGAAGGGAGGGAGAAAGAGAGAGAGAGAAACATTAATGTGTGGTTGCTGGGGGCCATGGCCTGCCACCCAGGCATGTGCCCTGACTGGGAATGGAACCTGTGACACTGGTTCGCAGCCCATGCTCAATCTACTGAGCTATGCCAGCCAGGGCTCTAATTCTAGGCAGAACTTTATGAAGCTTATCTGTATCTCCCCACTCTCCCTCCCACAAATGTGCCCATAGACCCCTCACTATGACCTCCAAGCACTGGTACTTTCTGCTGAACTTCCTGCCGTTTGTCATTCAGTTATCAGATCAAATATGATCTCTGTGATAACTTTTTTAGCCTCTCAATGTAAAACAGCCAGTCTCTATCTTAATGCCTGACTTTATTTCTTTTAATATCTCACCATGCTTCATTTTTGTATATTTGCTTATTGCCTATATCCCTGACATAAAATACTCTGAGATGAAAGTCCATAGCTGGCTTGTTTATTACTGTATTGCTAGTGCCTAGAACCATAACTAAAACATAGTATATTTTAAGTATAATTGTAATATTCTCAGAAAAAAATAAACATAAAATGCAATTTACATTTATTCCAACATGAAAATTAGTTGAGCATAGAAAACTAGCACTCATTTAACATGGTAAATACAGAACATAATAAAACAAGATGCCTTAACTAAAAAAATGGTTAATAAAAATGTTTTAAAATTGAAGGAGATCTTTTCCTAGAAGAATACTTAATTGACATAAGGTATTCTAGGAAATTAGGAACAATGCATTGTCATTCAAAGTTAGAAAACTTTTTCTTCCTCATTTCTTCAAGCTCTGTGTTGCAGTGACTTTGGTTGGGGTTACCAAGGCGCTTTCAACCAGTCTGAGTATGAACTAAGTGATGGTGATGGTGGCAGTGGTGATAGAAGAAACATTTATTAAGTATGTACTAGGTGTCAGGGATTGTTCTAAGTGTTAAACACATATTATATATTTAATATTCACAACCACCTAATGAGGTATATATGCTTAATAAATATAAATAATTATATGACTATATATTCCTTATAGAAAGAAAGCTACCGTCTTGTTATATTGGAAATTCATCTCCCTACCCATCCATCATCACATAGTGATGGAGAGCTGACTTTATTTGACAAAAACATTAAATTTGAAAGATACTTGAAATTAAATTGGTGTTTGTATTAAATGTGGAAGAATTAAGTAAGGGGTTGTGAAAACAATGTATCTGGCTGAAGTGACTGAGAGAAAAATATTTTTAACTGATTTAGGGAATGTGAAATGGAGAACAGTTTATGGATGAGAAATACAACAAGACTGCTTTAAATAAAATGATTTTAAACTCTGAGTCTTACATATGCATGATGTTCAGGACCTAATTTTCAGAGATGAGACTAGACCCTGGGAAAGAGAAGTAGGATGAAATTGAAACACTGGAAATTATTAAAACTAGATGACATTGTGGATAAGTGAGATTACGCAAAGATAGATGTTAGAGGGAGAAGAGGAGAAGACGGATGACAGAGTCTAGAAAACACTAACATCCAAAGTCTGAACAGAAAAGAAAGAAACAGATGGAGTCACGGTGAAGAGACAAGATGCAGATGACAGAGTTTGTGGGGAAATGCATTCTGGGGATTTCTACATAAAAAGGGTGAGGAATATCAAATGACAGAATAATGCAGTAGCTAGGATTTGATGATTCAGACCTGGAATGAAGGTAAGACATGAGAAAGAAACAATTTGAGAATTATCAGGAATGAAGTGAAAGGAGAAGATGAAATTACAAAGTCAAGCTACACAAAGTCTGAAGTTGTAGAAGTTCCATCAGGGTGCCATAGGCAATGGCCACAGTGACCACAACCAGAGAGCAGAAAATAGAAGGGTGAGCAAAGAGGGTAGCAACAGCACAACAGTTCTGTGAGGTCTGTATAATTTTTAGTCTTCACAAATGAAGAGATAATGTCAGTGAGGGAGAGGGCGGAGATGCTAAAATAAAAGGAGTGTCTGATGAAGATGAGGACTTGGATCAGTAGGGTAATTTTAAAGACCAGGGAAACAACTTTCTCTAAGGAAGAATAAGATGAGTGAGTGTAATGACAGAGTCACTCAGTTCCAGAGAAGAGTAGGTGATGGGGCACATGCCAAATGGCCTGCATCTCTGCAGTAAAGGATGATTTCATCCAGCCAAGGGTTAAAGTGGGGCTATGTGTATGGCATGGGGGGGGGCAGGTGTTGAATTCATGAAGGACAAATAAAAGTATTGGCCAGAAGCAGCCTCAGTGAAGTTAGGAGATAGTGTCTATAAATGTGGAAAAAGCCACAGAGAGACAATGTAGGCTAATTATTGGTACCTTCATTGAGACCTGATTAAGTTTGTGTGTGAGTAAGCGAGTGTGTGACACAGTGTGCACATATGAGTTTGCGTGTGATTGGCTTGTCTGTGGATTTAGCTAAAGCTTGCTATTCTGGAATACTTAAATGTTAACGTGTAGTACCACCCAGTAAGCCTATTACAGCTGTTATCTTCATATTACATGCCACTGGATTATAGCCAAACTGGGAGAGTACATTTTATTACAAATAGGTCCAGCTTTTAAATAACATGGAACACCCAGGCTTTTTCACTGCCACTAAGCTGGTGTAGTGGTGTCTTCTCATCTATATAACAGTAGAGCAAAGCTCATGTACACCACTGGCCGTACAGCATGAGTGAGACATACCTGTGAGGCTTTGGAAATGCGGTTGCACTTCAATTTGACTCTCGACAGCAAAATAAGATTTGGGTCAAAGTCTATCCATTCAAAAGTTTCAAGACCATTGGATAATTAGTGATTCACATTAGGGTTTGCATGATTAGGTTTTTTATTAATAATGAAAAGAGCAACTCATATGATTGGGCATTTAGTAAATACCAATAAGGGGCAAAGCTAGTATTTAAATCTAGGGTGTATGTGACTTCATTGTTTATTAACCTCTACATTCCCCAGCTGTACCATTTTAAAAGAGATACCTAAAAAAAAGACTCCTCAAATATCATTCAAAATAATTATTATTTATATTTATGTGGAAAAGTTACTGACTGTTGCCTTGGCTGGTGTGGCCCAGTGGATTGAGCGCTGGCCTGCGAACCAAATGGTTGCCAGCTGGATTCCCACTCAGGGCACATGCCTGGGCTGGGGGCCCTGTCCCCAGTAGGGGGTGCACAAAAGGCAATCACACATTGATATTTCTCTCCCTCTCTTTCTCCCTCCCTTCCCTTTTGCCTAAAGAAATAAATAAATAAAATCTTAAAAACATTAGTGACTGTTAACATTTTATTCACAGTTCATTCTGTAGCTGATATATGTGCTTTTCCATGGATACTCTGGTTTACAAAAACTGACAAAACTTCATGTATGCACACACTGTTTTCCATTTGGGAACATCATGCATTCTCTTGTCCTGCCTGCCCTCACATTCTTATGGTATTTTCATCATACTCATGTTCCAGGCACTTTTATTGAAGGTGATAAAGATCTGAAGGAATAGTTTGAAGTAAATGGGTTCCACTAAATTCAAGAATGTTTTGACAATTAACCTTCAGTTTGAAGTTTTAGGTGACCACAAACTAATATAAAGGAATATAGATTTACCTCAACAAAATACACTTTAAAGAGGTTTTTCAACAATAGATATTTTGCTGATGCAGAGGATATTTCCTCTTCAGTGTTTATAATTTAACAAATTATATGTAAAAGCCATAAACTCTTTTATATCATCCATAAACAAAATAAAAAATGTTACACCACATAACTTTGAGTTAGTCAATAATTCTAGGCTTAGCCTTAGGGTTTGAGGAGAAAATCATTCTTGTTACACATTTTAATTATACAATAAACTTTGGGAAATAGCTATTGATCCCCAGCATCTGGCTTCAGAAAGTCGTTGCTTTCTTGTTCTGTAGCCAGTGAAAGTGTGCCAGACAAACTAAAAATGAGGAATTTCAGAGGCACCAAAGGCAGTAGATGTACAGTAAAGGGCTTTTTATGGGGAGGTTGAACCTGAATAACTTAAAAGTTAGGAGACTTAAAGATTATCTCCTATACACAACTTTCTGCTGGAAACCAGGATCACACATTTCTGTTAAGAAATACATGCCATTGTTTTAAGAAAAAGCTATTATGTAATGGTACTTTTGCTTATCAATAATATTTTAATACAAAAAAAGGAATGCCTAATTAGGAATCTTTTTTTTTTAAACTTACATATGTAAGGTTCTCCAAAGCTTATATAGAGTGATGAACACTGTGATTATTATAAGTAAGTATCACAGATTTTTATCTTTGGATCAGTAAAATAGGTAAAAACTTCCATTATGTTAAAATTAAGCATATATAACATCTATGATGATGATGGTGATAAGAAAGAGGAGGAGGAGGAAGAGGAGGGGGAGAAAAAAAGAAGATTAAGGAGAGAATAGTTACTGGTGCCAATTCAATGCCAAGAATCCCCAATTTGGAGTGTAGTAAAGAAGAAAATTTTATAGCTCACTTGTAATATAGCATGGCTTCTGAGGCAGCCGTGGGACCAGGCTCCCAGCTGACTAGACAGCTTGTCTTTGTTCTGTGCTGGTCTGCTTGACCAGGGAAACAGTTTTCGGTGGGAAGGGAAAGTGTGTTCTCAGAGCCAGAGGGGAGCTGACTTATGAGACCCAGCCCCTGGTCCCTGAGTGGTTCCTCCTCATGCAAATGAGGACTCCAAATCTCCACAGTATGATTGTTACAAGGGCACTATTTTCATGGTCAGAACAGACCCACTCTGATTGGTCATCAGTTAAGAAGCTCATGGGGATATAGCTATGCAGTTCTTATTGGATGGGACTTTAAGCATCAGGCTTATTTGTTTTAAGTAGAATTCCAGAAACTCCTTTATGAGGGGCTGGCTCAAGTGGCAGGAACAGAGTGCAGGCAGGCAGTGCAGCGCTGGCTTCTCCCTGAAGTGCAATTGAGTGAGAGGCCTCTGTGCAGAAAAGGCTGCTAGGTTCTGCTTTTGAAAATGTGAGCCCAGTCAGCCATCAGAAGAACACCCTTCTTAGTAGGTGCCTCCCCCTACCGCAAGGTTATTTCCAAATAAATCCCAAGTTCTCTGATAAAACATTCTATAAGTATGTCCTCTCGAATTTCAGAATCTAATTCAAGGCATAATCATTTAATTTTGATATTGTGCTGTCTCATTTGCTCGGTTTGGGGGCTTCAATGTCTTTATGACCCCAACTACTAAAGTTGCTATTTTGGAACATCGGCAGGGAGTCAGTGTTGGCTTTCTTGCCACAGGACACCTCCTATCTCCTCCCATTGAGAACTAATGAGTAGTAATCATCACTCGCTTCTTCCCTACCCCTTCCTTCCTAACCTACAGTGTAATCAAATCCATTGGTTAAAGAATTTGTTACACATTCCATGTACATAATTCTCTTAATGGTGGCTCCAAATGCAGTGGTTAGCACAAATCAATTAAATTTAATTGTGTGTAAAAACTGAAACTTAAACTATGATTTTTGAGACATAGTTTACAACTTTGTATTTCTTTATGAAGAAAAATCCAATGTTCTGCAATTATGCTTTCATTTGGGGGCCACCACCTACTTTTCTTTGTAACCTTTGCATGTATCATGGGTATAATCTGAGCAAGGTAGGTTATAGGGAGTCTGTTTTTAGGCATGTCAGGTGTAAGCGAAAATTTCAAAGCAGATTTAATTTTGTTTTAATCTTAAACACTGAAAGAGAAGTTACTGATAGGTGCCGATTATGTCCCATCCACTTTATGACTTCCTGCAATGATATATACTGAGAATTATGTAAAATAAGTCACCTTAATCAGTTTAGTGTTTCTGAACAAACATTAGTCATGGGATTTCAGTGTTTTATAAAATTTTATCTTTTAAAAGGAGGTACAGGAAGGCTAGGATATGCAAAGTACTGGTCCTGGGAATTTTATTTGTCACCTCATTTAATTGTCACAACAATACATACAGTTATCACCAGCTTTCAGGTTACCCTAGATGTGCAAGTCACATTTCCAGGAGGCAACTCAATGGAAAGAGGGAAGTTTAAGCAGAGAGGTGATATAAAATTCCTTCTTTTATTTTTATTTTATTTTATTCTTATTTATTCTATTACAGTTGTCCCAATTTTACCCTCCTCCATCCTGCCCCATCCCCCACTCCCACAGTCCATCTCCACCCCATTGCCCTTCTCTATAGGTCATTCATACATGTTCTTTATGAAGAATTCTTCAATTCAATACATGAAAAAGTTATTTTGGAAAGAGGAAACCAGTTGTATAAAGGAATGCTGGCATGACTAGTGTTCTTGGAGAATTTCAAACATTAATTTATAATATGAGCACAATGAACATTAGTTACTGGAGTTCTGACTTTGTTTTTCTAGATAGTATAAAACCAATTACAGCTGAGGTTTAAGGCTAAATGTTAAACTAAGTGCGGGACAGTGTTCTGTTTTTACTTCACTTCAGAAATGTGTAACTATATAGTTAAGTCATTGTAGAGTGGAGAGGTTGATACCACGGGATAAATGTGTTCTTAAAATGAATCGGATGACATCTGATTTTTTTCCAGTCATGCAATTGGACAAACCAGGCTCTCTGTCCCCCTAGAAGCTGAATGAGTTGTATAGCAGTCAAAAAAAATCACATCACCCAAGACAGATACTTATTGCATCTATGCATATAAATAGGATATATAAACACACACATATATATTTAAGTAGCAAAAATATACTTTGCATTGCAATGTACTTCATTTACATAGACCCTACTCAAGGTTATTTTCCTTGAGTGCTTACTTTCTCAGTGATGCTTTTATATCCATATATATTATCCTCCCACCCCAAAACCCTAGGTAAAAACGTCTTGAGGCAAATACTTGCCATGACATGTCATTCACATAAAATGCCTGCAGTCATATCACACGTGTTTTGTCAAGCTGTACATTCTTAATCGCTTTGCTGTGCACCTGCTGCAATGCAACCTGTCACTTTGGCAGGAAACCGGGGCAGGAAATCCCCATGCTGCCTTCTTGTCCACCATTCAAGTGTTTTAACTTGGCACATTAAGTACCAGTAGGAAACACTGGAGTCAAAAAGTGTTGATATTCTGTCCTTATATAAGAGCAAATTCTTGAAGAAAATCTGGCCCTTTCCACCTAAACTGTGGTTAACGTGTCTGATATATGCACATGTGTTCATGTGCAATCTGGTATCAACCTCTCCACTTCTAGGGTGCCTTGATTACTAAATTTTAGAAATAATCAAAACAAGAGTGAAAAAGTAGATTGCAGATGATAAATAAAATAATTGTTCACTATGTATACACATGCAAACATTTGGGTAGAAATTCAAGAGAAATATGAACCTTTGCTTGGGCCACCTTTTAATGGGTCACCGGTTGATAAACCCAAGATTAAGGAGTTTTGTTTTTATGTACACTTTTTAAGATGCAAGGTAAGTAGATTTAATCAGATTTCCAAGGAACTCATAATGCAAACAACCTTAAGATGATTTCTAATATTTTTTCTAATCAAAGTTGTACAATTAATTTGATATCCTAATATATCCTGTTAGGACTTTTTAATTTTTCTCCAGAGAGACAGAAATGTATTTTATTTTCTAAAAAAAACTTATTCTGGGTCCCTTAAATTATGAATAAACAATAATTTGCAGTATAAAACAGGAATAACAAAACATATTTCTGCACTTCTCAGCAGCATTTAAAGCGATCTCAAATTAAATTAATATATTGCCAGTGAGGATTAAGGTAGATTATTATTTTCCTATTTTTTCATTTTGCATAGATCATTAAAACTAAATGTGAAAGGCTAGATATATATATTTCTAATATAAAGATAAATGCATAGGATAAATAAAAATACCTCTATAATTCTTATATAAACACATTAATTTTTAAAGTCCCCTGTTAATAATCCACCTAAAAATGGATCAAGATGAAATCTTGTGATCTTTCACAAAAAATATTATGTATATGTAGGACTTGTACAAAAAACTAACATTTTAACTAGATTTATTTTATTATAGAAGTTATAATGCATATTATACTTTAATGTAATCAGATATTAATCAATAGGGCAAATAATATTGGACTGTAGCAGAATGATGCATTTTACACATACAAAAATATTCTTTTATTATTGATTGCAATGGTAGGGAAGAATACTGATTAGTGTTGAGTTGTTATTCTAAGACTCCATTACAGTAAAACAGGAGAGACGAGGTCCTTTGAAAACAAGTGGAGCAGTTGAAGTTTATTTTTGTTTTTACTCTAAAAATTGTTAGCTACATTTTCTTAGTAACATGGCTAATCCCCCTCTAGTGCCTTTCCCTTCTGTCTCTCCCATCATATAATCTTCTAATAATAATTTGGCCTAAAATGATCCAATAAAATTCTTCACAGTAAATTGTTATATTTGTAGTTGTGGGATTTTAAGCATAAGTGGGATAAATACTTTTTTATGATAGCACCTTTTATGTCCTTCAAAAATACCACGTAGATGACATCTGTTGAGATTTTAGGGTTGAAGAGGTCTTATTCCACACTCTTCTTTAATTTTTCCTCATTAGCTGGGTCATACATGAATTCCACACCCTGCAAATCTATATAGCTAAATGATCCTATTGACTGTGTTGATGATTTATTATCTTCCTCTGTTTTATTGCACTTTAACAGCCATCATCCGCAGGATAGCCTGAAGGAGAGGTATTTTGGACTAAGGTGTTCTTATTAGGACACTGGCCTCATCACGTGTCCTCTATCCTCATGCCCTCATCTAAACCTCATTTCCTCCCAAAGGCCCCACCTCCCAATACCATCAGATTGGGCATTTGGGCTTCAATTTAGGTATTTTGAAAGGACATACCTACTCAGCCCATCACATGTACCATTTCAAAAAATGACTTACAGTTTTATCTTTCAGGTCTATTTGCATATATTTTGCATTGATGTAGATATTCCTTTCTGCACCAAACGTTGTATCTTGGTAATTCAGTGCAACAGTTCAAGTCAGGAAGTTGATCAATGTGCTCTTGGAGCTAAATTAAATTGAGTCTTCCTTTCACTGGTCAACATGTGGGGTAAATAGAGATTTGTCAGTCTGCTCATGTCTCAACTCTGCCAGTATTAGGCATGCAGAAAAAGCCCCTTCACTGCCCCACTCCCATACACAAACCGCCAAATGCAACAACAAAAGTAAATATTTTAAATACAAATATATAGTTCTAGGACTTTTTATTATGTTTCAACTTTGGTTTTTAGGGTTCATTTTAGGATAAATACATTTTCCTTAGGTGAAAGAGCCATAACTATTAGTGTCTATAGGTATCCTAAGTCAGTGTTTGAAGATATGTAATGTAGAATATAAATTACAATTGTTATATAGAATTGCAAGGGGGAACTACTAAGACCATAGGAAGTAGCTGTAAGGCAAGAGATTTTAGGTGAATATAAAAGACTTTTAAACATCATGTGCTTTTCTTCCTCATAAGAAAAAAATTAGTATTATAAGTTAGTGAATTCCTTATAGACAGATTTAGTTTAGCATAACTTGAATTACCCCTAGTTAGGGAAAATACAAAGAAGACTCATGATGTAATCATATTTTAAGGCTCTTCGAACACCAAAAGTGTTCTGGACAAATGTAAACTTTTATGTATACATTTGACATAAAATGAACTTAAAGAATGCAAAGTGACATACTGGACTCCTGAAATTTGGTCACTTTGGCATCTGATTTTGAAACATCTTTGCAATTAACTCTGGATATATAATAAGGTGGTAACTATTTAGGCACAATTTAATATGATCTTCAAAAATAAACAAATTTCATAAGGTATTTTGAGGTAAAAGAGTTTAAATGACACCTGAATTTGAGCATATAGTGAATTACTGATTGGCAAGTTGAGAACTGAAATGAAAGTTTCCTCTATATTAAATATATGTTAGTTAATGCAGTTTTTTCCAAGTAAGCCCCTTTTTTCCACCTTCCCCCTACACTAATGTCCTGCTATTTATTGAAGATAACATATCTGATGTCTGACTGGCTTATAATTAGGTGCCTCAGAAGACACATAAAATTAAAAACAGCCTCTTAGATGAAAGAAGAGCCATGCGTCTCTTTGTCCTTTTTATTAAAGAATACATAAAAAGAAAACTCAATGTGCCAATGTTATGCTTTCCTGTAGGCCTTTTGTGGCTTTCATTGTTTGTATAAAATTCTGTATTACTATCTTTCTTCAATCTCAATAAGCATATTTAGCTAAAGTTAATTTGTATAGCAATGCATCTGAAATATTTTATAGCTTTCCCAGCATAGGACAAGCCAAAATAGCATTTTGGGCTTTTGCTTTTGTTTTTTAATTTTCTTGTTTTATAGAAGCATGAGTAGCCTTCCAGAACACAACTAGAGCTTTGAAGGTATTTTATGTATGTCCTTCCATATTCACTTTATTTGCCTTTGTTAAAGTGGCAAGCAGAATTAGTATGATAAGTCTATTTTATCAAGTAATACCTTGACTATCGTTTTAATTGCAGTTAAAGAAGACACCCAGTTTTGCACCTTTATTTTGTCAAAGCCAGATTTTGTAGTTAATCTCCATTATTGTAGATCAGCCCAATAGAGTCTCTGATCTAAAAGCATAATTTGATTCTTATTTTTTTAAAAATACAATAACACATTTTATAAAGATTTTATTTATTTACTTTTAGAGAGGGAGAGAAACATCAATGTGTGTTTGCCTCTTGCACACCCCCTAGTGGGGACCTGGCCCGAAACCCAGGCATGTGCCCTGACTGGGAACTGAACTAGCAACACTTTGGTTCGCAGGCCGGCACTCAATCCCCTGAGCCACACCAGCTAGGGTGGATTTCTTATTTTTAATGACCTTGTCTTTAATACACACACAAACACATACTTAAGTGGCTTTTGTTTATGACCTCATGATTCTTTATTAATTTTTTTTCTTCTTGAGGTAAACAATTCATTCACAACTTTGAAATATATATATTATTTCCCTTCACACATCATTTTAAAATTTCTATATATTAATTTTTTTGTAAATCTAGCAATGTATTCTGTGTAGTGGCTTGCATTAAAAGATTTTGAAAGTCTACATTTATTAATATCAAGGGAATAATAGATAAATCACAATTTTCTTGGCCTTTCTTCTCATTCTCCCAGCTACAGCCCCATTTTTCTTCCTTGTAACATGAATTTTTAAAGTAATTGTCCTTGCTTACAGACTCCTATTTCTTTCCTTTTACTTCCTTTTCTTAAGCCCATGCTCCTCACACGTTTGCTCATACCTTCCACCAAAAGGACTCTTAGAAAAGTCACTAATTACTTTTGTTTCTAAATCTCTTAGTAAAATTTTAATTCATCCTACTTTATCTGTGAACATCACTGGACATTGTTGATCACTCTTCCCTGGCCTTAGGGTACCACACTTTCTTGGTTTTTCCTGCTTTACTAAGTTGCTCCTTGTCAATCTCCTTTGTTGGTCCATGTACTACATCTCCTCTTTTCATGCTGGAGCACCCCAGGAGTCAGTCCTGCGTCCTCTAATCCAGTTTTCTTTTCCCTTCAGTGATCACATAACAACTTCATGATAAGGACTCTGAACTTTCCATTTCTGCTCCTGACCATTCTCCTGAATCCTGGATTTTTATGGCCAATTATGTACTCAACGTCTCTACCTGGATATTGAGCAGACATCTCAAATTATGCTACACTTCTGATACTCTCCTCCAAACCTGCTTTGGTGTTCTCATCCCAGTAGCAAGTAGCTCCATTCTTCCAGCTGCTCAACCTAAAAGACAAAAAAAAAAACAACAAATAAAAAACATAAACATTGAAACCTCTTTTCTTTTTCACAGCGTACTTTTAGTCCATCCGGAAATGCTAATATCTATGCCTTTAGAATACATCCAGAGTTTGATCACTTCTCTTCACTTTCACTAACACCACTCTGATCTCAATTACCATCATCTTTTGTTTGCAATATTTTACTACAGTAGTCCCTCTTTAGAAGATGCTTTCCAAGACCCCCAGTAGATGCATGAAACCATGGATAGCAAAGAACCATACATATGATACGTGTTTTCCTATATGTACATATCGCTAATAAAGTGTAACTTATAAATTAAGCACAGTGAAAAATAACAACCAATAATAAAATAGAACAATAACAATGAAAATTATGTGAATGAAGCATTACAAGTAAAATGAGGGTTACTTGAACACAACTGTACTACAATAGTCGATCTGAAAAGCCAAATGGCTTACCAGGTGACTGACAGTTGGGTAGTGCATACAGTGTGGATGTGCTGGACAACAGGGCGATCCATGTCCCCGACAGGATGGAGCTAGATGAGGCTAGATTTAACCATGCATGCTACTCAGAATGGCACACAATTTAAAACTTTGTAATTGTTTATTCCTGGAATTCTTTATTTAATGTTTTGTTATCTCAGCCCATGGCCAGTGACTAACACCACAAAAAGTAAAATCATGGATAAGGACGGGCTACTGTTTTGTCATAACTTGTTTCTCCTCCTGTTTTTGTCCCCCTTCCAAGCAACTCGCAACCCCTTGCCACAGACGCCAGTCCAGAATATGCCTGACACAGGCCTGACACATGGAATATGCCTCCTGCATTAACGGGCTTTATGCTAACTCCTCTGCTTAAATTGTTCTTTTCACAGACATTCATTTGGCTTGACTCCTTCACCTACTTTGTCTTTGCTCAATCATTACTTTATTAATTAGGTATGTTAGTTTTTTAGGGCTGCTGTAACAAATTAGTATAAATTGAGTGGCTTAAAAGAATGGAAATGTATCTCTTTCAGTTCTAGGGGTCAGAAATTTGAGCCAAACACCATATGATCTCACATATAAGTGGGACATAATGAACAACAACAACAGCAACAGCAACAGCAACAACAACAAAAAACAAGTGAGCAAAATAGAACCAGAGACATGGAAATAAAGAACAAACTGACAGTGACCAGAGGGGAGGGTGGATGGGGATAACAGGGAAAGAAGGGAAAGAGTGGTCAAGGAACATGTATAAAGGGCCCATGGCAAGAAAAAAGATCCGAGGAATTATTGAATGTGGCAGGTGGGGGTAGGGCAGCAGAGGTAATGGGGGTAAAATGGGGACAACTGTAATTAAAGAGTAAAAGAAAATTTAAAATCTGTATGTTGATAGGTATCTTAGTCCATTCTGGCTTCTATAGCAAAATAACATGAACTAGCTGGTTGGCAAACAATAGAAAATTATTGCTCACAGTTCTGGAGGCTGGGAAGTCCAAGATCAAGGCATGGGCAGATATCTTGTTGGCTGAGGGCTTGCTTCCTGGTGCATATACAACTGTCATCTTCTGGCTGTGTACTCACATGGCAGGATGGGAAAGGGGCTTCTCTGGGGTCTCCTTTGTAAGAGCACTGATTTCTATCATGAGGGCTCCACCATCATGAAATAATCACTATAAATTCCATATATTGAAATACAATTATTATACTGTGGATTAGGATTCAAAATGTGAATCTTGGGGAGGACACAATCATTTGGTCTGTAACTGATAGGGTTGATTCCTTCTGAAGGCTCTGAGACAGAATCCATCCCATGCCTTTCTCCCAGATTCGAGTGTGTGCTGGCAATCCTCCGCGGGCCTTGGTTTCGATCTGCACAACTCAGATCTTTGCTGCCTTGTCATGGCCTTCTTCTCTGTGTATTTTGCACATTTTGTGTGCATTATACATTGGGTTATCATACCCATTATTATACCTGTGGTGGGTAATCATTATACCTATGTACAATATGCATCCTGATTTCTCCTAAAAAATGTGTGTGAAAAAGTGTGCATTAATTATATGTGGCAAAATATGGTATGTCTCAAATCTCTGCTTCCTTCCTCTCACAAGGTCATCTGTCATTGGATTAAGGGTTCTCTCTAAATCCAGGATGATCTCATTTCAATATCCTTAATTACTTCTGCAAAGACTCTATTTCCAAATAAGGTCATAAACAATGGGTCCAGATGGACATATATTTGGGGAAGGGGGGCACCATTCAACCCACTTTATTTGGCGTACCCTGACTCTCTGTTTAAAATTGCAATTTCCATTCCCTACTATAGTTTTTACATTAAGTTCACAACCCCTTATATAAAATTGCAGGGGCTAGATGTGTTTTTAAATGGAGAACTTTTTAGATTTTATCAACATTATATAGCGCATATCATGTTACTCATTAGCCTCAGTGGGGTTTTGGGCAGCACACCATTATCAAACACATTAACATTTCAGCAGCGAATTGTATGGATAGCCATATGATGAAATAAATAAAGAATGTACACTATCTCATTTCAAGTCAGGTTTTGTTCTTCAATTAGTTTGTGCTAAACTTACAGGAAACCATTTGAGACTTTTTGTTTATTTATTATTGCTTGTTTACCATGTTGTCTGTTTTTATGGTTTGTCTCCTGTCAATCCAACTTGTACTCCATGAGGGCAGAGTCCTTGTTTTATTCCTGATGCACCCCAAGCTCTTAGAAAAATCACTGAATCTTTAAATCTAATAATTTTCCACTGACCTTTGTAATCAAAACAATTTTTTTCTTTTTATCTTTGTGGGGAATTCTTAATAAAAATGGAAAACTGTGAAACATGGTAGAGAATTTTAAAAAGTAGATTTTGGTCACTGATCATATGGAGGTTAGAGTTGCTTTGTTTTTTGGTTTTTGTTTTTTTTTAGGAACAGCATTTCCATGAAACAATTATTTTAAAAAACACAAAACAATTAACTTGCTATGATTGTTTTCTCATATTATAAACATTTGATAATGACCTAGGAGGCCAATTGAGGATAACTAATTTTTATCAGTATTTTAGTGAAATAGCCATATTGTCCTTACGTCAGATTTGAAACACAAATGCACATTTGAAACCACACTGGTATTTTTTTCATGAATCTAGAATACTGTTTGGAAAGATGAATGCTTCTAGATGGTGTTGATATTAGTCAAATTGAGGGATACAAATTTAACCCTGTATTTCAAATGTATCAGTTGGCAATGTTTTTAAAAAGTACTCCACCTTTTCTCCCTTGCCTTCACAGGTAAGCAAACAAATCCATCAAGCAGATAAAAAACAGATAAACACGCAAACATTTTTAACTGGACTTCCATTCTAATTATCAAACTGTGTCTTTGGCTTCAAGTGATACCAAAACTCTGATTCTGTTCATATATAAAGAACTCCCATTTCCACACCTGATCTTTCCCTTAGTCCTCTCCAGTCCACTAAAATATTCTACTGCTACTAGTATTTTGATGTTGCCTTAGGAAAAGTTACTAATTTTAACATGAGAGGTTTGTTTCACACATCTTTCTGTTTGACTGCTCTCCAGCACTGTGGACTGTAAATGTCTAATTTATTAAACATGATATAGATGATCTTTGTTAACCTACCGCTCGGTGTCCTCACCCCTTAACTAAATACTAAAAGGATGCTGTCAGCGCATATATAATTAGTGCTATGTAATAAGTGGTTAATATATTTATTAGTAGCCTACCGTATGCATTCCTCAAACACACCCTTGCCATTTGTTTCCTGTGCTTAAGTTAAAAAAGCAGAATGACTTACACATTCATCGATTCAAAAATTTTTGAGTACACTTCATTGTTCCCGGTGTGCATACGGGGTGAGCAATACATATCATATCTCTTCTCTCATGAAGTTTACATTTTAATCCAATGTGACAGAAGGGAGACAAACAATTAACTAATGAAACTGCACAAGCATGAGGTTATATCAGCTGGTGATCAGTATTAATTAAGAAAAAATGTAATAGGGTTGTGGATGCAAAGGAAGGGTATGGGGGTCTGACCTCTTTAGGAAGCGATTGCCAGCTTGGATCTCTTAAAAGATGTAATATTTGACCTGAGCTTAAATGATGAAAATCATACAGCAATGTGAAGATCACGGGAAGATTCCTAGTAGAGAGAAGTGCAAGGCCCGAGACACTCAAACTTTTTGAGGAAGAAAAAGGATGTCAAGGAGTCTGGAATGTTGTGTGCAAGGACAAAAGAGCTATGAGACAATGAGGTGAAAGAGTAGACAGTGGCCAGGTAATAGAGGGCTTTGCAGCCTTGGAAGTTTGGACCAGATTCTCAGTATAATGGGAAGTCATTAGGAGGTTTAAAAAGCAAGGCAGTGACATGAGCAGATTTGTGTTTTGAAAAGACCACTCTGGCTTTGTGGGAAGAACAGAGGGAAAAAGGGCAGTTTCTTCTCACAAAAAGTTTGCTATGCGTGTAGTTTGACATGTAGTGGGAAGGAAGGCACAATGATCGGCTTTCATCCGTACCACTCACTGGGAGTCAGCCCTTAGCTCTTGGCCTATCACTTGGTAAGTATTAATAAATGTAACTAATGGTCCTTAAATGAAATACAGAATTGACTTAAAAAAAATGAGAGAGAGAGTGTGCCCTGAACAAATGTCAGACTGAATAGTTTTTAAAGATTTTAAATATGATGTTTCTCAGATTATATACTCAGCTCTGCAAAGAAGCACATGGAAATGAATTTAAATGGTTATTATAATAAACTGCAATTCAGTCTCTCAAATACTTGAGCACTTAGCATGTGGAATGCAAAAATAAATAAAATATGAACATTTCCTTCAAGAAGCTTGTTTTAAAACTTAAAGTCTCCAAAAAAAAGTCTACATGTTCTCATGACTCTGAAAAAATATTTTTTATCAATAGTAGCAATTAACTAACCACAAAACATTGCTTTGAGTTACATTTTTTAAAATTAGACATTTCACATTTCCATGGTGCATCTTTGTTTCATGTTTCCATGGGTAATTCTTCAAAAAGTTCATTTCTGAGTGAGAACTCAGATGAGAACTGCTCCCCTTCCTTCAATTTGCTTAATTTATTTTATAACAGTGTGGTAATATTTATGTTTCTCTTTCTATAGTTCACTTCTTTGCAATTCTTTTTCTACATAATATTTATGTTTTTAGAAAAGACTTAAAAGAATGCTCTCAGCTGCAATTGTGCTGTTATGGTCATTGTTGTTTTCTATATTGAATTGTTGAGTGTCCCCTGCCTACGTCAAAATTTTAGTTTCCTGTCCCTTCACTTCTTGCATTACTTTCCATTTTATTTACATAGTCTTAATTGCTAAATCCATTTTACTTTATTGAACTATTATTTTAATATTCATATCTATTCTTTCAAGACATTTTTGAGATTTGAATAGGGTCTATAACTAACAGTAATTATTTGCATTTTGTTTTTATATCATTTCAATATCAAGCAGTTTATGCTTTTGTATTTTGATGGTAATTTTGTTGATTTTATTCTTTTATCTCCCAAGTAGTTAGAGAGTAGCTTTAAGTAATTATAATGAATAGAAATGTGGTTATCATATTTTGCATATATTCCAAATATACTCTGTTGCTTTCACACACAAATATTTTTCCTGAATAATAATCTTTTTTCCTCCAAACTTTTTAAAAGACAATGTTCAATTGCTTTGTTGTATTTAGTAACAGAAACAAAATTTGAGTCAACTTTGCTTTTTGTTTCATGCATACATAATTGGAGGAATTTTTCTTCCAATTTAAAAATTTTAAAAATTCACTGTGATATGTCTAGATATTACTCTTCATTGTCTTATTTGGAGAAGGGGGACTTGGACATTTACATCAATGCATTCAGGTCTTGCTTAAATTTCGAGATGGTTGGTTTAATCAAATTTTGGTTTCTTTTTTTAAATATTGTTTTTCTGAAATTTCTATTGTAAGTAGTTTTGATCTTCTTGGATGACTTCTGAATCTCTAATCAGTTCCTTACATCATAGCTCTTTATTGTTTTTTCTGTGAGTGCTACAAGAATTTCTTGAGTTTGTCTTCTGACTTACTTATGTGATTTTTCTGTAGTATCTAATTTGTTATTCACTGCCTGCATTACAACTTTAAATTTGAAAAGCATATTTTATCTTAAGCAATTAATTATTTCTGATTATGTATGGTTTTGACCTTTTCTATTATACCTTGTTTTAATTTTTAAAGCTGTATTTTTTTAAAATTTTAGTTTAACAGTGAATAAAAGTTTATTTTTTCTCTTATGTCTTGGCATATGCTAAATACTTCAGATACATCCAGTAGCCCTGATTCGGCAGACGCTTCCTTTGCAGTCTCTTACATCGCAGAACCTTCTCAAACATCTGACTTTAGTCAGCAAGTTTGGTCAAAGATCTGAGTGTTATCTGCCTCACAGCACCTGGTTTTAGTTTCAGTGATGCAGAAAATGGGTGCAGGGTTAAAACTCAGAAATGAATGTTTATCCTTTTCATTGTTTCTTTCGACTCTGACAGATCTCCTGTGATGTCCTTCTCCTCATATTGTAATGAGTTTGTACTGCAAGATGATGCAGTGCCTGATGTTTGTAAGATACCGCCAGTGGACACTGCCAGTGGCTCTTTACTGCATGTTGCCAGCCCCAGGGCAGGTTTTGCTTGCTGTAGACATTGGCATTTGAAACGATCTTTGGTTCTTCCCTGAATAACTGCTTCCAGATGGAGCCAATCTGCAGCAGTCCCTTTCTGTGTGGTCTGGCTGGTTCAGGCGCTGGCTGTTCTCACCTCCAAGCTCTTTGTGAGTGAAGGGATTTTTGAGGGAATCGACCAAAGGGTACTCCACTTATTTTTCAGGCAGACTACTGTATTCAGAAGGATCTCAGAAGATTGACTCTCAATATCTTGTTTAGCCTAGTTCTACTACTTTTGACAAGCTTTGATATTTCTGGCTTAGGAATAGCACCACTTCTTGGTTTTGGGCTCACATATAAGGTTTCTTTTATTTTTATATACCAGCATTCATTTTTAATAGACATATGGGGCAGGGGAGAAGTAGACACCTGTGCACAGATACAACATCTGGAAGTCTCAATTTGAATTAAGTGTAGCAATATAAACACTCATTTTCAAATTAAAAATCTGGCAAGAGGAACAAGAGTGTAATGTAATCTGTTTGCATTAACATTACCATAGCATGACATTAAAATATTGAAGTATATGGATTACATGTAGGAAAGATTGTTTCTTTATGTTCAGAAATGCTTTCATGAAACCTAGCAGCATCACACATTTTTCTCTTCTGAATTGTCAGTATGTTAATATTTAAGTGATACCAAATGTAAAGAAAATGATGATGTTTAGGGATGTGTTGTCTGTGAATGTCTATTCTTTAACACATAATTTCAGGCAAGAGTAACTGATGTTGCAGGCACAATGAGGGAGGACTGAATATCGACTGCTTTTTGGTGAAGGCAGTATATCAAAAATGAATCCTTTGGGCACTTGGATGATTTCATTTAGTTTATCAGGACTCTGTAGTAGAGGCTGAGTTATTAAAAATTGTGTAGGGGTTATTTTTTCTTTTATGATTTATGATGATTATAAAGTATATTTTAGCTTATACTGAACAGAACCTAGTTTATTTTCACTGATATATTGTTTTTTGTTAAATCAGCTTGCTGGATTTAAATTCAGAAGCATGATATGATGGTATAATACCAATTAGGCTGATATTTGAAAGTCTAATTGAAGCTGGGCTGAGAAAGATGATAGAGTCAAAAAGAGTAGAATGATAAAATAGGAAACTTCTTGAGTTACTACAGTAAACTGGCTACTGTGATCAGTGAGTGCATTAGTCTTCACTTCAAAGAGCAGACTTTCACTTCACTCAAAGTTGATCAAATACCTTCCCTCTTCATTTCTTCCAAATTGCTTATCTCTTGTTTTTACGTAGACCATGTTGTCAATTTACCTTGGATGGTTACCAGTTGGGAGGGGGGAGGGAGAGACCGGAGGAAAAGGTGCAGGGATTAAGAAGTACAAATTGGTAGGTACAGAATTGGGAGGCATGACGTTAAGAACAGTGTAAGAAATGGAGAAGCCAAAGAACTTATATACATGACCCATGGACATGAACTAAAGAGGGTGCGGGGGGATCGGGGGGTACTGGGTGGAAGGGGATAAAGGAGGGAGATTGGGACAACTGTAATAATATAATCAATAAAGTATGAGTATTTTTTAAAAAGAGAGAAAGGATGGTCTTTCTTCTGTTTGAATCAGACCCTAAGAGAAAACCTAGCATTTGAGGAACCTGAAGTAGTGACCCCTATCATTTATTTTATCTAGCTAAACATTTAGTACTCTGTGCCTATGTTCTATTGTCTAGCAGTAACTAGCACAATGGTGTAATTATATGGTTTGTTTTGTTATAATAGGTTTCAAAACACTCTATCATTTTGGTGCTGTTTGAATTGTGTTTACTATATCAACATAAACATATAAATTGAGTCAAATTATTTGCTTGGTTAACTGCAAACCACAAGTTATTACAGCGTTGTCACTTTCAAAATGTTGCATGACAGTAAAACCATTTGATTCCCTTTGTTCAGGTTTGAACCTCAAGAACTTTGTAATTATTTCCTATAGTATGTCAGGAACAGCTTTTTGAGAAGCAGTAGCTATATTCTATGGCACCATGCAAGGGCCCCACATAGCTATTTAAACCTACTTTATAATTCCCATAGCAGCTAGTGGCTTATTTGTAATAGATACTTTTTATTATTTTTTCTCTTTGCCTAAACATTAGACTCTTAATGAATTTAACTTTAAGAAAATTTCAAGTATTTTTATTAAGAAGTTACCACTCCTCATGATGTTTCTTTACTTTGAATTTTCAGTGGGCAAACTAATTATAGTTTAAACTACTGATAGTCTATTAGGTGATAGAATTGTTTATAAACTCTGCTGTCTTATAATCTCTTTTACTGTTTTTTTTTCCTTCTTCTTCAGGGTTTTACATAAAGATGAACAAAAGGATGTGCGATTTATATCTAACTTCTTCTAGCCATCTGATCCTACCACCTGCCTTTGGTTTCCGGCCTCCTCTCCTGCTGGCCTCCTTTGTCGGCTCTGCATGTGCCCTTGTTTCTCTCATTTTGCGTCCTTGTCTCTCTGCCACTAGTGAATGACAAGGGCAAACCTGAAGTCAGATTTCCCACATTCAGAGCCAGAGGACACAGAATATTTATTTTATAAATCATGCATTAAGAACACATTGTACTAATAATCTGCAAGATACGACTGTATTGCCTTGCATTCCTATGATAGAAGAAAAGAAATTCCTGGGCATTCAGTTGATCCTTGTAATTGTTTTCTGTTTTGGACATTATGATCCTCTTCCTCTTCTGTAACTTTATTTACATAAGATCAACTTTCAGGTGATTATATGCCAAGTCTCTGCCCAGTGGGTAAAAGGACATTCTTCTAATGCTAAAGCAATAGTGAGAGAAGTTTCTTTTTAATTTATTGCAAATGCAAAAGTAAGTTTCTCTGGGGACTGGCAGCTCAGGTATAGGTGTGTGCTGTTTTTCTTTCAATGCATCTAACAGGGAGTGAACAGAGAGGAGTTCACAGTGGCACTCTCTGGATTAGTCCTGGCCATAGTTTCATATTTCAGGTCAGCTAGAAATCACGAATGTCCTTCACATATTATCTACATCATTGCTTTCTGGAACATTGTCTGTAAAAACTAATTTTTTAAAAAATGACTGTATGTTACTTTTAACATCAGAAAAAAATTTACTAAAACTGCTGAAAAATTAAAATGCAATAGAAATGTACTTTGAATTTATGGATGATGTAGGATGATGAAATACCTTTTAAAGCCAGAATAATATAAGAAGTCATTAGCAAAAGAAATACAGACTCTAAATAAATTTTGAATTCTGAGAATGTAAAATGTAGAAGATAACTAAGTGACTAAAACATTTACTATATATGACGATGAGTTTAATATATATATACAAGAAATTAATCTGTTCTTGAAAATACCAATGAAAAATGTGGTAAGTGCTCAGCTAATAAATACATAAAGACCATGAACAGATGACTCACAAAGGGGAAAATGCAGGGAGTAAGAAAAGAATATGTATCTAATCAAACAGATGCAAATTACAACAGTAAGAAAGTGTCATTTTAAAATACATTTTAAGTAAGCAAAAAATTATGAAACCCAATACTGCCAAGAGTATGTGAGCACACATTGCTGATGAATTATAACTAGTATAGTCTTTTGCTTATAATTTGGAGCCCACATTAATGACTCAAATATCTTGTACTTTCTGACTCAATAATCCTGCGCTACTAGGAATCTTAATATCTTTGCTCTGAAAAGCAATATTAAAATTACTCCTTTTATTTTCTCCTAAAAAAAAGAGTTTGACTCCATGTAATTCTTTTTCTTCTTGTGTTTCTAATCAAAGTCATTTTGTCTCTATGGTACAGCAGCAGAACTCTAAAAATATACAGGCATCAGGGGTATCAAAAAAATCTGAAAAAATTGCTGACTTGACTGTTATTTTTACATCACTGTTTTGTTTAGTTTCTGGCACTTCCTAGAACTGTGAGTCCAGCAATCTGCCCTAATTTTCCATTTCTAAGTGCATCTTCCCACATGAATTAAGCATTTGTCACAGTTTCCCAAATTGATGTTATCAATTATAAACTCTTGTTTATAATTTTGGAACAAGATAAGATTATATATTTAAAATTAAATATTAGACTTTTTCATTGACCACTATACTTCACTTTCTTAACACTTCAAAACTATAGGCTTTCCTATATCCTAGGGTATAATTCAAGACCATGTCTGAAAGTTGTCTTATGAGTCTCACAGAGGAGAATATATTTTGATATCTATAAGATACATATGTCAAACACAGGGTTGATATTTTTTAAAAGTTGAGCAAATTTCAAAAAACAACTTGAAAATCATACTAATACATTTCAAAAATTAATATAAGCTAGAAAATACAGGGTGTTTCTTGGGTGATACAAAGATATACTTTATGTGTATATAGTTTTAGATATAGGTGTAAATATGGATATTGATATAAATATAGATCATGTCCTCCATTTGTTCTTATTAGTACATGACTCAAAAAATTTCTTAAATATCATGTTTCTCAACTTTCTTATTTGTAAAATTAGGAATAATAAAAGTATCTACCTATATTACATTAATGTATTTAATCAGGTAGTACACACAAAATCCTTAAAACAGCTCTGGCAAATAAAAGTTTACGTAAATATCAGCCATTATTATCATTATTATTATTTTTGATTGGCAGGATGTGTTGACTTTTTTTTTACTAAAAATCTTATATTATGGAAGTTTGTTGCATTATCACCTAAAGCATTCCTTGGGATAGAATAATGCATTTCTTTGAAATACATATATATATTTATTTATTTTTAAAGAAAATGGAAGGGAGGGAGAAGAAAAGGGAGAAAAGCATCTATATGAGAGAGAAACATTGACAGGCCACCTGTTGCATGTGCCCCGACTGAGAACTAAACCTGCAACTCAGTCATGTGCCCCAAATGGGAATTGAACTGGTGATTTTTGCCTCATGACATGCACATGACACCTAACCAACTGAGCCACAATGGTCAGAGCTAGAATAATGCATTTCAATGTAAATAATACATTACATTTTAATAGAAAAATATAATATTATCTCATTTAGATATTAAATCAGAAAAAAATAAGTGCTGTCTGTGGTTAGAGAGTTAGTAAATGGCATATCTGGGACTCGGGTTCTAATGTAAGCATTCCTTCCCAGATACTCATTTGTGACTTTTTAACCTAAATTTACTATTTAGTTAATCATTTAAAACTTTACAAAAAAATCCAAAAAAGTTTTGGAGCAGAAAGCGGTACATATAAAGACACTTGGGTACTTGAATGTTCTCACATGAAATAGGTATATCCAACAGTGTTACAAAAGTCAAACCAACTTGATGATTTTATTTATTTAAATCTATGATCCCATGCATGATACATGACCGAGAGTTGAAAGTGTCAGTGTGAAAATATAAATTACCGAATTATCTTTTAGAGGGAACATATCATGTTCAGACTTGCCCATTACATGGCAAGTATTAATCTAATATGAATCAGGGAATGTCACTTCAGAAAATTTTTCAACCATTCTCAAAATATTTGTGTGACAAATTATCTGAGATAGTACTTGAAGCTTCTGAGAAATACATGTGCTCTTTGTGTGTATGGAAAGCTAATAACAGTGAAAGATGGTGATGGGGTGGGCTAATGCTCTCCAACAAAAAGACACAAAACTCACCAGCCATCAAGTGGGCCTTGAGATACGTTTTATCAATGGTTGGGCTCCTAGTCATCATTGTTCAAATGTAGATATAAATTGTTTTCAGGTAAAATCTCTTGGAGAACATAGCTTTGATCTGAACCCAAATTGCATCAACTATTCCAAATTCAATTTTAGGCCTTAGGATCTGCTGGAGAATGTCTGAGTCTGTCAAGTAGACTGTGGCCGGCAGCAAAGTCCAAGGTGTGCTTGGCTCACACAGTTCCAGGCAGGTCAGGCCGAATGCCAGAGGATGTGGGTGGTGGTGAGTGATGGGTGTAATACATCATGATGTATTACATCTCTGACAGTAATTGTGGGAATAGGCCAAGATCAGGAGCAACAGTAGAAGTGAAGGCGGATCAAAGAGGACAAGACATTTTAGCACACATAATTGTGCACTTCACACTATGAACCATGCATAACCCCAGAATTAGCTTTCTTGCAAAAGAATAAGAGACTAGAAATGTTCACTCAAATGATCCACTATTGTGGAAAGGGAATGGGTATCAGAGAAGATTGTGATTCATGTTGTCTCTAAGATGGTGCCTTTCAGATTCAATAGGGCTGATGTGTGGGCCTGAGATCCTACCAGAAAATGCTGATGCTCTTGATCTGTGGACCACTTTTTATAGATGTCATGGCTCTAAAAGAGTTGTCTAAAACTCTTTTGACCCCTCTTTTGCAAATCTTTTGGAGTGATACATAGAATAATCTTATATCTGTATATACTTTTTAAACCATATACTTTGACATATTGAGCCTCCTTTGAGCCACTAATCTTTAAAGCAAGTGAAAATTCTTACCTAGTTATGTTGCAGAGAGGTTAGAGTTAATGTATATATAAAGTATCCAAAGCTGATCCTGGCTCATTGTAAGTATCCCCAACCAATAGCAGTGACCTATATAATTAATATATACAAAAAAGCAGGGTAATTCAACTACAATACATTTTGATCATTTGAATTCAGACTCAAAATAACAAAAATAAAAGGCAACTCTCATGACTAAGGATATTCATAAAAGAGTATCAAGGACTTAGGGTATTATAAAAAAGTAAATAAAATCTTATGTTGCATGAATAGATATAAATATCTATATTAAGAATATACTGGAGAGACATGTCTGACATTTCCAAGAAGATATTTTAAACTCAAAAGATACTTATCTATTTGTTAGTAAATTGTACTTGCAAATACTTTGGCCAACTTCAAATTTATTATTCTTATTCTGGTATGCTAAGAGATGGTGCACGGTCAGAGTAGGGCAGACTTGATGGCAATTTATCCAAAGGCATTTCAAGACAGAAGTGTTAGAAAAGAAGTTAGCATGTATTATCCTAGAAATAAGGAAGTTTGAAAGCAGGTGAGTGGGATAGAATGGAAGAACCCTATCAATGGGTAAAGAAATCCTCTTATCTCTGTCTTACTACTGGTAACAATACTGAGACTGACAGACAGAAATTAAAGATTGGCTGATTTGTACTTAACAAGAAAAGCTATTTCTTTTTTTTTAAGATTTTATTTATTTATTTTTAGAGAGGGAAGGAAGGGAGAAATAGAGAGAGAGAAACATCAATGTGTGGTTGCTGGGGGCCAGGTATGTGCCCTGACTGGGAATTGAACCTGTGATGCTTTGGTTCATAGTCCACACTCAATCCTCTGAGCTATGCCAGCCAGGGCTGAAAAGCTATTTCTAAACAATCAGTTTACTCATAGAGTACATCCCTCCTATAGAATGTGTAAGCAAATACTTTATTCCATCACTCAAGGAATATCTTACACCAGGCTTCTGATAAAACTGTAGATTCTACCTCTACATTCTGCTATTCAAATAGAGTAGATATTAATAAAGACATAGTCAAGAAATACTCCTTAATTGGTTTGATATCCAACAAAAGAAATTATTTTCTTAAAATTCTAGAACTTTATAGCAATAATAAGATACAATAATCTGTAATGGTTTAAAGGTTTTTAAATAGTTAATGGAACTTTATCTTATTTAATGTAACTTTTTAAATTCATCATTTTAATTTTCAATTTTTATTTACTTCTTCTAATTTGTTTATATAAAATTTTACCAAATTTTGTGATTGAAATGTAAACATGTTTTTTTAACATTAGTGACATTTTAACTGATATTTTTCTTAGAGTATAGTAAAAAGTCTTTTATTTCTTTCTGGTCTGGCATTTGTTGATTTATTGAAAGAGACATTTTATGTGCAAAACCTTAAAAATGATGCATATATATGTAAATTTTATGACTATCAATCTATCTATATGAATCAGTACACATTTATTCACTGATACTTTGAGTTCTTTGATAAGTTTTTTACACATCCCATCTTCCTTGAATCAATCACATTCATATGATTTGCAGTTTTGCTAATTCCATAGTGGAACATAACTCAAGAATATTATGAAGCAATCTGAATGAAAAATGTTTCTAGTCTCGCTTTCCCTCCTCCCCAACCACTACCAGGTATCAGGAATGCTTTCAGCTGCAAATAGCCAAAAAATGTCTTCCTATGTCTTATGTAATTTTTTTCTTTTATTTTTCCCTCTTTCCATCATTCCTTTTCCTTTTTTCTCCCTCCCTTCCTCCCTTCTTCACTTCCTGTCTTCCTTCTTTTCTTCCTTCCTTCCTTCGTCTCCATAAGCAAGAAATGTGGAGATAATCACAGGTGCCATTAAGATGGTAACATTCTGCCCTGGCTGGTGTGGCTCAGTGGATTGAGTGCTGGCCTGTGAACCAAAGGGTTGCCAGTTCAATTCCTAGTTGGAACATGTGTCTGGGTTGCAGGCCAGTTCCCTAATAGGTGGTGTGTGAAAGGCAACCACACATTGATGTTTCTCACCCTCTCTTTCTCTCTCCCTTCCCCTCTGTCTCATAATAAATAAGTACAATCTTTTTTAGAAGGTGGTAACATTCTCTCTAAACTTCTCTTGGCCTTTTCAGTATTTTCACAAACAGTTGCACAAGTTCAAACATTATACTCACATACTAGGGACATCTGCCTTTTTTCTGAGAGTAGCAAAGTTTCCTACTTGCCACCAGTCAATGAATGTTATGTATCAATGGCCAGAACTGTGTCAGATAACTACCCCAGTTTCCTAGTATTTTAGCTGACCTTGCCCCTATAGTGAATTTTTAGAAGAGTTGGGAATGGGAATTGCATTAGCAAAGCAATGGTATCTGCTAATGCCATCTTTTACTAATATGTCTTTACTGAGGCATTCTAAAGGTTTGGATGTAATTTTCATAAATTCAAATCATCCTTTTTGTATTCATCTTTTATTAGTATTTGTAAAATTAAGTTTTGTAATTACAATAATAATCACAACTGACAAATGAATGCTTTTTAAAATAAATACAATACATTTTGACAAACATGCAACTCGCTGATGAGATCGGAAGTGCATGGATGTGTTTCAGATTCACTGTGGCCTGGGAGAGCCAGTGTTTCCTGGACACTGATTGAGTGTATCTTGGAGGGAAATGATCAGGTAATCCAGGAATGGGATTATGTGGTGGCTCGTTAAGAAATATAAAATGATCATGGCTAAAGTGTTTCTTATGTTATCATCAACATCACTTAAAATTATATATGTATAAATATATATAAATATATGTGTGTGTATGTGTGTGTGACTGACTTGGTATTCATTCTGGATTGACAGGGAGTATACTGTATACATTTTTTTAAATGTACATTTAAAAGTCTCTAATTTAAACACAGTATTCTAGAGCAGATTTTCACCAAGTGTGCTGCAAGACTTTTTTAAAGCATATAGTACATTACTACTCAGTCAAGTATTGACTTTTTCCCCCTTAGAATGTCACATTAAAAAAATGACAACAGCCAACACAGCAATAGCCATCCTGTATGAAGGAATCAAAATTATATATATTTTTGTCGGATCTACAAAAATATATTTTTTGGTTTCCTGTGGAATATTAGTAATTAGTTTATGTGTGCCATGAGATGAAAAAGGTTGAAAAGTCACTGCACTGTAACAAATGCCAAACAGGTAATACAACTTGTCTATGATCTCTTCGAGGGACCAGTCTGCGTCTTATTCAACATGTGTCTCCAATAACCAAAATGCATTTAATACATGAAAAAGTCTTACTAAAAGTTGCAGTGAATGCTAATGATGATGATGTTACCATACTATATGAGTGATATGGTGTCAGTTTTTTAATAACCTAATCCTTATCAATTTCATGTCTGTAACTTCTCTATATGTTTGGGTGATGCAATAGTTACTCATTTGTTTGATGGGAAGTGCACTGTGTGATTTGGTATTCTAGGGTTTGACATTATTTACTAGGCAAGTACATGCCAATATCGACCCATTTTCTGCATGATTAAAATTTTCTACAAATAGCTAATAATCCTAGATCATTTGGCTAAGAGCAAAGACCTACTGATATCAAAAACAGCAAGAATATGCTGATGATACTAATTCATAATAGTAAAAGGGATAGACTGTAAATATTTAAGTGGAAAAAAAGTCATATGCTTTTTCTGTTAGAGAGCAGAAAACACAAGTGTTATTTCCTTTGACAGATGATAGAGCTTCCTATTTCTGTTTATGTTAACATCTGGAGCTGCCATTACTTTTATTTTGTCTGTCCCTATATGTTTATAGCTTGAGGCAATAATTCACTCAATTTATATGAATTCATTGCATCACCAGTTTTGCTTCTCTGTATATATTCATAGGGTTTGGTGAAGTTGTTTTAATTAATAAACATTTTTCCAGTACATTATGTGGGATTAGGTAATTTTAGTTTTAAACTGTCTAAATTCAGGCTGGGTCATATGCTTAACATTAAAAGTTTTGTTCATGGTCCTAATGGGATTGCTGTATGGATATTTCTAAGGTCATTAAAATTAGTCATTCTATAGCAGTTTTCTTATTCTGTAATGACAGAACTTATAATTAGTCCAGTGGAAAACAAGTGCATATCTAATAGGTATCAATAATAATCATTAATGTTTACATGTACTACACAGGCAAAGCTCGATATAGTGCAGGTTCAGTTGCAGAAAACCATCATAAAGAGAGCACCATGATAAAGCAAGTTGTGTTGCTTTTGCTGGTGGAGAGTCTTGCTTTCAATAAAGTGAGGCATGCCTGTTGTCTCTTCAATTCTAGTTCATCCAGAAAGCTGTGATGTGGTGGATATCCAGGAAAGTGACCTAAAGACATAGTTAAATACAAGTTTTGACAAATTTGATAATAAATTTTACATTTTGTACAGCATGCTCCTGAAGTTAATGTGTAGCAATAGAGTGAAATGATAACAGCATACAACTTTTTGTAAGATACAAAACACCATAAGCATGAGAAGTAAAATGTTGAAAATAAAAACATGGACTAAATGTGTAACTGTAATTCTTCTTAATTCCTGAATTCTAGAAATTAAAAAAGCAAAACATTGTATCTCTATCTTTTACATTCTGATTTTTTGTGTTTGTTTTGTGTATGTGTGTATGTTTGTGTGTTTTGTGTGATACAAATTTGGAAATTTATACCAATTTGACCATAAAATCTGTATGTGAGAAAATATAAGAAATTGACTGAAGTTTTTTTTTTTAATATGGGTCTCTATTGTATTATCTACCAAGAATGTAGAGGAGGTAATTGACAGTTGAAATTGACCAGGTAAAGACTGTTTCTCAAAACATTGTTTCTGGATTTGATACAACAGAATTATCTGGAGTGCTTATTGCAAAATAAAAAAAAAATCTATGCCCTTCCCCCAGAGATTTAATTTAGTACAACTGAGGTGTACATGGATATTTACTTTAATATATGCAAAATTGAATCTTAAGTACACAATGTTTTGAGAATCATTGACTCTTAATTTTCCATATTTTTCCAAATGCTTTACCACATTTGCCTAACTAAAAAATAACATTTATTGTCCCCATTTAAATATCCTTATTATAGTTTAATTCTATGATGTGACTATGAAGGACATTTCTGAAGGTTGTCATACAAAACATTCATTCAGGACGTTATACATCATACCTCTTAGTGGTCTTTGCATACAAATACATATGAAGATTCTTCATGAAGATGTTTCTATAAACTGAATACTTAGCATGTAACAAGACCTGTGTATCATTTACCTTTGACTATACAGGGCTATGCTGGGCAACCTCTGTGGTAGTCTCCAATGATCCAATGCACTAACTATTTCCAGTGTTTTAAAATGCACTATTTCCCTAGCACCAGGTACTATATATCTTATTTACATTAATTATCTCTTTTCAAAAGACAGATGTAGGGTTTGGTTTGGCCTGAAATAAATGAATTTTCTCTACATTCTCATTTTGCAATCATTGACCACTTCTCTTGCTAGTTTTATGTAAGTGCATGGAAGGTTCTGGAATATTTTTCTGGTTGTACTTGAAGGAGGAATTATTACACAAATAAGTGCCAGGGAGCCAGGGATTTGCTTCCACATCACCATGCACCATTGGAGGCATTACTCTCATTTCTTGTTTAAATAAACTTCTCCCAAACCCCCAGGCCTAAATTAAATCAAAGTAGTTTTAGAGCTCAAGGACAGAATAAGTCACTATGAGAAAGTAGGACAAAAGAAATCAGGCATGCCAGATGGAAAATTCAGACTAGCCAGCCAGTATCTTTGAAATGTCAGTGCTGTATAAAAAGGTTTTGGAAGCCATCAATCAGCTGTGGCTCTGGAAACAGGAGTGTGGCTATAGAAGTTAGTCTTTTGTCACTAAGCCTTAGAAAATTATTTTCGAAGTGGGCTATATTTGAGGGCACTTACGTAAGTATACCTAAGGATCTGAAAAAGAAGGGTACGGAGGAGGAATTTCTAATAAGATCCCTGTAGTGACTAGGAAAGAAAGCCCTTGTTTTCATTAGTAGTAGGTTCTGACATTAAAATCCCCTGGATGTATTTTACTTTTGTGTTATAATTTGACCTATTTACTAAAATAGACAAGATTTGAACCTGACTTTCTTATGTTACCATTTATTTGTGGCACAAGATTAAAAACTGATATGTTTCTCTTTTGGTCATGACAACCAGCTCATAATCTTATGGCAATATTCATTTATTTCAAAATAAAAGTATAAAGCAAAAGCCTGTGGTTGTCAGGAATGGAGGAACCGCAGAAAGAAATGGCTGCAGAAACCTTAATGGTGCAGGAATGCTCTGTAGAAAAGCCTTTAGTACACCAATTTCTTTGGGGTGCAGGCATGTCCTGAGTTCACGCTTACCCTTAAAAAATAAAGTCTTCTCAGCCTTTAGCTGTTCCAACCTAACTGAATTAACACTAGCTAGCACATACAAGTAACAATATTAATATTATTTAGCATTTATAAAACACTCCTTATTTAACAGGCTAAGTTATCATCATATATTTATTTAATTTTTAAAACAGTGCTTTGAGGCAGATACTTGTGTAATTCCTATGAGGAAATGGATTTTATACACCTGCGTGATTCCTTCCTTCATCCCTGCCCCACAGAGATTTTTAATATTGTTGAAGTATGAAGACTATTGATTAAATGGTAGCTCATAGCACAGCCTATGGGGTTACCAACTGGTTTCAAATACTGGTTCCCTTACTTCCTAACTGTCAAACCTCAGATAACTGATGCATCCTGACATTTGAGTTTCTTGGTATATAAATGAAAATTGTAAACAAAACTATTCTGTTAATCTAATAAGATAGATCATAAAAAACTGCCTAGAACAGAACCAAACACAGTGCATTAACTCAATAGATGTCAGCTGTATTTATTTGAAGCTTCTCCAAGATTTACAAGCAAGAAAAGCACAATTTTAAAAGTTACTTGGTTAATTATTTTAACTGAGCAAGTTAATTATTACAAGATTAAAAAATAAAAACAATTTCTGCCTTTATATAATTAGGTAGAAATAATAAATAATTACATATAGAATACATCATAATATTAGCAATGCATTATGCAATACTGTAATGTAATAAAGTAATAACATTTTATTTAACTGGGCTAATCAGGGAAGATTTTCATCAAGAGATATTTTTAGAGTGGTTTTAAGGAAAACTTTATATATAAAACATGGCAATTATCACAAATTTATAAAATACAAAAAGGTATGAAAAGTAAAGTAAAATTATACCTAGGTTGTTAACCCAGATTTTAAAAATATAATAATGTTTTGGAATATTATGCTCCTGGCATGTGTATGCAACATACATTTTTAAATAATATTTAATCATTTCTTAGATAGAAATTTTTGTTGTTTTCCCCATTTAACATCACTTCATAAAAAAAATGATAGTTTTTTAAATGTGGTTTCTCTGAGTAAACTAAAGATAAGAAAATAGCATTCCTTGGTTTTGGGGTGGAGACTGAAGAACAGGTAGTACAGATAAGAAAATAGCAAATGAGTTTTACTCAGTGAAGGATGGGGTAATTTATTTGGTTTAGAAACAGCAGGAAATAAAATTCCACATTCCCAGGTGAGAATTAACATCGAGCCCTGCAGTACAGGCAGGGTGACACTCTGGTGCAGTGGCAGATATATGAGAAGCCTCAGCTCACACCACAGTAACTATTCAGTACCTCAGTAATCTCAAGTTTGCTACTTAATAGTCACTTCACCTTTAACCTGTGGCTTGACCCTCCCCTTGCCTTGTTTCTTCATGTTTAAAAGAGGATATCTGAAAGATAGGCCCCAAATCAAGCATGTTCCATTCTAAGCCAAATATGTCCCAGAGCCACCATGTAGAACAGAGGAGGTGGGGTCTGCGAATGCTTTCACAAAATTGGAAAGCTTTGGGCAAAGGAAACACTCTGGAATATGAGCTGTCAGGGCCACGCTTAACATCTTGTTCTTCTTAGTGTCCTCCACTGATGGCCAAATCCGCATAGATACCGGATATAACCCAGAAATGTATGAAACAGTAAACGGCGAATAAGATTGGAGTGGAATTGACACCCAGATGGTCATTGATTTAGATAAAACATGTTTTCTGAAGTGGACTCTGATACCTATTTGTTTTCGTTGTCTGGCAAATAGTTATACGTTTTTCCAGAAACGGGCAGTAGAACAAAGAGAGCAAACATGTTGAGGTTTGTTTATGTGACTCGGTTCTTTTTAATCGCGTCGTCCCCTTTGCATGGATATAGGGACTGTCCCTGGGAGAACACAGCACATGCAGGGGCAACCAGTCAGAGCTGTGTGTGGAATGAAATGTTAGGGACGGGAAAAGACTTGTGCTTCTGGTTAAGATAGAATAGCAGAAGCTGGGAATACTCTCCTGCTTGAAACAAATAAATATTGCACACAGTGTATGAAGCAACAGCACTCACAACATTAGGCATCAGGCAGTGGAGGGAAGTTATCAAGGAGAGTTGGGAAACAAAAGCCGTGACTCATGAGGTTGCCCAGCTCACTGCCTAGATCAAGGTTCCAGACTTCTGTGCTGAGAAAGGGAACCCAGGCAGAGCAGGGCTGTCTCCCAGCCTTGGTTGAGGAGATGGGGCTGGGAGTTTGGGGAAGCCAAGGTCTGTTTCTATTGTTCTTATTGTTAAGCTACTTCAATTTGGATTTCAGTCATTTTACGGAGAAGATACCTAATGCACCTTCTTATATGCCATTTTCCTGTCCATGTTCTTATTCCTGAGTTCCTTTTAATGTCAATTGTACCTCAGGCATGGCTGAAGTCACATAGAATGATCGGACAAGTGCCCTTTATTATGTAGCCTCAAGTATATAAGCTGCAAGAACGGACAGGCTTTAGAGTGGTTTTCAAATTAAATTGTTAAATTGTGTTTTTTAACTTAGTGCTTTCTGAAAAATCTATTCTTCTGCGGACAGGCTTGCAGCTACCTTCTATTAGAGCTGGAAATTGACTTTCTAGGCACTGACACTTGACAGGATGTTTATTTTCTGGTTATAACAATTGCCAATTGTCCACCAATTTCTCTTCTCAGGGAAATAACAAAGGTCAGCTGTGAAGAACTGCATTCTCTGTAGCATCTCTCTGACAATTTCTTTACATCCACATTTGATATTGGTACTTCCCTTGTTTCCCATAAAAAATTAAGACAACCAATGAAAACACTGTCATGGAGGGTGGGGCAGTGTGAAGACAAAGGGGCTTGCACGGTATTCTCAACCTGACTATGAAACCGACCCCCAGTGAGGGTGGGATGTCAGCTCTGAGGCACTTTTTTTTCTTGTTTCGATAAAGCTCTGCAGCTTCGAGATAAAATGTAACCTTGCAGTTGCTAAGGTAACTGGACTTTTTTTTTCTCCTTAGGAATAGCAGAACAAATTAAATGAAGAAAACTTCTTTAAATTGTCAATACGTGGATGCCCTAAAGGCTACAATAGCTAAATGGTTCATTGGAACCGTAGGTAACCCTACAGGGACAAGCCACCTCAGAGATGTATTTGCTGTCGATCTGATTTGTTTCTTGAGCCATTTCATGCACATGGATAAAATCACAGTCACCCCTCCTTGTCTAGTTTTCACAGCCTTTCTTCACCTTGTTAATTTTCTGCAACTTAATGGCTATCCATGTTCATGGGAAGAATTTTAGACACAATAAGATATGATAAGGATAATTGCTGGCTATGGTGTACTTCATAATCTTCACACATTTAGAATCCTGTGTTGCCATTTCCCTGTTGCTGCTGTCCCCTGGGGCTTCTTTGTGGTGCGGCATCACTCACCTCTCGTCACTCTGTTGGCAGGATTATTTATGAAAATATATGGAATCACAGAGTAATGGTTTTTACATGACAATCCTTGTGTTTGCTTTCAAAGTATCTCCATGTATTTTGACATTAAAACAAAGTAATATCCATGATACTTCATGATTTTCTACATTTTAGATATTTTTCTATAAAGCTTCTGAAATTAGAATGCATCCTCCAACTGATGATACTTTAAAATTTCCATTGGCTGCTGCTTTCCTTTTTAGCTATTTGTAAGGTATGTATATGATAATCACAGATGCCATAGACTGGATGAAATATAGTATTGACTTATTGATTTGAAAGACTTTTGGTAAAACATTCCCTGTAAACTGCCTTCTACTTGTCTTACTAACCTAGCACTTCACCGACAAAATGTAATGAGTTTCTAGGCCTGTCTTGAATGAAAGCCGCTCTCACAGCAGTGTTGTTGTCATAGATGTTTTCATCCGCAAGTGGTCCGGGGGACTGTTCGGGTGTCACACAGTCATTTTTCTCTGTCTTCCTGTACAAACAATGCTTCAAAACAAACCAGTAAACATCAAAAGAGTTTATTCTGAATATTCTAGGCAGGAAAAGCTTTGTTTGCTGGCTAGCTGTGTTTCATTGATCGTGCCTCCATCCTGTGCCGGGGCATCTGGTTAACAACTAACACACATTCATAGGAACCTGACCTGGGACAGCAGCTCTGGCTGATGGTGGGCTTTGGAGGCAGGTGACTCCAAAGCAAGTCCCTCAGTAGCCATGCCACCCAGGAAGTCAGGTAATCTCTCTCAAACTTAGATTCCCATCTGAAAAGAGGGATACTTACTTCACTGATTTGATAGTTGTTCAAAGATTAAACTGAATGAAATGATGTAACCCGCCACAACTGGTGCTCAATAAATGCTCTTTTCCCTTTTTTCCCCTCTATACCTACCAATTGAGTTAAATTTTCTTTTTTACCAAATTATGGAAAATACCAAGTTCTCTTGTCACCATTTTGAAGTTATTATTATGATCTCAATATTTCTAATATGATAACAATTTGTAACTAGGAACTGTTAGTTTTATTTAAGTTGGTAGGTTTAAAGAACTGAAGCAGATAACTCATGAAGCCCAATCTAAGGAAAGTAAGATTTTAATATTAATTGTTAAAATAATTTTATAATGTCTATAAGCAAGAGATTACATATTTCACATGCACAGTACACTTTTTGTAATTTTACATTTTATTGAATTCCAATCACATTAGATGATTAAAGAATGTTGCACTTCAGCCCAGCTTTCAAATATTTCCCAATATTACTTCTTATGTGTGATATTTTTAGCACTACTTCTGCCGTTCACCACCCCTGGTCCACCTGTGGTGGTAAAGTGTTCCAGGCAGTCATTCCCATTGGAAACTTTGTTACTCTCTGGGAGCTCTTTTAAAAGTATGAATCGATTTAATTTTTCTTCAGCAATTACTTCCAATTTTCCAAATGTGTATCATTATTAATCTATTTGAGGAGCAAAGAAGATTGAATTTTTATATGGCCTATTAAGAAAAGTACTTAAATATTCTTCAAATGATTCTTTGTTCCCAATTCTTATCTGGTCATGAATTTAATCAAGAACCCAAGAACCTGTTGATGAAAAAGAAACATAATATCATTGTCAGCATATTTGCATTATGCTTACAGTGTTAAAGTACATTATGTATTTCAAGGCAAAATATATTTTAAAAATGCTTGGTCACAACTTTAATCCAATGATATTGAGTAAAGATCTGAAATGTAATATAAATACAGTGATAACCATAGCTTTGGTTGTTTAAGATGTTCTTCAGTTGTGGTAACATATGACCTAGAAAATATCTCCCAAGGTTCATTCCAGTCACTCCTATACTATTATTCAATTTATTTGAATATCTCCAGCACAATAGAACATTCCTTAGAGACAGTGTGTGTAACTATCTTGTCCATTGGAAGTTATTTATTAAATATTTGAAAGTCTTTTCTAAATCAAATGAGATTGACTCTTTGGAACTTGTACTTCATGGTTTAATCAAAGAAACTTACACTTCAGTCTCAGTTTCATTTCTTTCAGATCAATTTATTACTGTTTTATTTTTTTTGAACCATCAACTTTAGAAAACTAAAAATAAGGAAAACATCATTTGCTACCTGGCTCCAAATACATCTGTACATAACAAATAGCTTAAATAAAGATCTTACAGAATTTTCATCAACATTTTTTCAGCTCACCTCATAATTTACTTTGTATACTTTAAAATTGAAAACTAAAATTGTGTCAAATGTGTTTTAGAATGCTTATATATTATTATACTGTAAAGTCTATTTTAAATACTTGATATAAATATGCAAAAAAGAATAAAATACTATTTAAATAGAATGAAGCATATTTTGAAAGCATCCACTTTGATACTTAATAATTATTACTGTGTAGCATATTTTATTTCATATTAAAAAAGAATGAGGGATGATTATGAAAGCATATCCAGTATAATAATTATCTTTTTAATCAGAACAATATTTAGTATGTAGTTATTCAGAATAGATTATTCACTTGTAACTGGATATCATAATTTTGTAAATTGAGACCCTGGAAGATACTTAATATGCTTACAGAAACATAGAAAATAAGAATGCACTTAACAGATTTTGGGAGACAGTACTGCATAATGGAAAACATACATTTTGAAGTTAGATGTGGGACTGTCACTCTGCACTTCATCTTGGAGCATACTTGAACAATTTATTCACCTTCTCTGTACCTCATTTTCCTTTTTTTGCACAATGGAAAAAATAATCCTTGTATTATTTTACTTAGTTAGCTACTGTTGCCTAAGTACCCACTCCAAAACTTAGTGACTTGAAATAGCAAGGGCTTGTTATGGGTCACCAGCCTATAGCTCACCAAGGTTTGCTTGTGCTTTTGAAGGCAGTTGTGTGGATTAACTAGGTGATTCAGCTCGTCTTGGATCTGGTGGTTGACTGACTGAACTCTGGTATAAAGTGGCCTAATGCTGAGAAAACGGAGCTCTCTTTCACATGGTGATGTTCCTTCAACAGGCTGGCTCTGACATGTTCTCACAGCAAAGATGGGCACCCAAGAAACTGAGAAACAGCACACAAGTTTTCTTGAAATTGGCATACTGCCAATTCTGTTGTGTTCTTTGGCCAAAACAAGTCACAAAACCAGGCCACATTCAAGTAGTATGGAGCAGACTCTGCTTCTTGAGGGAAATAGCTTTAGAATAGTAAACTCTGTGAATAAAGGGAAGAATAAAGAATTGTGGTCATTTTTGCATTCTATGAGGGAGTACTGCCCCCCAAAACCAGAATTATCATCTGGAGGGCAGGTCCCTTGTATTACAGGCTTCCCTCTCTAGGTGGGTGTTCTAGGATCCCATCTGTTTCAGTTTACCAGCTGGCATTGCAGTGAGAGGCTGCATTCGACTTCAGTGAATTGTTTTTTTGGGGGGAAGGCTCTTTTCAACATGTTTGCTCATTTCATGATGATAGGTGATTTGCCAACACACCTGCTCACACCACACTGAGTGTTCAGCAGTTTTTGCCCCAAAACAACATGACTCTTGTGCCTCACCACCCTATTCACTCAATCTTGCCCTGAGCAACTCTTTTGTGTTTCCCTGGATGAAAAAATCCCCAAAGGGAAAAGTTCAGCTGATGTGGAAGGGGTGAAATAAAAAACAACAAAAACACTAAAAAGCATCAAAATTGGTGAGTTGAAAAACTATTTTGAGCAGTAGAAAAAAATCTCAATAGGTGTATTGCATCAAATGGAGAGCACTTTGAAGGTGACTGAAGTTTAAACATGTAAGAATAATATAAATAAATTCTCTTTTGGGTGGTCCCCACTCATACCCTAGTCCCTATCTGGCAGCTTAATATTATCTGTACAAGAGCACTCCACAGAAAGTTATATGCTCAATAAAGGTAATTAATTTAATGTAGATGTGTTACTAAACAATATCTTACAATATGTTTTTAAAAAGATTTTATTTATTTATTTTTAGATGGGAAAGGAGGGAGAAAGAGAGGGAGAGAAACATCAGTGTGTGGTTGCCTCTCCCACACCCACCACAAGGGACCTGGTCCTCAACCCAGGTGTGCCTGGACTGAGAATTGAACCAGCGATCCTTTGGTTCACAGGCTGGCACTCAATCCACTGAGCCACATCAGCCAGGGCAATATGTTTGTTCTTTTGTTTTGTTTTTCTTTTATAAGGCCTACATATGAGTAATCATTTAATGTTTTGCATGTTCTTCTAAACCTGCATAAAATTATTTGATTCAAATATAAAAATTCAAATAGGTCAAATTTTATTATAAGTATTCATGGAAAATATTACTTTTAAAAATTATGTTCTCAGAATTTTGGTCAAATATATGTTTGGTGAGAAAAATATGTTTATACAGAATGTTTACATGGATTGGATATTTTCATTGTGCTATTCATTTATTAGTATATGTTTTATTTTTTCCTTTGTGGTGCAATAAAGTATATCAAAATAAAGTTGTACCTTATTATTAAGTTAATTATTTTTGTTTATTTAAAAATATTTTGAAGTAATTACAGACTTGATGAAAAGTGGTAAAAATAGGACAAAGTTTTTGTAGATCTCCAAACACTACTTCCACTAATATTAACAGTGTACATAGCCATGGTACAGCTTTTGAAACTTAAAAAGTAACATTGGCAAAACACTATTAAATAAGGTACATATCTTATTTATATTTCCCCTAATGCTTTTATTTTTCTGCCCCAAGATCCCGTCTAAGCCCCCATATTGCATTTAGTTTTTTCCCTTATCCTCTCTAGTTAGTGAAATTTCCTTAGTTTTTTACTTCATGAACAACACATTTTACACAGTGCTTATTGGTTACTTTGTAGAAAGTTCCTCAGCTTGGGTTTGTTTGTTTTTTTCCATGATTGGCATGCAACAGTGTGCTTTTTGAACAACGACACCATGGAAATGACGCTGTGTTCTCCGTGTGTCACATACAGGGGGTCATGATGTCAGTACGCCTCCTTGCTGGTGATGTTGACCTGCTCCCTTAGTAAAGCGATGTCTGGGAGGATTCTCTATTGCAAAGTTACTACCTTTCCCTTTTTAATTAATAAATATTTCTCTTCAAGGAAATACTTTGAGACATGCAACCCTCACATCCTGGTGTCTTGTCTAAACGTCATTCTACAATATAGGAACAAGGACCCCTTGGAAAATTAGTTGATTCTAGATGGGGCAGGAGAAATACAACATGAATATACAACATCTTGTAGAGAAGTTTATAAATTACTCTAAAAAAATGAGTCAAACAGAAGAAACTCTTGATGACTGAAGCTAAAATAACTTGAATGACAAAATAAATATAATCTTGGAACCCTGGCTGGCGCAGCTCAGTGGATTGAGCGCGGGCTGTGAACCAAAGTGTCACAGGTTCGATTCCCAGTAAGGGCACATGCCTGGGTTGCAGGCCATGGCCCCCAGCAACCACACACTGATGTTTCTCTCTCTCTCTCTTTCTCCCTCCCTTCCCTCTCTAAAAAATAAATAAATAAAATCTTTAAAAATATATATATATATAATCTTGGGTATTAACCCATAGAATAATGCACACACTGAAGTCCATACTGATATAAGTATTTAATTAAATATATAAACCTATCATTCAAGGTGAATGTCTTAGCTTGGACTACATAACAAAAGACCATAGACTAGGTGGATTAAATAGCAGACATTGTTTCTCACTGTTCTGAAGTCTGGGAAGTCTAAGATCAGAGCACCAGCATGGGGGAATACTAATGAGAGTCTTCATCCTGACTGGGGGACCACTAGCTGCCTTCTTTCTATTTTCCTGCATCAAGGACAGAGAGACAGCTCTCATGTATCCTCATTTTAATAAGGTTGCTATTTACCCCATGAGGGCACCACTCTGATGACCACACCCAAATCTAATTACCTTCCCAAGCCCTCACGTCTAGATGTCATCACACTGTGGATTAGGACTGCAACAAATACATTTTGGCCGGCACAAATATTTAATCCAGTGTTGGAGAGGATATAGATATTTCTTACAGAGGAATTTGGTTAATAAAACCAAAAGGATGGGGGAGATAAAAAATCACTACTAGGCAAACAATCTAGTGTTGATATTTGTCCACTGATGGATCTTGAAATTAGTAAGCAAAAATTTGAAGAGAAACTGAATTTGCATATTATCTTTCATTTAAAAAACTAATAATAAAATACATCTTTGAAATGTATTAGTGTTTCTTTCTCTACCTATGCAGTTTTCTTACCACATATCCAGATGTCATCATTTTCAATACATTAATCTCTAAAGAGAGGAGAGTATTCAATTTTTTTTTTATTTTAATCTCTGAACAAAATAACCTGGTTTCTTGGTGCTCCCAACAATATGTTCTATAGCTTTATTAGCTTGGTACTGCAGGTATAAAATACAAAATCTCAACTTGTGTTTTCTTCACCAGTTCAAAAAGGCCCATGCCCTGTCCTCTGGCAGAGCAACTATTAGAAAAACACAGGTTGTAATGATGTTCGTAAATCTAACCAGCTGCACGTGAATTGAAGCATGGGGCTAGATTTAAAAGTGGCATAAAATGGCAAAGGACACATAACCATATCTTCCTTATTTTAGAATATTCTATGTTTACATATTTTTGTATAAAGAAAGTAGACACATCCTAAAAATTAAAAGAAAATAGCCATCATCATAATTCCCCATGCACTTTTGCTTTATATTTATATGATTAATGGCATATAAATTCAATTAAAGAACAGTCAGATAAGTTAAAAATTTGAATTACAAAATTTTAAAGCTTGTAATAAGTTGACAGAAGTCACTTAGCTGAAGATGTTCATTCAAAATACATGAAAGTTTTAGCACAGAGGTAAGGAACTTCTTATATTTGCTATGGTCTTACCCTTTTATTTACTCTGCAGTGATCTGCTCATGATTAAAGAAGTTTGGCTTGTTTAGAAGATGGACAACTTTATTTTCAGAATGAGTTATTAGCAAATAGAAATTAGCAAACTAATGATAATTTTAATAGCCAATTTTAATATTTAGCATATCAGATTATAAAGCATAGTTAAAATATTCATAGCTTCTTATACAATTGTAATCATAATAAAAGGGTTATGAATAAGTAGCTGTGGAGAAAATACATATGTTATTGGTGAGTGTAATAGTTTGGAATAATAATGCTTAAATCTAAATATCATTGTTTTAGATATTCCTTAATTCATGGGTGATTCATTGATTAGTTCACAGGCACAATGCAAAATGAGACTCCTAGGTCCCTGTCCCTACAGAACTTATTTGTAGTCAAATGAATGAAAATTAATAAGAAACAGATCTTTCAATATTTAGTTTTTATTTTGAAAAGCTGTTATATAGGAGAGATATGTCTATTAGGAAATGAATTTAAGCTGAGGTTGACTGAAAAAATAAAGGAACGAGTCAAGGGAATAGGGTCGGAACATTCCGAGGAGGGCAGCAGCCGCTGTGTGAGGCGCTGGGGTTGAAACGGGCCGTGGTGCAGGGGCACGGGAGCAGTGGAGAGAGGGCTTCGGGTAGGCACAGTTTGAAGAGTTTGGATTAATATTTTAAATGTAATAGGAAATCATTGAAGGACTCAGTGAGGAGAATTTTATGTATGTTTTTAAAGAATCATTCTCACAGCTGTGAGGGGTAATGATGGATGACAGAGCTATTAAAAATGATCTGATATGTTGTTTACCTTTTTCCTTATTCTACCTTTACTATCCCCCATTCCTCTGAAAACTGCAGACTTTTGCTTATAGAATTGTGATGAAAGCATTATGTAGCTTTAGATCATCCTTTTAAGGATTATATATTTAAATATATATAAATATATTTAGGTGTATGTACACATACATGATACAATGGTTATATATATCATATATATTTATATTGTTCTGAAAACGAAGTTTATTTTTGCTATGATTTAATTGAGAAAAAAACTTTGTGCATATGGATTTAAGGATCCCTTTCAATAATCCCTTAATTAATTTCACCAAACTATATATGGGTGTAAAATATTTTTATATATGCAAATGAACAAGGCAATCCAAGTTGTAATCTTGTCCCTGTTTACTTATGAATTGTGTAACCCTGGTAAATTTAATTAACATTTCTTGAGATTTCTTAGCCTTTTCTGTGAAATGTCACCAACTTAAACAGATTTTTGTAAATAAAAGACATAATGAACATAAATAATTTAACATTATAACTAGCATATAATATATACTGAGCAATGTTATTTTTAAATCATTTATAGTTTGATATAGTGAAATATTTTAATGTTAATTTTTCTTGCTCTATCTTTCCCCTCAAAGCCATTTTACTTTCCTTCATAGTTTCCTTCACAGTGCACTTTGTTCACTGAGAGGAGTCTATGTGTGTCACCCAGCAGGGGCATGAGGGGAGGCTCATGTTAATTTGGAATGTGAAAAGAAACCAACTAAATAGCATTACCTGTATTGCCCAAATTTTATTATTTTAATTATTTTATTGTTGTTCAATTACAGTTGTCCACATTTACCCCTCCCCCCACCTCAGCCATCCCCACCTTTCTCCCTTGCTTCCAAATTTTTAAATAAACAGAACTTGGAAATTGAAGGGGAGGTCAACTAGAGCATTTAAAAAAACATGGAAAGAGTTTATATAGTGAGTTTATTTTTTTATATTTTACTTCTAGTAATTAAAATATATGTGTGCATATATAATGCCCTGGCTGATGTGACTCAGTGGATTGAGCACCAGCCAGCGAACCAAAGGGGCTGGTGTTTGATTCCCAGTCAGGGCACATGCCTGGGTTGCAGGCCAGCGTTTCTTTTCCTCTTGATCTCCCTCCCTTTCCCTAGCTGCAAGAAAAATAAATAAAATCTTAATATATATATATGTATATATATTTGTATAATTCATTTGTTTAATGATCCTATATATGTGGACTATAACTAACTTAGATGATTTTGAATAATCCCCAAAAGTGTTAGAGTGGTTATTCTTCTTCTTTCTATTATTTTCTTTACCTGTTTATTCATCAGATCTCATTGTTGTATACCTTGGAGATACATTTAATCAAAGCTTTCTATAGACCTTTAACCAAAATGAAAAAATCAAAATATGGTATAAATAGCTTTTAAAAAGTGCACTGTTAGTATACATTATACATAAGTAGAATAATTATTTGGTATCTTTTAAAACTAAAGTGAATATTTTAAATGCACTTTGCATATATTGTATTTATGACTGAATTAAAGAGAATCACTTTAATCTAACAAAATACCTGACATGATGTTGGGGACATTATTTTACAAAAATTAAATATGCTACTTCCATTAAATAGTTTCAGAACTAACTCAATTAGAATAAAATTGTTGACTACAAGGCCATGCCTATATACCATCTGAAATCATGTAATGATCAACCAATAATCAGTGCCCAAATTTACAGTTTGGGGAATGGTATCTAGATGCTAAAATTATACGTTACGTAAAATAATATAGAATGCAATGAAGAACAGAGGTTAAATCATGGGTTCTAGAACCAAACTAGCTGGGTTTTGATTCTTTTAATTTTTTATGTATTGATTGATTTTTAGAGATGGAGAGGAGGGGGTTGAGAGAGAGACATCAATTTGTCATTCCACTTATTTATGCATTCACTGGTTGATTCTTGTACGTGCCCTAACCTGGGGGTCAAACACACAACCTTGGTGTATCGTGATAATGCCTAACCAACAGGTAAAGCCAGTCTGGGTTTTAATTCTTGATTCAAGAGCTTTGTGACCCAGAGGGGATCACATGATATCTGCCTCTCTCACTTTTCCATTTCTTAAATGGGAGGGATACTGAAAAGGCCTATATAATTATGATGGGCATTAAATGAGTTGAATTGTGCAAAGCAATTAGATTAGTTTCTGGTACTAAGGTAAATGTCCTGTAACATTTACTGTTATTTTTAAAGACTTATTTGGTTTTGGCAAAAGGAAAATGTAAAGAATAGTTTATCATCAGAATTCAGAGAAAGAAGCAAATCACCATGGGGCATCCTCACAGCAATTCTAGAATGTTAACCATCATTTTAATGGTAAATAAGATTTAAGTTTGCTGGGGTTTAAGAGCAATATATGGATGTGGAAATATAGAAAGTGTTTGGGACACAATGAGATTGCTCATTAGAATTAAGTGGAAGATTCTTGCAAGTGTACAGTGAAAGAAGAGGTGTGAAAACCAGTTTGACTTGATCCTAAGTTTTGAGGAATTGAAGCTGAACCATTTGAGGAATTGTGAGATGGGGGATTTGTACCACGTAATGGTTCATCTGCTTTCACCTTGAATTTTGTAACAAACTATAGAAATGATGCCTGAAAGTATAGTATTTCACCTTGAATTTTGTAATTCAAAAGTTTAGACGTATTTTGTCGTGTAGAAATGATTGAGTAAACTCAAATCACTTCAACAAATTTTACGTGTCTTTAATAGAGGAGATCAATCCAGTGGCAACAGAATTTTGTGTTGAGATGAGTTTTCTTCTGGTCATATTTTAAACATGTTTTCCAATGTCAAAGTTTCACAATTTGTTGGAAACTTTAAAGACATAAAAATATTTTTGTAATTTCCACCCCTGATGGAGGCAGGCAGTGCAGCTTACAGTGAGCGTCTCCTTCACCAGAAATGCAGAGTATAACGTTTCATTGGTTTCTCCCCAGGAGTTGCTGCATTACCAGTTAGGATGTATCTAACAGCATATCATTAACCAGGCACCACAAGATCATCAAAACAAAGGAACTGCTGAAGCTGAATTAGATGTTCTCACTCTAATAATGAGCATAGTGACACTGTATAAAAGCAAGACAGTAGCGACAACAAAGAAAACCAAGACTAATTTCCTATATTTCCAAACATTCAATTATTAAATTTGTTTGCTCATCCTGGCTTAATTTGCTGTATCTTTCTAGGTATGGGAAACATTAGCTAAGAAAAATTATGAGCAGAGGTGAATGAAAGAGAAATTAAGTCTACTGAAATTTAGTGATATTAAAATGAAAGGTCACTGGGCATTAATTATCGCTTCAGTACTGATTGGAGAATCGCTGGGTTCTCCTTAGCTTCCCGCTTACCTAATCCTGCAGGGTGCTGGAGTGCCTTCGTCTCTCCAATGGCCTGGTTTGCAAGCAACCCAACACTGCAGTATTCTCTATTTTTTGGTGAATTTTGTATGAACTTTAATACTGCTTAAAATTCCAAGACTTAATTTTATGACTATGACTTATGTATTCAAGATCACTGTCAGTGCAATGTGTTATTTAGAAAGCATTACTTCGAAATTTGTAATAGAAAAGATGGCCCGCCTGTTGGTTCTGCTGCACCTTGATGCCTTTTTGCTCTTCTAATGAAGGTTACTTCTCTTGAGTAATAAAGTAGCTTTTCTTTGAATAGAAATTATTTGGAACTTTAGTTTTCTAAAATCAGCTTTTTCCTCTCACAGTGTGGACACACTTTTCAAATCCTTGATAACTGAGGATAATTTTTCTCTACTTTGAACTATTCTTTTTTCATGAGCTCCTGTTACAAATAAGTCTTCCAGTTTCTTCTGGAAATCTCCTTATGGTCGTGTGAGCATTCAGTTATTAAACTGCATCAGGTTTTTGAAAAGATGAACCATGTCTCCACAACCTGACACAGTTCATTTTTATAGATTTTCAACCAACTGTGGTATTCTTTTTCAAAGCTTCATCATAAAGTTTCTTTCTACAAGTAAAATCATCTATCTAATGTAACCACCATTATATTAAGAGGAGATTAATACAGCATCTTAACTAATACAGGGGCAAACTACTTGGCATTGTCTCTGACATAAAAGCTAACAGCAATCAAGTATTCATCCACTCCATTTTTCAACAAATATTTAGTTAGTCCTAATACTTCTCTTTCTAGGCCTAGTGCTACCAACAACAACAATAATCCACCTCCCATTTTTAGTACCTACAGTAGGGTTTCTTATTTCTCAACCTCTACTGTGCAATTAAATTTCTTTGGAGTTTGTTTCATTTAAAAATGTTATATACTTATAAAGCTTGAGTTTTTCTCCTTACCTCCTCACTTACTTAATCCTTCTGGATACTGAAGGATCTGTGATGCTCTGCTGGCATGGTGTGTAAGCAACAAATTCCAGTAGTGTGCTCTATTTTTTGTGAAATTTGCATGAACTTTAACACTGCTTAAAATTCCCAAGACTTAATTTTGTGATAATCTATTAATCCAGATGGCTTTATATTGGTAACTCTCAAATCTCACTTTGACAAACTCTGACTCTAAAGCAACAAATGATATGTTCATTTCAGGTTCTAATTTAATAACAGCATTCCAAAACTTTAGGTATTATTCTGTTAGTTTTATGATATATTAAGTTTAGTCATTCAAAAATATTTATTTAAATACCAACCATGTAGTAAACATTGTGGTAGGCACTCGCTCAACAAGCAAAACATCCTGCTCCAAAGAATATAAAACCGGGTAGAAAACTAAAAAATAAAGTTTGAAGATATTACAGTAGGGAAGCACAGGATATTATTTTAAGTCTTACTATCTTACTATCTTAAGTCTTTTACCTGTCATCCTTTCCAGTAGAGCATTGATAGGGCTTATGAAAAGGTATGCCCACAGAAAGTCATATAATCGATGCTCAGTAAAATATTTTCTTAGATGAGTACTGAAATGCACAGTTCTACCTAGCATAAGATTAAGGTCTTGTTTTCCATTTCTAGGGTAAGCTTATTCAACTTCACATACTTCTAAAAATGAAAAGATTCACACATTCAGAAGGTTTTCTGTAAAGTTAGTTTGATACGATTGTTCACGTTCACGTTTGAAAATCAACTGTAAATGATGTGCACGTTCATGTATACTATCGTTCGAACTTAATGCGTATCTGTCCCATGTTGTGACTCTAAAGCAATACTAATACGGGATTATCTCACAGTTGCCTCGGTGTTCTTTAAAGATGTTGGGAGCCTGTGGCAGGTTCATCACACTTTCTCACGTTCATGTAGAATGAAAATGCTGTTCATAATAAAAATCCTGGTTCATGTGTCTTGGACATAAATTTTCTTCAGTGAAGAAGAAAAACAAACCCTGACAGATACACAGATATACTGGCTATTTATATTATCTTCTACAGAATACATACTCTGATCTTTTACATTTTTAGTCCCTTAATTCAAAACTTGCAATTGATTGGTAGTGGTGAAAGATATGGGGCAGTAGCCTGGGAAATGTTTAACTTTCAAAAAAAGGCACACAGTATCTCTTTCTCTCTCTCTCTCTTTCCCTCTCCCTATCTCTGTATCTCTCTCTATCCCTGCCTCGCCTCCCCCTACCACACACACACATACACACACAGGTTGTTAATGAAGACTTTTGAATAACTCCTATTTCATTGGGGACTAGTGAGAAACTTCACCAACAATTAATTAACATCTGACAAGACATTCTGAGTGACCCTGCTGTAGGAAATACAGAAGAAAGCTGAGTTAGGGCTCCTGTCCCTCATAGATATTACAATTTGTATAAAAATGAAATAGTTCCAAAGACAGCTTTAGGTGTTTATCAATAGATAATGGAATGAAAAACAAGATCTTTGGAAGCCATCAGGCTGGGATTCAAACTCTGTTGCTTTCACTTTGCTGCTCTTTGACAACAGGCAAGTTATGAAACTGCTTGGAGTCAGTTCTTTCATAGGAGGAAATGACAAAAATAATAGTCCCTCCATGCAACTGTTTGTATCTCTCCTTGGCAACATGCAGGTAGTAGGTATTCAATAAATATTTGTTAGCTTTATAGAGCCTAAAAAAATTCAGTTCCAGAGTTGCTAAGCAACTTGTCAGAACATAATAGTTACTATTTTGCTAATCTCCTGCTGGTCTATGATTCCCGTCTGATGGCTGGATTTAAAATGTTTTTAAATACGAGCCATTTACTAGTATTATAGGCAATATTTGTAAGATTCAAAGATAATTTCTCTTTATATGGGTATTTTAATTTTTAGGTTATATGTATGTCAGGGACAAAACATATATATATTCTACTTTTGTTGAATAGAAAATATTTCTAAAATGTGTATATATATATTTCTTTAGCAATTAATTGCTATATCAGGTTCACAGAATATATATTACATGTAATTTTCATGCTAATATATTGGGTAAAGTAAAAACATATCCTCTAATTTGGAGGGCATTTGTATTTCCACAAAACAGGGATCTGAAAAGATCATGCAGCACTTACCAGTGTTAGGTGTGGATGCCTCCATTTGTAAAACAGCATTAGTGAGAATCTTACATATACTAGGACCTGGACCATGCACTTTTCCATCATACTCTCATTTAATCTGCATAACTAACCTACAACATTAGTACTGGTATTACCACTCTACAGAAAAATAAATAGATTTACAGAGGCCATCTTGCATGAATGGTGGGAAATGGAGAAACTCAGATCTGTTTGATGCCACATTTTTTGGCCTTTCTTCTGTACTGAAGAGCCTATTATCTGAAGTTCTTCTCATATTTAAAATACTAATGCTGAATCTCTGAGACAAAAACTTGGTAGCAGAATGAGTTACAACAACTTTTTAAAGCAAAATTGTAAGTTGCCCAAATCCCCCCAATTCACTAGTTTTCCAAAGATATTCTTTATATAGAATGTTCTTACTTTTGAATCACTTGTATTCCTAGCAGTCTGAAACTGAATAAATTGAAATTGCACATGACTTGGTCTTACAAGTGATCAAGAGATCTATCCTTAGAATTCCTGAAATTTGTGGCCAGTGAGAATTTTTTATTTTTATTAGTTAGAAAAATGGAATTGGAATAGTACCTTGAGGACTTCCCCCTTAACTCTAAATATGCTTGAGAATGAGATAGAAAAAAATGAGTAGCAATCCCACAAAACTTTCTGAATCCATTCTACATGAATTCTTGAACTCTTTCCAGGTTTCTAAGCCTTACAAGAACTTGAGCCCCTCAGTGTGCTTGGCCTATATAAACAAAATCCTTGACAAAATTTTCATAACAGAACCAGTGGTAAGAGTACTGAGTACATTTGAATCCTGTTTTCCTGATCCCTAGCTGTGAAACCTTGAGCAAACCTTTGTGTGCCTTAGTTTTCTTATATATTGAACAGGCATAATAATGGTGCCTGTATGATGGGATCATTTTGAGCTGTAATTGACACAATTTTTAAAAAAATACATTTAGGACAGTGAATAATTTACTAATATATAGTAAGTCCTGAATGTATTTCATTAATCAGTTTCATTGGTATGGATTTGAAACATTTTTGTGATTCCTTTTTTTCACCTTTGTTGAACAGAAACAATTAAGAGTGGAGTAGACAGTGTATCAGGAAAGGTGGGAGAAAGGAAGAGAGAGGAGAGAAACGAGAATGAAGAAAGAAGGAAAATAGGAAGGAAATAGATGTGAAATAGGAGGGTCAGTTAAGAGTACACTTCAGTCTCTTCTAGTTCTAACATGCTTTGACATGCAATAAGAAAGGTATGCTCCTGCAATTTTATATTCATGCATATTGAATATTGAGATATTTCTTAGGCAACTTGCTTTGCTACTGAAGCTTACAAATTTAATAAAGGAATCTGCTACTTACCACCATGTAACATCTCTGGTACATATCTGTGCTTAAATGGGGTAAATGCCTTGTGTGAATTTAGAGCATCATAACTTACCTGCAGTACATTTATCTCCAGGAAGGTCAAATGTATAAGTTCTCTACCTCATGGTACTGACTTTTCTTTCTTTACTTTTTGTTTATTTATTTTAAAAATTATTGTATTTTCCCATCACCATTTATCCCTATTATACCCCTTCCCTACAATTGCCACCCTGTTGTCTGTGTCCATGAGCCCTTTTTCTTTTCTGTGTGATTCCTCCGCCTATTAACTCCCAACCCCCAGAGATGTCACCCTGCTCTCTATCTATGAGTCTGTCTCTTTTTTACATGTTAGTTCAGTTTGTTCATTAGATTCCACATATAAATGAAATTATACGGTACTTATCATTCTCTGACTGGCTTATTTCACTTAGCATAATGTTCTCCAGGTCTGTCCCTGTGTTACAGAACAACAAGGGGGGCCTGGAACGATGTACTATTACTGTAAGGAACCCCCCAGGTCTGTTATGTCCACCGTTTACAGGAAAGACATCTCTCAATGAGAGATTCGTGAAAAGGAAAGGAAATGTTTATTTAATGCTATACAGACTTAAAGTAGTGACCTAATGTCTTCATCAAAATCCCCAAGCCCCTTAAAACATCCACAAACACACACAGTCCTTCCTTCCCCCTTTGTCCAGTCTGGGGTACCATATCTCAGGAAAAGAAATAGAAGTCTGTGGCTCAGGCAGCCCCGGGTTCTTCCCAGTAATCCGTCTCAGCCGGTAGGCTTCCCTTGGTTCCCGGCACCATCAGCTGTGTCTCCAGGATCTCTGCTAAAGCTGGGTGGTGGTTCCCCCTTCTAAAGCTGCAGGGGTCCCCACTCTGCCAAAGCTGCATGGTTCTCTCTCCACTGCCCCAGTCGAGTGGTCCTTCTCCGCACAATGGCTGCAGGAGTCTCCACTCAGCCAAAACCATGTGCTTCTCCCCCCTCAATGGCTGCAAGGAGGCGGGTTGCCGCTTGGCCGAAGCTGAGTGGCGGTTCTCTGCTAAAGCCGCATGGTGATTCTCTCTCGCAGGGCTGCGGGAGTTCCCACTCTGCTAAAGACTGAGTGGTTCTCTCTCCCAGCGCAATGGCTGTAGTCCTCTCCCTGCACTGCCAAAGCCACGTGATTCTCCCAGCAATGGCTGCCGAGTCTGGGTTTAAGTCCCCGCACCGCACCAATCCTCCTCTGCAGTCCTATTTCCGACTCCTCCCACACTCAGTTACACCTGCCAGCACTTTCAAAGCCTTCCAGCTTTACTAGGCTGCAATCGTGAGCCTGGGCAGGCCTGGCCCTGTGTCATGGAGCCAATCGTCTCTAAGCTCCCACTCAGGTGCTGTAACTCGGAGGACCTGTCCCCTAGTTACATGTTGAGGAGAAGTTACTTTCATTCCCCTGGCTCAGAGCTATTTAACATATCTATGCAACCAGTTAAAGGTTATAGATATGTTAAATGACCATGCCAGGGGTTAGCTGCAAGGCTGTTGCTGTGCAAAACAGCTCTCAATGGCCTTGCTCCATTTGTCCTTTCCCCCAGCCCACACCTGTGGGTTAGGGGTGAAGACATCCTAATATTTCCTGAACACCTTGAGTTCTGGACCCCACTCCAAATCCTTATTTGGGGTCCCCCCTCTTGGCTGCAACCTGTTATACCTGCTGCCACAAAGGATAAAATTCTCTTCTTTTTTATGGTCAAGTAATATTTCATTGTGAAAACATCCCAGTGTCATTTTATCTATTCATCTATGTTGGGACAATTAGGCTGTTTCCATATCTTGGCTATTATATATAACGCTACAATATGTAGGGATGCTTAAATTCTTTCAAATTAGTGTTTCAGGTTTCTTAGGATAAATTTGTAGAAGTGGAATCACTGGATCATAAGGCAGTTCCCTTTTTAATTTTTGAGGTATTTCTATACTGCTTTCCACAGTGGCTGTACCAGTCTACATTGCCACCTACAATGCAAAAAGTTCCTTTCTCCACATCCTCACTAGCACTTGTTTGTTGATTTATTGATGATAATCATTCTAACCAGTGTGAAGTGATATCTCATTGTGGTTTTAATTTGCATTTCCCTGATGATTATTCACATTTAGCATCTTTTCTTATGTCTAATGGTCATCTGTATGTCCTCTTTGGAGAAGTGTCTATTCAGGTCCTTTGCCCATTTATTTAAATTGAATTGTTTGTTTTTTGATGGCATTGAGTTGCATAAGTTTTTTATAAATTTCTGATGTTAGCCCCTTTTCAGATTTATTGGTGAATATGTTCTCCCATTTAGTGGGCTGTCTTTTTATTTGTTGATGGTTTCCTTTGCTGGGCAAAACTTTAGCCAGATTGTAGGTTAGAAGCACCTCTGAACATTTCCTTCTATCAAATGAAGCATGAGTGTTTTCTTTGCACATGGTTACATGTTAAGATAGCCCAATTCTTGCAAAGGAAAATTTATGAGGCTTCTGGGAAAGGCAGAATTAAAATTTTTATTTTATGATTTCACTTTTATGAAACTTGTAGGCATAATCTGAATTAATACTTAATCCAAAATTAACAATTCCTTTCTTAAATGCTGATCATGGTAAGGAATGGATGTTGTAATTTAAGTTTTTAAAAATTCATTTGGAGGTACTATTATTTTAAGGACAGTTTTAAGCAGAGTGCAGAATGGAATAAAATAAAAATGGAATTTAGAAAATGGTTTTTCTCTACAATTTTATTATCATAGGAAAAGTCTTAGTAAAAACATTTAAATTTTTTATTTTCTTAAGTCTTCTCATCTTCAGACTTCTTGTATTATTATTGCAGATAAATAGTAATATCTTACATATACATTTATACATGTATGCACACATACTACTGTGTCTGCATGTATATTTTGCTGTCAATTTTCTCCAAGTTATTGATAAATATTTATGCTGAGGTTTATTTTAAAATAATAAATATCTTTTATTTGGTCAAATGCCATTATAGTGACGTATTCAATTTTCTTACATGGGTGTAGATACAGCTACAAAATGTTATTTTTTATATTTTACTTTTACATATTTAATTAGTCATTTAACACTTTTGACATATAGGAATTGACATATTGTTAGGTTTTGCCAGCTAAACTCTCAACGAAATTTAATTCTTGAAAACAAAACATTTAATTTTTTAAAAACAAAACATTATTTTGGAGTCTCTTAAACCGTCACTGCGGTACGCATGCACACATCCATGCACATAGATGCACTTGTAAAATTCTAATTTTTTAATGACTTAAATTCATCAAGGTCACTGGGAATCATACTGGATAACATTCATCTTGTTTGCTGTTCTAGTTACTATTACTGCTTAACAAGTTATCTCAAAACTGTGTGCCTTAAAACAGTAAAAATAATCATATCTCTTGTAAATTGTGTGGCGCAAGAATTTGACTAGGGAACTGTGAAAATGGCTTATTCCCTCCATGATGTTAGAGATTTGAGGTAAGAAGACTTGGTGGCCAGAGTGCCTCAACGTCTGGAAGCTGGAGTCATTTAGAGGCACCCTGACTGGTGTGTTTGGCTGGCTGTAGATTTAGTCCTCACCTGGGCTATCAGCTGGGAATTCTACCCGTAACCTCTTCATGTGGCTTCCTCAAAGCATGGCAGTGGGGTTCCAGAAGTAAGTGTTTCCAGTGCACTGGTTAGAAGCTTTATTGCTTTTTAGAACTTAACTTCAGAACTCATATAATGTTACCTCTGCCATTATTATAAGTCTTCCCAGTTACAAAGGGTAGGGAGGGTTGTCATTAACCACCTCTCAATAGGCGTGACAAAACCATATTGTAAGAAGAGACACAATTGTAGCCCTCATTGGAAAATACAAACTTCTCTATTGGTATAAAAAAGAACAAGGTCCACAATCAGCCATTATTGGCTCTTCTTTTTTTTTTTAAGATTTTATTTATTTATTTTTAGAGAGGGAATGGAGGGAGAAAGAGAGAAAGAGAGAGAGAAACATCAGTGTGTGGTTTCTGGGGGCTGTGGCCTGCAACCCAGGCATGTGCCCTGACTGGGAATTGAACCTGTGATGCTTTGGTTTGCAGCCTGTGCTCAATCCACTGAGCTACGCCAGCCAGGGCAGGCTCTTCTTAATGTATTTTGCACCACATTGACTTTAATTCCATCAATAATCTCAGAATTTCACCAGAACCAACATTTGAAATGAACCATAGTATCAACATATAATGCCATCACACTGTGGCTTTTACAGTGGAGGTTAGTATGATCTTATAATTTATTATGGGCAAAAGATCGGTGTTCTTTCCTTTAAGACTTGGCCAAATAAAACAAACAAAACCACCCTTAGATACAGTAGCTAAACATCCAACAAAACAATATGTCTTCATTGCTATCCAAAAGGGAAAGTGTGGAACAACATCCATATACAGTTGCACCAAATAGTAGCATACTGTAGTAGCTGCCCGAAGCACAGGATGCCTGGGCTCCTCCTTGTACATGAGTTTTAAGTAGCAATTTTCAAATAATTGTCTAATGATCACTTACATCAGAATCTTTGAAGTCCTGGTCATCAAACTAAAGTCAAAAGGCTAAATATGGCTGGAGCTATATGACTCAATTTGCTAAGACTAATGCTTCTATATTTAAAGACTTGTCAGAAGCAAAACAATACACATAATAACAAAACCAAACAAACAATACAGGTGACAGGGACTGAGGAGGTTTGCAGCCTAGCACACCTGACAAACGTGCAGACTCCTCCATCCTACCACTGGGTACTGAATGTGGATTGTGTGGCAGGGTAGCCACAGGGGTGACAAGGGGACCTTTTGCAGAACTTGTATTTCTAAGAAATTCCCCAAATGATGTTTTATGTCTGCTAAATTTTTAGAGCTGCAAATTTTGGTTGTCCACAAATACTTGGAAACATGTTTGGTTTGGCTCATTTGGCTGATTATCTGACTTTCACTATTATCTATCACTATGTAAAACACAGACATGATTCTATTCATCACAGTGGATTTAATTGTGTCATAGCTAGGAAACAAAATTGAGTTGAAGCGGAGCTTTCTTTTTCTGATAGCAAAGATCCTTTTTAAATTTGGACCTCAATATTTTAAACATTTTTCTTGAGGTATTTGCAGTATTCTTAGAGATGACAAAGCTGCCCAGGCTGCTGTGGCTCAGTGGACTGAGTGCCAGCCTGTGAACCAAAAGGTCACCGGTTTGATTCCCAGTCAGGGAACATGCCTGGGTTGTGGGTCAGGTCCCTGGTGTGGGGCTCATGAGAGGCAACCACACATTGATGTTTCTCTCCCTCTCTTTCTCCCTTCCTTCCCCTTTTACAAAAAATAAATAAAATGAAATCTTTCTTTTAAAAGATGACAAAGCCCTTGTTAATAGTAAATTCTAGAAGGTAGTTCCTTAAAACTACCACAGTTGTTCACAAAAGGTTGTGAACAACTGTGTTTTTTGTCAACAATTTGAATTAATTTTAATATGCAACTATAAAGGATTAAATTATACTGTGTTCATAAAATGGCATATTTAGCAGTCATTAAGTGGTACTGTAGAAAAATCATTAATAAAATAGAAGGATGATCAGACTGAAAGTAAAATTTAAGTAGATTATGTAGACAAGGTATAACAATGACATTTGAGTCAAATAGCTATATATCTCTATATATCTTTAACTCTTTATCCATCCATGTATCTACATGTACATATTCATCTACATATTTATCTACTTTCTTTCCCCCATCTGTTTGGATAAGGGATAGGAGGATAGACAAAAGGATATTAACAGAAAGGATAGAAGGATATAAAAAAGTATTAGTAACAAATCTGCCAACTTCTACTTTTGTAATAAAGAAAAAGAGTATTATGTAAAAAAGAAAATAATTCTTAAAATCTCGAATTACCCAATTTCCTAAATTGAATACCTATACACCTCACTTTAGGCAAGGCTAGAAAATATCTTCCTGTGTCACTTGCACTTGGGGTGGGAAGGTGATTTTCAGGAGGCAGAACAAGGCTGAAATGACTAGATTACAATAGTAATGAATATATTCCTTCAATTAAAATGGCAAGGTACGGGCAGGTTTCTAAATGATGTGGTAAGAATAAGCCTCCACACTCATTATGAACCAAGTGCTAGCAAGTACGAGCCGACCCGCATGCCCCCTCTCCCTCAGGAAAAGACTGCCTGGACTTTGACCTCCACAGGTGTGAAGAGAGGGGGAAATATTTCATGTATTTTGCATTACATAGTAGTTTGTCTGTGTTCGTCTTCCTTTTGTCCTCTAAGTCTTTGTTTTTAATTGACCATGGATGGCAAGGCTACACATCTTTAGATAAATTTAATATAAAGATTTCAAATAATGAAACAAAAGTTGCTTTTCCTTTTGTTTTTCATCATTGGTACAAAAATATCTTCAAATTTAAATACGGTAATTAAAATAAACCTATATCATTCTTGCCTCAAAATGTTTAGCAAAATGCTGAAAAGTATTTTTATAAATACTTGTTGGTTGTTATCGTTCTGTTATATTTTCATTCTTACTGCTGTAGATTTTTTCTTCCTGGAAACCACTTCCTTGAAACCACAATAGCATTCAGGTTCAGTCATAGCCTTCTCTCTCAGGATTCTCTGCCTTAAACCCTTTATCCCAGGCATAGCAAACTATTTTCAGTTTTTTGAATCTAAGATAATTTTTCATAATGCTAGGCCTTTCATCTTGCTTTTTCCCTTATCTTAAAGGCCCTTCTCCTAGCTAATTCTAATGGAAAACTCACATTCATTTCTAAAACCAAAGATAAACATGTCACCTGTAAATTTGATTTTTTAGAACTTCCAAATACACTTTTTTGGTACTTCTAATCCTCCATATTCTACTTCGTAATAACACTATTATAATCCATTCCTGCCTCTAATGTGGTACTTATCACACATTATGTTGCACCAATTTTCTCTAGGACATTTGAAGAAGGTTCTTGTTTTCTTTAGATTTGAACCTCCAGCATTTGGCACCTAGAAATCACTCAGTAAGTTTGCCTCCCGAACGAATCGATATTCCCTTTCATAAGTCATTCGACATTAAACATTCTGACCTGATTACACATTCTCAGACTACAGCTCAAGCCCATTACTTTATCTCCACATTTCACACAGAAATTGCATGTGACAGCAATTTCTCTATCATCTCAGAGATAATTGATTAAAGAATAAACCTAGGTGTATTTGCTCCTAAATATTGCACTTGGTACGCCCATCAATCGTGACTGCTTTTACTCTGAGCTACACACATATTACTAAAAAAGTTGAGCCTTGTCCTCAATCTAGTGAAGAAGGCAGATGTACACAAGTAACAGAGGGAAATAAATACAGTGTTTGACTGAAACACAGTAATGGGAAGACACTTAAGGAGGTTGCTGAATTGGTTGCATTTGTAACTCACAGAACCTAACATTATAAATCAGAGCCCATGGTGTTGCTTGCAAAAGTAACAACAATGTAGTCTTTGCTAAATATTTATATCCGAATCTGGGTGTACGGAAGTCTGCCTGGTATCAGGGTTGGCCAGTGAGTAGGAGAACCACATCCCACTGATTGCTTGGTACTGTCCATGTTTACACGTGCCGTAGGCCAACTGATGATTTGTAATAATTTTAGTGCCTTCGCCTTTCACCTTTGGAAGTGCCCCAGTGAGAATGATAAATAATACATCACATTAGATAGAGTTGAGCCATCTCCTTTATGAGATATTAATAACAAGAGCTCATAATTCTTGGAGGTATTATTCTTTGGGGGTTGCTAAATATATTTCATATTTAATCCTCACAACAATCCTGTGGGGAGTTACCATTGTTATAATAGTGCCAGTTTTACAGACGAGAAACTGAAGCATTTGAAGTTAAGGAATGTGCCCAAGTCATACGGCTAAAGAGTATGTGAGGAAAGATTCAAATTAGGCCTATTCTCAGAATTTATAACCTCAACTCTTATACCACACTTCCTTCTAACCATTTTATTCAAGTAGCAAACACATATGGAGACAGGGGTTGTTAGGACCAAGATGATTTGTTCATTCATTCATTCATTCATTCTTTTATTGACTCTATCTTACATTTATTTAATAAATGTTTACTGACTATGTATCAAGCATTACCTAAGGCACTATGAACACATCAGTAAACAAAGGAAAATTTCTACTCTTGTGGGGTTTGCACAAGTTTCAGGAGTTGGATGTCTACATTGTGTTTTCATGCTGCCATCTTGCAAATATTTTGGTGAAAGTTAATGTTACCTCCTATGCACAATGTAAAACAACAAAAACAAGTTTCGCTGGGTGAGTAGGAAGGGAGGATGCAGCCATGAATACACTACACATAGTTGGTGAACAATACTCATTTCCTTGGACATTGGCACTGGGATGTCATTTAATTCAGGAAACAGTTATCGAATGTTCACAGGTGCTGGGCTCTAGGGTGAGCTTTCCTTTAGAGCAGGCTACACATTACTGTTGGAACAGCAAGGAGAGAGGGGCATCTCTACTCTGTATTTCTATTATTTATAAGTAAAATTAATCACTTTTTAATTACCTTTTTTTCTTGATACATGCACTTTTTCCCCAGTGGTTATGTATCAGGGAAATTAAGATACTTAAAGCTAAATTATTAACAAGTCTTTTACTCTCAGGTAGATTTAAATGTCACTGTTCCTTGGAGTCTATTTAGTTCTGGCCTTGGCATATTCTACCAGGGGTTTTGACCCTATTAGATGTGATCTATTTAGCAGAATTCTTATTTGCGACATCCCACCTGCACCGAAGGGGCTCAAGCCCACTGCATGACCATGCAGCCTGAGTACTGGCAAAATAAATAAGGACACTGGGGAATTTTATCAAGGCCTGGCGTGCAATGTTGGGGCATTTTAATTACCAAAAAAATTAGTAGTTTTCCACTCCCACTACTGTTAAAGCATTTGGGAAATGTTATGCAGATGTAACTTGAATGTAACTGTTTGTAACTCCATTAAAGGTTAAATTTGCATAAAAATTAATTCATTAAATGAAAACTGTACTATATTGAGGGTGCATCATTATGTTGTGATTGAATAAACTCCATTTCCTAGATTGACAATGAGACTTAGTTGACTTTAGATAATGCTGGTAAATAAATATCAGGAGACCCTATTAAAATGAATCAAAAAAGTTGAGGGTGTCGAGCCCTCTGTACACTAACTTTTTGGTTAAGTCCAATTAAGACAATATCTTGTATCTGTCTATAGTGAAACATATTTGCTGAAATATTTGTTCTTTTAGATTGATGAGATATAATGTAGTATACTTGGTAAATAAGCCTCTGATCTAAAACAAGAACCATGACAATGAAGATCTGAGATCACAATAGAGAGTGTTACAATGATAGGAACATGGAGACTAGCCTAGTGAAATGTGAATGAGGAAATCTGAGGACCTGAGTGGGTTGCTGTGACTCTTCTGTCACAGGAATCTGCTGACTTAAAAGACATTGTAAGAGACATTCATAAAACATTTATGTATGTCATTAAAGATTCTCCAAGTTAAGAGCTGGGGTATGCATCTTCTAGATAATTCATTGAATTTGCAGATTCAATTGTGGTTAGTGTAGATGTCTGAAATTTCTACATCCATTAATAATAACATACTATTTTTTTAAAGGCTCCTTATAAAAAATGCTTCCAGAATCTAAATGTAATTCAAAGGGTAAAATTCATTGCCTTCACGAAATGTAATTGGAAACACTTTTTCTTAGTCCTAGAAAAGATTTAAATGGTTATTCGAGTAATGAAAATGGTACAATGAAAAATTATGGCCTCCTCGGAGCATCAGTTATGCTGTTGTCTTCTATTTATACATAACCTTTTCTTGAAATAAAACTATGAGGAGAAGCAGAGTCAGCCACCCGAAAATATGTCTTTTGGGATATTGATTATTTTAAGCTGGGTATTTTTTAAGAAAAGAGACTCAGGAAAAACCTTTGACCTTCCCTCCTAACTGCCTAAAAGAATTTAGACAGAAGACCTGCTCCAGGAAGGGAGATATCACCACCAATAACTATAGTCTGTTAAAGGGAGGAACCTCCAAGGTCCTTCTGATCAAAGTTCTCTCTGTGTCTCACTGTTAAAGATGGCCCCCGCAAACATTCATTACTTTACCAAACATTTGCTTTCCATCTCCATGTGAATTGCCTTCCTGCCTTAAATCCCAAACCGTACTTCTCCCCCACCTTCCCTTTAGCTCAGATGGCAAATAAACCTTAACTGCCCCATCTGTCCTCTCTCATACACATCTATACATACATAATGATTGGGTCATTTTTCTCCTGTTAATGTCTCATGGGAATATGATTATTAGACCAGCCAGATGAACTTAGAAGAGTAGAAGGAAAATTATTTCTTCCTTCCCCACAAGTACAAATACAATTCACTACAGATTTTCAAAGTTGGCAAGTGATTCTTATCATGAGATTCTATCAATTTCCACATTTTCTTTAAAAACAATCCCTTTCACATTCAGTGCCAAATAAAACAATCTCAGAGAAGGGTCCCAGACTGATTTCCTCACTGAAGACCCTGAGATTTCTTTGGGTTTTCTCATCAGTTGAAAACAACAGAGGCCTGCTTGAATATTCTGTATAAGTTTTTCTGTAAATTTTGGGAAGCAGTGAAGGACTTGAGAATTGAATGATAGGGATATATTTAGAGATCAGCTAAGAAGTCTGATTCTTTGTCTTAAGCTCCTGTGGGGAACTGACGGTGACAGCCCTCAGACACAGACCATGACTGAACACAGCTTGTCTGGACAGCTCATGCATACCTTTGCTGGAGAGAGTTGTGTGTTAACAGTAGTGTTAAACAAAGACAAATAGAGACATCAGGGCCTGAGGTAACTGGAGTCTGAGGCAAGCTGCCCATGAGGATAATAGCCAATTTATTCCATTCCGTGCTTCCCCAGCCTTAGTGAAGACCCTCATCAGGCAGAGGTCCTTTTCTGCTGGAGATGCTGACCTGGTGTGGGATGAGGCGAGCATCTTCAGACACAGGAGCACAGCAGAAAAGGATTCAAATGGAGATGCTTAGGTGAGACAGAGCAGCATCTGGTAGTGATTCTCTGCAATAAAAGGAAATGATGAAGGGGAGTTTATACCATTGTGGACAGGAAGGATCTATCCTCTTCCAGGATTTAGCTCGTCTGTCAGTCCTCACGAGTTCTGCTCTTTCCTCCTTTCTGTAGCTTCAGTCACTCTCTGCTCTTTTACATATAAAGGATGTTTAGTAAAAATTTCCCCCCTATAGCATCACTTTAGGCCAAAGAACTGATAAAAATAGAGGTGACAAGCATCCTTCCTTCATTCTAAAGAATGCTGCTAGTCACAGCAACTGGCCCTGCTAAAAGGGGGCTGGTGGCCCTCACTCTCAGCCCAGCAGGTGGACTGCCTTGACAGCTGGGAGCGAAGGACACCAGCTGCTGCTTGCTCTTTGTTTCTTTCTCCCCTCCATGCTGCAAGAGGCAGGCACTGTACAGTAAGCTGAAGGAGGTGAGGAAGGAGGCCAAAGAGCCTAAGGGAAGAGATTGAACCCCTCTCTCTTCCTCCTAGGGACTAAGACTATGTCAGGCTTGAGCTAGGGAGAGGCAAGAAGCGTGTTACTGTTTACAAGATACATGTCTTTGTTTAATTAAACTGTGCATTTTAGTGATTAAAGAGAGATGGCTATACAATTCTATAGCATCCTAAGCTATGAGTTAGTCCAAGATAGCATCTAGAAGCTGAAGAGGAAGACCCGGCAGGAAGTTTTCAACTATGATTAGAGAAAAATAGTTATCACTTGATTGTAATTGTTGAATGTGTCCAAAGAAATAGGTCATTGGCCAGCATAATAATTTGTTATTTTTAAATTTATTTTCAGGGTATTTTGGAATCTTTTAATGGCTAGTTTATTAAGTTTAAAGGGGGACAGGTTAATAGTTGCATTCCACTGGCTATTTGCAAGGTAGAAAGAAGAATAAGGGAGTTCAATGAATTGCTTAAAGGAGGCTTTGAGGATCAGTGAGTCTAAATTAGATCAATGGAGGATGAGTAAGGTAGGAGGGCCAGCATTCCATTTGTGTCTAATTAATTCATGCCCCAACTTGCAAGGTCTGAATTAACGTTGACAAACTAATTTCTTCCCCATTACCGATGTTTGCTAATTGTGTTTCCTTTTGGGATGTCTTCCACATCCCCCACATATGAAAAACACCTCATCCTGTGCACCACATCTTCCATGTAACCTTTCACAGCACAGCAGTCAGTCTTCACCTCCAAATGGAGCTGTTTGTTTTTGTTTCAACACTGAACAACATCCAGTCTGTTTCAGAGTCCCTTTATTGCTTTATTGCCCCTGTTTATTTACAAGTCTCTGTGTGTCTAATGAATGTATGAGCTCCTTGAGGGCAGGGGCATTGCCGTATTTCTGTTTTGTACCTAAAATTTGATACCATGCTTAGAATTCACTAGATGCTCAATAACTATGTATGGACTAAATGAAAGAATACAATCAAGGAGTGACTTTGTCCCCAAATTGAGTGGAAACCACATCAGTGATCCAACCTGTCAAGATACCAAGCTAAGATAAAATTTAGATAATATTGCCCAGAGAGTCCAATATTTGTTACATAATTACTTTGTTAATCCCATGGAGTTAAATATTATATTACTTCACTGGTTTTTGAAATTTAAACAGAGTGATTCAGTTACTAATTGCATGTGCATTCAAATCTATTTATCTTAATTTGTGTTTTGCTCAGTGAACATTTTATGTGAAACAAATTCTAGTACAAGTAGAGTTGTATTGTTGTAATTTTTAAAAAATTACTACATTTGTATATTTCTTTTGTTCATTGTTTTATTTTTCCATTTTGCATTACAAATAGTGTAATGTGTTTGTTGAAACTGGGATAGATATTAATTCTTGATTAGTTCCTTCAATATTTAGACTACTAACATTCAATCAGTGTGAAGTTAGTAAAGACTATCTTATACAATCACAGTAAATTTAATTATATTCGTTGTTGCTTGTAGATAATGTGATTGCTTATATTCAGTTTGTTATATGAAGCATTTATAAGCACTTAGCCATGCAATCAATTGTTTATGTAATAACTATCTTTCAAAAAGTAATTATTTCCACAGTGTTGGTGTGTTCTCTTGATAATAACACACAACCTCCTTCTATATGTGTTTTGATGGTGAAAAGGAAGTCTAATTTAGGAAACGGGAAATGAAGTTGGTAGACATCTGCCTTGAGATTAACTATGACAACAGTTTTTTAAAAATTTGTTCATGGGGTGTACTTGGTGATATTGAAATGCAGCAAGTTTCAGTTTGTAGAAACCACACACTTTTAACTGCTCTTGCAGTAGCATATGTGTTTGTTTGGAGCTCTTAGAGATTCAGCTGGCACGTTGTTATTGATAAACTGCGTGAGAGCTAAACACAAGGCCGTCTAGGGAGATAGACTACCTGAAAATAGACATTGTGAATGCCTTGAAATCAAGTAAAAATATACCCTAATGTTAGGGTTTATTATTTTGTAGTTAGAGCAGATTCTGTTTGTGTATTGTACTGCCTGCTACCCACAGGTCCTAGAAATGAATAATTGGCCGTTGTTAGATATTATATCAGAGGAGCATTGCAGTGGTGATTCCCCAAACTTTAAGCAGATTGCTGGGCATGATACATTGGAGAATTCCTCTGCTGAATGAGTCAATGGGTCCCTGAAAAGATATCAAAGTATACAATGTGGATATTTTAAAAGTTTAGGAGGTTTTTGTGGAAACCTATCTGTTGCGTGGTAAGTGGTAATTTGTTATCTCTGGACACATTGCAGTTGCAGAAGCACTGAAAACGAAGATTCTGAATTGCAGTGATCATACATCTGAAGGAATGTCTTGAGTCCATGTGATTTAATTAAATATAAGTTAAAGCACTTTTCATCTGGTTAGCTGATGCCATTTTATTTTTAGCTTATGTCATTTTCAAAAGCAAACCTGTCACTTAGATTTGTTGGAGGTATCTTGTGCTACTTTAGGAAATGACAGTCATTGCTTTTGACAAGATTTGTCCTCATTTTTGCCTCAAATTCTTAAGGTTAATTGTCCCTCAAAGGGTCTGCTCATTCTGTTTCTTGGTCAGCCCACATTAGGTTTTAGGTTTGTTGATATAATGGAAATCTTGGGGGTTGAGGGTGGCTGTTAAAGTGATGCAGACCCTGTAGTTGATTATTGGGCGTAGCTGAGGTTCCCACCACAGGTTTATTTTAAGATGAAGTGAGCTAGACATATTGTCAGGCAATATGTGGTAAAGTCTACATTAACCATATTGTTTACTTGTAGTAAGCTACTTAATTATTTCATTCCTCAGGGTCTTCAATTATAAAAGTATGTCACTGTAACATTGTAAAGTCTTTTTTTAGCTCTATTCATCCCTGAATCAGAATTAGCATAGATATTACCATAGTTGGTTAACAACTGGGATTCCTCCTTTTTCAGGGACCCCAGCTAGACTACAGTTTCCAGTTTTCCTTATGTTCAGTGACTATATCACTGAGCCCTCATGATGAAATATGATCATAAGTAATGTGTGTCCTTTTGGGCCAGGGTGGGTAACAAACAGGTATACATTCTGTTCCTCTTTATACTTCTGCTGGTGACCACAAGGGTAAGGAAGTGGCAGACTCACAAGATGGAGGTGACTCGAGACCCTTAATCACCATTTGGGGCAAGAGTTATACTTTGATTAAGAATACCCATTGTGAATCTAGTGTGATCAAGAAGCAATTGACCATTGAATGTCTATATTAAATTATTACTGTAAGGAATGATACCAAAACTGATAATGTGAGATTATCCAATTATAAGAAAATGTGCCAACTGGAAGCCTTCTCTGTTTTATAGATAGAAAATCCCTAAAGACTCTACCAAAAAAAACTGCTAGAACTAATAAATTAATTCAGTAAAGTTGCAGGACACAAAATCAACAGTTGTGTATCTATGTACAACTATAACAGCAACACATCTTGAACTAAAAGATGTCTAAATATGACTAGCTTTCATGGAAAAGCTTTTCAACTGTGAATAGACAGGTGTGTTGGAAACATAATCTTTGCTGTCATTAAAGAAACAAATTCTATTATTTTCCAAAAGCTACCTTCTCTAAAATATTTAGATTCCTGAAAACCACTTATAGTGCAGGGTGTTAGAAGTAGCTCTAGTTAACCTAGATGGCAGACTTGCCTAAAAGAATAAAATCAAATGCTCTGGGTTACTAGCATGTACTTGTCTCATAAGTATATGAGGATTGTCCAGAAGTTATCTAGCCATGTAATGTGAAAAACAGAGACATTTGTTGAAGAAGATACAAGGTAAATAAACATTGTACACAGGACAATGATGCCTCAGTCTCCTTCAAAGTAGGCATCTTGAGACCTCACACAGTTCTCCCAGTTGCCAGCAGCCACCCGTCATATTTTCCTGAATCTTATCAATAGACTGAAATCTCTTCCTTTTTAAAGTTGATTTTAGTTTTGAGAAAAGTCAGAAGTTGCAGGGCACCAAATCTGGGCTGTAGCAGAGATTAGTCACCTGGGTGACTTGATGTTTCACCAAATAACTCTGCTTGAGAGGTGATGCATTAGTGGGAACATTGTCGTGATGACGCTGCCAATCACCAGTTGCCCATAGCTGTAGACTTCTGAATCATCTGAATAGCTTCTATGAAAGAATGTTCAAGTTTAGTGCAAAATTTGATGCAGATTCATTGCTCTACTTGCTCAGTCATTTTGAATGTGACAGCCACTCAGTACACATGCTCACTCAATAGTGTCTACCACCCCCACTGACTAGTACAGTGAAGTCATCATTGTTCACACATGCTCATTCCAGTCTGCTCTCCTTGGTTACCATTGATGTCACAGAAACCATTCTTGATATATTAATAATGGCTGGACTTTTTTCAGACTGACCTCATACATTTTGATTGACTTAACTATTCAATATTATTTTCAACAAACCACAGAGCAAGATTTAATGTGGTTTATTTAGTTGGAAATTTTACCTATTACATAGCAGAGCCTAACTAGCAGTGTGAAGAAGTATTTACAAGATGCTGACTCCAGTAATATCTACAGAATATATTCAAAGAGGCTGAAAATTATACTTGTATATTACTTTACCAAGGAGAGAGGAGACCTGAAGTCTATATATAAAAAAAAAGTTTGCAAACAATGTTTGCAGATGATACTAAGGATGAACCTCATTGATGAAGATAAATAAATATTCAGGAAATGTAAAGAAGTTATCATGGTAATTTTTTCCTATTGTGAAAAATGAAAACCCTTAGCTGGAAATCCAATTTAAAATACATTTGTTTTCCTATGCAAAATTGGAAAGGATATGTGGATTATTTGTAATGTTGCTTTAAAAGGAGACTTAAAAGAAGGAATTCCAAGACAGCCATAAAAAATGATAAGAGTTTGATAAAAAGTATTGAGTAAAATGGGGAGAAAACAATAAATTTTATATTTTAATTAATTCTTGAAATAGTAGCCCAGAGAAGAAATATGGTGGGCTTGTCAGAAACTTGAGCTATAACAGGTAGTGTAGATTTTGTTTTAATTCTAGTGCCCTATCTTCAAAATAATGAAACTAAGTGTGTGTGTGTGTGTGTGTGTGTGTGTGTGTATTTGAGTCAAACTGACAACAATTGCCAGGAAGCAAAATCTCAATGGATTGAGAAAATGCTCCAGAAAATGGCAGTTTTGCAGTCTATTTTATACATTATACTCAAAGGAAGAGGTGTAAGGAAGGCTACATGAAATTCATTGTTGGACATTGGAGAGGTGGGGGAAAGCAACCTGCGAATCTTTGAGAGGAGATAAAGAGTAAAATGGAAAGACACATACTTGTTTTACATTGGTGGGTACAGGCTAGTTAACAATATTTACAGCACACAGAGATGGTATTTGTGCAACAAGAAACAATGAGTTCAGTGGTTTCTCGCTGTAGTGGGACATTGTGCCCCTAGGGGTCTGGAAAGAAGGGGAATTACTGTGACATTCCAAAGGCATGTTATCATACATGCAAAAAGACAACAGAAAAGTTCAAAATAAAGATTGACCTTTTTCAAGGAAGATACCAGCCTAGGACTCCTGCCATGACTCGCTTTTGGTTAGAAAGTTTCATTTCATACCATTCTATGTGGTTACTTTCAGTCTCTGAGTTTGTAAGACCCATTTTGCGGGCCTCCCCCGAACTCACTAGGTATAGTGTGTGGCTGCTTTTTTATCCACAGGTGCATACCCTCACTCTCACTCCCTGTCTCTCTTAGCCAGCTGCCATATCATGAGCAGCAAAGCATTGTGGAGAGGACTGTGTAGTAAAGAAAGATGGCCTCTGCTAAGAATGGTGTGAGTGAGGTTAGAAGAGGATGCTAAAACCCCAGTTGAGCCTTCTGATGGCTGCAGCCTCAGCCAATAGCTTGACTGAAACTTCATGAGCTATTATGAGCCAGAGCCACCTGGCTAAGCAGCTCAGAGTTCCTGCATTGCATTTAGGTCACTCTTCCCAGTTGTATTAACACCAATTTTTTGTTGCTTTTGTTTTTATTTATTTTTAATTTTTCCATTGTATTTTTCCATTATCATTTAGGCCCCTTATACTCTCCGCCTCTCAGCAATCACCACACTGTTGTCCATGTTCATGAGTCCTTTTCCCTTTTTGCTCAGTCCCTCCACCCCCTCACCTACAGCCCCCACTAGCTGTCATCCTGCCCTCCACCTGTGTTCTTGTTTTTAATGGCATTTATTGTTTCTAGTTACTAGTACACATGGTTTTTAAAGGCTGCAGTTTAGAGTCTGCCTCAACTGTGGAAAAAGATTTTCCATTGCCTGTAATTTCAAAATAGGAAAGTCTGGCAAGTGGACCAGAGAAAATATGAGGCAGAAGAGAGTTGTGATATGTCAGTGGTGCAGGGAAGTTAAGGGAAGGTGAAAGAGTGTGATGCATTAGCTGAGAAGGTGTTGCCTATGGACCCTTACCTCAGACAGATAATGGCCTTCTGTCTGTTAAAGCAGGAGCTGAAGCCTGTTTCCTTGGTTACAGGGGACTTGATGCTCAATAGTCAAAAGTAAAATGATTTCAAGTGTGTTTGTTTCATAGCTGAGTGGGCTAAGAGAAAATATCAGCTTTCCTTGTCCTAATATATTCTCTTTATATGACTCTGGTGATGTCAAGCTTAGCATATTATCTGGCTTGAATCACTGAAACTCAACGGCTGAAGATATTGGAAAATGTGGTGTGTTTCATGTGACCTAGACATAAAAATTCAAAAGAATGACTGGAGAATAATTCATGGGGAGCATTTATAAGATTAATATAAATTCTTCAGTCACATTATCCCTGTGATAGTTTATAAAAGATATTTAAAAATCTGTATCAAGGATATTGGCATGAAATGAATGAGAACTTTAGAGCTAAACTGAATGTTTTATCTGCATAGAAAAAGGGAGAAATTAGAAAAATATTACAAAGTGATGACAGATCATACACATTTTTAGTTCTGTTGTGGCAGACATTGCAGTAACTATACCCTGTAAGATACGCTGTATATTTGGGAAGTCTCCCCAGACTCCCTTAATACAATTCATTGACCTATCCCCTTCATTTCCATGTGCACGCAGTCAGACTTTGTGTGACATTGTGATTACTGGTTTTGTGTCTGTCTCTGATCATATCTGACATAATATTATCAGCTAGCAAGGACTAAGTATTATTTGTATTTTTAAAAAAGTATAGTTGGCATACAATATCATGTTCATTTTAGGTCTGATTCAAAATTTATATAGCTTATTAAGTGGTCACAATGATAGGTCTGGTCACCATCTGTTGCAGGATGAAGTTACCACGGTATCACTGACCATATTCTCTGTGCTGAACATTACATCCTTGTGATATTTATTTTATGACTGGAGGTTTAAACTTCTTAATCACTAACATCTTTTTCACCCTTCCCCCTCCCCTTGTGGCTGACATCAATTGGTTCTCTGTATCAGGAGTCTGTTTCTCTTTTGTTTTGTGTGTTTTGTTTTCTAGATTCTAGATGTAAGTGAAATTATATGATATTTGCTTTTCTTCACTAGACTTATTTCATGTAGCATAATGTCCTCTATGTAGTCCATGCTGCTGCGAATGGTAAGACTTCAGTCTTTTACGGCTGGGTAACATTACATGTATCTGTGGATGGACACCTGGTTTACTTCCATATCTTGGTTATTGTAAAAACTGCTGCAGTAAATATAGGGATGAACATATCCTTTGGAATTAGGGTTTTTGTTTCCTAGAAGTGGAATTGCTGGATTGCTTTGTACATCTATTTTAAATTTTTTCAGGGGCATCTGTCCTGTTTTCCATAGTGGCTGCACCGATTTACAATCCCCCAACAGCACAGGAAGTTTCTCTTTTCTCTACATCCTTGCCAACACTTACTGTTTGTTGATTTGTTGGCGATGCCATTCTGACTGTTGTGAAGTCATTGTGATTTTGACTTGCATTTCCCTGATGATTAGGGATTCTGAGCCTCTTTTCAGGTGTCTATTGGCCATCTGTATGTCTTCTTTGGAGAAATGTCTATTCAGGTCTTCACATTTTTAAAAAATTTGTTTGCTTTTTATGTTGAATTGTATGAGTTCTTTATATATTTTGCGTACTAACCACTTATAAGATATATCACTTGCAAGTATTTTCCCCATTGAGTAGGTTGCCTTTATCTTTGTTGATGCCTGGTCTTGCCGGGCAAAAGCATCTTTTTTGTATCATGTCATGTGTGCTTTGCCTGCCACATATTAGGACATCAGCACAATACGAGACAATTGAAAGAAATGAAAAAGATAGAACTTAGAAAAGATAGTGATTTATTAATATATATTTCAAATATATATCACTGCTGTTTGAGACTGCAATTAAGTGGTAGAAATTTACAATGGCAGGAAAGTAAATGTTTCATAATATTTTTAATGTTTAAATGAAGAAAGTAATCATTTATTGCATTTTCTAGCAATACAAATCATTTTAAAGTTCAAAATTACCATGGGAATGTTAAACACAGAATATGCCATACTAATTTGACTATGCATATTGTTTTACAAGTCACTTAAACCATTTGCAAAAGATTATTTTTATGAAATTTTAAAGTAGAATTTAAAACCATTTATTTATACTTTTCAGTATGTTTTAAATTATTCAACTCATTGTTTACATGTAATAACATATTTATTCATTTATATAAATTTCTAGCACACCTATTATGTGCCTGGCACTATTTTAAGTACATAATCTTCAAAACCTAGTGCCTGATATGGAAAACTTTCTGTATTCATAGATCTTACATTTTAGTGACAGAAGATGTAAAATTAAAGTGTGCATAAAATCGAGAGTTCTTATTGGGACATACTACATTTAAGAAGCCTAGTAGATTGGCATGGGAATGTTGAGAAGCAGGAATGTATATTGAGAGATTAGGGGAGAGACCAGAGTTGGACATAAAGAATTGGTATGTACATAAATAATGGTAATAATGCCCTGGTGTTGGATAAAGTCACCTACAGAGATCATGTCAAAAAAAGAATAAAGAATAGAAGAAGAAAGATTGGGACAGATCCATGGGAAGGAATGTCAATATTTAGAGGTCAGGCAGAGCAGGAACAAAATAATACATGAAAGAAACCATGAGGTAGGACGATACAAAGAAAACCTAAGGGGGAAAAAGACCATATTTTGCCATGTATAATGTGTATGTTTTTGTGAAAATTTTTGAGGGAAAAATAAGGATGCACATTATACATGGGTAGTACCTGAAACAACTTGTAGCTGTTCTTGTATTTTGTAATTATTTGTTACATAAAGTGTCTTATGCCATAATGCATTGAAAAATAAATACTAAAATACCTTTATAACATGAAAAACAAGTATCTAAGTATAAATAAAAGAATAGAATTAAAAATTGAAACGAAATATTTTTTCTGAAAGTTTGGCAGAAAACTTGGGTGTACACAGGAAAATATGGTGCTTCAATAAGAAGAGAGTAACCTGTTTTGTGAGAGGTAGAGAGAACACAGACAGAGAACTAACCAGCCATTGGGTTTGAGAAGATGATGGTCATCAGTGACCCATGTATTCTTCCTGCAGTTGGCAATAACAATAGTAATACCACTTTTAATAACATACACCCATACAGCACTTAGGCTCAGACACTGTTTTAAGTGCTTAGCAGGTGTTAAGCCATTTAATGTAGTATATAAAACCATCCTATGGTAGCGATGATTGCAATTGGATGGACCTGAAAAGTACATAGATGGTAGTTGTAACATCTGTTGCTATATTAAAGGCAAAAAGTGCCCCAAAACTTATTGGCTTAAAAACAGCAAACATGTATTATCTCATCATTCCTGTAAATCAGGAATTCAGAAGCATTTAGTAGACTGGTTCTTCCTTAGGGAAAACTGCTACAGGAAGGAGCAGTTAAGACATTGAATGGGGTGGGAGGGTGCTGCAGTGAGCTTGAAAAATGTTCCTAATATAAGACGGCTCAGTTGGAAGGCTGTTGGCAAGACAGCGCAGTTCCGGGCACTCAAGACTTTCTGCAGGGTGGTCCCAACATGGCAGCAGATATTCCTACAGAGCGCGAGATCCAGTGAGGACAGAGCTCTGATTCATTTTATGACATTCTCAGAAATTGTACAATATCACTTCTGCAGTTTTCTATTCATTGAAAGTATGTCAAAAAGGGAATTCCTAAGGAAATTCATGTTTTGCCTTTTGAAACAAAGGTCAAAGAATGTGTGGACATGTTGTAAGCTACTGCTTCAGTGGTAGGGAGTGGAGAGTGCCGTTGTAGACAATTATTTTGAGAACTTTCTTTTGAGCAGGAAAGCAGAGAGATGACAGTAACTGAAATGAGACATGGTAAAAAATGATTTTTTTTTCATTTTAAGGACCTCATTTTTAACTCATTTTTCATGTGTTAAAATATTAACACATATTTTGTGTTTGTAGGAATGGGAAACCTACGTAAAGTTGAGAAAAGAGGATACTTCGTAGAGACCTTGAGTAGGTTTGGTGTGGAAAGGGATCGGCCCGGAAAGGACGGAGTGGGGATGCTGCTTCCGTGCAGTCAGAGGGAGAGTCGAGCATGGTGGTATGGAGACAGGTGGAGGGGATATGTTAGGGTGGGAGAGTGGACAGTGCTTTCTGAAATAAGCTGTTTTCCCTGGGAAGAAGAAGGGAGTATAGCAGTGCAAAACGAAGGATCAGGAGGAAGGTGCCAGGGATTTAACAAACAAAAACAGAAATAATGGCTTAGTTCACAGAGTAGGAAAATTAATTTACTATGGAAGGTGTAGTAGGACTGACTGGCTTTAGTGAGTGCTCATAAATATAAGTGGTCCAGTCATAATTAATATTGTGGGATTATGACTTTCTTAAGCTCGACCATTATTACCACACACCTGAATTATTACAATAGTTACCCAACTGGTTTTTCTCCCACCCCCCAGGTTTCCCATGCTACTGCCACATCAATCTTCCCAAAACACTTTTCCGCATAAGGTGCTCTAGGTCAAATTAAGCTCTAGGTCAAAAACTTTAACTGTTTTTTCTTGATCTTGGAGGCCAAATGGTTAGATTTTGATTGCTAGACTTATAATATATTGTTAGATTGTGTCTCCGACTACAGTAAACAGTAGAGTGTTTTCCATTAGGCAGTAACTGTTTTGTATTTTAATGACAGCCAGAGGGGTAGGAGAAATGAAATCATTAATTAGTAGTATTTCAAAGGTAAGGGAAGAAGCTTTTAAGTCCACTAATAATTATATTTAAAAAGAACTAGAAAAAAACTAGACATAGTGGTTCTCAATCATGACTAATTTTTAGCATCATCTGGGGACCTTCTGGAAAAAAAAAGCAATATCTTGGTTATAGCCTGATTAATTAAATCAGATTACCTAAGGAGTGGGAGGTAAAGATCCCTGATGATTTCCATACATATTAACTAAAGAGATCTACTGACATAAAGTGATTTGACTGTCTATATGTTTCATATGTTATATGCAATAGGACAAGCATAAATGGGGTAATATTAAACTTCATATAGCAATTAAATTTAGTACTTTTACTACAAGAGCATAGGGGATATGAACTAGCTCTGTGTGGCACATTGCAAATAAATAATTACTTTTAGAAATTTCTCTTAACCCTGTATGTACTCTCCTTTGTAATTTGTCTTTGCTGCTCTTCTCTCAAGAGATTCAGTCTATTTCTCTATTTCGATAATTTGGGCTGACCTTCGATTTGCTTTAAATAATAGACTATGGTAGTAATCATATATCAGAATTTCTAAACCTAGGCCTCGAGAAACCTTGCAGCTTTTGTTCTCATTTGCTTGCCTGTCTGAGACCACACTGTGTAGAAGCCCAGGATATTCTCCTACGGGACAGCGACCATGTGGAAAGAGAGAGACCATGTGGAGGGAGAGAGACCATGCTCGTAACCAGTACCATCCTCCAGACACGTGAATGGAGCCATTTTGGGTGATCCAGCCTCAGCTGGGCCACCTGCTGACTGACTGCAAACACAGCAGTGACCTGAGGCCAGACCAGCAGAGGAACCTTCCATCACAACACAGACCAACTAGCCAATCCACAGAAGCGTGCACAAATAAAATAGTTACCTCAGCCACCAAGTTTTGCAGCAGTTCTTTGCAGCAGTAGATAACTGGTACACCATATAAGAAACCATTACCAATCTATAGATGTAATTAAACCACCAGTCAGTTGAAAATCCTTCCATGAATTGCTATTGTTGATACTTCCTGCAAAATTGACTTTCACATCTCCACTGAACAGCCTAACTTTATATCAATACTGTATCTGAAACATTGAGTATTTTTCGACTAGTTTTTAGCACTGTTTTGTCTTTCATTTTGATGCATTTTTCTCATGATTTATTCCACCAACTTTATTCCCCTCCTGTTATTTTTTTATATATGAATGAAAGAAGGTAGCTGGAGATGGCCACTCCTGCTGCTGCTGTTGTCACCACCATCACTACAGTAACATAAACAAGCACCTCAACTGAGCTTTCTTTGTGTCAGAGCCCTTCCATGAGCTGGGCCTTCTGCATCTCATTTTATTCTGGTAATCGGTGACACAGGGACTCTAATATCATGTCTTAAAGAAGAGGAAACCGAGGCTTAGAGTGGATAAATTTACTTGCTCAGGGCCACACAACTAGTATGTGGCTAAAAAGTGACTTGAAGGAGATTTTGTTAAACCCATGCCCTATTTCCCTAACTAGTTTTGAAAGGTATTTGGTTCTACATCAAAAGCACTTTCATGACATGATCTCCAAATGTCCTGTGAGTTACTGAAAGACAGAGAATGTTGGTCCACTCCTTTATATAGGAATAGAAAATTAATATTCTTTCAGCACCTGTTACTGTGTCAGGAGGATAGATAGATAGATAGATAGATATAGTAATCCTCATGGTCGTCCTACATGGTATGCATCATTTCTATTTTTATGGCACATAAAACAGGAAGACAAGTAATTTCTCAAAGGTTGTATACCCAGGAACTGGTAAGACTATGCAACACTAACTCAGGTCTGTGGGACTCTGAACCTCAAAATCTTTCTGTTATTCTATGTTGCCTTTTTTAAAATTGTATATCTGTTGATAACTCCATTTTATTTCTCAGAGTCCTGGTTCTTCCTCACAGCATAAACCTCTAGCAACTATTACATCCTTTAGGCCCTTCTCTTAAATGTCAGTTCTTCAGGGAGGCCTTTCCTGATCTCCCGTATTAGCCTGGTTTCTTCTGTTACATACACCGAGGCACTTGTCCTTTCCTTTATGCCACACTCCTCATACTTAAAACTTTTCCATTTCTGTCTGTCTCACTGAATTAGATCCATGAAGATGAGGACATTCTGTCTTGTGCACAATGAAAACCTCAGTCCCAGCAGAAAGCCTGGTGCAGAGCAGTCACCCAGTGAATAGTTCGTGAATTAATGTATGCACTTTTGGACTATGGGCAGGCCTGGTGGATGACATGTGTGCATTTAAATGGAATATAACTGACGATCTTGTAGGACAGTAAGAAAGCCTTGATAATAAGAGATGGATAAATACTGATTTGCGAGGGGACAATACTTTTAAGGCATAAAGGCCATGTTGATGAGATGTTTGATTAAAAGCCTTTTGTGGAATCCACAGAAATATTAAAGTTGACAATCATTTTGCTTGTCATGCTATCGAAGTGCATGTTTTAGGCCATTGCTCTCAAGGAGTCCAACATTGACTACAGGTTTATTTTCATGCTCCTCTATCAGTAGCAGAAGATAGAAAATATAGTAGAAAAAAATAAGGCATTGATATCATATTGTAGTCTTTAAAAAGGAAGAATTAAGGAAAAGTGTATAAAAGTAGTTCACCTGTTCCAGTTAAGGAAAGGAAATCTGATATTAAGATGATTAAATAATTTTTATCATTTTATCTTAGCCCTACCTGGCGTAGCTCAGTGGATTGAGTGCGGGCTGCGAACCAAAGTGTCGCAGGTTCGATTCCCAGCCAGGGTACATGCCTGGGTAGCAGGCCATAACCCCCAGCAACCACACATTGATGTCTCTCTCTCTCTCTCTCTCTCTGTCTCCCTCCCTTCCATCTCTAAAAATAAATAAATAAAATCTTTAAAAATAATAATAATTTTTATCATTTTATCTATCATTTATCATTTTCTGTTATTTCTTTTTATCACTTTGAATTCTTTTTATGAAATAGCAGTATTTAAATGAATAGGTGAGATTTATATCTCTTCATATCTTAATTATTAATTCTAATCATTAATAAGGTGAATAAGTTTTCTTTTGAAAGAAGTACCCACAAATAGGTAACTTGGAACTAAGTAGAGAAAAATTACAGTGGTTTTATTATTCAGATTCATACTGCAACATTAATACTGCATAAAGCCAATCATAAGACATTTTAATACACTCAGAAGTAATTATTTCAAATACGTACATAAAAGTGAAAAGTATAATCTATGCAAATCTATGTAAATGGGTAGTTATAGTGAATTGGTACATGACATTACTGAATGGATTGCTCAGGGTTTTATTTCATAGAAAGACTAAAGACCTGGGTTATCAAGAAAAAAGTCTTTTGCTCTATTTCAGTTGCTTTTGGATGTTAATATGGTCCAAGATGATCTACTTCTCATTAATCATAATAATTAGGGGTAGATTTACTGAGCATTAGTGTAATTTTCAATCATGTTAATAGTTGTGCAATCCTCTGTTCATTAATATAAATGAGGTAAATTAAAACCATGACATTATAAAGAAGAGGCAAAAGCTGCAGGAACTTTTGTGGATCCTCCCTAAACCCCATTAATTTAATTGTAATATGTTGTTTCTCAATACTTATTTTCACTCTATTTTCCATTGTTAATGGCTCTTCAGATTGGTTAATAAGCATGCTAACCTCTTCATTTAAGTGACTGCTATGGTGTGGTCTAAATCATACATACTTAGCTTGTCTCATTACCTTTAACTCCTTCTCACCTCTTCAGTCAGCAAACATTTATGGATTAATCACTCATGCAATTTGAAATTTGATATATCAGCACAATACAAAAGAATGATGAGACATCCAATCTTCTGGGAGTTCACAGTCCAGAAGTCATTGTGGATTAAATTGATATTATTATTAAAAATATAAAAACAGTTTCAAAGTAAAAATCTTTCTCTTCATAGTGTCCTTAAAATTTAATTTATATCTGAAAGATGTCAAAATAAATTCCCTTCTTCATCTCTCATATTTGTTCGGATATTCCCAGAGAGGACTTTCCTGAAAACACTGCTCAAATTCCGTCCCCCTCTAATGCTCTTAATCTCAGCTTCTTTTTTCCTGAGAGCTCCTAAATTTTAGAGTTCATATTTGTTTTTGTGATTATTGCTCTATTTTTCTTCTAGATTATAAGCACATTGATGGCAGCAACCATTACCGTATCATACTGTTTGGTACATTCTATTTTTTTATTGTTATTCAAGCACAGTTGTCTCCATTTTCCTCCCACCACTTTCCCCTGCCCCAACCACCCCTACCTCCCACCTCCTCCCACCCTCAATCCTTCCCCTCTCCCACTTTGTCCATGGGTCCTTTGTGTGTTCCTTGATGACCCTTCACCTTGTTTCTCCATAATCTACCTCCCATTCCCCTCTGGTTACTGTTAGTTCCTTATTTCAATGTCTCTGGCTATATTTTGTTTGCTTGCTTATTTGTTTTGTTGATTAGGCTCCACTTATATGTGAGATCATATGGTATTTGTCTTTCACCACCTGGCTTATTTCACTTAGCATAATGCTCTCCATTTCCATCCATGCTGTGGTGAGGGATAGGAGTTCCTTCTTTCTTTCTGCTGTGTAATATTCCTTTGCGTAAATGTATTGTAGTTTTTTTATCCACTCATTTACTGATGGGCACTTAGGTTGCTTCCAACACTTGGATATTGTAGGGATATTTTATTTAATTTTTAAAGATTTTATGTATTTATTTTTAGAGAGAGGGGAAGGGAAGAGAAAAGGGAGAGAAATAGCAATGTGTGGAATTGGTGTTTCAGAATTCTTAGAGTATAATCCATACATTCTGATGCCCAATTAATATTTACTGGTGAATACATGAATGACCACTGTATATTGAAGTAATAAATTATAGTTACATTTGCTTGAAGTTAGAATTTAATATCACCACATTGTCCTTTTGTATAAAAGAAAATGTTGGATTGGACCTTAGAAGGTTATTCTGTTTAGTCATAATTTCTCAAAACTATCATAACTTTTGATAGTTTATAGCAGAATATTTTTATATTGTATGCAGGACAAGAAGCAGTTGAGCCTACAGATTGTGTTTTAGTCATATTCACAATGATCTGTTTTAGTACCAGTCCAGTTTGTTTAGGATGTCTTTTTGTACATATTTGCTTGCATTGCTGGTAAAGAGCTATAAGTGAGTAGCATTTCCTACGTGTTTGCCTTATTCAGTGACTAAACTACTGCTGATTATACAAACAGCTGCTTAAGCCGAAAATGACTGTTTATTTTAGTTGATTAGAATGTGATACTAATAAGACCCAGGCTTTATGTGTGTGCCAATTAGATTTGCTTTACTCTGTTGAACACAAGTGTGTGGGTAACTACACTCAAACTCCACCCTTGGTCTTATAGATATCACCAACATGTGCTCACCAAATGTCAGGTCAGTGGCATAGCCTTCAAGGAAGTGAAACAAGTTATTGAGCGAGGCCCCCAGAAATTCACTGTGTGATACCACAATGTTTTTCATTCTTTTTTGTCCCACTGAGGATGTAAGAACAAGTAGACATTAAAACCCAGCTTTTACATTTCTCACTTCAGTTGAACTCCAGAATGTAGCAAGTGTCCTTGGAGTGTCTGTCAGATACTGCTTTCATTTGTTGGGGCACTTATTCTAGTACCAAGCTGTGAAAATTACCGAAATATTGAGGCAGCAATTCAGAAAACATAGGCATGCAGGAGATGGAAGCAATTTTATAGACTGCACATTGGAATATTAGGCCAAATAAGATGTAAAGAAACTGCAGTTTTAATCTTCCCTAGCACAAGCTTCTGAGTAGACAATCTGTTTTATTGTTCTTTCAGAATTTTTATGCTTTCACCAAATTATGGCCAAAAAAGACAAAAGCAGAGACTGAGCTCCACATGGTCAGGGACCATGCCAATTGTTTTCATTTCTTCATTCCCAGGACTCAGGACAGCTCAGGAACTTATAGGTGGTTGATAAATATTTGTTGAGCAAAAGAACTGAATTATAATACTGGCTCCTTTTCAAATGAGATAGCTGATAGAGCACAATGTAGAGGCAAGAGCAAAATGGCTGCATTGTGACTATTCTTCTGTATTGTGGCTTAATTTGATCTAAGGAATATGTTTACATCTGTTCTATGAAAAACATTCTGGTAGATTTGAAGAGAGATGAAAGAATATGTGAAGGAGACAGATATTTTTGTTTTCTCTAAAAAGCCAAGCTTCCATGTTACTCCCAGTTAATTCTTTCTATTCTTCCATGCTGTCACTCCTTTAGCTGATGTTTTCTTTCCTCCACTGAACCCTATGAACTCCTATATTTATATTGTGAAGCATATAGATTAGGTTGAGCATTAAATAACAGGCTTTGTCAATAGGCATTCTAGATTCTTGGAAAGAGATCTGTGTGTGTGCTAGGGTTGTGTCTATGGTTCCTGCCAAAGTCACTAACAGTAAAAAAATAATAATCTGCCACTTTTAAATTATAAAATGAATAACATGATTAAAATAAATAACTTTTTTCATTTTTAAAGGAATGATTGTTTTTTCTCTGATATTTAGTTATTTCTATCATTTTGAAATGTAAATAAACCATTGAATGAATATTAGTACTAACCAGAACAAAATGAATTGTGTTAAAATACTTGATGACAGAGATTCAGCTTCTTTTCAATCCAATTGCAATGTCTAAAAATTCTTTAACTCACATTCATTGAGAATTCTTGGTAGCATTAAAATCTAGGGAGGAGACCTGGCTGGTGTGGCCCAGTGGATTGAGTGCCAGCCTGCAAACCAAAAGGTCACTGGTTTGATTCCCAGTCAGGGCACAAGACTGGGTTGTGGATCAGGTTCCCAGTAGGGGGTGCACAAGAGACAACCACACATTGATGTTTCTCTCCCTCTCTTTCTCCCTCTTTTCCCCTCTCTCTAAAAATAAATAAATCAAATCTTTTTAAAAAATCTAGGAAGGAAAAACCTGTATGGGAATACAGCTGCTACCTAATAAAATATGCAACAATGATATAAAGCCTAATATGTTATTTGCACATAGCAGTATTTGCCAATGAGGCTTTATATCCTCTCTTTCTCTCCCCACCCTCCTTCTCTTCCTTTCTTCCTCTCTCTCTCTCTTTCACATTATTGTACACTTCTGCGTGTTTTCCAATACAATTCTGAATCACATTTTAAACAAATGTGTTACCACAAAGATTGCATTATTATTATTGGATGACAATCACACATTTGAAAAGGATTTTAGTTCTTCATTTTTAGAAAGAGGAAGGAAAGGAGGGAGAAGGAGAGAGAGAAATATCAATGTGTGGTTGCCTGTCATGTGCCCTTCACTGGGGACCTGGCCTGCAACCCAGGCATGTGCTCTGATGAGGAATTGAATAGGTGACTCTTTGTTTCACAGGCTGGTGCTCAATCCACTGAGCCACACTACTCAGGGTAGAATCATACATTTTTTTAAGAAGGATGATAAAGATTTTGAGGACTTCTAAGTTTAAATATGATATTTCACCTTTTTTGTTTCAAGGTTGGACATATCAAGGTATTATGAAGGGCAAGAAAAGTGAAAAATAACTTTCCTCTTCCTCTTCCTTACTGCCCTTGATTTTCTCCCTTTCCCTCCTGCTCCACTGTTTGTCCACTTTTGTTTTTTCTCAGTAACATTGTGGATTTGGAGATATATCAGTCAATAAGATGGAGATGAACAAAATAAGAATTGATTTCTTCTTTTGTGCTCTTACTCTCATTGCCCATCTGTTTTTTTTTATTCTGTGTATATTAAATTGGAGTGTAGGTAAGCAGGTATTTTTCTGATCAGGGAATAAAAAAGGAAGATAATAAGAAAGAAGTGGACATTTGTAGGAAGCGAGAATGAGAACAGCTTCCCTAAGACAGGGGTGCCACATTCCCCTGTGTAGCATTGGCCATGCCAAAGTGTGACAGAGCATGAGTCCTTGACAGTGGGTCATAATGAACTTCACAATAAGGTCTAAAAATTCTAGGACTTGAAAGTATATATAGATAGATGACTTTCCTTACACATAATTTGGTTGCATTTCTATATTATCAAATTTTAGATTCCTTCCAAATTATATATATAGATATACCCCTAGTATAGAGTTTTTAAAAGTATGTGAATATTTATATACCTTGCAAGTCTAAAGAAATTAATCTGTTCTTAATGCTTTAAATAGAATAACAAGTTAATAACATCAATATATAAAGGGAGAATGGTATTTTATATAATTAAAATTTAGACTTCATAAAATTGTTATATATAGTACTGGAGAAAACTAATAAAAGACTAAAAGAGGAGAATGAAAGTTAATGACTCTTGCTGAAAGTTTTTCTCCAATTATAAAAGTAACATGTGCTCATTGAAGGAGAATTGAAAATGGTAAACATATAAGGAATAAATGACCCCATCACTAGTTTTAACCATTATTGACATTTGTATATTTTCTCATACATATTCTTAACTTTCTCAGTACAGCTGTCCAACTGCCCCCTTAAGTTATCTATGTTCATTTATTTTTTATATTCATGTATATTACTCATCACACAGTTTACAAGCTGTATCTGTATGTGTGTCTGTGCGTACTTTTGAGTATGGTTTCTATTAGGGGAAGAGTAGGAGCAGGTTGCAGTAAGAAAAACACCTGACAAAAAAGCACTCAGCAGGATTTGTATCCTAGGTGAAACTTTAGTAGATCTGAGACCTTCATCAAGTTGTTCAACCTTTTGCTACTGCAATTTCTTCATCTGTACACTAGTGTGGTTGTGGAGATGAAATGAAATAGTAAGTTTATGGATGCAGCTCAATGCCTGGAGCATCTTACACAATCATTTAATGCTGCCTGTTGTTTTTTGCTAATAGCAATAGAATGGTAAGTATCACAGTCAAATTGGCCTCTTTAAGAGGAAAAAGGATACAAAACCTTTGCATTAAAGACATTAAATAAAATAATTTAACAGAAACACCTTTTGTAACTATGCCTGCTTACATGTGAAAAATGAGATATCAAGGAAAAATAATTTAAGAAAATTATGGAAAGATGATTATTTTTGTTTTCAAGATATGAGTTTTGGGCTTTGGCAGAATTTTTCATCAGCAGAGGAGAGATGTGTTACAAATCTGCAGCTCATGAAGACTGGTACCCTGTCTAAGTGATCCTTACAGCCTTTTCGTTTGCCTCTTAAGTATCTTTGGGAGTTTTTATGAAATAATGTACTAAAACTAATACAGCTATTAGTTATGGAGCACTTAGCTCCTGACCTGCTGGGCATCCCAAGCATGCACAGAGACTTGTCTGAATCACTGCTTTCAGCTGACCGTGGTTTTTCATTTATATATGAAGGTGCTTTTTATGCAAAGGTACACACACACACACACACACACACACACACCCCACAAGCCCATATGTGTGTGTGTGTGTGCCCATATATACATATGGGCTTATGGTAGAAAAACCTGAGATCTGAGATCAAAGAATAAGAATTTGAACTTATCAGAATAGGAAGCAATGGTAGTATTGTAAAGAAACTGATGCAGAGTGGTTGACAAATTTTATACAAAATGGTTTTCTAAAACAATCTTTAGTGGAGAGAATTTTAGCTTGATTTAAGGCTGTGAGATCCTCCTTTAAGGTGAAATCATTCATTTCACTCCAAAATATAAAATAAAGGCCTCTGACCCTCCCCAGCTCTCTTCCCCTCCCATCCACATCCTGTACCACCAGCACAAAGCCCTGGGGAATCTGTAGAACTTGGGTGAGAAGTACTGGCCCAGGACATCCAGTTTTACTTAGAAGACAGTTGCCACCTATAACCAGGGATGAGAGTCAAAATATTTAACTGGTAATAGGGCATGGGCACTGACTACTCAGAATATGTGCCAGCTCTAAACATCCTGTAAGGTTCTACAAGTGCATAGGGGCTGGAACTCAGCCCTACCAATAATCAAGGATTTTACTCTTGGGATATATTACAATGATTTCATTATATATAGTCTGAATGTTACATTTTTGTGGAATATTAAGAGACTAAGCAAAACGTTTAATGTTTATGCAGTTTCAATATGTGCCAAGGCCTATTTTAAGTGCTTTACAGGTATTAATTGACACAATCTATGTAGCAATCCTCTATAGGTTCTATTATTAGGCTCATTTTGAAGATGAAGAAACTGAGGCAAAGAGAAAGCTGAAATGTAGAAAAGTGAAGAAACTCACACAAGGACATTCTAGTAAGTGGTAGAGGCAGAATTCAAACGAGGAAGTTTGCTTTAAAATCCAGGCTCTTATCACTCTCTTATATGCTGTTTTATTTTTTATTTATTTTTTATTGTTGTTCAAGTACAGGTGTCTTCATTTTCCAACCCATCACTCCCTCCCCCGCCCCACACACCAACACTTCCCACTCTCAATATTTCCCCCTTTGACTTTGTTCATGGGTCCTTTATACATGTTCCTTGATGACCCTTCTTCTTCCCCTCATTACCCTCTCCTCCCTCCCCTTTGGTTACTGTCAGTTTGTTCTTTATTTCAATGTCTCTGGTTATATTTTGCTCTCTTGTTTGTTTGTTTTTTTTTATTAGGTTCCACTTATAGGTGAGATCATATGGTATTTGTCTTTCACCTCCTGGTTTATTTCACTTAGCATAATGCTCTCCAGTTCCAGCCATGCTGTTGCAAAGGGTAGGAGCTCCTCTTCTCTTTCTGCGGTGTAGTGTTCCATTTCTGTAAACATACCATAGATTTGTTATCCACTCACTTACTGATGGTAACTTAGTTTGCTTCCAGCATTTGGCTATTGTAAATTGTGCTGCTATGAACATTGCGGCACATTGGCTCTTTTGAATTGGTGCTTGAGGATTCTTGGGGTATAGTCTCAGCAGTGGAATTGCTGGGGCAAAAGGCTGTTCTGTTTTTAGTTTTCTGAGGAAATTCCATACTGGCTTCGACAGTGGCTATACCACTCTGCATTCCCACCAACAGTTTCCTAGGGTTCCCTTTTCTCCACAACTTCACCAGGACTTGTTGTTTGTTGATTTATTTATGAAGGCTCTCTGACTGGTGTGAAGTGGTATCTCATTGTGGTTTTAATATGCTTCTCTCTTGGCTAATCATGCTGAGCATTCTTTCATATGTCTTTGGGCCCTCTGTGTGTCCTACTCAGAGAAGTGTCTATTCAGATCCTTTGCCCATTTCTAATTGGATTGTTTGTCTTTCTGGAGTGGAGCCATTTGAGTTCTTTATGTATTTGGGAGATCAAACCCTTGTCTGTGGTATCACTGGCAAATATATTTTCCCATATGTTTGGTTCCCTTTTCATTTTGCTGATTTTTTTAGCAATGCAGAAGCTTTTTATTTTGATGAAGTCCCATTTGTTTACTCTTTTCTTTATGTCCCTTGTTCTAGGGGACATATGGGTGAAAATATTGCTGCATGGAATATCTGAGATTTTCCTGTCTATGTTCTCCTCTAGGACTTTTATGGTGTCAGGACTATATTTAAGTCTTTTAACCAACTTCACTTTATTTTTGTGTGTGGTGTTAATTTGGTGGTCAAGTTTCATTTTTTTACATGTAGCTGTCCAGATCTCCCAACACCCTTTGTTGAAGAGGCTATTTTTATTCTATTTTATGCTTCTGCCCCCTTTGTCGAATATTAATTGACCATAGAGACATGTGTTTATTTTTGGCTCTCTGTTCTGTTTCATTGATCTATGTGTCTATTCTTATGCCAATATTAGACTGTTTTGATTACTGTGGCCTTGTAATATAGTCTGATATACCAGTATTGTGATCCTTCCTACTTTGTTCCTCTTTTTCAAAATTGCTGTGCCTATTCGGGGTTGTTTATGGTTCCATACAAATTTTTGAAATGTTTGTTTTATATCTGTGAAACATGTCATTGGTATTTTAATAGGCATTGCATTGAATCTATAAACTGCTTTGGGTAGTGTAGACATTAGCATCTAGCATGGCCATCAGTTCAGCAAATATAGTGGAGTTGAAAATGTTAAGTTGAGAATTTCCATTTTCTCTTTTTCTGTTTGCATATAATTTAAAACTATTTAATTATTTTTAATGTCAGATTTGAATTATTATTCTAGGTTGAAAGGTAATTTATTCAGAGTTTATTCTCTTTTCTATAATATAATTTTTAAGAGGAATGTTTGATATTAGAGATTCATAGCTAACAGAAAATGTACTGCAAAGTATAGGAAGTAATTTGCTAATAGTCAGTTTACTGTATTTGTGACAATGGGCAGGAAAAATCTGTTAATTTTGATTAACCGTGCCCTATTGATACTTATTATAATATATATTTTATAAAAATAAAAATTCACTGTCATAAATAACTTTGGAAGGTGAATTTATTTTTCCATATAGCCAAGATAAAAGCCTTAAAACTTCACATTAGTCATCCTGGCTGGTGTGGCTCAGTGGGTTGAGTGCAAACCAAAAAGTCAGCTGTTTGGTTCCCAGTCAAGGCACGTGCCTGGGTTGCAGACCAGGTCCCCAGTGGGGGGTGCATGAGAGGCAACCACACATTGATGTTTCTCTCCCCCTCTTCTTCCTTTCCCCTCTCTCTAAAAATAAATACATAAAATATTAAAAAACATATTAACATTAGTATTTAAATACAATTAAACATGTAATTGTATAGTGTTCTAGTATATTATGAAACCCCATTATACCAATACTTCTTCAAAGGAAGCAATTACATTTTAGAATCTAAGAGGCTTAAGAAGACCCTAAGAAATGATGCACCAGTTTCCTTGGAATTTTCTGTATTTAATGAATTTTGTGTAGACAAATGTTTAATTGATTTAAAAATACACTAACCAGAGGCTACCTGATGATAAATAATTTTACTTCCTATCTCTGCAGGCTGGTAAATATTTCACGTGGATGATCAGAATATTTTTTCTTCTATTCCTTTTTGGTGAAAAGAGGCAGAAAAAGGGGCGGGGGATGGCTGTAATCTCTTGATGTGGACCCCGGCTGGTGGGGTCCACATAATTATAGATGAAATATAAGACAAATTCACATGGACTACCAAGTCCTGTGGAGGAAAAAGGACGGCATGGCTTTTCTCTCAAGGGGAACAAAAACCTCCAATGAGCTTTTATTGTCTTACTTGGCACATTACAAGAAGGTCCTTATTAACTGCACAGGCTCACTTTAGGTGGTTACCTTATACAGAAAACAAAGGAGAGGATGGTGGTAATCACATCACTGAAGAGGGATATTTGTAAATGAAAAGGCAAAAGTAGTTGGACTGGTTACACTCATCCTTGGAGGTTTAGCATGTATTTTAGGAAGTTGCTTTGCAGTAAATGTCCTCAATTCAGGGTGAGGGAGTTTTAGCAAAAAGCAAGTCTCAAAGCAGTCTAAGTACATTGCAGTCCTGATTCCCCATGGGAAAACCTATCCGTGGGCGTGGGTCCTGTGCATCTCCCAGTGGCACCTGGGCCCACGCCTCACAGAGCGGCCTCCCACAATCTCTCAGATGAGATGTTGCCTGTTTAATCTGTAACAGAAAAAGTATGTCTTAAAACAGTTTCTAAGACATTTTTCAGAATTTCTCAGTGAATTGTTTTTGGCTCTCTTGACCTTTCTTATAGCTATAATTTTCTTTCAAGAATCTTTTGTTCTCCTCTGTAGTCCTCTATATTTCTCTTGTTTGTTCAAAATCTATGTTCTTCAGCTGATCACATTTGCAATAAAAGAATGACCAGAACCTACTGTGATTGAAAAATTTTTGTCTTATACAAGCATTTTAAAAATTATTTAAATAGCATATAAATTACAAAATGATATAGCAATCTATTTCAGTTAATTTAAATATATTTGTCTTACCAAAAAAAAAGAAGAATATTGCAAACTTAATGGGTAGGAATGATACACAGTGTGTTATGTGTGTGTGTGTGTATATGCATATATACACATATATACATAGTGTCATCAAAAAAATACTTATATTACTATTGAAGTGATACATTTGTAGGCTTTTAGGATTCTATAAAGCTTAATTAAGCAATGCTCTGCTTCTAACATTCAACAATTTTTACATGGCTCCCCATTACCTTCAGGATAATTTCTAAACTCTTTATAGCCCAAGAAGCCCTGTCTGATTTGACTTCTTGTGACCGATTCGACTTTATGTATGGTCACTATCCAACTTCTTGGGTCACAGCTCACTCTCTCTTACGTGTGAGTCCACAGACTAGAATGGCTTTTCTACTGTAGTTTAGTTGTTGCCATCTGATCTCCTCAGGCTATCCATCATATTCTATCATAGTATAATTTCTATTTTATTATCTCACTCTTCATCATATCTTTAAGATTCTTGATGGCAATGACTGTTTTATTTGTGACTGTATTCTTAGAGCCTAATATAATAGTCCATAAAAGAGGCATTTGTTGATTGGGTGTATGAATGAGTTATAAAATGATGATTATAATGGTAACCTAATTTTTCCAAATTAGTAATGATTTTTACAATTATTTTATTAGAATTTTGATTAATGAAAGTAAAATTTTCTAATTATGGTATTTAGAGTTAACAAAAATATGTTTATAGGGACACATTTTTATGCATATATGAAGCTTGTTCCTTATGGTGTAAATAATTTCACTTCATTTTGTTAAGGATTTAATATATGTTACATGCCCTTTATTTTTTTAATTAATTAACTGCAGTTTTAATCACATCCATTATATCTAAAAATTGCATTTTTAAAAAGCTGCAGCTCTCAAAAGTTAGTGAAAAATACACTGATTTTAAATTGTATTTAAAACTGAAGATTTATTTGAAATTGGTATTCATTAGTTCATAAAAGACAAAAATAAAGCCCTAGGGTAAATTTTAGACTTTGTAAACAAGCCTTAAATTATGACAACAAAAACCTTACTTTTTCTCTTTAAATATTTAAAATGATAAATAATAGCAATATTATTTCAGTTTGCCCATACTCATAGAGAAAACTGTATAGCCGGAAAACGTTGTTCTCTTTAACCTTCTAGGTTCAGTGGCTAGGGCCCTCAACTCAATAAAAAGGCAGATCAACAAGAGAGGGGAAAATAATTTACACATATGTGGCAGTTTCACAACAAAATGAGGAGGCAGCCAGAGGATTGAGGTTTATAAGCCACTTTTTGTTAAACAAAGGAAAAGCCATTTTGGGGTTCTTAAGCAAGTTATGGGAAGGTGAAGAGAGGAAACACATGGTGTAATATATAAGTAAATCAATTTGCATAATGATAGAACAGAGCATCATCTAAGTGATGGATCTTAGAGTAGATGTAGAACAGAGTAATTTCTGTAAATGCAGACTTCCGTCCCTTTGAGTAACACCTCCATCAGAAGCTCCTCCCTGTAGTCCTAAATTGAAACTATTGATTTAATGTTGCTTAAGTTATTGGCAACCTAGAATATTTTTGCTGTGTCATCTGATCATATTGGCACAATGGTGGGCTACTCACCATCACATTGTCATGTCTGAAACATCTGTCACAATATGCAGTGTACAATTTAACTGGTATCCACTACAGATCTTGAGCCAAAGAAAACGGATGAGAAAATGAAGCTTTGTGTCTCATAGGAAATAAATATCATTTTCTAAATCAATTCAGAAGGTTTCAGTTCCAAAAATATTAGATATATATAGTTGGGAGGTTTTTATAGAAGTTCTATAAAACAAATTAAAGTGAGGGATTGATTTTCAGAAGATAGTTTTAAATAAGGATAGGTTTTTAAAATTGTATATACGGAAAGTGGAGAAAAACTTTTAAAAGTTGTTAAATCAGGTTGATACAACCAGCTTAAAAAAGCTGGGTTGTATAAAGATAGGATAAAGTTTAAAAGCTCAAGATTGATATAGGCATCATATTCTAAGTACACAAATGGGTTTTCACTGCTGTCTTGCTAAATCAGTGGCTTCTTCACTCTGTCTGAACATTTGAATCATTTGGGGAGTTTTTTTTAAAACAATGCTGATGGTTGGCCCTATTCCTGGTAAATTCTAATTTGATTGGCCAGAGGACCCAGGTGTCCATGTTGTTTAAATCTCTGCAATGATACTGTTTACAGTCAGTAGCGAGAGAGAGACTACTGTAGAGCTTTCGTCAACGTGGAAGTTGCATTGCTGCACTTTATTCAACAATTACATTCTGACAATATAACATTAAACAACAGCATTGCAGAATCCTGTTCGCAGTACAGTTAGCATATTACAATGAATACAAATGAGAGCATTTATGTACATACTATACACAAATATCAGTTTCTATAATATGTTACAAGAACTTTCTTTGCTGAGATGGACAAAAACTTTATCGGGGAGAAAAAAAAACTTAAGATTTAGGGAATTAGTTTTCTGGAACAGAGATGCACAAAAGTAATTAATATTTTTCAATTTACCTTCCAGTATATTTATTCTTTATTTATTTAATACAGTTTTATTGGGTAGCAACTATGTGAAAGGTACTTTTGTAAGTGCTTGGGGGTAAAATAGTAAATAAAAGAAAAATTCTTGCTTTCCTAGAGCTTGCATTCTGGCTGTGAGGATTTAAAATTCATTTGAAATTTAATATTATTGTTTCATTTTCATTTGTATTTCTTCTTAGGTTATCTACAAATTTGTATTTTGTAATACAAAGTGCCACACTATTTTTTAAATAAATATTTAAATTTTAAAATGGAATCTAATAAATATTTAAATTTGTATTAGCAATCCAGATAATGCCATGATATGTCAAAATTATGAAAATATTATAAGAATGACATATACTTGGCCACATTCCTGGCACTCATATTTGAACACTGAAGTCACTTAACTGCTCAATGATGAGGAGAAAATAGACTTGGAAGCTTTACTTATATTTATGGAAGTATATTCTTTTGAGTCATTTTAATTTCATTCACTTGGCACATTATTTAAACTTTGTATAAGAACATCAGCTGCCATTTGGTATAATCAGATATGTCCTGCATTTTATTCTAAAACTCATCACCCTATATGCAAAATTACAAGAAACCGGAAGACACACGAAGGAGAAAGGAGCTAGAAAAGAATAAACAATTAAAATATGCTTCTGTGTGGAGACAGCAGTCGTAAAGGCTGTCCTTGAGAATACATTGATTTAAAACAGTAGAGCACAAGCCTTATTGTACACTTGAAAGAACAGACACGCAATGATCTTTACCATCAATTAGTATTATGTTTGGAAACATTAGCATTCAAATTAAGTGCCATGTGTAAGATTACTGTGTGTTTTTGCACATGATTAGAGAAAACCTCCAGGAAAGACAACATCCTTATGAATGCAATGCTTCTTGTCCTTTTCTGTACATCTTTATCGGGCAGTAGATCTGAGTTATTGAAAAGCAATTAATATTAAACTTGACCTGAAAAAATGCAAATTATAAAATAAAAGATAGTTTACTAAGCAATGTCATAGCAAATAGCACAGTTAGCTTCCTAGAATGATCTGTTGGAACAATTAATTTTTATATCTGTGACTTATTAAAATTTAGTTCAAGGTTTAACAAAATACACCTGAAGATATGGCAATGAATATGACCCAAACTTATTTAAGCATAATTAGGATTTATGATTGTGTTATTTCTGTATTTAGTGCTCTGATAACCACTGTTAAGCTTTCTGAATTTGACCTACAACTCTTTATGGATGAACTTGAAGACTGAATTTTCTGTTATTGTGGAATAAGAACAACAAAAAAAGTGAGGATCGGTTGGGATAAGATCATTGCTGACTTGAAGAAATGTAATTTCTTGGGTTTACTAAAAATAAACTGTTTAGGAAAGTTTTCTTGTCTGTTTCCAAATCCAACAAACATTTTAAACTCACCACATAATGCATATATTTTTGGTGCAGATAATATCTAATATTGGTCAAGATGTTCTTCTTGCACATTTTTATTTACTGTACTTCCATTTATACTAACTCAATGCACTTTATCCTTATTTTAACAAAAAAATGTAATTTATTTTGGAGACTTGATTTTTATCGTTTCTCCTTAATTTCTTACAGATTATTCCTTAGATTTGTAAGTAGGTGCTTCAATTTTTTAATGGCTCTGAAATAAGAAACTTCTTAAAATTTTTTTCTTACAAAAACTGATATTCAAAGTATAAATATTACCATTTGCTTTTAGAAACTGAATAAAATGTACTGATTAAAGAGCATATTAGTTCACTTTGGAATGACAATAAAGAGGATTATATCAAAATCTAGTCATCCATGCCTCCAGGTATCACCTAGCAGAGAAATGTCTCTTTGAACATGAAATCATAGGAATTAGAATTTTTTAGATGGACATGCAGAAAAATAGTATATAAACAATTCTGCCTGTTTTATTTGAATAAAAGCTCTGGGACCCTTTTCTGGGTCTTATGTTTTTTTCTAGTCCAGTGTCCTCTGCCAGAGAGGAGGAGAATGGGGCCTATAAAGCACATGAAGAAGCTTTAAACACAAACAAACAAAAACCAAAACCCACTCATCTGTATTCTCTTCCCCTGGGAGAATCTCACTGGGTTGGGAGAGGAAGAGATCAGACATATTTATTTTGGCAAAAGCAAACAGATCCTCCCTCCCTAACCTTTCATGTTGAGAAACCCTACCATGAGAAACAGTAAAAGCTATAAGAAAGAAATAAGTGTATTGAGAGATTTTCTAAAAACAAACAAAAAAAAATGTGACGAGGATTCAAAGGGAAAAATAAGAGTTTATGATTGGGGATATTAGAAGACATTAATATTCACTTATTGTTCATGATTTTTTCTCCCTACCATGAGCCAGGAAGGAATAGATTCTGGGCTGGTGAGGTGAGACTCACACAAACGTGAGTCTGTCTCAGGGACATGAAGAGAAGCTTCCATGAGAACAGATACTTGATCTGCTTCTGTTTGCCATCCCTATGCCCCTTAACCATATCCCCAGCAAAGTATAAAATTGCAATTGTACCAAATGTAATGGGAAAAGATACATATGATATGAGAAACTGATTTATAAGGGAATTGCCCAAGTAACAAAGATCAAGGGCGACTTCTCGGAGGAGGTGACTCAGGTGGCCTTCCTGAAGAAAGTTTCATTTTTGCTGAGGATTTTTGTCTGAAGAGATAAGTATTAGGGTATTGCCTGCACATAAAAATGCATGAATCATTGCTAGCAAGAGACAATAAAAATAAGGAACTTAAAAAATAATATGTATATTAGTTTCCCAGAGCTGCTGAAACAAACTACCACACACTGGGTGGATTAAAACAACAGACACTTATATTATTACAGTTCTGGAGGCTGTACGTCTAAAATCAAGATGGTAAGGCAGGATCTTCTCTTTTCTGAGGACTCCAGGGGAGGTTCTGTTCCATGCCTTTCTCTTAGCTTTTAGTGTTGTCAGCAATCCTTAGTATTTCTTGGCTTGTGGACACATCCTTCCAGTCTGAATCTGTCATTATGTGGTATTCTGTTAGTATGTCTCTGTTTCTGTGTGCAACTTTATCTCTTTTAGGACATCAAGTTTATTAGGTTATGGGCCTACTTAGGCCTACTTATTACAATATTACCTCATTTTACCTTGATTACATATGCAAAGACAATTTCTTTTTTTTAAAGATTTTATTTATTTCTAGACAGAGGGGAAGGGAGGGAGGGAGAGAAACATCAAGGTGTGGTTGCCTCTCACATGCCCTGCACCAGGGAACCTGGCCCACAACCCAGGCATGTGCCCTGACTGGGAATCGAACCAGTGACCCTTTGGTTTGCAGGTTGGCTCTCAATCCACTGAGCCACACCAGCCAGGGCTGCAAAGACTATTTCTAAATAAGCTCATATTCACAGGCTCTGAGTAGACATGAAATGGTGTGTGTGTGTGTGTGTGTGTGTGTGTGTGTGTGTGTGTGTGTGTCTAGTTATAACCATGTGAAACCCAGGAAAAAATGGCTAAAAATAGTAGGTTTATGTCCACATATTTTTTTTGGTGTCCTGGTAACTGGAAATAGTATTTGGTTTGGTGTTCATGAATACTTAATTCCAACAAAATTTGTGTTAAAGATTGGCTGAGCGCTATGAAGGCTCTCAAGAGAAGAGGGAGGAAAGTACTGTGGGCATAAAATCAGAAGCAACAGTTCACTTAATAGTCATCCCTCCATAGCATTCCATATCTTTAAACATTCTTAACACTTTAAAAATGTAACCACTGATGAAAGAAGGTGAAGGGATTAAGCAAAAGAAAGAAAGAACACACATATGTATATAGCACATAGACAAAGACAACAGTGTGGTGGCAGCCAGAGGGAAAGCGGGGAAGGGAGTAGGTGGAGGCCTGCAAAGAGGGGTAAGTGGGGATGGAAAGGGACTTGACTTTGGGTGATGGATGAATGATTCAGTATGCAGATGATGTATTGAGTTGTACACTTGAAACCTGTATGGTTTTGTAAACCAATGTAACCCACATAAATTTAATTAAAAAGTGTAACAACTGAAAAGCCAAATTAATCATATATTTTTATAGGTTAGCAATGATCATTTTTAGAATAAGTACCTCATACACATGTACACATGTATCAAATGTTGCTTGACACTTAAATTTCTGAATTTTATTAACATTATAGGTTTTACTTCTGCAAATTATACTCTTCCATTGTTTTAGGGATCAATAAAACATAAGAAAATTAAAATGGCACAGACCAATAGGTAAGAGTATATATAGCAAAAATGGACAGTGATAGAAACTAGTCAGTTATACTTTCTTCTATAAAGTGGTAGAGAAAACCACAAATGTAGATCTGCTGATGTAAAACTACAGGATTTCATCTGCGGAGTGACTATCCAGTTGTTCTTTGGTTAATATAAAAGAATGCAATGTGAATTTTCTCACCAGATTGTGATTTCATTAATTTGAGTCAATTTCAGTTTAGAAATTTTCAAAATTTTAATTTAATTGAAAGATAGATCTTATTTTTAATATATCTTATTTTTCTACTAATCTTAATCTATATAGTTCATACAATGTTTGTTTATCTGCTTAAGCTACTCAACTATTCTTTTCATGGTTTCTTTATAATATTCATCACTTATCAATGGCAAGCACTACTTAAAAGTTTCTTTTGCCCCAGACCTGTCAGAAGTTAGGAGCCAGAATGAGTGGCGATTCTTTGCCTGTGTGCTTCAGTGTTTGCATTACTCTATAGCATATACTGAATCTGGCAGTTTAAGGACAAAGTGGAAAGGCAAGGAGGAAAAAGTAACTGGAAAACAAATGACAAAAAAGCATGATGACATAATACCTAAAACTGCATCATTTTCTTTTTAGTGACTGTTTCTCAGAGAAGTCATTTTAGATGAAATGATGCAGCTAAGCCAACTGGTTAAAAGTAAAGATGGTAGATTATTATCTCTGTCTCCAATGTCATAATGGGAGTAATCTTCTTAATTTCATAAATGCATTTTTATTTTATTGGTTTAGAAAATTAAACATTTATCTCATGAAAACTGAGCTTATAACTTGAAGGAATTCAGCTTTTGTCTCCCAAAATAGAAAAACTTCCACTAACCTTTTTTTTCCTAATGAACAAATACATCATTCAAGTGGAGAAAGTTGTTTGTGTTGGTTTTCTTTTTCTTTTGTGTTGATGAATTGCAGGATTTTTAGACCCTGTACTTTCATCACATAATTTTCTGACCTCAATTATACTTCGCAGAATACAACAGGTAATGAGTAATGGATTGTTCATAGGGCTTTTAAAAGTTGCTCTTAAAGAATGAAATAAAAACGTATTACAGAAATTTCTACTAGGTCAACTTGTATTTGGCCAAGTTGCATATCAATTGGGATTTGTAAAATCCATGATTTAAATCTTAACCTTTAAATTGTTCATATGTTATGACAGAAAACAATACTAGTGAAAAATGTGAAGAGGTAGTAATTTATTTTGAAATCTAATAATAAACCCTATCTGGATTACTTATGTAATCCAGAAAAGAGGCAGTATTTTGTGACTATCAGTAACATACAAAAACATGTATATTGAACTAGAGATGCTTTTAATTTACTCTGTGTTCTGGGACGAGGGGGTTCAAAAGAATTGGGAAGGAAGGGAGGGCACAGAAGATGCAGTTGTTCATCCCAGTGGAGCATAGCAAGTAATCTTTGTATGAAGGCCTGCTGAATGTTAAGGAAACCAGATGTATTTTATAGTTTCTATGTAATATAAATTGCCCAATCTTTAATTAAATAGCTTGATTTACCTGTACTTCTTGTTTTCTTTCTAAAACATACTGAATTCAGGTTCCAGGACCTGGAACGTTTTGAGTTGCCCACCTGGGCACACTGCTCCCTCCTCTTGAGGTGAATGTCTACCAATTATCCAGTTTATTAAAATCAGCAGAGTCTTAATAATTAAGCAAACTTATTCCAATGCCTGCTTTTTTCCCCATTGATTTTTATTTGTTCCCTTAATCAGTTATTGTCAATAGTGGCAGAGAGATAAAGGCAACCAGCAGCAAAAAGAGAGAAAGTTAAATTCATAGAAGACAAAAGAGGTAGATATAAACAAAAGTCATAGAAGAAAGATAAGAGCAAAAAAATTAGTGCTAAGGATTGGTGAAGATGACAGAGCCAGTGTGTTTAATTATATTTTCTTGCATTAAGATTATCTTCATGCTTTATACTTTGGCAGTATTAAAGTTCTAGTTGTCATGAATGACATAATTTGAAAGCTATCTTATTTTTATTTTTAACTTTCAAAAGCAAATAGGTATCTGAGTATTGTGAATTATTAATTGGTTCATTTCTGTAAAAATAGTAGCTAACACTTATGCAGGTCATGGGTTGGACACCCCTACAAGACCTTGCAGAAAGCAAATCCAAAGATTTAACTGAGCTTTCCCCATCTGTAGTTCACTGCTCTCCATCACTGAATTTTGGGGCAGGTAACAGAACTCGAAACAAAACCTTGACACGCTTTAATTCATATTCAAAACAACATGATATTGTCCATTTTTAGCTTATAAACTTCCATATTAATTCTAAAAACAATCTGCACATTGGACCAGCATTTACTAAAATATCTAAAGGTGAAGCAATATTTCAACATAAGGAGGCTCTTCTTTGGTCAGAATGCACAAATATAATATATATCTCCATTTTAGACAAAACCTTTATTTTAAATCTACTTATATATGTAGGTTATAACTAAAACCCTGTCTTTGAAACTATCATCAAATTGTATCTGCTTAGGCTAGCAGGAATAATCAGCTATTAGAAATAACTATGCATCAACCTGTAGAAATACTGAACTATCACAAGAAAATGTGGTATCTATAGAGTTCATCCAGCCTGATGAATATCAATTTAAAGACTATAACTTTATGACTGTAAGCAGCCAAAACATTTAATTAAATTTTTTAAAAATAAAAGTAAAAGCAAAATTGCTGTTGATAAATTTACTGCTAGTTTTTCAGTGTTTAAAGAGCTCAATCTCTATTTTTGCACTGGAGCAAAATAATATACTGATAATGCATACACTCTATTTTGTGTCTAGAAATTTCACATAAATGCAATATATTTTTCTTTAGTCCAGTTGTCTGATATTGTAAAAGCTTTCCAAAACTAAGTTTATTAACCTTAAAAAGCAGACCAATGGCTTTAGCCAGAAGGGAGAATGTTATGTTTAAAAGGTAAGTATTTTCCAATTACTTCTACAAAGACATATTTGTTGAATTGTCTTTTTATATTGTACATGCTTTACTTGAGGAGTCTTGGCCTTGACATTCATTAGATTTATTGGAAATATTTTGGTTTCGTGCACTCCAGTTTACTGAAGAAAGAATATTTCTTGCAATACTTACTCATAAATGCATCAGTTATTCATGGAATTACACCTTAATTAGTGTCACTGGACATAATATTTCCTGATATTAAAACATACTGGTAGTTTTACATTTGGAAGTCAGCCTTCTGAATTGCACCTTATAAGCACTTAGGGTACCATTGGCTAATTAGCTACAGAAAGTGAATGCATAATGGTGACTGAGGGTGTTCAAGCTTTGGGCACAGGTATTTTTCAATTTTAAAGTTATTAAACTATTACTCTTATACATAACTTTTTGCTTCATAAGCTTTCTCAGATTTTGCAGGAGAATGCAAAAATGCTTTCTCACTCCAAATGGAGAACTTCTTGTTTTAGACTTACTGTAATTACCTTTCACTGGTATGTCAGATAGGTGTATTTGAAAAACATAAAAATAACAAATTAGCTGTTAGCTCATAAGTCAGCTTTCACCAGAGGATCTAGTACCTATTAAAAGAAATATAAATTAATCTTCCAGTTCACTGACCTCCCATCATCTAAAATATGTAATATATATAAACTTTGACTCGTAGCTCAGTTCAGTTCCACATTGCATTTATTGACCAAGTTTTATGAACCAGTTTCTTTGCTAGGCTTTGGAGACAGAAAGATAAAATAAGGCATGATTCCTGCCCTTGAGGAGCATTTAGTTCATCAGAGGAAGATAGATCAATAAGCGCATATGTCAATACAGTGTGGTACTACAATAGAAGTATATGCAACCCTTGCTTAGCCTGAATATGCCATGTGATCTTTTTGAAAGTCTTGCTAAGGTCCTATAGATCAGGAATTGACAAATTTTTACTATGGAAGTCCAGATAGTAGACACTTTCAAGTTTGCCAGACACACAATCTCTGTCACAACTATTCCATCTCTCTCATCGCAGCTCAAGAACAGACTTGCAAAATATAAAGCAATGAGAATAAGCTACCTCTAACCCTCTGCTATAAATAATCAATAGGTATTACCATTAACCTATTTATCCTTCCCATCACCCACAATTTCTTCATTCTTTTTCCTCCATTCCCTCTGTTTTCTTCTCATTCTTTTTATTTTTTATGCTGAGTCAAAACCAGAATCCATAATTATAGTCATGTAATTATCTCAGTCATGCTGATAGCACTGAAAATAAAGAGATGCCAGTACTTTATTTCATGATAGAACCATCCATAATGATAGCTAACATTTAAAACTCTTTTTGTATGCAGACCATGCTTAATTAAAAATTATTAAATTCTTAAAACTACCCAGTGTGGTAAATATCATTTTCCTTTTATAGGTAAGGAAAGTAGGCCTTAGAAAGGGGCAGTGATTTGCTCAAGCTTATGCAGCAGGCAGATGACATGAAGCAATATGCTAATTGTGCTGTATCATAGCCATGACCTTTAAAACACGGCATCATGCACAGAAAACTCAGCCCCAATTTTGGTACCAGTAGCTAGGGTGACCAATCAACTCATCCTGGTTTGTCTGGGATTGAGGGATTTCCCCAAACAGGAGACTTTTAGTTCTAAAACTGGGAACATCCCCGGTCAACCAGGATAATTTTGTCACTGTCAGTAGCCCAGCTCTGCTTTAAATGCTTCTTAAACTTGGAATCACTTGGAGATCTTGTTAATCATTCAGACTCTGTGTAGAGATAGTTGGGACCTAAGACTCTGCATTCCAAACAAGTGCTCAGGTGATGCTGATTGTGCTCATCTGGGTTTCCACTCCAAATAATCAAGTACTCTTGTCGAAACTCAGTGCTTGCCCAGACCTCATCAATCAAAATCTGCTTTTTAACAAGATTCCCCATGTGATTCACACATTCAAGTTTAAAGAGCTCTGTTCTAGTCCATATCTGATTAGAGTAAAATAGTCTTCACCTGTGCATATTTTTTCTGGTATGTGTGAGCCTCCCCAAATACAGCCAGAGTTGGGCTTCTCCTTTCACCAAACTGTATTATTGTACCTTTCTGGGAGTCCAGATGTCTCTCCTCTTACACATTTACCTATTGGCCCATTCTTTATTTTTCTTAATACCCTGCAACCTTCTTGAGCCCACTTACTTAAGCTTAAAGTTGAGTGTGCATTTCTGTGGCTATTATTCTATAAAATAAAAATATCCCATTTGAAAAAATCAGATGTTTAACATTAAAGGAGGTCTTCAAATTATTTACTTTCAATTCTAAAGCTGTCCAGCAGAACATAGTACATAAGTTGAGACAATGGAACAGAGAAAGACTAAGTCAGCCTGGGGAAAATGGCGAATCCTAAAACACTCCTACTGAGAAATGCTTTGACTTTGGAAGCTGAGTCTACGCTTTCACAACATGTATTGGTCAAACTTACATCTGAGAAAATTATGAGTCATCATTTTAATAGGAAATTGGAAAGGGCTTTTGAAAAAAACATATATTTATAAAAATAATTTGGTATATATATTTCATTTTAAGTTTTAAAAATTATAATAGTCTTTTTGCTTTGGTTTTAAAGAAGTCTTGGGGCTTGTTTGGAAATAATATTGCTGCCATAAGGCATCTTCGGAACATTTAAAAATTATGTTTTCTAAGTTAATTTATGAGATGTTCCAACAGCATTTGGCTAAGAGCAGGAAACTGAGTTTCCAATACAGCTTGAAATATCTACTGTGGTTAAAATGTTCAAGGTAATAGCCTTAAATACTTCCTATTGCTCTGAAAATAAATCTTGTGCTTCCAGCTTGCGAGGCTCCTGCTCCTTATCACCTCTTATCTCTGTACATTATTGTTCCTGCTTATAATGTCTCGTTCTTTATTAAAAAAAAGTGTTTTTCCATTACAGTTTACATTCAATACTATTCTCTACTAGTTTCAGATGCACAGTGTAGTGGTTAGACAATCACATATTTCATAGGTTGGACCCCTCCCCTATATTTCCAGTACCCACCTGGCCCCATACATAGTTATTACAATATCAGTGACTATATTCCCTATGCTGTACTTTATATCTTTGACTATTATCAAACTACCAGTTTGTATTTCCTAATCCTTTCATCTTTTTCACCAAGCCCCCAACTCTCTTCTGTCATCTGTAAGTCTATTCTCTATGTCTATAGTCTGTTTCTATTTTGTTTGTAAATTTTGTTATTTAGACCCCACAAATAAGTGAAATTATATAGCATTTGTCTTTCTATGTCTGACATACTTCACTTAGCATAATACCCTCTAGGTCCATCCATGCTGTCGCAAAAGTTAAGATTGTATTCCTTTTTATGACTGAGTAGTACTCCATTGAAAACTATGAATATGCACCACTGCTTTTTTATCCACGTATCCATTGCTGGGCACTTGGGTTGCTTCCATAGCTTGGCTGTTATAAATAATGCTGCAATGAACATAGGGGTGCATACAACTTTTCAAAAATATTTTGGATTCTTTCAGATATATTCCCAGAAATGGAATTGCTGGGTCATATGGCAATTTTATTTTTAATTTTTTGAGAAATCCCCACACTGTTTTCCATAGTAGTCACACTAACCTGCCTTCCTAACAACAATGCATTACATATGATAAGGTATTAATATCCAAAATTTATAGAGAACTCAGACAACTACATTCCATAAAAACAACCCAATTAAAAGGTGAGCTGAAGACCTGAATCGACACTTCTCTAAAAAAGAAATACAGGTGGCCAACAGACATGAAAAGTTTCTCAACATCACTAATCATCAGAGAGATGCAAATTAAAGCCACAATGAAAGACCATCTCACACCTGTTAGAATGGCTATCATCAATCAATCAATAAACAAGTGTAGGCGAAGATGTGGAGAAAATGGTGTGCTGTGCCTTATCCTTTGATTAGGCCTGTTTGAGACCTGAAGCTCTTAGAGGCCTGCCTAAAATCCCCCAGTACTGTGGAGCTTTCCAACAGGATGCTAGCCATCCTGACAATTGCTTTCTCTCTCAATTGGTACTTTCACCTCTGCCACAACCTCTGATGCCTCATTTTGGAGGGTGAGTGGTCTTTCCTTATTTCCTTATTGTCATGAGTAATTCTTGTATCCATGTATGGATCACACTTTTCTGATTGCATGAACTGTATCTTTTATATCTCTGAGTGTCACCGAACCCAGAACTGGCCACATAGTAGATGTGCGATAAATACTTGTTAAATGATTCATTTGACTTGAACATTATTTAAAGTCAAGTACATCACTGTGTTGCCATTATGTGGAATGTTGTTTACCCTGGGGCTTTTTAAATCTATTTAAACTTGCATATAAATATAGCTGGTGGAAGGCATTTTTGTTTATCTGTTTTTATTTTTTCCTGGTAGAGCATAGTTCTTTGTGGCTGAGTTTGAGGTAGAAGAAAAGCAGAGACCAAAGCCATTTCATCTCCTTGCTAAGTGTATAGGGACCTTGGGCTTTTAACAGGCACCTCTGAATCAATTGAACAGATATTGCACTAAAAGATGGGATGTAGTTTCTGAAATATTGAAAAGTTTGTCAAGTTGTTATTACTGTTTGCATTTACATTCAGCAAAGCACAAAGCATATTTGGACATATTTTTATTAAGCCTTTACTTTTTGGATTCTGTGAGCATATATGGCTTATGCATTCTTATGTGCATATAGCTTTGTGAGGATGAGTATACCAGTTTCTTATATTATTCAATTTTTACTTTTGAACAATTCATTTCATCAGTGTAAAATTTCTATTTTAATTTATTCATAATTACTAAAAGATATTTTAACTTTATACATAACCCATTATCTTGGAAAGAAAATTAGATTCCAAAGATAAATAATCTATGAATACAAATTAAGCATTCTGTGATCCCTCTTCAACTCTTCAAATCTTATATTTGCCCAGTTCATTTCTTGTACAGGGTATGAAATCTTACCATAGGGTAGAAGAAATGATAGTGCAGGGTAGGTAACCTTTTGCATGGCTAGTTAAATTTAGATGAACTTACAAGTTAACCAGGGTCAAATTGAGAGTTAAAAGTAGGCAGTCTTAGACCAGAAAAGACTGGGAGAAGTGAAGAGCTAAAAATAGATTTACCCACTAAGTTGAGAACACGTGAAGTGGACTCAAATGTAGAAAATTCTTGAGGGAGAACAACCATACAAGCTGCCTAAAGGCAACTGAATAGAGTTAGGGAGATGGAGAAAGAAGTATAGGATGACTACCCAGTATATTTATTGATGGGGCCAAGAAATGGTACCCAGCTGCTCCTCATGACCAAGGTTCCTGGGGCTACAGACTTAGGGTGTTTGAGATGAGATTTGAGATGCTTTATTTTGAAAACATTCACCCAATAGATTCAGATCAACAGCTAAACTTGGGAAGTACCGACTTCTCAGACTTCAGGAGGCCTGACTCCAGGCCTATATTGGAACCAGGAATTCAGACAGAGGTTTCTTAGACTGACTTAAAAAAAAAAAACAAGAAGCCTCCCAATATACCTCTGACCCAACAAAAACAGATCTCTCATAGTGGTGGTAGCATTGAGTTCCGCTTTGTGGAGTTGGGGCTTTCTCCTGTTGGTGAAGGCAAGTCCCAATCTAGGCTGGGCTTTCAAGCTAGGATCTCTGCTAGTCCCATGCCTGGTTAAGCCACTGTTACTTATAAAAGGTTACTACCAAATTATACTCTTGTATTGAGTAAATGGAGTACTCCCAGTTCAGTAAAAACTGCTATAAGGAAAAGTTCTTTTTTGTTGTTGTTTTAGAAAAATGTCCTGTTTATTTTATGCATATATTTAAGTATTTTGTGAAAAAATAAGCCCAAATGCAACATTTTATGGTATTCTTCTAATATATAAAATCAATCTGTTGATAAACAGATACTAATGCTAAATTGTGCCTTTCTAGACCAATAGTTTCAAATTTTAGCTGCTTCAAAACCACCTGGAGAGCTTATTAAAACCCAGTTTATTGGGCCTCACTCCTGGAGTTTCTGATTCATACTTGGGTAGGCACAGAATTTTTATTCCTAACAAATTCTCAGGTGATTCTGATGTTGCTGGTTGCAAAACCATTCTCTGAGCAACCCTGTCTTAGAGGGTGGAGTGAGGAAAAGGAGAGAACACTTTTCATTAGTGTTTGTCAAACTTAGTTGATTTAGTATTTAATTTTTGTGAGAGTATTGCCCATAGAATAAAAACTCAATGTATATTCATTTATATGTATATGCACACATATTTAAAAGTTTTCTATTGAGGTAAAATAATTATATTTTGTAACAACTTTATGAATCCATAATTTTTCTAAACTATTATTTGTCATCAAATTTAGTGTTAAAAACTTTAATTGCAAAAATTATTTGTTTTGTTAGTTTGTTTTGAATGATTACATTCACAAATAGATGTGAAATGAGATTATCCAAAAGTAGCTAGGTGTTACACAACTTATTTAAATTAGAAGTACTTTTAAAATTTTATTTTGTTAAATCTAAATGAATAATTCATACTGGCAATAAAGATACTAGAAAAGTTATAAATTTTGAATACTTAATTGCAGGCAAATTTATTATATATTATATCATTCCACTGTCACAACACTCAGTACTTCTGACCTCTTAGGAGTTTGTAGTAGACTTCTCATCATAGACTATTTTCTTAAAAAATAATTGGAAATATGAACTTTTTAAATTTAGAGGAATAATAGAGTAAATCAAAGGCTAAAGGGCTATTCACTAGTCACACATGAAACGGTTAAGAATTCTTATTTACTTCTGCACTGATGGTCAATAACATGAATTTATATTATTTTTTAAAATATGATTTCAATTTTCTAAACAAAGAACAAACATGAATTTGTCCCACCACTTTCCCCATTGCTCTCCCCTGCCCCTTCTACCTGCTCCCACAGTCAATCCCCACCCCATTGTTTGTGCCCATGAGTCCTCTATTCATGTTCCTTGACTTGCCCCTTCCCCTTCTTTTCCCATTATTCCCCTTCCCACTCCCATCTGATCACTGTCAGTCTGTTCTTTGTTGATTTACTATATAACACTCTCATTCTTCCTGGAACCGACTTTTCCCCTTTGATGAATAGAGCCCCCTTAAGAAATGTCACATTTATATTGGCCCTATTCTCTTGGTGAGAATTGATGGACTCAAAGGTGGACTTCTAATATAACTTTACGGATTCAACCACTAAAGAGAACCTAATTCTGATTATCCCAAGTTTCATAGCCTAAGGAATTTCCTCACCAGCACAGTTCATTGGCCAGTGGACAGCTCCCCATAAAAAAACTCAGGTACTCTTAAAAAGTCTGTTTTTTGTTGACTATAGAGAAATTTAATGTGTAGATAAAGAGAAGAATGAAGTCAATATCAAGGTAAGCAGAGAAGGGGTTTGAGAATCTTGATGGTATTCAGGCTTGTAGCTCTAACTGTACCTCAAGCCTTGCTACATTTTGGCTTATAGTTCAGCTTGGTTGTTTATTGAGATACTTCAGTATTCTTCTAAAGGTTTTTCTATTTTGTTTTAACCAGTCTGAGTTAGGTTGCTGCTAGTTGTAGACAAGAAAGCCCTAGCTAATACAGGGGGACAGCAGAAGTCCTGTGGTATGTGTGCCAAGAGAAAGTGGTCCCCCCACTTGGAGAATGATGCTAAGTAGTGTTCCTCCTACATCTTCCCAGAGGACTACACTGTTTGGATAGTCTAAAACTATGCTTTGTGAATCGATATGTTCATTAGGATTATTTTAATTAATTAACATTAAAACTAGAAATCGTAAGTTAAAAGCATGGAAAAAAATAAAAAGCTATCACTATCACAGTCAATATGAAGGTTGTCTGCTACATTATAAAAGACTACTTCTTAAAAAAAAGACCTAGAACAATAATGTATAGAAATGCCAGTAAGATTAATGAATGTAATATTTCTGGAACATACTGAGTGTGTCCAAGCATGAATCCTTATATAGGAGATGATGGAGAGAGTATGGCTAATATCCTTAGAGACATTGTGAGTTAATTCAGAAATAAAATATTTATCCTGAATAAACATTTTACATAGTCACAATCTTCAATAAGCTATTTTTTATTCATAGTAAGGTGTTATGGCTGTTATCCTTTTATCCTTCTAGAAGAGACTGGGGAACTTCAGGCCTTGAGCCAAATCTCACCCACTGGAGCAAAGCCATGCCCATTCATTCACTAATTTCCATGGCTGCTTTCACACTACAATGGCAGAGTTGAGTAGTTGTGACAGAGGACATGTGCCCTGCCAAACCTCAAATATACTATCCAGTTTTTGAGGAAGAAAAAATGTCCACTACCTGTTCTAAAAACTCTTCCTGTTTCATGTGAGAAAATTGATTTTGATCTAAATATTTTTGAAATATATTCAACATTTCAGGAAGAAAACCACTGCATAAATTTAAAGACAAAAGCATACATTTTTATATTCCTTTTATTCAGTATATCCTATGTGTACAATTTTATTTGATGGATCAATTAATAAATCTCCTAATTCTTGTGATGTAATTTCTCCTGATTAAGTCTTCCATTTGGAGAAAACATTTCTTAGAATGGGAACCACATTCATGAATTTTTTTTAACTTTAAAGTTACCTCAGAAATGGCCCTTCTTACCTAAACTCTCCTGGTTGTGTAGTTCTCCAGGACTACCAAAGGAAGGTTTGCTAAATCCCCTCCTCTTGCCTATGCTGATTTCCATGCCTAGTTTTTATCAGACTTCAGAGCCAACCTAATATTAAGAATTTCCCACAAGCTTGAGGCATAACAAGGGTTAGGCCTTAATCTCATTATACTGAAGGTTCATTCAGCTCTAGGTGCACACTCTAAGAAAATTGTATCAGAGACTAAGTTAAAAATCTCCCCTCTGTCATTTACCAGAGTGCTGTTAGGTAAGCTATTTAACTTTTACAACAGCCCCCCTGGATTCTGAAATATGTACATGCACAGGTGGATAATAGTGGTCTTGCTGCAGCTCACACATGAGGGTTTTCTCTCACCTCTTGGTTTCTGATCACGATGTCCATCCTGTGTGGAATGCATTCTCTTAGATATGTATATAGTTCCTTCTCATGTTCTTGATGCCTTCTCTGGCAACTATATTGAAAATTGTACAAACCCTCCCAGTAAACACCCTCTCTATTTAGTGTTCCTATTTATTTTTCTTTAGCACTTACCGTCATCTGACATCAAATATCTTTTACAACTCCATTTTATTGTCTACTAGAAATTAGCATCTTTGACTTCAGAAAAGTTTGAAAACTTTGTTTTGTGATGTATTCCTAGTACTTAGAATGGAAATTTCTCATCAAATATAGGTCAAACAAATGAATAAATGGCATAAATCATTTGGAAATAGTATGTGTCATTCATTTGGAAAGGATGTAGATGGTATACATTAAATGTGTTTACATTATAAAATAGCAGATTTCTATTTCAACTTATTGCAAATGTTTATAAGTTAATTGCTTCCCCCCCCCAGAATTAGAAACATTTATCCACTATTAGAGTAGTTCATTGGAATAAAGGTAGCCATCATCTCTTATTTCTCAGATTTTGGGTTTAAACTCTGACTCTAAATGGTATATTTTTAAGGCACTGAGGTATTTTTTAATTTAATTTTTAAAAGATTTATTAATTTATTTTTAGAGAATGGAAGGGAATGAGAAAGAGAGGGAGAGATACATCAATGTGTGGTTGCCTCTCGTTTGTACCTGCTACTGGGGGCCTGGCCCACAATCCAGTTATGTGCCCTGACTTGGAATTGAACTGGTGACTCTTTGATTTACAGGCTGGCACTCAATCCACTGAGCCACACCAGCCAGATCTGAAATCTTTTTAACTTAGATTTAAAAGCCATGCTACTTACAGTAATGGAAATACAATACTCATCTTACACGTTCACTTTCCCTTCCTCCAATAATCTCATCGCTTCCCTACTAGCCTCTTCACTTTCAGAAGGGCCTGGATTTCTTGTATTCTTCATATAGCTTCGGAATGCTACCTTTAGGATTTCAAAGACTTATATGTTTATTCAAACAAAATTAGTAATGTGCATATTAAGAACATGAATAAAGATATGTTGTATTTAATTATAAATATGTTTATTGATTGTATATGGGAGTAAGGATTTATAAAAGTCATCATTTCAACCCAAAGAAAAATAAAATTTAAAAATGCTATCATTATGTTCTGAGACAAGGCTTAAAAACACACCATTTGGTGAACTTAACACTTCAGTATCATGTTGAGCTTCACTGTTTACTTTGTGAAATGAAACCATGACAACAACATTTAAAGGCATTTGTCCAGACTTTTCTATTAGTCAATGTATATGTGTGCAAGCATTTTTGAAAAGCTCTTTAAAGAACATGAGAAGTATATTCCTAGCGCAACTGCTTGAACATTAGGAAGAAGCTTCTCCTGCCATTAGCGTATGCATTAAACAGCCGCTGCCCTAGCGGTCACTCTCATGGCCCACTTAGTGCATTTTTTGTTGTCTTCTTTGTCTGAGACCTGATAAAGCATAAAAATGCTTAATTTTAGGAAGCACTTATGGTGATATCTATTCCTGACAGTTTAGGCACTGAAAAATGTTTGTGCCTTTTCCTGCTTTACTGAAATCATAAAGTAGGACGTGTTTTAGTAAACAGGAAAAGGAGAATAATGAATCACTTAGTTGCACCATGGCAGTCAAATGTGAGTTTAGACCTAAATTTCCAAATGTTCTGGTAACATATGCTAAACTCTAATTTTGCTAATTAAATAGATTGGTCAAGTTTTTTTGAAGAAAAGTTTAGTTATACTACTACAATAAAATTGATACCTTATCAAGTGTTTTGGTGGCAAAAATGTATAAAACCAAGTTTTATAAGGGTTAAAGTCTTTTTTTTAATATTGTACTTATTTATTTTTAGAGTGGGAAGGGAGGGAGAAAGAGAGAGAGAGAGAGAGAGACATCAATGTGCGGTTGCTGGGGGCCATGGTCTGCAACTTAGGCATGTGCCCTGACTCAGGCATGTGCATCAAACCTACAATGTCTGGTTTGCAGCCCACGCTCAATCCACTGAGCTACACCAGCCAAGGCAGGGTTAAAGTCTTTTAAAGCTATTTCAATACCACATAGCAATGATAACATTTAAAAGGCTTCCCATTAATGATATATTAATTTTAGTTCTCAATTTTGTTAGCATGTCTACTGATAATTAGTCTTCTAATTTTTTTTTTGAGAGAAGGGGGTTTTTCTTTACATTGTAAGTTTCTCCTCAAGAATTTATCTATACTTGGAGGGAGGAGGGACTGCTAGTATGAATTATTTAAACTTCTTGTTTAATAACTGTCTTCCTCACTAGAGAAAGGGCTCTGGTTTTGTTTTGTTTTTACTGTTTTATCTCCAATGTCTCATATTGTGCCTTGGTTATATTAATAATTAGAGTTCACTAATTATTAGATTAAAATATTCTGTAATTCTGTAAAAATTTATATTTTTATAATTTAAATGTATAAAATCTTCATGGCCAATTAAAGAAGAATCTCATTAAATTTATATTGAACATCACAAAAGATGTAAATATTCAGGAAATTTATTCATCAGGTAAATTTATAAAATTGGCACTCCCAATGTAATATTTTAGGATTAGGTACTGAACCATAGGGCAGGAAACCAAATAACAATAACTTCAACAAAATAGAAATTTTGCTATTACTGAAAGAAGTCCAGAGGTAAGCAGAAAGGCAAGAGTTGATGTGATGATCCATCTGTCCTTTTGTGCCACTGTACTACTTATCTGGCTTCTACTCTAGGTCAAGATCATTGCTTGAGCTTCAGCCATCAAGTCTACATTATTCAGCTGGAAGAAAGGAGGGTAAGGTCACAACCCCTCCCTTTATAGATACTTCTTAGAAACCATACAGCACACTTCTGTTTCTAGCTCACAGGGCAGAAGTTAGTCATATGGCTACAGATTGATGCAAGGTAGACTGGGAGCTATAGCCTTCTTTCCTGGTAGCTGTGTGCCAAGCTAAAAATGAGGGGTTCTCTATTACTAATAAAGGAGAGGAGAATGGGTGTGAGCAGTCTCTGCCATACTCAACCAATCCAAAAATGAACCAATTCCTTTTGTAAGCAGAAACCTTAATAAAAAGAATTAATTATTTTTTTCACCTTATAACACAGCAGTTGAAGTCAAAGTAAGCCACAAGTAAAGTGGACCACCCACAATCAGAGCTCTCAATTCTATTGTCTAAGTATCTCAGGGATCTTTATGCTTCTTTCAATTGCCATTGAGTCCAACATCTTTCACCTAGGCCACTGCAGTAGCTTCCTCCCAATCAGTGTCCCTGCCTTTCCAGTCTTGCACACTGCAATCTGCACCTTTTATTGATTCCAGAAATCCCAAAGATGATGTGTAAGATTTCAAACATGGCTTATAAACTCCTATGTGGGCCTCTTCATCTTCTACCATCTTCATCGTGTTTTGTATGCTTCAGTCATTTTAGGTTTTCCTCTGTTCCTTCATTGTTTAGTGGTGTCTTTTTAAGTCTTTAGTATTGTACCCATTTTCCCCACTGCCAGGATTATTCATATACATTGCCTTTACCTAGACAATGACTCATTCTTTGAAGCTCAACTTAAAATTTGTGTTCCTGTAGAAACTTTCTTTAGCTCATTTTTATTAGTGCAGTAAATTCCCTGTACTTATTTCTTGTTCTTTTTTTAAAATTATCAGTCTCATTTAAAATTTTTTGTTTAATATCTGTTTTCCCCAGTAAAGTAGGCCCTCTTTCATTTTTGTTTTGTTTTTATTGGTTTATGTCCAATGTATAATATTGTACCTGGGATATATTACTGGTAATCACTAATTATTAGATTAAAAATATCCCTTAGTTCTCTAAGAAAGCTACTTATAAATTAACTTTAGGGAATAAGTAGTATAAATAGTAGGTAGAAAATAGACAGGAGGAGGTTAAGAATAGTATAGGAAATGTAGAAGCCAAAGAACTTATATGTATGACCCATGGACATGAACTAAAGGTGGGTGGTACAGGTGGGAGAGTGTGTGCAGGGTGGAGGGAAATATAGGGGGAGAATGGGACAACTGTAATAGCATAATCAATAAAATATATTAAAAATAAAAAATAAAAATAAAATAAAACATTTTAGTGAATGCTCCTTAATTCATTATCACTGTACATTGCTTTTCCAGACTCTAGCATGATTTTTTTGTCTTAGAGTTGTACTTTATGACTGTTTTATTAAAAAATATAATTACAAAACTTTTAAAAATTTTAACCAAAAATAAGTACTTTTTCTTTGTGGTAGGCATGGTGCTATGAGCTAGACATAGACTAGTGGAGCCTTGATCTCATCCTCATGGAGCTTTTATTCTAGAATGAATTATATATCTAACAACAGGGATTGTTAATAGAATATGGTACCTCTATGTAATAAACTATTCTGTGGCTCATTAAAAATGTGACAGATACATAATCTGTAGGCATGGAGAGATATGTTGCCAGGTGGGAGAAATCAGATTACAAAACAACATGCACTACAGGATTCTAGTTCTGTATATGAGTATCTGGAAAGATTAAGACTATAATACTTAGAGTGGTTTTCTCTGAGATATTGTTAAAAGTGCTTATCTCTAAGGGTTCCTTTGTCTTTCTGAAATTGCTCTATTTTGGAAAATATAAAAATTAAAAAAACTTCATGAAAGAAATAGAATTTTTAACATTGGACTATTGCTTTTAATAATTAAATACTACATTTGATCTGGAAAAGTCAAATAACTATTTTACATGAATTTCTGTGAATTATAATGGAGTTCTATATCTTACACAGAGTGTTTAAATTGAAGAGGTATCACAACTACTCACCTCATAAAATGGAGGTGGCAGAAATAATAACTTAATTGAATGTTTGTATTAGTTTAGTCACATTAAATTCCATAAGCACATAACTTACACCCTATGTCCTATGGAACTGATTTGTGGCATAGTAGAATTTACTAAGTTAAATAGCTGGCCTCCATTTCCTGAGTATCTGTTGTATTGTAAGCATCAAACTAAATATGGATGCGTTCTGTTGCTAATTCTCACAGCCATCCTGCAAGGCAGATGCAGGTATGTTGCCCAAGGTCACTCACTAAGTGGCAGACCAGGGATTTGCCTCTGTCCAACCAATTCTGGCACATTGCAGATGTCATTTAGAACAGGGGAAGGTATGAGATTCTATACATACCAGAAATCCTCCTTCATGGATCCTTATTATATTGACAATGTGTCCTAGTTTATCCTCCGAAGTTCTCAGGAGTCAGCAGACCTATTTTTGAGTGATTGGTAACCTATGTTTTTTTTCTGAAAATACTCACCTAAATAAAATGATTTCAAATCCCTGAACGAGGACTCAAATCAGAATAAAAATATACCAGTCTCTTCCTGGAATAATTTTATCTTTTAATGTTCATTTTTTTCTCCACCTTGGGTTATGTCCAAGTATCACTAAATAATATCTCCAACTGCTTTTCCTCCATGGTACTAAAGCAGTTTTCTACTGAATTCTCTGCTTCAGAGTAAAAACAAAATTAGTTTAGAGCATTTGCTATCCCCTTCTGTCTCCTCTGGGCAGTTTTTGACACACATATGCATTACTTAGGTGTCATAGCTTTTGCTACTAAACAGAGCTTGTGAAGTTCATTACCGCAGAAAATCAGAGTGGCAAGTATATGAAAGGTGGTCCGGCAACACCATTCCTCACTTGGTTAGAGTGTCATAAAACCTGTCAGAAATGATATCCACTTCCAGTACAGTCATGCCACCTTTTGGATAAGAGGTCTCCATGTTTACATTAAAAAAATCAATCATTCTAAATACTGACTCAAGCTTTTCTTTGTGTAGCAATATTTCCATTTGCAGTAAAGATATACGGGGAGGAAACTTCCATGTTCACAGGTCTTATATCAATGTCAAAATTAGTATATAAAGCATCCATCAAATATACACACAAGATAAGCTAAGCATGTCTTTTACAAATTCTTGTATATGTGGGATTTTACTAGGTTTTTTCAAACACCCTTGGAAATAAGCTAATTGACAGGTGCCAAGCCACTCTTCATAACCAAAATACAAAAAGAAACAGGATGTGGCCTACAGATTCTCTTAGTATGTCAGTTCAGAGGTTTGAGTTCTTAAAATTTTTGAATTACACTAGAATTGTTTACAAATAGCATAAATACTTATATTTTGTTATCAGACAAGGTTTTTAGACACGTTTTCATTCATAAAAGGTTGTTCATAAAGAAATGTAAAATACTTATCTGTTGATGATATTGAAAATGGAGAGCTAAACCAGCTCAGTTGTGGTTATTCCCCACTCACTAAGTGCACAAATAAATTAGTGATTTATAAAAGTAATTTATCAACTGCAGTATATTTTTACTACCATAGCTTGCATGGCATTCAGCTTATTAAATGTGACAGGTATCACATTGCTGTGTGGTCTTTTTTAAATATAAGAAAACTGATTGCTCACATTTAAGAGCCATGACACTTCAAAAGAACATAATAAATGTACACAGAGCCTCCATTCCAGATAACGTGCCAATCAATGTTTCATAACCATTGGTATAGTTAGTCTTACATAGAAATATAATAACGTAAATGCTGGCCCCTGAAACTTTAGAATCCTCATGGAGGTTTATCTCTTTTGACAAATGTTCATATCAAAGAATTTAACTTCTTTTTTTTTGTTTGTTTGCCAATTTATGTTGAAGAAGGCAATTTCCTCTGTATTTTGCGAACTATCACAGTTCAATGTACCATCATACTCTCAATCATTGCTGGTGATCACTATTACTGAATGACATTAATATTCTATAACTCCTGCTGTTGTGATTTATACCTTTAAAATAATGTTTACATAAACTATGTCGCCTACGCTGCTATTTATTGAACTGCACCGCATGGCCTGTCAAAGGTTTTCCTGTAAAAGAACCCTACCCGTCATCCTTGTTGCAGTTACAGAGCTTAGCACTGCAACTGCCTTGCATGTGGTAGATGTTCAATGTATTGAATGAATTAGTCATTTTGTTTTTGGTTGTCAACAACTGTGTATTCATTTAACTTCTCATAGTACAACTACAAATATATAATTTTTTTTTATTTCTTTGCTCAAAAGCTTCAGGTAGGCATGGCTTTGGCAGATTGTAATCAGTAATATGATATGAAATGTTGAACATGCACTTATCCTTGTTCTCAGGAAACTAATTGAATCATTAAGTGATAGCCATTAGAAAACTGACGAAATGGTATAAACCTAAATTATGAGCTTACCAATGGTCTAATTTCAATTCTCTTGCCATTTTCAGCTCCTTTTCTCCTTTTCTTCCCCTCAGGAACTCTGTGAAGCAGTTACAAAGGTAACTATGTCCTACTTAAAACTGACATTAATCTGAGCTCCCTATATACATATGAGTAGAAATACTTGAGTCTTTTCTGCTGCATCAAATGTTACTCAGTATATTTATAAATGCCTTTTTTTTCTTTTTTTAAATCTTCACCTGAAGATATGTTTATTGATTTTTAGAGAGAGGGGAAGGAGGACAAGGGACAGAGCAAGGAAAGAAAGGGGAGGTAGGGAGGGAGAGAGAGAGAGATAGAGAGGCATTGATCAATTGCCTTTCACATGCACTCCAACTGGGGATCAAATTTGCAACCTAGGTATGCCCTGACCAGGAATTAAACCCAAAACCTTTTGGTGTATAGGACTATGCTCCAACCAACCAAGTTACCTAGCCAGGGCCAAATGTCCTTTCCTTTCCTTTCCTTTCCTTTCCTTTCCTTTCCTTTCCTTTCCTCTCCTTTCCTCTCCTTTCCTCTCCTTTCCTTTCTCCTTTCCTTTCTCCTTTCCTTTCTCCTTTCCTTTCTCCTTTCCTTTCCTTTCCTTTCCTTCCTTCTTTCCTTCCTCCTTTCTTTCCTTCCTTCTTCCTTCCTCCTTTCCTTCCTTTTTAAAAGATTATTTATTTATTTATTTATTTATTTATTTATTTATTTTAGAGAGAGGGGACAGGCGGAGGGAGAAAGAGAGGGAGAGAAATATCAATGTGTGGTTGCCTGTTGCAACCACTGACCAGCAGTGACCATGGAACGCTGCTGGTGGCTCGTTGAAACAGGAGAAAAACATACACAGAGACAACCAGGTCCTGTGGGGCAAAAGGGACAAAACGGCCACTCTCTCTAGTGGGGAGCACCTCAGCCACCCTCCCTAGGGGAGAGCGCCTCGTACTCCCACCCCAGCAGGCTTTTATTGGGTTCATTTACACAGGAATTCAGATAAAGCTCATTAAACATTGCCAGGAAGTAAGGATCAAACAATAGATAACAAGGAAGTCTGAGGGCCTATTTTGAGTCAGGGTCAGATAGCTAAAGAGCTGTAAAACTTTGAGGAATAAACTTACTTCTTGGACCCTTATCAGTTCATTGAGAGCATTCTAAACAAAGCAGGTTTCACAGGTTTTTACATAGTCTTTCTTAGGCCTGATCACCCAGGGAACGAACCCTTTCCAGCACAGGGTGGCACCACCCTCTGTCATTGTTTCAGGCTTAGGTGGAGCAAGGGAAGTAAGGCAGCCAAGAGATTAGGAGATTTTCTCGCAGACAATGAGGACTCAGGCTTTGTCAAAGCTGAGAGGTGAGGGTCCATCACCCCCTTTTACTGTAGCACCCAAAGTCCTTCCTTGGGGGCCTCCCATGTGATCATGCCTGTCTTATATTGTTCCCCCTTTGGGGAATCTTACCCGTCACTGGCTAACTGACCAAGCATTGGGGGCCAGGCAGGGTGAAGTAAAGGAGCAGAAGTGGCTCTCCTGCCAGGGAGATAAGCTTTTGTCTCCTTTCTGGCTTAAGGTCCAAGGTCGTTACCTCAGCCTTAGCCTTGGCGGGGGTTACAGCTTCTGATACCAGGCGAGGCGGTTCCCAACAGTTGCCTCTCGAGTGCCCCCTACTGGGGACTTGGCCACAACCCAGGCATGAGACAGCAAGCTTTTGGTTCAAAGGCCAGCACTCAATCCACTGAGCCATACTAGCCATGGTAACATGTCTTTTTCTTATGTGGCTTCAATTAGATGCCTCTAAAATTTATATGCTTAGTAAACATCTTTAGCATCAGCCAGAGATATCTATAGGTAAGAGCTTTAAACTAAACCACTGAAAATCTGGAACTTGTTTTTCAGACCAGGAAATATATGACCTCTGTGAGAGAAGGGACCATAACTTTCCTATATCTTGTTTGAATCCCAGACCTCATCACAGGCTATTACACATAATTAGCACTCATTGAACATAGATGAGTGGATATGGATGGATGAATGGATGAATTAATTAATTTTGGAAGTTCACAGGATGTATTACGGCACGCATGATATCCAGAGACTGCTCTCTGCCATGAGGCCATGTATCAGTAGTACTAGATTCCCAAAGTTATGATTTGCGTCGCTGTAGTAATACATGAAGGATTGGTAGGCCTTGGTTCCTGTTAGTTTTAAGGAAAACCCAGATATTACTTCTCAATTGTTCAATAGTAATGTTGTTTATAATCAGATTTGTGAAGAAGTTTCATACACAAAAAGGATGTTTAATCTTTATGTCAGCTTAACCTATTACAGTTAATTACATATGAAAATATGTCATTCTCTAGATTCACTTTTTCTCTCCAAAAAATTCCAATATTTTTCCCCTGATGACTTGATCCTATTTGTGAAACTACTATTCTACACATCTCCAGGCTGAAACCCACAGTTTAGTCACCATCATTGTTTAGGCAATTAAAAGTTCATCCCTGAACTATTTCATATTGTAGTATGTGCTAACGGGTCTGCCTTGTTTTAAGTTTATCTCTGTAACCATATAGACTGCATCTAACTGCTGGTGTACTATCTCAAAATATCACTTTGCTTCTGCCGCTCCCCAGTTCACAAGTCTCCAAAAGCTCTTCAGTTCTTCAGGCTGTATAGCCAAACTACCCGCACTTATCATCCATTATAATGGACCTGATTTCTCTTTTCTGTCTGTCTCCCACACTACCTCTCTCTACATCTCCTCTGCCTCTGAAGTTCCTGACTAAGGCTGTCTACCCTCAGCAATATTTGCACCTCCTGGCAGTGTAGTTCTCAAAAGCATATTGGGTAATGCAGTTTGTCTTTGGGGAGAAAATAGTATAATTGCAGAGTACTGACTATAGAACATAAAACTTTACAAAATTTCCATGGTTTGTAGGAATAAACAGAAGAGTGGGAGATAAACTCTCCTACAGTTTTTATATTATCATTAGGGGGGTGGTATATCAGAATCTCCAGCTAGTGCAAAAAATCAATTTTTAAAAGTAACAAAATAGGGAGCAGTCTCTTCAGTGGACATGGCCAGTGTGTTCATTCATTCTTTCATCCACAAGACTGTGAACTCCCTAAGAGCAGGGGCCTTGTCTCCTTTGTTAAACAGTTTTCCCAGTGTCTGGTACAAAACATATATGTTCACTAAATACTTCAATAAACAAATATTTTGTGAACTAACACAGTGTGTAAGAGCTATGCCACATCTTGTGTATGCAAAGATGAAAAGGACACAACTCTGGTCCTCTAATAGCTAACGAAGTATTAGGGATAAAGAGCACGGTAGGAATAATTAAAAATCAATGTCAGTACTGTAATAAAGACATGCACAGAATTCAATGGCCTCACAGCTTTTCCTGTCAAGTATTTTATATTGAACTTGTGGAGAAACAAAACTGCCAATCTCTTCCACATAATCTAACTTCTATTTGCAATCTGCAGAGTTTCTCACTTCTTATCTACAAAACTGCTTTGTGTGGCTTCTTACATGTTTCATTGCTCTTTAATGGGGATAGGCGGGAGGAGAATATTTATATTTCTGCTATGTACATTTCGTTTTTAAGGTTAAGTTGTAAATTTATTGAGAGAAACTATTTGTCATAGTTTTTTTTTTTTTTTTGGTATATCTGGAGACATGTTGAAGAGAACCTTGCTCATAATAGGTATTTGATTATCATTTTCTAATTGATATTTTCAATGTACTAAAGTTACATAGATTGCAAAATAGTAAGTGTTGCATTTAAAGAACATGGGTATTATAATGTACTAATAAATACTTTGTAACTATTAATGGAATTATGTTGTATTGGGGGCTATATATTGTAAAAGAGACATTTTAAGAACCTTAATAATCTACTTGATTATTGGATAATCATGAGAAAAATTATCTAATTTGGTCTCAGATTACAAACCTACAGTATAACATATGCTGTACTACCAGTGTCTTCTCAAATGTGTCTCTCATGTAAGTCCATAATATTTGGACAGTTACAGAGAATGGTGCAATTAAAAGTAATAAATATAACTGCTTTCCTATAACCATGGCTAGTTAACTCCTCAATAAGTCCAGAGTCAAGAGATTAACACCCATCACCTTGTATTCCATTTCTGGTTAGAGACTAAATACCAAATTCTAGCCTAGTGACTCTCCAAGGCATACTTTGGCTGAGGGAGATTGTCTGGAAATATACTGATAGAGCAGCCAAAATCAATCTGACTAGGGAAAAGCAGCTCAAAGTACATATTCCTCTAGCATCATCTTAAAGGATCCATTTATGCATTCATTCAAATTTGCAGAGCGCCTACCTTGGATCCAGCTCTCTACTAGACTCTGGGGATATAAAGATGAGTGTGACACTATATCTACTCTGGAAGAGTGCTCAGATTTATTTTAAGGACCTTGTCTCAGTTCGTTCAGGCTTTTATAACAGAGTACCACAGTCTGCATAGCTTATAAACAACAGACATTTATTTCTCATGGTCCTGGATCCTGGAAGTCTGAGATCAGGGTGCCAGCATGGCTGAAAGAAAGCCACCTTCTGGGCTGCAGGCTTCTTGTTGTAACCTCATGTGGTAGAAGGGGCTGGGGGGCTTTGTGGGGTCCTTTTTATAAGAGCATCAATCCCATTCATGAGGGGTGTACTTCATGGCCTAATCACCCCTCAGAGGCCCCACATTCTATTTCCAGACCATTGGGTATTAGGGTTCAACATATGAATGGAAAGGGTGCACAAACTTTCAGACCACAGCAGACATCAAATTTCCTACAGTTGGTGGTTTTGATAGGATTGTGAAATCTTCTTCTTTCTTTGGTCGACTGAAAGATATTTAAACTGAAGCCACAGTTTTTACCTGGACGTCTTTTAATATAATTTTTTTCTTTGCTTTATCAAAATATTTTCTTATATCTTAAATAAATGTTAAATAAACAAACATTTATTTTTTAGATAAACATTCTATTTTCTGAAGCATTTGAGAAGGCTGGCAATAATAACACCAATTTGCTGCAAGCTAGAAACAAGTAGAATATTTTACTATATGCTCACAATGGATATTCAAAAAAGAACAATAAAATAATCAACAGAAGTATTGTTTTGAATTCTGTCCATTTATAAAATATCAGTCTGGGTTCTAGGAAAATATAAACTGCAAGTATAATTTTCTAACTTTAAAAGGCATTCAAAGTCATGAAGTTACATCCATTCAGAATAAACTATATGCACAAAATACAAGAGATTTTTAAAATTCCAAACATATTAGTCTTTTCTTAATTATAATATAGCCATATTTAAATTCATGCTTCATTGTTTCTGAAAATTATTTTGTGTGCCTTACAAATATCATTCATCCACTAAGAGAAAAACTACTTGAAAAGAAAGAAAAGAAACTTCATATCATTTCTGTGACTGGGAAACTAACATACACAGACCTTCCTGTTAGCCATGAGAAAATAAGAAACATCAGTGGCCTCAGAGCTTTCATTATCAGAAAGTAAAATATTTACCAATTTCTTAGTTATTTCTGGCAGAAGATCCTAGAATACTTAGATCTTATCATGCAGAATTGCTGAATGACAATAATCATTGTAAACTAAAATAAGTTTATAGCAAATGTATCTCCTCCTTGACATCAGTAATAAAAATGGAAAGCTTCGTATTAGGATGCAAGATAACAAATGTGATTTCATGAGAGACCAAGCTACTGTGGAACAAGTAAGGCACTTTCTGGTACTGTACCTCTATTGAGAAACATAACTGAAACTTTGTAGATGTGTGTTTGGGTTCCATATCCCTTTCTACTTTTCCTAAATATAATGATCTCAGCCAGTTCATTGATAGGGGCTAGTAATAAAATATAGTTACATAAGGTTTACATTATGATGGCATAGTTTATAGCTATAAAATTCTGGTGGACTATGACATAATAGTTGAAAGATTCTTTAATGTCAGAAAACACTTGCTTTTAACATTTTTAGCCATATTCATTTAAACTACTATATCCCTCCCTCCACTTTTTTCCCCTGAGAAACATGAGTATATAATGTAAGCTTTCACTGTCATATGAAGTTTATGAAACTGAAAATAAATAATAGATATGTATGGGTTTTGTCAACCACTCACTGCTTTCAAATATATAATGCATTTATGAATAATAAATATAATTCTTGTTATAAAAATTAAATATAACTATATACATATATTTATATAACAAAACATTGTTAAACTAGACCAATCTGTGTTACAATTCTGACTATCCAAGTACTCTAGATGAGTGTCTCCTTATAACTACAAAAAAACTGTGCTTTGTAGAAAGTAAAAAACTCAAGTAATAGAAAAGAAAGTAGCAAAAAAAGGAAAGAAAGTAAAGGAGAGAATAACTAAATAGCATCAAGGACCACTAAAATGCAGAAAGGCCATAGTGAATACTTTTGGTGTGTTACCATAAAGTAGTTAATGACTGATGGATGGATGATGCCTTATAGGAAAAAATGCAAAACCATTGTTTTTGTTTAGAGGGAGTAAATGTTAATAGAAGCCATCAGTAAGAAGGGATGAGAAAAATAAATGTCTTATAGTTAAAAAAGAGTTCTCAGAATATTACTGTGTGTATTATATTAAAAAGGGATTAAACTCTTTAAAAATCTAAGACACTGCCTCTAGTAATCTAAGAGAACAAGTTACTAAGTTGAAAAAGAGTAGCGATCTTATTTTTTGCAGTTTTCATTTTCAATAAGTTGAAGCAGTTGGCAAAATTGTGTACATTCTTGCCGAGGATGAATGGCCTTTAGTCATCAGAGCGACAGAGACATTTTAGACAACCGAGTGGTGCAGCTGAGTCCCTGAGATTCTAAGTGAAGCACAACATTAAGGGACATGAGCCGGAGGGTGGTATTGCTACCCATGTCAGGCATACAAATTACATTTAATGTATGAAAATGTTTGCTAGGTTTAAAAAATGAGAGAAAATGAGGGTGTCTAAAAGCATCTGCTACCTTTTGAGATGATTTAAGTTGTATAACTAAAACACTGTCTTTCAAAAACTGAATTATCATCAAATTGTCACTTTTTCACTTTGGTTGATAGTAATGATTGCTTTTGATTTCTAGATATTCAATAACTAAGCTGGTAGTTCACTTTTATAATAGTGTTGGAGTATCTAAAATGGAGGGTAGCAAAGTGTGTGCACTAGAATCTAAGCTGTGAGGAGGGTTTCAGTGTCCGCAGTTGAGCAGGCAAATAGAAAATGTTTCATGTGTATGTACTTTATCTTGTGAGGGTAAGATTGGCCAGCACGGCCCACTGAAAACCTATTGAATGAGACAGGATAATGGGTGGTTCAGAGCATCACCTTTAAGATCAAACATGTACAAATATAAGTCATGACGCCATGTAAGTCCTTCACTGTGGAAATCTGTGAAAATATTGCTGCATGGAATATTTTCTCTGATATGCCCCCTAGAGCAATATTTTATTTCTGTACAGCTAAAGAAAACATCATTAAAATGAAAAGAGAACCAACCATATGGGGAAACATATTTGCAAATGATACCTGAGAAAAGGGTCTGGTCTCCAAAATATATAAAGAACTCACATGACTCCACCTTAGGAAGACAAACAACTGAATTAAAAAATGGGCAAAGGACTTGAACAGACAGTTTCTCCAAAGAGGACATATAAAGCACCCAGATACCTATGAAAAGATACTTGGCATCACTAGCCATCAGAGAGATGCAAATTAAAACCACACTGAGATGCCACTTCACACTGGTGAGAATGGCCATCATAAACAAGTCAACAAACAAGTGTTGGAAAGGTTGTAGAGAAAAGGGAACCCTAGGGTACTGTTGGTGGGAATGCAGACTCGTATAGCCACTGTGGAAAACAGTATGGAATTTCCTTAGAAAACTGTAAATGGAACTGCCTTTTGACTTGGCAATTCCACTGCTGGGATTGTATCCTAAGAACACTGAAACACCAATCCAAAAGAACCTATGCACCTCAATGTTCATAGCAGCACAATTTACAATAGCCAAGTGCTGGAAGCAACCTAAGTTCCCATCAGCATGAATGGATCAATAAACTATGGTACATTTACACAACGGAATACTATGCGGCAGAAAGAAAGAAGGATTCCCTACCCTTTGCAACAGCATAGATGGAACTGGAGAGCATTATGCTAAGTGAAATAAGCCAGGTCGTGAAAGACAAATACCATATGATCTTACCTTTAAGTGGAACCTAATCAACAACACAAACAAGCAAGCAAACTATAACCAGAGACATTGAAATTAAGAACAAACAGACAGGAACCAGAGGAGGGCTGGGAGGGGATAATGGGGATAAAAGGGTGAAGGGTTTTCAGAAACAACTATGAAGGACACATGGACAAAACCAAGGATGGCTGGAACCAGGAGCAGGAGGTGGGGATGGCTGGGGTGGTGGGGGAGAGGTGAGGGGAGAAAGGCAGACAACTATATTTGAACAATAATAAAATAAAATAAAATAAATGAAAAAAATCAAACATGTAGAAATCCTAGCTCTACTGTATCCTAACCATGTGATCTTTGCCCAGTTGTATGATCTCTCTGACTCTATTTCTCTGTCAGTCAGACAGAGATAATAACATGTACCCAATAACATCCTAGTGTGTATTAAATGAAGTATTTATGATGTACAGTTTTGGCAAGCACTGTTATTATAGAAACTTTCTGAAAGATTTTTGACTATATATTTCCAAGCTGTTCATGAAACGTCTTCAAATACATAAAGGAAAAAATCATAAATGTAGAGTGTATAAGATTTCAAAAGTATTTTAATAGAAAACACTAGATATGTTTCTTTTAATAGGAAAGATATAGAATCTGTAAAGTTTAGGGAAAAATTCAAGTCTGTCTGTATTTACCCTCATCTTGATTTTCTCTTCCTTTAATCATTCTGACAAGTGAATTCCTAAATTAACAATAGAAAAAAAATATTTATCTACTGAAGAAAGATTTGATTCTGCAGATTAAATGGGCTCATAAAGTTGCAGGCAATATTTATGAGAAAATGCACACTTCTAAGTATATTCTGTTATATACTAAGTACCTCAGAGGCCAGTGAATCTTTTGAAGAATAGGCAAGAGATAATTATTTGGACATAAGTAAGAACGAGGACAGAAAGTGTGTATGCAGAAAGTTGCAACTGCTGACCCAGTGGGAAAGTGTATGTTCCTGTTCAAGATGGAAAAACATCTGTGATTTAAAGTAAGGGGGAATGACTGCCTAGCAAGGGTACCAAACTTCAGTGCCTTTATGCACACAGTGACTCAAATAAGGAATGAGGCTGCACAGACTGCATTGAGGAGTCGGGGCAGCTATGCTGCACTGGGGAGCACAACTAAAGAGATCCCAATGGGTCATTTTAAAAACTTGTAAGCCTGCCTAACAACGGTTTCTGCAGGCTGAAGCTGGCCTTCAGTATTCTCTCTCTGTCCCTCCCTTATGGGATCCTCTGCACATGGCAACGATCACAATGGGAATCTCCACTCTTCAGCATTGCCTCTGCCATCTAATTCAGTGAAGGATAGTGGGTGGATTTGAAGGGTTTGGATTTGTGTGTGTTTTATTTCCTCAAGTGCTACCTACCCTTGGAAAAAATGTTAAAATCTTGCCATCCCTTCATACATATACATGTGTATGCAGACACACATATTCCACTTCTCCATGAGAGAGAACCTGTATTTATTCATCAAATGTGTGTTGCTTTCAAAAATAGCAGGTGCCAATATATCCAATAAAAGTTGAGATTGTGCCAGTGGGTGAAAAACGAAGTTACATACTAGTATTGTCTTAAATGGTCCCAGATCCAAAGCAGCACAGTGGAAGATACACTGTATAAAAAGCAAAATCTCATCCCAGATACAATTGAAAATTCATCATCCACAATTTTTTTACCAAATAAAAACCTTTAAGAAAAAAAACAATATATGGTTTTATGTAACATAATCAGTTCGTTCAAAGAGAGCCGTGTGACCAGATGCTTAACTATAAATAAAAAACTTAGTTCTGATAATATCAAGACTATATTAATTCCAACTTAAAATAACTTGAACATTCACTATGATCTTCTCCAAATTTTTGGCTTCGGACTTTCTTTATTTCATCAATAGAAGATACGTGCTGTTGAAAGTTATCACAGTCGAATATAGTGTCCCTTTCTAGGCCATATATATATATATATATGACATATAAAATATGGCAGTGAGGAATTTGCTGCCCTTACCCAGAATGTTGTATCTTTGGCTCTCTCCCAGGCTCATGTGCAACACCTTGAAATGGCAAATGGTTGCTTCTAAGTTCTCAGGACAGAGCAGGCATTTATTTTGAACACCCAGCTAAAGAAAAGTGGATTCTATTTGTTTGGTTTTAAATCCTGTATCTTGTATCTAGGTGGAACTGACCTAAAAGTATATCTGGAATTATTCACCTGTAAGAATGCAACCCAAGTCAATGTGAGCAAGATCATTTGAGCTAGAGGCTGAAATTAATCTTCAGGAATTGCGCAGCACAGGTGTGAGTCACTCCCCATCAGCAGTAGAGCAGCTACCACTGAACAAATTTCCCTTATGCCAATCTAAAGTAAACAGGGTGAGGTGGCCCTCACCCTCCTACTTGACGTGTTTGAGTCACCATGCCTTCTGCTTCAACAAACCAAAACACTCTCGAAGGCATATTTCACTCAGAGGAAGTTGGTCTAAAACATGTATCACACAATAGAAACTCTTATACCAAAATAGCAGATACACTGCTGTGATTAATTTCCCTCTTTTTGTTATATTTTTACTCAGTTTAAAACATGAAAATCTCTAAATACTTGCCTAGGGATAATTGTTATACTTTTCACATAGAATTGAAATAAAGAGTAAGATTCCTAACATGTCCTTGATAGAACTGGATTTTGAAGCTAATTTTGCATTATTTTCTCATGGCCAGAAGTAATTGTATAAGGTCCATTAATTCAGACCTAGGTTTCAGACATTTCAAATGAATAAGTAAATATTATTAAAGATCCTCATGAAAAATCTGCCTCAGAAATTCAGTATTTCCCTATAATCTAAAAAAATACATTTAAAATAATTGGAATGTCTGCTATATTCTTTAATTTTACTTTTTTCTTTTATTGATTCCAGAGAGAGGGGAAGGGAAGGAGAAAGAGAGGGAGAGAAACACTGATGTGAGAGAGAAACATCAATTAGTTGCCTCTTGTACACACCATGACTGGAGGCTGAACCAGCAACCAGGGCAAGAGCCCAAACAGGAATCGAACCTGTAACCTTTAGATTTGCAGGATGACACCCAACCAACTGAGCCACACTGGCCAGGACAGAATTTCATCTATGACTAAAAAAATGTTGAGGAATCCCCTAAATAGTATTAAAATTTATAAGATAAATCATCGAAAACATGTATATTTAAGAATCTAAATCCAATAATTATTATACTAAAATATTATATAATATTTACTTGTTATATACTTAACTAATTCATCTTTCACCATTTTTTGTCAGAAAACAAAATTATAAAAGTAAAAGTCAGTATTTAATTCTATTATTTGCAAATTAAAAGTCTTAGTTGAGTCTTAAGTGAGTCTCTTCAATGCATTTCTATTGTTTTCAGATAGGAGACATATTGAGTTTGACATGTTTTCTATTTATAAATGGATATTTATAGGATATAAGAAGTCCCACAGATTGTATATTTCAATGGTTTAAATTGTGGAGTCACAGATTCCTTTAAGAACTAGGTGAACATTATACACCCTTCCCAGAAGAATAGGCACACGTACATGAAATCGAAATTTGTGCGCAATTACAAATTATCCTCACTTTGTGAGGCCTACCCACAATCCACAGAGCCATGGCTGAGAACTGTGTAGGAAGGATGACAGGTGACTAATGAAAGCCTTGCTAATCCAAAGCTTCACAGCTCTTCTTGTAACAGTGCAGCCTCCCTGGAGCAGGGGTCAGGGGTGTCTCCTTTCCCATGTCTGTCTCCTTTGGCCAACTGTTTCCCCGAACAACCTCCATTCAGGTAAAGCTAAAATTTCTACTAGAACTTAATCTCTCAGACATTTCTCATTTTAAAATTTGGGATACTAAGCTTGATCCTTCTGATTTTTTTGTCAAAAGTTGCGCCATAGGGCTTACTAAAACCACATACTGACATCCAAAGGGTCTCCTGTAGTTTATTAGGAGGCTTACAAGTAAAAGTAAATCTAGGAAGAGTAGGTGTTGTTGGAGCCAGAACATTACAAATATTTGCAAACTGCAGTTAGAAAAATGTCATCTTATTAAAAAATCGGAAAAATGTAATTTGATGAACTAATACCAACTTATGTAAGTATACATTTGTAATTCAATATAATTAATATGATGACCTTATTGAAAAATGAAATAAATCTAACTTGAAATATCCTGTGATAAAATGACTGTAGACAAGGAGAATGGAATTCAAGCCCATTACACTGCACTGAGGTTTCCTTCTGGTACAAATGCCACAAAAAGTGATCCTCATTATAAATGAAAACGTATGTTTTTTCCTCTTGAGGAAAAACTCCCAAAGAATCTTGTGTGAGTATTTCAAAGATTTCTTTATCATCTTGCAATAGATGCTTTAAACACTTTAATGACTTACTTTTTGTTGGGCAATATATATGTGAGAAATTAGTAATTCCTCTAGTTGCAAAGCATTGACATTGACTATAATTGAGGAGGTTAGTGCCAGCGTGCTCATAAGTATTACCTGTCATTTGAAATATGACAGTGCTGTAACGGCAAGACCTTGGGGATGCTTGTGTGTTGACACTGCCATCTGACTGCCTTAGAAACTGCCAGACAGTCTTCCTAATGCCTCTGACCCTGAGATAATTAACACGGCCCTAGAGGCTTCTGCCTTTTGCATTTGCACCCTTGTTGTTTAGTAAGATGTTTGCTGCTGGCTGTGCTTTCTACTGATTTAAATATATATCTTTAAGGAGAATGGTACTTCAGTTCATTAAGTTTCTGTTATAGGTATGACCTTTGTGTACAAGTTGCTTATATACAAATTTTGTTACTTTCCTGAAAAAATATATGCTAATACTGTGTTTTTAATCTTCAATTTGACTCCTATAAATGTATTTCACAATGAGGCAACTGATTTGCAATACAGGCACTGACTGACAGTTATGTATCATGTAGACTAACACATGATAAGATAGGAACCAAAAATAAAAGCAAATTTAAAAGGCTTCACGGCAAATTCAATGGGATTGTAGTTTTTAAATACCTGAGGGCAAAGAGTTACAACAGACTGCTTCTACTTTCTTTAAGAGAAGAATCATTGATTTACAATTACCACTGTGTAGAATTTGCAAAATTAGTTTTTCAGTTTAGAGTACCTCTTTGTTAATCAGGTTTAAGGAACTTAAAGGGGAATTCTAAGTGTTCTAGTAAAAATCTTTAATGTAAAAAAACATAAAATTACAGAAGTTACTATTAGCAAGGTGTGAGCCCCTCACCTACCTTGCCCCTAGGAAGACTCTAAAACCAAAGGGGATGAGTGATGTGGCGAGTCCGCTTGAGAGTTGGGGCACCTTGTTGCTAAAATGCTACTTCCAATGCAGAAACTCAGTAGCTTATAGCCCGCAGCTATATAGTCAGTGGAGGGGGTTGAGGGCAGAGAAAGCTTCCTGTCACAGCGGAACCCAGGAAATGATAAGAAATTGTCTAATGACAGCATTCCTGGAAGACGGGGAGATGGGAAGGAAATGGCCTTTTTAGCATTTCCTCAGAAGCCTATGCTTTTAAGTTGTCAGAGAATCACAGGATGTTCAGAGCAGGTGGGTGGGGGTAAGCCTTGCCTTCCTGGCCTATGTCAAGATGTGCTAGGTTACCTGGGTTCATGGACAAGTACTTCCTCTCTAACTGGACCCATCTGGAACTTGTTTTCTCACCTCAAAACCAAACTCTGTGGATGGCTTAATTCCTCTTTCATAGGTCCATTATTTTGAGGGAGTCTGTATTTCGGTACATACATCCTAGGTCTAATGGGCAACCAAACAGTGGTGTTCGTGTGGGTCTGCAAAGAGCTTGTTTAAGCAGGCCAGCGTGTATGCAAACATGCCTGCAAGACCCCTTGGGATGCTAGGGAGAGGGACCAAATTAGAATCAGACTGTTTAGGACTAAATGAAGCTTTGCTACTTGGGAGAAAAATCTAAGGATGACAGAGAGGATGAAGTCAAAATAAAGCCTTTCTTAGTGTAACCTTCTAACCCTAGATTGATGATTAATGGAGCATATAGATTTTTATTATAGAAAAGAGGCTACTCTCATATGAGAAGAAAGCAGACAAGGGGGTTTGATTTTCTCTAAATGAAACTCTGAACCCAGAGTTTTGTTTAGAGCAGAGTTAATACATATTATGTTACCTTCTTTAAATAAAAACATGAAGTAGAATACTTAACATTTTCTAAGATTTAGTGAGAAGGATATTAAATAAAACTTGCATATTTTTATTCTTGAAAAACATAAAAGAATCCTTTAAAAATAAAAAGATTAATAATGTTATTGGCATAGAATTATTTCAAGAATCATCTCTGTAATGAGAAAATAAATAAGAACAATTGGGGTTATTGACATTTTAGATAAGACTCGATTTTTCCAAAGCCATGAGTTGATTGTCTGAACCACACTACAATGACCAACACCCTACCTGTGTGGTCACACAGAGGGCACTCTTCACAACGTCCAGTTTACACATTTGATAAGGTCATACCCCTGTGTATCCTCAAAGCCTCCACAAAGATAGCACAAAACTCCTACTTTTAGACTAGCCACCTAGCTGTTCTTGTGATTTCTGGAAACTCAGCATTTGAATATCTGCCACTAAATGTTTTCTTTAATTATTTTTTATTTCTTGTACTTCTTGATGAACTTCAGATCAGTGGTTCTCAACAAGGGGTACACATCAGAAGCACTTTTCAAAATGCACATTTCATTGTGCAATGTAGATGCATACAATGAAATGCACATCTACATTGAAATGTAGACATTTCAAAATGAACAGATTGACAGTCCGAAATTGAATGACGGGTGGCTCAGAATATTTGGATTCAGGAACTGAGGGATTTTCTTTCTTTTTTTAAGTTTCCTCTATATGGTGACCAAATAATTTGTCAGGCAGACTTGGATACTTTTGAAAGCAAAAGTGCACTATTAATAATTGTTTGGGGACAAGAAGGGAAAACTGGGATTGTCCAAACCAGAACACAAAACATTCTACACACAGCTGATAACCCTGTGTTTCTAGTCCAAACAAACAGACAAGCCTCTGTTGGTTGAATTCTTCACATTGTGAGATCACATGCCACTATAGGCTAGGAACCATTCGTTTCCTGACCAAGGAAAATACTGAACATTCATTTTAAAGAAAGAAAAAATAATCTGCTTCCTTTCACACAGACATAGTAGTATATTATTATAAAATTTGAAAGGAATTACATAGAGTTCTTAGGTTTTTCATTTTAAATGTGACATATTTTTCATGTGGACTTTTTTATAGTTGAACGCCACAAACCATAAAAAATAAGTAACATGCTGTTCTACTTTGTATTCTTTGTGCTTGAGTATTTTCACAATTTACCATTATTTTGCTAGTTTGAAACTGACTGGAGAGGTGAAGCAGAAGAAAACAGCTTATGGTGCACTACACTGCGGAAGTTGTATGCATGAAATGTTTACCGAGCACCTAGAGTTCAGTGTGGAGCAGGAAAGCAATGTTCCATTTTCCCATACCGCTTTCATTTCCATAACCTGGCTTTGGTACATGAACATACCGTCTTGTTCATGTACTTATTCGTGCATTTTGTTCATTCTTTTAGTGTTATCATTTCATAAATCTGTGCAAGATTATACCTAAGCTTCCTACTAACAAACAGTACAGACTTTACAGTTTTGCTTCATAAAGCTATAGAGATCTTGCACTTATAAAAATATGCACACTTGTGAATACACATCCATTTAATTCCAGCCTAGATCCCTCTTTATGAGCGGTAGATCTATGTCAATCTGCTTACTTAAATCTTTATTTGAATATCTCAAAGACTCCCAAATCAACATGTCCAAGCCTCAATTTATTATAATTTATTACCAAACTACTCTTTCCTTGTACCATTTTTGAGTAAACTGGACCCATTGTCCCTCCAAATACCCAAACCTGAGCAATCCTTTAATTAGTGGAATAATGGCATTCACTCTTGTTTCTCTCCTAAGTAGTTAGTAACCTTCAAGAAAAGAAGGCCATGTTTTTGTGTGTTTTTTCCTCATTATATTTCCAGAATTTAGCGGAGTGCTTGATATAAAGTGGCATGAAGGACGAGACTCGTAAGTGCACCTCTCCTAAAGTACGTCCAGCCTCATGGCAGTAGACCTCTAGGCTGCCCTTTCCTCGGGGTGTGAGTGGGGTGTCGAGACAAACACTACAGGAGAGCTGCTTTGTTCTTCTCTATGTCCCACCACAACCCCCATTTCTTTACTTGGTAACATTTTCTCTACCAGTTTATACCTGTAAAACAATCATACTCTCTTTTCCATCTACCATAGTATATTATTTCCAGGATCATTTGCAAGAATAAATTTGAAACTCTTTTGTAAACTGTGAAATGATATATATGTAAATATAAAATAAAACCATTTATTTATAAAATTCTTTACTGTACATTTCTAGATATGGCCACAGCAAAATACTCAGTCTCCATGTAGGGTATACATTCTTCTACATTTTCAAGACATACAATATTAATTCTGAACTAAGAGATGCAGAACCCCATATTAAAAACTTGCATCAACTCAGGGCCCAGGAAACTGTCATGCCTGAGCACACACCAACCAGGTAACTGTAGACACAGGGTCTGCATGCCACTGCATATTTACAGTACATTTTTATTAATTCTCTCTTGCCCACCTTAATTTGTCTGTCAGCCTGAAAAGTTGCTTTTTATTCGTGTAATGGCCTTATTTTCTGCAACTGCCTCTTGGAATACATTATTATTGATATTTTGCATATCATGCATATAGCACTTTCAATCTGAAAATTCACTTTTCATGCTGATGCTATGTTTTCTGGGTCTAATGGCAGGAATACATTATTAACAACAACATTTTGGAGTCTACTCTATTTCACTTGGCACTTCTCATCCTCAAGGTTTTGTAAAATATATCCAGTATAATTAATACTTTTGGCACCTCTAAGATGTTGGTGGATGAGAAAATCTACTTTTTATATCTAGAGGCTGAGGAAACCATGTTCAACATTTGCTATTTCCAGGAAATATGTTTGTAAAATGCCACAAAGTTTTCATCAGAGCACTCTTTCTGTTCTTCTCTAAACCCTCTCTAAATAGTCATCGATTACACAGATCTTTGAGGTCTTTGGAATTGTGTTAAGACACTTGGAAGGCAGTATCAGGGCCAGAATTGTAATCCCTTTGTTTAGTGAATTTTAATTAACTTTTAACATCTGGGCAGGCATCCTTTTTTTTAAAGATTTTATTTATTTATTTTTAGAGAGGAAAGGGAGAGAGAAAGGTGGGGGGAGAGAGAGAGAGAGAGAGAGAGAGAGAGAGAGAGAGAAACATCAATGTGCAGTTGCTGGGGGTCATGGCCTGCAACCTAGGCATGTGCCGTGACTGGGAATCGAACCTGCGATGCCTGGTTCACAGCCTGTGATCAATCCACTGAGCTATGCCAGCCAGGGCAGGGCAGGCATCCTTTTAAAATACAGAGATGCATATGCTGAAAAGTATGGTTTCTGTGCATTTTCTTTAAATGTTTACCCAGTGACATCATAGCTTTGGTTAATGCTTCCCCCATTTCTTCTCAGCTTGTATTCACATATAGGCTATAGACGTATATATGATGGTGGCAAGGAATGCGCTCTCTTTTTACATTTGCTTCAATGAGGTGTTTTTTTTAATTTATTTATTTTAGGTTTAATATGATATCATGAAAAGGAATCAAATGTTTAAAGATGAGAAAAATTGGTAAATGCCACCTGTCTCTTCCTCATCTTTAGTCTGAGACCATCCTGCCATTGTATGTATTAGCCTCTGCTGTTACCTCATATTTGTTGAAATATTTAGACATAAATGCACTTCTCTCTATCTCATTACCTATCTTGTGTTTTATGAGGAGGCACTGCAACTCTTTCCTTTGTGGTAATTCATTAATCATGAAAGCTTTGCGCTGCCATAAAACAAACAAACAAAAAACAACTAAAACCCACCTCAATTAAAACATTCATCAGCATCCATATAATACTGAAGCCTAGAAAATGAGCTCCATGGGTTTGTCACTGGTACCTTTTAGAACATAAAATCTGACATCTCTGGGCATTTATAAAGGGATGAATTCCTGGTTTCACTTGATGGTGTTCCAAGTGGCAAATTGATACAATCTTGATAATTTTAAAGGAATTTATCTACTGTATGATATCTTTAGGTATTTTGGGTTTCAAAAAATACCCTACTATAAAATGAGATGCTGTGCTTCTGTAATTTTAGACCTTTTTAATAGAAAAAAAATAGTAGGCTATCTGTTCAACTATTTTAAATAATAATTAAGAGACTTTACAGTACTGTTTGTAGAATTAATTATAGGACCATGTTTCTTAGGCCTAAATGTAGGACCAGGTACATTGGTTGGATCCATATAAAACACTGATAGAAAACCTTAAACATATCAAAGTTGAGCAGGTTTTAATTTCTAGCATCTTTCCTTTCTGGGTCTTACTCAGTTGTTAACTGCTTCTTATAATCTAAATCAGAGATTTTCAACCTTTTTCATCTTATGGAACACATAAACTAATTACAAAAATTCTGCAGCACATCAAATTATATGTAGTTTTTGCCAATCTGAAAAAAATGGGTATAATTTTGATTCATTCACACCAAACAGCTATTGTTGTGTTGGCTGTTGTCATTTTTCTTTTTATTTTGAAAATCTAGGAGAAAGAGGTCAGTTCCCTTACTAGTCAGGTATTGCAAATTTTAAAAATTCTTGCAGCACACCCATTGAAAATCACTGGTCTGAACTGTTCTCTTTGTTGTAGTTGTTTTTATTTTGGTGGAGTTTCTCTTTGAGTTATTGTAGTCCTGTAAGGTTAAGGGGTAAATGTTTCTTTTTAAGTATTTGGAGATTATTTTTCCTTCATTTATAGAATTCTCAGTTTTCATTCTATTTTCCCCATTGAATGCCAGCCCTGAGGACCTTACCTTCTAACATAAAAATTTGCTGATAAGACCTCAAAAAAAGTTGTTTGGTTCTTGTTTCTTTGTAGAAAATCTGTTTTTCCATAAAAAACCTTTAGAATTTTCTCTTTTCTTTTGAACTTATAATTGTTGGTCTTATTTTCATACACATAGCACTCTCCATGAATACTCCAGCTGAAGACACAAATGCCCCTTTCAAAAACCTTTGTTTCTATTAATTCATGTTCTTCTCTCCTCCACTGTCCTTGTTATCTCCAAGTATTCCCATCTTACGTTTGGAATCCTTTAACTTTATTTTATATAATCTTTCAATTATGATTTTTCCTAACATATGGAGAGAGCTCCTTGATAATTTTTCTTTTAGATTACTATTTTATTATTGTCAAAAACCGAGAAAGGTTTGATTTTAACTTCCTTGCAGGCAAGTTAGCCTGCCACAGTTTCATGGATACTGGTAGAATACATAAGACTTTTGTGTTAGCAAAAAATAAATGTATTATTCATAGCATAGCAGGTTGCATGGGCTTCACTATATTTGTGTCAGCTCCCTTGCCTCTGAACCCCATGGGGTGGCTACTCAGATATTATAAGAGAAACCCTGAGCTTAGAGAACCATAATATTTTACAGTAGGCATGAAACATGACTACCTTCTGTTCCAGAGGTGAATGCCATCTCTCTCTTCCAAGGCTATAAGCACACCCACCGCCCTTTGCTCTGGAGACAAGTACTACATTCCAAGGCTTCAAGAACATTTAAATCCTTGAAGATAGTCCAAAACAAAAGATGTTCAGTACCATGATTCAAAATTGTACAGAAATATGACCAACTCAAGTATCTCCCATCCATTATTTTGTTTATATTCTTTTTTCTCTGAGAAAACAAATATAAATATAAATATATATAAATATAAATATATATAAATATAAATAAATAAATATAAATATATATATATTTTAGTTTTCAGAATGAAAGTTAGTGTGTGCTTTATTTGTATAATCTTGCGTTTTTGGAAAGTGGAGTAATACAATATTATATTTCAACCACTTTAAGGTAATTTTTAAGAGTTTTACTCTGTTCTGTAGGTCAGTGCTTCTTAAATGTTCTTGCACACATGTCACAAGGGCAATTTGTTAAATGTGGACTCTGATTCAGTAGGTCTGAGGCAGCGCTGGAGATTGAGTTCCTAACTAAATCCTCATGATGCCATGCAGCTGGTCACTGGGCAGCAGATTCTGCTATTCTTCTCAGATGTCCGTCAGCTCATTTATTTATCATACTTTAGCTTTCTGTACTTCTAATTTCCTTCATAAATTGATGTTTTCCACATTTATAAATGTAGGTCTTGGATGCATAGTGGTTGAGCTAAGCTCCAGTGAAGGTCTTTTCCTTGAAGCCTTCTCCACTGGAGAACTGGCTTTGCATTTATTCTCAAAAAAGAAAAGCCTCCTAGTGAGGGCAGCGGAGTAAAGGCCTCCAAAGATCTGTTTCTCCATAAGAACAATAAATGCAGTATCGGAAATGCCAAAATCAACTTTTTTGAGAACTCTGAAAATATCTAAATGCTTAAAATAATCCCAGGGATATTTATTCAAGAAAAACAGCTAAATTTCAGTAACATTAGCAAGTTTTGTGGCATTTTGACTTGACGTATTTTCATCCCTTTTACCCCAGCACTGTGGTAACCTAGAAAACCATCACCCCTGCAAAACACAGTGGAAGCCAGCAACCTAGCTGTCACTAGAGGGAAAAGACTTGGTGTTGACCCTGCAAAGGCAACATTTTCAGAGAATTGTCATTATGTGCTACTTCTTGCTGTCACTGGAAACTTGCATTGCCAGGGCATGCCTTTATTTAACTGCACTCAGAGCTAAGTTAAATAATAAATTCACCCTTTCAGTGTGAATATTGTCCAGAAACAATTGGTGGCAATTGTTTAATATCAAAGTTGCCCAAGAAGACAGTAAAGGTTTGGGAAACAAGAGACTGATTAAAAGAATTAAAAGAAAATATGGAGAATGAGACTGAAGGCTTTGGGAAGCTGTGACACATTCCTGGGAACTTAGAAGTTCATGCACATGTACAGTACTGTGTGCACGTCAAGGAAAGGCCTGAGAAACACCAGCTTTCACTTCTAGGTAACTTTGAGCTTCTGTGTAAGCAGGGACTGAAGGTGTAGTCAACCTTGTAAACTGCCTGCCTCAGCGTTAAAGGCATGACCTGACGTGTGCATACAGCCCCTTTGCTGGATCTGGAAGACTTCTTGGCTCCAGGCATTTAAGAAATTTCTCTGTAACCATTAGATGACCAGTAAACTAACCAAGCAGACCATTTGAGTGGCTACACATGACAAGGAATATAGACTTTATAAATTCAGGGAAGTCTTAAACAAACAGCAACAGCAAAACCCAGTTTTCCAAAGTTGTCACATTATACCATTTAAAATGTCCTGTTTTTCAACAAAAGATTACAATACATTCAGACAAAAGAGAAAAGATTTAGATCATTTTAAGGTAAAAGGTAGTAGCATAGAATCATGTGACCAGACTTTTGCTTTTTTTCTATGGAACATACATGCTTTTCTAACATAAGTTCCTTAATTTTATATATTTTTTTTGCAATCTGAATCATCAAGGTATGTTTTCTTTTTGTTTAAAAATTTGTTTCTTTCCTCTTGTACTTTACTGTAAGCAGTAAGCACAATGCAAACCATACCTTTATTCTTTTGCTTGGAAATCTAGGACTGAAGGGAATTAGGATATATATATCACACACATGCACACACACAATATGACAGACAGATCATACTTCAATTACATTAAATCTAAATAGTTTCAACACTCTAACCAAAATGTAAAAACTGGAAAGATAGATTTAAAAAATGATCCAATTATAAACTCTCTGCAAGAGGGGCACTTTATTTTTATTAAATTTATTGAGGTGGCTCTGGTTCATATGGTCACATAGGTCTCAGGTGTGCTTACTGTGACAGTCTGTGCACTGTGCCGTGTGCCACCACCTAAAGGTCAAATCATCTTCTGTCATGGTATGTTTGGCTCCCTTTACGCTTTACTACCTCCCCACCCCTTTCCCTCTGGCCCTACTGTTGTCTGTGTCTCTGAATTTCAGTTTTATATCCCACATATGAGTGAAGTCATATGGTTCTTTGATTTTTCTGATTTATTTATTTCACTTAGCATAATATTCTCAAGGTCCCTGAGAGACCCTTTAGATTCAAAGACACAGAGACACAAAGTTGTAAGTAAAAGTATGGAAAATATATTCCATATAAACAGCAGGCAAAAGAGAGTCATAGTACCTATGAAAACAGGTAAGTACATGATCATAAAAATATTGCTAGAAACAAGTCACTTTTTATAATGATAAAAAAGTCAATCTACTAAGACCATATCAGGTTTTTTCCTCTGTAAATCCAACTGTACCAAACTTTTTGCAAGATGTCAGATCTATAAATGCTATTATATCTTACCATTGTTTTCCCAGTTTCTTTTTTGTTGTTATTGCTTTTTCACTGATATTTTATCTTATTTCAATGGGATTTTAAGAAGAAAAGATTATAGAAGCATATGTTCACCCTGCCATCTTTACCCAAATGTTTTGTATGATTTTTAAATTCAGTGTGTTTAATTTGTTATATTTTCTTTTTATTTTTGATTTACTAGTAAAGTTGAATATTTCTCCATATGTAGGTTTTCTAATTGCATTTGTGAATTTTCTGCTTGAATGAAATGTATTATATACTCGTTTCTTGTTCTTTTTTCCTTATGATTCTATGAAAGTTCTCAATATCCAATAGTAATCTCTTGTTCATCAACTTTACTATGAATATTATCTAATCTTATTTGACTTTTAATTTTGCTTACATTTTATGACATGTAGAAAAATTTTTATATACCAAATCTATCCACTTTTAATATATTTTACTCTTTTCCTTTTATTCTCCATTCTGTATATATTCTAGTCCATATTTATATATGTATAAATATATATTTTTCTTTTTTATATTTTTTCCTGTATGGACTATTGATTAAAATATTTTTATAATATTATATACAGTACTCTTTAATCCAGCTGAGATTTATGTTCATGATTATTGCAAATTAAGTATTAAAGATGACTTTTTAAAATTTTCTGATGTTACAAGTTTTCTAGCTCTTACATATTAAACAGACCTCTTATTTTTCAAGTTTTAAAATACTGCCTTTATCATAGTACTACTACAAGATTATTCTTTGTCCATATTTTATAGTTTTATTCCACAGAAATGAATAAGAGTGTGAATTGATTGTTTTAACCTCTTAATCCACCCATGCTAAATTAACTTTATGAAAACAAAAAATGTATTTGTTTTTTTAACAATGTGATGTTGTTTAGTTAGGAATTTTGATGAGTAAAGTATCTGTTTTTCCTTTTCTGGTTTTTAATAGGTCTGTAATAATTATACTCTTTAAATATTTATTGAGAATGTACTTGAATAATATGACATGGGGAATGTTTTAATATTGAGAACTTACTTGCTATAAATACTATGTCTTTTAAAAGTGTTTATATATATATACACACATATGAAAATTTATATATACATATATAATTTCTGCCCTGAAAAATGTAAACTGAAACAAAAATTAAATAATTTTGTTAATTTAACCAGTCTTGTTTTTAAATTTCAGTGCATTAGTGGTTCCAGATAAAATCTTATTAGAATCTTTAGCACAATTTTTTCTTTAATATTTTGGTAAAGTAGTAAAGATTAAAGAATAACAGATACAATTTTATATGATAAAAGCACAGGTGAAAAGCTCTTGCATTTTACAATCTATCCCAATTCCTATATCTGATATTCGCCTTTCATATATTCACAACTGGGAAATGCCTACTTTTAAATAACACATTTGTGTGTGACCTTTTAAGAAAATTAACAATGTCTTTGTTTAGAGTGCAGAGGGCATGGATTTCACAGCGCATTTCCCACTAAATGGACTATATTACTCCAATATCATGGTCATGTTGTCAAGAAGTGGCACTTCATTAAGATAATGTGACCTTTAGAATATTCTTCCAACCTTTTAGTATGTCTTCAGTGGTGGGATTTGTTCTTTAATTTCTGTGGCTGTATGATAAGTGGGAAATAAGATAGAATTAAAGGCTATATTCTTTACCTCCCTTCAGCTATACATTGTACGTGTGTGTTTTCTAAAATGGCAAAAAACGTCAGTAAAGAATGCTTGTCCAAACTGTGGACTATCTGCCAGGAGAATGAAATGTAGAGTTAAAATCAAATTGGTGAGTTCATGTCTATTGTAGAGAGGAAGAAAGGGAGAAAGTGGCTATGTAGAAGAACGCAGAAAGTTGTTCCTTTTGCTACTGCACTTTCAAATAGCTGAGAAGGAATCCCAAAGCCTTTCTTTTTCTTATTTTGTGATAGAAGTGAGATCATATTTTTTCAGTGTGATTGCTGCACTAAATTAAAATTGTTTGCTCATTCACAGCCACCATCAAAAGTAAAAATTTAATTTCTGAAACTGCTGTTATGGAGGAGTCAATGTGGGCAATGTAATGAAAAGAGGGACCAAAACAACAGTTCTGGTGAGGCCAGAAGTGACATTTCTTAGAAATCTTCTATGTGTTACTTGATTTATTTATGAAATTGATTTTTATGATCATAGTTGAATCTTTCACTTGGTAGTTGAATATCGTGAAATATGTCTACAGCCAAGTATTGTTTCTATTTTAATCTTCAGACACTTAGGTGCCAGAGCATGCATTTCTTTTTTTTCTGTCTTTTTTTAAATACTCACCAGAGAATATGTTTATTGATATTATGTTTTAAAATTTTTATTGTATTTTTCATTACCAGTTAACCCCTTTATACCTTCCTACTCCTTTATACTTATCCACAGCCATCAGTCCTTTCCCTTTTTGTTCAATCCTTCCACATCCTAACCCCATACCCTGCCAATAGATGTTAACCTGCTCTCTCTCTCTCTCTCTCTCTCTCTCTGAATCTGTCTGTATTTTGCTTGTTAGTTCAGTTTTCTCATTAGATTCCTCATATAAGTGAAATCATGTGGTAATTGTCTTTTTCTGACTGGACCATTCATGGTGTCACAAAGGGCAACATATTTCACAGAACTAAAACATATATTTCAAAAATTTATATGGAACCACGAAAGGCCCAACATAGCAACAGCGATTCTGAGAAAGAAGAACAAAGTCAGAGAAATCATGCTACCTAAAATGAAACTTTAAGTCCATAGTAATCAAAACAGAATGGTACTGGAATAAAAACAGACACATAGATCAATGTAACAGCATAGAGAGCCCAGAAATAAACCCATGCCTTTATAGTTAATTTATATTAGACAGAGGAAGCAAGCACATAGAATGGGCTAAAGATAGTTTATTCAATAAATAGTGTTGGGAGAATTGTACAGATACGTGGAAAATAAAACTAGACCACCTTCTTATACTACACACAGGAATAAATTCAAAATGGATTAAAGACTTAAATGTTAGACCTAAAACCATAACAATCCTAGAACAAAACACAGGCAGTAAAATCTCGGACATTACTCATGGCAATGTTTTATCTGATATATTTCCCCAGGCAAGGAAAACAAAAGAAAAAATAAACAGATGGGACTAAATCAAACAAAAAAATTTTCAACAAAATATAAAGACAACCCACAGAATGGGAGAACATATTCAATGATACATATGATAAAGAGTTAATATCCAAAATTAATAAAGTACTTATAAAACTCAACACCAAAAAACAAACAATCCAGTTAAAAATGGGTAAAGAACTTGAATAGACACTTCTCTAAAGAGGACATACAGATGGCTGATAGACCTATGAAAACATGCTCAAAATCACTAATTATCGGAGAGATGAAGAGCATGTTTTTCTTAATCACACCTTTGACAGTTACAACACTAAGATTATCTTTGTGATATATTTAAAATAAAGCATTCATATTACATCCTGACAGTGGAAACATTATGAAAATGTGAGAACCATATGGTGGCAAGAAGGGTGAATATGGATTTTTTGTTTTTTCTGTAGATATGTGGGCTTTGATAAACCATTTACCTTCCCAAGCTTTAGTTTCTGTATTAGAAAAATAATAATGTAAGGTAAGAATGTATTCAGTTACAAGTCACAGTAAACCAAGTTATAGCAGTTTTAAAAATAAAGGTTGATTTTTCTGAAATAATCATACCACAGGAAATAGGTATTCCAGGCTGGTATAGCTGCTTAATGCTGTCATCAGGGACTCCCTTACTTCTGTAATTTTTTTTATAGTTGTTGTGGCCCCATTGCCACAGGATAGCTGCTGAACTTCCTTGACTTCTGTCTGCTCTTTGGGCAGGAAGAAAGGAAACAGTGATTTTCTCCTAATGAGGTTTGCTTTTTTATTGCAAAATGAGATTCATCTTTAGCAGAGTTGTCTCTCTATCTCTCTTTCTCTCTCTCTCTCTCTCTCTCTCTATATATATATATATATATATATATATATACACACACACACATATATATACATACACACATATATATATTTCATTAGCCAGAATTATGTCTCCTAGCTGCAAGAGAGGCTGAGACATCAAACATTTACCATTCTGGACTATAATAGAGGAAAAAGAAAGCTGTTGAAAAAGGGGTGTCAATTAAGCTAATCTATAAAATATGTTACAGTTAAATACTAGGTAAAGTATATTTAACAGACTATTCAGTTGAAAAGAGTTAATATTGCTATTATATTTTACTATGGTCACATCTAATTGAAAACGTTATATTTAGTTCTGAGTGCATATAACAGTTAATGTACTCTCACAACTATGAGGGAAAGATGTGAGTTATGTTGAAATTATGCCTTGTAAGGAAGAGAGGAAGAAAGTAGCATTGGTTTACTTGGACAAGATAAGATCTAGTCAATGCCTAAGAGTTATTCAAATACTGAAAAAGGAAATAATGTGTACTTACTGTGGGTTAATGAAACTAGTACCAGTGAGGAAGACAGATTCTGGGTCTGTATAGAAAAATTCCTAAGACTGAGGCTGTAAACTTTAACTCCTGTTGAATTAGAAATGACATAACCATCTATTGAATCCCAAAGATTGAGCATGGGGAAGTCTGATAAATCATGTTTATAGTCCTCTCCAACTCTAAAATTTGATGATTATTTCTGTTTATGATTGTGGCCTGAATTAGTCAGCATTCTCCAGAGAAACAGAACAAATTGGTGTGTGTGTGTGTGTGTGTGTGTGTGTGTGAGAGAGAGAGAGAGAGAGAGAGAGAGAGAGAGAGAGAGAGAGAGATTGGTTCACATGATCATGGAAGCTGTCAAGTCCCAAGATTTGTAGGGTAAATTGGCAACCAAGAGACTCAGGAGAACCAGTGATGTAGTTTCTGTTGAAAGGCTGGCAGTCTTGAGATCCATGAAGATCCATGTAGTTTCAGTTCAGGTTCAAAGGCAAAAAACAGTTAATGCCCCACTTTGAAGGCCATCAGGCAGCAAGAATTCTCCCTTACTTGGGGGAAGGTCAGCCTTTTTATTCTATGTAGGTTCAACTGATTGTGTGAGTCTCACTCATAATAAGGAGGGCAATCTGTTTTATTTCATTTATCTATCTAAATGTTAATCTCACCCAAAATTATCCACATACAAACACCCAGAATAAGTTTGACCAAATATCTGGGCACCCAGTGGCTCAGTCAAGTTGATACACAAAATTAGCCCTAACGTGGCCAAAAAATGGATAATTTTTAATGGTATGTTAGTTTTATATTGATATAGAACAAGTTACCACAAACTTATTGGCTTAAAACAGTACAAATGTATCTGTTTGTGTGGTCAGGACTTCAGGCATAGCTTAGTGAATCCCACTGTTCTGGGTTTCACAAGGCAGCAATCAATGTTAGCCAGACTGCATTTCTTCCTGGGTCTAGTGGTCTTCTAGAGGTGATTATTAGAGGAAACGATTTCCTTATGGTTATACAACTGAAGACCTCGGTTTCCAGAGGTCACCTGTAGTTTCCTGCCTTGTGCCCCCTCAGTAGACAGTTAGTGTCATAGCATTTTGCTTCTTTGTGGTCAGCAGGAGAGACTCTCACCCCAGGCATTAAGACAGTGTCTTACATAACCTAATTGTGAGAGTGATATCTCTTGTTATAGCCCATTATTTGCAAGCTAGCCATACCAATGGAAACAAGATTACATAAAGGTAAGCACACTAGGAGATGACAATTATTGGGGTCCCCCTGGAGTCTACCTATCACAGATAGTTCTTAGAATTGAATTTTGAACTACATTGAAGGTTCAACTTGATTGTGGCTCTCAAAGATTAAGAATCAACCAAACAGTTAAAGAGAAGTTTGACAAAAACAGAAAGAGTGTTTTCATCCCTAATTAGAGTTAATAAAGGTTACTTTGACACCGGCTACTTTGGAGATGGTTTCTCATCATGATACTGCTTATTCAAAAAGGACCTGATAAGGCAAGAACTCTCATGCTTCAAATTCCATCCATTAGAAAAAATAAAAAGATGGACAATAATAAATACAGGCTGCAAACATAGTAGGACTTTAATGATGTCATTTTTTTATAGTCATCAATCTGACAAAAGTTCCTGAAATAACCAATAACCATCCCATCAATACATTACGCTTATAGTTTCTGTATCCATGCCAAGTGTTTTTATTTATTTATTTTTTATGGTGGAGCTTGTATCTCAGAAATTTCCAGTAATATAGAAGTCTTCCAGTATTTTCCCTGATTTCTTTCTCTACCCTTACCCTATTGACAATTTATAACCCCTGCACCATCTGGGGAACAGACTGTTGGCTGCCAAGTAGACTCATTAACATTCCCCTCCAGGAACTCTTGCTGTTTAATTAGGCTGTCTGCTGGATTCAGGCAGGGAGAGCCTTAGGTGGCTATGTAACAAATCCAGGAGTCCATACATTTCAGATGTCAAGGTCACTAAGATTCCTACTTATAGTCAATTTTTAAAAAAAGGAATCCAGATTGTTGGATGCCAAATCCAAATTATCAATGACTTAATCTTAAAGAGAACTTTCTATAGTTAATTGATACACTGTTATTCTCCACTAAATTCACAGCTGTCACTACTGTGTTGTTTGACAACATTCTAACCCTTAGGTCACCAGGTCCAGCCCTCAGGCCAACCTTCTTGTCAAAACTAGTCAATATTGTTTGTAGAGTACTATCCAAACCCAATACTGAGATTACTATATGAGCCATAATTAAATACATCCAATTAACTGAATTCTCTGAGGACAGATTGTTAAAAGTGTTAGCATTCCAGACATATTTGATTTAAATAGAACAAATTGTATCTTATTCAAATGCCAAATTGGTGAAATTCTGTTTTAAGAAAAATACCTCTCAATTGAATGGTTTGTTTATTGCTGAATAAATACTTTCTAACCATCACTAGTTTGAAGAAAAGTGAAAACAGTTTCTGTTCAAAATGCATCAAGTCAGAGCTCTCCAAATTTCTGGATGGAACTATCACAAGTATGTGTCCATCACATACTTGTTTAGTCCTTTTTGGCTGAGTTAAGTATCCATCAGTCCACTGATTAACTCACGTGTCACAAATTTATTGATCATCTTCCTTTGGCGAGGTCCTGGGCTAGGTGCTATGAATGTAATGGTGACTTAGAATAGACAAAGGACAAGTCTCCGTTCTAGCAGAAGAGGTAATCATTTATCAAATAATCATGAAAATAATACAATCACAATGATAAGTGAACATATCTACTTTCATGAAATTTTATAGTTCAGACTGTTGACTTATGTGGTGAACAGGGAAGTGTTTTGAACTGAGGTTTGAACTGGTGAGATGGGAATGATGAATTGTGAATATCGAGATAACATTTATGGGAAAGAGACAGAGGGCCTCTGCAAAGTGAAACACGTGCAGATGCTCCGTGTTAAGAGAGAAGGCCCACCTGAAAGAAAGAAGGCTGGTAGAGTTGGTTTTCAGAGGGAAGGGGAAGTTGCAATATGTGAGGTCTAAGGAAAGGCTTCCTGAGTCTACCTAGGTGGTTCATCTTAAACTGTCTTATCTGTGTCAGAGAATCCTCTTACAGGAGTATCCTTACCATTAGACCTGTGCTCTTTTCCTCATGCTGTCTTAGCCTAACCCACTCTCTCATTAGAAGCTGAAGAAGAGAATGAGTTAGTGGGCTCAGTTTTGCTCCCCGCCATCAGTCTTTAGTAAAAAAGAATATGATGAACTTTCATAAACCTTATAGTGAACTTTGAGTTGTCAGTGGCATTGCTTTAAAATTAGTCTTTTCTGGTAGTGTATCAAAATGCTTGAGCCAAGAAATAATGTTTAGTATTAACCTTTAAATAAAATAGCAATACCTTATGTGAAAACAAAGCTTTTCAAAGCCATTTTATCTGCTTCTGTATTTACTTATTTTTTCCTTCAAATATCTTTTAGTAAACATTTTTTCCATATCTATAGAGGAAATGGAACATTACTTTTTCTGTATAATTATTATTTTTTGATGGTTACATGTGTTAACAGTACACTCTGAGCTGTGTTTAATGGTTCAGTTTGTTAAAACAAAACAAAATTAAAAAGGAAACACCCTCGCAACTGCATTAATCAAGTACTCATAGGCTCTCTTTTCAAGAGAGATGGAAACTCATTGGCTGCAAGTGAAATCATACTCAGGGTTTACTATATTAAACATGCCTTCCCTCTTATTATTTTAATTACAAAGATATTTGTGGTCAAAAAAGAAAGAATACTTTTTAAGTTCACATAGAATTTCATCTACATGTCCTCAAAAGATTGTGATAAGATCTCTGTTTTGTAGGCTTTAGTTACCAAAAAAGATTATGAAATATGAGCAATCTGTCAAACATCCCCACAAGTGGAAGATACTAGATCCAACATATAACATTATTTTAAAGATTTTCAGTTAATGCTTTATCTCTGGATATTTCTTTAAAACTAGTCAATTGTATTTTATAATGTTCTATGCTTAATAATATTTAATATTTCTATTTGTATAGGTAATATAATAGAAAAAATGATACATAGGTAGCCCAAATGATTTTGAAATATGAGCATTAGATTTAATAGCTTTATCACACTAGCTATTATATTATATTATATAGTATTATATTATATGAGCTACAGGGTATAAGTAGTAGAATACGATCTGGGAGCCAAGGCAGTCCACAGGCTGTGGGCTTATAAAGAAATACTTTTAAAAAGCATAATATTTCTGACATTGTATAAATAGTCATTCAGTAACCATCCATTTTTCTTTCTTTTATTTTTGAACTTAGGTATATGAGGTATTTAAGAAAAGAGTAGTAAAGGGCAATAACACTCATTAAAATGTCAGAAAATATTACCAATGGAAAAAGCCTAAATGAAACGGAATTAGTACTTGTGCAAATGAAAAAGCTAATGGTCTTTTCGTAAGTCAATAATAATTTTTAGCAGCAGGGGAAGTGTTTTATGAGCAGGACTGTGATCAGCTGGCTTTATTATTCAGTGAAAATAAAGTATGAGAAAGCAAATCTAAACTGGAATTTTAAACAGAAATATTCTATTACTGATATTTACTGCTGTTATATATGTTTTCCTATTTAAAGTCAATTTATACACACCTGGGTGCACAGCCATATATCCTTTCTCAAAAGGAAGTAGGTCTAGACGGTTCTGTATATGGGGAAAGAGAAAATAAGAAAAAGGTGAATATTAGCAGCACTCACATCTGAATCGAGCCATCTAAACTTTAGGCCGGTTTTTAGCCTCAGGAAATTTAGATGTTTTCTCTTGTCTTTCATTCATTTCCCATAGCTAAGAAATAAATCAGTAATGTAATTTAATCTGGCTTATTGTGAAAAATATTTTTAAACCACAAAATTATATATTGTAGTAAATCTATGAGCTAGTGCCCATGTAATTTTGCCTTTTGGGGCCATTTTGAAGTTGTTCTAATGAAAGCCTTGCATGAAAGGAGATATATCGATGTGCTTGGTAAATATAGAAATCTCCAACTGGATTCAAACAGATGGGCTTTAACCACGTCTTACACTCATACATCACCATGGCAAATGACTCCAGCACAGGTGCGAGAGACGCATGGACGTTTCTTGGTAAGTTTAAGTACAAAAGTGGAAAAGGAGTCTTTTATCTAGCATTTTAAAATTTTAATTGTTGTTAGAGCAGTGAAACAGATAGCATTGCTATCTTTGCTATCTTTTCATTCAGAGGTAGCTTTGAATGAAAAGAGGATATCAAAATCTAGTGCTTTGAGTCTATTCTAATTTAGCCTAACTTTTGGATAAGGAATTTCACCTTGAATGACAAGGGCAGGAGCTTGTTTTGGTTGCAGAATATACTTTCGCCATCCTGAAAGGGTTATTGATAGAGAAAGAAATTCAAGGTCACAGGCCTTGATGTTTTTTACTCATTCTATGGTAATGTCATTTCTGGAGATTGTTAGTTCAGGTAGTTCTTAGTGAGATGCTGGTGAAGATAAATTTGAACTTGGGCTTGTGATACCACTTAACTTGTAATAATGATTGTTATCTATGTCTCCATCCTGTTTAGAGGGTAGGATACTTTTCTCTGTGTGTGTTTTTTTCTAACTGTGAATGACATTTGAAACGCCTATCTATTTCTCTCAAACTGGTGGATAGGAATCGCTACTATCTTAGAACTATAAATGTATTTTTATTATTTAGGGTAAGAAAATGCTATTGAACCAAATATAATAGTGCTAGTTTTTAAATTTTCATAGGCCCAATCTTAACCACTTATTTGGCAAAATCTATTTAGCTATCACTTTTTAAAAATCTAGGAAACTCATTTTATTTACTAAAGAACTTTCTGTGAATAAAAATATATATACTGTATATTTTATATATTATGCTTATATATGCTATATATTATATAATGCTTATATATTATATACATATGTATGTATAAAATGATTTTGTCCATATATATTGTTGTGAAATGGGGTAGGCTATGGGTTTTATTTGTTGAAGTAGTATAAATATTTGGTATTGAAAAAGTTAAGCTAATAGGTAAGAATTCAGGGAAAGGAGATATTGGAATAATAAAGTAAAGGTAAATAGTTTTTGAGGAGGTGGTTCCTCAAGTTTTTCAGCAGTTTAAAAAAAAACAGCTCCAGAATAAGTTCATCTATATTTAGAAACTATAATCAAGTTTATCCAATCAGTAAATTTTATTATGGTACCACTTTAATTTTTTTTTAACTAGTGAATGATCCAAATATTTTCATAATCCTCAGTCCTGCAGAGTTAAACTGTGACATCCTAATGGCTCAGTTCCCATTGAATAGTCAAAGTCTCTGGGCTGTTAAAGTAGCACCGTCAGAAGAAACCCTGGGTAGCCAGGACCAAGGATCACCTCAGGATTCACCTTGGGTCTCTTCCCCTTAAGTTATCTGAATCTTACATGAACTTTCTCTAGAGAATTGAATCAACAACAAATCGGGTTGTGGAATTGTGTTGCAACAATGGAATTGTTCGGGTTGTTACAGAGATTTGACATGAGGGAAATGGTTAAACTTAGGGAAAATAATGATACAAAATAAAAATAAAGAAACAAGCTCAACAATGTAGTTTCACAAATTAAGTAAATTGAATGATGGTGCTAGTCCCTTTCATTTCTCTGAGTCCCAAGTCCAGAATGTCATTTATTTTCAGTTGTATCAATCAGGGAACAGGGGTAAAGATGTAGGCAGGTTTAGAGAAAGTGTCCCGGGCTAGGAACAACAGAGCCTTCACTGCGCTTTGCCTAGAGGACAAGAAGAAGATGGACCCATAGTCCAGAGGGAAAGAACTATGCAGAGGACATTATAGAAGAAGTGATGGGGCATGGCCAACCTGATGACCTGGTAGGAGAAAGATGAGGAATAAACGTTCTGTTCTCACTCTCTTCCTGCCCACTGATCTCCTACTATTGCCTTTTCTTGGCCAAGTTCAGCTGAAAGCCAAAGGGCGACAGAGGTTGGAGCCCACTCTAGTCAGCTTCTCTGGGCACAAAGTGAGACAGAGAGGGAGGAGAGTCAATCTGGAGGGCCAATGAGAATTTTGCATGTAAACCTTTCACAGTGTAACTGTGTTTGTAAAATCTAAACAAAACTGGCCCAGGTTTAAGTATAACAAAGGAAGGCCTTTATTAATTTAGGAATATGATTTACAATACGTGAAGTAAAAAAGTACTTCATCTAGTCATGTATTGATTTAAAGATCCCTGTTCAATAGTTAAAATATATATTATGACATATTGGAGTAAGAAGTGAAAATAAAATTATAAATCTGCTAACCAGTATTTAACAAGAAAAGTCATTAGGAAGACAGCTGGGAAACTTAGAAAACCAAATACTTTTGGTATCAGAGTTGAGTTTGAATCCTGGCTGGGGCATTACTACTGAGACCTTATGTCATTTACTAATCACCAGGTACTGCACTGCTCGGGGGGATTCACGTGCATTGGTGCTGAACGACCTAGTGCTATTTTTGTTGCAAGGACTCCCTTGCTAAAGTTGTATTATAAATCACCAAGAATGCTGATCATATCAACTTTAGTATACCACTGAGCCTTACAATCTTGCTTTAAAAATGTTAATGCCTATTATTAGACTTCTTTTAGAGTAAAAAATAACAAGTGAATCTACATAGAATTTACAAGTGGATCTACTTCTGTTACCTTTTTATAATAAGATTCAATGATATTCATTAAACCATTCCAAAATGACACATGAGGAATGGGTAATCTGAGTTCAAAGGGATGATCACCTACATCCCTATCCCCATCGCTAGAGATGAGAACCAAGGCTATGCAATTCAAATTATTTTAGACACAAGTTCATGATTGAAACAAGGAATGTATAAGCAGGTGTCAGAATATGGTTTTCAACATATGGTAAGCTCTTCCAGTGCAGCTGGCTGCAATCTTTGTCAAAGGTCACAGACAAAAAGACATAAAGTCAGAAGTGGCTAGGTACTTCAAAAGCAATTTCAGGAAATGACAGCATTATAAAGATTATTCCCTGAACCAGAGCAAAATTGCCCCTTTTATCAGTAACGTAGGGTGATTTGAAAGCCGAATCTAAATTTAGTTATGTAAGTTTCCATGTATTAGAGAGCAACAGAGAAATAGAAGGATGAATTGAGAAAGTCAGAAAGGCATATACAAAGAGAACAGGGTAACAGAACATGCCTTGAGATTCAACCAGTTAACTCCTTGAACTTCTATATTCACTGCACTCCAGAGAGCAAGGGAAAATTCTGAAATGTAGCCACCCTTTAATGGCTGAAACAGGACAGCTATTCTACCACTCTCCGGCACTGGGCATATGAGAGGAGAGGTTGAGTTTAGAGTTTATTCTGCAAGGAAGAAAGTGTATCCATTCTAGTTTATTCTTAATGCATAACCCTGGTAATGACCTAAGCAGGCTTTTCAGTACCTGGCTGACATCTTAGGAGAACAAGTGAGGGATCACATCCATAGGCAACATGTTCTATTGACCCACAACAGAGCCAAAAGTCCTCCTTAAACCTATTTGTCATTTAACAAAGATTCAAAGAATCAAAAGCAACTTGGCTAAGATCCAGTAAATATTTGTGAATATCAAAGCCTATCTGATACATATCTCTTTGATGTCTAAATTCTGATAAGCTAAGCAACATTCAATATTGAATTCTTAGTTTGGTAAAAGAAGATTGTTGACGTCTGAAGTTAGGTGGCAGTCTTGTTGGACTGCTGTCCTGCTGACTGTTGTTTGAGTGGCAAAAGGAAGATCTTGATAGAATCGTGCTGACAGATATTGATAAAAATGTGCTGGCATTTTCACATTGTAAATTGCATAGTTTCACTCCTAACTCCTCAAAGGGACAGACGATTAAAAAAAAGTTTTGGATGAACACTGGAATATATAAAATATTATAGAAATACAAGAATGAGGGTACCCTAATAAAAGAAGCTTTAAAACTTATTCTTAAATAAGTAGTATTCCAGACCAATATGGAAGCCATACGAAATACTGAAATCAGGGGTGAGACATCTCACGATACAGATATTTGTGAAGGTTGTGAGAGACTAAGATTCTTCCTGCCAGTATGACCTCTGCCAAAATTGGCAAATGGATTCTCAGGGCTTCTCTGTGACTGAGGGCAGCCTCAAACAGTAATCCAGTTGTTATCAAGTCTACTTCTCAATGAAGTGAAAAATTTGGCATTAAAAAGAGGTAGCTCTAATACTTGAACTGAAAGGAAAAACTGATGAATAGTCCTGGAGATAGAGCTATGGTGTTTAGAGCTATCAGTTTTACAAACTGATTTGTAAACATTGGCCTAGATATGTATTTTAGCACAATGAATAACCATCCAGTGGATACAGAAAGATTGCCATCAGAATCTCTGTAAAAGCATGCAGAGGGTGTCATCCATGCAAAACTCCACTGGAAGCATGGGTTCCTCTAAAATATATCTGCCATCAAGAAAATTGCCAGCAAATTTTTGTTGGCTGAATTTGCCATGAACCACATAGGTTTTAATTATTTGGAGTGAAGTGGAGTTATAAAAAATTTTATTAAGGCCCTGGCCAGTGTGGTTCAGTGGGTTGGAATGCCACAACCCTTGGGTTATGGGTTCCATTCCTGGTCAGTGAACATGCCAAGGCTGAGGGTTCAATCCACAATCTTGGCATGTATGATCCCTGGTCCATTGTGTACAATCCCCAGTCCAGGTGCATGTGGGAGGCACCTGGTCAATGCTTCTCTCTCTCATTGATGTTTGTCTCCCTCCTTTCCCCTCTCTCTAAATGCAGTGAAAAAAAATGGCCTCAGGTAAGGATTAAAAAAACTTCATTAAGAAAAGTCTTAAATCTGTAAGTTTTCAAAATATTTTAAACATTTTATATAATCCTGTGCAAGTGAATATATTAACATTAGGACTTGAACATAAAATTATTAGACCTCTGTGATGATTAGATGAAATGGGGAATTTTAAAACATTATTAGGTTAGCTTTTATTGCATATAATGAGAATCTTCCAGATGGTATAGAAATCATTAAAAATTAATTTTATAGCCACTGGACTTGTCTTAAAGTGTCTTGAACTGATAAGCCTTCATAATTTTCTACCATTGCTTTAGTTCATTGATGAAGCAAAGTGGCTGGCTTTTTAAAATTGATCATCTTATAATTATTAAAGTGTAGTGAATTCATTTTGCATAATGTGTTTAAATTGAGTCCCCACCCCAAAGAAAATTATGCTTTAGTATAGTAAATCTCAAATACCAAGAATGAAAATGCTTTTTATATAAACTATTTGTTATAGGACCCTGTTATTATAATTGGCCTTTTAATATTTGTTGATTGAGAAAGTGAATGATAAAAAGCTACTATGAATTCAATATTTATTAAAGTAAATGTGTACTCATTAACCCAAATGGAACTTATACTTATTTGAAAAGTGAATATGTACTATGTTACTAATGGTATAATATATATTGTATGTAGGATTAAACAATTCTTGCAATGGCTCTACTCCCCTGGTAAGAATTTGAGATTTATGCTGAACTATTGCTCTAGACCTTGCTTAGGAAGATATGCAATGTCAGTGTCATGAAACAAAGGGCATCAGAGAAGATTGCTGTATCAGTGGATCAAAAATGTGTCTAAAGTCTGAGCAGTGTCCGTGCTGAGGTCTTAGCTGGCTTCTTCTCATGTCACAATACTTCTAGGAAGGTGACTCCTCTTGGGTCACTGTGGTGCTATTTATGCACCACAGGGACAAATACACAAATTACAAGCTTTCATGTTCTAATAAGTGTTAGTGCCTACTAAAGTTACTAATTAATACCATAGACCAGCGATTTTCAACTGGTGTGCCACAAGAATTTTCAAAACATGCAATACCTGACTATTTAGTCAAGGGCACTGACCTCTTTTCCCTTAGACTGTCAAATAAAAGAAATGAAAACAGCCAATACAACACTAGCCCCAGTGTGAATGAATATAAATTATACCCATTTTTGTCAGATTGGCAAAAGATATAATATCTTGTTTGGTGTGGCACAGAATTTTAGGAATTAGTTTATGTGTGCCATGAGATGAAAAAGGTGGAAAATTCCTGTCATAGACTGACTAATGCCACAGAGCAAGTCTGTCCTGTATCAGTTGTAGTAATGTTTCCCAACTCTACTTGCAATTCTGCAAATTGGTTAAACTCTTATAAACACATGCTATGATCTATCATAAATTCTTTTGCATTTATTTTTAAAAATAAAATCTTACAATTTGCTTTTTAAAAGCTACTTTACTAATATTTTTGCATCTGTGTTTGTCAAATTATCAATTAATAAGGAAGTAATTTTTTCTCTTTTTGTACCTATCATATGTGTGTATAATTTCTTATAAAATCAACTTTATAATACATGTATTACATATACACACACATATATATTACACATTTATAAACATTTACATGTATTATATCCAACATCTCTAGGGAATATTAACACATCCACCATGCTCCTGATTAAAATATTTAAACTATGTCTCATGCCAACAGATTGTCAGGTTTGCTGTGTTTATACACATTTACTAATTAATTGGTGGTGTCTGTTGCCTGCGGAGTGTCATCAGGGCAACTGTACATAGCCACAAATTCCTGATAGCAACCTTTTTAGTAAGGACAGATATCTGAAGAAATAAGATTTGTAAAATAGTTGGGAGAAAATAGAGGGAAACAGAAACAAAGCAGTGATTAAAAGGATAGGAAAACTTGCACAATGCAAAATGTGAACAGAGATGAAATAACTAGTTAATCAAGCCCCAGGTAACTTCTTGAGACTGGTCCTCCCAATTTTTCAGCAAAAATTTTCTGATATTTTTCACATCAGCCACTATGTTTTCAACTGTATGGTATAGCAGTTACATATTTTGTCTTTTCCAGGACTATTTCCACTTTATATTTTCTATATTTGTGTTCCTATAAGAATACTTGAACTCATCAGACCATGTTTTGTGATTCTGAAAAATATGGTTACAGTATAAAAGCCTCAGAATTTACTTCAACTACAATTCAAGAATAGTGAAAGAGTTCTAGGACTTTTAAACCAATGATGATAGTGTTGCATTGAGGTTAAGAAATGAGAAATTGTGACGTTGTGTTCTCACCCTGCATTAATAACTGTGGGCAAGTGACCTAACCTTTCAAAGTCTTGTTTTTTTCATCTGAAAGTGATTATCAGAGAAGAACAAGTTTCAAAGGGTTTCTTTTAATGAGACTTAAGGCGTGGTGTAAACTTCCAATAAATGCTGGCTGTTTTTATATTTATAGTTAATTGTATTAGACAGCAGATAATTATATATCAACATTTGAGGCCATATCATGCCCTGGCTGGTGTGGCTCAGTGTGAATGCCAGCCTGGGAACCAAAGGGTTACCTCTTCGATTCCCAGTCAGGGCACATGCCAGAGTTACAGGCCAGGTGCCCAGTAGGGGCCACATAAGAGAATACCACACAGTGATGTTTCTTTCCCTCTCTTTCTGCTTCCCTTTCCCCTCTCCAAAAATTAAATAAATACAATCTTAAAAAAAAACATTTGAGACCATATCAAATTCTCTAGGCATGTCTAAAACAAACAAAAAAATGGTCATGCTAAATTTCTTTGGAAATAATTTGATTCTTTCTTTTGATACTATATTTTTGTCTAAGTTAGCTCTGCAACTTATAAAAGAGCATTGTCCTTCCATTTTGGACAAAACTACTACTACTACAATACTCATTGTCACATGCATCATGAAAAGGTTTCCAATGGCCTTTCTTCCTACGGATTATAATTGTAGCATATAGATTAGTTATTAAAAATTGAAAAGGCATACTGAGACTTTAAAAAGCAACAAAATGAGTCATTCTACTTTATACTTCTTTACAAATAATTTCAATGATGGTTTTTGTGCGTATGCTTTTGTTCCATTTCCTTTTAATTCTCAGGCTAGATTATAAGAAGTAGACTTTGAATATAAACATTTCAGGACCTTTGATACAGCTATTTAAATCAGTTTCTAAAAGTGTTGTGCTCATTCATACTCCTAGCAGCAGTGTTTTGCGACTACTGGCCTCTTCACAACCTTGTTGGCATTGTGTGTGTGTGTGTGTGTGTGTGTGTATGTGTGTGTGTGTTAACACCATTAAAGACTTTTTGAGGCCAACCTTATAAATTGAATAGTGTGGTTGTCTTTAGTTTTCAGTTATTAACAAGGCACTATTTTGTCAGTAATCTTTTTCCTAAGCTAAAATTAGTTCTGTATGCTTTATGTTTGAAAAGATTAAACAGGATCAAAGTTTATCATGCTTATTAATAGAGTTGTTTTGAAAAAGACTTATCCGGTCCTCTAGCAAGTAAGTGATTGCAAGTGTAGTGATCCTACGGCTGTGACATTGGTTGTGGGAATACAGAGCAGTTCTATGTTTCTTTTCAAAATCATCATTCCAAGTTATATACAAGGTAGTGATACAGACAGTGTAATTCAATAGCTCTAAAGAGAGGTTACCACGGTTACCTGGAGCATCAGGCAGGAGACTTCTTCTTAGGCTCATTATAATAATACAATCACTTGTTTGAATTGAAGTGAAAATGTTAGAGTGCTATTTTTTTAACTTTGTTAGTGGTATGAGTTATATTTTTATTTATTCTAAAACACTGTGAAGGAGGTATTTGAAGTCAGTTCTGCCATTTTATTTGAAATAAATCCTAGGTGGCATGCTTGACCTTCAGCTAGATTCCAGTGTTTATGGACACCTTTCTCATATGCAAGGGTGATTGAAATGAAATGATAGGAGAAGCAAACCTCAGTGAAGACTCTGACCGCCTATCTAGAACTGGAGGCCCTCTCCCCTCCACCTACTCTCCCACTTTCTATCTCTATTTAGGGCTTTTTCTCCCCTCTGTATGCACCATCTCACATGCTAGATATATTTATTTTTTTTACTGTTTTTTTTTCTCATGCCACTAGAAATGTGTTCCCTTAAGGCAGGGATTTAAACTGTTTTTTTCACTGCCCCATCCCCTGTGTCTAGAATATCTGACAGTTCATAGTAGATGTCTGATAACCATTTATTAAGTCAATTAATAAACTTACCCAAAAGTATGTTTTTAGAGAATACAATGACAAACCAGATGAAAAAGATGTGACTAGCTTTTTTGAGAATACATGCTAAATTGTGTTTAACTTTTGAGCTGTCTCTCAAAGATATAGCAATATAACAATGCTAACCAAAGCTTTTTAAGTGCAAGAACATATCTGGTGACATTTAACTTACATTAGGCTAGATTTTCTTTATTTAACATAAATATTTCCAAAGCCAGTTTTGCAGTACTGTTAAATACCATCCATTTACCATCTATTGAAGTTGGGAAAAGCCAGCATTTGGGGTAATGCTGTTATCTTTTCCTCTTATCACTCAGTAATTTCAGTCTTTGTTATTGAAAATGTTTTGGGGAACTCAATACATTGACTTTATAATTTTTGTAACTGGAATCCATCAAGTACAATTGATTCAAAACCTTTTGTGATTTGCACACTCCCTAATATTTGATGATATTAAGGAATTGATGTTAATTATTTTAGGTGAATATTGGTATTTTATGTTAAAATCATCTGTATTTAGAATTATTTAATGAGATAATTACAGAAAATAATATGCCTGAGTTTTTGTTTTGTGTTTGAAATTGTGTGAGTTGGAATAATGGAAATGTGGATGAGGGTAGGTTGATAGTCTTTGGGGCTATGCAACCAGGGGCTGATGGTAAATATACTATTCTTTCTACTTCTGTATGTATTTTCTCTGTAATAGACAAAAAAACAAGAAGAGAAAAAAGAAGAGTAGGAGGAGAAAGAGGGAAAGGAAGGGAGAGTGTGAGAAGACAAAAGAATTTATGACAGAATAAAAACATAAAAGCAACTATTTATAAAACAATTGATAAGACAGAGATAACATTATTGAGCACTTTTTATATACAAAGCACTGTTCTCATTTTAATCTTCATAATAACCGTATTAGCTGAGTTCTATTATAGTTACTAATTGTCAGATGAGGATGTTGAAATTCAGAGTGATTAAGAAACTCATCCAAAACATAAATTGTAAAGCTATAAGCTGTTTATGTCACTGAATCAATGTAAAGAGCATTATTATTTTATATATTTCTAAAAAAAACATTTAGAGTTTTTATTTGAAATATTGAAAAAAGATTTTAAGCCTTTTTATATGTGTGTATATATGTATATACATATGTGTGTCTATATATATATATATATAAAATTCTTTATAAATCAAAAAGAAAATTCAAACTAAATAAGCACTTTCTAAACATTTTCTTTTTTAAGTCAGTTATCGATGCCTGTGTTTCTTCATGCAGCGTCACCCCTCTGTGACGTTAAGGGAAGTGCCATGGTAGCACAACATTTACTAAGAGAACACTCCGTTACTCTCTCTGGGACTTCATTCCAAGTCAGTGGAACCTGTTCTGCAACTTTTGAAGCTGGCATTTTCCAGAATGTGCCAAAATATACCGGAGGGTTTTCAGCAGTGACCAGGATATTAGTTACTTTTTTTTCCAAAATGAATCTTAAAAGTCTTAATAAGTTTAAACCTCGAAGGACTGCACTTGCCTAGTCAGGCCCAGAATAACAATCAAGTTAGCGTGTGCACACACAGGCATAACTGTGTAACAAGTGCTGACTAGACTAGGGTGATTGCAAAGGCTCACTCTGAATTTGAAGACATTAAAATGTTGGGGGGGGGGCGTGTAAATGCTTCCAAAAAAATAAATAAGGTGGATCTCCTAGCTGTGTACTCTGTGCATGGGTGCTCATTGTGCAGATATAAAATATCTATGTGGGGAGATTATGGAGAGGACGTGATCACCTGTTGTCCTGCAAGCTGGACCTGGACTATTAGAAGCTCTTCATCCCCTCACCTGTCCTTGGAATTCATGTTCTGCTCACCATTCCCACAGTGGGGCCCATTTGCAAATTCACAGCCTTGAGAGAGCCTCATGTTGTTGAGACCTGAGACCATCAGGATGGCATACATGTGAGAACCCTGCTGAGGCCTTTAAATAAACATAAGCTTCTGGTGGGTGGGTGTGGAGATCTACTCATCTGGCAGTCTCCCAAGACAAGCCTTGTGTATAAATTTCCTTGCTTACCTGACATCTACCAGTATGGAGTGGTTTGCCTCTTTTTAAAGCCTTTCTTTGCCCTCCATGTACAGAAGGCAATTTACAAATCAACCATGTTGTAACAAAAGATTAGATGAAACATGAAAAGTAGGTTGAGACCTACACAAGCTGAATGTTGGGTTGGCCAAAAAGTCTGTTTATATTTTTTCCATAAAATGAAGGACACATTTTTCATTTTTGCCAATAAATTCATTGATTTAGATATTTTGGGTATGTTGGCCATCCACTGCTATTGGCTCCAAGTGGGTAGAGGCCAGTGGTGCTGCTAAACATCTTCCAATACATAAGACAGCCCATGGCAAAGAATTATTTGGCCAAAATATCAATAGTACCAAGAAACTTTACAAACTACTTTTGACACATTCAATCAGCCACAGCATCTTCTCCATACACTGTAGAAATCTCATTTTTTGCATTGCAGTTGCATTTTTACCTTTCTTGAAATAATAAACATACTATGCCAAAAATATTGCATATATTCTTCCATTTTCAATATTAAAATGACTGCACAAAAATTCACCAATTTTGATAAGTTTTTTTAAATGTGCCCTGATATGACAGCTGCCACAATACATTCTAACAAAATTGTTTCCAATGAAGTTAAAGACAACTAAGCACTACTAGAGCCAATGTATGGGGGAAAAAAACAACAAAACAAAATTTTGGTGAACCCAATATTTCATGCAAAAGACATTTTTACTAAAGGAAGTTTTTAAGAAGGGCAGAGAAGAAACCAAACATGCTTAATTAAAAAAAACCCCAACTCTGATGGAAATGTAAAATATAGACTAATTATGGCTGGGAGCTGCTTAATTAAGGATAAGAAGAGGGACACAGGGAAGAGCACAGGTGAATCTGGGTTACTGTCAAAAGTGGGACAAGAAACTGGGTGAATGACAAAAATCCTCTAAAATTCTATGAGTAAATATCAGGCATATCCTGAATTGTTGTTCACATCATCTTTATGAAAATCAAATATTAAAATAAATATTAAATAAATTACATAAAATATTTAAAATTCATTACATTAACTCTGGATGTGCCTTGATGTATAAATGCAGTAAGTTTGTTTTATTTAGAGGTTAGGGTTATAAGTCAAAAAACAGTCTACTATCTAGAGATGGCTCGGAAACAATTGACACTGTTACTTAATATAACATTTAGCTTTGAAGCCTATAAAGTCAGTATTTGGAGTGCAAATGACTTCAGAAGTACTGTTTATTTTCAAAGATATTGTTCAAATGTAGCTCTATAGTACGAGGGACATGCTTGGTAATTATTCAGTATCTATTAGAGTCCCATGATGATTGGCACATGGTGTTACATAACAGTACATAATAACATATGATGAGTGTAATTAAGTGCATTAACTTAAGACTTTGTCTTTTAACTACCCTCAGTGGATACTGAATGAAGGTAAATTAAGGGTTCGTTAAGCTAGATTCAGAAGGAAAAAAAATGTTTTCAAATGGCTAATGTACTGTGAAGTTAAATAGGTTTATTAAAATCTGCTCTTCAGTGTTTTCTCAACTGACAAGTCCAGACAAAACTCTTTGAAGTGTTCTAAGAAATTAAAAACAGCATTTATTTTCACAGTTTTTTAAACATTTTGAGCTTTAATGTGTAAAAGAATCGGGGAGAACATTAGACATTTGGCTGCTTCTACATCAAAGTGACCTTTGTTTCCTTTTAATTGTTTTTTATTTGTTTGTTTGTTTAATGTTCTGTGTCTGAAAGAAAAAGCAAAGCAGAAAGGAAAATGATAATGTATGCTGTGGAAGTAGACAAAACATCTGCAGCACCCAGCATTTTTTCATTCGTCTTAGCCAGAAATTACATTTCTAAAATAAGAGTTGTCCTTTAAAGTTTGAATGGGAAGTCACAGAAAATTATAGGCAGGGCAATATGTTGAACTGATTCTAATTCCTAAAAATGTTAAGAAGGCATTTAAAATACTAAAAATGTAATGAATTTGAGCTTTTCCATATATTTAGCATTCTAATAGCATTATTAATGTGTGGGCAACGATTGCCCTTTAGAAATATTACAATAAATGTAATTTCAGCATTTTAATTCTCTGGCACAGGAATATTTACTAATATTTGCTCTTTTAAAAATTGCTCTGTTTCTAACATCTTATAAATAGGAAGAGCCTTTGCTTTTCACAACAAACAAATACCAATATAGCTGTGTGCATTTTTATTATGGGTAAACATGAGTATGTGTGCAGGAAAAGGAGGAAGCACTAACCTTACCAATGGTCCACAGACTCTGAAGGCAAAATATTTCCTTACCTGAAAGTTTCCCTGGTCTAAGCCTGGTATTTATAGGTTTAGCTCTGTATACATTTTGGCAACTTTTTGACAGTAGCTTGTATAAACAACCTGCATTCTTATTGGGAACAATGATAAAATGAAGAAATTTTGTGTGGAGTTTAGGAAGGAAAGTTGTGGCAAAGGCAGAGGAAGAATGATCGGAGTTTGCAATAATCTTTTATTTTTAAAAAAGTTTCATTGAAATAAAAGTAGGTAATTTGATGGTATTTAATACCTTCAGGGTTGTACAACTATCACTATAATCAGATCAATTTTAGAATATTTTCATTCTCCAAAAGTAAAGATCCCATCTATTAACAGTTACATGATTACTTCCAATTTCCTCCAAATCTGCTGCCCCAGCCTATGCAATCACTAATCTACTTTGTCTTTATAGACTTCTATATCTAGACATTTTCTAAAATTGAATTGTGCAATATGTGACCCTTTATGGCTGACTTATTTCTCTTAGCATAATATTTTAAAGAGATATTCATGTTGTTGTATGTATCAGCATATTATTTTCACTGCTGAATAATATTCCATTATATAAATATAATGCCTTTTATTTAATCTTTCATATTTCAATATTTCAATATTTTGATAAATATTGAGTTTTTTCCCCATTGTGGTTGTTATGATTAATGCTAGCCTGAAGTATTTGTGGACAAATCTTTATGTAGATATGTTTCATTCCTCTTGATTATTATTGCTAAAAGTGGAATTGCTTGGTCACATAGTAACTTAATGTTTAAACTTTTGAGGAACTGCCAGACTAGTTTCCAAAGCAGCAGTACGTTTTATGTTCCCAGTAGTAATATATGAGTGTTCAGATTTCTCTTCATCCTCATTGACACTTTGAGTTTTTTTTATTATAGCTAATCTAATAATGTGGAGTGAACTTTCATGGTGATTTTGATGTGTCTTTCCCTAATGACATTCAACATTTTTTTCATGTGTTTACTAGCCATTTGCATAGCTTCTTTTGAGATGTACATTTGAATCCTTTGTCCATTTTTAAAATTTGGTTGTATTTTTATCCAGTTACGTTCTTTATATGTGACAAAGCCCCACATATGATTTTCAATTATTTCCCCCATCATAAAAAGGTGATTTTGATGAAGTACAATTTATTTATTTTTCTTTTTTTACTTGTACTTCTTGCAATAAGTACAAGTAAAGTACAAGTACAAGTACTTCTTGCAATAAAGTATTGAGATCCAGAAATGTTAAAAAACACATTGGGCCTTAAGTATATTTTAAAGGAAAGTTTTCTAATGTTTATACCTATAAGCATCCAGATTATGTCTGAAGTGGGAGGTGGGATTTTGAAGTCAATAACTCCAAATCAAAGAAAGCTTTTGAAACCTCGGAACAAAAAATAAGCTAGGGGAAGTGACTTTCTAAATGCATTTTTTCTGGAAAGCAAAATAAATATGCAAGTGTCTTTCTAAAACTCTAGGAGGGGGATCCCTTAAGAAGCAAAGGATGCAAAAGAGCCGATACCAAAATAACTATTATTTTTCCTTTATTTTTTATATAGATTTTATTTTTAGTTTTTAGAGAGAGGGGAAGGGGGGAGAAAGAGAAGAAGAGAAACATGAATGTGTGGTTGCCTCTTGCATAATCCCTACCTGGGACCTGACCTGCAACCCAGGCATGTGCCCTGACTGGGAATCGAACCAATGACTCTTTGGTTCATAGGCCCGTACTCAACCCACTAAGCTACCCCAGCCAGGGCTGTTATTCCTTTAAATAGTGTAGGATACTATTGATATTTCTTCTAATTTAACTTGCTGTCTTTAACAATTTGTTTTTAGTGAATTTAAGAAGTGTTATACTGTAAATACAGTGTTTCACATATCCCAAAATATACAGGTTCTCTTTATAACAATAATTAAGAGATTATTTTTGTGGGTTGTATGGTTAGTCTAACCCTGCTTTTTCTTTAAGGTCTTAAATTCTTAAACTGAAAATTCTCTCATTAAAGTAGTTTTCAGATTTCCATTCTTACCTTAATTTAAGCTTATGTTTCCAAGTTGGTGAGTGTCTGCTGTATCACTGAGATGACTAGGGTATAGCTTTATAAAGTGCCTACTTTCTCAAAGTTAGCAACATTTGCTTAAACCCTTGAACAATATGGGTTTAAACTCCACAGGTCCACTTATACATGGATTATGTTCAATAAATATGTACAGTACTGTAAATATATTTTTCCTTATGATTTTCATAACATTTTCTTTTCTTTAGCTTTCTTTATTATAAGAATACAGTATGTAATATATATAACCTATAAGATGCTAATTGGCTATTTGTTATTGATAATAGTGTCCAGTGAACAATAGGCTTTTTAAAAAAGATTTTATTTATTTTATTTTTTAGAGGGGAAGGAAGAAAGAGGGAGAGAAACATCAGTGTATAGTTGCCTCTCATGCTCCCCCCACTGGGGACCTGGCCTGCAATCCAGGCATGTGCCCTGAATTGGAATCAAACCAGCCACCCTTTGATTCACAGGCCAGTGCTCAACCACTGAGCCACACCAGCCAGGGCAACAACAGGCTTTTAATAGAAGTTTTTTGGGGTTCAAAATTTATATTTGGATTTCTGACTGTGCAGGGGGTTGACACTTCTAACTCCCATATGGTTCTTGAGTCAACCATATATCATAATATACGCTTATCCAGGCATAATTATGGCTGCCTGGTACTATGGTTTTTGTAGACAGGGCATTAAAATCTGAGGTATTTTTGGTTATAAGAAACCAGAATGTTTGTTTCCTTAAACAGGAGTTTATTTTTACATACAGAAACATTTGGACTATTGCTTATTGGGGTGGAAAAATTTGAAATGGAATTCAACACCTTGAGAGTCTTGTTTATATGTTTTTAATTAAGTCTTAACTTGGTCCGGTGCCCAATGAATCTCTTCCAAGCATTAAACTCTACTAACTTCTGTCATTAGGACTTAACAATTATAGAGAATATACAAATATATTAAATATAACATATTGCATAGAATTACTATAACATAGTGTATTATATATGATCATAAAATTACTAAATCTAGTGTATACACATTGAGTTTTAAATAACTGAACTTTGGCAAAGGGCATCATTATTGAGTATAGATGGTTTTGGTCTTCACTGTTACCTATCTGTTTATCTCTCTGGGTTATCTGGTTATCCTGCTTCACTGTAATAATGTTCTTGGTGCTAGCTTTCCTCGCTCTATATCATTATTTTGTGAAACACAACTCTCATGTCATCTTTATACTGGGAGAACATGCAGTGAACACTATATGAGGAGGGAACCCCCCAAAATGGAATTTATTTATAAAAATTGTGTATTTATTCTTACATATTTGAAGTTCAGTCACCTTCAAAGTACTCTCTATGTGATGAAATATACCTACTGAGACATTTTTTCCACTGTTCAAAACAGTTTTTGAACCCATCAATTTTGATGCCTTTTAGTGCTTCTGCTGATTTTATTTCATCTCTTCCACATCGGCAAAATGTTTCCCTTTGAGGACTTTTTATATGGAGGAAAAAAGTCACTCATGTTGAGATTGGATGAATAGAGAGGGTAGAGCATGGCACTCATGCTGTTTTTGGTCAAAAACTGCTGACCATTCAGTGAGGTGAGGGCCAGTGTACTCATAAATCACTCACTGTGAAATAGGCAAACATGTTGAAGGGGTCTTAAAAAAAAGTCAGTGAAGCCAAACACAGCCTCTTACAACAATGCCAGCTGGTATACTGATACAGACAGGTTCCAAGAACAGTCACCTAGTGGGGGAAGCCTGTATGACAAGGGGCCTGCCCTCCAGAAGATAATTCTGTATTTTTAGAGGGGTGTGTGTATATATATATTTCTCCTAGGCCCCTCGTATGTATCTGCTTCTCAGTTAAGAGAGTCCCTGTTTTGACTCCTGCATGAAGATATTCATTCCCAACTTCCTGCTTGAGTTCATCTTTATTATTTCTTTAAGTGACTTCCTTATTCTTAAGCTCTATCCATTCTTACAAGGCACCACTTTAGTTCTCATGGAAACCCTCCTTAATTTCAGCATTCCTGAATTCTTATTTTAGACCCCATGCTTTACTTCTTAATTAGGTTTCAAGTGTATATATAACTTTTTTCTCTTTGCTGATAGATTGTAATTTACCTGAAGCAATTTCTTACATATATCAGTCTGTATTTTCACAGTTTCAATACTTACACATATTCTTGTTGCCTAATTAATCTTAAAGATGGTGATTGGCAGCCATTTATAGATGTTTATTCTGTCTTAAGAGCTGAGCTAAGTGCTTGAAATATATCCATTGAAGTTTCACAGTGGTCCTATAACTACAATCATTCTGTGTTGTGTGTAAGTCTGCATCTGCAGTCTAGGAAAGAGAATCTCAGAAAAGTGAATAAATATTGGGATACATGCCCATCTCTGTGTTCAACCCAAGTGAGTAATTTTTTACTGTATTATATTGTAAAATTGTTATTGTTTTCTACTATTATGACATCATTAATTCATGTATCATAGTGTTCTTTTTTAAGAGTCTCCTGTCTTTAACTGGAATGTGAGGCTTTGTTTTTGATTATTAGAATCGTCACGTTAGAGATGTGCTTTATTATTTCTATCCTGATGAATCCATAATATGCATTATGCAACTTCATTTGAATAACATAATATCATAAAAATTAGTCCTAGTCCAAGAACCTCTGATTGCAATTTTACAAACACGTTTCATTTTAGCTTGAACTATTTAGCTTGAACTTATTTCTCAGAGGTGAAAAATGAAACCTGATGAACACTGTCAATATTATTTATGGCAACTTTGATTGTAATTTAGGAGGAAGGCAGAAAGAGGCACTTTGCTTTAAGAGCAGATGATTTAGTAAATCCTAATTTTGTTACATTAAAAAAGTCAGACTCAATATAGTTTTTTCCTCCCTCCCTATTTTTAAAGAATAAATAAAAATATTTTCTTTCCTTTGGAACAATTTGTTCATGCTTTAGAAGCCACTTAATTAAATTATTACCTGCTGGAGCACCATCTGTTTTCATCCTATAAATAAGAAGCATGGTTTTCTTTTACATAGACTTGGTAAATATGTAGAAGTTGCCAAAAAGCAATAAATATCATCAGCAGATGGACTGAGGCACTTCAATCTCTATACAGTCAATCTCTATACAGTCAGTCTTGATTGTTCTGGGCATAGCTAAATGGATTTTTCTGGATGCGTTCCTTTCAAAAGTTATTATGTGTGGGAGGGGAGTTGGATTAATCTCCCACAGATCTCTTTACATTTTCCCCCTCAAGACATAGGGCCTGATTTTGCTGTTAACTCTTTGTCATCATTAAACACATTAGTTCTGAACGATGTATATAAATAACTTCATAATGTGTCTAAGGGACCTGAAGATGGTAATTCCGGCATGGATTTTCCAGAGGTCACTGCTCCACAGGCTGCCTCTGTCTCCCTCCTACTCCTGTGTGCCTCATTCCCTGGGACACTGTCTTCACAAGTGACACAAACCTATAAGTCTCCTATTTCACCCTTTCATTCCAGGCCGTGTGTCCTATTCAGGAATGAGAGAAAGTCAGCCACTTATGGTACAAATTCACCTGTGGTTTTCCCTTTCTCCTTTGATACTATTCAGGATTTGAGATGGCTGGGTGGGGGTGGCATACATGTGAGTGATGGATTAATTTAATTGGTATTAATCAATTTTATTTGTCATCAGTCTTACATTAATTATATCAAATTAACAAATAGTACTTAAAACATACATTTATGAATGATCTCATTTGGTTTTCACACACAAATCTAGTTTTACCTATGCAGAAAACTAACTTGCCCTGGGGGTCAAAGCCAGTAGTTGGGAATACAGAATTCAAAACTACTTCTCTTGGTCCCTAATAATTTATATTTTAAAACAAAGGCAGTTATGTTGGGTTTTACAGTTTATCAATTGCTTTTACTTACAATATTTAACTTCATTCATCAAACGAACTTTTAGAAGTACATACAGTAGACATTCAGGGGTGTCCAGACAATGGCCTGTGGGCCGTAAGTGTCCCAGGGTGACTATGCATGCGGCCACATACAAAATTGTGACTTTACTTAAACCTTTTTTTTTTTTTTTGCTCATCAGTTTTTGTTAGTGTTTGTGTATTTAATGGGTGGTCCAAGACAACTCTTCTTCCAGTGTGGCCTAAAGATGCCAAATGTTTGGACACCCCTGTTGCATCCTCTTTTAAAAGTTGAATAAACAGAAGTAATTAATCTAAGACACATAGCTGGTAAAATTTCAATTATTTTACAATAAATTCTATACTCTTTTCACAATGCCATACCAATTAGAGCCTATTCTTTTTTGAGCAGCTACAAGGCTCCAGATACAAAGATTAAAGATAACCAAGCAAATTAACTACAGCCAAGAGTAAACCTGAGCACAAGTGAGACAGAGAAAGAACATGTGCAATACTTGCTTGACAGTAGGAGCAGAGTGAAGGATCAGAATGGGAGTTTAGGCCAGGGCATCAAGGTCCTATAGCCTTGGAAAGGAGAGTGTGAAATGTCACGTTAGTACAGAAAAAAAAAATACCTTACAGGCTTTTAATCTATCAAGTGACAGTGATGAGATCTGTGTTTTTCAAAAACAGCTTTCCTGGTATCCTGGTTATTTATTGCTGAGTAACACACTACTCCCAAATTTTGCAGCTTTGAACAACAACCATTTTATTATTCCTCATTATCTAATCAGGAAAATGGGCAGGTGTCAGCCGGCCAGGTCTTTTGTTGCACAAGCTTGTCACTCAGTGAAAATCAGCTGATGGCTGTTCTGGTCTCATGTGATTGGCATTTTTTTTAAATATTGAGATGCTTGGGTTCAGCTTCTTTTCCACATGGTCTCAGGGCCTCTTTACATTGCCTCTCCAACAGAGTAGTTGGACCTCTCTGTACTCCAGGCTCTAAGGATTCCTTCTTTGAGAAAGTTATCCATGCCTTAACTACAGTTCTCATAAGACACTTTAGGAAATAAATACTGCACTATCATTCAATCTGTAACTTTAAGAGCTGCCACATTTAAGTTAAATAATTGCTCTTAGGATATATATATATATATATATATATATACACACATACCTGAGAAAACATAGATATTTAATATGAGGAAATTGTTAATTATTCATGGGTTGTCAACATTATGAATTTAGTCCAACACACATTTTCATGGTCAAAGAATTATTATAAAAATTGTAGGGAATAAAAATAAGAATAATAATTCTTGGAGCAGAACCAGAAAGAAAAAGTGTATTGAAAATTAAAAATTCATTAAAATCACAGTAGCTATCAAGATTAATGTATAGTGTATTCAGGGAAGTCACAAGTAAGTCTGATAAGGCCAGAGAGTGGCAGCTCATATCTGTGTGTGAATGTATGAGGTTATTCACTTCTCTCCACTTTCATCTAAAAGACTCTAAGGGACCTACATAGTAATGAGGATTATGGGAAAATGCCATACTACAAAATTTTGTTAGGGCTTTATTATGGGAAAATTCAGTGATGTTCTTATATGTTTTATTTTGATCTTTGGAAGAATTCAAAATATACCTCCATGTGATAGTTTCCTGTCATTATACAGACTGGGTAATAACACATATTCTGGAACCACACTACCTGAATTTAAGTCCTGTGTGATGTAAAGCAAGTGACTTCAACTCGCTCTCTTCTGTGCCCTTATCTGTAAGATGAGGATGATGTAATGGTAACGTGATAGTACTGTTCTTGTAATTAAATGAATCAATATAAGTAGAGGATACATAGTGGTACATATACTTGCTGTTTTTTTCCTAATACTATACACTTGAGCACAATTATACTAGTCAAGGTCATCTACTAATGACACCTTGTATTGTGAAATATATTCCTGTTCTCTGAACTTAATTTTGGTTTTCTATATCCTTAAGATTATGCTCCTTTTCAGGTGGAAACTATAATATTTCTATTACGTTGTGCTCTCAAGTATATTAAATTACTCAGAGAACTATTAAAGAACTCAATGATTTACAGGATTAAAAAAATAAAGAAAAAGAATGGTTGGCTCTTAAAATATGATTGAGGTGTAGAGATTTTGTTTGGGGACTCTATATAGGTTACTTTTTATGGAGGCTGATTGTGATAAGAAGTCTCACCAGTCAAAATAGCTGAGGAGAAGGGTCTTTAGTTCTATCAGAGGATAGAATTCACAAACAGTAGGTTAAGTTAAATTTTACTATTATTGAATATTTTGAAGACTCAAGATTTGTTGTATTTGGAATGGTAGAGCAAAGCATAATGTTTGGTTTGGTCATTAGATCATCATTTAAAATATTTTAAAAATCCACTGATTCTTTATCATTCATTACATAGCATTTTCAATATATAGAAAAGAATAAAATGAACTCTTTTGGGTCAGTTATTTTATTATTTTCAATGAATTTCTGAGATATCTATAGTAAAACAAATAGAATTGAAGAGTAAAACTGGAATAATGGGAAAACTTGAAAGGAGGCTTATACAGGAAAGATAGAGGATGTATTATGGGCAGGAGTAAAATAAATGAGAAAAGAAACTAAAATTCATGTTGGTAAAGTGATAATATTTGACATTAAAATTGAAGTGCTAGGTGAATTTAAAAATTTTGTATATATTATTATACACTACCATTCAATAGTGTCAATTATATAAAAGTTTTGTTAAATGTTTTACATTTCATGTCTTTGTGAATATTGCATTTCCGTGCCTCTTGCCTGACATTTAATTTCATAGCAGCATTACTTTTATGTGCCACTGGGAGTATTTCATTTTTTATAATATACCCGTTCATAAATAAAATATAAATGACATAAGCAGTGTCTAGAACAGGTTTAGGTAAGTTGTTTAGTTGCTTTAATTTACCCAAAACTATTATTATTCATGTGTGTGAATTTGTAATAAAATTAATGCCTTAATGTCAAACTGTCATATAGATGTAATATATTGCTATATTATTTCTCATTCTGTTTCTTCTTATTTAACACATTCTCTTTTATTGAAAAGGTCAACAATTTCTAGTATTATCATATTTTTTAAAAGGTCAGTTATAGAAAGAACTTGAATTTTGTATTTTAAAATAATATTTTGTCACCTTTTTTCAGATAAAATTTCATTTTTCTATCAGCATGGAGCCTAAAACAAAATATTGTAAAAATGTATCTTTATATAGCTATAAAAATATATATATTTATGAATATAGCATTTTAGAGGTAAGAAAGAAAAGCAAAAGCTTGGGTAATTTGTTTCTCATTTTTGTTACCTGAGATAATTTTGGAAAAGCAGTGTTGGTTTTGTCAACATCTGACTGATTTGTCATCAGTTGTCAGATGAAAGCTTCACAATCCTTAGTTTACTTTACCATTAATGCATTCCTACATTTTAGGAAAACATAATAATTCACTTAAACTAATTTTAGCCCAAGATTAAGTAAGTGAATTAATATATATCATCTTTGTTTTATAAGGACCATACCATACTATTGACTATAATGAATTCCTATCATTGTATTTTAGGTTACATTAGTGATATTACTTTTCTTTAGCTCATGGTCTAATAGTTTGAATGGTAAATTTTTTACATTTGGATCTTACCATTGGATTTTTAGCTAAATTATAGATCTCCAGAATTTACATAGTATAAACTTGTGATGGTTCATGTGATACAAATTTTCTTACTAACTGAATTTTGAATGGATGTAAACATATTGTACCAATGCATTTTCTGGGCTGTTTTCTTCCCCACCAGTTAATTGCAGTATTATGATATATTAACACTTTTCCCTAATGATACCCTAAAGTAACAAGAATTAGAAGAGTGATTTCATAAAATGAAAGCACAGATTCTGGGTACATTCAATCAATTACCTCTCTGGGGGCCTCAAACAGTCTTTCTGTATTAAGATTTTAGGAAATGCAGCAGTGCAAACTTTAGAATAAAATACTTACAGTTGTAGAAAACTGTTGATATTATTTGAAGAATAAAGAGATTTAAAAAGTAAGCCAATAAAATACCTACTGAAAATGTGAAAAATAGAGAGCTTAGTGGTCCCATATAGGTAAAAGCTTCATCTCTTCCTGGAAATCCAAAAGTCATAGTCAAAAAGCATCAATTTAAGATCATTCATGCTGACTGAAAGGATAAAAGATTACAGTATATCTAGCAAGCTAAGAGGCTTCTCCTGGCACATAGCTCTCAAAGAGTCAAGTGGGCCATGTTTCTTTGTCTCCTCCATTTTGCAGCCTCCCTGTGTTTATTTCTGTACGTTAGGTAGAGCTGCTTTGACTCCCTATAACAGGCACCCGTGAATTGTGTGGGGTGGAACTGTAGGTATTTGCCAGGGTAGGGCAACACACTTTACTGCTTTGAGGCTCTGTGTTGGGGGATGGCTCAGCCAGGGGTCTGTGCCACTGCCTGGCTCCTGGGGGTATGCATGGCACTTGCCCCATTTCCAGTCACTTCACCCATTCCCTATATGCAACCGGCACCCTTCCAGCTGTTGCCATGATGTTGAAAAGAACAAAACCCCTGAAAAAGAACTAAATGAAACAAAGATAGCCAAGTTGTCAGATTGCAGAATTCGAAACACTGGTGATCAGGATGCTCAAAGAACTCACTGAGTACAGCAACAACATAAAGGAAGAAATGAAGGTTACACTAAATGAAATAAAGAAAAATCTACAGGGAACCAACAGTGAAGAGAAGAAAGAAACAACTCAAATCAATGATTCAGGAACATATGGAAGAAATATACATTCAACCAGAACAGAACGAAAAAACAATATTTTTTTAAAGGAGAGTTTAAGAAAACTCTGGGATGTCTCCAAATGTGCCAACATCTGAATCATAGGAATGTCAGAAGGAGAAGAGGAAGGGTAAGAAATTGAAAACTTATTTGAAATAATGATGAAAGAAAACTTTCCTAATTTGGTGAAGGAAATAGACATACAAGTCCGGGAAGCACAGAGAGTCCCAAACAAGTTAGACCCAAAGAGGACCACACCAAGACACATCATAATTAAAATGCCAATGGTTAAAGATAAAGAGAGCATCATAAAAGCAGTGAGAGAAAAGCAGTAAGTTACCTACGAAGGAGTTCTCATAAGGCTATCAGCTGATTTCTCAAAAGAAACTTTGCAGGCAGGAAGGGGCTGACAAGAATTATTTAAAGTGATGAAAAGCAAGGACATCCAACTAAGATTATTTTATCCAGAAAAGCTATCATTTAGAATTGAAGGGCAGATACCAAACCATTATTACATGAAATGTTAAAGGGGCTTATTTAGGGAAAAAAAGAAGATAAAAAACTATGACATTAAAATGTAACAAATTCACAATTATCAACAACTGAACCTTAAAAAAAGAACCCAAAAGAGAATAGAAAGAAACAACTAAGCAAATGACCAGAAGAGGAACAGAATCATAGGTATGGAAATCACATGGAGGGTTATCAGTGGGAAGGTAGGAGAAGGAAGGAGGAGAATGGAGGACAAGGTGCAGGGATTAAAATGCATAACTGGTAAGTACAAAATAGGTGATGTTAAGAATAGTATAGGAAATAGAGAAGTCAAAGAACTTATATGCATGAGTAATGGACATGAACTAAGGGGGAATTTCTGGAGGGAAGGGGATAGCAGAGGGAGGCCAGGGGGAAAGTGGGACAACTATAATAGCATAATAAATTATACTTCTAAAAAAGAGCCAACTATGATTGTATTGATGTATTAACTCTTGTCACCCTCAAAACCCTCTCAGACCACTGTAAACCACGCATAGTAGAGAGTAAGATAGGATAGAAAACAGGACAGAAGCATGTTGAATGTGAATGGTAGCTTTCAAGTTCTAAGCATAGTTGTTGTTGCTCTTTGTCCCTTAGCAGTAGGAGAAAAGAGCGATGTTGAAAGTGTGGCAAAGAAGACATCTAAAGTAGAGGCTGTGGTCTTTTCCTTAAAGCAATGTACTTGGAATTAGTTTGCCCTCATTCAACAACACAGTGCTGGGAAACAGTGGTGACTGCCAGGGCACTGTGGAGAATGAACAGAGGTTTTTTAGGTCCTGCAGTCAGAGCGACCCTTAGACATCTAAGGATCCAGGCAGGACCATTCGGATTGATCGGCCGAGACTCCTGGTGCTTGTAGTCGCATTTGTGACATAACCAGCGCTAAACCAGTAAGATCTATGAATTTGTTAACATCCCTCCAGCATTTGGGGACTTTTAGAAAGTCTAAATTTTGGAATTTGAGAGGTCGGTTGTGATATTCCAGCTACTTGCATTTACTCACTGTGAGAACTTGGGGAAATGACTTAACCTATTAGCCTCAGATACCTCATCTGTAAACTGGAAGTAATAACAGTACCTAACATATAAGATTATTTGATTGTATGACATGATGTATATAAAGTCCAAACCTTATAGTAGATCCTTGCTCCACTACTATTAAGGGCTCAATAAATTATCTATTAACATATAACTTTGGATAACATACCATGGGAATGTTGTTACTTTTATGTATCAAAATCTAAGTGTAAGAGATAATAGGAAGACTCGTAGATTTCTATGAATAAACAGAAAAAAGTAACTTCCCAAGATGGATATCTGCAACTATAAAAAGAGATAGCTAAGAAAATTAAAAACAAATTCTTCAGCTAAGACAGACAGATTAGGTGAAGGCTGGTGGAATTTGAGAGGACCCTAAAGGCACCCTTCTTTGCCCAGAATGCAAGGAAGCTCAGGGCCGCATGAAAACTCACAGTGGCTTTTCATCAGCTAGACTGTTAGAATTTTTTCTCCTCTCCTCTTCTCTATTTTGTATTTTTGTGGTTTTGTTTATCTCGTGCATGTGCATTTCTAATGTAAACCACTTTAAATACTCTGAATGTGGAAAGGATGTAAATACTGTAGAGATAAGAAAATACAGTATTTCCAGAGGTTTTACTATGAGTGGGAAAAAAGACCAGGCCAAAAAACAATTCTAGAGTCTAAGTAGAATCAGAATACCAAAAGGACCAGGAAAGAAGTACATGCTGGAATAAGAACTGTTTACACATTGCAAAGTAGAAAGAGTTTTGTGATGTTGATGAGACTTAAACTTGAACGATACATATTCTAAATAAGTAAGTGTTCAAGTGTTCAGGTTTAAGTGCTCAAACTACCCATTTAGGAAACACAGATTATACTCTGTATTGTTTTAGTTCATTTAAATTAATTCTTCCATGAGCCAAATCATAAATTAAAACGCATCATTCTAATATTGAGACACATTACCATAAACACAGGAACCCAGGTGGGCCCCACTAACCGTTCAGTTAGAGTGTGTTACACCAGGTAATTGCAGTTGCACACAGGTATGTGAAGAAAGACGGCCCACTCAGGGAATGACCAGGTGGTCATACATATGCAAGCAATATAAAACAAATTTACACAAACCTACGGATTTCATCAGTTAATTTTCCCTCAAATGATTTTGACTGTATTTTGCAATTTATAGCTCATTAATTTGTCATCCTATAAAGATACCTTTTACATATCATTTAGCAATCAAAGTAACTGGGTCACCAGAGTGGTGGCTTTTATACTCTCCAGCTTCATCATCTGCTAAATCCAATGTACCATTACCCATTGACTATTTTTTTTTCCTAAAAAATAAAGCACGGATAATAGTTTCCTCTTACTTTATATACCCTCTTTATTCAATTAGTGAAGCATGGACAACAAATAATTATTGTCATTTCCTGTATGCAGTTGACACACCAACGCTGCAATTAAATAAGAAATTCATAGTGCATTTACAGACACTATAGCAATTGCCAGGGCCATTTCACAAAAACAAATGGAAAAAAATCTCATTATATGGGAAAATTAAGTCAGGGAATAGAGTCTTCTGAATTACTGTTTTTATAGTTTTATCTTTTGCCCTGCTTTCAAATTGAGGCCATTAAAGCTTTCAACAACAGAAATGTATTCCACAAATATGGGCTTTATTTGTACAAACTAGGTTCATACTGAAAAATTTATGTCAACTGTTTTCAGCCTATAAGGAATATTCTTAAACTTAAATTTAAAAATTCCTCTGGGCATTCATATTGTTCACTGTACAGCATCTAAAGCATGCTGCACAAAGGTGCATAATGAATTCCTTTCGATGATGCACTGACATTTCTAAGAAATGCCTTTGCCTCAAATCAATCTGCTCAAACCAGCAAGTAAGCTGACATTCAAAGCTTTAGGAAATGCTATATGAATATTTTCCCCATCATACAATAAAGATTTGATCATAGAACTGTCATAGGAAATTGAGAACCTGCCTTATGTTTTCAAGTTAATCTACGAGATTCAATTATTTATTTTAGATGTAAAATAAATTGTACAAGTTGAAATACCATTAGGTGCATTCCTAATTCAGGTAAGATCTACACTGTTTGAGTTAAAATGCTTTGGCATCATCAGAGTCAATGAGTCGAGCCAATCACCTATGACAAACATGTTTTTCTACAATAAACATATATAACTCTTGTTCATGATTAATTATCATTAGTTCCTGGAACTATTAAACTGGACTTTTCAGCATTATGAAAAAGCTCTGTTTTTTATCATAGACAAACAAGAAATTCAACTCTGCAATAACAAGATATAAACTCAGTAGTGGTAAGCCAAATGCAATTTTTATATAATATTAGCCACACTTCTCTCTCATCTATCTGAACAATAGCTAATAATTAACAGATACTTCCCACTCTCAAAAGTGCATGAGCACACCACTGAATTTCTCATTACCTTCAGGTTCTCATTATTGAAACTTAAAGCTCCCGGTCAGAATTTAATTTAATTAAGGCAGTGCTTTAAAGTGTAAATTCCAAATGTTTCAAATTTCTTCAACTCTATAGAATTTTTGGAGTGACCCATTATTAATGAATCACTTACAATATGTTAGATGTTGTTATAAGATCTTTCAATAATTTACATCATTTATTATTTACATTTTATGAATATGGCATCTAAGCCTAGAGACATTAAATAACTGGTCTAAGCTATGTACAGAGCTGGAATTTGAGCCAGATAGTGTGACTACAGTGTACTAATTTAGAGATTGAAGATGTCAAGTCATCATGTACTAACTTCCCTCAAGAAAGTAATAGTGCTCTGATCATATTTCTAAGTGGCATTAGTAATAAATAACTTATTAAATGAAACTTTTGTCTAACATATATTTATTACCCTAAACAAGTACAATCAATTGTGTTAAGCTTGATCTTGTGTGTAACAGCCAGAGATTTTACATTATATGTTAAAATTTTAGCTTTTTCAGTATTTATCTTTTATTTTTGTATACTTTGTTTCTCCCAGTATAAATGCATGGAAGAAAAGCATTCAGAAGTATCAATTTATTTTTAATCTAATCACATACTCAGTAAAAATGCAAATTCATATTGTTATTGATCTAAGCCTGTCATTGCCTAGAAAAAAAAATCTTTAATTTCAACTTGTATTTTTTTCCCATCTATGTAAAGGGATAAGTGTAAAGTAGTCATACCTTATGCATGGTTGCCCTTCCCATGGTTTCCATTATCTGCTCACAAGTGTCATCTGAAAATATGAAATAGAAAACTTCAGAAATAAACAGTTAATATTTTAAACTGTGTGGCCTTCTGAATGGAGTGATGCAATCTCCTGCTGTCCCTTTTGTCCTGTCCAAGAGTGAACCTGCCCTTTGCCCAGCTTCTCCTCTATGAAGATGCTCCCTGCTTGTTAGTCGGTTAATAGCCTCTCCCTTATCAGATCGACCATTCTGCTATCTCAGTGCTTGTGTTCAAGTGACCCTTATTTTACTTAATATCAGCCCCAAGGTGCAAGAGTAGTGATGCTGGCAATTTGGATATGCCAAAGAGAAGTTGTTAATTGCTTCCTTTAAGTGAAAAGGTGAAAGCTCTTCACTTAAAAAGGAAAAAAATTGTAAATGCTGAGGTTGCTAAGATGTCTGGTAAGAATGAATTCTTCATCAAATTGTGAAGAAGGGGAAAAAAACCCATGCTAGTTTTTCTATTGAGCCTCAGAACTGCAAAAGTTATGACCACAGTGCATGATAAATGTGTTGTTAAGATTGGAAAGGTACTAAATTTGTGCATGGAGATGTTTATGGAAATTTTTCAGAAATAAAATTTTTGAGAGACAGAATATAATCACATATCTTTTATTACAGTATAGTGTTATAATTATTCTAGTTTATTATTGATTATTGTAATCACTTACTGTGCCTAATTTAAAAATTAAACTTTATCATTATGTATAGGGGAAAACAGTATATATAGAATATTATACTATGTGAGGTTTCAGGCAGCCCTTGGAGGTCTTGGAACTATCCCCTACAAATAAGGGAGAATGACTACATAAAAAATAAATGTTTTAGTATATTAAATTTTAAAACAGTTTAGCCTTTGGCATGGGCCTGGTTGAGAGGGGATCTAACTTAAATAAATAAGATATGCAGAAAACATGAATAACTTTTCATGAAAAGCTATGAAAACATGAATAACATGAACATGTCAACTTTTTCTAACAATTTCTCTTTATAAGAAAGACCAATGGTACAATATAGACCATAAGGATGTTTCAGATATTTCTATTTTTTTAAAAAATGCCACAAGTTTCTATGACCTGGCCTACACAAAAGTACATATCTTATAGAGAAAGATTCATGTAGAGGATTCTATTTTTTTTTTAAATTACTCCTGTGGAATAGCTGTAAAATAATATGACAGTATAAATTAAATGAATCTTTTGGGTCAGCAATAGAAAATATATGAAGGTCAAATGGCATAAAATATGATATCTTAGGCTTGCTGATTTTGCTAGATTTCTTTTTATAATATAACATTTTCATTGCACTTGGGAATTGAAATGTTCTGGTAAAAGAAATGTGATGTGTCATTTCCTAGTCTCACAGGGCATAGGTGTTTTAGGGAAAACTGAATTCTTTATGGGGCCCAGAGGATAATTTGTTCTGACTCAATACTAAATGTTATCAAAGTTTTATTAACTCAGTAGATTCTTAATCAGTGTTATTTTTGAGGAGTTCATTTTAGATAAATTGATTACATGAAACAAAATGTGAGGGCAGAGATTTTTATGTTATATTTTTGCAAAATCTATCCTGTTGTCCTTAAAGCAAGATAATTTAAATAAATGGATATACATATGTGAATTATATATGTATATTTATATACTTAAAATTCTTCAGTGTACGTGTTATCAATATTTATTTCCATGCTAATTCTACTGAATTACTTTGGACTTCGTTACATTAAGTGGCTCCATTTCCCTCTGACCCAGATACTGCTTTCCTGGAACACAGACTTTAGTGAAAATTTGTCAATGTGAAATGAGTTCAAAGTGGTGGTAAGGATGTCAGGCAGCTATCTATCATAATGAGAAGTTAATATATGTATCTGCGTTACATTTTAATTGATGGCTCTGACTGATATTTGAAAAGCGTTAAATTGCTGATGTGCATGTGATGGAATGCCTATTGTCAGGGTAGAAATGGAAACTCTGCCTCGTCATTGCAGTTGTTTTTTAAGTGATTTGTAGAGAAATGACTGAATGTTTGTACTAGAGGTCAGAATTAGAGATCTCACATTTTAGTAGTAGCTCCTATGAGTCAAGTCTTCCTTCAACATAAACTACGTTCTATAATTAAATCTTTGACAATGCTTTTGAGAAAGAGACATTGATTCATTAAAATGAGAGGGAAAAATCTAAGAAAAACCACTGGGGCAGTGTTTAAGTAAATTAATCAATAATGCATGAATTGAACAGCCAAAGAAGTAAATATTATAATATTATATCAAGATAGCAGGGATTTCTTGATGTTTAAGCTAAACAGGGAAAAATTGACTGGTGCTAAGAAATTTCACATTTTATAAAGTATGTTAAAGTACTTTGAATTGTGGGGTATTTAAGTATTTAAAAGTTTACCACTGACTTTTTAGTCTTATATTTTTATAAAAGTGCTTTTGCCTTTAAAAATGTATACCCAAATATCACTTTCTCAGTCTTAACAGAATCACTTAATTTTAGAACTCAGTCTCCACTTCTAGAATATGACAGGGTTTGAGTCATAAACCTTAGAGAGTTCTACTTCCTTCAGGTTTCCTCTATCCTCTAATTCCCCTTCCCCTCCCTCCTCCTCCTTTTTTTTTTAACCAAGTATGATTTGAATTCTTCATGCATCAGTCATTCCAACATCTCCTAACTAATCTGAATAAGTATCACTAACTCCATATGTTATTCCCTTTCTCTGCTTGTCTTGATGTGGCCAAAGACAGAATTCAAATGCTGCATTTTCTGAATCATTTTGGAAACTAGGCCAAGTAGAGGGAAGCAGGGCAGGAAAGGGGGCAGGAAAGGCAGAAGAATGAGGAAAGGGTCTGTAGAATCATTTCTGAGGCTGTCCTCTCATGTATAGGACCAAATAAATACCTGCATGATAACAGTTGGCATGTCATGTGGTGTTTATAAAAAATATTTCAGACTCTACATATAGACTAAATGTTAAAAAATCAAACACGCTAATAACTATTATATGTATATGCATGTATATGGGGTTGTATATATGTCTGTATATATATATATATAATACATATATATGGGGGGTTGTACATGAGTATTAGGCAGCCTCCTCCTTTTCTCTACAATGTCTTACAGAATTATATAATTTTTCTGCATTATTGAACTTATTTCTTACAACAATCCTTGACAGTTCTCCCTCCTCTACTACCAGAAATGTTTTTTGACCCATGCACTATTCAGTGGTTGTGTTAGGTTCACTCTGTCAATTAATCCTAATGACAACACTATGAGGTTTATATTATTATCATGCCCATTTCACAGATGAATACTCTGAGTTGCAGAGAATTAAGCCCTTTGTCCAAGATCACATTCCTTACTTTTACCCCCAAATTTCTGGCCTATCTGCTACATCTTTAGCTACATCATACTACTCTGGGTTTTTCACATGGTCCACACACTACGCATTCTCATTCTTCTGCATGCTTATAGATTTACCCATGCTGGGATGCCCTCCACTCACACTGCTGCTGGTCCTTCTCTTTTGTCAAAAGTACCTTAGCGGTCACTTGGGAAATCCTTTCCCATTTTCTTCGTAGAATCAATCATCCCAGATTCCCCCTTACATTTTTTTTTTAATTTCACTTAGTTCTTTATTTATCTATTTGTCTCTCTTACTGGATTATTCCCTTCTTGAGGATAGGCTTCTATCCCAGTACCTGCCATGCATTAGATTCTCATCTTATTGACTCAACTCCAGGTTAAGTGTAGATCCTAGTTTGTAGTGTAGTAGATGAGAGTCTAGTCAGAATTACAAAATATTTTATTATGTTTGAACTTTCTAAAACATTCAGAACATTTTAATTCATATGAGCTTCTGCCAGCCTGGATTGGAGCTTTGCATAATTCCACTCTCCTTTATGAAGTCCCTATTTGTATCTTTTTCATTAGAGTTCATTTGTCAAAAACTGGCTGTTAGGCAATTGGCTAATCAGTTGTCAGGTGAGCTCTGTTCTTTACCCACAGTGGGGCACATAGAAAAGTCATAAAACATAGTGAGGGACCTTAACTTCCAGCTGGGGTAACATATCTAATACACAGAAAATTTAGTTATAAATACTCTTAATCTGCAACCATAACACACCAGTGGGTTACTGAATACAGACTGAAGACCACTTGTAGTTAATTAGCCTAGTTATCCTAATGCCACACTGCGGGATACAGCAAGCAGTCATCCAAAGCTGTGTGGGGGAGAAAAAACTCCATCTGCCATTGCTATAGCAAGGTTATGAAACCAAATTCTCCTAGCCTGGCAAAGGGCTTCCTTTTTTGGATGGGTGCCAGCCCAGACTTTTATTTAAAGTTGAATGAGTTAGGCCAATTCATGTCATGCATTCCATGGAATATCTTGGTCATCTGGGGTAGCCTAAAATTTTTCCAGTCCTTTTGATTTCTCACAGCTATGTAATGTACCATATCTTACTTCTTGTATTTCTGTAGAGTTGCTATTTTATTCTGCCTATTTTCTGCCTATTCTTATTCTGAATTTGATTTTAAAATTAGCTCTTGCAGTGTAAATTATCCCAGGGTCTTTTAGTTTTTCCCCTTAACCTAGCAAACAGTAGTTGTATTGCTTCTGCCTTTTTTTCTTTAAAAGTGGTTGTAAAAATGAGTAAGCTTCAATTTGCCTTCATTGTAATGCATTATCCTCAGTACAACTGTGCATTCGTGACTTATTTTCCTGAGCTTCAAATGTTAATAGTGTGTGTGCATGTATGTGTGCATATTTTGAGTTCTCATAAACTTTTCCACCAAGTACCTTCTTTTATGTTTTGTCTTCTTTTCCAATAGTAACATCAATAGAAAAACATAATTAGCTTATATGTGATTTTTCTGTAGGGGTCAATGCACTTCTGCTGATTATAATCACTGAAATTTATGGACTCATAATATGGTTTATTGTTTTGTTTTCACCATGGAGGTTTTCTTTGTTGTCTATTTTAAGAAACTCTACTTCTTTCATTTTCACAGGTAAAAAGATGGCCTATCAAAAGGTCAATGCAGATCAAAGAGCTCCAGGACATTCACAGTACTTAGACAATGATGACCTTCAAGCTACTGCCCTTGACTTAGAGTGGGACATGGAAAAAGAACTGGAGGAGCCCGGTTTTGACCAGTTCCAGCTAGATAGTGCTGAGAATCAGAACCTGGAAAATTCAGAGACTGCAGACCTCAATCTTGATTCCATTCAACCAGCAACTTCACCCAAAGGCAGGTTCCAGCGACTTCAAGAAGAGACTGACTATGCTACCCGTTACACAAGATCTGCACCAAAGAGCAACCATTGCAACTTTTGCCGCCTTTTAAAAATACTTTGCACAGCCATCATTTTATTTATTTTTGGCATTTTGATAGGCTATTATGCACATAAGAATTGCCCTTCAAATGCCACTTCTTCAGGAACACTTGATCATCAGTTATACCAAGAGATTCTCAAGACAATCCAAGCAGAAGATATTAAGAAGACTTTCAGGTAGGTAGAGGAAAAATGGATGTTAGTGGGAAGTTTTTACCTGGGAAAGATGTTTTAGTGAGTATTGAGCAGGTAATTTTGTAATAGTTCAAAGATAATCTTGCAAACCAAGATACGTAACTTACCAGCAAGCACATTCTTCACAGAGGGGGTTCATATTATCAGATTTATGATATTGTAATGCAAATTTATGATGCCATTTTATTAATTTATAATGAGAACAATGACTACTACGAAGACGAAAACACACGAGCCAGTACATTTTTTCCATCTTGGGAAGCGCAAATAAGCCAAATTGAAGTGCAAAGACTGCTGGATATTCATGTAACAAAAATTAAGGCATTAGCCATATGATTGAATTTTTAATGACCTCAGAACAAAACAAACCTGATTTTATAGGCAAAAGTGACTGCCTGCTAGGGTCAAGAGCTAAGACAAGCACTGATAGTCTTTGGTTTCCTGCATCCCTGAGCTTCCCAATGAACACATTTGTACTGAAACTTTGGTTTCTAGATATCAGGCAATTCTAAAAACTCATCTCTCTTGAAGCTAAATTTGCATATGACTTGCTTCACTACAATGTGTTTTTTTTTAAGTTAATGATAAGAAAATATTATTTATCAGGCTTTAATCTGAGCTCTTTGGAAAAGCTTCATTAATGTCACATAATCAGTGGTAACTTGAACATTTTATTGTTTTATATATTACTGTCATATATGTTGTTGTAAAATGTTCCTTAGTTTACCTATTCAGTGAAGTGAGAACTAGAAGGGGATGATTAGATATTGGTTTCCCTACATATTTTCTGTATTTGTTGAAAAGAGAAAGTTCTAGGTGAATCATACAGATGTTATTGTAGGTGGATGAAGAAGAGGATTACTTTCCAAGCATATTCTTTCTGCGTTACATTGACTTATTACAGCCAACATGTTGGCATGTATTCATTTCTAGAGATTGTCTAGGGAACGTGTTCCCTGAAAATGCATTGTTTAATCTATGTGTTGAAATATCACTTATATTCTTATTGGTGAATTATAATTCTCTTCCAGAAGATCATGCCTGAGTTACTAGTGGGAACCAGTTTCCTACACTCTTCTGTGTCTGATATCCACTGTTGTATAAGCATTCTTTACCATGTAATATGCAAATAATAACACTTTCCATGGTATTTCCTAATGTAAAATCAACAACATATATATTACAAATCTAGCTAAAAAAAAAACCTAATCACTGACTGTGGTACTTCCAGGCACTATTTAGTGGTTGGATGCAGATTCAAAATTATGCTCTGTCAAATAGCCAGTCTTTTTTCCTATTGCAATAATAGATTTGTTCCTTAAAAATATGTTTGGTACAAATATGGTTACAGTAACTTTCTCCAAAAAAAATTTCCTCATCCAAAAGCAGTTAGTCTCAAATCGTCATGATAACCACATGCCTAACTATGACTTCCTGCATATACTAAGTCATCATAACATGAACTGTACATCACAAGTTCCTACTGTTATTTTCCATCAATTTATGATCAGTTTTGGCTCTCCATGGCCAACTATTTTGTTCATCAATTGCTATCCCTCTTTTTTTATTGGATCTCCGTTTCTGCCCATGCTCTAAAGCTATGTGAGTTCTTAAAAAACATCCAAAAAGTTGTGAAATATAAAATACATTTTTAATAGATTAGGCTACAGATTCCATGAAGAACTGTGTTGCGCGTGGGTCACCAGCCAGCAGTTACCACGGAATGCTGTGGATGGCTCACCGAAACACACGCGAGAAATAACAACACATGCACAGAGACAAACTAGTTTCTGTGGGGAAGTAGGGACGAAATGGCCACCCCCCCTAGTGGGGAGCGCCCTGATTTACCATCCATACCTGCCTTTATTGGGCTCATTTTGCATAATAATTCAGGTAAAGTACAGTACTCATTCGGGGGAAGTAAAGAACTATAGAAAACAAAGAACTCTGGCAGTCTATTGAGTTGGGGTCAAAGAGCTGTAAGGCTGAGGAACAAACTAACTTCCTCCTAAGACCCTTCTCATTCAACTGAGAGCATTCTAAACAAAGAAGGTTTCACAGTAATTTACATGTTCTTTCTTAGGCCTGATCACCCCGGGAAATCCGCACTTCTCAGTACTGAGCTGCACCACCCTGTCATTGTTTCAGGCTTAGGTGGAGCAAGGGAACTAGGTAACCAAGAGATAAGGAGATTTTCTCCCAGAGGATGAGAACTCAGACTTTGTCAAAGCCGAGGAGCGAGGGTCCATCACCCCCCCTTTTGCTGCAGCCCCCCAAGTCCTTCTTTTGGGGGGGGCCTCCCAAAGTGATCGTGCCTGTCTTAGGTCGTTCCCCCGTGGGGAATCTTACCCATCTTTGGCTAACTGACCAAGCTTTTGGGGGTTCAGTCATGAATAAAGCAGCAGAAGCAGCATTCCTGCCAGGAAGATAAGCTTTTATCTCCTTGCCGGCTTACAGTTCCAACGGCGTTCCCTTAGCCTTAGCTAGGCGGGGGTTTCAGCCTCTGATACCAGTCAGGGCAGTTCCCAACAGAACTGGATCAGATCTGCTTTACCTGCCATTAGACTTCTATTGTCTAACAAGCATGAAATAAGTATTTTTCTAAGGGAAGAAATAAATGCATAGATATAAGTGAGAAACAGACCTGTGTTTACTTGTTCAGTTATATTACAAATTTGAAAATTATGTCACTTACTATTTTGATTTTTATATAATTATATTCAAAAAGTTATGAATTCTTATTTGTATTACAATTATAAAATACTATTTTCTATTATATAATTATGTGATACCTAGAGGATATGCAATGTCCTGTTTTTTTTTAAGATTTTATTTATTTATTTTTAGAGAGGGAAGGGAGGGAGAAAGAGAGAGAGAGAGAGAAACATCAATGTGTGGTTACTGGGGGCTGTGGCCTGCAACCCAGGTATGTGCCCTGACTGGGAATTGAACCTGCGACACTGGTTCGCAGCCCATGTTCAATCCACTGAGTTATGCCGCCAGGCAATGTCCTGTTTTTAAATAAATGAAAACTCATGTATAACCAGATACTGTAGAAATGTGAAAGTTGATGTCTCAGTTGAAGACAATTGATGATAATTTCAAATTAGGTTCAGCATGCAGAACTTGAAAAGAAAGGATTATATCCTTTCTTTGAAAAGAAAGGATATAATCCTGAGATGATCACCTAGTTATAGCCTATGAGAGATAGGAGAAACAGTGAAAAAAGACGATTTTTGGAGAGATCTACTAGTGGTGTTATAAGTCTCAATCTTTTCTCAAAGAGGAAGCCTAAAGTCCTGTAGAAAGAAGGTTTAGTAGAACTACTTGGAAAAATTTGATACTGCTTCATATAGAGCGTTTGACTCCCAAATGAGAAATCGAAGTGGTAAGACTTGCACTGGCTAGTTGCTGATGGAAATTCAGCTAAAAACTCCTGCCACATTCAGAGAGCATCATCCTAGTTCACAAGAGTATCAAGTCAGAACACTGTGATCCCATTTTGTGTATTTTCAAGTCTCTGTCTCAGTCTTGGCAGTGTCGGGAGCTCTGAGGGATTATAGAAACAGAAAACAAATAAAAACTGATTCTTTTCTGTATTTGACTCCAGGGTTCCCAATCTAGAGATAGTCAAAAGGTGGGAAACAGTTCAAAGTTCCAACTCTTAAATGACACTGATCACTTTAGGGTATAATCCCAGCACTGGATTTGCTGAGTCAAAAGGCACTTCCATTATAGTTTTCTGAGGAAAATCCATATTGTTTTCCACAGTGGTTGTTTCACTCTGCATTCCCATCAACAGTGCACTAGGGTTCCCCTTTCTCCACAACCTTGCCAGCACTTGTTTTGTTGTTTTGCTTGTGATGGCCATTCTGATCAGTGTGAAGTGGTATCTCACTGTGGTTTTAATTTGCATCTCTCTGATGGCTAGTGATGCTGAGCATCCTTTCCTATATCTTGAGGCCCTCTGCGTGTCTTCCTTACAGAAGTGTCTGTTCAGGTCCTTTGCCCATTTTTTAATTGGATTGTTTGTCTTCCTGGAGTAGAGTCATGTGAGTTCTTTAGATATTTTGGAGACCAAACTTTTGTCTGAGATATCATTGGTAAATATATTTTCCCATATGCTTGTTTTCCTTTTCATTTTCTTGATGTTTTCTTTAGCCATGCAGAAGCTTTTTATTTTGATGAAATCCATTTGTTTATCATTTCCTTTTTATCTCTTGCTCTAGGGGACATATCAGTGAAAATATTGCTGCATAAAGTATCTGAGATTTTCTTGCATATGTTCTTCTCTAGGATTTTTTGTGGTATTGTGACTTAGAGTTAAGTTTTTTATCCACCTCGAGTTTATTTTTATGTATGGTATAATTTGGTGATTTTACATTTTTTTGCATGTAGCTGTCCAGCTCTCCAAACATCATTTGTTGAAGAGTCTATTTTTACTCCATTTTATGCTTCTGCCCCCTTTGTTGAGTATTAATTGGCCATAGAGACTTGGGTTTATTTCTGGGCTCTCCAGTCTGTACCATTGATCTGTGGGTCTGTTCTTATGCCAGTACCAGGCTGTTTTGATTACAGTGGCCTTGTAATATAGTTTGAGATCAGGTATTGTGATCCCTCCTACTTTGTTCCTCTTTCTCAAAATTGCTATGGCTATTCAGAGTTGTTTATGATTCCATATATGCTAAGTAAAATGAGCCAGGCAGTGAAAGACAAATACCATATGATCTCACCTATTAGTGGAAACTAATCAACAAAACAAGCAACAACTATAACCAGAGACATTGAAATAAAGAACAAACTGATAGTAACCAGAGGGGAAGGAGGAGAGGGATAGTGGGGGGAAATAGGGGAAGGGCCATCAAGGAACATTTATAAAGGACACATGGACAAAGCCAAAAGGGGTAGGTTTTAGGGTGGGAGGCAGGTATGGGTGAGGCAGGGGGCCATTATGGGGGTAGGGAAAAGGGAGACAACTGTACTTTAACAGCAACAAAAAATATTCAAAAAATAGGACTTATTTAATGTATGCTTTTGGTGCCTTTAAATAGTAACTACTTAATAAGTTATGTTTATTGTAAGCTTCAAACAGGAAACTAGCCTTACATAATAATCTATGAATAATAATTATTAATTTGATTGGGTTTTAAGATATGGCACCTGCAGCCAATGAACTTCAAGGACCTTCATAGCCATAGTCCTCTGATTTTCACGTAAGTGTTGAACAACAAGGTGACTTAGCTCCCTTTCCATCTGCATTACTTTCTGTTTGCCTTGTTGTTTCTCCTTTCTGATACCAACAGCTGTATATGTGACCCAATATGTTATTTGTCCAATTCTTATTCCCAAGAAAGAAATATGATTATTATCCTTTGTGGGGCAAGGATATTTGTGACTTTGTCACATGCTTATCCTTAGTCTAAACAGCTTTGGCTAGTTGGGATGCTAGTCACCATGTATAAAACAGACTTAACTAAGATTAGAGACAGATCTCTTTAACTCAGAAGAAATTAAATTAGACAGGCTGAATGTTTAATTACTATTGTATGATAAAGTCACCAATCCTTTATATTGTTAAATGAATGACATTTATGTGTGTGTATGTATGTATATATGTGTGTGTGTATGTATATATATATGTATGTATGTATATATATGCACACAATAGAGATCATAAACACATTTTTTGAAAAGGAATTTTTTGTTCTTGTTTATTCTATTACAGTTTTCCCATTTTTTTCCCCTTTGCCCTCCTCCCAGTCTACTCCCCCACTCCCACAGTCAATCCCCACACCATTGTCTGTCCATGTCCATGGGTTATTCATAAATGTTCTTTGACTAATCCCTTCCCCATCTTTCCACCTTAAACACATTTCTGAACAGAGTAAAGTAAGTTGAAAATGTCAGTATTTGTTAGCAAATAGAACATTATAATAATAAAGTATTTGAAGTGGATGAATGAGGTTAAGTATATTTTTGAATGCAGGAATATATTGCCTTTTGATAGCTGTAGATGCTATGAAAATAATGAGAAGAAAGGGATTAAGTCTGTTAGACCCTAATTGTGATTAATATGGTATCTTATTTTTTAATGGGAAGAGCATTATTATTTTCCTTAAAAGTACAAGCCATACAGAAAGTTACAGAAAATAAAGTAATTCTACCACCCATAATTCCACAACCTTCTTTTATCGTTTTCTTTCTGTAGTTGCCTGTCAATCAGCAAAGCTGTATTATGGTGTGTATATTGTTTTAATATCTGCTTTTGAATTATTTTCACTTACAATATCATTAGAACCATTTTCAAACCAATAAATATAGGTTAACTCATTAAATAAACAAACTTGATATTCCACTATATAGACATCATGAATTTATTTAACTGGTTTCTTATAAATGGACATTTAGGTTGTCTCTACAAATATTCTTTTACATAGTCTTCGTGTGTTTATTTAATTATCCCCTTCTGATAAATTCCTGGAAGCATGTCACAAATTCAGGAAGTTAGAATTTGTTTAGCTGTTCAATTCGTATTACTAAAGTGCCTTGTAGGGTCACTAGCCTTTCAGGTTCTCATCATTTTTTTGTTTTGATTGGCCAAAGATGATGCTAGCAAAACTTTATATATTAATTGACCATTTATTTTTCTTTATGCATGTATGAAATACTTTTTTTCAATATTTTATTTTATTGGTGTTCAAGTACAGTTGTCTGCCTTTTCCCCTCACCACTCCCCCCTACCCCAGCCATCCCCACCTCCCTCCCCTAATTCCACCCCCTCTTGGTTTTTGTCCATGTGTCCTTTATAGTTGTTCCTGAAAACCCTTCACCCTTTTCCCCCATTTTCTCCTCCCACCTTCCCTCTGGTTACTGTCTGTTTGTATGAACTACTTTTAAAGTATGTTCCTCATGACTTTGATAGGTTCTTTCTTATGGCCTATACAGATTCAGAAAAAAAGTACTGTGATAGTAAAATAAACTACCACTTTATGTGTGGTAATCCACCTTTCTCTATTTTATTTAGAAAACACATTTTATTTGTTAAAGTAAATAATTAAACAATACAATAAAATCTCTAGAGATTTATCTTTGTTTAATTATTTATTTCATTTGAACAGGAGAAATTATTTTTTTCAGTCATTGTCTGGTTTGGTATGACAGTTAAACATGAGTTAAGTTATACTGTAACATGATCTTTATAAACATTAAAAACTCCATATTTTCTTATCTAGTATTTAACTCTTTAAAAAGTTTAGGAAATGCTATAAATTATCTTTGTCAGGACCTTGATGAATGAAACCTTATATAGAAATCTAGACAACATTCAATATTGTTTTAGATAGGGGCATGTTTTAATTATTACTTAAAAATTAATTGAAATGAATTCTCAAATTTATTTTGTCTTCTGAAATACTTTTAAAGATGGTTTTCTTCTTCTCCCTCTTTTTCTCTTTCCTTTTTTCTCTGCTTCCTCCCCTTCACTTTTTTTAGCAATGGGAGTATATTTCATAATCGCATATTTAACTTGAGTGGTACACTTTGTAGTTCCAACACAAACTTGCCATTGGCACTATTTAGTAAGGTTACCTGGCTTTAATGACATGAAACTAAAAGAATGACAAATTTGCTTCATACTTTATGCTGCTTCCTGTTTTATGCCCGCTTCATGTCTATGATAATCCTCGCACTCTTTTTCATTGTGTTCAGATCTTGCCGCAGAATCCTTCTCAACCAAGCACTTTTGGAAGTTTTTATTAATTAATCGGAAGTGCACAAAAGGATTTGTATCATTATCTCTATACTGGGTCACAGTCTTGTCCTATGTTTTCCCCATTCTGGATTACCTCTTAAGAATTAGTTTTATTTGCATGGTAAGGTGGATTTCTCCCCTCTGTAAAGGGCAAGGCCCTACTTTTACCAGGCCAAATAACTGCATCAGGAACCCTAGACTAATGGCTACCCTGTCCCGCCAAGGAGGCCAAAATCTTGGTACACTACTTGTTAGTGTCTACTATGTTTTTATGATTCTTCTTAAACTAAGTTGGTCACCGGAAAGAAGGAAGTCTCTGTTCAAGCTATCTAGAAATAAAACATGTAATTTGCTCTAAATGCAATGAAATGTTTGCTTACCTGCCCTAATTTACCATCCCTTGACATAAGAAAGTAAACAGTATTTTGCTCCTCTGCCCTGTCCTTTTAACCCAGACACGAGACATGTTTACCTGTTAGAGTATTATTGTCTCTCCTGTGCTCACAGTCTCTTCATTCCTTTCCTCCTTCTCTTTCCCTATCTGTGACTCTTGTTTACTTTCTTTTATTCAAGAACTGTGATGCCCCTTTTACCAAAGGATATATAACCATCTAGCTTCTTATTCAAGAAAGCTGACAACTACACATTCTCTCCAGTCTTAATGAGAGAGGCATGGGTGTCATGGCTTAGAGAGAAGTTAGCTGTGGAGTTCATGGGTTCCTGGAGACCCATGGACTGTTTTATATTTATCAGAACACTAGAAAGACTCCTTTAATATAAATAATTATTTACTCCTCTGATACCACAGAAGTGTGTTTTTTGCTTTTACAATTTTATAAAGATGTGAGGCTTGATAATGGCGATGCCATCAACAACTGTTTTTCTCCAGTCTCCAGCTATACTTCCTAACCATCTCTCTGTTCTTCCTCTGTCTTATGTATTTATTTTTCATCTCCATTTTCTCTACCCTTCATGTTTTTTGAGGGTAGGAATGTTGGGAGAAATAAAGAAAGCAATGAAGCAACTGGCATTTTAATTGGAGAAAAATATATAAATGTACAGCAAAAGGACACATAATTCAATTTATGCAAATGATAATAGAATAAATTTGGCAGTAATGGAGTGATGGTTCCTAAAGGAAGTAATTATCTATTCTATCATCGGTATCTCTAGATAACAAATGGACATTGTCTTGAATTTAATCACAAAAGAAATACATAGGATAAGATTTATTTAATTATGCATAGTATTTTATTGCTCCAGCTTTTAGATAAAACAGCTGCTTCACCTAGGATTTCTGGTGTTATGCAGAATGACATGAATTCTCTTAACTGACTGGATCAACTCAGAGATGAGAACTTAGCCCTTCCAATTCTTAGGCATTTGGCCAGAGCAAGATCAGAACCCAACAACAGGGTGAATGAGGATTGATGATGGAGGGGCCTTCTACTGCAATGACATTCTCAGTCCTGACCTGTTCAAATACTGTGCGTCCGTTGAGGCCTGAGTCAGGTGCCTATTCCTCCATGATGCTCTTTTACCTCTTACTGGTGAAGTTATCTTACTCTTTCCTCGCAACTCTCAGTACTTCACTTTCTCTCTTTTCATCGGCATGAATCACTTCCTACTTTGCAGTGGAAAGGGAAGATTGAGTCCGACAAGGCACTTGAGTGTGATATTATGCAGACACTAAGTAAATCTTCACTGAAGGATAGAATGAACCCAGAATGCAGACCTTCTATGTGGATTATCAATTATTTCTAAAAGAAAAAAAAATGTGCAGATGGCCCCCAACTTACCATGGTTTGACTTAGAATATTGCTGTCTTTATGATGGTGAAAAAGCAATACACATACATTAGCAAGAATACTACAAATTTTGAATTTTAATTTGTTTCCAGGCTAGCAATATATTTTACAATACTGTCTCATTGTGCTGGGCAGCAGCAGTAAGATGATTTTGCTTAACTGTAGGGTAAAATAAATGTTCTCAGTGTGTTTGAGGTAGTCTAAGCTAAGCTATGACACTCAGTAGGTTAGGTACATTAAATGCATTTTCTACTTATAATATTTTCAACTTATGATGGGTTCATCAGGATGTAACCCCACTGTAAATCTAAGAGCACTGGTATACTTCTCATTATTCGTGTATATTATTGAAATTTGAAATTAAAGTCATACATATATATCAGACATTTGATTTTTGAACATATTTTATTTATATTCTCATAGCGTCTACTAAGAAAGTTGATTTTGAAGGTAGAGGATTTTCTTTTCCTTGTGTAAACATGAGCTGAATGTCTACTACATTTCATTTTTAATGATATTCTATTTAACTTATTTGGTATTCCCTCCCCATACAGAAAGCACAAAAGTAACATTTTTACAAATGGATATTTCCATGATCATAGGTTTTATGGAGGTACAAAGTAGATCCCATCACAGGTCTTTTTATACCCTGCCATTTCAGGAGGAGGTTGTTTCAGTTTAGGTTCAGCTCTACCCAAAGTCTTGACTTACTTTCTTCCTTCTCAATAATCAAGTAAATTTAAAGAATGTGCTTGATTGCTCTCTCTCTGTCTCCCTCTCATTCTCTCCCTTTGTCCCTACACCTCCACCCCCCACATTCATACACAAATTATTTTAACCTGAAGGTTATATACTAAGATTAGTTTATATACTTTCCTAGTAAGCACATTTGTTTTTCTTTTTTCTTTTTTGACTGCCTTTACTGAGAGAGGAAGGGAAAGAAGGGTGGGGGAGAGAGAGAGAGACATCAACATGAGAGGGGCATCAGTTGGTTGCCTCCCCTATGTGCCTCACCAGGGACCAAACCTGCAACCTAAGTTTGTGCCCTCACCTGACTGAGGATCAAGCCTATAACCTTTGGGTTTATGGAATGACTCTCCAACCAACTGAGCCACATCGGCTATGGCACATTGCTTTCCCTTTATTTTCACTGAATCTATCTTATGTAAAACATCAGGACTAAGATGTTAAGAATTGTTAAGAATCAAAATGCAGAAAGCCTTAGTTTTTTAAATTTGTTTTTTGTTGAAGTCTTAGTGGGAGGGATGGATTTTATATATTTAGATTACTTTGTTGCAGATACTATGTTCTATGGTCAATGTAATATTTCCATCATTTATAGTAGGGTCATCTGTGCTTACTGGCTGCCTATCCTAAAACTTGTTCAACTTGAAGGCTTGTTACATTTTTTCTTACATCTTTTGCGGCATTGACTAGAATATGTTTTTTGTCCATTCACTTCTTGATCTTATTCATTCCCTCAAAACGGACAAGATCAGTCTGATGTAGTACAAGGGAAAACAAACCTTTTATTTTGAGGCTTAAGGGTATCAGTTTTCTGTGGTTTTACTCGACTTCCCAACACTCTTTCAATAGAAGAGTTGGTAATGATCACATTTAGTAAAGTATAACTTTTAAACATGGAAAGATTAGGAACTGATTACACACTTTTCTCTTTCATGTTCCTTTCATTGTCAATGAAATCAAGATTTAAATGGCATATATAACCTTTTGAGACTTGCAGTTTGAAAATCTCAATTGGTGTCTTAGAAATTAAGCAAGATTTTTTAATATTACAGCTCAAAGTTTTAATTCCATATTCTCATAGGCTGGTTTACAGGATAAGTTTAAATTAAAATATATGTGAAATGTGATTATGCAATATTTATCAAATAAAATTAAGTACTTTATTACAGTCAGTTTAAATGGATGTTTCTAGCTGCTAAAAGTAAAATTGGCTGATAATTCAGATACCTAAAAGTGGATGATGAGACTTTCTCCCCACTGCCTGCATCCTGGGAAACTATCAGAGAATAGAGAGGTGATTTTACTTTCCAAATTTGAGACACTTACCTATAACTACAGTGTGATGATTAATTTCATGTATCAACTGCTAGGCCACAATGCACAGACATTTGGTCAGACATTATTCTAGGTGTTTCTGGGAAGATCTTTTAACATTAAAATCAATAGACTGTTAGTAAAGAAAATTATCTTCCATTATGTGAATGGGTTTCATCCAGTCATCTGAAGGAAGAAGAGAGAATTCTACTCGCAGACTGCCATTGAACTTGAGCTGCATTTCTTCTCTGGGTGTCCAGCCTACTGCCCTAGCCTACAGATTTTGAACTTTCCAAAACTCTAATTGTATGAGCCAACTCCTTAAAATAAATTTCTCTCTCTACACATACTTCCAGTTAGTTTTGTGTCTCTGGCACACCCTAACTCAACATACATGAAGATTAGGGAATGTAAATAAACCAACATAGTTTGGCTGTTGTTTTTGTTTTTATTTTTTAATATAGAAGAGTTTATTTAGATGTTAGGATCAAATATAGTAACATGAAACATTGATACTAATTTTTTAAAATGCTGATGCCCATCTTTAACCTTATTTTATTAATAAATTTCAGATTTTATTTTAATATAATGGTATTAAATTTATGGAAAGATAGAGTTTGAATTTATATTCTCTGTGTCCAACATGCATTTCAAATAATTTTTAAAGATATCTAATCATTTTCTTCAACATATTAGATTGTGGCATCAAAATGTAGTCAACTCCCCAAGCAAAAATGTACTTTCCAAATTTTACAAAGTGTCATTCTTATGGGGAAAAAAATGGCATGGAAGTTCCCTTTTGTTTCATTATAACTGAAGCAAATATATTAAATTTTATATGCCTGATTTGGGAAATCAGTTTCTGTCTTCAATAACTGATTGTGTGTTATAGCTGGGTCCTTTACAAATGAAGTGCACTTCTATTGCTTAAAAATTGCTTTCCTGTGCAACATGATGTAGTAATGAATTAAATCCAAATGAGCCTTATATTCACAATGTCATAATATGTAACTCGTCCCCTGTGGAATTTTTTTATTATCTAATACAAGGCAAGCTAATGTCTTTCTCTCATGGCTCACTTCTCAGAAGGGTATGCAGCTTTCAATTTTAGAAGTAAAAAAAAAGAAAACTATGATTTGAGATCAAATTACCTTTTTAGAAACTCTCTAAATCACAGAGAGCACCTTAACATGTCTTGAAATATGCAAATCAAATTCTGCTAGAACAAGAAACAAAAGAAGTAGTTTTATTTCTATGGAGTACATTTCTGTCTGTGAGAGAAAAATGAAACTGAATATTTTTCTTTGAACAAAAATGTGTGCAGGTGGTTTTTACTTTCAATAAAAATAAAATAAGTGTGGGCGTTTTCTCTCTATTTCTTCACTTGGTTTCATCGTATTAACTCTATTCTGTAGGGAACAACTTGTAAGATCAGATTGTACCAATATTGTAGTGCAGGCTTCTACATAGATTTAAAAACTCTAATTTATTAGCCTGGTAGTTTTTGTAATTTGACAAAACACAGCAGATATTCCCTTATTAATAGCTGCCTTAGTTATGTCTAGGTGGCATATTGGAATTTAACTGTTTCAAAATATGCCCTGCTATTTTATGTGGGCAAAGAGCAGAGTGAGAAAATGTTGATTTTAGTTCAGCGGGGCAGCCAGGATAAAGGTGTCAAAAGTCGTGGACTCCTGCTATGTGTGGCTCCTTTGTGCTCTTCTCTCGGCCAAGGACCTTGCGGATTTTCTTCTGCATCTCTCTCCTGCACAGCTCAACCTGAGTCAGTTGCTTGACCCATGATCCAGATGTAAGCCTTCATTCTGTCTTATCTCATTTTAAGTAGACAACCTAAACTCCAATAATATCTATTTCTCTTAGTTTAAAATGTTTAATTATATTTTAAACAAATAAAACTTGAGCACTTTATCTGTATAAAGAAGTATTAGGGAGTTGGAGGCAATGCCAAAGCTATACACTGTTATGTGGAAAGGAGACACCTCAACTTTCCAATATAAGGGTTTGTATTGGTTTTTTTTTAATATTTTATTTATTTATTTTTAGAGAGGGAAAGGAGGGAGAGATAGAGAGAAATATCAATGTGCGGTTGCTGGGGGTTATGGCCTGCAACCTAGGAATGTACCCTGGCTGGGAATCGAACCTGGGACACTTTGGTTCCCAGCCCGTGCTCAATCCATTGAGCTACGCCAGCCAGGGCGGGTTTGTATTGTTTTTAATCAAATTCATATTCCAATTTAAATGTAACACTGCTAGCCTACCATCACAAGATATATTCAAGATGCCTTTTAAAACCAGTGCATTTACTCATGCCTGTATTTATTTAGCATATGTTTATTGGGGGCCTACTGAGTACTGGGCTAGAGATGACACAATGAACACGACATGAAACATACTTGTACTTATGGTATTTATGTTCCCACTGACCAGAGGTGATGAAAACACACCCATTTCTGTAAACTGAGTATAATGACACGAAGTTACGCATTGTAGTAAGTCAGAAGAAAGAAAGAAGGAAGGAAGGAAGGAAGGAAGGAAGGAAGGAAGGAAGGAAGGAAGGAAGAGAGAGATCATAAGAGAATGATAAGGAGAGAGGGAGACAGAAGGAAAGGGAGGGAGAGAGAGACAGAGAAATTGACTAAAACTTCAAAAGTCTCCAGGGCTTAATTATAGTTGAAGCAGTCAGTTCGATTTTAAGTGGACGCTTACTGTTTTCCAGGAGGATGGGCTGTCCCCTCTGTATCTCTAACCCAGGCTGCCCATGGAACTTGGCAGCTGTGAGGCAGGTTCTGCCCTTCTCCTTGTTCCGGGACTGCCATATAGTGTTTTCCCTACTAATCTGTGTGCTTTTTGCTACCACTTTGCAAATAAACAAGAAAACCAAAGAAAGAAATGAACAAACAAAAAAAACCTCATTTTTAAAGAGTGAGTTCAACAGGGAGTGACAGGCGGGAAGAGACAGTGAGATCTGACTACTCTCCAATTTCTACTTACTTGCAGTATTTAACGTGGGATTTAACTTTTACAAGTAAGAAACACTGTGCTCCATTGGTACCTCTCTTTCAAATCATTGAAGATAGAGTAACTTAGGTAAAGTTAAGATTTTTCTTCTCAAAACAGCCTCATTTCTAAGCATTGCCTCATTACTCTCAGTTGTTAGTTGTTCTCACAAATTTCACATTACATATACCACTGGAATGGTAAGAGTAATAAGAGAAAAACATCTTTCTTACAGCTGTTTTATTCTGAAATAACTACTTTAAGAATGATTTGTTGATTCTGGATTCCTGAATTCTTAATTCTTATTCAACGAGTTGCAATCTTTTAAAGGAGTTGCAGTTTGTTAATTATATGCAATTATGGTCTGACACCCAGTGGTGTATGTTAGTTTTTTAAGACTGCAGGCAATATCAGTGAAGAGAGTTGCTTTACAGACATGAAATTAAATGAAAATTTCACATGGATTTTCTTAACATCTACTTGGACTGCAGTTTCAACCCTTCAGATGTGTAGGGACTGAGCATTGGAAGGGGTCTTTGCTGTAGCCCTTTTCAATTACCTGTTGGCAGAAATATCCAAAAAGGGAAGGCGTTGGATCAGAGGATTTGATAAGGCTGTAGGAGTGGGTTCTCAGAACTGAGAAAGGAGCATTTTCTGTGGAATCATGAAGGTAGAGACGATAATGATTGCTGCTAACACTTTTCATGCCAGTAATAAAATTATTTTCCTGTGCTGGAAATAGGTGCAAACAGAATGGCAAACAGTATTTATATGAAATATTAGTATCATACTTTTTAAGCAGGAAAAGGAAATTTGGGCATTGTGGGAAATGTCACTTGGAAAAATAATTTGCTGATTGGTTGGTGCAGAAAGATGTAAAAATGACACAAGATGACAAAAAAATTAGGAAAGCTAGACAATAATTTGGGGTGAGAGAAACAAGCTTTAACAAAACGAATGAAGTGTTTCTACTGCCTGGTGAATCAAGAGACAACTTCTGGATTAGAAATTTGGGTGAGGATGTAATCCAGAAGGGCAGTGCTACTGAGAAAATGTTGTCTATAATTTTTAAAAGGAAGAAAAAGGGCTACATCATCAGCTAATGGGAGAGTAAACAGAAACCACTGGAGAAACAGCAACTCAGCTGTTCAGATCTGTAAGGCCCCCCTTCCATAACTTGTGTGGGCTGTGCACAAGTATGAGGAAGAAGGTGATGATTTGTCCTAGGGAGTATTTATCCAGTCTGAGTCTGGGAAGTGAAATAAGCATGTGAAGAGGAATCCAGAGAAAGCTGCAATACTTCGCAGAAAACCAAACACACGCCTAGGTCTCACTTGACCTTGGAATGTTATCCAGGACTTTCCAGAATCTATACAGAAATTTCCCACTCAATGTTTGATAGAGGTTACACAGCATTTTTCTGTGAATGAAGCTGCTTAATATAATAGTCATAGGAGTATTTAGGTCTAGTGTTCCTGATATCCCCCAGAGTTCTGGGAAATAGGATTGTACACCTAGAGCTATTATTGAAGTTAAATACTAATTCAAGTGCTACAGTAGTAATCTAGGTATCAACCTAATCTTTTGTAGATAGCTATTAACAGCTAGTTTGGGAAAATTAAATTTAAATGAAGAGTTTCCATTTGCTCCTGAGTTAGTTTCATCCCGAAGCTATTGCTTACAACTCAGCTCTGGTCCACAAACAATCTAAGCACAGGTCACTCTGTGCAACTCATGGTCGTCATGATTCGGTGCTATCGCCTCCTCCAGGAAGGCAGCTGGGAAGGGTAAGTTTGGCTCATTCCACACATACCATTATTTCCTGCAGGGCCAATACTACATTTCTGTCTGAACATATTGTGTTCTTTTGAAGATTTGAAGTCAGTGGAATTTATATCATAGCAACACAATTTAGAAATATAATTGGTCTGCCAGGGATCGAATCCCACCTCCACTATATTCAGCTCTGTGATCTTGGGCAATTTCCTGAACCTATGAGGGCACAGTTTCCTCATTATAAAAAGTACTTAGACAAGGGCCTAGCATGTAGGACCTGGTATTATCTGCTTTTTGCTTTTATTGTTGTTTTTGTTAATAAAAGGTCTTTGATCATTCTCTGTGGGAAGTTTCTCATTGGCCACCATTCTTCATCGGCTACCATCTTGGAATGTGGTCTGGCTCGTGTGTCTTTTCTATCTTGTCTCTCCTCTCAACTTAACTCTCCTCTTCAAAAGTTTATGGTATCTTTTCCTTGTCTTCCTCCAAGTTATGCTATTTGAGTCTCACCTTCCATATTTTAAGTACTCTGCTAAAACATACTTACTTCTCTGACAATGTTGATGTCAACCAAAATAATACTTTTTTGTATCAACTACATGATCATATTTCTAAAGTAAACTGTAAAGTAAAGTGGGATCACTTAACAAATAAAATAAAATACCTTGAGTTTCAACATATGCCAAATAAAATTCTACTTTCCTACTGAAAGTCACAATCTTCTTTCATGATGTATTATAATAGTAGGCATATAAGAATCAGAAATTCATTTTACTTAGAATATATTTAATACCTGTTCTATGCACAGCATTCTGTTAAATGTAAAGCATAGATCGTACAAGGATGAATAGATCCTCTCTCTAGGAACATACACTTTTAGGGGAGATTTATGTGTGCACATTTATATGTGACTGTCAGACATGGGAAAATGAGTGTAAAGGGTACAAAAGCTGTGGGAGAAGAGGAAATACTTGAGGGGTAGCATCTATTAGGTCTTTTCAGAAAAATAGGCACTGAAGGCTAGAGAGTGCTTAGATAAATTAATATGTGAGTATGACATGTGACTTCTGGAAAGCTTGAACAAATACACAAAGGTAAGTAAACACAAAGAGATGAATTAGGATGGCTAGTGAATGAATACTGTTGACCAAATTACTTTGTGAAAGATAAGTCTTGAGAAGTAAGTTAGGATAATTTTATGGAAGGCTTTGGGACAAACTTGGTGAAAGTTTATTCTGATACAATGAGAAACTGTCAAAGGGTTCTGATTAGGAGAGTTACAAGGACAGGCATACCTTCACTATCCTTCACTTCCTGAAGGGTAGATGAGAGACAAGACTGGGAACAGGAAGGGTAGTGCAGAGATTGTCACAGATGTCTCTGCCATAGTAGCCACTCAATGAAGGCTGGTCAGATGTGGAGGCAGTGAGGTAGGTGTTTCTGGAGCTTCCCTGAAGAGATGTGCACACAAAGACAGATGCTGAAGTGAGAGGCATGACACACACAATTGATTTTATATCTCCTGCCCAATTTTGATTAAAACTAAAATTCTCAGTCTTTGGGGTTACAGCATGTATATCAATGGTTTTTACCAAAAATCTGCCAGTGTCTTTAAAAGCTGTAAGAGTTACCAAGGGAACAAGTGAGTCTGTGACAGTGTCATAGATACTTATAGGGCACATGAGACCCCAGGGTCAAAGATAAAAGGAGCTCACCACAGCACAGCAAACAGCATAAGCATCATTTTTGCATTTCTTTGGGCACCACCTCCCAAAGGGTGATGAAAGAGAGCAAGCTGACACCTGAACAGACAGTAGCTGTGTTACACAGACGGGAACCCTGAACCTGGAGATCCAAAGTCTTACATAGTGGACAGTAAGCATCCCTGTGCGTTTTGCTCCTGAGGAGACACTGTATTCATCTTATCAAGGCTGCCAACAAACCTGATGTTTTCTCTGGAGGAAACACACTGTCTCTTCCAAAGCTGCTTGCTACATACACATACTTGGAAAATCTTCCTGACAAAGGCAGCCAGTGCTCCTGCTCACATGATGTGCAGAAACATGAGAGATAGTCTCATGAAGAATCAAGCTTCATGTTGGGTTCTAATTTTTCAGGATTTAGCAAATGACTTCAATATGTTAAACACCTGCTTCATGTAGTAAGTAGGTAGTTAGGAGTGGGTTTCTCAGAAGAGTATAGGATTAGTCTCTGCTGTCATAGAACGGAAAGTCTTTGTGAAGGAGAGAAAAGTACTACATTAATCCCTAATGGAATTCGGTGACCTATTTCCAGTAACACAGACATTGACAAAGCACCATTGGAAGAGAGAAGGATTTTCATCAGGGGAATATTATGTCACATGGGTGTGTCGGTAGTGCTTTCCATACTTGGATGTAGCTTCAAAGCAAAAATGAACTCTGATAAGTCAAACCAAAGCTGAGAAAAAACCTGGGACAGTCTGGAAGCAATAGGAATACTAATACTTGGAAATAGGATTTTGACACAGAGCACCCTTTTTAGTTTAAGAACTACCTAATATTATTAGGCAAAAGTAAATCTAATTTATCTTTTATTGTTCTGAATATATATACATATTATTTTTTCTAAATGTATGCTAAGCATATGTGTTATGCTCTTACTTTTCTTAGGGTTATTTTGGGCATTAAAAATTAGCTATTGTTATGATACAGCAATGAGCCATTACTAATCACCATGTGGCAATTAAAAACAGAAGAGCAGACTGTTAGATATAAATAGAAATTCTAGGGTATGCTCTAAAACCTAAGCCTTTTAGCCATGGTTGAAATGTCACAATAATACATTGGGACTTAAGAATTGTTAGATTGAAAAATTATGCCTAAATTTTGAAAATATTGAAAAGTTAATAACTATGTAGAGTTTCTCTTGTGGGGTGGAAGGCTTAGACCGATTATGATATATAATCAATGAGGAAATTTCTAGAGCAAAATGTGTTTGCCATAGTAATCTTTTCAGCTTATTCAAATCAGAGAGACTTTTTCGTATCTGTGGGTTTTTCTCATCAGTTAGTTTATAATTTTCACTGATCTAAGTTCCATCCTAAATTTTTATTTTAAACTAAAATGAATTTTTGAAACTAAAGCATCTATAAACTTGGTTTTATTTTATTTTATTTTTTTAAGATTTTATTTATTTATTTTTAGAGAGGGAAGGGAGAGAGAGAGAGAGAGAGAGAGAGAGAGAGAGAGAGAGAGAGAGAGAGAGAGAGAAATATCAATGTGCGGTTGCTGGGGGTTATGGCCTGCAACCCAGGCATGTACCCTGGCTGGGAATCAAACCTGGGACACTTTGGTTCCCAGCCTGCACTCAGTTCACTGAGCTATGCCAGCCAGGGCTATAAACTTAGTTTTAAATGAAAAATAAAGATATGATTCACTAAATAGCAAAATACTTCTATTTCTGTTAACTTACCCTGTCATGGTATCTTACTTATTAGAATTATGTACTCAGAAAGAAATACCTATTTCTCTATTAGTTATTGAAATTAAATCTGATTCCTAGATATAGAGTTTATGTTCTTTACAGAAGCCCTTGCCTCATTGCTCATAGCCTTGCAAACCAACAAACAAAAACTTCTTTCTTTAGTATTTGTATCCCATTTGTTATGCTTGATATTTTTTTCTTTTTAATTTGTTTCAGTCAAGCTTCCTTATAGATGTGCCAAAGGTTAGGTATATTTTCTTGACATATTGGCACCAAAATCTCTTCAAGGCACAGGGTGATTAGCATATACATTGACTTTATTTTTATTTGTTCAAATACAAGATTCTACTAAAAACACTTTTAGGAGTTATATGTAAAAACCTGAACATTTGCAAATCACGGATTACATGCTTGTCCTAACAATATTTACATACCAAATCTATAAGTATAATGTTAGTATAAAAGACAATCCTTTTAATAGCAATGTAAAATTCTTTTAAATAGAAAATGGATTAACAATTATCAACTTAGAATGTATTTGCTAGGCATATGTGCTGTGAAAATATCAAGGTCTTTAAGGGAGAGATAATGAATGGTATTACTGCTTCAATAAGATATCTGCTTATTTTGCTTTTTTAAAGTCATATTTGAGAATTTAAAAATTCTGGATAGCTCAAAATGTTCTCCCAAATTTTAGCAGTGACTATAAAGAAATAAATGAACTAAAATGAATTGCCTGACTCATTTGTGTATCAATGCTGAGTATGTTAGTGAAGCTTGGGTCATCAAACTCATAATTTAATGAAATATAAAAATAATAAAATAGGTAGAGGCAGCCTTGGAAACCACAATGCATTACGACTTTGTGTCACCAAATGATACGCTTTCATGACAACCACAGGCAGGAAGTGGTAAGCACACCATCAGCTTGTGAGAAGATCAGTCAGCACAGGGCATAGTTGGTACCACACAGGACATCGTGGCTTCTGGTTGTCTCTTTTATCCAGTACTCTATAATGTCTAAATCAAAGTTTCTAATGCATTTTTAAAAATGCAAGTTATAAAAATCTGCAGTAGGGTTCTGGATCAGTGAGCGCTGTCAGGATAGATTACAGTCCTGCACAATCTCTGCCATAACAATATTGTGATGAATGGAGAATGACACCAGTCACCCATTGATCTCCTAACATTATGCTTTGATAATATTGATTCTTCCTGTGGCTTCTTAGACTGAAGATTATAGCTTAGGTTCAGAGATATAATCAGGTGTTTAAAGTGGGTTCTTAGTACAGTCCAATTTTTACCTCCTGGGCTAAGATGTGCTGGTCAATAGCTATCAAGAAATCAAATCATTGTGTATTATAACATTTGAGGGTTTTAATAATTATTGTACATTTATTCTATGTCATTTAAGTAGTATATACAAATTCTTAAAGTGTATTCACATATTTATTCAGTGGACATTATTAAGCACATTTTTATAGTGTAGAAGATACTGGGGCACAGACAATTTAAAAGTATGAATGTAAGTTAGGATTCCTGGTTTCAGAAAGCTCAAAGATTATTAAGAAGGAGATGGACATTTTTGATGAATGATATAATTTGACTAACTAAAATGTGACATAACCAAACATTATGAACTAATGACAAGGTTTTAAATAATAGGGATATCTTCATAGAGGGGTGATGATAATTGAAATGAGTTTTTAAAGGAGTTTTCCTCCTGGCTGGCATGGTTCAGTGGATTGAGTGCTGGCCTGAAAACCAAAGGGTCACTGGTTTAATTCCCAGTCTAGGGCACATGCCTGGGTTGCAGAACAGGTCCCCAGTAGGGGGCACATGAAGGGCAACCACACATTGATGTTTCTCTCCCTCTCTCTGTCTAAAAATAAATAAATAAATAAATATTTTTTTAAAAATAAAGGAGTTTTCCAGGCAGAGAAAAGGACAAAATGTATTCCAGGTATAAGACAGAAAGTTATAGTTACATGGAGTGTTTGCAAATGGACTTTAGTTTCGTGTGACTGGAAAGTAGGCCATATGGAGGTAAGATGATTTGAGAAAGAGGGGGGAGAGGATGAGGAGAAGAAGGAAAGGCAGAGATAGATACATCCATATCCAAATAGACAGATAGATACAGTTTGTAGTCAGATTGTGAAAGGCCTTATCCCCCTTCTTAAAATGGTTTTGGTTTGTTTTGCTTTATTTTTAACCTGATAGCTGAGGAGTTACTTAATGAGATACATATTTTAAAACAAGAACAGCCCTGGCTGGAATAGCTCAGTGGATTGAGCACAGGCCTGCAAAGCAAAGAGTCCCAGGTTTGATTCCCAGTCGGGGCACATGCCTGGGTTGCAGGCCAGGTCCCCAGTTTGGGGCATGCAAGAAGCAACCACACATTGATGTTTCTCTCCCTCTCTTTCTCCTTCCCTTCCTCTCTCTCTAAAAAAAAATTAATAAATGAAATCTTAAAAAAAAATAAAACAAGAACAGGAAACAGTGTTGAGGATGCAGATTATATGAAGAAAACATTAAGCTAAGGTGAGGAGGTTAGGAGGCTGTTGCAATAATTCAAATTATTGCTTGCAATGCCATTGAAGGTTGAATCAAAGCAAAGTGCAGGGGAATTGAAATGGGAATAAATTTAGATGATATTGTAGAGGCAGCATCAAAAGGATTTGTTGCTTTAGCAGTGGATAAGGCTCTAAAGAGCATGGTTCTTCCAATTGTACTTTCCTGACTCTGAGGAAAAGATAGTTTTAACTTCGATCATATTTGTTTTCTAACTTTTCCATGCAGTCATTTAACAACCATTTCCTGGGTGCCTACCTTAATCAAAGCCCAATGCTATGGACTATAATGTAATTATAACCGCTGTCTAATGTGCAATTTTTGTGACATTAAAAACATAAAATATTATCAAAACAAATCCTTGAGAAGATATGGATTTTTAAACAGTGTTTGTAGAAGCATCTGGTCTTTTACATTCAGCAGTTTATGCATTTGGGACCTGTTATTAAAGCAGAGAGCTTAATCTCATATAAAAAGAACTGTCTGTTGTTCTACTAAGCTAGTGTTCATGCAGTTCTAACTGAAATGACAGCAGTGAAAACCATTAAAAAATAATGCTTGAAATCGATCAGAGATAATGAAATTGCATTGGCCCAAGTATTAATCAATTTTAATAATTGTGTGTTACAATGATCTTGCAATAAAAAGGCTGTTATTTTCAATTCAATTCATTTAAGCTATGTCTACATGATTGTAACACAACTGGTTGAAAAGTGCAGCCATTTTAACACCTGTGCTATCATCTGATCATTGACCTTTTTTTCTTTTGCAAATTCAAAAAAAAAGTGAGTTAGCTAATTAGTTGCTAAAACTGTCCAAACCAACACCTGTTTTGTTGTCATATAGTTATAACCTTAAAAAGGTGGTCTTCAAATATAGTAAGACTAATCTGGGCTAATTTAAAAAAAGAAACAGTCCAACAAATAGTGTCTTGATTCGTAAGTCTCTCATAAAGTTATACATTAATTTATTTAAAATTAGTGATGGGAGTTGCGGGCAACCTTTCTGGTTTCTCCAATGGTCTCCTTTTTAGAGTCGGTCTTTTATGCGGTATCCAACATTCTTGTGAATGGTTATTAAGAATTAATGCCTTCCAGTTTAGGTTAATATTTTCTCTAATCCCAACTGACTAGTAATAAGGTTGAACCTGTTCACACAGTGCAAGTGAGAGAGATTTGCTAAGATCACTTAAGGATCTGGCTAAATGCTCATGCAAATTCACAAGTGTGGGTGCGCCCTCCTTGGGGCATGCCACTTAAATCTTCTCTTCAAGTGAATTTTTCTTCTCCTAAATTCTAAGGATTCCCATGAGATTTGTGACCAAGGGAGCAATGGTCAGCGGCAGCTTATCCCAGGCTAACCCCCGGAACCTGTCGCCAAGGCCCTGTTTTCTCTGACTCTCCAACGAGCCGGCAACAGCTCCACCTAGGCTCATTTCTTTCCCATAAGGTTTCTAGGGGGCCAGAGCAGCCCATCTAGTCTCTCTCCTGTGGCTTCTTCAATCCTAGGCCCTTCCTTGTTTTATCGTCCCCAATGTGAGTAATTGTACTCTCAAAATTAAAACAAAACAGAAAACAAATGTGCAACTGTGTTAGGGGGTCCTGGGCCATCACTCTGGTTACATTCTTGACATCTAACTTGTCTTAGCTTTTTTTTACCTTGGGCATTAACAAAGAATGAATGTGTATGCAACTTTCTGATTAAACATCTAGCTGACTTTACTGTTGCTCCTGGTTTCCTTGTGGCCTACAAAGTGAGAAGTAGTGTTACAGAACAAACAAGGGGGGCCTGGGACGATATACTATTATTGAAAGAAGCCCCCGGGTCCTCTATGTCCACCGCCCGAGGAAAGACGTCTCTCAATGCCAGAGATTCATGAAAAGGAAAGGAAATGTTTATTTAATGCTATACAGACTTAAAGTAGTGACCTAATGTCTTTATCAAAAATCCTAAAGTCCCTTAAAACACCCACAAACAGACACAGTCCTTCCTTCCTTCCCCCTTTGCCCTGTCCAGAGTACCGTATCTCAGGAAATAGAAGTCCATGGCTTAGGCAGTCCTCTGGTTCTTCCCAGTTAGTACTCCATCTCGACTGGGAGACCTCCCTGGGTTCCCGGCACCCTCCACTGAGTCGCTGGGATCTCTGCTAAAACCAGGTGGTGGTTCCCCCTTCTAAAGCTGCGGGGGTCCCCACTCTGCCAAAGCCGTGTGCTTCTCCCCCTGCACAATGGCTGTGGCGGGGGGCGGGGCTGGGGGGGTTGCCACTCTGCTAAAGCTGTGTGGTTCTCCCTCTCAGGGCTGTGATCCTCTCTGCACTTCCACAGCTGTATGGTTCTCTCTCTCAATGGCTGCAGCCTCTGGGTTTTAAATCCCCCTGGCTCAGAGCATGGCCACAGCCATTTAACATATCTAAGTGACCAGCTGAGGCTATAGATATGTTAAATGACCACACCAGAGGTTAGCTACAAGGCTGTTGCTATGTAAAACAGCTCTCAATGGCCCTGCTCCATTTGTCCCTTCCCCCAGCCCACACCTGGGGAGTGGGAGTGAGGACATCCAAAAATCCCCTGGACACCTTGAGTTCTGGAACCCATTTTAAAATGCCTATTTGGGGTACCCCCTCTTGGCTGCACCCTGTAACAGTAGGAAAGTGTATAACCAGAGTTTGTGTAGAGTAAGGAGAAAAACGAGAATTTATCTTCTCTACCTTTTCTGGACAGAGAAGAGACAACACTTCCATTAGTGGACTCCAGTGGTTGCAGCTGTACCTACAGACAGTTCCTTCTGATTCTGAAAGCGGAGGGACACTATCTTTTATGAAACTACCTGGAAATTGTCTACAAGGAGGATCCAGGTAGTCTCAACATCCTGTTAAAAAATCAAACCTACATTTCCATCAACACTACAATGTTGATCATAGTTGAAGCGTGATGGACTTTTACTATTTCAGTGAGTAACCTGTGTACCGTCTCTTGGTATGAGGGTAGGGCCTCATACCACAGTGTTGAGCTAGGACGAGCCTAGACTCCAGATGGATTTACCTGGGCTTTCCCTCTAGCCACAGGTTGGTTTGACTCTTTAACTTAACCAGAATGTATTCTTTTCCTTACTCTTCTTAGAATAAAGGCCAATATTTGGGAGAAGCTCTTAGATAGGTAAAAAACAGACAGGACAAGCACCAGCTACTTTTCAGCAAAGAATTTCAATCCTTTGTCTGTGATACCTGCATTTCCTTCTTTCCTTACCATCACAATGGTGATACTTCATAATTATTGAAAGGAAGTAAGAATAATAAAATTTTGCTGTCCTGAATTTCTGGGTGATTAAACTCAGCTTTGTATTAAAAGGAGAGTTAGACAGTGAAGAGGTGGACACACTCTGTGAATCCACTTTTACAAAGGATTTTTTAAATCATGTATAAGTCCCAGATTATTCTAATATAAACTTGTATTCATGATTGCCTCAGCACAGAAACTTATGCCCATTCTGCACTTTAGTTAATTTCTTCTTGGCCACTGAAGTCAACAGGATAAGGTTATGTGATGGGTGACTTATGCAGTGGAAAAACTCAGTTGCATGTACACCAGATGAGACTCCTGGATTCCACCTGACTGTGAGCCAAGCACTAATTTTTTGCCTAGATCTTATTTTTCTTTAAGTGCTTCTGAAAGGTGTGGTGAGACATCAAAATACTGAGTATACTCTTCTGGTGCTAGTAGATGTTAAAACAATGGTTCTAATTCTTGATTTCTGTCACAACACCTCTTCAGGTTTCCAGTGCTTAGCACGATGCCTATTCACACTAGTGCTTCGGTGATCTGCCCAGCTAATTACATTTCTTAACATGTTCTTGGTAACATCACGGACAAATTTACAAATTCTTGATCACAGCTTCAGAGCGTGACCTGCGTTTTTTTGTTTATTTTATTATTATTCTTTTTTCAGTTTGACTTTCTCCTTCTACTCTGTCTCTGAGTTGGGCTACAAGCAGTGGTCCAGAGGCACCCTGCTATTGCCCTGCCCTGTGCCATTGGCTCAAACTGCTGCCTCAGATGCCCTTGTCTGTATGTCTGGTGAATACTTACCCATCTTTCAAGAGGCAGCTCAAGCATTTCCTTCTCTGGGAATCATTTTCAACCCTTACCAAACTTCTATTAAACAACATGGAATGTATTGAATTTTGTGTCCTTACAGTATAGTAGTACTGAACACTTAAACATTCCTGATCATTGGGTTTGTTTTTCTTTTTCTACCAGCTTGTAAGTTTCTCAAGAGTAATGGCTATGTATTATCCAATTTTTGTTTGGTTACTCTCTAACAGTTCAATATTCTTTCTCATATAAGGATAGTTTTTCCTCTCAAGGAAAGTAAAAAGAACACAAGAGCAACCATCGAAGGTATTCTCTAGATATGATTGCAGCTCTTTGTATCGCTTCCCCCCATCTCTTGCTTTTAGTGTGTTTATGTCTGAGTGTTTAAGTGGACTGTCCAACTCAGCCTCACTCAGTTTAAATATTTGACTTTCTTCTCTGTGCAGGGGTCTCTCCCATGTTCAATAAAATACAGAAATGATTGGGGCATAATTCGATCTTACAATCTATATGTTAGTTCTGTTTTTAGCTTTAAATAAAAGAAAATTCAGTTAACGATGGCTTAGGCAAATAACATAAGATGTTTGGAGCCAGGTGGTTGCTGCTGTTGGTTCAGCTACTCAGTGATGACATGCGGGGCCTAAGCATATTTAACATTCTATATTTCAACCTCAGTGTCTTGCCTTTCTCACCCTTCATGTTTTTCACCTTGTGGTCACAGAAAGCCTGCTGCATATCTAGTCATCTGTGCAGAAATAAGGGAGGGAAGGTAGTACTAGCCACATCAATCACTTTTATCAGGGAAAAGAATGCTTTCCCAGAATCCCTCAGCAAGTCTTCCCATTTGCCAGATTTCTGTCATGTGTTTCCTGCAATCCTTGCCCCACCAGCTATAAAAGAGGATTTTTCAGCTTCTTTCTAGAATTGGGCAAGGAAAAAAAGAGGTGAGAAAGGGTACTATATTAGTTAACAAAGAGTGTGTGCTATGTATTAGTAGGTGATTAAGACAGGTGTTTAAATAATTTCATAAATGGTAGAATAAGAATGTGTCACATGACATATTCAGAGCAATATGGATGTTTTGAGAATAAAGAGATTGTATCTGTGGGGGAGAAGGGTGTACTCAGGAGTAGCATTATGAAATAGTATTGTCTGATACAGAACTTAAAGGTAATAAAATTTTAACAGGCAGAAATTAAAGTAGGCAAATATTTTAAGTAGAGGGAGAAGCAGTAAAGCTTTGTATTTAGAGATCAGCCAGTTTAGAGATCTATCTGGAGCTTGCAGAGATGGGTTTAGTGAGCTGATTTTAAATTTTACTGAATTTCAATTGAAGTTTAAATGCCCACATATGGCTGGTAATTACCATACTGGAGAGTACAGGTTAGAGCTATGTGGGCCATTCTAAGTTGAATTTGGAGGGAATTGAGGAAAGGAGTAAACATGATCTAAACTATATTTTGAGAGGACCACACTACTACTTTGTTGAAAATAGCACAGAGTAGGGGAAGGTAGAAGGCTCCTGAATGAACCCAGTTGGTAGATGGTAGTGGCTTGTACTAATGTGGCATAAGTGTGAGTGATGTAAAGAGGCTGGATTCTGCAGTCAATTGAACAGAATTCTTTGATGGGTGGGGTATAGGATGCAAGGCAAAAGAAGTAACAGAAAATAATTCTACATTTTTTGACCTAAGCGACTAGAACAATACAAATTATATTAACTGAGATGAGAAAGACCAAAAAAGGCAAGGCTTTTGTAGAAGAGCAGAAGCTTGAATCTAGAACCAAGAAAGCTTAAGATGCTTATTGGACTTCTAAGGACATATATTGAATATATAATTCAACAGGGTCTAGTATGGAGATAAATTTTTTAGAGTTGTCTGCACGTTAGTGATATTTAAAGTTACAAGATTAGTTGAGATCGCTAAAGGAATAAGTGTAGAGTGAAGAAGGATGGTATGTCTACTCCGAGTCCAGAGGCAATCCATAGCATTTGAGGAGGCAACACTTGCACAGGAGACTTGAAAGAAAGTGCTAGTGAAGTAGGAGGAAAACCAGAGCGATGAGGGTTTTAGAAGTCAAGAAGAGTGACGTGTTCAACTATGGCCAAATACCTTTGTTTCCCATAAAAAATGAGGCCAGATGACTGACTATTGAATTTAGCCATGCGGGAGACTGGTGTATGAGCTGTGAGGGGTTATTGATGATTGCAACAAGCACAATTTCTGAGGCATAGGGAAGCAAAAGCCTGATTGAAATGGTTTCAAAAGAAACTGGAAGAAAGGACTTAATGACAGGATAGATAAAGAAGGTGTTGATTTAGAAAGAAAATTATAAGTTCTGATAAATTCTGATTGTGCAGGATAATTTGATAGAGATAAAAGGAGAAAAGAACATTTTAAAGCAAACATAATTCCTTTTACTGGTTCTTGGATCAGCTGCGCTGTCTCACTCATTGCACACAACATTGACAATTTCGCTGATTTAGAGCTGTCTTGTTACGTTTATCAACCTATCAAACTGGCATTTCCAAAGTAACTAAATAATTCAATTTTTAAAATTCAGTATTAATTCAAAGACATCTTAAAGGAAAATATTTTCATTTCAAATTAAGAATTGTAACATATTTTCTGAGAGGAAGTAAAGGATTATATATATATAATAATAGAGAGTTTTATTGCAATTAAACAGAAATCAATTTTCCCTCAGGTTTTAACCAGAGAAATCCATCAAGGAAAATGCATTTAATGCATAAACTCATGAAGTTTTCTAAATTTTACAGATGAAAACATGTATGTTTGCAACTGAAATTAGATAGATAGTCTGGACTTATCAAAACTCAAAAGATTAAATAATTTGCACAAGGAAATTCAATTTGTTCAAGGAACACTTTTTCCTTCTCTTTTTTTTTCCCCTGAGTGAGCATCCTGGACATTCAATGTGAGTTACTGGTCTTGTTAAAATATGATGGATAATACTGTAAACATCTAATTTAGAATATTCTTCTGTTGATATTGGTCTAAGGGTAGAAGAAAGAACATATTTAGCTGAAACTGCTAAAAGCAACCTGAGGAATCCTGTAGCCCTTACTTTGATTGGCCTCTTTTGAAGTAAGTCTCCAGAAATGTTGGTCTGTTGGCCACTGCCAAGAGACATGTTGTGTTCACAGGTGTTCTCACATTATGAACACATTCCTGGACCTCATGGAATGTCATTCAAGAAAGGTAATACATTAAATAAGTTTTCTTTTGCTTTATTACCTCCTACCCCCCAAAAGCACTGAGGTTGCGTCATAGACTTCATCCCAGGCAGTGTTATCTTAAATGAGTTAGAACTGCCCTGGGAACTTGTCCTTCTCCTATAATGACTGTGGTGATCTCCAAATATTCATGAAATTTACATAGTAAGTTCATGAATAGAAAGACACGGGAAACTTTTGAACATTACATACTGCTTTTCCTCAGTTCATAAAAGGACTCCTGTGGATACACCAACGACAGGCCTATTTCTATTATATTGTTGACTATAGTATTAATAGAATATGAGGGGAAGAAATGTAATTTGCATTTCTTTTAGGTAGACTGTATTCTTAATTGGACTTTTCTGTGATTCTTAAAAATCTACAGACTCTGGAGATATTATTATTAAGCTCCATTTATATTGTTACATTTATAATGATTACGCTCACTTAAATTCAATAATTTGAGTTATCATTGTATAAAATTTTTTATATTATGTTTGCACTATAAAATAAATATTATGAAAGATATGCTACATAAAAATGAGTAAGAACAAAATATTAATAATAAAAGTGGTCTGGCATAATTATAGGTAATCAGTTTAATTTTTATACTTTTATGTGTTTTTCCTTTTTATTAAGTAAGTTGGTATTTGTAATCAAAAACACAGGAATAGAAATAGATTTTGTGTAGGGTGCATGCATCTATAATTATAATCATCCTTCTGCTCAGTAATATAAATTGTTGTCAAGATTGGTATCGTGGATAATGATCTTACCTTATTATTAGAGATAACACATAAACACAGGAATATCTTGGACAATGGATTATAAAATTACTATATTAACTACCTTATATTTAAAAGATATTTTAATGAGAAAGGAAGTGCTTGCTAGTAACATTAATTTAAAACTTTTTAAAGAAGAAATGTATAGGATTAACTTCTTAAAAGTTGCCAAGTTATTAGATATATTAAGAGAATAGTTGACTAATATTTCAACCTTTGGCATGAGTACAAGATGGCCAATAGTTAAAGATCAGCTCCTTTAAAGAATCCTAGCATTGTTCGATTAGTATCATTTCTCCAATTTACCTTTTTTCCCTCTCTTGTGCTTCTAGCAGGCAATTCTAAAGCCTGCCAAGATTTTACCTTTTAGAGATTTTTCTGTATTCTCTTCATTGCACAGGAGATTGGAAAAATGTCCTATTTATTGTTTCATTTCATTTGCAAATTGAACAGCAGATATAGAGGAATATAAGGGAATATACAGTTTCAATGTCAAGATTTAGCTATTAATGTATCTCACAAAAAGAAGTGTGACAAGGTTGACTTTTCATTCTTTGCTTATTATTCTGACTGGTTAATATCTTTTTTGATAGTCCTGAGGAGTCTTTCTTTCATTTGTACAATTAGTGATATGAACCTCCATCAATGTCATTGCAAGAGTGTCTTTTATTTTCAGTAGACCACAAGCCATAAAACCCCAGCACATTCTTTTCACTTTGGATTCTTTATAATTTCTATAGTTTCACAGGATCGTAGAAAGGCAGAACTAGAAAAGACCTTAAATGTCACAAAATTCAATGTTTTTCTTTTAGATGATAGAACTGAAAGTCAGAAAGATTAAATTTGCTCAAGATCAAACAACTAGCTGACGTAATTTTAGGCATGTAATCCAAAATTGTTAATTCCCCAGTTAACGACCTATCTAGAATCTGCCTAGTGGTTTTCTGGGTGCTTCTGTAAAGTTATATGCAGTGAAATTTAGGTATGTATGCATACATATATATGCAATGAGTATGTCATGTGTGGGCATGGCTTGTAAACAATTACAATTGCTTCTTTTTAATTTGTTTTTCCCCTAGTATCATATTGTTCCCAGGTACTATGTGACACATCAATAAAGAAAACTGGGTTCCTTGGAGAATTATCCTAGACTTATAGCTTCAGGGTTACTTATAGCCAAACCTTAGTCTACACTTGCCACTTTCTTTCCACCTGCAGAGTTACCTGTGCATGAGGTTCCATTGTACCTCCTGCAAATAATTATCCTCCTCTATTATGCACAAAAGCCATGCATCTATTCAATTCACCATGCAGGCCATTGACTTCCAGCTCCTTTAGGGTCCCCTCTCATGACTGTTTTGTAGCTCCAGGTTTACAGCTTCCACTCATTGATCCCATGTATCTGATGCTTTGAGCACAGTATCTTTAATTCTTAAACAATTCTGATACCTAGATAGTATTTTCCTCAATTTATAATATTAGAAGATATTTTGAGTAAAAAAATATAATAAAGTAAAAATGCAGTATCTATTTCAGCAACCAGTAAAGTTGTCCTGAAGACTTGAGTGTGGGGTGGCTTGTTAAATATGGATACGAAAGTACAATACTGAAATTCTGGGTGAGGAATAATTGATATTTGATAGTATACATAACTGTTTTTAAATGCCTAACTACCTCTACCCTAAGTGAAATCACAAATACCTGCTTATCCTCTTGGTCTTGGCCTGTTGCTCTACTCCTTGCTTTCTTAAACATGTGTTAAATTTAAATTCAGCAGTGCATATATACCATGGAATACTACTCAGACATAAGGAAAGATGAGATACTGCCATTTTTGATAGCATGCATGGATCTTGAGAAGATCATGTTAAGCGAAATAAATCAGACAGAAAAGTTAAGAACCATATGATTTCACTCATATGTAGGATATAAAACTGAAAGCAACAAATGAACATGCAAGAAAAACAAATAAAAATTCATAGACACAGACAACAGTGTGGTGGTTACCAGAAGGAAGGGGTAAGGGGTGGTAAAGGGTGTTTCAAATATATAATGATGGGAGATGATGTGACTTTGGATGGTGGCCAAACAATGCACTATACAGGTCATGTATCATAGAAATGTACACTTGAAACATATGCAATCTTATTTACCAATGTCACCCCAATAAATTTAACTAAAAAAAGAAAAGTAATTTAAGTTCAACACCATGTGTACAGGAAAGGCAGTCTTTAACTAAGTGCCAATTCCTAGAGATGGATTATTACCCTTAGAAATTCCAAGCAGGAATTAGCCTTCAAAAGAGGCAAGCACTGAATTCTCTTAATGTACTTTTTTCAAACTGGTCCCATCTCTTTTCTAATCTGGCATGCTTGCTTGTCTTTCTTCTTACTAGGCTGATCCCAGGGTAATTTACCAAAAAAAAAAGCTTATAAATTGCATCAGAATAATAAAACAGAAATCAATTTAACAAAAGTAATGATTGTATAGGTTTGAACCCATTAGAGTTAAAATCAAAAGACATAAAATATAAGCACAAGGAGTAAAAATATGATATTCTACATTAACCCATTACTGTTTTGTCCTTTTCTCTTTTTATTTTCTTATCATTGAAAAATAGAGTAATTTTTTTCCTTATGTTGTTTGTATAAATGGCTCCCATCCTACCACTAATGCAAAAAATCAGTATTTTTTCAACTAATAATATCACCCTCAACAATTTAAACTCTTATGATTACCATCCCCATAAATGTTCTAGAAAGCAGATTTCCCCATTGGGAGGAATGAGTTAATTCTCAGTTAATGAGAAGAATTCTAATAAAACATCATTACCTGTGAGAGGTTTGTTTCAAAATCATTTAACATACTTTCCAAGAAAGCTGGTAATTCATTATTTTGGGAAGATGAATAAGGGTATATATTTCTTTTTACAGTAGTGGGAAACTCCATGAATTTCCTTTGCTCATATCCTAGGCTCCTCTCAAAGAAAAATATGTACACTAGCACATATAAACACAGATAAGTATCATAAGCATAAGTAAATAAACAACACTATAAACCTTATAGCATGGTTTTCACATGCATATGATAACTTATAGTAAATCATTACCATTTTAGCTAAATAATAAAAAATTATTGGAGAAAAAATTAGTAAAGATTAAAGTAAAAAAATTGGTGAAAAAAATTAGTAAAGATTAGTAAAAGAAAGAGATAATTCTCAAAATCCAAATTCAACTGGTAACAAGAGTTCCATAGCAATGAAGCCCAGAACCTCAAGACAGTAATATCTCTCAGAGAAGAACAGGTAAGTCTTGGAAATTCTTATTAACAGTAACTGGAAGATAGAGAGAGCCAATGCCAGGAAAAGTTAGATACTGTGAAAAAAATTGGGGTTAACAATATAAATACACATTTAGGTAATAAATTCCAGGAAAAAATAAAGGCAATTGGTCTGAGAGAACAATTTTAGGAACCAGACAGAAATTCAGTCTTAGAGAAAAATGTTAAGATTAAGTCCTGAGAAAATCACTGTAGCAATGTACTAAATATGAGAACCAGAACACTGACATAGGAGAAGGCATTGAAAACTATTGCAGACTCTAAGTTCAAGTGTTATGGGGGTACTAAGCAAAAGCAAGATGTCTGAAAAGCTTAACTCTCAGGTTGGTAACCAATGTACACCAACTCCTCATGATAAGGACAAGGAAAAGAAGGTGACGTGGAGAGCCAAAGTGTCTGAGGGGCCAGAGCTTTGTTTTTATTTTTGTTTTAGCTTTTAAAGAAACACATTCTTTCTATCTATCATCTATTTATCTATCTATCTATCTATCTATCTATCTATCTATCTATCTATCTATCATCTATCTATCTATCTATCTATCTATCTATCTATCTATCATCTATCATTATTGTTCAATTACAATTACAGTTGTCCCCAGTTTCCCCCATTACTCTGAGTAGGGCAGGGGGAGACCTTAGGGGCTTTGAAGGAGCCAAAGTAAGGCCAGTTAAGTCCAAAAGGAAGGGAGGGCTTAAAAAACCCAATCACAAAGCCGAGGCAGGTTATAAGCCCCAGCGTGTGGAGCCAAGAGTTTAGAGTTGACCTGAGGGAACCCAGGCAGCACCAGGGCAGTTATCTTGAGGGTATTTGGTGTGTGAGTGTGTCTGTCTAGCTCAGTCGGTCACTGGACATTCTTCAACAATGTAGATAAAGCTCAGCCACTCCAGCGCTTTAAACTTTCCCCAAGAAGGCTTGGTTAGGGTGGCACTGAGGCTGCAGGTGGCATGTAAGTGGCCCCAGGTATAGATTGTAGGGCTGATCAGATGACCTACATTCATGCAGTCTGGTGAGAGGATAAAAGAGAGCTTCTCTATCTGTTTGCCTTTCTGTAGGCCATCTATTACAGACATTATGATGTGCATTTTTATAAGCATCTACCTGAAAAGAAAAATCAAAGTCCACCTTTTTTTTTTTTTTGGTCTGGAGATGCTAAATGAGATTTTCACAGTAGTGAAGTTCTTCAAAAATGACCTCATACATTAAAATCAGCTACCAATTAAAGGTTTGATTGATGTAGGGCAACACTATTTAGCAGATTTCTGTTTTCTGAAGTGTCTGCTGTGAATCCCAGATTTGGCCGTCAGGAGGTCGCAGTGACCTTGTGTTTGCATGAGCCAATAAAAAGTATGATGCTTACTGAAATGATTCATCAAGTAGGCTTTGGTTTTAAAAATAACTCCTGGTAAGCTAATTTTATTTTCTAGAGGTAGCTACATCATTGGTAGGCAAAGATAAACATCTGTAAACCCCTAGTTGAGCATTTGTTCTGGGAATATAACCATATTATTTAACAAATTTGACCGCCTACAAGAGGATATGTAGTCTAAAGATGGGTGTTACAAAGTTTGCTCATCTTAAGCATGTATCTTTCTTTAAAGAAAAATATTTCTTGGTGCACAATAATATTCTTCCATTATTAAAGTTTTGGGAATGCATAAATTTAGAAAATAAAAGATGTCTTCATTAGTCCTACCACAATTGGCATATTGATGTTTCCTTGGTACAGTTGCTCATTTTCAAGAAATAACTTTCATCTATATTATATATTACTTCACCCAGTTTATTTAACCTAACTTTATATCATTAGATTTTTATAATACATTCTTCCTAATTGTTTTTATTTATCTTTGTATTTATTATTTATAATGATTGCAGACTCTACCATAAAGTGACATGCCAAATTTATTTAACTCCTATATTGATTGTATTATATACAAAATATCTCCATTTACAACCCTATAAATAATACTTCTATAAAGAACATTATGCATAAAATATATTCTTATTTAGAATTTTAGACTACATTCCCACAAGTGAGATTAACATGATAAAAGTTTGACCCAATTTTAAAATCTCTTGATAAAAATAATGTCAAATATCATCTTTCCAAAAGAGCATTTTACCACTTCATTAATTTTGCTCAATTAGGAAATACTTTTTTCTTCTTTCTCCAAATGTCTGCTCATGAGGGTAAGGGACCATGCCTAGAGGATTAAGTTGGCTGGAGATAGTGAAGGAAATCTCAAGGCAGAGGATAGGTAAAAAGCAAATGCCAGAAAAGAGAGTAAGTCTGACAGAACACTGGGGCACTAAGGCCCAAGAAGTCAAAGGACAGGCCTGCAGAATGTCACAGCGTCTGTTCTAGACAATGGGTTACAGAGACATGGAGACTAAGAGTCTACCGAACAGTGAATCAATGCTGAGAAGGACTAAGATGGGCCACGAGCAATCAGCCAGAGGTGTAGGTCCACAAGTTCTTGTCTAAAAACCTTGGAACCAGGTGTGTTTTGAAATTAGCTGTTTTAAAATTTTTAGACTTTTGTAGACTTACATATGATAATAATATAGTATATAATACCACCGTAGCTTTGGGGTAATAGGAATAATAAACCATATTAATATTTTTTAGTCAAAAATTTAACTTTCGGTGGAATACCTTAAGATTCTAATTAGCCTAACATCAGAAAAGATAAGATTTTTCCACCAATAGGTTTGTTCTAAAGTTACAAAAAAGTGGCTTAGGCTTTCAGAGCATTATGGATTTAGGAAACACCTAAAAATTGTGCATATACATTGTCACTAGTGGTTTACTTTTAGAAGTGTGGTGCCTAAATAGATAAATTATACTGTAAGATCTAGATAAGATTTTAAGCTTATTTTTGAGGTTTTAAGTTTGTTTTTCTGTTTTTTTACAAATACATTTTCAAAAATCATATTTGCTTTAAGTGTACGTGGTAAGAGTTGAAATATTTTTTCTCTCTAAATTTTTATATTCAATGAAATACTAAAAAACAATATATATCTTATCCTTTGTCAATCAGGGATATTTTGTCTGCACTGTCTCCTGGCAGAAATTAGATTTTCTAAGCAAATGTTTTGATTAAATATATGGATGATGTAAATTATCATTCTTAGGAAAAAGATAGAAAGATTTACCCTTGGATTTATTCATTTCCTTAACAGTTGCTACTTTTCTCTAGTTTAAAATATATCCTTGTTTTGGTCATCATAACACATAAAAGGTAGCATTGGGTATTGGGTAATATACAAAAAAGTGACTGTTTATGAAAGAAGTTGGGATTTCCTTCTACTTTAAAAGTTACATTGTGGAAATCTTCTTTTTTCCTTCTTTATACATACAACTTGATCTTTCTTAGAAATACAAAAGTCATCATTATTAGACAAGAACAGTGGGAATATACAACCATAAGTCTAGGAGAGGTAATTTATTACTTATGTTGCTGTTGTTCAAATAGATAGTTTGCTGTCTATATTATTTCAAATGCTACAAAGCTATAATTCATATATCTTCTCTTGGTATCATATTCTTATTGCATTATCAATATTCACAGAATTTTGTTCAACTTCTTCACCAAATTATACCTGTTCTCATGTTTGAAGATTGTATTAGTCTTCAACTTTTATTTTCCCACTGTAACAAAACAAAGGTTCTGTTAAAGCACTATGCATCGAAAATCATTTCTATGCCCCTTGTAGATGGGTCAAAAGCAAAACACAAAAATCTAATAAGGAGGTAACAATAACAAAAATGGTAGAGATTTATCATTCAGTCAAATAGTATTTATCTAAGGCTATTTGGGTGAAAAGGCATAGTGTGGTGATGAAGAAACAAATGAATAAGTTAAATAGCATGAGTTGATGTGACATGACTCTTCCTCAGTGGCTTAGTGTAGTAGAGGAGGTAATATGGACATAGAGATTTAAGTTCAAACAAATCTGGGTTTGGGTCTTAGCTCCACCTCTTATCTATCTGCATTAGGAATTTTTTTATGGCATGAAACTGAAGCCATCTGTCTCATTTTTGAGTGATAATTATTAAAATTTAGTAGGATTCTTAAGAAAATTAAACAAAATAATGCATTACAGGTGCCTAACTCAGTTCTGGTCCTCAGTAGCAAGCACAAGTTATAAAAATAATTATTCATTCCTTGAAATAAATATTAAGTACATACTAGGTATAAGGAGACGTGAGGATGGACTATGCATAAAATCATGCCTGTCCTCAGAGAGTTTATATGCTTTGGAGAACATTAATTAAGCAACAGGTAACTACTCCATATCATAATAAGTGAATAACAGAGGCAAGACAGAGTGCTATAGATGCAGATGAAAGGGACCCTTAACATCACCATGAGGGGACACACTTAGCTATCCATAAAATTGAAATCCAACAAGTAAGTGGGAATTAAAGAAACAAAGAAAGCAGAGGAAGAGTGTTTAGCATGGAGGGGGAAAGTATATATACCAAAGGGAGATGTTCAATAGCACAATAATTTCTGAGCATTACAGCATAAGCCTGATGAGAGCATGAGGGAAAAATAGTGATGTGAAGAAGGATGGAGGGTTGGACTGGAATGTGTGTGTAGGGGGTGGGGTTCCATCCATGGGAAGAAGTCTGGCTTTTTATGTGAAAGTCACTGAACAGTTATTAAAAGTCTTTCAGCAGTTTAAAAAAAAAACCCTCAGGGAAGAAGTGGGGTTCTGATAAGTCCACAGGTGTGCTGGCACAAGTTGAGAAAGTTCCTGTCTGATTTTTTACATTTCTCTTTGCAGTAAATTATTCACTGAGAATGGGGCAGAAGGGGAGCATGGAATCATGGGATAGGTAGGTTTCAGAAGAGTAGTAAATTTTCCCAAATAGCTGAAGTGGGTTTGCTTTGACTATGAGGTTATAGAAGGATATCAGGTAAATATGGAGCTGAAATAGAGTGCTAAAATATGTGGTCTGGGAGGTATACTAACCCAGTTTCCTCCTCAAGGAAGGGTTACCACCCAGCTAAGAGGAGTGTATTCAGCCCATGGCCTCCAGGTGTCATCTCTGCCAAAGCCTGCTTCAGGTGCAGAAAGCTACCTCCCAAAAAACATATTGGGATTCTTCTTGCCTCTGGAGAACCCACACTGCAAAATATGATGATATCCATCTGACAATGTGTGTGACACTTTTTCAGCAGTTCTCAACTGGCCACATTTAGACACAGATGAGGTGGACTGTTGCCGCAGTCAGGGGTCAGGTGTCTGTCAAGCAGGTGAGGCAGAGAAACAACTGAGGATGTAGGTAAGTAAAACACTGAAGTTATGAATATGTAGTCTACTTGGTCATAGAGTACATAATGTCAGGAGATGTCTGAAGAGAGAGAGAGATGGTGCAGATGATTCCATGGACTAGAAGTAACAGTGGGAGTAACAAAGATATCCAATGTTAACTATTTTAAGAAATGTTATATATTTATTATAATGTAAAAGTTGATACTTTTGTTAAGAATAAACAGACAGCCGCTATGGTGTTTAAAGATATGGGTGCTCCGGTTGGGTATCAGATGTGATTATAAATACTGATCTGACAAATACTACAACATTGGGAATCTTCATCCTGTTTTCCCTCCACTCATAGTTGTCAGAGCCTACCAAGCTAGAACTAATTCTAGCCAAGAATTTAATGGTTTAATGTACTCTGCTTCCAGAGAGCGTTTAGTGTATAATAGGGGACTTTGCCTTCTTATTCAAAGGATCAAGACATGTTAAATAATCTTTTTCATACAAAATAAACTCAGTTTCATTAAAACTTACGTTAGATAATTATTAGATAATAAAGAGAGTCTCTGGTCTACCCAGAGATGACAGAAGGACTATGAAAAACAATGCAAAATGGTTTTAAATGTGCCTCCCCAGCTTTGATAGAAAAATGAATAACTATCAGCATTGTGCTTATTTGAGCTTTTAGTCTGAGCTTTCCCCTGTCTGCCCTCTGGTGGGACTAGTAATAAAGAAACTGACAAGCTAAAATAATTAGCTGCTAGAATTCACAAGAAAATTATGCATGAATCAGAGATGAAGTGAGATTCAGGGAGTTTTACTTATTTTACTTTACAAAATAGGGCATACTACATGTACTCCGAACAGCATGCTGGATGCAGTAGATTTTGGAGAATGAATTACTACAATCACATGAACTGAATATACAAAAATAATGAAGAAGACTTAAAGTCACTACTTTCCTTCACTATGTGTTTGTGTTTCTCTAAAAGGACTTGATTACAAATAGTAGTAAGAAAACCAATTATTTAACTGTTTTGCCTTGTATAGGCAAAGTGATGGTTTGATTTTCTCCTTTATCAATTTTTTTATCTTTTTACTAAATTAAATTATGATTTACTGGCATCTTATAGATACACACTCTTCTTCCAAGATCTGAAATAGATCACTTATTTAATCACAAAAAGTGCAATAACCTAAGTGTTTCATTTTAATATAGTTCTCAAATTACCTGCATGTTAGCAGATCTTGTTAGGTAAAATCACTGAATTTGACTGTGACATTCTCTTAGGAAAAGATGAACTAATATCTTCTAAAGTAAATCTGGAGTTAAGAAAAACAAACTTGTCTTTAAATCTAATGAAACATATTTTACAAATAACTTCTTCAAAAATTGTATGGTTGTCAACATTGAATTTACTTAAGTAAAGACAAAAACAATGAAATTGTGATCTACCATCATTGTTTCATAAACAGAAGCCTATTTAAGTTAAAAAAGGACAATCTCACATGTTAAGAATTGCATTTAATTTTGTGAAACACTTTATTAAAACTCACTGCATCTCCTAATCAGCATTTTAATGTTTTCCTAACACTGAATGCATTATGGAACTAACCTTTCACATTTAGCATACCCAAAACATTAACTTTGCCTTTTTTTCTAAAAATAATATTTTTGCCTATTCTTACAAAGTCACTTGGTTAGTTGCCATGATGGCAGAATGTCATTTAGTTGAGGGAAAATACTGGCAGATGTTGGTTTACGATTATTTTCCTTTTTTTATTAGTGATATTAAATGTTTGAGTTTCTATTCCTTCCATTAAAATAATAACCATAAGACTGTTTGTCAGTAGCATTAAGGTAGTGGCTTAAACCGGAACAGATTCAGCCCATCATTACAGAAAACCACGTCTTCCTGATGGAACTGGACTAGAATGGAATGGTACTTAAAGTCTTGGATTCCGGAAAGCCACCTGCCTCTGCTGAGGTATTCAGACAAAGACTCTTGGAGGCTGGCCAGGATTGTGCAATGCTCAAACCCATTGCTTACGTGTTTGACAGTAACATCTGGTAGCACAGATGCTAAATTCTAGAAAGCCATAATTATGTTGAGAGAAGGGAGAAGTTGTCTTACACAGTTATTATCATGCTTCTACCACAGGTATTAGAAAGAAGCAGTCATTTTGTATTCACCCACCAGCATATGTTTTCTTATTTTTGGAGATGAAATTTCTAGATCATGCCCAATACTGAGATTAAAAATCATTATGTGTTTTTAAGCAACAGAAAGGTTACAAAAGACCATAAAGGATATGATGAAAATGTGTTGTTATCTCCAAGTGTCTGTTCAAAAGCCATTGAGCTAGGTGCCAAAAATTCATAGTTGAGCCTATTCAAAGAAAAGTTGTTGACAGTAATCTCTCTTGGTTTCACACTCTATCCTGGAGCCACTCATAAATGAGACTGTCAGATTTTATACCGATGAAAGGAGCTTGTCTTAGCTTTGTTTAGCTCAGCTGTTAAGAATTCCCTTTTCCCATTTTTCTGTCTTTCTCAGACAGATTATTATTTAAAAGGTTATGGCAGGTGCCAGGACATCTATGTGTTGTTTGTCTTTAGAAGTAATGTCTTATATGCTGAGTGCACCCACACAAATAATGGCCTGGAATCTCATCATAATCTTCACCTCCTGGATTCAGAAATTGAGGTATGCAATTTGGTGGTATAGTAACCTGTTTAGATAGCTTGACTTAATTTACACCTGTTTGCCACAGTTATTGGGAACACACAGTGGTCATGTTTTAAAGAACATAAAGATGATCAAGGTGAGCACATACAAATTTTATTTCTCTGTGGCTCATTCTGAAAATCTGAACATAAGGCTGTTGTCCATCAATTTATATATTCTTTGCTTCATCAAATATTAATGATAGGGTGCAGTGTATAAGACATTCTGGTGTGTGCCAAATATGCATTAGCGAATGAAACTGACATAATCCCTGGCCTCCTGTAGTTGACAGGTTAGTCACAGGAAAAAAAATGCAAATGCCTTTGGGGACATGCAGATAAAGAAAATGAGGGAAGCTTTGAACTTAAGCCTATAATTAGTGGTGGAGGCTATGGCTAAAGAAAAGTGAATATTCTACTGGACAGAATTCAAATTCAAAATTCATTTACACAATGAGTCATACCTTATGAGGGAAAAAAAGACACACCTGGAGTCTGAGCACTTTACATGGCTCTCTGTTATGAGTTTGAGTTTCTCGTCGTGAGTCAGGTACAGATGTCTACTGTGAGAACTTCATCTGCTTTTTTGTCTCCTCTTTACCACTTGTTAGGTAATCAACCATCTGATCTCAGAGGCCTGGGAGAAATTAGCAACAGGGGCCAGGCTGAGTTTTCAGGTAACCATTCACAGAATAACTGCATTTTACCCAGAGGAGTAGGCAGAGACCTCTGGCACTGCCGGCCTCCCGCTGATTGGTGCCCACATTTGGCCTCATGGCTGTCTGCTCTGGTCAGTCAACAGTGCTGGCGGATATGCTGGTTTACTTCACTGGCAGTGGCTTTTCTGCCATCAGCCTTCTGTTTATCATCCTATAAACTGGGAGTAATTGTTTCCTTTATGGCAAACAGTTTACTTGTTTTCTAAAGGGTGAACTATCATGAGATTTACTTTAATGTGAATGTAGGTCAGACTACCTCTAGGCCAGAAATTACCATACTTTTTGAAAATATAGAAAACAACACAAATAGCAGTAATTTGACTGTACACCCTATATATACATATATCACTCTACCATGTATTATGTGAATAATAAAAATCTATGCAAAGTTATGAATTTTTAAAAGGATAAACTGTCGTAATATTTTTTAGCACACTTTGAAACATGGTTCTCCATATGCTACACATCAAGGGCTAAAAAATGATAATATCAACAACAATAAAATAACAACTATTGCCCTAGCTGGCGTAGCTCAGTGGATTGAGTGAAGGCTGCAAACCAAAGTGTCGCAGGTTCGATTCCCAGCCAGGGTACATGCCTGGGTTGCAGGCCATAACCCCCAGCAACCACACATTGATGTTTCTCTCTCTCTATCTCCCTCCCTTCCATCTCTAAAAATAAATAAATAAAATCTAAAAAAAAATAATAACACCTATTGACATTTATTGTTTAATACCTACTAGACATAGTTAACATCAGAGAAACGGAGTAATTACCAAATTTATTTTTAACTTATTTTGGTATAAAATAAAATCATTAATGTCTGCTTTACTACTGGCAATTTTTTATGGTTTAACAGATTAAAAGTAATGTCCTCTTTCAGAAATGTACTTAGCCTCTTCATGCCTCTTTTTTCTCCTCTGTAAAATAGAGGTCATGTATTACCTTTATTATTATTGTGTTGTTATTAGGATTAAATGAATTAATATATGCAAAGTATTTAGAATGGTATTGTTACAGAATGCTATCTACAAATAACATGTGTTTGTGTTTTTTTATTTTATTATTAATATCATAGACCAAAAAAATAAAACCATTTTGCATCAGGGTAGATAAGAAAAAAGGGATGAAGATTTGCGACTTGTCATCGTGTTTACTGTATTTTTCTTACTTCCAAGAAACAATGTAAGATATTTGACACCTAAATTGTGAAGAATTTAGAATAAAGATAAATTAAATAAAATATGAGAGAAAAATCAAGGTCCCAGATATCACTTTCCGTCTGATGACAGCCACTCTGTGAGTTAGAGAATTCATAGCAGATTGGAGTACAATGCTAACTTCAAATCTCAGTTATTTTTACGCAGTTGAAATGTTTAAAATTAGTAAGAGCATCTTTTGAGTAACTGTAATAAGAGGGAAAGTCAGAAAGGGGAGTTGAAAGTATATGAGGAAGTGAGAGGAGTTCTTCAGATTTTGTTACCATGAAGATATTACAAATTGGCCACATTCATATAACCTTCAGATTTTTCAAACCCATCTATGTTCGTGGGTCTCCACTCAGGCTACATGACAAACCATTGGAGAGGTTTTAAAACATAAGATGCCTGAGCCCCACCTCATCTCTCTGGGGTAGAGGGGTCTAGGTACCACCAGTTTTTCAAATCTCCCCAGAAGAATATGGAGTGTAACCAGGAAGAGAATCACAGGAGTGTTCTATATGTGCCTTGGCTAGTGGGTACCTGGGTTTTGCAATAGCCACAGCTATTGCCCCTTTGACACTTGCTGCTTACCAGGTATTAACCTGCTTCTCTGAAGTTCAGCATCTGATGCTCTAGGGCTCAAAGTGCTAGAAACAAACCTGGCTAGCTGTAGACAGAAGCTACAGAGTCTTGACTATGGCAAATGTGGTTCAAGAGGCTTCTGAAAATGAAAGGAGAGGAGAGTGAGATTAATAATAATATTTATAATGGGGGTTGTTTCGTGGCACTATAAGTGTACAGCAGATTGTTTTTTTATTTTTCTTCCTTGTTTTAATATATTTTCCTATTTTACATGGGTCTTGAATATAGCTGTATCATGTGTGATTATTTCTCAGACTGATGCCTTAATAAACAATTTGTATGTCTCTAGATACTTATATGTATTGCATTTAGAAGGTCCAGATAGTGTTTCTCAATGACTGTCCATTGGAATCATCATAGACCTTACCGGAGACAAAGTGATTTGGAATCTTTGAGGGCATGGGACACTGACACTGAAATGTTTTCAAAAATTCCCCAAATAGCAATGTGACCCAAGTTTAAGAACCATTTATTTAAGAGTTACAGATAAAACAATAATTTAAAAACAAATATGTATGCTAATAGAAATACAAAACAGCACAGTTTTAAATTCAACAAAAATTCTAAGGAAAAAAGTAGAATATATTCTTACAGAAAAATTCTAGACTTTCTTGGAGGTGATTATTAATAAAACAATGAGTTAAATTTATACCTTTTCAAGGACGGAGAGCACACTTCCCTAAGGTTGCTGTTGGAGGAAGTGTTCTTGTTTCTAGGTAAAATTGTCTGAAGTGAGTGTGTCTTCTTCAGCATTTTGATGCTGACCCAACACCTGAGCAAAATACTGAAGTGAATAATCGATTTGAAATGAGACCCTAATCCTCCAGATGTAGTTTAGACTTCATGTTCTTTATTTTCAGACAAATCTTTAGAGAAAGAGTTCTACTATCTCAGTGAAGATAGTAGTAATAATTTCCTGCATGAAGTTCATTATTTGAATCACATAGGGAAATGGGTGATTAGTATATTTATTGGATTACATATAAGGTAATCAATATTGACTATGTTTATTATTCCCTACATTCTTTTTAATTTGAGCACAATGTTGAAATCACTCTCCTCACTTGTTTTGCAAGGTGTAAGACAAGACAGGGACTCTGGAATTTGGTGTAATAAATGGTTTGGCCTATCCTGTGCTTCCTATGTGCTTTTAAAATGTTATTCAATGATAAAATATTGAATACATTACCAAAGCGTATTCTTTTTTTAAAGATTTTATTTATTTATTTTTAGAGAGAGAGGAAGGGAGGGAGAAAGAAAGGCAGAGAAACATCAATGTGTGGTTGCTTCTCACATGGCTCCCACTGGGGACCTGGCCTGAAACCCAGGCATGTGCCCTGACTGGGAATCGAACCAGTGACCCTTTGGTTCACAGCCCACGCCCAATCCACTGAGCTACACCAGCCAGGGCCTAAAGCTTATTCTTTATTAATTAACTTACTTTGTAGTAAGAAAAAATGTACTAGGTAGTCTGTTTTTTCAAATAATTGCTGGAGGGCTTTCAGAGCTAGCTCTCACCTCCCTTTAACAATTTAGAACTTCTCATGTTACTCTATGTATTACATACCTAGTTGGGTATAGCTGACCTGCCAAAGGCACAGGAAGCATACCTCCAGAATTACTGTGTTCTAGTTAAAAATGGATGTTTTAAATTAGCTGGTCTGTTATGTATACCCCACTGTATTAGGTTTCTAAAAAGTAGAACCAACAGGATATGTGTGTGTATGAATATGTATGTTTCTGTATATTTATATATATGCACACACATATTTATATGTATATATGCATGTATGTGTATATTTATGTATGTATATATGGAGAGAGAGATTGTAAAGAATTGACTCACATGTTATAGAAGAGAAGTACCACATGTGCTGTCCTCAAGCTGGAGGCCCAGAAAACTAGAGAAATAGTTCCAGTCCAAGCTGGAAGGTGTGAAAACCATAGAAGCTTATGGTGCAAGTCCCAATCTGAGCAGAAGAAGACAGATGTTCTAGCTTGAGCAGTCAGACAGAGAGTGAATTCTTTCCTCCTCTGCCTTTTTGTTTTATGTGAGACTTCAATGATGGACCAGGCCCATGTACACTGGGAAGGACAGTCTACTTCAAGCAGGCTACTGATTTGAATGCTAATATCATGTAGAAGCACCCTCATAGATATACCCAGAAATAATGGGCACCCCATGGCATGGTCAAGTAAGCACATAAACACATAAAATTAGCCTTCATACCCACCTACTTGGATTTAGTACAGTAGTGTTAATCAAGTCAGGTCCAAGTCATTTTTTAGCACCATGATGAACAAAACCACTGCTACATTTCCAGTGTTACATTTAGCCTCTTTCCTCCTTCTCTATATTTGTCATTAAAAATAACAAGTAAGAAGCCTATAAATTGTTGTCAAAGTACCTGGCTTCTGTCAGCATCCTAGAAAATGTCAGTGTCTGGTGAAAAATTCAATAAAATAATTTTTAAAATCAAAATCTTAAAAGAAAATACATATTAGCCTTGGGATTGTTTACCTCAGAGAAGAACAAGGAATCATGCCTTAATTAGGATTCTCAAATTGACTGTAATCTCCCCATATTTAACTGGATGTTTTTCTCATATCTTAGTTTCTATTCTTTGGGGTGCATATAATATGTTGCAATTTGTCACTACAGGGATGTAGTGATTAACAGTTTCCTAAACAACTCCAGGTCTGTAGTTGATTGGCGTATAGAATCCATTCTTTCCCAATCCTGAATGTACTATTCATTTAATTAATCAAAATGGAATTTTCCTGGAAAAAATGAAATGGATACTTCAAACTCATTGTTTTAGAAGAGGCTTATATTTCCTCTTTGTAGAATTTTTTCAAGTATTTTTTTTGTGAAAGAAAAGGGTCTTTCTTTACCTAAATCTCTTAGTTTGGAAGATTTCTTTAGGTGTAGAACCAGAATTCAGGTGAAATCATTTATTTCTTCAGTCATCAAACAGTTGTGTGCCTGCTATGAGCAAGGTACATTCAGCTTTTAGCTGCATCATCATCTTAAAATTCCACAGCCCAGTGCTTTAGGCACATACATGTCAGTAATGTTACCAATTCTGTGGCCTCATCTGATGAGAAGGGAAGTCATTCCTGCATTCATCTCAGAATAAGGTCAGTTTTCACCTCAAGAAGAAGAAGCACAAACTCCCATGACCATTCATTGTGGTTTATCATATTCCATTTAGCACAAATGTTACACTATTCTGAACAGATAGCTCAACAGGTGAAATGATCAGCAGGAGCTCGGAGCTTGATGGCACTTTGTATTTGTGATCTAAGAAGGCAGGTTGGATCTGCCCAAGAAATGGGAGATAGAGTTTCTAGATTCATGTGATGGTGGATTTTGGGTGGATGATGGATTCTGACAGGGCCATAGGTGCTCAGCCACTTGGCCAAACCTTATTCTGGGCGTGTCTGTGAAGGTCTTTCTAAAATAAATTTGCATTTGAATGAATAGACAGTAAAGCTGATTACCCTATGCATTGTGAGTGGGCATCATCCAATCTATTGAAAACATAAACGAATAGAACAAAAAGGCTGAGTCATGTGAGTTCTTTACATGTTTTGGAGATCAAACACTTGTCTGAGATATCATTGACAAGTAAGTTCTCTCATACGGTTGGTTCTCTTTTCATTTTAATTCTGTTTTCTTTAGCCATGCAAAAACTTTTTTATTTTGATGGGGTCTCATTGGTTTATTATTTCCTTTATGTCCCTTGCTCTAGGGGGCATATTGGTAAAAATATTGTTGCCTAGAATATCTGAGATTTCCCTACCTATGTTCTCCTCTAGGACTCTTATGGTGTCACAATTTACATCTTTTATCCACCTTGAATTTATTTTTGTGATAATATAAGTTGGTGGTTGAGTTTCTTTTTTTTTTTTTTTTGGCAGTGGACTTTTACAGTGGGGGAGAGAGATTGGGATTAACCTTGGATACAACAGGAAAATGTAGGAATTTATAGCCAAGGAACAGGGCTGTGATCAATGGAAGGGATACCGTCATTCCTCAGTGCTCTTGAGGTAGTAGTTCCAAGATCCCCATGGATACCAAAATCCAAGGGTGCTCAAGTCCCTTACATAAAATGGTGTAGTATTTGCATATAACCTACATGTGTTCTCCCATATGCTTTAGTTTTAATTTTTTATTTGGAAGTCAGTTATTTTAATTAATGAGCTGATGCCTTAGGCTTTTATATTTTGACCAAATTATACTCTTGCAATCCCTGTTTATTCTATTACAGCTGTCCCAATTTTTCCCCCTTTGACCTCCTCTGCTGAGCCCACCCCCAGCTCTCACAGTCAGTCCCCACAACTGTTGTTCATATCCATGGGTCCTTCTTATATGTTTTTTAACAAATCCCTTTCCTTTCTTCCCAGCATCACCCCCTCCCCTCTGGCAGTCAGTTCCATGCTTCCATATCTCTGATTCTGTTTTGCTTGTTGGTTTATTTTGTTCATTACATTTCTCTTATTAGTGAGATCATATAGTGTTTGTCTTTCATCGACATCCTCCCATATACTTTAAATCATCTCTGTTTATTGATACTTATTATACTTAATGCAATGTAAATGCTATATAAATAGTTGTTAACACAGTATTGTTTAGGGAATAATGACAAGGAAATGTCTGTACATACACAATTATCGCAGGCTTAATTGCACTCATGCATTACTTAACAAAGGGGATGCTTTCTGTGAAATGAATCCTTAGGGGACTTCATAGTTGTACAAACATTAGAATGAATTTACATGGCTTGGAGGAGTAGACTATTACACACCTAAGCTATATGATATAGCCTATTGCTCCTAGGTTACAAGACTGTATAGCATCCTACTACACAGAACAACACAAGTTTAAATCAAGCACAAGAAAAAATGATTCATGTGATTCTAGATTCATGAGGTGATCAAGAGACTTATGAGGTTTCTACCACAGTAATACAGAATGTTATTTTATAACAAAATTTTTATAAGTGAAAGAGTAGCTTCTATAATAGTAATAAAAAGGATAGGGTAGTAAAAACATGAACCAGTAGCATAGACATTTATTATGATGATCAGATATCATGTACTGTACATAATTATATGTGCTATAATTTTGTAGGCCTAAAAGCACAGTAGCTTTATTTATACCAACATCACCACAAGCACGTGAGTAATGCATCACCATGTTTTACAATGGCTATGATGTCATTAGGTAAGTTGTTGGGTGATAGGTGAATTTTTCAGCTCCATCTTAATCTTATGGGACCACTGTCTCTATATGTACTTCTTCTTTAACCAAAACATGGTTATGCAGCACATGACTGTACATAGTGCAGGTCAACAGCAGTGTAACTTCCTTTGGGGACACTCTATTGTTATGAAGACACATCAGTGGTAAGGGAAGATTCTGGTTAAGTCTACATGACAGAATTCTTCCTGAAGGTAGGACAAAGTGATCAGCCATCACTTGGGATAGGAAGGAGCGTAAGAAACCTGACTGGTCATTGAGGGTGATGAAATATCGAGGGTGGGGTATTCTGGTTAAACTGACTTCACAGAATTCTTTTTTTTTAAAACAGTACCCCTTTTTTAAAGATTTTATTTATTTATTTTTAGAGAGGGAAGGGAGGGAGATATATATATAGAGAGAGAGAGAGAGAGAAATATCAATGTGCGGTTGCTGGGGGTCATGGCCTGCAACCTAGGCATGCACCCTGACTGGGAATCGAACCTGCGACACTTTGGTTCGCAGCCCACGCTCAATCCACTGAGCTATGCCAGCCAGGGTTGACTTCACAGAATTCTTGATAAAATTGACCAATACAGAGATGAAGGTGGAAGCTCAAAAGTCGAGGCCTAATTAAGGAAAGAACTCAGAGGTGCCTGAGTATTATTTGTTCAAGGAGAGAATCTTTGTCCCCTGTTAAATTAGTCAAGAGTCTTGACCAGTCCCTCCAGACAGTCTGTCTGCCTCTGGTCTCCCCTTGTTTGAAGACTGTCCCACAGGTTAGGTGGGAAAGATACTTTCCAAGAATGTTGGATTTGCATATTATTAAATTTAATTTGGCAGTTATTTTTGAGTACTGACATCTCATGTTTCTCTGTTGTAGAATAATTGATTTTTTTCTTATCCTTGGCATTAAAGTAGTTTAGTCAAGCATTTTATATATGGAAGGCTTAACTAGTACCTGCACTGGAAACTAATACATGTGAGCACTTTGAAAATTCAATTGATTATAAAGGATTTGATTAATCCACTCCAATACTTTTTTCTCCATTTTCTTAAGCGTTCATAAATATACAAAAGCAAAATAAACTCTTTAAATAATTAATTAATTAATTAATCAAGAGTCAAATATATGCAGTATTTCACAAATATGCAAATAAAATCAGAAAATCAATTATAAATATTAACCTTAAAGAGGTTCATATTATCTATGATCATTTAATTTTAATATTAATTGTAAGGTCTTAATGTTCAAACAGATTTGGCATAAAGTGTAAACTGACTTTTGGGTTAAAGGCTATTAAATGTCCCTTTTTCTCTGTTTCTTAACCAAGGATTAGCACATTTCCTGTCCGTTAAAATTAAATGACCTAACTTTGCTTTACTTATAAGAGATCACATTTTTTATACAAAATGTCTTAAGTTCCCTTCTTCCACCCCAGAATATTAAAAATTTGTACTGCACTGGGTTGTGGGGTCTGCATAGATATCCAAAAGAATGTAAACTGCAAATTGAAATTTCATCCTGAGGTTAAATGGGTGGCGGAAGGGTGGGGGACACATTTTGCCATGTTTATGATGGAATACCAGAGGTTTCTCTTTTCTTCAGCTTTGATTGATTGCATCTGTTTTTCTTACACAGGTAATTCAAATTATTTGTGCCTCTTGAGTATATAATATGAGCCAAAGTTGCACTACATCCTCATACTGTTTGCAAACTCTCTAAGTGGTTCTTGCCAGGAACCAGCACTCAAGGGGAAAGTTAATATGCCACAATATTCAAATAGCTTGATTTCATTTCATTAAAAAAAAAAGCTTTGTCAAGTTAAAAGTGTAAGAGAGGCATATCTTAAAATTATTTGTTCATATTAATTTGTAAATTTGACTTTTTCTTTTTCTCTTTAGGCAAACTAAGATACATGTAAAATATTTAAATATTTTAAATTAAAAAATGTTTTATTTGTTAGTTTCTAACCATATAAATATGTAAGATCTCACTCTTTAAGAATACAAATTATATTTACATTTGAAGAAAGCCTAGATAAATTATACAGCTGGGAACTCACCATATCTTTCTGTTCTTAAGGCTTGAGCAAGGGTATGTATTACAAATAACCTCTGTGATTGAGTCAGCATGACATATATTGTTTCTGAAAAGTATCTGAAGTGAGCTACTCTGTTCACTTAGTTCAAAGAGGTAGGCAAATCTTGTGCTATGGCTGAGGTGTATATGAAATAAAACTGAGGTTGTGAATAGAGGATAGATCAGAATGGACTTGAGTAACTGGAAAAAATTGGCTAGTTTTTTATTTTAAAAAGCTTATTTATGATGCAGTAAAAAAGTTCAGAATATGTGTTTTCTCTACCTCCAGATTACAAAAACATATTTTTAAAAATCTATGTTCCATTTAAATGGTGAATGGCACATTATTCTGAGACATTTAGGTGAAAAGTTACAAAGGAGATCAAGTTCTGGAATAACATAATTTTATTCAAGATTATTTCATATATGGATGCAGCCCAAGTGTCCTTCGATAGATGAGTGGGTAAAACAAATATGGGACAATAACACAATGGAATTCTACTCAGCCATAAAAATAAAGAACATTTTATCCTTTGTGATAGCATGGATGGACCTGGAGAATATTATGTTAAGTGAAATAAGCCAGTGAGAGAAAGATAAATACCACATGGTTTCACTCATATGTGGAATCTAATGAACAAACTGAACTGACAAGCAAACAGACACACAACTAGATGGAGAACAGATGACAGTTAGTAGGTGGGGGACGGTTAAGGTGTGGAGGGATTAAGCAAAATGGAAAAAGAACTCATGAACATGCACAACAATGATGTAATTGCTGGGGGAGGAGGGTATAAGGGTGTAAGGGGACTAAATGGTAATGAAAAAATGCAATAAAGATGAAATTAAAAAATTAAAAAATTAAATAAAATACCGAAAAAAAATCACATTGATAAGATACCTTAGGGACTTGACTCATGTGTATCAGTTAGTTGATGGTAAAGTTGGTTTTCTCATTTTCTCCCTTAAAGTTACAAAACTTATCTATGACCTTGAGGACTTATTGTAGTTATTTTTAAATGTAGTTTGTGAATTTTTTTCCCTCGGTGGCTTCTTTTTGTGTTATAGTCACTTTAATTAGAAATGAGGGTGAATATATTGAGACTTTTTGGTAGCTTTACTAGGCAAGTTTACCATGAAGTAAAATTGGTATAGCCCAACAACAAAAAAATTAATGGGAGGATGAAGGAGAGCCAGGATAAGGCTGAGAGCATACCATAATATTCACCCATGTGGTGGGAGCAGGGGAGATGCATGAGCTTACATTTCTTCATTCTCTTATTACCATAACAGTATCCATTCCTGTATCCATATCCATAAAAAGATCCATGGATCTGGGACTGATATTTTTTCACTTCCTATTACATTGTAAATTGTTTTATTTTTCAGTCCCTGTATTCAGGCTTATGTGGTAGAGTTACACAGCTTGTTTCCATACTTTGCACCATTTGGTTTGTTCAAGCCTTGTGTAAGTACCATTGTGGCAGCTATTCACACAATCGGGAAGGAAATTCGATGATTCATGGATGTACTCAAGAAAGAGCAGAGACTGTGTTTGTTCTTAAGAATAGTGCAAATATTCCACTCTCAATAACATAGAAATTTGAATGTGTAACAGGTTTTTATCTTGGCATTTTTTCAGAAAACTAGTTTTATCAAAGTTCATAAAACAAGCACTACATGTATTTACATGCTTTATATGGGAAGTTAAAAACCTGATTACATATTTTACCAGGTCTGGTTGCATTTTCTTTATTAAATCTAATGCATTTTAAGAACTAATATTAAGTCCAGTTATAAGACATTATTTGAAAATATTTTTATTGTTTTCACATTCACAAAATAAATATATGTGCATTAAAGAAAACTGAGATAATAAATATAGCCATGCAAGAAGAAAATGAAAAGAAGCAGTAGTCCAATTTCTCATTCCAAGTTAAAAAATTATATATAATTAATTATATATCATCCATTTTATATATATATACACACATACCTTTAAAAAGATACATGTATTGTAGCATCCAGCAAACGCGAGAACAAATATCGGAGACTTTCAGGGTATCAAAGATGTTACTTTATTGGCCGAGTTTAACCTGCGCAGGGGCGAACTCTCAAAGTGTCCAGCGACGCAGTGCCCACAAGGAGCTGCAAACGAGAGACGCGCCAAGTGCTTACAACTACGTCCTTATATAGGGGTGGGCAAGCAAGCGTTATACAGAAGCAGACGTGACAGTTAGCAATTCGCTTACAAAGACCGCACGCAGGAATTTCAAACCAAGCATTCTTGCATAAAGCGGGAAGGCAGGATGTTTGTTCATTAACCTAGTAATCTCCTGGCTCTAGCTAGCTAGGTTCTTATTTTCTCATTAAAACTACAAAGCATTGCTTATCTAGCCTACCCAGGGGAGAGCATCTGCTTGACACAGGATGTTTGCTTAACTGCACTTTGTCTCTTTTATCATTTCTTTTTAGCTACAATGTGGTTCTTGTTTACTAAGGTTAAATTTAGTTCTTAATTTCCTTATTCCCAACAGTATATGTATACAATACATGTAATATATATGTGTGTATATGTATGTCATGCCACAAACATATTATATATAATATGTAAAATCTTTAATCTTTCTTAATAGGATAGGCACCTTTCCCCCAGATATGGCTGTTGTTTCACCAGCATTCTCTTCCTCTTCTTCGCCTCAAATAATTGTAACAAAGAAGTGAAAAGAGGAAGCTGGGAAACTGATTTGGAGTAATTTAATTTGTTATAATAAAAAAATGTTGATTTGAGTATTTATAGTATTTCAAATATTTTCTGAGGGGTAAAAATGGTACAGAAGTGGTAACTAAGTATATATTGAAAACTGGCTAGTATAAACTAAATGCTAAGGTTTAGTAATATCTGTTATTCCAGATAGAAAAAAATGTTAGCTGGCAAGAGCTCATTAACAAGATACAGAATTGAGAGTACTTGTAAAATATTAAAGTGCATTGATTAAAGAAAAGGCAAGCTAACCTCTTTATCTATGATAGCCATGGAGCTAACAGAGTTTTGGGACATCCCTCAGGAAGGGCTTTGAAAACCACAAAAGGAATTTTCTAACATGCATCCACTCCTGCATGACTAACACCTTGAATTCCAACCGAGTGTAACAGAAAACAAAACATTAGAAACACTTAGACTTTAGACAAAGGTAATACATTACCTTTGAAAATTTGGTGCCCTCTGATTAGAATTATTTTCTGCCACATACTCTTGCCATGTATGAATTTAGCAAGCATTTATTTGTTCCCCTATGGGGCAAGCAGTCCCGTGGAAGTGGTGGAAATAACAGTCTCTGTCCTCCAGGAGCTTACATTAGATTCCTAATCTTTCATTACTCAGTTCACATGCTACTTCCTCTGTGAAGCATCTCCCAACACCCAAGCTGAAGCAGATAATCTGTCCTCAGGCTTCCACAGGACTTCAGAAATAATCAGTTGTCACTCACATAATGTGCGATGTTTCAAAATCAGTCTTGTTCACTAGACCATGAGGTTCTTGACAGTCAGATTAATCCTTGAATCTCCAGTGCCTCACAAAACACATGGTCCAAAATAAATTCTTGATAAATGCTTGTACAGTTAATGAGTAAATGGCAAATGAATCAACAGAGTATCTTTAGCACAACTAAAAACAATAAATTTATATTCTAAAATTTGCAGCTTAAGGCAGTTATAGTTAAAAGTTTATGAAATCATGAATTTGGAAAAATATATAATGATAGTAAGACCATAACACATGCCATTTTTATAAATTTGTAAGAAAAGTCTTGGATTCCCCTCTCAAAGTCTTTCTTGAAAATAATGAACTTGGGATGTGGTGCTAAGGGAGTGCAGTATAATTTCTTACCTGTTAAATTGTTTATCTTGTAAACATCTACACATATTGTCTGTGGGATGCCCACCCCTTACCTTTTCTGCACCCTTGGGCACTCTCCCTGCACAGAGAGGGACCTCAGGCTTAAGAGGTGTGCTTAGTGCTCTTAATGCCCTTCACTCTGATCAAGTCTCTCTTCATTACTATTTGCTGATATTTTTCTATTTGCTCTCCATTCAACATGTAGACTTCTACACTAGTCTCACAACTGTGCTCCTATTACCATCTTCTTGCTCTTTTAATATCAGCCATCATCAACAGTCAATGGACTCTGCTTCTTTTGTCTCTTCTTTGTCCTGTGAAGTTCATTTTTTTTTAAACTCATCTATTTCAAATACTTATTTGAATTGTCATGCACTGGGGTTTTTAAGCACAATTTCTTCAGTCATGACTTAGAACATCGAACTCCTCAGATACAACTTGCCCAGGAGTGTGCCTGTCCCTTTCTTCACTCAATGGCACAAAAACGTGTCCCACAAACACAAGCACATACATACACAAATTTATTTTATTCCCCCTTGTGCTTCAAGTTCTAACCCCATTTTCCTGCCTTCCAAAATGTTCCAAGGATTTGCTTTCACACTCTGCATTCATTCCTTCCAACTTATTCTTCACTTCTTTCACTCTGCCTTCTCTCTCCATTCCAGTGTAGAACAATAATAAATGACACTATGTTGCTTCCTATCAGAAAACCCTGTGGACATCTTTTTGTCTTTATCTTTCCCAGTCTCAAAGGAGCATTTACAATTCTTGTCAAATCCTTCCTTGTTAAGAAACACTGTCTTGTTGATTTCTAAGACATGATACTTTCTTAGTTTTTCCTCCAGGGTTGTCTTCTCTCTCTAGGTGACCACATCCATTCTCTGGAATTTAGTTGCATTTTTCTGCTGATAGTTTTAATGTTTGTATATGTCTGCTCTTGTTCTCCCGGAATTCAGCTTCTATCATTTTGAATATAATAGCTTCTTGACCTCTCTAACTTTAAACACAGTATCTCAAACTTTGCATATATGAAATAGAACTCTTAATTTTCCCATCACAATGCCATAATGCTTGTCTAGTGTTACTTGTTTTAATAGCATCACCTATTTTAAAAGATAATGCATTTTTAATATTACCTGATTCAATATCATCTAAATTTTTAAAAATAATTACCCATCTTTTCAACCCCCAGCTCATGTCCTTGCTGAATACCTACCTCCAATGACTTTTACTACATTTAAAATAAAATGTAAGCTTTTTATGTGGCTTTCAAAGTGCTACATGACTTGGCCCTTTCTTACGTTTGCCACTTTATCTGAGGCCACATCCTCCTCAGTCATCATTCTGATTTAAATTTCTGAAATATGGGAAGCACTCAGGACCAGCTATATAATTTGTGAGGTCAGTAAAAAATTTAAGTGCAGGGCTCTCATTAAAAAAAATCATTAGGAATTGCCCAAAACAATAGAGCACGAAGCCAAGCACCCACACTTCTGAGCATGGGACTGTGTGCGATAACACAAGCTGCACACCCATGAGCGTGCATTCCCACTTTATGGTATTCGGGTATGCTGTCCTGGATATGCTTTCCTAAGCCTTGAACTGTACCCTTCACTCCTTCCAGCCCCTCTGCCACGGCTGCTCTTTCAGGTCCCTTACATTTCATGTGGAAAAGGGCATTTCTGCAGACCTTTCTAACCACTTTACCGAAAGTAGAGCCTTCCCCATAACCACATTGTTTTCCTTTACTTTCTATCACAGTGTGCTTTTCATTGATTTTACTACAATTATCATTATTTACAATAATGTGTTTCTTATTTGAACTATAGTATAGATTATGATGGCATGATGATAATCACTCACTCATGTACAAATGACCCAAAATGAATAATCATGAATTTATAATAAAAAACTAGCTACTGTGAAAAAATGAAAGTAATTTGATAGAACTATTTTTTTTTCAAAATTATATTTCTACCTCGTTATTATATTGGGAATATATGGAAGAAACATGCCTTGGGTACTAAGGCAATTATACTCTATAATTGAGAGACCTTGGACCAGTAAACTAAATTAATAAACTCTTTTTATATAACTATTCTTACAAAGATCTGTGTCAGTGCTAAAATGAAAACAAACATACTAAACCCAGAGAATTCAAACCCAAGAATTTTAAAACTCAAACCCAGAGAATTTTAAGGAATTAGAAAGCCAATGCTATTAGACCTTTTATAACACATGTAAACTTTTACAGATACAGATAAACTAGATTATATAAATGTTTTTCTGACAACAAGAAGCATAAATATTCTCCAAAAATGTTTTTCCTGCAAAGTCAACAAGAGAAATTTCCATAATTTTTAAGATACAGTGAAATTTTGACCAGTATTATATGATATAGAAAGCAGTTTTAACTTTAAAAACACTTTAAAAATTATTATTGCCATGCAATAGTTCTCTTTTGATAATCTAAAATCTGAAAATACTATATTAAATGTAAACATTTTAATTACACTCAAAATCATTTATGTAGTTTCCATGAAGAGCTGAGATAATGAAATCAATTTATAATTGTCTGTAATGGTTCATATTAGGATTTTAAAATGGAGATCTAGAAAATAGATTCAGTCCATTAGTTTTGTTCTCTTTACCATGAGCTTGTAGTTATTTATCTCTCATTAAATAGTTAATACTTCATGCTATGGATGCCAGACCCATGAAAAGTTTTGGGTTATTTTTTATCACCATTTATGAGCTAGGATATTATTGTTATTCTAATATAAGATTAAGCATTACAGTATACCCAGGGAAAACAGAGATGATTAGATGAAGAGTCCAACAGGGTTTTTGGAGCTTTATGGATATTTTTAAATATGCATCATTCAAATTAATTACTACTTCAATTTATTACCAAAAAAAATTAAGCCCCCAAAACCACATGGAAAAATGAGATGGAAGTATGGAAGATCTTAACTATTAAGTTGGATCAGCTATTAAACACTATTTTTAAAATGATGTAATCCTAAAGACAAAAATTTGTTTTTAAGTAAAATAGAGAAATAAGCTTTCTCTAAATGCTTGGCTAAAATATATGCATTTCAGTGATTTTGCCACCAATTATTTATGTTTTTTTAATATTTATATCTATATATTTTTGGGTTTTTTTTGAAATTGGTATATGAAGGCATTATTTCTGGATTTAGAACAGCTGGGTTTGATTTCTGGTTCTGATACTTACTAGTTGTCACCACAGCCAGGAAATTTACTTTCTGTATGTTTCAGTATTTTAACTGGAACAGCCCTAGAAGTGTGTGGCTTCATAGTGGAGAGGGAAATTGTAAGGACTAAATAAGATAATATACATATAACCTCTTGCCACACACACACATGTGTGCATGTGTGCATGTATGTGTCTGTCTAGAGGAAGTCCAGCCATTGTTAATATAACAAGAATGGTTTGAGTGACATGATGTAATATGGCAGCCAAGGACAGTGGACTGGAATGCCATGTGTGAACAGTGATGACTTCACTGTACTAGTCAGTGGGGGCGGCAGATGCCATTGAGTGAGCATGTGTACTGTGTGGCCATCACATTCAATATGACTGAGTGAGTAGAGCAGTGATTCTGCATCAAATTTTGCATTAAGCTTGAACATTTCTCCATGGAAACTATTTAGATGATTCAGAAGCTCATAGCTATAGGCAACTGGTGATTGTCTGCTTCATCACAACAAGGTTTTCAATCTCTCATCACATCTTCTGCAGAATTATTTTGGCAAAACATCAAATCACTCAGGTGACTGAGCCCCACTGTAGCCCAGATTTGGCACCCTGGACTTCTTACTTTTCCCAAAACTAAAATTACCTTTGAAAGGAAAAGATTTCAAACTATCAGTGAGATTCAGGAAAATATGACAGGCAAAAATTGACAATTGGCAATTAGGAGAACTGTGGGAGGTCTCAAGGTGCCTACTTTGAAGAGGACTGAGGGGTTATTGTCTAATGTACAGTGTTGCTTGTATTTTGTATCTTTTTCAATAAATGTGTCAATTTTTATAAGACTCTGGAAACATGGTTGAAAAGGTTTATTGCTTTTGGTTCAATGTGATATTCTCATTTTGCAAGTATTTTTTTTCCAATGCTGGGTTCTTCTTTCTTTTTATTTGTTCTTTATTGCTTTTTGCATCCTGTTCATTATGTATCACTTGTCATTTTCTGTACTGCCAGTTTGAAAATATCCCAGAGTATATCATTATGTAGGTTCAACCAGACTTGATGATAGCTATTTTTTTGGATGAAGGCTATTCAATTGATTTGTGACATGTGGCATAGGAAGAGATACCTAGAGACAGATATTGTTAACTTACTGATATAGCTTGCAGTTTCAGGTGGTGGTTTACATAGTTTAACATCATTTTCAACTCTCTGGTTGAGATTATTTCAAAGCATTTGCTTTATATGAGTGAGTCCTACACATTTTATTCCCTTATGTTAACTTTTTACAATCTGGTTTGGTTTCACTTAATAAAAGTGTTTTAAATTAGCTTACTTTGTTAACAACTTTTAACTCCATTTTGATTCATATTGTATTGCTGTGTTTTTCTAAGTAACAGATAGGCAATTTTGTTATATAATGTACTTAAAATGAAGTCTTTTTCTGAAACTTTATTTAACTTCTCTTTTTGAACCAAAAACAAACAAATAAATAATAGAATAATAATTGTAAAGTTATACTATTTTTGTTAATTTTCTATATTTTTACAATAGCACATGAAAATAGTGATTTGCAGGTGATTTTTGTCATGAAATCTTTATAGATAAAATAAGTTGTGTCATTCACACAAAGTGCCTAGAAAAGAGATAAAAGTTACCCTTTTTGTATTTGCCACTTCAAAAATAAACCTATACTCTTCTATGATATAAGTGCTATTCTATAAATTTATCCTGAGAAAGTTAGCAAGGATTCATATGTAGATTAATGTACAAACATGTTAATTGTAGTAGTATTTATTATAGAAGTAAGTTGGAAATAAAATGTATAGTCCATATTAGGAAAATAATTAATTAAATGTGGAACCATTGTATAACTTAATGTAATATTGCCACTAAAACATGTGTTTATTGGTGCATTTTTAGAATATATTTATAAAGGCCATAAAGCTATAAAGTTATATATTTAGTATGATTCAAGAATGGAATGTGTAATGTAAATGAAAGACTGGATGGAAATAGAACAAAATGCTAGTAATGGATAGTATCAGAGAGTGACAGTACAGATCATTTTACTTTATTTATTTTTTTAAAGATTTTATTTATTCATTTTTAGAGAGGGAAGGGAGGGAGAAAGAGAGAGAGAGAGAAACATCAATGTGAGGTTGCTGGGGGCCATGGCCTGCAACCCAGGCATGTGCCCTGACTAGGAATCAAACCTGCGACACTTTGGTTCGCAGCCCATGCTCAATCCACTAAGCTACGCCAGCGAGGGCTTCATTTTACTTTTTTTAATTTAAATTTCCCCTATTTCCTCAGTTTCCGTAATATATCTGTGAGAGTATAAAGCATAACAATTATTATTAGTAACACTAGTAACTGTTAAGTTGGATCAGTGATAATTAGTAACACTGCTTCATTTAGATGTTACCTATTGCTCTGCTTAGCTTCCTTCTTCTCCAGTGCACTCAAACTTCCTAGCTGAAAACACAGTGATCAATAAAAGTTGTATCTATCTTTCTGTCTTCCATGTTCTCAGCAGAGTAAGTTATAGATAGCAGTATGTAGTATATAAAGTCAGCAGATGTGTTAAATTGGACATTGGACATTGTAACTATAGTCTATGAATTAAAAACAAAAGTTTTCTTAGATCTTGACTCCTGAAAAAATAATTTTCAATATCTTAATAATAGACTTGTAAAATATACTTTTTAAACTTAATTACTTATTTTATTTTTTTATCTCTAGACTTCCAGTGGCATATAATTACGTTTTTCTAAAGGAATTTGTTATATCATTGTTCTCTTAACCATCTTAAAACATTAGAGCATAAAAAATTTTAGAAAGATCTCATAAGTAGCACTAGTGTTTAATATGCTACCCTTTTTTTCAACCAGTAATTCTACTCATTACCATATATATACACCTCCATCTAAACAGCTTTTTATATGCCAAAATTGTTGTTTCAAATATTTTAGCCAACATTAGCCATTTGTGTGGTAACATATTTTGATGGATGACAGTTAATTTTTTGCAGCATTTCCATTATATTTTTAAAAGCATGCACAATCTAATTGCACTTTTCACATTGTCCTCAATATTTTATATTAGAGTGTGAAAATTGAAAATTTTGTTGTTGACACAAGTGATAAAGAACACTTTTCTTGTACTAACTAAAACAGAAGATGAAAATAATTAAGCATGCCAAGTCTTTTTTAGGCACAATTGGATAGTTATTGAACTTATACAGCAGCTAGTTTTAACTAGGGAGGAAAATTAAAGATCATAATAAAAAGTCTGGTAATATATATGAGTAGAGGTTATATTTTAAAAATGGTACATATATCCTGGGAGTTTACATATATAATTGTGTGTGTGTGCTTGTGTGTGTATGTTTATCCTCACCAGAAGACATTTTCATTTGCTTTTAGAGAAAGAGGAAGTGGGAGAGAGAAAGAGAGAGAGACGTAGAGAAACATCAATTGATTGCCTTTTAGTATGTGTCTCAACCTGTGATCCAACCTGCAAGTTGGATATGTGTCCTGACCAGGAATCAAACCCAGGGCCCTTTGGTCTACAGGATGATGCTCCAAGCAACTGAGCCACACTGGCCAGTTATACTTAACATTAAATAAATAAATTATGTGAGTGTGTGTGTGTATAATTATGTAGAAATATTCATACATATTGTATTTAACATGTGTATGTGTAAATTTTGGAATAGAACACCAAAGTTTTAAATCTCATGTTCCAATTTTTCTCATTTATTTTTTGTATAATATTAGGAAGATATTGTGGCATTAAGCAACTGAAAATTCAATGATCATCATTTTTAAAAGTAGTACTGTAAGAAGGTGGTCTAGTTTTATTTTTCTGCACATATCTGTCCAATTTTCCCAACACCATTTATTGAATAGACTATCTTCAGCCCATGGTATGTTCTTACTTCCTCTGTCAAATAATAATTGGTTGTAAAGCTGTGGGTTTATTTCTGGGCTCTCTATTCTTTTCCTTTGGTCTGTGTGTCTGTTTTTATGCAGTATTGTGCTATTTTCATTACTATGGCCTTATAGTACAGTTTGATATTAGGTAGTATGATTCCTCCAACTTTGTTCCTTCTTCTCAGAACTGCTGTTGCTATGTGGGGACTTTTGTGGTTCCACATAAATTTCTGAAATATTTGTCCTAGTTCTGTGAAATTCATCATTGGAAACTTGATAGGAATTATTTTGAGTTTATAGATTGCTTTGGGTAATGCAGATATTTTAATGATGTTAATTATTCCTCTCCATGAACACAGTGCATACTTTATTTATTTGTATCTTCTATTTCTTTCTTCGATGTCTTTTAATTTTCCGAGTACAGGTCTTTTATAACCTTGATTAGGTTTATACTTAGGGATTTTATTCTTTTTGCAGCAATTGTGAATGGGATGGTTTTCTATATTTCCTTTTCTGTTAGTATGTTATTGGTATATAAAAATGCAACTGATTCCTGGGTATTAATTTTGTATCCTGCTACTTTTCTGAATTAATTTATCAGTTTTAGTAGTTTCTTGGTGGAATCTTTAGGGTTCTTTATGTACAGTATCATGTCATCTGCAAATAAAGATAGTTTTACTTCTTCCTGTCTAATTTGGATGTATTCTATTTCTTCTTCTTGCATGATTGCTGTGGCTAGGCCTTCCAGTACACACACAAGAATAAATTCAAAATGGAACAAAACTTACATGTTAGACCTGAAGCCATAAAAATCACAGATGAAAACATAGGTAGCAAAATCTTGGATATTGTTCATATTTTACCTGATATATCTCCACAGGCAAGGGAAATGAAAAAAAAATACATGAGACTACATCAAACTAAAAAGATTTTACACAGCAAAGGAAACCATCAACAAAAAGAGAAACCACAGAATAGGAGAACATATTTGCTGATACTCAAAATAAGGAGTTGATATCCAAAATTATAAAGAACTTACAAAACTCGACCCCCCAAAATAAAAACCACCCAAATAAAAATGGTCAAAGGACCTGAACAGACCCTTCCTAAGAGAACATTACAGATGGCCAATAAATATAAGATGGCCAATAAAAATGTTCAGTTTCACTAATCATCAGAAAAATGCAAATTAAAACCACAATGATATATCATCTCACCCCTGTCAGAATGGCCATCATCACTAAATCAACAGGCAAGCAGTGGTGTGGATGTGGAGAAAAGGGGAATACTTTTGCACTGTTGATGGGAATGCAGACTGGTGCAGCCACTGTGGAAAGCAGCGTGGAAATACCTCAAAAATTAAAAATACATCTTCCTTTTGACCCAATGATCCCAGTTCTGGGAATGTAATTGAAGGAAACCAAAAAACACTAATTCAAGAAAACATACAAACCCCTATGTTCATTGCAGCATTATTTACAGTTGCTAAGATATGGAAGCAGCCCATGTGTCCATCAGTAGATCAGTGGATATAACAGCTATGGGTCATTTACACAATGGAATACTACTCAGCCATAAAAAGGAAAAAGATTTACCCTTTCTGACAGTATGGACCTGGAGAAAATTAGCTAAGTGAAATAAGCCAGTCAGACAAAGACAAATACCATGATTTCACTGATGTGGAATCTAATGAACAAACTGAACTAACAAGGAAAATGGGGACACATTCAACGATGGAGAGCAGGATGATAGCTAGTTGTGGGGGCATTGAGGAGGTAGAGGGGTATAACAAAAAGGAGAAAATTCGCATGGACATGGACTGCAGTGTGGTGATTACTGGGAGGAGAGGACTATAAGGGGACTAAATGGTTAAGGAAAAAATATATAATAAAAGTTAAATTAAAAACAAAAAAATCAGTACTGAATTTTGGTTTTCAAATGTATATTTAATCTTACTTTTTTGTTTTCATTGTATCAATGAAAATTTTATGACCCAACATTATAGAAATCAGTTTTATGAAATTTGTTTAAGAATCCAAGAAAATTTTTGGCTTTTGACTAAAAGGTAACATAGGATACAGTGTCATATGAATATGCACGTTCATTTGGAGCCATGTTTTCCAGACAGAATTGTTTTTTATTTTAATTCTCCAAATTAAAACTTAGGTCACTAACAATTGAGTATCTATCTTTAATATGTAAGCAGCTTTCTCACTATCCCATGCATTCTAGTCGAAGATTACATTTTACTCTTCCAACTTTTGAAGATAGTTTTTCTTTTTTTTGGTAACGATATCATTCTTTGTATTAGCTTGTATTTCTTAACAGTGTTTTTTAAAGATTTTTTTATTTTAATTGTCGTTCAAGTGCAGTTTTCTGTCTTTTACTCCCATCTCAGCCCACCCCCTCCCAGGTGCTCCCCACCTCCCTCCCATTTCCACCCCCACCCTGTAGTTTTTGTCCATGTGTCCTTTATACTTGTTTCTGTAAACCCTTCCCCTTTTCCCGTGAAATTCCTTCCCCTCTTCCCTCTGGTCAGTGTCAGCCTGTTCTCTATTTCAGTGTCTTTGGTTATATTTTGCTTGTTTGTTTGTTTTGTTGTTTAGGTTCCTGTTAAAGGTGAGATCATATGGTATTTCTCTTTCACTGCCTGTCTTATGTCACTCAGCATAATGTTCTCCAGTTCCATCCATGCTGTCACAAAGCATAGGAGCTCCTTCTTTCTTTCTGCTGCATAAAATTCCATTGTGTAAATGTACCAGTTTTTGATCCAGTTATTTACTGATGGGCACCTAGGTTGACAGTGTTTTTTAATATCTGACCGTTTAACTGCTTTGTTCTTTAGTTTCACTACACCTTAATTATCTAATTTTTTTATTTTCTGGTTTTTTTGTTAATTTCATGTAATTTTATGTTCTTCACATTACACCATATTGCAATGACATGGATGTGAGTTTTTAAAATTTGTTTCATTTCACCCAGAATACTTACTACTGTACTTGCTGTTTCAACAATTAATTGAATGATGTACAATAATTGAGTTGGCCTTTGCTTTTCTAGTTTAGTTGTAATAATTTGATTATCTTTTCTAATTTTCAGCCAATGGTATAGGTTGTTCATATGCTCACTCACTATATAGAGTGATCTAATATCAGATTCCAAACATACAGGAATTATCATCTTAATATTCAGATGTCATACTGAGAAGAGATACATATTGGCACAAAATTAGATGTAGCAGTGAATCATAAAATATGTGCTTTGTTTCTATCACACATCTTCCAATTTTATCTATGCTTGCCATCTTTTTGTATTGAGGCAGTTATTTATGTGCTAGCAAATATACATTATGGTATGCTATTCATCTGGAAACTGCTTTGAAAAGACAACATTCTATTTTGATGTTATAAAACACAAATTTTATAAAGCCCATTTTCATCAAGAGCTGGTTTATTTGAATCTCTGCATTTCATACTGAATGATTTTTATGTTTGCATGGGTAAAATAATTATAAATATATTTTCTGTGGCCATAGAGCTGTAACTCTTTCTTCTCTCCTGCCTTAGAAAATGTTAAAAAACCCTTAGACTTCCCTGCATTTGCATAAATCATTTCTTGTCAGACAAGTGCATAGTAATCAGTTATTATGCTATAAGAGCAACAGGTAGACTCAGTAAATAGAAGAGAAATACTTACACAAAACGGCATATTTTAAGCCCTAACCGTCTGGTAGATTTGCATTTAGATCAGGCATTGTTTGAGAAGATCTCAGAACATGACTCTTGTAAATAAATTCCAGCCCCCCATAGATGGCTGCATTCTAATCTCTCCAGTCTCTGAGCATGTTACCTTACGTGGCAAGCAGGACTGTGTAAATGTGATTACATTAAGGAATTTGAGGTATGATTACTTTGGATTAGTTGGGTAGAGTTGATATATTTTTAGTGTTTTTATAAGAGAACAAGAAAGGCAAAGAATTAGAAAATGAAATGTGATGATAGAAGCAGAAGTGGGGGGGTGGATAAGAGAGAATGAATTTGAAGATGCTACATTACTGACTTTGAAAAGTGAAAGAAATGGATTTTCATATAATCCTTCAGAAGGAACACAGCCCTGTGGACACCTTGATTTTGGTTTTTACCTTATAATAACCCATTTTGGACTCTGACTTCTAGAACTGTAAAATTATAAGTTTGTTATGTTTTAAACTTTTAAGTGTATGGTCACTTCTTACAGCAGCAATAGCAAATTAATAGAGCAATCATTCATATACAGGAGGACAAACCATAGGAAAGAAAATCTACCCAAAGTTTAATTACATCTAGACAAAGATCATTCTTGAGTATCTCCCTTCTTCTCTGGGATATTCTCTGAGAGGTGGACCACTTCTTTGGACCTTTCCTCCATGCCTCAGTACAAGCATTCCTGTCCAAATCACAACTCTCTTTCTGCTTCAGCTTCCCTTGTTTGTTTTTCTTTAATACCTTACATGTCCCAATGATCTCCATCATACCTACACCCACCCCCATCACCATAAGGTTGTGTTTGATCTCTGTGCCTACAGCTTATGAAGTAGCTATCTGAACTCTAATTTTATTCATACCAATATCTCTCTTGCCATCAATCTCTTCATCTCTATCTCTACTAATAAGATAGTTTAAACCTACTAATAAGATAGTTTAAACCTACTCATAGAGAATATTGTAATTCAAACCTGCATATAGAGAGGATTCTAAATGCAAACCTACTTACAGAAGATAGGTTTAGAGTAAGTAGGCCTTCCTGACCCTAGTTATACCATTCAGTTTATCACTAGTGTAAAACCATTAGAACTAATTCAAGAAACAGTTAAGAAAAGTAGCAGTAGTTGGCTATTTGAAGCAACTGATTAAATTTTTAAAAGGAACAATTGAAATAAATGTAAAATTATTGTGCAAATCATGATACAGAAGAAGCAGCTGTTACATAATTTATTCTGACTTTTTATTTCAGAAAAGAACAACAAAAATCATAATGGGACCTAGTATAGCCTAAGCTCCATTCTAAGTAAATTATACATATGTGCATTTAATTAATTCTCACAACAACTCTGTCTCCACTTAATGCAAAAGGAAACTGAAGCAGGAGAGAAGTGAAGTGAGTCTCCCAAGATCATACGACTGGCAAGGGGCAGAGAGAGGAACGTGTGGGCGTGCACCTGTGCTCATGCACACAATATATACACTCATAATCTACAACCTGTGGTAGTATTTCCTAGGGCTGTGAGGTATGCTCTGACCTTAGGCTGTTAGTTTAATTAAGATAATATTAAAATACCTCATGCACTGGTTGCAGTATAATGAAGTAATTTGGAGCACAGGCTCTGGAGCCAGACTGTTTGTACATGGCGCCCAGCTCTCAGAGAGCATTGCTCCCATAGACACGTCATTTACCCATGCCAAGCATCTGCTGCTTGGGGCGATAAACCTGTGTGTGTCTAAGTATGGTTCAGGGAATTGATCTATGTACAGTATTTTGGAACATTGTTTGACACAGTGCTATGTCAGTGTTAGCTTATCATTCAATTTTAATTGAAGTAAAGTTATCTGACAAAATGGGCATTTTCATAGGAAAATGCTTATATACATATTTCTAAAAAATTATTTATTTCATTTGTCTTAAATGTACATTTTGGTCCTCATTATCATCAGTCAATGTCAAAGAAAAGTATCTAATTTAAACTAATCTGGCCAATTATGTATTTATGTGCAAACCTGAGATTGATTCACGGTAGAAATGATGAAGTCAGGTTATTGTAGAGTTGAGTTTTCCTTCTCTCTGAAGACAGCCAGGAGACTCAGAAAGAAATGAATGTGTTAATGCTAGAGTAAACAAGGCTTTAATTCAATGACTGTTAAACTTTAAAATATATTTGAATGATCTAGAGGGCTTGGTGAAACACAAAGTGCTGGTGTGCATCCCCATCTGACTCTGTAGATCCAGGAAGAGGCTTGATAACCTGCTTTACTAAAAGCTCCAGCCAGTAATGCTGTTGGGCCAGGGGTGATACTTTGAGAAACAGTATTTAAGCCTTCAAGCCATATCAGGACCCATTTTGTGAAAGATAAAATTTTTAAGATTTGTTTTCTTGGCTTGCATTTTAAATGACTGCTTAAATTAGAGTAGTGAAGGCTGCATTATGTTAGAAAATTTGGACACATTAATACCTATCAAAATATGAAGATTATAGATTTAATGGTAGATTTTCTATTGTGAGAAATTGTGTCACTTTTAAATGTTACTTGGTTGAGTGATTAATTTAAAACAAAGGGGTTATGAATTTTTATTAGCTTCTTTTTTAACACTATAATATTTCTTTGTCTAAAAATACCTACCCTCCTTGATCTTCTAGCTAAACTCACTCTAAGAGTTACTTTTAATATTTTTCTGGGGTGCATTCTCTGACACACATGAAGTAGTTGCTCTTTTCTGACTTCTAACATATAAAATATACTTCCATTTATGCACTGACCAAGTTGTGGTTTGATTTGTTAACTTATATATTTATTCCTCTATATTTGTCTGTATAATTCTAGCAACTAGCTCAGCACCAAATATGAACAACACTAAATATATGCTAATGAATGACTAAGTAAATAAATGATATCTAGTGTGTTGTGATAACTTCTGACCTCTGTTAAAGATAGATTGAAATATAGAGAAATATATCTATATACAGGGTCAGGTGTGAATAAGAAAGTCATAGGCATGATTTTTTATTATAAAATATTTTATTACAAAATCAAAAAATGTAATTCTGTAACATAACAATATCACACTCAAGCACACCATATGACATTTTAGGTGGAATGTTCAAATTAAAACTATAAATTATTACTCTACCAGCCACACTCAAGTAGGCATTACCTCTGCTGGACCCAGCATAAATAGAGATTATTTATAAATATATAGATTTATATATAAATAGATTTATATAGAGATTATGTATAAATAGAAATTATGTATAACACATATATCTAGATATAGATACAGATATAAAGAGGGAGTGATCTGTATCTACCTATCTTTATATAAATGGAAAGCAAGAGAGAGGGAGGGAAGGTGGTAGGGTGGCTATCAGAGTGTTCTTTACCAAGACTAAGGAAATTATTCAATATAATTTACTCATGAAACATCATCTCACATTAATGAGGTTTGCATGATGAAATCCATATCCCAAAGTACTTCACTGATTCTTCTCAGAAGTTCAGAATACTTGCACATTAACTTCTTTTGTAACATGAATATCCATGTAGTGCTGGTGGTTTCTTGGAAACCCTTAGATACTTGGAAAACTGTAGCTATTTGTGTGTTCTATACACATGGTTTACTTTGGGAGAGAACTGACTTAGCTACTGTCACCATTATAAAAATTTTGAGTGAATTGCTGGCATTACATTATTTTTAAAGATTTTATTTATTTATATTTAGACAGAGGAGAAGGGAAGAAGAAAGAGAGGGAGAGAAATATCAATGTGTGGTTGCCCCTCATGCACCCACCACCAGAGACCTAGCCCACAACCCACGCATGTCTCCCGACTGGGAATGAAACCATCTACCCTTTGGTTCACAGGCCAGTACACAATCCACTGAGCCACACCAGCCAGGGATACATTATTATTTTTATATTTATTGTGGGTTATTTTGTTATGTTTAGACTACTTTACCAGCTATTCTAGTTTGATATGGGCTAAGCACTAAAAATCTATTTTTGACAATCAGTTTGATTTTAAAATATGGTTATGTATAGATTTTTATTTGCATTCAGATTCACTGACAATAGTAACTCAAATTATAAGTACATTTCAATTTCTACAATTGTCTTAATTGTTTAGACTAGTTTTTTGAGGCTCATTTTGCAGGCCATAAATGCTTATAGGCACTGCAAACTAGGAAAAGGTAGTTGTAACCTACAAAATGAAAATATCTAGCCTATAGTTAACATACACTGACTATGTTAGAATACAGTTGACTGGTGAACAATGTGGGGTTTAAGGGTGCCAAGCCCCACCCCACAGTAAAAAATCTGCATATAACTTTTGACTTAAGTATAGTTGTCCCTGGGTGTCCTCAAGGGATTGGTTCCTCCTCACTCCCCAGATATCAAAATGCATGGAAGCTCTAATCCCTTCTATAAAATGGTGTAGAACAATGCATAAAGCCAGCTCCCACATCCACTAATTCTTAACTATAGATCAAAAACACATGCTGTATCCCCAGGTTTTGAATTCCAGATGCAAAACCTGGAGATACTGGAGACCATCTGTCTATTTATTGAAAAAATACACCTACAAGTTAACCAGTGTAGTTCAAACCTGAGTTTTCAATGATCAATTGCACATTGATTTAGAAACATTGAATATAACATAAATATAATTGTGCTCTGAAATATGTCTTTGTCAGCTTTGGGTCTGTAACAAATGCCACAGACTAGGTTGCTTAAACAACTCACATTTATTTTCACACTTCTGGAAGTTGGAGTCTCTAAGATAAAGATGGTGGCAGATTCGGTTCTTGTTGAGGGTCTTCCTTCTGGCTTGCAAACAGCTGCCTTCTCCCTGTATCTTCACATGTCAGAGAGAGGAAATTTTGGTGTCTCTCCCTCTTAAATGAGTGCCTCTTAAAGGCACTCATTCTATAAGATGAAGGCTTCACACTCATGGAATGACCCCATCTAACAGTAATTACTTCCCTAAGGCATCAGGTTTGAGGGTTAGGGCTTCAATGTAGGAATTTGGGAGAGGAAAACATACATTCAGTCCATAACAGTATGTATTAATAATTTATTATTTAGATTTATTAAAATGAATAAAGAATGAAAAGAACATCAGATGGTCTTTCTCTTGACATAAGAAAATATCTAATATAATTACACATCAATACCTTATAATAGAGTTATCCTTACAGTTATATCTCCAACATGGCCTTTTCATTGTTCTAGGTATTATTTATAAATCTGTTACCATTAAGGAAGTCCAATTAAGATGAGCATAAAATTATAAGAGAATTTCAGACCTTAATGATTGCTAATGAGATAGTAAAATCATGCCCACAGAGCATCCCTCTGGGAAACATCTTAGTTCAGCTCCCATGTAGCATATCTGTTGGTAAATGCTTGGTAATAAGTAGAAAGAAGATAAAAAAAATTTAAATCTACACCATTAATCCATGGAATGAGAAAGAGTATTTCTGCCATTTTTCCAACTACTAGTTATTGTCACCATGAATACTATTTTAGTTATGATATATAATATAATATTTATTGATATTATTGTTCCAAAAATGTGCTATTCTTATGTGGTAGAGAGCTTTATAAATACTTTAATCCTTAAAGTGGATTTATATGGTAGATGCTTTTATGATGCTCATCTTACAGATGAGAAATATAAGCTCCAAAAAGGTTAAACAATTTGCTTGAGGTTGCATAGATAGGAACTAAGTGAGCTGAACATGAGCCCGGGCCATTGAACTTTAAAGCTATTTGAATTACTCTGGTGCCTGTGAATGAGCATCTGACCAAGTGAACATTTCTGCTGGGTTTCACACCTCCCATGATATTTGGAAGCACCTGTGTTCTTTAACATCTTTGTCTCTTATCATTTTGTTGGGGGGTATAGTATGGCAGAGAATCAAAACATGCTCCCTGTGAGCTAGACCCATTGATGCCAGGTTTCCTACATGGTGTAGTACCAAAAAAATCTTATACATTTGGAAACAGTTCATTTCACATCGCATCCCTTGAGTTTCCTGTTTCCCAGGCTAAAATGTCCTTTTTACCTTAATACAGTTCTGATCCATATTACTTCTTACTTTAATAGAGTCGGAAACCAAGTATGTGTCAAACAATTGTATTTTAGCCATTTTCTTGAAAAAGCTAACTTTGGGAGTGTTGTTTTGGTCACCAAGTGGCCATCCTTTTTCCACCCTCAAAATGAGAATATACATTCTTTCATGTGTTCCAAGCTCTTCAGGTTTTTGCCTTTATACTGTGTTGCTATTAATTTTTAATTAAAATTAGTAGAAATTAAAATGTATATTTAAACATTCTCTGATTATCTGATTTTCTAACACCATCACTTCTTATAAAGCAGTGTCTCCTGTACTATTATTAAGATTGTCTCTATATGTTCTTCGGAAGTCCATTTGACCCTCTTTGCACATAGGTCTGTGTGCCCTATTTCTTAAAATTCTTATTGTAGGACTGATGCCATCTGGCTGAATCGGGTTTGCAGGAGAATGAATTCAATTCTGTTAGATGAATTCTCCTTTAGAGACTCAGAATTCTTCTTCCCTTTAACATTAAGGCCTAAGATGCTGGATGAACACTTGAGTCATCTAAGTAAATGTGAGCGAGGGATGCTATAAATAGTCAAATCCACAGACAATGACCCAAATTTATTTTAACTAAGCATTTACTCTGTGCTATAGCTTTTAGCAATATTGTGACTATGTAAGTACAATTGAGTGTTTTATATTAATGTTATTTTATTTCATAATCCCCTTTTCTTCTCCTGAAAATCTTGAGAAGTACTGAAATTTTACTATCCCCCCCCAAAAAAAAAGCAACAATGGGCAACTGAAAAAGTCTCATATATGTGTACAATAGCCTCTAAATAAGTGGGGGTTAATTAAAGCTGTTTGCTCTTCACAGTGCTTGATAGATTGTTTTAGTGCATGCTTTGAGTTCGAACCCATAGCCTACTGCTAGGATATGGAAGAAAATGCTCTGGCTTTGGAATGTCACTCATTTAGTTGAATGCTGACTGTCATTTACTAGCTGTTATCTTGAGCAAGTAACTGAACTTCTCATTTGACTTCTGATTTTTTTTTCCTTGTACAAAACCAGGACAATACCCTCTACACTGGCAGCCTTAGTCTAAGGACTGGATAAGAAAATGCACATTAGGGACCTACTACTGTGCTTAGCAAATAATTGCCTCACAGTAAATAATAGCTATTATTGTCATTTTCACTTTTGTATGGTAGCTTATACATTCTGGTTGGTGTTTAGGACTCTCGTTCCTTTTGCCTCTGAGTCTTTTATAGATGAGGGAGAGGAAAAGTCTTTGGTATTTCTTGACTGCGGAGTGATACTCAGTTTTTTGAAGCAGACTGCTATTACTTGTCACATGCCACACCTGGTAAAGGCTTTGCTGCAAAGAAGAAAGAGATCCTATAAAACCCTTGAGACCCATAGAGACCTACTGGGGAGACCACAGGCATTCTTATGTATTCTGGTAAATTGGGACAATACTCGATATTACTATAAAGCTAAAGATGGACGTATTCTATAACCCAGCAATTCCAGTTGTGCTTCCTAGAGAGACTGTCCAAATGTGCACAATGAGGTGTGTGCAAAAATGTTCTTAATCGTGTAGTGTATAATAGGAAAAATACAAAGTAAAATGTGTCTCTCTCTAGCTATCTAGGAAAATTTAAGTACATTTATACAATGACAGTGAAAATGCATGAGGTAATTTTTTTTGGTATTAGCATTGATGAATTTCACAACCATAGACTGAATAAAAAAACTATATGCAGAAGGATGCAAGCAGCATGACATATTTATGTTTTAATATATCAAATCAGTATTACCTTGATATAAGTTATAGATATGTATCACAGATATATAAAAGCATAAATTCATACATGGGGATAATTAATATCAAACTCAAGACAGTAATTTTCTATGGGGAAGCAGGAGTGTGATTGTGGAAGTAGAAATGTCTTATTTCTTAATCTACTATTATATAATTATTTTAAACCTCTTCTATGTCTAAAAAATTTAATAAAATAAAATAAAAATAAAATACAATACTGTAACATGTCAATTATAAATACATAGTCAAAAATAAGCTTTTGGAACTTGCTCATTGTTTCTGTTATTAATTTTACTAGGTCGTATCTTCTAGAACTTATACCTTATATATTGCATTATTTTTATTCTAAAAAATTAAATTTCTATGTTATACTCATTGGGTGAGATTTCAGCATCCAAATTTTAGAAATCATCCAATTTTCACTTCTAGTAGTCCGTCTCTCTACTTGTTTCAACCTAATTATTAAGCAGTTGGAGGTGTCAGCCTGTGATATTGAGTGGCGTGACTTACTAAGGCACAAGTTTAAATATCTGGCCATTTGAGTGATGTCTGACATATTGTAAATGTTGAAGAGATGAACTTGGAGGACTAAAATGAGGAAAATTACTTGAATTTTAGTGTCAGTCTTTATTATGCAGTAATTTGCACATGACCATTTTATGTTCTAAGCAAATTTTCTTCCTGGGGTGGCCTTTCAGCCCCAGCTTTGACCTTCTCACTGTCACACAGGGCTCCCAGGCACCAGTCACACACTGACTGCAAGGCCTTCATCAGATGTTCTACCATTTCCTAATACTTTTCTAATAATTACACAGGTGGCAAACACAAGGCCTATAGGCAGAATCTGGCCTTGCACCCTGTTTTATCGGGCCCAGCACCTTGTTTGTACCGGGCAGCAACACTGAGCTCCATGCCCTTAGTTAAGGAGTACATTTATACAGTCCTAAAATTACATTCAGCCCTGTGAAGGCAACCATGAGGCTGATGTGACCCCCGGTGAAAGTGAGTTTGACACCCTTGGCCTATTATTTTAAATATTACCTTGCAGAAAGAGATAAAGAAATTAACACCAAAACTGTTAAACTGTTTCTCTTACACATAACTTCCTGTGCTTGTATTGCTTCTGAGTGTAAGCACCAAGGACACAAAATTTTCTGTCAAAATATGCAAAGCTTTTGGTTATTTCAGGGTCAAATTTCTTCAACTGCTTATCTCTGAAGAGTTCGTTGTCATTTTGATCTTTCTACTAGCACAAGTAGGTTTTGTATATCAGCAATTCTGTTCAAACAAATTAAAAGACAGTTTCACCCTGGCTGGTGTGGCTCAGTGGATTGAGTGCCAGCCTGCAAATGAAAGGGTCTCCAGTTCAGTTCCCAGTCAGGGCACACCCTGGGTTACAGGCCAGGTCTCTGGTCAGGGGCACATAAGAGGCAACCACATATTGTTGTTTCTCTCCCTTTCTTTCTCTCTCCCTTCCTCTTTTTCTGAAAATCAGTAAAAACAACCTTAAAAAAAAAAGACAGGCTCTTTCTAGAGTTCTGCCAGGTATTACATCATTGCAGTGGAAGGACAATGAAGAAAAATTCCTCCACAGAGGGGAAAGCAAGACTTATACATTGACAAAAAAGGATCACTTTCACAGTTGTTTAAGGCATTGTTTAATTTTCTGAATTTTTATTTTATAATACATACAATTTAAATTCACGCTGCTTGGTAGCATCCAAGAGCTGCTATTTCTGTTATGTCACACTGGCTACTTCAGTTGGTAAGTACTTGATAGCTGGATTACCACTCACCCAGGAGATACCTTTGTGCATTTAAATCCAGCTAGTCATTCATTCATTCAGTCAGTTAGTCAGTCATTCATTTCATTAACATGTTTAAAAATCTACTGTACATCTTGTAATTGTTGCCCCACAGAAACTAGCAGGAATAGAAATAAACACAGATACAAACAATTTCATAACAGCAAGTGCCTTAACAAAAGACTGAAGATTGATTATTGCCTATCCCTGCTTCTTCATTTGTGGATCCTAGAATTTACATGTTTTATATAGCTTTTCATTTTATTATGTGTTCTAAATTTTCTTTTTATTGCATTGTCATTTAAGTGCAGTTGTCTCCATTCCCCCTACTTCCCCCCAACTCTTGATCCTACCCACCTTTGGCTTTGTCCATGTGTCTTTTATACATGTTCCTTGATGACCCTTCCCATTTTCCCCGTTATCCCCTCCCCCTGCATTTTCTTTTACTCACCCAATATTGTAAGTTTTAGGTTTGAATCTCTTCTTCTTTGTTTTTGTAAAAATTTTTCCATGAGTCTTTGATTCAGCCCAGAACAATGTAGATTGTAGAATGAAATTATAACAAACTATTATTTTACTCAACATATTTGTATCACCTCAATTATATAAAGACTGATATTTTTACTAGTTAAAAATTATTTTCAGCCTGTCGGGCTACCAGGCCACCATGAGTTACTACTCACAGTATGGCTATCCCTTGAGGATATATGGGAACAATTCGGTGGGTACGATATGATCCCACTCAGTCACCATTGATTGCCTTCCATTCTATGTGCCCAGTACCACGCTGGGCCCTGAGAGGGGTTGAGGAGACTATAGAGATGAGTGTACAGGGTCCTTGTCCTGAAGGAGAAGATAAATACATAAACATAATACTAATGTGAAGTGTAAGTGCTTTAATTGCACACAGCTGCTTACAGGACTTACTTATTGCTTCTCCATTTGTCTTTTAAATATTTTTCTTAGTTGATATTTATTTTCCTGTGGCTGAGTGTATTTATACGCTCTTACACAACACAGGTTAATGCATCAAGCTGAACTGCCGATTCTAGGTCAGCAAGGATTAATGCTCTGCATATCAAAAGCTCTCTTTATTCTGCAATACAGGTTGTTATGAACTCTCTATCAGTAATTTTGTACTCTGGTAGGCAATTTTGACCCATAATACCTGACTACAGTAATGTTTATGTTGGACCTAGCACAAAAAAACAAAGGAGAAATATTAGGCATGATCTTAAAATGCAAATTTTATATCAGTTCCTGCCACATTGGAATGAATAGTTAAGGAATCAATGTGAATATAATCAAGTAATTTGGGAATGGCAGAAGTTCTTTTGCCTTTATGAAGAGCATTATAAATTAAGTGCAGCTCAAGTTTGATCATTAATTATATGAATGGCATCCTAGGACATGCTGGTCATAAGAATGCTCTGATTTTCAGGGTTTTGAAAGAACAGAGGGGGAGTTGTCAAAGGCAACACCAGGGATTCATCTCCATAATAACCTCAGAAAGCATGCTGTGAATCAAACAATATGTGTGTGGGGGTAAAGTGCTCTATAGGTACAGAGAGAAGAGAGGATTAAGTTAGGGAAATAAGGAAAGCTTACTAAAGAGTAAGTTTTGGATGAATCCCAAAAGATTGATGTACTCTGTGTGTTTATTTTACTTTACAGTAAGCATTACTTTGAGGAGATGCTGGTTAAAGTTAAATCTTTTATTTAACAAATACTCTCATTGATTTGTTGATGTAGATGGAAAGCACAAGGCTCTTTTAATCCACATTTATTAGAGTCTGCCTAAAGTATGTACAATAGTTTGCTTCTGTTTCCAAGGCAAGGATGGGCATCAGAGTAGCCCAGTGAACAGCTTCTTCTGTAACAGTGTGATTGAGTGTCACATAATCAGTGATAACCCAAACGAACACGTTTGTTTTCACAAAATAAAATTCTTTTTAAATGTATTTCAAAAATAAAGACTGAAAGTGGCAATTAGTTATATAATTGATTGATTGATTTGGTAAGAAATCTCACTTCACTTTGTCATACTTTACTGCCTATTACATTATCCCTAAAATAGGTATTGCAAATGCATCAGGTTTTACTGCTGTGTCCCTAGAATTGTTTCAGGGGTGAACTCCATCCTGTGACAAGATAGTCAAAGAAAAAATTCTCCTCGTACAATGTGTATACATAAACTCACATAAAATTGGTTTCCAAAATAGTGGTTAAATTAACACAACTATCACTTTACCTTCAGAAAATTAAATTTACTGTCTTAAGTTTTCAAGGTTCAAAAGGGTATTTTTTTTTACTTTTTAGTCTTTCTTTAATTGTTTATGCTATTACAGTTGCCCCGATTTTGTCCCCAAATGGGTTATTTTTAAAATATTTAAAATGATGATTCCTGTGCTCTGAGAGGTATTATACACTCTATCATTTCTTTTATAAACTTTTATTGTCAGTTGAACAAAAGATTTGTTTTTACCTTGCCCCATTTGAATAATTCACTGTGGGGCTGTTTAATAAATTTTGCCCTCCACTGCTAAATTAGAGCTAAAATTGGGTTCATAGTAAGTGTAGAACATTCACTAATATGCTTCCTAATTTCAAAAAAATTGGCCATTGAAGATAGAAGGGAAATAAATATTAATTATTTTTCCAAGTTAAAAAAATAATTGCATGTGTTTTTTTATGACAAAAGTCATTACTTCTGTATTTTTTTCTGAATCTTGTCTAACATTGATGTGAGTCAGACATCCTTGGCACCATATCTACTGGCTCTAATCCCCTGAATGTTCCCCAAGTAAGTAGTTTTGTGTTTACTGAACTAATGCTCTAATAAACATGTCAGTAATATTTAACTCTATCTAAGGCAATTAGGAATTATTACTGGTGACATCAGTCAGTTTAAGATTTTAGTTATAGCCAATATGGATTTCAAAATCTGTACCCTTTAGAGTTGGAAGAAACCTTGGAGATTACCTGGTTTATATCTTTTCCTTTTCATATTAAATGTGGTTCAAAAAGACCAAGATACTTTTCCTAAGTCATGAATATATCATTGATTTGAAATAAGAGAATACTACCTACTTAGATTTTTGATGTTTTGAAAGTCACCTAACTTTCGTGAACTTTCTGTGTTCCATTTATAAAATGTCAGGGATACATGTGTATGCATATGTAATAGAACAACAACGGATTAAATGTCAGAAGCCCTAGGTAGATTCAGGCTCCACCACTTATTAATGTGTTTCTTGTCAAATTATTTATCCTCTCTGAGCCTTGGTTTCTTTGTTGTAAAATGGGGACGAGTAGCTCACAGACCTATTTCAAGTGCAGATGGAATGGGAGGTGTGAAAGCATGAACTTTAGAGGGATTTTTTTCATCAGTGACAACACAACTATTCCTCTATATGGGCCCTTATAATTGTATCATGGTGATAATGGTCAGAGAGGGGGAAAAAGTAGCCACTCCAGCATTAGCCACACTAATGATAGTCTCCATGAATATTCCACACAGACATGGACTCATTCTGTACCGTTAGCCCTCCGTCCTCCCACACACGGGGAGGATGAGAAACAATCTGGCCATTATCCCCCTCTCTTCTCTACCAGTATTGAGCTGTCTCCTGTCTTTACCTCCTCCCACATTACACCACGTATTTCAAGTATTGAGGGGGAAATCTCCAAATGTACTTCATAAAAACAAACAAGCAAGCTCTGCTTGGTTTGGGAAGAGTATGATTTCTACTGTCTTGTCAGTGTGCTACTTTGAATCACAGAATTGACCTGCTGTTTCTTGGTCTTGGTTTTATAAGTTCATATCAAGTCACAGAGACTTTGAAGAAAAATTTACTTAAAATAGGAAAGATAGAAAAATATTAAATTAAACATTAATCACTATTTTATATGAACTGAATGTGGTAAACATGATACCACGAGGACTTTTTAAAAGACAAAAATGGTGACTTTGTGTATGAAATACTAATAGCCCTTTCTTGATACACATGTGTTATATATGCATATCACCATGTGATAGCAAAATATACCCTACACATACATATGTGTAATGCATGGAAACTGAAGTTCAGTGGAAGGGTACTATAAAGAGTGTGTTAAAATACTGAACACAACGTCATTGCTTCATTTTAGGAGCTGATGTTATTTTTAAAAAATGATATTTTAAAACTAAGTCTTTAATTAAATGATTCTTACATTGGAACCAAAGTTAACAGGTCAAATGAAATTTTGCTTATGGCGTCTGTTGCTATTTTTAGTAGGTGATTAGTCATTTTCTTTTTCCTGCAAGTATCTGACAGAAACTCAAACAGAAATGAATCACAGTTTCAAGCCCTTGCTTACCTCATCACCACCAAAAAGGAGGGCCTGGAAATCATCCTAACAAACCCAAGAACCAAATCCTGAACGTGCCTTAAGGGTTTTGACAAAAGTATTTAGCAATTTGAAAATTACAGCAATCTGTCACATCAATGTTTAATGTAAGAGAGGCTACAGCCACCCAGCAAGGAGATGGAAACAAAAAATCCAAGAGAAAACCTCCTTTTGAATATTTTAAAACATATTTGCCCTTATAAATATTGAATTGTAATTGTGTTAACTTTTATAAAGGTAGCCTCATTGTTGACTGGGAATTTATTATGCAGATGAGATATTTTAAAAGCCAGGGCCTGGTTTAATCAATGCGTAGGAACAGTATTGTTATTGTATATGCATTCAAAATTTTTATTTAGTTCATGTTGTTAAGATACTTTTCTATTTAAGGGACCACATCTTTGTAACTCTGAAATAGTCCTAATATTAAGAGCATCAAATCATTCAGTAATGAAGTTTTTTCCCCTTAACTATGTTAATATGGACAACGTATTAAAAATTAAGAAGCTGCTGTTGTATAAGAGTAGAGTTTAGCTGAAGTCACCATTTAAATAATGTAGCATTTCCTTAAAGCTCAAGCTAAGTAAATCTTTGTTTTATAATTTATTCTCTCTCTTTCCCTATTTCCCTGTCTCTCTCTTCCCCTTCTCTCCCTCCCCCACCCTTGTTCCCTGCCTCTCTTGTCTGTGCCTCTCCAAGATTATGTAATTCACCAGCATAAATAATTGTGTACTATTCTTTTCAAATTTCTTCTCCTTTACCATAAAGTTATAATATGCATGTGAACAGGTTAATCCTGCAAGGAAAACTGATTTATGCCAGTAATGATAGTTTATTTGGATAATAACTATAGGAGAGAGTTAGATAATTCCCCCCTTCACTCATTTATTTATCCATTCAAAATACATTTTGGAGAATTTACTGTGGGCCAGGCACTGTTCTAGGTGGTGAGGGGGAGGGGCCAGTAAACAAAAGTATTCCCTGATTTTGTAGATCTTACATTCTAGTGAGAGAACAGACTATAAACGAATAAATGAATAAATACATCATATGTCAGATGGTGCAGAGTTGTGAAAAATAAGTTTAAAAAGTAATCAGGCCCTGGCAGGTGTGGCTCAGTAGATTGAGTGCTGACCTGAGAACCAAAGGGTTGTGGGTTTGATTTCCAGTCAGGGCACATGCCTGGGTTGCAGTCCAGGTCCCTAGTTGGGGGGTGGGGGTGTGAGAGGCAACCACACATTGATGTTTCTCTCCCTCTCTCCCTCCCTTCCTCTCTGTCTAAAAATAAATAAATAAAATCTTTTTAAAAAAAGTAATCAGGTAGTGAGTGATGTGGAGAGGAGAGGGTTTGAAGTAATTTTTGTGTAAGATAATATGTGAAGACCCTTCTAATAGGTGATCTTTGAACATCTAATAAAGAACAGCTGAGGGATGTTCTAGCAACACCCTGAGATGAGAACATACTTGTGTAAGTGACTGATGTTGATGAACATAAAGGTGGTAAAGGCAAAGTGCTGAAAATAATAGAAATTATAGGCAATTTAAGGCCTTGGTTTTAATTTTGAATGAAAGGCAAACTATTGGACAGTTTTGAGACAGAGGAATTATCTGATGTGACAGATTTTAAAAGAATCGCTCCAGCTGCTTATTGGAGGAGACACCCACTGGGCAAGGAGAATAGCAGCAGAGAGAAAAATTAAAAGGCTATTGTAGAAATCCAGGTCCAGCCACTGTGGAAAACAGTATGAAATTTCCTCAAAATACTAAAAATGGAACTGCCTTTTCACCCAGAGATTCCACTGCTGGGATTATACCCTAAGCACCCTGAAACACAAATTCAAAAGAACCTATGCACCTCAATGTACATAGCAGCATTATTTACAATAGCCAAGCGCTAGAAGCAACCTAAATTCCCATTAGTAAATGAATGGATCAAAAACTATAGTACATTCACACAATGGAATACTACGCATCAGAAATAAAGGAGCCCCCACCTTTCCCAAAAGCATGGATGGAACTGGAGAGCATTATTCTGAGGAAATAAGCCAGGCAATGAAAGAAAAATACATATGATTTCACCTTTAAGAGGAACCTAATGAACAAAACAAAGTAGGAAAATATAACCAGAGGCAGGGAAACAAGGAATAGACTGACAGCGGGGGGGGGTGGGGGGGGGCGGGGGGGCGGGGAAGAGTGGAATAAGGTGGAAAGAAGGGGGAGGATCTAGTCAAGCACATGTGTGAAGGACCCATGGTCATGGACAACAGTGTGGGGATTGACTGGGGGAATCGGGGGTGGGCTGGGTGGAGGAGAGAAAAGGGGGAGAAATTGGGGCAACTGTAATAAAACAACAATAAAACATTTAATAAAAACAGAACTATGGGTCCAAAAGAGTGATCCTTTATCTCAGAGTACTGTTGTTGGAGGTAGAGGTTTACATTCTAAATTAATTTTAAAACTACAGCCAACAGGGTCTACCAGTGGATTACATATTGGGAAGAAAGAAAGACATTAGATGATGATGACCCAAAGTTTTTGGTCTGAACACTGGCAAGATGGAATGACCACAGAGCTCAAGATGAAGTAAAAACATGGTTACAGAAGTGGTGTGGGTTCAGGAGCTCTGGTCAGACTGATTTTCCAGCCCTCATTATAAACTCAGTTGGAGATGTTGAGTATGAAGCTGGATATTTGCACTTGGAGTTGAAGAGAGTCTGAATTAGAGACATGAATGTAGGAATGAACAGCACATGCTTGGACCATGATCCAGCCATAAGCCTGGATAATATCACTTGAGAGTAGGAGTATCTCAACATTCCCAGGGTGAGGAGATAAGAAGGTACTTGAAAACACAGTGGAGATGGCTTAGGTGGACTGGCTCTTCATTGAAAATTTTTGTTTGTTTTAAGAGTACTTCTTTTGGAGAAAGTTTTGTTTGTTTTGTTTTACATTTTAAAAAATTGTGTTTGTGGTTTAAGGATTCCCTTTAGTGTATGAAGAAATGTGATTACTTTGTTGAAATTCTTTAATAGTTCTTTCCTTTTGGAAGGATGGCAGATTAAAAAAGGAAACCCTGTGTATTATTTTTAAAATGTATTTTATTTATTTTTCACCTACTATCTCCTAAAATCATTGTACATGCCAAAGATGAAAAGACATAATACAGGCTCCCTCCACTCAAGATGCCTACACTGTATGTGTATGTGAGGGAAATAAGAATTCACAAGTGCAAAACAATGTGATGCGAACTGGTTATTAGTCAGTGAAGGGTAGAGACTCAGTTAGCAATGCAAACAATTCTATATGGAGTTCTTCCTATGCTCCTTTTCTAGAAATTGGAATAATAATGTCAATTCATAGAGGGATATTAATATTGAATAAGATGATGATGAGAGTATTTCATAGAGTGATGAATATATAGAATAAAAAATGGGCTCCAAGGATGCTAACTTCTTTTCCAAAGTGTTTTGAAGACTAGCATGTGGGCCCATACTCACCTTTTCTGAAAGATGATACAGTTTAGGAGTATTTTAGTTCCCCATATGCTATACCTGGCCTCCTTTCTATCACTTCTTGATATGAACTATCAGATCATTTGTCTGGGGACCTCCTCACTCACCCCTAAACATCACATTAACATTGTCCCAGGTTGCTCCATTTTTGATTTGTATACCCCATGACGTGTCATCTTCACTTCAATGAACAAATTTACCTCAATCCAAAAGATAGACAGTGACTTCTTAGGTGCCCAGTGAATGGAATGGTTCTTATTGAATGATAATAAAACCTCCTAGCCCTGGAGTAAACATTCCTTGTTTCAAATGGTGTGATGTTAATCATGGTATGCCTCAGTTTTCTTATCTGAAGAATGAGACTAGAAATTATCTCATATGGTTGTTATGAGGATTCAGTGTGACTACGTATATAAGGTACAGAACCCAGAGTAGAGTCCACCCTCAGATGTTAACTCTTCATTATGATGCATCTGTACACACTCTTAGTGCTTAGTGTGTTCTACTGAAACTAATTTCATCTAGAGGTGGATTAAAATTTTTTGTGGTGTCTACCCAAGATAGTAGTTATAGACCCATAATGTTTTCTATGTATACTTGTATATTACAAGCTTTTGCCTTACAGAGGAAGCCATTAGTCTGGTCAATGCTTTTCCTGGATAATTCCCCACTGTCCAAAATACATTCACCTTACAAATCAACACTGGCTTACATACTAGCTTCTCAATGTGACTTGTGCTTCCTCATTACTAAACATCAACACGTCTCCAAAGAGATTCTCCCCTCTTCTCTTTCTGTCCCAATCCTAAATATCCTCCAGATGTCCTACTTATCATGTACACCTAGCTCAGTTCACTGGAATTGATCTCTTCTTTGAACTTAGAAAACATTGTTCACAGTAATTCCCCAGAAAACAGATTATTCAACCATAGAACTGGAACTCAGAAGGTACTTTGGGGATTATTTATTCTGAATAATTTATATATACATCAGTAATCTAAGGTACGGGGAATTTGACTGATTTGTCCAAGCTTACCCAGCCTCTAATAATGAACATTAACTAAATAATTAAGATATGTAAAACTCCTACTGTGTGTCAGGCATTATTATAGATGTCAGAGATACAGGAGTAGACTGAACTCTCTGACACAGAAGCAGACCCTGAGATAAAAATATGAATTCCTGTGCTATATTTGAGAGATGATCTCAGGAAGCCCATGAAGAGAAGCATGAGAGTGAGAGGAAAACCTGGAAGTCAACAGAGGCACAGCACCGAGATTACTGCTGAGAACAACCGGGGTTCCATCTTGCTGGAAGGCTGTCACACAGTGTAGAGCAGCACTTCTTACACTCGGGGGCGGTTATTGGGGAAATTTTTTAAATAAGTTTTTAACATGTTTTGGAAGATTAATCACTAGCTCTCATTTCTGTATTTACTCAATCAGGAATCAATAACAAACCATTCTTAGATCATACATTGAATAACACTGGTATGGAATATGCCTTAGAGTTGTCCCCAGGCTCTACTCCTAGCAAAGGTGTGAGAAATCTTTTCCTCAAGATAAATTCTGAAATATTTTTAAAGATTTTTATCTATTTATTTTTAGAGAGATGGGAAGGGATGGAGAAAGAGAGGGAGAGAAACATTGATGCACAAGAGAAACATTAATTAGCCACCTTTCCCATGCCCCTAACCAGGGCCTGGGCCACAACCCAGGCCTGTACCCTGACCAGGAATAGAACTGATGACATTTTGGTTTGCAGAACAACCCCAATCCACTGAACCACACTAGTCAAGGTGATAAATTCTAAGTTCTAGGAATCTAATTATTTTCCTGGTTAGAGAACCTGAAATTATCTCTAAGTGGAAAAAGAGGTTTTTAAAAATACTATTTTATACTTTAAATATATATTTTTCCAATTTCTATATATCACTTTATATCTGATAATCTTTACCCATCATAAAAGCCTATATGCACATGTACAATACTTTATGTAATATTAGTCCCCCTAAATGTATAGCTATGCATAAATTAGATACATTAGCCATATATGTATAATAAGTGTACAGATTATGAAGTATACCTGCATACTCAGGATTTATACACTCATATAATTCCATAATGTAGTCAGTAACTTCTCTATATGCTTGAGGTCCCTCTTTACTTTGCTTGATGTAACAATGTTAGAGGAGTTTCATAATAAACAAACAAGATGAGGGTTCATGAGATTTCAACAGAAGGACTTTGCAGCCCCATAAACTGAAACTTTTGTTTTTACTGATAGGAAGCTCACCTGTAACACAGAGTACTTCCCAGGGTTTTAAATTCTTAAGGGCTACTACTTTTTTTTCTCCCAAACACTAGAGATTTTCATAAAGTTACCATCACTTTTTTTTATGTAAAAGAATTATGGTGAGCTTTAGTAATTAGGTAGTACCCAGATGTAAACCTTAGTTATGCACATTGATTCAGGCATCTCAAAAAGAGGATCTATTTGTTGTATCATTGGAAGCTCAGAATTATTTACACCTGGACATTCAAGACATATTTTAAGGACTGTTTCAACATACAGTTTTAGGTTAAGCATTCTGTTAGAGGCTATGCATTCATCTTGCCTTTGAAAAGGAGTTTGTGTTGGCTAGCTAGACAGCCTAATCTGTGTTTTCATAAGTCTGAAGACAAAAGTGCAAGGGCCTGCTGCCAAAAGAGCACAGAGTTTCCTTTTAGACCTCTTTGAATGACATTGAAGGTGGAATAGTTCTGGGTTCAAGCGGGGTTTTCTCTGTGGGTTTATGCTTCATCTAGCAGGAGACAGGTTGAACTGTAGTTAGACATGTGTGAAGGTAGAAAGCAGGTTATATTCTCAACATCTTGTTTTTTATATCTTCAGGAGTCACTTATGACTCTTGTTGGATATTCTGACCTCAGACTTATATTTAGCTATAAAAGTAAGTTAAGTATTTTCTTCGTGGAGTTTACAGCAAAGCAAAATAAATTAGCAGAATAACTCTCAAGCAAAGCAATGTATCTTAATGCTAATGTTTTCTAAGTTTGCATTTTGATAAGAATTTGTTTTCCTGTGATAAAATTGTTCAATAGTCTTTTTAAAAGTATTTTAGAGGAAAGCCTATTGATATTTTATATCAGTACCTACAAAGTCCCATAAGCTGTATATTTATTCTTTAATTTTTAAGTTTTCCCCAAACACTTTCTATCTTATGTCAATTAATGTCTTATCTTTGCCTAAAATGTATTTTAAGATTAAATTACATTATTTTTCTAATATAAAATTAGCATATGCTCATTGCCAAAAATTTAGAAATTACAAAATAAAAGAAACATAATAACTCATGATCCCTCAATTCAGATCAGCCAACCTCAAGTTAACAGTTGAAGCATTTCTGTTTCATCTTTCTCTATCAATCATGTAGTGTTTACACACACAGTCATACTCAAAGGAGATAGTAATTTCTGTTGAACATTTTACCATTTTACTATGTTTTCAGCATTTTCTATGCATCAAAACTCTAAAACATATTACTCCATTATTTAATTTCCTCCTTATTATTGGATATTTTTGTTTGATGTGCTAATTATAATACTACAGGGAATATCTTTGTCTACTTTCCACTTTTTAGAGTAGAAATGCAATATCTGGGTCAAAGGGTATACGTATTTCTATTCACTTAATGAATCAAGCAAAATTGCCATCAAGATACATTACATTAATTTGTACTGTCACTTGTGATGTATGAGGTTCCCTGTTCCACAAATTATTTTAAATAGTTTTATGTGACATCCCCCACCTGGGTTTTGAGTACTTTCAAACACCATGTAGTTTATTCCCCTTCACCGTATTCTTGCATGGTCGATATTGTTTTTTTATACTTTAACTTAAATGTGTGTTTCCAAAAATAATGTGTATTTCTACTGTATCTTCCAATGGTTTTTGTCCTTCTTAATTGCCATTTTGTACTTTTTTTGCTCTCTGCTCCCTTGTCAAGGAAGGGTGGTTATTTTAGGTATTAGGAAGAAAATTTCACACAATGACTTTTATTTTTGGAATATCCATATTGTATCCTCCATCTTTCCATTTTTTTCACACTTTAAATTTAATAAATCTTGGAGTGGTATGGGAAATAGATCTTGATACCATATTTTCTTTATCTAAATTTTTTATACTGTGCTAGGTTGTGATGTCCTTTTTACATATAATACTTAGGTAATGTTTGAAACCTCCCAAGTGTAAGTGAATGCGGTCTGCTGCCTGCCATATGAAACCCAACACCTGAGATCCAAGTGCTGCTGAGTCCTGACTGGTGGGGCTCATTTGGTTGGGCATCACTCCACAAAGCAGAGGGTCTCCAATTCAATTCTCAGTTGGGACACATGCCTGGGTTGTGGGTTTAGTCCCCTCTCAGGGCACATAGAAGAGGCAGCTGATTGATATTTCTCTATTGCATCGATGTTTCTCTCCCTTTGTTTCCCCATCCTTTCCCCTTTCTCTAAAAATAAAATAAATATTATAAAATCTAATAAAAAGGAAAGTGGAAGACGGGGAACTCATGTCTCAAAGCCCATCTCCTGGGAAGACAGGGGAATCATGTCTCAAAGCTCATCTTCACATCTCAGTACAGGCAGAGTTTTTTAAAAAGAGGGAGGGGAAACAGAACCAGGAGATCAAGGGAGGGGGTTGGAAGTTCTCCAGGTGCAGACTAGCTCAGCCCATTTTGATAAGACAAGTGATGGATGGTCTGGTGTGCACCGTCCTGGTTTAGTCATCCTGGTTCCTCATCATCCTGGCTCCTCGTCATCCTGGCTCCGCAGTTAAAGGCCAGCAAATCTCCTGGAGCTGTGTTATTTGAAAGCCAGAGTCTGTATCTTTTGAAGTCACTTACTAAGATTCATATACAAGCATGCTGTTTATGCACAAGCTACATATCATCTAGAGTCAGCATTTACATAAAAAATATCAAAAGAATAGTGGGGTGGGTTATAATTCCCCACTGTTACACAAGGCCAAGTGTTTGTGCCTTAATCATTCTGTCATGATGCTTCCTTTAAAAGCTGAATTGTTTATAAGGAAGTAAGGTTTGTAGCTGATGAGCTTCTTTGCCAGGAAGAAGTTATTCTATCAACATCAGGCTTCATTTCCAAGTGATGGTTGTGAGGGTCTCTGGCCACGGAAGTCATGTTGGCCTTGTTTCACCACCTTCCTCCCTCCTCCAAGAAGGAAAATATTCTGTTATGTAAGTCCTAATGTTTCCTTTTCCCATCCTCCCTATTCCATGCATCTCTCCCCATAGTTCAAAGTCAAGTCTGTGGTATGCCATTGCTGTTTAATGCTAGGAGTACCTGACATTCTGCATTGAAATGATGCAGCGTAGTCTTATCCAACATGCCAATAGCTTTCCCACTGATTCAAGAAGGAATTTTAGCATACATGGCTAAGTGGACTCAGCGGGAGTGGAGAGAACCACCATTTGGCAATGATATTGGATGGCAATGTTACTGGATGTCAATGGCAGCAGAGTAGAGGAGCAGGACCACTGTAACTTTTCTTAGGTTAACTCAGCATCTTTAGCAGAAGAGTAATCCAGTCAGTCACCTCCTTGTTAACATCCAGTAAACCTACACAGGACTTTAACTGCTCAGTTCATGATTAAAAAGAGGAAAGATGAGCAAATTAGGAGAAATGGGTGTAAAAGCATAAAAACATGGAGCCACACATAAATAAAAATATACATCTACAATTACATATACCCTCACCCACCTGTCTATCAAAAGTTGGCTTTGCACCACTTCACTTTTACTTTTTTTGTTCACCAAAAAAAGAAACTTAAAGAGGAGTTTTGTTTTTATGAAAAAAGACAAAAAGCAAAAATAGCATTGTATTTGTTATGTAGTGAGCCCTTAAAGAGGTAGTGTGCACCCAGAGCAGGGAGAGGGGCACCTCTGGCTTCTTCCCTGGAAACCAACCTCTGCATCTGATCATCAAGCCACCAAAGGTGTCAACTGTGGCTGTGAGCATCTGTACTCCACTTGATGTATTTTGTGCATGCATTAGCAAGAAGTGTCCTAAGGCATCAAAAAAGTCTCAGAGAACTTGGAAGGATATTACATGTAGCATAAAATTGGATACATTTAAGTGCATTTGGTATAATTTGGGAGGTTATTTGGGGGTCTGGAAATGCTGAGAAATTCTTCTGTATAAATTAGTGGTAACCACTTCTTTGCTTTATATTATTTCAGCTTATCAAATTTTTCATAGGAACATTCTACTTTTAGATAGTGAGGGATGCTGTATTACAATTACACGTATATTGTGTTTTATACACACACACACACACACACACATACACACATATAATTGTGATATATAGAGAGATAGATTGATATAGATAGATGGGTTGAATGATAGATGTTACAGAGCATTAGAGCATATATATATATATATATATGTATTTCAGAGCATATCATGGATAATATACATAGAAACAAGATAAAGTATAAAATGAATTAGTATAGGAATAAATTAGTGAATGGGAGGTTTTCCTTGATGCATGCAGGAAGGGTAGCAAAACATATATGAGAATACATGAATAAGATTGTTAGAGGAGAAGAGGAAACTGCTGAAAAGATGATATATGGGAAAGAAAACAATGAATGATGTATGATAAGACTGAAAGAATATATACCAAATGAGGAAAACAAAACTGGAAAAACAATAGAGAAATCAAACAACTACAAATGATAATAACACAATAATAGAATAAATAAGATGAAAATAAGGAAAATTTAAAGAAATATTGGGATGGGCACTATAATTAAAATTGCTGCATGTAAGAACACAACGTAAGGCATTTATGAATTAATGGATGAATAGCTAACTTAGTGGAGCAAGGCAATACTATGTCTGATTAATTCAAAGTACTTACACTAGGCAGAGCCTTAATATTCACCCTGTTTTCAGAAACTGCTACTGGAGGCCTCAGAAGCTTTGTAATTGAGGGCAAATAAATCACAGAGGTGGGTTTATAGATATAATAGATCTTTTGAATTTTGACCATAAGTGACTTTTTTATTAAAAATAAACAAACAAAAAAACAGGTGGAAGGTAATGCGAAACATCAAATTACAAACTGGCTTTAGTTTCCCAAGATGTAACGCTGGGTTTTTGCAGTGCCTTAATTTCTTCTTACTCCACAACAATAGCTTCTCACATCTGGTTTTCACGATTAAACATTCATAAAGCACAACAGCCAATTTGTATATTTTGGTCGGCAATTCAGGTGATTGCACATTAGAACACATTGTTACTGGGGGGCATCTTTCAGCTTAATTGTAATTCCTCGACATCTGTATCTTCTAGTTGCTTATCCACTCATTTCCTCTCTTCTCTTTTCCTTTGTTTGATTATTCCTTCATTTAATGCTTCAATAATGGGAGTTGGAGGCAAACTGAGCTGGGTGAGATGCATTCAATCTTCCTCTTATCTAATGTTTACATTTAAGTGCTTAAACATCTGAAAAAAAGAAAGAAAGAAAAAGAAAAACAGGGCTTCTCTAAGAGGATCCAGAACATAATGCACTGGCAAAGCAGTGATATTTTGTCCCTCATTTGATAAATGAAAGGATGGACTTGACTTCAAAGGAAAAGCAAACTGTGCCACAGAATATATATTAGAAACCACATAATCAATGACTTGAGCAAAAGATTTACTTAAGGGAATATAAACTGAACGAGGACACAAAAACTCTTATTGGAAAGAAATATAAAGTGCTCCAGAAGCTAAACGAAAGGAAAGGAAGCAAAAATAGATAACATATCTCTTGAAAAACAAAATATCTGCTTTTTTTCCCCACTGTGTTACTGAGCAGAAGTGGAGTTCAGCAGCCCACTGCCACCCATCGGCAAATTCCAGAGGCAGAGGTTTGGTGAGAAAAGCAAAGAGGTCTTTTATTCAAAAGCTGCACCATCTGGGAGGATGGCAGGCTCCTACCTCAACGCCCACCCCCTCCAGAACACCCAAAGGAGAACCTAGCCACCCTCTGACAGCCTAGTCCCAGGCTGTGCCCAGAGATCCTTCTCCATTTAACAAAACCATCCTTTGGGTACTGCAGGTGGCTGCAGCATGATCATCGAGGTGGCTTAGCTTGCCACAGGTTTCATTCCAGCTTTGGGCTCCTTTCTGGAGTCTGAGTGTGTTATTGGAGCCCCCACTTGTCATGCAGCTTCCAGGACCAAAAGGGTCCTGGAGGCCCCGGCCTGCATGTGTGTGCCATGGGTCCAAGAGTATGTGCACATTTCTCCCTTTCCTCCATTTAAATCTCCCAGACCAAGCTTCTCTGTGCTCTGGCACACTCTGGCCTGCCAGTGAATCCCATCCTTTTCCCAGGCCAGACTGACATGTTTTTTCCTGGCACAGCACCTCCCCCTTATGCCAGAAAGAGTACCAGAAAGAGTAGGAGGGCATTTCCCTTAGTCAGATATCTCACTAATCTCATGCACGTTCAGCACAATGCTTCCCCTTGCCACATCTGTGCCCAGTGTGGGGAAATCTGTCGTCATGTGCAGCACTAGCCTTTTTACCCAAGCACAGCTTCACCGTGTGCAGCCCCTCCCTCATGCAGCACCAGTCGATTATGCTGGTTTCAATTGCCCTCCATCTGACTGTTCTTTAGGGAGTCATAAGTATTCAACCTGTCCTCAGCTGCAGTAAAATTAATTTCCTTATCTTACAAATACTTCTTTCTTTCTATCCTAACCTACTCATGTATTCTTGCTATTAACTGGTTTGCATTGCTCACCCTTGTTCTACCAATTTGGGTATGTTAATTCTTTGAAAGTCTAGGTGAGGTCTCATCCCTTCTGTCCAAAGATCTGTTGTTTTGCTGGCTATATTGCCATTGGATCTGCCAGGTTCAGTTGAGGAAAAAATTTTTTTCCTCTATCTATTTTAGGTTCATCAGCTGGGACCCTGGAAACTGAACTGACAAAAGGCCAATTCATATGAGAAAACTAACAGAAGTTTATTAGCATTTGCATCATGAATAAAAGTGGGAGTATTCAGTAATGAGTAACTGAAAGGAGCAATTAGAACTTGGGTTTAGAAAGGAGGACCCAAGAGAAACAGGAATTATCTTCTGGAGGAAAGGCCCCTTGTAGTATAGGCTTCCCGCGCTAGGTGAGTGTTCTAGAAACCCATCTGTATCAGTGTTCCAGTTGGCATTGTTGTGAGAGGCTGTGTTTCACTTCAGTGAATTTTTTTGAAGACTCTTTCAATATGTTTGTCCATTTCATGATGGGTGATTTACATGTATTCCTGCCCATACTGCACTGAGTGTTCAGCAGTTTTTGGTCAAAAACATCATGACCTCCATGCCCCACCCTCCCTATATACCTGGTCTTACCCCATGTGACATTTTTTGTTTCCCTGGTTGGAAAAAGTCCCGAAAGGGAAATGTTTTGCTGATGTGAAAGAGGAGAAACAAGAAATGGCAGAAGCACTAAAAGGCATCAAAATTGATGAGTTCAAAAATGCTTTTGAGCGGTGTGAAAAAAGTCTCAGTTGGTGTATTTCATCAAACAGAGAGTACTTTGAAGGTGACTGAAGTTTAAACATGTTACAATAAACACACAGCTTTTATAAATAAATTTCAAGATTTTTTGGGTTCCCCTTATATATGGCATCTTCACAAAATAACAATATTTTTGTAGGGAACAAAACAAAAGGAAGAAATTTTGAGTTTCTAGGGACAGCAAGTTGAGGAAAATATACAGTATGGGGAAACTAATGGTAGATGGGCCTAGTTTTATCTAGGTTTGCTATGTAGGTTTCTCTTTCCTCAGTCTATGGGTTGATGAGGCTCTCGAGTTGTCTGCAGTCCTTCTTAGAAGAGAGGGGAAGGGGCACCTTTACAAATTTATATCCCACTTTTAGACAAAGGGGAGACAAAGAGGGGTCTTTTGTGTGTGTGGGGGGGGCACATCTGCTTTTTCTCAATAGCCCTCAGTTCAAAATAACCCTAAGCCAAAATGATATATTTTGGGATTGCATTTTCTACTATTTTTGACAGGCATCTGGAATTTTATAATGTAGTAGCATGCAGAAACTTCTGTCTTGACTCCTTTGTGTGTGCTTTTCCTTGTACTTTTACTCAAAACATGAATAGGCTCTAAGAAAACTTTTTGCTTTCTCTGCCTTTCAAGCCCATGATGGCCTCTGTCATTGGCACTAGCTAGTCAGTCAGTACATAGCTAATGAATCAACTGTGTTATGAAGTAGAATGCCAATCTTAGGTGACTTGGCTGAAATGAAGATAAATATAATGGGTTTGTTTCACTTCCTAAAGATGCAACTTAACATTCTTAGCATTTTTTCACTAGGCACATGAGGCACCAAACTGTTGAACTTGTAAACTCAATTTAGATGAAAATAAATAATATGGAAAATCAGGAAGTATATTAATGCTAGAGCAAGTTCAGTAGATTATATTATTTGAAGAGCAGCAAATCACTTTTGCTTTTGGAATAAATTTTCTTTGAGGATCTTATAGGTCAGTCCTGGCATAGATTGAAGTAACTGGGTTGCATTTTAGAAGTTTTGCCTTCTCAGTTATAGACAAAACTTGTAATGTTTTTAAATTTTTTTTAGTCTGTTGTCTTTTCAATGACTACAAAACTGTGTTTTTTATACAATGGGACTCCTGTTCTGACATTAAAAACCAAAGGTTCATTTAACTGAAGAAGACACCTTTATTTTGTTGAATGTTTGATCTCCTTTCTCTACTTTTACTGGGTCTTAAATAGAAGCTGTAGGGGAGAACAGAACATCAAAGAAAACATGCTGTCAGTTCCTAAATCAACTTAGAATGGGAACAAAATTTTGTTTCCTGCTTTTTTCAAGCAGTGTGCATAGATGTATTGCATTTATTCTGTAGCTATAATAGGTATTGTCAATGATAAAAGCAATAGAAAAAAAAAGGATTTAATTCAATGCAGAGAGTCTGGAAGTGATGCTATCTTCCTTTTATCCAATTACTATCAAACTAGTCAGGGAGAAGTTTATTTCCTTAAAGAGTAGGAGTATAACTAATACATGGTTATATTACAGTGTTAACATGCATTCTTGAAAAAGAAAAATAATGTCTCAAAAATGGCTACTTGTCTTTTAAAATATTCATGGTAATTGTGCCATATATGTAATGAAGAATAACAATGCTTTGGGAGAAATGTCTACAACTTCACAAAATCTACCACAGAAAAATTGGTTGATGTTTTGTGCATGTTGACATATCATACAATATAATGATATTATAAAACAAAATGTTACTCACAATTAAGCATACAATAAATAAAATAACTGTCAATTTTCAGTGTTTTGCTACTGACATACATACTAGTTATTTGGATTTACACACTTGGTGGTTATTTACAAATAACACAACATCCTCACAAATTATAGTACTAAACATATGTGCTGTAGAACCCAAGCAAACTTTCTCATTTTATTTAAAGACTTGACTACCTGTAAATATCATCCACATGAATACTTTTTATACTGCTTAATCCTTTTGCTTAATCATTTTTGCTAGATGACAGAATTATAGAAAAAAAGCAAGACATTTCCTCTCTTCTGAAAGATCAATATGTACCTGATAATAAATTCAGGAAAACTTTTATGATAGTATGTGGGAAACATGATCACAGAAACACAGGCTATGTGCTGTCATAAACTGGCCCTTGCACACTCATTGGCCTGAGACAGTTGATTGGTGCACCTGCTGACTTGTCCTCTTGTCAAAGTTAGCACTATCTTTCTCTCTTTCTTGACTTTTTCCATCCTTCTCTCTTTTCCTCCCTGCTCCCCTTCCCTCTTTTTCAAAATATTACCCACAATTATATTTTTAAAAAGTTTCCAGCTTCCTACTTGATCATGTAAGTGGTTAACATGGGATTCCATTTCTTTTTCTTGACCCCATTCAGGTGCAAGACAACATAAAGTGTTCTGTGAGATGAGGGGCAGATGGATCTCTCTGATCCCCAGTGGTAGTAAGACCAAGATTCTCAACCGCTGCCTCTGCTGGCAAAGGCTTACGAATGCACAAAGCCAGCAGCTACCAGTCAACAGAATTGGGGAAAGAGATGTGGGGAAATGTAGATTAGATTTATTTGAAATAAGTGGGGTAATGTGGCTTAGGGGTCAGTCTCTACAGTAAAAGTTCTGTCCAAAAAGTGTTCAGCCATGCACTCAGAAAAATGGAGGCATTTATTGAAGAAGATGCATAATATAAAAAATTTGTGCATAAGAAAATGACACCTCAGTCCCCTTCAAAGTAGGCACCTTGGGCCTCACCCAGTTCTCCCAGTCACCATCAGCTGTCCCTTTGTATTTTCCTGAATCTCATCAATGGTCTGAAATCTCTCCCCCTTCAAAGGTGATTTCAGTTTTGGGAAAAACCGTAAATTGCAGGGTTCCAAATCTGGGCTCTAGGGGGCTGAGTCACCTAGGTGATTTGATGTTTTGCCAAAAAAACTCTGCAGGAGACTTGATGCTTGAGCAGGCACATTGTTATGATGAAGCTGCCAATCACCAGTTGCCCACAGCTTCAGTCTTTTGAATCATCCCAATTGCTTCCACAGAGAAATGTTCAATCTTAATGCAAATTTGCAAATCTGATGCAGATATATTGCTCTACTCACTCAGTCATTATGAATGCAATGGCTACACAGTGCACATACTCACTTAACAGTGTCTACCGCCCCCACTGACTAGTACAGTGAAGTTGTCATTATTCATACATGCATATTCCACTGTCCTTGTTTGCCAGGTTATATCCATGTTGTGCAAACTGTTCTCATTATTATTAGCAATATATGAACCTTTTCCTGACAGACCTCATATGTAATGTAATAGGAATTCTTTTGTTCCAGGGCTTTTATAAACATGTAACTATTAATTAATTTTTGAGATGTTCCCTTTTTCTTATTTTGCAATAAACATTTTGGAAACAACAAGTTAAACATGAATATACACATTTAATGGAAACTCAAGCACTGAGTTTCCATTTTTAAAATATAGGGAAAAAACAGTTACATTTCTCCATACAAGCAGTTAAAACCAATACTTAGAATAATATTTAATTCACAAGAGTAACAGCCAAATGGAATACTTAATAATTTTATATGAAAATGGCATATTTATTTTTAAAAAATTATAAAATATTTTGAAGAATATACATTGAGATTTGTTCAAATGGAAAGATATTTGTCTTCATTTATGGGAAGATTTAATATCAGATAAATTTTCCTAAAATCAGTATATAAATTTAATGCATCTTTACTTAGAATACTACAAGTGTTTTATTAATTGGAAAAAATTCACAAACTTTATATGGAATAACAAATATCTGAACAAGCTAAGGAGATTATGAAACAGGATAATGATATTGGGGCTATACCTTATAGATAAACATTATTAAGAAAAAGTACTGAAATGGAATTCAGATAAAAACAGAACATCAATAGGTTTAAAAAGAAAATTATAATTAATAATGATAAAATTAAATTATAATGATAAAAATAAGGATTTTTTCCTAAAATATAGGTAATATTCCAAATTGGTGGCTAATGGAAAAATTTGTTAATAAATAACTGTAAAACTGTGTTATCACAATATAAGTTAGAATTTTAACTTCATGTACAAATGCATAGATTAATACATTTGTGTGCAAGGTATTAAAATAATTATCAGAAAAATTTGTTTATTCATTTATTTGTTTATGTTTGTGTTTATTATCTACTTGTTTTCATACCCTCACTGAAGGACATGCTTATTGATATTTAGAGAGAGGGAGGGATGGGAGGGAGAAAGAGTAAGAGAAGCATCCACGTGAGAGAGAATCATTGATGGGTTGCCTTTCGAGACCAGGGATCAGACCCACAACCTACACATGTGCTCTGACAGGAAGTTGAACTCCTGACCTTTTAGTTTACTGGATGTCGCCCAACCAAACAAGCCACACCAGCCAGAGCAATTATTAGAAAAATTTTTACAAAAAATTTAGTATTCTGAATTTTTATTATAGCACTTAGAGAGTTTTAACTTCTCTATGAGGAAAACCAGGAGCCAGAAAAGAAAGAGTAGCACACTTAATTCTATAAATCTGTATTTATAGTATAATATATTAAAATTTTCATATAATATAGTAAAGATATTAAAAACTGAAACACTAATGACAGTTATAGGGTAAATATCCATAATGCATAAAAAGCCGCTTTGAATTTGCAAAAAAAGCCAAACCAAAAGAAAAAATAGCTGATGATTGAATAGGACATTCTCTAAAGAGAAGGTCTTTTTTTTTTTAAGATTTTATTTATTTATTTTTGGAGAGGGGAAGGGAGGGAGAAAGAAAGGGAGAGAAATATCAATGTGTGGTTGCCACTTGCACACCCCCTACTGGGAACCTGGCCTGCAACCCAGACATGCGCCCTGACTGGGAATCAAACTGGCAACACTTTGCTTCGCAGTCCATGCTCAATCTACTGAGCTATGCCAGGCAGGGCTAAAGAGTAGGTCTTAATTGTCAAACAAAATGTGAAAAGATACTCTTTAAATCCTGTAATTTTCAGAAAAATACAAAGTTAAATTCATACTCAGCAATCCTGTTTCAATAAGTATGTGTAAAAAAGTTACTTGTACATAAAAATATGTGTACAAAGATGTTAGTTTCATATTGCTAGAAATTAAAAATAAGGTCAATCAGCATCAATAGAAGAATAATTAAATTTCATTGAGTACTATGAAGTTGAAATATTAGTTTTGCAATCAGTAAAAAAATATTAATAATTAGAAATGTTTCCAATGACTTGGAAGAATTTCCAAGAGATGAAATTAAAAATAACAATTAGGGTATAGGTAAATGTGTACATTTTGATTTCACCTCTTGTAAAACAGTTGATACATAGGTTTATATATGTATATGTGCATGTGTACATATGTGTGTGTTCCAGGGAAAAATACTGGACAGTATGCATTTGTGTAATTATATATTCATATTATGTATAAAGATCACACAGGTTGTTAATGTGGAATATGAGATAGTGTGATATGAGTGAATAAGAGAAAAGCAAAACAATCAAAATGGAAAGAAGAATAAAATATGAAAAACAGGGAAAGTAAAAAATAAATCTTAGTAAATTATGGCCAGTTGTACATGGTTATGCATGTATGTGTTATTAAATAATAAAGGTAAAGAATGAAATATTAGCTCCTAGGTTGATGGTTACTATTGTGTTTCCTATCCAGTGTTCTATTATGCCATGCAGACTATATCATTTTTTAAATATCTTAAATTTCAAAATATTGAAATATTTATTTTGCAGTTTATCTACCTACATATTACTCTACCTACAGAGACTGAGCTAGATTTATTTATTTATTAGTATTTTCCATAATTACCATATTTGACTAGTGTTTCAATAAAAAGACCTAATGTTTTCCATGCTGTAAAATTTCATGCACAGTAAATTGAATTTAATATTTTAAACCAAAAGCCCCATTAGCTCTGAGCATCTTTTATAGTCAAACCAAGATAGAAATCCCTTAATTAGACTAAAGGATTAAACATTTAAAATAGAGCAATTTATTTTAGTAAAGCTGGGGGTGAGAGAGAATGCTTTAATCTAAAGTGATATACATTTTTAATCTATTGAAACTGTCTTGGAAAAATACCAAATAAACTTGATACTCTGAAATCTCTATTACGTTTTATGCACATGCTCAAAAAAATGCTCTTGGGGAGCTGGAACTTGAATAATGGGCAGAATTTGAATAGTACAACTTTGGGGAAAAGGCATTCCACATGGAAATAGGTAATAAATCCAAAGGGAAGTAGCTCAGTGATTATTTTTTATCTGAGACTGGCATGGCCTATTCAATTTATTACATTCTGTACATTTAGAGATATTTTATTTACCTTATTTTTAGAAACCTGCTTCTATTTCACAGCAAAGCAGCCCTGTGTTGAAAACACTTATATATTGCATTTATTATAAAATACTAGACACACCGTACGTTCCCTGAAATGAAAGTATCACTAACGTGGATCCCAGGGTGTGTTACCTCACGCTTCTTGGTGCCAAGTGAGCCCAGTGTGTTTTAATCTATGGGATTTTCTTGGTTAGCAAACAAAAATTAAATGTTAAATTAACACAGTTTGATATGCTATTATATTTCTTAATGGGAAACTTATGCACAAGGAAGCAGTCTGAGTTTTCAGGTTTTGTTTTTTAAATAATATGTCCATTTACAAAAATATTTTCCTAATTCAAGAATAGCCAGTCCTATCATTTTGTAATTCCAGATATACTGATGCAGAGGGGAAGCTCAGCACTCACCGAAACATTTTGCTTAAGTAATGAAATAGCCACATGCTGGCTATTTTTTATTAGGATATTTGACATTATTCAGACACATTTGAGGGATAACTCTTTCAAAGTTCTTTTTTTTCTTTCAAGAAAGTAATTTAAAGGACATTTTATCGCTCTCTCCTGAAAAATAATAGCAGTAGAAGGAAAGCAGATGAAACACATCAATCTAGAATTTTTCCTATTACTTTCAGTAGCAAGATTCCTACCTCCTGTCTATGCCCATTAAGAAAGCAAATAAATGCTCGTCTATATCAAATATACTTTGTAGAACACATATGTACACACTAGGGAACTACTAACTGGCAATCACATTGTCTGCAAAACCTAGTTAACCAAGCTATAGTAAGATGAAAAAATGAATTATGTTCTATTAATGTGTTACATATACTCATAAAAGGAAACAAAACTAAAAGTGTCTGTTAGGTTTAAATTATGTTACAGATTGATTGTAGATGAAGTCAAATCTTCTGAAAATATGCAACATCTTCTTTTTGGAGAAATCATGGGGGTAAACAGTGTATCTTTCCAGTTATAAATAATGACACACCTCAGGAATTAGGAAAAACTGTTTGTTGTAAATTAATTTCTTCCATTCTTTCTTCTTCCTCCTTCTCCTCCTCCCTTCTTTCCTTCTTCCTTCTTTCCCTCCCAGTTTGGTCTCTCCCTTAACTTACATCGATCTATTGATCACCAACTAGAAGGATAATTTCCAGTCAGTTTTTCAAGCAATGAGCTGCTGTAAAAGAAATGTAAAAAGCCTGTTTGTGTCTACACTTACGGAAATAATGAAGGACGTCCTAATATTAAGTTATGTGAAATATTTACATAACCAGAGAGGTTAATGTAGTGCTTTACAAGCCAGGTGCCAAGCATTTAAAAGGTTGTTTGGAGTTGCTGGCCTGTGTAGTAATAGTTTCCTGGAGCAGGTGAGGGGAGCAAGCAGTCGCTGTGAGAGTGAGTGTGGTAGCCTCAGATGATGGGCAGGCTTGGCAGAAGTAAGTGCAAGCTGAGAGTCGAAGCTACTTAATGAGTGCTTATGGTATGCCTGCAGTCTGTCTGCAGTTTGCAAAGAATACCTTTGATTTTAACAGGGAATCAGTGAAATAGGGATCATTATGAGACATCCGTGGTTCCAAGAGGCTAAATAACTTGTCCACGATCTCAAATGTGGACAATAGGAGAACTTATGTCAGTCTGGCCCACAATTCCTATTCTTAAATTCTGTGGTTGCTGCCTCTGAGTCATCCAACAGATGGGAGTATGCAGTCAGATTAGAAATGAAAGTAGCCACAAGACTGTGACTGAACCTAGATACTGAAAATAGGTTTGGGGCTTTGTTTTATAGACAATATGGGAGATAATGCATATATCATTGTAGGTATCACCATGTTATCAAAACAAAGTGTCTGCTTCCCATGTCTGGAGTCTTTCCTCAGCTCACAAGGGTTATAGGGACCAGGTCAGAAAAGAACTAACAATATCTCCTAGTCACTAATTAGATACTCACAAGAAATAAGCTAATTGATACATCACAGTCAAATGGATATCTGCAGTTATTGAAGGCATGGAAACCTAGGTATGATATCAGTGTTACCTGGGCAAGAACAATCTAGACAGGTACTATGCTTTTATGTAGTTTAGTAGGTACAGAAGACAGAGTAATGGATTGAGCAGTCACTGAACTAAATCCTTGATAGGGATTATTATATTTAATTATAGCAACTTTTAGTAATGTATGTACTATTATCTCCATTTTCAGTGAAGCAACCGAGGCTTAAAGAGCTTTAATAACCTGCCCAAGGTCATTTAATTAGTAAGTGAAATAATAGAGATTTGAGCATATTTTGTCTCCAGAGCCACATTTTTAATTCCCATCACTATGTTGCCCCTCATATTCCCTTACTCATATGAAGTGGAATATCCCATTTACTTTACAACTCTATACCTGGGGACTATAAGAGGTAACTCTTATAATTTAATCAAAGTGCAGTACCCCATAATGGTTTTAAAAGAGGAATGGTAAGAAGCCTGTGAAAATTCAAAAATCAAACTTCATCATTGTACTGTATAAGGAATACATACTCAATATGACCCAACATGCCTTTTTTATATAAATTACTAAAATTATTTTTCAAAACAAATCTCAAGACACTTTGGGAAGGTACACTGACATTGCTCTTATGCACAGAGGTTATCTTTATTAGTGTCATGCATCTGGCAGCATTTTTGCCTATAAACAATGTACTGAATTTATAGTTTTCATAAAAAGTCATAGAAAATTAGACACACTTCTTGGAAACCAGCCATTGCCATTGTGCTAGCTTTCACAGTAGGGCTGGGTATTATTCTGTGCCTTTCAGATGAAACATTCTTTTAGTAAAGGATGGCTTCCTGACAGTCATTTATCTTCAGAGGCTGTAGACCTTTGGATTAATTGCATGTTTTGTACTAAAGTCAGTTACTGATTTAGTTTTGATAAATCTATTTGTGTCCCGTCAGAGCTTTGGGCGAGTGAAGGTATTGCTCATCATCAGTCTTCTTTGGCTGACCCCTGAGAAGTAAAACCCCGATGTCATGAAAAACCATTTTTTTCTTACTGAGTCTTCAAGAGACAACAAAGATATTCCTGTGCTGTTTGATAGAACTATGAAGGTAGTAAGAATATTAAGAATACAATTTGAGGCATTTTTTCCATTATTACTAATCTACAACTTCCAACTATATAGATATCAAAATGGAATGTAATTAAGAATACAGGGTGGGGCAAAAGTAGGTTTACAGTTGTGAGTTCATGCAACACAAAGTTTATTCTTACATTATTATTTATTAATAATTGTATTATTTTCCATACAAACAAATGTATGGAAAATAACTTTTGCCAATTTTGCCCCACCTTCCTCATGAATTTAAGCCCTAAACATTAGGACCTACAATTCAGCAGTACAGACATTCTTGTGCATTAATTTGGATTTTTGTATATAAATACTTGGGTTTATTGTGGCAGCTACTTGACAATGCACAAATAATGAAATGTATTTCTGTCAGTTAATGAGTTTTGGTCACTGTTTTTTATTTTTATTTATTTTTTGGTACTTTAGATAACACAAATTGGTTTTCTGTGTGTGAGTTCATTTGCTGATTTCCAGTGATCACGGCTCTCTTCTCTCCCATTGATGTTACTCAGCATCTACATGTAGTCAAATCACTATCTCAGCCTCTGAGATTACTTACTGTTAAGGTGCAATAGGAGAATCTCTTGCTAACTTAATTTTTCTGAACCTGTTTCCTCATCTCTGTTTCAGTGCAAATACTTTTCAGGGTTGATATGCATACTGATGCATCATCATTATTATTAGTGCTAGTTCATCAATAATAAGAGAAGTATCTCCAAGAAAAGTTAGCTTTGCTCCCATGTTAATATTATGTGTGAATTGCCAACCCTTGAATAACAGTCCTGATGCCTCTCTCAGCCCTTCTCCTCATGCCTCTTTGCCTGCATTTCTTATTCTTCTCTGCTCAGTGACTGTAGGTCTGCACCAGAATTGCAAACCTTTGAAAGAGTCTTCTTTACCTATTATTTAATTATCTGACAGTTGACTGCCTGCCTGGAGTTTTGCACATTGTCCATTCTCAGGTTTCTCATTGCAAGGGTATTGCCACTTCTGTGGCTTTCTTACTGTACTTTTGGGAATCCTGGCCTTAAGAATTCTACAGTTCATACCCCGTAACCACAGGGTCAGATGTCATCTTAGTCGGTTACCCCCCTCAGTCTTAGCGGTGATATGGTTGTCTCCATACATCTAAGTCATTAATTCATCTCCTGGTTTCTTGTCATATAGGCCAGCCCATACTCATTCCACTGAAAAGTTTTAGAACAATCTATCAATTCAGGGCCCTATCAGGGCCTGACTCTTTTTATACTTAAAAAAATTATTTTGGATAGTCAAGGAAGTAAGATTGTGAGGATTAGTTTAGTCAAACATACAGGCTGGATGGTAATAAACATATTTCTAGAGAAAAATGTAGGACTAAATGGAATATCTCTAAATAGAATGATTTCTTTTCTATTAATTTCTATGACATGATGACATGTCAGTAGATCCTTAATGGATGAATAATTTTAGTGTCAATTTGTAATCATCCTTTCCAAAGATAACCTAAATGCTTTTTCCAGTCTGCCAATAATATGTCACAAGTGTACTGCCTGGGTTATTATTTGGTATGAAAAATTATTTTTTGACTTTTCATATGATAAGTAATAGTATAAATGCTTTCATATAAATAAGGTGACCAATTATGAATATTACATATCCTGGTTCCTTATTCTCTCATCTCTTCACATATACTGGTGTCATTAATATTAAAACAAAATTAAATTTTGCTGTGGTTGTTTTCTTTAGCATAATTGTTGGTTCCATTAGCTTTTAGGAAATAAATTAAATTACCTCAAGCTTAATGAACCCTCAAGGGGGTATAAAAATACTCTTCATTTAAAGAGAGATGCAAATAGTTGCAATAGATTCATGGAAAAGGAGAGAGCTATTTAAAAGTTCAATTTTTGTAGAGTGTATAATGTAAGAACAAGAGTCAAATAACAAAAAGGGGCTATCTAGGCCACCTAGATATTGTGAAATAAATAGAGTTAAGTGCTAGACTACTGGAAATCGTGTTATATAGTGAACTGCAGTGCTCACACCCCATCTAAAATAGTCAAGTACCTTCCCACCTCCAACAGAGTGTTGAGAAGGAAGAATTTCAGACTAGTGATTGTCAGATCTTCACATTTAAACATGAGACTAGAAAAGAAATTGTGGGGAATAGAGGAAACAGAATTATGGCTTTTTAAAAATAATCAATTTTAAATATTAGTAAAACACAGGATATGGGAATACCAAATTCAGTTGGAAGGGAATAACTTTTCAACTTCTGGAATATATCTAAAATGGTGATTCACATGTGCCTTAGGTGTTTTTTGTATTATTGTTTTCAGATTATGTTTACAATATAATTGAATTCAAAAAGTCAAATTAATTTTGTTGGCTTTGTTTATCTCTCTGTATGTGTGGTAAGTGCAGCTTAGCTAAGCACTTGTACCCAGAGCCTGCAGAGGGAGGTATAGAAGAACACAAAGCAATTAGGACTTGCAGTTCCATGAGAGAAAAGTTGAGGGAAGCCGGCCTGCCAATAGCATGCATTCATTTCCAGTTTGTAGCCCTCATGGAAGTGTGTTATTTGTCCCCAGAAATAACAAGCAAAAAAAACAATTCTGCTATGCATCACGTTCTTTCTTTGTTCTTTGTTTTTCTTAATACTGCTTTTGTTCAATTATAGTTGTCCAACATTTTTCCTGTTGCTCTCCCCTGCCCTGCCCACCCCATCCCACAGTCAATCCCCATGCAGTTGTTCATGCTCAGAGGTCCTCTATACTAATGTTCCTTGACTTGCCCCTCCCCCTGCTTTCTCCCGTTATCCCCCTCCCTCCTTTCCCCGGTCACTGTCAGTTTGTTCTTTATTTCCATGTCTCCTGTTCTATTTTGCTTGTTTGTTTTATTGATTAGGTTCCACTTATAGGTGAGATCATATGGCATTTGTCTTTCACCTCTGGCTTATTTCACTTTTATACAGTGGAATACTACACTGCATCACTTTCTTGCTTAGGACTCAAATTATTTTTTTTGTTCTGTAAATTTTGCATGGACCAAAAATTAATTAGTTCAAGTATTCCCACACAATATGACTTAATCTAGAAACACACACACACACACACACACACACACACACAAACACCCCTTTAAAGTCTCTAAAAATAGTTTGCTGGCCACCCATGGAAAGTAACACTAGCTGCAGCAATAATCAGAAGTTGCTTGGTTGGTATTTATTTCTCACAGTTAGTTTAACATAATTCAATATAATTATATAACATTATTATGGCTCTGAAAAGAGCAGTGACTGACTATAAGAAAAATCAAAGGTTTAGTTTTAACTATGTAGCAACTTAAGTATTAGCAGTCTTGAGCAATCATGGACCCATGTGAAATAATCTTGTGTTCATGTTTCCAAGATAAAACAGGAGTATCATGCTCTAAAGAATTAGTTCATTACCCTTACATTTTTTTCTTGTATTATCTCTTGGTTTTTGACTTTATTAGAGTTTGCACTTGTTAGCAAAATTCAAATGTACTGGCTAATGGGAGGAATTGAATCATAGTTTATGTGTATAGGCCCATAGAAATGGTGGAGACTAAGCAGAAACACAAATACATAACTTCTGTGTTGATTTAACTGGGTTGAATAAGTAGCCTCACCAGATATCGCTGTGGATTATTTCAGCTCTTTGCAAGCTAAGTTTTTAAGAGAAAATGAAGCTTACTTTGTATTTATTTCATATATTATGTAATACATCTATTATATAAAAGTATACTATATACCTTATGTATTACATAATATTCATGTATTATATAAATGTCCCATACTAAATAATTAAAGAATATATTTAAAAAACTCATGAGTTACATAAGAAATGTATGGGGGAAAGAAGGGGAAGGGTCAAGTCGAGGAACAGGTAAAAAGGACCCCTGGACAAAGACAACGGTGGGGTTGTGGGGGAATTGAATGTGGGATGGGGGTGGGTAGAGCAGGGGAGAGTAATGGGGTAAATGGGGACAACTGTAATTGAACAACAATACAAAATACTAAAAAAAATAAGAAAATTAAAACAAACAAAAAAAGTATATCAAAGAGTCCATTGGATATTTTCTTCTGCACGTTTGTATCCTATTTCACTTTTGACCTTATTTTTATTTTCTTTTTAAAATTTTATTTAATTTTATTTTGCTGTTTTTCAATTTTTTTAAATAGAAGCTAAATTACTGAATTTTTGCCTTTCTTCTAACATATTTGTTTATTATTTTTCCTCTAAGTATCACATTAGCCGCTTTCCATAAGTACTGCTATGTCATACTTTCATGACAATTAATTTTAAAATATTTTATATTTGATTTAATATTTATTTTTGATGCATTGGTTATTTAGGATTGCTTAATTTCTAAGCCACTTGGGTTCTCTGCTTATATTTGTGTTGTTGATATCTTGCCTAATTCTCCTGTGTCCAAGAACATACAGCCTATATGATTTTAGTGTCCTAAAGTTCACTGAAACTTGCTTTATTGCCTACCATATGGACAATTTTGATAAGTGTTCCATGTGTACTTATAAAGTTGTTGGGCAGTTTTCCATGTATGTAAGATTGACCAACTTTTTAAATTGTTATTCAAACATCTACTTCCTTACATTTCTTTTCTACTTACTCTATTACTAAGATTTGTTAGAATTAACTCTGACTGTGGATTTGCATATTTCTATTGTACTTTCAATTATTGTTTTATAAGTTTTGAAACCTATCTCACTTAGCTAGATCAGCGAGTTTTGTCTGTTTGGTTTATCCATTTATCCACAATAGCCATACTGTGACTGCTGCCCGGTGGACACATGAGTGTAAGTGTGAGAATAGGAATCTGACGTTAAGTTCCAGAAAATATGCATGGGGCAGTGTAAAGTGTAATTGGGCCATTTGACAAAGAAGTTAAGGTGGCCTGGCCAGATTCCACCTCAATGGAAGAAAGAGTTCACCTTTTCTGTATGTAGCAGATATTCATTGATGATAGTACAAATATTTTTCTCTTCCTCAATCTCAAAACATACTGGCTTTCTGTTTGTGCTTTTATCAACTAGATTAGCATCACTGATATGCTGTCCATAGTGGAAAACTAGGCATGCACATACCAACACACACAAAAAAGACATCACTGACTTAGGTTAAAAATTGGTCACCTTCTCAGATTCTACTGGAAAACTTAAAATTCTCTGAAACAGTGCTTATTGATCTATTCTCCAGATTTGATGCTCCATCATTAACTGGCATCTCCAGTTTCAAGACCTGAGAAATGCTTATTATTTAGTGTACTTATAGATGGTTCCAGCCATCTCATTACTATCCCCACTTAAACCTGGACCAGAACAGAGGTTCTGAAATGGTTTGGTCTCAGAACTCCTTTATAATCTTCAATATTATTGAGCTCTCCTACAAGTTTAACTTTGTGAAGATATATAACTTTCATAATGAGTGGTCCCACTGAAGTAAAACTTCAGTAAAAGTTTTACTCAGCAGTAAAACTGAGAAATTTAAAAAAAAAGATGTATTAACTTATGTAAAACTAATTTAAAAAACCTATAATATATTAACCAAATTAAATATTTTATTAAAACATGTTTCAAAGAAAAACATTAGTGAGAAGAGTGGCATCGTCTATTTTTCATTTTTCTTTAACATCTGGCTTAATAGAAGACTGCCAGATTCTCATACCTGCTTCTGTATTTATCTGTCAAATTTGTTATTTTTAAAGTATACAAAGATAATCTGTCATTATATATATGAGTAGTTGGAAAAGGGTAATCTATTTAAAAAACATTTTAGGTAATTGTGGTTTATCAAAATAATACCAATAGTGGCAGTTTCTTAATAGTTGTAATGTGGAATCTGAAACCATGTCAATAAACATTTCACATTTTATTATATTAAAATAAAATGGCACATCTTGCATTTTAATTGGGTTTTCTCCATGCACAATTTTGTACCATACATTACTCATTTAGAAAATATTGTTTTACTAATACAGATTTTCCCAATTTTGACATAGTCCATTGTATAATAGTTTTAAAAATACATTTATTCATATTACCACTGATCTCATCAGAAACCTTTTCTTTTATTAGAAACCTGTAAAGCTCACTGTGACAAATGCAATTTTTTCAAAATTCAAATTTACACTCAAAAGCTTGAATATAAAACTGATTGTCATATTATGTTCTTGAAGTGCTACATTGCATATGTTTGAGAAATATCTCATAAATACCAAAGTCTGATCTACCATAATTTATCTATCCATAATAATTTCAAGTAAAAATGGTGTCTCATGAGAAAAGATACTGGATCAGCTTACAACTTAAAAAGCTTTATTTCTGGAGACTGTCGCACTGCAGTATGCAGCAAAAGTGCTTTAGGTACACATCCCATTTTGTAACAAAGATCACTAAAAAGACATGCTCAGGACTGAGATTTAATGAAATCAGTAAGTGTTATAGAGTTATCAGTGTTGAATAAAACTGACTTTCTATTTTTCTGCAAGTGGATGATAGTGGAGAATTCAATGACGATTACCGGAGTTTGTTACCACTGCCTTTATTGGTGCCAAGACACCAGCAGTTTTACCCAACATTCCCTCTGTATCATCACTTCATATTTCAACACAGTGAAAAAGGCAAAGTCTTGGTGTTATGAAAGGAATTCTGATGATCTTATTGATCGCTGAAGTGGCCTCTGGAGCTCCCCAGGGCTTTTCCGACCACACTTTGAGACCCACTGGACTAGAAAGCCACCTCATGAGGTTAAACTCTTTGGCTTGGGTCAGAGCAGAGAGGTAAATTTCTAGAACTCCTTTCCTAAACCTTGGGAATTATTCTAAATCTTTACTATGCTTATTTTAATGTAATTTCCATTTTTGTGTACAGAATTTGAACTTATGAATATAAACTACCTAAAATTATGGCTAGCACAGCAGACACTAAGAAAATGTTGGTAATGATGACAGTATAAATAGAGGTAACTATTATGGATATTTACCTTCAAAAGCATTTGAATTGTAAATTCAATTTTGGCACTGGTAATACAGTTCTTTTATCAGTGGTAGGGTATTTTTTTGTTGGGATAATTTTCTTGAGTTCTTTAGTTAAACTTTTTGCTAATCTGTGTTTTCCAATTTTCTTTTTATGCAGTAAATATAATTACTTACATAATAAGAAAAATAAAGTGTTAATAGGGACATGATTTTAATTTTCCTATGGGGACTAAGTAATCAATAATCTGAGACCATTGCTTCTAAACATCGCTTTCCCACAGTGCTGCTATCCTTAACTGCTAATGGCTTACAGCAAACAACAGAAATATATAAACATTTAAATTTGGTGTTTCTATTTGAATATCATGTGTCAGTATATTCAGACATCATGACCTTTTTGAAAAGAAAGAAGGGAAAGATGGCAAATAGGTCTTTATAATTCCAATCATGAATCCAAGTCAAATTCATGTGTATATTCTGATGCAGTACTTATGGTCAAGTATATGCTGTTACTCCTTTTTCAGTACTTGAGACAGATCGTTTAGGAGGTGCTCAAGACTGTGATAAGTGTATGTATATATTATCTCATTTAATGTTTTCAGAAAACCCCATTTAACATACTACAATGTTGCAACTGAAGCTCAAAGGATATTGCTATGCACAAGGTCATCTAACTTCTATTGGAAACCAGAATCTCAGCCCTCTTTTGCTGATTCAAAATTCAGAATCTTTTCGCTATCTTCTCTACTCCTCCAAAGGTTCAATTTCACCACCCCCTTAACCTCCACTTCCAGCTTGTCTTCTGCCAATCTTTTGTTGACACCAGCTGTCCAAGTATCCTGGATTATTTATTAGGTTCAGTGGATTAGGTTCTGGTCCACTAGGAATAGTATATGTCAGAAATACACCTACATCACTACTGCTAATTTCTTGTCTAGCAACAAGACCCATTTTTATTGATATGTACAATAGAGATGAAGCACTTACAGGACAGCTTATTCAAATACCACAATGTGAAATACGCTTTCCTTGTTAAAACTCTGTTTTCTGTCTTCTTAGCATTTAGTTTTCATTTCTGTTCCCATACTGTCATGGCTTCCAATGATCAACCAGACACCAATACAGATCGATTTTAATGCATTTCAGGAAATTGGGTGTATTAACACTTGGTTTTCTTTTCTTCTTCTTCTTTTTTTTTTTGTGTGTGCACACATTTATTTATATAATAAATTAAATATAATCTTTTTACAGAGTAGAGAATATGTTTCTTTTTGGTCTCTACTAATTGACAGATATTTTATGTGGTACAGAATTAATTCTCAGACTTGGTTTTACTGTAACATACCATTAAGTAGCAAAATTTGGAGGGAGAAGAATTTTAGCCCTCACCCATTTCTAACTATTATTAGAAGCTATGTGTATCCACCCAAAAGAGCCTATTGTTTTTTAAGTTTTTTTTTTCTTTTTTTAGTTGTTGTTCAAGTATAGTTGTCTCCATTCCACCCCCCACCCTTCCCCACCTCCCACCCCTGAACTACCCGTTTTGGCTTTGTCCATGTGTCCTTTATACATGCTCCTTGATGGACCTTCCCCTCTTTTCCCCCATTATCCCTCTCCATCCTCCCCTCCGTTTATTGTCAGTTTGTTCTTTATTTCAATGTCTCTGGTTATATTTTGCTTGCTTGTTTGTTTTGTTGATTACATTCCACTTATAGGTGAGATCATATAGTATTTGTTTTTCACCACTTGGCTTATTTCACTTAGCACAATGCTCTCCAGTCCCATCCAACACTTGGTTTTCTTACGACTTATGCAACTTGTCAGGTAGCGAGTACAGATTAATAAAAAAGATTTCACTCTTGGGTGCTGAAATGAGGTTGCCCATGAAGGAAAATAGACTTGATTAACAATGATGAATAACATTTAAATTCTTACTGAGGTTGATTGTTGTCCTGACAGGCATTATCTTAATTGTTCTGTAAATATGCTTATTCTGAAGTATGATAGAGATCTATCATTTTTGTTATGATTTTATTGAAATAGAAAACATTTCTTCCAATATTTATTCAGTAATCTTTCAGGTACCTAAAGTAACATTGGATCATGGAGTAAGTGACTCTTGTTGAAATAAGAAACATCCAAACCTGTAGAGAATTTTAATGAGTTTACTGGAGCCAAACTGATGACAATTGCCAGGAAGCAATATCTCAACAGACTGAGAAAATGCTTTGAAAAGAGGCAGTTTCACTACTTACTTTATACATCAGAATCAAGGAGGGTTGTGTGAAATTATTGGTGATAGATTAGAGAGGCAAGGTAAAGCAAAGTAGGGAAATCTCTGAGATGGGATATAAAGTAAAGCAAAGAGATGCATACTTCTTTTACACTGGTGGGTACGGGATAGTCATCAATGACCATTTACAGCATATAGAGATAGTATGTGGAACAATAATATAACAAGGAGGGGTCCTGTGGTCTGGTGTTCTGTTGGGAGATTGTACCTTGAGGGGTCTTGAAAAAAGGGTATTACTCTGACATTCCAAAGGTATGTTATGATGTAAAAAGAACACAGACTGACTCAGTTAAGGTGAAGATTGACCTTTGTCAGAGAAGATATTGACCCAGTGTGACTACTGGCCACGGCCACGTTTGCTTTTAGTTAGGAAGTGTTAATTTCAGACCATCCTATGTGGTTACTTTCTGTCTCTGAGTTTGTATGGCTGCCATGAAGGCCTCCTCTGAGCTGCGGAGCTTGTTAGGTTTACTATGTTGCAATTTTTCATCCACACTGTTTAAATCAAGAGTCTCTGTAAATTTTGGTACCATCCAAGTTTATGTCATTGCATTAAAGAACCAAGCAGATGAAATTGAAGATTTGTCATTTCTTAATGATTGGATTAATTGTTTCTACTGTGAATCTGGTCTTAGATTTAGTTTAGGTAAATTAAAGTGACTTATTCTGAAAAGTGACCTTTTGCAACTATTTTTGAAAAACAGAGATAGAGTATCAAAAGCCAGGCACTATTAATTAACAGTCAGTGCAGTATTCTTCTGCAGGACTGGTACCTTCTGTAAGTTCTTACCAGCCTCTATGCCTTCATAGCCTTTATTTCATTCAGTCATATTTCTTATTTCTAAAATGTATTTTAAATGCTTTATCATGAGATACTACTGCTTTTTTCTTACAGTTCTGACATGCACTCAATATTAACCAGAGATGAAATTATATCCTATACAAATATGCACAAGGGTAAAACATACAGAATTATATGACTAGACAGTTACCTCCCCCAGGTCACATAGTAACAGATATGTTGGCGATTTATTTTATTTCTTTTTGTCCCGGTTTTTACTCAAGCTTATTTTACTACTTATACCACACAGTTGAAAAATATCAAATTAATTAAATGAGTATTGAGTTTTATTTATGCTTAGGACTTAGCCAGAGGTCCAAAGTCATCAGCATTCCTTCCATAACTTGCAAAGCAGACAGCTGTGTACCCTGTTGCCATTAATCACAAAGAGTAAGAGTACTAAGATCTCTTTCAGATAATCAACTTCCGTGCTATTTTTTTTTTTAAAATGAAATATACAAGACCCAATTTTGTCTTTCTTGTTCACAGGGTTCTCAAATGTTAAAATTTGGGCTGTCGTATTTTTGAAATACTTTGATTTGCCTCTGCCTTATTTTCTCATGCTGATGAAGATCTCTTTCCTGCAGCCTACTAGACTTAGTTATTTAACCAGAGACAGTGTGTCCCAACACTCAACATTGTTATTGCTTTGGGGAAGCATCTAAGTTTGGGGGACTATCTGTTCCTTCTAAACAGCAGGGTAGTATAGTAGAAATTTAAAGTGCAATGTAGTATGGTAGAAATCTGACCTATTTAATCTGGGACATTTTACATCTTTATTACATTACCTGACCCTCATTTCCCTTGCTTTTAAAATGGTAGTAGTTACATGAGGGGTTTTTGTATGTGTGTGTGATGATTATGCACAATATTTTCAGTCCCTATTATGCACAGTCAACACAAAATATACAGTTACTATGTTATTTTAGAAGGTAAGATGCAGTTAATCATGCTTTTACTTGGCATGGCATTAGTGGCTGGCTGGCAGGGAATGTGAAGGAATGCTGCTGTCCCCTCCTAATCATTCAATTTCTCGCTATTATGTGATACCATTTTACCATGCATTTTATTCTTAATAATTCCAGAGCAGAATTATGAGATAAAAAGTCAGTTAATGCTACAGAGTGTTTAAATTCATTACACACATAGAGTATAGTATTCACAATATTACTACACTGGATACCAAGTCAAGTAGGAACATTAAGGAAACTTGTGCCTTTTTGATACGTGAGAAGTATCAACTGGTAAGTACAAGTTGTGTGTATGTTCTTGCATACACATATAAGAAAATCTCAGTGAAGATTAGTACATGTGCGGTACTTTTGGGGTAATGCTAGTATGTTTCTTTAGATGTGCAATTCTCCTATTCATTTACCGAATAATCTTGGCATTCTCCCTGGTCCTAGGAATACCACATGCATCACTTCCTTCAATTCTAACATCAGTGTTGCACTGCAGCTCATCCAGTAGCAGGTGTTGAACATTGATATAAACAGAATTTTGTCTGCCAAAGCCAAAATCCTCCCATTTCCAGTCTCCACTGGCCAACGGAACACTAATGCTGAGCTTACTTCCAAATTCAAGTCTCAGGCGTGACTTCATTATGCTGCCTGCCAAAACTGTGGACCCATGGACTCTTGAAGTTTAAAAATTAAGGCAGAAACATTTTTTTCCTCAAAGGAACACCTTTTGATTTTAGGTGAAACACTTCCAGTTTTGCAGCTTTTTCTGAAATTAGTAAGTTGATATCACACTGAAGTTAATTACTTAATAACATTTCTCTTTGAATATAAAAAAACCTCAAATTAGAAAAGAACTGTTGTTCACCACAGCTATCCCAGACTATGTATTGTGGAGCAAGAATGTTCAGAAAAGTGGAAATTCGCAATAAAATATAAGCATTTTAACATTCTTTTAACATTCTAAGTAATTTGAGATGATTAATGAATAAAATTCTTTGAACAAACCATTTGTATCAATAAGGCTTTATTTTAGTGACCTCTGGTTTATATAAAACAATTTAGATGTAAAGGTTGCATAATTTCAGAACACAGAATTCTTATGTTATCTTAAAATTTGTTTTTGCCCTGGGAGGATGGAGGAGCAGCAAAATTGGCATAAACTATTTGATAAATTTAAAACACCTTATTAAAGACAGCATCATTAAAAGATAATCTTAGGAAGACTAGATTTGAACAGGTGTTTATTGACATATTAATTATTTGGAACTTGAGGAAATATTTTTAAGAAAATAATGTTTCCTCTGTCACTTTCAGAGGCTAGTATTTTTATAACTATATGTATGTCCAACTTAACATCTTTTAGAGTATGTATTATATCAATAAAATTAATACCTTCAGATTATAATAAAGGGGCTCTCATAATTCCTTAGATTTAGTCAACCACCATGGCATATAAGACATAATATCTACCAATTAAAAATTATGTGAAAAATGATATCATATTAATCAATTTTGAACAAATTTCTGTAAGTCAGTGGAGAAGGAAGAACTTAGTTCATTGTTCTTAGTTGCTTTTCCAGAACTTTCCCTCTTGGATTTAGTGGAAATAGCAATCAGTACTTAACAAAGAAATCAAGTCTTACACAAGAGTTAAGTGCTCAAATTAGTGTGTTTCCTGGTATTTCCTGGTGTTTCTGGTATTATTTTAAAATATGTATTTTGAAAAACATATAGGTCCTGTATGCATTATAATAAATCTCCTAGAAAACATCACTATCCTGGGCTGACAAGATAGTAAAAACATCTGCAAGGGAAAAAAAAACTAGGAAAGTATGGTAGCAAATGATGAAATCAGAAAAATAAAACTTTAAGGATTAACAGCAGATGGTGCAAGGAACAGTAAGAGATCTGTAATTCAGAGAAGAAATAATAAAATTCTTAGTATTGAAATGTTTAATCAGCAGTTCATACACCCTCCATAATAAGAATATAAAGTATAAACAATTTTTAGTTTAAGAATAATTTCTCTTTCAAAGATTATAACATATTCATGCTCTCTCAGATCACAGATCAAGAAATGGAACACTCTGTTTCATTTTAGAGGTTTGTATAACTTTAGACAAAATTAGACAGAAATGATGCCTGAAAAAATGCATAACAACTTTACTTATAAAAACAGACTTGAAAATCATAAACAAAATGTTGGCAATATAAGCTACATAATGGCTAAAAATCATAATGCATTCTAAGTAGAGGTAATCTTAAGAATGCAAGTCTGAGTGAATGTGAAATAAGTCAATTAATTAGTCTATCATGTTAAAGAAAAGGATGTTATTGTCTAAATAAATGAATCAGGATTTCTAATAAAAATTAAATACTCATTCACAAAAACACCTCTATCAAAATAATAATGAGAGACACATTTTTAACCTGATATTTTGCATACAATGTGGATGTCCACTTTCACAACTTCTTAAGTAATCTGAAACTTAGAGAAATCTCAGAAATCAAATAAGTGAAAAAAAATCACAAAAGAATATACAGATTAATTATAACCACCATGCAATAAATTACTTAAGAGAGTAGACCTTAAATGTATTCACTACAAAAAAAGGAAATTATAGCTATGACATGGTGAAGGAGTTAGCTAACACGATGGTGGTAATTATTTCGCAACATAGAAGTATTTCGAGTCAACATGTTGTACACTTTAAACTTAAACAATGTGACATATCAAATACACAGGTCTGTTGGTAAAAGTACAGCCATTGTTAAAATAACAAGAACACTCATGTAACCTGGCAGCCAAAGAGAGTGGCCTGGAATACACATGGAGAACAGTGATGACTTCACTGTACTAGTCAGTGAGGGTGGTAGACACTGTTGAGTGAGCATGTGGACTGTGTGGCTCTTGCATTCATAATGACTGAGCAAGTAGAGCAATGAATCTGCATTAAATTTTGAATTAAGCTTGAGCATACTTCGCAGGAACTATTGGGATGATTCAGAAGGCTGCACCTATGGGCAACTGGTGGTTGGCAGCTTTATCAAATAACGTGCCTGTTCATGCATTATATCTCTTGCAGACTTTTTTGGCAAAACATCAAATCACCCTGATAACTCAGTCTCCCTATAGCCCAGATTTGGCACCCTATGTCTTCTGGCTTTTCCCAGAAAGAAAATCAGCTTTGAAAGGGAAGAGATTTCAGACCATCGATGAGATTCAGGAAACTATGATGAGGCAGCTGATGATGACTGGGAGAACTGTGTGAGGTGCCAAGTTGCCTACTTTGAAGGGGACTGAGGCATCATTGCCTCTGTACAATGTTTCTTGTATTCTTTTTTCCAATAAATGTCTGGATTTTTCATGTTACATAGCTCAATACCTTTTGGATAGATCTGGTATATCAATGAAGCTAAAAACAATGACTTTTCTTTATGTAAACCAAGTTCCTGATTTAACCTTTGATTGCTGAGGCATCCACTTCTAAGAAGCATCTGTTTCAAAGAAGGCAATCTCCAATATACACATTGCCAGCTGTACATTAGATGAAGAAACAGACAGCCTCCCTTCACTGATGCTCCTTCGTTTTAGACATCACATGTAACTGACAATTTGTTTTTTCTCTTCCTGCTGTTAAGTTTTAAATTTAACATAAACTGTAAGACAGTGAAACCCTAGGTGCCCACCCTCAACCCCAATAAAACCAGAACCCCAGGCCAGTTCATGTTCATTCTCTCTCTCCGCCATTATTTCACAGAGTATTTCCCTGGTTTATCTTATACATTTTAGGGCCCATAAGTAATAAGCTATTTTCTTCAAAGTTTCCTTATTGTTATTGCTGAAGTATGTTGTCCAATCATAATAAGTAGCACAGGAGTCGGTCCAGCCTCACAGTGGTTCAGAAAGGAGAGATGTTTGTGGGACACTCACCAGTCGGGGTGAATGTCCCCAAGCATTTCTAACAGATTACATTACTGTCATAGACTGAGATGTTTACAAAACAATAAAATATAACAATAATGTAAAGATAACATTTTCAATTTTATAAAGATAAATCCTCACAAAGCTAGGTAATGAATTGTTAAGGACATATACATACATGTATATTAAATCTATCAAAAGAAAAGAATGATACCAGACACAAGGAGCGATACCCTAGGCTACAACATCCCCTTCAAGGAAAAAAAGGCAGTGTGTCCCCAGCATCCTTTGCCACCAGTGACCCAACAGCCCTCACCAATACCATGTACACCCACAACTTTTGCCCCGAGGACCCTTGCAATCTTATATCAGAAAAAGTAGACATGTCAAAAACTGTAAAGAGACAAAAAAAAGGTCATACATACTCACAAAGGGATCAATTCATCAAAAGAATATAATCATTGTAAATACATAGGCACTCAACTTTGCAGCCTCTGTATTGCACAAATATTAACAGATCTGAAGGCAGAAACAGCTATCAGTGCAATAAGAGTATTAAACTTCAGTGCCCCACTTTAAACAATGGCTCTGTCACACAGTGAGCAAATCAATATGGGAACATCAGATGTGAGCTACACTTTGGCCAAATGGACCTAACAGACATATGTAGGTCATTATCCCCAAGAGCAGCAAGCACACTCTTCTCAAAGCAAACATGGAACATCTCCAGGATGGATTGCATGTTAGTTCTCAAAACAAGTCTTAACAAATTTAAGAATTTTTGAGATCATATGAAACAAGATACCAAGAGCAGAAAGAAAACTTGAAAATTAAACAATATGAAGAAATCAAATAACACACTGCTGAACAACCAGTATCTCATGGAAGAAATCGTAAGGAAAATTAAAAAACAAAAACAAAAACACCTTGAGAAAACAAAAATGGAAACAACATATCAAAACTAATGGGATAAAGCACAAGTAGTTTTAAGAGGTAGATTCTAAAAATAAATGCCTACATTAAGAAAAACAATCTCAAATAGGAAACCTGACTTTACACCTCAAGGAACTAGAAAAAGAAAAATACATCAAGCCCAAATTTAGCAGGAGTAAGAAAATAAATTTCAGAGCAAAAATAAATAGAGACTAGAAAAACAATAGATAAGATCAATGACACTAAGAGCATTTATTTGAAAAGATAAACCAAACTGACAAACCTTTAGTTAGATTAAGAAGACAGAAGAGTCAACATCAGAAATAAAGTGAGACAACTAACACCACGGAAAGAGGAAGGAATGTAAGAGACCGTTATGAAGAATTATATTTTCATGAATTGGACAACCAAGAAGAAATGGATAAATTTGTAAAAATATACAACCTACCAAGTGTGAATCATGAGGAAACAGAAAATCTGACTGGACCTACAACTCAAAAGACTAAATCAATAATAAAAAAACAACTTCCCAAAAAAGCAAACCCAGGCTGCATTTGCTGGTAAATTCTACCAAAACTTTAAAAGGTAATTGCCAGGATGGGTAGGGTAGGACAAAATGGCGGCTGGACTACAATCCATCATGGCAGCCAAAAAAACGTGGTATCTGAACTACAACCCAAAAGAAACGGCTGATGTCAAACCAGGGCGTGAAGAGAACCACTAATGATATGTTGCTGCTTTGTTCAGAGGGGACCAATCCCCAGCCCCCACAAAGAAGGCTGACCAGAATAAAACCCAACCATATTCCCTGCATGGTGCGGCTTTCTCAGCCCCACCATGTGGACCAAAAAACCTCACCCAAGCGTGCAAACCCCAATAAAGCTCTACACTGCCTAGTTCTGTGGCTAATTAGCATTCATTCCTCAGCGGAGTCTAAGAAAACCTTTCAATAATTAATGCCAATTTTCCTCAAACTCTTTAAAAAAATTTAAAACTCATTTTATGTCATGTGCATGACCCTAATATGAAAGCCAGATAAGAACACCACCAGAAAGGAAAATTAGGGGCCAATATTCCTGATAAACATAGATGTGAAAATCTTCAACCACATACTAACAAATGGAATTCAACACCAGGTTAAAAAGGACCATACACTGTGATCAACTGTAATTTATTCCTAGGATGCAATGATGATTAAAATATGCAAATCAATCAATATATACACTGCATTAACACAATGAAATATAAAAATCACATGATCATCTCCATAGATGAAGAAAAAGCATATGACAAGATTCAACTTCCTTCATGATACAATCTCTCAATAAATTAATTTTATAATGAATGTAAATAATAAATGTCATATATGACAAAGCCCACAGCTCACATAATGCTTAATAGTGAAGATCTGAAAGCTTTTCTCCTAAGATCAGGAACAAGACAAAGATGCTCACTCTCACTGCACTTTCATCAGTATATTACCAGAAGCTCTAGCCACAGCAGTCAGGCAAGAAAAAGAAATGAAAGATCCGCATGGAAAAGGAAGAAGCAAAATTGTCTGTGTTTCACATGCTATTACCTAATACACAAAACACTTTACAGCTTCAATAAAATATATTAGAACTAATAAATGAATTTAGTAAATTTGCAAGATACAAAACAATATAAAAATTAGTTGTTTCTGCACACAGCAAATTATATTACATTTTTTAAAAAAATACCATTCACTGCCCTGGCTGGTATGGCTCAGTGCTGAGTGCCAGCCTGTGAATGAAAGGTCACTGGTTCAATTTCCAGTCAGGGCACATACCTGGGTTGTGGGCCAGGTCCCCAGTGAGGGGCGTGCCAAAAGCAACCATGCCTTGATGTTTCTCTCCCTCTGTTTCTCCCTCCCTTCCCCTCTTTCTAAAAATAAATAAATAAAATCTTTTAAAAATACTATTTACAATAACACTAAAAATAATACAATACTTAGGGACAAATTTAACCAAAGAAGTGAAAGGCCAGTTACTGAAAACTATAAATGTGGATGGGAAAAACTGAGAAAGATACAAATAAATAAAATATATCTCCTGTTCTTGCATTAAAAGAACATTTTTAAAATGCATATACTTATATAAAACAATCTATAGTTTTAATAGAATCATAAAAATTCCAATGACACTTTTTACTGAAATACAACAAACAATCCTAATCTTTGTGTAGAACCACAATGACCCTGAAAGGGTCACCAATACACCAAAGACATCTCGAGAAAAAAAGAATGAAGCTGGGAGCATCATACTTCTTGATTTCAAACTGTATTATGAGGATATAGTAATCAAAACATCATGGTATTGGCATAAAAACAGATGAATGATCTGTTTGATCAAACATTATCAGTGAAACAGATCCAATGATCAAAAATAGATCAAAGGCCAAGTAGTATCCCATTGTGTAAATGTCTCTTAGTTGTTTTATCCACTTATCTACTGAAGGACACTTGGGCTGCTTCCATATCTTGGCAAGTATAAATAATGCGATAATGGACATAGGGGTGCTTATGTTCGTTCAAATTAGTGTTTAGGGTTTCTTCAGATATATTCCTTTGGGGGGGGCTGTGCCTGCAGGTCCCCCCCACCCCCCCGCCCAGCCACCATGAATGAGAATAAGTCTACCAAGACTTGATCTGCTTGGGGAGGAAAGGTGGCCGACCTCTCAAAGGAGAAGGGCTATAAAACTTTGGGGAACCAACTCATTCTATGCTTCGACCCTTATTTAAATTGAGGGTATTAACAAAGTATGTTTCACAGGATTTTATGCATTCTTTCTTAGGCCTGACCACCCCAGGGAACACACCCCCCCAGGGGACAGTGCCACACCCACCTCTGACATTGTTTCAGGCTTAAGTTAGGCAGGGGAAGTAAGGCAGCCAAGAGATTAGGAGACTTCTTGCAGACAGAATGAGGACTCAGGCTATGTCAAAGCCGAGGGGCCAGGGTCCATCACCCCCTTTTTCTGTAGCTTCCCTAAGTCCTTCCCTGAGGGCTCTTTTGTGACCGTGCCTGTCTTAGGTCATCCCCCCTTTGAGGAATCTTACCCATCATTGGCTAACCAGTCATCTGCCCGGGGCCAAGCAGGGTGAAGTATAAGGGGCAGAGGCAGTGACCCTACCAGGAAGATAAGCTTTGTCTTCTTAGTGGCTTAATGTCCCAAGGTCTTTTTACTCAGCCTTAGCCATGGGGGATTACAGCTTCTAAAACCAGTCAGGGCCGTTCCCAACATATTCCCAAAAGTGTGATCACTAGGTCATAAGGCAGTTTCATTTCTAATTTTTTGAGGTATCTTTATACTGCTTTCCACAGTGGCTACACCAGCCTGCATTCTCACCAACAGTGCAAAAGTGTTCCCCTTTCACCACAGCCTCACCACTACTTGTTGTGTGTTGATTTTTTTTGATAGACATTCTGACCAGTGTGAGGTGATATCTCGTTGTGGTTTTAATTGCATTTCTCTGCTGATCAGTGATACTGAGGATCTTTTCTGTATGTCTATGGGCCATCTGTAGGTCCTTTTGGGAGAAGTGTCTATTAAGGTCCCTTGCCCTGAATAATTGGATTATTGAAAGAAGAACACTTTACCCTTTGTGACAACATTGATGTACCAGAGAACATTGTACTAAGCAAAATAATCCAGTCAGAGAAAGACAAATACCATATGATTTCATTCATATGCAGAATCTAATGAATAGACTGAACTAACAAAGTAGAGACAGATTCATAGAGAGCAGGCTGACAGCTCTGGAGAAATGGAGCAAAAAGGAAAGAAGGACTCATAGGCATGGACAACAGTGTGGCCATTGCAGGAGAGAAGAGGAGTTTAAGGAGGATAAATGGTAATGGAAAATAATACAATTAAAAATAAACAAAAAGGATCAATGGAGCAGAATGGAGAGCCCAGAAATAAGCCAAGGTTTATATGGTCAATGAATTTTGTCAAAGGTACAATGAAAACACACTTTTTAATGAATAGTCTCTTCAATAAATGCAGGGAAAACTGCATATTCACATGCAAAAAAATGAAATTGTATCCCTATTTTACACTGTTCACAAAAAAACTTGAGATGGATTAAAGACTTAAATGTAAGACTTGAAACTGAAATACTTCTAGAAGATAACAAAACAAAAGGGAATGCTTCTTAATATTGATTCTACACTGGTTTTTTAGATATGACAACAAAAGCACAGGCAACAAAGCAAAAATAAACAAGTGTGACTACATCAAAGTAAAAACTTCTGTACAGCAAAAGAAGCAGTCAACAAAAGGCAACCGTATGCAATGGAAGTAAATACACACCATATATTTGATAAGGGCTTATCTAAAATATATAAGGAACTCATACATTTCAGTAGCAAAAATCCACAAATAGTCCTATTAAAAAAATGGCCAAAGGACCTGAGTAGGCTTTTTTCCAATGAAGATACACAAATGGTCAACAGATACACGAAAGGTGCTCAATATCACTAATCATCAGGGCTTACAAAGCAGAAACTGCAATGAGATAGCACCTCACATGGGTCAGAATGTCTGTTATCAGTAAAATGACAGACAAATGCCAGTGAGGATGGGAAGGAAAGGTACACTTTTGCACTGTTGGTGGGAATGGGAACTAGTGTAGCCTATATGAAGAACAGTATGAAGTTTCCTCAGAAAATATAAAGAAAACTGAGCTATCATATGATTCAGCAATACCACTTTTGGATATATATCCAAAGGAAATAAAGTCGATATATAAAAGAGATGCCTGCATTTTTGTGTTCATTACAGCATTATTCCCAAAATGGTAATTATTGGCCAAAATATGAAATCAACCTCTGTATTCATAGATGATGAATGATGAAGAAAACTGGGATATATGTACAATGGAATATTATTCAGCCTTAGTAAACATTATGCCATTTTCAACAACATAGACGAATTTTGAGGGAACTTTCGTGAGTGCAATAGCGTAACAAGCTAGACTGAGAAACGCAAATACTGCTTAGTGTTACTTATATGTAGAAGCTGGAAGAAAAAAGAAAAAGTCAAACTTATAGCAACAGAGTAGAATAACAGTTTCCAGGTTTGGGGGACTATGAAAAGTGGGGTGATGTTGGTCAAAGGGTGCAAACTTCCAGTTATAAGATAAATAGGTTCTGAGGATCAAGTGTGCAACATGGCAACTGTAGTTAATACACTGCACTTGAAATTTGCTGAGATCCTATGTGTTCTTAAAGAATGCACACCCAAACACACACACAAAAGCATTTATGTTAGGTGCTGGATGTGTTCATTTGATTGTTATAATTATTTTACAATGTACATGAATATCAAATCATGTACTGCATTTTAAAAACGCAATTGAAAAATAATTATACACTTTCATTTGTTAATTATACCTTTAAAATCTCACCTCACCCCCCCACACACACACATGCAAATAGCATAGAAGGCAGGCTCCCAGTCTTAATTCAGAATATAAATAAAAACAATAGGATTATTTACTCAGCTCTTCCATAAAATGTTCATGACACTGATGATTGGTCAAACTAGATATTTGTAAAAAGAACAGAAATAGTTTTCAAAGGATGGAAAACAGCTGGGGCACTGCATATCATTACAACTTCCTTTCAAGCTATGCCAATAGGCCTACCTGTTGTCTCCAGTAATGACTTCCTGTACCTTTGTGTGTATTTTTCCATTGTCTGTACTTTTATTCCATTTTTGGAGGTGTTTTACTGTGGGTCACTTGAATAAACAGGGTACAAAAAGTAGCAAGTATGTATGAGAAAAATAATGTGATGGGCAAAAATAACAGTGATATAAAAATACCCACTTAGGTAATAGTTTGGATAGCAATAAAATTCTCAGAAGATATACATACATTTTTTTTTCAAAAATGAAGCAGCCCTTTTGTATTCCAGCCTAAAGCAAAACAAAACTTTACTAGATTATTATTTTTTATTTTCCCATGTCTAGTCTGTTCTAGTTTCTACACATATTTTAACAAATATTTATCTGGCTTGTAGGATATCATAAGCAAAACCCAGAAAGTATATGATTAGATTATGGCCCAGGTATAGGAATAAATATATAGACTTTATTATGCACACACAAGAATTAATTTCTTTTTGGTTTGATTATCTGTGGTCAATTTTACCATGATATAATGATTTTATTGTGGATCATTGTGGTCATAGCATCATGTAATTGGCATGTAATTTATATCAAAAGGAGTTCTGTCTGTATCATCTTAAATAGCAACAGCTATATATTAATCACATAGCTTCACATGCTATCATAGTAACTGTAATGCAGAACTCTATCAGCCAGTATGACTCCAGCCAGCTAGTTTTGAAACTGAGTTTTAAATGGATTGTGTTGATGTTGATAGAAGGAGCAGAACTAATGAAAGAAATAGTTGGCATTAATCCCCCTCTTCTCTGCAGTCCCATAATGCTTTGATTAGTTCTTAATTTAAGAACTGAGTTCATCCTGTTTTGATTTAGTGTAATTTCTGTGAAAGTTCATCACCTCTACCTAACTGTGAGTGTTTTGTGTAGTGTCTGATCCCATTCATCTTTCATACCCCACAGCTATTAATAATTGTTCATATATGGAACAGTCATTACTAGAAAGAATAAAGGTTTCCTTTTTCTAATTTCTTTCAGAAATTTGGTACAACTGTACAGAAGTGAAGATGACACAGACATTTCAAAGACAATTAAGACTCAGTGGACTTCTCTGGGCCTTGAAGATGTGCAGTTAGTAAATTACTCTGTGCTGCTTAATCTGCCAGGCCCGTCTCCCAGCTCTGTGACTCTGAGCAGCAGTGGCCAATGCTTTCATCCTAATGGCCAGCCTTGCAGTGAAGACGCCAGAACACAGAGCAGCCAAGATCTGCTCTACTCATACGCAGCCTATTCTGCCAAAGGAACTCTCGAGGTAATATGGCCATTTGTCTCTGTCATTTACAGTGAAATAGAATTAAAAAACAACAGCTTTCATCTAAATTGAACTAACTGGCAAGATGCAACATACAAAAGTAACCATTAAATGTTCTCAGTGTGGAGGTGCCAGGAAAGGGAAAGAAGACTCGGTTTGCCTGACACCTTACTTGTTATATTTTCAAAGTAAAAACACGTTACAAGAATTTAATTCAAAAGCGTAGAACATGTGACTGAGTCATTCACATTTTGCTTAAGTCATATGGTACACATTCATTTCCTTCTTTGATTTTAAAAGGCAAATTTTAATAAATGGATAAGGACAGAAAGAATAGAAATAGAGGCAACTGTGTTTTGCAGCTGTGTGTACACACAAGACATAAAGTAGGAAATTGAAGTGATTATTCACACATTTAAGATTTGAAATACAGTACTTCTACTTTCTTAATGGAAAACACCTGAGCTAGAGGGCCAGCTGTGGATTATTGCTTTACTATTTTCTGTTTTAGTTTTTCTTTTTTCCTTTTTGGCGTGGTGGTTTTTTGGCGTTGGGTTCACATGCGTTGCTTCAAGAGCCACATGGTCTAGTTTCCACATCAGCTCCCCAATTACCCAGTGGTCAGTTTCCCATAGAGGGCTATTTCCTCATCTCTATAATATGGATAATCATAGTTCCAACATCATAAGGTTGTTACAAGAATTAAATTAACTAATGTATGTAAATCTAGGAGGAGCAAAGCATAGGCCATAGTAAAGATAATACACCAGCTAGGTATAATATATAATTGGCTACTAGTTTTCTTTTTTTATAATTGTTGTTCAAGTAGTTTTCTCCATTTTCACCCCACCATTTCTGCCCATCCCAGCCATCCCCACCTCCCACCCTGGATCCTACCACCCTTTGGATTTGTGCATGTGTCCTGTATACACGTTTCTGACATCCCTACCCCATTATCTATTTTCTTAAGTAGCAAGTGTTCTATCTCCTTGTAAAAGTACTAATTTAATGAGCACATTTAGTCTTTTATAAAACTATAAATCACCTCAACATAAAAATGAAATAATGTTGTTTCTGATTGTTGTTAATTATTGGCACAGATTTTTAAGAATCTAACATCTTATTAACTCTGATAAATATATAAAATATTTAAATAATTTAAAGTTACTTTTCAGAGTTACTTTATCTATTTTCTTAAGTAGCAAGTGTTCTATCTCCTTGTAAAAGTACTAATTTAATGAGCACATTTAGTCTTTTATAAAACTATAAATCACCTCAAAATAAAAATGAAATAATGTTGTTTCTGATTGTTGTTAATTATTGGCACAGATTTTTAAGAATCTAACATCTTATTAACTCTGATAAATATATAAAATATTTAAATAATTTAAAGTTACTTTTCAGAAATACAAGCTTATTCCATATATTATATAGTATATATTCTATGCACATACTATTTTGGGTGGGCTGTGGTGGGGAGACACAGTTTACTGGTGGTTCAACATTGTGTTCTGTGTTGTATTATTCTCTGACTTTTAGCACAAGGATTACATATGAAGGAAGGCACAACCTTGAAAAGCCTTATCACTAATTAAAAGTTTCTATAATATTAAATGTCTGCAGTATTTCTAGTATAGGACTCAAACAATTTGGTTTGATTAATATATACTATTTCTGATAGGCAATAATGGAAACAAACTGTGTATTAATAAAAACAGAGGGCAGGAGGCTGCTGGCACTCTTTCTTTGGCTCAGAAGCTTTGATCTCAAGTCAAGATTCTGAAGTTATCCCACATTTGTTCTCTCAGACTCCCACCCCTGTGTAAGACCCACATGTTTCCAGCCTCCACTGTATCCCGGTAGATTCAAGTCCAGCATAGCCATCTCCACCCCTAAATAAAAGCATGTCCAAAACACAAAACAACAAAAACCTACAGGAACTTCAGTGTGTTTGGAAACAACCCCATGTATTTGATTTTCAATATTCTGTGGTAAGCATTCAATATTCCTTGAATGAGGTGTTATGGAAAAGCCATGAAATTATAACTTGTGTCTGTTTCATCTGCGGAGCCCCCTTTAATCATCTTTTGGGCCCACTGGATTTTTTTTAATGTTCCAATGTGACCATACCTCTGAGAGTTTTCTATATACTTATCTTATCAGTTATACATGTTTTAATTAAAATTTTTGTTTCATAAGAAAGAAAACCAAGGTCTACTACAAAATCATGAAATTACAGTGGTCCTTGGCATTCATCTTTAATTCATTCTGGAATTTGTGATGAGTGCTGAAAACTGTCCAGTACCAAACTACCTAACAATGAAGAATTTTCTCTTGTGGGGCAGCAGTGTTGTGACACAAACAAGCTCTAGCAAATGGGATGAGTCTCGAGCGAGTGCTGAGTGCTCCAGCATTTTTTTTCTTGTCAAAATGCTACGAGTATAGGGTTTGATGAGTTCTAAAGCCTATGAGTATTAAGATATGACTGTGTTTAATTATGTATGAAGTCTTAAGTTATTTAGGACCCTCCTAAAATTTATAAATTGTATAAAAGCTATCATTTCAATAAAAAAGTTTTGGGAAAGACTTCAAGTATAGTTATTAAATGGGAGAAACAAAGTTAGCTGTAGATGCAGAAATATATACTCCATGTTTGAAATATTAGGCCTAAATAAAAGGAAGTGGTGTTAAAGGAATTAAAGTGCAATTGTGAATAAAACAAACCCCTCGATACGGAGAACATAATTTGAGAAATTAACCAGGAAAATTAGATGAAAACACTGACAATAGCTTTTTAAAATTATAATAATTTAAATTTATTATGGTAAGGACATATTTAATATAAATATCTATTCAATACAGGATATAATAAGTTATAGATATTTTTTAAGATTTTATTTATTTATTTTTAGAGAGGGAAGGGAGGGAGAAAGAGAGAGAAACATCAATGTGCGGTTGCTGGGGGTCATGGCCTGCAACCCAGACATGTACCCTGACTGTGTTACAGAACAGACAAGGGGGGCCTGAGACAATATACTATTATTGAAAGAAGGCCCCGGGTCCGTTATGTCCACCGCCAGAGGAAAGACGTCTCTCAATGCCAGACATTCGTGAAAAGGAAAGGAAATGTTTATTTAATGCTATACAAACTTCAAGTAGTGACCTAATGTCTTTATCAAAAATCCCAAAGTCCCTTAAAACACCCACAAACACAGTCACAGTCCTTCCTTCCTTCCCCCTTTGCCCAGTCCAGAGTACCGTATCTCAGGAAAGGAAAACGAAGTCCATGGCTCAGACAGTCCTCTGGTTCTTAGTCCTCCATCTCGACTGGGAGACCTCCCTGGGTTCCCGGCACCCTCGGCTGAGTCGCCGGGATCTCTGCTAAAACCAGGTGGTGGTTCCCCTTCTAAAGCTGTGGGGGTCCCCACTCTGTCCAGGCCTCATGGTTCTCCCTCTCAGGGCTGCAGGAAGGGAAGAGTCCCCACTCTGCCAAAGCCACGTGGTTCTCTCTCCTAAAGCAGCACGGTTCTCCCTCTCTCATGGTTGCACATGGTTCACCTCCTCAGGGCTGCGCCTGGCTCTCCTTCCTAAAGCAGCATGGTTCTCCCTCAATGGCCGCCGCACCTCCGTTTAAATCCCCGAGCCAAATCTTCCTCTGCAGCCCCATTTCCGACTCCTCCCACACTTGGCTTCACATGCCAGAATTCATATCCTTCCAGCTTTACTGGGCTGCCATCATGAGTCTGGGCAGGTGTGGCCCCATGTCCTGGAGCCAATCTTCTCCGAGCTCCCACGCAGGTGCTGTAGCTTGGGGGATCTGCCCCCAGTCACATCTTGGTGGGGAAGTTACTTCCATTCCCCTGGCTCAGAGCACGGCCACAGCTATTTAACATATCTAAGCGACCAGCCAAAGGCTATAGATATGTTAAATGACCAAGCCAGAGGGTAGCTGCAAGGCTGTTGCTATGCAAAACAGCTCTCAATGGCCCTGCTCCATTTGTCCCTTCCCCCAACCCACACCATGGGGGGGGTGGAGACATCTTAAAATCTCCTGGACACCTTAAGTTCTGGACCCCATTTCAAATGCCCATTTGGGGTCCCCCCTCTTGGCTGCACCCTGTAACAACTGGGAATCGAACCTGCGACACTTTGGTTCACAGTCCAAGCTCAGTCCACTGAGCTACGCCAGCCAGGCCGATATTGTTTTTAAAAAATCTATAGTTGTATTACAATTTTCAAAAGCAAAGCAATTTATAGGTGACTATTTTGTATGTACACAGGATATATGCATATTTTATATACACGTTTTAGACAGATGTATTATTGAAACTCACATATTCTAATTAATATAACTGATAATTTTTCTGTACCCTTTCAATTCATTTCCTAGTTCAAATCAAGCTCAAGAGGTTCCTGCTCCCAATTCAGGCATACCTAATTTTTATTTTGAGTACATTGTATTTGCATGAATTTCTGTCTAGCAGAGCCATTAACAAGTTTCTAAATTATTCTATTTGGGCTGCCAGCAAAGCTCCCCACTACTTTTGCTTTTGACAAGGTTATTTGTAGAAGAGGAGTGCCCCTTTTCTTTGAAGAGCTGTCATGTCCATTCATCATATGACTGTTTTGTATAAGCTTCCAATTTTGGCTTTCTGGTAACAGTCTAAACAGCATTTGTGATATCTGAGATCTACTTGGAAACCTGCTTAGTGCCAGCATGATGGATGGTGTACTTTGCAACTTCTTTGTAATTCGTTGTGCACTGGAAAGGTGACATTGTTTACCCCATCATAGTGACAGGTGGGTCAGTAAAAGGGTCCTAAGGAGAGTTGTCGTGTCAGATGCAAAATACATATTAAAATGGATACATAAATAATTTAGCATGAGTGAGGTTAGCTTCAGGAATAAACAGTAATTTATATTTTTATTATAAAGTGTGTCTATTATGTCATGATAATGTTGAAGACATTGGTAGTGAGTCAGTTTTCTAAACAGAATACATGAGTTTATGTAATTCCTGTGCAATTATTTCTTTTGGGCTTTGTGAACAACACACAGATGCAGAAAAGAAAAGGGGACAATTAATATTTAACGTGGGTTGGTCAGATTGGGTCAGCCGTGTTCTTCTTTTTGAACCAGAGATTTTTTATTCCAATACATTTTGTGGGTTTTAGTTTTCTTTCTGTTGAGCATCATTTTGAAAGACAAGCCAAATAGTGCAATTTTATGTAGAAATTTAGTTTTACCAACTCATTAACTGTGATTAAAATATTGTTACCAACACATTTATCGCTACCCCGTTCCTCTGAGAACACAGACTAGCATCCTTCCTTACAAATTGCTCAACTGTGGCTTGGTCAGTTCAGTTCTATAAACCTTACTGTTCTCACTTGCATAAGGGGAGTAATAGTAGTATTTCCAGTGGTGGTTGTGGGAAGAGACTGTATAAACCGTGTGAGATGATTGGCACTTAGAAAGCACTCAATGAGTGTTAGCAATTTTTATTATGTATAAAGTAGTAGATACATTCAAATGGGATAAATTAGGCAAACTTCGAACTATCATAAAATTTGGAAGTACAAACTTTTACCTTAGTGTCTGAATATAATCTTCCTGTCTCATTTATCAGGGAGAAAAATGCCTTGATAAATATTAATAAATAATAACTATATATAAATCCATAACCATATTTTAATTAAACACTGAAAACTCAAAGAAACTAGGTATGAACTATTTCACTGGGATGGAGGGGGGAAGGGACACCCTTAGAAAGGGATGAAGTATTTTACTTTTGAATGCAGAATTACAAATCATTGTCAAATTGGGCCCAAAGAGCATTCTTATCTTTGTTTTATAAAATACCAAGACATAGTTTAATATATAAATCTGAACACTATCAACTATTTTGTTAAAATGTCTTAAAGGGTAAAAATATAATGACTGTGTGAGATCTTTGAATAAATTACAGTCAAATGTCGACTTTCTCGTGGCTAGGAAAATTTTGTCTTCCTGTTTTATTTTTAATATTCTCAAACAAAAGGAAATTTTTCATTGTTATAGCAAAACACATATTTACATATATTTGGCTCTGAAGCATTTCTGCTATAGACAAAAATATCATAAAGTAAAGGAGTGAAATGGAATTGAACTATTGTCTGAGGATGAAAATGAAGCTGCTGTCTTACCAACAGGGGAATGTAAGCTTGCAGTATGTTCTCAGTGTTGAAAATTACTTGGCATTTTCTCTCCCTTTTTTCCTCTTGGAATCCATGTTTTTATTAACAATGAATATTGTGAGATAAATGTCTGTGAACACAATTTTGTATAAGTTGTTATTAACTTTCTAAAAAATATTAAATATAAACTTTGCCCACATACCTTCTATATCAGGAGCTTTGTGCACTGAGTTAAAACAATTCCATAATTTCTGCTAATTTAAGGATAATAACCATAGTTTGCACATATTTAATGTGTATGTATATTTTTCCTAGTATCTGAAATTTAGACAAAAGCATTTACAAATAAAGAAGTGATCTATCGCAGTATATTGTTTATCATTAAATATTTGTTAGAAAGGTTATATCTTCTACCTGGGAAAGAAAACTAAATCATATGAAATAAGAGTTTTAAAACAAAGATAGTAGAATTAGAACAAATATGGATATTTTAATGAAAAAGTGTTTGATTACAGACCTCTAATTTGACTTAAGTTACTTGTGAAGTTTCTGAATCTCCATAATTGTTATTTCACAGAAAATCTAGGTTAGTTTTCTTTATATTTTTACTTTTGGTATGATTTAAAGTATACTGTATATAAAATTAAGTGGTAATGTAACTTTCTTAGCAGATTTAAGTTATGGTTTAATTTCCACAAAACACCAGTATTTAAATATGTAGTTTACAAGTAAGGTTACCTCACTTTAGAACTAGAGAGATCAGTGCAAAAATTGCTCCTTAGGTTTATGTACTATTTTGACACCCTAATCTAATTAATTTTAAAAGGCAGAATTCTGTCATATTGCTTTCACTAACTCCAGGAAGAATTTTCTTAAATGAATTTGCGACTCTTTTAATATCCTTGCTTTAATAGGTTGAATATCATTTATTAAATTAAGGTGACCTGTGATTATTAATGTTTTCCTTATATTTTAATTTGATATTGGAAGATTAACTGACTAATATAGAATTTATTCCATTGGCTCTCACTAATATAACAAAAATCATTGAACATGCAGGATGTACTGATTCCCTTTATATGCTGATCACAGGGGACAGGGAGGTTAATAGGAAATCCTTGGACACTGCCCATGTGTAACCATTAGTTTAACAGGAGAAGTGGGAAGTTAGGCAAACAATTACAAAACTCCATGACTCGATACTGCTAGTGCGCCGGACACACTAGCAAGTTATTTAAATATCTTAAACTTCAGTTTCCTCATCTGAAAAATGGGCAGATAAATCTACTTAATATGAATACTGTGAAGATAAACTGAAACAATTATTACAACCTCCACAGCAAAATGTTTAGTACAGAGGATATACTTGGTTAAGTATAGACATTTTTTCGCTTTATATGTCACAAATCCTATCCAATTTCATTCTTCTAATAATGCACATTTTCACATGTGCATGGCTATATCCACACTCATACACATGTACATGGGCAGACTCAAAGGGCCTATATTCAACTTCCAATTTTCTAACAGCTGGGACCCTCATTTTGACCTTTTCTACTCTTGCTGTTCCCCACCTGTTACCCCCCTCTATTTTTCAATCTTCCCACATTGCCAAACCTAAGCAAAAGCATCAACCCATATGTCAAATGTATGACTATTTCTGTTTTTAACTACCTAGAAGGTGTATTGCCCTACTGCACTAAAGGTCAGGTACAAGTGCCCCAGTGGTATCCTGGACTGACTCAAGCCAGCTTGTTCCTGCTAGTGAAAGTTGATCCTATGAATCTTTCTAATATTGGTGATATTTAAATCATAAAAGTGTTTAAATACTACACATCAGGATTTGTGTTTGTGCATGTGCCGGAGGTTAGTTTTATTAGCATAGAATTTCATAGCACTCAGCATGAGACTCGTATGGCAAATACAACACAGCTATGATATTAGTGTGGGTGGGACAGAGCCCAGAACAATGCCATTGAGTAAAAAGTTAGTGCATTCAGATTTGACTTCAAATCCCATATATAATACCTTCCATTCACAGTCACAGAAGCAATTCACAAATTAATAATAGCATTGTAAGAGGCAGGGAATAATAGCATTGTAATAGGCTGACAGTGACCAGAGGGGAAAGGGGAGGGAATTTCAGGAGAAAGGGGGAAGGGTTTGCAGGAACAAGTATAAAGGACATATGGACAAAAACAAGGGGTGGGCGGAAATGGGAGGGAGGTGGGGAGGGCTGGAAAGGTGGGCTGGGATGGGAGTAAAAGGAAGAAAACTACATGAACATCAATTAAAATTTTTTAAAAAAGGAAAAAGAAAGAAAAAGAGTCAGGGAATTTCCTCTGTGTTTTTTTTTCCCCCCTGAAAGGGGAATTTCCATGGTCAGAGTTTACCTCTAGACAAAGCTACTGGAAGATCAAGAATTTCCTCAAATTATGTCAGGAACAGGAGTAGGCAGAAGTAGGCTTACAGTTGGAAAAATAATACAACCATTAATAAATAATACAAGACTAAACTGTTTCAAATCCTCACTATTATTACATAAGCCTGTTTTTGCCCACCATTTTGGGGGGATACTTCTGGCTCCTGGAACATTTTGCTAAATTATCTGCTGAGCTGAGTGCATTGTTCTGAGGCACGTGGAACTGGTCCACCAGCTAACTACTTGTCTGGACTTTCAAGACAATAACCCCATTTCCCCATTGCCCTCCAGTCTCCCTGCAGGGATGATGATTGAGTCATTCATTCCAGGGTGCTTATTCTGGACCAATTAACCAGGGATGCCTCTGCTGTTGCTGATTTTTTTAGTCTTCTTCCTAGTTTACTATAAGGAAAGAAAATAAATAGGTTGAACATGGTAAAAGTGACAAAGTTACGGAAACTCTCATAATCAGTTATCACTGTTGTTCATGAAAATATAAAATAGAGGAAGATTAATCACTTTTATTCTAATTTATTTTATTCAATCTCACTTTGAGAAAGAATCCAGATCCACTTTCTCTATACTTTTTTTGCTTCTAGAATTTGTAGACCAAATGAGGCTTAGTCTCCTTTTCTGTCTATAAATCTTCCTTTTTCATAATTAGTCTCCTTTTGGGTAAAAGCTGACTGGCTAACTACCTCTTGGCTCTCTGAGCAACCCCCCAGCAAACTGTCCCTTCTAAATGTTGAGTGCCACCTAACTGCTATGCCTTCCTTTCTGGCTAAATTTCCTGAAATTCTATCCTTATCTCATCCCCACTCACGTAAAAAAGTCAATCACTTCCTATTTCAAAATTGAGAAGTCCTGTTTTACATCCTAACATAGTTGATGTCTTTGTTTCATCTGTAGAGGTCTTTATTCTCTCAGAGTGCCTACTTGCCTCTGCCTAAAATTTTCCCCAGGTCAGCCCATGGCCTCCCACTTGGACTTAAGTCCCTAACAATGCCTTCCCCAGCTTCCTCATTGAAATAATCTCTCATCACTTTCTTCCATTGCTCCTGCTACATTTTCTTTAGGCAGAACATAAGGGAAAGTCTTCTGACCTGTTACTGTCTTTTTTGCCTTTTGCATTGTGGGACATCTCAGCAAGAGAAAGTAGGAGCAGTATAAAGCCACTTTTTGTAACTCATTTTCCTCTATACCTTCAGAAACTAAAATACAACCTGACTTATGTTGCTGGAAAATAAAAAAAAGTTTTCTTTTTAGTGTCATCCCTTCTTTGAACTTCTATAATTCTGTTTTCTCCTTTTTCCCCTAACTCTCTATATTTTTATAGCTTAATTTTTAATGACTGTTTAGTATAAGTATATAAAAGGAAATATACTCTGTCTGATTGTTATTTTCAAAATGTTGGCCAAATAATACAAATGAGTATCTAAATATTCTCTAAAGGCCTATTTGTTAAATTTGGGATGACTTAAAAAATATTTTTTCTTCTCCACAATCTACATTTTCTTAATCTTGTATGAAATCTTATTCTAAACTTGGATAATTTTTTCTACTGATTTGGAAATTATAGACTTAAAATATGGAAGTGTAATCCTGACAGAACTGTGCTTCTCTTGGTTAAATTTCTATATGACAATTTTAACTTAATTTTATTATCACTTAAATGGATATGTATGATATATTATTTTTAAAAATTGTAAATATTTTAGATAATTACTATATATCAAGACATTGCAATTAGTGTGTCATTGTAGCAAATATCTTATTCAGCAAATGTTTATTAAGGAAAAAGTGAAAATTTGATAAACCATTTCTGTATCTGATTACTTAAATGAAACACAGCCAGACAGATCATATTTCTTATGCTTAATGCTGTATTCACCTGGCATCTACTAGTTTCACACCCTAGTTGATATCCCTTCTGGTTGGTTAGGAGCCCATTTAAACAGATTAGTACTTGCACTGTTTCAGTTATTAAATAATTTACATAAATTAGTTTAGTTTAAATATTTGTTATTTAAACTAACAGTTATTTAATATTAAAGTTAAAGTTTAATTTAACTTTTAAACATTTTATATAGCTCCGTCTTTATGTTAATCTCTAATTGGTCTTGATTAGCTAGTACTATTTAGGAAAGGAATGTGAAAAAGTATGATTGATTAGTGATGTCTGCCAAGGGGGTAGGGGAGGAAGCAGCATTAGTTTTCATGCTTCAATATGTGGTTTTTGTGATAATGTCCATAACGAAAACCCTTGCATGAACTTGAAAAAGAAGTACTAATAAAATTATAACAATCTCTGAATGTTGAAGTATTCATAAGTACAAATATATTCATACTATTTAGAAAGGACAATGGTAAACATCAGAGATCATTTTAACTTTACCAACATTTAATAAACATAAACACTTCAATTTGAAGAATTTTCAAAAACTTGATTATATAAAATAGTAGTAAACTTCTAAAGTAAAACCTGTGTTAAGATGAATTATACCTCTGATAATGTATTTTGTCAGTATGAGAACTGCTTGGGTTTACCATATCTAATTTTGAGGATAAAATTACTATTTTAGTCAAAGCAGGCTTTTCAAACATCTGTACCTTCAAAACCTCTCTTAGAGAGGAACTAGGAAGATTCAGAGTGATTGATTTGGTTGAAAATGTCAAGTCTGGAAAATTTCAAAGCATGTATCATTTCCTATGCATGAATAATTTTGCTACTTTAAGGTAGAAGAGAAACATGGCACTGGATTATCGCTCATTGTGGAGCCCAGGGTACCCACAGGTGGATATATCCCTGGAGAAGATACTCTGACTTAGTTACTTTCTATGATTATTCTATTAATTTTTTTTTATTTAGCTGACCACAGGAAATAATTTATTCATTTCCGTCTTGTGTCCCTTCTGCTCAGCGCATCCTTGCCTTTTTGTATAGAACCATAGAACCACTAACATAATAGTATCGACTTTTAATGTTTTGATTTTTAGTCATTGTCAGTTGTGTGGTTTATGATTCCTTCTAACCATGTATTTTACCACAGGTAGAAGATAATTGCCGTATAATGTTTAACCTTTGTTTATAAAGTGTGCCAATCTTCCTCTCAGCTTTTTCTGTGTGGCCTACCACTTTCTGCTGCCATCTCAGTACTATTATTTTTTACCAAGAATAAAATATTTGGTATTCTGTCTGAATTGTTTATGTTGTTTTAAGCTATTTGTTCTTTGTCCAAAAATTACCATGTCATTTAAACAAAATTACTGTGGGTCCTTCTTATTTTTCTCTCTGGTAAAAAAATAAATAAAACAAAAAAGAACTAGTTCAATTTACTCTGTACCTCTCAGTCCTCTCCGCTGTGTGTCAGTGAAGTCCACAGTAGAAAAATGTGTGCTAACAGAGCAAATAGTTCAACAGGTACCTTGGTTCCTGCTCATTTGACATTTCCCAAAGGGACTAGTCAGACTGACCTAATCCTTGGTATTTGGACATAAAGTAATCATAGCAGCCCCTCCAATTGAGTGGACAATTTTCTACTGTGACAGAATACATGCAATAAGAAGAGGTTCATTGTGGCAACTAGAACGTGTGGAAAGAAATGGCTTGACATTTTATAACATCATTGTATATTTATTTGTATCTAAGAAAAATGCAGTGTGCTTCCTCGCAGCTGTGATTTTCAGCTTGTAGGAAGATACATAGGAGAGACATTCAGAAAGGACCTGGTTCAGAGGTGTCCTTCGAAGGCAATAAATACATTGTTATTATCACCTGTCAAACCATCAGAACATTGAGACTTCTGAAATTACTGCTTTTTAGTGTGTAACCTCAAAGTGCATAAGCCAAAATAAATTGCTATAATAATGTCTATATTGAAAATATTTTGACAAAATCCCTATTAGATATTAAATGATTTAATTATTGACATATGCTATTTATAAAAGATGAGTTGAAGAATTATTTAATTGAAATTGTTATTGTTGATGTGAGTTATTACTATTTTTGGATAATGTACATTTTTTTAATGAAATTGGTATTTTTGTAGCTGCCATATCTTTCTGGTATGCACACAAAGAAAAAAATTGGCAGACTGGCCTATACCCTCTTAGACCAGTATGACTTTCCCCAAACTCTGTTAAATAAAAAAAAAATTCATTAATGTAACCAATTGAGTAAAGACCTGATTTAAGATGCTATCAGTGAATCACAAATGATTAGTAAGTATCTTAGAAATTTGAAATAGAAAGTGTGAATTCTCTTATTTTTCAATGTCATCATTAATGCATTAATATTGTGATCATTTATTTAATTGGGCCTTTAAAATCATAGATTAATAGTAATGGTATTAGCAAATTCAAAAGTTGTTTTAATAAAGCACTGATTTAATCATACTTTAATTGGAACAAAATTATAATCAAAAACCATTCTGACAAAAGTGTTTTTAAGAATTAGGTTTTCTTGGAAAATCCAGTTGAAAGTACAGCTTAACTTTTCAGAGATATATTACAAACTCTAGTCATTTTAAGACAGATAAGCCAGTTGTATATTCTGGATGAGAATGGCTACATGATGGGCCTATCACTAAGGAAATTTCTCTGTACTAGAAAAAAAGTGTGTGTGTGTGTGTGTGTGTGTGTGTGTGTGTGTGTGTATGAGTTTATGGTTCCTACAAGGGTGTTAGGAGAGACAGAAGCACATCACTCTGGGATTCAAAGTAGAGAAAGTCACATACAACTGAGCAACAGAGAAATACAATTCATCAGACAGATAACATCTGATATTAGTTTTAATGTATTTAGTAAAGTTTTTACAGTTGCAGATGAATGTAATTACAAAAGATATCCTTTATGCCAGAAATATTTTTTCTAACAGATTTGTCAGTTTTTTAAAACATTTTATTTATTTATTTTTAGAGAGGGGGAAGAGAGGGAAAAAGAGAGAGAGAGAAACATCATCATGTGAAGGAAACATTGGTTGCCCCTTGAATGCCCCCAACTGGGGAACTGGCCTACAACCCAGGCATATGCCCTGATCAGGAATCAAACCAGTGAACTTTTAGTCAGTGGGAAAATGCCCAACCTATTGAGACACACTAGTCAGGGCAGACTTACGTTTTCTTGATGGTATTCATATGATCTTCTAAAAAGAGAATTCTTTCCTGAAATGAGACTTCCATGGACATCCTTTTAAAAAACTGGTTAAAATCATATGGTATTTGTCTTTCATCACCTGGTTTATTTCACTTAGCATGATGCTCTCCAGATCCACCAATGCTGTAGGGAAGAATAGGAGCTCCTTCTTTCCTTCTGTTGCATAGTGTTCCATTGTGTAAATGTACCACAGTTTTTTGATCCACTCATTTACTGAGGACACTTAGGTAGTTTCCAACACTTGGCTATTGTAAATTGTGCTGCTATGAACATTGGGGTGCATAGGTTCTTCAGAACTGTTGTTTCAGGATTCTTAGGGTATAATCCCAGCAGTGTAATCACCAGGTCAAAAGGCAGTTCCATTTTTAGTTTCCTGAGGAAATTCCATACTGTTTTCCACAGTGGCTGCATGAGTCTGCCTTCCCAACAACAGTGCACTAGGGTTTCCTTTTCTCCACAACCTCACTACTATTTGTTTGTTGATTTGTTTATCATGGCCATTCTGACCAGTGTGAAGTGGTATCTCATTGTGGTTTTAATTTGCATCTCTATGATGGCCAGTGATGCTGAGCATTTTTTCATATGTCTCTAGGTTCTCTGTATGTTCTCTTTGGAGAAGTGTCTGTTGATATTCTTTACCCTTTTTTTTAATTGGGTTGTTTGTCATCCTGGAGTGAAGTCACGTGAGTCCTTTATACATCTTGGAGATCAATCCCTTGTCTGAGGTATCATTTGCAAAAATATTTTCCCATTCAGCTGTTTCCCTTTTCATTTTGCTGATGTTTTCTTTAGCCATTCAGAATCATTTTATTTTGAAGCAGTCCCATTTGTGCATTTTTTTCTTTATGTCTTGGTGAAAATATTGCCATGTGAAATATCTGAGACTTTCCTCCTTATGTTCTCTTCTAGGACTTTTGGGTGACAACTTATATTTAAGTGTTTCATACATCTGGGGTTTATTTTTGTGTATGGTGTAAGTTGGTGGCCTAGTTTCATTTTTTTGCATGTAACTATCCAGATTTCTGAACGCCTTTTGTGGAAGAGGCTATTTTTACTTCATTTTATGCTTATACCACCTTTGTTGAATATTAATTGACCACAGAGACTTAGGTTCATTTCTGGGCTCTCTATTCTGTTTCATTGATCTATATGTCTGTTTCTATGCCAGTACCAGAATGTTTTGATTACAGTGGCCTTGTAGTATAGTTTGATATCATATAGAGTGCCCAGAGAAATGTGAAAGGATGTTCATTATTAGCCATCATAAAGATGCAAATTAAAACCACAATGAGATACCACTTCACACTGGTCAGAATGGCCATGATAAACAAATCAACAAACAAATAGTAGTGAGGTTGTGGAGAAAAGGAAACCCTAGTGCACTGTTGTTGGGAAGGCAGACTCATGCAGCCACTGTGGAAAACAGTATGGAATTTCCTCAGGAAACTAAAAATGGAACTGCCTTTTGACCTGGTGATTACACTGCTGGGATTATACCCTAAGAATCCTGAAACAACAGTTCTGAAGAACCTATGCACCCCAATGTTCATAGCAGCACAATTTACAATAGCCAAGTGTTGGAAACTACCTAAGTGTCCTCAGTAAATGAGTGGATCAAAAAACTGTGGTACATTTACACAATGGAACACTATGCAACAGAAGGAAAGAAGGAGCTCCTATTCTTCCCTACAGCATTGGTGGATCTGGAGAGCATTATGCTAAGTGAAATAAACCAGGTGATGAAAGATAAATACCATATGATCTCCCCTATTAGTAGAACCTAATCCACAAAACAAACAAGCAAAATATAACCAGAGACATTGAAATAAAGAACAAACTGACAGTGACCAGAGGGGAAAGGAGAGGGAGATAATGGGGGAAAGAAGGGGAAGGATCATCAATGAATATGCATAAAGGACACATGAACAAAAACAAAAAGGGATAGGATTGAAGATGGGAAGTGGCTATGGGGAGTAGGGAGCATGTTGGGGGGAGCAAATGGAGACAACTGAACTTGAACAACAATAAAATTTTAAAAATTAAAAATAAAAAAATAAAAGCAATCTAATAAAAAAATAAAAATAAAAATTGGTTGAAGTGCATTAGCTACACTTGAAAAGCACTGGAAGTTCAAGATCTGGATCTTCCTCCTTCATACTTTCACTACTCGCCATCATCAATTCTTTGTTAACACCTCAGTGTAGGTGTGCTGTAGACTGAAATAGTACATTTTGCACTGTAATATAAATTTATCACCGAAAGACATAACAACTATATTGATAAGAGAAATTATAGAAAGCAAAGTTGAAATATATCATCTTGGACTATAGGAATATGTGTTTGATAAAACTTGCAGTTCAGTACCTTTCAAGGGGAAGAAAGGAATCACTATGTCAGAGGATGCCCATGAAGATCTCTAGAAAGGCATACCATTTTTACATTAACAAAAGGGGATTTTAAAAATGAGAAGTGTTGATGTAGAATATAGCTGTAGGGGAGTAGTGGGAAATATGACAGTAGTAGTAGTTTGAGGCTATATTTTAAAGGTCTGGAATGCCAGACTGACACAAGTGGTGGTACAGGTTTTACCGTGCATAACCCAAGGGGTTGTCACCCCTGGATATGTGCACCACCTGTGCATGATGGATTTTGTACTTAATTTGTATAACAATAGAGAGTCTTTGAATTGCTTTTAAGCCTGAGCATCGTATGACTGTAGTTGAACTTTAAGGCAATTAATCTTGTAGTGGTTTATAAACTGATCCAAATTCCAGAAATACAAACCTAGAATATAATACACTTGGTGATCTGTTACAGGTATGGGCTGATTTTGTAATTTTGTTACTAGAAGGAAGAGGACTAAGCAAACATGACTATTAAACATGTTCTAAGGTGACCACAAGAATTGTTGTACACGATTGTTGTATATGTTTGTGGTGGTTGGGACAGGGTAAGGCAATTGATTCTCCTCGGGCATTTCAAATTACTACAAATGATTTTGTCATACCAAATGAACTATTTGCTATCATTCCTCTTAAAAGACTTTCTTTTTCTTTTCTCCTCTTTCAGGCTAAAGTCATTGATGTGAGTTATGGAAATACAGATGATTTAAAAAGGATTAAAAAGATGAGAAATGTAACAAACCAGATTGCACTCCTGAAATTAGGAAAATTGCCACTACTTTATAAGGTTGGTCCAATGGCTATTTTTTGGTAGCAGGATGAATATTTTGTTTTGATTCATTGAAGTTCTGTGTCTCTGTGTATTGTGTGTGTGCACATGTGTGTGTATGGAAGAGGATGGTGGGGGCCACATAGAGGAAAGAGGATCCCAAGAAGATGGCTTTTCCAAAACAGAATGTTTTCAGTTAACATCTTTAAGGAAAAAGAAATTGATGTCCTTGTTACTTAAGACAGGAGATGCCTTAAGTCAAGTATCAGTGAGTTTATGGGACCTTGATAAAATTGGCATACTCTTTATAATAATATCTATCTAGAATGCTAAAAATGAGAATGACAGTGTCCTTGTCTTATTATATGTGTGAAACTTTTAATCTACTATCAAAACTGACTAATTACTATGTGCTTTATGTTAGACTAGAATCTAGGTGATTTATACTCCTTGGTGATTGATTTTGTCAACTGTATAACTTCATAGTTACTGACTGTCATCAGGAATTTAATTAAACTATAATATGCTAAGGAGAAGCAGAATTTTGATTTATTTTATTTAAATAGAAGTTTATTAACACTCATTCACTAGAAGCATTTACATAATTAAAGCAGTTTGATGTAAGTATCACATAATGAGCCACCACAATAGACAGCCACTACTGCTCATACTTACTTCATTTTCTGTTTCTGTTAACTGGAATGGTCAGTGTGGTTATGTCACTGGAACTCTCTGGTTCTGAAGACATATTGGATTTATCCTCATCCAACCCTAAATGAGCTTTGTTAACTGCCATGTCTGAAAAAGGTTTTGAAAATTGGCTGGCACACTCTGTAAGGAGACAAGAGAACACCCTGTGCCTGTTTTTCATTATCTTTCAAGGATGCCCTTACACTTAAATCTCTGTCTGACAGTGTATAACTGTCTGGAATTTTAAGACAGTCATGAAATAAGACAGTCAGTGATATAAATTTTTGCAAGATAATTTGTCAACATTATTAAATGCCTTAAAATAATCACATGGTGATCTAGTAATTCCAGTTTAATCAATATATTGTAAGGGGGAATAAAACAGAGTTAATAAACACAATGATAACAAAGATTGTGACAAAATATTAGCCATGATATATATGTCCAGTTAAGTATTGAAAATTGTTACATTTGTATAGCTGAATATTATAAAACAAATACAATGTAAAGAATAATGGCATGGAAATTCTCATAAGTCAAACAAGTTATAAGAGAACATTTATAATAATTATAATAATGATTATGTTATTGTTATTTGTAAGTGTAACCTTGTTGGTTATGTGGGCTGGATATTTTTCTAAGCACTTTTTGTGTGTTATCACATTAATCTTCACAATAACAATAACTATATTTTTGAGGTAGAGACTACTGTTATCTTCTATTTATAAATGAGGTAACTAAAGCAGAAAAAGGATAAGTGACTAGCTCAAAGACAAACAGCTACTTACTTGAAACAATCAAGACTTATACCCGGTCAATCTCATCTCAGATCCTGAGTGTGTGTGTGTGTGTGTGTGTGTGTGCGCGCGCGCGCGCGCGCACATGGCATAGTTGGGGTAGATAGATAGAGAGATTGATAACAAAGATGTTAAATTGGAGTTTTCCACTGAGATTTTAATATATAAAAGAACAGATATTTCAAAATGAGCTACCCAACATCAGTATTTCAAAGGAAACAGTTGAAAATGTATTAGACTATTATTAAACCCCTTACTCACATATGGAGTAAAAAAAGTTTGAAGATTTCGGGGAGAGGATTTTATGACTAAGAATTTTGAAGAAATTTCAATTTTACCACAAGACTGGTGATTGGGCTTCGTTGGAACCACACAGAGGGATTAATGTGTGTCTTCTGCAGTATTGGAGATAGAGTAGACTGGGGTCCAACTCATCTGAAAATCCTACAGGTAAGAGATTAGTTTGCTTAGCACCTAACAAAGAATCAGAAAGGAGTGTTTGTGTTGGGATTATTGGCCTGTGTCTTCAGAGCTGAAAGTAGAAACATACAAGTTTGTTTTCCGTGGCAGCATCATTAGTTAGTATGAGCTAGATACTTTTTTAAGTACTTTCATGTGTTATCATATTGACCCTTTCACCGACTATATTATTGAGGTAGGGGCTATCATTATTTTCAATTTGAGGATGAATATCATTAGTGAGTGGGGAAGGACACAAAATGGACTTTCCTCCTTATCCAACAACAAAGCAAATTTGGTGGAGCTAAAAACAAAAAGATAAATTTTAAATCAAATATTGAGTTTTAATCATGATGTGGGAACTGCATTCTAATTATTTACTTAAGACAATGGACTCAAACTGGACTTTTGTTACCAATAATCAGAAGAAATCTTCCTCTAGGGTCATATGGGGAAGAATTTTCTTCTTTAGATATGTTTTAAGAAGTGAGAAAAAAGTAACATTGCTCTGGGTATATTACATGGAACCTGTTCGTTCAACCTATGAGTAATAATGACTAAAATGTTGTTTGCAGGCAGAGGCCAATTATATAAATTGGGTAGATAGAAATATGAATAATTTCTACTGCTTTATATTTCCTCGATTTCTAAGTGGTCTATATGGTTGTATATGCATTATTCTGAAGGAAAAAAAAGCCCTTAAATATTCAACAAAGCATAAAGCATTTAAAATTTAAAAATTATTCTAATAATGATTATAGACCAAATAGTCAAAATCTTTACTAGGAGATAATGGATTCAGAAAAATCAAATTGTGTTTTATTTGTGTTTGACTGCTAAAGAGAATATTTTATGAAAACTTTTGGCCATATCTACAAACTAGTGAATTAGCAGTTTATCTAGAATAGAACACAATTACTAAGAACCTGGAATACTTTCCCCTATCAGCTTCTGTCTGTGAACAGATTCAACAGATTTCCATGCAGAGTGCCCCTCCAGACAGAGAGACTTGCCACAGACTTGGCACTGTCTTCTAGGCAGAGGAGATGAAGTATCCTTTCTTTAACCTTCCAGTCTAGCCATTTTGATTTTCTGTGGATTGTCCCAGAGCTTTGGGAGAATCACTGATCCTGTAGCTATTAACACACGTTCCCATAGCAAAGAGAAATGGAGCATGGATTGGACATGCTTATACAGCATGATTACAACCACACTTGCTTTACCTGTCCATCATTCGATGTTGTAGGGCTGAAATTCAAAAGCAAGGAAGTATGGTAATACAGCTAGGTTGGAAAAGGCAGAGGACCAATTGACTTCTATGTGAATCGCAACTATTAATCATGATTCCAAATGAACACTTGTACTGGGAATATGCAGCTGAATGAGTAAGGAGAAAAGTTAATGTTATTTTAGCTGTGCAGTAGTTCCTAAATCATGGTTCAAAAATGAATTTTGGAGGGAATCTGAGGTAGGAAGGGCAAAGGGGAAACATAATGTGATACTAAATTATCTCGTAAATGAGTAGAAAAATAGTCTGCAGCCAAGAAGGAGGAAATCTCATTAGTTTCATTGTAAATACTATATATGTGTTAATTTAGTCTCCAGGAAGGGGATTAATGAGAAAATCCCAACGTTGTATTGCAGGAACTATGAAAGGTAAATGGCTTTTAGATGTATGGTGCAGGAAAAAGCCAACCAGGTTCTCCAGAGCTAGCTTGGACTAGTTCCCTTAAGCTTAAAATTTAGAGGAAAGGCTTTATTTTAACGTTGCATTTCTAGCAGTTTATTTTATGTGAGTGCTTTAACTCTTCAAGATTTAAGACAAAATATTCTCTTATCTGTCATAATGGATGCACTTAGATTCCTCTCAGTGACAATCTGAGATACAGTAAAACAGATTCTAAGATCCTCACAAATTCCCAAATTGCTGAATAGCACTCTAGTATAGAATTTATTTATAAAATGCAATAAAAGCTTTTGGCTTTCTTTTTAGAGCCATTTTCACACACACACAAAAGCAATAGTAAAATTTACTGTGTGCTCCATGACAGCTAGACATCAAGTAAATCCCAGTGAAATGTGAAAGCCAGTCCATTGTTTGGGTCTGCCCCATATATCAGCCCCATATCTTGTAGGAGTCAAATTTTTAGGCAGTAAAGTTACAATGAATACATGTCTTATGATTTTTTGGCATGGTGAATTACACACAAAAATCCACAAATGCTATTGCTAGTTCTTTTTTTAATAAATGAAGTAACATATAACACCTTCCTTCTATTCACTGTTATATAGTAAGATATCAATAAATATTAGCTTATTTGTACATTTTTCTTATATATATTTTGTCCTTATAAATACAATTTTAATGATCCAAATGATTCTGTAGTTTCCTACTAATAAAACAGTTTTGTATATTCATTAGATAAGATTTACATTGAATATCCATTTTGTAATTTTTGTCCACTGTATAACTTAACCAATGGCAACTTAAGTCAATAGCATGCTTATATAGGTCAGTCTTTTGGAAAAATCTGAGGGGAAATGAAAGGTAGGAAACAACTGTTAGGTATTTATAGTTTTGAATAGATTGTTTCTCACAAATTAGGAATAAATGGTATTAAAGAAAAATAAATGTCATACTCTTTGAACATACCTACATAATATACCTAATAATAATATAACTTAGTCACATTTACTGACCATTTGAATATTAAGAAGTCATAACATGTGGCATCATTATAGAAAGGGTTGAGTTTTGCACGTACATAGTATAAATCATCCTCATGTAGTCACACAAATTTGGCACCACAAAAAATGGTGTCAAGCATTTTGTTTCCCCTGAACTTTATAGAGTAAGTTAAGAAAAGCAAGGAAAATGAAAGAGAGACAGAAGAGTGAGAGAAGAGGAGGGAGGCAGGGAGGAAGGCAAGAAAGAAGGCAGGCAGGTGGGCAGCAGTTGATATACTCTAGTTTACTCCATAAAATAATATGTTTTAGGAATCTTCTTTATATATTACATATTACTCTAATATCTGAAAGAGTGAGCTTTAGACATATTTCAACTTTTCGGCAACTTTGTTGATGCACTGCTATAGATATCTGTTATGGTAATAACATTTGGCTTTCTGATAATCCTAAGCAATTATTTCACATTTCTACTTTTCCTTTTCCTCCTGTGTCTCGCTGATATTTTTCATTTTCTTCTGATGTAGAAAGATTTCCCAACCTTTCCAATCTTCTGTATTTGCTCTGGCTGAACAGGTAATTTGTTTTTAAATAGTGAAACATATCACAGTAGTATGTAATGATGGTAGAGACAAGCTCAAGTCCAAGCTCTTCTTGATGATTATACAACCTTAAAATATTATGTAACCCCTCTGACCCCCTGAAGTCTTAGAGTTGTTTTCCTTTTATTTTTTGTCTCTACATTAGCAATAAAAGCAAATCCAACTTACACAGTTGTGTGAGCATCTTATCTGAAAATGCATGAATAAATTCTTAATAAATGTTATCATTATTATTAAGCCTTTAAAACATGAATGAATTTCTAAAGAGAAAGGGCATGAATTTAATAATGAGAAAATGACAGCTCTTTCAAACTTGCAAGACTGTGAAGATAATATACTTATTAGATAAATTAATTACATAAATATTATCTCTCAAGATTGTACTTTCATGTTATTTGACAATAAAGATTATGTTGATACCAGGTCGCATAATTTGAATCTCAATTAAATAAAAATTAAATTTACCTCTTTATTGTTTTTTGTGGAATAAAGAAGATATACATAAATGGAGAAAAATATTAAAGGTAAATATAACTTGACTATTAAAGAGAAATATAAACAATAACCTAACAGGATACTATATGGTATCAATTTTTACATTACTAGTATTTATTTTTATGCATATAGGGTTTTTTTGTGGTCATGGAATTAAATAATATTAAGAACATAGTATTAATTTGGGAATTAAATTATATTTTAGAGTAGTAGTATAAACATTTAATACCAATTTTAAATTTATTTAAAAATTGAGGTAAGGATTAGGTATGACTTCAAGAACCACATAAAATTGTCAATATCATAAAGTTGTTGCAGACATTAATTGAAATAATATGTTAAGTACTCAACATAATCCTTAGAATATTTAAAGTACTCATTAAAAGTAATCTAATATTCTATTTAATTACACCAAAATGTTTTATTAAGTACTGCATGTTCACTTGTATTCCATTTTCTCAATGGCCACTATTCAATGTGATCAAAATCTAAAATGTTATTATTTGCTGAATGGTATAATCCCTGACTTGTTTATTTTAAGTAATGTCTCAGTATTTCAGTAAAGGACTTGGATTATTTCAGGAACAATTATAGAGCTTAAACTTTAGTTCAAGATTTTCTTACATTTGAATTTAGAGTATACTATACAAAATCTAACTATAAAATTTTGCATAGTTTCTTTGACTTCTGTACTGATATTATATAAAGGTAATGAGTGTTAAAAATGTTATATTTAAAAAATAAAAAACTGGTAGCTCTATACTAAAATTTTTTAAAAGAATCCACTTGATGTCTAAGTATGAATCACTACCTATCTGGCTCTAAGTCCTCTCTTTTCTTTCCTTATTCACTGTCCCATGATAAAAATAGATTAATTATTATTTTGCTTGAGAGCACATTGATAAGGAGTCCTAAGCAGAAGCTTATATTTTATTAATCTGTTGTTCCTATAAAATATGTGAAGACAAGGTAAATTATCTCTTAAAATCATTAAAAATCTTAATACTTGGGAAAAAAAGTACTTCTCCCTAAAATTTATGTAATTAAAATTACAGGTATACAATGTATGGTATCTGGTTTTAAATTCAATAGACTTCTTTATCTTTATAACAAGTTAACCTTTAATAAGGTGTAAAACCTTAATATAGCTAAATAAGCTTAAAATATTTCACTTGAATTTTGAAAATAATATACACTGAACAAAATATTATTTAAATTAAAATTATTAACATATACTCATAAACATTCATAAAATTTAACTGAAAATATATAAATGCACAGTATTTATGCAGAAGAAATTAGAAAGGCTTTATACCCCAGTGTATATTATAGCTAAGAATACAGTTTTTGAGGTTTTAATAATGTGTTATTTGAAAAAGGAGAAACGTTTCCTTACTTTACTATATTTTTATTTCCAAATTGTATTAAATCTTTATATCAATTTTGTATACTTTCTCTTGTATTACATTTTAGATTACACCTAGAAATCTCATTTAGTATAATGAATTTCTTTGAATTTTCCTCAATAATAACACATTATTTGAACATCATAGTTATCTACTATCTAAATTTTAAACTGTTACAAGAGTAATTTAAATCATTTGGAATAATTACATATTTTAAATCAATTTTCTATTGAAAAATTTAGGAAGTCTGTATAATTACTGAAATATACATAGTAAAATAGAAGACACATTTTAACTATATTCACAATTAAGGAAGAACTGTCTGTAGATTATTCAAAGGAAATCATGTTTTTCAATTTTCAGTTATAATTTTCTTTCTGCATTAATCTAAATCTATTAGGATGTTAAAATTACTGTTCTAGCCTATTAGTAAAGAGAGCACTTGTTTTTCATAAGTATATAAACTACTTATATAAAACCTCATTCATAATTCTCATACAATGACAATTTTCAAGCAGTCTTAGGATGAATTTCATCTTATATAAAATTAGTCATTGAATAAAGTTCAGGAGGAGCCTTACAGTTCTAACATGCTACTCTTACTCGACATGGTTCCAATACCCAAATTAATGATGGCCTATTCTAATATAATTCTTTGCCTTTAAATAACAACATATCTGTAATTAAACAATAGTATAATTTGTGGTGGTATTATGAATATTGAAATACCTGTGATATAATCTAAAATTTATTTTCAATTCTGTTAAGAAAAGGACAACTTTAATATTTTACTAGAACTGGTAAAAAAAAGACCTAGTGATATTTAGCAGATTAAATGAAATTGGCCTGTTTCCCAAGTTATGATTATATTACATATATCAAGTGTTCCACCCACTTCAAATCTCTTCTGAAAAGTTTTATGTGACTGCTATAAGGGGTTATCTAAACCTTTCACACATGTATGGAATGCCTAGTTTAAATTTTAATTTTTAGACTACTGGGTGGGGCAAAGGTAGGTTTACAGTTGTGAGTACACAAAATGGTTTATTTCTGTATTGTTTATTATTATATTATTTTTTATACAAACAACTGTAAACCTACTTCCCCCCACCCTTTACTAAACCAATAAGACACATGAGCCCACACTGGCTTCCTGTGATATTGTATGTCCTGACGTTCTCTCTGTTTTAATATTGGTAGTCATTGCTTTCAGCATGTTTTGATGACAACAGCCTATTTTAAAGTAAACAAAGATATAGGTAACTTCAGGATATGATTCGGAGTAAATCTAAATATTTTTAAATAAAATCACTAATGAAATAATTTAATTTCTAACATTTTCAAAGTTGTCTGCAATATTCTGGATGCTTTATGGTTTATTCATAGTCAAAGCTAAAAGACAAAGTGTTGAAATGCTAGATCAGAATCAAAGAGGACTGGGAAAAGTGGCAAAGAAACCTGAAATGAAACATGGCTATAAATGGCACATTGTATATGATGGTTTGCAAAACATATATACAAATACTTTATGGGGATTAAAAAAAGTTCCTATTATGACTTAGTAAACATGCAGGTTTCCTTTGTTCTTTTTTTGTGGGGGGATAGCTTATCATTTGTGTGCATTAACTGATTACAAAACAGGCAGATACAATCCATTTTCAAAATAAGCTATCATACAGATCAGGTAACTGATAAGACAAAAAAGGATTTTGTTTTATAATTAATTTGAGGTTCTTTAAAATTCTGATTGATTAGAAAGTGTAGCTCTAAATTCTTCTTCCGGAAGCTGGGAGATGCATGCATGCATGCAGATACAGCTTCACAGGTTGAGCATGAGACCACGTGCAGTGTTTTGAGAGGTTTGGGCACAGCCTCTATGACATAAATTATAGTTACTAAATGCTGAAAATTAAAAATTACTACTTTATGTATTTAATAGGAAACTTGTTAGGATGTCACTCTACATAATATAATTTATAAAAATTTTATTGAAAGGTGATTGATAGGGTAGTAGTCCTAGCAATTTAGTAATCTTAGAACAGGAAAAAGGATAAGAATACTATTATCTGGGTGAAGGGACAAGGTTTGGAAGAGATGGCTAAAGACAGATTTGAATTCATCACAATCCTGACCCAAGTTGTCTCTGTGTATACATTTGTATCAATTGTTTATTTGTACCTATAATACATTTCTCATCTCACATCCCAATGGCTAAAGTCTAGAATCTGATCAGTCATATATGGTTTGAATCCCAGCTCAACCGCTTAATCACTAGAAATCAATCTTCAAGCCTTTTAACCTCTGTAGGATTTAATTTTCTTCCTTGTAAAACCAGTATGGTAGCATTGCCTATATATCACCTAGCTTCCAGTAAATGCTAAATAAATGTTCATTCTTACTATTGTGTTGTAACCATGATAAAGGAACAGTTATTTTCACTGGGGATTTTTTAAAACATAGCTATCTGAATAACATTTCAAACACTGTAATTTACTTTCAGGTACATTACTCATGACCCTAACAAATTTACTGTGAAGCAGGGACAGTCCCTGCCTTGCAGTGAGCCGCTAAGTCTCCGAGAGTCTGAGCATCTTACTCAGTGCTGTACATGTACTGAATATTGTACTGGAGAACTGAAGCTGTTATTCCAAACCGTTTCTGATCCCCACAGCCCCTGAATTTATCTGTGTTTATGGAGGGACCTTCAACTTAAGATGCCTTCCCTTAGATATTATCACCACTGTGGGTACAATCAAGGTTCTTTACGACCAAACAGCTTTTTCAGAATACTTTCAAATGCTTCGGAATGAAAAACATACATATGAAAGATAAAGCTAATGTGGGAAAAAATAACATCTGGAAAAGTCAGATGACTAGTGTGTGAGTGTTAATTATACTACATTTTCATTTTCATTAAAATCATAAAAATAAAAAAAATCAAAATGAAAAAAGGATGCATGAGGCAGGGCAGATGAAGGGAGTGAGTGAGGGTAGACTTACTAGGATTCTCAACAGGGGGCGTCTTTGAGTAAGCTTATGCCCTTAGTTGATCAGGCATACTAACCGATGATTCAGAATCACAAACTTAACTGTCTAAATCTGACTTGATTTAAGGGATAAAAAATATCATATGGTATTTTCCATACAAAGTATGGTAAAAATCAAGTTGCCGGTTTGATAGGATCTTTAGAGTTAAATCACTCTTCATCCACATGGACTGAATTTTGATATTTTTATCAGGTTACTGACAGCCAAGAGGACATAGCCTCAGCCCTCAAAACAGAAAGATGCACGTGAATTGGTGCTGAATTTGTTCCAGACCAGAGTACCTGGTGAAATCATAGGTCATTTGTTTATCTGAGCTCATTTATTATTAGAGAAGCATTCTCTTTAACTTCTTCGGGAAAGTGTTGTCATTAAATCTTATCTTGAAAAGGAAGAATTTGTAGTTTGAAAACGTTTATGAATATTTCATAAGAATTGTCTTTGGGAGCATGCTTGGATGTGATAGCCTGACAAAGGTTGACAGATATGTAGAATATTGTAATGAATTGATGGATGCCTGTAGAATGTTTAATGGAAAAGTGAGAAGTGTATGCTGGGCTGCTGTGAAATCTTCAGTATTGTACTGATTTTTGTTGGCTGTTAACAAAATCCTCACAGAAATTATAGGTTCTTATTAATGGGTTTAAAATGACAGGATTAGTATATTGCACAAACTAGGCCTATCAGAAATGTATTTGAAGGGAGCATCAGTGATTTTTTTGAAAAGTTACAACATTTTGAGAATACGTATCTGAGAGAAGTAGATCTTAATGAGTGGAAGCACACATTTTTATTTTTCCACAGGGGCATACCATTTAATTATATCCCCTTGCTGCTTTTATGTCTCAGAATCCCAGAGAAATCCCACAGTTACAGGGGAATATGAATAGTTTGGCAGAAGAGCAACAAAGACCAGGAGAAATCAGGACACCATCATTAAAAACAAAGAAAAATTTACCAGGTTAACCTTAGCAAGAGAAAAATATACAAGAGTGGAAAAACAGCATTGTTAATTAGTAGAATGTCAGATTCAGTTTGATTTGGCTTATTTTAAAATGGGTAGAATAAATCTAGGAATAGATTTAGAAATGATTTGTGGATCAAGAAAATGTGGTGAAGTATTTAATTGGGAATTATTGTGAACTTAGGAAGGCTAAGGAGGAGAAAGTTTTGAACAGTTTTTAATCACTTGAAGGAGTTTTCAAGTGTCATAAAATTATGATCTGTTCCAATCTTTCAGAAGCTAAAGATATAAAACATGGGCTTAAATTATAACAAAATGCATTTATGTTACACATAAATCATTTTTTAAATAAAGCTTATTAAATACTAGAGAAGGCTTCCAAAGATGGTTCTCCCAGTTAGCTTCTAGAAGTTTTAGCATACCTAATGTTTTATATAATGTTCATATATATTATCTGTGTGTACATGTAATTTAATAATTAAAATATATATTTTAATATTTGGTGACTCACTGTGTTACCGGTGGAAGACCATCTGTTACCGGTGGAAGTGGGGTTCTTACAGTACCTAAAAAAAAACATTTCCTGAGAACCACCCAGGAAGATGAGGTTCTGTGGTATGGTTTACTGATAATGTAAAATTAAGGGGATTCCCCTCCTGGTTTCCCAACATCCCATCTCCGTCTGTCTCGCCACAGAAAATGTCCAAACCTATCTTCAGTGGGGCCAGGAAGGAGGCCACTGCCCAGAGTTTGTGCTCCATATCAAAATACTGTCTAGTCCAGCATCCGATTAGCTTAGCCTGTTTCCAACTGTAGTCCATTTCAGGCCCCCTCCCTGAGCCTATGTGCAGAGTTGCATAAGTCATGGGCCATGTGGCTTCTAGGAGCAGGTGGGTTCTCAAATTGACCAATCAATGCTGAAACTTCTGTGTGCTTCTGTTGGGTCCACCTCCTAACCAATCCCTTCTTTCTCCTGGCTATACTGACAGGCATCTATGGTCCAGCACCAACCCCTTCCGCCATTTTGACTTCCATTGTGCAAGTGCCTGCTTTACCCTGCTCCCACCTGGCCATCTGGTACCAGACAGGAGGGAGGAGTACTAATCCTCTTGGCAGAGAAATGTTGTAATCCCCAGGGCGTGAAGATGCAGCTTCCTGGTTAACAAGCAAACAGGCTTATGCTTCCTAGTTTATTAAACTCAGTGTCTAGTTCCCTTTGTTCTCTCTTATAGCTAAATGCTGCCCCTGACAGCTGCAAAGTATGAGGTTGTGTTTACTATATGTTGTTACACTGGCTACCTACCTTTATCTTTATACTACTTTAGCCCATTAAAAACACTTGCAAGCAAAAGGTAAGAATGTCCAGAATGTTACTATACATTAATAATTGTTTTTTGATTCAAGAGACTAAGAAAATTAACCTTTCTGAAAGCAGAGGACTTGGTATTTATAAACTTATTTAATTGATTCTAGTAAAAGATAGTAAAATGTTGGAACTTTTCATTCAATTTATGGCAAATTCTATACATTTTTGAAAAGTCTGTTCTAGGAATACATCAGCTTAACATGTGTCTTAATTTTTTTTTAAATCAAAGGACCATTTTTGTGTTTTTATTAAGAAAAGTAGTTTACATATTTTCAATCAAATCATATTTTCAGTGAGATATTAATGTTTAGTGTAAAAAGACTTCACGTATGGAGGATTTACTTGCATTTGTGAAGTTGATCAGCGTCTGCTCTGGCTAACAGAATCCCAGCGTGTTTGGACTGTGTTCGTGCTGCGGAGGGAATGTCACCCCAGCTCACTGCTATAATCCTTACATGATCTGCAGAGGCCTTTTTAATGAGTCCCAGACTTGTTTTGTTTTTTTTTTTCTTGTTTCTGTAAAGTCATTTGTAACTTCAGCAGAGTCAAAATGATTATATTTCCTTTTATAATAAGAATCAGTTATTTTGATATTTTCATGGTTCTGATTGCCTGAAAAGGAACTGGCCTAAGAATGTAGTCCTATGCTGATTCACAAAATAGATTCGAAAAAGGAAAAAGCATTTAAACCCAGGCACTTGCTCATCCCGTGTTTAGCTCTTAAGAAGGAAGTCCAAATCATTTAAAATGGCCTACTTAAGCTTCATGTTATTCCAGTTTCATGGAATCTTTGTGTCAGAGCTAAGATTAATTAGCTTATTGGATCTGATTACCGTAGACCATGATTTCTGTTAATAACTGTGTTTATCATCTTAATGTCAAATTTGTTTCTAGCAATTTACTTGATCACATAAATACATGATGCATTGAACCTGCTGCATTTGACATCAGACAAATGTGGAGGGTTGAGAGGCTTACTTCTGTGATAATGTTATCTCAGGCACTGCCCTCTCTATCCCACAATACAGTTTAGAGTAGAAAATGTCTCTGGGAAAACTGAAAAATCATACTAATATGCATTAGATTTTTTGTAACAATGTGATCATTTCATCTGTTATTCTAGGTCCATACAACCCTAATGCTATAAATTGTTTAATCAGTTATCTTGGGTTATTTATCTGATTTAAGGTAAGACACTGTTTACTTAAGTGTGTCTTTTTCTTTTCTCTTTTAAACATTTTTCATTTTTCATTTTATTTTTAGAGAGTGGTCAAGGTAGGGAGAAAGAGTGGGAGAGAAACATCAATGTGTGGTTGTCTCTTGCACACCCACAAATAGGGACCAGTCCTGCAATCCAGGCATGTGGCCTGACTGGGAATTGAACCTGCAACACTTTGGTTTGCAGGCCAGTTTTCAATCCACTGAGTCACACCAGCCAGGGAGTATATGTTTTTCTATTGGGGAAATCTATGGTTAATTAGAGTGTGAAAAAATTGTGGCAACATAACAATAATGTAACAATAATAGCATGCAAATAAATTATGCATCAGGATAAGAAAGAGAACAATATTTGATTTGTATTTTGTATTTCACCTGTAGAGTATTCATTTTTCACAGGTCTACTTCTAAACATTCAGTCTATTTAAAATCATGGTTTATGTAATTTAATATCAGATTCCCATAATTATTTTATGTACTTTTCACTTTAATTTCAAATTATTAAGCTTCACATTGTTGAAATTTGCCTTCAGGTTCATGAATATATAGGAACATGAATGTGTATTATAGATTGCAACATGAAGCATTTGATAAAATGCTATAGTTATTGCGTTATCATACAATTTCTCTCCACACATATGTCTTATCCATAGACTTGAAAAACTCACCGTCATTATTCACCAAATGTACTTTGGTACCATATTTGCAAGTAGCCAAGGTGGTTTATCTTTCTATTAGTATTTTATTTTAAAGTATTCAATTATAATATAGATTCTTATTTCAAACTGATGCCAAGCATTTTAAATGCAACTTTAAAAATAAGGATTATGTATTTAGAGTAATGTGGACATTAAGTTTTCATAAACATATGAAATGCAATTCTTTCATCTTCCAGCCTCAATAGTACAATCACACGGATTTGACTGAGGCTCTTATTTTCCAGCTCACACCACTTTCCCACCCCATCCCCAATTCCAAAGAGGCTGAGGTATGAAAACCAATGACTGGACCTAAAGCAAATCAGCAGACATTGTTTGCATCCTTAGTCAATTCGGCCAAAAAATATTTATAATTTTACAAAAATAAAAACTTCCAGTATGTTCATTCAGCAACCCAGGATGTAGAACCACTGAAGTCAATATATTTTTATGTATTTGCCATGTACTGTACTCCACATTGAAATTTGGAGTAAAAGGGAGAATGCTGTACTTGAACAATGATTAAAATAAAATTAAAAAAAAGAAATTTGTGTTTGATCATATCAAATAAGATTTTGAGGCTGCTTTGTCAACAAGCGGGCACAGACAATAAATTGTTTTACAAGATGATCATCAAGATGAAGTTCCTAATTCATTCTCTCTTTTCTGGAAGCCAAAAGGTTATGGCAAGGCTATGGACTTACAAACCAATGCAGGAGAAAACAATTTTTTTCCAATTACAAAGCTGCATATATTTCCAAATTAAAATAGGATATTTGAAGAGAGGATCAAATATAGACGTTCACTTAGAAGGTTACTATATATAGATAATGCTCACAAAATCCTGGAAGATGTCATTTGATGAAGATTCAATTTGAGTTGAAATTTCTCATTTTTTTCCTTGCTGCTGAGAATCCAAACATTTTGTGACTACAGAGAAGCACCCCCTCCTATTTCTTGGTGTGTTGGAGTAAGTCTCGTGTTCTTTATACTTGGAGACATCGTCCATGCAAGGTCTGACTGCTGCCTGTGTTCTGCAGAGGAGGAGGAATCGCAGCCCAGGGAGAGGGCTCTCCTGCATCCACTGGCTTCAGGGATGGTCAGGTGGAGGTGGGTGGTACAGCTAACATCTGGGGAGGCTTGAACAGAGGGGAGGAAACATCCCTGCTTTAAGACCCAGGTGCATTCCCGGGGAGAGGGTTAGGGCTTGGCTCTTGGCCTCCTGGCAGGTTTGGAAAAGCATCTTGTGATTTTCACAACCTCTTTCCAGGACTTGAGCATCTTTAGCATCTTCACTTTCTCCTCTTGCCTTGAGCATTTGGAACTCTCTTTCTTCAGTTTGTGAGCTGGGGATGTAGTTTCCTGCCTCAGCATCCAGTAGGTCACAGTCGCTTTTCTGTAAGTATCATTAAGGCTGGGTGTATTAATGAACTCTAATGAAATTAATGACTCTTTCTTGCACCTGGCATTGTCTAAAATGACTCAATCCCCACACACTCTTCTCTTGCTGCACTTGACTTGTCAAAGAGTTGGCATTTCTCCTCAATTTGTGAGGCCAGTGCTTTTGCCAGCTGCTCTTCATGATTTCCATAAAGTTGATTCTAAATAGACCAAACAAGTATGACTATAAATATGAGACGCACAAAGAAGCTAATGTCTTGGTGGACAGGTCACTGTCTCCCACCATTGGGTGATGTCAGGGAGGTGTGGACTCAGGTCATCAGGCAGCAGCTCCATCACCACCTTGTCCAGCTTCCCAAGGATGAGCCCAAAGCCCAACTCCACAGAGAACATCTCCATGGACCATCCACTCAGGGTCTGCCTGGTCACCATGGAACCTCAGACCACTACAGACCCAATGACATCCCAACATCCCACCTGGAACCCAGCCAGTAAAGGCCACCCTGATTGCTTATTGGTAATATGGCTGGGGTTGTGGGATATTGTAAGTAAAGTGTCCTCATCTCCATGACTACTGAATAATCATTCTCCTTCATCTCCACCTGTATGTTTTTGTGTCAGTATAAGTCAAAATAGAGTGAAATGTGCAATCTTACATGTAGGAGCTGGTACATTTTTAAAACTTTATACCTCCCTATGGTATCCAACAATCCTATGTATGCAGGTATATCTCAGAGATATTGTTGGTTTGGTCCCAGGCCACCTCAATAAAGCCAGTGTCACAATCTAGTCAGTTGTAATTTTTGCCAACGAGGGTCTTGACTTCAATTGGTAAAAATCCCAACATCTTTTTTTGTGATCTTGTAAGATAACAAAATAGAGGTGTGATGAGATGAAATTATGTGATTGAGAGAGACATTGGTGTAGTGTAGGGTACTGTAGGGGTGACTTAAACACAAGCACTGCATTTCCATACAGCTGATCCTATCAAAAAATAAAGAATTGAGACCAATATATTAACTTAGTAAAATGACTATATTTCCAGATATAGAAGTATCTTTATCCAGCTTCTTCACTTTCAGTCTACCTTTCATTCAATAAAGTGATATTTTTCTTACACAAATTTGATCATATCAATCCATGGTTAAAACTCTCTAGTGGATTCTTATTTGCATAAAGACATTCTCCACTGACATAATGAGCAAAATGCTAAATATTACAAATCCCTTAGTAACCTGATATTTGCATAACTTGTACAACTTTCTTAGCTATCACTTTTTTATGGTTTTTTTTAGTTGCTAAAATAATACCATTTATGCTCCTATCTTAGAACATTTAATCATTCTAGAACATTTACTACCTGGACCTTCCTCCTCCTAGCCTTTTCCTACAAAAATTTATTTGACCTTTAGATAATGACCTTAATTATTTAAAAAAGCAATAGATAAATTATATTTTTAGCAATTGACAAAGCAATTTATCTATTGTTTTTTAGATAATGCTTCTCTGATCCAAATAGTATGTTAGGCCTTCTAGGTAAATAGCTCCATTGTCTTCAAAATATCACTGTTTATAATTTTATGTATTTGTCCAATGTCATTTAGAATGTGACCTACTAGATGATCAATTTGTAAGGAAAAGATGTCTTTTTCTCCACTATTACATCTTTAACTTTTCACACCATACCTAGTCCTTGATACATGCTAAGTGTGCCTTAAAAATTATGCTGAGTTGGTGAGTAACTAATGACTATATATCAGTGAGAAATTTCAACCCTAACTCTATCTTCAGCTCCTAAACTCCATCATATTAGCTGGACCACTTGCTCACTCTAACCATCTTATACTGCTAAAGTTCAAGGGAAAAGGAGGAAGCTCTCAGCCAATGTATGACTAGCCAAACTCTGACCAGAGTGATTTTGAAAATAGGAATGTATCAATAGTGTGCCTACTGTTTGATGGATTTTCAGTTGTCTACTTCTTCTTTTTGCTTAATAATGTTCCTTTTTGAAAGTCTAATTTAAGTACCTGTTCTGATGAGAAGGTTACTTTGTGGTATACCAAATGTATACTTATCTGACTGCATTTAAATTCAATCATTTTTACAACCCACTTTTTAATATATTATATTCACTACACACATGTGTAAACTGAGGCCCTCAGTAATTAATTATCTTACAATTATACACTTCAGTAGTTGGCAGAACTTAGACAGAAGTATTGGAATCCAGGACTGAGAAACTCTTGCTTTTTTTTCCTATTCCAAACTGTAACAGTTCCATTAATGAAAACTTAAGTAATAGTTCTCTGTAAGATAGGAGTTGTCATCGTCCAATGTAACTTCTCCAAAGGTAAGGTTCTGTTTTTTCTGTGCTATTTGATGCAATAATTCTACATTATAGATGGAGTGAACATGTACTTCCTTCCTCTTGCAAAGGTTCATACTGTCTGTCCTCCATCTCAGAAGAGTTTAACTCTTAAATAATGAATAAATCTACTAGTTACAATTAGAGCTTTATTTTGCTCATACAAGTATATAAATCACCAGGCACACTCCCGACAAGTAATGCACATTGACAGTGACAAGTCATACACAAAAGGAACTCTCAAACTTGGATTCATTTTATATGACACCCTAGGGCAAGTGGATATTTAATCGTAGCTAGCTGCAGAAATTTATCCTTATCATTGCCAATATACTCACTGAAATGTCTAAAATATTCTAGCAACAGCTCTAGGAAAAGAAAGTTCATCCTACCATCTAAAAGAATGAACTGCTTATAATTCGACATGAAAGCTAAACCACCGTAATGTGGATTTTAATGTCAGTTTTTACTTTAAAATCATATGTAAAGTGCTGATGCCTTTGATTGAAAATGCACCTTTAATTAAAAGCATAAGAGGTTTTTAAAAAAACTTCCCATTTGGGTTAAAACAAGTAGTAAATCTGTTGCATGGATATATTCTATGCATAAAACCATATATTATGTCTGTTCAAAAACATATACTTTAATTTCTAGTTCAAACCATCTGGGCTTTTTATGGCAGAATATATCACATAATATTTTATTACTTTATGAAATTTAGAGGTAGAAGAGTGGTCTAGAATGATATTGTCAGGAATGCCAACATGATAAAAAATGCTCCCAAAATTTATAACAATCTCTATATAAGTTCCTCTACATATTAGTATATGTTTGTATTATAAATAAAGATGTATACCATAAGTTTCACTCAAATGCCAAACCAATGTTTATGGGAATTAAAGTCTAATAGATAAGTACTGTACTAGAATTTTAGAAGCAAAAAGCAATGCAAATTTGTTAAGAGATAGTGGAACATAAAAGTGTTTCATTCTTTTTTTCTCGATAGAATAAGCTAGAATGTTTTCTTTGTCTTCATTTCATTTTAGATACTTGTGAACATTAGCTTTAGAGAAAATCCTGGGAAACAGCACTCACAGTCATCCATTTATTTCTTGGCAGGCATCTGATTTTCCTGGAATTGAAAAAGAGGGGAATCTTTGTTTCTTCTTATTCTTCCACTAACTATCCAATTTGTCACCCTTTTCTAATTCTTCAATTTTATCCTCATTTTTCATTTTCTCTAGCCATTGCCTCCATTTACTATCCTGAAAATAGCTTCACTTTTTATAATCTATTTGGAAAATAACAAGGTGAAAGGCAGTATCTTCCCCTGCTTCCTTACTGGAATACATAAATCATTAAAGATTTTATGAAGAAATTTGTGTAATCAGAACAAAAAGACTTAATGTTGTTAGTATTTGATTAACCTCATAACTCCTCTGCATTACACATTCATGGTAAGCTGTATTTTGGGGGAAAAAATTGTATGCACCCTGCTAGGAAATAATGAAGGAATAAGATTAGGCAGGCTGTTGCATGTCAGGAAATGCTATGGGAGATGCTACTTGAAATATATCTTGTTACCACTGAAAACATTACTATTTGCTCAGTAATCTTTCTATAAAATGGAAATATAACCTCTGTTTGAGAGAACTAGATTGGTCTTTTCTCTTCCTGATACACTTAAATGTCTTCTACCACATAAACACTGGATGTATCATTTGGAGTTTACTGTAAAATAGAGAACACTTTTTCATGACTGATAGAATGTAAATGAATATAGCCACTATGAAAAAGAGTATGGAGGGTCCTCAAGATTTTTAAAAAATTGAACTACCATATGATCCAGCAATCCCACTTCTGAGTTCCTGTCTAGAGGACTGGAAAACAAGACATGGAAGAGATACGGGCATCCCCATGTTCATTGCAGCGTCATAGGCACAATAGCCAAGATATGAAAACAACCTAAGTGTCTGTTGATGGGTGAATGGGTAAAGAAAATATGAAGTATATACATGCATACAGGAATATTATTCAACCTTATAAAGGTAAATCTGCCATTGGTGATGACATGGATGGATCTTGTGGGCATTATGCTGAGTGAAATAAGCCAGACAGAGAAAGACAAATACTATACAGTATCATGGATATGTGGAAACTGAACAAAAATTTCTCAGGGAAACCTGGTAGAATGGTGGATTCCAGGGACTAGAAGCTGTGGTGGGGGAAATAGAGAGAGGCTGGTACAAGGGCCCAAACTTTCAGCTGTAAGATGAGTAAGATCTAAAGATCGAAAGTAAAACATGATTATAGATGATAACACTGTATTGTGTAATTGAAATTTGTTAAGGGTACAATTTAAATGTTCTTTCCAGGAAACAAAACAGGTGAATACAGAGAGGACAAAAGTCGTTTCCATTTGTTTGTATGAAAAATAATACAGTAATTAATAAGTAATAATACAAAAAAAGACCTCTGTGTTTTGCATATTCACAACTAAACATACTTTTGCCCTACTGTATTCGTGAGGTGATGGGCTTGTTAATTGAGTAGAAGATCTTAAAATGTATATCAGATAAGTATGACATACACTTTATATATCTTATAATTTTATATGTCAATTACATATCAATATAGCTGAAATTAATAATGTAAAAGTTTACTGAAACAATAAGTGATATGCAGCCACATCAGACAGGGAGTTCTTGGTGGGGAAAACTAGACCAGACCCTTCTATAGATAAAGAGTGTGGCTTACTGTACATTAATTGAATAGGTCAGGAAAAAAATTATATCAAAAACCTTTTAAGGTAATTAATTTCATGTATTAAAAGACATATGCTTTTCTAATAATTGCTTCATATTCTTTTTTCAAATATATGTGTCTATATACATCTTCATAGATATATGGCCAGGCATTTAATTATTATATAATTTTGGATCATTTGGCCTTTGGTTTATTCAGAAAAAATCTTTATAATTGATTTTTGAAGACTCCTTTGATGATTTTATATTTTCTTTACCCTGATGCCACATCACTGTATATGTTTAAACAAACAACAAAAATAATTTTAATCTGTATTCTTTAAGTTTGTGAAGAAAACTGCTTTCTTCTATAATTAAAAACATAAATAAAAATTAAATTAAGTAAAAAAAATGTGATGTTTCAAACTTGGGGAGATGCAATATTCTTGTTTCATTCTAAAAGCAAATGCCCTTAATTTAAACTATTACTTAAATCCTGAAAGCAATTATATACTTTAGATGTACTCAGGAAATGCAAATTTCCTCTTCCACAAAATAATTAAATAAATTATTGCTTCTCAAAATGTCCTTATAGCAGCTACAGCTGCGTGGTACACTGGAGGAAAATGCTGAAGCCCAGGACCCACCTCTGTCCTCTTCCACCAAAATCTGTGTTTAATAAGCTCCCTAGGTCATTCATATACATATTAAAGTTTGAGATGCACTGAGATGAATGACATAGAATTTTTCCTTTTAGAATTACATATATTTTAGATTCATATTTTAGAAATGTTTTAATGAGGGTGACATACATAACTTAGTGGATAAATAATTATTATTTATTTTATTTGTTAGCTCAATAAATTTGTTATTTCAGAACATCTCTTATAAAGCTATATCCAGATCTTTAGTTCATAATTTTAGCTTTGTAAATCCATTTGAAAAGATTGTAACACGTTACATATATATATTTCCTTTAAAATATCTTAGTTTGTCATTGCAAATTAAGGTTTAATTATTCTACCAGTATCACTTTCCATTTTTGAGCTCCTTAAAGTGGGCTGCAAGCTGTCTCACTTTTACATGTTATTGGTTTTGATAGTAGATGAAAAGGTCTTTTTCAGTGTTTTTATTTTCTCAAGATTAAACTGTTTTATCTAAATGTATCGATCAATTTGATAAATTTAACTAATTTTAAAAGAATATTAAGACTGATTTTAACTAGACAATATAAACATGTTCAAATTCTTTGTATATCTGTACAAGTGATTGCCATGTTTGAGCTGAATACCTTGTTTGATCTAGAATCTTCCATACTACCGGATTTTTTATAATACATCAAGTATGTAATTAAACTTTTATTTTTATTTTTTAGAATTTGAGCTTGCAACTATGTAACTAAACATTCATTTATTCTTGTAGATATTTCAATTTTGTTTAGACAACGAGTCTTGTTTTTCTCTTGTTTCCTAGGTATTTCCTATTTCATTCTCCTTCGGAACTGCTCAGCCTTTTCTGTGTCACGTCAGGTTATCTCAAGTCCCTCTTCTCTTGTAAGGCCTTCTCTTAATATGCAAGCTGACTCAGGTCTCTCATTTAAAATATGCTGCAATCATGTTACTTTTGTTGTTTTATACACATTCTCTGCATCCTTATAAGTACAAGGACCATATTTTATACTTCTTTTATAGCTTCCCCTTTCCCTGACAAAATTGAGGCATAGACACCTTAATTCACCTTCAGATATAATTGAGAGATTCCACAATACAGTAAATACTAACACATAGTAGAAATTTAATATGCCCGTATTTTACAAACAAACAAATTAATGAAAATACTGAAGCATTTTAAAACTTGTGTTAGAAGCCCTAAAATCTGACTTAGGTTCTTACAATTAACTCCCAAATCAGTCTGTGATGAGTATAGCATGACTGAGGTTACCAGAAAAATTTTACTGTTTTACATCTTTTACTGTTATGTTACTTGGTAGAGCTGGTCATGGAAAGTTTTCAAGTCTTTGTCTGCTTCTTAGAACACTTAACATACGACTGTTATTAGATGTTTTCTACTCTTTGAAAGCCCATGGCATCGGCTGCTTTTGCAACTTTAAAACTGCCATAATAGGCTTTACATCCTCTTAAATGTCTCAGGAAGAAGGAGCCAGAGGGAAGGAGTAAGGAAAAAATATTTGTATAAAAATGCATTAACTTTAATATCTTCAAATACCCCTTACCAAACCCATTTCTTGACCCACAAACTTCTGGAAGTCCTCACCACCTAGGGAGTCACCAGAAACATGAATAAGTAGTTCTTACAAGGGAAGTTTGGGTAATATTTATTACATTTATTCAGCATCTCAGCAGTTCTTAATTAAGAGGGAATTTCACTGGGTGGAGGGAAGAGTCATGCAGTTATGCTGTAGTTCTGAAGACGGTCTTGATTCTTTTCAGCCTCTGTTCCAAAGGCTCTGGGTTTGTGGCTCAGTCTCCTCCCTACCCTGGGAGGTGGAGGGTAGGGAAGGGGAGTTGGAATCTTGCTTTACTTCCAAGAATGAAGTATACTGGTGCTCTCTCTGTTCTGGTGTATGCCTTACTTTTCTTCATCCTCCAATTATTTAGAATTGGTTTTTATCAGAAATTCCCCTTGTAGAATCAGTAATGATGATAAAGAGCAACAAACGTTTTAAGTCTTAAAAAAACAAAACAAAACAGGATCTTGTGGTGACGTGGACACATTTTTTCCAAAACTGATAATTAGCTAAGAGAAAGGGACTCAATTAAAATTTTATTGATAATAATTTTCTAAGGATTCAGATGCACTCAATATTCACTTACATGCATGTTTTGAGATTCAGTTTATAGTACAGGAAACACTGCATAATCACTTCTTTCCCTCACATTTACAGAATGTTTTTGCAGGGAGGAAGCACCAAGAAGCATTAATCTCAAATAAAATGTATCTGCAGTTTACATTTCCCACCTGCAGGTTGCCAGTTGTATTTGATAATATCATCCAGACTTCCTATACAATTTGTGATGTTAACTATTTCTTCAATATATATTACAAAAATGTTTTTTTGTATCATCAGGCAAGTCTGACATGTATTTGGCACTCAATTTATGTTCACTTTTCTTTCTTCTGTTGGAGAAATAAAATGACTCTACCAATAAAAAAAAGCCCTCTGTATCAATGTTAAAGTGACAGAGAGGGCACACTTTATCATTCTGTAAGCATTAACAGATTTACTTGCATGCAGTTTAGCACATGATTCACAACAAAGTAAGGACAAAGACTTATACATTTCCTATGGCAAAGCAGATGAAAAAAGCAGTAATTCCTCTTATCTGCTTAAGGAACAAGTGTCTACACTTTGTGTCAGTTTCCTGGACGTCTCATTAGAGACCCCTGAGCTAATTTTGGGAGAATATTTTAAAATATCTGGTGGTTATTTGGTTGCCACCTTGAAGTTATTTCTACGTTGTTCAATTGGAGACTAGGCTTTATCTCTAGAGAGATTTATCTCTATCCTACAGGTTCTAATATTCCTTAAGGAAGGGCTCAGATTCATTATGTTCCCAAGGAAACACACTACAGAAAGGGAGACGGGCAGATTAGTCTATAAATGTCCTCCAAAAAGAGAAAAATCTTTTAAATTTATCTTTGTACCCCCCAAGAAATAATAGTCCCACTGTCAAACAACTCATGTCCATTCTTAAACACAATGAATTTCTTCCCTCCCAAATTAGTTTTACTTGTAGGAGATACATACTTACATGTACACACAAGTAGAATGCCTTGGAAATGAGGAAGAAAATAGTAAAATATTTTTCCCCTCTCTTTACTGACATTTTTGTTTAATTTGATTTTATTCTGCTGTGCACTTGTGTGTCAGAAGATACGTGTGTAAGGATAATGTTCACTGCCCCTCCTGGTCCTGCTTTTAGAAGTTGAATGTGGACAGAGAATATAATCATGAAACATGCAGCACCTGAAAGCTAAATACTTTCAGGGATGGAAAGGGGTACTTCTAAGTATTTTCTTATTTTGTACTATTACATTCTGTTTTCCACTTGGAAAGAAAAATATTCTTATATATGCATGAATTTATGTATCACTTAAAAGAAGCCAGGGTTATTTGTGTAGGGACCTGATAAGAGAAGCTGACTTCTTAATTAGTTAGCTTATCAACTCAACAAATTGTTTTCTTCTTTGCTTAAAAGTTGTATGATAACTTAGAATTCACAACCATTTGGCAGTGCCTGCTCTTGGAAAGTTTGAAGGATATGATTCTATCATCTGATAGAATAGAACAATGTTAACAGAAAAGGGGGATAAAAACTCCTACACTAAAATAATAACTATAACGAAACCTTGTTTCTTGTAACATATAACCTTGTTTTTTGTAACATCTAGCTCAACTGTCCTTGTACTTGATAAAAAAGTATTCTCATATGTTCAGTATCTGGACTCAGGTGTGTGAATAATGTAAAGATCAGTCTGGAGTTGTACCGTAGCATCTCCATTGTTGGCTGCCTGTCAAACTCCAAGAGTGGAACACAAAAAGCTTAATTCTATGGACACAGAAAAATGTTAGAAATGTCGGTTTTGTTTAGAAACTTTTTCCTCAAGTCTGAGTCATTTCCTGATTTTGTCAATTTTTAAAATAAGCATAAGCCCTCTATTGGCCTATAAGGCCAATAGCACTTCAGAAGGGGCAAAACACAAATATTAACTTCAAAATATCTACTAAGTTAATTCAGGAAGTTAGATGAAGATTTCAGATTTTTAACAGAATTGAATAGTTCTGGCATCCTTATAATCACTTACATGTACAGCAGGAAAAATTTGCTAGCTGGCAAATGGCAATAACCTGAAAAGCAGCCAAAGTATACATGAAGTCACCTCACACAGTATTCACTTTTTTTCATGAGAACATAAGTCCTGCTCTCATCCACTGTAGTCGCCTTGTTTGTCACAGATGCTCAGACTTACTCAAGCTTATAACTGAAAATGTGCACTCTTTTTCTAGCCTCTCCCTGTTTCTCCTACCCACTGGTTCCTGGCAACGTCCACCATTCCACTCTGTTTCTGAGTTTTACTTTTTTTTATTTATTGATTTTTAATTTTAAACACTCAACATATGCGATACTATACAGTGTTTGTTTTTTTCTATCTGGCTTATTTCACTTAATGAAATGTTCCTCAGGTCCATCCATGTTGTTGCAAATGTAAAGATTCTTGTTTCTAAGGCTGAATAATGTTTTATAGTATATAATTATATCACTATTTCTTTATCTATTTATATGTCAACAGATACTTGTGTTGTTTCAATGTCTTGTCTACTGTGAATAATACTACAATAAACATTTTCATGTAAAATAAAGATATCTTTTCAAGAGAGTGATTTTGTTTCCTTTGATTATATATCCAGAGTGGAAAAAATGAAAGTTCTATTTGTAATTTTTTGAGTAAGCTTCATACTATTTCCCATACTGGCTGTACCAAGTTCCCTTCCCACCAGCAGGACATAGGGCACATCTTGTCTGCACGTCCTCACCAGCATTTGTTCCTTTTGTCTGTTTTTATAATCGACATTCTAAAAAGTATAAGGTGATATCTCACTGTGGTTTTGATTTACATTTTCCTGATGTTTAGTGATGAGCATCTTTTCATGTACTTTTTGTCCATCTGTATGTATGTTCTTGAAAAATGTCTATTCAAGACTTTTGCCCATTTTTCCCTTGGGTTATTTAAGTTTTTGCTATTAACTTTTATAAGTTTTTGTGCGAGTATATTTTGGATATTAACCCCTAATCAGAAATGTGATTTTCAAATATCTTCTATGTTCCTATAAGTTTTGTTTTATTTAACATTTTGTTGATTCTTTTATTCACTGGGCTGAGGCATTTAATTTGATGTATTTGTTTCTCTTTTGCTTTCAGTGTCAAATAAAAAATTATTTCCAAGGCCAAACGACACAAAGTTGCTTACACTCATAATTTCTTGTAGGCGTTTGTGATTTCAGGTCTTACATTCAAGTCTTGAATCCATTTTGAGTTTATTTTTTTGTGGATGATGTAAGGTAGGGGTCCAGTTTCACTCTCTCACACATGGCTGTGTTTCTTTTCTCAACATCATTTATTGAGATCATTTGTTTCCCACTGTATATTTTTCACTCCTTTGTCAAAAATTATTTAACCATATATGTATGGGTTTATTTCTGAGGTCTCTGTTCTGTTCTATTGATCTATAACTCAATAATTTATGCCAATAATATATGCTTTGGCTGATATAAATTTGTAATATATATTCAAATAAGGAAATGTGATGACTCCAGCCTTGATTTTTCTTGATTGTTTTGGCCTTTTGAGGTCTTTTGTGGTTCTATATGAATATTTGGGTAGTTTTTTTCTATTTCTGTGAAAAATACTATTTGGATTTTGATTGAAAGTTTTTTAAATCTATACATCCCTGTAGGTAGTATCATTGTTTTAATATTAATTCTTGTGATTCATGAACATGGGATATCTTTCCATTTATTTATGTCTTCTTTAGTTACCTCTATTCATGTCTTACAGTTTCCAATGTACAGATTTTTTTCACCTCCTTGGTTAAATTTATTCTTAAATATTTTCTAATTTTCATACTACTACAAATGGGATTTTTTTTATTCCTCTTTTGATATTTCATTGCTAGTGTATAGAAACACAACTGATTTTTATTACTTTTGTATCCTGCAACTTTACTGAATTTGTTTATCAGTTCTAACTTTTTTGGTGAAGTTTATTTTTATATATAATATGTCATCTGCAAATAGAAACAATTTTATTTCTTTCTGATGTAGATGGAACTAAGGCATAATTAAATTACTTACATTATAAAACCTAACATGTCATTACCATTTAGAAAACTCACTAAGATTCAATTCTGATGTGATTAAACTTTTTGTTCAATAATATTTTTATTGAAGTAAATAAACACTTACCTAGAGAGAGGAAGAGAGAGAGAGCGCGCGTGAGCCCATAAGCATACAGCAAGGCACTTCAGTAAAGCCCATGTGCCTGTTCAGCCCACAGCCCAGAAGCATCCTTACAGTCCCCTATCAATCACTAAGCCCTAAGAATATCAACTGTCTTGGCTGCAAATGGCATAGTTTAATATTGTCCATTTTTAATTTACATTAAGTGAGATTGATAGTATATACCCATAGTGCTTGCCTTTTTTGCTCAATCTTTTATTTGAGAGAGAGATTTCTCCACACTGGCTGTGTGTCATTATAGTTTTGCTCATTCTCATTGCTATATAATCTTTTATTTACAAATATATACCACAAGCTGTTTATATTTGTTATAGCTGATTGATATTTGGATCGTTTCTGTTTAGGAAATGTTATGAGCATGTTTGCATATTTTTTGATGAACTGGTATATCAGTATCTCCAGGGTATAAACTTAAGAGTGGAATTGTTATGTTTTAGAGTATTCTTAGCTATGCAGTTACTATACACTGAATATCAAACTGGACTGGGGCAGTTGGTGTCAATGGTAGTCTTTCAGAAATAGGCCTTTTGGAAGTGAAAACAGAGTTCAAGCACTGGTAGAACCTCACACAGCTTCCAAAGCTTATGAACAAGAAAGATGGTTTTCTTAGTTGTAATCACAGGCATCTTCTAAGACTTAGCAAACTTACCTGCTCAGGTTAGAGTCATAGTGTTTCTCACAGGCAAGTCATAAATAGAGGAAGTGTATTTTCAAAACCATGGTATACAGATAACATGGGTAACTTCATCTGATATTGGATACTTCATCTCCTATGGTATATGTCTGCCTTTATAGATAATTGCAGATGTCCTAACAGTCTCTGTTATTTAATATATTTATGCTGTGTTTTTTGTCCTTTGGTCTATCTGAAAAATTAAGATGCATTAAAATAGGTTCTACAAACAGTAAGAAGTCATATTTTAAAATCTTACAAAACATTTCAGTTATAGTCAAGTGAGTCAACAAGGGCATTTTTATTCCTAGGGAGAATGGTTATTTAATTTTTTAAAAAATGAAAGTGTAGTACCCTCTGTGCCATATGTTACAATAGGTTCATTATATAAAATGCTTCATAATTTTGTAATAAAAAAACTCATTCCTTGTCAAATTTAAAATGGCATTATTAGATCTTTAGGATTTTTTAAAAAATAAAGACCAAAAGCTCAATTGTTTACTTACTTGTTTTAACATAGAAAACATTTAAACTTCTTGCATAATTAGCTCCTTATTTCTAGGGGGAAGCTTTATGACCCTCTAAGATGGAAAAGTAGGTACAGTGATTCAGGTTCAATTTGATAGTGTAACTTACTCATGTGTCAGTGTGATGGGGAGAAATTGATTTAAAAATAGATTTAAAAATAGATTTAAAAATTGATTTAAATTGATTTCAAAACATGTTATCATATTGTATATTTATTTCTTGCATTAAATCTCTAATATACAGTCATCATGCCAATTATTTCTACCTTTGAAGATATTAACATATATTGAGAAATAAGATCTATATACTCAAATAGGCCATTATACAATATCTTATGCCAAAGTGAACTGAAGATTAAAATTGCATGTTTTATTTGTAATTTTACTTTTTCCAAATATGTTTTATAAACTTGTTCTAAAGAGTTTTGATGCATGGGTCACTGGCCAGCAGTGATCACGGAATGCTGTGGATGGCTCGTCGAAAACACGTGAGAAAAAAAACATGCACAGAGACAGACTAGTTTCTGTGGAGAAGTAGGGATGAAATGGCTACCCCCTCTAGTGAGGAGCGCGCCAACTTACCGTCCAAACCTGCTTTTATTGGGCTCATTTTGCATAATAATTCAGGTAAAGTACAGTACTCATTAGGGGGAAGTAAGGAACGATAACAAGGAACTCGGCCGGTGTATTTTGAGTCGGGGTAAAAGAGCTGTAAGACTTTGAGGAACAAACTAACTCCCTCCTTGGACCCCTCTCATTCAACTGAGAGCATTCTAAACAAAGAAGGTTTCACAGTAATTTACATATTCTTTCTTAGGCCTGATCACCCCGGGAATCCGCCCTTTTCAGCACAGAGCTGCACCATCCTGTCATTGTTTCAGGCTTAGGTGGAGCACGGGAACTAAGGCAACCAAGAGATAAGGAGATTTTCTCCCAGAAGATGAGAACTCAGGCTATGTCAAAGCCGAGGAAGCGAGGGTCCATCACCCCCTTTTGCTGCAGCCCCCAAAGTCCTTCTTTTGGGGGGCCTCCCAAGTGATTGTGCCTGTCTTAGGTCGTTCCCCCCTTGGGGAATCTTACCCGTCTTTGGCTAACCGACCAAGCTTTTTGGGGTTCAGTTATGAATAAAGCAGCAGAAGCAGTATTCCTGAAGGGAGATAAGCTTTTGTCTCCTTGCTGGCTTACAGTTCCAAGGGCATTCCCTTAGCCTTAGCCTAGGTGGGGGGTTCAGCTTCTGATACCAGTCAGGGCGTTCCCGACAGAGTTTTGGGTTTCTTTATTCAGAATGAGAATTCAGGAATAGGTTGTATGAAAACAAGCTGGTTTATGGAAAGTAATGAAGATTATCTTTTGAGATTAAAAGGGAAGAATAACTTTATTATAAGCATTTCAGTTGCTGCAGATTGTTACGTTAAATTTTACAAACTTTCATCTTGAATGGTAAAAATTCTATGGCTGTAGGGACTAATGTATTGAGACCATAGGGACAAGGAGTAGGAAAAGTAGGAAAGGGAGTCTGACAGGGAGACTTTCTATGCATGTTCTTCTGGCCACAACTGACCACAGGTGGCTGAGGCTGTTATTTGCAGGTTGTGATGTGAGCTAAGGCATTATCATAGGCACCTCTTTAAGGACTCGATGTCTACCTAGGTAGTGACTGAATCAGCAGAACTGGGCTTTGAAGACTTGTATGTTTCCAGTGTCCAAAATATTTAGCCAGCTTTCCAGGCTCTATTTATTAAATTCATCCTTTTCCCTTATTTGTGGAGCTCTCTCTATATTGTCTGTGGATCCACTTCTGTATTCTCTGCTTAATTCTGTTTGCTTGGTTCTGTAACAGTGCCATACTTTTATTTTTATAGCCTAGTAATATGGTATTTATATTTGATAACCTGGTTTTCTTATTTTTCCAAATTGTGTTGGCTATACTTTAACAAATACTTTAAAATTAATTTTAACTTAAAACTTATTGCCTAGAATGTGGTCTTTTTAACAACGTTGTCTTATTCCATATGTGACCCCTATATTTCTTCATTTACTTAAGCCTTTCTCAGGTCTTTAGTAGAGTGTTAAAAATTTCTGCATGGAAGTGTTATAGGTTATTTATCAAATTAATTCTAATTTACTTTATGGTTTGATTTTTATATGAATAGTACTTGATTTTTCTTACCCTTTAAAATATTAATGAAAAAAAAATCGAGGCATCTAGCAAAGAACAAAAATGACATCAATGATCCCTATTTATCCTAGAAGAGAAAACACTGAAATACTTCAGACAGTAAAAACCACAAACACCTTTTAAGTTCTTATTAGACACCAGGCACTGTTATAAGTGCTTTTTAATATGAGTTAACATGTGTTAACACAGTAACCCTCATAACAATGCACTGAGGAAATTACAGTTGTCCCCAATTTGTAATTGAAGGAACTGAGAGACTATATAACTTGTCAGATTACCCAGATGATGACTGTGGGGGTCTGAGCTCAGCCCCTGCTGTCCAAAGCTCCCGCTCTTACCCACACGCTATGGGCTTCTCAGTCACTGAACTTTTACAGGTGGAGTGAGAGCCTCATCTACAAAGCCTGAATCTGGTAGCACAAGCCCCTATCTTGCAAGACAGACAAAGAGAAAGTAAGAGACTTCTGAAAAATGGAGAGGAAACATTTACCTTTGAATCCACAGTAGCTAGCACAGTGCCTAGGACAGAATACATTCTCTGTAAATATGGTTGGAATAAATCTATGTTTGTCATGATAAATAAATAATAAAAATGAAGAAAAATATGGTTCATGTCCCTGAAATTTTCCACATAAATTAATACTGATATTTTTATATTATCAACTCCATTTTTTGTTTCTTTTAAAATTAACATTGCATGTTTATATTGTTATACAGCATTTCATGGTACATCAAAGTTAACCAATTTTAATGTTTAATATACCAATATTTAGATATGATCCATTCCTGTACTTATCACAAAGTTTAGGAAAATAAGTGGATGAGATTTATAGAGTTTAATCAATAGTTATTAGCAACCTAAGATATTCATAACAGCGGTAGGAATTACATATCTGCCTAATTCTAATCTTTTAAGTGGAATATCTATACCTATTAGGGTTCTCCAGAAAAGCAAGTAGTCTCTTATGTACATATATGTGTATATACATATGAGAAAGTATCGACCCATGTAATATGAAAAATAGAGACATTTATTGAAGTATATACAAGATACAAGAAACATTGTACATAGGACAATGATACCTCAGCCCCCTTCAAAGCAGGCTCCTTGGGACTTCACACAGTTCTCCCAATCACCATTAGCTCTATGGTATTTTCCTGAATCTCTTTGATGGTCTGAAATCTGTTCCCTTTCAAAAGTGACTTTAACTTTGGGAAAAGCCAGAAGTCTCAGGGTGCCAAATCTGGGCTCTAGGTGGGCTGAGTCATCTGGGTGATTTGATGTTTCACAAAAAAACACTACATAAGATGTGATGAAGGAGCAGGTGCTTTGTCATGATAAAACTGCCAGTCACCAGTTGCTCATCACTCCAGCCTTCTGAATCATCTGAATAGTTTCTTTTGAGGAATATTCAAACTTAATGCAAAATTTGATGCAAATTTGTTGCTCTATTAGCTCACTCATTTTGAATGCAATGGCCACACAATCAGTACACATGCTCACTCAACAGGCATCTACTTCCCCCACTGACTAGTCAGTGAAGTTGTCATTGTTCACACATGCACATTCCAGTCCACTCTCTTTGTCTGCCAGACAGGCAGTTGGTGTTGCACAAACATGTTGTGATGTTGTGTTCTTGTGATATTACAATGGCTGAACTTTTTCTGGAAAGACCTCTGTACATATACAGAAAGAGATTTATTATATGGAACTACCTGACATGATTATTGAGGTTGAAAAGTGTTAAGGTCCCAAGATCTACAAGGTGAGATGACAAGCTGGAGAATCAGGAGAACGGGTTGTATACTTCTAGTTCCAAAGCTGGCAGATTTGAGACCTGGTAATAGTAAATGTTTCCACTGGAGTTTCAAGGCAGAAAGAAACCCTAATTCAGCCAGGAGCATTTCTCTTTTACTAGGAGGAAGGTCAGCCTTTTAGTTGTATCCAGGATTTGGACTTCTGGGGAGCCCACCCACAGTAGAGTAGGGAAGACAATCTGCTTTATTCACATAAAATTTCTAAATTCTTTCTAACCTCTTATTAATCTCCAGTATACTTTATATATTGGCCCTACAGATAGTTTTACAAAATTATACAAAGAATGCTATCTGTACAACAGAATTTGCACTGCCTTCATTTACACATATTGAAATGTGCTACCTCCCTCTTCCCCATTGGTGTCTTTCCTTTGATGCCTTTATTATTTGGGAAAAAAAGAAGCACATGGCTTTGGCCTATTGGCTATATATATACTGAGTGTGCCACCATACATAAATCCCTGCATCAATTTAAATGAAAATAAGCAAAAATGAAAAAAAAATCCCAGCAAATGCCTTTTAGGCATTATGAAGAATTCTACACTAGGCTCCTTGCTTAAAGTCTTTGAGGACGACCCTGATTTATAGTTTTAGGTTATGGGAATATAAGCTAGTATTTATCTTGGTGACAGCTTTAAAATATACCTGCACTTTAAATGATAGCAACTTGGTGTGTGTGTGTGTGTGTGTGTGTGTGTGTGTGTGTGTGTGCACAGAGAGTGATTCTATAGCCTGTTATTTTTTATCTGGGTGAATTCTAGTTACAAAATTTTCAACTCTTTCCTGTGGCTATAGATAATCATTTTCACTAATTGTCACTATCTGTCGATGGCATGCAATAAATTGAGCCTCTGCAAATGCATGGTTGGTCATCTGATTGTGAGTTGGGACTTAAATAATATTTCTGACACTTGAGGGGATTCTAGGGAGATTTATTCTGGAGTCATTCTGATTATTCAGTCATCCATTCAACAAATGTTCATTGGCCATCAATGTGAACAGCTGTGTGCAGGAGACTCAGGATGTAAAAAGGAAGACAATTTGGTTTCTATCTGAAAGAATTTAGTCTGATTGTGGCTATGTTCAGTCCAGTAAGGGAAGACATAATATTCTCAAGACTTTAGCCCCCATCAATTGTCTTAGACTAGAATTTGTTTCTGCAAAGCAGGTGAGCATTGCAAATAAAAAACTACATAGTAGATAGACATCAGATAGCCATAGCTACCTAGACACAGCTCTAAGCTTCCGTAATGCCTTCTGAAGGGAATGCGTAATATATACATTGCCACAAATTTATTTTGAGGTTTTAATAACATTTAAATTTTACCTAGCTCACTGCATGTCACACTGAAAATGATTCATAATTAATAGCTATCGTTATCACTGTTAATACAGAAAAAAAATTAGCAAGTTACCTTTCAGTCCTGAATACTTATACATTTTTTTAGTATAGGAAACTTTCTTGAATAACACAACACATAGTCTCAGGTCTGATAGTTCAAGCAATACCCAGATGTGAATTTAACTGGCCTTTGGTCATGAATCATAAGGAGAGAAAAAAGAAGGCCTCGTGTCTGATAGAGGACACCCAGGAGCACAGACAAGATGCACTGAGCAAGGAGGTTATAACAGGTACTAGGGCAGAGAAAAAAAACCCTGGAAAATGAAATGTTAGCCAGGGAATTTGATTTACAAGTGTGAGAGCAGAATTCTGGAAACATTCCCTGAAGGCCTAGAACATAGGCAGTAGAGCAGAAGCTATTAAAGGCACCAGCTTAGCCCAGGAAAATAAGAATAATGTGCTAAAGTTGTTGCTTGCTACATATCCTTTTCAACCACCTATAGATATAAACTATGGCTTTAAGGGCTTGTGGCAACTTGTCCAAGGTCATACAGCTTATAGGTTGAAGAGCAATGTAGGTTTGGGTAACTTATCTTGCAGAGAACTGATGTGTGCATTTTCCATAATAAATATTATTTTAATTTCTTCCATGTTAAAATGTGTCATTACCACATATGATGTATTCTTAAAATTTAATGCCTATGAACACATCATCTCCCCTTGAAAAAGTTGCTGGAAATAGGTATACATTAATATTTGCTAATTGTATCCCAGAGCCTAGCATATATGTATTCCCCAGTAAGTACGTGTTGAGTGAGATTTAAATAAATGAATAATGTATTTTCACAACTAAAACTTGGGGGAACCAAGCAACAAAAAACATACATCAACCCACTGGGTTTTCCATATTCTCTTCTTGGACTTTAGGTAAATGTGAAAAACCAAACATTGCACACTGAATGAAACAAAGCAGGAAGATATGTTTATTGCAAAGCATTTCTACCTGCAAACTGGGAAACTCAGGGTAATGAGAGCAGTGAGTTCCTGATTGCTCACAGGCTCTGGGACTTTTGTGGGGTTGGCTTTTTAGTGGATTACTGATTGCCTAGTGGCTTTGTTTCATACTTGGGCCAGGGTAGCTAAGTCAGGGGACCAAAGCAGTCCATATATGCTGTGAATAGACTCGATGTTTGGGGATTGTTTGGTGTCCTCTGCTGAATTCTAAGAACAGCTGTAAATTCTTGTAAATTTAGGTTAGGTTACCTTTATGAATTGACATTGATGGTTTTCATTTTGACATAAGTCACTCTATTTTAATTTGGTTCTACACAGGCTTTTAAGGATAGTCTTGCCCATTCTAAGTCAACTTGTGGTATAGTACCTCTGTGCATACATCTTAGTGAGCAATGAAATGGACTGGATGGACTTGGCAGCTTTAGTTATTTTGTTAGCCTAAATGCTTAGGTGTGATATTCCTGAGCAAACACTCACTCATTTCACTCTTTCTGAGCTCAGATTATTGAATCTTAGTTATGTTTGTATGGGGAATGCATATTGCTCTTCATGAACCTGATAAAACCTAATGAACAGACTCCAAAAATTAGTTTTCTTTAAGCTTAAAGCAAGAATCTCACAAAGAGAAATTATCATTCATTTGAACTCCATATTTCTTAGGTTCATATTGTCCTCTCAATCCACTGAATTTTCAAGTCTCTTTGCTAGCTCAACTCCTCCCCACCCAGTTCTACTGGGAGACCCTGATTCTCAGACTAGAATTCCTATTTTCTTTCCAAACACCTAACCTTCAGTAAATTTGATTCCTTTCTCTTATATGGTGTGCATTTCTATACTGGGTTCATTTAAATCAGGATAGAGCTAAATCATTGGAATTTAACTAGAAAAATAGTTTTAGGACTTAAGAGATTAAGTCCTAATGTTTGTGGAAAATGTACTTTTGTGGAATACCTTATGTGTTAACAAGATGCAAACCACTATTCATTCTTAACCTTTCATTAAATCTTTGTGTTTCCCTTAAGCTACCTCTGGGGCTATATATTGGAATATTTCTAAGTGCAAGTTAAATGCAGCACATTATTATATATTTATTTATTGAGATTGTTTTAAGTCAATCCTATCAAAATAATGACAGCAATGTAAGCACCTGCAAAGTATGTGGCACAGTTTAGATATTACTACAAAAAATGCATGCAGCTGCCTTTTCTGCTTTGCATTCTTAAAACACTGTTAATTCCAATTTCTCTATTACACATTTTTGATTCACTGAATATGAAAACTGTTACTGAAGCACATTCAGTTAGCTGTGATTTAGGCTATTGATGTAATGAGGCTGGGTAAAGAAGAGAAAATAGGAAGAAAATAATTACTGAAATACAGAATTTTGGCAAGATTGATAATGACTGACATATACCAAAAAGTGAATGATGAAATTCTACTGGAATTTAATTCTCCCCTATTGTTAAGTGAACAATGGCATGTAGCTCTGAATTAAAACACCAGTTGCGGTGGATATTCATTGTGGATTATTCAGTAACGTTGATGGTTTCACAGCCTGAGGATCTGAGGCTCTTTGCTTTGAATCTCAATTGAAACAAAATACAAGAATGCTGTGCAGATACAGTAAATCCAGGTGCCCTTCCACTGGGGGACACTGTTAACTGATTAAATGTGCTCTTGTGATTGTCCAGCTGTGAGCCAGAGGCATGAGGGATAGTTTAATTTACTTTAACAAGATAAACTGTAGAATGAGTTTGATCATGAGGATACAGAAAGCTGTAATCGATCTTAAGGTAAGAGGAACAAGAAATAATTTCTCATTTTTTAATGTGGGTAATTATTTAAGCACTCTGAGTTATCTAATTAATAATTTTCCTTTAATTTTTTCCCTGTGGAACCTAAGTTATTAACTACTATAGTATTCAAGAAAGTATAGTTTGGAATACAAAATATTATAAGAATTAAGTAATACTTAAAGGAGAAAAAAATAATGATTTTTTTAGGCAAATAATAGGCAAGAATGAATCAAAGGCACACATTTGTTTTACTGACATATTACAGCGGATTAACTTTTAGGCCATTTTTATTTGTCTACCTTAATTAATAATAGCTCAGCTGGGGCTTAAGTGGTTTTAGAATAATGGTAGTGATTCAGTGCTCACTCTTTAAGGTAGTAAACATTTTCAGAAGCATTTTTTACTATTTTAAATATGTAATATCAAATATATCCCTGCTTTAAGAAAATGCAAATAATATATCAATTCATGGCCATATATAGGCTGAGTTAATAGAACATGTATTGTTCTATTAACAATAGAAGGCAAAACATATTTTTAATGTATTGAATATATTGTATTATAAAAGTACCTGTACTTTTACATGACATTTTTCTAACACAGTATGTTAGAAAATATGTAGCAGAGAAGGGTTTTGTAAATACTGGGCAGTAGGTTTAGTGCTTACTGAAATTTAGTCACAATGTATTTATGTCTCTCTCTCTCTGTGTCTCTGTGTCTGTCTCTTGGTCTTTGTCTCTCTCTCTGCATGTGTATAAAATACCTTCATAAATATTTGTGAGTAGAGGTAAAATATCAAAGGATGACAGAAGAAAAAATTATTTGCCATCAAGTAAACGATCTCCCATATTTTAGATCTTAACCTGTTTTTTTTCCTGCTTTCTAACTCCCTAAAATTTACACCAAGACCTGACATGAATCTCCTTATCAGATAATCTCATCATTACATATTGTTAATTTCCTTTTACGATTTTGTATAGAAATGGGGCTCTCATGATGAACCATCCCACACAGTGTTTCTAGCACCATGATTGGGCCCTATTTCCATTGTTAAGTTTTCTTTGAGGGCATATTGCTAGAGAAGTAGGTAATATCAATGGTTCTGTTAGGTAAATTTTCCTGATTAAAAATTAAAACTACAGCAGTTTCCATGAAAATACTTAGGACTGGCACGGTGTGTGGCTTGTCATCCATTTGATTTTGTAAATTACCTATTACATTGCTTTACTTTACTCCTCTCTAGATATTAGTTATAAAGCCAACAGGGAAGTCATGGATGGCAGTCTCTGGCTTTATACATGGCTCTTCCTTTTGTTCCTGCAATATTAAAGATGGTGATTTTCTTAGTCTTATTTTACTTTTAATACATTTAAGGATACTACTGAGTTATATACACTATGAGTTCAATAAGAAAAAAAAAATTACTCTTTTTCCAAGAAGGGAGTGGAGGGGAAATTCAAGAAAAACACTGCTCCGTGTGAGTTACCACCAGGTGTCTGATTCCTTTCCTATCAGCGTTTGTCTTTAAATCAGGAGTTGTAAGCTTTTTCGTTTGCAGACACGGACTTGTCAGGGGGCAGTTTCTTCTCTTTAAATGTGCAGAAATAGAAGAAATCAGCCGCCCTTTATTTTTCATTATCTCCTTTCCAGAGAGGTTACAGATATGCATGTCCAAATGTTTCAGAACTAAGCATTCAACAGTTACAACCCTCTGTTAAAGTCTGATATGACTTCCCTCTTTGCAGATTTGACTTCTGTAATTGAGACAAAATGACACATGCCTGTCCTAATTTCTGTATTAATTTGGTATTGCTTCTGTCCATTGTTGGCTTTATTAAAGGCCCTTCCCCTTGGCAGCTTGCACTTTAGTTTCTGAGGGAAGCCAGTGCTCATTTCTACTCACAGGATGTGCTCGGCAGCTGCCTGACCAGATGCTCCACAGCTGGGTACTTTGTCTGATTTGAGTCTAGGGACATGGTCAGGCTGCCTTTGAAATATTTAATTCATCCAGATGCCACAGTCTTCAACTTGCTGTCAGTTGTGATGAATTTGTTTCATACTTAATATTTGCAGATATGACAATGTACAAATACTTCTTCAGATTCATATATCAATAAAATATATGCTGTTCTCTTTTCTGTTTTCTCCTTTATTTTCTTCTTTCATATTATAATAAATGATTTATATTCCTAATTAATGTTGTTAATTTTTTTAAATTTATTAGAATGAGATATGCATTACTATGTAAACTATATGTGAACTAATAATACCTGTTCTACGTTTTAGATAAACATAAATTACACTGTATTTCAAAAGTTTTACTGCTATGTGTTCTACTATTCATTGCACACCAGACTCTTTTTAATTGCTCCGTGATGCAAAGTTATTTGGGAATTAATTTTGTTTATGGGTTTATTATTAATTTCTAACTGATTAGATTAACATAAATAATATGTCTAATAAAATTATAATTTGGGGAATTTTTTCAGAGATTTCCTTTGCAGCAAATTTATGTCAAAAGATTATTCGTGGGTGTATGTGTGCTCTGTGAGAAATGTAATTATTTATCTTAAGTCTATGATTTGTTTTAACTCCTGTCTATCCTTACATTTTTTGGCTTTCACAGTTTTTCCTGTTCTGAAAGGAGATCCCCCACATAATTTTATTTCTAGAGTTCTATCCTGTTTTCCTAATATAGGTTTACTGTGCCATTTGATTTTCTGGTGCATTCAGATTTATGGTGTATCCTTTATTTCTGTGATGCTGGCATCTTCCTATAGTGTACATCTTTCCTCTTTATTGCTTTTAATTTCAGATAGTTTTACGAATTTGTCTCTTTTTATATTTTTTAGCCAGGTATCTATTTGCTTATAATTTTATAGATTATTATTTTGTTTCTAGAAGATTTCTCCTAAAAATAACATAGTGCTAGGGTTTCATTCCTTTGATTCAATTAAAGTATTTCTAACTAAAAAAATTACTAAAACTAATAAGATAATTTATGTGTTTTCTTTTAGTAAAAATATGTATGGTTTATTTTTTCTCCTACTTTATTTCCTGTTCATTATTTATCTTTTGCTTTTTCCCGATGTACTGATTTGATGTTTTCATCTAAACTTATTACCTGCACAATTTTTTTATTCTTTTAAACATTTTTGAGATTTTTCTGATAAAAAGTGTATTGTGGGATGAATAATGACAATAATACTATTTTACATATGCCTACTTCAAAGTATGATCACATATTATTTCATTTACCTTATTTATCTGACCTGCACAAAACAAGCACTATTAGAGGACTATATTAGACAAAATTTCTGTCCAGTGCCAAGGTGACATCTATGAATTCCTTGAGAGATGGATATTTCTCATGCATAAGCTCTCTCTTCTGAGGCAGTACTCATGCTTATTTTATTGTTGGGCAATTCCAATTATTACCATATTTATTCTTATATAAAAGTCCAGAGCCCCATGGAAATAATTGTCAAGGATCATCCTGGAAATATTGCTCCTTAATCCAACCTCATATCCAAAGCACAGTTTCTGAAAATGAAGTCATTTAATTTTCAAAATTTTTGGCTTAAACATGTTACAACCATTGTGATCTCAAATTGAATTCTTACATAAAACAGTTAAAAACACAAAGGCATGGTTTGCTATGCACTTTTCCCAATGGTATAATTTTTATTCCTGTTTATTTTTCCATTTTCCTAGTATTTTAAAATCAGTGTTCACATCAGTATTACAAGCTTCATAACCATGGGGAAAAAATCTCAATATTTGATTGAGCCACAGTTTTCATAAGACCAAATACAACCAAGAAAAAATAATGAATAATCTTAAAAATCTTCTGGGATATTTATAACATTAATGCTAGATATTAATCAAGCATTTGAGAAAGGACTTTTTGAAAGACTAATCTAATTTAAAAAGTAGTAAATATTTTTATATTTCTTTTAAAATTAAAAATGAGTTCAAATATGTAATTTATGGCACAGCCCTAGTAAGCATGCATATAAAAGTTATTAATGATAGAGGTGAAGGTATTTTGTATATTCTTTGACCCTGAAATATCTTGAAACATATCTATGAGATATATAATCAACTGTGAATGTTAAAATAGCTGTGAACTGTAACAGAATTACAAAAGATTTGGAAGAATGTATTTCTTTAACAGTGTAAGCGTATTTTTCTTTGTCTATGAACAACTCAATTTTTTGGTTCTGAAATAAATTAACTAAAGCTTATTGACTCTGATCAGCCCTTATTTTCAAGGGAATTGTAGTTGAATTTCACTTTTAATTAGAATTGAATATTGTGGATTTCTTAGCTCTGGTAAGCAAGATCCAGCAATAAAGTATGTACTTAATTTGTATTAAGTTTCTAAAATTTAGTGCAGAGAGTGAGCAGAATGTCTGGTTAATATTTAAACATCTCACAATGTTCTGATGTAGAAATTTCCATTTATAAAAGCTGCCATTCTATAATAAATTACTTTCACTTTCAAATAAACCTGTTATCACAACATGAGGAAAACTTATTCAATTAAACAAGAAAACAAAGTAATTATTTACTCCCCTTTGATGTGCACAATAGCTTAGGAAAGTTTTAGGAATGCCTAGGACAGTTAGATATGTTTGCTTAAAATAAGTTTTCCTTAAACATCCTTTCTTTAATAAAGTATGGGTGTAGTTATATGGGATACAGATTTTTAGACAGGAAACCATTCTCTTATGAGAGACAAGAGACTTACTTTCCTTTGTGATGAAGCCACGTTGAAGGAAACCATGAAACATCAGATCAGTTGTGCTCATGTTTTCTCCCTTTCAGTTTTTCATAGTTGTTTCTGTTGTGTGTTTGCTCATTGGTACACCGACTGTTGCTGTTCATTACGTTGAAGCTAGTTGAGACTGTACATCCAATCTATCTTTTCTCTTCATTTCTGGTCATTCAAGCATTAAACTGAATGTGTTCTCTGCCCAGCATCTTGTCTTAATACAGTGGTAGAAAGGAGAGAAAAGAATGAGGGAAGTTTGCAGTGAAAGGCTCAGCCACCTGGGATACAGTTCACTGAACGAATACTTTGAATTATATTCCTAGACATCTATAATGAAAAATGTAGCAGTTGATTTAACAGTTAATATAGTGTTCAAAAGGTAACTCAGAGCCAGAATGGACCTTTGCTACCTTATCTATTTAAAAAGTATCTAAAAAGTGCTGAATAAAAATGTACATGTAGATACTCTTTTTCTTCAACAAAGGAAATACTGACTCTCAACAAAATCAAAAGCCTTTCTGGACCAAGGAAGTGGAAACTATGACTGTGACATCTGACGTGTTTGTACTGTAAAAAGACTGTGTCAGGTTCTGCCATGCAGAAATTCATAAATGACCTGTAAACCACATGGGAACAAGATACATGCACTGTAACTCTTGTTTGGCAACTATAAATATTTCTAATTAGTGACATTAGAAAGGATAATATGGAAGTCATTTTTATTCTGATTGAATTCTATGCCAGATGTTTGCATTAGTTCCCTAGAAAATGAGCCTAAAAGTGATTTATGTCCATGCTGTACATATGTGTAATCCTTAAGCATGCTCAGGTTTGGGAACATCCCTTAGTTATCTATTCATTGTGTCTGGTTACTTATCCTATGCCTGTCTAAAGCTTCAGGCTTTATATCAATGACCAAATTAATTTCAGGAGGGGTTGACACATTGGATGTGTCAGTAAAGTAGATCGATTTATTTAATGAAGAAAAAATCTATAATATGATAACAAAAATATTGTTTCTATGATTGGTAAGAAACTTAATAATCATCCTAATTTTAAAAGCTGTGAAGCTAATATTTACACAATGGAATTATAAAAAAATTAAAAACCCTAATACAGTTTGAGAAAAAAATTATGAGTTGGTGGATTTTAGGATTTTTTTTTTTTAAATTTGTGATTCCTTCTAACAAAAGCAAACGGAGCCTGGTAGTATGTGAGCAACAATGGAAGAGTACCTTCAGTTATATGAATATTTATTTACTTTCGGAAGTAATTCCATAAAATTTAATCATTTTTATTTCAATAAACACTTTTTCAGGGTAACTAGTTTGTTTTGTTTCTATTTCCTAATACTATTCTCTACCTCAGATAAATTTTTAAAAATTTTTACATTCCCTCAATTATTACTTTTTTCCTTCCTTCTCTTCTTTCTCATCATCACCACAAAAATGCAAGACAAAACACTTCACACATTATGTAACATTTTCTCTGCTCAAAACCCTTCAGCCATATTAACTCCTTTGAATCTGCTAAGCACTTTGTGTGACCAGCAGGGCAAATGTCCTCTCTTTTTATGGATGACAAAATTGAACTGTATAGCTTTTCAGTGGCATGCCCAGCATCCCTTGGCTAATGGCTGATCCTGTTCAAGACCTCTTACTCTTAGTCCATGTTGGTTGCAAGCCAAGCTACATAAAAAATAATTAGATTAACTAGGTGTATTTCTAATAGCTTTAAACATCACATAACACTTGCAAGTGGTGCAAACTTTGAAGTTTTTCTAAGGTGAAATTTTAAAGGTTATTTGACATATGCTTTCCTATGTTAATATCCATTTAATTTTCTCTCATATGCCCCACCTTGGAGAAGAGTTATAAATAAAAATTTCCGTTAAAATACAAAAATTCCAAAACTTGACTTTATTTTGAATGTTTATATGATGATTCATAATGCTATAAAAATTCTAAAACATTGGACATCAATCATACATCTAGTCGCCAAGGATTTTTTTTTCTATTTATGTGCAAGAAAATTGGGAGCTCTGTTTAGTATTTCTGATACAGAAGCAATTTTGTAGGCAATAGAAATAAAAATATTAAATAATAATGCTTACCAACACATATAAAAATCAGAAATGGCAATAAACTTAAACAATAACTAATTTTGGAGATACCTTTAGAGACATCTTGTTCTATTTTTTATTATTCATAGGTTTCTCCCCATTCATAATAGCTTTAGTTAAATATACTTTTAGTCAAAAATACTGGTAACACATATTTAAAATTTTTAAATAGTGAATTTTCTAAGACTAAATGATGTGAAGAACTCTATGCTTTTTCTTTGATCTTGTTTATCTAACTAGAAAATTACATAATCCCAGAGATGCATGCATGTGGTTATGTGAAGCTACGTTCCCTCTCTCCACTGCCTGCCTCTTCCTTTCTCATACGCTTATATATAAGCACAAAAATAATAAGTTTCAAATCAGAAGGTTATGTGTTTTTTACTTAATTTTTAAATATTGATGGTCCTCATATTGTTTTCTGTTCTTTATGAACACTATTTGTTTTTAAAGCAACAGGATATCTATAAATGGAAAGAGAAATGCAAACAATTGGTAATATTATCTATATATTTACTAATAAAAATCATATACCCCACTCAATATTGCTTGTAAGTAGTTAAATCATGTTAAAGAAGTTGTTAAAAACAAATACCTGTTAATGTTTTCAATGCATGAGCTACCGTGGCAGAGGGAACGAACTTAGACCACTTGTGTTTTTTATCCCAATGTCTCTGAAAATGAAAGTTTAGGTTACTCCTTCCTGGTCCCCACTCTATCATTGTGTTCTCAACCTGGAGCCTAGGGCAATGGATCCATATTACATAGACGGAGCCACCATCCATAGGAAAGATAGGAGCAGATAAATAAAATATAGTTTTCTCCATGTTTTGAAGCAATAGTGGGAAAAAATAGCATCACATTTTTAAATATTTCTTTTTTTTACTGTTGTTCAAGTACAGTTGTCTCCATTTCCCACCCCCCGCCTACTCCTCCAGTAAACGCTGCATACAGACGTCAGGGTGAGAACACCCACCCTTGGGGCTAGGGCATCCCTCCACACACTTCTCGCCTCTGCCCTTGTATGTCACTCCACTGTCACCCCCACAGCCAGGCCAGGGAAAAAAAGGAGTGTCCCGTGGTTGGGAAGCCAGCCGGGCCCGAGGGCACCCGGCCTCACCCGGGAAATGAGGGCCTTTAGTGCTTTCCTCCCTCCCTCCCTGAGATTAGGCTTCTTCCATGCATAAGACATTACAAGGGTTGTTGAATCATATGAACTTACAACAGGAAGTCTGAAAACTCACATTAATTTTATATTATTTAGAAACAGTACTATTTAATGGGCAAAGCACAAAAAATAAATTGTGAGGACATATTTATCTAGTCTAAAATCTGCTATTACTTAACTACGTGGTCTCTACCTAGTTATCCTTATGTCATAATTGCTTCATTTGTGAAAGCAGAATAATTCCACAGGCCACAATGAGAAATTAGTTTAAAGTGGAATAAAATATATATCTATATTGAGGATACCTTATAAAATAAGAGATTTTCTTTCCTTCCTTTGTTCTCCCTCCCTTCCTTCCTCCCTCAGCCCTTCCCTCCCTTTCTCCTTTATGAATTGTAGTAATAAAAGTCAAGAGTAGTTTTTAGAATTATGGCAATAGGCTTAACTTTCTGAATAAGTTTGCTCTTTACAAAAGCAGGAGGTCATTACTTCTTAATAATCTCACTAAAATTATTTAAATAACCTTGGATACATCAAGCAAAGCAATTTGAAATCCAAGTAAAGACTCCCAGTGAAATCGAAAAGAATGCTGTGATTGTGCCTTGTATATGCTCAGTCTGATTACAGTGAATATTCCTCACAAGAGTAGTCTTTTTTTCACTAACAAAGAAAGATGAGTTTATTTATGAAAGAAACATAACAAACCAAACTGGAATCTATAGACCTCTTTAATGGCATCCTAACAAAGCAATACATAATAAAAGGGTCAAACAACAAAACTATTAATAGGGAAAACAAGTCCAAAAAGAAAGAATAATATAAAATTTGAGCTCTCAGGCCAAGATATCTGCTTAATAAATGATCACATATTATGTCTGATATTTTCATTTTCACATACAATATAGCTATTTAAATAAATGAGAATGTGCTATGAAATGTTAAATTCATATTTTTAAGGTTTGTTTTTTATTTTTCTCTTACTATAGCCATGAATCTTTAATCTAAAATGTACACAATCTGTTGTTTTAATACATATTAGCCCCCTTCACAATACTTAGTAAAAATCCATGTCTTTTTGGTGATCTAAATAAACAGGAATACAATTCACTCAGTATTGATTTCACTGTCTTCTGAGGAGGCAGATCACAGCAAAGAACATCTGCTATTTTTAATAAATTCACCCTGTCACTGGTTTCTTTTTCTTTGTAAACGATGGCTGTATAATTGAAAGCAAAGGTGCACTTCAGTGGGAAGATTGCCAGTCTTGAATTCCGAAAGCTCTAGTTCGATCCCTGGCATTATCACTTATTAGCTTTGACCCCGGATCAAGCTCTTAATCTTCCTGAATCACGACTTCCATATGGGAATTTAAATGACATATCAAATGCTCTGAATGAAAATCAACAAATGACTTCTGAGACAGGATCTCTTTCATAGTAGATGTACAATGAATACTTGATGGTTTGACTTAAAGGTGACTCAGCTCTACATCCTAAACCGAATTATTTTTCTGACTCTTCACACTCAGTTTGAGAGATGCATATGTTATGAAGAAGTATTAGTTTTCTAGGGCTGCCATAACAAAATACCATACTTTGGGTGGCTTAAACAGAAATTTATTTTCTCACAGTTCTGGAGCCTGAAAATTTAAGATCAAGGGGTCCCCAAGTTTGATTCCTCCTGAGGCCTTTATTTTTCGCTTGTTGACTGCTACCTTCTTGCTGTGTCCTCATATGCTTCTTTTTCTGTGCACACGTATCTCTAATATATCTCCCTCTTCTTATAAGAACACCACTTGTACTGGATTAAAGCCCACCCATCTGACCTCACTTAACCTTAGTTACATTTTTAAGGACCTATTCGCATTCTGACCTGTGTTGGGTATTAGGACTTAAAGTTATATACCTTAGGGGGACAAAATTCAGCCCATAACAATAGACCTTAATTTTATCTGTAAAACTATAATGTAAAACTTATAATATAAGACCTTATATAACTAAGGTTATATTTGCTCTCTCTTTGTCTCTCCAAATAAAGATTCAAGAAGTATTTCTAGCTATGGAGACCAGAGAAATGATTCTGGTGCTGGACTAATGTTTTGGAGAAGCAAAATAATGGAGGAAAATACAAACTTTCTTTTTGATTACAGACGGTAGATCAGGGATCCCATGTATCCCAATATGGGATCCCAGGGATCCCATATTTCACTATTAACCAGTGAAAATAAATTAATTAAAAAAAATGCAAACAGGCAAGGCTGATATTCAATGGGTTCAAATGGGTGAGATGAAAACTTTAGGTGCACTGGTGAATGGTTTAAAACCTTGCTGTGGAATTTAACTGAAATGTCCTTGCTGCATTCTGTGAAGAAGTGGATTGTCTAAATGACAATAATAGCATCCTCTTTCTGGAATGGAAAAGATGTTTTTGTTGGAAAGTAAGAATAGAAATCAATGAGACAATTTAAGTTGCAGGAAATGGAGCAGGGCCCTTTCTCTTTTACTCTCCCCAGCTATGATTTTATTTTTAAGGTCTTTATCCCCCCTGAATTTCTGAATACCATGCTGACTTCCCAAGTCATTGGGAATGTAAACCTATGTTGGACCATTTTCAGGTACCAGAGTACTGCCACTGAGTAATTTCCAGGGAGCTTTGCGTTTTGTAAAATCTGTTTGATTGCTTATCCTGTCCATGGATTCTAGTACCATTTATTTCAGAAGTGATTTGGCAAATGTTAGGACCTAGCTTTATGTACTATACACAAGGAGAGATGTATTAATATGGTTCACAGTAAGAAATATGGGATTCACCACCTTGAAGTTGGCAAAGATATTTTATCTCCAAGACTCTATCAACAAAATGAATTCACATGTTCAAATCCCAGTGGGCTAGTCTCCACCACACTTTACTTTCATATAAAACATAAAACAAGATAAAGGAAAATCAAAATAAATGTTTTAACTATATATATTAGAAAAGTATAAGGAGACAGCATAACACATTTAGTTGTATGTTATTTTTTTCATTTCAGAGACAAGATGGCTTAAGACTTACCTTCACATTCTAACAAATATACATATATGATGCCACATGAAAATGTATAGCATAAGTTTTTCAGTCAGTGGATATGAACTATAGAGCAAAATAACATTCTTATACGCTTATATTCATTCATTCATTCATTCATTCATTCGATAATGGAATAAGTTTTGGGTGGGGCACTATCTGAGGCATTGGGGATATAAAATGAAGCTAAAAAGTTTCTGTCTTCAAGCAGGTCACAATCTAGTACTACCAATGTTACCCACCAAATCATTTTTAATTCCTGGGGATAAAAATAAAATCTCACTTTGGGGACTGGTGCTGTCATAAATGTTTTACATGATGACTTATTTGTTGGTGCAGCCAAGAATAGCTTGAGGGAATCTGACTGACTGTGTAGAAACACAAAAGTGTTGGAGGGTGGGTTAGGACCATTTCTATTACTAGTCTAGCAGCTATCTTAGCCACATTGGGCACATTGAGATTTTATCACCTATGAAAACTTGGGTGAGGATTATGTTGGCTCTCAGCAGTTAGTGGTTCTCTGAGGTAAATAAAAGAGTGGGAGGCCTTGTATAGGAGGCTGGTTTAGTGATTCCTATTTTCATGGAAACATAATGTGATTTTTTTGTTGTTGTTTTGAGGAAGAAGAATCTTTGGCTTCATGGTATAAGTAAACATCAAGATGGATGTTTTGAATGAACTTGCTCAGTAGCTGTACTCACCATTTACTTTTTCTTGTGGAAATAAAATACTGGTTGAAGTGCTTATTCAAGTAGAAATATTCTCAATATAAGCAAAATGTTGATGGCTGCATTAAAATACTATTCATTTAACCCTACATGATTTATTGCAATTGTCATAGATATGCAACAGGTTTTAGGGTATAAGCAGTGTAAAAGAATTTTGAAAGATGAAATTAACATTTCAATATAGTCAATAAGAAAGGAATAATTTAAATACTCAGAAGAGTTTTAATATATAGAATCTAAGTATTTAAATTGCCCTCATTTTGTTCCTAACAAAAGTGTAATGCAAAATTAAAATATTTATACTTGTAAGAAATCATATCATAAAACTATGTGAAAGATTTTTCTTAATCATAGAAATTGTGTTATTTTTAAAACATATATTCCTGACCAATAGTTTAAAAGTGAATCTCACTCATGGACATGGGCAACATGTAATAACTGTTGGGGGGGAGGGAGACATAAGGGGGCTAAAAGGTAATGGAAAAAATACAATAAAGATTAAATTTAAAAAGAAGGAAATTTCATACCTGACAACATATTTAAAAGTGCAGTAAATGTATTCATAAACATTCTTGTTTATTTTAACTTTTTTCAGTCTATACTCTTTTATTTTTAAAGATTTTATTTATTTATTTTTAGAAAGAAGGGAAAAGAGGGAGAAAGACAGAGAGAGAAACATCAATGTGTGGTTGCTTCTCATACACCCCCACTGGGGACTTGGCCCACAACCTAGGCATGTGCCCTGACAGGGAATCGAACTGGAAACCCTTTGGTTTTCAGCCCACACTCAATCCACTGAGCTACACCAGCCAGGGCTATAAACATTTTTTAAATCAAATGATTAGATTGCATATTTTCCCCTTTAAAACAGAAAGGGTCTCTAAGGATAATGGTGTTTGATTCTTATATGTTATGGAGGCCAAAACCAACACCTGGAAAGATCATGAGTTTTCACATTGCTGTTTACGTGTTGGGATGGGTAGCAAACCCAGTACCATCTCCCAGACTAGTGCTTTTTCACTTGTCTAAGGAAAGGGAGGAAAACTTCAGCCCATCAAAATGAAAGGAGCACAGCTGGACATGGAGTCTATGTGCGGTATTCCCTCTCTTGTCCACTCTGATCTCTGTTTTCTCTGAATTCCTTTTTCATCTGCTAGTTTGTAGATGTCAGGGAATTGATTCTGAGCAGAGAACCTCCTTGCTCATATGATGCTTTGTGTGAATTAGGAAACTGAGACCCTCTAGGGGAGTACAGCCTTGCTGTACGCACAAACCAGCAACCAAGGCCTCCTTCTCTATGACCTTATCACCCTCAGGCCCAGCACTACCTACCTGGTTCATTTTTGTATCTCCATTCTAATTTCTGACTTGCCCTACTGTCGTCAAATGTTGCCTCAATTTACAAAGTGGTAAGCATGACCAAGAACCCCAAACCCCTCTTGTATATAGTATATTTGAGCGAGAGAAGCAGAAGATAGTTGAAATTTGATGTCAGGAAATTTTGGCCTTACAGTTGCCCTCTTTTTTTATGAATTAGACATACCCCACCATATCATTGTCATCCTAAGAGTCAAGCTATGAGAGGTGATCAGCAGGGCTAACAACTTTCATGTGTGCACCCATTGGCAGTTTGCCACCAGCCAAAGCAGACGGCCTAATTGACTGCTAGCTTCATCCATTTTTTCATTGGCTTGAATTTGAATGCATTTTTAAAAATAGAACCCCACCAGAATACTGGATCATTTGAACATTTTAGGAACACCCCACCTCACCATGTTCAAAACGCAATGCTAACAACCCAGATGGACAGTTATTTGATTTAATATAAATAGTTTCTCCCTTTGCCAACTTCATTGGAAATCCAGCAGTAAACAATTTCTGAAATAGAGTCATTGAATTAAGCTACGTACTTAAGAGATCTATAATGGCCAGTAGGGATGGCACCGGGAACCAGATTTGAGAACATTGAAGAGGTGTCGACCTCAAGTACCACCACTGCAGGCAGTGAATAGAAAGAGGAAATAAAATCTGATACTAGGCTGTCTCTTCAGGGCTGCAGGAAGGTGATCAGCTCTGCCTAAAAATAGTATACTACTAAACCACATTGCTTCACTATAGGCTATCAGGTTAAAAAAAACTCATGATATATTGATAATAAAAGGGGTCAAAATATAGTACCAGATAAAATCAGAAGAGACAAAACATGCTACTCCAGCATTTTATTTTGAATTAAATTAACTCTAAATCACTAGGTTCCATAAACATTAAGCAGTCAACATAGTTAGCATACTGACTTTTTTAGAAGAGATTTTGAAGAGAATTTAACTATCTCATTAAAACAGGGTCAGCAAATTTATTTAAATTAAAGAGGTGGATCACCACATCCCTGACTTGTGTCCATGACAGACCTATCTCAAAAAACCATTCTCCACTTTCGCCTGACCCTGAACCTGGCCTCACATCCTTCTCCTGGCAGCCACTCACTACCTTTTAATTGGGCTTAGTATTCAATGAGAACTGTTGGTCATTCGCCTGGTCAACTAACCTCTGTCAGAGCAGGGACCATGCCATACTTAACTTTACGTCCTAAAGCTACCCTATCACCTGCACAAAGTAACACTCAGTATAAAGTTAGAAATAGAAAAGTAATCCAAAAATTATCAAAAATAGTTTTTGACAAGCAGTTAATTCTCAAAACAAAATACTCAAGTGGCCAAAATCACAAGCAAAAATACATTTAACATGAAATTTTAAACAATTTTGGACAAATAATTTTAGCTCAATTGGCAATTTTTTTTTCAAAACTAATACTCAGTGTTGGTGATCTGAAGGGGAACAAGTGCTTACATATATGGTGGGCAAGAATATAACATTATAGATTTTCTGGAGGAAATTTAGTTTATCAAAAATTATAAAAATGGAAATATTGTGATTAGAAATTTTACCTATGGAAATTTATTTCATGAAAATAGATATTTGTGCAATAATTTAGCTATAAGGAAGTTTGCTGCAGTACAATATTAGAAAATAAAACAGTTTGTATTACCAATAGTCAGGGATTGGTTAAATAACATTTGATGGACTCTATAATATTATTTATATATGTCTACTACACAGCTATTAAAGTTATATAAAAGTGAACATATCAACACGGACAAATGGTTAGTTATGTAATGTTAAATGTAAAAATAGATTGCAAAATAGTATTTATGATATGCGCTTTTAGTTTGCAAGTGTTTAAGTGTGTATGAGCATAAGCCCTAAGAAGAGGGTCTAGAAATTCTAACATGCTAACATTTTCCTCCTATATCTTTTTCCTCTCCAATTATCATGAGTTACCTCAGGAATTTTAAAAAAGTAAAATTTCTTATTTTTTCTTAATATATTCTCCTATAGTGAGCAGAACATTCAAAATCAATCTATTGATCATTATTTTCAGAATAGTAAATTCAGCATTTAGACAGTAGAGACATGTTTAAGGACTTTAGTGTAAGCACTGGAGAGTCATTCTTAAATCCGGTCCTGCATTCCCATATTCTTTGTTTTCTTCTCTCACTCTGCCTCTCTCCCAAAATTCTTCCCCTGATGGGAGAAAAATAACAGAAGCCTAATGAGAGTGATTTGTTATAGAAGGCATGTAAAAGACAAATTCATTTTGCTTAGGTTCTCAGTGTTCATTTTATTCATTTTTTCTTATTACAAAAATAATACAGCCCTGGCAAGGTGACTCAGCTGGTGGAGCACCCTCCTGTATACCAGAAGGTTGCGGGTTCAGTCTCATCAGGGCACAGACCTAGGTTGCAAGTTTGATCTCCAGTTGAGGAAGGAAGGTATGGGGAGTAAACCAATCCATGTTTCCCTCATATCCCTCTCTCTCTCTCTCCCTCCTTCTCTCTCTCTCTTTCTCTCATCTCTCATCTATCTCCCCCCTACTCTCTCAAATCAATAAATACATCTCTCTCTCTTCCCCCCTCAAATCAATAAATATATCCTTGGGGGAGGATTTAAAATTAAAAATGATATACACTTGTTTATTATACCAAAAACTGGAAAGTACAAAACATTTTAAAGGAGTTGAAAAAAAGCCATAGTGTGGCATATTTACATCACATATTAGTTTTTATTTTTCTATACATCTATACATTATTTCCTTTATGTAGTTACAATCAGGTTGCAAATACAAGTGCATCCTAAGTTTCACTAAGATGAATGAATAAGCTCTTTACTCTCCAAAATTAATTTAAGAGGCTAAAACAAAGAGAACATGGGCTGTTTTCAAGTTCATCTGTCCCATCACAGATATTTATTGTATATTTATTAAGAAACAGAGAGGAATCTTTACATTAAATATGTCTCAAATAAAGTAATCAGGGGATATTCTCAAAATGTTTAAAGACAGAGACAGAGTAGGGACTGACCATTCAGAAGGAAGCCCCTCCTCTTGGGTGTATCCCCCTCAGTGGTTGTATCTGGGCAATCTGGGCGGGACATCCTGAGCAGAGACCAGAATGTCTAGGCAGGGGCCTTCAGGAGGCCCAGGACAGTGACTGTTGGCCAAATGGTGTGAAAGTATTTTAACATTTTAACAACTGATATGACAGACTAAGCCCTGGAGGGAATATACCAGAATATTCCAGCAGTTTCTGCTCCAGGGGAGGCAATGATACAGGGGTCACAGCAGCTTCCCTTTACAATGGAACCTTGTCTGTGGTTGATACCTGCTAATCTCATGAAATCAGAAACTCCAGGTCCACTTAGCTGCTTAAAAAGGAGAGAGGGAGAAATTCCATGTTCAGACAAGTAAAATCAAATATGGTCGTTACAGGAACACTGCTTAAATATTGTTGAGGTAGAGAATAAAGGGAAGAGGCCAGTAAAATAACTTTCTGGCTGGGTTTGATAATTGGGAAATCTGAAATGTCTGTTCATTTTAAAAGGAAAATAAAACCCAGAAAAGGGAGTCAGTCATATTCATGAAAGGGCAGTAAGTGAACTGCTAATGTGCATGGTAACATTTTTAATAGTTTATTCTTCTCTTTTAGCTTTCCTTATTGGAAAAGGCTGGATTTGGAGGTGTGCTTCTATATATTGATCCTTGTGACTTACCAAAGACTGCAAATCTTAGCTATGACACATTCATGGTGTCATTGAATCCAGGAGGAGACCCTTCTACCCCTGGTTACCCAAGTGTCGGTAAGTTCATTGATAGTATTCATTATCCTTAGAAGCATTGCAAGGTTGCAATTTATAAGTACATGCTACCTAAACTAAACTCAATTATAAAAACAATCCTACGAATCTGTGTTTTAAAAAGTGATTTTTTTAATCTTCTCAAATTACAGGTTACTCGTTTGTTGGAATACATATTTTGAAAAGTCTATAATAAATTTTTCATTTTAAATAAATTACAGTAGCATGAATGAAAAAAAAACTGTTTTATATATTAGTGATAGACAATGGGCACTCCATGTAGGTCAGAAAACGTGTACGGAGACCTAGAAGCATGAAATACCTGCTGCCTTGGGGTAGCTGTGATAACTTTAAGTCCAGGGTCTGACGGTACATTCAGTCAAGTTAGATGAATAATGTTGTGAGAAATGATGCTGGAAATGAGTGGACTTAATATGATCAGATTGTGTGGCTCCCTATGAGATGGAATCTCTTTGATTGGGCTAGTCTCTGGCAGCACAGAGATGCGGATCTTTGCACTAGACTTCTTTCTCTTTCCCTTTGTTCATAACAGTGGGGGTCATGTGGCAGACTGAAGACAACTGTGATTTTGGCAAGTGCTCCCTGCACCATTGAATTTCTGTCCAATGTGTCATTGACAAATATTACATTTATACAGACTTGGCTAGGAAAATGCTCTTTGGACTGTCTTCCAAAGAAGGTGATACTAACACATTAACCATGACATTTCAGTCAGTAATTAAACTAACAAAAAATCATACCATTATGTATGCATTCTGCCAATATTTTCCCTGTTCTCCACAAAATACCACAAAAGACTTTAATAATTATCTTACTCAAGTCCAGCTGTTCTGACTTTACCAATCAATCAATAACTTTCTCCAAAAAAGAAGTGAATTGAGTTATGAGTTATAATTTCTGATTTTTTTTGAGGGGGAATCTACTGACTACTGCTTTGTTTTCTAAAATACCCCTTTAACCCATGTAAGAAATTATTATCTGAGACCTCATTGATCTGTACTTTATATAATCTATTGTCTCACAATTACACTTTTGAAATTAAAATTAGAAAGTGATCATCTGTAATATTTGGGTAACATCAGACACATCAGTGCAGCTCTGTCATTTGCAAATGTTCTAACTTCCCTGGATGGGAATGCCTCAGCTTCAGGGGGTTACACCTGGCAGTTAAGTCTTTGTGAGAAATCAATGGGCCCCAATGCTACTGAAAAGTAGGTAATTTATGAATACTCTGCTTAAGTTGGTAAGTTGCCCAGTAGACAACATTTACTCTTGACATTATTTTAACCCAGGTCATTTCATAAATGTAGAATCCCGTCATATCTGGTAAAATGTTGGCTAATCTCAAGCAATCTCAGCATGTGTTTTCATTTTATTTTCATATAATTTCTACTCAAAGAAGTTGCATGTAGTTAATTTACTTACGTTTACCTCAGCATCTTCTAACATTAACATCTCACATAATGTAATAAAATTACCAAAGTCATAAAATTAACATTGATACAATGCTATTAATTATAGACTCTTTTCAAATTCCCCCAATTATCTTACTACGTTTTTTCTTTTTTTCTGTTGCACCATCCAATCCAGAACTCCGTACTACACGTAGTTGCCTTGTTTTTTTAATCCTCTCCAATCCAGACATCTTTCTTTTATTACCTTGACACTTTCACTAATACTGGCAGTTGGTTTTCTAAAATGTCCCTCAATCGAGCTTGCCCAACAGTTTGTAGTGGTTATATGTTGTTACCCATTTCTGTCAGGGGTACTTTAGAAGAGATGATGTGTCCTCCTCAGTACATCATAGGAGAATATGCATACTGTTATTTCTCAAGGCTCGTGATGCTGACTTTAATCCCTTGGTTATGGTGATGTCTGACAGTTTTTTCCATTGCACGGCTACTACTTTTTTCTTTTGTAATTAATGAATGTCTTCTAGAGAGATACTATGTGACTATTTGAACATCCTCTTTCTCACCATACTTTCCCTCATAAATGTTACCATCTATCAATGGTTCTTGTCTATTACAGTTATTACTGTGGTATTTGTCAAATGATATATTTTCATTTTATTGTTCCTTTAGAATACTTTTTAAAGAAATAGTTTTATAATATAAGTAGTCTTAGTTGATACTTTTATTCTTAAACAATGATGAAATGACTAATCATTTTGGGTAAAATGTGTGTAGAGTTTTTGATTCAATGACAAAAGATCACTTCAATAAATAACATTATCTACTATATTACTCATGCACTTATAGAGGGCTCACATGAGCAATTCTTTTACAAATATAATGCCAGAGTGAAGAGGGGAGAGGATCTCTCTTGAACATATGAATGTCTATATAACCCACAAGAGAGAAAAAGATACAACCGATTGTATTTCTCATTTTGCCCTGGTTACTAACAACCTGTGACTAACTGTAGTGATTTATACCCCTGTTCCTTTAAAAATATATATATTGTGTTGCTTATGCTATTACAGTTGTCCCAGTTTCCCCCTTTTGCCCCCTCCGCCCAGCCTGACTCCCACCTAATTTATCTCTCCTTATTGAAATTGTTTTAGATGCTATAGCTTATTATTTTATTCACATTAAAAATATAATGCGGCCCTCCTCAAAATTTTGGGGGGAAGAAAGAAAGAGAAGGAGGGTTTTGAATTATAAGTAAAAACTACAAATAATAACTTGTTCAAAGTGAACAATAGTATCTGACTTCACTCCTTTGAACATTATCAGGCAAATAATTCTTAGAGGATTTAATATAAAACTACCTCTTTTTGCAGTTTTTATAACTTTGTTTTATTAACTAACCTAAGGATGATTAAGTTATAAAGAAGTAGTGTAGAATGAATGACAAAAATCCAAGGAGATTTTTTTTGTTTGCTTTTTAATATATGCAAGTTAAAAAGAATATTATAATGAACTCTTTGTATGCATCATTCAGCTTCATACATTCTACCAGGGAATGGTTTGTCTGTACATTTCCTTACAATCTGCAGCACCCTACTATTTTTCCAGATAAAATTTATGTATACTGAAATGCATACATCTTAACTGACAAAAGGCTACACCCATGTAATCTCCATACCTATTACCTAAAAACATTTTTATCACCTTTGAAAGTTTTGAGTCCCTTCAGAGTCATTCCCTGTCACTAGCCCTAGCTAATCACCAGTATCACTTTCTCATGGTACAGAAATTTAGAACATCATAAAAATCGAAACATGAAATATGTGCCTATTTTGAGCAGATTCTTTTACTTAGAATAATGTCTGCAATGTTGATTCATGGTGGCATGTATCAGTAGTTCGTTCCCTTTGATTACAGAGAAGTATACCACAAATTTTGCATTGATTCAGGTAGGTGTTTTTTAAACAAGAATGCTGATGCATTCCATAAAACATGATCTAAATGGATTGCCCACGTAAAGTACAGGAACTTCCTATAAGGTAGTTCTGCACAGTTAAGTCTCATTGCATATCTAAGTAGCTTTTAATTGTTATAGAATCAGAGCCAAGAGTAAAGTTTTTAAGATAACTTTTGTTCTTTTTACATAAAAAAAGAATGTCTCATTATTCTTTTTAAAAAAGATTTTGTTTATTTATTTTTAGAGAAAGGGCAAGGGAAGGAGCAAAAGAGGTAGAGAAACATCAATGTGTGGTTGCCTCTTGCACATTCCCTACAGGGGACCCAGCCCACAACCCAAGCATGTGCCCTGACTGGGAATTGAACCAGCAACCCTTGCTTCACAGGCCCATGCTCAATCCACTGAGCTATACCAGCCAGGGCACATTATTCTTTGAACAGAAACCACCCTTTAACTTCATCTGGACTATTAATTATCTTTTTTGAGCTTTATTGTCTTGAAAACAAGAAAAAAAAAGGAGGAATAACTCTATCTGTATCTCTAGCTCATAGATTGTTAGTAAGGAAATGAAAAATCTCTAGTTCTACCCCAGGTTGATACAGGAACTCGATGGATAGGCCCAACCATCTGTATTTTAATAGACATTTCAGGTAATTCTAATGCAACTGAATTTTGAGAACCACTAAACCACAGAAATATGTTCTTTATTTGACACATCTCATTTGGACCATTTTGGCTATTGACCTAAACTTTGTGACCTCATGTTGCTGTCCTTTCAGCATCTTGAATTGCTGCCTTTAATATTGCTGCCTCCACCTCAGTCAGTACTGAGAAATATATGTATTTAAAATCTCCAGCCTCCTGCCTGGTGTGGCTCAGTGGACTGAGTGCCAGCCTGTGAACCAAAGGGTCTCTGGTTCAATTCCCAGTCAGGGCACATGCCTGGGTTGCCAGCCAGGTTATCTATTTGGGGGCACACAAGAAGGAAACACTGATATTTCTCTTCTCTTTGTCTCTGCCTTACCTTCTATCTAAAAATAAATAAATACAATCTTTAAAAAAAAGAATCCTCAATCTGATTTCTGTGCTCAGTAGGCTCCAGTATATATTTGTTGATTAAATAACTGGTTTGTTAACATGACCACTTTTTCCTGATGATTCTTACCCTGGATTATACCTTAATTTTAATTTACCTAATAAAAATTCATTTTTAAAATCTGTGTAAGCCTTTACCATGAAAAGTTTGTTTACAAATACATGTTTTTTCTCCTTAAATGTTTTTGTCAATTCTCTCATATCTCTTCTGTTGCTCAAACTAACAGAAAATCCATTGATTCAAGAAGTTTTGAAATTCTAATTAAGATATTAGGATATCAAAAGTTTTATTTATTCTCTTAATTTCTTTGTTAATTAAACAAATATGTCAAAGATTAAATGTCTAGAATATCAAAAACTTCATCGTAACTGCTTTCACCACCTTCCTATAGTATTTCAACTATATTAACATATGATCCAAGCAAGTCTCACCTAGAACCATGTAATTTTAGAATTCTAATGGATGTATAACACAATTCTATTCTAGGCCATGAAGTACAAGTAACTGGAACATATTAGGGACTCAGGTAAATAAGGCATAAAAACTGATATTTACAGCAACTGGTCATAATTATGACACTGGTGATCACTTATAATACAGATGTACTTAGCCTAAAAGTATTAATCAATCAGCTACATAGGGTAAGGCTCAAACCAAAGAGGTAATCAGAAAGCTATGGGGTGAACAAATAATAGGGAGGTGAGAAATCGATATCTTTTTTGGCATTATCTTCATTGTTTCCATTACCATTCATCCCCTCTATACCCTTCTTCCACCTCTACCTTCCCGCCCCCACCCCACTTCCCCCCCAGTCACCACCTTGTTGTCCATGCCCATGTGCCCGTGAGTTCTTTCTCTCTTTTTTCGTCTCTTTTTGCTTGATTATCTTTAAGGAGTACTCTACTTGCTGTATGTCGAAAAATAGAAAATTCTTTCCCAGTTTCTAAGCATTAAGATTGTCTTATATTTGAAAGACTAGAAACAGTAAAAGGAGTTGAAAATCCTTTCCATATACTTTCTTTAATAATTTACCTTCTGAACTTCTGTTGGCTACAGAGTTGATTTTAATTTTAGTACCATCTCCAGATAACTGCCTGGCTAATCTATGGCCTACTAGTTCATTGAAATCCAAGAAATTTCTTTTATCTTGACTTAGACTTAATTCTCCTTATACACCCTATCCTAAAATTCATCCTGATTTAAAGCTTTGTGTCTATGTCTTTCTGTCTGTTTGTTGTAATCCTATTTGTTGTTTTGTTTTTATTTTTGTTTTTCTTTGTTTTGAATTCTAGAGAGGGACATCAGGCATTTCAGTGGTTTTACTCTGGTAGACAGCATCAAACGACACAGTTTATTAAATATTCCCAGAGTCACAATTCAGTGGATCTAGGTGTTGTTTACCTACTATCTGTTCAGAATTATCCCTGTCAACCAAAACCATTTAAAGAACAAAGGTTATCAGTGTCATTTGTTATAAGTCTTCACTAAATGTCCTTGGTCCAGTTACCTGGACAAATGTTGAAAGACCGAAGAGTTGGCACTAAATCAACTGTAACAATGTGAAGCTCTTCCCTGACTAGAGCAGCAATAGATACAAATATATGCCTAGTTGTCAAAGCAAATGCTAGATATTCATAACATGAAGTACCTTGTGAATTGGTTAGGAAAAAATACAGTGTCTGTATTTTTGCTATTTTACTGTAACTGGTGCTTCTTGTATGTATCCTGAAGGCGTCAAATTTATACCATATGTTGTTCAACTTGATTCTTTGAACCATTTAAAAAGTTGCTCATGATTAAGCTGTTGGAATTTTTTTCAGAAATTTTAACTCACAGCATATTGAAAACAGGGATTATTTAAAGTCACACTGTTCCTTTCAAAAATCTTTGTTTTAAAAATAATTTTGGTTATATGTTTTTTAATGGCCTCAAACAGGGAAATTTCCAATTGACTGTTGAAATGACTAAGATTATATTCTTTGAAAAACATTTCTGAATGACCATTGTTCATAGGAAGTTGTGCCATAGAGTACATTAGTCCCTCAGAATGCTCTTATTTGTACTGGGAGGTTTCTATTTTAAATTAAACACATACTCTATCTCTTTAGAAATCAAAGTTTCCACAGGAATCTTTGCTAATTCTAAGAGGATGCTAAAATTCACTGCTTAAAAATAAAGTAATTCATCAATACATTTCCATTACAATAAATAAAATGTTAACAAAAAATCAACCAAGCAAATTAGAAAACCTAATTGGCATTATTGAATGATTCATGAATTGGGCAGTGTCCATAGTAAATAAAGAGATGATCTGCGAATTAGAAAATGAAAGGTTTTCATAGGCAGCACTTGGGCAAGAAAAGAAAGTTAGCAGCAAAGGAAAGGAAAGGTTTCTTTCAGGCAAAGTCGAGATTCCTTGGCAGATGGAAAGAAGGATTCTTATCAGGCAGGTGCCTCACTAGTATCTGTCAGGAAATTCCAGACAGGTTGGTTTAAGGTCACGTTCCAGAAGGCAAATGAAACTGCAATTAAGTCTTGGTTTGCTGGATTGGGGACAAGGGACTCCACCTTGGGACTGCTGTCTCTTTTCTGTTTTCTTTTTAATTTTTATTTTTCAGTTATAGCTGGCATTCATTATTATGTTAGTTAGGTATATAGCATAGTGATTAGACATTCATATAACTGATCAAGTGATCACTCCAAAAAGTCTAGCACACATCTGGCACTACACAAAATTATTAAAATATTATGGGCTATATTCTTCATGTTGCACTTTGCATCCTCATGACCACTTTGTAAACTGCCAATTTGTACTTCTCAGGCCCTTCGTGTTGGACATCTTTTCACATATCTGTTGGCCATCTATATGCCTTCTTTGGGCATATGAAAAAAGAAAAAGTTTACATATGAGCAGTTTTACAAATGAGTATTGAGGAATACTTCAAAAATAAAGTGCAATATATTAAGTCATACAGCATGATGATTTGATACATGAATAAATTTTGAAAAGTTTCCACCATTAAGTTAGGTAACAAATCTACCACCATATAGGGAAAAGTGCAGCCATGGTTAATATAATAAGAACAGTTTTCGTGACATCGATGTAGCCTGGCAGCCAAGGGGAGTAGACTGGAATGCCCCTGGCTATATGTGGCTATTTAATTTTAAATACAATTAATTAAAATTTAATAAAAATTAAAATTTAGTTATATTTTCCATATTCCAAGTGTTTGATAGCCACATGTGGTTACTCATTTTAGCACATTTTCTTCAGTAAGAAAAGTTCTTTTGGATCAGTGCTGCAGAATAAATGCCCAAAACAGTGTGATTTTATACAAAATTTGGTGGTTCTCTACCATTTTAGATCATCCAGGAGACCCTTTCTGTACATAATCTTGGATAATTAAAGATAGTTTTTCTTTTTTACCACTTGAATTATTTAAAATCTATTTAAAAGCAGTTTAAGAACCACATGTTCAGTTTGCTTCATGAATTCTTTTACGGTTTAGTGTTAAACCAAACATAGTTGAGTGCTCCTAAAGTAAACACTTTCCATTTCTAGTATTCTCTGAAGAGTTTTAGAATTTTAAGTATGTAAAATAAATCTTATAATGCTACTTTAAAGTGTTACTGTATTTGCTTCCAGCTGCTGGCATTGTAAATTTCAGCCCCCTACAATTTCATTTGAGATGCATCCTGGCTTAAAAAATTTTTTTCCACTTTTTCATATCAACAGCCATTCAGTTCTACATTTTTCAGTGAGAATTAAAAAATTAAATCTTTGGAATATTATTATTTTTTGAGATACAACCATCTCAGTGTTAGACTTTTGAGGAATATAAACATGGACTGCTTTTGCAATAAGTCAAACTCCATGCTTTGGTATCTCTTTTGCATGTAAAATTCACTCTGTCTTCCAGAATCAGGTCAGGTAATGAACTTTCTTTCCATGACACTTCAGTAATGGAAAATGATGCCAACTGCATATTCACAAGGACTGTGACTTACATATATCTAACCCATAAAATGATTGAATGCCCTCTGCATTGTCTTTGTACTGGGCACAGGAACTCCTAAAAGCCTTTCTGTTTCTTTGTTCTTTAACTTTTTGATTAATTCCTCAGGCTTTTGACTTGATAACACAAAATTATACTTAGTAAATTTATTATAGAAATGGAGTTTTAGAAAATGGAGCTTTAGAACTATAGAATTTTTAAACCTACTATTATAACTATGTGCTTTCCAAATTCCAAATCACCATAGTTTGAAAAATTTCCCAAATTTATTCACCCTGAAGTTTATTTTTAGAGGCTCTAAAGGACTAGTATTCAAATATACTGTGGGATTGGTGGTCTGGGGCACCTCCCCTTTACCTTCCTGCCACAAATCCATTCTTAGTTTGTGGCCCTACATACAGAAGTATGGTTTGTACCTCAGCTTTTGCATATTTCTTAGTTTGATATATGATGTAAAAAGCACTAATACAGAAAGTAGAAAAGAGCAGGGCTGTCAGGTCACATGATGAAGGCAAAGTTAGCACCTGCAGGTGCACCTGCTTACGAGTCAGCAGGAAATTAAACACCCAGCAACAAAAATCGGTCTGGTTGATTGTTTAACAATTAAAGTCCTAATTAGATTTATAATTGAGTTTTTGGTGTAGTCTACAGTCTAGAAAATCAGTGTATCCCAACTAATCTTTTACACAGCATGATCTGTTCCAGTTCACTGCTAACCATCTTCAAAAATCTGTTTTCTGAAACTCACATTTGAACAAAACTCTTAAACAGCCTTCTCTAACTAGTCCCCCAGGTGATTTTTTCTGTTTTAATGACAGAATAAAAAATGCAATTTTATCCTGTGAAAAATGATAAAAGTAACACTTTTTTAAAGATAATATGGATATGTACATTTTCAAGCAATAGGTCAAAGGATAATATGCTTTAGGCAATTATTTCTAGAATACATCTCACTGAAATTTTTATCTAATCCACAAGCACACTTAAGTTATTACTATGGCATTTCTTTGAAAGTCTCAGTTATTTTAATATTCCAAGAAAGCTTAGAATCCATGATGAACATTAAACTGAATAATACATGTTGTTTAAGAAGTTTAAGAAGTATTGAACTTAAATTAAAATGACTATTAAGTGCAGGCCGGTTTACTATTCAGTGACTTTACTCAGAGTGATATCTGATGGTCCTGGGATGGCTTTTGCTATATATGGGAAAATTGGACAATACTGGGAAAAGTTCTTTAAACTTAGGGTAACTGTATAATACAAAGACTAACCAAGATACTTGTGAGAGTAAAAGGGGTTGATATGAATAACTGTGGAAAATAACAGGCATTTGGGTAATGTGGATAAGCATTTGGGTAAAATTCTCCAATGGATTTGAGAATAGAATAACCATGGAATCCAGGTTACATTCAACAAAGAAGTGTTATGGGCTGAATTGTACTCCCCCAAAATTCATGTTGAAGTATTAACCCTCAGTACCACAGACTGTGTCTGGAGATAGGGTCTTTACAGTGGTACTGAAGTTAAAATGAGTACATTGATCTGGACCCCAATTGATTTAACTTGTGTCCTTCTAAGCAGAAGAGATAAGGACACAGACATGTAAAGAGTGAGTACCACGGGAAGTTACAGAGGGAAGATGGACATCTATGAGCCAAAAAGGCCTCAGAGGAAATCAACCCTAAAGACACCTTGATCTTGGATTCCTAGTCTCCAAAGCTATGATCATAAATTACTTTTGTTTACTCCACTCACTCCACAGAACTTTGTTATAACAGCCCTAGCAAACAAACACAAGAAGAAATTATAAATATATCTTCTTTGACTTTGTTATTACAAGAAATAGCAGAAAGAGATCAATTACAATATGCCTCTACTTTCACCATGGTCAAGAAGAAACACATAAAATGCTAAGTGCAACAACTATTATGTTAGTTTACTAGTCTCTGTTCCTAATTAAGTTTAACTCTATTTTTGGCTTATGATTTGTTAATGTTTTCACTTGCACATGTTGGTATAATCAGGAAGAACCTAGCACCCAAGCCCTAGTACCAGCTCTGATGAGAGTAAGGTATAAAATCCTAATAAATTAATCCTGGTGCTTCACTGCAAAAACTAGACTTTCACAACGTCTATACTAGTAACAGATACAGATGAATTTTGAGATACGCAAAACTATATGGCAAATATGATGCTGTGGTAGAAGCTAGGAAAGGAAGAATGGTTCTTAAAAGAAGAGAGGGGTCAGAACAGCTTGTGGTCAGTTAATTCTAAGGGAGGACATGACTTGGAAAAAAATCCCTGCAATGGAAGAGATACCATCCATTTTTAAGGGTAGTGATGATTAATTTTAAATTGTTGCTTTTTTTGGTCTGTGATCCAAAGCTTCTTTACACACCAGTTAACAAGGCACAACTCTATATTTATTTAATTGCTGTGGGATATAGTGGGAAAAGGGCCGCAGTTGCAAATTGAAAGAAGTTGGGAGTTTGGGGCAACCTTAGGATTGGGGTTCTGCAGCAGGGCCCAGTTCCCATGAGGAAACATTTATAAAAAGTGTAACAGGGCCTAACTTTATAGCAACAGAGGTGCTGGGCAGGCATCATTTTAGGAGAGGCAGAGGAACCAAGGAAAAAAAAAACTAATGACAGAGTTCTTAGAACTGTATAAAGAGTTCCTGTTCCAGGCAAATCCCCGTCACTAAAATATAGACCATAGTGTCAGAGCTAAAAGAAAACAAATAAACATCACAAACTTTCTTTCCCCCTGCTAGGTTCCTCTAGCTGGGCTTATAGTTCAAATGATATACAGTGGATTAATAGGAGAAGTCAAATTTAACAAATGTACACAGGAGATTCATATAAGATGAAAGTTCCAGAAACAGTGAGGTAAAATTTGGGAGATTATATGTATATATAAAATTTTGGATAGAGGAGAAAAAGGGGAAACAGAATCTGAGATTTCAAAGGAAGTAGGTGATTTAGAGTTGAGAGAGAACAGAACATACATGGCAGGTAAACTTTTCCTCAAAGTAACATAGGCATGATCTACCTACCAGGTCCTGGTTCATGTCTTCTTATCTACCCTATTTAATTCAAATCAGACTAAGGTGAATAAAGCAATATTTCTTTCCTAGAACAGGTCTTTCCATCTGAATCTCCTGGGCAGGAAAGGGGGAGGATGAAACATTCTTTCTGAGTCCTATTTCTTATAAAACAGATTAAAAGCAATATCCCGAAGGGCAAAACTTGGGTCCCCAGCAAGTGGGAGATTTCCTGGGGTTCCCCTTAAACAGAGTTTGGGTCTGTTGCCGGAATGAGCCATGGGGCACTATCAAGTCAACCGAGGTGAAGAGAGAGTGTGCTCAAGGAAGAGAGGGAGCTGTGGCCTTGGCTGCGCTAGACAAGATGCTGCACAGCAGGGAGGGAAGGCAGCAGTGTAACCACATTGGCGTTGTACCGAGTTAAAGTTTGGCAGTCAGAAACAGGGCAGGAAGAGTTTGAAAGTGTCACTGGAACACACCTTCCTGCAATACTGTGGAAGCCCGGAGGAGAGGGGAACAGCCGTGCTGGCCTGCCGGGCTGGCATGTGATTCCAAGCTATTTACCAGCAGGCTTTAGGAGGACCAGGTAAATCTCAGACTCAGTTTTGAAAAGAGTAGCAGTCACATCACACGCAGTGACTAATCAAAAGATAGAGAGCCTGCTTGGAATGAGGGGGTTGGACCAATGGTCCCAGTTTAGGCATCTTTCAGCTTGGAATTATAAGGTTCAGTTGGCTGAGTGCAGTGTGGAAGGTTCAAAGGTTCTGTGTTTATGTTTTCTCTCTTTAACTTCACTGCCATATGTGAATAATGACTTAAGGTTTTAGAGTTCTGGCACTGGAGGGGATCCTGGAGGTCACAAATGTACTCTGTTTTACATAAAAATGAAGAAGTAGAAGACTTATCTATTCAATTGACAATTGAACACCCAAGTCTATGACTGATGCCTTATATTTGTCTTTAAATCCTCACAGAGTCCACCTTGACACCATGGGCACACTATTCGTGAACAAAAAAGTGATGGTTATTAATGGTGATGGGCACAAAAAATAAGTGGCGGTCATTACCTGAGGTGCTGACAGCCTTGAAAAATGTGTCTTCTTCCAAAGAACTGTACAAAAAACATACTTTTAAAAATTGTCTGTAATTTCAGAGGATTCATGAATCACCTAGAAAAAAATGTCTTTAGATAAACTCCCTTGTGGACTTATGGAAGCCAGATTTAGAATCCCTTTCCTTAGGTATCCATGACCTATCTGGATAGACCCTATATTCAGAGGTAAAAGAAGGAGAATTTAATTTGGGGAATAACATTTTCTTGGAAGAAAAGTAACTAAAACTAATTAGGAAATGTTTTAAAATCTGAACACTGAGGTGACATTTCAGCAAAGAGTTGTATCCTTTCCTGGAAGAAAGGTAACCTCAACACATCATTATTTAACAGTCTATAATTAAGTTTCAAGGACAATTATTTTTAGCCTTTTGAGAGTTTCAAGTGTGTAACATGATATTCACAATTACTGCTAAGCCTCTAATTATTTTATTTTATCTTCTTTAAACCAGGAATAAAACATAGGACAGAAGTCATTTTGGTAAATATAATTTAAACATGTACATTGCCATGTAGTAGGTGATTACATAACATAGGAGAAATGCTGCAAATTTTGTAAATATGGTAATATGTAATTAGGATTGCTATAAAATCACATTGAATATAATGAGGAAAATGATGATGAAAGATGACTCTCTTTCCTCAGGCCATCCTTTTCAGCACAGCGATGGCCAAGTGATTTACATCAGGATGGTAGACAAGGCCAGAGATGACTGAGCTGTACATCTTCTCTCAGCTGGTGCTGTATTACTGCCCCCGTGTGATAGAGCAGCCCTTGGTGCCTGGGATAACTCCCACTGGTACTTTCCAATTGCCTCTTACTTGAGGAATTCCTTTCAGGACCCAGAGCAGCTGCACAACCTATTGTCTCCTTAGTTCTGTGTGGAGAAGGCAGTTCTCAGAGGGGAGTTTAGGCAGTGGCTTTGTGGCAGCATAGCTTCTTAAAGTGGCACTGGGGTTGTGACTGCAAGCCTGCCACACTACTCGAGATGCTTATAAGTAATATTCTGGTTGCTGAACTAAAGGAGAAGTAAGTATGCATGATCAGGTTTTCTTCATTTTCTCAAGATATCCATATTTAAGTACCCTCAGAGTACCCTCCTTTATTCAAGCAATGGACATTTCTCAAATGACTGTTATAAGTGAAGCACAAGGAAGTGAGAGTCCTTAATCAAGAAGTTGAAGATTCAGGTGGGACAGAGATCTGTGAGAACTAATTAAAAAATCATGTAACTCTCATCCATGAAAGAAGGATAAGGTGCTATAGGAGTAGGACACCTTCCTCAGCCCGAAATGTCACTTAAAGAGGTGTGTCTTTGACTAACTGTAAAACCTTTATTGAGACGTAATTTACCATATAACTTACCACTTTAAGGTGTACAATTTACTAAATTTTACTATATTCACAGAGTGTTGCAACAATCATCATCTAATCACACAAAGTTTTCATCATTCCAAAAATAAATAATGTACCCATTAGAAATCATTTCCTATTTCTCTCCCCACCAGCTCCTGGCAACTAGAAATCTACTTTCTGTCTCTATGGATTTTCCTGCTCCAAGCATTTCATATAAGTGGAATCACACACTGTGCTGGTCTTTTGTGACTCCTTCTCTCTCCAGACATAATATTTTCAGAGCACATTCATGTCATAGTGCATATCAGTGCCCTCATTCCTTTTTCCTGGCTGAATACTTTTCTGTCATATGGATATACCACGAATTGTTTATCCATGTATCAATTGCTGAATATTTGAAGTTATTTTTTTTTCCTTTTTTGGCTGTTAAAAAATTTTATACACAAGTATTTGTGTGAGCATATGCTTTCAATATTCTTGGCTATATACCTAGAAGTAGTATTTCTGGGTCATATGGTAACTATGTTTAACTTTTAGAAGAACTGCCAAACTTTCTTCTATAGAAGATTCACTATTTTAAATTTTCAACAGCAATATATGAGCTGCCCAATTGTTCTATACTCTTGCCTTCACATGTTCTTGTTTCCTTTTTTTAAAGTTACTGTTAGCTTAGTGTGTATAAAGTGGTATGTAGCTCATGTGGCTCTAATTTGAACTCCCCATTGACTAAGGATGCTGACCATGTTTTCATGTGGTTATTGTCCATTTATATAATGTCTATGGAGAAATGTCTATTTAGATCCTTTGCCTATTTTTTTCCACTGAGTAATTATATTTTCACTGTTAAGTAGTATGAGTTCTTTATTAATACTTGATTTATAAATATGTCTCCTAATTCATAGATTGTCTTTTCACTGTCTTGATAGTGTCTTCTGTTGAAGAATTTTTTTTATTTTTATGAAATTCAATTTATTTATTTTTCTCATTAGTTGCTTGTGCTTTTTATAGCACATCTGAGAAACTGTTGACTAGTCTAAGATCATGAAAATTTATACCTATGTTTCCTCTTAACAATTCTGTCATTTTAACTTTTACATTTACATCTTGGGTTCATTTGGAGTTAATTTATAGAAATGGTGTGATTTAGGATTCCAACTTTATTTTTTTGTTGTTTATGGGTATCTAGTTGTTTTAGTACCATTTGTTGAAAGATTATTGTTTTTTCCAGAGAGTGTCTTAACATATTTTTGCAAATTAATTATATACAGATGCATAAATTTATTTCTTTACTCTCAATTTCATTTATGTTGATCTATTTGTTCTTATGCCAATACCACACAGTATTGATTACTGTAATTTTGTAGTTAGTTTCTGTACTTTATGGAAAGTGTTAGTCCTTGAATTCTGTTCTTTCTCCAATTATTCTGGGTACCTTTCATTACCATATGTAGTCTGTACTAAATTTTGAAAGATGCGTGGCAGTCAGACAGGAGGACAAATTTCCTTGGTGAAATATTTTTGGAAACAGAAGTGTCAGAGTGGAAAACAAAATGAATATATCTGAAGTCTAAGTGTGAGATGCATTCCAGGAAAAGAGCTAAACCATCGCAAGCATGGAAACAAAGCCAAATGGGTACTTGGAGACTGCATGTGGCTGGAGCAGAGGCTAGGGAGTTGTGTAAGGTGAGGGTGGGGGTGTTAGGAGGGGTCAGACCACAAAGCATTTGATTTTACAAGCAGTCTTACCCTGTAGGCAGTGGAGTCCCTGAAGTTGACAGCAACCCTTCTTTGTTTTTTGGTGGTGAAGTAACTACTCCCTCCTATGGCTTGTGGAACACTGGAGTTTTCTTTGGAGATCTATCTGTCTGTATTTATACCTAAATCTGTGTCTGCGTCTATTCCTTTGTCTACGTCTATGTCTGTATCTATCTGTACCTATCTAAATCTATCTCTATATATATCTCTATATATCTATATCTTAAACTGACATCACTTCACCAAATGCAACAAAATTCTGCTTATACAAAGTAAGTCTCAGAAGGTAGTTTGAATAATTTATAGTTTACTCCTAAAGATAGACATGTAAACCAAACTGTAATAATGACTGTCAAGACTTCTATATATTATACACATTGACAGAAGCCAAATAAATAATGATGTATAAAAAAATTCCCCATTATTTCCCTTTCTACTTTCAAACTTTCCTTTATGCGTTTTGTTTGTTCTTTTTTGTTTTGTTCTGTTTTGGTGCTAATCCAAAATATACAGGTGGCATCATCCTTAGATATGGTTTTTTGCTCATACTTGAAGTTTAATCACCCAGGTGAGTGAAGCGTGCCTTCTATTTTCTTAACTACAGAGAAGTCCAATATGATAAGGTACCAATCAGTTACATGTGTGTTTTTAGTGCAGGAAAATCCAGCACAATATTATAAGGGCTCCAAATTAAACAACTTCAAAATTTTAACTATACATTTCCTGTAATATGCATGAAAAATTCTGAGTGGTAGAATTGTGTTAATAATAAATAGCAACCAGTATTCATTCTCTCAGTTTCCTCATGCCAAATAACTTTCAAAGCAATACATGCCCTGAGGTGTATAGAGTTTCTCCATGCACAGACAAAAAAACAAAAAAAACAAAAACAAAAACTGAGATTGGATGAATTAGAACACTGCTTCCCTGTACCAACAACCCATTTCCATTTTATTTTGTAAAAAATTCTATATAGTTATTAAAAATGGCTTGCTATAAATTACAATAGCATGTCACTTTCTGAAATGTGTTGATAGTCCAATTTGATAACCAAGTAACTAATAAAATATTAAAGTATGAAAATTAAACAAGGAAACTAAGATAGACCTTTTACAACCTCAGTTTCTTTGGTGCTGTTTACTTCACCGAGATACTTGGTTTTTCATGCATCCGTGTGTATCTTTACATGCTAGCCAGAAGGCCCTGTGTGTTGGTTGTTTTATTTTTCCAATGATCAAACTTTCTAGTGATAGTTGGGGGAGATTGATGAAGAAGAACTTATAGTGAAAATAGGCAGCATATGCAGGGCAATATTAATACAAAAACATTAAAAAGGTGTTGGAAAGTATTAAAAGTGAGAAAGGGCAGTAGAAGGGCAGGAAAGAGATAGAATAACAAATTGAATGAGAAGGTATAATGAATGGAAACAGTATTAGAGTGACCTACATTTTAATCTGTGAGAGGGAAAGAGAAGGCAATTGAACCATTTTTGGTTTTCTAAAAAAACACCCTTCCACCTTCTGAGCTGCAAGATTCTAGAGCTTATCTCACTTCTGAAATAACGGCATATGTGTCTTATAAACCTAGTTCTGCAAAAACAGCAGTTTAATAGTGACAAGCTATCTGTTATTTTCTCTGTCAAGGTCACTCGTAATCATGAACTGAGTTTATAAAATCCAGAAACGTTCTACTAGTGCTGAGAAAGAGATCCAAGTGTTTCTGTGTTGATATCCAGGTAGATCCCATCACATTTGGTGGTGTCTTTAGCGGGTGCACTAAAATCAGCAATTCTGTTGGGTCATGACCTCCTTGGGAGCTTCCCAGGTGCAATCAAAAACTGGTACAGGGAGGGCAGGGAGAGACCCCCCCCCACCACCAAAAAAAAAAGGGCTAAAAGCAGATCATTTCAGATTTGAGGATTCAAGGGTGGCAGGCTTATTAAGGAAGGGAACTTACAAGGCTTGTCTTAGGTAGCTTAAAGAGAAGTAGTTCTCTGTACCTGCCTGCTAAATCTTCATATTTTATATATAGGGGTTTTAACTGGGTTTAGTTATGTATCCAGTTCAGATAGTATGAATACTGCACTACTGCCTCAAGGCTGTATCCTCGGGGCATCTTTTGGAAGTGGATAATACAAGTGAAAAGCTCATTCCAAAAACAGGGGATAGGCTGAGGAGCCTCCCATTGACCAGCATTTTCTTTTCTTCACCTTATATGTTTCGACTTTGCCATGGGCCTGGAATTCAGTAATGGGAAGGGCAGGAAGCCACGATGTTCTTACCACATGATGTTCAGCTAGTTAGGTATGCATATTCTCCCAAAGAAACTCTAGAGTAGGGGATAAGAGAAACATGTTTTCTGCAAAAAAAGCATTTCCCCCCTTCTTCCCATCTAGTTTAATGGATTATTTCAATTATAAAAATATCCCTGGCTGATGTGGCTCAGTGGATGGAACACTGGCCTGAGAACCAGAGTGTCACCCTTTGGATTCCCTGTCAAGGCACTTGCCTTGGTTGCGGTCCAGGTCTCCAGTGGGGGGTGCACGATGAACAACCACATGTTGATGTTTCTCTCCCTCTCTATCTCCTTCTCTCCCCCTCTCTAAAAAAATAAGATAAATGAAATCTTAAAAAATATAATATAAATATGACTTCAAAATTTTGGTAATGCTTAAGCATTTGTATTTTGGTTTGTATGATTTGCTTGATAATTATGAATTCTAGCCACATGAATATATTCTGAAAATAAATTTCAAATACTTTCCCGACTTAACCAGAAATATTGGAGAAGTAGATATGGATAGTATATTATTGATATTGGCTGTATTATAAACTACATTTAGAAAACCTATCAATCATTAATGCATTCTTTCATATTCATTTTGTCACATATCTTTGAAAAATAATTTATCAAACACTTATTATATACTAAGCATTGTCATAAATATTGTACAAGTATTTACTATTTGAACATCACAACAATATACAAGGCAGGCATTTTCATTGTTATTGCTAGTATCAATCCTCAATTTACAGAGGAGAAAACTAAAGCCAGAAGAGACTATGTTTGTTTCTCCAAAATTACATCGATAAGTAGAAAAATTCAGGTTGAATTCTAATATTTGGATTCTAAGGTCTATGTCCTTATTCACCACATTGTGCAGCCAAAATAAACTAACATTGTCACTATTTTACAATAATTATAATAATAATACTGTACCTTCAGTACATTGAGTAACTTTTCTAAAGTACTAGTATTTTATATATTCTGTTCATCAGTATTACACTGAATTATGATTAATACTATAGCTGCTTAATACCATAGCAGACCTTTAGGAAGTACTCAGTGCATGTGTATTTAATTAAATAATATTAAAGGGATATTAAAGGAATACTACTTTTAGATACCATCTGATCTACATTCCTTTTGAGATCAGTCTCTCTCCTGCTAACCTCCTTACCATATTAGACCCAGGAAATGGGAATACCCAATGCCACTTCTTAGAGAATGAGCATATGATGTAAGGAATTTTTCTTCAGACGGCAAGGGAGAAGAAAGAGGGAGAGTGAAAGTGAGAGCAAGTTCCAGAATGGGTTCTAGAAAGAAATCACTTGGCAAGTACCACTCTAACTTGATCCTACATTGGGATCACAGTTGAAGAGAAATGGTAGTTTGCTGCATTTGGTAAAGAGAAATCCCACTGTGGCACTGAGAAGTCTCCCGCAGCATGTATGCGGAGTGCAATGGAACCCATGGGGAACGAGGGATGGGGGACCTCTGAATCTGTTTGTCCTGGCCTGGGACACGTGTGATCCTAAAACACTGTAATGGAGAATCTTGGATGGGCAGGCTAGGCCGTGTGACTGAGAGCTAGAAAATTTACACTAGTAAATAAAAGGCAAGTTCAATTCTTGAGTGAAATGTGAGATTTTGAGGAGAATTGCAGAGTTCATATAAGTGTTTGACATCCACTGACTCTCATAGCAGTTGTCAATAGGACATTTAATAACCAGATGACATAAGCCAAATTGCCATTGAGTCTTGAAAAATTCTAGAAAACCCCAACATGATCTGATATGGATCCCAGACCAAATCCCCTTTGCTATAAGGGCAATAAAAAGCTTCTGATTGAACCAAACCCTATGTTTGAAAATTTACTCTCCCTAAAACAGCATAAAGAACACAGGCTGATGTTTATTTAATTGGCAAATTTGTTGTTCTAATTGTCCATAGACAAAGGAGATTCATGAGAAAGTGTGTATCAGCTGCAGTAAAATTAAAAATCATGCCTCCTTTTTTTCATATTTTCATGTGGTATATAAATATTTTTCTTATGTCAAGAATGTAATTACATTACATTTTACAAAATGTATAAATAAAGTATATCCAATAAAAGTTCAAATAGTATGTAACAACCTGAGGAAGAAAGTTATGGCTTTCAGCAATTCTGCCACACTGAGATAACCTCCACTGATGTTTAATGGTCACTCTTTATATAATATACTTATAATACATAGAAATATGCATACACACACACACAGTCATCCCTTGCTATGTCATGGTTCACTTATTGCAGTTTCACTGTATCATGGGTTTTTAAAAAAATATATCTAATTCTGTATCACGGAGTTTTTGCTATATCACAAGATTTTGTATACTTCACTGGTGAGTACCCATATAGAATTTTATATGTTGTTAAAATTACATAGATTTAAGAGTGTAGAAAGTGTTTAAGAGCATATGAAGTGTTTATAAGAGTGTGGGAAAGGTTAGTAAGAGAATGGGAAAGGTTTGTAGGAGTGTGAGAGGGTTTATAAAGTCTTAAAATACATATAAATAATAAAATAATTACAGTGCCGCTACTTCGTGAATTTTCACCTATCTCGGGGGTCTCTGGAACGTAACTCCTGTGATAGGTGAGGGATCACTGTGTGTGTGTGTGTGTGTGTGTGTGTGTATGTGTAATTACATATTACTTTGCCTAATGGGATCATGTATATTCAATGTGCTATCTCTTCTGCCTACCCCAATATTACACCCAAAACTCTTTACTCTTACCCCATTATAGACAATGAAAATTTTTGAAATTTCACTCAAAATGCATATACACCTCACAAAAGATTGCATAGCAAAGTCTAAATGTTTACTCTTACTACTCTAGTGAAGTAAACATTACATATGTATGTCAGTGGTTAAAAATTCTGTCAAGATGGTTCAATGACTCTAAGACAGAATGACAGAGAGAAAAGTGGCATTTTTCAGTCCTGTATGCTGTGGTGAAATCATACACTGTGAGGGCTGTCGGGAACCTGCTTCAACTTTTCATTTCACAGTTGAGGAAACTGAGGTCAAGAATTGAGTTTGTTAGAAGCAGAAAGCATGCTTACCCCATTTGAATCCATACAGAAAACACTGCATGTTTTACGAGTTGAACCACCACCTAGCCAAACAAAATGAAAACATAAACCATAGTTACTATTTATCGAGCATCTATTAAATGTTAGAAACTGTGTTGGGCCTTTATACAAACTTAATATAGCTGATTTTTAACACAAGCTTCATTAATAATTAACAAGTAATGATCACTGGTAAATAATGTCAACACACACGATATTTAAAATTTTAAAGATGAAGAAAATAAGGAGCATGGAAGGCATGTCATTTGCTCATTTCAAGCAGCTCCTGACTCCAGAGTCAGTGCCACCGCTGTTGTATTGGGCTGCCTTCCAGTAGCAGCAGCAGCACCCGGAACCGAGAAGCTAGTGACTCAGGGCTTGTTAAGCTACCTTCAGCATTAATTTTCAGCTTTCAGCTGATACTGCTGACATCTCTCCCTTTTGTCAAGTGATGAATTCAGCCAAATAAGCCTTCGATTGTCTGATCTCTTTCCAGCTGGCTAGCCCAGGATCTACTAACTGATGAAGCAAGTTTATGCTTTGTATTTTATAAGCAGAACTGATGCTATGTAAATTGACTATTGACTATGCACTTAAGTGGAGTATTTACAACTAAATATACTAGGTCTATCCCCTAAGGCTTCATATTATATTCAGAACACAGAGAGGGGAAAACTGATAGAATTAGCTACTTTTAGTTTTTTACAAGGGTCTATACCACACAATCACACAGTTTTGTCAGAAGAAAAAGGGAAGAAGAAAGTAGGTGCTGTTATCTAGACAGGCCATTCCCATCACAACACACATACATGTAATAACAATGATATAATAACAATGACAACAATGTTGTTTTTGTCTACGTGCTTACTTGATCAAGGTGTTATGTCAAGGTTTCATTAAAGATATAAATATATGTTAACAAAGAGAACAAAAACAGTAAGACTTGATATATAAAAAGTCTGCATACAGGGACCAATGCAGATTTCAAAAGCCCAGTTCTGTATGCAAAATCCATATCCTTACTCATTTATGCAGCAATGTTCCTAATTTTAAAAGCAATATTTGTAGAGGATTATCATATTCCTTTGTAATAGTTTCCTAGGGCTGCCATAATAAAGTACCACAAATTGGTGCCTTAAAACAAGAGAAATTTATTCTCTCACCGTTCTGGAGACCAGATGCTCAGAATCAAGGCTCTAGGGGAGAACCCTGTCTTGTATTTTCCTAGCTTTTTGTGGTTGCCTGTAATCTTTGTTGTTCTTTTGCTTTTAACTGCATCACCCCAATTTCTGCCTCCATCTTTACACAGCTGTCTTTTTTCTGTGTGTGACTGTGTCTCCCTGTCTGTGTCTGGAGTGGCTGGATTTAGGACCCACACAAAGCTAGCATGACTTCATCTTAAATCTTCATCACATCTGCAAAGATATTTCTAAATAAAATCATATTCAGAGGTACTGAAGTTTAGGACATATACCATATATCTTTTGGGGGGATAAAATTAAATTCATTATAACCTTTATTTTTTTTGTTAATTTTTAAATACTGCTACAGGATAATTGTTTATAATATTTAGAAAACACCAAAGCAAAAACAAAGCCACACTTTAATCTTACCACAGATATAATGTTGTTTTATTTACATTTTTTTCTATGTATAAATTTAGAGGGGCATGCAGATGATAATCAGCAACAAGAAAATGAGTCCTTTGTCCCAGGCATGTTTTCATGCTCTGTGCTCTGGTGATATAAGGGTAATAAAAAACTAGCATGGCCCCATCCTTAGAGAGTAAGAATGAGAGAGAGACTCTTAATCACACATATTAATCAACCTACTCATCAAGGGCTGCAAAAGAGATGCCCAGTGTGTCAGAACCGTAATGAGAGATCCAGGTGAGAAGTTGATGCTGCCCCATGAGTGTGTTTAGAGGTGATTGTGAATAAGGAAAATGAACCCTTTTAGGAAAAGACTAGCACGTGCCAAGGCCCTGGGGCAGGAGGTAGGATGGCAAAGACTCAAATCAGAAGGGCCGCTATGCCACAGTGTGCTGAGACGGCAGTGCGACACAGGCTCAGATGAGGAGCTCATCTTAGGAGTGAGCATTGTGTTCCTCCCCAGAGCTGGGGCAAGTCACTAATGGCATATATGCAGTTTTCTTTCATAAATATAGTTCTTTCTTTGAGAGAGCAAGTGCCACTTGCTATGCTTGCTTTCTCTCTTGTTCTTTCTCTGTACGTATGTTTCTGAATGTGCTTCAGAAAATTGGGGGGACAGATGTTTGTTTCCCTGTTTAGAGCAGGAAGGCTGGGGAGTCCACACCCCACACTGTTTTCACTACCATAACGCTTTATTTTAAACTCTGCCAAGAATCTGGTGGGTCCTGACGTCAGCATTAATCAATAGGGACTCTCTTCCTACTCATTTGCTTTCCTTTCAGTTTAGGGGGTGGTTAGCATTCACAGTGGGCCAAGTGGAAGAGGAAACCCCTGGCTGAACTTCCAGGCACTTGAGCACATGGATTGAATTTCATTTCCCATCTTTGTGCTCCCTCTGCACGGCACAGTGTCTGACACATAATTACTAAATGGATGAAAACATGGATCTCCTATATTCTACTCTCAAAAAGACATCGCTATTGTTAATCTCTCAGCCTTTCTTCATACTTTTGACTTCCCAAGAAGCACTTAAGTTTTTCTTACAATATCTCACATTTCCTAGCTACAAATCCAGGGTTTGATTGGAAAAAAAATTAACCTTGTTGGTTCTTTATAAAGTCTTTCACTCAGAAAAAAATATTATTGGTAATAACTTCTTCCCTTATTTTAATAAGCTGGCTCACTTACTTTTCTAATTATTTTTCTGTTGTTTTGCTCCTCCTAGCCCTCTACTTATTTAGCTTCCTTATTTATTAAAATATTTGGCAAGGTAAACCAGTAAATTCAATAAAAATATGTTGCTGTTTCTATCAAATTTTTCTTATAACCCAGTGGAAATTAAGTCTCCACCCAATTAAGCTGTTCCTTTCAGGGAACAGTGCAGGGAGAGGAGCAGCTAAGGGAAAAGTGCCAAGAGGAGGTTGAACAGGGCATCTTCTCCTACTGGCCCGTTCTGCTGGTTTGGAGGATGAACCCTTGAAACCCTGATGAGCAAAGATGTTCCAAAGGGCTCAGTAGCGGTCCTTGGCAGGCATTAGAGTGGGAGAGTCTAGAATCAGGACATGGATGCTCCCATGTCATCCTCTGTACCTTGTACCCAAATTGTAAGTCTCTTTTCCTCCTGCTAAGGTTTCAGGTGAGAGTTGTGGTTGACATAGGGGAAAAAAAGTTGTGAGGGTGATGACATCAGGAATTTCTTCTACAAGGGAGGATCTCTCAATTTAAGGCCTCTGTGTGGGAGAACCAAGGATTAGATTAGACTGTCTCCTCTACCCTGTATTCCTCTTGTTAACTCAATGGCCTCTGGAAAAAAGTACTGCCAGTTTTCAAAAATAACATGTCTTTTATCGAAACTCTATGCTCCTAAAATAAAGTTAACTTAAATACAATTATCTTTGCTATAAATTCAATCTTCTTTTTTCTTTTTTCTTTTTTCAAAATGGGTACTTTCACACACATACAAAGAGCCCAGGTGATCTTTTCTTTATGAAAAATAGAAAGAAATAACCCTCAGAATAATGGATTTAGCATATAAATAGATATCCTTAGGAGGGAAAAAAGCCACTTTAAAACAATAAAATGTGAATCCTGCATAGTTTGGAGTATGATTGAATGTGTTCAGTTACAGTGCTACAAGCCTATGAATTGTACAGTTTGCCTCATACAGTGACTTCAATGAACCTTCCTTTTCAAGGCCATGTAGGTGAAATGAAATAAATGTTATATTCTATTTGTCAAAACTCCATTTATTTTATTAATGTCATGTATAATGCCTTTCTATTTAAAAATAGCAGCACATTTTTCTCAAATGATAAATATTCATAACCCTATAAGTGAGCAGACAAGGTATGTATATGCTCATGTGCATAGTGAAAACTCAGAAGTAGATATACGGATGTATAATTGTAAGTTTATACATGGGCATGCATGCTCAACATCAAAACAGGTATTTTCCATATGTAAATATTTTTCTTATATATGATTAATGAGTGCTAAACATTAAAAGTGTTGAATACATCAAAAGGCTTACCATATCTTTGAACAATAGAAAAGAAATGAGATATAAGGTTGAGGAAGGAGGATATGGGAGACACTGGCTGCAATAGATTTTCTCCACACTGGACTGGCTGAGATGCTGGGAATTCACACTTATGCAGAGAGATCAGGCAGGTTGCAATAGGAGTTGAGATGTCTTCAGAGTATGAATGTGTCTGGGACAACTAACTTATCTAAACAAAGCCAAATTTGGGGAATGATGGCAATGTGCTAAATGGTAAGGAAGAAAGGGGGAAATGGACAGGAAATGACAATTTGGTTTTTTCAGGAAATTCCCAGTCAGCAACTTAGGGATGGAGAATTTGTTTACCTAATGTTAAAGATACTATATCATAGAACTAAACAAGATAATCCACTAAACCTCCATCAAGTTTGTCAGAACTAGCAAGGTGTAGTGGACACAGCAGTAAAGGGATGGAGCCTCCTACCCAAAATGTGCTTTGGAGGTCAAGACTCGTGATGTCATGCATGCTCTCAGAGGGTATGAAGAGGCTCTTACTCACATAATGAGGCTTTCTGCAGAAAGCAGCTAGCTCACAAACAGGTCTAAAATGACTTAAAGAGAAGGGAAAGGAGATTGGCTTCATGAATTTTTGGTTGATATTTTTATAAATGGAGCCAGGCTGATGATTTCTGCACATGATCTGAATGGCAAGCACTAAAGGAGAAATCACTACCAAGTTTTGTGAGGTTTTATTTGTTTGCTTGTTTGTTTTCAAAAGCTTGTCTAGGGGACAGGTGGCAAACACAAGGCCGTAGAGCGGAATCCGGCCTTCCACCTTGTTTTATCCGGCCCAGTACCTTCTTTCTGCCTGATGGCAGTGCTGAGCTCCTTGCCCCTAGTTAAGGAGTAGTTACATTTATACAGTCCTAACATTACATTTGGCCCTTTGAAAGCAACCTGGAGGCCGATGTGGCCCCTGGTGAAAATGAATTTGACACCCCTGATGTAGGGGCTGGAGAGAAGAAAGAGGGGTAATGCTTAAAAGCTGTCAAAAAAAAACCCAAATTGGAGTAAGATTCTTTATTACACAAAGGGATGCAAGTGTACAGCTTACTGATATCTCATTTCACAAATGCACTACTGCAGAATTCCCATTGCAGGAAGCTTAGTCCAGAGTTAAGGTAGGTTTAAAGCATTCCTTCAAGGTTCTCAACTTATTAGTTGAGGTATATCAAATCCTCAAATATTTTCCTTTCTGCCAGTCATAGGATATAAAGTGCTGCCATTCAAAACCTATTCCTAGTGCCTTCCAAGTCTTGAGAGAAGGAAGTAAGCACAACTCTTGGTAAATAAGTGGGGAGTATTCAGAATGTAATGTAAGTATTCAGTTTGTAATATGTTATAACCTCAGTGGGGAGCATTTTAACAAAGGAGTGAAGCGCAAGATTTGCTTTCACAGGAAGATTGAGCTCAGAGAATGGAGCAGCACTTTGCCAGGGAGAGCGCAAAGACATGAGGGGAAGAGTCAAAAGGAAAGGAAATGTTCCGTCTATGTCAGCATCTTGCTGAATTACATTTGTGGGAATGTATTTGTTAGGGGAAAAAAACAAGAAATTTTAGTCCAGTGTATGCTCTCACAGATAACTCAGTGTTAGATCTGCCACATATTCTTCACACGCCTGGACTCAAGCAGATACACGTTACTTCTCCAGCTATTGTTTCCTTGAAATCAATGAACTCAGAAAAATAGGACATACACGCTCATTCAAAAGATGATATGGTGGAGTTTCTGTTATTTCCTTTTTATTTTCTTTGTGTTTGGTTTGGGTTTTTAACTTATTTGCAATCCTGATATATTTCACTTCCAAATTAAATAATTTGAGTCTATGCTTTATTTCCCTTTAATATCAAAACATTTCAATAAGAATGTAAGTATTCAGTTTGTAATCATGTTCTGGGCATTTCCTGATCCTCAAGTTATTCAAAATCCCTTTAAAACCTAAATGTAAAACCCCATAGTTTTCTATGTAAATAACATTAGAGATTGTTATCAATGTTACTTAAAGTGATTTACCCCAGGTCACAAGGCTACAAAGCAGTAAACCTGGTTTGTTGCTTTTCAATTAGTTGTTATTCTTCTTTTATTTCCAGAGTCATAGAAACATGAAATATTTCCAAGTAAATTTAGGTTTTATTAATTTGCATGCTGGCTTACAAGAAAAAGAATTGAAATCTAACAACCACTTATTCTGAAGCATCTAATTCCCTCCAATATAGTTTTCAAATACAGCAGGTTTTTCATTCAACATATTCTATCAAAAGGGTTAGCATATAAAAACAACTTCGGTGTCTGTGAAACAGCCAAATGAAAATAAAACTATCAAAGATGTCCCTGAATGATAACCAAGAATCATGGAAATCCGTCACTCAGAGTTGCTCACCAGCTGGCAGGGTGACATCATATGTATACAAAATATTAGTTGTTTGCATACCTGAAAATTATTGCCAGAATTAAAATCAGGGAGGTATGTCACACTTACAACCTTGCACCCTATGGTAGCTCTTTCTAGACCCATCTTCATTGCCTAGCCTTCATTTTCATTCGTTTGTTAAAAGCTTAATAAATAATTTTTAATCACAATTACCCACCAGTAGGAACAACAGTCATGTATCTCATCAGTGACACCTTGATAATGATGGATATTTTGAGATAGGAAAGGGCTAGTGATAGAATCTAACCCAATCTTGCATTTAACATATAAATTATTAATAATTCACAAACTAAAGGATATTCTGAAATAGGTTATAGATTTTCCAAAATGCAGGTAAAAACTTAAATGCATTAACTTATAAAATTACGACTGATAGTAGGAAGATGATTATACCTTAATAATGTTAGTAATAATCAAGGAATAGTAGGAAGAAAATATTTACTTTCAGGATCTAGTTTTATTAAAGAGTCATTGACACCTAATAAATACTAAAAATTACTTAAAAGGACAATCCTATCATATGTATGTATATATATATTTACTGTAACCCATCTTAAGACTTTGATTTTTAATAACAAAACAGTTTTCCACTTCTTTAATTGTGCTAGAATTATTTAAACTTTGCATATGTTACTTTTGAGTATAATTGACTTCTAGGGCACAGTAAAATGTTGACTATAAAATGAGACACATGTATATTCAAGTCATCAAGCAGCAAGAACATGATGGTCAACACTGTCTCCACCATAGAAGACAAATAGAAAAAATAATGCCATCGCAACTACATTTACTGACTTTTTTAGTTGGTTAAATGATCCAGTGAGAACACAAATCAAAATTCTTTTTTCCCTTTTTTAATTAAAATTATTGAGGTAACATTGGTTTATAAAATTATATAGTTTTAAGTGTAACATTTTATAATACATCATCTATATATTGTGTTGTGTGTTCACCACCCAAAGTAAGTCCTTCTGTCACCATTATTCCCCCTTCTACCTCCCCCCACCCCTCCCTCCCTCTGGAAATCTCCATAATGTTATCTGTGATTATGAGTTGTTTTTTCCTTAATCCCTATAGTTTTTTTTTTACCCAGCCCCCTAACCCCCTCCCCTCTGACAGCTGTCAGTTTGTTCTCTGTACCTATTATTCTGTTTCTGTTTTTCTTTAGTGTATTTTATTCATTAGATTCCACATATGAATGAAATCATATGGTATGTCTTTTTCTGACTGGCTTATTTCACTTAGCTTAGTATTCTTCAGTTCTGTCCTTGCTGTCACAGGGGGTAAGATTTCCTTTTCTTCCCCCATCCAAGTAGTATTCCACTGTTTAAAGGCACCGTGGCTTTTTAACCCACTCCTGTACTGATGGGTAGTTGGGCTGCTTCCAAAGCTTGGTGGTTGTAAGTAAGGCAGCAGTGAACGTAGGGGTGAATATATTTATCTGAATTATCATTTTGGGTTTCTTGGGGTATATCCCCAGCACTAGAATTTCTGGGTCAGGGGTGCATATATTTATGTGAATTAGCATTTTGTGTTTCTTGGGGTATATCCCCAGTACTAGAATTTCTGGGTCATAAGGTAGTTCCAATTTTAATATCCTGAGAACCCCCCTAAACTGTTCTCCACAATGGCTGTACCAGTCTGCAGTATCACCAAGCAGATATGAGGGTCCCCCTTTCTCCACATCGTCACCAATGCTCGTTTGTTGATTTATTGATGATAGCCATTCTGGTGGGTGTGAGGTGATTTCTCATGGTTGTTTTAATTTGCATTTCTCTGATGATTAGTGACACTAAGTGTCATTTCATGTCTATTGGCCATCTGTATGTCCTCTTTTGAGAACTGACTATTCGGGTCTTTTGCCTCATTTTTAAATTGGATTGTTTTAGTCCAATTTAAAAATGCATTGTTTAAATACATTTTTGGTGTTGAGTTGTATAAGTTCTTTATAAATTTTGTATATTACCCTCTTTATAAATGTATCATTGGAAAATATGTTCCTATCTCCAGTAGTGGGTTGTTTTTTCATTTTGAAGATGAAAGTAATGAGTTTCCTTTGCTTTGCAAAACTTTTTAGTTTGATGTAGTCTTATTTGTTTATTTTTTCTTTTGTTTCCCTTGCCTGAAGAAATATATCAGAAAAAATGTTGCTAAGAACAATGTCCAAGATTTTACTGCCTATGTTTTCTTCTAGGATTTTTATGGTTTTGAGTCTTACGTGTAAGTTTCTGTCCATTTTTATTTTATTCTTGTGTGCGGTACAAAAATGAGGTCTTGTTTCATTCTTTTGCATGTATTTGTACAATTTCCTCAACAGCATTTATTGTATATACCATCTGTACCCCATGGTATGTTCTTGTCTCCTTTGTCAAGTATTAATTGACTATAAAGGTGTGGGTTTATTTCTGGGCCCTCTGTTCTGTTCCATTGATCTATATGCCTGTTTTTATGCTACTACCATGATGTTTTTGAAACTGTTAGGGACCCCAGGTTGGACATCAAAAACCTAGGATTATAGTCTATTCTTGCTACTTACTGTGACATTAGGAATCTTTTAAAAATAATAATCCTAGATTTCTTCACCTGTAAAGTGATGGTAATAGTAACAGAAACATTTTCTTCAGAAGGTACCCAAGAGGATACAATGTAAACAAAATTTAACACAATGCCTTGTTTAACCTTATTGAATCCCAGCGTAGGTTCAGTGAATAGTAGCTCTTGTTGTTATCACCAGACACAGAATAGAGAACAATTAGGATTTGGATTTTGATGAGTACAATAATTATTAGATGTGTTGCCTAATGTGACAAGTGAAATTTGAACAAAAACTTGACAAATGGCTGGAGATATCATGAAAAGATTATACCCATGATGGAAATAATAAGCAGAAGTAGGGAGAACATGAGATTTTTGAACATAGCAAAAACAGCCAGACTATATGAGAATAAAAATTCCATATTTTGGAGAGAAAAAAACAGTTCTAATAAGGACCTTGGAAATAATTGAAGAACTTAAATAGTATTTACCAGGTGACTTATCTCTGCACTAAGTTGGTGATGGGAGGAGTGGGCTGTAAAATGCAGAGAAAGGAAAGTTCTTTAAGACACTTGATGTGTCAGAAATTCTTAGAATAATGGCTATTAGAACCATAAGGAATATCAAGGGTATATATAACCTCCTGTCCTAAAGAGAGAAGATATTATTTCACTCACATTCAGCATAGAAATGCCAGAGCTCATGAAGAGATTCTCCAGCAGCTAAACTTGGTGTTACTGTGAGACAAACTGGGCAGCCAAGTGCATGATGAAGGAAAGGTGAGAAGAAAGTCATGATGACAAATTTGAAGCTTTTAGGAAAAAGTGTCTTGTGGTGATGCAAGATGAAAACTTGTGACAGGTGTAAGATCTTGGTCAGGTGTTATTTTGGAACCACTAACTTAATTTCTCACAGGACTTGTGCTGCCAAAATGGCCTATTAGCATGTGGAAGAGCTATGAACATGTTCTCCTTCTTCTTCTTCTTCTTCTTCTTCTTATTATTATTATTATTATTCCTATTGTTGTTCTTCCCATGGCATCCTCCTGAGGGAACTGGATGGTCCTGATACCTCTGGTTCCTCATGTTCACTGTGAGATATTCTGCTTATAGTGTTTTCAAACCATGGTGCTTTCCCAGCCAATCATCTTCCCTACTCTCAGTAAGTGACGGACTCTTCTCTTTGTAAAGTGAAAAATAATACTTCACAATTTTTTACATCCTCCCCTTACTACTTTTATTCTGCTCAGCTTGCTTTAATAGACACATTCTTCCCACATGGGATCTATTTTCTCTTTACTCTTTGAAAAATGAGAAAAGTAACCTACACTATGGAACAGGTCATGAAGATCAATTGAGGAAGAGTGACGGGCTGTGCTGCTGCATTATTTAGGCTCAACACATCTTCAGTTGGCTCCATTTGTCACGGATGACTAAGAATTTGTCAGGCAAAAGGATTTTCCATAGGAAAATCAAACATCTGCCAACATTCTTACTACAGTGTGTTTCTTTGTAAGTTCTCTACCAAACTTAAGGACTGCTACTAGTTATCTTTGTGCAGAGAACTAAAATTACAGGCATGTTGGAAATGATAATTTGAAAGAAAAGTTTTTTCCTTGTATGAAATAATTGGCTCACAAAACTTTCCCATTTCCCTGTTGGATTTCATATTTTGATACGAACTCTTATGCTCACAGTCACCTTACAAACATGCCATTCTCTCTGTGGACAAGTCTGTTATACAATATTTGCGACAAGCACCTACATATTGAGTGGCTCACAGTTCTGAGCCTAACTTTAGATTCTGCTAGAAGTACAGTAACATGAATTTTCTGTCCTCTTCACATTAAAAAATAATAATAACATGGATATATCAGCCAAGGTATAATGGTAGTGGATGCAGAGTATCTACTTGAAGTATTCTGTACAAAGAGACCATCTATAATGAAGGGTTCACAAAGGCCAACACAGGGGAAAAGCCAAATGGGGGATGGTGGGGAAATCCAGAGCCTAGTGACAGCAGGAAGCCATTCGTGCCAGAACCCTGGGAAATGGTTCCAGAGGCACTGGGGCCTCAACAACACTGCACAGAGCCTGAGGTCATGGGCAAGACTGGCCCAGGGTCAGCAGAGGGGCTTAGTTTATGGAATTATCAAAGGAAGAAGAACTTCAAAATTAAAATGCATGCCATTGATGTGAAAACCATATTCCCAAGTAAAGTACATTAAAAAATAATTAATTTTCATAAAATTTTAGAACTAAGCAATAGAAGGAAAAAGATGATTGATTTTGTTTATTGTAAGAGTTTAGCTCAGGGGCTCACTCTCTGTCTCCCTACCTGGATCCATATATACATGTACAGATTTTTTCTAGTTTTTAATGTGCAATCGATTTCTTTTTTACCTTTCTAACCTTATTACCTTGACTCAGAATATCCAGTTGCTGCAAGCAATACTCTAGCCTGGCGAATATCCATGCTCTGGTCTTTCCTATAAGTCCCCCTCCATCAAGCCGTTGTCACAGACCAGCAGCGCCAGGTTGCCTATGTGGCCACCAGCCCTACAGGCAACACGGGCACCAAGAAATAACAGTGAGTCAAGACAGGTGACTACGCTGTTCACTCAGCTCTTATTAGTGCAGATTCAATCCAAATCTATAATAACCCAATAACAATAATAATCACTCAGAAGCAATCAGCAATAAAATCACACAAGAGAATTGGAAGATAATGAACCCAAGTCTCAAGAGTCCAGATCGGGTCCAGGTCTGGGAGGCAGCCAGTCAGCGTCTTACAAGGCAGAGTCTATGGCATCTTCAGAGTCAGCTAGAGCAGGGTTGATCAGAGCAGCAGAGGGTGTCTCAGCCACCCCAGCCCCTCTCAGCTGTCACAGCTGTCTCTTCAAAGGCCTTTGCTTTCAGACTTTTGTATGAGGCAATGTTGCATCAGCCTTTGATTAACACGTGTTGTTTTGTGCCACCTCAATAAACACGTATTGGTTACATCCCTCTGCTGTGCATGCTCTGAGAGGGTGGTGTTACCCTCCAGTGAGCATGCGCAGTCTGCCACACTGTACTGTGCTTGCTCGAGGGACTGCATCATCCCTCTGACTCATTGCTGTCCTGCACATATTCTGAACATGGCTTGTTAGTTGACAAGACTAACACCATTTTAGTTTAGTCCTACTCTCCACACCAATTTATGTTTTATGTCATTATGATAGCATTTTGGATTTTCTATTCTTCTTTATAGAAATGATTGCTGCCTTATGGATATGATAAAGTTACTGTGTTAGAAAGTCAATTTATGCCTTTTTTATTTTTTGGTAAATCAACAAGATAAAATGTCTTTATAAAGCTAGAGAAAATGGTCCCAAACAGAATTAAAGAGACTCAGAGCTTGAGCTTTAACCCATGAAGTTTATTGAATATTATTTTCTTTGATAAGAATTAAGATATATCAATATTTTAGAATGTTTCCAAAGGTAAGAGGTAAGCTCAATTTTCCCCTATTATACTGTATTCTGCTACTCTATTCTTGTGTGCTGCTAATGCAATGAAATAATAGTTCACAGATAAGACAAAGTGATAGTCCATGAAACATATTCTGTATACTGATAGCTGCTATCCTAAACCCCATACTTTTAAGAGATAAGTAGAATGTTTGAGCAAAACCCAAAACACATTTTTTTCTCCCAGTTTGCAGCACCATAGTTAAAAAAGTTATAGAACTATGACTTTGGGACAACTGGCCCTGGGAGAGATGGGGCCTCAGAAGGTCTCAAGTGCTGTGAGGACTGCAAAGCTCCCTTGAGGTGACAACCCAGGGAACTCTAAAACAGCCAAATCCAGGGTCTGCTTGAGGATTCTGAATGCTGTCTCAACACTCCTCGTGGAAAGAAGCAGTTGTTTTCTTTTTAACGCATTGACAATGCAGATTTAATCCCTGTCTACCTGTGTTTACTGCAAGCAGTAAATGAGCACCCGTAGCTATTGTGCAACCTGAAAGTGGCAGTCTCCTACTATCACTTAAACTCATTACCTCTAAATATTCAACTTTTACCAGAACACAATCATTATTTATTATTGCTAAGTTGTTTTATTGTTGTTCAAGCATAGTTGTCTGCATTTACCCCCTACCACTCCCCACAACCCCACCCATCCCCACCTCCCTCCCCTGTTTCCACCCCACCTTGGTTTTGTCCGTGTGTTCTTTATAGTTGTTCCTGAAAACCCTTCTACCCTTTCCCTCCATTATCCCTGCCCACCTCCCCTCTGGTTACTGTCAGATTGTTCTTAATTTCAATGTCTCTGGTTATATTTAAAATAATTAGTTAACAATCATCCAGCTTACCAAAATAAGCTAAAAAAACCTACATAATTAAGTTACTTGATATTTTGCAAGGGCAAATAGTCCCTGGAATTAATGATTTTCCAAAGACCATCTCAGAAAAAAATATACTATGATAATACAATTTAATTAAAACAACGACAACACTCTGTTATGCTATGTGTAATTGAGTAAAAATTACTGAGTGATAATAGCTAAAATGCAGTGTATTCCTTCCATGTATTAACTATCTAATGGAAATAGAGAAAGATAATGGGCTATTAATTTAACTTCACCAGGTCAAGAGATATTTATCTGCACATACTATGTGCCTTTTACTTAATATGTTAGTGAAAGTATTCACCAGTCCCTATTATATAATAACAATTTTCTGTTCCCTTTGCATGATTGCTGATCAATTATACAGCACTAGAATGCTTGAAAAATTAAACAGTAAATTATATGAAATAGATATATATCATTAAATCATATCTTGTATGGGTTGATCTTTAATTGATAAGATGTACATAGTTAAGATGTGAGTTAGAACTATAAAACCTAGGAACAAAAGAAAGGGAGTGGTGAAAGAGGAGAGAGAAAGGAGGGAGGGAGACAGAGAAAGAGTATGAGACATTTGTTGTCCCACCTCTCCTGAAACCCCCAGCCCACTCTCTAGAGAAACCACTTTAAATTATTTTAATTGTACAATTTGTCATTTAACTCTGTTTCCAAATACTATATTTATACTTCTATACTGTGAATGTTGAATTGATATCTTTTTAGGAATGTAGATGACTGGACTTCTTTACACTCCATACACTCCATGCTTCACTTTCTATCATCCCATTTTACTTATTGCTGAATGTTTAAATAAATTAGTAGTTAGTGTTTTTGTTTTTGTGACTATGTAAACATTATTTACATCTCAACCATGTGGTATAATGTATGTGAATTTCTTGTGTGACTTTTTAATTGCTTTATTTCTTAAACTGATTAGTTTTCAAGATATCTGTCATAAATTCTTTTCCCAAATCTTCAACCCTACTGTAAAATCTCTAAACATGTACAGATGTATTAGATGTTCTCTCAAATTCACTTTTCCCTGGAGACATGCTTTTGGCATATGACACCTTTTTTCACTCTCTATGTATTTATTATTTCCTTTGTAAATACAGCCTAATAATTCCTTTTGCCTCTCTCACCTTGCTTCTTTTCCTGGAGCCCATGTATTATTCTTTCTATTTTACTTCTTCAGGTGCAAGAAAATATTCTCCAGTAAATTCTGAGAAATGGTCAGTAAGAGATAAAAGTGTTGAGGTACTGCATATTTTAAAATGTCTTTTTTCATCTATATACTTGGGTAAAAATATTTGCCTAGGTATAAAATTTTAGGTTAGGAATCATTTTTCTTCAGAATTGTGTAATGATTTTTTATTTACAGTGTTACTATTGAAAGATTCAGTAATATTATAATTACTGTTTTTTAATGGAATAACCTATTTTGCTACTTCTTACCCCAGAAAACTTTTTAGAATCTTCCTTCTTTGTATATATGATGATGTGCAGTGGTATGAGTCTTTTTTCCGTTAATTTTCCTACACCTCTCAGTGGGTGTTTTCAATTTGGATGCACATGTCCTTCAATTTAAGTGCATGTTCTTAAATATTTATGTGATTAAATCCTTCCCCTCATTTTCTTGCTCCAATTTTCTTATACTCCCTTGGGTGTTTGATCACCTACACTGACCTCTAGGTTTGTTTTCTTTTCTCTCCTATGACCCATCTTTGCTTATTTTTTCTTCTACTCTAAAATAGACCTCATCTTTGCTTCTTAACTTTCTATTTAATTTGTGTTTCTGCCATGATATCTTTTATTTCCAGGGGCTGATTTTTTGAACTCTGATCATTTTTCTTAAATAAATTTATTTTAATGAATGTAAAAATTTTCCTATGATATTAGTTACAATTGTGATTTATCTAGTCATTTTGAAAGCATTTTCTGTTTTGTTCATTTTTATGCTTGGGAGTTTTGTTTCATTTATATTGTGGCTTCTCCTCAAATACCTGCTGACCCTATACTGACCAGTATATTTAAAAATAAGTTATCAGAAATACAATTAGAATCTGTGCACAGCCATAGAGAAGTGGTACTTATTAAGTGGGTTTTGTTTCCTTTTCTGAGATAGGATATTCTCTCTCTCTCTCTCTCTCTTTCTCTCTTTCTTCTTTCTCTGTGTATGTGTGTGTGTGTGTGTATACACACACACACACATACATAGGGCTATCTTACTGTTGTGTGTTCTCAGTACAATCAAGTAATAGTTCTATATAGTAATATATATAGCTGCTGTCTATCAAGTTTCAAAATGTCAAATGTTGTCCTGGCTGGTGTGGCTCAGTGGATTGAGTGCCAGTCTGTGAACCAAAGAGTTGCTGCTTTGATTCCCAGTCAGGACATATGCCTGGGTTTTGAGCCAGGTCCCCAGTAGGGGGCACTCAAGAAGAAGCCACACATTGATGTGTCTCTTCCGTTTTTTCTCCCTCCCGTCCCCTCTCTAAAAGTAAAAATAAAATCTTAAAAAAATGTCAAATGTTATTTTCCCATAGTTCACTGAATGTACACATATAGTACCCTGTTATGAAATTTTATCTTTAATTATCTCTGTGTAATTCTGATTTTTGCCTGGAAAATTCTATTTTTTTATGAAATTAACATATCATTTCTTGCTTTTAAAAAAAATTGATTCACTTATTTTTAGAGAAAGGAAATAGGAGAGAGAAAGAGAGAGAGAAAAACATTGACTAGTTGCCTCTCATGCCCACCCCAACAAGAGATCGAAATCACAACCTAGGCGTGTGCCCTGACCAGGAATCAAACCAGTGACAGTTTGCCTTCCAGGATGATGCCCTACCAATTGGGCCACACTGGTCATGACATTTCCTGCTATATTTAAGATGTCTGTTTTGTAAGAGCAGTAGAGAATCTAATAACATAAACTAGAGAATCTGAAACAAGTCTCTCAGTCAGTAACTAGAATATTCGTGCAATTTTAACTCAAAGTATTTTCTTGAGCTGTCTAATCTTTCAAATATATTCAGGAAATAAAACTGTAGCCATGAAAAATAATGCATATGGAAATGTCCTGTCTACTAAAAAGCAGTTCATTAGCTAGAAGCTGCTTTGAAGACTGATTTGACATTTGACTTGAGTCTTTTGGGAATTAACACAAATGCATTTTCATCACTTCCCTTTGATTTGAAGTAGTTGTACGTGTTGCTGGCTGTATTTCAGGGGGAAAGTGGCCCTGTGTCAGATCAACAATGACAAGCCTTCTTCCTGACCACTCTATGTAATTAAGTTTACTGATTCAAAGACAGAGGAGAAAAAAAATCAATGGACACGTCTCTCTCTCTCCCTCTCTCTCTCCCTCCCTCCCTCCCTCCCTCCCTCTTGTATTTCTTCTTAGAAAATGATTAAGGCCTCACTCATCTCTTTTTTGTAAGATTAAGTAATATATAAATCTTTATCCTCATGCATGAAACAATACCAAAAGAAGGAGTTTACTTTAATACTCTTGAAGGTGAAGATTACAGTTAAAAAGGTGAAAAGATGATAGCAGGTGAAGGGAGGAGAAGACAAGAGAAAACATGACAAGAAAAATGGAACAGATTCTAGGATCTGAAAAATTGATTAGAAGTTTCAAAATGGTATGATTCCCTTGGGTTATAGATTTGGGAGTGGTATCTCCGGTTATCTGCCATCCTTTAAATTTTTGTTTATATTAATGAAACTTTTTAATATTTATCTGAGTCAAATAACACACAGCCTTTAATGAAGGACATTATTTTTGTAATGTAGCAGCAGAAACCCATGCTTGATGTCCCCAAAGCATAAGTAACCCTATCAGTTACTTTTTACCTAAAGTAATGTCATCCTAATCTCCATGTGTAAAACCAAAAATGACCTTTTGAACCAAGTGTAAGATGGTAGATGGGTGTAGTACCCTACATTTTAAGCAAACTGTAAATTTATATTTGTATCATTACAATTAAACTTACAGGTATAGTTATCACAATACATGTAAGGACGCATTCAAAGGGCATATCATATTAGATTAGAAAAAAGAGAAATAGAAGGGAGAAAAATCAAATTGACAGTTTTAGCAACTTTTTTGACATATTTTTAATGATTCCATCTGATAACATAGAGAAAATAAATGTCTGCTAGAAAATCTGATATTTTAAGTGCAATGAAATAATCTTTCTCTTAAACTCCTACAGGAGAATCATGCATCATCATACCACCTTCCATTTGATCTACTCCATTCACTATTTAGAAATTCATTCTGAGATAATTGGATGGGTGATGTATTTGCTTGCATATCATTAGCATTGCATAATAATAAAAGTAAAGCAAGCATGTCTGAGAATTATGCAGAACATATATGCAGAAATCACTCTAGATTTTAGTCTAGAAAACATGGAGAAAGGTGTACTTGTGGGCTAATTTCAGTGATGAATTACTGTGTGGATTTGCTCTTCATATTACAGTAAGTCTTTGAATAATGTCATTTTGTTCGATGTTGTTTCATTATAAAGTTGACGAGAAAAAACAATGATTCCCGACCATGGCCACTGAGTGCTATTTGCATGTTTTCCCATGTGTGCATGGCTTTTCTGTGGGAATTGTGGTTTCCACCCACATCCTGAGGATGTTCAGGTTAAGTGAATTTGCGTGTCTACATTGTCCCTGAGAAAGTGTGGCAGTGTGTGAATGTGCATGGGGGTGGAATGGTGCCACCAGGGTTCCCACATTGCCCCCTGAGGTTCAAGTTTAGGCAGCCTCCTATGATCCTGAACTAGAATTAGTAAGTTAGAGAGTCATTATCTTACTTGTTTTTATTAATCTTTCTTAACTGTATGCATAGCTTACCTTTGTTTCAACGTAGAATATTAGAAATGCTTTGGGTCTCTATTTAGACATTTGGTGATGTTTTTGTGACTAGAAATGTGTCATAGGAACTTAACTCTTGTTACTATCAATTAACTTATGATAAAATTGGTTTTCTTATATGTCATTTTGCTTAAAGTCACAGTTTCCAAGAGCCTATGGATGACATTGAGAACCTACTGTAATGTGAAATAAATATTGATGTAGCATCCTTATATATGATATGATTTTATTTTTAAAATATTTGCAGACCCATTTAGAAAGTAGTATTATCCCCATTTTACAAAACAGGAAACATCCAGATTTACAGTTTTAGTAAACTTCTTTATGCTACACCACTAGTCATTGGCAGAGTGGGAATAGAAGACTTGTGCTTCCCATTTCTGTTTTTTTTTAGATATTTATTTATTTATTTATTTATTTATATTTTAGAGAGAAGAAAGAGGAGAGAAAGACAGAGAGAGACACATCAATGTGTGGTGGCCTCTTAGATGCCCCTTACTGGGGACCTGGCCTGCAGCCCAGGCGTGGCCTGACTGGGAGTCAAGGCAGCGACTCTTTGATTTGCAGGCCAGCGCTCAACTGCTGAACCACACCAGCCAGGGCTCCCAATTCTACTTTTATAAAGATTAAATCACCCACAACTTAAACTACCCCTGAAGTCTGATAAATTTATATAAAATTAGATTTTGTGACTCTTTCTCTTGTTTTATCAAATCAAAATTAAATTTCTTTGTCCAAAAATCAAAACATCAGGTCTGAGAGTGTGTATTTCTGAATGGGATGAGATAGAACATTTGAAATGGGAAGGTCTAAAAATTTTTGAGATATAAAAAATAAAGATGTGCTTAACATCAGAAACAATGTTAATCATAACATTGTTATGATTCTGAATGGAATTTACTTTGATTTTGTAAAATGTTCTAAAAATTGAAATCTACTGTAATGGTATAATTTCTAAATTTGAATCTCTAAGTGGTTTTGGTGTAGTTTTTTGTGCATTTTGGAAGGACATCAGCAGCTGTGCATATCTTTTCCTTGCTGGAATGAAGAGCCTGCACTGGAAATATTTTACCTGGCAAGTGTGCTAAATGAAAGTCAAGTTTCAGATATTTCTGAGAATTAAACTGAAGATTTGAGAAAGAATTACTAGGGAAACCAATCTACTTTCTTCTAAACACTTTATCTGATTGTGTGCTAAAATTTAGTAAATAACTAACTGATCCTTTAGCCTCCATAAGAAATAGCAAAATCCCACCTCATGGCCTCTGAAGGACAGTGTGCTGTAAATGTGAAGCTTCCCTTAACCTTTAAAAAGTGACTGGGTTAATCCAGCTACTAGTATGAACTTGCAGAGTTTCTTGCTAAGCTTGAATTTAAATTCTCACCTGTCACCCGAGAGCAATTTTTCTGATCACATTGCCCTTGCACAAAGTGAGCCCAACTACAAAGGATAAGCTAATAATTGTTCCAGCATAGTTCATTGTGAACCCTGAACAAAAAGGAAAAAAGTGTTTTATTATGATATGAATCTATTGATTTCTCTGGGAGGCCATTTATCTGGGCACTATATTAGAAGGAGAGCAAAGATAATGGGAGAAATATTCTATTATTTGTATCTATGATTTTAAATATAAAATTTTGTAAAGTGGGTTTTAGTTTTATTTATTTTTAAAACATCCAATATAAGAAAATGAAATTTGGAAAGTTGTTTCATAAACTTGTTTGTGAACCGTAAACCTCTACATAAAATTAAAATTTTCATTATTAACTACTACTACTTCTAATCTTATGCTCTAAGGGTTGCAAAAAAATGATTGGAATTTACAATCATTGCCAGTAAATAAGAGGGGGTTATATTAAAAATAGCTTTATCTATTTGTATATTAAGAACAAGAAGACTAATGGCCCTTTGAGTCACATGCTGTTTTTAAACCTGCCATGCTACTGGCTATGTGTGGCTTTGGGAGGTACTTTCCAGCTTTCTTCATAAGGAGAATGCTGGTACTGGTCTTACTGATACCCAAGCCCTCTTTCAATCCCAACATTCTGTGAACCTGCGACATTTCTACCCTATTGCAGAAGAAAAATAATTTAAAGGTGTGAATGCTGTAATAACATTTTTTCTTGCATTATTTCAGTAACAGTTCAGTGAAAGCAAACTGACAAGTTTAGGCAGCTTTCAGAACATAAAGGAGAAAGGCTGACAGCTTTTGTGAACCTTTTTGCTTTCAACTGAAATCAAAGGGAACCCTTGCTCTCTGGCCCTGAATGTCATAATATTGTTATGTCTAGAGCCATTGAAATGTCTGACAAGGCTGTCGATTAAAAATGAGAATCATTGGGCCATATTTGCTGTCATAAGGTGAAGGGTAGTTTGAAAAGTATGGCATGAAGTATTCCAAAGGATGATAGGGCTTAGACATTATTAACATTTCAAATGATGGGTGCAGCCATTTGCTGCAATTCACTTCTTACCTTATTTCAGCATGTAACTTCATTTTAAAAATTCCCCTTTATTTGTAATGTTTTGTAAGGTGCTAAATTTAAAATTCTGAAGGAACTACCAGCTGATACTATTGATCATATTATTTGGAAACCGTTCTGTGTGTTGCACACGTCCTTTGTAGATGATGGGATAATGAGTGAAATGACACCCATTCATCTTTCTAAATCTGTAATACCTGGGAGTTCTATTTGACCTTCAGAAAACCACATCCACAAAAATGGTACTTCTAGTTTCCTAATAATTTTTAGAAGACATATTACCATACTGAGATAAAATAGTTTTACTTCCTTAGGCCAAATTCCTGTTACAACATGAAACAGGCAAATGCAATTAGTATAAAAAAACCTCAGTCATGGTATCTCAGAGTTTAAAGGAATAACCCTTAGGAATTAGCTTGCATAATTTCTTATCCACTGCTTTATAGGCAGACCTCACTTAATATGGCTGACGTGTTGCCCAGCAGACTCTGATGAACAGTCATAATACAGAAGAAGTCACTGCATTGTCAGCAAGCCCATTCAGTATCTGTAAAGCTCCATCATTAAAAATTTTCTTATATTGATCAAATACTTATTTATCTGTAACTCACTCATTTACCCGATGCCTTCTGAAATCAAAGTTCTATATCTTTGCTTTCTTCATATTTTGCATTTTTCTGCATGTAAGAAAAAACAACAAAACATCAACGGTGTATTGACTGAATTGAGAACTGTTCTCACGAAATGGGAAGTCTAATATAAAGCATGGTATTAACTCAGTGTCTCAAAGATATTAGCTTTCAAGTCTCTGCCTTTTTCTCATAGCTGCTGATGGAGCCTCAAGCCATAGCTTTTACCTCATTATTCTACTTGGAGGGAGGGAAAACAAAGACTTACATCTACAAAGTTTGTAAGATCTAAAAAAAATTTTTCTGTAAAGACTTGCCCAACAATTTTTTCTTATATCTCATTGGCCTTGGCTAACATGATGTTTGAGAAAAATGATTTTTATATCTGGGCACATTGCCATACCCAATGAAAGTGCAATTCTGTTAATAAAGAAGTAGGGTAAATGGATATAGCGTTGGCCACCTGGCCACATTAACCTTCGAGTATTTTGGGACAGCTACATGTTTTCTCTTTCCAAGCTACCCTGGACATTATTTTTGACATCCCTCATTAAAAGTGTCATCATCTTCACAAAATGAAGTCTCTTCTTAAAATGTGGCATGTACAACTAGACATAATATAGTTGTGGTCAGACAGTGGCAATACTGAATTTTGTCCTGCAGTTACTGAATTTCTATTTAGGCAGCCAGGCATTGAGAAAACTGTTTGGCCCAAATTGAACACGCACACAGCCAATGCCATCTGAAATTTTTCACATGGAATAAACCAAAGCTGTGATCACCCTACCTCATATTTATTTTTTAATCAACTTTATCAGAATATAATTTTCATATAATAAAATGTACCCATTTTAAGTGTAAAATTTGTTGAGCTTTGGCAAATGTAAACAATTGTATAATCCCCATGAATAAGACAAAACATTTTCATCACTCCAAAAGTTCTGTTATGTTCCTTTCTTCTCAATTCCACCACCACCTGTCCCAGAAGACTGCCAATAAATTTCCAGTACCCCAGGTTTACTTTGTCCAGTCTACAACTTTATATAAATGGTATCATACACATATATTCTTTTTGACCCTGGCCTCTTTTGCACAGTGTGTTTTTAAAATTTATTTATGTTAATGTGTATAGCATTAAATTGTTTTTGATTATTGCTGAGTATATGCAACATACTATAGTTTGCTTATTCATTCTCTTGATGAGAATGAATTTTCATTATTTTCAGTTTAGAGCTATTACAATTCAACCTGATGTGAATATTCACATACAAAACTTTTTTAAATGGTTTTCTTTTATCTTAGCAAATATTTCGGTGTGGGATTGCTGGGTTACATAGCAAGCATGTGTTCAACTTTATAAGAAAATTGTCGCAGCCACTGACCAACAATGACCGCGGAATGCTGTGGATGGCTCATCAAAACACGAGAAAAACATACACAGAGACAACCAGTTCCTGTGGGGAAATAGGGATGGAATGGCCACTCTCTCTAGTGGAGAGCACCATGGCCACCCTTCCCAGGGGAGAGCACCCATTCCCCCTCCGAAGAGGCTTTTTATTGGGTTCGTTTGCATAAGAATTCAGGTAAAGCTCATTGTTCATTGCCAGGGAGTAAGGATCAAACGATAGAGAACAAGGAAGTCTGAGGGCCTATTCTGAGTCAGGGTCAGATAGCTAAAGAGCTGTAAAAAACTTTAAGGAACAAACTTACTTCTTCCTTGGACCCTTATCATTTAATTGAGAGCATTCTAAACAAAGCAGGTTTCACAGGATTTTGCATATTTTTTCTTAGGCCTGATCACCCAGGGAACCTGCCCTTTCCAGCACAGGGCTATACCACCCTCTGTCATTGTTTCGGGCTTAGGTGGAGCAAGGGAAGTAAGGCAGACAAGAGATTAGGAGATTTTCTCGCAGACAATGAGGACTCAGGCAATGTCAAATCCGAGGGGCGAGGGTCCATCACCCCCTTTTGCTGTAGCCCCCAAAGTCCTTCTTTGGGGGCCTCACATGTGATTGTGCCTGTCTTAGATCGTTCCCCCCCTTGGGGAATCTTACCTGTCATTGGCTAACTGACCAAGCATTGGGGACCAGGCAGGGTGAAGTAAAAGGAGCAGAAGCAGCGCCCCTGCCAGGGAGATAAGCTTTGTCTCCTTAGTGGCTTCTGGTCTGAGAGTCGCTCACTCAGCCTTAGCCACAGGGAGGTTATAGCTTCTGATACCGGACAGGGCGGTTCCCAACAGAAAATGTCAATCTGCTTTACAAAATGGTTGTATCACAGTATTGTCACAGAGTCCCCTTGCTCCACGTCATTAGAACACCTGCATTGTTGGTCTTTATTTAATATTTTAATATGTCTTTCATTGTAGTTTTAATTTTTAGTTTCCTGATAATCAGTGACTTTGATCAGTGTGCTTGTTAGCACAATAAGTCTAAGTTAAAAGTTGTTTGTTTTCTTTTTCCTGTGGACATCAAATTAGCTGACAAGATTTGGTAAAAGATGTTTTTTTTATTCATTCACCTTGACAACATTGTTAAAAATTAATTGATTATACAAAATTGACTCTATTAACTACTTTATTCTGTTTTAGTGATCTATTTCTCTAAAGCACTATAACATAATTGATTACATTGATTTCACAGTAAGTCTTGAAATCAAAAAATGTTACTACTCCAAATTTTGTCTTTCAAAACTATGTTGGATTTTTAATGTCCTTTGAAATTCAATATAAATTTTGGAGTAAACTTGCTGATTTCTACAGCAGAGCCAATTAGAATGTTGATCAAGATCATGTTAAATGTATAAAGTAATTTGGGGAGATATGAAATCTTAACAATGCTGTGCCTGCCAATTCATCAACCTGGCAGATCTCTTCATTTATTTATATCTTCTTTCATTTTTCCAGGACCTCAAATGTAAAGCTCTGTTATGTGTATACACATTTAGGACTGTTATATCTTTTTAATCCTCACTTGAGGATTTTTTTTATTATTATTGATTTTAGGAAGGGGCGGGAGACAGAGAGATAGTCAGTGAGAGAGAGAAACATCTGCTGGGTGCCCCCTTTGTGCTGCCCAACTGGAGATGGAACCTGGAGCCTAAGTAGTGTCCTGACAGGGATCGAACATGCAACCTTTCTTGTGCACAGGACCACACTCCAGCCACCTGAACCACCTAGCCAGGGCTACGGCAGTTATAGCTTCATAATAATTTACCTTCTTTATCATTATAAGAATATCTTTTCTTACATCCCTACTAATATTTCTTGTCCTGAAGCTTATTTCGTCTAAAGTCAGTGTAGCCACACCAACTTTTGTCATGTCTTACTTTTAACCAGTCTGTCTTTATATTTAAAGTATATTGTACATAATGTATAGTGGATTCTGCTTCCTAACCCCTCTAACTTTTTACTTGTATGTTGTCTTAATTTATATTTAACCTAAATATTAATATGTTTGGCTTACTGTTGCCATAATCATATTTTTTTCATTTTTTTCTATCCCATCCCCTTTTTTGTGTTACCTGATTATTATTTTTAGTGTTCATTTTGTTTCCACTTTTAAATTATTAGCTATACATTCTTTTTTGCCTTCTCCCCATCCCAGTGGTTACTCTCCCGTTTACACTGTACATTTTTAACTTATTTCAAAGGACATTCAAGTAAAATTGAGCCACTTCAAATACAATGTAAACACTTTATGACAATATACTTTCATTTTTCTCTCCCACCCTTTGTGCTATTATAAGATACTTAAGTCTGTGATTCCTATAGATCAGGTAATATATTATTATTATTATTTTATATAGCCATCTATCTTTTTAAAATATTGGAAAAGAAAAAAAATATTTTTTATATATCTCCATATTTTTTAATACTAGTTCTCTCCATTCTTGTTTTCCTCCTTGTGGATCTGAGTTTCAACCTGGTAACTTTTATTTCAGCCTAAGGATATCTTTTAATATTTCTTTCAAGTTCATTGGTAATAAATTGTTTCTTTTTTTCATTTTTTCTTCTTGTTTTATTTTTTCCTTCATTTTAAAGGATTTTTTCCTTTAAAGTGTCTTTGGTTTCCACTTAATTGTCAGTCATCTCTTTAATGGAACAATTCTATAGGTTCACTGCTCGCATTTTTTTCCGATAAATCATTCTTATGCTTGTTTTCCTATATGTATAATTCTTATTTATTTTCTCAGAAAGCCTTGAAGAGCTTTTATTTACCACTGGTTTTAAGAAATGTAATTATTATATGCCCAAGTGTAGTTATCTTTGTATTTATACTACATGGTGTTGCTTAGACTTTTGGATTTGTAGATGGTTGTATCTCAGCAAATCTGGATATTTTTCTACCATTATTTTAAATTTAAATATTTTCCTTCTTCCCACCTCAAAAAACTGAGACTCCGATTTAAATATGTTAGATAGCTTCACATTGCTTCACAGGTTGCTGAGTTTGTTCTTTTATTTCCACCTTTCATTTTTCACCATGCTTTGGTTTGGATGGTTCCTATTACTATGATTTTAAAATTACTGATCTTTTGTTCTGTAGCTTCTAATCTAGTATTAAGCCCTCTTTGCAAGTTTCCATTGTAGGCATTGTATTTTGGGGGAGCGGTTAGGAGATTGGTTTGGTTATTTTAAATTTATAGATAGATAGATAGATAGATAGATAGATAGATAGATAGATAGATAGTTTCTGCTCAATTTGCCCATAATTATCTTAAAATTCTTAATTTTTTTAGAAATCTGTCAAACTAATGTGCCATCTTACTCATTTTGGAGTTTGATTCTATCATCTTATTTATCTCCTGGTTATATGTTAGATTTTTATGCTTCTTCAGAATTTTTTTTTTAGATTGTGACTGTTACATGGCTGCACATATGGATTTTTCTTTTTTGTATTTCTTTAAAAGTATGTTGTGCTTTTCACTGGCATGCAGTTCATTTATTGATAGATCCCAGCGGTCCTTCACCTTGTGTTTCCTGATAATGTTTCTTTACCCAGCCTTGCTGAGCTTCATCATGTGCATGCCCAGCTTAATGTGCATCTGGGAGCTCCAGGGGACATCCGTGCAGCTACCTGGAGGACTTGCTGGGTGCAACCCCTACTTCCCCGTACTCTGTCCTGCAAAAACCAGCAGCCTCAGTCTCCTCAGACTTTGATGTCTGTCTTTTCAGCTGAGCACACCTACAATGCTTCTTCACTTTCTGGAAGGTGTTTCTTCTCTGAAAGCTTAGAAAATCCTAAAATTCAGATTGTTTGTTTACTTTCTTCAGGGTTTACAATATTATACCTCCTAAAAATAAGAGGTGGAGAACTAATCCTGTACTTGTAACTTCATCATGGCTGAAAGTATGTATCCTCTCGGCATCTAAAGGCAAGACTTCACATTTAATCCTAGTAATTTTTAACCTTATAGGTTAAAATTCATCTTTTTAACAAGTCTGTATTATTTGACTATTATGTCAGTAGCTAACTCCAAGCATTTTATTGGCTACATATTTTCAAGTGGCCACCTTGTTTCTGTCAGTTAAGAACAGGCCCATGAACAGTGGCCAAGCTGTGTACAAAAAAGTAAGTGCTACAACTCCTTGGGATTATGAGGGTGAATTTTGTTGACTAATCACTTAGGTCTAAATTTTGGACTGACCTCTTAGTAGCTTATTGCCTAGAGTTACTTAACCTCTCCTTTTTTAACTGTAAAAAGGAGATAATTATAACACCCAGCTCATGTGATAAATAAAATAGTTAGTATGTATGCTACATATATAATACATATGATACAGTATATAGAACAATGTCCATGATATACCTACAATGCACTTTATTACTATTATTACTTCTGACCGGAACTGTAAACTATCCATATTTTGACCTCTTATCTACCTATATAATTTCAAATTAGTTTGTTTTTCTGCATATACCATATATTTTCATTAACAATGCTTCACAACCTAGGTCGTGAGTCACTATTTTTATGAATCTTCCTCAAAGATATTTCTGATGTATGACATCATCAAGGCTATGGTCCAGAGTGCTTTTTATTTCTCACCCAAATTAGTCATTGATATGTGGAATCAAAGAGGACTAGAAATTCAAATCTGTGAAATGCTACAGGAAGCTAATGCATGGGCCATTGGAAGATTGCATGCATTCACCTGGAAAGGTTTTTCAAAATACCTATGTCCATGTCCCTTTTTGTTCTTCAATCATCACTCTCCTCACCCACCCAACAAGGTGGCCCTCATATGTGTAAGTTTGAAAAGTATGTTCCTGTGTTTCTGATACGCAGTTCCCCCTTTCTCTACAATGTAAAAACCATAGTAGCCAACGTCTATCTCCAGAGTGACATTTTCCAGTACTAGCACTGAATAAGACATTTATTTACCTTACTGGTTTTCAATTTAGGTCTCATTTTCACATTTTTTTCTGCAAAGATATCACATGGCAAAAAATGTCAAATTTCTTGTTGAAACCCCCTCTATACAATGGGGGTTTCAGCATCATTCAGCATATCTGCAGCATCATTTCTACCTACCAACTAGTTAGACTTATGAACATGAAAAATAAAAGGACATTTCAATACTTTCATTGTAGTTTATCTTGTATTTTAGGTATCTGCTCCTTCTTTCTAGATATTCAGAAATTATATTTAATAATACATTCCAGATTTGTAAAGCTTTACATGTTGTATGAAACTGCTGAATGCATATTGTCTGTGGTTATACAGGCTTGATTTATTTATGTCTGTGCCAAACATGATTTTTTTTTTATTTTACAGAGTACAGCAGCTCTGTATCAGGAAACTGAAAATAATAAAATATTAATACTGTTAAATTATGAAATTTTAAGCAGCACTGATTTTTAAATCTTTAACATTTTCCTATGTAGATATTTCTTATTTATAAGAGGAAATATATGCTGGAGAGTTAATAAGGGTTATACTTTACCATGTAAGACATTAGTTATATTAATGTATATGATTTTTAACATTACATAAAATATTAAAATAGCCAATAGACTTTATACTGAACTGCTTAAAAACATTTTATTGCAGAACTGAAATATTTTGTCAGCATCTTACACTTTAGGTAAATATAACAAAATAAAATTAATATTTATTATATGTTTACTGTAAGTACAGAGGTAAAATAAATCAATGTTTTTCTTATACATTTTAACATAATTTTGATGATGAAGATTTGTTCTAGGTAATTATTTAAAACTTAATATGTATAGTTGTTTCTTATGTGAAACACCTATATTAGCTCTATTTGACAATTCAAATTTTATTTGGGGGTAGAAAAGCAGGCAGACACAAGATATAGTTCTTCTATATGGAAGAATGAATTTAGTAACAAGTAGATATAGCATTTTTTCTAAAAACATTTTCTGCATTTGATAATTTCTTAAGTTAATATTTATACTTAATCTCAAATAAAGAATAAAAATTTTTATAACTAATTTAATCAGTGTGTATAAGTGCTCTATTTAACACAAAATATATTTTAATGTCTTATATGTTTACTCACATCTATAAAGGTAACGTTCCAGAGCTATAAGTAGTTTAGATAGCTTTTCAATTCTCTTAAACAAGAGCTCCTCAAAATATAAATAGTCTAATTTAAATAGTTAGAAATTAATTCTTTATTATAGAAGGTCATCAATTTGTCAACTTTAGTGTGAATAAGGTTCAAAGAATGACAGAGTGGACATTTCTGCTCAGGATGTCTCATTGGCGGAGCCACAGATGATCGCAAATTTGGGACCCTGAGACCAGCAGCAGGTATTGGCAGCAGCAGCCCCATTGTCAGAATGTTGATGCCACCTGTCAGTATGATAACATTGCTCTGTTTTGAAAGATGATCCTCAGTGCCCTAGTTTTCCTATTAACCCACTTAGCCCCACACTGCTCACTTGCTCTTCTCTTGGGCCAACTACTGCGTCTTGTCCTATCTTTCACACAGTATCTTAAAGGCTTTTGGTGGAAGCTCTTAATTTAGGGTATTGGTACCACAGGAGGGAAGTGTCTTAGAGAACTGAAGTATTATTATATGTTTCCACCTTCCAGGATAAAAGCATGCTGTTTGGATAAAAGCTGAAAATGGTTCTGGGAAATAGTACTAGATGAAAATAGATAAATAAGTGAAGTCCTATTAAGATACCTTTTCAAATGTTTTGTGCAACAATATGACATTATTTCAAGCTTTAAAAATTGAGCAGTTTGAAGACTAAGCATGTGCCAGGTAATCTAAGGCAAAAATCCTCATGCTTGTTAGATAAACACTGGTAGGCAGAAATCTTTTTACACAATATTTTGAGAACATAATGGGAATTCATACACCTAGTGTACATCTAACTTAGACTGCATTAACATATTTAGTGTAGAACTAAGTTCTATATTAAACTAAATTCAGAAATGAATAATAGCCCACCCACACAGTAATCCATGTTTATAAGAAAGTATTATTTTTTGAGCAAAACATGACAAATATTGAGATTGTTATATTTAAAGAGATATTTGAAGGCCAGAAATCTGAACTGAATACAACCAAAATTAATTTATCCCTAACCATCAGCATATAGTTTAATATAGTTTCTCATAACAGCTTTAAACTTTTCATTTATTGTGAAATCAATTTCCAGTCTGAAACAGAGATTGGCAAAGAATGACCCACTACTTGTTCTTGAAAGTGAGTTTTATTCAAACATAACCAGGCTCTTACTTATGTAATGTCTCTGACTGCTTTCGTGATACAACTGAGCTGAGTAGTTCTACCCGAGACCCTGTGTTCCACAAAAATATTTATTGTCTGCTTTTACATAAACAATTGGATGACTTCTGGACTAAATCACAAAACCATGTCTATTTTGAAGCTCAAATTTATTATAATATAAAGAGAATGGGTATTATAAGAAATTTATGTTCAATATTTTTATTTGGGAATTTTACAGATAAATAAGTAGTGTACCTAATTGAGTTTTGTGAAAAATTTGTGCTATGTTTGAAAAAAAGTCCTGTAGTTGATTAGGAATGAGATTTCTCTTTTCCCCTTCTTGAGAACCAGTAATATTTCAGAATAATAAGAATTTGAAAATTTATTCAATAAATAACCCCTTTAATTTCTTAAATTTATTGTTTACTAAGTTTCTTTGATCTCTTCTTCTCCCATCATAAATCATTTCAAAAAATAGTTTGTGGGATATTAGTGTTTACCAGAAGAAAGTGGTAAAAATGCTATTCTAAAAATATGCAATTCTCAAATGTGAACATATACAGGTTAAAGTAGCTTAACTGAAATCATAGAATCATAGATTATACATTTTAAAGAGCCATATAGTTTATTTAATGCAATTGTCAATCTTAGCTGAAGATTACAAAACAAAAAACTCAATAATTAAAGTATGCTGCTCTTATTTTGCTGTATGGGAAATGGCTAATAACAAGTACTTAAAAGTTTAACAAAATGCATTTAGTGGACTGTGTACTTGGGTTTGCTTCACTCACTGTAGGCAAAGAGGCATCATTATACCATGATAAATGATAAAATAATTTGATTCTTCATATTGCATTAAATTAGTACTATAATTATTTTGTGTGTTTTTTTTGAAAATTTTTATTGTTGTTAAAGTACAGTTGTCTTCCTTACTCCCCTACTATTCCCCCCACCTCAGCCACATGGCTATAATTAATTTTAATAGGCTATGTATGAGTCCCTAACTACCTCCAGATTACTGTAGAACTAAGCATTGAAAGCGCTCTCTCTATATTTTGTTATTTTAGGGGTGATATCAGTTTAATTATGCAGATAATCCAAGTAGATTTTTATTTTTCCTCTGGGATATCACTTTCATTTTAAAGGCTTAAATGCTTCTTATCACTGCTTATGAATAGAATTAATTGAATCTGGAATGATGTTTGTAATACTGTGTGATGGAATACATTTAGTAAAGGAGTTGACATCCATGTATGCATTGGTCAAAATTACTGAATCTGAAAAATACTGATGGGTATAAGTTCAAAAAGACAAAATATTTACTTCCATTCAACATTTTATTTTAAATGTAGCCACTCTTCTATGGATTGTCAGTTGATTTTAAATACTTGTTTGGGAAATCCATTCATTAATTTATTAAACAAATATGTGTTGAGAATTTACTATGTATCTTTTTAGAATATAAATCCACAAGGTCATGATCTTGTTTTGTGTCCCTATTGCCTGGCATATAGTAGTTACCCAACACTATACATTAAAAGAATAAATGGTTCTAAACAGTAGAGCCTTGTCAGCATAAGCTGAAAGAGCCTTAGTATTCTAATGGTTTAGAGAGTAAAGGCTTCTGTTGCACTGTATAGAAAGCACACAACAGAGGTAAATACAGAGACTGTAAGATCACTTACGAAAAGAACTAACCCGCATTTTAGGAGAGGGATCAGTGAAGACTACCTTGCAACCACTTGTTTACTTTCTAATTCTATTGATTTCTCTATTTCTGGCATGTCATATAAATGAAATTGTATAATAATCATATAAATAGAATAATGCAGTATATTATCTTTTGTGACTAGTTTCTTCCACCTAGTATCATATTTCAAGGTTTTCATATTTCTTGTGGCAGCATGTATCATTACTTCATTCCTTTTTATGGACAAATAATTTTCCAATATGTGGGTATTTGTTTCATGTCTTACATGAAAATCATGATTTTTGTATGTTCCATATTCTATATATTAGCATAAAGGACTCTGGACCCAATGTATAGTTTCTTAACACCCTACTACCTGTGAATCACTTAAGAATTACTAGTAATCACCTCTGTTCTACTTCTATAGATCTCAGTGTACCATGAAATCTCAAAGGTTTCATTTGGCTTTAGAATTCAGTTACAGCCTTTTGACTTTAGCTTCAGACAAATAAAGTCTTTGTATTGTTTTGTAGGAAACATTTTTCTCTTCCCTGGAGCCAGTGTTTAATGTCATAGAGTATGACCCTGACAAAAAAAGCCTGCCCTCTGACCTGACCTCTAGCCTCCATTGCTCTTCTCCTGTCCTATTTTCCGAAGGGTTAGTTTTGTTTTCAGCCTAAGTAAGACTTAATACATACTAGAATTGCATTCTCAAGATAAAATTTTAAAAAGGCTCTTCACAGTTATCTTGTTTACATGAATGTAAAGAGATGAAAATTCATTCATTTGCTCAGGTTACCCTTCATTCTAGATCTATTCCTTCTTGGATCTAAACATTCACTCTGCTAAGTATAGTCATGGCAAGTAATTAGAGAATTTAAAAAATGAAATAAAATTTCATTGAAACAAATACAACCCAAATTATCTTGAATTCAGTGAGAGAATACCTAGGTAGGCTGATAAAATTTCAATTAATGTACTATCTTTAATTCCAGTAGTTTATATTTTATACTTTGCTTACTCTAATTAGTTTATGGTCCACAGTATTTTTAATTAGAAGTATTGGTAATCTGTCCCCTGTAGCATTTTATTTAGTGTGTTTATGGTTCCAGGCTAATCATCTTAATGACACAGTGATGGAAATTACTATTTAACAGAAATGAAATGGAATACATATTAGGGTAAAAAGGTTTGTTTTGTTTTTAATAAAAGAATGATCTGTGGTTAGAATATAGTATTAAAATTATCAGTAAGTTGAGGAGTGTAGCTTTGAAGTTCTATCAGTAGCAAACATCTGATCTTATGATTTAGTTCTAACCATTAGAGGTAGAGTCTATGATAAAGGTCACATAGTTACCCTAAAAAGTGGCCAACCTATTGAAAACAGTTCAGGTTGCAGGACTGAGTGGAAACAGTGAAGGGATTAAGGGGAAAAAATCTCACAGACACAGACAAAACTATGATGACTACCTGAGGGAAAGGGAGGTGGGAGGTGGTAAAAGAAGGTAGGGGGGTGATAACTGGTGATGGAAGGAGACTTGACTTGGGTGATGGAACCACGATATAATATACAAATGATTCATTGTAGAATTGTTCATTTGAAAACTGTATGATTTTTATTAAGCAATGTCACTCCAATAAATTCAATAAAAAAGGAGTTTAAATTATACTAATAATAGTGCTGAAACTGACTAAAATAGATATTACTACTGTGAAAAATTATGTGAGAAAATCACTGTAAGCATTGTGTGTCTACAATTACCATGAAATTAATTATTAGGGATGGGAGTAGATGGGTGAAGATTAGTCTAGTTCATTTTTTGTATTCTTGCCTTGTGTATACATTTATTCTTTTTATTTTTTATTTTTTTTCTTGTTCACCTACAGTTGTCCCCATTTTCTCTCCACCACTCTCCCCTGCCCTACATACCCTCACCTCCCACACTCAATCCTACACCCCAGCTGGCTTTGTCCATGGGTCCTTTATACATGTTCCTTGATAACCTTTCCCTTCTTTCCCCCATTATATCCTTCCCACCTCCCCTGTGGTTACTAGCAGGTTGGCGTCCTAGGCCCATAACTAAGGGGTTGATGGATTGAAAGCTTTGTGTGTAGTATATTTCAAAGGAATGGCACTTACTTGCAGTCTTTATAGTGATGGTGGCATTTTCCTTAAAGATATTTTTTCCTCAATAGTTTTAAACGGTTTTGTAATTAAATGAAACATAGATTTTTGTATTTCATGGCATTGACAAATGTATACCTATTGGAACTTCAGTATTAGAGTGCCTAACCTCCAGCAATGTCTGTGACTAAATCTTATATGGCACAAGAATAACATATTCCAAATTAGGGTGGAATATATTTGAGCTTCTATAAGTTTTTAGATATAAAATCATGTATATTGAAAAAATAATAGCTAACTAGTGTCTCTAATATCAGGTAGATTTATGGAAAGTTTGAGCAAATAAAAATGACCAGATTCTCAATTCTCAATGTGTTTATCATACCCTTATTGGTCAATTCAAATGTTTTATGGAAGGTGGAAGATTATGATTTCTTTTCAAAATTTGGTTAAATATATTCAGAGTCCCTCCAGAAAAATGTGCATGTACATAGATAAGTTCAGAAGGTTGATGGGTCTCCTGGAGCTTTCACAGATCCCTTAGGGATTTCAGGGATTGGGGTTAAACGAGGCATAACTACAACATTAAGTGTTATTTAGCCTTTCTAACAAGGCTGGGTATTTTTAAAGGTCAAATGGGAGTAAGAGTGTGAGTATTCTTCAGGGTAAATCCTATAAAGTGTTTGGAATAAACATTGACATATAGTAAGCAAACAATGCACTGTAGACTTTTAGAATAAAATGTTATGGAATTATATTGTTCTATTTATTTATTGCCCACTTTTCCAGTACTATTAGCATTCTCACAACTGAGGAATGTCTGCTCTTAAACACAAATTATACTTTTAGTATTTTGAGCAAATCTTCCTCTATTATTTTCAACTGTTGGTATGGCCTCAGTTTAATATTTTTCTTTACCCTAAATAACTACATTTGAATGAGTTTCACATATTCAAAAAATGAAACAATTCCTGAACATGTAATTAAACTAAGATATAAATCTTTTGGAGACCATAGGAGGTCTGAAAATGGGTAAATGGAAGAAAAAATTAAGCATTTAACCTGACTTTCCTATAAAAACTGTACCACAGGGAAATTTTCTCTTTATGGAAGTATTCTAGCTAATACATAAAGAAGGAATGACAGAAATAAAATATCACAATTTTGTAATTCTCAATGAAATAATAAATAAGCAATGATATACATTGAAAAGAAAGAGAGGGAAGGAGAGAGAAAAAATTGAGAGAGAAAAAAACATGCATTATGTGTCTCTTGAGGGAAGTAAACAGCACTGACGAAGGGTTCTTGTGAAATCTGCATCTAATTGTATCAATACTCTGGATCCGTAAACTATCAATTTACAAAGAACACAGAAGGCAGGTGAGTATTTTAAATGACACCATGAGAATGGAATCAGCAACAGCCATACTGTAAAAAACTCTGAAACAAACGACCAACTTCTTAGAAAATAAATAACAGTAAATAATACAAGAGAGAGGGACCTATAGAATAAAGGAGACAAAATATCTCTCAAACAAATGTAATGTTTTCATGATTTTGACTTGATGAAATTAATCATTAAGTAAAACAAAACAAAACAATACAAAGAAGATAATATTAAGGAATTATCTTAAAATGTTTTCAGTGGAATTATAGTGTTACATGTATAATATAGAAAAAGACTATAGGTAAAACACAGAAAGCCCCCAAATTGGTGAGTTTTTAAACCTGGGTGATGGGTACCTGAAATTTTATTATCCTATTCTCTTTTTACTTGTTTATATATTAAAATTTTTCGTAATAAAATTTTTATTAAAATTGTCTAACACTAAATTTCACACCTGTCGCAGGCTCAGTGAAGTTTTCTATAACATATTAAAGTACATGTCTATATACCACTAAAATAGATTTATTTGCAATGTATGAGCTAGATATGGAATTGTTTTACTCTGTGAGTGATTACCAAAGCTGGTTTAGTGATTAAATTTTATTTTATTCAGAATATTACATTAACTTGTTTTATAAAGTAGTTGTTTATGTACTTTTTCATTTAATAATACATAAATAACCGTAAGGAACACTCTATTAAAGAAATTTTATGGTGAATAAGTCTGCATATAGGTATTTTATCTACATACTTATATACTTAAATATAACCTATATATTTGCATTAGCGATATAGATTTTCTTATACCTATTTATCTAAAGTCAAAGGTGAGTATAGTATATAAACTTGTATATGTTTGTATATTTCCACAAAAGAAAAAAACTAGGATCAGAAGAAGACACAATAATACCAAATTTCAAAATGGGGTCTATTATTGAAGGTTTTCTTTATATTTCAATTTATAGTCTACAAAAATTAAGTCTACCAGCAAAGTTAGGGCAATTTGAGTGATATTTATGATAATGGTGAGTTATAATTCTTTTCCTTTTTCTTATGCTTTAAAGAGGTTTATTTTTGCATTTATATGAACTGGATCTATTTTAACTGACACCATGAGAATGGTACACATCAATGTTCTGTCTTATTATACTCTTGAGTAAGATGATGAAAGATGAGATGGGAAATTGAATGATAAGAATAATCAGATTAGTAAATGGTCATTCAGTGACCACACTGAAAGTGTACTCCTGATCATGAATAGATGTGACTTGGTGGGAGGTCCCCAGCTCGACACAGGACTCTGACCTTTGCTACAGTCCATTCAACATGACCTAGATAAGGCCTGAGAGTAGTAGCTCATTATTTTTCCCCTTTTACATAGTGATAGAACAAAAAGTTACATTTCCTACTCCCAGGCTTATTTATAATTTCCTTATGAAAAATAAACTTGGTAATAGCAATGAAGTTTCATTATACAAAGTATGAGAGATTATGATTTGGTAATACAAGTATGAATAATTCCTATTTAATCTTCAGTGCATAAACTAAAAAGTTTATGTACAAAATGTAAGGCTAAAGTACACATCTCTACTGATTGTTTTGTTAACAGAAGAAGCAAAGGAACCGAAAACCTAATTTATACTATGAAGTTAAATTAATCAAGGAAACTAAACAAAATGTCTTCCACATTGAAAGTACTCTTCAAGTTTTTCAACATTACATTTCAAGAGGACTCCTCAAATGAATATATAATCAATGCCATCAGTAAAAGCTCAGTTTAGGACAGAAACAAAGGCATGTTTCCATCTCAGATTCAAAACAAGAAATCACCATTATACTAAAAATGAGAACACAAAGAGTAGGAATATTTACCTCCAGAAATATTTACGTACCTTGTACAGAATATTAGTGTAACAGGGTCTCAATTGCTTTCCTATAAAAAATAATTCACTTGCTAAAGTAATACATCTTGAGAGGGCCTGTTCTGAACCCATTCATTACCCAACAATAGATTACTAATCCAGATGCTAAAGTTGATTCCTTCTGGATCATCTGTTTATTATTATTAGAGCTTAATGCAGAGACTGGTGCATGACAACCACACAGCCAATGTTTCCACGGTACATGGAGTATACTACATATTCAATATTTGTTATTAATCCTATGAATAGTAACAATCAAAACCTACTGAATGGTAACAGTGTGACAAACATCTTTCAGTGTTTGACATGCCTTTCCCCTCTAATCATCACAACAACTCTGAGGTGGGGTTTATTCATTTCCCCATCATACAAACAAGTAAATTAAGATCTACAGAAGTTAAAAGACTTTTTTCCAAGAAGACAGTTTCTAATGGCATAATCTATAATTTGACCAATGTAATCTGACTCAAGAATATAGTGCTTTTAGCTACCACATTTTGCTGCCTCTATGTGAACAATGAACACTTGCTTAATAAAAGAATGAATCACCTGATCATATATACCACTCAGACTTACAAATTTAATTTTAAAATTTAGTGTCTTTTGTTTCCCTGTGATATATAGTAAACACTATTTAGGAACACTAAAGCTGTTGTCTCCAATCTATTTTGTGAACACATCATTTGTTAAAAATATCTGACCAAGTATTGTCAGTATAATTATATGATATCTGTCCAGAAAATACCCAGCCATGTAATGTGAAAAATAGAGACAATTATTAAAGAAGACACAAGATACAAGAAACATTTTACACAGGACAATGACACCTCACTCCCCTTCAAAGTAGGCACCTTGGGGCCTCACACAGTTCTCTTAGTGTCTCTTCCACTGTTCAAAATACTTTGCAAAATCCTTTGTTGGAATCCCAACAGCTGCCTCATTGTATTTTCCTGAATCTCATTGATGGTCTGAAATCTCTTCCCTTTCAAAGGTGATTTTAGCTTTGGGAAAAGCCAGAAGTCACAGGGCGCAAAATCTGGGCTGTAGGGGGGATGAGTCACCTGGGTGATTTGATGTTTCACAAAAATCTCCACACAAGACTTGATGTATGGGCAGTGCATTGTTGTGATGAAGCCACCAATCACCAGTTGCCCACAGCTGTGGCCATTTCCATTGAATTGCATCTCTCAACCAAGGGAGAGCATAGAGGTAGTGCTCCTTATTAATTGTTTGGCCTGGAGGGGCATACTCGTGATAGACAACAATCACAAGACACAGTTAAGGTGGTCTTGATCTTGACTCTACTTCACCACACCTTCTTTGGGCACAGAGAGCCAGTCAACTTCCATTGGAATGAATGGGCCTTTGTTTCTGGATCATAGCTGTAGACTCACAGTTCACCTCTGGTTATGACTTTCTTGAGGAAGTCTGGTTCATTGGTAGCAGTTTGAATCAAGTCATTAAATACTGCAGCATGATGTTCCTGATGTTCCTTCTGCTTTGGTAGCAGAAGCTGCAGAATGAATTTTGCCATGGCTTGTTTTATGCCAAGATCCTGCATCAAAATCTTGGACACAGTAGTTTTGAGAATCCCCAGACCAGCATCTATTTCTTGCACCGTCAGTCACTGATCCTTGTTGATTACAGCCTGTACATGTTCAACATTCTCAGGTGTTCTGCTTGTCGCAGGCCTTCCAGAACATGGATCACTTTCAATAGATTCTTGACCACCTTTGAAGCCTTTGTGCCACACTTTTATTTGCACTGCACTCATTGCATTGTCCCCAAAAGCCTTTTGAATCATCTGAATAGTTTCCACAAAGTAATATTCAAGTTCAATGCAAAATTTGATGCAGACTTGTTGCTCTACTTGCTCAGTCATTTTGAATGTGACAACCACAAAATACACATGCTCACTCAATGGCATCTACCACCCCCACTGACTAGTACAGTGAACTCATCATTCTTCACACATACACATTCCAGTCTAATGTCCTTGTCTGTCAGGTTACATCAATACCACAAGAACTGTTCTCATTATATTAACAATGGCTGGAATTTTTCTGGACAGACCTCATATTTATTAACTGACATAAAAAATAAAAATTACATTCTAGTACATTCATATGTAATTCATATACCAGTACTACTATACTATTGTATTAACCTATTATGTAAAAAAAAAGAACTCTACCTACTTATGTATTTATTTATTTATTTTACTCAGAACTCAGTGGATCATCTCCTATAGCCATTGAGTTGCATTCAACTTTGAAGACTACTACTTAATAGAATGTAATAACCTTTTTTAAAAAGCATTAACCTAGAGAACTTTATACTTTCACATCCACTGCTCTCACACACATAAAAATCAGATATGAATTAAGTAATTTTAAATAAAAAAAGTATTTTAAATGTAGATGATAAGGCTCATGTTCTCATAAAATAGGAATTTTGGAAATATGAATTTTTAGAGACTCCTTTGTTCTTACATTCTTTCCCTAAAAACACCTATACATTTTCAAATAAAATATCTACTCTTTGATGTAAATCTTGAAAGCATAAATATAACATTTATTTCCCTAATGATTTTCTCAATTCTGCTTGTCTAACATTGATTTTTTCTCCTTTCTATTTGTGACGCTACATAAACCAATAGGGTTTACTATAGTTTCTTTCCCAAAACAGTGCACCTGCCCCATCGATCATGCCTAGAAGAGCCAGCACAGCTTTAGAATATAAACCAATAACATGCTATGAAAATAGAGACAAGACAGTTTAGAAGATTGATTCTAAATTATAGAGCTGCTTACTGATCTGCAACCACCCAAATTCTTGCAGCTTGACAGGTGGTTAGTGAGCACAGGACAAACCACAGGCTTGCCTTCATGACATAAATGAGGGCAATTTGCACAGTATGTGGTACGGTTACCTCAGAAAGGACTACAAATCATAGTCTTTCAAACTAATGGATTGAAGTAGTTCTGTGTCCAAGTTTCTTCATCTTTAGTATGAGTAAGGACATCTACAATCAGATTTGTTCCAATGATAAGGCCAAATAAATTAGCCTATTTGAAAGCTTTATTTATGGATAATTAACATACAGATATAAAATATTACCTTAATTACTGTGATTATTTTGAGTAATATTTCAATTTTTCTTCTATAAATCTTTTCTTAAATTTTTAAAAGAATAATTTTTAATTTGCAAGAATTTGCAAGAGTATCACAAAAGCAGATACCCTTTAATTAGAGCCACCAATTGTTAACATTTTGTCTCATTTATTTAATAATTTTATGCTCACTCTATACACTATCCCACATATACTTATTAATGAATTATTTGGAAGTTAATTGCTTTAATCTGAGAATAAGTTAAAGATATCAATAGTTCATCTTACATATCTCAGTATGTATTTCCTAAGGAACATTCTTTTGTATAACTGCATTTCAGTAATCAAAACCAGGAAATTTAATATTGATATAATATCCTTGTTCCAATCCACTGACCATATTCAAATTTTTACAACTATCCAAAAAGTGTCTTTTATATCAACCTCTCCCCTGAAAACACTCTTTCAGGGAGGAATGTCAGCCTTTTAACAATGTTTCTGGGTTTCATTGTCTCAGCGTTTTTTTGTAGTACAAGCTGATTATTCTGTAAACTAACCCTAAGTTTGTCTGTGTGTACTGTGTCTTAATTTATATATCTGCAGGGAAGTTACTAGGATAGAATTCTAAAGCTATTTTTGAAGATGCCCAAGAAGTGGAGAGGCAATATGCTGTTTGCTATTCCTGATAAAAAGAAAAAGTAGTGCCTTTCCTTTAGCGATTTTAACAATTCCATTTCACTTTGTTTCTTGTTAAAAGTTGTTAGATTTTTACAAAAACAAAAAATATACCATGAACCATGATACCATTTTGAAATCCATTGTGTTTTACTCAATGTGTGAAGAAGGTGAAACTAGATTTGTGCACACATCTGTAAACTGGTCTTCATATTATCTAATGCTTTCAGTAGCCTTGAGACCTATGTTGTACGGTACTCCTCATTCATCTTTTTCATCAAGCATTGAAGATATATTCATTCCCACACAGTGCCATACTGCAGATAAATGCATCTACATTTCTCAATAGCCATCCTTTGGAAAGTTGAAATAGAGTAATTGAAAGAGAGGGTAATATATTAAGGGTGTATTTCTTTAGGGAGTCCCAGATCCAAATGATACCCTGGAGTTTCTAGGAAACTGTTTAATTTTTATAAGTTAAAAACTCAAGATGACCATGTGCCTAGTATGTAAATTCAGCAAAGACCAAGAAGGAACCTTAGGTGCTACTTCCATTTAATCTTGTTAATTATAAATTACTGATTTCTCCATAATCTTTGGTTACACATAATGACAATCACAGCTAATCCTATCTCTGAAAAAACACACACCACTGTTTCCATATATTATAAGTTGTACAATAATATCCCCTGCCAGCCTCATACCAAACTTTTCTCTACTATACTTTATTTTATGAGCAATAAAATAGCAGCATGAATTGATCATTGACCGCTGACTCCTAAGAAATGTATGAACTGTTTCTGTTGTTCTAGTGCCTTTGTTACCTTGCATATTACCAAGCATTGGAACAAAGCAAGCATGGTTTTAATTTTCACCTGCCAAAATGGCTAAAATCAATCTTGCTGTATTCAATAAACAACTCTGTGCATAGATGAGTAAATTTTATTTGCTGATGAATAACAATGGAATCTTGCAGTTAAATCATAACATAAAACCCATGCATATGAAAAATATCTTTCTTTTCATGACCATCTTTCTAGGTAACCATACATAATATGAAAGATGAATATTTCTTATGACCTTATGCATACAGGGTAAAAACACAATGATGATATAAGGCATGATCTTAATACAATGTAGTTTACTTATAATAAAGTATTAGAAAAAACTCCCTAGAATAGCCTGCCTCCCAGCACCGATTTGATCTATTAGTTAATCAAATACACACTCTCTTGGTCATTTGTTCAGTCAACAAAATCTTATCTATTACCTACATTACACAAGATATGATCCAAGACACTAGAAAAATAAAGATAGATTAAGACATATCGCTGCCTTCAGGGGACTGACAGTTTAATTAGGAAGGATGACATATCAGCAGACTATCAGAACACAGTGTGATAAATGCACAGATTCCCCAATTTGGGAAGAAGTAGTATGAAGTTTCATCTTCTATAACTTTCTCCTCCTCCCCACTCTAGGTTAGGGGGCCTTTCTTTGTACCCCCATGCGATTATCTGTATGGTTTACATTATGGTGTTTACCACACCACATTAAACCTGAAAACCTTGCCAGGCAGACAACTTTGATGAAGAAAGACAACTAAGTTAGTTTTCTCTTTTTTCAATGAGGATAATTTATGCATTCATTATTAAATGAAAAAGTCTCTGTGCTACATAGTGTTTTAGATACAATATTATATTTTAATATTATATTACTCAAAGGGTTAATGTAGTGACTAAATGAGATGAATTGTATAAAGCACTTAGACCTGTATGTAGCACACAATAAATTTTCAATAAATGTTAGTAATATAATCATCATAACTGCATAATTTCAATGACAACTATATCTTTTAGTGGTTTTCTATATTTTGTCAAGCATGTTCTAAATATATTTTTCAAATCTATGTAACATTATTTTATTTTCTCTATCACAAATAAAACCTTAATATCATAAGGAGACTCAGATAAAGCTCAGATAGATTAACAGATTTCTCTGAGAATTTAGTACTATTTAACTATTGAACCTTTGACCATACTTTTAGACTAAGGCCTAGCTCATTACCTTATTATATACAGTAGGAGTTAATACCTACTTTTCAAATTGACTTGACTTGATTTTATAAGTTTCATCCAGTTACAACTTTAGCATGAAGGCCAGCATCTTCATCTTAAGGAACATTAAGTCATGCATTTAACAATGTTTTTTGATGTATGCTTTTCACTCTATCACCTGTATGAATACTCTCTTCTGAAAGGAAGAGAGTCATTAAATTCTATGTCTACCCAAATTGGGTAAATACTACTCAGTTTTTACCCCCAAATAGAAAGTTAAGGAAGACTTTCATTTTGGAAGTTGGCTCTTTTGAGCTATAGGCAATCAAGAGAAAAACACCTAAAAAGTCTATTTTTTAAAATATATTTTATTGATTATACTAACTATAAAAACTCTATTTTATAATAAATTTAAAGTATTGGGTTGAAACAATTACCTTCTATATGCCAAATTATACCTCATAATACCATTGGCAGAACTTTGATATTAGCAGCATTATCAGTGCCTGATTCTTCCTCTCTCAATAGATTCATGTATCTTAGGTATTGTAGTCTTTATACAAAATGCCAAGATGATTAATATGACCAATATTTGATAAGTACTGTTAAGTATATTTAAAAATCACACCAAAGACGTCTAATGTGTCAATTCTGTATCTCTTTTTTTGTTATTCAAAAATTCATCATTAACCTTTTATTACTTTCTTTTCTTCTGGATAATACTTCTTTAGTATGAATTTACACTTTGGGACCTATCATTATTGGACCAGGTAGAAGGAAGCATGCATCACCAAATTTTTTCTTGCACTAAATCCCAAAGCCACTGTTGTGGTGCACCAGAGGAGCCAGAAAACCAGGCTTGTGATTGCATTATTAACTTCACTGGAGACCTGTCTTACATTAAAAAAGAATAATATTATAATGCTTTGCCACCCAGTGTTATTTTAATATTACTATGTTTTTAATGAGTGGTCACCCCTTCATGGAGAAACCTCAATTATTTATTTAGTCCAGTTCAGCATATTTATTGTATTTGTGCCATTTCTGACTTGTAATCCTTGCCTTTCTTAACTTCCTGAGCTTTGAACTGTTCATCTGAGTGTGTAAGTGCATAGTGAGAAATCCTGGGACTTGATAAGGTTAAACCTAGACATAAAAATACTGTAGTGAATGCCTCAAACTTTGGTGAAGTTGATATGTGGCATCCAAATTTCATCTGAATTTACTATATTTTGAATTGTTTCTCTTAACCTATTGACCCAAACACATTAAAAATATCCAGAGATATAGGTCTTGATTTGCATCCTTATAGTGAGCACTGAGATAAAAGTTCTGGGAAACAGAGAGATAGATCCTAGTCAAATGATTATTCTGCATTATTTGTTCTTTATCTAAGATAGTGCTAAGCTATATTCATTGCTCATTCTAATTTCAGCCTTCTGTTGGTGAGATGCTTTGATCTTTCCTTCTCTCCTACTGTTTCTAAATAGTTCTAATTTCTCTCTTGTTTTGGGGGAGGATGTATAAAGAGGGTATGAGGCACAGCTCTAATTAAGAGATCTGACAAGTACCATATGAAGTCACCTATAAGTAGAACCTAATCAACCAAGCAAACAAGCAAGAAAAATATAACTGAAGTCATTGAAGTAAAGAACAAACTGACATCAATCAGAGTGGAGGGGGTAGGAGGATAATGGGAGAAAGATGGGGAAGTGTTGTCAAGGATTAGTTATAAAGGAGCCATGGACAAAGCCAAAGAGGGAAAGGATTGAGAGTGAGAGTAGGGGTGGGAAATTGGTGGTGAGAAAATGGAGACAACTGTACATGAACAACAATAAAAAATAAAAAGAGAGACTTGTCCACAGCCCACAGCCAGTCTTAGAGTTCACAGTGGAGTCACAGATTAATGGAATGCATGTGTGTTTTTGAACTTGTTGATTTCCCCTAGGAACAGAAATGTTGGGCAGCAATGACATTCAGTTGAAAGCAGTTCAGTGGGCAGACGTTCCTCTGTATTCTCTAACAACAACATAAAACATGAAGCAAGTGTAATACCTGGATAGAGAGGTCCTGATGAGATTTCTGTGGGTATCACATGCCCCATTTGTTATAACATGTGCTCTTGAACTTTCTAGGCAAGATCCACACATATTTTTATGTGACTTATGTAAGTATATATGTATTAGAGAAAACTGTCACAATTTACTTTTTTTACAATCTCACAACCTCTGAGTAAGAAGCAATGCATTAACTTTATAGTGAAGGTTAGAGAGCTTTTCTTCTTTGTGGAGGGATTTGACTTAGCGTTTCCCTAAACACTCAGGTTGTAATCACTGCTGTATATTAACAACAAGCTGCATAAACACAGGCAAACCACTTTACCTCTTTTGTCTTGTTTCTTCACTTACAAAATTGATGGGTTAAACTGAATGTTCTTAAAAGTGTTGTCCCTGAAACAAACAAACAGAACTCCGATTATGTCTTGTTAAATATTTCAGTGAATTTGTTCATATGGAGTGAGTATGTCACCAGTGATGCTTGTGACATAGACAAAGTTGAGGGCCACTTCTCTGTGCAGAAGAAATGCATAAAGTTAGATTTCCAAGTGACTGACAGGAAAAAGACATTAATTAAAGACAAAGAAGGGAATAAAAAGACAGCTCCAGAGCTGAACTTCAACAGTGCTATGAAATTGATGTCCTAGACACTTTTATTCTTAATTCTTGATGCTTCTGCCACTGTGATGGTCCCTGTCCTTTTCAAGCACTCATTGCCTTGTCCATAACCCCTCAGTTTCCCTTCTTAGCTGAAGCCTTTGCACGAGGGTCAGTGAGGAGTGCACATTGCATTGTCTTCACCCTTTGTTGCCTGGTTTAAAGCTAAGATGCTTTAAGGCAACTGACAAAACTGTATACAAGCAAGAACTTTGCAGAAAGTTTTCTTAGTATACATTTTCAGTAAAGAAACTTCTAGGTTGAAGTGGAGGACTCTTAAAGGTATTGATAGATGTTGACAAGTTAGCTTCCAGGAAGATAATGCATTTGTGGGAGAATGTGTGACTCTCTGAGACCCAACATTGTTGTACCATAAACATTTCTAAAGATGTTTCACTTTAATTTACATTTATTTTATCTATCAAAGTGGAGTGTTTAAGTTTATTAGCCATTTATAGTTCTCATTCTATGTCTAGACAGCTCATATCTTCACTGACTTTCTAATTGGCACATCCACTTTTTTGTATTATATCCTCTGGCTTTTAACAGTAATGTGCTACCAGGTAATTCAGCAGTAAAAGTGGTAAGTCTCTAAAGTGAAGTTATTCTGGCCTGCCAAATAATATATTCTAGTAATCAAGCATGTTACAAGCAAAGTTATTTTTTATTTTAAAAAATAATAGGGCTCACTTTTTTACATCTTTGAACAAATGAAATATTTATTTCCTTTATACAAAAGGAGACTGAAATGAGCATTAGATAAATACTTGAAAAAATGTACATGTGTGAACTGGGAAAAGGGAAAAAATCTGATTAATTTCCATTATTTCCACAATATCCTTGGACTATATTTTATCACAAATAGTTTGATCAGTTTCTCCTAAATGAGAGAGATGAGTGATTGTGAGGTCTCACTGTCAATCTTTGTGAGCTGATGAGCGAGCGTAAGACCAGGGGTTCATTCACACTGGGCTTATGGTCTCTTGTGTTTCTGAAACTTGTGTCCAAAATGTGCGGGAAAGTATAGGCATCCAGTTTCTGCAGGACCAGGGCTAATCAATTCAGTTAATTCAGTCCTCTTTTGATGTTGCTTCTTAATCTCTATCTAAGTAAAAGATATATAGGAATAAAATAAGCTAGAGTTTCCTTGATCAATAGGAAGAGGTAAAACAATAAAAAGAAGCTACTACCTTGAAAGCATGGAGCCATCCGAAGAGAATCACAGCAATAGATTAAAGTAGGTTTGTCATCTAAATTATTTATAATCAAAAACAATATAACAAATTTAAGATGTAAAGCCTGCCATTCAAATCATAAAATAGTTATAATGAAAGGATTGCAGAGTACATATTCATGTTTACAATGGACCTTATGGCCTAGCTCAGCTAATAATGCTACTCTCTCCTGCTGCACCTATTAGAGATGTCATTAATCAATTCAGCGTTATTTCTGACTGGACCTAGACAAAACCTTAAAATGTTTTCAACAAATTCTCCAAGTAGCCATTATCAATCAAGCACTTGGCATTTAAATGGAAAAATTATTACCATCTCAGTGCTTGACACATCAGCTAGAGGCATGTGCAATTGTATCAACTTGGAGCCAGACACGTAATGTGCTTGTATGAAAAAAATCGATCATTTTCCTAAAGTCAGCAGCTTTCTGGCGTGACCACTTTTCCTACCTTTTGAGCGCCCCTTAAGACAGAGCTTTTTCATTGGAATACGATGATACACCAGGAGGTCAAGATGAGTACATATGTGTAAAAAGTTATTCATGTTTCAGTGTTAGGGTATTACTTGGAACCTAAAGTGCCAGAAATCCTCCTGTGTCACCTTTGGCCATAAGTAGCCACAAGTATATACTTCGATGTATCAATATTAAAATTTTCTGCACATACTATGAAAAAGATGAAAGTTTTGCTTTAAACTGCAGATCAACTAACTAATCCTGCCCTAGTCAGAGGCATTTTTTGGTGCCTGGGTGGTTTCTTTCCTTAATAATCTTTCTTTAAAAAGTTAGTTATTTTTTGAAGTAATCACAATAAGGAGATCCATTTTCATAGATGATTTATATTTTGAAATGTTTTAAATAAATGTTTTATATTTAAAAACACATGTATACACACACAAACATGTAAATACATATATCTTATAGGCAGTTCATTGTGAGATTGAGCTGGTTTGACTTGGAGTAGAAATACATGGCTGTGTGTAGCACCTTCCTAGGGCATAGGAAGGTGCTAATACTTACCTATTTTTTGGTACATCCCCTGACATTCTAAGAGCATTATGAGTATTTAAGGCAAGTCATTTGGTAATCTAATTTATTTGGTGGCAGATGTTATAAAACCTGATTGAAATAAGCTTCTCATGGAATGACTTCTCTTTCTCATTCAAATCTACCTAACATATATCCTATGATTTTTGAATGTGTAAAGTCATGCTACTACATTGATTTGAATTAATATCTTGATAGAAAATATATTGTATCTTCTTAACACATGTAAAATTTCCAGGTACTAATCTTTAACCTACAAGTGTGTGTGTGTGATATGAGACAATGAATGAAAACCAATTGGGAAACATAAAACAATGTGATTTACATATTAAATACAAACAAAATGACAAAGCCATAAAAAACCATATTGATGAAGTTAATTTAATGTGACAGATGATTACTTTTTAAGAAGGCAAATCATACTTACATTATAAAAATGAGCTGATTCTTTGAGTCAAATGCCAATATTTTTCCTTCCTCCTGTCTTGTCTCCTTCAACCCTTCATGAGAAACTGCTGTGGAGTGAGTTGATGATTGGAAATGATCTGCTTTCAGTCTTTGAATGGCTCCCCGCAACTTGCTTAAATGCCTCTAACTTCTCAAGGTAGTGAGCAAGGTCTTCTTTTTATTTGAGTCCTGCTTTACCTCTAGCCTCATCTGTATGATAAAGGTCTACAATCATATAGACAAATCTATGTATTTGTTCCAGCCATAGCATACTTGGTATTTATAGTCCTCAAAGATGTCATCCGTTTCTCTCTTTAGTGCCTTTCCAACATGCTGTTCTAATCATTACTTGAGTTTATACCAAGCAATGGCCACTTCCTTAGCATCCAGGTTGAACATATTCTGAGGAACCCTTTGTAATATGCTGCTCTGAATAAATTGGCTCTTTCAGAATCTTGTGCATTTCTCTTTGAACTTACCAGTCTGAGCTGTAAATGGTTGGTTTACTCTATTTGTCTATAAACTCCTTTAGAGAAGCACATGCTTCTTAAGTAAGTAAGCACATGCTTACTTATATCCATAGAACCTAACCAAGAACTTGATACTTGTAAATCCTTCATAAATACTTTTGAAATTAACAAATGAATGCTCTCCCATTCATATAAAGTTACCTTATGTTTTCTGGTTTGAGCTTTCATTTTAGTTTAGTTATGCTTTGGCTCACATGTGCTGTGTGTGTGTCCTCACAACACTCGGTGGGAAAGCAGGATAAAAGGTGTTTTGGTGTAAATGAGTTACTTCCCTCAAATGGTTTCTGTAAGGCTTTCCTTGCTCTTTGTTTATTTGTTTGATTGTTTGTTTGTTATATTCTCACTCAGTCTTTCCTGCATACTCCCCACCTCTCTCCATCCTGTCTGACATAGGTTAGACCTTTAACAGTCTCATAGCCTTTCTTTAAAAATGTGCAGTAGAGACATCCTAAATGAATCATCCCTTGGAGCTAGATGAACTATTTGTTTTTGTAGAAGGCCAGAGATACTTTTATTTTAGTGCCACAAAATGTCAAGTCAGGCCAGTGTGTGAACAGACATTGAATCCTCAGAGTGGGAGCCAGGCAGATATGCCAACAAATAAAAAAAAATCATTAAAATGTTGGTACTGAAATAGATATTTCATTCATAATAGAACATTGTATTGATTACCAAGTATAACTTTAGATATATTTCATTTTATTTACTAGTCAGTAGGCTTTCTCTAATGTCCCAAAGCCATTAGTTTAGTTAAATAAGAGAATAGGAAATAGTATGAGATGTTTTTTTACAGAAATAAAGTAAGAAATGTCTACTCAAATAACTAATGATGAGAAATATGTTATTTTTGACCTTTTACTAAATTTGGTGAGAAGAAAATTTTAAAGAACTCTTCAGACTTCATTGACTTACTTAAAAAAACTGGCTGCCACAAAGATTTAGTTATGCAGAAGTCCTAAACTGATTCAGTGTTAGAACTGAAACAGGATTAGAGGCTCTCTTATGAATTGATTAATTTTTCAATTTCATTTGTATAGCCCTGGCTGGTGTAGCTCAGTGGATTGAACACAGGCTGTGAACCAAAGTGTCCCTGGTTCAATTCCCAGTCAGGGCACATACCTGGGTTGAGGGCCAGGTCCCCAGTGAGGGCCATGTGAGAGGCAACCACACAATGATGTTTCTCTCCCTCTCTTTCTCCCTCCCTCCCCCACTCTCTAAAAATAAATAAAATAAACCCTTTAAAAAGGATTTTAAAAATTTCATCTATACATTTATGCAATAAATACTTATAACTTGTCAAACAGGCTCCTGACATTCTTTCAGGCCTGGGAATAGCAGTAACAAGAGAGCCTATTGTTTTACTAAGTACAGGCTCCCTCAACCTTGTTGGTGATGTTTCCGTAAGGTCATGCATTTAATTATATGTCCTCAAATCATTTGGGGAAATAGATGATGTAAATTAAAATCTCTTACTTTGATTTCTGGATCTAGTCCGAATTATATACCATCACAACTCCTCACACATTTATCTCTGAGCCATTTTCTGGCAATACCGGAAGTAGCACACTAGTGAACACAGCAAGCATTGGCTTTGGAGCAGCTGTGTCCTTGCTCTGACCCTCACCAGCTCTGCCAGAAACTGGCTGTATGATTCTGGATTCATGGCTGGACTTCCCACCTCTTCAGTACTTTGATAATGAAAACTACCCCTTACTCAGTAAATAACTGCCACTTCACCTGTAGTTCCAAACATTTAATGGTCACAATTTACCAAGAAAGATCTCTTGCAAAAGCCATGTGAGCTTAAGCCTTCATCCACACAAGAGCGCAAGCAAGTGAAAGTAATGCAGAGGGTCACAGAGTGCATATGTTGACTGGCAATGCATTTAATCTGTTGGTGGCAAAGACTATACTTTAGGGATCATTTCTATAGTTTGTTAATTTGTTGGCAGCTTTGTCTGTAAGACAATAGGTAGATTTAAATACTGAACAGGTGGCATTAAACTTTGATATAGAAATAAGTGCAATAGGTATGGTGAGTCAGAGAAATGTGTAATACAAAACCCACTATCTCTGCTTCTGTAAGAGGCTGAGAAAATCTAAGTTTACACTTTTAAATGGAACTTCCTTCCAAGCTACATCTGAACCAAGGAGAAATGGCCTCATATATCAAGGACCATCAGCATTTCACTACTGTCCACATGGCAGGATAAATTACTTTGACAACACACATTTCTGGGAACATCATATTTACTGAGAATAGCAATTAATCAAATAAATTTATATTTGAATAAAATGTGTTTCCAGGAAAATATTTTAATTTTATTGTGTCTTTTATTATTTCACTAGACAAATTAAATGACTTAAAATAGAAAATGGATTTTCAGAAAAGTTATTACTTAAGATCACAATCTACACGATTACCTAAATCCAACTTTATCCAGCAAAGCTTAATTTTACTGTAACTCATGCATATATAGCTACACACATTTTGATTCATTTTAAGCTTGTACAACATGTCTATATTAGCAATATAAAATGTCTGCCTTAAAGATTTAAAACACACCTTAAAGAACCTTTTAAAAATAAAGTCAATTTAGATATCAGTTTTTTTTGTCTGATCATTTCCTGTGCTTTGATTTGTAAATTTATTTTTAGAAGAAGTTACTTTATAAGACCCTTTTACCATTTTATACAATAAATCATCATTATGTGATGTCAAGTGAAAGGCATAATTTTAAATTCAGAAAAAAGGTAGGGGGGATTATGCATTCTTTATTGAAATCATTTTGAATAGAGCATAAAACAATATTCTAACTCTCCTCATCATCAGTAAGTATGCCAAACTGTTAAGTTATTGAGATGAATTTAAGTTTCTGTAACATAATAATTTTGCAAATATAGAGGTTCCTTTGGATGGATGATGAGGGATAGATTATCTGAAGAAGTTGCATTAAGGCAGACACAGCAAGGGTGCCCAAAGGCAAAGACCCTGGGCACCTGGGAAAGACCCTGAGTAAAATGACTGGCTATTGTCAACAAACAAACCAAAAACTGGCACTTGGGCTTAAATTTTGTGGATTAGAGAGAGAGATATGAAATGAAGTTAGAGAATTGGACAGGAAGTGAATCAGTCAGCAACTTGTAAATTTTAGCTTTAAAGTTTGGATTTAATTCATTAAGGACAATTAATTGTCTAAAATTTGGATAAAAATACAACTATGTGACTTCTAGGGTAGCATGTTCTTCTTTGATTATTTTCATTCCTGACCAGCGTACAATATTTAATAACTCTGTAAAGTTAGAAGTTAACTTAGAGAAAAGTGTGATAAGCTGAGATGATTTTTCCACTTTGTCCAGTAAATGATGGCACCACTTAGCTATTTAAGTGATTTCTGTCTTGCAGAAGATTTACAAAGGGAGAAATTCTCCATTAACTTTTGTTTTGGCACAGTTTATTAGTATTAGTACCATTATTATTCACTATATCTTAGATATTGCTCTTTTTAAAATGATCTGGCTCTACATCTTAAACACATATTACGTCAATATTGGGCCTCTATCCTCTGTCCTTTATATATGCCATCTAAACTGATCCTGCTTTGAACTCCTTGTCTTTTCTTTTTCAAAATTAATTACTTACTGCTTTTTGGATATATTTCCCACTCTTTATTTTCCTACCCACTTTCTTCACATTTTGTGCTTTTTTTCTATTCCTTTGTTATAGCTTCCTGTTTTTTAAATAAAAACATAGGTTTTTACATTCTACTTTCGTGGCAACTAGTTCTCAGAAATTTTCTTCTGATTTCTATGTCATTTTTCCTTGTATTTATAACACTAAAACAAAAGCTGGTTATATGATTGATAACTGACTGATGCCCAGTCCATTCCCAAATTCTTAGCACCAATATTCACATAGTTTAGCCTGGTTCATTTTGAGGAAGAATCTTTTAATAGTATATCTATCTGTTTTTTTATACAATCTGTTGCCAAAGAAAGCATTATACACAATGAGGTCTGTCCAGAAGGTATCCAGCCATGTAATATGAAAACTATAAACATTTATTGAGGAAGATATACGATACAAGAAACTTTGTACATGGGACAATGATGCCTCAGTCTCTTTCAAAGTCAGCACCTCACACAGTTCTTCCAATTACCATCAGTTATTCCATCATGTTTTCCTGAAATCTCTTCACTTTCAAAGGTGATTTCAGTTTTGAGAAAAGCCAGAAGTTGCAGGACACCAAATCTGGGCTGTAGCGGGGGCTGAGTCACCTGGGTGATTTGATGTTTTGCCAAAAAATTTTGCATGAGAAGTGATGCATGAATGGGTGTGTTGTCATGATGAAGCTGCCAATCACCAGTTGCCATAGCTGTGGCCTTCTGAGTCATCCAAATACTTTCTGCAGAGGAATGTTCAAGCTTAACACAAAATTTGATGCAGATTCATTGCTGTACTCACTCAGTCATTTTGAATATGATAGCCACAGAGTACACATGCTCACTCAATGGCATCTAGTGTCCCCACTGACTAGTACAGTGAACTCATCATTGTTCATACATGCACATTCTAGTCAACTCTCCTTGGCTGTCAGGTTACACTGATGTTGCACAAACCATTCTCATTATATTAATAATAGCTGGACCTTGTATGTTTTATAATACATGCTTCTACATTAAAAACTTCAATATATACCGCTTCTGTGATGTTTCCCTATATTTTCTTTCTTTGCCCGGTAAAAATTTATTTCCAGATTGCAATATGATTCCCTTTTATTTTCCATCCATTAATTTTCTGGAAATTATGTTATCTAAATAAATATAGAAGAGGCACATAGTAGAAGGAGAAAGTAAGAAAAGCACACTGCTTACTATAGAAGGCAGTCATCAAGAGATATGCGACTGATGAATGGTTTCTGGAAGGTATAGATTTTATTTCTAATCTCAAATGCGTAAAATTGAACAATTTTGTGTTTATTTTATTTTCTGCCACTGTGAATCCTCCAAATGATTTCATGATTAAGTTCCATTGGTCTTATCTTTGAAGTCTGTTAATCGGTTGGCTGTCAGTCCAAGTTTTAGTATTGTAATGGCAATCTAAAAGAGGTATGTTAGGAACATGTCATAAGATGTTACTTTTGCAGTGGCCTGCCAAGAATTTTCATTTACTTGGTAGTGATTTGATTATTATTGAACATTATTTTAATAATATCTAATTTAGGACTTTTTCCCTTAACATTGTTAAGTCAGCAATAAAATCTTAAGATGTATTAAAACTAACATAAATATTTAAAATCTCACAACCAGGAGAACATTATGAATGCTATGGTGTGACCATTTTCTTTGATGCCTTTGAAATAATGAAGGATTAAGATACCACTTGGAATCCATTCTAAGAGATTTCAAAAGATTAAAGAAACTGAGAATGTACAGAATGTTCTGCAATGAACATTTGAATAACGTCCCACAGTGAACATTTGAATAATCCACAATGAACATAGGTAGAAGCTGCCTATGATAAATGGATTGGTCTGGTTTATTTCAATATAAAAAATATTATCATCTTCCCAATGACCTTGTATTACCTTTATCAAAATTTTAAAATGTGCTTCTCTTTTATTATTCTTATTTGAATAAATAAATATCAATAAAGATTTTAAGTTGGGCAGTATATAATTATGTAGTAGAATGGATAGTAAAACAGATGAAAACAATAGTCAAATTGAGGTAATGGATTGCTGAGTTTTTGAAGAAACTTAGTAGGTTTATTCATAAACTAAAATCAAGCTTTATCTGTTTACTTAGATGTTTATGTGTATTTTTAGCATACCCATACAATTAAAACAATCTTTCATCTAGTTTACATTACATTTCTAATTTTAAAATGCACATATGTAATATTTTATTTTCTTAAATAATTTGCTTAAACATAAAGATATTTTTCCCATGAATTCTACATCACTTTACCTTCTGTATATTGTGAATATCAACTAAAGATAATTAATTTTAGCATAATATTTTTTTAAAGATTTTATTTATTTATTTTTTAGAGAGGGAAGGGAGGGAGTTAGAGAGAGAGAGAGAAACATCAATGTGCGTTTGCTGGGGGTCATGGCCTGCAACCCAGGCATGTACCCTGACTGGGAATCGAACCTGCCACAATTTGGTTCGCAGCCCGCGCTCAATCCACTGAGCTATGCCAGCCAGGGCTAATTTTAGCATAATATTTTTGAACCCTAAACTCTGTGGTTGTGGAAATATTGAGAAAGAAGTTTCCAAAAGTCATTAGGGATTTTCTTTTTTATATTGTCATCTTATAGAAAAAAGATCAAGAAAAAACAAGAGGGAGATGGAGAGAGAGAAAGAGGGTGTGTGAATTGAGTTAACTACTTATCTACTTTTTGCAGAGTTATATAAAAGTTTATTTATTTAGAAATGTATTTTATTTTTACTTACAAAATTATTTGCAATGTCACTTTGAGTAATTTGCCTCAATAAATTAATAGGTTTAGTTCATCTCACCAACATCTATGGTAAATTTTCATTCAAGAGGAATTTGTTATTAATTATTTGTAAAATAATATATTAATACAAATTATAGCAAACTAAGGTAAAAGTTACCTGTTTGATGGAGAGAAAAGGTTTTTCCTTTTCTGTTTCAACCTCTGTGCCCTTAGAAACCACTAAATTATTTCAGATGACTTGTGAATTGATTAATTTACACAGTTAAACACTTTGCATTTATAAAAAATGAAGTAAATATGCATGAGCTATTGAGTAAATTTTAACCAATTTACTTTGGGAGCAATTCTTTCTCTTCTTTCTAGGCCTATTTTAATGTGTAAATTTGCAGAAGGAATACCATGACTTAATCAGATTATTAATTTGTTAACATACCCTTTTTGAGGAAAATGAAAAATATATGAGTAAAATTATAAACTGAAGTTTTCAAAATAAAACTCATCTCTCAAAAGAAAAAATTTACAGGATATTGATGAAATGGGAATGGCTGGTTTTTATTAAAAAGTAGAAAAAGAAGCAATTAAAAAATTAAAATTGTTTAAGTATTAAGCTTTGCAAAGAGATAGAGCAGTGTAGCATCAGTTAAGTTCTCCTTTACTTATATCCAAAATCAATTTATAATACAAAAATGTTCAATGAATTTAGAAATAATGCAATGTGAGTAAGAACTAGATGCACTAAAGGGAGGAATACTTAAAAAGAATACCTCTGGCAACTGGGCTTTGGGTGCATAAGAGAGGAAATTACTTTCCCTCACAAGCTCAACTATACTTTTTATTTGCTGCCATGTAAATTCATGAAGTTAAGAGTAATGTTTTAGAAGTTGGGTATTTTTGAGATCATCTATTAAGTTTTATTTCAAAGATCCTAGATGTCACCAGGAAAAAAAATCACACACAGAGAAACTCTACATATCTACTGCTTGATGTGAACCAAGTACTACAAAAGAAAATTTCCTGCTGCACTCATTTACTGGTTTATCCAAAAAATATTTACACAGCATCCTTCCACATTAGAAATTCTGTAAAAGCAATGGGAAATACTATGGACACAAATATGTAATATCCCTGTGTCATAGAGTTTCCAGTCTATAGGAGGAGATAATGAATCAAATAATTTCCCAAATAAATGTAAAATCCTATCATATGTATATAGTATAGGAAGTGCATGTAGCATGTAGCTCTCACCTAGATTTTGATGTAAGAGGCAAAGTCAGAGAGAACTTTTCTGAGAAAGGCACAACAGATCATTGAGGCATATGTAGGCCTTAACTTAGAGAATCTAGCAGGTGTTTTATGTGCTAAGTGAGTGGCATAGGTGATGATCCCATGAATGGAACAAACATTGAAAATTGGAGGAAATTAAAGAAGCCCTTGGGGTCCTGTTTTTAGGTAGTGGGAGGAGCATGTTGTATGAAAGAACGTGGGAAGAAGGAGCTAGGACAAGTTTTGCAGGCATATTTAGGATTCTAATCTTTAATATAAATGCAATTTAATATAAATGAGTAGGTACTGAAATGTTGTAAGAACATATTTATGTTTCAAAAATTTCACTTTGGGGGGAGTGCTGAAGACAGCTTCGAAGAGCAGAGCTGATACAGTGGGACAGTGGAAGATCATGGTAATAGTCCAGGAAAGTGATTCTGGTTTGCAGAATACAGTGGGAACAGCAGAACTGGAAATAAGTGGATGGCATCAACAAGTATGTTACAGCAGGAGACAGCAGTATTTTCCATGAAACTGGACATAGAAGGTGACCTATAATTGGACTGAAAGGACATTGCACTCAGAAGGGACTACAGAAAGAGAAGGTGCTTTGGATTATGCTTTTCATTCATTCACTTCACATACAGGGTAATACTTACAAATATTCAGGGAGAGAACTAAAGTAATCTGTTCAATATGACTGTATGAAATTCAGAGAAAAAGTACACTTTGGAGGTAAAATTTTGAGCAACTCTATCTATACTGTGTATTATGATATTAAAATTAAAGGACTGGATATTATGAGATTTCTCATTGGGCAAAATGCAGTCAAATGTAACTTGGACTTAGAGAGAGAATTGAGAGATCCCCAAAAAGTGATGAAAACATATAAGATAGAAGCTGAGTAAGCACACTAGAAGGAGAAGGGCTCAGGACCCAAGGATAATTTATGGGAAATGTTTTTACTCCATCAACAAAAAGGGGTGGCAATGACATGTCTGTACCCCTTTAAGAAGCAGCCACAAGCTAGGAGGCTCCCAAATCAGGAAAAAAAAAGTGATTAATATTTTCTTTATTAGTATGTTATTTTTTACAACAACTATGTAAAATCACTAATTGGTTACCATTTTTGTTCAAGAGTAAGAGAGCAAGTTGTCAGAGCCACTGGGAGATTAACAGCTGAGAAGCTATGTGAAGATTGTGGGCGAGCAGCCAGAACTTGATTTGCAAACCCCCAGTGCAGAAAAGACGGGAGCCAAATAATAAGTTAAAATGGCCAAGTTCTAAAAGCCTAAATAAATTCTGTAAACCATGGTTTGTGATAGCTAGTTTCTTCTATGTGCCAAAGGCTCTGTGCAAAATCTGAGTTGTAATACTGGTAAAGCCATTTCACTATCTGAAGCCAACATTTTTCTTTTTTCTTTTCTTTTCTTTTTTCTTCTTTTCCTCTCTTTTCTCTTCTCTTCTTTTCTTTTCTCTTCTTTACTTAAGTTATTCATTAAATAATCAGTGAAGTCACCATTAAATACAAATACAGCAGACTACCAAAAAGCATTGATCTTATGGGATGGAAAGCATCCCATCAGGGATGAACCTACACAAGGTGCAGGATCGTGGGCTTTCTTAGAGGCTCCTGTGATAATTCCCCAGACACTGAGTGTGTGACTATGAGAAAATAACTGCTAAACTGAATATTGTCTTCTAGTTCCAGATTATATTTAAATGATTTGAGTTCTTTTATTTAAACCAGAGTCAACGTGTACCTTAAATTGATGCCTGAACAAGTATCAGAATAAAATTTATTAATCCTTATTTTTTTCCCTTTGCATGCTGAGGATGACAAAAAAGATACTGTGTATGTGTGTGTTTGGGGGAGATGTGTAGTTCATGTCATTTTTGTTGCGTTGGAATTTACATTGCTCTAAATAAGCTAAACATTCAATGAGGAAATTAATGTTGGGCACTTTTAAAAACTGGGCTGTATTGTAAGAATTTTTAAAATTTCCTTTAAAGGTTATATTTTTAATTTATTTTTAGAGAGAGGGGAAGGGAAGGAGAAAGAGAGGGAGAGAAACATCAATGTGTGGTTGCCTCTTGTGTGCCCCCTACTGGGGACCTGGCCTGCAACCCAGAGATGTGCCCTGACTGGGAATTGAACGAGTGACCCTTTTGTTCTTGGGCTGGCACTCAGCCACACCAGCCAGGGCATATTATTAGAAAAATTTTAATGTATGCCATAATAAATATTAAAAATAAATGTTTAGTGTTCGGATAGCAATTCATTAAAGAGCAATTCAGCCAAGCAGAATTGTAGTTTTCTTTCTTATTTTTATGATGGGGGTAGTCTTTTAGACATCAATTAATCTTTCCAAGAAAAGAGGTATTTTTAGCCTGAGCTGGTATAGCTCAGTGGATTGAGTGTGGGCCTGCAAACCAAAGGGTTGCCGGTTCGATTTCCAGTCAGGGCACATGCCTGGGTTGCAGGCCATGTCCCTAGTTGGGGGCACATGAGAAGCAACCACACATTAATGTTTCTCTCCCTCTCTGTCTCCTTTCCTTCCCCTCTCTCTAAAAAAATAAATAAATAAAATCTTAAAAAAAAGAAATGAGCTATTTTTAAATGTCATTCATTGGCATTATCATTCTTAAATATCAAAATGTGAAGGAAAATATCCCCAGATGGTATTGTGAATATACTCATTGACAAATGAGTTTCTTCACCACATAAGGCTCAAGTAAGTGTTTATCTCAAAAACAGAAGAAAATAAAAATTAATACTTGATAAACAGATGCATTCTTTACTTTTCTTTTGTCAAATTCTTTATAAACATCAGCCATTCCTGAAATTTTCCATCTGTCCACTTTAAATATTGTGACTCAATATTTTGAGTCACAACGAAATTCCATATATATATCAAACAATTTACAGTTGTACCTCAGTTGGCACTCATCGGTAATTCTTTCAGAACTTTTGAAAAAGACAAGTAGCTACATAATGATGGAGCATTTGTGGGGCGGGGCAGCATCATGATGCATATAAGTCCTAGAAATTGCCAAGTGCTGAAATATTGTTTTCATCAAAATGCAGTGAGTACAGGGTTTGATGAGTTCTGAAGCCTACAATTACCAAGGAGTGATTATTTTGAGTTAAAAACTTAAAATATGCTGTATATGAGGATATGCTCAGTAATTTAAATGAAATTTAGAAAATTACCTTGATGCAAAGATAGCCTCTAATCACGCAATGAGGCAATTTATCCCAAATGCTATGCACAGAAAGTCTCACAAAATTTAATTGTTCAATCACATGGCCTATTGAATCTGTTTAAAAGACACAGAGAGAAGCAAAGAGGAGAGAGATGAGATAGCTTAGCATACTTAGGATAAGGTGCAAGCAGGTTGGAAAGACCACAATACCTGAATGCTGAGGTATGCAGTGTTTATATGTTCTGTCGCTTTGACATTACTTCACCCAATGATCATGTAGTTATAAGGTCCAGAATTGTAGTTTTGAGCAAGGGACTCATGGAAGGGGGTATATATACTGGCCTGATACAAACATTTGTCTTTGGGAAAGACACACATACAAGTATGTCTGGCTAATATCTGTAGCTTGCCTAATAACCTGCTGAATAGCCATAGGTTTTACTTGTGGCTCTTGGTCAGAAGACATGCAGAGTCAGAATCCTTGTCAGTTAGTAGAATGAAGGTCTTAAAGATTATTAAGTACTCATATATTTTTCACATATGTGTGTTTAGTGCACAGGTGCCTCATGTGTATTTAAGGCCTCTTAAAAATTCAGTACCTTTTTGTGTCTCCATCTTTTTCTATGTTTAACATACATGGCCTGCTATGAACTACTTACTTATACTTAACATACCTTGAAACATTTTGCTTGTTTTTCTGAACCACAAACTTATACATTATGTTAAATAAAAATTGAATATTCTCTAGCAGGGGTGTCCAAACTTTTGGCATCTCTGAGACACACTTGAAGAACAGTTGTCTTGAGTCACACATTAAATGCACAAACACTAACAAAAACTGGTGGTCAAGAAAAATTTAAGTAAATTTATGATTTTGTGTTGGACTGCATTCATAGCCATCCTGGGCCACATGTGGCCTGTGGGCCACGGGTTGGGCACCCCTGCATCTAAAACAAAGATTTTGCCAAAATTTAGAGCCAAATGTATTCCCTTTATTATGACATGTTAGAAAAAAGGCTAAAATTTCAGTGTAGGTTTTAGTCAAAAGTACATTCATTATTCAACAGGTGACTTAGAAATGAACTAAAGTTATGATTCTTCAAATCTAGTAACTATGAGTCAATAAATGCAGATGTACCAAGAAAATAAACAGTAAAGTAGCCTTGATTTTACTTTAGATCCAAGTTCAAAATAAGGTGAAATTATGCAGGCAAATGCTTACAGTTTACTCGCCTAAAAAAAAAGCGTGGGAAGAATGTTACAGATGAATATTGATGTTTTCCTTTGTGAAACCTGATAGAATAAATGATTGACAATACCACTGATCAAAAAGAAGTACATATAAGCAGGAAAGTTTTCTTAGGAGGTTATAACTAACTATGAAATGAACTTCTTTTCTTGACTTTTCTTTATGGCTCTCCTCTCCTGAACCTTTGTAAATGTGGGTCTGTGTTCTGTGTTTACACAGCCATATAGTTCTAATAAGACAAATTTTAAAATGAAATAGTATGTAATATGGCTAACAGAGTAAAATAGCTTAACACAATTTATGCAGAAGTTATAAAATGTGAAAAATTAACATAATGAGAAATACTAAAACAAAGCATACTAAACAAACACTCTCATAAGATATTAACTCATACAAACTCATCCAGTTTCAAAATATCATTTTGGAAAACCTTAATAGCAAATTATGTGTTTAAGTGCATGTGCTAAAACATTCTTTTTTTTTTTAAAGTTCTTTCTTTCTTTTTTTTTAAGATTTTATTTATTTTTAGGGAAGGAAGGAAGGGGGGGGAGAGAGAGAGAGAGAGAGAGAGAGAGAGAGAGAGAGAGAGAGAGAGAGAGAGAGAGAGAAACATCAATGTGTGGTTGCTGGGGGTTATGGCCTGCAACCCAGGAATATACCCTAGCTGGGAATCGAACCTGGGACACTTTGGTTCCCAGCCCGCGCTAAATCCACTGAGGTATGCCAGCCAGGGCTTAAAACATTCTTATTAAAATAAATAGATGCAACATTCTTCTAGAAATCTAGAATACTAGAGTTAAGGTAATATATATATTCAGAAACATAATGATATTCATACTCTTAGAAAAATAACTCCAATATAGAATATATTTCAAGCCCTGGCCAGGTTGATCAGTTGATTAGAGTGTTGACCCATACACCAAAAGGCTGCGAGTTTGATCCCCAGTCGGGGCACAGGTGAGTTGCTAGTTCAATCCCTACTCACCCTGATCCGGGTGCATACAAGAGGCAACTGATTGATGTTTCTCTCTTACATAGGTGTTTCCTTCTCACATCTATGTTTCTCTCCCTCCCTCTAAAATCAATAATAACATATTCTCAGGTGAGGATTAAAATATATATATTTCAAATAAACTCCTCAATAAGTGCAGAGAAGTTGTACAAATGTATTCTTCCCCTGAGTTTCTAAAATAGCAATAAATTGGGACAAAAATGCTCAGTGCTCTAGCAGTGGAGTATTATATCCAATAGAGTATTGTGATCAAAAATAAAATAGAAAATGGTGCAGACACACTTTGAAAAAAATTTATAGATGTATACAATTTTTTGGTACTCTTCGTTAAGTTGTTCCAATGAGTGGCGAGCCAGGGACAGTTGATAAAGCATTTTCTATTGTGGGGCAGTATTGTGACTTATACAAGTTCTAGCAAGAGCAATGAGTGTCAACCAAGTGCCAAGTGCTGAAACATTTTTTTCTTGTTAAAATATATGTATATGAAAATTTCCCCAAGCATTAGTTTTCACAATTAGTGGAATAATATTAATTTTGAAATACAATTTACACCTGAAGAGTGGATTTGTTTGTAATTGAATGAGCATTTCAGTTATTTGAAACATCTTTAGCTTTGGACTTTATCTCAACAATAAATTCTAAAGGTTATATAAGAAATATTGTGCCAGTGACAAGGTCACTGATGTTAAGGGGTAGGATGATTTTAATTTTGAACAAAAACTAGATGTAATAAAGTGATATATTTTCTCAGTGACATGTAGGTTTTATACCAGTATACATCCAGCTTTTAAATTCATGGAAAAAAAGTTATTGCTATCATGAAAATTAGCTCCTAAGTCTCTTTTCTTTATTCAAGCAGTTCTTATTGCATGGCTTTTAAATAACTGAAGGCTTTAGTTATGCAAGAGAGGGTGTATTAAATAAGATGACTGTAAAAAATATTTGAAAATTAGGATTGTGACTTTATGATACATGAGTGCATGGGGATGATAATGTGTGAAAACAAATAAAGATGTGAGGTTGAGTCACTTAAATTATTGCATTAAATGATTGTATAATATCTTCTTGGAAATATGAAAAGATATTAAACTATAAAAGCAAGGGGTAAATCAATGTTAAGTTGGACTTTACAGAGTGCTAAGCAATTTTTTCAGGATACATTAAGTAATGAAAACCTTCATAAATTTCATTACAGTTAGAATGTAGCTGAATAATGAATGGTAGTTAAGAAGTTTTAGTTAGAAAACTAGCAGACAACATGTAAAGGAAAAAAGAAAAATAGTCTAGCCAGCCATCATAACTGTCCAAAACATAATGGTTTCTAAAATGTTTAATAGACAATACTAACTCCTTTTTATGAGACAAGGCAATGTAAACTAAGATGCATCTACTCCAATTAATTACTCAGAAGCAGAAGAGAATAAATTATTATTGAAGTAATTCTGAAAGTGAATATAATTAGTACCATTAATCATTGACCATACATTATTTAATTCAATAATAGGCCTGGAAGAAAAATTAGTATTGTAGTCACTTTTGTATTTAAAACTCATCATCATAATGTTGTCAACTGAAATATATGATGTCTTTAAATATTTATTTTAAAAAACTGTTTTGGTTCAATTAATATTATGAGGTTACATTAACTTCTACTGAATAAGATAATGAGTTTAAGAAAGCCAGCTCAGTAATTATTTCAGTTCTAGAGTTTCTATTAGATATAAATCCATTAGCTCTCAACACCCCCACAGAAGCTCTCACTTATTGGCACTAATTAAAAAGTTCTAAATAGAATCTTGGAATAAGGAACAGGGAACATATATAAAATGAAATTATATCGGTTTTTTATAAAGGCACTTCAGAACTATCTAACTGGAAAACATTAAATGTGTAGTGTGTAACACTAGTTTTATCTGTTATGAAAAATCCTGATGTTCAGTGAGAAGAGTATATAAACACAGTGACTGTACACAGCATCTGAGTGTTTAAAGGCAGTATGGGATAGAAAAACTTTTCTATTTGCTTGGGTTCCTGGAGATTAGACTGACAAAAGACAGATGATCAAAATAAAAACAAATAGAAATTTATTAATACATACATTTTGCATGCATCTGGGAATGCTCACTCTTGAATATCTCAAAGGGGTGGTTAGAACACCAGCTTATATAGCATTGTAACAAAAGAATAATAAATTTATAGACAATGACAAGAGGAAAGGACTGAGTTTTGGGGGGTGGTAAGTTGTGGATTGACAAATGCATGGGGGAACTAATGGAATGTAAGGGCTAGTTATTTCTCTGATGCCATCACTGAGCTGATGAATGATCTACAGTTGTCTGTAGTTACTAACTTTGGTATTTTCTGGCAAAGAGGGGAAGGAGGGCACCTTTATAAACTTACATCCTATTTTTATGCAAGTAGGGGAGGGCAGAGATATTTTCTTATATATGTTTCTTTTCAATTGTGCTGAGCTTGACGTCATTTTTATGCTCAAACGGCATAATTTGGGGTGGCATATTCTGCTCCTCTTCACCATGTATGGAAAATGTTTGTTGCTTAACGGGCTCCTGAGTATTTTTGCACAGATCTGATTAATGGATGAAACAGTACTTGGAAAGCCTCAGCATCTTTCTTGATTTACACTGGAAAGTGTGGGAAATTATAGTGAAAAGAACTAAAATTGATGGAAAGGGTAAAAGGGAGGTGAGGAAAGGTGATTGGAGTTCTGCATTGACTGAGTTTGGGAAGAATTTGCGGAAATCAGAGGAGGTGGAGAGCTGAAGTGTATGAGACAAGAAAAGAGAAGAAAAGAAAGAGTATATGAAGAAGCATTTTTGAGATTATGCTTATCTTCTTGTGTTTCAAAATGACGTTAGTAAAGGATAATTTTTTGTGTTTTGTTTTACTTGTTGAACACCAACTTAAAGTATGAAAACAGAAGCAAGAATCGTTTGCGGAGTAACACACAATTTTTAAATTTGGGTCAAAAGCTGAATTATCAGAGTAAATTTTTTAAAAAGTATTTCACTTTTTTAGATTATAGTAAATTGAGTTTGGGTTAAATATGCATTCTTGTATAAGTAACATGTGATTGGATTCTATTTCTAGAGTGCATTGAATGTTCATATCCTTCACTAATGTTCTTAGAAGGAGAAACTTTAAGTCTGAATGGCAAACATTATTTTTCTCTCTTAGCAATGCAGCATGTAAATGAAAAAAGTGTAAAATCTGTAATGTCGTTTAGGTTCTTACTTTCTCATTACCCATGGAAGATGATGTGTCAGCCTTTATTTTGAATTTAGAAGTGAGTGATACATAATAGTCTAATTGCTGTTGGTTGATTTAAAAAAATAGTAAGGTCAATGATGGTGATGTTCATAGTTGAGTGAGCAGGTAATTGGAAAGAAAGAGGAACGTAGTTCAGAGTTGTCTATTTTTTCCACTTGGTTTGATATTGCTTAAAAAAGGAAAGAGTCTACACTAGTTCAGCTTCGGGCACAAAATTAAATTATCATAGTTTTGTAGCTTGTGTTGAGACTCAAAGACATTTGACTTTTTGTACTATTGTGAGTAATGGCAGGTAACTGAAAGCCTATCTATTATAGCTCACTTGTGTCAAATGGGCTAGACTTTAATATCTTTTGTGATCACCATTTTTTATTTTATTTTTAAAGATTTGGAGTCACAGATGTAGAAAGAGATTAAATAATTTGCTCTACTAATCACAGCTAGTCAACATTTAGTGCCAGAGCTGGGATTCAAACCCAAGTATTCTAGTCTTGGTGAATTCTCAGAGTGAACTCTTGTAACATGTTGCCTCTGGAAATAAATTCATTACAGGAGAGGCCGTATCTGATCAAACAGCCTTCTCAGTTCTATGTGATGTGGGTTCTTGAATTTTTGTCTTGCAGGGAGTAGGTGAATTGAATTAGATTTATTCTGGATACAAGTCAATATTGCAGGTATGATGATAACTCAGCTATAGATGCTTTATTTCCCGTTTCTCAACAAACAAAAATCCACAAAAGCCCAGAGTGATTCTCTAGGAATCACGCATTGAAAAAGCCTCCTACAGAAAAATATTCAACCATTTCTTCTTCTAGTATAGCATCTATATTCTTTAGCAACTATGCCACTCTCAGGTAACATTTGTTTTGATTCAGTGGTCTGATAAAGATAGAAAAAATAATTATATCAATATATTCCAGTTTGGTTCTCTGTGCATTCTCTGGGCATTTTTATTACTGTTCTGTTTTTTTACTAATGATCTGAATATTTTTTCCAGACGATCTAGCATTTTTAAGATATCACTACCAATTCTGTAAAATAGAGAAATGTGAAAAGGGCATTATGGGGGCGTGAGGGCAGGAAAACAAAACTAGCCTAGGTGTTTGGAGATTAGAGTGGATCACTGTATACCTCATAAAGGAAGTAATTTTTCCATTAAAAAAATAAAGCAATGAAATCAGTAGTTATAGTGAAAATCCCAAACCTAGCTGGACCCAATCACCATGAGCCAGGCAAGGTCCATTTGAAAAATAAAAAGAAATATCTTGGAAATTTATTACTGGAAATCAGTTATGGAGTATACACTGTTGACTTTGCTTCCTAATCTATAAAATACAGACATTGGCCTAACCCAATTAATGGTTTTCATTTACAGCTACTTCCAGCACCACTGATGAGCCTTATAAAGATACAAATGCCAGATTTTGATGTGTTCTGATATATGTATGTATGTTTATAATTATGAAAATAATCAATGCTCTTCTTCTGAAGTACTTGAATGTATAGAGGAGGAGAAGAAAATTGTCTCTTGTCTCTTAGATTTAGTAACTAGGGTCCATTAAACAAGCTGAAAATATTTTTTTAAAGAATAAAAGAAAAGGCTTATTTGTATGCATACAAGGGTCTCAAAGAAAAGAAGTTAAAACTCTAAAGATGATGTTAGGTCTGAGTTTTATACACAATTTTAACAATAATATTAGACCTGGGGCTTATATATAATTACATATAATTTTAACAATGAGCAAGAAGTAACTGGACAAAGGAAGAGGGGGCTATTTGGGCTTCAAGGGAGGGTACGTCTGGGGAAGGTGCATATAGGGACTAATGGAAAATAAGGGTCATTTAGTAAGGTTTGTTTTGCAGATTCAAGTTGCTGGGTGAATCATTCTTCTCTTTCTAATATGGGATAGAAAGACATCTTTAAAAATAGGCATTTTTTAATATTTGCAAAGGAAAATGTGTGTCCTGATTTTAAACAAATTGGAGAGGGCAGAGAGTTAATTGCCTTCAGTTCAAAATAGTCCTTATGCCAAAATGTCATATTTAGGAGGGAGTATTCTGATACCTTTTACATGATTCTTGTCTCTTCTGATTTTTTTGCCTGATTACTATACCACCCTATTTAATGTAACACTTTTCATCCTCTGTCTCCACTGAGGGATTTAGTATTCCATAGTTACTTCTTTGATAAAGGAATTAAAAAAGAAGAATCAGGGATTGATTCTGACTGGCAATAAAAATCAGTAAAAGACTTGACAATGATGAATGTTTAATACCATGATTGAGGTGATAGTCCTGCAGGTGTGTACATACGTTCAAACTCATCGATATGTACACATTAAATGTATGTGATTATTTTCAAATCAATTATACTTTCATTTTAAAAATCAATGAAATACCTTTGTTAAGAAACCAATGATTACATTTAATTTCTAATATATTTGCTTGTCTGTCTGCATCACACATAAAAAGGTAATACATTTTTTCTTTACACAAATTTAAAAGAAATTTTCTAATCGTATTTAAAGATTGTAAGTATTTGGTAAGGAATTGTCTATAGGCTATTTAAGAACAGATTTGGAATAGATTTTGCCTCATTGCATCATTTCAGCATTCAGTTATTGTTTTAATTTTCTTTGTATTATAAAGTAAATTATATTTTAATATATCAAGAATGTGTCCTTAATATGTATACATATTGTCATTGCTTGAATCCATACACAGTTCAGACCTAGGCATTAATTCCATATGAGACTCATTTCCTAGGGTAGATAAAGTGGTCATACATACTAACCACCAAGTTACAGGTGCTTTATCTTTCAAATGGTTGTCAATTTGTAGTTCATAAAGCAGCCACATCAACATCATCTGGGAACTTAACAAAAATGTAAATTGTCAGTTTTATTGAATTAGAACTGTCTTGATAGGGAGTAGAAATGTGTATTTTAATACACCCTCCATATAATCATGATGCACAAAAAGTTTGAGACCTGCTAGTGTAGATTATGAGGGACAGAGAATGAATGGACTGAGTCTGTTTCCTGGTATTAGCTATCCATTAGAATTTATTTCAAGTCAATGAAATAAATGGTTGTAGTAGGAGCATTGAATATTTTTATTGATCATCTGTCTTTTATAATTTTGATTGTAATGTGAACATGTAACTTTTATTGTCTCCTGGGTTAATTTTTGGATTCTTGTTTGATTTTATTGAAAGATTTTATGTGTTAATATGAGAAAGTGCAAACAAATGAAAATACAGAATGCAAGTAAACATTGAAAGTAACTCTGATATAGTCACACCCTACAGTGAGTTTTATTAATTTATTTATTTGCAAATAAAGGTAGGATCATGTTAAGTACTATGAAAAAACTAAAGTAGAGCAAGAGGACAGAATGTGTGTATGGGTGGTATTCCATGTGTGTTTTGATTGCATTGTTGAGGAGGCCTGTGATGGGACAGATAACATTAGGGGGAAAATTGAGGAAAATAAGAGAATTTGAAAGAATTCATGTGTAGCCACATTTGAAAGAATTTGAAAGAAAACATGTGTAGCCTGAGGTGGAAATATAAACACTCTGGGGCAGGAGCTTGTCTGCTGGGCCTGAGGAATAGCAAAAGAGTCAAGCAAGGCTTGAGGAAAGTGAAAAAGTCATAGAAAATAAGATCAAAGAGGGCAGGATGTACCTGAGTGTAGGTGACGGTAAGGACACTGGATTTTCCTGCTTGCCATTTATCCTCTGTAGGACTCTGAAAGGTTTACATAGGTGATTTTTAAGATTCCTCTAACCCTAAAACAAGGATTTGAAATCTTAGCTGACTGAGTGTGCCAACAAGCTAGGAATGAATAAAAAGGGAGCAAATCTTGTTATTGACTTTGTGGAGTTATAAGGAGAAAAGAAAATTTCAGAATATTTTGTAATAAAATTATATATAAGTCTTTACTTAGTTATACTGGGATAGGCAAAATTGGGGATGGAAAGTGCTATTAATTGAGTACCAAATCTTAAAACTTGTTTTTGTCCCAGGAACATATGATGAATGGATTGAGTAATCTTAAAACAGATTCAATATACCTACATTAAACTACATTGTCTTTCTGCTCTATGTAACACTCTCCTTCAGTTAATTTACCCAATGTAAGCAGCAAAATAACCTTTTATAAAATTGTCTCTTTGAGGGGAAATATAATTGAAAACAAAATCCTCTGCCAACTTAGAAATCCTCTTCACAAAGGTAGAATAGAAAGAAAAGTATTGTATTATTGAATAAGCATTAAAGCAGAATGTGATGTGTGTGCATCACAGGCCATCTGCTAAAGAGATTACAAAGACAGAAGTTTTCATCTTTTGTATAGCTGGACATATACAACATATGAAAACTTGATGAAAAATATATTCCAGTTTGTGTAACTGGCAACAGTAGTATTTACCTTTTTTAAAGATTTACATGTATATGAAAGGGACAGAGAAAGAATTCAAAATTACAAGTGTTATAAGGTAAACACTCTGAGAAAAGAGAGGGTAGTCTCAGTTTTTTTCACTGGAGACAATTTATTATGCTTGTTTAATTTGTGTTTGCACTTATGCTCTTAGTTGCAGAACCATATAAAAAAGGCTGGCATTGCCACTGAATTATCTGGGTATTTACATAATAATTCCATGTTCCTGCAATTAAGGGTTTAGAGGAATGCTTGTAATTTTAAACAAACATGGTGGTGATTGTTTTGCAACCTAAATTTTGGAGCTCGACACATGATGGTGGACTAACCACTGTGGGGAAGGAGTGATGGAGAGAAGTAAACAGTGGCAAGAGATATTTAGAAGGTGGAATCTATTAGACAAGGGGATTGATGGCATGTATAGAGTAAGAAAAACTCATTGATCAAGTAATGGTATAGAAGATTCTGGTTAGGATGCTGAGAGCATTGTAGAGCCCTTCATTGATATGGAAAGAGTAGAGGAAGAGGGGCAGATTCAACATGGGCAGAAGCGAAGCATTATCATAAGATGAGCTTGAATATGGTGATGAGAGTTTCTATAGGCCATATAAATAAATATCCAGGTGAGAATGGTGTCCTGTGACTTCTGTCTGTCCAAACAGGTGAGAATGGTGTCCTGTGACTTCTGTCTGTCCAAGCGGGTGTTTATTTTAAACAGGTTACTTTATTAACCTTATGTTTTTATCACTTCTCTCCTGATCCCTCCCTCATTCTGCTGCAGTAAGTATTCATGCTTTCTGGAGTTACCTTATAGAAGTATAATTGTAAATGAAACAGTTTATTCATCATGACATAGAATATATTCCTATTACAGAAAACAGAAGTTTACCTAGAACAAACATCTGCCATGTTTTTTCTGATAATACAGCTGAGATAAATGTGAAAATAAATCCCATTAGTATTCATAGATAGTGATCCCCATGGTTGAATGTGCAGTGAAATTTTGAATAATGAGGAAATTAATAAGCGTTGGTAACCACACATATCTGACAGTCTTCCATGTGGCACCTTTGCTGCCCGATCCAGTGCTTAAGAATGATGACAATGATTGTAATAGCTTGGATAAAAACTTCTGTTGGTAAATGCCACCCACTCAGGTAAAGAAACTGCAAACCCATTGTCAGTAACAGTATCTGACAATTTGTATGATGAAAGAACTGACCCATAGCTGTGCCTGCTACAAACAATGTAACGGACCAGCTCCCCAGAGCTTTTTTTGTTTTGGGGTTTGTTTTTTTTTTTGAGTGTTCTGTTTTCATAGAAAAACTACAAGCAACACATCATTAGAAAAATATGTTAACTTAAAAACAATTCTAATCCACATATATGTTCTCTTTGACTATGAATACGCCATTATTGCTGTTGCCACTGTTGTTTCAAAATGGATTTGAATGCTTTCGTAGGCTCTTTAGACTTGAGTTGTAACAAGCCCCACCTTAGCTCATAATTCTGTAGAGACCCTGATTTACACAGCCTGTTATCAATTGGACTTACAGGCCATTAAGTCTATGGCCTTTGGTATCTATTTGTATTTATACCTATCATTTTATGATGATTGGTTATAAGAGTTCAGAAAAAAATCTTGTAAAACTACATCATACAACATAGCATGACTTCTATTTTGTTAAAAGTAATAATATTTCCAGTATTTTAAGATAATTTTACTCCACACTGAAAACAAAACATTATATCCATATAGTGACTAAATATTTAGAGATATTCAAAGTTTTACATTAGTTCAAATATAAATGCATTTAAATCATCCTCTGACCAAAGTTTTTGTTTTGCAGCTGAAGAAAGAAGAGTTTCTGGTGGGGGTGAATCCAAAGACAGATTCAATTGACTCAAAAGTATTGGGGGTTGGCAACCTCAGATTATGTTTTATGAAATATAAGAGAACATAAGGTCTAATTTAAAAAACTGAAATGCTACTGCTAATATTCAACAACCAGGTGAAAAATATTGTGGGTTGGCAATGACTTATGTTTCATCATTTTTATGCATGTATAAGATTAGACCCACCTAAAGACAGATTTTTATGAATTTCTTCTTTTCATGTCCTTTCTCTTTACATATGCATTCATGCACTTGCATATAGACTAGAGATGACTATGCATGCAAATGTTTACAAGAGTGCACACAGGTATGTAGGGTTATAATATAGCAATTGGTCTTAAGATAATTAACATTCAAATCTATTGTTGCAATTTCAAAGTAAGACTTTTGCTATGATAAAACTGTATTCCTACTTTTCTCACATACAGAATTCAGTATATAAAGTTTCTGATATAATAAACATTATCATTTCTACTTACAAACATCACTTTTTACTCAACTGTATATCTTTATGCACATTTGCTGCTTTAAAAATAAAGGATTTTCTGATCAGCAGCTGAATCGTTTTAATAGCACCCGTGCCACTGACAGGGTGACAGGGAAAGTGCCACACTTGTAGGAGACATGTCTGTCCTTGGTTTTATGTTGAGTGGAAACAAGATGTGCTGACTAAGTGACCTGAACAACCTCATGATGACACGAGGCCCCGTTCAGACTTGTGATGAGTTTCAGTATGTAATTATTTTTGAAAGTTTGCCAGACTGCTTTTGAACTTTATGGGCCATTTAAGGCCAAAAAGCTTCACTTCTGGTAGTCTTAATGATGGAAGAAAAAGTGTGACCAGTTAGCTTATTTCTTGAATCTACGATCCTTTCCAGAAAGAATCAACATGCTAAATCAACTTTGAAAATACTCTGAAAGCCTATTTTAAAAAGTTGACAACACAGATAAAAGAAATGAACATTTTTAGCCATTTCCTGGGATTGTTTCTCATATAAAATACTGCCACAGTATTTGTTCTTCCAATATTTAAACACTCTGAATACACTATAGTTATGGAAATTAAAAAATGACAAAAGTTCTAAATATTAATGAATATATTTTCTTACACTCTTTCTGAAATAATAATACACTTATTAAATGATTCATTACCCTTTCTCCATATACTGTTGTAATAGCTAATTAAAGGTGAGTCATACCTTATATACATATTTTTTTAAATATTTTTAGACAAGAAAATTATAAAACATGTTGCCAGATTTCCAGGCCAACGCAAGTACAATTTCAAAACACTGTCCATTGACAAGGAGTAAACTCTGAGATGTCCTAAATTAATTACAGCAGGCTGAAGGGTGGAAGTAAGAGACAAGAGAGGTTAATCAGTTAACAACAGCAGGGCAAAGCCAACAGAAGACTGTTTACATTCTTGAATGTATGTCAAAACTTTGAATTAGCATCCTGGTGTCTATTTCCCTGATTACCTGAAAAGAATAGTCAGGCTCCACAGATGATGAGGCCCATTTACTTTCTACTTGCACATGAACTTTGTGGACTGTCCCCCACCACCAGTGCAGAGTAACAAAGACTTCTTCCTCGTGGACCACACAACTGTCATAAAACTAGCCCCACTTCATCTTCTACTCCCCCCTTTTTCTACAGCCAATACAAATTCTTTCAACGGTTTTGGCCCAAACTTTCAGGGGAAAAATCATTTGCTTTAATTTTTAACTTCAATTATTTATTTATTTATATTTACAAACAAAACTGATTATTGTGTTCCAGGGTAGTGTCTTGCAAACAAATATCATTATTGTTTTCTAGAGTTATAGTTTTAATGCATAAGCATAAATTTAAATATTAAAAACATGTATATAGATATGGAATTAGTACTACCCATGTATAATGTGCATCCTTATTTTTCTCTCAAAAATTGGGGCAAAAAATGGGCATTATACACAGCAAAATACGGTACATTGTCCCCAAACTGTTTCCACGCATGAAAGAGCCTATAAATTCCAAAGCAGCAGACAGGTTTGTGTTTTCCATGTAGCCCTGCAGCTGGTGGTTCAGACTGCACACCTCAGGCCCTGCGTCCTTTATGGAGCTGGCATTTGGCTCCATAAACCCTTTCCTTCAGAAAAGCTGTAATGGTGAAACTTTTTTGTTTAACATAGCTAAGGCTTTACTTAGTGTTCATAACTTGAAATAGTTGTATAGCTTAGTGTCTGTCTTTAAATAGCTCTTCATTCTACTTGATGTACATCTCACACCCTTAGAAACATTAGTTTTTTTTTTCTTTTTTTTTAACTTTTCGGACTAAGTGATTAACACTTCTTTGGCCTTTTTCATTAGACATATTTTCTAACTTTATTTATGTGTACACCTCTTTTTCTCAAGTAGGAAAACTTTCAAGTCATTCAGTGCACTTCCATCTTTACCCAAATATTGCTTAGTGTTCTTCATGCTATTAGGTTCATACTCTTATATAAAATATTTGGATTTGTTCAGTTGAAGTTGTAGAAACATGGACTTGTAATCTCTTCCTCATTTACATATTAACTGTTCATCTGTGTTTATTTAGGTCATTTCTTTTCTGACTGAACCTTTTTCACTGATTTTTTGGTAGAGGGGAGACACATACACAACAAAGAGCATGAAGAACACTAATCTGAAGTGTACATGTCACTCGGTGTTCATGTTTATAGCTATGTATGCATCACCTAGATTTCAGTGCAGAATGTATCTAGCCTCCTCCAAATTTTCAAGCGGAAAATCATCATTTGCTTGTAGAAACTACCTGCTTACTCAATCGCTGGCTCCATGACAGCAGGTAGTATCACACCAGTGTCTCTATTGTACCTTGAATATATAGCTAGCGCATGAGAAGTGTTCCAAAAAAGCTTATTTGAAAAGAAAATACTCTTTGCTGTATAATACTGAAATGAAAGAATTACTTAATTAATATAGTATTAAGTATGCATTTTCTTGAAGATCTCACACTTCATTCCATTTCAGAAGTGCAGAACACCCAGTTTATAGACCACCCAACACTGCTTGCCATCCAGCAAAACAGAGAACTTTCCCTCAGTTCATAAATTTCATACTGGTGCAGGAAGGCAGAGAGATATCTGAGTGGACAGTTGGGGGCAGGATAGTGGAGTGCAGCCCAGAGTTAACTAATCATTTGAAGGGTAAAAAGAAGTGACCAATACCCTCAAGCCAGAAGTTTCCTAGATTGCTACCAGTCTCTCCACTCTGAATCTTTTCTGTCAGTCTTGTGGAGTCTACTGCCTAAATGAGTCCTAAGTCCTGGATTTCTCTGCATGGTCTCCACTCTGGTCAAAGCCAGTAGTAATTATCATCTAGACAATTGCAACTGATACCTAACTGATTTCACTGCTAGGAAATTCCATTACACTCTTACAAATTCCATTCAATTCTCTGATACAGTATGAATGAACTTTCAGAGCACCAATCTTATCATTACATACTCTTCTGTGTAAAATTTTTAGTGCTGCTATTTTTTCCATTTTACATAAATAGTAACTATATATATATATATATATATATATATATATATATATATATATATAATGTCTGCCAAAAAAACCTCCAGTCATTGTTAATATAATGACAATGGTTTGTGTGACATTGATGTATTCTGGCAGCCAAAGAGAGTGGACTGGAAGGCACATGTGTGAACAATGATGATTTTGCTGTACTAGTCAGTGGGGGTGGTAGATGTTGAGTGAGCATGTGTGCTGTGTAGCCATCACATTCAAAATGACAGAGAGTAGAGCAAAGAATCTGCATCAAATTTTGCATTAAGCTCGGACATTCCTCTGTAGAAACTATTCAGATGTTACAGAAGACCACAACTATGGGCAACTGGTGATTGGCAGCTTAGCTTCATCACGACAACAGACCCGCTCATGCATCACATCTCCTGCAGATTGTTTTGGTGAGACCAAGTCATCCAGGTGACTCAGACTCCCTACATTCCAGATTTGGCACCCTATGGCTTCTGGCTTTTCCCAAAACTAAAATCACCTTTGAAAGGAAGAGACTTCAAACTGTTGATGATTCAGTAAAATGCAACAGGGCAGATGATGGCAAGTGGGAGAACTGTGTGAGTTACCTACTTTGAAGGGGACTGAGGCTTCATTGTCCTACGTACAATGTTTCTCATATCTTATGTCTTCTTTGATATATGTGTCTAATTCTGGCCGGATACTTTCTGGACACACATATATATTCCATCTGACCATTTTCTACTCAACATGTTTTGGGATTTTTTAAATTTGGATTAATTTGGGGTGACAATGGTTGATAAAATTATATAGATTTCAGGTGTACAATTCTATTATATATCATCTGATATTGTATTGGGTGTTTACCATCCAAAGTCAAGTCCCTGTCTATTGCTGTTTATCCTCCTTTTACCCTCCTTTAGCTCCCCCACCCCATTTAATTCTTGTAACCATCATACTGTCTCTATGGTATTATTGTGAAATATTCTTGAATTATAGTATTTCCTGTATATATTAAATAATTCAAATTCAGTTTTAAAGGGAATCTTTATTATTTCTGTTCTAATTCCCATTCATATTTTATTTTATATTTTACAGATTATATTGCACTGAAAACTATTTCTTTACAATTAATTTTTAAATATTTTATTGTTGCTCAAGTACAGTTGTCTTCATTTGCACCCCACCATGCCCCCTACCCCACCCATCCCTACCTTGCACCCTGAAATTTACCCTCTTTCTTTGGCTTTGTGCATGTGTCTTTTTCATATGTTCCTTAATGGCCCAACCCTTATTTTCCCCCATTATCAGTCTCTCCCCTTCTCTCTGGTTATTGTCAGTTTGTTCTTTATTTCAATGTCTCTGGTCATATTTTGTTTGCTTGTTTGATTTTGGATTAAGTTCCACTTATACGTGAGATCATATGGTATTTATCTTTCACTGACTGGCTTATTTCACTTAGCATAATGCTCTCCAGTTCCATCCATGCTGTTGCAAAGGATAGGGGTTCCTTCTTTCTTTCTGCTGAATAGTATTCCATTGTGTAAATGCACCAGTTTTTTCATTCATTCATTTACTGGTGGGCACTTAGGTTGCTTCCAGCACTTAGCTATTGTAAATTGTGCTGCTATAAACATTGGGTTCATATGTTCATATGAACATAGGTTCTTTTGAATTGGTGTTTCAGGATTCTTAGGGTATAATCCCAGCAATGGAATTGTTGGGTCAAAAGGCAGTTCCAATTTTAGTTTTCTGAGGAAATTCCATACTGTTTTCCACAGTGGCTGCACCAGTCTGCATTCCCACCAACAGTGCACTAGAGTTCTCTTTTCTCCACAACCTCTCCAACACTTGTTTGTTGATTTATTTATGATGGCCATTCTGACTGGTCTGAAGTGGTATCTCATTGTGGTTTTAATTTGCATCTCTCTGATGGCTAGTGATGCTGAGCATCTTTTCAAATGTCTCTGGATCCTATGTATGTCCTCCTTAGAGAAGTGTGTGCTCAGGTCCTTTGACAAATTTTTAATAGGGTTGTTAGTCTTCCAGGAGTGGAGTTGTGTGAGTTCTTTATATATTTTGGAGATTACACCCTTGTGCAAAGTTTCATTTGCAAATATGTTTTCCCATACAGTTGATTCTCTTTTCATTTTAACGCTGTTTTATTTAGTTGTGCAGAAGCTTTTTATTTTGATGGGGCTCCATTTGTTTATTCTTTTCTTTATGTCCCTTGCTATAGCGGACATGTCAGTGAAAATATTGCTATGTGGAATATCTGAAATTTCCCTGCCTATTTTCTCCCCTAGTACTTTTATGGTGTCACAATTTATATTTAAGTCTTTTATCTACCCTGAATTTATTTTTGTTTATGGTGTGTGTTGGTGATCGAGTTTCATTTTTTTTTGCATGTAGCTATCCAAATCTCCTAACACCATTTGTTGAATAGGCTATTTTTACTCCATTTTATGCTTCTTCCCTCTTTGTCAAATATTTATTGACCATGGAGACATATTTATTTTTGGGCTCTCTATTCTGTTCTGTTGAGGTATATGTCTGTTCTTATGCCAGTGCCAGACTGTTTTGATTACTGTGACCTTATAATATAGTTTGATATCAGGTATTGTGATCACTCCTACTTTGTTCTTCTTTCTAAATTAAATTACTTGTAACTGTAATTTGTCTTCTAGCTAAATTGTGTATGTGAGTCTCACTTATATCTTACCTATATCTCTGTTTACCATAGGCAGGCTCTATACATTATTTCAATAATGAGCTTTTCTCATCTGAATATTACATAAATTACTAAACATATAAAATTAGCCAGAAGTAGATTCATAAAAATGCTTAGTAACTATATTTTAAAAATTTATGCATTTTCTGTTGATAACTAAAAACAGATTTAGACTGTTGAATCTATATATTATGATATGGCATTAGTGTGACATTAGCTAATGTTCTTAGGATATCTTATTGATTTTGGAGAACTATTTAATTTTAATATCAACATTAGATCAGAAGAGGTTGTACAAGTTTAACTTGAAATCTTATACATCTAGCATGTTTTGATATTTCCATTGAAACTTAAAACAATTTTGAAATTTTGAATAGTTCAAATAAATCCTGAATGCCTGCAAAAAGTACTGTAGCTAATGTCTTCTTTTGTATTGAAAAATGAATTTGACTTTAACATAACACATTCTAAAAATAACCATCTTGTTTTCATATGATTTATACTTTCTTTGAAGCAACCTTGCAAGTGTGTTGCTCTTTTTATTTCATTTTATACAAAAAGCACTATGAGGAAGTGAACATAGACTGTCCTATTATCTGTTTGATTTGTGTTTCTCAGTACGCTCCACAAGTGGGGCATGAAGCAGAAATGTTTATTTTTTCTTCCCATGGGAACCTCAAAAGAATGGAAAGAGGTGACAGCAAGACAATATGTGCTATCAAAACGAGCAACAAGAGATTGCATTTGTTTCAGTTTTATTGGACAGTATATGGATAGTATTTGTCACTGGAATAATGTGGCTCATTTATATTGTACCTATTCTGTGGAGCTCAAAGCACTTTATGAGTGTTCTCATTAATCCTAAAGACTAGCTATGAGCTAGGTATTTGGCAGCTTTTGTCCTCACTTTATGGCCTGGGAGACTGCAGTTTAAAGGATGTCATTTGTGCAAGCATTGGCAAAGTGTTCAGAAAGCAACCCGTGGGGTTAACTGCTGTTTGAAAAGGTGAGAAGGATTGTTTTCACTTTATTTATAAAAAGCTTTATAATAATTGCTAAATGTAATTACTTAAAATACTCTTACTTCTCTTTACCTCCAAGATAGTTTTGCTATCAAAATGTGATATTAATAGGACTTTCATTCTTCTACACATCCAGGATTGAAATGTTAATTGCTTCCCTATTACTTCATCGCCACTACTCTGTTCAATGGGCTGCCAAATCTCGACAGTTCTGCCTCTTCAGGCTTTTCACATGGATCATTCTTCCAGAGATATCCTTCATGCACACATTACTTCTTGCTGAGAAACTGCAATAGCTTCTAACAGTTTTGACATCAAAACCTTAATTTGGGGTTCTAAAGGAATCTAAAAGAGCCCATTTCTGTTGCTTACCAAACATGTGACTGTAAGCATTTTGAAACACCTGGGCTTTAGAGTTATTTTTGTAAAATGGAAATAAAAATAACTAGTTTGAAAAGCTGTATCATATATAAAGTATGGAAAAGGAATGATATAACCAGTGCCAAATACCAAGCTCTGTCTGGCACACATAGAATTTACTTTTGTTGTTTTCATTGCACTTTTTTCTAGCTCTTTTCCTTTCTACAGATCACTTGCACATCAATATTTCTGAAATCTACTTTTATGGGTATCAATTCTCTATCCAAAACCCTATAAAAGTTCTTACTTACTTTTCATGGTTTTTAATCAATTATCTAAAACCTACCACAATAAAGACTCTGTACCCTACCTTAATCTATATCATATATAGTAATTGCCAGTTCACATCACTACTTTTCTTTCCCTTTCATACCTTTATTTTCCTGCCACAGCTAATTTGTTCATATGGATTCTTTTGCCTGGAATCGTCTCTCTTGTATACATTTTTCATAGTTTGAAACTTATACATTGTTAAAAAAAATCTGTCAAAGCAAGGATAACACACTGGCAGATGTATATAGAGAGAGCAGCCCTAGTAATTGTGCTTTAGGGCTCGAGTCACTACTTTTAAAGTATCTCTTAATGCCAGTGAAGAAGCGAGAATCCTTGCTTCATGGAGCTGACATGCTGACCACTGATCAGTTATGGGACAGTCCTGGGCCACACACCCATTAGTGGTTCATTTTTTTGTTACACTGAATTCAACATCATCCTTTATCAATATCTGTGCTTCCATATTTCAGGTGTACCAGGTCTCTTTAGGTCTGCTGCTGCCTTTTGGCTTTGGTGGTTCATTTCACATGCTTAGCGAAAGACTGATTTTTCTGGCCACTCTGAAGCTCTTTCATTTACTGAATAATTTAAGTCATATAGCTGGACGTTTTGGATCTTCTATCCCCACCCAGCTCTTCTGCTGGCCTCCCTTGTCCCATCCCAATGCAATAGCTGCACTACAGCAGTTAAATAGAGTAGCCAGGCAGGAATCTCTTCTTGCTCTGGAATAACTTCCCAGACTTCTTTTTCTTATCCAGTTATTTAAGATTCTTTTTTCTTTTCTACTTCTTCTAAGAAGCATTCATTATGTTGATTAAGAGTGGCCCAAAAGATCCTTGATAGGTAGTATAGGGTATAATATTACATCAATATACTATTACGAAGATTAAATGAAGAAGTTAGAAAGAAAATTTAGGACAGAGTGAATAATCTTGAATTTTTGTTCAACCTTCATTATCGTGGAAAAGCTTGTAAAAGATGACTGTGCATGGTGCTGTTTGAAGTCCTACACAAAAGACCTAACAAAGGCACCATGCGCGTCCGGAAAGAACACCCCCGCTTATTAACTGGACCATTAGGACTGTGCTGAGCACAGCCATACTTCCATGTCTCCCCCTGTGCCAGTACAGCCTTTGCTATGACTTCAAAGGAGACCTATTATTTAGTAAAATGACCTTCCAATACACTAAAAAATATTACCTTAGGAAGAAAATACTCAAAGCAGCAAAATATTTATTTTAGAATTTTTAAATGTGAATTTGGGTCTCATTTTATAAAGTACTTTGAGGAAATGTACATCCAGAACAAACTCCTAAATTGCAAAAAGAAATCACAGGGATTTTTTGTAAGAAAATTCTCATATGTCTAAGTTCAGAAAAAAGCGTTAATAACAGAGTATTTTAACTAGAGTTTATGCACAAAAAAATTCTTGATGACCCATCAGTGCTTATTAACTGGGAATTGTTTTGTGCTATATGTTTAAAAATCCCTATTTTTCCCAAATATATCTTCTCCTACAATATGTCATCACTACAGCAAAATACTACAGTGATATTTTTCATGTCACAATTCTATATGATTAATAATAAAAAGTAATTTTAATGATATTGTAAGGAAAATTATAAGTCAGGAGAAGAATTTATTGAAATTGTTCATATTACTCCCTCCAGATATGAAGGACTTTTCTGTAGTGACAGTAGGATATCCACCTCAAAATTTAGATACAGCCATATAAATACAAGCAGCATCAAGATAAGAAAGTTTTCCCTTAAATTCCTGTCAGGACTATTAAGTGCTGTATAGTATTTCAAAACACATTTTGCAGGAGAAACTATAAGAAATTAGTTTATTTAACTAATCTCTTATGGACAAATTTTGAATCAAAGTCTTAAAAATGGCAATCCTAAGACATTGTATAGGTAATGAGTTGAAAGGTACAAAAGATGATGAAAGTTTTCCCAGAGTCACTTCCCAGTTAAAGACAGAATAAGGACCAGATACTGGTGTTTTGGACTCCAGGGCAAGGTCCCTTACTTGGGTCAGTATTTCCAAGTCAGAAACAGAAAATGCACACGAAACCATGAAAAACTGAGAAGCACTTCATGTGTGATAGCTCATGTAACCTCACATTTACGTCAAGAGAGGAGGTGTTAATAATGTTTTGCTTGTATCATTATAAAACAACTTAAAAACAAGTAAATCCACAAATAAAGCACTGGTTTTCTGTCTGTTCATATAATCAGTCTCATAAAATAATGTGTTCTCATTAAAATCATGTATGAAGAATTTTATTGTAAATTAATGCTTGCATACTTTCACAACAACCACAAAACAAGATACATTCACATAGTTTATTTGCTATCTTTAAAAAATGCAAACTACTCTTTCTAAAACTATAAACTTTGCAAATCATTTCAATGTTCAGACCCTTCAAATCTGAGATTGAAGAGCTTCTCAGGGGTACGCCTGTAAGGAGGATTGCTTTGCTTATATTATAAGTAATGTGCAGATGGCCAATTATTCCAGTTATGAATCTAGACTACTCTCCTCGAAGTAAAGCACAAACAAGATATTTTATCTGTCTTTTAGTTTATTTTTTATGATATAGTTTATGGTTTATTTCCAAATGTTCATGTTCTTGAAATGCTTTGGGAATGAAATTGTCTCAGAGTACATAATGATGAATACAAAAGAATAGAAATATTTAAAATCATATAAAATAGGAAATCAGTTATTATTTAACCAATTATTCTTTGGAAATAGAATTAAGAAAACACTTGTCAGTATCTGAGTATTACCACTACTGTGGTACATCTAAATATTCATTTAAAAAGGCAAATTTATAAATATTAATTTAGTGAGATAAAGCCTACACCAAAGGAAGTCCTGTTTAGAGAAGAAAGGATCAGATTACAGAAATGTCTTTAGAGAACCTGTCATTAATGAAGACTATCGTCTACCAGAAATATAGGGATGGACTTTGTTTTTGAAGTAATTGTATCTATGTATTTTAAACTATAAAAACATTTAAAATATTTATAAAACTATGTTCTTATAATTCTATAAATAACAATATATTTAGTTGTTTTGTATACCATATTTCAATAAACAATATAATTAAATATTATGCTTATTTCCTGTATAATGACAAAAATGAGAAACAGCACCTTTCTATTAAACACAATGTTTAAATATTATAATAAAAACTATTAATTATTTGTCAACTTTTAAACAAATTCCAAGACAACACAACCACAAATATATGTATGATCAAAAACTTATTTGTCTGAAGGAAGAAAACGATGGCAATTTATATTTTGAGATCTCTTGCTCCAAATAATTTCACTTTACCACTTAAATCTTGAGTTTATATGTATAAACACAACAAAAATATTTTTACTCATTATAAAAGCTGTCTAGCTCTATTTTACCTTGTGTCATTCATGGTCAATACCTTTGAATAAGATAACTATAAAAGGAGAAGCTAAATTAAATTAGCAAATATTAATATAAATATTAACAAACCGATATTAATAAGGACTTTTTCTCTGTCCTACCTTTTAAAATAAAAATTTACTCTACATAATATGCATGTTCTTTTACTACCAGAATATACAGACACTTGCTCTACTAATGAGTATATTACTTTCTACTCCCTTTAATGTCAAAGTAAGTATGAGTGTTTGTAAACACATTACCTAATTATTAAAATGATAATTACTAGGGAACATTGTAAGTTGCTTTCTTAAGAGAAGACCAGTGAAATAAAACGAGACCAGCTGTATCTTTATTTTTAAGATTTTGTGATTACAAGTTTAATATCATAAGGTTTAAGCTTACAATTGGACAAAATAAAATTATTCACTTGAACATTGGAAGGATCATTCATCCATAGAGTTGCTGATCCCCTATTTTTTATTACACAGCATGCTAAACCATGGGAAAACAGCAGTGAAATAGCCCCATAGAAGTTTATATTCTGGTCAGTGAGCTAAAAGTAAGAAGGAAATTAGAACAGAGCAGTGTTAACTAAATGTGTAAGCAAGGACTTACGTTGGGGCACATGCAAGGACTTGAGTTCCCAGAGCAAGTGACACCTAAGATTTGAGTAAACCTGCATCAGCCAACTTCTAGACAAACAATTTATATTTAAGAGGAGGTAAGAAATGTGATGTAATTGTTTTAAAAAATAGTAATTTTCATTTTAATTATAACTATCAGTAATAAAATTCCTATATGGCCATGACTGGTGTGACTCAGTGGATTGAGAACCGACCTGTGAACCAACGGATCACCAGTTTGATTCCCAGTCAGGGCACATGACTAAGTTGTGGGTCAGGTCCCCATTGGGAGGTGCATGAGAGGCAGCCACACATTGATGTTTCTCTCCCTCTCTTCCTCCCTTCCTGTCTCTCTAAAAATAAAATCTTTTAAAAAATTCCTATATAGTAAAAATGAATATATGTATATGTATTTGTATATGTATGTATATCTATGCAGAGATAGTGTATAAACCAACTCTGAGATGATGACATAACACAAAGCACATTTAAGTGTTAAGTATTTTATTTTAATGATAACCTAAGGAACACAGCACTGAATCTGATTGGCCTGGGGGAAGATAGTGATATTTGTATCCAGCAGGTTATGAGATACTAAAATAATAAAGGGTTGGCTAGCTATATTTACAAGGACAACAAAATAGCCAATGTAGTGCACTGGTCAGTTTAGAGAAATAACTATAAATTCAGTGGGCTAATATAAAAAGAAACAACATTTATGCCAGTTACTTATCGGTATTATTTCTGTCAAAGTGGCGGTTCTTTGGAGATAGCCATATCAAATACATATTCTGGGACAACATCACTGATATCAGCTTGTTCGTTTGATATTTGGGTCTTTTCCCCCAAAATGCAGCACAAATTGTGTTTTAAAAATTTCTACTTTCTAAAGTTTCTGATTGATTGGTTTTCTAGCAAGTAGGAAATATTTACACATTATGTCAATCATTTGCTGTAATTAATTATAATAGTTGGAAACCTAATAAAGGAAAAAAAGTGAAATCACTTAGCTGTTAAAGTATTTATTCGTGATTGAAATAAAGAGTGGTTAATGTAATTTTGATCTTTAAATCACCAAATTTATTTTAGAGGAAGAACAAAAGAAAAAGCAAATCTAAAGTTCCAATTTAAATTTAGTGGCCTCGTCTGTCACCCATTTTCTGGGAAACTTTCTGAGGAAGCTACTGATTTGGGATTTATTGGCATAGTCAAAGGCTCTGACATCTTTAATTCTGGGTAAGGTAACAACCTCAGTCTAGTATGCTTCATCCTACTTTCAAAAAAAAATTTACTTTAGTTTTTATTTAATTTTATTGTATTTTTCTATTACTATTTAGTCCCCTTATACATCACCCCCAGCAGTTACCACACTGTTTTCCATGTTCATGAGTCCTTTTCCCTTTTTGCTCAGTCCTTCCAACCCTCACCTCACCTGCCACTAGCTGTCAATCTGATCTCCATCTATGAATCTGTCCCCACTTTCCTTGTTAGTTCAGGCATCCTACTTTTTACAAATTTTTTAATAAAATATATAATCTTACATATTATATAATATAATTATGTATGGTATATATAATTATATATTAGAGTATATAATATATTATATTTATATATTATATAACTATATAATTTTATATGTTTTACAAAAATATATAAAATATATAATGGTTTAGACCAGGGCAAATGAGTGACCTGGGAGTCTTAGACTACTGATTTTGATCCAGAAGGTCCAGGAAGGGTCTGAGATTCTGCATTTGTAGTGAGTTTCCAGTTCACACCAGTGCTGTTTGTCCAAGGACTACATATTGAATAGAATGGATCTATGTTTACATTATATCACATGAATCTCACATTTCACACATACACACGCATGTGTACATACATAGTCAGGTTCTGAGGGTTAAGTTATAAAGAAATTTTGCAGCCCTGGCTGGCGTAGCTCAGTGGATTGAGGGCAGTCTGTGAACCAAAGTGTCGCAGGTTTGATTCCCAGTCAGGCCACATACCTGGGTTGTAGGCCACAGCCCCCAGCAACCGCACATTGATGTTTCTCTCTCTCTCTTTCTCCCTCCCTTCCCTCTCTAAAAATAAATAAATAAAATCTTAAAAAATAAGAAAGAAATTTTGCTATCCTCCCAAATGGAGTATTATCATCACTGATCCACACAGGATCCTGCTTTGTTTACCAGAACATTTTTTTTTATAATTTCACCTTAATGGTGCCTTAGTTCTGAGGATCCCAGAGTCTAAAATATCTAGTTTCTGAGGGTTCATTTTTTTCCTAATAATCTGAATAAATGGAATTTCCTGTATATACTGACTTTTCAATTGAGTTTAAAATAATTTCATCTAGTATCCTGGCAGTGTGGCTCTGTTGGTTGGAGCATCACCCAATACAACAAAAAGTTTAGGGTTCGATTCCAGTCAGGACTTATACCTAGGATGCAGTATGATCCCCAGCCGGGGTGTTTATAGGAGGCAACCAACCGATCACATTGAGGTATCTCTCTCTGTCTCCTCTCTCTTTGTGAAATCAATACACATATCCTCGGGTGAGGATTAAAAATAATAGTAATTCCATCCTGCCTCACAAAAAAGTGCTGGCAGCTCACAGAGTACATGCTTTCTTTACACACATAACCAGATATGATTGAAGAAGTGGACATCAACAATATGTAAAGAATAATACACAAACTATTAAATATGTACAATTAGAAAACATTTTACTTATTTTTAACATCATTACTTCTAAATGTCAACCAGTATGGTTCAGTCTCTGGGCCTCTGAGCTCATATATTCTTTATTTCAGCAAATTAGCATTATGAAGACCCTTCAGTGTCACTTTGGTTGTTCAGGTATTGTATATTGGATGACAATATTATCATAATGAAATTATTTCTATGTTACATTTGAAACAGTGAGGCAGCGATGGAGTCAAACTTGGGATTCTATATCCAATTTCCTCTTTCCATAGATGAATGTGGCATTGTATCATAAATTGGGTTATTGAAGAAATGGGTCAATTTGGATCATTATCTGATTTACAAAGAGTGCATAAGGTGAAGGGAGAATTAGCTATCTAGGAAAATAAAAGCTGATGTCAATCAGATTTTATTGAGCAAACACAATGTAGAGGGCATGCTATAAATGCTGCAATCTAAAAGTTAGAGTGCTAGAATGTAATGTCAGAATCTTCTCTACATTGTACCTTTTTCATCAAGCATATACTCTTCCTGATTTTTATCTCATATCAAATGGATTCTTAGAGTTAATTAATGTTTTAAAATATAACTGAATAAAAATTGTACACGTGTTTGAATGTATTCAAAGCCTCCTAGTGTCCTATAAAGTCCCACTTTTAGTATCAGATCTCAGAAGTGAACTGTTTGTCAAATTTCCATTAAGCTGAAGGTGAAAAATTAATGAACCATTTCCTTCAGATATTTCAAAACGAATGCAAGTATGTTATACAGCACAACAAATCAAAGATTTGTGTATGTTCAATTAGTCAAAGCTTCATTCATATTTAACTTTTGTTTTGTATTGTTTCATATGATAAATAGATCATTTTAGAGGAAAAGAGAATGTGGTTATTGACCTTTTATTAACAGGTAAATATATCACAAAAATGATTTTATTTGTAGAAATATGTCTCACCACAAAAGGTAATTTTAGAGCAAAGTTGATCAGTGAGTTGAAGGGATGGGTGGGTTTTGAAAACCTATGTAATTTGTCAGCTGTGGGAGAGCAATTAGCTGGGGAGAAATCATAAACATATAGCAAGCATGGGATTAGTAAAATCATAATTTATTCTTTGCTTGTACCTCTACTCATTTTCTAGGCATTCAGTACACCAGTAAAAGAGAGTCACTGAAATTATCTTTCAAGTAATTCTTGATTTTTTTCTTTTGTCTTTCCATTAATTATGGAACTCCTGTTCTGTTCCTGGCAATCTGGGAGGTTTTGAGAATCACACGATGAGGTAGAAGACTCGGGCCTTACTCTCAAGGAATTTAGACACTTTGTTGTTAAGAGGGAAAAACAAAGTGTTTGCACACAGTGATAATATTAATTAGAAATGGCGATCACTACAAAAAGGTACAAATACATCACACAGAGCTGAGCATGTCAGAGAAAGCTTGTAGAAAGTGACTTGTGAGGTGGGTCAGACATTGGTGATGCGTGAGAAAAGCAAGTGGAGTGGAAGGAAGGGCTTAAGCAAGAACATGGAGGATGTGAATCACAGAAAATATAGGGGACAGCTTAAGTTTTAGGATAAGACATATGGAGAGGAATGATGGAAAATAATGTTGGAAATATGTCTGAGATTGTGAAGGGCCTTGAATGATAAGCTAAAGAGTTAAGTATTTGAACTGGGGAATGGTGAAATTATGCAGAATTTTAAGAAGTTTCATTTTGTTAGTAACGTATTAACACCTAACGTCCATGAAAATTTCAAAACAATAGACTGTACGTTTTTCATAAATATTTAAGTATTCCTCCCATCCTCAGGAGATATGTTCTAAGACCCCCAGTGGGTGCCTGAGACAGTGGATACTATGAAATCCTACATATACTCTGTTGTTTTTTTATATGTACATACCTATGATAAAGTTTAATTTGTAAATTAAGAACAGTAAGAGATTAACAACAATAAGAATAATAGAATAAAATCAATATAACAATACATAGTATGCAAAGTTAAGTGACGGCGGTCTCTCCCTGATAACTGATCCGATAACCAAGACAACAACTATTAAGTGACTAATCTATGTGGACATGCTGCACAAAGAGATGGTTCCCATCGAGGGCAGGATGAGGCAGAATGGTGAGAACTTTTATTATGCTACTCGTAATGGTGTGAAATTTAAAACTTACTAATTTTTTTTGTATCTGGAATTATCCATGTGATATTTTCAGGCCTCAGTTGACTATGGGTAACTGAAACTTAGAAAAGTAACACAGCAGATAAGGGGGAACTACTGTATTTCCTTGTCTCATGTACACTAAAACTTTCCAAGGTAATGGCTGAGGGAGAAAAAACATACTGGGAGAAGCAGAGGCAATGGCTATACCAAGGCTTTCCCGCTGATGTGCACACAGCTTATGTCTTGAGATATTTATCACTATGACTTCAAGTACAGCTAGAGAAACACACTCAGGCCTGGTCATTTGTGGCTAAGAGCAATTTCCTTGTGGTCTGAGAGTCCCCTGTAACTTACCTCAGCAAGCTATACTGCTGCTAGCATCTTCTGTGTGAATCAGGACCTGGTTCATGGGCATGCAACTTGTGTAACCTCCAAGACAACCCCATTTAAAAGGACCCACACCTAGTTTAACTCTCTGCTACTGCCATATTGAAATTCTCCATACCATATGAACAAGAAGTCCTGTATAGTCATTTTGTTATGGGCTCTGCAAATTGCATAGCTTGTTTTGGTAGTATGACAACACATTGGCTAAGAAGCAATGAGCTGCACGATGGTCAAAATGCACTGCCGTACATCCATAGAAAAAGGGCTACTAAATTAGAAGAGTGGCAGAGTGCTTATATAATAAAACCAATTCTAAGCTTGAATCTTCATTATTTTTTTCTTCAAAGCCATGGCTTATATGGTTGCCACAGGCCTAAGCTAAATATTATTTTTTAACCTTGTGGTTTTCCAGTTGATGAATTAAGGAAAAGCTTCTGTAACATATTTTCTTATTTATAATTTGCCTCCTGGAGCCTAGATACTAGTATCATTGAGTTCTGCACCCCCTGCAGTCTTATCAAATTAAATTCTGAGAAAACCTTTGGCAATTATTTTCCCTAATAAAAGTTCTGAAGAATATAGCTCTGTGTTCACAAACATTATTGGCTGCCCGGTAAAGTCATTCTGCTGTGTATTTATTTTTCTGAGTCAAGATAAATATATAAACTGGATAAGGTATCTTTTAGTTCTTTTCTTAAGCACAGTTTACTTTATTCTCTCCTTTTTCTTTATTCTGAGTACTTATATATTTTCCCTTACTTGTGTTATCACAAGTATTTATTTTTTCCTCAAACTTAAAGAAGAATATAGTCAAATATTCCTATGAAGCTTTATTTATAAAACTATATTTATTCTTTTTCTCCCTCTTATGTCCTTTTTTTTTTTTACAAGGAATCCATGATCATTGTAGGGAAAAAAAAACAAAGAAAATAAAATTTAAAAAATTGGCCATAATGCTCAGATATAATCTCTTAAAGTCTTCCTTTTTATAGGTATATATTCACATATATTTAACATTTTAGTATATATAACATGCACTGAAAGAAGTATACAAATCAAAAACAGCTCCATGGATATGTCACCATGTCCCATACTTCCTTGCATCCTCTCAATGCTCTATCTCTCAAAGGCAAATACTTAATTGTTTTCAACATTTTAAATTGTTAACTGCTTTTAATATTTACCTTTCTCTGTCTCAAGAGCATTTTAAAGAGTTGAGTTCACATTTTGGTTTTACCTATTATATTGACATATCACTGTGGAAGATAAATATTCACTTTTATAAATATTCACCCTTGACTTTTTTTTCCTATAGAATAATATCAATTTTGTGTTAAAAAGCCATGGTTTATATTATTATGCTTATGTAAATATTCACATTGTGTAATGATTACATTTCTTTCTTGAAAAACTTTATTCTCTTCAAAGCTTAGATTTGTCTTATTTTATAAATTTCTTGTATTTCTTGTATCTAGAAATTCTTCAAATGCTAACTCTCTGATCTTACTGTAAATGTTCTTCCAAGATATTAACAGTACCCAGTATTCCCTTATTTTTGCCTTGGAAAACCTCCTTCCCAAGCCTCCTGACCTTATTATACTCCTGTGTTCACTAGGTTTGCTGTATGCGTGCCATTTAATTTAACATTGCCCTTGGATGAGACTGCCTACTTAAAAGTCCCAAAATTGATTAACTTGGTTTGAAGTTCTTTGTATGGTTGGAATTTATTGTCTGATGGTTCTTAACATATGTAGGGTATCTTGGGTGAGTTGTTTTATTGGTAGCCTTTCAGATTTAAGTATTGTATATATTCTAACTGACCTAGTCATATTTAATAGAAGTGAATTTTTTGATGCTCTAACTGGAAGGAGAATTCTGAGCACCAAGGCAGCAGAATATCTGAAGAGCTTCAGCAATCGTAACACCATCCATTTTAAGTATGGGACACACCATTCACTTTACCTGGTGTCTCTCTGTTTACATCCCACTTTCAGTATTCTCCTGGACTGAACAAGGGAGAAACAGACACTGTTCTTGTGGACAGGGTGAGCAAGAGGCTCAGGAGAGAGACACTCCCTCACATTAAGAAAGTCATCAAGTTCTCCTATTTCTATCCCCTTCTTTATCCCTGCTTGAATTGGGAGCTGGTGTTGTCTATTCTTACACCTCTCTAGGTTGTATGGTACAAACTGCATTGTTTTCAGCTTCCCCTCTCTGCTGGCTTAGGTTTTGATCTCCTTGGTCTGTTATTTCAGTTGACAATTATCCATCTGCTTTACAGCTTGTAGAATCATATTGTCTCTTTTATTCTCTTGGCCCCTGTGGATGTATGCTTTTTTTATTCCTTTATTGTCACTTCAGTGGAGAATGGAGGTAAGTATGTGAGTTCAATCTGCTAGCATTAATTAGGATACAGAATAGTATTTGGACTGAATTTTTATTAAGTACCTCAAGTCATTTCTAATAAGTACACAGATATAACTAAGAAGCAAACAAATGAACAAAATAAACTTACCATTCCTAATGTAAACACTGATGACAAAAACTTCCCTTTCAAGTGTTTTTAATTTCTCTTGACAAAGGCTTCTGTTCCTTTATGTCTTGAATACAGTTGGAAGCTTTAGACAAGACCGAACAAACCTCACCTCTCTACTAGTGCAGCCCATCTCAGCGGCCCTCGTTACAAAACTGATCTCTTCATCTAAAGATAGAACCAAAAACGGTGCCTGTACCCCCCTGGAACTTCCACATAATGGTAACATATTTAATGTCTTTTTGTCTGTCTTGTAGTTTTTTTATTTTGTTTTGTTTTGTTTCTTAAGGGCCATGATCACTTTTACAATCTTAAATTGACATGTCTAGGATTGTACTTAAAAAAAACACATTTTTAAAGGTGAGCATTTATTATCTTCTCTGGTTCTTTAAGGGACAATTTTGTAAGCTAATTTTGATAAAGACTGAGAGTTGACCAAACTGAGAGATTGAAAAAAGAGGAAACACATTTTGAATGGTAATAAAGAAAAGCAGCTTTACAAATAAAGGGTTTTGTCCTTTCGTGAAAATCTGCTTAACGTAGCGTCCTGGTTTCAGCTTCAGCAGTCTTGTTTCCTGCCAAGATTCAATGGGTAGTCGTCAGCTAGCTGCGGGATGAAGTCCCTTTGTAGAAAGCATTACAGCCTAATTCCTGCAATTGACTAAAAAATCCCTCTGTCTTCACGCATCATTGCCGGAGAGATGCTTGTGTTCAGCAGTGCAGTTTGTCAGGCCTTGTTGGACCACATAGGATAAAACTGAAGTAGTTAAGCTACCCATGGTAGGGTCAAAGTCATGCTACCGCTGGTTTCTGCCTTGAGCCTCAGCATTAGAGTTCTAAATAGGAAATTCTCTTTATGTGTTGTTAAATTTGTATCTTGTCACTATGAAATTCAACTTGAAGGCCTCTGTTTTTGTTTCTAGACCTGGAGGCTCAACGACCCCTGTTTTATCTCATGTTTTTCTTCTGACAACAAGGGCATAAAAAATGTTTTGAAGAAGTCTAAAAAAATCTGAATACATTCAGAATTTCCCTGTGGTAGACACATAGCTTTTCAAAGTCCTTTGGATTGAGAGCTTCCTAAAATGATTATTGATTGATCAAAGTGGGAAGTATAAGTAACAATGATGAGCCTATGTCCTCAAAGTGGAATGAAGAGTCCTTGAGGAGTTTTTTGTTTTGTTTTGTTTTGTTTTTCTGTCTTCTATGTTGAACCCACAAAGTGACCCTGGGCTCTATTTGTTAAAATATGTTAACAACACCGTAATAAGAGTTTCGTTGTGAGAAAAGCACAGGACTTCTAAAAAACTAGATTTAATTAATTGATTAATTCAATAAATATTCGGAACCCCTATGTGTCCCTGCTGTCCTGTCCTCAGTGAGCCAGAAGTCCCCATGCTGGCCCAACACACCACCTCTCTGAGGGGAGCCACAGTGTCTGCATCTACAGAAGAGTATCTAACTTTCTAGTATCTCAAGGTGTTCTGAGAATTAAATCATGATGCACATCTGAGTACTTTTGTATACTATGAGTGAAGTGTTATATCAGCAACTGTCTTCCTTATCAAATAATGATATCAATGTTCTCTGCAATATGCCAAATGTCTGTGTAATAATGGTATAGCTAAGCAGAATAGCACTATCCAGCTATATCTCTGTGGTAATTTAGCAATATATATATACGAAGCTTAGAAGAAATGTTAAGATATATACCGAAACATGTTTAAAACTCTAGTGTTAAAGAAGCAACCAGATAAGAAATTATGCCATATCAACTTTTTTATAAGAAATTATGCCATATCAACTTTTTTATAAGAAATTATGCCATATCAACTTTTTCTCATGGATATAGTGATTATCATTCATTTTAGAAAAGTTCAAACTGAAATCTATACAAATTGAGATGATATTGCATGTTATAACAGCTTCTTCTATCATTTTTCTTTTTTATTTAATTTTTTTATTGTTATTTAAGTACAGTTGTCTCCATACCCACCCACATCCCACCCATCCTTACCTTCCACCTTCAAACCTACCCCCTTTGGCTTTGTCCTTGTGTCCTTTATACGTGTTTCTTGATGGTCCAAGCCCTATCTTCCCCCTTTATCCCTCTTGCCCCTCCCTGCTGGTTACCATCAGTTTGTTCTTTATTTCAACGTCTCTGGTTCTATTTCGCTTGCTTATTTGTTTTGTTGATTAGGTTCCATTTATAGGTGAGATTATATGGTATTTGTCATTCACTGCCTGGCTTACTTCACTTAGCATAATGCTCTCCAGTTCCATCCATGCTGTTGCTAAGGGTAGGAGCTCTTTCTTTTTGCTGCATAGTATTCTATTGTGTAAATGTACCATATTTTGTTTTTGTTTTTTGTTTTATCCACTCATTTACTGGTGGGCACTTAGGTTGATTCCAGCACTTAGCTATTATAAATTGTGCTGCTATGAATATTGGGTACACAGGCTATTTTGAACTTGTGTTTCAGGGTTCTTAAGGTATAGTCCCAGCAGTGGAATTGCTGTGTCAAAAGGCAGTTCCATTTTAAGTTTTCTGAGGAAATTCCATACTGTTTTCCACAGTGGCTGTACCAGTCTGCATTCCCACCAACAGTGTACTAGGATTCCCCTTTCTCTACAGCTTCTCCAACACTTGTTATTTATCGATTTGTTTATGATAGCCATTCTGACCGATGTGAGGTGATATCTCATTGTGGCTTTAATTTGCATCTCTCTGATAGCTAGCGATAGTGAGCATCTTTTCATGTGTCTCTGGATCCTCTGTATGTCCTCCTTGGAGAAGTGTCTGTTCAGGTCCTTTGCCCATTTTTTTTAACTGGGTTGCTTATCTTCCTGGAGTGGAATCATGAGAGTTTTTTTATATATTTTGGAAATCAGACTCTTGTCTAAGGTATCATTTGCAAATATATTTTCCCATATGTTTGGTTCCCTTTTCATTTTGCTGATGTTTTCTTTAGCCATGCAGAAGCTTTTAATTTTGGTGAGGTCCCATTTGTTTATCCTTTCCTTTATGCCCCTTGTTCTAGGGGACATGTCAGCAATAATATTGCTGCATTGAATATCTGGAGTTTACTGCCCCTGTTCTCCTTTGGTACTTTTATGGTATCATGACTTCTTCACATGCATGGATTGGAAGAATAAATATCATCAAAATGTCCATACTACCCAAAGCAATTTATAGATTCAATGCAATCCCTATTAAAATACCAATGACATATTTCACATACATAGAACAAATATTTCAAAAATTTATATGGGACTATAAGTGACCCTGAATAGCTGCAGCAATTTTGAGAAAGAAGAGCAAAGTAGGAGGGAGCACAATACCTGATCTCAAACTATATTACAAGACCACTGTAATCAAAACAGTCTGGTACCAACATAAGAACAGACACATAGACCAATGGAACAGAACAGAGAGTCCAGGAATAAACACATGTCTCTGTGGTCAATTAATATTTGACAAAGTGAGCAGAAGCATAGAATGGAGTAAAAATAGCCTCTTCAACAAATGATGTTAGGAGATCTGGACACCTACGTGCAAAAAATGAAAAATCACCAACTTACACCATACACAAAAATAAATTCAAGGTGTATGAAAAACTGTCATCATTTTTAACACAAAATATTGTATTTAGGTTTTCCAAATGCTAATTGAACAATCTGAGTGAGTTGTTAAATTTAAACTAATCTTAAATATAGGATGATAACCTTTTACCTTAATGTTTTAGATAATAATACTCATGATACAGTCAAGGTAATTAACTTTTAAGTTTTCTCATAAACACATAAACACACTAGTTGCTTACTATGATATGCATCGAGGTAGAACATGAAAGGGATACAATATGAGACAGTTTATTTTTTAGCAATTGAGAGCAATGCTTATAGTTTATGGATTAAAACATAGTTTGACGCATATTATATCTTATTGTTTGATGTTCTAAATATAGCCTTGAGCTAGAGTATAGGAACATCTTCACTCAGAAGTTTAGACAAAAGTACATTAAATATGTGTAAATCAACTAATTATTTCTTGCCTATTTAACATTGAATCAGAATTCTCTAAAGTTCAGACAACAGTGTAGTGAAATTTGCTTAGCATGTTTGCTTTCTTGGCAATTGTTTGTCCCTCTCCCATTTTGAACTGCTGCCAATGTTACCCAGTAATGTAGTGTGACTAGGTTTAACCATAATCCAAGCTATAGAAATATATCCCGATTAGCTTGAGTTTATTGACATATTATATCAAGGGTATTATCATGCTTGGTTCAAGATCTAATTCTATCCCAACAGGGACTAGACTCAATTTCTGGACTTTTAACAGTGACTCATTTTAACACTAGGGCTGAACAAGTAAGCATGTAGCCTTGGGATCTTTTGGTAGCTTTCTGGGGACCTTGAGTATAGAACCTGACCTAAGAATGGAGCCAACAAGGAAGGTATAAGTGAATAATGGGGAGGGAGAAAAACAGAGAGAGGAAGAAAAAGAGAGAGCTAGGGACAGAAGGAGATTGACAGAAGGAGAAAGAGAATCTTGTCCACATTGTTTGAGTTCTAAAGCTTTGTCTGAAGCAAAATCTACTGACTTGGACATTTATATGAGTCAATACATCCCCCCTCCAACTTTTTGCAGTCTATTTATGTTAGTATTTCAGTTTCTTACAACCAAAAGCTGTGTAACTAATACAGACCATAAAACTTTAAACAAAGTAATTATCTGCATTCATGAAATAAGCTCAGGAAAGTGAAGTGGAGAGCATGACATTTATATAAAACTCACTGAGGTAACTAAGAATTTCATCAAGCATAGAAAAAGAATCAGGATACAAGTTCTTCTCTATAGATAGATAGACAGATAATTTGCATTAATTAAATAGTTGAATATTGACTCTATGTCATATTTTAGTCTTATATTTCATAGGTCTTACCTATTGATCTAATATACAAGTATTGTCAATCTTTGTCCTTAAGAATCTAACAAAACTGGGAAATTTAAAGTATCAGATATCAATCTGAACTTCTGGTTAAAATCAATGAATATATTTTTAAAAAGAGGAGAAAGTATAAAATCTATTAATGTAATTTACAGCAAAAGTATAAATGCATCAAGTTAAAAGAGACAATTTAATATTTTATGCATCATTTTTGATGAATAGAAAAATGACTCTAAGTTGCATAAAACTTAATGTCATCAGTGATGACATGATGACAAGTTTTATATAAGTTAGTTTGGGTCATATCTCCTCTTATGGATGTACATATAATGCATATACATATGTACATACCTTTGCATATATTTACTATTTTCCTCTGCAAAATTTTATATATTTTAATGAAAATTACTCTTATTAAAAAGTATAACCTTTACCAGTAATATTGTTTATAATTTTTACACATTTCAAGAATTTAACTTTCTAATTTGTTAACAGCTACTTGAAAGTACACATTATCATTTCTTAAGCAGAGATTTAAAATGATGTATTGAACATATTATCCACAAATTGTTGCTATACTAAAATTTATTGGCAAGTAGTACATTTTAGCTTTTCAGGAAATATCCATTAACAAGAAATGTTAGTACAGTTGAATCCAACCTTACTTACTTTTGTTACATATGAGACCAATCAACCTGTTCTGAATAGCCCCAAGAGAGAATTCTTCATGATGTGTTAAAAAAAGAAGAAGTATGTTAAGAAAATTGAAAATTTGTTTAAGAGAAGGGTGGACTTTAATAAATATTTGCCATTAACATGGAAGAAAATATTCAGAAGAACATGATATAAAAATTTAATTTGTTCAGACAACTTATGTATAGCATGCATATAGATATGGCAGCCACTCTTTACACACACAAAAAAATTCAGTGAGCTAGAATACTTTAGGAAAGAATGATTGGTGTTGTGACAAATGCAGGCTAGGTGTTAGGAGTCACTGAGCTGTGCAATGGTGAAACACCAATTTTATGGCTCTTCAAGCAGTCAGTTGCACAGTGAACCTAGGAGTCTGAGCTGGAAGCTGATAACAGAGGATTCGTAGAACTAAAGATTAGCCTTCATGAGCTGCCAGTCTGAAGTTCTTCCACAAAGGGGAAAAAAACACTTCAGAAATCACTTTGAAGGACTATTCATCAAGGGTCTTAAACAGAGTGAATATAGGTGGGAAACCTATTGTCCAAAGTCAACAGAAAGTACAGTCAATTCTCTGTATCCTGGGGAGTGCAGGTTGGGTTGACTGAAGGTGACACAGATCTGTCATTCACCTAGAACTTTTCAAGTTTTCAGCTTTGTGTCTTGACAGGTTTGATTTTAGGAAATGATCCAGCTTTGATTCAGTCTAGAGTTTTTTTGGTTTGTTTGCTAAAAGACCTAAAGACAACCTGAGATATACACTTTGAAGAACAATTACTTTAACAAGTGTTATTCAGTGTTCAGTGTTTCTCAGCAATTTTTAGTTTCTTACATTCTTCTAATATTATTTCTCCAGTACCTGTCACTCCTTTAAAATGATAAAAACTTCAACTAAATTTTATACTGTATATGTACACATACATATATGTGAATATATAAAAATATATATAATAAAATCCCTTAGAGCATATTCCTATCTTTATATTCGAATGGTTCTTTTTTTTTTTCATAATGGGCTAACACTGTCCTTTTCTAACCTAGAAAAACTGCCAGAGACTCTTGCATGAATTTCTGGTTCTATACTCTATTTCCTTCAGATATCCATTTTTTGTCATTATTATTCTATTCAATATTATCCAAATATACCTTGTCCATCTGTGTGTCTGTATTGTAAAACCCAAGCATTCCCTAAAGTTTACTTCAGATGCCACCTTCTCATAAAAAGTCCTTTATGTTTCCACTCAAGTTGGAGTAGCCTCTCCTGACTCTCTCTGCCGTGCGTTGGGCACTTATCATTTGACATCATCGTATAAAAATGAGGTTGAGTATAAACAACTTGGATTTTCATTAGAATGTATCATTTCTACTTTATTTATATGTGACTTCAATTCTTTGAGTTTTCCTTTATGGCCCAGGAGTAAAGAATATGTACTGTGTAGTTGTCAGGTATAGAATTGTATATACATTTGTTTAGCCTAAATGCCTTAATCGGGTCATTCGGATATTCTATATCTTATTAATTTCAAAACCTCTTACTGTGAGTATAAATCTGTCCATTTTACCTTGTAGTTCTGTCAATTTTTGATTTATATATTTGAGATCATTTCTTAGGTATTTATAAATTCAAATATATAGTATATCTTCCCTAAATTAGTTGCAATCCTTATCCAATGAAGTGATCTTTTTAATACCTATAATGCTTGTCTTAAAGTTGATTTGATCTGATATTAATTTTGCTACACTAGCTTTTTTGGGGTTAGTAACTTTATGCTATATCTTTCATGTTTTCAACCTTTATGTATCTTTCATTTTCCACGTGTCATGAATAACAACAAATTTGTATTTTAAATACAATCTGATTATTTTTTAGCTGGATCACCTGGTCCATTACATTTAACGTGATTACTGATGCATTTATGTTTATACTTTTCATCTAAATTTGGATTTCTTCTTTACATTACCTATTATGCTTTCCTTTTGTTTTATTCCTCTCTCTTTAGATTTAGATTTTTATCATTCTATTTCTCCTACTACTATTTTAGAAGTTACGTATTTTTGTATTCTTTTTAAATTATCCTATAATTATAACTTCTTAGGGATTCCTTATTCCTGCTTTGCTTTGTTCCAGGTAACATTCTTTGCAGTGCTTAGGAAGGGAGTGGAGATTACAGTGCTTTAGGGTTTCTACCTTATGGAGAAATAGTCACTTTTCAGAACTTTCTTTTCTCCAACTTGGGAAGGCCCAGAACATTTTCTCCTGACCTTTGCATCTTATGAGGCCATCAAGATTAAAGGTTTTCCAGGTTCAGGAAATTCCCTCAGGTTGAAATCAGCTTTACTGCTTCATTTATCAGTGTCCTGTCACAACTTAATTTTTTACATAGCAAGTCCTTATTTACTTTCTAGTTCTTACATGCTGTTAGCAAGATTTGTTTTGAATACTTTTCTGCATTGTAAATTATTTTCAGTTCATCTGAATATCCAAGTCCATCATGTTACTAGAAAAAGAACCCTTCCACTTCTCTCTAACCAAGTATTTCCTGGCAACACATATGGATGACTCAGTGAATATGCCTAGATTGATGGGCATATAAACTAGATTGCCATAAAGAAATCAATAATACAGTAAAAATATGCAATTCCAGGGAGTTTAGTCAAGGACCTATGCACAAGTGGGGATAAGTAAATGGGAACAGAAAAGGGATGGTGACTGCAATAAAGCTAGTAATTGTTAATACCCCTAAATATGAAGGGACAGGAAGGGAGCATAGTTATGAGAACTGGCAAGTCCTTGAGCTGTAAGATAGGATGTTTTAACAGGAGCTATGACTTTCAAAGAATGTAGTCACAGCCAGCAACCAACCAGGGAGTGTGATGGAAAATAAATAATATTTTTGTTACAACCAACTGATTACTTGTTGTTGCCTTCCATTGTCTAAACACAAATAGAAGCCATGAGTATAGGAGCCAGGTAGATGACTCCACAGAAGTCATTACCTGGGCACAGGATGATGGGTGAAAATAGATTCAGATGGACAAGTGGGAAATAGGCGACATAGATAGTGTTGCAGTTGATTAGTCCTCTGACTAATTTGATGAGTGTATATATATACACACATGTATATATATATATATATATATATATATATATATATATATATATATAGAGAGAGAGAGAGAGAGAGAGAGAGAGAGAGAGAGAGAGAGGCAATGAGCTAAGCATTTAATTTAAGGAATTAAGTAAAAAAAGAGAATATATTTAGGTAAAATTTAACAAAGCCAATAATATGTATAGTATACAATATTCAAGTGAAAAAATAATTATGATTATCTACAAAATGCAAAACTAGTTTTGAAAATATTGATCATTTAACCTCTAGCAAAACTGATGAAAGGGGAAAAAGACATAAATAAGTTAATGTTAGATATAGAAAAGAGGACAAAGTAATATTAAATGGCAATGATTTTTTGAAAAATATTTTATTTATTTATTTTTAGAGAAAGGGGAAGGGAAGGAGAAAAGGAAGTTAAGAAACATTGATATAAGAGAGAAACATCGATGGGTTACCCCTTGCATGCACCCAGACCAGGGTCCAAACTGCAACTCAGCACACGCCCTGACCTGGAATCCAGCCGACTGAGCCATACTGCTCAAGGTGGCAATAATTTTTTTAAACATAAGAATAGAATAAACAACTAAATGCAAGTAAATTAAGAAGAAAAATATCTTACAGACCAAATGTACTAATAACCATTTTAATAATATTTGTTTAAAAATACTAATGAAATGAAATAAAAATACACATTAAGTGAAAATATATCATTTTCCCCTTCACAGAAAATACCAGGATAAAATACTTTTATATGTGAATCCTAGAACTCTTTTTGTAAAATGGATGATTTCTCATGCTAACATAAACTCTTAAGAATCTAGGAAAAGAGGCAAAGATTTCTAAATATTTATGAGATTGTATAACACAGATATCAGATTTGGACAAATGAGAAGTGATCAACCAATTACTTACAAATATATTTGAAAATATCCTAAAATAGCAGTAACAAAATACAAATTATAAATTATGATGAATAAAGCTTATTCCAGAAATATGTGCATTTTATTTAACATTGTGAAGTGAAAAATCTTACAATTATCTCATAACACAATTCAACATCATTTATAATAGAACCTCTTAGCAAAGCAAGAATAGAAATGATTTTTCTAATCTGATAATGGAAATTTTCCAGAAATATATAGCAAGTGTCTTTTTAAAATAATTAAATCTTAGAAACGTCCTTTTTAAAGTGAAGAATACAAAGCAAGCACCCTTAAGAGAAGCTGCTTTTACTGCCTCTATTCCACACTGCACTGGCAGTCCCAGACAAGATGATAAAAACAGTAAGTCAAACCTATAAAAGCGTGAATGGAAAAAAACAAAACTGTCCTTGTTTGACAAGTAATTGTTTAGATTGAAACTAAGGAAATAAAAACACTATAGGGCCCCTATTAGAACCTATAAAATATTAATAAGAAGGCTCATTGTAGGACCAAGATACAAAATTAAATGGCATGCTTATATGCAATAAAATAAGCTATACAAGTATATTTTATTAACACAGAAACTGTAAAAATAAATTTAATAACAGTTGTGCAGAATTTTTATGAAGACAAAATAAAACATTATTAAAAGACATAAAAACAATCAAAATAAATTGAGAGGTATAACATATTCATGGACAGAAGACAATATAATTTTCTCAAATGAGCCCATTAATTCAATGCAATCTCCATAAAATCCTGAAATATCTATTTATGATACATGACAAACTAATATAAAAGTTCATATTAAAAAATGGTCCATAAATAGCCCCAATATTGAATAATAATATTACATGTTTATAATGATGATGATGATAGAAGACCCACCTTTTTATTCATTAAAACAATGTTAAATATTAATTTAAACAGTATGGCACTAGTTAAAATAAAATGCAATGGCAAGACTATAAACAAATCCATGTATGAATTAGATCTCATTATATGAAAACAACTTAATTAATACTTCAATAAATTACATGAGAATAATTGGCTACCCATAAGACAGAAGTAAGGTTGAAAATCTACTTCATAACAGATTCTGGCTGGATTAAATATATTAATTTAAAAATTCTACTTTAAAATACTTGGAAAACATTTTCTGACATCAGAATAAACATTTCCTCACCAACACAAAATAAACATACCCTGCAAATATTCAAGGTGAATATTGATAAATTTGACCATATTAATATTTTAAAATACATTATCAAGAAAATAAAAATCACAGCTTGAAAAGTATTTATAATACATATAATAAGTGAATTACATTCAAATTAGAAACCCCACAAAAATACCTAAATTGATAAACACCTAAAAGGAAAATGGTCAAAGAGTATAAGTAAAAACTAGAATTAAAAATTGCTGAACCTCACTAGTAATCAAAGCAATGCAAAATTAAGCAATAATGAGATTCTTGTACACATAAAACCATCAAAATTTAGAAGTCTGTAGAGAAATTTCTACATGCCAAATAAAGTTGAAGCTACCCATGCTATATTATAATTCAGAAATTACAATTTGAGTTATCTATGTGTGAATGTACAGCACACATACACAAGAAATGTAAAAACATTCTTTGCCACAATGTAGTATTAAAAATGTGTAAATTACCCCAGTAATTCTCAGTAAGAGAACTGCAAAATAAACTGGAATTGATTCTACAACCAAATACTTCTTAGCAGGTAAAATGAATGACACAAATCTCCATTTCCTTTCATGAAAAGTTATGAAAAATATAAAGCTAAGTAAAAACATCATTACTTGTATAATATGGCATAGCCTGTAAAATAACTGCTTATGTCTCTGTTTATGCCTATTCCTATGTCTACCTACATCTATTTATCTATATCTATATAACAAAAACTTGAAAAGATTAACATTAACCTCAGAATAAGAACTAAATTTATAAGATTGTATACTTGCTCATTGGAAAAGGGTATTGATGAAGAAAATGTAGTAAAATTACATGTTAAAACTATCATTGTTTATTGTATTATCTTTTATTCTTTTATATATGAGGAATGTCTCATAATAAAAAAAAGAGTCTTACAGTAAAAGAGGCTTTTTTGTTCAGATAAAAATGTTATTTATGTGAAAACCTGGGTTTGAGTGCCAGTTTTGCTCCTATGAGCTTCATTCAACACATGAGATAATAGAAGCTATTTAAATTGGTGCTTTCAAGAATTATTAATGTACAATGAAAATTAGTGTATGTGTGTGAAAACGGCTATTAGAAATTTGAAGGCATTCTATTAAAGTGAGATAATTAAAGTGAGATAATTCCAAGCAGTATAAATGCACATTTGTATATACTATAAGGTCTTCTCACTGCTGAATTATAAAAAATTGATACTGAATCTTACAAAACCAGAGAAAATTCTTCATTCATATCCAACTCAAAAAACAAAAAAAAAGCTGGAAAGATGTTTTAAAACTATATGGTAATGACTTTTATCTAATAATAATTTATCTGGACTATTTGGAACAAGCTCAGAATGGGGAATTAAACCAATATTAAAAGCAAACATATGAGTCCAACTATATGACATTTTTGAAAAGGCCAAAATATGGAGATGTTTAAAAGATCAGTGGTTGCCAGGGGCTCAGTGGGGAGAGAAGAAGGGAAGGATGAATATGTAAAGAACAGGAGATATCGTGGGCAATGAAACTATTCTGATGATAGATAAGATTAGTATTCTGTAATGATGGATGCATGTCATTATTCATTTGTCAAAACCCATAAGGGTGTACAATACAAAGTGTGAACCCTAATGGAAAGTGTGGACTTCAGTAATAATAGCATATTAATATTGGCTCATAAATGACAACAAATGCATCATGCTAATGCAAGATGTTAGTAGCTGGGGCCAGGGGAGAGAGAGGATAATCTGCTTTTTGTTAATTTTTTTTCTGTAAATCTGAATGTGCTCTAAAAATTGCATAGCATCTAAATTAAAACTACAATCTCAGGCTTTAAACAGTTCTCCCTTCCTAAACATGAGGCACCCAGACATTCTCTCAGGGTCTCTTCACTCTTTTAGTTATACTTTAACAGATTCACTGTACTGATTTTCCACGTAAGTTGTTAGTAGGTAGGGTATGTTCAAGGAGGAAGCGACTTACCACAGCAGTTCTCACCTAGCAGTCAGAAGTGACATTTGAAGGCTTGTTGGTACTATAGCATGTCCGTTTTGAATTAGCTGCTTTATTATTGCCTCCCACCCCACCCTAGAACCACACCACCTGGCTGACCTTGAATCTCCCCCACAGACTTCCCTGACTGGTAGAATCCATTAACACATGTTGCCTCCAAAAGCCTTCAAAGACCACTTTAGGGCTATGACTGGAGTCCCTCTTAAGTAGTATCTTTGCCTTATTTATTATCGAAATTTTGAATATCAAGCATAAGTAGAAAAACTCAAAGAGGCAGAACAATTGGTGGATGTTTAGAATACAGGAGAGATACCTCCGAATACAAGTTGAAATGAAGAATCCAATGTTTATATTTTAAGACTCTGTATACTTCATTAAAGATTTTTATGTATTTGTTTTTTGAGAGAGGAGAAGGGAAGGAGAAAGAGAGAGAGAGAGAAACATCAATGTGTGTTTACCTCTCGAGCACTCCCTATTGGGGACCTGGCCTTCAAGTCAGCCATTTACCCTGACTTGGAATCTAACCAGTGACCCTTTGGTTTGCAGGCTGGTGCTCAATCCTCTGAGCCACACCAGCCAGGGCAGAATCTATATTCTTTTAATTTGTGTAATATTTTACAGTTAACAATGAATCATATAGGACAGTTTATCTTCCACATGTTCTTTGTCTGACATTAGAAAAAGACTTAAAATTCTTTGGAAATATTTTAATCTGATTTTTAAAAAATGTCTTTAAGAATATGAGTTGTCCACATCTTCCCAAGGTCGCCTTCTGTGTGCTCTCTTGTTGAACCCCATTGTATCTCTACACGTGAGAGTGAGAACTGCCTATTTATGGCTCTGCAGTTCTATGGGGCCTTAGCAGCTGTATCTCTGTCATCCTTGCATAGTTAGCACCTACAATAGGATCAACACAAAGTATTGAATGAATATTTGTCAAAAAAGTGTGACTGGCTATCTACAAAAATTTAATTGTTCAAAATTATTTTGCTGATGATACTGGATAAGTAACTCTGAATGTTCTAAGAAAAGACACCAAAAAATAGAGAAAAAAATTCATCTTTTATTTTTTTTCCAGAAGAGAGAATTGTCAACATGCACATTCAGACAGTCACGGAATTCAAAACAGTTACTAATGTTGTTGGGTATTTAAAAGGCTTGACTTCTCCAGGTAAGTAGGGAGAAGTGTTTATAGTCTATACTTTATATGAAATATTACAAAGAATTGCTCTGTAATAATTGAATAGCACTTAAATATCCTACTTTGCATTTAGCCGTAAGTTTATACCACTCTAAGAGAGGTCAATGTGAAACCAAGAAATGGACCCTCATTTTCCTTCTTACCATATCTCTTCAGTAATAAATCAGAGTAGAGAGTAAAAGAAGGAAATAAAAACAAAACAGAAAACAAAGTTTAAATTTGTTAAATTGCCGTGTGCCTGCTGGAAAAAAAAAGCTGTAAACACTGATGTTTTATTTTCTTTTATTCACCATAACATCATTGAAAGCATTTTTAGTTACAGAAAAAAAGGCTTTTAAAAATAAAATATTTAAGTTTTAATGGTGTGGGTTTTTAAAATATTTGTTTGTCTTCAAATCTAATCTTTTAACACTAATCTATGTCTCATCTCTGACCTTTAGTCCACTGATGGTTCTGCCTGGTGTCAGTATGGCTTTAGGTTTTGAAGGTGCTCATGAAAATGATGATCTGGTTAAGTTTCAAATAACTTAATCCTTGTGGTTCAAAAAGTAAAAATAACTAATACATATATAAAGAGATTAGTAGCAACACTTCCCAACACACTGTGAGGTTGAATCACATATTATTGTCTGATGTGCTTTTTATACAGCACAGATTGCAACAACCTTTTCAGTGAACTTGTGCCACTCCTGTTAGTTTGGGCAGGATGTTTACTCAAGTTCTACTTGGACAATTATTGTTCTCTATGACATCCATCAAATTGACCCTATAATTGCTAACTCAGAAATTTCTGAGATCAAGTTTATATCCTCCCAGTTTCTTGGCAGCCAACTCTTACAATGTTAATAGGAAGTGTATGTTCTCTCTGTTTCCTTCCAGTAGCAATAATCAATGACTTCTGCTCATAACACAAACTATAAGTAAATTTTAAAATTGTTACTGTTGCATTTTAACAAATTCTCATCATAAGCTTCTCTAATTGAAGCACTACAAATACAGAAGTTGGCAAAAATGGGTTTCCATTCGTTAGTACACAAAACACAGTTAATAAAGTTATTGTATTAATCATAACCTGTGTGTCTTTTTACATAAAAACTGCAAGTCTATTTTTACGCACCCTCATATTTATCAACATTGCTGTATTTGCAAGTTATTATTGAAAAACCAAATAGTACAGTATTATATTAGCTTTAGGGGAAAAACATTTTTTATTGAAATTTAACATAGAAAACAATAACAATTCATGTGCCAGTACTATTTTTCAGTGCACATCAGCAAAGCTTCTCAAACCTTGTGTATTTGAATTCTACACAAAAATATGACATAATTTTAATGACTCTGAAATTTAGAAACAACCTCAATCAGTATTAGGATTTTAGATGTTTATTTTGAGTAAAGACAGTTCCCAACAGAACTTTCACACATGTCTGGGATATGAGTAAATAAATTCCCAGGGTTTCAACATTTGCAGACACACTATGAATACCATTAATTAAATTTTGATGAAATGTTGGCAGATAAAAGTCATTGCTGGCTTCAATATCAGTGTGGAAAACCAAAATAGCTTCAAACTGATATTTTCTAAGAGGCTTTGTGATACCGTAAGTCAACTGGTGATTAAATTATTACACAAATACATAGTACTTATTATGTGTCAGACACTGTTCAAATTGCCATACAGATAAGTAACTCACTTAAAACTCAAAAAAATTAATGATGCATGTACTATATTTATTCTCACTTTATAGTTGAATGAATTAAGACATAGGAGGATTAAACAAGCTTTCCGAGGTCACACAACTAGTAAATGAATTGCCTGGGTTCAAATGCATGCAGGCAGGCTTTACAGTCTGCAGACACAAGCATCGAGCCATGAGATAAATGTGTAGCTCCACTAAGCAAATAAATTTAGCTCTGTACCAATAACATTCATTGACAAAAAAATCAGAGGAAACTGTATGTTTTTAGTTTACTTTATTGATGACAATAGTCAGTAAAGTACATTGTATAGCCACATCCATGTGTCATTGAGACATTTCTAATAATGTATCCAATAGACTTTGTATAATTATGTAAAATAAAATATCTGAAAAAGAAATTTTATAATGGATGCTTTTCGATATTGTTGATTTTTTATTCTTTGGAGAAAAAAGAGAGGCTAAAATTACAAGTTTGAAACTATAATTAATTCCCTAAATACTTCATTTATTGCAAAATCCATACATGACTACCACATTTTTAATATTTACAGCTATTAAATAACTGCTCCCTCAATATATTAATAGTTCATTAATATTTACTGAGCATACACACATTGTTTACAGGGCACTTCCCACTATGATTCTGGGAAAATGTTAGATAAATGTTTGATTGTGGCATATTTGTATACCTCATTAATTAATATGCATGTTGCAGAGGACAGCAATATGGATCTAAGCTTTGGATTCATAATTGGGTTCAGCAGCTGCCACTGCTTTGATATACACAGATGTGTGAATCAAGACAGAGGCTGAAAAAATGTAAAGTAGACTTAACTATTAGAACAATTTTGCATAATTGTTGCTCAGTTGTGCAATGGGATTATGTAAATGCCATTAAATTTATTGTTAAGGTTTATATTTTGTTTTAATGGCTCTTGTGTCTTTCTATTTCCAGACCGCTATGTCATAGTTGGCAGCCACCATCACACAGCATCCAGTTACAGTGGACAAGAATGGGCCAGTAGCACTGCTGTAATCACAGCTTTTATCCAGGCTTTGATGTTCAGAGTTAAGAGAGGGTGGAGACCAGACCGCAGTATTGTTTTCTGTTCCTGGGGAGGAACAGTTTTGGGCAATATTGGCTCATATGAATGGGGAGAGGTAAATGTATATTTATTAGTATTCTCTCTCTCTCTCTCTCTCTCTCTCTCACTCTATCCCCCTCTCTCTTCTCTAACTATAGCAGACTACGGAGGGGGTGGGGGGTCTCTGTCTGCAGAGCTCCCCCACTGCCACAGATGAGAATAAATCTACCAATACATGATCTGCTTGGGGAGGAAAGGTGACAAATCTCTCAGAGGAAAAGAGCATTTAGCCTCTCTCTTTTACTGAGTTCAGCTCACACAGAGATACACAGTATGCATGTAAAGCTCATCAGTCAATGTTCAAAAAGCTACAGTCATGAAAAACTGATGTTCTCTACAGGTAATAATTGAAGAAACACAGGGATTGTCTCTGGTCAGGGTTGGTGGGATATGCTGACACCAGAAGATTGTCAAAGTGAGTGCCATGAATTGGGGAGTTTCATTCCCTATGCTTTGAGCTCAAACGTCTAGTTCATACCAACAGGGCTATCGAGGAAACAATGTGTATTCTTTCTCTGGCCAGATTTGCTCCTAGGAGCTGTCTGTTCCAGTACAAGGCTCCAGCTGCCTCTGGCATTGTTTTCAGGCTGAGTCAGGTGGGGGTAGCAAAGCAGCCAAGAGATTAGGAAACTTCTTACAGATAGAACAAGGACTCAGACTATGACAATGCTAAGGGGTGAGGGTCTTTTTGCTGCTTCTCTATAGTCCCCTATGTCCTTCCCTGATGGTCCCTTTGCAACTATGTCTGTCTTAGGTTGTTTCTCCTTGAGGAATCTTACCAATCATTGGCTGGGCCAAGCAGGGGGATATAAGAGAGGGGATAGGTTTTTGTGTCCTTAGCAGCTTATGTCCGTAAGGCCTTTTCACTCAGTCCTAGCTGTGGGACCCTGTTTTTCATTAAGGAGTCTTCAGTCCCTGAAACCAGGCAGGATGGCTCCCAACACCAGACAGTACAGTTGTCGAAGCCATGGACAAAAATGTGTATCTCAAGCCAGATGTCATATCTGCTGCTAGGTTGCTGATATCATTCCAAGAATGAAGAAGAATGCCCCAGCTGCTGTGGCTCAGTTGGTTGGAGTGTCTTCCTATACACTGAAAGGCTGTGGGTTCCATTCCCAACCAGGGCACATACCTAAGTGGCAAGTTCCATCCCTGGTTGGGGCATGTACAAGATGCAGTGGATCAGTATTTCTCACTTGTATTCATGTTTCTCTCTCTCTCTTTCTCCCTTCCTCTCTCTAGAGAAAAAGGGGGGTAAGGGTTACTTAGACCAGCAGTCCCCAGCCATTTTTGCACCAGGGACCAATTTCATGGGTGACAGTTTTTCTGCAGATGAAGTAGTGGAGGGATGGAGGGATGTCAAGAGGTGGAGCTCAGGTGGTAATGCAAGGGAAGCTTTGCTTGTTCACCTGCTGCTCACCTTCTGCTGTGCAGCCAGATTCCTTAAATGTTCCTAACAGGCGTGACCTGGGCATAGGGACCCGTGAATTGTGTATGATCTGACACTATCTTATTCTTGTTTCCTCCAGATCTACAGATTCTAATATACTCAAAATAGCATTTACCTGGCTGTTGAATATCTCCTTAGACAGGTTGACAGGCACAGGATAAGAAAAGATAAGGTGATACATACCATTACCTTTCTTTTTAAAACTTTTTAGCAAATATCTAAAATTAAGAAATTATCTCCTGTGTTAATGTTTATAACTTTAGCATCATAACTTAGCTATTAAATATGGAGACTGGACTCAATATAGTCTTTTTATTTCTTTCTCTGTCTTCTCCTCACCATTCCTTACTCTTGCATACCTATCTCCCTGCTCCTTCTTTCCTACCTGTGTAAATACCTACCTATCTTAAGAAGCGTTTGTCCCAATGAATGGGTCACGGTTAAAAAGCAATGGGAGTATTTAGTTTCAAATGCTTCTGTGTCTGTGTCTTGTAGATGCACTGTTTTTAATGGAATATGACAGCTGATTATCTGATTGATGTCATATTAACAACAATGAAAATACTGTAAAACTCTTAGATGCTCTATTTTTATGGTTTTTTTTTTAAAGTGTAAACAACATCAGGCACATTTGGCATGGTCTGGAATGTAATGAATAAAAGAACTAACAAGCAAAATAGAGACAGACTCAGAGAGAGCTGGCTGACCACTGAGGAGGGGCACTGGGTAGGGGTAGTGGAGAGACTGAGTAAAAGAAAAAGACAGAAACACTCACGGATGCAGACCACAATGTGGTGATTGTGGGGAGCTGGGAAAGGTGGAGTGGGAGGTGGAGGAGAGTATAGGGGGCATAAATGGTGATGTACAGAGATTTGACATGAGGTGGTAAACACGCAATACAGTATACAGATGATATGCTGTAGAATTGTGCATCTGAAACCTGAATAATTCTGTTAACCAGTGTCACTCCAATATATTTAATAAAAAGGAAAAAACCATTTAAGAAAAAGGGAAAAGAGGCGTAATGGAAACATGTAGAGAAAAAAAGGACACAGCTTTAGCTAGAAAAATAAAAGCACTTTAACTTATTCACAATCTCAGCTTTGGAGGAAAAAAATCTAAATATCTAATGAGAAATATTGTTTCATTTTTTAATTTAAGCACTCAAGAAGAGATCAAATATTTATTGAATATCAAAGAAAACATCAAAACATATATATAAGAAAATAGCAAGTGTGTTTTTCATTTGAAGGAAAGAAACTCTTAAAATTGAGAAAAATTTAGTGTAAAATTTCTCAAGATTCACACATTACAGATTAGAATGATTTTCCATATGTAAATTAATGAAGTGAATGCTTGTTGCATATTCAAAAAACTAATTCAAATGTATAAGTTTAATTATGGAAATACTTTTTTTAAATTAACAAATTTTTAGTAAGATGGAAAATGTAATAGCTAAAAGAACCTCCCAAACTTCTATTCCAAATTACTTATTTTAAAAAATATGAATAAGTTTAAAAATTGGGGAATAGATTTATGATCTGGGCTGACATTAATTCAGAATTTATTTATCAGAAAGAAAATGCTTTAATTTTGTTATAATAATAAGGCACACTTTAAGATGTCTTAATGATTATTTTTAAATTCCCAAAATTTATTCTATTGTATTATACAGTCTCTTGATGCCTATCTGGTAATTTTCACAATAAATTTATGTTAATCCTAAACTAATATGTATATTTCTAAGCTGTGTTCTCAAAGCAGGTTTATCTATTTAACATTGTATTTCCTAATTTAAATATCTTGAATCCTTATATAGGGAGAGTATATTGCCAAAAGTTCTTGAATTTATTTGGGCATCAAGCATTATAGCCTGTGAGTTTAATCAATTATGTGACCTCGGCCGTATATGAGCAATTATATTTTTTAATTAATTATATACTTTTGTGGTTAATAAAATACAAATTATTTTTTAGGTTTTGTCCAGTCTGTTGCACCTTTTGGTGATTTTATATTTTTTCAATCAGTGGGTCCTAAAATTGCAATTTACAGTAATTTGGGAGTACTTAGGAAAAATATTTATGTTAGAAAATCCCTTTATATTTCATAAGATTAGGAACTTGTGTCCTAGAATATTTATGTGTGTGTACATATTTGACAACTAATTATTCATTTCATCACTTTCTGGATTTTCTCATGACTTTTTGGGCAAAGATATATAAGTAAGAAGATGTTTAACAATATGTAGATTTAATTATTAGCTTTTACAACATACTATTGCAAGGTACTGTATCTCAGAAGATTATTTCAATACAGTTTATGAAGATAATATTGTAATATGTAGTTGAAAAGGAATTAGAAAAGCTATTAGTTTTCTTGTTCTGTCTACTCTTATCAAATGTACTCTTATTAAAATGAAACATTTTCTTTTAGACTACAACCAGATTATGCTCAAAATATATTCCCAAGTGAAGATGAGTGAGGAAAAAAATTTGTTGACCTTTCATATTTTCCTATTTAATTTTGTTCCCATAGGAACCCCCTGAAATCCACAGATTTAATTAAAGCAATTAAGTGATTTTGGTCAATAAACTTAAGAATGAAATTTTATAGTGTTAGTGTTATTAGAGTATTGATGCAATACTGATCCTCACCCTTGGGGAAAATCACAACACTTTACTAAATGAATTCTTTAAAAAATCATTTCTTCTGTGAAGAATCTTTATTTTTCACAGACTATTGTGGAAACACTACAACTTTTACAGTCAAAGAAGTCTGCATTCAAACCCCCTCTGCCAGAAAACTCATAGTTTCTTGAAAGACTTGCTTTATCAAATGAGTAAGCTTAAACCTATCAGGAGTCCCTGAGAATTAAATGAACTAACATGTAAACTAGCTATTTACATGAGCTAGTGTGTAAATAGAAGCTGTTTTTCTACAGTGCTTGTGTAACACTGGACTTTAAAAAAAAAACATATGTAAAGCAAAGTACTTGAGTTGAAAGTTTATTTCTTTTAAAAAATACTTATTACTTTTAAATGAATTGTCTTTTCACCTCTCTTACAGAGGTATAGCTGAAGTTTCAACACAAACTAGGGGTCACATTTTTGATTTCCTAGGTATTCGAAGAACCTTCAGTCTTTCATCTGATAGTGTTGGAAAAAGAAACATGTATTCCTAAAACATGAAGTAATACAATTTTTAGGATGTTTTTCTTGAACTCCACCATGGTAATTACTCACTAAATATTTGTTCAAGAAAGGGAGAGAAATAACAGAGGGATTTCTTAGTAATGATACATTTTTAAGAGGATAGCTAGTGTTCCATTTGGGGGGGTTAGTTTCAGCAGAGAAGTGAAAAAACTATTCTATTGAAACATTTCATGTTACGCATGTGTGTGAAATGCATCAGGTTGTATTTCAGGTAAAATGGGCCAGAACACAATTGCATTGTGCTCCATTTTGCTCTGAATAAAGTGCTACTATGTGCAAAAAGTATCCTGTTGCTTCAAGGGAAACACTGGTTTATTAATCACTGAAGTAGCTTTCCCTTGTCTGTTCCCTAACTCCCAGGCTAAAACATTAAGTGCCACCATTAGACTAAATATTCTGCTCTGTGTTCCGGAGGTGAATCTCCTTACGTGTTAACTATTTAAGAATATGTTCTCTTAAAATCTGACTTTTCTCAAGAACATGCTTTAAAATATTGCATCAAAATGTTATATTTAACTCCTCAACACATGTATTTAAAATCCTTTTATGAGTTTTGTACTCTTATTTAATGGCATGAAATTACTTTAAAAAAACTACAAGGTAATGATTCTAAATAGATAGTGTTTATTATTTAATATGTAACTGATTAAACAGAATCTGTTACCTTTACTTATGCTAGAGGAAGATTGTTTTGTTTCTTTGGTTTTAGGATTTCAGGAAAGTTCTGCAGAGAAATGTTGTTGCTTACGTCAGCCTCCATAGCCCTATGAAGGGTAATTCAAGTTTGTGCTCTGTGGCTTCACCATCTCTTCAGCAACTGGTAGCAGAGGTAAGATGAGCTTCATTATAAAATGATTCAGCAAAACTCCTGTTTTTTTCCTATAATTTGGCATTTGTTGATATTTTTAATGTGCATAACACCATTTGTCAGTGTTTTAAGGAAAGAGTTATTGTTTCATTTTTATCAATATCCCTTCAACCAATTTCTTATGTCCTGAAGGTTTGTACTTGCTACTCTTGTATGGTTATAGTTGTAGGTATGAATTACACAGTTACAAGGAACGTATGTACAGATGAAACTTTATTTCTTAAAATTGAACTTGGCTGGCAAGTTCCCAATTCTGCCAGTCTTTTCATTTTGTTGTAAACGTAGTTATACTGTTGGATTTCTTCCCCCTCATGCATGTTTTGACAAAAGTTGGGGCTGACCCTATGTTTTCATTGTGCTATAAGCCAGGTCTGTATCTAACTGCTAGAATAAACAAATAATTAAAATCAAGATATTTAGAAAATAACGTTTTAAAAAACATGGAAAACAGAAACATGCATTTTACTACAAAGCAACTTCAAAAAAATTGAGTAATTTGTGACACTGTTTCACTAGTTACTGATTTTTTTAAATTCAGTCGCTTCTCACCTGTTGCAAAGAATTTTGCACATTTTGTTTTATTAGTAGAGTTTATACTTTTATTTCTGCATTCTTTTTATATCTTTCACCTCAGATAAAATGCTATGTGATTTCTCAGCAGGAAAGTAATGATGCCACCACTGGAAGGTGATTTCCTCCCAACCCCGAGCAAGGGCTGTGGGTGTACATTAGAAGTGACCATTTTATGCCCACAAAGTGTCCAATAAATATCACAGAAACTAAATTAGAAAGAGAAAGAGATAATGAACAGTGCTTGGGATTAGCCACAATTCTTGATTGAAATGTAATGCAAACTAAAATGTTATAGTTCCATAATGTATTTTCTAGTTTCGTAGTTTTCATAGACATTTCTATATGTAGTGAAATAAAGAAGACATTATAAAAGATGGAATGGATAAAACTGTACATTTAAAATAAGCCAGACCCCAATATGCATACCCTAGATTATATTCAGATCTGTTAAAAGTTCCTCTTAATCAGTTTATTGCTTTGACGTCTTTCAATTTCTTATCTGTCTGGGAAATACTCAAAAGAGGAAAATCAAGGCAGATGTCTTCCTTGGGAAGTTAAAATTTCTAAGTAAGTGGGTGATGAAGACGAAGAAAGTATAAGCTTAATTATCCAGAAATCAGGGCAAGTTAGTTAAAAAATGGTGTCTATTCCTTCTCATATGCTAGTTTTCCTGTATTGAGAATCTTGAGATACATGTAATCAATGAAATTTATAGGTAAATACAAATAACAAACTTTTAAGGAGTATCATATCTATAGAAATATCTATCTGTAGAAATTCCATGTTTATAGAAATATCTGAGAATATAATTCTTTTGAAAATGTCTTAGCCCTGGCTGGTGTGGCTCACTGGACTGAATGCCAGCCTGTGAACCAAAGGGTCACTGGTTCAGTTCCCAGTCAGAGCACATGCCTGGGTTGCAGGCCAGGTCCCCAGTAGGGGGCACATGAGAAGCAACCACACATTGATGTTTCTCATTTTTTTCTTCCTCCCTTCCCCTCTCTAAAAATAAATAAATAAAATCTTTTAAAACAGAATAGTAAAATCTGTTTTCAAAAAAGAAAATGTCTTGGCACATTTGTAACAGAACACTGTAAAATACTGGTACCTAACCCTAATTAGTATCTAAAAGTACAACATGGTTTTGCAATATTAAAGAGTGATATAGAAGATGCACCTCCTTATTTATTTGGGAGAGGACTTTTTGTTCTATATTGAAAATGTTTATATAATAACCTAAAACTAAACTTAAATATGTATTGAAAGCAAACTTCTTTCAGTTGAGATTGTGTATATGTGTCTCTTAGGACAATTTAGAAGAATAAAATTATCACAAGTTCAAACAAACAATAGCATATGCAATTTTAAAACAGGGGAATTATTTATCTTTATATTAAAATATATATGATAATTTGGGACTTCTGGTCAAGATGGAGATATAAGTAAACACACCTCACTTCTTTGCACAAGTATAGCAAAAAATACAACTAGACTACAAAACAAATATCACCAAGAAGTGTCAGAAAAATTGAGCTCTATGGAAGCCTGACAACCAAAGACTTAAAGAAGACACATTCATCCAGACAGGAAGCAAGGGTGGAGGGGTAGAGATGTGAAGGGAAGGTACAAAGAGGTGGTGAGGAGCAGAAAGTTGCAGAGACATGGACGGGGCAGTTCCACATCCGTGTGTGGTGGATAAAAATTGAAAGGCATACTTTGGGAGTGAGGGGTCCCATCTCTAGACAAGACTACACAGTCCACAGTCCAGGGCTCCAGTGCCAAGAAGATAAGACCCTATAACTTCCAGCTGTAAGTTGGAGTGCCAATGGAGGCAGGAGCAGTGAAAAATACTGCAGAATTCTCAAGAGAATCCTTTCAAAGGGCCAGCAACAGGCTTAGGACTCGCACAGACCCACCCCCTCTGGGATTCAGCACCAGAGCAACAGCTGGAAGGCCACCAGCGGCATATGGGGAGAAAGTAAAATGAGTGGCAATAGGGCAAGTGCTGGGAAACAACTTCCCCACAGGCAAAACTCCAGAGGTCTGGCAGGAGCATTGTCCCCTCTCTGAGCCCTTCGCCATACAGAGCAACAGAGCTGTGACAAGAGTTGCTCCTCCCTGGTAATTACCTAAGGCTCTGCCCCACACAACTTATAGGTGTGTATGCTTTTTTACCATAGGCCATGACAATAAGACAGGGAGTCAGAGCAGCTCTACCTAATACACAGAATCATACACAGGGAGGCTGTCAAAATGACGACACTAATAAATATGACTCAAATGAAAGAACAGAACAAAATTCCATAAAAAAAAGAACTAAGCAGAATGTGGATAAGCAATCTATCAGATGCACAGTTCAAAACATTGGTTATCAAGATGCTCAGGTAACTCATTAAGTACTTCAAAACATAAAAAAGAGCCAGGCAGAAATGAAGGCTACATTAAGTGAAATAAAGAACAATCTACAGAGAACCAATAGTGGAGGGGATGAAACCAAGAATCAAGTCATGATTTGGAACACAAGGAGGAATAAAGCATTCAATCACAACAGCAGGAATAAAAAATAATTCAAGGAAAATGAGGATAGGCTAAAGAACTTTTGGGACATCTTTAAATATACCAACATCAGAATCATATGGGGTGCCAGAAGGAGAGGAGGAAGAGCAAGAAGTTGAAAACTTACTTGAAAAAATAATGAAAGAAAACTTCCCTAATTTGAAGGAAATAGACATATGAGTCCAGGAAGCACAGAGAGTCCCAAACAAGAAGGACCAAGATACATCATAATTAAAATGCCAAAGATTAAAGATAAAGGAAGAATCTTTAAAGCTGCAGAGAACTGCAGAAAGTTACTTACAAAAGAGTTCCCATAAGACTATCAGCTGCTTCTCAAAAGAAACTTTGCAGGCTAGTAGGGACTGGCAGGAAGTATTCAAAGTGATGAAATGCAAGGACCTACAACCTAGATTACTCTATCCAGCAAAGCTATCATTTAGAATGGAAGGGCAGATAAAGTGATTCCCAGACAAGGTAAAGCTAAAGGAATATTTAGCTTTTAAAATCATCTTTCACAGGTCACAGAATGTATTGATTTTGCTTGTAGGAAAATAGAATTTCATCAGCCATTTATTAGTCAATGCTCTGTACATCTCAAGTAAATATTGATATAATATCTAAGAGGTCATTTTAGGGAAGCCTGAAGCATTTGCACATATGAAAGTAGTCAATCTAGCTATATTCTCCTTAAATGTTGCTTTTGAAGCACCTGCCAGAAGCTGGCAAACCTAATCAAAACTAAACAATTGCATCAATATTGTAAAACTGTCCACAGGAAAAACAGTGCTGTTTTTTTAAGTCTAATAAGGTAGCAAAGATATATTTATTTTATAGGCTATTTTATAAAAAGATTTTTTAATATACCAAGAACTACCCACCAGAAAGTATAGTATGTATATCTCATTTCAACTATTGGGTTGGCCAAAAAGTTCTATTGCTTTTTTTTTTCCTGTAAGATGGCTCTAGTTAAGCCTAGCTGTCTTTAACTTCATTTGAAATAATTTTGTTAGATTGTGTTGTGACAGCTGTCATATCAGCATGCATTTAAAAGAAAACTATCAAAATTGTTGAATTTTTGTGTAGGCATTTTAGTATTGAAGATGGAAGAAAATGAACAACACATTTTTGGCATGTTATGCTTTGTTCTTTCAAGAAAGGAAAAAACACAATTGAAATACAAAAATAGATTTGTGTAGTATATAGAGAATGTGCTGTAACTGATCAAACGTGTCAAAAGTGGTTTGCCAAATTTTGTGTTGGAGATTTCTTACTGGGTGATGCTCCACACCCAGGTAGACCGGTTGAAGTTGATAGCAATCAAATCAAAACATTAATTGAGAACAATCAACGTTCTACCACACGAGAAATAGCCTACATACTCACAATGTCCAAATCAATAAAGTGGTTGGTGAAAATAAAAAATGTGTCTTTTATTTTATGGAAGAAAGTAAATGGACTTTTTGGCCAACCCAGTACATGCATTAGAGTATTGAGCCCATAATCCTACCACAGTATCACTTAGTTGTGAATACCCCATCTGTTGCAGAGGTCTATTATGTGTTAAATTTTTATAGAGATCTCAACTGCGTATGACATTAAGTATGTAAGCACACAATCATTATGTGAAATACCCCAGTTGCCTAGGAACTTACATTTTACATGAATTTAAGACATGCATAAAAGGCTAAAACATAAGGGTAAGTGTGCTATGTGCTATATTGGAATTTACAGGAAAGAAAACCCACATGATTGTTTTTTTTAAGTGATTTTCTTTTTTTAAAAGATTTTATTTATTTATTTTTAGAGAGGAAAGGGAGGGAGATAGAGAGAGAGAGAGAAACATCAATGTGCAGTTGCTAGGGGTCATGGCCTGCAACCTAGGCATGTACCCTGACTGGTAATCGAACCTGCAACACTCATATGATTGTTTTAACTTAGAATTATGTATTGTAGAACATTGACAAAAAGTTTGAATGTATTGATAATTTTGAGGAAATTTAACCACTAGTCTTTCTGAAGCTCTAACTCCAGTCATGTAAACAAAATCCCCTTTATTGATCTACCAAAGTTCCTTTTCAAACCAGACATGCTGCTGTCCATTTCCATTTCCTTATTCAAATCAAGGGCAATGATTTATGCTTCTGCCCTTTTCCTCTTGGGTTGAAAGGTACTGAATTGCCACAGCTATGTCTGTCATGGCACTCATACAGTTGCTACCGACAGCCACCGTGCTGTTTTTTATCCTGCCAAACCATGCCTCTCTTCTCTAAGGGGCATAAACAAACCATGGGAGATACTTTAGCCCCAGGAGCTAATTGGTTCTAATTCTTCAGTTACCAGAAACTCAACTTTCAAATAACAGAGTAATTATTTTTTAAAATTGTATGTTTATACCTTCTAGAATTTTAAAAGACAGCCCTAATCATCTAAGACAACCATAACAAAATACATTAGACTGACTGACTTAAAAAAATAAATTTATTTTCTAAGCCCTGGCTGGCGTAGCTCAATGGATTGAGCGCGGGCTGGGAACCAAAGTGTCCCAGGTTCGATTCCCAGCCAGGGTACATTCCTGGGTTGCAGGCCATAACCCCCAGCAACCACACATTGATGTTTCTCTGTCTGTCTGTCTGTCTGTCTGTCTGTCTCTCTCTCTCTCTCTCTCCCCTCCCTCCCTTCTCTCTCTAAAAAAATAAATAAATAAAATCTTTAAATATAAATAAATAAATAAATAAATTTATTTATTTTCCTACAGCTCTAGAGGCTGGAAGTCCAAGGTAAAGTAAAGGTCGGGTAGTTTTCTCTCGAGGCCGATCTCCTTGATTTGCAGGTGGCCACCTTCTCACTATGTCCTCACATGTCCTTTTTCTCTGTGCCCTCACTTCTGGTATCTTCTCCACTTCTGGTAAGAAAATCAGTCCTATTGAATGAGGGCTCCACCCTATGATCTCATTTAGAATGAGTTTCCATCTTAAAGTTTCTGCTTCCAAATATAGTCACTTCTGGTGCCTAGGCTTCAACCTTTGAATTTTGAGAGGAAAGCATTTAGTTCATAGTATTATCAAAACTGTAGAGTAGTAGAATACAGAAGAAATGGTTAAAGAATTAAAGTAATTGTCTTTTCTTTCTATTGTTGATATTTTAATGCAGATAACTAAAACAAAGTTTAAATTCTATTCTTCTTGCTGTAAAATATGCAAGTAAAATTGACTTCGAAAATTTCTTCTACTGACTTGTCTTTCATGGTTTATGGTATAGTTTGTTTTTTCTTTACCTTTTGCTTTGTTTAGTTCTTTTAAGAGAAATTGTACTTTTCTGTTCACTATGAACTATTTTTCATAGTGAATTCTTTTCAATGGGTTAATTTATCTTCCTTTCTGCTGATTCTACTACTAGTAGTCCACTGAAGTAAACAAAGATTAATAAACTGATTTAAAACCCTTTCTTACACTAATTTAATATTTCAAAAATGTCTCACATTTGAAATTGTAATTCTATTGGCAGGTTTGTCTATCTACCAGGTTTACAAACCAAGCAACCCCTCCTGGTATTAGTGTTTTACAACATTTCCTGTTCAGTATACACTGAGAACTTGTAAATTACTTTTTATTTAAATCTTTATATCAAGGGAAGTCATCTTTGTGAAATTCTGGTTAAAACCCTAAATTTCAGAAGGCAGCTGGTTTAAATATTTGAACTATGTAGTTGAAGAACAATTCAAACAATTTGAGATATTAACAATTGTAGCTTGGACTTATACACAGAAGCCAAATTAATGTCACATTCTTAAAATGGTTTTAACTCATTTATTTTTGTCTGTGACATTTTGATTGGTATATTGGAACTAGTCCATTGTAGGACTCAAATGTTGAACATTTACTCAGAACTAGTAGTAGTGAATTGTCATTGCTGGCAGGTTAGATACAACTGTTTCATTTACACAGTATTATTAATGCAGTACAATATATTTTGCCATTAAAAAAAATAAAACCAGTGTGTCTCAATTGGTTGGGCATCATCCTGTGAAGAGTCACTGGTTTGATTCCTGGCCAGGGACCATGTTTTGGTTTCAGGTTTGGTCTCCTGTTGGGGCACTTATGACAGACAACTGATTAATGTTTCTCTCTCAAATCTATGTTTCTTTCCCTCTCTTTCTCCCTTTCTCCCCTCTCTCTAAAAATAAATAAATATACTCTTTAGAAAAAATGAAACCCACTCTGAAAAATTGTCATTTTCCCTATCTAACCTTTCATAGGTTTTGCTTAAAAACCTAACACTGATATCGTCAGTTTATCTTCTACATAGTAACTACAATAGTAAAGTCTTTGCCATTATGACATATGACATTTCATGTAGAACTTTTATGAATAATGAAATTGGTTTAAATAGATGGGGGGGTCTGAGGGGGTTGCCTTGGATGGAACTAAAAGATAGAAAACTACTTGAATAACAATTAAATTTAAGAAAAATAAAAAATAGATGTGGTTTTATGCTTAAAAATAAGGAATTATTTTTTAAGTATAGGTACTGGGGTGATTTTAGTATCATGGCATATACTTACCTTTGATAAGTTGTATAAATTATGATTTCTTCATTGTATTTTTGTTTGTTGTTTCTCTTTTTTAAGTGGTATCTTAAAAATAATTCTGTATTTGCACTCATATTTTGGATTCGAATTATTTGCTTGGTTCTTTAACAAAATAATTTGTTTCTATGCCTTAACAATGCATTTTCTGAAAGAGAAATTTAAAAAGAAATGCCATTTTAAAAGCATCAAAATCAATAAAATACCTAGGAATAAATTTAGCCAAAAAGTTGAAAGGCCTGTACACTGAAAAGTATAAGATGTTAATGAGAAATGGAAGAAAACACAAATAAATGGAAGGATATCCTGTGTTCTTCCATTGAAAAAAAATAATACTGTTAAAATGGCCATGCTTCCTTAAGCAATATATAAGCAACATTTTGGAACATGCTCTATCAAAATTTCAATGGTATTTTCCCAAATATAGAACAAAAACTATCCTAAAATTTGTATGGAATCATAAAAGACCCTGAATTTCCAAAACAAGTCTAAGAAAGAAGAACAAGGCTAGAGACCACATACTACCTGTTTTCAAGCTTATTATCAAATAATTTGGTCCTGTCATTTAAAAAACTGACATAGACCAATGGAACTGAATAAAGAGCCCAGACATAAACCCATTCATATACAGTCCACAAATTTTTGACAAGGTTCCAAGAACATATGGTGAGGAAAGGGTAGTCTTTCCAATAAATGGTATTGGGAAAATTAGAGGTACAAATGCAGAAGAATGAAATTGGACCTCTATCTTATACCACTCACAAAAATTAACTCAAAATGGATTAAACACTTAAATGTAAAACCTAAAACCATAAAACTCCTAGAAGAAAACATAGAGAAAAATATTATCTATATTGACCTTGGCAATGATTTCTTGGTTAAGACATCAAATGCACAAGCAACAATAACTAAAATAAACAAGTGTGACTACATTGAAATAAGAGGTTCTACACAGCAAAGGAAACATTCAATAAACTTGAAATGGTAACCTACAGAATGGGAGAAAATATTTGTGAACAGTATGCAGATACTTTGACTTATAACAGGGTTATGTCCCAATAAACCCATTATGAGTTGAAAATATTGTAAGTCAAACAAGCATTTAATACACCTAAACTGCCCAAAAAATCATTGCTTAGCCTAGCCTACTTTAGACATGCTCCAAACACTTACATTGCAGTTGGGCAAAATCATCCAACACAATGAATACACCACAGACTATTGGTTGTTTACCCTGTGATTGAGTGGCTGACTGGGAGCTGTGGAGAGAGTACCATACCATGTATTGCTAGCCTGGGAAAAGATCAAAATTCAAAAGTTAATGTACAGTTTCTACTAAATGAATATTGCTTTTGCAACATGGTAAAGTTGAAAAATTATAAGTTGAATCATAATAAGCTGGGGACTATCTGTATCTAATAAGGGATACTATCCTAAATATATAAAGAACTCATTCAACTCAATAGAAAACATACAAATGATCACTGGGTATATGAAAATGCACTCAACATCACTAATAATAGGGGAAATGCAAGTCAAAACCACAATAAAATGCCACTTTACATCTATTAGGATGATTATTATAGAAAAGGAGAAGAGATAACAGATGCAGGCAGTCTGTGAAGGAAAGAGAACCATTATATGCTGTTAATGGAAATGTAAAATGGTACAGCCATTATGAAAAACAGTACAGCACATCCTCAAAAAATTAAAAACTGTATTATCGTATGATCCAGCAATTCTACTCCTGAATATATATTTGAAGGAAACTGAATAAGTATCTCAGAGATAAATGTACTGCCATATTCATTGTAGCATTATTTATAATAGCCAAGTTGCAGAAACAACCTGTCCTACAACAGATGGATTAAGAAAATGTGTGTGTGTGTGTGTGTGTGTGTGTGTGTGTGTGTGTGTGTATGCCTACATACAGTGGAATTATTCAGTGATAAAAAAGGAAACCCTGCTATCTGATATAGCATAGATCCATCTAAAGAGCATTATGTTAAGTAAAATAAGTCAAAAGACAAAGATAAATACTCTTTCTTATCACTTATACTTGGAATCCTTAAAATAAAGTCAACTTTATAAAAACATAATAAAATGGTGTTTGCCAGGAGTTGGGGGGTGGAAATGGGGTGATATAGGAAGATTTTCAGTTATAAGAATAGGTTTGGAGGGTCTAATATACAACATGGTGACCATAGTTAATAATACAATATTGTATGTTGAAAAGTTGTTGAGAATAGATTGTACACTTTCTCAACACACACACACACTCACACAAAGTGACCTATGTTAACTATGTAATGATGAATGTGTTAATTATATTAATTTTGGTAATTAATCTACAGTGCATATGTGTGCTGAATCATCATTTTGTGCATTTTAATTATATACAATTTTAAAAGGAAAAAAGTAAATCTAAAATGAAAACTGAATAAGCTCCTGGAAAAAGTAACAAGTGAAATAAATGCTTGGCTGAAGAAAAAAGAAGAAACTGGTTCTCTGAAACAAAAAGAAATTGTTATAATAATGTCATGTAAACAGTTAAACATATAAACATATACATGCACCTTGCTTTAAACTGGCATTTCCCTGTATGTGATGTGAAATGTGTGTGTACTCAGTAGAACCTTCAGCCTGTCACCATGTGTGGCAAACATCCAAAGGTAAACAGAACTTGCAGTCTTCCCAAACTTGCTGTATTCCAGAACCTTTTCCTATAGGTATCTTATTACATTAGCCACAGAAAAGATGCTTTAAAGAAATCCTATATGTATGTAAAAGTTGGAAATGTTACAGAGGCATGTGTTTAATCTGTTCACTTTGAAAATGGACTTCCTCAAATGGCAAGATCTACAATTTGCATACTTGGTCGGAAACACACCTCTATATACAGTGCTAATGAAACTGTAAAGCACTGATTATTCCTTCCCTTTGATCTGGAATTTCACCTGCGAAGTTATAGCCTTCGGAGTCCTACAACTTGACACTAATCCTTCCATAGTCACTACTGTAAAACTATATTTTTAGTTGCAAAATTATAATTTTAAGACCAGGGTGATAAAAGAAATTGAACAGCAGAAGAAATTAAGCTATGTTAACCCTGAAACAATTCTCCTGAAGGCCATAATAGCAATTTTCGGTATGTCTGCAAGGAGTAGAAAAATCATTTCAATTCAGCCTAAGGAAGAATTCTTAAATAAGAAGAATTATATGAAGGTGCTCACATACTGTGCAGATGTTGTGAAGTGCGATCAAATGTTTTTATAGATGGTTGATTCAGATGATCTTTATTTATACAATAATTTACTCCTGAATCCATCCTTTATTTATTTGTGCATTTATTCATTGTTTTTGTTTGTTGAGCTTCATAATGTGTTAGTCTACAACTGATTTTCTAAGCTCTTCTGATTTCTAGGTTGTTATCCTTCATGTTTATTGTTTACCTATGTTGTTGTGCTTTACACAGTCTGCTTCTAAATCTACAAGCCATATTTGATAACAATGGGTGAATGACAATTTCAGTTTCACTGCTGATGATCACAACTGTTTTCCAAGGCAGTGGTTTCCAACACTGTGACACAGGCATATGGTGGCAGCCATAGACGTCCATCTGTGATGACCATCTCCCTCTGAATCCAGCTCGTGTATCTGTGACAATTAATGATAACTATAAAAACAGTTTAAGGTGGCAGTGATTTTGATGTAAAACTGAAGGAGACATGAAACTAGAGAGGATTTTTTTCAAAAAGCTATTTGAGAATCTTAATATCAAAACTTCTACTCTTCCCTACAGCATCCTTTCTAAAGTAAAGTAATCCAGAATTATTTAGTTTGAAGGTTTCAGAAATTGAATGGATATTAATGTATAAATTATGTTTTACAAAGTTAACTTTATGTTTAATCAACTTTGCAATAAAATCACATATTTTAGCTTTATATAGAGTATCATTTAATACATTATACAAGTTTCGATAATGCCCAGTAGGTGATTAGAGGTTCAGAAAATAATAAGGTATTGCATGATCTCAAATGAAGTGTCATATTCTAGCTTGGTAAAGATCCATAAGGATAATTGACATTTTTACTTTATACTAGAAATAGGAATTTAGATAAAAAAATTCTGTACATTACCAAGAGTTCCATGAGAACTAATCTAGCTTTGTATATTATCATACTGTTCTATTCATAGAAAAATTATAAACTATATATGAGCAAAAGAATAAAAATATAATTAATCCCTTATACTTTTATTATCCAGAAAAAACTGATAAATTTTTGTATAATGCATATAAAGATACTGTTATTAAAAGGAAACAGTGATGTCCATTTTAACCCCTTAATATATTATAGTTTACATTTCAAAAATATATATTATAATAATATTGGCACATGAGTGAATCTAGACAAAAATACAGTGGAATTCATTGTAACAATTCATTGTTACAGCATTTCTATAAGTTTGAATTTTTCTAAACAAATAAATGTGTATTGTTTCATTATATAGCTATATTACCATTTGTTAACTTATTCCTTTTTTTGAACATTTATATACTAAAGTTGTTTTCTTATTGCTAACAATACTGCTATATACATATTGGCACATACCTCTTGCCGTTTTCTAACTTGGTCTTTTATCAGTCATTAGCTTCAGGTAACAGAAGGCACTCTCTTCAAGAAGAAATGAATTCGTGATATGGAATTAGTTGTTACAAAGTCTTAGAAGGGCTGCAAGAGCCACTTTTAGGTCTCCTGAGCTCACAGCACAGCATGATAAGAGAGGACTTCCAGGGATATTGCTTCCTCTACAGGATCAGAAAGCTTGGGGAATCAAGAACCTCCTTCCCTGACTACCCACTCTGGAACCTTAACACTCCTATTAAGAGCTAGTGAGCACAAAGTTATCACCACAGTTACTGGCTTCAGCACAGCATTGCCTCAGCCATAACATACACCACCACAATATTCAGGGATATGGAGTGCCTCACGCCCTGCATGCTGAAGCCCACAAAGACACAGACGGTGATTCCTTTACCAGGATGCAGTGCCAGCAAACTCCTCTGTGATTGTCCTATCAGAGCAGAGGCAGCAGATGCTGCTTTACTAATCCCATGCAGGTGCAGTGTGCTGGACTGCAGCTATGTCCCAGCAAGTTGTAAAGTGATCGTTAGCTTTCCAGTGTGAATCCTAGAAAACAGTCACCTTCAAAAGGTTCCATTTCATGCTTTAGAGATGCAAAATTTCTAATATAGTGCTGAAGCTAAGCGTAAAATACTGTTGGGAAAAATCTTTACAAGTTATTCACTTTTCAATAAGAAAAAATTACAGAAACTAAAGTATATTTGTTTAAAGACATGTATTAGCTAACATTAACTGGAATCGAGAAAATCTCAGCATGAATGTTCAAGTAATCATTACAGTCTAAGTCTGTTAAAATTACAATAATTTTATATTCAGTGAATTCCTCAATTTGTACAGGAGGCTCCTTAAATGTGAAGTTTTTCGGGAGGCTGTTATTCAGTATTAAATTTCCAGTCACAAAATGTATTTCAAAAAATAAAGTCATAAAAATTGTTACCTTGAAATATGTGACCTTAGTATGCAGACATGGAGTTTATTTAGCCAAAAACTTTTTAAGCAACTCAGAAAATCTGTGCAGTTGGCAAAGAAGGCCATGGTCTATGGTGCGATCTTATAATCTGTCAGTATCTCAAAGAGTACTTGTTATAACAATGCACCTTTCAGCTCCATCTGAGAAAATCATTTAGAGTGCTATATAAGTTTTCATGTGATGTGTTGAAATATTTATCAAAATATCTTTTCATCATACATAAAAAGATGGTTGTTCTTATAGAATCACTACTTTATTAAAAGCAAGTCATTTGTTCTGTATCTTTTATAGCCCTATTAGTATTTCAGAGACTACTGATCCCTTTCAGCCTAAAAAATAAACAATATATTTAGGTCAGACTCGTCATTTATCTGGATGAGATTCTGATGTTTGTTGTAGAGAGTTTTCTGAGGAAATCATAGGTGGACACATAACATCACTTTTTGAGATTGACACTTGACACCTTTAGTTATTTTCTGAACATTTTTTAATTATGTAAAGCATTTTACAAGATAGAAGGAATTGAATTTTATTTGTAAACTTATCTGCTTAGTCCAAAAACATCTTTTGGCTATGAACACACAGGTTAGATGAGTTCACCACATTCAGGCATTGTTCCTTAAAATAAACCTACCTGAACAAGAAATCAGAATTTTACAAGTACATAAAATAATTATTTGAGAAATAAACTCTCCTAGGTAGTGGTACTAGTTGAGCAAACTATTTGTAGATCTAGTCACTGTGCTATATAGAATGTGTTTTCTCAACCCCAGTATCATAAGGATCACATCTTATTCTGTTGAAAATACATGTAGACAATTTTTGGAGAAAGCTGAAGAAGGTAGTCAATCATTCTTCTAGAGGCATTCACATAGGAAGCTATGTGCCAGGCATAAAATAAATTTAATAAGAGTTACTTTTATACTTTCTCTTATATTTTACTTTTTTATTTTTATTTTTATTGCAATATTTTTATTTGCCTGAATTTAATAAGCACTGAGTACTATGTAATACAATGGTTCTCACCCTCCCTTTTTTATTTTTGTTTTATTGTTTTATTTTTTATTTTAATTGTTGTTGAAGTACAGTTTTCTGTCTTTTACTCCCAGCCCAGCCCACCCTCCCAGCTCTCCCCACTTCTCTCCCATTTCTACCCCCCAGCCCCCAGTTTTTGTCCCTGTGTCCTTTATACTTGTTCCTGCAAATGCTTCCCCTTTTCCCCTGAAATTCTTTCCCCTCTCCGCTCTTGTCACTGTTAGCCTGTTTTCTATTTCAGTGTCTTTGGTTATATTTTGCTTGTTTATTTGTTTGTTTTGTTGATTAGGTTCCTGTTAAAGGTGAGATCATATAGTATTTGTCTTTCACCACCTGGCTTATTTCACTTAGCATAATGCTTCCCAGTTCCATCCATGCTGTTGCAAAGGGTAGGAGTTCCTTCTTTCTTTCTGATGCATAGAATTCCATTGTGTAAATGTGCCATAGTTTTTTTGATTCATTCATTTACTGATGGGCACTGAAGGTTGCTTCCAACACTTGGCTATAGTAAATTGTGCTGCTATGAACATTGGGGTGCATAGGTTCTTTTGGATTGGTGTTTCAAGGTTCTTAGGATATAATCCTAGCAGGGGAATTGCTGAGTCAAAAGGCAGATGCATTTTTAGTTTTCTGAGAAAATTCCATACTGTTTTCCATAGTGGTTGTACGAGTTTGTGATCCCATCAACAGTGCACTAGGGTCCCCTTTTCCCCACAACCTCTCCAACATATGTTGTTGCCTTGTTTATGATGGCCATTCTGACTGGTCTGAAGTGGTATCTCATTGTGGTTTTAATTTGCATCTCTCTGATAGCTAGTGATACTGAGCATCTTTTCATGTGTCTCTGGATCCTCTGTATGTCCTCCTTGGAGAAGTGTCTATTCAAGTCCTTTGCCCATTTTTTAATTGAGTTTCTTGTCTTCTTAGACTGGAGTCATGTGAGTTCTTTATATATTTTGGTTATTAAACCCTTGTCTGAGGTATCATTGGCAAATATGTTTTAACATATGATTGGTTCTCTTTTTATTTTAATACTGTTTTCTTTAGCCATGCAGAAGCTATGTGCAAAAAAAAAAAATGAAACTCTAGCACTAATTTACACCATACACAAAAATAAATTCAAAGTGGGTAAAAAATTTAAATATAAGCCATAACACCATTAAAGTCCTAGAGGAGAACATAGGCAGTAAAATCTCAGATATTTCATGCAGCAACATTTTCACTGATATGTCCCCTAGAGCAAGGGACATAAAGGAAAGAATAAACAAATGGGATCTCATCAAAACATTTTACTGCTCTTCTCCTCTAGTCCCTTTTTAAACTTCTTCTCTCCAGCCTTCTTCATTGATCCTTTTTTCCCATAATTTTATCTTTATTTTCTGTCTTTCAAGGAACTTAATAATCAAATTGCTAATGTCTTTCATAATCAATCATTGGATCTGAAGAACACTATGCTAAGTGAAATAAGCCAGTCAGAAAAAAGACAAATACCATACAATTTCACTCATATGTGGAATCTAATGAATGAGCAAATTAAACTAACAAGTAGAATAGAGACTGACTCGTAGTTAGAGAGCAGGCTGACAGCTTTGGCTGTGGGGAGGCAGGGGTTAGCGGGTAGAGGAATCGAGAAAAAAGGGAAAAGAGTTCATAGACATGGACAATGATGTGGTGATTGAGGGGTGGGGAAGATGAGGGTTGAACTGAGATAAATGGTAATTAAAATACAATAAAAGAAAAACAGTTTGCCCCACTTTTACCACCTTTATTTCATAATTGCAATTGATCCCAACTCCATCATTCTCAAGGCTAGTACAGCAGTGCTGTTTACTTTTTCAAGTCATCTCAAAGGGATGCCTTTTGTCCTTCAAGACTAGGTTGCTATTGATCACTAATTCAAACACCGAGGCTGGTGGACTTAGGAAGGTATGTTTGAATGTATGTTTTGGTGACTGGAAGTCTTAGCTTTGAGTACTGAAAGCTGTGCAGGCTTCTTTTGCTGAGAAGAATAGAAAGGAAAATAAATATTGAGCATGCACGTGCCAGGTTTGGCACTAAGTTCGTGTTTATTTGTTATTAGTTATTTCACTGCGTGAATTGCAAGCTTGTCTTACAAGCTTCCAATTTCAGATAGAGGAGATACAATCTATTTAGATTTGCAGCAAAACATTGCTGGTAATGAGACTAGACTGGCAGACATAAACTGCAGCCAGGTTTACTTCACACTTTTGGAGTAGCTAGTTGAGAAGCAGAGTGGCCAACTGGGTCTTTCAGTCAAACAGATGTATTGAAGAGCAACAGAGTTCAGCAGAAGGACCACTTCCCAGCCAAATGCTCAATTTTTGCAAGTGTGGAATTAAAAAGAAAATGCAATATAGATAAATGTCCTTTAACTGAGAGTAGTGTACACAGACGCCCAAAGAGTAAAATGTTTCCTGTTATTTTAAAAGTTCATCTGTCAAGAAAATCCAGTTAGAAAAACATCATTATATTCATAAAATATACATATTTATGAAAACAGTTCACAGTTTATTTAAGCAACATGGTAATAGTCAATATTATCAAATCACAAAGTGTCTCTTAAAATATGTGAGTATTTGCAAATACTCTGCAAGTAATATAAACCATGGTATAAGATATAATTTAAGCATGCTATAACATTCCTGTCATTATAGTAAAATGCCACTATATTGACATTTTATGCTCAAAATTAAGGATCCTATGTACTCAATTACTGTGGTTATTAATTCTGGAAAATTAGGAATATAAGTCAGCTCACATTCTTTAGTAAAGAAAACAAACAATATTTTGATAATATAAAATTTATTCAAATAATATTGTGACACTAATGCATAATATCATACATCTAATAACAACAAAAATATATATTAGGTTATTTTCACAAGCATTGTATGTATGTATATATGTATGTATTAGGTGTCGATAAGAACCAAAATTAATGAGGCCAAGGATTGATAAGAACTGTAGTTAACTGCTGTATTATGAAGGGCAAATTACATTATTTTATTTGTCAGCCTTATCCGGTGGCATTATAATAGTTCTTTTTTTTTCTTTTTGGGGAGTCAAGAAATCATATGTGGAGAGGAGGTGGAAAGCTTGGCTGTATAACTTTATTAAGATAACAGAACTGCTAATTGCTGTTCTTATCAGTTTCATTCTTTGCCTGTATAGACTAGTTTTAAGTTGAAATACCAGTTGCCTTAATGATTCCTGATTTTACCAACTATATTAGTTAAGAATGGAGAGCAATACGCAATGTGAGAATCATAGGATTGATGTCTAAATGTAGGTTTAGAAAGAATGTTTCCAGGTTGGCGGTTCATTGGCTTTGTGATATTTGGACAATTGCTTAACCTCTCTCAGCCTCAGTTAAGTTTGTCTGTTGTGCCATTCTGTAAGACAGGAGTTATAGTAATACCCTCTTACCTACTTCAAAAGTTATTGTGAGACTCAAAAGACACTGTGTCTGTTATGAGAGTAACGCAGGCACATTAAACATTTTAAGAGTTTTATATGAGTAAAAACTGATTTGAACTGAGCAGCACTAAAAGTGGCTAGCAATGCTCCACCAATAGTAGCTGGGGAAAGACATTTATAGAGCAGAGGCAGAGGCAAAACAAAGAAATGGTTTGATTGGCTATGGCTCAAGTGGTTGCCTTCTTTGGGAAAATCTATTTGGCTGTTTGTGCTTGATTTTCTTTACATTTTGATTTATTAACCTTGAGGTATTACAGGCTTAGATTTGGGTTTGATTTTGTAGCTACCAAGGCCAGCTCAGTTTCATGGCCTCCATGTATGATTAACTAACATATCAAAAACACCTTTAAAAATTGCAATACATCTAAACCTATTTTTCCATAAGAAAACTGTAGTATGTCTGATTATTGTACAGCCAAAAGGTAATGCTATATTGGCTTTACTCTGCTCCTCAGAACAATGTGTGAGAATCTTAGCCTTCACAGTTCTCTTTCTTCAGGGAGAACTAAAGCTAAGGAGAAGATTCTTTTCTGAGGCTCATAAGACCTACATTCCCACCATTCTGGGAATGTAGGTCTTCCTCTCTCTTCCTCTCTCAGACACACACAGCAGTGTGTGGAGGACTCTCTTTAATTCTTCACCATTATTGGCTTCCTGAATAATGAATTTGATGTGATTTTTTAACTCCACATTCACCCTTCAGATCTCTGTCTTTGGCAGCTTTTGGTTGTGTATAGGGTGATACCTCCAACATCTGGGGCTACAATTCTTAAACAGTTTTCCAATAATTAGGCCTCACTCATTCTTTATAATTCCTTAGAATGAATCCCTTAGATGTGGCAAAGTTCTCTTGGGAGCTGGTTTAGAAGTGATGAGAGTGTCATAACAGTCTCATGTCATCAAACTCATTTTACTTGTCAACAGTTTCAGAGTGTCTCTTATCTGACCTCAGGCATCTTACCTCTCACCCAATTATTTAGGCCCAAAACGCTGGAGTCATCCTTTACTCTTCTCTTTATCTCCTGCTGCTCCTGCAGTCATTGGGAAATCCTCTTGGCTCTACTGTCAACAGATAGCCACAATCCAGCCATATCTCACCACCTTTTCTGTTTCCACTCCTGTTCCTTCTAAGATGTTTACAATAGCCTCCTAACTGTTCCACCTTTGCCCTCTTATCCCCACAGTCTGTTCGCACAATATCAGCCACAGGTGTTCTTAAGTTCTAACTCAGACAATACTGTGCTCTTTCTTATTTTACTCTGTATAAAAGTCAAAGACCTTATAATGGCCTAAAAGACACTAGAGAATCTGTTCCTCTAACTAACTGACCCCATCTCTTACTACCCTCCCCTTTGTTCTCTCTGCTACAGTCAAGGTCTTTCACAGTGAGAACTTCACATTCTAGCTTATTTAAACTTCCAACCCTCAGCCCTCCCATGTACTACAATCCAGCCCCTTATCCTTTACTACCATAGCACTTGTGCCATTCTGTGCAGTCTATTCATTGACTGGCCATGTGTTCTGTCAGTCTCTTCCCTCTGGAAGGTACGACACATGAGGACATGGAGGGATAGTTTTTTGTTTTTGTTTTTGTTGCTCCCTGATGATTTCCTGGAATCTAAATCAGTGCCTGATGCATAGCCGCTTCTCCAATAGGTACTCTATGAATGAATGAAGGATAAATCATTGCCCATCCAGGGTGCTACATAGTGAATTAAAGGTAGATTTTGTCCTTGTGTCTCACTTGGAGGTTTGAAGATTTGTCTGCAGTATACCCACAGAGCCATTATATCGAGAGAATTAATGACATCTGCCTTCTCTGACATGCATAGTAGTCTATGAAGACCATAAAGATTAAGCCCCTTTCTGGAATCTATACCTCATCTCATTCCTACTTTTCAGGGTTAGTTGTTTAACATCCTAAATTAACTTAAAGTGTGCAGGCAACTTAGTTAATCTAAAGATGAATTTTAATCAAAAAGCTTTCTTGGGAGTTTTTGTGCATGCAGCAGAAAATATGCCTGATCCAGGTATAGTAAATAAAAATTTCTGGCAAGGTATAGAAAAGCTGGCAATTTTAGGATTGTCAGAAATACACAGAGGTAGGCAAAAGTAGGTTTATAGTTGTGAGTATGTAAAACAGAGTTTATTCTTGTATTATAATTTATTATTTTATTCTGTTCCATACAAGCAACTGTAAACCTACTTTTGCCAACCGTTCTATGTTTTAAAATTATTTTCTTTATTTCCTTTACCTCCTATCAAGGTATTTTATCAAATACCTTTGTACTCTGGGAATGATTGACACCAATTTAAGTAAAAGTGTTAACAGGCCAAACCAAAGCCAACACTGCCGAAATGGAAATGCCAAGAGGAAAAGTGACATGGTAAAGCTGGCGGCACAGACATAGAAAATGGCATAATATTTAATAGCATGAGTAGCTGAGATACTCTCTTGTCCGAGAAATGTTGCTCCCCACTAAAATACTTCAACTTCTGTTTAATCGGACTTGAAAGATGATTCTCTGAACATTTAACATTGTAATTTTTGTTACTTTTCCTAATGCAATTGAGCAAAGATTGTGTGTAGGCATAATATGACGTGGAGAACAAGCATTAATTAGTCGAGTCTTAGGCCTTTCTTTATGCAGGAGTTGAATCTGGCTATGATCTAGAATATGTAGACAATATGAGGACAAACGAGCATTTTATTATTTGACCAATCTTTGTAAAACATGTGAAACATTACTTATATACAGTTTTCATGCCAGGTTCATCATTTGACTGGTGTATATGCACTTGTTTATATGCACTGTGTGTGTTACACACACACATTGACCTATCTGTAAAAAAAATATTCATTAAAAGTATTTTTTCTTGAGTTGACTTTAAAATGTTTCTCACAAACCCATCAAATTAATAAGTAATATTTTTTTTCCTCTCACATGTTCTAATTTTACTTTTGAACATATGTTAGGCCAGAGAAGCTGGACCCACTATAAAATTAAATACTTTTTTCTGCAGTTGTGTTTAAGGGTACATTCTCCATGTCTGCTCCATGAAATTACATTTTCTTAATATACCGGAAAGAGTGCCAAAGACATAAATTTTGTGACTACTTAGACCATATGCCCTGGCAGGGCAATTCTCCCTTGACCGGGCAAGCACGAGGGCTAAGTCACTATAGAACAGCACTGCACTTGGCTATGAGTGGAATATATAGTGAAGGACAGACCTAAACTGCTGTTTACAATGGCCATTGGTGTGGAAGTAAAATGAGAGGATTCCTCTGTAAATATCCCTATGGCCACAAGGAGTGGGGATTTACAAACCAGGATACTCATCCTTATGTCTAGAAGGAAAATAAAACTTGTATTTATATTTGCATTGAGAAAAAATGAAAGTTATATTTATTAAAGTGTTTGGATATTGTAGATAAATCTTTAAATTGATTCTAAAAATTCTAATAAAGCTAAGGGTGGCATAAAAAGATATTAAACAAATGTTTAAAATACTTTAAGGGAATGTTTTGACAAATTAATTAAGAAATTATATTACGAAAGTGATGTTAGCCTTCTTATCTCAGTAAAGAATGGGTATAGTTAGAACAGAATAATGGAAATGAAGCCACATACTTTCTATTTGTTTATATAGGTTGGTTAAGTGAAATAAGTTGGCATACAACCTGCTTTTTATTCTCCATTTCCAAAAGATTAGAAAGGGGAAAAATCAAAGAGCAGCAACGAAGGCAAATGTTATTGCAAATAATTCTAATTTGAAAGAGAAACACCCTATTACAAATGAGTGATAGACAATTGTAATTTTTGCTTTCCATTTGTGTCCTCTCATTTAGGGAAACAATGCCTTCTTCCATGGGCACACCTGTGCTGGCCCCACTGTAGCACTGGGCCCCAGCTGACTTGCTCCAGTCCTCATGAGCCGTCTCTGTAAAAGCAGTCAGTTTGTGGAAGCCCACATTGTACAAACAGGTCCAATGGACAGGGGAACGCTGACTGTCTCCGAGGAAACAAGCTTTTTAATTTTCCTTTGTAAGCTGCTCAGAAAAACCACCTTTCTTTCTGTCGATGGTGTGTGTTGAAGCTGCCATAGTCTAGCTGTGATTGTGCTGCCTCAGCACGGAGACCAGGCATTGTTAAGGGGGACAGTGTGAAGTCTGGGGGTCAGGCCAGGGCATGGGAGACAGGTCAGAGAGGCAGAGAGGAGTCAGGTCCTTGATGATAATGTTCAAGCTTCTCAATTAATTCTTGCATGCTTTTAGACTTTCAGTGAAAATGGGGATAAATGTGTTGTATTGTTTTAGTTGGATCTTTTTTTCTCATTTGAAACAAATAATTACATGGAAAGTGCTATCAGGATCAGGACAGTAACTAAAATAGGCCCTAAAGGTGGCAGTGGATGAATTAGAAAAGAATGATGGAGAACAATGAAGACCCCTTTTCACCCACCAAACAGGGAGGCACACAAGTCTTTTTCCATCGTAGCTGAATAGCTGGCTGCATTATCATCTGGTATTTAGGGATTTAAACTTAGACTGCACAGTGAAGGTACTTGGTAGAAAATATTTTCAATATGTTGGTACATGATGGCTATATTTTATAGCCTTTACAACATTTATATAAAATGAATTTACTTTGAAGGTACAATTGAACACAAAAATGAACAGAGACTTTTGAAAGTAATTGGATTATTTTGTTGCAGCAGCCACAGCATCATTTAGAACAATCTGTCCGAGCTTTGAGAAGGTTACAGAATCCCACTGATGCTGTTCTGGAACAGCTGTGGGGTTCGATTGCCTGCTGCCAAGAAGCATGACTCCCAGTGCAAGAGCAGTGAAAAAGGAAAGGGGTTGTTTATTAAAAGGTTGTCAGATTAAAAGGTTGGTGGATTTCTGGCATTAGGACCCACTCCCTTTAGAACACCTAAAAACATATAGTCCTGCCTCTCTTCGCCAAACCAGGCCAGTTTTAGAGCACGCCAGTCAGAGTTACCATCTCTCAGAAAAGCAGAAGTCTGCAGATCGGCATTCCCAGTCACACAGTTCAGTTCAGCCGGACCTTGTTTTAAATGCTCAGCCCAGAACTTCCTATGTGACCTCATAGCCGGCCCCTCCTAAAATGTGCCATTTTTGCCAGTTCCCCATATTTTTCACCTTCTTTCAACTGCCAGGTTTAGTAATGACACAGGTTTCCAGAGACACAGGGGCATCTGCCTCCTCTGGCTAGGTCATGAATCATTATATGCTCTTGAAGTCATGTGCACCTTTCACCCTAAGTGGAAGCATAGCTACTAGCTTGCCATTGTTATGCAAAGTATATTAAACACCATCTCATCCACCCCTCCCTTCCCCTCGATTAAAGTTTGTGGGGAACACGTTCTGTTAATTTGGGGATCCCTGCTCAGCACACCATTACAAGAACATTCTATAGCTGCCAGTTCCTGGCACTCCAGATAAGCCTCAGTTATTTCTTCTGTCCAAGCTTTGTTCTCAGCCTTTCCCACTTATTCTAGAAGCTCCAGCTGATCTTCTGATCAATTTCCTTTTGCTGAAATTAATCAGAGTAAGTTCCTGTTACTCTAAAATCTTTTAAAGTCCCCTTATAAACAAATTAGTCCTTATTTTTAAATTAACTTTAAAAATTACATTTTTCTTATTTTAATAGATTATTTTCCCCAACCTGTTTTCATCTTATTACTGTGATAATTATTTTTACATCCAAATTCATTTCCTTCTCAGTTTACTTGCATAGTCTCCAAACACTCTCCATTGCAACTGGAAGGAAATTGAGTCCATCCATTCCACTCCTATATTCATTCAATAAGGAAATTTAGAGGCCTTGAGGCCAAAGGTCTCACAGTTAGTGATTATCATTGACTTCTGGGCTCAGCACCCACAGTATCTCTACTTGCCCACTTCTGCAGAGAAATAATCACTTCCCTGGGCTCAATTATTTTCTTTACAAAGAAAGAAATATTGAACACAGAGGTGAATTTTCAATTTAGTTCAGTAGGGTATCATTTGCTATGTGGAAACCAGAAAGTTATTAAGTGCTGGCACATTCATAGAAAAAAAAAGTTAAATTTGTCTCAGAAAATGTTTCTTTAAAAGGCTAAGTTTTTATAAAAGATCAATGAACACTTATCAAACACCATGTGCCAAGTGAGTAAGTTACAGCTTCTGTTCCAAAGAGGAAAAAATGAGTTGATTTTGTTGAAATAGAAATTCCTGAAAGAAGAACAAAAGACTGCTTTTAATTCAAATTTACATGTCCTTTCTGAATAGAATAAGAGATAATTTCTCCCTTCCATGTTAAATTTGTCCTCTCCCACTTTGTCCTCTCTCCATAAAAGAACAAAAGGGTTAACTTCCTCAAGTGGATTCCATTGAGTGGAAATTTTGAAAAGGTTGAAAAGAATATTTTTTTACTCATTAGTTTTAACTCCTCCATTGTTACTGAGCCTTATTCCTTCTTTGCAGTAGCTACTACTCCCAGCCCTTTAGTGACTCATGTGATTCATGTGATATTGATGACTCATTCAAGAAATTGCTCTTGTCAATTTTACATGTTTCCTTTACTAATAATCTGTATGGGGAAATGTGTAAGGCCTTCTGTTAGCCTTTGAATATATGCCTTCATATATAAAAACATACAGAAAAAAACATTTCTGTGAAAATATACATACAGCAGACTGTACCTATCTCATCATTCATTTCCTCATATATTTAATAAAATAGATACTCCAAAAAATCTCTGAAGCAAAATAACAAGTATGTAATCAATCCTGTCTTAATTTTTAGAGATTCTCAATAGTCAATAATGTAACAAAATAATCCTTAACTAATAATGCTATGTATCATTATTGTATAAACGTTACTCCTTTTAACTTAGGTAGTCACTTCATTTGTATTGCCCATACTTAAATATATAAACAGATATTACTAGTATGTATATATTAATTTTATACATCCTGAGAAAAAAGTAAAAAAAGTTTGTACAACTTTTCCATATGGATCTTAATATAATGATCTGACTGTGGAGCTAGAATCAGAAAATTTTCTGTAAATAGACAGTAAATGTTTTAGACTTTGTGGCCCATGTGGTCCCTATCCTTCTACTTCGTTGCCAGAAAACCATCCATAGATAAAAATAAAGGAACGGGCATGATTGTGTTTAAGATAAGCTTTGTTTACAAAAATAGGCAGTGAGCTATTTGGCTTGCTGGCTATAGTTTGTTGATTCCTGCTTTAGAATGAATGTGAATATATTTCTTCCTGAAAGTATCAATTCACACGAGAGCAGAAATAATACCTGAAAAGTTAACACAAGATTCTAAGCATTATTTGAAAATTTTTGAAACAAAAGTCAATCTTAAAATGCAGGCATTCTGTCTTGGCATTGCATTCAGGATAGTAAGGTCCTTCCCAACCAGGGTTTAGGAGTGTCTCGAGAAACTAACACCTCCCAGTGCTGGACACCAACATCTGTCCAAAATATTAGTGATCATACATGCTAAGAATGTCTACATACAAGAAAACCAGGTGAAAAAGCTCAAAAGAAACAATTCTACCTTTGGTTTCTTAAAGAAGAAAAATAATCCCTGAATAGCATACATATAATGATCTAGGAAGACGATTGCAGATAAAAATTAAAGCTATTTCATAGTCCTTTTGTGTATATCACCTTCACAAAGTGGAACAAGCTTTAAACTGGAAATAGTAGAACAATTATTATCTCTTACATAATGAGAATGATGCCTAGGGAAAAAATAATAATTCACTTAGAATCTTGAATTCTTCTTGGTGAATAACAAAACTCTTTTTAAAAAACACATTTCTTTAAATGTTCTGAAGCTAAGTTACATTCCAGGGCCTGATTCACAATCTATCAGTGTTTATCATCCAACAAAATGGTGTTGGGAGAACTTCTCCAGTGAATGAGAAGTTGGTGAAAGTCCCTTTTAATTTTTAATATTTTAGACTTGTTGAAAAATCCTGCCAATAGCATCCTCACACTGAGGAAATATTACCAATTAGATGTCTTTGGCTCTTGACTTTCATGAGAGTACAATAGTAAGAGATTCACATTTAAAACAAACTATCAAATAATGTGAGATTTTTATACTCATATTACTACTACTAATTGAAAAGAGAAATTGGTTCATTTTGTCAAAATTATATAGTTTGTTTTTCCTATTAGCGTTTCAGCTATTATATTATTTACTCTGTTATAAATTTACCTTTTTGTTTTGAAGAAGAAAATATATTTACTCAAAGAACTAGTTCCCAGAACTAGCTCTCTTTCTTTTTCTTCTCTCCCTTTCTCACTCCCTTTCTCTCTCCCTTCTCTCTCTCTCACACCTCACGCACACACAAACACTAAAAATGAAGATGAGATTTTTAATTGCAAAGATGATATTTGAGTCTTTCTATAGTTATTTTAACCTAATTACATGGACTTGCAAAAAATGGGGGAGGGACAAGTTTGCTTTCTCTGATTTGGATGATATGTTTAGACAAAGAAATATTGGGGAAAATGATGAACATTCTCACAGCATGACACTGACAGCTCTATTTTTAACACAGAAAGAATATGACAAAATGAAAGAACTGGAAAACACTTTAGTCTAAATGTATAGAAGTAATCGCAAAAGACACTATTAAAATTAAGCCTAATGCTAGAGACAATATTTTCCTATGTCCTTACAAATAAAGCCTTAATTAGCTGAAATTTTGAAGAATGAAGTGTTCTGATAATTTAATTGTCTGAATAATGGAAGTAAACAAAAAATATCCTTTAGTACATATCCATTTTGCTGTAGAGCTACTAAAATGACTTAGCATTATCTCTTGTCTGAGTAAGTATAAATTTGTGGAAGTAATTTAATTTTATGATTCTTGAAGGTCATTTCAGAAACTTATCTCTCCCTTTTGTAACCTTATTTTATCCAAAACCCTTACGTGGCACTTATCCCTGCCTTCCCTGTGGTATGAGCAGTACTTTTCCTGCCAGTCTATAAATGTCCTGAGTCCAGGAGCCAGGTCTGCACCTTAGTTTCACCCAGGAATAACACAACGCCTCACAACGGAACACATGCTTCTACATAGTGAACAGGATCCTTATGAATTTCAGTTATGACTTTGCAATACTGTACATTCAGAAATTGTCTCTTGCTTGTAAGAATATGTCAGAAGTAATGATGGTTAAATTATAGGCTCCAGCTAATCAAAATCTGATTTTGGATCTGCCTCATTAAGTTGTGGGCAAAACATAAGATCTGAGGCAGTTTAAAAAATAACATAATGTCCAGATGCCTATAAAAATTATCTGCTATTCTGCGATCACATGCTAATCAAGAGAAAAGAAATTGCTTTTATTTATTTGTTTATTTTACACAAGAGGTACCATTCCAAATATGCATAAGGAGCTCGTATAACATAATGGAGAAAATAATTTTACCACCCAAATTGCTATTAAAATATTGGTATATGAACTTCCAGATTATTTATTGAGATATTTATATCTCTTTGTATATATATTTTATCTCTATAATTATATAGTACATTATTGTACAAAACAGAATGATTCAGTTTTTTACATATAATTGTCTTCAATATTGATAAATATAATTTTATACGATCATTTTAATAAGTGAAGTATGTTTTAACCTAGAGATATGGCATATATTATTTAACCAATCTTCTGTTTTTATATATTTTATTGTTTTGATTTTTCATTTTCATAAACATTCTCATATATAAATTACTATATACTTCATTCCCAACCCAGAGTAAAATTTTTATAAGTGAAATGGCTAGTCAAAGGGTGTGCAGCTATTGAAGACTTTTGTTGTCCTCCTGAAGACATAATAATCTATAATTTTACCAATAAAGTATGAGAGTATATGTCTTCCAAATGCAGAGCACTATCCTATTTGATCAATTGCTAGTAGGAAGTCACTCATTGTTCAGCATGTTTCTCTGGGGTCATTAATTAATTTGAACTTGTTTTCATCTCCAGTATGTCTTACTGGTGTTTCATAGCTGGTATGCTTTGTTTTCCCAATTCTCTATTAGTGTATTTGTCTTACAAACTTACATACTGTAGACAGTTTGCTAAAGTTTTTCATTTCTTTTGTATGCTATTGTTTCCTCTATTTGAAGTTTTCCATTTTTATGTAGTTGAGCTTTTTAGCTTTCACATCTACAAGATTCTAACTTTAGGGTTGAGCTTTGTAAAGCTTTTTCACAGCCCAAAGTTTAAAAAGTATTACTAACATGTACTTCTAGTTATTTAATGATTTTGTTTATATGAAATTTTATTATGTTGAATAACATAATTCCTATCTGCATTGCCATTATACTGCTTAGTTGTGCACAAGGCACGACAATATATTGCTCTCTGCAACCTAAAGACCCTGTAGAGCAGAATTCCCTGTGTGCTGGGCCATCCCATTTGCCAGGCTTCACATGGCTTACCTGTATGGCCAAGGAGAGCCTGCAGCTATCAGCACCTTCAGTCTGGTCTCCAACTCTGGGCAACATTTATGGCTGGTGTCCAAATGTTATCATTTTTAAATGTGAGCCATAAGGAAAAAATGGTTAGAAATCATCTTGACTAAAAACTATAATCAGAATAATTTCTAAATAAAGCTACTATCAGAAAACTCAGAACTGATGTCTTCAGTGTTTTCTGGCCTTGGCAAGGTTATCCCCTACACCAAATGGGGCCACCATGTGGGTCATACTTTGACCTCTGAATAAAGCTATGTAATAGCTACAAAAGTACATCAAGTGTCAGACTTACATCGCTTGTTTAATGCAGGCACTATAATAAGAATTTTTCAAAAGATATTCCGGGTAAATTTGTCTTTTGAGCTTTGAGATGAAACAATGCTGCTTCTTAATGTAGAATAATACTGTTTATCTCTCACAGTTGAACTCTACATCAAAAGTGTTTCCTTACACACTCCTTTTAGTTCAGTATGATTGGTCTCAATTACCACTCATTTTTTAGTGTATGGAGCAGTCAATCAGGCAGCTCTGAAATGTGCTAAAATAAAACCTTTAAATTTGTAGCTTTGAGAGAAAGAATACTTTTCATCTTCATTCCTACTTTTTATCATTGTCTTTTAAATGTCTTAGAAAGAAAAGAAGACATTAAGACATATGGAGTATAAAATGCTAATCGGGTAAGATGGGAAATTCCATTCAAAGAGAGAGAGGATACCCACATACCAGATGATGATTTTGAGTGCTTAATAGTTGTGCCTTAGGCAGGAAGGAGTATTCTGAGGGAAGCCTGTGTACTGTATTGCCTATAATAATTCCAAACATTAAAAGAATTGTAACATGGTCCCTGGCCAGGCAGCTCAGTTGGTTAGGGTGTTGTCCCAATATGCTAAGCTTGCAGGTTCAATTCCCAGTCAGGGCATATGCAAGAATCAACCGACGAATGCATAAAGAAGTGGAACAACAAATTGAGGTTTCTCTTTCTCTTTCTTTCACTCTCTGTTTCAAATCAATAAATAAAAATTTAAAAAAGGAAATCTAATGATTTTAAGCATAAATATAAACTACAAAACACACATATGAATATGCACACATTTTCACACAGAGATATAAATTATATATATCCATTCATACCTAAATATACCTAGATATATACATATAAATATATTACTGCATTAAGTGTTATTACACTATTTCTAAATAACACCTTTAAAAAGCATTATGGTATGGTAAGAGGACCATTTAGTCCTCTTTGTTTTCATTATTTTTTTCATCCCCAGGACTGGTATCTGGAACATATGGATCTTTCTTCCATTAAAAACACATGTTAGCTCTTCTTACCATTAAGAATGTTGTGTGCAGGGCAAAACAAAAGTAGGTTCACAGTTGTTTATATGGAAAATAATACAACTAATATACAATAATTCAAGAGTAAATTCTTTTGTGTACTCACAACTATAAACCTATTTTTGCCCAACCCTGTATAAACTTTTATTTATATGGAAAAACTAAAGTGTGATATATGATTAAAGAAAAAATCATTTCCCAAGATACCATGCTATTATTTTTTATGTCTATGTTAACACATATAACTCATACACAAGTATATTTTGTATGTATTTATATTCATGTGAATATATATGTATATATAAATGTTAATAACTAAATGTCATGTACACTTAAATAAAAGTGGGGCCTTGGAATTATTAGTGGTTTACTTCATATTTCACACTTTCTTTTATTTTCTGAAGTTTGGTAGTAAAGATATTAATTTTACAATCAGAAAACAATAAAACTATTTCTATTTTGTAAAAGAAAAAGAAGTTGTTCTTTCTAGCAACCTTACATTTCTACAGTATTGTTTGAATTCAGCTTCCCTTAAAAACAAGACTGAAGCAGTCAGAATTGTAATAAACCAGGGATCACATATGGTATCAAAATGTATCCATCCTTAAGAAACATACTGGATGAAACATTCATCTCTGTGACCTATTGACTATTTACTGCTCAACATCATCAAGCTCAATTCCCACATTACACCAGCTCACCAGAAAGCAAGACAATTTAACCATCTAAGTTTACCTTCCAAGTATTTTTTACAAAATTTCAATTTAACATTATACCCAAGAAAGCTGCATAGCTTAACCAAGCGACAGCACAGGGTACTGTGGTCTCTGTAGCTTTTCCCTTACAACATGTTATGTCTGTGTCTTTTCCAAAGACTAATATATGTTATAATCACCAGTATAATAAATACAACTGGTTTTCAATCTACTCGTATAAATACTGGCATTATGTTGTTTTGCATGTTTTCTTGGAAGTTCCATAAGAAGTTATTACCAAAACTTTCCAATTATTTGTGATAGAGACTGTTAAAGAGATGAGGTAGATATATAGATAGATAAATAGATAGATTAGATAGATAGATAGATACAAAAAGAGTGACAGATGTACAGTCTATTGAGCTTCATTTTTCTAGGAGTTAAGAAACTCAGATATAAATTTTGGAATAAATACGATTAGCATGGATTTCTTGGTGTAATTTCTTTCTGCCTCCATTACCTTTTATATAACATAAAATAATTTTTAAAAGTCTTATATTCAAAGCATTATATATTTTTATAGACAAACTTAAAAATACACAGAAACCCACAAAAATAAAAACAAATATTTATAATTCCACTATTTTGGAAATTATTCTAGTGTTTAATCCAAGTGTACAGTTATATGTACATTTTGCTCTTCATAAATCTTCTACATACTTTGAATATTATTTAGTAACCTGATTTTTCATGTAATATATTAAATAGTTCCCATATTTGTTAATTGTTATCCATAACTGGTAATATATTCTAATGTATTTCTATTTTAGAACATTTAAACTCTTTTCACTTTCTCTTATTATGGTGATAAACATTTTTACATAAGTGTTTTGTGCATACTTCAGCCAATTTCTATCCATTAGAATGGCAAAGTAACTTTGTTTTTCAGCATTGACTATACTGTAAGCTTTTAAAATAAGCCTGTAGCTTTAGAAGATCAAGGAAATTATAAATATTTCCTATGACTCAGGTTCCTAGTGAGACTTACCGGATTCCAACAGCTCTGTGATCACTCAGAGGCCAGAGGTAAACAGAAGGTCAGTTCCTTCTTTTCCAGGTACCAGCGATGCCTCAGAGTATAATGTGGGTCCAGCATATTACAAGTCCAAGAAATGATGCTTTTTTCACTATGGAAAAAACACAGGAAGGATATTCCAAATTTATATGACTGAGAGCAGAAGAGTGGGGCTGAGTACACTCTGCCATACCCACATGTCAAATGTTTAATGATTAGAATACTTAGACAGCAGTCATTCATATAAAATTCCATTTCATATCCTCTTCGGTGATTTTTTTTTGAAAATTGTATTATATTTATAAAACAGTTTCAGTATAGAAATTATTCATTAAACTATATAGTTAGAAAAAGTGGCTGATAATGAATGGTTTATCCTAATGCTTAATATAAATTCCCAAGACCAGTAGTTTCCTTTTTGTCCAAATTAATTTTGTGGAAATAGCTGTGACATTATAAGGATGATTCTGAAAATACTATTTTAATTAGAAAGTGTAGCCTTATGTTTCAAAATGTATTAGGAAGTGGAGGGATTGAGCAAAAAGGAAAAGGGCTCATGGTCATGGACAACACTGTGGTGATTGCTGGTGGGAGGGAGATATAATGGAACTAAATAATAATGGAAAAAACTACAATAAAAATAAAATGTATATGCAGTATAGATGGGTGTTACTTACAACCATAGGCCCTATAATCATGCATCCTGAGTACAAACCACATTTAAGTTTGAGTTTACTCCTGTGAAAATTGGAGATAAATGATTTGTTTTGTTATCAAATACAATATCGCAAATACTTGGAAAGCATTTGGTATGGTACCTCTTTAACGGAAAGCACTCAATTCATGTTAGTGTGCATATGATACTTAGAAAGGTGAGAGGAGGGACTTTATTTTTCAAACAATGTATTGGTCTTTCCTAGTAGTATTTGAAACTGCTGCTCAAACAGGACAGTTTGTAATAAACTGACAATTTATCATGGTCTGTACCATTTATATGTTATACACATGCATTCTCTTGCAAATGTGTGTACTTATTCTTTTTGAAATCCTTTACATATCATGTACACATCATTTACCAGATGCAAGGGAATTGAAAGTATCAAGAATGTGAAAATCTACTCCTTTCTGTTTCAAGTCCGGTAAAATTATAGTGACCAACACAGGTCACTATAAAGCATGAAAGGCATGATCAAGTGGGAGGAAAACAAACTTTACTCTTTACTATGACTCTGTGTCCTTGAGTGTCTGTCAGAATCCTACTTAGAATCTCTAGCTTCTGGAATTCTCCATTCTTAAAGGAAAAACAGGGACTGAGTATTCAGTGATTTGGGATCTGTTTCTAATTAGTGCTATTAATTGGCTATATAAATTTGAGTGATTTTTTTGCATTTAGTTTCTTAACATTTGATATAAGAAAGTTTAGGTTCAATGGTTTCTTAAAATATTTCCTGGTTTAAATTACAAATAACCTCTACTAAAACTATTTCTGCTTTCTTATTTTCCTGTATTCCAAACCATGTTCATAAACTCTTACTTGAATTTCTACTCACTAACAATTGACAACTCCAAATATTCTCTCCTAGTAGCATATAACATTATTTTAGATTATCAGAATAACATTTATATTAGAGATCAAAAAATGAAAACTTTCATTTGTTTTTTACATAAATATTTTATCATTCTTACCAAGTTAGTCTGTGGTTGAAATTACATCTCATTTTTTAAAGAAAAAATAAGTAACCTGCTACTTTTTTTTCACATTGAAATTTCATGAGAGTTGTGGTTTGAAAACATAAAATGGATTCCCTGGAACATTATGGTATATGTGAAAGCAGTTTTTATGACATCTATAAAATGTAACAAAACTCATGGTTTGACTTCCTAGTACAAATGCAAGCTTACTTTTTTTTTAATTTAACTTTATAATTTTGAGGTTTATCCAGACCTTCAGGGCTAGAAAAATTGTTTTTTTTTTAAGAGGTGAAGCTTTGATCTGAGAAACTTGAGATGATTTGAAGTTAACAAATTATTTTTTACTTACTTGAACATTCTGTGAGTCGTATGGTGAATTCACAATATTAATTTCTTACTTGCTGTTATTTGGAATAGCACTAAGTTTATACTGGAGGAATTATACTTCAAACATGTTAAAAATGATATTTCCTCCCTAACATAGATGAATATACATGAGTTTAAAATAAAGTTTTAATGACTTGATTAGCATGTCCCTAGTGGCAAAAATTTTAGTTCCGAAGCCGGGATTCTGAACACTGTAGCAGCATTATCCCACTGTAAATAGGATTTAGAAATTCCAAATGACATAGTAGTGAAGATACATGGCATTTTACCTTATTCCCTTTTTTTAGCAGTTTCTCTTTCAGACAAATCTGCAAAAAATTGTATTTTTACTAAATAATTTCTTATCTCAGTTTTACAAACATTGATTTTTATTAGGTGAGAAACACAACTTTCCATCTCAGCTGTCTTAGTCTGTTATATATATGTGGGATTTTGTTATATATAGACATTGGCTCTTGAGGTACTTTTAAAATACAATTTTCTAACACAACCTTTATTTTTAATTAGATTTTCAATGACAGTTTATAGTCAATATTATTTTGATTAGTTTCAGATGTATAGCATAGTGGTTGGGCAGTCATTTAATTTGCAAAATGCCCCCCCCAATATTTTAAGTACCCACCTGGCACTGTACATAGTTATTACAATATTATCAACTGTATTTTTTCAATGCTGTATTTTACATCTTCATGATGTTTTGTAACTCCCAGTTTGTACTTCTTAATCCCTTTACTTTTTTTGCTAAGTCCCCCAAACCCTTTCCCTCTGACCACTATCAGACTATTCTGTATATGCATGAGTTTATTGTTATTTTGTTTGTCCACTTATTTTGCTCTTTAGATTCCACATATAAGTGAAATCACATACTATTTGTCTTGCTCTGTCTGACTTATTTTACTTTAGCATAATACCCTCTAGGGCAGGGGTGTCAAACTCATTTTCACCAGGGGCCACATCAGCCTCACGGTTGCCTTCAAAAGGCCTAATGTAATTTCGACTCCTTAACAGTTAAGGAGTAGTTACATCTATACAGTCCTAAAATTATTTTGGCCCTTTGAAGGCAACCATGAGGCTGATGTGACCCCCAGTGGAAATGAGTTTGACACCCCTGCTCTAGGTCCATTCATGCTGTCTGCACATGGTAAGATTTCATTTTTATTTATCCAAACTTCTCTGTATCTTGCTTTTGTTATTTAGCAATATGCCTTGGACAACTGTCTCTATTGAACAAAAATGATATCTTCCTTCTTTTTATAGCTATATAGTATTCAGCTATATGGTGAATATATGAATATATGAATATATAATATTCCAGTGGGTGGCTAACACATGGTTATTTAACTGGTCACCTGCAAGTAGAATGTTAAGTCATCTCAATCTTTGGCTAGTACATACAATGCAAAAACTTTTCTCTGTAAGTGTGCCATTGCATTCCATGACAAATATATCAAGACAAATGTTCAGAAGCAGAATATCTGAGTCCACTTAATGTTGATAAATATGGCCAAATACTTGGAGGGAAGCAGGGCCAATTTGCATTGTTAAAAGCATGAGCATAAACTGTGAGAGTTTTAAAAAGCATTGTGAATCCCTAGTCCAAGAAAGTTTTATAATTTGGAAATGAAAGATTATTAAAAGTACATTTTGATATTTCACAAATGTGCCTATGACTGATCCAGGTTTTTATTCTACTAAGAATACTATTTTGATTGATGATATAGGAAACAATCCTAGTATTAATCTGTAGTACAGTGCAGAATATAAAGTTAAGGATCTATCTTAATTTTAGCTCCTCTGGATATTCAGATATGACTTTACTGTCCCATTTTTACCTGAGTGTTGTGAACAGATGTACGTAAATGTTGGACTCTCCCTTTAAAAATAGTGTATAACATGATCTTTACAACTTGTTTAAATTTTAGGAAAATTATAAAGAGTCATTTTACACCAATCAAAGAAAGTAAGTCATTAATTGGTTGAATTGCCCCCTCCATTCATATGTTGGCTCACAGCACATCAGAAGGTGACTGTATTTGGAGACCAAATCTTTAAAGAGGTAATCAGGGTAATGTGAAGTTATTAGGATGGCGGCCCTAGCAAACTAATACAGTGGCAGCAAAGTATATTTTAGAGGCTTTCTATGAATTATTTTATTATTGGTTTTACTTCAGGACTTTCTTTTTAGAGATTATACAATTTAAATTTACAATCCTAAATAGGTTAGGTCACTTGCTTATTTCCAAAAAAGTTCCTGTTTAGAGAGACTACTCTAAATAGTTACAATGTATTTTTTTCATATTTCATTATAGGTTTTATTCATATCAATGTTAGGTATGTAAGCTTGATTTATTATTGGATAATCTGTACTCAGTTTGTGAGAGATTCATTTATAGTCAAGCAGCCTTAGTGCAAAGACAGATATACCTATTACTACTTATACTTTCTCTAATTTCCAGTTTATTTTAGCATTTTCTAAGTATTAATATGCTACTAATGTAACTAATAAAATTTGCATATAACTAATGAGATTTCACCAAACATTTAAACTTGAATTATAAACTTAAACAATGAAATGCCTTAACAGTTCTAACATGAGTCTCTTAATGCCTTAATCACCATAAAAATTAAGCAAATAAGATTCTAATTATCACAATCTGGTCATTACTCTTTTTTCAAATTTGGGTACAGAATGCTAAATCAACAAACTTCTCAATTCTATTCTTATTCCTATTTTTACTACCTTTTTTAGCTTTATTGAGCTTGAGTTGACAAATAAAATTGTAAGATAAAGTTCACAATGTAATGATTGATATTTGTATACATTATAAAAGGATTCCCAAGGTAACATACCTATCACCTCACACACATTTTTCAGCAAATTTCAATTATACAATAGAGTTATCAAAACTAGTCACAATGTTATATGTTAAAACCTCAGATCTTCACCTTATAACTTAAAGTTTGTTTCCCTTTTAAGGTTTTTCTTATTGTCTCTACTCCCTCCAGCTCCTAGCAACCATCATCTACTCTGTCTCTATGGATGTAACTCATTTTTTTTAAAGATTTTATTTATCTATTATTTAGAAAGAGAAGGGAGAAAGAGAGAGAGAGAGAAACATCAATGTGTGGTTGCTGGGGGCCGTGGCCTGCAACCCAGGCGTGTGCCCTGACTGGGAATTGAACCTGCGACACTTTGGTTCGCAGCCTGCACTCAATCCACTGAGCTATGCCAGCCAGGGGTAGATGTGACTTATTTTTTTAATGTCTTAGTTCTTTAGATATCCCTGTTAATTTTTTGCATCTAACTAGATGGTTAGGGTTACATTCTGATGTGTTCAATTGATGCAACAAGTCCATGACTGAGAACCTCAAACGGGAGACTTAAGTGCACATTCTAAGGTGATTCTTGAGTCTGTTTCCAGATTATGTAGTCCCACTTATTATTTAATGTTGCATATTTCATCAGTTACCATCCAATTTATTGCCTCTCATGCATCTGCTGTATTTTGATTATAATATTAGTCATTTCCCCAAAATGATGCTTATTTTTATTTTCTTACATTTATAGTAAGTCTGTTATGTTTTTTTTTCTTTACTATAAAAAGATAAAGCCAATTTTGTAGCTGTCAAAATTGGGGTCTGGGTGGGGTCTGCTCTGGCTTCGGCCTATTTGATTCACTAACATTGAAAGATTTCTTCATCCAATTAGAGCCCCGATATTGACATATCTCTATTTATTTCAACTAGCAATAAACTGCTTGTGTGTATATGTATATAGTCATACACAGTAACACAAAAATTATTAAATGTCTACAGCATGCAAAACCGTGTGCTGGGTGTCATGAGACATGGTAAAGTTAACTTTCCTTCCACCTTGTCTAAACATTATTCTTTAGAAAGTAGGTAATGCATGTGCATAAATAATTCTAATGCAAGGCAGGAAGAAATATGTACCATTAGAGAAGTCTAGATACATCAGAATGAGTTTTTAGGGGAGAATTTCCATTTTATCTGGCTGGAAGGATATAAAGCAGTTATTCATAAAGGCAGCAATTGAGTAAGGTATTGAAGTAGAGGCAGTATTCCATATATTTATGGAAGAAAAACAATTTTCCAGATCAAAGATACAATATGCACAGAGACACAGAAGTAGAGATATAGGGGTGGACTTTCTTGGGGAACAAGGATCTTTGTTTGGAGGGAGTAAATACTGTTTTCATTCATTCAGTAAGCTTCTAATTGGGATCTCCCCAAGAGTCAGACTGTGTTAAGCACAAGGACTGTGATAAAAAAAGAGAGAAAATAAAATCCATACATAAATATTTTACGTTCTTTAACTAATAATTCCTATGTGCCAGATATTTTCAAAGTGCTTTACTGATACTAATTACTTCAGCATTCATAACAACAGTGATGTGGATACTCTTATTTCCACTTCATAAATGTAGACACTGATGTGTTGTGAAAAAAACTTGATCAATTTTCATTACTAAGAAGTGGCAAACCCAGGACTTAAATCCAGGAAACTGGCTCTAAAGTCTGTGCTCCTAAGCACTGCATCCTTCTACAAGATATAGTGAATTGGGAGATAAGTTTCGATGGGTAAATACAGAAAGACTGTGAATGGCCTTGAATGACAAGCTAAGAAGTATGACAAAAACAGATCTTTAATTTAAAAAGATTATTCTGGCTGAAGAATGATTGGCTGGGACAGTGAACTGGGATAGCAGGTGGGTGGCTATTGCTTTACTCTAGATGACAGATGATGAAGTTTTAAGTTAGGGCAGTAGCTGTGATAATACACAGAAAAGAATGTTATATTGGTTGGATTAACAGGAATTGGATCAGAGAACAAAAGTCTAATATAATGGCAATGGCATCAGTAAGTATTTTGTAGATTACAAGTGACAGGAAGCCATCTCAAAAGTGCTTAAACAAAAATAAGAATTTATTCGTTCATATATACAAAAGAAGACATTCTGTCTTTTACTGTTTCTCAGATCTGCTTTCCCATGCTGGCTTCCTCTTCATGCAGGTTCCATATATGTGGTTGTGCAGATGGCACCTGAACTCCAGAACTGCAGTGTACAGAGGCTAGAAAATCACCAGTGGGAGCATTTTCCTTATGTTTTAGCACAAAGCAGGGTATGACTCTCAATGGCTCAGTTAAAGTCAGTGGTTCACTCCAGCAACTGGAGTTTGGATGTACCTCTTTTTTAACCCCAATAACTGAGAGATAGGAAGGAGGGTTTTCCAAAAGGAGGAGACATAAGACAGACCAAAAGTAAGTATTCACTTCAGCAACAGTTTAAGCCTGTGACCAAGGTGTGACAGTTTTCTCTACTAGAAATAAGACATAGGAGAAAAAAGATCAATAACAAGTTTGAGAATGAAAAGAGACATGTCGAGTTTAAATACTGGCAGAACACTTGGGTAGAAATAACTAGCAAAGAGTTTGAAACTACAAAACTTAGATTCAAGAGACAGGTGAATGCTAAATATAAGATATTTGGAGTCAGGGGAGCAGAGAAATGGTTTTTGAAACTGGAACTTTAATGAGATTAAGGAAAATAATTGTCAGAGGTATAAAAGGAGATCCAAAGTCAAATATTGTCATGAAATGAAGAGATAAGCACTCCAAGAAGATAGATTGGTCCCCAAGACCAAAAGTCACAGCCAGATCAAAGAATGGCTGATAAAAAGCAATTTGGTCTAGATAAACAGCAAGTGAATGGTGATCTTGAAGAAAGCTTCAGGTAAATCAAAAGCACATTGTGAGGAATTAAAGAATAAATGAAATTGAATAAAGTGGCCTTAAATTTCTAACCAGTCAGGCAAGAAACTGTAAATTCTCTATTGCTCTTTTTAGTCATGTTTATAATAGAGATTCTAACAGTAATTCTATCTAGTTTACAGATTTTACTTGAGGTTACATTCAAAAAGTATTTGACATAATATTACCAGACAAAGTGGTATTCAGCTGCCTGCCACCATACACAAATATAACACAATAATTGGTGGGGAAGGAAAAAGGTTTTAATTAACAGGGTGCCCAATTTGTGGAAGCTGGGGGCTCCCCTGCTCAAGCCATTCTCTTCTGCAAAACACAGAAATAATCTTATTGCCAAAACGACTGAAATCCAAATTCATGCCCAAAGACCCCCCTCTGTACTTATCTGGCTTTTTGGAATCCAAGGTTGTTACATGAACATGGACAGGTCCGTTTCTTTCTAGCCTCAGGTTCCTTCTCTCTCTGAAGTTTGCACTTGTGGGGCTTGTTCATGGGGTGTGCGCTTGTGGGGCCCTCCACTGACCCACTGCAGCTTCTTCCCTCTCCTGGGACTGAGGCACACTGCCAGATCACTGCAGCCAGTCATGCTAGGGGCTCAGGTTGCAAGGTGGTGCCCAAGGCTTTTCATGCCCTTGGGGCTGGTGAACTTTCCTGAGCATCTGTGCACTGCTCTCAGAGTGAGTGAATGGGACCAATCCAAGACCCTTGTGCATGTGGCATGGGACCACAGTGTCCCGTGGGCTACCACCAGCAAGGTTTGTGTCCCACCCAAGCCTACTCCTGAAGGTGTGAGCAGGGCAAGTCAGAGCCATGAACAAGGCTCAGCAAATTCATGGTCCCCCCCCAGCTGTGTGGGGCTAGGGCAATGCAAAAGAAGGGGTTGAATTTTTTCTTATATTTTATTTTAAATCCATCACCCCCAAATCCTACACAATGTGGGAGTATCCAACATATTAGCCAACCCACCATGCATGTAAACCACACGTCTCTTCCCAATACATACGTGTTGTGACCATTTCAGACCGTGCAGGCTCTGAGCAAGCTGTGTCATGAACTGTGTTAGTTGTTTACCTGACCGCAGAGTGGGAGAAGAAGTCATGCAGTTTCAATTGCAATTTCAATTCACAGCTTTGAGGTTTCCTCCAACCCCTTCCTTCTCCAGGGAGTGAGTCTGGGTTCCTCTGCTCCCCTGTGATCCAGCCAGACCCTCCCTGTTATAATTGTGACTAGCAAATTACAAACTCACAAAAAACATTAGCTGTAAGTGTGTGGTTGGACACAATAAGTAGGGAGGACATGACAGCAGCAAAAGTGTAGGATTTGTACATGACTTCTTGCAGTGAAGTAAAGAGACATATGTGGCAGACTTAATGTGGCCACAAATACTTTGACGTTATGCCCATTAAGAAATGGATCTTGAGTCCTGACTGGTGTGGCTCAGTGTATTGAATGCTGGCCCAAGAACCAAAGGGTTGCTGATTCGATTCCCAGTCAGGGCACATGCCTGAGTTGCAGGCCAGGTCTCCAGTAGGGAGTGTGTGAGAGGCAACCATGTTTCTCTCCCTCTCTTTCTTTCTCCTTCCCTCCCCCTCTGTTTAAAAATAAATACATAAAATCTTTTTTAAAAAAGAAATGCATCTTGATTGTGTCCACTTCTTATCTTTTAGAATGTTCGTCCTAGAGAGAAAACATAGGTTACTATGTAAAATTTCCAATTATTCTGAGACTGACATCAGTGAGGAAACCCTAGCTATCCATGATAGCAACCTGCACAGAGAGAGATATGCCAGACTAGAAATGTGTGTGAAGATGACTTCTCATAATTACATGAGAGACCCTGAGTAAAAATTGCCCACTAGAATTCAGTCAACCCACAGTACCATGAGAGATAATCATAAGCTAATGTTTAAAAACACTATGCTTTGTTTCATAGCAAAAGATAAACAGAACAGACATCACTTGTGAGAATGAAAAAGTCTAAGATGTTGAGTTATTTTTTTTGTTGTGTTTGTTTTGACTTATGTAGGAAAGTAGACGAGATTTATGTAGACTTTGGATTTGTATTCAGAAAAGAGAGAAACCGAAGCTATAGAAAAGTCATTAGGTAGTGAATGTAGCAGAGACCTGAAGAGACATCAGAAAATGCCTTCAAAACCCAATGGAGAAGTGTATCTTGGCAAGCAGGATGAATTTCTCTTCTTTTGAGGAGTAAATAAGAAGCGACAAACCAAAATTTGATGTACAGAGTAAGAAATAGGAGAAATGTCTATGTAAGATAATAATTTTTTCATTTGTTTTAGACTTTACTCCCCAAAATTTGCATCTTGCAATTTTTAAAGACTCAGGGCCACTGTAAGGCTTCTGCCTCCTCCTTCTGGGTTCTGGTGATTGGAGTGAGTTCATGGCCAATCAGGGAACATGAAAACCAAAGGTCTTAAATAGGCCACAGCACGAATCTGGTTATTTACGATCAGTCTTCCTTTGACCCAAGAATTCTGGCTGCTACCATCATTACATTCTTCTTTTACCTCAGGGCACAAAAATTATAAATTGTAGTGCTCAAAGATTTCTCTGAATCAAATATTTCATTGCTTTCACATAGGGAAATGGAAAAATGTAGATATGGAGTGGTGCTTTTGCAGATCTGCCAACTTATCTTTTGCAGTACGTGCCATGTAAACACTTCTACCTTAATGCACTGCACATGCATCGTCCCCGAATGTTTAGTTTTATTGCTGCAGAAATAATTTCTGAAGGTCATCTTAAATGGGTGGAACCTTGAAGGTTCATGCAATTTATGTTCATTATAGATAATATTGTACAACATTTAGGAACTATCAGCTTTTGTTCTCTAAATGTTTGATCTCAAATTTTAAGGATAAAATATGCTATCAGCCTTTTGGGAGCATATATTCTTGCTGTAAAAAAATCATTTTCAAATACGGGTTAAAAATGAAAACTCTCCTACATATTTTTCTTAACCGATTTTCATTCATCTCAGTCACACTTGACTAGACTTAAGAAAGGGAGGGGGGAAAGCAGCACGCTTCCAGGAGAATTAAAGTCATAGTTCAGAATAACCAAAGTTAAAATTCAATTCTCTCTTTAAAGAATACATAAATTAGAGACTTGTCCAATAAAATCTCTTGAGCTGTTTCACAGGTATATGTTAAGGTATAGCCACCAGGCATAAACATTTTGACTTTACAAAAAATGTTCTTTACTTTGTAATCCATGTGTTTTCCATGAGAGTTATAAGGTTCCTGATACTTTTTCTTTCATTCATGTGTTTTATTCTACAAAGTCTTAATATCTGTAAGACATGATCTTTATGCTTTGTGTAGTATTTGTTCACCTACACAGTAGGATCCATTCCTCCTGGTATACACACAGATATACCCATTATGCTGTTCTTCAGTTTTTTTCTGCATTACCATTCTTCTGCTCTCCAAATCTTTTCCTTCTGCCTAAAAACTTCTTTTAATGTATATTTTAGTAGAGTGAGGGAGTTCTGCGTTGGTATTTTAGCATTGGCTGCATGGTTTGTATAGTTTGGAAGAATTCATTGGACTGTATATTTCAGATATATGTATTTTTCTAAGAGAATATTGTACTTCTTGAAAGGTTAAAATAGGTAAGTGTGAAATTAACACACACACACACACACACACACACACACACACACACACACAGAGTTCCTGATACTTTTAACCCCATTTACTATAACGATACCTTCTGTGTCCACTTTCTCCCTCTTTGGGACTTCACAGCTTCCTCTTACCCATATCTGTAGTAATTTCCTCTCTTCCTTTGGCCTATAAACATATTTTTCCCTATCCTCAGAAAAAAAAAAACCCCACACAAGACAAAAATGAGATAAATATTTTAGTGCTGGCTCTCTCCATGTATATTGCCCTCTCTTTATTCTCTTTCATCCTTCAGACACCTGGAGGAACTGTTTTACTAACATTTGTGTTTTTTTTTCATTTTAAAACTTTTTAAAAATTAAATTTATTGCAGTGACAGTTGATAAGATTATACAGGTTTCAAATGTACATTCCTTTTTTAAAGATTTTATTTATTTTTAAATGGAGAAGAAGGGAGGGAGAAAGAGAGGGAAAGAAACACCAGTGTGTGGTTGCCTCTTGAGTGCCCCTACTGGGAACCTGGTCCACAACCCAGGCATGAGACCTGACTGGGAATCAAACCAGTGATCCTTTCATTTGCAGGGTGTCACTCAATCCACTGAACCTTAACAGCCAAGGCTTAAATGTACATTTCTGTGATACTTGAGCTATGTATTGCATTTTGTGCTCACCACTCAGTCAAATTTTCCATCACTATGTATTTTACCCCCTTGAGTATGTTATTTTTAAGACTTTGATCCATTTTTCCCACACAATGATCTAATTTTTAATTTTGCCATTGCATGGAAGTTGATTCTGCATATTAAAAAGTTTCAACAGGAACATTCTGGATTCCAAAAGGGTCAATAGATGAAATCCAGATGTCTCTTTTCAACTCTTAACCTTCCAGACTTCCCTGAATATCACTTATAATTTTGATAAGACATTCCTAATAATACCATTTGTTGCTTCACCAACCATGTTCATATGTATTCCTTAAATATTTCCCCTCCACACTCATGCACATGTATAAACACATGGTTTCATTCTCAGATCTTTTTTTCTTCACACTCTGCCTCAGTAATCTCAGTAACTCCTATGGTGTCAACTGCCATGGACATCCTGGAGACCACCTGAACCTGTGTGCCAGTTTGCCTACTTGAATATACCCAAGTACCTCAGTCCCCATTCTATTAATGTCCATTTCTCTTCCATCATTCCTGAAACTTTATTCTCCTCTCTATATACTTTCAGTTAATGGGTCATCAGTTCCTTTAATCCAATAGCTGGAAACCTAGATATTATCACAGTAGATTGAAATTTACTGCCAATATCCAACTGTTTGTCATACAAAATCACCAATATAATATGGTTCAACTAATAGTTGTCATTTTCTTTTCCTCTTCCTTATCCAATTAGTCACTAAGGTCCATTAATTTTACTTTAGAGTGCTGCTCGATCTCTCTCTTTTTTCAACTTCCACTGTCATAATTCAGGACTTTATTTATATTGCTGTCAAATTATGTTAATTAGCACTTTGAGTCTATTTTCTTGCATTTTGAGGGTTTTCCAAATATTGATATTAAATTGTCTTTAAGAATAGAGAACTGTGAGTAGAGCCTCTGTTATTTGCATATCCCTACAAAATAATATTTCTTTTCAATATCATGACATTGATAGCCTAGTTCTATGTTATTACCATAACTTTAACATTATCCATTCCTAGGTCCCACATGAGACCTGGTCCCATCAAGGCATTCTGTGTTTGAATTTGCATGAGTGGCTTACTTGCTCAGGAATAGGCTTTGCCCTTTAATGCTTTCCATTTTGAGGATCTGCTGCTCATCTTACAATGCACCTGCCCTATGAAAACTTACTCAGTGCCCTCACTATCATCAGAATAAAATAAACTGCTTCTTTTCTGTGTATATTATAAAGAGCTACATTGTAGTAATAATAACACTGTATTAACTATACAATATCTGTCCAGAAAGACTCCAGCTATTGTTAATATAACAAGAACAGTTTGTATGACATCGATGTAACCTGACAGCCAAGGAGAGTGGACTGGAATGCGCATGTGTGAACAATGCTGACTTCACTGTACTAGTCAGTGAGGGTGGTAGACGCCATTGAATAAGCATGTGTACTGTGTGACTGTCACATTCAAAATGAATGAGTAGAGCAATAAATCTGCATCTGATTTTGCATTAAACTTGAACATTCCTCTGTACAAAATATTCAGATGATTCAGAAGGCCACAGCCTTGGATAACTGGTGATTGGCAACTTTATCACAACAGTGAGCCCACTCATGCATCACGTCTCATGCAAAGTTTTTTGGTGAAACATCAAATTGCCTGGATGACTCAGTCCCCCTATAGCCCAGATTTGGTGCTCTGCAATTTCTGGCTTTTGCCAAAACTAAAATCTCCTTTGAAATGGAAGATATTTCAGACCGTTGATGAGATTCAGGAAAATAAGACAGAGCAGTTGATGGCGATTGGGAGAACTGTGTCAGGTCTGAAGGTGCCTACTTTGAAAGGGATTGAGGTGTTATTGTCCCATGTACAATGTTTCTTGCATCTTCTTCAATAAATGTCTCTATTTTTCATAGTACATGACTGGATACTTTCTGGGCAGACCTCTTATGTTCAAAGACAAAACATCCAGAAAGTGACAGAACGAAGTAATTACCCAGGATTTCACCCTGAAACCTACTATTTGTACTATGGATTCAGATTACTTATTTTTAAATTACAGTTTCCCCACTTACTAGCTTTGTGTCTCCTTTCTTTACCACCTTAATTATGATACCTTGTGAAACTTAAATAAACAATATATTTACGTCTCTTAGAAGTATTTAGTTAGTACTCTACGAAAGTTAGTTATTGTTATGCTATAGATCCTCTCTGGAAAATAAAGACTAAACTGACACCTTGGCTAGAAACTCTCTCTCCCTACATCTCTTCAACAATTGAAGAGACCAAAGTCAAAAGAGCACATGAGTCAAGCAATACCACGGAAGATAATAAAATAATGTAGGTCATGTGGACACATGGTTAGAAGGCCAGACACTCCTGCATTGGTCATTTCTGCATGGCCCTGATCCAAGCTAATCACAATCTAATCTCATGAAACTCTCAGGATAGACTGACGGGGGCAGTAATAGGCTGAATTGTGCCCCACCCTCCCCCCAGCATTCATAAGTTGAAGCTTAGCCTCAAGTAACTAGGAATATGGCTATATTTGAAAACAGAGGTTTTAAAGAAATGACTAAGTTAAAATGAGGTTGTTAGAGTGGGCCTTAATTCCATCTGATTGAAGACTTTGTAAGAGGAAATTTGAACACACAGAGAAACACCAGGGATGTGCATGCACAGAGGAAAGACCATGAGAGGACACAGTATGAAGCCTCAGAGAGAGGCCTCAGAAGAAACCTAACCGGCTGACACCTTCATCTTGTACTTCTACTGACCAAAACAGAGAAAGCCAGCCTGTGGTTTAGTCATAGCAACCCTAGCAAGCTAGTATAGGGTCTGTTGCTCATTATCAACCCTCAGATTGATCAGGTAGAAACTGAGGCCTGAGTTTACTTAGTGACTTACTTCAGATCCCACAGAGTCTGCCAAAGCTATGAATGAGGCTCATACTACCCCAGGGACTGAGTTTGTGCTCCGTTAAGTTCATTCAAATAGAGTGGGAAATTCAAATGTCAGGAACTTATCATGCAAAGGACTAGTCCTTGTTGTAGGCATGCTTCAACCCAGGATGTGTTCATTTTTATCTGAATTAAGCATCAGTCAATGGCTTTCTGTCTACTAATTGGCCAAAGGACCAATTTCCTTAAATTTGAGGGAAATTTTTATGACCAGTGAGGCCCTTTATTAAATGTTAGTTATTCTAGATCAAGTCTATGGAAGCTATAACAGAGTCAATGATGTCAATGATTTATGAAAGAATAACTGAACTCTTAAATAATTATAATTATTGGCATATCACATTGGTATAGCATTGTTATCTTTCCAAAGCTCTTTCATTTCTCCTAATTCAACTTTTATGAGGAAAAGCTAATCTTATGAAAACTAAGAATCCAACATTTTTAGTACTCTAAGGAGAGAAAAATAGAAACTCCAGATAAGAAATCTGCTTTTCTACAATTATTTTTATCATATGAAAGGCAGAAGATAAAGCAAGAATTGATGGTCGTGTCAATGTGGTAAAGAATGCCCTCGAGCAGGGGCTGAACTACTGTATAGTTTTCTTGAGAGGGCCAGTAGTCGTCCAAATGAAATATTATCTGTTGTCACTTGTATGAAAAATATAGCACCTGCCTCTGCATGTTTCTCCTACTTTGAACAGTTTTCCTGAGTGAGACCTCAAAGGCTGGCCAACAGAGGCAAACAATTTGCCTTTGTTTCCTTGGATCAGCAGCCCCTGTACTCACATTCTTTAAATTCAGACTTGAAGTGCTATTGTCTAGTTCGCTGAGTTCATCTGTTGTTTAGACTCCCTCTTTGCATTGCAGAGTGAAAGAACATATTCAAAAGCATTCTTACAAGAGGCTACTCTAAAATATACATGTAGCTATTACTTATTGAACACACTTCGGTGCTCTGTCCTAGTTTCTGCATGCTTATTATTTCAGTTGCTCTGAGAGTTAGAAGCTAATCTCATAGTACATAATTCACTAACTTACTAATTCAATAAACATTATTAGTAGAACCTGTTAATTATATGTTCTAGGCACAATCCTAGGTATAAAAGGAACAAGATAAAAGCCCTAAAAACAATCACAGTCTAGAGTTCAGCTCTTTAATAGTGTAGCTACTGGTCATGTGTGGATTTTTATATTTGAATTTAAGTTAACGAAAATTAAGTAAAATAACAAACTCAGTTTCTCAGTCATATTAGCCACTTTTTGAGTCCCTCACAACCATGCGTGATAGTGGCTACCCTACAAGCCAGTGCTAAAGAAGGTACTCATCATTGCTCAAAGCTCCGTCCTGGTCTAGACACTAGCACATTCCAATAAAGTACATATTCCATTGAAGCATAGTTTAATTCTGTTCAGGATGGGCACTAAATGCAGTGCTATGGAGCAATCCAACCCACTTTGGCCATGGTGGTGGTGGAGAACAACTGATGAATATATGAAAAAACAGCATCTTTTACTACTGTTCTTTTCAAAAGGAAAATATGATTTACAGTCGGGATCTAAAAGTATCACCATTATACTGCAAAGGGCAGTAGGGCATAGTGTCCTGGATCCCCAGGACTTCAGAGAGATGAACATTAGTGGTCAACACAGTTACAGAATTACATGAAGTGTTTTTCTGAATTCAAGGAGTTCTGTCAGTGTTAGCAAAACTAAAAATAAATAAATAAATACAAGGTATTCACGTGGAGGTTTACCATTCCAAAGGGGGAGAGGAACGAAAACAAAATAGAAATCCAAGTTAGGCTGAAGAACAAGATGAGATTATGGTATCAACCACAGGACAACCCAGATGGCTTTCACTGAATGAGTATCTTGCTGCTTCTACTAAATATACTGATTATGAGAATGTACAAGTGACTTCCATGTCACCATTTTTCAGAAAAAGGACAAGCATCTCTGGGTTGCATGGGGTCAAAGTTTAAGATTAATGTGGATGCCCTGGCTGGCGTAGCCTAGTGGATTGAGCGTGGGCTGCGAACCAAAGTTTCGTGGGTTCGATTCCCAGTCAGGGTACATGCCTGGGTTGCAGGCCATGACCCCCAGCAACTGCACATTGATCTCTCTCTCTCTCTCTCTCTCTCTATCTCTATCTCTATCTCTATCTCTATCTCCCTCCTTTCCCTGTCTAAAAATAAATAAATAAAATCTTAAAAAAAAGATTAATGTGGAAACTGTAGCATGATCACTGAAGGTTTCTGTAATACAGTTGTATTCCAATTAATTTCTTAATAAGCATTTGTAGTTATTTGCTTTCCATAATTTTCTGATAGTGTAACTATGAATTCATTTCTTGAGGATTTAAATGGTTAATTTATGTTGCTCAGAAAATGACAGAACCTTATCACTAACTTTATAATTTTATAATGAAAAATGGTTATCTCACTCTAAAAATACAAGGGTTTTATTATATTTTTTCATCAGTTTTCTTACATGTATGAGTACAAAAGCAATTCAGGGAACATTCTATATGAATGTTTTAGCATTAAACACTGAAGTGATATTCTGGCAAGTCTCATGAAACTAGCAGTCTTTCAATCTTGCTCCTTTACCTGGTTGTCTCATGGAATCCCCCGTTCTGGCCAGAATGCACGCAGAATACAAGTGCAGGGCAAGGGGTTGTAAATGGAACCAATTCAGGGTGGATTTTTGTTATAGGCAATTAGGGGTGTGTTTTCTGTGTGATAGATCTACCATTGGTAAAGGAGAAAATGAATGAAAAATTGGTCACAAAAGCAAACAGAGTATGTTGCAATTACTGTAAGGCAAGATTACAGATCAATGAAAGGGAGAAAAAATCAGGCAAAAAAATGAGAAGTTAGTACTGAAAGGAGTGAAAAAGATTGTAAATATTAGCTCTTTTCATAAAGATAGATGCCAGCAGCTAGGATTTTTATATTTTCTAAGCATGTTTTCCTGAATGTCCAGTTTCTATAAAACAGCGATTCTGACCTGTGTGGTGTGGCTCAGTGGATCGAGTGCCAGGCTAGGCACTAAAAGGTTGCTGGTTCAATTCTTAGTCAGGGCACATGCCTAGGTTGTGGAGCAGGTCCCCAGTAGAGGGTGCACGAGAGGCAACCACACACTGATACTTCTCTCCCTCTCTTTCTCCCTCCCTTCCCCTTTGTCTAAAAATAAATAAAATATATTTTTTGAAAATGTATATATTATATATATTGTATTATATATTATATATATTATGTCATATATATATTGTGATTAAGCCCTACCTCCAAGAGATTCTGATACAGTACCTTGTATCCTGTTTAGGCCTATAGAGTTATATCTGTTTAAAAGCATGGGCTTCCTTTTGTATCTCTTGAAAAACTACCAAGGGATTCTATTCTTGTCATATTATTTGACCTATTTTCTCTTCTTCCGACCATGTGAGTTCCCTTTCTCTTTGTGGATTTGCAGAAGGAAAAAGTAGCATTGCCAACAACTTGTCACTAAAAAATAGGCCATGAATTAAAGTGTAAAAGCTCTGTCAGTGCAGGAAGAACTAGTATCAAACAGAGACTGATGCCTCTGCTTGCGAGGGTCCCAGCAAGGCAGTCTTGCTAATGAATACCCTGCTTTTTGCCATTTCTCCACAACCACTGAGAAGCTAGTATCCTCCCTTCAGAGTGCATCCTAGAATGACAGTTCAGAGGTTGGTGCTTTGCTAATGAATCTTAGGGTTTTTGATCCTAGCAATTTGTTTACTTAAATTAGCTCAATTATTATTGTGAAACTGGAAGGGTGTTCTATTCCACACTGTCTTGGTTGTGAATAATGAAATTCTGGCTAATTTAAGCAAAAGCAAACATGCTAGATAATATACAACTAAGCCAAGGATCTGTTAGAAAGTTGGAAGATCCAGAAATCAAAGGATGTTGGGCATCAGATAAGCAGGCTAGGTAACACCCGCTGAAATCGCCCTGCTGGTCTGCTGTCATTGGTATGGGTACCCCAGATCTCTATCGTCAGCTTCTCGTTGCTGCTGTGTATGATTTTCCAACTGTCCCTGGTGACTGAGCCTCAGTCATGCATCTGTGCTGTAGGACAAGAGCAGCTTTCATGAAGAAAGGTGAAAATCTGAGCAAAATTTTTCACTTCAAAATTCTTTTCAAATAAGACAGTTGTTTAGGGGAAGTGCAGCCAAAAAGGGAAAATGTTTATGACAGGACAACTCTTAAGGGACCCAGGTCATTTATTCATTAGCTAAATTGAGCATTGGACACATTTGCTTAAAAAAATTTTTTTTACTGATGTTAGAATACAATTGTCTCCACTTATTTTTTTAATAGTCAGGAAACTAAGTCTTGGAGCAACACGGAATGTCTAGTATTTGTTGAGGCTGTTTGTAACCTGGATTGTTGTCACTGTAAGAGTTGAGAGTGAAGAGAGTAAACACCAAGAAACACAAAGGTCTCTAGGGCAACAAGATATTCCCATAGTTTATCTTTTGTTTAGATGTTGACCCACATTTCTTCAGACTGAGAAACAAGGCTGTTTCCTTGGATACACTGATATGGAGGAGGTGCTGCCTTAGGAGTACAGAAGAGCTGACAACGAGCTTTTGTGTGAATGTATGGATGTATGTGAGATAAGTGTTTGTGATAAGATATGCAAACTACTACACAGTGCCAACCTAAGTCAAACATGCACTTTTTGTTGAGAACTTCTGATTTAAAGGTCTGGGATGAGATAATCAAATTCCCCTCCTGATATTATAGCCTGGAACCTCAAATTCTCTAATAATAAAGGAAAGCTATTTTTTGAACAATTTATTTGCCAAGTATTGTTTTGAAGAGTAGTTAGGAGAAAGAAAAGACCTTGAGGACTATCTTCATATTTGAAAATACACAAAGACTGAACACTGAGTGGCTCTAAGTTATGATGGCTTTATTTATTTCTCCCTCTATATTGTAAAAATCTACTCAATTTTGATATTTTCAAATACCATGAAAATTGGACTCAGTATTTTCTTCACAGGCCCTCTTTCCCAGATCTGGACACCAGCTTAATGTCACTTCTATTGACTCTTAAATTACTTTAAGTAATTTTTTCATCACCTCTTTAAATTTATCATACCAATCCTACTCTTTCTCACTCTGCATAACCACTTTTGGAAATAATACAAATGTTTAGCTGATTTTTATATGCATATACCTGCAGCTATTTCCCTTTCTAAACATTTTCAAGAATAAGTCTTGAACAGAATGGAACACTCTTTGGTTTGCATTTATGTCAATATTATTTTTCATGATATTGTACTAAAACAATCTCATGTCCTTTATGTTTTTTCTAAAATTTCTACTCTCAATCTATAATATTAATAAAGTTTATAATGGCTCATATCTGCTAAAACATATTATCAGAAATGGACAAGTAAGGTACAATGGCTTTTATGGTAGGCAAAATAATGAGGTCTAACTATGATTTAAATAAATAATTATTTTTAGTAATTTCATACATTTGTTATCTCTAAAGAGTTCTTAGTGTGTAATAGGGTTAAAAGGAAAAGATTCAAAGAAATCTTTTCTTCTTTATTATTGTCAATTCATAAATTTTTTCTAATATATTTCTGATAAAGTCACACAAATATTTGTAGAATTAAAACAAAAATTGTTGGTGCATGTAATCATTTGATATAAACACCTTTAATTACTAATTTGCTATTTATGTTATTTCCTCTAAATTTAAATTTGAAGCTCACACCAATAGTATTATTTTATTAACAAAAAAATAATATTTATTCAGAAATTAGAGATGAAAACAGAACTAAAAAGTGAATTTACGAACTCCCTGAATTTTCTTGAGTTGCTGACCAATTAGAGCACACATCTTACATTGAGGTGAGGCCCAGAAGCAGATGATAAGAGGAAATAGTACCATTAATCTTTTTTATTTTTGTTTTTTTTACTCTTGTGAACTATTATTCATTGCAGCCAAGCAAATATGCATACTTACACAAAAATACACATAGAAACACATTAGATTAAAAAATAGAGACAGATATGATCACATAAGGCACTAAATAATAACAGTCAATAATTAATAATATTTATCAAAGTAATAAATTGAAACATTATGGAGGTGCCATAAAAATGTAAATGGCCAGACTTTGTATCAAGCATAAAGATGAAATCTAAATGTTTAGCAAGTCAAATAAAAGTCAATCCACTAAATTCCTATTAGTCAAAATGGAAGATGGAGTATATTACTATAACACTTGACATATTTCTAGTTTTTAACACTTGGCCATTATTTAATAATGTCTTTTTGTATCATTTCCCTTTCAAGCACATTATCAAGGATGCATTGAACTGTCATACTGGCTTTTTGAAAAAAATTATTCATTAAGTAATCAAATGTTTTAAACTAAAATCTCAAGAATTTGGAGATACACATTTGTATGTCTTTGATCCCTTTTAAATGCTTATTAATATTGGAAATTATATTATTTTGTATTTTATGTTTATTTATTCTCCCTCACTATAATGTAAGCTCATCGAGGGCACTAGCTTTTAGTAGTTTAAACCATGGCTGGCATGTAGTAAATTCTCAGAAATTTTTTGAATGCTCCCAATGTAGTGACAAATATGAATAATAGCAGCTCCAGGGTGAGCTTATACAGTAGAGAAAAAAGTTACCGCCACTCCCTGGGCTGACTTATCAGGGCTCAGTTGAGGTCAAATACCATACCTTAAATAATCTCCAGAACAGGGAGATAATGGCATGCTCTGAAACAGCATTACTTGAGGCGATGTGCTCTTTACTGGAACCACAAGGTGGTCAACTCACTCAAATCTCCAGGACGAACAATCTCAATAAAAGGGAAATGTCGCATGTCACATAAGAACAAGAAATGTAATGACAGAGCTTTCAGTAACTATTTTTCTTATGTCTGGTCTCACTTCTGATGTTATGTCTTCTCAGTGCACAGAATACAACTTCTGATTTTAATATTTAAAGTATACTTTACTGTCTCCAGACAAAAAATAATAATCCAAATAATGTTGACCTTAATTATGCAATCATTTTTAGTGAGTTTGAAATAAACAGTGTTTTCTTCTAGTTCAGTTATTTCTGAACAATCTTTTCCAATTTTTTCATATATCTCTTAAAGCCACCCAAGTGTATATAAGTTTCAGTTGCAAAAAATAAACATGCATGAAACTTTGCCTGAAAGATAGACAACCCACCTTTCCTTTAATGAGAGGTATTTGACTCAGGTACAGCAGAGGATACATGAGCCTTGAAATTTGTATTTACATTTTTTGTCCTGTATACATATGAGTCTTTTTTCAGGTTAAAGACTCCATGGTTTGGACAGGTTAGTAAGGGAACCTTTGGTTCCACCACAAGGTGAGAATGAATGCTCAAGAGTAGAGTTCTCAAATTTTACCCCCCAGGAAACATTTGGAATTTTTTGTTATCCCTGGAGGATGGGAGATTGTTACTGGCATTCAATAAACAGAGTTCAGGGATGCAGCTAAACCTTCTACAATGTACAGGACACCTTCCCCCCACCCCCATGAAACAAACAAACAAAAACCTATATTGCCTAAAATGTCATTAGTGCCACTGTTGAGAAATCTTGCTCAAGATAACTGACTATTCTGCACCTCCCACTCAAATTAAGACAAGAAAAAAGAAAAAAAATTAAAAAGCCCTGGTTGGTGTGGCTCAGCAGATTGAGTGCTGGCCTGCAAACCAAAAGGTTGCCAGTTAGATTCCCAGTCAGGGCACATGCCTGGGTTGTAGGCCAAGTCCCCAGTAGGTGGCATGTGAGAAGCAACCATACACTGATGTTTCTCTCCTTTTCTTTCTCCCTTCCCCTCTCTCTGAAAATAAAAAAATAAAATATTTTAACATTTTTAGAAGTAATTTAAAAAAACAGAGAGCATTAAGCATTCAAACTAAGTCATTTTAGATTCTCTCTGACTTAGTAGATTTCTTGTTCCTTGGCATGATGTTGCACCCAGATCAAGGCATGTTACGAAGCCCTGTTTGGGGGTGATTTAATGTGCTGTTGTACTGAGAATGCTGGATCCACAATGAGTGTGTTTTATCTGCCTCCAGATGTTCTTTCAGGTCTCAGTCCCAGGAAGATCAGCTGTGATATATCTACGATGGGTAATTTGAAGTGGGATTGATCTGATTTCTTTTTCTTTCTTTCTTTTCTTTCTTTTTTTTTTTTTTTTTTGGTCGTTAGAAAGACATAAACTTAAAAGCTATTTTCTACTGTACAATGGATAATAATATGATCTTGGCTTCACTTTAATATTCTAATACCTATTTTTCCGAGCCTTGTCTTACTAACATACTTTTTTGTTACCTTTATAATAGTAATTTTCTATACAATCTACATTTTCTACCTTTGAGATGAGGTAAGGAATGGATAACATCCTGTGAACTATAAGATTTAACCCAAAAATTAACAAATATTATATAATTCATCTTCTATTTATATAGTTTATACCATTTTTTCTTTAATATCAATGCCATTTCATACTGCCATCTATATTTAGATAAGTGGTTATGTCATTTTTTCTGCAGTTACACTCTCTAGTTTATTCCTTTAAACCAACTGAAAGATTTTAGCATCTCTTTGCTAAAAGGCACTGAAGATATAAATATGAATAAAATAAAGTATTTTTTCTCACAGAGCGTTATGTGTTAACAAAGGAGGTAGCTATGAAAATGCATAATGACAGACAGAAAAATTTGCTAACCCTTATGGTGTTAGAAATAAGAGGAATGTGCTTCAGGTATACAATGGTGGGGGGTAGTTCAGAAGTAGTTGCCCCACAGTGTGTTCCTGTGTTACATGGATTATTTTGAGCTAAGGGCAATTTTAGCTTCAGAATCAAGAGAAAATTCTGCTCCACCCTTTAACTACCTAGAAAACTGTGAATTAGGGACTTTGCCCATATTGAGATTATTATTAAAAATCTCTTTTTGACTCACCTATATAGCAGGGGAAGTTTTATTTACCAAATAATTGTATTTCTTATCATCCTGCGATGGCACTTTGAAGCCCCCAAGGTGCATTACCTCATCCTGTCAGAGTGTGTTATATAGCTCAGTCCCCCTTTCCTGCATCTATTCTCTGATTCTCTCATGTATGTGGGGTTCCTGTACATACATGTAAGCTCTGTCCAGAAAGTATCCAACAATTGTTAATATAATGAGAATGGTTTGCATGACATAGATGTAACCTGGCAGTCAAGAAGGGTGGACTGGAATCTGCATGCATGAATAATGATGACTTCACTGTAATAGTCAGTGAGGGCAGTAAAAGTTGAGTGAGCATGTGCACTGTGTGGCCATTGCATTAAAAATGAATGAGTAAATAGAGCAATAAATCTATATCAGTAGAACAATAAATCTGCATCAAATTTTGTGTTAAGCTTGAACATTCCTCTGTGGAAACTATTGAGGTTGACTCTGAAAGCTGCAGCTTTGGGCAACTGGTGATTAGCAGCTTCATCATGACAACACACTCATTCATGCATCACGTCTCGTACAAAGTTTTTTGGCAAAACATCAAATCATCCAGTTGACTCAGCCCCCCTGCAGCCCAGGTTTGGTGCCCTGAAACTTCTTGTTTTTCCCAAAACTAAAATCACCTTAGAAAGAGAAGAGATTTCAGACTGTCCATGAGATTCAGGAAAATACAACAGGGCAGTTGATGGCAATTGGGAGAACTGTTTGAGGTCCCAAGCTGTCTACTTTGAAGGGGACTGAGGTGTCATTGTCCTATGTACAATGCTTCTTGTATCTTCTTCAATAAATGTCTCTATTTTTCATATTACATAGCTGGATACCTCCTGGACATACCTCGTATGTATTAAATTTGGTTATTTTCTATTATAAATCTGTCTCATGTCTAGTTGATTATTGGATCAGCTCAAAGAACCTTGAGGTCAGAGGAAAGTTTGTTTCTCCCTTTTAGTGGCAAACAGTGGCATGATCAAATTTGGCAGATGCTAACTGACAGAGAAGGGAACATGTACTCAACATTTCCTATTATTTTTAATTAAAATATTTAAGGTAGAAAATGACAGTTGCATAGATAGATGTATAGATGGATGGATAGATAGATGATGATAGATAGATAGATAGATAGATAGATAGATAGATAGATAGATAGATAGATAGAAAACTAGATGTGAAGATTCATTGAGCTTCCAGTTGCTTTTGAAATTTTTTCTGGTTGTTTTTGATGAACCTCTCTATCTGCCATGCCTTGTTAACATTACTGTTAACCACCTTAGTTTCAGTAATATGTAATCTGTAATCAGTAATATGTAATCTATCCACTGTAATCTTTCCTCAATAAGGAAATTCACCCAGGTCTTTTTGATAAAAATAAGCAGGACAAAGCTCAGAATTAACCTGGGTAGAATCTGATGATCTTATTATTCTCTTATTTCCTTCCCCTATACCACTTTCCATTATTCCACCCACCTACCAATTCCCTGGAATCCAATCTCTGAATGTAACATATTGTGGATGTATGCTGTTTAAGAGTAAACTAAAGCAGTTTTATAACTTATTAATAAATATATATTTACCAATCAGCACATTTAAAATAAAAAGTTTGTAGATATCCTTAAATCTAATGGTTTTCAAACTGTATTCCTCAATGATTACAAAAAAGAATAAAATTGATCAAATGCATTTGAGAAAAGCTGAATTAATAACAATTAATGAGTTTTTTCATTATTATGGACTTCCCAGGACCTTCATTATGCTAATAAATATTCCTTGAACTATGTGATTATAACTATTTTTTCTGTAACATATGACTAGAGAACACAGTTGAAAGTATTTTATATGTTGAGAAGTCACTACTTAGTTATGGTGTTTTTTAAACAGTTATTCTAATTATTCTTATGGCAATAACGTGGTCATTATTAGTCATCATTACTTTAAAAATACATTTAATATTAGTGTTTTTCTCTAGGGATATCAAAGCTAACCCTTATCCAATGTCTGTTGAGAATGGAGAAAGTATTCCAAGAAACCTACTAGATAGTAATATTTATCAGGACTATATGATATAGAACAAGAATGTCTGGAGCCTTTAAAAAAATAATCTGCAATTCACAACCAGAATTTTTAAAATGTTATGTATCAGCCTTTTTAAAATGAGGACACTCTTGTCGAATGCTAATCTTGGAACTACTTAAATGCTATTTTTGCAGCAGCAACTAGTGTTCGTACAAGGGAGAAACATAAAAGTGCTTCATGGAATTTTTAGTAAACTTCAGTTTATCTGTATATGTATAAAGAAAATACCCTTAGTCATTTGTAATTGGTACAGCTCTACTTTACAGTATCTTTGGATGTGTATACAGATTATTAGAGTCAATCCTTATTTTATACTCAAATAATTAGAAGGAAAAATTGTCAGTCATTTTTCCCTTTGCTTGTTCTTTAAACATTTTAGCTATTCTAAAAATACTTGACAAATTTGCACAGATTAAATCATCTAGGCTTTTGCTTGAAATTAGAGCTAAAATTAAAATGAAATATAATTTGTGCTCTTAAGAAATATTTTTCTTTCCATAGCATCTGTAGGTCAAAGGGCATTTATACATTTAATTTTTTTCAGATCGGTCTAAGTGGGCAAGTGAATGTTTAAAATAAAAAAAATATATCAAAATTGGAGTTTTCATATGGAACTTGCCGGGGGTGGGTGGGGGCACCATTTCATGTAAAGGCAGAGTCCTAATGAAATAGGAATACCAAATAGAGGTGTTTTGGAGTTAGAAACAAACCTAAAACCAGTAACATTAGTATTCTTATTTCTTAATTGTCTGTGGCACCCACCTGCAGACATGAGGAAACATTTTCCCGAAGAAAACTAAGTGCTGTTACGTTCACTTTCAAAAACTAATGTGTTTAACCAAGATGACTTGGCTTTTCTGTTTTCGTAGCAAATAGGGAGTCACACTTTCCAGGCTTGGCATATTTCTAAAGGTTTATGATTTCTTTTTCCCCATTTGGCACTTTCCTTGGACAGTTTTGCCGCAGTCCAGCCGCAGCTAGGTCCAGGGTTTCCTGAAAGGTGGGTAGGGTGTCGGCTATGGGAGACAGACGACAACACGCCTCAGAGGACAGTGATGCTCTGTTCCGTTTATTGCAAGTACAAGCAGGTTTTTATACTTTCATTTTTAGCATTGATTGACATTTGTGATTAGGTAAAGCAGAAAAAAAATTAATACAAAGGTAACCAGGAAAAATACAAAAATTCCCATAGATTCAGTTATATTAAACAAAGATTATTTTAACCAGGAGAGCCATAAATCAGACAATTAGAAATAGCTGTACATACAAAGTTTGAATGTCTTATTGTTTATTAAAATTCTCAGAATTTGTCATGGGGCAAAAGGATACGCTAAATTGAATAGAGGTTATAGGAAATTTATTATAAGGCCTTTGTAATGTCTAACTTACCTATTTACCTTTTCTGTTTAAAATATTTCTCTATGTACCATGGACTCTAACTCCCTGGTAACTGTTTCTATGTGCTTAGTTTGTAATAGTTAACCAGCTTTTCTTATTTCTTTGCCTGTCTAATTCTATTTGATATATACTCCTATTCAAGGTAAAGGCGGGGCTGTTACTCCAACAACTTTTAGACACTCAGGGGCTATTTCATTAGAGGGGATTTTATTCTTTGGTCAAGAAATTATTATATACAACTTCACTGGAATTATGCAAATCAATAAACCTGAGATACAGATATCTGACAATCCCACCACCTTTTAATCTCCAAAACAAACATGTAAAGAGAGATAAACAGGAAATTCAGCTACAATAAACTCTTTTTATTTCTTAGTTAATAAACACCAGGGAGGTTTGCTTTGAGCTAGCCTTTCCATGAAATTTAGACTATTATAAGGCACTTGAACTTTATCCTTATTGACCATTTTAATGCCACCCTCATTATATGCTCCTGTATAAGGCAATGGGAATTTGGAACCCTCTGGAGACCATTAGCTCCTTTTGGGGGATACCATAATTTGTCAATAATCTAATATGCTACCCAGGGGTATCCCTGGGCTGTGGGTAAGGGTCTATATAGTTTTTTTCTTGTTTTCTAGAGAGACTCTTTGTATCTATGGGTAAGGAACAGGCATGGGAAAGTCTGCCAATAATTCAACCTATTGTAACTGATTTATGAATTCTTTTATGGGAACAATCAGGGATAATTTTTTACTCAGGTTTAAAACTCCTTGTTTAAAACAATCTGGACATGATTCAATAGTCTAGGGAGAACTAGTTGTCCCTTCAGAATTTCCCTCAAAATCAATCATTGACTCTTTTCGAGCCTCTTTCTTCTCATGGCCTGTTCTTATGGGAATCAGGGTACAAAGTAAGACCATGATTAATATTAGCAAGAAAATTATTAAAAGCAATCCCCAGAAAAATTACCGCCCCCTTTTGTATGCCACACTCTCTTCCAGGAAGATGGATTCCTTGAATGCCCTCTTTCCATGTTCAGACCTTGTCAAAAAACATGGTTGGAAGAGGGCATGGCACAGTTTCCTCTTTTTTTTTTTTTTTTAATGATGAGTAGTAAAAACTTTATAATGAAAAGAGCTGGAGGGACTTGTCGTCTGAGCTACCAAGAAGGAGAGGATCCCCAGGAATATACTGCAACAAAGAGAAGACACAGGCAGACAGCTTACAGATGAGGGAGGAGCCCTGGGCATAGCTTGGTGTTTGGGAAGCCCCTGAAGTGAAATCATGGTGAGAGCTTTGCTGTTACATTCACTTGAACATTACTTAGGCCTGATTTTACTTGGGCATATTTTCCTGACTTTGTAGCTGATGAAGCCCACCAACCAGTGTTGTAGGTATAGATTGATAGTTAATTACCTGGTAATAATCTAGGTGAATGACAGATAGAAAATATCTTCTGGAAGCTAAATAGCCCACCACATTTTTTATAATAAAATTATAAGAAAAATTAAATAATAGATCAGGAATATTAGAATATCTGATCTCTAAACCCCTCCCACCTTCCCCTAAAATTCTTATTTCACCAATAAAAATGATGTCCTAAGATAGTATACAAATAGTATTCCAATGGCTGTATTAGCTCCAAATCACTGAGTTAGAAGAGCTTTTTTACTATCTCCTTGCCATAGTACCTGATGCATTCTAAACTCAGTGATAAAATGTAAATTTACATTTTACATTTTAAGTATAAATCTAAGTTATGTAAATCCCAACAGCATTTTATAATATTCTGCATGTAATATATTTTTCTGTTACTTAATGCAGGCAGCCTACATACTGCATGTCATATTACATACACATTGCACATTTGAAAATAGCAATGCACTTGTTATAAATTGACTAATTCTACAGGCAAGTCTTTGTGCTTTAAATCTAGGACTACTTATAATTATCTCATGGTCTCCCTTAGGAGTTGAAAACTTGCACGTTCAGAATCTGGTGCATTGTTAAAAGAAATAAGATCTTGCATTTTGTACAGAGGTGAGTGTGTAGTGTGAAAAAGTATACTCACATTTTCATAAGAAAACATTTTTGGTTGGTGAGAGTATGGTGTAAAGAGAATGAAAGAAGCGTGGAGCAAATTCTTCAGAAAGGAGAGTGTTGAAATCTAAGAGAATAAGCAAGAGATGCAGTGGTACAGTTGGGAGACTTCAGCAGCAGACACAATTGTAGGACCTCCATGGTGCATGTGCAAACTACAAAAAAACTGCATCAGAAGGCAGAGGAGAGAAAGACATGCAAACAGGAAAATGTGCAGATTGGAAGCCACCTCTAGAAACCAACCTGGAAGAAATTCTGAGGGTTTTCTCCCTGGAATTACATAACTCCCACACAGTCCTTCTCCATCTGGCAGTCACTAATTGCAAAACAGTATATTTTCAAAAATGATTTTTCTGAGCTAAAGATTCTATAGTTTGTAATACAAAAATGTAAGTTTTATTTTCCAGAAATATAATTATATTTTAATATTATATATAGATTTCTCAAGGAACTATACCCATCCATTTACCTCTAGAGGTTTTGATTTTCAAGAATTATTGATCTAATTCCTTCTTTTTACTGATGAGAAAATTGAAGCTGTAAGATTTAATTATTTTCCCAAGGACCTGGATCACATAACTAGAACTCCAAGTGCAACGTATAGGAGAAATAAAAATGTAGCCATCAAAAAAGTAAAAAAAAAAAAACCAAAACTATCTTACTTAGAGAGATTGTAACAGATTTTTTTGAATTCCCACATAGGTAACCTACTGTCAATTCAGGCAAGTTGTCTGAAAATTGATGACAAGATTCCTGGTATGAGGACATTCAAGTAGATGACTTAAAAATGTCGATTTTCTGTATCAAAGTTAAGGTCTTCACAAAGTAAATGGTTATTTTTAGGGTTGATTATATTGGTTTTTTCTGTCCTTCAGAATGTTCTTGGTTTTGTTTTCACCGTAAAGACATATCCTGAAATTCTTGTTATGAGAAAGTAATTATATTTCTCGTAAACTGTTTTCCTCTCAACTTTTATTTTTAATCCCTTCTCCATTTTCTCTTCCAGTGTTCGGTTTGGTTTCTTTAATTTCTTCCCTAGTTTTGTAAAGCTACATCCCCTGCCTCTGATCTAGCACTAGCAGGGAATATCTGGGTTCTTTTAATCAAATATGTCTTTCTGATACACATTTTAGGATAGTAAGAACAAAGAAGAAATTAGCCTTTCTTCCAAACTAAGTACTGTAAAAACATCAAGTCTATAGTCCTTTTAATTGCCTTATATTTATATACCAACCAGTGTGGGTGTTTATTTGCATTTATATACATATGTGCATGTATGAGGGGGAACCCCAAAATCAGAAGTTATTTATAAAATATTGTTTATTTATTTTTACATGTTTAAACTTTAGTCACCTTCAAAGTACTCTCCATTTGATGCACTATACCTTTCAAAACTATTTTCCACGGCTCAAAAGAGTTTTTGAACTCATCAATTATAATGCCTTTTAGTGCTTCTGCCATTTTTTGTTTTCCCTCTTCCACATCAGCAAAACATTTCCCTTTGAGGACTTTTTTCATTTGGGGGCACAAAAAAGTCACTAGGGGTGAGATCAGGTGAATAGGGAGGGTGGGGAACAGTGGTCATGCTGTTTTGGGTCAAAAACTCCTGACCACTCCGCACAGTGTGTGCAGGTACACTCGTAAATCACCCATCATGAACTGGGCAAACATGTTGAAAGAGTCTTCAGAAAAAATTCACTGAAGCCGAACATAGCTTCTCACAGCACTGATGCAGATGGGTTCCTAGAACACGCACCTTGCGGGGGATGCTTGTATTACAAGGGGCCCGCCCTCCAGAATATAATTCCATGTGTGGGAGGTCCCTCCTCATATATATCAATATTGTCAGTGGAATTAGTGAATTTACATGTACTGTTTACTTAGCATAGAATTCAGAATTGAGTGAATTGGAAAAAGAAATGCCAGGTAGAAATTACATCTTAAATTGTATTTCTGCTCATTATATGGTAATAGAAAATCTGATGCTCATTCCTTTTGCCCAAATTGTTAACTTTATATCCATATGAGAAAATCTGTAGCATTGAAATTTCAACATATCTTGAAAAGCAATTTTAAAAACTGCATATTTATTGCTGTAAAGTAGGATTTCTATGAGTTTCAAAAGTTTTAATTTTAGATGGTTATGAAACATTTGAAGTGTAAGCAAAACCTATTAAAATATATATAACATTTAAGTAGTTTTCTTCTCAGCCATATGATGCTGATGACTAAAAGAAAATGGGTACATAATCATTCCTAAGTCCCTCTGAATGACTTCAATAGTGCCTGAGGCTTAATTTCCCACCTCGATGCTGACAACCCTCCCAATTTATACTGCCATCTTTGGCCTCTCCTCTGGATTCCAAGCTGTGTTTCCAACTGTGTGCTGGACACCTCCACCTGGATTTTCTATATGATTATGAAATTCAACATGTCCCCAGATGACCTCATTGTCTCCCACCTCCTCATCCCCTTCTCTTGCAACTGACAAGATGCTTTCATCTGCAACTGATGAAAACTCAGCCCAACTGTTTAAATAATAAAGGAAATATATTGACTCAGAAGTAGTTTGGTCTTATAGACCTGGAAGAAGCTCATTGGGCTGTTTCTTTAGATCTTTTGACTCTGTGGTTCTCTGAAGAATCAGCTTGGTTTCCAAAGCTACTTTGAAAGCTACACAGTAGTTACAGCATTTCTAGGATTTATTTCTTCATTCACATGGTTCAAAAAGAAAGACACCAAGTCTGATAGAGTTCTTTCTATGGAGCAAGACACTTCTCAGGAACACTCTGGGTCAAAACCCATCCTAGCCAAGGGAAGGTGTTGCACTATGGGCTTCAGCCTGTTTCCCTAGCCTCTCACTGTGGCAACTTAGACCAGTCAGGATCCAGACCTGGAACTCTGGGTGAGCAGTCCCACCCAATCACGCGACTGCTGTGTAATGAAGAAAAATAAATTGGATATTGGGAAGATAGCCACAATGTCCACTATTCTATACCCCAAAACGTATTGTTCTAGAGATTGGTTACAGAACAGAAACCTTGAATTATCACAAATGAAAACATTTGTTCAAAAGATACTGAACAGTGTCAAGGAGCTCAATTTTAGGAAATCCAGCCTGCCATCTGAGACACTTGAGACACAGTTTATCAACCATGTACTCTCTGTATCTCTTTGTGTTGCTTCATGCTCTCTCATCTCAGCTTAACTGTGCATTTCTGTTTTCTTCCCCTGCTATTCCACAGAAAAGGCATTTCTCTTTCTGAGCATAGAGTACCTAAGCAGGAAAGGATGTAAGCCTTGTAGTTCAAAATGTGTCACCCATCTCGTGCTTATAACTATGACTGGACATGCACACTTTTGATGTCTCAACTTCAAATTTCTGGGATGAACATGACTGGCCATGCCATATCTAGTACATATATTATTAGTTGCTGTAGAAAATAATGGAATGTTACTGTTATATGAGTCTTCAGAGGTGAGAAAAGGATATGAACAGGAGAGAAATGGTAGGTTTGTGCATTGTAGGAATATATCCTTTAAATTTTGGAAAATGGAATACCTGTTTTTCAGTTGGAAACCAGGCAATCATTTTTATTTCAGTCCTATAGCTTCACCAGTTCCTGAGGCAGCATGATACTATAGCTCCTTTAAATGTACTAGATCTTAAGCAATGTGTTAAATGCTTTATATGTATCTCATCTCATTCTCTCAACACACTTATGAGAAATGTGCACTTATGAATAATGTCCATTTATTAGGATCCCAAATGGAGGCCCATTGAGACTTAATAAAGTTGAGAGATGCCAAACTTGATATCGTATTCTAGATAGATCTAATTCCAAAGCCCCAATTTTTTCACTGTTCACACCATCTACACACATGGGCTTTGGAACCAGGCAGATCTTAGACTGAATTTTGACTCTGGTATTTATTGGTCCTTTGTTACTTACTGAGCTCTATGGACTTTGGTTTCATTTTCTATAAAAATCTGAGGACAACAGGTTGCCTTTGAAGAGTGCTTAAAATAAGAATCAAATGTAATTATCCAAAGTGATTACCCATGTATCTTGCAAATAGTACACTACGAACAAATATTAGTTACTTTCCATTCCACCTAACCAATGGAATAATACTTCTGGGAAAATATATTGGAACTGAAAAGCCAAACAAACATAGGTTTAAATTAGGATAGTCACCACTTGCTGGCTTTTTGACCATGAGCATGTTACCTAATTCATATGACTCTTGATTTTCTCACCTCTAGAAGCAAAGCAATACTAATTTTATGTAAGATGGTTCTGGGTGTTAAATTGAATAGTATAAGGAAAGTCTTACTGGCCCAGCTTAATTTTAGTGAATAGCTGGGACTGGGATATTTACATGTAGTAAATATGGTAAACATTTACTACATATTTAAAACATTAAAATAACAGATTTGAAAAGATGGACATTTTGCTGAGGTACATTGGTATAGCAGATTTTAAAAATAAACCTCTTTTTCTACTCATCATATTTTGCTAAACATAATAATGTATTTTATTTATTGGGCTGCTCTGTTGACCCGGACACCAATATGTTGGATGATATTTACATTTGTATCTTTTTAAAAAGTCTTGAAAAAATAGACACTGTTACTATACCTTTAGAGATGAAGAAACTATGACTCAAAAGGAATATGTAACTTGTTCAAATATGTAAAGCTCAGTGGCAAAGTAAGACTTTTTTGAAATTGCTGTTTCTCAGAATATATTTTATTTATTTAAATGAATCAGTAATACTTTTGGCAAAATAGAGAAGAGATCCTATGAATTTGCCTGTTTCTTATAACATTATACATTGCACATATTTTGTTTGTTTGTTTATTTGTTTTCTTGTGTGTGTGAGGGAAACAGCAGGCATTCAGCATTCATTTTAGGAAGGTCATGTTTTCATATATGTCCACAATAACTATAGGACAATTAAATAATGAATTAAATGTTATTGGGACTTTTACACCTATGTCTCAGTGTTGTAGTGTACAAATTACAACATTAATGAGAAATCATAACATAGGAGCAGTTTTCAAGACACCATAAACTACACCAAAACACTGAATTATATCTAACAAAACATAAAGTACTAGCTAGCCCTGGCCAGTCTGGATCTGTTGCTTAGAGTATTGTTCCATAACCCAAAGGTTGTGTGTTCAATTCCTTGTCAGGGCACATACCCAGGTTGTGCGTCCGATCTCCAGTCTGGTTGCATATAATCTGGTTGCATACAAATGTGCCATGGTCCAGGCACATTTTGGAGGCAACCAGTGGGAGTTTCTCCCTCTCTGCCTCTCCCTCTAAAACACAATTTTAAAAATGTCCTTTGATGAGGATTAAAAAAAAATTAAAGAAACAGCCAAGGAAACTTTAGAAAACCATCTGTTGTCAGCTTGCCCAGTGAAAATTTAGAGGCTGTGAGCAGGGTCTTGATAGTTGATCTTGCCCTATTTGTTGAAAGGAGACATAGCATCAGTTGTGAGGTTAGAAGAGACGATGAAAGGTTAACTGGTTTAACCTCCTGCTTTTTGATGTCTAAACAAATTTAGAGGAATGTGTTCATCATATGCAGAAATGGAGGGGAAATGCTAGTGACATAATTAAATATTTGAAATTGGAAATGCTTGACTGGTCTATTTGGAGAGTTATGTATGATAGAGTGATGCTTTTGTATTACCAGATTGCTTCTGTGTGGAGGCTCACCCTGGCCCGGCATGGTCCAGGACCTGTGGAGTGTCAAATGACCTCCAGGTTCTTGATTGGTGCAGGAAAATTTCAAGACATGAGTCCAGGTGAAAGTGACAGTGCACTTATTAAAGCTTGGGATATTACGGCAAAGGAAGGGCCCCTGGAGAGAGGATCAGAGATTAAGTCCAGGAGAAGCTCCTGCTGCCCAGTGGCCCCCCACCACTACCCTGGGTACAAGTCTCACTGGAACTCTTAGAGCTTAGGATAGGAGACGCAGAGTACAAGTTTGAGGAAAGCGGAGAGCAGGCCTGCTCAATGAAGAACATGAGCTGGCATCCTTTGCCCTGACGGTTTTATCGCTTTTCTATAGGCACAAATTTTAGGGGAGGTGGGAGGTCCCGGGGAAGATTGCAACAGAATATTCATTAGATTCCCAGGTCTGTCCTTGAATACGCTGAAGTATCAAGATGAGCATATAGTGGCCTTGGGGGTCATTCTCTGGTTTGTTTCATCTTTGTCTTGGATTAGTCAGGCTCTGGTTTTTGTTTTAATACATCTTCTTGACTAAGTTGATTTAAACCACCTGATTTTAGATATCTTTGGGCAGGGAGTATAGAGGCTTATGATTTATCAGCTGGCTATTAATTGCTCAGCCACTCTGGACCTTCGTTCAACCATTTGTCTCAGTTTCCTCATTCCACTTGCCAGGGAATTTTCTTAGTTTCTTACTAACCTATACATGTGAATGTAGAGCAAAATAATTTTAACACATCCAAACCAGCAAGGATGATATGCCTGAAACTTCAAGGCATAAAATGTGGCTTTTAGGGACCCATTTATTGTGAAACTTTAAAAAGCATGATCAGAACATTATTTTTGCTGTTAAGTTTTATTAGATATCTTGGGAAGTGGAACACAGAATAAGTAATGTCAGTGACGGTAATCCAGGGGAATTTCCGGAGGGTTAATGCTGTGCTAACTTGCACAGAGAAAATATCCTAGAGAAGATGTTCACTGGTTATTATTTAATATAATTGGAATGTTGATAAAATCCTCTGACTTTGAAATGTTCTTTGACTTTAACTGAGTTATGCCTTTTTTATCTTAATGTAACATTCCCCTCTATTTGTTTTAAGGAAATCTAAAACAGAGTATAAAATATTAATATATTCTTTTTCCTTCTTAGCTAAAACTAGACATTTGAAGAAATACAAAAAAAATATATGCTCCAGCTATAAAACAGGGAAGGCTCTAGTTTGTCAATTTCAAGAAAATTTCAAGAAGAAAGAGAGAGAGAGTCAATTTTTCTTCCACTTTTCTCCATTCATATTTTTCAAATAATATTCTAGGCAGACATTTTGATTTGAGGAATTCAGAAAGGTGATCATAATGCATTTTTTCTTATTTTAACTCTTAAATATTTTGTATCTGAACTGAAATGCTCTTCATTTAGTCAGCTTTTATTTATTGAGCACCTATTATATAACAGACACTCCTCTGTGTGCAAGGGCTAATATGGTGAGCAAAAGGGTCTGGGTGCTAACCTTAAAAGGTCTAGCTCTTTCCAGGGAAACAGTAAACCTTGTGACTGTTCACTTCACAATTCCAGCAGAATCATGTGGGTTATGTAGAGTCACAGCAGAAAGTAACAAGAACAGGCAAAAAAAAAAAAGAGTACTTTATATTTTTCTACTCAGAATAACACTTTTCTAATTGAGTAGATAAACAAAGGCTTGTAATTGTTATTGCATTTCTAAATGATGAAATAAACACAGTATTTGAAGAATCAAGAAAACAAATATTAGAACTCAGACTCAATATGGGACCTACCTTATTTTTGTAGTTGGAGAAATTCTCAAATGGGAATCTCAAGGGGACTTAGGGAAGTATTCTGCCGAGTCTAGAGCCTTGAGTCACAAGCAGTAAGGAAGTATTTATAGGATCTCTGCGGAACCCCCAGAATTGTCAACTAAATGCCAAAATGCCACCAGAAAAAAATGCTTTGATAAAGCAAAACTAAATTTATTAGATTTTTTACACTAAGGTGACAGAATCATAATAGGACTTTAAATGGGAAATCAGGACAGGATGCAGTATTTTTACTGGTTTCAGTTACCTGTGGCCAGCTGTGATCCAAAAATGTTAAATTAAAAAATCCAGAAATAAACAATCAATACTGGTTAAAGTTGGTTTTAGAGAGAGGGAATGGTGGGAGAGGAGGGAGAGAGAGAGAAAGAGAAACAGAAACACTGATTTGTTGTTCCACTCATCCATGCATTTATTGGTTGATTCTTGTATGTGCTCTGCCTGGGGATTGAACTCATACCCTGGACATATTGGGACAGTCCTCTGATCAACTGAGCTACCTGGCCAAGGCAACAATTAACACATTTTAAATTGCATGTTGGTCTGAGTGGCAAGATGGAGTCTCGTGCCATCTCACCCCATCCCATCCAGGATGTGAGTTATCCCGTTGTCCAGCATATACACTACCTGCCCATCACTTAACACGTTGTCTTGGATATCAGGCAGATTGTCAATATTACAGTGCTTGTGTTTAAATAACCCTTATTTTACTTAATAATGGCTCCAAGTAGCAAGAATAAATCTAAACTCTTGGTTAGATATGTATATATAAGAAAAAAACACAGTATATACAGCGTTTGGTATTATTGTGGTTTCAGGGATCCACTGGGGATCTTGAAACATGTCCCCCACAGACAAGAGGGAACTGCCGTATTTATTGCTTGTTAGGACTGACTGGGTGATTTTAATGTGGTGCTTGTGATGTTGAAAACTCTTTGATATTGAGGAGACTTTATGATGGAATTACCTTGAACTGAAGGGCATAGTAGAGTGAGGTTCTTAAAGCAAAACTTGATAACTGTTTATGATTCACTCATAACTTCCATGAACAGGTGTTTCCTCAAGTAAGAAGCTGAGTTATTTCTTGTCCTCAAACAAAAGAAAAAAGTATACATCACCATAGAATTATTTAGCACAGGGACAGAGAAATAAGTTTGATTCCAGAATTATTTAACTCAGGAATAGGGCAATATGCCTATTCCTTGTAATGTTTAATAGAGAAATAGGAAATTATTTTGGTTTCAGTTTTCAGCCAACAAAGAGATGCATTAATGTAAAGTCATTTACGTTACATAGGTACAATGAACTAAAATAAAGTAGGCCAGGAGTGTTACAGAACAAACAAGGGGGGGGCCTGGGACGATATACTATTATTGAAAAAAAGCCCCCAGGTCTGTTATGTCCGCCACCAGAGGAAAGACGTCTCTCAATGCCAGAGATTCGTGAAAGGGAAAGGAAATGTTTATTTAATGCTATACAGACTTAAAGTAGTGACCTAATGTCTTCACCAAAATCCCAAAGTCCCTTAAAACACCCACAAACAGACACAGACCTTCCTTCCTTCCCCCTTTGCCCAGTCCAGAGTACCGTATCTCAGGAAAGGAAATAGAAGTCCATGGCTCAGGCAGTCCTCTGGTTCTTCCCAGTTAGTACTCCATCTCGACTGGGAGACCTCCCTGGGTTCCCGGCACCCTCAGCTGAGTTGCCGGGATATCTGCTAAAACCAGGCGGTGGTTCCCCCTTCTAAAGCTGTGGGGGTCCCCACTCTGGCAAAGGCACGTGGTCCTCTCTCCCCGGGCCACGGGAGTCTCCACTCTGCGAGAGCCGCGTGGTTCTCCCTCTCAGGGCTGCCGGAGTCTCCACTCTGTCAAGTCCACGTGGTTCTCTCCCTCAGGGCCGTAGGAGTCTTCACTCTGCTAAAGCTGTGAGGTTCTCTCTCCAATGGCTGCTGCATCTCAGTTTAAATCCCTGAGCCAATCTTCCTCTGCAGCCCCATTTCCGACTCCTCCCACACTCAGCTTCACATGCCAGAACTCATACCCTTCCAGCTTTACTGGACTGCCATCATGAGTCTGGGCAGGTGTGGCCCCAAGTCCTGGAGCCAGTCTTCTCCAAGCTCCCACAAAGGTGCTGTATCTTGGGGGACCTGCCCCCAGTCACATCTTGGTGGGGAAGTTACTTCCATTCCCCTGGCTCAGAGCATGGCCACAGCTATTTACAATATCTAAGCGACCAGCCAAAGGCTATAGATATGTTAAATGACCACACCAGAGGTTAGCTGCAAGGCTGTTGCTATGCAAAACAGCTCTCAATGGCCCTGCTCCATTTGTCCCTTTCCCCAACCCACACCTGGGGAGTGGGAGTGAGGACATCCAAAAATCCCCTGGACACCTTGAGTTCTGGACCCCATTTTAAATGCCCATTTGGGGTCCCCCCTCTTGGCTGCACCCTGTAACAGGAGGACCTAGAGCAAGGAATGAGTATTGTTTTCGTAACATCATGAAAGACTTTTCTAGGGAAGTAATATTTAAGCCAAGATATAAATGGAGTGAGCAAATGACCCTTGCGGATATACCCCAGGGCAGAGGAAACAAAGTTCAAAGGCTCTGAGGTGGTGGAGCTCAGGGAAGAACAGGGGGCCGGGAAGCCTGGAGCTGAGCGCCTCGGTGCCTAGAGCGGTGCCTAGAGCGGTGAATGGCAAGGTCAGAGAGACCAGGGCGTGGACCATGGAGGGCCTCAAAGACCACAGCAGAGTTTGGATTTAATTCCAAATGGGATGAAAAGTCACTGTGGGGTTTTTAAACTGGTGAATGAGGTAGTTTGATGTAATTTTTTTAAAAGATCACAGGCTGAGTAAAAGAACACAAAGATGCGGTAGGAGTTGCATCCGGGAGGTCAGACAGGAGGGCACTGAAGTAGGAACAAGAGGAAAAAAATGGTGCAAATGGCAAGACAACTGTAACTGAACAGTAAAAATAAATAAATAAATAAATTTTAAAGAATGGTTATATGGACTAAGAGGGTACTTCTTGGCTGGTGAGATGCATTCTGAGAACAGAGTTGTCAGACTTTGCTGATAAATGTGATATAAAATGTAGGAGAAAAAGAAGTCCAAGGTTCTTGTTCTGAGCAACTGAATGAGTGAATGTTTTTCTTATTTTAAATAAGAGCAACTGTTGGCAAAGTAAAAGAAGTAAAAACAATTTGATATAATTATGCTCCTTTATAGAATCAAAGATCCCAAGGTATTAGGATGAAAAGAAACTTCAAAGCCTACTACAAATGCAGTAGGTCAAGAATGCAGAAAGGTAGATTAGGTAAACAAACCAAGAGGTAGATAAGATAATTTCATGATAAATGTCATTGCAGAAAATGAGAGTAATGTTGCATTGCTTTTAGATGGGAAGACCTGAGGAAAGAATGAGGCTTGTGAGGACAGGGAAGAAGCACTCCAGAGAAACCTGACTAACCAGGAAATGCCCTTGAAACCTCTTTCAAGAACCTTTATTCCTTTCAGTGTCAATCACAGTTAACTTGCGAAAGCAAACTCTAATAGCCAAACTCATGTTTTTAACTGATTTTACTTTTTCCTAATCTCCAAACAGTAGAATGTATAAGGAAGCCAGAATGGAATTGTTTTTCTTTCTTTCACTTTTCTTCTAGACAGCCTAAGGCCAGTATTTATACTCATTCAGTTTTCAATTTTCCCTAGAAAGGAAGCCATTAATGTCAGCCATCTCTAATCCAAAGAAAAAATTTTAAGGGCACAACAGGGAGGAGCAGACGACTTGTGACAGGAAATAATTGTTCATGCAGTGGTTTTGAATTAAAAGGCATCAAACAGCAACAACAATTTACAAGTGATCCCTTGAGTAAGAGGAAGAACTTTTGTTGTTCTAAAGTTTTAATGAACTGGCTGGAAAGTTTCCAGGCACAGGAAGATAAAATCGCACAAAATTTCTATTGTATTCCCAGTTACATGTAGTCAGAATGTAGCTTATCTAAAGAAACCCCACAACATTCAATATATATTAACTTAAATATTTGTTCCATTGTATTCCATTGTGCTCTTAAAATGCCTTCGAATGCCTTATTCTTGAAGTGAACTGGAAAAGGGATAAACCCGAAGTTACTGAACTGAAGGGGTTTGTTCGCCTACATGCATCAAACCCAGTCAGATGTGAACAGATTTTGCAGCAAAGAAAAAAATTAAGTTTAATGATAAAGGAAATGGTGCCAAACTGAGTGTCACAGGTAAGATCTGGATCCCTGATAGCTTCTCTTGGAGGGTTGTATAGGGGAAAAATCATTAATCATGCTGAACAAGAGCGTTATGGTTGTGGTCTCTACTGAATGGTCGGGGCTAAGGTAGGGCCTGGTAGTTGATCACTGTGTCTGGTCTTGATGTCAGCCAAGGTGTCAGTCTGATTTAGCGAGAGCATTGTCAGTGGGGTCAGTCTGTTGTTCTAGGTCTGAAGCTAAAACACAACTGAGGCCTAGATGTTATCTTCTGTATGACTAAAACTCTGTCTCCATGGTCAACACACTCAAGGTTTTGTTCCTAAGACTGTTTAATGCTGACCAGAACTTAATTGTCCTGAAGGCTTAATGATTAAGGGAATGGACTTGCAAGGGACGATGAGTCAGGTGAGTGCTGAACGAGACTAGTTTGAATTAAAGGGAAGAAAGGAGAAAATGTTGTGTTAAAGAAATGAAGTTTCTGTGTGGTTACATGGAGGAAAGTGGTCTATAGGACTAGGCAGAGGTAAAATTTGTATTAAAATATTATAGCCCCTTACTCCCTTGAGGATTCTTCTTTGTAGCCTTGTTTAAGGCCTTCTGTGATGTTGCTTCCACTGCCTTTCCATCTCTACCACCAGAGAATTTCTTATATGTACAGTAAGTCCTTACTTAACATCATCAATAAGTTCTTGGAAATGGTGACATATGACAAAACCAATTTTACAATTGGCTAATTGATATAAACATGAGTTAAGTTAGTATAGCATCTCATCAATGTTATAATAAAATGACATTGAATAAAACAACATTATTTGAGGATCTGTGGTATCTAATTTAATTCAGTTTCCCTGAAATAGTTTAATAGTTTATTTCCAAAGAGTAGCCACTTAGTTTCACATAAATATTTTTATCCACCTAAGATATTTCATTCTCTCTGTTCTCCTTCTTCTCCCCCTATTGCTTATGGCTACTGACACAAACTCCTCTTGTATTCTTCAAAGCTTATCTTAACATCTTGACAGATGAATCATAAAACTATCACAAAAATCATGTGTGGATTAAGCAAAACTAAGTTTATTAGTCCTACTACAATATAAAAATATAACCCATCTCAACAATATTAGTATTGTTTAGGAATGCAGAGGTCAGGGAAAAATGTTTATAGGATTTGGAGGTGTTGCCCACAAAATTCATGAAGAAATTAAGGAGAAAAATTCATTGAACTATTGCAATATGGGGAATTTTTACTAATGAGGAAGGAACATCTCAAAGAAGAGGGAGCAAACCTGAGGTTTTATGGAGACAAAAACGGGAATCATGAGTAGGTCTTACCTGAAAGGCTGAGGCAGTGTTCCCTGAATACCTGAGGGCATGGCAGTATTTTTTTGGTTGGTCATTTTTCAGAACACAATTCAGAGGTGTTGGGGCAGCATTTAGGAAAGAGTGGGTTAGTGCTCAGCTGAAGTTAAACATTGGAAGGATCCTGGGCTCAAGTGGGAGATGGTAGGTCTTTCAAAGGAACAAAAGGTTGGCTTTTAGCAAATTGTCATAATTTGAGCATTGCTAGACAAAGCAAGTTGAGGCTGTTGATATACTGAATAAATTATTGTTGCCACAGAAGCTCTTTTCCCTAATGAGCAAATTATTTGTTTGGATAAATTGGCTTGCAGAAAATTCCTGAAGCAAACTGTAATAATAATTTTTTTGACTTATGTCCTTATCTCCCTGGCAAAAATTTTCTAGAACAAATAGTTAAATCATGTTGGCACAGAGCCTCAGTTCTGAGTCCAGATTGTGAAGTGCTATGGACACAGGTGGGCTTTATTATCAAAAGTAACTTCTCCTTACCTTTTTAATGAATTCTTTCTTGTCTCCCCTTATCTCCACTTTTTACCACATCTAGAGACTAAACTGTAATAATTGTGTGATGCATTATTTCTTTCTTCCCACGTAAGTGATTTTTGGACTTCTTACTATTTTATCCCTGGAATTTGAAGGAATCAGAATTGTCTTTCATGTTTACCTGTGATAAATCCTTTCACTACCCCTTCTCTCTTCATTCTAGCTCCCTCTTTCATTCCTTTTCTCCTTCTTACATAATCTAAGGCTTTTGATCTTCTCCTTTCCTATCATGTCCTACTCAGCTTTATTGTACCTGAAAATCTAGTGCTCACTTAGCCAGGTTATTTCTGCCTGTTCTTTAGCCTTCATCTTCTTGAATCAGTGCTCTGCTTGGTCCCCATCTAAAACATCTGCACGATTTAATGTTCACCCAAGTCGTCTCTGGAAAACCTTATTTCCAATCAAATTAACACCCAAGGATGGATTTATAAACACTGTGAAGGTTCTTTCACAATAATAATGATGATGGCATTAATAATATTTTTAAAAATCTGTAGATAACAATATTTAAGAAGTCATCATATGTCAATTAGATTCTTCAATATAATGTCAGAGAAGCCAATCTTACTTAGCTAGTAAGTAGCAAAAATTCAGGATTAAAAGAAAATCTCCTAATAAAGTCCAATGACAAGAAGAGCCCAAGAGTAGCTGATTATGCAGTGATGGCCCTAATTGGTGAAGTTACCTTTTTCAAGTATTAAATTTATATCTAGGTCTGTAAATATCTAATAATGATGCTAAAATTCTTGCACTAGATACCTGATAGTAAATACACGTTGTCTAAGAATGAATGATTTTTTACATTATCTGTGTTTGTATTTGCTATTGCATTTTCCTTTTAAGTTATTCCACATCATTGGTAGTGTTTGCAAACACTTTCCAACTATTCAAACATTGTTGGTTCTCTGGTGGTTTAATACAAGATAATGTGCTAAAAGCATTGTATCTGAAATGTGAAGCACAAATAATGATCTGCATCATTATTTGTTAAATATTAATTGCCATGCTGTCCCGATGCTAGCAAACTTCAGTCTATATTGAAAGTGTATTTTGCATTCTAGGGTTTGTTAGTTTAATAAAAGTTAAACCATACTGTTAAATGCCAACTTAGTCAAATAAGAATATTAATGTTCTGAATACATCAACGTTCTGAGTGATGTGGACATAAAATTCACTTCTTTGATACTTATTCACTGTAAGGTAGGGTTTGCATTTCCATCCCTTATTTTATGTATTAACTATTATATATCATCATATATGTAATGATGAACTTAACAAAGCCTGTGATGTACACCTACTGCATACAATACAAACAGAAATAACACAGGCCTCTGTTCTCAAATGGCTGGTGGCTTGATAAGGCATATAGAATACAAGTGTAATAACTGTAATAGAACATAGAAGGATTTAAATTAAAGGGGAACCAGGAGAGTGGTGACTGGTAGACTAAGTCCTATTGAACCCTAAAAAAAATAGAGATTTGGCTGCCTGTTGCCACAAAAGCCAATCGCATGAGGCAGATGCTAGTGCAAAAGGAAATAGGTTTTATCCAAGTGCTGTGCAATCTGGGAGAATGGTGGAATCCTGTCTCAAAGCCCATCTCCTCAGCAAGACCAAGACAAAAGCCAGTGTCCAGAGCCCCTGCTCTGATTTGAAGTACAGTGCTTTGGAGCCCATGACAGGATGCTAAGCAGTCACAGTCCCCATCCAGGTAGCTTAGCTTGTTCCCAGCTGCTCTTCATTTCAGACTCCCTCCTGGAGCCTGCGTGTGGAGACTGCACAGCCATGGGTCATAGGCTAGCACCACAAGGTCAGATCTTCCTGGGGAGTATGTGAATGCATCAGCAAATGCATCACCAGGTGGGCAAGAGAGACAGAGAGGCTAATTCCTGGAGCCCATGGACCACATGGCTGCTAAGGCCACATGACCCATGGAGAGAACAGGTGACAGCACCATCTGAATACAGGTCACAAGCCAGGGAGAGAAAGTTTCTTTGTTCCTCTGACACTATAATATCATGGGTGTAAGATGGACCAGGTGCTTTTTCAAAATGACGAATCAACTTCCCAAACTTTCACAAGCTTTAGGTCCACCTCCCAACCAATCCCTCTTTTCCCTAGGCTAGACTAACAAGCCTCTTTAGACTAACTAGCCTAGTCAAGTTGCTCTCCCTTCACCATTTAGACTTCTACAGTACATGCCCCTGCCTTCCCCTGGCCCCCCACCCCAGCTATTTTGTACTGGAGGCAGGGAGGACTTTTTTTTAATCTCTATCCAATTATCTTGCTAGCTTTTTGCAAATTCAGTATAAGAACCTCCCCGCCACCACCATCTTGGCTGATGGGGGAGACTCCCCAGGGCTCTGACTGAGCATTCTATAGTAACACTAAGGCACTGTGATCCCATGAGCATTGCTTCCATCCAGATGGATAAGAAGAGAATTCACAACTGTCACTGGAATATTTCAGTGGCATGGTAAATGATTATCTTAAGTGTTACTAAGGAGAGTGCACAGTGCTAGACACTGGAGATTCTTATAAAAATAGTCCTGGTTTTGGCTTTCAAGATCCAAAGTCCACAGTGATTTGGTGTAGGTACAATGTGATAAGTCTAACTGAAAAAGGAAGTCTATCTGCAGAGGTAGGCATGATTAATGCTGGCTGAGGGGATGATATGTTATTAGAGTTTTAAAGAATGACTGGGTGACACATAAATGAGAATTAATGGAATCAAAGGCTCCACAGAGTGTTTCTAATGCTTCTACTGTTTCCTGCTTCTATAACACCCAGAAAAGGGAATGCCTGCATTATATTCCCAAAGATTTCTAGCTTTCTGGATTGTCTTGAAATCTAGGAAAATCAAGGTCTCCTTCTGAATTATCATGTCATTGAATTGTAAAATGTTTTTTCTTATTTCATTCATAGTATAGTTTAAAATGTCTTTTTGACCCTTTATACATCTAATTTTTGGAGATCATTTAGTTTTCTCTGCACATTATCTTTTTATTTTGTCATGTAGTTCTATGAAGTGATTCTTAAACCCATTTCCATTACTCTATGAATATACTCATGACAGCTCTTCTGTCAATATTTGAAAAGTCAAAACAAAACCTTAAGTAAAGTTGGATAAGGGCTTTTGTTTATACATCTAACCATTGTGTCATTTTCCTTTAACTGACATCACAATTTATTTATATTTGATTTGTGCACTACTCCAAGTGTTAAATCTGTTCTTCACATTATTTTAGCAGTGTAAATGTACTATGTATCTTCTGTTTATATATTCTAATTATGAATATGTACTTATGTGGTTTGTGTTCACTTGACAATTTATCTGATTTGTCATCATAGTGGTGAATTTTTATCCTGTCTCCCATGACAACACAGCTTTTTGGACAGTATCCGAGAATATGAATGAAATGCCTATCACTGGACATAACATTTGATTATTAATTTTTCTTATTGTAAACTAACATTTATAATTAGGGATAATTATATTTTCATGCATTTATTAAATACATATTACAACTTAAATGTAGGCTACACTGAGAAAGTCTTCAAAGAACTTAAGTCTTCAAGACTCATAGTTTGCACGTTATCATAATATGCAATGGAAATAGTAAACATGAGAGCACTTTGAAAAACGGGAGGTGCTAACTAAGCTGTTGTCCTTATTTTCTGATTAATTACATTAATTAACCGTCTCTCTAATATTCTTGAACACTTGAATAATTAAAATACAATTTAAAGAAAACCATTCATTACTATGAATCATCCTTTTATTTTTTTAAGTTTTTAAAAATCTTTTTATTGTTGTTCAAGTAGATCATGCTAAGTGAAATAAGCCAGGTGGTGAGGGACAAATACCATATGAATCATCTTTTGCTTGTTTAGCACCTTTTTAAGATGTAAATAACTTCTCTAGGAAAACTTGATGAATGCAGTGGCATATTGACAGAGAACTCTGTGAATTACAGTCATTATTTGAAGCTCTGAGTCATGTTTTTCTTTGGGTGTCAGAAATGTAGAATTTTTTTCATGAAAGGAATTCTGTATCAGGTATTTAATTTCACTTTTGTTCATTAGAACTATTATAGCAGGTAACATTTGGATAGCAAAATTTTTATTATTATAAATTATAAGATATTGTATTTTATTTTTAGAAGATTTTATTTATTTATTTTTAGAGTGAAGGTAAAGGAGGGAGAAAGAGAAAGAGAGAAACGTCAATGTATGGTTGCCTCTCATGTGCCCTCTACCAGCTACCTGGCCCGCAACCCAGACATGTACCCTAACTGGGAATCAAACAGGCTACCCTTCAGTTCACACACCAGTGCTCAATCCACTGAGCCACACCAGCCAGGGCAGATATTTTATTATTTTGCATTTTAATCCCAAAATCAACCTTACGAAGTAAATACTATTATAATACAATATACTAATTAGATAAGACAAAAATAGTTGAAACAGTCCACCCAAAGTTACAGAGCCAGCAAACAGTAAAAGCACTATTAATTAGAAAAGTCATTTAAGAACACTCAAATGATCCAAACATAACCCTCTTACCAAAATTAAATGTTAAATTATCTTTCAATGAAATGTGACATTACATACATTTGTTTCGGTAAATGAGATCAAAATATTATATTTTCAATAGCTATTGAGATTTTCAATATGTCATCTGTAATTAAAATTTCTTTTACACTTTGGGGTTTTCTGAGATAAATGATACACTAACTCCTATAGAAACATTTAATAGAAATTAGAATGTAATTTTCTTTTTGTAAGAATATAGCCACATTTTATTCCCCTTTTAAATAATACTTATTTTACATAGCTAATATGTCTAATTTGAAGAAGATTTTCTGGTTGAACACATTTTATTTTAAGTCTTTGACACCATTAATGCATCTCTCTATATCTTCTCAATATATGCCAGCATTTTCTAACCTCACACTGCCAAATGGTATGGATTTCCCCTTTTATTGTTCTTAGTCTTCACTCTTCCTCCCAAAGTATTACCTGAGGCTTATTATTACAGTTGGATTGATCAGCGACAGTAAAAGGTATAACTTATTAAATGACAAAATTTCACGTTAGACATAACATTCTGTATCTAACTGTATTTTCCATAGCCCTGTGGTCTAGACAAGTGACTTTCAACTGGAAGAAACATGCTAGCTTTAATAGGTTTACTTAAACATGTAAAAGGATAGATGTTTTTAAGTCTGTCTATACTGTTCCTATTCTTTCCCTCTGCAGATTCTGAAAAGCTCTTACTCTACTTGCATAGTGTGTCCTTGTTGCTAATAAATACATCAGAGTGTAAAAAGTAGTTGAAAACCCAAGGCACTTGTGCATTTGTGACCCCAGAAAATCCAGTCACACTACTCGAAATTGTTTCTATAAGAGTAGTTTTCCACTTTGACAGGGTAGCTGCAAGTAGTGAAAGGTATTTTGGAGATTTCTGTTCCTTTTTAATCTAAGCCTATATTGGGCCTGGTCTCCTGGGTCACATTGTATTTTAGAGATTGAGCCACGTGTTATATACTGTACATGTATTGCTTATAGGGCCTGTAAAAGGCAAAAATAGGTCCTCACTAAGTTCCTTGAGCATCCTTATAACTAGTGTTTTGAACTCTGCATCTGATAAACTGCTTAGCTCCATTTTGTTTAGCTCTTTTTCTGGAATTTTGATCTGTTCTTTTATAAAATGTATCATTTAGAATTGAAGGGCAGATAAAGAGCTTCCTAGACAAGGAAAAAAAAAACAATTCATCATCACCTAACCATTATTAAAGGGGCTTATTTAAGAAAAAGAAGATAAAAGCCATGAACACTAAAATGGCAATACATATATTCTATCAACAATTAAATCTAAAAAGCAAACTGAGCAAACAAGAATAACAGAGACAGAATCATAGATATGGAAAGTATTTTGATGGTTGCCAGATGGGAAGGGGCTATGGCGGAATGGATGAAGACATGAGGGGATTACGAAGTATGAATTGGTAGTTACAGAATAGCCATGGGGATGTAAAGTACAATATAGGAAATGGAGTAGCCAAAAAATGTATATACATGACCCATGGACAAGACCAATGGTGGGGGAATTGCCTAAGGGAGCAGGGTTTGCTGGGGGGAAAGGGGGGAATGGGGACAACTGTAACACCATAATCAATAAAATATAATTTAAAAAAGCATTTCAGGCTCTCCTAAAATGAATTTTCTCAGTGGGGTTTCAATTAGAACATGCAGGAATCAGATCTGGCAAAATACCTTTGATGTGGAGTCCATTCAGAGATGCATCTGTGTGTGTGTGTGTCCCTGACACTGAGTTATGGTACATTTAGTGAGGTGGTGGCAAATTTGGCTTCACGGCAGGCAATACTTGAAAGTTTAATGATCTGAACAGGCACCCTGGAAAAAATAGTAATGATCAGATCCTTTATCTGGGGAAGAGACAGACACTTTAGGAGTGATTGTACTTCCAACAGAGGCCCTAGCAACACAGGCTTTCATGGGTGTGTCAGCTGGCACCATCGGGGAGTCTAGCCCAACCAGGAACAACAATGGCAACAACAGAAACACAGTATCCCTGTCATCTCCTGGTCAGAGCCCTTAGTTTTGGTCAGTTGGAAATATAAAAGAGCTATTGAGTGACAGCATTTTCTGGCTTCACATTTTTCTTTAACAATGTATAGTCTTTCAGTCTTACCTCATACAATTAAATTAAGGTTCATTGAAACTGGAAAGTGTCATCCTGCTTACAGTGTGAATTACTGTCTGCTGTTCCACTTTATATATGACAAAATCTATACAGGAGCAAATTATTTTCTTAATAAAATAATTCTGTGTTGTGGTAAATGTAGAATTTTTATGACCATATATCCTTATGCTAGTGATTTATATTGCATCATGTATTGGCTTAAAACCATGTGCATATGTAAACTGTGTAAAATTGTAAAATACACTGTGAAGCAAACACTTTGTAGATGTAAGATAAAAGCAAGAATCCGAATGATTGTTAAGAATATATTATATAGGAGTGTTAAGTCTGTTGAAAAAGCAATGGGTAAAGTGTTGCTACTTCTTTATTTAAAATTTCTGGAAGAACAGTCTACTCATCAATACAAATATGATTTCTTCATATTTGCTCTTTTCCTCTCTCTTCAATAAGGCCTCTAATTAAAAAAGAAAGAAAGAAAATAGAGTATTAAATCTTACATGCAAATTTTCAATAGTTTGCAAATGACTAGGTGTAATTCTGCCTCTTAAATTACTTTACACCCACTACTGCTTTTTAAAATGTTGAGCATTCTATTTATGTTGAAATACACAGCTATACTTTCATATTACTGAGATTTACCATATTATGTGCTTGTCAAAAGCTGCATGTTTCTTTTTTATGAGTTGTTAGAGAAATGTTCTATTTATACATGTGCTCTTGCCACACAGTCTTACAGCCATGTTAGCAACTGAATATTTAATAAAAGTATGACAAGATGTGAAGCATGCATTATACAATGTAATAAAGTTCTCTCTTTGCTCATGTGGCATTTTTATACCATTTTATTGTTTTAGACATGTATACTGATAAACATAATGACTTGAAACAGTTTTTACAGATGGGGATTCAAGTATATCCCTATGGTATGCCCAAAATGTGGAGAATAAAGTTCAATATAATCTCATTTAATTTTAATTGGGTGCACTTTAAGAGATACTGCTAGTGACAAATCGGTTATTATACATTTTAATCAATACTTTTCAATTTCAGGGTCTGCATCAAATGCCAACAAATTATATCTACTCTTAAAGATTGAAGCTTTTACTTTCTTGCTTTTTCAAAACACTCATGTACAAGAAGTTGCAGATGGCCTGTTAAATATTTATGTTATATTGAAATAATTATCTGTTGTTTATACTCATAGCTCAGTTTATATATGCCTAGTGTATTAAGGCCCCAGAATGTAAACAAAGTAACTCATGTCAAGTTATTTCATATGGTGGATGCTGAATAAATGTGCTTAGAAGCTAAGAGCAATCTCTAAATTCTAGTTGTCCTCTGACCAATTGCATACCAGCTGGAGATTTTTAACTTCCAAAATGAATAATACATTATACATAACCTGAGAATTTGAGGACTTAGAATTTTCTAGTGGTCCTGTATTATTTTGTCTCTATGCCAAATTATTAAAATTAGGATAATTTAGGATTAGGATGTTTTAAAAGAACAAGTCATAAGGCATGAGAATATTTTAAAGTGTCCTGAAAAACAGTTCCTGTCAGATGTTTTTGAAACACTTTTTTTTCCCTATTGACCTCAAATTCCCTATAAATATTTGAATTAAACTATGTCTTCTCCATGAAATCTTTCCAAACAGCTATACTACACATGAATCTTTTCTCTCTACATATCTATAGTTCTTGTGTGTACACATTGAACTAAACAGTTTATTTCTTAATTGTATGTTTATTTGTGTTTTTGTAGTGTTTGACATTGTGATGTTTTATTTGCTTCAAAAAGCACAACTCTAAAATATGATTCATTTCCTTGGGATCCCTTTATATTTTCATTACATGTGCTGTTTCCAGGTGGTAATAGTAGTAGCTGGGCATGGTAGCCTCGAATTTAGGCCCATCTTGTGATGCACATAATCCTCCTTAAATATATTTCATTCTTCTCTTAAAGAATGTTTCCGTTAAAAATCTTATATAACTTATAGAGCATCTTTACAAAAGATGATAAATTTGTAGAAAAGTGACAAGACAAAGAAGAGTTTTAGGACTTTAAGAAGCAAACTTCTTAATGTGACTCTATGGGGAAAATAATGGAAAGTTGGAGTTATTTTAGTAAGGTTTGTTGTGTAGATTTCTGTGGCACTATCTGTCTCTGGACCAGTAAGAATGTAGAGTCTCTGGTTGCTAATAATCATATTCCTCTTCTAATAGAGAAGAGGGGATTTTTTCTTGTCTGCTTCCTCTCAATTGCCTTCAACTCAAAAAAAATCCTTGTGTCAAAGTAACATATTTTAGAGTGTTATTTTGACATATTCTGAACCCCCTCACATTCATTTAAGAAATATTTAATTTATCAATCATCTTCAATATATCAGCCACATTGTACCAGATCTGGGCTCTCAGGTAGAATGCTTCTCAGTGGGAGTAGCCTAATGATTTACAGATTAATAAGGATGGGAACAGAAAATTATCAAATTATAATGAGTATTATACTATGCTGAAAATTAAATCAAGGGGACATGATAGAGAGTGACTGGTTAGCTACTTCATATTAGATAATCAAAGAAGTCATCTGGGAAGAGAGAGCACTTAAATTAAGAAGCTGGCTTTAGCAAAGACCAAAGGCAAGCATTCCAACGTGAAATCTCATAGCCCTTAGTGTGGGATGTTAGTAGTTGAGGGAGAGTGTGGTGGTACAAGAGAAGATAAGGAAGTAGCAGGAGCCAGATCAAGATTGGCTTTACAACCCATTGTGAGTGTTTGGGTTTTACTTTCAGTGCACTAGGAAACACTTGGAAAGTTTAGACTGGGAAGGTGGTCATGGTAGGTTTTACATTGTTAAAGATTTCATCTAGCAACATCATATTTTCTTCAAAAGCAGTTTTCATGATACTAGCCTTTATGATCATTATGTTTAATGGCTATATAATACATAATGAGCTATAAATTAAGCATTTACATTTTTTGAGTATTTAGGTTACTTCTGATATTTCCTACTTATATAATATATTTAAAAATGATAATATAAATATCATTTTTGGTAAATACCTTTTATGTAAATAGATTTTATCTTATGTTAGATGGTTTACATGAGATAAGTTCTCAGACAATAATATCACTGGACCAAAGAATAAGGTTACCTTTTCTTCAAGTACTTATTAGATCCTACTGAATGACTTTCTAAAAGACTGGTACCAATTTTTATTTTCATTGGTAACAGAAGAAAGTATGATTGGTTGTGGGCTTATATGCTTTCCAATTTATTTTTAAAATTATGTTATTTTAATGAGTAAAAATGATTGGTTAAAATACAAATGATGAAATATATTACACTTTTAGCATAAGAGAAAATACTACTTACAGTAAGAAGTTAAATAGCAAACACTTTTACATAACTATAACTTATCTCACCTTCAACTTAAACAGTTTATCAGCTATCAATTATTTGCCTTATAAATCTGGTCTAATTAGACTGCACCATTCTGCCTTATCCTGAAAGGGCATTTATACTCGTATTTTGTAGCCAGTCGGTGACTATGACACCACAAACCCAAGCACATGCGGATTGAACAAAAACACGGAGCAGCAGAAGGCAATGATAAGCCACTGCTGCATTTTCTTATTCTCTTTTTTTTTCTTTTGTTTTACCTTGAAAACCCCATGATGAAACAATACTAAAGGGAACATGAGATAGTACTTTAAGATGAGACTCCCAGTTTGGAAAGCAATTAAGTGGTCACTTGGGAAGAACAGAGAACAAGTGCAATGAGCATTGTTACTAATAACACAATTAGACTAAAGCTGGAATGATGTCTGGTGGCTGATGCACACAAAGGCAAAAGGAAAGTACCATGCTGTGTAACACATACAATCAGAATGTGGGAGGTAAGAAACATGAACCAAGGTAAACTAGAAACTGTAAAGCAAGAAATGGACCATCTGAGCATTATAGTGCTTGATGTTAGCAAACAAAAATAGAGTGAAATTGGCCATTTCGAATCAAGCAACTTCAAATTGTTCTACTCTGGAAGTGACAAATTCAGAAGAAATAGAGTGGCTTTAATACTGAGACAAGATGTAGCCAGGCAGCTGGGGCTACAATGCAAGGTTAGACTGAATTACATCAATCAGGCTTCTAAGAACCTCTATTAACATAACCATCATTTAAGCCTATCCTCCACCTACAGAGGCTGAATATGGTGAAATCGAAAGTTTGAAAGTTTTTACCCAAGTAGCCAAGAAGAATTTATGACACACTAGAACAAGACATACTGATACTTATAGGAGACTAAAATGCAAAAGTAGGAAATAAAGCAAAATCAAATGTGGAAAACAATATGGAATTTACTCAGAAAACTAAAAATGGAACTGCCTTTTGATCTGGCAATTCCACTGCTGGGATTATACTGTAAGAATCCTAAAACACCAATCCATAAGAACCTATGCACCCCAATGTTCATAGCAGCACAATTTACAAGAGCCAAGTGCTGGAAGCAACCTAAGTGCCTGTCAGTAAATGAATGGATCAAAAAACTGTGGTACATTTACACAATAGAAGACTACACAGAAGAAAGAAAGAAGGAGCTCCTACTCTTTGCAATGGCATAGATGGAACTGGAGACCATTATGCTAAGTGAAATAAGACAGGTGGTAAAATACAAATACCATATGATCTCACCTTTAAGTGGAACCTAATCAACAAAACAAACAAGCAAGCAAACTATAACCAAAGACATTGAAATTAAGAACGATCTGATAGTAACCAGAGGGGAGGAGGGAAGGGATAATAGGGGGAAAGAGGAGACAGATTTTCAGAAACATCTATAAAGGACACATGGACAATCAGGGGAGGTGGAATCAGGGGAGGGAGGTGAGGATGTCTGGGGTAGGGGGTAGTGGTGGGAGAAAATTACAGACAACTGTATTTGAACAACAATAAAAAATGAAACTGACAGTAACCAGAGGGGTGGGAGAGGGATAATGGAGGATAATAGGGGGAAGGCCATCAAAGAACATGTATAAAGGGCACATGGACAAAGCCAAAAAGGGTAGGTTTGAGGGTGGGAGGTGGGAATGGGTGCGTCATGGTGGAGATGGGGATCATGGTGGGTGAAAAGGGAGACAACTGTACTTGAATAATAATAAAAAATACATGTAAAACAAAAAAATTAAGAAGATGTTGGAAAATTTGGACTAAGGATCAGAAATGGAACAGGAGACCAACTCATGGATTTCTGAAAAGCTCAAAACTTGTCTACCACAAACACAGGCTTCAAACCACTTAATCAATACTGTGTACATGGACTTCACCAGATGGCCAATATAGTAATCACACAGACTGTGTAAGTGGAAGCAGGAGGTAAAGAATGTGTATTATCTCTGCCAAAACAAGACCAGAAGCATACACTCTGAATACCAGACATTAGAGTAAAGCTGAAGATGAGCACTAAGTGAATCATAGTGCCAAAATATAATGTAAATAACATTCCTGATGGATTTAAAGTCCACATAAAAATAGATTTACACTGTTAAACTTAATTGACTGAGTATTAGAAGAACCATGAACCTGTGGACTGAAACTAGAAATATTTGGGGGAAAGAATGTGAAAAGACAGTGCCAGAAGTTTAAACAGAAGAAAATAAAATAAAATGGAGGACAGAAGGAGCACCAAAAGTTGCTAAAGACTGGCAAGAGGCTAAAATTAAAGTTGACAAAAGCAGAGTTAGAATCCTGAATGTTTTTTCAAAGACTCTCACAAAGAGATAAGGAAAACTATTACAATAGTCAATATAAGGAGATAAAAAAGAACAACAAAAAAGGAAAGCAAAATTATCTGTACCAGAAGATTCAAGAAAGAAAAGGGAAATTCAAACCTAGACTACAAATGCTGAATGACCAACAAGGAAGCACATTATCTGACCAGGAGAAAATTAAGGTAACATGGAAAAAAGTATACTGAAAATCCATATAGATGAGACAAAAAGGGTACCTTTGAAGAAGGTACCTTTGAGGAAGAGCTTGCAATTCTAGAGAGCAAGTGAAAGCTGCCCTGAAAGTATTAAGAAGAAATAAATCACCAAGGTAAATGGAATACCAATAGAATTATTTCAAGCCACAGAGAGGAAATCTATCAAAATCTTTACAAGAATATGTCAACAAATATGGAAAATAAAACAATGGCCTACCGATGAGAAACATTCAATACATGTCTCAATCTTGAAAAAGGAGATGCCAACCAGTGCAGTAACTATAAGACCACTGCTCTAATTTCCCACTCAAGGAAAGTGATGCCAAAGGTGATGCAACAAAAGCTTCTACATTATATGGAGCAAGGGATGCCAGATGTTCAAGCTGGCTTCAGAAAAGAAAGAGGCACTTGAGATCTAACTGTGAGTAGTTGTTGGATACTAGAGTAGTCCGAAGAAGCTCAGAGGTTAATCTGTATTTTACAGACTACAGTAAAGCCTTAGACTGCATGGATTATAAATAGCTGTGGGTTGCCCTGAAGGTGAAGGGCATGTTTCAGCACTTGATTGTCTTGTTGTATAGCCTGTATTGTGGACAGAAGCCACAATAAGGACAGAATATGGAAAGACAGAATATATACAAAGAACTGAGCTAGACTCAGAGGAAGAAGGAGTGAAAATTGGTGAAAGAAATTATCAATAACTTAAGATATGCAGATGACACCATCTTACTGGCAAAAAGTAACAAGGATTTGAAATGACTTCTTATGAAAGTAAAAGGAGGAAGTTCCAGAGCAGAAGCTCCAGACTACATTTGAACTTTAGGAACATAAAAATCCTGACTCCAGAAGAAATATACAATTGAACATAGACAAGGAAACATCAGAATCATTATTTTGCTTACCTCGATTCAGTCATTGATTCAAATGGAGACTGCAGCCCCGAAAATCAAGAGAAGGCCAAGACTCAGAAGGCCAGCAGTGAAAGAATTCAGCATCAAGAGTAAAGCTATGTCATTAGAAACCAAGGCTAAGATCACCTACATCCTTATATTCCTAATTATTATGCATGATACAAAAGTTTGATGATAGAGAAGGCTGATAGGAAAAAAATGATCCATGTGAACTATGGTGTTGGCAGGATGCTCTAAGGACACCCTGGAGTGCCAGAAAGATGACCAAGTGGTCCCGGGGCAAATTAAGCCTGAAACATTGCTCAAGGCAAAAATGAAAAAAAGAAAAACTAAAGGTGTTCTTCCACAGCACATCATGAAAAGGCAAGACCTTTTAAAAAGATAACAATGATGGGAAATATAGAAGGCATCAGGAAAAGAGGAAGACCGACTGTGAAATGGACAGACTTCACAAAGGAGCCACAGGCCTGAGTCTAGAGAAGCTGAGCAAGGCTAATGAGGACAGGACATTGTGGACATTAGTCGTTCATTGTCTTGCCAGGAATTGGAGTCAACTCAATGGCACCTAACCCACACATGCTATTTTCAGATCTTAGAAAACATTTCGAAACTCTGTGATGCACTCCTTTAAAAGCCTTTTCCAGTTTTTTCTAAGAGTGCTAGGTACAATTCAGTTTGACATAAAACTAGTCACTTTAGCAACAGATGCTTTCAAATACTTTCTAACTCTAGCTATTATGAGCCAAGAGCCTCACTATTGGTGAGTTCTAACATTTTTTTAAAAAGTTGTCTTGTATGTATGTCAGAACAAAGAAATAATACACTACTTTTGGCTTCATGTGTTTGAGACAGAAAGCCAACTAACATGATTATGTTAGTAATTAGTCTGTCCACTGCAGTGCTTAGCTATCAGAAAAGATTCCTCAAGCCAGTGGCATCTATTATTGAAATTCCTACCTCTCTTTCAAATAGCAATAGGCACATATTATTTCTTTGCTTGTTAACCTCTGTAATGTTGCCAAAAACTTCTTACAGTAGACTCTATGTAACTCTGCTGATTATGTTAACTTCCAAAAGTACTTTTCAAATCAATGTAGTGTAACCCTTTAAAGCACCCTTTAGAAACAATATTTTCTTTGTCTCATCTAAGCATTTGTAGGAGGAAGCATTTTCTACCCCAAAAATGAAAGATACACTTTTGATTTCAGATGATAGAGGTTGAATGCTATTATCAATTCCTTTATGAAATTATTTCATTTAGTTCAGTTAAAATTGGCGTCATTCCACTGACTGTGGAGCATATACCCCTCCCCTTAAAATGTAGGTAGACAGACTCTGGATTCTGGGGGATAAAGTTATTTGTTATGAAAAATATCTTATTTTTCTGAACTTTGAAAACTATTTATAAACTTTACCTATATTTTTAAAAATCTGTTTTGTAATCATAGTAATTCTTTTTAATTCCCTAATCTCTTACTTCATACCTTTTGTGTGCACACACATTCCTTGACCCCACACCCCAGGCCCACTGAATCGGAAGTGTGGAGAGAGGCTCAGGGATCCGTGCTGTAACAAGCCCCTGGGGCAACCTTCTGCATGCTGGTGTTCGAGAAACACTAGATTATATGTAAGGGGCAAAAGAAGGTAAAAAGTAAAGGATAAGTATTAAAATCTGATGTGAGCAGCTGGGTGAACATTGGTACCATTTTTATAGGTAATGTACAATGGGGAAAACTGATTTGAGAAGAAATCAAAAATTTATTTATTTATTTATTTATTTATTTATTTTTCATTTCTAAAGGTTTGCTTGTAGTAAAATATATATACTATTTACCTGTTTTAAGTGTGCAGTTCAGTACTGTTCGGTATTCACATTGTTGTGCATCCAATCTTTATAACTTTTTTATCATGCAAAACTGAAACCCACTAAACAACTCCCCAGTCCTTTCTCTCCTTATTCCCTGGCAACCACAATTTTACTTTCCATTTCTATAAATTTGACTACTATAGATATTCTATTGTATTAATCTGGTCGGGCTGCTGTTGCAAAATTCTAGAGACTGGGTTGTTTTGACACTGCACATTTATTTCTCGGAGCTCTAGAGGCTGGGAAGTCCAGGATCAAAGTGTTGGCTCCTGGTGAAAGCTCTCTACCTGTCCTGCAGACAGCAGCCATCTTGCTTTGTCAGTACGTGACAAAGAGAGGTTGTGTCAAATTAGGGCCCCACCTTTTTGACCTTACTTAACCTTTATCACTTCTTCACAAGCTCTATCTTCTAATGCAGTCACATTGGGGATTAAGGTTTCAACTTATGCATTTTAGAGGAACACATCCAGTCCATAGCATCATACAAGCGGAATCACACAGTATTAGTGATTTTTGTGGCTGTCTTATTTCACTTAGCATGATGTAGAATTTAATCTCTGATGAGTTAAGTCTGAAGTACTTATTTTATAACCAAGTGAGATGTCAAGGAGTTAGATGGCAGGAGAATATACTAACTGGTCATTGGTGTGGTTTTCTGTCTGTGCATTGTGACAAATAAAACACGAAGTATTATATCAAAGTAGCCTCCATTTCTAAGTTCTCTGAGTTCCAGATGTCGGGAAGAGGGGATTTTTACAATGAATTTTGAAAGCTGATTTTTTATTTTTATTTTTTTGGAATCCCAGCATTGGGGTTAAGAAAGTGAGAACTGCACTTGGGAACAGAAACCATGACCCAAACTTTGCTCTGATCACTGCGTAGGTGACTACAGATCATTTGCCTAATTTCTCTTAGCAAAGGTGGCTTTAAAAAGCTTAGGAATAATCATTTCCTCCCCAAAGTGTTGTTATAGAGAAAAAATTGGATAATATATCTGAAATGAATGGGCATATAGTAGCTATGCAATACGTATTAGTTAAATATGAATTTGGTTCTATGTAATTTTTAAAATGTTAGATTGCTACTATTTTACTTTATTGTTACTTTTTTGTCATTAGTTATATTATTTTGAAAGTATTTTTCTTGTGTTTTTTATCACATATTTATATTGATCCAATCTACATTTTAAGAAAAATGTTATGAGTTTATATAGGTTGTATCAATAATAACATGTTGTAATTACATAATGTTAAGAATTAGTCTTTAGGAAAATAATTTTATTAAGGAAAATTAATTTAAGAAAAATTTAAAATTTCCTAATGAAAAATTTCTTGATACTAAATGAAACATATGTAATGCTATTCTATCATATCTCAGGAATATGCAATCATCCTTGATATATTCTACCCTGATTCTTTAAAAACTTATTTTGTGGAAAATCAAAAGGGAATACATTTTTACAATATTTAATATTTGTATAACATTTGAAATAGTCTCTTTTAATGTATTTAGCAAGTATTTAAACAAAAGGATGTAATAATATCCTATTACATGAATTAACTCAAAACCCAAAAAAGATTTGCTTAATAGGAAAAGAAACAAAAAGTAAATAAAGAAATTCCTTTAAAACCAAAGTTCATTAGGAAAATGTTCATGAAATAATCATGAAAAAAATTAGTTTTCTGAACATGAGCATTTGACACCTTAAGAGGCAGAAAAAAAATACTTTCAACTGATCTTGGTAGGAAGACATTGCCAAAAATGTAGGGTGTGTGTGTGTGTGTGTGTGTGTGTGTGTGTGTGTGTGTGTGGTTACTTCAGTAGTAATGATAATTCATATTAATAACATATATAAAGTACTTATATAGACTCGGTGCTGAGTGCTTTGCATGAATTATTTAATTTACTCTTTTCAACCTCCGCATGTTATATACACACTCATCTTTTTATATTAAGAAATTCAAGATTTCAAGAAGTTAAGTAGTTGCCCCAAATTCACACTGCTGAAAAGAAACATCAGTGCTTTTGTAGGGAGAATACCTAATCATCTATCTCATTTTCAGTCTTTTCTGGGTCATGATTTGATTGTTCTTTAATATTTTCCTCAAGCACCTACTTACTGACTTGGTACAGATACCTAATTGACTACCTATTTTATATGACAGCAAATGTTACTCAGCAAGAAATAAGTGAGGAGAATGCTTTCCAGAATGGTTATGACCTGTGGAATTACCTGAAGTTGACCTCAAGCTTTTGGTGGCATCTTTGGCACCCTCAGTCTAGTCATCTTCACTTCTAAACCCAGACTAAGCCAGGTGGTATTTATGTAGCTCTTTCTATCTCATCTCCCTTACCATATGCTCGCATTGAAAAAGAAGTTCATACAGTTGGGTCTACTTCATTTTTACAGACTTATAGTACCCATTTTACTGTGCTGATCAATAGGAGATCCATAAAAAGATAGACAATACATATTTTCTGTCCTCAAAAAACAAAAAAGAATTAAGTTAAAACAAATGATACAAGTGTAAGACTTTCTGGTATATTCTGACCAAAATAATGGCCCTAGGTCTGATACAAAGCACCCTAATGTTTGGGGCTTGTCACTAGGGTGGGAGTCATGGTTGTCCGTGCCTCCACGCACAGTGTTCCCGAGACACGACAGTGGTGGGCAGAGCTCTGAGGATTTCCTTCCAGCAAAGCTGTCCCTCGGCTAGCAGTTATTTGGACCCAGGACTTTTGGGTTATGTGATGATGCTGTCATCTGTCAGAGTTACACATAGTACTGCTGATGGTGTTATTTCCTCTGCCTGATTTCTCACTCTCAGCACTTAACTTGCTTGAAATGGTAATGTGTGATGGTATGCCATCCACATCCTGTGGCCCTCCTGCTTGCCAAGTCTGCATTTTCCAGCTTTTTCTCCCTGTGCCCTCCTAAAATTAAATGAATTACCTCTAAAAATCCTGAAAGCCCCCACCTGATTTACAACTGCCCTGTAACCCTGGTTGGTCATAGAGAAGACAGCAAACTTTCTCGCCTGCTGGCTACTGAGTGATGCTAAATGTACACAAAGTAACTCCAGCTGTTTCTTTGCTCTGGGTTTACTCTTTTTGGAATGTCTGGTATTTTTTTTTCTGAAGGGAACATTACAATACTAACCAGTTTCATCTACAAAAGATTTTGTTTAAGTATAATATTTCATTAAAATATTTTCAGCTGAGAGAGTTAATGTTGAATTGAAAACCAGTTTGGTTTTCAGTTAATTTTCTTTAATGCCTGGCAGATGGAATGCAACACTGAAATGCTGACACTGTATTATTTAAAATAGCATTGCCTATGAGGCTAGGGGAAGCTATTTAAGACAAACCTCAAAAAGCTAGTGAAATAATAGCTGAAGTTATGTTATGTCAGCCAATTTCTCAGCATGGAACAGCATTGTGAAACCAGAGTTGTTATCCTTCATTGAGACATAAAATCTATATTTTGATCCTCTGGTATAGGAATTGTACCCAGGGGCAGTGCGCTTTTATTCAGTGTGTTGACCTAAGGTCAGTTTGGATGGTTCTGCTTTACCTTTCCAATATGCTCACAGTTTCATTTCGATATAATCAGAGTACAGTTTTTGGAAGGGCTCTGGGGTTGTCATTCTATATATAGTTTACACTTCACAAAGAATTAGGTTTAGCTGTTAGAATGACCAACAGCAAACCTATTAAAACAGTGCCAAAGTAGCGCAGGGATCTATGGAGTCTTTTTCATCTGGTAAATTATTTTTAAGTCACCATTTATCTTAAGTTGAAGAGTAATTTTAATTTAGTTGATTATTCAGCAGCCTACAGACTCTTTCCATACAAACTGAGAAACTCCTTCCTCATTTCCTTAGTTACATGAGGAGGTATGGGGACATGGGGTTGTGGGGGATGTGGGGGGTGTGGGGGGTGTGGGGCAGTCATTAGACCACAAATGAAGATGGTCAGTTGTGGGGAACAACAACATAACAATTAAATTATAAATCCCTGCCTGACATTCCATTTGCTATGGTCATGTCTCCAGAGGATAGCAAAATTTTTAGCCTGTAAAATGGAGTGATGATACCTGTATTACCCATCTCGCCAGGTTGCATGATGATCCAATATAATGTGTGTTTGCAAGTGGGAAATTATTATGTAAGTGTATTCTTTGTAGTAAGTGAGGTGGCCGATATTTAGCTTATTTTGTTAATTTGATATGTACCTAGAAAATACAAACACACACAAACTATATAAACAGAAATGGTCCCCAAGGATATCATGATTATGAAGTGGAGTTTTCTTCTCAGTTTTCTCCACCACCTTTTGGCTCCCTATTCTTGCCCAGTGTCCTCCTGGTTATTGGGGGTGCCTGCTCCAGTGACTCCTACCCGAGCAGGGACTCATGCTGTTGTGTCTTTTCATCCCTCTTCTTCCTAATGGTGTACATATTTTTGATTGTCTTAAATTTACCTTAGATGAAATGGTCGTCACAATGCAACTCGACCCCACTTCTCTACTTTCATACATTTTATAGAGTGTTAACATTTCTGAAGTTAGGAGATATCTGTTATATGATTTCTTTCTCTCCTGCCATCCAATGAAGCACTTCTTAATTTGATACTATGCTTTAGGATCAAGGGAATCTATAATTGGAAACACAGTATATATAGTTAAAAGGGGTTTGAAAAATGTAACATGTATTTTTGGCAAGTGTTTTAATCACAAATTTGAATTTTGAGAGTAATAAACAAGTAGAAAATGTATACACCTTCCTTCTGAACCTGTCCCTCCTACCAGTACCTCTCCCCAAATACAAACACCATTTGCATATACAGGGAGACAGCAAAAGTAGGTTTATAGTTGTCTGTATGGGAAATTGTATAATAATTAATAAATAATAAGATAAGAATAAACTCTGTTTTGTGTTCTCACAAATGTAAACCCACTTTTAGCAACCCCTGTGTTACAGCATCTATCCTTTTCATTTTTCCTACTATTTTTTACTCTTCTAAACACAAATAGCATAGAATCATGGAAATTGTTTATTACTACTGCATGAATGGCACCAATGTTCTTTTCGAAGACTGCATATTATTCCATTTTATTAATGGAATAAAATTTATTTAATTGTCATACAATTTGTACCAGTTTCTTTCTTCAGCTACATATGAGGTACCAGAATCCTACATCCACAATGTAGTCTGTAATCAAACTTGCCAAAGTTTTTTATAAAGTACTATAAAAGAAACTTTCTATGCCTTTTAGGTATAAAAAGCATGTGTAGTGATTTTTTTCTGTGAAATGCCCAATCATATTTATTGACTATTTTTTATCAGCTTGTCAAATCTTTTTATTTATATATTATAGAAACCAGCCTTTTGTGAAATGAGTTGTAACTGTTTTTCCCAGGTTTTTAATTATTCTTGTATGGTAAATTCTGTCATGCAGAAAAGTTGTGATATTAGGTAGTTGAATTAATTAATGTTTTTGTTTTGGAGTTTGCTGTCATAATAAAAAACTCTTTCCCACTCTAAGATTATTAAAATAATCTTCCAATATTTTCTCCACATTTTTGTATATAAAAGATGGATTTATCTGGAATGTATTATGGTATAAGATACCCTGTGGTATCTTATATTAGTAGAGATTTTTATTTAAATATAACAGTTTGGTTGAAATGTGAATATTTTTAGTTTTAAAATAACATACCTGTTTTCTGTTGTCACACAGCCTTAAGTGAAGAGAAATAAAGAAGAAATAGCTCTTCTGCCACCATGAGCCTACTTGGTTCAGACCTTAAGTTGGTCAGGGAAGAGGAAGGGGAAAAGAAGTAGAGTTGAAGGCGGGTGAGGAGACATCACTTGGAAGTTAGAATAAAAACAAGGCCACTTATGTTCTTTCAAATTAGTGTTTTGGGATCCATGGACATATTCCCAGAAGTGGGATTGCTGAGTCAAAAAGCAGATCCATTTTTAATATTTTAAGGTAACTCCATACTACTTGCCACAGTGGCTGTTCCAGTTTGCATTCCCACCAACGGTGCAGAAGGGTTTCCCTTCTCCCCATCCTCACCAGAAATTGGTGTTTGTTGATTTATTTATGATGGCCATTTTGACAGGGCTGAGATAGTATCTCATTGTGGTTTAGTTTGCATCTCTCTGATGATTGGTGACATTGAGCATGTTTTCTATGTTTATTGGCCATCTGTATGTCCTCTTTGGGAGAGGCCATCTGTATGTCCACTTGGGAAAGTGTCTATTCAGTTGCTTTGACCATTTTTTAATTTTTGGGGTGTTGAGTTTCATAATTTCTTTATAAATTTTGGACATTAACCCCAATGAGATATATCAGCAAATATATTCTCTTATTCTGTGGGTTGTTTTTTTATTGTGTTGAAGATTTCCTTTACTGTGCAAAATCTTTTAGTTTGATGTAGTCCCATTTATTTATTTTTTCTTTTGTTTTCCTTGCCTGGGAAATACATCAAATGAAAATTTCTACAAGAATGTCTGAGATTCTGCTGCCTTTGTTTTCTTTTAGGATTGTTATGGTTTTAGGTCTAACATTTAAGTCTTTCATCCATTTTGAATTTATTCTTGTGTATGGTATAATAAGGTGGTTTGGCTTCATTTTTCTGCATGTATCTATCCAATTCTTCCATCATTTATTGAATAAACTATCTTTAGCCCAGTGTACATGCTTGCTTTATCTGTTGAATATTAATTGACTATAAAAGTGTGAGTTTATTTCTGGGTTCTCTATTCTGTTCAATTGATCTGTGTATCTGTTTTTATGCCACTACCATGCTGTTTTGATTACTGTGTATGTGTAGAATAGTTTGATATTAGGTAGTGTGATTTCTCCAATTTTCTTCTTCCATCTGAGGATTGTTGTTGCTATGTGGGGCCTTTGGTGGTTCCATGTAAATTTTTGAAATATTTGTTTTAGTTCTGTGAAATGTGTCATTGGAATTGCATAGAATCTATAGATTGCTTTGGGTAGTATGGACATTGCTTGGGTAGATGTTAAATCTTCCTATCCATGAACACTGTTTGTGCTTCCATAAGCACCTCTATATTCACTGCAGCATTATTTACAATTGCCAAGACATGGAAGCAGTCCAAGTGTCCATTAATAGACAAGTGAATAAAACAACTATGGGACATCACACAATAGAATATTACTGGGCTGTAAAAAAGAAAAAAATTACCCTTTGCTACAGTATGGATATACCTGGAGAACATTATACTAAGTAAAATAAGCCAGTCAGAGAAAGACAAATACCATTTGATTTCACTCATATGTGAAATCTAATGAACAAACTGAACTATCAAAGAAAATGGGGACAGACTCAGATGGAGAGCAGATGACAGCTGGCAGTGGGGAAGGGGGACAATTAGGGGGTGGAGGGATTGAGCAAAAAAGGAAAAAGGATTCATGGACATGGATAACAGCGTGGTGATTGCTGAGTGGAAGAGGGCATAAGGAAACTAAGTGGTAGTGGGAAAAAATAGAATAAAGATCAAATCAAAAATTAAAATTAAATAATGAAAACAAGGGCGATACCTTCATTCTCCATTTTTATGCATGTGCAATGATCTTTAAAGCATTTATTCGTTTAAACCTAATTTGAAAGTGTTTCAAATCTAAAGTAACATTTCTACACATCCTGGAACAAAATTGGAGTTTTAAAAATTAGTACAGTGAGAAGAAAATTAGAGTGATTTTTCAATTTGGCAATTCTACTTGTATATATTAGAGGAATAACAATCCTTCACTATTTAAAGCTGAGAATACTTTGTAAACATTCTGAAGTAGGTTATTTAACCTTCACAGAAACCTTGAGATACTGGAGATTTTGAAAATCACATTTCATGGATTGAAAAGTTACATTTTTATAATAAGATAAAAACTAGTTTTCTTCCTCTACTCAAGTTAATTTTTAATGAAGGCACTGCAAGATATTTATTGATTTTTCTTTATATCAAACTGCAGTTCTCTGAATATTAAAACACAAATTTTCATTTTAGTAATATGTAAGCTTTTTAAAATTAACACATTAAACAACAAAATTCAGCAAAGTGTCTCATAACCACCATCTTTTTAAATCAGAAATGAGTTTATTCACAACAGCAGAGATATGATATGAAAATGCCTAAGTTTATTTGGTTACAAAGTCATAGTTACTGTAATACTACTGGGTTTGTGACATACTCCATATTTGAATAAAATGTTAAATTTCAATTAGAAGCAAATAAAAATGCAATTATTTTTGTTCAACCACATTCACAGATCTCTAATTTTTTTCTGTGGCCCTCAGGATAAAAATCTTCAGGGTTAAGATTTGCATGTTCTTTCCAGTTTCAAAATGTAATGATTTATCTATGATTCCTCACCTGTTGACACTTTCAGGTTGCCTGGGATCATGCGTGTAAGTTCTAATCGAAAATGTTATAACAAAATTCTGTGAAACTACCTCCAGTTCAATAAATAAACAAACAAAAATACCTTGCCTCACCACCATTATTTTAAAGTTCAAGTTTAATTTTTCATTCATTCTGATGGAAATTTCTTAAACATAAAGGTGAATTTATCTTTAGAGAAAAAGAACCAATAAAATTTATAAAAGAAGTTTATTGTAAGAAATTGGCTCACACAGTTATGGAGGCTGGGAAGCCTCGGGCCCGGCAGTTGGCAAGCTGGAGACCTGAGAGAGTCGATCATGTAAATTATGCTTCAAAACCTGTCTGACTTGAGACCTAAGAACTGATGTTTTGGTTGAGTCCAAAGAAAGGAAAGACCAATATCTCAGCTAAAGAGTGAAGCAGGAGAAATTTCCCATTACTCCTGGCAAGGACTGCCTTTTTGTTCTTTTCATACCTTAAAATGATAGAGTTAAAATCCATGCATATTAGGGTAGGCAATCTGCTTTAGTCAGTCTATCAATTCAAATATTAACTTCATCCAAAAATCACCCTCCCAGAGACATTCACAGTAATGTTTGGCTAAACATCTGGACACCTGATAGTGGCCAGGTCAAGTTGACACATAAAATTAACCATCTTGGTGCCTATAGTGAAAAATCATTTTTAAGCAAACTAAGCATCATTATCACAATTGCAACATTACTATGAACACCATGAAAATCAGGGACATAAATGGTTTCCACACAACTGAAGTTACAAGACTAACACTGAAATGAAAGAAAATGACATATTTTGCTTTAGTGGGTAGACTGTGGTACATTTACTTTGAATGCTACATTTTTCATACTGTTGGAATAAGTCATTAATTTAGATTTCTTATGTGAATCTATTTGCTATGTGAATATATATACATGCAGAGAAAAGGAGAGTGTAGGAGAAATACAATGTTTAAATTATTAAACAGATTTTTAAATATTTTAGACACTTGTAAATGTGTTTTGGTATTGCTGCTCAATTAACACGAATTTGACTTAATTTCTTTATATTCACTTATATGATCACTTACTATAAAGTTTTGCCTCTCAGCCTCCAAGTGTACTTGTAAAGAGCAACAGCCTTATGATTGAGATGGTGATTTCATTTCAAGCCTTCAACAGACTTGTGATAGAAAGTTAAGTGGCATAACTACAGTTCTGCCTGAACTTGCTTATTTTATGAACTGGAATAAAAATGCTTGTTATCAAACATTAAGTATGGAGCATTTTGAACCCCTTGTATGAAATACTTAATTTGAATGTACTCAGCCTTGTAAATAGATTTAAAAAATTAATTGACCTGTACAAATTTGTTACCAACCATCTTTCTCCCATGGTGGCTAACTCCTAGTAAAATGAAAGAAAGGAATATTTATTTCTACTTCCCTCTCAGATATTAGGGCTTTCAAGGGTATAGTAGATCATTGTCTATTAACTGATATATATAGATCTGTTATAAACCACTGAAGTGTTGTGTGTAATGTGGGAATTCACATTACAATAGAATATAGATTTCAGATAACTAATTTGTGAATTTGGCCAAAATCAAAATTTTAAAGTAAGGAATAACAAAAAAATACCTGGAAGATAAGGTTTCTGTGTCAAGAATATTCTTCATTTAAGACAAATCCCTAGAAAAAATGACATGGGGTGGGGATCTAGTCTCCAAACTGGGTTCTTTTTATCCCTTTTTTTCTCTGAGAATAGATAGAAACAAAGGTACAGAAGAATGAAATGGATGTAGGTTCGACGGTCATGTGTTTCCTCTTCTCATCTCTGCTTAAATCAGGACAGCAGAGAAGGAGGTGGGGGAGAGAGAGGGGTAGGGGTATGCTGTAGGCTAGCAAGGCGAGTCCTCAGCAGGAATTTACAGACACACTCAGGCCTCAGTAGGTAAGGAAGAGGCCCCAAGAAGGCTTTTCAGGGAGGTCTGTGCCATTCCTGAGCCTCCAGTGTTGAACTGAATTTCTTGAAGTCTTTACCCTTCATGTGGGCTTAACTCTGACATAAGGCTCAGGAGCCAAGGGTTTCCAGCTACAGGCCCAGCTATCCCTGGAGCCATACAACCCTGTTGTTCTATATGCTGTCCTCTCTCTATACGTAGTCCATAAGTAGCACCATAGATGTGGTTTAATAGCTCTAACCTTCAAAATATAATTTGAAGACAATTCTAGATAATGTTCACTCTGTTGCTATCTTAGTTGGTTTGCAAAAGAAGTTTATATATGAACAAGCTGTCAATACAAACCTTTGGGAAAAAATAGACTTTTCACTAAAGGAGGTATGTGACCCAGCCTTTAGGATTGCCCTTGTGATTCGCTGGAAAAACAAAACATGGAAAGAAAAGATGCAGTAATCATTATGTTAATGCGTAAGAGATTACGGACTGCAGTGAAAATATTAAAGCTGTATGTTCAGAGTACCATGGCAGGCACAGAAAGAATAGAATGTCCTGAATCAATGCAAAGCTGAGGCCAAATAAGAACTCATTTTTGTGTAACTATTGCATCGAAGAAATCAAGCATTGATTGGAATGAGGTCACCTGTGCCTTCTCAGGAACTTGCATTTGTGGAAAACTAATACTTTTTGTTAGAAGGAAGCTATTATATAATAGCAATGACTAAATGAAGATAGTATCAAATATTTTATTTATTTATATGTAGATAATATTTATATATTTTTAAATTTAATTCATTCACATAAACTCATTGTAGAATTTAGAATCATCCATTTCTGACCCATGCCATTTTTCTGTTGAGAAAAACAATTCTGTGCAAGACATGTGGCTGACATTTGTAGTGAATATTAAGAATTATGTACACAGAATGAAAGGAAAGCCAAATGTATATTTTTATTGAGGTTGAATAGGATACATATGATGTCTCAAGAAGACATTGATGTTGCTTCAGTGGAGGCAAAGTAGGTCACTGAAATTATTTTTAATTTTATTGGTTAGGCATTTGGGGAAAGAAAAGACTAGATTCTGTGAAATCTTCATTAATAACATGAAAAAGTGCAACTGTTTAGGTTTCGGAAATTCAAATGCTTCGACCACCATCCGAAGCAGGCTGAGTGTGTGACACTAGTGATGGGACACGGGTTAATTGCTTGCCTGACCAGAATATTCAAATTAATATAGATTCTGGCTAAAGAAATACCTTCACAGGTGTCCATTTGTAACACCTGGATCTCTTGGGGCTACTTGGTAATTATTATGTGATATAAAGTAATTTCTTTGGTTTTCATTATCTACTACTTAAGGGTAGCTCTTATTTGGGAATATTTGATACTCTTCAAAACTGTTCCAGGTGTGAAATCTCCAGAAGTCTTTACCACAGGAGTATATCAGAAGGTGAAAGATTAACTCTCTTTTCAGAAAATTGGGCTTTCAGAAGATACAAGCTGGTGGGCATAATTGTAAAAAGCATTAGGTTGCTACTGATTAGACTGTATGGTAGAACACTCTTTTCACTTCCCATTGTATTTGCAAAGTGCTTAATTACCCAAGATACTTAAAAATACCATTGAGCAGAAACCTTGTCCTGATTGTAAACACTCACACAGGCTCTCCATTTTAATTGATTTTAACTTTCTTGCAAAGATCTATGAGGCCTTCAAAGAAAATTGGATAGGTATGAAAACATTATTATATATTTGAAAAATCTGGCACTGTACTTGAAAATGTTGGAATAATTTTTTATGAATATTAAACTGCATATTTTATATCTTTTTTAGGTCATATTTAAAACAACTTCTGAAATTGGATCATGCCAAAGAAGCATAGTGGTGGGGGAGTGGGTTGAAGAGTCCATTGGCTTTTGATTTAATGGCAAATGCGTATTGAAAATACTTATAGGGTGGTACAAACGTAGGTGTAGAGTTGTTTGAATGGAAAATAATACAATAATTAATAAATAATAATAGAAGAGTAAACTCTATGTTTTGTATACTCACAACTGTAAACCAACTTTTTCTCCACCTTGTACTTGCTGCCTATTACACGTGGTATTCTCATGTGATTGCTCACTTCCCTCGTGATGATGCTGAGGGCATTGGTGTTCTTCTCTGTTTCATACTTGAGAAAGCAACATCTCAAAAACTCTAGATTTTTGGAAATTGTATTAAAGAATGTATTTTTTAGTCAGCATTAATTATAGAAATACTTATTTTTGATTTTTATAATGTTTCTATTTTTGTGAATCTACTGTCATTTGTTTTGCCTGCAACTCTTAGTTTAAGAAATAATAGTCTACCTCCTTATACTTCCTCAGAGTTTGCACTTTGGTATGTAGTTCTTGATGGTCCACAGAGTTATTGGCATATATTCTTCAACCATGTGGGAATATGCTTTTAAGAAAAAATGTAGAAAATACTTTCTGTGTTTTAAAAAAGCATTTAGATTAATAGAATTACAGCCTACCAAGCCATCCTTTAAATTTATGGAAAAACAACAAAAAAATACCTTAAAAAGACCCACTAAAAGTAAACCTTTTTAAAAGACTTACATATTTGAAAAATATTTCAAATTAAAGACTTAACCCTGACCAGTATGGCTCCATTGGTTGGGCATCATTCTGCAGAGCACAAGGTCACCAATGAGCTTCTCCATCAGGCCACATGCCTGGGTTGTGGGTTTGGTCCCTGCTCAGGGAACTGATGAGAGGTAACCAACTGATATTTCTCTCCCTTTCTTTCTCCCTCCCTCCCACCTCTCTGAAAATAAATATATAAAATCTTTTTTAAAAGTAGGGTCATTACAGTTCTTAATAATTCCATGATAAAAATGCTTTTGAAGCAACAAAAGCAAGCAGTCATCAGCAGTAGTCACATTTCAGGGAGCAGCAAAATCCAGAATTGTAGAGGAGTGTGGCAACACAGGTTCCTGGGCTCCAGCGCTGAAGGTTCCCACTCAGGTGGGCATGGGTGGAGGCTGAGCATTGTATTTTCAGTAAGTTCCTGGGTAACACTGTTGCAGCTGATCTACCAACCACATTTTAAGTAGCATTGATTTAGGGATGCCCCGAGAAGCTTAGTTTGTGCTAACAATTGAAATTATGTTTTTCAGAAAAATAAAGTCAGCTGTTCCAGAAGAGCTCAGTGCCCGGAAACCAATGTCAGTTCTGTACAGATACAAGGTGATGTGGATTATTTCATCAACCATCTTGGAGTTCCCACTGTGCAGTTTGCATATGAGGACACCAAGGCAATACAGGTGATTGTTTCTAAAAATGCAAAACAACCCCCCCAAACACACACACACACAAAACCCAGGCATGCAGAATTTGATTTTATCTTGGCTATTTGTCTTTTTTATCAAAGAGGTCACTGTAAGAACCTGGTTCATTTACAGAGTTATTTTTTGTTATTCAGGGCCTTCGTAACAGTATTTGAAAACATCAGCTCTTTTCAATAGTGTTGAATTCAATTTAAAAAGATTTATACTGTCACTCACATTTTCACCATGTGCTTTGAAACAAAAAATTTGCAGTCACTGCATTAACATTAAAACATAATTGTAATCTTCTGTATTCACAGAAACAGGTGACACGTGCCATAGATTCCCCTCTCCTTGCCCAAGGGAAAATGCATTTTATATGCTGTATATTAATGTGTCCTATGCATTAGCTACCCAAAGTTTGTCAATGGTTGGCCTTCCTAAAACTATACAACATTTTCCATGAAGACAGGAGGTCTCTGGCCCTAAAGTATATCACATATGCGTGATTCACCTTATGTCTGTGTTTACCCATTTATTGAACTTCAAGCATTTTAATCTTTCTCAGAATTATGTCAGAGGAAACTCTTTCTTTGTAGATATAAACCAGTTGAAATATTTTAGCTTCTTTTAGCAAATTGTACATATCTTTCAGGAAGCTCTTTAACAAACATCCAGGGTGGGCTGCTTGAACTAATTTTTACATTAACAAAATGGTGGCTGGAAAATAGAGCAAAACTTGTTTTGTTCTTCAGTCATAGATGTCCTTGAAAAATTGTACTTAAGTCATATTTATAAGCTCAACTTCTGATATTTAATATCTTAATTTCTGATAGTTTTGAGCAATACTTAGCTTTATGTTTCTCTGTACCAGCTCCCCACTGCCTACATACACCTTAGATCCTGTATAAACAGCTAATGATCACTAACATCTTAAGTTAACAGAGGGAGAAACTCTGGGTGATTCCTATTGTGATGAGATAAATTCTTAGGTGATATAAAAATAATCATTATGATTTATCAGCTTTTTACACTTGGATTTTTATATACTATTGTTGTTTGAAAATGAGATACATGTGTAGAAACGCAAGTCCACTGTGTATACTTTCATGAAATTGGTGTATTAAGAAATTAACTCGTTTTTTATTTTTCTGCTTGATATTTGGTAGTATCTCTTTATCATTTCCCCATCTGAGCCCATCCAACTTTTGTCATGTCAATGCATTAAGCCCTAGTTTTTATTCCATACAGGTCTCATTCTTCTTGGTTGAGGTTTAAGCCAAGAATGTAGAGAATCAGTACAGTATAAACTGAAGAATGGGACTAATAGTTGACTCTTGATTCTGATACTTATTAGACAAATGATTTAACTTCAGTCAGAATTACTTCAGAAATGTATCATGTACCATGATACATTTATGGAATGTACTTCATAGAGCCATGATAGAGGTAAATGAGACTGTGCATGTAAAGGGCTTAGCTAACATCAAGCATGTGATTAGGCCTCTATCCACAATAGCTATAGCTGTCATCATAATTATTTTTGTCTGATTGTGGCTCCAACAGTTGGTGGGGGTATTTCTAAACATTTTAGATAAGAATACATTATTAGGAGGGAAGATCTTATTAATTTTTAAGGAAAACAAGCTTCTAAGGCAGAAGAGGTGGCATTTGATTACAATCAGCAAGGGCATCTGAGGAGATTTGGAAATCAGACCAGTGAGGTTCTAGGAAGGCACTATTGTCACTGCAGCCCCTGAGACCGAAGTCAATCTTCTAGCTTAGCCTAAAGAAGCCAATTAGCTTTCAAATTATACAAAGACTGTCCAATTCCCCGCATCAAAATCATTTTTTATTATATTTGTCTCCAGTAAGTAATTACAAGAGAATCCCTGATGCTTTATATTATAACAAATGGCCTTGTTTATATTGCTTTAGTGTGGATCATTCTTAAAAATGTATTTGTCCTTTACAAAATATGAATGCCCAAAATGAGTTAATTTTGTGTGGTGAACTCTCCAAAGAACAGATAACCTTTGCTTTCTGTGTTATCTTAAAATAAATATTTCTATATATGAAGAAGAGTAATGAACATTGAAAGGCTTTATTCATGATATAAAGATTTACATTATGTTAATTAGTAAAGTAGATAAGAAAATAAGAGCTTTTCATAAATTTTAAATTAGATTTAAATATATATAATATTTATGTATTATATACTATATTACACATATAACAGTATATAAAATAATCTCTACCACCTATTGAGTACTTACTGTGCTGTATTTTTTACCTCATATCATTAATACTTATAATATCCCCATGAAAGAGCTATTATTATTAACACTATTTTTTTGGTTGTTGTGGGTGAAATGAAGCTTAAAGTCTACTAGCTTATCCAAGGTCATAAAACTAATAAATGGCCAAGACAGAAGTTTACCTCGGATCTGTTTAACAGCAAGCTCATGTCCTGGACCATTACACTAAAGGTTGTAAATTGGCAGCCCAAGGGCATGATCCAGTCTGCAGATATATTTTACTTGCTCTGTGCATTATCAAAAATTTGGATTTCTGGAAACATTGGGTTCTTTTGTCCAGGGGCACAACTGGCTAAATTGTGTATCCCTCACTAGCTTCCCATGCTCTTTATTAAAGAATCTACCATATTGTTTATCCTAGAGAGCAATTAAAAATAATATTTCTTCAAAACCTGTTTCCCTCAAAAATTGGGATATGAATGATCAACCTAAAGGGCTGCATGTTCTACCAGACTTGTGTTCCCTAGATGCCTGTCTGTACCCCATAGAACTGAATTCACAATGTCTACAATCCTGTTGAGTGAATAGTTAAAATGGATAACTCTACAGTTCCTTTTACTTTAATAATTGTGTATTTGTCCTAAGTGAGATAATTTTATGATTATGCTTAGGTTTTTGAGAAATTATCTTTTGGAATATAATTGGGCAATTGTAATGCACACCTTAATATTTCTGCCATTTCTTTTTAACCTGGCAAGATTGATTACGAATCTGTTAGATTCAATTTCAAAAAGTGAATAATGATAATAGAAAATAATATTTAACTGTGGGAAAATAAACTAGCACCATTAAGGTTAGTTTTTATGGACATTTGTAACATTATTCTAAAATTTTTTATTAAATATGATATTTTATAATCTCTATCCCAAATATCTCATGTTGGCCATATTCTCACCAATACTTTTTCCCTATAGCTTCTCTAGATGTTAATATTTCATAAGATTACTTGAAGCAGCTTTCCCTTATAGCTTTTCTTGGTGCCTTTACTCTAATTTTCCAGTAATTAAATTTCACAAATGCAAAGCTATTTATGGATTGGCCAAATGTTACAATTATTCCTTCAGATAAAATATTGCCCTGTTAATTGAAACATCTCTAGTTGTACGCTTCATTTAAATAAGGTTTTCAATTTGTAAACATTGTTGCACCTGTTAGGAGAGGCATTCTGTGCAGAGTAAATACAATGCAGAGATTGCTGAAAAGGAAATGAAAAGACAGATGTTTTCTGATTAAAAGTGCAATTTATGACAGACTGGTGGTCCGATGCATATTTCTTCTGTCACTTAACAGCTGTTTCACATAATTTTTGTTCCAGATCAGTATATTTACTCTATAGGGCATGTCAGAGATTCTGGCATTTTTAGTTATCAAAAGATCAATCCACGTCCTAGCAAGCTTTATACCACAAATTGAAGCTCTGTTTCCTTACTCTGTTTAACCTTATTTTTTGCTCTTCTGCTTGAAACATTCTATTTTAAACCCAATTTACCTCTATAATGGAGGATTTAGCATTTAAATGATAATGAGATAAAGAGGTATTATAGCTTTTACATAGCAGTTTCTTGCATAATTCTTTGAATATCATTTAGTAACCCAGTGACTGAAAACCAAGTAGCATATATGTTTTGAAACTCAATATTATTAATTCTTGTTAAGTTAGATAACAATGACATCAGTTTTGATTCTTATATAGCATTTGAGTGTATAGTATGTGTGCATGTAATTTCAAAATAATTTCTAGATACAATACAGATATGACATTATAATGTACAGACACATATTTGGAGCAAAGCAGGTCATAGTTTGCCTGTTGATTCATGTTTTCTTCCATTTACTAGAAAAAAACATCGTACTTGAATTAGAGATCATTCTTTCATTGTATTTTCTGTTTCAAACTTAGTCACTATCACTGTTGTGTTAACAGGTAATAATGGTTCAAAATTTAATTACAAACTCTTGATTTAAGGAACCAAATAGTTATGTGTAACTATGCATAATTGTACTGACTTTTTGCCATATCTGATAGGATCTGTTTCATATTGACAGCTATGAAAGTTAAATGTCACTTACAATGACAAAAATGTGCCAATTGTGCACATTGGCACAAAAAAAAAATTGTGCCAATCCCAGGTCAGAAAGGGATTCTTTGTCCTCTCTCTAGTTCACTCTTTTAGTTTCCTAAAGCTTATTTTAGGAAAAGTGCTTTTAATTGCAATCACAATACATTGTATTATTATTTTCAGATCAGACTTAATTCATTTAGGGCTGGAGTTCTGAAACATTTTTATTCCAGTAACCAATTTATCCTCTAAAATTATCAAAGACTCCAAATAAAAGAGCTGTGTTTATGTAGCTAATATGTACAAATACTTCTCATATTAGCAATTAAAACTGAAAAAAGCATATTTATTTATTAATTTATTTAAAGTTCAATAATAAGCTTGTTATAAATTAATATAAAACATATTTTATGACAATAAACTATATTTCCCCAGCACGAGAAAATGTAAATGAGGAGAATGGCAGCAAATCCACTGTTATGTGTTCTTCCAGCTGAAATGTATAAAGCAGTGTGGTCTTACAGTTTTTTCATTGTAGTGACATATATTTTTTCTTTGATACTACCCTGAAGCTTGACAAGTATTAGCTTCTTAAAGGCTAGTTTCAATGTGGAATCTGAAACCATATTAATGAACTTTTTGTACCCTCTGCACTTATGAATACAGAGTAAAAATGAGAGTGTGAAGGGATATAATGTCACTATTATCATATTATAAAAATAGTTTTGATCTCAAGGACCTTTGAAGTTTTCTGGACCACCTTGCTGAAATGCTAATTTGGAGAAATGGCCTTGGTTGAACTAGTCCACTTCATTTTTTATAATATCTGGCAAGGTGTTCAACTTTGCTCTTTTCAAGTATTTGAACTGTGATTCTATATAAACCTGTATGTGTCTTTTCTGCTCATCTTTGGGTATTGCCATCCCATTCACCTGGCAAACAGCATGAAGTAGGGAATATAACACTCTCATAAACTGTGACTCTACAAAGAATTCCACTTCTTAGAAGTCTTTCTTTAGAGGAGAAGGTTAAACCCCAATCAACAAATCAACAGTTACAGAGCAGAACTGAAAAGCTTTGATTGTACAGCATAGAAATGCCTGTCGCAGAGGGAGTGCTATTAAAGCTGCTGTATGCTTCCAAGAGCCTGAGGAGTAAACACAAGAAATTGAAATATGAGACAGATATTGAAAAAACAAAGAGTGGAGAAACTCTTAAGACTCAAATTGATAATTCAGAAGATCACACTTCAAATTGCCTAATATTTTGAAATGGCTGCAAGGAGGACATATTTCCCCTAGCTGTTGTTCTTCCTTGGAATTCTAAAGAACATTTATTTCAAATGCCTATCATCACTGGATCAAAATACGTAACATATGAACTATATTTAAACCCCACTGCCATTTTCAGGGATTATTGTGTGACCATCCCTGTTATGAAGCAGCTTGTTTCATAGTACAGTGTTTTACAATTGTAACAGTAATACTCAGTGGTGGATTTAGCAGTCAACAATGGTGTAAATTTGGCAACATTTAAGTTAAGGTAATAAGTATGAATCTCACGTGTTTTTTTCACATATTTGTTAATTCATACTCACTCAGTTATTTCACCAGCCATTATTAAGTGCATGCTATAGTCCAGCACTATATAAGAATACAAAATTGAACAAAACGTGCCCTCCTTTTCTCATACTGATCACAGTCCAGATTGAGACCCAGACATGTAAACAATCAAATGAAGTATACTTGAAGTTCTCTTAACTGACTTCCACTGAATTTACTTGGGGGATTCATTGCCAATTTTCATTTTGTAAGAATGAAATGATAACTGATGAAGGCTCTTTGAAGCTCTTCTCAGTAAGATCATTCTGAATTTTTGCACACTTGTATTCTCTCAGGTTCAGTGGCATGCTCTCCCAGAGTCAGCTACACAGGGTAGGTCAAAAGTAAGTTTGTAGTTGTTTGTATGGAAAATAATTAATACGTAATAATGCAAGAACAAACTGTTTTGTGTACTCAAAACTATAATCCTATTTTTGCCCCACCCTGTATCGCAGATCTATATGACTTTTGCATTTGTTACTAAGAATTGGGCAATTGCTATATAAACTTGTGAATATGAGAGTAAAAAATATTCCTAGAAATCTATAGTGATATCACTATATAAGGTGAGTTGTTAATAAAAATTGATGTGTAATGGACCAGACAATTCTTAAAGACTGGGTGAAATTGTAGCAAGCTAGGTGCATTCTGCTTGTGAAGTTTACTTCACAAATATTTGTAATTCCACTTTAAATAAAGGGCAACTTGAAATGTAGATGAAAACTAAGACAAGAAAGAAATAGTAGAACTTTACAGGCCCTCGTTCAGAGAAAAAACTTTGGTTTTATATCATAATATTGTCCAAAACACATACATTCACTTGCAGGTTTTAAATTAACATGAAATATTTTATATATGTATTATTTCTTGTTCTTTGCTGATTATTTAATTGAACCAACTTCTAAATAATTAACTTGTCAACTAGTGGGACAAATTATATTGGCTAAGAGGGTTTCTAATATAGAGAGAAGTGATAAAATCAGAGTAGTACCAAGGAAAATTATATTGAACAAGCACTCATATTATGTGTAGGCACTTTTTCTTGTAACTCCTTTAAACATCTTAATTCATTTAATTTAATTTAATTTTTGTACTTGTAATTTGTATTGCTGTGGAAGGTGCTAGCATGACAAATTTTTGTTAAAGGTGAACCTGAGGTACAAAGCAATCAAGTAACATAGCTGACATCACACATCCTTCAAGTGATAGAATCCAGTTTCAAACCTAGCATGCTACATCAGGTCTCTGGGCTCCTTTTCCCAAGTCCTACATTGTTTTTGAGGGTTTCTATGTAAAACAAAGTGATTCTAAAATTCTTTTCATCTCCCCCTACATCTACAGTGCAGGGTAGTGCTATAGTGCTTCATTCTTATTTTTTCTAGTTTCCTATACAAAGGGCCTAAACATTTCAGCCTGGACCATTCTCAAAGTTAAGCAATAATTGATAGAGGGTAATATTTCTTAACTGAATTTAAAATGAGCCCACAATTTATATGTAATGATAAAACTGATATTAATGTTTTATAGTAATATATATTCTTTTATAAAACAAATTAATTCAAAATTAATTTTCAAAGATGAGGAGATAGGCATGTTTGTTTCTTCTTGTGTCAATGATATTGACACATTTCTTTAAGTAGAATATTCTGGCATCTAAAACCATTTTGGGGACAAATATAGATGACATTTTAAAATAGTTAATTAAAATGTTAAAAGCAGTTTAGGCACCCATACGCTCTCACTATAAACCACAGAAGGAACTGGCATATGTAGAGATTATACAACTGTGGATGATGACTGTGAATAAATTTTCTTGTCCAGTCCCTAATCTTCACAGCTTCTTCACACCGTTTTATTTGCATCTGGAATTATAGGTCTTCAACACCTGCTTCACAACTTACACTGCTTCACACAGAAGTTTATAGTTTTGCTTGTTTTCTAAAAACAAAATGTTTCTGTGAAAACTACAGAGAAAGACAAAGCAGTGGCCTTGAGGTCTCATGAATGTAAAAAAAACAAAATAACAAGACAGAACAATGGACGCCAAGGCCACTTGGCTTACAAAGACTGCTATTGCTTCCTCGTGAAAGCTCTGGCTCTTTTATGAGTCTCAAGAGAGCTGTAGTTGTCCTCATGATGTTCTCTCCTGTAATCTTAAATGAATGGAGAGAATTCTGAAAAAAATAAAGTATTTGTAAGTATTTTGATTTCTACCACCGTTTGTCAATAGCTTTAGCATTGAAATTATTCTGAGCCAATTTTCTTTTATCAGTGAAGAACATTTTTAAGACTAAATGCTGTAGTGTATATGCAGTACTGACAAGTGTGTAAAAGTCAGAAAAAATAGCCTGTAGCTTTATGCACAAGGTCATTTTTAGTTCTGTAAATTAGCATTTTGTAATTTGAGTTTTATTTATCTATAATTCTTATCAGAGCATGAGAAATTTTACACATACTCCATGCCCAGAGATGTTTTCTAATTTACAACTCAGGAAAAAATATATGTATACATGGAATTTGAATTAAAAGGAAATTTTGTATGAATATTGCTGGGAACTATTCTAGACAATAGTAAAATCAGATTAGGACAATGCTTATGGAAAAATATTTGAGGTTAAATTCAGGGCACATTTTCCTCTCTGTACTGGTCTTGTATCCAGTTATTGGTTAGGAATGGTAACTCACTGGCTATTGTTGATTTGCAAACTCCCACCAGTTCATGGATAATTTTGGACAATCCAAGTGGCAGAGTAAGATCAGAGGCTTTTGGTGAGAGGATGGTCCTAAGAATGATAGGTCCCTGTATGCCCAGACTCTGATGGACTGATTGAAAAGAAGTACTCATAAATTCATTGACCTTTAGAGCAACATTGATCATTGAACCCAGGTACTTCAGTCTATTCCTCTGAAGTAAAAGGAAATAGAAGCTTAGACAGTTTCAGAAACTTTACTGGAGGAGTTAAAACGATTTAGTGCAGAGTTAATTATCCCTACTCTCAGTTCAGTGCTCCTACCTAGAGCTGCTCTCCTCTAAACTCCAGTTCTGTGTGCTCTATTCTTCCTCCTGCTTCTTTTCTCAACTTTCTTCTCTTTCTCTCCTTTGGTTTGGCTTCTTTTGCCTTTTCCTGCGTATAGGTTCTTCCTAGTCTTTATACCCTTTCCTTCTTTTTTTCATCATCCTCTGCTATGTCTATGTAATTTTCCTCTGTATCTCTGTTTCTCCGCCATTTTCTCTCTTTTTAATACTTTAGTTGACTCAGAAATTTAGTCTGTTTCAACTGACTTAATGTCTTTAATTTGCTCATGGATGAATCATAGCCTGGCTATTTTATAACATTCCAAGGTGCCGGCAATAGTGGAGGCCATTATATCATATGGCTAAATACTAAGAATTTAAATGTTATAAATCAAACCTAAATAAATACATTGTTAAGTAAAAAATGTGCTTCTCTCCTGATTTGAAATATACATGTTTAAGATTATCAGGAAGAAAGGTTTGAATTTAGTGTTGCAGGCTCCTTAGAATTCTAAAATGTGGTGACAGTGGCAGAACTGACTCCAGTCCCTGACCCTTGCTCTTTGACCCTCCTTTTTGTGCCCACCTTTGCCTCAATCCCATATTATGAGGGTCCTCTGTGCATGTATGTGGACACCCTCATATGTACCTTTAAGAACAGTCTATAGTACCCATAAACAGCTTCCCCTAGACCACTAACTGGACCTTGGACTGCATGCTGGAGATACAATCTTTGCTTGTGATGATGGGCCAGGAGAAGAAGGCAGCTCAATCACTAGAGGTGGATATGGGCCCCTTTGAGTAGTTAGTGCTGAGATTCTAGATCTCAGTCTAGCTAGGACTTAATCTATAAAGGGAATTATGGACTCCAGACACATATGCCTGTGTTGATTTAATATGTAAAGATCTTGGAAATGGAAAAAACAATGACTAAACTCTAGAAAAATGAAATTTAGGTATGCCAAACTAGAAAACCCTGATGTAGGACATTCTGATATAAGTATTCTTGAGTAAACCTGCTAAAATGCCTTGAGTTGGTTACTTAAGATTTGTCACTAAGAAAACTTGAGACTGACCAATTTCTATAGGATCTTTGAGAATATCAGCTGGTAGGTGGCTCTATTCAACAGTTACTCTACTCAATAAGTTCTAAAAAGTGGCTATTTAATGGTTGCCATCTGGAGGTTATGAGGCGCTCCATATAGCAAACTGCTGTTAGGATATGGTTGAAAACATGTTACAAAATTCCAAGCTTAAAGAGACATAAAAAAATAAGTTGTCAGGAGTGCATGTTCGTGATACAGTCTTTCCTATAAGTCAGCCAGGCAACTACTCAGCTAGTTGCCTGCTGAGCAGCCCGGCACCAAGGAATAGACAAGAGCCACACATGGTAACTGTGCTCTTCATTCAGCTTCTATTAAAGGCAGGTTCACTTAAAGTAGAACACCATACATTACAACATACATTAATATCCTATTCACACTCTAACAATCTAAGAGAATTATAACAAACACACATAATCAATGAGCGATAATGGACCCGAGTCCCAGACTCTCAGTCTGTGGGTCCAGGAGACAACACAGCAGGCAAGGGAGTTGTCAGCATCTTGCAGGGAAGGATCTCTGGAGCCAGGTGGGCAGCAGAGCAGGTGAAGTCTTCAGTCCAGCAAGGCAGAGCCTTTGGTGACTAATGCCAAGGAAGAGCAGCATGGTATGGAGCAGCACTCTGGTGTGTGGAGCTCAGCTGTCTCAGCAGTGGTCTGGAGCCTGCATCAGCTATACCTTGAAAGTGCTGTACTCTACCCCTCTGGGTCTTTTGAATAAATGCCTTGGCACCGCTGAGGCCAAGTGGGGATTTTGCCCAGGAGCCTGTGGGTAGTACTGGCTTTCTTCTTGACACTCCTCTGGCATGTGGGGAATTTCTCCAGAAGCCTATCTATGGGTGGTCTTGCTCTGCACGCATGGCTATTCTGACCATGTCGTACAGGTATCTTCAATGTGTCTCCTTACCATATGTGTTTTTTCTGACTTAGGTAATTTCCTTCTTGAACCAAAGTGTCATGGCTGACTGGTAGCCATTGTAGTTGACATAAGCGACTCCATTTTTTTAAATATATGTTATACTATCTTAATTGGACCAATGCCATTTTATTGGTCCTTCTCTCCACAGTTGTCAAAAGGAAGAATCCTCTGTTAAGGATTCAGTATATCTGAGAAGTGTGTTATAAAGCAAGAATTAATTTTGGTACACTTTCTAAGCAAGGGAGTACATGATGGAGTCTTAAACAAGGTCCAAGCAAACTTCAAGCGCTAATCGGTTCTATTTTAAACATTATGACCACATACTAACATGAAATGTTTATAGAACCATGTGCATAGGTGTACATGTGTGGTGAGTCACAAATGGTGTGGGTATGCATACTAAAATATTTTTGATCAAAGAAACATCTTTGCTTTTTTTGGTAACAGGATCATTCAAATTGTTGTGTTAGAATCTTAATGAGATAATATAACCTCTAAACTAAAATACAAGTCAGAAACCTAAAAAGAAAGTGGGGAGTATTGGTTAAGAATTTAGTCATAATTAATTTTGTTTTCTTATATTCCATTGGTAGCCACACTACTTTCAGTCATATCTTGCCCAGAAAACCAGTCTATGTAGCATAACATAGATAAAATATTTTTGTGGAAAGAAAAATAAGTCTATTCTGTTGAAACACAATTAATAGTAATTTTACATTTGTTGAATTAATGAGTAGATACATTTTTAAATTAATATTTTTTCATAGCTACTACACACTTACAAACTTTAATTCTCTCCCTTCTCTCCTTTTTTCCTTCCTTCCTTCCTTCCTTCACTTTAACCAATTTGGATTATGATGTGTTTATATTGTTTCTATTTCCTTATTTAAGATATTAATGTAGTTTTATATTGATTTTGATGTCTAATTAGTATTTATTCAAGAATTATAAGAATGTCTCAATACTAAAAGTTTTCCAATATAACTCATGACATTAATAATCAAAATCATTCATTGAACAATCATTCCTTTTTCCACTGATCTGGAATATTTCACTCTAATTATATGCTCTATTAAATTATTTTATATCCTTTGGTCTGTTTTTTTTTTCCACTTTTTTTATTGTTGTTCAAGTTGCCTCCATTTTCACCCCACCAGTCCCCCCCACGCCAGCCATCCTCACCTCCCAACTTTGATCGTACCCCACTTTGGGATTGTCCATGTATCTTTTATAGATGTTCCTGAAAACCCCTCCCCTTTTTCCCCACATTTTCCCCTCCTACCTCCCACCTGGGTACTGTCAGTTTGTTCTTAATTTCACTGTCTCTGTTTATATTGTGCTTGCTTGTTTGTTTTGTTGATTAGGTTCCACTTACAGGAGAGATCATATGGTATTTGTCTTTCACCACCTGGCTTATTTCATTTAGCATAATGCTCTTCAGTTCCATCCATGCTGTCACAAAGGGTTGGAGCTCCTTCCTTCTTTCTTTCTGCTGCATAGAATTCCACTGTGTAAATGCACCACAGTTTTTTAATCCACTCATTTACTGATGGGCACTTAGGTTGTTTCCAGCACTTGGCTATTGTAAATTGTGCTGCTATGAACATTGGGGTACATAGGTTCTTTTGGATTGGTGTTTCAAGGTTCTTAGGATATAATCCTAGCATTGGATTTTCCAGGTCAAAAGGCAATTCCATTTTTAGTTTTTTGAGTAAATTCCATACTGTTTTCCACAGTAGCTGTACCAGTCCGCATTCCCACCAATAGTGTACAAGGGTTCCCTTTTCTCCACAACCTCTCCAACACTTGTTTGTTGATTTGTTTATGATGGCCATTCTGGTGTGAAATGATATCTCATTGTGATTTTAATTTGCATCTCTCTGATGGCTAGTGATGCTGAGCATCTTTTCATATGTCTCTGGGACCTTTTTGTATGTCTTCCTTAGAGAAGTGTCTGTGGAAGTCATTTGCCTATTTTTTTAATTGGGTTGTTTGTTTTTTTGGATTGGAATTGTGTGAGTTCTTTATATATTTTGGAGATCAAACCCTTGTCCAAGGTATCATTGGAGAATATATTTTCCCATACATTTGGTTCTCTTTTCATTTTAATGCTGTTTTCTTTAGCCGTGTAGAAGCTTTTGGTTTTGATGAGATCCCATTTGTTTATTCTTTCCTTTATGTCCCTTGCTCTAGGAGACATATTGGTGAAAATATTTCAGCATGGAATATCTGAGATTTTCCTGCCTATGTTCTCCTGAAGGACTTTTATGGTATCACAACTTATAGTTAGTTCTTTTATCTACCTTGAATTTATTTTTGTGTATGGTGTAAGTTGGTGATTGAGTTTTACTTTTTTTTGCATGTAGCTGTCTAAATCTCCTAACACCATTTGTCGAACAAGCTATTTTTACTCCATTTTGTGCTTCTGCCCTCTTTGTTAAATATTAATTGACCATACATACTTGGGTTTATTTCTAGGCTCTCTGTTCTGTTCCATTGGTCTATGTGTCTGTTCTTATGCCAGTACTGGGCTGTTTTGATTACAGTGACCTTAGGTCTGTTTCAAAAATTTTCATTGTTTCAGTGATTTGTCTGCTCCTATATGGTAAAATGTTGTTCTCAGTTTAGTTACTTTAGCTTTTTAATAATTTTAATATCTGATAACCTAAGTCCTACTTTTTATATTATTTTTGTTCTTTTATTTTTCCCTTTTAATTAATTTATTGGAGGTGATACTGGTTAACAAAATTATACAATTTTCAGGTGCACAATTCCACAGCACAACATCTGTACATTGTATTGTGTGTTCATGACTTTGTCATAATAATCCAATTTACAATAGTATCACATTGATGTAACTATTCACCTATTATTGAATATTAGCTTCACCTGAATTTTTAAATTATAGGCATTTTTTGTGGAATGTTCTTAGATTTTATGATTGTTCCTCTAGTTCTTTAGGATAAATTGCAAAGCATAAAGTTGGTTCAAGGTGTGAATATTTTAAGCACCTTGACATATTGAAAAACACCTTCCTGAATGGTGGTACATTTTAAAACCATATGACAGAGCATTAGTGTGTTCTTTAATCTCACTCTTACCAACAGTATGGATTAAAATTCTTTTTACTGATGATAGGTAAAATTGATAACCTGTGTTTTAATAGATTTTTCCTTGAACTATTTAGTAGTTAATGACTTATTAGAATATTTGGAAAAGGGTATTCAATGTAGAGTCTGTATTTGGAAAAGAATATGTTGATATAGATCAAGATGACTTAATCTCCTTCAGAAAAATAGAAATTTTGGGGTGAATATGTTAACTGGAAGATCCACCTCAAGAAATTATAATTTTTAAATTAATAATCAGTGCCTGGGTGACATTCATAAAGAAGTTTATGTTCAAGTTTACTAAGGCATGAATTTTTCTGCAAATCAACATACTCACATTTTAAAAGCTGAACTTCAAGAAACTTGAAAGCATTTTACACTATGAAGCTGGAAAACTGAAAATGTGTGACAACCAAGTTGACAGGCATCAAAAGTTGCCTTGTGAAAGTCCCAATATATTGTTCCAAGCGACTGTAATGAAGTAGTATATCAAGTTCCTTCAGCAGTCATAGTAGTTTCTAAGAAGATAGAAGAGAGAAGACAATTAAAAAAACTGGAGGTAAACATGTACATAAATTTAGAGTTGAATGATTTTAAGGTCATAATTGTGAAATTATAGCTACTGGTGTTTAGTACTGAGAGAAGGGTATATGTGTGTGCTCAGGGATGGGAAGGGGGTGCACGTGGTTAAGAAACCCGTCATGATTAATGTCTCTGTCTAGTGGCCATACTACCCTTTCAGAATAGCTGGTGCTGTCACTACACTGTGATTAACCTGTGAAGCAACAGAAAAATAGACTTGTGCCACATTGCACTCTATCATTTCCTGATGCCATTTTTCAGGAGGTGCCATAGGACAAAAGTGACACTGTGTCATGGGTGGGTGGGTGGGTAATCATTAGTGTGGAGGTGGATAGGTATGTGTTCCTGAATCTCATTGCTATTCATGATATCTCTATTTTATCTGTTTTTATCATTGAATATATCTGTGTTTTCATATATAATGTAAATCAGTTTTTGAAAATGAAAAATGAAATTGGGCTTATTTTAAATGGAAGATTTAACTCTGGTGCTAAAGGAAATACTTGGCTCATAAGCCTAGAAGCTTTCTAAAACCATTCGTTAAACATTTTTATGTTTGTGAAAATATTCCAGAGAAGGGAAATAATGGAAAGGAGCAAATCTATTATGATAATAAGAAAGGAACTTAATCTTTCTCTTTCTTAAAAATATTAACCATCATCATCATAAATTAAGTTTAATTGAGCATAAACTGTGTGCAGAACACTATACTATGCATTAAGAACAGATAAAGCAATGATACAATCCATGCATTCAAAGGATTTATAATATCCCTAGAGCATCCAGGCACGAGTATTAATAAATAAATGGCAATAAAAGAAAGCCAACGCTCATTGCTAAGTGATTTCTATGGACAGTAAGGGTATTTGAGCCCTAGCCAACAGAGTGATTGACTTACAATTTTAATTATTTTTATTTTCTTACAATGTGTATATATATATGTATGTAAATATATATATATATATATATATATATTTAAAACTTTTTACATTGCAGTAGATTCTTGGACACTTTTTGAAATATAGATGCACACACCATAGATAAATAAATCTCAAGGGTACTATAAGGGAAAGTAAAATCTGAGCCTATACCTGTCAGGTCATAAATCAGAGAAAGAAATTTTAACAGAAAGCAAGTCTTATGAATCTACAGGCCCTGTTCCTGTCTAAGGGTCAAAGTGACAGCTAGCACCATGGCTGCTATTCATCTGTAGTATATTTAGGGTCAGTTCCTAGAATCGCCCAGGGATTGGCTGTTGATGGAGTTTATTTGTAAAAAAATAATGTCCTTACAATTCAGAATACAGACTTCAGGTAACACCACCAACCTGGAACCTTGCCAAAAAACCATCTATCCAAGCTCTAATTCTTGAAATTATTGTTGACTGTTTTCTTCTTCACACCCTAATCAATACCTCTAACTCCTATTTTTGTCAGTTACTTTATTGCTAGGTTCAATTTATTTTATCTTACAATGTCTCTCATTGCTATCACTTAATTACCAACAATTGTTGCTTAATTCAGACCATTCATTATCCTCTTACATCCTGACCTTGGTCTCCTAATTTGGTAGCCTTTCTCCCATCATTTCATTTTGCAGAATGGCATGAAGACTAATCTCCTAAAGAGCTGCTTTAATTATGCCCCTTCCTTTTTCTGGCTTAACAACCTTCCACGTTTTCCAGTGATCAGTTTTTAATGGTCCTGTAAATAACATACATAGTCTTTTTCTCCAACAAAATATTGTTTCTATCATTCTCTTTTTTCTTACTTATAACCTTTTTTAACTTTTTGTATTGTTGTTCAAGTACAGTTTTCTGCCTTTCCCCCCACGCCTCCCTACCACCCCAGCCCTCCCCACCTCCCTCCCCCATTTCCACCCCCCTTGTTGTTGCCCATATGTTTTTTATAATTGTTCCTGTAAACCCTTCACCCTTTTCCCCCATTATCCCCTCCCCTCTCCCTTCTGATCACTGTCAGCCTGTTTTCAATTTCAATGTCTGTGTCTATACTTTATTTGCTTATTTATTCTTTGATTAGGTTCCTATTAATGGTGAGATAAATAGTCCTGGAAGCAACTGAAGTGCCCATCAGTAAATGAATGGATCAAAAAACTATAGTACATCTAAACAATGGAATTCTACATGGAAGAAAGAAAGAAGGAGCTCCTACCCTTTGCAAGAGTATAGATGGAACTGGAGAGCATTATGCTAAGTGAAATAAACCAGGCAATGAAAGACAAATACCATATGTTTCCATCATTCTCATGACATCCAACAGTACAGGGTGTTGAGGACATTTGGATTCTCATGTTCTCCTAATAGTGTGACTGCTGGTTGAGGCTATTGATTTTGTCCCAGCCATCATCACATATTGCATTTTTACTTAGGGTGTAGAAACATAATACCATACAGTACACTGAATAGATTAACACCTATTTAGATAGTGCATTAGTTTCTTAGGGATGCCATGTAAAGTAACACCAACTAAGTGGCTTAAACAATAGAAATTTTTTGTTTCACAGTTCTGGAGCCGAGACATTCAAGATCAAGCTGTTGGCAGGCAGACTTGGTTCCTTCTGAGGGCTGTGAAGGAGAATCTGTCCATGCCTCTTTCCTAGCTTCTCGTGGTTTGATGGCAATTTGGTCATTCTTGTCATGTAGCAGTATAACTCCAGTCTTCACATGGCATTCTCCCCATCTTTGTTTTTGTGTCCAAGTTTTCCCTCTTTATAGGCACACAGTCATATTGGACTAGGGCTCACCCTAACTGGTCTTATGCAAAGATTCTTTTTTCCCAATAAGGTCACATTCAAAGGTATAGGGATTAGGACTTCAATATTTTTTTAGTAGATACAATCCAACCCATAACAAAAAGTAATATGTGATTTTAATCTAGACTATGGAAGATTATTATTTCTAATAAAATTAGTTTGTGGGTTCTTACTTCATCATATTGCTGGACTTCTATCCTAAAATTATTCATTTCATCCTATAAACTGCATATAACATGTATATAAATTTTTGGTTCCTTCAATTTTCTTCTTCTATAGACCCAGAACAAATGATATCAAATTTCAATTCTGTCCTTTTAAAATAGCAGTTTGGCTCTGGAGGCCTTGATAAAGGCCTTAATACTTTTTACTTATGATAAAGTATTGAAGTATTTCCAAGTGACACCATGTATATTTGTTTATGTTCCAGTTACTTGAGTTCATTGGTCTGCATGATTATCTAATCACATTACTATACAATATTGCAAAGTAGAAGTCTGCATAAGCTTTCCATGATTGGTCATCATAGAAAATAGAATCTTGATTTGCTATGGTTCCAGATGGTGGTTTGCTTATAATAGTTTAGATTTAATCATTATCATTATAAACTAAATGAAGCTAAATTATACTATCTTAGAATTTTCATGTTGTTTGTAACAATAGACTCTTGCAGAAGGCAGGTCCTTCCCACTGTAGAGATAGGAATAGATTATTATCATGATGGCCCTTTTTTTTAATGTTGCTATTCTTTTTAACATAAAAAATGAATTTTTAATATTAGTGTTCCAGTATTTTGAATCTTATTTTTTTGCTATTTATTTTTGAACCCATTCAAGTAGGATACTTTCTCAATGCTGAGAATCCTGCTCTCCAGGGACAAGTATGTGGAGATTATTACTAGCATTGTCAATTAGTTTTGAGAAAATATTTTAGTGTATGTGAGTATAAAATGTCTCTAGTTTTTTAAGTTATTTATTGGCAGATATAAATTTAGTACACAATATTTTATGCTAGCTGTCCAGAATCTAGCTCTGTATCCCTTACAGAACATTTATTTTTAAAACCTAAGTCATAAAAGTTGTTTTCCATATCTTCAGTCAAACTTAACTACAGGCAAGAAGTAGAAAAATTACCTGTCACATTATTCACAGGCCAGACCAAGATACTGTAATACCATGGCCCACTAAGCTAATTTAGAAGAAAAAATGGAAAGGGGTTTTTTAAAGATGGCATTTGTATGTAATATATGTAAAAAATTTTAGGGTTTTGACAGTTTGAGATTGTATCCTCTTTAGAGAGAATGCATAATGACTTTTATTTCTTTTGAAATATGCATAACTTCTTGAAGGTAACTTTCAACTCTCATTAGCCCTTTTCAAAGCAAGTTTCCCATTTCCATAAAAGCAAAGGGTACAATGTACCTGAACTTTGAATAGATTGACTGTTTACTTATCAACAGTTCAGTCATTTCCCCTCCTGTTTGGGACTCTTACTCTATTAATTAGTGAGGGAAAAACCCTACTATGGAAATAAAAGTTGAGGTTTAATTGTATCTGTCAAGTCTCATACCTAATCAGCATTGCCAGAATATATCTAATTCTAGCTAAACTATGGGATGTTGTTAAGATATGTCAGTGAAAATGAGTTTGTCAGTACAAGTGGGACTTTTGGAGTGAGGCTTTCTGGACCTGAATAGCAGCTTTGTTTATTAATAGCTTATAACACTTTATTAGTTAATTTCTTAAAGTTCCAATTTCCTCATCTAAAAAGTGAGAGCGATAATGATATTTGCCTTGTAATTGCACTGTTATATCAGGGTTTTCAACCTCAACACTGTGACTCTTGGCGATGGACAATTCTTTGTTGTGAAGTGCTGTCCTTCCTGTGCTTTCAGGGACATTTCACACCTCCGTCCTGTTTACTCGATGCCAGTATAGTGCTCCCTTCTCTCAGCTGTAACAACAAAAAGTATCTCCAGAAATGGCTAAATTCCAACCAGAGGGCAAAATCACCTCCAGTACAAATCACTAAATTACATGAATATCAATACCTACATTTATAGAGAGAAGGCTTTGCACAGTTCTTGTCATATTGAAAGTGTTCAATACACTTTAGTTATGACTATCATGTAACAAACAGACATTTATAATATCTACTCATAAGAGCCACACTCTTAAAGAACTAGAGCACTCTCTCTAGTTTCTCTGCACACAGATATGTATATATAAATATCTTAATATGTGAATGCACATATGTGTACATGTATATTATCTGTTTTCCAACTATTATTCAGGGTAATGATGGACTTAGCAGAATAGCTGTTATCTACAGATAGCCATCAAGCCTTATTAGTCTATGATCTTTGCCACTAAATATTTTATAAATGACAAAAATTTTGCAAAAGAGATGGACTTACATTTATCTTTCTTCTATTTGACCCTATAATAACAAAATATATATACAGGAAATGACATACAGTAGAGTGAACTATAATATATAAAATCTACACAATATAAGGATTGTGACCTGTAAGGATTTTTTTAACACTACAATTGAATCAAAAAAATATACCAAGATATATTTTTTAAATACCACTTGATTCCTAAAAGGCTAAAATAGGAAGCACTGAAAGTGTAAAATGAGGAACAGTGTATGAAAATGTAAAAACTGCCTAAGGTAATCCCATTTTCTTAATGTTAATAATAATATCTTAATTTGTTTAACTTTCTATGTATTTCAAGGGTTTTTTTTTCTTGTCTTAACAATTACATCAGCTGTGTGATTTAGATAAGGATTATTTTCACTTTGTTGTAGACAAGGAGACTAAGACAGAGGTCATACTCCTATTAAGTGACAGACTTGAGACACATAATCTGACTCAAAGTATACAAGTTTCCCCATTACCCCACAGACCTTCACATGTTTAACCACAGTTTCTACCACAATAGCCAACTGCTATTCTGAGAGACATGCTTGATGTTCTCAATGGTAAGGCCTTTCTCATATATCTACCTACCTCCCTCGCTGCTTCAAGTTACCTTAATCCTTCACAGTGCACTCAAGGGTTATTCCATTTAACAGGCTTTGGTGATGCTTTTAGTACATTACTCTACATGAAGTGTACTCTTAAATATTCCCCTGGACACTCATTTAGTTGAGTTTTGTAGTAAGAGCACAATGACATTGTTAAGGTTAATGACTTGATGTTTTACAAGTTGAAACACATTTGAGGTTAAATTGATTGTTTGGATCGTTTTATTCAACAACGTGAGGGCCTTGAGTGCTGGTGTTACTTACTGCCTTGAAGGAACGTCTTTGTTATACCCTTAATGGTGCGGTATCGATAGCTATAATGTATTGGCCAGCCTCACACTGCTTTAACAGTGTTTCTGAAACGTGGGCTATAAAAGTTACTGCTAATGAATTTACAGTGGCATATAGGTGCTCTGTGATAACAAACATTTATAAAGAATTTTATGTATTACTCGGTATGCCCATTGGAAATCCTATCACACAGAAATTACTATTAATTTCAGTATCCCAATGATAGTATTGACGATCAGAGGTTCAGTCTCTTGGCTAAGGTTGTACAAGTACTAATTGGCAATAATAACAACAATAATAGTAACAACAACAAGAACAGCTAACATTTAAAGAGTTTTTACTGTGTACTAGATGTTATGTTAAACATTTTTATGGCCATGTAAATATTAAGAGGGATTATGAAGCCAGACAGGCTGGATTCAGAGTTTATCCCCTTAACTTCTATCCCACACTTCCTCACTATGCATGCAGCTGGATCTTCAGTCAAGTCCTCCAACTTCTTTTGCTTCCATGTTGTTCACTTGTCTGTCTCCCTTACTCTAAGATCTTATGTTGGCTGACCACTATATAATAGTCTCTGAGGACCTTGATGGATAAAAATTAGTAAATATAAATATTCTAAGTTGCTTCCCACTGGGAGAATATTTTTTTATTTATCTGTGTATCTTCAGTGCTTAATGAACTGGCTAAAGCACTCAATAGATGCTGATGAATTACTATTCCTAATTTCTATATTAACAGGAAAATGAAAATATCTATTTTTACTCCAAATAAATGATTTAGTCATAGACATTTTCAATACCATGATAGTTCAATACTGGAAATTTTGTGAATGTGGAGGAGCACACAGACCTTTAGGCACACCTGGAATTCATAGTATAGGCAGTTTGCTTATCTTAAAAATATGGAAGTTTTCTCCTCTAGTAATCTTATTCTAATATATTATTATTAAAGTGTTGTGTTATTATCACAAGAAATGTAAAGAATCCCAAGTCTTCCAAAGATTAGAATATACTAATAAAGTAATAAAAAGCATAACATCTACAAAAGGATAAGAATAAGACTGGGGTCAGAATCTTCATCAGCAGCTCAAGATAGTAGCAGATGTAGAGAAAATGCCCTTAACATATTTAGAGAAAATTATTCTCAACCTGTAATTCTAAACTCAACCTATCAATTAATTGTGCAAGCAGAATCAATACCTCTCTACTGCATAGACTCACAAAGCTTATCTCTCATTTTTTTCTAAGAAAATGACTTTAATATGTTGCTAAACAACATAAGCAAAAAAGCAACAAAAAGAGCGATTTGGAATCCAGGAAACAGTAACTCTGATTCCAAAGAGCCCTTAACAGAAGAAACAGGAATGAAGCTGTGCAGCCATCCTAAATGAATAGATAAGTGAATGAATGAATGAATTAATGAATAAATAAATAAATAAAACCAACAAATGGACTGATTAGAAGCAGAAGGATAGAGGCTTCTGGAAGAACATAAAGAAAAATCAAATAAAATGTTTCCTAGATAAACCCAAAATGTGTATAAGAAAGTTATAGTTCAAATATGAAATCCGCAGTTTAAAATGGAGTATGAAATTAGTGGACTTTAAGAGTAAGATAGCTTACAGATGATGGATAGAGCATGTGATAAGCTGGCAGATATTCAAACTATTATAAAGACAGAAAATGTTTTTTTACTCAATAAAGAGCAGAAAAAAAACAATAATCAGAAATTCTATGGAAAAAATACAACAAAGCTAACATGTTCAACATATGAAGCTGAGTAAAGTGTATTTTGATTTCAATCAATAAGTAAGAAAGTAACATTTATATGAATAGTATTTTTGAGTGGAATAGAGTTATGTCTTATTGGTTACAAACATAATGTAATTCAGACATATGTTTGACTCTACAGTGTACAATAGTTATATAATCAAAATGTTATACATATTGTTTATTTGTTTTCAACTTTTATAATAAAACTATATACAAATAATTTAATTACAGTCATACAATAAACTGTAAATAGGATTATTTTAAATATAAAAGTAAAAACAACATGTCACAAATTTAGAGATAAAAAGTCATAAAAGCATTAGTTATTAATTTTACATGGGGGAGAACTAAAAATGTTACTAATAATAGTTGATGGAACTAAATCAGATATTTAAGTATTTAACAAGTGTCAAAAATGTAAGTATTATAAGATATTCAAGAACTAAGAGGAGGTTTAAACTATGGTGTAAAGGAGTAGGAAGTTGATGTCTGTTTATGATGAATTGAATCTACCTGGATAGCCGATGGCAGATTATTTTAAATTTATAAATAATTCTAGAGTACTGTTAGTGTGTGATTCAGGAAAATGGGTGAAACCATCAGAATAACTAAAAACAGAAGCTCACCTGGATAGTAAATAAAACTAATTACTACTCTGATGGTATTGAGTACATAAAGTATTAGAAATATAAGGAAGGAAGAAAAGAAGAAAGAACAGATGGAACGTGTTTAGTAATTAAGAGGGGAGAAGTGATTTAGTCAAGTCACAAAGCAATAATTTAGAAAGCTGAAAACAATTAACTCAAGGACACATTTTAAGCAAAACTAATGCTCTAGATTTATCTGGTTCCTGTCTGCTTTATATTGTCACAGCAAAACTAGGAACTGAGAAACTCTGTGAATGGTATGAAGGACAGAAAGAAAAATCTAGAAATATATTCTTTGAATACCATTCTCTTCCAGTTAATGATGGTAGAACATATGTTATTTTACGTACTAATAGTGTTTCTTTCATAGTGTAGCCTTCATTTGACCAAACTGGTATCATTAGTATATGGTACTACCCATTACTAAATCTACAAATCAACATTATACAATTTAAGATAGCTACCTTCATTTAATAGTATGTGAATAATAAAAAAGATATTTAGATTAAACAGTATATCTAATTGTTTTATGAATGCAAATCGTAGGTCCATATCAGCTACATAAGTATAGGACAAAGTTATATTTCCTAGTTTCTAATATTTAATTTAAAAAAATATAAGGTATATCATATGCAATTTAAAATTTTGAAAACTAGAGCTGTATATAATCTTAAGGATTTACACCCATATTTCTAATTACTTTGAAGAATTATTTATAAGAATCTCAGTTGTATGAAACTTTTCTTTCTTTCCCTGGATAGAAAGAAAAGTTCAGAAAAATTCAAAATAATTAGAATATATACTTTATGTAAAAACATATTTTAAACATATATATTTAGCCCTAAATTTTCCAAATCTCAAGACATTTTAAATATATATACATATGTATAATATCAAATTCTTAAAGAATCACATATTGCATAGCAGTGAAAACTATAACAGAGAAATATTAGATGAGCTCTTGGAGAAATTTTGAAAACCTTAATATGTTAGTTTTGGAAACTTAGAATCATGTTTTTTTCTTCTGAGAATCCCTTACCAGTGTCTGCTCTTTAGATGCCTTTTGTCCTACTAGTGCATTTTAGTCTTAACCAAACTTGAGCCAACTAACCAGACCATGTGCCATTGTATTATATTCAGTGACAAACGGACCTTGTTTCATTACAAAAGATTTGAACTTGAAATCACTCCCAATTGTTTTAAAGCAAAATGCCCTTCCTCCTGTCAACCATTGTCTAATGTGAACCTCCCATAAGCATTTCTAATTGTAATACCAAAAAATCTGTGTTGAACGCAGACTTGTTTTTTTTTTCTTTTTGATTTTCCTCTCAGGAAGGGCAGATTTAGGCATATGACTAAACGAAAAACAGCATTTTTATTTTATACCTTAAAAATGCCTTCTATGGCCCTGGCTGGCGTAGCTCAGTGGATTGAGCGCGGGCTGCAAACCAAAGTGTCGCAGGTTTGATTCCCAGTCAGGGCACATGCCTGGGTTGCAGGCCATGGCCTCCAGCAACCGCACATTGATGTTTCTTTCTCTCTCTCTCCCTCCCTTCCCTCTCTAAAAAAATAAATAAATAAAATCTTTAAAAAAATGCCTTCTAATCATTTTGTATTGATTTGTTGTAAGTACTTGAAGTTTACTTTTAAAACACATTTTAGCATTCTCATTAAAGTTTACATAACCATTTATTTATGATGTTTTAGAATAATTAAATTTGAAATAATAAATAGCATCATAGTATTTAATACTAAAACATAAAATGCCTGTGTATATATTCAAAAGTTATTTCTAAAGTCTTATTTGTGTACTTTGCAAAGTAGATGTTTTCCTTCATTACTTTTTTATACCAATCAGTAAACTGGTTTTTATTTTTTATCACTGTGATGTTGAACACTATAGGAAAATCCCATTTTATTTTGACAGAATCCTTTAATATAATGCATGTGTCAGGAACACAGAATATCTAGTGATTTGGGGCAAGCTGTAAGTTTACAGTGATGTACTGACATGAAGAGTATCAGAATCTGGCACTTTAGACTTTTAAAAAATACCTTGAATAGAGTGAACACAATGAATGAATCATGCTATGATCCATAGAGATATTTATTATTCTAGATAAAAATTGAAGTTAATTGACAAAATGGATAGATATATACCCATATCGTAGCTGACCATGGATAGACAGAGGAGCTAATTATTTCATGTATAAATTCAATTCCTTCCAGAAATAGCAGGTTCCAAAACTAAAAATCAGATCATTGACTTTGATTATGGTTTTATAATTTCTCTAGCTATAAGGCATACTTTCAGTAAAGACATATAGCCATAGTTATATTGTATTTATCAGAAGTAATCACAGAAATAGCATTTTCATTGTAATAAAATTAAACTCTGTGTCTTAGAACTTATCAGCATTTAATTTTCTATCAGTTGTAAACACACAATAAATGTGTAATTTTGTAAGCAATATTTGTGTATATGTGTGTTAACATGTACTCATGTAGACTTGAGCTTTATTAATATGTATATATTAATTTTTCTCAATTTTATTTCATTTTTTCTTCTCAACTATGTTCCTATTTTTCTTCAGTCTATATTGGTTTTAAAGCTCACATGGGTTATAGTCACTTGAAATAAATCTGTTATATGAAACTCCAGACACAGATACAAGTTAAAATGCAGGAAGTAATGGTGACTTTCAAACACATACACCTAGAAACAAAGGGGAGAGTGGTGGAGAGGCTTTGGGATGGGAGAGAATGGAGAAAAATAACACCCATTGTCCTCCAGATCTTTGTTTTCTTTTCTCCCATGCTATTCTCTTCATTCTCCTTTACTGACATCTCCTCTTCTATCTCACCTTCCACAGCTGGGAGTGCCCCAACTAGGCTCTAGGATTTCTTCTCTTCTCGTGCTATACTTTCCCCTACAGCATGCCATTCAGTCCAGGAGTTTTCAATTCCCTGTATAGGCTGATGGCTGTCTTGAGTTTATACATTCATGATTTCCCTCTTAACTGTAAACCCATATGTTAATCTACCTACCTGGAAACCATTTAAATGTATAACCTCACCTTCACCTCAACCTCTTTCTTCCCAGCCCTCTCCCTGTACAGTAAATCAATTATCCATTTAAATCCTCTGGTATGCGCTATTGCAATGTTCTCATTATCTCTTTCTCTTTCCTTTTATCCCTAATTCAATCCACCAGCAATTTTCTCAGTTTTAATAGCCTGCAAGCTGCCCTTCAGAAAATATAGATTCAGAAGGTTTCCTATCTAACTATTGAGAAGAAAACATTACATCAATTATCTACTTGTGACTTCATTGCCACTATATCCTTTGCTCTTTGCTTCTTCCTCTTTTAGTGAAGACACTTTGGTGTCCTATGTCCTGAGCTCTGTTCAGGTATCTGACATAAGGCATGTGTGCTACTCTATACAAATTCTGTGAGAACAGTGTTTTAGTTGTAAGCATTTCTTTCTAGTTATGAATAGGAAAGACTGTTTTTTCCCATTAGAAAAAAATGGGTATGTCCATAGAAAGTACAAAGATTATTATTTTTTTCTTGAAGAAAACTTGTTACTCATCTATGTATAATGCAGATGAAGTTTTGCTACTGTAAGTGGATCAGGCAGAAAAAAGATAATTCAAATTTGGGAGACAGGCCTATTTGCCTTCTTTTTAAATCTAATCAGAGGCCTGATCTCTGCATCACTCAACCTCCTTTCTATAACCTTCATTTGTTCCTCAGCCTGAAAACACCTAATATGTATGTTGCTTGTTTTTCACCCATTTTAACAAATATTAGATTATAATTGTACAACACAGCTTTTTTTTAAAATATTTTATTTATTTATTGTTAGAGAGAGTAGAAGGGAAGAAGAAAGAAAGAGAGACACACACATATCAATGTGTGGTTGCCTCTCGCACCCCCCGCCCCGCCACCGGTGACCTGCAGGAAACCCAGGCACATGCCCTGACTCAGAATCAAACTGAGGACTCTTTGGTTCACAAGCTGGCATTCAATCCACTGAGCCACACCAGCCAGGGCACATAGCTTATTTTTATGTTGTGGAACAATCAATTACAACCTATCTTATCTCTGTGTTTTATAATAAATTATTGAATTACAAAGCTTATCAATGGAACATATTCTCTGGTTGAATAAAAACATTGTTCCATTCAGAGTGATGCCCTGTAACTCAGGAAAATTCTTTCTCATCTGGCTGGTAAGGAAATGCACTTAAACTCAGAGCCACATTCTCTTAGCAATCCTCTCAGCAAGTTTTATCAACTGTTCCTTACATTGTCACTATGTTTTACGTATCCTGAAGGAACAGAGGGAAAGGGTTGAAGAGGAACAGAATAGAAAATGCTTTGCAGCTCCAAAGGGAGTTGAGCTGTTCTTTTTAAAGTGTGAAAGGATTTAAATCTGATGAAGAACTCGTCTGAATACAAATAAATATTTCATGCCCCAGCACATTGGGTAGAAGCAGGTACTAGATCTAGGAATTTGGTAAGAGTTGCTTGATAAAAAACAAAACAACTGAAGAAGAAATCCTAATGTTTGGAGGACAAGGAAGTATTTTGATGGGCCAAGCAAGTCAGAGGAACTGGGAAATGTTTTATTTGTTATGTTTTACATAAAAATTCCTCTGCTGCTGGGATGTCAGAAAAGAACTGAGGAGGCAGGGAATACTAAATGATGAACATCTTTTTTGTCACACTCAGGACAAAAATATTTTTCTGCAATGCAAATTTAGCTAAAATATTCATAATTATGGAATAACACTGCAAAATTGCTTACTGCTGACTGCCTGTGTGCTAGAGGATCTTTCTGGCAGGGCAAGGCATCATGGCATGACAGGTCTGGCCTCTAAAGTCTTTGAGACCTAGCTGTGCATTCAGATTCATGAATGGACTGTGTTGTTGAATTTGTTCTTACTCTTTATTACAGTTTGGCTCTACTTAAGACAAATAGAATAGCTCAAGGAAAACCTAACATACTTCCATTCCTGTTTCTTGGTTTGATTTTCCTAGCTCAAATGTCAGAGAAGAGCAAAGCAATTTCAGGTCAATACTTGCTTTCTTTGTAAACAGCAAGTCCGTGGGCAGGGATGCTTAAATTTCAGCAGCACGTCTGGCTGTCTGTAATGGTTTTGCTGGGTCAGTGCATATCCTTAACATAAAATTTAACAAGCAATTGAGTTGTTTATGTTGTTTTTTTTTGAAATGTCTTTCATGCCACACCAAATGGGGAGAAAAGAGAAGACCAGGAAGCTATTGAATTGCAGCTCACTCAATGAGCATAAAAAGAAACTACACAGAGGAGAGGAAGCAGGTGTATTGTGAAGTTTGGCTTCCTTTGTGAGCATGAGGAAAATTCTGACTTTAAGCCAAATGTTTCTCAGATGAGAGTTCCACAAAAACTTAGGCTATATATTTTCTCAAGTCAAGTGTTTTGATTTATAAAAATAATACATTCACTTGTTGAGAAAATGGAAAGTGAATAATAGTATAAAGAAAAAAAGTAATGTGTAACCCCATACCCATTGTTGAATGTTATTGTATTTTTCTCACATGTTTTCTCAACATTTTACATGGATGATAATAGTATGTATTTCATTTATAATTATATTTTTATTCCTTTGCTCTGCTAAACTAAAGCATTTTTGTTGTCCTTGAAAATTTTCTTCTACTCACAACTTGAGATGAAATCTCATTTGTGTACTTCTTGATGGATTCATAAAATATGCACTAAATATTACTTCATCTCTATTTTGTTGGTAAAGGCAATAGGATCTATAGAAATAAAGGCAGGATAAGGGGTTCAATATACAGAGTCCAGGAGAAGTAGTGTCTGCTTGAGCATGGTTGGTAGTGTATGTGGTTGTCTCGCACAAGATGGGCAACAATTTGAACATGTTACCTAAAATGTCACATGGTGTGCTTGGGTGTGATATTGTTATGTTACAGGATTACATGTTATGATTTTGGAATAAAATATTTTATAATCAAAGGGGCGTTATTTGTACTGGACCCTGTATTTACTAGTTACTATGTATTACTACCAAAGGTAAGTAAAAGTAGTTTGAAATGCTATGAAATCAGATAATAGCTGCCATATTGTTCAGGTTTGTTATGAACAAGCATCCATTACAAACCTGAGAGTAAGCCTTCCTTCTCCATCACACAACCAAGAGAGGAAAGAGGTTGGTTCACAATATTTGGGATTTTGTTGAAAGGTATCTTTTAAGGACAATGTTATGATTCTAATTTAACTGTTCTGGGTGGGGCCCAGGATCAGTGATTTTTAAAATAGCTTTCTGTGTGATTCTAATGTGCAGCCAGGATTGAGAATCAATGATTAGAATCAGAGGAACAGGTGATAGATGTGTGTGTGGGAGCTGGGGGTTGGAGGCTTGGATACCAAGTGTAAAATCTGAGAAATTTAGAATTGAAAGGAAGATAGGTGCCCCACATTATTTGGAAAGTAAAATGCAGTAATGTTAAGAATTTTTCTAAGTTCACCATGTCAGTGGCAAAGCCTGAATTAGAATCTTATCTCTTTTTAAAAAAAATTTTATTGTTGTTGTTCAATTACAGTTGTCCCCATTTTCCCCCCATTACTCTCCTCTACTCTACCCACCCCCATCCCACATTCAATCACCCCTCATAGTCTCTGTCCAAGGGTTCTTTATATATATTCCTTGACTTGACCCTTCCCCTTCTTTCCCCCTTATCGCCCTCCCCCCTCCCTTCTGGTCACTGTCAGTTTATTCTTTATTTCAATGTTTCTGGTTCTATTTTGGTCATTTGTTTGTTTTGTTGATTAGGTTCCATTTATAGGTGAGATCACATGGTATTTGTCTTTCACCACCTGCTTATTTCACTTAGCATAATGCTCTTCAGTTCCATCCATGCTGTCACAAAGGGTAGGAACTCCTTTTTTCTTTCTGTTGCATAGTATTCCATTGTGTAAATATACCACAGTTTTTTGATCCACTCATTTACTGATGGGCACTTAGGCTGTTTCCAGAACTTGGCTATTGCAAACAATGCTGCTATGAACATTGGGGTGCATAGGTTCTTTTGAACCTATTGGTGTTTAAGGATTCTTAGGCAGTAATCCCAGCAGTAGAATTGCCAGGTCAAAAGGCAATTCCATTTTTAGTTTTTTAAGTAAATTCCATACTGTTTTCTACTATGGCTGCACCAGTCTGCATTCTCACTAACAATGTACAAAGGTTCCCTTTATTCCACAACCTCACCAGCACTTGTTGTTTATTAATTTATTTATGATGGCCATTCTCACCTGTGGGAAGAGGTATCTCATTGGAGTTTTAATTTGCATCTCTCTGATGGCTAGTGATGCTGAACATCCTTTCATATGTCTCTGGATCCTCTGTATGTCCTCCTTGGAGAAGTGTCTGTACAGGTCTTTTGTCCATTTGTAATTAGGTTGTTTGTCTGCCTGGAGTGGAGTCATGTGAGTTCTTCATATATTTTGGAGATCACACTCTTGTCTGAGGTATCATTGGCAAATATGTTTTCCCATATGGTTGTTTCTCTTTTCATTTTGTTGATATTGTCTTTAGCCGTGCAGAATCTTTTGATTTTGATGAAGTTCCATTTGTTTATTCTTTCTTTTATGCTCCTTGCTCTAGGGGACATATTGGTGAAAATGTTGCTGTGTGGAATATCTAAAATTTTCCTGCCTATGCTCTTTTATTATGTCCTGACTTATATTTAAGTCTTTTATCCATCTTGAGTTTATTTTTGTATATGGTAAAAGTTGGTGATGGAGTTTCAGTTTTTTGCATGTAACTGTCCATAGAATCCTCCCTTTTGATTCCTATTTCTGCCAAATGTAGTCTCATATGTGTCATGTTCTACAGATATTACTAAGGGTTATTTTTTGTTGTTGTTTTTCATTTAATAGAAGATAATACTTTGTGATTTCAGATTGTGGCTATGGGCTAATTAGTTAAGATATTTTTATTAAAATACTTTCTTCTTAATCTCTTAAATAAAACATGTTACTTTCATTTTTACTAAATCTACATTTCCAATATATATTTTTAAAATTCCAGAATGTATAATTTATTATAAGCAGTTCATTTGCAAAGTGAGTCCTGTTGGCCAGCATTTCATTTATTGAATAGGAAATCCATTCTGTAAAGAGACAGAAAGCCTGCAGTGCAGGCACAAAAAGTATTTGTGTTCTGCTTTTCTTTTTATCTTCTCTCCCAGTGTTTCTTACTCCTTCATGCTTCCACAGACTTTGGCATACCCCTTGAATGCAAAATCAGACAATCCTTTCAGTATTTTTATAGCAGTTGTGCAAGGGTTTGAAAGTTGTCTTTTAAGTAGATCTTTTAAAAACAGGTCAATTTAATAATATTATAGTTTTATAATGAATTGAATTCATGGGAATTATTATTATATTTTCTTTTTCTTTTTTAAAAAGATTTGATTTATTTATTTTTAGAGAGAGGAGAAGGAAAGGAGAAAGAGAGGGAGAGAAACATCAGTGTATGGTTGCCTCTCACTGGAGACCTGGCCTGCAACTCAGGCACGTGCCCTAACTGGGAATCGAACTAGTGACCCTCTGGTTCACAGGCTGGTGCTCAGTCCACTGAGCTACACTGGCCAGGGCTAATTACCGTTTATTTTTTCATCACAAGTTAATGAATGTCTGTTCTATGCACATTGTAAATTACTTTCAGAATGTCATCATAGTAAAAATAGCAAGTGTTAACATTTTGCCTCTGTGCCCAACTTAGATTTTGTTTATATCATCAACTATTATTATTTCTAAAATATTTACAAATAAAAATAAATGCTAACATGTACCACTACCCTCTGATATTACATAATACATACACACAAAAAGATAATCCAGTTGCTCCAAGGCCCTTGTGACTTGGTTCTTCTCGGTAGTGAATGTTGTTTTCACTAAACCATTTTTCTGTATTGAATCAGTTTACCTTTGCACAGCAGTGCATGTTTTCAAGATCACAAAGTAGAATAAAAATGAAGACCTAGAAATGGAATGCTTTTGGTAACAAGCCTATAAGCCCACTTGGGAGTGAAAGCATGATTTGGGTCTCATTGTCTCTGTGCATCAGATCTAGCAGTTAGAAAAAATACTGCTGTGTAATTTGGAACATTCTGAGAAGTAAAACGTCTGAAATAACGTTTCCATGATTTTCATATATTTAATAATTAAAGACCACTATTTAAATTTTAGATAGTTCTAATAAAGGGTTCACAGGACAGGTTTTCAGTGAAGAGTGTTAAAATATGTAGCTACATTAACTTTATTAAAGAAATGGAATGCATTTATATGCTTTCCTTTTATCTTTGTACTATATACACATGTGTTTATGGGTGTTTGTTGCTGTGTATAGGCTCCTTCCACTTGAAGGGATACTGTTAACAAGGAATACATTTGTTGAAGTTTATGTTTATACTGTTCTCAGCCTTTTAAAAAGCTTGTTAAAGTGTACCAATTTAGCTATGGACAAAAATGTAGATGCTATGCTGCACAGCTGAGAAAAAATTTGCTTACAAAATCCTTCCCTCTCCCACCTCCCTTTCTACTGCAAGTCCCTGGGCATTTCATGTTGTGAATGACTAGTTGTGATGGGCAGTTTGCAAAGTTACCTGGTGATAAGGGAGGGCAGCACAGTGACTGGAGCAGGCAGTGTTTTCTGAGCAAACACCTCAGAGTCTGTGCCCAGACAGACCACTAACTGGTTTCTTCACACAGGGTGAAGCAGATACCTTCCTTATGCTGCGGTCTCTTCCAATGGACAATGGATTCACATAACTCCTAATTTCCAGTTCTGAAATATACATTCTGAGTTTAAGATAGGGAGCTGAAAACATTTCTAAATATTGGTAATAAATTTATATGTGTTGAGATGTTACTATTATTTATTTATCCATGTAAGGATATAACCATACATTGTCATTTAATTTAAAAATAGGAAAACAGACAATCCATCAAATGGAAGCAGATTTTTATAAGCTTTCCTTCAGATTTAGTAAACTGAAAAGTGAGAGTTGTTCTGTAAACAACATAGAATCTGATGGCGTGTCCTTATAGAAGAGGGGTAATTACATGGATAAAGACTAAAATAATCATTGTTTAACTGGATTACATGTTTTAGACATTACTGAATGCAGCTGTATAAAAAAATCCTGTTAGTGCAGTCAGGCTAACAGGAAAAGAGCTTTATTTTGTACAAAATGATCTATGATGGCTTGCTGTAAATAGATTTTATCTTCACATTCTGCTGGTAATAGTTTGTATTATTGAACTGTAATCATAAAAACATTTTGACAATTTTAAAATTAAATATGGCTTCTTTGATAGTTGTAACTGCTTTGTTGAACAAGTATCTTTTCCAGCATACACTCATAAAAACTGTAAAAATAATACTTACTTTCTGCTTTATAACCACACTGTGGCCAAGGCATAATTTATAAAAGTAGTAAATATATATCACTATGAGTTTTTGTTATACATGTTAAAATGAGTTTATATGTACAACTATTCTGAAAAAATCTTTGAAAGTTGTGCCCATGATGAAATCAGAGAATTTTAGGGACTCAGATGCCACTGAAATAATCGCATCAGACTTTCTCTCTCCCTGTTGGGAACTGTAAAGGTATTTCCTGATTATCTTCAAAATAACATCCAAATCTCTTGGTGGTGTATTAAAACTATAAGTGACCTTTCATGACTTTATTTTCTTGCCTCTGTTCAACTTGAACATTTTAGCTTATTAACACCAAACTCTTGGAATGTCCAGCTAGAGAGCAAGGAGCTCTTCATCTGTCTGCTTTTCATCACGAGGTCCCTTTCCCTTCAAACATGGTAATCCCCTTTCTTCCTGACTTCATTTTAAGTTTCAAGATTAAGCTCAGAAAGTATTTTTTCAGGATGCCCTCCCTGAATCCCCAATCTGTTATTTAGAATTAGCATCTTGCAATTGCCTCTGTTTTGTCATCTACTTTAAGTAATGCTTATTTTTTCATAAATGCATAAAAATGCACACATTTGTGTAACATATATATGTATATACAATTCTACTGACACCTTATACATGTATATGTGCATATATCTTTCTAGATTGTATGCTTAAGTATATTTTATCTTTATTTCTCTCTCTACCCACAAACATATACACACATATATGCATATTCATGCATTTATAACTTTGAGTCTTTTTTCTTTTGTGTGTGTGTGTGCTTCTCTGTGTCAAAGACTATATCTTATTCTTTTTTGTACATAGATAAGTAATAACATGTAGCTCAATAAACATTTATTTAATTGTTGCAGATGAGGGGAGAAAGGATGAAAATGTTTGCCCATCTCCACACAGCAGCTATGACAATTCAGTTGTACACTGTAAGCCCAGGTCTTCCTGCTTTCTGGTGTTACATTGTAGTATTATTATTTGCTATTTTGAGCTTTTAATTCTCAAACGATGCTATAAAATCCTCTAAAATATTCTGGACATTCTTGAGTAATAAGAACACACCTTTTCTTTCTCTCTATTTTTTTTTTTTTAGATTTTACTTATTTGTTTTCAGAAAGGGTAAGGGAGGGAAAAAGAGAGGGAGACACACATCAGTGTGTGGTTGCCTCTCCAGCACCCATTACTTAGGACTTAGCCTGCAACCCAGGCACGTGCCCTGACTGGGAATCGAACTGACGACCTTTCGTTTCACAGGCCAGCACTCAATCCACTGAGCCACATCAGCCAGAGATCTTTTCTGTTTTTTAATGGAATTTTTGATCATGTATGATTTGATAAAGGTTTGAAGACCTTAACTTAAATGAACATGTATTTATTAATGTATTTGAAATCATACAAAGCACTGGCATACAGTTTTATAAATTCCACTAATGTAAAAATAATGTGTTAGTATTTATTGAGCAGCTGTTATGTGCCAGCTACCATTCTGATTTGCTTATGGTATTATCTCATTTAATTATACTGAATAATAACATATAACAATTATTAACATAGATATTATTAAAACATTATATGTCATTAATGCATACATATAATAATAATGCACAATAATGTTCTTAGTATATGATATCAAGATTCCAAAGCACACATAGGAAACTGGGTATCAGAGAACTAAAGTGCATGTCAAATAGCAGAGTCAGAATTCAAACCCAGGTCCAAAATCATATTTAATTTAATGTACCATGCTGCCTGTACTGAGAGATTGGTGAAATTTACTGCCACTTTTCAGATTTCGATAGTCTACCCAATCACAATGGAATAACTTAATTGTAGAGTATGTTGTGGTAACTATGATTAAAACTCTTCCCCAGAGGTAAATGATAAATAAACTAAAAGAAAATTAAATTTGAGCATTCAGCATTCCCTGAAACACCTTATAAATGTGAAACATGCTAAATTTTATGTATGTAACTTGAAAAAGATTGAGTCATTTCAAAAATGTTGTCATAAACTTTAAAAAACCCTGTTTTTCCCCCTCCTTTTTTTTTATTTTGCATCTTCTTTCAGTTGATTCAAAAGTCAATTAATTACCATCAGCGTGACCTGAGGGCAACAGGAAATTGGGTCCAAATTAAAAAGAAAAAAGAGGCAATTTGTTTCAAGTCTGAAAGTTTAATGTTCAATTGAAGTTTAATCAGAAGTGACCCATCATTTGAAAAGTAGAACATCAATGTCTTTTTAATTTCACTGTCTTTAAATGAAGACTTGGGAAAATCAAGATAAATGATTATTCTCAAATGAAATTAAGAAAAGATGCTATCAGAAATCAACTAAAAGCATATTTTTTATATTTTTTAATTCACAAAAGAAACAGTTTATTCTATATTGGAGGTTAGATAATTTTTTGATGTCAAGCTTAGTATATTCTTTAGAAACTTCTATCAAGAGACAAATGTAGACATACATGTTTTATCCACTGGGGCTCTTTGCTTTAACACCTATTTATTCAATTAAATGGGATTTTTGCTTTAGTGAATTAATTTGATGCCTTTATTGACTTCCACATGAATAAATAAAATGAATGATTAAAATGAATATATTTAAGCTAAAGGAAAACATAAAGATATTCCAGAAATTATTTTCAATCCTTTAAATTAAATCTACCTGTGTTCACAGAGAAATTAACAACTTCCATTTAGCCTTTAGTAAGTAGTAACAGGAATAGAAATACAAAGTTTGCTTAGGGATATCTGACTATTAATGTGAAGTCATTGATATGTTGTTGAATCAAATATCAATTGTGTGGACTATAAGAAGGATAATAGGGAGGGAGATAAGGAAGGATTTAAACTAATCTTTTCAGAATTGTGCTTCTCTTGATTTCTCCACAATTTTACCTACCTTGGGCTTAGTATTGGACAAAAAAAAAGATAAAATGATAATTAGAGTAATACAATAGATGGTAAAATTTCAGATAAGCTAATGTTCCGAGTTTATTTCCAAGGTGTTTTCAGTCAGACTATGAAACATGATGTTATGACTATAAATCCAATCTCTTCCTATTTCTAGCAAAAGGACTTGGAATGACTCCATCTCCCTCAGGATTTGAATAATGCATTTGTTTCTTCTTAACCTGATATGTAGATTCTTTTGCCCCTAACTTCAAGACCTTTAAATCCCTCACTTCTTCCACAGTTGATTAAATACAGCCCTGAGAAAAGCACTGACTGACTTCCACGGAAAGCTTTTCAGAGGCTAACAGGCTCTGACCTCAAAGAAACACTGTTGCTAAATTGACTGGAGACCGACCCAGAGGGACAAACGTTTTACTAAAGACCACGTTAAAGTTTGGATTCCTCAATATGGAGAAAACTTTTTCTTCCAAGATCTGAGAATGCCTATTTTTTTCTACCTTGCAAACTTATCTGTGGATATCCTGAATTTTCAATGATACATAGCATGTTAGTCATTTATGATCCACTGGGTGCTGTTCCCTCCATGCCCCCATGGATAGCTGGTCTGCACTGTTAGAGCTGGACCAGTTACACCTGAAATATATTAGTAGGGTTGGTAAACAGCTGCTGTTGAGCCCCATGAGTGCCTTTCCCCCATCCATAGTGGCTCCTCCCGGAATCTCCTCCATGACTCCAGCTCATAGACTGTGATGTAATTTATAATCACCTATTGTTGCATCTGGTATTTAAGAAAACATCTATCTCTCAAAAGAAAGGAGACAAGTGGAAAAGAAAATGGCACTCTAACCATTCAAAGACTTGAGGTTAGGATATTGCCTCCTTTATTTCACGATTTTTTAAACTTCATATGAAAATGGAGACACCATTTCTATTGCCTAACTAAGTTAGTATCCAAAAGAATCCAAAATATTTTGGGGAGTTTTAGTTTCATATATTCTATTTTAAAAACTAAAATATGATAGAATAGTGCATGGATTTAAATGACTTAAGAAGAGATACATTTTTAACCTAAGAAGTTCAGGACAAGCTATGATTTTATTTTTTTCTCCTATTACACTCAATAGTTTTATTTATAATGTTTACTGTACTGTTTTAAAATAATTTTTATTGTTATTTAAGTACAGTTGTCTCCATTTTCCCCCCACCACGCCCCCCACTCCACCCATCCCTGCCTTCCACCCTCAAACCTACCTCCTTTGGCTTTTAAGTTATGATTTTAAATTACAACATTACACACAGTTCTATATTCATTCATATATAACATATATATATATATATGAGGTGAATATGGGTTTCATTTTTTCTCACCTGCAAAGAGCCTCAAAAGTTTATAAATCAATACTGTCCTGTATTATAATTTACAAGCAGTATGTTATAGACAGTGTATTGTATAAAGATTAAAAACACTGACACTGCCTGGGTTTTATTTCTCAGATTTATTGCTTGGGTGGGCAAGATACTTAAATTATCTGTGCCTCAGTTTCTCCATCTATAAAGTGGGATAATATTATATACTTCATAAGGTTCTTACAAGGATTATTGTATTGAATATTTGCAGCATGCTTTATTAACATTCATTGTTATTTTTCAAAATACATAAAATAGTTTTCCAATGCATATTCCAACACAATAATTGACTTTATAATCCAAACTTTAGGGTATAACTATCTGTGGATATTTTTTTTTACTTTGGAGAAAATTTATATACATAAAAATCTGTTTTTTGCTCATCTGTGATTCCCAAGGGGAGTATAATACCTCTACATCTCTCCCTAATACTTTAGCTAGACAGAGAAGGCATGCCAGAAGTCTAGATATTTAATATTTATTTTAAATTATGCTTATATCAACAATATTGGGAAGTCTGGGTTTCATTACAAGATATCTATTATGATCAGATTATATTTAAGTGTTGGGAGTGCTATGATCTTCTCTAAGTAATATGTAGCTTATTATTGAAAATTCTGGTACATGTCCTACCAATCAGATGTTTTACCTTGACATTGTGTTGTGTAAGTATTACTTCAGTAGTAAAATAGTTCAGGTAAATAGTTTTATTATTTTTTATTGTTTTGAAGTCCTGAAAGTGCCTACTGACCTTCTTAGGCTGAATTGTTAAAGTACACTCATGCACTGCTTAATGATAGGGGTGCATTCGGAGAAATGTGTCATTAGGCAGTTTAATCCTGTGAACATCACAGGGTGCATTTACACAAACCTAGGCTGTGTAGCCTACTACACACCTGGACCGTCCGGTACAGCCCATTGCTCCTAGGCTCCACAGCTATACAGCATGCTACTCTATAAAACAACATGAGATGAAGTCCGGCACAAGACCAAATGATGCTATCCAGGGATGAGGTAAACAGGAGATGTATGGGTCTGCTTGCTGCCAGCTTTGCATGGTTAATATTGCTCTACAGAAACTTTTTTTCTACATAGAAAGAGTAAGTCTAAAACAATGATAAAAAGCATAGTACAGCAAATTCATAAAGTAGCCACATAGTTGATTATTATTCTTATCAAGTATTTTGTGCTGTACATAATTGTACATGCTGTGCTGTTACAGGACTGGCAGGCAGTGCAGTAGGTTTTCTCACACCAGGATCTCCACAAACACATGAACTAGGCATTGTGCTATGATATTTGACAGCTATGATGTCACTAGGAGGTAGATAATTATAAGCTTCATTATGATCTATGGGGCCACCATCTCATATGCGGTCCATCCTTGACTGAAACGTCTGTGGCACATGTCTGTAGTGGAATTATATGGTTGGGTGTTGTGTTATAAGTGTAAATGCATGTATGAGATTCATCTGAGCAAAGCTGAAATTTCAGTTCTGACTCAAGGTGTGCAACCATGGGAAACTTGAATAAATGCACTGAAAATCAACCTTTTTTAAAAATCTCTAAAACTAGCGATATATAGTGAAAGAGCCTAAAGGATTTAATCAGTACTTCTCAGATTTTAAAGTTTCTTTGAAGACAAATAAAATAATCATAAAATTAAAATGCTGAGACTTACAGAGTGTGCCAACTTTAAATTTACCCTTTTAGGCAAAATAAATAAAAAACAAAAACTGCTATCTACTTTCAACTCATTTTATAAAAGAAAACATGTTTTATATTAAAAGACAGGGAAAGAACACAATTTAAAAAATACAGCGCTTTAGTTAAAAATGTAGCAATTTGATGAAAAAGAAAGCTCTCTGCAATATTACTTGCCTTGTTTTGTTATGGCCTAGACTTACAGCACCACTGTGGACAGGCCAGTAGTGGACAAGAGATTAAATAAGAATGAGCCAAGTGCTTGGTTAAAACCCTGCCAGTGAGTAAATGGACTTCCTTAGACAGATCTCTTTGTCCTTCTGAGGCTCACTTTCCATCACAAATTGGGGACAATAATACCTTCCTGACAGAGTTGCTATATAGAGTAATAATTTTATACATTATTCTAAGAGTTTTACATACATTAATTCATTAAATTCTTAAATTATTTTATGACAGGTAAAATTATTTCACTCATTTTTCAGATGAGAAAGCAGAGGCACAGGATTTTAGGGAACTTGCCAGATATCAAGTATTTAATAAATATTGTTAAACACTCAGTAATATTTATTAATATTATGCATTTCTTATATGTAAATATCTATTACAAAGAATATTTGATCATTTGTCATAGATAAATATATATTTTATATTTATTTCATAAATGGTATATATTTTATATAATAAAAATGTATTTATGTATTTTAATATGAAAATATTACATATTCAAAATATATAAACATTCCATAGGTATTATTATCTTTAAATTAATTATTATATTTATTTATATGTATACATTATCATATTTATTTTTTAATGTAGAGAACACTGTTTTTATTGTTACTATTGTTATTAAAGCACCTAATATGGACATATTTTATTATCTGTATTCATTTATATTATCCTGAGTTCAAACATGAGGTTTCTTGAGCAGAGAACAAAGTCATTAGATACATCAATAATGTCATTGGCTTCCTACACCTCATTTTCTTCTCTGTCTGGGACAAAGCAATAAGAGCCAGGTAAATAGGCTTTTATGCTGCAGCAAAGTAAACATACCCTGGAAATATGAATCTGAGAGTTTATATGCACAGTGACCTCCTCCTCTCCCAAGGGAGGAAGAGAAACTTTCCCGAAGGCAAGCACGTCCTTGGAAAAAGAGGGATAGGTCTAGGATTCTTATCCTTTGAAATATAAAGTTATATACAGGGTCTGACATAAATAATACCCCTTTGGTTACAAATTTTTTATTAAAAAACCATAAACATGTAATTTTGTAACATAGCAATATCACACTCAAGCCCACCATATGACATTTTAGGGGAAATGTCCAAATTAAAATTATAAATTATTATACCCATATTTTTACCCTGCCATCCATACTCAAGCAGGCATTACTTCTGCCAGACGCTCCACATTATGAAATGTTCTGAATGTAATGTAATTGAATGTTTCTAGGTTTCTGGGTTTATGCCCCTTTTAAGTAAAAAACATATGCCCGGGGAGGTACATCTCTCCAGATTCCCATAACCATGCAGAAATACACAAGTGTCCACTTCCTGATAGCACAGTATAGTAGGCAGTCAATACATGACAGCCACAAAAATAATTATTATTGATCCATAGTTCTTTAGATAGACTGTTTTAGTTTTTATTATTCTTCTGATAGGCCAAAGCTTTTTGGTTTTACTTTAACTTGCAGTTTCAGGAGAATTAAAGGATGAGGAGATTATGTGTAATGCCTTCATTTTATAAATCCTTTGTATTTTCTGATATTGTTTAGTAATTAACACCTGTTGAATTAATAAATATTATTCTTTGAGATTACTCATATCCTTTACCTCCCTTTGCTGTGGATACCAAGAAGTACTTCATTGAGTTTATTAGTAAAAACCATTTACATATAACACTCATTTAGCTTAGCCTTGGAACATGTAGATACCAGAAAAAGAACTAAAAGAATTATCTATGGCTCTGTTTATTCAACAGCTATCACAAACAGCTCATTAATCAGTGATTTAAGTGTAGAACTTTATTATGAATTATAAACCTTAAAACCATCTTTATTATGCAGTTTAGTTTCACAAACTTCAATCCTTCTTATTTTTGTCTTGCTATTTTTATAGTGTCCTCTATATTGTCTAGGTCTGACTGCAAATTTGGACATTCAAGATTCAGGGTTAATGATTGTAAGTAGCAGCAGGTTAGAGATAAGACCTGAATCCTAATTCAGACTACACTACTTTCTAGCAGAATCTAGTCAGACCATGTCTCTGAATATTAATGTGTTCATTCACAAATTGAGGATAGTAATTTTACCACTTTGCTGATTTTAAGCAGTTGTGGTTATCATATATTGAATATAAAACAACATGGAAAACATTAAAACTTTGAATAAATTTGTAACAGACCTTACCAAAACTCACTCTAAAAGAAGGACAAGAAGAATCTATTTGAGATAATAAAGCCCCTTATCTGTGAACTATTTTAAAATATTATTTATACACAATAAAATGCACAAATCTTAACATTAGATAAGTTTTGAAAATTGTATACCTATGTAAACACCTTCCAAAACTAGAAAATACTTTTGTTTTGCAGCTAATGCACAACTACTTAAGTAGAACAACTTTTATTTCTGTCTCATCTAAAAATTATCTTATAAATACAAATTTCCTTAATTTTAGTTATTCTTGAAAAGAAGAAAAGCAAAACTTAAGTATGAACTATAATTAAAATCTTGATGACTGTTGTTAGAAACAACCTTCTCAGGCTTTAGTATAGAAACCCCATTGAAGACACAGTGATTGTACTGAACTGAATGGTGGTCCCCCAATGGAGATATCCCCTGGAACTTGTAAATATGAGCTTTTATGGAAAAAGGATCTGTTCAGTGAATTATGTGTAGAACTTTATTATGGATTTTAAACCTTAAAACAATTTTTATTGTGCATTTAGTTTCACAAGCTTCAACACTTCTTATTTTTGTCTTGCTATTTTTATAGTTTTCAAATAAGATCATCCTGGATTACCTGGGTGGGTCAATCCAATTGGATACTTATCCAATGAGTATATCAATAGAGAAGAGCAGAAGACACAGAGACAAGAGTGTGTAAAGACACAGGGAGATATGAGCTATGATAGGCACAAATAAAGAACGGCTAGAGCCACCAGAAGCTGGAGAAAGCTAGGAATGAGTCTCCTCTAAAATTGCAGAGAATGATCACAGAGATGCAGGGCTGCTGGCAAAGACTATGGGCAGCAGAGAGTCTGCAGGTAATCAGCAGTTGGTTTCAGAAAAGGTTGCCAATTTCTAAGGTATCTTTCTATTTTATAAGCTGATACATTTGGGGTGGAAGCTTGTACTACAAGGTGTCACAGCTTCAGACAATTCTATTTAGGAGTGACTAAATAAATAACCATGAATATGAATATTTTGTCTTTCCTTCATGATGTGACACCATGCTGTATTGCTCTCTTGCACAGTGTTAACTATATCAGCAAGTTGGTTACTTTTTCCTCTTCATTTGCTGGGAAGAAAGCCTGAAGATGTCTCAAAGTGTGAAAGATATGATATGAAAAGAGATAACTTATCTTTTTATAATTCATTTGTGGTATTAATAACAATTCTTTATAGAGGTACTGTAATGAGATCTTAAAGTCGTGGGCTGACAATTGGGACTTTGGATCCAGTCATTTGTTAAGTTAACTTGCTAATACAACCAGTCTTTGTGAGGTTCCTCCACGTGTGCCTGTTCCTTTATGCCAGGCATGGCCAGATGTTGTTCTTCTTCTATTCATAATGGTAGCCCAGATGTGGAGGCATTAACAAATGTTACTCATTTGCTTTACTGTATGGAATAATTAATGATTATTAAGAAAGCTTAATAATTTATCATTTTTATTGGCTTTTTTGTTGTTGTTTGCTATACCTTAGCTTTTCTTGCTTCTTTATCTGTCTGTCTGAAAAGCGTGATGTAAAACAAAAAGTCAGAGGGTAGGGTTCAGGGACTGGGTGAAAAAGGCGAAGCGATTAAAAAAAACTCATAAAACTCATAGGCAAATTTTTTTCTAAGTGCTAGGAAATAGAGGAAAGTAACTAAGAGGCAGCTTCTATGACCCTCGTGTGATTGGAAGAGTTGGAAGAAGCTTGAAGAGTACCTAATTCAGTTCCCTCACTTTAGGCATGACAAACCTTTGCCCAGCAGGCTCACCCCAAGAAAGAGACAAGATAAGGAGCCCACTGGGGTCCAAAGGACACAATAATGATGCTCTGATCCAACTGCTGCTGGACAGACTGAGTTCTGATACAAAGTTGGTAGGTTGAGCCACATCCCAACAGGCAAGGCAAAAACAGAGGCATGAGCTGGGGAGGAAATTCCTGCAAATGAGCATCATAAGAGAGATTTTTGTCAAGGTAGAAATAAGCATATAGTCCTAAATGCATTTTTTAAAATCTGCAGGGTTTATGTGTTGTGTTAGTAATGTTAATGTTACCAAAAGCTGCTGGTGGGACTATTAATGTAAAACTAGCTAACTAACTAAATATATAAAAATATGGGGTCCGAAGAAGAGAGAGAAAAAGAAAATGTAAACACAAACTTCGTAACAAATGATGTGTGCTCCATATTAATGGGTAAGACAGGCACACTTTCAATGATTAAGAGATAGAAGGAAAGATATGTAGAGGAGATTAGTTTGAATGAAGTCTAAAATATGAAGACTGTATCCTATGAAAGTATTTTGTTGGCATGGAAGAACTTCAAAACCAAAATTGCATCATAAGTATTGGAATGATTCAAATTTGTAATGCTTATATTGCAATTATTATCTCCATCTTAAAAGTATTTTACAAGAAAAAGGCAAAACTTTTAGGAAATGTATACACACAGCTTTAGTATTGACTCTCCAATAACTCTTCTGTGACACTGTAAAAATTATTTAATCATTTGAATTTTTCATGTTTTATTTTGTATATTTTGGTTGAATTAGATTTCTAATGTGTTATCCAGGTCTAAATTTAGGATATTAGATCAATATGAATAGAATTATAAAGGTGTTTTGAATATTTTTAAGAAAGCTAATGCTATTGATATTCCTATAACTTGAAAAAATAATCAAAATGACAAAAATGAGTGAATTCAGAATATAATGTCCTAATATTTTTCCACATTTGACCCTTGGATTGTTATACTTCCATTCAAACTCCACATTATCTCAGGTCCTTTTTTACTTGAATAGAGATGAGAATGTTATGTTTCAAAAATTATGGCTGTAATTACTTTTATTCCTTAGGCCAACACATTATGAATGTCAGTGCCATTCAAAGCCTGAGAGTGTTTTGATTTCATATATTAAATTTAAGTATTGATGTGTATATTCTTTGCTTGCAGAAAAGAGAATATTGCAATGAGGAAAGTGCGCATGGGGCTTTTTAGATTCAATTTTATTTAGTCTAAGCAGGGAGTCTTTGATTATATCCTTTAAACTGTACATAGTGTTTCTGCTGCTTATGTAGAATAGACTACATAAGGGAATTGGAGGAAACTGGAGCAAGAGGTGGGGAAATCATCTTTTCTTACTTAAATTCAAAAGCTATGAGGAACTTGGGCCTTAAGGAGGAGGGATGGCATAAGACTGAAAGTGTGGGCTGTGGCATCAAGTAAACCTGGGTTTGAATCCAGCAGGCTCTACCATTTACTTACAGAATGTTTTCGAGCTAGTGTCTAAAACTCATTGTTTCTCCATTTTCCCATCTGTAGAGAAGGCAATTCTAGTTCCCACCATAAAAGTGTGTGGATTAAATTAGGTGATATAGGTAGAGCACTTAGCTCAGTGCTGATATATGGGAAGCACTGTTATAATTCTATTTATTTCAGGTTATGCTCATTGAGTACCAACTACAAAGGCATGTGCAGAGTGCTTTTGCTTATTTCAATACCCATTAAGCCTGCATGAACTAAATATTTTAAATGATTATTTCTGAAAAAAAAATACCACATTCCAGTGGATACTTTTCATTCTGTGGTCTTTCTTTACTTCCTTTCAAGTACTGATTACTCATTCCCAGATATTCTCTACCCTTTTGACTCCCATGAAACCACGCTCTCTTTACTTCTCTCTGGTTATCCCATCTAGAATGTTTTCATGGGTTTTGTTTTTATTCTTCACCCTTAAATTTCAGTGCCATTCAGAGATCTTGTTGTCACTCAGACATCTGTGCTGTACAAAAAATAATTCTCAGTCTATGTGTGGTTAGCCCACTTTACATTTTAACTACCGTGTACATCTTTCTCAAATTATTGTTACATCTCTAGTCCAGAATGTGGTCTTGAGCTATATTGGTCTTGAGCAATATAGTAAGTTGTCTTCTGGGAAAGTTTCATGCAGATGTCCCCAAAACACCTCACCTCAAATGTCTAAAATTTAGTGTCTTTCCTAAACCTTTATGTGTTTCTATATTTTTTAAATTAATGAAATGTATTAATTTCACTTATCAAACTCAGTTTATCAAACCTAGAAATGCTTTCAATCTTTACTGCTTTTTAAGACTTTCACATCTGGCCCTGGCTGGTGTGACTCAGTGGATTGAGCACTGGCATGTGAACTTAAAGATCTCCAGTTCTATTCCCAGTCAGGGCACATGCCTGGGCTGTGGGCCAGATTCCCAGTTGGGGACGTGCAAGAGACAACCAATCGATGTTTCTCTCCTTTTCCTTTTTCCTCTCACTCTAAAAACAAATAAAATATTTTAAAAAAAGATTTTCACATCCAATTAATCACCATGTAGGCAATACTACAAATGTTATCTCTTAAACATTTATCAAACCCATCTCCTCCTATCTATTTCTGCTACTATGATATTGGTTTAATCTCACTCTTTCTCACTGTAATACTGCAATAGTCTTCTGTCTACATTTCCTGTTTTCCATCATGTCTTTTTCAAAATTTATCCTCACAAATGTGTCAGTGTGTGATCTCCTCAGTACACACTTGAACATGTCACTTGATCCATTCAACTCCCCCCAAGACTTCCTGTCACCTACAGCAATGGTGTTTAAACTTTGTTTTCACAGTTGCAGATTTCAAAGGAGAAATGTCATATAGAGTTCAACATACAAGCACATATTTCTAGTAATTTAAATTTTAAAACTATAATTCTTGGTTATATAGAAAAGCAATTCCTGACAAGTGCAATAAAAATCAAACACCATCCAGTGTTATTGTAGTCCTTTCCTCCACACTGAGCACTTTTCTATGTTTTGTTTCTTTGCTTGATCCTGACATGAACTCTCTGAAGTAAAAAGGACACACACCCTCACATTTCAACTTTATGGATGATAATACAATACTGAGAGATTAATAACTTAGGGTTGCCTGATGATATTAGACTATTTTATTTTTTTTTAAAGTTCAGTACCACTGAGGGTTTTTTAAAGATTTATTTATTTATTTATTTATTTATTTTTAGACAGAGGAGAGGGGAGGGAGAAAGTGAGGGAGAGAAACATCAATGTGTAGTTGTCTCTCATGTGGCCCCCCTCTCCAAGGGACCTGGCCCACCTAAGCATGTGCCCTGACTGGGAATCGAACCAGTGACCCTTTGGTTTGCAGGCTGGTGCTCGATCCACTGAGCCATACCAGCCAGGGCATATTAGGCTATTTTAATAAGAAAAAAATACCCAGTCTTAGAAAGCTCATAGTATAGTAAGAAAAACAGAAATATCACAAAACTGTAATAAACGATGACTAAAAGTAAGTATAAAGTGATAAAGAAACTCTGCCACAGAAACACTGAACTCTAGTAACTTGGTGAGAATCGAGGAAAGCAAGAATAGAAATAAGCCTGGTAAACAGGTAGGAGAACAACCCAGACAGAAGAAATGACAGAAATAAAGGGACAGAGTTAGTAAAAGTAAGGGTGCATTCAAGGTTGGTGAGTAGCCTGCTGTGACATAAGTAAACAGTATATGGGAATTGTTTAAATTATTTTATGGGAATGAAAGAACTGTTTACAGGTGAAAGACAAAATATGGGTTGGGACTTATTTAAGAAAATGTCATACTAAGGAGTTAGGACTTGTCCATAGACAATAGGGAATGTAGTTTGGGTAAAAGTAATAAGTGGACGATGGCAATGAATAAAAAGTTGGAGAAAATTGTGTAAATACATGGACTAGATGGGAATTGGCTAGGACAGTTCTTTGGCACATGGGGTGAGAGAAATTGGAGTCAAGAATAGCATAAAATCTCACATCTGGGCAAAATATAGGTGTTATGCTCTCATCCAAGTTAAATGAATGTGTCAGTGGGGGTATGGATGATTAAGACATGGAGTGTAAGTTTTATACACTTGGAGGATCTGTAGACAAACAGCAGTAATAAATTAAAAGCAGAGATCAGCCTAGAAATAAAGATTTGGGAACAATCAAGCCTGAAGTTGACAGTTAAAGCCAAAAGTGTATAAACACACGTAGTGAGCCTGTGAAGTCTAAGGGCAGACTACCGCAAAACAATAATAAGCCTTAAAAAGGAAAATAAATTCATTTACAGGTGGAAAATAATATACAAATGGAGAACCAGGTGAGTCAAATAACAGACTTTAGGTAAAGGGGTTGGAAGAAGAAAGGTGTGCTAAGTATTGTTAAAGGTTATAGAAAAGACATATAAATTAGGGACTAGAGAGACAAGTTAATACAGTAGATCTTGAAAAGCTTTTCTTATCAACATTTTTTTATAACATTCTTATTGTTATCTCCAACTGGCAGGCATAGGGTAGTATGTTTTCAATATATTAAATTATTCAAAACTGCTTGGTTTCAGCCTATCAATGAGTTGTTCTAAACAAAAACACTTTTACTTCCCTCTCTTCATCGACAGATTGGAGATATTATTAAGCAGCTATCACTCATAGTTAATGTAATAGCAGCAAAAACATTTTTAAAAGCATACATACTTACTGTTAATCTTTTAATTATTTTGAAGTCAAACATATATACTTATTAGACAATTATTTTTACATTTAAGTGCATATGTGACAATAATGTTTGAACTATTATGTGTCCAGATCCCATTAGATTAAACTCCGTAAGATTAAGAACAATGTTGCATTTAATGCAGCAGCTAGCATGTGGTAAGAGTAAAATGAGTATTTTTAAATGGTTAAGTAAAGCAAAGCACTAAAAACAAAGACTTGTACAACAAGAGATAGCTGAAGGACTAAGAAGAGAAAGATGGGGATCATATTGCAAAATAAGGCACATGTGGATAATTTAATATTGTTCAGCTGCTCAATAATTGAGAGTTCAATAAAAACCTCATTAATTATAACTTCTAATTTATATTTTTATGGGATTATTTAATTTGAGGCTGGCTGATATTTTACCTTTGCACTACTTGGGGAGTTTTGTTTTGCTAAGTAAACTAATAAGATGACATTATTTCAAGAAGTTTGTTTAAAACTAATTATGGAGCCAACTTTTTAAAAACTTCAACCTTAATTATTAAATGGAAATGAATACCACAAATTACCCATTCATACATTCCCTAAGGTCAGTTCAAAGATATCTCTATTTGGTAAAATAAACATATCTAAAGGCAGACTGTGCACTGTTTTTTATAGGATTATAGATAAAGTTTTTGGATTTCCTTTCCTTGGAGGTTCAGCCTCCTATCTACCCTAATCACCACCCTATCACTACTATCCTCATTGTCATCATTATGATATTTATTGTTTTTTAAAAACATCATCAAAGCCATTAACATAGTGTCTCCTTTGTGGCAGGCATCAGGCAGCTCACATCTTTGTGAAGTACACAGAATTATTCACATTCCTTAAATTCAGTAGCTAATCCTTTGGAGATTAAGATGACAATTATTAAGTGGGAAAACCAAAGCTTCAACCTGTTTTTGTGTTGATTGACAAAAATACTTGACAAAACCCTGCTGGTACACAAAATTAAATTTATTACACCTATAGCACTAAGAAAAAATACCACTTGTACTGACTTCTTTAGTTTACTAGGGTTGCCATAAAAAAAATCACAGATTGAGTTATTCTTGTAACAGAAATGTATTGTTTTAACTCTTCAAAATTATCAGGATTAGTTCCTTTGGGGGGTTATGGCAGGGAATCTGATCCAAGCTTTGTGCCTAGTTTTTATGGTAAGCCTTACAAAGTGAAGTACTAATTGGAACTGGAACTAGTTGAAAAATTAGTTTTGATTGCCAGGCAAAATTAAGAGAGAAAACATAAAACAGGTTTTGATAAATAAGCTCTTTTTTGACGGGTAAGCCTTTTGGTTGATTTATGGTCTTATCATCCAAGGTACATACATGCTGGAGCAAACAGCTACATTACTTTCATTTGGTTTCACTGTTGCTCAAAATAAGGGGTGAAAAGTACACCTGATCACAGAATTGTTTTCTATATATAGGGAATTCCAGTTCCTTTAGTTTCGGTTCTCCTCTGTATGACTTCAGAGTTTATCAACTACATCATCCTAATGTTCTTTTCCACCATTGGTGTACCCCAAAGTAGTCTCTTCTGGTGTTGGATTGTTCTAATAAATAGCTATAACAGAATTCAGCATAATTTGGAACATTATTGTGGTCATTGTTGGCGCAGACTGGATAAATGTTTCTTTTCCATGTGAGCCCTCAGAAAAGTCATATATCTATCTATCTATCATCTATCTTTTTTTATTTATAAGGAAATCCTGATTATTTCAGGTTTTCAAGTAAAAGCTATATTTATGTGGTAAATAATAATCATTTCATGGAATGCTAATAATGTTGATAACTATAAGAGCATTGTTTTAGATAGTGTCTTAATCTATTTAGTTTGCTATAACAAACATTACAGACTGAGTGGCTTATAAACACCATATATGGATTTTTCACAGTTCTAGAGTCTGAAAGTTTAAGATTATGGTGCCAGCATGGTCAGGTGAGGGCCCATTCCAGGCTGCAGATTTCTTGTATCTTTACCAGAAGGAAACAGCTAGGGAGCTCTGTGAGGCCTCTTTCAGAAGGGCACTGATCCCAATAATGAGGATGAAATCCTCATGTGCTAATTACCTCCCCAAAGCATCTATTTTTTAACACCATTACTTTGGGAGTTAGAATTGCAATATATGAATTTGGGAGCGACATAAATATTCATACTATGGTAGGTAGTAATGTTATCATTATCCCACATCTCCTTTTATCCTGATATTTTTCTACCCCTGAAAGTACAAAATGACTAATTATTGTTTCTCTGATTCACTGCAACCTTCTAACACTAAGGTTCTGATACAACATATTACCACTTTATTGATACCATTTAAAGCCATGAGACTGTTCTACCCAAAATATATTTTATTGTTCTTTTAGAGTGAGTTTACATGCTCACTTTTGCCTAGAAATTTTTTTTTTAGTAATCATGTCAATTTAAAACATTGCATTCTACCAGACTTAAAACAGAATTTAATATATTAAATAAAAATGGGGTTTCAGATGAGGGTTTTATAGTCAAGGTATCTTATTCTACATATAAGTTTGCATTTTAGAAAAGGAAAAGAACTACACAGAATTATCTCTTCTGAGTAAATAAAGAACATTCTTTTATAGATACAAATAATGTCAAAAATTAGAAATTTCTATGCATTTTAGTTTAAAAATACTCCATGATTGGTTGTTTCAATTAATAAAATGAAGTCCAACAATCAACAGAAACCTTAAAGCAATTTAGAGTCCTTTTGAATCTTTAAAGAAAATCCAATAAGCACTTGAAAAACAAAATCAATGAGGAGTTTTAAATGTTTTATTCTGCTTTCCACAGGATCCAAGTTTTCTCTCCGAGGCCCTTTTTCCTAAAAGTGCAAAGAAAATTGAAGAAATGGATCCTTTTTTCAAACTTCATGAAACCATTACCAAGGTAGGCGAGGAATACATTCATGAGCAGGTTGGAAAAGTTTTATTCTTTTTTTGTTGGTAGACAGAGGAAAAGAAAATAACCAATAGAGAAAAAGCTATATATTTTTTATTGATAGTATGTACTAGAAAGGATAGAAAGTGTCTTCTATTGTATTAAGGAGTAAAGATGATAAGCAACTCAATATCATTGAGACTAATAAGTAAAGATTTGTATTTAAAATAAATCTTTAATATAATAATTAGCTTTTTTCTTAATCTGAAAAAAGTAGATGTGTGGTATATTCTCAAGCATACCCCTAAATTTTATATTAAGAAAAATACAAAGTGTGTCTTTGAGTTTCTGCATCTTCAAAGTTTTGTTTCAGTATTTAAACTAGTTGGTTGTTTAAGGTACTTTTATTTGCAGTTAAAAAAAAGGCTCCTGTCTTTAATAATAAAATTAGACTGCATTTATAATAAATTTAATTACTCTAAAATGTCCATACCAATTTTTACTGGAAAATAGTTTATAGAGAAAGTTTACTGGAAAATAGTTTATGGAGAAAGTTTACAATATGGAGAAAATTAAATTCTATAGTATGAATCAAATAAATTTAATACCTGATATCATATGAATTTTTACATTTATCAGCTATTTCTTTCACCATTTATTTGCTGTCTATTTGTTAACCTGTCATAACCTGTCTTTGGGGACAAAATTTGTAGAGAATATTGGCATTTCAGAACATTTAAAATAATCCATATTTATATACATTTAATTGAAATTGACAACTCATTCTTAAATGCTTTAGTGAAATTTTAAAAGGCTATGTTTTCATTAGAAAGAGCAAACGTGATATAATGGATGTAGTGAACTGAACTCAAAGTGTGGCAACAAAATGAGCTCAAAATGCCAAGGCTAGATAGAGTCCTAAGCTTATCTCTAACATTAAAAGCTGTGTAAGGTTAATTTTTTCTTAACTTTAGTAATAAGAGGTGTTTAGATCACATTTTGCTTGAAATTCTCCTAAGCTCTAAATATCTGCATCTTAATTACATTTATAACATTTTACTTTTCAATCTACTCCAGTTCCTTGACTCAGTTTTTAACATCTCCATTTTTTAATTATTCATTATTATTTGGATTATAGCAAAGTAGAAGTAGTTCCAAAATATTGACATTTTAGTAGTCAGAATTTTAGTTGCCTTCCTGATACATGGAAAAATTATATTTAGATAGAAAGATAGGTAGATAGATGAATAGGTAGACAGACAGATAAAAAGAGTACATAGCTGTGTATATTTAGATGTGTGTGTGTCTCCATATATATATTTATATATATTTATATACATATATAAATTAAATAGAAATGGTATCTTACCATATATCTATATATATATAATATTTATTTATGGTATATAAATCCATTTAAGTAGATGTTAGAATAACTCTATGTCTATAAAAAAAAATGAAACCTGTGTAGGTGCAGAAGCAAGAGTTCAGGGACTTTTTTTAAGGAACACTTGTAATTTTTCAAAGTGAATTCTGTTTCCCCAGCCTTATGTTTACCTTTGGAAACCACTCATGTTGCAAAAGCCAAAGGAAAACACTGTACTTCGAAAGTTTAATCTTATTTCACCAGGATGCGTAGAACCATAAAAAAATATTTAATAGATACTTCATTTTAAAATCAAATTATCTTTGATCAGGAACAAAATAAAAATATAAACATAGAGTGATGAAATATAGCATATATCATGAAATATGGGCCATGCAATTCAGTTCTATCTTGACTACTAACCTGCTATATTATTTGTAGAAATTTATTTTATTTTCTGCATCAAAAAAGGAGTATAGTTATAAGAACATTCTTTACTAGGATTCTGTGATGTCGAAAAGATGATATATAAATTTTCTCTAGAGATATAATATGTATGCTTGAGAATAATTATTAACACATTTTAAAAGCTACTTCTATGTAGGTAATATATCATGGAAAATGCATTTGTAACCTATATAATCTTATTAATGAATGCCACCCCAATAAATTTAATAAAATAAGAAAATAGAGAAAAAGATCTAAAACTTACTTCCAAAAAAAATGCTAGTTCTAAAATCTTCAAAATAAGCCCTTACCTGCCTTCTCAGAATTGTTTTTATTTTAAAGACTAAAAGAGAATAACAGCATAATTTAGACATGAAATCATATAACCAAGCTAATTAATTAAATGCTGAGAACACACTGATAATTTAATGTGTACAAATGGAGCATAAAATTTAATTTGTGAAGAGTTAAGATCTTTAGAATATTTGTTTCAATAAGGAAAATGATGGTATTATCACAATGTATCATGAGTTTAGTGCACTCCTGTGCCACCTAATATTCGGATATTATGGAAATAACACTTGACTTTGAGTAACAAGTCCCACCTAGGTATAAATTCTGCCACTGTTCATTATTTTAAAATGATATGTAATATGGCAAACATTTTGTAAAATGATAAAGCACAATTATTGTTGCTATTATACCCATATGAAACCATTTTCAGAGTTACACCAATACTAAAACATTTAAATAAACTAGAAGTATTGAAAATAGTTTTTTTTTTTAATTTATTTCTTTATTTTTTAGAGAGGGAAGGGAGGGAGATAGAGAGAGAGAAACATCAATGTGCGGTTGCTGGGAGCCGTGGCCTGCAACCCAGGCATGTGCCCTGACTGGGAATCGAACCTGCGACTCTTTGGTTCGCAGCCCGCGCTCAGTCCACTGAGCTATGCCAGCCAGGGCTGAAAATAGTTTTTTATTCTTTCAGCAAATGTTAGAAATGGATACACAACACCATAGCACTATTACATATTTTATGTTATCTAATTAAATAAATACTATATATATAGTATATATAGTATTATATGTAATGTAAATATTCATGGAAACCAACCCATTATCTTTTCCATGCAATTTATATTGTATAAATTGTTATAAATCACAAATATTATTTATGCCAAATTAACATAATTTCTAAGTGTTAAAAAAATATTTCGTAATTGGTGCCTTTCTGAATTAAAAAATCAATCATACTCATATGTGGAATGTGAGCTGTGAGTCCTTGTCCTTGAAAGTAGTTTTCCAATGTCCTGTAGTTCTTTTAAAAAATATTTTTTACAAAGTTTAAATTTATCTTGGCATTTGTCTTTTTGATATAAAACACGGAACCAGAGAAAGTAATGAATGAGACTGAGACTTGATTCCAAAGGTCTAATTTATCACGGCTTCACTGACAGTCGGATGGTGCTGGGTGGAGTTGCCAGAGGGCCGCACGTGCAGCAGCCATGCGGAAGGTGTTTACTTATCCTCTGTAATTACCTTAAAAAATAGCATTTGTTTTTTAATTATCATAAAAGCCAAACTAATTCCTCTAAAGGTTAAACATGAATAAAATACCAATATAAATCTTAGATGCTTAATCCTTTAATAAGTGAGGAGAAATCAGCATGGATTTACGTTTTGAAATAGGCTTATTTCTCCTTCTACACCTAGGAATTTCCTAGCTATGTTTTTAAATCTCCAGCACTTAGATCATAAATTGTTATTAGTTATCTAAGCATTCTGATAGCCCACCATAAGCCAAGGATAAAGCAAAAACACTTGAAATACAAAAACAATACACAGGAGTAGGTCCAAGCCCGTAAACAGGTGAGCAAATCATTTCATTATAACATACTGTAAATGTGATAGTAATACAGACAAAGTGTGGGAGAGAAGAAGATGGAGCTTCTGCCTTTAAGTAGGAGATTTGAAGAATTTACCAGAAAGGTAACATTTGAAAAATTCAAGTAATTTCAGCTTATTCTGATGTCAGTGAGTTTTCTTGAACACTTCTTTAAAGATCTAATAGATTGTTGGTGGTAGTCTGTGAAACATGATGTATATTTTGGAAAACAGATGTGAGAGATAATTTTTAAGACTGAATAACAATATGTGATTTACTGGATATGAGGAGTAAAGCAGACTGAAGAGTAAAAAATAATTTCAATAGTTCCATCTTGAGCAGAGTTGATATTATTTAATTAACCACATTAGGGGCTGTTTTGGAAAAAGTGGTAATCAGTTTGACATTGCTCACGTGGATTTTTTGATGATCTAGGCCATCCAGGCTGATATGTCAAGGAGTTCGATACTGGAGGCTGGCACTCAGAAAGAAGTCAGATCTAGAAATGCATTATCTGATATAGTAACCAATAGTCATATATGGATTTCAATTAAATACAATTATAACGTTTATTTTCTCAGTTTCATTATCCACAATTCATATGCTTAGTGATAATATATGGCTAGTGGCTACTGCACTGGACAATGGAGAGTACATAATATTTTTGTCATCACTGATGATGCAGATAATATCACCCTGGCAACACTCATGCTGACGATGAGGGAAAGGGAGGAGACAAAAGATCCAGGTTGGAGTGGTTTATATAATACAAAGGAACACAAAGAATATTATAAAGAGAACAAAATGTTCAAAAGCATATTCACCCATCACCTCACACCCATTAGGATAGCTACTATCAAAAACAAAAACAAAACAGAAAATAGCAAGTATTGGTGAGGATATAGGGAAATCAGGAACCCTTGTGCACTGTTTGGGGAAATGTAAAATGTTATGGGACTGTAGAAAACAGTAGAAACATTTCTCAAAAAATTGAAACAGAATTATTGTATAATAGGCCATGTCTACTTCTGAGTATACACTCCACAAATTTGAAAGTGGGGTTTCAAAGAGATATTTGTATATAAACATTGATAGCAGCATTATTTATACTAGCTAAAGTGTGGAAGCATCCCAAGTATTCAAACATAGATGAATGGGTAAGCAAAATATGGTGTACACCTACAATGGAATATTATTAGGACTTAAAAAGGAAGGGAATTCTGACACATACCACAATATGGATGAAACCTGAGGGCATAATGTTAAGTGAAATATGCCAATCACAAAAAAAAATAAATAAGTACTGTAGGATTCCACATATAGTTGATACTTAGAGTAACAAAGTCATGGAGACAGAATATAGAGAAGTGGTTGCCAGGGACTAGGGGAGGGAAGATTGGGAGTTATTGTTTAATAGACATAGAGGTTGTTTTATAACATGAAAAATGTTATGGAAATAGATGATGCTGATGGTTACACATTATGAATGCATTTAATACTATTGAACTGTACACATAAAAATGGTAAGTTTTATATTGTATACATTTTATCATAATAAAATATTGAAAGAAAAGAAGTATATTTACCCAATCAACTGCTCTTTCACTATAACTTTTGAACCAATTATTTTAAATTTAAAATTATTGTTTTCTTCATTTATGACTGATGCTCAGTTTTTACTGTTCTGTACAAATAGCTTCACATGGCTTGTTACCCATTTCTTTGTTCTATTTTCAATAGATATATCACCTTGTGTTTATCTTACATGTTTTTGAATTTAATATATTTTATTCTTATGTTTTGCTTGAATTTTGCCATAATAGACATTCAGTGTTGAGGACTGGTAAGTTGTATTTGAAACAAAACAAAACACTACAATTATATTTAGAAGAAAAAGACTTTAAAATTAAAAGCAAATCTGGAAGACTAGGGTGGCAGAGGAAAGGAACTATCTGTCATATAACTGGATAAATGGTACTTCTCTTCTGGAAACCCCAGTATTCCATGTGGCATTTTTAAATCTCTGAGTGTAAATGGTACACCCAGTAAAACAAAGAATACCTCATACATGTGGTACCGTGGGAACCAACAAATTACCTGATTCTGCTTGGAGCTTCCTCCAGAAATAACAGTTTATTAATTCTTTCATTAATTATTCCATCTTAATCAAGTGTTTTTTATTTTAATTAGTGTAAGATATAAAATGTTGATATATCCTGTCAGTGTTCTGGATATTGGATATTCTGATAGGCTTGTAGTGGTATTATTGTTTTAGTTTTCAGTTCCCTGATGATACATGATGTGTAGCATCTTTTCATCCTCGTCATCTGTAAATCTTTTTGGGTAAGGTGTCTTTTGCCCATTTTCTAAGTTGGATTGTGTGTTCTCTTGATTGAATTTTTTTTAATCTTTTTCTTCTTTTCTTTTTAAAAATATTTTATTTATTTATTTTTAGAGAGAGGGTAAGGGAAGGAGAAAGAGAGGGAGAGAAACATCAATGTATGGTTGCCTCTCACTCACCTCCCACTGAGGACTGGACCTGGCCCCTCAGCCCAGGCATGTGTCCTGACTGGGAATCAAACTGGAGACCCTTGTGTTCACAGGCCAGTGCTCAGTCCACTGAGCCACACCAGCCAGGGCCTCTATTGAGTTTTAAGAGTTCTTTGTGTATTTTGAATAATAGTACTTTATCAGATGTGTCTTTTTCAGACATTGTTATTCAGTTTCTGTCTTGCCTTTTCATTTCCTTAACTATTTTGTTAAAAAGAATAAATTTAAATTGTAACGAATTTCAGTTTATCACTTCTTTCTTCCATGGACTGTCTTTAATGTTGTAACTTAAACATCACCAAACACAAGGCCTTGTAGATTTTCTTACATGTAGTTTTGCTTATGTTGCCCAGCTGTCCTTACCTGCAGTCTAGTTTACCCACTAGGGCCCATAGCCTATTAATCATAGTAGTCTTAAATTCCTGGTCTGGTTAATTCCAACATCCCTATCATGTCTAGATTGATGCTTGTTCAGTGTCTTCAGTTTGTGTTTTTTTGCCCTGTAATTTTTCATTGATAGCCTGATATAACATATAGGTAAAAGGAATGGCTGTAAATTGGCCTGTGATAATGTAGTGGTAAGGTTTGGGGGAGGGGAAGTATTTAATAGTTCTATGATTAGGTCCAGTCTTGTGCCTCTCTCTCTCTCTCTATCACTCTCTCTCTCTCCCTTCCTTCCTCCCTCCCTTCCTCTCCTCTCTTAGGTGGTAGAGTTGGGTATTTCCTTTTAATCAGGTCAAGAGGGTCTGATGAAACCCCAAGTGTTGAGGCTCTGTCAAGTACTTTCTCCAGGCTTTCTTAAGAACAGAATGCTTTGGCATATTTTACAATGTTTCTTTTCACCCCTCCCCTGTGCTGGAAGCCCAAGGGGATTTTTCTTTGATACTTACTGTGAGGACCTGGAAGTGCTCCTGGAGGAAAAGTGTGGGTTTCCTCCTACGACTGGGTGCCCTGGGTTCTAACTCTCAGAGCTGTTCACCATCAGCCTCCAGCAATTTTTCAATTGCAGTTCAGGTTTTCTTACCCTGGCACTGGTTGCTGCAGAGGTTACTTTGGTAAATCGTGAAGTTCTCTTTCTGTCTCTCCAGCTTTGGTGGTAATGGTTTGACCTGTGACCTCACTTCTCTGATGAATCTAAGAATGGTTGACTTTTAAGTTTGTGCTGCATTTTACTTTTTGTTAGGATAGAGTGGTAAATTCTAAGCTTCTTACCTGCTGAACTGGAAACCAGATATCTTTAGTAATCATTTGATATCATAATTACTTACAAATCATTTTTAAATGGCTATATATTTCAAAAGCTATATTAAATATTTTACAACTTAATATTTCAAAAAGCCAAAAAATAAAATAAAATAAAATAAAATAAAATAAAATAAAATAAAAAAATATTGCTTTAATTACTTGTAGCTCATACATCATCTCTGCACTATTCATAACTTTGAAAGTTTTCCCATTACTGTTTTCTGTAAGAAAAAGAAAAACCATTAGAGCCTGTCAGTTTCGAGTCAGCATTAAATGCTAAAGCGTGAATTTTCTACAGGGTTAACATTAGTCACTTGTGTTTAATGACTCAAAGAATATTCTTTCCTTTATTATTAAAGAAATATTGGAGATGGTATTCATTTTCCACCTTCTTACATTCAATCTCTGAAAAGCTTAGTATGCAAAAAATTCATAACAACATATCGTATTGTAATTGATGAATTTTTAATCCAATATTCTATTAGCCCTGCACAGTTCTCTATATTGAATTTCTGATATTCACTGAAACACTTGTGCTATTGTTTGCAACAATTGGGGAAACATTTTTATTTCCAGTAATATTAAAACACTGAGTGTTGATTTAGTTATTATTACCACAACAATGAAATTGTGTCTGCCAGAAACCTGCCTTATCTTTTCCTTTGGAAAAAAATGTGACTAGAAGACATTGTTTGTTTTGTCTTGTCCCTGTGTAACCACCTTCTGCAGATATACACTTCCCAAGACCAAGTGTGCCTCTTCCAGCAAAATATCAGTAAAGTCAATTTAAGAAAGTCTCATCCTGACATAGGATACTCTGATTGTAAATTTTATGTTACATTAATATGTTTTTAACTAGCATAGGATTTTTGAAAAACACTGTTCCTAAAAGGACATGCCACTCATGCATTTCTTTCTCTTCTTATTTAATGTCAAAATAGGGATCTTTACTAAAATTACTGGGATATTATAATATCCCATAGAGAAAGTAGAAAGATAATACGGTATTTATTCCCCTGATATTCATTGAGAAAGTGGCACAGTGAGATTAAATTTCAGAAAACAGTATTCATGTAAAGCCTTGTAATCAAGGTTAGTAATTCTTACATAGTATTCGAGCAATGTAGTTGTACCTGACCTTACTTGTAGCTATACATTTTTACTCAGTTTTGGAGTGGTGTGAATAAAGGTTAATGAATGGTGTCTTCAAAGATGAAAACATTCAAATGATTCTAGTTTTAACCATTTCAGTTAATATTAATTGCATTTGCCTGTCAGTCATTCTTTAGAGATAATTCACTAAGATCACTTTAATTAATGGAGTCATATTCTGCTATTATATTATTTTAAGCACATGACTTAATGAAATATAAACCTGCAATTATTTTAAAATGTCATCATTAAAATATGTTTGTACTGGTTGTTATAATATTAAGATTCTTAGAACATGGTAACTGAAAACTTAAATCAATCTACTCATTCTGTAACTACAGAAAAAAGAGGCAGATTAAAGTATAGAATATTTTTATTTCTGTTGACATATTATTCTCAGCTATAGCTTAAAAATATAGCTTAGGCCCTAGTTAAGTGGTTCAGTTGGTTGGAGTGTTATCTCATACACCAAAATGTTGCAGGTTTGATTCCTGGTCAGGGCACACACCTAAGCTCTGGGTTTGATCCCCAGTTGCGTATGAGAGGCAGCTGATCAATGCTTCTCTCTCCTATTGATGTTTCTCTCCCTGTCTCTCTTTCTCTCTCTTTTTTCTCTAAAAATCAATAAACCTATCCTTGGATGAGGATAAAAAAATTATGGTCAGTAGCTTTATATAAATAAGGAAAAAAGGGGAAAAGACCAAATATCTTTTATTGAGTTTTCTGAATTTCAAAGGCATGTTGTATCCATGAGCTAATAAAATTTCTTATGCATTCTTTAATGGTTAGAAAAACTGGCTATGATTTCTAATCTGAATCAGTAAATGTGAGTGTCTTCCAAGTATCTCTAATGTTGATGTAGTTTTGGGATAAAATATGAGAATATTGTATTCTATGTAGCCAGAAAAGTATAATGCTATTCTTTATCTTATCTATGTGTACCTTTGAGGTTATTCTGAAGGTGTAGATTTAAAGCTTTTTTTTATTGTTAAAAACACTTCTGAATTTTTTTATATCAAATTATTGTTACTATATGCAAAATGTCTCCATAGAGATCTGCACTCTATGTTTTCATGACATGAGCTAAGCAAGAAAATATCCCAAATATGTAATTTCAATGCAGTGATTGTACTTTATAATAAAGAATGTTGGTTGGAACTACTCAGGAGATATAATGGGATATTAAAACTAACCTCTAAAACTTTGAAAAGAAAATATTATAGGTGTGCATTTTCTTCATAAATGTATAATTAAGCTCAATATCTTCATTTACTAAAATTGGAGATAGTGCTGACTGTATTTTCTCTTGCCTAGAGAGGTTTGGTTTATTGTTTTTCATTATACTGCAAAAATATTATAGTTTCTAAAGGCATGCCTTATATCATCAGTTTCTCTTTTTTGTTTGTGTTTTTATTACTCAGAAATGAATTATTATACAATATAAGCTTTGTCAAAATTTGACTCCCATTTTAAAGAGAAGTTAATCATCAGAATAGCTAGTTTGCTACAACATGTTAAAAGAGTTATTACTGCATATTAAGATAGGAATAAGTAGAAAGGTTGTTATTCTCTGAGCATACATTTTTTCTTTTATGGATGAGAAGGATATTTTAAAGTGTGCATTACAGAATATAAATATAGTAGTGATATAAATCAGAATATGAAACTCTATGATTACCTATACATAATATAACAATCTTTTAACACATAGTCAACCTGCTTTAGGGTTTTTATATCTAATTCAGGAATCAGTAGCCTCATCTCAGAAATAACATTTTTGGTGATAACTAATTTTTCTGTATTTTAAATATAAGTCCTTTCTCTTATTTCAGGGATCTTTCAATAAGATGAAATTTAATTGAAGTGTTCATTTCTGTAATTTTTCTCATTTCAAAATAGAAATTCTTTGTCTTTTCATACTATTCTTAGACAATATCTTTCTCAAAAGTACACATGCAAAGGGCAGAGGAGGCAATGGGTAACAGATTAGCTTGAGGTAGGTGGGTCAAATATCCTCCCCTATAAAATGTTCTTTAAACAAAGCCTCAGAATAATAAAAAAGATTTAAAAGACCCAGGCAATAATCACTTATTTAAAATGTATCTACTGTCACACAACAAACCAGAACAATCTGGGCAGTCTTTTGCAGACTGTTATAATAGATGTTGATCAATCTGCTTGGAGGTCCGGGGAACGATATGCACTGCCCCCTACAGTGAATGTAAGAAAAGGTCCCCTTACACACACACACACACACACACACACACACACACACATCATGTGCTATAAGCTAATCCATGATACAAATTTTCAGTGCTACTCACTCTCCGTATTATTTATTCCTTTGAAAACCTTGAATTATATATGTGTATAAGTATGTAGGCATATATGTAAGTATGTCTTCATTTCCACACAAATCAGAATGGCATACTTTTTAAAAACAATAATCTTTGGACCTGCATATTTTGCTGAGTGGTCTGTATATTGTTGAGTGACAAAAATATTCAAAATTGCAGATTTTAAAAAGTAGTTAATATAGCCTACATTTGAATTATGCAATGTCTCTCTTGAAAAAGCTCACAAAAATGGTATTTTGGGATAGAATAAATGTATTTCAAAAATATGAATAATTTTATGATACTAAATTGAATTTTAAGACTGAACAAAAAATAGATTTGAAGAAATCAAACAAAATTTTATTTGAAATATATAATAGTGGAAAAGCAATATTTATTTTTACTCAATTAGGGTTTACTTATTAATATGTCCATTTAACTTAATTACATTTGAAATTAAAGTCTCCTGGAACCATTTAGTGAAGGTTCAAATAGTGATATTTCTGTGTTCTAAAATAAAACAATGATGAACAGTAATAAATATGTTACCAGGTCATCAAGAAAAATAATTATGGTCTACTGATTTTTAAAGAAGCAAGAAAGAGGGTAAACCATTTTAGAATTATCTCCTTCAAAAGTGAAAAAAGTACAAATCAATTGGGATGCTTTTGTTTGCTGCTTAATAAAGACCAACATGCAAACTTGTTTAATAAAAATAAAGGAATTCTAGATCTCTCATGTAACTGAAAAGTCTAGAAGAGACATTCCTCAGGAGTGGCTCAACCACAGCTCCCGGGCTATTTGCCTGTTAGCCTCTCAGTTTTGCCTTTTTCCGTCTTGGACTTTTAGTGGGAGGAAATCTCCATAATGGGAAATGCTGCCAGCAGTCCCTGGAAACATGTTATCCAAACAAGAGATGTGATGCTGATTTCTAGAAAGCCCCAGCAAATGGACACTCTTATTATTATTCTAAATTGGCCTCAAGCTCAATTTGTATCATTCCTGTAACCAGGGAAAAAGTTGTATTGATTTGATTAGTCCTGGTTTACCTAAACTGATCACTGTGGGAAAGGAGTTCAAGCTACCCTAATTAACTTAGAACACTCCTTCCCTTGGAACTGGAGTCAATCCCATTTATAATACTGGCTGCTGCAAAAATAGTACACATTGCAGAGTAGCAACAGTGTTTCAGAGACAACCAACAAATCTACTACCAACTATAACAATAATTTTTGTCCACATATAAGTAAGAATCAGTATTTGGGAAAAGGCAAAACCAGTGCTAACCAATGAATGAACTTCTGCTAACATGTTGCCATGTACCCTGGTATGTCTAGCCACTATAGCTATCTGAAAGGAACGGAAGATGGAAGGAAAAAATATTGAAATACAGGTGAGAGGTACTCATAAAATGAGTTTGATTACTGCATTCACTCCCAGTTTTGTCACATCCTTAAGTATTAAATGGACTCAAAGCTTAGAAAACTCATTGTATTCATGAAGCAAATCATTTTTCCTGACCCCTTGGTAGATATTCAAAGGTAATCACTGTATTCATATGGAGACTCAGGGGCGTTCTCAATATATCACCTGAAACAGCCACTAAGAACTGGCTGGATTTGACACATGAGATAAACTTGCTGGCCAACCTGGGTCTAAAATGCTCACCTGTTATAACCCTTTACTTTTAAGGTAGTGGTTAACCCTTAAAAACTTGAAGGAATCATTGAGTTAAGGAGACCCACTATGAGGAGCTCTGTAAGAGCTTCAGTTGAAGTAACTAAAGAAATATCTAATATTTTGAGTGGTGACTTATGTTCAAAATATGAGGCACTATTAAAATACAAACTATTTTAAAACATGCATACTTCCTTCCCACACTTAAAAGCTTGCTATTCTTGTCAGTGTGAGAAACATCTGAATGCACACCTCTGTGCATAATAGGTTATTGAAACATGTCACTTCATTGCTTACCCAAGGACATCATGTTTAAATGGTTTCCTTTACTGAATAAGTGGTAATTAATTAATTTAGACTTATCATTAATGTCCATTTCAATTTTAACATATAGTATGTTTTACTCAATACTCCATTATTATCCTTAAAATAAAATAAGCATACAGATGTTGATACACTATACACTCTAAATATCCTTCATTTTGACTACCAGCATTCATTCATGCCCCAGCTTGATTTCTCAGGTCTCAGTCTAATGGGTGTTTGTCATTTAACATATGTCTATTGTTGATCAGCTTGTCAAACAAAATTCTGGAACTCTTGTTTTAGTGATAGTTTATAAGAGCTTCTAAAAAGCCTAAAATTTCTTCTTGTCATATGTAGGCCAAAACAGAAATGCCAGAATTCAATTTCACTATTAAATACAAATAGGGGAAGCTTCAATAAGGAACATGTATGTATAAAGGACACATAGACAAAGCCAAAAGGGTGTAGGTTCAAGGGTGGGGATGGGCAGGGTGGGGGGCCCAAGGTGGGGTGAAAATGGAGACAACTGTACTTGAACAATAATTTAAAAATCAATCAATAAAAATAAAAATATATACATTTTAGTTAAATGCTTGAAATATTAGTAATGAAACATTTTCTGGACTTAGGGACTGAAATATCAGACACACATATTTAAAAACCTATAGAGATATTACATGTTTAGAATATATATTACATATTTAGATTACATATTTAGAGATTACATATATAGAGATATTTATCTGTTTAGAATATATTAAGATCAAGTGTAATATATAAAGGATGGAGGAAGAGTACAAGAAATGTGTGGTATCTGAGTAGTGTGACATTGAGAAAATGGTGATATGTATTAAAAAACTTAAGAACACATGGCAAACATAAAAAGAAGTTTGTAAACTACATAAATAAACAAAGCATTTGTATAAATAGTATATGATTCATTACTTTAAATCATAAAAATTTTATCTAAACACAGGAAATTTATTTTAAAAATATTAGTCATAACTCCTAAAAGTCAACCCATTTATATGGTAGAGAGGCATGTATCTGATTCAGATAACTAATTTCCAGGGCAATGGGAAACAAAGAATTCCATGATTCCTTTGCACCTTTTCTTACTCATTTACTTCTTCAGCAAAGAGCCAGTAGGACAGATTTTCTTACTGGAATGGTTGGTCATCTATTTCATTCATATCCTTCAGAGCCACATAGGGACAATCAAACCATCACTTTCAGGAGATTTTCCTGGTTTTGGTGAGTTCATTTGGAAATCGACCAGTTTGGCTCCCAGTCATGTTTGGAAAATGTAGTCACTAGGCATAGGGACCATGTGTCTGAGGTTTTCAGAGCTGCCACAAGATGGCTATATTCTGTCAATCAGGAACACAGACAACTTCGCTAGATAACAGGTTATGAGAATACAACCTTTGTATATTTTTACTTTGACACATAAATCGAAGTATTTTACTTTAAAAATAAATTATGTGATTATTTTCAGATTAATTATTTTATTCTGAAGAGATTAAAGATATGTCATTTGGAGAAATTGAACAAGAATAAGAATATAGGCATATATTTATATGACAGTTATTTTCCAAATGAGTTAATTGAAAAAAGTATCGTAATTTCACAGAGCAACATTTTTACTGATATGTCCCCTAGAGCAAGGGACATAAAGGAAAGAATAAACAAATGGGTTCTCATCAAAATAAAAAGCTTCTGCACAGCTAAAGAAAACAGTATCAAAATAAAAAGAAAACCAACTGTATGGGAAAATGTTTGCCAATGATACCTCAGACAAGGGTTTAACCTCCAAGATATATAAAGAACTTACATGACTCTACTGTAAGAAGACAAGCAACCCAATTAAAAATGGGCAAAGGACTGGAATAGATATTTCTCCAAGGAGGATAAACAGAGGATCCAGAGACACATGAAAAGATGCTCAGTATTGCTAATTATACTAGAGAGATGCAAATTAAAACCACAATGAGATACCACTTCATACCAGTCAGAATGACCATCATAAACAAAACAACAAACAACAAGTGTTGGAGAGGTTGTGGGAAAAAGGGAACCCTAGTGCACTATTGGTAGAATTGCAGACTGGTACAACCACTATGGAAAACAGTATGGAATTTCCTTAAAAACTAAAAATGGAACTGCCTTTTGACCCGGCAATTCCATTGCTGGGATTATATCCTAAGAACTCTGAAACACCAATCCAAAATAATCTATGCACCCCATTGTTTATAGAAGCACAACTTACAATAGCCAAGTGTTGGAAGCAACCTAGGTGCCCATCAGTAAATGAATGGATCAAAAAACTGTGGTACATTTACACAATGGAATTCTATGCAGCAGAAAGAAAGAAGGAGCTCCTACCCTTTGCAACAGCATGGATGGAACTGAAAGCATTATGCTAAGCGAGATAAGCCAGGTGGTGAAAGACAAATACTGTATGATCTCACCTTTAACAGGAACCTAATCAACAAAACAAACAAACAAGCAAAATATAACCAGAGACACTGAAACAGAGAACAGGCTGACAATGACCAGAGGGGAGAGGGGAAGGAATTTTAGGGGAAAAGGGGAAGGGTTTACAGGAACAAATATAAAGGACACATGGACAAAAACTAGATGCGGGGGAGGAAATGGGAGGGAGGTGGGGAGCGCTGGCAGGGTGGGCTGGGATGGGAGTAAAAGACAGAAAATTGTACTTGAACAATTAAAATTTTTTTAAAAAGTATCCTAACTAAAAATATGACAAAATATTCACTGTCATTTTGTAATATTTAGGCAGCTTTGTAACAAAAAAAATACAAGTTAAGCTAGAAAAATATACTTCTTTTCATAATTTAAGTGCCAGATTACTTGTTACCAATACATGCCATTACAAATGAAACAAAACAAAATTTAAATTTTATATTTTTATAAAATGTATTACATGTATGAGACTGTATTCATCATATGTATGTCTATATGCATATCTTTGAGGATGATCAAAATATGCCATTTAGCATATTACTGTAGTTACTGTTATCCCATTAAATGAGAGTTAAATTTAAAAGCCTGATCACAACTTAATATTAAGATTTTTTGTGGCTAAAGTACAGCATGTATACCTCTTATTATATTCCATCAGAGGCATGTCTTACCTCATTGCAAGATCATCAGTAATTCCAAGATTGATTATTTCATGAGAATAAACATAATCTCTTCATTGTACGGCTATATTCCCCTCTTTATCAGAAAATCTTATCTATGACCTTACTTTAGCATAATCAAGTGTTCAATTCCCTATTATAACACTCATGGAAAGAGAGGTTACACTGCTGTAACAAGGAACTCCAAAATCTCAGTGGCTTAAAATAACAAACTATATTTTTATTCATTTAAAGTTTGCATTTTTTCAATGTGTACTGAGTCAGGATTACCTAGCTATATCAATGCACTCTTTACCATCACCAAAGTGGGAAAAGAATGAATGGGTAAATATGCAGTGGCTCCTATATGTTTGTGCCTGTAAGTGACACATCTTGTTTCTGTTCTTACATCATTGGATAAAGCAAGTCATGTAGCTATGCCTAACTGCAAGGAGACAGGGAAAGGCATTGCTGCCATTCATCCCAACAGAGAAGAAACAGAAATAGTGGTGATCAGCACAAGCCATGTTTATTAATAATTTACCTAGCAGTTTTAATGACAGTGGGGAATTCTTATCTGAAGCACATTTTGCTGAAGATTGTAAAATAGTGATTTTCTAATTCCATCATGTATTTTGTACTTATTAGCTAATATTCTTATATAAAATCAAACTGTTTTGTTATCCTAAAATACAGTTTTTATCAAAAGTCATTTACATATTTAATTCTTTCTCTCTGACACATATTTTCATGGAATTCACGTAATAACTCCCTTAAATGATAATAATGAATGTTTTGGTTTTCTCCCCTTTAAGTGTTTTATATATTAATCAATTTTCCTAAAATCCATATATCTCCATTAATTTAAATCATTTGTATTAGATGTTCAAATTATCACAACTTTGATTTAAATAAAAAGACTCTTTCAAGCTTGTCCTAAGATTTTTTGACATGACTTCATTGATTATTGATGACTTCATTGATTATTGATGACTTCATTGATTATTGACAACTTCCTTGGTTTTTGGCTGGCACAGGATTTTCCTTTTTTTCTCTCTCTCTCTCTCTTTTTAACATTTTTTAAATTTTAACTGTTGTTCAAGTACAGTTTTCTGTCTTTTACTCCCATCCCAGCCCACCCTGCCAGCGCTCCCCACCTCCCTCCCATTTCCACTCCCCCTAGTTTTTGTCCATGTGTCCTTTATACTTGTTCCTGTAAACCCTTCCCCTTTTCCCCTGAAATTCCTTCCCCTCTCCCCTCTGGTCATTGTCAGCCTGTTCTCTATTTCAGTGTCTCTGGTTATATTTTGCTTGTTTGTTTGTTTTGTTGATTAGGTTCCTGTTAAAGGTGAGATCATACAGTATTTGTCTTTCACCACCTGGCTTATCTCGCTTAGCATAATGCTTTCAGTTCCATCCATGCTGTTGCAAAGGGTAGGAGCTCCTTCTTTCTTTCTGCTGCATAGAATTCCATTGTGTAAATGTACCACAGTTTTTTGATCCATTCATTTACTGATGGGCACCTAGGTTGCTTCCAACACTTGGCTATTGTAAGTTGTGCTTCTATAAACAATGGGGTGCATAGATTATTTTGGATTGGTGTTTCAGAGTTCTTAGGATATAATCCCAGCAATGGAATTGCCAGGCCAAAAGGCAGTTCCATTTTTAGTTTTTAAGGAAATTCCATACTGTTTTCCATAGTGGTTGTACCAATCTACAATCCCACCAACAGTGCACTAAGATTTTCCAGACTTACCTTCCCTGGGAAAGACCTGGAATGAGTCATTCCTCCAAAGATCTGGTTCCTTCTAGTGGAGAATGACAGAAGAGAGTGAACCTGGCCACTGAAGGTGCTCATTGCTAAAGGGGTAATAATACTTTTTGAATTTAAATGGGCAGAATGAGAAAATGTGTACTTTAAAAATTCATTTAACTAGCTTTATTTATAAACCTCATAGTGTTTTACTTTATAGTATCTTTATTTTTTTACACTGAAAATTGTCCTCACAGTGTTATTACAGTTACTTCTAAACTCCCAGTCATGAAAGACTAGTTGCATTCACAAAGTGAACTGTCTGGAAGAGTTGTCACTTTGGGTTCTCTGAAGCAAAAAGGAATGAGAATCAGGAGTCAATTTTTGCCAAGGGTGCATGTCATATAGCATGCTATTGGACACTCACAAAGTGTATTATTAAATCAGACACTTTAAAAATCTGTGAGGTAGGATGCCTATTTAACTTTGTTTAGACCATTATTTACAAAATGATGCTAGTTTTCCACAGGACATATTTTAGGAAATACTAGTGTAAAGTAAGTTTTAAGGATAAGTTTCTCCTTCACAATCCAGTCTACACACTGAAGTTAAGACCTTCTATTATTATACATAATGTCAAGTGTCTGATAAGCACATAAAAATAAATTCCTCTACCTTAATGATTTTAGGAACTTTTTCCATTACAGAAAAAGAAGCGATAAAAATTCTATTATTAGATTGAATGAGCTAATATAAAGTAAGGGTTTCTGAACTCTGCTATGAAAGAACACTATAAATAATGTTAATATTGTTTTCTCTGTCTTTGATAAGACTTTTAAAAAGATAGCTGAAAGCATATAATTTGTAATTTTATATGTAGAAAAATTCTTACAGTGTAATAAATTTTAATCCATAGCTATGAATTAATTTTATATGAAATAATTTCATTTTCTGTATTGCCAATAATGTGTGGTTCTATTTTCTTATTAAAGAAATATTTTCTGAAAAAAACAGAAAAATATAGCTGTACACATAAATATACACATCCATACATCCATATAGTAATCAAATGAAAACTTGTAGTAACATTTAGAAACTCTATAAAGAATATTTTTGATAAAACATGAAATAGTGGTCTTAAAAAACTCTAATATTGCATGTTTTTACATTATACAATAGTTAATAAAATGCTAAGTATTCAGTTCTATTAAATATTCATTAAAAATCTTAAATATGTTGATAAGTTTTTTAAAGGCAATTGCCATTTATTATTTTTACATTAATATGGTTTGTGTACATATATTATTGAAAGTTCAAAAATATAAACCTACATATGGGTTGTCCTTAAAGGTGATTAGCAAATGCATCTTGAAAATTGTCTCTAAAATTCTGGCACATATGATGTATGGAATACACAATATCTTTTTTTAAGGTATCATTTAAGCTTTCAAAAATAAACTTTATGGGAAAAGCAATATTTGTTAGTCTAATTTGTGAATTGAAAGCTTTTTTTTTATTAAGCTGTAGGTGTCTATAACTTTCCTTCAGACCTCAAGTATTATATGCAGATTATTTTCTCACTATTTTTTCTTAGTGGCAAATAACTTAGTCTTGAATCTCTAATTACAGAATTTCATGTTATAATTTTCAAAGGGTTCTCTTAGAGAGGGGACTGAAATGTATAATCCTAAATGATTTGTGAGGATTAAGATATAACAACCAACTTTTGGTTGATATGTTTGCTATTTAAGCTTCAGAAGACAGCTCCACTCACTGGGAAGCTCAGAGCTTCCAGATCATGTTTGTGGAGTGCTTTGCACCTGGATCCCTGTATAAATGCAAAAGGTTTCTGAGTAAGATGAGCTTTAGTAGCACTGAGATAGGTGTCCACAGAGGACTTTGACAGTTTGTATGGTATTTTGCGGGGGGCGGAAAAAAGCCCCTGGTCAGCAGCTCTCATTTCTTATCTTGTTAGCGCTCTTGAATTTATTGTCTATAAATTTCCCTTAGAGCAATCAGAGACAAAGCAATTACTTTATAATGTAGATTTTTGGTCTAGATCTGCTAGAGGTTTATAGTAACATTCAGCAGAACATGGCAAGCATTAAAGTTGTGCTTTGTCTTTCCATTGTGTTTGCTGCTAGGTTTCCGTGTCCCAGTTCAAAGGTGTATAACGAGCACCTTGTCTTTATCCCACTCCCATTGTTTATGAATAGACACTGGTGACAATTCTCTCTCTTCACTATTTCCTTTGGCTTGCTCACCTGTGAGAAATGGTCAGAAGATGCAGACATAGCAGGGTGCTTTATTAAGTAAATAAATTATGTAATTTATATAAAACTTCATGGCATGAATGTGCCAAGCTGTTTTACAAACTGGATATGATTCATATTTAAAATACACAGTGTAATGAGAGTTTGGAAGCATGGTACTCTTGTTGGCAACAATTCCAAAGAAGCATTCTAAAAATCAGAAAATTTGATTTATCTTATTTTCTTCCAAACTTTAACCGTTGTTGAATTATAAGGAATACTTTACTTTTGAATATGTGCCAATGTCAGATGTATTTTAAACTTTTATACTTTGCCAGAAAATGATTCCACACTGTTATTCAACTGACTCTTTTAGTTTTACTCTTCAATATCTTGTCCAGCCCACGTGTACTGTAGAGAACTTTCCTTAGATCCAAAATCTTTCTATTTCAAAAACATTGTTACTAAGCCTTATTGTATTTCTTGAAAGCAGTGCAGCAAAAAGTATTTTTTCTCTTTGTGAATTTCAACTCCTAAAATAACAAGGCTAAGCTTTTACTTTTCCAATAAGAAGAATCAAATAATTTGCCTATGGTCACTAGCTTCTCTTTTTATATCTTCAGTTGCCCCTTTTAAAATCTAGTTACACATATTTAATTCAGAAAACAAAATTGAGTGTTTTGAATGCTAGTGAATACGTCTGTCCCGCAGAAGTAAGTTGCTATTTGCCACAGAGCTAATTCTTTTGGCAGAAGCTTGATTCTTATTGTCTGCATATAATTAGTTAGCTGGATGCCTGTAAAAACAAGATAATTTCTTTAGAAAATCTACAAATGGACCACAACTACAGAATGACATCAGCAATTTATTTTGTAGGCTTATAACCCACTGTATTCTGTGCTCCAACCTCAGTGCCATCATCTCTTAAATCTAAGACTGCTTGTTATTATTCTTTGTGGTAAAGATAGTTCTATAAAATAAATACCACAAAGAAAACATATGAAATAGTCCCGTTACTAAGAGGAAGTCCCAGGCTGCAAACCTCTACTGGCTTTTTGAGAGACCCTCAGTGAAGAAAGATTTTTGCTGGATTTTTCCAGCAAATTTTTCTGGCAGATTTTTCTGGCACCTGCCAAGCTCTCCACGGCCTCGTTAGTGTCCCTGAATGCATAGTTGGTGTGTGTATTAGTCTGCTCTGGTGGCCATAACAAAATACCACAGACTGAATGGCTTAAAACACAGAAATTTATTTTCTCATGGTTTGGTGCCAGGGAAGTCCGAGATCAAAGTGTCAGTGATTGATGTCTGGTGAGAGCCTCTGTAAATACTACTTTACCACAGAAGACTAAAATCCCTTAGTATTTTTTTATGTGAAACATGTTTCTCTTCTCTTATCAAAGATCTTTGGCATGTGAATGATTTGATGGATGCAGTACAAAAAAGAACATTAATGAGAGTTTGGGTGTTGCAACATGGTATAGATCCAAATGTCTGGGCTATTGGAATCATGAAATCTCGGATTCAACCCCTGGTTCTCGTTCTTGCAAGCTGAGTGACCTTATCTAATTTACCTAACTTCTCTGAGTTTATCCCCTCATCTCTAAAATATGGATGACAACAGCAGGGTTGTTGGGAACACACACAAAAATTATTAGAAGTAGTTTGAATTACAATGTCTATAGAATCATTTAAGTAGCCTTTGAGGATTAAATGTGTTTTCTTCTTTCATTCCTGGAAAATATTTCTTTGATATATTGTGTAATTTATACATTCACTAATTCAAAATTATACTGCCTTTAGCTTAGTGATATTTCTCTTGATGATTGAAGATTATTGAATCAGTAAATTCAATAATCAGTGGATTATTGAATCCACCGTAGCTCAGTGGATTGAGCACGGGCTGCGAACCAAAGCATCGCAGGTTCGATTCCCAGTCAGGGCACATGCCTGGGTTGCAGGCCATGGCCCTCAGCAACCGCACATTGATGTTTCTCTCTCTCTCTCTCTCTCTCCCTTCTCTCTCTAAAAATAAATAAATAAAATCTTAAAAAAATTTGTCATATGCTTTAAGTCTTTTTATTCAATGTTATGGGATTAGACAAACATATAGCATTTAATGATTAAATGATACAATCTACTAAAACAAACTTATGTGGAAAGTGACTGGTTGGTTTCACTCTAATTCATTTTGGAGAGGTTCTTATCACAACCAATCCAGAGAAAAAGAGGGCTCAGAAAATTTCTATTATTTAAAGATAAGATAGCTACAGTCACTTGGGGTACATAGGAAGAACATAACAGAAATAGGGATTCAAATATTGTTAAGAGTTTACATAAAGTTCTCTCTTCACCATAGCCCAAAAGATTATTTTAAAGTATGAATATGTTTTTATCCCTTCAAAATGGAGAGAGAGTAAGCTTCATCAAACATATGGTGCATATATTTGAAATATTTCCAATCCATTCATTAGCGTTCTGATAAAGCTCTGTAATATGCTTAGGTTCTTGTTTACCACATTTTAAATTTTGTATCAAATATTAGGTATGACTCCCACAGCCAGTCAAAGGTCATATGACACTCTGCACAACCAGTGTACTCAATTCATTTTCTATTCCATAGATTTGTAAATGTCTTGTACAAGCAAAGCAAACAAACAAAAACAAAAAAAAAGAAGCTTGCTTTTGAGAAGCAAAACTTCATTCTGGCTTTTGATTGCCATGATTGCTCCTGACATAAAGTTCTTACTTCAATCAAAGTTTATAGTTCCTGAACAGAAGAAATAAAATGAGACACTGTACCCCACATTTCAATGTGATGCTAGCCTGTTTGCCTTTTCTTCATTCTAATAATGTAATAAAATGAAGAAAATTATATAAATGTTCTTGTGCCTAAGAACATCAAGAGCATAGTAGGTTCATGATACATTTTTTCCTGTAAGTCAGCCGGGCAACTGCTCGGCTAGCTGCCTGCTGAGCAGCCTGACACCAAGGAATAAGCAAGAGTCACACACAGTAACCAGGCTCTTCACTCAGCTTTTATTGAATGCAAGTTCACTCAAAGTAGAACATCAATGTACATTGATATTCTACTCACACTCTGAAATCTAAGAGACTTATAACACACACCCAGCAATCAATGGGGGATAAGGAGCCCAAGTCCCAGAGTCTCAGTCTGTGGGTCCAGGAGACAGCACAGTGGGCAAGGGAGCTGTCAGCATCTTGCAAGGAAGGATCTCTGGAGCCAGGTGGGCAGCAGGGCAGGCGAAGCCCTCAGTCCAGCAAGGCAGAGCCTCCGGTGGCCGATGACGAGGGAGATCAGCGTAGTGTGGAGCAGCATTCTGGTGTGTGGAGCTTGGCTGTCTCAGCAGTGGTCTGGAGCCTGCCTCAGTTATACCTTGAGAGTGGTGCACTCCACCCTTCTGGGTATTTTTAATAAATGCCTTGGCACCCCCGAGGCCAAGTGGGGAATTGCCCCAGGAGCCTATGGGTGGTACCTGGCTGATGTGCTTGGCACCCATAATAGCAAGTGGGAAATTTCCCCAGAAACCTATCTGTGAGAGGTCCCACTCCATAGACATGGCTGTTCTGATCACATGTGAAGATATCTTAGGTGTATCTCCTTGCAAGACGTGTCTGTTCTTACCATGTGTGCATATATCTCAGGTGGGTCTCCTTGCCAGATGTGTCTAGCGTGACTTAGGTAGTTTCCCTCTTAAACCAAACTGTGATGGCTGCCTTGCTGACTGTCATGTCTTAGTTGTCTAAACAATCATCAGAGTTCTCACAGTCCTGATCAGTAAAGCCTAGTTTCTGTGCTAATCCTTTTTCAGACATCATCATGGCCTTTAATTATTTGTATGGGGGAAAAAAGTGAAGGAAAAAGCTGATGGCAGGGTAGATGAAATATTCAAGACATTGTTCTTTATTTTGCACATGAGCTTAAATGAAGGACCATTTTTAAGATCTGTTGGCAACAATCTTCTTCCCAACCCCACCAAACATACATCCCATATGGGAGTTTTGGGCTTCACAGATGAAATCAACTGTTAAAACATACCATAGTAAGGATATATCATTGCTCACATTTTCTCATCTTTGAAATGAAAAAAAAATCATTTCTAGACTATGACTTTATGTGTGATTGTAAAGGTGTGATATATGTGCTATACATATATATGATTTTTATGGTGTTATACACTTAAAATTGTGAATATTTTTTATTCCTGGAATATCTGTCAGTAGGTATATTTTTGCCACGGACTTTTAGAGTTGTAATCTTAGCTCAAGAGGACATGGAGAATTACAATCTTACATCTAGTATAATAAACATTAGTATCAAAACTAGTGAGGAAGCACATAGTAAAACTTATACCATTCTTACTATTGGAAAAATGGAAGAAAAGAAAAAGGACAAAACTAATTTTATTGAAAGATAAGCCATCATTTTAATTTATGGTGCTACTTTTCAATATTTCATTGGCTCTTTATATGTATGTATAAAATATATATGAAATATTTTATATTACATGTATAAATGATATGTGTAAATATTTAATGTCTTGTTACCTGGAGTTAGCCAAGCAATAAATATAATCTCAAATGTCTTTGTTACCTCAAGTTAGACAAAAAATGTAAAGTTATTATAATATTTATGTGTTTCTTCCTAAATAATGAAGAACACATATGCTCTTTTGTCTTGGATTGCATGGTACATTCTTTGTGATTACTGAAAAAAGGTGTGATTACTTGAAAATCACCTTTGAAAAATCACAGAAGCATTCATTAGCAAGAGGCATTTCTTCTTACCCCAATAATACTTCAGAGTTGAATATTATAAAACAAAGGGCACTGCAGTTGTATTTGTTTAAAAAAATAAGCCCTTTTAGCCCTGGCTGGCATAGCTCAGTGGATTGAGCGTGGGCTGTGAACCAAAGTGTCGCAGGTTCGATTCCCAGCCAGGGCATATGCCAGGGTTGCAGGCCATGGCCCCCAGCAGCCACACATTGATGTTTCTCTCTCTCTCTCCCTCTCTAAAAATGAATAAATAAAATAAATAAATAAATCTTAAAAAAAAATTTAAATAAGCCCTTTTAAAGTACTTCAAAGTATCAGATCCGGTTGCCATGTTGCTTTAGACGGCCATTATTTTCCTATTTTCTATTTTCAAGGTTTGTCCGATGCCTACTAAAGATGCTGAAATTTACAGTTGGTTCCCTGTGGAAGAAAAATTAATATGAAAAGGAAAGCAAATAATATGTCTTTCTGTGTCTTAAATGGCTTGCTACTTGCATTCTATGTCTATTGAAAGGAGCTTTAGAAATTGTCCATTCCATTACCCTAATTTTACATGTGAAGTGGCTGAGACATAGTTTTGAAATGGTTGTTGAAAGTCATTTGGCTAAAGTTGCAAAGCTAGTTAATAGTAGAGCTGTTTCAACTCCCCATTTTTTTTCAGTCTAGCGTACTAACTGTTCGGTACGTTATACCTTCTCAGACTAAATATTAGGTAAAAGAGTTGTCTTGAGAGGAAGTAACAATCTGAGAGTTTGAATACCATGGCTTTTGTTTCCTGCCAAATTGTGAGTCATCGACAGGCAGTGTCTCACTATTCAAAGGCATGTGAGTGGAAGTTCAGAGACATCTATTTCAGAATGCCAGTATTTTTTTTTCCTGGTGAGAGACAGGCCCTCCTTTGTTTCCTCATTCTAAGTCTCTCTAGAATTCTGGGATTCTGAGTAGTTGTTAAAGAATGATGTTTTTATGAACACATTATTCATATTATTAAGTGAATAAATAATAATGGAATCATAAAAAACTAATTTGAGATTTAATCACTGTAAATTGTGTACTAAAATCAACTGTAATTCTCTACATATGAGATAAATACCAGAAAAATAGGTAAAGACAGAGTTTATTTTTCTAAAATAATTTTACTTTTCTTTTTATAATATTTACCTAGTTTTCAGAATGCAGATAGTAAATGAATTTTCAAGATTTCCTCTAAACAGAATAAGGTTTTCTAAGTGGTAACTGAGATTTGGATAAGAAAAGAAACTGATGAACAAATCAGAAAGGAATACTCATTTGCTGGTTTTAATTGGTGCTTTGGAATTTTGTTCTTTATCACTGTTGCCAGGTTACAATCTCAGCCAAAGAATTCAATCTAATAAGCATCCCAGGAGGATAGATATATTTTTATTAATTCCTTAAAGGCACAAGGTGTGATTCTTGGAAGGAAAGAGGCTGATCATAAATATTTAATGAGCATCCCAGATTCTGAAATTACTGTCTGCCATTAGACTGCTAGATTGAATGAAATTAACCTTTTATCAAGTGTCCATAACCTCAGAGATAGTTTTCATGCATGTATTCCGCACTTGCTGCAGTTGCTTATGCAGCCCAAATTACAGGACCTACAATACTGTCCCTTCAGGTTTTCACAGGACTTCCTCAACTGTATTTAATCACTCTGTGGATAACTATCTGATTTTAGTGAAAATAATCTCATAATCTTATTTACTTGTTATTAACACTGATATATTATTTTTTAGACTGAAACAGTGGAGCTCCTTTGCCTTGCTTTTTTTCTGCTGTTCAAGTAGAGATTGTGATTAGGTAGTATAGAGGAATACAGAAAGATTTCCTAGATGCATAGGTAAAAATTTCAACAAGGTAGAAAATTAATATGATAGCTTTGTTTCTTTGCAAAGCAAGGAACAAGATCATCTATTTTCTGAAATCAGAAATCCTTTTTATTGTTTCATAATTGTCATAGGTATATAATTTTAGTATGCAGAAATAAGAAAAATAGACATTAGAAAATGTATGGATGCATACAAATACTTTTGATTTTGAAAGTTTATTGCAATTTGAATTGAGCATATTATTTTTTAAATAAAATTATACATCAGTCTTCATTTAACTTCAGAATTATCAAAACAACTCTTCCCAGAGTATCCCACAAATAATTATTTTTCATAGGGTTTATCATTTTTCTTATTCAACCAAAGATGTTAGGTCCACATGTACAATGGATGCACACATTTATATTTGCTATATTCTAGATTTAAAAAGCTTAGGCTGCAGAGTGTGGAGGTAAAGGCTCTGGATGCAGATGTGTTTTTTTTTTTAACACTAGCTCTATTGTTTAGTTACCATGTCCCTTTGAGAACTTTAAACTCTCAAGGCTTCATCTGCAAAGTGGTGATGGTAATATCTACCACAAAGGGTTGTGCTGAAGATCATATACCTCACACATAATAAACAATAAATACTAGGTAATCTTGTATATTTATTGAGAGAACCTTTATTATCTTTATTCCTCCAAAGTTAGACTATGAATTAAAAAGGCAAAATGGAAACATTAATATTTCCCAGTGAATATAGCACAATTAATGAGACATCAGATTCAATTCATCAGGTAAGGACAATTCAAAATTATGTTTAGATTTTTAAATCAGGCCATCTCATTCCTTGCATGTTAAAGGAGTAGGCTCAATAAACAATTGGCAATATAAGGTCCATTGTATACTTCCTCAAATTTCTCTGACTTCCCATTAATTGCTTTTCTAGTGAATGGAATGTTGGATCACTATGAAGCAAATAGTATAGATCTCTGTATGTCTCACTGATAAAATCAATATTTTACAGTTAAAAAACAATTTTGTACAGTAGAATTGATTAAATTCAGTATTTATTTAGCTATTAAAGTCCTTCTAGAAGCTTGACATTCTTAAAATAGAAAATTCATTATTTTATAAACTTTAATTTGATTTTAAATGGCTATACCCCATTCAACTAGCTAGCCAAAGAGGGGCTAGGTTTCTGTTTGTAGTATTTGGATTCTTTGTCTTTTAATGCTGTGTTAGTCAGCATGTTTCCAAGGAAACTGAATTCAGCTTTCACCTGGGTACTGCCAAAGACAAATTTATGCTATGCACAGGGTCTGCCTGAATATGACAACACACAATATTAATCTTGTAATTATGAAAAATGTCCATCATGATACTATGTGAGACCCATTAAAGGATTACAACATTTTGGGTTGCTTTGTACTACAGAAATAGCAATATTATTCTAAATTATCACCAACACTAGTGATGCCAAATAATATCAAAGCTTTCTACATCACAAAACCTTTGTGATGAAGAAATTTATAGGGGAATTAGAATAAGAGAATTTTTCATTTTGTCTATTTTCCTATCTATCTATCTATCTATCTATCATCTGTCTACCTATCTATCTATTATCTATCATCATTTATCTATATGATAGGAGCATGAATTACCAAGGATGGTAATGGGGATATATTTCTTCTGCTAAACTTTGTATAATGTTAGAATCAACCTTCTTCATGCTCTAAGGGAAATTATTAGTGTCCAGCAATGTTGCTTTTATTAAATATTAGATACTCTTATAATTTTAAAAATATTACTTTCCTAAGCTTTTATACTAATTAGAAAAAGAAACATAATGTTCTATTATTTGTGATGAAAAAGAGTAGTATAGCATTGAAGTAAAATTATTCTTTATAAAAACTGAAGTCCAATTCTTTTTCAAATTAAAATTAGCTGATGATTTGGAGCATTTACTTTATATTTACTCTGACAAATCATTTTATAAACAAAACTTTTGATTCTAAAATCTGCTAATTTGGGGTGGTAGCTTTTGTAATATTAAATAGACCCACTCTGAGAAAATGTAAGAAAAAATACCTTATCTTTGAGTTGGGTATGAGACCTAAAGAATGTACATAAATAAGTGATATTTGCACTATTGCTTTTTGTGGGATAGTGAATCTCCTTCTAAAGTGAGACTGTTCTCCCATGGTGAGGAGTGAGGTCTCTCTGGGAGAAACAAAGCAAGAAATGAGGAAGTATGTGATTGCTGACCAATAACAGTGAGGACAGGTAAAGCAATAGTTGATGAATTTTGACATTTTTTCCACTCAAGTCTGTTATAGTGTTTTCTAGTGGCTTCTAATTTCTTCTCCTAAACATATGTTCTTGTAGCTAATTATGTCTTAGCACATATCAATTCACTAGACTGAAATGACCTGGTATAATGAGGAGGTAGAATGACCTTTTCAAGCTTTAGGGAGCACACTTGTATCAGTTAGGAGTAAGCTTGCTGAAATACAAAATTATTGGGAACCTTTTGGCTTCTTCTGGAACTTCGCTTAGTTTGCTTTTTTCTTAGATTATGGATATATTTCATGTATGGAATGTCTAATATTTTATGTATTGAATCCAAAATTAATTCATGCTTTCATGAAGGAGCAGAAACATTTAAGAACTATTTTATAATAGGCAAGCTTTTATAAACTATTTTATGAAATATATAACTCTTCATTAAGGTAAGCCTTATGTATGTTTTTTTCAAATCTCCTATGTTAATCCCCATTGCTTGGAGCAATGCCTCATTCTTGAGCACATATGGTGCATCTGCCGAAAGGGACTGAACAAAATATTCATATATTCTATAACTATTCTATTCTAAGTCTCTTTAACAGAGCTAATGAGTCAAGGTTATTTTTTGTAGTAAACAAAAAGCATTAACAAGGAGGTTTTTAATTCAAATGAATTGTCAAAATTTATTGAATTGAAATTATAAGCCTCTTTACCTGCTCCTTTCCACATAAAATATCCTAAATTATTGTCATGTTTACTTTCATTTGTATTAAGTATAAATAATTTGGAATGGAGATGAAAAGATATAATTACTCAGACTTCACTAAGTGGTTTTAATTTTTCTTCTCCATCAAAATCTATCCAAGGTTTTACTTCATTATATTTCCAGCTTAAGATGATGGTTCTTTTACTAATTTCCTGCGACATTGCAAATTTCTCCCTCTTCATTTTGATGGTCCCTTAACTTGTATTTTCATCACCTGGGTAATAAAACTGACAAGTGTGTATATGAACACTGACACATTTCATCGATATATATTGTAGTCAAGGAGAGTAATTTGCCCAAAGATCATAGCCTGCCCAGCAATTTATCTCACACCTGCCTAGACAGACACAACAGTCTAGCTCATCCATCAAAGCTCATGATGTAAGCTCAGTGGAATTTGAAACTTACAATAAGAAAATGAAATTGGTGTAATCAAGATTATATGCAAGGTGACATGGGGTATATAGTTACAAGGCCATATTTTAAACCAATTATTTGCCAACATCTAAACAGTCAAGTTAATTTGAAAATGGATAGCCTTTAAAATATATTTTTCACATTATGGCTTCAAACCAATTTTTATGGACTTCAGATATAATAATTTGCCAACATAAAAACATGAACTTGTAGAAACACTTAAAAATCTTTGCAATCACTCAACTTTGAATTATAAGCTAGGCTGTTAAATCCAAAATACATGGAAAGGCAGATTGCAAATACAAATCTTTATTTTGTTTCTGTGTTTACTTCATTTTTTCATGTCAATTAATTTAAATGCAGGAATAAATTCTAACATTGTTCAGTCCTAGCACACTAATAATTAATACATTTATAGTTCATTGTGATAAGGTCTTAGCATTTAAAAACATTTTAATATATTATTTTATTTTCAAAATTTTGTTACACAGAATGAGCATTTGAGGCAGACAGATGATGATATCCCTGTTTTGCAGATGAGCAAAACTGAAATTTGAATAGGTTCAGAAACTCAGGCAAATTCACAAACTGGCTAATGGAAAGTACCAAGAGTAGAATCTAGATCTCCTGAAACCAGGACTGTTTTCCACGATGAAGTGCTTTCTGGAATATTTTAAGTATTTCAGAAAAAGTCAAAAGTGACCTTGGAAACCATCTTATCTACCCTACCTGATATTACAAGTAGAAAAAAAATTAAGTATAGAATGAGGGGATAGAACTAAGAGGAGAACTCAATTCCTCAATTCATCCACAAGATATTCTTTCTAAAACACGCTTTCCAAATACCTGGTATGGTACTTGCTAATGTTACACCAAATGAATTCATTGACTCTATTTCAGCGCTGGTAATATAGAGGCAACATTTTCCCAACAAATGGTTCTAACCAGGAGATGACGGATGATTTTTTTAAGTGCCTATTCTCAAAACTTATGCATATTCAGACACCGATCTTACAAGAAAAACTTCTGACTTAAAATTTAAATGAAAACACCATTCTTATGCACCATGAGTTCACTGAATGAGTTCAAATTTTCTTTTGACTCTTTAGCTTACCTTTGTACACACCACAGTTAGTCCCTGGAGTGTACTTATACAGCCATAGAAATATTACTTCAGGTGAACATAAAATCCTTAAATATTGGTTTCAGCTTATAGTTGGAAGTTTAAGCACTTTGGTAGTGTAGACAACCTTTTAATCTAAATAAGTAGGTGGATAAAAAAAGTTCAGTTTTTACGTAGGCTTAGGGAATTAAAGTTTAAATAATATCAATGATAAAACCTTAAATACTCATATATTATCATTTAATTCAAATAATAGAACTCCAGTAAATCAATCTATTTATTCTTACTATAGCTGTCTTCAGCTTGTGTACACATATAATACAGGGTACATTTTTGACAAATTAATATGATGTACTGTACCTACCCTTAGTTTTTCAAATGTTCCTGTTTACTTAACAATTTGTGGAACTTAAGTGTGTACTAACAAGGAAGAAGGGGGAAAAATCTGAAGGGGTGAAATTGCCTAATCTCTCTGATTCAGCTGCTTCAAACTGCAATATTTCAGAGAATGAAAACATGGACAAAGACTCAGATTGTCAGCACTTTAACAGTTCAATAGATCTCCTTGTCTGTGAACTAGAAAACCATTATCAGCCTGGATTTGGAGATTAGGGACTGGAAAGTGTGGCTGGCATCCGTGATGGGGTCGTGTTCTGTCGCTAAAGCAGTGTTCCCTTTGTTTCTTAGTATACTATTTTATTGATGATAGCACAGAAAGAGTCGGTCACAGAGCTCTAACACCATAACTTTTGTGTTAATAGGACCAGATATAATGGCCAAAAGAACACTGAACTGGGAGTTAGGAAAGGTACAGCTTGGTTTTCACTTGTCTTTAAGATCTTTGGTGTCTTTAAGTGCTCACATAACCTAAGACATCTTTTCTTTTTTCCCAGTTACAAAGAGATGAAATTTGACTTGAGGAAGTGCTTCCCCATCTGCTTGTTATTCTATTATGAAAGGAAACTCAGAATTCCTGAAGTGTTGGATTTATTGGTTTTGATATCCTTGAAATCTGCCATGGTTTTAATTAAGGGATGACTTGTGTTAATATAGCTCATTAAACCTTTGATTAATTGGTGGGCATTCACTGCACACTGGACTGTCCAGCCTGCAAGAGGGAAAGTGCACCCTCCTCATACTGCACAGCCAGGTTGCAGTAATTACAGTGGTTTAATACCACATTGCCCTTCAACTGGTAGGAATTACAGTACCCTCTTTTCAGATGAACTATTTCATTAGGCAATAGGTGACCTCTGGTTGGAGCTTATTATTATAATAATTACCCAGAGAGATGGAGAAAACTGATTGCCTTAATCTTTTTAGCACCTTTATTCTTTACAAAGAACTTTTGTTGCTGCTAGAGTTACTAAAATGCCATATAATGTCCCTTAAGTTTGGCTTATGTAGCTATCAGAGAGAGAACCATTGTGGCATTTGATAAATTTTATGCCATGGCCACAAATCTTTTTTATAAGGTATTGTTTGCTCTATTATGATAACCTTAAGAATAGCATTGTAATTTTACTCTAGTATTACAGACTGTTTTACTGCATTTTCAGATATTTTCATCCTTCAAGCACAAAAATGAGACTGTCTGAAAACTGCAGCTCTACTCCATATAAATGAGTTTTGGTCTTATTTAAGTGACCACAAAATAAATAACAGCAATCATATAATGCAAAGAAACATTAATGAGGGGAAAGAAAGTGATATTTCAAGCCATGTTTGTGCTTTCTATTAAGCTTTTCCTGTATACAAATTTTAATAAGATTTCTTATCCTTTCTCACCATAGCTGTCTCCTTTATAACAACAAATTTTTTCTCAAGGTTTTGCCTTGGTAGCAATGTCTTGCATTTGTACATAATTTTTCTTTTGACAAAAGCACCAGATTGCCTTAGTTTTTTTATTATAATGGATAGCTAAAAACCAAGAAGGATTTGAATGCAGTAAAAAAAAAAAAGTCTTACATCTTTGTGCTGTGATATTCTTTTTCAGATGCAAATTTTATGACTATAAATAACTAACATTAATTAATAACAACTATTTTTTATTAAGTATTTGTTATGTGCCAAGCACTATATTAGGTGTTTTATATTCATCATTTTCTGTGGGTATCTTCCCCATTTAGCCAATGGGAAACAGAGGCTTAAAAATCTACTTTAGGGGACTTAATCACAGTTTAAGGGAACAGATTAGTCTATTATAGTTTATTAGGAGTCATTAGGACCAAAGTATATCTTATTGTCACATGTTTATTTTCATGCTCTTCAAATTCCATGAAGCAACTAAGTTACAGTAAAAAGTGTAACCTAAACCTAGTACAGGTTATTTTAAGGTTTTATTCATTACTGGTTGTGAATTTTATATGAATTAAGGGCGACGAATAATGAATGACTTTGAAATCATATGGCAATCTATTTTAACCATAATACAATAACATACAACATCCTGAGGGTGTTTTTCTTAGCCCCTGTGGTCACTTGTGACATGAGTTGTATCAAAATGCAACACTGTTTATAGACTCCTATGTCCTAACCACCTCCCAAGCTTTCACCACTTTTTTAGAATGTTTCCAATGACATGCATCTTTATTCACTGAGGATGAAAACAATTTTTCATACTGACCAAAATTCATCAAATGAAATATAACTATAAAGTTCTCAATGCTACATGTGGCATATAAAATATTTAGTACATTTGTAATTATTGTTGTTAATATTAACATTTTAAGGCCAAGTCTGATGACTATATTGAATGACCAAATTAGGAAGTGTTTGCAGCACTGAGAGTAGCTTGATTGATTTTTTTTTTTTTTTTTTGGCTCAGAATGACTCTACAGGCAGTTCCAAGGGAAATAAGACAGTCAGAGAAAGACAATTACTGTATGATTTCATGCATATGTGGAATCTACAGAACAAAATGAAAAAAGGCAAAATAAAAACACTTATAGGTAGAAAGCAGGCTAAGAGCACTGGGCAGGGGGAGTTTGGGTGGAGGGATTGAGTGAAAAGAGAAAAAAAGAAAGAACTGATTGATGGGAACAATGGTGTGGTGATTGTGAGGAGGGGATGAAGGTGGCAGAGGGTATGGTGGAGATAAATGGTAATAAAAAACAATAAAATTAAAAAATGAAAAATAAATAAAGGCAAATCCAAAGGAGAAAACCCAAAATTTATTTAATCAGTGGCAGCATACAGTAATTGCATAATTTTTCAAGTGATACAATGAAGGACACCATTCATATGAATCATTAGCCTAATCCATTGTATCAAACACCTTTCTCAGTGCTTGACAATAATTTCATAGTCAATAATATAAAATGAAGTAATCATAATATCAAACATTTAGGAAGAACTTACTGTGTATCAGGTACTGTTCACTTTACATCAGTCTAGTTCCTCATAACTTCATAAAGTAAGCTCTATTATCATCATCTCCATTTTACAATGAAGAAAAGACAAGCTGAAAAGTAACCCAACCAAGGTAGCAGAGCCAGAAAGTGGCAAAGCTGGGATTAGAACCCAGGAAGTCTGGCTGCAGAGTCTATGCCCACAACCAAAACTGAGGAAAATCAGAAACAACTAGTTTAAAGTTAAATAGAAACTCATTGGCTGACTTATAAAGATTACGAATAAAGTTTAACAGTAATTAAAAATAAATTTTATTAAATGACTTTTAAAATGGTGTTTTATGTTTTAGTCAAAATTAGGAATATATTTAATTAGATTATATATTCATATAATTTATATAGTGATCCTGTTTTCCAATAACAGGAATTGTGAAACTTCTGTAAGATAGAAGTTTTGTTTAAACTGAATAAAAAAGAAATATCTGGTTGTTTTTGACCCATGGCACTTTAAATTATTCATATAAAATTGTCCAGCATTTTGAAAGTTTCTTTATAAACGTTGTTATTTATAAGTGTAACATACATGAAGAATGTTATAAATAAAAAGGGCTATTGGTTTAATTTTCAAAAAATGAACTAGCAAGAAATTAATATTCAGTGACTAGAGAAATTTAACATAATTCAAGAGCAATTCTGAATATCCATATTATATGTGTAAACTCTCTTACTTTGATGTTGAGTGTAATGAGTGGCCTTTAGTTTAAAAAGAAAAGAGAGAGCATAACAAAATTTAGATCCTAAACAATAGAAAGATATTTTAAATGTGTCTTCCTGGAAAACATTGTTTTAGTTTTGTCTTACAGAAATAAGTCAATTTATAATGCTCACCCATATTTTAGGACTTGCAAGTTTGAAAGTTTTTACTGAGGAAGTTAAAATAATAGTTTGATCACTTTCTCCTTACTCCATGTCTTCTATAAATTTCTGCAGAATGTTAATTTCATTATAGAAGAAATTAAAATAATCTGTGAATTATTTGCTATAGATATATACCTGAAATTTTGGTGTATGACTAGACTTTTAAATTATTTGAAGAAAAAGTTTATGCCTTTTATGCATATCCAACAATAGTATATATTTATATAAATTTAACCCAGTGCTTTTCACTTTAAATTGCTACCATCTGCTATCATTCCTCTTGATAATAAATTCAGATATATTGGAATTTGCTGTTAAAGTAATGATAGCATGAAATATCCATTGTTATAGGTTGAGATAATAAAAGTAATAACACACACGTAGATTTCCTTATGAATGAATCTTTCACTGTTTTGGTGTGGTTTCTTATTTATCTAAAAGAGTTAATCATTAGGTATCTTTTATAGGAGACTTCCCCTGGAGAGTTGTGTCTAAATTTTACACACCATTTACAAAAGACTCTAAAAGGTTAGCAGCTTGCTAGAAATAAATAGCTAAACTCCTTTACAATTACTTGGAAAGAAACAGAATGCCTCATTGGAAGAAATCAAATTATGTACTCTGAATTACTATTTTTTATTTTTAAGGAGAAAATTACTTGTGTCTCTAAAATTCAAACTACTTTAAACTCTCATCTATAATGAGGGTGATTTCAGTATTTTAGAAGATGTTTTGTTCTCATTTTTTTAAGTGAATCCTTGAAAATCAATGATTGTTTAATGAGCTTAAATGATTTTCATTCTTTATGTTACAATATTGTTATAATGTAAAAAAAGTTCTAAGATAATTTCTCATAAAATTACTTTTTTTCCTTTCTAAGACAATGTCTAACAATGCTAAGCTCTTAATATGATTTCTTTTATTAAAATGTTACCAAAAGAGATAATTTTTTTCCACCTTTGGAGCATTGCTATTTCAGGATTTAAATACATGTTTAATTATCAAAGCCTGGTGGAACAGGAGTTGCTGAGAGAGGAAAATGTTGCTGAATTAGAACTTGAATTAGAGTCAAGAGTTAATCATTTTTAGAAATTGTGCTGGCCTCTTAATAGTGCTTGGTTGAAGCTGCCAGAAACATCTTTTTATATTAACCCCATCCAGGAACATTGGTTTATGACCAAATTGAAAGCACCAGATAATGGATAGTGTGCATAAAAACCAATTCTAGCTTTGTTTTGCTTTTCTTTGCAGAGATAGCTTTCTAATCATGGGAAGTTGATCCTCTTACCCTGTAGGTTCTATGGAGAAAAATAATCTGGTAGTGCCTTTAAACTACAACCCTGCTGAACATGACTGAATACTTTGGCACTTAGGCAAAGAAAATAGGGTGGGTTTGTTTGTTTGTTTGTTTACTTTCAGAAAAAGACAAGGAAAGTATTATATTAACTCTTATGAAGCTCTTTACAAAAGGTGAACTTCACAAGACTGAATTAGCAATAGAAGAAAAAGCCAGGTAATATTTACAAATCACAACATTGACCTAAAACAAAAGAGCAGGGCTTAAAACTCGATGAACATGACATGTCTCCCCAGACACTAGCCTGTACATACCGTTTTTATCCTCAAGGTGCACAGGAACATTTTTAAATCAAAAATATTTTTAAGTTAGGTTTTATTGGCATTAGTTGTGAGTCTCCTAGATTTTATATATCTGCTGATGGTCTTGTAAATATAGCAAAATTTTGAAAATTCATTTAAAGTGTATTTTATAAAGCTAATCAGAGGTATGTAAGATACTTTTTTAGATTTTCTTTGAATTCTCAGAATTCAAACTGGTGAGTCATCTTCCTAAGATCTTAGTTGTATATTGATTTGCTATTTTAAGTCATAGTTATTTTATGAGGAATATTAATGACTTTTGTGGGAATATGTATATTTTTTCATTTTGAGCATGGATGTAGTCTTATAAAGTTGTTCCCCTTTTAATTACCCTGAATCACCTACTCTATGTCCAGCTGACTCACTTCTGACACCACCTTCCATCTTACTCATACTACACATCCTTTTAGCAAACAGACTCATTTATATTCTCTCTTCTAAGAACAAGACTTTTGCACAGTTATTGAAATAATTTACAGCATCTTCATGTTTCAAAACCATCTTATTTTGAACTAGATAATGCATTGCCTGCTGAGTAAAGGGGAGATCAGAGCAGCATCTTTAAACTAGATGAAAATAGATAACTTATATTACTCATGGAAAAAAAGTTTCTGCACTTTTACCAGTCATGAGAATCTATTTTATCAAAAGTTCTGCCAAGGGCTTTATGTTGATATATCCACATATCAAATAATGTCAATACAACTGTAGGATTTTTGGAGTGGAGTTGGATCTCAGATTTTGACTGATTTTAAATATTAGTGACTTTAATTTTTAAAATATGTGTGTATAAAATTTATAAAATCACTAAAAATACCTGAGTTTATTTTGCTTTTTTCAATTACTAAAATATTTACAAGCTTCAATGTACTAAATTTACCAAGACGGAGATTATAAACCATCTCCTCATATCTGTTCCCTACTCACCAAGTTTCTCTTCTCATAGAAACCAGTGTACCCAATGCCTCATGGTAGATAAAGTCTTACTAGAACAATTTCAATAAATGCAGAGGAGTATAAAAATTACAGTTTTATTTATTTTAAAGTATATTTTATTGATTATGCTATTACAGTTGTCCCATTTTCTTTCTCCCCTTTATTCCCCTCCACTCCATACCCCCATTCCCACCAGCATTTCCCCCTCTTAGTTCATGTTTATGGGTCGAACATATAAGTTCTTTGGCTTCTCCATTTCCCATACTGTTCTTAACTTATACCTCTCTATTTTGCACCTACCATTTATGCTTCTTATTCTCTGTACCTCTTCCCCTATTCTCCACCCCTTCCCTGCTGATAACCCTCCATGTGATCTCCATTTCTGTGGTTCTGTTCCTGTTCTAGTTGTTTGCTTAGTTTGTTTTAGATTAGTTTAGTTGTTTTTTTTTTAGGTGCAATTGTGAATTTGTTGAGGATAGTTGTGAGTTTGTTGTCATTTTGCTGTTCATATTTTTTATTGTCTTCTTCTTAAATAAGTCTCTTTAACATCTCATACAGTAAGGGCTTGGTGATGATGACCTCCTTTAATTTGACCTTATCTGAGAAGCACTTTATCTGCCCTTCCATTCTGAATGATAGCTTTGCTGGATAGAGCAATCTTGGATGTAGGTCCTTTCCTTTCATGGCTTTGAACACTTCTTTCCAGCCTCTTCCTGCCTGCAAGGTTTCCATGAAAAATCAGCTGATAGTCTTATGGGAACTCCATTGTAGGCAACTGTCTCCTTTTCTCTTGCTGCTTTTAAGATTCTCACTTTGTCTTTCATCTTGGATATGTAATTATGATGTGCTTGGTGTGTGCTTCCTTGGGTACAACTTCTTTGGGACTTTGAGCTTCCTGGACTTCCTGGAAGTCTATTTCCTTTGCTACACTGGAGAAGTTCTCCTTCATTATTTTTCAAACAAGTTTTCAATTTCTTGCTCTTCTTCTCCTTCTGACACCACTATGATTCCAATGTTGGAATTTTTAAAGTTGTCCTGGAGGTTTCTAAGGCTCTCCTCATTTTTTTGAATTCTTGTTTCTTCATTCTTTCCTGGTTGAATATTTATTTCTTCCTTCTGCTCCAAATTGTAGATTTGACTCCCAGTTTCCTTCTCATCTCTGTTGGTTCCCTGTATATTTTTATTTACTTCACTTTGCATAGCCTTTACTTTTTCTTCTATTTTACAACCATAATCAACCATTTCTATGAGCCTCCTGATTATCAGTGTTTTGAACTCTGTATCTGATAGGCTGGCTATCTCTTCATTGCTTAGTTCTATTTTTGGTGTTTTTATCTGTTTTTTCATTTGGGCCAAATTTATTTGTCTCAGAGCATCTGCTACATTGTAAGGGGAAGAGCCTTAGTATTCACCAGGGCAGGGCAACCCACCTTGCTGCATCACGGCACTGTATGTGGGGGAGGGTCATAATTTTTCCAGTTAGATGAATACAACTCTCTGAGAAGTTAGGTAGTCATAATTGATGACAAGTTTTACATCTTCCACATGTAGTCCTCTGAAAATCATAAGAGAAATAATCATAAGAGAAACTTGTCCATATTGGAATTAATTTAGAACCCAGTCACGTTCCTGTTAACTCTTGTCACCTTGGGTACTACCCATGAAAGGCCACTCTCTTCTCATTTGTCTGATAACTCATCACATCTTTTGGTTTCACAAAAACAGTTATTTTGTTTTCCTTTCACTTAAGATCTATTTCATTAGTTCCCATACGTTTTTCTTCCTTGTTCACATCATTATATACACCCACAATCTGAAGAATATTGGTTTTTGCTTTAGAGCACCACTGTTTGTACAATGGAGTTTTCAGCAAACTGCCTTACTCTTTTGGTAAGTTGCACTCTACATTAGGGTTTCCCTATCAGGTCTTAACTAATACATAGTCTTCTATGGAGTAAATTCCATATCAGGCATCCTGTATGCTTCATGATGGAAAAAAGTACGTTGTTTCTCTCAGATTGATTTTTTCACACACTGAAAGTCTGTTTCCCTGTAGTTGCAATCAAAATTTCCAAACCTCCCTCCAAATTACATTTGTGGTCCTTTGGAAGCAACATCGCCATAGATACAAGTAGACTACAAGCTGTATGTTTTATAGTATTCAAGGACTACTTGCCTTCCCTATTGGTCAGTTCCTCAATTGGCACCAACAGGAAGAACACAGGCCTATTCTCTGATCTCTGATCAAAGTCATCTGAGCCACTCCAATTGTCTCCAACCTGTTTATAACAAATGGAGAACCCTGAGCTTGAATGACAAAGGGTTGAGTAAAGTTGTAGCTTGCAGATACATCTGTGATATTTATGGGGTAGTTTGCTTCATACAAATTCAGGACCGGCTTTAGGCACTTAGGATCTCTAACTATAATTTCCTTGCTTCTTTGGTGTGCTTCCACCTCCTGTGCTATTTCTGGCCAATTTCATATTTGGTCATTTCATCAATATTCTTTTTAACTAGTTTCTCCCCAGAGTTTCCATACTTATTTCCAGACTGGGGCTCTTTCTTCTTCATTTTAATCAAGTTGCATCAAACCTATTATCCTGGGTGCAACCTTGATTATCCAAGTAAACAAACATTATGTTAATAGTTGTGGTCAGTGAGGGGAAACCTGGGGAGAATCTAGTGTGATGAATCCTGGGAGGTGGCTTCAGTGACAGCATAGCCTCAAGGGTGTGGTGATGGTGATAGCATGATAGTGAAGAAAAACAATAACAAGAATTGGAGCTACAGAACTAGAGTCATAAATGAGGTTATTTTATTTTTAAAAAAAGCTTATAAATACTTTGGTCTTTAATTTTTGTGTGCTTGAAGCGTGTCTGCTGCCTTTAAAGTTAAAGGAGTGGCTCTCTTATCATAATTATAATTAAATCATTGCATTTATTGAAATTATAATATGGATTTCTGGTGGCTATGAAATACTGAAATGATGTGTGTGTGTGTGTGTGTGTGTGTACAAGATTCACCTATAGCAGGATCATTTGCATGGGACATAGGTCTTAGAGAATCAGAAACACCTTATTGTTGTGGTTTTTCCTTCTTTTCCAATCTTTATAACCCCCCTCAGGTACACCCTCTTCTAACTAATTCTTTGAAAACTAGGGTTCATTAAGCTGGTAAACTTATTTTACAAGTAGTCAATAGAGTGTTTTGTAAACTCACAAATAAATATTTGAGATGCCGTGTGTGTGAATTTTTAATGGCAAGAAGGCTGTATCTTCCTTTGCAAAGTTAAGTGAAGGAGCGAGTTAATGAATTTAATTATTATAGATGGCCAACCTGAACAGTTCCAGCAAACATTATCTCTTCCTCAGTAGGAAATTTTTCTGCTTGAATTACTCTGATAATTGCCTCAGGTCTTTACCTGAGTAGGCAGTCTTTAGCTGTCTCTGCATAGTCATAGTTAAATTAGACCAGACTAAAAGACTCAGCCTCGCCGAGATTTCATGAGGAATTTGAAAGGTTCAAAGGGTTATACAGAGCCTGGTTGCTGGGCCATTAAATAACAAAATTATAACATTCCAGTTTTAATTAAGGTATGTGCTCCTGTCCAGGGTTTTTTTTGGGGGTGGGGGGAGGGTACTTCTTTTGGTTATTTTATCATTAGAAATATTAAAAAGAGTATTTTTAACAGGGAACACAATATTCTGCTTAGACTTGATATGTGACAACGTATAAATGAATGCAAATGAAAAGGGTGGCTTATTGACGTCTCCTGCCCCCTGAGGCTGGCAACATGGCACAGTCTGTGCAGTTACCACCCTGTGGTATCATGTGACAGCAGAAAACACAACGGGAGGAAGAACTTCAGAATCAGCTCTAAAGGAGTTTTGTGCTGAAGTTCTGCTACTATGGATATTAGTTGTTTTTTTTGAAAGAATATACTTTACAAAATGCTGTTCTTTTAGAAAAGAAAGTGAGATTTGAGCTATAGACTGATGGCTAGTACATGAATGATGCTAAAGAAAGAAAATGATAACAGTACAATGTAATTTATCTACTCTAAATGCCACTTTCATTCCTCTGTGTAGTGTCTTGGAAATGAACCTGAACATTGTCTGTAATGTAGATTTGCTTGTGAATTATAGCAGAGTGTAAAAATCTGTATGCCATTGTATCACTGCTTCTTTTAACCTTGGCTTTAGATGCTAACCTCAAAACAAAAGGCCAAAGTGAGAAAAACAAAAACTAGCATTTATTTAAGATTCAAAAGAATAGCTATTGAGGAAGCACTGATTCATGAAGAATTGATTTAGGAAAAAAACCCAGATGATGTTCCAGTTAGGCGGTAAAGGCAAGGGGTATTTCTGAGAAGGGAAAAGAGAATACTCTCATGGATGGAAGGGAGAAACTTCTATAGGTTCAGATAAAGCTAATATGATGATGCTGATTCTGAAAAATGTCTTTAATTTTCTGTCAGGATGTCATAATGCCTGTTTCCACTAGCTTTGCAAAAAATTGTTTGTGCTACAACAATGCTTTAGGCTCAGTCCAAAGGTCATTTTGTCCAGTTTTAACTTTCCAAGTTTGAGAAGAAGGACAATGAAAAACAGTTATTCTGAATGGCAGCCCCTACACCATGTTGAAGTGGTTCTGTTTGTATTAGTTGTTAACAATTCCATATTTCTTTTTAGCAATCTTCATGGGAATACCATAGTCCTGAGTCAAACCAGTCGATATGAAATCTATTTCACCCGTGATAAGCAAATGACGAGCTCCATTAACATCAGCAACCACCATGCCTGGGAAGTGAAGGAAGGCTGTATTTGCTAGTGATTTTCTTACCATGAAAATTGCTTATGCCATGCATTTCAGAAACCCAATTTGAGCAAAGGTTTCTCAGTGAAGAATATAAGAAATAAGCAGAAACAGAATTTGGAACTTGAGCTCAGACAACTGAAGATAGTACAGTATAGAATCGAGTTGATACGAGGGAAAGGGTGAGAAAAAAAAGGATGACTTCACACACATTTTCACCTGCCAGAAAAAGTTAAAAAGAAAAAAACAGTGAAGGGAAAAAGATTTTCCTTACCTTTGGATAAAATTATGATCACTGGTACTAAATCTCTGAGAGCTTTGAAGAGCTCAGAAGTGCCCTGAGGTTTACAGCAATTGCTTTGAGATGTTATAAGTTTAGAAGTATTTTAACCATAACATCACATTTCAGGAAAGCCTTGTTCTTTTGATAGTTTAGTATCTTTAAAATGGCTTTCATTGTTACGCTAAAAAATATACTGTGGTGAGTTCTACTGCATAGGAAATGTCTCATGTTTTGGTGAATAGATTTTGTTTACTATTTGAGCACTCTCTAAAAGAATGTGCCTGTGCTTTTTATTTATTTATTCATCTGGTGGGGGAGTATAACTGTGTGCAGCATAGGGGTCAGCCACTTATCACCTCGATGCATGACTCAAGGATGTGTGTTAAAGGAAATAGGTTTTCATTAACAGGGTTCCCATTTGGGGGTGGGGGGGGAGTGGGGCACTGAGAGCACACCTTCTCTGAGCCTATCTCTCCCACAAGACCCAGAACTTCTCTTGCTCCCCAAAAGATTACAAGCCAAAATCACAACCAGATGGTCCCCATTTCCTTATCTGTCCTTTTGAGAATTTAAGCTGGCCATGCAAACAGATCTCCATCCTCTCTGGAATGTGCACTCATAGGTTTCAGAGTTGTCACCTCGCCATCTTCTCTCAACAGCTCTCTCTTTCAGGATCTGGGAGGCACTGCTCTCAGTCTCCATGTAGCAGTCCAGGACCTGTGTGCCATGCTGCACAGGATCATAGTGTCCCAGAAGCTAAAGCCGAGCAAGGAATGTGTCCCAATGTGGGACCCTGCCTCCAGAAGCAGGCTTCCAATGATGTGGGCCTAAGCCCCTGGTAGGCCTGGCATCAGCCAGTCCCATGAGCACTCCCATCTGTGTGGGGAGCAAGGGTCAGAGACCCAAGACATCCAAGCGCACCTGCACTCAAAAGTGAAAATTCGAAGTTCCACAAGCCAAGAACCAAGAGAGAGCCAAGAGCCTGCACCCAGTGACAAAAGCTTGGGAGCTTCTCTTTCCTTCCTATTTAAAAATTCCTGTCTTTGTTGTGTAGTATTCCATTGTGTAAATGTACCACCATTTTTTGATCCACTCATTTACTGATGGGCACTTAGTTTGCTTCCTGCACTGAGCTATTATAAATTGTGCTACTATGAACATTAAGGTGCATAGTTCCTTTTGAATTGCTATTTCACAATTCTTAGGGTATAATCCCATCAGGGGAATTGCTGGGTCAAAAGGCAGGTCTATTTTTAGTATTTTGAGGAAATTTCATACTGTTTTCCACAGTGGCTACACCAGTCTGCAATCCCACCAACAGTGTACTAGGGTTCCCTTTTCTCCACAACCTCACTAGCACTTGTTTGTTGATTTGTTTACTATGTAGTAGAAAGAAAAAAGGAACTCCTACCTTTCTCAACAGCATGGATGGATCTAGAGAGCATTATGCTAAACAAAATAAGCCAGGCAGTGAAAGATGAATACCATATGATCTCACCTATTAGTGGAACCTATCAACAAAATAAATAAGCAAGCAAAATATATTCAGAGACATTGAAATAAAGAACAAACTGACAGTAACCAGAGGATAGGGGAGAGGAGGCTAACTGGGAAAGAAGGGGAAGGTTGTCAAAAAACAAGTATAAAGGACCCATGGACAAAGCCAAAAGTTGATAGGTTTGTGGGATGAAGGGAGGGGTGGAGAGAGTGGGGGGCGAAAGTGGAGACAACTGTGCTTGAACAATTAAACAAACAAACAAACAAACACACAAATAAATGTCCTCTCTCCAGGAATACCATGTGCTCCAAATGCCACCTTTTTAACCAATGGCCATGTTTTTCTTTGCCCCTTTTTCTGGGCATGGGCAGAAGTCTCCAGTCACCCTGGGTGGGGAGTCCAGCCCCCACAGCTCAACACAAGCAAGCAGCTGTGTAGCCAGTGTCAGGAGCTAGTAGCCCCAAGGCTGTAGGATATTAATCCCCAGCTCTGGTTTCAATACTAGGAGCTCTAGGCCCCTCCTCCTGCTAACTGCATTGTGTTTATACTAGTCTCTTGCCTTGGGCAATTCCCCTTTTTCAGGCAAACCCTCCCTTTTCAGAAGGGAGGCTGCTTTCATCTCCACCCTAGTACTCTTCCCAACCCTCTGCCTTTCCTGGCAAGAAGGAGAGCAGTCTCTGTGCTAGATTTGGTGGATCCCCTGCCCGAATTAGGGTACCTTGCTTTCCAGTAATTTCTGTTCCACCCTACCCTTTATAAGAGGAAGAAAATTTCCTCTACCCTTAAAGTTTCTTTAAGATGGTCTAATAATTAAAACTATAAGAGACAGATTCACTAGAGAATATAAACAAATTTAATTACCTACATTTATATGGGAACCAGACATACATGAAAGAGAAACCCTTCATACATGAAAGGTGCAGAGACAGAAAGGGAAAATGAGGTATATATGATATTCTGAAGTAAGGATCAGGTAAGGCATCCTGAGGCTTCAGAGGGAAGAAAGATCATCCACAGGACAAAAAGCAGATATTCAATAATTAGAAAGTTTGTCTTATAGATAGATCATAAAAATTATTTCTGGTGATAACTCTTATTGTGATCAACACCCCCAATTTAATTTTTTTATAGGAGAGGTGCAAGTTTCTCATGACCCTACAAGATTTTGACTGCATTCAGCTCAATGTAATCCACATGCCAGAGTGGCATGTTTTGGGGAGACCTGTTCCGAGCCCCTTTCATCTCTTCTAGACATTGTGCTGGGCATTGGGGATCCAAAAATGGTATTTTCTTAAGAAACTCATGGCCTATTGCCTGTGATAGTTGGATCTCTACATATTAAAAGTGAAAATGTAAATACTGGTGAAGTTTTATACTATGTTAATGGAAACCAAATTGTTTATTTTTTTCCATGTTTCAAAATAATAATTTATGGACCTATCCTTGTGCCAGAACTGTTATGTACTTTACATATTTGATTTCATTTAGCCTTTATAATACTTTAGTAAAGTAGGTATAGCTGTAATCCTGTTACAGAAACAGAACAAGGGGGGCCTGGAACGATATACTATTATTGAAAGAAGGCCCCGGGTCCGTTATGTCCGCCGCCAGAGGAAAGACATCTCTCAATGCCAGAGATTTGTGAAAGGGAAAGGAAATGTTTATTTAATGCTATACAAACTTAAAGTAGTGACCTAATGTCTTTATCAAAAATCCCAAAGTCCCCCAAAACACTCACAAACACAGTCCTTCCTTCCTTCCCCCTTTGCCCAGTCCAGAGTACCGTATCTCAGGGAAGGAAAACGAAGCCCATGGCTCAGACAGTCCTCTGGTTCTTAGTTAGTCCTCCTTCTCAACTGGGAGACCTCCCTGGGTTCCCGGCACCCTCTGCTGAGTCGCCGGGATCTCTGCTAAAACCAGGTGGTGGTTCCCCTTCTAAAGCTGCGGGGGTCCCCGCTCTGTGCAGGCTTCGTGGTTCTCCCTCTCAGGGCTGCGGGAAGGGGAGAGTCCCCACTCTGCCAAAGCCGCGTGGTTCTCTCTCCTAAAGCAGCACGATTCTCTCTGGGATACAGGAGTCTCCACTCCGTCAAAGCCGCATGGTTCTCTTTCAGGGCTGCGGGAAGGGAGAGTCCTCACTCTGCCAAAGCCGCGTGGTTCTCCTTTCTAATGGCCGCCAAGTCTGGGTTTTAAATCCCCACGGCCAATCTTCCTCTGCATCCTCATTTCCGGCTCCTCCCACACTTGGCTTCACTTGCCAGAATTCATATCCTTCCAGCTTTACTTGGCTGCCATCCTGAGTCTGGGCAGGTGTGGCCCCATGTCCTGGAGCCAATCTTCTCCGAGCTCCCACGCAGGTGCTGTAGCTTGGGGGGATCTGCCCCCAGTCACGTGTTGGTGGGGAAGTTACTTCCATTCCCCTGGCTCAGGGATGATCACAGCTATTTAACATATCTAAGCGACCAGCCAAAGGCTATAGATATGTTAAATGACCATGCCAGAGGGTAGCTGCAAGGCTGTTGCTATGCAAAACAGATCTCAATGGCCTTGCTCCATTTGTCCCTTCCCCCAACCCACACCCTGGGTGGGGGGTTGGAGACATCTTAAATCTCCTGGACACCTTAAGTTCTGGACCCCATTTCAAATGCCCATTTGGGGTCCCCCCTCTTGGCTGCACCCTGTAACAATCCCTATATTACAAAAAAGAAAATTAAGGATACAAATGCCTATAATTCTCAGCCAAAGTCACAAGAGTATGATGCCCAAGCCTGGATTCACATCCAGGTCTCTTGGTTTCCAGAAAGAGTTCTTTTATTTTTAACTTTTTCAATCACAGTTGATGTAACATTATATTGGTTTCAGCTGTACAGCATAGTGATCAGACATTTATATAACTTGCAAAATGATCATCCCAGTAAGTCTAAAACCCATCTGACATCATACACAGTTATTACAATAGTATTGATTATATTCCTAATCTGTACTTTACATCCTCATGACTGGTTTATAATTGCCCATCTGTACTTCTCAATCCCTTCACCCTTTCTCACTCAGCCCCCCAGCCCCACTCCCATCTAGCCATCCTCAGTTTGTTCTCTGTATCTATGAATTTGTTTCTGTTTTATTTGTTTAGTTTTTTTAGATTCCTCATGTAAGTGAAATCATATGGTATTTTTCATTCTCTGCCTTGACTTATTTCATTTAGCATAATACCCTTTAGGTATACCCATGTTGTTGCAAATGGCAGGATTTTATTATTTTTATGGCCTAGTAATATTCCATTGTAAGTATGTACCACTTTTTAAATCATTCATTTATTGATTGACACTAAGATTGCCTCCATACCTTTAATATTGTAAATAACATTGCAGTGAACATAGGGCATGCATATGTCTTTTCAAATTAGTGTTTTGGATTTCTTCAGAGGAATACCAAAAAAAAAGTGGAACTGCTGGGTCATAGGACAGTTCTATTTTTAGTTTTGTGAGGAAACTCCATACTGTTTTTTATAATGGGCGGGTCAATTTATAATCCCACCAACAGTGCATAAGAGTTCCCTTCTCTCCATATACTCACCAACACTTATTATTTATTGATTTATAGATGAAAGCCATTCTGACATGTGTGAGGTGATATCTCATTGTGGTTTCAATTTGCATTTCCTTAGTGATTAGTGATGTTGACATCTTTTCATATGTCTATTAGCCATCTGTATATTGTCTTTGGAAAAATGCATATTACAGTCCTCTATCCATTCTTTAATTAGATTGTTTCTTTTTTTGCTGTGAAGTTGTATGAGTTCTTTTTTGCTGTTAAGTTGTATGAGTTCTTGGTATATTTTGACTGTTAACCCCTTATCAGGTGTATCATTGGAGAATATCTGACTATTCTATAAGGCTATTATAATCAAAACAGCTTGGTACTGACATAAAAATAGACACATAGATCAATAGTACGGAATAGAAAACCCAGAAATATACCATGCCTAAATGGTTAATTATTATATGACAAAGGAGGCAAGAATGTATGAAGGGATAAAGACAGTCACCTCAATAAATAGCGCAGGTAAATTGAACAGACATAAGCAAAAGAATGAAAATGAATCATTTTTTAAACCATATAAAGAATAAACTCAAAATAGATTGAATACTTGTCTGTAAGATCCAAAATCATAAAACTCCTAGAAGAAAGCATAAGCAGTAAACTCTTTGACATCACTTTTAGCAATAGTTTTTTTGTTTGTTTGTTTGTTTGTTTTGGATAGGTCCCTTTAGACAGGGAAACAAAAAAAATTAAAAAATGGGACTACTTCAGCTAAGTAGTTTTTACACAGTGAAGGAAACCATCAACAAAATGAAAAGACTAAACAGAATCAAGTTCTTACTAAATAGCTTAAATGTCTCCTCTATGTAAGAGTCATATCCTATAATATGCAAGGATGAGTGAATGCTCAATAATGAATATCCTTTAAAATCCTTATCTAAATTTATTTTTCAGTCTTAATTTATATTATCTACATTTTACATTTTCTTACTGTGTTATATCAAAATAAAATTGAGAATTATTTACAATATTTTAAAAGTAGATACCAAACATTAACAAAATAAGTATAATTTTCAGTCTGAATCTTACATATTTGTTGTAACTCATAGAAATTTCCTTTGTTGTATTCTTCAGAACATTTTAATTCTAATGAAATAATTTATTTTATTCAAACCATTCTTATACTTTATAAATGTTAGAGATTAAAAATGATAGTTTAAAAACCATAATAAGCTGACACATGACATGCAATAAGATATTCTGTTGTCTAAACCTTGTACAAATTTTTATTTTGAAGTCTTAACATCATGCAGATTTTATTAAAAATATTATTAAAATACTTGATACTTTCTTTTAACAATGGCTCTGTTTTCATGATTTGATCCCTTTATTCCAAAGACATAGCAACAGGTAAATTATGAAAACAGAAAACTAAAAAATTATATCAATTTAGGAATTGGCCATCAGGAGTTCATTTCCTATGAAGTGTAAAAGTCCTTTGAATGAGATTAGAACCTGACTTAACACTTGAAGAGAGGGCCTGATATGGAGCTCTGTAGAAAGTAAAATTAGGTGAAAAACATCAAATCTTACCAGTTTCCATTTCCACATGCAGTTGTAGATTCCATAATCTGTAAACCTTAAAAATTAGTAAGTAAACCCAATTATTTTGGCTTAGAGGTTGAATCTTAACAAGATCGACTTTTCCAATAACTTTATGAAACAAAAGTGATCAAATGTAATTATTACTTCAAATCAGGTTTCTTTGGCACTAACCATAATACCACAGGAAAGGGAAGGATCCTCATAAAGAGAAACAAAAATAAAACATTTTTTTTACTCAAGTGAACTTCAACCTAGAAACCCAAATTCCAAATAAAAAGATATTTATGTTTAATTTCTTAATCTCATAATTTCTGATTATGAAAAAGACAACTAAAAGACATTTAGAATATAAATTGTCTATCAAAAGTTGTTATGTAACTTTATAATACATATGCTTTTTCTAAATTTAAAAAATAAATGGGTTAAAAGCAGATAAATGAGAATAAAAGTACTGCAACACTTGGTAATAAAAATATAGTCATTGACAAATAAAAAGTGCCATTGACAAATAAACAGTGCCATTGAATAAGACGCTGTTGCAGAAGAATTAATTTATTGGAGTTTACCACTAAGGAATTAACCCAGAGTATAACACTGAGAGATGAAGACACAATAAATATAATAGAACAGTCATAGTAGATTGTGAAATAGATTGTAAAACTCTAATATCTATCTAAAACATGTTCCAGAAAACAATGGAAACAGTGGCAGAAATTTAGTGTGTTGAAATTTAAACAAAAATTTAAAAAGTGACACTGTAACAATCAGTGCATAGCCACTTAAAGAATTTTATTTCAGCCCTGGCTGGTGTGGTTCAGTGGATTGAGTGCCACCCTGTGAACCAAAGGGTTGCCGGTTCACTTCCCAGCCAAGGTACATGCCTGGGTTGTCGGCCAGGTCCCCACTAGGGGGCACTGCAGAGACACCACACATTAATGTTTCTCTCCCTTTCTTTCTCCCTCCCTTCCCCTCTCTAGTAATAAATAAATACAATCTTTTAAATAAAACAAAGAATCTTATTTAAAATAAACCTTTATTATATTTACTTTGTTGATTTTTTTTCATTCCAGAGATGTATTTATATGTCTATGAACTGGAAGGGTAGAATTAGAAATGCATTAGTTTACATTTCCATTATTTTTGATGGGGGATACAGCTAGATGGAATGCTGATGGGAATCCCAGAGAATTATGAGAGATTAGTAGGTCTCTAGAAAGCAAAATTTAAAGAATAAAGTATAACCAGTGACTGTGTCTGCATAGTCCAATGTTTTCAAAGGAAACTTAATAATCAATAACTTCTCAATGATTCGTATTGGATGCTTATTTAGCAAGAATGAATATAAAGATCTTTAAATATCTAGATATGTATATATTTGTATCTAGAGATATCTATATTTCTATGTCTATAGCTATCTATATATCTGTATATACTTATACATACATATATATCTTTATTTATATATATAAAAGGAAGGTTTATTATAAGGGATTGGCTCATATGATTATGGAGATAGACACGTCACGCGTCTTTAGGTTTAGTTATCAGTAAGCTGGAGGCCAAGGAAAGTCGATTGTTTAGTTCCAGTCTCAGTCTGAAGAACTGAGAACCAGAAGAGCTGATGGTATAGTTCCTATCTGAAGGGCAGCTATATTGACACTAGAAAGAGCTGTTGAGTCAGGCCAGAGTGAATGCAAGAGAAAAATCCATTATCCAAAGCAGAGGCAGGAAATTATTCTCTAGTATTGAAAAAAGGTTCAGCCATTTTCTTCCCACCAGGCATTGAACTAATTGGCTAAGGCCCACTGATATTAGGAAGGGCAATTTGCTTAGCTCAGTCTGCCAATTTAAATTTTAACCTCATCAAAAACCACCCTTGTATTATTGAGCATCTATTTGCTCAATTATTATTAATAGTAATTGAGCAAATACTTGGTAACTCTGTGGCCCTGTCAAGTTGAGACATAAAACTAGGCATCACAATAAGTAAACAAATAATTCTCCTAGCCACCATTTCTTCATTCCATGGTTTTAGCAGCTTTTCCTCCACAAGATTGTTTCCATTGTTCTTGGGTATTTAATGATTCTTTCTCTATGAACTTTATTGCAAACTGATGAAAACATCTTGGTCATTTTCATGCTATAATAGGATAAGTAGTAGTTCTTAATATTAAATGATAGCTAACCACAACAAAGTAACAATAAATCAAATTAATAATTAGAATTATATATACTCTTGAATTATGAAAGATATTGATGGGTTATTAAAGAATAACTGTATGTCTTAATTCCTGGTTTGTGTATAGACAATTTATACATCAGAAACAAAGTCCTGATCAAATTTACTCACCGACTTCAGAAACATTTTCATTTAACATGGGGCAGTACATGTTCAAACACTTAAACAAATAATTAAATCTAACAGTAAACAAGTCAAGAGATTTTAAACTAATCTATGTCTTAATGAAACTTTCCTGTTGCGAGTATCAGTGGATATTGGCATATAAATCTAATAAATACACTTTTAAGTATAGTTAAAACTGCTACATTGCTTAAATAATGTAATTGCATTTTAGCTTTAGATTATTTTCTTTATGGAGCTTTATATGACAGTTTCAAATGATTGTTCCAGTCATGTTCACTCCTTAAAAAATCAGTTTTTCTATGATAGTGTGTAATATATTGTAATGTATGTATTTACTTATTAGAAAAAGGTCCAATTTTAGAGAAAAACCAAAATAAAGCAAGTGGCCAAAGGAGCTATAATTAAATTACATGGTGTTTACTATGAATACATTCTCTTCTATATATTCTGGACAAATTATCTTTTTTATTATCATTCTCTAGCATTTAAGCTATTATTATATTTCAATATTTCCAGTTTTTTCTTTTTTTTTTGAAGATTTTATTATTTATTTTTAGAGAGGGAAGGGAGGGAGAGAGAGAAACATCAATGTACGGTTGCTGGGGGCTGTGGCCTGCAACCCAGGCATGTGCCGTGACTGGGAATCGAACCTGTGACACTTTGGTTCACAGCCTGCACTCAATCCACTGAGCTACGCCAGCCAGGGCTAATATTTCCAGTTTTATATGAAGAAACCAAATTTTAGAGTTTGAGTAACTTGCTTAAGTTATGAAGTTTTGAGATGGCAGAGCCATAATTTGAATTTCATTCTACATAAACAATTTGCTTAAAGACAGGTAAAAACTTTCTTTAATGAAGATGTCATAAACTACAAAAACAGTGGCAAAGATACATTGGTATCTTTAAATGGTAAATCTGACTCTAAAAATAATAATAAGTAATCTGGAATAAATAAATATTTGTAGTTTGGTAAATAAAGCAGATAATTACTTATCAAATAAATAATTTAGTAAGTGAAACATGTGATAAAGTTGGGTATTGCAAATTAATTTTTCAAAAGTGATATATATTTATAAATGAATAACTTTCTCCTTTCTAGATTATGAGGTCATTTTCAAAGATTTTTCAAAAATATTTTGAGCAATACCAGCACTTTCCAGAGGGGAAAGCTGTACTTTGAAGAATGACAGTGATCTGATTCTAAAATTGTAGAGACTTACAAATTCTAAAGTAATCTTACTAATTTATGGTTAGTGATCATAGATTCTTCTGAGTTATATATAGTTCTTCTCAAGTTTGTTCCATGTACCCTACTTATGTCTTAATGATGGCATGCTGACAGTGAGGATGGTGATGTAAGACCAACACATGGAACATAATGAGCTATATTCTCTTGTGTGTTCTAAGTGCCATGTGTGTATTAGCTCTTTAAAGCTGATAACATATTTTTGAGGTATATGTTATGCTACTGTGGCCCCGAAAGGTCAAATGTACCATTGTTAATATCCATTGAATATCTTATTGTTCCTGCATATCTTTAAGAGTACCATAAATTCTGATGGGAACACATAGTAGTTTACATAGTAGCCATACCTAATCTTCCTAACAACCTTTGAGGTAGAGGAGTCAGAGGTGATTGCTAACTGGTCCTGGGTGATGGATCTAGTGAGTAATGGAGTCAGAACCTCAGGTCTGGAGCTTGTACTGTTTGCATGCCTCATGCTGCCTTAGTATTTGTTACACATAGCTGAAAAGTAAAAAAGATTCTCAAAGCACAAGTTAGTATTCTGCATGTTTAGGAACACTAAACTTAAAGTTCTTTATGAATGCCCTGTGACATAGAAGAAAATAGTTTTACTATTATGAAGACTTTATGAGTTCCCTAGGATGAGTGATTAGTGAATTCTTTTTGTGGAGGCTGTAAAAATAACCTAATAATAGTTTTCCTTAGTGTTTATTTTCTTAATATATATTATATTTTCTATGAGGTTAATTATATTTTGTGTTAAAATAGCAAGATTATTTATTGAGTAATATTGCAGATTCATGCCTATATATTATCAGAAGCTTAGCTAAGATGGCAGAGACAAAGATAAACTATAGGATGGGGCAAAAGTAGGGTTACAGTTGTGAGTACATGAAACACCGAGTTTATCCTTGTATTATTATTTATTGTATTATTTTCCATACAAATGACTGTAAACCTACTTTTGCCTACTTTTGTGCCGGATGTCAAACTAGAGCAACAAGCTAAAAATAAGACTTAAGTCTTTAATCAATTACTGTGATTGTTGCTGGTGAAAATGAATTCCTGCAGTGTCTTAAGAAAGGAATTTCAAAGGGCATATGCTTGTGGGAGAAGTTTAAAGGCAGTGGTAAGATTTACTGGGCTGAAGGGAAATAATAGACCTTCGGGGATGTAAAGGGGGAGCAGTCTTTAGCAGCAACTGCTCGGAAAGCCTTCACAATCCTCCGTACATTTTCTTCATTTTCTGGAATGAGCATGATTGCTTTCAAACTTTCCCATTTATTCTCTGGGTTTTTCTAAGGCTTGTGCTAGGTCCTACTTCTATTCCTGGACTTTCCAGTTCTGCACCCTCATCCAATATGATTCTTTTCCCAGATTTTCTCAGGCTAGACTTCACCCCTTTATGATGCACATACTTCTACTGCACATGCTGCAAAGTTTTGCTGCAATCTGGTGTGCAGTGTCTAGCAAAGGAATTCTCCCCTACTCCTCCAGCAATGCCTTACCCTGCTGGTTGTTTCTTGGGGCAATTCTTCCTGCCTGCCTGGAGACTGATGAGGAGGGGAAGAGAATAAGGGAATTAAGTCCCCAGGGCACAGAATGCAGTAGCCCCCTGAAGAGCCTATGAAGGCTGCAACTTCTTCGTGAAGAAGGCTTAATGTTCCATTCAGCTGCCTAATTTATTTGCTCTCTTCCTTTCTAAAACTAACTATCCACATTATCATGATGAGATGAGCAAAAGTTTAAAACCAGAGAGAGAATTGATTCCCCTGTTCTCTTTTGCCCCACAGAAAGGTGCACCAGTCAAGAGTCAGGTGGACCACCACAGGGGTGGGGGTGGTCTCTCTGTTGAGGGAGTCCAGAACACAGGCTCAGGCAGTGTTATAGACCTTGGGTAGAGAAGAGGGCAAACAGGAAGGGCTAGCAGTGAGGGCAAGTGTCTTCAAGTTTTCTCCTTTCTCCTTCCCATTCTCCTCCATCTCTCCAATGCAGACTTTCGAGGAGACTCCTGAAGAAGACCTCTGTCCAAAGCCTCAGATAAAGATGCCTAGGAATGAAGGCATCTGGACTATGAATGAAAATAGTGAGGAGCATGATTAACAGGGGAGCCTGAGTCTCCTTAAGGGACCTCCTTCAGGGAACCTCCTCAGGGACCCCCTTCAGGGACAGAGCTCTGGCAATGCACCCAGTCCCATGTAGGAAGGGCAGCTTCCCCCATGAGGTCTTTTTTTAATCGCCTATGTTGAGGCCTGAAAAATCACACAAGTTTTTGAGCCAGGAACTGGACTCCTCATATGTGACCATAAGCATACAGTTGGTCAAATCATACATATAATGTGCATATCTGGTAAATGCAGAATTATTCTTCTCGGCCACTTCAAACATCCCCATTGAATCCTCTGCAACCTAATGCAATTAGCAGGATAAATTGATTTAAATGTTTCCTTTCTTCTTGACGAGAAACGTTGTTTAGATAATTGTCATTCTAATATGTGTATTCTTTATTCTTGCCTTTTTCAAAACCTTCAGGCTATGACTTTGAAATGCCCCTTTACCCAACGGACATTACATCCCCAGAGTATTCACACCTCTTCTTATCACCCTTAGATCCCTTTTCTCTTTTCAGTTCAATATTCCATATTTGAAATGATTACCAACTGAATTTAATTACATCATTAAACAAATATATTGAAATGTCCTAGCAAAGACCTTGGGGACTTTGGAAATATTTCCTGCACTGATAATTATGCTCTCTTAGAATATTTGTATATACACAAAATATATAGAGATATATATAGAATATATATATCTATATGTATATATACATATACATATACATAGTAGCTATATAAATATACCTAGAAAGCTTGATTCTGTAGTCCATCATGCCCCCTGGGAGAATTTTTATTCCAGAATTCCTACTATGACTTGTGAGTCACTCGTATTTGGACAAATTAAAAATGTGGCTGTGAAAATAAAAGATAAAACACAGACAGAGCAGGAGTATTGTGGTTTTAGAAGAGTAAAGGAAGTGGAAAAAAATATAAGGGCTTTTCCATATCTCTTAAGAGTTCAGCAGAATAAATTAAGTTGCAAGGGGGTCAGAAGACATGTACTATGTCTTTATGTACTATGACTGTATAATCTTAATGTAGCAGACAGGAGAAAAATTTATAACTTGTACCAAACATGCTAAATAAAAATCACCCCAAATTGTTATTGTTACTGTTTCTGTATTTTATTTTATTTCAATGATTCAAATCATATTGCTTCCTGTATTGTGATAAGACCTAGAAGATAGAACTCAAGAACCCTGAATCATAAAATCAGAAAGGCAGTGAACGTTTAGATAAAGAGCCAGTTATGGGTGGGAGAAATCTCTTAATATGCACATTTTCTGAAACTTCAAAAACTGAATGTTTAAAAATCTCTTTGGAATTACAGAGGGAAAAGATTAAGAAAAGTTTCTAGTAATTGAGGAGTGAGAAATGGCAATTACTTACATCAATAATTTAGTGGCTACAAAGGCATCATTCACAGCATTTTATTTAACAAGCTTCCATTATTGTTTTATTTTAGTGTAAAAATAGTGATAGATCTTTTGTAGATTTTCTCATTATTATAGTTCTCAAACTCTATTTTCTCTATAGGATCTTAAATATCTCCACTGTCAGTTTTCCTACTTTAGTAATTTTTCAAGATCTTAACTGTTATATTTGAGGAAGGCCTATTATTGATCCACCAGTTGCCTTTGAAATATGCCTTTACATGCTTGTGCTTGAATCTCTTAGTATTAATTACATTTATTGAGTTACAGAAATGAGTTATGCACTTTACACACATTTTATTTCATCTTTAAAACAATCTGTAATAAATGTTATTATCAAACGAGGAAATTAAGGGTCAGAAAAGTTAAGGTACTTGGCTACATTTGACACTTAAATTACATCACAGGATTGGTAGTGAGGCCAAACTGACTCCAAAACTTACTCATATCACCGTGGTGCAATTCCTTTCTCTTGACTACAATTCAGAATATACGTAAGCACTGTGAAGGGGATAAAGTTCTTATTCTGGACTCAAACTGTATAGTTTAAAATCTCCACCTTATGAAAAGCTTGCAGTGAATAAATTCCAAGAATTTATTTGTGCTTAGTAAGTTTCTGTGTTCTCTTTCATAGCATTGAGGTTATAATGTTGCCTTTCTTTCTATCAGTTGTTGCAGTAAAGATGACAAATCTTGGGGGGAAATGATCTAATAACTTTGATGCAAACATCAAACAGAGGGGCTGAATATTTTAACTTGTAAAATGTGAAATGGAAATACCACATGAGGTCCTGAGATGGGTAAGACTTTATAGCTGCATAACTTTAAGTGCCTGAGACTACAAGATGAACTGGGTCAGAGATACAGAGCTCAGTAAAGAAGCATTATTTCTGTCTGAATTATTTAGTAGTAACAGACAGATATGTAAGTCTGTATTGATATTTCTTTCTTCACCCAAGTGAAAACGCAGCTTATGGGGAGACTTAACTTAGCTTCCTGGGTCACATGTCAAACCTACTCTTAATGTGTTGGAGGTATTTGTCTTTCTCTCTTAATTTCCAAATTATTTAAAAATGCTACCAGATTTAGAAATCCTTACTGTCTAGAGTATAACTATAATTTCTCTCTATATAGAGTTCCATATTTTATGAAACAATTTGGTAATTAAAGGTGTTACTGAAATTCTATTTTTTTCCATTGATATGGTTTTTTAGTTTAAAATCTCTTTATTTCCCTCTTGCTCACTCTTTTTACATCACTAATTTATTTCTCTTTCATTATTGTATAGTTTATGCCTACAGGAAATACTGAAAATATAGTGCCAATACTAAACATTATGACCTATTTCTGATTTCAAAACTGAAAGCCTTTAGTGTATCCTTATTATATATTTTACTTTTTGCTAATATGTTAGTTAGGATTTTTGCAATACCATTCATAGATTAGAATGGCTTGAGTTTTTATAGTATAATCTTTTTAAGATTTAAGGTCAATATTAAATATACCAGTAAAATAACTGAGAAGTTTTCTCTCTTCATATATGCCCTGAAACTGTTTATTAATACTGGAATTCTGCTGTTTAAAGAATAAGCTTGTGTATTCCGAGGCAAACCCTTCACCTGTAGGAATTACCTTTTGCTGCTGGGTCTCTCACTGCTCTCCCTAGTTCTCTTCTCACTTATGTTTGTGCCACTTCTGCCTGATCTCAGGTTTTCTCACTCAATCTATGAATTTTTAAAAGTTGAAATGGTGTCTCTAGGATTTCTTTGAAAAAGATGTTTGTAAGGCTTTTTTTGTTTCTTTGTTTGATTTTCTTATTATTACATTTCTATGATATGCAGAATATACTAATTGTGACAATTTACAATGTTCATATGAGATTTTCCTGATTTTCATATTTGTTAAAACTTTTAAAATTATAAATCATTTTGAATTGCATCTTGAATAACTAAGAAATAGGGCCTAGAAGTGGACATTTACTAGAATAAAATATAATTACTTTGTTCATAAGTGGATTTTTGATGAACAATGGAATTCTACAGTGCGCATATGGTCATCTCCCCAATATTCACTGCAGCCCTCACCTGCTGTGTGGCAATCCTGAGGATCCCATGGGACTTACCTCACAATTTATTTTTGCTACTGATCTAATTGGTCTAAACTAGTGAAGGTATAGCATTATCAGGGCCACAGTGATTTTTCTTTTTAATAAAAATTATGTGACCCATGTAGGTATAATCTGATTTTTATTTGTAGTTATGAATCCTGTGGTGGGGAAGAAAACACGTACTCTCCTTCTGGATTTTTATTAGGAAGTTTTCAGCTACTGTGCTGCCATGAGGAAAATCAGATTCAGGAATAAGCTGAGATATTGAACAAACAGTAGAAATATGGAAAAAACAGTCTTTGGTGCTCTCATTGAACTATGAAAACAAATAAACCTGAAATTTCCTTTACTCCTGAATTTTTCATTAGTATTTGCTAAAAACTTTTTCTAAATGAGTTATTTGGGGGGTACCAAATTACAGAGCAGTTCAAAAGACCCTCTCAGCTCTGGCACCAATTGCAAATTTGGGGGTCCCAAGATTTCCTTTACTTTTAACATTAATTATGTGTCTGAGGGGATCCCTGAGACCAATCCTGGGTTTACAGATTTACTGGAACATTCACAGAACATGCAAAAGCAGTTTTACTCAGTTACATTTTACTACAGTGAAAGGACACAAGTTAGAATCAGCCGAAGTGAAGGGGCATGGAGCAGAGTCCAGGGAGCTTCCAAGTCTGAATCTCCCTGCCACCCTCTTCCTCTGGAATCATGGAGAATGCTACTTTTCCCAACAATAATGTGTGGGAATATGAGAATACATATGGAATTTTGCCAGTGAGGGAGGCTCATCTGAACCTTGGTGTCCAGAGACATTAATGACACTCCATTATGTAGACATGGTTGACTGCCCATGTGGTTTATATCTGTCTTCAGTTTCTCCAGAGGCTAATCTGATACCATGGACTTACAACCCCCATGCTATGTCACATTGTTAGACTTCCTGTTATGTCCACCTCCACCTTGACTCCCACTGTTCAATGAGCTGATATGACCCAAGGTGCTCAGGCAGACAAAGACATTCCTACAAAGCATGGCATTCAAGGATCTAGATATCACCTACCAGGACCCAAGGGTGAAGGCCAGACCTCTCTCTAAGCAAAGCTGAATTCTTTACTATATGGTAGCCAGAGCTGGGGTTCTGTTTCTTCTAATAAGCATATTATATATATGATTATTTTTACCTTCATCTTTTTAGAAAGCAATCTTATGCCCATGACATAAGCCATTTCAAAAATTTCAAATATTTTGGAAAGCAATAAGAATATCAATAATTTAATATCTGTGTTGTAACAACCAGTACTTTAGTCAGGTATTTTGCTTTTAGGAAAAACATCTGATGCCATAAAAACAAATAACAACAGTACACAAACATTGCTGTGAAGAAATATGTTTTATACAGGGGTTTGTAGGAATTTTAAAATACCTGCAGGAGATACATGTCTAGGAGTTCTCTTTGTTAGTTAAATAAAATAAATTTAAATCAATGAATTCAAATAAACCTTTCGTGAGTAAATGATCTCTTTAGCTTTAGTTCACACTCCATGCACACCCACTGGTTTCAACAGACATGTCGAACAACCTGCTGCACAGTTACAAATTAATCTACTTTCATACTTTCTCTAATTCTTTATTTTAAAAATATCAGTTCCTTTTTCAATATGGAAATTATTTTATTTCTAACAATAAAACATATCTAAAGTCAAAAACAAATCACAAATCATAAAATAAAACTATATCTGATACATGTTCTTGAAAGCTGTAGTGAATCCTTCATGAGAATATATTGACTGATGGGGGTGAAATAATACAAAATAGACCAGTGTCCCATTGGTGTTCTCTTGGAAAAAAAAATAACTGTTAGTGTGCATTCATAGTCAATGAATTGTTTAGGAACTCCAATGCCAATGCTTGTCTCAATGTGTCTATTCTGTATGCTGTAAGAATGAGATGGACATTGAAGAGAAAGGGACAGAGCTTTTTTGACAACTCCATGAGATGTCTACAGTAAAACTAAAAAGCTCAATCTTGATTTTAGGGGTTCTCTCTTGGTGTCATCCATGAGTTCGTCATCAATATTTAGTAAAAGAATTACTACTCTTCAGTCCTTCATTTCATCTATCACATTTATAAGGACATAGAAAGAGAAAACCAGGATAATGAATAATTTAATCCAATGACAGGTCTTTCCCAGTAAAGCTTTTGGAGATTTTCAACAACATAATTGGTGAACAAAATTAGATTTGGAGCTCTGTTGTTAATGAGATGTTTGACTTCAATGCTGTTACACTTTCTGGGGCTTGCTGTGAGTGTTTGCATTGCCTAATTTGGTGTGCTTGTGGTGATCCATATAGATGCCCGCAAATTGTCCAATTTCTGGGATAATTGGGCATTTTCATATAATACTCACTTGCAATTTGATCTAGAGTGACTTTTTTTCAATTATACATAAACCATGGTTCCCAACAAGTTCCCTTCAGGTTTTGAATAAGAACTTCTCTGTTTTCCCACTCCTTCCTTCAAGAACCTCTCAAATTGTAGACTCTACATTGTAATTTTGTTGCTGAAGTTTACTTTCGAACATCTGTTGTGATTATCATAATGATGTTTAAATGGATACTTGTTGAAAAATGCACTGCACTCTTAGTCTAGTGACATACGCTGAACTTCAGTAGGCACCGGCATCGCCCTGTTTGATCTGTGCAGGTGCAATTACTGCTATTTGTGTTTTTTTGTATCAGAGCTGCTATAATGAGCAAACATCATTCCTTTCAGCACCAGTACAGGAAAAAAGAGATAAAATACTTTTTTAAATGTTTTCTTAGAATGGCATGATACTTCTAACATAGATTTAAATGCACAGGAGGTATTTTCAGAGTATCCTTTAAAGAATAAACAACTATATACTAGGCCTGTTCGGAAAAAGTCTAGCTATTTTTGATATAATGCAAAAGGTTTCCATGACACTGATGTAACCAGGTAGCCAAGGAGAGTGGACAGGAATGCAAATGGGTGAACAAAGATGACTTCACTGTGCTATCAGTGGAGGTGGCGGATGCCATATAGTGAGCGTGCATACTGTGTGGTCATTGTTTTCAAAATGACTGAGCGAATAGAGTATCAAATTTATATCCAATTTTGTGTTAAGCTTGAACATTCCTCTGTGGAAACTATTCAGATGATTCAGAAGGCCACAGCTATAGGCAGCTGGTATTTGGAAGCTTCATCATGACAATGCACCTTCTGATGCATCACATTTCATGCAGAGGTTTTTGGTGAAACATTAAATCAATATGACTCAGCTCCACTATAGCTCAGATTTGATGCCATGTGACTTCTGCCTTTTCCCAAAATGAAAATCACCTTTGAAAGAGAAGGGACTTCAGACCATCAGTGAGATTCAAGAAAATAGGACAAAGCAGCTGATGGTGATTGGGAGAACTGTGTGTAGGTTCCAAGGTGCCTACTCTGAAGGGGACTGAGGCATCATTGTCCTGTGTACAGTGTTTCTTGTATCTTGTATCTTCTTCAATGAATGTCTCTATTTTTCCTATTACATGGCTGGATACCTTCTGGACAGACCTCATATGTCTTAATTTGTAATCATTACACTTAATACTATCTAGTCCTCAAGACACCATAGATGCAGATATATTTTATTAATAATAATTAGACTAGTGGTCACTGGGAAATTAAAATGATAATACAATGTCTTAGTTCTGAAAAATGAAAAAGGATGAAACAAATAATGGGCCATCCCACTAGCTGTAGAAAATAGAAAATAAATGGCACTCTTATTATTCTCTGATCATAATGTTTGCAAGTCTGTCTCTGAAAGAAGAGCATGTTAGAATATTTTCTAGTTTGGTCATTAGTTTGATAGCAAGAATAAGAAATATTCAAATTAATTTTGACATCTTCAGATCCACATTGTTCCCAGGGAATACTTCTTACCTGAAACATTTATTTAATAGGTTTTACTGAGCATCTAGCCTATACAAAGTACTTTGCTAGGTGCTATGGAAACAAAAGTGAGTGAGCCATAGGTCTTCCCTGGATGAGGTTAGTTTCCTTAAAGGGAACTGAGGCATACCCACACAGTTATGTGGAAAATGATTCAGCACTGTGAAAGAAATATGAATAAATGAGATGTCAGGAAAGGAAGTGTTTCCTTTTCCTCCCAGCTTGAGGGGTCATTTAGAAGAACCTTTAACTGGGGATTAAGAGAAAGGGTTTAGGGAACAATTGAGGTAATTGGAAAACCACATACATAAAAAAAAGACAGTAAACAAAAGTCCAGAGATGTGAGTGCAAAGGATGGGGCTTGAGGACACAAGCCAACACATCCCTAGCCATCCCTGCCCCTAGCCAACACATCCTACAGCAAGATGAGTTGTTTAACTGCACTACGGATAGAAACAGGAAAACTAGGGGACAATATTGAAACTAGGGGACAAAAGATGTGTTGGCTAGGGGCAGATTAGGGGCTTGGGATATTCTTTTAAGGAGGTGACCTACTTGTCTCTTACTAACAGATTTCACCCTTTCTGGGAGAATTTTGGATGTGCCAGTCAATCCGAAGCTAACATCAGCCAGGAAAGCCATAGAATTTAGATCTTATTGGGAGGCTCATGCTAGGTCTCAGTCTTGTGTAGCTCTGCCTGTTCTCTCGAGTTTGTTCAGCTGGTATGTAGAAGCAATGAAAAGCCAATAGATGTGACTTCTCCTATGGCTTGGAGGAGGATATGGAGAATCCAATTTTCATACAATGTGTGTTTTATGGATAGGATTGAGTAGCCACTTTCTGCTGGACAACTACTTATAGTGTGCTAGTGTTAAAATTGTACAAAAAACTGTCTGTGAAAGCATATTGTTATTTTTGTTTCTCAGATGTAGAAATTGAGTTAAGAGTTGTGAGCTAAGTCTGGAACTGAGATAAGATTTGGCTCCCAAACTAACCTCTCCACCATTCTAATCTCATAATCCTATAAATCATAACTGTCTCAAGGCCAAGTTTTCAATGGAAAAAAAAAGATAGCAAATATTACTGATGGAATAAGATAAGACATAAGGAATATATATATATATACTATATATATAGTCCAAGCAAAATTCTATAAAAATAGACTGCAAGAAGATTGATTCTGATGACTGAATACTTGGAAAGAGTACTAAAATTCTCATATCCTTTAAGAGTTAAATAGAACTAGCCTTTCTGATATTAAATATTGAGTAGAAAATTTCATTTAAAAATAAAATACATGGACACAAATTATTTTGTGTCATGTTTCATGAGTTATAAGTATTTAAGATAAAACAGTATAATCATTTATCCACATGACTGAGAGAATCTCTAGCTTCATAATCTTGAGAACAGAGAATTGAGTCAAATATACTATTTTGTTTCAAACACCATGAAGCACTACACTCCCATTAATTCAAATGTTACTTCAAACACATACCTGAAATCCTACAGCAAGATAGAAATCAAAATGCTAAAAACAATGCAAACGCACATAAAATTATCTGGCAGCATTCAGAAATAATAATAATACTTGAAGCTCAAACTTTGCTAGGTTCTAAAGTTTTTGATCCATGGAGCTCAACACTGTTCTGTAGAGAACCACTCCAGAAAGTCTCCCCCAAAGCATAATTTTTCTCTAGATTTTCTTTTTTTTATTTTTAGTTTTTTTTTATTTTTTAATTACTTTATTGCTGTTCAATTACAGTTGTCTGCATTTACCACCCACCACTCTCCCCACCCCAGCCATCCCCACCTCCTTCCCTTGCTTCCACCCCCTCTTGGTTTCTTCTATGTGTCCTTTATAGTTTTTCCTGAAAACCCTTCCTCCCTGCCCCCCATTATACCCTCCCATACATTTGCAAATTTAGTTTAGAATATATTCTTCAGTTATGTGGTGAAAAAGCAGGATCATTTCATGATATGAATGTTACAGCAAAATGTCTAGGCCCCAGCTTTGCTACTTCCTGCTAGAGAGATCTGAATTGAATCCATCCGTTACAAATTCAGGAAATTAGAAGATCCACAAAAACAACACTGAGGACAATAAACGTTAACATAAAGCAATACATGTAATTATTCTTAATTAAGCCTTTGTGGTTTTTCCTATTGCCCATGTAGATGATAAGTTAGAGTAAAAATGTTGTTTCCTCAAGTAGATTTCTGCCTTGGTTGCTAACATACACAAAGTTCCCTCCCCAGCTTTTATCTTGATCTTTCTTCAGGGGCAATGTAGGACATTAGCTCCACACTTGCAAATATGTCTGTAGTCTCCCACTGAGATTCCCGAGGTGTTCCGTTCCACAAGCACTCTAATATTCTTAAACTTAAATCTATCACAAAAAAATTCTACTCAACAAGTGCATATTAAACACCCACACTTCGCCTTTTCTGGAACTAGACAAATTAAATGTAGGGTTATGATAGAACACATACAAACACACACACAAATCAGTGTTTTCATTGAGTGCCACCAAGTGACAATTAAAGATATGTTTATATGCAGTACTGCATATCATAGGACTTTTTCTCAGCATAATCATTAATTGCAATAGGTCCTTTTAAATAATTAATAAATGCCAAATCATTTAATACATAGTTTCAAGACATTTTAAATAATGTTGTACTTTTTATGTCAGAAGACAAGAGATTCAAAGACTTGGCAGAATGTTTAAAGGCATCTTCTATAGTCTGCTTAGAATATGGGAGATAGTAAACTTTTATGATTTTCAAGTTATACTTTGGGACTTTACTTTTAAAGATTGAATTTTTCATATTAATTTTTCATATCCAAAAGGATTTATGTCCCTTATATTTATAATCAACTATGTCTACAGTACTCTTTTGAGAGAAATGATAGTGTCTGTGCAGATCTTGTTTTATTATAAATATTATATTTTGGATTATATTTATTCAAACATATTTTAAGTGTATATAAAAATAAGCCTGGATTTTTACAAAATGCAAAGTTGAGGCAGTTGATTGGAATAAATTAGAAGGATCAGGGCCCTGGCTGGCATAGCTCAGTGGATTGAGCTCGGGCTGCGAACCAAAGTGTCGCAAGTTCGATTCCCAGTCAGGGTACATGCCTGGGTTGCAGGCCATGACCCCCAGCAACCACACATTGATGTTTCTCTCTCTCTCTCTTTCTTCCTCCCTTCCCTCTCTAAAAATAAATAAATTAAAAAAAAAAGAAGAAGGATCAACATTGTCATAAGTCCAGTACGATATGAGTTCAGAATAGCTCAGAAAACGTCCATGAATATTTAATGTTACAACATTTTAATGTTCAGAGGAAAAGGCTATAACAGAATTTTTTCTTATAAACCTTCAACTGAGGATATGCTCATAGATTTTAGAGAGAGAGAAAGGGGAAAAGAGAGAGAGAAACATCGACATGAGAGAGAAACATTGATTGGCTGCCTCCTGTACATGTCCCAACCAGGGATCAAAGCCTCAACCTTGGTATGTGTCCTGACCAGGAATCAACCTGCAACCTTCTGGTGTACAGGGCAGTGCTCTAACCAACTGAGCCACTGGGCAAGGGACACAGAAAATTTAATTAAAGGACAGAGGTTTTGCATTAGGAAAAGAGTTACCCACTGCTATTCTAACAATTCTAACAATGTAATGAAATTGTTTCAAATGAAGTTAGAGACAACTAAGAGCTACCAGAGCCATCTTACAGAAAAATACCAAACTTCCTGGCCAACCCAATAGAATTGCTTACAGGAGACTGCATTAAAAAAAAGTATGGTTTTTAGAGCAATCTTACAAATCTCATCAACTATGCTGTCCTCCTGGATAAAGAAATTATTGCAATCTGTGTTTCATCATCCTTTCCAAACCCACCTTTTTTATATTTAATTCGGGTATGATTGAGATATGTGTGTGTGTGTATATATATATGTATGTATGTTGTGTGTATGTGTATGCATATATATATACAAATATATGTGTGTATATGTATGTGTAATATATATGCATATATAAATATCTGTGTGTATATGTATGTTATATATGTGTAATTATATATATATAATTTCACTCAAAGATATGCTCATTGATTTTAGAGAGAGAAGAAGGGAGAGAGAAAGAGAAAGTAAAACTTTGATATGGGAGAGAAAGAAACATTGATCAGTTGCCTCCCGTAAGTGCTTCAACCAGGGATCAAACCCACAGCTTAGGTATGTGCCCTAACTGGGAATCAAACACACAAGCATTTGGTGTACAGGATCATGCTCCAACCAGCTGAACCACTGTCCAGGGTGATTACTATTTTTAAAATTTTTATATGAATTGCATATTTATCATAACAAAGTATATAAGAGCAGTGGAGTAGTTACTGAGTCTGACATTGTAGTGTTGGCTGTATCAGTCTAACAAGCAGTTTGTTTTGCTTGGTAGCAAGAGAAAGGCAAAAAGGAGCATGAGAGGGGAACCATCATGATGTTTATGGGGTGCCCGAGGCTAAGCAATACTGGTCATGAAAATTTACCACTGTGGAAATAAATGAAGATCATCCAAATGAGAAATAGCAAAGGCTATTTATTCAGAACTTTCTATCACAAGGAAGCCACCATCAGTTGCTTTTGGCAGAGACTCAAAAGCTGACAGAGGAATAAGAAGGATTATATTGAAAAAAAAAAAGGTAAGGTTTCAGGCATGTTCTGTTTGAAGGCTGCAGTCATAGAGAAGCTGGAGGTGGGCTAACTAGAATAGAGCATTCCATATAGGTTAACAGAGCATATTTGAATTTTACTGGTAGGTCTTATGCTGGAAGTGGGGCAAAAATTACAGAAGCTGTCAGGTATTGACTAAACACGGCTGCTTTGGGGTTGATTGCTATGAGTTGTGGTTTGGCTTCTTGGCCTAGTTGGTGGGTCAGTGTTCCATGTTAAAATATGGTCTGGTCATTGTATATTCAATCTCTCACTATAGACATATATCTCTAATGTCCCATGTGCACATGTAATTAGCTATTGATTTCACATGTGTTTACCAGAAACATGTTTCATTCCATTGAAAAACTGCACTTGTAGACATAGGTGGAAAAAACTGCATCAACTGGCTAATTGACTATTTCTACCATGTTAGTATAGAGCAAAATTGGACAGCAGAAGCCAACATCCATGTAACTTTTTAAGTAACAGTTATTATATTAATATCCTAACTGTATTTGTAGAAAAAAAACAAAAATTATTTCCAAATCCCAGATTTTCTATGAATAGTGTCTCCACTTACATTTTGTATCTCAAAAAATGTCCTTAACACGATGGGATTATTGTAATTGAGTCAACTTCTGTATTTAGGTAATATTAACTACACATTCAATTCATCTTTTTGTTTCAATTGCATGTTTTTCAATTTTGTCTTATGCTTATTAAAAACTAGATGAATGCCACACTAATTTATCTAAATTTCAATTTCCTGAGTAATGGACTTTAGCTGCCATCGGAGCTAATGTATTTAGCAAAATTTATTAGACCCTCCAAATCTCCAATATTTACAGTTTCCTCTGAGGTTCTTTTCCTTGAGAAAATAAATTATGTATATGTCAAACATGTTAGTTCTTACATTTAACAAGATAATAAATGGTCTTATGAAATTGCACTAAGGAAAAGAAATACAAGGCTAATATAATTCTGTTATAACAGTAGTTTGTAGAGGTCTAAAGTCAAAGTTTTGTATTCCTCTCTGCAAGTTACAAAGCATAAAGAATACTGTATTCAAAAACAACAATATGTCCACATGTCTTTAAAAAGAATCCTCACTAAATAATCTGGAAGATAGGATTGATGTTAGGGTTTTTGTCAAAATCGCCTATGTGAAAAATGCTAATTTTACTTTTGTTACCAAGTCACTCAATCAAAATATGTTTATAGAGAAACTACTATGTCTAGGGATCACTAGGTTTTGTGGAAGGCAAGAGAACAACTAAAATACAATCATTGCCTGCAAAGGTACAGAGTACAGTGTATACTAAAATAAAAAGAAAAAAGTCTATATTAAAAATGTCAAATAAATAAATAGAATTTGTTTTCCAGTTCATGCAAGATCCTAATAGAAGTTATCAAAATGTTCCTAATTTTAAAAACCAAAGCTGCTAAAAACAAAACTTTTCTCAGGGGCCAAAGAATAAATTTAATTTTTTTAAAAAAGCAGCAACTTCTTCCCTATCTAAAGTACTTAACTAATATTCCCAACCTGGTAAATATGTTATGTGAATTAAATGTCAGCAAAAGCAATGTCTGGAAGAAAATATTGCTATGAGTTGGAAGAATAGATTGTGTATTTAAATATGAAAACAAATACATTGAAGAAAGAAAAATAAAAGCAGATGAGAGATGGTTCTTCTAACTAGAAGAGGATGAAATTTCCACCAAAGTGCTACAAAATAACCTATGTTAATATGCTTACTATGTTTTATTTGGTATGTACATAATTTTCATTAATTTTAGCTTTATTATGGGCATGTCCCCTGAAAGCTTAGAAAAATGTTCCATTGGAGATATTATCTAGGGTTAGAATAATAATCAAAATGAACTAGAACTCACAACATTTCTTTTATAAGGGACCCCAAATATGAAGCATTCTCATGATCTTATTTTCTCAGCTCATGAACAGCTTTTTAAAAATGTAGGCAGAATTATCTTTTGCAAGTGAATCATTAAAATTTGGGAGCAAGCAGAACAATTATAAAACATTTCAGGAGTTCTGTCAAGCAGTGTGGAGGTTCCACAAAGTGCTCTCAGTGTGGCAGCTTTGGCATGGCGATTTTTACCCATTTGATGGAGACTGGACAGCCCCCCATGCACGTATTATAATTAATATTTTTAGTACCTAGCTTTCCTTATAATTTAACCCAAGTTGGTAGCTGTGAAGTAAATAAATTGACATTTATTTCTCCCTTTTTCCATTCCATCTCTCAATTGATGTGATAAATACATTCTTATTTTATTATTTTTTAAATGTGTACATTCATGTATAGTATTATGACACAAGTTGATCAAAATATTTAATTGAGTCTGGAGTTTTCTTTGGAAATGCAGGACCAGGAGTGAATGAGATGCTGGTGCAGTTATCACCGAAAAATACTACTACATAGGTTTAGATTCTTGGCTTAAGGAAAAAAGTGATTTTGATGACTGGTGCCTACGTGAGGAAATAAACATGTTTTTACTGTATTTCTTTTCCAAACCTCTCCTCACTAAGACTCACTAGAATTATCCTTCTGGCCTTTCATGAAACGGTGTCCTGTTCCAGCTTTAGCCCCTAATTATGTGGTTGATTTCAAGCAAACCACTTGTCTTCAAGGGGCCCTGGAAGAATCTGTAGAGAGCTCATTCTAAGTTGTACATGCCAAGGGCATTGCATCATAACAAAGGATGCATTTTTAATATTTTCTATGTGCTGTGTGCTTGCTATACACATATATCCTTTTATTCAACACAGTAACTTAATGAAGTGGGTGCTGTATTCGCCACTTTGTAGATGTGGAAACTGGAGCTTAGGTCATCAACCTAGTGAGTTACAGAGTGGAGATGTGGGAACGTCTGTCTCCAAAGCCCGTTTCCTTCTAGTATGCGTTGTCGCCCCTTTTTCCTTGAATGCAAGATCCGAAAGTCAGAATGCACAAGATTCTCAAACAAACAAGGGTTTCACAATAGGTGAGTTAGAATAGAGCAGTGGTCTCAAGGGTCTCAAAGTCTGGTCTGAGAACCAGCCGTATCAGCATCGCGAGGGTACATCTTAGAAATGCAAATTATTTGACTGAATCTAAATCTCTGGGTGTGGGACCAGCAGTTTGTGCTTTAACAAGACCTCTGGGGGATTCCACTGGTGTGGAGTTTAAAGGCACTGACTTCTTTGCTTGAATCATGACTTTAAGCTGTCTTAGCAATGTAAATTAGGTAACACATTTCACCTCCCTACACTTCTGTCTTCATAAAATGTGAATAGAATCATATTTGCCTCATAGACTAATTGTAAAAATTTAAATAGTTGATATATGTAAAATGTTTAGTACAATGTTTGCAATAAACTAAATACTCCACAAATATTAGCTATTATGACTAGACAGTTGGTGTCTGTGCTGTGGGAGGAAGGGCTTCCTCAATCCTTGGTCATTATGTGCAAATATTTGAAAGACACTGGAAGGTAAAATTTGTAAAGTTCATTCCTATTCTGTGAATTTCACTAACAGCAACTTCTAGGCCATGCTTATGGGTAACCATGCTTCTTACTAAACCTGTGTCTTAGAGCCCTTTAACTTATCTTTACAACATACAAATAGGCTTAAAATGATATTTTCAGTGCCTTTTGCCAATATGATAAAAAAATGAACCAGATAACTATGTAAAGTTTTTTTTTCACTCTAAACTCCTTGATTTCCTCCTGGCTCTGTTCTTTATTTAAATCCCAGATGGGTCCTAACTACCCACAGACTCTCAATACAGAATCTTTCCTCATACAACCATTTGCTCTTCGCTAATCTATACTTTTGTCCTTGAAATCTTTAAAATTGAGATAGTTTGATAACTTTAAACATTACTAAGCATGATCATATTCCTCCCTGTTTTATTTGAAAAAGATTTATGTGCTAGCACCCTCCTAGATATGGAGTTATCAAAACTGAATGAGCCCTAGACCCCACCAAAATCTGGGCTCCATTGGTAACTAATAATTTCCTCTAACTATAAGGAAACATGCAAAAGCATTATGCAGAAAAATGACTATGGGAGCAAAGAAACAGGAGCAACTAGAGGGTGAAAGCTATAATCATCTTTCAGATGAGGACTATTTGAAAGATGCATCAGAGCCTGGGGTGGAAACCCATCCAGATGGAGGAAACAAAATTTTCAGAAGCATGTACTCACAAACCTCACTAGTCTGGAAAACTGTGTCTAGTGTAGCTGGGGAGTAGGAGCACTGGTAGAAAGACTGGAAGGGGGCAAAGAGTGGTTCATAGAGGGATGTCTTATCAACCTTCCAGGCTCATAGGGCTGGTTTTATCTTCATTTTGCATAAGAGGGAAATAAATGAGGACCATTCAACTTAAGTGACATAATCAAGTATTGCATCCCTTATTTGGATATAAGATTCAAAATACAGTCTGACATGTTCTGAAAGAATATTTTTTGTCAGAGCTTCTTTCACAAATTAACCAGTTTTTCACTTACTTCAGACTATTTTTAGCTAACAATTATTCTATGTGTGTGTAATCAGCTAACACAAATAGCTGTATATTTTATGCTCTTTACATACTAGAAAAACACGTTCATAAGCAGTACTTCCAAACTACTCCAGAGCTGGAGGAGGAGTACTTATAAAGTATCTAGTTAACTGAACAGAAAAATTTAGCAAATAGAGAACTTTCTTTGAAAAAAGTATATTTCTTGACAGTATTTGAAGTGCCTCTGAAATCAGAAGTAGATATGTTCACTAGGCAGTATATTATATTTATCTGAATTTCAAGAATAAACTTAACTTATTCTCCTTGTGTGTAATATTATAAACAATGATGTTGAGTAAAATTACCTAGTGAAATTATCTGGAAAAGTACTAGCATTTGAGAGATTTGGAAATAAGAAAAGAAAGAAAGAAAGAAAGAAAGAGAGATGGAAGGAAGGAAGGAAGGAAGGGAGAAAGAGAGACAGAGAGAAAGGGAGGGAGGGAGGGGGGGAGAGAGAGAGAGAAAAAAAGAAAGAGAGAGAAAGAAAGAAAGAAAGAAAGAAAAAAGAAAGGAAGGAAGGAAGGAAGGAAGGAAGGAGGAAGGAAGGAAGGAAAGAAAGAAGGAAGGAAGGAAGGAAGGAAGGAAGGAAGGAAGCAAGGAAGGAAAGAAAGAAAGAAAGAAAGAGAGAGAGAGAGAGAGAGAAAGAAAGAAAGAAAGAAAGAAAGAAAGAAAGAAAGAAAGAAAGAAAGAAAGAAAGAAAGAAAGAAAGAAAGAAAGAAAGAAAGAAAGAAAGAAAGAAAGAAAGAAAGAAAGAAAGAAAGAAAGAAAGAAAGACCTAAGCAAAGGAATTAAGGAAGAGTAGCTAAGAGGTAACAGGTAAAACCTGAGCTGACAGTCGCAGAAGCCAAGAATAACTTGTTTCCAAAAGGTATATTGTGCCAGAAATTCCACAAAGGGTAATTGGACTTACCAAACTGAGTCAATAGTGACTTCGATCACTATTGGTGATCACAAAATGGTGTCAGCAGCACGGTGGGAAGTCTGATGCAGTGAGGAAAGGAATAAGTGTGAAATGAGATAATCAAGTCTGTGAATATAATAATTTTTTCTAGTAGTGTGGCCCACTAGGAGAAGGCAAAGGGACAAAGGAATTATTTCTTGTTTTTCAGTAATTTTTTCTTAATTTGGGAGAGACCTGAACATACACCAGTAGTGATAAAAATGAGCCAATAGGAAGAGATGTTGAAGATTCAGGGAGAGATGGAAAACTGATAGAGATTGATGGTGAGGCAGAAAAGGGAGAAATCTAGGAAAGAGACAAAAGGTGTATTTTTAGAATGATAATCTTTGCTTATATTGGCAGAGCAGAGAAGCAGAGAAGGTGTGCCATGGTAGATATACTTGTAGGCTAAGTGTTAGGCAGTTAAGATATTTTCCTCTGAAGATTTTTATAATGAATCATGTAAAGGTGGGGGAATCATGTAGGGCAGTCAAGGTTTTAATATTTCGATAAACTTTTTTCAGAAGAGGATGGTATGCTATTGAATAGGAGAAAAGTGTGGAGAGACATGAGTGATCATGGATTAATAGTGATATTAATAATTTATTAAGATAATGAAGTCCCTAGCACAAGTGTCTGGCAATAATATGTTTTCTTTCTTTTTTTTTTTAAGATTTTATTTACTTATTTTTAGAGAAGGAAGGGAGGGAGATAGAGAGAGTGTGAGAGAGAGAGAGAGAGAGAGAAACATCAATGTGCGGTTGCTGGGGGTTACGGCCTGCAATCCAGGCATGTACCCTGGCTGGGAATCGAACCTGGGACACTTTGGCTCCCAGCCCGCGCTCAATCCACTGAGCTACGCCAGCCAGGGCATTAATATGTTTTCTATAAATAATTATATGGGATGAATAGCTGGTTTCTCTATATGTGTGAGTCTGTGTGTGTGTGTGTGTGTGTATACACACACACATATATATATATTTACATGCATGTACATCCACAAATATATGTGAAAATAGTGAAATACATACATATATATTCTTCTGTACCCTCACCATCATTTAAAGCATAATTCTTTTGTGTGTTCTTTATACAGTTATACTCTCTTTAAAAAGACTTCATTTACATGAAGTTGATTAGGGAAAATTTTCCTGTGATTCTGTAGTTTTAATTGTTCAAAACTGAACACAGCTCAGGGTTTTCCTGATGTTTTTATAAATTTATTCACCAAATACAAGACTGGTGAAACATTTAAAATGTTAATCAAGTGATGAACAGTGTAGTGTTATTCACAATTATTAGTGAATAATTTTTGAATTTCTTTTTGCTTGATGCTAAAAAAAATGATGATGCATTGCATAGAATAAAAAAAAAACATAAAAAATCATAGAAAGACCAAAATCACTCTGGAATAACTGCCAAGGGAAAAAGATATCTAGTATCATATCCATTATTTTAATTAAGGGTGCTTGAAAATACATATGGCTTCTTTTGAATAGTAAGCATTTACAGATGAGATATGATTAGAAATTGCCATCTCTTTTACAGGTTCAATTAAATCAACTTCATTTCAATAATGGTGAGTGATTAGAGAAATGCTATCCGAATCATACTTTGAGACATCATTCAAAAGAATATTTTTAAAAATTCTGCAATATGGTTTACTAGATAATAACTACAGGGCTTAAAATAAATAGAAAAAGTTTAAGAGTGATCAAATTATATGTCTTAATCAGGTTATGATTTAATGTTACTGGTGGGTTTAAAGGATTTTCATTTATTCACAAAACAACCCTCTCTACCAGTCAACCTTATAATTACTGAGAAAAAAAGCTTCAGAATTTAGTGTGTATCTCATATGCAGAAAACTTATCCAAATCATCCATAACCCATTGACTTTAATTTTTCCCTTTCTCATAAAATATATTTTCAATTTAAGGTATTTGACTGAGTAATTTTTGAATGAGATTATTGCTGCTCTGTGTTTTCTTCTAGACACAACCAGGATGATTAGAGTTATAAGAAGAAATACAGTATTTCAGGGTAAAATGATATTCCTTATTTGTCTTCAGGAACACAAAGCTTTCAGTATATATTTTTTAAATAGAAGTTAGCATTTATTTTAAATTCTATTTCAAATGCAATTTCAATATGCACTTTTTTAGATACAGTATTCAACTTTATTTGTCTTTTATTATAGAGAAATATACATTCATAAAAGATTGATTTTACAAAAACCTATACTTTGTATTTTTTCAAAAGAAATATATACTATAATAGAGTTTTCATAATGCTAAGGAATACAGAATGTTATATTGAGACATGATTTGAATTTATAAATAAATGTTGAATTTACTAGAATAAATATAAAAATGCATTATGCCTAGATCAGAAGCTATAGTTAAAAAATAAAATCTATTTAAAGATATTATCAAATTCTTTTTCTTATAAATATGTAAAAGCTACTGTAAAGGTTTAGCACAAATTGTTTTTTTTTTCCTTCCATGTTAATTGACAGTTCTTTCAGATCAATAAGCTACATTTGTGTCATCAGTCTGCAAGGCAATATTGAAATATACTTTCTGCCTCTCATCTAATCTATATAAAAAGGATACATAAAACATTAACTGTTGTCCCTGTCTTTCTCTTGCTGTGATGCAGTCAGAGTTTGAAAGCAGGAAACCTCGAATGAGGTGAGGAGATAAAGTTAAAGGGATGGTCAACAAAGGACCCCTATTTTGCTTCCATACAGGTGACCCAAGAGTCAATATGTGTTTTCAATATATGAGAGCCTAGTAACTTTAATAAATAAAAAAGTACCATTGGATTCTAGGCATAGTAGGAAAAAGCCTAGTCACAGATGTTAATTATTAATACAGTTTTATAGATACATATATAACTCCCTTCTATACTTTCTTTATACATAACTGACATTCATCTATCATAAGGTACAAAGTTTTAGATTCAGGCAATATTAGCTGAAAAATCATTCTGTTAAGTCTGTGCATACTTCTGTGAAAACAAAGATGTTTGATATTTATATAAAATATAGGTTGTATATATATATTACTTTGTTAAAATTACTGCATAAATCAAAATCCATATTGACTCTTGAGCCACCTGAATGAAAGCAAAAAAAGAATCTTTTCCATACCATCTCTTTTAAAAAATATTTAAAAATAAATAATAGATATATTAATATACATGTATAATAGATATATAATAATAGATATCTATTTTTCTACTTTTTATCATCTTTGGGAAAGTATGTATTGCAGTTTCCCAAAATGTTTACATACTACCAGGTACAAAGATAAACATCTTGCATATATTGTCCCATTTAGAATTTTTAAAGACATATATTCTAGTTATTACTGATGATGCTGAAGCATGATGAGGTAGTGTAATTTGTTCAATTATTTAACTTTGACATGGCTGATAATTAGCATAGCTGGTGTACCAACACAGAGCTACTGGTAGAAACATTTACTGCTTGATTATAAATTTATGTATTTTTCTACATTTCACAGAACTTTTGCAGTTAGTTTGGGTAATGTGATTAGGTGTAACTAATGTGCTATAAGACAGTTATGTCAGTTTGGATCCACAACCCTCAACTATTCAGCCATAAAAAGAGATGAATTACTGCCATCTGTCATAACATGGATGGATCTTGGGAGTATTATACTAAGTGAAATGGCACATGGAAAAGGACAAAAACCACATTTCATTTATATGTGGAATATAAAACAAAAAGTAACAAACAAACAAAAAGAAGTTCACAGATACAGACAATAAAATGGTCATTACCAGAGTGGAAGGGGATGAGGAGAGGGTTAAGTGGGTGAAGGAGGTCAAATATATCATAACAGAACGAAAGCGGACTTTGAGAGGTATGCACACATTGGATGGAGTACACAGATGTCAAGTTATAATCTTATATATCTGAACATTTTATGTTACTAACCGATGTTACCCCAACCAATTTAATGTTAAAAGTAATAATTTAAAAAGTTGTCAGTAAATAATCATCCAGTTCTTTCACTTTACCTCTATGGAAACCAACAATGTTCCCAATGGTGGTTTCTAACGTGTCCTAAGGCCCCAAATGACCATACGGAGTAGAACTCCCATTGACCAGTAGCAATGCATTAAGTTGCTGAGATTTGAGGGTTAATTTGTTATCACATCATAACACAGTCCATTATTGTAGCTCATGAGATACTTAATAAGCTCTCAAAATCTGCGCTTAATCTAAATGTTATAATAGTTGTTATGATTCAATAGAAAAATAATCCAAGTACAACTTAATATATGATTTCATTTCTCCTGTTATATGAAATTACAAGTCAAATATTGGTTTCATTTTCACATATAAACTTGGAATTTGTTCATTTTCTATACGTGCTAATAATTAGGTTAAGATTCATAGACAATCTCATTATTTTTGATTGTTAAAATGCTTAATTGTTAAAGTCTACAATTTAGAGTAAGCTTTGCAAAGTTTTACTTTCCCACCCAACACTTATTTTTCATCAATTATTTTGGACTCAATTTATTTTAAATGCATGTATCTGTTTTGTTTAATAGAAAAGAATAAAATATTCATAGCAGCTTATTACATGAATTGTACATTTTGTTATTTAGAAATAGCTAACCTCATTAATTCTTCAGAATATCTTCTACTGACCTGAAATGCATACAGTATTATAGTGTGTATATGGGATTGGCTGCTAAAATATATTTAAAGTAATTCTATGGGTTTTAATATAGGGCTTTATCAGGAAAAGTTTACAATTTCAGATTTCAAGTAGTTGTGATATTATTTAATAACTAATAAAGGATTTCATAAATAACTTTGACATTCTGGTCAAATCAAGCTTTTAAAAGAATTGGCATTTTCCTTCCTTAATTCACATTATAAGTAACTATGAGTATTTAAGAAAGAACAGATTTTCCCAATATTCTTTATATTACTATTAATAGCAATAATGCCTTAAGTATCTGTAGATCATTTATTTAGTATTATGTAAGTTACTCTCACAACATCTCCAATGAAATAAAGGATTCAAGACCTACAATAATATTATTGGCCAAAAATTCTGTCTGGTTTTCGTAAGATGGCTCTAGTAATGCTTAGCTGTCTTTAACTTCATTCAAAACAATTTTGTTACATTGTATTGTGACAGCTGTCTTATCAGCATGCATTAAAAAAACTTACCAAAATTGGCCCTGGTGGGTGTTGCTCAGTGGATTGAGCACCAGCCTAGGAACCAAAGGGTTGCTGGTTTGATTCCCAATCAGGGCATGGGTTGCAAGTCAGGTCCCTGGTGAGGGGCATACGAGAGGCAACCACAGAGAATACTTCTCTCCCTCTCTTCCTCCCTCCCTACCCTTCAGTTTAAAAAATAAATAAATAAAACCATAAAAAAACAAAATATAACCAAAAAATTTTTAAACTTAACAAAATTGGTAAATTTTTGTGTAGCCATTTTAATATTGAAGATGGAAGAAAATATGCAAACTTTTTGGCATTTTATGCTTTATTGTTTCAAGAGAGGTAAAAATGCAGGATTTGCACAGTGTATAGAGAAGGTGCTATGACTGATTGAGTGTGTCAAAAGTGGTTTGCAAAGTTTTGTGCCAGAGATGTCTTGTTGGATGAGGCTCCACAGTTGGGTAGACCAGTTGAAGTTGAAAACAATCAAATCAAGACATTCATTGAGAACAATCAATGTTATACCATGTGGGGGATAGTCAACATACTTGAGATATCCAAATCAGTAAAGTTGTTGGTGAAAATTTAAAAAATTATTTTATTTTACAGAAAAAAATAAATGGACTCTTTGGCCTAACTAATAGTTATAGGAATACATGGGTAGTAACAGGAACTTGAGTCAGATTCTATTTTTAATTACTACTACACCAGGGTCCATTCTACTATTTTCTGTTTAATGTATAAACTCTCTTTGGGTGATGTTTAAAGTGCTTAATATAATGATAGTGTCTTCAAAACTACATACCATCTTTAAATGGTGTGTGTGTGTATATATATATATATATATACACACATACACACACATATACACAATAAATATATTATATACATATTATATATAATATGTATATAATATATAATATATAATATAATATATATACATAATATATACATATAATATATAATATATATACATATAATATATATAATATATATACATATAATATATATACAATAAATATATTATATATAAATAAATATATATACAATAAATACCAAGTTAACAATATAATACATGTGAGTATTTATTTTAAAGACATCACAAATACTCTTATTAGATGCCGTTATATATATACATATATATACATATATATATACATATATATTTTTTTCCTGCAGCCTTTGGGATCTGAGGGTAATTGATGAAAAAATGTTGGGGAGTGAAAACATTTAACAAATGGCTATATGATGGAAACAAATACTTGAAGATGTAGAAATGACTAGTTTTATAAATATTTTATTTTGTAATTCAGTAAATGTTCATTTAACACTCAATGTAAGAAATGAAGTGGTAGGAACTGAGAATGTATAATAAACAAAACTCCAGAGAAACTCTAAACAAAATAGAGATGAGCAATTTACCAGATGCAGAGTTCAAAACGCTGGTTATCAGGATAATCAATAATTTCAGTGAGAACTTCAACAAAGAAAGGAAATAAAAATGGAGATAGAAAATATTTAAAAAGGAAATAGAAATGAAGACTACAATAACTTAAAGGAAGAATACATTAGAGAGGGTCAAGAGTAGATTAGATGAAGCAGAATTGATGCTTCAATGATCAAATCAGCATTTAGAAGATAAGGTATTAGAAAATAATACCTTATCTTTTTAGAAAAAATGCCTCACTTTTTTTCTAAACAGCAAAAAGAATCCAAAAATATGAGTTTAATTTAAGGGGCCTCTGAGACAACTTCAAGCATACCAACATTCACATCATAAGGGTACCAGAAGGAGAGGAGAGAGAACAAGGAATTGAAAACCTACTTAAAGATAAATGACAGAAAACTTTTCTAACCTGGTTAAGGAAATAGACACACAAGCCCAGGAAGCACAGAGAGTCTCAAACAAGATGAACTTAAAGAGGTCCACACCAAGACACATCATAATTAAAATGACAAAGGCTAAAGATAAAGAAAGAATCTTAAAAGCTGCAAGAGAAAAACAGTTACCTGCAAGGTAACTCCCAGAAGATTGTCAGTTCATTTTTCAACAGAAACATTGCAGGTCAGAAGAGATTGGCATGAAATATTCAAAGTGATTAAAAGTAAGGATCTACTACCAAGATTACTAGAGTCAGCAAAAGTATCATTTAGAATTGAAAGAAAGATAAAGAGCTTTCCAGACAAGAAAAGAACTAAAAGAGCTTTTCTCACTAAATTAATATTTCCAGAAATGTTAAAGGCATTTCTTTTAGGAAAAAAATTATGAATAATAAAATAGCAATAACTACATATCTATTAAGAATTATTTTTAATGTAAATGGATATTTACATGCTCCTGACAAAAGACACAGGGTGGACGAATGGGTAAGTCAACAAGACCCTTGCATATGCCGTCTACAAAGACTAACTTCAGATTGAAAGACACACACAGATTGAATGTGAAGTGATGGGAAAAAATATTTCATGAAAATGAAAACAAACAAACAAAAAACAAAAAAGCTGGGATAGCAATACTTATTCCAGACAAATAGACTTTAAAACAAGGGCTATAATAAGAGACAAAGAATATATCTGAAGAAACTTAAAGCACTTATTCAAAAAGACATATGCACTTATATGCTTATTGCAACATTATTGTCAATAGCCAAGTTGTGGAAGCAACCTAAGTGTCCATTAATAGATGAATGGGCCTGGCTGGTGTAGCTCAGTGGATTGAGCGTGGGCTGCGAACCCAAGCATCGCAGGTTCCATTCCCAGTCAGGGCACATGCCTGGGCTGCAGGCCACGGCCCCCAGCAACTGCACATTGATGTTTCTTTCTCTCTCTCTTTCTCCCTCCCTTCCCTTTCTAAAAAAAATAAAAATAAATAAAATCTTTAAAAAATTTTTAAAAAATAGATGAATGGATTAACAAGAAGTTGTGCATATATGCAATGAAATACAACTCAGTCATAAGAAAAAATGAAATCTTGCCATCTGCAACAACATGAATGGACCTAGAGATCATTGTTGTGAGTTAAACAAATCAGACAGAGAAAAGAAAATGCAATATGATTTCATTTATATGTGGAATCTAAAAAAACAAAAACAAAAGAAATGAACAAACAAAACAGAAACTAACTTACAGATACCGAGAATATGTAGGTGGTTGCTGGATGAGAGGGGGCTTAGGGAGATGAGTGGAAAAAAGGAAGGGATTAAGAAGCACCAGCTGGTAGTTGCAAAATAGTCATGGGATTTAAAGTGGGAAAATTCTGTGTTTTTTGAATAAGTAATTGATGGGAAACAATAGCCATGCTCTAGATATTCACAGTTTAGTAAATAAATGTAATTTTTCCTTTCTGGACTAGTAAATTGTGACAAAGTCAGAAATTATAAAAATACCTCGATACAAGGCAGCAAGGCAATGGATTATGATGTACAAAGTTTAATAACAATGTATTTGCTGCATATTTTCTTTTTTTACTAAATCTAAAGACACTCTTGTAAACATTTAAATACAGCACACAACTGAGGCTGGTGAGGCTGGTGTCAGGAGTCAGGGCAGGTGACAGGTACATAGCACACTGTTCACCCAGACTTCTGTCACCAATCTCTTTTACTGTGTGCACCCAGGGCTAGTCCCTGTAGCCACATGACTGCACACTGACAGGCAAGGCCCCCACAGCTGTTTGTGAACTTGGATCCAGTCCTGAACCCTGCCACAGACCTATATTGTTGCATGTACCTGCAGATAGGGCCTGTAGTACAAACCTGCAGGTTGTTGGCTCCAGTTCCTGTTTCTGGGCCTCAGCGAAGCGCATGGGCCTGCAACGAGTCCCTGCACCCAGGCAAGGGCATACCAAAAAGTATAGATCCCATAGCTGCTCATATGCTCACAGCTTGCCCCAGCCCCTGCCACTGCAGAAGTCCTTGCCAAGGGTCATGTGTGTGTACCTGCTGCCAGCCCCTGCCATCATGCAGATACCTGCAGCCAGCTCCACAGCCATATGCACACCACCAGCTCTAGCCACCACCACCACCAACACCCTGGTCCCTTGCCTCTGAGGACCTGGATAGCCCTTGAAGCCACTCAGGGCCCACATAGCTCTTGCTGTCAAGGATTGTCAATTATCAATATCATAAAAGTGAGCTGCTTGGCCAGTGAAAATTTCAGCACTCCAAATCCCAAGATATTTGTGAAGTACCTAATTCTTCTTGTTATTGATTTTTAGTTTTACACCATGGTGGTCAGAAAAGATGCTGGATATGAGAGTAATCTTCTTAAATTAAGACTTTTATTGTGTGATTTAACATATGATTTATCCTGGAGAATTTTCCGTGTGCACTTGAAAAAAATGTTTATTCTTCTGCTGTTGCTATGTTCTGTAAATGTCTAAATCCATCTGGTCTAACATCTGATTTAAATCCAATGTTTTCCAGGGGATTTTCTGTCTGGAAAACAGACAGAAAATTGGTATTCATCGTTGAAAGTGGGATATAGAAGTCCCCTACTGTTATAGTACTGCAGTCTATTTTCTTCCCTTTAGGTGTGTTAATATTTGGTGTACATCCTTAAGTGTTGCTATGTTTGATCATAAACATTTATAAATGCTATATCCTCTAGTTGGATTGCTCTCTTTATCATTATATAGTGCTCTTCTTTGTCTATTATGTCTATGTCTTATGTAAGTATAGCTACCTCTCCATTCTTTGAGTTTTCATTTATATAAAATCTTTTCCCATCCTTTTACTTTCAGTCTGTTTTTGTCCTTAAAGATGAAGTGAGTCTCTGGTGAACAGGATATAATTGAGTCCTGTGTTTTTATTCATCCAGCCACTCTATATATTTTTATTGAAGAATTTAGTCCATTTATATTTAAGGCAATTACTAATAGTTCTGGACTTACTATTACTACTTGGTTAATTGTTTTCTGGCTGTTTTGTAATCCTTTTGTGCCTTTATTCTTCTCTCATTCTCTTCCTTTATAATTTGATAATTTTCTCTAGTGGTATTCTTAGAGTTCTTTCTCTTTATTTTTGTGTATCCTTTATAGATTTATGATTCCCATGAGGTTTTTATAAAATATATTTATAACAGTCTATTTTAAGCTGAAAAACACTTTAGTGGAAATGGATACTAAAGCTCTACATTTTAATCCTTCCACTTCTTGCACATTTTGTTTTGATGTTCCACTTTGCATTTTAACCTTGTATAGTCATTAAAAATTATCGTGGTTTTAGTAATTGTAACATCTTTGTCATTTAACCTTTATACTATATTTATGAGAGACTTACTCACCACCATTAGAAATAGAGCATTCTAAATTTAACTATATACTTACTTTTACCAGTAAAATTTATAATTGTGTATGTTTTTCTGTCACTAATTAGTATTCTTTTGTTTCAGCTTGAAGAATTTCCTCTATCATTTTTTGTGGTAGTAAATTTTCTCAGCTTTTACTTGTCTGGAGAACTCTCTTTTTCAAAAGTAAAGGACAGTTCTTCTGGGTAGCATATTCTTGATTGGCATTTTTTTAGCACTTTAAATATATCATCCCAAGTTCTCCTGACTTACAAAGTTTCTGTTGATAAAGTTGCTGATTGTCTTATGGAGATTCCCTGTACATAACAAACTGCTTTCCCCTTGCTGTTTTAAGATCTTCTTATCTTTAACTTTTGACAACTTATTTATTTTTTAAAGATTTTATTTATCCATTTTTAGAGAGGGAAGGGAGGGAGATAGAGAGAGAGAGAGAAACATCAATGTGCGGTTGCTGGGGGTCATGGCCTGCAACCCAGGCATGTATCCTGACTGGGAATCAAACGTGCGACACTTTGGTTCGCAGCCCGTGCTCAATCCACTGAGCTGTGCCACCCAGGGCTAACTTTTGACAATTTAATTATAATGCGTCTTGGTGTAGGTCTCTTTGGATTTATCTTTTTTTTTTGGATCTGTCTAAGATTCCTGGTTCTGGATGTTTGTTTCTCTCCCTGAGTTTAGAAATTTCAACCATTATTTCTTTGAATAAGCTTTCTGTCTCTTTCTCTTTCTTTTCTCCATCTGGGTTTCCTATAACACTGATAGTGATCCATTTGATGGTGTCACTTATGTCCTTAAGCTACCTTTAGTCTCTTTCATTATTTTTGGCTTTTTGCTTTTCTGATTGGATGAATTCCACTGCCATGTGAGTGAGTTTGCTAATCCTTTCTTCCACTTGATCTCTATTAAATTTTTTTTAAAGCCCTCTATTTAATTTTTTTTAAGTTCAATTATTGTATTTTTCAGTTCTGTGGTTTCTGTATTTTCTATCTCACGATTGAAATTATCATGCTATTCATGCATTGTTCTCCTGATCTTGGTAAGCAAATTTACGAACATTATTTTGAACCCTATCAGGTAAGTCACTTATCTTCATTATGTTAAACTCTGTTTCTGGAGTTTTATCTTGTTCTTTGATTAAAGCATATTTCTTTGTGTTTTTTTTTTTCATTTTCCTTGACTTTGTGTGTTTGCTTCTATATATCAGATAAATTAGCTATCTTTCCCATTCTTGATGGAATTGTTTCCTGTAGGAGATGAATCTTACCATTCAGTCCAGCCCTGTCCCTTGGTTGTCTTTCAAATCTTTGTGATTGTTCAAGCTGAATTCCTTTATTTTTAGTGGCACCCAGAAGTTGAGGGTGTGCAAAAATCTGTCAGTGTCCCAAAGGTAGGACTCAGTCAGCACCTAAATGCTGGCTTATTGGAAGCCAAATTCTCAGGCAGCAACTTTTGAAGCATGTAATAAACTTCTTTCAGGGAAAAAGCAAGGAGATGCACATTTCACTTCGCTACTTCTGTATTGAGCCCTGGAGGCATAGCCAGTTAAGAAGTGAGGTTTTGTTTCTTTCTTTGCTACATTCTGTGGGCCCTCTGAATGCAAGCCCCACTGACCATCATAACCAGGTGATTCATATCCTGAGTGCTGGCCACAAAAGCCAGGCACCAGACATGTGCACAACCTTTTTTCTGTGAGACACCAGTGACTTAGAGCAGAGCAGAGGGAGCACACAACGATGGTGTTGCTAGTTTCTCTGGTCTCCAAATAGGATTTTAGCTGGCCTCTAGATGCACATTAAACTAGAAAACTTACCCTCAGACTGTGGATTTTAAGATATGCAGATTGTCCTTGTTCAGGGAAAGCCTGGGATATGGTCTTTGTTTTTTCTTTTTTTTCTTTTCTTTTAACCTGCTGTCTTTGCACTGAACTGTGGGGGAAGAGCTGAAGCTAGTCCTCCCAAGATGTTTAAGAACTGTTTTTGCTATAGTGTTGTGGGTCTTATGGATGCAAATCCCACTGGCCTTTAGGACTAGAGTTTTGGAGTTCTGACCCTTCAATAAAAATCTTAAAAGTAAGGGCACTAGATGTTGGATCCAAACCTTTCTCTTCCCAGGGAAAATCTAAGAGTTATGAGCTATGTTTGATTGTTATGTTTCTATAATTCAGTGAGTTTTATGGCTAGAGTATGTGTCCGACTTTCCTATACATTTTTGTGTGGGTTTTTCTCTTTAGCCTAGGAATCACACAGTTAGTTCCTGTATTTTTTCAGAGGGAATGATTTTATGTGTAGCTGTACATTCAGTGTGTTTATAAGAGGAGGAGAGTTAAGAAGCCTCCAATGTCATCATTATACTGGAACCCAGCGAGATTTATTCTTAACGTCCTTAACATGGGATTAATTCCCCCATAACCTGTTTCTAGGCTTGTCAAGATAATAAAATGAGATATTTAGGAATAAAGCACTTTGAAAATAATAGAGCTTTATATAAATATAAGGGAAGGTTGCTTTGGTAGAACTGAATAATGTTGAATACCAAAGCCTGTGAGAAGTGTATGCAGTATTTCCCATCTCTTCTCATTTAAAGGCAAGATGACACAAATCTCCCTCTTGTTTATGCAGCTGCAAATAAAGCCGATTTAGTCTAAGCAGTCTTTCGTGGGCCAGGTGACTTTGAAATCCTAGAATTTGTTGCCAGGTTCTTTCTGAAAGAAATAGCAAGGTGACTGGCTTATATTCTATTTGTTTGATCTGCCAAATGACTCTTAAGAAAGCAAAACAAAACAACTCTCTCCAGCAGGGCACAGGGAAGTTGCCTGTCTCCTCCCTCCCCATTCTTTCATTTTAATCTTTTGTAATGTGTGGTTTCCAGATTCCAAAAGTGTAAATAAAACATGTCTGCTTTGTAGTTTCTATTATCCAGTGCAAATTGGAAAAGTAAACCATAATGCTTCATAATCTTCTTTAAAAATTCCTTTTTACAAATAATTTATTTCCAAATATCAGTATTCCTTGAATGATTTGGATGGGGTGGGATGGAATAGAAACAGGGTTCATATCAATCTACTGCCAATAATGCTTTTATGATGCTGAATATGCAGAATAAGCATTTCCCAAGAATTTTGTGATCACTATGCTGGGGATAAAGGTATCTGCAAAGACATCTTATGCATTGGAGAAGTGGTTGCTACATATAGGAGAAAAAAATCTCAAAGAAATAAAGGGATGTCAGTCAGAATTTTTCTTTTCCTCTTTATTTTCAAGAACTGTGCTTCTCCAAACATATAGAAGGTCAAATTGAATTGTATTTTTATCTTGATATAAATTGTGTAAATTATTGGAAAAGATAACTTTTAAATATTAAATGGACTTTGACCCTCGTTGAATATGTATATATGGATATCAAATATGGATTTGAATATTTAACATCACACTTTCTTTGTAGTCTATATATCTTATGTGTTCTGTACTGCCTCTGATTAGTGTGCTAATTTCCCTTGTGTAGTTTCACAAGAATATTTTCATTCACTAACAAGATTTCATAGTTTACTAGGAATACTGACCCAGTCCCATTTCACTGGGTGCCAGCTTTAGGACTTTAAGATAAGTAGGGACATCTGTATAGCCCTGGTAAATATTAAATGTCATTTGAGAGAGAGAGGGAAACTGGCAATAGCATTTGTCACCAGTCTGAAGTTGCTCTGAGATGTCTACAAACACATATGACTGCCTCAGTTATTAAGCAGATGCTAGTTCAGCTGCACTGTATATGCTGGTTTTCAAACACAGTTGTCCAGGCATGAGTTTTGGAGATGCCATTTAGAATTTTATATTTTTAAAATTTAACTTAAACATTGACCTTCAAGATGTATAAATATTATTAGTTTTGACACATTTTATAAAAGTAATTAGAAATGTAGTAAAACACAAAGGAAAAGAATACCTAAGATTTTAAAGAAATTTTGTATGTTGGATTATATTTTAAATGAGATCAATTAATGATTAGTTTTGTCTGGAGTTTTACTTAGTTCAATAACCAGATACTGACTTTTCTGTTCCTCTCTATTGTTAATTTTATTGTGTGTTATTCTAAACTGTTTTAGAAGGAATTGTTTAAAGGTTTAAATATTACAACTTCAAGTATGGAAGCAATTTCTTAATATTTAGGTCAAAAAAAGAAAAAATATATGTATTCATACTAGCTTGAGATATGAAATAGATACTGAGTTTTATTTTTCTTCATAGAAAAATACAATTAAAAAGATGCTTAAAAGAAAAAGATTTTATAAAAGAACAATTTATCCTCTGTGTTTTTGCTACTGTGGATGTATGAGTGTATAGAATAATGAAAAACAAACAAAAACCCTTAATACTGAATGCCAGCATTTCCTTTTTTTTTCTTTCAGCTCTCAGGAGAAGTGATTTTACAAATTGCCAATGAACCAGTTCTGCCCTTTAATGCTCTCGATATAGCTTTAGAAGTTCAAAACAGCCTTAAAGGTAATTTTTATTTAAATTATAGTAACTTAAAAAATGAAAAATTGTTTGAATAATTTTCAACAAGAATTGGATAAAGTTATGCAGTATACTAACTATGGTAATGCAGATCCTCCCTCTCTATAGACGATTATCATTCGAAGGGATTAGAAGAATTTTGGCTGCCATGCCAACAGGAATGATGTGTACTTATGAGTAAGCATAAGGCAATATGTAAGTTTGAAAGAATATTCTACCTACCATCTTCTATCAAAGAGATTTATAATTTCAGGCTTTGATTATTATTTATAGGTTCTATATAGAAAAATAGTTTAGAGATTTTTTTTAACATTTGTACCTAACATTTAGTTAGTTCAAACAAGACTTGCCCAGAGGTTTCTCACTGGGGATTCATTTCTATAAGGTATGGGCTCCATCTCATTTCACTGAAGTGTTGTCTTATCCTTGATAAAAGATGACAAAAAGATTATTTACCTCATCTCTACTTTAATTTTTTCACATTTAAATATATCTCTTTTGGCAGAATCCTAACACCACCCTCATAATTATCTTCATTTCCACATTATCTACATATAAAACTTTCATCAGGATTATAATTTGTCTTTATTAAACAAATATAAAAATCAGTATTGTAATTAAAGAATGAATCCTCCTCTTTGAGTCATGCATTTTATTATCAGATCTTTTACGAGTCATTTGTAGTTCACTTTTCAATGCAAAAGCTGATATTCTAACTATAGGAATGCTTGGAGAATAAGTAGATCATTCTAAAAAGCCAAGTATTTTCAGTATCTGAAAATTTAATACTTTTTTGACCACCTGGATTGCTTCTTAAACAAGAGAATGCTACAACATCACCTCACAATTGTTCTCATGACTTTTATTATCGTGACTGTAAATCCGTGATCTCAGGAACAATTGAGCTGTTGTGTCAGGTGTTTGCTCCCATATGAAGTGGCCTCATTGCCCTGCTTTGTTGTATTTGTCAGTTTCTATACAGTTTTCTTCTTTTCTACTTTTGTCAAGCTTCCATTTCACTGTTGTCAGTGTGACTCCTGCAGCAATCACTCTGCCCTCCATTGTTAATTTATTATTTTTAGAATATTTTGGGCTTAGATCCTGAGTCACTGAGTATGTAACATTTTGCAAAATAAGAACAGGTATAAATAAAGGACAAAATATTCTGTGAATATTAATATAATATTGTCTGCAAAGATTTCTTTTAAGCATCTATTTTACTTCTGTAGACTGTTCTAATTTTTATACTTAAGAAAATTCAGTTGGCACTGTGTGTAATACTTAAAACTTTCAGAGAATAAAAGATTATTATTTTATAACATTAAGATTTGTTCATCTATAAGGGAATAACTGTCCTTCATAAGAATGAGCCTCAAAAATATACTGTGAAATATGAACTGCATGATAGAATTATAAATGATTTAGAAATTGCTTGTCTAAGTTAGATTTTTTTATGATAAACATATATCACATTTGTAATAATGACATGAAGAGTATTATTTTAAATTAAAGAAATAAAATCAGCAAAAACAACAGTATCAGTACTATTATAATTTTAAATACCAAAGTCTATTATAATTTAAACAATTGAGTTTATTTTTTTAATCCATAAATAAACACAATATTTTAGCATTGTAACTACTATATGTATCTCAAGTCACATAGTTTACTTCTGAAGGTCAAATGATATCCTAGTGATTGTTGGAATTATATTATTCTTGCTTTGGGGGTGGAGATTCCTTTCAAAATCAACAGAAAAGTATGTTCTCTCTCCCTGGAAAATTACATATGGACAAAAGGTTTGCTACAGAGTTTCACTGTAGGAAACCTCTGATACCTCTAAGTCTATGTGAACCTCTTCCTAAAATCTGAAAGTCCTCAGGGGATGCCCCAGCCACATTTGGGCTCCTTGCTCTTATATTGGACTGCTTCGGTTTTGGTGAAGATATTTCTCTTTGATTGCTAGTTATTTCTGAGTTTTCTTTCTTTTATTATGAAACTCCTTGGGTCTTCCTGTCACTTTCACTCAGAAACATGCAGCCAGATGGGATGTACTGGATGTTAGGAAAAACAAGGCAAAGCAAAACAAAATGCAACAACAACAACAGAAAAAGGCAAAACATTTACTTTGCCATGACTTGGGAATAAATATTTGATGTCACCTTTAAGCCATATATTTTCATATTTTAGTAATCATGACTCAAACTTACTTGCTCTACACATGGTCAAAAATTATTCAAATATTTGCTAAATTATAGGCAATTTGGTGTACCCCTCTATTTTAACTACTTTGGTTATAACCTTATTTCTAAAATAGAATACTTGAATATGCTAATGTGTAAATAATGGACACCGCTTAAAAACAACTAAATAAATATTTCAGTTTTAATTTTAGCTACCATGCTAAATGATTTCCTTAGCTAAATAGAATTCTGTAGCTAAATGAAACATGTAATTTGACTGAATACAAGCTTAAATTGTTGATATACATATTTTTTTTAATTTTGTTATGACAGCGGTGATGAGCCTTTAGTTCTCAATTACATTTTTTAAAACGTGAACTTTAGGGAAGAACTATAAAATACTGTTTCTCCTTTTGGCAAAGAGTTTAAGTATGAAGGTCTCTGAAACCCAATTACATTTTGAATGGTGCAAATTTCACCCCTTGACAACCAGCCATCTTGTTTATTGATTACACTGGTTTACAGTAGCAGCAGACCATTCTCTGCAGTTCCCACAAACACCAGAAAGAAGGATAATTTCTCAGTGAATAATTTGTTTGAGTTGATTTATTGGATGGTCCTTGAGAGCTCATCTTGACTGAGTGACCTTGGCTTTTAATATTCGGTCAATGCCAAACACATAATAGTTAGAGAATGAATATTTATATGTGGTGCATGGAGATGTAGTTTAAATGGTGACTGTTAAATAAAGCAGATATGCTTCAAATGTATATGTGAAGAAAGTTATGTCCAAACATTTGCATATAAGGAAATAAGTACTAGTTTGCATGGGCAAAGGAAGGTGTGAAAAATAAAGACCACCACACCATTGAGCCAGAATTAAAGAGTGAACAGTTAATAACCTTACTAAGTTCACTGTTTCTCACTTTAACCATTTTTTAAATGTAAAAGATGGCTCTTCAAAATCATTAATGACTATACAATTTGGACACCTTTTGTTTAATATCTGCTATTTTTCTTTGTCAGACTCCTAATTATTCATTCTTTGCAGTACTGTAAAACTACAAATGGCCAAATAAAGAAAAATTCATTCTCATTTGATCTGGCTATGTACACATGCATTTAGTGCAAGCCAGAATCAGCAGGAAACGTCATTTTGAACACTGTGGCTTGTTGCCACTGCCCAATTGCCTCACTAAATGTAAAATGGTTGTTGGCAGCATTTCTTCCTGTTCTTTGAAAAAGTGACAATGCTGATTTGATCAGACTGTTTTCCTTATTAGCTCTGATAATTCATTAGTGTCAATCACTTCACTTTAAAAGGAGGGATTGCATTTCAAGGAGATGATGCCATGGAAGCAAGCACTCTGTGATGTTAGATTTGTAGCTTCATATTTTCAAGTGCTGTTTTGGTTCTTTTTTACAATTACAAGTGATTAAGACACCTAACATTTTTTTTCCTGAGAAAAATGTTTTCTCAGAAAATTTACCAATTGGTAAAGTTAAAAAGATACTGCATAAATTGCATGATTCTAGTCCTCAGCCCATCTGTCTCCAGTCTTGGTTTTAATTACCACCCATTCCAACTCTGACCTGGCCTCAGACAGTCAAGCACGGGCATACCAGGTTCCGCACCCAACCTAAGAATCCGCACCCAACCTAAGAATCCAAAGCAGTTCATCTAAAATCTAACAATTCTGAATTATGCTGGATTTCCAAAGGTTTGACCTATACCAGCACTTCTGGAAATGGCCTTTTTGTGTGACAAGGTCATAAACCCAAAAACATTTTCTTAAATGTATCTTATTGTGCTTGTTCAAACTGATAGAAAAAATTGATGAGATTGGCCACCCATTGGGTACAGTCTCCTAAAAATATGTTTGGTGTCAATCCCCATTATAGTTTTGAAAGGATTCTGATGACAACCATATTAAAGATTTTACTTAATTTATTGATATTCCACACTTGGTTTTAAAACAGGATTTGAGACAACTGGGTCTGTGACAAGATCTCTTTGTGCCCACATTTTCTGTGTTTGTCTCCTCACACTAATTCTCTTTCCTCCCCATTTCTCTTAGAACTTGTATATGTATCATATAATGTCACTCAATGATTATTCTAAGCACAGTGTCCCTTTTGTATTCCTCAGGGTTATTCTTTTTCTCTTATTTATTCCCTGTCTTTGCCATTTGTTGCTATTCATATAGCTTCCCTTTGTGGTCATTTTCTTCCCTATTCTTACTACTTCACCCAAATTCTTTCAAAATTTTAAAAAGATATGCATTTTTATGTTTCACTACATTAATTGAAATATTTTCATGACATCATTTGTTCTACTTTCCTATAAGAGCAATGGTCTTTTGCAGGGGTGTCAAACTCATTTTCACTGGGGGCCACATCAGCCTGGGTAAAAATGAGTTTGACACCCCTGGTCTATTGTATTGTGCATTTTTCCTCTATATATTATTTTTAGGATAAAACCCTGTGTCCATGACAGGATAGTACTATATCCATTTTTTATGGGTGTTGCCTCACTGGTAATACATTTAAAGATTTGTTTTGATACTTCTGATCTTGACTTGTAATAGAGCATAGATTAGCCTTGCCCTCATGTTGATTCTTTTTTACAAAGCCCATTTTTCCCCTTTTCCAGTGTCTTGATTTAGGTAAAACATAATTACATTTGCATGTGTTATTAAATTTACAACCCCAACTTTTTGCCTCAACAGCAGAGGGATAAAAATAAGCCACATGCCAATTTAATTCATTCAAGAAAGCTTTTGTGCCCTGACTAATACAGCTCAGTTGTTTGGGCATGATCCTGCAAAGTGAAGGGCCATTGGTTGAATTCTCTGTCAGGGCACAGGCTGGGGTTGTGGGTTTGGTACTGGCCAGGGTATGTAAATAAACAATAGAAAACATAAATAAACAAATAAAATCTTGTTAAAAGAAAAAAAAAGCTTTGGCTTGCTCTTCCAAAGCAGCCAATAACCAGATCATGTAGTTGCAAACACAGCACAGTAGGAACATCTGTGGGCCATAAAAAGAGCCCCTGGTTTTATTTGTGCACCAGTCAGAAGGACCCATTCTATGCAGTTTGTTGAAAGTCTTGCTCAGTTTTCACCTGCCTTGGCTACCTGGATCATTGGATATACAGGATAATTTTTAGAATGCATTGCCTGTTGTTGTTTTTTTTTATGTGGCCCAGCTAATTCTTTCAAACATGCCACTTGGACATCTTTGCAAAACATATTTCCTGTTGTATTCAGTTTAGACATAATTACCCACTGTCTTCTGGCATATTTCGTATTTAAATAATGTTCATTTATCTATGCATTGTACAAACAATGTTAGCCTATTTGAGTATCAGTAAACCACTAGCTTCCACATTTCTCTCTACCTATGTCTTTGTTGATTTAACTTCTTTAAATAACCAGCCATGACGAGATGATTCACTGTGAGTCACACTAAAGTAAGCAGCATGTCGAATAGAAAATGTAGGATCATAAAGGACTGTTGTTTTCTCTGGCTGAAATCATACTGGCAATTTTTTGTCCTTCTCTTTGGGGATGCCACAAGATGTTTTAAAGATGACATTAAGTAGCACATGTTTTCTTCCCAAATAATCTTCTCTTCTGCTTTTAACTAGTATATTCTGCAGAACATAAATCATACTTTTTGTTGTCACTATAAATTGTGAAGTCTAAGCTGTGATTGTGCAATTGTTAGCACCTCTATAACTGTGATAAGCTTGTCTATAGAAGAATGGGTTCTGTGAAATACTATTAAAGTAAAAAGCTATGTTTGTTTGAAATTTTAAAAAAGGTAGTTTTAGTTTATGACCAGTGCCTGTTACTCTTAATTTAAAATAAAATGGAGTGAATCTTTAAGAATACAGCCAGAAAATAGAAACAAAAGGTAGGAAAAAGGGAAATAAACTAAAATGTAAAACTTCTTGGAATCCAAAACTCTGAAGAGAGACCACAATATTAAGTACTAAAATTACCATTTAAAATAAGACAGTTATCAATTTACCCAGGAAATTGCAGAATAGACTTAACAAAGGTTTATGCCAGGTTGAAACTCATCAACTCAGGAAATGCCTGAGGAAAAGAGGTAGCTTGTACAGATACGAGGTTCTGGTAGGTTAAAACTTGTTTCAATTTACTGGGTGCATTCAGCACTGTAGTTCCTACTGTTACCCAGAACTCTTAGAGATTTTGTGAATAGGACTTGTAAGAAGTACCTTTGAGCACTGGTGTGCTGGAATGTGTTGTGGGATCCTGTATCAAGGGTCCTTAAGAAGAACGAATTTTCAGGGAAACACCTTGGCATTTTAGAAGTCACCATAAAGCCCCAGGTATTGTGCAAGGGCCTCACATTCCTTAGAACATTCCTTAGGACATTCCTTAGGACACTCTGACCTCATCGATTTAGCTAAGAATTATCAAAAATGATTTTAGAGATTAAGAAATTGGGCCTAAGAACCAGTGGTTGTGTGTGTGTGTGTGTGTGTGTGTGTGTGTGTGTGTGTGTCTTACTCAAGTGTGTAAGCAGGTTTAGAGCTTGAATATAGGTCTGTCTGACTCAAAGCCCCTGTCCATTCTACCCTCGCACTGAACTGCCTTCGGGGGAGGATGCTGCAGGGTGATGGGGGGCTAGAAGACAGGAGATTCCCTGAGTAGCAGCAATATGTTTCCTCTGGTATATTTAAGGCCTCTCCTGAACTGGACTGCTTAGATCTCAATATGCATCTAAATATCCACTGACTAGTAATCCTTCCCTTTCTTTCTCCCTCCCTTCTGCCCTCCCTTCCTCCTCTTCAATTAATATTGACACTGCTTATAATGTTCAGCTCTGTCCTATTCATCAAAATTTAGAAAAATAAAAAAAGTTTAAGTTAGAGGTAGATTAAAACCCTAGAAGGGTGAGGACAGAGTGAAGAAGAAGGGAAAACTAATCATATTGTTTACAGATGGAACACTACCTCAGCCCCTTGAATGTAGATAAATTGCCATAACTTTCAAAGTTCCATTTGAGATGCCCTTAATTTCTGGACAACTTTGTGATTTGTCTCTCAAGTTTTATTTCTTCCCTGGGATCTACTGAGCATATTCTTGTACACATGAACTATTTAGTCATCCTTGTGAGCATTAATTTCATTTAACACTATTTATTCTCCTTTTGTGGATTATTTATAATGACTTTAGAAACCTATTAAGGTTAGAGATTTAATTGTATATGTCTTTGTCTCTCTCCCAGTACTTACAAAATAACACACAAAATAGGTCTCAGTACTTACTGAAAATACATTTGATATTTGCCTTTGAAATGAAACAGGAAAAATATAAACTGTTTTTATTTGAAATGTAGAAGAACAATTCATTTGTCTCTTGAATAAAATAAAAATAATTTCACTAGGAAATCTCAATTATTTTGTATTATCTTAAGGTTGATTTTTAATATTTATCACAAATTAGTTTGTTCTACCATGTTATAAAAATATTAATAGTTCGCTTTTCACCAGGAGCAAAGTTATATAAGGATCATTTTTAGAGAGTGGATGTTTAATTCCTTTCCCTTTTGTATTATTCCTTCCCTTGTTCTTCAGAGGTTTTATATGCCCACCCTATGGAAAGAAAAATGGTGCCATATTTATAGGGAATGCTGATTAATCTGTGTATAGAAGGAGTGTGATACAGTTGTCAGGGGGGACCATGGATTGAAGAAAATAATAAGAAGCAGAATTTCTGAGAATAAAAACATTAGTAAAGCTGTTACAGTGTTTGTTGGTAGTAAATTGTGGTTAGTTTATGTATTCTGACAGCAATAAGTTGCCTTAACATAGTGACCTTTATGCTTAGAAAATAAAATGAGTGTTTTCCCAATTTTCTGCAAGGAAAATGAAGGACACTAATATTAAGTAATCTGTTGAAGACCATGTCGATGATAATTAAGTAGACTAGGCTGTTCTCTGCTTTTTCATATGGAGTCCTTGGTTTTTAGACTCTATGTACATATTACTTCAAGATAATTATATTAACCTTATCTGAGAGAAATCTTTAGTTCCTATTTCATTTTCTGTGGTCCAATAGACAATAGACTTATTACTTATTAAACCTGAACTGTTAAGAACCTCAGTTAGTCTTCTGTTCTCTGACATGCACTATGCCTTAAATGAAGTTTTATATATTCTTAGTTTTTATGGGTTTTTGTTAAGCCATACTTTAATTCAATTTAGTTTAATTTAACTTATCATTACCCTAAAATAGCCTCTTTTTCATGGTTTTTTTTTGCAATATTACTGATTTCAGCAAGAAAATAAAGGAAATAAAATTTGTTAAGTTTGTCCCAAACATCTCCTTGAGTAATTTTATAGGCATTATTTAAAATAATAGTATATCTCAAATAAGTCATAATCTTATAATTCAACATTCACTTAACAAAATTTCTATTGAACAGCTACCATATGTAAGGTATTGTGCTGGAATCTAGAGATACAAAGAGAGATAAAATGTATTTGTGGATATTGTTGTCTTCTTTCGAGTCAGGCAAAGCAGAGGGACGTGGAAGATGTAAATTAAAATATTACAGATGCCGTGATCCTGTGGTCCAAATACCATTCACATGTCCAGTCGTTAAACAAAATGCAGCTATAGTTTCGAGAGTTGGGCAAGTAGTAGTGAACAAAACAGACAAAAATCGTTTTCCCTCACAGAACTGACATTTTAGTAGGGATCATAATGATTGTAAGAAAAACAATCATTTGGTGTTAGTGAACCCTACGTAGAAAAGTTGACGTTACTGTCTGGGTTTTATTTAAAGGGACAAATGAGCTCTAATTAACTCAGAAATGACTATTAGGAGTCTTGAGAACACCAGTTATATAGCAAAATGATTGTGAACATTGCAAGTAAAGCTACTTTTCAATCTGTAACCTCCTCCCCTTGAGGCAGTGCACAGGTGAATGCTGTGGAAGGCAGGTTTCCACCCTCAGGGTTCTTTCTGGTTCCAGGCAGTTCCTAAACCTGTCAATTCTCTATGTCTGCAGCACCATGAAAGATAAATTCATTTAAAGCTAAATGAGTTAGAATGGCACAATTCATCTCACTTGATTCAGTAGTAATGTCTTCAATTCTGTAGTGTATGTTACATCAGAACAGATTTTTCTTTCCTAAATGGAAGACTCTCAAGGATGTCAAACTTGTTTTTACTGTTGTTCAGTCTTTCAGTTCCAGCATAAACTAAATGTCTTATCCATCTTGTTCTTTCCTTGTGCCAAGGTGTTCCCTGTTATTTTCCATATAGTAATGTCGGTGAACCATATCATTCAAGAAAAACCATATCTTTATCAAATAACATTGGTATTATATTGTTATTTTGGGGGCTAGATTGTCTGAATAAGCAAAGATCTCTCCTCTCACAATCTCAAGTTTTGTTTGAAATCAAACAAGATAATTATTGAATATAAAATGTACTATAAAAACCTCAAAATGTCAAAACCTGTGAACAATAGACTTTATTTATATTGTCAGTTTCAGTGACTAGAAAGTTTCACAGAGGATTCCTTATATCCCTATAAAAACCACTTATCTCTACATAGTTTTCTTGTTGGATTTCTTTTTCTTTTGTTTTTGGATTTTTATCTTAAAATACTTTATAAAATCTATTTTGTTTATTCTGTAAACAACTGTTGAATGTCAGCCTGATGTTGGGCTTCAAAGAAAGTGACATGTAAAATAGTCCCCATCCAAAGAAAATGAGAGACAAAAAGATCTTGGTATTAGTGGTTGATAATTCTACAACAGACGTATTCTATATGTCAGCTAGTTCTAACTTAGTTTTCCCTCTCTTTTTTTTCTTTAGTATATCATGTCTCCACCATGTTTCTTAAACTTGAAAATGTGTGGAATAATTTGACTACCATGTTAAAATGGAGATTCCTAGGTTCTACCCCTATAGTGATTCAGCCGATCTGGGAATCTGAATTTCAACAAACGCTGGGTATTTTAAGAGCTGGTAACCCTTGGACTTCATGTGGAGAAAAAGTGCCTTCGTGATATTTTCCTTTTTGCCAGAGATTTCTCCAAGCAAGGGCTTCATTCAGCCTTTCATCTGCTAATCTCAATGCCAGGCTGTCAGGACTGCCAGTTTAGATTTACTAGGTCCATGTTCATTTCATTACCTGCACTTGAAATGATTCTTGGCAGTGATCTGCTGACCTCATTGGAGTCAGTTGTACCTAGTTTCCTGAGAATGACATCATGAACTGTTGTCTTGCCAAAGACTGGCTCTAACAGTGGAGATATATGGAAGAAGATAAAGAAGGAATGCCCCTCTTATGGTATCATAAAAAAAATGCTTTTTAAATGAGGTGTTAAATTGCATCAGCTGGGAACTGCCTACCTGTAGGGAACTACTTGACAAGTATTATACACCGAGGCACAGTAACTAGCCCTACATCACACAGCTACTAAATGGTAGAGCATGGATTTAAACTCATTTGTTATGACCCCATGGTCTTGTGGCTATAATTACTATATGAATGCTGGCTTTTTCTTAGTCAAAGGAATGATCTGTGATCTCTTTGCTACCTCCATTCATATCACAATGACTTTCCATAAGTTTGGCAAACAAATAAAGAATCAATAACAATAATCATCTTGAAAGGAAAACAAAACAATACAAACACTGCATAGGATAGTTTTCAGGGTATTCTCAAGTCAAAAATGTATATCAACTTCAAATTACAGAAAAATTTTAAACAAAAAAGCCCAATAGAGTCATAACAACACAAAGTAGCATAAGTCATGTTTTCAGGGAAAAAAAGGATGATAACTCCTTTGAAAATGTTTTTCCCAGAAACACAGCATCATGAGCATGAATATTTGAGTCAGAGAGATCCGTCTTCCAATTGTGGCCTGTTATTTACTTGCTTACTGACCTAGGAAATTCTCTTTAATTAATTCTCAGCTTCTGTGAAATAGACATGACAATACAAGGTTTCGCAAATATTAAATGAGATGATTTTATCATGTGCTCAATCCAGTGCCTGGAACATAGCAGTCTCTCTATGTTCCCTACATAGGAGGATACAGTCTCCTATGGAACATACAGCCTCTAACAGTACCTATTTACTGGTATTATTATTAGTGGTAATTATTAGTAGTAGTATTAGTGATGGTAAATTTAATATGCTTAGTAGAATATAATACGTTTATACAAAATATTTTTGGTGAAATGAATGCATCACAATTATAAAATGATAACTTTGCTCCTTTGAGAATGTCTCTTCTGAAATGAGCTCATTTTTCTTCACCAGGTGATCAACCCAACACTCATCAACTACTAGCCCTGGCTTCACACCTGCGGGAAAGTGCTGAACTCTTCCAGTCAGATGAGATGCGTCCTGCTAATGATCCAAAGGAGAGAGTTCCTCTGCGTGTCCGAATGCTGAATGACATTCTCCAGGACATGGAGAAGAACTTCCTGGTTCAGCAAGTGCCACCAGGCTTTTATAGGTAGGATATGTGTCTCAAAATTTATATTTTTATATCCCTCAATTAAATTTTCATTTATTTTTTTAGAATATGTATCCTCTGTGAACAAATTTTTTTAAATGAAGAACAGTTAGTATATCTTAAATTTGAGGATCATTTTCCTCCTCCAAAGAAAAATCTAGCTGCATAAATATAGAATAAAGGACACTTGGTTTAGCAATAATCATATAGAAAATAATTAAGAAACTTTTTTGACATTAAGGTCAGTATGAGTCAAATATGATATGGGTACTGAAAAACATCAGTGGAATTATAGGTTGTGTTGGGAGAAATACACTTCCATGAATGAGTCAGGAGATAAGCCCATACTATTTTGTCCTAAAAGGTCCAAAGCTTGAGCACTGTGTTTAATTCTAGAAATTAGATCTAAAAAAGGGAGTTAAATATGTTTATTCAGGGGAGAGTGGGATTTAGATGAATCTTGAAATGACCAGAAAAAGAGGTATTTGTTTGAAGGGTCACAATAGAATGATTTCTGAAAGCATTTAAACAACTTTAACAAATATTTTACTAAAACAATCTTCATATGGAAGGGGACTCGATTTAGGCTCTTAGAGGATAAGATGAGTACAACCTGTTTTGGTTTTTGAGTTCCTGATGTAGTAGAAATTAAATTAACAGGAAAACATTCAGCTTGAAAGACTATTACATATTTCAAATTTCTTAACTGTTTGATTCTTCTATAAGACACAAAATACATACATGCCCTTCTGTGTAGTAAATGCTAATATTATGTGTGTATATGTATAAGAATTATATATAGATATCTATGTACATTCTCTGTGTGTATGTATGATGTGTGTATGTGTGTGTGTGTGTGTGTGTGTGTGTGTGTGTGTGTAGTCTAGTCCAAGGTTTATCGTGAGACAAGGCAGAGGATGAAGAAGTATTGGGGGAAGAGTGAGACAAGAAGACTTAAAACTCTCATACGTAAAGGACCTCAAATTTAGCACTTGTACTACATTCATCCCTCTATCTGTATATCTGTAAAATAATACCCTGGACTAGATATACTGTGTATTACCAAAGAATATAACGAGGACTAATGAATTGAAGCATAGGAATACAAGGCTTAATTATATATCACAAAGGAGTTTCTAACAAGCAGTGATCTTAAAAGACTAAATATGATGCTCATTATCACTGTAGGTATTAAAACATAAGCTGAGTAGCCCTAAGCTGAATATCTGGACTACCTGAGGTTCAAGGTGTCTTTAATACAAAAATTCTGTGATCTGACAAATCATTTGATTTCTCACACCTTAAGTTTATGTCTATAAAATGAGATGAGGAAATGAGACACCTTTTTAATAAGAAACATTTTATACTTCTGGCATTTGTGATTTTTCTTTATGATTTGAAACCCTAATCACATTTAAAATCCTTATTTTATATAATTTCTTCTGACAGTATGACTCCATGTCATAACTCTTTGGGAAGCATTCATTTATTACAATAGATAGTTTGAAAGCACGTTGCTCCATGTACTCCTATAAGCATCAGAGCCACTGAAGTCCCCTCCAGTTAAAAATGCCTGCCCTGATGAGGTTATATTCCAGGGGCGCTAATGGGGAAATAGAATAAAGAAAGTAATTAAGTAAAATGTAGTGTGTGGTAAATATAATAAGTGCTAAACAGAAAAATTAAACCACATTATTAAATCCAGCATTAAAAAAAGTCTTTATCAGAGTAGGTAAATTATATTTTAGAATATATTATGTAAGATAATTCTATTTTCTTCACTTTTAACTTATGAACATTCAGAAATTAATAAAATAATAAATTAATATCTATGTTATATATTATTATATAATAAAATCTTTCTCCATTTGCCTTTTTTGGCACATGCAGTAAAGATAGAAGACCCCTATGATCTGACTTACATGTCTGGTAAACATTTTATTACCCCTTCATTAATATTTATAAAAAAAAACCTCAATTTACTTTATTATTCATTGTGAAGAGAAAAGTCAGTATTTGTCTTGCTTTGAGTTAACTATGATTAAGCAAGTGATAGTTTTCCTGTTAGTAACATGATTACAGGACGCCTGTACTCCAGTGTGCAAGCTTGAAAATGCTGATTATGATAATGTTCTAACTTACATAGCAGACTTTAGGATTGAAAGCTTATGACTCAGTATGTTGGCATTATTTTAAAGTATCATGATAGTTATTGAGGGGGTTACTATATTTATTAAAAGAATAGAGCTTTCCTTAGCTATATTAATTCACATATATATATATATATGCCAGCAGTGCAAATAAATTAAATAGCTTCATTTTGATTTATATGACTGAGCCTTATTCCAAGATTACTGTGTATTTTACTTCACTTATGAAATATATAGTGAATCACCCTACATTTTCTTCTTGGTACAGAACTCACATTTCTAAATATTCTGGATGCAAAAAAAAATTCAAAATTATAAGGCTTTATACTCTCAATCCTTATAAGGTCCCCTTTTATTGGAGAGGACATGTTCAAAGAGAAGTGGTGGGTGTGACAGGATGATATGCAGTTTAGGGAATTGGAAAAAACTGATTATTTAAAATGGCAACTATACAGAGAGAAGATAAAATCACTAATTGAATTGTGTCAAAGAACATTTGGTGAACAGTTCATTTTTTTAAGTTAAACAACCTTTTGAGATGTGATTCCTGTAAGAATTTCACTCTCCAGCCTGATGGTGTTATGACAAATATACAAGAAGGAAGTCAAAAGTCATTTGCTTTTTAAGATAGTCATTGTCAGAAGTTCACTGTATAGAGCTAAATATTGCATTTGGAATTTTTGATCACACCCCAAAGGGCACTGCCTCAACAAAAGTGTCACTAAACACTGAAATATTTTTGGAATATGAAAAGAATGTTCCCTATAATTTGGCATCAGATGATTCAAAGATTTTCAGTCCTAGGATATTATGCCTAAAACTGTCATTTCTATAAATAAACCTCCATTAAACATGCTCTGTGCAAGTATACTGATGGAAACTGGCAACAGAAGATTCCTACTTTCAAGGAATTTAATCTAATTCAAGAAGTAAGATATAAAAATCATAATTTAAATAAATTTTCAGAATACTTATGCAAAGTGCCCCACGAGTGCTACAGGCAAGAACACTACTGGATTCAGTTAAAAGATAAACTATTATCTTGTGGCAATCAAGGATATCATAGGGAAAGGGAGACATTTATCTGGACCTGAGGGAAGGGTAAGTTGCCCAGTAACTTAGGGAGTGCTATAGACTGAAAGTTTGTATCCTCCCCAAATTCATATATTGAGACATAATCTCCAATATGATGATATTTGTAGGTGGAGCCATTAAGAGATGATTAGGTCAAGAGAGTGGCCGTAGAGTCCCCATGAATGGGATTAGTGATTTGGTAACCTAGCGATCCTAGACAGCTTTCTTACCTTCCTGCCATGTGAGGACACGTCCATCTGTCCACCAAGAAGCAGTCTTCACCAGACACTGAATCTACTTGTGACATGCTCTTGGACTTCCCAGCCTCCAGAAGAACCATGAGAAACAAATTTGAGTTGTTTATAAGTTACCCAGTTTATAGTATTTTCTCATAAGCAGTCCATACTGACTAAGACAGGGGACATTTCCAGGAGAGGACAGTGTAACAAAAGATACAAAGGACAAGTTGTCTGTAATATGCTGGGGAGTGGAAAACAAGAAGTGAAAATAGTCTGAATAGCTAGTAGGTTCACGTGTATAGAGAGCAGGAGGAAATCAAATTGTGGAGTGTCTTCAATGTGCTGTTGAGAGGTTGGGGCTTCATTTTTCACACAAAAGATCCATGAAGAAATCTATGTCATGAGGAAAAGTTATTTGAAGCTCCAGGTAGGGAGCACTGCAGTTGAGAGAGAACAGAAACATTCCAGAAGACTGTGGTGTAGGAAAGATACGGGGGAACAAGAACATGCTTCGGAATATTGGTATCAAGGAAGAGCAAAGACCTGACTTGGAAGACAGACTTAAGAAGGAATTGATGAATTTAGTGACTGAGTGGCTATGGAAGTCTTAGGGAATCCTTTGTTAAGATTCCCCTGGGGCTAGGCAGATGAAGCAGGGCTGGTAGTGGAAAGGAGCTAATCTCGGTCCATTTCTCCAGCCAGTTAGTTAAGGCACTCAGTATCTCTGGGTCTCTGTGTATTTATTTGATAATCTGTTGTTAAAGATAATTCCTAAAGTCCCTCAAACTCTAAGTATCTGATTCAATGGACACTCACAGAATTAAAACCCAGGGAATTGTTCTAATCCTGTGCGAGAAGAGTGGGAAAGAGTATATTGAGAGACTGTTAACAGCATAATAAAAAGCTGCAAAGGGATCGAGATACTGAGCTTGTTAGGCAGTGGGGAACACATGAAAGGACATATATGCTCAGAGACCATGAAAGTGAAAGTATTACAAAAATATAACAACTAACAAGCCCCAGCAATGTAAAATCTGATTCATCCCCTCTGAGTAGGAAGGGGGTCATGTATTTTAAGAATTCTGAGTCTTCTCTCTCTCCCTTCCTTTACTATAATTCCAGTAGGTACCACTCTAGTATTCATGAGGACTGGGGTGTCTGGCAATGAGTTCTTGCTGCATCTGTGTCTTGTTATTGGATTCTGTATAAATATATGTAGTTATTATTCTGCAAAAGCAGATAGTGGTCTGACCCAGTAAACTTATGCATTCTCCACTACAATAATATGTTTTCCTAAAAAAATATAGACTATTTCTAGAGCAGTTTTAGGTTTAGAGGAAAATTGAGTGGAAAGTAGAGTTCCCATATCACCTGCAGCCCTTCACACACACATAGTTTTCCCCTCCCAATACACAGGTTCTCCCTATTATTAACGTTGTGCAATGTGCGGTACTGGAAACGAAGCACAGGGGAGTCCTGAGTCTCTGGGTGGTGGCCCTCCTAAGCCTGATGGGTGCGGGAGCGCATGTGGGCCTGCAGCCTCGGAGTGTGGGCTTCCTTCACAGCCAAACGAAGATGAGCCACCTGGTTGGTGGTGGATGAGGCAGTGAGCCTAAGCCCTTCCTTTGTTTTCTCTCCAACAAATCTTGCCACCATACTCAAATCCTCCTATGAGTGTATTCCGGAAATGCTGTTCCTGTGATACCATGGAAGAATCTTATTTTCAAACTGGTCTGGCAGACTCACCTTGGTCCTGGTCCACCTTTGGCAACAGTACCTTTGTTACAATTGATGAGTCAATATTGATACATTGTTCACTAAAGTTCATGGTTAATATGAGTGTTTATTCTTGGTGTTGTACGTTCTATGGGTTTTGACAAATGTATAATGACGTATGTAGAGCATCATACAGAATAGTTTCATTGCCGTAAAAGTCTCTGCTCCACCTATTCATCCCTCCCTCCCCACTCCCTGAGCCTCTGGCAACCACCAATCATCTTATTCTCTCCAGTTTCGCCTTGTCCAGAATATCATATAGTTAGAATCATGGAGTATGTAACCTTTTCAGGCTGGCTTCTTCATGTAGCAATATGAATTTATTTCCTCCATATTAGCTTTTTAACCACTGAAAAATATTCCATTGTATAGATGTATCACAATTTCTTTAACCATTCACCCACTGAAGAACTTCTTGGCTATAGTCAATTTTTGGCAATTATGGATAAATCTGATACACACGCACACATATACATACACAACACACATGCAGATTTTTGTGTAGATACACATTTTTAGCTCATGTGGTAAATACCAAGGAACATGATTTCTAGGTCTAAGGTAAGCCTATATTTAGCTTTGTAAGACTGCCAAGCTGTCTTCCAAAGTGGCTATACCATTTTATATTGCTACTAGCAATGAACGAGACTTTCAGTCACTCCACATTCCTGCAGAATGTTATGGCGTCAGTGTTCTGATTTGTAACCATTCTGATAGATGTGTATTGGTATCTGATGACTTAGTGTTGAGCACCTTTTCCATATGCTTATTTTCCATCTATATGTCTTCTTTGGTGAGATGTCTTTCCATATCATTTGCCTATCTTTTAAATTGAGTTGTTTTCTTCTTTTTAAGTTTTAAGAGCTTTTTAAAAAATATTTTGGATACCAACCCTTTATCACATTATAGACAGAGCAAATACATTTTCCCAGTCTGCGGCTTGCCTTTTCATTCTCTTAACAGGGTCTTTTGCAGAGCAGAAGTTTTTAATTGCAATAAAATCTAATTTATCAAGTTTTCTTTCATGAATTGTGCATTTGATTTTGTATCTAAAAATCCATCATCACCACGGGAGCACTTATATTTTCTTCCATGTTGTTTTCTAAGTTATTTCCTAGTTTTGTGTTTTACATTTAGGTTCATCCATTTTGAGTTCATTTCTGTGAAAGGTATAAGGCCTTTCTCTAGGTTCACCATCTTTGCATTTGGATGTTTAGTTGTTCCAGCACCATTTGTTGAAAGGTCTGTGCTTTCTCCACTGAAATGTCTTTCTTCTTCGGCCATACAATATACTTTTAATATTGTCTTTTATAATCAGCAGCTCACTTGTCCAGAGTAGAATAGCTTTAAGAATTCAGAACATGGTATAGCAATGATATTATAGGAAGACTAATAGATTTGGGATTTATAAAAGTAAGAAGGGATTTGAATAGAAAAATTTCTCTTTTACCAATTGCATGCGTTGGAATAATTAGCCACTCTGAGACTTAGTTTCTGATTTTTAAAATACAAAAATCTTGAAGCACTATTAATATTAGGATAAATTTAGATAAAATATCAAGATAAATTTAGATAAAATATCAGGATAACATTAGATAAAATGTGAGAAGATAATTTACAAACTATAGAATTTCATACAAATATTATAAATTAATAGCATTTTTTGTAACATTTTACTATTTTTACTTCAGGCTTTGAGAGTTTTCTGGGTCCCAATGCTTCTTCTCTACTTCTCTCTTAACAAAGAAGAAATACCTTAAAAATTTCTCTTTTTCCAGGGTCACTGAAGTAAGGAATTTCTTTCATTTTTAATTTTCAATAAACACTTCCTAAAAGCTTGCATAGCAAGAGGTTGCAACATCCCATAGAAAATAAAATGTTAGAGTAAAATGGAATTAATTATGCAGTTTTTAAAAACAGTAAATGGAACTAGAGGCATAGAATCATGAAATGAATTAACAGCTCTAACAGGGGAGGTGGGAGGTGAGGACTATTTGAAAGAAGGTGAAGGGATTAGTCAAAGAACATATATTAAGAACTTATGGATAAAAACAATGACATGCAAAATAACATGGAAGTGGGAAGCAGATGGGGGGAGAGAGGCGAAGGGGGGAAATTGAGGCAACTGTAATAGCCTAAATAAGCCTTTATTATATGAAATGTTAAAGGGAGTTATCTAAGAAAAAGATAAAAAATATGAACAGTAAAATGGCAACAAACCCACAACTATCAACAACTGAACCTGAAAAAATAAAAACAAACTAAGCAAACAACTAGAACAGGAACAGAACACAGAAATGGAGATCACATGGAGGGTTATCAGCAGGGAGGGGGAAGGGGGAATAGGGGAAGAGGTACAGGAAATAAATAACATAAATGGTAGGTAGAAAATAGACAGGGGGAGGTTAAGAATAGCATAAGAAATGTAGAAGCAAAAGAGCTTATATGTATGACCCATGGACATGAACTAAGTGGAGAGGAATGCTGGAGGGTGTGGGGGTTTTAGGGCAGAGGAGAACAAAGAGGGGAAAATGTGACAACTGTAACAGCATAATAAATGAAATATATTTTTAAAATAAAAATAAATTAAAAAGTAAAAAAATAAGAACAGTAATACAATAAACACAATTAAATAGCATTAGCTTCTAAAATGTGGGCATTCTAAGTAACGCACTCTTCCAACAGGGAAGCCTTCTCTCAAACTACTTTCTTTAGGTGTTCAAGAAACACTATCAAAGCCTCCCAGTCTCTTGGGGCAAATTCTCCTATGGTTTAAGGTTTGAAGTTTGAACCACTTTTTAGATTTTGGCACCAACCATTTCATGCTTGAACTTTAGTATCTTATGAATAGGCATTCTTTTTAGCTTATTTTAGCAAATTTCAGCAAAATTCCTGGCCTTGTCACACATTGTTGCAGTGCTTAAGGGCATGAGTTCTTGAGGCCACTGTTCTGTCTTGATATCCTTTCTTCACTTTCTTCACTTGCCCCTCTCCTGGCCTAAATAGTCTCAAAATGGGGGCATACTAAATATTGTCATCTCCTTTTTATTTAAGTGAGTGGACTAAACTCTACAGATGTAGAAAGATCTTTGATTTCAAAATTTCAGTGTATAAGTAGAAAACAGCAGGATTTCAAAACTGCTCTCAGCAAAAATAATTGAATCTTAAAAATCAAATAAAAATAAAAACAAAATAAATGAACAAGCAGAACAGAAACAGAATCATAGATACAGAGAATGTTACAATGGTTGCCAGATGGGAGGGTTTGGGGGGAAGGGCAAAAAAGAGAAGGGATTAAAAAGTACAAATTGGTTGTTACAGAGTAGTCATGGGGATGTAAAGGACAACATAAGGAATTCAGTAGTCAAATAATATATGTGCAGGACCCATGCACATGGACAACAGTGTGGGGATTGACTGATGGGGTGGTTTGGGTGGAGGGGGACAAAGGTGGAAAAATTGGGACAACTGTAACAGTATAAATAATAAAATATCATTCAAATAATAAAAATATGATTGGCAAAACTTTTCTCTTAATAGACAGTTCCAGACTGAGTGCAAAATGTATCAACATGACTTCACATTCATACACTGGGCAAGGGCATCTGCATAAAATTGCACATATAATCTCTCCACACATTTAAAGAGACAGTAGTTAAACAGTAAAAGCTAATGAAGTTTTCCTACCTGTTACTGCACTATTAACTATGGTTACATGGAACTGTGGGGTAATATTACCAAAGGATAGGAATTTTTAGTTGCTTTGGGGAGGAGAATCAGAGATCCACCACTGCATTTGTATTGCAATGTTTTTGATTTAAGGATGTAGGGAATTGTGAAGGAAGCAAGTATAAGTCAGTATTTAATGCCGACTGCTACATAGAAATGGGACTCTGGAATAGATCCTCTAGCACCATGATTCAAAATAAACGAAAGGCTAACTATTTTCTTTAAAACAAAACTGTCAGTTATGCTGCAATATTGTCTTGTTTTTCTTTCTAAATATGATATTTCAGGTTATTTCAGGTCCAGGGGGGTTAAGTAATCTCTTAGGGGCTATCTAAGGAAATACATTTCTAATATTATTTTGGAGGGAAGATACTTCTGAGTTCCAAACAACATGTTACCCAGGACTTTTTGAGGCCTGATTCACTTGTAAGCTGTGGGAGAACGTGTGTGTGCGCCTGTACGTGTGTGGGGATGTCTGGTTTTGTGTCCATATAAAAGCTGCGGGAGTGGGTTTATAGTGAAGGAAGTCCTTTCCAACATAGCTGGAACAGCCATGAGGAATTTCAGAGGATAATTTCAAGCTAGTCCAAGCCAAAAGAATTTTTTGTTTGCATTTTTGAAAGCAGAAAAATAGCAATGTAAATGTCAAGATGCTTCTGCCTTGAGCCAAGAATAAACAAAGCAAACAATCCATTAAAAGTACTTTTCAAACACATAACCTCCCAAAACTTTGCTTTTGAAATATGTTAGAACTAGTTTACACTTAAGCAAGCAATGGCATTAGGCAGAATATTAAAAGCACATTTTTCAGATACTCTCTGTAGTCAAACTTTCCCATTGATTGTACATCTGACTTTGTTATGTATTTGCTTTTAAGAATTGTGAGAGGCTAAAACTCACACCTCCCAAACCATTTCAGAGGAAAAGGGATCTCATTACATAGTTTTCATGGTGTTTTAATTAGAGTTAGTTATATAAGTACTAATGGAACCTCATGTTCCACATTTGATTGGGATAATTACTACTCTGGGCTGTGCTTTCTCTTTTAGTGACGTGTGGGTGGGCTGAATGGAGCTAAAATCCCACCATTGTTTCTCTTGTCATCAATTCTTTTAGCAATGCCTCTGATTTCTTTAGTCTATGAAAAAATAACAAATGATTAAAAATTACCATGTTGCTTTTAAAAAGGCCGTTTACACAAAAGAATCTGTGTATGAACACAGAGTTTAATCTACACAATGTAAAATTTCCAAAAGAGTGTTGAGGGTCCAGTTCGTACACAAAATCTTTACAACGCTTATCATTATATGCATTCCCTTTTATCTTTCTGTGAATAAACATACACATTAGCTTTATAATTGCATATCACTTTCATATTTTAAAGCTTCTAATTCTAACAGGAGCAAAAAAAGCTACCAATTTGAAAAAGAAACCAAGTTAATATACTGAAATCCAAGCTTTCTTAAAAAGTAGCCCATTTAAAATTAAGACAAAGAATGTATTCCATTGTGACAGATAATTTTCATTGAAATTTGATTTGACATTGAAAAACTTCTTTCAAGCCCTTGCTGGTGTAGCTCAGTGGATTGAGCATGGGCTGCAAATCAAAGCATCGCAGGTTCGATTCCCAGTCAGGGCACATGCCTGGGTTGTAGGCCACGGCTCCCAGCAACCGCACATTGATGTTTCTCTCTCTCTCTCCCTCCCTACCCTCTCTAAAAATAAATAAATAAAATCTTTAAAAAAAAAGAAAAAAAAAGAAAAAGGATAGGTTAAATTTTTCAATATTTAAAAAAAACTTCTTTCAAAAAGTTTAGTTGACAGCAACTGCTTTATCAGTGTAATTAGTCTGAGATCCAGTCTGCTAGTACCACAATAAAAATCCATGTGTGCACACTAATTACATTTTATAAAAATATCCTTTAAGTTTGAGATTTCTTTCCATCTAAGTGAGAAAGAAATTACTATTGTTATATTTGCAAGTCAAGACACCTTTCCAGTCTAAGGATGAGTTGTTTTTTATGGTATATTTAATAATATTCAATATTAAGACTAATAATGGTAACAACACTTGTCACAGAGTAGGATTTACTCTGTACCACATACTGTGTTGTATGTTTTCACATATTATCTGTAACTCTTCCAACAACATTGCAAGGCTGGTTTTATTACTCCTTGTGCACAGATGAGAAAACTAAGGCTCAGGGAAGGTTTAGATATGGCACAAATGGGGATTGAAACTGTCTTGTTTTCTCTAAAACCGCTGCTCTTTATGCTAGACAGTGCTACATATATTTGATCCAGATTATGCCTAGTTTACTTAGAAGTCAATATATTTAGTTAGATTTTGGTGCAAATACAGCCAAATATTAAATAGACTGATTTCCTACAAAGTTGGTTAAATTTCATTTGTCCTGCATTTGTAGAACTACATCTCCTAACTCTAATTTTTGCAAAAGTACATATGTGAGGCATCAAAAGTATCCATATGTCTGGAAGAAAAAGATATGCCCTATTGTACTGAACCAATAACATAGGCCTGGCTGATGTGACTCAGTTGGGCATCTTCCTGTAAATCAAAAGGTTGCTGGCTCAGTTTCTGATTGGGGCACAGGCCTGAGTCAGGGACTCAATCCCCAGAGTGGGAGGATGTGCAGAGGGCAACAAGGGAATGAGTCATACTTCTCTCTCGTGTTGATGTTTTCCTCTCTCCCTTCCTCTCTCCCTTCGTGTGTCTAAAAGTGGTAAAGAAAAATCCCAAAATATTTCCTACCCTTTAATATTACCATAAATATTAGGTTCAGTTCAAAGGGGAGGGACATTTATCTGCTAAGTCTCATACATCATAGTGAGAAATATTTTCCCATAAATAACAGGGGGGTTTAGAGGAGGAATTATTACACTAGGAATTTAGAGCTGTGGGCTTAAGACCTAAGGGGGACACTGATCAGGTGATCCTCTAAATCGATTAACTTTCATGATATTCTTCTTTTTTTTTAAGATTTTATTTATTTATTTTTAGAGAGAGGGGAAGTGAGGGAGAAAGAGAGGGAATAAAACATCAATGTGTGGTTGCCTCTACACTCCCCACTACTGGGGATCTGGCTGGCAACCCAGACATGTGCCCTGACTGGGAATTGAACCAGTGATGCTTTGGTTCACAAGCCCACGCTCATTCCACTGAGCTACACAAGCCAAGGCACATTCTTCTTTAAGAAAAGATAAACGGGCAGATATCTGTGATAATAGAAATATTAGTTGAAGAAGTATTTATAACTATAATGAAATGACTTATGATGTCTTTGAAAAATAATTACTGAAATAATTATATCAATGAGAAGAAAAATAATAAAAATCTAGTTTATCCATGATACCACGTTTAAACATTTTAGCACTTGTTTCTTTCCTTTATGTACTTTCCTATTTTATCTATAATCAGTACAACATAGAGTTTCCATGCATATAAATATCTTGCTAAAGAGAAATAAAACACAGGATTATGCTCAATATATTCTTTGTACTCACTGAAGCAACTAACAGTTTATTTTGCTACATAAGGAAACTAAAGTACTTGATTGCTGTATAGAACATATGTTTAGTAGATCAAATGCTTAAACATCAATTTGTATTTGCCAATACCTAGATTATTAGGAGGAACATTTTCTTCTTGTAATAAGAAAGTAGGTCTTTGTACCCCCCCCCACAAACACAAAATGGAGCAGGTATCGTATATTGAGAAGACACACATAGAAAGAACTGAGAACTGATAGCGTGATTCTGTAAAGTACATATTTGTCCTCGTAACCCTTCCAGTGGAATATTTTGAGGAGAAAAAGGGGCACAACTCTTTCCCTTCCCTTGGTCACCTCAAGGGTTTTCCAGCCACTGTTTTTGGTTGTGCTGCTCATCCAGTCTGCTCACTAAGGTCCTGAGATGATACCGTTTTCAACTGATGAGAAATAGTAAAAGGAAGCTGTTAACTATACTGACATGACATCAACCTGGAGATTTCTAAGGACAATGGACGAAATGGGAATTATTCACCCTGTAGTCTATTAATTGAACTAAACATAATATACAATTTAATATATAGTTGATGTAATCCTAATAAAAATATAACAAACCCTCAAACAGCATATAGTGGGACTCAAGTATTTACTTTCTCTATTAGACAAGTTTCAATGACAAAACTAGGAGGCCATCTGGTTATTCAAAGTAAGAATAATTTTAATGGAAAGAATTAGAACTGTATGTTTAGTGCAAGTGTTGGAGATGAAAGGTCAAAGAATCTTCCACTAAGATTCATGGAATCAAGATCTAGCAGAACTGAAATAAAAGTTCTTTTCTTTAAGTGACAGAATCAGGTGCCTGACATTCTCAAGCAGGCAATTTCTAGCTCTGAGAAACTCCATGAATCTCATTTCTGCCATTTCCCTCTCTGCCTGAAACCATTTCTGAAGAGTGGTTTCACATTCCCCTCTGCCTTCCAAAGCTTAAGTGATTATTGATTTAAATTGTGTATCATTTTCTGCACTTTCATAACACTCATTGACTACTTTATTCAGAAATAACAGCTCAGCCTTTTATCATGTTTTCTCTGGACCTTGGAAGAACTGGGATCTGCCTCGTGCTGCAGTGGGTGGTGGTGGTGGCAGTGAAGGATGATGAGGAGGAAAATGTATATCCAATACCAGGTTTTATTGGGAATTTTTAATTCATAGTATATTTCTCTGTCAAGCAGAGTTTAGGGACTCAAGGACTTACTAAATGTAATATACAATTTAATATATAATAAGTTTAGGGACTTACTGCTTATGAAAATTTTAAGAAAAAATAATAGTCATGTATAAGACATTTAATATACTTGATGCTCATTTCCTATCTTCACAATAACATGCACAGTAATTGTTGGAGCTAGTAGTTGCACCCAGGCCTTTCTTGCCTCAAAAAAGCTCTTTTACTCTACCATACTCTGCAAGGATATTCATGGAAGATCCTTTTTTTTCCCTTGATGCTTTATATATTTTTTTTCTGATCTGTCAGTCACTCATCCTGATAGATATCTCTTCCATTTTGTAGGTAAGAACTCTGAAGTTCTTAAAAAAAAATAAATGCCTCCCCCACAGTTACCAGAAATGGTAAATGACCTAAATTAGTAAACAATAAAATTTAGTTGCAGCCATTCTGAGATTTATTTTTAAACAAATCTATGGCCACTTTAAAATAGCTTCACAGAGAAGAATAGAATAAAAAGAAAACAGATTTTTTAAAAGTTGAGATAGCCCTGACTGACTGTATCTCAGTTGGTTGAGCATATTCCCACAAAGTGAAATGTCTCAGGCTTGATTTCCAATTAGGCCACATGCCTGGGTTGGGGGCCTGGTCCCCAGTTGGGGGCATGTTAGAGACAACTGATCAATGTTTCTCTCCCACATTGATGTTTCTCTCCCTCTTTTTCTCCCTCCCTTCTCCATGCTCTAAAAATAAAAGAGTAAAAATAAAAAAAAAAACAATTAAAAAGTTTAAGTAAATAAAATAATTCTATTTTGAACCAGAAAAAGCAGAAATAGAATATATTTTATCTCACACACAAAGAATAGACATTTAATCCTTTGTCACTACTCAGACCTAGGCTGTAGGAAGAAGGCCCTTAGGTTGGGTGACAGTATGTTTCTTGCATTTCCTCTGATTATCATGTTAACCTTATTGCCTTTCTCATCTGTGAGTTAGAAATTAGGGACACTTCTGTCCCGGCTGGCATAGCTCAGTGGATTGAGCATGCAGGCTTTGAACCAAAGCATCACAGGTTTGATTCCCAGCCAGGGCACATGCCTGGGTTGCAGGCGATGGCCCCCCACAACCACACATTGATGTTTCTCTCTCTCTCTCTTTCTCCCTCCCTTCCCTCTCTGAAACTAAATAAATAAATCTTTAAAAAAAAAAATTAGGGCCACTTATACAAAATATTTATCTAGATTACTACTGACTTAACTGCTACTGATTCTATTTATTATTTAGCAAATACTTGATGTTTACTAAATGGCAAATTATGACAGAAAATGAGAATACAGTGGTCAAAAATATAAATATTAACCCTACCCTATAGACTTTATCTTTAGTGGTAAGAAAAAAAATAAGCCACCAAACAAATTTGTAACCACAAACACTGAAAGTGTCTAGATGTAAAGAAACAGGGTTTTTTCTTCTTTTAATGGCTAAATTGATTGAGGGAGAGTAATTTAGGTTGATACTGGGAAATTAGACAAGAGCCAACTAGAGCCAAGAGCCAAGAGGCCACAGACAGAGGATTAGTTGTTATTTTTCATTGCATTGAGAACCTGATTTTAAGCAGATGGTGACCTTATCTATCTATCTATTTATCTATCTGTCTATCTATCTGTCTATCTATTTATCATCTATCTGTCTATCACCAAGTAGCCTGGGGTTCCAATACCTGCTGCATAACACAGAAATAGGTGAGGAAGAAAAGAGGTTTTTATTAACAGTGTTCCCAGTTTGGGGGACTCTGGGAGCATCCCTGCTCCAAACTAACTTCTTCTGTAAAACACAGAAATCCCCTTTGTTCCCACAGACAGAAGTCTGAACCCCTACACAGAAGTTCTCCATCTTGTTTACCTGTCTTTTTGGAGCCCAAGGCAGCCACACAAATGGGTCTCATTAACATGGTTCCCAATTTGGGGGAGCTGACGTCTCCTCTTCTCCAAGCCATTCTCCTCTGCAAAATACAGAAATTCCCCTGTTCCCAGAAAGACAGAAATCCAAATCTTTGCCCGGAAGTCCCCAATCATGCCTGCTTACCCCACCTCTCCAGCTTTCAGGCTCTGTCTCTCTGTTGTGCGAACTTGTGAGTTCATGTTGCCATCACATTGTGCAATTTCTCTCTCTCTCTCTGGGGGCCTGGGCTGTGCTACCAGATCATTCCAGCTGGTCATGCAGAAGAAACTCCTTTCATGGGGTCCCAGACCTCCAAAGTTGCTCATGCCCCTGGGGCTGAGAAACCATCCTACCTCACACATCTGTGTGCTGCTCTCAGGGCCAGAGCCTGTGGGGCACCCCAAATGCTCCATGCCCTACCCCAACTGGGGGCGAAGGTTGAAGAAAAAAGGGAGTGCTTCTGTGTGTGTTTTGTTTTAAAACCTTGTCCTGGAAGCCCATTGATGATGGAGTGTCTGGCTTTTAAACCAATGTGAGCTAATGTCCACCATGTTTGTCAGTCCCCCCACTGTCTTTAAACCTCTTCTAGCCACTGTTTTGCAGAAGTGGGCAGAAGTTTCCTAGTCATGCAAGGCATATAAGACTCATGGCCAGAAGCAAGGTGACCAGCACCACAGCTCATGCAGGCTCTTTGCAGACTATGTTATGAGCCACTCAGCTAATGGAGCAATGCATGCTGGTTTGCACAGCTGTGTTGCCTTTGTTTACAGTTGCTCCAGGGAATGGAAGCCTAATAAACCCCAGCTCCACTTTAAATCCAGGGTTGCCTTTGGCACTTTCTATAATTTCTTTTCAGGGTAGTGGGAGGTGCTGGTTCTAGGTGTTTCTCTCCCACTCCCCAGTGATCTGGCCAGACTCCTCTGTTACTATCCCCACTTTAACACCTCTGGGCATTGTAATCATACAAAGACAAATGGGCACAGGTCATGTTCCCCTGGAACTACATTCTGCCGGCCAAGGGGCATAGTCCTACCTATCCTCTGGTCCAGAGATACCTAACAAAAGGGGTCTGTAGTGGAGGAGAACCCTCATGCAAGGAAGAAGGATCTTGCAAAGTCCAGGTCAGTTGGCTGCCCCTGGGAAGTTTCATGTGCAATGTTGAAAGGATGGTGTTGTTGGACAAGTTGACATCCTTGTCATACTCTAGAGGTAACAAATTTGTCAAGAGGGTTAGAAGGCACAAACAAAATCATAACCACTATGACACAGGTAGGAACTAATTCTATAATGTCGCACATTAAGAATGGAGTGGTGCCCTTGGAGGAACATGTGCAAAGCATGTCCCACCTGTCTGAAGCCCTTTTGCCCACTGTATTAACTATGCTCAGGGGAATATTCTAGGATTCCCCCTTTAATACTTTGGCCCTTTTCTGTCCAAGCCATTAGGAGAAAAAAGGAAAGCAGTTTTAAGCAAAGTCAATAGATGCCCCATACTTCACCAACTCAATTATATAGTCCAACCAAACTATTGAGTATCAGGAGGCAGTGATGAAGATGAGCTTCTCAAGTGAGGCCTACGCTGTGTAAACAATCACCCAAGTAATTAAGATAAGCATATACCTTCTGAAAACAGAAAAAAACACACAGATTAATTCACACAACTAATCACAAACCAGACTCTGAGTCAACAATATTGTGTTTTGAGATGCCCAGTTGCAAGGCCTTTGCTGGAATGACATTAAACAGTGACAATTGTATAGATCTTCTCTGTCTGTAAAATGAACACCTCTGGTGATGTCAAAAAAAACCCATTCAGCCTTCAAGTAAAAACAAAACTTTGAAGACAGTTAACTGCATGGAGTCCAATGTCCACAATTCAGCATTGTGATTTTGCTCAAAACATAATCTTTCTCTTTAAGACCATTGTCACTGTCACCAAAGGGACTACCTGTTTTTAATTTTGCCTGATTATTTGCATAAACACAACAAGAGCAACAATTGATCAGTTGATCACATAGATTCTTTAAATCTGCTTTGCTGAAAATTATGCAAGGAATCTTTAGAGTGGCCCTTAGTCAGCCCTTCAGGACACAGAAGCCAAACTATAACCTGCAGTCAGGATTTGCCTACTGTACCTACATTCCTCAAATCCTTGAGGTTTCAAATGTACCTTAAGGTTCATCCCTTGCCATCTTTTAGGGAAGTGACCTTAATTCCTTCTCTGGAAAGACTGTCATGAACCACACAACAAAACAAGGTACTAGGCCATTTTTTTCCAGGGGGATTTTGTTAGTTTTCAAAGTCAATCTCCATTCCTGAAGGCTTTCTGGTAGCAACCAAGAGTCCAGGCATGCCTTCTTCTGGTATTATATTCCAGTCAAAGCCTTGGTTAACAAAACCAGCCCTGGAAACTGGTCTTATTGACATTACTCACTTACTAAGAATGTCACTACTCACTTACTAAGAATGCCAAATTCTGGAGGGATCTGGTAGGGAGAAAAACACAATGCAAAAGTGGAAATCTTTGTCCTTTCAATACCCACCAAGATTACATCTCCATTCCTTTTAACTTCCATTACTTACTTTCCCACTTAGTGCAAAGTTTTAATTCTCAGAAACCTCAATTTTCTCTCAAACCAGAAACAAAGTGAAACCTAAAACAAAGACAGAAGGGACTGGAACCAGCTGCAGAACCTTGTCTCAAACCAACCAGTTACACCAACTGGTCACCTAAGTAACCTCTACCAGGTCCAAATGGTATGAAGCCCCAATGATAGAAACATTCTCTCAACTATCAGTACATCAACTGATCTCATGGCAGAGACATGACCTCTCACTTCAGCCAGGCTCTAACCAAAACCAACAGCACAAAGCCCCAAAAGTAGAAACATGATTTTTTCCCAGCTGGGGTCTAACTGGCACCAAGTAACCTTTCTTAGGTCCTAATGGCAGAAACATTCTCTCCAACCTGTCTTGTGGCAGAGGCATGCTCTGTTGCACTAGTCAGACTCTAACTGGAAATCAACCTTTCCTAAGTCCAATAGGAGAGACATTCTCTTGCCCACCGATCTCATGGTAGAGACAGAGGATTCCTGGTGTACACAAAACAGCAAAGCAGCCCTAAGTCCCCATAAGATCAGAAAGCATGAAAAATAACCAAGCAAACAAAGAATACAGGACCCAGCAGCTGCAGCTTCTTTTCTTTCAAGTTTAAAATTTTCACAACCTTCCATATAACTTAACAACTTTTCTACAACTTTTACAGTCCTTTGCAAACCTTCTTCAACCCTTCTACAACTTTCATGAGACTTTGGTAGCCTTCACAACTCTTCTATTCTACCAAAATTTGACTAACCTATACTACTTCAACTTTCTATATACCTTCTATACGCATTCAGAAATAACCATAACTCCAACTTCCAGTCCTTGTTTTTTCAACAATAGCAAGGACCACACTCTTGTGTAATATGACACAACTAAAAGTCCTTAGATCTGCAAGGACATCCTGCAACTTTTTGAAACTCAGACCTTGGAAAAGACTTATTGTATAATGGTATGAATGCCTAGATATATGGCATCTCATCCCACTTCCCAAACTGTTGGTAATCCAGTTCTAACTCCATGATGGTATAGCAATTTAGGGAACCATATATAAGCCATTTGCCCCATAGTTCAAAATGTGCATAAGCCACACAGTATTACAATAGAAATCCAATTCCTCCTTACACATTGCACCATGGCTGTACTTATTCTAGTCTGTTAAAATTCTACATAGTAGGTACCCTCCAGAGCCAACACAAAACAACCCCTGTTGGCCTGAATGTATAGAAGGCCCAGGACTATGACCTGAAAATTTAAGGAAACTGAGAACATTTAAACAAAACTCATATTCATGACTCCATTTCCCAAGCAGGTTTTGGGGTCTCATCTTCAGCCCATCAATACTGCAGATTGTGACCACCAAACCATAGTCCTTTAGAACTCTCAAGGATTAGATCCCATCCAATCTTTGCCTTATGGCCTTCCTGGGGACCTGTCTGGGGCCAGAAAACCAACAGTGGCCTCTGAACAGTGGCCTCCCAAAGCTCAAGTGATCTTCAATCCCTCTTAAAGTATGTCTTTCCCATACCGACTTCCCCAGTAGCCCCTCAACACTTGGGCAGTCCTCACTCACAGCCCTGTTAGTGGCTGCTAGGGCATTCCCCATCGGATGCTGGTTCATGGCCTCCAGATCCCAAACGGTCCCTAATGGGTCCCAGTTGTGAAACTGGTCCCCTTCATGCCCCAAGTTATGGCCCCTAGAATCTGACCTGTCCCTATGAGATCCCATTTGTGCAGAAAACCCAATGCTGCAGCACCCATGTGGTACACAGCCCAAGGGGTGTAAGTGGCTTGCCATGTTGCCTGGAACCAAAAAGACAGCAGCCATGTGATCCATCCTACATGGCACAGCACTCACATGGCACACCAAATGGCAGAACAACAATGTGACATATCCCCCATGGCACAGCACTCATGTGACACACCCAGGATGGTGAAGTGCCCATGTGGCACAGTGTCCAACTCCCAGTGTGCATGCCAGTTCCACTCACATGATCCAGGGTCCCTTTTCTCCCCAAACCTGTTTTCTTCCATTCTGGTGTTCTCAGCAACAGGTGCCTTAACCAGAGTGCAGAAAAGTTTTCTGAGACTGAGAAGACCCCACAGCTGCACTCTCAGAGTCAATCTTCCTCAGGGGGCTTGTGGAAACTGTTTCAAGTTCTACCTTGTCCCAGCTGGATTTCCAAAACTGTAACCAAGCAGCCTGAGATCTGGCAACCTGCGGATGTGTGCAAGCTTAATACAAAGATTGGTGGAGAAGGAAACAGATCTTTATTAACAGGGTACCCAATATGGCAGGGGTAGGGAACATCCCTGCTCCAAGCCAAACTCTTCCCCCCCAAACCCAGGTATTCCCTTATTCCCAGAATGACAAAAATACAAACCCTTGCCCATTGTGCTTATATCTCCTTTTTGGAGCCCAAGTTGGCTACATAAATGGGTCTCTGTCTCTCCAAATTTTAGGCTGTCACTCTCTGGGGTGTACACTTGTTGGTTCCAGTATTGCCATCTCCTTGCTGGGCTCACATGAACTGGAACAGGCCCACACACAAGATGTGAAGTTCACCACTGGTGGGCTGGCGGGACACTGCAACAGTGAGCCACACTGCAATGGTCCTTAATACTTGCAGTTTCTTGCCCTCAGAGCAGTACACAGATGTCAAGGCCGGGTAGGTACCTCAGCTCCAGAGGCACGAATGGCTTTGAACACCAGGGCGCTATGGAAGGAGCTTACCCTGCATGACCAGCTGGAGTGATCTGGCAGCATATCCCAGGCCCTGGGAGATAAAGTGAAAAAGTACAAGGTAGTTGTGTGCTGGAACCCACAATTCTGCGAGAGAGAGAGAGAGAGAGAGAGAGAGAGAGAGAGAGAGAGGGAGAGAGAGAGGGAGAGAGGGAGACTGAAAGCTGGAGAGATGGGCATCCATGCATCCATTTGTATAGTAGCCTTGGACTACAAAAAGGACAGATAAGGATGATGGGAAACTTCTAGGCATGGGTTTGAATTTCCGTTGTTCTGGGAACAGGGGATTTACTGTGTTTTGTGGAAGAGGTTGGCTTGGAGCAGGGATGCTTCTAGCCCTCCCATATTGGATACCCTGTTAGTAAAGACCTTTTTCTTCTCCACCAATCCTCCTGTTGTACTTTCAAACAGTGGTAGGTGGCCAGACCCCAGGCTGCTTGGTTATATATCTATCTACTATGGGGAAATGGATTATAAAGGTAAGAAAAAAATGGAGATATGTGATAAAATATCACATCATTATTAAAAATGATGTAATATTTTAATAATCTAAGTGTATCAATTGGAATTCTCCATAGAAACAGAACCAATGTGATAGATGATAAGATAGATAGATAGATAGATAGATAGATAGATAGATAGATAGATAGATTTTAAGGAATTGGCTCATGCAGTTATGGATAATAGCAAATCCAAAATCTATACATTAAACACTCTGGAAACTCAGATAAGAGTTGATGTTGTATTTTAAATCTGAAATTTGTAGGACAGGCTGCCAGCAGACCGAAAATTAGGAAGGATTTCTGTATTGCAATCTGGAGTGAGAATTCTTTTTCTCCAGGAAACCTAAGTTTTTACTCTTACACAGTTCAACTTAATTAAATGAGGCTCACACACATTATCAAAGATAATCTCCTTTACCTAAAGTTAACAGATTTTAAATGTTAATTACATCCATAAAGTACCTTCAAAGATTAGTGTTTGACCAAACAACTGGTTAGCATAGCCTACCCAAGTTGACACACAAAATTAACCATTACCAGAGATCATGCTGATGGAAGTAGAAAGGGAGAGAAGATTAATTTGTAACATTTTGGACATAGAATGTACAGAACTTGGTGATGGATTGAATGTGAGAATGAGAAAAGAAAGGAGAGAAATCAAGGATTACAAATTTCTCTCATGAGCAATGGAATTCAACAGCTGTGATAGATACCAAATGAGTTTCTCTGTTTTATAACAGGAGTTCTGCTGACTTCTGCTTAATATGACTGACAATATAAGATTACTTCACATAAGCATTTTAAATAGCTAAATAGGCTTGGGAAGAAATTTTTTTGTTATCTGTCCAGTTATATTTGGCTAATCCAAATGTAGACTAAAAGTTCACCTTGCCTTCTCCTTCTCATCCAGAAATAATTAAATGCAAATAGTAATCAGCTTTTTATACAATAATGTGAAATGGGAAGAAACATGGCCAAATATTTTTGGAAGGAATAGCTTTCAAATGTGCCAGTTGAAATATCTTCGATTTTTTTTTAACTGTTAATCATAGTAGATCTTGTTTTCTAATCATGGCTTGCATATTCTCCACCAAGGAACTGGACAGATATGCTAACTCAATGTAATTTTACAAAATATCATTCAAAAGCTGATAAAATACCCTTGTCAGATACAAAGTTTAGGAAGAAATAAAGTAACACATGTACCAAATATTAAGTATTCTCTCCATAAATTGTTGCAAATGCCTCTTGTTCCTAATTCTTTTCTTTTATTAACTGTTAACTATAAAGTTAAATAAACAGTGTTAAGAAAATAAAGAGAAGACAATTCTCAAAGCTGATTTGTAGCATCAGTTTTCTTTCTAAACTAGAATACCAAAAGGATGAATAGAAAAACAATCTGGATATTGAAAATTAAGATTTAAAGGCATAGTAAAATAGTTTTCTAGATTAATTTATGGAGATTGATTAATGCATTTGTTTCATTTTATTTTAGAAAAATATATTTTTCTAAATTATATATGTATTAATATACTGTATTTTTCGGACTATAAGACACACTTTTTAACCACATTTTTTGCTTCAAAATTTGTTTTTCTATTTTCCTCCTCTAAAACTTAGGTGTGTCTATTTTTCAGACCATAAGACATACCTCAGTTTTAGAGGAGGAAAATAGGGAAAAAATTTTGAAGCAAAAAATGTGGTTAAAAAATGCCCAAATTAAAAGTTTGATAATCCAGAAAGTCACTTTTTCAAACATTTAAATGACAAATTTTGCATATAATTTTGATAAGGCAGACAGATTTCATTGATCTCAGCTTAATAGTTTTATTTAATGTTTGTACATTTTCTTAATAAATAAAACTTCACATAATTAAATAAATAAAAAGTTTTATGATTACCATTTTTTATTTCATCAAATTTTGGAAAGTATCTCTTATATACAAGGCATATATTGAGTTTATTAGTTCCCTGTTACTGTCATAACAAATTACTGCAAACTTGGCTTAACACAACAGAAAAGTATTCTCTCGTAGATCTGAAGACCAATGACTAAAATCAAAATAGCAGCAGGACCACACTCCCTTCAGAGACTCTAGGAGAGAACCCATTGTTTGCCTCTTGCAGCTTCTGGTGGCTGCTGGCATTCTATTGCTTATGGCTACATCACTCCAACATCCACCTCAGTTTTCACATTGTTGTCTTCTCTTCTGTATTTACATAGCCTCCCTCCACCTCTCTTTTAAAAGGACACACATAATTGGATTTAGGACCTATCCAAATAATACTGTATTGATCTCCTTATATCCAGATCCTTAATCATACCTGCAATGCACTTTTTCTAAGGTAACTTGTATAGGTCCCAGCAATTAGGATGTGGATGTAGTGTAGAGTCACCATTCAGCCTACTATACTGACTAACATGGAGAATATGAATGTGGATTAGACAATAGCTGTATTCCATAGATTGACAATTATTAAGCTTTATTCTTTCTGTATCAGTCATATCCTACATGTAATGCTGTAACCTGGGACTGGGATTCTATGCACTGCATTTCTACTTGGCCTGCGAACTCCCCATTGGACTCTTTCATAGAAGGCACTAAAGTAAACCTGGAAGCCTGGGGGAGAAAGAGATGCTTCCTTTTACTGTTTGCATTCTTTTCCTATTTTGACTTCCTTATTTTTGTTGTGGTCACTCTAGCAAGAAATGCTTTTTCACCCAAGCAGTGACATTTCACTTTAGTAGCAATGGTTAATTCTGATTTGCACTTTTTCCAATGTTAGCTATACCAACCTCACAATGCTCATCACAGACATTGGCACCAGCTGACTAGAACCTCTTCCTCATTGTCTGGGTCCAGTTTTACAGGGTTCCATCTCTGACTCAGAGACATTTACAATAGCTGAGCAGTGACCCCTATTCAAATGCAAGTTTCAGCTTCATAGGACAGCTTCTTTAAGCTTCTAAATTTTAATTATTCCAACCTTTCCGTATTCCAGCCCTAGGGATAGTAGACCCCTCCTGCTCTTGTAACCTCTGTGATAATTTATTGTTTCCTCTGACCTTAAGATCTAATAGAGATACAAAATATCTTCAAAAATAACTGTCAAATAAGGTTAGATGTAATATAGTCTAAGAAAGACACAGAGAGAATATAGATATTCAGAGGAGTGAGAGGTTTTCTTTGTTCATTTGGGTTTTAGTTTTCTTCAGCTGAGTAGAATCCAAGCAGGCGTCATGAGGGAGGACTTCAGCAGGGTCTCAAGAATAAGTAGGCTTTGGCTTATAACAGATGGAAATGGGAGAATAGAGGAGCATTTCTGAAGAAAGACTTCCTAAAAAGTATCAGTCATGTTTCTTGAAATATTAATTACATTAGCATTCTCTTGTTGATTGAAAGTCCTCCAAGTTATGCCTGCTTTTGCAGTACAACAAAGCCTTCAGAGATAATGAGTCATTTGTGCTTATGACTAAATACTACACATGATATGCTGCTGAAAACTAGGAAACTGAGTGACCAGTTCAGCATTTAGCTATTTCTCTGTTTTATTGCTATCTCTTTATTGGTTACCTCTGTCTGAATGATGTCATTTTTTTCCAGCAGCTAGAATCTGTTGGGGACTGCCTCAGTGATTCAATATTGTTCTGCATCACTTCATAGAGAGTCTGCTGGGCTTTGTGACAGCTATTTGCCCATCCAGATGCTATTTTAGCTTGTTTTCATTTGATTGCTAAGTTTTCACAGCATGACCTCAGAGTAAGTAGGAATATTGCTCTACATAAATAAATTCATCCCTGTCTCATCTCAGCTTTCCTATTCTGGAACAGGAGAGTACAAGTTTGACTTTTGTACAGTTCAGAGGTATTCTTCTTACAGTGATCATCAGAAATTGTAAGTTTTCGGAGAGACTTTTGAGACCTAAATATTATAAACTTATTAGGCTATATCTAAGGTTCTCTAAAATGAACCCACTTTATAAGATCATAAATAAAAAGACTGAAGATAACTTTAGCTATTTGACACCGGCTGAAAAGTGATGTTAATGTAGGTGAATTTTGTCAATAAGGTTGACTGAATTGAGGCTATACAGCCAAACTATATTATTTCCCTTTTCCCATGTAATGTATATGGTTTATTTTCTCCATACAGTCTCTTTTCAGAGATTATAAATTATGTTACTAATGGACTCTTGATGATGAAAACACACTTGGTATTTGAAGGTCAAGGCAAAAAACTGCATCCTAAATTTTTGTTTATTGATGATGTATGCTACATATAGCAACTCATTTTATGCTGCTACAATTAAAAATCTATCAATGTTTCTAACATACACCATTATTTCAGGGTTTGATAATGTGGTTGTTTATCTTTACTTTCTTGAATTATGTAAGTCCTCAGCTGTAGGAGAAGATCTTTAAGTTATTTCAACAAGATTATAAGATATGTATTTGTTGTTGTTTTTCTTTCTTCTTTTAACAATAAAAGTTAGGGTAAGTTAGCTTTCAGCAGTCTCATAACTCAAAAATAGCATATGGGCCACATACAAGTATTTTGTAGTGTCAATTGCTTGACTTGCATGAATGTTAAGAACCAAACTGTCATATCAGTGTATTGCTTATATTTATTACAAAATAAAAGCTTATGAATATTAATAATAATTTTGCTTCTTCCTATTCTCTTATCAGATGTCTAACAATACAGTAAAGTTTATGTTTGACTCATTGGTTTGTTCATAGGAAAACATAAGTATCCTAAGTAAAGCTTTTAAAAATTCAATTAGCTGTTTAATTTAAAAATAGTTTGTAATTGTGTAATGTGAACCTCTGGATTCATGCTGTTTAATATGGTAGCTCTCAGCAATATGTGGTTATAAATAACTTGAAATGTAGTTATTCCAATTTGAGACATTAAAAGTATAAAATATACACTGGCTTTTAAGACTAACTACAAAGTAAAAGACTGAAGGGAGAATATGCCATTAATAATTTTACATTGATTATATTTGTATATTTTATATTAAAATCATGGTTTTCAGATAAATAAATATAATAATTAATTCACCTATTTTTTACTTAATGTAGTATAACTAAATTTTTAAAATATATTTTATTGATTATGCTATTACAGTTGTCCCATTTTCTCCTCTTTATTCCCCTCTGCACTACATATCCCCTCCCCCCCACAACCCCCCCACCTTAGTTCATGTCCATGGGTCGTACATATAAGTTCTTCAGGTCTACATTTCCTATACTATTCTTAACCTCCCCCTGTCTATTTTCTACCTATCATTTATGCTACTTATCCCCTGTACCTTTTCCCCTATTCTCTCCCTCCCCTCCCCTGGCTGATAACCCTCCATGTGATCCCATTTCTGTGATCCTATTCCTGTTCCGGTTGTTTGCTTAGTTTGTTTTTGTTTGTTTGTTGTTTTAGGTTCTGTTGTTTATAGTTGTAAGTTTGTTGTCATTTTACTGTTCATATTTTTTATCTTCTTTTTCTTAGATAAGTTCTTTTAACATTTCTTATAATAAGGACTTGGTGATGATGAACTCTTTTAACTTGATCTTATCTGGGAAGCACTTTATCTGCCCTTCCATTGTAAATGAAAATTTTAGATAGGTCCTTGCCTTTCATGACTTTGAATACTTCTTTCCAGCCACTTCTGGCCTGCAAGGTTTCTTTTGAGAAATCAGCTGATAGTCTTCTGGGCACTCCTTTGTAGGTAACTGTCTCCTTTTCTCTTGATACATTGATGATTCTCTGCTCCTCTTTAATCTTGGATAATGTAACTATGATGTGCCTTGGTATGTGCTTCCTTGGGTACAACTTCGAGACTGAGCTTCCTAGACTTCCTGGAAGTCTATTTCCTTTGCCAGATTGGAGAAATTCTCCATTATTTTTTCAAATTAAATTTTAATTTTTGTGCTCTTCCTCTTGTCCTTCTGGCACCCGTATGATTTGGATGTTGGAATATTTAAAGTTGTCCCAGAGGTGCCTAAGCTTCTCCTTAGTTTTGAATTCTTGTTTCTTCATGCTGTTCTGATTGAATGTTTATTTCTTCCTTCTGGTGCAAATCATTGATTTGAGTCCTGGTTTCTTCCCTTCACTGTTGGTTACCTGTACATTTTCCTTTATCTCACTTTTTATATCTTCATTTTTTCCTCTATTTTGTAACCATACTCAACCAATTCTCTGAGCATCCAGATTACCAGTGTTTTGAACTGTGCATCTGATAGGCTGGCTATCTCTTTGTTGCTTAGTTGTATTTTTTTCTGGAGCTTTGATCTGTTCTTTCATTTAGGCAATTTTTTTTTTTTTTGTCTCAGCCTGCCTGTTACATGATAAGGTGGGGGGAGCTTAGGTATTTACCAGGGTGGGGCAACCCACACTGTGATGCTGTATGTGGAGGAGGGGTCTGAGACAACAATGTCACTAGTTTAACTCTCACCGGCTTTCAGTCACTTCCTTCACTACCCATAAACAAATTGGGTCCTTCTGGTGCTAATTCCTGGGCGGGTGGGCCTGCGTACATTCTAGAACCCTGTGAACTCTCCTGTGAGGCTGGGAGTTTGTCCTACTACCTCAACCCATATAGGGTTTTTTCAGTCGGAGGTTTTGAGGCTTTATTTCCCCATGCTGGAACCCTGGGTTGCTTGGTTTGTCTCGCTCCCCAGTTGTTCCTCTCAATTAATTCAAATGCAAGTGTGGGACCATCAGCTCCACCAACCACTGCTTTGCCTGTCCTGGTCCTCCACCTCTCGCCTTGCTGTGAGTCCTCTCCACCTGGCTGCCCATCTCTGCCCCTCCTACTGGTCTAGATTAATATTTCTTCTTTAACTCCTTTGTTGTCAGACTCCCATACAGTTCTATTTTCTGTCAGTTTTTGTTGTTTTTTGTTTTTAAATTTGTTGTTGTCCTTTTTTTGGTTGTGGGAGGAGGCACAGTGTATCTACCTATGCCTCCATCTTAGCTGGCTAGATTAAAATTACTTATGTGATTGTAATTCTGCTGAACAATGTAATACTAGATATTTTCAAAGATCCTACATATTTCTGTATAGATGAAATACCCAATAGATTTGAACTGACTCAATAGCAGGATAATCTTACCAAGCTTTCAAAATAGTGCCAGAGAGTAGTAAGGCCCCCTTTATTTTTTTAAGAAACTCTCACTCTATCAACCATGGTAGTGATGCTATTGTTGGTGTCTGCAATGGTGGATGACAAATAAACCAAGAAAATTTAAAAAGTTAAATATTGGAGACCATAGTAGTATATAAAGTATTAAGTAAGGAAAACAAAACTCAGAAAAATCTGAAAGATTTTAGTTGAATATAATTTTATTCATTTATGATGCTTAATAAGATAGAATGCAATATTATTTTAGTTATCCTTAAACAATGTAAATATATTTTCAGGTGAAGTAACATATTAATATTTAGAATATTACTCAAAATTCACCTTGTAGCTGCTTGACTTTTGAAATAGTAATCTGATTTTTCTAGAGTTTCACTAAAATAAACTGGCTATTTGCTTTATTATTTTATTCATTAGTTCATTCATGTGTCTATCCTGTTCTGGGCATTATTCTTGGAACTCAAAAACCCAAAGACAAACTAATTTTTCTTTCAAATATCTTTGGAAATTTCTTTCACATTCTTCTGTAGTTTGCAATATCTGTTAGCTTGAGTTCATTCAATTTTGTAATTATGAATGAAATCTCTTTGGACACCCCATCAAAAAGAATCACATATACCTTATATGTTATCATATAAGGATGTCATAAAAGTCAACTGAAAAATAGCAAAGCATCAGCATTGTGGGAGGCCATGTGGGCTACATGAGTGTTCCAGTCAGTGGCTGGGCAGGACATTGCCACCACTGAAGCTTTGATAAGCAATACCAAGCCTGAGTGAGGAGAAAATTCCTCCTCTTGTCCCTGTTGCGTTCTTACAGATGGGCTAATAATATAATCGATGCAAAACTGAATTAACAGAAGAAACACCAATTTAATGAAGATTGTAAATAATGCTCCTAGAAATGATGAACCAACCATCTTTTTATACTTTTTAGGGAAAAAATACAGGTGTGAAGAATTTACAGGACAAAGACACTTAGGTTTGGATGATCAATAGTAAGGAATCTAAACAGAAAGTGGGCTTGTGGAAGTAAAGAAGTAAAAAGGTTTGCTTATACAGGCTTCTTGTTCCTGAATTCCTTAACTGTAGTGACCAGGGTGCCTGGCTTAGCAATGAGGGCACCTGTCACAGGGGAGATTTATTTCTTGCATTCAAGGATACAAGGGAGGGTCAATGTGTCCTTCTTACACTAGCTGTTTGTTAAGTAACTTTTATTCAAACTAATCAATATGCTATCATCATGCCATTGTGGGATATTTTGGGACACACTCCCCTGGGCCCCAACAAAAATAAGTGCTAAAATTGAATGCTAAGGTATTTTAAGTGAACTAGCACAACTGTGTCCAATGCTTTTGTTCTTCCCTTTTTTTCTTACCGTATGTTTTTGTCCCTCTCCTCTCTCTAAAGTAAAAGATGACCTTTTGAAACCTTTCCAAAACTAACTTTGTCACCTTTATTTTTGATCCATTTCCCTTCTACCTCTTAGCCTTGCTCCATCAATATTCACAAATTCTCTCAGTCTCATATTTTATACTTTTCTAATTAGTCTTGGTTGCTGCTGTGGTATCTACCTTCTGCTTTGAAAACATACTCTTAAGACATATCTTAAGACAAATAAAAAATGCCCCCCACAACTCTTCCTCACCACTATGCTCTCTTCCATTTAGTTGAAAACTAGCAACCAAGGGCTTTAAATGTTTTAGCTCATTTGGTTATTATAAAAACTGTAGATTGAAGTACAGTCATGCACTGCATAGTGACATTCAGGCCAACAATGGACAGCACACACAACAGTGGTCCCATAAGATTAAATGGAGCTGAATTTCCTGAAATAAATGGAAGGATATGTGGTTCAAGAGGAATTTTTTTTTCCTCTGGCAGTAACAGTATCTGTGGGACTTGGCCACAGACTCTCTCTCTCTCAGAGCACCTCAATTTTGAGGGCACAGATTACATCCCAGTCAGTCAGCCCCTGACCTGTTTTAGCACAAAGGAATCTGCACACTCAGCATTACTTATTCAGAGGGCACAAAAGCCCTCCCAGATCTAACCTCAAATCCTGCAAAAGAACACAGGTACACAGGAGCTACCTTAACATGTACTGAGTGTCATTGCCACTTTAGAAAATACTTAATGTGTTAGTGTGGAGCCAGCCTATCCCTGGACTTCAGAAATATTTTGGAGTTGTAATGATAAAGCATAGATTCATTTTTTTCTACCAATTCAATACCACCAAGAACTCTGTCAAAATTATTGAGTTCCTGGTTCTGCATTATCTCCATGTTAAACAACCCCCCCTTTTTTTTTTACCATTACCATAACTTTCCATTGATGACCACTGCTCCAACATGTAATAGTCAAAACCACACTGCCATGGCAATCCACTTTCCTCCTTTATCTCTCTATCTTGATTTTTTTTCCTACTGATCCTCAGACAACCTTTCACTTCTTCTGACAGCTATTTTTACAGTGATCTATACCTTACCCAGACAGTTTCTTCTCAATATGTCCTGTCAATCCAGCCCACGTCCCTGTTCACGGACCAGCACTGACAGCTTCCATGTTCTTTTTTCAAACCTGTTGAAAGCAAGCAAGGGGAGGGCTGTGGGACAGTTTATAAAGTCTGCAGTAATGGACGGTAATGTTCCAGATCTTCACACTCACTCCCCATTCACCTACTGACTCATTCAACTCCCAATCCTGCAAGCCCCATCCATGGTAAGCTTCCTGTGCAAGTATGCCAATTTTTAGCTTTTTTTAATATTGTGTTTTTACTGTACTTTCCTTTTCTATGTTTATATACACAAATACCATTATGTTACAGCTGCCTACAGTATTCAGTACAGTAACATGCTCTACAGGTTTGTAGCCTAGGAGCAGTGGGATATACCATATAGTTAGGTGCATAATAGACTATCCAGCAGTCCCCAACCCTTTTAGCCCCAGGGACCACTTTTGTGGAAGACAATTTTTCCATAGACTGGGGGTTGTAGGATGGTTTCAGGATGAGTCAAGTACCTTACATGCAAGTTTGAGTCAAGTGCATTACATGCAAGTTCACCTTCTGCTATGTCGCCCAGTTCCTAACAGACCTGAACTGGTACCAGTCCATGGCCCAGAAGTTGGGGGCCCCTGGGCTGTACCACCGAGGTTTGTGTAAGTGTATTATGTTGATTTGAGAATAGATGCCATGACAGGCTTCTATGGAAATGTTCTACAGCTTGTAAGTACAGCAGTTCCCCTTATCTATGGGGTATAAGGTCAACCAATGGTTGTTGGAGTCAATTCAGTGTCAATAGGGATCCTCAATTTGGGGTGTAGTGAAGAAAGAAACTTAATTCAGTGCAAAACAACTCAATTGTGTAAAGCGTGGCTGCAAAGACAGTATGGCTGTGAGGCAGCTCTGGGGCCAGAGCAGGACCCTCTCTAGCTAGACAGCTCTGCTCCACACAGGCCTGCTTTGGGCTGCACTGGTCTGCTCCACTCTGCTCCACTCTGCTCCACTCTGCTCCAGCGAGACACCTTCACTGTTTTTATCTTAGCTGGGAAAATGTGGTCTTTAGTCTTTGGAAAGGGAAAGTGCACTCTCAGAGCCAGAGGGAAGCTGGCTTATATAGATAGAACTCCCTGCCCCTGGTCCCTGATTGTTCTGTCCTCATACAAATAAGGGCTCTAAATCCTTGCAGTTTGATTGATCCGAAGGGCAGTATCCTGAGTGGTCAGAATGGACCTGCTCTGATTGATCGATGAAGATGTTGATGGGGATATAGCTGTGCAGCTCCAAGCGGATGGGGAAGGCATCAGTCTTACTGGTTGAAATAGGATTCCAGGAATTCCTTTACAAAGGCTGCCTTGGATGGCAGAAACACAGTGCAGGCAGACAGTTTATTGCAGAGGCAGGTAGTTTAGTGCAGGCTTCTCCATGATGTGCAGTCTGCATGGGAGGCCCCTGTGTAGAAATGGCTGCTACAGTATGTTTTGTTGTTGGTTTTGTTTTTAATTTGAGCCCAGTTAGCCACCAGAAGCCCTTCTTATTAGGTATCTTCTTTCTCAGGTTCCACAATATGCTCCAAGACCCCAGTATATGCCTGAAACCATGAACAGTACTGAACCCTATACATACTATGTTTTTTCCTATACATGCATACTTATGATAAAGTTTATAATTTAAGCACAGTAAGATCACTAACAATAGTTGCTAATAAAATAAAACATTTATAATACTACACTGTAACAAAAGCTATGTGAGTGGCTCTGGGATCATTATTAAGTAAAATAAGTGTTACTTGAATACAAACATTGTAATACCACAATTGTTGTTCCAATAAATGGATGGCTAGCAAGCAACTAATAGGTGCACAGTGAACACAGTGTGGCTACACTGTTCAAAGAGATGATTCATGTTCTGGCTAGGACAGCAGGATAGCGGGAGAATTCATCATGCTACACAGAATGGTGTGCAATTTATAACATATAAATTGTTTTTTCCCTGTAATTTTCCATTTAATACTCTTGGACCTAGTCAGCCACAGGTACCTTATACAGCAGAAAATGAAACTGCAGATAATAGGGGCTACTCTAATACAGTTTTCTATCTTGACATGATTACTCCAGTGCCCATAAAATAACATAATTAGCCCTCATGCCTTAGAACATAATGCATTGGTTTAGTTCACATTGTGTTTTATCCTTATCAATATTTATTACTAATAAATGTAGTATTTTATAGTATAACAGGCAGTTTACTGTTCAGTTAAATGATTTAAGAGAACATTAAAAAATTTAGATGTTTTTCTTCAAAGTCTAGTGTTGGACAGGTTACCTTCTCTCTCTCTCTCTACATATATACACACATATGTATGTATACATTTATGATTATGCACAAAATATATCTATTCATACACACATGTACATATATAAGTTAAGTTTATATATGCATTCATTTACATATACACACATATGTACTTATACATGTATCTCAATACTTAAATAGCAAAAATGAAAAACAAATGGTTCCAAAATACTGTCAGACATAATTTCTTTGAGCTGATACTTTTTTTGTATTAATAAAACCACAAGCAGACAAAACTGGTATTTTTTCTGTCAAAGTCTTTATTTATTCACAGTTGTTCAATAGTAAAATAACAATCATTATCACTATACCTCATCTCCATTTGGAAAATGAATAATAATTTTCAAGTTCCTTTGGAAATTAAAAGCAAAGTTTGCCTGGATAGAAGGGGGTTGGCAGAGAGTTTCCATACATTTTTTAGCATGATGTATCCTACCAAAATTTTATAAGACTAAGACTAGGCATCATTAAAAAATGTTCCATAATAAGTATATTTGTATCATAGTTATTCAATTTACTTTATGGATTAAAATATTAATACTATAATTTTTGCTTTAACCTTTTCATGTGTTTCCTGACCTTTGAGTTAAAAAATCTTCATCATTTTTTGCAGATACATGAGAGTTTAGTGTTGAAGCTAAATACTGACTACAAGTTCCCAGAATGCATTTTCTGATATTTTTATAATTTGAAATATGTAATTAGAATTTTACAGTCAACACCAATTTTTAAAGGATAAAATATCTGTAAATTTAGTTAAAAATAAAAACCTAAATAAAATCAAATATTCATTTGCTTGAATTTATATCCTGCTACTTTCCGGTTATTCTCGTTAGCAGAAATCAAATTAGCACAAATGTATACAAATGTTTTAATATATATAAATTATTTCCATTTTGGTTTTAATTTGATTATTATGAATGTTTTTAATAATAATTGGAAAATATAAATCTCTATCATAGGTTAATTTTAAGCTTATAGCCATTGGTAATTGTAATTATTGCTAATAAATTATAAAGATATTTTTGGAAAAAATATTTACATCTCACATAATTATATGAAGGTGAATGACCTAATGTAATTAATTATGGAAAAATACAATAATATAAAATTACATAATAGTTTATGATGTCGCTTCAAATCTTTATCAGTCTTTCATATTTTTTTCTTCACATTTTAGGCAAACGAACTCCACCATCTCTAAATTATCTATTACTGAAGGAGGGAAGGCATATCAAAGTTATTTGAAATTTATTTTTCATTTTGTGATCTTTGTAAGCAAAAAAAAAAAAAACTGATATAATTCTTTAACTTCTGAGTTTCATTTTATTTTAAGGATGTTAGCCACATATACAAAAACAATAGATCTGACACTATCCGCCCTTTCATTTGATGCAAAATTCAAAATTCTCTTTGAAACAGAGACCACTTTTCTAATTCTTTTGTATCCCTGTAATACTTCAATAAATATCAATACTTCAGGAATGAGCTCTCAAGGTGATTGCATTTCCTTGATTTATATCAACTTTAAATTTCTTCCTAGATTTTCCAGATATGATAAAATTAGTATAGTTGTTACTATGTCCTTTTTTCTATTTCTGTTCAGCCACGAACCTGTTTTGTTTGTATGAGTTTGCTTTTTATATTTCACTTTTAAATGAGATCATTGAGTATAAAAGCTTTCAATGAATTTATTTTTTCTTTAGTTATACTCGATTCATTTAAACAAATCACACCTACTTTGAATTGTATACTTCTGGACTCCCTTTAACCCTCTGTCACCCATGCCTGAGAGTACAAATGAATGTATCTTCTTTTAGATATTTCCAAAGCAAAAAATTGACATTTCCACTATTTACCTGAAATCTGGACTTAAAAAATATTCAATTTATTTAAACTAAAACACAAAACAGCAACAACCAAAAACCACATTAACCTGTTTCTTTCACCCTCTACCCCTCACCTCTAGCAACCACCAGTCTGTTCTCTTTGTTTATGAGCTTGTACTTTGTCTTTTGTTCAGTCTTTTTTTATTACATTCTACATATAAAAGAGACCATACAGCATTTGTCTCCTTCTGTCAGACTTATTTCATGTAGCATAATGCCCTTGAGGTCAGTCCATGTTGTTCCAAAGGGCAAGATTTCATTCTTTCTTATGGCTAAATATTTCATTTATATTTATATATACAAATGAAACTTATTATATATAATATAACAAACTTTAATATAATATAATGTATATAATATAAATGAACTTATTATATATAATACATGAAATATATGTAGTATAAATAGTGGTAATATATCACAATGTTTTTTTTATTACCCATTAATGAGCACTTAGATTACTTTCATATCTTGGCAATTGTAAATAATGGTGCAATGGGAGTGCATATATCTTTTTGAATGTGTTTTTGTTTTATTCAGATAAATACTGAGATGTAGAATTGCTGGATCGTATGCTAGTTTTACTTTTAATTGTTTGAGGATCCTCCATATTGATTTCCATTATGGCTAAACCAACTTACATTCCAACCAACAATGCACAAGAGTTCTCTTTTCTCCACACCCTCGCCAACACTTATTTCTTGTCTTTTTGATAACTGTCACTTTAACAGATGTGAAGTGATATTTTATGACCTTTATTTGAATTTCTTTGATGACTAATGTTTTTGCACATCTTTAGATGTACCTGTTGGCAATATGTGTGTGTGTGTGTGTGTGCGTGTAAAATCTTCTTTGAAAAATGATTTTCTGCTCATTTTTAACAGGATTATTGTTTTTTGCTATTGAATTTTATGAGTTTTTATATATTTTGGATATTAGTCCCTTATCAGATATATGAGTTGAAATTATTTTATCTCATTTAGTAGGTTGTCTTTTCATTTTGTTGATGGTTTCCTTTGTTGTGCATAAGCATTTTAGTTGATGCAGTTTCACTTATTTTTGCTTTTGTTGCTTTTGCTTTTGGTGTCAGATTTAAAAAAATCATTTCCAAGACTTATATCAGGGAGCTTATACCTATGTTTTCTTCTAGGAAGTTTATGGTTTCAGATCTTTCTGTAAGTCTTTAATTCATTTTGAGTGTATGATTTTGTATGCTGGAAGATGTGGTCCAATTGTATTATTTTTCATGTGGCTGTCCAATTTTCTCAGCAGCATTTATTGAAGACACTTTCTCCCCATTATATATTCTTGCCATAGATTACTTGACCATCTGTTCATGGGTTATTTTCTGGGCTTCTTATTCTGTTTCATTGACCTATGTCTCAGTTTTTATGCCAATACCATGTTATTTTAATTACTCTAGCTTTGTAATATGGTTTGAAATCAGGGAGTATGATGCTTCCAGCTTTGTTCTTCTTTCTCAAAATTGTTTTGCCTACTTGGGGTCTTTTGTGGTTCCATACAAGTTCTAGGATTTTTGGTTTTACTTCTGTAATAAAATATCATTGGAATTTAGATAAGGATCATATTCAATCTGTATATTGCTATGGTATTATGGACATTTTAACAATGTTAATTCTAATTTATGAGCATGGGATATCTATTTATTTGTGTCTTCTTCAATTGGCTTCATTAATGCTTTGTAGTTTTTAACCTCCTTAGTTAAATTTTTTCCTATGTATTTTATTCTTTTTGATACAATTGTAAATGAAATTGTTTACAAAAGTGATCTTTCTGATTTTTCATTAACAGTGTAAAGAAACACAACAAATTCTTCTGTATTGATTTTGTACCTGGTAAACTTTACTTAATTTATCAGTTCTAGTGTTTTTTTATGGAGTCTCTAATGTTTTGTATTACATTATGTCATCTGCAAATAGTGACAGATTTATTTCTTTCCTTCCACTGTGGGTGACTTTTATTTGTTTTTCCTACCCAATTGTCTGGTTAGGACCCCCAATATTATGTTGAATAAAAGTGGCAGGACTCAACACCTTGTCTTGCTCATTATTTTAGAGAAAAATTTTTTAGTTTTTCACCACTAAATGTAATGTGAGCTGTGGGCTTTTCATATGTTGCCATGTTGAAGTATGCTCCCTCTACACCCAGTTTATTGACAGTTTTTTTTTATCATGAATGGATATTGAGTTTAGTCAAATGCTTGTTCTGCATTTTGTTTATAATCAACTTCAACACAGTCAGTAGGAATTTGCATGTCCAGTACTTACATTTGGAAAAAATTAATAAGACCTTAAAATCAGATGATTTCAGTTTTTTAAATTTGCATAGTAAATTATTCATGGCTCCATTTGTTTATAGGCATAAACCACAACATTTTATTTCCTTATGCTAGCAAAACTAGTTACAGAGAGCAGTGCTCCAATGAGTTGTGAGAATATTTACTCAACTAAGAGAACAGCATGAGAGTTCCCTTAAAACAGTATTTTTGTCACATTTTCAAAGTAAATATTTAGTAAGTTAACATGTGTCACAATTCTATAAAATATGAAAGGTATTTTTTCTAGTTTTTGAGAGTTTTAACATTTAAACATTACTTTGTTAGATACCTTTAACCTTTAAGATCAATGTTCATAGTTTCAATAGGTCAATCATTCTGCTTTGTACTGATTTTTTCCTGGCTAAAATTAAGCAAATATTATAGTATTCTGTTGATTTTGAAGTTTTCAGATCATCTTGAATAATACATTTGCTATTCAAGAGAAATCATGCGGGTTTTACACCAAGGCCGTCATTTTTAAATGTCAACTATATGTATTATCTAAATTCTTCTGGTCAAAACATACCTATAGTTATTAAGAGAAAAATATATATGTTGTGATTAGTTATTCACTATTGAATAGATATTCAATAGTTATTCAATATTTAATCAATGGATATTATATATCTAGATACATTTGATAAAATAACACAAAAACCTACTAAAATTGGCTTAAAGAGTAAAATAGTTTGACTCACATAATTGAAAGTCAGGAATAGCAGATTTTAGACTGTTCAGTTCAGATCTCTGTCATGTGACTAGAAAATGAGTTTCTGTCTCTGCTCTGTCTTTCATGGTATCATATGAAGGTTGAATTTTCTCCTGTTGAAAAATATACATAAAGAATTTACATATTTTATACCCATTACCTATACTATTCAAAAGGAGAAAAAATGATTACCTTTTGGCTGTCTCATAAAAACAAGAAATGACTGCTTTTAGAATCCTACAGAGTGTCTCTCCTCAAAGTTCATTTCCAAGATTTAGTCATATGTCATTACTGAAATAATTCATTTGGTTAAAGAATAACCTATATTGACTTAATTAGTACTGTGTTATCTGAACCAATATTATGGCAGTTGTAATCTGATGAACCAAGTTAAATATATAGCATTAAGATCTACCTGTGGAATTTTACCCATAAACAAGAAGGCATATGGTGAACACTGCATAGAATATTTATAGAGTTTGCACTATACCCCACAAAGAGTATATAATACAGAGAGACATGGTACACAAAAACATTTATTACAAAGCAGGGTTTCTATACACATAGAATTTTTTATATATATAGTCTAATATATACATAGAATAAAGTGACACATTTTATATATACAATATTATATAATTACATACTATGTAATATTATCAATTATTATATAGATAACACATTAAAACAATATTGTAATGTATTCATTATGTGCTTGGCTTTCAGCATAGACTATAAGCTTTTACTTTCTATCCTTGAGCACCTAAGACAGTGACTTAATATTAGAAGATTAATGAGGGCTGTTGAGTATAATAAAGTAAAAAACAAATCAATATTGGCTCAATTATTCGCTTTGTTTAAATAGGCACAGCTTAAAATATAGTTTTACCTTTAGAGTGAAGTTTTTAAAACAAATAGCTCACATCCTTTTCATTACTAGAATGAAAAAAAAAAGAAATAAAAGCTGATTTACCTTGTGTTTGGTTTTGTGACCTCAGTACTGCTCTTTATTAAAGGTAATGAAGATAAGAAAATAACAATGAAGAAAGGGCAAATGCAAATATTTGGTATATAGATTAAAGGATATTATGTTAATTGCCAAGTGCCTATATTGTATTCAAATGAAGTTTTCCTTGGAGGGTAACAGATCTTACTCACAGATGAGTAGAATCTGAAATACTAAGGAAAATGAATTCTAAATAAGTTAAGAAGAAAAAGTTATATAGAGCCCCGGCTGGTGTAGCTGAGAGGATTGAATGCCAGCCTGCAAACTAAAGGATTGCTGGTTCAATTCCCAGTCAGGGCACACTCCTGGATTGTGGGTCAGTTACCCAGTAGGGGAGCATATGAGAGGAAACCACACATTGATGTTTCCCTCCCTTTTTCTCCCTCCATTCCCATCTGTCAAGAAATAAATAAATAAAATCTTTAAAAAGAAAAAGTTATCTAGATATTGAGATTTAAGTCATGCATGTAGTTAGAGATAAGAAAACAGTAGTTATGAAATAGAAATAAAAACAAGAAAACAATTATATCAGTGTGAATAAGATGTGGACAACTGTATCACCATCTTCTCCAGATTCTGGATGGTGCTAAAGATTATGTTCATTTTTTACTTCTGTGTCATCTTTTACTTTAATGGAAAGTTTTGAGTGCAGTAATAGAATTGTTCTTTGTTGATAAATCATCAAGCACTGTGCCATTCAAGAGGAGTATGGTTTGAATATCTGAAGAGTTATCCTTTTCCTCAAAAACTTCTCTTGAGAAACAGTGTAGTTAGATGGACCAGAAGTCTTCAGACATTGACTATAGAATATAGTTGTTTACTCTCTCTACTGTTCTCTGCTCTATTTTATATATAATCATAATAGAAACAGACAGAATACTTTGTATTCTTTTCTTGGGCTGTAACTCAACAATTGATCCACATTTTTTAAAATGTATCATGCTGTAATGGTTAACTTATTTTTTTTTGTTTAGTAGAAAAATCCCAACTGGCACTGCAAACAGATTTTAAAACTTCTAAGAATCAACAGAAATATCCTAACTTTGTAATACATACCTCATGTGGACTGTTTAACACAATTTTCCTAAAGTACTTTCTGAAACAAGCCAGTCATTTAAAAAACTGTTAAATCCACATCATACATTGTGCTCTAACAATGATTTTGAGAGAGAATACAGAACCGATGCCTATAACAACATAAATCTTTCCTTTCCCACAGGGAAGAAAACACTGGCAAATGATATTATCTATTATTTCATTGAAAATCATTCCAAAATTTAGTGGCTTAAAACAACTATATATTTTGTCCACAATTTTTTTCTTTTTCTTTTTTTATTGTTGTTCAAGTATAGTTGTCTCCATTTTTCCCCTACTACTCTCCCCTCAATCCTACCCCCCTTTGGTTTATCCATGGCTCCTTTGCACATGTTCCTTGATGACCTTTCCTCATCTTTCCCCCTTTATCTCCCTCCTCTCTTCCCTCTGGTTACTATCAGTTTGTTCTTTACTTCAATGTCTCTGGTTGTATTTTGCTTGTTGTTTTTTTTTGTTTTGTTGATTATGTTCCACTTATAGGTGAGATCATATGCTATTTGTTTTTCACTGCCTGGCTTATTTCACTTAGCATAATGCTCTCCAGTTCCATCCATGCTGCTGCGAAAGGTAGGAGCTCCTTCTTTCTTTCTGCTGCATAGTATTCCATTGTATAAATGTACCATAGTTTTCTGATTGACTCATTTACTGATGGGCTATTAGGTTGTTTCCAGCACTGTTGCGCGTGGGTCACCGGCCAGCAGTGACCACGGAACGCTGTGGATGGCTCGACAATAAACACGCGAGAAATAACAACATGCACAGAGACAAACTAGTTTCTGTGGGGAAGTAGGGACGAAATGGCCACCCCCCCTAGTGGGGAGCGCGCCGATTTACAGTCCATACCTGCTTTTATTGGGCTCATGCTACATAATAACTCAGGTAACGTACAATACTCATTAGGGGAAGTAAGGAATATAGGAAACAAAGAACTCTGCCGGTCTATTGAGTTGGGGGGTCAAAGAGCTGTAAGGCTGAGGAACAAACTAGCTTCCTCCTAAGACCCTCCTCATTCAACTGAGAGCATTCTTGAACAAAGAAGGTTTCACAGTAATTTATATGTTCTTTCTTAGGCCTGATCACCCCCGGGAAATCCGCACTTCCCAGTACCGAGCTGTACTTCCCCGTCATTGTTTCAGGCTTAGGTGGAGCGCGGGAACTAAGGCCACCGAGAGATAAGGAGATTTTCTTCCGGACGCTGAGAACTCAGACTTTGTCAAAGCCGAGGAGTGAGGGTCCATCACCCCCCTTTTGCTGCAGCCCGCCCCCCAAGTCCTTCTTTTGGGGGGCCTCCCAAAGTGATCGTGCCTGGCTTGGGTTGTTCCCCCCGTGGGGAATCTTACCCGTCTTTGGCTAACCGACCAAGCTTTTTGGGGTTCGGCAGCAGAAACAGCATTCCTGCCAGGAAGATAAGCTTTTGTCTCCTTGCCGGCTCACGGTTCCAAGGGCGTTCCCTTAGCCTTAGCCTAGGCGGGGGTCTCAGTTTCTGATAGCAGTCAGGGCGGTTCCCAACACAGCACTTGATTATTGTAAATTGTGCTTCTGTGAACATTGGGGTGCATAAGTTCTTTTGAAAAATATTCCACGCAGCAGTATTTTTCCTGATACATTCCCTAGAGTAAGGGACATAAAGGAAAGAATAAGCAAATGGGACCTCATCAAAATAAAAAACTTCTGCACGACTAAATGAAACATCAGCAAAATGAAAAGGGAACCAACTGTATGGGAAAATGTATTTGCCAATGGTACCTCAGACAAGGCTCTGATCTCCAAAATATATAAAGAACTCACATGACTCCACACCAAGAAGAAAACCAATCCAATTAAAAAATGGGCAAAGGACATGAACAGACACTTCTCCAAGGAGGACATACAGAGGGCCCAGAGACATGAAAGGATGCTCAACATCTCTAGCCATCAGAGAGATGCAAGTTAAAACCACAATAAGATACCACTTCATGCTGGTCAGACTGGCCGTCATTAAAAATCAACAAACAAGTGCTGCCAAGGTTGTAAAGAAAAGGGAATCCTAGTGCACTGTTGGTAGGAATGCAGACTGGTGAAACCACTGTGGAAAACAGTATGGAATTTCCACAATTCTTTAATATGGCCATCTAGGGTAGATTCTGTTGGGTGATTCTTCTGGTCTCTTCCAGGCTAGATATCTCTTGGCTGTTTTTCTCTCTGTCACCAAAGTTTCCTGGTAAAACAGGAAGGCCTCTGCTGAGCACTTCCTTTCTGCTCCTTGTGTTCTCTTTTTCCAGTGGGCTGACACAGGATTGTTCACACGGTGCCTTGGCATGGTCCCAGAGAAAGAGAGGGAACATGAAGACCTTTTGAGACATAGACTCATGACATATGTCACATTACATTGGTCAAACCAGATTTGAGAGGTAGGGAAACACACCCCACCTCTTGACAAAAAGAGTTATGAAGTCATGGACTGCATACAGGAAGGAGAAAAATTATAGCCATTTTTTCAAACAATCTATCATACATCTTTCTGCCTTGACTGTCCAAAGAGTGAGTTGATGGTTTGATATCAATAATGGTCTTAATTCTCATTTTGCATTTGCTAGCATAGATGAAATTCAAATTTGTACTATCCATAGTACAGTCATGTACTGACTACATAGTATAATCATGTACATAGTAGTAATCCACTATTAACTATGCATTACAGTTAGTATAATCCCTAAAAAGAGTTGTGAACAATTGTAAGAAATTGAGTTGTCCTTTTCTCTCTGCAATCAGCATGTATATCCAGTCAGTTTTGAAAGACATGAATTGTTATTTAGTGTGATTTCATTTAGGAGTTTCTTAACATGGGATATAATGAATGTTACTTCAAGTTTAGAAAAGGTAGCATCCTGTGCCCATTTATGAATATGAGAAGGAACACTTGAAAGAGAGTCATTTCCATAATTAATTTGCTAATTTGCACAGAAAGCAATGACTCATGAAAACTTTAGATACCTTTGTTTCAAAATTTATTTTCTTCAGTATTCCTTTGCTTGAGCTTAGTGGAAAAGGTTTGTCAGTTGAGTAAAGATGCTTCAACTCCTTCACTGATGCTGCCAGGATTATTAATTAGACTTCTGAATTTGGCCCTGCTCCTTTCCTGGTCACCGTGATGTGTCATTGAAGCAGACCCATTAAAATGAATGATGTGTGTTGTGATTTCATTAGTGTCATCAATAATGTATTACACTTTCCTTTTAGTAGGTTCTTTGTGTTGTGTGTGGGTCATGATAAGTGTATGAATTACATTTATAAGATACAAATTGTTACAGATGAGGGAAGATAGGATGAGGGTGGAATTAATGTTATTTTAAACAGGGTAACTACTAAAATGAGTTCAATTAAATAATATTTTAATTAAGCCTGATGTTTGTACATGCCATACTGAGATACATGCTATGTGGATGCAAATAGGATGGTGATTTACTGAATTAATAAAACAGCCCATTCTTTCTTCAAGGACACTTTTCTGCAGGTGGGTATAAGACCAGGAGTGGTTCACTAAGGAATACAGTTTCTGGGGGTATAAAGAACAGACACTTGACATGGAACTCTTCAAGTGTATTGTTTCTCTTTATTTCCATTTTTTTTCCTTGCCAGACATATGCCTTTTGAGTACCTAGTGGTTCATTCCCAGTCTTCCCTAATCTGAAGAATATTTGAGAAACAGAGACATGTTTGGTACTCTGATGCCATATATATTGTTGAAATCTTACCTCCATTTAACTAAGGTTCAATTTTGGTCATATTACATGGGAATACAAAGAGTTTTGGCTTAGAAACTTCCATCAGAGGCATTGGTCTAATTAAAATATTTTCAAAGCAAAGGAAATATTTTGCATATCAAAAATAGTGCAATAGTAGTTTTGCTTCTTGGGAACTATTCTGTAGTACTTAGGGTTTTTGATTGAATGTATAAGAAAGTTCTCAGAATTAAGAAATATAAAAACATGGCTGAATTGTGTTCTTCTTGTCCATTCAAATATTAAAATTAAAGTAATGTGAAGGTAATTTTTTGGAAGAGGGCTCCAAATGCAGAAATTTATTTTGCACAAGCAGTGAGCTGACTGGTTTTTAGTACACAAAGAGAACTGGAAAAAGATGAGCTACTTCTGAAAATCACTAGGAGAAATTATACTTCTCATAAAAGTTTAAAGAAGGAATCTTTGTTATCCTCAATTTGTTTTAAGGTAGAGCAATCTATCAAGGTGAAAAGCTTCTATTATAATAAAGATCAGCTAACCTAAGTTATATCAGCAGCTACACAAAATGAAAGTTTTCTCTTATATTATCAAGAAAAATCCTAGTTGCTATTTTTCAACTAAAATCTCAGTACTTGCAATTTCATGCTGATTTGTATCCAATTTGGGTAGAAATGGATATGAGTGTTTATCTTACATGATAGCTTGCCACAGCCTACTACTTGAACCATGCAGCATATGGAAAATGTGTTTAGCTCCTCGTACAGTTTCACAAACCAAAAAACGATCCATTTCTATTCACGTGGTTTGTTTACAGTCATTTCAAAAATATGTTACTGTGCTTCTTCCTCCTTAGATAAAGTAAATGTTAGCACACAACAGACTCCATTGCATCGGTCTTTAGGAAATATATGTACCACTTTCCAGTTAATGACAAAAATAAACAGTAAGCATACTTCTTGTGCTTTCGACCTAAACATTCTTTTTAGGATGTATTTGAATTCTTACACACTAGCTCTCTTCTAGATATTTTATATACATATTAGAGCCTGTGCTCAAGCTTAAATGAATTATCATTGACAGATTAATCTTGTAACCTTTGTGAGCATGTTTTATTAATATCTCTTATCTTTAAATATAATGTTAATAATAGTTAACGTTTAATAACCACAGAATGTTAGGTAGAAATGTATTTCATGCCAGTGGGTTTTGAAAATATCAAAAAGTCACTCTAACAGCCTGAAAATCATTAAACATGCTCCCCATAATATGTCAATGCACTGGCCCAGCTCACTAAGAGGCAGCTCTGGGTGACAACGATGATAATGTTTTTGATTGTCGGCATGCTGAGCAATGTGCCTTGAAGGAATGAAAATATTTGGTAGAGCTTTTGAAAATATCTATTGCACTTGTAAGTTCTAGAAATATTTTTTCAAGAAATGATTTACAGTTAAACATAAGATGGATAAAGGGGAGGGAGTGATTCAAAAGTATAAATGTTATGAAAACTAATTAAATAGTTATTATACTAATTTATTTTTATTGGTAAGTCAGTATATGTTCTCTACAAAGGAATACTTTTTAAAAGATTGAGTGATTAAAATATATTTTAAACATTTATTCTTGAAATACCTTAAACTTTAAACCATTTTTGTTATTATGTTTCACATATATATATATAATTGATTTTATTGGGGTTACATTGGTTAATTAAATATGTTTCAACTGTATAATCCACACTTATGAGAAGATGGTATTTTAAATGTCAAATATATACAAAGAAGATAGAATAGTAGAATGAATTTTATTTTCCCATTTTAACAGTTATTAACTAACAGTCAATCTTGTTCCACCTATATTGTCCACAGTTCCACCTTGCATTTCCTCTCAAATATTTTGGAGGGAATCCTAGACATGATCATCTTTCATTTACAAATATTACTATGTGTATTTCTAAAAGACAAGGACCTTTTTTATAAAAATGCTGATACCATTATCACACCTAAAATACAAATAATTTAGTGTTAGCAAATCTTCAGTATTCAATTTTGCATTACTACTCATTTTTTAGTGTTTTTGAATTAAGGTCTAGTAAAGCCTATACTTTGTGACTGGTTGATGTTTCTTTAAGTCTAAAGCAGTTCTCAAGCAGGAGTCAATTTTGCCCCATAAAAGATAATTTTACCAACCTGGAGACATTTGCAATTTTTACAATTGCTGTGGACTAAATTTTTGTCTTTTTGAAAAATATTTTATATATTTTTCAAAATTATATAATATTTGGGAGAGATATATATAATATAGGGAGATATCTCTATCTTCATATATATGTGTGTGAAGCCTTCACACATATAATAGAGAGAGAGAGAGTTAAGATCCTTACCTAATGTGATGGTATTTGAAGGCCGGGCCTTTGGGTGGTAATTAGGTTAGGTGAGATTGTGTGGAGCCCTTGTGCTGAGACTAATGCCCTTAAAACAAGAGAAGATACAGGAAGCTCTGTCTGCATGCATGTACCAAGGAAGACCAAGTGAGACTACAACCAGGAAGAGGCCTCTCACCAAGACTCCTGGTGATCTGGACTATGCTGGCACTCGGATCGTAGACTTCCAGCATTCAGAACTGTGAGAAGTCTATGCTATTCCATTAGAGTAGTTCACACTGACTGAGACAATTACTGGTATGTAGTGGGTGGAGCCCAAGGATACTGCTAAATATCCTATAGGGTGCAGAACAGCTGCCACAATAAAGAACTATCCAGACTCAAATGTCCATAGTACAAGGTAAGAAACCTCGGTCTAGAGGTCCCTCCTTCACCTATCTTTATTATAATTTATTTATTTAATAAACTACATCATTAGTTCTGTAGTTCCCCACAGTCCACATTTTTCTGATAATACATCATGGTATCATTTAAGATATTTCTGTGTCCCTTGTATTTATTAGCAATTAGATTTAGAAGCTTCATCAGATTCACATTTTTATCAAAACTATTTTATAAATGGTGTAGTGTCCTTCCATCAGGAGACACATAATGTCTGATTCTCTCATCAGTATGGGAAATTTTGATGATTGATGTCTATCTCCATTAATTTATTATAGGTTGAAAATGGTGTTATAATTTTATTACTTCTTTTAAATATCACTATTTCTTGGAAATATTTATTACAACACTTGATATGAAAATAGCATTGTGCATAAATCATTTACATATTTCATATATATTTTTTAGGAACATCCTGTATCACCTTGATGACAAGACAAGTCAGTTTTCAATACTCCTGGAAGCTTGGGAGCACCACAAGTCACTTGCATCGAATGAGACCTTTCAAGAAGCCCTGTCAAAGGTGTTGCACAGCATTAATTCAGCTCAGGTTCACTTCAAAGCAGGACTTAATGTGTTTGACAGTGTCTTGGATGGAAATAACTGAGAAAAATCTCAGCATTTTTAAAAGGTTGCTTATAATTTTTCAAACAAAAGCTCTAATTTAATCAGATTTTCTGGTATTGAAGTTCTTTCCCCCCAATGACTTTTTATACAAATCTGAAGATATTATTACATTGTATTTTAATGGACTTACAAAAAGAGCATTTTGCACATTTAATATTTTTCTTGTATCTGCATTTCTGAATATGTAAAAGCAGTTATTGAAATAATACTATGATGTATGTATTAAAAAGAAATCTACTGTATTTTTATATATATAAACTATTTGGGGGAAACATTCTAAGAAGTTTTGGACAATCTTCACTCCTATGGATAAAACCCATAGGAACAGAAGTTGTTTCTTATGTTAGAGCTTTTAATGACCCACTTCCTGTAATAGAAAAGAAGAGTTGATACGGTTTCAGATTAACTTCATTATTAAGTATTCAATATGAAGAACTCAAGTATTTTGACTGAGTGATTGGTTGACCAAAACCACTTTGAATGTTTTTATTTTATGAAACGAAGTGCCTGTTCATAACACAACTAGATGTAGTAATACACTGGTTATGAAATTGTATTTTTTAAAGTATTAATGAAAAAAAAAGAAGAGCCATAAACATTCCAGGGAAAGATCTTCAGGTAGCTGCACAGAGCAATTTAAATGCAAATTTTTCCCTAACAACTTAAAAGGTGACAAGCTTTGAAATCTCTAATTTGCCTCAGTTGATTTTGTAAAAAATTCAGAAGTGATATATGCCTTATGAGGGATAAAATTTTTCTTATTTCTTTGTGTGTTGTTTCTGTTGGAAGCACTAAAACAGACTACTCTAAAATGAAATCATTTCACATTCTTTGAAAACCCCCAAATATCTTAAAAAGCATTAAATTGCTATTTTGCCACTGACAAAAAGGACTTACTATGAAAGAAAAAGTTGTTCTGATCAATGAAAAAAGTTCCTTAATTCTATGAGGAAACTTTTGATATGTTTTCCTTCTTTACCTGTAGTTCTGACGAAGGTGAAAATAAAGATTATATTCATGATCCTAATTTTATGCAGAAAAAAAAAACAGTGTTACTGTATGAATCAGTCTTTCCTACACTCCAATTCTTTCCTCATGTGAAAAAGGAAACTTTTCATACTGACATTGTCATTGACTGGCCCTGACATCCATTATTCCCCGAAACCCTAGACTTCTGTGAGGTGACAGTTTAAACTTTTAACTTGCCCTTAGAGAATGATTTGAATTTTTTTCTTCTGATATTGGATAAAGCAAATCCCCTGAGGAAACATATCTTCAGAATATTTCATGTGATTTTTTTTTCTCTACTCAACAAACACACTTCCCCATTACACATGGCTGAGCTACATTGCAGACAGTGCCTGTGTGTCTAAGTCTTTGCTTTTTATGGATGAGCATAAACCTAATCTTAGTTTAAAGGAAACCTAAGTTGAGGGGAAAGAATTAATCAGTATTGATTAATTGATTTATAAAGCTGAGCTGTTCCTACCCTAAGTAATGTTTTTATGCTCAAGGCAAAGAAGAGAATGGAGGCAATTAGCTAGATAATTCAAGTAGAAATCCATTCATTTGATTGCCTGTGTGCATATATTTTTACATGAGAAATGAAACTACCTTTTTTTTTAACCAATATACTTGTTTGTTTGAAAATATTAGCTGTGTTGAGGAGTTCCTACAGGAAAGGGCTAAAAGGGCAGGCAGCTACATACCTAGACATCGCCCCCTCTTGTTCTACAGAAACTAGCAGCAGAAAAGAGGTGAGAATAGGTGGAGGGCTGTGGGTGGGGCCAAGTAAGGGAATGCCCTGTATGCCAAAGGATCTTCAATATTCAGTCAAGCTTTAATGTGTTGAATTTAAAGCAAAGACAAATAATTATCAGTTTGATAGTTGATCATTCTAGAACAAAATCCTAAGCAAATTCACACCTTTAGGCTGTAAGAGCATTAAAAGCACAAAATATTTTTGTTTGTGCATTTTTGTTTCATGATTGCGTGCATAGGTAAACCACATTGCACAGATAAAAATCCAAATATTATGTATTCTGCACTTCTAAATTATATGTTATTTGATATATTAGAATTGAAGTTCACTGTGGAATAACATGTTTTCCTCAGTCTATTTGAGAGATATGTGAAGAAACTAAATTATAATTAAAACAGATGTCCACCAGCTTTACAGATGCTGCCCTGTATGTTTTGACTGCAACAAAACTCTTTTAACTAGGAACAATACTGCCATGGTCTGATTACTTCAGGTTCCTCCAAATTTTATAATTTTATAATTCTATAATTTTAATTCTTTTCCCATTGATCCAGGTATATAAAATCCTATGCAAGTTAACAAGTGTTTTTGGTGAATTGGTAGTAGGTTTTAATTCTTGCTGAGATATCTGGGTGCCCGTTAATTCTCACAATCCTTCATACATAGAATTGTGTCAAGATATAATAAACCGTAAATACCAAGAGAATGTGACAAGTGTGCACCACTTGAACTTGGGTTCAAGAAGGGTACATTTGGGACACTGCCCTTTGTGAAAGAGCATATATTCTGGAGTTAAAAGGAAGCCTAAGAAACATTCAGGTCTAAACCCTAAGGTGTTACCTTCAGCCAGGAAAAGCATCATCATCCCGTCAGGTACAATAACTGTAGCCAAAGTAATTAAGAAACTTGGATATAGTCACATATTTAGCTCGTAGCAAAAGCACTACTGGAATTTAAGCCTCTCTGCTTTGTCATGCAGTAAATCCAGCTCTCTCTGAGATGCTAGGGTTATAAACAATCTTTTCCAGAAATCCTATGAAACGAGCCATTCTATTAAACACTGGGTAAACTGGAATCACTGCTTTAATTAAGGACTAGCTCATCTTTTGATTATACCTGACAAACAAAACTTTCCCAGGGAATCCAGGCAAAGGATAGGGCACTCAGGAGGATGTAGAGAGGGTTTCTACATGACACCAGAAGTATGAAGAAGGGCATTGAGTTAAATGCTTTTATGAAAGTATATTTTAGCTTTATATTAAATCAATAATCTAGCCCTGGCTGACTTGGCTCAGTGGATTGAGCACTGGACTGTGAACCAAAAGGTGGCCAGTTCAATTCCCAATCAGGGCACATGCCTGGGTTGTGGGCCAGATGTCCAGTAGGGGGTGTTCAAGTTGCAACCACACATTGATGTTTCCCTCTCTTTTTCCCTTCCTTCTCCTCTCTAAAAATAAACAAACAAAATCTTTAAAAAATAAATCAATCAACAATCTAAATCGGTGTTTCTCAAAATGTGGATTTTGGAATGTGAGGACTAGTCATTTTTATCTTCAGCAGGATTTTCCAGGTGACCAATTATGAACTTTGAAGTTTAAAATTTTTCAATCACATTATTTGCCAACATATCTTTAAAAAACAGTCACACTCACAAGAGGTACCTGAAGCTTTGCTATTAATGAAAGAAAGTAAAACTCACCATTGTATCTCTCAAGAAAGGATTCAGACACAGCTAACAGCTGTGCCTGCTACATATCAGGCAATGTTTGCATGATTTTGTTTTTGTTAATTGAGTTCCCACAACAACCTTTTTTTAAATAGAAGCTTAGTTGAGTGGTTGGAAGTTCTACAGCTAATTAAAGTGTCGCAGGTATGTTCCTCTGGTAGCAAGTCCTCTGGTATCGAGTCCTGGGTTCTTCACACTGAGTGTTATGGAAAACATCAGAGAGATTATTTGGTTATAGAAAGTAATAGACTTGAGAATGTAATGTATTGCTGCATAACTAATGAGACTGTGGTTTGCCACTGCACTGGTTTAAGGAACAATTTTGAAGAAACAAATTGCATCATTCCTTATGATGGTGGCCCACCCACCCCAACAATGGTATACATATGTAGATAAGTTAGGAGATATCTATAAGAGCATTAAAAATCAATCTACCATTGCAGACTATCACTACACCCACATGTAAAATAGTAAAAAGAGAACAGAACCCACACGTCTCAATTTCCTCCTCAAAATGCCTATATAATTTCACTGGGAATAATAAAATGAGCAGATGCTTAGATTTACAACCACAGTTTCATATCATCCTTAAAAACTTAGACTAACTAATTGACATTTAAGTTAAATAAATATGGAACATACAGTAGGTTTCCCCATTGGAAAGATAAATATTATAAAAAGAAAATAAACTATGATTTATTACCATCTGCCTAATGATGAATCAGCATCTTTGCCTCAAATGAAAAACTATAATTACACAATAAATTGATAGACCTAGCTAAAATGTTCTCAGAGACGCGGTGTGGTATGGGTAATTAATTACTACACAAAGTAAGCTTTCTCTGAGGCTAGCACATTGTCATATTTTTGGTTTAATAGGCTATTTAGCTGTTTTAGTCACACATTCTCTTAATAGAGAGGAATTATTTTCAATTGCCAATCCATGTGTTGAAAGGAAGTAAAGTGGGTCCACATATTCCAATAAATGTATCAACAACATGATAGCTCCATCATAGGAGCACAAAGGAAACTCAGTGGGAAAAAACACACAATGTGATGTTTGAGAAAACTGTTTCTGTCCAGCTGTGGTAGTGAATCTTTATTTCTTCCATGTTTAAATAGCTAGCTTTAAAAAAGCCTCATTAGGATCTGCTACTCTGAAAGATCTTAAGAAACTTCAGAGTTCTAAGCACTCTATTAAATGCAAATATTTTTAGTTAAGTGGTTTGTTTATGAAATTCAAATTTTGAAGTGATATGAATTTAAAAGAAGAGTTGCAAAAAACATTTTTTTTTAATTCAACCATTTTTGGTCACCACCATGTCCACTTAACTTTGTTTTCTCTTCTAGTTATACTTTAGCAGTGAGATTAGGCTTTTTTTTAACCTCAAAAAAGTAATTTTAAGACCTATTTGACTCAATATGCATCTATTTGTAAATCAGCCAGAGTCTTATTTCTGTGACACCATTTCATTATCCTTTGAGGTTGTGTACTGGAGAACCTTTAGCATACCTGGGACTGCCAAGGGTCTTGAGGACTTACTCGTTGTGAGATGACACATTTCTTAAAGACATTTATAATCTTACATTCCAATTGTATCTGAATTTACAAAGCTAGGGGTTAAATTGAAGCACTTTCTGGTAGCATTCAAGAAAAAGAAGCTGCTTCACCTTGTAACATTTCTGCTTAGATTATTTTCTCTTCAAAGTATATAGTTAAATAGTTTTCTGTAACCAAAATGGTAATTTTGACATTTTCAGCCAAAATACAATAATTAAAACCAAAGAAATGTATGGCTACTCTAATTTCTTAAGAGGATTCTGTCAAGAATTAACTCAGGAGCAGTGTTTTCAGTGCCCACCTCTAGACACAGCTTGGATGAGTGGGGACAGAGCCTGACAGTGTTCTGTCTCATTCATGTGATACCTTAAGCCAATAGGCACTGGCATAGCTTTTCTCAGAGGGAGACAGATTCTATTTTCCAGGGGCTAATTATTATGCACAACCTCAGTCCCCAGAGGACCACACAAGTGCCTGCACTATACCATATGTCATGTGCTATAATCCAACAAGCTCAAGAGATTAATATACAATCATTACTATGAATTATTATGTTGTATTGAAGTTAATGTAGGTCTTTTGTTCTAATTAAAGTATAAACTTGACATCTGAAAGAAGTTTACCTAGGGAAGTGCAGTTAATGTCTCTATTTTAATGAACTGCATATATTTTTCAATCACAATGTGTAATTTTTTAATTATCTAGACTGCTCACTAAGTAAAACTCTCCAAGTTCTTCAAAAAATCTTTACTATGTTGCAATGCCAAAGAACCCTGCTTGGAGTGTGTTTTATGTTTTTAAATTCTTTGCCATTGTTGAATCATGTGTTTAGTATATGTGGTAGTGTTTTATTAATATTAATAATAATTATTTGTTTTCCTTTATATCAAGCTGCTGCAAATGGACTACCTTATTTTGAAAGTCAGAAAAATGCAATTTCTCTATAAAGACAATTTTATCATGTCTGTTTAACAAGAAATAAACAAAACGTTCTACGACACCACTGGAAATTGTCTGCAGGAAACAAAATGTCCAGATGGTTAAGAGAAGCTTACATGATTATATTCCAAAGATGTTATAAATAATTCCTTTCAGAAGCTGAGATAGGACACTATTAGGTGACTTAGTATTTACATTTTACACAGAAACTTTTAATGGCAAATATATCCCATGCATTCTAACTTACTACTTGAAAAATATGAATTGAATTGTATTCTGAAAAAAAGAAAGTTTTCTAGAACATTTTGAAAGGCTAATTTGTTATTATAGACATGTAAAAAAACAATATCATTTTGAAAATAGTTTCATATATGTGATTGGGATGTTAATATATACCATGCATTTTTAAAATCATATCTGCAGCATAGCAATATTTAGTTACATAAAATTATATAATAAATAAAATGTCTCAGTTGTATAACAATAAAAAAGACAGCCATAAAATAATGCAATCATTAGGAGAAGATTTATAAATTAACTTGGCATAAAATTTGGAGGGCAATATCTCCAATTAAATTTGCTTTGATTAAAAACAAATATATCTGAAAGGTATCTCAGTGACTAAATTGCACTCAAGTGTTACAGCATAGAATGTTGTTCAAAATAATCTGATTATTATCTGTTACTCAGAAATCCTTTCACAGATAATTTGACATAGAAAATTTCATTGTAAAGAAATTTTCATGGTCATTGTCTTTGTTGTGGTTGATTTTTAATGACATTGATTTAGAGGCATGTGTCTGTGTTTTGCAATTACTGTATAGAGTTGAATGTCTAATCTCTAAAATGTGTGGGTGTCCATCAGGAATTTAGTGTTTTCTGTATTTAGCCTAAGTGTGATCTTAATTGATTTTACAATGTTTTATCAATACATATTACTCAAATGACCCAATATGAAACTTATTTGGGAACTATGTTGTGATTTGGAGTGACACAAATTGGATTGAAATAGTACATTGAGAATCCGAGTGAACATTTTATATTTCACTTACTTAAATATTCAAACATAATTTAAAACATAGTATTATGGAATGAAGGCATCTCTTAAGAAATGTTCTAATTCATAAATGCAATGAGTATGTACAATGAAATGGTAATATTTAAAGCACCCACTTAAAATATTAAATGTATATGAAAATCATCACTATACTGTGTTTTGTTAAAAGATATACAGCATTTTAGATATGCAAAATTAATGTTATTAACATGTATTATTAATTAACTACCTTTATGTAACCTATATTACATAAAGAATAAAAACAAGAATAAGTCTTGTGACAGTGTTCAGAGGGGATAGGGGAGGGAATTTCAGGGGGAAAGGGAAGGGTTTACAGGAACAAGTATAAAGGACACATGGATAAAAAACTAGGGTGGGTGGAAATGGGAGGGAGGAGGGGAGGGCTGGGTGGGTGGGCTGGGATGGGAGTAAAAGACAGAAAATTGTACTTCAACAACAATTAAAATTAAAAAAAAAGAATAAGTCTTGTTCGGGAAACATTCTGTAAGATTTGTCATACTTTTCTTCTTTGCCTTCCCGTTTTTCCTCAAACATGCACTGCTCATTTCTTTCTTCTATCATTCTCCCATCTTTATGTCTTCCCTTGCCACTGTGGACAGTGGGTATATGTGTATTTCTTGTGGAATTCTTATTAGTTTTCTGGATTAAAAATAAAATCCTAGCCCTGGCTGGCATAGCTCAGTGGATTGAGTGTGGGCTGCGAACCAAAGCATTGCAAGTTCGATTCCCAGCCAGGGCACATGCCTGTGTTGCAGGCCATGACCCCCAGCAACCGCACATTGATGTCTCTCTCTCTTTCTCCCTCCCTTCCCTCTCTAAAAATAAATAAATAAATCTTAAAAAAAATAAAATCCTCAAAGTAATATCAAATCCTAATAAGATGGTTTGATTCTGCAGCCCACAGTTATAATCTGACTTTCAAATGACATGATTGTATAAGCAGTTTTTTTCTTTTCTCCTCCTTTAGCTATACTATTCTTATAAAGGCAGAGGCATTCTTACAAGGCATTCTATGACATCCTAAATGCGCACAGATATTATTTCAGTGCAGTTATATTTCTTGACCAATTTACTCCTTTTGATTTCTTCCCTGTCTCAGCAAATACACCAAACTCTCTAACCAAAAGTAAGAATCGTATTTTACACTTTCCTTACTCTCCACATCCAATTTATCAGCAAATGGCTCTACTGCACCTTCCTCCGTCTCCATGGGTGCCATCCTACTCAATGCCAGCATCTTCTCATCTTTGCATTGCATTTGACATTATAACTATTTCAAGCAAAGGGGCTTTTAAAACAGCAAAATGATCATACAAGTACTGAAAGGGCTAGTATAACAAAAATATGAAGGTACTGTTTCTCAGAGATCTGTAGCTGCAGGAAACTTCCCCTGGCCTTAGGATGGGAGGAGCACGGAGCTGGGAAATCTGGGATAACCCAGGAGCCAACATTCTGCTGACACTCCCAGAAACTTTGTTGCTGCAGGTGGACCACTGCTCACAGGGCTTAAAGAACCAGGATGGGGTAATCAGAAGTCTGGGAACCTGCACTTGTTCTGCTTCCCCTACAAGAAGTGTTACAGAACACAGGGAGCCAAGGGCAATATACTATTACTGAAAGAAAACCCCCAGATTCGTTATATCCGCTGCCTTATAGGAAAGATGTCTCTCAGTGCCAGAGATTTATGAAAAGGAAAGGAAATGTTTATTTAATGCTATACAGACTTAAAGTAGTGACCTAATGTCTTCATCAAAATCCCAAAGTCCCTTAAAACACACACAAACACACACAGTCCTTCCTTCCCCCTTTGCCCAGTCTATGGTACCGTATCTCAGGAAAAGAAATAGAAGTCCATGGCTCCGGCAGCCCCCGGTTCTCCCCAGGTTCTAATCTGTCTCAGCTGGTAGGCCTCCTTCGGTTCCCGGCACCATCAGCTGTGTTGCCGGGATCTCTGCTAAAGCCGGGTGGTGTTCCCCCTTCTAAAGCTGTGGGTGTCCCCACTCTGGCAAAGCCACATGGCTCTCCTTTCTATTGCCACAGCCACATGGTTCTCTGCAATGCCACATCCACGTGGTCCTGTCTGCACAATGGCTGCGGGAGTCTCCATTCTGCCAAAACTGCGTAGTTCTCCCTACATGGCTGCCGAGTCTCTCTCCTCAATGGCTGCCAGGTCTGAGTTTAAATCCCTGCAGCAATCTTCCTCTGCAGCCCCATTTCCGACTCCTCCCATAGGCGGCTACACTTGCCAACACTCACATTTCCTTCCAGCTTTACTGGGCTGTCATTGTGAGTCTGGGCAGGCATGGCCCCATATCATGGAGCCAGTCATCTTCAAGCTCTCATACAGGTGTTGTGACTCCGGGGACCTGCCCCCCAGTTACATCTTGGTGGGGAAGTTACTTCCATTCCCATGATGCAGAGCACGGCCACAGCTATTTAGCATACCTATGTAACCAGTTAAAAGTTATAGATATGTTAAATGACCATGCCAGAGGTTAGCTGCAAAGCTGTTGCTACACAAAACAGCTCTCAATGGCCCTGCTCCATTTGTCCCTTCCCGGAACCCACACCTGGGGGGGGGGAGGACATCCTAATATTTCCTGGACACCCTGAGTTCTGGGACCCATTCCAAATCCTTGTTTGTGGCCCCCTTCTTGGCTGCACCCTGTAACAGAAGCAGTAACAACAACAATCAAGTCCCAAAATCTTCCATACTTTTTGACCTTTATAAACTAGAGACAGCCCAAATATCTGTCAACTGTTGTAATGTTACAACACATTGTGGTATATTCATACAATGGATTAATACTCAGGAATAAAAAACTGAGAAATGATATGTATTAATGCAAATGAATCTCAAGAGCATTATGCTAAGTACAATGAGCTGCATATGGAAGTCTAGTGTTGGGAAACAATTGTCCGTGGTATTTCTACACATTTTGTGATAGCTTTTGTTGAGGACTCTCTTTTCAAGGGTGTTTGCTATTCAGAATCCTTAGAAGCAAGACATAGTGTCAAAGGGCAGATTTGTTTTCTCACCTGTGTTAAAAAAATAAACCATTATCTCTCGCTTTGGGCAAAGTTTGAGTAGAATTTGCTAACAGCTTATTTAAAAGATTGGAGGACTCCTAAGCCCAGGTTGGCTCAGATGTTAACAGATCCATTCGTGTGCAACACCTGCCTGGGCCCACCTTCACACCACCCCTGTGGGACTAGGGGTACAACTGAATGGATGAGAACATGAGCCTTATGCTGCCTGTTGTGCTGTATATAATAAATTTTCAAACTTCAGTTGGTGCATTGTCTCCTTACCAGTTGAATCTAAGGGTGTATGGCAAGTCACTCCTGCAGCTCTCGCCACTGTGCTGTTGCTGAGAAACTACTTCACGATTTTATCATGCAATATTGCATTTATATGGGATTCTACAAAAGGCAAGTCTATAGTGACTGAACTCGAACAGAGGATGTGAAAGACTAGATGTTAGCATAAGAGATTTATTGTGAAATGTGCAAGGGAGCAACTTTGGGGGTCATGACCATGTTCTGTATCTTGATTGTAACGGTGGTCACGCAATTGTGTAAAACTGTGGAGACTTAATCAAATGTATACTTTAAATTGGTGGATATATATTTAAATTTCATTTAATAAAGCTGATTAAACCCAAAAAGCAAGAGTTTGTAAGAAAGAACAGAAAAACTTAAAGAGGAAAATGACAAAAATAATGAAGAGTAATTTGGTAAAATGAAAGCACATTCACTTTAAAGTCCTATTGATTTCCCAGCAAAAAGAATAAACATTTTGTCATCACAGACATGTAAAATTTTAAAGCACTAAGTTTAGATAATCCTAGAAGTCCCAGAAAATGAAACAAAACAAAGCACAGTATTTTTTAAATATGGAATTACAACAGGTTCTCTGCAAATAATAGACTAGCTCATTGGCTCTCATCAATGACACCTGCCAAGCTTCAAGAAAAAATAATTTTATCCTGTAATTCTATGAGCAATTAACTCTTAATGTGTTGTATTAACATTCTACAGATAAACATAAATAATAGAACACTTATCTGTCTATCAAGATATTTATTATAAAGAATTGGCTCATGTAACTATGGAGGCTAAGAAGTGTCATGATCTGCCTTCTGCAAGGTAGAGGCCTAGGACAGTTGGTGGTTTATACAGAAGGCTTGTGAGCTGGAGAGCTAATGGTATTGATTCTAGTTTTAGTCTGAAGCCTGAGTACTAGGAGCACCAAGGGTTGAAGTCTCCACCCCACAGTCAGGCAGAGTGATTTCAACCTTCCTCTGCCTGTTTGTTCTTTCCAGGCCCTCCAGGAATTGGCAGGTGCCACCTGCATTGGGGAGGGCATCTGCCTTACTTGGTCCACCAATTCAAATGCTAGTTTCTTCCAGAAACACCCTCATGGACACACCAGAAGTAATGTTTAAGGCATATGGGGGTCCCATGGTACAATTAAGGTGACATAAAAGTAAACTTCACAAAATTCCCATGCTGCCCTGTATATTTTGGCTTTACCTGCATGTCTAGTTTTCCACCTTCTAGTCTCTGGGAATTTTTTTAAAATGTCAAACTTTCCCAGAAGTGTGCTGGCACAGCACTTTTCACATACTGTTGCCACCACTGGGATGCTCTTGCCTTCTTATCTGCTAGTTAGCTCCTCCTGCTCATTCTTCAGATTGCAGATAGATATTCACTTTTTCATAAAATTGTGTGAGAACATATCAAATACTCTTATGTTGGACCCTGACCAAGTGGCTCAGTTGGTTGCAGCATTGTCCTATACAGCAAGAGGTTGTGGGTTCAGTCCCTGGTTAGGGCACACCTAGGTTGATAGTTCAATCCCCAGTTGCGATGTATATGGGAGGCAACTGATTGATGTTTTTCTCTCACATCAGTGTCTCTCTCTCTCTCTTTCCCTTTCTCTCTCTCCCTCTCCCTCCTCCAATCAATAAACATATCCTCAGGTGAGGATTAAAAAAAATACTCTTATGTTTGTTCCCATAAAAACCTGTATTTTTGTCACATAAATTATTTCAGTTGTAATTTTAGTGATTTGACTTCCTTACCAGAAGGTAGGTTTCATGAATGTAATATCAATGTCTTATTTACTCACCATTTCATCCCAAATGCCTCATGTAGCTGGCACCAAGTGAGCACCCAATCTGTATTTGTTCAATACATGATAAAAATAAATAAATAAATAAATACAAGAAGAAGTCTGGGTATTCTTAGTCTTCTTGCCTGGAGAAGGAAGAGAAAGAGAACAACATACTTTTAGGTGCCTGAACATTGCAACAAGCCCAGGAAAGACTCTGTCATACATGGTTAGTTAAGTATCAGTTCAGGTGGCCACTGTATTAGTGATGCTCCTTGGGGGCGAGGTGCAAGAGAAGGGAGTGTCTATACTTTTTCAATTCATCACCAATATTACCTCCATTCTTAGAGGTAGGTGCATTTGTACCTTTTCCTTGAAAATCACTCCATTTTCTACTTTAGGAAACATGGGAACCATGAGAAACTCCAGAAATCCCAAGAGCACATAGAGAAGAGCAATATCAAAAAAGGCGAGCATCATAGCCTCATTGAAGATAACCAGAACTGGAGGAGAGACAGGAGCAACTAAGAGGGTGAAAGCTAGGACCGAAAGCACTAGCATCCAGGTGGGGCAGCATCTGCCATATACTACCTCCTCCTCGTCCATACAGTCCCACTAAGGTATTGCCTCCATGTTTAAGCAGTCAGTGAAGGAACTTGGGTCAGAGGGACAGAAGGGCATTCTAGGAGATTGCCCATACCTGGGACACATGGAGAGTACCTGTACTCAGAAGACTAATGCGGTCTACCTGCATACTAAGTCATTTGCCATTCTCACAAACTCACCTTTTTTGTCCACACCTGCTACCCCATTTTGTACAGATTAGAAGCCATATGGTCTAATAGAAAATTGTAACTACCAAAAAGAAAGCAGATTGGAGTGTTATGTTAAATATATTTTAAAATTTGGGAGATATATTTGGATACAGCAGTCATAAAATTCAATTAAGACGTGCTTCTCAGAAGAACATGCCAGGAGTTTCAATTTCAAAATTTCCACACTTTTCTGAAAAAAAGAAAGAAAGAAAAATAGAAAACACAGTATATATTTTTTTAAACCTGAAGAAAACTTACAAACTCCAAATTGCATGTACATGAACGAAGTCAGAAGCTAGCAGGAAGTCTGTGCAGGACATTAAAATGATACTTTGAGAAGAAAAGGACTGCAAAGGGGTCTAATTCCTGAGAGACCTCAGAAATCTCTGGAAAATATTCACATTCAAAACCAAGGATGGTAAGTGTTGTGAGCTCAGCTGAGGCAGAGCAATCTAAGTGTAACAGGGTACAGAGCAGGGGTCCCAGGAAACAGCACAGCATATTCCCCACAAACCTTGATTTGGGGGATGGAGTGGACAATATGGTGTTTAAGATACTTTGCAATAACAATGTCAAGTTAATAGCTGTGTTGCTGCCCAGTGCAAAGGCGTATGGGACTTTAAGAACATATTGTGACTGGTGACATAGCCAGGGGAGGCAGATGTCCCTATGTCACTGGAAACTCTTGCCCTGACTAAAGATGGCAGCCAAAAGAAAGTAAAAGATATGGGGGAACGGGCAAAAGTAGCGCATCATAAGAGGGGCCAGATATGAGGTCACAAAGGAAGTTCTGGGCCCAGCATTTAAATGAGGATTGGTTTAAAAAGAAGGGAATTCCACCATGCCACCTGGTGTGGGAAGGAAGAAGGAGCCATGAGGTCTGTAGTGGGGTAGAAGTCATGTGGGGTGAGGGGAAGGAGGAAGAAGCCATGTGGGAGGAAAGAGCGTAAGGAGAGAGCTGATGGATCAGTGCAGAGACCTGCCTAACCAAGCACGGACTGAACAGTGACCGGGAATGCAGGCTTCTGCTTCCCTGAAGGACATATAGGGAAAGCACTCTCTTGGGATGTGTGTCTCCGTGAACTCCACCATGAGCCAGTGTAACACAGCACGTGTTTCCCTGAGCCACTACATGGAGGCTGAGAACCCCATGTGTTCATATATTTATATGGATCATATATTTATAAGAACCCCAGATCCTGAAAGAGAGAGCTGCTGAGAGAGGTTGATGACTTTGAAACTCACAAGAGCACATTCTAAAGAGGATGGAGGCCTGCTTGCATGGCTGGCTTAAGAACAGATAAGAACATTGGGGAACTTCTGGACATGGTTTTGGCTTATAGTCTTTTGGGAGACAAGGGAAGTTCTGGGCTTCATGAGCGAGGAGGGCTCTGTGCAGGAGTGCTCTGCCGTGATTGGACATTTTCTTAAAGCATATCTATAGAACTTGTGTAGTATTTGCTAAAGGTATCCCCTACCCCAAGGTTGGAATCCTGTAAATAAAAATCTTTCCTTCAACACTTATTTTTGGATCATCAAGGAGTGTGCCATGTGGCTGAGCCCCAGTTACATAACCAGCAGAGAAGGAAGAGAGAGTAGGTTTGAAGATTGTTCAGGGGAATCAGAGGAGGTACAGCTCAGGAAACATCAGAAAAACTATGACAAGAGCTAGGTCACTTGTTGATGGCTGCCTGTGAGAATGTCAGGAAAGACCAAGGCTGCAGGGATCGGCTCCTCTGAACCAAGCCCAGTTCAGAGAATCAGAGTGTATATGCAGTGGTGCTGTGATATCAGAAGGAAGCACTTTATTCATGTAGAAGGAGAGAGAGAGCCCCTGAGCCTGAAGTCAGAACAATCATTTCATCTTGCCCTGCCTCTCTCCAGAAGCCATGTGATCAAAATGCAAAAGATTGAATCATATATTTATAAGAACATAAAAGAATATGCACATAAAGACACTATAAGCAGAAAAGAAAAAAGTATAACTTTCTTACAGATTATTATAATTTTGTAGAAAACATTTCTTGCTCTTTTCTATGAATTGATCAATTTATCATTCTATCTGCCCTGTCCCAGGACCAGCACTATAAGAGGAGAAATAAGAAGGAACACAGAAGAGAGGCTGGGAAAAACTACAGTCTTCATCTCCCTTCTGATCCACCTGTTGGAGCCAAAAGGCCATGTGCTGGAGGGAAAAGGAGAACTTTGAAATGAATATAAGAGAGATACTTTTTTAAAGTTTGAAACAAAATCTCAACTGAAATAAGACTGTTTTTAATAAAAATAAAAAATTATGAAATTACACAGAGATCTCCTCTAGGAAGCCCCTTATTCAGCTGTTGATAGGGAATTGTCAGAGTACAATGAGAAACAGTAATCTGGAAAATGAAGGTTTTACTGTAATCAAACAAGTGACATGATCTTGTTAGATTTTTATAGCATGTATGCCGGTGTAATATTATCCTCATTTTCTGCTCAAACCTCCTGGGTTCAGAAAACTGAAGCTTGATCATAAGCACGCTAGTTGACATACCAATTAAAATCTTCTGGGTTCAAATGCTATGCTATTTTACTGGACCTGTGCCTTGAAAAGTATTTACCACCAACATGGCCCATTCATTTGCTTGTCTATTAACACATCTCCACATTTCAAAATCCTCTCCATATTTCAAAGTTGATTTTAAATATTACCTTTACCCAAAAACCTACAATCCCCTAGTCAGAACAGATCTTCCCTACAGAGTTTGTTTCCTCTTTCCCACAGTCTCACAGATTATTAAGATTTTTGTCCTAGCCTACTTGCGTTATTGTGTATTTGTTCTGTTAAAATCCTCCTGATAATAAATTTCTTCAAAACAAAGCCTCTAATTCTTCTTTATATTTATTCATAATACCTAATGCATTATTTTGTGCATAGTACATATTCAAGTTTGTTTAAATTAAGTAATACATTTGGTATTTTAAATGTCTTAAAGAATGAGTCTCTTGAGTGTCTAATCTTGGTATGACCCACAGACACTTAGGCTCATAGTAGTTATTCAGTAATTTATCTGAAAGGATGAATTGGTATTAAGTGTTATGGAATAATAAAAGCAGAGAAACATAACATGAATATTAATATAAAAAGAATGGAACAAACTCTCTAGACCTATTGACAAGCTTTGGAACTTCTCACTCAGTCTCTGACATTATCTAAAAGCAGACCCACAGAACATGTCTAGTATCTGCTAAAGTTGTCCTGTTTATCATCTCTTATGATGTTTAATTTATGCATCAGCTTGGCTAGAACACGGGGTACCCAAATATTTAATTAAACAAAACTCTGAATGTGCCTGTGAGGGTGTGTCTGGATGAAATTAATTCTGATTCCATAGACTAAGTAAAGCAGATTGCCCTCCCCAATGTGACTGAGTTTTAACCAATTCCTTGTGGGCCTAAATAGAATAAAAAACCAAAAACCAACAAAAATCAAAAAGAAACAAACAAATAAACAAACAAACAAAAACTAAGTAAGAGGAAAATCTCTCTCTCCACATGACCATCTTTGAGCTGGGACATCAGTCTTTTCTTGGCTTTGGACTTGGACTGGAACTTACACCATTGGCTCTCTTATGTCTCTAGCTGCATATCTTCGGAATTCTCAGCCTTTTGATTTGCGATCTGCAAGTGGTAATCAAGCTGTAGAAGCAGAGGGCCAACTGCATGCATTGATCTATGCTTTTTATATAATGGCCTTCAGTATCCACAAATTTTGGTATCCACTGTGGTCCTGGGACCCACCCTCTGAGATATGAAGGGATAGGAGTTAAGTTTTGGGGGATTCAAATGTTAAATGTGTGTTCAAGTATCAACTGTATATATCTCTAATAATTCTGTTTCTCTGAGAACCCATACTGATATACCCCTGATAACACTTGTGTGACTTTCCTATTGGAATAAGCAAATCACCACAAATTTGGCATCTTAAAATAACTGTCACTGACTATCTCAGTAATGAACTCAGTTTCTATAGGTCAGTAATCCAGGCACAGCTTAATGGGGTCCACTGCTCCAAGTCTCATAAGTCTGCAATAAGATGTCAGCCAGGACTGCAAATGTACTTGTTTGGAGTGTTTTTCCAAGTCCATAAATTTGTCGGAATTCACTTCCTTGCTGCTGTGTAACTCAGGGTGACTTACATTTTCAAGACCAGCAGGAAAATGTCTCAATTTAAGAAATAACTAATCTTTCTTTTGAAGGGTTTACTTAATTGATGATGCTCACTGAGAATAATCTCTTTTGATTATATTAGTTGAATAATCCCTTCAGCTTTGCCATATAATATAAACTAATCACAGGAGTGATCCCCAGTATATTTACAGGCAGTGCTCATGTTCAAGCGGTAAGACCTGTATATCAGCCGGTAGAAGTCTTTGAGGTCATCTTACAATTGTGCTTACCTAAACCAGTTAATTGTTTTAAGCAGTCCCCAAAGTGTCCTCTGTCTCTTTCTTGCACTTAGTATCTGAAGACTCATTGATAACACAACTTAAAAGTCTGAGAACTTAAAAACTGAACTGGTTTTCAAAAGTTACAGATCCATAGAAGTGTCTAGAATGAAACTTAAAATATCAGAATATCAGAAAGAAAATAAAACCCAGAAAAAAACTGAAATAAAAAAAGAACTTCTTGCTATTCATTAGAGCAAGGGATGTTTATATGGTCTACATAAAGTGGGGTCAAGGTGCTCTCCTTTGGTATAGAATAGAAAAATCCCAGTGCTCTTTCTAAAGTCTCTGGGTTTCATCAAGTTAATATATTTTCCCAAGTCCCTCTGAATTTTTCTTTTCTTGGCTATTATTCAGCATCTTTAGATATACAGTACAAATTATATTTTACATATCCTGTCAAGTTAATACATCCCCTCTTAAAACTAATGGTATGTTTAAGATATTAAAAGCACATTTATTCTCTATAATATTTAATGTACAGAAATTATACAATATATAGATTTCTATCTTATACTGAACACACACTGTTCACATATTTTTTAAGACTGAGCAAAGTGATTGAACAGGGTACTCAGATTGCCAAGCACATAATTCAGGCTGTTGTCATGATTTCTACTTTGTTGATGACAGCAGCTTTTATGGCATACCATGCTTTCATTATATAATAATATTTATAAAGAACTTTAGCTATTTCAATTTCCAAGGTAAGCAAAATCTTTTCCATCCTAAACCCCTGCTTCCAACACAACATGTGTGACATACATTCCCAAATTCTAGAGTAAAATAATTATTTGTCAATTGTCTCTTAACTCATTCTTTTAAAAGGCTCATGTGAAAACTAGGCAAAACAGGCTAGGAAGTTTTAACAAAAGATTAGCAATGGAAATAAATCGGGTTGGGAAATTTGTTGGATTTTCTCCAGGAGGTATTAGTCTGAGAAGATGAATTAGCTTTGCTTTCTCTGGCTGCCATCTGCTTTTCATCCCTCCACCATCTCTCCCAGAAACTCAGGACATATGAGAGATTATCCAGAGGAAATCCAATCATTTAGTTCTTAGTTCACCTCTGATGACATCTCTTACTACAATGAATTTTTTTTTAATTCATTACTGGTCAGAAACTGTGGAGGGCTTTCCAGAAATTTCAGTGAGTAGATCAGTAAGAAACATCTTACTAAATAGATTTTGAATTGCTGATTACATATAGGATTTTGGTATGACTGCCTAAAAAGAAAAAAAAAGATGGAAAAGAAAAGGAAAAAGTGAGAGCATATAGAAGAATGTGTTAATTGCTTGAAAAGAAATCATACTGAGTTGATTCTGTCTAGCCATTATACTCTCAAGGACTCGCTTACTAGGAATAACATTTACAGTGTTGCACAGGACTATATCCTTAGAGAAAACTCTCAGTTTTTCCTCCAATGCACAGTCACTTGTATATTTAAAAAAAATTTATATATAGTAATAGTCAGGAACCCAGGCAATCTATCATATTTGATCAAGACAAGCATAAATCATTTATTCATGATTTACTATTCCTAACTTGATTCATTGATTCATCTCCAGACAAGACAAGGTCAGTACAAAAAAGAAATGATTAAGCTTCTTGCCCTCAGGAGAGAATAGCTTAACCAACAAATTCATCTTCACATTTGACCTCATGAATCTTGACACTGAGAGTACTGTAAGAATAGAAATAGCCTTTAATGGAAGGTGGCCATTCAAATGGAAATGTCTGTGTGAGAGTGACAATAATGAAAAGAGTAACAATGGAGCTACGACAGTTGTGTCCCCAGCTAGGGACAGTAGTCCCCATCATGAAACAATCTGATTCACCTAACATGCAGTTATCTATTCTTATCAATATTTCTTCTACTTTGAGTAATATTTTTTAGTTTAACTTCCCACCAGTTCCCTACCCTGTGGCACCCTAATTATTCACACGGTTCTTTATTTCAATCTCATAGTGGTGTTTAACTGTGAAGCAGACAAGGTGAGGGATGGGGAGATGGTAGCACCTTTTAGATATCCCAATATGATACCATAACAACATATAATCAGAACGCATTCAATAATAGGCTTCAAATACTGTCTTCTGGGGTCAGGATACTCTGACTTTCTTAATTCTTCCTCTGGGTCCCCACCCACCTGCACAGAAATATAAACAGAGTGAACTTGTACCTTGTCTTATTCAGCTCAGGCTGCTATAACAAAACCTTAGAGTGGGTGGCCTAAACAAAAATATATATATATTTATTTCTCAGAGTTTGGAAGGCTGGAAGTCCAAGATGGAATTTCCAGCAGAAGCAGATTTGGTTCCTGGAGAGGGCTCTCATGCTGATGCAGGTGACCGTCTTACAGCTGCGTCCTCACAGGGTGGCAAGAAATGGAGCTCCGGTCTCTCCCTCTTCCTCTCCTACTCCTATCATAAGGGCCCGCCCTCATCCAAAAATAATTAACTGTCAAAGGCCCCATTTGCAAGTACCATTTCACTGGGAGTTAGAGCTTCAATATATGAATGGGGGGCATAATTCAATCTGTAGCATATACTCGATCATACATACAGAATTTGTATTGTATTAAATGTTAAAAAAATATTTCTGAAAATAAAAAATATGCCTTGGATGGCTGAATTGATACTTCACATAGTTCAGGACAGTTTCTCAGTTTTTCAGCATAAGACCACAAAATACTTTTATTACTTGACCCCAATTCTATCCTCCCCTCCTCTCTGGCATTCTACCCTCTAGCCACAACATATTTTTTACCCTTCACTCAAAGTGTGTGATTCTTTCAATGTCTTTGCACATACAGTTCCCTTTACCTGACATGTCCTGCACAGCCCTTTGCATTATAATACACCCTTTTTCATCCACAAGACCAAGTCCTACTGAAGTTTTTCCTGATCTCTCCTTTCTCCTAGCAGAATTGATTACTCTCTTTTCTACTTCTAACTCATTGTGTCTCTACTTTGATTATAACATGAAAGGCCTGAGTTTTTAAATTACTTGGTTATGTTTCTCTTTCCTGTGACTGTGACACCCCTGAAAACCAGGTCAATTTATTACAAAAATATTTTTTAATTGATTATGCTATTATAGTTGTCCCATTTCCCCCCCCCTTCACTCCCCTTCTCCCTGCACACCCTCTCCCACCCACATTCCCCCTCTTAGTTCATGTCCATGGGTCATACATATAAGTTCTTTGGCTTCTACATTTCCCATACTATTCTTACTCTCCCCCTTCCTATTTTCTGCCTACCATCTATGCTACTTATTTCCTGTACTTTTCCCCCCTCTCTCCTCCTCTTACTCCCCTGTTGATAACCCTCCATATGATCTCCATTTCTTTGATTCTGTTCCTGTTCTAGTTGTTTGCTTAGTTTGCTTTTGTTTTTGTTTTAGATGTAGTTGTTGATAATTGTGAGTTTGCTATCATTTTACTGTTCATATTTTTTATCTTCTTTTTCTTAGATAAATCCCTTTAACATTTCATAAAATAAGGGCTTGGTGATGATGAACTCCTTTAACTTGACCTTACCTGAGAAGCGCTTTGTCTGCACTTCCATTCTAAATGAAAGCTTTACTGGATAGAGCAATCTTGGATGTAAGTCCTTGCCTTTCATGACTTGGAATACTTCTTTCCAGTCCTTCTTGCCTGTAAGACCTCTTTTGAGAAGTCAGCTGACAGTCTTATGTGAACTCCTTTGTAGGTAACTGTCTCTTTTTCTCTTGCTGCTTCTCAGATTCTCTCCTTAATTTTAATTTTGGCGAATGTAATTATGATGTGCCTTGGTGTGTTCCTCCTTGGGTCCAACTTCTTTGGGACTCTCTGAGCTTCCTGGACTTCCTGGAAATCTATTTCCTTTGCTAGATTGGGGAAGTTCTCCTTTATTATTTGTTCAAAAACTTTTCTACTTGTTACTCTTCCTCTTCTCTTTCTAGTACCCCTGTAATTCAGATGTTGGAGCATTTAAAGATGTCCTGGAGGTTCCTAAACCTCTCCTCATTTTTGTAAATTCTTGTTTCTTCATTGTTTTCTGGTTGGATGTTTCTTTCTTACTTCTAGTCCACACTGTTGATTTGAGTCCCAATTTCCTTCCCATCACTATTGGTTCCCTGTACATTTTCCTTTATTTCACTTAGCATAGCCTTCATTTTTTTCATCTAATTTGTGACCAAATTCAACCAATTCTGTGAGCATCCTGATTACCAGTGTTTTGAATTGTGTGAGTTGGCTATCTCTTCATCACTTAGTTGTATTTTTTCTGGAGCTTGATCTGTTCTTTCGTTTGGGACATTTTTTTTTGTCCTGAGGCACCTGTAAGTATGAGGGGTGGAGCCTTAGGTGTTCACCAAGGTGGGGCAACTCATGTCACTGCATTGTGATGCCGTGTGTGGAGGAGTGGTCCAGAGAGGTAACAATGGCTCTTGCTGAGCTCTCTGCCAGATTTCAGTCACTTCCCCTGCTTCCCACAAGCACATTGGGCCCTTCTGGTGCTGATTCCCATGTGGGTGGGTTTGTGTACATTCTAGGACCCTGTGGGTCTCTCCAATGGATGCTCTGTGAGGCTGGGAGTTTCTCCCGCTGCCGCCTCAACACCCACAGGTGTTTTTAATAAGTGGTTTGAGGCTTTATTTCCCCACACCGGAGCTCTGGGTTGTGTGGTCTGTCTCACTCCCCAGTTGTTCCCCCAGGGTTTATCTGCACATGAATGTGGGACTGCCCAGTCTGCAACCTGCCACCTTGCCAGGTCTGCCCACTTCTGTCTTGCTGGACTGCTGCAGCCTTAGGCACCCCACTGCACAATCTGCCACCTTGCTAGGTCCTCCAGCCACTACTTTGCCTGCCGCGTCCTCCAGCCATCCCCTTGCCTTGAGTCCTCTCTGTCCTGGCTGCCCATATCCGCCCTTCCTACCAATCTGGATGAATGTGTCTTCTTTAATTCGTTGGTTGTCAGACTTTCATACAGTTCGATTTCCTGTCAGTTCTGGTTGTTTTTTGTTTTTAAATTATTGTTGTCCTTCTTTTGGTTGTGTGAGGAGGCACAGTGTGTCTACCTATACCTCCATCTTGGCTAGAAGTCTATTACAAAAACCATTTATTTGGCAAACCCAGATCTATGCTTAAGACTGTAATAGTATTTGCAGAATGCATGAATGAATGAATGAATGAACCATTAACAGAGGCCACGCAGAGAAGTATGAAACCTGTTGCTTCTTAGTACTCCTTGGTCTGGAAATACTTGTCCTTTGTTTCACATAATCTCCTCTTTCTAACCTTCGGTTTTGTTCAGTTTTGCCTGTAGTTTTATTGCTGCAGCTGTGGAAACCTGCCACATAGTTTCGTCTTCCCTTGGGTCCCCTGCAAGAGATCTTGATGCCCTAACCCCTGTGTCACCTAAGCAGTATTTCCCAAACTTGCTTAACTCTAAAGCTCAGTGAGGGTGCTTATTAAAAATACAGATTATTAAGCCCAACCTCAGATGAACTGAATATGAAACTGTAAGAACTAGACCTGGTAATCTGTATTTTTAAACATATCCCCCAGATAATTCTGAAGAACACCATGAACTGAGGGTAACATTGGTGTGCTCCACTTGCTATGTGTCAATGGCTTCCTCCAGTGGCCACTTGTTTTAGCTTTAAACTTCATTAAGCAATAGTTCAGCTTCCTTAGGCCTAGAAAGAAGACTCTTCACCTGAATGGCTTTCCCGAAGCTGACTCCTTAGGCTTTTAGGGAAATTGGAAAACCCCTCCAATGGACCTCAGAAACCTCTATGCCATTTTCTCCACGCACAAGTCACTGCAGAAACATCATCCTGCTGACTCTGTGCCTGGATGCTCTCTGAATTTCTGCCTCCCAGAGGCTGCCACAGATGTCTCTGCCATGTCTTAGAACAGCTCTGGGTATTGGCAGTCTGCAAACTGGCTCTGATGAGATGTGACAGCTTATGCTTTGTGGGTTTATCCTTAATCAGACTGGATCCTGAGAATGTATGGATCCCCTGTAGAAAGTACAGACTGGTTGTCACCCAGGGTTAAAATAGAATTAACACTAAATGCTTAGCACACAGCCTAGTACAGAGTAAACACTCAATAAATGTTGCCAATTATTAATATTTCTGTTGTTAAATGGACTGCACATATTCTTTCTATACTATATTAATTTTGACCCAATTTTTGAAAATATGAAAATATCTTAGTTGCCTAAACTAATTAGATTATTTAAATTAGTTTTTATTAATCATAATATTATGGAATTATTGATTTTTTCATAGAATGCCAAAACTCAAGGTGGTTAGTTCACAACATTCAGATTGCAGAGGCCATGAACTTGTTTTGATGGTTCAAAGTGTTTGAAGAACACTTAAGTGGAAACTAAATGTTACTGCTTGCTTATATTAGTTAACTATTACTGTGTAACAAATTACTCCAAAACTTAGTGACTGAAAACAACCACCATCTTTTATTTCTCATGAATCTGACTTGGTTAGGTGACGTGACTCAGGCTAAACATGACCTAAGCCAGACTCATTCATACATTTGTGGTCAGCTAGAGGGATGCTGGTGATAGTCTAGGTGCTCTGGTGTGGCCTCAGCTGGACCTCTGAGTTGATTCAAATAGTGGTCACAGAGGTCCAAGGAGGAAAAGATAAGTGCAAGTTCTCTTGATCGAGGTTTGTGCAAGAATAATGACCTGACTGAAATGATTAATGACTTGACCAAAATGACTAATATGATGTCATTTTTGCCATATATTATGAAACAAAAGAAATCATAAGTTTAGCCTAGATGTAAGGGGTGAGAAATAGACTTCATCCTTTGATAGAAGTTGCTGAAAAGTATTATTTCAAAGGATATAGGGAGAGTATTATTTGGGATAATCAATGAAATCATTCTGCCACATTAGTCATTATGGCAAAATATTCCACTTTTGGAGTTTTCTAAAATTTTGCAAAAAAGTATTAGATTCTGGGGTAAGGTCAAAATCAAGTTCTTGACTCCTTTATCACCCAGATGATTATTTTAAAAGCCACAAAAACTATCAGAAGCATTTGTTTCATTTTTAACAGTATTAGCACAAAACCCATATGGTTATTAAGACTATTATATAAGATATCCTATTAGTAAGTACATAGCAGTGTGCTTGATAAAGGGGAATGTACAAATATTTTAAGCTAAGCAAACATAATGAATAGTTGTTTTCATTTGCTTTTTTGTAATACTTATTAACTAGAGGCACATTTTTTCTTTAGTCTGTTCCATGTATTATTATTGTACTGTTATTAAAGTTATGTGGCAATCTTCTTCAGCAACCATTAAATATGTTATCCAATTGGTCCTTTCATCTTGACCAATGAATAAGCATCCTTCTTTTTTAAGTTAATGGGGCTTTGTATTTGTAAGAGACAGAAACTGTATCTGGCCAATTTAAACATAAAAGAAATGTATTTGACAGATATCAAAGCACTCAGAAAACTGACAGAAGTGTGAGGGGACCAAAGTCCGTAAACAAGGGCAGAAATGCAAGGCAAAATCATGTGAGAAACAGTCTCTAATAAGTCTAGCAAAATTCAGTAGCTCTTAACTATACCATGTGTGCTCACTAAATAACTTTAAAATCTTCTCTGAGCTTCATTTCAAACCCCCAAGATTCAAAGTCCTTTACTAGAACATCTGCTAATCTGAGCCCAGGTCACAGAGCCCTAGCAAAACACCTAGAGAACTGAAAGAGACAGTCTGCCCCTCTTCTCCTCCACTGTGGAAAGCAGGGATGTTCATGAAGCTTTCAAAGACAAGAATCTTTGGATTCTGGCCAGACTAAAATAAACTCTCAATGTAATCTATTCATTTTTTTTGCTTAAAATCTACAAATCATTCTTCTCACATTGTATTTCAAAAATAATTCCAGATTCCAGGATAAGGCAACCATGTCTTGTATGTACTCACATTTGTCCCAAAGGGAGGCACATGATAGTTCTCCTCTGAGTAATGTCCTCTTATTTTCCCTACATCTCTAATGATTCCCATCTGAATACTCCAAAACCTGTGGAGAAAAAAACTGTGCACCTAACTACCACCCATCTGCTGTAGTGGTAGAGAGGAAGAAAAGTAAAATTATATAAAATATGTAAATATGCATATTTTAGTAAGAAAGAAAATGTAACTTGATGCTATAGTTTTATTCTAAAGAATTGATTATAAATCATAGCACAATTGATTACAAATCATAATTGGTATGATTTCTCCATTGTTTCTCCATTACCAATTTCACATTCATTTCATTCCAGCCAGAACCTAACCTTTTTGTCTGCTTGTCCAGAAGCATGTAAAACTCAAACTGCTATCAATAGCCATTCTTATGTGCCCTGGTGAAAGCATTTCTCTTTGGGGTACTGTATTAGTTATCTATTGTTGCATAAAAATTTATCCTAGAACTCAGCAACTTGAAACAATATTTATTATATTATAGAATTCAGGTGCAATGTAGTTGGATCCCCTGATTCAGGATATCTTACAAGGCTGCAAAGGAGGTTTTGGCTGGGTTTTGGGAGGCCTAGAGTCTTTAGTGGAGAAAGATCTACTTTTAAGCTAAATTACCATTTTCCACTTTTTCTTGAGAGGAAATGTGGCCTGAATTAACAATTCACAAACAGAGATTGATGGTTTCTCTAAAGTCAAGAATCTTGGAATTATTTAGTTGATGGATCACTTCAAATAAGTCTACAGATAGATATTTGGCCTTAACTTTCAGAACAGGTTCAGAGTATAAGAATATTTGAGGCCTATGTAAATATTCTTTTTTAAAAAATGCCTCAACTTTAGCAGAGCTTGTTCATTATCAGAGCAAAACGGTAAATTGTTTTGTGGAGGTCAGTAGGCTTTCTTTCCCAGTCTCCACATTAACTCCTATGCTCACTCAATAGGCTCATGAACAAATGACCAGAAATACCAGGGACAACAGGTTGAAAGGTGCCATTGTCACCACCAACAGTAAGTCCTCACTTTGACAGCAACAGGAAACAACTCTGATCTTCCAGAGCAACGCCGTTTCCTTCAGAGACCAGCCTGGTGATGATGGTGTGAGCATTTGATTCTACTGGACACTTGATGGGTAATAAGACATTTTTTTCTTCATGAAATAGACACTGAACTTAAATTTTCTCTCTCTGTCCATCAGGCTTCTACCAGCCACACACTATGTGGCCTCATTGAATGTCTTCCTATATCACCCAGTGTACCACAAAATATTTCTTCCAAGAAATTAATTTTAACCATAAAATAAAAATGTGCTACTTAGTTTTTATTGAGGTTATGTCTTCTCTTATATAATATTTCCTAGAAATAATGGGACTTTATACATTATGTGTGTGTATACAGTATATGTGTATATATATATATATATACATTTTACACTTTTCAAAGAAACATCACTATGACGATTACTATATCCCTTTTCTGCCTTTCTTTTTCAGAATTACACCAAAGAATGGCATTATTCCTGGGAAGATTTACTGTTAGATGATTAAGAAAAAATAAATTGAGCATAATTTACAGATGGCTTTACAAGCTATACCATTGCAAGCTAGATAGAGGTCACCACACTAATCTTTCACACCTGGAGCCTCAATAGTTAAAATATTGCAATACCCACAAATGTTTCTCCTGAAAGTAAAAACAATAGTGAAAGAGATGGAAAATGTACAAATTGGTTCTCTGTTTTGAGGAAATAGTCTGATAGTCCCTGTATTCCTTGCACTGCTTCGCTATGTTGGCATGTCCCTGGGTTTTCATAGAATTTGTCTCATCATCTGCCATGTATAGGTCACACAAAGTCATTCAGGACCTTCTGTGACCTGTTTTACTATTCCTATCACAATGATGGTGTTAATTATAGGAATCAGTATATTACACCATGAAATTACTGAAGGTTGAATTTTCTGCAGAGCTAAGGATTTCAAATACATCACGAGCAAGATGGTCCAAGTATAAGAAGCTTCCTTCTACCCCAAACCACAAAGCTTCTGGTATTTTTCACTTAGTGGGGCAGAATAAAACTAATTTCAAATTGAAAGCTGGATAACGTTTTCCCAGAATTACATTAACTAGGAAACAAACTGTGGGGTAGCAGCTATAATCAGATTCACTTTCTGATTAAATGGCCATAATACAATGTGATTTTTCAGGATATATATAAATTTGGACTCAATAAAAAATCTGAGGAAGATGGAGCTGTGATAAGAATCATTTTGTATCTATAAGTAACTAATGATGGTATTAAAAGTTGCTTATGGATTTATTAGTCCTTATAAAGAGGGTGACTTTACTTGACATTTTTTACCAAATACTCCCACTTTATCTTTTTTACCAAACCAATCTTCCCTTACTACACATCTCAAAGGGCCAAAGTGGAGATTCTCCTAAATCCCCTGGAGACAGCTCCTAAACATAGGTATTTTGGCTATCTACTCTGGGAAAAGATTAAAAAGAAGTGTTCAGTGTTCCACTGATCCAAAATTCCATTAATCACTAAACTTTTATGAGCTCCTACTCTGCTGTGAGATCACAGTAGAATTCTACATCCCCAGAAATATTCTGTTAGTTCACAGCTTGTAATCAATAATTTCCAAAAGGTTTTGATGTTTTCTTTCTCCCAGGACAGAGTTTCATTTGTAAATGGTTACAAATATCTAAGGCAGGATAGGAGGAATATTCATCAAACATACATTTGATATGGTTTCAGAATGTTTCCCATAGGGTCTGGCTTCCTCACAGCTCCAGAGATTCTGGATTTGAGAATTCCTTCAGATGTGAGAATTGGGAGGAAGAGTTACAACAGTCTGACATGAAGATTCAAGTCAGTTTTCTCTCATTCAACTTTTTTTTCACTGCTACCTGTTTAACAATTTAGACCCTCTTTTCACTTGAACCACCGCAAGGTAACAGTCCCAGCACTCCTTGAAGCGTCATGAGGCTGCATGACTGAATTCTAGCCAACTGAGTGTGTCCTTAAGTGATGTCCAGGACTCTAGGCCTTAGCAATAAGCTCCTTAATATTCTTTTCCCTTCTGGAGTGCCCCAGGAGCACATGGGAGCTGCATGTTGAGATAGGCAGAGGATGAAACTCTAGATCAGCCTCGATCATCCGATGTTTGTGGCACCGATATCCCTTTGGCCTTCCATCTAAGACCACCCAGGGTTGTTATTTGGGTAAGAAATAAATTTTTATTCTGTTAAAAACCATTGTATGTTAAGCATATATGTTTGAGGTGTGTATGTGTGTATTTAGCACGTTTTTCACATTTTGACCTCCCTTAAGTAATGCAAGCCTTAGTGTACTGTCCATACACTGTGATGCTATAAAACTTCATGACCAAATAGGCCCTGTCAAAGATCTAAGACCATTCTAATTACACAATTAGTTTCTTCATTTCATGGTAACCATGACAACTTTGCCTCTGATTTCTATCAGGATGCTCATTTCAACACCATCTTCTCCCACAAATGTATAGTGCTTTAAAAACAAAATAATGCAAAAACAAAAAAGCTATGAAACCACTTTGCAAATATTCTGGCATGTACCTCATTATCTATTCTGGGCCATCTTGAGGAACATAGTAAAAGAGTAGGTCAAAGTGATAAATGTTCTCTAGCATTTCTCTCTACTAAGTCTTTGAATTTCATTTTACCAAGAAAAATACCTTATTTTAACTTCATTTAGTGTACAATATCATTGAATCCAGGTTTTCGTCAATAAGCTATGTAATTAAAACATCCCCAACTGTTAGAACTAGCACAATCACTCCTGAGTATGGTATGCCCTATCATGTCTACAAATTCAGCAGATAAAAATAAAACATCTAAAGATAGTGAAATGTAAGAGATGGGTAATCAAGACAATTGTCTGTTTTTTAAAGAAATAATTTCTACAAGTTAAGGGGTACAACATTTATAGACAAAGTGAAACAGTCATAAGTGAGGGAAGAAGGAATGTTTCCAATAATAAGGGAAGTTCTGTAGGGTTTAGGATTCAGGATATACAATGTTTTCTAAATTTTTCATAAAGGCTCAACACTAGCTCTTGGAATCACACTGTGTTCTAATCAAAGCTCTAGCATTCCCAGAAGAGATCTGGTGAGTCAGTTGAATTCAACTGGTGTTACAGTTTGGCAGGCTATAGGTTGAAATTTTGCATTTGAGTCTTGGCTCCTGCAGGCCTACATCTATAGCTGTAGTATTCATAGAAAATTTTGGGATTACAGGTTATTCATTGAGAATTTAGGTTTTTGAGCTAGCTATTCCCTCTTTTTGAAGCTGTTTGTGATCCTAAAAAATACCCAACTGACTCCATTGTTCTGAAATTATTCTTTTCTTCATTACTGTTCTAAAGCAGAGGACTTTCAGTTTTATAAAGACTTATTTTCAAAGGACAATTCATTCCAGGAGAACACAGTTGATAATTTAATTAGAAAATTCATCTTTGCAAGTCACTGTCTGCCAGAATCATATCCCTGAAAACAAGAAGGATTGTATTTAGTTTCATCCCAAATCGGCAAGATAACTAATCGCAGGCCTTTTGAGCATCCACTTCATGTCCTGTACTTAAAGTACCAGTCAGCGTTCTTGATTATGAACAACAGGAACCTCTCTGATTAACCTACACAGGGAGTAAACACAGTAGGCAGCTATGGAATGGTGAAAATACCAATGGGAGTTCTGGAGAACCAGGTTTCAGACAGGACAGAGACAAAAGAAAACAAGCACAACAGAGATTCTGCCTCTGGCATGGCTGCCACTGGACATCCCCTGAGCTTCTGAGCTTTTTCCGTTGCAGTCTAAGAACTGCACCACCTAATAGCTTGCCCACATTTACCTCAGCTCCAAACTGGCAGGTACAGAGCATTTTGCTTCTGGGTAAAATGGTAACTTCGCCCTCTTTATCTTTGTGTGGGTAGTTTCTTTGGAAACTCTGTGAGGTTAAAGAATGATTGTTCAAACATAATTTGGATATTGCTTGTTCCTCTAACCAGAGAGATTTCATGTATCCTTCATCCTGTTTCCCCAAATAGTAACATTTTAAATCTATAAAACAATATCACAACAAAGATAACACACTGAACTGTCAAGACAAAGAATTTTCCATCACCATAAGGATTCTTCTGTTACTTATAGTTTCTTCATCCGGTCTTGAACTTTGTCGACCACAAGTATGTTCATTTCCATAATTTTGCCACTTAAAGAATATTGTATACATTAAATCATATAGTGTTTAACTCATAGGGATAGATTACATTTTTTCTCCTTGTATTATTGGAGTTTCATCCAAGTTGTTATGTGTATTGATAGTTCACTGCTTTTTACTGCTGAGCAGTGCTCCATTGCATGAATGAACTGCAGCCTGTTTAACCATTCACCGGTTGAAGCACAGCTGTGTTTTTCTAATTTTGGTCTACCACAAATGAAGATGCTATAAACATTCATGTACAGATTTCTGTGTGAACATAAATTTTCATATGCCTGGACTTAATGTAGAGGAGTAAAATTTCTGGATTGTATGGTAGATGAATATTTACTTTATTAAGAAACTACCAAACTGTTTTCCAGAGTGGCTGTAATATTTTTATATTTCTACCAGAATTGTAGAATGATCTAGTTTCTCTGTACCCTTGTTTTGAGTTTATTTTGTGTTTTTCTTTTTCTAGGTTTTTGAGGCGGGAGCCTGTTGGGAACCATCCTGCCTGGTATCAGAAGCTATAACCCCCACCTAGGCTAAGGCTGAGGGAGTGGCCTTGGACCGTAAGCCAGCAAGGAGACAAAAGCTTATCTCCCTGGCAGGAGCACGGCTTCTGCTGCTTCATTCATAACTGAACCCCAAAGCTTGGTCAGTTAGCCAAAGACGGGTAAGATTCCCTAAGAGGGGAATGACCTAAGACAGGCAAGATTACATGGGAGGCCCCCAAGAAAGGACTTTGGGGACTACAGCAAAAGGGGGTGATGGACCCTCGCTCCTCGGCTTTGACAAAGCCTGAGCCCTCATCATCTGGGAGATAATCTCCTTATCTCTTGGCTGCCTTACTTCCCTTGCTCCACCAAAGCCTGAAACAATGACAGGGTGGTGCAGCTCTGTGCTGAATAGGGCGGGTTCCCCAGGTGATCAGGCCTAAGAAAGAATATGTAAGATCCTGTGAAACCTGCTTTGTTTAGAATGCTCTCAGTTGAATGATAAGGGTCCAAGGAAGAAGTAAGTTTGTTTAAAGTTTTACAGCTCTTTGACCCTGACTCAAAATAGGCCTTCAGACTTCCTTGTTATCTATTGTTCGATCCTTACTTCCTAGCAATGAGTAATGAGCTTTTATGACCTGAATTCTTATTCAAACGAAGCCAATAAAAAGCCTCTCTGGAGGGGGAACTGGGCGCTCTCCCCACCAGGGAGGGTGGCCAAGCAGCGTGCTCCTCACCTGAGGAGTGTCCCTGCTGTTCCTATTCCCACACAGGACCTGGTTGTCTCTGTGTATGTTTTTCTCACGTGTTGACGAACATCCACAGCCAAGATGGACACTGCTGGCCGGTATCCTCCACAGGAGCCTATTTCTTTCTTTTTCTAAAACTTTCTATTTCTTTGCTTAGACTTTCTGTATTCTTGTTTTTATTGTGCTTATAATTGCTTATGGAAGTATTTTTTACAAAGGCTGCCTTATCTTTATAATTCTAATATTTACCACCACATTGTTTTTTATTAATTCTCTTTTAATTAAGTTAAAGATGTTGATTCTTGGTATAATGAGTGCTTTTTTTCATTGAAGTCTGTACATTTTTTATTATGAATCTCAACCTTAATTAAACCTTCTGTTTTAATTGGCTTTCTCTGACATTGCTCTGACAGGGGACAGTGCAGCAGGGCCTTATGAAGACCAGTGGAGATAGGAGTCTACATTCCCCACTACATCTCCATTTATAGTTGGTAAGGGAGGTTCTTAATTGCAGCTGAGCAGAAGTGAGACTTCTGCCTTCCTTCTACTAGGTCTTCACTGATATCTCCTTGACTTGGAGGGATAGAATTGCCTTGTTACCGTTCTCTGTGGAACCTCTAGTGGTGTTTCTGTGACTGAAGATAGAGTTACTTTATTACTATTACATAGTAGTGAAAGTTTTGATTTTCTAAGTTTCCTCTAATATCACCCAAGTGGAGAATAGCAAGGTCTCCTCATTACCAACAGGTTGGGATGAAAGCCCAGGCTCTCCATGCAGTCTCATCTGACACTTTAAGGGAAGGGAAGTTCATTACCACCAGTTTCATTACCAACTCTGTAGTCAAACTTCCCTGAAAGCAACTCCGTGGTGGTATTTAGGTGTTGATATTATTTATTACTCTATTTTGTGCCACCTCATGGAAAGGTGGGTTCCAAAACAGAGAATCACTGATATTTTTTTAAAACCTTTCTATTTAATAAGAAGTTATAAAATGGTATGAAAACTATGGCACATGACTACAAATAATAAGCACTATAAGAAAGTTGAAAACAATATGCATCAAAAGACCAGAAAAGAGAAACACATTTCTTGTTATTATGCTTAAATAGACTTTAGCAAAGAGATGACATACAAGCTAGGTCTTAAAAAGGTTAAAATTTCAAAATACAGTGATGAGGCAAGCTGTTTTTATTTGATGAAACAGAATGAGAAGTTAAGCGTACAAATATTTTTCAGTATGATCTGCAAACAATGGTGGCACTGACTTAATTAGCACACAAGAAACATGGATTGACATGCTTGTCTATAAAGGTAAAATGAGACCACATTATTGTACCCTTTATTTAGTAGTTAGCAGGAATATTTTATGACTTTTGAAGTATAGGGCAGTATTCCTATGATTTATAATGTTTCATCTGGATGGATGTGTACTATACATCAGAAGGGTAAAAGGATTGATACAAAAAGTGAAGATAAAAGCTGCCAATATAGAAACATAGAGGGTGCTTTGTAAAAAGGACCTTATATGCAGAAGTCTTGTGGTAAAAAGGGTCAAAATTGATAATAATATTAGCATTCATTTATAAAACTAAAACAAAACTATATTTGTGAATGCATCTCAACTCTAAATTTATTATTAACCTCTTTCTGGAACTCTTTTTCAAGATTTCCAAATGCTGTTGAAAATCATGATTAAGAATGTATTTACCTTTGCAAACTTTTTAGTGTTCTATGTGTAATTATCTACTCATTAGTTAATTCATGATTTCATTCATTAAAAACTAGTAATTTTCATATTCTAGATATTTCATGTGGTGCTAAAAAGACAATGATGAATAAAACACAGACCTTGCCCTCAATAGCAATACAGCTTAGGAATATACGTGTGTGTGTGTTTGTATGCACATATATAACATACATCTTAAAATATAAATTATAAAACGGTGCAAGTAGATTAATCTAAATATTTATAAAATAGTGTGAGGCAGATTGATTAATTCAGATTGGTTTATGTCTGTGTACCTTGTCTCTCTCACTGTGACATAACAAAGGCCATAAATAATTTATAAATAACAACCCAGTTCTCCAGAGACTATTTTACAATGAGGTCTAAGTTTTTCATTTTTACATTCTTTACTATCAATACAAACTAACTTATACAAGCTATAGAAAATTAGTTTTATACAAAACTAATTTTAAAGGCATTATATTTTATTATTTCAAGACAGATATTTTTTATGCAAAATAAGCCAGGTGGTGAAAGACAAATACTGTATGATCTCACCTATAAGTGGAACCTAATCAACAAAACAAACAAGTGAGCAAAATATAACCAGAGACATTGAAATTAAGAATAAACTAACAGTAACCAGAGGGGAGGTGAGAGGGGATAATGGGGGGAAAGAGGGAAGGGTCATCAAGGAGCACGAATAAAGGACCCATGGACAGAGCCAAAGTGGGGGTAGGATCAAGGGTGGGAAGTGGAGATGGCTGGGCAGGGCTGAAAGGTGGAATTGGAGACAACTGTACTTGAACAACAATAAAAACATGTGAAAGAAAAAGATGCCTGATCACATCATCACTTAATATTAGAATTGGAGAGAATTTGAAGGGAAACCGAAGCCCAGAATATTGAGACATTATTTTCCTGAATCATCCTTTCATTAGTTCATTAAACAAATATTTATTCAGCCTCTAGCAATGCCAAATTTATCTTGAATAAGGTAGGATAAAATAAATTTCTAGATATCATGTTCAGGGTAGGCAGCATTCTAAGAGAATCCCTAAGATTCCTATCCTCTTATTTACACATCCTATAAAATCTCTTTAGTGTTGGTGGACGATTGAATATGATGAGAATTATTCCCATCATTAGGTTACTGATCAGTTGACTTTGATTTAAATAACAAAAACTTACCCTGGTACCAAAGATGACGTAAACTGCCACATTTTGAGAGGAGGTGGCCACATGGTAAAGACGTGAGCACGGCCTCCAGTGCAGAGAGCAGCCCCTAGCTGATTCAGCAAGAAAACAGGGACTTCCATGAGAAAACAATGAGGAAATAAATTCTGCCAATAACTAGTAAGGTAGGAAGAGAACCTTCAGCATCAGATGAGATTATAGTCCTGGCCAGTATCTTAATCTCAGTCCAGTGATGTCCTAAAAAGAAGACAACAGCTAACACCCACTTGGACTTCTGACCCATGAATGCTGTGAACTAATAATTTGCGGGGGCTTTTTAGTACTGAAGTTGTGCTAATTTGTTATGCAGCAATAGAATACAAATGCACATACTTAACAGCCAGTATGTAAGAGGAGAGATGAAAATTTTGGTCTAATTTATATTTTTCTAGTGGTTTAAAGATAAAATAATGGCTCAGGAGAGAATAAATTAAAACAAAGGGATTTATATTGAAAGAAGAAGAGTTGAAAAAGGAATAATAAAATAAGGGTAAAGAAAAATGTCATAATTATAAAGTTTGAAAAAATTAGAAGAGTGGGAAGCTTTGGTTGGACAGCAGGCTCTGGAATGCATGAGTGAGGTGGCGACAGGATCTAAAAGCTTCCACCAGGGCCTGACAATAGAAGTTGACTGCTAAAGTGAAGTCCATGTGATGATCATTGGGATGGAGCCATTGAGTTGAAGTCATTCATGGAGATGGCAGGAGTGAGGAAGAAATAAATTATGATCCAGATACCATCATTTGTCAGTGTGAGTAAAAGGTTAGCAGAGGTCTATTACTGAAGGGAGAGTGTTATGGGCTGAATTATACACCCCCAGCTGCCACCAATTTATATATCAAAGTTCTAATACCCAGTACTTCTGAATGTATTTAGAGATAAGGTTTTTATGAAAGTAGTTGAGTTAGAATGCAGTGTTTAGGGTGGGTCCTAACCTAATATAACTGGTGTCATTATTAGAAGAGATTAGGACACACAGAGGCACAGAGGTAATGCCACGTGAAGACATAAGGAGAAGATGCAGCAACCTACAAGCGAAGGAGGAAGACCTCAGAGAAATCAAGCTGCTGGCTCTTCAGTCTTGGACTTCTAGCCTCCAGAATTGTGAAAAAATAGAATTCTATGGTTTAAACCACCCAGCCCATGGTAGTTATAATGGCAGCCTAAAACGAATACAGGACATAAAAGATACTCATTGATAGGCCCCTCAAACATCAGAATTTATTTATAAAAAGTGTATTTATTCTTACATGTTTAAACTTCAGTCACCTTCAAAGTACTCTTCATTTGATGTAATATACCTATCAAGATGTTTTTTCCACTGCTCAAAACAGTTTTTGAAGGCATCAATTTTGATGCCTTTTAGTGTTTCTGCTGTTTTTTGTTTCACCTCTCCCATACTGACAAAACATTCCCCTTTGAGGACTATTTTCATTGGGAGGAAAAGGAGCTTTGGACAAGATCAGGTGAATAGGGAGGGTGGAGCATGGGGGTCATGTCATTTTTTGGTCAAAACCTGCTGAAAACTCAGCACAGTATGAGCAGGTGCACTCATAAATCACCCATCATGAAATGCACAAACGTGTTGAAACAGTCTTCAAAAAAAATTCACTGAAGCTGAACCTCAGCTGGTCCACTGATATAGATGGGATCCTAGAACACTCACCTAATTGGGGAAGACTGCCCTCCAGAAGATAATTCCTTTTTTTTTTTTTTTGCCCTCATGCCCCTTATAATACAACTTTTGACCCTACAGTGGGTCTTGGCTAACTATACCAATTCTTGTTTGTCCACACTTGCACATAATCAGAATCAGTTATAGGAATAATCACAAAATAAAATAGCAGTTTTGTGGGTCCCACTTTTATCCCTTCTTAATTTTTCCTTTGCAATAAGATTTATCTTTACACTAACTTCCATGGATCATTAATTTTGGTTCATCACTGAACGTAGGAGGCTTTGATCCTAGAAAACATATCATCACATATTAGCAAAATACACAGAATTTAGGGGGTTTGTACAGGAGACAGAATAATTTTTTCAAAGTTGTATGTTTAAGTATACAATAGCTATTGTTTAAGGGTAGCTAAGAAAGTTTGATGACTTCTATTCCATTACCTACTCTGAAAAAAACATGGTAATTTTATTATTTTAAAGGTTCTCACAGGCTTTAAAACAATGCCTTCCAGTACCCACTTTTCAAAATGTCATTTCAGGTTGGCCCCTGGCTACCAGCCTCTCATCACTCTAAAAGAGAAGATTAATCCCCCCAAATAAATCCTCCATTATATTGGTAACTATGGCCCAAGATGAGAACATTTTTCCCAATGTATTTTTTCCCTTTGGCTTGAAGCCAAAAACAATGGCTCAGTAGAGAAGGAACTAAAAGAAGATTTATATTGAGAGAAAAAAGAAATAATATTGAAAAATGAATAATCACACTGAGGGTTAAGAAAAGTTGTATTAAGAATAAAGTTTGGGGAGATTTCTGGTGTGTGTGGATGCATGTGTGTGTAAATCCATACATATTTATGTTTACTTGTGTTCTGGGTCACAATGTGAAGTATATTTCTTATATTTAATGCCATAATATCAATACATTTAATGTTAAAGTTCTCTTTCATGTTGCAAGGGGAAGCAGATTTCTTCAATTAAAGAAAGCTCATTATCAGGATGTGCAACAGGGCCTTAAATTGGAAAGCTTCCACTAAAGCATCAATCTATATATAATACATGCTTCATTACAAAGGCGGTGCTCATCAACAACAAAGTTTTGGATTAACTAACCAAACACTGGCCATTTGACTTTGAACCCTGTTACTATTAGCAGCAGTACATGAAGGTCAGAGAGTACAGAGGATTTCCTTGGAAGGAACGATTAGGATTTCAGCCTCCCCAGCCCATACACAGGCATGTCACATACCCGAAGCCTTCCGTAATAGCAGGGCATACCTGCACTTTGCTGACAGGTCCAACATAAATGTTCCGGGGGCATAAACATGAAACTTTGGTAGAAATTTCAGTCTGAGTAGTTTTTTAAAAACCTAAAATGACCCCAGTGGACTATGGAGTAAAGCTTTGGGAGCAAAAGTGGAGAAGGTAATGGCAGTGGCCCATTTAAGGAGATGTCCTATCTACATGAAGAGAGTCACAGTCAGATTCAGCCAGACAATCTCCAGGGAATCCACAAAAGTGCCCCCATGTGAGTCAGCCTTAAATATTTGCCAGGTCCTGAGAAAATAAAACCCTGTGGCATCGGTAACCCCACAACAATAGAGAGAGGGAAATATGCGTTTACATGCTGGGCAAAGAAAAGCCAGGCAAGGCGAGGAAAGAGAAAGACCACACATTGTTCCATTGCAAGAAACTGGTTCCAGGAAGTCCTTAAATTGGAAAGCAAGTGATTGAGAAGATTTAACTTTAAATCTAGTGGTAGGTCAAAAAAAGAAAACAGTCTAGTGATGGCTCTGGTTATTACACACAACCTAACTTTTCAACTGCTTTACTGAGGCAATGCTTGCAGTTTAAAGTGATTATAGGACTTTCTTTGGAGCAATCAGAAATGTCACGGGCCTGCCTAAGCTGGTATACTGGAGCAAGAAGTGACTGTTTCCACAAAGCACATACACAATATTTTTGTGTGGGGAATACAAAAATAAAGTGGCTTTTATAATTTGTTTTCTTCAAGTCCTGCTTTGGTTAGATACATAAGAACATAAGGAAGACCTGGGGATAGTCCATTTCCCTGAAAATATAATTGTCCCCAAGGGAGCACAGCAGCTCATTTTTAATGCCTCTACTTAGCCCATCACGGGAAGGGTGTGGCCACTACTCACCGACCTGTCTGTACTGGCTGCTTCCAGGCCTTCTCTCCCTGGGATCTATTTTTCACTCATGCCCTTTGTGCATTCATGGTAGCTTCATTGCCCCCTGGCTTTGGTATACTGCTTCTGTGTGAGCATTTCGGTCTTCTGCATTCTGTACTGTTAGCTGTCCTCTCTCAAACCCTCCAAAACCATGGATTTCACCAGTAACCAGTCACTATTCAGTATAGGACCTTTTCACACACTGAACTCTCCCTTTAAGTCACTTCATGGATGCCTTAGTTCAGAGATTCTCAAAGTTTTTGCTCTCAGTACCTCTTTATATTGTTACAAATTATTGAGGATACCAAAAATATTTTGTTTATATGGTTTACATCTCTTGTTAGTTATTTGTATTAGATATTAAAACTGACACATTTAAGAATGGTTTGCTTGTTTATGTAAAAGTGACAATAAAAAGTTATTACATTTGACATGACTAGTTTATTTCTATAAAAACCTATAATTTCCAAAACAACACATTTATTAAGAAGAGTGGCATCATCTTACATTTTTGCAAAACTCTTTTTGAATTTTCATACCTGCTTCTAAATGCAATCTGTTGTGTATGTTGTTTTAATTGATGTATATGAAGGAAATCTAGCCTTACACAAATGTAATATTGGAAATGGAAGGACCTCATGGACCCTCTCAAAATTTCTTTAAGATGCCTAGGTCCTACACACACACACACACACGTGTATAGAAATGGAACTTAAGACCTGCATATTCTATTAATACAGTAAGTAGATATGACATACAATTATACATAATTATAATAAATGCCCACATATATTTATAAAATAACAAAATTGATATGATATAGTAATATTTCTCTCTACACATGATTCTTAAAATAGCAAAAGAACAGCGAGCAGAAACTATTTTGAAAGGCTGAGGTGTAAAATTTGTCTACAGGCATGGAAGGCGCAGTAGGCACTGTGCTTGAGGCGAAGAATTTCAGTTTGTTTCCTTGTTTCCTGTCCTGTCACTTCAAATCAAGTTCTCAATTTCTTCCGTTAAAAGAGAAGTGGGGGAGGGAGCCAGCACTAGAGTCCAGAGTCCCTCAGGATTACATGTTCTAACATTTAATCATTCTCATACATCAAGTCAATGAAGCTTGTACCTCCCAGAACTGACAATCTGGTGTTAGGTTAATACAAGAGTCCTAAGAATCCTTGTTCAGATTCCCACTTAGTGATAATGTGTGATAATGGATTAACGGAGTAAAGTCTCTTCAGCTAATGTTTACATAATACGTATACACGTGGTTAAAATCTAGATATCCCTGGAAAAACAACAATTACTTTCATGCTTAAGGTATTTCATGACTCTTTACAAATCTAAAGTGTCACCTGTGTGCTCCGTCTAGCTCTGCCTTGCCACCAATGCCTTGACTAAGCACGCATGGTTTCAGCTTGTCTGATGCACAGGTAATTCTAGTTTGTGAGTGAGGACAGCTCACCACTGAGTCATGTCACCTGCCTCCAGCCCTGAATCTTATTTTCAAGCAGTGATTCTTAGATCTGCAAAATGTCGTCTTTGGTTCTGTTTGTACCTGACAGCTTTGTTCTTTGAGCCATGAAACTATTCAAGTACTCTTTTCTTTTCTGTCCTTAGCAAGTGACCCAGGCACCAGGGCTGCCATTTCCTACTGAAAGCTGGAAGACTTGAAGCCCAATCCTGCCAGTCCTTGGGGACCGTGCAGGTAACTTCAGTATTAAGTCCCACATCCCTTTCAGAAACTGACAGTCATTAAGGAAATGGTTTGGAGGGAAAAGACTGACATTTTGTAAATAACCAAGCAAAGAGTCATAAAAGAAGGAACTTAAAAATAATTCCCAGCACGACTTTCTTTGGTAGAGTAAAACCAGAGGCCAAGAGAAGGTTTTGGGTTTGGTATCTTCCACGTGCCTCATAGGACCCAGTACTGAGAAAAAAACAGATGTCTTATAAGGAAGAGAAAAAATGACATGAAACACGATATATATAAATCAGTGCTTGAAAAATAAACCCAGAATATGCTTCTGAGTGATACTCTTGGCAAGTACAGAGAGAAAAACAGAGGGACAAGTAGCAAACTAAATCTAAACTATCATACCAATGATGATTTAATTAGGTCAAGGGCATTTTTGCTTATTTCAGACTTGAAATTTTTCTTCTATAATTGGTTTTCAGTTTAATGCATTTGCAAAAAAATGTACTTTATACTGCCTTAATTATTTTATTTTCTTGACACTTGAAAAATTGGAGGCTCCGACATCATTTTAAATTAAAAATGTATTTCACTTCTCTTCTATGCAGATTTCTCCTGTACTTTCTGAACCTCTGTTATGTACAAAACTTCTGTCAACAGCCCCCAAAGAGCCACACTCAGCATACACAATATAGGTCAGCATGGCTTATAACCCGCTCGAGGTGCAGATCAGACAATTATACTCCTTGGGAGTACATCTGAAATGAATTTTGAAAGGTCTGGAGGTTTTGTTTGGCAAAGAATTGAGCAAGAAAACTCTTGGGCTTCTTCTCAGGAATTTTCCTGAAGGGAATGTTTTTTTGAGTGTGTGTATGTGACATTTAGAAATGAAAGTCAAACACTAAACCTTTGGTAAGGTCTACATTCTTCTTTATCTGAATTAGCTCATATTCAGAACATCTGAATAATAATATGGGCATAATGTATATTTTAGAAAAGAATCAATAGTGGGAGGTTAGTTCCTTAACATAAGTATTCTTTTGACAACATGGCAGCTAAAATTCTAATTTATTATTAGTAAACGAATAGCTACAATTTACAGAATTTTCATTATTCTCCAACAGTCTTTTAATCCCCATAACAAAACTGAGATTCTATTTTTTACATCTCTGAACCCAATTAACATTATGTTTAGAATAAGTAACAACACAATAACAAAATGTCCTTCATTCTTCTTATACAAACACAGAAAATTGCTGGTTTTATAGGTAAAAAAATGACAAGTATCAAAATCTCATATGGTTTATCTTAAATTATAAAGTGAGACTCAACAATAAATACATTCATGGATTTTTTTCTGTACTTGTATTTTTGTTTACAACCTAAATGCATCATTATTTAACTGCTGGCTACCAGTGTTACTAAGAACACATATCCCATGAAAATTGTGATTGCAATGATCTTGAAGAAAAGAAAAATTGTTCCTGTATTTCTATATTTTCTTTTTAGCTTATTTTTTTAAAATAATTTAAAAGCTTGGTACATTTACACAATGGAATACTACAAAGCAGAAAGAAAGAAGGAACTCCTACCCTTCACTACAGTATGGATGGAACTGGAGAGCATCATACTAAGTGAAGTAATCCACCAGTGAAAGACAAATACCTTATGGTCTCACCTATAAATGGAACCTAATCAACAAAACAAACAAGCAAGCAAAATATAACCACAGACGTTGAAATAAAGAACCAACTGACTATAACCAGAGGGGAGAGGGAGGGGGATAAGGGGGGAAAGAATGAGAAGGATCATCTGGGAAATGAGTGAAGAACCCACGGACAAAGCTAAAGGGTGGGTAGGATTGAGGTTGGGAGGTAGGGGTCAGTGTGATGGGGCAGAGTGGTGGGGGTAAGTGGAGACAACTGTACTTGAACAAACATTTCTTTAAAAAAGAAAAAATAAATAAAATTTTAAAAGGAAAAAATAAAAGCTATTTTTATGTGGCAACTACCTTAAGTGAAGATCATAATATCTGAAAAAATTAGGAGGTAGTGAATAGAAGTTAAAATAGAATAAATATGCATTTTATTTTTACTCATCAACATTAAGCAGTTCATAACTTTTGCCTGTGTTCATTAGTGGTTGTTAATATACAATTATGTTAAAGATTTTATGCATCATAAGAAGAAACATTCACAGCACTTTTGTTTCCAAAAATATTTATACAATGTCCCCAGTGCAAAATATATCACTATGCATAATTTGTTCTCTATTTGACCCACATATAAACCTATTCATCAACTCAGGAAACATTCATTGAAATTCCAGTCATTATGGTTGTAGAAACAAAGCAAAATAAGACATGATTTCCATCCTCAGGGAGCTAAAAAAGAAATTTCACAATTAAAAATTACTTTAGTGTATTATCCAAAGGCACAAAATGTTGAACTTTTAGGACTGTATGAACATGGAATTAAAGGCCTTTTAGAGAGTTTTTTTCCACGGGAATTCTTCATTCTTTCATTCATTTGTCATTTCAACAAAACTCCAAATTAGCATCTGTAATTTGTTAAAGCACTGCCTTAGATGCCAGTGAAACAAGGAAAAAACACACACAGAGGTGTGATATTTGTCCAGAGGGTCCTCACTTTTCAAGAAAGGCAGCATAATGCTGTGAAAAGAACATCAATTTGGAATCAAATAGATTTAAACTTAAATCCCGGTTACTCTACATATAATCCATGCATCAGTGGATAATTTCCTTCTTGAGCCTTTATATTCTTTGCAGTAGGATAGAAACAATAATAATGTGTAGGGTTGATAGTTTTTAAAGATGAGTTTGAGTATCTTGTTTCCACCGACAACACAAACAGGAGGTTATTGCTGTGGCCAGGAGACATTTTATTGGGAGGCTATGTATGTGGAACAGGACATGTGACTAGGACTAACTGTGATTACATGTGCTCTCTTTCTTTTTATCTCTGCCTCTTTTTCCCTATTCACTCTTTCCTATACTCACCAATTAGAATGTATCTATTTTAAAATATTATTTTGAATAATACAAGGAAGTTGACATCTTTCCCTTTTAATTTTTATCTTTTTAAAATCTTCCCCTGCTGTATTTATATGCTCACATCCCCTGCATATAGTAGAGCAGACAACCTATATTTGATAACATCATGTGTATTTAGTGCACCTCATATATAGTTAATATCTATGTTTTTTACCCTGCCCTTTCTTGAATAAATTATTTGTTTGCTGAACTAAATGCAGCAATTGACAGTTCAGAATTACAAATTATGCTTTTATGGAATCAAGATGTAATATGGAAAATTAGATGTCACTTTCATCATTGTGTCTGCAACACATACTCTTCTGCCTATCTGCACCATATTTCAGGCACCAAATTCACTCATAAACACAGATGTTAAAACCATGAAATAATGAGATAGTATGAGTAAACTACACAGCTATTCAGCCAGTGCTTGGCACATAGTATCTTTAAAAGCTGCCAATAACTAAAAAACAACATTGATTAAACATTTATCATGGGCTAGTAATATGTTCTTAGCTTTAATTGAACTATCTAATTAATTTGCTTACATGCATTATATCAAATATTACAACAATTACACAAGATAAATCCTTTTAAAAACCATTTATAGAGATTAGAAAACTGAAGCTAACAAAGATTAAGCCAATAGAAGTAGGAAGTTGGTTAAGCAGAATAAAACAATTCTACACAGATCTTTCAGAGACTTGGAAATAAAGAACAAACTGACAGTGACCAGAGGGGAGAGGGGAGTGGGATAATGGTGGAAAGAAGAGGAAGGGACAAACAAGGGAACATGAATAGAGGACTCACATACGGGCATGGACAATGGAGGGGGAGTTGACTGTGGGAGTAGAGGGGGACTGGGCAGGGGAGAGCAGTGGGGAAAAGGCGGGACAATGGTAACTAAACAATAATAAATTTTAACAAACCTGTGTTATAACTCTATAACTGAAAATGGCATTATGTATAATGATATTTCTGTAAAAGAATCCTTTTGTTCACTGTATTCAGGAATGTGTTGTTTCATACAGAGAAATGCATTGTAACAAAGAAATGTGAATGCACTCTATTAAATTACTTGAAATTGGGATGTTGCTGAAGTTTATGAGGAAAATGCATCCAGAGGAGTCTACTACTCATTCTCAGCCTGTTTCTCCTTCCCTGAAAACAACAGTGCAGGGTTTGAACACACTTAAATTGAATTCATACCAAGTGAGATCGGGGGACACTTATCAGCAGAGACTACAATTTCTAAATACAAGCTCTCCTCATTATGTAATGATGGAGAGCCATCTAACTTTCCCTTTATAAATGATAAACCATGTTCTTTTGAAAGATATTTGATAGTGTCTAAAGTAAAATATTATAAAACAAAAAACTGACTGATCTATCTGCTTAGATAAGTGCTTCTAGGAATTTTGAAAGTTGATATCAATATTCTGGCTTCAATTATTGAAAACTGACAATAAATCCTAAAGTTGCAAAGAAGTCTGGACTTCATAGAAGTACAATGTGTTTGAGAGTGCTCATGAAAATTTAAAATGTTTTCATAGTCCCTGTACTATCAGAAATTAGAACCCTGGGAAATTTACTCATGGACCCAAACTTCTCCTCAGAATCTACAGCCCCATGAAAGCACTTGAGCCTCCATGCCACAGCAACTGTGTGTTTCTTCACTGCACCTGATGAGGCTGTAAAACAGCCTTATATGCACGCACTTCTTATAGTAAAGATCTCCAGGAAAACTTCTTAATTTAACCAAAATCTCAGAAAGGTTATAGGTAGTGAAGCTTCAATATAAACTTTCAGAATGTAGGCTCCATTGGAGAAGGCTTTGCATAAAACAATCACAATCCTGAGTAAGGTAAATAGCACATTCATAAAATAGATGTCTTTGTTCTTAGCTCTTTTTATAATTTTAAAACTCTTACTTCAAATGAATTCTTGAATGATAATTATTTAAGCACTTTAAAGAAACTACATCAAGTCAATCTCCAATTATCATATTTAATATTCCTTCAACCCAAATGTCTTATAATGATATAAATGTATATGTGTATATTTATATGAATATTTTATGTAAATACTTATGTATTTATCTACCAATCACATATCATTTATCTCTCTACATAGTGATTGTATATATCCAAAAAAACCCTAAAAACAAAAAAAAATTCATTCTGAGAAATTCTTAGAAATATAAAGACATGGAATTAGTTAAGATAAATAAGAAAATCAAATTCAATAGCTGGCACATAGAATGGAGGAAATCAATAAAAAAAAATTCTCTCTCTCTCTCTCTCTCTCTCTCACACACACACACACACACACACACACACACACATGCACACACGCACAAGGAGGCAGAGTTTCCAGAGTAATTCCAGGGAAATTACCTAGTCAATCAAAAGGAAGGTAACCTAGACAAGGGTCAGGATTAGCAATGGTCTAACAGATACCACAACAATGACGTTGAATGGTCTCACCTTTCTGTTACTCTCCTGCAAGAAATTCTGAAGTGCTGAGAGGGAGGTGGAATATGAATTGGAGGAGGACTCACTCATGATGCATTCAAACTATCAGCATTAGAGATAGAGAACATTGTCCTTGGTAACTTAAAACACCAAACAAGGACAAGGACCTATAGCCCTAGAAAGAAAGCATCCACTTCCAGTTTTATATGTTTCTATTGCCTATAAATACTAGAAGACTATGCCTGGGATGTCAGTCTGTGCTGTGGAATAACACAGTTAATTTTCCATTATGTCAATGGTAAGCATGAGCAGAGAACACGTGAACACCAAATAATACGTGATAACTAAAACCATTTAAAGAACCATTTCTTAGAATTGAACGCAGGACCCCACACTATAAAGATGCCACACTTTAGAGTGCCCACTTATCCTGCTAAGTTTTACAAATTAAATAATAGGAAGCACACACACCTTTTGTTCTATGACCTCAAAACACAAGACAACTATGTCTGAAAGTTCAAACAGTGAAATTTTGTGGGGTTTGCTGCCAGAAACAGACTCTTTATGTGTGGTAAGGGTTTGAGGTATAGAATCACTAAGGTAACAGAAGGGGAAAAATATTATTATGTTAATTCTTTCTCTCAGATATCATGAATATAATAGAATTGTGGATAACGATGTATATTGCCAAGTGTTATTTTTCTTGATTCTCTTTGTGTTTCAGTGTGTAGTTCTAGAAGTATTCACAAATTGATATTTGTAACTGAGAAATATTTTTATTTTTATTCATATTACTCTTATAGTTGTATATATTTTGATTTAACTTTAGTATGTATGAAGCCCAGTACTAATTCTTTAATTGATAATTTGATAAATATTGAATCCCTTAATTGTGAATAGCTTGATAATTGTGATAATTTGTTTTTATTTTTGAAATTTAAGAAATATATTTTTAAAATTTTTCAGAGAGAAAATGGCTATTTGGAAATATGTAGGATATAATTTTAGAAATCAGTATTTATATTTATTTTCACTCAAATTTGTGCTAAGTACATACCTAATTCTTTATACTTAAAATACAACTGTACTTTAATTTTTAATCATTACATCAAACTTTTTTTTTAATATTTTATTTATTTATTTTTTAGAGAAGGAAGGGAGGGAGATAGAGAGAGAGAGAGAAACATCAATGTGCGGTTGCTGGGGGTTATGGCCTGCAACCCAGGAATGTACCCTGGCTGGGAATAGAACCTGGGACACTTTGGTTCCCAGCCCGCGCTCAATCCACTGAGCTACGCCAGCCAGGGCTAAACTTTTTCTATAAAAGACCAAATATGAAATTATATTGGCTTTTCAAACTACGTGTAGTTGCTGTTACATATTCTTTATTGTCTGCTTTTTATAAATCTTTTAAAATACTAACAGCCTTGTTAGCTGATAAGCCAGTACAAAAACGGGCCAGGGGCACATTTTGCCTGGGAGCCGTAGTTTGCTGACTCCTGCATTAGATTACTACTATGGATAAAATGTACATCATGTGAACATCCTGACTAGAACACAAGATTGATAGTTTTGTTCACAGCAAGACAAACAGATTTTATTTTAAAAATGTGTAGCAAATGTGTGATTTATACATGTCTGTAATTATTATCAATGTGAACATTGCTGGCCTCAAAATGACCCTAAATATCAACATCTATAATAATAATTATATAGTGATCTTAGATATTTTACCAGCTTTACTAATATAAAAACCTAGTGTTACATACATTTTTCTCATTTTATCTTTCTAAAGGTATGCTTGGTAAGGTAGGAGTATAAGGCATAATTAATAGGTTGTTAAATTGATGTATAACTTTTAAATATTTAGATAAATAGGCCTCCATTTGTACTCTTGTCTTGGATGAGATAAAAGTGAAGGGAAGGGCTAAAGCCAACAAATTAAATAAGTAGAATTGGTACCTTAGAAGAATGATTCTATAGGGCAAGCACACATGAAGAACAAAAGGAGTATATTTAATATTTTCAGATAAATTTGAGAGTGTATTACATCTGTGACATAAGAGTGACAACAAAATGTTCAAAATCTTTTTTTCATTGAAAAAATACAGAACTTTTTCCTTCTTCAATTCCATAATACAGCATTTATTTAATCATGGCTACACTGTTAGTCATGATCCTACAACTTCACTACTGTTGCCCATGAAAAATGGCATTCCATGACTTTCAAAACTGATTACAATGATTTATCTGTGATGACCATAAACACAAGTCTCAACCACTATGTGTAGAAAAAACTGAAAGATAATTTAAAATCTAGTTTTATTACATCTATCGTTTGGAATTTTATAGTAAAAACATAGAACAGCTTATCTTTCAGCCATGTCTTCTCGTGAACTCTTTGTGCCACAATCATTATAAAATTTCTTGCTTTTCACAAACTAATATCAGAGAGGGGGGTAGGCAAAAGCCTTATGTTCTCTATAGAGGGGATTAAGAAGCTTTCCATTACACAAAGAATTTTTGCTCCCCATCTCTTAAGTCTTAAGATTGACTTAAGAGAACATAACGTAACCATATTGCCTGGAGGCAACTGAGAAAATCCATCAGTAGGACTCACTGGTGTTACGGAACAATGGCCTTGATGATTTGTGGAGATTATAGGTATGACTAGTTCTGGAAAACTGATAGAACCTGTGCAAGGTGGCAGGTGACCATGTTGAATGACAATGTTGCATCTGCACAGTGTTAAGGACACTTGCTAATACCACTGCTACTCTCAGGTGATATAAACAAGAAGAAAGACTGTGGTCAAAACATACACTGGTGAGAGCTGATGCACAGACCCAGAGAGAGGGCTCATCCCAATGGACAGCAAAAAAATGCTAGCAGACCAAAGCCCAGACCTTGGACTCTCTCTAGTGACTAAGTATCACATGAAATCAGCATGTCAACACCATTCTGGTGGTATCATTTTACACAAAACAGTTTACTGTTAAATAACTACTACTCTAGCCAGTGATGTGATTCATTCATCAGACCAGCTTCTGGAAAAGAATGCCAGCTACAGGGTCCAGGAAGACTTTATAGGCAACTGGTTGACCCCCACACATGAAGTAGTAGTGGCTTAGACATTATCTCATAAAGAAAAAAACAGAATTAGAGCCAATGAAGTTCTGATCTTTGCCTGGAGGTCCCTGCCTAGATATTTCTACCATTTCCAGACAATTTCAGACAGTCTCAGATGCTGGAGAAATGCTTAGTAGGCATTTCTTTTAGTAGGCATATCTGGGGCCCACACAGGACCATTAGGCCCACACAGTACCTAGACATCTTCAATTGAGGCATGCCAATGTGTGGGATTTCCTGAGATTCATGGCCCAGGCCAGGGTTCTGGTTGCTTGGTTATAAATATAGTATGGCGTTCAAGGGAATCTTAAAACCTTTTCAATTATTTATATGGACTTTTGGCTGTATATGTAAAGCTCTGATATCATAATTTATTATTTTATTTCTTAAAATTCCCTTGAAGAAACCAACCAAGCTCAGTTCTGTTACCAGTATCTATGAGTCAGGGAAGCAGAACCATTTTGAGTATTATAGAAATAAGGTGTTTATTATAAAATTAATCCTTACAGAAATGTGGGAGAAGTTTGGCAAATGATCATCTGTAATGGGGATTAGAGGGAGCAGGAAAATGTTCACTGACTAGTACTCCTGAAACACTGGCATGGGTACTCAAAGAAGAACTTTCAGGGAAAAATCTATAAGCCAATCATGATCAGCAACCACCATGGAACCATTAAGGGGGAGTGTTGAAGAGGGCCGTGAGAACCTGCTGTCTTTGGGGAACCATCATCTCTGTGGGTCTGTGTCCAAGCACCTATATTAAGTTCACAGCTGCTATTGGCCATCGGAACTACAAGTCAGGAAGACAAGCTGAACACAAAGTGGAGATGCAGAACCGGGACTGATCAGGCACTCCTATAGCTATGCAGCAGCATATTTATCCACAGTGAACTTCTGAGCAAGTGTTCCTGCCTCACCATTGCCTGTGAAATGTCATGAAAGCTCCTTTCTGACCAACTCTAATCCACAGCATACATATTAAAGAATAATGTCCTGGGAAATGAAGTGACATCATGTAGCACATTCCAGCATACCTGGGTCAGTGCTAAAGCAAAGCACTGATGACATTTTTCTCCATTTCCTCTAGATGTTGTTTTTGTTGGCTCTTTTTGGAGAGTTTTCCAACTTTAAGCTCATCTCTTATATTCCTGTGGAAAAAGAGAGAGTTGATGCTCCTCAAAAACCTCAAGAAAACTGTCTGATTGGCTTGCAAGTCTCTCTTAACCAGTCACTCTGTCTAGTGGAATGATATATTCTGTTTGGCCTAAGGCACTTATCCCTGCTGTTGAAACTGTTGATGAGGTCAACCTAATCCAAGCTCAAGAACTACTAGTATACTTTCTTAGACAGCTCTGTTTTCCCATGCCAATTGTGCCCTGCCCCACTTGGCTGAGAGTATAGGAGAAGTGATACCGAGCTTATTACACTAACCAAAGAAAAGCTTTCAGTGCCAATGAGAGACAAGTCTTTATATTCAAAGAATTAATTTAGTATCATGCAAGATTAATGTTAACAAACAAACAAACAAAGCACACATGTATGCATCCAGATGAACTCTGGGGCTCCAAGAATAGAAATAAAATGTAACATTTCTACAAAGGGAAAATAAACTTCCCATATGGGACTAATAATTAGGTTGCCATCAGAAGTTCAAACAACTAGATTGAACATTAGAACCCAGTGGAAAATAATCTTTAAAGTTTTCAGAAGTTTTAACACACTACCGAACTAAAATTTACGTATGCAATATAAAGGTGACTTTGGATATGGAAAGGCTGAGAAAAGTACCATGTGTCATTGTGTTCAGAAATAATTACACCTGGATGTACTCCTGCATAATGAAATTAATGTGGGATAAATGAAATAGTGCTGGGAGGAGAAATTAATTAAAATAAGTAATTATTGATCCAGAATATAAAAAAATAATTTTTATAATAAATAACTTAGACCACAATCTCAGAACTTGTGTTAGACAAGATGCAGAGAATAGATGGATTATTGTGGCTGCATTATTTGACCCAAAGTACAGATGCTACTTTCACTGGGACTTGGTAAAAGAGAATGGCAGAACATCATGTGTTGAGTAAGTGTTGACTATATTCAGCTACAACTTGTGTGGATTAATCAATTTTCCCTGACAAAGCAGTGGGTAAAACAGAAACCCTTAATCTAAATGCAGTGGTTACCCACTGGCTGGTTAAAAGATGATGTTAATTGAGGAGCTGTAGAATGGATATGTACTCAAGGGAGCTCTATAGTTTATTATTAGTACTATATTTCTTCTTAATTCATTAGTAATTAGTTGGCATTTTATTAGAGAGTGAATGTTCCTTTCAATATCCTATGGTTGAGTACTGCTAAGACTTAAAGTGGAATTAACTTGGATAGTTTTATTCCAATAATAGATTGCCCTTTTCCTCCATTTTCTTTTTACTATTATCTAATAGAATAAATTTATAATCAAGTAGGAAAATGTGGTATGTAAACATAAAATGAGAAATAAAAATACAAAGCCAGGCATAAAAGCAGTTAAGAAAGTTTTACAAAATATGTTACAGAGATGGGAAGTTGCTAATTGGAATTACAATTCTCCTTTTATTCTCAGTATTCACAGTCATGATTTGTGAGTCTTAGCAAATGTTGACTTTAAAAGTGCTATTAGGACTGGGATAGAATAGATATTATTCATTTCACTTTTTTTCTGCACTCTGTGAATACTTAAGATACTTTTATGCATCTAAAATAGATAGCTCTGACTTATTTCTGTATTAGGAAGTTTCACATTTCCCATATTTTTTTGTCTTCACTGGGTCACAATAACTTTCTAGTTGTCTCAGGCAAGGCCTCTGCTGTGATATATTACAGCTTCAATAAAAGCAGGGAAAGCCTTCTATGTCTAATTTAAGAATAAGTATTTTATGTTTGTAGTTAGTGTTCCCTGTGGTATATTCAATAAAACTAGCCGAGCAACCATCTACCTAAAAAAGAAAAAGGAAAGAAAAGAAGAGGAAACACATACACACAAAAGACTATTCATCTGTACAAATTCTTCTGTAAAATTTCTTCACATGGAGGCAGAAAGAATAATAACAATTAAATAGCCGGAATCTATGTAAATATTCATAGTTAAATCTATATCTTGGGGGATAATATGTAGGTGATGTGTTTTATTCTATTGAAAGATTATTGCAGCTTCAACATTTTTAATGAAATATTCTTCAAAATGTGACATTTTTCATAGCTGATTCACTCCACATGGGGTACCAAGGGTGTCCAACCCGCAGCCTGCAGGCTGCATGCAGCCCAGAATGGCTGTGAATGTGGCCCAACACAAAATTGTAAACTTACTTAAATCCTTTTTTATCCTAATCGGTTTTCATTAGTGTTTGTGTATTTAATGTGTGGCCCAAGATAATTCTTCTTCCAGTATGGCTTAGAGATGACAAAAGTTGTGCATACCTGCAAGCATATTTTATCTGCTGTTAATCTTGTTGGGGGAGCATGTAAGTGTATTTATTTTTCAATTCTGTATACGGAAATGCATGCAGTGCCATAGTCCCCACGCTGTTTTCCTGAGATTATTAACACAACATTGATTGTTGGGTTATATCACTAGTCACTTAGCATAAAAAGAAATTGATTGTTTTACATTGATCACACTAGCCACAAATGAATTTTGGTGAACCATAGTTCTTACTTTATAAACCAGAAATATTGGGGTTATGTAGTACAATATTAAAGAACTTAGTGAAATCCTCAAAAGAAGGAAATGTCAAATTTAAAATAAAGGAGAAGCACACCCTTCACTGCAGCAGGAAAAGCGAGGCTGAGAGGGCAGTATGCATTCTCTGCAAGTCCCCGTGACTGCGTGACTGCACACATAGCCTTAGCGCGATGGGGACTCGAGGAAATACCTGGTACCTAAGGGGCTGGCCTCTTAGAAATAGAGAGATAGATAGCTAGAGAGAGGAAAGAGGGAAACTGAAACATCCATCTCCCTGAGGGGCAGCAAACTCCAGTGCAGACCTAGAAAGATACTTTTGTTTATCTCATAATTACAAAGCAGCTACTCAATGTTTTCACACTCAGAAAAGTTTCTCCCACCACAAAAAGTATTCATGTAGTCTTAGTGTTTGTTTGTTATCAACTGCTATGCAACCAATGGACCAAAAATAGTGGCTTAAAGCAATGACAATGTATTACTTCTCATAAGTCTGTGTGTTGAATGGCTGCTTAGCTGGGTTATTCCTCTGATGATCCTACCTGGGGTATCTCTTCACTTGCAGACATCTGGAGGCTTGATAAGGGGCTGAATATTTAAGACAGACCTCTCCTATATCCGGGGCCTTGCTGCTGGCAACTGGTTGGCCTTTTTCTCTTTAGCCAGTCTAGCCATTGGAAAGGAAGCATTCTAGTAGGGCAAAGGAGGAAGCTGGAGATTCTCTTGTGACATAGAACTGAGTTCTCATACAATACTAACTACTACATTCAATGGGTCAGTCTAGATTCAAGGATGGGTACATAGATTCCATCTTTTGATGAAAGGAGCTACACAATCTTGTGGCAATGTGCTATAATCCAATCCACAGTCTCTTTCTCCATCTCTCTCACTTTTTCACTGTTATTTGCATATTAATACATAAAGAATGAAGATTTTAGCCTAAGACAGGGGTTAGCCAACTTTTTGTATAAAAGATTAGATAGTAAATATTTCAGATTTAAAGGAGTCTTAAATTCTTTGTCACAACTATTCAACTCTACTGTTGTAGGATGAAAGCTGTGATAGACAATACATAAAATAATTGGATGGCTATATACCATAAAAGTTTATTTATAAAAGCAGTGGGTGGATCTGGGACATGGGTGGTTTACTGAACCTTCATATTATGAGATGAATTGTACCCCATCTCCTAAAAGGAAGTCCTGTAGATGCAGTTAGTTAAGATTAGGTCATACTGGGATAGGATGAGTTTCTAATTCAGTAAGACTAGATTCTTACAAGAAGTTGACCATGTGCAGACATAGACACAGGAGAACACAAGGTGATAGAAAGGCAGAACTTGCAGTTTTACAGCTGCAAACCAAGAAATGCCTAAGACTGCTACACAACAACCAAAAGGTAGAAAAAGTCAAGAAATTACTCTGCTAGAGATGTCCGAGGAAACCTTTGCTGTTACCTTGACTCAGACTTCTAGCCTCCACAATTGTAAGGAAATACATTTCCGTTGTTTCAAGCCACCCAGTTTATGGGACTTTGTTCTGTATTTGGCAGTGCTAGGAAACTAATATACTTTGTCTCTTGTGTAATGTGGATGAACTGAAAATGTTATCTTTTTTTCCTGTTTATTTTCTTTATTTTATCTCTTGGTTGCTTATAAATCTTAGGCAATACCTCCCTTCCTGAAAACAGGATAAACCAAAAGCTTTGAAGTCTTCCTTTCCTGATGTAAAAATTGACAGTCTATTCCAAGCCTTTGCTAACTGATGGCATCCAATGTGATCAAAGTTTTCCTATGAAGAGTTCTTAAGGGGTGTTTAACAGGACGTTCTGCCCTTCCTACCTAACATTTACATTTCAACAGAAAATTTAAATTGAGATATTTACTAATTTTTCTGAAATGTTCAATTTTCAGTAGCATTTTCCATCCATAGCAAGATTTGTTTCTGGTACCTCAATAGATAAAAACTAAGTCTGGCATGATTGAAGCTGACATGGGCAAACTGAAGCTTTACTTCTTTCTTTCTGATGTGTTTTTTTTTTCATGCCATTGTAGACTTTTCAATGAATCTTAGACACTTATTGAACAGAGTTGAAAAGAAATGTTTTTTACAATTTAATAATTAACTAAATGCTTTGTCTATCTCTCCTTTTTTCTAATGAGAAATGCTAATTGCAATATTGTCTCTCTGTGTGCCAGGAGGCAGAACCACTGAAGGTCCTCCAACAGTGGACATGTTCCTGGCAGCAGCAACTCAGTAATGTGTATGTTTGAAAAGCTAGTTCATTCTTTTAACTACTGGCAATATGCTCCATTGGAATGTGCTCATTTCCTAAACATTCCTTTAAAACGTGGACATGCTGTTTTTAATCAAGGTCCTTGAGAATGTCTTACAGAGCCAATAAGTATAATGTGTTTAGAATGAATAAATATATTCTGCCTAATTATATTAAAACAAATTTAGCTAATACTAATGATGTTGCACAATTTTATCTACAAATAAAGAGATTATTTTTGAAATACAAATGTATTTAATTATATACATTTGCCCTCAGCAAGAAGGGAAGGAATGCAGGTAATTTAAAAGCAGTCTAATATATTTTTTAAAGAATCATTATATGCATGCTTTTAGATGAAGTCATGCCTTTTTTTCAGAGATCTTTACTTTCATATAATTGAAGTACTCCTTATCAACCTGGTTATGATTTCTTTTTCTCACTCATATATCTAACTTATTTCTATCCCACCGTCCTACCTTCCTTCTTCTCTAACTTTTGTTTTGCACATTTATTTACCACTCCTGTATTGAGCTGGAGCTTAAGAAACATGGAAAGCACTGTTAATGTGAGATATGTGCAGAGATAATAACATCCATTCATGTCTTCTAAGGCATATTAACTGGCTGCAACCAACTCTGTTTCAAAGGGGATAACTGGACGGAGGGCAAGTAGAGAAGAAGGGCATAAATTAATTCCAATTCACAGTTAAAACAAGTCAAATATTTTAGAAATTGGATTAATCAACATCATTCTATGAATGTCTACCTAAATTGCAAAAACTGTTTTTATATTTGTTTAGATTTACAAAGGTCATGAAAATTCCTCTCTGTTACAATAGTTTGATTATTTTTATTTCTTAAGTGAGTTCTCTTTTATCAAAAACATTAGAAAGATCTCACAAGGCTTTGCACTAGCTGCTAGCCCATTGTCCTCAAGATTGCAGGCATTTTTGGCTCTCCACCTAAGAAGCCCACTGTTCTCTCAGGACTAACTACTCCAAACTGGTGTATGCAAGGAAGTTAGAATAACAAACCACCTGGACATTGCATCACTCTTCCCAAATCATGTTCTGCCCATTCCTCCATGTTCGCTTGAACTCCCCCTAAGCAAACATTTATACTGGTCTATGCCAGAGATATCCAAGTTAGTGGTATCTGCTCCAAATCCAGTGGACTTGGACACTCTTTTTTCTCTACAGCCCTCTTTTTTCTCCCCTTCATTTCAGTTAATAAAATGCCTTTGGAACAAGCAGAACAAAGAACTGTCTTGTTCTCTGTCTGCCCCGAGAAGCATTTTTCCCTCTAAGATTTCTATTACCAGGACACTGGGAAACATTAACATATGCATTTTTTTTAATCCAGGACTAGGGACCACAAAGACAGGGGTCTTTTCTATATTGATTATCATAGCATAGCATGGTTATTAAAGATTTAGGCTCTATATCTGTTTTCAATTATTCTACTATATTCTTAAAAATCATCTACTTGATTTTCCTTTCTAATAATATGGCATCTCAGACCTCCCTACTCTGTCTCTTTCAAATTAAAGTATTCATGGATGATTATCTGTTGGGAACCGCCCTGACTGGTATCAGGAGCTGAAACCCCCTACCTAGGCTAAGGCTAAGGGAACACCCTTGGAACCGTAAGCCAGCAAGGAGACAAAAGCTTATCTCCCTGGCAGGAGCGCTGCTTCTGCTGCTTCATTCATACCTGAACCCCAAAGCTTGGTTGGTTAGCCAATGATGGGTAAGATTCCCCAAGGGGGGAACGATCTAAGACAGGCATGATCACGTGGGAGGCCCCCCAAAAGAAGGACTTTGGGGGCTGCAGCAAAAGGGGGTGATGGACCCTCCCTCCTCGACTTTGACAAAGCCTGAGTTCTCATTGTCTGGGAGAAAATCTCCTTATCTCTTGGTTGCCTTAGTTCCCATGCTCCACCTAAGCCTGAAACATTGACAGGGTGGTGCAGCTCTGTGCTGAAAAGGGCGGATTCCCCAGGTAATCAGGCCTAAGAAAGAACATGTAAATTACTGTGACACCTTCTTTGTTTAGAATGCTCTCAGATGAATGAGAAGGGTCCAAGGAGGAAGTTAGTTTGATTCTCAAAGTCTTACAGCTTTTTGGCCCTGACTCAAAATAGACCCTCAGACTTCCTTGTTTTCTACTATTCCTTATTTCCTCATAATGACTACTGTACTTTACCTGAATTATTATGCAAAACGAGCCCAATAAAAGCAGGTTTGGACGGTAAATCGACGCGCTCCCCACTAGAGGGGGTGGCCATTCCGTCCCTACTTCTCCACAGAAACTAGTCTGTCTCTGTGCATGTTTTTTCTCGTGTTTTGTCGAGCCATCCACAGCGTTCCATGATCACTGCTGGCCAGTGACCCACGCATCAATTATCAGCATTCAATTTTTGGGAAGACTAAAGAATGTAACGCCAGGTTGTAGTAGGTGTAATTTGGCCTCTTTCGCTCCTATATTTTCAACAATAATGTAAATATTTATGATCAATTTTTATAAAACATTGATAATGTATGTTATTAGTTTCCTTGTCATTCACAAATTTGATAGCATTTGCTATTGTATAGTGTTAAGTGGAATGGAAATATTATGTTTGCATGGTTAAATCACAGAAAATCATTTGTAAATAGGCCCAAACCCATTTTACCTGCTTGTTTTCACTTAAAGTACAAACACAACATGCAACATTTATTTTTTTGTAAATTTGTGAATATCATGTACTCAGCAACATATGAAAATAAAATTGAATTGAAATTTATTTTTATTCTTTTCTAAAATATAACAGCTGCCCTTTGGGGTGTCTGTTGATACTGACATGGCTCTAACCCTACAGACCCTGTGAAGGAATACTGTCCACAATGTCCTGTCTTCAACAACCTTGCTCAACTCCTATAAACTCATGCCTGCGGCTTCTTTTATGGAGTAACTCTATCTCTTTTTCTGCTGCTTTCCTACTTTCCAGCATTATTTTCTTTTCCAAAGAACCTTGCCTGTGTTCTCATGATGTGCCCTAAGTAGGACACAGCTCCAGTTTTGTCATTTGAGCTTCCAGCAATGTTTTAGTCTCAAGTGCTCTAAGGCCTTGATCTACTTTCTGGGCATCCAGGGCACCTGTAGAGCTCTCCTCCAACACTGTTATTTCAAATGAATCAATTAGTTTCCTATCGAGCTTTTTTACTGTCCCACTTTTGCGTCAGTACATAGTAATTGGGAATACAGAAGAGTGGATGATCCTAGTCTTGGTCTCAAATGACATATCTTTGCTTTCAAGTGAGCTTTTCTAATTGTTTCTGTTACAAGCCATAGCCTTCTCAGTATCTTAGCTGCAGTCACCATTTGAACTGATGAATGCACCAAAATGAGCAAAATCTTTAACAATTTCATTGTCCTCATTTTCTATGTCAAAGTTGTGTATTTGTTCTCTAGCCATAATATTTTCTCCTTGATATTCTGATACAGTCATGCTGTGGCGCTTTGTTCACTTTCATCAGAATTTATTTCAAATCATTGTTACTTTCTGCCAGTAAGATGGTGTCATCTGCATATCTTAATCATTGATATTTCTCCTACCAATTTTCACTCCTCTCTCCTCTGAGTTTAGCCCAGTTGTTCATATGATTCATTGCATTTATGCAAGTAATATGGCTCTTTGATGCTATAAATACATGAAATACAGTAAAGAAAACTAATTGAATTTTTTAAAACCACTTGCAAGGCTCAGATCAGGTATTTTTCACATCAAATTAACAGGGAATGTCTGAGCTAGAAAATGAATCAGGATGAGACATAATAATATAAATCTTAGAGATTTAAAGGGTACATTATTTTTAAGAAAGTAAGAAAATTATCTTGAAGCACAGTTAATTAGAATGTATACAAATCTTATCAAATAAATACTAAAAAGTTTTGAGTAAAAATACTCACTCCTGAAACTCTAGAAATGGGAGCATGAAGGAATGGGCGCTTTATATGGACCACTGTAATGTCATCGACCAGAGTCTGTGCTGGAAATTATTTTTCCTCTTAAACTCCTCTTTCTAGAAATATAAAAACTTCATATATAAAAAACTGTCCCATGAAAAATAATCAACAAAGATGAATTTTTTTAAAGATTTTATTTATTTATTTTTAGAGAGAGGGGAAGACAAGGAGAAAGAAAGGGAGAGAAACATCAATATGTTGCCTCTCGCATGTCCCACACTGGGGACCTGGCCTGCGACCCAGGCATGTGCCCTAGACTGGGAATCTAACCGGCAATGCTTTGGTTCACAGGTGGGCGCTCAATCCACTGAGCCACACCAACCAGGGCATGATTTTTTAAAAATAACAAAACAATTATAAGTCACCAAAAATAAATCCTCAGGAGCTATAAAATGGAGAGGAAGCAAGATTGCTGTGTATGTGACTTTGGTCCATGGCTGCTGAAATTTCTTGACTTTGAAATTCAGTTTTGGTGGATATGCAAGGTTGTAAAGACCATAAAGAAATTGTTACACTAAAAGGTCCTGATTCATGCCTTCAGCTGTTGTTACTTCCAGCTTCATTTCATACAATAGTCAATTCTTCCAGCCACAGTGTCTTGTTCCTTCTGTTTTCTCTAGCGTTTTCTCAAGCACACTTCAAGATGCCATAAAAACTGCACATACACAGTGCACTCTTATAGAAGAATATGTTATATTTTACATATTACATTATCTTATAGTTTATTATACATATTCTACTTCATTTATATATTGCATATTATGTATTGCACTGCATGGTTGTATATTATAAATTACATAACACACACAACACATACACATACATGTATACATGTAGTATAAGTATTTATGTCATGTGTTCTATATTCTATATTAAGTACATATTATGTATTATGTATTATCTTTTTTCTAGAAAATGTTGAGATAAATACTATTTTAAAATGAGCTGTCATGTGACATTAAATGAGGTATGTATGCAATTCTAACGAGCTTTTCTCTCACATCAAGTTTTAGAGGAGTAATTATGCTTTTAGTGGTTATCATGCTTCTGATTTTCATCTTTCACTAGAGAGAGTCTTCTATCTTTCAAAAAGTATTTGAGATTGCTTAAATTATTATTGCTTATAATAATAAGTGCAATGTTAAAGGGTTAGTTAATAAAGAAGGGATTTGAGTAAGGGGTGGAGCATAGGGAGGTCAAGAGCAAACTGAATGTGCAGAAATGTTTTCATAATGCTTAACATATTTGCTGGAGTTTGAGCACAAAGTTGTGCCTTGCTTTACATGTTGCAAAATCAAACAGGGAACTATAACCAGTGCTCATAAAATAAAAGCAAAGATATTCTGGGGAAGCATAAGTTTATCCTAATTTTGAAAAATGTCTAATAGTGTTCTTACAATATGTTCTAAATATATCAAATTACATTCACAACTCAGTCTGATGTGACTGATACTCAAGTTTTTTGTGCTTTTCTGTAGAGGGTTGGTGTAAGCATGGCTCTCAGAATCATGGATCTTCTTAACAGAGAAATTCCAGTGTCTACGGCTATGACACAGAGAAAGAAGTGCTTTGCCTTCTCATGACTGTTCTGCCAGGTATTGGTTACACAGTGCGATGGGTAAAAAAGCTCAGGAGAAAAGTACTATTTGTATAGAAAATTAAAGAATCTCCACTTAGATAAATGTTTACCTTACTAACATTTAGGATAAGAATTATGAGCAACACCTTCATGCTCACATATCCCATACTGTTACATGTGAAGATATTCTGATGGAACAATATACAGTCTCTATGTAGAGCCAATATGGTGAACTGAAACTGTAGCCACTTTCAGCAATAGTGAAATGTCACATCTTTACATGTGTAATGGCTGTTTGCATAGATTCATATACTATATTATATATAATTATAACTAAAATATGTTAATTATATTTCTCTGCATTTAGACTGCACACATCTTGAATATCTGAGGAAAATATGACATAGAAAAACCTAAAACATAATGCTTAAAATGGTTATAGGAAGTAGCTTAATAATCTGAAAAAATAGTAAAATAGTAAATATTACCTTGTAAAACCCTTGATATCATAAAATGTGTGCTGTTATTCATTGTTTTTAATGAGTAAAGCCTATGCCATATTTCTGGAAGATTGTTATAAGTTGCCAGTGAACTACCTCATTAAGCCCTCAACCAAAATGATACATCCTACAAACACCTTGGATGCTTGAAGAAAAAGCTCTTTGTTTTCACACTACCACTTCTAGCTTTGATCTCACTCACCATTCCACATTACTTCCACATTACTCACAATGTTTCTAAAGTGAGGTTCTGCCTTCAGTAACAGCCTTTGTTATATGCAGCATATCAAACCACTGGCTTCTATGCATGTCAACACTGCCATAAGTTGAACCAACAATATCACTTACCACTAAAAATAGAAATACAACTAAAATAGTGGAAGGTTTACAACATATGAAGGTAGACTGATTATGAAAACAGGAATTTCTAGGTGAATCTTCTTGCAGACTGAATGACATTCCAGAAAAATCATTTAAATTAAATTAATGTGGGAAATTCTATAATATACTGTAATGATAGAATATAATTGTTTTTGATAGATTCCATACTAAACTTAATTAACTAATTGTCTAATTTCTGTCCCCATCCATATCTATCTTGTTTATCATCAAATTAATGTAGTACATAATAGAGACTTATAAAATCATTGTTGAGTGAGAAAATTACTTAATATTATTTGTCATCCTGTGGTAATGTCTTCTGTCACTATATTTTAATTTTATGATTCCAAGTGTTTAATGCAATGGTACAGATATTTATACAATATAATGGTAATGGTAACTTGAATTTGCAGTCAATCAAAATCAATTTTTCCTTCTCATAAACTATTGCCATATTTTTCTTCTTAGGTCCTAATGCGCTTTTCAAACATAAATTATTATTATGTGATATTTTAATACTATAAAATTTGTTTCATTTGGAACCCAGTGCTGTCACCCAAAGTATAAATTATCTTTCTCATCTGGGTGATATATGAAATACCTGCTATTAGGGTCATTATTCTAGTCAAAAATAAGTGGTGAACACTGCAGAACTGAAGGAAGACTCTAGATTCTGCAGAAAAAGTCACTTTGCAGTTAGCCATCTGTCCATTATTTGGTACTACTTGAATAGGAGCATTAGGCAATTATAAACTTACCTAATAGCATGCTTATTTCATCCACTTTTACTCTTATTATTCATTAGCATTTCAGGAGAGAATTTACCTATATTTCTAGATTCCAGATTCAGAAGCTTAAAGACTAGTTACTAAGTTAAGTAGGAGAGTACAGCATGATTAGATTGTTGAGAAATTTTAGACAAGTAACTTGCAAAACAACTGATAATGGAGGTCTGAAGAGCATCATCTGTGTGGTCATATGAAACTGTAATTAAGTATAGATAGTGCTTAGTGTTAGAGCATTATCTTCTACCTAAGATTTCTACAGTATAATAAATATTCCCTTTTTATATCTGCATAGCACCTCCTGTATATATTTTATTGAACAAGCGTTTTTCTCATATATCCCCATATATATTATTGTGAATAATATTTTGAATAAAAAGGAACTATTTTTGACTGATCAATACATAGAACTATAATTTCTTTACATATTGAAGAAGTATGATCTGAGTAATTCTTATGGTGTTGCCATATTTAAAAATATTTCTATATTCGGAGACTTCCAGCAAGATGGAGGCCTAGGTGGATGCACCGTACCTCCACGCACAACCAAGATTAGAACAACAACAATTTAGAGCTAGAATAACACCTAGAACTGATAGAGGATTTATCTGAATGGAAGTCGGACAGCCAAGAAGTTGAAGTAGACCTGTTCATCCAGACCGGTAGGAGGGGCCGAGAGGACGAGCCAGGTGGGCGTGAGTCAGCGGCGCTTGGAGGTTGGGGAAAACTTGGCATGAACTCAGCACATAACCCATCCTGGACTCGCAAGAATGCAGCGGTGGACCCTGAGTATGCAAGCGGCAGCTGGCAGACCCAGTGAGGCGGCGATTGTGGACCAGGGCAGAGCGTGCAGCCCAGGATCCCAGAGAAGGGTCTGAGATCCCAGGAAAATGGAACTACCGCCATTGTTCCCTCCCATCCCTGCTCCCACCCCCGCCCCCACATATAACGTCACAATCTAGCAACTGGGGTGCCCAGCCCCGGTGAACACCTAAGGCTCTGCCCCCCACTGTAAAAAGAGTGACCAGACTGGAAAAAAAAAGGGGAAAAAAAAGAGAGACAGGGAGAGGCATATTTCCAACAGAAGAACAGATCAGTCCCCCAGGACTCGGATCCTTTTGAGTGACTAAGAAATAGCCAATCTATCAGATGCACAGTTCAAAACACTGGTGATCAGAAAGCTCACGGAATTGGTTGATTTTGGGCCCAAATTAGATGAAAAGATGCAGGTTACCATAAAAGAGATGAAGGAAGATACACAGAGGAGAGCCAATAGTGAAGGGAAGGAAACTGGGTCTCAAAACAATACAGTGGACCAGAAAGAAGAAAGAAACAACCAAGCAGGAAAGCATGAAGAAATAAGAATTCAAAAAAATGAGGAGAAGCTTAAGAGCATCCAGGACATCTTTAAATGTTCCAACATCTGAATTATAAAGGTACCAGAAGGGGAAGGGGAAAAGCAACAGATTGAACACATATTTGAACAAATAATAAAGGAGAACTTCCCCAATCTGGCAAAGGAAATAGTCTTCCAAGAAATCCAGGAAGCTCAGAGAGCCCCAAAGAAGTTGGACCCAAGAAGAAACACACCAAGGCACATCATAATTACATTAGCCAAGGGAACAACGAAAGAGAGAATCCTAGAAACAGCAAGAGATAGGGGACAGTAACCTACAAAGGAGTTCCCATCAGACTGTCAGCTGATTTCTCAAAAGAGACCTTACAGGCAAGAAGGGGCTGGAAAGAAGTATTCCAAGTCATGAAAGACAAGGACCTAAATCCCAGATTGCTCTATCCAGCAAAGCTCTCATTTAGAATGGAAAGGCAGATAAAGTGCTTCTCAGATAAGGTCAAGTTAAAGGAGTCCATCATCATCAAGCCCTTATTTTATGAAATGCTAAAGGGACTTATCTAAGAAAAGAAGATAAAGAAAAAACATGTATAGTAAAAGGACAGCAAACTCACAATTATTAACAACCACACCTAAAGCAAAACCAAAAGAAACTAAGCAAACAACTAGAACAGGAACAGAACCACAGAAATGGAGGTCACATGGTGGGTTAGCAACAGGGGGGTGGGAGGAGGAGAGAGGGGGAAAAGGTACAGAGAATAAGTAGCATAGAATGTAGGTTGAAAATAGATAAGGGGAAGGCAAGAATAGTATGGGAAATGTAGAAGCTAAAGAACTCATAAGTATGACACATGGACATGAACTAAAGGGGGGGGAATGTGGGTGGGAGAGGGTGTACAGGGTGGAGGGGAGTGAAGGGGAGAAATGGGACAACTGTAATAGCATAATCAATAAAATATATTTAAAAAAACAAATATACAAAATTCAATGAAAATGAAAAAATATATTTCTATATTCTAGAGCTCCACTGACTGTAATGTATGTGTATATTAGATACCTCTCTAATTTGTTCTTTTTCCTGATTTTGTATAATCAAAATAGTATTTTTCTTTCTTTCTTTTTTTTTTTTTGATTTTCCAACCAATTGACCTCACACTCTTCTGCAGCCTTATGTTTGGAATCATAGAAACTTGCTTGTTTGATGCCTCTCTTTCTATAGTCCACTGCATGTGGATAACTTCTTCCAAAAGATCACTGGGAGCAGTGTTCTCTCATTAAATGTAGCAAATTTACTAATCTTTATTACATTATCAAATATCTCTTCTAGGGTACTTAAGTGCACCTTCCAGTTAGTTTCAACAACCAACAAACCAGGTTGCAGTCATAGCAGCCTATGCCAGAGAGAAAGATATTGGTAGGGTCAGTTTGCCTAGTGGTATGCTCTGTTTTCAAAGTTGATAATTTAGACATCCATAAAATTAATTTTTTCCCTCCCTCATTCTCATTTAAAGATTTAAAAAACTTATTTATTGATTGTAGAGGGAGAGAGAAAGAAAGACAGAGAGAGACATTGGTCTGTACCACCCATTTATGCATTTATTGGTTGCTTCTTGTAGGAGTCCAGACTGGGGGATCCAACCCACAACCTTGGTGTTTGAGGACCATGTTCTAACCAACTGAGCAAAGTGGTCAGGACCTCATTTTAGATCTTAATGCTATTTTGGTTTCAGTTAAAAAAAAAAGTGTATTAAGCCCTGGCTAGCGTAGCTCAGTGGATTGAGCATGGGCTGTGAACCAAAGTGTCACAGGTTTGATTCCCAGTCAGGGTACATGCCTTGGTTGCAGGCCATGACCCCCAGCAACTGAACATTGATGTCTCTCTCTCTCTTTCTTTCTCCCTCCCTTCCCTCTCTAAAAATAAATAAATAACATCTTTTTAAAAAGTGTATTGTTCATAAAGTCTCTTATGTGTTGGACAAATTGTTATATTATACTTCGGTGAATAAAGCTTTAGTAAATGTTTCATCTTTGGCTTCTTTGGTGTCACTTAAATAAAAGAGGATAAATCCAATCTAGCTTTTATCCTTTTCAAGTTCTAGAGCCCTTAGGGCTGAAAGTTATTTACATATCAGTTCATTTGGTAGTATGTTTTGTTTGTTACATGCACATTAAACAACAGAAAAATGTCAGAAACATTGAGGATACATGTAACTATTAAAATAATAAAAGTAACAGACAAATACATATCTTAGGTTGCAATGATGAAGAGGAAAATGGTAATCAAGGTAGATTAATGAGATGAATGATAATTCTTTTATGGAAAAGAATGAATTTCATTTCTAGCAAATGAAGAGGATATGCCTACTGAGAACACAAATAAGAAAGATCACACACAAAAATTGAGTGTGAAGAATATTTGTTCTTACCAGATAATGAACTAGATCTTGGTGATATGAATAATAATGACTCTGTTACTGATGCAAAGAAAACAAAAGAAAAGTTGAGAATAGGCCCATCAAAGTGCTTCCACATTAAAGCAAGAATCCATAAATTCTTAAGGAAAAGACAGAAAAAATCTAAAAATAAAAGATATAAAGGGAATCAATAACAAAGTTTTGAGAAAAGGATTGATACTTTTAAAAAGTTTTATTAGTATTGGCATCAGATATAAAACTCGTATGATTGAGGAATTCCTTTAGTTTAGTTGAAATCTATAATACTGATCTCAAATACAGACTACAATAGTAAATTATGAGTTATTAAAAAGCTTGCTAAATGAACCAATTACTAATATTTCACCTTTCAATGTATCTACCAATCTTCTTACAAATATCATTGGATATATATCTAATTTACTTAAACAGAATTCTTAAATCTAATAAAGTATCCTAAGTTAGCATACTTTTAAAAGTAAATATGTGCTATTTAAAAATATATATACATTTTCAAAAATGCAATGAATACATGAATATGAATAAAAATAAATGTCAAGTGTGTACAGAGATACAAAAGAGACTAAGGGATCAAGCAAAAAAGAAAAAGGGCTACTGGACATAGGCAACATTGTGGAGCAGGGGGGTGAGTAGAGGTAGAAGAGCATATAAGAGGAATAAATAGTAATGGAAAAATATAATAAAAATAAACTATTAATTAAAATAAAATAAAAAAGAAACTAAATTTCCTTCTGTCCTTGAAGAAGACAGGAAAAAATATTTCTATTCATGTGCACTGTTATCATGTTATTGTAGTTTGACTCTATTTCTGAAAAGCAGTTAGTAAGAAAATAAACCAAGCATTTTACTAAATGTTAAGAAGGTGGACATCAGGAAGTTCAGTGGAAAGATAGCTGAGATTTCAAGGCTGCTGTTATATCCAAAATGTTAAAGAGTATGGAAGATCAAAACTAATATTGCAAGGCTCAATTTTGAAAAGTTCTGGAAAAGTTTCCAGTTCCAGTTTGACTGTTAGCCTATGTTTAGCATCAACCAAAAGCTGAAAGGTCATTTTCTAAGATTTTGAGGAGACAAGGGTATTTGCTGTGTCATTCAGGAAGTGTGGTCCAGTCACCTGACCTGCTCATTTACTCAAAGTCCAAAGTTAATGCAGAAATCCTCCCTTTGAGGCGTAGCTCTACGTCCGACTTTTCATTTGAAGAAGAGATGGTGCTAGAGAAAGCAAACAAATTTACCTGCACATGGGTAAAGAAAATCCACTTCAGCTATCAGTATCAATCAGTTTCAGCCTTTCTTTTTAAAAAACAAATGCACAGAAGTTTGTTATTTGAGGAAAACCCACAGCACAAATGATAATTGCTGTAATGTCCAAAAAAACAAACACAAGAAAGAGTGAAACATAGATGAAGGGGAATTTAAAATAAACAAAATTCCTGCTGTCAGCAAGATAATGCTTTTAGAAATTAAAATATTGATGAATTGAAAAATCAAAAATAAGTCCTGGAAAATAAAATTAAGATGGTTTTCAGATTTTATAAGAAAAGAAATTTAAAATATGAGAGGTGGAAGTTTAGAGGCATAGAGGATAAATTTAAAAGGTCTAATATCTTCACAAAGGTTCAAAAGAAGACCATGAAGATAAGAGTGGATTAGCAACAATCAAAGATTTACTATAAGAAACATTTCTCAGCTGTGTGGAAAGACTAATGTTTAAATTGTATGGGCTCTCAAATTCTAAGCAAGATTTATTTACACATTTATTCAACAAAATCTATATTATGTCAACTATGTCAAACTTTTCTAGGAACTGAGGATATTATCTATATTGAAATAGACCCTAACCTAGGAAAAGCCCTTTGGATATTTCAGAACAAGGGAAAAAATCTTTAAAGGGTCTGGTAGGGAAAAGTGGCATCTACACAGATACAAGCATCCATAGTGACATTAGATTTCTCATCACGGTAGGTGTCAGAAAAAAAATATAACAGTGTAGATTTTAGAGCCTGAGGTCACAAGGAGATTCTGGGAATCCAAAGACAGAGGTGCTGAAGCCATAGTTGACAGTAAGAGCTCATGTTTCATATCTGGTAATAAAATCGAAATAGGTAGAAGTCCAACATTTGTCACTCTTACTTGGTGAATTCTGTCAGGTTGTGTATAACTTTGTCTGGGATGAGTGTGTGAAGATTTTCACTGTGCTTTCCTTCCAAAAGGACTAACTACTAAGACTTCCAAAACACATTAAAGCCTTTCTTCAATATATGAGAAACAAAAAGAATCTTTGCCTGATATGCAGAGTCCTCCACGATTTGACTTTTATTTGTCATTTCAAACTACTAATTTTTTAAAACAGTATTCAGTTTCCAAAGTGTGTCCCACATTCTTACTCCTCTGTGTCTTTGTGCATTGCATTCCCTTTCCTTTCAACCTCTTGACCACTTCTCATGGTTTAACATTCATTTAAAATGTACTCTAGTCCAGGAAGACCTCTACGATGATGCTGCTTTAAGTTAGATGCTTTCCTCCCTGCTTCCATAGCCCCTGATGTATATTTCTATATCAGGACAGGAAACACAAATACTTTAGGTTATTTGAAGGCAGTATGTGCCTAGTACATTTCTGCAGTTACACTGATTTGCAAATTCATTAGATCTAGAAAGTTCTAAATAGTGTTTAGTGAGTAAATGAATAAAGAAGGGCCTGAACTAGTATTTGGTGCTGATGGATAATGGGGGAAGTGTATAAAAACATCAGATTCTTCAGCTACATTCTATCCATTCAAAAGTCTCCATATTCTGCAATGCTTGAAAGGAGTGTTAAACTTGGGAGGAAGAAAATTTGGGAAGAAAAAATAGATTTTTAAAAAAGGATTAAGCATAAAGGTGTAAGACAAGTAATGGAGACTATTTGGGGGGTTCTGATACTGCTATTGCGGTTTCCCACAAACCAGGGGGCACTCAGTTGGTGTCTCTGTTCTGTTTGATTTGGATTCTCCTTCCTTCAGGTCTGATTGATCCTTTACTCTGTGAAGTGCATTTTCTTTTCTGTTCCACCAGATCAGCACTGGTAGTTTCAAGGCTCTTATTTTCATTTGAAGATCATTCTTCCCATTTAACAACCTAATTTCTTGAAGTTTGCTTTAATTACTTAGCCAAAAATTAATTGATTTCTACAAAGGCAAGCATGTTCCAATAATGCAGATTTCTAACTGAGAATCTAGGCTTCGTTGCGGCAATTTGCATCTCTGTTTTCTGTGTTTTGAGATCTTGCCAGGACAGGTGAGCAATTTGGCTCAGGTGTCACCTTCACGGGGCCTCCAAATTAGGCATTTGGTTTATTTCTAATGCAAACCTTCTAGTGGATAACAAAATTCCATTGCACTTTGTCTTCTTTGTGTATGTTAAATGTAAACATTTAAAATAATCCATGCATTTAATATTTTTGTGTTGTTATTTCTTTATTTTTTAAGCCACCAGGAAGTTCTAAGAATTGAGCAGGTACACGTTTTCTCAGCTGCAAAAAGTCCCTCCATAGTTCTATATCTGTGCCTTATGCTCAAAGCGATGTGATCCGCTATTTTGAAAAGTGAGAGAAAGTTATATTCTATTTATTTGATTGGGCACAATGACTTCCCTTTTGGACTTGACTTGAAAAAGCTTTGTTGTTGTATTATGTTGCTGCATTCTCTGTATAATATCCTGAAACCATCCCATTTTCAACAGTAATGCAGATATCCTGTTTGATGAATTGATACTCATAACAGGTAGCATTAAAAGTAGGATTGTTCATAACCCTTTTGCTTATTTCTTGTCGGCCATAAAAACTTAACTATATGTTGAAAAACAGAAGATAAATATTGAAAAAGAATTAATGGAGCCAAACATAGAGATGGTTTAATTGTTCTAGTTGGAGTTTTATTTATATAGCATGTAATTTATATAATATATAATATAAACATTCACAGTATAAATTATATAATATAAAATTTACTATAGAAAATTCAGAAGATGAAGTAGGTCTGAAGAAAACTCACACTTAGATCCCAATTCCAATCCAACACCATAGGGCTCATTGCTTTCTTCCCCTTTCCATAGTGAACCTTTCTGCTCTGCTCCACCCTCTGTATAACCAAGGTCTTGACCACGGGTCCTCCTTCATTTTGCTAACGTTTATGCCAAGTTCTTTACAGCCTCTAAACCACTTCTGCTTGAGAATGCTTGATTGTTGCCTTTTAATCAAAGGAGCGTAAATTGGTATGAATTTTGGGGGAGTGGCTGTTTTGCCTTAAAATTTCTTAAACAGTGGTCCAGTAATTGTATGTTTCTTGCTTTTTACTGTTTCTTGTTGGATTATACTCATAGGGTGTTTTTTTTATTTATGAAGTTCAGTTTAATTTCATGATGATGTATCTTATATTTGATTATTATATATATATATGTATATCCTTTTGCCCTTTAAGTTTGAGTTTTAATTTTATGAAAAATTTCCTCTATTACATTTTGACTATGTAATTTATTGTTTTATTCTGCTTTTTCAGAACATAATTTTATGTATGTGTTAGAATTCATTTACCTATCTTTCATATTTATCATTGTCTAATTATTATTACTCCTGAAATTGTGTTTATTAATACTAAGATAATTTACTCAGGCTATTTCTCTAGCATTTATATTTCTTTGTTTAGTTGTTGTTGTTTCTGATATAACCTTTTTTCCCTTGCTTTCCTGAGCTACTGAATCTTATCAGCTTATTGACTTATTTATTATTGAGTTCTTCATCCCAACTTTGCTATGTTCACATGCAGGTGCTTAAATAAAAATTGCGTGTCAGCTTGGTTAAAAGATTCAAAGCAAAATCAATAAAAGTAAAAGGCACACGGAGCAAATTCCCAATGAAATCAGCTTCTTTCTTTGAAGTATCCTCTCCCAGTGAGTCACAAGATACATGTTTGATTGCTCCAGCAATGACTGTGACATGTGTAAAATATTACTGTTACCAGGTACTAATTATCTGAGGCTTTTACTGAGGCTTAGTCATAGAAGCACCTTTGACCACGCATGTATAAAAGTTCTAGATTTTCAGAGGGAAGCCGGTGATGAGCACAAACCATATTGTTTATGCCAACAGCTTAAGCACAGTGAGGTATGACACAGTTCTGGTAATGGAGGGAGCCCTCCCAAAATCCAACTACATAGATCCTAACCACACAAGCAGGGCTTCTTAAGGATATCAGTGTTGGGCCTGTTATATTAACTTTTTTCTCAGTGATAAATAGCAAATTACCACACATTTATATTAGTTTACTACAATGGCTCACAATTAATAAAATAATTTGAATTGCATATATTATCCCCTTTCTTGACTAAAAGTCTTTAAATGCATTGTTGAATTCTAAACAACTTTTATCATAGTCACATAAATTTGGCAGGGAAATCAATAAGACTTTGTTGACTAAGTGAATGAATAATGAATACATAAGAAAATACATTTGACTAATGGTAGTATTAGAAAAGATTTGTATTCTTGAGTTTTAAAGGAAAATAGTTATTTTATGAAGAGAAATTAGACTTGTTCTATATATGTGTCCTCAAAATTCAAACTATTTTGAAAGGGTCAAAACTATCACTTAATGTAAAAGAAGCCTATAAAACTAAGTGCTGTCTGCAGACAGAAGCCTTTTCCTTGAATATTGTGAGTTCAAACACAGATTAGTATGGGATAAATGTTCTAGTTTATGGATTGGTTGGTTAAGTGGTAGGCTGAAGTAGATTGCCTTTGAAGTTATATTCTGATGCCAAAAGTTTATGGCAACTGTTGAACTCTCTGTTTAATCAACAGTACAGAGGGTTATGAAGGTAAGACAAGCAAAGGTTCTGCTTCTGTATGTATATGCAAAGTAAATCTCCTGCTAGAGGTTTCCTTACAATGCAGATTATAGAAAAATAATTCTGAAAAAAATATTTTGAAAAAACAATTGACAGCTAATTTATTTATCAAAACTCAGATTAAGTATTTAGAATGGTAGAAATCAGTGAAAGGGATGACTTACTGAAGATGACATTAGTAACCTATTATTCCATAAAAAGTTACCTATGGGTTCAATGTTTGAAGGAATTAGCATTTCTTGTCTCATAATTTGTATAGTCGAAAAAGAATTGTAAATGGCTTAGTTGGGTCTTAGCCAGAGTTCTCTTGTGAAGTTGCAGTTAAGATGTCAGATGGGCTGTAGTAATCTGTGGGCTTGACTGGGGCTGGACCATCGAATTCCAGAATGGCCCACTCAAGTGGTTGTTAACAGGAGGCTTCATTTCCTTGCTGGCTGAGGTAGGAGTTGTCAGTTCTTTATTATGTGGCCCAATTGAGTATCCTTATGATATGGCACTTGAATTCTCCCAGAAGGAGCATCTGGGAGAGAGCTGGAGGAAGCCATATTATTTTTTATGACTTAGTTTTAGAAGTTACACATTGTCATTTCTGCCATATTAGATCTATTGGAATTGAGTGACTAAGTCCAATTCATTATCCATAGGAGGGGTGGAGATATTTCTTAGTACTATTTATAAAAAAGTGGTACTAATATCTATTTACAGCTCCCACAATACTACCCTATTTCAATAGTACAAATGTAGTCTACAATTATCTACCAGTTTTTAAATCATCAAATTCTTGATTACTTGAAAATTTGAGAAATTCATAGTTCTTCAAAGACTTAATCATATTATTTAATACTTCCTAAATCAAATTCACATAAATGTGAGAAAATGTTTCCATCATCTGAGTAAAATGAGTAGCATTTATTTTGAGTCAAAATATATTGTTGTTGAACTAAATCTTTGGAATGCAAACATAAAGAGGAACTGGATGAATTTACCTAAATATTCCAATCCCCAATTCCTGACTTTCAAAGATAGGAAATCCTTTTTGTAACTAGCATAGATTTACCAGTACCTTTAAAAATAATCCTATGAAGAAAACAAAATCTAAACTAGTGATTCAAGCTAATGCATTACCCTAAAAGATTTATGGAAAAAGCTTAGTTCTTTACAGTTCAACCTACCAAGTGCTAAGTTCTGCTTTCAGGAACAGAAAAAGCAGACTGCAAACTAAGAGCATTATGAATGTGAAATATGGGGAACCCGTGTGTTTAGGCATTGACACAGATGACCAAGGGCTCACTGTAGATAATAAAATCACTCATGAGTCCAGGCAGTTTAACTTGCTTATAGTCTCACCATGTGGTCATGAGAGACAACATAAATAGAAAACACTCAAGGTTGCTCATAGAAGAAGGATTCTGACTTTACTCGTGGATGCTTAAGCCCCAGATGCTTAAACAATGGTATGGGAGGGATGATGAAGAGATATCCTAGACCTTCATAACCAATGCCAGTGGATTCTTAAACATTAGACATGTATAAGAAATGTGAGCATATTTATAACATAAACTGATAAAGCATGTAGTTATAGTATTAAATTTTAACAGGTTTTCAGGTAATGGAGTATGTAAGCTATATGAACACTGTTTAATGGGTAAAAAATGCTTCTCAAGGTAGAAATAAAAATTTACAAAAAAGTATAAGGACAACAATTTTTTGGTGAATACAGGTGACTGTTTTCTTGTGTTAATAGTATGTTGTACTTGTGTTCTGGGTGAGAGATTTAACATCTGTTCTCGTCTCTACATTTAAAGGTATGCATGAAGACTTTCATGCAGAAGTCAGAAGGTAGTCAGTTATAATTTAAGATTCAAGTACTAATAAAAAAGGTAGAGATTACAATTAAGAAAATCACTTCAAGTCACTATGGAGCCTATTACTAATGATTATGTAACTGGTGTAACCTCTGAATTTCCTATTTATTTCTTCAGGTTATTACAGGAGTTCTGCAACATCAGACAAACCTGCACTTGAATAAAGTTGCTGAATCAGTTATGCTGTTTTAATAGCACTACCCTAGTGAATTGAACAACTGCCAGAACACGTTAGTTCCTGCAAAAAACCATAAATATTCATCTTGGAGCTGAGTCTTTGGACATAAGTTAAATTGAAGGACTTAGGTCATTACCTGATATTTCAGACCAGGAAACAAAATAAAATAGATTTATCACCTCAGATATTCAGATAACATAAACCAAGGAAAATATTTTCTTTTGGATTATCCTGACACTGTCTTTCATCCTCCATTTCAGATTCAGGTCAATTTGACAAATATCTATCTTGTACACAAGACATTTAGCTAAATAGTTTTGAAATGTGGAGAAAAATAAGATTTGATCTTTGCCTGGGAAAATATGGGACCAAGGTGGAGACAAAATTTGTTGGGAACATTTTATATTGCCGTAGCTACATCAGCCACCTTTTTATTTTCTTAAACCAATTTGTACAGCCTCCTAAAAGTTTTTCAGTATTATTTTCCTATTAACGGGAGCATAAATCCTAGAACCAGAGAATCTATGTAACTGAGCTAAGAAACTCTCCTATTTTGTAATTGACTAAGCTTAAACTAAGTTCAAATCCCTCAGATTCCAGAACTGGCATTGGACAGTTGCTATCCATTAGTGGACAAGTCAATTGAATGTGGAGCATCTTTAAGAGTAAACAATAAATCCCTGGACAGATTTCAATAAGAATTCATCATTTCATCTCTCCTAATTTATAAAACTCATGAACAATATAGGTAATATATCATTATTTTATGGCAGTATTGTTATTTATATTTCAATGTTACATTTCCTGTATAAGCAATGTACAATCCTAGAGTTACCATATTTTTGGACCATAAGATGCACCTAGGTTTTAGAGAAAGAAAATAGAGAAAAAAATTTTGAAGCAAAAAATGTAGTAAAATATTTAATAACATAAATAACATAATATTTCAACAATTTAAATGTAAACAGAACTCAACAGTAGTATTAACAACCATTATTTCTCCCAAATTTGGTGGGGGGGCGGTGGTGAGTGTGTCTTATAGTCTGAAAAATATGGTATATGTAATTATGGTATATGGTATATGATCATAGTATATATTTTGTCTATATTTCTATTTTATTTACATGCCATATGGACACTAAACCTTGTGTAAATAAAATCATGATTTTAGTTAAGTAAATTTTAGAGAATTTACTAAATGTGCTGAATGACAAATTCTGGAGATTCTCATCTGAATTATCTGCAAAAATGTTTTGCCTAACTAAGTCATACACGTGAAGGAATAGTCCAAATGGATCTGAACACATCTTATACTCTGCCATGGTATAATTGTCTACAGCTGGTGTGCTAGTAGTTTTAGATAAATCAATTATAATTATAGCAACCAAATACAAATAATTATCTGATTTTGAAAACATTTTCATTCTGATTACATTTTATTATAAAACCAACACATTACAAAGAATCACTGCTATAAATGAATAAAATTGTAAGTAAGGCAGCCTTCTGATTTTGATTCATAATGGTCTTAATCCTAGCATGGATAATTTACTTCATCATGATGACCAATGAAATTATTTGTGTAACCCACACATATAAGAATGCCTCTTCATGCAGTAGTCTATGACTAAATGACTTAGATGTCTCAAACACTGATAGATACTATTCTTTCAGTGTCTTTATTATCTTTCTCATCTCCAAAAAGTTTGGAGCATGTATTAAGCATATGAAGTCTGTCCAAAAGTTATCCAGCCACATAATGTGAAAAATAGAGACATTTATTGAAGAAGATACAAGATGAAGGAGATATTGTTCATAGGATAATGACACCTCAGTCCCCTTCAGAGTAGGCACCTTGGGACATGACACAGTTCTCCCAATTGCCATTAGCTGCCCCATTGTATTTTCCTGAATCTCATCAACAATCTGAAATCTCTTCCCTTTCAAAAGTGGTTTTAGTTTTGGGAAAAGCAAGGAGTTTCGGGGCACCAAATCTGGGCTGTAGGGGGTGCTGAGTCATCTGGGTGATTTGATGTTTCGCCCAAAACCTGCATGACACATGGTGGATGAGCAAGCACATTGTCATGATGAAGCTGCCTATCACCACTTGCTCATAGCTGTAGCCTTCTGAATCATCTGAACAGTTTCCGCAGAGGAATGTTCAAGCTTAACACAAAATCTGATGCAGCTTTGTTTTTCTACTCAGTCATTTTTTGATGCAACAGCCACATAGTGCACATGCTCACTCAACAATGTCTACCACCCTCACTGACTAGTACAGTTAAGTCATTATTGTTCATACATGCACATTCAAATTCACTTTCATTGGCTGCCAAGTTACATCAATGTTGCACAAACTATACTAACAATGGTTAGACTTTTTCCAGACAGACCTCATATGTGTGCAGCTTTATTACTTTAAAAAATAATCAACTAAAAATGACTCCCTACAAAAACAACTGTCCTGAAGATGTAAAGCAGTTTTGACAAATACAATGTTTTTATGCTCAAATACTTCAGCAGGAAACAAATGACACTAACACAACTACATATAAGAAAATAAAAATACTGAACCGATACACAGTAAAACATTAGCTTTACATGGCTACTCGCTATACAGTAGTATAAATTATGATTCTGGCTGTATAGGTCTTTTACCTCTATTTTCTATGTGGCTCAGTAAGACTTAAACCCAGTAAGACTGGGTTCATCAAAGCCCAGCATACCTGTGTGTAAAGTGCTCAAATTGTCTCTAGGAACATAGCTGCCCACCTAGAATGCATTCTCTACTCTCACTTGATATTAGGTGTGACTGTGTAACTAAACTCATGAGCAGAATATGAGTCGATGTATCATGTGCATCTTTGTTTCTGGGCCTTTAGACACAGGCATTTCAGCCACCCACTCTCTTTCTCCTGCCTGTTTTGGTAGATATGTTGTAGGCAGTATCTCAGTCCCCACCATGCAGAAAATAAAAATAGTATAGGAGAGATTGGGGCAACAAGGACAGGAACCTGGTTCTTTGAAAAAGTGGAGCAGCGATTCCCTGATGATCTGGACTATTCACATAGGGCTTCCAAAGAAAAGAGGCAAAAAGTAGCTTTTTTTATAGTTTCCATATCCTTTTGGACTTCTACGGACGCAGCTTATCTGTTATCCTAACTCAGGTACATGGAAAGGCCCCTCTTTAATCCCTGGTTCCCTCATTGACAAAGTAAGTGTACTAGACTACAGGTCTCTAAAGTTTCATCTAAATTTAATATTCTATGAAATTGACTATTTTAATCATTAAATTGGGAAATAAAACCTGGAAAAAATTCATATTAACAAAGAAATTACTATAGAAATATAATGAGAAGCGATTACAAATTTTAAAAAGCCAATGAAGATAAACATTTATCTGTTATCAACAGACTTTAGTCCATCTACAGTCTTTTAACAGAACTCAAATCATCCTGCAGAGATTTCGCAGAGAGACAGGTTTCAAATTACCATGTTACTAATCACCAACCTTCTCTGGAGTGCTGTAGGAAATTCAACATATCATTCTGTGCAGACTGATTGGAGAAATAAGAGGGAAGAGTTTATGTAGTAGATTAAGAAGGAGATGCTCTGAGACTGTTAGGAAGTCAAAAGTGGATCAGAGTGATGTTATTTATGCTTTCAGGTCAAACAACCCATACGAGTAGACCAATGATGACACTTAGTGGTAATACTGTGACCTTGGGCAAATTACTCCACATTTCCAAATATTAGTTCTCATTGGTAAAATAGGTGTGGAAATACAATGCATCTCAGAGCATTGTTTTAAGAATGAAAAAAGACAATGTGCAATATGTAAGGCACTAAAGTGCCTGGTAAATGTAAGAGCTACATATTTGTACCTGGTAAATGTAATAAATGCTACATATTTTTGTTATGATAATAAGTATTCTTACTTGTCATAGCATAAATATTGTTATAATATGAGTACATTTTGTGCTCAAGTATTGTAGAATTCAAACACCAAGTAAAGCAAGCTGGCTATCTTCAAGGGGTTTTCAACAGCCTTGATAAAACAAGATTCAAATACAGAAAATTAAATCTTGATTAAGTAATAGATTATATGCTACTTCCTAGAAATTCAGTAAGTATAAGGAGGTGGCATTGTGGACTGATATAGGCGTTTGAAGAAAAAAAAACATTGAAAGCTAATACAAGAGACAATAAAGTCTTGTGTTGAATGTTATTCTAAGTGCTTTAACCACATGGCTTATTAATCCTCATAATAATCTGAAGAATACATACTTTTATTATCTCTATTTCATAGGCAAATGAATTGAAAGATAGAGAATTCATGTAACTTGCCCAAAGTTACAGGTGGTACCTGATCAAAGCTATATTGTAACTGGCGAACTGAAACTGGGGCCTGATCACCAAAGCGCCAAGTGACACTCAATTATTAGAAAAGATATATCAATGAATGAAAATGTCATGTCACTTCAAATAGGAAAAAAATAAAGAAAATCAAGAGAGAAGAGTTGGAGTATGACTTAGGTCTGAATCGGAGTGAAAACATTTCATTGAAGTAGTGGCTGAAATAATTAGAAATATCCATTTATTAAATCTTATAAACTTAAAAACAGAAAATGGTATTTGAATATAGAGAAATGTAATTTATAGCAGTCTTAAATTTTTATTGTAATCAAGCCGGTGTTGTTGATTAGTTTATGCAATTGTATTAACTAAGTCTAATCTTTGGCAGACCTGATATTAGGAAAATGAAGTACTCACTTTAGAATTCTGAAACTTTCTGAATTAGTAAAAATCAGGCCAGAAAACTGATAAGGGAACTTTCCACACTTTAATAAAAATAACGTTAAATTAAAATATTTCCCTCTTTTCAGCCCATTTTAAAGAAGTTTTCTGCATGAATATCATAAACTGGATAATGCAAGAATTTTCTTTGAAGAATTGATAAGCACAAAAAATATTGCACAAGTTTGATGTGAAGAATCTGCTTGTATAATGAAATCTGGCCCCCCAAAAAAGCCTTACTTTTAACTCAAGTTAACTTTATAAATCAAACACATTCTCAAGAGAAGGGAAATAGCAAATGTATCATTTTTTGGCAATGGTTTTACAGCTGAATATTTAAAGAGTAATTCTTGGCAACCATAAAAACATTTAAACATCAACACTGTTCTTTAAAAAGCTGACCAAATGACAGTTGAGCTGTGGCAATACTGCTGACTTTCCATATAAGAAATACTCCAAATGTCTCTTTGTGTTCTTTCTATGCTACATTAATAATTTGAAAATTATATCTTGTTTAAAAGTTTTCCCAAAGGGTTTCTTTAGTGGAAAAAATGTAAATAGGTGTTTAGTAACTAAAAATATAGGCATTTGAGAAGTCACTTTGGTTATATTGTATGATAAAAATCTTCCTTTGTTTTAGAAATGCAAACCAGATTACTCAATCATACTTTCAGAGAATTTATTACATATTAGCAAACTTCTGTTAAAATAACAAAATACCAAGGATGTCAAAACTAACAATGTCCATATTCTTTTTTTAAAAAAGATTTTATTTATTTATTTTTTTTTAGAAAGGGAAGGGAGGGAGATAGAAAGAGAGAGAAACATCAATGTATGATTGCTGGGGGTCATGGCCTGCAACCCACGCATGTGCCCTGACTGGGAATCAAACCTGCGACACTTTGGTTCACAGCCCGCGCTCAATCCACTGAGCTACACCAGGCAGGGCACAATGTCCATATTCTTGCTGAATTACTTTTCATAACTCTCAAACTCATATATCAATATTCATCAGTTTCTCATAATTTAAATGAATGAAATATCTCTAATTTATCTTTACTCATGATATTGCAATTAAGTCATCCTGCAACTCTTATCAGTGCTATTTAGTTATCTACAAATACACTAGTATTTTCAATAGAAATGAATATGTTCATTCAAGAATTGGGTAGTCTCTGGGCCATGGAATTTAACAAGACAGCTGTGATCCTCCTTCAGCAAAGGAAGCTTCTAGTCCATTGTGAAAAGTCCTTTTAACAATAGCAATTTAAAAAATCACTAATTAAAAAACTAAACGTGCTGTAATGGCATATTTTAAAAGACCTTAATAGGAAGTTTCCTAAGTTAGTTTTATATCCATATTTTTAAGGATTTAAAGGGAGCTGTAATTAATTTCTATTTCTTTATACTTTTTTAAAATTTTTGGATCAGAGAATTAGTTTTTAATATTCTACTCTGATTTCTTTTTATGTAAAATACCTGAATACAAAGGTGCCTAAGAAAACAGATCTATTTACAGAAGGCTGTATTTGAGTTTAGTCCAGAATCATTTAGTCTCATTGAGATTTATGAAATGTACATGTAAATGCCAAATTCTCATTACTAAGAGTAAGAGCTCAAAAAATCTTTAGCATTTACAAAAGATGTTTATCATGTGCTTCACTGTTTATAGCTTTGTTTCTATTCACATTATTCCAAATATTAGAGAAACATAGACAAACTAAACTTTAGCTGTGAGTAAATTTCAATAATTCTAGGCTTTGTATTTTGAGCTGTATTTGCCTTTCTTTAAAATAACTATTTTTTTTAATTTAAATTTAATCCAGATGTTGGATATTAAAAAATATTCTACTTTCTCTTCCAGATACTGTTTAAGAGGATTTACTTTATTCATGGAAAAAGCTTATCCATTTGTTTTTCTGCAGGATAAGAGGAGGTAGTTGATGCTTATCAGGACACATGTGCACACACACAGAACTGCAGAGGGTGCCTCAAGAAGAGGAGTGAAAAATATTTGCCTTGGGCCTCGCCTTGATTACTTACACAGTATCGGCAAGACCATCAAACAGAATTCATCCTGCTTTTCTTGTCGCAAGCATAGTATTAGTCTGATTTTCTTCTTGCTCTGTCTCTCTATTGTTTTGTTATCCATGTACCCATCCTGAAACTTAATGACCCTTATCATTCTCAAATTAAGTTACGTGAGGTGAGGCTCTATCTCAATTAACATATATCATGTGGAGACACTCTGTGCTTCAAACACTTTTAACACTCCCCCGTTTCAAGTTGATTCACAGCAGATTTGTCAGCCAGTCTTAAAAACTATTCTCCTGAGAGCTGTCTTTTTCTTTCTTTTTATCAAGATGCTACAATTTTTTTACTCACCTACTCAAAACTATGAAACTGTAGTATATTTATTTCTAAAGGCTGTTTTCCTATAAAGAAATAAGGGTTTATTGATTATTATTTAGTCTTTTTAAATTTGGGTAAGATGTATAGATTTTTGAAGAAAATAATAACATATTCTCCTTAACCTGGTTATGTTATTTTTTTAATTACTAGAATGAATAAATGTACTTCCTATATAAGTCAAATGTCAAACTTTAAATATTATCAAGTAAGTGATACAGTAAAAATAAAATAAAACAAATACTAAGCATACACTTACTAAAACACAAACAGGTGGAGGCATAAACCCAATTTTAGTGTCGTTGGCTCAAGTCAGGCTGTCCCATGGGATCATGAGAAAAGCGTTTCACGGACCCACACAGGGGAGAGTGTGGTGTGGCAAGATGATTTATTTGAGTAGAAGGCTACCCGTGGGTTTCCAATGTTTCATCTCCCTCTGCCCTGCTATGGAAAAAGTCCAACTGTGTTTTCAGCAAAGCCAAAAAAAGGGGCAATGTCGAGAATTTCTGTTTCATATTAAAGCTTAGTCCTTTGGAGCTCATGCAGTCTGCTGCGGACCCACACAACTAGTAGGCCCACACGGTTGAGCGTGATCCCAAATAAGAGAAAATGCACAAACAGGGTGAGTGAGGATCAGCGAGAGAGAGAAAGAGAAAGAGAGAAAACATTTTTTTTGTTCCCCTGGAGTTATAACCAGCAATTTATTCAAAATAACCAATCAACTTCCCAAACTTTGATGGGCCCACCCCCTAGCTAGACTGTTAGATGAACAGGCTTCTGTGGTCAGGCACCTCCCCCTGCACCATGTTAACTTTACTGCGCATGTGCCTACCTCTCCCTGTTTTCCCCCCACAATCTGGTAATGGAGGGTGAGCAGTGCTCCTTAGGGGATTTCCAGTGTTCCTCTGATTAAGTCTCCTCAGTGGCAGTCCCTTGGTGTATATAAATACTGCAGCTTTTTGACTAAGCAAGCAGGCTTATGCTCCCCAATTTATTAAACTCAAACCGTAATTCCCGTTGTTCTCTTATTAACAACCAGTTAACTGCCTATGGTAATACTAGTAGCATTGGATTTCTCAGTTGTTAAATAATCATGATGGAAAGTCATCCTTGTCAAAGAGTGTATCTGTTATAGTCATGTACATACACACAAATTAAATATACTACAGTACAGGCACACCTCAGAGATATCTCGGTTCAGTTCCAGACCACCACAACAAAGGGAATATCACAATAACATAAGTCATACCATTTCTGTGGATTCCCTGTGCTTATAAAGTTTGTGTTTATACTATATTGTAGTCTATTACATGTGCAATAACATTATGTCTAAAAAATGCAAATGCCATAATTAAATTATACTTCATTGTTAAAAATGCTAACCATCATCTAAGTCTTCAGCAAGTTATAATCTTTTTGCTGATGGAGAGTCTTGCCTTGATGTGATGACTGCTGACTAGTCAGGGTGGTGGTTGCTGCAGGTTGGGGCAGCCATGGGAAACTTTTCAAAAAAGACAACAGTGAAGTTTGATGCATCTAGACTCTTCCTCACACAAATGATCTTTCTGTAGCATGTGATGCTATTTAATATCATTTTGTCCACAGTAGAACTCCTTTAAAAACACTGCTGTGGCTTTATCACATAAGTGTGTGTAATATTCTAAATGCTTTGTTGGCATTTCAACAATCTTTACAGTATCTTCCCCAGGAGTAAATTCCATGTCAAGACTCCAGTTCTTGGTTTTTTCTTTTATCCGTAAGAAGCAATTCCTCCCTCATAAAAGTTTTATCATGTTATTGCAGCATCTTAATCACATCTTCATGATCCACTTTTAATTCTAGTTCCCTTGCCAGTTTGACCACATCTGCAGTTACTTCCTCCAATGAAGTATTGAACCCCTCAAAGTCATCAGTGTGGATTGAATCAATTTCTTCCAAAATCCTGTTAATGTCAATAGTTTGACCTCATCCCAAGAATCAAGAATATTCTTAATGACATAGAATAGTCAATCCTTTTCAGAAGCTTTTTAATATACTTGGCCCATATCCACCGGAGGAATCCATATCTATAGCAGCTATAGTCTTATAAAATACACTTACTAAATAATACAACTTTGAATTTGAAATTACTGTTTGACCCATGGGCTACAGAATGGACGTTTTGATAGCAGGCATAAAAATAACATTAATCTTCTTGTAAATATTTATCAGAACTCTTGAATGGCCATGTGTATTTTCAATGATCAGCAATATTTTTAAAGTAATATATTTTTCTGTATAGTAGGTCTCAACAGTGGGCTTAAAATATTTAGTAAATTATGTTGTTAACAGATGTGCTGTCATTTAGGCTTTGCTGTTTCACTTATACAGGACTGGCAGGGAAGATTTAATATAATGCTGAAGAGCCCTGAGATTTTTGGAATGGCAAATGAGCATTGACTCCATCTTAAAGTCACCAGCTGCATTAGCCTCTCATGAGAGAGTCAGCTTGTCATTTGAAATTTTGAAGCCAGGCATTGACTTTTCCTTCTTAGCTATGGAAGTCATAAATGGCATCTAACAATAAAAAGCTGCTTCATCTACATTGAAGAATCTGTTGTTCAGCATAGCTACCTTCATTAATTATCTCACTTAGAATTTTGGATAGCTTGCTATAGCTTTTACATCAGCACTTGCTGCTGCTTCACCTTGTGCTCTTAAGTTACGGGTATAGTTTCTTTCCTTAAAACTCAAACCAAACTTTGCTAGCTTGAAAAGTTACTTCAGCTTTCTCACTTCTCTCAGCCCTCATAGAATTGAAAAGAGCTAGGTCTTGCTCTGGATTAGGTTTTGGGTTAAGAAAATGTGCCTGATTTGATTTTCTGTCTAGGCTACAAAGACTTTCTCTGTATCACTAATAAGGTCATTTAGCCTTCTTCTTGTTTTCGTATTTATTGGAGTAGCACTTTCAATTTCTCTAAAGAACTTTTCCTTTGCTTTCATAGATAAGTAAACTGTTTGACACAAGGCTGATCTTTTTTTTTAATAAGTGTAATCATTCTTAACTTTTCATTTAAAGTGAGAGACATGAGACTCTTCCTTTTATTTGAGCAGTTAGAGGTCATTGTAGGGTTATTAATTGGTATAATTTTGGTATTGTTTTGTCTCAAGGAATAGGAAGGCACACAGAGAGGGAGGGAGATGGGGGAACCACTGGTGAGGGAAACAGAACACACACAGCATTTATGGATTAAGTTTGCTGTCTCATATGGGCATGGTTTGTAGTGACCCAAACAATTACAATAGTAGTATTAAAGATCAGTAATTAGAGATCACTAAAACAAATATAAGACTAATAAAAAAGTTTGATATGTTGCAGGAATTACTATAATGTGACACAGATATGGTAAGTAATCAAATGTTGCTGGAAAATGGCACCAACAGATTGCTTAAAACATAGACGCCACAAACCTTCAATTTGTAAAAACTACAGTATCTACGAAGCACAGTAAAGCAAAGTGCAATAAAATAAGCATACCTTTATTAGTGATATATGTTTTAGTAAATTGTAATTATTTCAAGTGAAATATCCAATATTTTATCTTGTGAAAAATCCAAGATAAATTCTATTTACAACTTAATTGCCCAGGAAAAATGTGTTAATTAAATAAAAACAAATGTATAATTCACTCATTAAAAGAATCCCAAAAAGAACATGTATGAGAGCAAGAAATAAATCTTTTTAGATGTAGAATTATTATTTCTAAGTTGTTTTTCTTGTTAAGGATAGTCTTCTGTAAATGGATCTTAGTACTGTGCATTATATGACTCTAGGGTATGCTATTTAAGTGCCATTCATACAAAGTGTTATGTGGATTGTAATCTCATTGTGGAACATCATGAAGGCCCTACTGTCCATGCTTGGTCCTTGCCTGCATGGTTATTGTGAGATCGGTGGACACAGAATCTGCTTTGGGATGCAAAATGAAAATGCAGTGCTCATTTTCTGAAGAACATGAGAAAAGTTTTTCCTTGGTTCTATAGTTTCTCTATTAACCTGCCATAGTGTTGTTATTTTTTAAATTTTATATTTAATGCCATTCTCCTCTCACCCAAGGTACAGAGAAATGCACAGGAGTGCAGACTCACATAGGTGCTCAGGGCCCAGCCATAGAACTTGTTGCACCAGACTTGAACTCACCCTGTCTCTGCAACCCAATCCCCCACTGGGAGTAGAAGATAGCAGTGGATGCTGGGTGCAAGCAGGGAGAAGGTGCCCAAGAACCCACTCCGGGGAGTAGTGACAGATACAAATGTGTGTGAACTCTAAGTCCCTGTGTCATACTCCATTATCACTAGGCTTCACTTGAAAATCACAAATTCAAAAATAAAATTATAAAGAATGTTAAGATGCAAACTCCAAACATTAAACCTCAAGAAGAGAACCCTTCAGAGTGTAAGATCTATACCATGATACTGGTTGAACACCCATGAACCAGGCCCTAGTGACTACATAATTTACCATTCAAACCAGGTCAATTTTGATAATGAAGGAGCACAATTGTAATCTCACTGAGAAACAGACATTGATCATCCTGATTTTAGACAAATTGTGATGAATAGTCATTCTACAGAAAATAGAACTCCAACTGATGTTTAAACATTGTATATTCCTAAGGACCAGTGAGTGAAAGTCCAGGGGTAGAGTTGGCTTGAATCCTCTTTCATTCTGTCTGATTCTCTTCTCTCTGCTCCTTTTCAGATCCTTTCTTCCAGAGGCAGTTACAATACTTATGGTAGTTCTAGATCTTACATCTGGTTAAAATCATATCCAGAAGGAGAACAAAGTTCTCTACCAACCCCACCCTAGGTCCTTCCAGAGCAGAAAAAACTTTCCTAGAAACCTCAGGAAAGCTATCCTTGAGTTGCATCGGAGCAACTCCTGGAGATGAGAGTCAGGCCAGTATACAGGCTTCAGTGAAGAGTGTGGTTCTCAAAGAAAATTACATTTTATTTTTAAAATTTCATATTAGGAAACTGGAAATAAAGATGAAGAATTGTCAGCAAGAATGCTGAACATATATTGCTTGTCCCTGGGAGAACAGAGGTGGCTCAGTGATATAAGCCATGATCACAGCTGTGGTGACACATACAGGCACAACCAGGACAGAGTACTCAGACTAGTTTGCTGGCCTTCTTAAGGTTCTCAGGCCAGTTTATTTCTTATTTCTGCTAATAACTCTTACTACTACAAGAGAGGCAAAATTTACCCTTACTCTCAGATTTTTTTTTTTTTTGCTTTTGTCTTACGGTTTTTTGGTAGACCTGAAAATTAAGAAACTGTTTACTACTTAGAGACAACATGAAAAAAGAATCTATTTTTGATTTAAAAAAATTATTACCCAGAATGGGTAAAGAATTCTTACAAATTAACATGTAGAAGACAATAGGAAAAGCATGATTAGACATAAACAAATTTTTGCCTAAAAGAAAACATAAATGGAAAGTAAGCATAAAAATAATGTTCCACCTCACAATATAAAAATTGAAATGAAATAAGATATTATTTTTCACCCACTAGACTGACAGATGTTTACAGACTGGCAATACCAAACACTAGAAGAGGATGTAGACTGACACTTACTACTAATTGGAGTGAAAACTGATTGAACAAGTAGAAGATATTTAAAATTTAAAAAATACTAACATTGTATATTATCTTATAAATCTGCATATCTGGATACTGTATTAAAATGGTTCCATGTGTTTAAATATAAGAATGCTCACCATCACTAGAACATAAATAAGGTCCATAAAGACTGGAAAATTTGGGGTTTTTTTCTATTAAAACAGTGTTCCACAGCTAGTAGGTGTTTAATATTATAATATTAAATTATATAATTACATATACAACATATAATAAGTATCTGATAAATGAAAGAGTAAAATAATTACTAAAGTAACGCTTCTCAAAAGAAAGTATCAGGTGTTCAAAATTGGGATAATTATCAAAATAAAAATTAGTAAATTATAGCTAAATATTGTTGTGTTCAAAAAAATTTTTTTGAGTGAAAACAGGTCCCAGAAAATTACAAATAGTATGTTACTTTTTTGGAACAGAAAAGCAAGAAGAAACATCTTTTAGGGAAATAAACATATATAATAAAACTATTTTAAACCTCAACAGAATGATAAATATGGAAGAGGCAGCTCAAAGGGATGAAGAGGAACACATATGCAAATGCACAAGTTCTGGGAGTGATCTAGTTCTTAAGCTGGGAGTGTTCAAGAGAATTATTATTATGCATTTAAATTTCTATATGTTATATATTCCTCTGTATGTAGTAATTATAGCATTAGAGCCATCAATATAATTTTAAAAAGCAAATTAAGAGAACACTTAAAATTATAGATTAATTCTGCACATAGGACCTTTAGATAGAACATTTGTATTGTGATCAAAATATAGAATTAGCAACCATGGCAAAGTTTCCCACTAGCTAATTTGATACATTTTCAAAAAGTATATACCTTCTAATTTGCTGGTTTAATAATTAGAACTTTGTACATTTATTATTTTTTAAACTAGAATTAAGCACTTTAAAAACGTAGAGCTTACTGATTTAGTCTTGGCAATAATTCAGAGTAAATTAAGCTAACATTTACCTTTGCACTGTTTAAAATGAATTGGTTGGTACTTTAAGCAAATTGTTAAGACTGAAAGTTTTTAAAAAGCCTACATTTTTAATGTTTCAAGTTTTTCATGAATATGGAAATACTGACTTAGCTAAATAATCACTCTTCTAATCACATATGAGCTGTATCTATTCTTTTGAGTTATACCTGAGAACTTGTTCCTCAAGAGATATTTTCTTTTTCTATAAACTTAAATGTATGAAACCCTAATTGTTATAAAATAACCACAAGCTTTATTCTATAATAGTTCTAGTAACCTTTTCTCATAGTCAGATAATGGGTGCTTTTTATGTAAAATTTCTCTTCTGAAAGATGAATTTAGCAATTAAAAAAAATTATCTTAAATTCTACAAACCAGCATGACTGGATTTCAGTATGCTTTTTATTGACCTAGTCCAAAAATAGCCATATAAAGGACATTGGAAATGTTCCAGAAGAATAAGAGTGACAGTAAAGAGGAGACTCACTGGGCTAATATGATTAATGGTCTGAGAAGAAGCCCTGGCTGGTGTGGCTCAGTGGACTGAGTGCCAGCCTGCAAATGGATAGGTTCCCAGTTCAATTCCCAGTCAGAGCACATGCTTGGGTTGTGGGCCAGGTCCCCACTTGGGGGCATGTGAGAGGCAGCCACACATTGATGTTCCCTTTATCCCTCTCTCTAAAAATAAATAAATAAAATATTTAAAAAACAATTTTTTTTAAGTTCTGAGAAATAAACATGCAGAGGAGGATTTTTCCTGTTTTCAGGAACATAAGTAGTCTCAAGTTAAAGAATAACTTATAGAAATGTGGGATAAACTAACTCAGTGAAAAAAAATTATTTAACTATAATGTGTTAAAGCAGGTAAAGGACAGAGTACTTAATAAAGTGTATTTAGAATATACTGACTACAACCATAAATTTATATACTTTTTATGTAGGTAAATATATTAGCATGATTATTTCAAAGTTACCATTTTAGATGGTGTTACTCTGCATAGAATGCTGGCAAACTTGAGTGAAGCTGATTTCAAGATAATGATTCATTTAATTTCCACCATTTAGTATTTATGTTCCCTTTCCATTCATCTAACTCATTTCATTTTTATTCATTTATGCATTTATCAAATATTTATTTAAATGAGTTTTATTATAAGTACTGAAGGTATTGGTCAATATTTGCAGAAAATTTTTTCTTTTATTAGGCTTATTCTTGCAAAATCCTCTGAGCAGATAAAGGCTGCTTGATCCATTATGTTCACATCTCTTTAAATGAGAGAATCTCTTTTCTTCCTCTTCATTTCCTTTCTTACTTTATTGTTTTTAAATTTTTTTTATTGTTGTTCAAGTACAGTTGTCTCCACTTTCCTCCCAACACTCCTCCCCATCTCACCCATTCCTACTTCCCACCCTTGATCCTACCCCCACTTTGGTTTTGTCCGTGTGTCCTTTATACATGTTCCTGAAAACCCTTCCTTCTTTCCCTCTCATGAGCCCTTCCCACCTCCCCTCTGGTTACTGTCAGTTTGTTCTTTATTTCAATGTCTCTGGTTATAATTTACTTGCTTGTTTGTTTTGTTGATTAGGTTCCACTTATAGGTGAAATTATATGGTATTTGTCTTTCACTGTCTGGCTTATTTCACTTAGCATAGTGCTTTCCAGTTCCATCCATGCTGCCACAAAAGGTAGGAGCTCCTTCTTTCTTTCTGCTGCACAGTATTCCATTGTGTAAATGCACCACAGTTTTTTGATCCATTCATTTACTGATGGGCACCTAGGTTGCTTCCAGCCCTTGGCTATTGTAAATTGTGCTGCTATGAACATTGGGGTGCATAGGTTGTTTTGGATTGATGTTTCAAGGTTCTTAGGGTATAGTCACAGCAGTGGAATTGCCTGGCCAAAAGGCAGTTCCATTTTTGGTTTTCTGAGGAAATTTCATACTGTTTGTTTTCCACAGTGGCTGTACCAGTCTGCATTCCCACCAATGGTGTCTGTTTTTTTTTAAATTTAGGTGCTTTCTTTAAGTCATTGAATTGCTTATAATCAACCTTAGCAATCTATTTAATATTTGTCATACCAAATATTTACTTATGCAATAAATATGTTATGCAATCTGTTGTAGATGTTGCATAGTAGTCATTGAGGCAAATTTACCACTCAATAATCAAGCAAGTTATTTCAGACTGGATGATATAATAACACTTTCAGGGTTTCCGTTTCTTTAAAACTATTCATATATCACTATTGCTAACATTTCTGTAGTCAATTGAGATTTATCTCCTTCATGATATTTTTTGTTGATTTGTTTTGGTGGTTGTTTCACTAAATTTATTTACAAAATTTTAATGCAATTAAATTTTAGATTGCTAGTAGAACTATCATCATTATTTGTTTAATGCTGATTGTGTATCTACTTTTGTCATTCCCATGGAGCCTGAACTCTTGCTTTCTATGAGCTTTGGGTGGGTCATTAGGCCTTCCCTCTTCTGAAAATGAGCATTTTTCTACATATAGCAGCACAGAGACAGAGACAAAGACAGACACAGGATGGAACAATTTTTCTAAACTTCTTATATTTTGATTTTGATGTTTTTGAAGGTAATCACTTACCAGATAACATCTTTTTCTTGTTTTATACACCCCAGCCTTATCATTCCTGTGCTCCCTTTTTTATATCTATTTTTCCCACCCTATTTACCCTATTTTGGTTTGATTATTCATGTTGGCTTCATTTTGTGAATTAGTGATTTTTGTCTTCTCATTTAGTTTTGGTTATTCACCCTTCCTTAGTTTCATTGTTTCTGAGCACTTGGCATCAGAGTCCTTCACTCAGTTGTAATCCTGCAGAATAGTGAGCAAGCAGTCTACTTCCAGCTTTTAGCTCCACCTGTTGCAATTTCAGAGAAACATGTAATTATACCTACTTGAAATTATTGTATGGAATTGATCCTCAATTTAGATTAGTGACTACTGAGAGTAAATGAATTAGCCAGCATCCGTTACTCTAATGGAGATTTTGAACAGCAGAACATGGGAGCACCAATGTTTACTATTTAATTATGCAGGTGTTAGACTGACCTTTGGTACAATCATCTGTCATATCACAATATTTTGATCAGTGATAGACTGCATATATGATGGTGGTCTCATAAAATTATATTTCCTGTAAGAAATGTAACAATATGCGGTACAGGAAGAATATGTGACTGTACATATTTTATCACAGTCAGTCAGCCACTGATTCATTTTCACTAAGGAGCCTGTCCCCCCAGCACTATACACTCAGAGGGCACTAAAACCCTCCCAGATCTAGCTTGATGATCTTCAGAATACATCCTTTGTTGAGAACCTAAGATCCTGTGCAAGGGACACAGGTCCACAAGAGCTGACTTAACAAGTATTGAGTGCCACCGCCACTTGAGTAAAAACTTTCTGTGGTAGAGTGGAGCCAGCCTGTCCATGCACTGTGGAACTATTTTTAGGTCATAATGTAAAGCATAGATAAATTTTTTTTCTTCCATCAATTCAATGCCTGAGAGTACCCTTTGTGCCAGAGTGGGTCAATAGAACCAAAAATAAATTTTCAAAGTCCAAATATTGAGTTCTCAGTCTTATACTCTCTTCATGTTAAACATTTTCTTCTTGTAATGATTAACATAAAATTCTACTGATGACCACTACTCCAATGGTTAATAGTCAAAAATAGTGAAAACCACATTGTCATGACAAACCCCTATGTTCCTTTATCTCTACATCTTGATTTCTTAGTCCCACTGATCTTTAGGCCACCTTTCACTCCCTCTTGACAGCCACTATTATAGTGATCTACACCTTACCCAGCCAGCTTCTCCTCATATTCCCAATCAATCCAGGCCATATTCCTGTTCATGGAGCAGTGTTTACAGCATCAGTGTTCTATTTTTGACCCTTTCTGAAGGAGACTGGGGTGGGCTTGTGAGACAGTGTTTATAAAGTCTACAATAGTGTGCAGTGATGACCTAGGCACTCACATTCACTCACCACTCACTATCTCAACCAGATCAACTTCCAGTCCTGCAAGTTCCATTCAAGGTAAAAGCCCTATACAGGTGTATAATTTTTTATCTTTTATGTAGGAGACTGTTCTGTGTGGTGTGGGCCCAGCTCCCACTTGGAGATGCACAGGACCCACATCCACAGGTAGGTTCTCCCATGGAGAATCAGGCCTGCAATGTGCCTAGGCTGCTTTGAATCTTGCTCTTGCTAAAAAACTCCCTCACCCTGAATTGAGGACATTTACTGCCAAGTAACTTCCTAAAATCCATGCTAAACCTTCCAAGGATGAGTGTAACGGGTTCAACCACTTTTGCTTTTTCATTTGCAAATATCCCTCTTCTGTGATGTGATTAGCGGCATTGGCTCCTTTGTTTCCTTGTAAAAGGTAACCACCTAAATCAACCCTGTGCATAGTAAATGAGGACCATCATGTAAAGTGCAGAGAATAGAAAATAAAGGTCTGTCATGGCAAGGGCCAAGATTTTTGCTTTCCTTGAAAGAAAAGCCATGTTGTCCCTTTTCCTCCACTGGACTCGGTAGTCCATGTGAATGTCTCATTTCATCCATTAGGACACAGACACTGCGGGCCGGTGTCTGCATCACTTTTATATTGTATTTTAGTGTAGCTTTCCTATATTTAGATACACAAATACTTACTATTGTGTCACAATTGCCTTCAATATTCAGCTCAGTAATATGCTGTACATGTTTATAACCCAGGAGCAATAGATGATGTAAAATAGCCTCAGTTCTAGTAGACCATACCATCTAGGTTGCCCAAGTGCATTCCATGATGTTTGCATAATGATGGAATCACCTAACAACATGTTTCTCAGAATGTCGTAGCCCATCCTTAATCAATGCTTGGCTATATTTTTACATATTAGGCTTCCTGTAAAAGGGTGGAAGAAAAAAAGATATATGATCCAGAAATGGCAGGCATTTGTCATTGTCTTCCCTTTGAGTTTCAATTTTAAGTTGAGGTCAATATGGACATGTAGATTAACTCTATAATGCTAGCAGCATTGAAAGTACGAAAATCATTAAAGAAAAATGAGTGTCAGTATAGAAGTCAGCTGATAAAGAATTGAACACAAAATTTCATTTGCCATAAATTGTTCTGCAGAAATGTAGTCTGGAAGAACATTGCTGAGGTGTGCACAAACAGTGCCAAAACTTATAGAATTTAAAGAAAAAGGTAAGAATAGATTTCACCTTACATACATGGCCACAGTGATTATCCTAAATCACATTGAAAACAATTGTGCTGGGTGAAATTTTGTTATAAATGCATTGCTTATCATTTGTTTAAATTGCTTTTCTTAAAATCATGACTATGTTTAATGATTTTCCATAGACATATTTTGAGGTTATGTTACTTGTTATTTTTTTAATTACAATTGTAGTTTTAGTAACAGGACTTGTTTTCATATAAATAATAATAATTATTATTATATAAGTAATAAACTGTAGTTTTATTATGAATTTAAATCTTTGTGAAATCAGTAGTCAAAATATAGAGAAAACTTCTCATGAAGGCCATCTATCCTAGCAGCAGTATGCTCATAAAACCTTAAATAACAACACAGAGAGTTTAGAGATATTTGAATCAGCCTCTTGAGAGATGGTGAATTACTATTTTCATTTTTTCCATGGGGAATCAAGCATTACATAAAAACTCTCTTGGAGGTAAGCAAACACATATCCCTCATGTTTTATTGTTGCTTTAAAGTCTTTCAAAAAGTTCTTGCTATCAATTTCTTACCTTCTGTGGACCATCTTTCTAAGGCATCCTTCCTCACTTTAAAAGGCTCTATTCATTCTCTGTCAGTTATAAATTCCATGCATAGTCTTTAAGACAGCCATTCACAAGGCACAGGGCCTATCTTCAGACTTATTGATGTCCTGAACATGTATGTTCTATTCCAACGACTGAATCTGAACAGATGACATTCCTTTCAATGCCTCTGTGCCTTTATACCTATTGTTTCTTTGCCTAGAGGTCCTCACGCTCCTTTGCCTGGTAAAACCCTCATGCTCTGCACCAGTTCCCTTGTGACCCTTTTCATGAGGCTTTCCCTTATAGAGTCAGCTCCTGAGGTTAACCACTCCTTTTTGTTATTTCATAATAATTTGATACATATATTTAATTGTGTTATGTTAGACAGTATTGAGAGAGTATGCCATAGTGGTTAAGAGAGTAACTAGCAGCATCAGTGTGTGTTCAGTCCATGAGTCAGCAATTCCCAGAGCATAACCTTGGGCAACTTATGCGACCTCTCTTGCCTTTAATTTCACCCTCTGTCAAATAAGGGGTAATAATTATAGGTCAAAGGGGTTTAAATATTTCCTGTTTCAGCTGTGACATGTAAAGAGCTCAAAGGCTACATTCCTGTCGTCACAACAAGAAAAAGTTAAACAAATGGAAAATTGATTATTTTCCCAGACCCACTGGAGAACTGAAGTTTTTGGACAAAACTGCTATCATAAACTCCGGAGAGACAGCTCCATCCAGAGTTAGATATTAGAGCTGTTTATCTGGACCAGAAGTAAGTTAGGCAATAAATTGTTGGGAGCATTTAAACAGCACTTTGGATAAATTGTGAGAAACTGAGTGTGGACCAGTGTAAGAAGGAGAAACACCTAGGTGATCATAGGGGGAAGCCCATTTTTTCAATATGCTTTACTCCCAGGAAAAGAACAAAGAAGTCAACTTTAGGAGCTTCAAACCACTAGAGCTGGAAAATTTTTAGCAACAAAATAAAGCAGTATTGTATTATAAACCAAAGAATAAAATAAATACACTGAATCCATATAGAATATAAATTAATGCATCATGTATGCTTATTTTATCAAATTTTCACTATTCTCCAATTCTCATCTCTCCCTGAGTCTTATTATTTATTTTTATAATTTTGGAGATAAATTATATTATTTTTTCCTATGGCAGACTTTGGAAATTTAACAAGAATGACCAGAATGATTTGTGAAATGAGTACTCATGGAGGGTTATCTTCTGTGTTTTATACTAACCATTCTATTATAGAAAAGAAATACACAAAGTAGTAGGACATGTTTTTAAGAAACTTAAAGCTCATCTAGAGAGATCTTTTTTAAATGTGTTTGGGTTATCAGTTATCTTGCTATTGCCTACTATAAACTTTGTTTTTACTATGTCTTCCTTCAAAATGGAGCTAAGGTAATTACTATATGAATCAATTAGCTAACAAATAGAAAGATAAGAAAGTAATAATGTGGCATCTGTCATGTAAATAACTCTTCCAATTACACATACAAACTCCCTCCAGCCAGTCATGTTGAACAACTGAGTGATCTGAAGTCATGAAGATGTGAATTTAATTTCCAACCCTGGTAAGCTGTGGACTTTTAGCAATTTTCTCAACCTCTCTGTTTCAGTCTATTCTACATATAGATAAAGCTAAATGTGGGTTGTTTTAGGGAATAAACTAAATGGATAAAAATGCTAAAATAAGTAATGTGTGCTCAATACACAACTACTAATATTTATACAGTAATTTCAGCATGGAAATTTTCTCTATGTTTCTTAATCTTAAATGATGAGTGCTAAAGAACAGTATATCACTGAGCAGTCAAATGTCACTGAGATCATTCTATGGTATCTGATTTTAATATCATATTAAAAAAGTAGAGTCAAATTGCTTTCTCATTGTGGGATTTTTAATTTATCGTTTTTCTGTCTCTCTATTTGAAATAGAACAGAAGTTTAATTTTGCACCTAGAACAATTCAAGTCCTTTAGATTACTCTTTTTTTAAAACTCTATTTGTTGCCTGATGTTAAAACTAAAAATGTTCTGAAAATAATGTCAATACATTTATTTATGGCTTTTTAAATCTTCAACAGTAATTTAATTCCTCATTGATAGATTTTTTTTGTCAATAATTTTCTTTATCCCATTTTTAATGTCTCACTTTTACTATCATTCATTCCTCTTTTATTTATTATGACTGTATATATTCCAGACCAGCAATTTTCATCTTTTTTAAATTTCATGGCACACATAAACTAATTACTAAAATTCTGTGACACATCAAAAAATAATATTTTTGCTAATCTGACAAAAATATAGGTATAATTTTGACTCACTCACAGTGGATGACTATTGTGTTGGCTATTGTCATTTTTTAAATTTTTATTTGACAGTCTAAGAGAAAACTGGTCAGTGTTCTGACTAAATAGTCAGGTATTGCATGTTTTAAACATTTTTACAGAACACTGGTTAAAAATCATTGTACTAGACCATCACTTTCCTTTGTCAATTTTGGTTATGAAATATATTTGCTACCTATTCATATTTTCTCTCACAAATTACTTTTTTATTTTTGTTTTTATAAACAAAAGATTCTTTCCTCCACATGTTTCATGACACTCTTAGGCGTACAAATGATTTTCTGTCTCTATTGGCCACATTCCTGAAAGCATACAACTTTCCCATGAATCTGTTTTTACTAAGCCCCTTGAACATCATTTTCCCTCTCTCCTATTTCAATACTGATGATAAAAAAAAACTGTCTCTTAAAATCTTCATTGTCACTGTGCTTGTACTATATTTCATTCTTACTTATAAAATGTTTCAGGAAATTATCATCAAAAGCATATTCAATGATACTATGGCATCATTTAAAAACTAACCAAAACTATTCTGTAATTTCATTCATGGAAGAGTTCTGATAGAACTGGAAGAGTCCAGTATAAACTGGACGTAATGACAGAAAATTTCTATACTCATCCCAAAAGCAACACTATTGAATTGCATGAATCAGTGTCAAGAATTATTAGTCCCATTAATCCCATATCTCAGTTTGAAAATGATCATCCATCAGGTGCAATGTGTGTAATTAATTGAAGTCTGCCAACCTTTATATTTTTTGGATGAAGTTGAAATATCAATGGAAATAATTATTTGCATTGACTTTGGGCATGAAGATTAAAGTGTTAACACTTTGTTTTATCATGCTCTGCAAAGCAGCCATTATCAGGTGGGTCTTCGCTGGGGTTCTCCAGTAGCTCAGGTAACATAAAACTCAACAAAACAATTCCTTCAGCTCACTTCTAGGTGAAAAAGAAAGCAGATGCTCATTCACAGGCTAGAAAGTCACTTATCATGTTGAATGTACAAATTTAGCACTATAGATTGTTAATAGGTGCTGCAAGATGAATCACAATTTATAAGCTTTCCTGGCAGAGGGTTGAAGGTTCTATAGCTTAGAGAACTGGGGACTGCAAGGGCTGTGTCTTAAGTGACAGTAAAGAAGATCAAACATCATTTTCCTTTTCTTTTCAAAAAGAAAATTTTTACTTTTTTACCTTGGAGTGTTGTGTTTTTGTGTGTAGCTCAGCTGGGAGATATCAGAAATTCCAGAAGCTTCATGAGTGTCCCCGTGGGGGGTGCCTTCCCTCAGGGAGCCAGCACTGATCTGACATGTGTCACAGTATTGAACCCATCCTGACATGGTATATCAAGGTTCTAGTTCACTGCTGGTCTCACATGGCTACCCAGACTTCCAGGAAAATGAACCTAGTCTCCAGTTTTAAAAAAAATTGGAGAAGCTTTGGAATTATAAATTAAGGTCTTTTATTTTTCTGTTCTCTTTCTCTTATTTAGAGCTTTAAAAGGATTATATTAGCATTATGGTAGAAAATAAAAAGAGCTGCTATTGATTAACTTTCTGCTGTGAGTTAGGGACTCTTTTTAATGTTTTGCATACATTATTCAGTTTATTCCTGGAGGGCATATTGTTATGCTCATTTTGTGAATGGTGTAGAAAGAGGTTTTTGGAGGTCAAATAATGCACTTGAGGTCATTCAACTAGTAAGCAGTGGAGACTCGATTTAAATCCAGGTTTCTGTCTCTAAAGTTTGTATCTTTAACCAGCTTTCCACTGTATTGTTAAAATCTAAATTCAGGACAGCTAGGTCTGCTCAAAAAGGTCATGGCCCTTAAACTCTAGCACTTAGAGCATCCTGTTCTGTTATTCTCATTGAATATCAAAACATGCTCTGTTAAGACATGAAGGGGAGAATCTTTCCTCTTCGTGATCTCTCGGCCTGGCAGAAACATCTACACAATCTAAGCAATCAGCGTGGTCACTGCCTCACACAGAGGTGTTCAGAGAAGACCTGAGGTCGCCAGGCACACGTATCTCATTTCTGCTTTCAGAGACTGTGTCGATGCCCTGTCAAGTGCACTGCTTTGGGAACTTTGGCTCCACACGAGCAACACCTGAAATGAATAATTTACATGTAGTCTCTTTCTTGGTTATATTATCATTCTGTGGCCACTCTGAGGTAGCCTGTGAATGCCTTTAGTACAAACACAATGATGCAATTATTTTAAAGAAATGAAAGCCACTTCATCTCTTTCACACATTATAAGGTAAATTTGCTTAAGATCCAATGGAATACTTTAAAATTGTTATCAGCATCATTAATAAAACCCCAAATTACATATCCTTACAGATCCTACTTCAGACTCTGAATTCTATTTCTTGACCTTATCAAATTAGTTTCATTTTAACTGAAATGCCATTCTTCCCCCCTTTCTTCTTCCTGACTCCCTGAGCAGATTTTAACCAACTGTCCTGTTAGTGATTATTTTATTCACCAATGAAGATTTTCTCAAGCAGTAGAAAAGGAACTGGACAATTGACACACAAAGGAAATACCATTGCGAGGAGGTAAGCTCATTGTTGGATGATCACCGTCAGCTTACCAAGAAGAAAAAGGGCAAAGTTCCACGGAGCAACTACACAGAGTAAATGTAAAGGTGGGGAAAGGGCAGAGGAGTCGATGTGAGCAACATGTTGAAAGAGTGTTACAGCACAGTCACTGAGAGGCTCGCCTTGGGAGTCGGGCAGCCTGGGCTCAAAGCCAGCTCTGCTCTTTCTCACTATGTGACCTTGGATATGTTATTCAACTTCCATAAGCCTTGGTTTACTCACTGATAAATTTAGGGTCATACGAACATCCATATCCACAGGTGGTTGTGAGTTTTAAATGCATTAATCTTCATAAATCAAGTAATACAGTGTGAAGTGCTCAATAAGCAGTAGCTACATGAAGTTAATGAAGAATTCCTGTGAAATCATATGTGATCCAATTTACTTACCTATGCTCCTGGCACACAGAAGGCATTCAGCAAATATTGGTTTAATAAAGGGCTCCTGGATTTAGCAGACTGGATTGCAGAGCAGATACAGGTCAGAAGAAACCAAAAACTACCTTGGTGCAAGGGACATATTAAAAGCAAAATCTATTTCTTCAATATCTTTATGGCAGACATGAAAATAAGAGACTCTCTCTGTTAATTGCTGGTAGAAGATGTTGCTGTCCCATACTACCTGCCTGTTCTTTGTGGCCCTTTTCCGAGTTCCCAGGAATGATTTGTTATCAGAATAAACTTTATTTTAAGCTCAAGGATATCATTAGGAACAACCAGGATTCCTCAAATTCATAATAGTATTTATGATATCTTCTAAATGAGTTTGCCTTATAAAAATGAATATTTTAAAATTATAGCTAATTTTAAAGTTGTTTTTTTTTGTGGGGGGGAGGTGGGTTGAGAGAGAAGGAGAGAAAGGGAGGGAGATAAACAGAAATGTGTGGTTTCCTTTCATGGGCCCCATACTGAGGACCTAGCCTGAAACCCAAGCATGTGCCCTGACTGGGAATCAAATGGGCAACACTTTATTTTGTAGGCCGGCGCTCAGTCCACTAAACCACACCAGCCAGGGTTAATACTGTTTATTGCATGTTTAAGGTATTCTGAAGTAGAAAGTATTGTAATTAGTGATGTTGAGCATTTTCTCATATGCCTATGGGCCCAATGTATGCCCTCTTTGGAGAAGTGTCTATTTAGGTCTTTTGACCATGTCTTCCAAGTTGTTTATCTTCTTGGCGTTGAATTGTATTAGTTCTTTGTATATTTTGGAGATTAAACCCTTGTCAGGTGTATCATTGGCAAAAATGTTCTCCCATACAGTGGGTTCCCTCTTCATCTTGCCGGTGGTTTATTTAACTATATAGGAGCTTTTTAACTATTCATCAGAGAAATGCAAATTAAAACCTCAATGAGATATCACCTTACACCTATCAGAATGGGTGCCATCAATAAATCTACAAATAATGTGTTGGTGAGGATGCTGAGAAAAGGGAAACCTAGTGCATTGTTGGTGGGAATACAATCTGGTGCAGCCACTGTGGAAAACAATATGCAGTATCCTTATAAATTAAAAATGGAATTCCCTTTTGACCCAGCAATTCCACTTCTGGGAATATACCCTAAGAATCCCAGAACACCAATACAAAAAAACATGTGCTCCCCTATGTTCATAACAATACTATTTACCATAGCCAAGATTTGGAAACAGCCTAAATGCTCATCAGTAGATGAGTGGGTAGAAAACCTGTGGTACATTTACACAAAAGAATATTATGCAGCAGTAAAACAGAAGAAACTCTTAACATTTTGCAATAGCATGGATAGACCTGGAGAAAATTATGCTAAGTGAATTAAGCCAGTGAGTGAAAGAAAAATACCACATGATCTCACTTCTAAGTGGAATCTAATGAACACAATAATTTAACAAACAAAATAGTAACAGAAGCTTTGTTATATTAAACAGACTGACAGCTGCCATAAAGGAGGTGTGGAGGTAGGGAATGGGGTGAAAGATGGTAAAGGGATTACCAAAGAACAGTTTTGCACAACCTATGGGCACGGACAACAATATGGGGATTCGAATGGGTAAGGGAAAGGATAGGGCTGGGAGGAGGTGGGGAAAGGGAGAAAAAAGTGAAAACAACTGTAACAGCATAAACAACAAAAATAAGTAAGCAAATGAAAAAGAAGTATCATATTTAAAAGTGGAAGGAAGGGGACAATTTGTTAGCTTAGTTGCTGTTATGTGGGAGATAAAACTCTGCTTTAAAATCATGCTCTTATACAGGGCATCTCACACTCAGTGCTGCCTTTGAGGAAAGATAAAGTGTTTAAGTCCTTGTCTCACAAGAAAAAAAACAGTGAACATTAGATTACATTTGAAATATTGCATCAATTCTATCAATAATTCCAGCATTTTACTGTAGGGCATTCATATATAATTTCAGGTATGAATTACTGTTCTCTAATTATGACTCTAATTATCTTTTGATATTCTGGGTCAGTTCATTAAAACTGTACTGCTCTGTGACTACTCTTTCATCTTCTTTAGTACATTCACTGTCACAACCTGTTTTTGGCCAAAAGCTCATCTTCACAGACTAAACTGAGGCTGCCTGTCTGTAGTCTGCAACTGGTTCTTTTATATATGTAGATACGTCTTAAGCCTAACTGCATTTCCTGTGCTTTGAGAAATCTTTAAAGACTTTAAGGAAATAATTGAAGCTATTACTACAAATACTAAAGTGCATTTTAACACTATTGAAAAATGTAAATCTTTGCTTCAAGGCTTAAAAGCTTTCTCCTTTTTTCCAGGAAAACTACATGGCTTAGGATATTTATTTCTCCTGAGGTAATTTTGAAGGTAAGAAATATCATAATGACAAGATCTGTTTGGTCTTGACATATACATAAAAAGAGGAAAAGAAGGTAAAAATCAAATAATTGTGAGAACAGAATTTATAATTTTAATATTACTGGTAGGGTTGAATTGTGATTCCCAAAGGGATATGTTCCCATTTTAACCCCTGAAACTTGTGATTGTGACCTTGTTTGGAATGGCATTCTTCCTGGCCATATTTCTCTCTTGAAGAATAACTTTTCTATTCTGTATAATCTCATTAAAAATATTGTTTTCAACATTTAAAGGTAAAGAGTGTTTGGAAAAAATCTTTGAATAATAAGTTATTAATTTTAATCTTTTGCACTTTGTCATCCACATCCATGATATATTTTTGGTCTAATGGAAAAACAATAAGTTATTTTAGAAGATTACATTAAGAGTTATTGAGGAATATATTCTATCACTCTGTCATTTGTACAACACTATATAAATAAAAACACTCGTTTAATCTGGAAAGAAAGCTGAAGCACAAATTTTCTCTAATTATTGATCATGCAGTTGATACATTTTCATTTATTTACTAGTCAAATAAATATTTATTGAGCACCTATTCTGTTATCATTCTATGTGGCAGAAATATAACAGGGAATGTATAAACAAACATTCCTGTCCTCACGAATCTTATGTTCAATTGCAGGTAGAAGATGGATATTCAAAAAGCATTAAAAAATAAACCTATATTAAACCCATGTAAGCATATATGTTCAGTTAAGAAGCAAAATGTGTTGTGTTAGAAAGGTTGCAAATTTAAATGGTTTGGTCAGATCACTGATAAATACCTGATGAAGGTATGGAAATGAGTCATGAAGATACATGGGAGAAATTCTTTCCAAACACAGTGAACAGTCAGTCCGAAGACCTGTTCCCAGTGGACTTAAGAAACAGCAGGAAAATAATTGAAGCTATTAATAGCTATACTAATGTGCATTTCAATACTACCAAACCAATGAAAGCAATGTGGAGGTTAGTAGATGAAATCAAAGAGATATCAAGGTCAAGACACACAGGGCATTTATACCACTTGAGGGTTTTAGCTTTTTTTCCTCAATGAAATGCAAAAATATTGGAAGGTTGAAATAAAGTAACATAATCTAATTTATAATTTAAAAAAGAACATTCCCTATGCTGTGTAGAAATAGATGGTACATAGGAAAATTTAGGATCAAGAAAATTAAAAGCCTTTGCATAATGTAGGTTCATGTTACTTGTACCAAGAAGGAGCAGTGTAGGTGGTGAGAAATTGGTAAAAATAAACATGACTTGATGCTGGATTAGATTTGGACGTAGGAAAAAGAGGATTCAAAGATGATTTTAGGTTTTATGAATTAACTGAAGAGATGAAGCTGTAATTAGGAATCAGAAAGTGGATTTTGAGGTAACATAATAAACATGCTAGCTTTCAAGTATCTATTTTATCCCAAATGTTCAGTAGCAAGTCAAAGATATGCAATACTGAATGAAATTCAAAGGAGACATCTAGGTCAAAGATGTGTATTTGACAATCATTAGCATATAGGTGATATTTAAAGACACACAACTGAATAAGAGCAACAATGAAGTGAAGAAAGCACAGGGAGTAAGGGGTCCAAAGACCTAGTATGGGGCACTGCAAGTTTGACCTCACTGACATAGGAAGAAAAATCATAATTTTGTGATCTCAGGAAACCAACTGAAGGAAAAAAGGATTCTTAAGGAGGAAGGCAGAACAATCTGACTGCTTACAGGTCAAGTTTAATGTAGCTATTAATTGAGTATTGGATTTAACAATGTAGAGGTCATTGCTGACTTGACAAGAACACATTTGATGGAGTGATAGGAGTAAAATCAATGTTGGACTGGATTCAATGGACAATGGGCAGAGAGGAACTGGAGAGAAAAATATTGACAGCTCTTTCATGGGATTTAGCCGTAAAGGGGAGCAGAATAATGGAGGTCGTTGTGTCAAAATTATTTTTTTAAGATAAGCAAATTAGCAGAATAATTTCTCATAAGAATAATGCCACAGAGAGAGAACACTTGATAATATAGGGATAAAACAGGAAACTATTGCAGCTCTCTGCTTATCTGCTGTTTCCTGCAGTCAGCTGTGGTCTGAGAATATGAAGTGAAAAATTCCAGAAATAAGCAGTAACTTAAATTGCATGCCGTTCTGCCTAACATGGTGAAATCTTGTGCTGTCCTGCTCTGACCTGCCTGGGACATGACACATTACCTTGTCCCTGATGAAGATGCTCACTGCTCATTAGTCACTTGGTAGCCATCTCATTATCAGATAGACTGCCTCAGTGTCACAGTGCTTGTGTTCAAGTCACCCTCATTTTACTTAAAATTGATCCATAGAGCCAGAGTAGTGATGCTGGCAATTCAGATGTGCCAAGAAGGAGCTGTAAGGTGCTTCCTTTATTGAAAAGGTGAAAGTACTCCACAAGAAAAGAAGATAAATTGTATGTCAAGGTTTCTAAGATCTGTGGTAAGAATAAATTTTCTGTCTACACAATTGCCTAATTTATAAATTATATTTTATCATAGATATGTATACATAAAAAATATACATATAGGGTATGGTGGATCCAGTCATCCAATTAAGATCTTAGAATGTATCTTCCATGGATAAATGGGAACTAATGTATTGATATACTACAGCAGGTGAGAGGGAATAAATTTTAGAGTGTAAAATGAATGTTTGGCATTAAGTAGGAACATGATCAGTTCAACCCTAGTAACAAAAGGGAAGAAATTACATGGTACCCATTGATAGCAGGTATCCAGGTAAAATGTTGGGAGTTCTTTTCTGGTTGTTTTAATTTTCCTAATAAAGTAGAAAGCAAGATCATTAATTGAGATTAAAGATGCTGTAAGAGTTTTTAAAGGAAGAGGATAAGATAGTGTGAAATATTCATGAAGGAGTGTGTGGGAGTAAATGAATGAAAAAAGTGTTGTAATTATTGAGCATCATTAAATTTGAAATTAGACCAGAGTGTTTCTCCAGTCATGTTCAGCTCTATTGAAGCAGGTATCAAAACAGTAAGGAGGCTTCAGAGCAGGATCCCCCCCAGCATTCAGTTGTCGTGTCTCATTATTTCCTATGTCAGTCTCAGTTCCTCAGCATGTTTGTTTGCCCTGCGCAGCCTTGACACTACTTGCCAGTTTAATGCAGATAATCTATTAAATCGAGTCAGTTTTATGTTTTTCTCAGGATTAGAATGAGGTTATTTTTGCCAAAAACATCACAAGAGTGATGCTGTACCCTTCTCAGGTCATCATATGAGGGGTTAAGATATAAACTTGACTTATTACATATGATCTTGATTTTGATTTACTGTTTCAGAAGGTTTCTTCACTGAAGAGCTGTTTATTTCCATGTTTACAATTAATAAGTACCATGTGTGGAAATATTTTGGGACTATGCAAAGATCCCATTTTCATCATAATTTTGTCCACTAACTTTAGCGTCATGTTTAATGATCCTTGCCTGCAACAATTGTTACTGTACTGTGGACACAAGGGTGATTTTCTATTTCCATCATTCCTTCCACAGTTAATTGAAGTATTGCCATAAGGAAGAACTTCCCCTTCTCTCATTTTCATTTATTTAATCAATTAATTATTTATATCAAAATGGATACAGATATATTGAATGTATATAAAACGAGTCTATAATAAATATATAAAATACAATCAAATACCATATCTGTATCATTGATCAAATTGTTTCATGTTGCCATTCTGAGCTCTTTCAAGTTATCCTTACATGCCTCATTTCTTTTCTAAGCATTTTATTACTTTTGGGAATCACAAGACATTCCAGCTTCATCTTTTATTTTTCCATGCCTCAGCCCTAGTGTCAGTCATTTCATTAGTAAGTGAAATGTGGAAACCAAAATCTGTGTTAGTGTTATGTATTAATACTTCTTGTATACCCTCTCAATGACTAGAGTTATGAAGTATATATATAAATAAACATACCTCTATATTTATTTCTATATCTGTACCTTTCTATCTATAACATGACCTCTGATCCTGATTTAATGTTACAGAGTTTATTTTAGCCTTCTCCCTTTCAAATGTATAACTACTTCCGGTAAGTTTCCTGTCAAGAAAGTGGCATAAGTAAACACCACTCACCTCCTCACACAACCACATCAAAATCACAACTAATATCTAAAACAACCATTCACTTGAGACTGCCAGAAACCAGTTGAATGGAAGTCAGACAACTATGGAATTACAGAAATCACAACAATCCAGACTGGTAGGAGGGGTGAAGATATGAAATGGACTAGTCCCACATCCATGTGTGGAGAATAAAAATTTGGGGGTGACCTCTCAGGAGTGAGGGGCCCCAGCCCCACATCAGGACCTTCAACCCAGGGTTCCAGTGCCAAGAAGGTAAGTCCCCATAACTTCTCACTGCAAAACCAGTGGGGATTGAGTTTGTGGAAGAAATTTCTGGGGTCTTAAGCAGTTCCTCTTAAAGAACTCATACATGGACTTACTGAGACTCCTTCCCCCTGAGCTCCAGCACTAGGGTATGAGCTTAAAAGGTATGCACCAGTGGCATGCAGGAAGAAACTGAAGTGTCTGGCATTAAAGCAAGACTTGGGGTACAGATTTCTTTTTTTTTTTTAAAGATTTTATTTGTTTATTTTTAGAGAGGGAAGGGAGGGAGATAGAGAGAGAGAGAGAGAGAGACATCAATGTGCGGTTGCTGGGGGTTTTGGCCTGCAACCCAGGAATGTACCCTGGCTGGGAATCGAACCTGGGACACTTTGGTTCCCAGCCCGCGCTCAATCCACTGAGCTATGCCAGCCAGGTGGTACAGATTTCTTATAGATAGAAAGGTAGTCAGAGGCTATTGTCCCTTTTCTGAACCCTCCCACCACACAGCCACAGAGATGGCAGGCTGGTGCCATATCAGAAGACTCTATCAACCTGACTCACTATTTGCCCTGCCCTGGAGATTCCCAGAGTCTCTGCCCCAACCAACTTACAGGCCCACCCAAGCTGCTTTTCCCAATGAGTGGTTGGTCTTGGCTCATGCTTCTCAATTTCCTAAATACTCTCAAACAAGCCACAGCTAGCCTCAGTGAACCTCCAACCCCTGTACCTCTTGCCAAGTGGCCCTAGCCCTGGGTAATAGCAGCAATCAGCCTGCATTCTAAACTTGGCTTCACCTGAGAATCTCTAAGTCCAGCACAACTAGTAGCCATGTCAGATTATTTTATAGCTCATGCAGGGTGGCCTCAGGTAAAACACAGGTTGGAGCTGACCTTGGCCTGCACCACCTAGGAAAATCCAGAACCTGCACACCCAGTGGACAGCTACGGACCATGTCAGAGCACCATCACCTTCCCCTGCACAGCTGATCCTCCACAGAAGGTCAATGATCACAGCCAGTCCTTGCAACTGACTAGCTTGGGTAAATCCCTCCCATTGATCTACCAATAGCAACCAAGGCTCAACTATAAGAAGAGGGTGTGCTCAGCCCACACAAAGGATGAATCTCTAGTACCCAACTTGGGTAATAGAGAAGGCTGTGCCAGTGGACCCTAAAGGACACCTGCTACATCAGTCCATGCTACCAAGACAGAAAGGTTACCAGCTCTACCTAATACATAGAAACAAGCACAAGGAGGCTGCCAAAATGAAGAGGCAAAGAAAAAGGGCCCAAATGGAAGAATAAATCAAAACTCCAGAAAAATAACTAAGCAAAATGAAAATAAGCAATCTATCAGTTGCAGACTTTAAAACACTGGTTATAAGGATGTTCAAGGAACTTAGTGAGGACCTCCACAGCATAAAAAAGATGCAATCAGAAATGAGGGATACATGGATTGAAATAAAAAGCAATTTACAGGAAAACAACAGTAGAATGGATGAATTCAAGCATCAAATCAATGATTCGGAACATAAAGAAGTAAAAGAAAAATGAATAGAACAATAAGAAGAAAAAAGATTCCCCCAAAATGAGGATAGCATGAATAGTCTCTAAGATAACTTCAAGCTTTCCAACATTTACATCAAAGGGGTGCCAGAAGGTGTAGAGAAAGAGCAAGAAATTGGAAATTTATTTGAAAAAATAATGAAACAAATCTTGCCTAATTTGGTGAAGGAAATAGACATGCAAGTCCAGGAAGCACAGAGTCCCAAACAAGATGGATGCAAAAAGGCCTGCTCCAAGACACATCATAATCAAAATACCAAAGTGTCAAGATAGAGAATCCTAAAAGCAGCAAGAGAAAATCATTTTAGTTACCTAGAGGGGAATTTCCATAAGACTGTCAGCTGATTTCTCAAAAGAAACTATGTAGGCTAGAAAGGAATGGCAAGAAATATTCAAAGTCATGAAAAGCCCAGACCTACAGCCAAGATTGCTCTACCCAACAAAGATATAATTTAGAACCAAAGGGCCGATAAAGAGCTTCCCAGACAAGAAAACACTAAAGGAGTCTATCATCCTCAAACCATTATTATATGAAATGTTAAGGGACTTATTTGAGAAAAAGAAGATCAAAACTATGAACTACAAAATGGCAAAAATACGTATCAATCAACAATTGAATCTAAAGAACAAACTAAGCAAACAAGAAGAGCAGAGATAGAATCATGGATACAGAGAGCATTTTGATGGCTGCCACATGGGAGAGATGTGTGGGGGAATGGGTAAAGAGATGAAGGGATTAAGAAATACAACTAGGTAGTTACAGAATATCCATAGGGATGTAAAGTACAGTGAAACAAATGGAATAGCCAAAGAACATATATGCATGAACTTGGATATGAACAATAGTGTGGGGATTGCCTGAGGGTGGGGGGTGGTTCTTGGCAGAGGAGGGCAAAGGGGGAAAAATCAGGACAACTATAATAGCAAACCGATGAAATATAATTAAAAACAAAAACAAAAACAACATGTGTACCTACTCTCTCCCACAATAAGAAACTTGCCTTTCAATGTCCAAAAATAATTACTTATTTAGTTAATCCTATTTTACTCACAAAATAGTTTTAAAATTATAAATCTGTACTCCAGTGGGGGAAAATACTAACTAAAGCACAGTATTAGTGTATAGTTCCTTTGTATTTAGCCTTATAGTACACAGCTGAAATGTTTTCTAAAGTTAAGTTAGTTCTTTTATTTTCACCTACTTCATTTTGCTTATGTTATTCATTTGCAATACAGTTAAACTTACATTACTGTTTTTATTGCATTTTTGTTTTTTCCCATATCCTGGTTGATTGACTTATTCATTTACTTTTGAGTACTTGAAATATTTTCATACTTTGAAAAGTAGAGTGATTCAGAAAGACATATTAACAGAAGTTTCACTCTCCTCTCACCCTTATTTACCACATTCCCATTTACCTAATTCTTTCCAACCTAACTACACCTACATCATCAGATAATCAATCTCATTAGTTTCTGGTTTATCCTTTATGTATTTTTTGCACAAATAAATGAAGCATGAAGACTTTTTTACAGTCCTTTTTTGCTACATGAAAAATATTGTAGCATAGAAATACTTTTGCACTTTGTTTTCACAGCATACACTTTTCTTTGCAATATATATATATGTGTGTGTATATATGTATACATACATACACACACATATACATACATATAATTGCTTTATATCAGTTTATAGGCATACTCCTCATTCTTTTTGCAGCTCCATAATACTCCATTTTGTGGAGGCATGAGAGTTGATTTGACCATCTCTTGTGTTTGAACATTTAGAGAAGAGTTGCTTTAATTTTAACTAGTGTTATAATTTTGCTAGTTGAAATGGTTATGTGACTCACTCTACGGTGGCAGGTTATGCATTCATTCTCTTTCCTAACAGACGGATTATATTTCCCTGGCCTTTTGACATCTTGTGGTTTACTTTGGCCAATAACATATATGCAGGAGTAAATGTGTAATTTCTGGATAGAAGTTTTAAGAGCCAGCTCATAGCTAACTGTGAGTTTTTACTATTATTTTTGTTACACGATGAGCAATGTCTTTAATAGGCTTTGCTTTGTCATCCTGGATTCTAGGATAAATCATTACAGAGCAAAGTTACAGCCAGGACATGGTGGTTATGAACTGTGATCAAAGAAATAAACCACTGTGGTTATATGCCACTTAAATTGTGGGATTGTATGCTGCTACAACATAACCTTTCCTAACCCTTCTGAAGTAACTGGGTAACACACCACATATATGTTAAAGCAATACATAAAATCCTTGCCTCTGTATTAGTCTGCTCAGTCTGTTGTAACAAGATATCACAGTCTGGATAGCTTAAACAACAGAAACTGATTTCTTACAGTCTGCAGGCTGTGAGTCCAATATCAAGGTGCTTACGGGATTGGTTTCTGGTGAGGACTTTCCCCTAGCCTGCAGAGAGGCACCTTTTTGCGTGACTCTTATGGCCTTTCCATGATACATGTGAAGACAGAGAAAGAGAGAGATTGGGAGGGGGAGAGGTTTGGTATATCTTCCTCTTCTTATAAACACACCAGTTCTACTGGATTAGGACCTTACCCTTATGACTTCATTTAACCCTAATTATGTCCTTAAAGACTTTATCTCGAATTACATTCACATTGGGGGTTAAGGCTTAACATATACATTTTGGAAGGATACAATTTAGTTTTTTACATCTTATCTCAGTTAAATCTTTAAAGACTTGAAATCTTTATCTTAAAATGACATCTAATTGTTTATAAATTATAAAATTTTCCTGAACTATTATCCTTGGATTATACTTTTTATGTTAAGAATTGCATTAGATGCCTGTATTTCTGATAGTTCATTAATGTAAATTTTCAAGCCAGTGATCAACAACTGTTTGTAAATAATTGTAACTATTACACATTTAACAAGATGTGAGAATTGGTTTTGCCCTTGTATTTTTTCAAAAGAAGAAATACCAAAATAATACATAATTATGGTAACACTTCAGCTGCACATTCTTGAGCAATGTCCTCAGCTGTATTACATCCCTCATGGGTCTACTGTCAGGATGCCATCAGCTGACTGTGTAGGTAAGATCTGTAGCCCCATGTGAGTGCTCTACAAAGTGATCTACAAAACAGAAATAAAAATTGTCTTGATTAGGTGACCACAAATCCCATTCTTTTATTTAATCATAGAAATTAATTTATATATATGGTGGTGCCTCAGTACTTGTCATTAATTCTGAAGAGTGGGAGCAAGCAACACTACCAGGTTGGACAAGTTCTGAAGCCAGTGATTACCGAGGTATGTATATAAAAAATATATGTATGTTATTTATGTATATAAAATATATAGTATTATATATAATGATATATTATATACTAATAGTATATAGTATACTCTAATAGTATATATATATATACTATTAGAAATAATAATAACATTTCATTTGAGTATAAAAATGTATGAGTCTCATGAGTTTCAATCTATAATGTTCTTTATCTAAGGTAGCAAAATGTGATTTCAAGGGGAGATTATATAACATTTTGAAATCCTGTGTCTTTTCTAATCTGCCATGCAGTATCCTAGATTAAGATATAGAAAAATTAGTGGCACAAGGATTTTTTTTCCTTTAGTCACTATGGAACTTCTAAATGAGTGTTACAAGAAGTTGAATGTGATTGCTGTATGGATTTAATGCAGGTGTCTTCAGCTTGGTGGTTCCATAACATTGCCGAACTATTTACATATTTTTTACAGCTATCACTGAATGTGAAATGAAGACTTTTTCATTTAGAAAATTTTTATTACTGGACTAATGACAGCAAAATGGTAGCATGAGAATTTCTGTCACATGACTCTCCTGGAAATATCAATTCAAGCAACTGTCTGCATATCTACAGAAGAATCAAGGATTCCAGGAGGTTATACACCTGGATAAAGCACAGAAATAAGAAAAAATGCATGGGGGAGGTTAGAGAAGACAGATTCACACTACTCCTATGTGTCTTCCCTCATGCCTGAGCAGACCAGTGCTGAGAAACAACCTCCCTGTGGGAGCAGGATGGTGATATGAGCCAACTTTACCATGAACCCCAGAGCTGGCCATCTCAGCACCTCTCATACACCCCAGTACTGGCCTGCTCCTGTAAACCAGGTGGGCACTTGGAAATCTCTTGGCCAGGCCAGCTACTGCAGCCCCAGCTTCCTGACTTGCTCCAGCACTAGGTTGACCCCCACAAACCTAACCTCTAGGCTGGAGGTAGCTCCAGCTTTGCTCTAATTACCCAGTCAGCCACTGGGGCTCCAGCCTCCAGGATGGCTTCCCCAGAACCAGGCTCCTTGCTTGTCCCAGTACAGCACCAGCTTTGCGGACACAGGTGCCAGGCAAATTATTTGAATAGCCATTTCACAAAATAGTATATAAAATAGATAATAAGGTCATGGAAATGTGCTTAAAACCATTAGCCATTAAATAAGTGTATTAAAATCACACCTTATAAAATGGCTTTAACAAAAAAACAGAAGCAATAACAAGTCTTGTCAAGAATGTGGAGAAACTGGAACCCTCATATGGTGCTTATTGAAATGCAAAGTGTTGCAGTCATTTTGAAAAACAGCTTGAAAAGCTTAAAAATGTTAAATATATATTACCATAGGACCCAGCAACACCACTCTTAGATTTTTATTAAAAAAATAAGAATGTATGCCCATTCAGATACTTGCATACAAGTGTTCAAAAGAGCATTTTAAATAATGGGCACAAAGTGAATATTATACAAATGTCCATCAATGGTGAATGGGATAAACATAATATGGTATATCCAAACAGTGAAATATAATTTACCAATAAGAAGGATAGAGTGCTGATACATAATAGAACATGGATAAACTTCAAAATATCATGCTAAGTAAAGGAAACCTGACCCAAAATAACATATATGATTATATTACATGACCATATAAGAAATAAACAAATATATAGTGACAGAAATACCTTAGGGATTATCTGGCAATAGGAGCAGAAAGAGAGAGTAACTAGAAATTGGCATAATGTTTCTTTTTGGGGTAAAGAAAATGTTCTAAGTAGATGATACTTATGGTTGCACAATTCTTCAAATTTACCAAAAATCATTAAATTGTATACTCAAAATCAGTTAATTATATGACATGCAAATCATATCCCATGTGGTAGACTGAATAATGACCTGCAAAGATATCCTGATCCAAAACCCTGGGAACTGTAAATGTTACCATACATGGCTAGTAGGACTTTGCACATGTTATTAAGTTAATGCTTTTGAGATGGGGAGATTCTCTGGATTACTCACATGGCTCCTAAATGTCAGTGCAAGTGTCTTTACAAGAAGGAAAGCAGAGGGGATTTAAATAACAGAAGCAGAGAAAGCAATGTGACAATGAAGGCAGAGACAGGAGTAACACCCACAAGCTAAGGAATGCTAGAAGCCACCAGAAGCTCAAAAAGGCAAGAGACAGATTCACCTCTGGAGCTTCTAGAAGAAGTCAGCCCTGCTGGCTCCTTGGCTCTGTGGAACTGATAGAGGAATGGATACATAGATCAATAGAACAAAATAGCGAACCACAAAATAGATTCACAAAAATAGTATGCCCACTTGATGTCTGCAAAAGGTACAAAAGCATTTCAATTGAGGAAAGATAGTCTTTTCAATAAATGGCGCCTAAGCAGTTGGACACCCTCAGGCAAAAAGAAAATCACCCTCAACTTGATATTCACATCTTACACAAAAGAAATTTGCTTTTAAATATATAACACAAAACTATAAAAACTCTAAAGAAAAAGAAAAGAGAAATTATCTTTAAGACTTAAGACTAAGAAAACAGTTCTTGGTCATAGTATGTAAGGCATGATTCATAGATGATCAATTTTGATAGATTTTGATTCATAATGATAAATTATACCTCTTCAAAATTAGAAAAGTTTGTTCTGTAAAAGATCTTGTTAAAAGGATAAAAAGGTAACCTTTAAAAAGGGAGAAAATATTGGCAAAACACATACCTGATTAGGACCAGTATCTAAAATATGTAACAAACTCTCAAAACTCACACATACACAAAAACAGAGATCCATATAAACTGAACAAAAGGCACAAAGTGGTCTTTCACCAAAAGTAGTAAAGAAAGGGCAGATAAGCACATTAAAACATGTTCAACATCATTAGCCACTAGAGAAACTTAAATTAAAACCAGAACTAGTTATCACTGTATAGCTATCAGAAAGACCAAATTAAAGAATATTGACAAAACATACAGTGCTAGCAAGGACGGATATATACTCATACATAGTTGTGAGAATATAAAATGGTATTGCCACCCTGGAAAACAATTTTTCAGTTTCTTAAAAAAAGTTAACATGCAACCAGTAAATTTGCTTATGGGTATTCATCTCAGAGAAATGACTTGTTAAGTCCCCTCCCAACAAAAATAGCAAACAAATAAAACCTATATGGGATATTTATAGCACCTTTATTTTTAATAGCCCAAAACTGGTAACAACCCAGATTTCCTTCAATAGGTGAATGGTTTAAAAAAATGAACAAAACAAAATGACAATAACAAAAAACTATGATACATCCATACCATGAAATGCCAGTCAGCAAAAACAAGAAATGAACTATTGATACACACAAACACATAAATTAATATCAGACAATTATACTGTATGCAAAAAGCCAAAGTCAAAAGGTTACATATTGTATGAAATCATTTATACAATGATCTTGAAATGACAAAATTACAGAAATGGAAAGATGAGTGGTTGCCGGTAGTTAAAGAGAGGGTTGAGAGAGGGAATTCCCTGGAGGTAACTAATTGCTTTTCTCTTGTTGTTAAGATTCTCTCTTTATCTTTACTCTTTGGCATTTTAATTATGATGTGTTTTGGAATGGGTGTCTTTACATCCATCTTGTTTGGGACTCTCTGTTGTTTCTGGACTTACATGTCTATTTCCTTCACCAAATTAGGAAAGTTTCCTTTCAGAATTTTTTCACATAGATTTCAAATTTCTTGATCTTTCTCTTCACCTAATGGCACCCCTAGGATGTTAGTGTTGGGATACTTGAAGTTGTCCCAGAGGTCACTTATAATATCCTTGTTTTTTGGATTCTATTTTCTTCTTGTTCTGATTGGTTGTTTTTTGCTTCCTCATGTTTCAAATCATTGATGTGATGCTTGGCTTTACTAACTCTACTGTTGTTTCCCTGTAAATCATTCTGTATTTCAATCAGTGTATTGTTTCTGACTGGATCTTTTTATGCTACTGAGGTCCTCACTAAGAAAGTTCATTCCTAAGTATTTTGTTAGTTAGTTAGTTTGTTTTTTGTTGAGTTTATTGGGGAGACATTTGTTAAAAAAACAAATACCTGTACACAGGTTTCAAGTGTACAACTCAACAAAACATCATCTGCATGCTGCACCGTGTGTCCATTGCCTAAAGTCGTCTCTTTCCATCCCCAATTATTCCTTTTTGTCTACCTCCACCTTCCCCCACCCCTCTTTCTCTCTGGCTATCACCATATTACCATATTATCGTCTGTGTCTATGTGCTTTATATACCACCCTTCTTCATGTACAGTGTACACATGTTTGCCCAAATTTTTGAGGGAAAAATAAGGATATGTATTATACATGGTTAGTAACAGCAATACCTGGTGTCTGTTCTTGTGTTTTGTAATTATTTGTTACATAAAATTTCTTGTGCCATAATATGTTCAAAAATAAATGTTAAAATCACTTTATAATAGAAAAAAACAAGTATCTAAATATAAATAAATAACTAAATAAATAAATGCATTAAAAATTAAAATGAAAATTTTTTTCATGAAAGTCTGAGTCAGAAATGTGGATATGCATTATAAATGGCAAAATACAGTGCATACATATATTTGCTTTATCCTTTTAACCTTTTTTCACCCAGCCCCTAAAACCCCATCCCATCTGATAGCTGTCAGTCTATTACATGTATCTGTGCTTCTGTTTCTATTTTGTTCATTAGGTTCTACATATAAGTGAAATCATATGGTATTTGTCTTTCTTTGATTGGCTTATTTCATTTAGTATAATACTCTGTTGCTCCATCCATGGCATTACAAAAGCTAATATTTCCTTCTTTTTTTATGGCTGAGTAATATTTCATATGTAAATATGCCACAGTTTTTTATCCACTTACTCCTAAGCATTAATCCAAGATGATTAATGGATTTGTGTATCAAAATACCTGTATAAGGTTATTTAAAAAGATCATTTTTTGCAAACATACTAAACTTGTAACAAAGCAACATCCATTCATGTTAGAAAAATAATATAATATATTCAGAGAGTAAAATTGTATATATTTCTACAAAGATAATAAACAAGTCATAATAACATAAAAGAGCATGGATTAATCTTAAAATATGATATTGAGAGAAAGATCATTAAGAAAGACATACTATATCCTTTTTATATAAAAGTTAAAACCAGGCAAAACTAAAAGCTGACAAAAAAGCCAAGTTAATAGTTACCTTTGATGTTTAGGTAGAGATTTGGAGTGGAACAAAGGAGACATGGATTTTCAGTGATGGATCTCCCCGCTGTGTGCTCAGTGTCGGTTTCTTGGTGCTACGTGCTGTGTGTGCAATCATTTACACATGTATATATATTACACTCTGAAAATTAGGCAAAGTAAAAGTAAAAAAATTGACCATTTTATAGGCTTTATTTTCTGGTTATAGTCAAATATAATTAAATATAATGTTTGAATCACTGACAATTAAGAAGTATTTCATCACATTATTTAGATCAAAATAAAAATTAAAAAGATTATAACTCTTTTGAAAGCAATACAAAAGTGGCAAACATTATAACATAATATTGGGTCACAGCAAAATCAGTACTTGTAGGAAAATGTGTCATGTAAATTCTCTCATTAGTAAGTACAATGACTAAAGTAAAAGAATTATTCTACTTAAGAATTTTAAAAAATAAACCAAAGGAAAATATAATAACCATATAAATAAAATGAATAAAGCAGGAGAGAACAAACTATACAACATTTAAGTCAACACTTTTTATTTTCTTTTAAAAAGATAAAGAAAATAGATAAATGTCACATGACCTCAGGGGGGAAAATAGGGGAAAGAAATAAAGATTAGGCAGGCAATTTTAAACTACATTGGAAATACTATGCTTTACTCTTCTGAAACAAATTTTAAAACCTAGAGAAAAAATGAATGGTTTTATAGCTAAATTTAAATTACTAAAATAAACCCAAGAAGATGTAAAAAAAATTTGCAAAGACCTTAAATAATGGGAAGCTACTTAAAGAAAAACCTTTAAAAAACCATAGGCAGCTGGCAGTTCAGAATTGAATTCTATCTCAAATGAGATGGATTTGTAAACCTTCAAATAATTTTAAGCTATATTTAACAATAGAGTAAATGGAAATCACCTGACTAATTTTATAAAGCCAGAAATGAAATCATCAAAAATTTATTATCATACATACATATATACAAATGCAAATTATAAGTATGATTTTTGCAAATGGAAATCCCCAAAACCTTTAACACAGAATAATAGGGTTATATTATAATATGAGTTAATCATAATTAATATTAAAGATAATATTTTTCTTTTCTGTTAGTTATAACCTCTAGGAAAGGATGTTGGAATAGAACATATCTTACTCAGAAGAGTGAATAAACTAATAATTTTAATACATTACAGAGAAAAATATAATCTATAAAAAAACTATAAATATCTTATGGAAGAATATAAAATAATATTTAAATATGGAAAGCAAATTGTTTTATTTTCTTAGGTGAGAATAATATATAATAAAGATATCAATTTTCTCAAAGGTAATATATAAATTTAATATAATTTCATATCTTGCAGTTCACTTACATGCTACTAAATTTTATCTAAAACAATAAAGTAGGAACAGAACAATGAGGGTAAATAGTATATCTTATTAAATATTTAGGAATGAGAAAAGTAAAAGGAAAAATGTATGTACACATATATAACTAAGTCATATATTTCAGGTCTTTTCAGATTTTTTTAACTGATTTTCAATTAAATCTTTATGTCATAAGAATTTACCAAGAACCAATAAAAGGATTTTTTTTTTTTAACCAGGGGAAACACATCTGTGGGGACAGTCTACACTGCAGTAGATTTAAGTCCAAACAACTTCCTCTGAAGAGCAATATTGTGTCTCTATTTCTTCTTGCTTTTGTGTCTACTTTGTTGCGCTGTTATTGGACTGCCACCCAGACTCTCATTCACTTGTTTGCTGTTGCCCTGAACTTCTTTGGTGTTCCCAACACCAAACAACGAGAAATATATTAATCTGAATTAGTTTGTATTTCTATGGCAGTGTCAGGATCATCTCTGCTAAATGTACTGTTCTTCTATCCTCAAACATCCCTTTTGGATGCTTGGTAATATATACTCCTCTATGTCTTTCAAGTATTTGCATATTGTGTTATTGTAAATGTTGCTACTAGTAATATTTTCAAAATATGGGATAATCTTATAATTTATGTGTACATTTTATATATATGCATACATTATATATAATAATATACATAGAGATTAAATAAGGCTTTTAAATAAAGCTTGAAAAAGAAGTAATATATTCCTTTTTCCTTCCGTTCTAGCTGACTGCATCATTTTGACTGAAATTATGAGCTAAAACAACTGCCTTGATTGTGCATAGACATGACCTTAATATGAATTATAAGGAGTATTAACCTGACTAAAAAAAGTTGATTCATTTTCTAGAAAAAAAATGTTTACTTTTATGGCCACTGACAGTTAAGTTTGCTTTTTTTTTGGTTAAAGTCACACAGGAGCTCATGAGTTCTGGCCTGCCATTCCAATGACCATAAAAAGAGTTTCTGTTTAGTTTTTCTTTAATTATGAACACAATTTTTAAAACAATTTAAAAAATCTTTGTATTTAAATGTTTAAGATAAAGCCAATTTGGGTCTTGTATTTGTTGTGATATTTACACTAACAATTTTAGAAATGAAAGTTTCCACTGATATGGAAAAAAAATCTAACTTAACATGAGTATGTTTACTTCTTAACATAGGTTCATAAATTCCTGAATTGTTACTTAATATTGGTATGTTCTTAACATTTTTATTTTCTTGGTTTCTAAGAAATCAGATAGTTTTAGGTGATATCTAAGGCTATTCTCTTTCTACGTGGTAATTTGTTAACTTTTTATTACTTCTAATTATTTTCAGTATCTGAGACCATGGTTTACTATCTTAATGGCCATACCTGAGCACTAAAATATGCACCACTAAATACTTTATTAATGCTATAACTTCAGACGCATTTTCTTTTGACAAAATTGGACAAATCATTATCAAAGTTAGATTTTTTAAATTTAGTAATAGACTTAAAACTTACCTTTTTTCCTCTAGGCAGTTATTGACCTTTCTTGCAAGAGATTATTAGCTAAAGGTCATTGCCTTTTTATTTTGTTACCTTAAAGCTAAAGAATTTATTATCTCATCTTTACGACTATGGCAGATCATTCTCTTCCTGGACTGTGTAGTACATAAATAATGCAAGATTTAAAGTCTTAGAATTCCTTTATCAGCATCCTTTTCTGGCTTGAGGTAAGAGTCTACTTTTATGCTGAATCCACTAAAGCTTGGGGAACTGCTTATGTATGAGAGACCGATCTTAGGGGAGACCTGCCACCAGCTGGATTCATCCCCATAAAATTCACCACCAAAGAAATTAATGAAAATGCAATTTCAATTTTTAAGATTATAATTTGGATGACACTGCCCTGTTTCATTTCATTACAGGGTTTCTAGCATTACTACTGGAATAAGAAAGAAAGACATTGCAAAATGGAAATGGAAATAGTAAGAATGGAAAAAGAAATTGCATAAATGTGATGCCAGTAGGAATATTTTGTAACTGGAAACAGAATGGTGATATTTATTTTCCTTAGTAAAGTTTAAATAAAATAAAAGACAGGAAAGTCCTCCTGACTGGTGTAGCTCAGTGGATTGAGTGTGGGCTGTGAACCAAAGTGTCACAGGTTCAATTCCCAGTCAGGCCACATACCTGGGTTGCAGGCCACGGCCCCCAGCAACTGCACATTGATGTTTCTCTCTCTCTCTTTTTTTTTTCCCTTTCCCTTCCTTCTCTAAAAAATAAATAAAATAAAATCTTTAAAAAAATCTGACTTAAAAAAAAAGACAGGAAAGTCCTGACTGACAGAAATGTAACACATTTCTCAAATATTGTAAGTTCTATTGCCACCCAGCCAGAAGAGGAGAAATAAAAGTCAGTATTACACTTTTCCAAATCTCATGTACTGGAATACTGCCAATAATTATGCAGAAATTTTGACAAGCTTCAAGATGCTTATCAACAGAGGGTTCGAAAGATCAGCAGTTCTCCTTCCAGAAATGTAGAGGCCTGGTTAAATTTATTTGCATATTCTAAAAATCACTTTTACTTTTAAAGCACCATTAACAACTGGCTCATGCATTTGATTCCCAAGTCTTCCAAATTGTTACAGATATTAAAAAGTCATAATGCAGAAAAAAACAAAAATCTTCATTTGACTTGGATTATATTCTTCATTAAATGTTCAATGTCAAAAAATAATTCCATTACCTGATGTTGAATAATAGTAGAAAGAACAAAATTTTACTGTGAAATAGTGTAAACTAAATCTCCATATATACAGTATAATGCCAATAGATATACACATTTTTAATAAAATATTTTAAGAAACATTTTTTGTCTTGCTTCTCTTTGTGTCTCACTATAGATTCAATTAATAAAGCAATACAGAGAACTCTGACATATATATTCAAAAATCTTCAACAAATGTTAAAAACAAAATGAAAAAGACTGGTGAACTGTGATTGAAACAAGAAAAATCAGCCAAGAAAATAGAGAGTATTATGTAATATTTTTACCATTTGGTCATTTTCTGAGTTTTGGAGTGGAGGGAAGGAGTCACAGAAGTTTGAATTGAAGTCAGGAATATAGCTCAGGTCTTTTGTCTAGTTTAACTAATTTAACATTCTCATTTAAAAAATAAAGAAAATAAAATCAGTATAATTTACATTTGCACACCTATTTGTGCCTGCAATAAAATTTTTAAGGTCTTCATATTTTATTATATAAATATATAGAAGTATGAGATGGACATGCTAATAATTATTGAATCATTAAATTAACTCATAATTTATTAACTATTTTAATATTTAATAATTATTAATATTTTAAGTGTCAGATGGACATGGTATTTTGAATAATTTGACACAAGAAAATTAAATTGATATGGGAACAAAAATGCTGCAAAGTCTGGCAATAATTACTTTATTGACAGTATTTTAATATAACATAATACTGTATAGCAAATAATTATTTAGCACTTTGTATAGGAAGGTGAAGCTTGGCCAATACATAAAGCTGGAGTTGGATGAAAGAAACTGTCCAATGATGACAAACCCCAAAACTGTGATACAAGTTAGGATTAAAATGGAGATAAGTAAAGATACAAATAATGTCCCAACAAGATTTCTGAGCAAGACATAATTTCATAGACATGGGCAAGGATTTATTAAATATAAAAATGTTTAAGCAGTTTCGTGAATATGGACCAGCTGTGTAGTTTTAATATGTGTGTGAAAGAGTAGCATGCTATAGGGAAATACACTATGGGACAAAAAGATGGACTCAAATACAAGATTTATGGTTTGTCAGATACATAAATGTACATTTGTGTTGATTTGAACATGGAAATATTATCCTAGTATGATAATAACTTCACCTGGCTCATTAAAACTTGTTGTGTCAATCTTTGTTTTACACATTACTGAAAAAATAGGACATAACTTTTCTGCTCTAAAGGAAATACAAACTGAGAGTTATTTAAAAAAAAAGGAGAAACATGATCTCTCATGTGAATATGCTCAAGCATTTTGAAGAAACAGATCATTGATTTGGTGCAAAAGCTTTTCCAGCCTATCATGTAAATAGTAGTTAACAACTCTGTAAATTTCAGGTCAGTGGTCCAATAGACCAAAAGGTCTTAGAGCTGTTGTAGTGTATCCTTCAAATGCACATTTAGGGAATTTAAAAATTGCAGATTATTGACTTGGTTATTGATGCAGAGCAGCCATTACAGTTTATCAGGTAATTAAATATCCTATCATAGGAAGTCCATTTATAAGATGCAATCATAATTTATGAATGGAATTAGATGTAATACTACTTTCAAAACCATTTGGCAAATTTTGAATTCTATTTTTGGCACCTGTTCTCTTTTTCCCCATACTACATATTTCTTCCACATATGAGGTCCCTGTGTAAGTATGAAAATTTAACTGACAAAGACCAATTAACAGGAAAAAAATATATGAATCTATTTCATATAAGTTTTACAAGATACGGAAGACTTACTAAGGAAATGCACACCCTAAAAAACAATTAGACGTGTGTTTTTGTGCAGGATTTGGTAAAGAGTGGGCAATTGTGTGAAAATATGGTAGGTTAAGGAGTATGAGGTAGGCGCAGGAAACCAGGGAGGAAACTTAGTAGGGCCTGTTTGAATCCTTCTTGGTGCCCTTTCATCTCAAGATTGTTCTTTCCTCTGGGTATTGAGAAAGCACCTCTCTCCTGAGGGTGTTATGACCTGTTTCAAGGAAGAAGGGCAAGATGGGATGGAAGTCAGAGTGACTTGCCTGCTTCTGCCATTTTCTCAAACTCCTTATTACACTTAAATTCAATATGCCAAGGTGTCATATTGAATTAGGGGTAGTGGGTTCTGAAACCCATAACCTGTATAAATATGCTTGACTCTAACAACTTTATACACTTTTGCAAATTTTTGTGAAATTTTCAATAACTACATAAATGAATATTGTCAAACTTTTTCATTGCATTGTGACTTTGTCAGTTATAATGCAGATAATGACTTTAGATGCATCCTTCTAATAAGGAATAGTTTACTTTGATGAGGAGTATTGTACTGATTTTACCATCCTTTCCAAATCTTGGGTCCACTGGTGCATCAATAAAAAGCAAATTTCGATTTTCTTTTTCAAGGTAAAGAAAAAAAAGAATAGTTTACAATATTTCCCTTCTTCATATTTCTCTTCACAAGATATTTGTTTTATGGCTAATAAAGGATTTGAAGCTTGGCCCTTCTGCATTGGTTGAGAGTTATGCTTTCCTGTTACGGCACACATAACTCTTGTTTAAATCTTTCTAGATGGACTTACATATTTTTTAGTAATAGCTGTGATTTTATCTGTTAAAATTTGTATAATATATTCACTTGGACCAAAATCTATCATCTAACTAAAAAATACATTATTTACCAAAAAAGCAACCTATACTCATGAAAGTGTAATTAAGGCATGAGGTTCTAAAAAAATGTCATTTTAGGATAATATTTGTCCTGTTAACTTTCTTTTTTTAATCCTCACTTAACTTTCAGACTATTTGTAAAAGCTCTGAATCAGATCATGTTTAGTATATTTGATTTTCAAACAATTACAATGTAGAAAAACTATTTCAGTCAAAATATTTGGTTTATATGTGATGCCCGATAATGTTTCATATTACACAAAAGGCAATTGGCATTTCCAAAGAATAGAAAATTTCAAATATATTTAATAAACATTCCTGAGCTTTAAAAATCAATAGTCAAAATTTCCACATTTTATTTAGAGCAATACTTCATGGAAATAACCCATTTTCATTTCCTTTTTTTTTCAAACTTGAACTATAAAATATTTCTTTGAAAGGAAGATATGTGAATGTTTTCTTGCCTTTGTGACTTTCAGAAAGAACTCCAAACCTCCCAGAGGTCACAGTTACCTGAATTCATTCGATACCTGCTTTCCAACTTGCCTTTTCTTCTTACAGGCCCCAGAAAACCTGTGCGGAACTAGCAGGTCCCTGAAGCTCCCCGCTCTCTCACAGCAGTGTTCATCTGCTTAAAATAGTCTTTATTCCATATTTCAGGTGAAAAACAGTTCTCAGATGTGCTAAACACTAATAATTCAAAACAAATGAAACACAGAACCACTCTCAAAGGGCTTCACTACTCTTTAAGGGCTGTGTTCTGTCCTTTTTTGAAATAGTTCTTCACATTTCAAAATAAACTGAAGTGTACCTTCTTCTGAATCCTGTAACTCCTATCCCATACCTCCATGGTAACTGTAAACTCTGTTATTCTGTTATGTAGTAATCTACTTATGTCTTCCTTGTTTTGTGAGTTTCTGAATGAGAAAGACTATTGTTTTCTCTTCTGTATCTAATCTGGCTACTTCTACTTACTTTAATAAATTTTGGTGAGTTATAAATGAATGCTAAACTTAAAGCTTAAGCAAGTCCTAATATATATATACACATATCAAAGGTCTGTGTAAATCGTTGCTTTATTTTTTCCTATATTTCCATTTATTGAAAGTTGACTGTTAAAAACTCCTCAATGTCCCCTTTTGTTTGTTGATGTTTGCATTATGTATTTTAGACTATGGTACTAGTTTCATGCATATTTTGAATAGTTAAATATTCTTGTTGGATCAGTAATTTTATAATTATATATTTTTTCTTTATCTCTAGTAATACTTTCTCTTTAAAGTTTACCTGATATCACTACAGCTAAACCACTTATGTTTCAGTAAGTGTTGGCTGCTGTTATATCTGCCTGTTGTATCAACCTTCATGTTTTCTTAAATTTAAGAATATTCTTTTTTAAGCAGGGTATGTGAGGTTTTGTTTTTGTATTCAGCTACACAACCTTTGTCTTTCAAATGAAATATTTAAACTATTTCCATTTAATATAATTAATGGTATAATTGGGTTTAACTCTACAGACTTGCTACTGATAGTCTGTTTTTCCTAAATATTCATCCTTACTTTTTGATCTCTTTTACTTTGTTTTGGATTAATTATTATTAAGATTATATGTGCTTTTTATATTTTTTCCTTCTTAGTGAAATCATATTTTACCTTTACTATAATGAAAAAACTAAATATTATAAACATAATAAAACTAATTAAAAACTAATAAAGTTGTATGTTTAGCATTTTCCATACAATAAAAAGACCTTTGAATACTTTATATTCGGTTGCAACCACCAACTTAATGTTAATGCTGACATGTTTTATATTTATATATTTTTAAAGATTTTATTTATTTTTAGAGAGAGGGGAAGGAAGTGAGAAAGAGAGGGAGAAAAACATCATTGTGTGGTTGCCTCTCACAGGTCCCCTACTGGGTACATGGCCTGAAACCCAGGCATATACCCTACCTGGGAAATGAACTAGGGACCCTTTGGTTTGCAGGCTAGCACTCACTGAACCACATTAGCCAGGGCTGACATGTTTTGCATACTCATTGTAGGGTAAACAGAGTCAGTCAGGCTCATTCACCCAGATGTCTGGGCAATTAAGACAAGCAGCGTTCTCATAGCCTTGAGTGGGCCCACCTGCAGAATCGTCCTGAGTTATACAATATCTTGACACCCTGCTGGCTTTGTGTGCCTTTAGTATATATGGGAACTGGGACTCCCTGCAGCGTGGATCGCCCCACTCATGAATGAAGGCCAGCCAGGCATTCCCATGGCTCTGGGAATTTTCTTCACGAATTCTGGGACCTGTCCGGCCTTGAAAAGTCACAATATACTTGTATATATAAAATATAATTTTAAAACTAAAAATATCATCAGTGTTATTTTAGATAGTATTTATTTATTCCACCTATATATATTATTTGACTTTTGGTTATTTTTAATCACATCTTTCTGTTTTTATGTGGGGGTGCTTTGTCTAGCAGAGTCTCCCCGGCCATCGTGGATGAGAATAAGTCTACCAAGACGTGATCTGCTTGGGGAGGAAAAATGGTCAAACTCTCAGAGGAGAAGGGTCTTGAGCCTGTTCCTCAGTGGGCTTTTATTGGGTTCAATTTACACAGGAATACAGGTAAAGTTCATCAATCATTGTCAGACAGTAAAGATTGGACAATAGATAACATTCAAAGAACTGTGAGGGCTTATTCTGAGTCAGGGTCAGATAGCTAAAAGGCCATAACACTTTGGGAAACAAACTTGTTTTCTGCTTGGATCCTTATCAGAAAATTGAGGGCATTCTATCAGAGCAGGTTTCATTGGATTTTATGCATTCTTTCTTAGGCCTGATCACCCCAGGGAACCACCCACTCCTGCCCAGGGCTGCACCACCCTCCAGCATTGTTTCAGGCTTAAGTCCGGCAGGGGAAGTGAGGCATGAGATTAGGAGACTTCTTGCAGACAGAATGAGGACTCAGGCTATGTCAAAGCCAAGGGGTGAGGGTCCATCACCCCTTTTTTTTATAGGCCCCCAAGTCCTTCCCTGATGGCTCCTTCACAGCCCCTTCATTCACCCAAATGTCTTAGGCCGTCCCTCCCTTGAGGAATCTTACTGGTCATTGTCTAACCAGCCATCTGCCCAGGGCCAAGCAGTGTGAAGTAAAGGGGATGGAGGTGGCACCCCTGCCAGGAAGATAAATTTTGTCTCCTTAGTGGCTTACAGTCCCAAGGTCTTTTATTCAGCCTTAGCCTTGGGGGGTTACAGCTTCTGAAACCAAGCAGGGCAGTTCCCAACACTTTTAATCTGTGCTGACTTTTCTTCTTAAAAAATTACCGAGGGGGAGGAAGATGGCGGCATTGCTCTAGGCAGCGTTTTTCTCGGCTTCTGTGAAGAGGGGGGAAACTCGCGGATTGGTGGAGAGGCAGAGCAAGTGGGCTGGGTTGCCAAATCACTTTTGAAAGCAGGACATCAGAAATTATTGCACTCACTGGAAAACCAGACGGTAAGGAGACGGCTACAGGACAAAAGGGGCCCAGGGATCAGCACGGGGTCTGGGGGTGTGCAGACCCCAGGCCCGCCCGGTGCTCCGGGCTCTGCCCCAGGGATCCCGGGAGAGGGAAGTCGCTGCTCCCTCCCTCCCCCAAATACGGGGGTGAGCAACTCCAGGGGAAAACGGGTTGCTAGAAGGAACAGATTGGCCAGTTGGACTGAGAAAAAATCGCCCAGGGAATATGAAATCCCGCCCAGAGATCGAGAAGTGAGAGCCTCTAGCCGACAGGATCAGGGGCATCTCCAGCCTGGTGGAAGTGCAGAGCGGTAGAGAGCACAAGCCGGCCGTGCTCGGCTCGCGCCCCATAAGGAGGCCAGAATTGCGCGCTGCGATCCAGGAATCTCGAGCTGCGATCCCAGGAGGGCCGAGGGGCTGGGAGTGTTCCTTCAGTGGTGGCTCAGAGATTTCCAGCCAGCCCGACCGGGAGAGCCGGGAAAGACACCAACATTCCGTTGGAGAGCTGTTTGGCGGGGAACACAGAGCTGGAAATGGCTGGGCTCCCGCACCTTCATCGGGAAGACTGACTCTCTCGCACCAGTGTTTTCGGGAGTGCCCCGGGTACCTGACAGACTTGCTGAGTTCTGGTTGTGAGAGAGAGAAGCATTTCAAAGGCCCCTCAGCCAGCTGAAGCTAGTAAGATCAGAAAAACTAGTCTGGCCAGTTAGAAACCAACAAGAGGTTTTTTGTTTGTTTGTTTGTTTGTTTGTTTGGTTTGGTTTTTATTGGTTTCTCTGGCTGTTGTTGGTTGACTGATTTTATCTTGTGTTTTATGTGACTTTTTTTTCAATTCTCATTATTTTTTATCTCGCAATCCCTTATGTTTCTCTTCCATTCAACCTAATATTTATTCTTTCCACTCCAAATTTATGTCTCCTGCACTACATCTTCTGCTTTTCTTTCCTTTTGTTTTAATCTTGCAAGTTACTGTAAATTTGTATTATCTTTTTCCCACTTTTCTGACATTTTTTATTTTAATAATATTTTGGTATTCTTTTTCTTTCTGTATAATCTTCTTTGCTCGGCTGGTTATACTGTCATTTGATAGGTTCCCCCTGGTATTTCAGTCACAAGGTGTTGATAAGTTACTATCTTTCATCTGTGTTCCATTAATACACTTCTCAAGGCTCTATACTCTTTATTCTTGTTATCTAGACCTCATCTATTCTGCCACAAGACTGTCACTTTACTATTACTGCTAGTAAGACCTAGTCTATACAATTGTAAATGCTTCTCAATACCCCTACCTGATCTCAACCCACTTTGCAATTTTCTGAACTATACTATTGTGGGGGGTTGTCTCTATTCTTTTACTCACTACTCCTATATACTAATCTTTAGTTCAACCCTACCTTAGAAGCTGACCTCCCACAGCCTCACAGCTTTCTAGATCCAACTAACAATCCTCTCGGCCCCAATAAGAGCCTTACCTTCTTTCCATCCTTTCTAAAATGTGGATAGTGGGGTGGAGGATCACGGCTACACTATAAGGAGCCAAAGGATAACCCATCTCTTCTCTACTGGCTGCTAAAGTAAATATCATAGTATACTATCTTGCAGTTTTAAACCATTTTGCCTTACTCCTCCAACTGATCCCAAAAAAGAGTAGGGGGAAGCTGTGAACACCAGGATACACGAAGGAGATTGCACCACTGAAACACACAAAAATTCTACAACAGAAGTTCACACCATAATTACAGGGAATCAGAACAGTTCAAATTAACAAACAAGAAGAACAAAGAAGAAACCCACGAACAATGAGAAAACAAAGAAACAACCCCCAACTGAAGGGAAACGAGGAAGCCTCAGGAAAAATGCTAAATGAAATAGAGGCAACTCAACTATCAGATAGTGAGTTCAAAACAATGATTACCAGGAAGTTCAATGAACTCACAATGAGCTTTCAGAAATTAGAGGGAAACTACATCAATCTCACTGCAAACTATATAAACATGAAAGAGGAAATAGAAACTCTCAACAAAGGTCAAGAGGAATGTTGGGAACCGCCCTGACTGGTATCAGAGGCTGAAACACCCGCCTAGCTAAGGCTAAGGGAACGCCCTTGGAACCGTAAGCCAGCAAGGAGACAAAAGCTTATCTCCCTGGCAGGAATGCTGCTTCTGCTGCTGAACCCCAAAAAGCTTCGTCGGTTAGCCAAAGACGGGTAAGATTCCCCATGGGGGGAACAACCTAAGACAGGCACGATCACTTTGGGAGGCCCCCCCAAAAGAAGGACTTGGGGGGCTGCAGCAAAAGGGGGTGATGGACCCTCGCTCCTCGGCTCTGACATAGCCTGAGTTCTCAGCATCTGGGTGAAAATCTCCTTATCTCTCAGTTGCCTTAGTTCCCTTGCTCCACCTAAGCCTGAAACAATGACAGGGTGGTGCAGCTCGGTACTGAGAAGTGCGGATTCCCTGGGTGATCAGGCCTAAGAAAGAACATGTAAATTACTGTGAAACCTTCTTTGTTTAGAATGCTCTCAGTTGAATGAGAAGGGTCTTAGGAGGAAAGTTAGTTTGTTCCTCAGTCTTACAGCTCTTTGACCCCCAACTCAATAGACGGGCAGAGTTCTTTGTTTTCTATAGTTCCTTACTTCCCCCTAATGAGTACTGTACTTTACCTGAATTATTATGCAAAATGAGCCCAATAAAAGCAGGTATGGAGGGTAAATCAGCGCGCTCCCCACTAGGGGGGGTGGCTATTTCGTCCCTACTTCTCCACAGAAACTAGTTTGTCTCTGTGCATGTGTTGTTTTTTCTCGCGTGTTTATCGACGAGCCATCCACAGCGTTCCGTGGTCACTGCTGGCCAGTGACCCACGTGCAACAGAGGAAATGAAGAATACAATTCCTGAACTGAAGAACACAGTAGAAGGAATGAAAAGCAGGATTGATGAAGCAGAAGATTGGATTAGCGAGCTGGAGGACAAAGTAGAAAACAGCATCCAGAAAGAGCAAGAAAAGGAAAAGAGGCTCAGAAAGAATGAGGAGGGATTAAGAGAAATGCAACACAATATAAAACGTAATAATATCCGTATAATAGGGATACCAGAAGGTGAAGAAGAAGAGCAAGGGATCAAAAACCTGGTTGAACAAGTAATGAAGGAGAACTTCCCTAATTTGACGAGAGAAAAAGTCACACAAATCCAGGAAACACAGAGAGTCCCAATCAAGAGGAACCCAAAGAGACCCACCCCGAGGCACATCATAATTAAAATGACAAAATTTCAAGACAAAGAGAGAATCTTAAAGGCAGCAAGGGAGAAGAAGGGAGTAACATACAAGGAAGCCCCAATAAGGCTAACATCTGACTTCTCAATGGAAACACTTCAAGCCAGAAGAGAATGGCAAGAAATACTCCAGGTAATGAGAACCAGAGGTCTGCAACCAAGGCTACTATATCCAGCAAGGCTCTCGGTCAAGATAGAAGGCCAAATAAGAAGCTTCCCAGACAAAAGAAGTCTAAAAGAATACACGTCGACCAAACCAGCTCTGCAAGAGATTCTAAAAGGACTGCTTTAAGGAGGAGAGAAGAAAGAGAGAGAGAGAGAGAGAGAGAGAGAGAGAGAGAGAGAGGAACACACGTACATAAAAGACAATGAATAAGTACCTATCAATAATAACCTTAAACGTAAATGGATTAAATGCTCCAATCAAAAGACATAGAATAGCTGATTGGATAAGAAAACAATGACCCACATATCTGCTGTCTACAAGAGACCCACCTCAGGATAAAAAGACCTACACAGGCTGAAAGTGAAGGGCTGGAAACAAATCTTCCAAGCAAATGGACAGGAAAAAAAAGCTGGGGTAGCAATACTCATATCAGACAAAATAGACTTCCAAAAAAGGTCCATAAAGAGAGACCCAGAAGGTCACTTTATAATACTCAAGGGAAGAATCCATCAAGAAGACATAAATATTGTAAATATATATGCACCCAACATAGGAGCACCCAAATACATAAAGAAAATCTTAGAGGACTTCAAGAAAGATATGGACAGCAACACAATTATAGTGGGAGATTTTAACACCCCACTATCAAAAATGGACAGATCTTCTAAACAAAATATCAACAAAGATACTGTGGCATTGAACAATACCCTTGATGAAATGGACTTTACTGATATATACCGAGCCCTCCATCCAAAAGAAACTAAATATACATTCTTTTCAAATGTGCATGGAACATTCTCAAAGATAGACCACATGATAGGACACAAAACAAGCCTCAAGAATTTCAAGAAAATTGAAATCATACTAAGCATTTCCTCAGACCACAAGGGACTGAAGCTAGAAACCAACCCGAAGGAAAAAAAACCAAAAACACTCAAAATCATGGAGATTAAATAGCATGCTATTAAACAATGAATGGGTCAAGAATGATATTAGGGAAGAAATCAAAAGGTTTCTGGAAACAAATGAAAATGAACTCACAACAACCCAAAACTTATGGGACACAGCCAAGGCAGTCCTGAGAGGGAAGTTCATAGTGATACAGGCCCACCTAAAAAGGTTAGAAACATTCCAAATAAACAACCTAACCCTACGTCTACAAGAACTCGAGGAACAACAACAAAGGCAGCCCAGAGCAAGCAGAAGGAAGGAAATAACCAAGATCAGAGCAGAATTAAATGACATAGAGACTAAAAGCACAATTCTAAGGATCAATGAATCCAAGAGCTGGTTCTTTGAAAAGATAAACAAAATATACAAGCCTTTAAGCAGACTCATCAAGAAAAAAAGAGAGAAGACCCAAATAAACACAATCAGAAATGAAAGAGGAGAGATGACAACAGATACCACATAAATACAAAGGATTGTAAGAAATTACTATGAAGAACTATATGCCAAAAAATTTGAAAACCTAGATGAAATGGACAACTTTCTAGAAAAATATAATCTTCCAAAACTCAATGAAAAAAGAAGCAGAAAGTCTGAGCAGACCAATAACAACAAAAGAAATTGAAGCAGTAAACAAAAAACTCCCAACACACAAAAGCCCGGGACCAGATGGTTTCACAGGAGAATTCTACAAAGCATTTAAGGAAGAGCTAACCCCTATCCTTCACAGACTATTCCAAAAAATCCAAAAAGATGGGAATCTCCCAAACTCTTTTTATGAGGCCAACATCATCCTAATTCCAAAACCAAATAAAGACACAACAAAGAAAGAAAACTTCAGGCCAATATCACTGATGAATGTTGACGCAAAAATCCTCAACAAAATACTGGCAAACCGCATCCAACAATACATTAAAAAGATTATACACCATGACCAAGTGGGATTCATTCCAGGGATGCAAGGATGGTTCAATATTCGCAAGTCAGTAAATGTAATACATCACATAAACAAAAGCAAAGACAAAAACCACATGATCATATCAATTGATGCAGAAAAAAGCATTTGATAAGGTACAGCACCCATTCATGATAAAAACACTTGGCAAAGTGGGAATAGAGGGAGCATTCCTCAACATAATAAAGGCCATATATGAGAGACCTTCAGCCAACATCATTCTCAATGGGCAAAAAATTAAAACCTTTTCCATTAAGATCAGGAACAAGACAAGGCTGTCCACTTTCACCACTTCTATTCAATATAGTACTGGAAGTTTTAGCCACAGCAATCAGACAAGAAAAAAGAAATAAAAGGCATCCAAATCGGAAAGGAGGAAACAAAACTATCACTGTTTGCAGATGACATGATAGTATACATAGAAAATCCTATAGACTCTACCAAAAAAACTGCTTGACCTAATAAATGAATTTGGCAAAACAGCGGGATACAAAGTCAATATCCAGAAATCAAAGGCATTTCTGTACACCAACAATGAAACAGCAGAAGCAGAGATCAAGGAAAAAAATCCCATTTGAAATAGCAAAAAGAAAAAATAAAATATCTAGGAATAAACCTAACCAAAGAGGTAAAAGACCTGTATTCAGAAAAACTACACAACACTGAAGAAAGAAATCAAGGAAGACACACACAAATGGAAACATATACCGTGTTCATGGATTGGAAGAATTAATATCATCAAAATGTCCATACTACCCAAAGCAATTTACACATTCAATGCAATTCCTATTAAAGTACCAATGGCATATTTCACAGACATAGAACAAAACGTCAAAAATTTATATGGAATTATAAACGAGCCCAAATAGCTGCTGCAATTTTGAGAAAGAAGAGTAAAGTAGGAGGGATCACAATACCCGACACTAAACTATATTACAAGGCTACTGTAATCAAAACAGCCTGGTACTGGCATAAAAACAGGCATATAGACCAATGGAACAGAACAGAGAGCCCAGAAATAAGCCCAAGTCTCTATGGTCAATTAATATTTGACAAAGGAGGCAGCAACATAAAATGGAATAAAAATAGCCTCTTCAACAAATGGTGTTGGGAGAACTGGACAGCCACGTGCAAAAAAAATGAAACTTGAGCACCAACTTACACCATATACAAAAATAAATTCAAGGTGGATAAAAGACTTAAATATAAAACATGACACCATTAAAGTCCTAGAGGAGAACATAGGTAGGAAAATCTCAGATGTTTCACGAAGAGACTTTTTTACTGACATGTCCCCTAGAGCAAGGGACATAAAGGAAAGAATAAACAAATGGGACCTCATCAAAATTAAAAGCTTCTGCACAGCTAAAGAAAACAGTATGAAAATTAAAAGAGAACCAACTGTATGGGAAAACATATTTGCCAATGACACCTCAGACAAGGGTCTAATCTCCAAAATATATAGAGAACTTACACGACTGCACTCTAAGAAGACAAGGAATCCAATTAAAAAAGTGGGCAAAGGACTTGAACAGACACTTCTCCAAGGAGGACATACAGAAAATCCAAAGACACATGAAACGATGTTCAATATCGCTAGCTATCAGAGAGATGCAAATTAGAACCACAATGAGATACCACTTCACACCAGACAGAATGTTCATCATAAACAAAGCAACAAACAACAAGTGTTGGAGAGGTTGTGGAGAAAAGGGGACTCTCGTGCACTGTTGGTGGGACTGCAGACTGGTACAACCACTATGGAAAGCAGTATGGAACTTCCTCAGAAAACTAAAAAATGGATCTGCCTTTTGACCCAGCAATTCCACTGCTGGGACTCTATCCCTAAGAATACTAAAACACCAATTCAAAAGAACCTATGCATCCCAATGTTCATAGCAGCACAATTTACAATAGCTAGATGCTGGAAGCAACCAAGATGCCCATCAGTAAATGAATGGATCAAAAAACTATGGTACATTTACACAATGGAATTCTATGCAGCAGAAAGAAAGAAGGAACTCCTACCCTTTGCAACAGCGTGGATGGAGCTGGAAAACATTATGCTAAGCGAAACAAGCCAGGCAGTGAGAGACAAATACCATATGATCTCACCTTTAACAGGAACCTAAATAACAAAACAAAGAAACAAGCAAAATGTAACCAAAGACACTGAAATAGAGAACAGGCTGATGGTGACCGGAGGGGAGAGAAGAGGGAATTTAAGGGGACAGTGGGAAGGGTTCACAGGAACAATCTTAAAGGACACATGGTCATAGACTAAGGGGAGGGTGGTAATGGGAGGGAAGTGGGGAGGGTGGGAGGGGGGACTGGATTGGGAGTAAAAAGGAGAAAACTGTATATGAACAATGATTAATAAAATAATAAAAAAAAGAAAAAGAATTGCAGCTGAAGCTTTCATTGCTACAGCAGTCACAGTGCTTAATTAAAAAAAAAGATTATCAATAGTGTTTAATTCAAATCACTGATGAGAAGTTCCATTTTTATTTGTTTTAAAGTCTAAAATATCATTATTTAACTATATATAGATAAAGATATAAAACTATACATAGATATGATGGTATATATATTTATAAATTTTAAAAATTCCAGTTTCTGAATTGATTATTATAATGTTATAACCTGTATGGGTATAAAAATGATTTATATTAATACCACAATCCCAAGTGCATTGTCACTCATCGGATTCTTAATTATTAAGATCAATTTATTTGCTTCAATGTCAACCCTCATCTTCAGCAAATTTGTGTTTTATTGGTAAATAATTTTATCTTAAATATTGAGAATTTTAACTAAGTTTGCAGTATTATTTATAATATTGTGAAATATTATATTTAAAAATTAACTTCCAAATACTTTATTTAAAATGTTTTTAATTATGTAAAAAATTAAATCATACTTAGAATTAGCTTGTCTGATTTTCTATTTAAAAAATCTAATGACACAAATAAAAATAAAGCTGATATAATTTGACTGTTTGAAAATTCTTCCTGATACTGGAACCAAATTGTTATTACCATTGTTTAACTTTTCTAAGTGAAAAGAGACCTTAGACAAGATGATGATCAAATATATTTCAAATTTAAAAGTTGTTTAATTAAATGAGAAGTTATGCTTCATAAGAAATATATTTTTGAATCCATAGTTAGAAAATTATTATCTTCAGTCATCATTTTTAACAGCAATTATTTAGTATAGAATATGATGATATTTTTTAAAGCCAAAACCACAAGCTTTCTAGTTTTCATATAGTAATTACTACTATGAAATCATGCTAGTAAACAGAAAATTTAGACATCAAGTTTGTGTAAGTTACACATTAATCATCAAATTTAACGAATGAAAAGCTGGTAGTTTTTCATAAAACATGTTTGTTCAAATTTTTAACAAGTTATCATTTAAAGGGTTTATTGGAATTTTAAAAAATATATTACTAAAAGTAATGTGCAAAGACTGAGAATAATTGTATTATAGGGTGGATTGTGGTAGATTGTAAAAAATTTCCAATTCTTCATCCTTCCCTGTTTCCATAAACTCGATCATGTAAATTGGCAATACATTCCCATGTGACTTAGTAATGTAAAGTATTGGTTATATACTCTTGCTCTTTTCTATCTGCCTTCACCATGAGAAGATATTTCAGCTAGCTTGCCCCTCAAAACAGAAGAGTGTGGAACAGAGCCTAGTCATCCCAACTTAAAGCCAACTCATCCAACAGCTGACTCTCAGACATTCTTGCTGGCCCAATAAGACCAGAACCACCTAGCTTAAATCTCTGAACCTCAAACTCATGAGCTCAATAAATTATTGCGCTTACCAATGAGGCTTTGTGGTTGTTTGTCACATAGTATTATTTTGGTAACAGATCACTGACACTGAAATAAAGAATGACAGAAATTTTCAGATCAGAAAGTATGTACAAAATTCTTCAAGTCTGTTCTAACTAATGCAAGACAGAATTAGAAATAAATCATATTTGTACCCCAGAATAGTGACTTTATCACTACAAATGTAAGCAATCTTCTTAAATCTTTTCTGTTTCTGAGCTGGTTATAACATAATATTTCTTAGGTATTTTAAAGGAACAATTTTTAGAGGGTCCTAAATATCAAAGCTTTCATTTTCCTTTCAAATATGAATCTCCTTTAAGTTCATCCAATTTTCACATTCTTCCTGACCTTCTTATTTCATCTTCTGGCATCATATGAGAAAAAAAGCTTTGGAAAATTTCAATAGAATCCTTACCCACCCTCCTCCTTAGAAATGATGCATCTTGATTTTATGTTTAAAGATTCTAAAAGGAGATGTTTGAACTTATTATAAATTTAGTGGTGTGTTTGATGTAAGAAACAAGAAATACTTCTTTGAATCCCCAAGGTGCCTATCTTTGTATAGAACATTGGATTTCATTTTTAAAAATCAAGGGTTAAGTCATAAGCAATAATGTTTAGCAACATTATAATATTGTGAATAAAGGTTAAACATTGTTAATGTTATACTACATGCAATGACAATAATCCAATTCAATAATTATGGATTTTATGCCATTTATATAACACAATCAATATTACTGAGCAGTTCTTCATTTTGGCTTGAATTATCTGGTAGAGCTAAGGGAGGATAAAAAAATATTCAAAATTTTGTCATTCTGCATAGTTAAAATTCTTTGGTAATTTATTAATAACTTTACAATCTAAACATTGTGGCATTTTGCACCAATTACTGCTTTTGTTCCCTGCTGTTTCCAAAGCACATAAAGTATTATCTTGTAAATTATGAGTGCTTAATTAATAGTTATTGAGTTCAAAAATATGTGAATAAATGAGTAAATGAATGAATGAAACACACCTATAGCCAAGCTATAGCTGTAATTATTCTAGTAAATGACATTTCATAAACCATTAATATAACAATTGTTTCATGAGTATATTTATTATACTTTTTGTGTTCTTCTTTTACTTTAGTTTGATGATTCTCAGTGTTTAGTACATATCAGAATCATTTGGAGGCCTGTGAAAATATAGATTGCTGATTTCCATCCCCAGGTTTCTAAGTCTTTAAGTCTTGAGTGAAGCTAGAGAACTGACATTTATAACAAGTTCCCAAGGGACACCTGGGAACTTGCTGCCTATCTGAGGCCACACTTTAAGAAGTCCTGCTCAAACTCAATATGTAAGCCCTCTTTTTGAAATTTCTTTAGCTTATCCAAAGACATTCACAAAGATGTAACATATTCCACCTTCCTGATGTGCTGGCATCCTGACTTTCATCATATTGTCCTGTGGAAACTGGAGTGCCGAGAACCTCACAATGACACTCTTGCTCCTGCTATATTATACCTGGTGCCATCTTTTGTCTCTGACCCAAGAGTTTCATGTCTTCTGCCAGTATTCACTAAATTGTGAATTTGCAAGCAGGGCAAAGTTTCTGATCAATCCCAATTCTCATCAGCACATGTAAAAATTTAATGTCAATTTCACAACCTCTTTACACCACAGTGAATAGCAGTTTTCCTGGTATGTTGTAACATTGACATTGAAAAGATCTATTTTTAGTCTGAAGGCTTGAATAGTTACTTCTCTTCAGAGAGCCTCAGCTTTCAGTTTAGGTAGGAACCTTATGGCTCATAAAGAAAGCAAAGAAAAAACAAGGAAATGTATGCATTTGATTCCAACTGAGCCAGAAGAAATATACCCTGTCTGAGTTGTTGTAGAGGCTAGTCATTCATTCATTTATTTCAGACCTGATTCTACAAACAAACGGCAACAATAATACAACCAAAATAGTTTGAGTGATCTCACCAAACACATTTGCATCCCTGGAGAATTTACAGCTGATCTTTGAGATAAACTCAACATAGAATGTGTGGATTAGTGTCTGTTATTATTTAGAAGAAGTCTGGTATAATTTTTCTGCTATAACTGTTTACAGTTTTATTGATATAATTGGCATACATCACTTTATAAGTGTAAGATGTACAACATAATAGTCTGACACACATATGTTGTGAAGTGATTACTACAAGTTCACCATAATTTTAATAGATTTTATTTTTAGAGCAGTTTTAAGTTCACAGCAGTATGGAACTAAGAGTACAGCTATTTCCCATATACTCTCTGCCCCCACACATACACAGCTCCCCCACTAGAGTGGTATATTTGTTACAATTGATAAACCTTCATTAACATATTATTATCATCCAGAGACTATAGTTTACATTTGGCCTTATTCTTGATGGTCTACTTTCCATGGGTTTTGAAAAATTTGCAATGACATGTAGATTTTCTCTTATATTGTTTCATAAAAGTTGTTTAGTTTTACATTTATGTCTATAATCCATTACAAGTTTATCTTTGTGCAGGATTTAAGGTCTGTGATTAACTTTTTTGGCTGTGACTGTCCTGTTGTTCCAACACCACTGGTTAGAAAGACTATATTTGCTCAATTGTATTGTCTTTGTTCCTTTTTCAAATATTAATCAGTTACAGGAATCTATTTCTGGGCTCTATAGTCTGTTCCATTGATCCATTGTCTTTGTTTTTCCCATACCACACTGTCTTAATTACTATAGCTCTATGATAAGTCTTAAAGTCAAATAGTGCCAGTCCTTGAACTTTGTTTTTGTCTTTCAACATTGTGTTAGCTATTCTACATCTTCTGTCTTTCCATATAAACTTAGAATAGGTTGGTCAATGTCCACAAAGTAATTTGCTGTGATCCTGACTGGTATTGTGCTGAAGCTAGCAGTAAGTTCAGAAGAAATGACTTCTTGCCAATTGACAATTGACATATTATCTGTGAACATGGAATATCTATCCTCTCACGTAATCCTTCTTTGATTTTGTTCATCAGGGTTTTGAAGTTTGCCTCATAAAGATCGTGTGTTTTGATAGATTTATGGCTAAGTATTTCATTTTTGGGGTGTTAATGCAAATTATATTTTTTAATTTCAAATTGCACCTGTTCATTCTTGTTATATAAGAAAGCAATTGAAAATAAAATAAAATATAAAATAAAAAGAAAGCAATTGACTTCTGTATATTGACCATGTCACTTGCTATAATAACTTATTAATTCCAGGAGTTTTTTTTGTCAATTCTTTCAAATTTTTTACTTAGACCATCATTCATCCGCAAAGGCTTCTATTTTTTTTCACTAATTTGTATATATATGCAAATGTGTGTGTTTATCCTTTTCTTGACTTAGTGTATTAGCTAGAACTTCTGTGATAATTTGGAAAAGAACTCATAAAAGAGAATATCCTTGCCACGTTCCTTACCCTAAAAGAATAGCTTTGAGTTTCCCACCATGAAATATATAGTTAGCTGTAGATATTTTTTTACAGGTATTCTTTACCAAAATGTGGAAGTTCCCACAATTAAATTTAGTCTCCTTTCTTAGTTTATCATTTATCTTTTTTATTACAAATATTTAATTTTTATTCTATAGTTCACAATGTACATTTACAACTAATCCAGATCCACTTTTGAATAACACTATATTACTTCTCAGGCAGTATAAATATTATATAATAACAAAATAATCCTAATTTCTTTCTCTCACACCTTATACTGTTGCAAACATTCATTTCACTTATGTATAAATATACATGAGCATATATGCACATAATATATACATGCAATATATATTTACATAAGCCTATATATGTATACATTGTTGATGTTATTATTTTGAACTGTTTACCTGTTAAATCAATTAAGAATTTTAAAAACTAATTTTTTTTTATTTCAACTTCACTTATTCCTTTTCCAGTACTCTCTTTTTTCTTTATGTATATACAAATTTCTGACCTTTATCATTTTCCTTCTCTCTAAATAATTGCTTATAGCATTTCTTGCAAGGCAGATCTGTTGGCAGCAAAATTCTTCAATTTTAGTTTGTCTGAGAAAGTCTTTATTTTTTCTTGACTTTTGAAGGATAATTTCCCAGGGTACAGAATTTTAGATTGTTGGGCTTTTTTCTCTGTATTTTACTTTCCACTCTCTTCTTGCTTGCATAGTTTCTGAGTTGAATGTACTGTTTATCTTTGCTCTTCTACAGTTAAGGTGTTTCTCCCTCCCCCACCCCTGCTTCTTGTAGAGTTTTTTATCTTTAATTTTCTGTAGCTAGAAAATTATATTCCCAGTCATAATTGTTTTCTGACATTTATCCTGCTCTCCTCTGTGTTCTCTGAGCTTCCTTGTTCTATGGATTTGTATTATTAATTTGGGAAAATTCTCAGTCATTTTTATTTCAAATATTTTTTTCTGTTCCTTTCTGTCTATTTTATCCTTCTAGCACTTCCATTATATGAACAAGATAGTTTTCATAGTTGTCCCTCATTTCTTGGATAGTCTCTTCTGTGTTTTCAATCTTTTTTTTTGTTTGTTTGCTTCTCCATTTTAGAGGTTTCTATTGAGATATTCTCCAGCTCACAGTTTCTTTCCTCAGTTGTGTAAATCTATTAATAAGACCATTAAAGTCATTCTGCATATCTATTACCATCTTTATAATCTCTAGCATTTAATTTTGGTTCTTTCTTAGAATTTCCATCTATATGCTTCTGTTGTGCATCTGGTCTTGCATGCTATCTACTCTATCCATAAGAGTCCTCAGTACATTAATCTTTTTTTCTAATAATTCCAACATCCTTGTCATCTGAGTCTGATGCTGATGTTTGCTCTGTCTCTTTGAACTGTGCTTTTGGCCTTTTAGTGTGTCTTGTAATTTTTGTCTTGACAACTAGGCATGATTTACTGAGTAAAAGGAAATGTAAACAAGCCTTTAGTAATATTATGCTAATATGTGAAGAACGTGAGGCATTCTATGTCTCAGTCTTTTAGTGAGCCTGTACCTCTAAACTGTGAATGTCGCATGTGTTCACATGTGTTTCTCATCCCTCTTCTTCCTCCCTGGACAGAATGATTACAGTGAGCTGGAGTTGCGTCTTTTCCTTCCTCCATGTTGAAAGCGAGAGCTGACTGGGTTTGGGTATTTCAATTCTCCCAGGTCAGTGAGACTCTGATAAAACAACAGCAAGTTATACACTCTGTTTTCCCTAAGGGCAGAACTTGTTTAGAAAAAAAAATGTTCTGGAGTATTTCAAAATAGTTTCTTCCAATATTGGAAGTGCAAGGAGATTTTTATTTGATATTTACTGTGAGAACGTGGTAGACTCTGGGAGATAAATCTCACTAAAGTGTGTGGTGTCCCCAATGACTTGGTCTCCTCGAAGCTCTTAACTCCCCAAGTAATCCACAAAGAGCCTCCAGGATTTGTCAGTCAACTACAATTCTGTTTTCCTTACCTCACTACTGGTTCCCATAGAGATTTCAGCCCATGGGTTTCTTCTCCACAAAACTGTTATTCTTGACACTTACTTGCCTGTCTATCTTTCTAGGTTTTTAGAGCAGCCGTTTGCCTTCTTCGTTTGTACAGCTTTCATTTGATAGAAAAGTGTGGTGATTCCTAAGCTTATACATGCCAGACCTGTTCTATTTCTTTTTGAAGTAAATGAGCCATTTGAAGCTAAAGAAAATGTGAAGTCCTTTTTTCTCTACTATTTTTATACTCCTATGGTACAGTCTAATAAAAAAGGTGACAAATCTTAAATTCTTTTCTTCTTCCACTTCAGTCTTCATTTTCTTCTCATTAGCCATGCATACCATCCAATTTGATCAGCAGGAAATGTTGTAGCTGACAAAAAAATGGTTATACATATTTTCTTCATTACTTCCTTCCTGATCCCACCTTCTTTTCTTTTTGTCCTGATGATCAGCAGAGAAGCAGATTAACATGTTTATGTATCTTCCTGTGCTGTCTTGCTGATACTAAAATTTTCACTTTGCTGATATTAATTTTTCATATCACTATTATTCAAGAATTTTTTGACCAAAAGTGTAAATTTTTTATTTTTGGAGTTTTGAATATATCACTCATCAAAATAATGACTTGCCCTTTAGATAAAATAAGTTTAAAAATCTGAATTTATAGCATCTGTTTCAAATTGAATCTTTCAGAATAAAACCTCTTCTTTCACTGAGAACTTCCATTTTCTCATAAGAAGCAGGAAATAAAAACATGTTATTATATACTGTGTTTTAAAATAAATTTCTGTGTTCACCAGTCTAACCTATAATTCCAAAGTCCTCTTTTGCCTTTAACTTGATACTTTACAAATATGGGCTTTTTTAAAACATCAAAATTTAACTGCATTTTTTCCTTCAGTTGTATCTCTGTTTTTCTGAAAGTTAAAGGGAAACCAAGACTTCCTCTTTCCCTTTAAAATACATAATAGTTCAGTTAAAACAGTAATTAAAGTTGATGATATATTTGAAGATGCTACAAAATTTTGTATACATTACTTTGTCCTTAGGTCATCATTATGTAAAAATATAATTAAAATCTCCTTATTTCTACTTTCTATTTTCCATACTTCTATTTTCAGGTATAAGACATGAACAGATGTTAATGTAGCCAAGCCATCAACTCATTTTCACCTCAAACCCATGTTCTTCCACTTTCAATTCCAAATTCTAAACCTAAATGTATTAACCTAAAACTTTAAAACTGAACCTAAAATTCCACAAATGCATCTTTTTTATTAGCACGTCATTTCCAAACCTCCTTATTCAGCATTTTAAATATTTAAATTGAGTTACCTTGGCTCACATCTTAAAACCTATTTTTCTTCCTGCATCTTGGGCACCAAGAACATAGAATAGGGATTGGCAAATAAAATTCCATCAATAATGAATGTGGTTGGAGAAAATCCTAGGCTTTATTTGTTGCCATTAAGGCTACGATGCAGACCATTACAACATGCCTACCAATATGGTTATGTAAATTTGCATCCTTAATGATCTGTAGCTACAGGTTGATTTATATTCCACAGTAAAAAGTTTGTTTGCTTTATAACAAAATTATAACCAGGCAGCATAAGAGCCTCTAGGGCAATAATTGCTTCACAGTAGGGGGCATCTACATCTCAAATTGCTGTGCATCTGGCCTCTAAATCATCTGTAGGGAAGATGGTACTGGCAGCCAAAAGGCAAGAAAAGTAAGGCCTATTTATCAAAATACAGAGTACAATATATTTGGAGTATCTATAATTTAGTCATATTTTTTCAAACAGAAAACCAAGAGAAACTAAGCCAAACTTGATAGCTTGCAAATGAAATAAAATTTATGAATCTGGGACTGTGCTAGAAAATCAAGCTGTTATGTTACCATGAATAAATATTTTCTATCTTAAAGATCATCTAGACCAAGGTAGTAACAGAACAAAAATGTATAAAACTAAGAGATAACCCAGGCAGGGGTAAGGAAAAGTAGGTTTACAGTTGTTCCTATGGAAAATAATATAATAATTAATAAATAATAATATAAATGTAAGCTGTGTTTTCATACTCACAACTGTAAACCTACTTTTCCCCACCCTTGTAGTTTGCCTATCATATACTATACTAGGTACTAAGTTTTAGGTCAGATATACATTTTTATCATCATTCTAAATTTATGACATACCAAGGATTGGTCTAATGTATCATGGAGAACATTAAGACTTCAAGAATTAAGGGAATCTCCCAAACACACAATTAGTGTGTAGCCACTTGAAATCAGAACTGTGTTTTTCTGACACCTAGGTTTGTTTTCCTAATGACTGGCATATTTACCTGTATTTCCAGGTTTGTAAAATTTTATATCTATTCCAAAATCTGAAATAGCTCTTCAGAATAGTAAACAAATGAACACATAACAGATTCAGCTCAAATTTGAAGTTCTAAAGTTACTTGCTGCTATCACAGAAATGTGGCTCCTCCAGAATAAGGCACAGTATTGGCTAACATACTAGTACATTTGTAGAGGTCATCAGAAAGACAGAACTGGCCAAATTATACCCAAGGCAGCATTCCTAAGTGATCAGAGACCCTGCCACTATTCTACTGCACATCACTCTATTTCATTTTCTACATAGCTTCCATCAGTGTGTGAAATTATTGTATGTATTTAATTGTATTTTACCCTCTGTCTGCCTCCTCTTACACTAAGTAGGCATCCAGAGAGAAGGGTCCTTGTCATAATTCTAAGCCAAATCCTGAGAATTTAGAACAGTGAGAGATACATACATAGTATTCACTCCACAAATATGTGTGGAATGAATGGATGAAAGTAAGAATGAGTGAAATAAGAAATGCTTCTTTGAGGAGCTATAAAGAATGGAAGTACAGAGCAGTAAGGAATTTTAATCACTCAGAAACTCCATTTCATTAACATGACTCTTTCTCCTTTTTGTCCTTCTACTCCATTCCGTAATTAGTAAGCCCTTAGGACATCAGATACTGGTCAGCAGTGAACTGTCTTAAGAACAAAGCTTCAGGTCAGTTGATTACAAAAACAGAGTGTCATCAAACTAAAGAACATGTCTTGATTTCAGTTGTGTTTCAGCCCCAGGCTCATCAAAGCAGAACCAAAGCACCACATCCTCAGGAAACAAGATAGAACCATGGCATGGTTGACATCACAACACGATACAATGATTAACTACTTCCTATCCTGATCCCAACAGATCAATAAAGCCCAAGGCCCCAACTCCCTTAGTCACCATGATTAATATTTTTCCATATATAATCTGTCACTGTGTGGGCCATTGGAAAGCCAGGTCTTTGAGGAGGAGCTCACTTGTGACTCTTGCCATGATGCCATTATCTTAATTAATAACCTTTACTTCCTTGGCTGCAAACTCCTCTTCCCGTTTGCCTGGGCTTTGATGTCTGCAGGCACATGAACCCCTTTAGTTCAGTAACAGAATCATTTCCAAACACTTGTAAGTTATATGTCAACTTTTTCAAACTGTGTGAGAAACTCTCCAACATGAAGTGCTACAAAAGTAAATTGGAAAGTACTTGAAATAAAGTTAACATTGATAAATTTAAGATTAGTTTATTGTGAGGGGATATAGTAAAATAATCCAAGAGCCATGCTTTGAGAGAAAAGCTACTCAGTAGGTGGAAGAAGACCAGTGTCAAAATATCGGCAAAGTAAAAGAAAAAAAAATTAACAGGATCTCCCTCTCTTAATCAATGAAACTCTATGGCACCTGAAGATATCTCTACCCAAAGTAAACCTGGCTTTCCTGAAGCATAATATTCCATATTTCCTATAACAATACAAAATTTTGGCCAGGTTTGAAGAATACTTGTAAGAAAAGATCAAATATAGACCTTAGTGATTTCCCTTCAGGGACAAGACTCTGGGCTAATCAGTTAATCAGGGGATGGGTTATTATTTTCTTGGAAAGTGTGATTAAGATATATGCAAGAGATTTCCCCAAGGAATAGAAGGAATCTCATTAACCTTTTACCCAGTTGAGCTAAAACACCTGAGGCTAACACTGGAGCTTAAAAACCTAGAGTCTGTCACTACTGGGTTTCAAGTATTATGTAGGACACTGAAAGCTTGTAGTCCAGGTGGTGTTTTCATCTTTAATCCTCATTTGAAGGTCAGACCGTTGGAAAAGAAAAGAAGATATGAGAAATGAACAGCTGGTTGCAAAAATGGCATCAAAGAATAGGATTTGGATTTTTTGGACCATAATTATTCTAACAAAATCACTAGCTGTTGAAGCAACAAGGTACATCCCATGGGTCTGGAGAGAGCTTATTTTTCAGGACATGACTAACGCAATCAAAAAGCTTCTTAAATCTCAGGAGGAAAAGTGAATGCCATGAGGAAATCTCAGTAATAATTGATATAATGATTGTCAAGTGAAATACAGAGAAGAAAAACAGTGGTGTAGATACCTACTATTTTTAAGGAAAAAAATGCTGTTCATTTGGAATGCAACTTAATGCCTTTATACTTCTACATAGCAACACAATAAGTATAATGAGACAGACATAAAATCTTAACCAAGGGACATACGTGCATAACCCATAGACACAGACACCAGTGATGGCCAGGGGGAAGGGGATAGGGGGGATGCTGGGAAGAGTTGGGCCAAGGAGGAAAATGAGGACATCTGTAATAGTGTCAACAATAAAGTTAAAAATATATATATAAAATCTTATCATGAGGCTCTCTTCCTCCTGGGAGCACACCCATAACTTTCTTCCCTCTCAAGCATACATCTCCTAAATTCTTAGGGTGTCCACGAGTCTTGCAAACAGGAGAGCAATGGGCAGTGGCAGGCCATCCTGGGCTAACTCTCTGAACCAGTCTCTAAGACCCCCTTTTCTATGACTTCCCATTGAGCCAAAGCAGCCCCGCCTAGGATCTCCACTGTTGTTTCTTCTATCCTAAACCCTTCCTTGTTTCATTGCCCCTAGCTTTAATAAATGCACTCTCAAAATCAAACAAATAAAATAAAATCTTTAACATGAAAAAGACAAATATAGGATGGGGTATTGATCTAGATTGCTATAATGAAAGCTATATTATACCATGCTCAAGAGTAGCAATTCTAATAAGAAAAGTCAATTTTTATGTGAAGATTATTTATAACTATTTGTAAATTCACTTAAAGGGAAAAAATGTTTGGTTTGGGAGGGCAGGGAATACCAAAGACATTTTATTTTGTAAATATAGTGTATCTGCCTGACCAACCACAGTGATTTCCTACCAGATTACAAAATAAGCAAAGTGGCAGTGTCTTAGTAAGAGTTTTTCTAGGAATTCCATTTTAAGGAACTTAATATATGATAAATTCTTGAATTATTTTGACTTGATGATAATTCTCTTTTAAATATTTTAGAAAGGTACTAAAGGATCTTTTTTATGTAGTCATAATACTACTTCACATGGGGAAAAATTTAGAGGAAGTGATATGATAAATAACATTAAAAAATGTTTCCTAAGCCTTCTAAAAGTCTATAATTCCCAAAAAACAGAATGTTGTTAACATTATAATTTAGGATTTAGACGTATAGAAAATAGCTTTAGGGAAACATAAAAAGGTGTGACCCTAGAACCTAAATCTACAAAACAGCAATTCTCATCCAGGGGTGGTTTTGCTCCCCCTCCTCTTCCCATGACACTTTACAAGGTCTGAAGACATTTTTGGTTGTCACAGCTTTGGTATACTAACAGCATCTAGTGAGTAGGGGCCAGAGATGCTAAACATCCTACCATGCGTAGGACAGGCCCTCATCCCCAACAAACAATTATCCAGCACAAAATGTCAATAGAATTAAAGTAGAGAAACTTTTCTTTAGGTAACAACATAGTTCCATGAATATGTTAGTCTAAAAAAAAAACAATCAGAGTTACTATAATGAGAATAAAAGGGGAAACATCAAAACAAACCATTCTGGCTATCTATGTGTAAAGCTCTTGTTGAATTTGGAAAGCAATGCTTATAGATTAAAGAAGGCCAGACTTGAATCTAGCAGCTCTGTGGTAGTACTGTTTCAGTTACATCTTTTCTTTTTTTAATTTTCTTTCTCTCTTTTCTTTCTTTCCCTATCTCTTTCTTTCTTTCTTTCTTTCTTTCCTTCTTTCTTTCTTTCCTTCTTTCCTTCTTTCCTTCTTTCTTTCTTTCTTTCTTTCTTTCTTTCTTTCTTTCTTTTTCATTTATTTATTTTACTATTGAGGTGGAAGCTGTACTACTAGCTATGAGTTGGACTTACAGAATATCAGAGTAGGATACAATTCTAAATCTAACAACTACTAGCTGATTTCCTGAGCTTTATTTTGTGTTTTACCCATAACACAAATATGAAAATAATATCTACTTCCTAGTATTTTATGAGTATTAGGTATAATAATAAAATTAAAGCACTTGGTAAAATGTTTATAATACTAAGTGTGGGGCAAATAGCAGTTATTACGTATTACTATTTTCTTAGCTCTCATGTTCTTAACCTGTAAATTAAAATTATTTGAAAGGATGATCTCCAAGATAAGATTTAACATCTGAAACTTCTTTTAAGTTCTTAAAGTCTATGAAAAATCAATAAATAACACTGAAAAAAAGGAAAACATATACAAAAGTGATTTATTAAAATGATCCTATTTAAAAAGTGACATAAACCTGTAATACACTAAGTTCTAAAATAGAGTAAAATTTTAAAATAATACAAAAAAGACCAAAGGAGCTTTCACATTTAATACTAGGTGTGAACATAAGAAAACACAAACATGCAATGCAGGAAAAGTAGAGGAAAAAGTAGAATTATGCAATTTCTACTATGATTTAACTTTTTAAAAAATCAAACGATTAAGAAGTTCATTGAATTGGGACAGAACTTGAATGAATGTTTGCTTTGTGAGCTAAAAGCAGATGACCAAACACATTAAAAACCAACGTAGGTGACCAGATGCTAAGTAAGAACCCGGCTCTTTTCAAAGGCCTGTCCCAAGCCCTAGATGATGAATGATTTCAAGGTTACTAAGTACGACTTTAGAAGTACTCAAGTACAATTTTGAGAAAACATAAAATAGAAGACCTGAAAAATATCACCCCAATATTCCTAAAAAAAACAGATAAATAGCTTTTAGTAACAAACTATAGAAATGATCCTTGAAAGTACAGCTTTCAGACAAATAGGTTTTAGAAACTCTAGAACATTTTCCAACTGTCAGTTTACTGTATAACTGTATTTCTGCTATCAGTATTTGTTTTAAAAAGAAAATATTGATTACTTCTGTAAACAGAAAACAAATGCCATGTAGAAATATTATTATGAATATAATAAACACATAACTGTGTTTAAAATTCTGTCTAGGTTCTTTTGCCCACCAAAACTCTGAGTATGAAATCTCTTATTTTTTTAAAGGAGAGCTATTAGCAGGTGTTACTAAAAAATGTTAAATAAATGTTAATGCCAAACTGAAGCATCCTACTTGATGCAATATAATTTTATGATTAAAAATATAATGATTCAATATCATTTGATTGTTCAATGAATAATCATTTAGCCCTGGCTGGTGTGGTTCAGTTGGTAGGAGCTTTGTCCCATAACCCAAGGGTCATGGGTCTGATTCCTGGTCAAAGCACCTAAATGAGTTGCAGTCTGATCCCCAGCCCAGGCACATACAATCCCCAGTTCTGGAGCATAGGGAAGACAACCAATAAATGTTTCTCACATTGATGTTCCTGTCTCTCTCCCTTCCTCTCTCTCTTGAAGCAATGAAAAAAAATAACATATCCTCAGGTGAGGATAAAGAAATTATAGAAAAAAATAATAATATGTCAGTGTACCACATAGATAATTTGAAATTCAGCTAAAGTCAACCTGAAGAACTAGAGTCATTATGCCTTCCTTTGGACAAATAGACCTTAGAAACTATTAGAATTACCAGAGGAATTTTTAAGATATAATAATGCTCAGGCCCCCCTGGCAGAGATTCAGATTCAGTTGATCTGGGTGAGGCCTGGGAATCAGTATGTTCTCCAAATTCCTAGGTGATTCTAATGTACTGCCAAGTTAAGAATTCTACTTTAAGAATAGCACACTTAATGGAGAGGATTATTTACTGTTTAAGGGAACTTGGGAAACCAATTATTTAATACTAAGACCTAATTTCATTTTGTGTTCTGATGCAATTTGTGGACTAATAATTAAGGCAAGATCACAGACATGTCTGATGCTGACTTCAGCAAGGCATTTAACAAATCATGATGATATTGCAGAAAGATTAAAAAATGAACAAGAACAGTGTTACATGAGAATAAGAGTAGCTTGATTTCTATCTGGTTAAACTAATAACTAATAACCAAAGGGTATCTAAAGGTACATGTGTGTGTATCCATGTGTACATGATGTGTCCTAGATAGTTTAACCCCCTATTCTGACAGTTGAAGAATCATAATGATATTACTGGAGGCAGACATAAAATTATGATGGCATGCAATTAGGAACAGGGTATAATATTCAGTAAGCCAAAAAGTCTACTTTCAAAATAACCTTATACTAGAATGACAATGATAATAATGTTCAGTAGAAGAAAATTAACAACCCTCTGTAATTTAAATTAAAAATTTGTCTATGAAAGTATAGAACAGTGGTCTTGTGGCTCAGCAATTTATGATTAAAGATGTAGGAATTTAGCAGTTTGCATGTTCATTGTGAACCATCAAACTGTTAATGGCTGTTAAAACAAAACAACCCTCTCTAAATGTAAGTTTGGCTGCAATTAAAAAGCAGTCCCTGTATCAGAATATGTATTACTCTCACTCTGCTCAAATGATACTGGATTTGGGTTTCTGGGTGCCAATTTTTTTAAGGTTGTATTAAACAAGAGTGTATCAAAAGAAGAATGAAGAACACAAGGCAATATTCTGGATTGTGATGATATATAAAAATAATTGTTTGAGCTGGAAATTTTTAACTTGGAAAGTAAATTGTGTGAGGATTCCACAACAGTTGTCTCTGACAAGCATCATTGAATATTTACAGGGATGTCGTGCCAGAGGATGTCTGGTGGATTTTCAAGTGAATGCAGTGAACACAACCAGAAGAAAATTTTTGTTAGGCTAAGATCTACCCTCAAATCAAGCTCCAAATTTCATATGTAATGAGTAGCCTCTTCTTAGGGTACTGTCTAATAGCCTTTGGAATTTTTCAACCACAAGAGACTTCATTAGAAAAACAGTTAAAATTGGTTGCTGGCAGTGTGGCGACCATTTGGACAATGTTTCCTGCCAGCTTCCTTACAGTTCTAACATTTATTTAACACACTGTTCTAAGGATTAAGCAATTTGTTTAAGATTATGATACTACTTAAAATCAGAAATGAAATTACAAGTAGGGACTTCTAATCCACTTCTAATATGGCAGTAGATTCTTTGAAGAAGAAGAAGAAAATAATTGCCAATTTATGTGTTCATTACCATTATCTTTCTCTTTTTCATTTCAAATGGTCACAGAGAGTATAAAATTTTAGAAGAGTATTTTCTGGTTTGCAATAAAAATGTAATATATATTGTCAATTTTCAAATCATAAGCAATTCAGTCTTAACTACTAAACATCAACTAGAAGTCATGTATGTGTGTATATAAAGGTAAAAAGTACACTTTATACAAGCTTATAAGTTTTTATTTGACAGCTAGGAGAACATTTTAAATTCTATTAGAACATATTAGTCTCTAACAAGACTAGCTTTTGAGATTATGGCCTTAAGCAAATTCTTCTTTCTTTGAATGAATGAAGTACAAGATTGTTGAAAATAACTTCTTAATGACTTCCATTTATTTTTGAAGTATGTAAGCATCCTGTGAAAGAAAAATAAGCTTTGTCATTCTCCTATTAAAGTTCTTTGAATAGTAGATAACTATGTATAAATATTGCCTTAGTAAACTAAGCAGGAAATAGATGTTTTTTCCATGGCTCAGGACCTCCTGACCCTAATCAAATTAAATGAGTGAAAGATCTATATCCCACAATAGAATTTAAGTCATCCAGTGCTCATAAAATGCCTGAGATGTGATTATAAAATGAATTAACCATAATCTTTACAGAGATGTCAGTTGCACATATTTAATTCTACATATTTTTAAAGGCTAATAAATCAGGTGAACAGAAGTATATGGCAAAAGCCATAACAATTTTTACACTTAGTTGTATGAGATGATTTCCCTGTTAATCAATACTCATTTAGTCAAAGTTTTTGCCAGTGAAATCTATAGTTATGCCAACACCCTAAACAGCATAGTAATATTTAAGTATTTAAAGTTATTTGTACCTCTCAGTAGGTTTTCTTGATATATTATTTCAGTAAATGAATAAAAACATAAATACTACAATAAAATATTTTTATATACCCACAAAAATAAAATCCCTCTGTGGCATTCTACATTGTTAACACCTTGATCTCTTTCCTTCAGTTACTTTTCTATCATGTACATCCCTGGTAGAATTGTGAATAAAAGGATATGTATATATATGTATATATATGTATACACACAGACACACATATGCACACATACATACATACATATATGTATAATGGGCAGATACATAGTTCAAATTCCCAATGAAATTTATATCCAATGGGTTTAAATCTTAACCTGAATAACCCAAGGGCTGAAACAATGAACCAAAAGGCAACTGGAGCTCATGAATTTTATGGTGGTTCCTGGACAGAATTTTTAATCAATTCTTATTACCAGATACTGGCTTCTGTATTTTTCAAGTCTATGCTTCATCCTCGTGAATTTTGTTAGCTACAGAATATACTTCAATTATATTCCATCTCTGCTTAATTTAAGCAATTTCTTTCTCTACCTTTCAATGAAAGTAACTTTACTGATAATACAAAAACAAATACACACACACATCTTACCCATCAGTCAGGAAAGAAATACGTGTGTGTGCATATGTACATATTTGTATCTATCTATCTTCTTATGTTTTACTAAATACATCAGTTTGCAATCTGATTTGACCAAAACACGTTTCCTCCTCTGCTTTACCCTCTTGTCTCCTTGACAGGGAAACTCAAGAGTTAAAAGATTTTAGCTTCTCTCATAGCTGGTAGGCTTGAGTAATTAAAGCATGTGGAAAGCTATTATTCCAGGAATTGGAATGCATGACCTAGGGGACTCCAGGAGGTCAACAAGTCATTCAACCTTTGTGCCTTGGGGTATGCAAGTGATGGAGAGGGTATTTGGTCCATTGTGTTCCAGGGAGGGAAGCCAGTGATGCAGATAAAGAATTGTTGATCAACAGATAAAGAAAACTATGAAAATCGCTTCCAGACTGCAACTATTATTCAATTAGCCTTTTTTCCCAAACCTTTACTTACCTTTTCATCTCCTTATAAAAAGGTCAGTTTGAGATGAAATGGTTAAGACATTTTTTGAGGGTACACAAACAGCCATCTCCTCAGATCACCAGCATCTGACTTATGGGTGCCCATCAACATCTGGTAGTGACAGGTAGCACAAACACTGATTTTTCTGGTTTTACCCTAAACATCTGTTAGTTCCAGTTAAAATTTTAGCAATACGTTGTGATACATTACCTGTATCCATGAGGAATATGTTAAATCTGGAGCATTGCATCTGGAATTCCATAGTTCATCACAACTTCTATTCCATTCATCTCTGCCACTTACGTAAATCATCTCCATAATAGCTAAGTGATTATATCACATTTCTCAAGTATCCAAAAATCCACATTTAAACAAGAAAACTCATTTTGAATCATGTCATATGTGTTGTACACAGAAATGTAAAGAAGTGCCATCATTCATTAGGTTAAAAATGATATCAGAAACTTACCTCAGTCACTTGACCCTCCCCTACCCCTCTACCCACCTAGATTTCATCTATATTGGCTTCAGGCAATTAATCAATAAGCAAGGACAAGTGGTGAAAACATGGTATTTGATATTTAATAAATGAATTAGTCATGTCCCTTGCTTAAGCATATAAATTAGTAAGCATTAAGTCCTCTACTTAATGAGGAATTTCCCTTTTAAAACCTGAATGAATTATCAAAAAGACCATAGCATAAATTCAAAGGCATTTTCTGACCTTCTTGTATGCTTGCTGGCATGAATTTTTAACAAGATTTTATATATCTACAAGGTCTATTAGAAATTGTTCATATGAAAACTTTGCTTAAAAAAAAGCTAGTGAAGCAAAGAAAGTACCTAAGAGAGTAAGAGAATATTTAACTTATAGGAAGTATTGAAGTATTGAAATATATAGGAAGTAACTTATTGAAATATTGAAAAAGTTGTCATAAACTCACATTTTGCTCTAAAATATTGAAAATGATAAAGATATAATTTTGTTGATGATTTTATCTCATAATTTATTCTAAAATATTCAACAATGTAGGAAATGCTAGAAATATAATAGTGTATATTTTCAGAATGAGAATATTAAGTAAAAAATAGGTTTCTTGTGTCCTTAAATATTGCTTTACAAAATTTATTCTATTACATATGTTCTCCAAAACTTCTGAGTCAAAAGAACATTTCTGAACTAAATGGTTTTATAAAATGTCATATTTCTAAATTAAAATATATTTTAATGAAGAAAATATAAAAAAGTTTGACATGGTCTCCTAACAGTTATTCTAAACTCTGAAGTTTATATCCTAGCAAAGATATTATAGGACTTTAATTAACCCTGGAAGAAAAGGGCTCAACAGTCAGCCTTTGAGGAAGAAACTAGAGGTGGAATGGCTGGAATACATGGTAGATATGTGCTGAACTTCATATTTTAACAAGGAACTTGACCGAAGTGTTTCATTTTGTCTTCCCACTGGTGTGCATGAGAGTTCCTGTTACTACACATCTTCACTCACAATTTTCATTGTCAGTTTTTTTTTTAATTTGGCTATTCTAATTGGTATATAGACATACTTATCGTGGTTTAAATTTGCATTTTCCTGATGACAAATGGTGCTGAGCATCTTTTCAAGTGAGCTTTTGTCGCCTATATATAGTCTTCTGTGACGTGTCTGTTTAAACACTATAATTTTAAGTTGTGTTACTTGCATTATTATTAAGTTGCAAAAGTTCTTTAATATCCTGGATACTAGTATTTGACAGATGTTTATGTTGCAATTATTTTTCCCATTTTTTTTTATTTTGTTAACAATGTATTTCAAAGAGCAAATGTTTTTAATTCTTCTGAACTTTAATGTGTCAATTATGTGTTTGTTATATAAGAAATACTTGCTTATTATAAGGTTTTAAATACTTTTATGACTCCTTCCTGCGATTATACTGTTTAGCTTTCACAATTAGGTCATGATACATCTCAAATTAATTTTTATTTGTTTAGTATTTATTTATTTATTTATGAGGTAAGAGTCAAAGTTGAATTTTTAATACAAAAATATAATTTTCTTAGAACCAAATATGTAAGAGTCTATTTCTGAACTGCTACTTTTTTCCATTGATCTAAACATTTAATATTTTGAAAATACCATACTCTATTGAATATAGTGGCTTTAGAGGGATTCTTGAAATCAGTTTTTTAAAGCTCTCTAATATTAGTTTTTTTAAAAAATTATATTGCCTATTCTAGATCATTTCAAATTTCAATTTTGGGAGATTTGATATCTTAACATCTTGAATCTTACAAACCATAAATATAATGTATATCTTTATTTATTTAGGTCATCTTAATTTTTCTGTGTGATGTTTCACAATTTGCAGCATCAAGGTATTGCAGATATTTGTTACATTCCCGTTTGGTATTTCTGATAGTTTCTATATCTTCCCTGAGAATTTCTGTCTACCTTTTCTAAGGGTATATTGTTCCATCATGAAACACGGTTATAATAGTTGCTTTAAAGTTTTGTCAGATATGTCCAACATCTGGAACATCTCAGCACTGGCATTTGTTGATCATCTCTTCCTTTAAGAATTTTCCCAGTTCTTTGTGTCGTAGTTAATTTTGTATTGTGTCTCAGATATTTCTAGCATGTTGTAAAGAGTCTGGGTCTTGTTAAAATCTTCTGATATTGGTGAGTCTTTTGGTTTCCTGGGCGGTGTTTCTAATGTCCGCTTATGTTTTGAAGCTCTAGTGAGGCTGCTTAGGGCTTGTTTGCTATTCACAATTCAGGGGTGAGCCAAACTTCTTTTGGTTTATACAGTGAATTATGAGATCTGCTTTGCATACACTCCCTGAGTCCAAGAGCCTGCTCTTCCTGGTCCCCTAGCTTCAAATATAGGTTTCTCTCAGGATTTTAGTTGTCTGTTTTTCAGCATACTACCAGGACTAGGGACAGACTCTGGGCCAGAACCAAGAGAAAAATGAGAGAAAAAAAAGTTTCACAGGGAGATCACAGGGTCTCTTTCTTCCTAGAGTTCTGTCCAGAAAGATGTTTCTTCCTCAAGGTTTTAGGTGCCTGCACTGCTGCCACTATAGTGTGGCTCCATGACTGGAATCACCCGCAGGCAGGACCCGCAGTTTTTAGTTGACAAGTTTGAGATACGGTACAGTGGTGAAACGGCTATAACCCATAATGGCTGCAGGAACTATCAAGGAAATAGTAAGACCAACCCCCAGTGGATTTATGGCTTTAAACCATCAAAAAACAGCTTGATCCAACATAATGATTAATTTCACCTTAAGATAAACCCTAGCCTTATTATGTGCTCATTGTAATACATTAGCATATTAATGACAAAATCCAAACCCCTGTGATGGGAAAAAAAACGCCTATGTAAGGACACAAATGACTGTCAGGACTTTTCCAAGAGCCTCTACCCTTTTCCCAGAAAAAAAAATCCCAAATATTCCTCCCCCTTATTGCATGCACTACCCTTTAATTAAATGAGCCTCAGTAAAAGAAGTGAATCCCACTAGGGAGGGGCTGCTCTCCTTGTGGAGTAGCCTTGTCTCTGTCCCACTGCTCCACTAATAAACTCTCTTTCACTTTGAACTCACTGAGGCTTGCATTTGAATTCTTAACTGTCAGAAGTTAAGAATCCACAGTGAGTCACAGACCCTGGGGTTCCCAGACCCCCAGAACATCTGCAACAATTTGCCTAGTCATACTTTATAGTCTGATTCTTAATTTTTCTATTGATGCTACTTCTAATTCTATTAATACATAAACATTTATTTTATTTTTAAAATATTTTAAGTGTTCCTATTGTTACCAACCAGCAAGTGGGACCCTGCTGGCTGCCACCCTCTAGGTAAAATTCCAGAGGAAAAGGTTTGGTGATAAAGGAAAGGACTCTTTATTCAAAAGCTACACAATTTGGAATAACAGCTTTCCACATGCATTAGTCACTTAAGCCTATCAACTAAGGCTCAACTCTTCAACACCTGAGTTTTCCTATCATTCCTCCTGTTAGTTTTTAGTTATCTTATTTCTTTTTTTAAGTATATTTTATTGATTATGCTATTACAGTTGTCCCAATTTTTTTCTCCCCTTTTTCCCCCTCCTCCCTGCACCACCACCCTCACCCTCCAGCACTCCCCCCGCACACACAGTTCATGTCCATGGATCATAAATATAAGTTCTCTGGCTTCCCCATTTCCTATACTATCCATAACCTCCCCTGACTATTTTGTGCCTACCTATTCTGCTTCTTATTCCCTGTACCTTTTCTCTATAGGATTAGTTTACAAGCTAAAACAATATAAGATACAAAAGCTACACAATTTTGGAGGAATTATGGGCTTCTGCCTCACAATTCATCCCCTCTAGAACAACTAAAGAAGAATAACCCTGCCAACCTCTACCAGGCCAGTTCGATCCAAGGCTGTGCCTGAAGTTTCTTCCTCCATCCAAAATCCATCAAAATTACCATCCTTTGGGGAATTCAGGCAGCTGCAACATAATTATACAGGCATCCTTGAGAAAGAAGAGCCCAAGCCAGTCTCTGCCCTCTTTTTATTTTAAATCTTCTGGCACATGATAATTCCAGGCACTCTAGAGGTATACAGCTTCTCAGCCAATCACATCCTAGCCTGTTTACCATTCCCTTGGGAAACCTCCTCCTATGATCCCTCCCTCCTCCTCCCCAGTGATCTGTTCAGATCTCTCTGTGTCACTACATCTCATTTGATCACTTTTGCTTTCTGATCCTCAATGCTTGTTTTTAATAACCTACCATGAATCTTCTGATGAAAAATAAATCATTATCTGAGTAATTCTTTTAGATATTTGGGATGATATTTGTTTATTCCTAAGTTCCTGAGGGCACTAATGATCTAGGAACTCTCAACTCAAAATATATTCTCAGATGGAGGGTTTCTAGAAGACCTGAGTGACATGAATTTAGATCACAAACTTATGTGAAGACAGATGTCAAAAAAAAAAGTTAAATCTTGCTTATGGAAACAACTTTAGGGAGAGTCTTTTCTTATTTCATTGTTTCACTAGGAGATTGCCTTCCAGAGCCTTATTTGTCTGTTACTCAGCTGTTTAGTTTGTTTGTTTTAGTATCTATATTTTTCCTCAGCTCATATGGGGCCCATGGAAATATTAAAATCAAAGCTTTATGGTACTAGTGATCTCCAGATGGCCTCAGGGTTGCTGGTAGCTTCAATCCTCCCAAACTCTCTAGATTTGAAGTTTCTTTGTTTCTGTTGCACTGCCTGTACAGACCAAATCATTGAATTTAATGTGGAAATTATTGCATTATTGCATATTCTAGAATATCTCATAGAAACATGTAAGTAGGCACAACCCATAAATTCTCTACCTGCCCTTACATTATTTTTTGATCTTTTAGAATATCATTTTGTCTATTAAGAAAAAATGTCATCACATCTTTTGAGCTACAACATATATCCTTCCAAGAACAGTACTGAAGACTGAGTGTGTTATTAATATCTTCTTCAATATCACTTACAAAATGACCATGGTTATACCTACACATTTCTCAGCAATCTACTTGAGAAAGAGAAAAACAAAAAGAAATAAGAGACAGAATTATAGAAACAGAATATTTGTTCTCTATATCTGTATAATTTTCTGTGAAGTGTGATTATAATTTCATATTTAGAGCACTCTCATGCCTACAATAAATGTTTAATATATACATAGTTTAATAAGTATTCCAAGATCAAAGGACATGAGATGAGTGCTTTAGGGAAGGGAGAATGAAATGAGGTCAGAGCTAAATTTTGCTTTAGAGAGAGGTTAAGGAAAATATATAATGATTTTCAAATGTATTTCAAGGAGTTTCTTGAAACAGAATTCTAGATAGGCATGTTGATTTTCTGCTTTCTTTCTTTTTGGTATTCGACTATGTCAGGGTTTGAAAATTATTATATACATATTAATACATACAAATACTATAAATATGTATAGATAAAATACATATTTATTTTGAAAAGTATAGTTTAAGTCTCTTCAGGAAAATTACAGAAAGCACAGAAAAGGCCAGTGTTACTAAACATGGTTTGAGAGAAATTTTTTAAACTATGGACTCCTTAGTTTTTTCTCATAAAAGTTTGGAAATTCATAATACTCATATTTAAATAATGCCTGTACTATAATCTAGTGAAGTAGGTAATTAAGTAATTAAGCCTTAAGAAATCTATCAGTTACTATTTCACTTCTTTTGAAAGATTTCAACGACTCCCATTATTTTTAAATACATTTTAAAATTATTGAATAGTTTAAAATGTTCTGTCCTTCATGACCTGATTCTTACTTAAATCTTCAACCTTATGTTTGGCCAATTCTCAATATACTTCAGCAATACCAAATTTCTTTTAATTTCAATTTTAAGCATGATGAAATTTCTTCTCTGGGTACACATGCTCTTTCTTCTTATCTTATGTGCTATTACTTTCCTCTCACTAAATCTTGTTCACCTAATCCTTATCATCTTAGAAATCCCACGTTTTTCATTGATTCCCTAAGTATAGATTACATGCTCTTCCAGTATGCTCACATAACATCCCTGTGCTTCAATTGGCTTTGTATTTTTTGAAGTTATCCCATTTATTTATATCACTCTAATAATCTGTTTACTCATTGACATATCTTCCTATTACTTACTGTTTGAAATTTAAAGATCACTGCTTTGACATTTTCCACCACAAACTTATTGGCACCACCACGAGTTTACTAACTATATAAATAAGGCAATATGTTCCAAGTCTATTAGAATCCTACTACTTATTTGTGATATGAAACTAAAAATGTAATATACGGATAAATATGAGTATTTGAATGTTTGATAATAATATCTGAAAATTTGATATTAAGACATATCATTTTGGAATCATGAACATAACTTCTGATGCTCAAATATATTAGTTGTGCCTTATTCAAATATGACACTCATATTGTTGACATGATTTTTTGTAATATCTGACCTTTAAATATAGTCAATTAAGTACAACCTCTGTTTCTGTTTCCATATGGTATAATCTTTTCAGCTTATAAGCATATTTAATACATTGAATGACAAATAATATATAATGCCTAAAGCAGCCATGGTTGATAGCATTTAATTTTCTAGTGTTAGAGTTTTTCTTTGGGCCTTGTTAAATTATCATAAGGGAATAATTATAAATGAAATGTCAGAACTTTAAAAATGTTCCTTAAGAGAGTTGGCCCATAATTCTCTTATTTTTATGCCTCCTCTTTGACAATTATCTAGTGGTTTTCCATACATGGACAAGCTCAATTTTCAGCAGAGGTTTAAACTTGATCTGTGTTGCAGCCATAAATCATGAATCACTCTTTTTATGGGCTTGACCTTTATCAGGCTCCTTTAGGTTGAATAGCAGTAAACTCATGTGCTTAAAAAAGACACCTATGAAACAGAATATGCTTTTAAAGTACTCCTCTTGCCTTCCTTACCATGTTAAAAACTATTTTTAAATAACCTTGTATAACAACAAGCCAATACAAAAATAAAAAATTAAAAAAGTTGGCATACAAATAAAATACAAGGGAATTTGTGGCTATTGTCATTATTGATCTACAAATGAGAATCACTATTTTAAAGTAATTTTAATAATTTTCTCCCAGACAATAAGAAGCTAAAGGAATTCAACATCAATAAACCAGTATTACAAGAAATGTTAAAGAAATTATCTTTTATCTAGAAGAAGAAGAAAAGAAGGAGGAGGAAGAAGAGGAGAAGGAGAAGGAGAGGAAGAAAATTAAAAACATGCATAATAAATAAGCACATACTGACCACACACCTACCAATAATTACTTTAAATGTAAATGGATTAAATACTTCATCAAAAAACATAGCATAGCTGAATGGATAAGAAAAGAAGACCCATAAATAAGCTGCCTACAAGAGACCTACTTCTGATCACAAAATACACAGGCTAAAAGTAAAGGAATAGAAAAAGGTATTTCATGAAAACAGAAACAAACAAAAACTGAGGCAGCAATACTCACATTGAACAAATAGACTTAAAAACAAAAGCTATTAAAAGAGACATAGAAGGACCCAATAATCCCATTTTTGAGTATTTATCCAAAGAAATTCAAAACACTAACTCAAAAGGATATATGCATTTCTATGTTCATTGCAACATTATTACAATAGCCAACATATGAAGCAGTCTATGTATCCAGCAATAAACAAAGAGGTAAAGAACAGATGGCATATATATATAATTCAACTAAAAAAGAATGACATTTGCCATCTACAACAACATAGATGGATTTAGTACTGTGCTGAGTTAAATAAGTCAGACAGAGAAAGGCAAATGCCATATAGTTTCACACATGTGTGAAATCTTAAAAACAAAAAACAATGAACAAACAAAACAGAAACAAACTTATAAAGAAAACATTTCTATGGTTGCCACATGGGAGGAGGGTTTGAGGTATGTGTGAAAAGGGGGGAGGAATTAAGAAGGACAAAAGGGCTACACAATAGTCATGGGGGTGTAAAATACAACATAGGCAAGGTAGTCACAAATATTGTAATAACTATGGTGTCAGAGGGGAACTATACTTCTCAGGGTGATCGCTTCATAATTTATATAAAATTCTAATCACCATGTTGTACACTGTATGTAGGTATGTATGTCAACTGTAGTTTAAAAATTAAAAATATTTTTTAAAAATAAATTAAAATAGAAAATGAATTTTCTCAAGGAAAAGTGTACATTTTAATGTTTTGACATATGTAGATACCCACAAATCAATCTCTATAACCAAGGCAATGAATGTCTTCATCACGCCGAATGGTTCTTCGTTTCCCCTTGCAATCTTTCCTTTCCACTCTCTCCCAAGTCCTACCTTCTCACTATCCAATGATGTACTTCTTGTCACCATAGGTTAGTTTTCATCTCTTAGGTTATACCCACAGATTCATGTAGTATGTATTATTTTATCCCTGGCCCCTGGCTTACTTGAGCATAATTATTTTGAGATTCTTCCATGATATAGTGCAGAGTTCAGCAAATTTTTACTTTTTTTCTTTACAAATAGCCATATAGTAAATAAATTAAACTTGGTGGGTATATATTATCTCTGTTATATATTCCTCTTTGTCTGTTTGTAACCTTTAAAAATGTAAGAAGTATTCTTAGGTTGTGGATCATATGAAAACAAACCATAAGGAAATAAATCATATTGAGTCCAGTGCAATAGTTTGCCAATTCTTACAGAAGTTCTTCCTTTTTCATACTGATTAGCAGTCTATTTTATAGGGAAAAAAACCGGTTTGTTTATTCATTAACCTACTGATGGACATTTGATTTGATTCCAGCTTTTGGTGATTAAAACTACAATAGACATGAACATTCATTGTATGGACATTTATTCCCTTTTTCTGTAATTGCTTAGTAGTAACATTCCTGAGAACTTTATATATTTTAATAGAAATGGCCAAGTTGATTTTCAGAGAAGTTGTAGGATTTTTCCTTTACATCATCAGCATATGAAAGTTTTAGTAGCTCTATATTCTAGTAAATGATTGACAAGATCAATCTTTTAAAATCCTGTAAGAAGTGTAGTAGAGGTGGGGACTAATTGAAAGAAGGTGAAGGGATCAGTCAAAGAACATACATGAAGGACCCATAGACAATGGTGTGGGAATTGACTATGGAAGCAGGGGTGGGTTGGGTGAAGAGGGGTAAAGGGGAAAAATGGGACATCTGTAATAGCACAAACAATAAAACATCAAAAGTGGGGAAAAAGTGAAAACATTTTCATAGCTATGTTGGTATATCTCATTGTGATTTTAATTTTAATTTAACTACTGTCTAGTGATGTTGGAAATTTTTAATGTTATTTGTCATTCATGTATCTTCTTGAAGTATGCATTTTAATCTTTTACTTACTTTTTAATTGAGTTGATAATTTTCTTATTTTGTTTTAAGGGCTCTATATATTCTATATTGTAAGTTCTTTATTTGCTATTTTTATGTTATTTGTAAATATTTTTCCCAGTCTTCAATTTGTTTTTTTTTATTCTCTTATAGTTTCTCTTGTAAAGAACTTAATTGTGGTTACATCAAATTTTTCATATTTCCTTTATTTTATTTTTTGTGGTTTTAGTGTCTCATCTAAGAAGTACTTTTCTAAGCAAAAAACAGAGATATTTCTTTTATGTTTTCTTCTAGAAGTTGAATATTTATGTTTTACATGGTTGATGATCAAATTTGTATTCATATTTTAATAGGTTTGTTGTAGGGCAGATATACTGGTAATTAATTATTTTAGCTTTTGCATGACTGAACAAATCTGTACTTTGCCACTGTTTTTGAAAGACACTTTCATCAAGTACACATTCTTGTTTGATGGATTTTTAAAAATCAGTACTTTATAATCTCCTGCCTTCTGCCTTTCATCATTTACAAACAGAAGTCTGCTGTTACTGCTATCTTTATGCCTTTCAATGTAATTTGTTTCTTTCCCTACTGTGGTTGCTTTTTAAATTTTCTTTTTTTAAAAAATTTATTTATTTATTTTTAGAGAGGGAAGGGAGGGAGAAAGAGAGGGAGAGAGGGAGAGAAACCAATGTGCGGTTGCTGGGGGTCATGGCCTGCAACCCAGGCATGTACCCTGACTGGGAATTGAACCTGCGACACTTTGGTTTGCAGCCCGCGCTCAATCCACTGAGCTACGCCAGCCAGGGCCTAAATTTTCTTATAAATAGTTTTAATATATTTGATTCTGATGTGATTTAGTGAAGTGTTCTTCACATTATCTTGGCTTTCTTGGACTTCTTAGATATGTGGGTTTACAATTTCATCGAATTTAGAAAATGTTCACAGCAATTTTAAATGTTTTTTCCTCTCTCTCTGCCCTTTGCCTCTCTTTTGAGTATTCCAATTTTTGGTATGTTTTACTTTTTTAGATTTTTTTTCATGTTTCAAGGATGCTATAATTTTTTCCAGTCTTTTCCCTCTGTGTTTGATTTGGGCAATTTGTATTATTCTTCCTTCAAGTTCATTAGGGTTTTTTTTTTTTTCTCTACAGTGTCTTATTTATTGTTCATCATATTCAGTGTTTTTATTTTTCAATCTTGGACACTTTTTTTTCCTCAAGTGGTTAATGTCACCTTTTAAAAGAAAGTTTGATGTTTCTACTTACCATTCTCAATATTCTAGCTTCTAAAATATATAGCATAGACTTAAAATGAATATTTTAATTTACTAATCTACTAATCCTATAATTTGGATTTTTTTCTTGGTTCTTTTTGAGTAACTAATTTTTCTCATCATTATGAGTTCTATTTCCCTGTTTCTTTACATGTATGGTGATTTTTGACCTTGTTGCATGCTGAACAAATTTTATGTCTATAATATTGTGATTTGTCTTGGGACAAAATCAAGTTACTTGAAAATACTTTGATTCTTTTAAATCTTGCTTTCAAAGTTACCTCATGTGGGATCAAAGAAACAATTAAGTTCTTAATTTGTCCTACTACTGAAGCAACACCCTTTTAAATATTTTAGGCACGAATTAGGCTTTCCCACCCTGCTTGGTGAGAACAAGAACACAGGCACTAGTCAGTTTTTAGCTGAAAAATTCAAGGAATTCTTTCTACAAATCTCCAAAGCTCTTGATTTGTGGAAGCCTCTTCTATACTTTATCTACAGAGCTCCAGCTACCTTAGCGTCTTAGCTTCTCCATGATTTCAGCGCTCTTTCCTACCCGAAGAGAATGTCAACCTGTGCCTGTGTTTTTACTCTCTGTTTACTCTCTGCCAGGAAATTCTCCAGGCACTAAATTATACAGATCAAAGTACTAACCTCACATGTTCTCTACACCTTATGCTGACGGCCCTTTTTTGCTTAGTATATGATACTTTTTACATCACATTTTCATATTCTTTATCCAATTTTTCAGTTGTTTCAAGCAGGAGTGTATATTTAATGCCTACTACTCCATCTTGGCTGGATGCATAAACCTTATTTTTTTAATAACTTTACTAAAAGCAGTATTTGTCTCTTTATTGTTATATGGTTAATATTTTTTTCTTTTTCTTATACATTCTGGCCTTTGTTCTTGGCTTCAAGGAGATAATATTCATTCCCTTGAAATTTCATGTCTTTGTTTTACTGGTGGCCTTTCATTATCAGATAGTTTAACAATATGATTTAGGTGAGTGAAGGCTGCCTATGCCAGAAAGATCACAGTGGGATTTAGGATGGGAATTCGGACCACCAGAGGGACTAGAGACTGAGATCAGCCAAATGAGCCATCAATAATGCCTGCTAGATGAAGCTCCAGAATAGTAAAATTGATTTTGTGAGGAAATTTGCACAGACGTTTATGACATAAAGTGACAAAAGGTTTACACTAAAATCATTTTTGTGTTTCTGAAAGGCCAACACAGAGAACTGTGAGTGATACAGTCATAAGGTACACAATGTCCATAGAATAGAGCACACACTTCCTTATACAAACTGAAAGAGCAGAACAACATGTACTATGAGTCCCAAGAAGGACACAGTTTGTCATAAAATGTGCTAATGTTACAATTAATTCTTTATGAAGAAAATATTTATTAAGAGCCATAAAGTTAAAAAAAAAGTGCTCACCAATATTCAGGAATTTTCCTGGAAGAGAAAGAACATATCACAAAAATTAAATTAGCCTAGAAAAGAATCCCAGGTTAAAATAAATTATAAAAAGAACTAGTAAAAATTATTAAATTAATCAAATATTTGCTTACCCTAAATTCCCAAGTTATTTATTAATTAGATAAATTTCCTAATATGTATGCAACTCCCACAGAGAAACAGAACAAGAGTACTGAAGTCCTTAAACATGGAGCACAACTATAACATAGCAATTTGCATATTAAATATCACTTTTTGCTTCAGAAAGTATAAACTTCCTATGAAAGACCCAAGTCATGGCAAAAGTAGTGAGATTTTATAAGGAGAAATGTCTGCCATTGTTATTCATATTTTTATCATGGTTAATACAACTGCATGAATGGAGCAGTTTAGTGTCTGGCACCTAGTGTACACTTTGTAAATGTTGAAATAAATAGCACTTCTTCCAACTCTTCTCCTGTTATTTCTTCCCAAACAACTGTAGGCTGAGGAAAAATCAGCCTGAAACAAACAAAACAGAGATTACAAGAAGAGCGTGCACTGTGTGTGTGTGTATGTGTGTGACAGAGAGAAAGATAGAGAGAGAGACATATTAAGAAAGAGCGCCCTGGCTGGCGTAGCTCAGTGGATTGAGCTCGGGCTGTGAACCAGGTATCGCAGGTTCGATTCCCAGTCAGGGCACATGCCTAGGTTGCAGGCCATGGCCCCCAGCAACCACACATTGATGTTTCTCTCTCTCTCTTTCTCCCTCCCTTCCCTCTATAAAAATGAATAATAAATAAAAAAAAGAAAGAGAAGGGAATGATAGTAAAATATGTCTTCCCTTTCTCAGGAGTAAGTTGCAGCTCACTGACATACTGATATATAAAAATTATTTTGCACAAAGCATTTTTGGGAGAATGAATGGAACGAGATTTCCTCTGTGGCCACCCATGGGTGAATAGGCTAATGGTACTATCGCTGTTGCTGGAATTAACATGACTCTATTTGCTTGGTTGCTCTTTACCTGGCCCTATAGGTACATGAAACGTACTCTATACTATTACTATGACACAGAACTTTCTCATCTTCCTCATGTATGAGAAACACTTCATCTAACCCAACAGAGTGAATTTTGAAAAGTGAGCTCATGATTTGGTTAAATCTGTCAGAAAGTAATCAGACAATTGAGTCACTGAGCATTACAAACACACCTCATAAAATCACATTATCAAACAAACAAACCAACATGCTAGACTTTGTTGACAAGTGAAGGTTAAATCCTTGCAATACATAGCAATACAGACTCTGTGTTTGGTATCTGAACTTCTTAAAAACTTTCTGGAATATCACCAAGTCTGTCTCATCAGAATTCATTTCCCCTGCCAAAGTATTCCATAAGTGTGGAAGAGATAAAACTGCAACACAGAAACATATGGGCAGAAGATAAAAGGAGATCAGTGAGCAGGAAAATATGTTTCTTAAAATCTGTGCTGCAGTAATTTTTCTTCTCAGTTTTGTTGTTTGTTTTGCCATTTAATGCCCATACCCAGCATTAAGAATGTTTTTACCCAGCAGCAAAAGAATAAATTGATTCAGACCAAAAAATAGTCAATTCAGTTAATAAAATGACAACACAGACAAATGAAAATCAAATTGTTTTATTATTTTATAATAAATTGGTTGATTTGTTTGGGTGATGTATAGACATAGTCCAAATGACTTGTAACAAAGTTTTTTTTTATTTTAAATTTGCTTTACCTGTAATCACAAGTATTTTTACTATTCATGTTTCATTATACTTTATGAAATGTTTACTCTCATAAGTTTTTGCTTTTTTCAAAGTATCATATCTGCAAAAGGTAAATTTTAATAAAGAGGTTAATGTTATATGAGATATGGCCTAGAATCCTAACTACTCAGGCTCCTATGAGTTAGTTGAGGTGACAAATAGATATTTATCTCAGTATATGTCTTCCTAGATATATTTATTTTCTGTGGTGTATATAATGTTAAAATTATTAATTAATTTATTTTATTTTTATTGTTTTATTATATTATTCCATCATGGGGTCAGCTTATACCTCCCTCCCCTCCAAAAATTATTAATTTAAACTGTTTCCACATTTAATTTTTCTCAAGAACATATTTTCAATTTTATTTGTCTATGCTTTTTTATAATATTATAAGTGGTTGGGCAAATTTTTCAACCTGATGACTGGCACTTGCTATAGTACTTATTTGTCTCAAGTGCAGAGACTGCAGAACAAACCTACTTAAACTATTTGTCAAATAGTACCAACACATTCTGAAATATTCAAAACATCTAAATATCAATAAGATGAAGAATAATCTAAAATTAATCTAAAATTTTTGGACTAAAAAATATCTGAATTACACAAGCAGAGCTTGAACAGGAATGCACACCTTGAAAAAATTGCTGGTTATGAAATATGTAGCTACCAGTTGGAAAAAATTCATAATTGTTTGAAAAAGCAAAAACGCTCACCAATATTGTTTGAATTCTACATCTAAACACATAATTTGCATTTTAGTGGTGTTAGTCAAATCTTTAGTCATTACTGCACTGAGCAGAAAGTAAGCAAATGTACCTAGAGGTTAGGGGGATAGCTTATTACAGGGCAAAGTGTATGGCAGGGGTCAGATCCCTTGAAAACTTTTTAAGAAAGGAGATTGGGGGAGTGATATTCATCAAGCAACTGAAGGAGATTAAGAAGAGGGACTTCATTATCATTATATATTATAACATATTATTTATATATTATATCAATGGGTATGAAGTTTTTCAGTTAATTCAAGTTTGGAAATATAGACAGCTGAGTCATTGACACATAGGCATTTAAACCATGAGTCCCAAAGTTTCACCTAGAGAGAGAGTAGCATAAATGAAAAAACCACCAACAAATAAAGTCTTTAGAGAAAGCTGAGAAACTGGTTACAACTACAAGGTGGAGGAAATATTTGATGACTTTGGTTTATTTGTTGATTTCCCACTCAGTAATTTTTAAATAAGAAATGAAAATATACAATAAAACTGAATAATGTTCTAATTTAATTTAGTGATTGTTTATGTGAAAATATGGGTCAGACATCTTGGCATATATGCAATTTTACAAATATTCACAGTATTAATGACTTTTAGTTGGGTAGTAAGGTTTTACACACTTTTAAGCAGGATATTCAGAATTCCATGTTTTTATTTTATAATATAGTATTTTATTTTTTATTTTAAATCCTTGACTAGATTTTAAAAATCCTTATGAATCAAAAATAATTTATATAAATTTGAATACCCATTTAATTTATTGCTGACTGATTAATTTATTTTGATGTAAGTCCAATGAGTAAAATAAAAGTCATTAACATTTTCTGATTTAATTTTAAAAGTTTTATTGATGAGAAAATTGATTATTTAAGATAATATAGGGGTAGACAAGGTAGCATGTCCAATTGTTTAGATGAATTGTTTAGAGAATTATCTAATTTAGACATACCAAATAGATTTGGTTTAGTAAAGTTACTTTAAAATTTAGGCTTATTTTTTTTTCTTGTTTTTTTTAGTTACATGTTCAAATTATCTGAATAGGAGAAAATTAAATAATATTATGACCAATTTTACCTAATCTACTAATCTTTAATTAAAATATATTTGGGATTTGTTGAATATTCTCCATGGATAAAGTTTTTGTTATTTTTGAGTGGAAGCATGAAATATGTCTTTATTGATCTGCTATGATTGATGGGACTGCCTCATCAAATAAACATTCAAAGTATATTTTCCCTGTGTCCAGTGGCTTAGTGAAGTCACCTTGATATTCAAAACACATTCTCATTTTGTATAACAGAAAAGTCTAACTTGGAAATAAGAGGAGTCATTTCAACAACTACACCTGAGTGCACACTACACGCCAGTTTGGTCCTGTTTGGTGCTATGGGTGAGCACTTTGAGTGTTGTGCACTTAGAAATGAAATAGCTAGGATATGAGAAGACTGACTAAGCAAACAGTATTTGGATACATGTTCTATGTAAACAAGCTTAGATCTTTTGACATTTTAAGGTCTGCCATGGCACATATGAGTCGTAAGAGGACTTTCAAGGCAGATCAACTTCCTTCGCAGAGCTTACAGACTCCTGCTCTGCCTTGTCATTGTTGCCGGTCTGCGCAGAGTGGCCCAGAGCTGAGTATTACTAGGTAAGGCAAAAACTTTCTGGAAGAGTGACTCATTGTGTGGTTCAGAACTGGACATAGGTTGTGGCAATCCCAGGCTTACCTTATTAATTTGATGATACAGGATTTTAGCTTTGTTTAACTTTCCTTGGTTTATTTTCACACACACTCAAGTTCTCTTCTGAGGATTTTAGAACATCAACTTTACGTTATAACTTTACCAAAATGGAAATTATGTCATTTTAGTTTAATCATAATTTTTAAAACTATAAAGGGGTACACAAAATTTTTAAATATTTTTGCAGGTTTAATTTTGTGTATGATTTTAATTTTTTATTTTCCATTATTTGTGAAAGGTGAGTGCCATGCTGTATTTACATTCTAAATATCTTTGTATCTTTATATTTGTATCATTGTCTGTAGGGACTTGCAAACTAATTATCTATACAATTAATTTATATAATTATATGGATAATAATATAAAGCTAAACATTATACAGATAATTATCTATGTAATGTTTAACTTTTAAAAAACTAGACTTGGTTCAAACTTACAATTTTTTAAAAATCACTGTTGGATTACATTTCTGGCACTTACACCTTTAAATGTTGGAGCCATGCTGACTTCTTTTTAATGAGGAAGCTGTAGTTCCTAATATATCGGCTGTGTCATTAAAAATAGATGAGTTTGCATGTTAAACAGATTATTTTTACTCTTAATTTAAAATTTTTGAGAATTAGACCAGATTTTCAGTCTTCTCAGGGTTTATGCTGTTATATATCGATAGACCTGAAATATAGAGCTCTTGCAACTGCCCACAAGTGGGTTCATTTACTTGTTTAGCATTCAGAGAATGTGAAGCTATTGTGTGCCAAAAAGCTATAACACTTTCATAGAAAATTTAGTGTTTTTTCTTGCTGACCACTGTAATTGATGCGATAAAAATAGCAAACCTGAACTTTGATCTATGTACTCAGGGGAATTCTTCTGTTAGAGCCACATTAAATGAAATTTAGGTCTTGCATATTTATTCTCATGGTAAAATGAAGAAATATTCATATTCCTGTCTACATTAGATTGCAAAAATGTGAGAGGCAGAGCATTTTGATGTGGATCCATCTGTCAGTCTGTCAGTGGCTTAGAAAAGAAACAAAGTGTATGACCCAGATACTACAACAGCTTTTCTACCATCTATACCTGACACGTCTTTGTTGGAGGGCAAAAAAGAGAAATTAATTGAAGAATATAGTACAGGTGACCCCCAAACAACATGGATTTGAACTGCATGTTCATGGATTTTTTCCAATAAATATTTGTACTTTTTTTTTTAAAGAAAGTAGTTCATCTTTTTATTAAGATTTTATTTATTTATTTTTAGAGAGGGAAGGGAGGGGGAAAGAGAGAGAGAGAGAGAGAAACATCAATGTGTGGTTGCTGGGGGTCATGGCCTACAACCCAGGCATGTATCCTGGCTGGGAATCGAACCTGCAACACTTTGGTTCGCAGCCTGCATTCAATCCACTGAGCTATACCAGCCAGAGCTAATATTTGTACTTTTTTATCCACAGTTCAGAGGCCACCAATAAACTTCTATAGAGGACTTGAGTGCCCATAAATTTTGATATCCAGCAAGGTCCTGGAACCAATTCACTGCAGTTACAGAAGATGGTTAAGTTTTGAGGGAGTCAAAAGTTATATGCGGAGTTTCGACTGAACAGAGGTCACCACCTTAACCCCTGTGCTGTTCAAGGGTCAGCTGCATTTTAAATTGAGAACATCATAATTTACTGTCTGTACCACAACTTCAGGATTCAAATTAGTGAGGTGCATAATTTAGAAATGCTGAGACAGATCTGTTACTCCAAGGAATACACTGGGTATTTTAGTGGTCTCACCTATGATTTTCCTGAAGACAAATTCAAGAAAATTTTAAAAGCTAGCAACCTCTTAATATGTTTTCTTTTGAGTATATGTTTTCTTATGTAGATAAAATTCATAAGCCTATTTGATCTAGGGACTTTTAAAAAATGTTTTTTCATAATTTTTTCACCATCTAACCCTATTTTTTTAATACTTTATTTATTTATTTTAAGAGAGGGAAGGGAGGGAGAAAGAGAGAGAGAAAGAGAAACATCAATGTGCGGTTGCTGGGGGGCCGTGGCCTGCAACCCAGGCATGTGCCCTGACTGGGAATCGAACCTGCCATGTTTTGGTTCGCAGCCCCCATCTTATCCTATTAATGAAATTATTCGAATTTGTCAGTGTGATATTATTTAAATCTAATTATTCAATTACTAACTATGCTTGGGAAATATTGAGGAAATGTTTTATGTTCTTCCAACAGCCAAATAAAATGTGAGAGATACAGTTTGTCACAGTAATGAAGAAGGGTTTAAAATAATGAGAAGAAAGAAGCAATCAAAACATTTCAGGATGAAAAATATCTGTAAAAAGTTTTTAAATCAATTTTAAGTGCAATCAATTCTGTTATCACCATAATGAAAAAGATCACATGTGTCCTTAGGGGAGAATGCCGCAAACATGCTGTGTGCCGCTGTCACCCACATGGCCTCTGCTTTGTCAACAGCCTCTTAACTCTCTCTTATCAGCCCAAAGTTGAAAATTCTCCCAAGCTTATCAATTTCTACATAGCTTATCACCTACATAGTTTCTGGCAGTTGTATTTTGCAGCAGTGTCCTCATATTCTTATGTTAAATATATCCCAGCCACATGTATTATGGGCTTTTGACTTCTATGATATAAAGATCATTGTTCTCCAATAGAATGTCTATCAAATATTTCATGTTTGAATCTCTGAAATATAAGTAAAATTGATGATTTTGTGTGCGTGTCTATTCCTAACACCAGGGCTTTAAGGTCGATTCTCAGGATGAGATTGCTCAGAGAGGCCATGCCATTAAGGATGAAAAACATTTCTGAAAATAGGTACCATACTTACCCGTCAATCTCAGTAATACTATTCTAACAGGTGGAAAGAGATCTTGTTATCTCTTTAATATCTATATAAAGATATTGAATATGAGATTTAGTGAATTCCCATGGGCTTACAGCAAGGAAGTGATGGACTTGCAATTCAGTCCAGGCTGTGTTAATCAGAGAAAGCACCCTCTTTTCACTAGTTGTACTGCATTGGGTTTCACTTTTCCACAGGTGAGAACTAGCCTGTCACAAGAGGTGTTCTGAAACCTGGCTAGCTCCTTTAGCTTACATCATTATCATTATTCAGTGATATGTTGAAATGGTTATTATGCTATAAAAAAGCATGTTTTCTCTTAAGGGGACAAAAAGAATATCCAAATTGGCTATAAAATTATGAGAATAAATTTAAGCAAAGAACATTTAAGGTAGAGCCTTTGCTAATGTCCTTTAGTCAAAATGCTAGAATCACACCTATGTCATACACACACACACACAAATATATGTCATATATATGTGAACTAGAAAATTATACAAGGAAACATTACCTCAGTAGTTCAGGGTTTGAAATCAATCCAGGAATTAAAGAACTGAAGACATATTTATTATAGCTTATATTCTACCCACTAAGCTTAGTCTTAGCTGAGTCTTTTTATCTATCTATCATCTATTACCTATCTGTCTACCTATCATCTATTTTGTCTACTTACTTACCTACCTATTTATCTATAACTATTTTGATTTAAAATATGAAAGAACTTTCTGATAGCTTTTATATACATGATTTATACATAATTGGTGATTAAAATAATTATAAAAATTTTGTGCATCTTTATAACTCTCTGTATCATAAATACCTCACAACCTTTGCTCCTTTGTGTTTTCTGATTTCTGAAACAGAAAAGTTACTGCATTAAAGCCTATTTTCTTAGAGCCAGTTTTTTCTGAGTTTATGAAACAAAAGTATAGAACATTGATTTTAAAATGTTGATTGGCTTAGAGTATCTATTAAGAAGCCCAATTAGCAAAAAGCTACACCTGACAAAGAAAAAAAAAAACTACAGTAGCTATGGGATACTAGGTATTTGACAGTGATTAATTTGAACATTCCCCATTTACCTCTGCAGGTATGGGTAATTAAAGAGAAGCTGGGGACAAATTTCTTTATCCTCCTGTTCTAAATCATTATAAGGCATGTCTTCTTATTTCTATTGTCTGTATCTCTTGGTCTACTATGCTTTTCTTACTACTGTAGTCTCTTCAAAGTTAAATAAATTAAACTAGATACCTAGTATACCTAGTATACTAGATACCTAGAAGTATAATTTATCTAGCTACTATAAATGTATCTAAGATGATAGATACATTTTTAGTTTTTAAGATATGAGGGGCACATTTTAAAATATTAATTAGTCTTACAAATAAAAGGTTCATTTGCAATGAGTCAAAAAATGAATCTCAATTAGGAAATTACTAAAAAACAGCATCTCAAGAAGTGATAACTAATGATTCTGAAATCCCCACTTAAATGATCACAGAGCTATAAATGTAGAAGAAAACTTTTACACAGGAAGATATTATCTATAAAAGGCAGACCTGAAGAATTTCCTCCACGTATAGTACAGACGGGATCAGATTGAAACGAGCAGCAAGCATCTACCCAAAACTGGTCTTCCTGAGAAGATGATGCTTTAGCCAGAGGATAGACACAGAACACACTTTGCATGTGCTCTACATCTAGCATTTTCTTTTTGGCAGGGGTGTTTGGTTGTCAATTGCTAAAGAGGCTAAAAGAAAGAGGTAAAGGACACTTTCCTTAGAACAGCACACTAGCATGTATAAGCAGCTGCATTAAGGTTTCCAAAAGCCTCCTGCACAGGTGCAAAGCATGCCATCTGCAAAAATTTTGCCTCAAGAGGCTTTGTACTGAAAATGACCTCAGAATGTACCTAGTATGAAAGCTGAGCCAAAGATAAAAAAAATAAATATGTAAACAAAAGCTCTACCTTGGCAGAATGAGTTCCCTTGACCTCAAGAAGAGAATAAGTGGAAAAACTCCACTCCTGAGATACAGCCATGGTACAGCCTGTGTTGTCAGCCTCAGTCGTGCCCGGACCATGAGCCTGGTGGCAGCTCTCATGGTCAGTAATCAAAACACTATGAAGGCTGAGGACAAAAGGCCACAAAAAAGGAATGAAGGTCACTGATACAGTGAGCAAGTTTGGTTTAATATAGCCACAGTGCATTCCAAGTTATATAAACAGAATACAAAGAATAATTCTTTTTAATCACCCCAAATTTTTCTTACATTACTTTCACATAACCAAACACTCAATACATTTGAATAATCAATCATGTAAGTCACATATTTTGTTCAAAATGTAAGAAAAAAAGGAAATTAATACCATGAAGATATGAAACATAACAACCCACACATAAAAATTTACTTTTAGATATTCTTATAAATTACAACTTATTTAGGTAATTGAATTTGATGAAAGCATTATATATAATAATATATGGGAGACAGCCAAAATTAGAATAAATAACCTAAAATTAGAATAAATAATCAGCTCTAAATACTTATCAAACATGAAAGAAACAAATATTGAACTAAAAGTGTTTATGAATATTAACATATGCCTAGATTATAAAGGTCTGAATTAATGAATCCAGGAATAGGGTAAACCATAAAGAATAGAATTAATAAATATATCTAGGAACATTTAAATGCCCAGCATAATACATATATACACACAAATCTCTATCAAGATTAATCAATAGAATAGAAAAAAACCCAAACATTGAGAATTAGAAAGCTTTAAACTTCAAATAAAAGAACAAAGAACAACAAAAATATTTTTAAAATTTAATTTATACTATTGGAAAAGCAGATACCCTATCCCCCACCCCCCAACTGTCTTTCTATAACGTATAGCTATATTCTGGGTAAATTATAACAAATACACATTTCAACGCTCTTCTAGATGTTTTGAAACATAATACCCACACTTCCAAAAAAAATGAAGCTATAAATAAAACCAAAAGTTAAAACAGCTTAAAAGATGGGTCTGTTTTATTAGCACATGTCTACCTTTGAACTGAAATGGAATTCTATGCTTTGTGTCCTTGGGAAGAAGTTAGGGTCCAATCCTAGATTCCTTTATACTCAAAGATGGAAAGCAGTCAACAGCAGTTCAAGAAAAAGAAAAACCAAAATCCTTGTTGGAAGAAGACAAGATTAAGATTCTCTGAATTATGGCAAAATAAAGTTCATAATTTTAAAAAATGTCAGACACACAACAATACAAACAAATTTAAGTGACTGTCACTAATTGGAATGCAAATATTACAGCCCTCATGGAGATGAGTTTGGTAGTATTTATCAAAATTGCACATGCATGTATGTTTTACTCATTCTATGTCTAGTCGTTTATCTCAGATACACTGACAAAAATATTCAATACATAATGACACATGAACAGAATATGAATTGTGGCTTTATTTATAATAACTAAAGAATGAAACTTCACATTTTATCAATATGGATGGGAAAAATAAAATATGGTTTATCTGTAAGTGAAAATGTTGATAGAAAAAGGATTGAGGAAGGCCTTTATATACTGTCATAGAACAATTATTAGAATACTTTTTTAAGCAGAAAAAATGAAGAATGATGTTCATAGTATACTTCACACAAAAACATCTTTTTTTTGTCAGTGTGAAAGAGAAATATGTGTGTTTGGTATGTGTTTGTATGTTTTGATTTATTTATGTTTTCTAGAAAATGATAGAATAAACAAAAAACTAATAAATATATAACAATGAGTGAGGAAACAGAAAGCGAGACTTCTATGAATTTACATTGACTTTAGAAAAGTTTAAATGTTTTACATAATTAAAAATGTATCAAAAAGAAAAATAAAGCAATGCCTAAAACTGAAATTGAATGGAAACAAAATAGACCAACTGTGTAACAAAATGGTTGATAATGATTTTTCCGTCACAATTTTCCAAAACTGACCTTTTTTCCAATTTGATTTTCAGTCATTTCTATAATGAAGTAACTTTATCTTTATTTTTCATTTATTGGTGATAAATGTCTTAATTTTTGCAGAAAAGAAAGTAGTTTGAGTATTCTGACTCTCAGTTTAATGTTCATTCTGTCCCTCACACTATATTTCTTGTCATTATTTCCTTGTTTATCTAATTGAAATGTCTGAGCCATGGGAAGGGGACAAGGACAGCATTAATTACACACACACACACACACACACACACACACAAACCATAAAGCAAGGAAAGCTATATGTAGGGTTTAGAATTTAATATTATGAAGGTACATATTACTAGTATTAATATTTAGCCATTAGTGGAAGAATAAAATTATCTTTCTTTTTAGAATTCAGATTTTTTATTAATTTTATTGATGCATGATAAGATTTTTCTAATCATATGTAATATTCAAAATTATATTTAGAGATTTTTGTTTTCTTTTGATGACTTTGGAATTATTAAACTGCGTATTTTTCTTTCTAGGTAATAATTTTCTATATTTCCTATGAAAAACTCTCATTGAAAAAATAGATTTAGAAAATTACAGTACTTGGAATTCTATCATCATCTCACTCTCTGAAACTCTGAAACACAGTTGCCTAACAGAATTTGGCTGATTTCTTAAACATAAGAATAAGTAAGTATAAAACAAAGTAGTAGGCACAGTTTGATTTTCCTATAGTGGCTCTCCAAATACCATGCCACTAGTGAGAAAACTTTGTAAAAACAGCATGAAAAAACTGTGTCTTGAAAATCCTCCCTTGGAAGAAAAGGAGTAGGTGACCTTGATGCAATGCAAGTAGGCAAAGCCAGGGCACAGAGACAAAAGAAAGAATTGTCCTCCAATTCCTACATATTAGCAGAGAGACAGGTTGTATCCTGGCTCACAAAGGCCTTGAGAATCTGAAAAGAGAGACTCTTGTGAATAACTGTGTGAGACTGCAGCCTCTGCTCTGGCCTTTTACAAGTTTCACAAATGGAATCTGTATACTAAAATGATGTGTGTATTTTCTTTGTGCCTAAACTCAATGGGGAGAATTCCAGAGGCAAAGGAATATGCTCTTGTTCCTTGTAATCAGTATAACAGAATAAGGGGAAGAACTGAGATTGTTATATGTAATGTTTAATAATAAAATATGTTTTTTACTATTTACAAAAGTAAAAACCCTCATTTAGGATTTTTTTTTAAAGGCCATTTCCCCATGGGTAGCATTAGATGTGGCCTTGGTAATGTTTTAAGATAAATTATTGATCCCAGATGAGTTTCATGCTGAATAAAAAGGGAAAATTGAACAGAGTTGAAAATAATAGAAAGAAATGATAGAGTTAGAAGGAAATAGCTGGTGAAATAAATTGGTCTCTCTCAGCACGGAGAAGACATAGGCAGCTCAAAACAATTGAGTCTGAAGGAAATTTGCCCAGTTGGTGTTGTTGCACATATCTCGAATTCTCTAATTTTCTTAACTATTTGGTCTTTGGGTATCAAGTAACAAAGCAGTGCATTTCCTAAACCTTTCTAATACCTGCCATTTATGTGACTGATTAAGTGTTAAAGAAATATGGCCTTCAGAAAAATATAAGAATAATTAGATAACAAAGATTCAAAGGGCCAGGTTAGATTTACATTAGTAAAAATAACTATAATTATAATAGCTAGCATTTATTTATTACTAAATGTTCATTAAGCACTTAGCATGTATAAGATGCACTTTACATAAATAAGGTACTTTGCACATATAAAATATTTATTATAAATAAGCAATGTATTTGTTATCTCCATTCTATAGGTGATGAAGCTGAGGATGAGGGATAGTTCTAACTTATCTCTGTACACAACTGCAAAACATCAGAGAGAGGGCATGAACCTAACCAGTCTGACTTTGGAGTTAAGCATTTACCCAGCTTACCATCTCACCTCCCCAAGCTCTGCATTATCTCTTGCATAGAGCTCTTGATCAATGCACATCAGCTCTCACAGGCCAAAAGATTTGTACGCCAACACAAAAATGGCTTAAAAACACTATTTCCCAGCAATGGGAAACTAGTCACTGATATTGCCTAATCACTGATGTAGATATTTCCACAGGAGATTAGAAAGTACATTCCCATACTAGTCTGCTTCTCTTCTTTACTCCCTAACTCAGTTACTACAACAGGTTCACCATATTTCTAAGCTAGGAATATGGGCGTTTGTCTTGAATTTAGTCTATTACTCATTATATTCCCATTTTTATCCACTGGCAGGTCCTATAGATTTTAATCACATGATTTGTGATTTTCCCCTATGGGTATGTTGGTTGGAATTTGCATCATTTCTTAAAGATCCTATTTCTCTGACTTCCCAATTCACCTTAACACTTCTTTTCCATCCTCAGTCTGCACAGAGCTGCTGATCTTATCTTCTTGATAATGCAGAGCAGATCCCATGGCTGCCATGAATGAACACTTACAATGGTTCTCATTGCTCAGAGATGATCTTATCAACAATTCCCACTCCATGTTTTGCCATGCCTGTCTCTTCATGTGCCTATAACTGGTGGTAAGCCTAGCCAATTACAGCTACTCTAATATACCATATTGTTGTATATTCATGCCTCTCTCCACTAAACCAAGATTGGCCATTCTTTCTACTTGCTTAGTTCTCTGGCATCTTTTGAACATTTCAAAGATCTATTGGGAAAAATTATGTAATTGCTCTGTGTGTCCCTGATATCTATTGTAAGACTAACTTCAAAATTCTGAATTCCCAAACAAACTAATATCAGTGTCCAAGCACACTGGTTTGCATTTGACACAATCTGCTCCTAAGGCAACTAAATGCTTAAGATGGCACATTTCACCTTGGCTGTGGGGTTGGCCATCTTTGTTCATTTATATGCTAATTCAAATGGCAAGCAATATGATGTAATGATGATAGTTATTCCAAAAGATTGTGTGCCTAATACCTTTTTAACACATAATTTAATATTGTAATTCAGGGACCAGCAGTTAAACTTGATGCCTTCTGTTGTTTTGCAAATCTGTTGATTATTTCCTGAAGGAAATAACATCCAACATTGACTTCTTAGATGAAGGGGCAGGAAAATCTTAAAATCTGTACTGGCTCATTGGGCTTCTTAGTTATACACACAAATGTTGAAGCAAGTTAAGTGACTGTATGAACAACAAGATAAAAATGAGTGATGGGATGTAATAGAAAAGTCTACCTTCTCACCATGGAGTATAGTATTCATAAGTGAAAAAGCCACTCTTTCATCAGGAGGCCCTCTAAAAAAATGACAATTTTGGCTTAAAATAATGTTTTAATAAAAAGACATGATGACAACATTTTACTAGTAATTTTTTACAGCACTAATGGACTTACATTTTTATTAAATTACTTTATAAACATTAAATTGATTTTAAACCTCTGGTTATGCAGATAATAAATTTAATTATCTCTCCTTTACTTAATAGAGACTACATACTAAAATTTTCAAGTTCCTACAATACCAGTTGCTCATATGTGGCTGAAAGACAGCTTTCTTTCTTTCTTTCTTTCTTTCTTTCTTTCTTTCTTTCTTTCTTTCTTTTAGTCAATCTGAGTTTCATAAATTAGAGCTATATAAACAAATGTGCCTTTACATTTCAGCATTTTCTGGCTTTCTTTTTGCCAAAATTTCATACAGTTTAAGTTAAGTGTGCATCATTCTAAATTTAAATTATTGCTTGACCCTTAGTACACACTCAGTATCAACATTACTGGACAGATAATCCTGAAAAGTATCTGGAATGTAATCCATAGAGACCACAAAAATAGAGACACTTAGAAATTCCATTCATGAGGTACCAAACTTATACTACCTGTTCTATAGTTTTTAACTGTGATTTGTCTCTGCAATTTAAGCATAAATGACTGAGATCAAGGACTACATCTCATATATCTCAGTACTCCCAAAACAACTAGCATAAAACCCTGCACATAACAGGCATAGACTAAGTGTTGATTAATTTATTGCCCGAGATATAGAAATAATTAGAATAATATGTCTTTGTTTTGAAAGACCTAAGCTTTAATAATTTAAGGAGACAAAGAGAACATTTAAGTGGTGGGGGGATGGAAGGAAAAATTAGAAGTAAGAGCTACAATCTAGTGTACCAGGCATGCACCCAGATCGCTTTGAGAGATCAAAACTTGGGTATATGGTTAATAAAGACCAAGTCACAGGACACAAGGGAGCCTTGAGTGGAAACCATTAACTAATCTTTTAATTTTTTTTGTAGGACTTTAAGAAGTAGTGCAAAAGATGAATAAACAGGAATACGTGACTTTAAATATGGAGTGAAGATGAAAGGACACTTGCTCTCTGGGAGATTGATGAGCACAAAGCAATAAAGAAAACTAGAAGGATCAAGGCCTCCATATTTGAAAATCCTGATGTATTAATCAGCTGTGTAGGTATGCCAAAAAAAAAACCAACCTCATGGTATAAAACAATATGCATTTATTTCTTGCTTATATGTCTTTGGTTCAGCCAAAGTGATTCTACTTTATATTGCAGGTCTTTGGATTGCCACCCAACTCTGCTTCAGACTGTAAATGTGTGAATTTGTTGGGATGTCTCTGCTTCATGTATGCCATTCTGGACCTCAAGCTGGAGAGTCAGTGCCTGTTGTGGACTGAATGTTTGTATCCCCTCCAAATGCATTTGCCGAAACCTGATCCTGTAATATGAAGGTAATAAGAAGCCTTTAGGAGTTAAATAGGATTAGATGATATCTTGTGGGTGGAGCCTCCATGATGGAATTAGTGCCCTAAAAGAGTCCTGAAAGAGCTTCTTTCTCTCTGCTGTCTCTCATATTATGAAACACCAAGAAAAGAGCCACCTATGAACCAAGAAGTGGGCCATCACTGGACACCAAATCTGCAGACACCATGATCTTAGAATTTCCATTAACTAAAATTGTAAGAAATAAATGTTTGTTGTTTAAGCTACCCATTCTAGAGTAAATTTGTTAAAGCCACCTGAATGGACTAAGGAAGTGTCTACTTAGGATGTGGTCCTATTGCAAGAATGGTAGAACAAGAAAGCAAACCCAATTGCATAGGCACATTTCAAGCCTCTGCTCTTAACCAACAGCAGTCCATTGTTCAAAGAAAATCACATGACCAAGCCCAAAAGCAGGGTGTCTTTCTCAATCTGAAGTTATGTCAAAGGAAATAGAAGAAAATTACAGGGGAGTGAAAAAGAGGTACCAATAAATCAACCTCTCACACCTAATACATTACAAATTCCAGAAATTCATATTTAATAAATGAACACTTTCAATACATACAAATGCAACAGTTAGATTGTATAAACTCTTTTGGAGATAACATTACAATTCAAAATGGGAGAGTCATTTTAAATGTATAACCCAGACTTCCATCTACCACCTCCTACTTCTGGATTTACTTGCCAAATATAGTAACTTTGAAACTTCAAAGTACCTAATTGCTAAGCTGGCAATATTCAGAAAAAAATTTAGTCAGCAAATGTTATCCAAAAAAAGAGTTTTTTTGCACCAGCAGTGTAAGCTCAAGTTTCATTTGTACTCATTGTATTCCTGCCTTGTAAGATACACATGTAGTCTATAGATTTGAATATTTTATAGTGTATGCATTTTACCTACCATATTTGCTAATGATGCAATAAATATAGAAATCATGGAGAATCATCATAAAAGTAATAACATAAGACCGAAGACTCTTTGATAACAAGAACATACTTATCATTTTTTGTGTATCCAATGCCTACAGGACTTGACATAATGTAAGAGCAAAAAATGCTTAAATAAAGAATGCATGGAAAATGCAGTTTCACTTTTGCAAAAGCTAATTGAACTACAACAGTGTAAACAGTGCAGTTTTCTGATTGAGCTAACTCAACATTGAGCTTGTCACAAGAACAGAGTTGACATTGCTCAGTTCTTTTCAGTCTTTAATTGGAGTCTCATTTTAATATTTTGAGATATCTGGGGAAAGACGGTAATATAAGTATTTTCTTATAATGAAATCCAAATGTATATAGGCATTGTTCATGTGTTTATTTAACAAATACTTTTTAAAAACTTTCTCCATTTCAGGTACAGTTTAAAATCTTGACACCCTGGTTGGTGTGGCTTAGTGGATTGATCAATGGCCTGCAAAACAAAAGGTCACCAGTTTGAGTCTCAGTCAGGGCACATGCCTGGGTTGTGGGCCAGGTTCCCAGTTGGGGGCATGTGAGAGGCAAACACACATTAATGTTTCTCTCCCTCACTTTCTCCCTCCCTTCCCCTCTCTAAAAATAAATAAATAAAATCTTTTAAAAAACCTTGGATTCTTTCTCTTAAGAAGATCACATTCTCAAGGGAAAGAAAGACAAAAAGAAATCTAAATTAAAATCATAATACAATAAATAAGGAATGGTTTAAAGGAATGACTATGAGTGAAATAAGCCAGTCAGAGAAAGATAAATACCATATCATTTCATTTATATGTGGAATCTAATGAACAAACTGAACTAACAAGAAAACTGGTCACAGATTCATAGTTGGAGAACAAAATGACAGTTAAGTAGAGGGGAGGTTAGGAAGTGGAGGGATTGAGCATAAAGGAAAAGGGACTCATGGACATGGACATCAGGGTGGTGATTGTTGGGAGTAGGGGAGTATAAAGGGACAAAATGGTAATGAAAAAATACAATAAAGATAAGACACACACACACAAACTAGGTTGATGTGTTAAAGTAGAGCTGGGCATTTGCTGTTGATCTCATGATTACAGGAAACATCTTGAAAGGCTAATATTTAAACTGAGACCTTAGAGAAAGAAAAAGACATGTAAAAGCTGGAATAAAATGAATTCAAGCAGAGGGGATAGAAATGGTCTGTAGTTTGAGTCCACAAGACATGCTTATAAAACTGATGTGGGAAATGAGTGATAGGAAAAACATAATAACACTAACTCTCTGATATTTGGCTCTAACAATGGGTAGGAAGTGATAGTGTTTAATGACATAGAAACAACCAGAGATGAGAAGTTTAGACAAAGTTCTGTTGTTTATTTTGAGTTGTTCATCAGAATCCATGTGGAGAAAACACATGGTAGATAGTTTGATATTCAGGATCTTCAGGGATAAAAGAACAAGTAATAAGTGTCAAGTGTTGTTAAAAGTCACAAGATTGGTAAGATGAAATATGAAAACATTTTACTTAGAGAATAGAAGTGGTTCAAGAACGAGCCATAGTGTACTTCAATATTTGGAAGTTGAATAGAAAAGAAGACCTAGGATTTTTTTTAAGGAATTTTTAAAAAATCAGTGCATGCCAAGGAAAATAAGGAAAGAACAGAGTCACAATAGCCAAGAGAAAAACAGTTCGAAAGAAGTAAAAATTTCAGTTTTTAAAAGATATTAAAGGAGAAAAGAACAGAAAAGTGACTATCAATTTGGGTGCCAGCAAAATATAGATATCATATACAAATTACTGTAATTCATAAAGGTTTAATAAAATAACTACATAATGCTATGTACTAGGTGTAAGGAAACCACAACAGATACAAATAGCAAAGTTTTTATTTTATTTTAATTTAATTTTTTACCATCCTTTGGTCTAAAGCAACCAGAGGATAAAGGATTTAATAGAATCTGGAAGTGGTTTCCTATAGAGAGGACTATTGTACAAAAAGAAAAAGTGGCATTAGTCAAGAAATACAATCCACTCATTTCTTAATGGACACGTGGGCTGCTTCCATATCTTGGTGACTGTAAATAATACTGCAATGAACACAGGGGTGCTTATATTCTTTTGAATTAGTGTTTTGTGTTCTTTGGATTATAAGGTTTGTCCAGAAGTTATCCAGCCATATAATATGAAAAATTGAGACATTTATTGAAGAAGATACAAGATACAAGAAACACTGTACATAGGACAATGAAAACTCAGCCCCTTTCAAAGTAGTCACCTTAGGACCTCACAGAGTTCTCCCAGTCATCATCAGCTGCTTCATCCTGTTTTCCTGAATCTTATCAAAGGTCTGAAATCTCTTCCCTTTCAAAGGTGATTTTAGTTTTGGGAAAAGCCAGAAGTATCAGGGCACCAAATCTGCGCTTTAGGGGGTCTGAGTCACCTGGATGATTTGATGTTTCATAAAAATAAAACTACATGAGACATGATGAATGAAGGAGTACATTGTCAATGAAGCTGCCAATCACCAGTTGTCCATAGCTGTAGCCTTCTGAATTATTCAAATAGTTTCCATGGAGGAATGTTCAAGCTTAACACAAAATTTGATGCAGATTCATTGCTCTACTTGCTCAGTCATTTTGAATGTGATGGCCACAGAGTAAACATGCTCACTCAATGGCATTTACCACCCCCCACAGACTAGTACAATGAAGTCATCATTGTCCATGCACAAGCATTCCAGTCCACTCTCCTTGGCTGCCAGGCTACATTGATGTTGCGCAAACAGTTCTTGTTATATTAACAGTGGCTAGACTTTTTCTGGCCAGGCCTTTGTATTCCTAGATGTGGGATTGCTAGGTCAAAAGGCAGATCCATTTTAATTTTTTGAGGTATCTCCATACTGCTTTCCACAGTGGCTGCACCAGTCTGCATTCCCACCAACAATGCAAAAGCATTCCCCTCTCTCTGCATTCTTGCCAGCACTTGTTGTTTCTTGATTTATTGATGAAAACCATTGATAGGTGTGAGATGATATCTCATTTTGACTTTAATTTGCATTTCTCTGATGATTAGTAACATTGAGCATTTTTTTATATGTCTATTGGCCATCTGTATGTTCTCTTTGGTGAAGTGTCTATTCGGGTCTCTTGCCCATTTTTTAAATTGGGTTGTTTGTCTTTGGTGTTGAGTTTGTAAGTTCTTTTTAAATTTTGGGTATTAGCTCCTTAACAGATGTAACAGTGAATATGTTCTCTTCCGTGGTTGTCTTTTTATTCTGTTAATTTTTCCTTTGCTGTGCAAAAAACTTTTTACTTTGATGTAGTCCCATTTGCTTATTTTTTCTTTTGTTTCCCTTGCCTGAGATATAACTGATAAAATATTGATGCAAGCAATGTCTGAGGTTTTTTTTGCTTATGCTTCTTCTACAGTTTTGTGGTTTGAGGTCTAACATCTAACTCTCTAATCAATTTTTTAACTTATTCTTGTGTGTAGTGAAAGAAGGTGGTCTAGTTTCATTTTTGTTCATATATCTGTCCAGTTTTCCCTACACAATTTGAATAAACTATCTTTAGCCCATTGTATGTACTTGCTTAATCTGTCAAATATTAATTCGTTATAAGGTTGTATGTGTTTATTTCTGGGCTCACTATTCTGTTCCATTGATCTATATGTCTATTTTTATTCCAGTATCATGCTGTTTTGATTACTATGTCCTTATAGTATAGTTTGACATTAGGTAGTGTGACTCCTTCAACTTTATTCTTCTTTCTCAGGATTCCTGCTGCTATGTGGGGCCCTTTGTGGTTCCATACAAATATTTGGAATATTTGTTCTAGTTCTGTGAAATATGTCATTGAAATCTAGATAGGGATACATAGAATCTATAGATTAATTTGGGTAGCATGGGCATTTTACTGATGTTAATTCTTCCCATCCATGAACACAGTAAGTGCTTCCACTTACTTGTATCTTCTTCGGTTTCTTTCTTCAATGTCTTATAATTTTCTGTGTACAGGTCTTTCACATCCTTAGTTAGATTTACTCCTAATTATTTTATTCTTTTTGAAGCAATTGTGAATGGGATTGTTTTATTAATTTCTCTTTCTGATAGTTCATTATTGGCATGTAAAAATGCAACTGACTTCTGGATATTATTTTGTGTCCTGCTACTTTGCTGAAATCATTTATTAGTTCTTGGGGGAATCTTTGGTTCTCTATGTAGGGAAAAGATGGAAACTTCTTTGGACACTGGGAAAATGAGCATAGTAAGGAAATGCAATCAGGTTTCTTGGTAATTGTGAGTATTGGGAGACACTTGGCCCTAAACTGAAATCAAGGTTGTGAGCAAATTAGTATGCTCCTTTCCAGAAACATTCATCATTGTAAACTCAGGCACAAAGATAATAGAAAGTTATGTTTATTCTTAGCTGGGCTTTCACACTTCATGTTATAAATTGGAGAAGCAAAGAGTTGAGAGTAAAGAGTTTTGTAGGGAGAATTAAGTAAACTATAGATTCTAAGCTTATGTAAAGGGATGTGAAGACATAAACTAGGTTCCAGAGAATAAGAAAGTGATTGGCAATGCTTTAGAGCTTTCTATGAGGTGGAAGAAGTACAACATAGGGTTTATTATAGTACCTGAGCTAGAAAAGATTAGGAGGCAGCAAGGAAAGAGGACAATTAATGAAGATATCCATAAGAGTGTGGCTGAAGTGATATGGAGAAAAGAAAGAACAGAGACACAAAGTCCTGAAAGGAACATTCTTATGATTGGTGAAGTTGCAAAAAATATTTCAAATAGTGGTAGAAAGGCCAGCAGTGAACAGGGGCAGTAGTGGATGGAAAGGTTAAAAGAAATGGCTGCCAAAAGCTCTGGGCTTTGAAGAAGAAAAGGGAAGAAATTCTTAGAAAGGATTCATGGGAAGCAAGGAAAATTCATATCCCAGTGCTAGGACCTAAGGTATGTATCAGTGGGGAATTATAAACCACTCCGCCATTCTTTTGACATTATTTCTGTTAAGCGCTGACTCTAACTAATATGTAGCTTATAGATGAACAGCATGTTTGTATAATAATCCTAGGAACTAACTTCAAAACATACAGACTTCAACCTCTAGGCATCTCAGCTCTGGGAGATTTGCTGACCTTCAACAGTGGAGCCAGGATGATGTGAAGCCAAGACAACATGAAGCCAGGAAGACAAGACCAGCATGATGCACACCAGATCATCACTTGCCTTATTTGAATGGACTGCACTTGTCTTCACTTACAGACTTTCAACACCTCCCCTTGATATCTTTGTTCTGATTTCTCCCTCCCTCCTTATAAAAACCTCCACCTGCACAGAGATGTTAAGAGGGCTTCAGGACAAGAGTGCCCCATCTTCCAGATTGCTGGCATCTGACTAAACCACATTCCTTTTCACCAGTACCTGCCTCACAAGTTTTACTTTCATTGCAGCAGGCAGCCGGACCTGCATTCAGTTCCATTTAGACTGTGAAAGAAAAGAAACAGCATTCTTTTGAGATGGCTTTGTTATCAGGGAGAGAACTAAGTCGGCCCCCTCGTACCCCTGAGCTTGTTTCTTGGTTCTTGCCTGGCTCACAAGAGACACGTTCCAGACAGAGACAAACATGAATAGTGGAAATAAGATAGCATGTTTAATTATGAAATTATAGCAGGCACCCAGGTAGTAGTCAGAATGCCCTATGTAACTAGTCTTAATGTCTTATGTATAGAGGAAATAAAGTTGTTGGTAAGTTTGTTCTATACACTTGAGCACCTGGCTACAAGAGGGCACCCAGCTAATCCGAGCTCAATGACTACTGGGGTTCAGACGTTATATACTTTAGTTGGCTTCTAGGTTCCCCCTCCCACTCACCCTCTCCAGACCTTAGTATTAATACACACTCACAAAGACTTTCTTTCCCAGCTAGTGAAGATGATACCCACAGACTTTCAAGGGCTCCCCTCCTTCTGAACTGTGTCAGAAATCTTATCAAACCAGGCTCAGGACTGCTATGTGAACAACTGAGACATGTCTCCCTTTTGTTTCTAGCCTCCTGTTTTAAATTTTTTGTTAGGTTGCAATAGGGGCCCTGCTTTATTTTCCCTCCAGACGCTCATTCCTAGCTGCCACCTACAGTAACAACTTCATCTGGGCTGAGTAGATTTCACATAGGGTGGGCAGGGAAGCTTCTGAGTAAAGATTTAGGACATAGAGGTCTTTGCTATTGGTAATGATCATTAGTCATCAAAAGGAAAGCTCAGGAGGAGCAGGGGACAGAAAATGAGCCAGGAAAGGTGCACAAAGTGGTATGAGATTGAGGGGAACAGGCTTCACCCTAGGTTTTTGGTACTAAGTGGAGTAATTAGGAATTTAAGGCATAAAGGGATTAATCCTGACAATCTCTTGGGGAAAGCTGAGTCACCAATTTAACTTGAAAGTAAGGGGTCACAGACAATTTGCACAAAACTCTTGAGAATAAATGAGCTAACCTTAACATCAGAAACTCATTTTGCCGGCTTTTTTAGTGCTGTCCTACAAAGAATATTCAATAGACTGTCAACATAAGAGATTTTCAAGCCTGTAGAGAGTATTTATAAGAGTTTATTGGAGCCAAACAGAGGATACACCTGTAAGCAAGAACTCAACAGACTGAGAAAATTGCTTTGGAAAATAACAGTTTGCAGTTTCTTTTACCCATTTGAGAGGAAGGAGGGAACATAGGGAAGATTATGTGAAGGTGGGAGGACGCACAGTGGGGATTGAATTACGGGACAGTTATGTGCTCTCTTGAGGACTGTGAAACTTTTGAAAGAGGACACAAATAAGAAGGAGAGGTCTGAAAGAGCCATTTCAAAGGTGTGTTAACCTACACGCACAGAAACAGAGGACAGGACTTGCTCAAGGCAAACAAGCCTTTTAGTAAAGATGTTACACACGTGGGTTATGACTAACCACCATGACCCACCCAGTTTAGAATTTATGGTCACATCACCCTCTGAGGTTACTTTCCATTGAACCCTTTTTCTGTCCACAAGACCTAGCAATTACGTCTAGCATACTCCAGGAACAGTCTCCCATAGGTCCAGTTACTAGCACAATACCTGGCAGAGAGTGATACTCAATAAACATCTGTCGAATGAGTGACATTTATATGTGCTCTTCTCCTTCAGCCCCTAGTTGAAATAAGTTGTCAATGAACCATTTGAAGGAGGCATTTTTCCCAGCTCTGCTTCTGATGCCCTCTGCCAGCACAGTGCAGGGGCCACCCTGTTGGCCAGGCTTCCACCATGACTAATTTGGCTCTGCAGCTCTGTCCTTGAGCTCTATGTAGGAAGGGAGAAGATGACTCTCTTTTCAAGTGCCCTTTCTAAGAGGGTCCTACTTCCCTTAAGTTCCTCAAGGTCATTCTTCAACCTGTACATTGTCCCATTCTTCTATATGCCATCTGATTATAGAGAAGCACATGATCACTGTATTTTCAGCCATTTTTTCTCCCTCTCTCTTCATTTCTCTTTCTTGCTTGCTGTCACTCTAACCTCTCTCTCTAGCAGCATCTTTACCTTGAACATCAAATCATGCAAAAATAGGTATTGGAAGTCACTTACCTAATGCATCTGTTTTCTGATTCAATAAAGCATATCAAGAGAGTTATTTGACCAAGATGCTTAAAAACATCTATTTGTCTAATCTTCCTCCTAATTTACTGCACATAACAGTACACTAAAATAAATCATTTTATACATTATTTATTAGTTGACTGTATAGCAACAGTTTCATTACATTTTGGAATATATTAACTTATTTTCCCTAAGTTATCTTGGTTTGCAATTCTTACAGTGATGCCTACTAATAGGGTTTGATGGGAAGAGAAGATTAGTTAATGACTCAAAGAAAACAAACATACCTTAACCCAGGTCTAGATAGCTCCAACGTGGTAGGAATTTTTTACTCTTTAGTAATTTATTTCAATTATTAAGTCATTCACACAAGTGAGATATTTATATAAGTCACATAAATGAACACCATTTCTAAAATAAAATAGAATCTGATGAAGACTGATTATTAAAAAATAAAAATACCTGATGGAGGTAATTTGTGCTGATATAAAAAATTTGCTGCTCAATTTTCCCAGAAATGTAATTATTATGAAATTTATACAAAATATTGAATAATAAACAGGGGTTATAGAAAAAGGTTTGTAACATCATATTTATCTAGTATTTCAAGAGGCTGTGAGGAATATAAAATTATATATATATATATATATATATATATATATATATATATATGGCATGTCATTTAACTTCTCATGCCTAAGGTCTTTTTCTTTCCTATTTACTTTTTAAGTTAATACTATTGGCATATTCACAAGGCTGTTGAATGGTGCAAGTAAAATAAAATTTTTAAAGCAGCTTAGAAATATAAAGTGCTACATAAATACTTAAAGATGGCTATCTTCTGTAAAGATAGTCTGAATTTCTATTTGTTTCATTAGTATAAAATAAAACACTGTCATATTACTCGAGTGTTAAGAGAGAAAAATCAAATTCAAATTCTTCATACATAATGAAGAAATAGTTGACACAGAATGAATGGTGACATGAAATTTACATATTTTAGCTCTTACCTAACCTTTTTATATTATCTAAAATCTTTGCCTATAATAAATGGCTACTTAGTCATTTAGAAAATCAAATTTAGTTGGGCCAAATACTTTGTAATAAAACTGTCTCATTGACTAAATTCTCCTGTGAAGAAACTACTCATGAAAAGAAATATAAGTACCACTTGAAATATTGCTCCTTGGGGAATAATTTAAACTTCTGTGGAGAATTATTTTATTGATTTTTGAAAAATGCTCAGTCATGAACCAGTGTATGACCCTAGACAAGTTCCTTAACTCTGAGCCTCAGCTTCTACAACGATAAAAACAAGGGTGATAATAACATCTGCCTTGCAACCTCACAAAGTAATTATATTGTGATTAGATATGTGAGCATTTGTTAAACATATTTCTTGCATGTTTATATGTAAGAAAGAATACTAAAAAACTATGATTTCCACTTTTTGAAAAGTTTTGACCTTCACTCTTTTAGGAAAAGCGATATATCCAGGCACATAACTCTCTTACCTGCTGCCTGTTTGCAGAGGCAAAAAAAAAAAAAAATTCAATAAAAGTAACACTTAACAAAGAAACACATACAAATTGTCTTAATTTAGTGTAGTTTTATAAAAAAGTAAAATAGGTCATTTGCAGACACAGACTTATATGATGAAACCTTTATAACCCAGTGAGATTATTGTGATTTTGTTAGTGGTATGTTGCACACTGTGTAAATAGTGAACCAGATTTTACCAAGTCTATTGCTCTAGAGATTTATTCACATAAATTGGTATATCCAAGCCCTGTCAACCCTGCTATTCCTAGCCATAAATAAAAGTGCCATACAGGGATCTCTATTAACTGACCAAAGTAAATGTAACTTTTTGATATAGTACATATCAGCAGCCAACCTAACTAATGTATATTTTCTGAGTAAGTCTTGTTCAGATCTTTTAAATCAATGTATTCAAACAATATAGGAGTGTATAAAATAAAGAGAATTATAACCCTGGGACTGTACAAGAAAAAAACTCTTCAGTTTAGTGTGTATTGGTGTTCATATTTGTGTTTATATGGGTGACATGTAATAAGGATAATATTAATAAATTATAAAAATGGGATTATATTATAAATGTTGCACTCTAACTTGTTTTTTTCCCATTTAACTGCCCATAAATAACTAAATCTATCTCTGTACCTATTTATGTATCTATCATCCATCTATCTATCTCTATGACTATTTTCACAATTGCCCTTCCCATGCAAACTTAAGCAATGTAATGGTATAAGAAAGAGTAGAGCAAGGAATCTAGAAATGTCAATTCTCAAAGCCAGGGGGGAAAAAAAAAGGATATCAGGAAGGTGTGTCAGCAGATATCAGGGCTCTAACCAGCAAGCTCAAGGTCATGAAAACACTGCAGGCCATTGAAGATAGTCTGGCAAAAATAAGAGTGATCAAATGGTAGAGGATCTGGAGTTATTGTTTGTCAAACACAGAAAATCAGACAAAAACATAATTATTATAACTTAAGTCTGAGGTTGTACATAGGGCAAAGCATAGAAGAAAGCATTGGGAAACTGTAACAAGAACCAAAACCAGAAATATATATTCTCCTCTTTCTCAAATGTGTCAAGCTCTTTCTCACTTCAGTGCTTTCACATATGCTTCCCTCCTCTGTCTGAATATATTCCCCCTGACATTCTTTTGTTGCCTCTCTCACATTTATCCTTTGAAACTTTCCTCAGAGAAAGTCCTTCCAGGACTCTAAGGGCCAAATTAGATTTTCCTACTAAAATCATTGTTTGTACTTGTACTATCTCAAATATATTTCTTAATTTGAAGAGGAAAACCTGAGATATATTTGTCAATATTTTTACAAAAGGCACAGTAGTACTTGGGATCCACAGATTTCTTCTTTTCAATTTTATTTTGATAAACAATTACTGTCCATAGACCAAATTGATCTATTTGAAATTTTATAATAATTTTATTCTCATGCCTCTGTTTACATATAAATATGATTTATTCAATTTTGCAAATATTAAAAATGTTTTCAAAAGGTAAAACTGAATTTTCAAACTTTTCAAAGCAAAACAGTATCAAAATACAAACTATTCTCTATCAATTCAATTCATCTGTCTGTCTCTAGATGCCACACTTACATTTCAGAATCATTGAAAACAAAGAAGAGTGGTATAAATTTAATATTGTGCAGTATATTTGACTTTTAATAGAGTTTACACTAGAAGGTGAGTGTCTCCCCAGGACTCCAGTTGCCGCAGTCTCAGGGGTCCAGACCCACAGAGGAACACTGGGCGGTGGGGCTCCAAATCTGTAAAATGCCAGTGCTTCCCCTGCAGCCAGACACTGCCATCAGTGCAGCTGTGATGAGTGGGGTGTGGGTGAGTTAGGGTAACCTGGCCACCTTTCAAGTTTCTTGACTCTCCCAGTAATGGCAACCTGGGACTTCTGCATAGTCCTCCTTGCACCTCCAGTCCTGGGACCAGTCACAGAGTGCTGCTAAAGAAGTGCAAGAGAGAGAAAACAAACAAACAAACAAACAAACAAAAAACCACCCTGTGATTCAGTACCACCTACTAGAAAATAATAGAAATGCTTCTTCATATCAATACACCAGAGAAGTGTCACTCATACATAGATGCCTAGACAGAGAAGGAATCCATTTTAAAAATTATGAATAACAAAGGTATTGAGGCAGGTCAGAAATGAAATTTAAAAATCTACAGAAAACAATCTTAAAGTCAAGGAAACATGTGATTTAAATAATAGAGAATTCAAGATTGCAGTTCTGAAAACTCAATGAGATACTAGAAAATGCAGGTAGACAGTTTTATTAGCTCAGGAAAAAAGAAACAATGAATAAAACAAGTACTTTACCAAGGAAATTTAAAGTTTTAAAAGGAACCAAACAGAAATTCTGGAGATGAAGAACTCAACAAAAGAGATAAAGAATGAACTAGTGAACATAAGAAATAGAGCAAACAAGGTGGAGGAAAAGATTAGTGATATCAAAGATAGAACCTAGAAATGATGCAGAGAGAAGAGCGAGACTTGAGCATTAAAAAATGGAAGAACTCTATGAGAACTATCTGACTTTATAAGAAAGAGCAATATAAGAATAATAGCATACAAGGGAGAAGGAAACCAAGAGCCTATTCAAACAATAGTTGATAACACCCAAAACCTATGAAAACAGCTATATCCTTGAAACAAACAAAACACCTAATTACATCAGTCCCAAAGTTTTGTGCTATATTTGAGCTTGAAAAAAGCTTAATATGACCAAACAGTGAACAACAGCATTTGTATGTAAAAACACTCTAGTATTAATTAAAAAGAAAAAATATTATTTTAAGAGTTCGTGCTTACTAGATTATAGGATAACAACATGAGGTTCTGATAAATGTTCACAGTTGAAGTAAGGGGTCCTGGATTCTATTCTGTATTTGGAACTTACTACACTTGTGTGATCATTAAAAAGTTATAAGATCTTTTTCAACCTCAGTTTCCACAACTTGAAAATGGAAAGTAAAAATAATTGTTGCCCTATCTACCTTACATAGTGGTATGTAGACTAAATGACAAAGTGTTGGTGAAAGTGACTAATAATTTTAAAGTTCCATACACATTATTACACTAAGTCTATGGTAAATTCTAATGTATTTAAAACTGTGATTTTCAAAACTTTTCTATCATCTTTTCTAACCTTAATGAAATTTATGGAGCAAATAACTCACCTATATACATAATTTTGAAAATTAACATTGTAATTACTAAACTACAATGATAAAGATTCAATAAAATAAAACAATGTATTATTACATAATATACAAGATCTGTCCAGAAGGTATGCAGCCATGTAATATAAAAAATGGAGAGACACTGAGTAAAGAAAATACAAGATACAAGAAATATTGTACAAAGGACAATGATGCCTCAGTCCCCTTCAAAGTAGTTTCCTTGGGACCTTACACAGTTCTGCCAATTACCATCAGCCGCCCCATCGTATTTTCCTGAATCTCATTGACAGTCTGAAATCTCTTCCCTTTCAAAGGTGATTTGAGTGTTGGGAAAAGTCAGAAGTCACAGAATGCCAAATCTAGGCTGTAAGGGGATTGAGTCACCTGGGTGATTTGATGTTTTGCTAATGTGATGCATTGGACGGGTGTTTTGTTGTGATGCTTCCAATCACCAGTTGCCCACAGCTGCAGACTTCTGAATCATCCAAATAGAATAGTTTCCATAGAGGAATATTCAAGCTTAACACAAAATTTGATGCAGATTCATAGCTCTACTTGCTCAGTCATTTTGAATGCAACAGCCACATAGTACATACGCTCACTCAATGGTGTCTATCGCCCCCACTGATCAGTACAGGGAAGTCCTCTTTGTTCATGCACAAGCATTCCAGTCCACTCTCCTTGGTTGCCAGGTTACAACAATGTTGTACAAATCATTCTTGTTATATTAACAATGGCTGGGCATTTTCTGGAAAAAGTTTGTATAGTTTTGTATGTAAATTTAGGGTATAACATTTCAAGAAGACATAACAAATGAGCCACAGACTATAATTACACAAAGGATTATTAAGAAAATCATAGCTACAAAAGCAGACAGACACAGCTAGGTTGTATAGGCAATTTCAAAGTCACAAACAGTGCTGAGTTTATTAACAGGATTATATAAAATGGAGAATTATTCTTGTAAACTTTTGAGCCAAGAAAATGTGAACCTCTCTTTATTTATAAGTTAGTAGCATTCCTGAAAATTCTATAGATGTTAAAAGGTACAAAAATAAGTTATATTTATTTGTAATATAGAGAAAATTCTGGGCAAAAAAACCGAGTGGTTTTAAGGAGGCTTTTTATTTACATGAGAATCTGCTAAACACTAAGATTATGTGCCAGCTGAGAGATAATTCTCTATTGTGTAGATCTACTGTGATCCCTGTAGGTTGTCTAGTAGCTCTGACCACCACCCACAGAAGGCCAACAACATGCTTCTGATTATTTTGATAAATAATCATTTTGCAAATACCTTCTTGTGCTAATGCCAATATCATTGCAAACCACAAGACTTTAGACCAAAAACATCCAAGCTATTTTTTTTGTAACAGTAATCCTAGTGTATAAAAATCTATCATGTTTTGATAATGATGATTAGTGGATTTTGTTCATATTTGCTTGAAATGTCAGTCAAATGAATGTGAAATTTTTTTAGAAAGATTTTATTTATTTACCTTTAGAGAGGGAAATAAAGAGAGGAAGGGAGGGAAGCTTTAGGGAGGGAGATAGAGAGGAAGAGGGAAACATCAATGTGCAGTTGCTGGGGGTCATGGTCTGCAACCCAGGCATGTACCCTGACCAGAAATTGAACCTGTGGCACTTTGGTTCGCAGTCCAAGCTCAATCCACTGAGCTATGCCAGCCAGGGCTATGAATATGAAATTTGATTCAACCTTATTCTTTATTGTATCCATCAACTTTCATAAAGTCCCAATTTTATTAAATTCATCTGTCCAGTATTCTATACATTTCAGATTCAAATTTCCTCCACACAACTCACTATCTCTCATAAAACCCTCTTGCATAATTACTAAATGCTCAATATCAGTGAATGAGTCTCTTCAGACTGCATTTTCTCATGTCCTCGTATCCAATTGATACCAAATAATTCAATATTTTTACTACTGTTTACATTAGAAACATCCTCTTTAAGTCCAGTTAGAATGTACATGTTCAGGTTATTACCCATTCTCAAATAAAGTTTTGAAAATATTTCCTAAATGGTGATTGATTTAAACATATACCTGAGAATGTTACAGTCTCATTTAAACATTTCAAGTTTCACAAAATGTTATTTCCATTGCTTGGCACTCAAGGTTCTTCTATATGAGATGTTTTACCCATGATGCAGGTTTTATTTTTTATATACTTGTCAGGGTTACTCTTTCATACTTATTTTTGACATTAAATAATAATAATAAAGTACAATTTTTTGTTCACCCTAGGTTAATTTATACTTATGTACCTTTCCTCACAATGCTTATTCTTTGTGAAAACACATATCCCCAGTCTTGTTTCTATTGTATCCCAAATTTGCCTCCAAGAACATTAAATTATCTTTTGTTGCATACATCAATAGTTGCCTTCTATAATTTTTCTCAAATAAATGTCTATATACTATTTTCAAATAAACTACTAGCAAAATACTTCTTGCAATTAATCATAGTATTTTCCTTTAAGTGCCTTTTTCTTCTTGGTTTAAATGCTAAAGTCTGATCAATGATTATTTCCTATACATCTTACTTAATTATTTTTATTTATTAAGCCAAATTTAAAGTCTGATATAATAGAGAATTTAAAATATTTATTAAAATATATACATGAATTTAAGCTTGTATTAGGTGAGCTGATATACCTTAAGAACAAATAATTGGCCCTGACTGGTGTGGCTCAGTGGATTGAGAGCAGGCCTGAAAATCAAAGGGTTGCCTGTTCAATTTCCAGTCTAGGGCACATGCTTTAGTTGCCAGCCAGGTCCCCAGTAGGGGGCACACAAGAGGCTACCACACATTGATGTTTCTCTCCCTCTCTTTCTCCCTCCCTTCCTCTCTTTAAAAATAAATAAATAAAATCTCTAAAAAAATAATAAAATAAAAATAAAGAATACTGTTTTAAAAAGAATTAATAATTGTTAAACAAATTATTTAGGATTTTTTTTTCGAGTTAACTAAAAAAATTCAAGAGGTTTATCAAGAAATCATACTGGTTTTCAGAGTACATGTAATATCTCCAGGGTTCAGAATTTGATTGGTGTTAATTGAATAATCTTAACATTTCTTAAGAGTGATCTGACAATATCAAAATCTAAAAGAGCAAAAATCAAGGGCCTTTTCAATAATGAGATGAAGTTTGGCACTACACCTTTGAATTATAGCTTGTCTCCTTTATCTTTTGTTTAATCAAATTGTCATGTTTTGATAGTTTAACAAAAACGTCTTTTTGAGATGCTTTGTATTACTTTAAAAAATCCAAATAATTATTGTATATAGATACAGCCTCAAGGAAGACAGGCCAATATATTTCTGAGGGGAAAAAGTTTTTAAAGATTCAATTTATTTATATCTAGAGAGAGGGGGAGGGAGCGAGAAAGAGGCATAGAAACAGCAATCTGTGGTTGCCCCTTGCGCACCCTCAAGTGGGGACCTACCCTGCAACCCAGGCGTGTGCTGTGATTGGGAATCCAATGAGTGATCCCTTGGTTCACAGGTTGGCACTCAATCCACTGAGCCACACTGGCCAGGGAAGAAAACAAAAATTTTGTGTATATTATGGTTTCTATTATGGAGATGGTTTGTCAATAGTACTATTGGAGAATAGTAAGCCCATCAAGTCAAAATTTCCTTGATTTTCTTAAAATTGATCTATTTTATTTGCTTAATATTCATGATGGTACTTTATAGACTCCAAAGTACAGTGTTAGCTGTCGTTGTAACAGGTATCAGAAACATTACATTTTCACTAAAATAATTATTTTTTTTAATTTACTTATTTATTTTTAGAGAGGGAAAGGAGGGAGATAGAGAGAGAGAGAGAAACATCAATATGCAGTTGCTGGGGGTCATGGCCTGCAACCCCGGCATGTACCCTGACTGCGAATCGAACCTGCGAAACTTTGATTCACAGCCCGTGCTCAATCCACTGAGCTACGCCAGCCAGGGCAAAATAATTAAAATTTTTATAAATTTTAACTTAATATACTATCATCACCTAGAATGAAAAATAGTATGATTAGTCTTTATTATAGGCTTAATTTAAGAACTTGAATTCAGACTGGTTTTTAAAATCCTGTTTAGGAAATTAGGTCTTAAAATGGGCAAGAGCAGGTCAAAGTCTTATTTGCTTTGACATAAATGTTTAGTTACATTCCAGACTATTAATTTATATATGTGTATATATACACACATATATGTATAAACATTTACATAATATAGATTTTTATTATGTAATATACACTATTTTATATACCACATGCAGATATTTATTGACTATACTTTTTAAATTGTACAACAGTTATTTCCTATAATTTTTAGGATGTGCAGGAGTTTCCAAGTTTACTGCTCTTGGAACATGTACCTAGTATAATGTAAAGATATTTTCATCTTTGTATGCACTTATATTAAACCTCTATTAATTGCGAATCTCCATCATGTTCATTTTTGAATTCTCAGTGACTTTAGCATAATAGATGCCTAACAAATATTTTTAGTGAAAGAGGAATCAGCAATAGATACCTTTATTGTTCTTTGGAGGAAAGGATTATTAATTTATTAATTTGATTATTATTTTAGATAATTTGCTATTTGAGTTTTTAAACTTGGTGCATGTACTAATTTAATAATAATAATGATAATTATGAAAAGGGAGAGAAAGAATGAGAATGAGGAATTTTAAGAAATAAGAGGAAAGATAAAGGGAAGGGAAGGATTTTGAGTACAAAAAGATAGGGTACAAGAATGGAATGGATTTAAAAGGAGAAGGGAATAGAAATTGTAGAAGAAAAAACAGTAGGGAATTGGGAAAGATTATCTAGTCAGTAAATGGTGTTATAATAATTAGCTATTTATTAAAATTAGACTGCATTACCATACCTCATACAAAAAAAGTAAGTTCCAGATGGATTAAAAATCTAAATATTAAAAAATAACTTTCAAGTCATTTTTTAAAATATACAGAAAACCCTGGTTGGTGTGGTTCATTGGACTGAGTGCTGGCCTGTGAAGCAAGGGGTCACAGGTTCGATTCCCAGTCAGGGCACATGCTTGGATTGTGGGCCAGGTCCCCAGTAGTGGGGCACATAAGAGGTAATAACACACATTGATGTTTCTCTCCCTCTCTTTCTCTCTCCTTTCCCCTCTCTCTAAAATTAAATAAATAAAATATTTAAAAATATATACAGAAAAATATTTTACAGTCTCAGAGTAAGAAAAATTTTTGTAAAAACAATCATAAGCAAACAGGAAATCATTTCATCAATGTTAAATAATAATAAAACTATGTTTTTGAAATATATAAAATAGACAAAAGTACTGTTCTTTGATTAGCTCTAATAACTACAGGTCAGTATGAAAAAGGTATTTCTTTTAATGTACAAAGAGAAACAGGCAAGTCACAGAAGGGAAAAAGAAAAGAGCAAATATAGGTATAAAAAGTTTGTATAACTCATAATGAAAATGCAAATTAATAAAATAATAAAGTATTATTTCACACCCTTGAAATTTGAAGAAAATTAGGAGTCTGATAACAGTAAATATAGTGAGGATAAAGAATAACTGGAACTATTTTTCACTGAAACTAAAAGTAGTAATTGGAAAATAGTCTGTCAAGATTTAGTAAAGCTCAAAATGTATTCAACCTATAGGATAACAATTCCACTTCTATGTGTATGGCCCATTGAAATACATGTGTATGTGTACTACAAAAGTGCAAGTGTATAATATCTCTAATAAAGTATTGTTTTTATAAACAAGATTGAAAATGACCTGAAAGTCTGCCAATAATGGTACATGTAAATTTAATGTTGACAGAATTCTTTTCTAAATTAAAATAAATATGCTAGGCTTAATGGAGAAATCTCAAAATTATAACCTAATATTGACAGAAAAGAAAGTAGTCACAGAAGGGTCTACATATATGTACATAAAAAGTACATAAAAGATACATAGGTATATGAATAGAGTAAGTATAAAAATATAAATAGGATATATTCAAATCATAATAGCAGTTAGTTTATAGCAAGAAGGATACAAAAGTCTTCAATTTTACTTGTCATCTTTTCTTATTTGTTCGAGAGAATGGATAAGATTAAATTCATTTATTTTTAGTTTTACTTCTATTGATTTTGTTTTTTGCTTTTCATTATCATTTAGTCCCCTTCTATTTTCCCACCCCCAGCAATCAACACTATTGTCTATGTACATGAGCAATGTCTGAGATTTTGCTGCCTATGTTTTCTTCTACAACTTTTATGGTTTTGGGTCTAACATTTAAGTCTTTGATACATTTTGAATTTATTCTTGTTTGTAGTGTGAGAAGGTGGTCTAGTTTCATTTTTTAAATTAGTGTTTTGGGTTCCTTTGCATATATTCCCAGAAGTGGGATAGCTGGCTTGAAAGGCAGATCCATTTTTAATATTTTGAAGTTTCTCCATACTGCTTCCCACAGTGGCTGCACCAATCTGCATTCCCAGCAACAGGGCAAAAGGGTTCCCTGTTCTCCACATCCTTGTCAGTACTTGACGTTTCTTGATTTATTGATGATAGCCATTTTGACAGGTGTGAAATGATACGTCACCGTGGTTTCAGTTTGCATTTTCTGATGATTAGTGGTGAAGTGGTTTCTTTTGTTTGTCCTTGGTTGTAAGACTTCTCTCCAACTAGTATTCACTTGGTTATTCAGAGTGATTTCTCTATAATTTAGTTGTAATTCCAGATTGGTCCAGGGAGGAGGTTGGGGTAGCTCCCACTCACTCCTCTGCCATTTTGGATATATTGAGATTAAATTTAAATAGGATAAAAATGTAATCATTGTTCTTAGTAGTGGGCTTATGAGTACTTACTGTGTAGGTCTACCTACATATTAAAAATACTAAGCCTGTCTTTAAAAGAAAACCTATTTGTTCCAAGACTATAAGTCCAGTAAAAATGATGGAGCTGGAATCCCCAGCAAGATTCTTCAGATTCTAAAACTCATGATGTTAATACAATTCTGTCTCAAACTACATTATTTGCTACTTTACAACCTAAACTACTTTGACATGGTCAATATAAGTATCTCCCACTCCTTGGTTATCGTGTATTTGCTTCTCTCTCTTTGGGAACTGTGAAAGCTGACATTGTTTCAGTGCTTCAATTTGGGCAACTGTTTTTGCAGATAGAAACAAACCCAACCTTTGGAAAACTTTGATGAAGAAACTGAGGACAATTCCATGAGCTTTTATTGATGAGAAGATAGTAAATAATTATTTCATTACTTAAAATACCTGAGAACTTATGGAGTCATTTCAATGTGCCTTGGTTTTGGACGTTACCTTCTGTAATCTCAGTTAACTGAATATTTTAATGTCAGAGTTTGCTTCCCAATATACATTCTCAACTTTCTTTCTCTTAGAAAATGGTCCTTCCAACTTTTATGTGGGCACATGGCCCACCAGCTGGAGGCACATTCTGGCTGACTCCCACACAGTCATTTTGGCCTTGTGACCAAGACCTGGCCAACAGGGAGGAAATAAGGAAGCTGATTGTATATTTGGTGTGTCATCCTTGATATGGAAACTACTTGTCCTCATTTTCCTCTTTTCATCCTCCATTGGCTGGAAGTGATCACCAGCCTTGATCTCAGAAATAGAAGCCATGTGTTGAGGCTTACAAAGCCACCTGGCCAGTCCTGGGCTGCTCAACCGTAGACTGTTTTCATGAGAAATAAACTTCTTAAATTCATTTTTTTGCAGTGCTTTGTGAATGCAGGCTAAGTTTAACTTGTTCTGTAACTAAAATAATACTGTGTATCCCAGAAGAACAAACTGGTACTCAGAGATATTAAGAACTTTGTCTGTGATCGTACAGGTAGAAAATGGCAAAGTCATGCATAAAGAGTGGTATTGCTATTCCAAAACTTGTGCAATACACAGCTTCCTCCCCTACTCCTAGCCTGGGAAAGTCTGACCAAAGTACATAAAGTCTTAAGTGTAATTGTGAAGGCTGGTTTCAAAATTCCCACTGACCAAATTCCTGGGCACGTAAAAACACTGATTAAGAACTACTTGGCTCCTTTATACTTGTTTTTTAAAAAAGTGGTGGATATTTTCCTCAGAACAACTCTAGGGGCACATTTGGGTATTTAGTTTGGCTCATAGGTGATGAGAAGATTACAAGATATGCTTTTCAGTCATTCTACCACATCCACCCTGAGAGGAAGCATAAAATATTCCATTACCCTAATGGGAAGTTAGTTCTTAGAAATCACAGTTAAATTCCCTACTCTCAGCCGATAGCACATAAAGTATTACCAGCGGGTTAGAAAAGAGACTAATAGAATCTATTTAGTTTTCTCAGTGGCTTAATGAGGATAGTGTCAGTGAAAGAAAGCAGCAGCTAATATCCCAAACAACACTGACTATAAAATTTCTCTACACAGAAGGTAGAAATATTGACAAATCTAGGTCAAGAAGAGCTAGTCGGTTACCAGGCAGTGACTTGAAATGGAGACAGTGATCCTCCTTCTATCTAAAAAGAAGTATTCTGTTCGTGTAGCTGGTCTAATTAAAATAAAACACACAAAAACATTAAATTCTCTTTTGCTTGGCACCATGGTTGCAGGAAAACTAAAGAGATACTTCAATTTGTTTTGTTAGTGCTATGTTCAGGTGACAATGCAAACCCATTGAGGACATGAGAGGGGCCCAGATACACGACAGATCCCAGAACAGTACACAAACAGGAGTTTTTGTTAGTGATTTCTTTACTGCCACAACCACTGCCATCAAATAAGACAACGAACATTTGAGAGAAACCCAGGGAACAAAACAAGGAGAATTGAGCAGCTTCTGTTTGCCAATATTTTTACAAGCAAAGGCATTAAGTGAACTGAAGACTACATAGAAATTAATTTTAAAATTTGAATTTCTTTTTTGAAAATTAGATCTGAAATGTAATGTAAATGAGTGTTTGCATATATGGGTGTATATGTGTGCAATATATAATGTATGTGCGTGTGCGTGTGTGAATCTCTTCACAAATACAGATGGGGCAAAAGTAGGTTTATAGTTGTGAGCATGCAAAACACAAAGTTTATTTTTGTATTATTCTTTATTAATTATTGTATTAGTTTCCATATGAACAACTGCAAACTACTTTTGCCCACTCTGTATATTATATATAATACATATGTGTCTCTGTATTTATATCTATACACCTATACATACATAAGAGGAAATTGGAGATTAAAGTGGGAGTTCCTTTTATTTGTTCACCATGATGATAAAGTAAAAAAAAGATTTTTTCATTTGTTATGTTTTTGATTTGTCATATCAAATGTTTTTCCAATTCTCATATAAAACAGAATAATAATTTCTTGCTTTTTTTTACATGTTAAGTTTTTAAATCCAATTAAAGTGGAGCATGGGGCAACCTGTACATAGCAGTTGCTCTCTGACAGAGTATGGGAGCTCTACAGCAGAGAGTAAATTTATTGTTTTTTTGTGTGCTTTGGTAGAGTTCTAAATATTTCTGTAAGATAGAATTTCAAAGTTAAGAAGAACAAAAATTAAAGACTGTGAACTCTATCTCTTAATAAGATTATTGAGGTGTTATTGACATACAACAACATCCCATATTTGAAATGTGCAATACAACATCTGATGTACATGCGGGTGTGTAAAACCGCCAGCACAAGCAGGCTGTGGGACGACTCTCACCCTAAAGTCTTCTTATGCCTGCCCGGGCCTCTCATGCCTCCCTTCCCCTGCCCTAGCTTCAGGCAGCAACTGGTTTTCTATCTATCAATATTAATGCAATTCAATTTACATTTCCTGTAATTATATGTTAATGTTATGATAGATTGTGTTTTTTATATCTGGCTGTTTTGCTTAGCTTACTTATTTTGAGATAAATACATAAAGTTGCTTGTATCAATAGTTATTCCTCTTTATTGCTGAGGTAGGGACATACCACAGTTTGTTTACCTAATCATCTTTGATGAAAATTTGCATTAATTCAAGTTTCTGGCTATTTCACATAGAGCTATTATGAACACTCATGTACAAGTTTTCATGATGAACATATACTTTCATTTTTCTTGCCTAACTGCATAGGTATAAGAAAGATGAATTATGTTGCAAGGATATGTCTATCTTTTTAAAAAATTGCCAAACTGTTTTACAAAGCAGTTGTTCTGCTTTGTATTCCCATCAGCAGTGTATTGGAGTCAGTTGCCCCCTATACCAATTATTTGTTATGATTAGACCATTTATTTTTAGGCATGCTAATACATGTATGGTGCCATCTTATTGTAGTTTTATTTTGCATTTGTCTAATGAATAATGGTGTTATCTTTTCATAGTTTTCATTTCCTCCATCCATATACATTCTTTAATGAAATGCGTTTCATAGATTTTGACCAATTTTATTGTGTTGTTTATTATTTCTTATTATTTCTGAGTTTTGAAAGTATTTTATATATCTTGGATACAAAACTTTACCAGTTGGATGACTAGCAAGTATTTTTTACTTGCTAGGGACTATTTTTTTTTCTTTTTTCAGAGAATCTTTCAAAGAGCAAAAATTCTTAATATTGATGAAGCCCAAGTAATCATTTTTTTCTTTTATAGACTGTGTTTCTGTATTATTATCTAAGAATTATTTGCCTGATTCAAGGTCACAGTAATTTTTCTTCTATTTCTTTTTAGAGGCTTTATAATTTTAGGCTTTCTGTTTAGGTCTATGATTCATTTTTATGTAATTTTTGTGTATATTGTGAGTTATGGATGAAAGTAATTATTTTTGCATATGTATATCTAATATTTTAATACATTTATTTAAAGTACTGTGCTTTCTCCACTAAACTGCTTTTGCACAAAAATTAACTGAAATTATTTGCGTGTATATAGTTCTACATTTTTTCTTCTGTTCCATTGGATAATTTTTGTCTATATTAGCATACTGAATTAGCATACTGAATTCATTACTGTGGCTCTATAATATTTAAATTTAGTAGTTCAGGTCCTTTGACTTTATTTTTTTAATATTTTAATATTGCACTGAAATATACATTTGTGTCATATGGTTTTTTGGTATTTGTGTTTTACTTTACAATAAAAGGTTAAAATATTTTAAAGAAAAATATTTTAAAACCATTTTCCGTATTAATTTTAGACTTAACTTGTGAATTTAACTAAAACATCTATTCTTGGAATTTAATAATATTCATTTAATTTACATATAAATTTTAATACAACTCACATATTCATGACACTGAATTTGTGGATCCCAAAACATGCTATAGTCTCTATTTCTCTTGGTCTTCTTCAATTCAGAAACATTTTGTAGTTTTCAATGAATAGGTCTCATAAGTCCTTGGTAATATTTATATATAAATGTTTCTTTTTTTCTTTTCTTTTAATAATTAAATGTTTTATAATTCGTTTTTTAGGCTTAGTCTATATATTTTTATGTGTTAAGAAGTTTAACAACTTTTTGATTTTTAAATAGAAGCTCACTATTAATAATCTTATTGGGTTGCATGGCAGAGCTGCAACTGCAAGGACCAATTCAACTTTCTGCTTACACTCCAGATTGTCCATGGTAGTGTTTAAAATTTTAATTTCCTATCATTTATTGCTACTACATGAAAATATAGTTTATTTTTGTATATTATTGATCTTATTCCACAAAGTTGCTTACTTCTTTTTAATTCAGATTGTATCTTTGTAGATTTTATCATATTTTTACAGAGACATTCATGTCATTTGTTAATAAATACAGTTTCATTTCTTCCTTCCTAATTTGTATGCCTTTCATTTCTTTTTCTTTCCACATTACCCTGGCTAGAGCCTCCAAAACAATGTTGACTAGTAGAGGTGAGAGCAGAAATCCATACTCCTTTAATCTTAGATGGAAAACATCCATTCTTTTACTGTTAAGCATATTAGCTGTAATATTTTTACAGATGGCTTTTATCAAGATAAGTAGTTTCCTTATATATCTACTTTGCTGAAAGCTTTCAGTGAAATACTTTCTTATCTTTTGAAATTATCATAAAGCATCCTTATTTTAGTCTGTTATATAATGGGTTACATTGATTTGGGAATATCAAACCATGCATTCCTGAGATAAATCCCAATTGCTCTTGTGATGTATTACCTTACTATATATTGTGCTTAATTTATTAATAATTTGTCAAAACACTTTCTATCTATATTCGCAATGAATATTGGTTAGTAGTTCTCTCTTAATGTGTTCTTGTTTTGGTATCAAAATAATGTTAGCCTCAGAGAATGACTTGAGAAGAATTTTCTTTTTTTCAGCTCTCTGAAAGAGTTCATGGAAAATTGGTACCACTTCCTGCATAAGTATATAATGGAATGCCCCAGTAGAGACTTACTGAGCCTAGAGCTTTCCTTTGTGGAAGTGTTTCAGATGTGAATTTAATTTTTTTCAATATATATGTTTTTTAAAGTTAACCATTTCTTCTTGAGTCAATGTCTTCTATATTTTAAGAAATTTGTCCATTTAATCAAAGTTGTGAAATACATTGGTTTAAAATTATTTAAAATGTTACAATATTTTTAAAAATATCCAGGAACTCTGCAGTGATGTTATCTCATTCATTTTTGACATTGCTTTTTTTATGTTTATTTTCCCAATTAGACTGGCTAGAAGTTCATCAATTTTGTTAATTTTTTTTCAAAGAATCTGTTTTTGGATTTATCAATTTTCTCTATTATTTTACTGTTTTCTCTTTTTTTTCCCTTGTTTTCTCTCCCTTTCCCTTTGGTCTTTATTATTTATGATTTTTTAAAAAACTTGTCTGCTTACTTTGAGTTTTATGTTGCATTTTTTTCTAGTATTTAAAGGCAGAGGTAATCTATTTGAGATTTCCTTCTCTGGTCATACAAGCATTTAGTGTTCTAAACTTCCCTCAAGTGCTATATTAGCTACATCCCACAAATTTTTATATGCTTTATTTTTATTTTCATTCAGTTCAATGTACTTTCTCCTTTTTCCTTGGGGTGTATGCTATTTATTTTCCAAATATTTAGGAATTTTCCAGATATTGTTTTGTTGTTGATTTCTAAGTAATCTCATTTCCATCAGAGAAAATACATATATAACTTGAATCCCTCAAATTTATTGATACTTTGTAGCCCAAAGTATGTATTATGCTATAAAATAATACAAAATATCACCAGAGACATTGAAATAAAGAACAAATGGACAGTAACCAGAGGGGAGGGGAGAGGGGATACCAGAGCAGAAAAGGAGGAAGGGTCATCAAGGAACATATATAAAGGACCCATGGACAAAGCCAAAGGGGTGTGGGGTGGGATTGTGGGTGGGACGTGGGGATGGGTGAGACAGGGGGAGTGGTGGGGGGAAATGGAGACAACTGTACTTAAACAAGTAAAAAAAGAAATTAATCTGTATGTACCTAAAAGAAATATTTAGAGTGCTGCTGTTCAGTGGCGTGTTAAAAGTTATCTCTATGCATAGTGATTCTCTGGCTATTTGCTTTCTGAATGTATGACAATCTGTTTTTTTCTTTTTATCCCACTGGCTGCTTTTAAAATTATTTCTTAAGTGTTAAATTACAGTTTGTATTGGGTGTTTTTCTTGTGTTTTGGTTTAAGTATGTTTCAGATCTTTTCATTAAATTTGGGAAAATATCAGTAATTATTTCCCTATTTTTATTTTTTACATGCACATTTATTTTTTTACTTTTAGGGTCTTCTATTGCATATATATGTTTGAAATTTTTGCTTTTTATTTTCCTTTAATTTTTGTTCTGTTTATGTGAGTTTTTGCATGGTTTCTCTTGCTATGCCTCTAAGTTTACTCATCTTTTTTTATGCAATGTCTAATCTGCCAATAATTTCATTCAGTGCATTTTTCACTTCAGATATTGTCATTATCATTTATAGGAATTCAAATTATACCTTTTTATCATTTCCTTTTATATACCTAACTTTAGAATATATGATACAGTTATAATAATTTTGTAATGTTTTTGGCTCATCCTAATGTCTGTGTCAATTCTCAATCAAAATTCTGATTATTCTCCTCCTTGTAAGATGTATTTTATTGCTTCTTTGCATACTTGCAAATAATCTTTAATTCAATCCTCCAAATTGTGAATTTTACCCTTTTGAGTCTGGATGTTTTTGTATTTCTATTATTCTTTGGCTTTGTTCCGACATCTAGTTAAGTTACTTGGATACAGTCTGATAATTTCGGGTCTTGCCTTTATTTTCATTTGGCTGATAGAGGAGTGTTCAGTCTAGGACTCATTACCTCCCACTCTGACGCAAAGCATTCCTAAGTACTCTACTCAGTGCTCCGTATTATGAATTTTCCTAGTCTGGCTGGTTGAAACAGGTGCTATTCTTAAAAATGAAAGAATCTAGGTACTATTTTAATCATATGTTCAAATGGTTCTTTTTAACACATATGCAGTAGTTATTACTCTACTGAATACTTGAAGGTGACCCTCTGTAGATTGCCTGTTTGGCACTTTGTCCTGCAAACTCTAGACATCTCAGTAGCCCTTGATTTTTTGTTTGTTTGTTTAACACATATCTAAGAATTTATTATGATACAGAATGCGTGTTAAATGATGTAAATAAAAATCAGGGCATAACAAATAAATACGATGTATTTAATCCTGAATCTCTAAAAATTTAAGACAAATACCACATGATCTCTTACATGTGGAATTTAATGAACACAATAAACTAACAAAATAGAAACAGAAACACAGATACAAGGTACAGACTGACAGCTGCAGGAGGGGACAGGTTACTGGATGGGAGAATGGTGAAGGGATTAACAAAGAACACTCTTCCTGACCCGTGGACGTGGACAAGGATAAGGGGATTGCCTGAGGGCAGGGAGAGGCTGCGGCTGGGTGGAGGTGGTGAAAGTGAGAAAAAGCAGGAACAACTGTAACAGCATAAACAATAAAAAAATAAAATTTAATTTAAAAAATGTATTAAGGATATTCATGTCAATCATTGTGTAGCTCATTCTTCAAAATTATCTGAACTATTATCAAAATAGTCTAGTTTAGCAATAGTTTTTTTAAGGAATTATTTTGTTTTCCATTTCTACTCTCCAGAAACAAGTACTCCTTGATATGTGCAAGAAAAAATGTGATGGTTTTTTTTTACCTTGCAAAATGTATTAATTGCCACACTAACTGCCGAAAGTTTTCCATAGTCCGCCAGAAGCACCACATCAGACACCGTTTCTCTGCACTGACAGATTATAGATCTAGACATTGAGCCTATTTTGTCACCTTTTGAAAGGCCTCATTCTATCCAGGAGGGTTCAAATTGTTTTTAATCTTGCTAAAGTCAGGTTGATGTGAAAACAGGCTGCCGTTCTGGCTGAGAAAACAGAAATTTCGTATTGAAACCATTTGAGGTGTCTTAGCATGACTTCAGTAAAGTTTACTCAGTAAAATAACTGCATGTAGAGTGAGGAGAAGGTGCTCAGGGCATATTCTCACTATTAGTGCAGCAACACAGCATGTCTCTCTGCCATGCATTCACGCTTCCTAGCAGAAGTGGGGACAGGAAATAGCAGCAACAAAACCACAGGAAAGTCTGATTGTGAGACAGTCATGGATATCCTTTAAAAGTGTTTTATTTGGGGCAAAATTCTTAAGAAACCCAGGATAAAAGGGAACATGTAGAACATATACAGCAAGGGTCGAATCATAAGATGCTGAAGGACAATATGAGAATTATAAAATATATGTGTAATATATGCCAAATATGGATTTTCAGCAAGTGTTTTATAAGATTTGATAACAATGTAAAGATGAAAAATTCAGTAGAAGAGAGCAAATAAAATGAATATAAATAGCATGTTTTTTCTTGACTAACAAGTATTACATAATTTATCATGAAAACCACTTTTATAATACAAATAAATGAATTTTATGATAGCAAAACAGAGGTATGTGAGAAGTATTATAATCTGGGTCAAAATGATTTTACCATTAATGTCTGATTTAGTTTACTGATAAATTTATTATGCTGTAGATTCATAGATAGGAGGAACATATGCCATTCAATAAACATTATTAAGAGTAAAAGAAAAAACTAAGATGGAACTCACTGGAGAATAGTTATTTGATTGTTTGCTTGGAGTAGGTATAAAACTCAGGGTAATGAATCTAATAAGGATAGAGAGAGAACATAAATGAAAAACATCATATTTTATCAAATAGCACTTTGATAAGTTCCAATATGAGATTTGGGGGGTAAAAATAGCATTACTATTGCTTTAAAATGTTATAGTTTAGGAGAGGCTGGATGATAGCAAGTTATGAGAAGACAACTGATGAGACATAGCTAAGGAAATCAAAAGAGTGACCATAGAAGCTGGATGACTTTCGTTGGCTATCAAATTGGAAGACATTCTGAATGTAAAATAGACATATGAATTATGTTGTAAGGGATTCAGGCTGGAACTTATAAAACAAAGAGACTCAGAAGAAATGAACTTAGGTTGAAATTTATCAAAATTGATCAGAGCTGTCTGGTATGGTTTTCCTTTTCTATTATCAAAGAATTTTCATTTATACCTTAATATTAAATTGATGCCAGAGTTTCTGTTGGGTCTAATTATGTCTCTTTATTTCCAGTGCTTCCTATTAGCTTCTTGAGCAGGAAAGAAAAGAAAACATAGGAGAGCAAAGGAAGGCTCTACTTTATATATTAAATATTTTAATATTCATAAATACATTTGAAAACTAAGACAATATAATCATTAGTTATCATAGATTTGAGCCCAAACTGTTGCAATTTATTAATCTGAAAACTTGAGTCCTAGTTTTATAATGATAAGACTTTATACTGAACTATTTTTATTTGTCATATCTTCTTAAATTGCAAGTAACTAATAATAGACTGATCCCTGACTGGGCAATAAATGCTAATTCTCTTCTTTAAGTTAATAAATAGTTGGTTTAGAAAGAGTAGCTATCTCTATTATTTTTCCAGGGAACAGGGGCAAAAACAAACAAAAAAATAACTTATTGAGAGAGACATATATCACCAGCCCTGCAGATAAAAAGCCCACAACTTGAAGGTAGTGGTGGAGTCCTTCAGTAAATAATTCAATAAACAAGCATTCTTATAGGTGATGGAAATCTAACAGTAAAAACATATAAAACCTTGCACTTATGGGGCTTGTATTCTGCTCTTGGAAACAGATACTGAACAAACTGACTTAAAAACTGTGTAAGAATATACACAATGTTGATTGCTAAGAGGAAAAATAGTTGAGAAGAGGAATAGAAGTTACTGATGTAGGAATGGAGATTCAAATTTAGGTAAGGTAGGAAAGCAGGTCCCATGGAAAAAACACATGAACATAGAGAGGTAAAATTAATGAAGGAATTAACCATGCAGATACTAGGAAAGAGCATTGTAAAAAGTGAGGATAGAAAATGCAGGAGCTCTGAGGCAGGAGGTCCCTGGTGTGTCTTTGGAGCAGATACAGAGATGAGGTCAGTACAGGTCGAAATGGAATAAATGAGGAGGGTGAGAGAGACGGAGAGAGAGAGACAGAGAGAGAGAGAGAGAGAGAGAGACAGAGAGAGAGAGAGAGAGAGAGAGAGAGAGAGAGAGAAGATAAAATAAAATAGGTACAAAGATTTCTGATATATAAAGTGTTACAGACCCTTTTAGATTTATACTGTGAATAACGTAAGAAGCTATTGGTGGTTTCAGAGCAAAGATATAATATGGATTTGATTCATCTTTCAACACAATTAATCTGGCAGCTGAGTTAAAAGTAATAGGAGTCATAGCAGAATCAAGAACAATAATTGGCCCCTGGTACGGTTGCAGGTTCAATCCTCAGTCCGACCCCTAGGTTGCAGATTTCATCCCCAAGAGGTAAAAAAAATCTATGTTTCTCTCTCACATGAATGTTTCTTCTCTCTCTCCTCTCTCTCTCTCCATCTCCCTCTTGCTCTCCCTCACTCAAATTAGTACACATATCCTCAGGTGAGAAAACAAAACAACAATTGGGAGGCTATTGCTGAAAATCAAGCAAGAGATAAAGACAGCTTGGACACAAGTAGTAACATGGGAAGCAATGTAAAGATGATGGATTTTTGATACATTTAAAGCTGGAGCCAATAAGATCTGATGGATTGGGCATGGAGTATGTACAAAATAGAGCACTCAAGAATGGTTTCAAGTTCTCTGGCCTACACATCCAGAAAAATGGATTTGTCATCAGTTTGGTTGGGAAAGATTAATAAAGAAGTAGGTTATTAGGGAGAATATAAGGCAATATTAACAACAGTTTTGCAAGATTGGACCAGGTTCAAGAAAGAATGAATAGAGAGCAATTGGAGCAAAGGAATCGACTTCTGCAAGGAGTTTTGCTTTACAAGAAAGTGTATAAATTAGAAAGCCATCTTAGTTTGTTTATCTGGTATAAAAAGAAAATCCAATATCATATTGCATCCAAGTACCAACATTGTATACTGTAAAAAAAATCTCATGCTACTAATTAAAAGAGTCACCAGCTCTCCTCTTAAAATCTCTTGCATTCCCATAAGACAATATGGTTATAACAACCCAAGGCAAATTTATTATTTATGTAAGGAGATAAAGCACTAATGTCCATTATGCTTCTATATTATCAGTTTCTTTGTATTCTTTTAGGGACAATGCAAGAACTCTATAGTTTTTTTCAAATACATTTCCATAAAAAAAGTAAAATATGACTTGAGGCAAATCTAGGTAACAGCATTTAATAACTAGATGTGTGACATGCTGGCTGGTGTGGCTAAGTGGGTTGGAGTTCTGTCCCATAAACCAAAAAAGTGGCAGGTTCAACTCCCAATCAGGGCACATAACTAGGTTGTGGGTTTGGTCCAGGTCGAGGTGTATCCAAGAGGCAACTGATTGACTTTCCTCCCTCACATTGATGTTTTTCTCCCTCCCTCCCTCTCTCTCCCTTGCCCTTTGTCTAAAATCAATAAGCATATCCTCAGGTGAGGAGAAAAATAATAATAATAATTAGATATGTGAATTAAACTGACTCAGTGTACAATGTTAAAGTCCTTTTTGGTAATATTCTGTTATTTACTAGTATATTTATTCATTTAGAAAATATTTATTCAAGACTAACTATGTAAAGACACTGTCTTTGGCTTGGGATTACAATAGAAACAAGACTAAACTTTGATTATTTTGAAGTGTGCTTGTTTAGAGAAGAAAATAAAGAAACAACTATTGTAAAATGAAACAAAATGTCTTGGTTTGGAAATCTACATGCTAAGGAAACAGCCTAGTTACAGAGTCAGTGTACCTGAAATTGCTGGATCAGAGATCACAAGGCCAGGGAGTAATGACAGACAACACTACAGAAATACACATTGCCCAGCTGAGCAGTCCCTTGACATCTATATTAAGCCTTAATTATAGAATTTGATGTCAAAATTAAATGCTAACATTTGATTTATCACAAAGATGTTTCCTCAGACTTTAGTGACTAATATATAGGATTATTGCATTAGTACTTTGAAAAATCTTTATTACTATGTTTGACATTAAGTAGCAGTGAAGGAAGGGGTGGTCTGAGATATTTTAAAGATACAGACATGATGCCTGGCTGGCATAGCTCAGTGGATTGAGCACGGGCTGCAAACCAAAGTGTCGCAGGTTCGATTCCCAGTCAGGGTACATGCCTGAGTTGCAGGCCATGACCCCCAGCAACTGCACATTGATGTTTCTCTCTCTCTCTCTTTCTCTCTCCCTTCCCTCTCTAAAAATAAATAAATAAAATCTTAAAAATGAAAAAAAGAGTGTGGCATTGAGACATATACAAACATTCACCCTTTAAAAAAAAAAGATACAGACATAGTAAAGTTTAGGCAAGCCATCAAACTTTTGAGTCCTAACATATATTCTAAATTTAAATATTTTTGAATGTGTGAGTTGCCAATACTAAAGGTATCTTTTTCCTTCTGAACTTTAGTCAGTGACCATTTGTCTTTTCCTGGAAAAATATCCAGAGAAGCAAAATTAGCAGTTGGCAATTAATCCCTTTCTGTTCTGATGTGTCAGTAGTTTACTCCTTGTGAAGTATAACTCTTTTTTTCCCCAAGCAGTGGTCTATAATTATTTCTGCCATTTCTTTAGCATCAGTATATTGTTAACCTTGAGGTTAATTGTTTTGAGAATCTTCATCTATGTGTGAATGCTCTATATTTTGATGCACAGGTGATACTAAAATAGTACTTTAAAGATTACATTAATTTTCAGTGAAATGGACAGTATTGTTTTATGCCTCTCCCTTAAGCTCCATGAAAGATCTTGTTGGATTCTATAATTTCTTGCTAAAACCATACAAGCTTGAATACAGATGGTATGATTTTTAACCAAAGAATCACAATGCAATAAAAAAAATACAGCATATATGCTTTTATATGTCATTTTCAAGTGGGGAGAAAGGGTAGTGTCTTTGAAGTACCAGCCACTAAATACAGATAATAGATATTGAGACAACATTTCACTAAATGATGATGACTTAACTAATTAACATCACAGTGCTATTCTTCATTTTGGTAAAGAAGGGCCTACATTGTACTGCTTATAAAAAAACCACTCTTACTTAACAAAATGGTAGGAAATGCACAGTCTGAAATTCCAATTCATCTCAAGAGAAATTTTCCAAATGCTTTACTTGAATTCCTTACTTTTCTTTGTGAAAAACAACAAAGACAAATGCAACCATAGCAGGAGAGATTTCAGCTGTCCAGAACCAATTCTTGATAAATGACTCAGAGATACTCAGCACACAGCAAATGAATTCTTAGAGAAATAGAAGCAGCTATTAAGCAAGTGGCCTGGGCAAAATAGAAAGTCCCATTTGTCAGATGTTTTGAAACTTCCTATAGTCTCGGCATCTATGTTGTCTGTGGTGCTGAGCTCCACAGGAGAAGTGGGGTTAGAAGGTCAGGACTTCAGGGAGTAGGCAAGTTATGTGGAAGTTTCAGAAAAAAAAGAGCTATCTAGTTCTCCACCCTTCTGTCTCTCTCTTTGATATCTGGCTCTTTTTAGCTTTTTTTTTTATTCTAGCTTTATTGATATATAAACAACATATAATGTATAAATTTAAGTCATACAATGTAATGGTTTGATATATATTATGAAATGATTACCAAAATAAGGTTAGCTAATACTTCCTTCACCCCACATAGTTACCTTTTCTGAGGGGGTAGAAAACATTTAACTTTCAAGTTAATGCTTAGGAACTTCAAGTGTACAATGCAATATTATTAATTATATTCACCATGCTGTGCACTAGATCCCTAGAAAATATTCATCTTATAACTGGAAGTCTGTACATTTTGACTCTGTCACTGTTTTTTTCTCTAATTCCCTATCCCCTAGCAACCACCAATCTACTCTGTTTCTAGAAGGCTAGTTTTGTTTTTTAAATTAGATTTCACTGAGTCAAAAAGCAGATCCATTTTTAATTTTTTGAGGTACCTCCATACTGCTTTCCACAGTGGATGCACCAGCCTGCATCCCCATTAACAATGCAAAGGCATTTCCCTGTCTCCACTTCCTCACCAGCACTGGTTGTTTATTGGTGTGTTGATGATAGCTGTTCTGACAGGTGTGAGATGATAGCAATCCTCCTTCTGGGAATATATATTCAAAAGAACCCAAAACTCTAATTTGAAAGAACATAATCACCTCTATGTTCATTGCAATGTTATTTACAATCACCAAGATGGAAGTAGCCCAAGTGTCTATCAGTTAATAAGTGGATAAAACAATGATGGACCATTTATACAACAGAATACTACTAGGCCATAAAAAAGAAGAAAATGTTACCCTTTGCAACAGCATGGATGGACCTGGAGAACATGCTAAGTAAAATAAGCCAGTCAAAGATAGACAAATACCATGTGATTTCACTCATATGTGGACTCTAATAAACAAACTGAACTAATAATAAATATAGAGACAGACTCATAGAGAGCAGGATGACAGCTAAGGGAGGGGAAATTAGGGTATGGAGGGACTGAGAGAAAGGAAAAAGGACTCATGGACTTGACAACAGTGTGGTGATTGCAGGGGGAAGGATGTATGAGAGGACTAAATGGTAATGGAAAAAAATACAATAAAATTTTAAAAATAAATTAGATTTCATATATAAGATAATACTTGTCTTTCTCTAGCTTATTTCACTTAGCATAATGTTCTCAAGCTTTATGCATGTTGTGAAAAATTGCAGGATTTCTTTCTTTTTATGACAGAATAATATTCCATTGTACATATGCTATTCAAAACCTTTTCCCTATCCCTTCATCCATTGTGGGGCCCTCAGATGGTTCTCATGTGTTGGCTAGTGTAAATAATATGCAATGACCATGGGGGTAGAAATATCTCTTCAAGATAGCGATTTCATTTCCTGTGGATATATACCCAGAAGTGGGATTGCTGGATCACATGGTAGTTCTATTTATAATTATTTGAGGAACCTCTATACTGTTTTCTCTAGTGGCTGTACTAAATTACATTCTCACTAAGAAAAAGCTTCCCTTTTCTTCACATACTCATCAGCATTTATTATCCTATCTCCAATCTTTTTCATATTTGATATCCTAACTGGTGTGAGGTAATATCTTATCATGGTTTTGATCTGCATTTTCCTGATTAGCAGATTCAAACATCTTTTCATTAAATATTGGCCTTTTATATATCTTATTTTTTAAAAAATATCTATTTAGTTTCTTTGTCCATTTTCAAATCAGATTATCTGGTGGGGTTTTTTGCTATTGAATTTCATTGTATGATGTTCTTTGCAGAGGCTTTTTAGTTGGAGGTAGTCACACTTGCTCATTATTGCTTTTGTTACTTGTGCTCTTGGTGTCATTACAAAAAAAATCACTGCAAATAGCAGTATCAAGGAGCTTTCCTCCTATGTTTCCTAGGAATTTTATGGTCTCAGGTCATACATTTTAAGTTTTTAATTCATTTGAGTTAATTTTTGTGACTGGTATGAGATAGGAGTCCAATTTTATTCATGTGCATGTAGATATTCAGTTTTTCTAAACTTTTTACTGAAAAGATTATCCATTCCCCACTGTGTATTCTTGGTTTTTGTGTCAAATATCACTATATATGCATGGGTTTATTTTTGGGTCCTCAATTCTGTGCCGTTGGTCTTTCTGTGTATTTTTTATGGTAGCACTGATCTGTTTTCATTACTATAGCATTTTAATATAGTTTGGAACCAGGAAGTGTGATTCCTCCAGTTTTATTCTTCTTTCTTAAGGTCGCTTTGGCTACTTGCAGTCTTTAGTGTTTACATGCAACTTTTGAATTTTTTTATATTTCTGTAAAAAATACCAATGAAGTTTTGATAGGAATTTCATTGAAGCCATAAATACCATTGAATAGTACAGAAACTTTAACACTAGTAATTCATTAGTTCTACAAACATTGAATGTTTTTCTATTTCTCTGTGTCTTCAGTTTTCTTCATAAATATTTCATAGCTTTAGTATATGGATTTTTACCTCCTTAGATAAATTTATTCCTAAGTATTTTATTATCCTTGATGAGCAGGGCTGCAAGCCAGACTGCAGCTGCTGCTGGTTGTATGGGCCCTGAGGCTGCGCCTCCTGACAGAATGGTGCCACAGAAGAGGCCATGTGAAGATGGAGGCAGAGAATAGAGTGGTACAGTTATAAGAGAAAGAATGGCAAAGATAGCCAACAGCTACCAGAAGCCAGAAAGAGGCAAGAAAGGATATTTTCCTACAGCCTTCAGAAGGAGTATGTGCCTGTGGCACCCCCTTGATTTCAGACTTCGGACTTCCAGAACTATGCAAGAATATACTTCCATTAGTTTAAGCCACCAGGCTTGTGGTATATTGTTATGGCAGCCCTAGGAAATTAATACAATATGCTCTGAAAGCTTTTTGTTGCAATGGTTATGCTTTGAAATCTATGAAAATTACTCTTAACAAACTACTATGTAGATAATGTAAATGTATGTGTTTTATTTACTTTTTAAGTTTACCCAATTTAGTAAACTAAAAGTAATTTATATTCAATGTTTACAACATATTACAGTTTTATAACTATTTCTTTATATTATCTTTGCCCACTATAACATCTCCTTGATTTAAATTATATTATTCTTCTTATATCCAAAGCCTATCGATATGTGTTTGACAAAGAATTAGAGAAGAGATGGAGAGTAAAGTGGTGGGAGTAAAACGAGCAGGAAACAGATAAGAGAGTAAACAAGAGAAGAATGGAAAAAATAAGAAAAGTTTTATGATTAAAAACTTTAATCCTGGCACTATTTGACTTGAGGATTATGACAACTATATGGAAATTTTCAGATGTATAGAGAGAAGTCTTCTTGAAAGGAATAAACTATAATTAAGATTAGAAGTGAGTAGTGATATTGAATTATATTAACAAGAGTAAATATTATTGACTATTCATTATGTGCATGGCACTGTTCTCAAGGACTAGCCATGAAACATAAAAAATTTTACAACAAATTCCTGAAGTAGCAATAGCTGTTACTCTATACACAATGTGACAATTTGTGTATAAAATCTCAGATGTAGGAAATGACAAGATGGATGTTTAAACCAAAACGGCTGTAATTTATAGACACTTTTTGGTCACTTCTATTATATCCCCTAATGCAGTCTTAAGAAGGACCCCATCCTTTGTTTCTGTAATCCTCTTACACGTCTCCTGGCTTTGGTCTCCTTTGGTCCTCGCATGCCTGCTCTCATTTCCACTGTACACCCTTGCTCTCAGCTTCTTTTTCCACCCTCCTTTTTGTCATTTCTTTTTTTTTAAAATTGTTGTTCAAATACAGTTGTTTGCCTTTTCCCCCACCAGCCCCCTCAAACCCAGCCATCCACACCTCTCTCCCCTGATTCCATCTCCTGCTTGGTTTCGACTCATTTGTTTCTCATCCTCACTGCTAGCAAGGCAGGGCCCTCCTCGGTGCCATCAAACATGAACAGGGACTTGACTATTTCCTGAGCCAGCCATGTCTGCAGACACAACCTCCCATTTTCTTTCAAATTCTGATACTTGAGATTGACAGGGCCACCAGTGTTAAAGCAGTAGCAGTAGTACAAGCTAAGCAATACCATCAAAGAAATTATCGTAAAAATTAACCCATTTTTTTCACCTAACATGAGTTTTCTGCAAAAACTCTTTAACAAAAGTAAATACTAGAAGTTCCTTCTTTTTATACTTAGCTCTCTTTATGAATTCTAGAACACATTTATCTACTTTAAAAGCATGTTCTTTGTTAAATGACAAACTTAAACTAAACAGTTAACTTTAATTATATTAATATCATATAATGTTTTGATGACACTTAAATTATATTTATATATTAACTATATAATCTTGGGTAAAAATGATTTGACAGTTATATTTATACTAAAACCACATTGGAATAGCACAAATTATTTGAGGGGAAAACAGCATAGTTGATGAGTCCAAAAGAGGAATACATAAATGTGCAACCATTTTTTCAAAGATATTATATCAAACTTTATTTACTTGAACAAACAGTTTTTAAACTATTACAGTTTCCTAAACTTGAAGTATATGATGAGATACTGACTTGAACTCACAGTAGCCACTGCTATCTCTGAATGTGTTTTTTAGGAACAATTTCAAATTTTCCACACATAAGTAAAAACCAATTTGCATTTTGAAAATAACTGAATGCTCTGGAAGCAGAACTGTGACTTTTCATCATGGCTGGATCCCAGTCAAGCAGCAAGCAGTCTCTAGGAAGTTTACGATAATCACCTTTATTATTTTTTTCCCTCAAAGCGGTTCTTATGGTTAATCAGAACATCGAGGGAGATTTCATTTTTACGTAATAGTTACATAAGCTTATTGGACAGAAATCAGACAATCAAACTATCATTTAAAAATTAAAAATAAAAGTAAATGAAAAGAAAATGTTTGTTGCTTATTTGTATTTTCAGAGGGCACATACTGTAGTTTCTGCTGAATCACTTATTGAGGCGTAATAATCAGCTCCATTGTAATTAACTGTTAAATCAAGAAAATGTAGCCAGATTTGCTAATGAAAGGTTTAAATAATGCTGTGTTCTCAAATATAAAATATATCCTTTTCTTAAAGTAGACCAATACTCTAATTTTCTTTATTCTTAATTTCAATAATGTCATTTGAGAAGTATTATTTTATAATTAACTAAAGCTCTTGAAAGTATTAAATATTAATAGAGATACTTTTAGGGTAGAATATATTTTAACTGTTAAAGCTTTTGATGAATAAATCTTTAATTAGATAGCTTGCAAGTGTCCTTTCAAAGCTGTATATAGTAATAAAATTAAAATGTGGGGTACTTTGTCTTCCATATATTTTAAAAGAAAACACTGCTTTTAATATTCAGCAAAAATTAAAAATCAAACAAAAAAGACAGTAAAATTTTTTAAATAGCACAAAAAAAGAAAAGTAATTAGACTATATTAAAATTAAAGATGTCTGATTATTAAAAAACTCACTCCATTAATATATGAATAATAAAGATGCAGAGTAGAAGATGTATGAAAGTTCTATGGTAAGATGTATGTAATGTGAATACACTACAAAGGACTTATACTTACACTACTTTGTAGTGTATACTTTGTAGTGTAGTGTAGTGTTATACTTGAACATAGAAAAGATTCCTTCAAGTCAAGAAGAAAAAAGATAGATGATACAATTTAAAAAACAAGGCAATAAGATTTGAACAGGCACTTCAAAAAAGAGGGTATTCAAATGCTCAATTAGTATAAAAAAGATGCTCATTAGCTATAATTAAAACCACAGTATCATATATCTTCACCAGAAAGAGACAATTCCTTGTGTTGTGAGTAACTGGAACACATATAATGATGGTGACAATATAAATTAGTACAAGAGTTTAGAGAAGTGATTGTCACTTTCTACTAAATCACACTAAATAACTTAGTAGTTCCACTCAAATAACTAAAAGATACATTCATATATCTAAAAAGTATGATCAAGAATGTAATAGAAGTATTCTTTTTTAATATTTTTTTTATTTATTGTTGTTCAAGTACAGTTGTCTCCATTTTCTCCCCACCCATCCCCACCTCTCACCTTCCATCCTACCCCCTGTGGTTTTGTCCATGTGTCCTTTATACATGTTCCTTGATGACCTTTCCCCTCCCTCCCCCCATTGTTATCCCCTCCCACCTCCCCTCTGGTTACTGTTACTTTGTTCTTTATTTCAATGTTTCTGGTTCTATTTTGCTTACTTGTTTGTTTCGTTGATTAGGGTCCACTTACAAGTCAGATCATATGGTATTTGTCTTTCACTGCCTGACTTATTTCATTTAGCATAATGCTTTCCAGTTCCACCCATGCTGTCATGAAAGGTAGGAGCTCCTTCTTTCTGCTGTGTAGTACTCCACCGTGTCAATGTACCATACTTACTTGGTCCACTCATTCACTGATGGGCACTTAGGTTAATTCCAACACTTGGATATTGTAAATTGTGCCACTATGAACATCAGGGTACATATATTCTTTTGGATCAGTGTTTCAGGATTCTTAGGGTATAATCCCAACAGTAGAATTGCTAGGTCAAAAGACAGTTCTATTTTTAGCTTCCTGAGGAAATTCCATACTATTTGCCAAAGTAGCTGCACCAGTCTGCATTCCCACCAACAGTGTTTTCTTTCCTGCATAGCTCTTTCATACTTTGTGCAAATGAAGTCACTAGATTTTATACTATAGTTTATTTCACTCCCTTCTTATAATAGTCTTAATATTTTTAAAAGATGTTTTTTATTTATTTTTAGAGAGGGGAAGGGAGGGAGAAAGAGAGGGAGAGAAACATCAATGTGTGGTTGCCTCTCACACACTCCCTACTGGACACCTGGCCTGCAACCCAGGCATGTGCCCTAGACCAGAAATCAAACTGTTGACCCTTTGGTTCTCAGGCTGGCACTCAATCCACTGAGCCACACCAGCCAGGGAAAAACTTAAACATATTTAAAGTGTACAATATGTACTTGAGTTGTGCCACTGTGTGGACTGTGTACACCATCCCGTTATAGTTGAACCTGGATTGCTGTTGGCAAGTTCAAGGTCTGTCACTGCCTATGTTCTGTTCAGAGCCATGCAGCATAAGCTACAAAGTGATCTGCAGATGGCTGCTACTTGTGCTAGGTTTGACTGTGGCCAGGCAGGGCTAAGCTGTGAACCAAGAGCAGCTATTGGTAGTACCAGGCCTGGGGCAATTTAGCAAGAAGTATAAGGCTCACTGAAGCCAGTTGCTATTAGTTGGAGGGAATTTAGGAATATCTGAAGCATGGGCCAAGATAAGCCATTCATATGGAAAAGCCACTGCAAATAGCTTGGATGGGATTAAAAGCTGGGTGGGACAAGGCCTCCGGGAATCACCAGAGCAAGTGAACAGTGTAAGCCAGGTTGGTGGAGTCTCAGATATGGCATCTGCCAGCCAGCAGTGATCTGTATCTCTGTGGGGCAGGATTCAGCAAAGAAACAGTGACTTCTGCCAGCACTTCTGTCTAGCAGAAAGCTGCTCCCCAACTCTTGTCCTGTTGCTGGACAAATCAGTTCCTCCCTGTATGTCTCTGATGCCTTTCAGCTGCTACCCCCATGCTGGAGCACAGAGGGAATGTCTGTTTAATTCCATGCAGAGGTCTTTTAGGAGGAACCACCAGGGAGTCCAGCAGTTCCTGTCCTCCACAGCCTCAGTCTCTGCTGGTTTTTACAAGAAGAAGTTATAACGACTTCTGTTCCTGGCATTGGAATCCTGGGCTGGGGGACCTGGTGTAGGGCTGGAACCCTTTGCTCCTGAGATAGCCCTCAAAAAAAAAAATCTACCACACATTAATGTGGGACCAGCTCGTTCTGTGCATCTTCCCCTCCTACCAGTCTTGATATAGTTTGTTCTTTAATTCTGTAGTGGTAGGACTTCCATTCAGCTCCATTTCTGATGGTTCTGAATGATAGTTGTTCTATAGCTTAGTTGTAATTTGTGGTTGTGTGAGGAGGTGAGCCATGTTTACCTATGCCTCCATCTTGATTGAAAGCTTTCCAGTTTGGATAATAAAGGAGGCTGTGCCAATGGGGCCTACAAGATACCTACTACATTAGGCCACTCTATCAAGCCTGGGAAACATAGTAGCCCTACCTAATAACACATAGGAACAAACATAGGGAGGCTGCCAAATGAGGAGACATAGATATATGGCCCAAATAAAAGAACAGAACAAAACTCCACAAGAGCAACTAAACAAAATGGAGACAAGCAAGCTACTAGTTGCAAAGTTTAAAACACTGATTATAAGAATTTTCAAGGAACTTAGTGAGAACCTCAATAGCATAAAAAAGATCCAGTCAGAAATGAAAATAAAGACTGATTTACAAGGAAACAACAATAGAGTGGATGAAGCCAAGAATCAAATCAGTGGTTTGGAATATAAGGAGGCAAACAACAAGCAATCACAACAGCAAGAAGAAAAAAGAATAAAAAAAATGAGGATAGTATAAGGAGCCTCTGAGACAACATCAAGCATACCAACATTCACATCATAGGGGTACTGGAAGGGAGAGAGAGAAAGAAATTAGAAACCTATTTGAAAAAAATAATGACAGGAACCTTCTTAACCTAGTGAAGGAAATAGACATACAAGTATGGAGAGCACAGAGTCCCAAACAAGATGAACCCAAAAAGGCACACACCAAGATACATTATAATTAAAATATAAAAGGTTAAAAATGAACAGAGAATCTTAAAAGCAGCAAGAGAAAGAAAGTTAGTGACTTGCAGGGGAATTTGCATAAAACTATCAATTGATTTCTAAAAAATAAATTTTTTAGGCTAGAAGAGATTGGCAAGAAATATTCAAAGTCATGAAAAGCAAGGATCTATGATCAAGATTACCTAGCAAAGCTATCATTTAGAACTGAAGGACAGAAAAATAGCTTCCCAAACAAAAAAAGCTAGAGTCCATCATCTCCAAACCAGTATTATATGAAGTGTTAAAAGGTCTTCTTTAAGAAGAAGATCAAAAATATGAAGAGTAAAGTCATAATAAATGCATATCAATCAACAATTGAATCAAAGAAACAAAATAGACAAATAAGGAGAACAGAAGCAAAATAATAGATACACAGAGAGCATTTTGATGGTTGCCAGATGGGGGTTTGTTGGTGGGATCAGTGAAAAAGGTGAAGAGATTAAGAAGTACAAACTGGCAGTAACAAAATAGTCATAGGGATAAAAACTACAGCATAGGAAATAGAGTAGCCAAAGAACACATATGCATGACCTGTGGACTGGGACAATGGTTGAGGATTATTGCCAGAGGGAGTTATAGGGGGAAGCTGGGTGGAGAAAGCCAAAAGAGGAAAAATTAGGATAACTGTAATAGCATCATCAATAAAATATAATTAAAATAATCAAGTGTAGAATATGATGATTTAATATACAAATATACTATGAAAGGATTTCCTCATTGAATTAATTAAAACATCCATCACTTAATAAATATCTCTCTCTCCCCTCTCTCAACACACACACACACACACACACACACACACACACACACACGCATGCACATTTCAGCTCTAATCTCTTAGTGAGGAAATTTCAACTATACAATATAATGGTTGTAACTCTAGTTACCATATTATTCATTAGATCCTCAACCTTATTCATCTTATAACTGAAATTTTGTACACTTTTACTAACCTCTCACTATTTCTTCCAGCCCCCCAACCCTGGCAATTATCTTTTAACTATTTCTATGAGTTTGACTTCTTATTTTTGTACATTTCACATACAAGTAATACCATTCTGCCTGGTTTATTCCATTCACTATAACATCATCCAGGTTCAATCATGTTGCCTCAAATGACAAGGTCCCTTCTTTTCTTTTTTTTTTAAGATTTTATTTATTTATTTTTAGAGGGCAAAGGAGGAAGAAAAAGAGGGAAACATCAATATGTGGTTACCTCTTATGTGCCCCTTACTGGGGACCTGGCCCACAATCCAGGCATCTTCCCTGACTGGGAATTGAAACAGTGACACTTTGGTTTGCAGACCAGCACTCAGTCCACTGAGCCACACCAGCCAGGGAAATATCCCTTCTTTTCTAAGGCTGAACAATATTTCATTGTGTGTGTATATATATATATACATATCTTTTATCCATTTTCCATCAATAAACACATTGTTTCTAAACCTTGGATATTGTGAATAATGTTGCTATGAACATGAGAACACAGATATCTCTTTGAGATAATGATTTTATTTTTTCTGAGTATACAGATAACTCTTGATCAACATGGAAGTTAGAAACACTGACCGGTGTACAGTCAAAAATCTGCATATAACCTTTGACTCCTCAAAACTTAATTATAGTCCCTCACTATTTGCAGAAGATTGGTTCTGGGACTGACCACAGATAAGAAAACCCACAATGCTCACATCTCTTATATAAAATGGTGTAGAACAATGCATACAGTTGGCCCTTTTCACCTGTGGATTCCCATCTGCAGACTGAAAATAGTGTTTTTATCTATATCTGGTTGAATCCATAGATGCAAAACCCAGGGATACAGAGGGCCAATTGCATATTATTGGAAAAAAAAATCCACACATAAGTAGACCTGCAAGGTTGCGCAAGAATCAAATTTTTTTTTATATAAAAAGTAGGGTTTCTGGCTCATACAGTAGTCTTATTTCTAATTTCTTGATGAACCTCTATGCTGTTTCCATAATGACTGTAGCAGTTTACATTCACACCAACAGTGAACAAGCCTTCCCTTTTCTTTGCACCCTTGCCAGCATTTGTTGTGTCCTCTCTTTTTGACAATAAACATCTAAAAGGTATGAGGTGATATCTCATGGTTTTGATTTGCATTTTCTTGTCAGTTAGTGATACTGAGCACCTTTACACTCCCTCCTGACTATATTTATGTCTTCTTTGGGAAAATAGCTATTTATGTCCTTTGACTTTTTTCAATGGGTTACTATTTTTTGCTATTGAGTTATGTGAGGATCCTTGCTTGGATATTAACCCTTTATCAGATATGTGGTTTGCAAATATTTTCTACCATTATATAGGTTGTCTCTTAGTTATGCTTATGGTTTTCTTTGCTATACAGAGCTTTTGATGTAGTAGTAGTTGCATTTGTTGTAGTTGTAGTGATTTGTTGTAGTTGCATTGTCTATTTTTTTCTTTTATTGCCATTGCTTTTGGCATCATATATGGCCTTTATTATATTTAGCTACATTCCATCTATACATAGTTTGTTAAACATTTTAATCAAAAGGACAATGAATTTTGTTAAATGCTTTTCCTGAATTTTTGAGATGACCACATGATCATTTGATTTTTAGCCTTTTATTATGTTAATACAATGTATTATAGTTGTTGATTTGTGGATGTTGAACTATCCTTGCATCCTTGAATTAAATCCCACTTCATCATTGTGTAGGCTTGTAATTTATTAGAGAACTAGATAGCAGGTTATAGACAGGAGAAAGAAGAAATATTGGCAGTATAAAACAGGATTGCGTTCAGATGGTGGAATGATAAAATTCAGACGATAAAAGAGGCTGATGTTGACAGTGTCTGTGATGTGCCTGCAGCAGGGAATACTGATGAAATGCAGCAGATAAAATCAGGGGAAGGGATTAAGTCAAAATCAAGTCACAAACTTTTGAAAGATGATTCTTGATATTACCAAGAATTATGAAAATAGTGGTACTGGAGAAAATAACAGTAAATAAGGTGCTAAATCATTCAAGGAATTATAAGCAGTGATCAAGGGTTTTAGAGATGACTGCAATAAAAAAATATTACAGCTACAGACTGATGGCAAGAACTACATTGTAATCAAATTGTTTCTTTTGGGCTCTCTCTTTTTTCTCATTTCTCAAGTATTTATTGAATAAAAATAATTAAGTATAAATAACAGTATTTATTACAACTGAAAACACTACACAGATAGTTCCACATAGTTCAAAAAGGCACAACGAAAGTAAATAAATCTAATGAGAGACAATGTATTTGAAATTAAGCTAACTAGCTAAGCTTCCTTTAATACATATTTTGATAATCATAATTAAATTGCTTAAAAATTGCATTCATCTCAAATAAATTTTAGTCATCAAAATCAGTGTACAATCCCTGAAGATGCATAGAAATAAAAACAAATGATTATTTGTGAAAAAGTCACATTATATGCAAACTGGCAATTGGCTTTTGCAGGAGCAAACATCAGTACTCTGTAACCATGGCTAAGAAGTCTACCACGTTTAAAGGCTGTGGATCTTAATGAAAATCCAACTAGCACAACTGCATAAACATTAAACAACATTATACAAAGGATAAATTTAGTGGTTAGGAAAATTATATGAGTTAGAAATTGCTGAGGTACCATTTGGGGAATATCATTCTGATTTATAACATTTATGTGTAGTGTTTCAACACACTTAGGCTGTGTTTATATAATCACTAAAACATTAGGTCATTTTGATTGACCAAACAACTGGTTTGACTACATTTTAAAATGAAATGATGAATTTCTCAATTGACTTAGTCACAGACTTAACAAAACCGTAAAAAGGAAAAAGGATTATTATTTCCATCTCTATATACTTAAGTAGCAAAAAGGCTTAGCAAATCAGGTTAATATAATAAAGCAAGAAGAAGAGGCAAATCTGAAGCTCCCTGACATTTGTAATATCATGCAAAGACAGAAAAATAAGGAGTAGGTCCTAGAAGCTTAAGTTGGGAGCACAGTAAAACCTAATTGACATAACTAAAGCAGGATAAAATTTATCATACCAGCCGTGTAAATTGGAGCCTATCCATGGGCAGAAATGGATCCTGTAGAGTCAAAGGAATTTAGGGATCTGGCTTTGCTGTTCTGTCCTGTAACATGAGGCTGATGTGGAATGTATTACTAAAAGTAATCACTATTTTATCAAGCTGGAAGCATCTGAGGACTTAGAGTTTTGTAGAATCCATCATTTTTCTATGTGGCTCTTCCAAATGATTTCTGGCTCCCTGTCACTCATGAGAGTGTTAGTTCTTTTTCAAGACTTGCTACTCTTAATAGAAAAGGAGTGGCAACTCAGAGAAAAGTCATTAAAATGTACTTTCACCTTAGACTAATATTTTTAAAAATAGCTTTACTGAGCATACCTCACCACATGAGTCATCCATTTAAAGGATGCAGCTAAGTGGCTTTTAGTATATTCAGAGTGGTTCGATGATCACAATGATCTAATTTTAGAATATTTAAGTCACTTCCAAAGAAACTGGGTACCAGTTAGCAATCAGTCACCATTCTCCCCATCTCCCAGCTCTAGACAAACACTAATCACAATGCTTTTTTTTTGTTCCAGGATTCCAGGATATAGCATTACATTTGTCATATATTCTTAGGCTACTGATTGCTTTCACAATTATTCACATTTTCCTTGTTTTAATGACCTTGAAAATTTTAAGAGTACTTGTCAGGTATTTTTTTCCCATGGAATTTATTTGGTGTTTTGTGTGTGCGTTTTAATGATTTAACTGGGGTTATGTGTTTTTGAGAGGAAGACCATAAAGCTAAATTGCCATTTTCATGACATTATGTCAAGGGTACAACCTATCAGCACGACTTAACACTGTTCACCTTTGTCACCTAGCTGATGTCTTTGTCAGGTTTCTCTACTGTAAAGTTACTCTTTTTTTCTGTATTCCTGGAAGAAGCTCACTATGCTCAGCGCACACACATTTAAGTGGAAGTATTGCTTCACCTCCTTGAGGATGAAGTAATGAAATATCTGCATCAATTATTCATCTCTTCTTCCTCATTTTTTTAGTTATTCAATCATTTATTTATATCAAAAAGGACTCATGGCTATTTATTTATACTTTGAGCTGTATCTAATACTACTTTTATTTTGTTGTTCAAATTGTGTCAGCTTTGGGACCTTTGGGAGCTATTTTAGTTGGCTTTTGTGTCTTCTTTAAAAAAATTCATCATTGTACAGTTTATTTGTTTTTGTTTTAAGCACTCTTTTACATTATGATACTTCAAGATGTCCCAGGCTCACCCTGTACATTTCCTGCTACAGTCCTAAAATACACCATCTACCCGAGGGTCCATGGTTTCTTTTATTTTAAATGGTAGTAGAGACCATGATCTGGATGCTAGATGCAACTCATTGCTACTGGGGTATTGTTACTCATAAACCTTCTTGGCAGATAAAGTAAGGTAATATATCTTTGTGAGCTAACTTATAAAGATATAAAGACCCATAAATATTTCTATACATAACCATTTGCATCTACATTAATCTAAATATGAGTTTAGATTAAATCTCCAAATCTAATCCACTACAACAAGGGCCATTCTGACCTCTTCTCCTTGTTTATTGGTAAACTCCCACTACAGCAAATGGAAAACCTGGCTCCCACCATCTATTTCATTAATTGTTTATTTTATTATACATATGTAGCATTATTAAACAAATTGCATATTATAATATATCTTACTATTATGTTATTAAAATCTCAGTCCCCCTTTAAAGCAAGAATTAGAATTCCTTTTTGCAGGTAAAAATATTGAGGCTAAAGGAAGTTGAATTTGCCCACAGTTGTATTTATAAAATTAAAAATGAATTCACACCTAGTACTGACTGATTCCAAAATCTACCAAGAGCTTCAAAATCTACTCTTGGGAAAAGGGCTAATGATTTTAGTTACTATTTAGTGAGGTACCAGTAGAATGGAATAAGACTCAGGATGTAGAGCTTCAACCTCAAAACCAACAGTCTAGGCAATATTAAAAATGTCTTCCTCTTGGCTACAAATGAGAAGAAAGGATGTCCTAGAGGAAAGAAGCCACAGGAGGAGATTAGATAGGCCTAGTAGTAGAGGTGAACGGATCAAGAGAAAACTAGTTAGATAAGCTGTTGGGCTTGAGAAACTAAGAAAGCTTAGGCCTATTAGGTAAATCATGTAAAATTGCTCTTACTTGTTTTTGACTTACAGTTTCATTTACTTGAATCTATACATTCCTGCCAAAACTTTGGGAAAAAAAGTTATCTTTGCCTTTTATAATTAATCAGTATATGAAGATAGAATAAATAGGATTGATTTCCAGAAAGCAATATAATATGTCTTAAAATTTTATAGAGGAAAAGGAAATTTATTTTTTTAAATAGAAGCTTCTAGGTATGTAACAATTTTTTAAAACTTTCAAATCAGTCAATGCCAGTCTCTGCTTAATTTAAATTTAACCTTCTTTCTACTTTAAAGTAAACATTTATTTATTTACTTATTTAATAATTTGCTTTCAAGAAGTGAGAAATGCAAGGGTCTCAAAAGATTCATTAAATTCATGAATTCAGCAATAATAGAATGAAAGACAATTATAGTGTTCTGCAAATCTAAGGTTTGGGACCAAAATATTAGGGACCAAAATCATAGCATTACATTTCCCCTTATACTGTTTTCCTCCAAATAAACCACTTGCTTTTGTTGAGGCTTTTTTTCCTTTTTTAAAATGGGAATAATAAAATTTATCTTATAGATAATATCTATCAAGTTATACAGATATAGGTAAGAGATTATAGACCTAGATAAGATAATAAATTATAGAAAGTAGATTACAGGTATAGAAAAGATGAATACTTTTTATCTTTTCATCTTTATACTTTCAAAAGATGAAAGTATATGATAAATACTTACAGATATTTGAAGTAACAAATACTGTTGAAAATAATTTGAAGTAACAAATACTATTGAAATGTAGGAACTATCCTATTAATAATTACAAAAACACATCTTTTGTTGCAAACATTTTTAAATGACATTGGAAATAGTTCAGATTCTCAATTGTTAACTTTTTTTAGTATTTAGAAAATATTATATATGTTTTCATTACCTCTTAGTCCTGTTATATTCCTCAGTCCCCCACCCCAATCACCACACTGTTGTCAATGTTGATGAGTCCTTTTTCCTTCTGTTCAACTCCTCCCCTCCAACCCTCCCCCACTTTAGCTGTCAGAAAGCAATGCAATCTTATAACTTGCTCCCCTACCTTTATTTAATTTGGAGGATAATAAACTAAACAGAATCTTCTCTTAAAAATACAAAACTTTCTTTAAAATGGCATTTCCTCATATTTGTTTTGATTAAGATTCTTGAATCTTCTCAAACTTTCCCAATCATAATAATCTTTTGTTTTGATTGCTATTGTTGTCAGGATTATCACTATTATTAGTAGTAATATTAATAGCCAACTTCATTGTCCTATTGCCATTGTGTCATCACTGTCATGATAACTTTATCTTTTGCCAAAAAGGACGTCAAGTAGATAGGTATAAGAGTAAAACATGGTGCAAAATTTATGTTGGCTATGCTTACAAGGGTGCTATTTGCATTTTACTCTAAGATAATAACCTCCACTTGCGTAGTTTCTTCAACTGAAAAGTATGGATTGAGCCAATTTTACAAGGTTACTAGAAGGTTAATGTTTGCAACTTTGAAAGCTTCTTTGGTAAGGGGCTCAGAGAAAGAGAAATGTATTATTCTACATTATTTGGTAACTTATTTTACAGGGCTAAGCTATGAATCTAGAATTTGATTGAAATGTATTGTTTTTCTCTTTTAGCCATCAATTGTCCTCTTATTGAATAAACAAATTGAATACTGAAGTTGGCATTTACTTAAAAATTCCATCAGATTCAGCTTTTTTTCACTGATGGCTCCAATTTCATTTGTTTTAAAAAATGAATTTTTAGTGTGTCTGGGCTGCAAAATACTGAATAAAATTACCATGAAAAACAAATACTGTCTATGTTAGATTGATGAAGTAATTGCATGATTACAGTTACTTTAAAATATGTGCAGATGAATATATACTTATGGTTATTATGAAAAACAAAATTTGAAGAACTTTGAGAACTAAATTTAAAATTTAATTAAAAAAATAAAAATTAGCCCTGGCTGGCGTAGGTCAGTGGATTGAGCGCGGGCTGGGAACCAAAGTGTCCAAGGTTCGATTCCCAGCCAGGGTACATTCCTGGGTTGCAGGTCATAACCCCCAGCAACCGCACATTGATGTTTCTCTCTCTCTCTCTCTCTCCCCTCCTCCCTCCCTTCCCTCTCTAAAAATAAATAAATAAAATCTTTAAAAAAATAAAATAAAATAAAAATTAAAAATATTTATTTTCTCCACTGGAATAGAGGGAGTGACACCTTGACTTAATTTCTAGGTAACTTAAAAAGAATGTTCAAATGAATCTAAACTTGTTTTATATTATACCAAATATTTTCTTTTGTAGTTGAAAGTACCTGTGAGTCTTTGAAGATTCTGAAGAGTTTTCAAAAGTAATTGGGAATCTCCTCAGGTATTGAAATTGAATTTTTTCCTAAAACAGAAACTTCTAAAGTTTATTTCCTTTTTTTAAAGATTTTATTTATTTATTTTTAGACAGATGGGAAGGGTGAAAGAGAGGGAAACATCAATGAGTGCTTGTCTCTCACATATCCCCCACTGGGGACCTGGCTTGCAACACAGGCATGTGCCCTGACTGGGAATCAAACCAACGACTCTTTGGTGTGCAGGCTGGTGCTCTATCCCCCGAGTCACAACAGCAAGGGCTCTAAAGTTTATTTCATTATGGATTCTTAACATACATGAGAATGGTTAAGAAATGATCACATATTCATGTAACACAATTATTTTTAAAATTACATTTGTATGTAAGGATTTATTATTTTTGGAGACATCATGGAATATGTATGAATAGAAAATTGTATATACAATATAATCTAAATCTTGTTATTGGGTTGTATTTGTTAAAAAATACATATATCTCCATAAATAGAAAAAAGACACAATGATCTGTTAATTGTGTTTATCACTGGGTAGAAGAAATGCAGGTGGTTTTTATTAATGTTTCACTTTGGTGTATTTTATACACTGAAAATTTAAAATTAGAAATATTGAAATTATATAATTTATATAATTATTAACATGCAAGTCTCTACAATCATATACTCCTGTCTCCTTCTTACTTAGACTAGAAAAGGAAGGTAAGTTCTAGTGAGAAAAGCAGCAAGCGTGGCAGAGTCTACTCCTTCCAGAAATGAGCAGCCGATAGCTTTAGAATTACCATCACGGGAGCTATGAAGGTGCGCCATGGGTATGATTAGTGATTCTGGTGGGGACAAAAGTTGTCAAGAACATAAAATTATCCAGGAAAAATAAGCAATGATATAACTGTGGTTTGTGGAGTGAGAATCTTCAGAGGGTTTTATGGAACTAAAAAATGAAGGGGAAAGGGAATAAAAGACTTTTAATAATTTGGATTATGTCTTTTGATCCTCTTTTAATGGGCTTCAAAGATGAAAGCGAAAGATTTAATGTTTCATTATAGTGTTACATTTAGAGACTGACCTATGATTTTATAAATGCAGCACTGCTCTGAACTGGGACACTCAGATCTCCAAGGTCCCTCGATATAATGAGGATATGGATATAAATGTTTACTCCTATACCTTTCTATTCTACAACTATGAAGACGTATTTGTAACTGTGTGGTTAGTGACAATATCTTATAAAAACATTTTCTAAGTCAATTAGTCTACCAACTGCTTCGCTTAAATTCCACCTCAAGCACTTCTGAAAGCCACAGCCATTTCTGAATTCATCACCACCGCACACTCCAAGTAACTCTTTGATCCTTGTGAATGGCACATCCTGCCCCTGGTAGGCATCTCATAAAGTGATTTATAAACGTGCACTTCTGGCCCAGTGAAGGGGGGATATATTTTGTATGGAAGAGAGTAATAATAGATTTAAACACATACAGGATGAAGAAGAAAGTGTCCAGTCACAATGATCTTCCTCTGAAACTACATACTTGGTAAGCAATTATATGTCAGTATGAGCTTCTTACTCCAAATGAGGAGCTTCATATGGTAGGTGCTCTGGGATTCTGATGGCCATACAAGTTTGTGAAACACTGTTACAGGTGATGAAGAACTAGCCAAGCATTTTAAAGAGAAAAATGCCATGTTCAAATGTACATATTACTGTAATTTGGAGGATGGTGTAGAAAGGAAAAATGTAGGTAAATCTCTCTGCCAAACCTATGTTACATTTTCATATTTTAAAATCCTTAAGCATACTGTAACATGCATTAAACAGAGTTGGCTTGGAAAAATACTCTGTCATTTTAATTTTCTTCTGCCAGTTTTGGTGAGCCTTTTCCTATCTTTAGGTCTGTGCAACATCATCTAGAAAATAAAATGGGTACTCCCAGTAATCTCTAACATCCCTTTCAAACTTCAAATTTTACAAAATAACAACATAAAATGGTTATGTGAACTACTAAGTTTTATTTTCATAGAACACCTGCCTCTTAGTTTATGAGAAAAAAAATAGCCATATATACTTAGACATACACTAAAAATATATTTGAAAATCTGGTTGATTTCTTTTGGTTTTCTTCTCATTTTTTTCTGATTTATAATAATATGAGATTGTATGAAACAAATAGAGGGAGAAATAAATGATAAGAATTCAAGACAACTCTTCATTATAAGGGTGTTCACACTGTAGTTGCCATAAAAGTTAATGAGGATGTCAAGTTACTTTGAGGTTCAACCCCCAGAGGACATTATCTATTCTGCCAAAAAGCAAAAGCTATGCATGATAATGAGCATCTCGAAGGAAGAAAAAACAACGATAATGGTAGGAGACGCATGACTCAGTTTTGTGTAGAATACAGATAAGCCTTGCATCCTGTATACTTTGCTAATTGGTTAACACCAGAATCCTGTCTGCTACAAATTGTGCGGGGCACTCATTAAAACAGAGAGGAAAACAGAAATGTCTTGTCTTAGTTATGACCCAAACACTGTGAATTTAGAAGCAAGAAAAGGTATTTCTAATATGAATAACTTTACATATTTTTTAATAAAAATTTCTCTCATCTTGACAAGCTATCAGATCTGATTGAGTTTAATTAGTTCAATGCATCATGTTAAATTTTAAAAAGGAGTAAACTGGGGGGAAATGCAGAAAAAGATATTTTTTCTTAATCTAATCATACACATCTGTAATGTCCTGTATTGAAATGTAAGAACATTGGGAATCTGACTCTTCTCCAGTAACCTAGAAATCTGTCTGTATGTGAAGTTGCTAGGAAAGTCACTCAATTTTTCTTTCAAATGTGTTTTCCTATCTCATATCATTTTATATCATCAAATCTTTTGACAACAATAGCTGTCCAGTCAACAAAATGGTTGTTGTTAAGAGGAGCCACTTATTTGTGTACTTTATAACAATGAGAGAACAATGGCTACAGTGAAACTGGATTACAAACCATCACTATTTACATGTTATAGGAAATTCTCCAACATTGCCTAGACAGAAATGCAGTATATATAAAGAAAAAAGAAGGAAAAGAAAATAAATAAAAGGGAAGGGAACAGATAAAAGAAATAAAAGGAGAGAGGAAAGAAAGGAAGGGAAGGGAAGGGAAGGGAAGGGAAGGGAAGGGAAGGGAAGGGAAGGGAAGGGAAGGGGAGGGGAGGGGAGGGGAGGGGAGGGGAGGGGAGGGAGGGGGAGGGAAGGGAAGGGAAGGGAAGGGAAGGGAAGGGAAGGGAAGGGAAGGGAAGAAAACATAGCCCACTTAGAAGAGACAATAACTTCTGGACCTAGGAACATGACCAAAAGTGGACAAAAAATAAATATTTCTAAGTCTTAAGGCAGTTGCATAGGGTGCTAAAACTAGGTCTTTCCCAGAAAAATATTAGAGTAAAAGCAACAGGTAATGCTGAAATATAATGACCAAAAGATTCTGTTTAATGGAAATATATTCTTAGTATCATTCAGGGGCTCCTACAGAAACATATCATTTTCTCATTGATACATCTCACTATTCTAGGACTGATAAGACAGAGTTGAGAATCATGTAAGTTTTTTTTCCCTTTCTATAGTAAATCCAACTCCTTCACATACATAAACTAAAGTTACACCCTAATCCCAGGCCAAAGAGTATATTGAGTTTCACTAGAACCAGATCTGTTCTGATTTTTATCTCCAGAGTAGAAAGGTTCAAGAAAACAAGCATTCTCCTTTACTATTAGTTTTCTGACCTGAGTTTTATCAAGTCATTATCATTAAATTTTCCTGAAATAATATAAGCATTGCCTCAAAGACATACATGGCACTTCACTACCAGTTAGATTAATTTTGTGGGTTTATTATTCCTCAAAAGTTTTAAAATTATTTCAGACTCAAAGAAGTACTTAGTACTACTGAAGTCATATATAGAGAGGGGCAACAACTAGCTCAATTGAAGTTGTATCCTCAGCATAACTTATAAATGGGTTTAATTTCATTTAGAAGAAGGTATTTAGTTGCATATTAATGCCTTAGACTATAATCTGTTGCTTGACAGTTGAGGGAGATTTCATATACTACCAAGTAACTTCAGAATTATTTCCAAGTTCCTGATATAGCATAGCATAAAGTGTGGAAACCTAGTCTATCCATCACCATTACGGTTATTCTCTCACTAAGAAATTATCGTGACCTTGTGCAAACACCCTACCAACTTTCTCCCTATCTTGCCCTTCAGCATGAATAGGATAATCCCTCCTACAGCCACAAAAAAAGTGCTGTTAACTACTGGTATTCTGATTCTGACTTTTAAGTGCAGAAAGCTTTATTTTTGCTATCAAGTAACAATGAGCTTTATACACTGGCACACACATACTTTTAAGAGAGGTTACTGAATTTCCAAATGAGCCAGGACAGGCAAAATCTGCATGTTTGAGCACACATATGGTTCCCAGGTACCCTAAGACACAGGTGGCAAACACAAGGCCCAAGGGCTGAATCCGGCCCTCCACCTTGTTTTATCCGGCCTGGCACCTTGTTTCTACCTGGCAGCAGCACAGAGCTCCTTGCCCCTAGTTAAGGAGTAGTTACATTTTTATAGTCCTAAAATTACAATCAGCCCTTTGAAGGCAATGGCGAGGCTGATGTAGCCCCCAGTGAAAATGAGTTTGATACCCTGGCCCTAAGACACGGCTAATTCTGACATCTATCTGAAGTATGAAGACAATGGAAAAATTGTATGTACAGCAAAAAAGGTGGACAACATAGAAATAATGAATAACATGCATAATTATTATGGCTTCAAGTGTAACTGCTAAAATACATTCTTCTGGATTTTACTCCATAATTTTTACCTACTGGTAAAATTCTCTATATCTGCCTCACTTTCTATTTCAGAGAGAGGTTCATTTTTTCAAATTGTGCATTATGTTTTAAATTTATATTAACAATGTAAGATTCATAAAATTAAAACTACCTTCTAATCACTCAACTTATTCTCCTAAAAATGATCCATAAAATGATTCAACTTATTCTCTTAAAAAAATAAATTTGTGTCCAAAAGTTCAAAGTTAATCAAGTACTAGAATTCTATAATCAATAGACATGAGTAGTAAACTGCCTTCAAAAGGCAAATGTATCCAGTACCAAATATTATATTTTCCCTTTGACCCAGAATTCAGAACAATGTTCAAAACATTGAGCTTGAGCACCAAGAATTGTTTACCTCATTGTCTTGAGCTCACTGAATACTTTATTTTTTAGAATATGATGATGTGCTGACAAGACCCTCCATTTACCTGCCTGTTTTAATTCACTATTTTAACTTTCATAATCACTTTGTTTCTACATTTAACAAGAGATTATTCTTTTATATTTGTAGTATTAGCAATAGCATTCAATTAATACTCACACTGCGAGCTAAAATTAGACTTCACTAACACCTAACTTTTACCTTCTGCTATTGCTAAATGGTTGCTAATTTAACAGCTAAACTCTTCTTTGTACTTAATAATATTCCTAAATTTTTAAAAAATCACATCTTTAAGAAGTGTGGGATATTTTAGGGAAAACTATATCATGTAAGGACAACTAATCTGTCAACAAGTATTTATTGATCATCATTATCACTGTGATATTATATAAGGCTGGCCAATGCAAAATGAGAGAAGCATACATTAAGTTTTCCTACTCTCAAAAAACTGACCAGGTAATGAAATAGACATCAAAAACATATGGAAATACTCAGGGAAAGAAAAGTAAAGAAATAAGGTTTGTGTAACTATTGCAAGTATATTTTTGAAATTTTATATTTTTACATTTTACCTTTAGACAGATTATCCATTTTGAGTTAATTTCAGGTGTAAAGTACATGAGGATGTGAAGTAATATTTTGTTTTTGTTTTGTTTTACATTTAGATTATCAATTGTTTTACCAACCTTTGTGTTAAAATCTGTTTTTTTTTTTTCTTCTTTACATTTGCAACCTTGTCAAAGTCAGTTGAGTGTAGGAGTTTGAATATGTCTGAACTCTGCTCTCCATTAATCTATGTGGCTATCCAATCCTTTCACCAATGACAAAGGATCCTATTACTGTGGGGGAGCTTTGTCCACTGAGCCCCCTGTCCACCAAAGATGAGGATAAGTCTACCAAAACATGATCTGCTTGGGGAGGAAAAGTGGCCAATCTCTTGAAGGAGAAGAACCAAGAGCCTTTTCCTCAGAGGCTTTTATTCGGTTCGGTTACACAAGAATTCAGGTAAAGCTCATTACTCATTGCTGGGAAGTAAGGATCAAATAACAAGGAACTCTGAGGGTCTATTTTGAGTCAGGGTCAGATAGCTAAAGAGCTGTAAAAAACTTTAAGAAGCAAACTTACTTCTTCCTTGGACCCTTATCATTTAATTGAGAGCATTCTAAACAAAGCAGGTTTCACAGGATTTTACATACTCTTTCTTAGGCCTGATCACCTGGGAAACCCACCCTTTCCAGCACACAGCTGTATCACCCTCTGTCATTGTTTCAGACTTAGGTGGAGCAAGGGAAGTAAGGCAGCCAAGAGATTAGGAGATTTTCTCGCAGACAATGAGGACTCAGGCTATGTCAAAGCCGAGGGGTGAGGGTCTATCACCCCTTTTGCTGTAGCCCCCAAAGTCCTTCCTTGGGGGCCTCCCAAGTGATCGTGCCTTTCTTAGATCATTCCCCCCTTGGGGAATCTTACTCGTCATTGGCCAACTGACCAAGCATTGGGGGCCAGGCAGGGTGAAGTAAAAGGAGCAGAAGCATTGTTCCTGCCAGGGAGATAAGCTTTTGTCTCCTTGGTGGCTTATGGTCCAAGGTCATTCCCTCAGCCTTAGCCTTGGTGGGGGTTACAGCTTCTGATACCAGGCAGGGTGATTCCCAACATATTACCATAGCTTTATGAGCCATTTTGATACCAGGTAGTTTAACTACAGCTTGTTTCATAAAATTGTTTTAGTTATCCTAAGTAGTTTGATTACCATTTATTTTAAAATTAGTTTCCTGATGCCTCAAAAGAAATGTCTGTCGGATTTTAGTTGCAATTGTGTTTGAATTATAAATCAATTTTGGAAAAATTGATATCTTAAAATCTTTTCCTTAAAACTAACAAATAAACAAAACCTATTCTTTTAAATTTAATTTTTACATTAATGTTTTGTAGTTCTCATAAATATTTAATTTTCTTTTAGAAGTAATTTATAAGGTTTTTAAATTCTAGCATTTCGTTACTAGAATATATAAAATAATTTTTTAACATTTACTTTTTATCTTGGGGTTCTATAAAATTAACTTACTGGTAATAGGAGCTTTTTTGTATTGTTGTTCAATACAGTTGTCTCCATTTTCCCCCCACCTCCCACCCTCAATCCTACCTCCTTTGGTTTTGTCCATGGGTCCTTAATACATGTTCCTTAACGACCCTTCCCCTCCTTTCCTCCATTATCCCTCTGCACACCATCCCCTCCCTCCCGCTCTGGTTACTGTCAGTTTGTGCTTTATCTCAATGTCTGTGGTTATATTTTGCTTGTTTTTTTGTTTTGTTGATTAGGTTCCACTTATAGGTGAGATCATTGTCTATCTTCACTTGACTTGGTAATAGGAGCTTTTATATAGGGTCTTTGGATTATCCATAGAGATGGTCACGTTTTCTCTAACTAAAGACAGATTTTCTTCCTTTCCCAGTCTGAATGCCCTTTATTTTTGTTTTATTGCACTGGCTAGGACTTCCAGTATGATATTGAATAGAAATGTTAAAAGGAAATCTTCTCATCTTATTCCTAATTTTAGTCAAAAAGCATTCAGTCATTTACCCTTAAATATATTAGATGAAAGCTCTTCAATATATGCAACATGTCAGATTAGGTAATTTTTCCTTTGTCTTAAGTGGTATTCCTTTTTCACTAGGTTAATATGTTGAATTACAATGATTGGTTTTCAAATTTTGAACCAATCTTGCATTCCTGGAATAAGCCACACTTAAGCATAATACATTATCCTTTTTAGAGATTTGAAATTATTTGAACTAATATCTTCTTATATATTTTGTTTACTTTGTCTATGTTTATGAGAAATTATGGCTTATAGTTCTATTAATTGAAATGTCTTTGCCTGGTTTTGATATGAATAATGCCAGCTTCAGAATACAAACGAAGTGTTTTATTCTACTTTCTTAAGAGCTAGTGAAAGGTTAGTAGTATTTCTTCCTGAAGGGATTGTTAGAAAGCACTATTGAAACACTGAGTGTTTTTTTTAAAGATTTTAAACTATGAATTCAATTTCTTTAAAAGTTATATCATTATTCTTGGTATCTGCTAATTCACAACTATGTTTTGTTAATTTGCATCATTCAAGGAATTTGTCCATTTCTTCCAAGTTGCTGAATTTTGAGCCATCATGTTTTTCATAGTATTTCCTTAAAATATTTTTTAAATGTCTGTCAAGTCTTCAGTGATGCCCCTCCCTTTAATTTCTGGTATTGACAAATTATATCACCTCTCTTTTCTTGTCAATTGTATTGATATTTTCAATAAACAGGTTTTGGTTGGGTTGATTTTATATCTCATTCTGTATTTTTTTAAATTTTATTGATGTGTACTTTTGCTTATATTATTCTATTCCTACTGCTTGTTTTGGCTTTAGTTACTTTTGTTTGTTTCTTAATGTGAAAGCTTAGATTCCTAATTTAATGTTTTTAATATAGGATTTACATCTATACACTTTCTCTAAGCACCACTTTAGTTGAATCCTATAAATTTCAACATGTTGGATATTTCTATATATTTTAAAAATTCTCTCCCTGAGATTTCCTCTTTAACCAATTACTTATATGTACCATAATTTCCAACTATTCGTAAAATTTCTAAATACATTTCTATTAATGTTTTATAATTTAATTCTCTTAAAATCCAAAAAACATGTTTAAGATGATTTGCATTCTGCAATGTAAAGAACAATTCCCACAACAAAGAATTATCTCACTTGAAACATTGATAGTTCTGAGGGTGAGAATCACTGCTGTAGCACTGTGTTAGTCAAGGTTTTGCAGATCAGCTGAACCAATAGGAGATTAGATAGAGGGAGGATGGTAGATAGATGATTGATTAGATAGATAGATAGATAGATAATTGATAGATAAATAGATACTCAATAGAAAGATAGGGATAAATTGATATATAGATTTATTTATTATAGGAATTGGCTCATGCAGATATGGAGAAGTCCCATCGTCTGCCTTCAGCACTGAGAAGAAGTAGGGAAAATAGTAGCATAGTTCTGTCTCAGTCCAAAGTCCTGAGAAGGAGTAAAGAAAATGGTGTGTGTCCCAATCTGAGTCTTGAAAGAGGAGCACCAGTGTCTCCGGGCAGGAGAAGATGAATGACTCAGCTCACAGACACACCCAGGAATAATGTTTACCAGCTACCTGGGCATCACTTAGCCCTGTCACACTGAAATATAAAACTCACCGTGACAGGTACCACAAGGACTACTGGTTATTTTGCACAGCTATCAGTATCATTTGCATTGATCTGGACAAGCTAATGAACCTTTTCTTCTTATGAGCCCAACTTAAATTTGGAAATGGGAATGCTTCATGTCATTTCCTAAAGAAATTAGAGCAGTTTTCATACATTCTGATGTGACAACTATGCTGCCTCCTGAACCTGAAGAAACTTCCCAAACGTTTTGCTTCCTTAGGTGTGAAAAGTGTGAGTTGCCTTAATTTTGTCCTTTATTTTGGAGTGGTTTATCTGGTGCACCTCTGACCACTAAACTTCTAAAAACTTCAGGCCCCTGAAACATTATAGGGTTCATGTCCAACTTCTGGAGCATATGTGTCCTACCAAAGCCTCCAATTTACTTGCCATGTCTTGCTCATCAGGTTTAATTAACTTAATGTCATAAAAAATAGTGGACCAATTTTTATCTTCTGTGAAATGTCCAGATGGTCCAGCCCCCTTCTGAGTTTATTAGGGCAGAACAATTAAGATAACCTCCAAGCACAATGTTAAATGTATTATCTTGTTTGTCCCGCATAAATGTGAACTGCTTTTGATCAATTACCTTGAAAGGGATGAAAAAAATGTTTCACCTGATCACGGCTGCATGCCTGAGGCTGAGCTAATCTGCTTTCATAAAGTTATATTTGGCATAGCAGGTACAGTTGAGGTTATTACTTGGTTGAGTTGGTGATAGCCAACTGTCATCTGCCAGGAACCATCTTTTTTGTAGGTTCTAGATTATGAACTATATGGGGATATGATGGCAATTAACCTCTTGAAACCTTTAGATATTTAAAGATGGAACAAATCTCTGATATTTTCCCTGGAAGTTGATGATGCTTTATATTCAATAAAAATACCACTCAGCCAGGGGGAGGAACAATTTCAAATGCTTCTTCTTGGCTCACCACACTACAACAGCTCTTAAACTAATAAACCATGTGTGGGTTCAGTCAACTACCATTGAACTATACATTTATATCCATTTAACTATACATTTGAAGACCAGGACATTTCCATTATGTAAGTTCACAAGAGCCAGGCCAGTGCCAGGACTCTGATTACTACCTGTGTCCCATTCACCTGCACACTACTAGAAGTAGGAGGAGATCATACTGATGCCTCAAGTTCAGGTATTAATGCCATTTATATCCTTTGTACACTGGTGCTTGACCCCTATTGTATTGTTATCTGTATAAATGGTCATAGTCCTTTTGCATAAAGTCTAGGGAAATTTTTACTAAGTACCACATTGTGGTATTAGAGTGTCCTTTCTCATTGGGACTCTGCCTCTTCTTCAGAGAGCAGTTTCTGGGCCACACAGCCATATTAGGGAGAACAACTGGAAACATTTTTAGGAATTTCTATTGGAGCAGCTGCCATCAGAACTCTGATCTAATATCTCTATTGGCTGTCCATCTATTTTGTTCTCTTGTGGTTGTTGTTGTTAAAACAAGATGGCTATTTACTAGGAAAAGGAAATTTTACAAGACATAAGTGTAAAATGGGGTTTTATTTTCTTATTTTCCATTTGTTGCTATAATCTGACATCCCTACACTGAATTTTCAAAATAGTATTACCCCTTTGTCAAAGAGGGGATTCTCATTACAAAAAAAAGTTTATTAATATTTTGTTCTTAAGAACATGATGCTCTATAATTACATTTAAATCCATAGTTTTCTGAAAATTATTATTCCTCCACTCAGTACTGCTGTGTCACCCATTACAGTAATTATGACTACCTTGTTTCTGATGATTAAGTACCACTATATGGTCTCTATTAATTCTACATTTGATCACCCCTATTGCTGTTAGGAAGCCCAATTATTTGACAGTATCTCCTACAGTCAATCCTGACCCATAGAGAAGAGTTGGTCTTTAGGATCTCGACAATGTTGGTTCCCTCACTCCACTGGTAAATGAAGTATCTTCTGGCTCCTCCCAGAGACTAGACACAAATGATGAATTTTCCAGCTTTAGTAGCATATCCACTCTGCCCACTATTCTGAGCTTTCCGACCACATCTTTATCTGCCACAACACTGGCATTTCTGCTTCATGTAATTTGGACCTGCCCATTTTTTCAAGCACTGAAGAATCATTTCTGTAGCATGTTAGCCACATTTTTGAAGGCCCTTTGGAACTAAAGGTATTGCTCCTTGTATCAACTCTCCTTGATTTGGTTCTTTAGAAACAGCCTCTTGACAGAAGCTTGAATTCATAATGTTTATTGCTGATGCTTTTAGAGAAAACACCTGAGAGGAAGTGAGAAAATCAGGATTGTGCAGAGGGACAATCTGAACTGAGATGAAGGGACACCGGCGGCCTCAGCCAAACCCATCAGGGAGCTTAGGAGCTGGCATGACACTTCTGAGTTGTCTAAAACCGAAACATAGTGGTAGATCCTTATACCTTTACATTGATGCAGACTATCACCTGGCAAGGGGCATAGCTGTGGGTGAAGCAACTCCCTTTAGTAAAAGAAAATTCCTAAAGAAGGACTTGGATACAAACAATCTGCCTTCTATACTCCTACTAGCTGGGAAACATGTTCCTTGGTCCTAAAGGGGAGTTGTAAGCAGCATATACTAAATCTTCCATGTATATATATATATCCTTTTTACCCCACTATGATGGAGAGGCCTTTAAGGAGACTGAATTTTTAGCATCAAAATTGACTCCAAACTACATTAAATTCTACTGTTATGTTGAATTCTAGCTGCTAAGGTCTGTACCTATTCTCCCCCTCAAAAACTCCCATTTTGTTTGGTCTGGATACTTTATTTTTTGCAACAAAGTCTGTAGATGTAGCCATGTGATCAAATACATGAAAACTAGATTCAGGTAGACATGCTATTAGGCAGCTTTCAGGGAATGTTCTTTCCTTCCATCCTGCTGAATATAATTATGGAATTTTATTGTAGACCATTCATTTAAGGCTATACAAGTATTTTGGGTCTCAGAGATTTTGTAGCTATCATGCTCCCATATATTTATAGGAGAAAGAAATGAACAATGACACTATTTAAGCAACTATATTTTGGGTCTTTGCTACTCAGCTAATCCTCTTTCTAACAATTGTAGTCCCTGTGGTTGTATCCAGGAATTATTTAGTTATGGAACATTATATTTCTGAAAAATGTTATATCCTGTGGAGTGCCTGGGGCAGAGGTAGGAGAAAGGACCCTGGAAGGAAAGTAATGATGGGGATTCAAATATCAAAAGGAACAGATATTTATGTTCTAGATATTTGAAAAGTTCTAGTCTCTTGTAGAAAAAAGTAGATGGAATCACCACATGAAACCAAGATATGAATGAAGATTTTCCCATAAATACAAATACAGTTTATGCATCCTTTTCCCTTCTAAAAACAGACCATACATGACTTTACCATGTAATTCTCTTTTGTTATGCTAAATAGCCCTGCTTTATTTGGGGGGACTACAGAACAGAAAAAGTGATGTTTCTACACAATGCCATTTGGCTGAGGAAAGCTTGGCAATTACAAGTGGTAATCTCAAAATTTAATGCGAGATCTTAAATTTAAGACAAAAATCTAAATAAGCAGAGGCCCATTAATTTGCCACAATATGGAGAGAAGTTGAGATATGGATGGACATAGAAGACTCTTCCCAAATATACCATCAATAACCCTCAATTCATGTTGCACATCAGAATTATATGTGCTGTGGGAAGGAGGGTTAAAAATGCTGATGACTAGGTTGCATGACAAACCCATTAAAAATGAGAATCTTTAGGGGTGAAGACCAAGTCTAGGATTTGATGTTGTTGTTTAGTGTTTAAACATTCAAGGTGATTCTAATATGCAGCATCAAAAGGAGTTTATACTGAAAAGAAGTTTGGGAGCTGTCAGGAGGGCAGTTATTTGATTTGGATGGCCTAAGCAAAATAACCACACCTTTTGAAAAGGTACCATTTGAAACAATTCAGCATATATATATATACCATATTTATATAAACTTTATAATCATTTTATATCAAAATATAACATCCTTATCTAAATTTTTTCATCTAAAGAATAACTCTAATATTTTCCCATTTAAAGAATAGCAAATAAAAAATAGTAAACATGAAAATAACTTAGACCATACAAGAAGTGAAAGTTGTAATAATTTGAATTTCTACCTAAGTTTAATTTTAGACCCAAAACACCAGACCTGGAAACACCAGAGTCAGCACTAGTATCTTTGTGGTAGAATATCTCATTTCAAACACAAATGGTCCATTCATTCAGTTTGGAATGGATTATGTTTTTACTCTCAGGGTCATTTTTGCTTTGGCTGGTCTCATTGCTAATGACTAGGTTGAGGACAAATTCTTATTGTTTGTTTTTCTTCCATCACCTCATGCTGAAGACAATCACAGCACAGCTGGGGAGACATGCTGGCATGCGAGTGCCTCTTTATTTCAAAGATCCATTTCAATAAGAAGCCCAGAGAAAGCCCAGAGAAGTCAACAGGAAAATTAAATACAGTGGAAGAGAGAAACCTACATCATATTCAAACACTATTCTCAAATCTCGACAAATGTTAGATATTGATGGCTAATTATTTATTATTGTGAGGTTTATTTTGAACATTTTTCTTATAATAGGAGTATAGACCTCTAGGTCTATTATTCTAAGCTAAACCCCCTCAGTCCTATGGCCAGTTAAACCTCAGGCTAAGGAGAAGTGAATGTCAACAAATCACAGTAGAAATGTGTGTATGTGTGCTTGATCACATTGATTTACCCTGAGCCTTTTGGCTGATTGTATAAATGATTGTTCCAAATGAGAAGTTTGGTAATGCCTTTGCCAATACATGTAATGAAATAGCATTCATTGAGCCAAAAAAAAAAGAGCTTGTATTGGGATATGATTCAAGCCCTCTTTATGTGTGATGTGAAGCCCAGAACTGATCATTCATACTGTGTAGTGAATTGAACTCTGTAGTGAAGGTCAGGGACACATAGGTATTAATAATACATGCTAATTGTAGGCTGGCTTCCCAATTCATGGCCAGGACTTCTTAGTGATGGCTTCCAAGGCACTGACTGACTAAGAAGTGCTCATAATTTCATTATCAACTGTGTTGTGGGAGTGAGTGCTAGGTAGGTAAGTGGATGGGACAAAAGTAACAAGGAGAAAGATGAGAGTAAAATAGTTTCTGGGACTTAAGCACAGAGAACTATTTTTATATAAGATTGTTTTTTGGCATATTACTAAATAGAGTTGTTTCTCAAAATAAAAATCCTGAAGGATGAAAATTCCCAAGAGCGAGGGTGGTGAATAGTGAATTTTTGAAACAAAACCTGCTTTGGAGAAAAAGAACTAGAAACATTAGGGATATCTACCATGTTCTTTAAATTTTGATTTTAATTTTTATGTCTCTCTGGAAATGAGCTCTCTCTCCACAGTAATGAGTCAAAGGACCAAAAATGTAGCCACTGTTTGTCAATATCTTACTTTATGGATATGTATAGAATTTGTTGTTAATCCAAATAACCTGAAACATTGGTTTAAAATAATGTTCTACTGGATCACCTTAATGTGCTTCTAATAGACAACTTCTGAATAGAGTAATAAATATAAAAAACAAGCCAAAATTTAAATATGTATATATATATATATATATATATATATATATATATATATATATATATATATATATATAGTTAATTTGGTGATACAGTAACAAAAACTAAAAAAGAAAATTTTATGGTAGCAAATTTGAAAATTTCATGACTATGGGAGATTTTCTAAAAATAAAAATAATCATACCTTTATAAAAAATAAATAGTACAATCAGGCAATCATTCCCAAGAAAAATAGAAGCTACTGGCAGAGAACTCCTGCGAGCTTGTATCACCACTTCTAGCCACTTACCTTCAACTGTCATCTTCTCTCCTGTTACTATGATTGCACCTGCCATGCTACTCACTAAAGTCAACTCCTCCACTTGTGCCCAAGACAGGGTCATCTCTCTCCTACTCACTGCTTTAGCAATTTCCCCTCTTTCTGCTACACTATCACAATTTTCGTTACACATTATCTCTTGAAACTACTTCAAATCAAGATTTATCCTTCCCTTTCCACTGAAACTTTCGTTAGCAAGTTCATCAAAATGCCATGTCATTAAATTCAGAGCTCAACTCTCAGTCCTTATCTTATGTGACTTAGCAGCAACACTTAACACAACACGTCACTCTCTTCTCTTTAAAACATGGTCTTCTGGCTTCCAGCAAACCTATTTCCTTCTGGCCACTCTCTCTGAGGCTACCAGGACTTGGCCCCCTGGGCTTCTCTTTTCTTTGTACCATCATTCCATGGGTTATCCCAAGTCACTATTATCATTGATGTTGGCAGCTCCCAAATTCAATCTTCATTTTTGGACACCTCCCATTATGTCAAACATATATATATCTAACTTCCCAGTCAATATCTCTATGTAGATGTTTACAAGCATCTTAAATCTAACATGTCCAAAACTAAGTTTCTATTTTCCCCAAACCTACTCATGGGTTCTTCATCTCATTCAATTGCTACTCTATTTTCTCAAACCAAAGATCTTGTAGTCATTCCTATTTACTTTTTTTATACCCTACATCTAATCCACCAACCACCTTTCAAAGTATACCTAAAATTCAGCCATATGAGGGGAGCTATTGTTAGCTCTCATGGCCTAAGCTATTCATCATCCCATTCATCATCTCTTCGGATATGAAGTTTTCAATAGGTTCTATGCTTCCACCCATGTCTACCTTCAATGTAGTGTAACAGAGTAGTCAATATCATCTTGTTAAACTAAAGTCAAATAATTTCACTTTTCTGTTCAAAATATTTCTATGTTAATTCATCTCGCTAATTAAACAAAAGGTTGTTCCCATGACCTACAGAGTTATAAATAAAGTTTTCCATTATTTCTTTGATGCTACCCCCTTCTACTATGTCTGATTCAAATATTCTCAAGATATTCTCATGTTCACTTCCTTCCTTCAGTAGGATTTTACTCAAATGTTAACTTTTAGGAAGACTTCCCTGATCATTCTGCCTAAAATTATAATCCCTTATAATTTATCCTACTTTTTTTTCTCTTTTATCTCTTTCTCTTAGCAGACATCACTACATAACCCGTCTTCTTGTTGATCTTATTTATTGTCTGTTTCTTCCATACAAACCAACAACTTCATGATGTAAAGGTATTTCTATATTAAATACAATGGTGCCCAGGAAATCAATAAATATATTTTAAAATAAATGACCATGTAATGCTTTGAAAAATTTATCATTAACCTCAACTCAGCAAAAATCATTGGGCATACACTGTATTATAGATAAGTTCTATCAAATAAACTTAACCATAAAGAGCATTGAAGCTACTACAATTAATGTTATCAATTACCCATTATACCAACATCTGCTCAGCAAAGAAAACTAAACTCATATATGAATATAGATTAAATACTCCTATCATAGGCAGAATAATGGTTTCCACCAAAGATATCCACATCCTAATCCCCAGAACCTGTGAATGTATTATCTTACATGGCAAAAGGAATTTTACAGATGTCATTAAGGACTTTGAAATGCGGGAAATTACTGTAGATTGTCCTGACTGGCCCAACCTAATATCATTAGTCCTTTCAATAGTGGAGATTTTTTCCAGTTATGATCAGAGAGATGAAATGTTTCTGGTTGTGAAGGTAGAGGAAGGTACCATGGGCAAAGGAATATGAGTGGTTTCTAAAAGATGAAAATGGCAAGGAAAGTGTTAGTCCTTTAGAAATTCCAGAAAGTAACACAACCCTGCTAACAGTTTCACTTTAGCCCTGTAAGATCCATGTTAGATTTCTGATCTATGAACTGCAATAATTGTATGTTGTTTTAAATCAATAGCTTTATGGTCATTTGTTATAGCAGTGATAGAAAACTAATAAAACTCTTAAATTAAAAATCAGCATATTGAATTCAACATTATAAGACATTTATTCATTAGTTTATCTAAAGGCAGAAAATTAGACATTTATATATTTGTATGTTCAATGTACAAATATTAAATATTCGTATACAAATATTTAAGTATATAAATATAGGCAATATAAAGATGGACTCAGGATTGAAAACCACTGGTTTAAAATCCCCCTAAAATAAAGAGAATGCCTATATGCTTGGAGTTTAGTGGGAATGGAGGAAAGTGGCATAAATCAGAAAAAAAAGGAAGTTAGAGATAATGTACAGCATATAATCATGGTAACAATTTGAGAATTTTCTTATCAGTGTGAAGAGAAATGTTCCATCAACAGGAGATTATTTAAATAAATTATGCATCTGAACAGTGGAAAACTACACAACTACAAAAAAGTAAATAAATTTTCTATGAATTGGTATGAAAAGAGCTCTAGGATATAATGCCTAGTGAATAAATGGGACCACAAGAGACAATATGAAGTATGCTACTTTTGTATATAGAAACAGAAAGGAAATAAGAAATACATACTTGATTGTGTGTTAAGAAACAGCTCAAGGATATTAAAAAAAAGAGAGTGATTCTGCATACTCAGAGGGGAAAAATGATGACTAGAAACTATATAGGATTAGATTTCTCAAAGTTTCTTTTATTGACTTTTGAAACTTGGAAGAATGTTACTCTTCAATAACAAACAAAAATTTAAATTTGTTTAAGGAAATAGGATATTTAGGAAGAAAGCAGAACATTTCCTTATATATATTTATATTTTTTCTTATATATGTTTATATATTTATATATAAATTTTATATATAAATTGATGTATTTATACAAATATACATTTATATATATTATATGTATTCAAATATAAAAGACATTGGATATGGAAATATAACATGTTCCTAGATGTCATGCATGCTTTGTTTCAGTGTTACAACTTGCTTTTTTAATGTGATCTTTGCATACTTGATTTAGTTTATAGAGCCATAATCATTATAGCCCTAGTTTTTCAAACACATTACATATTTGAAAATTTCTTTGATAAGAAATTTTAGTTTTTTATTATTGTTTATTCTGTTATAGTTGTCCCAATTTTTATTCTTTTGCCCTCCTCTGCCCAGCCCACCCCTGTTGCGCGTGGGTCACCGGCCAGCAGTGACCACGGAACGCTGTGGATGGCTCGACAATAAACACGCGAGAAATAACAACATGCACAGAGACAAACTAGTTTCTGTGGGGAAGTAGGGACAGAATGGCCACCCCCCTAGTGGGGAGCGCGCCGATTTACAGTCCATACCTGCTTTTATTGGGCTCATGCTACATAATAACTCAGGTAACGTACAATACTCATTAGGGGAAGTAAGGAACTATAGAAAACAAAGAACTCTGCCGGTCTATTGAGTTGGGGGTCAAAGAGCTGTAAGGCTGAGGAACAAACTAGCTTCCTCCTAAGACCCTCCTCATTCAACTGAGAGCATTCTTGAACAAAGAAGGTTTCACAGTAATTTACATGTTCTTTCTTAGGCCTGATCACCCCGGGAAATCCGCACTTCCCAGTACCGAGCTGTACTTCCCCGTCATTGTTTCAGGCTTAGGTGGAGCGCGGGAACTAAGGCCACCGAGAGATAAGGAGATTTTCTTCCAGACGCTGAGAACTCAGACTTTGTCAAAGCCGAGGAGTGAGGGTCCATCACCCCCCTTTTGCTGCAGCCCCCCCAAGTCCTTCTTTTGGGGGGCCTCCCAAAGTGATCGTGCCTGGCTTGGGTTGTTCCCCCCGTGGGGAATCTTACCCGTCTTTGGCTAACCGACCAAGCTTTTTGGGGTTCAGCAGCAGAAACAGCATTTCTGCCAGGAAGATAAGCTTTTGTCTCCTTGCCGGCTCACGGTTCCAAGGGCGTTCCCTTAGCCTTAGCTAGGCGGGGCTTTCAGCTTCTGATACCAGTCAGGGCGGTTCCCAACACACCCCTGCTTCCACGGTCAATTCCCACACCATTGTTCATGGCCATGGGCCATTCATACATGTTCTTTGACTAACAGCACATGATCTCACTTATGAGAGGAATCTAATGAACAAAATAAACTAATGAGCAAAATAGAAGCAGAGACATGGAAACATGGAACAGACTGACAGCAGCCAGAAGGTAGGAGAAATAGGAAGAGTGGTGGAAAGAAAAGGAAGGAGTAAGTCAAAGAACATGATAAATAAATTTAGATGGTGATTCTAAAGGTATTATAATTGCCCGTAATAGCTGTAAATTTATGTAACTATAACTTACTCATATCCAAATTCTTTATACGTGGCCTACAGATTAGTATACCAATTAAATTATTTAGAAATTTTGTGTTGCAAACCTATTTATAGATAATTCATTAATGTCTTCCCAGTGTTTTGGAGAAAATTAGACATACATTATTTTTATGTATTAATTCATTGAAAAAGTTTTAATTTTAACATTGTGTTAAATCTACAGGAGATGTGTACAAATTGCAATCTATTCAATTACCTTAATATGTTTCTTTTCTTGAATTTTACAAGTAAAATAATATTAATTATTTGAAGAAACAATACAATTTTATATATTATTTTTTATGATTATATAATATCAGCACTATTATTTGAGCATGAAGTATATTTTTTGAAAGAAAAATGAGTTTCCTCAAGAATTAAAATTGTCCTATATATAGTTTACATAAGATTCTGTCTTATTTTTATTTGTATATTTCATGTAAATAACACCATGTAAACTAATACTCTGTAGGATTTACAAGAATGATATTTTACTATTTTCATTTGGGTGACTTTCTGTATTGCTTTAAAATTTCTACATATAAATTTCCTTAAGAGCATTATTATATAAACTTCAATGTGATATCTTTAATAATTGTGTAAAATCAAATTTAATTAATATTTTGGTGGTCTTTTCTAAAACCATTTTGCATTAAACATGCCAGTCATATAGGTTATCAAATAATTCAATGCATGAAAATGTTAATATTCTTATATGCTGTATATAACTTATTAAACTATTTTCAGATTTAGCATCAGTTAGCCTGGCCATTCCCATTACATTGTCCTGGAGCAAATTCATTTTGTTCACTAATTCAAGCTTAAAGTGCTTCATAATGTCCAAATTTGAATAGTTTATAGTTCTGTGAGGACAAGAGAGAATACATTTTCTCATGATGACTGGATGTCTTTCAAGAAAAACTAATATCACTTAAAATTGTGTAGAATTGGCTGATGAGGAAAGTTCATACATTTTTTATTAAGGAAATTTAAAAATACAAAATGAAGCATATAAATCCCTAACTATTTTCAATCATTCAAAAAATTTTTAACATTTACCATTCTTATTTTATCAATTATCACCTTATACTTGACCCATTCTTAAGTTTTGTATAGTACATTACAGACCAACTGATTTGATTTATTTTAAACACTTACCATATAAAATAAAATAGACTGTTACCCAAGATCAAAGACTGAATAAGCAGTGTTATAGATTCTGCTAGACTGGGGACAGCAAGGAATGTCTTATAAATTTGTTAAATATTTATTTCAAAGTACATAACTTTATTTTGGGAAGTTAGTAATTCCTTAAGTATTATTTATGGTATATAAAATGGGTATACACATTTTACATACATGCACCTTCACGGTCTTTAAGTGTGGGGTTAGAAACACAACCATTTGTAACATAGTGTGTTCAAATTTTGATATATATATATATATATATATATATATACACACACACACACACATATGTGTGTATATATATAGTTTATAATCACTTCTGAAAATATTGTACATTTAGCTTAATATTTTTTCCTTTTTGTTCAAAAATATAAATAAATATTCTATTTTAAACCTATGAAAGAAAACCTTGAAATATTTATACATCTAAAGATTGCCTTAGGCATAAAAATACTCTATGGCCTTTAGAACAAAAATAACATTCTAATAAAAAAAATCATTAAGGGAATGTGAGCAGAATCTACCTCAGTTGTGTAGGGTCTACAGATTAACTATGTCTGTGCCTCAAGGACTTTGAGGAGATGAGTAAAGCATCTCAACCAAGTTTCTTGGTGAATGGCATAATGGGTAAAGGAACTTTCACGTTGGCCATTGTGCATCTTTGAGAATGTGGCTCAAATCTATATCAGCTCCTCTCACTTGCTACTCTCACAGATTTCCAGCACTTTGTGGTATAATACGCATTAGCTTTAAAAATATATATTTTATATTGTATTATTTTCAGGTGTACAGTAAAGTGGATAGTCATTTATACAACTTACCAGGTGATTCCCTCCAATAAGTCTACTACCACCTGACTCCATACAATATTATCTTTCTCTTTTTCTAATATTTTATTTATTTATTAAAGAAAGGGGAAGGGAGGGAGAAAGAGAGGGAGAGAAACATCAACATGTGGTTGCTCTTGTGTGCCCCCTACTGGGGACCTGGCCTTCAACCCAGGCATGTGCACTGACTGAGAATTGAACCAGTGACCCTTTGGTTCTCAGGGTGGCATTCAATCCACTGAGCCACATTAGCCAGGGCCAGACAACTTTATTTCTTCCATACAGGTTTTTACCAATTCACAGCTTCTACACAGTAGGGAGATTTGTCCTACTAGAATACAAGCAAAGTAATATAAAATCACCAGTTAATTCTAGTAATCAAATGACAGGAATGGTATGAAATCTTACTTTCTTAAACCATGGATATCTGGGGCAGGGGGATAAACAACTATGAGAAGGAGGCCATGGCTTTGTAAACTGAGAAAAGTTAGACTTTGCTCTATTGAAAATTTTGTCTGCAAGTGAGATAAATATGCAAATTTATTTATATGTAAAATTTATATGTAAAATTTTTAAATTCATGTGGAGTTTTTATTGGGCGTATCTCAATCCTCAAACACGTATTATTATTATTAGCAAGTTCAGGGATCTGTACAATAAATATAGAGAAGGAGTGGACATAATCAAAGAGACATATAAAAACCAGAGGCCCTAAATAAACTGATAAAGAAATATTAGCCACTAAATTTTAAAATTTAGGGCAAAAATCTTTGGTTAACTGATTATCTTCTATTAAAATACATGCATCTATACATACATAAAGTGAGTACTTAGCATACATAAAGACATACATATTTTCCTGAATAAAGATATATATTTATGCTATTTATTTAATTTTTTTTGTAAATTAATTTATTGGGCTGATATGAGTTAATAAGATTATATAGGTTTCAAATGTACAGTTCTACACTACATCATCTGGATGTTGCATTGTGTGCTCACCACTCAAAGTCAAATCTTTTGTCACTATATATTTTATCCCCTTTACCTTTTACCCAGCACCATTTATTAAAGAGGCTTTCTTTTTTCCATTGTATATTTTTGGCTCCTTTGTCAAAAATTATGTGCCCATATACATGTGGTTTATTCCATTGGTCTGTGTGTCTGGTTTTCTGCCAACACCATGCTGTTTTGATTATTGTTGCTTTGTAGTACAATTTAAAATCAGAGAGTATGATACCTCTGGCTTTGTTCTTTTTCCCAGGATTGCTTTAGCTATTCAAGGTCTTCTGTGGTTCCATACAAATCTGATGATTTTTTTTGTCTATTTATTTAAAATAATGGTATTGAGATTTTGATGGGGATTGCATTAAATCTGTATATTGCTTTGGGTAATATGGACATTTTAACTATGTTGATTTCTCCAATTCCTGAATATGGAATATCTTTCCATTTGTGTCTTTTTCAATCTCTTAATAATGCTTTATAGTTTGGTCCTTCAAATACTTTGGTAAGTTGATTCAGGCAAGAGAGAAAATAAAAGGCATCCTAATGAAGAATAAAGAAATAAAATTGTCACTTTTTGCAGGTAATATGATTCTTCACATAGAAAACTTTAAAGATTCCACCAAAAAATGTTAGAAACATTTGCAGAAACATCCTGCAAATAAAGTTTCAGGATACAAAATAAATGTACAAAAATCCACATCATCCCTATATACTAACAATGAAATTTCAGAAAAAGAAATGGAGGAAACAATTTCATTTGTAATTGCAACAAAAAATATGAAGATTAATTAAACATCATATTACATTCTTTATGACATGAAGCATAATTAATAATATTAAGTGATCCTTTTAGAGAATTAAATATTCAATGCATATAAAACTAAAATTCTTTATAAATTTAATGCAATAATTTTTGCTGCTTTTCAAATTTCAATACAGTAATTTTTACCAGATTGAAAAAATTTGTTTTTGGAAATAAATAGTAGTTTTTCCCATTCTTTTTCTCTCTCTCCCATTGTTCTGTTTGCATATAAAATTTATGAAGTATTTGTCATTTCTACATCAGAGAAACAGAAAATTCATTATTCTACTTTTTATTTTTCCAAAACTCCTCTTATCTAAATTAAAACATCTTTGTTTTCCTTCAGATTTTCTTACTTTTAAACACAGAAAAAGTGATTGGTTCACTTTCCTTTAAAACCAGAGAATGTTACTGCTACACATATGACTATATGCGGATCACGTAGAGTAAACTGAAGCCATGCTCAGCGGCAGATGTGAGACTGTGAGCTAAGACTGCTCACGACTTGTCTGTTCATTCTCACAGGCCAGCCCACAGTGGATGAGATGAAGGTTGTCTCGGGCTTGTCACAAACTATCATGTATCATGGAAGTGCCTCAGGCCTCTGGAGGACCCTTTTTTTAAAGCAAGTCTAATCAAAGGATCTGTTATATCTGTAACAATGAGGAACAGAACTAGCATGGATAATTGAAACAAATACTATCTAAGCAGTATCCTGGCATTTGATAGCCACTATCTTTCCAGGCAGACAGTAGAAAAGGAAGGTTCTAGATAATATGCCAACTTTCTGTTTTTGTGATTGGTTTCTGCTATGACTGTTTGTGAGTTAAAATGTTTTTCTATAATAGCAGATTTCACATCGTTTTTCAGAATTAAACTTGTAACAAATATACGATATTTTAAAAAAATTATAAAATAAATTTAATTGTTTATGAAATTCTCAAGTGTTTATTCAGGGAGGTGCAGGGAAAACAACTCTTTTTTTTATTATTATTATTTTTAAATCATTGTTCAAATACAGTTTTCTCCTTTTTACTCCCAATCCAGTCCCCCCTCCCACCCTCCCCACTTCCCTCCTATTACCACCCTCCCCTTAGTCTATGACCATGTGTTTTTTAAGTTTGTTCCTGTGAACCCTTCCCACTGTCCCCTTAAATTCCCTCTTCTCTCCCCTCCGGTCACTATCAGCCTGTCCTCTATTTCAGTGTCTTTGGTTATATTTTGCTTGTTTCTTTGTTTTGTTATTTAGGTTCCTGTTAAAGGTGAGATCATATGGTATTTGTCTTTCACTGCCTGGCTTGTTTCACTTAGCATAATGTTTTCCAGCTCCATCCATGCTGTTGCAAAGGGTAGGAGCTCCTTCTTTCTTTCTGCTGCATTAAATTCCATTGTGTAAATGTACCATAGTTTTTTGATCCATTCATTTACTGATGGGCATCTTGGTTGCTTCCAGCATCTAGCTATTGTAAATTGTGCTGCTATGAACATTGGGATGCATAGGTTCTTTTGAATTGGTGTTTTAGTATTCTTAGGAGAGTCCCAGCAGTGGAATTGCAGGGTCAAAAGGCAGATCCATTTTTAGTTTTCTGAGGAAGTTCCATACTGCTTTCCATAGTGGTTGTACCAGTCTGCAGTCCCACCAGCAGTGCACGAGGGTCCCCTTTTCTCCAAAACCTCTCCAACACTTGTTGTTTGTTGCTTTGTTTATGATGGCCATTCTGTCTGGTGTGAAGTGGTATCTCATTGTGGTTTTAATTTGCATCTCTCTGATAGCTAGCGATATTGAATATCGTTTCATGTGTCTTTGGATTTTCTATATGTCCTCCTTGGAGAAGTGTCTGTTCAAATCCTTTGCCCACTTTTTAACTGGATTCCTTGTCTTCTTAGAGTGCAGTCGTGTAAGTTTTCTATATATTTTGGAGATTAAACCCTTGTCTGAGGTGTTATTGGCAAATATGTTTTCCCATACAGTTGGTTCTCTTTTAATTTTCATACTGTTTTCTTTAGCTGTGCAGAAGCTTTTTAATTTTGATGAGGTCCCATTTGTTTATTCTTTCCTTTATGTCCCTTGCTCTAGGGGACACGTCAGTAAAAAAGTTTCTTCGTGAAATATCTGAGATTTTCCTACCTACGTTCTCCTCTAGGACTTTAATGGTGTCATGTTTTATATTTAAGTCTTTATCCACCTTGAATTTATTTTTGTATGAGGTGTAAGTTGGTGCTCAAGCTTCATTTTTTTGCACGTGGCTGTCCAGTTCTCCCAACACCATTTGTTGAAGAGGCTATTTTTATTCCATTTTATGTTGCTGCCTCCTTTGTCAAATATTAATTGACCATAGAGACTTGGGCTTATTTCTGGGCTCTCTGTTCTGTTCCATTGGTCTATGTGCCTGTTTTTATGCCAGTACCAGGCTGTTTTGATTACAGTAGCCTTGTAATATAGTTTAGTGTCAGGTATTGTGATCCCTCCTACTTTACTCTTCTTTCTCAAAATTGCAGCAGCTATTCGGGCTCATTTATAATTCCATATAAATTTTTGAAGTGTTTGTTCTATGTCTGTGAAATATGCCATTGGTACTTTAATAGGAATTGCATTGAATGTGTAAATTGCTTTGGGTAGTATGGACATTTTGATGATATTAATTCTTCCAATCCATGAACACGGTATATGTTTCCATTTGTGTGTGTCTTCCTTGATTTCTTTCTTCAGTGTTGTATAGTTTTCTGAATACAGGTCTTTTACCTCTTTGGTTAGGTTTATTCCTAGATATTTTATTTTTCTTTTTGCTATTTCAAATGGGATTTTTTTTCCTTGATCTCTGCTTCTGCTGTTTCATTGTTGGTGTACAGAAATGCCTTTGATTTCTGGATATTGACTTTGTATCCCGCTGTTTTGCCAAATTCATTTATTAGGTCAAGCAGTTTTTTGGTTGAGTCTATAGGATTTTCTATGTATACTATCATGTCATCTGCAAACAGTGACAGTTTTGTTTCCTCCTTTCCGATTTGAATGCCTTTTATTTCTTTTTCTTGTCTGATTGCTGTGGCTAAAACTTCCAGTACTATATTGAATAGAAGTGGTGAAAGTGGACAGCCTTGTCTTGTTCCTGATCTTAATGGAAAAGGTTTTAATTTTTTGCCCATTGAGAATGATATTGGCTGAAGGTCTCTCATATATGGCCTTTATTATGTTGAGGAATGCTCCCTCTATTCCCACTTTGCCAAGTGTTTTTATCATGAATGGGTGCTGTACCTTATCAAATGCTTTTTCTGCATCAATTGATATGATCATGTGGTTTTTGTCTTTGCTTTTGTTTATGTGATGTATTACATTTACTGACTTGCAAATATTGAACCATCCTTGCATCCCTGGAATGAATCCCACTTGGTCATGGTGTATAATCTTTTTAATGTATTGTTGGATGCAGTTTGCCAGTATTTTGTTGAGGATTTTAGCGTCAACGTTCATCAGTGATATTGGCCTGAAGTTTTCTTTCTTTGTTGTGTCTTTATTTGGTTTTGGAATTAGGATGATGTTGGCCTCATAAAAAGAGTTTGGGAGACTCCCATCTTTTTGGATTTTTTTGGAATAGTCTGTGAAGGATAGGGGTTAGCTCTTCCTTAAATGCTTTGTAGAATTCTCCTGTGAAACCATCTGGTCCCAGGCTTTTGTGTGTTGGGAGTTTTTTGATTACTGCTTCAGTTTCTTTTGTTGTTATTGGTCTGTTCAGACTTTCTGCTTCTTTTTCAATGAGTTTTGGAAGATTATATTTTTCTAGAAAGTTGTCCATTTCATCTAGGTTTTCAAATTTCTTGGCATACAGCTCTTTGTAGTAATTTCTTACAATCTTTTGTATTTCTGTGGTATCTGTTGTAATCTCTCCTCTTTCATTTCTGATTGTGTTTATTTAGGTCTTCTCTCTTTTTTTCTTGATGAGTCTGCTTAAAGGCTTGTCGATTTTGTTTATCTTTTCAAAGAACCAGCTCTTGGATTCATTGATCCTTAGAATTGTGCTTTTAGTCTCTATGTCATTTAATTCTGCTCTGATCTTGGTTATTTCCTTCCTTCTGCTTGCTCTGGGCTGCCTTTGTTGTTGTTCCTCGAGTTCTTGTAGACATAGGGTTAGGTTGTTTGTTTGGAATGTTTCTAACCTTTTTAGGTGGGCCTGTATCACTATGAACTTCCCTCACAGGACTGCCTTGGCTGTGTCCCATAAGTTTTGGGTTTTTGTGAGTTCGTTTTCATTTGTTTCCAGAAACCTTTTGATTTCTTCCCTAATATCATTTTTGACCCATTTATTGTTTAATAGCATGCTATTTAATCTCCATGATTTTGAGTGTTTTTGGTTTTTTTCCTTCGGGTTGGTTTCTAGCTTCAGTCCCTTGTGGTCTGAGGAAATGCTTGGTATGATTTCAATTTTCTTGAAATTCTTGAGGCTTGTTTTGTGTCCTATCATGTGGTCTATCTTTGAGAATGTTCCATGTACATTTGAAAAGAATGTATATTTAGCTTCTTTTGGATGGAGGGCTCTGTATATCAGTAAAGTCCATTTCATCAAGGGTATTGTTCAATGCCACAATATCTTTGTTGATATTTTGTTTAGAAGATCTGTCCATTTTTGATAGTGGGGGTGTTAAAATCTCCCACTATAATTGTGTTGCTGTCCATATCTTTCTTGAAGTCCTCTAAGATTTTCTTTATGTATTTCTTTGTTCCTATGTTGGGTGCATATATATTTACAATATTTATGTCTTCTTGATGGATTCTTCCCTTGAGTATTATGAAGTGACCTTCTGGGTCTCTCTTTATGGACCTTTTTTGGAAGTCTATTTTGTCTGATATGAGTATTGCTACCCCGGCTTTTTTTTTCCTGTCCATTTGCTTGGAAGATTTGTTTCCAGCCCTTCACTTTCAGCCTGTGTAGGTCTTTTATCCTGAGGTGGGTCTCTTGTAGACAGCAGATATATGGGTCATTTTTTTCTTATCCAATCAGCTATTCTATGTCTTTTTGATTGGAGCATTTAATCCATTTACGTTTAAGGTTATTATTGATAGGTACTTATTCATTGTCTTTTATGTACGTGTGTTCCTCTCTCCCTCTCTCTCTCTCTCTCTCTCTCTCTCTCTCTCTCTCTCTCTCTCTCTCTCTTTCTTCTCTCCTCCTTAAAGTAGTCCTTTTAGAATCTCTTACAGAGCTGGTTTGGTTGAGGTGTATTCTTTTAGATTTCTTTTGTCTGGGAAGCTTCTTATTTGGCCTTCTATGTTGATTGAGAGCCTTGCTGGATATAGTAGCCTTGGTTGCAGGCCTCTTGTTCTCATTACCTGGAGTATTTCTTGCCATTCTCTTCTGGCTTGAAGTGTTTCCATTGAGAAGTCAGATGTTAGCCTTATTGGGGCTCCCTTGTATGTTACTTCCTTCTTCTCCCTTGCTGCCTTTAAGATTCTCTCTTTGTCTTGAAATTTTGTCATTTTAATTATGATGTGCCTTGGGGTGGGTCTCTTTGGGTTCCTCTTGATTGGGACTCTCTGTGTTTCCTGGATTTGTGTGACTTTTTCTCTCATCAAATTAGGGAAGTTCTCCTTTATTACTTGTTCAACTAGGTTTTTGATCCCTTGCTCTTCTTCTTCTCCTTCTGGTATCCCTATTATACGGATATTATTACGTTTCATATTGTCTTGCATTTCTCTTAATCCCTCCTCATTCTTTCTGAGCCTCTTTTCCTTTTCTTGCTCTTTCTGGATGCTGTTTTCTACTTTGTCCTCCAGCTCACTAATCCGATCTTCTGCTTTCATCAATCCTGCTTTTCATTCCTTCTACTGTGTTCTTCAGTTCAGAAATTGTATTCTTCATTTCCTCTTGACCTTTGTTGAGAGTTTCTATTTCCTTTTTTCATGTTTATATAGTTTGCAGTGAGATTGATGTAGTTTCCCTCTAATTTCTGAAAACTCATTGTGAGTTCATTGAACTTCCTGGTAATCATTGTTTTGAACTCACTATCTGATAGTTGAGTTGCCTCTATTTCATTTAGCATTTTTCCTGAGGCTTCCTCGTTTCCCTTCAGTTGGGGGTTGTTTCTTTGTTTTCTCATTGTTCATGGGTTTCTTCTTTTTTCTTCTTGTTTGTTAATTTGAACTGTTCTGATTCCCTGTAATTATGGTGTGAACTTCTGTGGTATAATATTTGTGTGTTTCAGTGGTGCAATCCCCTTCATGTATCCTGGTGTTCACAGCTTCCCCCTACTCTTTTTTGGGATCAGTTGGAGGAGTAAGGCAAAATGGTTTAAAACAGCAAGACAGTATACTATAATATTTACTTTAGCAGCCAGTAGAGAAGAGATGGGTTATCCTTTGGCTCCTTATAGTGTAGCCGTGATCCTCCACCCCACTATCCACGTTTTAGAAAGGATAGAAAGAAGTTAAGACTCTTATTGGGGCCGAGAGGATTGTTAGTTGGATCTAGAAAGCTGTGAGGCTGTGGGAGGTCAGCTTCTAAGGTAGAGTTGGACTAAAGATTAGTATATAGGAGTAGTGAGTACAAGAATAGAGACAACCCCACAATAGTATAGTTCAGAAAATTGCAAAGTGGGCTGAGATCAGGTAGGGGCATTGAGAAGCATTTACAATTGTATAGACTAGGTCTTACTAGCAGTAATAGTAAAGTGACAGTCTTGTGGCAGAATCGATGAGGTCTAGATAACAAGAATAAAGAGTATAGAACCTTGAGAGGTGCATTAATGGAACACAGATGAAGGATAGTAACTTATCAACACCTTGTGACTGAAATACCAGGGGGGACCTATCAAATGACAGTATAACCAGCCGAGCAAAGAAGATTATACAGAAAGAAAAAGAATACCAAAATATTATTAAAATAAAAAATGTCGGAAAAGTGAGAAAAAGATAATACAAATTTACAGTAACTTGCAAGATTAAAAAAAAGGAAAGAAAAGCAGAAGATGTAGTGCAGGAGAGATAAATTTGGAGTGGAAAGAATAATATTAGGTTGAAAGGAAGAGAAACAAGGGATTGCGAGATAAAAATAATAAGAATTGGAAAAAAAAGTTACATAAAACACAAGATAAAATCAATCAACCAACAACAGCCAGAGAAACCAAACAAAACCAAGAACCAAACAAACAAACAAAAAAAAACCTCTTGTTGGTTTCTAACTGGCCAGACCAGTTTTTCTGATCTTGCTAGCTTCAGCTGGCTGAGGGGCCTTTCAAATGCTTCTCTCTCTCACAACCAGATCTCAGCAAGTCTGTCAGGTACCCTGGGCACCCCTGCACACACTGTCACGCGAGAGTCAGTCTTCCCGAGGACGGTGCTCGAGCCCAGCCGTTTCCAGCTCCGTGTTCCCGCCGAACCGCACTCGGACTGGATGTTGGCGCCTTTTCCAGCTCCCCCGGTCGGGCTGGCTGGAAATCTCTGAGCCACCACTGCAGGAACGCACCCAGCACCATGTTCCTCCTGGGATCGCAAGGCGAGATTCCAGGATCACAGCGCACAATTCCGGCCTCCCTATGGGGCGCGAGCCAAGCGCGGCTGGCTTGTTCTCTCCACGGATCTGGACTTCCATCGGCTAGAGATGCCCCTGGTCCTGTCAGCTAGAGGCTCTCACTTCTCCTCGGTCTCTGGGAGGCTGTTCATATTCCCTGGGTGATTTTTTCTCAGTCCAACTGGCCAATCTGTTCCTTCTAGCAACCCGTTTTCCCCTGGAGTTGCTCACCCCCGTATTTGGGGGAGGGAGGGAGCAGCGGCTTCCCTCTCCCGGGAGCCCTGGGGCAGAGCCCAGAGCACTGGGCGGGCCTGGGGTCTGCACACCCCCAGACCCCACGCTGATCCCTGGGCCCCTTTTGTTCTGTGTCAGACTCCTTACCGTCTGGTTTTCCAGTGAGTGCAATAATTTCTGATGTCCTGCTTTCAAAAGTGATTTGGCAACCCAGCCCACTTGCTCTGCCTCTCCACCAATCCATGAGTTTCCCCCCTCTTCACAGAAGCCAAGAAAAACTCTGCCTAGAGTAAAGCTGCCATCTTCCCTCCCGGAAAACAACTCTTGATTAATGTTCTTTTGTTTCTCTAAGTGTTGGAATATATTCCCTTCTTTCTCATGACTCCTTTCTAAGTATAGCATTTTAAAATATGCTGTCTTAATATTATCATAATCAGCCATTGAAAACTAATCCTAATAGACCTCCCAGAGTGCATCTGATTTTCAAGGTAAAACCAGGATCAAATTGCTTGTCTTTAATTAATAATTAAATTTGCACCTTCTGAAGAGGAGAGTGGGCAGAATTGTTGCAATCTACTTTACCAATCAGGCATTTAAGAAAACATGGAAGGTTCATGGACCAGCAGCTTAATTTTTCAAATGAAGCAAAGCTAAGATTTGTTTCTTTCCTCTCTCATTTACAAACACATTGGCTTAAATCAAACAGTTTAGGATTACTGAATGTAAGAGAAGAAAAGCTAGGAAAATAAAGATGCATATTCAATTTAGAGCACTAGTACTCAACTATTTGTCTATTGTAACAGTTTTGAGAAATGAACTTTTGAGATTCATCTAACTGGAACTCACTGTAGAATTTTCCAGAAGTTATTTTTTTTCTAGTTATTTCTAAAAGTTTTGGGCATGTTCATTGTTACTTCCAAAGCAGAGTTTGGATCTGTAAATCAACTCAGTCATTTTCATGCAAAAAAAAAAAAAAGCACAATAAAGGACTTTAGAGGTAGCCTATAAGCCATTACCTTTATTTCACCAATAATAATTGCTCCAGATCCTGAAGCAAAAGGATACCCTGTGTTAATTGCTATCACTGCTTCACCTTGGCTGTGTTCCTGTTTTGTGTTCCTTTCTTCTCAGCATGGCCTTCCCTCTAGTCCTTTTGTTCTACTTCTTACCCCTTCACACCATTATATGATTGCAACCACACTTGATTTAAGAAAAACTCAAAAACATTAAAACCTCCAGGTCTAATCCTGCAAAAAGATACAACTTAACAAGGAGAGACATGAAAGAAAAACAGAAGGGGCTGGAAGAAAAAGTAAGGCACAACACAGAAGCAGGTCGGGACTCTGACACAGAAAGAGAATGCAATTCACATGAACTTTAAAAAAAAAACTCATACTTTAAAAAATAAATTTTCCTTTGAAAATAGTCTACAAAAAAGTTTGTCTGTTTCTTTTCTCTTGCAGTTCTTCAGCAAATCTGAAATATTCCCTCAAGAGAGAAGTAAAAAATATGGATGTTTTATTTTATATCAGGAGTTATATTGAAAAATGTCATACACTCCAAACTGTAGTATAACTGAAAATTATTTCCTTACCAAATATCACTAGGTAGTAAGGAACATACCTATTGTTTAATTACATGTGTTTTAAGGTTTGTAAATAATTTTATATAACAAAACCATATATGATATATTGACTTAGGTAAAGTTTTATACAAACAACTTATTTAGATGAAGTTTTATTCTAAGTATATTCACAAAGGCAATTAATTTGTAGCCTAACATAAAGAAACTGAAGTCAGTTTCTTTAATTGAAAGATTTTTAATAATACTGTTTGGAAGCTCATCCTGATTTGGCCAGTATTGTCTTACTCTTTTCCATCCTATCCCATTCCAACACAACCCGCTATACTCATTCAGGCTGACATATTTGCCTTACTCTAATGTGATGACTTGGTCTTTTCCACTGTTAATGTATTTCTTCATTTATTCACTCATTCTTGAGTTAGCATGAGTCAGCATACTTTCATTGTGTTCTCGTTTTCTCCTTGTCAATGAGTTAGAAGCTAGCTCAACAAAATCCCTGCCCAAGTAAATAATAACTTAATGAAAGTGATGCATAAACTGAATTTACAGTATAACAAAAATGTGAATAAAATACCACAAGATTGCAAGAGAAAAGAAATTCTGAACTGCACTCAGCTGGGAATAAGACTCAGAGGAAGCAGTATCCGAGTGGGTCTTAACAATGAGGAGAAGCATAGCAAAAGACTTTAATATGGCTGAGGCATTGACTAGGTACTAGTAGAATACAGAACACAACCTTGATAAACATCATCATTTTGATGATTTTTCCTTAATATTATCCTGGAAAACCTATGGAGTCTGGAGCACTGGTCTCCAAAGACACAAGCCTGTAATATGGCTTAGATACCCATATATATGTCAAAAGCTATTCTTGACCTATAACTTTCAAATAGCATAATAGGAAAAAAGTTAAAATTGTATGTAACTCACCATTCATGAGAGTAAAATGACAATAAGACTGATTCAAAAAACAACTGAAAAGCTAGGATTATGGGTTATAAAATTGGTTACTATCCACCAGGGCTAACACAATCTTTGGGTATTCCACCAGACAGAAATCAGTTATATCTCTCCCAAACAACACCTACAAGCTAACCTCTAACTTTAATATGTCTAGGAGTTTAATCAAATATTAAGTAAATGATGAATCAAATGAAGTACATTCCCCTAAATAATTTTCAGTGCTGTCTACTCTAGTACAACACTGAAAGTATGTATCACCCACTTTTTTACCCTATTTTCCAATTTCGGATGATTTTTCAGACACTGTACATATGATTCTGACTTACAGTCAGAGTTGCAAAGACCTGAACTAGGAGTTTCTATGACCACCCAAACTCAACACACTTCCTCATTCTCATTTCATTAGGTGACAGAGGTTTGATTAGGAATGGCATGGTTGACTCTGGGATTGACGTTATGGGGATTGACGTTATGGGGATTGACGTTATGGGGATTGATGTTATGGAGACATTATAGTCAGGGGCTGCAGGACTGTGGCAGAGGTGAGAAAATGCCTTTGTGGGAGGCATACATCACTAATTCTACTTCTGTCCATTTGTTTTATATAGGATGACAATATATATTTTTACTGATAAGTCTTATGATATAATTATTAAATTCAATCAAATAATGAACTCTCTTAGATTGTCAGGTTTGAACAATTTATTTCCAGAATTATTAAATTAAAAAAAAACATTTGATTACTAATTTGATCACATAAATTACATATATGTCTCTATCATCGTATATATATGTATATACCACATATATTTGACAAAACTGACACAATGATAATAGAAACTTAAAAGTGGTACAAAGGCCATTTAGTTAGCAGTGTGAACCATGAGTATTTTATATTGCATATGGAAAATGATCGAATAAGATTTTTGCAAACTTCCCAAGGTGACCTTGAATCCTTTGCATTTTTTCCAGTAGTAAGATCAGCAACTTTCAGAAAGCAATATCTATTTGAGATATTAAATAAGAATAAATGGGAATTAACAAATTATACATCTCCAAATTAGAATTACTTCTTATGGCAAAGGTCAGACTGAAAAGGGTAATATAAATTCAAATATGAACTAATAATCAGGATCTTGAAATAACTTGGCAGGCACACAGAGTGAACTTTGAAATATGTTTAGTAAGATAACTGGACAATTGATAGCTATATTTGTTTAAGTACTGTAAAGTACAGATTTGTTAAAATCATAGTAATGATTTATACCAGACATGTAATGATATATTAAGGGAGCAGAAAACATTTTAAAGGTAATTGTAGATTACATGCTTACAGAAAGTAGCTATAAATAAACTGATTCCACAAGCACAGTTTCACATGTCAAATAAAACCACCAAAACACATTTTTTCTTCACGCTATCTACCAGTCAAATTGTTGTATATTTCTGACAAGAACAGCATCAACAACAGCATTTGATGAAAATGAAAAACTGGACTGTTTTCCTCCTATTTAAAATGACAATAGTATCATAGAATGCTCAATGAGCCAGGTAAGCTTTCTTGGTGTTTTAAGATAAATTGTCTAACCTGCTTTTTACTCCCCTAATACAATAGCATAAAAGATACTCAATATACTTCCACTAGCAATTTGGATAAATCTGTATAAAAGTTGGAGAACTTGCTCTCAGTTCTCACCTATGGCTTTTCTAGTTTGATATCTGACAAGTTGCTCTTTGTTAACTATGAGAAGGCCATAGTGTATTTTGCCTGGAAGGAAGACTGTGATCATCTCTTCCCAGCTCTGCATTGGGTATATACAGGACACCTAGCTGGATCTTGGGGCTCTGCAAGAGGGAGCATGTAGTTAGTTGAGGAAGGGACTTTGATATTTACTTAGTCATGTCTGAGTAGTGCACCTAGAAAGGAGATGAGGCATGGGGCAGCACTGGCCAGCAGATGAAGGGAAATGAGACTGCCTCCTCTGGATCCTAATGGGCCAGTGAAGTAAAACTGATTGCTGCCCAAGAAAACCACATCTGCTAGATAAGCCAAAATCACCAGACAACTGTTACTAGTACCAAATAGAAGAAAGACAACAGACAAGATTCCTACTCCAATGGCACTCCGTACCATAGGTGGAGAGGATGATGGAAGAGAACAGGGCTGTGGGACCCGAACAATAACCGGCTTCACGACTTTCTTTTTGCCAGACAGGACATCACTCAACAAAGCAGAAGCACTGTTAAGATGGAAAACAGCGACCAACTGAGGGAAATACCCATTAGAAGAGAAAATTCTGAGATCGAGATTACAAATTGGATGGTAATTATAATTTTATTAGAATATTCGAGCACACAACTGCTGGGCTGAATTTACTGAACTAAGACAGGTAATCTATTTTAGGAATTAACAGTGTAAGCCATAGTTAGAGAGCAAGTAGTAAAGAAAAAAAAGAATACTTGCAGTTATAAAACCAAGTCTCATGATTATACATAACATGCAAATATTAAATATATATATGATACATATTCATTAAGTATTATTGTCTTTAAGGTTAGTAAGGATAATCACTTCATTTTGGGGGGTTGCACAATCCACATAGTAGGTAAATTCAAAAGAGAAAACAAAGGCACAACGTGTACGTAGTACATCTGCTACATTCAGTAATATTGAGGAAACATTTTCCTTGTCATTTATGACTGGGTTGATTGTCACTTAATTAAAAGATGGTATATTAAAATGTTTGGTTCTTATATTGAGCTCTGTCTTAACATGTAAGACAATGAAATAATATAAATAATTGATTTTTCCATGTACTGGTGTGGTCAGAGTTTACAATTTATTCATCATGGTTTATTCATCTTATGTAATTGAAAAATTCTTTTCAGAGTATCATGTATTTACTTGTTATTCAACCATAAACAGAAGCAGCCAGAAGTAACAGCTGCTTTAAAAGTAGGGAGAAATTGTACAGGGTTTTTTAAGATAATTTTTTTCTTTCCTTTTTAGTTGGTGAGAAGTTTTAATCCTAAATATGTACAGATGTTACTTTTGCAAGTAGACAGGAAGTAGAAGTTATTGTAATAATAATTCAAAATTTTACAAGTGCAATAGAGGAAATTTATGTTTTTAATAAACTTTTTAACATATAGGCACTTAACCTGTTTCTAAATGTTTATATACCCTAGTGTTTGCTAACTAATTACTGATTAAGTAAGAGGAATGAAGATAAAATTAAAAGACATTTGTTCTTCATGCTGAAATATACTTTATATGCCATGTATATGACATTGGAAAACAGAAGATAAAATCCTGTCTTGATCTTTTCTACTTCTAGATTTTTAGAAATAACTCATTGCTTCAAAACAACTGTTAGTCTATTATAACTTAGTCTCTTCCAATTGTCTTTAATCTTGATGAGTTGATAACATAGAGGTTTTGATGGTGTAAGTGATACTTCATGATTAAATCCATTGTTTGTTACTAGTAAAAGATGCAATTTATCTCAGATTCCACAATTCTCTCCTGATACTATCATTTGCTAAGTACTTTTCAAATCCTACAATAATTCTCATTTTGGCCAATTGTATTTTCCTCAATACCGCTACCTTAGTTCAAACTCTTTCTCACCTGATTTAGTATAATAAACTCTACTGACCTCCTCCTCTCCAGTTTTTCATATATAATTTAAAAATTCTATCCATTGTTGGCAGAATTATCTTAGACTGAGCTCTTATTTTTATCCCAATACTGACACAAAAAGCTACACAAACTTTAAGGTTTTTTTCATAACCAACTCTATATAATATCCATAATTCCTAACTTGAACAATTAGGATGTTACATGATTTATATTTATTCTTAGATCCTTTAGTTTTACCTCGATTACCCTAGAGTCCAGCCAGAAAAAATAGATAAAAATTATTTTATATACACTCACCTGACTTGCTAGATTAGAGAACACACTCCATAAACTATAAATTTTAATGACTGATGTTGATGTGAGTGGAGTTAAATACTTACCATGAACCACTTGTGTTTGCTCTCATACCTATGTCATTTTACTTATAAATAGGAAATTAAGTGATACAGTATACATGCTTTGTCATTGAGGAGAGCAATGGTAGACCTACTTCTCAGAGCCAGTTCTCAGGTGGGTTTGCAACCCAAATTCATACCATCCATGAATTCCCAGGCTCCTCAAAATGTTAACATAGTTTAATATGGCTTCTGGTTGGATGTGCCCAAAATACTTGGCAAAGCACAACAGATCATCTCTGGAGAAACCTGCCATAATCCTAGGCCACACAGAATTTCCTCAATAATTTTCCAATAAAAGCGAGTAGTTTGTAGTCAAAATCTTTTAGCAAGAAGAAAACCACTCACCATGAATGTAATCTAGCCACTCCTCCACCAAGGCAATAGAAACACACCTACAGAAATTACAGATATTTTTTCAAAAACTGCTTTTTGTGCAAAATTGAAAAATGGTCTAAAATAAGAAACAATACAATTTTATTGGGAAGATTTGTAAACAAAGCCAAATGAAATTTTTTAATGTAAAATAAAATGATTTAAATTAAAAACCCCATGAGGGAAAAAACTAGACTAGAATATAGTCACAGTGAGTAATACACACACACACACACACACACACATATGCATAGTGGTATATATTAGAGACTTAGTGAACTGAAGTTTCAGTTTTTATAGATTAAAAGTAGTAGGAACAACAAAGGAAAAGCCAGGGAGCACATTACTTTGTAACTTCATAGTGATACCTCTTATAAGCTGGAGTCCCATCATAAATACCTCTCACCCCCACTTCAAGAATTAAAATAAAAACTGTCTGTCTTAAAGTTTGGTGTTGAAGAAAGTGGCATAAGATACCCAACCATGACAATGAATAACAAGCAGATCCCTACATGAATCTATAATAAACAAAAGCTTCCTGCATCACTTTATGAGTATATGCAAACTTTTCCCTCCTCCTCCCCAGACAGAAAATGTGTGCATGAGAATGGATTTTCTGTCAGTCCCTGAGGTATAACATTCTTATTACTATCAGTTAAACAAACAAGGGCAAAAGAATAGGGAACACCAATAACATTGCTAGGCAGTGTTTAATGAGGGGAAATTCAGAGAAATAGGATCAGACATATTGTACCTATTGTTTATTGCATTCTGTGGCAGCATAGAGTGATTTGTCAGGGCAGAGTGTCAGAGCCTCATACTTTACAATATGTAAGAAGCATCAGTTCCTTCCTCAGTGTAATCAGGAACTACAGAGAAATCCTTCTATGATAAGTCAACACTGGCTTCCATCACTATTCTGCTAACCCATCCTTTATGTTTGGGGTGGCATTCCCTTCTCCAACTTGGTCAAGGTCTTCATTCCCTGCTTTGTGATTGCAGATACTCAACACAGTTTAAGAGTAGTTTCTAGCTTTGATGCAACACTTCAATATATTACCAAGTTGATTGTCTTACATACTTATTTTAGTTTCCATGGGGTGTCCTCAAGTCACAAAAGATTCCTCACTGTCTGAGGCCATCTCTCTCTCTGGAGTGGGGCAGGGCATCCTGTAAGATATCAACATTGAGCAAGTTAGCACTTGCCCTCACTCTTTTTTTAAAACTTTTTTTATTGTTGTTCAAGTACAGTTATCTCCATTACCCGCCCCACTCCCCACCACCCCAGCCATCCCCACTTCCCACCCTTGATCCTACCCTCCTTTGGTTTTTGTAAAAGCAGAATTTGTATGCAGAATGTATCACCCACTGTTTCCAAATCACCAAAATCCTACACAATATAAAGTTTATCCACTTAAGTAAACCTCCTAAAACTTTTCATTCTGCCCAACTAGACACCTAGAGCTATGATTTCCAATTATACAATCTTAATGTGCTTATGTATAAACAATAATGGGAGAGAGAAAAAACATGAAATGCAGATGAGTTTCTATATGATGTAACCTATTAAAACCTAGTCATACAGTTAGAAGCATATATAAAATATATAAGAATATCTTTTTGTACCTGCCTATCAGGAAAAAAATACCAATTTCTCTCTATAGCATCCTACCATATTTTTGCTTGAACTATTTATTTTGGTACCTGGCTCATACTGCCTTGAGTTAGGCAGTTTCAATATATGTCTTGTTTTAAATCAGCTGAAGTATGTTATTTCATAGTAGATTATCTTTATTTCCTTTCAAGTAACTAGCAAATTGCTATGCTACTAGTACATTTTTATTGAGAAACTCAATGAATTTCAAAGTACTACTTGTGCCTTGAGAAGATACTAAACATTGTTTATGAATAATGCATCCTTTCAGTGGATATTGCTCATCAGTACTTAGTATTACAATATATTGGCTAATTTCTGATCAAAATAATAGCTCAATTAAGATTTGTTGTCCACAACAGAGGAATGAATGAATACTTGGAATTTTACTAATCCAAACATAGACTAAAAACATGGTTGTCAATATGTATCTATTGAATAATTAACTGATTGACCCTAAGTAATTAATATAGCTCTTTGTTTCAACTTCATTTAGAAGAGTGATTATAAAGACCAAATCTCAGTACCCTGTACACTGTGAGATTATTATGTCAAAGTGTGTTTGTTGTTACTGCTGCAGCACAAATACTGTATTAGTTTTAGAGGATGCAGTGCTTCCCTAGCAGCATTCCATTAACTCAAGGAGACATGCATATCAACCACTGATACTGGATTTTCAGGTAATAAAAGAAAATGCTAACAAATAATAGGAAGGAAAAATAATGTAACAGACATGAAATGTTAGTTAATAGGAGTATTTCATAGTTTTTGCATATTTATTCTTTGATGAGTGGGAAAACTGGCTCTTATGATGAGTACATTTTCTTATATATATAAATCAAATAAATATACCAAAATAGTTTGTGTCCATTGTGCTCTGGAGATATTTAATTGGATTTACATTGGTGAAATAAGCATTCAGTTGTTAAAATACATTATTACAAATGTAATTTGAGTCTATAACTGGAAACAATCTCAAAAACAATTATTTAAATTTTGTATACTTTGCAATTTAAAGTGTGTTCATATATCTCAAAATCATGTGATGTAAACAGGACTGAAATTAACATGCAAGTTATAAAATTTAGTGGCTTGACCAAAAGCTCACAGACTGTAATGGCGGGGGCAGAGTAAACAAGATCTTTTTAATCTAAATTGAGTGTTCTTTCTATATTTTTCACCCTGTCAAGTCAAGTGAGATAAATCTCATGCTCTTCTTTTTTACTCAGGAATGTGTCAAAAACTTCACTCTTGAGAATAATTAATTCTCATTAATTTATCATTAATTTTTAATTTAGAATTCATTTAAAGTACAATTAAACTCATTAATAAAGCCAAAGCTGATCAAATATAATGGCATCGGTGCAGTAGTTGAAAGTTTTAAAAATTCTGTAAGTAGAGCAATCCAACTACTTATACTCAGTAGCTCAGTGAATAAGATGTCATTATTTGTCTTCAGTGAGGATGGGAAAGAGCTGAACCTGGCATAACTAGTTTTTTATTCCAAAAATAGTTTTTTAAATTAACATTTTAAAACTTTTAAAATAAACGCCCAACATTTTTGTAATAGTTCTTAGAAATAAGAAATTGAATTAAACTGACAGTCATTTTATGCATCTTCTGTTCCTTGAGGGTTAAAAAGAAACAAAATGGAGAAGAATCCACACCTCTAGTGTTATTTTATTTTGGATTTGATGATAAAAAGTTCTTGGCACACATAAAATTGCCACTCCCAGGACACTACTTCAAATAAAAATTGTACTCAGTGTCAAATTGTGAAGCATTTAGAGATTATTTGTTTTGTGACCCAGTCTGCTGTCTAAAAACATCACACATTTAGTAGAGAGGTACATACCTAGAAAGAAAGAAAAGTAGAAAATAGAGAATTTCTTATTTTAACTTGGTTTCCAGTTTCAAAATTAACAATACCGCACTCAGTTTAAATTTTTACTAGCATCCTCAAGTCACTCAGAAACGAAATAACAAAATGAGAGCATTTTCTCAAGATTCACTCCACCAGTCCCAAAAAGATAAGTGTAAGCAGAAGTGGGGGGTGGGGGGGAGACAGCTCAGCCCTATGATGCATGCATGAGAGCAGGGTCACCTTGAACATGTGGGGCCAAAACCCTTATAAACCTTGAGTTTCAGTAGTAAACCCCAACATCACTGCAAGTCCCTCGATTAGCTAATATCCAAAGAAAAAAAGAACTGGTGGAAAGATCTGAATCATGTAGTACATACAAGACTGTATTGGGCTAATTTGATATTCAAGCTAAGAAGATATAAGGTGTCCATTAACAGCCACAGTATAGGAAGTTAATGTTATTTTTTATATGAGAATGCTGAAATTTAAAGCATAATCAATAAAACATACTAAATTTAAAACAGAACTTTCAAAACTTGCCTACGATGATCTATCCAGCAAGTTATGGAACTCAGAAGTGTTCACTTTGGCTGAGGCTTTAGAATCAGTAGAAGTCTCCATGTTTGTTCCATAATTAAAGCAGAGAGACAATCCTCTGTGAGGAAGATAGCAAGCATTTTAGAGTTTTCCACTTCAGCAAAGCTTATTTGATGTTACTTGGAGCTACTGGACTTCCAACAGAAATTCAGGGGAAATATATGACTGAAAATTTAGAGAATAAAGCCTCAGCAATATTCTGGAAGGTGCTAGCCATACCTTACCTTGCTTGCTATAAATAATTTATAACACTTGTGATGAGATTTTCCCAGATATTAAAATTGTATATTGATTACATCATTCTTTTCTTTGACTTTCAAAGAAAAGCTTCTTATACCTTGGAGAGATCAACACCCATGGTTCAAATATATTAGACTTTAGTCTTTACATGATTTTCATTATTATGTCTAACATCTTAATATACTGATGGAATCCCATCCTGTTCCCTAGATTCTACTTTCACTTCCTGCAATGAATTTATATTACATTATTACATTTCCAAGTCACTCTAAGGGTTACTTACCCTTAACCCTAAAGTACTTTGGTGGCTAGTCTACTGCAGAACACTGAATTATATGACTAATTGAAAGTGAGCTTTTTTATTTTTTTTGTTTGATTCTCAATATATTGGCTTCTTTTAAAAACAATTATATACACATTTCTCTATCAGATTTTTAGTTGATTCATTTTCTTCTGCATCAAAATGTTATGATCCCATGTATGTATTCAACTCTTCTCTAAGCATCATATAATTATGAAACAGGATTGCCAGCCCCTAACGTTATCAGAAAAATCCATTAGTTAATTTCTGTAGCCTAAATTGCTTCTATCTTATTAAAACAGTTTACTGTCCACAACAATTCTTTTCCTCTTAGATAATGTTGTTAAGAATATAAGTTATTATACACAGTAATTAAAAAGTGAGTGTGCCCACAATGTGCCAAACACTGAAATTCTGTACTGTGGGAACACCAATTCAGTTTGATTCAATTTGGCACACATGTACTAGATGCCAGGTAAGTGTCAATCACTCTCCCAGGCTCTGGGGACATAAGATAAATAATACAAAGTGCTCATACTAACAAAACTCACAATATAACAAGGAAAAAAACCCACAAAAATTGACCCTGGCACAGCATGATAAGCATTATTAGAGGGGTATGGAGGAAATGTTATAAGAACAAACAAACAAAATGGAGTCAATAAAGTTGACCTTGAGGGGCATTGGGTGGTAGGTACTTTCATAAATGGCATAGAGGTGATTATTATATTTGGTTTTCAAGGTTAAATGGTTGCTGTCTATGTTAAATGGGATAATCGTTCTAAGCAGAGGGAAGAATATGAACAGGGGAAATGAAGGTGAAGTGTAAATGTACAAGGGACTTTTGGTAGGTCTTGGATCAGTTGACTGGCAGGAGAAGAAGCTAGAAAGATGTTGGAGTCAACCATTTAGAACTTCAGATGTCACACTGAAGAGTTGGAAATTATTTTAAAGGCAACTGTATTTGTTTTCTATGCTGAATAACAAATTACTACAATCTTAATAGGTTAAAGTAATATTTTTATGTTATGTCAGAAATCTATGCATGGTTTTAGCTGGATCCTCTGCTTAGAGACTTACAAGACTTCAATCAATGTGTTAACCAGGGTCAGGCCCTTATCTGGAGACTGGACCTAAGGCAGCCGGTGTTTCCCCACTTGGGTAGTTGATGATAGCATTTAGTCCTTTGCCTTTTCAAAATGCATGAAAAGGGGGAGATGAAAGCAAATTAACTAGCACAATGGCGTTTCCTGTAACATAATGTAATTATGAGTGTGATATCCCATCACTCTTGCCCTATTCTATTTGTTAAAAGGAAGTCACATGTCCTACCAACACTCCAGGGGATAGGATTATACAAAAATGTAAACACCAGGGTATAGGGATCATGAGAATGTCCTTAAAGTTTGTCCATCCAAGGAGACAGATTTTTTTTCAGGTGGTAAAATACATATGCATGAGAAAGAAACTAGCATAGCAGTATGAATGGTGGTTTGAAGGTGTAGAGAGATAGAGACACATACATTTTTCCTTTTTTATATTTTTTACTGTGTAAAATAACTCTCCTTATAAAGACTAGTTGTGTTATTTTCTTCCAAAGAAGGAAAAAGGTCATAATGCTTTCTGGGATTTGCCATACACATTTTCCCTTAGAAAGAAAAGGGTAGTACCTTGGAATGACTAAAGGTAGCTTTCCTTAGAAAAGAGAGGACCAGGAGAGGAGACCCATTGTCCTGATCAATGGGATAAAACTAGATTCTTTTATGTTTCAAAGGATTAAAATAGATTTCCTGGACAGAAGCAGAGGAAGATGATAAGTCTTTGAGGAAACAGGCAACAAAATGAATTCTGACCTGGTTGCCCTCATTGAGTTTGCAGCCTAGGGAGGCATCACTGGGCACTAACTGAACAAAGAGATGTTATGAAAGGGCACTATTTCTGGCTGAGGAAAAGGAGAGTAATGGAACAGTAAGCAGAAAACCCTGTTTTTATTTAAGTATAAAACACTGTTTTTTAAGCATGCCCTCTGTCTTTCTCAAAGTCACATGCTTCTCTCCCATGCTTACTTTGTGGCAGATGAAATACATTCTCTCCTAGCAACAAAACATGACTCATTATTCTAGCCATACTCCTATTACTTGTGACTTCTGGTGCAGCTTCTCAGACTTGGATGCATAAGTACAATCACCTTGGAAATGCACATATTTTTTAAAAATATGGATGTCTAGTTCTCACTGGTTAATGATCTAAGTGCAGAGATAGACTAGGGCATTGGAAATATTTTTACATTCTTTTAAAAATATATTTTATTGATTTATTTTTAGAGAAAAGTAAGGGAGGGAGAACGAGTGGGAGAGAAACATTGATGTGCTGCTTCTTATGCAGATTAATGCACATCCAACCAGGAGACCTAGCCTGAAACCCAGGCCTGTGCCCTGACCAGGAATTGAACAGGCCACACCAGTCAGGGTGCATCCTTACAGCCTTTAGGCGATTCCAATCTGTAGTCAGGGCTGAGAACTACTGAGCCAGAAATATGGTAGGGTGAGAGTTAGAGGTTATTCTAGACTTGCTGATGTTACTAACAGATGGAGAGGAGCTTCAACTTCTAATTTATAAAGAGGGGCTGGGGTACTGATAAACCCCAGTTAGAGCTGGTAAGAACACATGGTGATGTACTTAGCACTGATATTTTATGAATGAATAGTGGTGTGTAAATGTTTAACAACCAGGTCTCCAGGGGGGAAAATATACCAATTTATAGATTTGATTGTTTTCATGATGTAAATATTTCTAGGATGGTAATTCTTAGATATCAAGCTGATCATTGAATGTAATGTGAGTTGGAAAGAGATACATGACTATATAGTATTTCTATTTTAGAATACAAATGTTATCAATAATTACTTTAAAATAATAACATATAGTAAAATATATTTTAAAAGTTATGTTTTTAGTATTATCTTTCTAATATAACATATTTAATTGTAAGTTTTGATTATTCCTTTTTTCAATAATGGTTTGTTTGAACAACTGACTCAATTCTTGAAAAGATACATATAGCCACTATGACATTTTGTGGGCAGGCTTTAGTATATCACTGTATAAGCCAATTTATGCACAAGTAAAACTGATACTCCAAATACTTAACCACCAGCTTTGCATGGGCACCAAACAATCAGAATGGATGCTGGCTACTATGCCATAGTTGTATCCACAAGTCTTTAAGTGTCTGCAGGACAGATCCTATTCATCACTCATTTTTGTTTTCCTTAGGGCTCTTGCCAACATGCCTTGAGCCTAATAGATGACTCATAGTGGTTTGGAAAAAGTGAATAGCTAAATGAATGAATAAATGGTTGAATAAATTATGGATTAGAAGGACTGACTCTATAGAAGTACCTGTTACTAAAGACTATATTTTAGTAAGCCCCTTTTCATTTTTATGAAAGAGTTTGTGATTGGCTGAGGATTTTTACATAGAAAAAGTAAACAGCATTTTATTTGTTTCTTTCCTTTAGTTATCTTCTTTCCCACAGGTTGAGATACAACATGGAAATAGATGTCCATCCCACCTTCCATGCTCCAGCAAATTGAAATGCCTTCTATTCTCAGACATGTCTAGCTCATGCTGCATCAGACTTGCTTATTTCTTTTTAGCTCTCTTCTTTTGACCTTTTCTTTTCCTTATGTGCCCTTACTCTCTGTCATCTACTTTTTTCCCCAAGATTCAGGAAACCATTTTCTAATCTGTCACATAGAGATGTGTGACATTTTTCCTTGAGCTTCCCCTGTTATTGCTGCAAAATGACATCTAACACTCTCAACAGCCTAATTGTTTATATATCTGCATTTGTTGACATCCCCTTCCCTGTCTTGGGGAAAATGTGAGCTGCTTGAAGGGAGCACCATCTTTGACTTTCCTTATTGTGTGCTTCCAGTCTCCTTTGAGACTTCCTGCTGTGTGTTACACGCTAGCAAACCCCACTGCCCACTGCCAGAGCTCAGGCTCTCTGAAAGTAGAGCCAGTGTGTCATCTACCACTATTCCCATAAGAGAAGTGCAGAGAAGTGCAGGGGACTTTGGAAGCAGACTCCTTAGATAAGAATTTAAACTTCATCATTAATACACACATCATTTAAAACTAATTATTTTCTTCTGCCTCAATTTTCTTATCTGAAAAAATGGTGTTAAAATCATACCATTCTCACGGATTATTAAGAGGATAGAATGAGTCAATTAATTAAAAATAAATATATGTACTTAGAACAATGCCCAGAATGCAGTGAGCACACAATAAATATCACTATTATTATTCTTATAATAAACAATAAAGAATTGCTGAATGAATGAAGAAAAACCATATAATAACAAACCAATAATAGTTAATATCATCAATGGTAAACTTGTTATGTAAGTTTTTTCCCCAAAAAGAAAAATAAATTTTAAAATATATATACCATTTTAATAATATGCAATACTTGAAATTAATATTCTATTTTCTGTTACTCAAAGAAAGTGTTGACTTTAAGACTGTTTGTCTCCTTTGTTCTGAATGTAGCTTCAGGGTCTTTTCAATCTTTTTACCCCATTAGCATGCTTCTGAACCAGACATCGGTGAAAACTTCTTAACAAAGATGTCACCTTTCCTTCTGTTATACCTCTTGCCTTCTGAGATGGATCTCAGCCTGGGGAAATTGTTAGTTTTGATGTAGCTTGAGATGAAAGAGACATGTCAATCTCCTTTAAAGAGATAAATTGAACTGTAAAAGATAATAAGAAGCAAAATATCACCTTTTTAGTTCTTCATCAAAATCAAAGAATTTTGATTTCTGAGAGCACAAGAAATAGATCATTTAGCTAGGACGTGGGAGAATAGGAATTAAGAAGTCCCATAATATAGTAGTACGTTAGTATAGGAGTGCAGAATATATGGATTTATTGTCCCTCTGGAAATATGCTTGGAATAGTTGCATTAAGATTAAACAGTTTCTTAGTTTGAGTTTACCATTACAGACATGTTTAATTTATCTTTAAAAAATGTTTTCTGAGAATTCTCACTTTTAATCCATTTTTGTTTATTTGCTACTAATTACTGAATTTTAGTTGCATAAATTTATTTTTTAATTAAAAAAGTTTTGTTTGCTTGTATTTTCTTTGAAATCATACAACTACTTGCACTGACATACTAGAAGAAATTGCTTTTTCTTAATACAAGATATAATTTGGCTGTAACTCACCAGTAGGAAAAAATAAAACCACTCTAAGAAATCCCATTAAATTCAAATGATCAATTTTTATTTTTATAATTAATCTCTCCTAAAGCCTAAATATCACAATAAAAAATGTGAAATGAAGCACATTACTGAAGATGAAAATTAAATATCTTCTCATACTAAAATGTATGCATTTTAAAAGTCAAATGTTGAGAAGTATTCTTCTTTATTATAACTGTGTTGTTTGCCTACCTGTCCAAAGAGTAAGTCTAACATAAGGAACAACAAAATATTGAGGTAAATTGAGTGGTTTAGGCCATTTTCCAGACATTAAACTAGAGACAGACATTCCAATCCTTCCTATAAAAACTCTTTATATATTACAATAGCTTTCAATTCCTTGAAATTATTATTAAGAAAAATAATATTCAAAGATATATTTCCCTGGGTCCACATTGAACAGGGAATAGTATGAGTGATTTTTCAGATAATCAACAGAAGGCACACTGGAGAAAACGTTCACATTGGAAGGCTACATGCATGTCATGAAACCCAATATGTCCAACTGGTGGGGAGAGGAATGATGCAAATATTCTGATTATCTTTTTTTCTGATTTCTTGGTACTTCATTTATTTTTAAATATTCTCTCCTAGAAGTTTTATTCTTGATTTCTTCCTAACAATTTAGGCAAGGACACCAGCTCTGCACATGCTACAATACTGAGGATTTGTCGCTAGTATGCAGTGTCTCTGTGGGGAGGCTACCCATCTGACACTACCTCCCTCCAGGATCTCGCATCTGTATTTCTGCCTTTTGTAGTATTTTATTTCGCTTCCTCTTTCCCTTCACCAATATCTCACTAAGAAATAAAACAGACTTACTGGCGGGGGGGGAAACTTGTAAGTATATAAATGTCTAATCATTATGTTGTACACCTGAAACAAATATAATATTGTATGTTGACTCTCATGAGAAAATCAGTTAAACTTTTTAAATGAGTAAATAAGTAAAAGAGAAAATACAGGCTGAAAGATGTGCCCAAGGTTACACAAGTAAGCTCTGAGAGACACTGGAGAGTTAGAGCGAATATTTGCTAGAGAAAACTTGAATTCATAGCATATTGCATTATTAATAGGTAAATGCACTTTCTTTGAATATAGACAGTAAAGAGACTTGTTAGAAAATATACAATTTCACAAATGAGCCAGGAATATGACTTTGCCCAAAGAGACACCTGGAGTTAATTGCTGCTCTTTTAAGAAATTAATGGGACACATGTTGAGGGACTGGAATGTGTGGGAGAGTCACTGAGGCAGAAGACTTTCATGTTGGCAACAGCCGTGCCTTCCAGATAGATCTTTAATTGCATAAACATTAGGAACAAGCTGTCGCCTTGTTGGTGCAAACTGTTATTTGGTGTCTAGATACTTGGTGTTTTACCTCCAGTGGACCTCAGATAAATTTAAGGTTTATAGACATGCGGAGGAAATCTTAGCTCTTAGATCAAAGGCTTCTTGCCCAAAAAGCAATTCTAACTAGGAGTTACTGATTCTTCTTTTATCTTCTTCCTTCATTCCTTCTTTTTTCTGCCAGCAGATAACTTTCATAAATGACTTAACAGATCTCTCATAAACACTTAAAAATATAGCTATTTTAGTTACTGTTATTAACAAACTTTAAAACCCAAGTGTTGTGGTCTATTATTAGCACCCATGAGAAACAGAAAAATCAAGGTCAGATTCCTCTCTTGAAGAAGGTGTAAGGTAGTATGAAGTGGATGACATGATGTGTACAACTGAAACGTGGTTAAGCTATAGCACAGAAATAGACAAAGTGTCCTTGGAGCTCAGAGAGGAAAGCTCAAGTCTAGTTGAGAATAGCAAAGAGAGGCACAGCTCAAAGAATTTATCTCTCTCCTTTCTTCTCCCTGGTTTGATCAGAACCTATTTCATAGCACACAGCTACTTTGGGGGAGTTCCTTAATGCAGCATAGTATTTACTGAATATCTGACCAAGTTAAAGTGACTTGCAGACACTAACTTATCTTCCATTGTGCTTCATTCCGTCAAATGAAGGCTTTCCTTCAGAGGAACAATATGCTTCGTCCTCAAAAATCTGCCTCAGTTCAATCCTGGAATTTTAATGTTATACTTCTAGATGGGTCATGGTAGATCTCTCTTATGCCCTTCCTCCTTGAAAATTAATAATGTCAGTTAAAAACAACCACATTTGATAAGTTTGTTGGGCAAGAACCTGGAAGAGCATGGTTGGAAAAAATAATTACAACAAAATATGTGAATGTACTGTGGCTAAGAGATCTTCCCATAATTATTGCCACAATTGAATCATTGCATACCTCCAGGGGGTACAGCACACAAGATACCCTCAAAGTTGACCAATGCAGCAACTCTGGCTGTATCTACTTCACTTAGGCAACAAGTATACATTATGGAAAATCAAATTCATAATGGCTATTTTGATGATATTTGATTGTCACATCTTCAGTTAGTACCACAAAACAAAAAGTGTGAAGAAACCAATTTAACCCCAGTTGATGATGCGTTTGAATTTTATATTGACATTTTGTGGAAGGAAATCATACATCTCAGTGAATTTCTTACTTACTTGAGTTGAAATATGTAAAAGACTAGCCACTCATCCTCAAAAATGTCTTTATAATTGAAAAATTGGTCTGAAGAATTCCTGAAGGTATATTTTATAAATCTATGCTCATGTGTCAACCACTGATGAATGTATACCACACACCATTTGTACACATACCTATTTCCATCAGCTGACTTCTGTTTATTCTTATTTTTTTGTTTAGAGTTTTTATACTCCCTGTATCTATTATCATTATGATGTATATGTATATATGTATGCGTGTATATATACATGTGTATATACACACACGTGTATATGTGTGTATATATATAGTATGAATGGATATAATATCTCTTTATCCACCCATTCATTCACTCAATAAATATTAACTGAGAACCAGTAGATATAAGTCAATGTTCTAGGTACTTGGCAATATAGCAGTGAATAACATATAAAATATCTTTGCCCTCATGAACTGTATATGATTTTATATTCAAAAAGCAGGTACAAATAAAAAATGGATAACCCAATAGCAATAAGTGCTGTGAATGAAATAAACCACACACTTGATGGTGTCATGGGGAAAGGACTAAGTAAAGACACAACATGGAGTTGAGACCTGTGATGCAAGAAGAGACCTTGTTCTATAAAAGAGATGGGGAGAACTGCTGGTGTACTTTCAAGTTAAAGGTAGTATTGAATTTTTGGAGGCAGAACAAGTTGGTTATTCAAGAAACTCCTCAAAAATGTGGCTGAAATATACTAAGGGGGAAATTAGGCAGAAACCATGTCATGCAGGACTGGTAGGGTAGGAGAAGACGTTTGGATTTTTCTTCCTGCAGTGGGAAGCCATCAGAGTGAGATCGTGTGCTATACATGCTTGAAAAAATTCTCCTGGCTCTTGTGTAGAATGTGCAGTTAGAAGGAACTGACTTGTTAGAATGCTATTATGGTCTTACAGATCAGAGATGATCCATTCTGATGATAATAGAAGCAGAAAAAGGTGGATAAATTCAGGTACACATTTTGCCAGTAGGCAAAAAACACTTGCTATCAGGTAGGGTGTGGGGGATCATGAGTAAAAGAAAGGAATCATGAAGATTCCTAGGGTTTTTGCCTGAACAAGTTAATGGATGGAAGTTTTTTAATTTGCTGAGGTTGGTAAAGGCTAGGAAAGAATTAGATTACAGATTGCAGAAATGAAGAATTCTGGGTCAGTAGTATTAGTTTTTATATATCTATTAGATATGCAAGTGGTGATTTCAAGTAGCTAGTTGAATATGTGGAGTCTGGGAGAGAACATCTAGAAGTGTATTTAAAGCCATGAGACCATAGATAAGATCAAATACCCATGGACAACACAGGGCTCCAGAAGAGCCATGGAGTAAATCCTGGGGCAGGTCAATGTCTCACAGGATTGAGATAAGGATGTAATGACAGACAATGTTTACAAAGAGATATGGGACATAAATATGCTTAACTTATTTTTTACAGATTCTCAGTACTATGATAGACCCAATGAGACATTAAAATAAAATACATTACATATAAGAAATAAGGAAGGGATTGGCCTGACTGGCAGACAGTAAATACCTGTTAATATGAAGTCAAACATTCATATTTTCTCTTACTCATAAATCATCAGGGTAATATCATAATCCTATTTTACATATCAGTAAATGAGATACAGAAGGATTTTCTACTTGCTAGATGAAAATTCAAACCCCATACTTCAAAGTTCATTGTTTTGGAATCCTAGGCTCCATATCATTAAGGATCTTATAACACACTTGAGAAACTAACAAGTACAAGAAAGTTAAAAAATATTTCAAGAAAGTACATAGTTGAATACATTAGAAATGAGGTAGTATGTTATACAAGGAGTTAGTCTTTATAGCCAAACTACATATTTGATAATAGATTCGCTAATTAATAGTTTTATAATAAAGCACAAAATTATACTGAATCTGAGATGTTTTATTTGTGTGTATAAATATAATACTTCACAAAGTTATTTTGAAGTGATAACAACAGGTATAAAATAAATTTTACTTTGTTTCTCTTTTTCTGCAATCAAAAGTATCAGTGCTAATTAAATATACTAGCTTTCAGTGTGCAGTGGGTAGGGGCAATTAAGTTCAATAATAATAATGTGTAATATAATCTTATTTTACTAAATGAGTTGGGGAGATGGCTTTGCATAAAGTTAAAAATTGGAACTTCAGGTAAAAAATTGTGTTCTTCTCTATTTGAAAAATGATTTGTTTTAGAATGCTGGCTTGTTTTAGAATACAAACCTGGTTTCCTCCTTTCTTTTTTTAATGAGTTAGGAGAGATATTGCTAGGTGAGTATTATAGGAACCCATGTGTATCAGAGTATTGGCTGGTGTTGCGAGAGGCTGCATTCAGCTTCAGTGAATTTTTTTTTTTTAAGACTCTTTTAACCATTTTGCCCACTTCATGACGGGTGATTTACTTTCTGAGTGCACCTACCCACACCTCGGTGGGTGCTCAGCAGTTTTAAACCAAAAAAAAAAAAAAAGGTATGACCCCTCTGTCCCACCCTCCCTATTCACTCAATCTTGTGCTGAGCAACGTTTTTTGTTTTTTGTTTTTTATTCCCTGGGAAAGTCCTCACAGGGAAACATTTTGCCAATGTGAGAGAGGAAAAACAACAAAAAATAAGGCGGAAGCACTAAAAGGCATCAAAATCAATACATTCAACTGTTTTGAGCAGTGGAAAAAATAGTTTCCATAGGTGTACTGCGTCAAACACAGACTACTTTGAAGGTAACTGAAGTTTAAATATGCAAGAATAAATACACAATTTTTTATAAATACATTCCAGTTGTTCTGGTGTTGCCCATATACTTCTAATGCTAAATTACCTAAAGGCTTTTAAGCTTCACTCATATTACCTTTCCAGTTCTTTTTAATATTCATTAGCCTAAAATATCCTTCAAGCAATATTATCCAAAATATATATTTGCTATTTAAATAATCAGATTGCTTATAATAATGACTAAAATATAGGGTCCAGCAGAAGTAACCTCTGCTTCAGTATGGTTGGTAGGATAATAATATGGGTGTAATAATTTATAGTTTTAATTTAAACATTTTACCTAATATGCCAAAGAGTGTGCTTGGGTGTGATATTGTTATGTTACAGAATTATATGCTTATGATTTTGTAATAAAAAGGGAGTTACTTGTGCCAGACCTTATATAAATTATCAAAATTAATCAATTTTATTTTAATAAAATTAACAATTACACTTAGCACCAATATTCAAATATTATACACAATGTTGGCTAAATGTATGTATATGTTAAATTTGGCATGAAGATACTAAATTAACCAGACACCAAGTCTCTTTTTAATCAATAGCAGATTGCACTATTTTTTTAAGATTTTATTTATTTACTTTTAGAGAGAGGGAAAAGGGAAGAGATAGAGGAGGAGAGAAACATCAATGTGTGGTTTTCTCTTGTACAGCCCCCACTGAGGACCTGGCTTACAAAGAGGCATGTGCCCTGACTGGGAATCAAACTCGAGACCCTTTGGTTTGCAGGCCAGCACTCAGTCCACTGAGCCACACCAATCAGGGCTAGATTGCATTATTAAGTGAAGTTATACAATGGAAGAGTTTTGAGTTAAAGGGTGCTATTTTTATTAATTTATTTATCATTACTTAATTAGCTTTGTTTTTGTTTGTTTTTGATAAGTTACCTGTTAAAATTAACTCATATTAAAGAGCAATTATAAAAATCTTAATGCAATTTTTTTTGTAAATAGATCACTTTAAAACACTGTGACCTAGATTGTTTTCACAGGTACATTTTAGATATGTTTGGAAAAGAGTCGTTAAATAAGAACAAGAGAGCCAGGTACTTTGCTACATAATACAGAAACAAATAAAAGTAAGTCAGGCCTATGAAACCAACTCTCAATCCAGTGATATACCATAAGTAAAAATAATTCACACATTTTCTCCTTGGAGATGCAGTAGGCAGTTCTGTATTAGGCATACCCAATGTGGTAATCATACAGAAGAAAGGCAACTCCTATTGGGAAAGTGAGCAACATTCCCAGAAGTTAAAAAGCTGCCTATCCAGAGGATGAGGGGGAGAAGGGAGGACAAAAATATTCTATTACAGGGGGAGGCATGTCTGTGATTGCTGGTATTGATAGAATATGGAGTTACTCAGATGGTTGGAGAAGTAGCAGCTCACAATCTGCCATTGTAATTTATACATAGTTTACCTTTGTTTTTCTCTTTCAATCTAAATAACAACAATAAAATCCAGTCTTGCTCCTGCAGAAGAACAAAGATACTGCCACATATTTCAAATTTTATTTAGTCTTTCTTGTGTTCTATAAAACTTCCTTTTTTATCACACTTCTGAGTTACAAATATGTTTTGTCTTACATTGTTTGCTTCCCTTCTGAGATTCTATTTTATAATATACATTCCTGCATTTGTGGGTAAGTGGGGGGCGGTGATCACTATGTGTTAAAAATTAGCAAGGGGGAAGTTGCATCCTCCCCATTCCACTTCCAACTACTTTTGAGCAGGGCAATAAAAGGGGGAAAAGGTGAATATCACATCTACTGTCAGTAGTAGTTGGAGGTGGGAAAAACAAGCATGGTTTAGTGGATGACATAGCAGGAAGAAAGAAGGAATCCTATTTCATCCTTTTCTTGATGCTGGGGCTCTCATTCCCTCATCCGAGATTTCAGTGCAGATGGATAACCATGCCCACAACAGCAAAGATGCATTACAAAACACCAGTTCCTCTGAACAGCTTTATTTTACAAGAATCATGGGGTATAAATTTTTATAGTTAGTAATATTATTTGTAATTACATATGTACATATATATGTATTTGTGTATATAAATATATATTTATGATTGCATATTAATATTCAAAATAATATAGTATAAATATTAGTGTGCAATATATACTATTATAGACACATTATGTATATATACACAGTATCTATATATGTGTATTATTCATGTACATATGTGATATATACATCACTAAGAGAAATAAAAGAAGTCAATAAAAATGAGCTTTTACTTATATTTTCAAATTGTTATTATTAGAGCCCATTAGTAACACAAAAGAATTAGTAGAATTTAGGAGTAGAAGGCATTTGAAAGTGTCCTTAATTCCTTCAGACTTCATAGTTCCTAATTAGGTTTGTATCCTGTTGGATAAACTATCAGGTTCTCAGTAGATAATCAGCTAATATTTTGGTGGCTAATTCTGCTGATATGTCTTTAAGGAGTTAAAAAGAAAATGAAATAAGAATTATTTTCTCTATATTTCTAGAAATTCATATTCCCTTAGATATGGATTTAGGAGGGGAGGAATTAGAGAGGCTTTTTGTCCCTTGAACCTAAAAAACTTCTAGCAGATCCACAAAACTGTATTGTTGTGATAATGGATTGCTTGACCATTTCTCTAGATCTTCAAAAACAACCAGTTTTCTTTGTGTCAGCTCCAAGAAAACAGCTTTTGATAATAAAACTCACTTGGCAAATTACTTACAACAGGTGTGTGCATTCTCTATCTTTCCATTTTAATTATTTAGCAATTTCTGGCATGGCTGACTATTCACTTGGGGGAAATTAACAATATTGCTTCCTACCTGCAAAAACATATTCCTCTGTCACTCATTCACTTATTTCTAAACTAACACAAATTAAAAGTGTATTTTGCAAGGAAAAAACTCAATTACGGAAATTCCTGATAGATCTGCTATCAGGTAAAAGAAGAAAATACATAATAAAACTGAGAATATTGATGATGACATGAATGCATCTAAAATCTTGAAGAAGACAATTTTTAATTGAAACTAAATATTTTAAATATTTTTATTTTAATTGAATTAGTTACTAAATTATTTAAATAATACATAGAAGTTCAGATTTAACTCTTTTGAATACATACTTATAAAATCTATACTTTCTATGCAAGTCATTTGGTTCCTGAAATAACATATTTTAGTATATATTATGTTACTGCCCAGTATTGTCTTCACTCAACTTTCTTTTTTCTGTCTAGGAAGTGTCTGGATATTGAACGAGATCATTTGCATTTTTTTCCTTACACTCCTTTCCAAATCTTAAGAATTTGCCAAAATTTAAATGAATTTTTCTTGGCTTAGAGATATTCTATTTAAGAATATTAGAATATTCTTATCAAATATACAGAGAGAAGAGAGAAATCCTGCCTCTATTTTTCCTTCCTCAACTCTACTTCCAGAGCCTCACAGCAGGACTCATCAGCATATTCAGTAGTCCAATCAAAAACCATTAAGCTGAAAGAGAGAGCTGTACACTTACCACCTGAACCAAATTATCAAGACATCTTTGGCATAGGAAAATCTCAGATGTTTGGATAAATCTAGACTTAGATTAAAAACACATCTGGAAGATAACAACTAAAAAAAAACAGAAATATTCAAGAGACAGTTTAATCCTGTGACATCCACATAAACCCAATCTTATCTAAAATTTAAGGCTTCAGAGTACTTTTGGAAAGATCATGAGTTTTTTGGTTTTTGGTTTGTTTTTTTTTACAAAACTAGATTGGAACTAGAAAACTAACATTTGCTGCTTGTAAGATGAACTGAGACCATTACTTAACATTTTTTCCTAGTTTCCTCATGTTTAAAATAGAGGTGATAATTGTATTACTCAGAGTATTTGAATTCATCAAATATAGTAATATGTGTAAAAGAACAGATATTTATTATGTCTTGACTCTTCTTTTATCTCTGGTTGTATGTTCTAATGAAAAATAGGCACTTCCCTGAAAATATCATAGACCATATTGTGTTCTCAAGTAAATTGCCAGCTCTCTTTTTTTCTACTCAGTAACTGGGAGAATAAGTCTGTTGCTTACTCACAAATAGAACTTCCTGACCAAGAATCCTTATGTCTTCTCTAAATCTCTTCATTTTAATGCTAATCATCATTTGTAATAGTCTTCTTTAGTTATTTTTTAAATTATTTTTTAAATACCAAGGTCTTCAAGTTTAACTCAAATATTTTATCCATTATCACCTAGATAAAAATAATCACAATGATAATAAAAATAATTCTAACATTTTCAATTTGTACAGTACTTTATCATCTTTAAAGCATTTCAACATGTCTTGTTGTCTTATTAAATCCTCAGAAAACTCTTGTTATAAAGTCAGATATGAACATCTCTTTTATTGGCTAAAGAAATGGGTGGACTTTGAAATATTCTCCAAATGGCAAAGCCAGAATTCAATTCAGGTCTTTCTAACCTCAAAACTCTTTTGCTATATTATATTGCCTTTCTGAAACAAAAATTTCAATGTTAATTCTAATCATTGACTTTATCTTATAGATTTTTAAACTTATTGACCTGCTGGTGGCCCTTCAAAACTGTTTATGCTGACCTGGCTGGCTTGGTTTAGTGGCTTGAGCCACAGCCTGCAAACCAAAGAGTTACTGGCTCAATTCCCAGTCAGGGCACATGCCTGTGTCACAGGCCAGGTCCCCAGTATGGGACATACAAGAGGCAACAACACACTGATATTTCTCTCCCTCTCATGCTCCTTCCCTTTCCCTCTGTCTAAAAGTAAATAAATAAAATCTTATTTAAAAAAAAACTGTTTATGCCTCCAGAGGCTTCACAGATACCATGTTTTCCCATCAGCATTAAAAAATTTCTATAAAGCAGTTTTTTTTTATCAGAGTGCACACCATTTTTAGAGACATTATAGAAACTCAGGAAGCTATAAGGAGCTGGAAAAACTGTTTCAGAAATACCAGCATATTTTGTTAAGACGCAGGACCTTCTCTCTGCAAAGAACCTCAGTTTTCATAGCTTAATGGTTCTGCCATTGAACCGTTTCTGAGATCATTATCCTGCCCATTTTCCCTCTCCAATTCCCTCTATCAAGTATCCAACTTTGCCTTTGCGGAGTGTTTCCATCACTATTACCCTCCCCATACAATCCATATGACACACACTACAGTAAGCTCCCTTCCTTGCCACACACACTTTCCTGTTTCCTCACATTGGTGGACTAGTTTTTCTGTACTTTGATCCATTCTAGTGTTACCTATTCTGTTTCACTTGGATTTTTTTTTCCTGAGTCTTCAATCCCCAAGCTTCTTTTGTAATAAAACTGCTCTTTTAAAATAAAAATACTCTAACCAAATCAAGTATTTTTCTAGGCAAACATACTCAGTCTTTGCTTCCTTGGACAACCTGTTACCTGACTCCACTGACCACATCCCTTTTAAGAAACCTATTTCCTTGAGATTGTATGTCTTGATTTGTTTCTGTTTTTCCATCTTCAAAGATTGTATTTTTTTTATTTTTAAAGAGAGGGGAAGAGAGGAAGAAAGAGAGGGAGAGAAACATTGATGGTGAAGAGAAGCATTGATTGGATGGTTCTTGCACACCTCCAACCAGGGAATTGGCCCACATCCCAGGCATGTGCCCTGACCAGGAGTCAAACCAGACAACTTTCAGCTTGTGGCATGACATCCAATCCACTAAGCCACAACAGTCAGGGCTGTTTTACCATTTTCAATGTTCTTTCTTGTCTTCTACATATTCCTTTTTTCATCTTTTGAAATCAGTGCCCAGGCCAGCCCACTCTGTTTTACAATATGGGTGCGTGTGCAATGAACCACAGAGCATCTTCACTTAGATGACTCACTAGCAACTAATTCTTAACATGTCCAAAAGGGTGAACATTTTATTAAAAATTAAACTCCTTAATTTTGACCATAAAAAATGTTTCTCTGTCATACAACACATTTTTTTTTCACTAGCGTCATTATTCTTCGGGAATTCTAAATAAGGAAAGAGCTAGTTTTGATATTTTTCTCTCTATTATGCTCTTCATTTACCAAGTCCTACAATTACTTCTAATGCCTCCCTGAACTGTAGTTACACAGAGTGGCACAGCTTTGGACTGATGTGTTGCAACAGCTGCAGATCACTTAGCCAGTGTGCAGCTGGGAAAAGCTCTACTTGAACAAAACCGTGAAAGAACTGTAAAGAAGTTATGTACCATGAAAAGGAAAAAATTATATTTCTCTAGATCCAAGCATTTCTTTTGCATGTAACCTCCACTAGCCAAGCACTTATATAATCTTATGTAGACTTTTCAGAGTTTTTAATGAAAAAAATGAATGACTAATGCAGAGTAAATATTATTTTAAGAAGTATTTTAAGAGGTATATTATATTGCTTTGTCTGAACATACCATAAGATTGTATTATTACTCTAACCCAGAATTCATAAAAGAGAAAATTAGATTGCTTAAGTAAATTTGTCATAGTAACAAACTAAAATCCTCAAATGCAATCTTTTTTCCATGTCAACTTTACTATGCTGGCTTCTAGGTTGCATATCTAAACTTTTATAATTTATGTTTCCTCTGGCAGATGAGAAATTTATTTTCATCAAAATAAAAATATTTTGCTAATGGAATAGCAAAGACAATGTAATGCTTATCTTCTAAACGTCAACTGAAGGCCCCCCAAACACTAGCATTGTTTTACTCATTCAATCTATCTTTTTGTTTCTCCCCCACAAACCCTTGCTCATTCTAGTTTAGTCTTCTTATCATCCTCCATATTTAGGACAAAGTTTCCCAATGCTATGTCTTTGTATACATAATTTTTCTTCCTCAAAATCTCTATGTTCTCTCCTTTCTATGTTAATCTTCTTAATTATTTAAAATGCACTGCAAATTCCACTTTCCCTATGAAGTTATTTATACATGAATATGTTTATCTATAACTATGACTTTCTGCTTATGTGTGTGGATTTGCATTTCTTTTCTTTCTTTTTTTTAAAAAGATTTTATTTATTTATTTTTTTTAAGAGAGGGAAGGGAGGAAGATAGAGAGAGAGAGAGAGAAACATCAATGTGCGGTTGCTGGGGGTTATGGCCTGCAACCCAGGCATGTACCCTGGCTGGGAATCGAACCTGCGACACTTTGGTTCTTAGCCCACACTCAATCCACTGAGCTATGCCAGCGAGGGCGGGTTTGTATTTCTATAACCATGTTCTAAAATGGAAATGCCAGTCACATGTTCATATTTTTTCTTTTAATTTTATAGAAAATACCACAAAAACATTGACATTGAATTCTATGCATAATATTTCATTTAAAGAAAATAATCAAAATTCCATAAAAAGGGGTTTATTTCAGAAATATCCATATATTATTGCAAATATGATATTGTCAGTTATCATTTCCTCTTGGAAAGTCTTAGTTCTCATAATGTTTCATATTTAACACCTCATTCTCCAGCTATATAATCAGTTCTTTGACGTAACTATCATGTGCATATTTGATTTCCTGTAATAAATGCCAAGATCACTGTTAATCTGATAATACATTTAAGGCTAAAAACAATGCAAAAGGGTTTTCTAGGAAGCAGACTGCAACTCCAAAAGATAAATCCACCACATCCTATATCAACCTTCTATGTCAGTAAACTGTCCCAAGAAAAGAAGCAAGTTAAACCAGATATGCAGAAAAGTACATAAATATTTGCAACTAATAAAATTCTAAACTTTATATTTCCATCTCCATCATATTTGTAACCAAATTATCACATGCCTGTGTTTGATGACTATTTTAAGTTAAAAGAAAAAAAGGTAAATCTAAGCAGATTCTCACTGGTTACTTAAAGTTTAAATTCTTACTGTATCTTTGTACATTCAGCCTGTGATTCTCCTAGGAACTGTCCTGGGAGCAGACAGATAAAGCAAGGCCATCTGTCCATTTGGAAGAGATCCCACAATGGACAGACAGGTAGCATTTTGCTCTAGTCACTGACTGAGCCATTTATGGAGGATTTACACATACTGAAGGAAACTATCTGACCAAGCAGCTCAGGATGTACATTGAGAGGATCATACGTAGAATACTCTAACACACATAAAGGCATGTTTTCTGCTGAAATTATTTTATACCATAATATAGTAAATACTCCTATAATATTCCTAATCAGTTAGGAAAGATAGAAGATAAACTTTCAACAAAGAGCAGAATCTCCATGGAAAGCCAAATAAACAACCAATAAACCAACAAAAAAAGCCTACTCACTGTTTAGATTACCTAGGTGTGAAATATATTGAAAGGATTTGTTGCTAAAATGTGAGGTTCTACCAGCAACAAGTAGCTACACAGAAAAGAAAGACAAACATAAGAACCCTAGTGATGAATATAATTATATAATTGTGAACATTTTCTGACTTATTTATAAACTCAGCCATAAAATACACTAAACAATAAATTTTATAAAACATACTGATTTGAGGTAGTAGGAAAGATAATTAAAATAATTATGTGTAACACTTTCTTTCCTATGAAAAGGTAATAAAATTAATGATATTATTTTCAGAGCCACTCAATAAATTACAAATATTATTATCAGCACTGTTGGGAAAGATCAAATGGTACAGCTTTATTCATAGACTGGTTCCCAGAGATTCAGGAAGCTATAAACAGAAAATAGACACCTTTTATCCATGCTACAAAGCCTATATCTAAAGAAATAATGAACAAACTCCCTAGTGGTTTGATTTTATTCAACATTTCAGAATGGAATTCTGTTAGCTTTAAAACAAACTTTTTATTTAGAGAATGTAAGAAATGGAAATAACTTTAGAAATCTTCAAATTTAACCTCTCATTTTACTCATTTTACAGAGTTAGGTCCAGAAATTTAACCAGTGTAAATTAAACACTAAGACCCAGAAGTTTTAGGTTATATATCCAAGGACATACATTATAAGAGAAGGATGATAGTAACCCAAGGCTTATGAATCCCAATTCGGGGTCCTTGCCACTCCTCCATGCTGCTCTTTATATCCTGACAATAAGAAGAGGAAAACAATCCCTGACATCTCGAGTTGGCCTGGCACTCACAGCCTTGTGTTCAGTTGGACATAAACACACTCACAGAACATCAACATCAAACAAGGCTACTCTGTGATGTCAATGAATTAAGACCAAAACAAAAAAATATTCTATAATCATGGCTGAACACAGGCAATAGAATCATTACCTAAGACATGAAAAAGACCGAACAGTTTAACTCTGATTAATTAATATGACTGACTGCTGCTTCTTTACCAATTACATTTTAGCCCCAATTTATTCCTCCTGCCTTAGGGATGATGTTTATTAGATACCAAACCACAGAGTTGTCCCCACTACCTGACAACATCCAATCTAGAACAAAGCCCTGCTTCTGCAAAGTCACTTAACTGTTCAAATCTAAGTTCTTCCTAACAGCCTCTTAGTGAGACACTTTCCAATAGTGTTTTCTTCCTTCTTTTTAGAAGAAAGAAATTTACTCAATTACAAGTAAGTTCCCAATGGTCTTTGACTACAGGACCATGACAGTAAATACAAACCATTTATTTAAAAAAAAAAGATGATCTATGTTGGAATATATCTTAAAGATACTTCAATTATTGGATTAAAACTGCACATATTTAAAAAATTACTTATATAATATCATCACTGCTAATATCTAAGTTTTTCTTACATTTACTTAAACCTAGCAAAGATTACTTGCATAAAACACTCTTTCATCTCTCCAAATTAATACTTTTCTATGAGTTTCATATTGAGTCTTTTATTTAAAAAATTAATTCTCATCATTCTACGTCCAGGCAAGATCAAATAACAGGAACTGAACTTCATGAATTATTTAATTCCCCTCATTTTAAACAAATGAAAGAGAAAAAAAGAACAAAATATATAAAACAGAGGCTCTCAGATTATTGAATATCAGGCAACAAAGACTAGCAATCCCTGACAGATGGTAAATGCTAAAGCGATGCCTGTGCATTCTGCCTGGAGAAAGATTCTAAGCCACAGGGCTGAGAGAGGAAAACCAAGCTGAGTAGACAGAGATGGGAGCTCAGGGAAGCCATGCGGCTAGGATTTATACGACAAAGTCCCATATAGGCGATGGCAACATGAAGAGAGAACTCCAGAGATCTGCACAGGGTCTGTCTCCATACTCATTTGAGTACTGACTATCACATGTGTGACCAACTACGTGAGGCCAGAGGAAGAACAACACATAGCCAGGTAATGCCTGTTCCCAAAAGACAGACTAGAACCTTCATAGCTCATGAGGTATCCATTAGGGTAACAACTGGCATCCTTTTTCCTAAAGGGTCAGGCTTTGTGAGCCCATGGTCTTTGGTACATCTACTCTTCTCCATGGTAGCACAAAACAGCTAGAGAAAGTAAATAAATAAATAAATGGCCGTGTCAATCAACTTTATTTAAAAAATAAGACCCTAGAAGAGTCCTGCCTTTAGTATTAGGGGGGAAAAAATGAATCTGGACTAAATGATTCTTTGGTGCCATGTATAAAGCATAAAATCAAGACCTGAAAGGAACAAAATTGATTTTAACGAACTAAGTTGAATCCCAGTAAAAAGGTCAAGGATATTTTTAGGAATATAAAAATTATTCAGCACAAGAAAATTCACAATATCTTTCACTGAATCTATAATTTCAAAGTATATGAAGACACAAGAAAATATCACTCATAATGAGGAAAAACTTAGTTAACTGAAGCTCAAAAATTATACAGATTACAAGGAGAAAAAATGAACAGAATATCAGTAATCCGTAGGACAACCAAAGAAACAAACTATAAAAGGTAATTAAAGTTTTTGAAGGAGAAGAGAAAGGAATAGAAAATATACCTGCAGGCATAATGACTAGATTTCCCCCCAAATTTTTTAGAAAATATAAACATACAGATCAAAGAAACATAATTAATTTCAAACACACACACACAAAATAAAACATGGAGAAAACTTTGCCAAGATACATCAGAATCAAATTGCTTTATATTGATTATAAAGAGAATATTTTAAAAGCAGCCAGAAGGAGATGCCAGACTACATGGTGAACAAAATAAGGATAGTACCAGTTCACTTCTCAAAATAATACAACTTTCAAGACAGCAACATCCTTTGAGTACAGAAAGAAACAACTCTCTCCCCACAAAATGGAAAAACAACAAACTTCTTAACATAGGATTCTTTACCCAGCAGCACAAAACATGTTAAAAATATAGGCAAAATAAAGAACTTCCAGGCATTCAAATGCTGAAAAAAATCATTACCAGCAGATGTACACTACATGAGGTTATAAAGACAGTCCTTTAAGCAGAAAGAAAATAATACCTTAAATAATACTATGTGGAAACTTGGATCTGAACAAAAAAAAATGGTGAGCATTAGAACCAGTTATTTCATAAATATATATAAATACATGTTAATTATATGTCTCTAAGTACAGTAAATTATTTAAAGAAAAAGCAAAAACAATGTGTTTGACGGTTTATCAGATATTTAGAAGTAAAATATATGGCTAGAGTACAAAAGCTGGAAGAACAGAAATGGAAGTATATTGTTGCAAGGTTCTTGTATGTTATGTCCAATAGTATATCTTTTGAACAGTTGGATACTTTTGAAGGTAGACTTGGATATGTTAAAGATGTATACAAAAAACTTTGTAGCCAACAATGGCAGTGAGGATATAGAAAACCTGGATCAATTATATAATCCTGGGGGGAAGGTAAATTGGTACAGACACTCTGGAAAGAATTTGGTGTTTTTTGATATATAAAAAGCTAAACAGATTGAAAAATCAACAACTCTTCTTGGATCTGCTAGAGAAGAACGAGCAAAGTGCTGCCCCTAAACTGGAGAGACACCCAGGTGAAGACAGGGTGGGGGTCCTGGCTTACTGGAGAAGAGACTCACAAGGGGAGCTGCCACAGAACCAGTGCTGGCGTAGGGCAATCTGAATTGTGACTGATAAATTCTGGGAGGCTCAGTGGGGACAAGTCCGGGAGTTAAGGCTCCAAAGTGATTGAGTCACTCTTACAATACTGTCAGATTTATCCCTAGGACCTTGACTGGGTTCCCATAGTAAATGCATAAGAAGAAGCCCTTGTGCTTCTCTGGCAGAGAGAGAAGCAAAGGAACCATTCTGAATTGTGCCAGAGCACTCTGTTTTCTTAACAAGGCCTGCCCTTGGGAGAAGCTAAGTAATTGCAGCCTAACCAGCTGGGGTTTTATTGAAACCTCACCAACCTGGAGAAGGTAAATACCTATCTCCATGACACTTGAGACATCCTGTCCCATGTAAGGAGGATAAAAATACAAAGCAATATTTTTAAAGTTCACAGTCTAGAGGCATAAGCTCCCCAAAAGACCGCAACCTCATCATAGGACAATAATAATGCATTCTCTCCCCGAACAACTCACTATCCCATTACTAAAGGGTTATTTAGAGCAGTTTATTTTACCCAGTTCACCATGTCCAGCTATCAAAAAATATTAAAAAATGGAATTAAAGGGGAAAAAAGGAAAGAAAGAAAATAGCAACAGCTAAACCAGACATGACAGGAAATTTAGAATTATCACACCAGGGATTTAAAACAACTGTTGTTAATATACTAAAGGCTCTAATGGATAAAGGGGATGTTATGCAAGAAAAATGGGCAATGTTGACAGCAAAAATTGACAGTAATAAAAAGCTAACAAAGAATTTTTTAATGACCTTATAGTTGAATGGACACAGCTGAGGAAAGAATATTTGAACTTGAAGGTCTATTAATAGAAATTTCAAGAACTGAGAACAAAGAGAACAAAAGTGAAAAATTAAAAGGACAGAATATCGAAGGTCCATGAGACAATAACAAAAGTAGGTTTGCAGTTGTTTTCATGGAAAATAATACAATAATTAATGAGTACTAACACAAGAGTAAACTCTATATTTCATGTACTCCAACTGTAAACTTACTTTTGCCCATCCCTGTGTATGCAATTGGATTTCCAGAAGGAGAAAGAAAGGAACAGAAGAGATAGTCAATACATCAGTGACTGAGGATTTCCTCAAATTAAAGTCAGACAACAAAGCACTGATCCAGTAAGTTCAGAGAACACTAAACAATATAAATGCAAAAAAAAAAAAAAACCTATACCTGGACATACCATCTTTAAACTAAAGAAAAAATAAAAATAAAGAAAACATCCTAAAAGAAAGCAGAGGGAGAAAAACACCTTAACTATAAAGAAACAAAAATAAGAATTACATTTTGATTTTTCTCAGAAACCATGTAATCAAGAGAGTGAAGTGAAATAATTAAAATGTTCAGAGAAAAATATACAACATCCTAAATGTTACACCTCACAAAATTATCATTCAAAGGTTAAGGAGAAATTAAGACTCTCTCTCAGACAAACAAAAATTGAGGAAATTTGTTGCCAGTAGACCTTCCTTGCAAGAAATGTTAAAAGAACATCCTTAGAACAAGGAAAATGATATAGATTATAAAGTCAGGTGTACATAAAGAAGGGAAGACCATCAAAGAAAAAAAGTGAACATAAAATTAAAACTTTATTTTCTTATTTTAAAGAAATCAACTTATAACAGTTGTGCAAATAATAATAGCAACAATGTATTTGATTATCTATGTGTATATATGTATATATTCAAGTATGGTTATGTGTAAGTAATATGAATGATAGCAATGATAGGACATATAGGAGAGAGAAGTTAAAACTACTTTGTAATTAAAAGCACTCACACTATCAAATAGTAACAAATATAGATGATATTGATCCAAAGATATCAATAATCATTATGTACATCAATGATTTAAATGCACCAATTAAAAGATGGATATTATCAGAGTGGGTCAAAAAATAAGAGCTAATTTTATGTGGTCTACAAAAAACTCACTTTAAATATAAATGCATATAGATTAAAAGTTACCGGATGGAGGAAAACATGCCATGCTAACACTAAAAAAAGAAAGCAGAAGTAGCTATATTAATTTTAGACAAAGCAGAATTCAAAGCAAACTTAAGTTATCAGGGATAAAGGAGGGCATTAGGTAATGATAAATCAGTCACTTCCTTACGGACATACATAATAATTCCATATGTGCACCTAACAAACTAACAATGAACTGTCAAACTACATGAAGCACAAAACTGATAGAACTACAAGAAGAAACAGATGAAATCACTATTATAAATTGGAGACTTTAACACCACTCTCTCAGAAATGAACAGATCCAGCGACAGAAAATCAGTGAAGGCACATTTGAACTCAACACCATGAACTGGGTATATTGGACATTTTTAAACTACTTTATTTCCCCAAGATAAACCACATTCTGGATCATAAAACAGCAGAATAAATATATAAGAATATAAATTACACAATATCTGTTCTCACCACAATGAAATGAAATTGTAAATCAATAAAGATTATTGGAAACTTCAAAAATACATGGATATTAAACAACAAAATTCTAAGTAATACATGAGTCAAAGAAAAAATCTCAAAAAAAATTAAACAATTTTGAGCTGAATAAAAATGGAAACACAACTTATCAAGATTTGTAGGATGCAGTGAAAGCAGTTACTTGGTGGGAAATTTATTGAATTGAATACAAATACTAGAAAAGAAGAAAAATCTAAAATAAATAATCTAAGTTTCCACCTAAGAAAATGATAAAAATAAGTAGAAGTAAAGAAATAATATGAATTAATGTAGAAATCAATAAAATTTAAAACTGGAAATCAATAGAGGAAAATCAATGGAACTACAAGCTGGTTTTTTGAAAAGTTCAGTAAAATTGATAATCTCCTCGCCAAGCTAACTAATAAAAAGAGAGGACACACAAGTTAATAATATCATATATAAAAGAGGTGACATTACTCTAGACCTTATAAACATTAAAAGGATAATAAAGAAAGACTATGAACAACCCTATGCCAACAAGTTGGAAACACAGTTTAAATGGATCAAATCCTTGAAAGACACAATTTTTCAAAATTCAGAGAAGAAATAGACATTCTGAATAGGACTGTGTCTATTAAATAAATTTAATTTAAAAATTAATAACACTCCAAAACAGAAAACACTAGTTTATGAGTTCACTTGTTGTATTATGAAACATTTGAGAAAGAAATTACACAAATTCTCTACAATCTTTTCCAGAAAATAGAAGCAAAGTGATTTTTTTCTTAACTCATTCTATTAGGTAGGCCAAGATGAACCTAATGTCAAAACCAGGCAAAAGCATTATAAGAAAATAAAACCTCAGACTAATATCTCTCATGAGCATAGACACAAAAAATCTTCAACAAAGTATTAGCAAATCAAATCCATAAAAAATATAAAAATAATTATACACCAAGACCAAGGGGGGATTTGTCCCAAGTATGCAAGGCTGGTTCAACATTCCATATGCAACTGAAGTAATCCATCACATCAACAGGTTAAAAAGTAAAAATCACATGATCACATTCAGAAATGCAGGAAAAGCATTTGACAAAATCAAACATCTGTTTCTAACAACAACAATAAAAAAACTAGTAATTTAGGAATTAAAGGGAACTTACTTAACTTGATAGACTATCTACCTGAAAAACCTATGGCTAACATTATGCTTAATGGTAAGAAACTCAAAGCTTTCCACCAGAATCAGGAATAAGGCAAAGATGCCGTTCCTGAGATTTTCAACATATAGGGTGGGAGAGAAGTAGGTTTACAGTTATGAGTATGTGAAACAGAGTTTATTCTTATATTATTATTTATTCATTATTGTATTTTTCCATACAAACTACTTTAAACCCACTTTTGCCCCACCCTATAGTACTGGATGTATTTGTTAATATAATAAACAAGGAAAAGGAAATAAAAGTTATACAGATTGAGAAGGAAAATATAAAACTCTGTTCACAAATGACATGACCATATAACTAAGAAAATCTTAAAGAATTAACAAAAGAAAAAAAACCTTCAGGAACTAAGAAGCAATTTATAACAAGGTTATAAGATGGAATGTTAACATAAGGGTCAATTGCTTTTCTACATACTAACAATAAAAGAGAGGAATCTGAAATTAAAACTGCAATAGCATTTGCATGAGCACATCCAAAAATGGAATACTCATATAAATATAAATCCAATCTAATAATCTAACAAAACATGTAAATGATCTATTTGACAAAAATACAAAACTATGATGAAAAAAATCAAGTCAAAGAACTAAATAAATGGAGAAAGAATCTATGTTCATGTATTGGAAAACACAATATTGTCAAGATGTCAGCTCTTCCCAGCTTGATCTATAGACTCAATACAATCCCAATTAAAATCACAGCAAGTTATTTTATGTATTTTGACAAAATAATTCTAAAATGTATGTGAATAGACAAAAGATCCAGAACACCAAACAGAATATTAAAAGGGAAGATAACAAATTTGTAGAACTGGCACCACTAGACTTCAAGACTATAAAACTGGAGTAATCAAGACAGTGTAGTATCACTCTGGGCCCTCTGTATATCCTCCTTGGAGAAGTGTCTGTTCAGGTCCTTTGCCCATTTTTTAATTGGGTTGTTTGTCTTCCTGTAGTGAAGGCCTATGAGTTCTTTATATATTTTGGAGATCAAACCCTTCTCCGAGGTAAATATATTTGTAAATCATTTGTAAATATATTTTCCCATACAGTTGGTTCCCTTTTTATTTTGCTGATGTTTTCTTTAGCCATGCAGAAGCTTTTTTTATTTTGATGATATCCATTTGTTTATTCTTTCCTTTATGTCCCTTGCTCTAGGGGTCATATCAGTGAAAATATTGCTGCCTGGAATACCTGAGATTTTCCTACCTATGTTCTTCTCTGGGACTTGAAGGTGTTGTGACTTATATTTAAGTCTTTTATCCATTTTGAGTTTATTTTTGTATATGGTGTAAGTCAGTGGTCAAGTTTCATTGTTTTGCATGTAGCTGTCAGATCTCCATACATTTGTTGAAGAGGCTATTTTTATGAAAAAAAAAAAAAAAGACAAATAGGTCAATGGAACAGAACAGAGCCCCCAAAGCAGTCAACTGATCTTTGACAAAGGAACAAAGCCAATACAGTGGAGCAGAGAGAGTCTCTTCAACAAATGGTACTGGAACTCTGAACAAGCACAGAATTAAAAAAAAAAAATGAATGTAGACGCAGACCCTACATCCTTCACAAAAATTATCTCAAATTGGATCATAGACTTAAATGTAAAATGCAAAACATTAAAACTCCTAGAAGGTTACACAGACAAAAACCTAGATGACCTTGAGAGGGAGAATCATTTTTAGATGTAACACCAATAACATGATCCAGGAAGAAAAAAATCAGTAAGCTGGATTTTATTAAAATTTAAAAAACTCAAGATAATATTCAGATAATGATAAAACAAACCACAAATGGGAAGAAATTTTTAGGAAAGGATGTATCTACTAAAGGATTGTTATCCAAAATAAAGAAACCTTAAAATTTAACATAAGAAAACATAAATTTTTATGTCAAAAATTAAAAAGCTTATTTTAAAATCTGTATAGAAATGCAAATAATCTAGAATAGCAAAAAAATTTGAAAAGTATAATGTGGGAGGACTTACACTACCTGAATCTGTGTCTTACTCTACATTACCTGTCAGCATTAAAGTGTGATAGTGGTGTAAATATTGACATGTTATTCATAGAAATAAGAAAATGCAAAAATTGATGTGCACATCTGTAGCTGATTGGCTTTAAGGAAAGAGGACTAGTATATTAATCAAGAGATAATAATCTATGTAAAACATTTAGCACCATGCTTATCACATAAGTGGTAGGTGCTATTTTGTAATGTTCATAATAATTAGTGTCATTATAGTATTTAGTAACTTATGCTCTAGTCCAGTCTACTTGTGTTTCAATCCTGGGTCCACAGCCCACTGGTTATATCACCTAGATGATTACTTTAACTTACACTAGCCTCAGTTTTCCCATCTGCAAAATGAGAGCAATCATAATAGTAAGTACTTCACATACTGTGTTTAAGAAAAATAAGTTAATATTCATAAAGTGTTTGGAAAAAGCCAAGGTCACAGTAAGCACTTAATGAATGTTAGTTATTATTATTAGCATCAGTTGTTGGATAGAAATACAAGTCTGATACAAGTTTATATGTTGGTTGAAGGAAAAGAGAACACATTCATAACAGATTACCCAAAATGCATACACACAAAATAAGGAATTCAGTTACATATTCAAGAGTTTATATTAAAGTTAGTGATTTTAACAAGAAAAAATTATGAGCCTTGACACAATAGCAATCAATAACAGTTTCAAAAATAAATTATGAATTCAAAGTGAGTACAAAATATGAAATTTCTTTCAGATTCTTTCTACTCCTGCATAGAAAGCCCTGACTGTACTAATTGAAGTGCATCTTGATTTTTTCTTTTAACTATGCTATTCACAATTCATCTATAACTCAGAGTAATTGAAACAGAATATTTACATAAATGAAATTGTGCCTCTCAACTTTACAAGCCACCAATTAATTAATGCTAGAGGCAAGACTACTGCTCTTGCTATTCTGAAGAACTGAACATTATTTATGCTTGTTTAAAAATCATATTATGAGCAAGAGGGGAAGTAAACATATAGTATTGCCTATCAATTATAGTACACATAGAATTGAAACATGTTTGACTTTTGTTAAAGTAAATAATTTTATTTTTAGTTAAGACATAGCTAGTGGCTTTGATTTGTGTCCAAAATGATATCAAAGGTCTTATATCACAAAACATGTAATTATATTCCTTGAATAATGTGCAAATATGTGTTCATTTTTTTCCTTAATTTCTATGTTTTGTAAATGCTATTATTAATTCACACTCATTTTTATTTCATGTATTATTTCTTTCTTTCCTCATCTTTTTTTATTGATTTCCTTTTGGTAATTTATTTTGAAACTTTTAAATCTTTTCTTTTTGACAATTTATGTAATATCATGATTTATACCATTATTATTAAGAAAGACAAATTCTCTCTTTGAACAAAGGCTTCTCAGGCAGGTGGAATATTCCATAGACCCCATCATATCTCTCCATAGTAGAGATCTTGGAATTAATAGGCATTGAATTACACTAAATTCTTATTTACAGATCATTCATGTATTCTTTTAGGTAGGCACAAAATAGTTAGGAGGAGATTAGTATAAGAAATGGAGAAGCCAAAGAACTTATATGCATGACCCATGGACATGAACTAAGGGGGGATACTGGAGGGTTAGGGGAGCAGTGCAGGAAGGAGGGTGATAAAGGGGAGGAAATAAATTGGGACAACTGTAATAGCATAATCAATAAAATATACTTTAAATAATTTGTTGTTGCTTCCTCTACCACAAAGTTTTATAAGTACTGGAAAAAGAACAGTGGTCAATCAGAAATCTTTGCTCTCAAAAAACATCTTTCTAACTGGGGACAAAAACAATTAAAAAAAAATAAAAAGAATCATAAATACCAGGATTTGCTAGTGATAAGTGCTAAGGAGAAAAAAATAAATCAGACTACAAATTTTTTTGGAAGTATAGCATTAAATTATCTTATGTTACCTTAAAAACATATAGGTTCACTGCATTTTACTTTTCATAGCCAAAAACAATGATAATATAATTACTATATTGATTCCTTTGAAAATTAAATAAGAATATGTAAAGTAAATCCCAACTGTGCTTGGTAACTAATATACATATGCCCAATAAGTTAAATCTGGTACTCTTATTTTATTATCATTGGGGACACTTTATAATTTATTCTAGTTTAGATATAATTCATTTGATATTTATGAAAGATCTGTAACCTCCCTCATAGTTTGATTCAAAAAATTATTAATATTTAAAAATTCACCCCATATTTAGTATTATCCTAGGTGACTTATTTACAGACATAATCCGCATTCAATAGGTTAATAATGGTCCATCAGTTAACAGTCAGGGTCTCTTGGAAGTTGTAATTAAAAGTATAAGGCCCAGTTCATATTTCCCCACAACTCACTTGTTTGATAGTACAAGTCAGAAAGTGTTACTTATAATTAATATGATGTTATTTGTCCCTGAGTGACATACATATCATAATAATGTAATACCACAAAAAACTCTCCTCATTTCAAACAAAAATATCTGACAATTCCCCTTGAAGTTATTTCATATGAGCTTAACAACAGTCCCTATTGGGTCCTGTCACCTGCTGCCCTCATAGGTACCCCTGCTGTAAAGTCATCTAAGTCTCCCACCACTGTTGCAGTCAGCCACGCCCATGAGAACACAATTGACATCCCTGAGCAAAAATGGCTACACCAGCTTTCTTGTGGTTAGCAGTACTTGAATTTCTTTTTCTGAATGTCCACTCTTTACTTTTATATCTTTTTTATTTTAGGATTATTCTACTAAAAAAAAAGTAGTTGGATTTTTTTAACTCAATGTCTAAATATATGAGATCTCTCTGGGAAAAGCCCAGCCATTGTTAATGTAACAAGAATGGTTTGCGTGTCTTCAGTACAACCTGGCAGCCAAGGAGAGCAGAGTGGAATGCACATGCATGAACAATTGACTTCACAGTACTAGCCAGTAGGGGCAGGAGATGTCCATCTAATGAGTTTAGTGAAACAACATGAAACAATTGTGGAACATGTGCTTTTATTTAACTCGTTTGAAACTGTGATGCCACATTACTTCCTTGTCCACCTCTACTTTATCATCATCATTGCTTAGATAAATCGTATGGAGAAGGAAAGAATGTTAAGAGTGATTACAACACTAAACTGACTTATTTTAAATGAGAAAAGTTATCCTAGAATTAATTAAGTTGTTTTCTGCCATCATTTCAAATGTCAGCTCAAAATAGAGTTTATATTTATAGAAAACCAATTATTTGTTTATGGTTAGAAAATGTACCCTTATTACAGGCTTTTATAATACAGAGTCATGTTTGCAGCTCAGTTCCATTAATTATTGGATGACCTTAGGAATCTAGTATTTCTCAAAGCTCTGCTCAAATGTGACCTTCTCAAAGAATCACTACTTTAACTCTCTACAAATATAGTTCCCTGTCACTAATCATCACTTCTCTTTTTACATTTTTCTTCATAGCACTTATTACTACCTGATGCTATAGGTTCACTTGTTTGTGTATTTTTGGTCTCCCTGTAGAAATAAACTCCAGGAGTGTCTAGACTTTGTGTTGTTTATTGTGTTATTCCTCAAGCAAATCCTGATACAGAATAAAATATTTCAAGATATATAAAAATGAATTTATATATGTATATAATAAAAATGCACAATGAATGATATGCATTAGGTACTAAATATATATAATTATTTTCTTCTCTGGTTTCCCTTATCCTTCTGTCCCAATTATTCCTGAGAAGTGGTTTCTTTATTAATACATCATTTTTAGAGGACAAAGAAAGAGAGGTTCAAATATTTTTCAGAATCTATTCACTGAAATTTTTTTTCACCTAAAAGGAAGGTATCTGAGTTAATTATAATTCTTTTGTTATGGTACATAACCATCTGTGGTCTACACAGGTTGTTTTCTTGTTCTCTCTCTTTCCCCACCTCTCTCTCCCTCTGTCTCCTTTTATTTGCATTCTGCTATTCTACCTCCTGACCCCCATTCCACATTCTTAACCTAGGGAACAATCAATGCTAAAGCATTCACTGTATATTGCTTTGATCTATACCTTCTTTAAAAAAAGTGTGTATTATTATATTGAATTGATGCTTTTTAATTAACTTACATGATGTTTTGCTATACATGTAAATATCTTTTTCCTTTTTCATTTAGCTGTACTTTATTAACATTCAGCCATACCGCTGTGTGCATATCATCGCCACCTCCACATAGTGCAGTCTCCATTCATTTGTTTTTGGACTAACACATCTTATCTAACTACTTTCTGTAAACAATCATTTCCAGTACCAGAGAAAATGGCAAAACAGAAAAGATTCTGCTTAAATGCCCAGTTATATTCATAAAATAAAATGTTTCCTTTAAGGAAATCTCAAAAATTGTGTTGAAGTTTTTTCTTTGGCTAAATTTAGTTTGAGTTACTTTTCAACCACCTCAAACACCTGCTCTTCTATCTTAAATAAAAAGGTGAGTAATTTGTTTTTCATGTTGGCAAGGAAAATTCTTATATTCAGGTGCCTCTGTGTACAAGTACTCAAATCCCTTTTCAAAAGGACAAAAGGATCTGAAGAGGCTTTCTCCTGCTGTGGAGGACAAAAACTCAAGACAGGATACTCTGACAAAAAACTGTGTTGCTTTGCCAGTCTTTAAAATGTCACTTCATGGGTAGCCTGCTGGGCTCAGCTCAGAGCCATGGTGCCAAGGCTGCTAATAAAAAAGAATAAAGGTTAATGAAGACATTGGGTTATTTACTGTCTTGAATAAAATAGTCTTGGTTTAATCTGGATGATTTATTCAAGGCATAAGGTCTTGCCTTTGATTTTTAACATTATATTATTTTTTTCAGTAGGCTGTGAATTTTAATGCTTTTGCAAACAGTCTTATGTTTATTAGATATGCAATTATATTATAAAAATAAATGGAGATATCATAGATGTTGAAATATGATGGCTGACACACATAAAAAATAAAATAATCAATCATTTAGAGAACTCACTTTGCAATTCAGTAAATGAGAATCAGGAACATTAAACATATCTTTTTGTTGCTCATGAACAATTTACTTAAAGAAAATAAATCTAAATATTTAACTGTGGCATTATGACATAGGAAAACTGACCTTTTAAAGAAATGTATCATGCTTATTTTCATACTTCAGACAGACGAAGGCACTGTGGTTTCAGTGAAAAAAAAACAAATTCTGCCATAAAACTAGTTTTCTGTCAAATGGAAGAATGTGCCAAGCCCCATAGCCAGGACAGCATCCTAAAGATTTCAAGTTATCTAAGAGTTAAAACATGCTATTCACCCTCCGCTCAGATTCTGGGAATATCAAATGTGTGAGACACACAAAGTTTAATCCAGACTAAGACTTGTCCAAGTTAAAATATACATGGTATGGAACATTATCTTAATTGTAACAAAGCCTACAGCTGTAGATAATCAGCTCCAAAACCTTAAGTTTCTTCTCAAATAAGCAGTAGATATGAGGTCATTTTTAAAATCAATGTCAGCAATTCCTACATTCCCTATTCTACCCTTACAGAGTAATAACTAAAACAATCCTTATGAAAAAATTAACCTATTTTCCATTTTTATTACTTTTTCTGTTTATAGCATTTTTCTGGTTTCCTAGGTCAATTAAAAATGTAATGAGAAAAAATCTATGGTATCATTTCTTTCTGATTAAAACTGCAAGTATTTAAATACCTTCTAAAGGCAACCTACTTGTTAGAATTACTCAGACTATTCAATCAACAGTTATTTTTTGGGTGGCTAACATCTTCCAGTCACTATTCTAAATATTGAAGTTATACCCATTAAAACATTCTCCTAGAGCTTTTGTTTGAAGCTACATAAAGAAAATACCAAAGATCACCATAAAAACTAACTTCTCAAAAAATACATAAACAGTCTAGAAAAAAACCATGTGTTTTATATAGAAGGTAAAACACAATATTTTTTTTAACTTTTAGGTATGATAAACTCAATTTGTAATCTTTGGTGAAGAAAATAATGTTGATTACTGTCTTGGAGAAGATCAAATAAATATGGTGATTATCAGATCTGTTAAGAATATTTTAATTCTTCTAAATAGAACTATACTTCTAATTTTCTTGAAATTATGAGTAACCTCCTTATTTTCTTGGTCTAATAAAATGTGAATGGAAGTAACACATGAAAGCTTTAGAATGGGATTCACTTTTCTCTTTGCAACACTTGAGGTGGTAGTGTCCCCTCTAATGCAGTTTCCAGAGTAAGGATTACCAGGAGTAAATCTCCCAGCTGACCCATTATAGACATCCGTCTGAGTGAGATAGGAAACTTCGTGCTTAATTTTAGCTGAGTGAGCTATAGCTAATATACAGTAAAATTCGTTCTTTCAAATCTCAGTTTCTTAATCCTAATGTGGATGATGTACTGAAACATAATCCCAGCTTTTTCACATGTAGTTTTGTGTCCTTGATGAAGTTAACTACTTATCTAAGCTTACACTGACTCAGTTTCTAAGTGTTATTTAAATATTACTGATAGAAACAGTAGTAGTCATACTAGTAGTAATGACAGTAATACCCATCTGACAGGGCTGAATTAAATAAAATAGCAGTTTCTTGCACATTGCATATGCTCCATAAAAAAAGACTTCATCTTATTCTTTTTCTAAAAAGAAAAAGATGAAGTGTTTTTCATACATTGAATTGTTTGGGTTGAAAATTTTGATTGATTGACAGTCTCTCAAGAGAAGAGTATATTTATTTCATAAAGAAGATGTTCATTAGATGATCTAATAATATAATGTGTGGTTTTTCAATATTGTTATAAGAAACAGTTAGGCAGAGAAAAAGACAGAGCTGTTTGTAAGATTATGTATTTACTATCTTTCCATAAAAATAACATACCAATGAAATTTAAATTAAAATTAAGCTTTTAATTTAAATGTCAATTCAACTTTACATTTTCTCCTGTATTTTATTTTATTCTGTATTTTATGCAAACATTTTCCACTTACCTTGAATGGTGATTTTTCCACATTTAGAGTTTTCTATCACTCACACTCAATGTTATATAATAGAGAATATTTCTGATGGCTTAAACCAATCTGGTCTATTTTCCATGCTACAGAGTAAAAAAAGTACTCATCATAGATGTATAATACAAAAGTTCTTATTGAATTGATTTACAGATAGTACAAAGAAAAACCAAATGTGAGATGACCATTCAAAAGTAAGTTATTATACAATGGAATACTAACTACTGAGCCAAAAAGAAGAAAGACTTACCCTCTGTGACAGCATGGATGACCCTGGAGAACATTATGATAAGTGAGTCAGAAAAAAGACAAATACCACATAATTTCACTCATATGTGGAATCTAATGAATAAACTGAACTAACAAGCAAAATAGAGGCAGACTCATAGATAAAGACAGGCTAACAGCTTGGGGTGGGAGGTTAGAGGGAGTTGAGGGATCAGACAAAAAGGAAAAAGGACTCATAGACATGGACAACAGTGTGGAGATTGTGAGGGAGGAGAAAGAGAGGGGAGGTGGAAGAGGGTATAAGGGGGACAAATGGTAACAGGAAAAATACAATTAAAAATAAATAAGTTTTACAGTTCCACAGAAAAAAGTTATCACCAAAAATGATAAAATTTCTCAGTTTCTATAACATGATACAAGTTTTGGAAAACTCAGTAAAGACATTTCCCAGGAGCTTAGGGAAGGCATGGCACAATGACCTGTACAATTATGCCAACCAGATTCTTTTTTCCAGTCTCCAACTTCCTTTATACCCAACTCCTTCCCAATTTCAAGATGATTCCTATTTGGTTTTAGTCCTGCTGAACTTTTTACTACTTCTAATAAGCTAATGCTGAATGTTGTGAGAGGAGAGCAATTGGGGAGAACAATTCTAAGATTTGCTATTCAAAAACAGTGTTTTGAACATTCTGAGTTTTCTCAAGTGGTAACAATTCCAAATTAATGACCCTTTCTTCCTCAAATTGAAAACAAATTTAAATAATATTGCAATGTTCACATAACATCATAACTGCAAAAATACCAACTTAAGACATATCACATACAAAAATTAATTTTTAAGTGAAACCAATCTGAATATCTTGAAGAGATTCTACATTAGTACATTAAATATAAATAATCTATTTGAAGAAGTGTTCAATTTCCAGTTTCTTGTAGAGCACAGTGTTGATATTTCTGAGGAAAAATGAGTATCTGAAAGACCAATGTTCTCTATTGATCAAGCAACAGATACACCCATATATGGGAGCAAAGATTATTAAACATCCCCTCACTTTGATCCACTATCACTCCTCAAAGCTATACCAGAAGCATCATTTCTAGAAATAATAAAGTATTCAATCGTCCATAGTTACTGTACATGCCTCAAGCCAAAATGCTAGAATCATAGTCACTGCCTGGGCTCTCTTTGTTCTGTTCTTATTTCTGTGTGCCTGTTCTTTCATTTTATACATTTTCATAGCTAAAATATAAACATAATCTTATGTATAAATATGACAATTTGAAACATTAACTAAATATTCATACCCATGATACAAGATACTAGCAAACTTCCAATTCTTGATTCAACCTTAATTATAATGGTTATTTAAATGTGCTTAACAGTCTTGTAAAAACATTTCTTCTTTATTGGAGGAATCTCTTTGTGTTCAGCATATGTGAATTGAGTAAAATGAATTACTTGAATTTGTTCAAAATCAAGGGTAGTCTTTTCAGTAAAGTCTGACAATGACAGATTTCTGCCCTGTGAAGAGGTGATATAAAGGAGTGACTCTTGATAGACACCATGATAAATAAATTTTAAGTGGATGTCATGGTAACAACATAGTACTGAGATATTCTTTTTCTCTTTTCAAAGATTTTATGAACTTAAATTATTACTGAGCAACATTGGTTTTTATTTAAACATGTATGATTTAACAAAATCCTATTAATATTTATCATTATAAAGACCATACATTTTGATGGTTATAATACCTACCCTGCCTTTTTTGGAAGGATTAGAGATAATATAAAATAACTTGCAAAATATCTTGACATTTAGAAATGCACAAGAAATGGTAACTATTCTCACAAAAGCTACTTTTTTCTATATGGCTTTTGTTTGCATGCCTGATAAATAAGAAAAATGGGAAAGGGGAGAGTTAGAAAGTTAAAAACTGCAATCACATTAACAACTTATACAAAAAAACACTTTAGCTGTGTAATAATGCTATTTGAACAGTTAAGACAGATCCCTTTGGTTATTGCTGTTTACCTATTTGTTCCACTTGCCAGTCCTTCTTTGCCTACAGGATAGTTCTCCAAAGACTTGCATTTGACTATATTGCATATAGATCAGTATGTGAAAACAGTGACTAGCTTGGAAGATGGGTTTCTCCTTTATTTAGATTCACCCTAATTACTATTAAGTGGGACTAAGTGCTGTGATCACTCATTCATCTCAGAAAAAATAGGTTTTTGTTTATTAAATATATTTAAACAGATATATAACAGATTACATTAAACATATATTAAAGCTGTATATTTACTATAAACACTTAGCTAATAAATGATGGATAGGTAAGCAGATATATCTCTGGAAAGATCTATATACACATATTTCACTATTTACATAGTGTGCCAGACTGCAGTGATGTTCCCAGTTCTTCACCTCTCTCTGTATTGACTCCATTTGTACAGTAACTTATCTCTGGCTTCCACTATAGATGGGGCTTGTTTTCCACTGCTTGACTCAAATTGGTCATACATATAGCTTACGTGTAAATGGGATTTCAGCCAACATGATGCAAGAAGAAGCTTATAAAATGCCTTCATTTCTTGCACTTCTGTTGTCACCATGAGAAGGATATGCCCCACCTGGTGCCTGGTCTCAAGAGAAGATGAGAGAGAGGTGAACTAATCAAAACCCAGACAATGCCAGTCTAAATTAGTTAATTTTATTTGCCCTACTACCTGAGAGAGAACTGAACTGAAACCATAAGACCACCAAAAGGAGCCCAGACTAGATCAGCCAATCCTCAGATGACTTGCATGCTTGTGAAAAATAAGTGTTTGTTTTTTAAACCACTGAATTAAGATGGATTGTTACATAGCAAACTTCTTGAAATTTGTTAATTTTCCAGAAGAGGAAATTTTTTTTCTGTTTTCCTCCTAACTTCATTAGAAGTTCTAAGCATGATACAAATCTGTGCACAGCAACAATAAGAATAACTCATTTTAACTCAGGGAAAACTTTGTTAAAATTAGGATTGTGGAAATCAAGTAGATGGGAATTTATGTGGTTAGAATTCAAAATTATATGAAGAAGAAGAGAATGCATTGTGCCTTTAAACACAGATGATACTGGGTGGTACTGGAGTCTACTTCAGCCACTTCTGCCTTACTGAGGATGGAGTGGTAGCAAACTTTTTCTTTATGTTCTGTACTCTTAATCTCATAAATTTATGACTCCCCAAATATAGTCCCTTACATCATTTCACAATTTTATATAAATATTGTTTTTGCTAAAGAGGAAAAAACCTTCAAGTATTGAAGAATGTGTAATCTTGTAAGTCTTACTCGGGAAACTTTAACAATCAATTAGTGAAAATGTGAAACTGTACACACATGAAAAGGGGGCTTTCACCTCCATTCTCCCAGCAGGTCAACAATATTAAGGCTTGCTCTTGAGGAAGGAAATGAGATATTGTACATGGTCATTAGGGGGGATAAAAGGGATAATCATTTGGGATTAATGCTAGTGGCATCGCCTCAAATGAGCAAGGTCAAAACTCGAGTGCAGTAGAAAGGTTTCAATCCATTACCAAAGAGGCAATGACATTGGAGAGACAAATTTAACCAGGGAGTTAAGTAGAAGATATATGAACAGCTATTATTTAAGTCAAAATTTGTAAAATAGGACAAGCAGCCAAGCCAAAGGAGCAAAAAATGCTGCAGTCCCTGTGTGTGGTCGTCTGATACTGCACTGCAGTTTCTAAGAGGTGGAAGAAGAGCACTTGATTCTTGGCATCTTGTACACAGAAAATATATAGCAAATATTGCAGATGATGTGCACTGGCAAACAGCACTGCAGAAGGGAGGGCATGGGTCAAAATATTGTGAATTTTTAAATAATTCATAAGAAAAATCACTAAGAAAAAAATCTCTAAGAAAAAATGAAAAAGCAGCCAAATTTGTGACTTATCAAGCAAAAAAGTTGCATATGCATTGTTACATAGAGATTTGAAGACAGTGGTAATAAGAGAAGTGTTTAGAAAAGAAAAACCTTAATATTCTCTTCCTTATACAATTGCTCCAGCTTGCATGGTTTTAGTTATTAATACAGCATACACATTAGGAGAGGAAGAGATTTATACACACCCCAGAGGAGTCATATAAGTTGTTCTCTGCTTCTCCAGTACAGTTGCAAACCCTGAAGCAGCTCAGTGCACTGCATGTTAATAGGCTTTCAGATATTCTTCAGGAAGTTATCAGAAAAGGGTTGCGATGAGCTCTATTACTGCAATCTGAGTCTCCAGTGGAAGGCATAACAATATGGACTCTGGGAAGCTAACGAATCTCTCCAGACCAAGAGAAACTTGATAGTCTAACACAAAGAAAATAATAACAATATGTTTTGTGACTTATTTTGTGTGTGTTATGCTTCTGGGGGTTAGATATTTCAAAGGGGACTTTTTAAAGATGAAAATAGAAAATCAGGCAGCTTCTTTTTAATAGAAAAGCTTTAATAATATTTTGCAAAAAATAGAAATAGTGTTAAATAGTTACATAAATTTGGCTAAAATATAACATAATTTAACTATTTTTTAGTATCAATTAAGTGAGTCAAAACAATGTAAATATTAGGACAAATTTCAGAACCTAATTTAGTACTATATTGTATAAGCCAAACTTAGTACTATCATGTATAAGTCAAATTTTAACAGAATTTGAATATGATTGTGCCTTTTAACTTCTCCCACCACGTTTAAAGAGCTGAAAAACTGTAACAGTAAGGAATTTTAGCTGACATCTGTCATTTTATCTGGAATCCAAAGTTGGAAGCTCATTCCTTTTAGGGAAATGTCCTGTTTTAATGAGGGTCAGTAGAAAGCAAGCTCTGATTTCACTATTAAAACCAAAGAATTCAGTTGTTTGTCTTGCCCCATCTGAGATAGGGAGAAAGTCTGAGACCTACCCTAGGGGAAAAGTATGCTCTTCCCTAGAGTTTCATATCTAGTGATGGTGCCATACGTACTTGGCTAATTAGTTATAAGAAAGGGAGGAGCTGTGGCTGGTGTGGCCTAATAGATTGAGTGCCTGTCGACAAACCAAAGAGTTCCCAGTTCGATTCCCAGCCAGAGCACATGCCTGGGTTGCAGGCCTGGTCTCCAGTTCGGGGCATGAGAGAGGCAACTACACATTGATGTTTCTCTCCCTGTGTTTCTCCATCCCTTCCCCTCGCTCTAAAAAAAAATAAATAAAATCTTTAAAAATAAAAAGAAATGGAGGAGAGGTAAGTAGCATTGAGTATAATAATCTGGGGTGCATGAGCCTGTGTGCTTCACCAGGAAGCTACAGCTTCATACTCCAGGAACTTGTTCCGGGGCAATAGGGGAGGAGCTTGACCATAGAGGCCTGTCAGTCTAACTAGGGGTGGACTTATCAAAAGCTGGCAAAAGTTTGGGAAGTTGATTGGTTCTTTTGAAAAAGGTCCTGGCCCGTCCCAAACCCAAGCTAGTATAATCTCAGGGGAACAAAGAAGTGCTATCTCTTGCTTGCTCAGTAATGCACTTGCTGCATTCACTTGCACGTTTCTCTCGCTGGAGGCATGAAATCAAGTGGGTCTAGCAGTTACCAGGGCTACAGCAGATTGAGTGAGGATGAGAATAAAAACAGATGAGGCACGTTCTTTCATACATTGCTCTCTTCCAGTTCCACTTAATTTTCCCAGGGACAGACACCTGACCCAGAAAGAATCATTGTTTTGGGATTTTTCACACAGGAGCTTTGTAGGAAATGTGGTCTTTCTCTAACAGAGGTGCCATGAGGTACAAGGTATAAGCATTGCAAGCAGGCATGTCTACCCCACTGGAACTATCTTGAGAAACACAAAGCAATCACACGTGACATACCACAAGCAGTCACATGAAGCACAAGTACTAGGTATGCCCTAGAAATATCCTAATCCTTGGTTTAATTCCATAAACCCCAGCCGCAATCCCGCTATTCCTAAGTCTTTTAATTGCCAACCTACCTTTTTTCTATTAAGTTGAAGTAGAACTTCTATCACCTTAGTTTAAACCAGAGGTCTCCTTCACAACCCCTCCAAAGAGATAAATAAAAATTACCTCCTTTGGTTAAAGTCTAGATGGTGTCTCAGTGAGTCCTTTCTACTCTGCCATCCCTGCTCATGGCAGGGTTCTGGGGCACTTCCAAAAATGAAACTGCCTAGATCTCCACTAAAATAATTTCAAAGTACTACCCCAGCAAGGGTGTTAAAAGCATTTAAAGGTCTTATTAGCAATTCTTTGTAACTCCCCCCATACTTATCTTTATTTTCCCCTTTGGATTTCTTTACCTCATCTCCATTTGATTTTTTTTTCCCAACAGTATATTCTCCTCCTTTCCTAAAACTATTCCTTTATGTTACAAAAACCTCACAGTGAATGTCACTCAGTTTTCATTTAATCATCTTTTCCATTAATCCCTGAGCCCCTCAACAAGGAGTCTCCATCTCCTTTGAATTCTTTGAACACATCCACTGCTCTGTCCTTGCACTTATCAATTCCAGCCAGTACTATTTTTATTTCAATACTGCTCATATTAATCCATGAGTATTTTAAGTAAAGCAATGCAAAAACAAATTGAACCTACTGACAACAGTACACATTGCACCTAATACGTATTCTGTTAATATTTGACTGATTGGTGAAACATTAATAGGAAATTGTACAAAGAATATGAAATCAAGTTATTTTGGCCATAGTTTAACATTTTATCTTTGTGTTAAGAAAGCTGTGTGTTGAGATGAGAGTCACAGAATTTTCTTTTTACTGTCTAGCTTTGAAACATATCAAGTTGTTCAAATAATACACAGGCACAGCCAGAAAGACATTATCCCAAGTAAGCAGAGAGGAGAAAGTGATCATCTCTAAAGGGTGAGAATCTGGGAGGAGAAGGAAAGAACAGGAGAGAAATGGTCAATTTTTATATATTTCGGTTTTGCTCGTTCTTAACTAGAAAAGATTTCTAAAACATAAGAAACAGCTCTGGGGAAACTCATTTTATTTATTACAAGGGTGTTAGTACATGCTGTCCTTTTTTTTATAATGACCTATATGTGAAATTTCTCTCTGTGTAAGTTCCCACAAGATTAAACATCAGTTTTCTTTCTCTAAGGAATAGGTTTTTTTTTCTTTGAAAATTGTGAACTACATAGAAGCAAATATATATTAGTGTCTTTGATTCTTTTTCACACAGTCTATGAACTACTTTAAAAGATATTCTTCAAGTTCCTCCATCTTCACAACGGGGCTATTAATTCCATATTTGGGTGAGGAAACAAATAAAATTATGTAAATAATGCCAATATATATCTTTCACAGTAAATGGCTCAAAGTAAGGGCTTAAAAAAATTAGAAGCCTTTCCTATGTTCTCTTTTATTGTAACATTAATGATGATGATGACTTTAAACATTAAAATATTTGGCAAAATTATGTTATATTGTGTCTGTTCCCAATAAGTTTTCTTGGTGCTGATGTTCTAGAAATTCAAAACCTATTTCAATTATTTTTTAATATTATAGAAGTTGTGAATATATTTTCTTTTCTAATGGCATAGAAGGTCAGAAAAATGATAACACTCTCAAATAAATCTCCTTTTTTTCAGTCAACTATTGTTAATAGATTTTTGTTTTGTTTTAATGATTACCATTAGAACAATATTAAGTATATTTATGTTCCTAAATTTTATGTATAAACTTTAGTCTGTTTCTTGTCCTATTTCCATTTTTAATAGAACTGTTACATGTGGTGTTTTATTGTAATATATCTTGTACTGGTTGGATAAATCTGAGAAGTATAGTAGATTGTATGAAGACATAGAGGCAATTGGGTGGGAAGGAAAGTATAGAAGCATTATGTTCATCTTACATAGATTCTGATTGACAAAATATTATTTTGAGACCTACTTATTAATTTTTCAATTTGCCTATGGCTATCTTTGGGTCAGAATAAAATTATATTTCAAGAAGTCCAGCTTTGCCAAACTTACTCTAAGTTTTTACAGTTCACAGAGATTGTGGTAGTTGAAGCCATCCTGATGTTTGATTTTCTTTTTGAGTCTTTACAGAGAGACTGTAGCCTCCTCTTTACATGTAAGCTGTGTGAGAGGATTGCTTTGTTCACTGTTATGTTGCTGGTACCCAGTACTGTATCCCAATGAGCATGTGTTAAACCAATCAATGTTTCTGTTTTAGAATCGGCTGACATATCTCCTGGTAAACTGTGATGTGTTCAGCATCTCATGATGTTTATTTGCTATATCAACTCACCCATGACTTCTCCACGCTGTTTCCCATCACTAAGATTTCTTCACATCTATTATTTTGAACACATTTTCTTACTGCTCTTATATATGTAAATAAATAAGTAAATAATACATCCATTTATATATAAGTATATATTAATCTTGGGTGATTTTAGAGTTAGTATTAGGTAGAATTAAGTAAATCAGTAGGACTTATGCATCCATATAATTATTCAAAAGAATACTGTATGTACAGCTTTCACTAAATATACTGGCTTCAACTTTCCAGGGCAGAAAAGATTTGACAAATTTCAAAGCACATAAACAATCCCAAAAGAGCTGATTCTCCAACATGTGATAGCATCATTTGACTGAATAATGCAGTAAATAATAGTTTTTTTCAATATTTAAAAATATTTATAATAATTTAATGCTTTGTTAATCAATCTCCATTTAAAATCTGAGGGAATTAACTATATAGAGTCTGGAGATGACTACTGGCTGTTATATTAGTAATAATGGTCTAACATGCCATGCATATTGTAAGCCAACATATGTATACATGCATGCATGCATACATATGTACACATTTTCACATGTACATATGTGCATATGCATAAATACATGTGTGTATTTCTAAATATTTTCTAAATATTAAGCATATATGTACAGAGTTTTCATAAAAATAGTAAAACTTCCTTGAGAAAGAATGAATAATTGCAGCATAGTAAAATCCCCAAAGTGGTTTTATAAACATGTGTCACTGGCGTATTAGGTTAATTACATCACAATGATTCAGAGTAATTTTATAGGTTAGATGTTCTTGGATTTTATTGATAAATATCCTGATTTGGTAGATCTGGGGTGAGGTATATTAATAACTTTTTCTTAAATTATTTTCTTAAAGTTCCCCAGGTTATTATGGTCAGTACTCTAATTTATGAAGCATAAAAAACCATTACTGGAGCTGGGCAGTCCCAGCCTGAACACCAGTGGTTTTGTCACATTTCAAATTCATTCTTCATCTTTAAGTTTCAGGGAGCTATTTTTGTTAGGTGCAAAGAGACCAGGCCCTAAAAAGACTGGCTCTTGTATAAAACATATCAGAGTGACAATATGTTAATGGTCTGTGAGAAGTATAAATATCATTAGTATGCTAATACTTGCCATAGCAAAATATATGGGAGGCCAATAAACATCTGAAAGTTTGGGGTAAATATGACATTAGGACAACCAAGAGATAAATTGAATTTTAATGTTACAAGACTGTCAGATGCAGGTATCTCACATGGGTGATAGTTTTGTTAATGGGACTGGAAATATTCAAAGTTTATTTACTAATGCCTACCTCTCTCCAGGCAGGGTTTATTTGGGCATTAGCAACAATTGCTTTATAATTTTCCCTTCCTTCTTTGCACCCTTAGATTATAAGCCAATCTTTAAGTTGACAGATATTTTCTTCAGATTTTCTAATGCAGTCACTTAGGACACAAACTACAAGGGCCTGGGAGCTACTGTGTTTCCTTCATGTGAATTCAATTATCTAAGCTCTAGTCTATTATGCCTTGAGTTTGTAATTTAATTTTGGGGAAGAAATTTAATTTTTTCTAAGTGTTTCATACTAACTTCAAAATAGCACTCAAGTAATGACATAAAGGCCTGAAGAAGCATAAGGTAGTTCCTATATTCTACCAAGTGTGCATGCATATACAAAAATAACCATCTTTGTATTTTATTTAGACAGGGATTCGGAGCACAATAAGGCAGTAAATTTAAGAAAAGAAGGATCTGCACTAAGAATCAGAAGAACTATGAACATCATCGAATGATAAATGAGACCAAGTTTGAAAAGATGAATTAGCTGCCAAATACATTTGTACATTTTTAAATATACAAACTATCCTTTTAAAATTTCTTTCTACTTAGTAAATTATATTTTCTTAAAGCTACTCATTTCATCTAGATTTTCAAGTTTATTGACAAAAACTTAACAAAGTAATTTCATGATTTTTTGCAAATTTTTCTGTTCTGATGGTGATATTTAACTTAATACTTCTTATGTGTATTTGTGTTTTCTCCCACATATAGTCTCATGGATTATAAATACTCTCAACACCAAAATGATTATCTAGATTGTTTACATGTTTCCATTTTCCCTGTGCATGATCAACACCCCCTCCCACTTGGCCTTTATTCTCCTGCACTGGGAATCAGCAAATGCCCTAAAAAGAATATGGAAACGACATTTTAAATAAATATTTCTTTAAGTGTTTTTCCCCTTTATCTGGGATCTCTGATTCTTTCAAGTAGTCATTGTTGCTATAGTAGTTGTTTTGTGTTTTATTAAGCTTTTATAATTCTTCTTGGCAGGAAGATTCATTTAATGGAAACCACATTTGCACTCTTGCTGTTTTTTAATCTATTATCAATAAGCAACCAAAGCAGTTTTTTCAAAATGGAAATCATAGCATATGTTGCTTACTTCCCAATAGATTCTCTTTGTACTTGTGATAAAATCCCAACTTCTAAAAGGCTTTTCTGCAAGCTGGAGTTTGAAAACTATCCTAATGTCATCTCATCCCTCTTTCCCGTGCTCATTCATGATTCGCTTAATGTTTCTCAAACACCCAATCTCATTTTTTCTCCAGAGCTTCTAGTCTTCCTATTCTCTCTCCTAAAACCCTTTAGTACAATATCTTTTCAGTGTTAAATCTTCTCATTTTTTAAAAAAACTTGGCTCAAAGGCCCTGGCTGGCCATACTCTAGTCACTCTTCAACATGTTTTATTTTTTTTTGTAACATTTATAATATCAAAATTACTTTTGTTTGTTGACCATTTTATTATTTATCTTGTGAGAACAGGAAACATGACTGCTATTTTCTGTGATGTGCTTTTAGCCCTATTGAATACCTGGCACCTAAGTAAGCAATATTCAAGGAATCCTTGCAAAGTGAATGAATAAATGTCATCACTATTTTTAATGTAAATAAGAGTGATAGGTGACAAATTCTGAGTCCCTCAGACTCATAGATAACAGTAATAAATAAATGTGAAGGAATAAATGCTTAAATAAAATAAAGTTTATAGAAACATAATTTAAGCATACCAGCTAGGATCTGATTAGCTCTCTATAATGTGTGTGAATTTAATCAAGTGGTTTAATCTTTTATGAGCTACTATTATTTTCAGCTATAAAATGGAGGAAAAGAAGTTATAACAGCTAAAATTCCCCTTCCAGTTTAAAACGTCATGGTTTGTTTCTAGCTTATTACAATATCCTTTTATACTTTAACAAGAAAGCTTATAGTATGATACAGTCTATTTGTAAAAAATCAGTACATTTGTTTCTTTAGGAATTTTATTGACTATTAATTTTTATAAGGAATAGATTCTCTTTTCATCTCAAGTATCTTTACTGAACACCTATTTTTTAAAAGATTTTTTAAAATTTATTTTTAGAGAAGGAAGGGAGATAGAGAGAGAGAACCGTCAATGTGTGGTTGCTGGGGGTCATTGCCTGCAACCCAGGCATGTACCCTGACTGGGAATTGAACCTGCGACACTTTGGTTCACAGCTCGCGCTCAATCCACTGAGCTACACCATCCAGGGCTACTGAACACCTTTTTATAGCAGTTATATATAACATACAATGTTTTAGATGAAGATCACAAATAAAACATAAATCTTATTATGTAAATGTACTATAAAAGAATGAGTAATATTAAAATGTCCTAGGTATTTTCTACTCTATATGTTGAGCCTGCTGTATTTTACACGAATAATGAATATATTAAAATTGATGACACAATCCTTTTGTTAGAGCAGTTATAAGATAAAAAGACAAAATTTACAAATTGTTAAAAAACCACACATCTCTAACAATAGAAAGATGAAGTTTGTCTCCATTTACATATGTCTCTAGTATCATAAATATTAGATCATATTTTTTAAACTTACTCATAGTTTTGTTTCATGACCCATTGTATAAGCTTTAAGAGGTGCTACTATAAATATAAAAATATTTATGAATTAATTTTCCTATTTAAATTACATAGTCTTCTGGAACAACTGAACTTTCAGCCCCATACTTAAACTGAATGATTTTTTAGCATTTGAGTCACCTACAATGTCTTGGAATATAGATTAATGTGAAATGTCTTCATCTCTGGGAAAGTACAATAAAACTGTCATAGAAATTGGCCTTATGGGTATATTATAATAGAATAAAAGTCTCCCTTTCTAGGCATTAAAAAGTGAGAAAATTAAGTTTCTTTCTTCAAATCTTACCACTCACATAATATAGATTTTTTTCATAAGAGTAATACACTTCAATATATTGAAAGTATTACACACATAGTATTATTAAATCATTAAATTCTGTTGAAGTGTCATATAGTTGTAAAAGAATATTAACAAATATGAATAGGCCTCAAGTGGTATGGTAACAATTAGAACCATGCAAAAATGAAATACAAATAATTTCTTAGTAGTAAATCCCTATTTGCTATGATTACTTCAAACACATTAGGAACACATTGCCATATTTTATGTTCAGTAGAACTTAGTTTTCAAAAGCAAACATTTTATGGTTTCCTATGATTACAAAAATAACTCATTAAAAAGCAAATTAAAACAAATCATATATAAATCAAAAAATGAAAATTATTTGTAGTCCTAATCCCTAGGATAAAAACTCCTTTTAACATTTGGAATATGCCCTTTCAAAACTTATTTTTACAGACTGCAGACATAAAATTCCTCCACAGAGATAAGATGACCACCAGTCATTACTGTTTTAAAGTAAAATCACACATTGAAATAGAGCAGTTTACTAAAGGCACTTAAGTTTCCTTTACTCTGTACTGCAACAGGAAGTATCCAGACCAGTGCTCATTAGTCAGGAAGCAATGGTGTTATTGTAGCGCCAAAGTAAAATCCCATGTTGTAAAAGAGAAGCAAGGTATAAAATGAGATGAGTGAGTCATGATTTCTGTACAGGCAATCATAGGTTTCACACTGCATTATTGAAATCTTACCGTCTAGACAAATTTCATGATGTGAGGATATGTGTGTGTGTGTGTGTGTGTTATACATATTATGTATAATATATAATATATTATATAAAAAACTATATTATACATATATAATTGGTTATTTTCCCTGGCCAAAATAAAGATATAACTTATCTGGTGATTAGTTTGCTAGGAGGTGAACTTTCAGAAATAGCTTGTTTGCAGGTAAGGAGGTCAGTTGGGCTTTCAGCTAAACCCTCTAAAATCAAAATGAAGAAAGTCATGCCTCACCCTAATTCAGAAAATAATTCGTGACAACTATCATTTTATTTATCTTTTGGATGTTTGCCTTAGAAGGGGGAATGGTAAACATAAGTTCAAGTCTCTTCTGCCACACACCTAGTCTATGAATCCAAATGCATAATGCATTTTACCACTGATGGTTTTTACACTAAATAATGTAAATGATGAATTAACTTAAGAAAATTAATGAGGACATCAGATAACAGTCAAGGATGTTAAAGTTCCCTGCACTCCAATTCCAATGTATGTGTGTGTATTGGAGTGGAGGGTGGGTTCCTTGCTAATAAATAATTCACTGGAACCAGCTGGGTGTCCTGAAATTCAACTCAATCCTGATACCATACATCTGGAGATAGCTTCAGATCCCACAAGTTAAGGGTTCAGTGCTACAAGATTGCCCTTAACCCCAAATTTAGATGCTAATCTCAAACTCAGGTTATCATCACCTATGTTTCTGACAAACCAGTTACAGATTGGAGGTTCCAATGACTCTCATCTTGGCTTTAATTTGCTAGAGCAACTCACAGAACTTAAAGAAACATTTTTCTTTTTAGCTTATGGTTTATTGTCAAAGGTTATAATGCAGAAACATCTAAATGGAAGAGGTTCATTGGGCAAGATAGGGGAAAGTGACACAGAGCTCTCCAGGCGCATCACTCTTCCTGAGTATCCATATGTTCACCAACACAGAAACTGTTCAAAACTCATCCTTTTGGGTTTTTATGGAGGTTTCATTACATAGACATGATTGATTATATCATTGGCTATTGGTGGGACCAAAGGTTCCAATCCTCTAATCACATGGTTTGGTCTTCTGACAACCAGCTCCCTGTTGTTTAGTCCTTTTTCTGGAGTTTTGATCTGTTGTTTCATTTGGACCATATGGGGATGCTCAAGGAATTTACTGAGCTCCTCCACAGCATTAAAAAGATCTAGTCAGAAATGAAGGAGTCACTAGTTCAAATAAAGAACAATTTATAGGGAAACAACAGAGAGTGGATGAAGCTGAGAATCAAATCAACGATTTGGAACATAAGGAAGCAAAAAACAACCAATCAGAACAACAAGAAGAAAAAAGAATCCACATAAATGTGAATAGTGAAAGAAACTTCTGCAACAACTTCAAACATTCCAACATTCACATCATAGGGGTGCCAGAAAGAAAAGAAACAGAGCAAAAAACTGGATATCTATTTGAAAAGTAATGAAAGAAAATTTCCCTAATTTGGTGAGGAAAATAGACATGCAAGTCCAAGAAGCACAGAGAGTCCCAAATAAGATGGATGCAAAGAGGCTCACTCCAAGACATATCATAATTAAATTGCCAAAGATTAAGGATAAGAGAGAATCTTAAAAGCAGCAAGAGAAAAGCAGTTTGTTACATGTAGGGGTGTTCCCATAAGACAGTCAGCTGATCTCTCAAAAGAAACTTTGCAGGCTAGAAGGGAGTGGCAAGAAATATTCAAAGTCATGAAAAGCCTGGACCTACAGACAAGCTTGCTCTACCCAGCAAAGCTATCATTTAGAATCAAAGCGTAGATAAAGAGCTTCCCAGACAAGAAAAATCTAAATGAGTTCATTACCAGCAAACCAGTATTATATGAAATGTTAAAGGGATTTATTTAAGAAAAGGAAGATCAACACTATGAACAATAAATTGGCAATAAATACATATCTATCAACAATTAAATCTTAGTTTGTTAAAAAAAACTAAGTAAACAAGAAGAACAGAGATGGAATTATGTATACAAAGAGCATTTTTATGGTTGCCAGATGGGAAGGGTACAAGAGGGAATGGGTGAAGATGTAAAGAGATTCAAAAGTACAAATAGGTAGTTACAGAGTAGCCGTGGGAATGTAAAGTACAGGATAGAAAATGGAGTAGCCATTGCATGTAAAGAACTAACACACATGACTCACAGACATGAAAAAATAGTATGGGGATTGCCTGAGGGAGTGGGAGTTGATGGGTGGATGGGACAAAGGGAGAAATATTTGGACAACTCTAATAGCATAATCAATAAAATTTAATTAAAAATAAGCAAATAAATACATTACAGAAAAGAAAGTAAAAAATAAAATAAGTCACGTTTTAACATAACAAATCACAGCTTTCTTGCTTTCATCATTTAGAAAACCCCGATTTAAGAACTTTGTGCCAGAAATAATAAATAAAGACCAAATATGTGTTTCTTATTATAAATCACATAATCATAGGTGCATTTGTTTAAAACTTTTAAGTCAAATGTGCATACAGAAGAGTGCATAAGTTTCATCAAGTTTTTGCTTTCAAAAGCCAACTGAAACATTGTTTTTTTCCAGCTGCTGATTTTAGTAAAACTAAAAAGAAAAGTAGCCTGAGATATAAAAAATAAATACTTAAACTGACAAGGAGATAGTAAATAATTAACAACTTGTCTATTTTTTTGCAACTTAGTTACTGCCAGTGAATTCATACTGGTAAAAAAAATCCTCATTTTCCTGTTGCTGGTGAAAGTGGGACTTTTTCAAGGGATTATGAGAAAAGCATTTCACAGACCCATGCAAGGAACATCATGGTGTGGCAAGATTTATTCAGGTGGAAATAGAAGGTTGCTCCTGTGTCCCATCTCCATCCATCTTTCCATAGAAAAAGTCCAGCCATGTCTTCAGCAAAGCTAAAACAAAGACCAGTGTTCAGAATTCCTTTTATAAAATATTTATTTATTTATTTATCTTATAGAGAGAGGGAAAGAATGAGGAAGAAACATCAATGTCAGAAGAGAAACATCGAATGGTTGCCTCCCGCATGTCCCCAGTGGAGGTTGAACATGCAACCCAAGCATGTGCTCTGACTAGGAATCAAATGGATGACCTATCACTTTCTGGGACAATGCTAAATCATCTGAGTCATGATAGCCAGGGAAGTATCCAGAATTTCTGTGCTGCTGCACCTGCATGGTTACTATGGCAAGAATGTGCAAACAAATAGGGTGAGCATCAGCAGGGGAGAAAGGGAAAGAGTGAGTGCTTCTTTATTAAGCTGGGTTATATTGTCTTGGGCTTAGGACAGACCAGAAGCTTTGAAAAATAACCAATCAACTTCCCAAGGTTTTGTGGGCTTATGATAGAACTACTCCCTGATCAATTGATCCCTTTCCCAGGTTAGACAGACAGGCTTCTATAGTAGCCATTTTTGTTCCTGTCATGCATGCCAAAAGTTCTTTTATAATATTTGGTTTCTACTGTGCACATATCCAACAGAGGAACTCTGGCCATCAGCTTCCCCAAAGAAATTTCCTGTCTGCAGCAAGGAGACTAATCCTCAGCAGCAGTCTTCCCCTGGAGTGCATACATAAGTCTGTTTATGCTATAGCTTCCTACTAAAGCAAAAATGCTCACTATCCTCAGACAATTAGGTTCAACAATCTCTGAACACTTTGCTTCCCTCTTTATTAATAATTAGCTAACAACCTATGCTAATGGTACCATTGTACAATTATTATGCCTTTTGCTCAGAACACAAAAGCAAAATAGGAGAATTGGTAACACTATAGAATTGCTTTTCATAAGTAAAATTTGCCTCCTATGGATATAATCATAGGTGATAATTTGTGAATGATTACGTAATAGGAACTGAAGCATTAAGTGTTCAAATCATTATAGTTTATAGATCATATTTTGTATGAGTTTTCATTCTTTGATCCTGGGGTGACTTCCTGCTATATAATGAGATTATATTAATTGTGTTAACTTCATTTATAGAAGTGAATACAGTAGACTAAATGGATTGTTCTCCAACATGGTCTTCTATCTTTAAAAATTATCTTAAATATACAATGTGCCACAGTTGTTAGTATTGTCCAAGTGAGCATAAAATGTGAAAAGAATTATTTTAATAGTTTGATCATTCATAGATATCATATGCCATCTTTTATTATGTTCACTTAATTGTGTTTACAAAATTTTTCTTTCATATCTCATTTTATTAAATTATCATTTCTGGATAATATATTTTACCCTTGAGTTTTAACCTTTCTAATGGAGAAAATAATAATACATATATGAACACAGTTAAATAATTAACAATGCATTTCATGTTCTTATAAATAATGCAACCTTATTACATTTTGAGAGAAATGCATTGTCATAATTGCTTAACTTTATAAACAAAATGCAGTTGCCTTATATCATCACAATTATACAACATTGTTTAAGATTCTAAGTATGTGACATTAGAAAAGTAACATATACAGCATAAGTAAATGATTATGTAAATATGCATAAATTTTATAAATAAAAACTAATTATATGTGAAAATCTTTTACACTCTGAACTTAATTCTCACACCAAATATATCTACCCAAAATCCAGAGCTCTGAGTTTTTTCACTATGTTCTCAATGACAAAATAATATCTAAGGCAACAAAAGTTGTTTTTTTATATGGTAGAATTTTAAGATTATTTCAAAAGTGTCTTTTTCTTAAGTACTAATAGTAAAAAATATTTCTAGTGACTATTGACGCATAAAACTATGACTCAAAATACATTATCATGAAAAAATACTAGAGTAAGAATTGGCACACAACTGGAATGAATTCACTGAAATAAAATGTGTTCTCTTCAGTTCTGTTTTATGCTCTATTAGCAATCTCAAATTATCTGCTGGATCAACAAATAAATACTGCTAGATCAACAAATAAATAAATTCTGTTTTTGTTTTTGGTGCTTTATTTTCTGATAGATAGGGGTCAGTGCTAAAGACATTGTTTCATTCTATCTAGTTCTATTCAAGAATAGAAAGCATCATTTGAACAAAAATTTCCCTAAAAATGTTTCTGGTTAGTGTATCTTTTAGACTTGAGTGTGGAAGAGTGAGGGTCAGAATTATCTAGGACAAGGAAACCAATTGGTAGCTACATTCATAATACACATAACCACATACATTGCTTTTATGTAAAAGTGCCTTAAAGAATAAAATACTGGAGAATTATTTCTACTTCTAGTACAAATTGATCAATATTAAAATTATACTTTAATTATATTATAGTGTGGGGTAGGAGGAGTCATGGTTTATAAAAGGAAAACATGCAAATCTAGAGCCTTCTACTATAAATATACCCTCTCTGTTTTGAATACAGTCATACCTCGGTACTTGTGGCTTCAGAACTCATCAAAAACTGGACTTACTGCATTTTGACGAGAAAAACATTTCAGCACTGGCACTTGCTTGGGACTCATCCCACTTGCCAGAACTTGTATGAGTCACGATGCCATCCCTCAAGAGAAAATGCTTCATTGTTCTGTACTCATCAGTTCCTGCAGTCATCCAGAGTCCCGGAATGAATTAATGGTAAGTACCGAGCAGCACTATATTTTCCAAGCTTGCATTTAAATTATCAGTTTAAAGGTATGTGAATTTATTTTCCTTTTAAAGGGTGAAATTGCTTGTATAGTATATGTTAATTGTCATTAATTTTAAAGATAAAAGTTATAATACATTTTGTTTATAAAATATAATTGAACTGTGAATTATGCTTGCACAAAGCACATATAATCAATTTGCTTTCATGACCTAGTAGTGGAACTGTGACACCAAGTCATTGTAAATTAGAACTAGCAAAGAGTTTATACCTGTACCTATATGGCAAGAGAAATTTATTTTCGTATGATGCATAAATTTATTGGTACTAACTACTTTGGGAAGCTTAACCTAAAACTTTATTTTATGAGCACTAGTTCTTGGGTTGGTAATTGCACTTAGTAACCAGCAATTTGTCACATTTTCAGATGTTATGATGACTCTCTATTCTATATACTCTTCAATTATGTCCTAATTTTCACTAAAATATTATTACCTCAATAATTGTTCCTTAGAACATCAGCACTCAGGGCATGGTTGTGTCAATGTTAAGCTTCTGTCCCACATTTACAAAGAATGAGATTAATGCAGAGTTATCCATAAATATTCAAAAACTTTTAATAAGTTTAACTCTTCAGAATTTATCAAAATATAGAGCTGAAAAAAATTAGTGATTCACTAATTCAAATGTTCCATTTGTAAAAAGAGAAAAATATTTCCTAAGAAATCAATTGACTTCCCAAGGAGAGAGGGTTCAGTGTCAGCTCATGCTGAACCAGATGTTGTGATTGCTGGCTCCTGTGGATTCCTACCTGACATCACAGATTCTCCTAATTTAAATGCAAATAATATAGGTAAAGAATAGTTAACAACAAAGCCAATACAAAACCAATACAATAGTTATCCACAAAGCCAATGCAAAACCATTTGCAAGGGAATTGAGAGTATGTATTCAAACACCATTCTGGATAATAAAATTTGCTCAAAAAAGGTAAAGTCAAATGTTTCAACTCTATCTTGCAATTAATATCTGTTTATCCAAATGTCTATATCTAATATAAAGTGTAAAAGAGAGAGGTGAATGAGTGTGAGGGAGAGGCCATTGATTATTATCATCAGGTCTTCTATTCATATTATGTTAGCCAATGGCAAGCAATTGGTTGTTTGTTAGGGAAAGTATACTAAAATAGGAAAAAAATTGTCTTTATCTCTAAAGACATTGACAAGTATTGGTAAAGTGAACCATAAGAATTCTTCTGACAAGGCCTAAGTATTGTCATGGAGGTTGTTTTATCCAATACATTAACTTTGTCCAATATTTCACTTTGCTCTTGTAAATGTAGCACAGTGAAAACTGGAAAGAGATAATGTGCATAAAAAACTATTTCTAATTAAAATTAGAAATAATTCTCCTAAAAAGATATTTCCTAGTATCTGTTGTTGAATATTAGAACATTATTTTTAACTTAAAAGTAGTACAATATGAAAATAAATGTCAATAAAATGTAATTATCTGATATAATGTTCATTACCTAAAGAATTGAAATTAATTTATACTAAATCATTATCATTTTATGGCAGACAGATATTGGGGTTATGGTATCAGTAAACTTTGGGTTCTTTTCATTCACAGATCAGGATCTGATTTTTAATAAATTGAGAAGCTAAGGTCTAACCCTTTCAGCAGCAGATTGGCTTACTAATTATCTTAGTAATAGCTTTAAATTATTATTCAGTGAAGGTCTGTGTCCTACGGTTAGTGGGTCATGATATCTCTCAAGATTCATACATTTTTCCTCTTTCAGTAAATTACCTGCCATCTGCAAATAATTCAAGTTCATTGTTTAACTTTTTAAAATAATATTGATATGATCAGGAACATACTGATGCATTTGAAAGGGTCTAAAAGTAACCTGGGAGACGGAGTAGCTGATTCTTTTTTAAGAGTCATCTACTCTGAAACTAACATGGTAATTTCATATCACAATGTATTATGTTGGTTTCTAAAATTTTTTTTTACTCTGAAATATACAATATTTTTATGGATGGATTTTTACTTTGGATAATAATAAAATTTTCTCACTAACAAAACACCAAATTACAGAGGATGACTCACTAAAATATGCTTTTATGTCACCTCAGAGAGACACTAGATTTGATTTACTGCATTACCTACCCTCCTCAGTTTATTCATCTATAAATGAAAGAAAAAATACTGTATCTTCTTGAGACATGAAAAGCCTGAAGAGGCAATGCATTTTGACCAATTTTCTGAAACTACCATAAGGAAACAATGAGTTATTTTTAGGAATATATATAAATATACTTATTAGAGAAAAAGTTAAACTGATAAAAAGAGAAAAATCTAAAATTTCATGACTATAACAACTGTTATATAAATAATGATTCCACTTTATAATAGAATACTATGAAACCATAAAAATCATATTTGAAAATATGTAATAAGCTGTGAAATATCATAATATGATAAATAATACAAGACATGTCAAAGAATCTAAAACTATTAGATTAGTATATTTTATAGTATTATAAAAAATTCAACTATTTTAAAAGTATATTACATAAACACACATGTATCTGCAACTGTAAATTATAAAAATTTTAAAAAGTAACATGAAGTACTTTAACTCAAAGAAAACATAATTAACTGCTAATAACAGATTTCTTCTACAAAATGTAATAGAGTACCTTGTAGCAGACCAATGCTTTCATCAAACATACCTAAGAAAGGAATGATAATGTAAAATTTTTGACATATCATATACTAGAAAAGTAAGTAAATTATATATATTTAAAAAGAAAATAAATTGTATATTAAGCATAAAGAAAATATAAGGAAGAAAATCATAAACACATAGTAGAAATCAAGTAACAAGAAAACAACTGGGCAAGAAGAAAAAACAATCCATTTGGGACTTGGTTCTTGGAAAATAATAGTAAAATTGATAAACCACTACCACCCTTAAGAAGAAATTATAGAACATACAAATAAATAATTTCATAAAAGTAAAAATAATTAATATATATTACAGATATTATATAAATATTTTTTCCTTAAAAACTCCATCCAATACATTTGAAAATTTAGATGAAATCAAGTTTTTAACAAACAACTCATCAAAACTCACACAAGAAGTAAAAAATCTGTTAGCTTTATATTTATCAAGCAAACGTTTAGATAAAAGAAAAACTTCATTAAGATAAATACCAGCCCTGGTAGCATCATCCATGACTGGGGAATAACTTGTACATAATAAATACTTTAAACCTGACACAAATTTTTACACAGAAAAGAAAGTATAGTTAATAACCTCCTACTCAAAATTTATTCATGGAGCCAGCAGTAAGTCTTGTTATTCACAAACTTAATGAGGACATTAGAAAAATGTTAATTTCTCTCATTAAAATAATATTAGCAAATTAAAGATTAACAAGTAAAACCCAGCAATATTTGGGGAAAATAATAACTCATACTTAGTGGGATTTTTCAGATACATAGGGAAATTTCACATTTCATTTTCAGTGTAATTCACAGGGTTATTTGTAATAAAAATAGAAATATGAAATGATTATCTAAGATACAGGTGGCAAACACAAGGCCCGCAAGCTGAATCCGGCCCCCCACCTTGTTTTTTATCTGGCCAGGGACCTTGTTTCTACCCGTGGCTCTTGCTTAACTGTTAAGGAGTAGTTACATTTATATAGTCCTAAAATTACATTCAGCCCTTTGATGGCAACCTGGAGGCTGATGTGGCCCCCAGTGAAAATGAGTTTGACACCCTGATCTAAGACATCCAGAAAAACTTCTAAAAATCCAGTACACAGTCAATCAGGAATAAAAAGAAACTTCCCCAATTTAATAAGACAATCTAGAAGAAAGGCAGAACAAACATTATACTTACAGGTCAAACATTGAGAACATGACCTCTAAGATCAGTGATGAGATAAAGATGATCACTATTACCACTACCTTTCAACATGGTTGGTAAGTGCATGATGCAGTACACAGATGATGTGTTATAGAGTTGTATCCTTGAAACCTGTATAGTTTTATTAACCTATGTCACCCCAATAAATTCAATAAAAAGAAAATACTGGTAAAAAAAAAAGTCCAGAAACAAGAAGGATAATTATTTCTTTACTACTCTTAAAATTGTACTTTCTACTTATATTTAAGATATACATAAATAAAATTGATTTTCATTTGTTGATCATATACCCAGGGACTATTATATATTTAATTTTAATTTTAATAGTCACGCTGTTTAATCATTTGGAATTAATATTAAATATAATATACATGGGTATAAAGTCAATAAACAAAAATCAATTTTATTTGTACATACCTTAATAAGTAGAAAATAAAATTTTAAAATAGTAACTCTTAAATTAGTATAAAAACATAGGAATAATTCTAACTGCACAAGATCTCTATTTTTTAAAAAATAATTAAAAAATAATTTAAAAAAAACATCTTAAATTATCGAGGAAAAGTAAAAAAGACTCAATAGTATTAGGGCATCAACTTTTCACAAACTGATCCATAGATTACACATCAAAATAATCAAAATCTCAGCAATTTCATGGGAAAATGACAAAATAATTTTAAAATGGAAATAAAAATGCAAGTTTTCAAGTTACTAAAGAAAAAGGAAATGAAGTAAGACTTTCACTGTTAGACATCATGATCTACTACAAAACTAGATGGGTAAAGCAATGGATTAGAATAGCACATCTAGAAACAGATTCACACATCTATGTTTAGCTGAGTCCTGACAAAGGTAAAGCTGTAGTACATTGTAAAATTATACCCTTTCACTAAATGGTACTAGGTCAGTTGGATCATCATCAATAATAAAAATAGAAGTTAAATATAACATCACACCATACAGAAAAAGCAATTCCATCTCTGTTGGTGTTCTAAATATGATAGGTAAACAAGACTTTAAAAAACAATGACAAATTATTAATTACCTTGGGAAATAAAAAGTTTTCTTAAACAAAATATAGAAAGCATTACTTAAAGGGAGAAAATATAATAAATTGCATTAAAATTAAAAATATTTATTTATTAAATAACATAATGAAGAGAGTAAAATAGCACACCACAGACCATGTACATATTTGACAAAGAACTTTTATACACAGAATTCCTAAAATTCAGTAACAATGAGATAGTAAACATAGTTATAAAAGGAGATAAGGAGCAAAAGACTTCAATAGGCACTTCAAAAATAAATGTATCAAAATAGCTAATGGTATATATCTGAGTAGTTGTAAATCTCATTAATCATGAGAAATTCAAATTAATAACGAAATGAGACATCACTACTATAAACCCACTGAATACTAAAAATGAGAAGATTGACAAGTGTTTGTGTGAGCATGGAGCAACTGGAATCCCCTATTCTGCTTGTACTAATATATGTTGACGCAATCACTATGGAAACATTTTTCATAGGATCTAAGTCTAAATACATTCATTCCCTAGACTAGGCAAGTCCTCTTAGAGATAAAAACTTGACAGAAATGTATACATATGTTCAACAAAATACATGAAGTAGTTCAGATAAGCACAATTTACAATGGACAAAACTGAAAACAATCTAAATGTCCATCAAGGGAAAAAAGGATAAATATATCATGGAATATTATTTAATAAAAAGTGAAAAAATTAATGTACAAAAGAGAATACACATCATGACTTCAACTACATACACCTGAAAACCAGGTAAAATTAACCTGTGGTGTCAAAAGTCAGACAGTAGTTATATTTGGGGAAATATACCAAGGAAAGTGACCAAGGGAAGACATGTTGTTAATGCCACTTTTCTCCTTCAGAGTGATGGTTATATGGATAATTTTATGTTGCAAAAAATCCATCAAGCCCTATACTTTCAGTATGTATACTTTATATTTTACATTAATAAAATTTTTATCTTTAAAATGATACTGAAATATGCCCATTTTAGTTTTATTAGAGGAGCTAAATGAAGCCATGTATGAGAAAGCATTTTGTAAAGCTCTGGCACCATTGTTATTATTGCACAGAAAATGTGATTGCTCAGCTATGAAATTGTGGGTTTATAATATGAATTATGACCCAATAAAATTTCACCTTGGACACCCCTGATCTTTTTTCAAATTTTCTTTCTTGGCTCTATTTAGAGAACATCTTGATTCTCACTGAAATTCTGTTTTCAGCTTTGTGAATGCCAAGAAAGACATTTTAATATGTTGTCCCTAGATTAACTTTCAGAGATATGTAACTTTGCTTCTACAACATAAAGTTGCAGGGGGGAAAATGGGGTAAGTATTGCATTAATCTTTAAGATAACTACCTATGTCCAGTTCCTCCACTCTCTTAGGACAAATAAAATTCTGAGCCAAGTAATAACAGAGGAATTGCCTGTGAATATTAAGAGGAGCTTACATTCAGCAAGAATACTCAAAAATCACTATTAGACTCTTTGTTTAGAAAGAACTATAATAGCTTAAAATGGTTAAAAATAAATTTTGGGATCTGAATACATAAGTAAAATTCTAGTTTCACCAGTTACCAGATATATACAATTAACTAATTTTGTTTTTTAACTTTCTGAGGCTCCCTTTTATAAGATGAAGATAATCTAATTAAAGAGTTGTTAGAGAATTAAATTAATATGTGTTAAATACACAGAAAAAATATAGCAAGTGTTCAATATTGCTACTTAACAAATCTGTAATAGACAAAACCTGAAAATTAGTCTATTGACTTGAAATTGGTACTTCTGATTGACATTCAACACTCCTCCTCAGTCACAATCTCTGTCCATCCTGAGATTTTGCTGTCAACTGTTTGTTCATGAGAGTTGTATGCTTATATAACTTAAGCTTGTCCAAAGGTAAGGAACATGAAGAATTTCATGGGGAACTGGGAAGTGATTTATATCACTTTAATTAAATTCCTTTTTCTTGAATTCAGGCATGTCAACTCAGCCAAATGAGAGGGAATCTGGGAAATATAGTCTAGTCATGTATCTAGGAAAAGATAAATGGAATTAAAGGACACCTAGCTAGTTTCTGCCTTAGCCACTCTTTTGTTCGACTCATCCTCCCTTCCAGATAATTATAGTTCTTTAGTAGCTCAGCTGTGAAGGAGTTTATGTAGTCAAAGGTAAGCACTACCTATTTAATTAAGCAAAATTATGTTCCAATTACATTAGATTACATTAGAGGTTACAATTATGTTAAGAGTAAAATGGCAGAAGAAAATGGGTGTATTGGAGTGTGTAGGAGTTAGAGCAATTAAGAGAGCTAATTTTTTATCTTTTATATGTGAGAGTCAGTAATAAATACCTAAAACCCAAAAATTCAAGAAATATTTGTATAAAAATGTGAAAATCACATATATTCCATGCAGCAGTATTTTTTTACCAATATGTCCCCTAGAGCAAGGGATATAAAGGAAACAATAAACAAATGGGATCTCATCAAAATAGAAAGCTTCTGTGCAGCTAAAGCATTAAAATGAAAAGAGAACCAACCATATGGCAAAACCTATTTGCCAATGATACCTTGGACAAGGGTTTGAGCTCCAAAATATATAAAGAACTCACACACCTCCACTCCAGGAAGACAAAAAGTCCAATTAAAAAATAGGCAAAGGACTTGAACAGACACTTCTCCAGGGAGGACATACAAATGGCCCAGAGACATATGAAAAAATACTCATGATTGCTAGTCATCAGAGAGATGCTTATTAAAACCATAATGAGATACCACTTCACATTGGTGAGAATGGCCATCATAACCAAAACAACAAACAACAAGTGTTAGAGAGGATGTGGAGAAAAGGGACCCTAGTGCACTGTTTGTGGGAATGCAGACTGGTGCAACCATGTGGAAAATGGAATGAAATTTCCTCAGAAAACTGAAAATGAAACTGCCTTTTGACCTGGCAATTCCACTGGTGGGATTATACCCTAAGGACCCTGAAACACCAATTCAAAAGAAGCTATGCACCCTGGAAGCAACCTAAGTGCCCATCAGGAAATGAATGGATTAAAAAAAAACCTGTGGTACATTTACACAATGGAATACTATGCAACAGAAAGAAAGAACACCTATCCTTTGTGCACAGCATGGGTGGAACTGGAGAACTTAGCCATTATGCTAAGTGAAATAAGCCAGGTGGTGAAAGACAAATACCATATGATCTCATTTATAAGTGGAACCTAATCAACAAAACATAAAAGTAAGCAAAATATAACCAGAGACATTGAAATTAAGAACAAATTGACAGTAACCAGATGGGAGGTGAGAGGATAATGGGGAGGGAAAGAGGGAAGGGTTTTCAGACACATGTATAAAGGACACATGGACAAAATCAAATAGGGGTAGGATCAAGAGTGGGAAGTGGGAATGGCTGGGGCGGGGGGAGTGGAGAATGGAGACAACTGTACTTGAACGACAATAAAAAAAATGGAGGAAAATGTGACTTTGAATATAAGTAGAAACCAGGAAGAATAGCTAGAAATTGAAAACAATGGCATCAGTATAATAAGAATCCAAAGCAGAAAAGGAAGAGTCAGTGTCTTATTGTATATTACAAAGCTAGTTTTACTATAATCTAGTTTTTACTTTTTAGCCTTTTTTGACCATCATCATGTGCTATTTTGAGTAAACAAAACAGAATTCATATAACCAACAATATTAAGACCATGAGAGATCATCAGATTAGCATATGTGGATTAGCATGAAAGTTAATGACACTTAGTTGATAAAGATCTAAATTCTTGTGGCTTAACAGATGGTAAAAAATGGAAGTCAAATGTGAGTGGTTCAGATAGAGAACAATGATGGAGATCAAATGGAGAAGAGTTAGTATCTTTAGGGGCTGTCTTGATCAACACCAGAACTGTGTGGGTATGGTCATTCCTATTACTTCTTCCAGTAGCACAGTTACACATTCAGAATCCAAGTTGTCTCAACTATCTGACAGTTGATATTCTACACTGGAATATTATGGTGCTTACTCTTCTGTTGACTTTTGTGAACTGGTTTAGGTTGTAGCATTAGTAGCCACCTTTACTGTGCTTCTTAACTTTGGCTGCTTTTAGAATATTGATTCCACCAAACAGGAATACAAAGAAGATCAACATTTTCTAAACTTACTACTTTTAGAACTGGAGGGAAAACATTCATTACTTGAACACTTACTTAGAGTAATTTCAAGTGTGTTTAATATAGACATCAAGAGTAATAGGATAATATTAGAAATGATTTAGGAAAAGTAAACTTGGTACTTAAAGAAGCCAAACAATCGTGCCAAGGTCATAATTCTCAGACTTTTAGTAAAGTCAGACATTGAAGCAGGTACAGAGGGTCACACAATTAAAAGACCAGTGAAATATCACAGAACATACAAACATAAGCCTTTAATAAAGATAAGACATTTAATACAGCAAGAGAAGAAAGCATCAGGCAGGTCTGAGGCATCCAAGCATTTCTTCCAGAGTCCTCTGTTACATAGGATAAACTTCATCTCCACATCACAAATTATGAAAATCACAAATTATAAAAGGGATCAGTCTCAGGGAAACCCACTTATTTACTGGAGGTTATCAATAATCACATTTGCTGTTACCAGAGGGAGACCTGGACTAAGGCAGTTCTTCCCAGCACAGTCTGGAAATGGGCAGTGTTACAAGAAAAGAATTTAAGGGACACTCACATAGAAAGAGTTTTAAGAAATAGTGGCAAGATTTATTAGAGGAAAAAATTGACAGTACACTCCCAGAGAGGCAGAAATCAGTCAGGTTATAGGGTGGCAGTTGCGTGGATTTAGGAGTGTCCCATGCCACTACTTGGTTGCAAGTCTTGTAGGGGTTCTTAGAGTTTAGAAGAATAGAAGGCAAAAAGTAAATGTCCAACGGAAGGAAGGGCACTGACACTCTCCAAGGAGTCCTCACTGGGTTCTTTGTCTAGTTTTCATATATTTTCTTGTGTTTGGGGAAAGAGCAGGCTTTCATTCAAATTACCCAATCACTTTCCTGGATTTTCCTGGGTTCCCCTTCCCCAATTCCTTGCCCAGATTTTCTCAAGCTAGTGTCTAATATGGTCATCGGTTTGGCCTGGGAGGTAGGCCTCCTAGTTCTGCTTCATCATTTGGCTTCTCCTGAGCATTCACCTAGTAAAAAATTTCCCCCGGCAGTCTATCCCCACCTCCCATGGCTTTAAGGCTATCTTTCCTGCCTAGTCGACTGTAAAACTGCTGTTTCCCAACTCAATCAAACTTAACCAGAACCCTCTTCTCTTTCATTAATAACTAACTATTTATTCTGACATTGCCAATTAGACCAGAATTTCTAATCAGATAAACCAAGTTTACACTAGTAAGCCATACATTTAGAATAAACAACTTTAACAAGCTGATATAGGACCCCTCTAGGAAAGTTCGGGCTTAGCACATTCAAATCATTAGCTTGAATATTTCATCACTATTTTGTCCAAGAGTCAATGTTATGGTTCTAGACATCCCTAGGGATAAGCATAGTCTGTCACATGTAACCTGTAAATTAAATCTGACCTGCACAGCCATAAAATTAATCCTAAATTACTTTTTTAAAAAAGAAGGCCATGCTAGAGGTACAATGGAGAACTTTTTATTTCTTTAGATTTGTGGAGCTTACACACACAAATCTGAAGCTACAATTTAATAGGTTATTTTGTATTTTTTATTGTTGTTTTGTTTTTAAAACTTTCTCCATGAATTTAGAACATTGTAATACTAAATTAAAGGAACGGTAAAAATTGCAAAATGGAGTCATCTATGGACATTAAGACAAAAAAAGAGGTCATAGAAATATAAAAACCATTCTTTTATCTTGAAGAGTAAAACATTCTATTTCAGTTTTTAAAAGATCTTGCCATATTCTATATACATAAAAATATGACCCAAAGAGGTAACCATGAAATAGATGCTGAGAGCAAAAAGCTAAGGTTGGTATTTGTAGAAAAATACAGCAACAATGTATTTTTTAAAAATTTATTCTAGGGAGTTCTGGCCAAAATGGAGGCATAGGTAGAAATGCTTCACTTCCTTACACAACCAATAGAAGGATAACAACAAATTTAAAAACAATAAACAACCAGGAGTGCCAGACATTGCATGGAACTCTGACAACCAAGGAGTTAAAGAAACATTCATCCAGACTGGTAGGAAGGTGGAGACGGGAAGCCAGGCAGGCAGAGAGGACTCGCAACAATCCTGCTGATCAAGGGCAAGAAGGGACTGGCTCACCAGGGACCTAAAGACTCAAAACCTCTAGTGGTAAAATACTGTAGGGACTCTGAAAGTGGGAGAAACTCCCAGTCTCGCAGGAGAGTTCGTTGGAAAGTGGGGCTAGAGCAGAGCAAGTAAGTGGCATTGTTCCCTCTCTGACCTCTCCCCAACAGACTGCACCACAATTCAGCAAAGAGGGTTGCCCTGCCCTGGTGAATACATAAGGCTCTGACCCCTTACAACATAACAGGCATGCTGAGACAAAGAAATATGGCCCAAATGAAAGAACAGGTCAAAACTCCAGAAAAAAATGCTAAGGAATGAGGAAATAGACAACCTACCCGATGGAGAGTTCAAAACACTGGAAATAAAGATGCTCACAGAACTGATTGAGCTTGGTCACAAAATGCAGGAAGAAATGAAAGCTACCAAAGTGAAGTAAAGCAAATATTCAGGGAACCAACAATAAAGGGAAGGAAACCAGGACTGAAATCAATGATTTGAAGCAGATGGAAGAAATAAACATCCAACAAGAACAGAATGAAGGAACAAGAATTCAAAAAGATGAGGAGAGGCTGGGGAACCTCTGGGACAACTTTACACACTCCAACATCTGAGTCATAGGGGTGCCAGAAGGAAAAGAGGAAGAGTAAGAAATTGAAAACTTACTTGGACAAATAATGAAGGAAAACGTCCCCAATCTGGTGAAGGAAATAGACTTCCAGAAAGTTCAAGAAAGCCCAGAGAGGCCCAAAGAAAATGGACCAAGGAGGAACACACCAAGGCACATCATAATTAAATTGCCCAAGATTAAAGATAAGGAGAGAATCTAAAAACAGCAAGAGGAAAGGAGAGAGTAACCTACAAAGAACTGCCCATAAGACAGTCACCTGATTTATCAAAAGAAACCTTACAGGTAAGAAGGGCCTGGAAAGAGATTTGAAGTCGTGAAAGGTAAGGACCTACATCCAAGATTACTCTATCCAGCAAAGCTATCGTTTAGAATACAAGGGCGGATAAAGCGCTTCCCAGATAATGTCAAGTTAAAGGAGTACATCATCACCAAGCCCTTATTAGATGAAATGTTCAAGGGACTTATCTAAGAAATAGGTCAAAAACTATGAACAATAAAATTACAACAAGCTCGTAACTATCAACTGAACCTAGAAAACAGAAACAAAAACTAAGCAAACAACTAGAACAGGAACAGAATCACAGAAATGAAGATCACATGGAGTTTTATCAGTGGGGACAGGGAGGGGGAGCATGGGGGGAAATGTACAGGGAATAAGAAGCATAATTGGTAAGCATAAAATAGACAGGGGGAGATTAAGAATAGTATAGGAAATAGAGAAGCCAAAGAACTTATATATATAACTCATGGACATGAACTAAGGGGGGAATGCTGGAGGGTAGGGGGGTGCAGAGTGGAGGGAGGATAATGGGGAGAAAAATTGGGACAACTATAACACCATAATCACTAAAATATACTTTAAAAATATTCTATTTCTTATTTTACAGATAGAGGGAGGGAAGGAGAAGAAGAGGGAGAGAAACATCTATGTGAAAGAGAAACAGCAATCTTTTGCTTTCCATATGTGCCCTGACCAGGACCAAACTTTCAACCCAGGCATGTGCCCTGATTCAAAATCAAACAGTGACTTTTTGTTCTGTGGGACAACACCCAACCAACTGAGCCATACTGGTTGGAGCCTACAAGAACTCTAAAATGCTCCGATGGAAAAGGAAGTTGGAAATAATTTTCAGATCCTGATTATCTCTGACTGAAGAAAAAGGGCAAATCTTAGGAATGTGGAGAACAGAATAATTGCTATAGTATTCACCAGTGGAGTTTCAAATAAGGAATATTCAAGAAGGTTCATCTCTTCTTATTTGGTAGTGAATAATCATTTAATAATTGCAACAATTAAATACTGAATGATACTAACAAAAGCTTTCAACTAGTTTGAATACTTAAATGAATACAGCAGCATGAGGCATTACCTGGAATTTGCCATTTTAAGTCAGTTGATAAAGATGGACAGAGTACTTGCATCACTATATTAACTTCTGAGAAAGAATATTTAGAATAATAAGCATTAAATGTTTATTGGGTTTTGTTTCAAATTTTGTTTTAATTATATAATTTTTCTGTATAGATAAATTATAGTTGTCTTTTGTGTTTTCAATAACAAAATTTTATACCATCTAAATATCTTAATTCATTTGAGTATTTATTTAGAAAGATATACATTGTGTCACCTCAGTCAAGGTGGAAAACTCATGTTGAAGCCTTTGGTCTAAAATCCAATGACCCAGAGGCATACTCCAGTCCCTCAAAAGGCAAAGCAGGTATAAATATTCCTTTTTAAAGAAAAATACATAAGTAAGACTTTTATCTGATAAGTAGAGAATCAAAAATTAAAATGTTTAAACTATTGATTTTCCATTAATGATATAAACTTTACTTAAAACAATACAACTGTATTGCTGTATGATTCTGTACACTAGAAGTCTGACATGAGTCTCACTGGACTAAAGTCAAGGTGCCAGCAGGGCTGCTTTTCTCTCTGGAGTCAGGAGAGTATCTGTTTTGTTTGTTTGTTTGTTTGTTTTTTCAGTTTTTAAGCTTCTAGTGACTACCTGTTCTTCTTGGCTCGTGGCTTCTTTCTTCACCTTTGAAGCCAACAACTGTGGGCCAAGTCCTTCAATGACCTCTTTTCTGTCTCCCTGCTCCACTTTTAAGAATCCTTAAGATTACCTCGGATCCACCAAAAAAATCCCTAATAAGCTCCCTTTTTTAAAGTAGGCTGATTAACAATCTTAACCACATCTGCAACCTTAATTCCCTTTTGTCCTATAAAGAATATATTTACAAGGTCTAGGGATTTGGAGGTAGATATCTTTGTGGGGTCATTATTCCTCTTTCCACAGTAGCTAATATCATAACTCTGCTATGCTTTTAGGATAAATATCTACAGGCATTTAAAATATTTTTTTCTTTTGCTCTTATTACATTTTTTAAAATTTATACTCATTCCACTTCAATACAACACAGCATGAAGTCACATTTGCTGGTAGAAGATTGCAATTAATGATTCATCAAATATTTATTGGATGTTTGCTATCAAGTAGACTCTGTCCTGGGCACTGAGAATATAGTAGTGAAAAAAAACATAAATGTCTACTATGGACTTTACCTTCTAATGAGAGAGTCATACAATAACAGTGTGATTATGTAAAATATATAATCTGTTCAATAAATTAAGAAAATCATACAGCAAGTATTTCATGTGAATGTGGATAATGGAAATGAGGGATAAGCAGGAAGTTTTCTTGGGGTTATTGGATTGAAAGGCCAGAGAGCTCTGACAGGGCTACCTAGAGTGCTGACAGTGGTATAGACATCACATTGGTGAAAATGACAACAGGATACAATAATCATGAACTGGGCACCTCATCACTGCAGCAAAAGCATGTGGAAGACTGTAATTTAAAGAGAGGTTTGTGATGTAGCAGAAACCATTGCCTGTCATCGAGCCTTTACAAGGTACCTTATCAATAAGCACATGTAGCACCAGCAATCAGTGGCACTCAATGACATGGCTCTCCAAAAATGAGACAGAGACCATTGTTGCTCTGAAAGACTTATCCCACATCATTGTAAATAAATAAATAAATAAATAAATAAATAAATAAAAATAGCCTACATCATTTTCACTCCTTACATCAGATTAAATCCTCCATACTGGATTGCTTTTCTTACAAGGAAGCATAGAAACTTCCACTCAGTATTCACACTTTAACAATAAAGAGACCAATGAGGTGGCATTTTAGTCTAAAACTTAGTCCTGACAGGAAAAGAGGATTCCAAATGATCCAGGGTTGTTGCCTGGATCTACAAGAAAGAGATTCCATTTATTGGTTTAGAAAGATTTGAGAAGAGCAGATCTGAGGAGAATTTTAGGAATTTGTAGTTTAGTAGCTGCTAGAGAAAAGGAAACACGATAAAATATATGACTTATGGTACCTGCACAAAATTTCTTCAAGGAACTAAAATCTTTTGGAATCCATGGTAATTTCCATGAGGAAGTATTTCTCTTGAGCAGACATGTGGTCTCTCTACAAAACTTTTCTGACTCTCTTTAAGCAGGTAGAATGACCTGTTTCATTCTTTGGGGGGAAAAATTAGATAACTTTGGCTGCATTCTCTGTTCCCTTGTGTAAGTGTGGGGGTAGCATTTGGAAATCTTTTACATTAAAAAAAAAGCCAGATTCTAGATTACTTTATGAGAAATCCTCCAGTTTTTAAATAGAGTATCTAATTAAGCTTTTAAAAAATATATTGTTTGGGCTAAAAATTGAATGACTGCATTCTAAATTAAGCCTATTTATTGTTCACTGTGACTTTTATTCTATATCTAAGCTTAGACATCACAGTACAAATTGCTTACACAGCAGATGGTCTGCTAAGCCAAATGAATTTAGCTACCAATATGTCAGCAGTATTTGTTGGCTTTTACTCATTAGGTGAAAAAAATCTATTTGTAGCATTTTATAAAATTTTTACTTATTTGGACTTAATAACAGGCCTATTAAGTCTCTACAGTTGGTATTTTCTGTTAATCAAAAATAAATTGTAGGAAAACTACATTGAATCTCTAAAGAAAGGAAATAGTGTATCTGTTCATATGCCATACTCAACTATTTCATTCAAATAAAATGTAATAGCTAGAGGTATATATTTATTTCCTGTTAAATTTATTTTTCATATTTATGTTCATGCTATATTTCATTATATCAAAATATTGCAAACACAGCAGCTACATTATGTTTTGTAAAATGGTTGCTTTATTCCCTTTTAAATAATTCCTTTTCAGTGTATTATTGTTTAATAAAATGGAATTAATAAAAACATAACTACAATCTCTGTATTCTAACAATAATTTGTTAACTCTTGTTTCTAATATAAAATTAGCATGTAAATTATACCATATAAACTTGAAGAAAGAGCAAGTGGCAAATAATTTATAATTATTGATATGCTAATAAACAACCCATTATCATCCATTATTGTGAATTTTTACATATTAAGATGAATTTTTCTTCCTTTTAATTAAACTATAAAAACACTGTGGTATCCTGTGTCTGTAAGTGTGCTGATATTCATGCGTACATGTAAGTAGTCAAACATAAGCCAGTCTCCCAGGAAACAATGGCTTGAGTCGACATTCTGAGGGTTAGGTAATTCTGATTTGTGCTGGAACTTATGCCATGTGTTTTAATTTATCTGCTTAATTAAAAGTGCTTGAGTTAATGTATGTAAACATAGGTACAAACTAAAAATAGAAAAACAAAAATAAATAAAAGAAAATTGAAAATTAAGCACAATGTAGTAAATTACATAAGAAAAAAATAGTTCTGTTGTTTTTATTTAATAACAAGAAAAGTCCTCATTGATAAGGAGAGATCAATTTTTCCAAAGGTTGTATCACAGTTCCTGGCATCTGATCAGCATTATTAATAGCATTGTCCCATCTTTGGAGAAGCTCATGTTCCCTACTAACTAGGACTTCTAAATCAGGTCATGAATGCACAATTTGGAAATACAAAATATGAGCCTCAGATCTAGAATGCAGAGATTTACTAGGGGCAATATAAATGGGCAGAAATTGAAGCAAATGCTTACTTCTGTGTTTGACTTTTCATGTTCCTTTTTGTTAAAGGATGGTGAAATTCTTAAGCTATGATGAGGATGTGGACTTTAGAGATAAGTGTCAAGGGGTCTACTTTCTCAACAATGACTTTGTGTTATGGCTTCTCAATCCTGGCTCCACCATGAACAAATTATATAAGAATCTGTCGACTGGAGTTTGGCTTCAGTCTGTTTTAAAAGTCACCTGGATGATTCTGCTATGCAGCCACTGATCTAAATCAATTCAACAGGTAGATTATGGCATCATCACATAGAGGTTTAAAACCAAAATCCACACATGCAGTAGCTATCTGGAGCTTTGTGGATAAGGTAAAAAGAACAGAGCTTTCAGGAAACCAAACTTCTAACATAGTTAACTAACACAATATGCAGAGGCATTAAAGAAAGTTATATAACTGCAAATTTATATATTTTTAACCAAAAATGGATGATGGGATATAGCTAACAGTGCATGTTTTTCAGGATAGGCAATGCCTATGAAAAATAAAAGATAGAGAACATAAGCTTGGATAGGGAAAGTATTCCCACCCTGATGTTTGTTGATCTGATGCTTGTGAAAGGACTAGAAAGAGAAAACAGGATTGGGCAGGGAGTCCTCACTGAAGATCCACTAAGCTATGGCCAATCTAGATGGGAGCAATAAGGATTGCCAGCTAGAGAGGTCCTGCATTGAGATAAATGAGCCTGACCCTATTAGGACTATCATGCTCAGTTTTTTGGCTGAGGCCTGAGCAGGGAGACCTTGGCCCCATCAGCAAACCTCAAGCAAATCCTGAAGGTTTGATGAGCTAGAGCAGAAGGTAACTACATTCTTTGCAGGTAGATAGCAAGTTCTTTCTTTCTTTCTTTCTTTTTTTAAAGATTTTATTTATTTATTTTTAGAAAGAGAGGATAAGAAGGAGAAAGAGAGGGAGAGGAATATCAATGCATGGTTACCTCTCGCATGCTCCCCACTGGGGACTCGGCCTGCAACCCAGGCATGTGTTCTGACTGGGAATCGAACCAGCAACCTTTTGATCTGCAGGCCTGCACTCAATGCACTGAGCTACATGAGCCTAGGTACAAGTTCCTTCTTGAAGAGTGATCAAAGTTCTGAGCCTCCATGACTACCTAGTTAGTATAGGTATATTAATATTTCTATCTGGCTGGTGTAGCTCAGTGGATTGAGCTACATGGGCTGTGAACCAAAGTGTCGCAGGTTCGATTCCCAGTCAGGGTACATGCCTGGGTTGCAGGCCATGACCCCCAGCAACCTCACATTGATGTTTCTCTCTCACTCTCTTTGTCCCTCCCTTCCCTCTCTAAAAATAAATAAAAATAAAATCTTTAAAATATTTCTAACTTCTTTCAATTAGCATCCTCAACTCATAAATCACTAGTGAGAAGGTACAATCTCCTGACAAAGAGAGCTAGCCATGAGATCCAGAGAAATGGGTAATAACTTGCAGTCACCATTTATTGCCACAGCTAGTTTGCCCACATCCCTGACTTGCTGACTTGGTTAGTCATGGGTTTTTGGTGGGGAGCACTCTATTTTTATACAAACCTGATGTATATCACAATCTTACAGTAACCTAATAAGGGAGAGCCCTGAAAATAATGCCAAGTAGAACTGATGGGAAAACCTCCAATTTTGGTAATAATAACACTTTCTATATTCAGTGACTCCTCTGGTATCCAGACAGTCTACAGGATGCTGCCTGTATATAAGAATAAGTTAACATTTAGAATGAATACATTACTCTTACATCTATTTTATTTCTAGATTGTATTACACATTCCATGAATGAGTGAAGTTTCGGTGAAAATTGATTTATCTTTTCTTAAGGAACATATTTTGACTACATTTAATTATTGTAGCATGTTATAGTTATAGATGAATCCAAATATTGTACTTAATTTTCTGGACCAATTTATATCATGGTGTATACACAAAAAAAATCTCAAGGCATTTTTTATTTTATCATTTCACTGTTATGTTGTATAGTTGACTGACCTCTTCAAATGGATAGCAAATCTTTTAAAGTAATTATTGAATCCAAGGTTAAACAGTATTCTCATAAGTTATTTTACTGTCCTTAAAAATCATATCTTTAAAAAATCAGTGCTTTTCATTTTTTTTAATTCCAAAGAGAGAGATCATTAATTGGTGTCCTGTATGTACCCTGAACAGAGACTGAACCCACAATACAGGTATGTGCCCTGACTGAGAATCATACTTGTGACCTTTCAGTTTACAGGATGATGTTCCAACCAATGGAATCACACTGGGCAGGGCTCAGTGCTTTGTAATTTTAAATGACATTCAAAATATTATTTAACACAAGCACACATTTTGTTCCCCAAAGTATATCCATTTATCTCTCTCTTTTTCTTGTTCTTTTCTTATTGTTTTTCACATACAGTTGTCTCCACTTTCCCTCCTCCCTGTGCCACCTCCCTGTGCCACACCCATCCCCACCTCCTGCCCTAATTTCTACCTCCTTTGGCTTTGTCTGTTTGTCCTTTATATATGTTCCTTGACTTTTAATCACTTCAACTAAAGAGAGCATCACCTTTTTAAAATCCGGGGATTGATTTTTTTCATTTGCAACACAGATAGTCTTTGACTTTTTGTTATTTTGCCCTACTTTAACAATTAAATATATACTACTATGAGCAACATGGAAAGCAGTGAAAAGTAATATCACTTCAGAAGTAAAGTAGTTGACTTAACAAACTATTATGTTCACAGTGCAAGAAAATATTTAGGCATAATTATTTTTCAGGTAGAACAAGATAGAACACAATGACAGAATATATAAACTCCTACAACTCAGCAATGAGAAAAATGGCATAACAAAAAACAGTGGCAGCAGTGAAGTGTCTTTATAAAGACACTGCATAAAATACTTCCTACCATGGCATATAGCAGCATAACAACAGGCTAAGCATCATTAGTTGTCAGAGAAATGCAAAGTAAAACCACAAGGAGATACCAATGTATACCTATGAGAAGGGCTAACATTAAAAAGACTGATAACACTAAGTGGTGACAAGCTTGCAGAACACCTAGAAATTTCATATATTGCTAATACAAATGCTGAATGGCATAAGCACTTTGGAAAACAGTTTGAAATTTCTTACAAATTTGACATACATTTTCTACATAGACCATCAATCTTATTCCTAGATGTTTCTCCAAAGTGAAAAATTATGTCAACAGAAAGGTACATCTGCACATATTCATAGCATTTCATTCATAATTGCCATAAACAGGAAACAAATTGGGGCTTCTGTTTTTGGTTTGTTTGTTTATTTAGGTAGATTGGATAAGCAGTAGGATGGAAGCATATATTGAGCCACTGATTGTTCCCTGTATTTCAGGTATTTCTTTCCCATGCATTTGATGAATGTGGCTATTTCAAACTCCTTAGACAGAATGTTTGTGAAAGATTTAATCTTCCCTTCAGAGGTTTTGAGTTGAATCACAACACTTCCCTTTAGAACTCCTTTATTTTTCTCTTTGTCTTAAACACTAAAATTCTAATGTCTTTAATGGTGTTCAATACTTTATATAATTTTATGTTAATTATTTTTCTTGTGGCTATCTTCTTCTGCATGTATCCACTATCTGAACCACTGACCATTCACATTTAACTTTCTTTATAAAAAGAAAGTTACATGTACTCACACACCTCTGAACTCTACTGCTTTTAAGTAGAATACACCACTCAACCTCTCTGCCTATCAAAAATCTTAATTTTCTTTCATGTGTTAACTTTTACTGAGGCTATTCCTAATGAAAAGTATAATCATCTTTCTTTAAATTCCAATCATTGCTTGTATCTCTTCTTAGCACTTAGTTTTTCCTACCCTTTTTTAAATACTCAGATATTTTTAGGTATTTCCCATGTTAGGACAGAACTCTTGATGCAGAGCATTGCTTCAGTCATGTGTCTTTTTCACATATCATTCACGGAGTTCACACCAAATAGTTTTGAGTGAACACACCCTTGATTATTTTATTACATGAATATGGTTCACTGATAAGAAAGATCTCAAATATTTCATAGTTAGGATCCATTACCTTAAAATAGATATTTCATCTAGACAATTATCCTAGCCAATTGCTTACTTTTTAAATATCTAAATATATAGATTTTTAATTACTAAAGCATACTTACTTTCCTTTTCAAAGAACATTTAATTTCAACTTTGCTAAATGTTTTTCCTACTGCCTCATTGAAAAGTAAGTTTTTTCACAAAGTCCGTGTCAACCCAGGGATAACCTGAATGATTTCTACATTTCAATGTACTGAGATATGAGTTTCAGATGAAAATTCATTAAGTATAAATAAGCATCCCTCAAATTGCAATATATTTTCATGTATGCCTTAATATTATAAGTGACATTTTACAAACTTTATTCAGACTACTTAGATATAGAACATGCATTGTTCAATATTGTTCTCTAAGGGGAAAAACACTAGCAGTTTTTGATTGCAAGAAAATTATAGTCCTTCCAATATTGTAAATATCAAAGACATTAGAAGTCAGGGAGAGAGTTGTAAAATGTCTGTCCTTCAGAAGCCAGACAATAAAAAGAAAAATGAATGTCATCATAGATGTTAATATGCACAGAAAACAAATTGTCCAATAAAAATTATTAACTGTCATTTCTCATTTTTCTTATTTATTCAAGTAACATATTTCAACTATTTTTTGATCCCTTTATAGATTAAGATACAAAGAAAGAGCCATGTAGTAAATTAAGTTGTTTTAGCCTGGTTGTTTACACTGGGAAGATTAAAGTTATCTCAGCATTTTCTTGATTTCTTAAGGTTTAATAGGTCACGTATGTTCTCAGCTAGTAAGTATTACTGGGAATCAGTAATCCCAACTGACTAAGGGATTTGAAGAAAATTATCAACTTTTATTTAAGATATAAAATTGAAGATGTGAACAGCAATCAATCTCCAGATTTTTTTAAAAGGTATCTCCTTATATAATAGAATTATAAGCACATGCCCCAAAAGAGCCTTTGGGGACTTATTAATACTAAATTTGCATCTGAATAATGAGAAAGCTGTTTCCTTTTATTTTCATCTGATTAGATCAATTTGTCCACAGACATTCTCAAAACTAACAATAATAAAAAGTTGATTCAGTTTAAAATTTCCAAATAGTTTCATTTATTCTTTCTCATACTCAAAGTTCATATAGGCTGTGAAGTTGAATATATGCATAAAGCAAACGTTTGAATTTAAAAATCTTTTCAATATTTCTGCTTTATGGAAGACTAACTTGACTTCCAAAGTTTACTTATTTACAAGTAGTACAAGATGGACCTAGGCTGCCTTCATTTGTAGGAATTCCTGATCTGAATGGCTACATTCTATAAATGCTTTTTGAAATTTGGCCTAGGTACTTATTTCAGCTTTTCTAGTAGCTGTATGTTTTTCTCTCTACTTGCCTGCTGGCCAGAGCATTTCTGCCAGTAGCTACCTATAGAGAGAAAACCTATGCCTGGATTGGAATTGTGATTAATTATCACAAAACCATCTCTGTTTCCCTAACCACCACTGAGTCCTCCCACTTCAGGCGTGTTCCAGGACAAGCCTGATTCTTATCTCATTTCAGATCTCCTATTTTTCCAGCTGATGGAGATAAGCTTTCCCATCCTTGTCTGCAAAGGAGGAAAATAGGTCTAGTCTAAATCATCCCTACCATTTCTCTCTAAGAACTTCAGCTATTGGCAATATTTAGGGTTGTCATCAATAATAAGCATGTCATTCCACTCACAGGGAAAGGCTGGTTTACGTAAGATTCCCTGCTGCTGCTGTCACTTGCAGAGATTCTTAATGTAAAAAATCTTACACATTCTGACTTTGCAGCAAGCTTGGCAATGATATTCCTGCTAGAAATGCATTAGGCAACAGAATGACTATGGCAGCCATTGTCCACTCTCTTAAGACATAGCTGTGGGGCAGACCCAGGAATGTCCACTTACTAAGGGATTTTATGATAGTCACTTGTTGCCTGGCCTCTGAGAATTTGTGATGGAAATCAAAGTTGGATTTTTTTTTCCTGAGGAATAAGGTTTGAGAGATACAGTATAAATAAAACAGGACAGAAGTAATTTGGGTTTGGCATATTTAACCACTCATAATAAACTTATTTGATAGATATTAATAGAGGTATAATTGCCAGATCAATTCAAATAATTACCTCTCCTTAGCCTGCACCAAAAGGTCTACATTTACAGACAGACTAGTAAAAGTACTGGAGTTGGAATGAGATCAGATTTAACACATTTCCACTCCCAGCTCTACAGTTTATATTTAACTCCCAAAGATAATAGCTGTCTTCATAATGACACATTTTTTAACCACTATGCTATGATTATTATCAAAAGTTGAATTACTAGACATATATACTCATATTTATCATATAGTAAGATATACATATAAATTTCTTATTATCTAAAGTTAAATTACTATATATCATATATAATCACAGAGAGAGAAATAAATTCTGATAATGCTTACAATCCATTTATTTATTCTTCTGGATGTTCTAAACTTCATAACTGATCTATGAAAAACACACACACAAAAAAACAAAAACAAAAACCCCCAAAATAGAGCTCTAGGTATTTCAGAACACAAAATTTTTGGTGTCCTAGAGAACTGACTTACTGATTAAGGCTTTGGTGTCAGAACTTTGACTATTTCAGAACACTATAAATAAAAACCCTAAATTTATCATTATATCTTTTATGAAAATGTTCACTTTTACATATTCCCTGAGTCTTTTTTCTAAGGACACTGTAGATATTCTTTATTTTTAATGCCAAGTCTAGCTAGATTTTTAAAAATACTATTTTATCCTATTAGCTTTATAAACTTAATGACTGGCCTCATAAATCACTATCTGTACCATACTTGTGGTTATCTATAACAAGTACATATTTTTTATTTATTTTTTACTATCTTCATTCCTGACATAATTTCATGTTGTCAGCTTTAATTAGTTTTCCTTGTTATTTTTCATATGTAAGCTATATGGTTGATTTGTGGACTCTGAATTAAAGGTCTAAAATACTTTCCTAATCAAACTGGGAAAAGGCAAATAGATACACAGCTTTGCAACTCACTATTCATGAGTCATCTTGAGCAATTTAATCTCTTTAAACATATTTCTATTCATGAGTGATCTTGAGCAATTTAATCTCTTTAAACATATTTCTTTGTATATAAAATTGGAATACTACCTCATATACTTTTGAAATAATTTTTGAAAATTAAAATGATATAGCATTTTAAATATCAAGTGAAGTCTTTAGTATCTATTAAATGCTTAATAAAATTAATTATAACCACATTTACATTTAGTCCTAAGTGCAACATTTTAAGAGCTTTACTGAAAACTAGAGTGTAACCAAAAAACATCCATGATTTAGAATATTGTCACGAGAAGAAATGACATAGCAATATTATAACAAGTTCTCGTTTTTCTTAGAACAAAACTACAAATGTATTCTGTGCATGTGGGTATTTGAGTATGTTTAAATAAGCAGAGATTACAACAGAATATGATTCAATTTCCCATCACAGTTACCTCTGAGAATTAAAATTAGAAGGCAGAAAAGAAAACATTACATCTTCATTAGTACATATTTTAAATAGGAGTACATATTTTAGTATGTAGTATTTAGTACATATTTAAAAAGAGTATAGAAACCACTATAAATTGCTACATCCTTTCTTTATTTTCTAAAGTTAATCACTGAAAGAAAATACAGTAGAAAATTGGGGTTGGCAATCATTTTATAATAGGAAAAAACTAGAGATATTTAGCTTAAAGCAGAGATAAGTGAGAAATTGTGGCTATCTTCAAATATTTGAAGGACTCTTAAGTAAAGGATAATTTAGACTCATTTTATAATATTCCAAAGGACAGAAAGTGGTGTGGGTGAAATAAATAACAAACTAACCAGAGTGGAGGAAATTTTGAATGAGATGCTATTCAATGTTAGTGTTAAAAAGAGGTCATGTGTTCATATTTCAGGCATACTATTATCAAGTGAAAATTACAAAGGTAGATCTAATTAGATTCTGACATAGCATTCTCACTGCTATTTTTATATGATAAATTACATTTATATATTTTTTGTTTACCAAAATTTGCTAAATGAACCACCAAACACTTATTGTCTAACCAGTACCTTCCATTAAATATACTCTATGTGGAGAATAAATGGGTAAATGAGATACTTCCAACCCTTTAAAGAGCTCTGTGTTCAATTAGACAGCTACTATGGAAAATGGTATGGAGGTTAAAAAATTAAGAATAGAGTTACCATATGACCCAGCAACCGCTCCTCTGAATATCTACCTGAAAATTCTGAGGACATTTATGTGTAAATATATATGCACCCTTATGTTTTTTGTTTAATTTTTATCTTAATTGTTGTTCAAGTACAGTTTTCTGTCTTTTACTTCCATCCCTGCCCATCCTGCACAGCCCTCCCCACCTCCCTCCCATTTCCACCCCCCCCCCCCAGTTTTTGTGCATGTGTCCTTTACACTTGTAACTATAAACCCTTCCCCTTTGCCCCTGAAATTCCCTCCTCTCTCCCCTCTGGACACTGTCAGCCTGTTCTCTATTTCAGTGTCTTTGGTTATACTTTGCTTGTTTCTTTGTTTTGTTGTTTAGGTTCCTGTTAAAGGTGAGATCATATGGTATTTGTCTTTCACCGCCTGGCTTATTTCTCTTAGCATAATGCTTTCCAGGTCCATCCATGCTGTGGCAAAGGGTAGGAGCTCCTTCTTTCTTTCTGCTGCATAGAATTCCATTGTGTAAATGTACCAGAGTTTTTTGATCCATTCATTTACTGGCGGGCACTTAGGTTGCTTTCAACACTTGGCTATTGTAAAATGTGCTGCTATGAACATTAGGGTATATGCACCCCTATGTTCATTGCAGCATTATTCATGGTAGCCCAGACATGGAAACAACCAAAGTGGCCTTTGATAGATGATTGAATAAAGAAGACCTGGTACACATATACAGTGGAATACTACACAGCCTTAAGAAAAGATGAAAAACTGCCATTTGCAACAATGTGGATTAATCTTGAGAATATCATGCTAAGCAAAATAAGTCAAACAGAAAAACTCAAGACCCATATGATTACACTCATATGTGCAATATAAAACTGAAAGCAATAAATGAACAAACAAGACAAAAAAAATCTCATAAGCACAGATAGCAATATGGTGGTTGCCAGAGGGACGGGGCAGAGGTAAGCAAAGGGTAGAAGGTGTCTAATATATGGTGATGGAAGGAGATTTGACTTTATGTGGTAAACACACAAATCAATATATAGGTATTGAATCATATAATTGTATACTTGAAATCTATATAATTTTACTAACCAATGCTGCGTCCATAAATTTAATAAATAAGAAAGACATTCACAAATAAGAAGATTTTAAAACATAATGATTTTCAGGGCAAAAATATACGTAAGGTATTGTGAAAATGAAGAGAATGACAGAATTAAATAATGATTTCTTATTAGATATTGATAATATTTGTTTTGAAATATTAGCCAATTTTTAAACATAAATCAGTAAATAAGTGATATTTTCAGACAGTTTGACTAACATTGAAGATAACCTGGATATGTATACTTCTAAACTATTACATATATAGATGAATAGATTCCTATAGCATCTTAAGGTATTCATATAAGCTCTTCAGAAGTGATAAGATGCTTAAGACTTGAGAAAAGTTAAAGACCTTACAATGAGGTAAAAGAATTGAAAGATATAAATTATGCAAGTGATTTCAACAGCAGGGGTTTCTTTTTCCTGATGTGAAATGTTACAAAACTCATGAATCTCAAATCTGTTAATTAAGAACAAAGGAATTACAGCTTAGTTAGAAGCAAATGAAAGATAAGTTATGCCTATAGAGGTCAATGCCCTGGCTGACTCCTAATCTTTAGGGATGGTCAGTGCTACTCTCTTCCAAGACACCAATACAAAGGAGGAAAATTACTGTTGAATCAAGTCCAAGGATATAGGCGACAGAGGTGACAGGGGTCTGAATTCTTGGAGATGATATTAAAACATAGGTCAAGAGATCTAGTATCTGCTTGTTGTAGTGTATTAGTACTCCCCACTGGATTCCTAAGTCAGGTCATTTTCTTTTTGGTTTGCTTCCTTCTTTTTTCTCTAAGCAGTTAGTGAAATAAGAGGACATCTTCTCTCAGTCTAGGACAGGTAAGTCTAATTGTTTGTGATAACAGGTTATATACCACAGCTCTGCAAGGAACTCAAATGTATTTACCTGTTCATTCTCAAGTGTTTTCTGTAACATCATCTGTTATAATATTTTAAAATTTCTATCATTCTCAGTGCCAAAAAACTAAGTAAATAATTTTGTCTTATTTTCAATAGAACTAAAAATAGCAGGCAGAATAACCACACTTACATTACTGACCTGGTTTCCTCCACTTACTACACCAGCAATTCTACTATTGAGTCAGCTATTTCAGACTGTCAAAGAATAAAAAAAAAGTATTTAGGCAAAAGAAGGTTAATGCCATATACATAGACATTTCCTATATTTGACATAGTATGGCTCTCTGTGTTTGTATTTTCCATCATATTTCATAAAAGTAGATTCCTAATATACTACAGCCAAGTAGATAGAACAAGAAAGTTTATTAAGGCAATTGCATTAGGAAAGTGCATCTTGTACACTTAGCAAGTGGGCAGGTTCAGTAAGAAAGTCAAATTACTAAAATGACTAGAATTTGATTAAAATAAATGTCACATCAATAAGCTTTTTAAAAATACTTTGCTTGTTGGTAGTTTCTTGACTATTTTTAATTGTACTTTATTAAAATACTCAGTATTATATTGTATTAGTTTCATAAACTTCAGTGGTTAGACAATCATATACTTTACAAAGTGCTTTCCCCAATGTTTCCAGTACCTACCTGGCATCATGCATAGTTATTATAATATTACTGACTATATTCCCTATGCTGTACGTTACATCCCCATGACTATTCTGTAACTATCAATGTGCCCTTTTTAATCCCTTCACTCAACAGACTTTTAAGTCACAGAAGAGTTGAGAAGTGGCAAATGAAATTGAAGTAGTTCTTTGAATTAACTACCTCTGTCATTTTACATTTTTTCTTAGTTAAAACCTTTTTGAAAATTAGTTCACTAAAGTGCTCTTTTTGAGGAGAAAAGAGTGCAAATATATAAACATGTTCTTTAAACTCATCACATTAAGTTTTATTGCAGTTTTATTTATTTAGGTTTTTTTTTTTGCAAATGTGTAATTCTGAAATTCTGTGCTATTTAGTTTGGCTTTAAAAGGTGTTTTTAGAAAGCCTGTTATCACAAAAGAAAATGCAGTTATCATATGTATTATGCCCATAACTACTGAATGATTCATTTCAATTAGTGTTTTTTTCCGTATAAGATGTTATTTACCATGGCCATGTGGTTCTTTTCATCATCACTACAATGTTATTTATCAGTAAATTGCAGGAAAACAACTTTACCTATTATTTCCTTATTTTTAAAACTGAGAAAATTTAAAAACTGTTTCTAAAAGATCAAAGACTTTTAGCATGGATTTGTCATTATTGCAAAATTTGTGCTTCCAAATTTCAACATATTTTTATTTTGTTTTAATTTTTATTGAATTTATTAGAGTGATATTGGTTAATAAAATTATATAGGTTTCAAATGTATAATTCTTTAATACATCATCTGTATATCATATTGTGTGTTTGCCACCCAAGTCTTCTTCCATCACCATTTATCTGCTCTTTACCCTCTTCTGCCTCTTTCCATATCCCTTTCCCCTAATAATCTACTACTGTTTATGTTTGTGAGTTGATTTTTTTGGCTTAATCGCTTCATCTTTTTTACCCAGCCCTCTAAACCCCCACCCCTCTGACAGCTATCAGTCTGTTCTCCACATCTATTGGTCTGTTTCTATTTCATTTGTTATATTATTTTGTTCATTAGTTTATTTTGTTCATTAGATTTAAAATATAAATGAAATCTTATGGTATTTGTCTTTCTCTGACTGGTTTATTTTTCTTAGCATAAGACTCTCCAGGTCTATCCAAGCTGTTGCAAAAAGTAAGATTCCTTTCTTTTTTTATGATCAAGTAGTATTCCATCACATAAATGTATCACAGCTTTTTAATCTACTCATCTAGTGATGGACACTTGTGCCATTTCCAAATCTTGGCTTTCATAAATAATGCTGCAATGAACATAGAGGTGCATAAATTCTTTTTAAGTAGTGTTTTGGGTGTCTGTCTCATGACCAGCAATTCTATTTCTAGAAGTATATCAGAAGAAACCTGAAACAATATTTTATAACAATAACAGCCAAGATTACTGACAATTGCCTTAGGTGAATAAAAGATAGAGCAAGGATATGCAAAGTCAATCTTCAAAAGTCTATTAATTGGACTTCCAGCCAAGATGGAGACGTAGGTAGATACACTGCACCTTCTCACACAACCAAAAGAAGGACAACAATTTAAAAACAAAAAAAAAACCAGAAAGGACAGAAAATCAAACTATATAGAAGTCCAACAACAAAGGAGTAAAAGAAGACACACTCACCCAGACCAGTAGGAGGGGTGGAGATGGGCAGCTGGGCAGAGAGGACTCACAGCGAGGCTGCGGCTGGCAGACCCAGTGAGACAGCTGATTGCGGAGCAGGTGGTCCCACATTCTCACACAGATAAACCAGGAGAAACACCTAGGGAGCTGGACAGACTGCACAACCCAGGGTCCCAGCATGGGGAAATAAAGCCTGAAACCACTGATTGAAAACACTTGTGGGAGTTGAGGTGTAGAAAGAAACTCTTAGCCTCACAGGAGAGTTCATTGGACAGACCCACAGGGTCCTAGATGTACACAAACCCACTCATGTGGGAATCAGCACCAGAAGGGCCCAGTTTGCTTGTGGGTAGTGGGGGAAGTGACTGAAAACTGGCAGAGAGCAGAGCAAGCACCATTGTTCCCTCTTGGACCCCTGCCCACATATAGCATCACAGCATAGCGACATGGGTTGCTCCACGCTGGTGAACACCTAAGCCTCCACCCCTCACTACATAAAGGTGCATCAAGACAAAAAAAAATGGCCCAAATGAAAACAGATCAAAGCTTCAGAAAAAATACAACTAAGTGACGAAGAGATAGCCAACCTATCAGAGGCACAGTTCAAAACACTGGTAATCAGGATGCTCACAGAAGTGGTTGAATTTGGTCATAAATTATATTTAAAAAATGAAGGCTATGCTAAATGAAATAAAGGAAAATGTACAGGGAACCAATAGTGATGGGAAGGAAACTGGGACTCAAATCAATAGCGTGGACCAGAAGGAAGAAAGAAACATCCTACCAGAATAAAATGAAGAAACAAGAATTCAAAAAGATGAGGAGAGGCTGGAAAATCTCTGGGACATCTTTAAATGTTCCAACATCCAAATTATAGGGGTACCAAAAGGAGAAGAGGAACAGCAACAAGTGGAAAAGTTATTTGAACAAATAATAAAGGAGAAATTCCCCAATTTGGCAAAGGAAATAGACTTCCAGGAAGTCCAGGAAGCTCAGAGAGTCCCAAAGATGTTGGACCCAAGGAGGAACACCCCAAGACGTATCATAATTACATTACACAAGATTAAAATGAAGGAGAGAATCCCAGAAGCAGCAAGACAAAAGGAGATAGTTACCTACAAAGGAGTGCCCATAAGACTGTCAGCTGATTTCTCAAAAGAGACCTTACAGGCAAGAAGGGGCTGGAAAAAAGTATTCCAAGTCATGAAAGGCAAGGACCTACATCCAAGATTGCTCTATCCAGCAAAGCTTTTGTTTAGAATGGAAGGGCAGATAAACTGCTTCTCAGATAATGACAAGTTAAAGGAGTTCATCATCACTAAACCCTTATGAAATGTTAAAGGGATTTGTCTAAGAAAAAGAAGATAAAAATATGAGTAGTAAAGTGATAGCAAACTCAATTCTTAACAACCACACCTAAAACAAAAACAAATGCAAACTAAGCAAATAACTCTAACAGGAACCGAACCACAGAAATGGAGATCACATGAAAGGTATCAACAGAGGAGAGGGAGAGAGGGGGGAAAGGTACAGAGAATAAGTAGCATAGATGGTAGGTAGAAAAACAGGGGGAGGGTAAGAATAGTATGGGAAATGTAGAAGCCAAAGAACTTATATGTACTACCCCCATGAACTACCACCATGTACTACCACCATGAAGGTGGAGGGGAATGTGGAGGGATATGCAGGGCAGAGGAGAGTAAAGCAGGGAGAGGGGACAACTGTAACAGCATAATCAATAAAAATATATTTTTAAAAATAAAAATAAGGAAGAGAGTCTATTAATCCCACTTAAAACATTCACTAGGTTTCCCATCATTTTGACTCAACAATTTTACTTTCTTCATTTTATGTTGTGACAAATCATCCTCTCTGTAACATCTTTTTCTGGCTTTTTGTTTATTTTATTGTTGTTTCCCTTCTCTCCTTATTTGTAGACAGATAATTCAGATTGCTTTGAGAAAACTCTTAAAATTCTCTGTTTAAGTTTTTGACACATACAAAAGCTGAGAATGACTGGGCTATATGTTAAATCTTCATAGGTTGATGTCTTAGAAACTACCATCTTAATCCATAAACTACTATGCTTTATGATGCTGCCAAAATTGGAAAGTTTTCCTTTTTGTTCGTTAGACTTTATTGATATTTTATAATGCAATTAACCAGAGGTGTCAGAATATAGAGAGACAGAGATCTGTCAAAAGTTTTTTTCTGTTCTCTTTTCCCTCAACACAGCATCATTAAGTAACAGAGACATATGGTCAATGTTAATTTTATGTTTGTGCTTCAAAGACTTAATTTTCTTAGAATTTGAAACCCATCAAGTTGAAAAAACAGACCCAAAACTCTCCCACACCCAAAGCCAGACTCACTAGCCATGACTGGGCATCTATTTCAGAGATGGACTCTGACCCGTTTTATAAACTTCTTGATGTCTGAATTATGGGCAGTGATGATATCCAATTCTAAAGTTCTTTTCATCGTGTTGTAATAATCAAATAAAAACACTTTTAGAAAAGCAACAGTTTCTAACTTTTATATTTTCTCACTCTCAATACATTTGACGAAAAGGTATATTGTAACTTCATGCAATTTGAGATCACACTTTTGATCAAAAAGTGATAGCCTAAAGTGTAAATACAATATTAATTCACCTTAGCTCTGACTTATTGAAAATAAGTTCCCAATACATATAGTAAAAGATCTTCATTTTTATTGATATTACCCAAACTTTCAACCTTGCCCCTCAATTGGACAAAGGGTAGAGGGTCAGATCATAAAAATGTAGCTTAGTTCATATCCCAAAAAAGAAATTCTCTGCCTGAAATATAAGCTCTTATGTACATTAAATATCCTGCTGAACATTGCTGATTTACAAAGAAAACTATATTAAAATTAGAAGAGCTAAGGATTTGTTGCTAGAAAGCATATTTTCATTCCAAGCTCAGCAAATTATTAGCAATGTAACAAAGGGCAAATCAAATGTTATCTTTAAGCCTCAGCCTGCCACCTGTGATAATAACTCTTGACATAGTTATTTTAAAGGAGCAAGTTATTTTAAAGGAGAATACAGGTAAATGTTTATTTATGTGCTATATATTTTGTTAACATTTATTTGGCATCTGGTAAGAGCCAGGTACTACACCAGGAAATGAGGAGAGCAGAAGGTATGAAGTCTATATCCTTGAATTCTGTACCCTGGTTGAGAGATACAGACGTATGAATATCAATGTGATATGGCTATATTGTAACTGAAGAAAAATCTAAATACTGTGGGGCCTCCATGTAGAGAAAGAACAGCTCTAGCTTTGGATGTCAGAAAAAAATGTATATAAGAGACAATATTTGAGCTGAATATTTAAAGAAAATAGTTCTTTATTGGGCAAGAAGATTCACCAAGGATTAAACACCACATGTACACATAGGAGCATGGAGGGGTAACAGAGTAATGGCACTTAATAAAATTTGAGACACTTGGTTACATGGGACATAGATTGTGTACAATAATGGTAGCTGATGAGCCATGAAAGCTTAAATAGGGACAGATTGTGAAGGCTTCTGAAAATACGGAGACATTCAGATTTGATGTGAAGGATACAAATGAACTATGCAACCATTGTGCTTTAGGAAAACTGATCAGGCTGCATGAAGAATAGTATGCCATTTTCAAAATTAGTCATATAGATCAACTAACACCCGACGTAGAAACTCAGGTGTGTGGTGACGAGGTCAGGGATAAAGGACAGGAGCTAGTGTTTGGAACTAGAAAATATATTTGGTTTGCATTTAATTTCAATAATTGTATTAGGAAATAGTTGCCTGATCCATTGAAACTTTCATTTCACAGGTTTTTTTTAACATTTAGTGACTTCCTGTTGCTATAAAAAATTAAAAGCCTGCAAAATAGGCACTCCATGACCTTTATTTCTGCAGCATCATCTCTAATTGATATCTAGGTTTGAATAATCTAGCAACAATTCCCAAAAGTATGATGCTATTTTGAGGTTCTGTTCCTTTGCACACTCTGTTTCTATGCCTAAATACTTGGATGCCTATTTCATACACCCATTGTTGAGATTATTGTGAATAATGTGAACTCTGTTTGACCAGTTTCTACATTATTTTCCCTCTCTGGTAACTGATAGGCACACAAGAAAATTTTAGTGAGTAAATGAATGAATAAATGAAATATGAAGCATTATATTGGAGCAACTTTATGTAATAAAGTTCTGTCTTGTGTCAAATATTTCTCCCAAGAATCCTGGAAGTTAGCGGAACAGCAACCTACTCATCTACACTGTGTCTTTTTTTTTAAATGAAGAAAGGGAGGGAGGTGGGTTTGGAGGGTGTTGTGGGAAGGGTGGGGAGAAAATATAGACAACTGTAATTGAACAACAATAAAATAATTTAAATTAAAAAAGATAGCACTTATCTTTCACTAATAAAATCAAATACCTTGAAAAATAAGAACTTGAAAACAAAAGAATAATGGAAATAGGGTGATCCAAATGTTATCATTATAAGCTTGGTTAAAAAGTTAAAAATTAAATTCTTTACTAAAAACATCTATTTTCTTGAAAATAAAACATGTTATACATGTCATTATTCTTTGTCTTCACTGCTGTCACCCAGCCCCTGGTTGTCACTGTTAAAAACATGGAAATGAAAATACTCTACTATGTTATTATTCAAGTACATGTCTGTCTTAAAGGACTTCATTGTGAGTTCTAAGAAGGGGAACTGGGCCATAGTCATCTTTATATCCTTAGAACTTGGCTAAAGATTTGGAGATTTTAAGTGCTCAATATATAAGGTCTGGCAGAAGTAGCACCTGCTTGAGTGTGGTTGGTGGGGTAATAATATGGTTGTAATAATTTATAGTTTTAATTTGAACATTTCACTTAAAATGTCATATGGTTTGCTTGAGTGTGATATTGTTATGTTACAACATTATGTGCTTATGATTTTGTAATAAAAGATTTTGTAATAAAAAAACCCTCTATTTTCTTATACTGTTCTTTTATGTATTATACTGTTTACATGGTTAGATGGACAGGTACTTATCCACTATCACAAGCAATAAAAAGGAAGCCCCAATCTATACTTTGACAGTGTGAAATACAAAGGTTTCACATTAGCTTTCCTTATTCACGGCCTTCATCACCTGCACTGCCTTGCACAGGGGAGCATTGTTTGAGAATGATCAAGAAAATGACACAGAAATACCAAAGTTAATGCCCCTACTGTATATTAAAAGAATTACCTCACCATCAAATGATGTCTTTGTTCCCTTTGTGACCACCCAAATGAATAAAACAGGATAATGACATTCTCATTATTTTAGGAACACATTTGCATCTGTAATGAAAAAGTCCCTAAAGGGCACAGACACCATAGAGGCAACTGACTGAATTAATTAAAACTGTTTCCCTGATTAGATTAAAAAAGCAAGTATAAACTGCATATCATGGAAATTTCTCTCTTTTCATCAAAACACAAGAATAAACTATTTTAAACACTTTTTTTACACAAAAGCTTATGGGATTAATCTTTGGAAAATAAAATATGCTTGCATATATTTCTCTATTTTAAAAAATGCTGACTCTACTCACCAATAAGCATAATAATTTCCACACATTATATTTTCTATTTTATTCTAAATTATTCAGTAGTTAATTAATTAGTTTAAATAGAATAAGATTCTTTAAAAGATAAACAAGAAAAATTTAAATGCATTTAATATTTTTATTTAAAATTGTTAATAGATAATTCCTATAAACCGATCATAATTTCTTATTATTTTTTCAAATATTTATCATAAAGAACCCCTTGCTTTTATTTAAAGGATTCTTTTCAATGTCAGAAAGCAACCAAACACTTCTTTCTCATGTAAAAATACTTTTTCAAGAGTGCAAATCAATTTAAATGAGCTATTAATGTAGTATTTAATAGACATTAAAACATGAATTATCAGCCCTGGCTGGTGTAGCTCAGTGGATTGAGCGCGGGCTGGGAACCAAAGTATCCCAGGTTCGATTCCCAGCCAGGGTACATTCCTGGGTTGCAGGCCATGACCTCCAGCAATCGCACATTGATGTTTCTCTCTCTCTCTCTCTATCTCCCTCCCTTCCCTCTCTAAAAATAAATAAATAAAATATTTTAAAAACAAAAAACAAAAAAAACATGAATTATCTTGAAATGATTGTATCTTTTCTTTTTTTCTAAGTATAATGTATTGATTATGTTATTATAGTATTCCCATTTTTTTTCTGCCCTTTATCATCCCTCTGCCCTGCACCCCCTACCCTATAGTATTCCTACCCCCATTAGTTCATGTCCATGGGTTGTATATATAAGTTCTTTGGCTTCAATATTTCCTATACTATTCTTAACCTCCCCCCATCTATTTTATACCTACAAATTATGCTTCTCATTCCCTGTACCTTTCACCCCCCCATTCTTCCCTTCCAACTCCCTACTGATAACCCTCCATGTGATCTCCACTTCCCTAGTTCTGTTCCTGTTCTAGTTGTTTGCTTAGTTTCTGTTTGTTTTTAGGTTCAGTTGTTGATAGTTATGAGTTTGTTATCATTTCATTGTTCATATATTTGACCTTCTATTTCTTAGATAAGTCCCTTGAACATTTCATATCATAAGGGCTTGTTGATTATGTACTCTTTTAACTTGACATTATCTGGGAAGTGCTTTATCTGCCCTTCCATTCTAAATAATAGCTTTGCTGAATAGAGTAATCTTGGATGTAGGTCCTTGCCTTTCATGACTTGGAATACTTCTTTCTAGTCCCTTCTTGCCTACAAGGCTTCTTTTGAGAAATCAGATAATAGTCTTATGGGCACTCCTTTGTAGGTAACTCTCTCCTTTCCTCTTTCTGATTGTAGGATTCTTTCCTTATCTTTAATCTTGGGTAACTTAATTATGATGTGCCTTGCTGTGTTCATCCTTGGGTCTATTTTCTTTGGGCCTCTCTGGGCATCCTGGGCTTCCTGGAAGTATATTTCCTTTGTCAGATTGGGGAATTTTTCCTTCATTATTTGTCCAAGTAAGTTTTCAGTTTCTTGCTCTTCCTCTTTTCTGTCTAGTACCCCTGTGATTCAGATGTTGGAGTGTGTAAAGTTGTCCCAGAGGTTCCCCAGCCTCTCCTCATCTTTCTGAATTCTTGTTTCTTCATTCTGTTCTTGTTGGATGTTTATTTCTTCCATCTGTTCCAAATCATTGATTTCAGTCCTGGTTTCCTTCCCTTCACTGTTGGTTCCCTGAATATTTGCTTTATTTCACTTTGGTGGCTTCTGCTTCTTCCTGCATTTTGTAACCAAACTCAATCAGTTCTGTGAGCATCTTTATTTCCAGTGTTTTGAACTCTGCATCAGATAGATTGTCTGCCTCCTCTTTCCTTAGCTCTTTTTCTCGAGTTTTGACCTGTTCTTTCATTTGGACCATATTCTTTGTCTCAGTGTACCTGTGGTGCTATCTGTTGGGGAGGGGTCAGAGAAGGAACAGTGCTGCTTTCTTGTTCTGCTTAACACCACTTTCCAATGAATTCTCCTGTGAGCTTGGGAGTTTCTCCCACCATCTCAACCCCCAAAGTATTTTACAGCTAGCTTTGAGCCTTTAGTTTCCAGTTCAGCCAGCCCTGCCTCACCTGCACTGTCCACTGCCTTATCGCACATCCTCTCCACTCAGCTGCCTGTTTCCCATCTCTGCCCCTCATACCAGTCTGGGTCAATGTTTCTTTTACTCTTTGGTTGTCTGAGTTCCATGCAATTTGATTTTCTGGCACTTCTGGTTGTTTATTGTTTTTAAATTGGTTTTATCCTTCTTTTGGTTGTACAAGAAAGCACAGTGTTTCTACCTATACCTCCACCCTGGCCAGAAATCTGTATTTCTTCTCTATTGTTTTCCTAATATGGCTTCTATTACTGGGACAAGATATGTTTGTGAAAGTAACTGTTGTCCTCAGCAATACAAACTTTGGTTTAAATTTTAAAAAAATAAAATAAAAATACATATAATTTGCCTAAAAATACATGCAAAATAATTCCACATGAGAACATGCTCACATTTATTTTGATTTTTGGTTGTTATGACAAAGTAGATTAAGATGAGTAAGTATCATGCTGATAGGTATCCAATCTCATTGATATGTAGTAAAGTTATATATTGTAAAGATATTGCTTAATAAAGGAAGAAGGCAGAGTCACTATTTATTTCAATTGCTTAATAAAAAAATTATTTGAGCAGCTTATTATACCAGAGAATGGTATACTATTGGGCATATGTACTTGGGTACCTCCAATCAATATAGGAAAACTACATGTCTGGTAAGTTTAGTTTAGGCTTCTTTTTTATTGTTATTCAAGTACAGTTGTTCTCCATTTCCCCCCCAACTGCCTCCTGCTCCACCCATCCCCACCTCACACCCTCGATCCTACCCGCCTTTGGCTCTGTCCATGTGTCTTTTATACATGTTCCTTCATAACACTTCCCCCTTCCTAATCCAGTAAAATGACTATAATATTGAAATGACTTTTTATTTTATTTTTTTAAGATTTTATTTATTTATTTTTAGAGAGGGAAGGGAGGGAGGGAGGGAGGGAGGGAGGGAGAGAGAGAGAGAGAGAGAGAGAGAGACATCAATGTGCGGTTGCTGGGGGTTCTGGCCTGCAACCCAGGAATGTACCCTGACTGGGAATCGAACCTGCGACACTTTGGTTCCCAGCCCACACTCAATCCACTGAGCTACGCCAGCCAGGGTGAAATGACTTTTTAAAAATGAATTTTTCTATATAATAGCAAAAAATTGGCTAAGTCTTTTACATTCTGAATTACTTTTTAATGCTATGTGACATAGTCTATCTATCTACCTTATAGGTGGTTCTATAAACAATAAAGACTATTTTTACCATAGGGGCTTTAATGGCAGACATGTGTTGGAAGGAATATAATGAACATCAACATAAGTTGTGAAGGAGATAACTGTCTAGGATGAAGGGAACTTATGCAAAGAATAAATAAACATGAGACAGAACCTACTTTTTGAAGTTTAGAGACAGTGTAACATGTGTTTGTGCAGAAGAGGAAAAATTTACTTCCAATACACATCCAAGAGAGTCCTATTGGGGTAATTCTGTTTGTTGTAGGTAACACTGGACATAAAGTGATGAATATCAGGTGAGGAAAACCTCATCTAACAGGCACATAGACTTGACAATTCACAGGAACTATTGCTTCAACAGGTGTCAGCATCAGATGTAGAAAAGGATAGTAGAAGAACGTAAAGTTCAAGGGAGAACTACAGAAAAGGTCATTAAAGGCTACTCAAACATTTGGTACATACCCTAGAGGAAATAAGTAGTGACTAGCATAATGATATCAATAGAACTATGCTTCAAAAACTAGTGTACCAGCAACTTGTGATAAGCTGGAAAGGATGACATTATGGATGATGGATATAACTTATAAAAATCAGTGCAAGTTATAGTTGAGTATAGAGGAAAATAAGGAGCAAGATATGTAAAATTTTAACATTATACTGATGCCAATATTAACATAATAGCTAATATTTATTGAAACTTTACCATGTATCAAGACCTGGGTTAAGCACTATGCATGGATTACTCTAATTATCACCAAACTATGATCATAAATAGCAATGTTATCTAAATCTCATAGATGAGGAAATGGAGATTCTGAGAGGTTAAATAATTTGCCCAAATTCTTGTATCTAGTGATAAGTGAAAGAAATATATAAGTCAAGATTTCTGACTACAAACTCATGTTATGAACAACTACAATTTAGATAATTGATTGTTCTGGGGAAGAGAAGAAAAATCAAAGCTGACTGTGCTGGAAAAAGAGCTATGCCATTAGTAGAAATTGAGACATTAATCAAATGTATCATTCTGGCGATCTTGGCCTGTGCAGATTTGATTTCAGTCTTACTGATTTGCCCTTATATCTAAGTAATGTACACAAGGCAGTGGGCTGGCTGAGAGCATAGAGAAACAGAGAGAAAGGCCCTCACACTGGCTGGTCATCTTTATGCCAGCCCCCCAAAATGTGATGTATTTCATTTTTATGCCTGCCAAAAAAGTGATTAGGCAACTTACCCGAAGTTATCTGGCTAACAATTGACAAAGACAAAATTTTATTTTGCATCACCATCTTATTACAGTCCAATTCCTTTACAGAATACTCAGGATCAGATAATTTTATAAATCTCATTGAATCTACAATCACACCTCACTTCCAAAAGAATCTCAATGGTCAGCCTTTCAAAAACAGAAGTTTATTGGTTCTACAACTGTTAAACTACAATTCTTTCATGATCATATTAAATGCTAATAAATGTCTAAATATTTCTTTCTCACTAGGCAGCTATTTCCAAACTGTTTTTGCTTAGTAGATATGACCTTCCACACATACACTTTGCTGAGTATACTTTCACATGTCCATAATAACCTACTAGACTCTGAGATCTCACAGACTCTTTTCAGAGCTAAACCTCTTCAGCTTCACTATTGACCATACTCTCTTTCTGCAATGTCTTCTTGGCTTTCATAACACTGCCTTGTTGTTCTCTTCACCTCTTTATCCTTCCTTCCCTGTGTTCTCCACTTTCACTTTTCCCCCTGACTACTCCTTTAGGAGAGTCCTTCCCGTGAAGCCCTCTCCTTTTCTTTTACTCTCCTCTTTTTTGCAGACTGCTCATTTAATTCAGTAAAATTTTCCCAAGAAACAAATCCAAATATTTTACCTACTGAGTAAATTTTATTCTAGATTCCAAGATATGTTTCACATATATCTTTCTTTAAATTATTTCTTCCTCCTGGTTCCTACCTTAATAACAGCATTTTCTTCCTGCTTATGTCATCTAGAAATTTTAAAGCTGACTTATGTGTGCCTTTATTTGTGACTCTCTCCCTCTAATGATTCACCAAGTCCTTTCAACCCATCCAAGCACATTCATGAATGTTTTGTCTGTGGAAAATGGCAGAATTTGAGTAGTTGTGACAGAGATTGTATGGCCACAAAGTCTAAAGTATTTATCCTCTGGCTCTCTACAAGAAAAGATTGCAGTCCCTTGTGAAGATGATTCAACCAGCTCCTTTACTAGTCTCCTGTCTTCTACCTTTGAACACAATAACTTATTCTTAACATGGACAACAAACTAATCTTTCAAAAATGTACATTACTGTATTTTGCCATGTATAATGTGCACCCACATTTTTGGCCCAAACTTTCAGGAAAAAAATATTTTGTTCTAGTTTTTAATTCAGTTTGTATTTATTTATATTTAGATACTTATTTTTTGTATTATAAAGGAATTTTAGCATTTATTTTTAAACATATTATGGTACAAGAAATTTTGTGTAACAAATAAGTACAAAACACAAGAACAGATATAAGGTACAAGAAATGTTATTTATCAGTAACAAATTTACAATATTTATGCATTACAGAAGGCCAAGAACTCTTTGTCACTGTCAATATCAAAAGTATCATCTTCAATTTCTATGTCTTCTTAGATGTCTTCTGAAGAGTCACTTTCATTATTCTGGTAAATGTCATCATCTTCAGTTCCATCCACAGCATTGCTTGTGCTGCATTTTTAAAAATGATTTCACAACTTCCTTCTTGACACTGTTTCATGGTCTTAGGACCCAATCACAAGCCTGGGCAATGATTATTTCTTGATCTTGCCTGTGGGTGTTAAATCATTACCAGCCTACTGCATCTACAACATCCACTCTTTCTTCATTAGGGCCTTAAATGGCTTGTTGACTGATAGGTCAAGAGGTTGCAGTTGGCTGGTTAGCCACACCGGTATCATGGCAAGTTGGGTTTTTACCTCTGCTGTGATTACTTTAGTACTTTGTGTAACATAGGCTTTGAAGTGATCAAAAACAAACAAATGTGGTTTTTTTTAAAGTAATCCTTGAGGTCTTTGTGACCAGACTTTGTTAAACCAGATTTTCATGCCTTCTTCATTCAACCATTCTTTTTCATGCACATGGACAATAACTCCACTTGGAATCTTTTCTTTCAGAAACACTTTTGTTTTACAGATGATCAGAGGTGGCAGCTTTGTCCCATCTGCACAACAGGCTAGAGCAACAGCAAAATGTGTTTTCTCATGACTGCTGGTTCTAACAGCCATGGTCTTTGCTCCTTTGACATCCACAGTTCTCTTGGATGGCACATCAAGTGCAAGTGGGACCTCATCCATATTGCTGATTTGGGACAGCTCAGCATTGTAAGTCTTCCAAAGATTGATAACATAAGAATGAAATTCCAAAACTTGATTCTCATAGGCTGCTGGAAGTTTGGGGGCAATATTCGTTCATGTTCTCATGCTCAAACTTTCTCTCTCCATAAAGTTAAAGCACCATTTAGGTGTCCCTGAGAGATCAGCAGTGTTTTCTCCTCATGTGATCCTTTTACTTCCTTCTTTGTATCATTTTGGTTGAAACAAAGAGCCCAATTTGATGCTGCTCCAGAATCCAGATCCTCAGTTCCTGCTCCACCTCCAGCCACTTTGCAGATTTCCCCCACAATAACTTTTTCTGTCTTGGCATCTGAAGGAGCTTTTCTTCCTATTGCCTCCACAATCTAATGACACTCTCCGTGGGAGGGGGTCCAAAGGGTCTCTCAGCAGCTCTGTTGCCATGCTTTTTAGCATAACTTTTTGCTTAAAACTTGAAGTGTATGAAAATCATTTGATATTTTCCAAGGGATTTTCCAATAATTTCTCATACCTAAAATATATGAAGAGAAATGTTGCACTGTTCACCCTATGGTAATAAATGTGGCATCACCTACCTTATCAAGTGGATAACAATCAGCATCATCTATCTTACCCTGTGGATAACAACACATTGCTCTTCATTTTATTTCACTGAACAGTTGGCTAAAACTGCATCAAGTTCATCATAAGTTCAATGAAACTGATTATTGTATTCCAGGGTATTATTTTGCACACAGATATTGTTATTGTTTCTTGGAGTTACACTTTCAGCACGTAAGTATAAATAAAAGAAATAAAAAACATTTACAGAATTAGTACTACCCATGTATAATGTTCATCTTTATTCCTCAAAATTTGGTCAAAAATTATATATTATACATGGAAAAATACAATATGTCATTTTGCTACACTCTTTAAAATTCTTCAATGACATTCTACTGACCTTAGATTAAATTTAATACTGCTTGTCATGGCTTAGATCAAAGTCTAGCCGCATTGATATTCTGCCTATTTCTAAAGCAGGGCAAAATGTAAGCTACTCTCTACAGTGTCTTTGTCTGCTCTTCCCTCTGACTGGAGAGTACTCACTCAAGATCATTGATCAAGAGACATCTTCCTATAATGTCATGTTCTACAGCATGAATGTGACCTTGTCCCATTCATCTAAATTCTACCACTCTCCTCACCTCTATTATATTATGCTATTTTTATTATAAATTTTCATTTATTATTATTATTACCTCACTCACAAGACAAAGTCTTTTATTCATGAATTCTGATACTTCAGTTTATTAGGAACTTTGTTTTTAATTGGAAGTCTGTTGCCCTGCAAATTATTCCTTCAGGTTCTAGATCTTTCTTCAAAGACCACACAGAATAACTGGCATTGCTTCCACATAAGATGGTAGAAAAACATCTAAAGACATCTATTTTCATTTTCTCTTTCTCCTATATGTCCAGGACAAACACACCCAGCTTTCAGGCTTTCATTTGAAACCTTGTTACTGGAATATCTATCAAGCTGGTAGACTACTTCAACCTGATCTTTTTCTTTCACTGCCCTCCTTATCGCTGAAAATTAAATGTCTGCTTGTCTTAAATTCAGTATCAATAAGACTATATAACTTTAACTTATCACTTACCTTCAATACAGAGGTCATGAGAGCCTTCAAATAACAACATTAGATACTAATCAATCTATGTCACCATCTATGAAATTTAGTTTAATCTGAATTGAGGACAAGAGTCATATAGCATTTAGGGGTTAATTACCAAGTCTTTCCTCACTTTTCTAAGTCACCTCCACAGCAGCCTTAGACTACAGCTGCAATTACTTACAACAGAGGTCAAATTACTATAAACACAGTTTCAAGTCAAAATACTACCAATGGCCTTCATAGAACAGGTTCAAACCATAAATCTCATCTCTGCCTAGAGAAGAGTCAGATTATTTACCCTGCTGGATAAAGCATTGCTTGATTCAAATGAATCAAACATGAAAGGCATCAAAACTCTTTTTATCTCCTTCACACATTTCTCTTTTATTGTATACTTTATGGTTGGGGTTTCTGCTTTCTATTTTTTATTGGTCTGGGTATGAAAATATTTTCATATGAAAAATCACACAATATAGACGGACTCCTCCTTACAAACTTTATTCTATCTAGAAACAGTATTTGAAATGAAAACTCAGAAATAAACTAGTAGAGCTATTTTCCTGAATGACTTGTTTAGGGAGAGTCCTATTGAACATTGTGCACTTGTCAACCCCTGGAGATAGGACACTTAGCTCCTACACTTGTGCTCTCTCTGGCACCAATGTTGCTTTAACACTCCTCACCACCAGGGACTATGATTTGACTTTCCCTAAGAATTGGTGCCTTTATATTTGACCTCCAGGAACCTGTAAATGGTGTGGTAATTATGCAGACACTATCACAGACTCATACTTGAACAAATCACATCTAATAACACAGAAACCACAGAAAAGCTTTTGTTTTCTTCTAAACAAGACACTAGTTTAAATAGCATATAATATTTTCACTGAGAGAAATGCAAATCAATCACAGTCCAGTCAAAAACCAGAACCACTTGAGGAATTTCAAAGAAAATTTATATGTGATAGGAGATCTGAGAAGTTAAAGGAGAGATAATGAGAGAATCCAAATATTAGAAACAACAAAAATAACTACAGTGCTTGTGACAGAAAGAATGCAGTGAGGTATTTACTACAGCATACAGAAAAAAATGGAATTAGACTTCTGTAGATATTACTTGGCAAGATTGAGGATATCAAAGAAGGTGTTATAGAACAAGAGTACATTGGTTAAAATTACTGACCAGTTTTCAATTGCAGCTTTATCCTGGCTCAACCAATGTGATTATGTCCTGGTTTTACCACTTGTGATTCTCAATTTTTCTTTCTTACTTTTGCTATGATTCCTGGCTGGCTCTACTTGATTCTTCCAGAAATAGCAGCCAGAAGTGGCATGCTGTCTTGTTTGTAACCAATGGAAAAAAGAGAGTGCCTTTTATTCTTTCACTTACTAAAATAATTTGGTCCTCATTAAAATGACAGTTAAAGGCTGGTGCCCATTCTTGAACCAGTCACTGCAGCAAAACACATGAGATTAAAATGAGTGTTGTGGACCAACCTAGGCCTAGCCCTGGGGCTTGAGGTGTGTTAATTCCACCCACAATGCCTGCCTACCTTTCAATAGAGTGTGAGTGAAATGAAACCTATGTTAGTAATAAATGATGCCTATGTTGTAACTTCTTTGTGAATTCAAACATAAAGCTCCAGGCAAAATTAATTTTTCCTCATAGTATCTTATTTATTACAGAATGAGAATGAATGGATTAAACTATCATTGGAAGAATAAGTGAATAAACTAATAAATAAGTTAATCATTAAATTAATATGGATATGTTTAATGGTGTAAAAAACAGATTATTGGGTAGCTTTGAGATTAATAGAAACTTCATAACATAACAACGAGAACTTTGAGGAGTTCTATACCATTACTTATCACATTAACAATCATTATAATAACATTATTCACTATTTACTGTGAACCTACTACATGTTAAGAATTATTGTAGGTACTCTCCTTGCATTATCACATTTAATATTTAAAACAAGGAAATGAGGTGATTACTCTTACTATGTACATTTTACAGATATAATGACTCTAGAGAGGTTTAGTAACGAGCCCAAGATTACACAGCCAGAAGGTGAAAAAGAGCTAGAAATCAAACTTGAATATTCTAACACCATCTATACTAAACTGTCTTTTATGGAAACTAGATTTAAAAATAAGTCAAAGTTTATATTATACCTAATTCTTGAAATAAATTATCTGGGGCTATATCATATCTATTCTATCTCATGGCCAAACTGTCACCATTCTCAGTTTCAGTCAAATATTTGAAATAATTTTTGCATGATTGGAAATCTTCTCCATATTTATTGTATTGTATAGCTTCTCATCTTGAAGTGTCATATTACAACTCAGTGTTTCTCATTTTCCCACAGAATAAAGTGTAAATTCACTATTCTGGCATTCAAAATGTCTATAATCTAGTCCCAAGATTCCTCTTCAACTTTAACTCACATCACCCCCAATTACATACTCTATTTCAGCAGCACCTTCGAATAAATGAACCCTTTTCTATGCTATTTGATATATCTTTCAGCCAAATTCCAACTCCTTCACTAAACTTCCTTAATTCCCTGAGCTGAATATAATATGCTTTAAAAAAAAAGTTCTGAAAGCCTTTACCCATTATAGGACACTTTTTATTAACTTTAAAAATATGTTTTTAATTACAGTTGATATATAATATTATAGTAGTTTCAGGTGTACAACAAACAATGATTAGATATTTATGTATTTTATGAAGTAATCATCCTGATAAGTCTAGTATCCATCTGTCACCATACATAATTATTATAATATTATTGATTATATTCCCTAGGCAACACTTTATATCCTGGTACAAATCACTATAACTGGTGATTTGTACTTCTATTTCCTTTCACTTTGTTATAATTATTGACTATACGTGGCATTCTCTGAATCTTAACAGGCTCACAGGTGGCAAAGACCATACCATACTCAACTGTGTATATACCACTAGCTATCAACACAGAGTTATTAATGGGCCTAATATCTGTGTTAATGGAATTAAGAAAATCCAAAATAGAAATATGAAGAAGTGTAAAAACAAGAACTACTCAAGTCATTAGTACTTGCTTTTATGAATGTCATTCATACATAACAGATAAAAATGAATAGAGTACATAATTGATAAAATGTTCTATTTTGTGCTCTCCAAGACTCAATTACCATTACTAGCATTTTTAAACATTTGATTTATATATTTTATTATTTTTCATTTCCCCAAGTTCAGAAATATGTTGCTCTTAAGAAATTATGCCTTTTTATCTGTTACTTTCTGATTAATTTACTATAACATATATTCTTATTTTTTATTATTTTTAAAAATATAATTCATTACTTTCTCAAAAGATTGTACTTTTTTTGTATTCTAATAAAAGGTGAAAATTTACTTGTGTTAACCTGACAGTTTTATATTGATCATAGGTAATTTTCTAAAATAAAATTTAGTTAATTAAAATTAGTATTTAATTTTTGTGTACCAGGATTGTATGAAAGATCCCCAGAAAGGTTAACTAAGATCATTAAGTAATTTATATCTAAGCACAAGTATTTTACTACAAAACATAAAAAACAGAGAAATGGGTCATCAAGAGATCATGATAGAGGCCTGATGCATTTTATTTAAAGATGGGAGAATAGGGACATGTTAGGAACTGCCCTGCCTGGTTTCAGAAGCTGTAACCCCCCATGGCTAAGGCTGAGTGAGAGACCTTGGAACCATAAGCCACTAAGGAAACAAAGCTTATCTCCCTGGCAGGGACCCTGCCCTGCTCCCTTTATTTCACCCTGGTTGGTACTGAGTGATGACCAGTTAGTTACTGGTCACCAGTTACTGACAGGTAAGGTTCCTCAAGGAAGGGACAACCTAAGACAGGCACAGTCATAAAAGGGCCCCCAGGGAAAGACTTGGGGGGCTATAGAAAAAGGGGGTGAGGGACCCTCACCCCTGGGCTTTGACATAGCCTGAGTCCTCATTCTGTCTGTAAGAAATCTCCTAATCTCTTTGCTGCCTTACTTCCTATGCCTGACTTAAGCCTGAAACAATGACAGAGGGCAGTGCAGTCCTGTGCTGGAAAGGGCAGGTTCCCCAGGCAATCAGGCCTAAGAAAGAATACATAAACTCCTGTAAAATTTGCTTTGCTAAGAATGTCCTCAATTTTATGATAAGGGTCCCAGCATGAAATGAATTTGTTTCCCAAAGTTTTTATGGCCTTTTAGCTAACTGACCCTGATTCAGTATAAGTCCCATAGTTCTTTGTATGTTAACTATTGTTTCACCCTTAATGACTGACAATGATTGATGAACTTTACTTGTATTTCTGCACAAACTGAACCCAATAAAAGCCCATTGAAGAAAAGGGTTCTGGCCCTTCTCTTTTGAGAGATCAACCACTTTTCCTCCCCAAGCAAATCATGTCTTGGTAGACTTATTTTCATTCGTGGTGGACAGGGGACTCTGTGGGCAAAGCTCCCCAACAGGAACATTTCTAGATTACCTTTACAAAGAACTTTTTGTGAATTGGAAATACCCATATCTGCATTGCTCAGTATGGAAGATACTTGGCATGTATGGCTATTGAACAACTAAAGTATGCTCAAAGGTAATGAGGAAGTTTATTTTTAGTGTTATTTGATGTTAAGTTGTTTAAATTCAAATGGCCACATGTGGCAGGTGGTTCCCATATTGGTCAGTGCATATCTATAGAATAATGTGTCCAGAATAGGTCCAAGGGGAAATTGGTGTTAGGAGATACTAGGCAGTCAAATGACATCTCACATCATTTAGAGTTACAATCACAGAACAGATGCTTAAGCAGAAAATAGGAGGGTGCCAAACACAAGTTTTCACTACTTTATAATTGTCTTAAATGCCCCCTGTCATCTTCAGAGGTTATTTCAGTGTAGAGGAATAGACTGAAAGAGTTGCCAAAGTTGCTTTACTTTTTCTCATTAATTCTATACTTGATAAATACTTGTTGAAGGAATATATATATACACACACACATATATATATGAGGAAATTAAATTATTAATGTAAATACCTAAAAGAAATAACAGGAAATAATTATCAACATAAGTTAGAATAGAGAAATTTCATGATCCACATATCAGTCTGGTTTAACAATGAGAAGACACAAAATTGAGATAGAGTACAATGAATATAAAAATTGTTTTTATGTGTCAGTAAGTAGCTATAGCCACCTGGGTACACTATACTGGCAAGTTGGTATCACTATTTCTAGATATATCCTCCATTCTTCTTTTGGTTTTGTAGCTATAATTCAAAATATTAATTTAATGACTTGTAGATGATATTATTTAGTGTTAGATACCAAAGTCTTAGTCATCAAAGTTATTTCAACATCTGGGATAAATGTTAATGTCATATATTTTATGTCTCTGTTCTATTAAGCCTGAATATCTTAGGACATGGTAAATGTCAATTACTCATTACTATAGTATTCCCACTAGTTCAATGGTATAACAAGAATGCCACCTATTATCATTTTTCTGATACTCTTCATAATGAGAACCTGTTAAGCTAATGATGAGACAGGTGTTCATCATTTAAGGGACTCTTGAGAAGACTGCTCACTTAGCCATTAATAATATTTCTGAGACATTTTCTGTCTATGAATTCCATAAAAGCCTTATTTCACTAGCATCTGGAATATTAATGAGAAGGATAAATAAAAATAATTAAATTATTTGTGGTATTTTGAAAATTAAATTTTAAAAAATCCAATTAGATCAGGATGGTTAGAGTATTTTATAAATCATAAGAGAACAAGTATGTATTTTAGATTTACAGAAGGATGTTGAGAAATTTTCAGCAATTTAATTTGACTAAAATTAAATTTTACTGAGTATGTACTAATTGTAGGGTTCTATCCATGTGAGGTAAATAGAAATAAAGTAAGTGTACAAGTTTGCTAGGGCTCTTGAAATAAGATACCACAGTACCAGAAACTGAGTGGTTTAAACAGCAGAAATTTATTTTTTCACATTTCTGGAGGTTAGAAGTCCAAGATCAGTGAAAGACAGATACCATATGATCTCACTTATGAGAGAAATCTAATGAACAAAATTAATGAGCAAAACAAAACCAGAGCCATGGAAATATGGAACAGACTGACAGTTGACATAGGAAAGGTGGGGAGGGGAGGAATGGTGGAAAAAAGGGGAAGGGAGTGGTCAAAAAAGATGTATGAATGACCCATGGACATGGACAAAGGTGTGGGAATGGACTGTGGGAGTAGGGGTGGGCAGGAGATAGGAGGGCAAAGGGGGAAAAATGGGACAACTGTAATACAATAAATAAGAATTAGAAACACACACACATACACACACACAAAGAAGTCCAAGATGAAGATGTCAGCCAAGCAGATTCCTTCTAAAGCCTCTGTTCTTGGTTGCACTTTACTCCTATTTGTTTATGCCCTAATCTCTTCTACGAAGGACACCAGCCATATTGGATTAAGTTCTATCTTAATGACCTCATTTAACTTAATTACCTCTTTAAAGACCTTATCTCCAAACACAGAAGATTATATTATTTTTTAACTTTAATTGTTGAAAGAACACTTAGAGCTCTACACTCTTAACACAAATTTTCAGTATACAATAACCTATTGTTAATTATAAGAACAATGTACAGAAGATATGTAGAATTTTGTCTTGAGTAGTTGAGACTTTATAACCCTTGGTTAACACCACTTATTTTTCCCATGTCTCTGTCACTAGTTCTATGAATTTGATTGCTGTACATAACTCATAAGTAGACTTATGCAGCATATGCTTTTCTGTTATTGGCTTATTTTATTTAGCATAATGTCCTCAAGGTTCATCCATGTGTTATGGTGGAACGAGCAACCAGAGGGGAAATAAAGGCAGGGCCCTCACCACTGCAATCTAACAAACAACTTAATATAGGATGCTAAAAGCAAAGGCTCACCTGCTGACCCAATAATCCTGAGCCAGGTCCAATAAGGCTGCCAGGCATCCCAGACAACACAAGTAAGCTATGATAGTGCAAGGGAGAAGCCTTTGAAAGTTTATGTGTATTGTCTCCACTATCTGGGAAAAGGAAAACCTTGAGACTGTATGCCAAAGCCTAGCAGGGAGAAGGGGAGGGGAACTACAGTGCCCAAAGAAAAGTCCATAAAACAACTTTGATTAACTGTCTGCCTCCTGTCATGTATACAAAATAAACAAATAAAGTCTGGAGCAAGATAAGGATTAACTCTAGGAGACCCCCATACCTATGTTTGGGTAGTCACACCTCCCCAAGGGGGAAAGCTAGCACCTCTTTTACCCAACAATGAAAATATAACTTCTTCACCCCCACCACACCAACTATGTAAGTCCTCAGAATAAAGAACTCACTCTCTCCGCCCCTTGGCCCTCTTGGCTCTTTTTGCCACACAGGGAGTGTGACAACACCTGGGAAGCTGGCTTCTGGCCATCTGAGTACTGTTCACCTGGCCTCTAGCCACCCTTGCTTTTGCTTTCCCATTAGAACTTAACACTAATAAACTGCTTGCATGCTAGTAGGCTTGCTGATCTATAATTCTTTACTGTGCTGGTGAGAACCAAGTTTCTGAGTGTTTCTTCCATAATACATGCTGTCATATATTGCAAGATTTCTTTCATTTTTAAGGCTTAATGATGTTCAATTTGCATATATATACTATATTTTCTTTATCCATTTATGTGTCAATTGACACATTGTTTCCATATCTTGGCTATTGTGAGCAGTGCTGCAATGAAACTTTGAACACTAATATCTCTTTGAGATTCTGATTTCAATTATTTTGGATAAATTCAGAGGATTGGGATTGCTGGATCTTATGGTAGTCCTTTTTTTTTTTGAGAAATTTCTATACTGTTTTCTATAGTAGCTATACCATTTTGCATTCCTATCAACATTGAACAAGGGTTCCAATCTCCTCAAATCATTGCCAAAACTTATGTCTCTTCTTTTCTTTTCTTTTTTAAAAGATTTTATTTACTTATTTTAGAGAGATGGGAAGGGAGAGAGAAAGAGAGTGAGAGATACATTGATAGGTTGCCTCTCACATGCCCCCAACTGGAGACTCAACCTGAAAGCATGTGCCCTGACTGGGAATTGAACCTGTGACATCTTGGTTCATAGGCCAGTGCTCAATCCACTAAGATACACAAGGCAGGGCAACACATACCCAATCTTGTTACTCACTTCCCTCCAGCTCCTCTACAGGCTTTTTCTAATTTTTTTTAATTTGTAAGTTTTAAGTATATTTTATTGATCATGTTATTACAGTTTTCCCAATTTTTCCCCCTTTATCTTCCCTCTGCCCTGCACTCCCCAACCCTACAGCATACCCTCCTTAGTACATGTCCATGGGTTGTACATATAAGTTCTTTGAGTTCTCTGTTTCCTATGCCATTTTTGACCTCTCCCCATCTATTTTATGTCTACCAATTATGCTTCTTATCCCTTGTACCTTTTCCCCATTCCTCCCTCCCCCTCCCCTCTGAAAGCCCTCCATGTGATGTCCATTTTGTTGCTTAGTTTTTGTTTTCATGTCTGTCTTTTTATAGGTTCATTTGTTGATAGCTGTGAGTCTGTTGTCATTTTACTGTTTATAGTTTTTTATCTTTTTCAATTTCTTAGATAAGTCCCTTGAACATTTCATATAATAAGGGCTTAGTGATGATGAACTCCTTTAACATGACCTTATCTGGGAAGCACTTTATCTGCCCTTCCATGCTAAATGATAGCTTTGCTGGATAGAGTAATCTTGGATGTAGGTCCTGCTCTTCCATGACTTCAAATACTTCTTTCCAGCCCCTTCTTGTCTGCAAGGTCTCCTTTTGAGAAATCAGCCGATAATCTTATAGGCACTCCTTTGTAGGTAACTCTCTCCTTTCCTCATGCTGATTTTAAGATTCCCTCTTTGTCTTTAGTCTTGGGTAACTAAATGATGATGTTCCTTGGTGTGTTCCTCTTTGGGTCCAACTTCTTTGGGCCTCTCTGGGCTTCCTGAACTTCCTGGAAGTCTATTTCCTTTGCCAGATTGGGGAAATTTTCCTTCATTATTTGTTCAAATAAGTTTTCAATTTCTTGATGCTGTTCTTCTCCTTCTGGCACCCCTATAATTTGGATATTGGAACATTTAAAGTTGTCCCAGAGGTTCCTAAGCTTCTCTTCATTTTTTTAACTCTTGTTTCTTCATTCTGTTCCTGTTGGATGATTATTTCTTCCTTCTGTTCCAAATCATTGTTTTCAGTCCTGGTTTCCTTCCCTTCACTGTTGGTTCCCTGAATATTTTGCTTTATTTCACTTTGGGTATCTTTCATTTGCTCTTTCTTTTTGGGGCCAAGCTCGGTGTGTTCTGTGAGCATTTTGATTACCAGGGCTTTGAATTCTCCATCACATAGGTTGGCTATCTCCTCATTGCTTAGCTCTCTTTCTGGAGTTTTGCTCTGTTCTTTCATTTGGGCCATATTTCTTTGTCCCCAGGCCCCTGATAAGTTGTAAGGGGGTGGGTCCTTAGGTATTCACCGGGGCAGGGCAACCCTCTTTGCTGTGCCACCATGCTATCTATGTGGGAGGGGCCAGAGAGGGAACAATGCAACTCACCTGTGTACTTTCCAATGAGAATTGTGTGAGACTGGGAGTTTCTCCCACCAAGGCAACCCCCACGTAGTCCACAGTCAGCTTTGAGTCTCAGTTTCCCATTCAGCCAACTCAACCCTCAAGGTCGACTGCCTTGCTGTGGGCTCTCTCCGTTCTCCCATCTTACTGGTCTGGTTGGTCTGGTTGACTGTTTCTTTAATTCCTTGGTTATTAAAGTTCCATGCAGTTTGATTTTCTGGCACTTCTGTTTATTTATTGATTTTAGATAGGTTGTTATCCTCCTTTCGGTTGTATGAGAAAGTAAAGGGTTTCTACCTATGCCTCCATCTTGGCTGGAACTCATTCTTGTTATTTTCAATAATAGACATACTAACTGGTAAGAGGTGACTTCCTATTTGTTTTGCCTTGCATTTTCCTGATGATTAGTAATGTTAATCATCTTTTTATATGCCTGTTTGATGTCTTTTCTGTATGTCCTCTTTGGATAAATGTCCACTCAACTGTTTTTGGCCATTTTTAATCAGATTATTAGTTTTTACTATCAAGTTGTAAAAATTCTTTTTATATTTTAAAAATTAAACCTTTATCTTTAAAAAAATCAGTTTAATTAGCAGCTCTGCTGTTTTATTTCATCCTAAGTGAATTGAAGAAAATATTTTCATTAAACTATTTAAATGAATAAATTTCAAGATATGAATATAATCACCCAGAAAATGATATTAACAAAATAACTTTAAAAATGATCATGCTGAAGACCTGAGTGGGGTGACTCAGTGGGCTGGGCATTGTCCAGCAAAACAATAGGTTGCTGGCTCTACTCTCAATGAGGACACATGCTTAGGTTGTGGACTAGGTCAGTGGTTGAGAGCATGTGAAAGGCCACTGATGTTTCTCTCCCTCTTTCTCCCTCCCTTCCCCTCTCTTTAAAAAACAAACAAATAAAATCTTTTTAAAAAGATCACACTAAAAACAATTTGTTTATAATTACTACTTCTTGACTATTGTTCATTCATTTTTTTCTTCATGCTTTTATTTTACTAACTTCACTGAGATATAATTGACATAACATTGTGAAACTTTAAGGTGTACATTGTGTTAATATGATAGAGATATATACTGCAATATGATTACCACTGTAATATTAGTAAATACTTCCATCAATTACATAATTATCATATCTTTTCCATGGTAAGAACTTTCAAGATCTCCTCTTTTAGAAACTTCAAGCACATAATTTTGTTAATTATAATAATCATGCTATATATTAGATCCTCAGAATTTATTCATCTCAGAACTGGAAGTTTGTATTCTTTGACCAACAATCTCCCCATTTTCCCCAACCCCAGGCCCTTGTAATCACTATTCTACTCTTTGTTTCTATAAATCAGTCTTTTTTTAGATTCCACATATAAATAATATTATACAGTATTTGTTTTTCTCTGTCTGATTTATTTTACTTACCATAATGTTCCCAGGGACCACCCATGTTGTCAGAAATGGCAGAAATTTCTTCTCTCTTATGACTAAATAATATTCCATTATATATATATACAGTATATGTATGTATATACATAAACATACATATATACATACACATATACATATATACATACACGTGCATATACATATTCTTTATCCATTTATCCACTGATGGACACTTGCGTCTATATCTTGGGTATTGTGACTAATACTGTAATAAACATGAATGTGAAGATATCTCTTAGATATCCTGTTTTCATTTGCTTTGGCTATGTATGCAGAAGTTGGACTGCTGAATCGTATGGTAGTTTTATTTGCAATTTTTTGAGGAGCCTCTATACTCTTTTGCATGGTGGCTTCTACAATTTACATCCCCACTAATAGTTGAAAATTAAGCCAATGACCAGATGGTTCTATTGGTGAATTTTACAAAACATTTAAAAAACTTATAGCAATATTTCTCAAACTCTTCCAAAAAATTGATGAAAAGGAAATGCTCTCAAGTTTATTTAACATTAAAGATGTTTAATTTTTATGTATGGTTTGAAAATATTTTTTCCTGTACTTTAGGTTTCCTTTTAACTCTGCTGGTTGCTTTCTATGCTGTGAAGAATATTTTCAGTTCATTGTAGCCATATACCTACATATATATGTATACATATATGTAGCCATATACACATATATATGTATATGTGTATGTATTTATATATTTTGCTTTTATTGCCTGTGCTTTAGTGTCATATCCATATGCCAAAATATGCCATATGCCAAAAATAAAAGTCATAAAGTTTTTCCTCTATGTTTTATTCTAGGAAATTTATAGTTTGATGTATTAATATTTAAATATGTAATTCATTTTAAATTAATTTTTGTGTATGGTATAAGATCAGGGTCCAATTTCATATTTCTGCATGTAGGTGACTAGTTTTCACAGCCCCCTTGTTGAAGAGACTGTGCTATTCCCATTGTGAATTCTTATCACCCTTGTAAGAGTTGGTTGGCAATCTTGTGGGGATTCATTTCTGGGCTCTGTTCTATTGGTCTATATGTCTGCCTGATTGCTAGTATGTGCTATTTTAATTACTGTGGCTTTGGAGTTAATTATGAAATCAGAAAGTGTGATATCTCTAGCTTTTTTCATCTTTCTCAAGATTGCTTTGCCTATTCTGTCTTTTGTTGTTTCCTAAAAATTTTAGTATTGCTTTTTCTGTTTCCTGTACAAAATTATACTGGAGTTTGTTATGGATTGCATTGAATCTGTAGATTCATATTACACTTTGAGTAGTATGGACATTATAACAATATAAAATCCTCCAATCCATGAACACAAGATATCTTTCCAATTGATTATGTCTTCTTTAATTTCTTTCAGCAGTATTTTATATTTTTCAGCATACAAGTCTTTTTCTTAGTTAAGTTTACTCTTAAGTATTTTATTCTTTTTGGTACTATTATAAATGGGACTGTTTTTCTAAAAAAATTTTTTCAAATAATTTACTGTTAAGTGCATAAAAACACAACTGACTTTTGTATGTCAAAATGGGGCCTTACTTTATGTATCCTGGAAATGAGTCGACTGGGATGGATGTTTTGCTAAGAAAAGGTGCTGCCCAAAGTCCCATTATCCATTATTCACCCAATGACAAGCTTTCTCTTACACCTGTCCCCTAAGAAGAAAAATTAGGAGAAATCATGAATAGGGAATTAAGAAAAAAATATAAAAAGCCAGTACACATGAAAAAGAGAAAACAACACATCACAGTTAAATAAATTCAAATTAAAGCAATTGTGATGTGAGGTTTTGGCTTTTCAATTGGGCAAAAACATTGCTTAAGGAAAGAGTAAAATGGAAATGGTAGAATGGTCATACTGCGTTTTCTCAATGCTATGTGCTAGAACACTATTGAAGATTTACAATGTTGATGTAGTTTAGCTTTCTCCACAATCTTTTGGGTAAGGTAGTACAGCATTTTCCATTTTATAAATACGAAAACAGAGGTTTAGGGACCTTGTAAATTATGTAATGTCAAATACCTAGTAAGAGCTAGAGCTCATACTAGAATACAAGTTTATTAGAGTCCATAATCCTTGCCCTTTCATAAACTACAGAGTATATCTGCAGTACATGACAAAGACTATTAGGAAAAATTAATTGGACAATGTTAAATAGTAAATGCTTATATATGACGTTTAAAAAATGGTCATCAAAAGATTGAATGACATGTTTTTGTATGTTGGTTCTCACATTTGTAATCTCACTATGCCTCGAGCGCAAAGGACACTTACAGGGTTGATTTCAATATTTATGCCTTTTGTTCACATGCCTGAATTTTTCAGTAGCAATGCTATTCTCCACATTAACCACATCTCATTCTATTTCACTGTGTATCATGTAAACAAGAAACATAATGATAGCAGATGAAAAATCAGTTTGAGCCAAATACAGTATGGATTTAAATTTTCAACTTCATAGGAGCAAAATTGTCCTTTCTCACAGTCTCCTAAGCAAAGATTTAGGTCACCCAGCAAAGGCCGAGACTGAGAAGAATCTTCAGCCCACAAAAAACCACTAAAAATTGCATTAAACAATTCCAATGAATCCTGGAAGATGGTACAGGCAAGTGTCTGTTTCCTTCAAATAGTTTAAACCCTGGAAACATCTGGCTTCACATTACAAACAGCACAACTGGTCTTGTTTATTTGTTTTTATATTTGCTTTTCAATTACAAAAGTAACTTCAGATTGAGACAGCAAAAAGTTCCTGGAGAGTTTTGGAAATGCATGATCATAGTGCTTTCATGGGTCTAAAATAACTTAGCTAAGCTTCAAATTGGAAGTACTGTGTTTGGACTCAAACTTGTGTTTTATTCTTTTAACATCATAAAAATTGTATAGAATCTTAAATGCCTCATAACAATAAAAACAAGTCAATATGTTACTAATGCAAGGTGTGCAAGGAATTTTTTTTTAATTCCTACCTTTTCAGACCATTAATCTTAATCATTATATTACACAGGCTTTATACTATCCTCAAAATGACTATTACAGCAATCCTTATACTTTTACAGCAATCCTTATACTTCTGAATATTAGAACACATTTCAGAGTGACTCAGCAAGGCAAGTCTCAGGAGACAAATGCAGTTCTAATTTAGCCTTGTAGGTTGTTGACAATAACCAAAAACAAAAGAGCAAAAGATAGATAACTTTACATCTCGAGTTTATTTTGGAGATGTCTTATTATTTTTTTATTGTATTGGATTTCAGACCCTGGATCACCATTTATCTCCTTATTTAGCACAAAATACCAAGTAATTAACTCGATTTAAATGTAATTTTGTAATATTTCAAACCTTTAGAGTTTTTCATCAATATATGTTTTTATGGTATCAGGCAAAGTTGAACATTGCAATGCAAAACATGTGGGTTTCCATGCAGGAAGAAGGTAGCTCGCAGTGTAGCTCATGTGTAGACAATTGCAGTTTAAATAATGTATTTATTAGTACACAAATGTAGCCCACTTAGAGAAGCCTTTATCACTCTATTCGAATGCAGAAGCACATGTCAAACTTTTGGACTTTTCTTTATACTTATTATATTACTATATAAGGAAACCTTCCACCTTGTGAAAAGATGGCTAATCATTTAACCTATTTGGTGATTTTCTTTCCAGATTAAATTATGAATTCAGCACACAGACTGCAATAGGTATTTTGTCTAAAGTATTAGGCCCTAGTGTGACTGTGGTTTTAGTAACCTTCCCAACTTCATGTTGAAAGACAATCCTCAGTCATGTTCTGTCTCTGAACTGTATTGCCTCCTAAGCTAAAAACATTTTAAGTCTTTACTGAACTCCTGTGGAAACCTCACAATCAATGTCTCAATGGTTTGGAGCAATCTGATTTATATTCTAGGATGCTTTATGTCCTAATTTTTGAAAACATTGACATATTGCAAGTTTAGTTGGGAGATCTTAATGCTAGTCATTTACAGTGTATGGCACTGCTCACCCAAATTCAGAGTGACCCTTCTTTATTAAAAAACAAGTAATGAATGATTATTAGGTACTTATTCAAGGGGAGAAATACATGTTAGGGTGGCAGATATACTGTAGAGAAATACAATGACTACCTCACCTTGAGAATTTAAAGTCTACTGAGACTTTAATAAATTTTATCCCAAATCTGATCAAGCATGCACACCCACACTTAACATGATTATACAAGAAGACATGGGAAAATAGACAAATGCATATTTTTAGGCAGGTTTCCATAAAGGAGCACAGCACTTTTCAGAAAATTACAACTGCAGAGAGATCAAACCTGGATTATTCATCTAAACCACTCCCTTAGGAAAGGCAAGACGAGGCATAATATCACCAAACTTGACTGAAGTTTCAATAAGAGTAAATATAATTTCCTTATATCTTTGATGTAAAGCCGGTTGTTTTTCTGATTTTACAGTAATTTGGGGGCAACCACCAGGAGAAATATATTCCTAAATTTAGTTGTCTTAGAGTTGATGGAAATTTCCAGGGTTTTTTTCCCCTTGAAGTTCTTTAACTAAATAGCAAAGTGGAAAAATTATCTAATTTAAACAACATCTTAACTGAATTATTACATAAATATACTGAGAAATGATGCATGCTAAGGCAATCAGGGACATTTATAACCTAATGGGAAAGAATCCTATTCATTAGCATTGCAATCTTACAGAGAAGTTCCCTTAATCACCGGGTAATAGTCATGACTTATATGAAAAGAAAGCAATTAGTATCAGTTATTACTGAAAATTAACACAGTTTTAAAGTCAAAAACCAAAGATATAGGTGTTTAAAAGTATAACATTTAAAAGACTAATTTGGTTTATACATCTTTGCTTGCAACAGGAATAATTTTATTTAAATCTACATATCTTGTTTAGTAACATCTACAATTCATCTAGGCTGTTTTTCCTTAATATTCACACAAGGCATTTTATAACAGTAATATATATTATGTGCATTTCCACTATAAAGTATTATAATAGCTGACACTGCACACTGCAGAAAAATCCTTTAATAGACTTTCAAAATTTTCAATAAACTCATCTTATTCTTTCAGCAGAAGTGATCCCCAGTGTAGCTTTTTCCAGAAATGGACTTTACATCAGAAAATCTAATTCCCTGGACAAAGGAAAAAAGAACATTTGCTATACTATGATACAGATTTGTTTTAGTATAATATCTAATTTCTCTTGCACTTCAGGAAATCCATTTTCCCTCTCCTGAAGTCTATAGAAAATATCTCTGTATAATATTCTACATTTATTCCACCTGATGAATAATACATATTTAAATAATTACATAGTGTTCATGTTAATGAACTTAGCACTGTCATTACTATCATCATTTATTAGGTCATAGGAAGAGTAATAAGAGAATATAGGTTAGCAGAAAGAAAGCAGTACTAGTATCTATCTTCCACATTTCCTTAGTATCTGTTTTGGTCAGCCTCTTTTCTTTAATACTTACATTCCATATACTTCACAACTATAGAAAAGAATCTTTATTATGGAAGCCACATCAATAATTTTGGCCTTTATAATGACTGTGATGAGATCACTGAACAATGAGTAGCCAATGCAAAGCTTTACAGGCTTAACAATGGAAAAGTATTGCATATGAAATGCAAGGTCAATCCAACAATTATATACACTTACTCGAAATCCATACCTGCAACCACCAATGACATAGGCCCTCTGGCCAGCTCTTCAATCAACTGTATATCATCTGCTTGGAGTTACTGTATGCTTGACAGATTTGTGTGTAAAAACAACTGAAAGCATCAGACCATCTTTTCTAAAATACAGCCATCTCTGTTGCATGGATAAGGGAATGGCACATAAAGAACCTTTCATTTAAATTTATATTCTAAATTCTCAATATAAAATAAGGAAAACAAACAAGTTTTCATCAATATTCAAAGTTAGCATTTCATTAGGATTTCACAGGTGAAGGCCTATTCAGTGAAGAAACAAAAGAGAGAGTTATTCAGAGAGACTCAAGAAGAAATAGGACAATTAGAAAAGTTCAATAATAAAATATTTTTAATTTTATTTTAATGCCCTTCAAAATAGACTTGACCTCATCACAAGCTTTTCTTATATAGTAAGTTTTCCATTAAAGCTGTGATTATTAAATCCCCAGTGATCTTGGGGACAGGGGGAGGAATTAAACTAATCCTGTCACCACCAAACCAAAAAAAAAGTATTATCATATAAAAGCCAAACAGATATACCAATAAATAGATAGATAGATAAATAAATATGCCATAAATGTCCTTACTAAAAGTCATCTCTACTGAATATTATCATGTACAAAATGGCACTTTCTGTAAGAAACCACAATTAATCACTGGTCACTAATTCAGTGTTACTGATCTACATGGGTTTTGTAACATAGTTTCAAGAATGCTGTCTTAAATCAAATTAGCCAACCTAAAGGAAGCCTAAGAAACTTGGATAAGCCATGCCCCCTCACCAGCCATACATAAGCTACTTCCCCTAGCTACAGCTGCTATGACCCTGTCTGAGTACAACTCCCTGTGCGGCCCTTCCTGATAGCTTTCTCTTGTTTGGACCCACAAGTGACAAGGTGTTCTGCCCTTCATCTATACAAGCATCAGTGTGATTTTCCCTACTATCAGAAAAAAATCTTTAAATCTTATAAAACAGTCCCTAGACTTTAGAGTCCTAATGATTCTCATTAATAGGAAAAAAAATGTTATTTGTGTAATCTATTCACTCAATTCTCAGGCTTATGCACAGAAAAACATATACCCTGTGTGTGAAAAGAAAGAATTATTATTGTAATATTTTATTAAAAATATTTTTGTACCAATTGTTTGAAAACATTATTTTTGTAAACAATCTCCCCCCTTTCTTATATCTACTACAGTAGAAAGTTCAGAAAAGATCCAACCACTGATAACTTTTTGGTCAACCAAGTTCCAGTTTTGTGTTTATATGACATGATGAGCATAAATGTATGTAGAATTTTTAATCTTTTAAATCCTGTGTTCTTTTTACTTTGTCACATATTACAGTCCTTATTTGGAAGATATAAATATAATAATTATAAGATTTAATCAATACTAAATCATATCTGCTTATCCAGATTAAAGGGAAAGTGGGAAGAAATTTTAAATAAATTGGATATTAAGCTGTTATAAGAAGCAGAAACTGAGAATGAATTGCAGAAACTAATATTAGAAAACAAAACAGTCGTGTAGGAAATCCTTGCAGGGGTGTTGCTGGGCCACACTGGAAGAAGAGTTGTCTTGGGCTACACACTAAATACACAAACACTAATGAAAACTAATGAGCAAAAAAAAAAGTTTCAAACAAATTTATGATTTTGCGTTGGGCCACATACATAGGCCACATACATAGCCATCCTAGGCTACGTGAGGGTTGGACACTCCTGCTAGTACAAGTGTTGTAAGGCTAACAAAGTGTTGGAAAAATGATCAGTAGATTTATTGACCTAAAATATTGACATACAAGAAAATTACTCTTTCTTTTATATACGTGTATTTAATTACTGAAAAGAGAAAGGAAAAAGTTTATACTTATATGGTATATAAGTTTGCCCTGGGCACTGACCCAATGCTTTCTAAAACCGTTTTTTTATGCCATACAATTTCATAACATTATTATTTTTACACTTGAGGAAACAGGCATAGAAAGACAAATGCTTTGTTCAAGTTCACACAACTAATAAAGATTATGAGCAAGACGCCCACTCCCCCATCTGTTTGAGTTTATACGATTCTTTCCTTAAATGAAAAAGAAGTTCATGGCAAGGTGGTACCTATAGAAGCATAGAGGCCAGAGAACACATTAAACCATTAATCTGTTGATTTAAATAATTAGAGCTAAAACACACAACTTGTTAACAAATATGACTAAACAAAAAAGATATGAAACTAACTCAAGGGAAGACATATATTACATATGAGAGAAGGGGGATATATATGTGTATATTTGTGTATATATACCCCCTTCTCTCATACATAATATATATGTATATATTATCCACACATGCACCCCATATTTTTCAGACCATAAGATGCACCTAGGTTTTAGAGGAGGAAAATAGGAAAAAATTTTGAAGCAAAAACTTTGGTAAAATATTTAATAACATAAATAACATAATATTTCACCAATGTAAATGTAATGCTACATTTGGACTATAAGACACACCCACCCTTTCCTCCCAAATTTGGGGAGGAGTGCATTTTATAGTCAGAACATGTGGTAATATCAACATATTAACAGCAAAAGCTTTATACCATTATACAGCATAAACCTTACTATTTTAGGATAAATTTTATTTTGTTTGCTTGATTTTTAATCACATGTCATGAGCATTAAGTTGTACAACTGTTAAAATAATGGAAATAGTCAAAGTGGTCACATGTTGACTATTTTAGCTAATCTAATAGGGGGGAAAAAAAAGAATTTCTTAGTAAGCTTACTATTTTAGCCTGTTCTGTAATGGGTCCCTAGAGTCAAAAGGATATTCAAGAGTATTACCTTCAAAACAACATTATAAAAGATTTTCACTTCTAGGGAAATGGAGTAGTGGTGTGTTTTTTATTCCTCTTGCTATGAACAATTAGAACCCCTAGGCATTATATACAAAATAAACAGAGAAGACACTGAAAAGGAGAGAGAAGACAACAGGCTAATTAGGGAATGTGGGATCCAAGAAATAACACTTTCCTCCATTTTCTTTTTGTCTCATGTATCCCAGATTTTGAGCTGAAAAAATTTGGCATCTTCTAAATGCCAATATATATATATCACATGTCATGAGCATTAAGCTCATGACATCATGAGCATCATGAGCATTTGAGCATCATGAGCTCAAATGCTGAGCAGAAAAAGAAAAGCCCAAATTCCAATACATATAATAGTCAAACTCGTGAAAATTAAATATAAAGAAAAAAATCTTGAAAGCAGCAAGAAAAAAATGGCACCTTACCTATAGGGAAAAAGAATTCACATTGTAGCAGATTTCTTACTGAAAACTATTAAGACCAGAAAAATGTTGTATCATGTGTTTTAAGTGGTGAAAGAAAAGAATTGTCAATTCAGTGTCCTACAACCAGTGAAAATATCCTCCAGGAATAAAGTGAATATCAAGGCACTTTTTCAATTAAAGAAACACTAATAGGATGTGTTACCTGTATATCTACTCTTATGATCAGCTACAAGAAGTTCTATAAACAGAAAGAAAACTATAACAGAGTGGACTTTAGAACACAGAAAGAAATAAAGTACATGTAAAGCAAAAATGTAAGCAGATACATTAGATGAACCTTATCCTGACTGTTCTGAACAGCATTTGACAACTAAAGCAAAAATTATAACACTAATATGATTCTAGATGTAGAAAGTTATACTCTACATAGGGGATAAAAATATGAAAAGGGATATAATGTTTAACATCTTGCTCTATTTGGTAAAATAATAATAGTGGGCTTTAATAAGTTTTATAGCAGGTTTTATATAATGAAACACATTGACCACTAAAACCTAGTAAAACAGATATACTCAGAAACACTAAAGATAAATAAAAATGGAATTCTAAAATTATTTTTCAAGTAACCAACAAAAGAGCAGGAAAAACAAAACATAAAGAGCTGGTGAATAAACAGAAAACAAAAAAATAACATGGCAAACTATAGACCTAATATATCGATAATTATATTAAATGTAAACTGTGTAACTATATCAAATAACAGATAAAAATTAATAGTGTGTTCTAGTAAACATTAACCAGCTATGTTCTTTATAAGAAACTTACATCAGACCTGGCTGGTATGGCTCAGTGGATTAAGTGCTGGCGCTTGAACGGAAGGGTCGCCTGTTCAGTTCCTAGTCAGGGCACATGCCTGGGTTGTGGACCAAGTCCCCAGTAGGGGGCTTTCAAGAGGCAACCATACAACGATGTTTCTCTCCCTCTCTTTCTCCCTCCCTTCCCCTCTCTCCAAAAATAAATAAAATCTTAAAAAAAGAAACTTACTTCAAATATAACAATACAGGCAAGTTAAAAGTAAAAGATGGAAATAGATATATCATGTAAGATTTCAGGAATGACTATATTAATGTTTAATAATGTGAAATTTAGAACAAAGTAAACATCTAGAGATGTATAGGGACATAACGATAAAGTTGTCAACTTACTAAGAAGACAGCCATCCTAAATATGTGTGCACCAAACAACAGAGCTGCAAAAAATATAAAGCAAATGTATAGAACTGAAAAAATAGACAAGTAGAAATTATTATTGTAGATTTCAACACTCCTCTTCCAACAATTAAGAGAACTAAACATAGAATGGGCAAGGGTACAGAATACCTTAAAAGCCCTATCAAACAACGGTGTCTAATCAACTGTTAAAGAGCAGCTCACCCAACAAACAGATCACACCTTCTATTCAAGTGCCTGCAGAACATACATGTAAGCTTTAGAAAGCTTAAAAGAATTCAGATCATACAAAGTGTTTTCCTCAACCACAGTGAAGTCAAAGTGGAAATCAATAATAGAATCAAAACAGGAAAAATTTTAAACTTAGAAACTAGATAACAAGTTTCTAAAAATCCATAGTTCAAAGAGCAATTTTTAACATGAATTGAAAAATCTGTCGAGCTGAATTAATATGAAAACAAATCAAAACTTGAAGGACACCACAAAAGCAAGGCTAAAAGAAAAATCATAGCACTAAATGAGTACATTAGAAAAGAGGAAAATTTTCAAATTGAAAATCAAAATTCCCACTTTTAAAAGCTAGGGGGGCGGAAAGCAAGCAGAAAAGAGGAACAAAGAATAGCAATCAGTGAAGTCTGAAAAAAAGAACAATAAAGAAAATCAATGAAAATGAGAGTTGGCACTATGAACAAATCAACAATTGACAATGTCAAGCAAGGCTAATAGAGAAAGCAGAGAGAGAGAGAGAGGAAGGAAGGGAGGGAGGAAGGAAGGGAAGGAGGGAGAGAGGGAATTACTAATACCAGAAAAAACAAAGGATCACTGTACACTTCACTGATAAAGAAAAGATACTGACAGGAGGAAAAAAGAAAATAACAGAATACTATGAAGAGCTCAATACAAATAAATTTGACTATTTAGGTGTAACGAACCAATTGCTTCCAACACAGGGGACCAACTATGTTATAAGGTAGTTGCACTAAGCCTTGTTCTCCTTCACAGGAAAAAAGGTTTAAAGATTTCCATTACATTTCTTTTTTCAATAAGATTGCTTAAGATTTATTCAAAAATTGGTTCTTGAGCACCTAATATGCACCAGGAAATATTCTAGGTAGAGAAAAATTGATGAGCAAGAATTATAAGCTAATAGAATGTGATTATAATATAAAATATTACAACTGGTATAGAATAAAGATATTTGAATTTGCTAGAATCCAGTCACTGACTATACTACATTTTTTTAATTTCTGGTTTTTCTGATGGAGTATATTTTATCATAAGTTTGTTTCTATCCATCAATATAGACAGCATTTTCTTTCAATATTAATAACTAAGCAAGACTGCATACGACTCCCTGTGTTAAAAGTTCTATTTGTACCAAAAACACAGTACAAGCTGATCCTTTTCAAGAATAAAAGATATTTCAACTTAATTTACATATGAAATTTGGTAATTTTAGATTACATTTTATTATAAAATCGATTTTATGGATCTCTGCCTTTTAAACAAAAAAAAATACAGGAACTACAAAAATGAACTCCAGGTGTTACTTGTTATTTAGAAAATAGCATCCATAGTCACTAAAAGGAACACACATCTGAGGGAAAATTGCTATTTTTCTATACTGTCAATGTAAGTACCTCTAAATGAAATGCTCATCTTATTAAAGTCATTCATTCTTTAGGAGGTTTTGCAAAGAAAGGGTAAACATTTGCTTAAAGAAATAAAACACACTATGCCTCTCTGTAAGTTAGAATAGCCCATAAAATGAAAAGGCAAAGAGAAAACACAATAGCTATTTCATGGATAGCTGGGATTTATGCAATTCTTACGCAGTAAAATGTTTCCCGTAAAATATTGCCTTCCATTCCCAGGACACATAATAATCTGTCCTTGAATTTTAGAATATCATATTTTTATAGAATTTATTCAGATGAATAGAATTTAAAGTGCAGGAAAGCACAGTTCTTCTCTCGTTTAATACTTTGGTGGCAAAGATATATTTTTATTTTGCATAGTTCTTCCAGTGCTCCCTATTATTTCATAGATAACTCCTCTTGTTATTAAAGTTAATATCTATTTCCCTACAAATAATCTTTTTAAAAATGACATAATAAATAAAATATTTTATGATGAGAAGCTATTTTTAGGTGTTGTTTGAGTTTCACTCTGGAAAAACTACTTGCTTTTTTTCAAGAACTGAAAGCAGCAATGAATTAAATAATTGCAATTCAAAGCAATTGAGATGCATCCATTCCTCTATTATTGCCTAAGAACAAAACAATGTAAGATTTGAATAAAGAATGTCAGGGTCAGATCACAATTAAAGAACACACAAAAAATCTTTATTATTTTTTTCTTTTTTAGAAATCTCAACATTTATGCCATCTCCACCATCTAGCCAGATACAAGTCGTCATGACACAAGAGTTTTTTATTATTTTAAGTTATTTCACCTATATGTTGACACAACACATAGAAACTTGAAGACATGGAATAAATAATTTAAGTGAATAATTATCTTTGAGTTCAGAAAATATATTTCTCTCTTTTATACTTGAAGACACATAAAAACAAATTAAATGAGCCAGGATAGCATATCATTTGGTAGCTTAACTATTAGTTTCTAATTTTTATTAATTTAAAATTAATTCCACAAAGTATAATCTCTCATAAAAAGCCTTAGTTAATGCAATGTTGTCTTGTGCTTCTGAAGGGAAAAACAAGAATAAGAATATTTGAAAAGAATTGTATCACACAATTGGATAGAATTACTATTTGACCTGAGTCAGACAACATAGTCTATAAATGTGAAAATAATTTACTGCATTTTCTGTTTATTCCCTCTCTGTAGTTAATATTGACAAGAACTCACTTTTTGTTGTTTTTCTGTTGAATCTTTTTAACTGTATTTTTCCACTGCCATTTAGCCCCCATAACACCCTCCCCCAGCAATCAACACACTGTTGTCCATGTCCATGAGTCCTTTTCCTTTTTGCTCAATCCTTCTACCCCATCACCCTCCCCCTCCTTAGCTCTCATCCTGCTCTCCATCTATGAGTCAGCCTCTGTTTTCCTTCTTAGTTCAGTTTGTTCATTAGATTCTACATACAAGTAAAATCACATGGTATTTGTTTTTCTCTGACTAGCTTATTTCACTTAGCATAATTTCTGTTATGGACCTGTTCTGCAGATCCATCCATACTGTCTCAAAGGATAGAATTTTCTTTTCATGGCTGAATAGTATTTCGTTGTGTAAATGCCCTATAATTGTTTTATCTACTCATCTACTGATAGACACTTGAGCTGTTTCCTTATCTTGGTGATTGTAAATAATGCTCCAATCAACATAGGGTTGCTAGGTTCTTTCAAATTCGCGTTTTGGATTTCTTCACATGTATTCTGAAAAGCGGGATTGCTGGGTCAAAAGGCAGAGCCATTTTTGAAGTATCTCCATACTGCTTTCCACAGTGGCTGCACCAGTCTGCAGAGAACTCACTATTTAAACGTAGAATCCCCCATACACATATTTTAATTTATTTATTTTCAATATTATTTAGCATTGACCAGGCACAAACTATTTAAACAAATATAAATAGAAACAAAAATTATAAAAGATATACTTTTTCATTTGAGGAACTAATGATTTTATAATAGTAACTAATAAAAATAATAACAAACCATTTATTGAACAATGTTTACATGTTGGGCACACTTACTTTTACATATATTAATTAATTTAATCTCACAGTTTTACTATGAGAAAAGGGCTGCTATTATCCACATTTTTCAGATGAGAAAACTGAAGTACAGGGAATTTGAGTTCAAACTTAACAAAAGTTCAAACATTTAGTAACATTTTGGAAATTATAGCAATTGGTAGGTGTAGATTTCAAGTTGTAGTTAGGAATTTACTCACTTTTTCCTGAAACCAAGATATAGGTTTCCATGCCTTTTTGTAGGACCCTGTAAAGATTCTTTTGTAACCATCACAGTGACTATTTAATGCAAAAGAATTTCCTTAGAATTCAAATGGAAGCGCTATTTAGAATTTTTCTTTTTAATTCTGTTTTTCTCCCTGTACTATTATACTTTTTTAAGTAAGTTTGCTTGTCCAAACAGATAACTTATCCCAGGGTTGAGCATCCTCAGACATGGTCATGGTACGGAAGTCTTTTGTTTAATTTACTTAGATATAAAAATAAATATTATAAATCATACAAGTTCTTCCAGAGAATAGACAACAATGGAAAGAATTCTAGGTATTTTATAAACCTCAAAATGATATAGGAAAGGAATGTTACAAAACTGTCACTACACTGCAAGGCTGTAGTAATTGAAATTGCATCATTCTGGCATAAAAACAGTCATATATAGATCAATGGAATAGAATAGAGACACCAAAAATAAACCCATGCCTATATGGTCAATTAATATATGACAAAGGAGGTGAGAAAATACAATGGGGTAAACACATTTCATTCAAGAAATGGTATTAGGAAAATTGGACAGATATATGCAAAAATTGAAACTAGACCACCTTCTTATACTGTATACAAGAATAAATTCAAAAATGGATTAAAACTTAAATATAAAGCTTGGAGCCATAAAATTTCTAGAGGAAAATAGGAGTACAATCTTTAATATTTCTCTTTGTAATATTTTTTCTGGTATATCTTCTCAGGTAAGGGAAAAATAGAAAAAAATTAAAAATCAAACTAAAAAGGTTTTGTACATCAGAGGAAACCATCAACAAAACAAAAGACAAGCTACTAAATTAAAGAAGACATTCACTAATGATACAACCATACATAGGTTAATATCAAACATTTATAAAGAATTCATATAATTTAAAAACAAAAAAAGAACAATACAATTAAAAAGGAGAAGACCTGAATAAACTCTTCCCCAAAGAGGACATTCAGATGGCCAATATCCATGTAAAGATGCTCAAAGTCACTAATCATCAAAGAAATGAAAATTAAAATCACAGGAGATATCATCTCACACCTGTCAGAACGGCTATTAGTAAATCAACAAACAAATATTGGCAATAATGTGGATAAAAGGGAACCCTTGTGCACTGTTGGTAGGAATGTAGACTGGTGCAGACACCACAGAGACAGTATGTTGATTCCTCAAAAAGTTAAAAATGTAACAGCCTTTTGATACAGTGATTTCATTTCTGGATATAGTCCAAAGAAAACAAAATTGCTAATTTGAAGGACTATGTGAACCCTTATGTTCATTGCAGCATTGTTTACCATAGCCAAAATATGATGCAACCCAGCTGCTCATCAGTAGGCAAGTGGACAAAGAAGTGGTGGTGCATATATACAATGGAATATTACTTGGCTGTAAAAATTGAAAAACTTACCATTTGTGATAGCATGGGTGGATCTAGAGGGTATTATCCTCAGTGAACTAAGTCAGAGAAAGACAAATCATATATGAATTTACTGATATGTTGAATATAAGGAGCAAAATAAACAAACAATCGAAAGAGAAACAGACTCAATGATACAGAGATCAGATTGATGGTTGCCAAGGGGGTTGGGGGGTTAGGTGAAAAAAGTGAAGGGATTAAGAAGTACAAATTGGTAGCCACAAAACAGTCAAGGGGATGTACAGCATAGGAAATATAGTTAATCACATTGTAACAGCTATGTACAATATTGAACAGAAACTGTAATTGAAAAACAAAATTTAAAGAATAAGTAAAAATATGGGTATAGCATCAGCCAAAACATTTTTAAATAACATTAAAAAATAAATAAGGATCATTCAGAGAATAGAAATATAAGCCACAAAATGGGAGAAAATGTTCACCTATGAAAAAGACTTTTATTCATAATATATAAAGAAAAATGCATACAAGCTGCAAATGAGAAATAAAAAATAGTCACAGAGCTAGTTCTCAAAAGGGGATATGTAAATGGTCAGTAAACATATGAAGAGGTGTTCAACTCCATTAGTCACCAGGTGAATGCAAACTTCAACCTTAGCAACCACCATGTAAATGCCAAAATGGCTAAAATAAAAAAAAGAGAAATAATTCTCAAATTATCTTTAAAAGGCTATAAATCAACCACAATCATATGATACTTACAGAATATGAGAACTGGTACAATAAATATTATTGTACAATACCTTAAGAGAAATATTTGGAAGTATTTACTAAAGCTGAATATATGAATAAGCTAAACAATTCTACTTACACGTATATAACAGACAGAAATGTACACATGTTTTCCTAAAGATGGGAACTAGAATGTTTATAACAGCACAAATTAAAATACTGAATACCTGAAACTACTCAAACACCCATAAATAGTAGAATGGATGACGTAAATTGTATACTCAAAGGAAAGTATTATATATGTGCTCATTACTTGAAAGCAATGAGAATGAATGGTCTATGACTACATACAGTACACTACATGCAACAAAAAAATGAAGAATCTCACACACAATGTTGAGATAAAGAGAACAGGCACAAAAAAGTACATTACATGATTTTGTTTATATAAAACATAAAAATAAGCAATACTAATCTATGCTGTTAGAAGTCAAGATGGTGCTGATGTTTGGGGAAATCAGACATGAGTGGAAGCAGCATGGGGAGCAGGGAAAAGTTGGTTCTGGGTTGCCAGTAACATTCTGGTTTTTATCTGGGCCCTGGTTACACAGGTGTGTGCAGTTGGTGACAACCCTGCCAGCTGCAAAGAATTTAGTACATGCACTTTTACATAATACATTATAATAAAGATATTCTAAAAACAATTTTAAAAGAAAAGCCACCCACCTACATGGTGCTTAAAATTCCTGACTGAAATAAGGACAAATTACAAGTGAAAGTGTCTGAAAGTAAATTAAATTCTCTTAATTTAAAATGTAATTCTGTTTTATCAACCAAATTTACTTACTACATCTTAATAGAATGAATGGTTTTATTTTAAAATCATTTTTAATTAAACTTTTGCACATTTGTGCCATTCCATCAGTGAATTTGCTAACAGGTTGCAACAAGTGTTTACTACCTGGCAATGATTTTATAGAAGTAGGAAAGTGTGCAACAAAATTGAGCAACAATTAAAGGTTATTTTTACCGCCCCCCCAAAATGTGATAATTACTATTCTAGCTATTTTGTTTCTCCATGGAATATTTAAACCCAAATGCCTCAATTTTAAAAATGCATTTTGGGGTCTCCTTTTTTTACCCCATATCTCAGGCAATACTTTTGGATCCATTTATGCCATTTTCCCACCTCTACTCTTCTTACTGTGTCCAAGCACTATAATGAAGTAACCCTCTCATTTTTCCTTGAAAGCTTTTAGTAAACTTCACTGTCAATCCAAGAACCAACTGTGACCACAGTGAAATGGAGTTTCAGTGCCTCCAACACCCTATTTTTGTCATGCCCTCTTGGTGCCACCACAGCTGCACACTCATACACATCCACTATGAGATACCCTGTCTTCCCAGACCCATGCCAGTGAGGAATCACACTAATTAGTCCTCTGGGAGCCAAGCTCCACATCAAGCTTCTCCTCCCCTTACTGTCAATAAAAGTTGCCAATTTTTTATTCCATTCTCACAGAACAAGTCTATTTTCCAAAGAAGCAGATAAATTTAATCTGACCTATAATCATACATACAATAGCCCTCACTTCTCTTCCTGGGAAAATGCATATCTCCCACAATAGCACTCTTGAGTCTTGACTTTAACTTTAAAGTGTGATGATAATGATGGATTCATTAGACTTCAAGGAACAATTGCAAGAAAGATTTTATAGGCAGAAAAGGACCCTAAGTGCCCTTCTAAGAAGTCTTTTCATGTAAGCATCTCCTCCACAGCAGATCTTGTACAATCTACTGTCACAATAGTTCAGTCTTTACCAACCTCTTCTAAAAGACTGGCAAATTAGATGTTGAAATATTTGTTTATTAAAAGTAAATAAGCAGTTTCAAATATAATTATCAGTCAGAACTTCAACTAGACAGTGGAATTTTATTTACATTGGCTTCATTTCCTATAGCAAAAAAATTTTACCTATATCCTAATTTTGTAGAATCTGTCTTGTAAGAAACTGAGTATTATAAATTTTTTCCATTGGGACCTATTTTTCAAGTTTTATTTTTCTAATATAGTCTAGAAATGCCAAGCTTACTGAAATGTTCTGACCTTTGAAAATAATAACACAGTTTTAAAAATTGATTAATGGTCTAAAACCTAAAAGAATGTCTGATATAAGTTTTATTCAAAATGTTTGGAATAGAAAAATACCACAATATTTTACCTCTCTTACTTAAAAACATAATCAAAACTAAAAAAGTGGTCTATTTTAAAATCTTCCTGTAGGAAGTCGAAACTGCCAGTTTAAGCTAAAAATCTCTTCATTCTTATTATGACATTTTTCAGTACCCAAGTGAATGTTAAACATATGAAAAGTGGTTTCTCTGAAAATTTCATCTTTCTTATTAAGTTACTTAAGAAAATTTTATGGGAATTTTCAGTTAAATATAATCAAAAGAAGAAAAATCATATAGATGTTATGACTCAACAGTCATTTTAGTGTGTGAATACTCCAAAGGTCTTAACATTTATCTTCTTAGAAAGGTGTTCAATTTCTCATTATACATTTATAATACCAAAGTAGGAGGTGCAACATATACCCTGTAAAATATTTCACATTATTTAAGAAAGGCAATCTACTGATGGGGTGATAGAGAGAGGACAAAAGTCAAGGTCACTCGGAATAAGACTGTGACCCTGAGCAAAGTCCTGAGATAGGAGCCCCATCTGGAAACTTAGAGAGGTCACAGCATTTATATGTATAAGATTATCTGCTGTATATTCTTGTGTTTCCTTTCCTTCCTTTTCTCTCTCTCATCTATCCCTAAATACATATACTTTTTTTAAGTCTCCAAAATGATACATTTGAATCAATCACTAGTGTTGCTGTTACTTCCAGACTTCCAGAGAAAGTAAGAATATTTTGTAAAGAGACAAGGGGTGTTGAAAGGACACTTTAGGTTTAGAGGTCAATTATATTATTATTATTATTATTATTATTATTATTATTATTATTATTATTATTCAACTTTTATGAAGAGAGAGCATTAACATGCAAATTTTATAATACCTAAAAATTTAAAATATAGATAAAATAAAGCAAATAACTAATTCAACCAACAAATTAAAAATGAGAAGCCACAGACTCTACGTAAATTAGGAATAAGCGAGAGTAATAAATGTATAGAAAGAGTTTTAGCCTCCAGATCCCAGTGTGTACCTCCAATTCCGTAAACTCATCCCCAGTCAATCATCCAACAAATACTAATTTACCTACAATGTGCCTGGTACTAGGCTGCTATTAATTCTTTGGTGACTCTTGACTGTTGGAGAAGACAAGCAATTATGTGAGCTACTTAGTGATCTGTACTCTGGAGACTTGCATGTTATAACATTCTATTTTTACCCTATGGGGAGAGGAAATAAGGTAGGAAAAAAACTCTTGGAGGAAGGACTTAGTAAAATGCAGAAGTTAGACAATAAGCTACTTCATACAGATGTTAGAAATGTTGACCTGAACCAGAAAACCTTGCTGGATAGAATGTAAGCCTGAAAATATTTCTGGCTTCTTGAAATTGAAGTTGGCCAAGACAGAAAATTATTTTTGTTAACCAAACATAGTTTCCTTTAAATGGCATTGCTGAATTTTCCAGAAGAAACCATGAAGCCCAGGAATGTTAACAGAGGCTCTCGTAATCTGCATATATCCACAGAAATTTGCATTGTCAGGGGCTTGATGATACTTCCTGTGATCATCAAAAGCCAGACAGTGAAAGACAAATACCATATGATCTCACCTTTAAGTGGAACCTAATCAACAAAATAAGCAAGCAAACAAAATATAACCAGAGACATTGAAATTAAGAACAATCTGACAGTAACCAAAGGGAAGGTGGGAGGGGATAATTGGGGGGAAAGAAGGGGAGAGTTTTCAGGAACAACTATAAAAAACACATGGACAAAATCAAGGGGGAGTAGAAGCAAGGGAGGGAGGTGGGGATGGCTGGGGTGTTGGGGTGAGTGGTAGGGTGTAAATGCAGACAACTGTACTTGAACAACAATAAAATAATTAAAAGTAAAAAAATAATAAAATAAAACTTTATACTACAGGAAAAAAAAACAGATGAGCAATTGCAATGCCCTGAAGATGACAAATCAGTGTGCTTCCTACAGTACATCTGCTGATACTGACAAATTTAAGATTGTGTATATATAAGATGATAAGTATGTTCATTTTCACAGAATTGCTTTCTTACTAAAATTCAGCATTTTTAAGTTGTGTCCATTTCTTGATTTCCCAGCTGGCTCAAATACTGTCATTGAAAATTTTTCTCTAAATGTAAAGCCTATTTTGACTCCTAGCCAATCCTAATGAAAGCAAATACTTGGAAATTAATTTCAACTAGCAGCTAAGATAAAAAATCAGTGTGCAGTGGGTTTGAAGGTTTGCCCACTAAATTGCAATATATAATACTTGGCTCATGGTTCTATTTCCAGCCTGATATTTTGTCAGAACCTGCCAAAATTTGAAATGGCTTCCCTCTCTTGGTTCTTCAAAACTTGATTACTTTCATTGGGGCCAGATGATAATTTTAGTACCTGAGACCGGACAAAAATTTTAAGTAAACAAAAGATAGAAACTTGTCAAGTAATTTCCCTATCAAATTTTTCCATTCAAATATAATGTCAGTATATTATCTCAGTCATTTCTTCTGTCTTTCTGAAAATGGGATTTAAGGATCAAAATGGGTGTTAAGTAAAAGCAAATTTGAACTTAAAGAGAAACTTTATCAAAAAGAGTATTACCATAGGGAGAATGCCCAAATCATAAATGTGCTCATGTGTAAAGCCAAAAATGTACTTTTGCTGTCAATGTTAGTGTTTTCCAACAGCAGATGTCAACAAGGATACTAACATTAATACATTAAAATACAGGACATTTCCAATACTACAAGGATCTTTTTTATAACCACACTCATTTCTGTCCCTTTTTCTCTATCTACTCAACCCAGGCAACTACTAATATCTTTCCATTTCTATAATTTTGACATTCAAAAAATATTACATAATGGGATCCCAGAGAGTACAACTTTTTGAGATAGGCTTTTTTTACTTAGTTAAATTCTCTGGAAATTAATTCAGGTTGTTGCTTGTATTGATAGCTTGTTTGTTTTTATTATTGAGTAGTATTTCATCCTATGAATGCATTACTGTTTTAATATTCATGGATGGAAGGTCACTTGGGTTGTTTTCAGGTTTTGGCTGATGTGAATAAAGTGCTTATGAATTTTGTGACAAGCTTTCTGTATGAACATAATACTTTGTTTCTCTGAGATAAATGATAAAAGTATATTTATTGTAGTTGCATGTTTAGTTTATTAAGGAAGTAAAAAAACAGTTTTTGACAGTAGCTATACCATTTTACATTTCAAATATGTGAGTGATGGGAGTTGCTCTGAATCGATGCTAGCATTTGGTTTTGTCAGTACTTTTTATTTTAGCCACTCTGATAGGTGTTTAGTAATACCTCATTGGAGTATTAATTAGCATTTTCCTAATGACATGATATTGAACATCATTTAATGTACTTATTTCAATCTGTATATCTTCTTTAGTGAAAAGGTCATCTTTGTTGCCCATGCTATAATTGGATTATTTGGGGGGTTTTTTGCAACTGACTTTGAATATTATATTAGTTTGCTAAAGCTGCATTAGCACCATAGCACAGACTAAGTGGTTTAAAGAACAGAAATTTATTTTCTCACTGCTCTGGCGCCTTGACGTGAAAGAGAAAAGTGTTAGCAGCATTGGCTGCTTCTGAGGCCTCTCTCCTTGGCTTATACATGGCCATCTTCTCCCCTTGCCTCCATGGTTTTCCCTCTGTGTGTGTCTGTGTCCTGATTTCCTCCTCTTATAAGGACACAGGTCAGATTGGAATAGGGCCCATTGTAATGACTTCCTTTTAACTTATTTACCTCTATAATTTTGCCATTTCAAAGAGCCTGAGGAGAGGAGAATGCCCTATTGGAGGAGCTAAAAGATGGTGGTCAGTGTGGTGGAAAAGATAAGAGTAGCCCTGGAGGAGGCCAGCAACATAGATGTGCTCATGCCAGGCCTAGTCAACTGCATTAGGCAATCTGAACTTCATCCTCTGAGCAATGAGAGTGCCATGATGCTGATATCCCTCCATTTCCAAGTTCAGTGACTTTGTAAAATCAAAATGAGCATCTCTATATTTAGTACTCTGATAATTTTTATCATGATTGGGTGTTAATTTTTACAAATGTTTTTCTGCATAAATCGATATGATGAGATGATTTTTTTCTTCTTTAGCTGGTAACAAGGTGGATTAAATGGTTGATATTTGAATACTGAATCATCTTTGTATCTTCAGAATAAATCACACATGGCCATGGTGTAAAATTTTCTTTTACATTGTTGAATTCTATTTGTTCATATTTTGTTAAAGAATTTTGCATGTCTGCCATGAGGAATATTGATTGGCAGCACCAGTGTCCTTGTATTCTCTTTGTCTGCTTTTGCTGTCAGGCTAATACTGGACTCACAGAAAGAGTTGGAAAGATTTTCCTACTCTTCTGTTTTCTAGAAGAGAATGTATAGGATTGGTGTTAATTCTTTCAAAGCTTGATAGATTTCCCAAGGGAAACTACCTGGATATTAAGAGCTTTGTTTTGGGGGGCAGGATTTTAAATTACAAAGTTAATTTCCTAAACAGTTACAGAGCTACTCAAATAACCTATTTCACATGAGATGAACTATAATAGTTTGCATTTTTTTCAGGAAATGATTCGTTTCTTTTTTCTTAATTTTTATTTATTTATTTATTTTTATTGTTGTTCAAGTACAGTTCAAATCAACAAACAACAAGTGCTGACAAGGTTGTGGAGAAAAGGGAACTCTAGTGCACTGTCGGTGGGAATGCAGACTGGTGCAGCCACTGTGGAAAACAGTTTGGAATTTCCTCAGAAAACTAAAAATGCAACTGCCTTTTGACCCAGCAATTCCACTGCTGAGATTACACCCTAAGAATCCTGAAACACTAGTTCAAAAGGACCTATGCACCCCAGTGTTCATAGCAGCACAATTTACAATAGCCAAGTGCTGAAAGTAACCTAAGTGCCCATCAGCAAATGAGCAGTTCAAAAAAATAGGAAGTGGTCCATTTCAACTAGCTTGTCAGATATATGTGCTGAATTTTTCACCATATTTTATAAACATTTTTTGTCTTCGGGGTCTGCAGTATATCTCTTTTTTCACTTCTTCTATAATACCAACACTGTCTTATTTTTCTTTTCTCTATTTTTATAATATCTATTTATTCCTTTAATTTTAAACTGACTATATTGTTATATTTGAAGTGATTTTCTTGTAGACAGCATACATTTGGTCCAAGTCTGCCAAACTGTTTTTTATTTTTTGCCTGTTCGTATTTTATGTTTCTCCATTTTCTTTTTCTTACCCTCTCATGGCTTTTTTGAACTTATTCTTAAAATTTTATTTTAATGTATCTTGAGTATTTCTGAGTGTACCTTTTTGTATACCATGTTTAGTAGTTACTCTAAGTATTTCACTATATACATATAATTATCATAGTCTATAGTCATTATCACTCTACTAGTTAGACCTAATGTACAAACTTATCTCACTTTACACTCACTTAATCTAATATATTTGAAATACAAATGTCTTAAATAAGTATTCTAGATACATCTAGAACCACATCACTGTTACCACTGCAACCCATTTAGAAGCATAGTAAATATGGATTGCCATGGCTGCCTGATTCACAGCAATTCCCAACGGTCAGATCTGTACTCTTCTCCCTTTCTCAGGGCAGCTACTTCACTCACACATTAATTATCGATCCTAACATGGACTTCCAATAATGATACTGGAGACGTGCACATGCACCAGCCTGTTTCTCTCCTCTAACCCTGTGCCATAAAATTGGACTAAGCAAGGTATGATATGTACCCATTCAATCAACGTCCTTTCTCTGATATTTTTCCAAGTGTTGCTGAGAAGTAAACCAGTCTCCTCCTAAAGCTGAACCTAGAACTTCCAGAGTTTCATGTACAATCATGGGTTGAAAAGTAGTCAGTGGCAGGAGAGTATTAAGGTAACACAATAAAAGACCATAAATTGGGAGGAAAAGAAAAATAATAGCCTTAGTCAGTAACGTGAAAGTTTTGTTTCTAGTAATTTCCATTTACATTTCTGCAATTTCTGATTACATGAGCCAATATACCCCATACTTATCTAAGATGTTTCTGGTGGTCTGTTTGTTTTTGTAGCAGGCAACAAGAACAGACCTGACCACCATAATCAGTTTGCTGCCTCCCGCATCTGACAGGTTAGCTTCATACTCATACTTCTTTCCACCTACCCTCACATTCATTGGAATTATAAGTACATGAGACTTATCTTAAGTACAATATTCAGTTTTTAAACATTCATAATCAGAAGAATTTCTCTAATACCCAAAAGAAAGTCACCAAATGGTCTGATATTCTATTATTTGTACTTGAGAACAGTTGGTCTGTTTGTGGAATTATCATGTTATGAGGTTGTAGTTATTTTCTTGGTTTGTTGGGTTCCCAGTAGCATTGTAATGGTGTAAACTAATATGACTTGATTTGCCAAAGGGTTTTATCTCTGCTATTCATGTATTGTAAACCAAGAGAAAAGCAGAGAAAAAGAAGTATAATTCTTCATTGTGACTTTCTAGAATTTGTTTAGCATCCCATTTTTTTAACATTCGCCTTTTCTCTTCAGTTCCATTTATAGTATTCTTAAGCTACTGAGAAATTATCCCCTCAAAGAAAATAAGTTCATATTCTTAATAGCTGTGCTCAGATACTAATCTATGCCTTACAGAATTATTCTAAAGATAAAATGAATTGTCTAATTACCCTGAAAAGCTCCTTGAGAATAAGAATCCTGTCTTCTACCTCCTTTTGCTTATACTGTACTATCAGAGGATTTTCTTCTCCTAAAAGCCCACAAAATTTGTATTGACCAGTTGAAAATATAGTACAGGTGTCTTCCTGTGCTGAGTATTTTAATCTTAAAGTTATTTGGCTGATAAAGCAAAGCAATGTCCATAGTGGGGAACAGAGCAGTTGTCCCAATGGTTCAGAATAGGGTGTCAGAGTCTAAGTAGAATGAGAAGCCTGTCACTGCTGAAGGGACAGCATGACCTGGGGAGTCAGATTTCAATCAACATCAGAGTCCAGGTACGGTGAGGAGTGAGCTCATGGTATTGGGAATGTGAGTATCCAGGAACGGAGAATCAGAGCCTAAGCAGTTGGATTGTAACACCCACACAAAGGAGGTAATAAAAGTGGCAGTGGGAGATTGGATACACACAAGGGGGTTGATTAAATAAAAGAATCAGAGCTCATATATAAAAGCTTATTCCAGGTTTGGGACAGGGAAAATACACGATGAGCCTGGAACACATTTTTTAAAGAAAGTAAGGAAGTTCTCAAAGAATAACAGGAACATGGCAAAATGACAGAATAGCTAGTTTGAAGGAGTTTAAATTGGTCAAATCCAAAATGATATGACTATCAATAAGTAAAAATAGCACTGGATTAGAACCCACTGAAGTAAAAATAATAAAACAAGGCTTCATATGTTATGACAAGTAAATGAATAAAGTAAAAGTTTAGAGAGAGGAAGAGAGATTTTCATAGATTCAGAGTAACCCCTAAATAATAATTTCTGGTTTTGATGATTACATTATGATTATTTAGGAGAATGTCTTTGATTTTTTAGGACAAAATACTATATATAACTTTTAAATACTAAGTGCTATTAAATACTGTCCTTTTTCTTAAAGACTAAAGTATTGGAGTGTTTTAGGGCAGGAGGTTGTCAAGTTAATCTCAAATGGGTCAGAAAAAAATAAATGTCTTTGTCCTGTATGTTCAACTTTCCTGTGTATTTATTTGTTACAAAAGTAATTAAAATACTATTTAGTAATACTACAGAATATTAAAATACCATATAATTTAAAACTTTTATACATATACACACTAAAAACTATAATAAAGTTCTATTACTTCATGTGTTGTTTATCTTCACAGTTAAGCATTATGCTTATAGACATTAAACATTATCTCTTTAAATAAAAAACAAACCAAGGACTATAAAATAAAAATACAGAAACAGCTTATTTGTGTCAAGTAATTGTGTTATGTCACTCTATAATATGAATAAGTGATTTGGTTCCACTTTTCACTTTCCCTCCTTTGCTCTGCCAGTAGGTAAGCAGCCCTTTGAGATAAGAACAGGTATTTCAATTCCCTTTACACAGCACATTGTAATTGTGAGTTTTTTGCCTGTCTACAACAGGTAAGCCCCTCAAGGACAAGACCCCTGTCTTAATTAGTTTTGCACTTCTTCCAAACAACCATAATAATTATTTAAAAGGCAATTTTCTTGGACTTTCTGGCAGTCTGATAAATATTGGGATGATCATTATCACTTAAAATGCATGAACTGTGCTAATAGAAGATGCCCTGAGGGCACATTGGCACACCTGAAGCAGGTATAAAGGCAAGAGTAAATGAAGGAATTTGTATATTGACAAAAAGGTCAAAACAGAAAATGTAAAGGGCCATAGCCATCAAGCTTTAATCTATAGACAACATGTTTACCTTCTTCTCCTTGTCCTCTTCTACGAGAACTGCCTTTGCCTCAGGGGTAGGACCCTGAGATCTTTGCTCTACAAGACTCTTCATGGTTTATTGGGCAGGGAGTGAACACCTAACCAGGAGAATATCTCCGGAGGCTAGGCTGGGCCAATTAGTTTCTGTCCTCCAGAAACTGAAAAATAGGACAAGCATGGACACTGGACTAACACTAGACTGTACAGAAGCTAGAAAACTGACCTGAGGAAAGAGGAAAAAAGGGGTGGGTGCAGAAAGACCAATCATAAACTGTAGAAATGCTGCCTTGTCCCAGTTTTCCAGGTCTGGTTCTTGTCCCCACCTCACTTCCTCTCTGGTTTTCACGTAACGTCTTGATGGAGGAAAATACTTTGAGGAACCTCAATGTGGTAAGATTGTCTGGAGCTCTTTGGAAATTGGAAAGTGGCAAGAGGTCAGAGAGGTGAGGGCCACACACTGGTTATGTAGGACTTTGTGGGCCCTAGTGAAATATTTTTATTATTCTGACTAAAATAAAAAAGCCACTAGAATTCTGGGGGTTTTTTTTGTTTTATAAATTAGGATATAAGACACAAAAAGTGAGTAAACTATGCCTATAACTTGATAAATTTTATATATACCTGCCCACACACACACATATTTAAACAACATGGTCAAGAATATAAAACACTTCTAGAAATCCAAAATATTCTCTTCCCATGTAACATCCCTTTTCCCTCAGAGGTAACTACTAATTTGACGCCTATTAAGCAAACTAGATTTTTTCTATTCTTGAACTTCATAGGGGAAATGCAATAGATAAGCTTTGTTTCTACTTTATTTCTCAGTATAACATCTTAGAGATTTCCCATCTTTTACATATATAGTATTCTTATATTGCCAAGACCTGTTCCATTATATAAATATGTCACAATTTACCCATTCTTCAGTTGTTGGGCATTTGGGTGGCTTCTCACTTTAGACAATTATGAATGAAACTGCCAGTGATATTCTTGTACATATCTTCTTTTGTATACCTGCACTCATTTTTATTAGGTATATAACTAGCAGTGAAATTGCTTGATCATAGGTAAATGTATTTGATTTGGTTAAAACTGCTAAAGGACTTTCCAAAGTGATTTTGCCAATTTATATTCCAAGTAGAATGTTTTATGTATGATGTATAATGATAAATATATATTGTCCTTGCTAACAGGATACTATCAGGCCCTTTATATGGGGCATTATTTTGCATAATGGTTTTAATTTTTGTTTGCATGATGGCGAACAAGGTTGGGCACCTTTTCATATGTGAATTGTCCATTTGAATGTCTTCTGTTTTGAAGTGTTTATTCATAAATTTTTGCTCACTTTTGTTTATTAAGGTTTTTTTGTCCTTTTAAATTCATTTGTAGAATCCATTTATATATTGTACATATAAATTCTTTCTGAATTCAATATTATCAATATCCTCTCTCAGTATGTGGTTTGTCTTTTCACTTTAGTGGTGTCTCTTAATAAAGAGAAATTTCTACTTTTAATTAAGTCCAATTTATCTATCCTTTTCCTCTTTTGGTTAGTTCAGTTTGTGTTCTATTAAGAAAGTTACGCCTGCCCTGGCTGATGTGGCTCAGTGGAATGAGTGCCAGTCTGAGAACCAAAGAGTTGCTGGTTTGATTCCCAGTCAGGGCACATGCCTGGGTTGTGGGCCAAGTCCCCAGTGTGGGGTGCACAAGAGGCAACTATACATTGATATTTCTCTCCCTCTCTTTCTCCCTCCCTTCCCTTCTCTCTGAAAATAAATAAAAAACATCTTTTAAAAAAGAAAAAGAAATGTATTCCTACTCAGGACCTTCAAAGACAGTCTTTTTAATTTAGAAACTTTATTATTTACATATTCACATATGCAATCCATTTGTGATTGAGTTTTGTTTATGGAGTTTTTAAAGATTTTATTTATTTATTTTTAGAGAGGGAAGGGAGAGGGAGAAAGAGAGAGAGAGAAACATCAATGTGTGGTTGCTGAGGACCGTGGCCTGCAACCTAGGCATGTGCCCTGACTGGGAATTGAACCTGTGATGCTTTGGTTCGCAGCCCATGCTCAATCCACTGAGCTATGCCAGCCAGGGCTTGTTTATGGATTTAATAGAGGTTAGGGTATACTTGTCTCCATATGGACATTTAATTGATCTAGCATTATTTATTGAAACAAATTCTTTCTCAACTGAACAGCAGCAGCCCTTTCTTGTGTATCAGGTGAATAGGTACATGGAATTTCTGCTCTGTTTCATTATGTGTTCATCCTTGCACCAACACCACAGCATCTTAAATTCATTCTTTTATGATGTTTCAAAAATTATCAATATAAATCCTTTGACTTGTTCTTTACGATTGTTTGGCTATTCTATGTTCCTTAAATTGCTAAATAAATTTTAGCATCTACTTGTCAATTTTTATACACAGACATATTGACACAAACTCTCTTCAAGAAGAAAACCCACTGGAATTTTTACTGGAATTTCATGAAGTCTGCACTTACTTTGGGAAGTGCTGACATCTGTACAATATTGAGTCATTCAAATAAACCTCTACATTTATTGAAGGAGTCACTAATTTCTCTGAATAATATTTTGCAGTTTTCAATGCATAAGTCTTCCATATCTTTAATAAGATGATTTTGATGTTATGGTAAATAGCACATTTTAATTTTATTTTATAATTTGATTCTTGTATATTGAAATATTCTTTATTTTGTGCATAGATTTTCTATCCTTTGTATATTAACTTTGTATATTTGTGCATACAGACTTGGATTCTTTTGTATGGACTTTGCTGTTTCACTTAATAATGCTAATATAATTTTGTATGTTATTTGCAAATAATGACAGTTTACTTCTAACTTTAAAATTTTATCTTATGTTTTCTTGCCTTATTGTCCTAGCTAGGACTCACAAAAGGTCCAAAGTAGCAAAGTCATGGATAAATTATCCTTACTAATATGAAGTACCAATTTTTTGGACTATAAGGCGCACCAGACCATAAGACGTACCTAGGTTTTAGAGGAGGAAAACAGGGAAAAAAATTTAGAAGCAAAAAAATGTGGTAAAATATTTAATAACATAAATACCATAGGCCACCACCACCTGCCATATCAAGCCAGGCAAGCTACATTCGTACTATAAGACGTACCCCACTTTTGTCCCAAATTTCAGTTTTCATCTTATAGTCCAAAAAATATGGTAAATCATCCTCATTTACCATATAACATTCTTGTTATAAGAAATGAGAATATAGGGAGGTCCCTCAATTAATTTCCTACTACTTTACTTACGGCCAGTGAGGACAGTGGTTTAGACTAAGGAAGCTACTATACAAGAAATAATCACATTCCATATCCACTTAGAGTGTAAAATCAACAGGAGTTTCTGATATGAGGCATGATCATAAGAGGAACTCTGAAGGATGCAGCAGTGTCCAACCTCTTATCATCTCTGGGCCACACTGGAAGAAGGGTTGTCTTGGGCCACACATTAAATGCACAAACACTAAAGAAAAGTGAGAGGCAAAGAAAAGTTTTTAAGTAAATTTACGATTTTGTGTTGGCCTGCATACATAGCCATCCTGGGCTGCATGTGGCCCACGGGCCACCAGTTAGATACATGTGGACTACAGCTTTTAGTCTTGTTTGATTGAGCAACTGAATAAAAAGGACCCAGTCATCTCAATGGAAGTCACCTGGTTCTCCACACCTGGAGAAGAAAGTGCAGCAAAGTTGCAGCAAGATCAAGTCTATATTAATTGTGTTTTTTTATTGGGAAGGTGGTGTCCATCATGAGTATACCCCTCCAGGTAAAACAATTAATAAGGACTACTACCTCAACATTCTTCATCAGATGAGACATACAATACAAGGAAAACATCCAGAGCTACAGGCAATTCATGACTGGCAGCTTCATCACAATGTGCCTACTCATGCATCATGTCTCCTGAAGAGATTTTTGGCTAAATATCAAATCACCCACGTGACTCTGCCCCCTACCACCCAGATTGGTCACCCTGCAACTTATGGCTTTTCCCAAAACTACCTGTTAATTAAGACCCTTTAGTTTTATGGAGGATAATATTTAATAAGATATTAAGAAAAATTCACCATAACTTACCTAGAGCTGACTTAAATAAAATACTTCCAAGTTACTTCATGAAATACTTGCTAAACTTTATTAAGATTCTTTGAAAGTATGTTTCCATTAACCCAGGTTAATGTTAAAATAAAGAAAGATTCATTTAAAATACAGATTTGTCTCACTCAGCTATAAATATGAGTCTTTGAATATTTCTCCTGAGAAAATTATATAAAGAAAATAAAAAGAAAAAAGTTATATTAAAGGTAGAAAATGTATTCAGTTTGTCACCTAAAATTTAAGTTCTTAGATTCAGAGATTATATACTCTTCTAAAATACTATTTTTAAATCAACTATGGAGATATTTGCAAATAGACTCAGGTAGGGTTCAGACTTGAAACTTTTTTTCAAAATAATTTAGTTGATCTTCCACATAAATAAAATAGACAATCTTTAGCCAGAAGTTAATTGTAACTTAATTTTCCCACTTTCCTTTGGGATAGAAATTTCCAGGGAATTGCTGTATAGGTCACAGAAATTCACTTCCTAATATTATAATTTTTAAACTAAAAAGCTACCCATTTTACATAGTTTAACAATTGCACTGGAAATTGTTGAATGACTCAATAGAAAGTATTTTGTGAATGTAATTTGATTCATATCAATTAAATCAAACTTTTTAGGCAATTGTAATTAATTACATAACTGGAGGAGGTAATAGTAGAACTTAATTACTGACCCTGACGTTAACAGTGGAAACGGGGCTCTCGCAGCACATAAAGGAAAAGAATTTTCTGAGACCCACACATTAGGTTGTGGCTCTGTGGTATGGTTCATTGATGATGTACCATTAAGGGGGCTCCCTTCCTAACTTCCCAATGGCCCATCTCTGTCCATCTCACCATGGAAAAGGTTCAATCTTATCTTCAATAGAACCAAAATAAGGCCACTACCCAGAGTTTATGCTCTGTATTAAAGTACAGTTTAGTCCAGCATCTGGCTAGTTTAGCATGTGTTTCTAGCTGCAGCCCATTGCTGCTAGGACTACAGGGAGAGAGCAGGTGAGTGAATCGTAAATGTGCAGATCATAAGCAAGAGATTGTGCTTCTTCGCTCCCCTGGGATTATATTAGTGTAGGTGTTGGATGGACCAGGTGCCCTTTCAAAAGAACCAACCAAGTTCCCAAATTTTCACAAGATTGGAAATGTTTACACCCCCTAGTCAGACAACAGGCCTCTGTGGTTCTGCACATCCTCCTGTGCCACTTTGACTTCTATTGTGTGTATGTTCTCCAACCCCCCTCCCACCTGGCAGTCTGGTACCAGAGGAGGAGAGGGAGGAGTGTTAATCCCCTTGGCAGAGCAATGCTGTAATCCCTTGGAGTGTGAAGCTGTAGCTTCCTGGCTGGAAAGCAGGTTTATGTTTCCCAGCTAGTTCCCCTTGCTCTATTTTCTCAATATCTGGCTAAACACCAACAATGACATTGAGAATGTGAGGTACAAAGCAATAGGACCTGTAAAGGAAGAGGGAGAAATCACTTAAAATTTTATCCAAAAATCTTCAATTCTGCATTGGAAAAGGAAAGAAAAAAAGTGTTGCAGCATGAGGTGGAAGGGAGGCTCACCTATTTCGGCCTTCACATGGGCAGAAAGCAAAGAGACAATGTCTCTCCCAAGAATTCTTAACAACCACACATTTAGCTTTGGACCTTTCTTCCTACTACACAAGTGATCCACAAAACCTCGAGACAAAGATTTAATTTTAATGAGTCCCTGATGGGCACCAATGATGTGGTTAGAAGCAATATTAGAGAATCTCTTTGTAGAAGCGCACTATTAAACAGGCCTCATAAATGCCCTTGGTATAAAGTTGCAGGACCCATGAGCCCACAGTCACAAAACATACAAGGAAACAAACTGCCAAGGAAAGAATCAGCAGAAATAACTAAATCAGACCTGCAAAATCAGACTTGCAAAAATTTCAGGGGTTTTATCAGTTGTAAAATATAAGATCAATGTGATTAAACAAATAAAATGACTATGGTGCAAGAGACTGTAAAAATTGACCAAATATTGTTTGAAAAATCATAAAATGAAAAGCCTAGAAATGGAAATATACTAATTGAAATTCAGCAATATTTTGACAGCAAATATGCAGAGCCCAAGAGAACATTGTGAAAGGGAATACAGCAACATACCTGCAAACACTATGATGACCCCGGCACATCCCCACGTGGTGCATTTCCCTTTATCTCTCTATAAACTAAGCCTGCTTCTTAGACTTCTCCAATCCAAACCACACTCTGTTTTTGACTAATGACCAAAGGGTTCTTATCTTACTCTATTCTACACAGCTAGAAAAAAATATATATAATTATCTAAATAAATAATCTTTGTATATAAAATTGTTTTACTACTATTAAAGTCATGGTCTTCATTCTACCAACTTCTTCTTTCTTATAAGTGTATGTACTGCACTAATTACTTTATGCTTGGCGTTTCATTATTTTTCCAAGTATTTAAGGTAAAACTTGCACATCAGTGAATCTGCATTACCAACATAGAAGAAAGTCTTTTGATTGTGCCTTTTAAATTCAAAGAACAAATTTGCTGAATAACCAGTCAAATCACCTGTATTTTGCAACAAAATCTACATTACAATTACAAGTAAAATAATGACAAATATATTGCTACACATTACAATGTGACAGTGTCACTTTTTTATTCCTGTGAAAAAGGGTTAATTACATACAAAATTAGAATTGTAAAAGTATTCCTTTTCTGAATCTTCTTCAAGCTCAATGCAGGTGCACTTGGTCTCTTGTGTTTTCAGAAAAAAAAAAAGAGCAAGTGGCCAAATGAAGTGGGAATGAGCCCCTTGAATGTTCGATTTTTGGCAGGTATTAAGTTGCAGATGTAAGAAATTAGCTCTAACGCATTTAGGAAACTGTGACATGCACGGAGGAGTAAACAGGAGAGGGCACCTTGATATTGGTTTGGTCTCCTACAACTGCCAAGTGATGAAGTAAAACCAGCAGATTCCTCACTCAGAAATATTTGTATAAACCCCATGACTTTCAGAACATTTTTATTTTTTAAATGTTATTAAAAAGTGTGTCTACCTCTTCTCGCTATATATATACTTTAGCAACAAAATCACAAAACAGAAGAAAACAGAGAGAAACTAATATCAGATACAACTTTAACCTTTGCTTCTTTAGCAATAGCAACAATAAACCACCTTTCTTGCTTTCAACCTGTAACTGAATGTCCATCCTGGTAAAAGACTTTGTGTGTGTTTGTAGATGTGTGTGTGTGTATGTATGTGTGTGGAATGTGGTTGTGGCAGGTAGCTGAAGAGCCATATTGACCTTCATAATAAAATTAGACCAAAAAAATCCTACTTCCTAATATATTAAAAAACCTATCCTTATTTTCTAACAATACCTGAATTCATGAAACTCTAACAAGCTTTTGTTTAATGCTGTAGATTGAGAGCTGGAGGTCCTGTAAAATGTTACTTAGACACTTCAAGAATTAACGACCAACTGAATATGAAGAAGAGGCAAAGATCCAAGCAACTAGTCAAAGCAATTAAGAAAAAACCCTAAGGTCAAATAGCTCTAGCTCAGTGATTTTCCGTTGATATGCCACAAAAACTTTTAAAACAAGCAATACTTGACTATTGACTATAGTCAGGAGCACGGAACTCTTTTCCCTTCAATTGCCAAATAACAAATAGCAACAGCCAACATAATGTTACAGGGTGCAGTCAAGAGGGGGGACCCCAAATAGGCATTTGAAATGGGGTCCAGAACTCAAGGTGTCCAGGAGATTTTAAGGTGTCTTCACCCCTTCCCCCACAGGTGTGAGTTGGGGGAAGGGGCACACAGAGCAAGAACATGCAGGGCAGCTTTGCAGCTAATCCATGGCATGGTCATTTAGCATACCTATAGCCTTTGGCTGGTCACTTAGATATGCTAAATAGCTATGGCCATGCTCAAGGCCAGGGGGATGGAAAGGGATCTCCCCCGCAAGATGTGACTGGGGGGCAGGTCCCCTGAGTTACAGCACCTGCGTGGGAGCTGGGAGAAGATTGGCTCCATGACATGGGGTGACACCTGCCCAGACCCACGATGGCAACCAGAAAAGCTGGAGAAGACAGCACATTGAGGGCAAGTGTGCCCAAGTGTAGGAGGAGTCGGAAATAGGGCTGCAGAAGAAGATTGGCGCAGGGCATTTAAACCCAGACATGGCAGCCATTGAGGGGGAACCACGCGGCTTTGGACAGAGTGGGGACTCTCCCCTTCCCGCAGCCCTGAGGAAGGAGAACCAGGTGGTTTTGGCAGAGTGGAGACTCCTGCATCCCAGAGGAGAACCACGCGGCCTTGACAGAGTGGAGACTCCCGTGGCCCTAGGAGAGAGGACCACGTGCCTGTGCCAGAATGGGGACCCCCACAGCTTTAGAAGGGGGAACCACCACCTGGTTTTAGCAGAGATCCCGGCGACTCAGCGGAGGGTGCCGGGAACCCAGGGAGATCTCCCAGTTGAGATGGAGGACTAACTAAGAACCAGAGGACTGCCTGAGCCATGGACTTCTATTTCCTTTCCCTGAGATACAGTACTCTGGACTGGGCAAAGGGGGAAGGAAGGAAAGACTGTGTGTTTGTGGGTGTTTTTAGGGACTTTAGGATTTTTGATAAAGACATTAGGTCACTACTTTAAGTTTGTATAGCATTAAACAAACATTTCCTTTCCTTTTCACAAATCTCTGGCATTGAGAGACGTCTTTCCTAGGGTGGCAGACATAACGGACCCGGGGCCTTCTTTCAATAATAGTATATCATCCCAGGCCCCCCTTGTTGTGTTCTGTAACAATAACAGTAGCCATCCAGTATGAATGAATCAAAATTACATCTATTTTTGTCAGATCAGCAAAAAATTATATTTTTGGTGTGCCACAAAATTTTCATAATCAGTTTATGTGTGCCACGAGATGAAAAAGATTAAAAATTGCCGTTCAGTTCATTGGTGGGCAAGCTACACACACACAAACATGAAATGAGTCTGGACACTTCTTTGTAGTGTGACATCATTCTTACAGTCACAGGTAGCCATGCCGGCACAAAGCACACATCTTTTTCTACTCTTGCAGCGAAGAGATCTAACTGGGCATTTGAATACTGCTTTCAACTCCAGCCCTCCTATTGATTCTATGAACTTGGGCCAATTGTCTCACTTCTTTAAGTTTCAGTTTCCAAACTGATAAAAGTAATGGGTTGGACTCAATGACTTCAAAAGTTCCATTAACCTGTTACACTGAATGATTTTATACTTAACATAAGGGGCAAAACTATCTTTTATATCTCTACATTATTCTACTGGTTTATTTCTTTTGCAGCAAATGAACTAGAGTATACACGAAAATCAGAAGTTACCTTTTATTTAAAAGAAATCCTGACCCCAACTTTAATCAACTCATCATGTAAATATTGACTGAAGCAATATTTTATTGAATCAAAAAAATACACATTATTCCAACTACTCATTCAATGCTTGATGTCATTGTAAAGCACCCCTTGCAATTAAACTCAAATAATACTCACATTCTTCCACTGACCCAGAAGGCACACCCTGCAGAGGCAGCCTGTTCCTATCTCAGACAATTTGGACTCAATATTTTCCTTCTGTTGAGATGGAACTTAACTCTCTATGGCTTCTACTCATTTTTGCTAGCTCAAATCTTTGGGAGGGCTATACATAATGAGTTTAATCCCTCTTCTCCTTGACAACTCTTAAAATATGTGAAGATAGCAATCATATTTTCTCTAATCCATCTCAGTTCTCTCTACTACTCCTAATATAAGATATCCATATCCCCTTTCCATTATCCTTTAAAAGTGTTTATATCCCACTTAACATGTGGGTCCAAGCACAAAAAAGTAGTAAGTTTGGTAAGTGTCAAGAAAAGTAGGTTTTTTAAACTGTTATGTGGATAAAGATAAAGAGTAACTACATCATAATATTTATTCACATGGGGTTTACAATGAACTAAGCTAAAATCTTCCTAAATGTATCCCCAATAAGCCAAATTTATTTCTCCTCATATTTATATAGTTAGTCAAAAAATGGGAGAGAAAAGATGAATAAAGCAGAAGAAAAGAGGATTCCAACAATATAATTGTTTGTTCTCTGGTTCACATTAATACCCAGGAAAAATTAAAAATGAAAATGTTTTCACTTCCTCTTGGATGTGTGGCCTTCTGTTTGAGGTCCCTTCCCTTTTTTTTAAACTGAAAAACTAAGAATTTGTTAGTGCACACTTTTAACATATATCATTTTCTCTTTCAACCATGTACACATGTGTTTAAAAGAATTAGCAAAGAAGAAACAAACGTCCAGTTTTAGAAAGGTGTCACATGAAGCCTGAGGCTTTCATGGGTGATGATGGCCCCTTACAAAATAACACACACACAAAAGGTTTTGGTACTTCAGTCACTGAGAACAAAACAATAGTTTTTTTTCTCTTTGAAATGCATAAAATCATGGCAGTCATAGTAGTTAATGAAACATTAATACACTTTTTCTGTACAGAAATGTAGGGTGCTAATTATAAGACCTGTGACAGTACAATCCCTGGGCCTTGGATGTGGCAGAGTGACTGTACCTCCATGACATGGGAGAAAGGTTGCATTACTTTGTCAATACACTTTATCACGGCAATTTACTCTTTATTTATAAAGAGTATACAAATAAATAGTACCAACTAAGTGGTGTGGATCAAATTCTCTTGTATAATCATGAATGCAAAAGAATCGATGGGGTTTAAACTATTTCATTAAAAGACAATGTTTATCTTTTAAAAAGTGACATAACTTTTTAACCTGTTTGGGACACAAAAGTCTAAATTTTTGGACTCCAATAAGAAGCATTTAGAATTTGCATGTATCATAATCACAAGAAGGCAGCCCAAACACAGTTTATTTAATATAATTTGCAAACAGTATTGAGGTAGAAAGCAAAGCAAACGCAGAGCAAGTTTCTTTCTTCCAATATGTCTACTCAGTGCTTTATTCGTGTACTCACCTTAGTTATAACAGTGATTGTGGGTATAACTGCTCCCTAAATACACACTGTTCTCTAATCTCTGACCTTGGCAAAACCCTCCACAGGCTCTTGTCACTGATAGGAGTTTGCTATAACCTTGGTCAATAAGACAGACTGTGAATCTTTGCACTTTAGAGTTGTAAACACCTCTTCTAGGAAGTATCCTTTCTCCCGTGTGCTTCAGAACAAGGATGGAACTTATATAAAAGTGATAGTCTGAAACTACTTGAGGTGAGTGTGACCACATCTCAATTCTGCAGAGCCTTTTGTGTGCCACCTAGAGTGAATATTCTTAAAGGTGGTTGGTTTGGAGTACCAAGGTCAGCATTTTGTGACCTCATCCACATGCTTTATTTGGATTCTCTTCTCTCTCCCGTTCTTTGATGGAACTGGCAAAACTTCTTGGTGCCCCAGATGGACGCTATAAAGAAGACAAGTTTCCCTGCGCCAAAGAGCTCTAGAGCTCTAGAGCTCAAAGCTGCAGAGATTCTATCCTCCAAGGTCCCCAAACCCTTCTGGGAACTGGTCCCAGTCACCTGAGGTCTTCATAAAAATAATCACAGGACATGTTATTTAGCTATCAATGTCATGATTACCAAGTAATCAGTTGTACTGTGGTCTGATCACCTCTAAGTTACCAAATAGAGACTCACAATGAAACTAACACCTATCAGGACCAATAGCCTTGTTCTTCCATTTTTGTAATCATCATTTTAAATTAGATTTAGGTTAGAAACAATTCCTTAACCATTCACAGGTATACTAGGTTATCATTAACTCACTTCTTTGAGTAGAATGCATGATCTTAAGCATTGTTAGAGATCCTTTGATGATTAATAAGCCAATTATTCTCCTGATTTAGGGTCTATAGATAACGTGCTTAAGACTCACATCACAGTACAGTATAGTTCAGTATGTTTATGTGGAGTGTCTTCCACAGCTGTTACATGAGGGCAAGTGATTGCACACATAAGGCTGCGATTAATGCCTTGCATATTGTGTGAGTAGACTAGGGGTTTGCTTGTTGTGGGGAGAGAGCATAATTAATATATATCTTGGTAAACAAGAAAGCCCAAATTACTTATGGTTAAGAATACAAACTTTAAAGACAAAAGACATAGATTTGAAGCCCAGCTGTACCCCTTTCTTAGCTGTTTGACTTTGGGAAGTTATTTAAGTTTTCTGTGCCCCAATTTAATAATCTATAAAATGGGAGAAATACCAGCATAAATATAATAGCTAAAGAGACCAAATTCTCCAAATGCTAGTACTTTGTACTAACAAATTAGCATTTGTTAAAGAATTATCTAACATATTTATGAAGAAAGATAAAATAGTTACAAAGGGAAGTTAAAGTAAATCTTCAAATTGAATGTAGTATTTGCTAGGTTCACTTGCAACTTAGCTCTAAAACCATATAAACGTTGGGGTTGATATATCACCAGGGCTATGGAGCTATAGGAACTTATTATTTTCCACAGGTCAACCTCTAACTTCAAAAGAACACAAACCATGAGCACATTTATCTGTCATTGATTATAAGAAAACAAAGTTACATCCTTTGCATGCATTAGATGATACACAGATCATCTTATTGGAAAAATGATCTAGCATAACATTTTAAAAACCAGGAAATAATCATTCTGTCTTGCCTCTAAGTGTGGAATAAATAATTTTAGCAGCTTTTTTTAAAGATTGTATTTATTTATTTTCAGAGGGAAGGAAAGGGGAGAAAAAAAGAGTAACATCGATATCAGAGAGAAACATCCATTGGTTGCCTCTTGCATGTACCCTGACTGGGATCCAAACCGGTGACCCTTTGCTCTGTGGAACAACATGCAACCAACTGAGCCACACTGTCAGGGCAATTTTTAGCAGCTTTGCTATGACTTTTATGAAAGTTCATTCTTTGTAAAGCACTAAGAAAAATATCTTATACACTTTTCACAAAATACCCAGCACCTGGGTCATAGCAAAAAGATATGCCCTGTGGACTCTTTTTGATATTCTAAAAGGGCTGGCATCATTTGCCTGCAATATTCTTAAGAGATGCCATAGGGATGGTTCGGTTGTGGATCAAATCCATAAGAAGACCTTTGATTCCGAGTTGATATCTTTTATGTTCCAAGAAATTTGTACAGCAGCCTAGGGCTATGCCTGTGCTTAAGCTCTTCTTACAACTATTGTACATATACAATTTAATTGTCAAAGGCATACTGAAACAGATTTTTCACATTTTTCTAAAAATATTAGACTTTCTTAATAATTTCCCAGAGGAGAAAAATGGAGCAGCAAAATAGAGAAGAGAAATGTTCAAGTCAGTTTGAATGTCTTAATAAGACAATCATTTATACTTGGGGACAAAACTATTTTATGTATCTATTCTATTTCCAAAATATCTGGGTGCTATTATGCAGGCATACTTCTGTCTAATATTTTTCTACCCACTGCATAAACTTAGAAAAGATAAAGATATTTACAAAATCATACTATATTCAAAGTTCATTTAACTAGCGTATTTCATTATGAAGACTTTTGCTATTACCAGAATTTCAAAACTCACTTTACCTCAAACAATGTTAAACATGGTATTTGTTTAATATTGGAAAAGGATTATGCCACAGCCACTTAATCAAAGTCTTGTTTAGTGACATTATCTATTCAATTTTGCATGTCCCCAGCTTGATGGAAACTAACTACCTCACAGCACTCCATAAATATTTATATTGTAATCCATTATTGATATCTTACAAACATTTTACTATAGCTTGTTAATGACTACAACATGACATTTTTTGGGTGGATCTGAACCATTATTTTAATTTTGTTTCCATAAGAGATGCTTTGCACACATAAAAACAACACTGCCAGTGCTCTAGTCATTACCAACATAAAACAAAGACAAAATGTCTAAATCAAGACCTGAAAATGAATCAAATAATGTTTATGATATTTTAACAGGAAAATTTAATTTCCCTATTACATGAAAATTTTTATCATTTACTGGTACTGTGACCCCCCCTAATACTCACATGAGCTCATTTTGATTTCAAAATATCACTATAATGTAAGATATTTCTAAATCCCATTTTATAGATGAAAAAACAAGCAGTTCATAGAGGTTAAATAACTCATTCACTTAGTTCTTGAGTCTTTGTAGGTCTTCACTGAAGCTGTTTTCTGTGTTAGACTATGGTTCACTGAACCAAAATTAATATCTTTGAAAATCAGGGTAAGTAGTTTTCAGTGTCAAGACAGCAACAAAGGATAAAGATGGGGTCAAATAAGGGAGCAGCACTCTATAGATGGGAAAGCAACATAGAAAGCAACATAGAAACAGGTATTTAAATCCTAAGCCTGCCATTTACTAGTTGCATGATATTCAATAAATTAGCTTTTCTATGCATTAATCTAATGAGATAATATAGTAAAAATACTCAACACAAGCACAGTATAAAATAACTTTTCAGTAAATTAAATGGTGATCTATTCTTAAATAAAAGTAATTTCCTTTTCACATTTACCATTTGTAAAAGAGATATCTATTTATTATCTATGAAAAACAGGGATTTTTTGTATTAGTAATATTATTATTATTAAACATGAGCATACCACGTCATGCAAAGAGGCAGTAAAAGCTGATGAATAATGGTAAAAACTTATCACATATGTATTACCCTTTACAAAGCAAGTTTACCTCCATTTTCTCATTTGGGGCATCTGAAAGCCATGTGAATTTACCATTTATCATCATTATCATCATCATTTCTAAACTGAAATGAACAGACTGAGTCAGAAGAGGTAAAGTAATAGGCTCAAATTCTCAAGCCCAATAAAATGTGATAGGTTCAGGAACCCATTTTCTTTCTTCCCACTAAAGCAGTTGCCAACATGTTTCAGACCTTCCAGACTTTGAGAATGCTGCATGAAATCTGACATGAGTTAGATAACAACAAACAAACATACAAAAAACACAGAAAAGTCATCAACCAGTCACTTTTAAAGCTTTCACAATCCATTACGCTAATTGATTTCAACAGCATTCACCTCAAACAGAATTTTGCAAGGATGGGAGGGAATAATGAATAGGAGGGAATTCAGTACCTCTTTTGCCAACTTATAACAAACAGTTCAAAGTAAAATCAAAGTGTATTTATCCGTTCCTCTATCAATCTCACTACCACATTTTCAGTTATTTTTCAAGACTACTAAAATGGAATTGCAGGCACCTGTTTAAAGAATATGATTCTCAATTCACAATAGCACAATTAAGATGTGATAGTATTGAAAATAAATGAAAACTATTCCCTTTAGCTAGTTGATAAGATGCAATGTAGAAATACAATTACACAGAACCATAAACCTGTTCTACTCCATTCATCCTCTTAGTTGATAACTACTCAATCACACTTCCTTGCATCATTTAAAACTTTAATGGTGTGTACAGTTCTATGTGACTTCTCTACAAATTCTTAATCTGCAGCAATCATTTGCTAACATCTCTGAACCCTCACAAATCTAGTTTTTGTTTTCTACATAATATATAGCCAATATTACATATTAAAAAGGCCATGAAACCAGTGTCATATTTAAAAAGCCATAAAACCAATCACATTCTTTGTTTTATTTTAGAGAAATATAGCAATTAACACCTTCTTACATTCTTGGCCTTTTAGAAATCTAACCCCTTCAATTTATAGACAAGGAAACTGAGGCCCAGAGAATTGATATAACATACAAACCAAGTAAAACAGGTACACAGTGGTCAGGTCTTAGACTCAGGTCTCCTTGATTTCAAGGTCAACATGCTTTCTTCTACTGTGTTTTCTCAAATTAGAGAAATGAGGGGTTGGGGAAGGATGGGGAGCATAACACAGGTCAAATATAGCTACTGCGAGAGACTAGGTATACAGATGTTGTATTATAAAGTTGTGAACCTGAAATTTATATAATGTTATTAACCAATATTAGTACAGTAAACTTAATATTTTTAAGAAATGAGGATTTAGAAATTTTCACAAGTAATATATTGAATGCCATATTAGTACTTGCAAAGTTTTGGTCTTTGGCATATCAAGATACCTTGCTTAATTATTCCTTTTTAGATAAGCTCTACCTTTTCTTTGTTCTATCTAAATCTGCCAGAGATTTTAAATAATAGGTCATAACCAGAGAGTAAAGAAAAACAGGTGTAAAAGAAAACATACCTTATATTTGTATCTTGCCCAATAATAAGTGAATGATTTAGCAGAGCAAATCAAAACAATAAAATAACCATTATGAATAAAATGTAGAAATTGGAGAAAAACCTTTTTTTTCTGGTAACATGGAAATAATCGAAAGCAATGCTCCAAACAAGGTGGGTGTGAGTGGTTTTCACTGTGTGTGTGTCGATGGGTGGATGGAGAGAGAGAAGTGAGGGAAAAGTGAGAGAATAGAATGGAAGGAGCCAAAATAAAATGAAGGTATTATGATTTTACGTAAATCTATTCAATCTAAAAACTATAACTTATGCTAACCAAAATTAACGTTTGCTCCTTCAAAAATATTATTTAAATGGGGGAGGGGTGCAGCTTCTATATAAGGAGTGTTCTTGATGGTTCACATAATATCTATGATAATACTATTTTTATGTGTGATTATGAAAAGCCTGAGGGAGAGCGAAAACAACAAAGCTTTAAAAAGTTCCGTATTTGTTAAAACATTTGTGACAAGCATAGTCTAGCATCCATATACGTTGTTTCAGAAAAACAAATTTATCTTGCCAAAAAATGAACAACATCTATGATTAGTGGTGGGTCATGAACAAAAGGTACTCACACTTTCAAAATGCAAAATTTAATTACTGGAGGGAATAGAACTCAAGTCTAACATAAGAAAATTTGCAATGCTGATGAAATGCTCACAGTTTGAAAATGCTGAGTGATTTGACCTGGGATGCTACAGAATGGAGTCTATTACATTTACATAGCAGGTAATGAAAAACAACAGTAAACAATTATTTTGAATTTTTTGGCAGATGCTTTAAAATCACTGTGTATGTAATTATAACAGAAAATTTTCCCCAAAAAAGAATAAAAAATTATCTGTGAACCTCTGAGAAGTATCTAAGCCTGAGAAAAATGATTCACTGAAGGTTCCTACCCAAAGCTTTTGCTGGGGTTTTTTTTCTTTTAATCTATTGCCAAGAGGGATTATGACTGCCATACAACACCTTTGGAAAGTACAGATCTTTCATTTCTTTGCCTATACCTAATATTGAATCTCTACTTATTTCTACAAAATGTTACACTTCCTTCAAGATTCTACTGAAGTCTCACTTCTCTGAGGAAATACATACTCAAACACACAAAGGTCTTTTCTCTGAAATTTTGGAGGCTTAATTATTTTATGTATGTTGAATATTTTCTTTCACTGTTAATTAAATGTACAGGTATATAGGTCCAAACTATAACATGCTGTAGCCTATTTATTAGACCTATACAGTATCTTCTATATTGTTCTATTTATCCAGAACTTTATACAAAATAGGTTTTTAGTGTACAGTAAAAGTAGATAAAGGTGTTAGAGTCCCAGGATTTAAACTGTAATCAGAATATTTCTATTCTAGAAAGGCACTTAAACTCTTCAGATCTCAAACCAGAAATTTAACATTTATCTAGCTAGCAAACTAAGCCCATGGTGTTGTTGTGAAGATAAATTGGGTAATATGTCTGATATGGTTTTCAAACTGTAAAAAATTATACCTTATATTGGAAGCAAAATTCTAATACTATCGAGAAAAAAAGTCAGGCTACAGAAACAAATAGATGCGTGTTCTTATTCTGGCTTCCAACACTTATTAGCTGGGTCCTTTCACAACCCCATAATCATCTATAAAGTTGTGATGATAATACATATCTAGCAAGATACTGTGAAGATTAGCATTTCACAGAATCTGGAAAAACATCAATAAATGATAGATTTCTTAGTCTTCAAACATAAGATATTATGACACATATAATTGTTATAGGTACAGATATCTCAAAAGAGATAGGATGCAGAAAACTAATACAACCTAAAACAGCATCAGTAATGTATTGATGATGGGTTTTTATGCCATGTTTGTTGCTCCTTGGTATTGAAATATAAGTACATAGGGCCAATTCAATTAATATTAAGAAATTGGCCAATAATTGATAAGAAGAAAACTCTAATTTTATGTTTAGTCTATAGAAATGTACTCAAACTATCTATACATCAAAAACACCTGTAGAATTTCATAAAATCCTGAATCCTCTGCCTCATAGGTATATATTGAGCCAGTTATCCTGCAGTGATCATAGTTGCTAGGAACTCAGAAAGTTATTGCCATTTCAATATCTGAATACACTAAATTTAAAGGCTTAATTAGTCTAAACTTGATAAAGCAAAACCTCTATTCTACAATGAGGATTATAAAAGAATGTATGTGACATTATTTTGAACATTGCAGAGGTTTAATAAGAGTTGTATGAGAATAAAGAACTGTCAAAACCTCCATATTATTGTCATTTTTATTACTAGTATTATGATAGTTATTGCTATTATCATTGTTATTTTGCAATATGTGTTACATGTGAGCCCATCCCAAAGCATCAACATGAATCTTTCCTTCCCATCTGCTCCTTCAGTAAGCTGCTCCTTAACTTCACCCTACCATTCCACCCCCATCATCTCCAATTTAGCGATTAGAACTCAAAACTATTATTTGTGAGAATTCTAAAAGCATTTGTCTCAGCTTATTTAATCTCAAAGAAAGAGAAAGTGTGCCACCTGTTTTATCTAAAATATTTGGGGCACTACCTGGGTATGTCATTCTTAAGACTTTTAAAGAAAGTTGTATATCAAATTTGTAAAGTGAGGCAAAGATTGATGGCCTAATAGCTGGCAACTTTAACTTGACTCTAAAACCTTGAAAGTGATTAAGAGATTTATGTTTATTTTGATTTGGCCTACCAAATTCCATCCAGATGTGAATGTACAACATAACATACACATATTTTCAAGATACTTGGAACAAGCTTTACTTACTAAGATTTTGGCTAAATTCAAAGAACGAAAGGAAATTGTTACATATATCAATCAAATGTTAGCTCATTTTCTGTATTTGTATAGGATGAACCACAATAATTCAATATAGTATTTAAAGTACTGCTTAATAATTCCCTAATAGATAACTGCCATGTGGATTTTATTAATCTTGACGTACAGTGTTAAAGGTTGAATTATTTTCCTCTTTCCTTTTACATGGTCCCTTCTACAAAGCCACTATAATTTATTCATTTTGTCATAGTCCTATATACTCTAAAATATATAGATTATTCACATAAACTTTTGATTACTAATATGTTATATATAGTTGATGTTTAATTTACTTATTTTTAGTGCACAATTACTGTGTTGAATACCTGCATTGTTAATGATTTCCTTTCTTCCCCTTAACTTGGAACCCTATTATTTTATATATATATTTATTTTAATTTTATTTTAATTGTTCAAGTACAGTTTTCTGCCATTTACCCCAGCCCAGCCCATTCCACCAGTGCTTCCCACCTCCCTCTCATTCCACCCCCCTTTTGTTATTGTCCGTGTGTCCTTTATTCTTGTTCCTGTAAACCATTCACCCTTCCCCTGAAATTCCCTCCCCTCTCCCCTCTGGTCACTGTCATCCTGTTCTCATTTTCAGTGTCTTTGGTTATATTTTGCTTGTCTATTTGTTTTGTTGATTAGGTTCCTGTTAAAGGTGAGATCATATGGTATTTGTCTTTTATTACCTGGCTTATTTCACTTAGCATAATGCTCTCCGGTTCCATCCATGCTGTTGAAAAGGGTAGGAGCTCCTTCTTTCTCTCTGCTGTGTAGAATTCCATTGTGTAAATGTACAACAGTTTTTGATCCATTCATTTACTGATGGGCACCTAGGTTGCTTCCAGCACTTGGCTATTGCAAATTGTGCTGCTATGAACACTGGGGTGCAAAGGTTCTTTTGGATTGATGTTTCAGAGTTCTTAGGATATAATGCTAGCAGTGGAACTGCTGGGTCAAAAAGAAGATCCATTTTTAGTTTTCTGAGAAAGTTCCATACTGTTTTCCATAGTGGTTGTACCAGTCTGCAATCCCACCAACAGTGCACTAGAGTTCCCTTTTCTCCACAATCTCTCCAACACTTCTTTGTTGATTTGTTTATGATGGCCATTCTGACTGGTGTGAAGTAGTATCTCACTGTGGTTTTAATTTGCATCTCTCTGATAGCTAGCGACACTGAGCATCTTTTCCTGTGTCTCTGGACCCTCTGTATGTCCTCCTTGGAGAAGTGTCTGTTCAAATCCTTAGTCCATTTTTTAATTGGGAACCTTATTATTAAAACAAGGAGTTATGCAGTTTCTGCTGAAAGGACAACAGTCACATCAAGCAACTCAGTCATTGCACAGTATGACATGAGAAACTGGGAGATATAAAATTTGCCACTTACCTGTCTCAAGGGACATTTTGAAAAGCAACTAATAAATTATTTTAAAGAACTTTTAATATAATGTGCTGCACATATTCCCAAAACAAATGAACAAAAGAATGCTGAAATTTCTTCAAGGCAAAATGTTCTATAACACACTATGCATATATACTTCAAACATTTCTATGTAGTAAAAATAATAGGTGCTGAAGAAAGTTTTTTAAAAGATTCAAAGTTAAAAATTACATAAGAAAATCAAATTATTTTATAACTTTTCCCATTATTAATAGTATAGGTAAATAGAACTTTGTGCAAATTGAGTGCTTTAACCTCAAAGGCAGAGAGAGAGAGGAGAAAAACGAACCACTTTTATAATTTTTTAATCCCCCCCAATTTCATGTTCTCATGTCCATGACTATTTCTAGACTAAGGGATGATAAAGAAGGGGATGTCTCCAACCCTTCCCAAAAACAATGTATAGAGACAGCTGTGTGTCCCCATGTGTCATTAAAGGAGGCATTTGGGCTCCCCAGGCCCCATTGTAACACTACAGCCAAGAACCACATTCAGAACTTAGAGATTTCCTGAATTTCACTTCTGCATAATTCTGTTACTGCAAGCCAGAGCTTTCTGCTTGAGCTAGTGGTAGAAATTCTTGAGAAATGCTTCTCTGTTTTAGCTTTTAAATAAATGAAAGAAAAAAAACACAGAAAGAGAAAATTATTGAGTCATCCCCTGCCCTTGGAGCTCATCTTTGAGGTTCTGTCAATCCCACACCTGAAATGCTGTCAATTTCTTTTCTTTCATTTACTGTCTAGCTACATCTTAATTGGATTTGCAAAAAGCTTCTAAAAATCTAAAAATTTCCTGTCTCTATTCTCTCTATCCTTTAAGCAGCCTTGCATACTACCCCAGGAATTACCAGACTGATGTCCTGGTCAGTGCATGCATGGCAGGAGAGATTGGGGTGGCACATGAATTATCATTTTCTCCCAGGCAGATGGACAAGATTACACAGTCACTCTTGGAAACAGAAAGGAATAAAAAAATCAAAAGATAACATATAGCAATTTTAAGGTAACTCCCCCCTAAGAAATGTTTCTCGAAATATTTTGCATCTTGAACCAGACTGTTTCCCAATTATTCTTCAAAAGCACAAGGTAATTCTCAAAATGAAGTAACTGGAATAGAGTGGTTTCAAGCAAGCCAAACAAAGAGGCAACTAATTCTCTTGCTTCTATTCCTTTGGCCAGCTTTGCCTGAAGACAGATTTATATTTTTAGCCCATAGCTCTTTTCTCAGTCTCAGACCTACATATCCATCTGCCAAGTTGGCATCTATACTTGAACATCTTACAAGCATCCCAAATTTAACATGGACAAATACTAACTTTTGAAATACCCCTTCAAACATTCTTTAAAGACTGGCATATCTGCATTTTAGTATATGGTCCCTCTATCCTCCACCTAAATTATTTTTGATAACTTTATCACTATTTGACACTTACCCAAGTCTTTCTGATTCTATGCCCACAAGGTATCTAGATTCAAACCACTTGCCTCCATCACTACTACCACAATCATAGGCCAAGAGACCACCTTTTCTGAACTGAATTCTGTCAGCCTCTTTACTGTCTCTTCACTTCCATTCCTGCCCCTCCAGTCCACGCTCCACAGAACAGCAGGGGGGAAATTTTTTAAGCATACTTTTTATCATATCTTTTGATAAACCAACTATTATTAATTATTATTAATATTATTAATAAAAACATTAATAATATTAACTATTATTAACTATTATCACCAACTATAAATAACCAACTATTTCCTGCTCTATTTCCAAATTATTTTCTGCTCAAACTAATTCTCATTGAACTGAGAATGAAATAAAAGTTCTTAAAGCAGTTTCCAGGCTCCTGCTGATGAGCCTGCTGTTTTTCTCTCCAGTCTCAGGTGATGCTTAAGATTTTAGATAAACTGGATGTCTCATGCTAAAAATTATCCATTGTTTATCTACATTTCACATTTAACTTGTATTCTACCTTTTATCTGACAATCTTGGTTGTGCCAGGATCTAATTTGCTCATGACAGCAGCCTTTTAAAAATTTCCTTCTGAGCCACACCCTATAATGTGTTGCCTACTATTCTTGTTAAGAAGATTGCTCCTCTTGTCCATTCTTTACCTGACAAGGTACAAGTCTTCTTCCCAGTCTTACCTTAAATTCCAAGTTGTAAGGGAGTCATCTAATATGTCAATCTGAGCAAGGTTATGTCATTAAATTCTCATTGCACCCTATATATTTTTCTTCTTGTTCTGATCATAGGTTATATATTTACTTATGTGAATATAATATGTGAATGTGCTTGACTTACCACTATATCTCCAATGCTAGCAGAAATATGATGGGTATAATGGATCTTCACCTTGTATTTTTCAAAGGCTAAAAGGAAGGGAGGGAAGAAGGAATTAATTTTACCTAAAGCAACCCTTTTATTCTAAGTCTATGCTGCCTACTCAAGTTTCTCTTCTATACTTCAGTACCCAAAAGCATATACCACTTTGGGCTAATGCACCTGACTTTAACCATAAAATATCATTCAGTCATTCTTACATATCTATTAATTGTTAAAAATGAAGATATTGACTCACTGTCCTGTGAATTTAGTTTTTATGGTTAAATTCCATGGATTTTTATTATTTGATTATGAGGCCTAATCTGATTGCTTGTCACTTTCATTTCACCATGCCAAAAACATTTGATCTCCAAAAGGAGGTTCCCCGTAGTCTCTGGTTCCCAATTCCTAACCTAACCAAAGGAAATAGAATCAGTTACACTCTCACATATTAGGTTGAATTTCTATTAACTATTTACTTTAATCACTAGTTTGATGACAACCTGGTAAATGATCTTCAATTTCATTCCAGAGACCTGTGTGTTAGTCAAGACAGAACAGTAAAAGCTTTCATGTTTTGGAATCTGAATTCCAATTTCTCATCTAGTCATAGCAGCTCAGTGAACTTGAAAAGAATCTGCAGCCTTTTCAATACCAAACTTCTCATCCCTCAGATAAGGATTTGCTATTTACTTCATGGTGCTACTATGTTGCTTATAGGAGGCTGTTTTCCCCTCCTTGAACCCACTGATCCCAAATACAAGAACCTATATGACCTTGATATTACTGAGCTCACCAGATTCATTTAGTGCTACCTTCCCCTCCTATATCAAGGAGCATAAATCCCAATACTTGCAGTGGCCAGGCAGTGCAAACAATGAGTATGATGGGATGTAAAGAAAAACAAGAACTGGTGGCAATGCATGTAGAGTAGCTAACACAGGCCTCATCTAAAGAATTCCACTTACTCATCTCAGGCAACTGTCTCTACATGAGAACATAAGTTCAATATTTTCAGGTCATCCGATCTTTTTTAAACAGGGCCCCGAAGCTGGAATTCTTATATGAACAATTTTGATTCTAAAATATTAGTTACTAGTTGAAATCATTTTAGAACTTGGTACAGAATTACCAATCCAATTGGCCAGTGAAGGCATGAATTAGTTCCTTTCTCATCTGTACACACATGGTAAGGAAATAAATAACAACTAGAAGATAACAACTAGCATAACAACTAGAAAAGTACATATATATGTACTTTTAAATATTTTTATATAAATATAATTTTTATTTATATATATTTATATATTATGTTATATAATATGTAATATATAAATATACATGATATATTTATATATTTTTATATATATATAAACTAGGATAAAGAAAAATAAATAAAAATGTCTCTGAAAAACATAAATGAAACACAGAAAAAAAGGTGGCAAAATTTATTTCTTTATGTATTAAGCCCAGCCTTAATTCATTGTATATAGTTTATTCCATTAAGTTCAAATGTAAAAACCACAAGCAGCTAACTTATATATGTATACTTAATTCAGCCACTAACCCTCCTTGACCACCCCCAGGACTTGGTCTATCATTGCAAGGGAGCCAATCCAACCATTCCTTCATGCTGGAGAGCACAGCATGCAGAGGCTGGCCTAGCATGAGAGGAGCACCCCGAGTTCCCCACCTCCTGCTTGAGAAGCTAGGGGTATAGGATCTAATGCTAGAGGTTAGTGGTCAACAACAAACCCACATTCCTATGTATTATAAAGTATAAATCAGGATTCCGGGGAAACTTTATTGTGTTGTTGTTATTCCTTTGCTCTCTTGTTTATTTTATACCCAGGTTTAGAAATATATTGACCCTCTAAACTTCAGGGCTTTCTTTTAGAAAAGAAGTATTAAGGTTGTTAGAAAACAAATCTTGTGCTGACTCACTAGCACTGGTACAAAGCTTGCTGCAGCCAAAGAAAAATCTGTCCAAATTTATAGCTGTTGGTTACCTTCTCAGACAGCTTTGTGGTAGATGCCTCCTTGGACTTTCTCCTGGGTCATTTTTTCTTTAGTTTATGTTTGTATATTTTAAGCAAATGAAACAACCAGTAGATTGGAACAAATGCTTTTTTTTTAGGAAAAAATAGGTAAGATAAATCGCTCATGGGGAAAATGGTAGAAAGTAAAAATCTTCAATCGGCTACAGTGACATCTCTCAAACACAGTAAGTCAGAGTCTTCAATAGCTCCAGGGACTTTTAGTCAATAAATTTAACAAGCTGCAACCAGAGCTCCGGCTTCAGCACAGTATGTAAATGAAAGTTCAGAGATCCTACTTCTTCTCAATCCTGGGACAGAGTTAATAGAGGGGAAATGACAAACTGCATAAGGGGGATTTGACAGAGTCAGATATTTTTTTCTGTTTTTTCTTTCTTTCCTATTTAATTTAAGGGTAAACAACTAAAGAATCTTAGTTTTAAGAGATTATCAAGGTGGAAGCATTATTTGAAAAAGAAGAAGAAGAAACTTCATATATATATATATATAACTCATATTTCCATGGCCAAGAGTTAAAACACTTCATGTTACAGATAGAGGTTTTTTAAGTGTGATTCTAGTATAGAAAGGCCAGTTATAATGATGTTTATAATTTAAGCTAACCATTTACTTATAAATTAATAAACTTATGGTGTGAACTCCAATGTCTCAAAACAGTGCCAAAAAATGTCTATTGATCACATAAGTGTGTTCGACTTACTACAGAAAGGAAAACCATCACCTTGATAGTTCTAGTAGTATCTCAAAAAGTGGAAAATAGAGGAGATATCTCTTGAGCTTAGGTGAGACAATTTTAAGGCAATCTTGCAAGGAAGGAAATGGTTGGAATTGGGCAAAGATTACACTAAAGATTTTTGGATTGGGAGATACAGCAAAGGAGGGTCATGAAACAAGACTTGATGATCAAACTGTAAGCATTTTTGCTGTTTCACTGTCTTATCTTCCAGAAGGAAGTGTTTCCTGCAGCAAGTAGCTAAGTAATTGTTTCCTGCAGCAAGTAGCTAAGTAATTGTTTCCTAGCCCCAGTATTGTTTTGAACGCAGTAGAAAGTATATATTTTTTTCAGAGTTCTCATGTCCCCCCTTATGTTATTTTATTTTATTTTTAATTTAAATTCCTCAGAAAACTAGAAAGTGTTTTTGATTCCAGAAATGTTTAGCACTCAAGACACAAAATTATGTTGGCTATTGGTTGCAACTTTTACTCCCCAAAACGTATGTGCCTCATTTCTAAGAATCTCTCTAATAAGAGTAAAAATTACTTTGACCTTAGATGTCCCTGATTTTTCTAACTGGATGAAATGCCTCAGGTATCCCTAAAATCAGCCTACTTCCTATTCAATGTTCTTCTTACTATACCACATAAGATATTAAATAGGGATTTTAGTCTTTAAGACTAAACTTATTGAAAATAAAACAGAGTTTTTAATTATTAACATACTTCTTCTTTATGAATCATCCAAACAATTATATACACAGTCTACCAAACACAGTATTGAGAAAGAAAACTAGTTTGTCAAAGTAGGGAATTTTAATAAGTCTAACTTGACCAAGGTTAGCAGATTAATTTGGTTTCTCTCCTAGGAAACAAAATTTGTAACTAAAAAAAGGTTGAAGAATACCCAACTCAAACTTTTTCATTTTAAATATGAGAAAACATTGCCATCTGCCTAAAATCATACAGCTACCTAGCTTCCTTTAGATGCTATATTTAAAAAGCTTTAATACCTGAGAGTTTATTTTTCCTTTGCACATGCTCTCATTCTGCCACAGGTTTTTTTTCCTCTCTCTGACATATACCCTGGTCTTCAGAAAGAAAAAAAAAATGCCTCTACTCATTGGCATTACACTGCATTAGAGATGTTTCTTTTCCATTAACCCCTGATGATATATCCACATTTTCCACTGGGGTTCTAGCCCCTGAAATCTCATGAACAAGCCCCTCCCCAGGCATTCCTCCCAGGGAAGTATCTTCCACTCTTAATAGAACACTATCTTAAGTTCTTATTTAAGCAATTAATTCATCCTTGACATTCAGATATAGCTGTCCCTCAGTATCCATAAGGGATTGGTTTTAAGACCCCCCCAGGGATACCAAAATCCATGGATGCTTAAGTCCCTTATTAAAAAATGACATAATATGTGCATATAACTCATATTTGCATGCAGGTTCAGCAAGGTATGCCTACACATTACTTTCTTGAAGTGGATTCAGCATAGTGCTCAGCATATTGCAAATTCAAGTTTGTTTTTAGGATTGACTGTATATCATAGCACAGTTAAGCACAGGTGGGGCACCCTGCCAGGGCCCAATCTTTTTGAAGGGCTAAATAAAATTATGGAAAACACCGTATCTTATAGAGGAAAATGAGGCAACAAGTATGGCCAAAAAACAAGCCAGCAGTTGTCAAAGACAAGAAAATTATTATCACACTTGATTATGCCACAACCATAGATACATTAGAACAAAGGATCTCCATAGACACATTAGAAACCTAGGAAGAACAAAAGCTAAAATAGCTGTTTTTAACTAAAAAATGTAATACTAAGTCACCATGAGGCTAAGAAGAATATGAAAGCAGGGCTATAAAAGACCTTTGCACAGCAAACACCGCAACCTGCAACACTGACAATAAGAAGATACAGTGCTGATGACTTTGGGAGAGGACACGTCACACACAACTGGCCCTGGCACCCACATTGGGCATCAATGATAGAGGCCATGAAAGCCTCATTTGCGGGCTGGATCTGTAAGAACAGAGGATTACACTGCATAATAACCAAAAAGGCTTTACTTACAGCTGCACACAAAAAGCTCATTGGGTTAGATGTTAGGAGCCCTGGAGATTCCACAAGAGCAAGCCAGGCTGACACCCAGGACACTGCTATTGATTGATTTTCCCTGGGCTCTGGGGCTGAGGAAATGGAAGCCACAGTCTGATTTCTTTCTAATTTTCTAGCTGGAATCCAAATCAATGTTTTCAAATGTTACAACTCATCTATTCAATGACGTTTGCTCTTTTTATTTCATTTATTTGCGGTAATCACAAACTTAACATTTATAGAATTAATAATTTTTTAAATATGTTTAAGATACTTCTTGACTGATGCAAAGGAAGTAAAGAGGACATGTGATTATAATACATGTTTATTACAGGGGATAATCATTCATTAAACAATCTATTACTTAGTACTCTTCCTGAAACGCCTGCACAATTTCACAGATTTTAGGTGTATGACTCAGTTCTATACCAAATGCTTGTTTGAACAGATAAGTGAGGAAAATGATATTACACAAAAAAATAAATACCTTTACTTTATTGCTGCAGGAGATTCTCAAACACCAATTTCTCTGCTGTCCCCTGCCCCCCACCAAAAAAATAATTCTCATCTGGGCAAAATCTCTTCAATCAGGACAATAGATTATTTGCCCAGGCAAATAGCTTACACAAAAGTATACTTAACAAGACTTGATTCATGCTCCTCATCTCACTCTGTCTACCAATCCTTGAGTATTATGTCACAAATTTTATTCAGTTCAATTAGTTCTCACCCTTGAAATCCCATCACAAACTCCTAAGCATAGACCCTAAAGGTGCTTACACATTATTCTTTGATGTCTCCCTTCTGAGAAACTACTAAAACTGTCAATATAGTGCTCATCCTCACCGCAGTAAATCTAATAAAATGAGCTCTGTTTGACATGTTTTACCAGTTAACTGGGGAGTCATCAGCGACAATCTCAGAAGCACCCCTAAGATCAAGTCCAGACTCCACTGCCACCACTGCAACAGCACGTGAGTCTCAAGTCCCTTGAGCTTCCTGCTGTGAAGGCAAGGAAAGTCTCAGGTTGAATCTTATTTTTGCTTGAGCCCTCAAAGTCTAATTTATTTTATGTCTTAGAGATGAGGAACTCTATACAGAAATTGTTGTATTATCTTCACAAATCTAAAATATTTTCCCTTTGTAGAAATCTGCTTAGTTATTCATTATATACTGATTGACTTTATCTGTCCTCATTAACATTTGTGGTAAATCTACAAGAGGAAGTTCCCAGGGAAGAGAACAGTTAAGCCCATCTCTCAAGCAGACTCCAGAGATTCACAAGGTCAGAAGGACTCATCACATTGATGTTCTTATAGGACAAAAATTGCCTTGAGTCACCAATATCTTGTAAAAACGTTTCCTCCATCTTGTCCCATTTTGTTCATGAGAGTATGGTTCTGAAAGCAATTTCTTCTCAAAACAGTCCAGCTACAAAAAGTGCCCATTTGTCAATTTCTAATGGGAAAGAGCTGACTATGAAATTTAAGGGGGTCCAAGACACAAAGTGCTTCAGCAGCTTATTCTAACAACCACTGACAGACAGACACTCATGGATTCATCTCTGTATCAGCCAATACCCAAAGTGGGCCAGATTGCTATTTCTTAAGTGGTTTTGTACTATAAATCTAATTCCACTGCTTACCTTTCTAAATTGCATAATTGTACAAAATATATTTAAGAATAGTGGATATTTGGGAGAATTTTTAATACTAGCAAATTTGATCACACTGCAGGGACCTTAGAACAACAACAAAAAGCAATGAAGTTGAAAACATCCATTGAATGAATTTTTCTTTGTATGAAGAAACTCCCCAAATGAAATCAGATTCCAAAACTATTTCCTAAAAAGAGTTCTTCACCAAGACACATGGAAAATGTAAAAATTCAAATTTATTCCAGATCTTCCAAATCACAATGTGAACCTAGCCCCCTTTACCTGACTTGTCCTCTCCCCGCTCCTGTGCTTCTCCATACCCTCTTTACGATCCAGTTCCTTTCCACTGTGGGCAGTCCCAAATCTTCAAACTCCACTGCCTTTTCAAGTCAAATACACTTTAAAAAAACAGGACAAGGCCTTGCACAAGCATTAGCGATCATGTTGAGCGTCATGTTGAGTATATGTGGACCTATTATGATCACCCCTATTATGTTTCGTAAGTAGTGAGCTATTGTTAAAAAGGTTTTATTTTAATATGCTTAATTGCACTTTTCCAGATTTTTTAACAAGGGGACTCACATTTTCATATTCTACTGCATCCTGCAAATTATGTAGCCAGCCCCAATGCTTATAGTTTAGTTTAAAGTATAGCCAGAGAAGGGGACAATGTAAGCAAATACATCAAGTTCTTCCTTGCAATTTTGATAAAATTTTACAAAAAGTGGATCAAAATCAGCCACTTTATATAAAATGCTCACTTTTTAAAAATTGAGAACATGTGTTATCTTAGGGGAAGAATGCTATAATTATATTGCTACAGACATCTCTGGTGTTAAAAAAAAGAATTGAGAAATTAGGTCATTTAGTTTATATCCTTATAACTCTTCCTGCTAGTTCTTCAGATTAGGGATGAGTTTTGTTCTCTTGATTTAATTTGCACTATTGGCTTCTGGATTAGTGGTAGGCTGCGAACTCCTATCATACATATCCAGTTAGTATCTGTCAGTATATGGTTCCCAAAAGGGAGCTCTTCAGAGGTTTAAGTGCCATTGTCCTACTGCCATCCCATTAAATGATTATGAAAATAATCACCCAATGAAAAGAGCAGGAAAACTGAATGCTCACAGAGGCTGAAATCACCACCACTGGAAAGTTGATACATGATCACCATACCTTAAACACGCTGCAGATCTGGCTTCACCACTGCCCAACTTAGCCTCTGAAGAATGCTCCTGGGGAGCAGGGAATGAGGGCTGAGAATTGAGACCACCTACATCCACTTAAATTAACTATTAGCACAGAGAATTGAGGCCACCTGTGTCAACATGACTTTACTATGTTCTCTAGGAAATTCTTGCCCTGGAATACAAGCCAGTTGACCAATAAATAATGTAACAATGTTTGCTTCAGAAAATCCCTGCAACCAATTTGTCTAAAAAAAGTAGTGTGCTGATCTGGGAAAAAAAACCTTCTTCTTCCGAGACAGTTATCTTGCTCACTTGGTAGACAGTTTGCATAGCAAACAATGTTTACTTACCCAGACACCCTAGCACTCTCACCTCACTGTATCCACCAACTTTAAGTTATTACGCCACAAAATTTACTCAGTCCTAATCAGTTTTCTGCCTAGAAAGTCTCTAAACTAGAATCAGACTCCATAACTCTATAAATATCTTTTCCTTATATTACTCTTTGATACTCTACTAAGATGCTATGAAGGAGGCATTTCTTCTTACTTCAGTAGAACTAATAAACTTAGCTTTGTTTAACCAGCAGATTTTGGGGTGATCTTTTGAGAACATGGCAACACAGCACATTCCTGTCAACCTGGTTAAAGTTGTCAATGTAGTGAGATAAGTAAAGACAGAAAGAAAAGAGTAGTAATCAATGAAAGTAGTTAAAAATGATAAAAGAACTTCTCTTTTAAATTTACTGTTGAACAAAGATAAATACCATTTGATCAAACTACCTCAAAGTTGTATTTCTTCTAAAATATTTTCATATTCAATATATTAATTAAGTTTGGGTGGTAGAATAATAATCAGGTAGAAAATGTTTAAACATTTTGTTTTGTTTCACTGTTTGTTTTAATTCCTAGCCAACTGTTAAGGGGATGGGTAAGTCGATGGTTTTCAGATTTGAGCATACACGGCTAACTACCTGTGCTTGGTAAAGCACAGATTGCTGGGACCCATTCCCAGAGTTTATGACTCAGTAATTCTGGGCTGTGCTCTGAGAATCTGCTTTTTTTACAAGTTCCCAGAGATAGATGATGCATACTTTGCTGGTCCAGAGAACACTGTTTGAGAAATACTGGTCTCAAAGATGTTAAGAACAACTAGTGTAAGTAGGTATTTGTAAAATATCTAGCTCATTGCAGTGTCTTTTCTGTGGGAAAGCTTTTCTAGAGACAAGCCTTTGCTTGTCAAATACCCAGAAGCTCAAGTTCTTAAAGGCAGGTAATCTTCATGGCCAACTTATTTATAAGAAACAGGACAGGCCACAGCTTTTATTTTAGAAAAAAGAAGAAGCAAGGATAGGATTCAAGGAAGCCTTAGTTTCCAGGCTAAATTTGAAAAGGGATAGAGACACAGTTTAAGGAGTAAGTAATAGGCTGTTGGAGTATAGCTCATTATGCAAAAAAGTGTTAGTACCATGGGATGTTTCCGTATAGTGCAGTAGTCAGGAGCATGTTTTTAAGGATGAATGGGCCAAAGCTCATATCCTGGCTCTGTTATTTTCTAATTGTTATTCTGTGAGTAAGTTATCCAACATATCCCATCTTGGTTTTCTTATCTAAAAATGGGGATGATAGTACATTATTATATTAATTGGGATATGTAATCTATTTCTTTCCATACAATTCTTTTTATTAGCATTTGGTATATTTTGTATATTCTATTTATATAGAAATATGTATGATACATATTTATATTATATAAATATTATATATTTTTATATATTGTATATATTATGTATACATATAATATATGTGTATATATGTTTTATATATTTATATATTGTATATATAAAAATATATACAAAGATTTTATTTATTTTTAGAGAGGAGGGAAGGGAGGGAGAAAGAGCAGGAGAAAAAAATTGATGGGTTGCCTCTCATACACACCCTGACTGGGACAGAGCCTGCAAACTGGGCCTGTGTCCTGGCTAGCGACAGAACCAGCAATCTTTTACTTTGCAGAACAATACCCAACCAACTGAGCCACACCAGCCAGGGCTGGAGTGTATGTTCGATATTATAAACAAAATCGATATTATAAACAAATGCCTTCTTATGCAACAAATCGGATTGTCCCTAATCATCATGACCTTCAGTGATGGACTCACGATCTTTCTTCTGTTGCCTTTCTTTTAAGAGGAGTAGCAGCCCTAATGAAGAGCATGCAGAGTAGCAGTAAACACCATAATTGAACTCCTCCCCCCCACACACAGGTATAATTAAGGGCCACTGTCAGTGTACACACTCAGGGTTCAAAGGTGCCATGTAGTCTCGCAATCTAATGTGCCACTGGCCTTGCGTCATGTGCCAGGAATTTATTCTCAGGGCGTCTTATTAGAAAGCAGACCCACAAAGTTATAACTAAGTTTTGAGAAATATATCTAATATTTTGGGTGATCATACTGGTAGCTTTCACATAACCAATCATAAAAAAATAATTTCTTTCATTAATTTATTGTGAAAATGTAATAGAGAGATTGCTCTTTCATGAAGCATTAGATAACTCTTGGAAAAGATACCGCTGAGTCCTAAATCATACAAAAATGATCCCAAATGGTATAAAGTATTAGAGGACCCTACTTTTAAATCTGACCTTCTGCCCCTTCTTAGCCCCATTTTTAAGTGCTAGCACCTCAATGAATTTGTTAGTGAGAAATATAATCAATTGCATATGCATTGCCCATATAACACAAGTATGACCAATTAGGTTTCAGAAATATGTACTGAGCTTATATTCTACACTATTTACTACACTGGGCACTGAGGACAAAAAGATGATTGATATCTGGCCCTTTTTCTTGTCCCTGGAAATAAAGATAAACATAAGAAAATAAATTCAAAATAATGTGAAAATGTTACAATAAGAAAAATGACCTTGGTCTGTGTATGTGTTGGGGAAGAGGGTAGTGATAGTGGACTATGGGCAGTTCAGGTCAGAATTATGACTGTAGCAGAGGAGCCCAGAGAGTCAGGTAAGCCCAGGTAAAGGAAGACCCAGTATCCACAACTTACACTAACATGGGTGGTCTACTGTTCCAAGAAATTGTTATAGTTACAGAAAATACTCACTGCCTTCACAGAGCATACATTCTACCGGGGAACACATATAAACACATTAAAAAACACAATGTGATGTTAACAGTGATGACTCTTTAAAGAAACATTAGTGTAAGGGATAGGTCAGACTAGAGGCTCCTGTGAAAATAGGGAGACCTCAGGTCTGGGGGGGAACACTCCCAAATCCTGTAAAAAGGCAGGGAGAGTGGGAAGCATGCTGAGTTGGCACATTAAAAATACCAAGGCTTCTCCAAGGCAGGGAGGAGCCAACAGATCAGGAGGCACAGTGCTTAGGGCACCTTTGCATAACAAATGCAGATTAACGCCTTCCAGAATGGAGGGGCTGCAGCAGGAGGCTGCTGCCCAGAACATACTGCAAACAAAGAAAAGTGACTGTGAGGGACATAGCCTTAGCGTGAGGGAAGCTCATACAGTGCCTTCCTGAGCTGTGGGGGCAGGATGCCCCACCATGGACTATGATATGCATGCACACCTGTGTGTGGCTGGGAAACTTTTGCTCTGGCTAAAGATGGCAGCCAAAAGAGGGTCAAAGACACTGGGGTTAACAAAAATGGAGGACACTAATGCACTGTAGAAAAAGCTGGACACTCCCACTGGCTCCCTGCACATGTGGTATTTGGGAGGGCCTTTTAAAGGAAAGGGTGCAAAGGTGCTCTCTCTCTATATATACATATCTCTCATGCACACTCTGGGAATGGGGGCTCTCTTGGTTTTGTGCTTGGTGCGGAGAAGTCACTGTCTTGGTAGAGGGGCCCACCAAGGTCTTAGAATGCATGGGAACCCACTCCTGGAGGCAGCATCCCACACTGGGATGTGTGTCTCCCTGGACTCCAGCCTCTGGGACACTATGATCCAGTGCAGCATGGCATGCAGTTTCTGGAATGCTACATGGAAACTGAGAGCAGCGCATCCCAGATCCTGAATGAGAGAACCGCGAAGAGAAGATAGCAACTCTGAAACCCACAGGTGCACATTCCAGAGAAGGTTGATATCTGTTTGCATGGTGGGCTTAAGGACAGATTAGGACATGGGGAATTTCTGGGCATGGTTTTGGCTTGTAGTCTTTTGGGGAGTAAGGGAGGCTCTGGGTCCTGTGGGACAGAAGGGCTCAGGGTAGGAGTGCTCTCAGTGGCTGCAAGGCTGGGACCCTTTGAATAAAAACTTGTTTCCTTCAACACAAATCATTGGGTCATATATAAAGGCACCAAGGAGCAGAAGTCCAGTTTACACAGTTACAAAAGGGAAAGTGGGTGTTATTTTTACACAGGTGGTCAGGAAATCCTCCCTGAGGAAATGGCTTGTGAACAAGGAATTGAGTAAAGTGATGCAGAAGGTCATATGAGTGTTTAAGGAGGAAGCATTACAAACCAAGGGGACAGAAACCTAGAAACCTGTTATTCAAGGAATCACAAGGAAGACAGTAAGTATGTTATTTATGACAGCGAGGCATTACATTTAAGCTGCACCCCAGAGCAGGAGTGGGCCAACTATGGCATGCCTACCACTGTTTACGTAATTTTTTGTTTGGAACACATCTGAACTCAGTTGTTTATGTATTGTCTATTGTTGTGTTTTTGCCACCATAACAGACTTCAGTCTGGTTTGCAAAGCCAGAATATTTGCTGTGTTGCCCTTTACAGATGCCACTAGTTGCCCTAATGAGGAATGCAAGAGACGTGAGCAATCAGAGAGCATTCAATTACAAAGGACGCATTCCAGAGCTGCTACAAGTGCCTCAGGCAACAGCAAAGCAGAGGCTTTGCTTATTACCAAAATGCATGTACAAAATAGGTTTTCATTTATGACCTCGGAGTCATTTTTAACTTTTTTCATCTTTTCATTCCACATCTCCATGTGTTAGAAAACTTTTCATTCCACATTTCTAACATGTGTTAGAAAACTTCCTGGCTTTCCTTCACAACACTATAGGCATGAATTCACCCACATCTCCCTACTTCCAGCATTCTCTCACCCAATCCAAGCTTCTATCATCTCTTGCACGAAGAATCACAGCAGTCTTCTAATCTCCCCTTCTGTCTCCATCTTTGTTCTCCTACATTCTCCTTTCATCACATCAGTTGGAATACTGTTTTAGTCATTGAAATCTAGGAGATGTTTTTCCTCTCCTTACGGGCCAGCCTCCAAAGGTTCACTCAGTAAAACAAAGTCTTTGCCACACACACACACCCTTACCTCTCTGACCTTATCTCTTACCAACCCCTCCCCAGTTCACTCTCACTAGACACAATGGCCTTCCTGCATTCTGTCAGTATCAGAATCTTACCTGCATCCCAGAGCCTTTGTACTTACGACTTCTTCTACCTGGAGTGCCCTTCCTTCTGACATTTACATGGCTCCTTCCTCTGAACTTTTGCTCAAATATCACTTTATCAAGCTAACATACTATGTGACTGAAACATCCAAATGACCATCTCAGAGCTCTTTCCTTAGGACCAGTCCTCCATGTTTGATAGATATCTAAAATGTATTAGATTTCTACCAAAACTTATTTTCCTTTTTTATTCTCTATCTTGAAAATTCACATAATTATACAAAGCAAACTGATCAGTTCCTTCTGAAGTCTATCTCCTTACTAGTTCCCACATCTATCTTATCTTATATCAACTTATTTTATATCACCTTATTTTATATCACCTTATATCACCATTCCTGACTTCAGTTTTTCAACTCTACCCTATCAACCCAGCATCCTCATGCCCTGTTTAATATTCCCCCATAACATTTATTGCTTTCTAATATACATTAAATTTACTTATTAATATTATTTCCTTTTATCATATCCTCTAAAATGTAAGTTAAGTGAAGATAGGGTGTTTTTTCTGGAGGTTTGTTCTTGTTCATTACTGTGTCCTCCACAACAAAAACTGTACTTGTACTTGGTACATAGTGGGGATTCAATAAATATTTTATGACTGAATTAACTAGATCAATTACTTATTAATTTGTATGCTGAATATTCATGGTAAATTAACATATGCATAATTAGTAGTCTACCTGTTTTAGAGAAACTTATCAGGAATAAATAAGGTATAGATGAATAAGGTTTACAACTTAGTGAGCTCCCCTTTTATACTCTTTACCTACATAACTGCAACCACCTAATAAAAAGGGATGGTGCCTGGGGCTTCATTCTTTTCTAATTTAATTCCATCATGTTTAGAGAACACAGTTTGTATAATTTTGCTCCTTTTAAATTAATCAAAACTTGTTTTAAGGTTTAATCTAGAGAATTCACCAGCTGAAAAAAAAAAGTATTCTACTGTTTATTGGTTGGAGTATTTTATAAATGTCAACTAGCTCAAGGTGGTGGATAGTCTTGTTCAAGTCATCTATAGCCTTCCTGACATCCTGTCTAGTTTGTGTATTGATTTTTGAGTTAGGTTTAGAAGTCACTGATTATTATTTTTAAAAGTGTATTTCTCCTTTCATTCTTACATATTTATGAGTATTGTCATTAGGTATGTATACATATATATTATTATCATATCTTCTAGAAATTTTGACTTTTTTATACTTATGAAAAGTTCCTCTTTGTCTCTGGTAATCTATCTTAAAACAAATTTTGTCTGCTATTAATGTAGTCATTCCAGATCCTTGATGGTTACTGTTTCTATGGTATGTTTTTTCCATCTTTTAACTTTCTATCTGCTGAATCATAATCTACAGTGTGTCTTTTGTAGAAAGTATTCTTTCTTTGTTTTCAGTCTGACAATGTGTACATTTGATTTGAGTGCTTAGTCCATCCATATTTTATGTAATTATTAGTATGATTAGATATGTGTCTGTTATTTTGCCATTTATGATCTAAATGGGTGCAGCGACAAATAATAATGCCTTGAATTCCTAACTTCCTTAACTGAAGGTTAGTAGTTCTTCACTAATCAGTGCTTCTCAGTTTATTTTAAATCATTGCCAATTTTAAGGGCTCTAACTGGTTGTTGTTGATAATTTTCTATCATTTTATAGTTGCCTTTTGAGGATAGAATATAGTAGTGACCTTTTTGCTCTGCTATGCTTGAACCCCAATTATAAGACTTTTGCAATAGTTCAGCAATAAAACACAAAGACTATCTGAACTGAGAATGAATACTGATGAAGATCCTAGAATAGATATAATAAATATTTAAAAGGTAAAAAAAACTTGGAGAATAATTGCATTTGAGAAGAATTAATTCCAGGTCAATAGAACATAATAGTTAAAATTGGAGGTTTTAATCCTACCTTTGGCACTTTAGGCTGGGTGACCTTTCCAGGCCCCCATTTACTCTTCTAAAAATGGTGATAATAAACTTTTTGGTGTGAAAACTTAATACAATATACATTTGAGATTGTTTGCCCAGTGCCTGACATCTTGCAATTTCTTAAACATCATAGCTATGATTGTTACTATACTCAGTTTCTATCAGCTTTTTGTTAAAGGTACTAATAGTACCACTGGAAACTGATCACACTTAAGGAAAACTCCGTAAGAGCCTTGCAAGAAATTGAGGTACTTCTAATTCTTGCTTATGACCAACAACATAAATTTAAGCAACATTCTTAAAACAATTAAAGAAACACTACATTCTGCACTAAAAGCTCTAAAATTGTTATGGCACAATTGTCACATTAGTAAAAAATATGATTTGTTTTAAAGAGATGCTATCAATTATCTTTAAAATAGCTGTTCAAGTTTCTTTCCTATTTAATACATTCCAAAGAAGTTTTAAAAGTAAGTTGAATTTCACTTCCATTTTCCTCATTCCTTCAGCAAACATTGATTATTTTCCCTAGTGTCCTGAATAGAGACCAAAATCAATGTGGATTTGCAGTTTATTATTTGATTAGTGCACCTGAATCATTAATACTATGAGCTCAACTCCTAAAATAGTTTGAATAAAGAGCTGCTGTCACAGATCACACAACGGGAGACCAGTAATGCAAGCCTTCATTTCTACACATTAATATTAATTACTTACTCATGCCCTAGACCTTATTTTAGCAGAAAGATCAAATTAATTCTAAAATACGTCACAATAGTTGTGTTTTTACTTATATGTAGGTATTTATAATTTATACTTCCTATTCCTCCAAAATATATTTGAAATTCCTTTTAAGAAATGCACACGACCATAAATGTAAAGACAAACAGAAATAATGAAAGAGATAATGGTCAGGATAGAGATTATTCTACCCAAAATTTGGGGTCAGGAGGCCAGTTGGCTGAGCCTTCCTGGCAGCCAAGAGAAAAAGTGAAATAAAGGATCACATATTCTCACCATCTGATTAAAGGAAATATAATAGTTGTACAGATAACAGAAACTTTGCTTGCACTGAATTCTTGAAGGAATTCAATTTGACAGAACCTATACAAATCACATATATAACAAAGTTTTCTTCAGCAGTTTGCAACAGATGAAAATATATTCTTCATGTATTCATTGTAAGCCCCATGGTCACTTAATAAGAACTAAGAAAACAATACTAAATACTGGCCCAAAGAATGCTTTTAATGATAATGCCCGCTGTCGCTGGAATTTCACATCTAATACAGTCTTCATACTCAACTCACTTGATTCTCTCTATAGCTATGTTTGCTCTTATAACTCTTCTCTGTGACTTTCTAGAGACCACTCTGTCCAGGTTACCTCTGTCCCCATCACTCCAGTCCTAGAGTACCCTCAAAGCTTTATCCTTGACTATCTCTTATTCTCCATGTTTATACTGAGCGATTTTATTGATAATCCATGCCAGCTAACATACCATATCACTCAAACATCCAAATGACCATCCCAGGGCCCTTTCCCTAGGACCAGTCCTTCATGTTTGATAGAGATCTAAAATGTATTAGGTTTCTATCAAAACGTATTTTCCTTTTTTATTCTCTATCTTGAAAATTCGCATAATCATCCAAACTTGACCGAAGCAAACTGATCAGTTCCTTCTGAATTCTATCTCCTTACTAGTTCCCACATCTATCTAAATGCTCTCATTCTCACTGTGTCTGCCTTGTTTCAAGACTTTTTATTTTTCACCTTTTTTATTTGTGTACAAATCTGTCTTTCTCAGCAATGAGTTCTTTGAAGGCAGAAGGCTGGTTCATCTTTAACCCTAGCATCAAGTACAGAGAGAACCTAGAATGGTATGGTTAAGTAAACACGTATTTAATGAATGAATGAAGAAATGATCACATGAGAAGGTAAAGTACTGAGTGATAATCTTTACATCATAGTTTATTAAATATGAGGTTCAACTGTAAGATACATTATTATTTTGTGAACTGTTAAAAGGGGGGAAATTGTACTGAATGTTGTAAATGCCATTGATTGTGAAACACATTCTATTTTCAGGTATGGAAAAAAATGAACAAAAACAAATGTGTTTTACAATTGATAAGCTATGATATATGTTATCTAAGCTGGATTATATAATTTTCCAGTGATCTTGAAAGAAACTAATAAACTTTAAAACCTAAAAATAACTGGCTGATAGCGCAAACCCCTGAGAATCTTTTTGTCTGGTTGCTTTGTACAGCCCTGTTCAGCTTAGTTTGGATCATATACTTTGTGTTGTTAATTAAAGCAAGATAGTCCGGGTGCTGTTTACTTTTACACTTTCCCTTAGCTCTATTGTGACTGTCACTTTGCCCAAAAAGAGTCTGTCTTAATCTGCCCAAGGTTCCATAACAAAATACCATTGGCTTAGTGGGCGGCTTAAACTACATGAATCTATTTTCTGACACGTCTTGAGGCTTGAAGTCTGAGATTTGGGTCAGGTTCTAGTGAAAGCTCTCTTCCTGGCTTGCAGATTGCTGCCTTCTCACTGTGTCCTCACATTCAAGGGTGGTGGAGGGAGAGAGAGAGAGAGAGAGAGAGAGAGAGAGAGAGAGAGAGAGAGAGAGAGAGAGAGAGAGAAAGACAGAGACAGAGAGAGAGAAAGACAGAGCGCCCGCACTCCGGTTGCCTTTCCTCTTCTTACAAGGCCACTAATCCTTTTGTGAGGCCTCATGCAAATCTACTTATTACCCTAGGACCCCACCTCCAAAGATTACTTCCCTAGAAGGTTAGAGCTTCAACACATAAATTGTGGGGGTACACAAACATTCGGTCTTTGTTAACAGAGTCCAAGTCATGTGAATAACCTGGCCCAATTTCTGTACTTTCCTGGACTCCACACTTATTCCAAAATTTTCATCTATAGGAGGTAGAGAAAATAATCCTCCTTCTTTGGTCTGGAGGAGATAGCCATCCACCTTTTGCCTCCCTCCTTTTAGGGATTGTGTTTTGAGGCCAGTATACATGAAGCAGTCCAGTGGTAGTTCGCTAATGTTTCCAACACTTGGCTTGGCACAGATTCTTCCAGAGAGGTGTTTAAACAACACTTGTTTCTCAAGGCATATCAGCAAACTCGGTGCTGCTGGAGTGGGAGTGGAGCAGTCATTCATCAATATGGAGAGCACACCCCCAATTTGCCACACATTCATTGTGTTACAGCTTTTATCCGTGAACCAGAACAGGTTTAAGTAGCATACTACTCTAGAAGCTTCGTTTTGGATATCAGGCATTTCTTCCTGAACATTTAAAACATCTTGGAAATTTAACTCTTTTATAATTATTCTGAGAACTCCAAACGGCCTGTCAAAATTGCAGTTTGGGGAAGTAAGAAGGTGGGAAGGCATTTCTGGTAGTTTTTGCTTTAGAATCCCAGAAGATTCTCACATGACTACAATTATTGCTCCCCTCCAAATCCACTAACACCAAAGTAAAGAAAAAAAGGTCTTTACTTTTTCTAGCTATACCTTATAGCTGTTTATTTCTCACTTGCCTTTTATAGCTATATATATATATATATATACATATTTATATATATATTTATATGTATATATACATATATTTATATGTGTGTATATAAATATATACACCTATATAACATGTGAACATGTTTTCAAATGAAATGGGCATGGACCTAGGAGCACAATTGCTACATCGTATGGAAAGACTGTGTTTAGCTTTATAGGAAACTTCCAAACTGTCTTTCAATATAGCTATACCATTTTTCAGGATATATATATATATCTCACACATACACAGACACACACACACACACATACACACACAAACATATATCCTGATTTTACCTACATAAAGATGCTGTAGGAAAGAATAAAGGTGATAAATAGCTTGACCCCAGGTGTGTGCCAGCTATGGCTAATTTTATACCCAGTCCCTTTGCAAAAAAATAATTCTTTGCTTTTGGTAACTGTAGGCTCATCTATAGAATTGCTCTTTTATGTATATACTTCCTCAGATCATTAACTCAACCATTGCTACTGGTGCAAAAGAAGACAATGATGATGGTGGTGGTGGTAGGAGAGAACTTTATATTGACTAATGTGTTACAGGCTTTAGGAAAAGAACTTTTTTTCCAATAATAATCCCATGAAGTAGCACTATTATTGAGTTATTTTGAGATTAAGAAGATTGCGGTTTATAGAGCTAAGTTACCTAGGGCTACCTAGCTACAAAACTGCAGAGCTGGGCTCTGCGGCAAGGGCTGGCCATTCCGGAACCGAGTGAGTTTACACCGCCTTGGAATTTACCATCAGGGGGAACTAGGACCCAGCTCCCACAGTTCCTAGATGTGTGATCTTACACAATTTGTAGAACTCCAAAGGCTTAGTGCTTTTACTTATAGAAATTCAAATGTCTTTCCTCTCAAGGTCTGTTGAGATTATGTGTAAGTATAATGGGAGAAGGCGGTCTTAAGGTGGTCACTGTTAGTTCCTCCCCTTTTAGAAAGACTTGTTGACAATTTCTGGTGCTATGAAATTACTACTCTAACATTTAAAATTTAATATTTTTCCAATCTATCACAGACTGACTCTTTTTTATTTTTCAATTACAGTTGCTATTCAAATTATTTTATGTTAGTTTCAGGTATACAGCATAGTGATTAGACATTTATATAATCTATGATGTGATCCTCCCAATTAGTCTAGTACCCAGTCGGCAGCGTACGTAGGTCTAGTATTTACAACCCTGTGACTATTTTCTGACTACCTGTTTGCATTTCTTAATCCCTCACTTTTTTCACCCAGCAGCCTGGCAAACCCTCAGTTTGTTCTCTGTAGCTACAAGCCTGTTTCTGTTTTGTTCATTTATTTTGTTCTTCAGATCCCATGTATGAGTGAAATATAATGTTTATGTTTCTCTAATTTCATAAAAAAGTTTAGGATTTGCAGAAAAGTAGAGTAGACAGTATGCAGAATGCCCATACACCCTCCTCTCCCAGATCCAGTTTCCCCATATCCAGTTTTCACATTAGTGTGGGGCATTTGCTACAATTAATGAACCAGTATTGATTGATACATTACTATCAACTGAAGTCCATAGTTTACACTAAGGCTCACTCTTTGTGTTGTACAGTTCTTTGGGTTTAATAAATGCACCATTTCATGTATCTACCATTATAGCATAAAGAACAGTTTCACTGTACTAAACTCCCCTGGTGCTCCACCTATTAATTCTTCTCTCCCACCATGCTCTGAAGCCCTGCTAACCAACATGTCTTTACTGTCCCTATAGTTTTACCTTTCAGCATATAATTGGATTAATACTGTGTATAGGTTTTCAGATTAGCTTCTTTCACTTAGTAATATGCGTTGAACTTTCCCTGGTCTTTTTATGGCTTAATAGTCATTTCTTTTTATTGCTGAATAATACTCTATTATATGGGTGTGTCACAGTTTTTCCATTCACCTATTAAAGGACATCGTTGTTGATTCCAGTTTGAGTGATTATGAACAAAGTTGCTATAAACATTTGTGTGCAAGTTTTTGTGTGAACATGTTTTCAAATGAAATGGGTATGGACCTAGGAGCTCAATTGCTATGTCGTATGCAAAGACTGTGTTTAGCTTTATAAGAAACTTCCAAACTGTCTTTCGATATAGCTATACCATTTTGCATTCCCAACACAGTGATTAAGAGCTCCTAATGCTCCGCATTCTTGCCAGCATTTACCATTGCAAATCTTTTGGATTCTAGCCATGCTAATAGGTAGGTATTGATACTTCATTGTTTTAATTCATAATTCTCTTATGGTATAAGATACTGAGCCTGTTTTCATAGGCTTATTTGTCATTCATATAGTTCTTTGGTGAAGTGTCTGTTCTTTGTTTTTTTCCCACTTTTAATTAGGTTGTTCATTTTCTTAGTGTTGAATTTCAAGAGTTTTTGATACATTTTGCATACAATTTCTTTACATGTGTTTGTGACTTTTAGGGCATGCTTAAAAATACTGCAAAAATAAAAGTGAATAACAAAAAAGAAAACGGTCTCTAAGGAAGGTCCATGCCTCAAGGTCTTTTAAGAGAATTGTGTGAGATAATTGCTTGTCAAGTACTTGTTTGGAGTATGTTCTCTCCATCTCAAGAAAAAAAAACCAGGTCAGCTTTTTTATGTCATTCTCCACATTACCCATTGTCACAGCTCTTGACAACATTCCAAATAGGTAGTTGACTTCGTCTCACCCAGCAGATGGTTCAGCCATTACTAGACTTCCTCAATGGTTTTTCTTCTTCCTGTTAAACATAAACTTACTAAGTTAGCCAAAAGCTTTTCATATCTTCTTTTTGTGATCTGCCAGTTAGAAAAGTTGCAGAAAGATTTTACCTACTCAAAAAAAAAACAAAGGTTTACATTTTTTTACATAGTGCTACTCTTTCACCAAAAACTATTCAGTTGTTCATTCAGTTAACTCATCTTGACATTCTCAGATAAACTTAACATATAACTTACATCACCATGTCCTCTTGAGTCTGATTCTTTTGAGATGACTTTTGGGGAAGGTGATGCAATTATGACAAGAAATCAGGATGAATTCAGCTGTATACAGTAAAAACCATGAAATAGTATTCTAACCAGGAAAAAGATTTATTTTCTCAAATAACCAGAGGCCTGGGCTTGGCAATTCAACACTGGTACAGATGTTTAAGCAATCAGTTTCTCTCAATCTTCCTGCTTTACCATTCTTGATGTGTGGTCACAAAACAGATACTACCTAGCTGGCCATTACAGCTGGGTTGTAGGCAGGAAAAAAAATGTGGTAGATTTATCAAGGAAGAACTTCCCAGAAACCCTAGCAGGCTCCCACTTATATCTCATTAGACAGATCAAAATCACAAGGCCACATGTAACTATAAGAAATACTGGGGAAAGAAACATTGTGTTGTTGGTTGTCCGGATTGATGAACCATTATTGTCCTTTTAATGCTGAAGGAGGCAACGAAGGCAGACGATCAGCTAGTTATTGTCTGGGATGTGAGCTATGTCTGCTCAGCTACTCTGAAACTTGAGGGCACACAGGTTGAGCAACCAAACTCTAAAAAACTGATTGAAACTACAATCATGTCTTAGTTGTAATTTACATGTTATCCATGTAATGTAGATCCATAATTATTTTAGTTGTGAAAGGATGACTGAATTTGATTGCCTCATAGCCTAATGTTTTTAATTAGACTTTGCAATGAAATGTTTTCTAAATATTTCTTAAATATATTCCTTTTTTAAATGTTTCCATCACTGCCCTAGGGTAGGCCTAGATTATTAGTATTACATTTTAATTAGTTCCCACCCTTACAGCTCCTACCCATTTCAAATTCAACCTTCAATATCTGTCAGAACATTCAGAAACCCAAATCTGCCTATGCCACTCTTGTGGTAAACACCTTCTTATAATGTTTCCTTCAGAAAACAAGCCCTAGCTTATTCACCAGATTAACCCAGGTTCTCCTTGACACAGTAGCCAAGATTCTCACCACCTCTTCCCTCATATCTGACATTCACAAAAAAAATAATAATTCTATTTCATAGGATTTTTACTGGGATTAACATAACGTGCACACTGCCCAATACCTGGTAGCATGCACTGCAGAATAAGCCATTCCCTCCAGCTTCATGTTACTTGATGTTCCTGCAACTAAATTTCCCTTTTGTATCTTCTGCTCTGCATCAGGCTAACTCCCTTTCATTCAACTGTAACAAACAAACAAAATGTAAGTTCACATACGACCTCTTCAAAGTGATCTTTTTTCTTCTGTGCTGTCCGAAGATTGTGTGGCCAAAACTATCATTGAATTCAGTAAAATCTTCTATATGGATGTTTGTGCATCAAGCTAGCCTGGTTTCTTGTGTTCTTTGAACAACTCTATTGTCACCTTCAGCAGAATGCCTTGTACATAGTAGGTCCCTCATAAATATTTGACAAAAGTAATATATACACATGTTCTTTAATTACAGAAAAAGCAATCGCATTTCAGTATTGTCAAACTATTTCCTCTATTAATCATTTAAATTCACTTAGAAGCAAGTGAATTACTGTACCAGTGAAGCAAGGTTTATCTTTTATAACACACTGAAGAAATTACAGAGCAAGAAAAGCCAATCATTTAGAACTTCTTAGAAAAACTGCAACATTTAATAATTTTGGAGAAATGACATCGGGAAGTAAATATTTTAATCCTCCAGATTTGAAAGAAATTTTTAAAAACTTTTTTATTATTCTTTAAACTTGTCTCAATGTCTACAGAATATAATCAATGTCAACTCAGACTGTTTTGTTTTGGTCCTAGAAAGAGCTAATGAATTTTTAAAACTTGAATCCAGATTTATTTACACTTGTATAATATAATAGGAGTATATAATCTTTATTGTGATTCTATAAAAATATGTTTTCATATACTGTATGCAGGAGTGGGCTGAGAATACCCACAATTCTCTAAATCTTACAATTGAGAGAGACCCTCCAACCCCCACATTTAGCAAATATGGAAACTGAAGCCAACAGTGTTAAGTCACTTGCCCCAAAATCATGTGGCAGTAATGGCAGGGACAGGACTGAAACTACAGTGCAAGATGCAAAGTATTCTTTTCTGAAAGGAGCTCAGGTATATCTTCCAAATTTCGCTGTGATGATTTTATTCTGTGTCAGTTTACCTAAGCTGAGACTACATTTCCCACGATCCCTTTCCCTGATTATTTTCTAGTTAAAATTGTCCAAAAAAGGAGTTTGTCCAAATCTCTCATTTGGAGGGCAGAAGCATAACTGCCACCATTGAACTTTGAAAGTCACGATGATTATATATGAAATACAGATGCAAAGAGGCCAGGAAACTCCAAAGTCTCCAAGTGTCCTCACTCATTCACAACTATTTCCAGCTCTCCTTACCTTCTGCTAATCCTGCGGACCAACAGTGACCCCAGATGCAGAAAAAGCAGCCTGCAAGAGACCTCTCTACCAACTCTTACTTGTGGTCTCACTTTAACAGCTGAATGTCCCCAGGTTTAGAGGCTCGTTAGTGAATTTTCCTGACCCCCTAACTCCTCCTCCCAGACCCTCATTCCCCAGTGACTCCTGCAATTGGGGACCCAGTATTCTCCTTACTCTGCTCTAACTGACATGCCTAATTAACACATTAATTGGCACATACTATGCGTTTTTGAGAGAGAAAAAAAGGATTTGCTAAACTTACATTTAGAAGATATTAATTACAATGAGAGAAGCTGTTATGGCATAAATTATCATACAAATTTACTTATACAGATCAAGCTTTAGTCCTCAAAATATGTTTGTACAAGGAAAGCATAATATAATATGATGTTGTTTCCCAAAAAGTATTTATAAATATAGCAAAGACTACACCTGTTGTTACATAAGCACATTGATATATTTAGATACCTAAGAAAGTTTTAAAAACAATATTTTCCAAACTCACTTATGGATACGCCTACTTTATTTGTTTTAAATTAAATGTATTAGGGTCACACTGGTTAGCAAGATTATGTTGGTTTCAAGTGTACTTTCCCTTTTTTCAAGTGTGAGGGATGATGTATGCCTTTTTGTACAGGACAAATCAGTGACCTACAGCTTATCCTACAGCTTGAGGAAAGCATAATTTTTTTAAATATTAAGGTTTTAAATTGCAACTTAAGGAGAATGCTAATTTTATCCTTTGACATGAGTCATATTAAGTAATTCCACTGGATTTTAATTGTAAAAGTACCAACAATAAGGAAGGCCTTGACAGCATTTATGTCCTCATAGGTATATTTTTTAACTGACAACAAGCTATGATCTGTTGGTTGGCTGAATAAGTGAAAAATGAATAAACAGCATCTCTGTCCTTTAATTAGTACCGAGCAGGATCACTGCTATTAAAAAGGAGTCTGTTTCTCCTTCTTCCTTCTATTACGTGCTAGCCAATCCACACTCAGCTGGGCTGCTTTTTAAAAAATGTGGGTATGAATATACCCTTCAATATTTCTTCCACGCTGGCTGTAAATATAATCTAAACATAAATCATCAAAAGTGAATACCAGTGAGCACTTTAATCCTTTAAAATAAATCAGGGAAATGTGGAGTCTGTACTTGATGATGAAGGTTTAGAGTAGGTCAAACCAGAGGTTTGCTGAGGAGGCAGCACTTTGAAAATCAGGGAGCATTTTGTTAAAGGCTCAAAGTTCCTCTATCAGGTAGGAATTGTTTGCACATATTTCTGTCTCATCTGGTTGTTAAGTTGTTAAATGGTGCATTTTGGGGTTTTTTGTTTACAGATTTTTTTTTGGTTTGTGTTTTTACTTGAGCAAGCCAAATCAAATCATGACAAGCTTTCTTTATGTCCTTCCTTCCTCCCTCCCTCCTTTCTTTTTTTCTTTCTTCCTTTCTCCCTTCCTTCCCCTTTCTTTCCCTTTCTCTTTCTTTTTTCCTTCCTTCCTTTCTTCCTTCCTTCCTTCCTTTCTCTTTCTTTCTTTTTCTTTCTTTCTTTCCTTTCTTTTTTCTTTCTTTTCTTCATTTTCTTTCTCTCTTTCCCTCTTCCTTCTGAATGTCTATTGTCCCAAAGAGCTGAACTGGAAGCTGTGTAGAATAGCAAGCTGAATCACAAAAACTTTTGGGCTTCAAATTATTTCTATTGAAGAGGGTAGATAAGATAACACATATCAATAATTTTATACAAGGTTGAATCTAGTAAATATCACAGATGAATAGTAAATTAAGTTCTACCAAAGTGTGGAAGATGAGGAGATTATTTCCTGATGGAGAGAGCAAGAAAACCTCCTTGGAGTATCATAAGCCAAATCTTGATGCAAAGTCAGATTGGAAATTGTGAAAGATGCTTTAACCAAACTAAGGAAGGCAAAGACCTGGAGTTAGGCTTACCAAATAAAATCCAGGTTGCCTAGATTAATTTCGATTTCAAATAAATAACAAAAAACGTAATATAAGAATACGCAATGTACTGTTTAGGATACCTATACTAGCAATTATTTATTTTTATGTGAAATTTAAATTTAACTGAGGTTTCTTTGTTTTTATTTGTTAAATTTGGCAACTTTACCTGGAGAGAAAAACACAGAGATATACTGGGAGAAGAGCATTTCAATTGGTGTGGTGGGTTGAATGTGCTCCCAAAAAACACATGTTGAAGTCCTTGCCCCTAGTACTTCAGATCATGACCTATTTTGTAAACAAGGTCTTTATAGGGGTGATCAAGTTAAAATAAGAAAATTAGGATAGATTTCTAATCTAATATTTCCTATGAAAAAGGGAGATTTGGACATAAGACAGATACATATAGAGGGAAGATGACATGAAGATGGAGGCAGGGATTGGAATTATGCTGCCACAAGCCAAGGAATGCATGGAACTACCAGAAGTTAAAAAAAGCAAGTTAAGAGCCTTTTTCCACAGGTTTCAGAGAGAGCATGACCCTACCAACTTATTAATTTTGGACTTCTAGCCTCCAGAACTGTGAGACAATGTATTTTACTTATTTTAAGCCACTTATTTGTAGCACTTTGTTAGGAAAGCCCTAGGAAACTAACACAGTTGGCTATTGTCAAAGGTAGTTTCTAAAGGGAAAAAGTAGGAGTGTTGTGAGTTGACTGAACACTATAAGAGGCCCAGAATTCTCAGGAAAAGATTCTAGGTTCAAATATATGTGTTAAAATGTCAAAGGTGACCAAAGAAAGAATAGAATTAGGATATATAACTCCAAATCCTCTGAAAGAAAAAAATTATTTTTTAAAGTTTAAAAAAGGACAAGAAAACAATGAATACCAAAACATAAAAGCATATAAAATAGAAATTGTAAGAGAAGCACAAAATAAGCCCCAACACAATAACACTAAATAAAAATGAATTAAATTACTAACCAAACAAACAAACTAAACAAAGTGGAGACAAGCAATCTACCTGGTGTAGAGTTTAAAACATTGATTATAAAGATGCTCAATGATCTTAGGAAAGGAGTATATGGACTTAGTGAAAGCATCAACAAAGAGATAGGAAACATAAAAACAAAACTAGAAATCATACAAAAGAACCAGTCAGAAATGAAGAATACATTAGCTTAAATGAAGAATATATTACAGAGAATCAACAGTAGAGCAGATGAAATCAAGGATCAAATCAGCAATGGAATATGAAGAAGCAGACAACACCCAATCAGAACAGAAAAAAAAATGATAATAGTATAAGGAGCCTCTCCATACCAACATTTGTATCATGGGGGTGCCAGAAGGAAAAGAGGGAGAGCAAGGAATTAAAACCGATGTGAAAAAATGACGGAAAACTTCCTTACCATGGTTAAGGAAATAGACATACAAGTACAGGAAGTCTGGAGAGTCCCAAACAAGATGAACCCAAAGAGCCCCACACCAAAATACATACATCATAAGTAAAATGCAAAAGGTTAAAGACAAAGAGAGAACCTTAAAATCAGGAAGAGAAAAGCATTTAGGTACTTACAAGAGAGCTCTTATAAGACTATCAGCTGATTTTTCAACAGAAACTTTGCAGGCCAGAAATAATTGGCAAGAAATATTTAAAGTGATGAAAAGCAAGAATGTATGATCAAGATTACTCTATCCAGCAAAGCTATCTTTTAGAATCAAAGGACAGATAAAGAGTTTCCCAAACTGGAAAGCATTATGCTAAGTGAAATAAGCCAGGTGGTGAAAAACAAATACCATATGACCTCACCTTTAACAGGAACCTAAGCAACCAACCAAACAAACAAACAAGCAAAATATAAGACACTGAAATAGAGAACAGGCTGAAAGTGACCAGAGGGGAGAGGAGAGGGAATTTCAGAGGAATTTCAGGGGGAAAGGGGAAGGGTTTATAGGAACAAATATAAAGGACACACAGACAAAAACTAGGTGGGGTGGAAATGGGAGGGAGGTGGGGAAGGATGGGTGGGTGGACTGAGATGGGAGTAAAGGACAGGAAACTGTACTTGAGCAACAATTAAAATAAAATTTAAAAAAAAGTTTCCAAGACAAGAAAACTTGAAGGAGCTCAATTAGACCAAACTAGTGTTACAAGAAATGTGAAAGCATCTTCTTTAAGATGAGAGAAAGGTTGGGGGGATAGGTAAAGAAGATGAGGGGATTAAGAAGTACAAATTAGTAGTCACAGAATAGTCATAGGGATATAAAATACAGCATAGGGAATATAGTCAGTAATATTTTAATAACTACATATGGTGTCAGATGGGTACTAGATTTATTGGGGTGATAATTTAGTAAGTTATACAATATCTAATCACTGAGTTGTGTACGTGAAACTAATATAATATTGTATGTCAACTGTAATTGAAAAATAAAAATTTATTTAAAGTCAAAAAAAGAAAATCTCAGTAAATTTCCACAATGCAAATAATATTGATGACAAAATACAATAGAAACAATATATAAACTGATGGATTAAAAACCCCAGTTAAAGAGTAAATCAAAATTAAAAATATGTATAAATGAATGACAATGTGAACAAATATAAAAATGTGTAACAATGAAATTAACTGCAGTGATAATTGAGCAAGACATTTTGAAATATAACTCAATGGTAGAATACCTATTGCAAGAAAAATCTAATAAAAGTAGCAGAGAGAAATAAAAAAAGGTAAAAGAAAATATATTAAATAAAAGTAATAGATTGATAAGTAAAACCAAATATTGGTTTTTTAAAATATTTTATTTATTTATTTCTAGAGAGAGGGGAAGGGAGGGAGAAAGGGAGGGAAATATCAATGTGTGTTTCCTCTTGTGTGCCCCCTACTGGGACCTGGCCCTCAACCCAGGCATGTGCACAGACTAGGAATTGAACCAGTGACCTTTTGGTTCACAGACGGGCATTCAGTCCACTAAGCTACACCAGCCAGGGGCTGATTCTTGAAAATACCAATAAAATTGAAAAACTTAAATATCAAATAATACACACATGTTCCCAGATGTAAAGTTTTGATAATTTAAAATTACTTTCCCCAAATTAAGCTACAAATTTAAAGCCAGATCAATAGAACAAGATTTTTAATAAAATATAACAATTCAAAAAATTGTCTAGAAAAGATAATGCTTGCAAATAGTCAAACACATATAGAAAAAGAACAATAAGATTCAAAAACTGTTATAAAGCACCTGAAATAAAACCCCAGGGTGTTCATGTTGAGATAAACAAACTGACAGGACCTTCCCTAATAGGGCATGCACACATGCCAGTGCAATGCACGACAGAGGTGGTGTTTCACATCGAACGCCAGCCTATTCAGTAAATGATCATTTCATAGGAACAAAATAAATCCAAATTCTGTGACTGAGGATACCAGTTGTTTAAGCCAATTTATTTTTCTGAGGAATGCAGTTTGAGCCTGTGCTTGGTTCTAGAGAATGGCACATGAGGAGTAATTCATACCACTTTCAGACACAGCTCAGAAAAACTCACACAGAGAGTCCCCTTTCGTTGTTTCCCTCACAGTGACAGTGTTGGGAGAGACTCTCAGGCAAGCCTTGCCAACCACATCTGGAAAAGAGCAGAGCCAGAATTTTCCTGAATTGCCCAATCACTCTGTAAATTAAGCTGTTACCTTAGTCTGCTGTAACTGCAATAACAAAATACCATAGACTGATTGGTTTAAATAACAGAAATTTATTTCTCACAGTTCTGAAGGCTGAAAAGATCAAGGTCAAGGTGCCAGCAGATTGGGTACTAGATGAGGTCCCTGGCTTCCAGATGGCCACCTTCTTGGTGTGTGCTTGCACATCTTTCTTCAGTGTGTGCATGAGGACAGAGGAGAGTATCTTCCTGATCTTATAAAATCAGTAATCTTATAATAATGATTCCACTGTCATTACCTAAGCCAGACCTAACTATCTCCCAAAGGTCCTACCTCCAAATATCTTCATGTTAAGGGTTGAGGCTTCAACAAATGAATCTGGGGAAACACAGTAACAGCTACCCACCTTCCAAATCCAGCCATCATTAGCCTGAGTTACCTTGTGATGCAGACCCCGGCTGGTGGGGTCTGCCACATTGTAGATGAGAAGGGACAAATTTACACAGACTACCGAGTCCTGTGGAGGTAAAAGGATGGCACAGCTTCTCTCTCAAGGGGAGAGCAAGCCTTGGAGTGCCTCAGCCACTCTCTCAAGAGAAGAGCACCCCAACCCTTGCCTTGACAAGCTTTTATTGCTTTTTCTGGGCACATTACATGATGGTCCTCATTTACTATGCACGGGTTCACTTTAGATGGTTACCTTTTACAGAAAACAAAGGAGAGGATGCCACTAATCACATCACAGAAGAAGGATATTTGCAAATGCAAAGGGAACAGTGGTTGAACTGGTTACACTCACCCTTGGAAGGTTTAGTATAGATTTTAGGAAGTTACTTTAAAGATATGCAGTAAACATTTGCTGCCTCAATTCAGGGTGAGGGAGTTTTAGCAAAAGCAAGTCTCATAGCAACCTAGGTACAGTGCAGGCCTGATTCCCCATGGGAGAACCTATCCATGAGTGTGGGTCCTATGCATCTTCTAGTGGGAGCTGGGCCCACACCACGCAGAATGGTCTCCTATAACCTGGAGCTAAAATTATCCTTGACTGAAAAACTTCTATTCTGTTTGAACTCATATATATTTTTAAAATCTAATTGCCTTAGCAGTAATGTTCCCTAATACAGTTCATTTCACATAATAAATAAAAAACTAATTTCTAGGTGGATTAAAGAGATAAGTCACACAAACCCAGAAAATAGGAGAGGTTAATGGTAATGATTACACTGTATAGAAAAATCTTTCTGGAGAAACAAATAACTAAGAAAGTGAAAAAACAAATGATGATTTAGGTGAAAATATTTGTAATCTATTGAAAAGATTAATTTCTGTGAAAAAGAACTCCAAGAAATCAACTTTAAAAAGAGGAAAATTACCCAATAGAAAAAATGGACAAAGAAATACAAACAGGACATTCACAGAAAAAGAAATGAAAGGTGCTCAATGTACAAATACATTTGAGAAATGTGAGTAAAAAATGAGATTTACCCCTATTAGATTAGCAAAAACAAAACAAAAGTATTTAAACACTGAAGAAGAAAGATGGGGGAGATTCAGAGACACTGGCCTTTTCATGCACTGTTAGTGTGAGTGCAGCCAGTGGGATCTGCCTGGAGACAATCCACCAGCTTTTTACTGGATCCGAAATGTGCACATGTACTTTAAATAACAATTCTGCTTCCAGATAGCTATCATTTTTAAAAAGCACCTACTTCTACATTTATGAAAAGATATAATTATAATATACTCTCTGAAACATTGCTTGTAATAGCCCTTCCAAATGTAAATGAACTAAATATTTTTTAATGGAGGAAAGATTAAGTAATTTCTAATATAATAGCATACTAAAAGTCAGATGCACCAATATGCAATGACATGGAATGATTTCTGAAAGATATGTAAACAAAACTAATCAGAAGCAATATGACTATTTAATGTTTACTTTATACTATCTAAAAACTATATTTAGGTTTTTATATTTATATTTATAAACATATATCTGCTTATATATGTGCATGTGCATATATATGACATATAAAATATAAAAACGTATATATGTATGTGAGTGTATCTACAGCAGATCCTTGAATAACATTGTTTTGTTCAACATTATTTTGTTATAACACTGATGAGATGCCGTAGGAAATTAACTCCTGTTTATATCAATTAGCCTATGGTGAAATTGGTTTCATTATATGTTATTTTACTTAAAGTCGCAGAACCTGTCATTGCCATTAAATGAGGAGTTACTGTGCATACATACCTGTAGATGCAGAGAAAGAGTGTGGTGAGGAATACGCACCACCACTCACAGAGGCCATCTCTGGGAACAGGAGCCAGAGTGGGACTAACCAGCAACAAGGGACTTTTATATTCTAACCTAAGCATCTCTACCTTGTTTATATCTTATATTAAGATAATATATTCAGGTGCTATTTAGGAAAATGCCTTTGTTAAATTTAAGACTTGACCAGCTCAACATTTCTCCCAGTGTGCTCCAAAAAACATTAGTCCCCTGAGATGCTTCATGCAAAATGGGTTCTGGGATCAAATATATTTTTTCATTCACATTTTCATACTTCTCTAAAGGAAAGGCATTTCCCAATCAATTTCAAAGGAAACTCTCCAGCTTTCAGACAGAGGCACAGGTTGTGAAGTAGCCGTCATGGACTATTCAGGCAAATGCAACCAAACATCTGAGAACCAATCACAAGCATTTCAAAGCTGGGAATAATTGGTGTGACCAATTCACAAGTTCTGAAGACTGTCTGTAAGGTTAGATATCAAAAGTTTTTAGCTGCCTTTGAAGAGAAGCTATTTAATTTCTAGCAATATGTAATTAATTTAAGAAGGAAAATGAAACTAAAAGTGTGCCTAAATAAAACATGTGGAACAAAATTCAAGAATTCTTCAATGCGAGTCCAGATTATGTTGTCAGTTCTACAGAGGGTACAAATATAAGCCAAAATAATGAAAACCATGATATTATGTATCATAACTCCTGGTCATAGGTTCCAGAAGAAACTTTATGTGCTGTATGTGCAAAGAAAATAGCCTCAAACCAGTAAAAAAGGTGATATACAATGATAACTGTGTTCTATAGTCAGTTTAAAAAAATATGTGTAGATTGAATATAGCAGCTTTGCTTTTATTTTCCTTTTAAATATTTGCTCACAAAGCTGTTTTTAAATTGATGGTGTCTCTTAAAATGTGTATCATGTTTGCTCCTCAAAAATCCCAGGCTCAATTGATTCAGAGACTTAACAAATACTGTACCACCCCGGTGGAACGATTGTCCATTTGAAAGTCACATGACTTACCCCTCTTTTTCAATGGAGTTTTCATGGACCACCAAGTTTAAAAGTGAGACTTTATCTCTGCCTCAGCACTTTCTATCCCTCTCCCTTTATTGTTTTTATAGCACTTTATTGTTTTTAGAGCACTTATCACCACCTAACTTATCTAGTTCACTTGTTTGTTGTCTTTCTCTTCCCACTAGAAATTAGGCAGAAATGGTTTTATTTCCTGCTCTCTTTACTATCACTATCCCGAATTCCTGGTGCCTAATGTATAAGTAGTCAATAAATATTTGTTGAATGAATAAATAAAGGATTAGATTCTGAGATCTCTATCTGTGAGTAGAGGGAATGAAATCGGTTAGCCTCCTGGAGATGCACAAGGCCCATCAGTAAATTAAACTCTCTGGAGCAATGCTGTTTTTAAAAAGTTAGTTTGTTCTGGTGAACATTTCATTTCCCAAAGTTAGTGGACTATGGCACATTTTCCCCATGTAACATTAAAATACAGTAAAATTAATATTGTTGTGAACCATTTTAGGAAAAATGAGATATTCTAGAGTCATATTAAGTCCTATAATTACTTTTCAAAAATATTTTATGCTTTTGAGTCCTGTCCACTTATTTCCTCCTTTACCCTCTTGCTATTTTCTTCCTGATTTTGTCTTTGTAGTTTTAGTAAAATACAGTATTACTCAAAGGCACAGGAGTCATGAAATCTGGCACTCAGAGCATGAGATATAAATTGGAAAAATGTTTAAACTGATTTGAAAAGTATGTATAAACAATATAATAACATTGATATACAGAATATTTCCATGCTAAGTGTATCTTTTGCCGACTCATATAATTTAGTCAAGATCTACCTGGAAAATGAAAATCACTTTAGGTTTTTATAATAGAGAACATTTAACACAAGAAATAGGTTACACAGGTGATGGAGAGGCTGAGCAACCCAACAAGGGAGAGTGAGGCAGCCCACAGACGAGTAACAGTAGGAAGCCCCTGTGATTCCAGCAGCTGGAGGACCCTGGAGGAGATAAACCTCTAGAGTACAGCAGTCAAGGGTGCCTGGCAGAAGGGGGCACCCTCCTCCTCTACCAGAGGAGATACAGCAGTTCCAGAGACACTACCCAAAGATGAGATGTGGGTATAGCCTGCTTTCTTCTTTTTCTTCCCTTTGATATCTCACATGTGACCCCCCTTAGCCGAATCAGTTGTCATGGGAGCCTGGGAAATGCAGCCTACAGGAGTCAGTCCCTCCATGACACAGAACAGAATAGCAGAAGTGAAGAGAGGCAAATAGTCCCAGGACTGGCTCAGCTCACATGTCATTTCATATAACCAACACATGAACACTGGCCTTGAATTTCAGTTACAACAGTAAGTCTAACCAAAGATTAAAAACCAAAAGAAAAATATGTTAAATTCAACTCATCCCAAAAGTTATATTATTAATTTTAATATTCAGTTATGAGTTTGTTGGCATACTCTTGCAATCAAGTAGATATAAGTAATCAACTGAAATATGTTGAAACAATTATTGATAAAACTATGCTTTAATCACATATGATAACACAACAAATACTCTACCTTAGAAATTTAGTTTTTAATTTCCATATACAGTATTTACAGTGTTTACAGTGTTTACAGAGCTAGGACCCAATACTGTCATAATAGCTATCACTTTAACAAAATTGAACTTCAGTAACATACTATTACTTTCAACCACTATGGCAAAAGGATTTACTAAATAATGCTTTGCTTCACATGGAATCCTTAAGAAATATATGTAACCCATCTGCAACAAGCTATGCAATAAACCATGTGGTGGACCATGAACTTTCGATAGAACATGACCCGGAGCAAATGACTCAAATGCAGAAGTTGGAAAAGAAATGTTAGAGGCAACAAACGGAAAACAATTATATTTTTTAAGTAGCCTAAATGTGGACATTTTATATTAAAAAACATCCTAACTGAGAAATAGAAAGCAGACATCTTGCCTATAGTTCCAATAAAAGATTAAGGTGGCCCTGGCTGGTGTGGCTCAGTGGACTGAGTGCCAGATTATGAACCAGAGGGTCACTGGTTCAATTCCCAGTCAGGGCACATGCCTGGCCTGCAGGCCAGGTCCCCAGGATGGGGAGCACGGGAGGCAACCACACTGATGTTCCTCTCCCTCTCTCTCTCCCACCCTTTCCCTTTGTCTAAAAATAAAACCAATAAAATCTTTTAAAGAAGATTAAGATAACTTCCATGTTATGGTGGTTGTTTTTTAAGAAAATTGTGATGTAATATAAGGGTAGAGCCACAAACCATCACAGAAAAGAATGGCTGCAATTATTGCCCAGAGTGATCACATGGTTGCATCCCACCCATAAACTTAAATCACATGTGTCCCCAAAGGAGATTCCAAATGCATTAAAATGAAAATACAGGAAAATGGAATTATTAGCCCAGAATAAGAGAATGAAAAACAAAACTGGTTCATGAAATCTACTAATAACAATTGTCCATGAGCTTTTAGGAACTGAAACAAAGAGAAAAATGTTGGGTTTTGTAGCTCCCAATGAGACATCTAAGGAAAGGTGCGCACCTGCAATGGAAAGGGCTGTGTTGTTTCAGTCACATTTTCAGTCTCACTCAGGTTGAACAGTGACAGCATCACACTGAACTCTGATAGAAAAAGTTAACCTGACTGCAGTCAAAGTGCAAAAGGCCTCCACAGCAAATGCAAGGGTTATTGATCTGACTCCTTCCTTAAAGATTCAGTGATCCTTGCCTAAGTGGTAATCGTCATTTTATCAAATTCCCTTTTTAATCCATTCCCCATGGCTTCTGTAAAACTTAGTGTATCCATAGGTTTTTTCAGAATTATATTAGTGCTTCCAGGAGAGCAAAATGTTTATTTTTGAATCTTTGGAAAGCTGTCATGACAATTCTTTTGGTAAATATCAGACTATGTATGATTAGGAACAATTTAATTTAAGAATTTAAAGGGAATAATTTTGCATTAGAAAGCAGAATTGAAAATCCCAATAATTTTGGTACTTAGTTTCATTTTGGTGGAAGGTGATTTTTTGTATGGCTTAACATGGAAATAGATCACTACTGCCATCCCTGAGCAAGTAAACCACATGACCACAATTTAAGTCTTGGAACAGCCATATATTGTGGGAAGGCAAGATATACCACAAATACGCAATAAAGTATTAAATATTTATTGTAAGACCATCATTGGATTTTTATTCTTTATTCCTATAAGGCCTTTACAAAAATGCATTACAGTTGATAAATAGTAGCATTTGTTTTATGCGCTCTTTATGTTGAACAGAAATTCTGCTTGTTATGACTTTTTAAATTAAATGTATATGATGGATCTACCTGTGATTGAAACAAATATTAAAGCTGCCTCAAAGAAAAAAAACCTAGAAAATGTTTTCAATGCATTGGGGAAAAGGTGCCAGGATTGTATCACCACATACAGCCAAGATAGTGACAGGTAGCTTTCTACCATATAATAAAGCTGATGGAATGGATAACGGCTCTGACAGCATTAATCCATCTTCCTGCTGTGGGGGCTTTCACAGGAGATGAATGATGCTCCCCCCTCCAACTCTCTTTGTCATCTTGCTGTGCTTCTCTTTAATTTCTCTCCCTTGCTATTGTTCTCCTTTACAATCAGCTATTGCTGATGCTTTGAACCCTCTTCCCTCCCTTCCTCACATCTAGACATCAAATCATTAGCATCCAACCCTGGTTCATATACTCCCTGCCTGAGATGCCAACGGAGCCATTTATGAACTCGATGTAACTGCAGTCTGTGAGCTGTACTCCAGGGTGTCATCCTGGCCTGCAGAGTCCAAACTCTTGCTGCAGCTGAGTGAAAAAGGAGAATGAGTTATAGTTTCAAATCATTACCCTCTAGATCAGCATATCACATTCTGCATGTTTCTGAGGCTTGGCATGTCACCTAAGCCTAATCATCTCTTCAAGGATGAGCACAAGAACTAACTTCCCCAAGGTGGGTTGAAAGTACCAAGACAAATGAATTTTAAAAATAAATAAATAATTTTTTTTTAGAAACCCTCTTCTGAAATCTTTTCTTGAAGAAGAGAAATCCATTGCTGTTGTGATTTTACTTTTATCACACCTTATCAGAAATTTTACCTACTCAAAATTCCATTCCCTACTGACTAGCTCAAAATTGCTAAGCTTTTACATTAAAGTAAAAGAGGAATGAATGAGAAAGCAGCATGTGGCATGAGTTTTGAAGCATAAATCACTCCAGCGAGCAGCTTGGTGGTCCTCTGTTGAAGTTTCGTGTTACCTGCCTCTCACATCCCTATCTAGGCCAATTTCCTGAAGAGTCAAACTGAGAAAACACAAGAGGGGATGGTCAGCCCATAAAGCCAGAGTACAGAGGACAGACCAAAGGGAATGACTCTTGAAAATGCCCCATTTCTGTATTCCAGCTGACCACCAGCTCAAGAAATCTTTCCCTTTCAAGTGAATCTCAAACAAACCCATGAGAAGTCACTCGCAGATAAGAAGCAGTTTTAGAAGAGAGGAAAAGAGGTCAAAGTAAATAAAGATTATTGTGAAAATAAGAACTCAGAGTTATATAACGAGAAAAATCCAAATGAACAGGCATTTGAATAAACATAATCGAAGCAGTAATAGCATTAAAAGTTCACATTTGCAGTACTTATTACATGCCAGACATGGATCTAATCCCTTATTAACTTATTCAGTTCTCACAATGATCCTGTTATCTCCATGTAACAGGTAGGAAGAAAAACACAGAGATTTGGAAACAAACAAGATCGTGCAACTAATGAAGAGTGGACTCCGGAGTTCAATCCAGAGGGTCTGGCTCTTAATCACTGAGTTCTCCTGCTGTTCCTAAATTTATTTACATTTATGTCTGTATCTTAGAAACTTCTAAACTCTTTTTTTTCCCACCTACTCTCCCTCTCATGTGTTTAACTGTTACAATAAATAGCATAGGCACTGATTTCCCCATTTTGCAGTTAGAGTAACCAAAGCTATCTAAGTTCAGGGAACTTGCAAGTGTCAAAGCCAGGATACAAATTCAAACCTGACCTTCCCTCTGATATCTCACTGCCTCCCAGGGTGTGATGCACTCCTCAGACCTTCTGCTGCAGGCACAGTTTTCTGACAGCTTCAGCTATCTTTCCTCTGGATCCACGCCCATTTTTGCACCCAGGTCTTGCTTTTCCTGGGCTGCTCTCAACCATGACTGAGCACAGCAGGGATATTAGTGCAGGCCCATTTTTCCAGTGAAGTAGAACCACTCTATTCTGAGGCTTTTGTTTAAAGGCTCCCCATGATCCTAGTTAAAATATTCTTTGAAGAGTCTTGGCCCTCTTCCTACCCAAACTTCCTCCCTCCCACTCTCCTTTCACAAGTGTCAGACGTGCGTCACAATCTGTTTCTTTCTTTCTACTCTTATTTTTCTCGTTTGATTTTATCTTTCATAAGCATTTTCCCTAATAAATCTCTTGCATGTTTAATCCCATCTTGAACTCTGCTTCTCAGGAAACTCAAATGAATGCAAAGGCCAGATAATATCTTCAGAAAATCATTTAACTAGATATATAAAAATACAGACAGCTATGTCTTAGACATGTTACTGATCTTTAACTATTTAGTTACTTTAGTTATATTGGTTCAATAAATCACAATAAAACAATAAAATAAAGCAACAGAAATAATTAGATCCTGTCCTATTATAAATCACTAGATCTACAGCATAAATGATAGAGTTTCTCTGGGATAAAAATAAACAAGAGTCTATAATATAAGGGTTCAAAACCAGTAACAACCAAACTATCTCAAAATGAAATTGTCGGAAGTCTCCAGGAGAACTTCACATATTTCTATCAGCCTTTAAATGATAAAAAGACTTCAAAGAACACCAAAATCCTTTCTGAGAGAAAAAAAAGAATTCTCTGACTTTATGCATCTCAGTGTCTTCTAAGTTGGTTTAAATAATAACTAGTGGCTTATATTTCTCATGCTATTCTATGATTTATGATGATCCTGAGGTATGTAGTTGTTCCTACTTACATCTCTCAAAACTTGTTCTCTTTTTGACGATCAATTTTCTTACTTTCCACAGAGCTCATCTTAAATTTTCAGTCAGGACTACATGATCTTATGAACCCAGTGGCAAGTTCAACCCCCAACAACCAGATATTTAGCATATAAGAGAAATGCCAACACAGGAAATGTGCTCTGTGAAGCACTGACATTGGGCTGATGAGTCGCATTGGAAGATATGGGCTGTAAGAGGCGCCTTTAAGCTGAGCTTCAATAGTAACTGATCATGACCATTGAATCGACAAAGCACATCACTATTAATTAACACAGTGGTACCAGAATAGGACTCAACATTGACTAAATTGTCATAAAGATCTGGCTACATCATTTTAGTGCTGGTGCAGGTTAGCACTACTTGGAAACTGGCCTCTGTGACAGTGGAACAGAATGCTCTAACACATCGGCACTCAGGTCAATGACCTAGGCAGCAACAAGTTATTGGATAAGTAATGGTAGAAACAAATTACATAGTATTAGTAAAACTACAAACACAAGGACATAAATAAATCTTATTTTGCTGAAAAAAATTCCCTTGTCTAATTTGACTGCTAAAGAATCTATCTCATACTTGGGTAGTAACACTACAGGTAGTGACCATATATAATAAAAGAATAAAGCATGGTAATGATACAATGTGACAGTGCAAGATGGCACTCTTCATTTAGGTACAGTATGGTAGAGAGTAGTATTTTTCAAGTATTATATAGTACAATAGTGTTTCTAGAGTTCCTCAGAAAGCACTTTGATGTTTATCATGTTTTTAGGTAACAGGATTCAAAAATCTTTGTCAGAATCAGTAAAGACAGTCTTTCCCAAGATCAGAGACCAATAGCCAGTTTGCTACCCGGCCACTTTTACAGTGGGACACTCTTGCTCAAAACCTACAAAGTAGATAAGAATGTTGATGTGATAGTTCAATGAAAATTTAATTTATAATTAAACTTATTACTAGATAATCTGAAATTGTATTAATGTACAACTTTATTTTACAGCAATGCCAAGAATAAGTATGAAAGCGTTGTTTACTGGTACACACAACTTTTTTAAGTAAAGGGTTACTCAACTCGTAAGTGCGTATATATGTGTATAGTTGACAAAGTAACTACCTATCTAGTCACACATTGTAATGAATAAGTATAATTATGCACTTATTTGTACTCTTATTCTAACTCAATTAAATCAAAGGATAAAAATTTATTGCTCAAAAACTAACAGAAAGTTTTCTATAAATGTAAACCTACTGTAACAATAAGATCTATTATTTTTTTTAAATGCTAGGTGGAGAAAAACAAAAAACAAAAGGCATAAACATAATGGAAGTTATCTATCTAACTATTCAGATCTTTACTAATGCTATTACCAATTTGCACAAAATCATTAAAAAGTAAAATTTATAAATGTAAACTTTTGAAATTGTTTGAGAGGGACTATTAAGTAAAACTGCATGAGAACAAAAGTTTTTCTATAGGTCTTCCTGTGCCTGGGTTCTCATTTGACCTGAGAATAAACCTATGAGATAAGAGCTATAGTTTCCATTTTATGTGGAATGTACCAATGAAACATAAGTGAGATTCCCCCAAAGTCATCCCCTGGGATTAAACTCTAGGATTATCTCACTTCAGAGCCCCACATCTGAACCATTAGGACCCATTGTTGAACTAAACCATTAAACACTTAAGTCAGTCTCAAAAATGTTCCATCTCTTGTTACCTCAATCACCTACCTGAGTTTAAATTGGGCTGGGAAGATTTACCCTTCTGATAGAAAGCTTGGCATCACAACGTGCTAAGAAAGCTTCTAGAGAGGATGCAGAAAAACTCCACATATTAATTTGGTTGTTTATGCTCAGAAACTTACATAATTCTAGGTGATTCAAAATAGATCATTGAAAATTATTTCAGGCGTCTTACTGTCGAAGTGCAACTGAAGAACATATAATTATCATGGTCACCCTCTCCTCCACCCAGCCTTCCCTTTTCAAGAAAGGCATTTTCTCTACTTTTTATAGTAATCTGAGCCTTTCTCTTTTTTTGAACATTCTTAAAAGCAATAAACACAGAAATATAATATTTAATAATACAAAAATTCCCTTAAAATTCTATAAGCATCATTCCTCTAAGCCTGCTGATCTGAATATATCCAGCTTTTTGAGCTACATACACATCAACTATATTCTCAACTTTTCTTATTTCACTCTTCTCCTTCCCCTCATGGACTAACTACCTCTGTATGATTAGAGTTGAACTTTTCAAAAAGACAGGCATTTTATAAAAGCATAAAAAAGCTCCCACTGTCAGAAGTTTTCACATCCTACACATGACTTAGGGTTTGTGTGTATTTATACTTTTAAGACAATGTAATTTAATTAAAAATAAATTTTTAATAAAAATTTTAAATAAATTTCAATGTCTTTATCATGCTGATTTTTCTTTTTTAAAAAAATTGATTTCTAAGTGGTATCATCTTAAAATGATATCCCCATCAAGGTTATTTTTGAAACTCTTTTTATTTATTAAAGTCAGAATAGGAAAGACACTTACCCTATCATTATTTCTTTTTCTAACAACCTCTAAGAGCAGGCCAGAAGTAGTCAGTCACCTGGAGGAGGTGGGAGGAAAGAGCTCCTATATAGAACACTCTAAGAGACAGGGCTTCAGTGGTTGATGGGTAAATTTAAGAAAATGTCAAACCCCCAGCTGTTCGTATCCTTGCTTTCTGGACTGCAACTGTGGATTTGTGTAATGGCCCTCAAATTGAAAAGATACATTTTTTTCCAAGTGGTTTTCAACAAAGGACATGAAGTGTGAGGGTGTGCAGATGTATTGTTTCTCTAATAAGAACATGTGAATAATCACTCTTTGTAAATGTGCGTCAGTCTTTCAGATTACATATCATGTGCTGAGATTATGGGTTGTCATTTCTGTCTGCCATCGGGGTAAACGCTCCAGCAGAGCCGCTGAGTCACTTTTATTTATCCGTCCTCAGCACTGCTTGTTTTTTTAAATGTTCTTTTCTGGCTCGAAATACTTTGGCATCAAGACTAATGCTTACTGTGCTTTGTTTTGGGGCAGGAAGTTCAGGCTTAGAACAAATTTCAACACTTTTAATGAATCCCTGTTGGCCAAAAGTAAAACCCAGACTCCTTACCGTGACATGCAAAGCCTCTGAGCTCTTGATGGTTTTTAGTTTTATCGTCTCGCTCACTTGGCAATTACACGTGGGATGCAGAGCCACACACACACATTTCAGCCACTCAAGAATCCTTCGTTCCTTTCACTTCACATCTTTTGTTTATGCCTGAAATGCCTTCTTTGCTTTTTCTGCTTGAGTAATACCTAATCCACTTTTCCTTCCCAACTGAAATCATAAATTACTTCCTTTCCGAGGGTTCCCTGACATTTCCTCAAAGTAATATTTGCTCTATTTGCTCTCTATTTTCTAATACTATACATTTTAAATATATTATCATATTTAGTTTTTATCACATTTCATTATAACTATTTGTACATATTTCTCTCTTTGTCACTTGCACATGTTTTCTTACAAATATATGTGCTTAGTTAAAAGCTCCGCCAAGGCAACTACTCTATTGTATTCTGTAGTGCAGTCACTTCTCTTAGTACAAAGCCTAGGAAAGGTAAAAAAAAATGCTTCTGAATAAAATTGCAGAGCAATTATTTTCAAGTTAGAATGTATTCTGCTCCCTTCAATGGTATGCCATGGAGGAAGTCACTTAACCTGTCTGAACTTTAGTTTTCTCAAGAAGAAAATTGAAAAAGAAAAAAGCACTTTATCTCACATGATTGCTATGAACATTAAATTACATTTTTGTACAGAACACATTGGAGAATCCTTTTAAAAGTATTATGTAAACCACTCATATTATTAGTATATAGCTAGAGGTACCTAATAAAATGATGTTGTATGTTATGATTTCTTTAAAATACTAGGGTAAATGAAAATAGTCAGCTTAGTCTTGATGATTAAGTTATACAGGACTATTATATTTGCTCCCAATAGACTTTTTATTTTAGAAACAACAACCAAAAGAAAAGTTTAAATGTATATTTAAAAAGTAGAATTATTTCAAGACACAATTGTATTCTTTCCCAAATACCATAATGAGAAACCCACTAGGTGTTACAGTTATACTTTATCAGAGGATTTGTTTACGCTCATCAAGTTTAAAATCTGACTACACTAATTTCATTAGCATCTTATTTTTGCTTGGTTCACTTAATGTTATTCAAACACTCTATCTGAAATGAATCTCCTGAGATGTAACTTTTTCTTTGTTTCTGAAGATAAACTTATTTTATGTTTACATGGGGGCTCAAGTGAGGGCATAGTAGATATTACTGGGCATGAAAATTGCAAAGCAGCATGAAGCAGAGAACGAGCCCTTGCTTTTATAAATGCCCCCATTTCATATTCGGAAGGTGTCTGTACATACCTTTTATCAGGTACCTGCTCATCTTCTACATGGCATGAAAGAGGCATAACAAATGTTGTAGGACACCCCTGTCAGGAAGGCAAGTACCTCTATGAGTCCACTTACTAATCTATTTCCTGACGTAAAGCGGGTAGGAGTTTTTTTTTTTAGAAATATGCTATAGCTTATGGATAGACCTAGAGGATATTATGCTAAGTGAAATACATACAGAGAAAGACAAATACCATGGAATTTCACTTATATGTGGAATCAAAAGAGCAAAAGCAACAAACAAACAACATAGATAGAGAGATCATACTGATGGTTGCCAGAAGGGAGGGGGTTGGGGACTGGGTGAAGGAGGTGAAGGGATTAAGAAGCACAAATTGGTAGTTACAGAATAGTCACAGGGATGTGCGGTACAGTGTAGGGAATATGGTTGATAATATTGGAATAATTCTGTATGGTGCCAGGTGGGTACTTGAAATTATGGGGGGATCACTTTGTAAAGTATATTTATTGTTTAACCATTATGCTGTACACCTGAAACTAATACAAAATAATATTGAAATGTAAACTGAAATTGAAAAAAATTAAAAATACAAATAAAAAACATACACCAAAAAGGTAAAAATAAAAGAGATAGAAATATGCTAGGGCTTGCTCAAGAGTCTGCAAGTGAGCCATTTCGTTTTGGAGTTACCTGAATTGGAGAAGAACTTGGTAACTTAACCTCTATCCCCACCCTCCAACTGAGGGCGTGACTGATTGTTACTAGCTGGGGGCGCTGTGAGTTAGCTAACTTTGTATATTCAGTCATTAGCATAGTCAGTCTTGCCCTGAAGCAAATAGATCTTGATTTAAAACCACTTTGGCACAAGAGTCAAAGAACACTTTATTTATTTAACTATCTTTTGAAAAGTTAATGTTCTAAGGGCTTTTAAGTTCTAAAAAGAACATCTTTTTAAATTTATTTTAAAGATTTTATTTATTTATTTTTAGAGAGATAGGAAGGGAAGGAGAAACATCAATGGGTGGTTACCTGTCATGTGCCCCCAACTGGGATTCTGGTTCACAACCCAGTCATGTGCCCTGACAGGGAATCAAGCTGGCGACTCTTTGGTTCACTGGCTGGTGCTCAATCCACTGAGCCACACCAGCCAGGACTCAAAAAGAACATTTTAGAATTAGATTTGACTATGAAAATTGACAGTTCATTGGGAGAATGGGAAAACATCTCAGTAGATAAAACCGACTCTTTACAAGACTCCTAAAGGAGGATGATGGTCTATGACTTATACAAGTATTGATCTGTGTATACTCCTCAGAGACTCTACCCTCATTTTAACATTGGTCTTTGTTTCCTTATGGTACCATACCATGCACACATCAAATCAGTGTTAGCATTATGTAACTTAACTGCTGTCTTTTGAAATCAAGGTTTACAGAACTGGCAGTCCAGTCTCTTACTACATATTAAAATATCTATATATCTACCTCTATATCAGTAAAAGCAGTCTAAAACAATTAATGTTCTGGTTTTGCCTTTACCTAAAGTTGTATAATATCAGTTCTTCTCTCTGTAAGTTTCATCTTTTTCTATTTGGAAAAACATTGATTTTTGTCACTCTGGCTTTAGTATAGTAGAAGCTAATATGGTTTTATGGGTGCTGTGATCTAGCCCAAATGCCATTAACTATGTCAATGGCCCAGAGAACGTTGGGCTGTGGGCTGCCTCTGCTGTGTAAGTAGTCAAAGAGCAGCAAACAATAAATGGTGTAAGTCTAACCCGGGCATGAATCAAATCTTCATTCAATTCCACCCAACTCTGCCCAAATTACAAAATGAGGTTAGATACACGTGATCTGAATTCAGACTTGGTTTACTTAGGATTTTCTGCTTGGATGAAACCTTACCTATCCTGCTCCTCAGTCTCCACTAGCACTTAATCAGATAGCCTAGATGTTATACATTCTGATGACTTGGGGTATGGGGAATGCAGGTAGATAGAGGCAGTGTGATTTGTGGCTAATGACCTTTTTCAGTGGCCAAGAATTATCATTGATATAGTCTGAATAACTTCTTAATGCAGGACTTTATACTCTTGGATAGACTGGATATTAGGCAATATTTTCAAATGGAAATGATTCAAATAATTTGATTATAAGACATTTGATAAAAAGATATTGATGAAGCTTATGTAACTGAGTAGTAACAATAGTTTCAATAAGTACATTTACCATGACTAGCATTGTTAATAAAAGTGTCAGGTAGTGATGCTTTGCAAGTGATTTCATGATGAAAGTATCTTTATTTACAGGACAGTTTTCACTCTGCCTCAGAAATAATGGGACTGAATAAAACAAGCCTTCACTGATTCCCTGGCACTCAGAATTGGAGTCAGATGCTATGTTGAATAAGGTTTCTTTGGGAAGAAATGTGAGCAGCTTTTATTTCAAGCAGTAGATAAATGGAAAATGGAAAGGTCTTCATTTAGAGCAAATGACTCTATAACATTCATATAATCAGCAATATCTACTTTAGTTGCTGTTAATGTTTCATTGATGTTTCCATTGTAAAGTAATATATCCATTGAATTAAAATTCCTTCAAAAATGTTGAAGTGGGTTGAATCTGAGCAAGCAAGTTGCCTTTGCTAAAAAATAAAAGACCTCCATAATTCAGAAGGAGACACTCACTAAATTGCAAAGGGAAATTAAATTGAAAGTAAATTAGGGAAAACAAAAGTTACCTTGAAGTTTTCAAAGTATATCTGTATTTTAGAAAACTGCTTATAGAAATTATTTACTGTTTATAAGTGCTAAGTACAGAAGCAGATTAAAATAAATATTTAAAGAGTTACCAATGATCTTGTAATAAGCATCATAAAAATGCAAAAACAATCTAATTGAAAGCAAATGCTTAGTTTTTAATATAATTTTTTCAATACATTTATGCTTTTCATTTGAGTTATACTAAAAAATTTACTTTTCACCTCTCTTTTGGCAGTTGGTTTTATTTTCTGGTTTGATGCATGTTTTTAATTTTCTGACATTAAATTTAACAATTTGTAGGCTAAAACCAATAAAAATAACTTTCCAACACATTAAAATTTTGCTAAAGATCTCCTTATTAGGCTTTACAAGTTTTAAAATAAATGTAATATATAGGAAGGAAAATAAATACAAAGACTTTGCAAAGCAGGTTGTATTTTGTGTTCTTCAAATATCTTTTTTTTCCTATTTCTAACAGGAGTATAATGGATGACTATCTCTTAAACATAAAAAATAAAATGAGATTACTACTTTAAATGAATTATTAACTGCCAATTAGCTCTCTGTTCAAGGGTAAATTGCAAAAAGTTGAACAATATTAGCCAAATACAATTTCATTAAGAGACCCAAAGTGTTTTTTTCAAATATGTTAAATGAGTTTCAATAATATATTATATGCCAATTGCAAATACTAAAAAACTCCTTCTCTCAAAAATATGGGCCTTTAATACTGCTTCATTATAATAATAATTAGAGCTAATAATTATTCAATAACATAATGTTTCTGGCACTGTTAAAGGGGTTTTGCATAGATTAACTCATTTCATCCTTACAAAAATCCTGTGGGATAGAAACTGTTATCTCCAATTTCCAGATTAGGAAACTTAGACACAGAGAATTTAAACAATTTGACGAAAGTCATAATACAACAGACTGAAAGGAGAACCAAGTGGGTCTAGCTACAGGGACATCCTTCCTAATCACTACTTTTATAAAATTGCCCCTTTGTACAATTGCACTGCATAGTATTTTTTTATGTTAGGATGTAGCTCCCTATAGTTCTCCTAATGGCAAATAAATTACATGCAAAACTTGGACATGTCTAGCAATTAGTAATCAATAACAGAGATTCTGCTAAAAAGGGAAATATCAGGATTCATGAGCAAAGAAGCTACCTAAAATAGGAAATATGTTGCCAATAGGCAACAGTAAAGCAGCGTTAAACACTGGCAAAATTCTAATACTACCTGGACACTTCAGGATGGCATGACAGAAGGTTAAAATGCCCAACCATATGGAGTTCTTTCTTATTATTATTTTCCACCTGTTATTTTACTATAAATAGCAAGCAATGACAACCCAATCCTCACCACCATGAGCAAAAATATACAGAGCTCCAGAGGGATAGAAGGCATGCTCCTTCTCTGTAACCTGCAATCTACTATGGAGATAATGCATGTGCTTAAAGCCGGTACTAACAAATAAGTAACACAAGCAAGGAACAAAATTAATGGCACTAGCCATAAGGGAAACCTTAATGAAGGAGAAGGAAAAATAATGTGTTCAAAATGTCTTTACTGAGTACTGTCTGTGTACAGGGCACTTCCTGTGGCCTAGGGTTACAATGAGGTCAAAATAAAATCCCCAGCTAACATTCCAGTGGGAAGGAGAGAGACAGGTAACAAGACCTGGTAAAACATAATAAAAGGACAAAGAATGACAAGTTGAGTTATTTTAGTAGGGAAGTCAGGGACGGCATCTCTCAAGTTATGACACGAAGTGGAACCTGAATAAAGGTAGAAACAAGCTAGTTAAAATTTTTCAGGTAACCCTGTCCAGGCAGAAGGAATAAGAAAAACAAAGACTCAGAGGCAGAAATGGTCTGAAATGAAGTCAAAGAGGTGGCCACGGTCAGATAACGTAGTCCTGTAGGACGTGGAGAGATCTTTGCACTCAATCTGAATGGACACTAAGTCAGTACAGGGCTTGGAGCAAGGGACTGTCACGTGTGACATTGTAGGGGCTCCCTATGGCTTCCAGGTGAAGAACAGACAGTAGGAGCAAGAGAAGAAACAGGAAAAACAAATGAGAGGCCACTGTGCAAATTGTGGGAGGCAGGATGGTGATTCTGAGGTCAGCAGATGGTGATTCTGGTGTGAGCAGTGGAAATAGTGCAGAAACTGAGATATTCAAATTTGAATCCACAGCCAACAGGATGTGCTGATAAACTGGAAAGTGTAGACTGGGAGGAAAATTATTTTTAAAAAAGATACAGTGGTGATTTTAGAAAATACACAGTTGGTACAAAACAACAGTGCTCATGCAATGAAAAATGGTGAAGTAGCCCTGGCTGTATGGCTCAATTGGCTGGAGCATTGTCCCATATAACAAAAGGCTGCAGGTTTGATTCCAGTCAGGGTGCATACCTAGGTTGTGGGTTTGATCCCAGGTCATAGCACCTATGGCAGGCAAGGGATTGATAATTTTCTCTCACATCAATATTTCTGGCTGTTTCCCTTTCTCTCTCTCTCTCTCTTCTCCCCTATCTCTCTCTCTAGAATCAATGAAGTTATACCTGGATGAAAATTTAAAAATATTAAATAACATAAAAATGGCAAGGTAAATCAGTCTGAGAGCGTTCCTTGCTGCAGCCTGGCCACCAAGCATTGGATCAGCTGGACACTTTGCTCCACAGCACTGTTCTTACCACATGCTTATGACCTAGACATAAAATTATAAGTATGAAATAATTATAAATGTACATATTTATTTTAAGTATATGTACATATGTAAAATATTTATTGTAAATGCATATTAAACTATAAATATATTTATTATAAGTGTACATACAAATTTTAAATATATATACACTTATTGCAAATATTTATCTATTTGCATATATTGTTACCAAAAACATCGTGCCTATTTTTAAAAGATGAACATTACCTTACTTAACTTTCAACACATAAAAGTAGTATCATGTATTCCAAAAATTGTATTAACCACAAAATGTGAATAAAAAGGAATAAACAATGTAAGCATCTCTTTGGATACACTGTCAATTTAGAGTTGCTATTTCACAATGATTTACCTTGAATCTTTCTCTAAAAACAAGTTTTTGGCACTGTCAGAAGAGGCAAGACAAGAGGCAAAGAAAGTAACACAGACACATTAAATATGCATCACACTATATTTATATTAATTCCTTTACTCCACAATTGTTTACAGTGTGCCTTATATATATCCGGCAATATGTAAGATGATAGGGATATAGAAATGGATAAGCAGCCCTAGGAAAGAAAGTGACCTCGGGTATGTAATTACAAGTGATGTGATGTAAAAAAAAATGTCCTAAGGAAATACAAGGTTCCACAAAGGCCCTGTCACCAAAGGAACTTCACGACGAATACCTTTTAACATGATGCACAGTTTTGTTTTTTCAGTTAGTTGATTGTTTATTCTTGAGAAGGAGGCTTCCAGTGATTTAAAATCCCTACATGGACATTAAACATTACTTCAGTATGTCTCTGAGCATGAGAAAATGGTAAATAACCTTGAATTGGCTTCTGGTTTTGGTTTTTGGTTATTTTAATCCCTAGCACAGAGCCTGTGATATACGGGTACTCAAAAATATTTATTGAAGAATGAATGAATGAACAAATGAATCAATCTGTTTAGAGAAAGAAATGAAAAAGAAATAGAATATGCAAAATGGAAAGAAAACTGAGAGAAACCATTAAAAGTAAGAAAATTGATCAGTTGTTTTTTCACCTTTCCACCTCTAACACACATACCTTATTTTCACAGTCTCCATAATCTTGCAGTAGTTTCTATGATGTCTGTCTGGAAAAAGTCCAACCATTGTTAATATAATGAGAATGGTTTGTGGGTAACATTGATGTAACCTGGCAGCCAAGGAGAGTGGACTGAAATGCACATGTGTGAACAAAGATGATGCACTGTACTATCAGTGGGGGCAGTAGATGCCATTGAGTGAGCATGTATACTGTGTTGCTGTTGCATTCATAATGACTGTGTGAGTAGAACAAGGAAATCTGCATCAAATTTTGCGTTAAGCTTGAACATTCCTTCAGGAAAACTATTGTAATAAATCAAAAGGCCACAGCTACGGGCAACTGATGATTGGCAGCTTCATCACAACAACAGCAACATGCAGGCTCAAGCATCTCCTGTGAGTTTTTTGCAAAACATCAAATCACTCAGGTGACTCAGCCTCCCTACAGCCCAGATGTGGTACCCTGTCACTTATGGCTTTTCCCAAAACTAAAATCACCTTTGAAAGGAAGAGATTTCAGACCATTGATGAGATTCAGGAAAATACAATGGGGCAGGGGGTGGTGATTCCAACAAAGGATTTTGCAGTGTTTTGAACAGTGGAAGAGACACTAAGAGAACTTGTGTGAGGTCCCAAGGTGCTTCCTTTGAAGGGGAGTGAGATGTCATTGTCCTATGTACAAGCTTTATTGTATGTTGTATCTTCTTCACCTTCTATTGTAGGTTGTATCTTCTCTATTTTTACAGTTTGTGGCTGGATATTTTCTGGAAAGACCCTGTTTGAAAAACCAGAGATTGTATCCTGTTGCTTTTTAACACTTGATGTATGTGTGTAGGCTACAGCCTACAACACTGTGTTGTCAGATGTTAATTTAAATGCTACATCTCATTGCTTTTAAAAGGTACTCTTTTGCTTTCTAAAGCCTAGAAATAGAAACCATTAAAAAATTCACAGCAACAGAAAGCTAATTTTCTTGTAAAGATACTCACTCGTTTTACCACACACACCAATCATAATCCCAAATCCCCATGCTCTCTTACAGATACAGAAAGTTCAAGGAGGCTTTGTAGCATGAAGCAATGGTTACCATGGATATTTTTTTAAAGTTTAGTGAACAGTGCTTTTTCAAACACACACTGTCAAGGCCTTTGGCAGAGTAAGGAGTTTGGTTTGTGCTCCACAGCAGGAATCCCAACCCTTGGAACCTGCATCAGAGAGATGAGCCCCCAAAACATATACCTTTGAAAAACAACAGGGCTTACGTCCAGGAGACCTAAAGGGCTGAAGGGAACCGAGATACCACTTGGGCAGACTCACTCACCCTGGGGCTCAGCGCAAAAACAGCAGTTTGCAAAATGCCTAAACTCTTTACGAAGGAGATCCACTGGTTGGGACTCTCTTGGGCATGGAGGCTCTGGCATTCTCCTTCTTCCTTGTTAGTTTAGGGCTGGCAGGGGAGCACAATTCTTATACTCTCCCACTGCCGTGGAAATGCTGGAGGGCATGCTTCATGCCTGCACTCCGCAGCTGCCTCACCAAAGCCAGCTGGCAAGCACAGACCACGCAGGGGACTATTCTTGGTCACCTGGCTCTGGTGGTCAGGAGGGTTTGCATTCTTGAGTCCCACAAGACTGTAAAGATCACAGAGACAGTGCTTGGCAGGATACAACTTCAGGGCACTGTATATAGCAGACTGAAACACAACTGCAGTCTTTCTATGAAAAAGGCCTATTTTCTTGTTCTGGAGCTTCAACCTAAGTGTCAGGCTTCAGATTTTCCACCATCTAGAAACTAGATGGTTTCTAGAGCATCTAGAAACTACAGAGATGCTCTTACAAAACTTAGGCTGGGGATGGCAGGGGCTGGAGGAAGGGTGCCATCTTTGCACTCTCCCTAGGTCTTACTATAGCTCACTGGCATCTCACAGGAAGGAGCTTATATACTTGCCTGGAGTCTGAATTTTTGCAACTGTCACCCAGGGAACACCTGCAGATCTCCAGGTCTGAAAGTCAGCAGGACTTATTATCATGGTCCCATGGGATTGTGTGTGTGCATGTGCGTGTGTGTGTGTGTGTGTGTGTATATATTATATATATATGATTATATGATTATCATATATATGATAATTATACGACTATACATATATGGTGATTATATCTGATTATATATATATAATCACCATACTTTAAAAGCTGCTGCCTGAGGGTATGGTTTCCAATCAACTTTTGTAATCAGCTGACTGAAATCATTCCCTGTGGAAATCCAACACATCTTGGCAAGCCCTCAATAACTGGGAACTATAAGAATAAATCAGGCTGCTTAGGCAATGCCAAAATTACGAGAGACAACCAGGAACTAGGGCACGGTTGAAGGACAAGGTGCGTCTTCTAAAAAAGGCCAACCCTTCAAGACTAGGAGAAGTAGCTATTTCACCTAACTCATAGAAGTAAACACAGAAAGTCAAGCTAAATGAGGAAACAAAAGAATATATTCCAAACAAAAGAGCAAGAGAAAACGTCAGAAAAAAACTTAATGCAACAGAGATAAATAATTAACCTGATAATTAGCTGGCCGTGAGGTAGTGACATTGTCCTGGATTATCCCAGCAAACCCAATGAACATAAGAGTCCTTATACATGAAAAAGTGTGGCAAAAGGTTTGGAATTAGGGAGACATTTGAAAATGCTATGTGAGGGCTCTGAAGATGAAGAAAGAGCACATGACCGATGAACGCAGGGTACTTCCAAAAGCTGAAAAGGCAAGGAAACAGATCCCCCCTAGAGCTTCCAGAAGAATGTAGCCCTCCAGAAATCATTTCAGATCTCTCACCTGCAGACCTATAAAACAATACAGTGGTGGTATTTAAAGCTACTGAGTTTGTGGCAGCAATAGGAAACTAGAAATTGGTATCTAGTAAATGTGCTAAACTATTGTTAATTGTAATAGTTTTTTGAGATATCCCTTTAATTTTACATAAACACATCTTTATACCAATAGCCATAAATTTTTTCCTTTGTTATCATTTTAATTTTTTTGTCTTGCTACATCGGCTATAACACCCAAAACAATGTTGAAGAGAAACAGTAGTACTGTAACCAAAGAAAAACAGAGGTTCAGCTGCCTGCCCTCCACAAAAGCCAAATTCATGAAGCAAGTGCTGGTGAAAAAGTAAAGATTTTATTCAGGTGCCGCATGACCTGGGAGAATGAGGGACTCCCATCTCAAAGATTGTCTCAATCTTCCTGCTCAGACCGGAGATTCTTATAGAGGTAGAGGGAGGAGGGATTTTTTTCTATCTAATTGCCTTTCTAGCTTTCTCTGCTTGGGCCCTATCCATTCATCTTGCTAGTTCTCAGGTACGTTCAGTGTAAGGGCCTCCTCCTGCTGCCTTCTTGGCCAATGCAGGAGACTCCTTGGTGCTCCAACTGACTGTCTATGGTAACAATACCAGGCACTTTAATTATTGCTACCTTGATAGAAACGATGCTATTTTACCAGTCATATTATGATTCCTGATGACAGGTGCCATGCATAAGGTAAGAAAAGTCCCCACCTAGTCTTAGTTTCTCAGGAGTTATAACAAATGTCCTACTCAGTATTTCCTCTGAGAGAGTTAACTGTAATCTCAGACTTAATGTGCCTAAATAGTTTTATTTTCTCTCCAAATCTCTTCCTCTCCTAGCTCCCCCCATCTCAATAACGGGCACCACCATTCACACAAACACTCAGGTCCAAATTTAGCAGTCATTCCAGGCTCCTCTCTCTCCTGCACTTTTCACACTCAAGTTATTGGTCAATCCAGTGAACCTTAATGAGCTTTAGAACCAAAATGTAGTCAGCCATGTTCACCTCCCCAGCGCACACAGACCTAGCTACCATTTCTTGTATGGATTACAATAGTCTTCTCAAGCTCTCTTTTGTCCTGAGAGTCCATTTTACCAACAGGTAGAGTGACCTTTAAAGACTGTAATTATTTTATCTCATTCTGTGCCCAAATTTCTCCATTGACTTTCCATCAGATGCAAAATTTAATCTAAATCTTTACCTTTAAGATTCTATGGCCACATCTCCTCTTTTCTCTACATCTCTTGACCTGTCCCACATATTGCTTCCTCTGATATTTCTTGAACAAGTCAAGTAGATTCAGCTTTAGGGCTCATTCACTTGGTGTTCCCTCTGCCTGAAGCCTTCCTCCTTCAGATTTTGTCAATGGATTATTTCCTGTACTTATTCAAGTATCAACCTAAATATCTATCTCTCAAAAAGGCAGTCTTTGACCATGCCATCAAAAATACCTAAAGTATTACACGTAGTCATGCAAATGCACACATCCATAGTTCTTTATTCCTTTATTTTTCCACATAGAACTTATCACTACCTGCCTCCATTATACATGCAAATATCTAGTTAACCATTTTGATGGTCAAAACTACCATAAGGTAGGAACCATCAGGGCAGAAATTTTGTCTTACTTATTATAATATCACCAGTGCCTAGAAAAGTGGCCATCATATAGTAGGTGCAGCAGAAATATTTGTTTAATACATGTTGAATTTGACTAGGAATGCTTGCACCAAAAATGTGACCATAGCTGTTGCATCTATCAATTTGGTGAATTACACTTAGATGGCGTATCATCATCACATTGTTCATTTTTCTAAGTTTTCTGTGTTGGTGTGAAAAGAATGTGATTTTTTTTAGATATACCATATCAAATTAGTCAATTGTGCTTACATCATCTAAGTAATCTAATTGCTTACTAATTTTATGTGCTAGATCTGCTTAGTTTATTTGAAAGATATATTAACATCTCCCATTGGTATTATATTTGTAGATTTGTTGGCTTTTGATATATGAATTCCAAGAGAAAAATGTAAATTGTGTGCAAGTTCAATGTTGTGGTATTATAATTTTTCCTTTCATTATTTTGTAAAATTTCTCCCCAACCTTAGTAATGTTTCTTCTCTTAAATTTTAGTCTGTCTCATATTGCTGCTAAACCAGCCGTATTTTGGTTAGGATTTTATAGTATTTTTTCTCTTTATAAGATTTCTGAACTACCTTTTAATTTAAGCATTTTTATTAGCTTTGTGTTTCTGAATTTTATTTTACTATAATATCAAGTAGTCTTTATCTGTATATGTGAATTTAGTACATTAACAAATATTATGATTACTGATTTAAGTATGAAACTATTCAATCCTTTTTTATTTTTCATTTACCATTCCTTTTCTCACTTTTTTTTGTTGATGTTTTACCATTTATTGATAAGGTTTTGCTTACATCTCTCTGTATCACATACATATAACTTTCCCAAACAAACTCTCTAAGAAAAAATGAGTTGTCATATTTTTAGTGATTACTCTTGAATGTTTCACATTAACATTGACTTTATATAGTCCTGACAAAATCTAAACTTATTCAGTATATCACCTCTCCTACCAAATAACAGATAATTGTTATGCTTTAGCCATCTTCCAATCCCTTGGCAATAACCTTAGATTTGTTATAACCTCTAAGACTTAGATTTGGTTTTTTTTCTTCTTTTTATAGACATACCAGCATTATTTATCATTATTTTTTTCCAGTGAGTACTTCTAGCATCACATTCATTTTCTTTGATTTGTTTGTTTTGCTGAAGAATAGCTTTTAGGAATGACTCAGCAAAAATCCTTCAATGACAAACTCAGCTTTTGTATTTCTGAAAGTGGCTTATTTCATCTCATTTTTGAATGATAATTTAGCTGACTAGGATAATTTCTACCTGAATGAATGCAAATAATTGAAAGATCCTTTGGGGGAAAAATACTTAAGTGGCTTTGAAAATCTTCAAAGTGATAAAAAAAGAAAAAGCATTCATAAAGTAAGAACAAGACCTATGAAACAAAAACTATGAAAAGGAAGAAAGATATGGATAAAAAACAGAAGATTGTTTTAAAGTCAATTATTAATTTTGGAAATAAAAATATCAACATTAAAATTAAAGTTGCATTTTACTTTGAGCAAAACCACAGACAAATTGAAATAATTAAAGCACTTTACTAAAGAATTGACCCAAAGAGTCTATGTATGTAATAAATAAAAAAATATAAAAGACAGTGGAAGAAGTGTCAGAAAAAGATTGAGAAGCTTTTACACAAAAATAATATAAGTTTAAGAGTGAAGGGTATAGGGAATAAGAGAAACTATATTTGAGGCACTTATGCCTGATATTTTTGAATTCAGAAAAGAAACATTCATGTTGAATTTATGGCTGACTGTCATGAAGTTGATTTCCTCTTGTGTTTTGAATATCTTAATTTTCATGATCCCATTGATTTGGAAGTTCTTAGATTACTATTGTGGTGATGCTCAATTTTGTCTTTTTTTTTATTTGTTGATTTGTGTCTCACTCTTGAGTTGTATCTCTGAGTGTGGCTTTACAGTCATCTCTAACCAGCTCACAGGTGGGTGTTTCAGAAACAAGTCTTAAAATGAATGTTAGGTCCTGTTTCCTGAGGTTCCCCAAACACAGTTTCTGAGTCGGTGGGCACTTTGGCCAAGGCCCTGATATATCTCCCTTTATCTTCACTCCCTTGCTCTAGGCAGCAGCTCAATACTAGTTGCAACCAAAAGTAGCCCTCAAAACTTTTTAAATCATTGCTCATAACTGTGTCTTGCCTCAGTTTAATGTCATTACTATGACTCCAAACTGGTCCTCGTTATCACATAGTTTTGAACCTGTCAACTTTGCTTGCTTCCTGGTCCTGGATGAATTAAGCCTCTAAATACTGATTTATGTTTCATCTTGAAGCAGCATTGATTTTAAATTTTTAAAAGCTTTTCTGATATGATAGACTACCTTTGTCCTATTTTCCTCCTAAATGAGTAATTAGAACAAAAGAAACAGATTTCCAAAAAGCCTTACTTCCTATGACTGTGGTGACATAAGATATCCTCTAACCAAAAATCTACTTTACCAACTTGAAAGTTAATGTTGTCCATACCTGCCACGTACGGCACTCCCTCAGCTTGTGGGCACTCCAGCCCATGGCTGACATATCTGGTGCACAAGTAGAATTTCGTGTTTGACATGAGTTAGTTGTGACAGTTTTCAAAAACACTATGGCAACAAACACACTAGCTCTGCCAATTCTATTTAATTAAATAGTATGTACATTGATTAAATATAAGTGCCAAAATGGTTTCTTTCTGTGAAAATGTGGTTGGATGGTTTTAAAAGCTTGGTTATCATAAGTTGCAAAATAAAAATGCTATTGAATTATATGTGGGGGAGCCAATAGAGAACACTAGGGAAATATAATAAAAACTTAAAGATTTCTTTGCAAATGGCTTTCAAATCATGTTCTACTCTAGAGAAAAACTGAACATTATAGATTGAATCTGTATATGGTTTATACTATAAAAAATAAACAGAAATTTAGTCAATAGATTTACATTTTAGAAAAAATCTTAACTTGACTTGAAAATATTTTAAGCGAATGTATATTTATTTGTTTTGAACCAAAATAAAATATTTACCATGGGTTTGTATAGCTTTCTTGATTGCCTGCTTTAGCCAACATTTTTGATTACCTAATCAAGTACCAATCCCAATAGCCTTTATTGTATTTTTGCCACGATCAGAAAAGTACTGGCAGAAAAATAAATTGAAGGACTCTGCTTCTTTATGAAGATAAAAAAAAATAAGATAAAATTAATTTATTTTGGCAATAAAACTATTTTTTGTAGTTTGATGAAATCCCTATACCATTTTTATGCTCAACTATGTCTATTGAGAAATGGCAGGCTGCCAGTAGTATGGTCTTTGTGATAAAGTTTTAGGATTAGTCTTAGCTTGGAATTGTGTGATGTGGGTGCAAGCAACATGAACCCAGTAAAAAACATATTACCCCAGCTGCTTGGAGCATAAGAGTAAGTGTCTGGGAGTTCTGGGGAGGATTCGTGGCTTACTGAATGGGTAAGTGAAACCCCACAGAGCTGTCCCTTCTAAACTAGCAGCACGCTGTAAGCACTGGCTGGTTCATTAACACAGGGTAGCCTTTGCAGGACATTTAGGAGAATGTTCCTATGATTATCTATTACCTTAAAAGTAATCCATGCAGGATTTGATAGGATATGTAGTTCATTGGAAATGTCACCAAATATTAAAAAATAGATAGGAAACTTTGAATATTTTTTAGGTAGAGCTAATATCTATATGAGCAAGACAGATTTGTTAATTTTGTTATAACAACTCATATGTGAGACTCCTAGTTTCAGAGATCAGCTTATGTATACATAAATGACTGACTCTAAAGACACAGAATAATAGAATTTACAGCTCTAAAATCACTACACCAGTTCAGCCACTTTACTTACACACATGTAACAAGACCTGTTATGCGACCCATGACATGATTTCTTTGTGTAGATATTAATTCAACATATTTTAACTTGCAAATAGAGATGCAGAAACATGCATGATGATTAGCGTCTCCAATGAGCTTCCTGGTTACTATGCCCATAGGATGAAAGTTGAGTGAGTGAGAAAAGAGGAGGCAGGATCGATAACCTCTAATTTTTAGTTCCTTTTTGGGCTATAGACTGCCCAAATCTTTGCAGAATGCCCCATATTGAAGAGATTTGACCCACAAAATCTCCTAAATAATTGCTAGGCATTCCTTGGGATTGTGAGATTATGGTAGCAATTTATAACATTTCTGAAGCTGTTTTGATTTAATATTATAACCTGTCCAATCAATGCACAATATTTTACAATACCAAATGCTGACAAGGATGTAGAAGAACCGAGGCTCTACCCTACTGCTGGTGGGAATGTGAGTTAGTACAACTACTGGTGAAAAGTAAAGTTGAAGGTACACACGCCCTCCATTCCAGGTGGCCCGCTCCTTGACACATGTCCTAGGGAAACTTTCCCGTGTGTACTCAGTGAGTCATTCACAAGAATCTTTACTGAAATCTATGCACATTCACAAAAAAATGAAGTCAAATAAAAACATAATACCCAAGGAATGGATAAAAACATTCTGATCTATTCACACTAGGAGACCGTAGATAGCAGCTAAAATGACAGAACTAGAAGTTGAAAAAGATTACTTACAGTATAAATCATTGTTCAGAAGGTTCAAAATATGCACATATGTATATGTATATATTGCTTACACTCATACACACATTGCATATGTTATATAAAATATACATTTATTTCAACTATATGTATAGTTATATAAATATATTTTTACGTAAGCATAAACTTACATAGAAGTAAAAATACCACATTTAGAATAGCAATTATTTCAATAGAGGACATAAAGGAAAAAGGTTCAGACATGAGTACAAAAGTAGTTTAAACTATGTCTGAAATATCACACTGCTTTAAAAGTATAAAAGAAATACTAATTCTCATTATATTATTTCTTCATTTTTCCCTGTAGATGAAATGTTTCATAATTATAAAGTACAAGCCATTACATATTTTCCAAAACTGAAGATTCATCAAATTCTTTAAGATGCCTAAGCATACGGAGAAACAAACTAAATAACCAAGAACAATTGTGTTTAGTCCCTACTTTCCCACACCATCTATGGATTCAACTCCAGAAGTAAGGACCACACTAAAATTCTTTGTTTACTAGCACATTTTTAATATTCTTGGCATTTTAATCAATATCAGATGCATACGTTCAAGACTGGCTACTTTTTTAATCTTTGAGGAATGAAAGATATTCCAGGGACAGTGTAAAGAAATACGTCTTTTTCTATGGAGACAAAAATAAAACAAGGCTTTTCACTCATGACTCACCTTGTCATAAGGTAGTTAGCTCCAAGAACACCAGAAAATACAATTTTCATTTCAGAAGCTAGAATAGTTGAAAGCAGTAAAACCTGGCTGTAAGTCTCCCCCCGCTGCTTCTTCCAGGAAAACAGAGAGAAGGCACCCAATGGACTATATTATTTCAGAGTCTGCTCTGAATATCTCAGGTTGTTTGGGTCATTGAGATTTATGCATCGAAGAAAATTAAACCACTTGGACTGTAATCTGCTACTGGGGATCGTCAGTATTTCCCAGGCAGTAGATGTTTTTCACCTCATTTTCACTAATACTATTTCTTTTTTATTTGAGAAAATTTTAATATCAACAATTCAATTAAACTTTAATACTCCCTGCACTAAACTAAATTGAGAGGATCTTGACTATGCTACTGAACATTTTATCTCCTTACTTGTTATAGAATGGGCTTATTTACATTTTTTCTCTTCACGCCTCAAACTTAACTATAATCCACAAAGGGAGAGATATAAATGCCTCCATAATACTTTATTTCTCATATACATGATTTTAACTCTTTTCAAGTGCTACATTTACATAATTCCTAAGATTATTTTCGCAGGAAGAAAACTATTTTAAAGCCCTGAAGATTCTGCTTTACTAGCCCAGGGAAATGCATGTTTTCAAAAGTGTCAGTATGGAGGGGTTAATGATGTAGAGGGAATAAGCCCAATTCCAGTGATAAGACAAAAAAATAACAAGCCTTCTCCTTAAAACTGTAACACCTCTCTGCTCCTGTACAGACTGAGGGAAAAGAACTCTGTCTATTTAGATGACAGGCTTGCCCTGTACTCAGGTCTCTGTGCCTCTCCATCCAGTCTCAGTCTTTCTGAGGTTGTTAATGTCTTTTTGCTGGATCAAAAGAAGCTGAACTCAGCCATGCAGGGGCAGTTCTCTAGAGCACTTCTCCTTTTTGACATAAAGCAGTTTGATTCAAGGAGAGAAAACGATACAGCGCACAGGCTTAAGTTAGCTTTTGAACTTTAGTTCTGATTCTCACAAGGCTAAATTCCTTACTAACTCAGGCAAGTAGGAAACTACTCCTCGTCTGCTGGGTTGAACTTTCAGGTTTATTCCTGTTTGCCTGGAGTTCTCCAGTAAAACTGAAGCAGCATTTGAAGTTTCCACATAATTCCCAGCTTCCCTGTCATTTCTGTCACTAAATCTATAAAACTGAAACTTTGTACAAGTACCTAAGATTGTTATTCTTGTTCTTCTTTAGAAAAAATAAATGCTGAGTTGGCCACTCCAGTCAAAATGTGTGTTACTAGGCCAAGCAGAGAGTCAAAGAAGTCAACTGAATATTTAAGAGCACTTATTATGCGTCACGTCACTCAATTTTCATGCAAACATGGCAAAATGCTATCATCTTTTTTATGCAATGCCATGTTAAATAACTTGGCTAAATCACAATCTTCATAACATAAAATGTGTGTTAGTATTAAACTATTTCCAACTATAAAACATTATTTTTTCCCATTACGTTATCCTTCTTGAAGCATTGGGATTTTAGTGATTGACAGTAAAAGCAAGAGAATTATGTCCCTTTCTATACATTGATAAAATATAAAATATGTAATAGGCTTACCAACATACTAGACTTAAAGAGATTTTTAAGACAGCATTCCATCTGCTATCACAAACACTTACAATTTAGTTGAAATAAATAAGGTACAGCAATTATGGCACAGTACTGGTATCAGACATACCCTTTGATTAAAAGCAGCTCTAAAGTTAGGATGATTAAAATTCTGGTTTGAATAAAAAAAGAATAATTAAGGTACCCTGTATTTGCAGAGCCGAGATACCAAGTTCCTGAAAAAAGAGAGCTGCAGAGAAATGAGCCCAAGATTCGGCATGCAGTTTCTTTCCACACATTTGCCAGTTTCTAGCTGTGCATATGCAATTTAAATGTCAAAACCAAACAGGAAGCAGTTGCTAAGGGGCTATAAAAATAAGCAGGTATTTCTGTAGTTCTTAGAAGACAGATATTGTAGTTTAAAGTTCACCAGGAAGAAAGGGAATTGATTGTGACCCTGGTTGTCTTTTTAGATCCCTGAAAGATTTTGCCATAGGAGAAGCATAGTCTTCTCTCTAATTGATAGAATAAGCAGAAAACAATATATATAAAGTATGTTTTCTAACCACAATTGAATTGATCAAGAAATAAACAACTAAAAGAAAACTACATCTTTAAATGAATAAAATATAAATATCATATTGACCATAGAAGAAATTTAAATTGATAATTAGAAAATATTTTGAAAGTATGGCATACACGGTCTGTCCGGAAAAACTCCAGCTATTGTTAATATAACAAGAACAGTTTGCATGGCATTGATGTAACCTGGTAGCCAAGGAGAGTGGACTGGAATGTGCATGTGTGAACAATGATGACTTCACTGTACTAGTCAGTGGGGGTGGTAGACACCACTGAGTGAGCATGTGGACTGTGTGGCTGTCACATTCAAAGTGACTGACCAAGTAGAGCAATAAATTTGCATCAAATTTTGCATTAAGCTTAAACATTCCTCCAGGGAAACTATTCAAATGGTTTAGTAGGCTATAGAAATGGTGATTGACAGCTTCATCACAACAATGTGCCAGCTCATGCATCACATCTGCTGTGGTTTTTTGTGAAAGATCAAATCACCCAGATCACTCAGACCCCCACAGTCCAGATTTGGTGCCCATGACTTCTGGCTTTTCGCAAAATTAAAATCACCTTTGAAAGGGAAGTGATTTCAGACCATCGCTGAGATTCGGGAAAATATAATGGGGCAGCTGATGGTGACTGGGAGACTCTTATTTTGAAGGGGACTGAGGCATCATTGTCCTATGTACAATGCTTCTTATATCTTGTATCTTCTTCAATAAATGTCTCAATTTTTCGTAGTACATGGCTGGATACCTTCTGGACAGACCTCACATTTGTACTTATAGAATGTAGTACTTATGTAGTCTTAAATATACAAATTTTAAAGGTATAATGTAAGGCTGAAAATAAATTATGTAAGTTTCCATCTCAAGAAGAAAGAAATCTCAAGAAATTGTTTTTAAAAAGCCGAAATAAATGAAACAAAAAACAGCCACAAAATAAAGAAAATTAACAAATTTAAGAGTTGATTGCTAAAACTAAATGAAAGTAATAAATTCTTAGCAAAGTAATGAAAAAGATGAATAATACAAATTACTAATCTCAAGAATAAAAGATAATACATTACTACAGATTCTACAAAAATTAAATTGGTAATAAAGTACATTTTAATTACTTTATGCCAAAAATTATGATATTGAGATTAAATCAACAAATCTCTTACAAAACACAACTTATCCAATCTATCACAAGGAGAAATAGAAAATCTGATTAGTTGTTTTTTATTTCATTTGGGATGACATTGGTTAATAAAATTATATCATTTTCAGGTGTACAATTCTATAATACAGCATCTGTATATTGTATTGTGAGTTCACCACCCCAAGTAAGGTCTCCTTCCATCACCTTTTATCACCCATATAGCCTCTCCTACCTCTAGTGATCTCCATACTGTTGTCTCTGTCTATGAGGGGTTGTTTTTTTGTTTGTTTGTTTACTTGTTTTTTGCTTAATCTCTTCCCCTCTTTCACCCAGCTCCCAAAATTTCCTCCACTCTGATACCAGTTAGTCTATTCTCTGTATCTATTAGTCTGTTTCTATTTTGTTTGTTTATTTTGTTTATTAGATTTCACATATAAGTGAAATCATATGCTATTTGGCATTTGTCCTTCTCTGACTGCTTTATTTCACTTAGCATAATATTCTCCAGGTTCATCCACACTGTCACAAAAGGTAAGATTTCCTTCTTTTCTATGACCAAGTAGTATCCCATTGTGTAATTATACCACAACATTTTTATCCTCTCATTTACTGATGGGCACTTGGGATGCTTCAAAATTTGGCAATTGTAAACAATGCTGCAATGAACATAAGGGTGTGTATATTCTTTCAAATTGTTATTTCAGGTTTCTTCAGATATATTCCAAGAAGTGGAATTGCTAGGTCATAAAACAAATTTTGGTTGGAAAGGGGACAGGAGAAAAATGACCCATACTTTCTTCTCATTGTATTATTATAATCCTGACAGAATTATTTGTGGGTATCTATCTACCAAGACTATTAGCTCAAAAATAGTCCCTCCCACTCTAGTCTCACTCCCATGCAATTAGGAAAAAACAGTTTGGGAAATAGGGGCAAGGATATTCCTTAACATTTTTCTTAAGTATGAAGAAATCTCTGTTATACATGAAATCACTGTTGACAATTGTAAGGTCATAGACACCTACCAATGCTCTTTGTTCACTCATTCATTCAAGAAACATCTTTGGGTACCTCTATGTGCTAGGATCTTAAGATGTGGGATTGTAATCGTGAATATCACAGAGTCACTGTTCACAGGTAGTTCATCTTCTAATAATGTAAAGTACACTTATAAATGTAAAAGTAAAAAATTATCTCTGGAAAGTTAACTTCCAGCATGAATACACACACACACACACGTGTGTGTGTGTGTGTGTATTCATTTATATACACATAAATATATATATTAATGTATACACAATCTCAAATTTCAAAATTGTGGGTTCAGGACATGAGCAAATACTTTCACCAAGATCATCTTCTACTACAAAGTAGCCCTACCTAACAACAGTAGTTTGGCCGGTTAGGCAAGCAAAATGATTGAAGTACCACTCATGACTAATTTTGGTGAAAAAGGAAATCAATACATATACTAAAACCCACTTAAACTCTTAGTAGAAAAGTAAAATAACTGAATCAATAGATATACCTAAAATTTACGTAAACTCTTAGGAGAAAAATAAAATAACTGAAAAATAAGAGCTGATCAACCATAGACATTTAAATACTTTTTAAAATTTATACATTTATACTTCATTTTATGTGCATATAAGTACAAGTACATATTAGTCTTTCCACACTATAGAGAGATTTAGAAATTCTGTGTAGATTCATATGAAAGCACATCATATTCTACAACTAGAAAAAAATATTTGACACATTAAAGAAGACATTAAGTTGCAGTGATTCTAATTAAATAAAAATTAAATGCTTAAAAGCAGTTATCAAGGGTTTTACTGTCTCCACAAAGAAAGTCATATATTTTTTATTGAATTATGTAGATGCTTTAGTTTAACTAACATAATTAGATAATAAATTAGATGTAAGTGCTCAAGGAGAGGCAAAGCATCACTTCGCTCTTCGTTGTCAGCTAGATATATACTTCCTGAAATAGTTCTATTTAAAAGTATATTTAAACATTTATTTTGTTAATATATGTTCTGTTAATATAAAGTATTAGAAAATTAATGTCTTTATACTTTGAGTCAATAATGTAAATAATACTCAAAATATGGCCAATTTCTCTGTATGAGGCAATGGAGGGGAAAAAACTGAAAGAATATACATATAATTAGATAAACATTTATAAATGTATACATCTACATATTTTATGTACAGGTTTAATGACTCAATTTTTGTACTGTACTGAACTGATTAAGAGTACCACTTGTGGTATCAGACAGACCTGAGGACTCACCTGGTTCTATCCCTTACCAGGTCTCAGTTTCTCATCTATTGGATATAACATGAGTCCCTAAATAATCGCACTTTTATGAGGATTGGATGAGCAAATCCTGTAAGTTGTTAGGCACACAGTTGCACCTGTGTGTTCAGACATGACAATGACATTCTCTTTACAAGTATATCCAGACCCATTTCTTTATTGTGTTCATGTAAGGGCCTGTTCCTCAGATTTGTGTTACTGACACATTCACAGTGCAGGGCCCAGAGCCCAACCCTGGAAGACTTAACTGGCAACAGGCAGCCAGCTCAGAGCCTGCTATAGGACTGGCATGTAAATATAACAGCCTGTTCCTTCTAAGGGTGTTAAAGCAGCAGAAGGTTTTTGCACTCTTGGACTGAGAAACCTGGAGAGGCCTAGAGATGTCCAGGCTCAAGTCCAAGGTGACACAAGTGTGTGGATCAATGAGGAGAGAAGCCATCAGTAGTGCCAAGTCCCCCAGTCCTTCTTTGCAAGAGATTTCAGCTGGGAACATCTGCTCCAAATTTTCTGCTTTGGTCAGTGTCTCAGTAGGCAATTCAGATTTGCACAGAAGTCATTGTAATTCTAGCCAGGTAGTATGACAGATCTACCACTATGATACCAAGACAATCTACCCACTTCATGGTTGGACACATAAATCCCAGTGCTTTTTCATTTGATAGCTATAATTTGGGATCTTACAGATCAGGCTTCTTCATTTATTAAAAATAGGTAACTACCTCTACCAAATACAGTTGTTGTAAAACTAAAAGAAATAAATGTAAAGAATGCACCACACACTTGGGAAATAAATAAATGAATAAATAGTTATGAGTATACCAATCATCAACAAACTGTAGTAACAATGGGAAAGGCTGGTGAATGGAAACAGAAATCGGAAGAATTCTTGGGAAGAGGATTTCAAGTGGCTGAAAAGTGCCCCTTTCCTCCAGGAAAGGGGCAGGCAGCAGAAGTGTTAGATAAACCAGAAAAAACATTAAATGACTGTGTATTATCACAGTGTATGATTGGAGTAGAGAGAGGTGGAAGTTAGGAGTTAAATTTGAAAAGATGGGGTAAAGAGTCAAACCACAAACTATACTAAATGACACTTCATTGGGATTATTATTGCAAATATTAGAGTCTATGACAGAAGAAGATAAAACTACAGCTGAATGTATAGCAATAAAATTACCTTTTGATATTTTTGTTTTTATTTTTTGCACTTTGCATCTTTATTATCTAAGTTTCCTTTTTGTTATGAAAGAAATATTCTAAAATTAGTTGATAGAGATGGTTGGCCAACTCTGTAAATATACTAAAAACCACTGGGTTATACATTTTAAATGGGTGAATCTTTGGCATGTAAATTATATCTCAAAACAGCTGTTAAAATGTGTAATGAAGAAAATAACTTCTGCCCTGGCTGGTGTGGCTCAGTGGATTGAGGGTGGGCCTGTGAACCAAGGGGTCACTGGTTCCATTCCCAGTCAGAACACATGCCTGGGTTGCTGGCCAGACCAGGTCCCCAACAGGCCAGGTCTCCAGTGGGGGACGTGTGAGAGGCAGCCACACATTGATGTTTCTCTCTCTCCCTCCCTTCCCCTCTGTCTAAAAATAAATAAATAAAATCTTAAAAAAAAGAAAAGAACTTCTTGATAATTGAGATTTCTAGGAAGCAATATAGAATAGTGGAAAATGAGAACTTTATAATCTGAGACACCAGGCCACACAGTCTTGCTCGCCATTTACAGCTGAGTGACACAGCTGAGTGTCGTTAGGACCTGAGACAGTTGACAGTGATGAGGTATTTGACCATTCAGGGATCGTTTTCCTCACCACTGTAGTGAGTAGTAATACTCTCCTCACAGTGGTGTTGTTAGAAATGCATGAGAAAATAAATGCACATCTCCCATCACAGTCCCCTGACAGCGGCCCAGTAGATAACAGCTATCATTTTAATTGTATTATTATTTGTAAAACTGTAGCACTCATATACATTAAGGTTACTACAAAGCAGCACAATAGACTTTCATGGTTCTGGGTGTGTAAACCAAAAACCCAGAGGAAGTCAACTTTCAGTCAGGTCAGAGCTGGCAGGCTGCCCCTGGGGCCACACCCACCAGCTCCTGTCACTCCTACTCAGGCCCACATATGCAGAAGCATAAGAAATATTCTTTCTTGAATATTTCAGTCAGGGGATGTGACACTGGACAAAACCTTGATGATTTTCACCTCCCTCTATTGCAAACTTGATATTTCTCACTGAAAATATACCTGACAGACTTGTTTTCCAGGTCAGCTGAGACTTGCAAACTCATGCAAACCCTTGCATTATTTATTTAAGGAGGGTGAGGCAAACTGAAAGAAGCTAAATCCAGAAACTGAAATTTCCCATAATGAATAAAAGCTTATATCTAAATTCACAGGATGTGTATGTTACAGAAAACAAGGCCATTACTAATGAAATCTGAAACAGCTTTCAATATTCTTTAAAAATAAATTTAAAATGTGAGATTTTGGTTAATTGCTATAATCTCATTTTACATGTTTATCTTTTTGTGATAAACATGCAGAAATACCATAAAGTAACAAAATTATTTAAAATTTTATTTTAATAGCTTCTAAAAGCACATGTCAATATAATCTTAGTATGGTTCTAATGACATGTTGAAAAGCATTCTAACTGTAAGTAGTGAATGTCTCTTGTATACCTGTCATTTTTACAGATGTCCTTTACATAACTACCCAATGAAGTTATTGTTATAATTATTATCAACCAGGTCTTATTAATAAGGAATTAGACCCAAGAGGAAAAGGAATGGCAAATCTATGTTAAAATAGATTTTTAACCTTTTTATCCTTAATAGGATAAACCTGAATAAGCATTCTCCCTATCACATAACTGACAAAATAACAAAGGAAAAAAAAACTCAAAAAAGAAAAAAACATTACCTAGCAGCAACCAAAATTAAATAAATAAACATTGTCTATACTCACAAACTTCAAAACTCATAGTCAAAGTAGAAAAGATAAGATTTTGAAAACAGGGAAGAGGCACCATGCAACACCGTGTGGCAAAATTACTAAGAACTCTCAGTAAAACTCAAGCACAAGAAAGGCAAACTGAGTGACCAGCATCTCTGTTCCAATTCTGACTGAGCAGGTGCGGAGGCACTTGCTGGGGAAACATAAATAAGGAAAGTGAGCAACAGGGCTGACTGATGAATATAAGGCCTGTAGGACTCCACGCTGACTTGGAACAATGGGCTGAAATCAAACTGTTCCCTCGTGGAAATGTAAATTCCACCTTTCCAACCAGATGGAGTGTAACATTATACAATACATTTAATAAACTTTCAGAAGTGTGTAGCCCAAATAAATCTGTGTACCTCCATGGTTGACTTTCCTTCCTCGTCTTGACAATTCCCTCGGCTACAGAAAAATAGATGGCATGTAAAAGCCTCAGCTTTCAAACTATTGTTGAAGGAGAAAAGACACAATTCTCAAATTCTGTGAGATATTACATCAGACTGAATAAGAGATTTGGACAGCACCACCCAAGCATAAACAAGATGACAGAATTCACATGGCAACTAAGGCAAAGGTGTAACAGTGAAAAGAAAAGGAAAATCTCTTGCATGGCAAAAACCTAAACTACAAGAAAACATATTCCTCTGACCAATGAAAAAAAGTTACTGCACTATGAAACATTTTTTGTGAATAAAATTGAACCAGCAAGAACTCAAAATTGATCTTGTGTCGTGTTTAGAATGAGATTTTTTTCAAAGGGAGGAGGAAAAGATCATCAACCTAGGTATGATATTAAGGATATTTATTTTAAAAATAATAAATATATCTAAAAATTATGGAACAAATAGACATGCCTAAAAATCAATATCACAGAAAAAGAGCCTGAGCAAACCTCAGTGAAAGAAGATAGAGATACAAAGAGACTAAATGCATGGACAAAGTCAATAGAGACAAAGGAAAGACAAGTGCAAGCCAGCCTCATGGTGACTCGTGACCCTAAAGGAGAGAACTCAACGAGTGTATCTGAAAAATAAAAACACACACTGCAAAAAGTGCTTCACTTAAATGAACAACAATAATTAAACCCGAGTTTAGAAATATATGAGGTTTCAGGGAAATTTGCTGCCTGTTGCTCCTCATAAAGATTCATTCTGGTTGGGAATTCTAAGGATGAATAAGTCTCCTCCATGTGTCCAGGAGAAAAAGTAAGTCACATACAAAGGACAAAACAACAGGTTGGCTTCAGACTTATCAATGGTAACATAATAACAGGCTATGTTTAAAACAGCATGAGTAAAACTATTATCCAATGATATACTGAGCAAAGCTACAGTATAAATATGAAGCAAATAGGAAGAACCCAGGGAACAGAGCACCCATGAGCTCCTCTTTGAAAAAACTACTTGAAAATAAATACAGCCAAATTCAAGAACAAGAAATTCTGGTAAGCAGGAAATACAATTAAGTAAAGAAATAATAGGAAACTGCTATGCAGGTTCTGGTTACAGGATTAGAACATTACTTTTGTATACCTGAAGCATGTAAAACTAGTTAACAAAACATAAAATTGGAGATGTGAAGAAGAGAATAGAATTGTGAAGGTCTAGCTTTCATAAAAGGAAATCAATTGACACAGAGTTAAATTGAAGTACTTTAAAAAAAATAATTCCAGTCTCTGAATGGCTTCCATAATTATATATTTTTTCATGTCAGAATAATCCTTTAGGCAGAAATATCTCCTGTGAAGAAAAATAAATGAATTTCGGCAATGACTCCAATTAACACTGTGGTTTCTCTTCTGAAATATTCCAATACAATTAAAATGGTTTCATTAAAAATTGCATGGTTAGCCCTGGCTGGTGTGGCTCAGTTGGTTGGAGTGTCATCCTGTAACCAAAGGATTGTGGGTTCAATTCCTGGTCAGAGCCCATATCTAGACTGAGGGTTTGATTCCTGGTCTGGGCGCATACAGGAGGCAAGCAATCAATGTTTCTCTCTCACTTCAATATTTTTCTCTCCTCCCCTTCCTCTCTCTAAAGACAGTGAAAAAAAAAGTCCTAATGTAAGGATTAAAAAAAGTGTATTGTTGTATTTAATAAATCATGTCTTTATGTTAGTCCTTCTCATGGCATATATGCCTTAAAAGACTTTTGAAATAATGTAGAACACATGAAAATAGAGATTAGGTCTTAGTCATGAAGATTTCTACTTTTTTCCCTCATTTCTTATTATCATAATAATCTTGCATCATGTTGTTCTTTAAAAATGAAACAAAAAGCAACAGCCTTGCTACTAAGGGATTGAAATCAAATGGTTTTAAATAGACTTTAACACTAACATTGCAATACCTGAAGAAATCTGAATGGGGGGGCGGGGTGGGGGCATTCATTGAAAAAAAGGAGCCTGAATGAATTAATTTTGATTGGAAGATATCTTATGGAGATAAATGCTAACAGTTTCTGAAGGAAGGAATTAACAAAAATTGATAGGGAGAAGGGAAAACAATCCGTAAAAAGATCAGGGAAAGTGCAAAATATGCCCAATTTTAAAAAAATGATTAGGTTTGCCCTGACTGATGTCCCTGTGTTTTGAACGAGTAAGGGAAAGGAAGAAAGGACGAGTGTGGGGGAGGGGGGAGAAACAGAAAGGAGAAAAAGGACAGAGGGATTGGGGAAGGAGAGAGATGAAGGGGAAGAGAGGCAGAAGGAGGATAAGGGCCAGCAGGAGGACAGAGGAACAAAACTTCCCTTAGCCCTTTTATATGTTTTCTTATGTTCTCATTATAACAATAGTGCAAGGTATTTAAACAAAAAAAAAGACAAAGAAAAAGAAAGGAAACAGGTTTATAGAAATCAAATAACATATCCAGGTATGTAAAGCTAGTAAATATTACGGCCAGAATTTCACGCCCACAAAAAAAAAAAAAAAACAGTGAAGATACTTCTAGAATTACTTTCAAACTAATGTAAGAAATTTAAAGACTAGATACATCTACTTATCCCACACGCCTTCTTTATGCATAGCTCAAACTAAGCTGCTCAACTCCAAGAATTTAAAAAAGGAAATAGGATTCATTGACTGTTTTGTGGCCAAAGAAAACATTACATAGAAATTGATACAAATTGTTCATATTTAGTTTTGTTTTGTTTTTCTCCTAGATCAGCAATTTTCAACCAGTGTGCAACAAGAATTTTTAAAATATACAATACCTGACTGTTTAGTCAGGGGCTAATTACTGTCAAATAAAGAAAAAATGACAATAGCCAACCAAACAATAGCTATCCAGTGTGAATGAATCAAAATTATACCTTTTTGTAATATTGACAAAATATATTTTTTGGTATACTGCAGAATTTTAGTAATTAGTTTATGTGTGCCATGAGATGAAAAAGGTTGAAAATCTCTGCCCTCGATCAATACTTTCAATATCCAGGTATTCACTCTCAACTTTGAAATACATAGCCAAAGCTGGGCATCATGTTGATCCTAATGGAACCAACAGATATTAAGTCTGTTTTTTGTTGATGTTGTTCTTACATGGGAAGTAATTGCACATGTGTTGGATCTCAAGGCATCGTTTTAACATCCAAGAGGTATAATCTTAATCCCTGGCCAAGGTTCGTTCTCTTATATCCCCCGCCTATGCCAAGTAGGTCTGCTTCGACCTCTGCTGTGTTCTCCAAGGCTGTAATCTCACATCAGGGCATTTGGCAGTCTAGACTGCCATGCTGTGATAATTTTTAAACAGTCACTTTCATCGTATTTCCTTTGGCTATTGGTGGACATTTCTGATCTCTGCCATACTTTGCTCTGGATTGATGGAATCTTTCCCATCTGGAAAACCATAACAGCAACAACGGCAGACTCAAGGGTGGCACATCAACAGTTAAATGTTTCCACCAAGATGTGGCACATGTTGTGACATCTTGAGCAGAGCAAGTGTACTCAGCAAGCTTAATTTCAAGAGTAAAGGGAAGTATAATCCAATGCCAAATACTAGAAGAGAGCCAAGTACCAGGCATTAGAAGTAAGATCCTCTAAAATCAAAATCATTGATTTCTACTTACGTCCTAAATAGAGGTATGGAATTTTAGTATCATTCACTTAGCTATCTTAAGTTAAAAACAATGAAATATTCATATAGTCAAGTATTACTAAACTGTACAAAGTTATCTTTGATTTATTGTCAATTTTAAATTAAAATATGTATTACCATAAACATAATCAGAATAATTTTTATGCCTTTACCAAGAGAAAACAATTACAATGACATTATGATAGCTCTTCCCCATCTATAAGCTGACACCTTGCTTCCTTTCATGTTGATCTCTCCCAGGCGACATCATCACAAACAATTTTTTTTAATGGAAGAGGAAAAATATATACCTATCCTGAGATTCAGCCATTGAAATTATATAAGGTAGGGGGAACTGCTGCAAATTGTTAAAGAAGAAAACTTGTGAGCAGATGCATTTGAATTAAAGTGCTTTAGCCACTTAGGATAAGATGTAAAGTTTTAAGATAAATTAAAGAGAAAGGAGTTTTTTTAGGAGATCTTTAGATTTTTAGATTTTTTAGAAAACTTTAGTAGAGAAGAGAAGAGTAACACAAAAATATTAATACTTGAAAAATGAGATTCAGTAAGACATAAAAACAGAGCAGTGTTTCATGACTAAGTCTACTTTAACCAAACCTTAAATATTTCCGTAGGAAATGGCATTTCAAGGCTGCAATAATTTCAGGAGGGTTTGTTTCTTTTTTTCAGTGAAAGGGGCTTTTTAATGCCTGCTGGGTTATGAATTTTATTGTTTGAAAATTTTTCTCATATAAACCAATTCCTGATTAATAAAACACATATTTATGCCTCTTTTTTAACATATAGTCACTATAGCAAACATAAGAAAAATAACTCACATGTTGGCATAATTTTTACAATTCCCAGAAATCCTTTTATTTCCCTCAAAGGGTCAAAGATTGGCAGCCTCCCTGATGAAGTCTTCAATAAATTCTCCCAGAGCCCAGGACTTCTTGAATTTGGTTGCATCTTTAGATGGTTGGGTGTTCCAATCCAAAACAAGAATGAGGAAAATAAGTCTTGAGGAAAACCACAAGTAAATTCCAGCCCACCACTGAAGGACTTCATTAACTAGCGCTGGTTCTGCCACAAGGCAAGTTATTCTGGAGCACAAACTTTCTGCTGCACCAAACTGAGTAATAAAGAAAAATGCAGCGTTTAACATTGTTGTTCATGAAGGCTTTCTCTTTATTTACAAATGTGAAATATTTGTAAACTATACCATTAGCAACACATACCTTTTTCTCAGAAATTCACAGGGAAAGAAATTTTCCCTCAGGAATTTCATTAGCAAAGTCTGTTGAGCTAGATAATATTGCATATTTTTGAACTACTAAACATTATTACAAAATACAGGAATTGAAAAATATTAATTCCTTTCAAGAGAGGTTGCTGTAGCTTACATTTTTACAAATGTATACAGCATTGACTAAAAGAACTACAAGTAAATTCAACTTTACAAGAATTCAATTCTACAAGTAATCAATCACCGCAGTACCCTCATTAGGTTCCAGTCACAACACAGCCACACCTGAACTTCACAGTTCCTCTCATATACACAACCAGTTGTTTGAATCAACTATTGAATATAATAAATAATCCCTAATTTATATTATAGTAATAGACCTATTTATAAGTAACATAAATTAACTAGAGAAGTGAATTACCATAGTTAATGATGAATATAAAAACATAATAAAATTATAGCCGTTGCCAAATGTCTCCAAATAGACTGAAACTGATAAAGGTGGTAAAGGTGAAACAGAAGACACCTAAAGACCAAAGCAAGCAATGGTGAAGGATACAACTTGCTTAATGTGTAACTTTCCGTTAGGGTTTTGCTTTCTCTAGTAGTGCTGCTGTTACCCACACAATGGGAGGTTGTGGGGATAGGATGACAGTGGTTGGGATAGGGCAGCAGTGATAGAGAAAGGAAATTGGTCCTACCCCCTATGGCTTTGTCCATGGGTCCTTTATACATGTTTCTTAACAAACCTTCCCTCTTTCCCCTCATTATCGCTTCCCACCTCCCCTCTGGCTACTGTCAGTTTGTTCTTAATTTCAATATCTCTGGTTATATTGTGCTTGTTTGTTTTGTGATTAGGTTCCACTTATAGATGAGATCATATGGAATTTCTCTTTCACTGCCTGGCTTATTTCACTTAGCATAATGCTCTCCAGATCCATCCATGCTGTCACAAAGGGTAGGAGCTCTTACTTTCTGCTGCATAGAATTCCATTGTGTAAATGTACCATAGTTTTTGATCCATTCATTTACTGATGGGTATTTAGGTTGCTACCAGCATTTGGCTATTGTAAATTGTGCTGCTATGAACATTGGTGTGCATAGGTTCTTCTGAACTGGTGTTTCAGGATTCTTGGCATATAGTCCTAGCGATGGAATTTACAGATCAAAAGGCAATTCCATTTTTAGTTTTCTGAGGAAATTCCATTTTAAGCACAATCTTCTCTTGTAGCCATGGTGCTCTCAGGGACCTGGGCCAAGTGTTCGGGGAAAATATCCAGAATTGTCAAGACAATGTTTCTTACATGGTACTTTACCCATGACACTTATGATAGTTAATTTCATGTTCAACTTGACTGGATACCCAGACATTTGGTCAAATGTTATTCTGGGTGTGTCTGTGAAGGTGTTTGGGGATGAGATTTACATTTGAATTGGTAGACTGAGCAAAGTAGCTTCCTCCCCCTAATGTAGGTGGGCCTCATCCAATCAATTAGAGGTCTACTAGAATGAAAAGGATAACCCTCCCATGAGCTTTTCATGGAATTATATTTCACTGAAAATCACCTCCTCCTGGGTCTCCAGCCTGCCAATCTTCAGACTGGACTTAAACATTGTCTCTGAAGTCTCCCACTGGCTGAACGCAGATGGCACAATTTCTGAGCCTCCGCCGTGGTCATGTGAGCCAGTTCCTTATAGTACATATCTTTGTATATGAGTATATCCTCTTGGTTCTGTTTTCTGGAGGACAATGACTAATACAGTCATTAATATTTTCTAATCAACTAATGTTTTCAGTGGATGGATTACCAAACAGAATAACAAAGACCCCACGCACCATTATTTAGCCTAAGGCTTCTTAAACAGTATGATGCATATACATTACCAAGATCTTATTAGAATACAGATTCTGACTCACAGGTCTGCAGGAGGCCTGGGGCTCTGCATTTCTAACAAGATCCCAGGGAATGCTAAAGCCAATGCCATTGACCAGATGCATAACTTTGAGCAACAAAGATGAAGAGACTCCATCTTTACTTCAAAGTAAAGTGACTGAAGACTTCTATGGGCCTAGCAGCCTCTGCTGCACTTCATTCAGTCCTAGGCCTTTTCCTACATAGAGGCAGAGCTATAGTTAAAAGTATAAATCAGGGTCATCTGTGAGGAAAATGAATGTCTCTCGCAGCAGTTGGTCTCTGTTTCCACTGTCAGCAAGCACAAATTGGTGCCTGTCTGTGCATGAAGAAGAAAAATAGAAATGGATAAAAACGAAAGCATTCCCCCTTGGGCAGAAACAATCCACTGTTCCAAGGATTATTTTCTGGCTACATCACCGTGGTAGGCAGAACTTTGTCCTCTAATTGGAACTAAGTCCATGTCGCTTCCTCAAAACCTCCCCATAGCAATGCATTCTCTTGACAAGTACCTAGGCTAGCTTGCCTATCTTGCCAGAACAGAGAAACATGTATTGCTGAGTTACTTTTCATGGTATCAAATCTATTGATAAGAAAAAAAATTACCATATGTTAAAATGTCACTTAGCTAATTTTGAAAAGCCTTCATTTGTGACAATTCAAATATGCTCTTTAATACCCATAGTAGAGATAATAGAAAATGAAATGCCAACCTTTTTTCCATTTAGTTTTAGGTTAACATTTTGCAATAACTTGTCCTGACTTGACAAAAGCACTTGTACAATACAAGCAGTAAATGCTATCACATATTTACCCAGCAGACACCAGGTTAATGAAACATGAAAATATTTCTCCATGAATGAGAAAGGCAGCTGCAATTTTTGTAAAAGAAAATGTGTTCTGTTTTATCCAGATTTCTACACAGTTAGCCTCATGATGGGAAGTAATAGCCCGGGTTAGAAGACCTGGCATTTCATCAGATGCATTACTTATTCTTTGGACCACATAGTATTTATAACGGTTTCATGTCAGAAAAAAAAATATATAGGTGTGAAACAACAGAGTTGAAAGGTGCTTTCACTCACTCTCCCTTATAAGCTTCATCCAGTGAAACTGTTCATTTCTGCTCCTTCCTTTTAACATCATTCTGACTTTCTCATCTCCTTGGCAGCTTTGGAAGGTATTTTAACACCTCACACTTTTAAAAGTAGTAAAAAGCAGGAGGTGTTTCTATATGGACATCTCTCTGTTTTCTAATACTGTTAGAGAAAGAACTTCTGCAAAATCAGATGTTTCGATTAGAGAGTCCTCACACGTGTGATTGTAATACATTTAAATAGGCTTACCACAAAATCTAGGCTGTGTACAATGTAACATTTCCTTCATGATCCCAAAGTCTCTTAAACATTGCATGACAAATGTGTGGAAATATTGGTAAATAGTGCAGTCTCGCTGATCAGCTGCAACACAACATTTTTCCTGAGTGCCAAGGCAATAATGGTACCCAGTTGCTAGGTTGCTAAAATAAAGTGAGTTACTGGCTCACATAGGTATCATCTAACATCTGGATCATGCTGTTTCTCAGACACAGAAAAATCATTAGCCTAATGAGTTAAGGTTGCTTGACACCTTATTTATATGAGCTTTGGGTAAATTACCTCAAAGATCAGGACTGTTTTCAGTATTTAAGTTTCCAGTGTCTTGAGTAGAACCAGAAAATGCATTTGCTGTGAAGTGAGTCGTTTAAAACATTTTAACTAAACCCAGAGGCACACTCTTCCCTCTGTCCTACATTCTTGTATGAGAATCACAAACCCTAACCCATTCTCTCACCTGTTCCTTCCCTCCCTAGCATCTCCACTTACTCTTCAGTAAGGCATTTCAGCAACAATATAATTGATTTTGAAAATCAGGTTTTGGTAACTATTTAATGAAAATAGCATTTTATAGACATTTTCATTAATAAAAATTTATGAGCTCATAAAAATAAAATGAACTAACATTTTCTAAATGGCCACTATGCGCCTCCAATTGGGTAGGCACTTTATATGCATTATATGCATGATCTCACTTACTAGCCACTGAAAATCTGTAAGATAACTATATTTATTCCACTTTCCAGACAAGAAAATGGATCCTCTGAGAGTGCAAATGTGTCCCTAATCACACAACTAGTTACTATTAGCTAAATCATATTCTTGCATACATATGATAGATTAACTAAAATAAAGTTTAATTTAACCTGCCCTAGGCAGTTTTGTTTGCTTGGTTTACATCTACTCATTTTTCTAATTATAAAAGTAATATACTCATCATTAGAGAACTTGGAATAGAGAATACTGCAGACATAAATATTACCTGTAATTCTGCCACCCACAGATCATAATTAATAATATTACCTGGTTTTATATAAATTTAAATTATACAAATTTAGATCCATACTGAGTGAATCTTTTATGACTAGTATTTGCATGTAACAATATCTCATGATTGTTTTTCATGTTTTTAAATGCACTTTGAAACATGACTCCCATGGCAACTGTTGTTCCATGTAATAATTCAATCTGTTCCTCATTTTCAAATATGCCTGTTATTTCTGAATGTAATTATTCTTTAAAAATAAAAAAGAAGACAGTGTTATGCCATTAATACAATTTGATGCTGAAAATATAAAATATGAAATTCTAGATTTGTTATTTGTCAGCTCTGAAACTTTAAGAATGCCATTTAACCTTTCTGGTATTGATTTTCATCTTCAAAATAAAAGAATTAGAGTAAATAACGCTTTTAACATATTTTAGATTCTATAAATTGAGGAATACCATATAAATCACCCCAAAATTCTTACGTTTAACCTAGGATATTTGTATACCCAAAGATGTAGGCAACTGGAGAGAGAAGGGTGCTGACAAACATATGAAGATTAAATCAATGTGGAAGGCTTTACTTCTTGGTATGTCCAATCTACTTAAATTGAGTTGAAATGTTATTTTGACAAGTTCAAGCGTATTGTGGAGTAAAATGTAATATTTTTATAAATTGTACTCTTCAAAACAGAAAACCTCAAAAATATCAAAACTCAACTGGAGATATACGAGGTCTATCCAGAAAAAGTCCAACCATTGTTAATATACTAACAATGGTTTGTGTAATGTAACATGGCAGCCAAAGAGAATGGACTGGAATGTGCATGCATGAACAATGACATACTACTCAGCGAGGGAGGTAGATGCTGTTGAGAAAGCATGTGCACTATGTGGTCATCACATTCAAAATGACCAAGTGAATAGAGCAACAAATTTGCATCAAATGTTGCATTAAGCTTGAACACTCCTCTGGGGAAATTATTCAGATGATTCAGGAGTCCACAGTTTCGTCAAAACAATGTGTTCACTTGTGCATCGTGTCTCATGCAGAGTTTTCTGGCAAAACAAATCACCCAGGTGACTCAGACCCTCTACATCTTAGATTTGGCACCCTGTGACTTCTGACTTTTCCAAAAACTAAAATCACCTTTGAAAGGGAAAGGATTTCAGACCATCTATGAGATTCAGGAAAATATGATGGGGCAGCTAATGACAGCTGAGAGAACTGTGAGAGGTCCCAAGGTACCTACACTAAAAGGGACTGAGGCATCATTGTCCTATGTACAATGTTTCTTGCTTCTTGTATCCTCTTCAGTAAATGTCTCTGTTTTTCATATTGCATGATGGGGTACTTTCTGGACAGATCTCGTATATACTTCACTGTGTTATTAGATATATTTAGTGAAGTATTTTGAGTGTTTAAACAGCACTGCCTAAAGCAATTGAAACTGGTGCTAAAACAATATAGTTATGTTAGTAATTGATAAAGTATTTTCACATAATTGATTCAGCCTTTAGGCATGGGTTTTCTTTTTAAATATCTTCCTTTAGGTCCTATAGACCTAACTCTTCTGAACATTTCTCTATATTAAAATGAACAAACAGTAATACTTTTCATTTCACTTCAAATGAATTCTTCCAAAAATACAAAATATCAACAAAAAAAGTTACCTCATGAGCCTCTGTTAAAAATATGAATTTTAACACCACTACAAAATATGGCTATGAGAAGCAGCTTATTCTTTGTTCCTCCTAAGCTTTTCCTCTCTTGTTCTTGTCTTTCTGTTATTTGTCCTTCTTCAGTTTTTAGTTCACTTGCCACCAACCCAGGAGTTAATCTCTCCTTTGGTTGCTATGTTAGAGACACTTTTTCATTCATAGTGTTGACCTTAAAAATAAAGTTGATTATTTTATTAGAAAAAAATGGATTTATTCAGGAACAGCAAAGAGCTGCAATTCATGACAAGCAAGCTATGGAAAAGGATTGGTAAGTGTGTCAAATAAGGGTAGAAATGCCATTTTATGGATAAAAAGGAGGAAAGGTTGTTTTGAATGAATATCCAATGGAAAAGGGGAGACTTCAGGAAGATGATGGTTTTATATTGGCTGAGTTGCTAGGGTAGCCGATTTCTTATAGAGACACAATGTACCATCTTTTCCTTTCTGCTGCTTCTTTCATGTTGAGGATTCTTCTGTTGGGGACTGGAATGAACAATCTCCCTGTGATTGACATCTAGTGGTACTGTGTGCGAGCTTCCCCTTTCTGGTCATCCAACTCCATTTTAATGAAGTTTCCCTTTATTAATTTTTACAATTATTTCTTTCTTAAATCAGATAAAGTACACATGATGAATCTTTTTCAAGCTAACTTCTCCAAATAAAAGTTTAAAATGTGCATTTATACACGCCACATACACGCACACATCGTTACACACATTGCTACACAAGGGCATCCTTGAGATTTCTCTCACATTTGAATGGTTTACAAAGCAAACCATTATTGTTGAAATGAAGGTCAGCATCTGAACCAATGAAGGTGGGGTGAATCACCCGGTATTTATTCATTTCAATAGTCAATCTATGAAAACCAGCAATTTCTGACAGTCTGAAGAAATAATAATTGACATAATGGTAGTCAGGTAACAGACATAAGGAAAATTAAACAAGGCCTACAGGACAATGTTTTAACTTGCTCTGCCCATCATCCAGGTTTGGCTTGCTTTTGTGGGAATCTATCAACGGGGAAGCAGTGCATTTGCACATGCATACCCTTGTATTTTCTCTTATCTGAACATCTGTTAAGAGTGTGATCTTCCATTCAGTAATGAGAATATAAATAGGAATGGCATAAGCCTTTTATCCTCAGGGAGTTCAAAGTCTATTGGCCAAAAATGAAAAAGTCCTAAACATAGAAAGATAAAGCTACTGAGGGAATTTTTTTTCTTGTTTTGTTTTGTATTGTTTTTTAGAACTAACTCAATTCACAAAACTGTTTGTCAATTTCCCAGGCTCATGCAGATACCAAAGCTAATATTTCAGCATTGATGATATGTTATGCTTGTGTAGAGATTTATAGTTTCTCTCCACACACCATGTCCCATTTGCTCTCACAGCAGGCATGCAATGCAGGTAAAGCAGCCGTCATCCACATTTGAGAGACAATCTGCGAACCAAAGTAACTCCCTCAAGGTCATGCTATTAGACGATGACAAACAGAACTGGGACAGACTCAGACTCTCAGTCTAATGTTGTTTTCACTCTTCCTTTTGACATGCCAAGTTCTCTGAAAATGTTGTTCAATTGTAGATTCGAATCAATAATTACACCCAACAATCTATTGATTCAATTTAAGAATTAAATTTATATAGAAAGCAACCAGGTATAGACCATAGCTTTTCCTATATTCTACCCTTTTCTAGTCTCAATTTTCCTGATCACTTTGAGAGTAATAGAAACATAGGGCAGTACAGGATGATAAGCAATAATAAAGAGAAAGAAAAATGTATTTGATAAATTGAAGTGAAAAATCAGCAGAAGACTGTTTTATAGTTAGTAAGAGGCTTTATTTAGAAAAAGGAGTTAACACTTTGGATATAACTACTTAGAGGTCTTTAAGGCTGTGCTGAAATTATCCTTGTGAGCATGACAAGGGAGAGGAGTCTGTGAAGGGTCTACAAGAGTGGAGTAAACTGAGGAAATAGGAGGAGCCAGGCTAAGTGAGTGAAGGGTCTTCTGCCAGAACCTGGACTACACAGGCTCACCTCAGTGTTGTCATGATTAAAGACCCTCCTCCCATTAAATACATTATGATAATTAATCTTAACATAGTGTAAATAGTAAATAGAGTGGAGCAACACTTAGCCTTGCCGGCTCCCTTTGGGAAAGGATTAAGAAAAAATTGGGGCAAAAGGCAAAGGATGATACCGTAGAAGTTGTAAATAGAAGAATTTATTTTTTCTGTGCCAGTACGTCTATTAAATTCTTAGATACAGGTCTGCTGGGTTTACTGTTGGCTATATTATCTAATGTATCGCAGTCAGTGCTTTGGGCACCCCATTTGTCCTTCTCACCTCTTCTATGAGATCATCAAGGGGAGGAACCCAGGACCAGGAGAAGCTTGGATAGCTTGATAGGTTTGCCATGGATTGCAAGCAGTTTTGACAGAAGCTACCTGCAGGTATCTTCTGGGTCTGTTGTCCCCAAGTACATTCAAAGGGCAAAAGGGGTTCAGAAAAAAGAGCTGACTGGGACATCTCACTACTGCACTGTTGAAACAGGTGCCAACTGTCTTTCTGGACCAGTTTTGTGTTTGTCTATTAGTCTGTACTGTGTAAGAGGAATGACCACAGAGATGTTTTAATTATCTACATACAGTCCTGTGGCATTGATTTTTATCCTGTCTGTGAGGCAGAGTTCAGTGACAAAAACCTTTGCACGAAAGAGTTCAAAAAAATGGCAGAATTCGAAGTGCTCCTTGGTCAATGCCCTATTTCCTTGTAGCACCGAGGGACAGGTTTGCCTTTGTCTATTACCAGACACGTCCTTCACATTGAAGCCATCTGCTCCATGAACTTCTAAGACTTGGGCCAAGGGAATTTTAAACCAAGAAACCATTCCACCAAATGTCAGTCAGAGTGTCTGGCATCTGGCTGAAACCTAAAAGTTCAGAATGTGATGTTTCAGAAGGCTGCACCCTTTTCTGGAATTTCACAAAGTGTAGTGCTTACTTAATTTATTTTTATTTTAACTTCTCAATTAGAAAATGATTTGATGCCATGTTGTTATAGTTCCTCAACTTCTTTTATATATTGTTTGTTTTACAAATTTAGCATCCCCTTCTATATTACTGCTGCATATATCTGCTTCTTTCTATATATTTTCCATATCATTTAATAGTGTGTAAAAATGTTAATCTATCATAAGGCAGTACCATTATTAATCAATTCTAAACTGATGTAGACATAGGTATTTTCCCATTTTAAGGAAAATACTTGTATTTTAGAAAATGTCTTTGTTCACATTACATTGTGTGCATCTTTAATTTCTGCCTTACTTTTTTCTAGATCATAATTATTATGATGAAGATAAATGAATGTTTTTGGAATTCTAATTTTGCATATTGAGAGAGAGGGTACCAACCTTCTTCTAGAAAGGTACTCGCTCACAAGCAGGGTGGTGTGGATGAGGAGCTTAGTCTCACTGCACCCTGTTAACAAAAGAACTATCTTAGAAAGATACCTGCAAAAATTCAAGTATTATTGTTTTGAATTTTCACTAGTCTCTTCTTTCTCAATCAATCTCTCCTAACTGCTGCTTTTCTACGACAGGAAAAGGATCTTAGCCCGGTGACACACCCTGCCCCACAACCTACCTTAACCTTGCCCACCCAGAACTCTTTAGAGGAACTCTGTCCAGATCTCCTCTACCCACAGCCTAGTATTTTAGCCCTTCTCTGAGGCAAGAGGCACATGCCAGCACTGAGTGGGTCTTCAATTGATCGCATCGAAAGCACATACAGCGAAAGTAGTCAACATCAGCTCCTTTTTCTGCTAACTGTAGTTGTCGGTTGTTGTAGGTTTGCTCCTAATTTTTTAAAAAATATTCTGCTTATCTTTTCTTTTACACTACTTTTAGCATTTTCATACTTTCCACTTGTTATTTATTCCAGCTTTAAAGCCTTCATTCAAGGTTCTGTGTTTTTGTTTCGAGGGATCAGGACCTTCTGCCCTCCCAAACGCAACTTCAGTTTCTCCTGAAGCTTTTCTCCATGAGCCTTCAAAAGCATCCTTTTCTTCCCTCTGGAGGCCTATCTTGCCCAAGATAGCCCGTCCTCCAAACATCCACTATAACCCAGTTTTATTCTCAGCTGGCCATAAATTAATCTCCCAAAATGTTAGAGAGTAATCAATGTATCATCTGTAGCACTCATGCTGTGCTTTCTTTCATTTAAAGATTCTAAGGGAAATTAAAGAAAAATGATAGCTTTTTAAGATCCAAAGAAATAAAAATTTAATGATAGTGGGAAAATGCTTTGGATTTGAGAGTCTTACTTGCTGTTCCCTCAGAATTTAATTCAAGTTGCTGCCTTTGAAACACTGTTACTTTACTTTAAAATGTAAATAGGAATCCCAAGTATGCCTCCAATTTTCTTAGGCTCTCAATTCCATACGTACTTTAGTCTTTACCTCCCAGAAATTCTTGTTACTGAAAAATGGCTAGCATTCAACGGCTTCATTTCCTCCCATTGGTTTCAGGCTGTGAGTAAGTTCTTTAACTTACTTGAACAGGGCCTACCTGCTCCATGAACTCTGCCATAAGCTCAAGGTAACAGCATTTTATTTTATTTTTATCTTTAAGTATATTTTATCAATTATACTATTACAGGTATCCCATTTTTTTCCACTTTATCCCCCTCCACCCTATAAACCCCTCCCACCAGCCTTCCCCCCTCTTAGTTCATGTCCATGAGCCATATATGTAAGTTCTTTGGTTTCTCCATTTCTTACACTATCATTAACCTCCCCTTGTCTATATTGTACCTACCATTTATACTTTTTATTCCCTGTACATTTTCCCATACTCTCCCCCCAACTACTCCCCACTAATAACCCTCCATGCGACCTCCATTTCTGTTTTTCAGTTCTCAAGGTCACAGCATTTTAAAGCATTAAGTTCTAATAGTTCAGTATTGTGATGTAAAGATATCTTAATGGTATCAGAAAACTGAGGTCCTGAGAAATAAGACAATTTGCAAGGCAATACAGATGATAAGTATCTTCTAACACTGAAGCCAATACTTTCTCTTACAATTAGGTCATTTGCTATGTTGGTATTGCTGAACACCTCATGTGAGACTCAAAGAACTCTTCAAGTGCACTTTATTTCAGTTATATTATCACGGCCTCACAGTAATGTTTCTCCTTTGTAAATAATCCCTTGTAAAAACGCATCCAGTTGCTGTGAGAAGAAATAGTTCTTATTTAAAAATAAAGTTTACAAACATGCAGGTGCAACCTCAGATGAGTCAGAAAGCTAGTGTGCTGCTGCTACAGTCCTGCTTCTCACAATTAGATTCTCTCTTAATCATGTGCTGTGCACCTGCTTCTAAGGGACAGTTTTCCATGAACTCAAATGAGTCTTCGTCAGAATTCACATTTATTCAGCTTAATGAGCTTTATGCATATACTAATCTTTGAAACATCATACCTCAAAGAGGTATTCAATATATGTGTGTGTGTATGTGTATATATATATGTGTGTGTGTGTGTGTGTGTGTGTGTGTACATATATATACATATATATGTGTATATATATATACACATATATGTATATGTGTGTGTGTGTATATATGTGTGTGTATATATATATATATATATATATATATATATATATATATATCATAGCTTATTCCAGTTTAAAATACATACACGCACAAACAAGGTAGGGTAAAAGTATGTTTATGGTTGTGAGTATGCAAAACAGAGTTAATTGTTATATTTTTATTCATTAATTACTGTATTATTTTCCACATGAACACATATCCTATCACTCTAAAGAACAAATATGAAGAGGCATCTGAAGTTCTCATATTTCTGTTGTGTGAGACAGAACACGATGGCACAGTTTTTCCTGCGTGAGCAGAGAGAATAGAGATGTTTCAAACCAGGAATAGCTTTTCTCTTGGGTTAAGATCTTTTTCTTTATATAATGCTCAAGCTTTCAGTTTTGGCAGGTTTTTGTGAGACTCAAAATGAAACATGATCATTGTCTTTTATGACAAATAATTCTTGTCTCGTTTGACTAACCAAGGAAATGACATCTTAAGTACCCGAACACAGATCTGGAGAAAAGCTAAGCTGCTTAGGAGGAAGGGTTGTGCACAAGCCAAAGCAGGTGATCTGAGCAGATCTAATGCCCACACACCCAGTTACATGAGAATGGGACTATCTTGGTCTTCAGAATGTTTGCTTGTCAAGAGAGTGTCCCAGATACAAGAGGGACTAAGAGGTAAAATGATGCCCACTCCTCCAAGGCATGGGAGCTGCTTGGTGCTCATCGTCATGGCTCTACCCTCAGAAACTGAAGTCAGGACAATCATGGTCTGACCTCACTCCATCTTGCAGAAGAGAAAACCGTGATGGGTCTTTTTATAGGCCATTGTGTTTATTACACTTGGGTCAGTTTATCTAACTTGAGGGTTTAGCTTGAGATGGTTAACAAATATGTAAGTCAGTAATCTGATTAACTTTGTCTGACTTAGAATAAAGCTAGGTCTGACATAGTACATGTGTATCTTGAACCAGGACTAATACTAGGTTTTTGGGTGTTTTTTACCTTTAGTAAGCTGATTGAAGTAGATTATTCAGAAGATAAACCCTCAACTTCAGTGCACTGAACCTAGACAACCTTGACCCTATTTTACTAAATTATATCATTTACACCATGAAGGGCTACATTAAGAAATGCAATGTGTATGTTAGAATTGAGGGATGTTGGAAGACAGAGCATTTTCATTTTTCCAAGAAGAGACTCCTTTAAAGACAGTGGCAGAATGGGCTCCGATTTTCCCATGGATAATAGTTTAGTTCTTCATATCACAGAAGTCACATCTACAGACCTCAGAAGTTTATAATGTGGTTCCTCTACATTATTTCTTTGGTTCTTGCAAATACCCTGTAAGCTATTTGTAGAAGGCATTTTTATTTTCATTTTAAGACCAGGAGGTTCTGTGCCTTCCTAAAGTAAAGCCCATTGACATGGGGACTTTAACTTGCAGTTGAAGCTTACTGCTTCTATAAGCAAGTCGACTCAAAACAACTCATCTCACCCCATTTACAGTCACTCCCCTTGAGTTGTTACTGTACTTTTGAATGTATGTATTTCCTTTATCTGATCCAAAATTCTAACTGAGCAGGAAATATGTCTTGTCTTCATATCTTCTGTGCTGCTCAGCCTGGTAACTTGCTCACATTAACCTATCTTGACAGGTTTCATTGTACTTTTAACATGTATTTATGCAATTACTTAATAATTATTTAACAGCTACTATCTATTCTATTTATCTATTACTATTTTTCAGTGAGAAACACTGCTTTTTCCATGTAAAATCCCTTTTAGAGGTAAAGCAAAAAATTATTCAGCTGTCTTTTTTTAATGCATCTCTCAAAGTTGAATTTTTCAAAGATAAATTTAGATCGTCAACTATTTCATCACACACATGAAAGTAGGGGTCCCTGGTAGACATTTAACCCTCTGCCCTCAGTCAAAATGGAGTAATTAATATTTCTTAGCATTTAATAAAAGTTTTGTTGTGTTGTATATCTCCTACTGTCTTGTCTTTGTACACTTAGGCTGCTAGATTACTATAGACTGGGTGACTTAAGTAACAAAAATTGATTTCTCATGGTTCTGGAGGGTGGGAAATCTAAGATCAAGGGGCTGGCAGACACAGTCAAGTGAAAGCACAGTCAAGTGCTTTGCCGATAGCCATCTTCTCACTGAGTCCTCACCTGGCAGAGAGCAAAGAGAGAGAAGAAGTTAACTCTCTCGTGTCTCCACTTTCATGACTTAAATACCTCCGAAAGGCCCCATCTCCAATGCCATCACACTGGAGGCTAGGATTCAATATGTGAAGTTTGAAGGGACAGAAACATTCAGTAACAAGCCTATTAGTGCAATATTTTTTGACATACTTAAAATTCCTAATCAGTTAAGAAACTCCATATTATTCAGGAGTTTTTATATATTCCTCATTTAAAATTAAAATTTCTATGATTAGAACTAACATCCTTACAAGAAGGATTTCTCTGTCCAAGAAGACCCAATCTTAGACAGGTAATGATGTAAGAATGCACAAATTGGCCCCATATGTGACAAAAGCTATGATTTTTCCACGTGAAAAGGAGAAGCAAATTGCAAATGATTTGTATGATTTTATGTGTCATTCTGCATCCCACACCCAGAGAGTGATTGCAGATGAAAGGGACTCTTGGCCATGCTAGCCAAAGTGGTTGGTTACCATGTATGATTGACAGCTTTTGGTGACCTTTGCTATCATAAGTTAACCACCTCAAATTCTGGGCTTCTTGCCGTCACAACTACCTCCAAAACATATTCTCTAATGTCCTTGCCATAGGCCAAGAAACCTGGGCATAATGATCTAAAGAGCAGTTGTCACTGTTCATAAGCACAAGTCCTAATCTGTGGCGCACATCTGGAGACTGAATGTCTTCAATGGTCCCTTCAACTTACCCCTTGTTTCAAAGCTTATTCTTAAAATATAATTATTACAGTCAAATTTAGGGATTCTATATTGATATATGAAATAGCATTTTGATAAGATTTATAGGATTGGCAAAAATCAAAGAAAACCATGGTGATCTAAAAGTAGAAATATGAAAACATAAAGCCTTTGGTTATTTTAAATTTCAGAAAAGCTCATTTTAGCTCAACCAGAGCAAAAAAGAATGTAAAATAACAAATAGAAATAGAAACCACAAATAACTTCTGAAAAATCTATATTGAACCACTAAGAAGTATTTTTCTATCTTCTCAAGAATCTTAATGGCTTAATTTAAGAGCAGGATCTCTCACATTCAGCACTACTGACATTTTAGGCTGGATAATTCTTTGTTGTAGAAAGTTGTCATGTGTGTTAACAGACATGTAGCAGCATTCTTGGTTCCCTCCCTCACCACTTCTCTTGTACTTATGAAAACCAGAGACATCTCCAGGCATTGTCAAGTGTCAAGAACAAAACCTCCCCCTGGTTGAGAACCACTGGCGAAAGAGTAAGGATGGTGATATGTACAAAAACAAATATGGACTCGAACATTTTAGAAATAAAATTTTGAGTGATGAGACAAAAGTGTTTATTAGAAAAGCTGGACAATTTCTTTAATTCCATTAAGGATTATTTAACTGCATACTCTGTGTCTAGCACTGGCTTACTCTTACTTACTCTGATGTCAATTGACTTCAGGAAGAACAATCACTCCCTTTGGGGACATAGTGGTTAGACACACCCATGCAGCAAAGAATACTAGTTAGGAAAGAACATGGGTCTGACAGATTATTAAACATTTCCAGTTTGCTGTGGCAGAAAGATCCTGAGAAAGTATGGATCAAACACCAGCTGTTACCACAGCTATGTTACCAGTTTGAATCTGGGGGAAGTCACTTGACATTCCAAGCCTCGATGTTCTCTATTTGTTGATGAAAAAACTTTTATAGTATGTTAAGAATTAAAGATAATATATGTGTAAGACTTGGCACATGAAAGATATTACCATTACTGCCCACTAACCATTTTCCTCCCATTAGTGATTTCTATTATTATTTTTCCCACAACCATTATGCTGTGAATTGGGGACAGAGGATCAGTTATATTATTGCCTTGTATCCTGAGTTCAAACCAATAGGGACTGATGGGAAGTACTATTTATAGTAACACATGATTTATTTCATTTGAGTCACATAAACATGATTATTTTATTCCTTAAAAATTAAGATTTGAGGGTTCCTTTGAACATGAGATATTTCTATACACATTTGGTTGATCATGAAGGTTTCCTGGAAGAAGTAAGCCCTGAAGGATGAGAAGTAATTAGCTAATCAAATGGAACAAGGGTGTTGGAATGAGGAGTCTAAGTAGGTAATGGCAAGAGCAAAAGCCTAGAGTGGAAAAACATGAGAGTTCTTAAGTTCTTGAGAAGTTCAATGCACAGAAGTACATAGTGGGGATGTTGGTGGTGCTGGGAATTTGTAAGGGATAAAACTGGGGACATGAACAAGAGAAAGAGTATGCAAGACATGGTAAATGATGTCAAACATATGTTGTTTTTCCAGAGAGTAACAAGAGCCATTGAGAACTATAAACAATAGGTGTATGCAAATTTTTGTTTCATAAAAATTATTTAATTTGGATATTGGAGTAGAGAGAGGTATTTGTGAGGTATGAGCTGGACCAAAGCCATGCTAAAGTGGGGCCATGTTAAAAGTCTGCTTTGGTAACTTGGGAGAAAGATGATAAAAGCTAAACTAAGATAATAGCAGTAAAGTAAAAAAAAATAGATGAATTTAAGATTTAAAATTAAGTTTTTTAAAAAGTGGTAATTACTTTGATATGAGTGCTGAGAAAATGAGGTGAGTCAAAAATAAAACCCATAAAGTCTTCTGATTTATGGTTGAATAAAATTACCTCACAGAATCTCCATTTAAAAATACCTAATAAGCTGAACCAGGTCAGCTTGAAATTCAAATGCTCTCTCTCTTTCTCATTATATGTGTGTGTGTGTGTGTGTATATATATATATACATAAACACACAAAATGTATACACAAAATAAATAGTGAATAAACAAGCAAAAAGTCATAGTTTGATGCCATTAAATTTAAAAAGTGGATCCAAAATAAGAAACCAAAATACCTAGGGTAGAACAGAGAGGCAAATACTGCTCCCAATCTCTGATACTTACCAATCAGAAAGTAAAAAGCAAATAATGACAATTTTCACTCTTACTCCCAAATCTGGAGGGAGGCAACCCTGCTGGGTATTCTGAAGCTTACAAGAAACACTCCTATTTTACATAAAGGAGTTTCCCCAAGTGAAAGAGGGATGCAAACAATAAGGCACCTCCACAGTACAGAACAGACCCCTCAACAAAGTACCCTGGAGCCCTAATGAGCACATTTAGCAAAACCTAAGATGTAATCGCACATCAGCTCCACCGCAGCATCCCACAAGGCCTGCTTCTATGGTTATGCCCTCAGGCTTGGACACAATGCCAAATATCCAGTGCTCACACTGGAGCTGTTTGAGTAGATGGAGGTGGGCACATGTTTTATACATGGTGAGATGGTTACTTATACTGTACTTATACATGTTTTATACATGGTGAGATGGTTACTTATACTGTAACACAGCAAAGAAGGACCTGAAAAGAACATGCAAAAAAAAAAAAAAGACAGCACACTAGCAGATGAAGTATAAATAAACAAACAAAAGTATATCCTTCAAAAGATTTTTTTAAGTCTAGAAAATACATTCCTCTGAACAAAAGAGAATCCACAAAAGGACCTTGAGCTATAAACAATTTAATAAGAACATTTATATAAGAGTTTCACTCAATGTAATGATGTTTAAAAAAGAAGAATGATGAAGTCTTTAGAATATAAAAGTACTTGTGTACAGGGGGAAAAATTAAATCTAAAAATCAAGGAATGGAAGTCAATTAACTGACTTAGAGAAATGGCCTGGTGTAAAAACTGCAAATGCAGATGTAAAAGACAGCATTTAGAGCAATCAAAGCTAAACTAATAAACCTCAAGAACAAAGATTATTCAGCATGGGTATTGTTGGTAGCTCTAAATAGAAAACTCCACAAATGACACACAAAAAATATTTTAAAAAACAACACAAGAAAGTTTCCCAGAAAGTAAGAAAGGAAGAGGGGACAGAAAGCAGGAAAAGAGAGAAAGGACAACAACAACAAAAAAAATGTACAACTCAGTCTCTCAGATATTGTTTTAGTCTCTCAGACATTGTTTAGACATTACTTTTTTTTTAACACTCTCCTCCAATTTTTATTTTTATTTTTTTCAGCATCACTTTTACTGTTGTTCAATTACGGCTGTCCCCATTTTCCCCCATTGCTCACGCCTGCCCTACCCACCCCCCTTCCACATTCAGTCCTGCCCCCCCTCATTGTCCTTGTCCATGGGCCCTTTATATACATGTTCCTTGATGACCCTTGCCCTTCGTTCCCCCATTATCCCTCTCCCCTCTCCCCTCTGGTCACTGTCAGTTTGTTCTTTATTTCCATGTTTCTGGTTCTACTCTGCTCACTTGTTTGTTTTGTTGATTAGGTTCCACTTACAGGTGAGATCATATGGTATTGGTCATTCCTTGCCTGGCTTATTTCACTTAGCATAATGCTCTCCAGGTACACCCATGCTGTCACAAAGGGTAGGAGCTCCTTCTTTCTTTCTGCTGTGTAGTATTGTGTAAATGTACCACAGTTTTTTGACCCACTCATTTCCTGATAGATATGTTACATATGCTAACTCTGTATAAAATAAATGCTAATATTGTCCCTGTTTTTGATATCAAAACTGAAGTATAGAGAGGTAAGAGGTAACTTGCTTTCAGGGTTCACAAAAGAAGTGGCAGTACCAGAATTGAAACCTATGTAGTCTGACATTGGAGAGTACAAGAGCACATGTTCCAGAAAGATTGGAAACAGCAAGTGAATCATTATTTGAATACTTGAGGCAAATAAGAAGAATTTAAATTGTTCCTGTTGTCTGAATTATTTTAGTGCTTCTTCAAATAGGAAGAAGCTATAATCTGTTGCTATAATCTGTTATTTCAAATTTATGAAGACACATACCATCTTCCCTGATGCACTCTCTAATCAGGGCATCCAACCTGCAGCCTGCCAGCTGCATGCATTCCAAGATGGCTCTGAATGCGGCCCAATGCAAAATCATAAATTTTACTTAAAACATTATAAGATTTTTTGTGATTACATGTTGCAATGCATTTAATGTGTGGCCCAAGACAATTCTTCTCCCAGTGTGGCCCAGAGATGCCAAAAGGTTAGACATGCCTGCTGGAGCTTCTTTGCTTACAAGATGAGTCATATTTCTTCATGAGAAAATGAAAAGCTTTTTCAGTAATGCCCATGATTTTATAAATTATTCCCCAACCTTCCTCCCAAATAATGACTACAAATAAAATAATTATCCTACAATGAATCACAAAGCCTCAGCTACGTATTTTGAGATTCTGAGTAGATGTTTAATCTTTACCATTAATTATGAGCAGACAAGCAAGAATTAATAAATAGCTGAATAAAGCTGCTTTTATGAAAGAAAACAGCAGGCCAACAAACAAACAAAACTTAGAAGGGCCACATTACACAAAGAAGAAAATGTTCAAAATGTAATATTAATATTGTAAGGAAAATTTAATCCCTAAAACAAGGAGAGCCTCCCAGTTTCAAAATTCCTGTGGAGCTATAGAAATCCACACAATGCAGTATTGACATGGGACAGAGAAAACCCATTACCCCAGTCTAACCTTGAGAAAACGATCAGGCAATCCCAAATGAAGAAGATTCTAGAAAAATCTGATTAATAATTCTCAAAACTGTTATAATCAAGGAAAGCCTGAGAAACTGTCACAGGTCAGAGAAGGTTAAGGACACATGATGACTAAATGCACTATGGTATTTAAGATGGGACCCTTGAACAGAAAAAGGACACTAGGAAGAAAATAGTGAATGCGGAATACATTGTACAGTGTAACTATTAGTAACATACCAATGCTTTTTTCTCAGTTTTGACAAATGCGCCATGGTACCATGAGATATTAGCAACAGAAGAAATTGGGTGTGGGCTATACAGAACTCTCTGTGCTGTCTTTGCATTTTTTAATTAAATCTAAAACTATTTCAAAATAAGAAGTTTACGCAAAAGAAAAATGGTTGTCTGCAATGAAGTTCACCTAATGTTAAAATGGTTTCCTTGAGGGGTGAGAGGTTGGCACCTTGTGCTTTCTTTTCTTTGTTTTGTTTTACCTTTCACTTATGTTCCTCTCTTTACTAAATACATTCTTTATAACATGTATTTTTTAATTATAACCTAGTTTTCCTTAAAAACAAACCAAAACAACAGTTATGACACTGAGGTTTCTGACTTGGAATACTAGATGGATAGTAATTACATTAAATAGCTATTACTGCAATACTACTACAAAACAAACTACCCTAAACTCGGTGGCCTACACTGAGCATTTACTCTTCTGTGGTTTTATGAGCTGGCTCTGGCAGGTTTGGCTCTGATCTGGTGGGCCGGGGGTATGTGCAAGTCAGCAACATGTGTTTTTCATTTTCCTTGGGCCAGGATCTACCCATTAGTGTTTCTAATGACAACTGGTAAGACCACAAGAGGATGACAAGAATACATGATGCCTCTCCAGGTCTGGCCCCCAAACTGGCCATTTTCATCTCACCAACATTCCATTGACTTTAGCAAAAGTCACATGGCCAAGGTCAACATTGTTCAGGCAGGGAAATACATTCCACCTTCTCCAGTGGCTAGTACTGCAAAGTCACATGGCAAAAGACATGGATGCACAATTATAGTACAGAGAGGCCATGGAAAACTAAGTGCAATGTTCCAATCTACCTTAGAAGTATAATTTACTGAAAGGAAAACAAAGTCACTCCCTACTTAGTATGTTCTTATTTAATTAAAAATTACTTTGAGTCAGTCTATATATTTTTGGAATTATTGCAAAAACTTGATCTGATCAAAACATTAAAAGGTAGTAGTTTGGGATTTTTTTCTGTCCAGTATATTTGGTCTCATCAATTTCTTTTGCCTTTTTCTGACAGCTAATGCCATTGGCAGACATCAGTAAGAGCAAGTTTTCAGGTTTTGCCTCAAGGAAGTCTGTGATGTTATTCCTGGGGTAAATGAACCAGCTTCTGGTTAGTTGTTATGGAAATTAATATACAGCAGCATATTGCTAATAATTTAATGTTTTATTGCTTCACACCTAAATTTGTTTTTATTTATTAATAGATATTATGCATTTTAAATAAAGAAATGTCTTTCACTTCCATCGTTTGTTATACATTTAGTGTTAGTTGAGTGAAGGTTAGATGTCACAGAAATGAAATTTTCTAAATAATAAATATGTGGGTAAAACATTCCATTAATATAACATTAAACCTTCTGGAAATTCCACAATTGGATATTTGCTACAATCTAGTTTTGTGACTATACTATGGATTGTTTTGTGTACAAAATTGTACCTTTAACTAAATGAAAGAAGTTGTTACTTATGCTTTATGTATGAATGTTTTATGCCATAATAAAACCAAAATGTTTCAGTACTAATAAAATATTTAAAAATACATTGCTTTCAACTATTATTTATAGATTGGTAACTGTAATAAAAAAACATTAGTATTTTTCAATGCTGAGATAATAATGAATAGCTATTTGATTTTTTAAAAGCTCTAAAACAAAAAAGCAAATAAAAATATTAATAATAAATGTAATATCAGATCATTTGCATAATGTACATCTTGCTAAATAGAACTTGCACCATTTGCATAAGAGTGGTGTAGATGGGGGCAGGAATTCTGTTTGATATGTTTATGGAAAACAAGAAAGAAGAAAGAATTTATCCCAAAGGGTATTAATTCTCAGTTTTCAAGTCTTAAAAATAATAACCACCATAGCCCAATCACAGTAATTAAAGGGAACATTAGAGATGAAAATCAAGGCAAAACAAAAGACCCGAAAGGCAGAAGGAGAGCCCAGTAGAACAACAGAGGGCTCAGATGAAGGCAGGTTTTTCACAACTTTTGGCTCTATTACAATAGGGCACTGCCATGAAGCCACAGAATATAACCACTAAGCCATTATTGGGGCGGGAGGATGTGTACATGCAGACATAAATTTGTGTTTCTTTTCTAGTTAGCATCACAAACATTTGTCAACCAGAAAAAAAAAACAACAGAGAGGAAATGTAACTGCAGTATAGAGTAGAGGGGTTGAGAACCAAGGCTGGAGAACCAGACAACAGGTATAAATCCTGGCTCTACCATCCTGTTACTTACCTCTGTGACCCAGACAAATCGCACACTGCCTCTGGGCTTCAACCTTTACAATAAACAAGCATTTGTTAATAGCAGCACTCTGGGTTGCTACGAGGATTAAAAGATAGAATACAGTGGAGCACTTTTTAGTATAGGGGCCAACAATGGTCCTAAATATTTTAGTTTTAGCATTTGACTTATCTGAGCATCACTATCTCCAGATAATTTAAATTCCAAAGTGACCCATACATAATATCACTGTTCAAATGTATGTCTTGACAATGTCTATATGGTTTAGATTAACATAGGCAGGACTCGTAAGTAAAAATTTTCCATTTGAGATATGGATATCTTGGTTTCTAAATTACACCCACTGAGTAATTGCCAAATCTTTTATGTTTGGTTCAGTAAGCACAGTGTCTCTGACATGTTAATCCATTCTTCACTCTGGCCACTTACAACCCGGTGTAAGGTTCTGCATGAGGCCGGTAAAGAGTAACACCAAAGCACAAAATCTTGTGTGTCCAACAAAACTTCGGTTTGTCCAAAATCATCAACAGGTAACTCATGTGGAAGAATATTTCATTGAAATGCAAATATGAAGTGTCGGGGAAATGTAGGTTCACAGAAAAAAATGTTACTGTTTCTGTTCTTTTGGGTTTAGCGTATGCAGCATCTCTCTGTCAACTCTTGGATTGGCAAATGGGGCTGGGAAAATTAACTGAAACATCCTAAAATATTCCTGATATGTTACAGTGCTTATGATTTCATCGCTATGGGTTTCTCCTCATAAGCCACTGGAATTACTGCCCAGATTTCAAAATTGCAATGTGATTTATGCTATCCAATCTATTTAATGCCCATTTATGTGTGTACATTGTGATTCCTGTCTGGTGCACACACCCAGCAGACTAGAGTTGGAAGCAGAGAAGTAATTCCATTTAACAGCTGTTAAATAGAGGAATCACAGGTAGCTCTCATTCACATGTTAATTGCTCTCAGTGCTTTGCTCATAAACCCACCCTGAAGTCAGGGACTTTAAGCTATGTTGCAGGAAGATGTAAAAGAAAGATGAGTTACAGGCACCCTGACAGAAAAGGAGGGAGGATCTGTTTTGGAACCAAGGGGGCCTAGGCGCCTGGAACACTCACCAGCACAGAAATCAAATAATGATGGATGTCTGAGGGAAAATAGTTATGTTGCAGATGATAAGGCTTTGTAGAAAGACTTCTAGGGCCTAATGGTGAGTCAGTCATAAAACATTTTCAAATTCAGGTGGTAAAAACAGGCTAGAAGGAGTCAATTGGCAATTTGTCAAACTATAGAACTGTACAGAGCCAGGACAGAGGTAGCCTGTTGTCAGTTGCTTTGGACTACACCAAGTAAATTAAGGCTGGATTTGGAACTAAATAAGTGGATGTGGTGCTTTTACTAGAGCCAGTAGTTTTTAATGCTTCACAGAGAATCACTCGGTATGTGGCTTTTCAACAAAGTGCCTGGAAAGGATACTGGACCATCCTTTACCAGCCACTGTTCAGAAAACAGTGAATAGCTGAAGGGGAAAAAATCAATAGCATAATTTGGAACAAGTCAGTGTGCCACTCTGAACTTCAGTTTCTTCCTCTATAAAATGAGATGATTAAACTCTCTGGGTCTCTGAGTTCCCAACATGATGCAACTCTTGGGTTTTCTACATTTGACTACCTCTTACATAACTGAAAAAGTATGAATCGTGTACTTTTTATTCAGATACAACATAAATGCTAAGCTCTAATTAGACAGCCTCGGGAAAAAACCATGACCATCTGCAGGCATATTAGATCTCAGCAAACAAAGGTACAATCAGGGTCAAACTGGGTGATCCAGGAGAAGCGAGGATTTTGTGGTCTGACTTGTCTCATAATACATAATCCTGTCTGTCCATTCAGCTCAAGTATCCAAATTTATTTTTTGGAAATTTAATTACATTTATTAAGCATTTTTAGTATTTACTACGTGCTAGATACTGTTTAGATGCAAAGGTACACAAAAAAAAACTAATGAAGAGTCCACAAACTCTTTATTACCAAGAGTAAGGAAGTCCTGCCAGAATGAAAATGAACATTCTTCCTCCTCATCAAGCATGTCTTGCTATCATAAAATGAAAATACCAGCTAAATTAAACAGTGTGCTCACTGACGTGATTGATTTATGTTCTGACTCAAGCTCCTTAACTCATCATGGACCAACTCATAGACTGGCACCAGTCCTGAGACTACACTTTGCATAGTTCTGCTCTACTGTGCAGTGATGAAGGACAATGCCTCTCCCCACACTGACCTCCAGCACTTTACAAGGTGCCTGGGCAGTAATACTGATGGCCCGGGGTGTACAGAGTTTCCAGGGCAAAGGTTCTTTCATGTTTACTCAAGTGAAAGGAATCACAGAAGTTCAGTGAGAGGTGACACAGGATAGTATCAAATCCCATGCTCTCTTCACAATCAGCTCACTTCTCCAGTCACAAAGGACACCCTGTTGGCCAGCTTATCATTCTCAATGTCCTTATTTATTTGTTCACAGTGTATTGAGTAGTAGGTATTAAGTAGCACTTGGGGGTCAGAAGCGGGTACACATGGCATTCACTTTAAGAAATCTGGATGAAAATTGAGGATAAGATATGCATAGAAATGCATATAATATTACAGCCACTTCAATAAGTATAATTACACAAGTATAAAATGCATATAGAAGACAGATGTGATATGATTAAAATAATAGAAAGTGTTTGAGTATGAAGCTACATTTGAGCTAAGTTCTAAAGCATGTTTATGATTTATGAGTAGGCAAAAGAGTTAAAGCAAAAGAAAAACCAGTTAGGTGACTGAGAAAGTATTGGATGATTTCATTTGTGTTATCCTGGCCCCATCTGTTCCCTGTGAAATCTGAACTTATTGTTGATAATTGCTCACACTCTGGTCTTTACTGACTAAATAAAATAAAAACAGCAAGTGGTTCAAGGGTAATGTTGTATCCACTAAATTTTTTGGCAGGTCATAATCTTAGCTTTTACCATATAAATATATAAAAAAGAAAGAACATGATTTATTTCTGGTGTGCTGTCAGACTCATGCTTTGAGGATGTGAATAAAAGGACAATAATCAATCTAAATGCTTCAAAAGTTAATTTTATTGCAGCTATATTTGTGGAAGACAGTGATTATTATCTTAGGAGGCCTTACCATTATTTAAAAGCATTTCTCCTTAAGTCAGAGCAAAGTTTTATACTATCAGTAATTTCCTTGCATCCTTTCCCTACTAACATTTAATTGCTTCCTGTGCTTCCAGTTAGATTGATTTGAATCTCATTAATGCACTAAAAGCTCTAGTTTATAAAAATGAATAATTTGATGAAGAATGGCAATTAGGGCTTGTTTCTTTAGTATCAATTTGAGTCAGTTTAATGCAAACCACCATGGTGTATTTGGTCCCATTTCAAGACTACTGCGTCCTATTATGTTCCATGTAAACTAAATTTCTTGTTGATCCTTGAAAAATAAACATTAGTAATAACTCACAGAAAAAACCTACCTCCTATTTCTTGTGGAAGAGCAACAACTTAAGATGTTTACATGTATGAATATGTGAAAAGCAACTTTCTCTAATATCATATAACAAAAAACAATAGATTCCCAGGTGCAGCTGAGATATCTCATGGACTGAACCAAGGGAATACTTTGTCCCAGGATTGTGTCTTCAAAGAAATTCTACTCTCCTTAATAAAAGAAAATTAATAAATGCAAATTCTTCATGGTCAGCGCAAGGAAGAAGAATTATTCGAGGGCCACTGGAGGTGGCTCTGTCCCCAAGATTCCCTTTTCCTGTAGGGTATTTGGGGGAAGGGGGACTGATGCTTCTGCTTAACACTGTCACACGTCTTGGGCCTCTTGCACTACTGAAGCAGTCTGGAATACTTAAATAAGACTTCCCTATTCGAGGTTGGGGTAACAACAAAAGGAAAGTGAATGTGAAGAATGTTGGCTTTAGAGAACCTAACTTGTAAAGCAGTATTCTCTATTCCCAGGTCCTGTGTGTCTTTTGATGTCCTCAAGAAAAGGATGTTTTTGTCTAAATCCCTCTCTTACCAATAAAACACTGAAAACAGAGAAAGACTCCATCTTTCACAGATCATCAATAAGGAATAATCATCTTATGCCTTCAAGTTGAAGCTGAGAGAGTTTAGCTCCTCTCTCTCTCCACCTACTGGCACAGCAGCTCTCAAATGTCATGCCTACAAGAACCACCAGAACAATGAGTGAAAATGAGAATCTACAGACCCTATTTTTGGAAAGTTTGATTCCATAGGACAAAGGTGGTACCCAGAAATTTGTACTTGAGTAGATAACCCAGGAGATTTTAATGTAAGTTCTTTGAACCACACACTGACAAACCCAATACTAGGAAATTTGTTATGATTTTTCCAGATATTTTCTGGTTATTCTATCTGAGCATGACCTCCAGGAGAAGCCAAAACTTACCCAAAAGTTTCAACATTGTCATGCAGTTTCAAATAGATTGAACAAAGCATGATGATCTTTTTAAAACTCAATTACATTTATTTTGAGACAGACATAGAATAAAGAAGGTCCTTTTATATAGCACCTATCACCACCTTTCACCATGCCCTTGGAGAGGCACTCACATAGGTCCCTAAAGTGAAATTGTTTGGCAAGATCTAGAGTAAATTATTCCACTATTCAATACATATTTATTGAGTGTCTATTATGTGCTAGGCACTCAATTTCCAACTACATTTCCAAATGTGGACTTTTTAAATTTTAAAACTCCCACAGACCATCTTTTCCATGTGATTTTCAATAGATTTTTAGATTCTGCTAATTATGAAGGTATTGTCAAAACACTATGACGACTTCAAGAACATTTTTAAATAACTCCATTTGATACTATGCAAAATAGCATCTAAAACAGCTTGAAAACTAGTGAGAAACAGTGCATGTAAGTATGAGATTTTTACTTCAGCCAAAGAAAGTGATCGATGTACATAGGGAATTACAGAGTCCGCACCACAACGCTGACATACCCCAGCAATCCACAGCCGGCAGAGTGGAAATTGAGGGACCAATGCTCTTCAAGATTCTTTTCAAAGATCCTTAACTGCCAACCTACTGCAACTCTAAAACTGAGATTAGTAATAGGAAATATATTGATAAGTTAACATTAAACCTTAAAAGTATACAACCTAGTTTCTTCTTTGACAATTTCAAAAGATGAAGAGTGGAATGAAATTTTCAGGACACAAACTACTCTACTGTAAGAAGAGGCTTTTATGGTAGAAGTAAGTAGAACCATGAAACTAGCTTGATCAGGCTTATTGGAATCAATATTACCTCACATTAATTGATTGTTTTGATTGCCTTGTACCTACACAACCAAAGCTAATTGTATTCAAAGTATTAGAGTGCCATTCTAAGTACTCCTCTACTTTTCATGATTACTGGGAACTACTACAAGGAGTCGAGTGGCCCACTACCGTCTTCATTACCATTCGGATAGTCTCAGCCTCAGGGTAGGCATTTTGTCTCTCAATGCTTTATTAGCATAGAGACTAGCAATCTGAAAAAAAAGTTAATTCATTAAAAAGTCTGTTTAAACTAAGTTTAAATTTGTTTTCATAGTAATGTATGCAAACACCTACATAGAATTGCTTAATTTTTAATTTTGTGTGTTAGACTTTAATCTGACACCCATGCTCCTGTGCATAAGACCACTGAGCATGCGTAATTCAAGTGTTGATCCTGGTGCATATCAAAGCATTTGCACATACTAAGTGCTTCATGAATTTGTGTTAAATGAATGAACCAACAAAGATAAAGAGATGTCTTACCCCTGCTTACTTGGTGTAACTTAACAGATAGTTATGGACACATTCTTATTAAGCCTTTAACCTTACTATGCTTCTATGATATATATTATTTAATGACTAAGAAATTTAACATTGATTCCTGGAGTACCTATCTCATTATTAAACACTGTCATATCTACTAAAATAATTCAGCACAATGCCCTCTACTTACAACTGGATGTCTCTTGAACTTAACTCCCACTAAATGGAACAAAAGGTCAATTCACTTAATAACAATCCATTGAATATCAACAATTAAAGATACAATGAAGGACAAAAGAGAGCATTCAGACTGAAGCCCTGACTGTAAGATGTTAAAGTGTCTTGGGAGAGAAAAAGCTAATACATAAATACCTAAAAAAAATCTGTGAAGAAATACTACAGAAAAAGTTCAGGTAAAAGATCATGAGAAGTAATTCAATCAGCTGCAATTACCTTAACTGGATTTGCACCAAGACTCATAGAAAAATTCCTAAAATATCTAAGCCAATTTTAATAGCCTTATTTCATATGTTCTTTGTGAGCAAAAGTTCCCATTGACTTTAATATTAAAGTGTTGATTCACATTTTATTTATAAATCTCTACTATTTAATTATAGTACATAAGTGTATACAGAAATCTTCATGTCCAAATCCAAGAATCCAAACAAGTTTCTTTGCTTAAAATTGTAAGCCCTTAATTTTATACTCAACTGCCTACCTAACAAGATTCCTAATGCAACCATTTGGATTTCAGCAACAACTGTTATTCAAATGTTAGATGCTATCTTGGTAAGCACAATGTCATTGTGGTTTTGGTAGGAATTAACTACTCAATAGTGTACCTAAAACCCCTATTGTTTGCACCAGTGGTCATCCGATCCCTTAATTATATGTGATGGAATCTAAAGACCTTCTTTTATTCTTAAATTTGCAACTTAGTTTTTAGCATTTAGAAACAGATGACTTACTTGGCATAGCTTTGCTTTTTCATTGTACTTTTAAAGTTTCAATCTCTATGTTAGTTTGGAAGACACAGAACAATTTCTTTTCTTAAGCATCATCAGCATTTTGTAGAGGTAGATAGATTTTTAATGGGAGGCATTATTTGAGGAGTAGATATGATATAAATCCACTCAAATAAACCTGTTACCTCTGAAGTTGAAAGATTAAAGCATTTAGATAAATGTGAAGAGGTAAGAATAATATCAGAATTTAGCACCCATACCATTTTGTATAAAAATGTTTGATAGCAATTTATATCTCATATTGGCTAAACAAAATGTTGTCAAGCCTGACTAATATTAGAACTGAAAATATCTTTTTCAGTTTTATAACATGGAGTCCAGTTACTTCACTTGCTGTGATTGTGGAGAAACCACAAAGCATTTGATAAATACTGCATGAGATTGTGACAAATTTCTTTACAGGCTTGAATTTTTCCAAGTAACTAAGATAGTTTCAAACTATTTAATAATTTTCTGAATGCAAACAGTATATTTACCTTAATCAGAGGTGGTCTCACGTTTTAGAAACCTGAACTTTGTATGATCTGGGGGATCATTTTATGGGAAAGAACAGAATTACTAATACAAAATCGAGTACAGAGTCTTGAAAGGATCGAGACCACGTGAGAGAACCTGAAGCGTAAGCATCCTCAGATTCACAGTAATCCCAACCTGACCAACATTTTCAACATTTACTACAATATGCCTGCTTTTAAAAGGTTAGTCATGCAGAGACTGGCTCAGTCCTCCTAGGTGACTTGCCCTTGAGAGGTTGAGATGCTGTGTCTGCTGGCAGTTGAGCTAGACTTGTTCAACCCAGTATGTGCAGCCATTTCCAGTCTTCAGCCCCAGCAGCAGAGGCTAACAGCTGTCTCTGTCTACAATCAGATGCTTGATTTGAACCTTTGTTCTTTTCCCATTTCTGCTGATCAGGAGCAAATCACCAACCACTCATCAGGGTGTTTCCTCATCCATAAAAATGGAAACAATAAGAATACTTACTTCATAGGATTATTAGAGGATTAAAGCAGAGTTTAAAGCATGTAAAAGGTTGATAGAGTGTCTTAACACTTACCAAACTGATATTAATTCTCCCTAAAAAATGCATATATTTGTTGACTTTTAGTACAGTGATAAGATGATTATTCCTATACATTATGCCTGATAATATTTCTACAGAGGCTTCTTTGCTAGACACTGTTGGTACTAGAACATGACTGATATTCCAAGTAGACTTTATACTATCAGTAAATACCAATAGATATCTTGTTATTGTAAATACCAAGCTTAAGCTTCAGAAGAGATACATTGAATTATTAAATTATTTTATGCTTTACTCTGTCTTTTAAAAGTTTTACAAAATTATACAGATAACTGTGTATGTCAAAGAAGCCTTAGATTTTTATTATGATTGAAATTAACTTAATACATATCAGATTAAAGCTTTGATCTCAAGACACTTTGATAGATGAAAGTAAAACAAAAAAAAGTAATTATTCATGTATTTGGCCTTTCTTTATATCTAGCTAACCTAAGTCTCCAAAACACTTTTTAAAGATTGGCAATAGAATTTCCCAAATGGGTTGACTTCTTCAAGGAAATTAAATTAGTGTAGAAAATAAGAAAGTTACTGAAGGAATTGCCTTAGCTTTTTGATCACAGATAAATAGGTAACTATTTTTCAACTTTTAGTTCTAAACAATAAGGAAGGAGGCCTTGAATTGAAAGGCTTTCTTGACTTTTACTATTGGAAAAGAAACAATTGAACGATATTTTCTTCTTAAAATTTCCTTTTAAAGATGTTTTTCAGAAGCTGTAGGTTTTGATAGATTTTTATCTTCACTTGGCCAGTTTAACTAAGTTAAACTTAGTTTAGTTTTAGTTAAGTTTCAAGTCTCTTTACCTTCACAAATTTAAGTATGTCAACCCATATTTTACTTAATTTGATTCAATTTATTTCAGAGAAACTGATAAAAAGCATGTGCAGGAAATCTCTATGTGTATGTGAATTAAAATAATAGAAATGAATCAGGTTTATTTTTTTATATACAAAGGTTGGATATGGCAGGTCACCAGTGTTGACTTCATTAATTAATAATGCCATAAGAGACTCGGGTTCTGATCTGTCGTCCTTCACTTTTTGGATTTGTAGCACTATGCATTGACTGCATCTGTCCCTTTTATCAGAAAAACCAAAAGCCTCCCCAGAATCTTCCCTAGCAGATACTGCTTAAACCCATTGAACAGAAATGTGTCATTTTTTTTTCCAGCTGAGGAGCTGCAGGAAGTGAGCCCCTGGCCTATGTCCATAGTGGAAGCAAATAGGGTGGGAAAGACCAAGGATGTGTTGTATTTGTCACCAAAGTGAGCACAATGTTAAAAGTAGTACCATATAATTATTATATAATATTTGTTTCAAAGCATCTTCATAGCTAGCGTGTTATTTAGTAGAAGATTCCTTGCTGGGTGGTAACTGAGAATCTATGTTTGGAACTAATTATTTAAAAATTTAATTTTTCACTCATTACTTAAACATATTTTGAATAACAACTGACAACCAGACCCTACAGTACCAAGCACTGTAGATACACAGAAACTGTTCATAGTTTCCTCCCTCAGGAATGAGCAAACCCATAAAAAATATCAATTACAGTGTGTGGTAAGTAGAAATATGCCCCCCTACCCACCCACCCAAAGATGGCCACATCCTAATCCTCTGACCGGGTTACATTGCCTGGCAAAAGGGAATTCAATTGCTAATCAGCTGACTTGGAGACAGGGAGATTCTTGGATTATTTAGGTAGGTCCTATCTGATTATGAGTCCTTAAACATGAATGAGACAGAAGGGTGTGTCAGAGAAATGAGACAGGAGGATGACATGACTTGCCCTAGCTGATTTCAAGGGTGAAAGAAGGGGGCCAAGAACTAAAAAAATGTGCAGGTCTCTGGAAGATGAGTGGGCCCCTCAGCTTATAGCAAGGAATGGGAACCTTGGTCTGATGACTGCAAAGAACTGAATTTTGCCAACAACTGAGTAAGCCTGGAAGAGCTCTCTCTGGAAGAGCCTCTGAAAAGGGATGCAGCCTGCCTACACCTTGATTTTGGCCCCCCAGGGACTTGCTGTCTACATAATTGTAAGATACTAAATTTTGTTATTCTAAGCCACTTTTAGTCTGTAGTAACTTGTTGTGAAAATAATAACAAATTAATATATAATAATATGTTAACAGATACATTAAACAAAAGATTATGGTATAGCAGGGCAAGGGCTTGAGAAATGTCTTAAATGTCACATTAAGTATGTTAGGTTCTATAAGTAGTAAGTCTTCGCTATTGCTCAAGTCACCCAAGAGAAAGTTTGTAGAACTTTTTCTACATAGTGCTTTCCCACATAAAAATTTCCCCAAGTCCTATGATTTCTGGAACTTAAAATGGGTAACACCCATGGCTTGGATTCTAAACTTGTTAAAGAGGGTACCCTTTAGTAAATCTCTTTACTAGTAAACACCTGGTATGGAGCATCTTTGGGAAAATAAATTATTTTTGTGAATTAGTTTTCAGAATTGTTAGTGTGATAATTCGTGTGCCTATACAATGAACATGTGTAATCACTAAATTAAATGCATAATATTTCCTTTCTGCTTGAGTTTTCCAGTTAGAATATAGCACACTCAGAACAACTTATTTTCATGTTTTTCCTACTGTGAAAATCCTTGTTTTCCTGCAGCAAACACGCCTCAGGCACCAGTTCTTATTAAAGCTTCCATACGAAAGTAGGTTTGTAATTTTAAAGGGGATGTCAGCAGTGACCCAAATAAAAAGAATATATTTGTCTTTAGTTTAATTAGTGAATAGATCATTCCCACTTCCATACACCACTGAAAATTTTAGTGGAAAAAGGCTAATCCCAAATCTTCTAGTTGAGGCAAAGCAAGGCAAGAGTCAAGTCAAAATAAATTAAGTTTAATTTAAGCAGTAGAATTAAAGTGTCTAATATAAACAACACTGGTATCATCAAACAAATCTAGAAAGTGCCTGCTATACCCTACAGGGTGACTTTCAAATATTCCATGTTTACTTTTTATGAAGGCAGTTGGAAATAGAGTTTACTACCAAGTCTGCAAGACACTGCCAAATTCACTGGCTAAGCGGATTTGCAATTTTCTGTTGTCTTAGCAATTGGCGGTAAGGCTAACCATCAGACAGCCTGTGTGATAAGCCAATTTGTTCATCAAGGAGATATAAAATCCTGGTTCAACTGTGCCTCACTACACTCTTTGCAGTTGCCTGGCTGTTAGGAATTCATGTCTGGTTTATGACTGGAGGGAAGGATTTGGGTCTTACATTGCAATTACTATCCTCTATCAGGTGTTTTAGATGTTTACAAGACAGTCCCAGAGCTGGCAGTAACCCCAGCCAGTAAAGAAGCACAAATATTTGGGAGAAGACAGCGCAGAGGCTTGCAAAACAATTTGGTTTGGGAAGTAATTGTTTCCTTAAAAGACCCAGCAGTCTCTGGTTAAAGTCGAGGCACATTTTTTCATGGTTAAATATTTAATTCTATCTTGCCAGTCTCTTAACCAGCCTGCTTGGATCCACTCTATCACCTCCAGTTCACTCTTTACAAGGTTGCCTGGGAGATCTCCAAGGTGTACATCTCAACAATGCATGACAGTGCCACCGTCCTGCCTAAAATCTTTCAGTGGCTCTCCACCCCCTTGGATAAACACAATACTCAATAGTCTACCACACTCTGTAAGACCTGGTCACCACCTGCCTATCCACTACATACTTTATCGCCCTCCCCTTGCTCGTTGCTTCCTAGTCACACAGGCCTCTGTGCCCCACTTGTGCTTGCCGAGCTGGCTCCTGCCATTGGATCTGTGCCTGTACTATTTCCTCTGACTGTTCCCTCCCTGATTGCTCCATTAACTACAACTCATCCTTCTGTTTTCTGTTCAAGGATGAGTTCTCAGTAAAGCCTTCCCTGACCTCCCCAATTGAAAGCCTTTTTTTGAGGTTCATTCCCCCACTAACCACCTTCTACCACTTTTCATTGTTGCAAGCAGACTCCTGCATGTGATTATTTGATACCGCTTCCACTAATGATAAGCTCCACAATTGTGTATTTTTACTATTGTTTCCCCTGAACCTAGAAAAATTCCTGAGGCATAGGCATTCAAGAAGAATTTGTTAAATACACAGAGATGAGGTAAAAATATTTTCAGAGGTTCTGGATTACATATGTTTTGTTATACACTGATTGTTACGCCATTATTCACCAGGAAGAAAATGAGCCACTGTATTGTCTAGCATACTGTTTTCAACAATCAGTTGCTTAATGAGAGTTTAAAAAATAGAATTAGTCATCTAGTCAGAATTGTGTTTATACATAGACCAGGAAAATGTTCACAATATTTAGGGTTTTGTATTTTTCTTCTCATTTTGACATTCTGAGTGTGCACTGGTGAGTAAAAAATAAATAGAACTAAATGTCACAGAACAGCAGTATGCATGGCACTCAAATGCTATTGAGTTTTCATGGCATCGCTGCTATTTGTTATGGATCAAGCAGCAGTGCAAAGTGAAAGAGAGAGCCGCATATGGTGTCTGTCCCAACTGCTCAGCTCTGCCATTATCGTGCAACAGCAGCCACGGACAAGACATACATGAATGAGCATGACTCACAATGGTTAGTTTTGATCAGTGCAGATGGTAAGAGCAGAGAAAAAGAATACCAGTTCTTCTACAGAGTAGGTGGCTCTACATAACACCACAGAGCATCTTTACAAAGTCGCTGAGAGGTAGCAGATACTCATGGGTTATACTGACTTAAGAACAACTAATAGTAGAAGTTAAATTTAGTCTTATAGCCGGAGTTGTAAGTGAATAAAGTTTGGGATCTGTGAATCCAAGAGTTAATATATATTTCATAGATGTACAACTTCATTCTCCTCATTTTCTGGGAGAAAAACAAAGCCTGATGAGCTTAAGAAATAAGCCCATCGTCACAGCCCTTTTGAGGGTTAACATCAGCATGAGAGGCCAGATAACACAGTGAGACATTCCTAGATGGTTTCTACACATTAAATATGTACCAATTCTATTAGGAAATGGATCTTAAAAGTTTGTTGAGGTGCTGCCTGGGTGGGATTCATTGGAAAGCCAACCTCTGAGGGTGCTGAAAAGCCACCAGCAGGAAGGTGCCATTAAAATGGCTATCACCAGAACACTGCTCTCTGGGGTGCTGCAGGTGTACACATGAGAAGGTTTATCAGGACCTGCTTACAAGCCACTTGAGGAGCAGCGCTGGGAAAGCCATCCATGAAGAGATGCCATGCCTCATGACTCATAGGGAAGCCACCTGAGTGGGGCTATGGGAGCTATCCACAGGGAGGTGCTGAACCTGGGAACTGGATACCCAAGTTCCAGAGCTTTGGCATGAGGAGGTGCTAGAGGGAAGCCATCCTCTGGGATAAGCAACACCAGTGGCACTTGCAAGGATACTGCTTTCAGAACTTTGCAAGAAGCTGCCCATAAAGACATGACAGGTTCTTCTGGAAACAACTGCAAGGAGGGGGTTAGATCTGAAAAAGAAGCTCTTTCCTCCCCCAATGTCTCTTGACAGCACTCTGGACAAAGTTCAACACCGTGCTGCCCGGCAATGGAGAAATATTTACTCCAACTCCGGCTTTGCATAGCTGGCAATGAAGAGTGGACTTGGAGCTCAGTGGCAATACACTGATAACTGGCGTACGACTTTTTATAACTTGTTAAATAATCTGCCTTGATATGTCAAAATTAATCTCTTAAAATTAATTGCTGAAGAAAGTACAGCTTATCTGAAGACACAGTATGTCTTCTCCTGATGCTAAGAATTATGGTACCTTATTCCCTTACAATTTGGCATCTATAGGAAATCATGTTATCATTCTTAAAGTGTGCATATTTATGTTGGCCCTCATTCCCATTTATATTTTCCCTGCTCTTGATTCTTTGTTCTTAGATGTATTTTACCATTGTTTTATAATATGTGTATTTGAAGGGAGTCTCAGTTGCTCTAATAAATAAGACACAGCCCCTACTTTCCAGAAGTTTATTGCCTGGGTGAGATCATAAGACAAACTCACAATTAGAGAAAAACAAAACACAGAATCTTATTAAGTGATAAATTTTGCAGGACAAAAATCGATGCTCTAGGAGTTCCTTGAAGGGAGAATGTCCAAATTGTTACAGTCAGTAAAAGCTTCCTGAAGACTTAAAATGACCTTTAAAACAAGAAAATAATTTGTTTTGGTTGAAGGACAGCACAGGAGAGGCAGAGAGAAGACATTTCTTCACCCCCTGCCCCCAGGGAGTTCCCAGGCCCAGGGAAGGTTAGAATTTGATAAACAGGCATCCATGGCTCACCATAACTGGGCCCCACCTCCCCTTCCAACATAGTCTTTTTTAGTCTGTTTGAGACCAGTTCTCTACTTCTTTCACTTTGGCTTATCTGCTGTCCAGCACACATCTTATTCATACTGCTATTAGACATTCTTCTCACATCCCCTCCTTGGAAGTCCTCTTTCTCCTTCCTCTTCATCCACTTGAGTGTTGTTCATCACCCAAGACCAACTATTCTGTCCTACAGGGATCGCTCCCTTTTCTGGAATAAGTCATTCTGTACCACTCACTTTTTAAGGTCAGAGCACTGTGTGGCTAACTAGAATAGTAGAAATGCCTAGACCCATCATCAGGATTCAGGTTCAAATCCTGGCTCTCCACCATTCTTACTGTATTCTTTAACCTCTCTCCACCTCTGCATTCTCACTACAAATTAGGGTTGGTGATACCTGCTTTGTAGGGCTGTTGTGAGGACTGAATGGTATAGTACATGTATATGTGCCTTGGAAATTTTGTTGAATGAAGTCACATGTGAGCTATGGCTGTGTGTGTGCTTGTTTTCACCCTATCTAGGGTATAAATTTAGAGATGAAACAATGTCTAGTCATATTCCCCTTAGTACCAAGCACAGTGAGTGATAAGCACATAGCAGCCACTAAATAAACACTAAATGAATGATTAAAATCAAATCAGTTTCTGTATAAATATAAAAGGATCCATCTGCACTGTGTTTGTTATATCCATCTTTGTTTGTACCCATTAGCTGCATCCAAGTTACAATATTAATCACTGCAGAAATTACTGCTGAAAAGCCATTTGAACCGGTAACATTGATCTTTGCTATAGCAAACCCTGGGTTTATAAAAGCAGTTTGGAACTCATGAACTGTCTTTCCAATAACACTTACTTGATTCATTGTACAGATAGCAATTGCTGATAAATGTTCTTGCAACAAAGTACTCAAATAACTGGTATGACTAGGAATGTCAGTCACAGATCAGCCAAGTGGGAGATTTGGGGAAATCAATTTCACCAGTAGCTGTGGAATTCCTAAATTATTTTCCTTTCAAAGTATAAGTTATATCCAGGAGATTGTAAACAAACGTAGGGACAGGGCAGGGTGGGGAAGGGCAGAGTGGAAAGGAGGCAGAGGCAGTGCTGGCTCTGCGGTGAAACGTAAAGAGAGCACGCTGAGGATCGACTCACTCGCACCAGGGACAAATCCCACCATTGACTTGCTTTAGGCCTTCTTTAAACCTCGATATTTTTCTGTATAAACTGGCAGTAATGCAGTTGTCATGGGAATTAAGAGTGGATTTCTAAAGCACCTGCTACAGGGCCCTGTGTGAACTTGGGCGATGAACATCCTGTATGGTAACTCCTCACGGCAAGGTGATATTTGAAGGTTTGCCTGGAGACTTAATCCGTAAAGTTTCTAGCGTGCACGTCCAGAAGGTAAGCCCCCCTGTGTCATGGCCTCAGCAAACACCCATGACTGCAAACCTCATTAAGCGTGTTGCCCAGGACCAAAGACTCAGTGAATAGTTGAGCTGAGGTCTGCTGTATTCAAAACAACCTCTGGGATGGCTGTATTTAACAGTACTCTCCTTCCTACCTCCTCCTCCCCCCAGGGATTACCCATCAGAAATACCACTTGGTGCCCATGGAGTAAGCAGCATTCTATTTGACAGTGTCTAATGAATTCAGTTATGATTGGTCAGGGCCTCTGCTTTAAAGGAAATAATGATCCCTTCCTTGTCCTCATTGGGACACTAAGGTAAAAGCTGTAAATGAATTTGATGAGAGCTGACATTGTATCTCCTGAAGAACTTGACCTCTATGAGATTTGTGTAATATAGTCATGAAGGTTAAAAGAAATTAGGTTTGCGAAGCACTTAGCAGAGTGTCAAGCACAGAGTGATCAATAGTAACAACAACATTATTACAAGAAGTAGTTCCTCTAAGACCAGCTCCAAGAATCTCCAGAAATATCAACCCCATAAGCTGCTATTAAGGGTCATGCATTACTTTAAAATTAAATCGCTTTTTAAATGTTAAAGTGGTAGAACAAATAGAAAACAGTCAGCTTCTGTCAGGTAATTGTGTGACCTTTTATTGTAGGTGGCTGCTTGGGGAAACTGAGTTCTACTGCTGGCTGCATTGCTGCTGTACGGGGGTGGGGGTACCTAGGGCTACCGATTAATGTTACTGAGATTTGGTTTCCATGGGTAAAATGAGGCTGTTAGAATAGAAGTGTTCAGGTTGCTTTCAGCTCTTCTACCACATGATTCTTAAACATGCTATCTTTTCTGCTGGTGAGAGAAGAAAGCTTTGTGGTATGAGAGAGCAGGAACAGAAATAGGGATAAAAGATCTTGAAGGTGAGATTAAAAATGAAAATGCTTTAACAGAGTAACCAAGCAATTTATTTGCTGAGAGGTATGGCTTTTTAAATGCTGCTGCCGACTGCATGACATATTTGCTCGAACAGAGTTCCTGTAGCAAGTTGACAATAATTTGATTTTCTCTGTTGCCTGACACTCTAAATTCTCATTTCTTAGGTTGCCATAGAGCTCTCTCTAGCCAATGTCACTCAGTGAGGTTTGACTGTGCAAGCTTAATATGATGCCAATTTTGTGCAGTGCTGTTTACTCCCTATTCCTTCAAATTAGATGCTTTTCTAGTCCTGAAAATAAAATATCAACAATGCTACTAGACAAGTCTTCAACTCAGTAACCTTTCAAAAATATAGCCCTTCTATTTCTGTCCGCTGAGGACATGGGGATTTTTTTTATGATTATGGAACAATGTGTGCAAGGCAGGGAGATGTGCTGCATGTAATGGGCTGGAGTCTCAAGCTAGAATGGAGGCAGCTTTCCTCAAGGGAGCCTCTAAAAGGAGAAAAATACAGCGTGTGAAGAAAGCTGAATCTTTCACTTCAGAGCAGGTAAAAGAGACCAGACCCTGACATTTCTATATGAGAAAACAGTGCAAACATAGAAAAGGTCCACTCCCTTCTCACCGTTTCCTCCACCAAAAGGAGGACCCTGCAAATTCCACTCAAGATCCCCATTCCCATTGCAAGTCCCCCATAGCTCTCATTAGACGGAAGGCTGTGTCTAGGAGGGCACACTTATTCCCCACTCCTCTCTTCTCTCCCTTGCTTGAGGAGGGGTTTTCCCTCAAAAATCCTGGCCTCTTGCCCTGCCTTTACTCATCTCCAAGGAGGAGGAGCAAGTAACCTGTCTGTGAAGTTGGAAGAGGAGCCTGGCATGCTCAAGGCAGCTTCTTGCACCTCCCAGCCTCTTAGGAATAGCCTTCCTGCAGAGGAGGGACACCTGCTTTCACTGGAAGTCCCCTCCCCCAAGGGGAGGCTGTCTGACCACTCTGTGCCTCCCGGTTAGGAAGGCTGCATGTGGACAGCTAGAAGCCACATTCGCACTTAGATTGCAATTAATGTGAATGCTATTTGATCCCTCCTCTTCCCTACTGTTTGGCCTTACTTCGCATTTTGTTCAGAAGGCACATGGGGAGGAGGGGGTTGTTATTGCTGCTCCCCAATATAAAATTGTAATAGTGCATGTTCTAGGAGAGAACTCTGCTGCAATGTCGTCAGCTATTTCTTAGTGTGAGAGTCAGTTCATTTTTGCTGGTTCCTTCCTTTTCCATTGCATCTCATTCCCCTAAAGTCATGTGCTAATCCATGGAACTGATTATCAAGTAAGTCATCTGTATGACCCAGTGATTAATAAAACAGAAAAATCTAGACCAGGAAAAGATTAGCTTCTTATTTAATGTGTTTCAGCCATCAATTTAACCAGAATAACTGCTTGGAATTGAACCCTGCTCTGGTGGAAATGTGCACTGAAAATAACCCTGTACCTATCTAAACTGGCTGAATAAATCACATAATTTAACTATAAGGAAACATATAATCTGAATCTTCTCTCTCATTTGCATCTGAAGTATAGTAACAGGCACAGTGTAGGGTTAAAGGAGCATGATTTCTCATCTTGCTCTTGTCACAGGTCTGTCAGTGACCTATGATAACCCTTCTGAACCTTGGATTTTTTTCCCATAAACTGGAGACAGTAATAACTACCTTGCAAAATTCTAGAAATATTAAATTAGATAATGCATGAAAATAATATTTATGTTCTATAAGTTTATACACAACTGTGAATTGTTAATATCATAGATAGAAAAACTGAAAAAAAAACCAGAATGTTACACGACCAAGGTCATGTAACTCTGCCCTGTCAAGATGAGAACCCATATTCTTGTCTTCTAGCTTCTTCTAGAGTTTCTCAAAGAGGTTCAGGGCTACTGTTAAATACACATATATTTTTGAGCCAACTCTGGCTCTAAATCACAATATTATAGGCAAGACCTTGCATCTGTATTTTAACAATGAACATGAAGTTTGGGAGCCACTATATCTGGTCCAAAAGTTTTTTTAGCATTTATTCAATGCTGCATTCTCATCAATTATACATGCTACTTGTCTCCTTTACTTGAAAACATCTTAAAAGCTCAGTCAAAACATTTCCTTTTTTATTGACCTACTTGGGTCACTCTAGGTCAAAAACATATCTCCTCACAGTTAAAAAACAATAACTTCCAAATTTCTACAGCCAAACATCTCCAACTCGAACTTTCTATTCTCAGAATGATTTCTATTTTATTTTTCTTGAAAGACAGTTGGGACTCTCAACCTTGTGCAGTGAGTGACCAGCTTGGATAAGAATCATTAAACACAGTGTGAATTATAATAAGCATAACAGGTGAACCCTGATTATGACAAACTCCATAAAACTGCTGCATGGTTATATTCTAATAGAACTGGGTTATAGCAAATGCAGTGCCAGAAATGAGGTCCAGATTTGTGGAACTTGGAAAGCAAAATGGTTGACTCCTAGACTCTTTGAAGTGAATTAGCCAGTGAAAAGGAGTGCTTTGACTATAATACAAACACAAAGGCTGTATCCTGTAGGCTCGGCTCTGCAGTGCTTCGGGTCTTTCTGCAGGGCAGTCTTTCTGCAGGTGCTGAGCACGCAGGGACTTGGACTGTGAGTGAGACCAGGAGCCTTTAGAGTGTGAGCAGAGGAGTAGCATAATGTGACTTTCATTTTCACAGCATCTCTCTGGCTGTGATCTCAGGACTAAGGTAGCAATAGGGAGACCAGTTGGAAGGTTATTTCCATATCTACTGAAAGATGGTGTGTAGCAGCAGGGGAGGGGATAAGAAGCAATCGGCTTCTGGGTATGTTTGAAAGGCAGAGCTCACAGGATTTGATCCTCAAAGTCAATTTAACTGAGCACTGTCCATTTGGAAATGACTGCTCTACAAAACACTTTTTAACAGATCTTTTAAACTACTTTTATTTTTCTGAAACATAATCTTACCCTTAAAAAAATGGAGGCTAGAATAAAATAAATAAATATTACATTAACATAGTCTAACATATGTATTATGTAAAATAATATAGTCAAACAATATATAAACAAATAATCTATTCACATATGCAAAAATATGTAGTCTATACATGTTTTTAGTGCAAGTATATTATAAGCTACATGAGTAGACTCTCAAATTTACTTAATTAAATTCAGTTTTATTTCATTTTGTTTAAAACCATGGTATTCTAAAGAGCTCTAAATATAGCTATTGACAAATATATCTATTAACAAATAGCTATTTTGTATTGCTATGTTCACTTTTTGTCTACAAAGTTTTTAAAATATCCAGCTTGAATTTTCTCCCTTAAACCAGCTATTTGCTCACAGTGTAGCCGAGTTGCCTCCCTTTCTATTTTTCTTATTATCTTGCCCTTCCATTGTCCTCCAAGTTCTTAGGTTTTTAAAGTAATCTTCCACTCACACACATTTCCCCTGGGAAACTTCCGTTCCACCTTCCACACTGCTCACTAGTTTTCTTCATCTTTCCTCCTTTGTTTTTTCTTCAGCTAGCCACCTATTGGTGGACCAATCAGGGCAGGCTATTTCCCTTCACCCAGGAGGCTTATAAAACCATCTCTGCAAACTAACTAGATGTTCCATGATTGAAGCTAAGATATCAGTTGAAGCTATAAATAAAATGCAGCACTCAAAGCCGAAGCAGTGTTTTTCTCTTTGAGTTATTCAAAAGGACACCATCATCTCATCTCTTCTAAGCATTTTTTTATTACATTGCATTTTAATGTTCAATATGACACCCCAAATGAAATGCTGAAACCCCCTGTGGACATTTTATTTTGTATTCCATCTCTTTTCTGCTCGGAATCAGGATATTAGTTTATAAAGTGGCTTCTTCAAATGAAATTAGGGAGTAAATCAGTGTGATTCAGGCATTCACAATTGCATATCAGCCTCCTATAGTGGAAGGATTAAATGTGATTTCAAACAATAGAAGGCAATCCCAGAAAAAAACTATATAGGTGGGTGTATTGATTATGATGTCCTGACTGGGCTTCAGAGTAACATCCCTCAATGAAGATCCACAGATAATGACTTTTATTAGAGTCATGACTACCCTAGGATGATCAACTTCAATCACTGGGCCATCAAAATTTTGCTTTACATTTCAGGTTCCTCCATGTCTATGTTCAAGTCAGATTTCTTTTCTTGTTTTAATAAAATAAATTTGCTTTATGATTGTTAGTAGATTACAATATGTTTGGCTATCACCATTTTGTGTTAATGGCACAAGTCTTAAATTTTCAGTCAGTATTGTTTCATAATTACATTTGTCATGAAAACACAGCTTAATTATTATCTCCACAATTTAAAAAAAGCACAGAGAATTAATCAATCTCTATAAGAAATTTCTTCAAATGTGGTCTATGACTGTCTCACCTTTTTTCGTGAAAATGTATATCTTATACCCACCATGTTATCAAACATTTGGGTAGAAAATGAAATCTTGGTTAAAAGTCGAGGTGGAGAGAAAATTGCTCCAATTTTCAAATGAGTATTTGTATTTTCTTCCAATCTACCACTATATTTTTTGACCTTTACAAGAAGTCAAAATTCTTTTTCTAACCTCTAGTCACCTTCCTCCCCTCAAATATGAATTACAATTAATAATTATTATAGTCAGAATTTCATTAATGGTACCCAACATATAGTGCTTCCTGTGTGGTTTTTGGCAGCATTCTAAATTCATTACTTATAGGAGCATAACCAGGCCTCATGCCAGCGCTGTTATCGCAGTACTGTTATTGCTCCCACTTTATAGGTGAGATCACTTGACCCATCTCATAACACTAGTAAATGATAGAGAACCTGAACTGAACCCAGTGGTCTGAATCCAGAGAAATATGACTTGATGCTTTAAAACCTATGTGACCCCAGATTCATCCCACTGCCCTATCCCTGCCAAGGAAGAGGGTGTGGCTCCAGTTTGAGAAGCAGTGATTTAGCCATGTTTTTAGGGAGTATAATTTTTTATTGTTGTTTAAATACAGTTTTCTGCCTTCCCCCCCACCCCTTCCTAACACCCCAGCTCTCCCCACCTCGCTCCCCTGTTTCCACCCCCTCATTATTGTCCATGTGTCCTTTATCATTGTTCCTGCAAACCCTTCACTGTTCATAGCAGCACAATTTGCAATGGGAGTATAGCTTTTTAAAAAGAAAAATATCATTGAGCACATGGGCGTTAACATTCATCTTTCTATTTAAAGTAGGCACTTTTGGTCCAGGTCGGCATTCCTGCAACCCTGGCCATATAATATTATATTAATAGCAACCCAACACAATAATGACTTCTGACAGTATTGACAATAACTAAATCAATTTTTAAATTCAGGCAATTATGCAGAAAGCATAACCTCTACCCACTTCCCAAAAAGAACAAAGTAAAAATTATTTAGATTAACAAGTCAAAATGCATTGGTATCTAAATTTGACAAAGGTTCTAAATTTTATTCTGCTTATGTTAAATTCTTGTGTGCACAGAGCCACAATTTATATCTTTAAGATGGGGCTAAAACACTACAGAAAGGAAAATGATCATTTATTCAATGCATATTAGATGAAACCATTAGGCACCAATTACCTGTCAGGAACCTTTATAGACCCTGAAGGACTAAACTAGAGTACACCCGCGTAAAGTACAGAAACAACTGCATCCTTGACTCCAGGAATCACAGTCAGGCTAAATATTTAAAATGGGATTTTTATCATTTAAATTTGTATCAGGAATTTTCTATCAATACAAATGCAACAACCACTGACAACAGGACACGTTCTTAGATCGCCAATAATTTGTATTAGTCCCTCACCCCCAACCCAACAGCTTGAAGACCCTGGAGACACAATTATAATATTACAATCTCATCTCTCAGTACACCTTTAGACAGGGCTACCTTTCATACTGGCAGAATTTCACACAACCCTTGTATGCTACATGGATGCTCGCCTTCTCACTCACTGGCTCCAATGTGTCATCTGACCCAGATCTGACTGCCTCTTCATCATTCACGTAGCTCATTTCTCTGCCTATTCTCATCCAGCCCAGCTTGATCCACGACTGCTCCCAGGTTGTGGGTGTGGACTTCCCTGCACCTGGGCTCCTCTGAACCCCATACGACCCACTGTGGGCTGCCAGGCTGTGCCCCTGGGCACACTTCCTGCTGGGAAGGCACCTGGCTCACCATTTGCTTGGCTTCTCTTGCACCCTAGCTGTTCTCCTCATACCAGCCTCACCTCCCTCTCCCACCTCCCGCCTCCCTGGGCTGTAAGAGCATGCACATAAATTAGTATTTACTTGTTGACACTCATGAATATTTCACTCACATGAACACACACACAAAATTTCATTTTTGAAGCCAGGAAACAAAATGAAATCAAAGACATGCTTAAAGGGTAATACATGCTTATAGTCTTGACTAGTTGAAGTTGAGGGGTTTTAATAAGAGATAAGTTTTCTCTTTTATCTTTATTTGAGATACTAAAACAAAGTTTAGAAGAACTAAGTAAATAACATGCTATTCAGATCACCACAGGCAATCGAAAAGGACACTATGTAAAACCAAGTTTGTAAATCTCCAGTCAATTAGCATACCAGTATGAGCAGTAAGTAGACCTCAAAGCCTTTCCAAGCAAACATGGTAATTAAAAACAAATTACTGTGTAGCCTGGATGTGATGCTTTACATGTACCCCACCTGCCAACCAGCAGCTAAATTCATTCCAAGACTGTCTTGTCAATTAGCTGCTTTCCCATTGGGTGACTCAGGCTTTCTGTATGAGCACTTTTTGCAAAAATCCATATCAGATTGGGCCTTTTTTTTTTCTCAGAAGGCAGCAGATCTTCCAGAACATTCAAAAGTGGGTCTCTACCTGAATAAATTCATCCTCAGCCAGAGACTATTCTTTGTACTTCATTTCAAAAGAGGCTGGAGATATTCTCATTTTAACACCAGCATAGAATTTCCAGGTTCCAACAAGTAAAGAATACAATCACATATTTTCCCCTACAAGTAATTATAATTAGGAAAAGAAAAATTAGTCTTTGGGTTTAGACAGCTTCATCAAAGGTCCTTGGAAAAATATTAAAGTAAAATATCTAATTTATTATCCAAGATATAAATGAATCCATAAAATTAGGTCAAGTAAAATGTATTGGTTTATTTTATAATTGATTTTGTACATTATATATAAACATACATATAATATGGACAGAATTTTTAAAAATTAACTGCTTAAATTTTATAGCTGAGGAAATTGAGACCCAAGGCCCTGTAAAGGGGCAAGCAGAAGCAATGCCTAGCAGTCTTTCTACTACACTGTATTCTGAGTGAATTTATGTTTATGTTTATACTCACAATATGTATAGGTTTCAAGTTGCATAAACACAGATCTCTGAATAGCTCTTCACATAAATTTTTATGCATGCTCATCACCTTCTCTAGGGAAAAAGTCAAATCACAAGAAACATTGTCGACAGAAGCACTCTTATATCACAAGAGAAATGAGACCCCCGTTATGTAGATATAGACCATTTTTCTCATTGTAAATTTAAAACATTTAATCATCCATTCAATGAACACTTAACTTAATGTTATCCATATGTCAGACATGTAGACAGTGAATCTTATGAAAGAAAATTATAAGTAGGCTTCAACTCTTGAGACAGAGGCAATTGTCAGCACATCCTTTCTAGTGCTGTGTTAAGAAGGATTCTGAAGAACTATATGAACGCAGAATAAAAGAGTAATTGTGTATGATTTTCACCAGTCAAAATGAGCATAGGAATGGTAGTAAATGTGTGACTTAGAGGACATTTTCTAATGCAGGACTATTCTTCTAGTTCTAATATTCCCATAGGAGATTCTATCTCCAAAACACAGATCTCAGATTCTGTCTCCTATGGTTCTCTTTAAATATTTTTCTGAAGTTGAACAAAAGAAACAGTTGATTGTGAATAATTGCCTGTCTTTGTTTCAACATGAAAAGAAGAAATGAAAGACTCTATGGAGTTGGTGGTAGAGAATCCATGGAGTTAGGGTAGGGGTGGTGGAAATCAGAGCCAATTAAAAACAACTAGTCTGGTAGGGAGGTATTTCTTAAATCTGGGGTTTTTTTATTAGAGCTATAGACCAGGCTAAAAATTATTGCTTCGGTGCTTTAGCTACTGAGACAAACTATGAGAAATAGTTCTGAAAGTTTCTTTTTATAAAACTGTTTTTCTTTTATGATTTACAATAGTGATTCATTAAGAAATTCACTCTTTCCTCAATGATAAATGCAGTCTAATCTTCAAACTTATAACATTTTCTGAGTAACTTTATCAAATCAATGAGTCTTCATCAAAAAGAACTCACAAGTATACATTAAATATGTGTTTAAGGTGGAAAGGAAAGAAAATCAAAATGGTTTTATTATTTTCCTGTTGAAAGGCTTTTGTAATCAGTACAAGCCTTTCAATGGTCGTTTCTTTAATCATTTGGTTGGTATAAAACCATAAGTGACGTGCCCTCAAAATCATGAACAGAAGCCAGAAAGTCAATATTAAGTTCACTGTAAGAATATGATGAATTTGCACTATTGTCTGGTCTCATTATATTTTTTGTCACAAAAATGAGTTATCACAGAACTATAATGTCTAGTATATTCTTCTTTATAACACATTCTTATTCACATGACAAGAATTATGACAAGAGGAGAAAATGGACAAAATTAATCCACCCTCATGACAGAAAATACTGCATCAAATTAACTTGTGACAGGCAAGTATTTTTGTGAAGGCATTTATTGATGGCATCTGTCTTATCAGTCTACCTACATCAGTTCTTTATGTGCCTCATCAGAGATCTAGCATGGGGAGAACCCTGGGAAAAACATCTTCTGAAAATAGTTTAGATGTGAAGAAAAGAAACAGGGTCATTTTATACATGATCTTGGGAGGAAATCCCTAACTAAATCCATAACTTGGATTTTACAGATCCTCTTGAACAAACTCCATCCAAATCTGTCCCATTTTTGACAACTTTCTACTTCTGGATTTGGCAGCAAAAGTTTATTTGCAGATTATATTTTAGGGTACAAAAAACATAGAAACATTTCAAACAGCCATTCATTCATTTCTTAAGGTATATTTGTTTTCTACTTTTGATCTTGGTAGTAATCAATATAGGACATCCTTACGACAATATAGTGCATATCTTTTCACCAAACCAAATGAGCTAAATGAGAAAATCCAACATAAGCATTCTGTGCAAGAGGGAAATAAGATAGAGGATCAATGACAATAGTTGAATATAATTCATACTTGTTCACTTATGAACACTTCTGATAAAGGTAGGCTGGAATGAATGATGTAGAGATTTTCAAAACAAAAAGGTGCAGTGATGTGTGCATGATGAGGCAGAGAGAAGCCACCAGCACAGACCAAAAAGTTATCTTCATGAAAGTTATTTCCTGAGAAGCACTTTTCTAGGAATTCACCCAAGCCCAGGCTCTGGCTCACAGCACTGTAACTTCAGAAACTCATGCATGCTTTCTGTACAAGCAAGTTCTCCCAGACTAATGTGTCAAACCAGAAGGCCAGTTTTTGTTATTGTTGTTGTTTGCATTGCTTAAAATGACCAAATCCCTTTTCAATGACTCATATAAGAAGATAATATGTTTTAATGATTTTTAAATGTACCCAGAAACCTACATGGTAAAAATGTTTCTCTTATCATGAAAAAAATCTGTTACTACCTTTTTGTGTAGGGAAGTAATAGACCTATAGAATTATGACAACTTCCACATCACACCCCTATTAACTCTCATTTGGATACGGATCTAAGTTAGATGATAAATGAGGAAGACACACATGGAACTAATCAGATCCCTGGTGACTATACAACTGCAGACACAGCAGAGCACAAATTTCTTAAGCAGGGTTCTCATTTACTGATGCCTAAAATATCTTTGCTGGTCTTCCTTAACCAGAAAATATAACTTAGTGCAGTATTACACTTTCATACCAGATTGTACACCCATTTGATTTTCTTCCAAGATGAACACAAGTAGCATTTAGCTCAAGTGCCATTTCTGTAGGAAGGTATGAAACAGGTATGACAAATTTATAGAAATGGCAAATGCCAGATTTTAAAAGTAGTGCACAAGTTGTGGTCCAATCCTGGTTTTCAGTTACTGTAGTGTTATTAAAACACACAAATGAGACCTCTACTCTTCCATGTAGGTGGACATTTGCCACTATAATTACCTGTTTCTTATGGGAAATATACACTAATTACCTGACCTAAATTTAGAATGAAAGTTTGGGGGCTGGATTCATTATTCTAGGGACTCTTGTCTGTGCCTAAATGAAAAACTGTAATGACCTAGTCCAATCAAATTGAATTTAAGTGCTTTGGGAATTGCTTAATATTTTAACCAATAGAATAATATATCTTCTAAAGAAACTGGCATATTCATCACAAACAATGTTGAAAACTGACTTATTACATAGGCATATGCTCTGTTAAAATAATTTAAGATTACCTTCCTATTTAAACAAAAGAACATCATGTAAATATGTGATTCACTTGTCCAAATCATTGTTTAGGTATCCATTTGGACAAATTTAGCAATATTTTATCACCAACAATAATGAGGCAGGCCCCAGCATTTATTTCAAATACAGTGAATGTAAAAAAGCCCATTACAGCAATTCTACATCAAGAAAAAACTTTCAGGTTAAAAAATTAGGTGGATTCCATTGAAAACACACATAGATACACACTCTCCTACAATCCCATGAGCCTACCATGATGAAATACTATTTGTCCAAGGAGGAAACAAAATGATTTAATTAAGTCCTTGAATTTTAAATTTTTACTAATGATACAAATGTTGGCCTTCTTCAGCATTCTTACCTCTGCATAATATGTCACTCAGCTAAGGAAATAAAGTAAGATGCCACTATTATTTGTGATACTTCTAGGTTTTCCTATTTTGAGAATTTTTTACATATCTTGAAACATTAGGGACTATTCTGCCATTGGAAATTACTTTTTAATAGAGTATAACTAAATCATTTTCACATCACTGTTGTCTCTAAGATTATGCAGTCTCATGTTTTTGGCTGAAGACAGTGGGGTGTGTTCCACTCAGTTTGGGATAACACGTAATGACTCTTCCTTCTCCCTCACCCTCTCGCTGCCTTGCAGACACCTTTTGAACCTGTCCTGAATCCGATTCCATAGTGTGAGCAATGAGTGCTTGGCTGCCTTCTTCCTTATGTATCTGAACACAGCCTCCCCATACATTTTCAATTATACTGGGACATTCTAGATGAAGAATCAAGATTTTTTTTTAAGATTTCCATATTAAATCCACTCACATTAAGTATTCAGGACATATTACATTTACTAGTGTTAAGGTAACACGTGGTCTCCAGCATCTCCCAATTCTGCCCAGTCTTTCTTTTGCGTCATCTCTAATCTCCTCCTCCTCCTCCTGAGCAACAAGCAGAACCTCTCTCTTACCTAGCAGTATAGCTCCACCCAGATCAAGGACCCTTAGTTCTCAGGTCTCAGCTTCTACCCAGAGGAAGAATCTAATCACGTTACCAAAATCTCTTTACATTCACTTCTCTGAGAGGAATCCTGCTGAGGCTTAATCTTATTACTTTTCTATCATCCTCAACTCCACACACACAAATGATTTTCCTTAAATGTTTATTAAATGAACACTTTATTTAACTTGTGGGAGCTCACACAAAGCTGCTGAGTTTGAAGGAGAAAATTCCTCATACCAACTCCCTGTTACATTTGATAGGAAAATCACTCAGCTTTCCAGCTCTCACTGTCTTCATCCAGAAAATGGGAAAAATAAAATGTAGTTGCATTAAGTCAGAAATCAGCTGTGAGAGAGACAATGAAGCAGTAACTCTATCCACTATTTGGCTCCATCCATGCTACACCCCTTGACACACACTGGTTAAATCCATGAAAAGAATGGATAAATGATGAAGGTTAATGACATTAAAGGTCTCCCAGCCTTTGACAGACAAGTGAGATATTGCTCAGGTGGCCCAGCAAGCTGGTGTGATGACATTTTTAACATTCTCAAAAAAACAAAACTTGAGAAATTAATAGAGAGTGACCAGGAAACATTAAATAAAGAGAGTTGTTCTCTAAATTAAGAGACATAAAGATGTTCTCTAGATGATGATGATGGCAAGAGAGAGTCCAGTCTACTGAGTGAGATCACTTTTTTAAATTTGTTAAAGTATCTGTAGCAAGGAAACAATGAATAGTTTCTTAATTTGATTTGTACTAAATAATATACAAAAGCATTATCATATGCATTTTATATGTATTTGCCCTACTGAAGAATTTATTGCAGAATTTGTTTAACTATATTGGGCCTATTTACAGAAAATTATATTTACATACAAATCTCCAGGAGTATATCTAAAGAATCATAGAGCTAGAAAAATACCTAAGGTCTTTCAGTCTCATTCTTTCATTTCCAACTAAGGAAAGTGAGATGTAAAATAGTTGCATCACCCTGCCCAAAATGTGAATAATAATTTAAGACTCTTGATTGCTGGGCTAGGACATTCACAACTCTTTTTCATCTCTTCCATCAGTGATTCTCAACATGAGCTGCATATTAGGATCAACTGGAGAGAATTTTCAAAACAGCAAAACCCAAGTGTTACCCTACAGACAGACTCTAACTGCATTGATCTGGGGTGGGTTCTGTCATCTACATTTGTTTCAAAGCTTACCTAGTGATTCTAAAATATAGCCAGAGTTGCCCTGGCCAGGTAGCTTAGGTGGTTAGAGCAGTGTCCTGATATGCCAAGATAGTGGGTTTGATCTCTGGTCAGGGCACATACAAGAACCAACTACTGAATGCATAACTAAGTGGAACAACAAATTGATCTGTGTGTGTGTGTGTGTGTGTGTGTGTGTGTGTGTCTTTCTGCCCCCTTCTCTCTCTCAAATTAGTAAGTTTAAAAACTAAAATAAAATATAGCCAGAGTTGAGAACGTCTTTTTCTTTTCTGTATATATTGCTGGGCAATTTACCCCTACCTTCATGGTACTGAAGACTGGAAGCAGAAAGCGAAGGATACGCATTGTGATGAAGTTTACCCCACCATCTTTTGGAGAGCATACCGAATGTCTGAGCCCTGATCTGCTTGTTCTCAGATTATGCTCTCACTGAGCTCCATCAAAATATGTTGTCACTAAAATCAAATGTTATATTTCTTCTCTTAATTCAGAGAACAATAGTAGGCCAATGCAATAGCATGTTCTCAATTTAGTTTTTCTCCTGTAATTATTTCTAAGTCTTTGACAGACATTACAGAGTGTTTATGCTAAAATCTAGCAAAAGATGATATCTTATTAAGCACACAATTGTTAACTTAGTTCCTTTAAATTTAGCAAAGCAATGTTTTGTAATTTTGTTTATTGTCCAATAAGTATCATGAATTTCAGATGTCATACCACCTAAACGTGAGAATCACTAACTTAACCCCTTAATCTGTACCTCTACTTTATTTCAGTTTCCAAATCTAGATATTCTATAGTTCTTTGGACTAAAACAATATTAAAAATCCTAGATAATAAAAAAGATATTTACTAGATTGATTTTATATTCAATAATCTGTTTGGAAATCAGGTTGGTCAAAAAGTTTGTTTGGTTTTTCCATAAGATGGCTCTAGTAGTGTTTAGTTATCTTTAACTTCATTCAAAACAATTTTGCTGAGTCATATTGTGACAGCTGTCATATCTGCATGCATTTAAAAAAACTTATCAAAATTGGTGAATGTTTATGTAGCCATTTTAATATTGAAAAGAAAAGAAAATAAGTGATATTTTCAGCATAGTATGCTTTATTACTTCAAGAAAGGTAAAAATGCAACTGAAACACAGAATAAGATTTGTGCAGTGTATGGAGAAGTTGCTGTGACCAATCGAGCATGTCAAAAATGGTTTGTGAAGTTTTGTGCTGGAGATTCCTCACTGGATGATGCTCCATGGTCAGATAGACCAGCTGACGTTGATAATGATCAAATGGAGACATTAATTGAGAACAATTAATTTTCTACCACATGGGAGATAGCCAATATACTCAAAACATTCAAATCAATAAAGTTATTGGTGAAAATGAAAAGTGTGTTTTACTTTATGGAAAGAAACCATGAGGACTTTTGGCCAACCCAATATTTTAATTTTTTATTCATAATTTTTTTCAGTTTTGTCTCATTCACTTCATCTTCCCTCTAAAAATCCTAGTTTTGCTAAAATTCTGAAAATAAACTGGAGTGACTAGATAAAAAGCTAAGCACATACTACTCTCTGAAGTTAAAAGTGAAAAATGGCTGGTTTGGTGAACAAAAGGCAGAAATTGAGCATAGTGCCTAGACGGAGAAAGATGATGTGAGAGCTAAGACACAAGGCAAAAAGGCAACCATCTTAACATTAGCCTATTGTCAAGATCAAATGACTTCCTGTGTCTCCTAGGGGCTTTCTTATATGATTAGATCTCATGCTAAGCATTACCCTGATCATCTTCACAACCACTGAATTCGGCAATAAGCTGGTGTACCAGCTGCTTACATTACAATTCTGCAAATACCACTTAAAATTTCTTGTTCAAACAATTATATAAACACTCTTTTGTTGGATGACTTTCAAAGTTCTGTAATTCTATCAAAATTTACCTTTCTTCCCTTTATTTTCACTCCTGAAAATAAAGGGGTCAAAGTCACAGAGTCATAAGTAGCAGTCAATACTTTGGCCAGGACTTTAACTTAAACCAGTCTAAACTATGTTCCTCCCACATTCCTAGAGACCTTTATAAAGGGGTGATGTTGTGGTTGTGGTGGAGCTTGAGATGGACTTGGAAGTCCATCAGAGTTGAAAAAAGGGGAGAAAAAAATTGAGCTAAAATGGAACGTATGTCCCTGCACCACTCTCAAATGAGCCTGTTGTGAAGATAACATATTATAAGCTATGACTCTTGTCCTGGCTATAGCCAAATGATCTAGGGATGGGGTGACACAAGCTGGACCAATCAGAGCCTTTCCCAGGGTATATACACTTGTGACCCAGAAAGTCAAGTTGGGTGGTTGTTAGCCATATTTCCCATTGTGGAGAATACATCTAGCACAGAAATAGAGAGTGATACCAGCAAATAGAGAAATGTAAAACTGAGAGGCAGAGAGAGAGTTCTGGGGGAGTTAAGTCCGGGGACTCATATATTTCTATGGCCTAACTGCTTTGTGATGCTTCCCACAATATTGTCATTCTATGAAACAGCCAAGAATATTTTGAATTTTCTTCTGCTTAAGCCATGTCCACTTGAGATGATGACACATGAAATGAAAACAATTTATGCTTTACAACATGAGATGTTGCAAATGACAGATGTGACTGAGTCTAGTAAAATGGGAGAAGAGCAAGAATCCCAAGATCCTGAGCTGAGCAGGTGGCGGGCCTTGATTCATTGCAGCAAGGCAGTGGGTTAAACTATCATGATTGGCTTTCAAGCACAGACTACATACTCACAAAATATAGCATAACTGGGGACAAGAAACCAAAATTTAAGGAAACTGGAGAATGTTGGCTCTTATAACCTTAAGCATGGTACTAAAAAAGAAAAAAAAAAAGCCAGTGCAAGCTGGTCCACTTGAGAACAGTGGAAAATAACAGGAGGAGTAAGGGAAATGCTTTTTATGTAGATATTTTGGACCAATGAAGAGTAGGTGATCATATGTTTTATGAATAAAAGAGAAAAAATATATAATCTCACCCTAAAGGTGGAGGCTAATCAGGAAACTCTAAATATTAGAAATGCAGGAAAGAGAGCTGAGAAGAACCAGGGGAAGCCTCATCTTCCTTGTGCCTCTAAGTACATTACTCTATATAAATAATACCTGTCTGTCAAAGAAAATGATGCTTCCAATTGGACAGCAGACTTGGAGCAGTGGTTGACTTTCTAGGACACTTTAAACCTGCCCAGCCTCATCCGTTCTGAGTCTGCTCATGTTTCATTGGGTTGCTAGGTACCAAATGCACTCCTTGACACAGTGCTTATGAAACAGAAGCCCAAAGAGCATGGATGGCCTTGACTTTCAAAGGCAGATGGGATTTCAGTAGACAGAGATGGGAGCATAGAGAAGGACAACCAAGTCAAAAAGTAGGATGTAAAACTCCACATTTTGCAAGAAAGGGTGTGCTAAACTAGTGTCACTAAGCAAGATGCACATGTGTAGGAAGCATAGGAAATTATGGTTGGCAACATTATTTAGGGCCAGACAGTATTTTTCAGAGGCCACTCAGAGGTCTCTTTTGTTTACTTTTGGCCTCTTCCCTTCTTATTTGCAAAGTTCATTGGACACTGACTGCTGGATAAGTAGAGTGTTGCTGTAATTCCTTAGTTCTGAAATAGCATAACACATAGTTCCCTTTACAATAAATTCCTAAATTCTTGATGGTGAAACATATTTCCTACAACAGAGCTGGTCATGTAGGATTCTTCGTAATTAAATATCAACAGAGTAATGTAGTTGTCTCTGTCTCACCTACTACCCACTTCTCCAAACACTAATAAAACACACAAAAATGAGTACATGTAGATTAATTTTTAATGTAATAATAAATGGCCTTTGAAAATATGTATATAGCTATGTGGTTTCAATGTGGTAGCCAACAGTCACACGTGGCTATTTAAATTTAAGTAACAATTTAGTTTCACAGGCACACTAACCACACTCTCAGTATTTAATTGCCACAGGTGGCTGGTGGCTAGTGTCTACTGTATCATACAGCACATGACAGACTATTTTCATCACCAAAAATGTTCTGTTGAACAGCACTGGGTTCCATATCAATTATTTAGAATGATCTAGCAACTATAAGTCTCAGTAAAATGCTCTGAAATCTTGTTCCATAAACAAGTAGCCTCCTCCAGCTTATGAGTGGTAGAGGGACACAGATTTTTAAAGGGAAATTGAGCTGTGGGGGAAAATCATAAAAAAGAACAGTAAGATTGGCATTAAAATAGCTAAACAAGGTCAAGACAAGCTTGATGCTGGTTTGATAGTATTTCAGATTTTTTTCAAACTTCCTCAGGTCTTTTCTCAGCTAGAGTCTTCAGATTTGGCTGTTGTTCTGAAACCTCCTTTAGTATCCCTTTCTTATGTTTTCTAGTCACAGAAAAGAAATACAAGCATTAGGATAGAGTGCCATAAGAGGCTTGGACTGAAATCCAGATCCAAAAAATGAACAATCATTTCCTCTTTCCAATATCTAAACAAAACCAAACCTATCACATCACCAAGTAGCCACAAACCTCCGGTGTGGGGTGATAGAGAGGAGGGTTGTGGAACCACCAGCAACCAGGCACCTTAACTTTAAGGTACCACCACTACAACGGGACATTTTATCTCTGCCCTTAAGATCATTGTTTTCCTATGAACAGGAAATTTCCTCAGGTTCTGTGAGATCCAGAACATATATCAGAGATAGAAACTGCAAAAACACTTGAGCAACCATTATTTGCTTCTCCTCTTTACTTTCTCTCTGACTGTCTTGTCACTCATGCTTCACTACCTGGTGAGCTGGGATCTGAACATTACAATGAGCCAACGTTTTCTTTTATAGCATAATGTTTTAAAATAAAACAACTTCTTAGAGAAATAATATCTGCATACACATCGACAATCACTGCTCTCTCCAGAAGCAATGCCTTTAGTTTTGCTTAACCTCAACTTTTCAATATGACAGTACAACCAAGAGCTTGTGACATCGTCACATATTTGATTAAAGATGCAGCCCCTTTATAGTGCATTCCCAGTAAGATAAAATATTCAGTAGCATGATTTCTACACACTAAATTTTCAACAGTATGACTTATAGCTGGCTCATCAGCCACAAAAGCTGAATAATAATCAGAGTTAACTTCCATATTTCTAAAAGGAGGGCACTGGTGTTTCCGATCTTAATTCTTCAGCTAACATTGGTTAAAGAGGTGATTATATCCCACATTTTACAGTGCCATCAATATTGCAAATAAATGCACAGCACAATGAAAATATTTATGTGTGGTACTATCCAGAAAGATATAGTTAAGAAAAATATGGTAAAGTATAAGTAACCTTGACAAATTAGGCTTTCTTGAAATACTTCCCAGGCTGTGCCCAGACACATAAATAATTCACAGAGTCCAGCACTAAATACAAATGAAGAACATTTGTTATTAATCCATCTCTTTTTTTTGGCCACAGCATTATTCTCCCATAATGAAACTCATTGTGAACCACTTTCTGTGCTCTATGCCATTACTTCCAAATTTTAAAATGTCTAATATATGCAACCAACTATGCCTAAAGATGCAGTGTTTGTTTGTAAGCAGTCCACAGGGCTGTTGCAACACAAAGTCATCATCAGATCATATATGACAGATTGATGTTTAGAAAATTAAGGCCACCTGGGAACTTTTAATACAGACTGATGAATCCATTAGTAAATATGACAAATGTGCCTTACCTAAGGGTGGAAATTATTCAATTGGTGAACACTTAAACTCCATTTTCAAAGTTAAAAAGACACAGTTTATTATTTAAATACATGTGAGAAAATGGATGGAAAAAATAGGAATCAATGAACTTGGACCTTGTTCCTAAAGCCCTCTGATTGAAAATCAGAAGACTCAACTTTAAAAAGAAGGAAATGAATAGGGTGACTTGGCTGATTTCTGGAACAGGCAGTTGATTAGTTTTGTTGGAAAGGGTCATCAAAGAACATGTATGAAGGGCCCATGGACAAAGCCTAAGGGGGGTAGGATTGAGTGTGGGAGCTGAGGGGGCGGGGGGCTGGGGTGGTGGGAAAATGGAGACAACTATATTTGAATAACAATTAAATAAATGATAAAAATAGGTAATGTTACCATCTCTTTATTTGTAACTATTAGTCTAAAATTTTTCTTATCTTTCAATATCATATATCATATATATATATATATCTTTATATATACATATACATATATATCTCCAAAGCAATTTTAAATATCTCCAATAAAGTGGGAAAAAATCATAGGTGATAAAGAATAGAGGGACAAAAAAAGGATGGAATGAAAAAGAGATAATATGTAAAATTAGAAAAAGAGAAGACGGCAGAGAGATAAAGTAGGAAAATCATGTGATATACGAACTCATCCACACAATAGTCCTTGAGGGGAACAGAAGAGAGATAATTACTCTTTTCTTATGCTGTATGAGATACAGGAATGGAGTAAAAAATACACCTGAGTTTGAAACCCAAATTTCCTTATTGTTAGTTGTATCCTTGTTCAGTTATGGAACCTGACTGAGAATAATTTCTCACAAATGTTAAACAGATAAGATTAAGTTGTAAATATGTTTTCGAGGATAAAATTAGGCAGCCTATGTAGAGCCCTGGGCACATGGCAGAAATTCTACAGATGTTAGTTCCCATGCCAAGTTAACAACTGGAGAAACTTGACTTGCCCTCTTATGGTACTGAGTGAAAATTTCTTTTGGATCTATTCCTAGAAGTGAAATCATTAGGTTAATGTACGTGTTTTTTAAATACTTAGTCTAGGTAAGTCCTGCCAGTTTACCTGCTGTTTTGCACCACACTCTTCACCCACAAACAGTAAACAAGTGTTCCAGTCCTCACATCCTGCTGAGTACTGTACTTGACCTATCTTATTTATCTGTGCCCCAACTTTAATAAAAAACAGGGAATTCCTTTCTCCAACATGCAAATTAGAAAACTGGGGCACAAAGAACTAAATAACTTTCCCAATTTTAAAGCTGGTAGTTGCAGAGACAGGGTCAAACCTAGGTCATCTGTTCCCAAAGCTTTCTTCTTTTTTCTTTTTTTTTAAGATTTTATTTATTTATTTTTAGAGAGGGAAGGGAGGGAGAGAGAGAGAGAGAGAGAGAGAGAAACATCAATGTGCGGTTGCTGGGGGTCATGGCCTGCAACCCAGGCATGTACCCTGGCTGGGAATCGAACCCGGGACACTCTGGTTCCCAGCCCACTCTCAATCCACTGAGCTACGCCAGCCAGGGCCCAAAGCTTTCTTTTCATTATTACCTCCGGTGTAAAACCTTCACACAGCTCGGCCCTGGGAAGGAACAGCAGTCTGAACCACAGTGCTCTGACCCACAAGCTCTTTCCTAAGTCCACACTTCCCTGACAGAAACTGCACTCTAGACCTGCGTGACATATTTGCAGAAGAAATTTTGAGAAAAATACATTGTGATTTTTTACAAGGCACAAAATTTAAACAGAGGATAAGCATTTAACCAACTCAAGAACACACCCTGTGAGCACATGTTTGGGCAAGCAATTTCTAGATGAAATTCTGGGCAGAAATTTAGTTGAATAAGAATTTTTGTCTTGAAGAAACAAAACATATATTCCTAGAAATTAGGAAAGTATTTAAACAAATATTTAATCATTCTCTTTTACTCCAAAAGTTCTTCTCCACTTGATCTTAGCCCAAAGACAGAGAAATGATTCAAAAGTTCTCCCAGCACCTTCTTTGCTGTTTCTGCAGATGGAATCTAGTTCTCGACATTACTAAATCAAAGAGAATTGCCATTTAGGGAGATTTTAAGCAGGGACAGAGGAAGGAGGAGCAGTAATGGGAGCAGTCTCCTTTGCCATCCCCTCTCTTCCCCCTGTGCAGGCAGCAATAAAATCAATTTTAAGAAAAGTCAGTTTTCCTTTTATTATCATCATGCACTGGCAATTCTAAAAAATTGTCAGTAATAAAGCATTCAACCTCACTCACATGAATGAACCTAAGATACTGCCATATTTCAAAGATAGAAATTAAAATTTGACTTTGGAGAGCCCTGTTTTTGTCCTTGTTCACCACTTTGATGAATAGCTTAGTTATTAGGGATACAAGTATTCTTCCATTGTTCTTGCGCAATCCCTCACATGAGGAAGAAATGTTGATGTGTTCCATTGCAAAGTGTAAAAGCCAACTTCATTGGAGGGAAGTGTACAGTTCTACAGAGATATTCTGTCAACTTTTTTTGTTACCTCTCATTGAGGTGGGATATAAAGAGAAAATAGATATGAAGTTTTCCCAGTAGAGGAAAGATAAATTGTGGGTAGGCTTAGGTAGATAGCTGGGAAAGGGCATAGATAATAGACTTCAAGAACTGTAATATCAGCTATCTGGTTTTAAAGTTGCCTACTCCATACTTAGGGAAAATTTTTTTCAGAACACTATAACCTGATGTTAGCAGCATCTTGAGCAAATACAGAGGGGTCCATGTCCACACAGAGAATGAGAGAGTTGAATGAGTTCCTTCAGAAACATGGAGCAGTAATTATCAGGCAACAAAAGGTCACTGGCAGAAAAATTTGGAATTTTTTGCAAATTTTGGAAAGCGTCCAGGAACAAGAAGGATGGATGTGGAACATATGTAAGCCTGGGAATCCCGCTATACAGCTATACACCTATAGGGACAGTGACACAAAATATAAAGAATAAGTGATTGAGTTGAACTTGGAATGTTCATTTCTTTTCAAAATTTGACCAATATTCATCACTAGCCAGTTGCTTTCTTTGTAAAAATTTGTCTAGATCTAAAAATCTTCTGAGAGAATTCCAAAATTTGAGTTTAACAGCAGATACTCACTCATGCTTTGAAATTTTTCACAATTTCCTAAGACACACAGGAAGGGAATCTTAAATTCACACGATGAGGACATGAATTGCTACCTGTATAATAAAGGAAAGGATGACCCATTAAAAGCAGATCTTGAATGCATTCATATTATAACTATGAAACGAGGCAGACCACGCTAAGTGCTATGAGAAATTGTAAGTAATCACAAAGGATTCCATGGCAGAAGGAGACTGGAGCTGGTCCTTAGTAATAGATAAGTTATCAACAGGGAGAGATGGTGGTGATGAGCAGAAAAGGAGAATCTACATAAGGAAAACTGTATTAGTAGATACAGTAGGAGACTTTTTAAAAATCAAATGTTTTTGAAGAATTATCATTGTAATTGTACAAAAAGAGGGGCAAACAAGGCTAGAAAGGTTGGTACAGTCACACCATAGAAGGCCTTGGAGGACAAGCTGAGTGATCTGCAGAACGGTCAGTGTGGGTGTACAACCCTTAAGAATTATAAAGGTCAGTTACTACAAATTTATCTATTTTTCATGCATCTAGATTTTTCAAAAACATTATCAATAATGGCAAGTTCATAGACTAATTCTGCAAAGTATGCCACAGTACTTTGCATTTTCTATCAAATTTTAAGCAATAAAAAAAGGCTGCAATTAACTAAAATAGTCTTACCTGCTGTAATGAATGATGATTGCGGTTCCACTGAATACACAAAATAATGTGGGGATTCTTTTCCTAAGCTAAGGAGAAAAACCTACACTTAAATCTAAGGGGGAATATGCATTACCCTATGGCTATGGGGCGTATTTGTCACAAACACTAAGCATTTACAGACCCCAAATGCCCAGTGTTGTTTTTCCAAGTCCCCAATGTACAATGCTTTTCCTGCAGTGCAACACATATAAGCTGCTTAAATCAGCTTCTGACATCGCCTTGACTTCAAACTGGAGGCTATGTGAGGCTCAGCAGATGGCAAAACTTACCCAGGTCTCTAAGTGTGCATTCAGCATAAGGTGGTCATATGTTCTCTTGGACTGGACTTGGCTGAAATCTTCCATTGGAGAAAAATACATAGTGTTCGGTTTATGGTGATGAACATGAACTCCAGCTACTTGAGCTATGTCTTGCTTTTTTCCTTTGGCAAAGATTAAGAGAACAATTACAATGGCTCACCTGCCTTTTAAGCAGGCTTAAGAAAATTGGAAGTCGATTAATTGCTTTGTGACCATCACTAAATTTGTCTAGATTATCCAAGATCTTCTTATCATTCCAGATTCTTTTATTTCTTTATCTGAAATTCAGGTCTTTATTTTTTTAATTTCCTCTATAAAATACAAATTCAAAAAAATTAGCAGTAAAGACACAGTTTCAATAATAAGAAGAGGGAGCTGATACCTATGTACTGGATGGAAAAGGAAAAAGATGAATAAGACAAAGTATGAAAGAGCCAAGCTCCCCAGTTTACTGTGGAACAATGATAAATTCTCCAGTCTGAAGTTCAAGGCTTTCCACAGTCTAGGCCCAACTTGTCTCTCCAGACCTATTTCCGTATGTACACTATGATCATTCAAACTGGACTACTCCCTATTTGCTCACAGTAAGCCGCTGGGATTGTTCCCCTATCTTCTCACTTCCTATGTTGCCTCACCTTAGTCCCTTTGCACAGGCTGTTCTCTTTTCCAGGAAGGACTTTTGTCCCCACCCCAACCCATCTCTGCAATTGTAGGCAAGGCTAGAATATAGAGTTCATCATGGATCTGAGGTGAAGCAGAGAAGGGAGTGGTAAGAAGAGACATGGATATTGTAGCCAGAAGGTAAAAAAAAAATGTGAATCTTACCCAAGGGAACTTAAACTTTTCCCCTAGGCCACTGTTTCATAAAGTATCAATAGAACAATCTGCACATGAACCCTCTGGAGGCCTTTTGTAAAAGGCATATTCTTAGGTCAAGACACCCTAAATTAGCACCTCTGAGTATGAGACCCAAAGCTGGTCTTTCAATAGCCAACTCGGCTTAGCCTTAGGCGATGAGTTAGGTGATTTTTTTCTGCATGAAATTCTGCATGCTATAGGTATCTAATAACTGCCAGCCTATGTATAGAAGGAATCGTCTGAACAGCAGAATGAGGCTAGAGAGCACAGGGAAGAGACTAGAGGCAGAGAGACCTTTAGGAAGTTGCTGCAGCCGTCACTCTCAGCCGCTGTCTTCTGAAATCTCCCTCCTTCCTGGCTTCATGGCCTGACTGTTGATTCACCTGTTACACCTGCATGTGCCCCTCTGAATATTTCACACTCCATGTTCATCCTGTTTTTCTGGCACCTGCTTCATTGTTAACGCTTCTTCAGATTCTGTCTGCCATCTACTTCTCACATAGCCTCCTTAATACTTCATCCACTCTCTTCGCTTAAAATACCATCCATACACTGACACCCCATAAACGTACATCTCAGAACAGGAAACCTCCATTTTCAATGACCTAATGAGATGATCTACCTAACATTTCATGGGTGTGTCCAAAATTCATAGTCCTTCCTGTTTTTATATCTACTTTTCTTTCTTTAGTACCTATTTTACATATAGAGGGATAGAGAAATCCACCTTGCACCCCAAGCCAGATACCTGAGTGTCTCACTCCCAAGCTTCCCTACCTCCAATGCCACATAACGCCCCCCCAACAGTTTGCTTTTGGTCCTTTTACTAAAAATTATTTCTTCAGTCTCTACCATCCTCTATGTATCCATCCTTATATCTTTGATTCAGACTCCAAATCCTGAGAAAATTCCTATCTTTTCCCCAACCAAAGAAAAGGACAAATATCACACACATGACTGAGAAACATGAAAGAAATTCCCTAACCAAAAATAATTGAGTGTGAAATGTCCCTATTAAAAAAAGAAAACCTTTAATTTAAGGCTTTTAATCTACATAATTTATTTGCCAGAATGTAAATTCCTTTTTATTCCAGCATTCAAATTGCACCATGCCAGAATTAGAGCACTGGTGGAGTGTCCTCAGCTTGCCATTATCAGGACACGATGTGTTCTCACCAACACCAACACCTCAATGGTGGTGTGGAAGGGAAACACTGAGGGCAGCTGGAACTGACTCAGGCCAGCTTCTTCCCCGCACCAGTGTATCTAAACAATGATTTGTAGAGAGAAAAAAGAAATGTGCATGTACACATACATACATATACATACATATATAAAAGTTATGCATATATAACCAATTATATATTCACATGCATATGTATATATAAACTATAAATAATTATACCTACATATAAATAAACATATATATACACATAAACAATTATGGTCTCCTCCATCTGTTCTTAATTAAGACTGAACTGAGTCATGATGGTGGATTTTACTGCAATTTGGGTTTCTAAGACCTCAGCTGAAGATATCTCACTGTTACTGGATTAAGTGAAGTCTCCCGGAAGCTTGGGGGTTTTCCTCACTCGCATTTCAGGGGAGTGCTAGAGACCACCATGCACAGGCAAGCACACATCCACACAACACAGGAATCCCAAAGGTGGCCTCTTTAACTCCACAAGAGAAATGAAAGACGTTCTAATACCGTCTGAGCCATGTGTAATTTCAGCCTTTGTGTGCCACTGAATGGTGACCATGACCATGGCTTTGACCATACTCACTAACAACACTAATAACAAATGCTTTTCTTTAGTTTCTTGTAACCTCATACAAGAGATGTCACTTGGTCTTCTCCCAGAACCATATGCAACAGATGTTATTTCAATTCAGAGGCAGGGAAACAGGTTCAGAGAAATTAAGAAATTTCCTAAAAGCACACACCTGGTGAGTGCTAAATCTGAATTACGTAAAGTCAAAGCCGTCTTTTTCAATTAGCTATGCTACTTTTGCTGTTCTATGTCCTGTTAATTGTTTTCCTCTGCTAACCTTGTGATAAAAATGCTAACAAGTATCAGCAGTGCTTGTCCCATATTTCAAGTACTCCCAGGAGGATAAGGTGGGAAGAGGGTAAGTATGTCGTCAAAGGCAATATTCCTTGAAATTAATTTCCTGTATGATTCACAGAAGGATATACTGACATAAGGGTTATGCCTTTAATGGTTTTTCATCAGACAATTATTGGTAATTAAAAACCCAGTAGGAATTAGTTTAGTTGATTACTTTCTAAGGTGGCAGTAAGCCGAGGTCCAAGATGAAATTTAAGTTGTAAATTAGGGAGACCTAGACCTTCAGAGTCCAAGTATAGAAGAAAGGTGGAAAATGTGAATTCTGGTAAAGTGCAAGCTTTAAAAGTGTTTTCTTCTCCTAAAATAATCATCCTTAAATCATAGCCTTAAATTCAATTTGTTTCATTTGCTTATATTTTAATATATAAAGTACAGGTTAACTTGGTCAGGAATTTTATTTGGATTCTTCATTCTGCCTTAAAAAGAAGAGTGTGGGGGAAAAAAGAGAAAGGAAAATATTGGCTGCACTTACTTCTCACACATTCAGCACATGCTGTTATAGAAAGATGTGCCCAGGAGTATGAATCTGCAAAGATTCATAAAATATGCCATTTGTTTTGTTAGTATTCCTTCAGACATAGATCCATTAAAGAGTGTGTACTTGGTCTCTTCTATAAACAAAATATGCACACATTTTTGCTGCTTCCAGATTTCCTCCATAAACCCTTTTTCTTCTCCCTGTTCTCCTTCCTTAATCTCCTTCTGTATTTCTTTTCCTCTGTGTTCCTGTGTGTAGGACTTAACTTATTGGTAATCAGAAAACAAGTTAGGGGATCATGTCAGTGAGAATGTTGGAGTAAGAACCACTAAAATTTTTGTCTCTTATAAAAGCAACTAAAACACTAGCAAAAAATTGTCAAAATCTTAACCTCTCAGAACTCTGGAAATTAACCAAAGCCTTGAAGCAATCTAGGCAACTTTTATTCAAGAAAAATTGCTGAATGTTGGTGAGGGCAGTTTGCTTTGTAACATTTTATCTTGTCCCATTCTTATTACCTTCTCCCTAGCTCTATAGTGGCCTAAAAAATCAATTGCCCACAACTACAGTGTACACGTGCAGCCTAGCAGCTACTAGAAGGGTCAGAACAGAGCTGGAGGGCTTTGAAAGCCTACTCTCAGAAAATTGTAACTATTTGACATGTCTGGCAATTATTTAGGAAACCCTACACACAAAGTGTGTCTTCATGTGACCTGACTTAGAGCTCACCCATTGAAAACAGCCTCCTTCCTGGGCATGTTTGTCAAACTCAGCAGTGTTGTTTAATATCACAACTGCTGAAGTGGTGGTAACTGTTGAGGCAAACATCAAATTAATAAAAGAAAAAAAAACTTAAAAGAAAAAACTGGAGAAGAATGTAGCAAGAAGGTGAAGAAATTGAAACCATGGTCATTGGTAAAAATATAAAATGGTATAGCCACTTTGGAAAACAGTTTGGCAGTTCCTCAACTGGCTAAATATAATTACCTTATGACCTGAAGTTCCAGTCCCAGGAATGTACCCAAAAGAATTGATGACATATGACCATAAAGAACATGTACATGAATGTTCATAGCAACATTATTCTCTTTTTTTACATTCGACACTTTTGTACTGGTTGTAGGCATACAGCACCACAGATAGAAAGTCATACAGGTTACAAAATGTTCCCTGCAATAACTCAAGTGCCTGCATGACCACAAAGATAGTTATTACAACATTGTTAACTGCATTCCCTGTGCTTTACCTTATACACCATGCTTATTTTGTCACTATCAGTTAGTATTTTTTAATCTTTTCACCTTTTTTACCCACCCTCCCCAACACCCCTCTTGTCTTACCTCTGTTAATTTGTTTTCTGTATCTATAAATCTGGTTTAATTCTGTTTATTTTATTTTTTTAGATTCCACATATGTGATATCATATAGTATTTGTCTTTGTCTGGTTTATTTCACTCCCCTACATCCACCCATGCTGTCTCAAATAGTGATATTTCATTCCTTTCTTTGGCCAAGTAGTTTTCCATTGTATATATGTACCACCACTGTTTATCCACTCATCTACTGATGGGCACTCCGGCTGCTTCCATATCTTGGTTATTGCAAATAATACTGCAATGAACATAGGCATGTGTGTGTTCTTCCAAATTAGTGTTTTGTATTTCTTCAGATATACACTCAGAAGAATCACTGGGTCATCAAGCAGTAACATTTTTTTTTTGAGGAAATTCCATACTGTTTTCCACAGTGTAGCAATATTATCTTAATAGTCAAAAAGTGGAAGCAACCCAAATCCCCATCAGCTAATGAATAGATAAACCAAATGTGGTGTATATATACATTAGAATATTACCCAACCCTAAAAAGGAATGAAGTACTTATATATGCTGCAATATGAATGACCCTGGAAAACATTATGCTAAAGTGATTCAAGCCAGACCCAAAATACCACATATTGTATGATTTCATCTACATGAAATATCCAGAATCGGCAAAGACATAGAGGCACAAAGTGGATTAATGGTGGTCAGAGATTGACAGCTGTGGGGAACTGAAAGTGATTGCTAATGGATATGGGATTCTATTTTGGAGTGATAAAAATGTTCTGGAATTAAATAGTGAAGATGGTTACACAGCATTTTGGATATACTAAAAACCAATGAATTGCATACATTAAGAGGATAGATTTTATAGTATATAAATTATATCTCAAAAAAACAAACCAAATAAACAAATAAATAAGTTAGAGTCTTGATTAAATGTTATCACCTGAAGAAACAAAGAAAAATGACAACACAACATGTGGGAACAAACACTGGATGCAGAGCGAGTGGAACTGAGTCCTAGTACTTGTTCTGTCACTAACTTTTTAAGTTGCCTGTACCAAGCTATAACCGCTCATTTTTCTAAAAACAAAATAAAGATATTTGACTGTAGAATCAATTTCTATCAAATTCTATGTAGTCTTTTAAAATATATTTTATTGATTATTCTATTACAAATGTCCTATTTTCCCCCCTTTGTGCCCTTCTGCCCTGCACCCTCCCTCCCACACACATCCCCCCACCTTAGTTCATGTCCATGAGTACATGTAAGTTCATCAGCTTCCCCACCAGTTCTATGTAGTCTTGAAATTCTATGACTCTATATGTTGAACCATTGCTCTCATGATTAGAAACCTTACATGTGAACCCAAAATAAAAACTATCTTCTTGGTTTCTGGCAAAAAAAAAATAACATAAAAAATGAAATAAAATAATAAAATAAAATAAAATAAAATAAAATAAAATGAAATAAAATGAAATGAAATAAAATGAAATAAAGTAAAATAAAATAGGGTTAGGGTCGCCCTGTCTGGTATGGTTCAGTGGATTGAGTGCCAGCTTGCGAATGAAAGGGTTGGTTTAATTCCCAGTCAGAGCACATGTCCAGGTCCCCAGTAGGGAGCTTGCAAAGAGACAACCACACATTGATGTTTCTCTCCATCTCTTTCTCCCTCCCTTCCCCTCTGTCTAAAAATAAATAAAAACTTTAAAAAATAAAATAAATTTATTGATGATATACTGGGCACTATCCTGGGTAATTGAGATATATCATTGAATAAAACATTCAAGACAATACTCACTAAATATATTCTTCCTTCCTGCCTGCCCCCATGCAAAATTACTATGTAAGTATAGTAATCAAACTTCAAAGTTTTGACACCAGATGAGCTAGTTACAATATTTATTGACCTAAACAAATGTTATACCTTGAAAGTATACCAAGACCAAATTTCTGTAGGCCACATTTCTTATAGAAATGGACATTCTTATCACCTAACAAGAAGATTATGACCCGAATAAAAAGTCAATGCCAGAAGTTAGATTTAGTACATCAGTGACAGAAAAACCCTCATCTTGGACCTAGAGCAATAATAATTTCACAGTAACCTTGAAGAAATAAGAATTTAATAAGCTTGGTTAATAACTTCTAACATACCACCTGTTTTATTGTATTTATTAAAATATATTAGATATTAAAATCCAACCCTAAAATAATTGTGTCATAAATCTTTTGTCCCATATTTTGCTATCTTCTGCCTCTGTTCTAATTAGAATGTGTTTCTTGGCATTGTTTCATCACCTCTATTTTTAATATTTCCTCCACAAAATAGAATCAACCTCTATTTGCCCCACCTCATTTTCTTTTAAAGTAGGTCAATGTAAAATTCAAATATAAGATTACCCTGTGGAGGAAAAATAAACATGGACCTAAGTGTATCTAACTCTGTCCTTAAAATACCTGTATAACCATACATACGTACAAGCTTGTTTCTATGTAATAATCTACTTTTGTCTTGTACGTCTACTAGGCAAGCACTGTTCAAGAGCTGATAACCATAACTGAAGACAACCATCAGCAAACATTTAATTCTGTAGAGTTGTTTTGTTTTGTTTTCTTTTAGGAGTTTAAAAACCATACCTAAGTCAATATGTTTTTTCTTCTTCAAAAAATAAAACACTGCTGCTTTTAGTGCACATTAAATGTACAGAATCATTTTTAGGGAATTAAAATATTTGATCCTAATCTCAAAATACAACACTGAATATCTGAAATACAGCATTTAGGTATTCTAAACTTTACACATGCTTCCAAACTTTAAACTATATTTCCTATTTATAGTCAATTGCATAAATACTCAGAATCTTACATTTTAACACAAGATAGTATCCACTAAATAATAAATATTTGTCACAGGAAGTCACACTCATGCTAAGACAACATTGTTATCTGTTATTTCCACACATAGCTAAATGTTCTCTGAGAAATATAATATGTGCAGACCCAATACATTGGTTACAATCTGAGTTTATTGGCAAAGAGAAACTGAGTAGGTATTCAATATGTACCATAACTATTCAGTCACTAATGTAAACATCCTTGGCACACAACCGTTCCAACAGTGCCCACTGGGTCCTGCTGGCAGAGCAGAGGGTGCTACAGAGTGAACACTGGGCCTGTTACCAAACTCTGTAGAAATGTTCTGAATACACATGCCCAGATTTCTGAGATGTGTTTCCTACTGCATTCCCACAGCCATAAATAAGATGCTGAGTCTATCTCCACAGAACACATACTAAAGGAAATCACAGATGCCTGGTGACTCAGTCCATAAATGAACTAGAAAGACAGCATACTTAGATTGGCCTTTTCATCTGTGTGACTTTAGGCTAATAACTAACCTCATTGGACCTCAGTGAACACGAAGTATATCACAAGGTATATTTTAATCAGTTATAATATTTTTATACAATCTAGGAAAATCAGTCCTTTAAATATGTATTTTTAACCTAGTTGGTAGCAAAAAACACAGACTGTGCCTTATTTGTGATTATGTAGACTGTTATCTTTGGTCAAAAGAATACAAAAAGTAGTTAATAGGCATATTTACAGTTGAAAATGGTTAATGAAGTCATTTCTACTTAGAGAGGAATTTAACAGTTTAAAAACAATGATGGTTAAGTGAATGACAAGTAAACTAATACGAATGTCAATGAAACCACAATACTTTATAAACATCACTGTTCTATACCAGAGATCAGCAAACTTTTCCCATAAAGGGTCGAATAATAAATAGTTTCACTTTGTGCACCATACACAGCACTGTTTCCAACCACTCAGCTCTGTCATTGTAGTGTAACAGCCATACAGGATAGGCAAATGAAAATGGCCGTGTTCCAATAAAGCTTTATTTACAAAAATAAGCATTGGGCCAGACTTGGCCCAGTGGCTGCAGTTTAGAAACTCCTGTCTATACTGTTCATCAAATATTTAAGCTAAATTAATTTTTCCTTTTAATAAATATTCTTGCTACAATCCTAGACATGGGAAGAAAAGCAGCCAGTTACATTTATTATTTCTTACACTACAATTTCATACTAGATTTTTCTCCATTTTTAAACACAAATTTATGGTCAATATCAGTATCTACAAAGCATTATAATAAAATTGATCAGAAGGTAAATTGAGAACAGTTCACAAAATGGATATCAGGAGCCCTATCATTTATGAAACAAGGCATATTGATTATTAAGACAACTCCTCAAAGCTGTACTAATCCAATTTTTCATGCCAGGATGTGCTGTTTCATCATAAAGAATCACTATTTCTCCTACTAACATTGTGAAATTTTCAAAACAAGTATATTTTCTTCTGTATTCAGAGAGGCACTACCCTTTTGAATAAACAGCTGCTGATCACTTGAAGAGTTTTTGAGCTTAAAATCAAGGTAGATGAATGTTGCAGCTCAATCAAAGCCCAAAACAAAATTATCTCTTTATTGTGAATTCTCCACAACACCTCTCTTTCAAAAACTAAAAATTGTCAGTGAAACTGAACAATAAGGAAACATAATAAACCAGATGCTTTCTGTCATTTTCCTGTTTCATGACTCATGTATCCTGAAAGTGTAATTTATGTCTATATATTAAACAAATGCTGTTGCCAGTAGCCAAGGCCTTATTTGCTGTGAAAAGAGCTGGGTTCTAGTTCTTACCCTGCTGATAGCCAGTCACATGTCCTCGGGTAGTTTCACGTGGAGCAAACATTATGGCAAAGAATTAGAAGCAGGGTGAAGACATATAAACCTTGTGGGATCCTGTTGACATAGCTTTATTTGAAAGCTGAGAAGTATCAGTACTTTTCAATGAGCATCTAGCAATCCATGAGAATGAGTTGGTGGTGAGAAATATAGATGCCTCCTTGGAAACAAAATGCCACAACCTACTTTTGAGAAACAAGAAGAGGGCCAGGATATGGTCAGGAGGGCTCTCTAACGCTAATGAGAACAGGCATCTCACTATGTGAAGGGCTACAAAGCTTCCAGGTGACTTCTGTGTAATCTGAGCAACTGAGCTTCCAGAACTTCCTGGCCCTGGAGTGTAATTCAGTTTCTGTGGGCAATGCAAAAAAATAAAAATAAAATAACTTTTGCGGAGATCAGAATGGAGCTTAAAGGCTTTTCAAGCAGAGGGCAGCAGTGTCAGGAGCACAGAAGGCAAATCCATAACAGAAGCCAAAGGAAATGAGGACAGTAAGTAGACACACTCTGCAGAAGGCAAGACTTCAGGTGGTTCCCACCTGGAAAACTCTGAGAGAGATTGCCGTAGCTCTCAAGTACTCTACCTCTCCACCTTGCAGAACAGGGAGGACTACAGTGTGACATCCAGCCTGAAAGCAGATTAGAGTTGAGATCATTGTAATCACTAGGGCGTCGACCTCTTTGTTCTCTAGACTATGAGCAGGGTGTTTATTTCTCACACACACACACACACACACACACACACAAGAATGCATACGTGCAAACTGGATATGTGGGTACAAAAGAGTTAAACAATATTGTTTCAAAAGTTGAAACAATATCAGAACATATTTCTGATTAGGCCATAATCTCAAGAATAATCTTACCTTTCTGCCCTGGGGGTGCAGTGGTAAGAGGAAAGAATCACATGAGGAAAAGTTAGTCAGCACTTGAGCAATGGAAGGAAGCCTCCTAAGGATTACTTAGCCCAGAAGATATTTACCTTCCCTCCTAAAATCGCAGCCAACTATAAAATGTTTGAGCATACAGACACGTGGGCAGGGCCCAGAGGCTCCAGCTTGATGTCATTGCACAACAACATCGGAACTCCTGTCTCACCCAAATCCCTCTCATGTCAAAAGAAAAAAGACTTCAAAAGTCTAATGTTGTAATGGGAACATCAAATTCTTTAAGGACTGAGCCAAGCCTTTAAAGAGTAAGAAGAAAAGAAATGGCAGCAGGGTGAGTAAAACCAGGAAATGATCAGTCTAGTCCAGACCTCAAAACAGTTACAATGCAGGCCAAGCAAGACAAGATAACACAGAATTCAGAATGCGCGGAAAGAGAAAGTCTGCAATACTGCCCTGATTATTTGCTGCTAACAACTTTATACTTCACCTGAGGGAGTGGGGGTTTTGAATTAGAGAACAATGCTATATTGTTCTTCAAAATGCTATATTGTAACCCCAGATCAGTTCAACAAACCTACAGTTATGGGGAAAACCTATGCTAAAACGCTATTTTATTTCCTACATACTAGTTTCTAATATTCTTGCATTGGGTTCAAGTATCCCATGATAGGACTGTGAAACTGGATCCTTCAGGGTGTAGTATATGAAAAGAAAATTTAAAAAAACTTTTGCTTCAATTATGTGGTGTTTATAGAACTCATGCTAAGATGCATTTCTTTATTCAACAAATAATTATCGAACAACTTCTTTTGCTAGACACTCTGCTAGGTGCTGGCTTTATACAGGCCTAGGTATACTACCACTAGAAGCTCTGTCCATCTGGGAGGGAAACTGGACAATTGTCAGTTACTTGGCTCATACAGCTGATATGAATAGTGACCCACACTTCATTTGCTTTTAGAATGTGGGTTCCATTGAGATCAACCGGTTCCCTCTAGGCATAGTTACAGAATTCCTTATGAAATAGGCCTTGCGTAACTATTTGATTCAAGATACTGATCTTTATCTCAGAATAGCCAAAACTAATAATTCAATCTTACCCTTAACTGCCTTACAGAATTTTGTCTTACCCAGGCTTATATGTGATCCAGTAGGCTTCATTTTAAATTACCCTACAAAGGTGGAAACTAGTCTTCCCGGACAAGTGCATGGAGTACAGATTTATTAGACAAAGGTTTTTCAAATAGAACCCAAATCAGCAGGTCTTAGCAGGACCTTGACAGTAATTAGGAAACATTTTAAACCTCTAGTAACACACTGATGCCCTTTGTTTCTAAATGAAGGGGAAAAATCCATACACTTAATCACCTATAACATAAAGGGAAGTTCTGTATTGACAGATGAAAGTCCTGGCTTGCATATTCACCCAAATGGGAAGCCATTTTAGCACATCAAAGAGAAAAGCTATAAGGATGCCTTTAGGAAGACCAATATTCTCCTCAAATTGCATTTCTCTAATCCCTGAACTGTGACCAGTAAAGACTGCAGCTTGGAAAATTGATTTTTCAACTATACTTCCTGAGGATTCACCAGAGCTACAAAGTAAAAGAAACAATAATTCTTCTTTGTCCACTACATTGATGAAATAAAATCACATGATATTTTTATACCCACTAGTATAACTGAGAAATAGTTTTGCAATTGGTTACCTCTTCATGGTAAAAATACTACATTCACTAAGGGAAAAAAGGTTGTTTATGTGCAATGTGGGGTGATACCTTATACAAGTATTTTGTTCATTTTGATTTCTTTTAGTTTTGTTCAATAAATATTGAACTGCTTGGCCAGTGCTTCTTCAAATGTTCTTAAGAAATAAGAAGAGTGGAAATAAAGTATGGCCTCAGTCTGATGCTTTAGTTATAACACAAAAACAAATAAAACATGAGTCCAGCCCCCAAGCATTGTTGTATACTACAACAGTGATATAAACAACCAAAATAAAGAATTGCCTTGGTAAAAGTGTACTGTGTGTTTCTACTCTAATAGTTTTGACTTGGTATTATTGCACGCATGCCATCAGGTGTAGGCTGATAGAGTAGATGTACTTCACAATCCACCAAAAAGGACAGTTTTGTTGAAGGGTCAAGTGTTCTGTTGGATGTATATCCAACCACCAGCAAGAAAACTATTTCTTAAGCATATGAAAAGGAGTAACATCTTTATCAAGGATAACAGATTTGGAATCGTCTTCCCTTAGCATTTCCAGAAGCAATAGATGAGTTTCCTTTTATCTTGTACTCTCCGGTCGCCTTTGTAGTCTTTTCTGGTACATCCTTGTTTTTCGCCCATAAATAATACAACAAAATGACATGAGTGCATGTCATCTGGAACTGTTAATTAAGATTGATTTACACTTAAAAGGTATCTTACCTATTTTTTCTTAAACCTTTTTATTAGTTATTTTTATCTTCTAGCATTTGATTTTCTTTCTTGTCAAAAAATTAATAACTCAGCACCTCGGTCATTTTAGCACTATTATTGATTTGCAAGCCAGAGTGAATTTTAAAGGGTTATTTTTCTATCAATTTTTATCTTGGTCAAGGTCTACATAGCACCAAATAAGAGGTAATAATTACTTAGGTTTTATCTCCGTAAGAAGTTTGCAAGTTTCTTACAGACAGGATTTGTTCAGAATGCACCTATCTTTAAAGTACTATAGTATTCAGCAGTAACTACTTTGTTTTCCATAAATAAAATTGTTATATTTATTGTTTTTTTAGCATTTGATATCTACCTTTTAACATCTACTGAGTCCTTTTTAAAACTCTCGTTATTCTTTAGTGTTCTCCTCCTTTGTTGCATGCAAGACAAGATCTAAATTTCAGAGGCCTTAACTTTTTAAAGAAATTTCACTCGTCTGGACTTTAATTTCATGCTATGTAAAAATAAAGATAATGGGTTAGGTGGTGTATGTACAAAGGTCTTTCCAACACTAAAAACCGAAGTTTTATAATGAGATTGTCTAAGATTAGATTCAGGATATATGCTTATGTAGGCCAGCTGGCTCAGAATATTTAAAGTTAAAATCACATGAAAGGTCAACATAACATTTAAGCTTCTACTTAATGCAGCATTTAAGTACAGATACCTCCAAAAAAACTTTGTAAGCACATATGCTTTTCTTTAGAACATAAAATGTTTTTTATAAGGGTAGCATTATTCTGCAAAACAGAGGTAGAACTCAGATCAATGGTCGTATTTTGCAGAGATAGATCCAAGCTCAATGTATCAACACCTTTTAAACAACCAGAGTTTTCCAATAAATGTACTGACTGCGCACAGGGCATTGGGTTACCTCCTCCAGGGAATCAAGACAAAATCCAACTAACCACTTGGCATTAATGAGAAATTGGACTAAAGGATCTTTAAAGTTCCTTCAAATCCTGAGACTTGGGGTGTTAAGACACAGGAAAGATTTCTGAATTTATTTTTAAAACATCAGTCTCTTTCCAACAATCAGATGTATTAACAAATAGAAAGCCTTTTCATTTAATTGTTTCGTCAAATTTTATAGTGCTAAACCAGGAGGGCACAGGCAATTTTAAAGATCAGGACTTACATATTGCTTAAGAGGTACTTGTTTTTTCACGAAAGGGATAAGTACATGGCAGAGTCCATATAGTAAACTGGATTTATATTTTGCACTATAGGAAAAAAAGTCAGTTACAATGGGTAGAAACTACAGCCTACTATGTTGTTAGATTAGATGGACAAATAACAGTCCTCTGAATTTTAAATTGTCATTGTCATCCGTACACAAAGTCTTTCCTAGAAAATGCATTAAATACATGAAGAACTATGGCTTTAGCAATTTGAGTTTTAATTACCTGAAGAAGCAATTCCTATACAGATTACAAACTCCTTTGAAAATCCAAAAAAGCAAAGGACGTGGGATTATAAACACAGGTCACATGGCAGTGGCTCCTTTCTCATCCCTTTCTAACTCCATTTAGAGTAGACTTATCTTCAAGGTCTTAACTGTATGTGGAGAAATTAGTTTATGCTGATGATGATACTATACTTATTGTTTGTTTGTTTGTTTGTTTGTTTTTTCAGAAATTCCAAATCATTTCTAAGTTGATCTGACTTGTTGGGTCATAGAGATAGTTTTGCTTAAATCATATTTGCACTGTATTATGTTACAAGTAGAAAGAATTAATAAGGAACTTTATTCCCTATGCCCTAGCAAGCATCTTCAGATATGAATCAAGGACAAAAAAAGTGGAGTCCTGGGAAGAGACTGGTTATTAGAAATCAGATGCCTCTAAACAAGAAGGATCTATATATGTTCACCCAACTGTACTGGGCTATTTACTTCAGAAGGCTGGGAGATAAAGGGTAACCTCTGAAATGAGAAGAAAGCAGAGAGACCAGAGATCAGGACAATTTCTACTAGCAATCAAACAGGACCTGACAACCTACACAATTATGTCCCAATAATGCAGGTACACTAGTAAGATTCTTGCTATTTCCGTACTGTAACTGATAGACCTGAACCCAGAAAATCCAAGCAAACTGTCAATGCAGCTAAAGGAGCTGAAAAGCTAGAGTTGATGATCAGTCAAAACAATCAGAAAAGATATCCTGAGACATAGAACTGCTAGAGGAGACAAATTAAGATATGAATAAATATACATGCATTCAAGAATTTTTCAGGTGAACCTGAAAAATGTCTGGGAGTCAAAAAATACAATTCCCCAATTTAAAATATCAGCAGATGAGGGGAAGGATAAGGCACTATTGAGACCTAAATTCTTGTAAGAAAACTCAAATTATCTTAAAGTATAGAGCAAACTACAGAGATTAAAATCACAAGGGGAGAATAAAGTAAGAGAATTAAAGGATAGATTCAAAAAACCTTACTTGAGAATAATATTGGTTCCACAGGAGAAATAGAAACAGATGGAGGAAAAGCAAATAATATTAAAAGGAAAATTTCCCCATGATGGGGAGAGACCTGAGTCTGCAGATTTCAATGGTTCACCAAGGGCTGGGTTAATGAGAAAAGATCCACAACTAAGCACATCCTGGTAAACTTTCTAAACCCTAAAGGCAATTTTTAAAAAATACAGACTTTCCAGCAGAAGGAATAATTTAGCTAAAATATAAATTAAAGACTGGTACCAAACATCTCATCCTCAATCTGTGTTAACTAGCAGCATAACAATAACATCCACAGATCACTGAAAGGAAGGAATAATAATTCAAGAATTCTACACCCAGTTTATTGATTACTGGCTGAGGTTAAAGGAAAATATTTTAGGATATACAAGACTTCATAGAATATGTTACCTATGTACTTCATCTGAAAAAAGCACTGGAGAAAATTTCATAATCAAAAAAATCAGTAAATGTTAGTTATTAGTAGTATTGTTTCTATATTATCTTGCAAAAATATGAACAATTGGGGAGGAGAAAAAACAGTAAAAACAATCCAAATGTAACAATAAATAGTACATAAAAGAACTGTCAAATTAATAAGGGGTAGGGTAATCAGATTGAATAGAAACTTGATCAAAGCAGAAACAATAAAGAAAAATAAAACATGGAAATGAAAATTGAGTATTATCAATAAAGTGATCCTAACATTGGTTTGGGAGAGGCCAGCTGCAGGATGTTTTAACATAAGTGATTTTAATAAAATAGGCCAAGATATTATGTAACAGAAACCAAATGGAAAGTGGGGACAGGACTGAAAGGGGAGGAAGGCAGAGCAGAATTTAACATTAAATACACCAATCTGATAAAACCAATGGAAAACATAATTGGTTACTATACAATAAAGACAAAAGGAAACCATGTGTGGGCATGTAGCTGTCACAAATCTGTATGTAACAACCAACAGAGCTGCTAACTCACAAAACCCAAACTTCTTAAAGTCCTGGAGAGCCTACAAAAATTGCAATTATTGTGAGAGTCTTTAATTTGTTTCTGTCAGAATCAGATCAGAATGAATAGACATTAGTTTGGGTCATGTAAAAACTGAATAATATAATTCACTTAATGTGAGTTATTATAGTATATATGAAGAATTATATATTTTTTAAAGAAACAAGAGAATTTTAGTAAATTTATGTCTACAGAATATTTATAATAATAGGTAATCTTGTTCAGGAAGACAATCTTAACATTATTCTTTTAAAATAAAGACCAGGTTCCATTCTCTGGGCATAATCTAACACAATTGATTTTCTATAAAATAATAAATCTAGAAAAAGTAAAATAGAGAAAAGACTAATAGTTATAATAATATGCAAAAAGCACTTACAAATTGACATCAAAAAGACTAACAATGCAAAACAGAAAACAAATGGGAAAGCATATGAATGAATATGCACAGAAAAGATACCCAAAAGCCTGAAAAATTGGAAACATGCTCAAATCAGTGATTATCATCAATAAGGGGAAAATTGAAAATATTATTATATATGTCATATGCAGTTATATACATGAAAAGATATGCAGATATTCAAAACAAGGAATTAGAGACTCATCATTTGACTTGGAAGGATTCCTACTGCACAATATTAAAAAAAAAAAACAAGATAGGTAAATATGTCAGAAAACAGAAAGTAGATTAGTGGTCACCTGGGGCTGGGGGTGAAAATGGGTGCAACTGTAAATTGCAGGATAGATTATTTGGGGTGATGAAAATGTCCTAAACTTGGTTATGTGATGGTTACATAACACAGGAAACTTACAAAAACATCACTGAACTATGGACTTAAAATTGGTAAATTTTATGGTATATAAATATATCTCAGTAAAATTGTTTTTAAAATTTAAATAGTCACTTGTAATTTGTTGCTACAACAATTTTTTTTTAAAAAAAGGGGCTCTGGCTGGTGTGGCTTAGCAGACTGAGCATCGGACTGTGAACCAAAGGGTCGCTGGTTCGATTCCCAGTCAGGGCACATGCTTGGGTTGCAGGCCAGTTCCCCAGCAGGGGTGCTCGAGAGGCAACCACACATTGATGTTTCTCTCCCTCTCTCCTTCCCTTTTCCTCTTTCTAAAAATAAATAAATGAAATGTTTTTTTAAAAAAAGGAAAGAGAAGAAGCAGAAAAGTAGGCAAACATGATACTACTTTTACTTTTTTTACAAAACAAATAAAGTAAAAGAAAATGACCAAGAACTAAAATAAAAGAGAAACAAATAATTACACTAAAAATAGAATGTTTATGATGACATCTCTGAATTTATATAAAATAATATGTGTGTGGTATATGTGTATTATAATCCCTGTAATTAATTTTAAAATAATTTGGTACAGACAGTATATCATTACATATGTACAAATTAGTTTATGATTCCACTCTAGAGATAGTCAGTTGCCCTTGCTATACATCAATACTCCAGTGAAGGTTATATAGACTTTTAGTAGAAGTTCATAAACCAAATATGACCATTATAGGTACTTCTGTTACATTAGCTTGGTCATTACCTGAACATAGAAAATGCCAAAAAAGGATTTTTATTGGTGAAACTATTGGCCTGTTAATTAGCATGCCACTGTTAGGATCAGGTTCTCCTTGGTAAAATTAAAGGTATTCAAGAAATATGCATTGGCTAAAATACTTTGAGAACACTCCTCCCTCCAGTCTCTTGCCAGAACAACACACAAGAATACAGTGGTAATGAGCCTGAATTTTTAGAGGCGTTAGGAAAGCTTGATCAGCAAGCAACCCTATGTCTAGCCCTCGTAACTCACTGTGATTGTATCAGAATGCTGCCTCCACAAAGCCATCATGTCACCCTCCTGCCAGTCATTTATCTAATGTGGAGGTTGAGGCATGTAAAAGAATGTAAAAGAATAGAAAACTGGGACTATTTTCAGCTGATGGGAAAATTATATAAGCTATTTGCCGCCAGCTTATTTATGATTGTTTAATAAATTTCTTTATATGTGGAAGAATTTGGCCGGAAGTTCTTTTCATTATAGTCTATTAGTTAGATTGAAGGCCACTGCTAATACTTGCCACATCAGATTTCATTGCCTACTACTATTCCCAACCAAAAGAACCTAAGTGATGTATATAGCCAAATTAGCTATGTCAGTTCATAACAATAAAGAAAGAAAAACACCTTTAAAAGAATTATAGAGTATTACTTTGTGAAAAAAGTAACACGATAAGCATCCATTAACAAAAATTTTATATGCAGTTTTTAGGAGGTCACAGACCTACCCAGGTCTGTTCATAGACTTCTATCTAGGTTGGCTTCCAACAGTCAAGCACTTAAAATTTAGATATAGACATGTATATTCAAACCTTACCTCAGAAAAGTGTGAAAGTTGAAGAATACAAGTCAGATCCCTCCTTCAGCCCAATTTATTCCAATATACCTGTGGAAGTAGACTTTTAATTATGCACTATGAGACAAGGTCATTTTCTGGTCACAGGTAGTGACAGTTCTTATTCTGCTAGCATAGACCAGTGTATATGTTTGTCTTTGGCTGTCTTTGTTTTTTTGTTGTTGTTTTTTTATAATGGCCCGCTGGGGAACAGCTGAGATTTCACTGTGGAAAAGTCACTGCATACATTTCCTTTATTTGGGGGATTTGGAAAGCAGAAACATGAACTAAGGAAATGACCAAAAACTTATTCTCACTGGAAAATACACTGTAGAAAAGGCAATGCCTAAGAAATTAAAGAAATTAAATTAGACAGGTCAGGGACAAGAGAACCTTCAACTCATATGTGGAGATTTTGATGTAATTAAAATGAGAACACCAAATGATGCTTTTGAGCAGCTCAATGGGTGACCTTTATCAACAAAGTTACTGAGAAGAAAAAATAACTCTGGCATTTTAGATATAATAGAAGGGAAGTTGGAATTCTGAAAGCAAATACATAAAATGGCAGTGGTGGAATATGAAATTTCAAGAACACCAGAAAGTGGAAGTACATTTAATGTACTTTAAAAGAAGCTACAGGATCTGTTGACAGTGAAGCTATGGAGGCCACAGAGTGATTTCCCCATTGATGTAAGATGATATAAATATACAACTAATCCACACAGCAGCACCAGATATATCTTCTAAAAGTGCTGCTTCCAACATGCTCCCTTTTTGTCTCTAAGAAAAAGGACCTTATTCTAGAACCTTAGAATGCCATCTAAATTCCTTATCTTGAAATTTAAGATTTTTTATAGTATGGTAACAAACTCTTTTTTTTAAGAATTCATATATTTATTTTTAGAGAGAGGAGAAAAGAGGGAGAAAGAGAGAGAGAAACATCTGTGTGAGAGGGAAGCATTGATCAGTTGCCTCCTACTTTCCCTGACCAGGGCCTGAACCCCAGAACCCAGGTACATGCCCTGACTGGGAATCGGTCTGGTGACCTTTCCCTTTGCCAGACAACACCCAACCAACTGAGTCACATTGATCAGGGCCCAAACTCTTTCTTAAAATTATCCTTAAAAATAATTCTGATTGCAAGGGTCTTGTGAGTTTCTGTTCTTCACAACTCCAAAGAAAAATGCAAAGTTAATTTAATTAGTTAGGCTAATTAAGCTAATTTAATGAATTAGAGCAAGACTGTCTCTCTTCATCTCACCATCACCTTTCTAGGCCCTTCACCTTCCAATCTAGAACAGGCAAATGTACAAGGATGGGAGGGAAAGAAATAATGTATGCCCTTAACTTCCATGTATCATTCTGGAAGGACAAACAGGAGTTTCTGCTGAATAATGTTGGAGGCTCCCTCCACCTTGTGTGGTAAATAGCTGAGGTTAGTTAGTAGCTCCTTGCTCTCCAATGGGAGAGGTTTTTGTTATTTTCAACATTGGTAGCATTATGTTCATTTTACAAATAATGAAATTAAGACTTAACAAGGCTTTAAAACTGTTAAGAAGTTGAGTCAGTATTCAAATCCAAATGCATTTGTTTTCCTGCCTGAAATCTTCCCACTCTACCATATTTACAGTCATTGTTAAGGCTTGCTATCTCTCTGCCTGGCTCAATAAAAGCTGATCTTTAAAAAGTACTTGGTATGTGCATTTTTTTCAAAATACATTATATACTTCCCCAAATTGAAGCAAAGAAAGGTAAATTAATTTGCCCAAGGTCACATACTTATTGACAGAATTCTAAAATAAATTAATTAATATACTAATATGGTCTTAATCTGCATGATAGAAGTACTGCCCTCCTTCCTTTATTGAATATCAATTTCAATGGGGCATGACTTTCTGGATGTCACTGAAATCCCCATGGAAACAATGCTTAAGACTTCATACAGTAGGTTAGGCATATGACTAAAGCCGACAATAGAGGTGACTATAAGCTCATCTACCAACTACCATTCTTATCTTCGTGGCCCCTTTTCCCCTTCTATAGGAAGGTATATCAGTCACTTCTAGAGCTCACAACATTAAAGCCAGTTTAATGGTAATGGATAAAGTTTGGTGAAAAATTTATTGGTCTTTGGCAAACGCACAAAACATACTATCTATCACAGACTAGTGTTAGAAGCACAGGTCTGGGTACCAGGCTTGGCATGAATTCCAGGAAAAGCTACATGGGAGGGCAGCTGGATTAGCTAAGAGCAATCAGATGATAAGGAGCTAAAGCCATTACTTAATTAAGGCAGAAATCTATAGTCATATGTCAAAGCAAAGTTAAAGGTCAGAGGAGTCAGAAATCACTCTTTTTTTATTTGATAATCATCTTTTATTTTATTTTTTATTGTATTTTTACATTGCCATTTATCCCTTTATACCCTCTTCCACCTCCACCAACCTCCTCCGCACATCAATCATCACACTGTTTTGTGTGTCCGTGAGTTCTTTCCTTTTTTTCCTCCTTGCTCGATCCCCCCACCACCCCCAACCTGTCCTAGAGCTCTCAGCCTGCTCTCCATCTATAAGTCTATTTTGCTACTTCGTTCAGTTTATTCATTAGATTCCACATAGGAGTAAAATTGTATTTGACAAAGGAGGCAAAAACATACAATGGGTTAAAGATCATCTATTCACTAAATGGTGTTTGGAAAATGGACAGATGTGTGCCAGAAAAAGATCTAGACCACCTTCTTATACCACACACAAGAATAAACTCAAAATGGAATAAAGACTTAAATGTTAGACTCAAAACCATAAAAGTCTTAACAGAAAAAAATAGGCAGTAAAATCTCAGACACTTCCCTTAGCAATTTTTTTTCTGATATACCTCCTCAGGCAAAGGAAACAAAAGAAAAGATAAACAAATGGGACAACCTCAAACTAAGAAGTTTTTGCACAGCAAAAGAAACCAACAAAATGAAAAGACAATCCACTAAAAGGGAGAACATATTTGCCAATACAGCTAATAAAGGGTTAATATCTAAAATTTATAAAGAATTTTAAAACTCAACACCAACCTCCCCACCCCCACAATGATCCAATTTTTAAAAATGGGCAAAGGATCTGAATAGTAATCACTCTTAGGTCAGAGACAAGAACAGAACCCAAGAAAGTCTTGAAGTCAGAAGGTAAAACAAAATGTGGTGGTTGAGAGTGGAATGTGTGGATAGTGGGTATAGGAAACAGAGGGATAAGCCATAGACCATTCTAATGCATTTCAGCATGTAGTTCCTTCTTGAATCATTGTGACAGGACAAATGAGACATCTTTTTCCAGAGATACAGCAAGTTTGCCTTGATACTTCCTGCCTTTGATGCCATCTGCCTCATTCTGTTATGAGCACAAATTTACAAAGCAGCATAGTTGAAAGTTCTGCCACCTTTTCAGATTCAGGAAAGGACTGATCAAGGGTAGAATGTAATTAGTACTGGGACCTACCTCATTAGACAGGATCTCCCTGTAACACTAAATTAAAAAATAGGGAGAGTAGAGCCAGTGTTACTTGTGTAATCTTAGGAAATCTCCTAAGATTAGGAAATCTCCTAATGATCGTTTTTTGTTGCTGTTGTCTTTTGAACTAAATAATACAAAATTTCTAATAATTTATCTGTAAAATGGGCATTAACCTCACAGAGTTCTTAGGAAGATTATATGAGTTCATGCACATAAAGCATTTAGACAGCACTTGGGACACTGCACTCAGGAAAAGTTAAATATCCCTAAGTCATTCACAACTGACAACCCACTCTAAGGAGTAAAGGAATCATCACAAGAGGCAGAAACCAGCATCTGTACTTCATCTCAATGTTAGGTGTTTATCCAATGAAGTGGTTGGTCTCACTCCATTTCTTATCCCCTTCGGGGCACCTGGTATCTTGCATCATAGAGTCCTGGGTCTTAGCAATGGAAAAATTCCCAATATAGAGCTAGGTGCTCTGCTCATCCAGACACCAGGATATTATCTCCCCAACATGTGGCTTTGATGAAAGTCAAAGTAACATGGATCATAAAAATCAGCTCAAGCGATATCATGCTCACAGAAACAGCCCAAAGTAAAAGAGATCACAGGATGTTGAAGGGTGAACAGAGCCATGCCCAGGAGGACAATTGGGAAGGCAATACAGGCCATGCTGGGCTAACCAAAGACTGGAACTGGGCACAATTTTGTTTAGAAACTCACTTTCTAACCCTCCCCAGCATAGGAAAGTAAATGAATGGATTTAGCAAGCAGTGGGAATGATAATATGATTTCTTGGCACTCCTTTAGCACAGACTTTGACCCCACCTTTACCCACCAGTTCAGCAGATGGTTCTAAAAGAGAATTTTCAGGAAACCAAAGGCAGGAACTACTGCAGAGTAGTTCAAGAGCTTAAGAAGCAGATTCTATCTGGTTTGTTTTAAACATATCAACAAACCTGGTAATAAATTATTGGTATCCATGTTCCAAAAGTTGAGGGCATGTAATTCCTTTATTAAATTTCTATTGTATTTTCTCTAGCTCTACTCTCATTTGGATTTTTAGTTTACTTCTATATAGGAGGGTTTCTTTGGTTTTACATTTTTCTTACATGTGCTGTGAACACACACAATGGGCTTCAAACCAGAGCATTTGACTTCTCACTGTTATTAACTTTCCAGGAAAATTTCACAATTGACCCTTCACAGTAATCAAAGGATACTTCTATCTCTCCCTCTGAAGGACTGTAGCTCTCAGGTGGGGAGGCAAAATTAGATGGCACATCTCTCACATCCCTAGTTTAGTTTTGAAGGTGAGAAGAGATGAAAGGAGATGAAAACAGACTTCAAAACTTTCAGAGGACTCCTGTTTTTACAAAGAAAACAGTGCCATTCAAAACACTACAGAGCAATATCTCCAAATCCCAGACAAATAAAAGATCTTTCATAAAGGTGACTTGAGACAATAAACCCTATACAGGTCAACATTGGTTTTATAGCTAATATAGTTAAGCTTTGCCTTCAGATACCAACATTTCTGATATTTGAAACTTTTTAGTTCATGTTGTGGTCTAATTAGTGCCAACTTATAATTTCCTTGATCCCATTCAATTGAAAATGGAAGGTGAAGATACCCTATGTTAAGCAATCTAACTTTCCTCTAAATCAAGAGGGGCTAAAAGTTACCTATATGGCCCATTAAGAACTTCCTAGACTGAGGGGAGACTTGCTAATCTGGGCAAGTAGAAACTGATGATGAATTTATGATATTTGGTTCATTTGTGTTTTCATTAAGAAGTTCTTTAAGAGAATTGACAACTTAAATAAAATCTTTAAAAGAGGCAAAACAGATGTATGGAGACAGTTTCAGAACAGGAGTGTGGAGTTAAGGTGACAGAAGAAGTGAGGATCTCAGTACTAGGTATGAATGAGCACTAACTTGAAGGGAACATCAAGGCAAAGCAGGTGGTGGGAAGGGGAGATTGGGCAGGTAGAATTTAGTGTCCAGAGCATATGGAGTCTGGTGGCAGGACTGGTGATGATAATCATTAGAACTAATTGGTAGGGCAAAGCCTCTGCAAGGAGAGTACACTGTGATGTGGAGTCTGGGACAGTGGTTGACTGCAGACAAGACTGGAGAGGATGTCAGCTCTTAGACTGTTGGGTAGTGATGTAATTGTAGTGACTGGAGGAAAGTGGAAGAAGCAAGTCATAGTTTCAATAAAAATAGTAAAGACTACCAACTACCACCACCAAGAGGGATTTCTAAAAGACTATAGTGAGTCAGACCTTGTTCTTAATACATTATAATAATCACCTCATTCATAAAGTATTAGCTTCAATTTAAGGTAAGGAAAATTGGTATTTGAATTACAGTCTCTTCCCAAATTCTCTTGGCTAGTAAATGCCAGAGCCAGATTTATCTGAAAGCAGACTTATTTGGCTCCAGAACTCTTAAGACCCATGTTTTATGTAATTGTGCTGCAAGAACAGAAGTCTAAGGAATTTGGGAGATAAGGAACAAGGTTGTGGTCATATTTTTGCATAGTGTGTGGTGTTTACATAATCTTTACAAAAAGAAATGGGCCCACAGAGGTCAATTTACCTGTGGAAGATAGCATGGCTAAAAAGCCTTAGCATGCTGGAATTTACAAAGCACAATCACTTGGAAGTACAGTCTCAGAATTGAGAAGGAAATGTAGATATTAGATTCACTGTTCAATGATCTAACAGATCAGAAATATTTGCTTGAATGTTAAGTTACTGCAAAAATCATCTATAAGAATAGGTAGATGAATATTTTAGAGACCTTGGATTAGAAAGAGTTATTAGACAACATCAAAAGTATGAACCATAAAATAAAATTAGTTAAATTGAGCTTTGCAAAAAAACTTCTAATCTATGAAAGACCCTGTAAGAGAATAAAAAGGCAAGCTGTAGTTAAAAAATTTATTTACAAATCATATGTCTGATTTGTAAAAAACTTATATCCAGAATATGTAAAGTGTTCTCAAAATTCAACATTTAAAAACTACTCAACTTAAATTCCCCTGAAATCTGGGACAAATGTAATAAAATAACAATAAAAATGATTAAATAATGGTAAGAAAGGGAGAGAGAAAGATTTATTTTGCCAAAGGATGACTCTTATATAAAAGTATGGAGTAGTGGGGGGTAAATGCAGACAACTGTACTTGAACAATAAGATAATTTAAAAAAATAAACTAATTTTAAACAAGTATTGAAAGCATGGGTCTTTTGCCCATAGAACACCTCATACAGCAGTCTTTCAATAAGCATTTGTTAAGCTGAAATGAGTAACTAAAAGAATACCAGAGTGTAAAAGTTACCTCGAACTTCATTTGCAAAATAAAAATACCAAAATTAAACTATTAATGCTATTCATAATTGTCTCAGTAATGATTTAGATCAATATCTTTGAACTTTGACCAGTCTATGCACAACAAACTTAGAAAGTTACACAAAAGCAACAAAATCACTTCAATTAGCATATTTAAAAGTCAGGATGAGAGACTTCAGGCCAAGATGGATGTGGAAGTAGATACGTTTTGCTTCCACACAAAACCAAAAGAAAGACAACAAATTCAAAAACAAAATCAACCAGAACTGCCAGAAAATCAAACTATATGGAAGTCCAGCAACCGAGGAATTAAAGAAGAAACACTCATTCAGACTGGTAGGAGAGGTGGAGATAGGAAGCCAGGGCAGAGAGGATGTGCAGTGAGGTCATAGACACAGTGGCAGGCAGACTGGGCAGTCCCACATTTGCATGTAGATAAGCCAGGAGGAAAAACTAGGAAAGAAGACAGACCATGCAACCCAGGGTTCCAGTGCAGGAAAAAGAAAGCCTCAAAATCTTTGACTGTAAAAACCTGTGTAGGGTGCAGCTGCAGGAGAAACTCTCAGTCTCACAAGAGAGTTCATTGGAGAGACCCACAAGGTCCTAGAAAATACATAAGCCTAACCATCTGGGAATCAGCACCAGAAGGGTCCAATTTGCTTCAGGTAGCAGAGGAAGTGACTAAAAGCAGGGTGAGAGCCCAGCAAGTCGCATTGTTACCTTTCAGACCCATCCCCCACATACAGTGCCACAACGCAATATTGTAGGTTGCCCCACCCTGGCAAATACCTAAAGTTCCACCCCTTACAATGTAACAGGTGCACCAAGACAAAGAAATATGGCCCAAATTAAAGAACAGATCAAAACTCCAGAAAAACAACTAAGTGACAAGAAGATAGACAACCTATCAGATGCACAATTCAAAACACTGGTAATCAGGAAGCTCACAGAAATGGATGAGTATAGATGCAAAACAGAGGGTAAAAGTAAGGCTATGCAAAGTGAAAGAAAAATATACAGGGTACCAACCATGAAGGGAAGGAAACTGGGACTCACATTAACAATTTGGAACAGAAGGAAGAAATAAACATTCAACTGGAACAGAATGAAGGAACAAGAATTCAAAAAAATGAGGAGAGGCTTAGGAACCCATGGGACAACTTTAAACATTCCAACATCCAAATCATAGCGGTGCCAGAAGGAGAAGAGGAAGAACAAGAAATTGAAAACTTAGTTGAAAAAATAATGAAGGAGAACTTCCCCAATCTGGTGAAGGAACTACACTTCCAGAAAGTCCAGGGAACTCAGAGAGTCCCAAAGAAATGGACCCAAGGAAGCACACACCAAGGCACATCAGGATTATATTACCCAAGATTAAAGATAAAGAGAGAATGTTAAAGCAGCAAGAGAAAAGGAGAGAGTAATCTACAAAGGAGTTCCCATAAGACTATCAGCTGATTTCTCAAAAGAAATCTTGTAGGCAAGAAGAGCCTGGAAAGAAGTGTTCAAAGTCATAAAAGGCAAGGACCTACATCCAAGATTACTCTATCCAGCTAAAGTATCATTTAGAATGGAACATCAGATAAAGTGCTTCCCCCGACCAGATAAGGTCAAGTTAAAGGAGTTCATCATCACCAAACCTTTATTATATGAAATATTGAAGGGACTTATCTAAGAAAAAGAAGGAGATCAAAAACTATGAACAGTAAAATGACAACAAATTCACAACTATCAGCAACTGAACCTAAAAAAACAAAAGCAAACTAAGCAAACAACTAGAACAGGAACAGAATCACAAAAATATAGGTCCCTTAGAGGGTTATCAGTGAGGAGGGTAGAGAATGTGAGAAAAGGTACAGAGAATAAGAAGCATAAATGGTTGGTACAAAATAAACATAGCAAGGTTAAGAATAATACAGGAAGTGGAGAAGTCAAAGAACTTATATGTATGACCCATGGACATGAACTAAGGGGGGAATGCTGGTGGGAGGGGGTAACAACATTGAGGGAGAAAAGAAACGGGACAACTGTAATAACATAATCAATAATACATACTTAAAAAAAAATAAAAATGCAAAAAAATAAAATAACATAAAATTCAAGATGGCTAATAATTTCCATTGTCACTTATAGTTAGTTATAAAGTAGCAATTTAAAAATCATAAAAACGAAAAGAACAAATTACACATGTTGTATATGAGTATAATTTTATGTATATATTAACATTTATTTTTATTAAAATTGATAAATATACAATATAGAACATTACTCTAGAACAATGTGGGCACAAGGTAAGTATGTCAAATGAATAATATTTCATATGCTGAGTGCATTTTATGCTTTATTTTTAACTCAAATATTTATAGAATAAATCAATACTACTTCGAAAAATAAACTACCTGCAAAAATACAAATTATACTCATTGTCATGATTTGTTTTGAAACAGGTTACTATAGCTTAAGTAAATTTTATGTGAAAGAAATCAACTATATTCAAAAAACAACAAACTATTGAGAAAAGAATCTAAGTGTGAATTAATAAACATATTTCACTTCTAATATAGAAAAGTGTCAAATAAAATTCTCTTTGTAAAGTATAAACCTTTATGAGATTATTGCAATTAAAAGTAGCTACAGCAAAAATAGCTACAGCTGTTAGTACAACAGTCTATTAGTGTTTATTGACATGCCCTAAGTTGAAAAAATAAGATACAGTGAAATGAAAAGCCCATACATTTGGATCAATTTCAAGACAGTTTCATATTGCCTAAGCTTACTCTTATTGAGTAGGAAGTAAGAATCAGATTAATAATGGGACCACTCTCCAATTTCAGAAAATAAAGCAGAAAATAAAATTTAAGAAAAAGTTTGTCTTTGCTTTGCAATTATCTACCTGATTTTAATTTTGCCTTAATAAACATGAAGTTTACTTTTTAAGATATCCTATGGAGGCTCACAGATTAATACTTGTGCGAATTTCTTTTGGTAGCAATTTGACCTATGGTCCTACTTGAACAGTACAGCATATGAGATATAGGACTTAAACCGAACATATTTTGACAAGAATAATTAGTTTAGTGTTGCTCCTGAGCCAGTAAAGCATTTTATGGTGATTACTAATAGTCTCTGAGGAATCAAAAAATATTTGTGGTATATGCATCAGACCAAAGTTATATTAACTTATCTCATATACAGCCCTTAAATATTTGGCAAAAAGGTTGATTGCAGTAGGTGCCACAAAATAAATACAATTTTCCTCCAAGAAAATCTGATCTAACCAGATTTACCTATCTTCTCACTTTTTTCCCATAAAAGCAATTGGTGGCATGTGACAAGATGCTGACTTCATAGAAAATCATGGATTATTTACTATTGTATATACAGTGCCTAGCACAGCCACTGACCCACATATATGCTCTGTAAAAGTTTATTGAACTGGCTGGAAATGTAAATGAATTGTACATAACAAGAACTAAGCAAAATTTTGCTCTTGGCACATTATGCTGGGGTCGGTTTTAAATAAAATGAGATGGGGTGTGGGTAGAAATATTTTTATATATGACATGTATGAGTAAAACTTTATATGAATTTCCTAGTGGCAACTTAATAAGATCTGTTAAGCCTTAAAAATATGTATACACTTTGATCTAACATTCTTATGTCTAAGAATTAATCCCAAGAAAAGTATTTAAAATGTATACAAAGATTTGTGTATGTTTTTAAAGAGCAAAAACCTGGAAATCATCTTCTAAATATATAATAAAAAGTAAATGATGACATAATCACATGTTAAAATATCTTTCAGATCACAAACATTATAATATTTTTAGGAAAACTTGCTCATTAAATTAAAAATTCATTTAAACTGGAATGTACAGTGTAGTCCCATTTTCTGTGCAAATGTATGCATGTGCATTTCTATAAAGAAAAGTGATGCACTCTTGTTCATGGTTATCTCTTGATGTCAGATTTAATTTTCTTCTTTTTCCTATCTGAATGTTATAATTTTTCCACAATAAACCTGTATTGTTATTGAAATATGAAAATGCAAGTAAAAAAGTGAAAAACAGATGCTTGGAATAAAATAGTGACAAGGCCACTAGCAACGACCAAAATAACTAGTTGTTCATCTTCTGACCTAAGTGATTGCAACTTCTTTAACAAACAGTGCAGTGATTGTGTGGCAGGGAGAGGAGTATAAGGGGACTAAATGGTAATAGAAAAAATACAATTACAAAAAGAAAGAAATTCAGTCATCCAGCCATCTGGTTTTTGATAGCACTTAATTCAGAATGTGTTTCTGCTTTATAAAGTCTGTTCATAAAGTCATCAGCACAAACACAAGCCCTGTAAGAAGCTCCTCCCAACACCCCCTCACTGAGGTGTTTTATGACCACACTTGAAGGCAATCTCAGACCCTGCTGTGCCAAGCTAAATAAACACAGCTTTGTGACTGTGGGTATGTTTCTGGTGGTCTTTGGTTGTTTCTGGTGTTGTAATGATGGTGATGGTGACAGAGGCAGACATGGAGGTGGTAAAGAGGATAGTGGAGGTGCTAGTGGTGATAGTGATGGAGGTGGTGATGGTGGTAGTGGTGGTGGTAGAGATGGTAGAGGCAGAAGTGATGGTGTTACAGGTGGTAGTGGTGGCACTGGTGGTGATTGTGATGGAGGTGGAGGTAGTGATGGTGGTGGGAGGTACAGGTGGTGGTGGCAGTGGTTGTTGTGTTGGTGTTGGTGATGGTGGTACAGGTGGTGTTGATGCAGGTGGAAGAGAGGTGGGGGGGTTGTAGTAGTTATGTTGGTGGAGGTGGTGGTGATGGTGGTGCAAGTAAAGATGGAAATGGTGGAGGCGGTATAAGAGGTGGAAGTGTTGGAGGTATTGGTGGTGGTGGTCTTGATGGATGTGGAGATGGTGGTGAAGGTGATGCTAGAAGTAGTGGTAGATGTGGCAGTGATAGAAGTAGGAGTGTACGGCTGTGTCTTTAACTCGCACAGTATCTGAACCCCAGAAAACCAGAGAGGGGAAAAAATTTTATATATATAACACAAAAATATTATAATAAGTCCTATCACTTCCAGTAAAAGCACTATAGTAGAGTGGAAAGAAAATACATCAGAAATCAGGAACTATAGGTCAAGTGTTGGTTTTGCTACTAGTTCACTTCATTACCTTAAGCTAATCATTCTACTTCTTAGGACTTCATTTAATTTATCTGCCAGATAAAGGAGTTTACTGGATTAACTCCTAAAGTAACTTCTTACATTATATAGCTTTGTGTGTCTGCTCTTTCCAAGTTGTCAAACTCAGAGGACTAGATGACATCATATATTGTCTAGGTCCACTGCCTGCTTTTGTAAATAAAGTTTTATTGGAACATAGCCACATTTGTTTATATATTACCTGTTGCTGCTTTCACATTGCAATAACAGCTGAGTGGTTACAACATAAACTGTATGCTCCACAAAGCTTAAAATATTTATTACTGGTTTTTTTACAGAAAAAGTTTGCTGAACCCTGGTCTAGGCATATGTTAAACAGGAGTTTGGCATGTTTAAGACATTTTATTAGCAGAGTACACTTCACAAAGTAAAGATTTTAGTCTATTTTGTTCATTAGTGTATCCTAAGTGCCTATGACAGTGTCTAGTACCTAGTAGATACTCAATAAATATTTATTAAACAAATGAGTGCATGAGAATGAATGGATGAATGAATGAATGAATGAACTGTAGTCTCTTCAAGCCTGAGATATTTATTCATCAGTACCCTCTTGCCATGGCATGGCTTCTTTTTGCTGTGGAATTTACAATATATTCCAATGGACAGAAGTCTATATATTATGCCCATTTATAGTGTTGTCATATAGCTTGCAGGCTATATACAGTTCCAATTGCTTAACCCGAAGTACATTTTAGCATGAATTTTAAATACAGGAGCAGCATATAAACTCTGATCCCACTTAGAACACAAGCATCGATTCATAAAAGTAGACTCCCATATAAACACTCCTTTTCTGGTCCAGAAGAAAATAGAATACAGTAAAAATGGAAACAAGTCACCAAATAACATCTTAGTACTAGTATTCATTGTTTTCAGATTTCAAAAAGTAAGGTTTGTGGATCTTTGTTTTTTGCCAGCTCACAGAACAAAAATCCCCAGCAATGTACCCAAAGTCAAAAACCTAGGTTTATGTAGCTTCGTTTTCTTTTCTTTTTTAATATATTGGCACACCCAGTAAAATTATTTTCAGAAAAATTTACTCCTTTTTTTGATAGATCAACAAAAATGGATATTGTGTTTCATACAGGTTTTTGTTTTGCTTTACATATTTTATTTTGTACATTTGTTTGTTTTGCATGTCATCAAAGATGGTGGGCACGGTAAGTGGTTACTGATGAAAGAGTACAGCTTTTGGAATCACAGACATGGTTCAAATTCCCAGTCCTATAAATGTACCAGCTCTACAGCTCTATGTAAGTAACTTAACTTTACTCTGCCTTAGCTTTCTATTTTTCTTAATATGGATAATGAAATTTACTTTATGTGATTCCTCAGACACTAAATAAGATGACACATACAAAGGACCTAACTCCTTTCCTTGTACACAATCTACACTTGTAAATGACAGGGATTTTAATCTCTTTTGACTGTTACATATGTAAGTGATATTATTGTCACTTACATAAATTATATTGAAGCATTTATAGTGTGTCTATGAGAACACTGATTACAAACCTGAAAAATAAAATATAAGTATTGTCGGATTTGAGTCATTTTTATTTCAGAACTTAATTATAATCTTTGGTAGGGTCAGCAATACCCAAAACATTTTTCCAATTATAAGTCTATTTTTTCATTGAAAAGAAAATCTTTTGCATTGTTTCACCAATATTCTTCACTAATAATAATACTAGAGAGATTTGCTATTCCTTTCAAAAAAGTCAGAAAGGGTCAGCATTGATTCAGGAAGTTTCCTAAATAAAGCCACTCACTCCCAGCTGGGCAGAGACTTGGATGCTCTATGCACCAATTGCCAATATGATTAAAGAGTAGCAAAAATGGTCTTCTACTTCATTTAAAAGGATTCTGTAAAATCCTGAGTGTGTACACAGTACTATTCAGAAAATAACTCTTCTTATCAGTATCAAAAACATCAATGTCATCTTGAAATTATGGACCATTTTATTTTGAAATTTCACTCCAAAAATATATGAGTGCCTACTAGAGGTACAAGATTGTATTAAGTGCAGTGGTAGACATAAGGATGAATAATGTAAACTTCTGAAAGGCTAGCTCTCTTTTCCTGTCTGTTTCTACTCCTTACTTCATACTGGATCCAGCTGGATTGTCACCAATTACACAGAGCTCACATTTTGTTTGATATTTGTGTTTTCAATGTCTGTAAAAAGCCATAGGTATGCCTCTGCACCTATCTCAAAGACATTTGCTGATGTTAGCTTATTGATTTAAGTTTCTTAGAAGACCTAAAACATAGTCTTAAAAAAAGAACCTTTCAGCTCTTCTGTGAATTTGGGAAGTATGCTCAATACTTCTCCCTGTGCCAAAATTCTGTTCTTTCTGAACCATTCTATTTGCCAAGTTGTTAAGGAGAATTATAGTAATAGGCAATAGAGGAAAATTTGTCACGGATCAAAAGAAATTTTAAGACTATTACAGAATCATGGACTTTTTAGAAAAGCAGATGACACATACTAAGTTTTCCAAGTGCCTAATATTTACCTTCAATTCAAAAAGGGATGCAAAACTTCCTTCTCCCACTCTCCTGGACCTACCATTAAACTCTGAGGTGTTAGAATCCTCACCTCCAATGTGATGGTAGTAAGAGGTGGGACCTTTGGGTAGCCCTATTCATGACTCTCATGAATTAAAGGGCTGAGGAGACCAGAGTTCTCCTCTTCCACCATGTGAGGACACAACCAGAAGACAGCTTTCCATGATCCAAAAAGCAGACTCTCACCAGACACTGAATTGTTAGGTGCTTTGATCTTGGACTTGCCAGCCTCTGGGACTGTGGGAAATAGATTCTATTGTTTGTAAACCACACAACCTATGGTATTTTTGTTATAGCGCCTTGAATGGACTAAAACATAGTCTTTGCTCCCTCAATTATCTCCGTATCATTTCTAATTCATCCTTTTTTGCCTTACTTCTTTCCTGCTTCATCCAATACTCTGGTCAGAATATTCAAGGTCTGAGAACCTGGCTGACATAGACAGAAGGTGAGGAAGTGGTGGGAAATTTTTAACATTCCAATATTAACTACTTCTAAAATCTTTACTATATCAAGATTTTTTTTAATTCCAAGTATTATCATTGTTATGTCTCACAGTGGGCAGATTTTTCCACAGATACATACCTTTCAAATTCTGCTAAAACCCACCCACCCCACAACTAGACCTTAACTTCGTCTGTCACTATGAACAGCAAAAGTATTGAGTTTCTTATAATGCCTGAATAACCCATGTATTTTTCAATTTCTGTGCTTTTACATGTTAGTTCTTTGGTTTTAGTAAGACCTTCTCTCTCATTTGCCTTGGTGACTATCCAGGCATAATTTAACACCAGCCCAATCTGAAACCTTTACCAGTCCCCGCAAGCCCAGTTTCTGTCTCTTCTCTGGTTTCACTATTCTGTGTACATATCACAAACAATGTTTTTCATATTATATATGGAATTACTCAAAGGTTGAAATATATATAAATATACATATCACCTGCATTCACAAGTTTATGAACCCACAGACTTTGACTACCAGAGACAGAAATTCAGTTCTATTAGAGTAACTACTGGGAGTGTTTCACTAACTGATAGATCCTAGATTATGTGATCTCAAATTAGGAAGTTCAAAGCAAAGGAAAGCTTTCTTCCCAAACAGCCACAGATTAATCCCTCTCTGAGTCATAGACTTATCTATGAATGTATCACTTTGCCAAGGACTATAATTAGCTCAGCCTAAGTCAAATATGTGCCAGGAACAGAAGATGAGAGAGGGACACTGTGCAAAGAGAGAGTATGCTGATACTAAGAAAAAGAAGAAATACAGTGATGTGACAGGCAGCTTAAACCCAGAGCAACTACAGCTTGCTACTCCAACGTAGCACAGTATTTGGCACTTGTTAGGTGCTAAATAAATATTGAGTTAATAAACACTAGTTATTCCCAAGTTCTAATAATGTTCTCAGGATCTATCAATAGATTTGTCAACACATTGTATTTCTAAAGACATTACTACCCACACTAATTCACTCAAATTTCACAGTAAATTCTAATACTTTATTAACTCATATGTTTCTCATATTTCCAACTTCAACTTTGGAAATCTAATAGTAATGCCATTTAAAAATAATTTAGAAATCCTACAAATGAGCAATAGGCCCTCAAAAGTTTGGAATGCACATAAATATACCACATTGGCATACATATTTATGCATACACTTATATTTATGCATATACATATACGCACATATAAAAAATCATTTTCACATCAGAGAAATAAGTCTTAATGCAGAGTCACCAAGTTATACTTGATGAAATGTGTTTTGCAGCTGCCTTACTAAAAATGTTCTTGTATTTTATTTCATGCACATAACAAACAGGTGTTTTATCAGGCAAAATTTCAGTTTAAAGAACAGGTTCCTTCTGTTTGAGATATTTTAGACACTGTTTTGTCTAAAGAAAATGAAATAAGTGAGGTGAAAACAAAGGAGCAATTTGATAATAGGTAACAAAGTAACTAGAAGCTTTCACAGCTCTTTGTTCAGATGTCATATTTAGATCAGTTTTTCATTATGGGAGGACATTGTTTTTAGCAATCAAGTTGAAATAAATTTTTAAATGTGCAATCCTTACGTTTTTAAAAACTATAATTAAAGTAAGTAATTTTCTTTAACTTTGTTGCTATAAAAGAAGCATTAGCCTTAAAATATCCTCTCGCTTTTAATAAAAAACCAGGATTGACACATAATAAGTGCAAATAAAAGCATAATCTCTCACAGTAGTATTTGACAGTCTTTCATTCTCCTTTCATTGCTTCCTATTCTTGCACTTATTCTCAGCAACATCAGAAACACAGAAATTGTATAGAGCAGATATTTTGTCCAAACTTGTCAAAAATAAGCAACAGACATGGTTATATACAAATAAAGCCATTACTGAATCTGCAGGAGCCCAATGAACTATACAAGGTGTTAATTAATTTTGCATTTCTAACAGTTCAGTCATCATTTTCTTGAAAGTGGACACCTACTTGAGTAAAAGAAATGTAGCCACATGTAGCTATTAGGTACAAAAATATTCTTAATATACAAATGTAAAACGTTTTTGGATAACATTTATATTTTCCATTAGCATCTGGCTCCCTTTTCAATAAAGTTCAGTTTTTGTGGCAGACTTTCTTTCAGAAATGTGAAGGCTTCCTTGCCGTGAGCATTTCAAATGTTCAAAATACCAACTGTGATTCAAATGATTTATAAGGTCATCACCCAAGAAAAGCTACACATGCTGACTTTCCAAGTAGCCAAACAGAATAAAAATATAAGGAGAGGTGTGTATGTGTATGTGCACACACTCACACATGTGTGCACATTCACACACACTGGGGAAAGTAGCCTCTAGACTAGATAGTGAGACAACGTAGTAATAAATAATAAAGGAAATATAGAATATAAAAGTGGAAGTTCAGCTTCTTAACATTCCTTTAGCTTTCCATAGCATACAGCAACTGTCTTCCACACAGTGAGCACTCAATAATAATTTATTTGAATTGATTTGACAGTATAAGTAAATTTGGGTTAGTATATAGAGTAAAATACCCATAACTTATGTCTCCCTTCAGAAAAGGACAACTTACCTACTTTATACTCAATAATACTGCAAACAAACTTTTCTTTAGCTCTAACTACTACTACCAACCAAACAGTGGGATAGATGCATGATTAATCTGATTCTAACTTTAAAGCCATCCTTTATGATAGTCACTATTTCTGTCCTAATTCACAAATGAGGGAAAGTAATCACAAAGTTCTCAGCAACTCTCACTTGCTATGCCTCCCTCCTAGAATGCTTTCCCTAGGTATAGGTCTGTCTCCTTCTTCTCTGTCTAACATCAGTTTAAATGTCACCTCCTCACAAAGGATTCCACTGATCACCTTTGCCCCACATACTTACACTCTAGCTCATTTTCCTCATAACACTTTTTCTAACATGTTATCATTGGGCATATTTATTTATCCTGCTTTATATTTGTCTTCCCATTAGCATGGCTATGAGGGTGGTTGATGACAAGATGAAATGGTATATGTGTGTATGTGTATGTATACACCATTATATATATATATATACCATTATATATATATATATATATACCATTATATGTGTGTATGTATATATATTTATATATATAATGAATTAATAAATTTTTCAAATGTCACAGAACTATTTAGAGTAGAGATGGAATTCCAACACATACTTGACTCCAGCCCTGAGCTATTGGATTCCTATCAATGTTGCCTATTGATTTGTTCATTCTTTCCTTTTTTATTGAGTTCCTACCACATTCCAATCACTTTTCTAAGCACTGAGAAAGGAATGGTGAGCAAAGTGGAAAAAGAACCTTCATCTACAGTGTAATGGGCATAAAACAACAAAAACAAACAGCCGCTGGGTAGTAAGTGCTATAATCGAGGGAATACATGAGAGACAGATGACCAAGTATGAGAACAAAGAGTAGTCAGGAGATGTTTCCTAGAAAAAACAATGTCTAAAAAATTAATTGAAAAGTAAGTAGAGGTAAACTATTTGAAGGCATGGTTAATAGCAGCATGGGGCAGAGAATAGAAGAATTTTCTAAGCAGAAATAATATGAGCTGAGTCTTAACATTGCCAAGGAAAGGAACAGCAGAAAATAAGGCCAGTAAGCAAGGGCCAGGTCACAAAGGGTGTTGTAAATAAATTAAGTAATTAGGAATTTAGCTAAGAAAAAGGGGACTCTACTGAAAGAGAGCAACATAATTATATTATAATCACTTGGAGGGATAAAGTGACTTATATAATATGGAGGCTGGAGGTAAAGAGACCTATGACAGTAGCCTTGTTTAGAAATAGTAGTCAGCTATAAATGGGTAATAGCAGAAGGGACAGAAAAAGATAAGCCCGATGAAGAAAGGTGATAGGGATATTTAGGGGATCAACAGGACTTGATTTATATTTATAAAGAAGGAATGAGAAGGAAAGAGTAAAGATAACTTAGAGGTTTATGGCTTGAGTAACTGGATGTCAATACTGAGATAAGAATAACAGAAAGAACACTAAGTTCCACTAGAGCCACAGAATAGCAATCTGGAACTGGTATTGTGGGAGGCAATGAGAGAATGAGGAACAGGTTGAATTTGAGACCTGCCTTAGACTTCCAAATTGAGAGATACGATATGAAGTTGTATAGAGTTCTGAACTGAAGCTGTAGATTTTGTTTTCATCAGTATCTAAATGCTATTGAAGACACTCAAGGGATGTGATGGTATAAGGAAGGCAATAGACTGAGACAGCCTAAAGAACATATTCAAAGCAAAGGTGGAAAATTAGCAGCTTTAGTTTTTTTAATCATTTTTATTGTTATTTTATTACAGTTGTCTAAATTTTGCCCCCTCTGCCCAGAGCAATGAAACTAAAAAAAAATAAGCAAATGGGACTACATCAAACTGAAAGGCTTCTGCATAGCTAGTGAAACCATCATCAAAATGAAAAGGGAACCAACTGTATGGGAAAACATATATGCCAATGATACATCAGACAAGAGTTTGATCTCCAAAATACATAAAGAACTCATATGACTCAACACCAGGAAAAAAATTCAATTTTTAAAAATGTGTAAAAGATCTGAATAGACACTTCTCCAAGGAGAATTATCAGCTTTAAAAAGAGACAAGGAAAAATCATCGCGAGGATGGGAGAAAACCAGGAAGTGACACAGGTGCTAAAGAGAAAGAGGGATGGAGAGGCAGAGTGAAGATTCCAGAATGAAGAGCATCTAACAAGCCTGAATGAGCTGTGAAGTATATGGGGACTGACTGTGGACCCAACTCTGATAGAAATAAGGAAGAGGCAAAAAGTCATTGATAATCGAAGACTGACTGGCCAGTGAGTTAAAACCAAGATGATGATAGGTCACGTAAAGGGGATGCTAAGGGTGATTCTAGTGCCTGAAGACTTTACTGAATAGCATGTGGGTATTCATGGATCATAATAATGTAGAGCCTGGAGAGTATGACCAGAGGCATGAGCCTCGCAGGCAGGAGTTTTTCACTTGGGTGGAGGAGTAATGGTGTGCACAGCAATGTGCAATAATAGTTAGCAAATTGGCCTCCCACCCTAAAAACACTCAGTTGGCCTTGAAAAAGTGTTTCTGACACATGGAACTACACGAGGTCCTGTTTCATCACAAGACATAATTCATTCAACTTCAGAGGTTGTGTAATGTTCTGAAGAATTTTTTATGTGTTTTTATATCAGGAAAATATATATGTGATTACTGCTTAAAATATTTCATAAAAAGCTCCCACACCTCTTATTGCTCCAAATAAGAACAGTTATAAATGGATGCACTCATTGTCAATTATATAGATTCTAATAGCTCCAATTTATAGAAGTAATAAAAAGTCATTTTTAACTGATTTCTGTCTTTTGGAGTTCTAAATGTATGTCTTACTGCTTTCCAAAATACCCAATTAATTAATTGCATCATGGCAAATAAAGGGATAGTTCCTCTGGTCTTGGCAGGTTTCGTTAAACATATTCTGATACTGAGGATGGGACTCATATTAGCCTTTTAGTCCACTGAGTGGGAACGCATCTTGAAAATGATAAAGATCTCAGTTTTTTAACCTTTCACAAAGCCTTATTCATCTTTTCCAGGGCTACCACCCATTCATCTTTCAATCAACATCTTTGAAAGAGGATTTTATGTTTCAACCTTAGATGAAATATGTAATTAAGTGTTTTAAATTATCTGTTTAGGAGTGGCCTTTTTCACATAATTCTTTTTAAGCTTGATCTCTATAAATACAATTTTTAACTAAATTAACTTCTTTTGTGTTTGCCTAAGGTAAAGAATTTCAAGGTCATAGATTTTTCATCAGAATTCATGTAAAAACAGAAACTTTAACTCACATGTATTAAAAAAGAGTTCACAGTTACAATTGATAGCAATTGAGTGAGTTATTTGTCCCGCCACACTCCCATGGCAATAGGAGACATGGATTTGGATTGAGAAGTGCCAAAAACAGAAAGAAATAAGCTCTAGCACTTCATGTCAACTTTCTCCACAGTTCTTAAGGAAGGGAGCCCCACAGCATTACAGAAAAGAGTTTGAGTAAACAATTTGCATTCTGCCTATCATTCTCAAAAAGTCTTAGGCAAGTGGTGACTTCATATTCCAGTTTGAGCCTAATTTAGGGGTTTTTCTAAACAAGCAGTGACATTCTAGGATTCTATAAGGCCTAGAGAACAGCCAGATAGTTATTCTGCCACCTTTCCTGATTGCCTGCCTCCAATTCCGCCTATATTCCCACCCCTTGCTTGGCCCTTACTACTTGATCCCTGTTTAATGTGGCCACATGTCCAGTCCCAAGGGAGACAATGACTGCTCCCTGATCTCCATGCTTCTCGTATAGTTAGAGGTGCCCACAGGATGCAGCTCAGACCAATGAGTCGTAACTATAAATTTCCTCAAGGAATTTGGTGACTTTTTTGATTGCCTGCTGAGAGGAGATAGTTGTGATTGGCTGCTCTCCCTTCTGTTTCTGCCAAGGTGAACACAAAGTTGACATACAGCAGCCATCTTCTGGTCAAGAGATAGCAAATATAGAATGAAAAGTCAACACGGTCAGATGGCAGAGCAGAAGAAGAGAAAGCATCCTGGTCTCCTATCATAATTAGAGCAACTGAACCAATATCAGAAAAACCTGCCAGCTTTGGAAATCTTGTTTTATGAGAATAAATGCCTACTGATATAGGTCTTTTAGGTAGATTTTCTATTATTTGAAGCTAAATGCATTCACAAGTTATGCACTTTTTCTTTATTATTTTTTCATGTTGATCACCTTGATTTTAACATACTACTTTTTAGATTTTTTCTTATGGTTTTTTGTCAACTATCTAAGCAGATCCAGACCTTTTCCCACGCAATACCCTTTTCAGAGTAGCACTGAGGATAGGTTCCTCCAGCTTTAAGGGCTGTTCTGGCCCTTTCCTCTCCCAGGGCATAAGTTGTTGAGGGTGGTGAGTGGAGTCACAATTCCCTACTTCTTTTGATTAGGGTTCACTGGTCCCATACTGAATAGTCAGCTAGAACAATTTGGGGATAGAAAGTTCTTGCAGGAACTTTGAAAATATATTCCACAGATTGCTTGTGTAGTATTAACATTTTAATGATGTTAACTCTTCTTGTCCATGAATACAGCATATGCTTCCACTTATTTGTATCTTTTTCAATTTCTTTCTTCAGTGTCTTATAATTATCCAAGTACAGGACCTTTACATCCTTGATTCAATTTATTCCTTGGCATTTTATTTTATTTTTTGAAGCAATTGTGAATGGGATTATTTTCTTAGTTCCCCTTTCTGACAACTCATTATTGGTGTATAAAAATGCAACTGATTTCTGGATATTTATTTTGTATTATGCTACGTTACTAAATTCATTTATCATTTCTAATTTTTTGGCAGAATCTTTAGGTTACTGATACACAGTATCGTGTCATCTGCAAACAATGACAGTTTTACTTCTTCATTTTCAATTTGGATGGCTAGGACTTCCAGTACTATGTTAAATAAGAGTGGTGAAAACAGCCCTGCCAGGGTGACTAGGTCAGTCTGAACCCATACACCAAAATGTTGGGGGTTCCATCTCCAGTCAAGGCACATACCTAAGTCATAGGTTTAATCCCAAGTCAAGGCACACATGGGAAGCAACAAATGGATATTTCTCTTACATCAATGTTTCTTTCATATTGATGTTTCTCTCTCTCTCTCCTTTCTTCACTCTTTAAAATCAATACACAGATTATCAGGTGAGGATTAAAAAAAGAGAGGTAAGAGCAGAAATCCTGTCTGGTTCCCAAACTTAATGGAAATACTTGTAGTTTTTGCCCATTGAGTATGATATTGCCTGTGGGTTTGTCATATAAGGCCTTTATTAAGTTACAGTATGTTCCCAGTATTCACACTTTACTGAAAGTTTTTATCATAAAAGGGGTGCTGGATTTTATAAAATGCCTTTTCTGCCTCTATTGATATGATCATGTGGTTTTTATCCTTCATTTTATTTATGAGATGTATCATGTTTATTGATACACAGATATTGTACCAACCTTGCATGCCTAGAGTAAATCCTACTTGACCATGGTGTATGATCTTTTTAATGTATTTCTGGTACTTGTATAAAAACAGCCACATTGATCAATGGAGCTGAATAGAGAGACCAGAAATAAACACACACCTTTATAGTCAATTAATATTTAACAAAGGATGCAAAAATATACAATGGGCTAAAGATAGTCTATTTAATAAATGTTTGGAAAGATGAGCATATATGTGCAAAAAGTGAAATTAGAGCCTTTTTTACACCACATACAGGAATAAACTCAACATGGATTAAAGGCTTAAATGTTAGACTCAAAATCATAAAAATCACAGAAGAAAACATAAGCAGTAAAATATCAGACTCTGCTTCTAGCAATATTTTTTCTAATATATCTCATCATGCAAGGGAAACAAGAAAAAATAATAAACAAATGGGACTATACCAAAATAAAATGTTTTTGCACAGTGAAGGAAATCATTAACAAAATGAAAAGACAACCCACTGAATAGGAGAACATATTTGCCAATGATACATCTGACAAAGAGTTAATATCCAAAATGTATAAAGAACTTACAAAACTCAACACACACATACACATAAACACACACACACACACAAAAAAATCCAATTAGAAAATGGGCAAAGGACCTGAATAGACACTTCTTTCAAAGAGAACATACAGCTGGCTAATAGTCATATGAAAAGATGCTCAATATCACTAATCATCAGAGAGATGCAAATTAAAACCACAGTAAGATATTACCTCCTACCATCAGAAAGGCTATCATCAACTAATCCATAAACAGCAAGTGTTGACAAAGATGTGGCAAAAAGGGAACCCTTGTGCAATGTTGGTGAGAATGCGGATTGGTGCAGCCACTGTGAAAAGCAGTATGGAGTTACCTCAAAAAGTTAAAAATAGAACTCTCTTATGACACAGTGATTTTCCTTCTGGAAATATATCTGAAGAAACACAAAACACAAATTTGAAAGCATTTAAGCACAACTTTGTTATCTGTAGCATTATTTACAATAGCCAATATTTGGAGAAGGCCAGGTGTCCACCAGTAGATGAGTGGATAAAAAATATGTGGCATATTTACATAGTGGAATAGTACTCAGTCATGAAAAAGAAGGAAATCTTCCCTTTTGCACCAGCATAGACCTAGAGAGCATTATGCTAAGTGAAATAAGCCAGTCAGAGAAAGACTAGTGCCATATGAATTCACTTGTATGTAGAATCTAATGAACAAAATGAAAATAAAGCAAAATAGAGACAGACTTGTAGAGAGCAGAATGACAGCTATTGGGTGCAGGGGGTTTAGGACTGGATAGGTGGGGTGGAGGGATGGAGGGAAAAACAGAGAGAGGAAAAATTCATGGACTCAGATAACAATGGTGGTGATGCTGGCAGGAGGTGGATGTGGGGGCAGGAAGAGGCGGCTATAGAAGGGATAAATGGTGATGGAAGGAGACGACTTGGGGTGGTGGACATGCAGTACATTGTGCAGATAGTATGTTGTGGAACTGCGCACCTGAAACCTGCATAATTTTATTAAGCAGTATCACCCCAATACAGTCAATAAAAGAGGGAAAAAGAAAGAAAACGTATTCCATTCAATAAACATTACATTCAATTCGAATTGATATAAATAAACATTATACACAATTGAAAACATCCCATTCCATTTGCAATAATGTAAAATGTATCTTTCAGTGAAAGCTACACACAGATATTGCTGTAGCTTCATAAAAACAATTATTAACAGAAACATTATAAATTTATATTTTTCCCAAGAGAAAATAAAAATCATTACCTATAAATTCAGAGTTAGAAGGAATCTCAGGCCTCTGAAGGCAAATTTGATCAAAGAAGTGAGATTGGTCTCTCCCTTGGTGGGACCAAATGGGAGAGAGCCTTATCATTGGAGGAATTGGCTCCATTAAGGCCACGGTGAAAAGCAATGTTCAGAGGTTCCAGAGACCATGTATGCAGTGCAGAGAGGAGGGGCCAGTGCAGGGGAAATTGTAGTAGGAGAGAGCATCATGGAGCAGGATGTCTTCAGCTTAGGTTAGGAGGCAAGGCAGCTGATTAACAAGCTCCAGGAAGCCATTTGAGGTCTCCGGATATTGAGAGTTTGCAGGGGATGTGCTCTGGGGCATGAAAGGAGGCCCTTCTCCTACTCTGTAAGGTTGATGAAAGCCCTGTGGAAAATCTTAAAAATGGAATATGATCTTTTCCATTGAGCCCCCAGTGCCTAGTAAACACACAAGCACTGTGGTGAACTGAAATGAGCTTTCCTTAGGAACAATGCTTTTAAATTGTAATTATTTATATTGCACATTTATACCACCTCTTTCAGGCTGAAAGAGTTTCGTAAGTGCTATGTCCTAGTTTTGTTTTTCCCACCAGGCAGGTACCTAGATAGCACATCTACTACTGAGAATGAGAAGAGTCTCCATCCAGACAAGTGTCCACAGTATTTTCATAATTTAATTTATATTTTATTTTAATTAATTAATTTTTTAAGAAATTAACATCCTTTTATTTTTAGGTAAATTCTTACTAGGAGTAACAACTTATAATAACTACTAAAAATTGAATCTCTGTTTTCAATTTACTGTTACTTCTACATACATAAATATAATTTAATCCTCACATTATTTTATAAGTTAAATATAATTATTTAAATATTATAGATGAGGAGACTAAAGATCAAAATGGGGAAGTGGCTGGCCCAAGGACACACAGAATAACAAAGTACATAGTAGAGTACAGTGTCCCTAACGTAGTTCAGCCCCTTCCTTTGAATGTGCCTCGAACTTCAGTTAATGACTCTCCAAAGAGCTGTCTAAACCACTGTTGTTTAAATATAATTTTGCCGTACCTGATATTTCTAGAAACAAGTGGGTTTTAAAGGAAGATTCCTTTAAACAGTAGTCTACACTCAATTATTTTCAGTTTCTCATATTTCTACTGTTCAGCTTCCACTTCAACATTCTCACTAGTCTTATAATTGACACCCAGATTGGCAAATTTGATGGGGTCTTTATCTGTCTAGTATTTGAAAGTTCCAACTCATGCTCATTTAAAAAAAAAAAAAAAACTTTCTCTTCTTACTGGCACAATCCAAACACAACTCTGTGATCTCTTCCAGATCCATCTACCAAACTGCTTCCCCAGCTATGTCAGCGGGTCCGTAGGCATTTCCACTTTAACATGCTCAAAGGGCTTTCTTCCTGTGTTTTTCAACTTAATAAACAGTGCCACCATAAAATATTTAAATAACCAAATTAATAAGCTATAAAATTACAGAGATAAGGAGACAGATAAATGATGACAACATTGTTTCCCCACTGAAGTCTATTCTGAGTTTTCTATTTTCTTCCTTCCATCCGCCTAATCCCTACCTTCTCACTGAAATGGAAACCAACTAAAAATCTCCAAACAGAAAATAAGATTTCCACCACAATAAGTAGCCCTGCTCAGACTGTATCCATTCTACCTTCAAAAATAAATATCCACCCCAAGAGGGCATAGTTCTCAATAAAGTCAAAGAGAAACTTTTGTCAAATTTACCAAATTTACAAAGAAACTTTTTGTCTAATTACCAAAGGTAATTAGATCAGCCAAAAGAGTTAACAAATGAAGTGTAAGGGTTAGGTGCTAGAGCAGAGCCAGGCAGCTGAGGAAGCCATGGCCCAGTGGCTGACAGCAGCACAGGGGCCATGAAGGTGTCGGAGGAGGGTCCAGTGGGCTCAGGTCAGGACTGAGACCAGTTGGCAGGGAGAAAAAAATCCCAGGTAGTGTGACTGGGTAACCAGAAATAGGGAGGAGAACTAAAGCTAGAAAATGTATCCAGGAAAAAATATAAGCAATTGTTGAATAATCATAACCAAATCTAACGTTATTATAGAGCTTTGAGTTAGAAGCCAATTCCTAATCTTGTGCAGTAGCATAGCATAGTGAAAAGGTGGAATTGGGTTTGTTTCCCTACTCTGCCACTTAGTAGGTGGGTGACACTGAATGTGTCTCAACCTTACTGACCTCATTTTCTTATTTATAAAAAGCGTAAATAATAATAACATATACCTTACAGGTTACCTAAAAATTGAATATATAATATATAGCACTTATATATATGTATGTGTGTGTATATATAATTTTTTGCTTCCTCATACCCTCAGGAGTATTAATGTTCTTAGACGTTCAATAGAAAATTAGAAGTACCTGCTTTGAACTGGGATAAGACAGTAGAAATGAGAACACAGATGGATATAGTTGAATCTGCTGTCTATAATTTAAAGTTATTTCACTAACCAGTCTACAATTTCTTTTGTTAATAAATGCCTATTTAGCTTATATTAACTATATTAAAATTTAATAATATGCCTGACAAGGCTCTACTTTTCATATGGTCAAAAAATAGAAAAGGAAAATTTGTGCTTGGTGTAAATAAACAGAATAACTATCCCTTCAAATGTTTTCTTCTGATATGAACAAAATTTTCTGCTCATAAAATTTGCACAGACTTATCCCAGCTACCAGGTTGTGATTCTGTGAGGTTGAGGTTAAAGCAATGAGGTTACTAAGACCCCAGGCAAGCAAAACCAAAATAGTGTGGATAGAATTTAAAATGAATCCAAAATCCAAAGAGGTCCCAAGGCAAGTATGGAAGACTGGAATAAGAGCCAGAGATCAAAGAAAAATTGAAACTCTGCCATCAGAGTCAAAGCATGTTGAGTTGATCTCCTACACTCATGGTTATTACAATTTTCTTTTATGTCTAGGTATATCTTCTAGTGGGTAGGTATTTATTTAGCTAAAATAGCTAGGATCAAAATAAAAAGGTATAAAAGAAATGTCACAGACAAATGTACTTTTATAAATGAAGGTTCAATACATGTAGTCTTGAAATTTCATTTTCCTTATAAAATTATGGAAACATGCCTCTTAGAAACATATCTGTTTCCAGACCTGGGGAAGGAAATGCATAAGATGAACATAGAACATATTGTTATACCTAAAATTAAGGAAACTATAAAAGACTATTAAGGAAAATCAAAGGGACTCAGGAGTGAGCTCCCACTGGTAGCAGATATGAAAATTTGTACATCCATGTGGATATCAATCGTAATGAATTGACATACATCAAATATGCATAAATCCATAAGTTCATAATGTTTTTTAAGAGAAAAAGTCTCATATTTTCCTTCCAGATAATACTAGAAAACAACCTCATAATTTTAGAAAGTAGCAAATAAAAGGAAAAAATACAGTATTAGTATAAGGAATCTTCCTCTTCAGGTAATCAAACAGTAGATGAAGGGAATTTTTTTGTTTACAAAACCATTTGAGCTTAAAAAATGAAGAAACAATAAAATACATTTTATTGCAACCACTGTGAATTGATGAATCTAGGCCATGGCAACCAACAACCATTCACATCACAAGGAGAGACAACCAGCCATCGTGTGACATCCATATAGAAGCACACAGCACCACAGATGACCAGTCTTACTAAAGTATCAAACCTGATTCTGGCCAAGCCTGTAGTGCCATGACAAATTTAGAGAAAATACAAATGGCAAAGAAATGCTTCAAACACACCACAGGAATTGCAATCCACAAATCCAAATGTGAGAAACTCTATAGGACAAATTACTTGGTTTCTTCAACAAATAAATTGGTGGGATGAGAGAGGGATGAGAGAGGCCCTGGCTGGAGTAGCTCAGTGGATTGAGTGCGGGCTGCAAACCAAAGTGTCGCAGCTCCAATTCCCAGTCAGGATACATGTCTGGGTTGCAGGCCATGACCCCCAGCAACCACACATTGATGTTTCTCTCTCTCTCTCTTTCTCCCTCCCTTCCCTCTCTAAAAATAAATAAATAAAATCTTAAAAAAAAGGAAAAATTTTAGTTGTGGGTGGTCATGGTATTATACCTTTGTTTTGCAAAGGAGAGGTTATCCTTTAGATATGTATACTGAAATATTTGTATTAAATGATACAATGTTTGAAATTTGTTTCAAAACACTCCAGGGGGTGAGAAGGAAGTGATTAGGAGTGTAGATAGACAAGATTGATCATGCATTCAAAATGGTTGAAATTGAATGACTACACAAGAGTTAATGATATTATATTAGTTATGCAAATATTTGAAATTTTCCACAATGAAAAATTAAAAACAAAAAGAATATGTATAAAATAGTATATTGGAGTAATCACAGATCAAATAAAAATTAAAAATTAAACTCTTGAAAATAGTTCTTTTTCTGTAGTATGTTATCTGTGTAATTACTTCTTACCCAAAAGGTTTCTTTTAGAACTTAGACCAACAAAACTAGATGAAATAGATTTATAAAAATTAAGTAAATATATACATTTTATAGCATTTATTCTAGTTTCCTATACATTCAACTTTTTAAACTTTCAGTTCACAATTTGTGGGATATTAGAAAGAAACAATCAAAAGAATTCACAATGGCACTGATCTAAGCATAGTGACCCCTATCTATGTAAAAAGAATTCAGTAAATGAAGCATTTAAAAAATTATCTTCTTGCCTGGTCATTACTAGAAAAAAAGAAATGTGAGACTAATCAGGGACAGTGGCAAAAAACTAAGAACTCTGAGGAGTAGGTGTTAAAGGAAGTCTGAGATAGAGCTGAAATAACTTTAGTAATTTATGCAGATGATAAAATGAAGCTAAGAATAGGGCATGTATGTGTAATAGAGTCAGGTTAATTAGAGGGAGGGAAATGACTTCAGAAGAGCACACGGAATTCAAAATTCAAAGCAAAAATAAAGAAAGTAGAAATGTAGATATTTTAGGAGGAGAAATTCTGGAAAAAACCATCAAATGTTAAGCTGTGAAAATTTTGAAAGGTGAAAAGAAAAATGCCAAGCTGTCCTACAAATAAAAAGTTTTAAAGTCTTGATCATAGGCAGCCAGCACCTGTTTCTGAACTCTTGGAGCTGGGGGTGGGTGAAAGGGCCAAAGTGCACTGTGTGAATGACTTAATGACCTCTCTGCAGTCAAGACACATTTCAAAAACTCATTGGTCCCTCTACAGCAGCACAGAATCTACCAATGGAGGATAATAAATCTCCAAAACCTAATACAATCACCATCTGAACCTTCAAAGTGCATGTTGCAGTTAATGGAAGTATTGATTCAATTGTTCGAGTTACTATGCAATTTTTCATTGAGCAGAAGCCTGGATGGTGAGAATTCTAAAGCTCAGCAAAATGGATAATACGCATTTTGTCTTGATTGTGCCATGATATAGGAAGAACCTCACCTTGCTCCTCCCACAAACATGCACCCACAAACACACAGAGAGACCCACTTTCCCACAGACACTTAACACTGACTCAGCCTTATCCTCTTCCCATTAGTTCTAGAATTTGAAGGCTACACAGTTTAGTGGCAAAGAATACAACCTTTGAATTCAGGCAGCCCTCAATTCCTGTCCTCACTCTTCCACCATTAGCTGTATTGTTACAGTCCTAATACTTGACCCCTCACCTACTCCATAGGATTAGATGAGGTAACAATCTATTTAATTTATTAATTAATTTAAGAATTAAATAACATAACAATTACAAAGTACTTAGCCGAGATTCTGGCACACAGTGATTTGTGGTGTTGGTGGTTCTTCTCAGGCTGCTGTCACACTGCAAGTGCCTTAAATTAAACTCAGAAACATGGTAAAGGGTGGCTGAGAAATTCTGAGTAAGAGCAGCTACTGAGGTCAATATTTTATATCTCAGAAACCTCCAGTGTCCCTATCAGGGTGGCATCACTAACAAGTGGGGAGGTCTCGATAGAGATAATATTAACCACATGTTCAAAAGAAGTAAAGATTTGCCTACAGGGTGTGATTTGGGACTAACATAAACTGTTCTCCTTTCAGTTAATCATCTTGCCTAAAATTCTCTCATCAGAGACAAATTCCTCTGGGAAACATACCATGAACTTCTCTAAAATATGGATTATAGTGTAACTTAAGTTTTTATTTTCAATCCCCAGAATTTAACACAATGTCAGACAAAGAGTAGGTGGTTAAAACTGCTACTACAATTTCATAGGGTAAATTTATGTTATGTAGATACTACGCCTCAGACATTGTGTGAGGTAGATAATAGTAGACAAAACAGAGTTACAAAGTTTATGATCTAGTGACTAAAAGAATTAATTTACTAGTGAAGTCATAAAACTGTTCAAAAGTTTGGATCATGGGATCTTCAATTTAGTTAGTATTTAACAATCTATCATTTATAAACCTCCTGCTATAGTTTAGGATAACTGTAATAACTGTGGTAAAATATATAATAAACAAATCTCTAAGCAAAAAGACCCCAAATTTATTTTCCTTGAAATGTATTTCTTAAATGTCTCACACTTCCCTCCTCCCATTCCAGTCTTATTCCATGAGTAAAATTAATCAAATTAACCAAATGTGATCATTTTCAGATGCTCTTCAGACTCGTGTTTCAATTTTAAGATACAATCTTCTCCAGTATACATTTATGACTGAATTGCTTAAGCTGATCTTAGAGAAATGAAAATGGTACAGTTAGGCAGCGATAGTAAGAATCATAATGAAACATAAACAGTGGTGTTACCTCCCCAAAATCATTAAAAGAATTAAAGTGAAAAGAAGGCACCCCATAGGGAAAATTGTGAAAGCTAATTAAATGGGCCAAAAGATTAAAAGGTGTCTTCGATGAAAAACAACGCTTGTTTAGAACAAACACAGGGTTAAATTCCGTGGAGTTTCTGCCTTTCACTGTCTTCAGCTATTTTATGATTTTGTACAAATAAATATTAACTTGCAAAAAACTGATAATGGTCCGAGTAATTCTTCGTTATAGGCATGTAAATAAGTTCTGTCCAGTGGAGCTTCAATTGACTTCCCCGCCCCCACTGTTGAAGGAGCCAGTTTTGCTTCCATTAAGCAAATTTGCATCGGCCTTTCTGATGAGCTTATATATTAGGTGTTCTTTAGATGCTTCTTTGTACTGACTAGTTTTAACATCTTTTCTAGTTCCTTCATTAATTGAGTTAACTAAAATGTTTAACGTGGATTTATTTTTATATTTGTATGAGAGTCATGATGATAGCCTCTTTCGAACTTCATCCTTCACTAATAGCATGCAAGCTGAGTGAGACATCTCTACTGTGGTTTTGTAACTCCTTCCCCTTAAGAGAAGAGAAGACTCAGTCAAGTTGATCCATAGAAAGTATCCTTTGGTCTAATAAAAGGATACTTTCCTATGGACATAGATTTGATAAAGCAATCATTTTACTCCTGTAAAGGAAATTTGAAAAGGCATTTCAAAAGTCTCGGAGGAGCTAAGCCTTGTCTATAGTAGAAAAATAACAATTAGATTAGCCACAAATCATCACTGCAGGCTCATTCCAGAGGACTATGAGGAGCTACCTGCATACAAGCCAATAGATATCTACTATTGTATAGATCTACTTGCAGATGTTCATCTAGGAAAATGAATCAAATTTTGTTAGCTTACTGACAGAAATTTCACCTAACCAAGTGTACTTCTCTTACTTCTAAAAGTCACAGAGCCTACATTCTTTTTAGTTACTTTTTATCACACAATAAAGGCATTTTAAAAGTAGAGCATTTCTTTCTTAAATATGTTTATAAGATGCTATTTGATAACTACAGGATAATTTATATCACTGCTAAATTCCTATTATTATGTTGACTAATGCAAAAATTGCACTTGGCAAATTATTTGAGACTGGCTACATGATAGGCCTGAGACAGTCACTCCACCCACAGAAAACAAAGTGTGAAGAGACCCATGGGCACTTGCTCTCTCACCCTGGATGAAATCAATATACTTGAGTTCTCTAAGCCTAAGATCAGACTTTTAAACATGCACTATTACAAGTATAGAGCACACAATTTCCAAATGTTACTGTTCTAGGTCTGAAAGTTTTAAATGTTATGGATAAAGAAATGGAGGTAACCACACCTAGAGAGCTGTGAAATTCGTAATTAGTTACCAAGCATACTTTTCTCATTATATTTAATAGAAGCATAGCCCCACTAAAGGCCTGGAACTCAGTATACTACCATCTGCATCAGATTCTTTATTAATGTAATAAATAATTTCACAAATGACCTACAAGACCTTTTTAGGCATTTAAAAAGTACAGGGGTCCAGCAGAAGTAACACCTACTTGAGTGTGGCTGGTAGGGTAATAACATGGGTGTAATAATTTATAGTTATAATTTAAACATTTCACCTAAAATGTCATATGGTGTGCTTGAGTATGATATTGTTATGTTACAGAATTACATTCTTATGATTTTTGTAATAAAAGATTTTGTAATAAAAGGGGGTATTATTTGTGTGGGACCCTGTATATACTTTGAAGTAATTAGCAGTTTTCATAAAAGTTCAAAGTGATTAAACAAAAATTTTCAGACAGAAGATTTTTTAAAAAGCAAAACAAATCTTTGAATCCAAACCCACCCAGAAAAAAAAAGTAAAATTTTTTTTATTATTTTATTTAGTTTTTTAAAGTAAGCACAAGTCGAGATAAATCTTAGAGAGCTTATCAAAGCTCACTGGGGCTTGAATACATGGGATAACAATGGCACAAAAATGTCAAAAAATGGAGTTGGAAAGATGTGAGCTCCATGTTACCCAGGTTGAGTTTGAGGTGGAAATTTCATCAGACATGTGAAAATATAGACCCGGAACTAAAGAGAGATTCAGGACAGGAGGCATAAAATGAATTCTGAAGCCATAAAAACGGGTACATTCAAACTTGATGACATACTGGAAGGGGGAGCCCGTGAGAGTAAACACTGGAGAAAATGTAACATAAAACAGTGAACAAAAGAGGACACGCCGTCCAAGCAGACAGAAAAGAACAGAGAAGTCCACGGTTCCCCAAAGCCAAGAGAAAGCTGCTAGTCCAGGCCCACGGGGAGTGAGGGCAGAGTTCCATCCATGCGCCACAGGACCCTGGCACATAAGCTTCCAAAAGCATGTGACAATGGAGATCTTTTATTCCCAAATAGAATTTGTCACTCCAGTTCTCTCTTCCTGAAAGTTAAAGATAGTGAGTCTGCACATTTTAAAAAATCGAAACCAGAGGATGTAACACATTTTTCTAATTTGGACAAAATGTGTGAACACCCTGCACTTTCCTACTGCACAACAACAGCACCCTGGGGGCTCCTGAAAAAAAAAAAAAGAGGTTTCTTTTCTCTCTGTTGTTTTTGTTTTAGAATTTTTTTAGAGATTTCAATTGGAAAATAGGTAATTAAGCTTAGAATTTAGAGAACTGCAAGAACTATGCAGCTAGAGCCATTTGAATGTAAAAATAGGAGATTTGTCTGTAAAACAGAAGTGTGTGTGTGTGTGTGTGTGTGTGTGTGTGTATATACTCCTGGGTCATTTGTGGCGGGCAAATAATGAAAGAAAGCGAATCACATAACAAATGCTAAAAGAGCCAGAGAAAATAAATTTTTAAAAAACTGTGGCTGTAGCTGTTGCTGGGGGGAAAAGAGAAGCAGTTTAAAAAGAAAATCCCAAAGGCTTCTTTCCACCACAGTTCAGCGGTACAGAGAGGGAGTCAGCAGCCCTACAAAAAATAAAGTCCGAGAGTTTAGTCAGACTACCTGTAGACATTTACAAAGCATTATTTGAACAGACAGCTGGCTCTTGTGCAAGCTACTTAGCTGCTGTTTATTCCCAGAATCTTCTTCCCCTCACCAGGCCCCCATGTGATCCAAGTACTGTTCACGCATAATTATTCTCTAGAAAATTCCACAGTGGAGAGCTGGAAAAGAGAGGCTTGGTTGAACAGTGCTCTCCAGATTTGACAAATGCCCTTTTGTGTCCATCTGTACACCGTTGTGTAACATTTGCAGACACTAAATTGTGCCAAAGTGTCTTGACCAAGCAGCAGGGCACACAGGTGCTTTTTCTTTTCTTCCTGTTTACGTCGGGGTGGAGGGGAGGATAAGATGTAGGAGCTGCAATGAGGCGCCCCAAGTGCCATTGTTAGACTTAGAATGCTTCCCAAATATAAAATGAATAAATGGCACTGAAGAAAGGATTTCTAAAGCCATTGTGCTCATTAAAAAGACATACAAAGAACCATAAGGGAAAAATAACAAACCAGCATTCAATTCATTTTCAAATCCCTCCGAGTGATTAAAATAGTTTTTTAAAAAAAGGTCCCATCACATTTTTAAATACAGAACTAACTCCACGTATCTCTGGCTATCTAACGTTCCCTAAATTTGGATTACACAGGAGCCTGGCTCTCCTGCAGCCTTCAGAGTCAAGGCCATGAGAACGCAGAAAGGTGAGACAGCTAGAAACAGTCCCTGACAGCAACTAAAGCCCTTTGGCAAAAATAAGTGTAAGAAGTGCATTGTGCAGAATTCTGCCTTATCTTGATATCCCTTACATGATCCTTAACATCCACAGGATTCCATTAGTATGAATACTAAATGGTATGCTTTTTAAAACCTCTAATATCATATTTGAATTTAAGACGATGTGGTACCACAACGCTGAGAGGAAAAATCAAACCCGTTTGATATTCTCTCAGAATAAATGTGAAACATCACCATGGTATGAGGTTTTTTTTTATGTTTCAGTCTTTTTTTCTCTTTTAATTAATTTCATTGGGGTAACATGTGTTAAAACACTATGTAAGTTTCAGGTGTACAGTGTTATAATACATCTGCGTATTGCATTGTGGGCTCACTACACAAAGTCTTGCCTCCTTCCATCTCCATATTATGTGACCCCCTTTACCCTCTTTGACCACTTCCCACCCTCCTATTGTCTGTGTGTATGAGTCTGTTTGTTTTATTTGTTGGTTGCTTTCTGTTTTATATCCCACATATGAGTAAAATCATATGGTTCTTGTTCTTTCCCATCTGACTTATTTCACTTAGCATGCTACTCTTAAGATCCATTCACATTTAAAGTCAAATGCTGAGCATGGATGGTTTCACCAACGGTCAAGCACCTTAAAGACTGTTTCACAACAACAATGCTCAGGATCTGCCTAAGTGTACAGCAGTACCACTAAGAAATACAGTCCCTGTTCTCCTCCCTTTCTGACCTAGGCAACAGGTGACACTCCGTACCCTATGTCTACATCTCTTTTCCTCCCAATCCTTGCAAAGACCATTGGGATACCACATTTCTTGCGTGCTTCATTTTCCTGTGTGCCTAACTGATCCTTGTTTCAGAAAAAGAAATATAGGCCTTAAAGTCATAAAGCCATAGGTTATCATCTCAATTCTACCACTTATAACATCTGCTGTGGATCTTCCCACATGGTATGCCCCCACAATCTATTCTCTTATAAAGTCAAAGCCCAGGAATTCGTCTGGAATGAGCAAGAGCCAGACTCACTGGCAACTCAAACACCATCTCTCCTTTTCCCAGTGCTGATGATCTCAGACATTCCTCCATGATCTTCCACGTTGGCCCTTATTAAGGGACCCCTTTTTCCATGCTACAGAGGCCCTTAGCAGACATATGCATGAGAACAATAAATCTTTTACTAACAGCATTAAATTATAAAGTGAAGGAAGGGCTGGCCTCTGTTCTATTGTCCAGTGTACTGTTCATGCAGCACTTACTGTACACCAGCCACTTTACGTTATATTGCCTTATGGGGTGTTCTACTATCATCCCCATTCTGTGGATGAGAAAATGTGAGCACTGAGAGCTTACATAACTTATCTAGTGTTAAAAGGCTACCCAGGTCTCACCCCTGGCCACAGGAGGTGGAAGGAAGCAGCAGTGAGGTCTGCAGATAGCTTGGCAAGAGCTCTGGGTGGGCATGGGCCCCTGGGTGGGCATGGGCCCCTGTCACGAACATATGTGTACAATAGAATCTTTCCCATAAGACAGCCTTCAGTCCCCACTTGGATGTCTGGTCTTGGCCTTAAGAACTGAAAGCACTGAGCTGCCTCTGCAACCACCAGTTCTATAGGTGACATGGTCACTGAGAAATAACAGGGAGCCAACACAAGTGACTATGCTATTCACTTGGATTTTATTAATGCAGGTTCACTCAGCTTTTATTAATACAGTTTCAATCCAAGTCTATACTACCTAATGACAATACTAATCACTCAGAAACAATCAGTAATAATATCACATGAGAGAACTGGGGCATAACAAGCCTGAGTCCTAGAGTCTTAGTCTGCAGGTCTGGGAGAGAGCATGGTAGGCAAGGGAGTTGTCAGCATCTTGCAAGGAAGAATCTCCAAAGCCAGATGGCAACAGGACAGATGAAGTCCTCAGTCCAGCAGGGCAGAGCACCCAGCAGCTGACGCCAAGGGAGATGAGTGTGGCATGGAGCAGCATCTTGGTGTTTGGAGCTCAGCTGTCTCAGCAGTGGTTTGGAACCTGCCTCAGTTATACCCTTGGAGTGGTGTACTCCATCCTGCTGGGTCTCTTTGTAAGTGTCTTGGAACCCCAGATGGCAAGTGGGGAATTTCCCCAGGAGCCTGTGTGCAGTCCTGCTCTGTAGACATGGCTGTTCTGGTCACATGTGAAGATATCTTAGGTAGGTCTCCTTGGCAGTGTCTAGTGTGACTTAAGTAGTTTCCCTCTTGAACCCAAGTGCCCTAACTGATTGACAGCCATCTTGGTTGACATGAGTGACTGTATTTTGTTTTATATACTTCATGCTATCGTGACTGGACCAATGCCATTTTACTGGTCCCACTCTACACAACTTCTACTCGATGCCCTGAAGTACTTAGGTTGTACTGTTAACAGAGAGAGATGTAATTTTCTTGTAAAAAATGTAACAGAAATGTAGGTGGAAGTTTTTATGCTTCAATGTCTCAGACTGTTCTATGCAAGAATATCTGTAATTAGGCCCATATCAACCGAGTGGTGATCCACAAGCTCATTCATGCATTTGACCATTGCCGTGTTCATCTCAGCTGGTTCAGCAGTGTCACACATCTGACCTGCTCAGAGGTTTGAGCTGCTAACCTGAGTGGAGACTATTCAGTATTCAGGTTACATGTTGGATTAAAACAACACCATTGGGGGATAGTGCTTCTCTCAAAGGAAGAGTTACCTAGCATTGGCCAGCTGCAAAGGAAGACAGTTGCAGAACTTGTGTGAGAAACAGAGCCATTCTTTCTACCTTGGTTAGGAATATAAGCAAAGAAGTAGCTGAAAAGGCTGTTGGTGAAGTTTTTTTAATCTTGTTGCGATGACTATGAACCTTTTAGAAAGATCCTGATAACAAGATTTATGCTCATAGAGACTTTCAAAATTGTGATCAGTATTATACAACTATATGGAGCCAATGACATTTTATATCACAGGGTTTCAGTGAATGTGGAGAAAATGTGGTTCTCCAGTGCACAAACATATAAAATATAAATGATCAATTAAATACAGATAAAACAAAAGATACCAATTAAGTATATGATTAGAAAAAATAACTCTGGTGAAAAAGGAAACTGCCTTAAACTCCAAGGCAAAAATTGTATCTGTATAGCAAACCATATGGTAAATAAGACAAATAAATTACATTTTTGTATTTTCAAAAAAATTAATAAGATATAATAAAAAGGCTATCCTATGCCCAATTCAGGATTCAAAAGCAGATGTGACTCCAGAGCCTGATTTTTTTTATCACTGCCCTCTCCCAAATCAAATAGGAGTACTGGGCTGACTAAGAGGAAAATGCCCTTTCCCTGTGCATAGTAAAGAGCTAAATAAAATAAAGAAAAATAACCTAAAAATAAGAAAAACACATTTTATTAAAAAGAATTAATTAAGAAGAGGATGCAGATCAGTGTAATAAATACTGGGTGACAAAATATGAAGCACTTTAGGGGCTTAAATACTAGCTAGAGAGGATGAATCTCTTTAATAGAATCTTCCAGGTTCTGCGACAATGCTATCATACTACTTTAACTATCTGTTTGTATGTGGTTCCTTGTTAGATAGAGGACTTGGACAGAGTCCCATTTATCATTGTTGTGCAGAACTTAGCACTGAGTCTTGCACAAGGCAGGTATGCAAACGGTGTTGAATGAATGGAGTGCACAATGAATGAATGAATGCTTGAAACAAGTTAACATTTATAGATGCCAAACACTTTTGAGATTTTCAGGTTTGAGAATAGAGTGAACCACAGAGAGATAAAGCAGTAAAATATCTCACAGAACAAGGTCTTTATTTGGAAAGTGTAAAGTGAGTGGAATTTTACCTTGAAAACTGATTGAAAGATGACAAGATGTCACTTTTAATGGCATAGCATCTTTTCTCACCGAAACTTGCCACTTCTAGAAGCAAATGCTTAGAAAGGCAATATTGTTTTCTTTTAGGTGCTGAGTTAAACAATCCTGGGGACAAAAAGCTATGAATAAAAGATACAGTACATTTCAGTAAACTACTAGAAAGAAAGGTGCTATATAAAGTAAAAGTAATTAAAAAGTATATTTCAAGAAAAAGTCTAAGATCTGTTTTCCAAGTATTGTCTCCTCACATAACTGCCTATAGACTTTCTATTATCTGGTAGAAATATTGCAATATTACAGAAGCCTTACAAATTAAGTTTCTACTGCTCTAATTCTATTGGGTGTTTAAAGAGTTTCATGGTCCTCTGATTATTGCTTTTAAAAGATGTATTCTCATAAAGAATACACAGTGATGTTGCTTTATCTCTGAAATACATTTTCATAGTTATTCTTCAAAAAGATACTGAGATTATAACAAAACATAATTTATTCCAACCTGAGAAGCATCCTCAGAGCAAGCCATTACTCTTCTATATTTCTAATACATCAATTTCCTCATTAGATTTTGCTGGCACAATCTTCCACCCATATGCATTTTTTCAACGATATAAGTTTATATTCAATTGATTGCTTGTGGCAATCAATTTCTTAAAAGCTATTTTTGGTTAGATGCCTAAGTTTACATATACAGAGTAATATCTGAGAAAAAATTAATAGTCATAATCCATCATGGATCTGGAGTTAGAAAACAAAGAAACCAAATTAGAAGATAAAGAGCAGAAGGTTAGTATAATTGTTTTGCCTTTATTAGTATAGATAGAATTGTTATTTTCAATGCCAAAAACTGGGATATCTTAATAACCATTGGTTATTTTAGTCCATGATTTTAACCTACAAAAGATTTTTGGACTGTAATACTGAGTTGAACAATAGTACAGTTCTTCCCTGGCTGGTGTGACCGGTAGATTGAGCACTGGACTGCAAACCAGAGGGTTGCCGGTTCAGCCTGGGACAGGTCCCAAATAGGGAGCACTTGAGAGGCAACCACACATTGTTGTTTCTCTCCCTCTCTTTCTCCCTTCTTTCCTCTCTAAACATAAATAAATAAATCTTTTTTTTTATCTTAAAAAAGAAAACAAAAGCACAGTCCTTAACCTTTTTTGAGTCATGGACACCACTGGAATTTTGATGAAGCATGAGGATCTCTTCTGTATAAGTTTCCTAGTGCTTCTATAACAAATTATCACACACTAAGTGGCCTTTAAAAAACACATTTTATTACAGTTTGTAGGTCATAAGTCCAGTATAGTTCTCACTAGGCACAACTCAATACGTGGTCAGGCTGCATTCACTTCTAGAGGTACTACAAGATAATCTGTCTTCTACTCATTTGGATTGTTGGCAGACTTTAGTTCCTTACAGTTGTAAAACTGAGATCCCCATTTTCTTGCTGTCTGGAACTGTGGGTCTTTCCCTACTACATTCCTTGATTCATGGTTGCCTTCCTCCATTTTCAAGGTCAGCAACAGTAGGTCTAATACGTCTCATGTCATATCTCTCTGACCCAATAATTTTCCTTTCCCTTCCACTTCTAAGGACCTTCCTTTATGATTTTATTGGGCTGATCTGGATAATTCTAGGATAGTTTTTCTTTCTCAAGGTCTTTAACCTTAATCATATTTCCATGGACCTTTTGCCATTAAGTACCCTTTGTCAAATTCACAAATACAATGAATTAGGGCCTTTTGATTCCAGTATTCTAGCTATCATACTTCCTCAGATTAATTTTTGTTTTATAAATTCAAAGGAAACCAATTATATCTAAATATAGTTAGCAAAAAATTTCCAGAGAAAATTGTCATGTTTATATATGTTTCTTCATTGATACAAGAACAAGATCAAATGGTAAGTCTACTAACTAGTGTATTTTTCATAGTGTTGAGCATAAATAATATGTGATTATTACCAAAAACTATAAATATAATAATACTAAAATATGTGTGAATTCTATTGGTAATGCCACAGTTACTGCCAGTTTTAGTGTGGTTTGTTCCTCATGTTTATAATTTAAAGAAATATAAATTTCAGTTTGAGATATATATATATATATATTTTATGTATATATATTTTATATATGTGTGTGTGTATATGTGTGCATATATATATAAATATAGAGAGAGAGAGAGAGAGAGAAAGTACCCAGCCATATAATATGAAAAGCAGTCATTTATTAAAGAAGATACGAGATACAAGAAACATTGAACATGGGATAATGATGTCTCAGTCCCCTTCAAAGTAGGCACCTTAGGAACTCACACAGTTCTCCTAATCACCAGCAGTGGTCCCATTGTATTTTATGAATCTCCTTGAGGGTCTGAAATCTCTTTCCTTTCAAAGATGATTTTCAGTTTGGGAAAAGCCAGAAGTCACAGAGCACCAAATCTGGGTTGTGATGGGGCTCAGTCACCTGGACAATTTGATGTTTCACTTAAAACCTCTGCATAAGACATGATGCATGAGCTGGCACATCGTAGTGATGAGGCTGCCAATCACCAGATGCCCATAGCTGTGGCCTTCTGAATCATCCAAATAGTTTCTGCAGAGGAATGGTCAAGCTTAATGCAAAATTTGATGCAGATTCATCACTCTACTCCCTCAGTCATTTTGAATGTGACAGCCACACAGTACGTAAGCTGACTCAACAGCATCTACTGCCCCCACAAACTAGTACAGCAAAGTCATCATTGTTCACACATGTGCATTCCAGTCCACTCTCCTTGGCTTCTAGGTTACATCAATGTCACACAAACCATTCTCATTATATTAGCCATGACTAGACTTTTCCCTGACAGACCTTGTATATATATATATTCCCCACAAATTTACAGAATCCCTGGGTTTTAACTCTTGAATTCCTGATACATGTATACTAAAGTTTTGATTTGACGATTCTTTTTGTTCTCTCCAGTGTACTTTAGTTCAAACTTCAAGGGCAGAGGTTTCTAGTTGTACCAATTAAAAGACAGAAATTGTTGGAGTGTATTAAAGAATGACTTGACTATATATTGTCCACAAGAAACTCACTTAAATATTAAGATATGTATAGATTAAAAATAAATGGGTGAGAAAAATATACCATGCTGACATTAATTAATGAAAAGCTGAAGTAGCTATATTAGTTTCAGACAGAGCAAACTTGAAAGAAAGGGAAGTTACTGAGGCTAAAGAAGGGCATTACACAATGGTAAAATGGTTAATTCTACAAGAAGACATTACAGCCCTTATCTGGTATATGCCTAACAACAGAGACTCAAACTACATGAGGCAAAAATTGATAGAACTGCAAGGAGAAATAAACAAACTTACTATCATAGTCGGAGAGTTCAACACCCCTCTATCAGAAGTAGATCCAGCCTGCAGTAAATCAGTAGGACATAGTTAAACTCAACAACACCATCAATCAATTGGATATAATGGACATCTATAGACTACTTATCCAACAGAAGAATGCACATTTTTCTCAAGCACACATAAAACATTGACCAAGATAAACTACATTCTGGGCCATAAAGCACACCTTAACAAATTTAAAAGAAAATAAATCATACAATGTCTGCTCTCAGACCACAGTGGAATTAAAGTAGAAATCAATAGCACATAGATAGCTAGATATTCCAAAATACATGGAAATTAAACAGCATATTTTTAAATGACACACATGCTAAAGGATCTTACTGATTATACTGGATCCCCACAGACAATCCAGAGTTTCCTTTTTTTTCTAATTAAATTTATTGGGGTGACTTTGGTTAATAAATTTATATAGGTTTCAGTGTACAATTCTATGATACATCATCTATATATTTCATTGTGTGCCCACCAGCCAAAGTCGAATCTTCTGTCACCATACATTTAATCCTTTTTTATCCTTTGAAAACATATTCCCTGTTTAGGGATTAGAAGATCCAATATTATAAAGACATCAATCTATCTCAACTGGATCTGTATGTTCAATGCAATCTCAATCAAAATTCCAACAAGCTGTTTTGTGGGAACCAACAAAAGTGATCCTGAAGTTTATATGGAAAAGCAAAAGACCTAGAATAGCCAAAACATTACTGAGAAAAAAAGAATAAACTTGGAGTACTCACACCATCAAGTTTCAAGGCTTACATAAGGTTACAATAATCAGGACAGTATGGTATTGGCAAAGGAATAGGCAGATAGTTTAATGGAGCAGAATAGAGAGCACAGAAATAGACCCACACAAATAGAGTCAACTGATTCTTTAAAAAGGAGTAAAGACAATGTAACAGAGAAAGGATAGCCTTTTTAAAAAATGGTGCTGGAACAACTGAATCTTCACACACCAAAAAATAAATCCAGGCACAGACCTTACACCTCTCACAAAAATTAACTCAAAATGGACCATAAACCTAAATTTAAAATTCAAATCTATAAAGTTTCTTGAAGAAAACATAGCAAACACTCTATATGATCTTGGATTTGGTGATGAGAAATTAAATAAAACATCATTAGCATGATCCATGAAAGGAAAAATTCATAAGTTAGAGTTTATTAAAATGTTCACTTGTCTGTGAAAGGCACTGTCAAGAAAATGAAGATAGAAGCCATTGACTTGGAGAAATTATTTGCAGAACTCACATCTGATATGACTTGTATTCAAAACATACAAATAACTCTTAATAAATAAACAAACAACTCAATTAAAAGTGGGCATAAGATCCAAACAAAAACCTCAACAAATAAGATATACAGATAGCAAACAAGCTTAAGAAAAGATAACTTTTCATTAAGGAATGGTGAATTAAAACATAAGTGAGATATTACTATATATTTATTAGAATGACTAAAATCTAAACAACTGATAATGTCATTTGCTGGTGAGGTTGTGAAGTGGTAGGAACTCTCATTCGCTGCTTGTAGCAATGTAAAATTTTGCAAGTACCTTGGAAAGCAGTTTTGTAATTTCTTAAATAACTACATATAATCTTACCATGTGATCCAGCAATTGCTCTTTTCAACATTTATCCAGTTGATTTGAAATCTTGTATCTATACAAAAACCTGCATGTGAATGATAATAGCAGCTTTATTCATAATCACCAAAAAATGGAAGCAACCACAATGTTCTTTAACAAGTGAACTGATAAATTGTAGTATATCCATAAATTGTACTACTCTTCTGTAATAAAAATAGAAAGAAATAAGCTATAAATTCATAAAAAGGCATAGGCAAATCTTTAGCTCATATAACTAAGTGAAAGAAGTTAGTATAAAATACTACATACTGTGTGGTTCAAATTTTAGTATTTTCTGGAAAAAGTAAAACTATGGAAACAGTAAAGAGATTAGTATGTGCCAGGTGTCTATTGCATGGGGTTGGGGGAGAGTGAACAGGTGATGCACAGAATTCTTTTAGGGCTGTGAAATTATCTGTATGATACTATAATGTTTAATGCAAGACCTTAAGCATTTGTCAAAACACAGAGGACTTTACAGCACAATATATGCAAATTCTTAGAAAGTCATTTAGGTGGTCAGGGATCACAAGATGAAATCAACCTCCCTGAAAGGGGTGTAGAAATAAGTGCTGACCTACCTTTAGAAAGAATAAAGGCAAAAGGAACTTTGGTTAGACCTGTTCTCTAGTACAAGTAAACTAGGACTGAACAATTCTATAAATGGTTGGAGGATGATGGACTGGGAGATTAGGGATAAGCAAGGGGAGGCTGGAATGATCCATATAGTAGTGAATTAGAGACATCAGTGTGAATGAATGATCAGCTTAATATAAAACAGCTTATATAAAGAAACTATTATAGCTATACATACATTAGTATACATGCATAGTTCTCCTTGTTCTGTTAGCTGAAAGGGCCAAGAAACAATGACACGCAGTAGCAAAGAGTAAAACTAACACCTATATCTTGACTATTATACAATTCTTCAATAAAAGGAACCAGAACTGCTTAGAGAAATGGCTGGTTCTAAGATTAGAGCAAAAAGTATACAAGGTAAGCCTAAAGAATCTTGTAGTACCAGAAAGTAAGAAAGTGCTCAAAAAAATAAAAACACAATGATAGGATATGTCAAAGTGATATAGGAACCAATGGAAGGGGCTCTTAATGACCAAACCTGGAACAATTACAGCAATAAAATAAATAAAGTGATACTGAATTATAACCCAAAATATAAAATTATATCCATGAATTCATACTAATGCAAATCAATGATATTAAATTAAGTACATATCCATGCAGAAGAATTTCAAATAATGTATAGAGTCATCCCTTGGCATCCAGAGTGATTGGTTTCAAGGATCCCTGCAGATACCAAAATCTACAGATGTTCGAGTACCTTAGTTAGCCACTCCCCATATATATCCACAGGTCCCACAAGTACAGATTCAACCAACTGTGGATCCCTTCCATGGATTTGGAATCCTTGGATACAGAGGGGGTCAACTGTGTACCTGTGTACATACGCTACCCTTAACAAAATCGACCACAACTCCTTACCCTTCACGTGTGGGCTACACATAGTGACTTTGTTCCAAAGAGTATAGTATGAAAAGGGAGGAAAAAAAGGAGAAACTTTATAGTAGAGAAGCCTAAAAAACCTTACTGTAAGCCAGGTAATAAAGGTTAACATCAACACTGATTAGTTATATTGATGTGATGTGAGGGGAATGGCATTTTACATCTGTGGTTTCCTCACACTGCCCCGGTCTAACTAACCATGAGATAAATCCCAGACAAATCCCAATTGTGGGACATTCTACAAAAACTTTACCAATACTCCTCAAAACACCCAAGGTCAACAAAACAAAAGGAAATTCTAAGTAGTCATCATAGCTGAAAAGAAATAAGGATTCATGATGACTGAATGTAAGGTGGTATCCTGAAGGGGTTGGGGTGGGAACCAGGAACAGATAAAGACATTTGGAAAAAACTGAGAAACTCAAGTGTAGACTGTAGTTAATAAATTTCCAGTACTGTTTATACAATAATTCTGCAATTCTAAAATTTACCTTACAGTAAAACATTTATTTAAAAAGAAGAGATAGAGTACACCAATAATTATAAACTTCAATGACTATATTTCAGAAATTTTCTTACTGAGAAGACACTAATCTCTACTTGTGGCCTAGTGAGTCTCAGTTTTAGACATTTATTCAGACCAAAGAGTTTATATCATGATAAGATATGGTGAATGCTGCTCTTTTTTCTCAGCATTAGATTTCATTTTAATTCTCCCCTGTTACAAAAAAAAATTAAGATTATCTGAACTTGCCTCTAGTTTACAAAGTCTTCATCCAAAAGATTTGAATTGAGCCTTAGGAAGTTCTAAGGCCTTCGATACAACTCTAATTTTCCATTCATTTATTTGACCTGATTTTCCTTGGATGAGCATTTCTTTGTTATCTAAATGATGAAACACAGAAGAATGAGATCATTTATGAGCCTCCAATTTTTTTAAAATCCTGCCTTTGGCCTACGTATTCTAAGGAAAAGCATCTTTAAAGTCCTTCTAAAGTACAGACAAACACCTAAATTAGAGTTATACATTTGCAGTCTGAAGTTAATGGCCCATCTGGAAATATAATATTTCTGTTGGGGTAGGTATGTCTTGTCCTGGCCTTTCATATATATTCTTCCAGAATTTCTGGGGGTTGTTGCAACAGAGCAGAATACAACTTGTTCATCAGGATCCTTGGTCCCAACCAAATACCCCTTGTAAAACTAGTAGGGCTTTCTGCAATACTTGATTGCACTGAGCACTATCTTTGAAACTCTTCATTCTCCTTGATGTCCCATTCATGTGACTTTTCAAAAGTAACATAAAGTGTCCTTTTTCTGACTCTTTTGACCTTCACTCTTCTTCTGCCTGCACTTTAAATACTGATTAAAAGATTCCTGGACTCATGTCTCTTGTTACCACGATCATCCAATTCCTGGGAAATTTCACCCACTCACATAGCTTCAACTGAAATGTAAATGCTCCCTACTCTCAAATGCATATTGTTCACACAAATATTTCCCTAAAAGTACAGTCTTATAAAACCACTTCTCTGCTAAAATACTCCATCACTTCATACTAAATGCAACTTGAAATCAGCAAAAGCACACCTCAATTCATATTATCTTCTGAATGTCCTCTTCTTATTTTAACTCAGTAATATCAGAGTCTGCACAGAAACATGGATATTATGATCCTTGTTTATGATCCTTGATCCTTTTTCATCCTTGTGTTTTCACTCATCCTCTATCCTACTTCTGTGGCCCTATGTCAGGACATTCACTACAGCATCAGGTTCTTAACTATCATCTAGCCACCATCTCCTTGGCTGTGTTCTCCACAATATGGCCAGAGTACCACTCTGAAATGCAAAAGTGATTATACTCCCATGCCCCTGCCTACTGCCCCACTTAAAATCCTTCCATGAGTTCCTGAAATCTATAAGAAAAAACCTAATTTTATTAGTACGAACAATAAGCCTCTTAACTCTCTTTCTCGCCTTATTCCTTGCCACTCCCTTATCTGAACTTCACACTCCAACAACCTTGGGCTCTTTCCTATTTCCCTCATACACTCTGCTTTTCTCAGGCATCTGCTCTTGCTCTTGCCGTCTTCTTTGCCAGGGAGGATCTTCAGCCCCACTCCTCACCCTGCCCTTCATGTATGCTCCCTAAAATATCCCATATGTCTCTAAACTAGACATGCTTATTTGGAACTATACATTTTCATCATATTTAATACTTTTATTTTTTCTGATTTTTAATTGAATTTATTGGGGTAACATTGGTTAATAAAATTATATAGGTTTCAGATGTACAATTCTATAATACATCATTTCTATATGCTTAGTATGTGTTCACCACCCCAAGTCAAGTATCTTTCCATCACCATTTTCCTCCCTTTACCCTCTTCTACCTCCCCACCCCACTTTCCCCCACTTTCCCTCTGGTAATCATAGGCTGTTGTCTGTCTCTGGGTTTGTCTTCTCTCTCTCTCTCTCTCTCTCTCTCTCTCTCTCTCTCTCTCTCTCTCTCTCTCTTTCTTTCTTCTTAATCCTTTTACCTTTTTCACCCAGACCTACAACCCCCTCCCCTCCGACAGCTGTCTGTTCTCTATGATACTGTTTTAATTTTGTTTGTTATTTTGTTCATCAGATTCCACATATGAACAAAATTATATGGTACTTGTCTGTCTCTAACTGGCTTATTTCACTTAGCATAATGCTCTTCAGGTCCATCCATGCTGTGGCAAAAGGTAAGATTTCTTTCTCACCCTTTGTAGTATTTCATTGTGTATAGGTACCACAGCTGTTTATCCATGCATATTCTATGTCTGCCTCTGAAGATAATTTTCAGTATCATGTCAACATTTTTTTCTTCGTTTACCATCATATCTCCATAGACAGTAGTGTATAATACATAACAGGCATTCAGAGGATATGTGAAGAGAAAAGAATGGAGTAAAGGAAAAATAGGAAGAAAGAAAGGAGGGAAGGAGAGAAGAAGGATTGAGAGGAAGTAAGTTCTGAAGAGGATTAATACCCAAAGAAAGAACCCATTAATAGTGATGGACCATTAGAACTATAACACTTGAATAGGAAAGCTGGCTTAGAACAACAGAATTTCACCAGGTCCTCTCAAATATCACAGCATATATGACTGCATGCTTTCCACACACTTTCATTTGAAACAGTATTCAAAAGATGCTGGTGAATCATAGACTAGGCTTATGGTACCACTACTGAAAATTATGCTATTATTGGGTGTCCCTCTTTTTTAGGGCCATTTTGAGAAAGATGTTTGGGGAATTCTTGACTAACAACAGAGCCAGGTACCACGAACTCTCAATTATTCAAAAACAGATACCTGATGTGTAGAATTTTTAGACCTTCTGATTGTTCTGCTTCAGGTTAATTGCTCATTAGAGAGTCAAAAGAGGAAAGAGATCAGTTAAACCCAGCTGTCAGTTGTTAGTGCCTATAGTAAAAATGTGTTAGTAAAGAGGCTAAGACATGAATTTTACTTTTACATTATACCATATCCTCATTATCAGACATAACAGAAAGTGGCCTCTATTCAGCAAACCTTTTCCTAAAACTAATTTTAGAAATTTCTATGTTGCCATCACTCAGGATTTTTGTGACTATATTTAATGCATTTAATGTACATTGTCCAAAAGAAGTAACATGTGCTTGAGTGTGGTTGGTAGGGTAATAATATGGGTGTAATAATTTATAGTTTTAATTTGAACATTTCACCTAAAATGTTATATGGTGTGCTTGAGTGTGATATTGTTGTTGCAGAATTACATGCTTATGATTTTTGTAATAAAAGATTTTGTAATAAAAAGGGGCATTATTTGTGCCCAATCCTGTATTTTAGGCACCCCAATTGTCCCTAATGTAGGCAAATCTATCAATTGTTGTGTTGCTAACAGTGACAGAGCTGAGAATGTACCTTCCAGTCAAGGGTTATATAGTTGAAGCAGTAGTCATCAACATAACAGTTCCAACACTTTAACTTAAATTGAACAGAGAATTTCTTTAGGATGTATAAACATAATATAATGTACAGGGTCCAGAACAAATAATGCCTCATTTTTATTACAAAATCAGAAGCATGTAATTCTGTAACATAACAATATCACACTCAAGCACACCATATGACATTTTAGGTGAAATGTTCAAATTAAAACTATAAATTATTACACCCATGTTACTACCCTACACTCAAGCAGGTATTACTTCTGCCAAACCCTTTATATATAACATAATATTTGTATAGAAGTTTGAATCCATAATTGTAAGGTTTTTCCCTTTCTGTCTTTACAAACTACTATAATGCTACTTATTTCTAATTCATCTCCCTTGACAATTTTTATCTGGTCATGTTGTTAGATTTTTATTCTTAACAGTCTGGTGTTGTAACAGTTGGAGGCATTTATGATTCTTGCTTATCAGGACAGTTCTAAAGAAGGACTAAATTCTTTGTTTTATGCCTGAGGTCCAAAGTGCACAAAGCATTTGAGCAAACCTTGCTGACTATCCAATTAAACAGAGGCAATTAACTCTGCTTAAATGACCTTTCAAAACTAAATTGTACAATATGGCACATCTCAAAGACCAAACTAAATTATGAAGATTGTATCATCATTCTTCACATTACCACATTCATAATTTTCCCTAACTTTTTCTTTGTTGTTGTTGTTGTGGAAGTTGCTGCTCAAACCTTCACACTGAGGCCAACTAAGTCCTGTCAAAACTTCATATTCCCAAGTGCTCCTAGCTGTTCTATGTTGTTGGTATTGCGTGCCTCATTTCATGCCTTCCTGACAAATAGGCTAATGAAAACACTTCTTTCCTCGGACCTGGAAAACAAAGAAGTAACTGATTTATGACCTTTTTCTCTTCTTGTACTTGTAAGCACAAGTGTTATCACTTTCTCTACAGGTAATCAGTCTTTTGTTTTCTTAGTTCCTACCTTTCCATAAAATATGAACACAGAAATTTGACTTTGAGGAAAAATAACATGTATTTGCTCTATTCAACTCAGAATATATTCTAATTTTTTTAAAAGAAACCCTGTAAGTAATATGAATATTTTCCCAAAAATGCAAATCAATTTACAACATACATAAAGTTCAGTGGTTTTTCATGTTAAAGTGTCATCACTTATGGAGCCATATTAACAGCTTGGTCTGAACAGTAGGTCACTTGTATAATAGCTTGAAGACTTTCTGAAGAAATGGTAAGTCCAAAAGACCTGAAATTACTTGAGAGTCTAGTAAGATACATGTCTACCCTTTTTATTTATTATTTTTTGGTGGCAAGGAGGGAGAACTTTAGCACTACTATTAAAAAAAAATTTAACTGAGTAAATTGTAAAGATCTCATTGGCTTCCTTCAATGACTCAGGAACCAAGCAGCATCCAGTTGAGCAGATGGGAGCTCTAAGGACCTGTACGAAATGAAAGACTTTTGTAGGGAGAGGGGAGTGAGAACAAGGAAGTTATACTGGACAAAAAAAGCAGGTGATTATTTCCAGGCCCCTTTCCTTTATGGCAGGGGATGGCAGGGTCTACAGGCAAATTACCTCACTAGTGCTGACTAGGCAATTCCTGATCAGCTGGTTTAAAATTCCATTTCTGGGAGAACCAAAACTAATTAGGTAAAGTCTCCATTTGGTGCATGAAGTTTAGCATAAACGACTCCAATTTGAACCTGGTGCCTTGTATTTAGCACTACTGTCCAAGGGGTTTGCATGTTCACATTTTTCAGTAAATAGAATGGCAAGACCAAAAGTCTAAAGGTTCAGAAAATTTTAACTATATTATCATAGCCAAATTTTACATTTTTAATCAAAGAATGGTGGAATCATGAAATTTGTATTTAAAGCAGAAAGTATCCCCTGGCTGGCGTAGCTCAATGGATTGAGTGCGGGCTGCGAACCAAAGTGTCGCAGGTTCAATTCCCAGTCAGGGCACATGCCTGGGTTGCAGGCCATGACCCCCAGCAACCGCACATTGATGTTTCTCTCTCTCTCTCTTTCCCCCTCCCTTCCCTCTCTAAAAAATAAATAAATAAAATCTTAAAAAAAAAACAGAAAGTATCCATTGGGAAGTATCTGCAAATTGCTAAATCATAATTTTTACTTTTTATTTTGACTTTATTTCATTTTTAAACTTTTAATGAGGTATAATAAAATACAGAAAATTACATATCATAATTATATAACTCAAAATATTTTTGAACACACCTTGATAGCTACCACCCAGATTATGAAATAGAACAATGGCAACCCCCTTAAAAGCCCCTTTCACATCCCTCCTGTTATTATCTTCCCCCAACCCCTAAGTTCTCCTGGTTTCTACCAACATAGATTGTTTTTTCAGTGTTTGAAATTTATATGCATGTAATAATACAATATGTACTCTTTGTATTCCAGATACTTTCATTCAATATTATTATTGGTTGTGTGGGAAATTTATTCATGTTGTTCCATGTAGTTACACTTCATTTATTTTAATTGCTGTATAGGCAATGCACTAATTTATGTAAACAATCATCTATCCTACTAAGGATGTTTGGCTTGTTTCCAATTTAGAGCTATTACAAATAGGGCTGCTACAAACATTCTTATCTATATATTTTGATGAATACATGTGTTAATTTCAATATGTCATACACCTAACAGTGGCATTGCTGGGTCATAGGCCATGCATATATTCAGCTTTAGACATACTAGTAAACAGGTTTCTAAAATATAGCAATTTACACTTCTATCAACAGTGCCTGAGTGTTTCATTTATTCCACATCCTCAACAATATTTGTCATTTTCTGTCTTTTTCATTTTACTTCAATCAATTGTTAAGCTGTTATTGAAAACCTCAATGGAAACAGTAAATTGAAATATATATATGTATATATACACACATATGTATATGTACATATATATGTACATATATATATTTCATTTTATATAATATATGAATATATACAAATACATATTTATATAAAACTACCATTCAAATATTTAGCACTACAAGATATAAAATAGACTGAGATGCATTCATAATCAATTAAGGGATTATCAAATAAGTTGACTTTTAGTGCCACTCTATACATATATTACTCTGTGTAACATGATATTTTTTATGACTTTCTAGGGGTACAAAAATAGAATCAAAGATTCTAAAACACTATAAATGGATTTCCTTCAAATCACATATTTGAGACCAAAATTTTTCATTCATTCATTCAACTTTGCTATTGCTGGAAACTATACTGGATATCAGAGACATAAAATCAAGTAAGTCATGATCCCTACACTCAAGTCACTAAAGACTAGTCACAAGTATGAGCAAGTAATTTAACCACAGCTATGGAGAGGAACAGGTATGACAGAGATGGGGGGAGGAGTCATTCGAGAAAACTTCCTAGTGTGAGTAAAATCCAAGCTGATCTCTGAATGAAAAGTAGAAATTAGCTCTAAAATGAATTAGTGAAGGGGTTTTCTAGACATAGGAGTAGAATATTCAATACCATCCATCTGATCCTTGTATTCCCTCTACTACATTCTCCCAGGGACAGAAAATGCCAAGACAGTCAAGTCCAAAATCTCTCTTTAAAATGAAGTTTCACCTATGTGCTCTGCTATAAGAGAATAGGAGACAATTCTAAATATTTTATTCTGTAACTTTATATCCTCTCCCCATATAATAAAGAAAACAATATTCCCAATTTTCAAATGTTCTAAAAGAAATAAACATATAATAAAGATAAAAGAATAGTGTCCTCAGTAAAGATAATAACCAAAACCATATGACAAAGATGCTCTAGACAATGTACTCTGAGAAAATGAAATCCTGTGCTCTGTTTTCTCTTTTTAGGACATTTCTGGCACTTAGGGGAGGAGGAAACAACTGAGGGGAAAAATCACAACCTGACAAAAGCATAATGTCCTCTCCAGGAAGAGAAAAATGGTTCCAAGTCATTAAAGACAAAATAGACATTCCATAAAAGCACAACAATTTGATTGAAAAAGATTACTTCATTCACGTGTCCCTGCAATTACTAATATAATGGGATTTTTTTTAAGAGTGAAGATGTCAAATTACCTTTGCAATAGTTTCCAAAATGTAAAATAAAACTACAGTTCTCTCCAAAAGAGTTGTATTGCATTTTTTTTCATGTATATTAACTTTCTATAGTGGTAGCAAGGCCAGAGTTTTTGTTCTAGGAGGAAGAATAGACAGAAGGGATTTTAATGTTCCCTTCTATTTACTAACAATGAAATTATTTGATGAGGAGATGTTTATTGGGAGACACACAGACATAGCACCATTCATGTTTAGGGAGATGGATTTCTTGAAATTGCAAAAGTCAATGGCATTTCACAAATGCTCTCAGCACTCTTTATTGACTTTCTGGATTAGATATTTCTACTCATGAAATGAGTCAGTTTCATAAAGCACTGATCACACAGATAAATTCTGACTTATTTCAAACATCCCTAGTGTCACAATACTTTTAGAACTGGTTTCTGTTGCACATTTTGAAATTATGTTGTTTTAAATATTTGTAACTTTTTTCTACACGATGTACATTTGTATGATTTAAGTAACAAGTAGAAAATCACTATGTTTAAGACTTTGGAAAATAGGATTTAATTATAAATTAAATAAATATACATGTAAATAATAATTGGAAAATAATAACTGAATCATGAAGAATCAGAATGTAAGTTTTGCCTTTCCATTCCATTCAGAATGGAAAGGCAAAAATTTTGGCCTTTATCTCACCGATAGTTGTGAAAACAAGAATCTTCATAACACTGTAGGAACATCACATTTTCCATAACTTGAGTGAAAAATACAAGCATTAAGGAAATGATGAAGAAAACTAGGTTAGCCCCTTGAGTTGTGGATACTTTCTTAAAAGAGGAAACATTTAACAGAATGAGGTATGGTCTTCACAGTCAGTAAAGAATTCAATACTCAATCTCTCTTCCTGTTGTCATAATTCTAGAAGATTTTTAGGATTAACAGGTCTAGTTCATGTTGATTCTGTTCAACTATTCAATATCCCCAACAAACATCTTTCAAAATAGTAATAGACTCTAAAAATATTTGTCTTAGTTTAAAGTCTGGTTTGTGGAAGTTTATTTCCTAGCCATACTATCCATGCACAAAAAATAAAATGTAGCAAAAAAGAAGGCATCAAGCAAACTTTGAAATTTCAATACATTCTATACTCTACTGAAGAAAATTCTACCTATGTGTATGGAAAAACAATTGTACATCTTACAATGCTTCTTTCTATGTATATTTCTTGCTAACCTCTTTTGTACCCTTTTTATTTTCATAAAGGATTTGGGGCCACATGGAATAAAAGCATTTAAATAAAGCCAAGACTATTGACTCATTATAAAAGATTTTTTTTAATGGTAGGAGGAAAACTAAAGAGAAAATTGTTATGAAGTCTTGACTGGGAAACACACTAGCAAGTGATTTCAAACCTTAGCTCTAGGATGCTAGCAATCCAAGTCAAAAGACAACACAGTGAGTTGCCTATCTCTCATTTCCACGGAGAAAATTAACTCAGTGGGAAAATTGGAGGAATTTGTCACAAGGACTTTTTTTTTACAAGTGGCTTTAAACTTCATTCATTCAAGATAATGAATGAAGACCTTAAGAGTGGCTGTTTTTCCTTTAATGGCACAGAAGCATTTCCTATTACTTCAGACCATCTATCTAGAAAAGGTGAAGATACAACATTTAAATTGAGTTCAATAATGAAACTTCAAAAGAAAACCAGAAGCTATGTTACTTTGTTAATCAAGCTATGTTACTTTTTGGCCTTCAAGTTATATTAAAATAGAAGATCAGATGAGAAACTTTCAAATTACAAGTGTTTTTCAACTACTTGCATTGGAAATAATTTCACATTACAAACATGCAATAGTAATAACATTTTATATTAAAAGTAAAATGATTATTAAATTAAAGTAAAATGATTCATTCTGGAGGCATGCCATATATATTCTGTCATAATATAACCTCTGGAGATACACAGTATGCCTCAGACCAGGGAATATACAACCAGAGAGATATGGGAAACATAATCAGAGAAACAAACATATCCCAGAAACCTAAGAAACATAGATTTATGATACTTCTGGTGAAGAGTCTCTCTCAGCTGGGGTTTTGACAAGAGTTCCACAGAAAGGTATTTGCTAGATAGGTAGCTACAGAGGACGAGTGTTGAAGAGTCCAGTCTCTAGACTATACTATGGTCTGCCTGGATTTACAGCCCAAGCGTATCACTTCCTGGCCAGAAAGAGCGGTTGGTTTAATCTCTCCAGCAGTCTATTTCTCTTTAAAATGAGGTAAGTAATGATAACAGCAAGATAACCATGGGAAAATCAATCATACAAGTTATTTAACATAATATCAGATATCTGGTAAGCATTTTCTCAATGCTAGAAATGTTCGATGTTCTTTATTGATAGAAATTCATGTATTCTAAATATTAGGCATGTATATGAGACAATGTTTTATTTTAAAAGTTAACAGGCCTGCCTTCTGTTTTTGCCTTAACAGCAAGTCATCCAAATGCATTATTTATTGGCAGACCATTTCACAAAGTACATTGAACCAAGGAAAAGAAGAGGAGTTTATATCTGAAATCCAATTTTTAATCACAGGCCTCTCAGCTGGACCACAAATTTTATAGAATTAGGTTTATTTGCGATCATTAGCGGGAGCATTCACTTCATAGTAAAAAACTAATTTACAAAGATTTGCATCATGTGAAATCTTATTACACATTTAGCTTTGGGATACTTCAGCAGTGGTTTCTCTGTATTCTATAAAGCTTTGTAAACTTACTACTTAAAACAGAACACTGGTAGTCACTTTGCTTTAAAGTGAAACCATACATACATACATACACATAAAATAAAATACATGCATATAATAAATAAACAAATAGATTATTAACCTTTCTTTTGGTCTTGTTTACTTTCTTGGTCATAATGCAAAAGCTAGAATGCACTCCCACTCATAAAACAAAGAGTTCAAAGTCCAAGGTGAACTTTACTAGAAATTCTCTTCCATAGGAAAAATTCTATGATTATGCTTGACATGTCAAAATAAATGTTTAAATATATTGGCTTTTTTTTGCTTTGCTTCCTCTTTTTTGTATGATTTAATCACAGACCTTTGAGACATGGGGCTACTCTTTGACTTAGGCTTGAATCTAGAGAGACAAGTTGAAGAAAATTGTCTGATACGAATGTCGCTGAACAAACTTCCTTCCATAATTAACTAATTCACTTTCACCTATTCAGTTTAACAAATATTTATTGAATAGTTACTATGTAATTTTTATTTTGCCAAAAGGAGAAAATGATGAGAAAAAGCTAATTTCTCAAAGGGAAATAAAAAGCTCTAAAAGTCATAATTTGTTGAATACTTAAGGAGCCAAAATCTCTAAAAGATGGGTACAAATATCTTTACTGTTTTAGCAAGTGAAACTGGAGTTCATCACGATCAAGTAACCTTCACCAGGTTACCAGGCTGAGGTGGGTACAGCCAGACATCACCTCAGGGCTCTCCACCCTTGACACCTGTGTTCTCCCTGACTCCTCCTCTCGTAATACCAATGAATTTGTTAGAGTAGGAAGCCGGTACACATATACACAATAAAGAATATGACCAGAAGTTTCTAAGAGCTAAAATTAATATTCAGTAACCAAATGCATGTTTTACTAGAGAAAGAAGACTAGTGTATGTTTTGTTTCTAAGTAGGATCATTATTATTTAATCTAAAACTGTACCAAATTTTTTACATTACTTTTTAATCTCCCCAGCCCTGGCTGGTAGTGGCTCACTGGACTGAGTGCTGGCCTACGAACCAAAGAGTCACTGGTTTGATTCCCAGTCAGGGCAGATGCCTGGGTTGCGAGCCAGGTCCCCAGTAGGAGGAGTGCTAGAGGCAACCACACGTTGATGTTTCTCTCCCTCTCTTTCTCCCTTTCCCTCGCTCTAAAAATAAAGAAATAAAATCTTTTTTAAAAAATAACCTCTAAAAAAAATTCTCCACACAACTGGGTTCATTTTTGTTCTCCCATTCTTACCAAAGAGCAAATAATGGCTTTTTTTTTGTCTACATTAAATTCGCCAATAAATTATTTTCACAGTAATAATGATATTGTCAGGGATATCACAGGTAAGGAGGAAAGTGGTCCAGGACAAGACCATGATTCTGCTTCCTCATCTGCCTTCAGTCTCAGTTCACGGAAAAGGATGCTTTTAAGCCCAAATGGCAAGACTTGATGTCTCTAAAATTGATATTCTGTTTATATATTTCTGCAGAAAGTTTACAGTGTACCTTTTCATACACTGGAATTTTTCATCTCAATTTAAAAGCAAATGGTTTAGCATATCTGCCTAATTATTGTGGGTTTACCTTTTAATTAAAACTTTCTCATCTGCTGTCTTTTGACTGCTTTTGAAATCCAATCCAGGGGATAAGAATAGCAAAGTTTGCTGCTTGAGGAAGCACTCCCCTCCTGCCTCAGTCCCTGACTCTTTGGAGAAAGCAATAATGCCCTTGGACAACAAGAAGAAAACCATTGTGTATTCTTCCCCAGGTTCTTTGTCTTCCTGGTTCTGTGGCAGATCACTGAATGGTAGAAATTGGAAAAGTCTGTAGGCTTTAGCAAGACCAGTTTTCATTATCTTTAAGCAACATAAACTGAACTGTAAGCATGTGACCTAAAATAAAACATTATTTAGAGGAAGATGAGACCACTTAGAGGAAAAACAGTGAAACCAGACATTCGCTAAAACCACAAACAATTTCAAATGTAAATGCTGACACTTATAGATATTTACCTGTTCCATATATACTCTACAAATGAAATAGATATTCCAAACAGGATACCTTGAATTGGCTTTAACGCTCCTGTTCACTGGTTATTAAGCAATGCTGCATGTGGGAAGCAGAGACTTTCTTTAGACATTTCTGTTTATTTTTCAAGTGCAACATTGCCATCTACAGGATATGAAGTGACAGAATTCTACCACTCCTTTAAAAACATGTCTGCAACCTACAACCAGAAATCACTGAGGTAGAAAATGCATGTGTCTGAAATCAGTCCTATTTGACTATCCAGTAGGTGCTACTATTTGCAAATCACTGCATAATCTCACAGCTCACAATAAATAAATAAACAAACAAACAAACACATTTAAAGAATGCATTAGGTCAACTTGGCCACAGCATCTTTTACCTTTGGTACTGCTTCAGAGGTTTATTCAAAGGCTCTACGGTGATCAATGTCAAGGAGCCGAAGGGAAAGCAACTATCAGTATGAGGTTTTTAGCTGGTTACATTATAGATCAAGCTTTGCATGTAATGCCAAATTCTTTTGAAGTTAGCCAGATATATTTATGTAAAATTCCTCATAGAATTCAAATAACAAATACAGCAAATAGTCTTTAATAGATTTCAAATAACATACAGAAAAACCATCTTTCTCCTAGTTCAAGGAAACAACTGATACAGAGTTACTTAATCTATCCAGGAATTTAATCAGACTGCCTAACATCCAGATGACATAGCAAAGGGGACACTCTTAGCTCCTTTTGCAAATAAAGAATCAGGCATCTATGGTGCTGACCTTGAAAAGCTTAGCTCCTTGTCAGGCTATTTTATTTTCAAAGGAAAACAATGAGAGAGAGAAAGGAGAAAGGGAGAAACAACATAACTCATTTTCTCTGTTTTGACACACAGACTAAAATATGAGCTAGGAAAAATATAAAATACACAAATGGTAATAAGATGCTATTTTTGACTGCTCAGTGTGACCTCAGTTCAGTTGAAAATGAAATTATAATATTTATTAGAAAAAGCTTGAATGTTTCAGGAAAAGCTATTACAATTTCCTAGTACATTTATAATCTGCTTTCCTGGAGATATTTAATATTAGGGTGTATAATTAGCTCATTCTAATTCCTTAATTATGGCCTGTCTAGAGACTATGGAATGGACATGATAGTATCTGTATTACCTTATCTTATTGTGATTTTTTAAGCCAAATTCCAGAATAATAATGAGAATAATATAAATCCATCTCAATATAAAACAATCATGTAAAAGTATATAAAATTAAGTCTATTTTGTTACCACAATGCTATCTAGAAAGTAGCCACTAAGAAATATTGGTGCTTTAGTGCCAAAGAAAAAGCCACATTAAAATGAGAAAACAGTTTGAAAAACTCAATATCATGTTTTCATTTAAAATGTTTACAGATTTCATCACCTATCGATCATCCTTTGGATTTATGGACCAACTCTCAAGCAAAAGATTGAAGAAAAAATCCGCTAACATATCAAGAAAGGAAGCCCTTATGGTAGCCACAAAAACAAACTCATTTAATCTCTAGTCCATCTACATGCAGTCACCAAACAAAGAACAAAATGTTTGTATGAACAAAACACGTGCCTTTGATCCAAAGGCAATTATACAAATAAGGGGGCAAACTTTGGCTGAAGCCAATATGACTACCACCTTTGAACAGCAATTTATATGATATCTGCCACTGCTACAACATACAAAGGATATCTCCTTTATGGAAACTGTTTTCTTCAGGACCCAACATTGCCAATTTCACCTGAAAGTTCTGAGACCTCATCTTACTTTACTCCAGAGCATTTGACATGATTTTTCTCTCCTTTCTGAAATATTGTCTCTACTTAGCTTCCAGAATACAGCACACTCTTAGTTCTTCCTTCCAAGACCCTGGCTACTTCTCTCTGCCTCTTTTGCTGCATCATCTTTCTCATTCAGATCTCTGAATGCAGGTCTGGTCTCACACATCGGTCCTTCAGCCTCTTCTCTTTGGTAACCATGATACATATCCAAATTATATCACCCACCCCATGCTTTAAACATTTATGCTGAGAGTTCTCAAATGTATATAACCAGCCCCAAATTGTACCTCAACTCTAGATTCCTGTGTCCAACTGCTTTCCATTTTAATATCTAATAAAGATCCTCGTTCTTGATCTGTTTAGAACAGAATTTTTTGTTCTTCTTCACCCCTATGCCTGCTCCTTTTTTTAGGGTTTCCCATCACAGTAAATAATATCTCCTAGGCATATAGTACATATTTATTGAATTAGTTTGTAATTAATTAAATAAATAACATAAAGAGAATACTAGTGAGAGACTAAGATTTATGGAAACTTAGGGAAATTATCCTCGTAATAGAAAATGTAGAGTGTCCTTATAGAACAATAGGGCTCATATGAAGAAGGTGATTAAAAAAGAGGACTTGCTGTCCATTTCCACCCACTTCACATGACACTTACATAGCACCCTATACTTGACAGACACTTAATTCAGAGTTAGTCAGGGAAGTCTTCATTCCCAAAACACCCATGTACTCTCTAGTCTACCTTCCTGAATGCAAGACCAGGAAGAAAGGCTCTCCTGATGTTGCTAACCATGTCCAAGGTTATAAGAGATTGATTTCTTCCCTACTACTGACTCTACTAAGAAATGAAGACAGCAACAAGTCACTGGCAATTCGATTTAGAACCTTTTGAGGTTCAGAGAGCTGGGTTGCCTGGCATGGCTACTTGTGAAGCGTGTATATGAGTGATCACATCTGATCTGTAAAAGGGTTAAAAGAAGATAAGAAACATACTAGTTCATCTCTATTATCTTGCAAAGGATGATTTAAAAATCATTTTAAAAGCCACTTTGTCCATCTCAATCTTTGGTCTACACCAGTTCTTAAACAAGTCTTGTAGAATGTAATTTCACAAAATTGCTCTGTGAAAGAAAAGGGTTCTTCAAGGTCAAATACCTGAGAAAAGCTGTGAAGTTTGTGCCCCTTTTGGAGAAACTCAGAGAACAAAAGTATTACAGTTCCTGAGGCTTCCTTTAAAAGAAAGACCATTTAACTTTGTTTAGCCTAAAATGTATTTGTCCACAGTCATCTCTTCCTGCAGCACCTACTAACATTCTTCAAAATTGCTATTTCTGGGAATGTACCTTGGAAACAAACTACAAAACACTAATTCAGAAAACTTGGAATTAAATGGTAAATTGTTGGACATTTCAGAATCTTTCCTGATTAAATTGGCAAATATCTTCTAAAACATACTAAGCAAAGTCTCTGTTCCATTCTATATACTTGAAAATATGCAGAAATAGCCTCTGAGTTTCCTCCAGTTCTACAAATTTTTAAGAACTTTATACCCACTTTTAATATATTTTGAATGTACATTTTATAAATGCTTCCCCTCAGAGTCATTTCTCCTAGCTCTTAAAGGATGGCACATGTTTGCAATTGAATAATTGTTTGTTTTGTTTTATTTGATTTTTAATTGAATTTAATGGGGTGATATTGGTTAACATAATTACATAGGTGTCAGGTGTATGACTGTATACTACATCATCCATATTTTGTATTGCATGTTCACCACTCCAAGTCAGGTTTCCTTTTATCACCATTTACCCTCCCTTTACCCTCTTCTACTTCTCCCCACCCCCTTTCCCTCTGGTGGTTACCATACACAGACAGAAGAGAAAAAGGCAATGGGACCAGGGAGGCAGGTATTGGATTGAGGCTACCACAAGCCAAGAAATGCTGGCTGCCATCAAACCTGGAAGAGACAAGGAGCAGATTCTCTCCCAGAGCCTCTGGAAAGAGGATAGTCCTGCTGACACACTGATTTCAGTCCAGGGAAACCAATTTGACACTTCTGGCCTCCAGAACTTTGAAAGCATAAATTCTAAGCCCTGGCTGGCATAGCTCAGTAGATTGAGCACAGGCTGGGAACCAAAGTGTCCCAGGTTCAATTCCCAGCCAGGTTACATTCCTGGGTTGCAGGCCATAACCCCCAGCAACCGCACATTGATGTTTCCCTCTCTCTCTCTCTCTCTCTCTCTCTCTCTCTCTCTCTCTCTCTCCCTCCCTTCCCTCTCTAAAAAAAATAAATAAATAAAATCTTTTAAAAAAAAAGAAAGCATAAATTCTGTTGTTTAATGCCAAAAGAAAAAAATGATGGAATAGAAAATCATGGAAATCAATGGTCTTTTCACAGGGATAAAAAAAAAGCTTTAGAAAGATCAGAACACTGAATTTCTGATCATTTTAAAATATTTAAACATCTACATAATTTTGGTATCTGCTGCCTTCTAAAGATATTCCTGTTTATCTCTGGCTTCATCTACATAAAATGAGAAATGGAGCTATGGAAATTCAGAAAATTGCATATTTCACATTAGAAGACACACAACTTTGAGCCTACTTCAGGATACAATCAGCTGTGTTTTATCTCAGGCATATATATGTAATGGTGGAGGAGGGATTTCAGGGTGGTAGGGTAGTGCATATCTTCTCCGTTTCTTCGTTTCTTCAATAAACCTGTTTTGAAGGATAGGTATCATCATATTGCTAGGTGCTTAGGAGTGAACTTTGTCAGAGCCCAGTAAAGGAGACAGAGGACTCACTAGAGTTGAAGTTAGAAAGGAATGTGTATAATTAACTAATAAGAAGGACACAGCCTGACTCCTGCTCCAGATGCAACTGATGCCAAGCAGAGCTTTGACAGAGCTGATTGTTGATGTCTTAAAAAGACTCCTCCTTTTCTCTGTTTTTGTGCTCACTCCCAACTGGCCAAGGCTAGACCCAGGCAAAATGTGAAGTGGTAAAAGTTATATTCAATACATCATTATTTTACCTCACACCAGCTACACAAGTTGTTTTAGAGCAGGGATGTCAAACTCATTTACACTGGGGACCACATCAGCCTTGCAGTTGCCTTCAAAGGGCCAAAATAATTTGAGGACTGTATAAATGTAACTACTCCCTTAACTGTTAAGGAGCTGAACTTACATTCGGCCCTTTGAAGGCAACTATGAGGCTGATTCGACCCCCAGTGAAAATAAGTTTAACACCCCGGTTTTAGACCCTATTTGAGACATTAAGGACTCCCAATGTGATGTGCCTGCTCAGATCACCAGCAAAGCAGGGACCCAAAAGAGAGAAAGATGCAAGAATTTTGTATCTGCTATATACTTTGAAGCACCACAGTAGTCGACATGGATGAAGAAAGGCAAAATTTTTAAAGACATATCTACCTATTTATATATGTATATATAAGCATATATACATATATGTACATATATATACAAATGCATGTATTCGGAGAGAGAGCTAGATATATTCAGAGAGACAGCTAAATATGAGTGAGAGGGAGAGAGAGAGGTTGATTTAAAGAAGGTAGGAGGAGATGACACCCTATTTTCAATTTCTGTGGATATTAAATGTTCTCAGGGGCTCTACATAGGATGCCACTTAACAACCCACTTCCCTGGAGCCCACCAGTTACCTCCTTTATGTTTTTCCTTCATCAAAATAAAATTGTCTCAACTCACATATAAAATTGCCACAATCATTCACTTCTACACTTCTACAGAGTAATTCATGAAATTATTAATATACATGTTTTTGTTTTTGTATATATGTGTGACTTAAACTGTACATACTCTTTGACTTGGAAACATATTTAAGGGCTAAGTAAAAGTTTCCTATTATGAACTGAAATGTTTAACAATAACAAATAGTCCTAACAGCATAGTTAGGACCAAAACCTCTTCAGGTATCCCAAATGCAAACAGGTATAATATAGAAAGTAAGTGCCTAGGAATTGTTAGAAGCATCAGGTAAGTCAGGGAGCCACCATTTGGACCACTAGCTGCAAGGTCACACCACCCTGGCTAGAAACCAGGACTTGGAAAACTAGCTGCTGCTGCTGCTGCCTCTGCATCCATGAAGACGGTAATCACCTGCTAGCCCGTGACATTTGACAACAGTAAACATACCCAACTGGCTCGCTGATGGCCACTGCAGGAGCAGGATGATGGCTTCTGCCTCGCTCTGTCCCCTAAATTTCATGTTGGGTCCATCTTATTGGTAGAATCTAAATCATACCCAGAACCCTAAAGGAAGGAAGCCTAGATATGCAGCATTTAGCCTACCAGCCCCTGCCATACAGAGAACACAGAAGACAATGAGTACTGACAGCCAAGTTTCAAAACTGAAGTCCTTCAACATTATTTTATATAAGACATATTACTGACAATCAAAGAAAAAACATTCAGAAGACAACACTATGGAGACAATAAAAGATCAGAGGTGATGGCAGAGGTAGTGGAGAACATGAATAGGCAGAGTACAGAAGATTTTTAGGCCAGTGAAAATACTCTGAATGATGCTATAATGATGAATATATGGCATCCTACTTGTGTCCAAACTCACACAATGTACAACAGGAAGAGTGAGCCCTAATTTAAACTATTGACTCCAAGTGATTACAATGCATCCATGTGGGCTCATTCTTGGTAAAAATGTACCATTCTGTTAAGTGATGCTGTTAAATGGGGGAGGCTATACATGTGTGCTGGCAGGTCATACATGGGAAATGTCTACCTTCCTCTCAGTTGTCTTGTAAACCTAAAACTGCTCTTAAAAAAATAAAATCTTTAGAAGAGAGAGAAAAAAAAGGAAACTGAAAACTGCAAAATAAAAAACTCAGGTTATATCAACCTACCGAAATCATGTTTCAAAACAGAACATAATAGCAAGATCCATTTGTAATCCTATTTTTAGGGGAAATCAAAAAGCTGCTGCTTCAGACATTAGTATATAATTAACCAGGTACTGATTTTGACTCAAATTAAAAGAATGATCATGGCAGAAAGAGTGAAGGAGACACTAAATTTGTTTTGTGTTCGACTTTGCCTTCACATTTACAATAAAAGGGAAAAGTTGAGCCTACTAGTCTATCAATTTAAGAACAAACTAAAACACTATAATTTGGCTCACTCATTTGTTCATTCAGTACTTATTGGTCGCCTACCGGGTGCAAGGTATTTTCAAATACATTTGACAATTGTGCTTCCATTCCATTGACTTCCTTTTTTTACTAAAAGGGTATAATCTCTTTTCACTGCAAGGATTAATCTATCAGTTATGTGGAATAAGGTAACAGATATTTAAAGTATGCATTAATTTTTATATTTTTTAGTGAAGGGCTTAGCAGAGACTCTTACAAAGTAAAATAATTATAAAGAAATTCCATAAATCAGGTGCTAAATAGAAATTTATAAAGGAGGAAAACCTTGGAAATCAGAATATTCAAGAAAAGTATGGGGTAACTCAAAACCACTTAAAAGTGCTTAAATTTTGAGTGGCTGTGCTTATGTGCATTTTATTCTATGACTTCTTGAATGCTATATGGAAAGGTTGCTTTCTCATAAAGAGTATCCTGGAGGGCTTCCGTTCTTGATATGTTAGGTGGCCTGGGTGACAAAGGAGGGAGTGAGAGGGAAAAGAAAATGAATGGGGGAAAGTGACTTACCCACAGGTAGGGTGACCATAAAAACTGGTTTGCCTACAATGATCCACTCCATACCTCTAGTCCTATGTCACTATTAATGGTGCCCCTTTTACTTTAAAAGGTGTTCCAATTTGAAAGATCAGTTACATGGTTATTCTATTTGGTGAGAGAAGTAAAAAAAAAACTGAGATTATAGGTAACGTTAAATTAATGGCATATTTAGCCAGACATGAAGGGAGTAAAAACTTTAGAGGATAGGGCTCTGTGAAATTGAGTCAGTTCCCAGAAGAAGAGCATTATAAAACTACAAATGGAATGATAAAGTACCAGTCAATAGGCAAGGTTCGATTTACAATTCTTCTCCAAATAACATTAAATTTTATCTCCTCTCATCTTTAATTCTTTGCCAAATCAATTGGAATAGGAGACAGGGGTCCCACCCTCCAGGGGCTGCAGATCAGTACCAGTCAGGGCCTGTTAGGAACAGGGCCAAACAGCAGAAGGCAGCGTGAATGCAGTGTGCTTGAATCATCCCAAAGGTGCCCATCCCCCACCCCTGCCTGGTCTGTGGAAAATTTGTCTTCCACAAAACTGGTCCCTGGTGCCAAAAATGCTGGAGACTGCATGTTTATCATAAATCATTAGTCTGAGGGGATATCAATAAATTCTGCTGCTCAACTTCTTTCAAATAGCCCTAGACCCAACTTTTCTAAGACAAAGAGTTAACTCGAGAAGGCCATCAGTATTTACAGAGTTAGCATTCTTAAAATCACTTCTCTTTGGGCTTTCCTGAAATCAGGCTTTTCTGCCTTAACTTTTATTGAGACGCTTTCTTCTCTATCCCTTTTCAGAGATCTTACCTAATCTTTAAATATTGGCAATCTCAAATGCATAAATTATATTTTGGGGAACACTGAGTGAATTTGAATACAAATTGGGTATTATGTTAGTGAATTATTGCCAATTTTCTTGTATACAATAACGATATTATAATTATACAGAATAATTTGTCATTTTAAGAGATGCCTGCCAAAATGTTTAGGGGCAAATTGTCCTAATATCTACAGCCTATTTTAAAGTAGTTTGGAGAGGTATATATTGATAGACATAGATATAAATATACACCTAGTTGCAGGTATAGAGATAGGTAGATAGATGAACAGAATATGGCAAAATGTTAACAACTATTAAATCCAGGTAGTGAATGCATGACTGTTCATTGTACCATGTACCCTTGCTAAAACTTTTATATGTTTTAAGTTATTTTATAATAAAAATAGAAAAAGTTTAAAAATTTTTGAAGTCGATTATATTTTCGAGTTCAGAATCCCAACCCAAATCCCCTACAACCCCTCAACCCTTGTCAACATTTTTCCTCATACTCTTTCTAGTTTATTTCCTCAAATAATCTTTGGCTTCCCATTCCACTGAGAGCAAAATCCACGCTCCTTATGGGAACTGAAGTTCCAAGTTGGTCTAGCCCTGATCACCTCTTCCACTTCATCTCAGGCGTCTCCCCACCCTTATTCATTATTCTCCTCATACAGCTTCCTTGCCCTGTTCATAAACTCTTGGGCCCTTGTCTCCTCAAAAGCTGTGTCCTTGCTCTTGCATCTGTTTGGTATGCACTTTATATTTATTCATTTAACAAGTCTTCTCATAGCATTTACTATGTGCCTGGGATCTTTTAAAAAGATTTTTGGGCATGTGAATTTATTTAATACTACAAAAATTTCATGAGTTAAGTTCTCTTTTAAAAATGAAGAAAATGAAGCATAACAAAGTGGAATGATTTGAACAAATTTATACAGGTAATGCTATAGCCTGAACTGTGTCACCTCCCCTGCAAATTCATCCATGGGAGCCCTAATTTCTAATGTAATGGTATTTGGAAATGGGGCCTTTGGGAGAAAATTAGGTTAAGATACGGTCATGGTAGGGGGGAGGGGGACCCTCATGATTATGTCAATAGATTTTTAAGAAAAGAGTTTCTCTCTCTCTCTCTCTCTCTCTCTCTCCCTCCTTCTTTGCCATGTGACCCACAGAGACGAGGTGGCCATCTGCAAGCCAGGAGTGGGAACCTCTCTAGGACCTCAATCATCTGATATCTTAATCTTGGATTTCTAAGCCTCTAGAACTATGAGAAATAAATGCCTGTTATTTAAGCCAAGTCTATGATATTCTGCTATAAAAGCCTGAGAAGACTAATACATATCACAATTGATAGAACCAGGTTTTGAACCCAAACTGTACTTTAAGCAACTATATATTATCACCTTAGATTCTATTCTCCAGGCCCTTTGTATCTTAACTTAAACACTACTTCTTTAGACAAGGTCTTCTCTGAGTACTCTGTCTAAACCATAACATCTTAGCATTTACTTCTTTGTACTTTTCTCAAAGTATAATGCATGTCATTTCATTGTACTTGCTCATTTACCTTTTTGCTTATGTGCTATGTGACAGATGGCTAATGGGTATACAATGATGCATAAGATAGACCTTATCCCTATTCACATAGAGCTTAAAGTCTAAATTAATTTCATTTCTATAATTCTATTTCAATACCAGGATCATAATATTTCATATTCAAACACCAGTGTAGAATGAATACAAGATAAAGAGTTAGGACCAGATTAAATTGGAACAAACCAGGAGACAAGCTGAATATAAGACAAGAAACTCAAACTGCTGATCTAGGTGGGCTGATGGTAAGACTGAAGAGACAGAAGGGAAAGCAAGGGGAGCTGCTAATAGAGAGTATCTGATGAGAACTTTCCTCCCTCGTCCCTTTAGGATCTGTACATTTCAGGCAGACTCTGAAGCAGACCTCAAATAGGAGCAGCATGATCTGATTGCTAAACAGGTAGATGCCCCCAGAAAGCAGAATGAACCATGGTGGAAATTGAGATCTTGCCCCGATCTTTCAAAGATAAGGAAGACATTGGTATTCTATGTCAGGCTACTAGTTACTCCCCTAACTTAAGTACCCCAGATAAATGAAGTTCATCCAACAATTGCAGGTTGGCTATGTGAGTCAGTGATCAAACATGCCCAGTCCAAGATGAGATCTGTCATTTCTAAGAGGGTAAGAACTCAGTTAAATGAAGCCCCAGCAACCAATCCCAAAGCTGGCCCCCAAACTGCCCTGATATGTAAGCCTCTTAGCAGATGTAAAAAGGAAATAAAAAGTAGTTTGAACTTTAGCAAATGGATCACCCAGTCTCAGGAACCTCAAACACTTGTGAATGCCTCCTATATGCCAAGCACTAGCAATGCAGAGGTAAACAAAATAGAATATGATGTTGCTGTGATAGATCTTACATTATAATGAGAGATTAAGTAAAAAAGAAAAAAATGAACTCATTAATTAAAAATTATTTCTGATAATGATAGTGCTGTAAAGGAAATAAAACAGGGTGAAGTGATAACAGAGTGACTTGGTGTTCCGAGGACTGCTAATTGTCCAAAAGAATGAATCCTTCTAGAAAAGTAAAGTTGTACTGAGCATATGGCAACCCAGATACCTATATTTCCCAGCCCTCCTTTCAACAAGTGTGGCCATATGACTACATCCTCACCAATAAAATAGAAAGAAAATTATGTGTGCTACTTTTGGTTCTGGGCCTTAACATACTAAGCATTTCTCTTCCATGCTCCCTTTTTCCTTCCCATTGGCTAGAAACTGAATATAGTCACAGCCCAGCTTTAATTGTTCAGATGACAATATAATGGGCATGACAGAACAATCAGATGAGGACCCTTGACACATGAATTACCTCATAGAGTTTTCCCATAACCTGGAACAAACACATCAATACTACTATGCGGAAAATAAGTAAACATCATCACAAGTCCTTTTTTAAAGATTTTATTTATTTATTTATTTATTTATTTATTTATTTATAGAGAAGGAAAGGGAAGGAGAAAGAGAGGGAGAGAAATATCAATGTGTGGCTGTCTCTCACATGTCCCCACCTGGGGACCTGGCCTGCAACCCAGCCATGTGCCCTGACTGGGAATTGAACTGTCAACCCTTTGGTTCACAGGCTTGCACTTAATCCACTGAGCTACACCAGCCAGTGCACAAGCCTTTTTTTAAGTAGCAGCTTAGCTTCCCCAGACTAAGTAATGAAGGCTTGAGATAGAAATAACTAGGTTGATTACAGGAGGTGGCATTTAGGACATGTGGCCTGAATGATGGGAAGGAGTTAGCCATGTGAATATGTAGGAATGAAAAAGAAAAAGCATTAATAACATGCCAGAAAGAGCCTGTAAAATCCTATTCAGGACCTTGGTAAGACTCAGCTACTACATTAACACCAGAATCATAGGTACTGGTAACCTTTGGCAGAAGGCTAGGAGCTAGATTGTGCAGAGCTTGGAAAGCTTGAAGGTGAAGAAGATTAAATAAGCCCAAGCACAGGTCAGACCTAAGTTAAGAACAAGAATCTGATGATCTCAGGATCTTCTATCTTCTAACTTCTAGCTTCTAGCTTCTATAAGTCAAAAGGTCAAAAGCAAGTGGACCACTGATGTTAGGGCAAATGTAAGTAGCAGGATACAAGGCAAGTAGTTGTTCAGACACTAAGTGGTCATATTAACCAGAAATGCTTGTAATTTAGTCATTTAACCTAAGTTTTTTTCTTAATTAAGATACTATATTTATACAAATATGATGGTTTCTGCCAAAATGATGCACCTAGACCTTTTCTTGTTCCCCCAGAATAATAATATATTACTGTATTTTTGTGTTAACAAGTGTTAAGAACTGTTTCTTTGTCTTGTTATTCAAGTAACTTTCATTGACCTACACAGAGTGGTCTGTATGTGACTGAGATTTCAAGCAGATGCACAAAATCATATGTACAGAGATAGGAAAAGGGAAAGAACATTTTAATGCCAAGAGAGAATGTGGGCTTTTAATGATTTTTCAAACATCCTTAAGATACACATGAAAATCATTTCCTGAAAGGTTTTAAGATGCTTAAAGAATGTTGGATAAAGGCAGGAATGCAAAGGCCTATGAAAATAATGAAGACATGATCCAAAGCAGCAGATGAGGCAGAATAAAGCAAATAGGAGGCCACATCAGAGATGCCAGAAGTTGAAAAATTTGTAGCTGAGTCTAATTTTATGTTTCTCCTTGGGGCATAAGTCTATGGTGACTAACACAGAACATACAGGCAGAAATAAGTAGAGACACGAGGCAGGTGTGTAGAACAAAGGAAGAGCTGGCCATATAAGCTCATTGGTTTTTCATTCTTCCTTCAGTGAAGATGGATTAACATATTTGTAAATCACAGCACCGGTTTTTAAGTAAAGGCCAATGGACTTAATGCTACCCATATGTCGTGTAGGACTGTAAATATTCTTGCTATGTTATCATTTTTCATGTTCTATAAGAGTGAGGGGAAAATGGTTTTCTCTAGGTAGTCAGAGAGTTCTGTAAAATGCTAAGAGATTTAATTTGAAGTGTTTGTTCTGCCTATAGCAACAGAGTCTCCAGGTGTGGCAGGTGTGATGTCTGACCCTTCCCTGCAGCCTGTCAGGGGACTGCAGCTGAAGGAGTTTGAAGAAACGCTCTGGTGCTCTGTTCTCTCCCATGGAGCAAAGGGGAAAGGTGGTTCCAGTCCTGTGGTGAAGCACTGTTACTTTTTGCTGAGCTAACTGCCATCTCCCTCCTCTAATGAAAACCCATCAGAGCTTCCTCATTTCACCTCAGGATTTAGGAAAAGCTCCAGAACATGGTATAGAAAACATTTTATCCCTAATCCCTACCCTTCTTTTCCAGCCACATCTTTCCACCTTGTCATCTCACATTCTTGAGTTCTGGTCATATGGAACTAATCAGAAATTCTTAGCAATCTCTCTCTCTCTCTCTCTCTCTCTCTCTCTCTCTCTCTCTCTCTCTCTCTCTCTCTCCCATCCTTGCCCCTTAAGTTGCCCTTCTCTAGCCCCAGTGAACTCTCCTACTCATTCTGTACTTCTCAACCTAAGTCTCATTTCCTCTGAGAGGCAGCCCCCGCTCACTGCTGTCTGAGGGAGAGCTTCCGTGAGCTCCCGTGACATTGGCTCAGCACAGCTATGACATGCACATGTTTCTACCACAACTGCTTCCTCTCCAGCACCTTGAGGGCAGGTCTGCATCTCATTTAGCATTGACCTATCAGCATCTAGTGCAATGTTTGGTATAAATCAGGCAAACAAGAAGTATTTGCTCAGAAAATATGTTCAATTTGGAAAAATAAAGTCAATTAAGATCATTTTTTAGATAGCAAGAAAAAAAACTAAAGAATCTCAAATCTAATTTCTAAGTGCTCTTTCTCAGTATGTCCTGTTACTGTGGCTCCTGAGTCAGACCTCACTGCTCCTTGTTGTTTAATTTTATATTAGTTTTTAAAAGACAACACTTTGGCCTCAGAAAAAAATTGAAATTTGAATTATTTGTTTATGCAACTTTAGTTAAATTACTCACTTGACACAAAGATAAATAGCAAATATTAAGGCAAAAACTACATAAGAGTTTCTGGGAAGATCATGAGAACTTTAAAGAAACAACTGTATGTATGTAACTCTGTTAATGAGAACAGAAATAGACATTTTTTATGTCTTGTGACTTAGAATGTGTTAGCCCTGCTTTTATTTAATATCAGTGATTTGGTTGACTCAAAGCTATAGGATTAAGTAACTACATACTAAAGGACATCTGTCCAGCCTGTTTTCTTTTAGGTAAACTTGATCCACTTCATTCATAACCATTTTTGTCTCATATTCTTGCAGAAGTTAAGAAAGAGGCCTCCAGCTGAGTCAAGATAAACAAGGAGCCACCATGACAATTCGCACCTCACACACCTCCTCGGAAGATTTCTGTGGTTTATTCTGCTTCTTTCACATCTAACAGAAAGTGATTCATTTCAGAAGGAAGAAACAGGCATAAAATGTGAGCTAATTTTAAGTTTCACCAAATTCAAGATGTGCTATTTGTAAATAATGCTCTTTACATAGAGGCAAGTTCTTATTCCTCCTTCCATCCACTTAATAATCACTCATGAAACACCTTCTCTGCTCAAGGCACTGAGCAGTCTACACAACAAATCATGTCCTTCTCCTCAAGATGTTCCAAGAGTGTTTTACACACTTTTAAAAACAATAACTCAGTAGATGGTGAGTGCCAGGAAAGGATTATGACTTAAATGTTATTTATAGCTGCACATTTAGCTTTTAATAATCTACTTTAGCATATTTTGCTGACATTAATTAATATATACACATTTTCTTCTCCCAGTGAGGTAGATATATTGAAAGCAAGGAACTCATAGTGTTCTTATATGATGCATAGCATTGTCTCCCCAAATTTACCATGATTCACAATAATATACACATTTTGCATTGTGATTCAATTACACGTAGAAACCTATGTACCTGTGTGTACACCTGAAACTAATGTCTCACAAAAATATATCTACCATTACTACCATCAGTATGTCCTGGTGTATTCTATTTTGTAATATTCTATTCTGGTCCACTTCATTAAACAGAAACCCACATGCTGGTCATACCACTCATGAGCCACAACCTATGGTTTGGAAAAAACTACTTAAAAAAATCCACAAAGTATTAGCAAAACATGTGCAATGATACTTGGTGAATAATCACATGACTGAAAGATAATATAGAATAAGTATCAGAATTCAGAGTCTACAATGCAACAGATCTGAATTTAAGTTTTAGCTCCACCAATAACTGACTATTACCATGAACAAGTCAGTAACTTCTTTAAGTCTCAGTGTCTTCATTGAAATGACATGAAAATGATAAAAATAATAGTACCTACTCTTGATAGAGTAGAAGAAACCATGCATGCTAAAGTATTTATCACAATGCAAAGCATACAAATTCTAAAAAAAACAAAATCTATACAAAGAATTGTAAACCAGACTTGAGAGGAAAATTAAAAGTAATTTGACTTTTGACATTTTAATAACATATCAGTGAGTGAGTACGTCAAGGAGAGCTTTCATAAACTATCCGAGTAAACATAAATTTCATGGGCAATATTAGAACAAGTTGCCAAGGTAGACCCTTTTCTGATCAGTTATAGAAGAGAATAGCATCCAATTTATTGAATGTGACTTAAATATGATTTTAAAAACAAGGTGATGGGTAAAACTGAAGCAGATATTTATTTTTGAGGTTTCCTTAAGTCTTATGATGTTATGGAAGTTTGGCAAACAAACCAAGACTGGATATGTGGGACAAAATGCTTCCTGATACCACACCCAGATAGCTGAATCAATTCAGACACTGGTGGACTACATGTGGGGCTAATTTAAATAGCACAGGCATCTGGCATTCTGGCCTGGATTATAGCCACTGCCTACTCTGCCATCTGCAATATCTTGGCTGCCTAGACTCACCCCAGACAAAATGTAGAGCAGCCTCTCTCCTATGACCTCTTAGTTTGCGATCTGCTACAGAGCATTCTAGGGCCCTTAGGCAAAGCAGGCTTAAGAGGCTGCCTCCTTAAACTTGCTACCACTGGCTACACAAAAAGAATTATTGGTTCTTATCATAACTCAGAGGCTACAAACACAGCCATCTGAACAAAAAGACCTGCCTGCCCACTGCTGGATGTGTGAACTGTAAAAGCTCCTCAGTGCAATAAGAACATTTTTTTGGATTCTGAGGATATTAACACAGCTGTTTGTGAACACTGTCAATCCACAAGTAGCAGGGGGGAACCACAGATCATTAATCATATTCCATCATTTTCTTACCTAAAAGCACTCTACTAACCCCAGAATCAGTTGGTAGAGAGATGAGGGTCCCAGTATGAAGAGATTTGACTTCTGCAGGACATTTTTCAGTCCCCAGAAAGCTACAGTGAATCAACTTAATAATCAGTGCCTTCAAGTCACATCCTCCAAATACTAAGGCAGTTAAGTGGTGAGGGAATAAAATTCACTCCTGAATACATGTAGCAAATCTATACTGGAGCTGGTTATGGAGAGAAATACTGGGGAGGATTCCAGTGAATTGAGACCCACTTACTCGCGAGACTTTGATGTGCAGGTATTGGCCTTTGAACCTCCCGCCAATGTTGGAGAATAAATAAATGAATGGAAAGAATATAGTTCCACTGCCTTCACCAAATTAAACAGGCAAGTGGCAAGGTTTCAGGACAGAGCTATACGATGCATAAGTAATCAGAGACAGAAACTATATGTCCACTCAGCTGGAAAGAGATTCTGGATGCTACTTAAAGTATCAGCAGGAATGTCAGTCTACCATGTCACCAGTATTTTTTTTTCAAACTTCTCAGGCAGCCAGATAAATCTGTCTGTGGCTCGCCCCTGCTACTTGTGGATTGACAGTGTTCATAAACAGCTGTGTTAACATCCTCAAGATCCAAGAAAATGTTCTTACTGCACTGAAGAGCTTTTATAGTTCACACATCCAGCAATGGGCAGGCAGGTCTTTTTGTTCAGATGGCTGTGTTTGTAGCCCCTGGGTTATGACAAGAGCCAATAATTCTTTTTATGTAGCCAGTGGTGGTAATGCTAACTCTGTTGTAGTATAAAAGAACTCCAGACAGATTTTAAGTTCCCCCGTCTGGGTATTTTCAATGGTAGAATAAAGAGCACACATCTCATGTCTCAAAGACCTTTCACCATGTGAGCCCTGGCTCTCTTTCCACAGACCCAGCTCTTCACCCAACACTCAACTGTAAGCACACATTGAACGTGTCTCTGTGTGCTGAATGGACTGTGTTTTGCAATGTCTTTGAACCTGTGGATGAGCTAGAGCATGTTTTGCTGGAAGAACACACATTGTTCTCTTATCCTCCTGGAGGATGCCCACTTATCTTTATCCTCCAATTCTAAAACTACAAAGAAGTCTCACCCTTTCCCCCCAAGCAGAATTTACAGCCTTTTTTAAATACACATTCTAGAGTTAGAACCTCTTCAGGATAACACACATGTCTTAAGAGATTTGCGTCCCTGTGGCCAGCACCAGCACAGCGTCTGGCATGTGAGACATACATAATAAAGGACTGTCAGGTGAAGAATTTTTAGGTGAATGTTATTATCTCTTGTTATCAAAAACAGGGTAGAGGGGCTTGAGGAATTTACAAAAAGGAAAATGAAGGGAGATGAATATTTACCTACCCAAACAACAATGGGTCAATGGGAATCTCAGAGAAGATGAAGTTTTTCTATTTTTTTTTGTTGTAGTTAGATTGTGCTTGGCAGTGACCACTGTCAGGCAACACAGCAACATTATTTTTTGCTAACTCCTAATTATGGCCTTAAAAGGGCTTCAACAGATCTCTTTTTGTCTCTATTCTGAATTTGCATGCAAACATCATTTTCATCCTATTTTCAGAGATGATCAAAACCCAAAAATGATTACAGATCACTATCCACATTTTATTTTATGTTATCACTTTGGACATACAAGGAAATATATTCCATTATTTTGAAGATATTAAAGAGCATCAGTGAGATAGGTTAAGGTATAAAAAATCACTTTATCTGCCCTGGCTGGCATAGCTCAGTGGATTGAGCATGGGCTGTGAACCAAAGCATCACAGGTTCAATTCCCCATCAGGGTACATGCCTGGGCTGCAGGCCATGGCCCCCAGCAACCGCACCTTGATGTTTCTCTCTCTCTCTCTTTCTCCCTCTCTTCCCTCTCTAAATATAAGTAAATAAAATATTTTTTAAAAAATCACTTTATCACATGACTTTTCTCAATGTAAAGTTATAGTACTAATGTACTTAAAAGGCAGTTTTTACTACAATAACAAAAACATGTAAGTCAATAAGTGTCCATTAAATGCTTGCTGTGTGTCCAGCAATATCACACCTGCTCTTGGGAAGTTTGTGTTCTAGTAACCCAACAAAAAAAATATTTTAAAAATAGGAAGCAAGAGAATTCACTGTATTCACCAAGTTTGATGGTTCACATATGAATACAGGAGCCAGACACAGAGCATACTGTGGCCAGGGAAGATCTCTCAGAAGACCTCAGAGGGTGCTATGTCTCTACAATGGTCCTATGGGGCAGTATTGTTTTAACAAGGAGACAGTGTGATTGATGGACCTGGAACTTAAATGAAAAGGTCTCAGTTTTAGGCATAGTGTTACCTTTTACTAGCCATGTAATTTCATGCCACGCACGTATTTATGTACCTCGATTTCCCCACTGTCCCCATAAAAATAATATTTCTTCCTGGCCTCTCATCCTGACATGGCAGTGAGATTCCAACGAGATAAAGTGCGTGAAACATTTTCCAAATTGTAAATCACTCTATTATGGGATGTAAAAACACTATTGGAAGTGGTCGAGTCAGGTACCCATAGTCGTCTGTGGCGAGATACCTCAGTCTGTTTTGTTTCATTTTCTTGGCTCTTGGCAATCCAGACCAAGGTTTTTATGTTCATTTAATAACATTTCTTGTCAAATTTCTCATACATAAAGTTTTATAGGCGAGTAGCATATGAACTGTAAGCTGGCTGCTAGGATTATGTTCAGAAATGGGCAGGCGAAAGAATGCCTTATTCTAGCCCAAAGCAGGCAAGGCTTTCTTGTTAAGGACTCTCCCGGAGGTGAAACATTTCAGCATTCACATCACTTTTTTTTTCTTTCAAAGCCTCTCCCCTGAGCCCTCTGCAGCTTGTCCATGGTACACAATTCAGAATCACCCAACCACTTAGGACACTGGGATGTGGAGGCAGTAGCAAACACATTTGCCATTCAAGAGGAGAAACATTAGCAAGAACAGCATTTAATATGCTGTGTGCTGCCAGGATCAGGGGTTTAGACTTTCCATTTCGGCTTCACTGGTGAGACTGCAATCTGAACAAAAGTGAAATGATGCAGTGAGTTGGGCCCTTGTCTGTGCCAAGCAGCAGCTTTATCATCAGTAAGGAAGCCTTAAGTGAACCCCAGGGATGGCATGGGTATTGTATTTAGAGGAAGGGGTAAAAATCCATCAATGCCGTGTAATTTAAAAGGTTTTCATGCTGTTCGCAGGAAGCTATAAGCTTAGATTCCTTTGTCCTAGTTAAAAAGAAAATGGTTCTAGTAGAGAAAGATGGATTAAAAATACTAGTTACCCATGGAGTCAACTTAAGTGATAGAGGAAGACAGATAGGATAATGGAGTTGCCCAGCATGGAAGAGGAGCCACACATCATCCTGCATTTGCAGAAGAGCACACGTTTGGAATTCCAAGCTAGACACCCATTCAAATGCATCTTTTTATTGCCTTTGATTACACAGTCTTTTAGTCCCTCCTTGTCAGTTCCCAGTTGTCTCCTATTAGAGGAGAATTACAATCAGTCTTTATGCCAGGAAAGCATAAACTTGAGGCGAGAGAAAGGACAAACAGGATGGGGTGGATGATAAGAGAGAGATATATGAGATAAGATTTCATTATGCAAGTTAGATTTTCACTCCTGTGCCAGGAATTAATAAACATAAACCAGGATTCCTGACTCTCCTCATATACAAATGATTATAACTTCATTCAGCCCTATAGTCTTGTTGCCTGATCTATCCTCTATTCCCTGAATTTGTTCAGTTCCCTGCCACCCGGCCTTTGTCTCGGCTGATTTCTCCATCAGTGATTTCCACTTGTCATGATAGCACCTCCTGAAATCTTCCTTCACCCAAGTGATCTCTTTCTTTTCAAAGAGCTTTCTCACATCTCACCAGCAAATTAATCTCACCAGCAAATTGCTTTTAACTATAGTTTAGCACAAGGTAACACAGTGTATGCATGTGGTTTAAAATTGTAATTTGTGCAAATGTTAACATGCCCCTACCAAATTGTGGTCTGTGAGGGCAGGGCCACACCTTAGCCACATTGAGTGTCCAGTGGGGGGCACACTGTTGGTGCACAAGGTGCATATGTTACACTGCGGTGCAAATGCAGGCAGCACACACCTTGGAGCCCTGCAGTTTTCACCAATCCACGTAGTAGACTAGCTCATGAATCACTGTGCTTCTTCAGCCTTTTCCAAGAAAGGATGCTATTCTCTCAGCTCTCACCCAATCTCCACTGCATCAGCCAAACTTGAGACACTGGAACTCAATCTTGTAAGTTTTGTCAGTAACTTTTTTTAAAGGACTGTCTAATCTAAAACCCATACCGATATTACAAATACAACTGACACTTATTCTAGCCCTCAATTTGCGATGGTGGGAATGTCCAGCACCTTTACAATTTGACAAAAGCTTTTGCTTACTAAAATACTTATAAGTAAAAATTATATAGTGTATTGTTTGTTGTAAGAGATCTACATGTATTTACTTAAATTCATAACAATATTATATGGTAATGTTACTGTTCCCACTTTAAAAATAATGCAAACTGGGACATAGAGAATTAGAATAACTTGCTTGAGTTCTTGCTGCTTATAAATAGTGGAGCCAGGCTTTGAACCTTGGCTTCAGAATCTATGTTTTTAATCACAGCACAGGTGGAGGACTCAAGCTCTCTGATATTCTGATACCAATACAAGGAAAACTGGTTTATTTGAAACTGTATATGACATCAAAGCAGGTGTCAGGACCTGGGAATTAAAGACAACAGATGGTAGATTCAGTTTTTTGCAGTTACACCCAGACCTAACTTAATGGGTAGAGATTGAGTCCATTTCCAATTATTTCCAATTATGTGTAAGATTGGGGGGTAATTAATTATGAGAATGTTTATTTATTTGGATACCAACATATACTTTTGAATATAAATGAAACTTCAATGGTACATAGGAAATACCTAAAAACCTTATTCTAATGCTCAGAAATCAGCTAAATTATAGTTCAAGTTCTTCTCAGACTTTTTGTCTTTGAAAAACAGTTTTCCTGGAAAGATAGTAAATTCTCCTCCACAATAACTTCATAGATTAGTATGGGATGGGGACATCACTCTGTTGAGAAGAGCAGTCTCTTTGTGCAGGCTTTTATCCCCAGTGTGCCACATGACAATAGCCCTTGGGGCAGCCTGAAACACCTCCTCACAGAGAGATGAAGAGTCCAACAGCCTGTGCTGAGCTTGTCACCCCATGTGGGACTACCTTCCCATGTTTCAAACTCAAAGCAATAATCACGCCCAAATCAGCCAATGTCAAAATTCAACTTTGATGACTATCATGATGAGGAGTATTCAGGGTGCATAATAGAGGAAAATGAAATACAATAAAGAAAAATATTTTAGGGGGAAGATGGTGAGGAAGGATTTACTAAGGATACAGACATTAACCTAAGTTCTGTAGGAAGAATGAAGACGCATGTCCCCAGCAGAACACTGCAGGCAAAAGTCTTTGAGATGGGCAAGAGGATAGCACACATATTCTGAGAATAAGACTAGTACAAACAGAGCAGGAAGAGCAAGGAGCAATACATTAAGAGCAGAAGACAGAGCGATAGCAGAGGCCAGATCCTGCAAGAAGCCCTGTATAACTGAGAATTTTATTCTTTATCCGAAGAGCATTAGAAAACAATAATTAAATTTATGTTTCATGATGATCTCTCTGCTGCAGGAGGGACAGAGAAAGAACTGATGGGTGAGGAGGTGGTACACTTGGCTATGTGGAGGTGACCTAGGAAGCTATGGTAGTATACTGTAGAAAGTTACTTGGACTGGAATGGCTACCATGAAATGGAGAGTAATGGACTGATGCAAGAAATATTTAAAAGGTAAATATCTGAGCTTTGGTGACAGATTTGTATTCAATCAATAAATATTTGTGGAATGAGTAAAGGCTTGAAAACATAAGAGTAATTTAAGGTGATTCCTTAAATTCCTGTATACCTGGGGACATGCAACACCACCAGGGAGTAAGCTTAATGGAACTGGATGCTCTTTCAGAAAGAGAGTGAGAATTCAGCAATGTGTGCGCTATCCTTAATCTGACCCAATTTTTGCTCTCCCACTGGCACTTTCCATTCATGGTTTCCAGGGTTGCCCTTGCAGAGGCCTCCCTAAAGCTGCTGGTCTTGTCAGCAATGGGAATGGCCCAAGTAGTTCCTGGCTGAGCGTCTTTTATTACTTTATAGGTGAAGACATAGCTATGGCTCCAGTGAAATGTTTGTAGATTCCATTAGCTCTGGTCTCCGGAGGACCCCTTGTATATGAGTTTACGCCACATTCCTAAGCCCTCTAAGGCACAATTGTGTTGCTCAGTTTTCTTTCTTTAAAAAAATAAAAATGATTTATTAGAAACCTTCACCATCATTGCCTTTATACACATCCTGTCTCCCATTATAAACACGATATATGTTAATTGGCTTGATAAATACAAAAAAGAAAATAAAAACCATCTGTAATTTCCCCACTAGGGAAACAAAGAAAACAACACTATTATCTGGAGAAACAATGAACAGTTGTAGCTAAGAGCTTAGGCTTTATAGTTAGACAACAATTTTGGTCTTTGTCCTAAAAATGCTGGGAAATCAAATAATCAGACTTATAGTTCAATGTGATTTGTCTGCTGCAATACAGATAGAGAATCAATGGACGGGTAAGGAGGTGTCACGCTTGGATACAGAAAAATCAAAGAGTAGTCCAAATTTCAGCTCCAACGCTAGTTATTAAGATTCTATGGGAAAATCACTAATAAAGCTAAACTTTGAGTTCCTCACATTTACAGGTGAATGATAATAGTATTTCTTTGGTGGCTAGTGGGTATAAATTCCTTAGCACAATACCCAGCACACAGTAAATCTTCAATAAATACCTAGGGATTCTTATTCATATTTAGTATGATACCTTGCATTATTATAATAAAACAGGGGTCACATGCAGTTTTATAATTTGCTCTTTTTAATGTTATTATCGTTTTCCCATGTTACTAATACACATATAAATATTTCTTGAAAGTGTTATGCGTGATGGCTGAAAAATGTTCCACTCCACAGATACACCATATACTTTAGAATAATTTCTTTAGAATAATTTCTTTAGAATAATACCACTGCACATTTACATTTTTTCAATTTATAATTGTGGTATGTGATAATGAACATCATTGAACATAAAAAGTTTCTACATCTTTAATTAACATTAAAATGGATCCTCAGAGTCACAGTCACAGGAACTAATGGTATGAAGCTTTTTGAGTGCCTTAGTATATACTCTCGTATCACCAAACTGCTATCCATAAAGGTAGCACGATGTGACATTTTCACCCATGAGGTTCACTTTCACACCAAAGTGGAAGTATTTTATTGCCTTACCCTTTCAAGAAATAGCTTTTTGAAGAAATTTGCCAGACCGACCATCTGAAGGAAATTGTGACTTGGTTGAGTACCAACTAAGTGCCATGCTTGAAAAATCTTATCTAATTACATTCCCACAATAACCTGGCGAGACAGTGAGCACTGGCTCTATTTTACACCAGGTTGGCTAAGAGTTGAATTAGGAAAGCAAGTCAGTATAGCAAGCAGTACCACAGTCTTGCCTGCCTACGGCCCTCCTGAGACTGTGCCCAAGTGACTTGACATGCATTCCCACACTTCCCAAGAGTAATTTCCCTGTGAGGAAAACCACCAAATAGCACCATAAGCACAAGGATGTTTCTGTAACTCATCCTGAAATAAGAGAATATATGTATACATATATATTCTTATTAGTATGTAAGTGAGCAGGCAAAGGCGTGTAAGTGCCGGCTGCAAAGTAAGAAGACATCAGATGATACTGGGCCATATTACAGAATTTGGATTTTAACTGAATTGCCAAAAAGTGATAACACCAGATGCAATATATTGCTAGTCTCCTAGCTTTTATCTAGAGATTAGCAGAGGAAAAACTGAGAAACTCTGAAAGAAAATACTGCCTAAGAATAATGATCCCCTCATCTTCACTCTATGTAACAGTCCCTGACCTTGGGAACAGACAGGAAGACTTCACTGTTTTAATGGTTCATTCTATATCAACATTCTGCTAGCACCTACTTAAAATTAATTCATCTGTGGAGTCTTTAAAAGAAAACTTTCCCTTACCAACTGCTTCATATAATGTCCCAAGTACCTTAGCTTCCTGGCACTTTTATTAAACACCTGCATAATTTTTAGATAACATATCCCTGCTAATGAAACTCCTTTCCAAACATGGTCCCAGAAATAAACGACATCATTACACAACATTTCCAGAAGTCCCACTGTGTACAGCGCACTGAATTTTTTTTCTCTTTGAGGCAAGTAAATGAGCAATATTGCTCACAGATTGCTAAAACTCATGGCCGCACATGCAATGGGAGTGTCAACAGAATTTTCCTGCCTTTGCCCATACCTGTCTTAAGGGAAAATCAGACAGAATTGGCATATGGAGTCTACTTTTCATCCACAAAAGCACTCTTTGCATCACAGCAAATATCTCACCATAAAAATCAAGTCCCTGGGACCTTTCAGTGGGTCTGATTCCAGTAGAACTCCTTCATATGTGGTAGGAATTTCATGTGCTTTCCTTTGGGAAGACTCCTCACAGCCAACACTGACTCCCACGCTGACTCAAAGAGAATCTTGCTATGGATTTTTTACAGCCATGAAAACGTAATATAACTTTCCTACTTCACCTCTGCCCCAACATGTTAACAGATTCATTAGATGCACATGCCAAATTATCATAACTTAGGAAGCATGAAACGTAATGCCTAAATGAAGGTAAAGCAGAGCAAAAATAGCCTTCAAATTAGCTTTTAGAGGGGATGTGGGCCAAAAGATCAGCAAACCTGCTGATGATTTGTGCTTCACCATCTCACCAGCAGGACACTTTAAATAACCACTTTCCAGCTGCTCTGCCCAGCAAACACCTCAGTCCTAAGGAGAACTGAATCACAGCCACTGTTCTGCGTACACCGGACAGCTCTGCATGTTCATGCTCATGCTCTTCTTCTTGGTGCACAAAAACCTAGACCCCCTGCCACCTCTAAAATCCTAGAAGGGAGAATTAGAAATAAAAATGGATTCACAGCCTGACAAGGGAGTAGCAAATACTGATTCTAGCTTCTTAAATAAGTAAAATATTTGGAGTTGGGAAAGAACCATGTGTGGGAGGGAATCCTATGTCCTAAGGTGAAAGAAGATAAAAGAAAACAAGTTGAGAAACAAGCAAAATATAACCAAAGACACTGAAATAGAAGACAGGCTGACAGTGACCAGAGGGGAGAGAAGAGGGAATTTCAGGGGAGAATGGGAAGGGTTTACAAGAACAAATTTAAAGGACACATGGACAAAAACTAAGGGGAGGGTGGTAATGGGAGAGAAGTGGGGAGGGCTGGGGGGGTGGGCTGGAATGGGAGTAAAAGGGATAAAACTGTACTTGAACAATGATTAAAATAAAAAAATAGAAAAAATAAAATTATAAAGAAATCATAAAAAATAATAAATAAAATAAAACCTTTAAAAAAAAAGAAAACAAGTTGAGAGGGAATAAAACAGTAACTTCCTCACCATCAGTTCAGAGGCTGGTAGGTTAGCTGAGCTGGGCAGAGAGTGCCAGGAACCATCAGCTAGGAATCTGCCATGCTGAGTGGTCCACTCCATGCATAATAGACAGAGAGTGGTCACTAGTCCAGCGAAGCTACTCAGGAGCCCAGGGTTTTCAGGAGCCTGTGTTTTAATACTGATCTTCATAGTCTTTATGTCTCAGGTCTTACATAACAGGCATGAAAATTGTCTGTCTGGCAAGGAAAAGGGGTTTTATAAGCCCTTGAAAGGAAAAGGCAGGTCTAATGGCAGGCTGTGCTCTCCATAAATGGTGCTGCAGCCTCAAGGTTGCAAACCAGGACCTGGGAGGAGGCCAGGACTTGAAGCGGAAGACCTGGGACCCCCAGTCAATGAATCAGCAGCTCTGACCTTCAGAGACCTTGATCTTAGCTGTTGGCCTAGGAGCAGCAGTGCCTACCCTGCCTCCTGCTCTGGGCTCCTGTGGAAAACACAAGCTAGAAAAGTGATGCACCACAAAGGGAAGGCATGATGAGACACTGTGTACTTGGAGCTACTTTAGGAGGACAAAGGAACCGAGTCACCAGAGACCAGTCTTCACATGCTTTCACTGAGGTGGCAGATAAATGTTAAACCCCACCAAACAGTACTGAATATTTGCAGGTAGTCAAAATTTTTTCCAACAGCCTGAAGATCCTATAATACAAAAGAAACCTCAGAAATGTAAATCTCTAAAGTCTTTTGTTTGACTGATTGGTTGGTATTTGTTTCTTTGTTTTTAACCTGAAAAAAAGTAATCGCAGACTTTCCCTAGACCACCTTCTGAAACTGTGATAAGCACAGGGATCAATCAGCAAACTCTGTAAAACAGAGACTCTGATTCTGTGCCTCTAAAGTAGGGACTGTCTACCTTCTGTCCTCTCCAGGCTTCCGCCTTTTCTGCAGGTCCACACACGACATTCGAAGTGGTAAGGCTGTAAAAGACAATTAAGGGAGGCTGAGGAAGGACTTAAGATGTCATATACTTTTAGACTAGAAAGGGCCCAGATTTAAAACCCTGAATCTGTGTATGAAGACAGTGAGGCCCAGGATTAGCTGACTTGTACAGCGTCACCAGAAGGCATACCTTTCACTGCCCACAGAATCTGTCCACCTCCCCTCTGCCATGTTCTTTGCTCCACCAGTCCGGCTATCATGCACTTGGCCCTTTTGCCCTTGGGTTTCTTATTCTGTCTCTCTTTCTGCTTCTTTTGGAAGTAAAGGAAGAAGGGATGTAAGAATCTGACTGTAGTATATGAACTACATCCTAGCTCTGAATCATGGAATCTCTTACCCAAAGAACATAAGAAAAGCAATGAGGATGAGTTTCCAAAGGGAACAGAAGCTAACCACTCCCAGTTCTCAATGACCCACAATGGCATTCAACTTAAAGTGATGAGTTCTTTGTTTCCAAGGGTGGCCCCTGGCGCCTGCACATGCACCAGTAGGCAAAGCGAGGCCCCATCTCTGTCTATGTAACATTTAGGGGGCATAGTTACTGAAGCACTCAGTACCTAATTTATCTTTTAGGACCCTCAAAAGAAAAATTTCTAGATCCAAAGAAGTAAAAAGATTTTCAAGTAAAAATATTGAAACTAAAGATAATCCTCAGTAGGCTTTCTACTCAATGGCCATGTACCAAAAGTGAAAAGCCAGATAGAATTTGCACTGGATGAACTTCAGCTGTGTTCCCAATCACACAAATTTATGAAAACCATGTTTTAAAAGTTGCATGAAAGTTTCAGTTCTTTTTTGATGTTAATTATCCAACAAAAAGCATGAAATTGGGAACTGTTTCTTTGCTCCATTTTTTGCTTCTCACATAGGTACACCTAAGGAGGCAAACCAAATAGGGGGAAAGAGGATGAGAAAGTAAAAAAAAAAATGCTCTTAAAAAAAATCATTGAAATTCAGCAAATGCTCCTAAATATACAGAATTTGCTCTTTTAGGGAATTGCTACATTTTCACCTACCATTTGATCACGAATGGAGTATTCGAAGAAAGGTTTGGCTCTAAATGAGGCTTAGCACATACAAGGGAATATTTGTTCCCAAGTGCTTCTATTATGCCAATAAATACTGAACAGCAATGGGTACACTTCACACAGTAAGAACTTTCCACTTCAGTCAGCACTGCACCCAGTGCATTTCCTGGTACAGGCATTAAAGTTTCATAAGAAGATTTGCCTACAATGACTATGCTGCTAGAACTCCATAGGACTCTCCCTGGGTTGTTTGGATTTCATTATTAATATGTACTTTTAAATACCCTTGTTAAGATCATAGCCCCATCAAAATTAAGTTTAAAATATCTTGGTCTTATGTGTGTAGAGACACCTATCATTGGGACTTCTTGTGCATGATAAATAATAAGACAGATTTAAGGGTTCAGAAAGTTTTTGCTGTACTCTAAATAGCTTCTCCTAAGTTCACCGAGATGTATTAACTAAATAACCTCTTACAGAGACCTATATGATCCCTAAGAGCTTGTAGCATTAATGTCATCTTAAGGATTTAGCCCCCCTCCTCCAAAACTGAATTTCTTATTTATTAAATATTAATATTATAATAAATAAGAAATTGCAAGTGAAATAAGCCAGTCAGAGAAAGACAAACACCATATAATTTCATCATATGTGGAATCTAATGAACTGAACTAACAGACAAAACAGAGACAGACTCAAAGATGGAGAGCAGGCTGACTGTTCTGGGTGGGGGTTGGAGAGTGGAGGGATTGAGCAAAAAAGAAAAAGCACTCATGGATAGGGATAACAGTGTGGCAGTTGTGGGGGCTGGTGGGGGGATGGTATGGGGTGTGTGGAGGTAGAAGAGGGTATAAGAGGGATAAATGGTAATGGAAAAAACAATAATAAAAGAGTGAAATTGCACCTATCAGTTTTAGTCAATAAATCAAAGAACAATGTTAGGTCATTTACATAAAGTGAAACCAAAGGAAACGTGCTTTCATATTGCAAAATGCATATGTGGTCATTGTCTTTGTCCTTCCATGCATTCTGGGAGACTGAAAAGGTGTGAGGTGAGCAGAAGTACCATATGTATGAATTCCAAAGATAGAAGACACTCAGGCTGTGCCCTCAAGTGAGTCTTCCTGGCAGCAATCCCTGGCTTAGAGCCCATCAACCAAACAGCTTTTGTTACCTCTTCACCCAACGTGTCCAAACCTCCTCAACATACCTCACCCTTCTCCTCACCTCTACCCAACTCTACCTGTAAGCAGATCTGACAAACATATTTAAAACCTCCAATAATCTTGAGAGGCAAGAAGAAGCCTTAGGGTTGGGAGATACAATAACCAGAGAATTGAAGAGATCTCAGGGTATTTTCAGGATATAAAGGTTTGTAAAAATAGAAAAGTAAGAATGGCAGGAATTTTCAAAGAACTACAGGTTACTGTGAAGCAACATACAGATGGGGCGACACTTCTCTCTGACTTGTGAAGCTAGCACAAGCAGAGGACTAAAGTGGCAACAATCTCTTCTGAGATTACCTGACTGCTATGAAACAAAGCTAAACTATGTACTGTCCTGAGTGAACTAACAGAAAATAAAACACCAGATCTGTGAAAAGACAGGATAGGTCAATGGACATATATACCATATTCAAGAATCCAGTGTGAGGACAGAAAGACAAAATATCTTAAAGACATCATTTCTTCCCAAACTGATCTATAGGTTCAGTGCAGTTTCACTCAAAGCACCAGCAGGGTTCTTCCAGACTATTCTGAAATGTATATAGAAGTACAGTGTTCCAGAATAGCTAAGGATCTCATAAAGAAGAAGGGTAAAGTTAAGGAATCATCCCAGATATAAAGTTATAAAGCCATAGTAATAAAAAACAATGTAGTACTGCTGCATTGGGGATGGCAAACAAAACAAAATAGAATGAAGAGCTCAAAAATATCCTGCATATGGAAACATTATCTATAATGATAGCCAATGTGAAAGTATAATTGATATGATAGCGTAATGGTTAAGAATATGAACTTTGGGGGCAGAAAGCAGGCATTCTCTGTCCTACCACTTACTAGTTGTGGCATGGTTTACTCATCTGTAAAATGGGATGATTATAACTTATATCTCATAGATGTAAATACCTCCTTGTGTAGATACCCTTGTATAGTACCCTGTGTGACCAGTAGGAAACTGAGGGAGTGACAATGTATGACTTGTAGTTCTGGGGATAACAAACATTGCAGCTTCTGTCTTGACTTCTTAGATCCCTCTCTCTGGGGGTGATTGAGTGGCTGTGACCATATTGCAAGGCCACACAAGTAGCCCCACAGAGAGGCCCAGCAGATTGGGACAGAGGCCCTTATCTACAAGCGAAACTTGCCAAACATGTGAGTGAACCACCTTGAAAGTAGAACCTTCATCTTCAATCTGGGCTTCAGATAACTACAGCAATAATGTCAGCAAAGGTCTAATAGAGTTACCAGTACATTGCAGACACTGCATAATTTAGAAATTCCATTAGTGTTATCATTACACAACACTAGAGATTCAGCAGAAAGTCATGGTACAGAGAGCTCTGTTCTGTGCCCACAAGGATAATGTCTGAATTGTCTCTGCATTCCCAGGGCTGAGTATGGGCTCAACAAAATATGTGTTTATGGAATGACGGCTATGTGCCAAGAGCTGTTCTAGGAAGTCAGAGAGTGAATGAATGCCTAAAATTCTCTCCAGCTCTTCCATCATAAAAGAGCATAGCACAGTGAATAAAATCCTTGCATAGGAAAAAAAATGAAAACTCAGTGACTTAGATAAATAATCCTTCAGACCAGTCCAAATTCCCCCTCCTTCAAAGAACCTCGCCCACCTAGTCTGGCTGAGAACTTTGTCCATTTTATTCAGACCACTGAAATAATCATGAGGAAGAAATAGCACAGGAAGAAGGTTAGAGTAGCATAAAACATAAATATCAAGTCTTAACATAGTCCTCTTACATTTCATCCAACTCCTAAATGTTCTCTATAGATTGATTTAAGCTATATTGTTATATTGAACCGATTTTTTTAAAAAATTGGTTTATTAATCTTTCTCTTTCTTACCCCCCCTTAAATACATGATATATTTAAACTACATTACAATATGCATGCATTTCCTAATTTAATCCGTCCATCTGGAGGCCAAAGAAAGTTGTCTTTTTAAACAACTTAGAAAATACTGGGAGACACTATTTTACAGTGGATGATTTGGAAGTTATGCAAATATTTTTCATCTGGTATGCAGAATTTTTTTTTATTTTAGGTAAGCTTCGCATTGCACAGTCCCAATATGCACAAATTGATTTATCAAAATTTAGGTAAATAATGTTAATTTTCCAATAACCTGGTTCAAATTTTAGACACAGAATATTAACTGTGAGTATGGCAATGGCAGAAAATACAAACGCCACTGCTGGCTCCACAGTCCACAGACCACTATGTAGAAACCAAAGAGCATCGCGAGCGGTGGCTGGCTACATCACTTCTTCCATAGCCTGTCAATTATTTGTCCTCACATTTGTCATTCAGTTCCCACACAGACAGTATAGTGCATGGCTGTGTCGCCTGCTTGTTGACAAGTGATAAACCCACATATACAAAAATAAATAAGCAAAAGAAGGAATTGGCGGGCAAAGATGAAGGTGCAGCAGAAAACAAAAGGTGAGGTAAAATTGCATGTTATTAGAAAATGTTGATGAAGGTAGAACAAGATCTAGGCCTACAAGAAAGTGCAATAAAACCCATATGGAAAAAGTCTAATAAATATTAAAAAATAAGGTAAAGTCACTTCAAGATCTTTTTGTTCAACTGCATTAGGAACAGAAAGCTACTTTTGCTTGAAATGAGGCGTTTACTTCTAATTTGAATTGAAGACTGTAATAAAAAGAAAATCTCAATCAGTTTGACTACAAACTAATAAAATTAGTTGCCACATTGAAAAAAAACTATACTTAGTAGGAGAGTGAAGAAAATTTAACTGTCCATAAAGGCTGATTTCGTTGTCTCGTAAGTCAGCATGAGTTGATTAATGTTAAGATGCCTGGTGAAGCTGTCGCTCAAATAAAGATGTTTTTGTGAAATTTACACTCAGATGCTAAAGAGATGTAGGAGAAATAGCTGACCAGGAAATATTGACACTGCCACCATTCAAAAGACTCTAGCTATGCAGCCAAAGAAATTTAACAAAGGAGAATTTATCAGTATAAATGAGGAAAGTGGTTGAGATGAAAGATGATGTCCCAGAGGAAGTGACATCAGCAAAAGCCTTCACATTAAAAGAACCCTCAGAGATACTGTACAATGTTGAAAGTGCAACAGATAAAATGTTGGAAACTGATCCAAACTGAGAAGGGAATATGACTGTTTTCCAAGGCATTAGAAAAGGTGCCCAGTTCATATCATAATTTATATGGCAGGAAATCAAGTACTGTTCAAACTCTTTTTGATGTTATTTACAATGAAATAAAATAATTCTCAATTAAATAATTCTCAATACTTCTAATATTCTAAGTTGCAATGTACTAAATGAATATTAGTTCATTTCTTCATATTCCTATTTATTTATAGCCAACAGTAAGAGAGTCTTTAATGTTTTGACCAAAAAAAAAGCATATAACTTTCCCCATGAAGATCACTTTTAGTAAGTGAGCTAGCACAATTATTTTTACTGTACAAAGTGGGGACTGCTGGAATCTGGTAAAGAAGTCATGATAAAAGAAAAAAGGAGAAATGTGTAAGACATAACTAATCTGATGTACATCAGTAGTTAATAATATAGTTCAAAACAAATTTTAATAACCCTGGCTAGCTAGTTTTGAAACCCAGGATTTTAGGATAAAACAGAAACACTGCTACCTTTTCTCAAGTTTCAGAACAAATTTGCTTTTTGATTTGTATACCCAGGAGAAGGAAAGCATTAGACTGAGATTTAAGGAGTCCAAGTTCAAAACTGGGCTCTACCACAAACTCCCTGTGAGATGCAAAGCCAATCCCTCTATTCATTCTACAAACATTTATTTCCAGGCCCCTGCTATGTGTGGAGGATACAAAACTGAATATAATATGAAATCTGGCCTCAAAGAACTCACAGCTTATTAGAAAAGAAAAAACAGAAATTGTTACAGTCCAGTTCTCATTTATAAATCAAATCTAATAATGTCTATGTCCCAGAGGTACTGGGAGAATAAAATGAGACTGTATGGGAAAACATTTTGCTATCAAGTATTATATAAGTACTAGCTGGTTCAGTGTAATTGCAGCACCTGACAAAACTAGATTACTCTTATCCAGTGGTTCTCACAGTGGGGTTTCAAGCAAGGAGCATCAGCATCACTTTAAAATGCATATTCTGGGCCCCACCCTAGATCTAGTGAGTCGTAAACTCTGGAGGGTGGGGCCCCCAAATCTGTGTTTTGGTAAGTCATCCAAGTGATTCTTATGCAGCTAAAATTTCAGAAGCACTAATGAGTGTCATTTTTGTAAGATTAAAACATAGGTAACTTCAATCCTAGTGTGTACAAGATACTATGTCCCAATTATCAGTGAGGAAATTAAAGCAGAATCTAACCAAGTCTTGTTTGCCAGGAAAATGAGCAAAAGTCCTAATGAGTTATTAATCACCATGTTTGTATTTGTCCACAGTTATCTGCTTCTCAAGTTCTTCCACTTAGATTAAAATCAGAGTAGAGTCTCTGCCCATAATTTCACTGATGGGGTGGACTGTGGTTTGAGTCTGCATTTTAAGTAAACAAACTCAGGTTATAGAAACCTAATACAGATTATAAAAACATGTTGCTCAACATAACAAGTACAAGACTATATTATTTCAATGAGAGGGTCATTAATTTAATTTGAGAATTCATTTTGGAGAACTCCTTCAGAACCCATGACATATTCAGGTCAATATCATCAGTGTTAATAAAGTTTTCCCCTTTGATGATGAAAATTATTTTCTACCCTTCCAAGAGTCATTTGGAATAATAAATTAGAGAAGCATTCAAACATGGTAATATTAGCCAGATTTTGAAAAATTTCACCAATTCTTCTGGTTCCATAAAGTAATATCCTCTTGGACTAACTATTAAACTCAACAGGCATCTTCATTTGCACATATGCTCATTTATCATCACCTAGAGGATAAAGTGCTATATTACAGATGTTTACGACAAAGCCATCCAGAACCTTCACAGAGACTAGCGTATAATGAGCACTCAAAAAATATTTGCTGAGTGAATGAGTCCCCAAGGTTACAAAACATGAATAATAATGGCTACATTTTTAGTACCTACCATACATCATAACCAGTCCTCACAATAGCTCTGTGAAATTAGCATTAATATTTCCATCCAACAGATGAAGGGTCTGAGACCAAGCTTTCAGAAAGAGTCAATATCATTCATTTTGTGAGTGGCAAATTAAAAATGTTAACAGAGGTCACTCTGACTCACAAGGCCTTTCAATGAAACTGCTCTGAAGTGCTGGGCCACTGTCACCTTCTTTAACCAGGATAAACAGTATATTGTATGTGTACCAGTGTAAATTCTTTAACAAGCCAAAATGGAGAAATCAAAATTGATCATAGGGAATACCTGCTATTGGTTTACAGGACTGCCCAGAAATCAGGCCGCTTCCTTTGCTTTCTGAGTTGTTTTCTTTGCTATTTCAGTTGAGCTATACATTTCTCTGTGGCTTGAACTTGCCCTTGTTATCGGTTAGTTTATTTAGAATAGTAGGTTTCATGGAGCACATGACTATGTGAATAGAATTTGGTCCTATTACTGATTAGTTTATTTAACAAACAGGATTCCTGGAGCATGTGAAGGCTTTTGTCACCCAGGCAAAATTGCCTGGCCCAAAACCATATATTGGTTCCTTTATTTTACTTTTAACAGAACCACAGGTGCTAATTAGGAGCTCTTCCCAGCTGCCAGAGTAGGTTTCTGAGATCCCAAACTGCTGTCAGTCTCATCATCATTAGCCCTGAAGTGCTCCTCCATGAGGAACTTTTCACACCTGACATGTCCCTGCTCTTCGCAAATGATTTTAAATGGCTTCTTAATTAGAGGTAGTATGTTGCCCATTGCTAATGAAGCAGGCAGAATCTGTGGTCAGGAAATAGTGATTGTTCTGATTCCCTGTCTTCCTCTCTAAGGACACCTGTTTCTAACCGAAGTAATTGTGTCTGCTCTTCAGCCAGTGTTGTGTCTCTTGACAACAAAATGTGAATTCTTTATCTCTGGGTTGCAGATTTCTGCAGGCATCATAAAACTCCAGTCTAGTTAACCTTATTTTAATGTCTTTCCCCTTCCACCAGCAACTTCTGAAAGACAGAGAGAAAAGATTATTTCTTTCAGGAAGAATTATCTGTGTAGTCTATGTCTTTAACTCAGGTAGTGATTCCTGTATATTTCGCAAAGGTGTTGAGCAGTCTGTCAAAGAAAGTGTTCTCTCATTAGGAAGCCCTGCCAGCAGGAACTCAGAAAGTATCGCCAAATTCAAAGAAATCCTTAATCCCCACCCCGGTTAGGAAAATAGATAACATGGCCTACCCTTGTTAAGAATGTGTTTTGCTTTTTTATTCCCACTGAATTTTCAAAATGTGGTTAATAAATGTCTTGAATAAATAAAAAGAGAAGGATCGTTCCTCAATTTTATTTTATTTTAAAAACAAAAACATTTTGTTGATTAACCACCTGTTTGACAAGGACAATTATACGTATCACTACTTGGAAATTTATAAGTGAACTCCTGACAGCTCCCCAGCAGCCCCTCCTTACAACCCTAGAGCAGGGTTTAGTCAACCTTGGTTTGGAACTGAGCCAGACCCTCCTCGAATCAGACCAAGCTGAATCCCTCCCTCCTCTTCCCAGGCCCTAAACTTAGTTGACGTCAGCCCAGCAAAGCTAGTGTTCATCCCTTTGAGGCTATTTTGTATTCATCTCCTCTTTACATGTAACCCACCCCACAACATCAGAGTGCTATGTGTTCACGGCACACAAATCAGGAATAGATACTTGAATGATGAATTGGAAATTTAAGGGCAAATTGTACTAAAAATTGAATACCAAGTCAAAGTCATCTGTTGCCTTTAACAATAGTAACATTTATTCAGCATTACTGAATTCCAGGCACGCTGGTCATTGCTTTGTAAGCATGACCTTGTGTGTCCTTACGTGATGACACTATGGAAAATGTATTATGGCACCCTCGTTTTAGAGATAAAAAAGTCTTTTGTGGGAAGACTCACATACTTAGAAGCGACAGAGCCAGGCTTCTCCTAGATTAGAAGGAAATCATAAGAGAACTTGCCATTAACTAGAACGAGATGATACAACATACCCCTCAGGCTGTAGCCTCCACCTGGAGCAAACTTCATCCAAAAGCACACCCAGCAGAAATTTAACCAATTACTAAGCTCTGAATCTACTGAGCTCGGGAAACTTGTGCAAAGCCGAGTATCAACTCGGTTTTGCGAGTATCAACTATCATTTGTGAATGCTCACCTGCTTCCTTCTTAGCCCTGGAGTATTTAAGGCAGTGGCTCCCAAAGGGGGGCTACTTGCTGAATATGCATATTCCTAAACCTCTCCAGACCACACAAATTAAAATCTCTGTAGTGGGTCCCAGGCATACATAATTTTTAGTAAGTTCCCCCAAGAATAGATTCTTGAGCACTCTGAAGTCTCATAACTATTGTTCAAGGGCCTCAAAGCCAAGGTTTCCCTTGTTGTTCCGAGTCATGTTGTTCCTGTCAGTGCAGGCGGTGAGGCATGCATCACATCCCCAGTGCAACTCTCCCCACCCACACCTAGAGGAAGAGAGACTGGCTTACTGTGTTGATAATCAAGCCCCTGATTTTATAAGTGAGGAAACAAAAGCTGAGATAAATCGATTTCCCCAAAATTGGATTTGAAGGCCAGCTCCCTAGTTCTCAGTCTTGGCTCTTTGTCAAGCTTAATTAGAATCATTAGAAGTAAATAGTGTACCACTGTTAGCTCGCACTTTGCAAAGGTGTCTGGGGAGAGGTGTAACACAGCAGCTGATTGATTATATAGGCCAAGTCCTCAGAAATAAAGGGGGAAAATCACTGAACTAAATTTTAAGAGATGTGCAATAATTCTATGAGTATCCACTCTATACCAAAACCTTATTTATAAAATAAAAGATAGAAGTATGTCACCTTTAATTGCAAACCTTATGGTCTGGTAGCCAACCAAACTTAGAGAGTCTTGAGACATCATGACAAAGAGGACCAAGATCATCCAGAGCAAAGCCAAAATCCATGTCAGCATTCAGCTTGCAAAAATGTCAGAGACAAAAAGTTAGTGTCAGTACCAGTCACTGAGAAGGCAAAGTATTGGCAAATTCATTCTCAGAGTGTTTGAAATAGACTCTTGTCAGTGCCATTGATGTGGCTAAGTTTGACCTCTTAAGAGGTCAAAACAAATGGACTCAAAAGAAAATACCAAATTTCCTTTTTCTTTACCATATCATAAAGAGAAAATCTTGCATTGGCCACATAACCACACAGACTATGACCGTCCAGGGAAAAGTATCCAAATATCTACGTCGATGTCTACGTCTGTCAGTATCTATATTTACATCTATATCCCCTGATCATGGGCTTTTTCTTCAAAGAGCAGACAGGAAGACAGTGCAAGGTTCTTATACTGAGTAGAAAATGGAGCAGCAACGAAGAGTGCAGAGATGACTACAACAAGCAGCTGCAGGACAGCAGGGGCTCTGGGCTCAGTAACAAGAGGGAAGATGCTAACAAGAGAAAAGGGCAGAAAAGTAAAACTTAGCATGGATACTCCAGCCTCCCAGGATTAAAATTCTCAAAAATTCTTATATTAAAAAAATAGGTCTCACAGGCAGAACCAAAAGTCTAGTTATATGAAACATTCAACCACTAAAATGGATATTGTTTTCATTTCTATAGACATATTCACAGGATGACTCCAACTTTGCTACCTTCCCTCCATCCCAGAAACATACATTTATATACACAAAACACCCTGTCTCAAAGGCAAACATTAAACTCATAGTCAACCACGACTCTCCCTTTTGTGGCTTTTGCGACAATCAACATATCTCATAATGACTTCTCTTATGATGGGTTTCCTTATCTGTACAAATCGGAATCATTGCTTTGCCCTCATCTATCTCGCTGGATTATTTTTTAGATGAAATTATGTCACATAAAGGAAAGCATTTTATAAGACATAAAACACAATATATACAGGATATATGGCTGTTGGTATTGATGAATATTTACACCAGACAGTCAGGCAAGACCAAACAAGGCATGCTTCAGAGAATAAAAGCATCTGATATTGGAGAAACTGATAGTAGGAGCTGGGACAGCTAGTCCTCTGTCCCACTTTGGTTTTGGTTTTGCTTGCTGTATCTTGCACAATCTACTCTCCAACCACTCTTGTAGGGGCGGGAGGCAGTTTTGCACTCAGCTGCTGATGTGTCACAACAGATTCCATTTTTTTCTTAACCACTGTGTTCACAAAGCGTAGGTCTTTACAACATCTGAATTAAATTGTAAATTGGCCCATGGGCTGAACACATAAACATTTTAATATCCAAGAATGATTTCAATTTTGCTTTCCAAAATGCTTTCCAAAAAATGCATGACAGTGTGAGACTACAGATAATGATTTTCAAGCAGTGTGCCACGGCACACTGGTGTGCTCCAAGAATTTTACAAATATGCAATACCTGACTATTTAGTCAGGGGCACTGACCTCTTTCCCTTAGATTGTCAAATAAATAAGTGACAACAGCCAACACAATAGCTATCTGGTGTAAATGAATAAAAATTATACCTATTTTTTTGTCCAATCAGCTGCAGAATTATAGTGCTTAGTTTATGTGTGCCATGAAATGAAAAAGGTTGAAAATCACTGCTATAGATTATTAGACTATGATGCACCATATTCTAAATTAAAATTAAATTCCAATAATCTGTCAGGCAATCTAAGTGGAATGCACAGTGTGATCAATTTCAGAACTTAATCACTCTCTCTGTCCATTAGAAAATTGCACTAAATTCCTCTATACGACATTTCCACAGCTATGCAGAAATGCTTTTTTAAAACCCTTAAAAGAAATACAAATATATACAAATATTTATGTGGTCCAAATTAACTCATACAAGAGAAATACAAAGCATCTTTCAATTCTTTGGGAATGTTTTATGTGTTAATGAACATAATCCATACATCAGTGGTCCGATTCGGTCAGTGTCTTTTTTCCACCAGCAGCAGTGAAGCTGTAGAGCTAATTTGATGTGGTAGAAAGTGCACAGGTCTGGAGGTCAAGACAACTGGTTTCTAGACTTGCTGTGTCACCAACTTCTATATAACCTCGGCTAATTTACAAAGTCTCTCTGGAACATAGAATCTTCACTAAAATGAAACAGGTCAACTCCATCATATGAAAAGTCCCTAACATGGTCTCTAATTTACTTCCAATAACTGTACTTTTCCTTTTTCCATAATAATAGAACCTCCTAGTTTTATCTAGTCTCATGGCTATTCTATCTTCCTTTGTAACTAAGCATGACCTTATGGGTGAGTTCACATCAATAACATATGAATAAAAGTGCTCATGCCCTTAAAGAAAAACACCATGCTCTCTCTCCTCTCCCATATCCCCCTGCCCACTTTCCATAAGCTGAAGGCAGACAGGGTCGGAAGTCGTCTGCATCACAGCAACGAGGACAAGATACCCTAGTGATGGCAGAGCAACTTGATAGAAAGAGCCTGAGTCCCCATAACCATCGAGCTGCTGTTCAGATATTGGCATGTAAATCTGGACTATGACAAAAAAGTAAAATAAACTTAATTACTACTCTTTGGAGTATTTGGGAATAGCTAAACTTGGCTCTTATTTTTTCTCTCAATTTGGAAGGCTATGTAATGTAGTAAAACTATGGGGTTTTAAAAAACTCTAGACCTGTCTTCAATCCTGACTCAGCTGCATAACTTTGGGAAAATTCCTAAAATTATCTGAAACTCTGTTTTCTCATCTCTATATAATATAAGAAAATTGAGCCTATCAGAATGCCTAGTAATTGGCAACTGATCAAGTGGTGTGACAGGGTAATCGTTCAGAAAAGAAACCTGGGGTCATTCAGTCTTGTTGTTTTAGAATGCTTTACAGCTCTCAAGACACCAAACTGTTACCATGTAATGGATGGGACATTTAATCAGTTTAACATCCTGAGACCTCTGGGCATGTTTCAATGACAAACCCCATTGTTCATATTATAGGCTCTGATCAGAAAAGGAAAAAGAGGGCTGTGGCCCAGTGCCTGTGGGACATCAAAGGTTCTGGGTCCTAAATCCCTGGTCAGGTCATATAACAGTTTAAGTGGTCATTGAGTTTGCACATCTCCTGAGATTACAGAAAGATTGTAGGTATTTCTGCAAAAAATGGGTATTTGAATAATGTAGTACAGTTTGATAAACAACATCATGACAGAAAAATACACATTTCCTTTGTGGGGAATTTCTTTAATATGCAATCTTTACATCATAACAGTCAATAAGTAGCTGAAACAGTCTCACTCCTTCCTATGCCATTCTCTATCATCTCAAACTCAAGCAAGTCAGTGATATGAAAGGTTTAGATAAAAATCTTCTCTTAAGGGAGAGTGTCTTTCATCCCCCACAGGCAAATTTTGAAACCAGTTTACTGAACACCGTGGAGATTTTTTTTCACCTTGCCCCTGAAATTCTAGACATTGGCTTAGAATAGAATTAAATTACAGAACTGGTTGCTTTTACCTGAAAGAAAATTTTTACATTTGTTCGGAAGTGCTTTCCTTCCCTGGTAGGTTTATCATCATTACAAGCCTTCATCAAGAGGAGTAATGACCCAAAAAACATTTCCCCAAAAAGTCTCCAACAATACATCTCCACTGTATTATGACTTACGTGGTTGAAAATCTGTAATCTTTTTTCATTTTAAAATAAATACCTGTCTTAACCTTCAGAGGGTTGATATAGAGTTTTGAATTACACTTAAAACAGAAGAAAATAAAGGGTAAATATTAAAATCATTAAATAGATTTGACCAAAGAAATAAAAAGAAAATGACTCATTCCAGTTCACTGTTACATGATTTGTCATTTTGAGGGTAGTTTCTTTTTCTTCAACTAGAATGCAGAAGTCTTTTCTGTCTACTTGCCTGTCATCTTTCTGTCAAAAGATTTCTCACATCATATTCTTTTTCACTTCTCAAAACACTTCACTTTAAAATTTTATCACAGGATTTTCTAAGTATTTTTTAGGTTATGTCACATAGCACAAAATATAAAAAGCTCCTATATTTTAAAAAAGTCAGCCTTAATAAGAAGAAAAAAAGATTTAACTGACTATCCAGAGTATCTTTTTTGAATTGAATCTATAATCATTCTCCTCAAAATTTTTCATATATTTCTAAAGCTTGATAGACACTGCCTCATTAAAGTTAATGTGACATGACTATAAAAACAGAGAGAATAAAATGGCATGTGAGGGTTCCTTTTTCAGTCCTAAATCCTTTTCCTGAGGCTGTCTTGCAAGAAAATTTCTGCTGGAAGAATCAGTTTATACCAGAGTTAAAAGTTCATTCACTTTGACATACCTGGGCTATTGTAGAGAAGAATCATATTTTCACAGTAAGTTTCACATTCTCTCTGCATGCTCTTTCCTGACCCCTTATCAAGAATTTAAATGCATTTTACCTATGACCAAAATCCTCTGCAAAGAGACTTTTTCTGTCCTCATTCAGGCCTATGGCCCTAATACCTCTCAAGTCTCATAGCACTTCACAAGCAGATGAGGGAGAGAAAGGTGATCAGATTACCTGGTTGGGACTCTGTAGACGCCAGGTGATGGCAGTCGACACAGAGAGTTTCCCAGACCTCACGCCAACACTTTGGGGGAGGAAAGGAAAGAAAGTAGAGTATCCTTTGTTGTTTTTAGCCTCCTGACCTGTAATAGTTAGAAATTAGATCTGCATTTTACCCTACAAAATTTGATAGCAAAAGAATCTTTTGTCTCCCACCTATGAGGACTCCATTCTACAGCTTCCACTATGGGAATATTTTCTTGTTCAAATCACAAAGATTTTACCACTTCTCTGAACACTGTTTCTGGAGCTCAAAGTTCAGCAGAAATAGAATGGGTAATAAAGTTTACATTTAAAAGCACTTAACTCAGATTGAAAATAGAATTGGTTTTTTTTTTCAAATGTAAATAACCCAAGTGTGTGTATGTGTGTGTTTTAGCAAGTTTCTCTGAGAAAGTTGGGGTTAAATCACTATGCTACATTTCTGCATTTCACATTTCACTGGGTCCAAAGATGGAGTAGATTATATATATACACATCCAGCTCAGGTGAAATCATCAAGCCTTTGAAAACTCATCTTTCAAAAAATGTCATTAACAAAAGGCAAAAACAGTATGTGTAAGCCTTGACTGTCTGAGGAGACTTCTAATGAGTTAGCACCTCTGAGTTTCATTCTCAGCAATGACTTTAATCCAACCAGCTACCCCAGCAGTCAGAGCTCAGGGCTGTAATTACAGTAGATAGGTGGCCCCACACAGTCCAGAGTTATATGAATGGTCTATACTAATTCTGGGCTCTGGGTTTTTCTTCCTTTGTTTACAACCAGCATTTTATTTAAATTACTCCAGTTTATATGACCTGAACATGAGGAAACCAAAAGAACTATAGAATAAGGGAAGAACTCTAGTTGTTTTGAATGCCTGCTACATGATTCACTTGTACCAATCCATAACCCAGTTTCACAAATAAGGAAACTGAGCTTCATCTAGGCAATGTAACCAGCCAAGACTGCAAAATTAGTAAGTGGCAGAGCGAAGATTAGAGCACAGATCTTTCTTGTCCTAAAACCCACACTCCTTTCATGAAACTAGGTCTCCTTCCAGAAGGCTGCCATCATATTTGACTTTGTCCAGACATAAAATCAGCCACCTTGACTGGCTCCGAGCACAAATAAGTGATAACCATTTTCAGTGCACCCCACCAAAACCTTGAGGTAAACTTAGTTTTACCATGAGAATCACAGGATTCACTTCATGATTCTGACAAGTGGGATAAGGTACAGGGCATTGTCTCACTATAAAATGACCTAAGAGTAAGAAAAAACAAACAAACAAAAAAGCCAGCCCATACGATAATGTCCTGGTTAGTATACAGGAATCAAGAATGCAGTCACAGAGACCAGAGGAGGACCTTAATGGACCAGTGCTTCTTTCTGGTAACATTCAGAGCAATATCTATATTGAAAAGTTCATACTTATCACATCAGAACATTTTAAGCTAGCATGACAACATCAGATAGGTAAGAAACTTATCAAGTAAATTTCATAATCTATTATTTCTTAACACCTTACCAAAGATGGCTTTTCTCTCTTTTCCCCTAGCTCATAAGAAATTCTAGAAGTCTATTAATTCACAATGTTTATTCAGTGTTTGCCAAATGGGACGAAGTTTGTTTGCCTGAAGGATCTAATCCATCTTGATTATTTTCCCCAAACCTGTAGTATCTATGTTTTTACAGCATGTTCACAATGAATAAATCACTCATTGAGTGCAGTATGTGACAGCTCATGGAAGGCCGTGACCCAAGGGCAGCCTCACAGAGCAAGGCATCTCGAGCTCCTGGTTTACTGGCTACACACATTCTTCAAAACTGATTCCTATTCATAGTCATCTCTCAGTTTGCCAGTTAACACCCTATTTATGTTTCAGCTTCTATCAAAAACTGATAAATTGTCCCTAAAACCCAAGTGTCAGTAATTTGGGCCACCTCATCCCTAGGAAACCAGCAGACAAATATTAAATAAACTACTTGTTTCTGCTTTTTTAACTGGCAACACTAGGCTCATTAAAATGTATGAAAACAAGCAGAAATTAAATACTTGGGTCTACCTTCATAATAACCTGAACTATTTCAGTGTCTTATACCACAGCCATGTAGATGGGATAAAAATGGTCTTTAGCTATGTGAAAGGCAGACAACTAGAATCAATGGATTATTTATTTCATGTGGTCAGCCAGCTGATTAACAGTGAAATTTCATTTCATCCCCAACCTGTTTTCTCTGGCTTCTTTACTTCCTAAAGGCCTATTGTTCTTCAATTTTTGATATGAGGTAGAAAAACATCATAAATGTTAGCCTAAGGAAAACTTTAGAAAAATAAATGGACTACAATGACATAACAAAATTTATTTTATATTTTAAAGCCAAATGTAATCAACTTTGGAGCAAGCTCTAATTTGTGTTGTATAATAATCACGTATTTATCTAGGTTATCTTTCATTCAGCAAACAAATGCATCTTTTTTATGCTAGGTATTGAGAAAGAAAAAAAGATTAATCTAACATAATCTTTCAGAAAACTCACAGTCTAATGGAAGGAACAGGAGATGAGTTATTTCCACAAAGTAGTTATCTGACGCCCAATCCCAAAAACTCAGTGCCATAAAGTAACAAGTATGCAGGTCAGTGATACAGTCTGGACTGGATGTGAGGCAGTTCCTCTGTACTTGTCTGGGCTTGTTCACATGTCAACGGGTCAGCTGGCTACAGGCTGCTCTAGGCTGGTTCCAGCTGATAGAGTTGGAAAAAACAGGTGCGCTCCACACATCTCTCATTTCCAAGGGGCTGGTCTCAAGGAATGGGAGAAGCATAAGAGCACAACAAAAATACTCAAGTACTTTTTCCAGACTCTGTGTCATGACTGCTAACATCCCCTTGGCCAAAGCAAGACACACAGCCAAACTCAGAAATCGAACAGCAAGGAGATAAACTCTGCCTCTTGGGAGAAGGACCCTTAAAGTCACACAGTAAAGAGCACCAGTATAGGGAGAGTCCCAGCCATCATCACAATCCACCACAGAAACTTGAACAAACAAGAAGATATCCTCTTACCTTAAAACAAGGGGTTAAGTGCTATGATGGAGGTAGAAAAAAATACTGTGGGAGCTCAGTAGAAGTCCTAAATATCTCTTTCCAGAAAATAACAAAATTTTCATCTAAGAAGTAATAATTGAACTGGTTTTTCAAAGCTGTGTGTCTGAAAAGGCAGAAAAGAGGCCATTTCTGAAAGGAAACACACATGTAATGACATAAGGATGTTATTAGGCATAGTAGGTTGAGAACACATGAGAACTCAGTGAGTGTGAAACTGAAAAATAAATGAGAAATTGTGTTTGTGATTTAGGTTGAACCAGATAAAGAAGCCTTTATATGCCAACCTACTATTCCATTTTACCCAGTTTACTTGATTGTAAATCTCTGAGGGAAAGGGGCTGTGTCTTTCGTCTTCTCTGCATTACCTATAGTGACTTGCACATAGAAAGTACTCAGTAAATGTTAGCTAGATTGACTTCCACTCCCCTCATGGGGAGAAAAAGGTTACAAATTGGCCACATGATGGAAAAGAAGTGGTGTGTACAAAGATATCTTTATAAGCAAGTACAAGTCTAGAAGTCACCTGTTTTCATAACAAGTTCACAACTTTCAAATCTTACCTACTGAGTCGTTAAGCAGATTTTTGTTCCTCGATGAATTTAACATTTAACAAGAGAAGAGAATTTTATTTCTGTATTTTTATTTATTCCTAGGAATTTAGTAATGAGAACAGGGTTATATCCAAATTGAGGACATTTCCTTGGTGTTGACTTTGGTTATTTTGGTTTATTTCACAACTTCTTACATTGGACAATATAAGAGAATGTGATTTAAGAAAAGATATAAAATAAGAAGTACATGGAAGTACTAACCCTTTGCAAAGGCCACCTAAAAACCAAAACTAAACTTCTCATCAGTGGTCCCAAGAAGATAACTCAAAATGAAATAGCAACTAGTACTGGGAGAGTTACACCATAAAAGTTAGAACAGGGCTTCCCTGATATACTAAGGATCTCTTCTGTAGAGAGGAACAAATACACTGTTATTTTACCATACAATAGAGATGAAGACTATGGGTTAGGAAAACAAAGAAAGCTGGAGTATATTAGGTAGAGGTTTCTATTTCTCTTACCTCAAGCATTCCAGGAGGTTACTTCCACTGATCTAACACATGGGGCTCACTCCATGTTGCTCCTTACTCTTTTTTTTCCCAATGATCTAAGAATTAATTTATCAGATTAGTAGGTGCTATGAATCTTACAGGACGCAGCTAATCAATTAAGAAGCTACCAGTTTGTCCTCAAAAGGCAAGGCAAGTTAGACCATAGTGATTCTATGCGTATCTCTTCCACTAACCCAAATTTGTCTCAGAGTAGGTATTCAAAGCTTTAGAATTAGCAAGTCCATTTGTCCCGATTATCCAGTCAGCATTATAGGTAAAAAAGCTACTATATTTGATTGCCAGATGACTTCTTTTATTTTCAATTGGCTCCAAACATAAAAAGAGAAGAAAGAGGTGTTATTTTTTGTTTTTCTAATTACAAAAACAGATACTCTGTCTTGTCCATCTTAGTGTTTCCCCCAGTGTTAGAATACCATCAAGAACATATGCTAAAAAAATTATTTCATGAATGAGAACAGGCATTATTTAACATGAAAATCCAGTCTGTTCTTTTAATTTGATCTCTTGGGTTTCTTTGAGAAAAGTAGAATTCCTCTTAGTGTCATAGTCAACATTTTTCTTCTCTACACATTTGTTTAGTTTCTCAAGGGCTAATGGTCCAACAGGCTTTTATCTCCCTGTTGGATACTTTGTAGCATGGTGACCACAAAGGCTTTATCAAGTATTTTGTCATCCTTTGTAATAACAAGATCTGTACGCATTTAAATACTACCATCTGTGCTTCGTTTGGGGAGTTCACAGAAATAACCAGGGCCCATTTTAATGAAACGTTAAGTCTGTATCACTCTAACTGTTGTCTCTGGTGGATCATAGGAAGTTTCCTGAATGCTGCTCCCTTCTCAAAGCAAACAAACAAACAAAAAGAAAGAAAAGGAAAAAAAAGTATTGCTTGCCTATAATTTCCCCAATTCTCCCTAGAATTCCAGGTAGTTCTCAATTACTGAAATGATAACCTCAAAATAACTAAATAGTTCTCAAATCTTTGACAGTGTTTCATTCCTATTTGTACAGAAGAAAATTCAGTATGTTGGAAAGAGCTCTTTGCAATAAATTTTGAGGTGAATTTGATAAAAAAATAAAGAGTTAGTAAATCCAGGTGGTAGTTAAATTTGATACAGTAGTAAAGAGGAAACTATTGAAGGAATTTGAGCCAGGAAAGAGGAGGATAGAAGGAAAGGCAGGTAGTCATATGAGCATGATACCAATGTCATACCTTCCAAAATATAGACTCAGGCTCAGCCATTGCTGAGAAATTCTGAACGGGTAGAGTGTGCATTCAATGTGGCCCATTCACTGCTATTACCCATTGTAATGCTTGGCGAGTCAGTCCAAAACCACCAAAACTCTTGTGGCTGTAGGACTACAAATGATCATTTAGAGACTCATGGAATGTTTGAGCTCGATGAAACTTAAAAAATATTCTGGTCCAGGTTTGCATTCTTTCTAAATATGGTGTCACACACCAATTTGTGGAACTAAGTTATGATCAGCTGTTCACAAGTCCAGAGGAACTGAAGACCTGCTATGAATCAATCATACATAAGCTAAAGAGTTTGTTCTCTTTGAATTCTTAATATACCCTTCAAAAGTGTGTGTGTGTGTGTGTGTGTGTGTGTGTGTGTGTGTGTGCGCACATGTGCCATATACAAGCTGTGTGACCTTGGAAAGTGGACTAACCTCCTTGAACCCTAGTCCTTGGAATAGACTTATAATCTCTATAGGTGAAAAAAAAACCAGGTTCAGGGAGGTTATTTCACTCTTCCAAGGTCACACAGCCTGTAAGTGGCACTGCCAGGAAGGGCATGCAAGTCTTTCCAACTTTTACCTCACCGTGCAGCCCCACTCTCCACAATCCAATAGGTTAATTTAGCATACGCAGGCTCATCTCCAGACAGGATTCCAATATAAATCTATATTCTCCCTGGAGTCTGAGAGGCAAACAATTCTCAAAGTTTAAATCAAAGTGTAAAAGCTACTTTTCCTACCCATGAGACAAGAAAGCCAGATTTCATTTCAGGTGTCTCATTTGATCTTAAAAACTTCTTTCCTTTGGGCCATTAAAACAAGTACCAGGGCAAGCACTCAAAGGCTGCAACAGCAGACCGGTCCAGTGGAGTGTCTTTGTGAACACTGCGCTTCGATTTATTTCACAAGGGCTGTAAAAGAGAGGCTTTTATCACCAGGCTTCTGTGATAAAACAATGGGAAAACACAGGTGCAATCTGCAGTGACAAGTGGAAATGTCCAGAATGTGGACCTGGCTGCACCCCGGGAACTGCCGCTGAAAAGAGCATCTCTGCCTGTGTCATCGCGCCAGGCATTCACTAAAGTGCTACTCTGCCCTGTAAGAGAATAATGCCACAGGCCTGCCAGTGGCAAGTGGGGCATCTGGGTTCTTCTGAGAGGTGGGACAGTAGGCTGCACAAGAGCAGGGACCTAGGAGTCAAAATAAATTGGATTCAAACCTCAACTCTTTTTTTTACCAGGTGGCCTTAAGGCTAACTGTGTAACCTGATTCTCAAATGCTGTCTGTAAAATTGAAGTGATGACACCTACTTCACAGGGTCATTGAAAGAATTACATGTAATGTGCATAAAGCAAATTAGCACAGAGCCTTGAACTTGAAAGAGCAGCTCAGTAGTAGATCTTTGCTGACCAGCTTATGTCTTTTTCATTTTTCCTAATAAACAGTATTATGGGATTTCTGAATAACTCCTCTTAAAACTAGAGTTCACAAGGCCCTTTCCTCTGCAATATTATATGTAATATAGTATATGCTTGTTGTAAGGCAGGTAGGGCAGCTAGGGCATCACACGCATTTGTCAGATAAGAGATAGCTGAGAGCTCCAAATCATAAACTACTTGCCTCAAGACACAACCAGGATTAGGTCCCGGATGTTTTGTCTCCTAACTTAATGCTCTTTTCTCTGAAGTGTCCTAATGTGATAAGCATTAGGATAGAGCCCAAATCAATATTACATTTTACTGTAAAATAAATCAAGACTTGGCCTGCTCAGCCTGCTGATCTGTAGAGAGCCACACTTCCTCTTTATAGTGTCCTAATGTCATGGGTGTTACTAGCAAAGCAAGTGGCTATGTAGTTGTCCCTCTTTTATAAATAATTATGAGCCTCTAGAACAGGGGGGTCAAACTCATTTTCACCAGGGGCCACATTAACCTCTCAGTTGCCTTCAAAGGGCGGAAATAATTTTAGGACTGTATAAATATAACTACTCCTTAACTGTTAAGGAGTTGAAATTACATTCTGCCCTTTGAAGGCAACTGCTATGTCAAACTTGTGATCAAATCACTGTTGTGTCAAACTTGTGAATGTTCTCTGTAGACTGCTGTGGGAGATACACATTTGTATTGTGTATGGACTGCACGAATCTGAGTGTAGTAAGTGCCCCAGTTCCTTCAGTCAGGTTCCTAAACCAGACTTAATCCCTTACTTCCAACCTGAAAGGTGGAGAGGACATTTCATGTTCCTGGTCATTACTGGAACTCCATTACTTCCATTCTCCTTCTGGAACCCTGAAAAATATCCAGGGTCATGAATAGTTTGGAATATTCATATAAGGGCTACTTTCCATTACTTCTGAAATGACCTGCCGCCAGGCCTGCATGGCCTCTTGAGGGCAGGCAGCTCCTGAATCCTTGCCAGTTCAGGTAGAAGGTGCTTATGTGGTAGCTCCTAGCCCACCCCTTCCCACTCCCATTATTTGGATGCAAACAAGAGCCCGTCACCTGCATCCATACACAGAGTGGCTGTGGTCCACAGAAGAGCATCTGAGAACACCTTGGGAATATGCCTAACCCTCAACATGATCTCTCTACTCTAGCTCCGTTCTTACTTCAGTTCCTCACCCCTGAAGATTACCCAGTTGTAATGTCCCCTTACCAAGCCTAGGTTGCATCAGCAATATCCCCGAGGGAACAGCAAATTCTGCCACCCCACACAAGGGTTCCTGGTGCCAAGGAAAGCAAAGGCAGGTGATGCCTTCTCAAGATATGAAGGAGGAAATATCCAAAACACAAAAACAAGCCAGATATTTATTATATGTGTATAGTCATATAGATATACAATGTCCAATATGGTATATAATATATGATATACATGAATAAAGGATCCCTATACCTGTTTTCTTCTTTTTTTAAATGATTTTATTTATTTATTTTTAGAGAGGGGAAGGGAGGGAGGAAGCAAGTGAAAGAATATCAATGTGTGGTTGCTGCTTAAATGTCCCCTACCTGGGACCTGGCCCACAACCAAAGCACGTGCCCTGACTGGGAATCAGACTGATGACCCTTTGGTTTGCAGGCCAGCACTCAGTCCACTGAGCCACCCCAACCAGGGTCCCACATTTGTTTTCTTATTTATTTACTTTTGTGTACATGAACAGCACTTAGGAAGTTTAAATCACAAAAAAAAACCACTCTTAACATCAATGGTGTTACAAATGCAAGGAAGTTTCCTGAAAGCTTTGGGCCATATCATTAGAGATTTATATACCCCAAATGCCTAGTATTTTGCTTTTAAATTGATTTATTTTCATGCCAGGTGTTGTAAAATAAGCCTTTCTTCCTCAAGGTTATTTGACAGAAGTGCTTCTGGGCCATGCTCAGAGTCCAGCTTCCCCATCATCACAGAGGCCTGTCGGTCGGCCTTGCCCCTCCTATGGAACACTGTGATGCAGAACAGAGTGTTTGCTCCATTATTCATGTGCATTATTCTGGCAAATTTTGACCCATCAACCCCACTCACCCTGACCCTTGGCAGCCTCTTCCCTCTTTCCTTCGTCCCTCTGGGTGTGCTCAGGAGAAGCGCACACTCTGTGACTCCTAGGGCCGATCCTCATCAGAGGCCAAGGGTTTCTGTGCTGGGTGAGCAGAGAGACTCAGGCTGTGGCAAGCCCACAACAGCACCCACTATGCTTCGGTAAACAGGTGTCATGTGGCCCGGACAACATGTACATGTAAACAACTTGTCAAAGAAAAGCCTGAGCACTGGCCATCGGCTGTGGTAATGGATACTTCTGCCCTTTACTTTTCTTTTAGGGAATGGGGATGGGACAGAAAATAAAATTTTTGGAAATCTATAAAGGTGACCCCAGGCATATGCTGCAGACTTTAACTTTATGAGCTAAGGCTCCAAGATGGGCTGAGACAGTCTTAGACCCCGGCACAGACCTACAAGTTCTGCAGAGTCAGTGTTGCTTTTTAGGTTGTGCATAGGTTAAGCCTCATGTGGTTGAGATGTGTCCCATACAACAAAGAGGGAGTCATAGGCTTACAGAGCCACAGTGTCATTCCAGGTGGGTCCATCTACCGACTTACAGGCTAAGCCAATTTGCTCCATCTGCCATCTCTCCCTGGCACATGCAATTGAAAATCACCTCAGCAAAATTACAGACTTATACTGTCATGCTGTAAGTAGTTAAAACTGCAGTCATTAAATATGTGTTGCAAAGAATATCTATATGTTTATTAGTAACATCCAAAATCACAACTGACAAATCCAAGTAGAATATTGGATTTAGATTATCTTTAAAATGTTTTCTAAAAATATGTACGTGTATTTGTAGGAAAGGATAACAATCAGGTTGACAACTGTGTATTAAGTGTCCACTGTTTGGATTTTCACATGTGTACTTTATATATTATACATCACTCAACTGCTCAGAACACATCAGTGGCTCCCCATTATTTGAGAAACAAAGCTGATGCATTAAGTCCCTCCATGATTTGGCACCAAGCACTCTTCTGGTTTCATCTCTCACAACTCCTGCTACACTGCAAACACACACACAGATTTACACACACACAGCTTGAGCTGTGCTAAACTACTTTCAATTCCCCCAATTAGTCACATCAACTTCATCCATGGATCAGCAATTTTCAACCTTTATCAAGGTTAGAAATATGTTTAGAAGGCAAATTCTGGGTTTCATTCAAAGACATTGTAATTTAGTCGAGCTGGGGTGGGTCCAGGACTCTGTATATATAAGCATCCCAGTTACTTCTGATAGAGGGAGCTTAAGAATCACATGATAAGAAACAGTAGATTAGATCATTTGCACACATATGATCTTTGCTTTCTCTGAAATGCCACTCTCTCTCCACTTGACCATAAAATTCCTTGTATTCCCCAAGGCCCCAGTCAAATGTAACCTCCTTCCCCTTCTAGTCAGAATAAATTGCTTCTTCCTCTGCACTCCCAGAATACTCAGTACATACCGCTTTTACTAAATTTGTCACATTTCATTTTACTTATTAGATAAGAATCTATCTTCTCAGGTAGATTGCAAGTTGCATATAGACTCCAGCTATGCACTGTAGGTGTTCAATAAATGATCTTTGAGGATAACATTTATCATACTGCAAACTGCCTTGACTTTCACTTCTAACTGAATAAACCCTAAAGAGTCTCAGTTTCAAGGCTCATGTTTCTTCTTTCATAAATCCTTCTCTGGTAAGGCCAGGAATACATATTCTTCCCTCTGTGTGGCAACAGGCCTTGTTTGCCCTTCTCTCAAAGAATGGACCATACTCTTTTGTGTTATATGTACTTGTACACATTCTTATTTCCCTTCCTTGCTCATTTGTGTGTCTCCTGGAGCACAGAGAAGAGCACTTAGCTCATAAGACATCCTCAAAAAATATTTGAGAAGAATTCAATTGTACATGGTCAACTTCTCTGATAAAAGTATAAACCCCTTGCACAACTGAAAAGCCCCATTTCCTACTCGTAGTTACAGAAGGGGAAAAAACAGATTTTAAAACCATAAAGGTGCCAAAAACAATGCTTTACTATTTGTATATATCCTAAGATTCTGAAGTTTGTAGCAGATGGGCAAGTGACAGCTTCAACTTTCTAAATCTAGGATTTTGCAGCTCTGAAAAAAAGTTTTTACTTGTACAGGTGTCTGTCTTATTAGACTGTTTCTACCATTTATATTTGGTGCTGTTGTCGCCATCATTATTATTAATATTATTATTTTTGATTCTATGGATATAAACTCAGACGGAAAAACAACGTAGAAGTTGCTACTATACTATATAGAAGTTCTGATCAGCTTATCCTAAAGGAACAACGAATATTTCCTGTCCACGAATATTCAAAATATCAATTACCAGGAAAAAAAAGAAAAAAGTTATTCATCCATTCATCCATCCACTTAGTCCATGAATGCTGAGGTATGCTTAAACACAAAGACCATGTCTCCATCTTCTTTGTAGACTGAGACGAGCACAGTTCCAGCCCAGTGCATTTCTCTCTAGAACTTGTTGACTGAGGAACAAATGAATGAACATATGAGCAGTAAGGACAAGTGCTTCCAAGCTGTTATGATAAAATTGAGTTATTATTGATTTGTGAACAACGTTAAGCCATTTCTTTAAACTCGTAAATAGTCTTCATTCCTGCTATGGATTTCACTTGCAGAAAGAAGGGTAGAGTTTTGTCCGTCAAGAAAGCCCTCTGCTATACAAAAAATACATTTGATTTTGTAGTGCTTTTCATCTTATTTCAAAAGAACCATTTACTTTACCTACATATATGATCTTAAATTGGGAAAACCACTCATAGTCATGTGCCTTCAACAATGGTGAGATATTCAAATAAAGTTCCAGGAAGCAAATAGATGAAATGTATCTGAAATTAACAGTTATCTTCAGCAATCAGCATTCAGTCAGTTGAAAATGAAGTGTAATCAAACTTTTAATAGAAAGAAGTCATAAACCTAAAAGAATAACCAAGAAGTCACTTACTGTCAAAATACTGTTGGAGGCTCTCTACTGAATGTAAGAGTGGAAGATGCCCACCAGCATGGCAGCTACTGGAAACAGCAACAAAGGCAGCCACACAATCGCACAATGTTCAATGATGACTGCAGATTACTTGGAGTAAAGACTTCATGCAGCTTTCTAAATGGCTGAGCTGCAAAAGGGCAAAACTGTGTTAACTACAGGCACCGTAGCCACTGCAGCTAACAGAGGGCTGTGTTACCTCAGGGAGCCTGCATATGCTGTTTGAAAAGACTTCCTGTTCCACCATAGCCTGTTAGCTGTTCTCACTGGCAGGAAGGGAAGCTCCCCTGGTGACAGTACTATATTGATGTCCTATGACAAAGCACACTCCAGGAATGTGCTAAACCAGGACTAGTGAGCTTTTTTTTCTCCTGGGCTTTTATTCTAATATTGTAACCACAGGAAATTAAGCATGCAGGTGAACATTTACAAGAACTGTCCAGAGCCCTTTTATATTTTATGAAAGAAGTCTGCATTATCATCCCATTCTTGAAAGCACAGGAAAAATAGATAACAGCTAAATCAGAAATTGTCAAACGCAAGCAATTGTCAAGAATTAAATGGTGGAGCTGAATACAAGTCATCATTGAAATGCACAAAAACCTCTGAAGCGATGTTAAAAACTTCATGACATTGCAGAGTTTTCCTGAGTCCCTTATATGGCAGCAGTATTGAAGAGACTGTGCTGGTAAAAATGTCAGCTGTAGAGTTTGTCTTGTCCCTCATTGCCTAGAAATACTATTGGGGTTTTTATACTCTTCTGAATAACTGTTTGCGGTCTAGTACCCCGACCTTGAGCATTGCTGTTGCATGAATAACAAACCATTCAAAGAAACATGAATAACAAAATCTGAGATTAGAATGAGCATGAAATACTTTGAAGTATCAAAGAAGAAAGATATGTGGAAAACTGCTGGTATGTTTAAAGCTGAAGGTGAGCTATTTACTCACATTAAACCAGGAAATCTACTCCAGAGACGGAACAGTTTTGCTTATCAGAGTATCATTCCAGTATTACCTAATCTTTCCTAAAAACTCCAGATCTAAAGAAGACATTCCATATTTTGTCAAGTTCTAGAAACCAGAGTGTATTTAAAAAATACAAAATGAATCCAAATAGTAAAAATTCGAAGTCATTACTGAATAAATATTGGAATTAAATGCAAAATAAAATTCTGCAGAGCCAACTAATGAAGAAATATAAGGTGGTCAAATCAAGAGAAAAAGATGAACAAGCAAGGTCAAAGGACTAAGTTCAGGATGTCCTTAACCATCTGGTACATCTTTTCAAGCTACGAAATGTAGGCTATATATAGACTGAGATGATTGGGGCTTTTTTACATTTCACCTTCAGCACCCATAACTTTTGCAAGTTTTTAACCTATCTGAGCTTCATTCTCCCCCATCTATATGTGGGGCGATAGAGAAAATATATTTCTTTTTCTGCCAAGTTAGGGGTATTTGAGCTTGCATTGAGTTCAAATTTTATTGAACTTAGAACCAGGACTTAAAAGCGAGCAACAAAAGGGAATTTAGAATTGATTAGCTAAAGAGAACTCCAGAGAAATTTATCTCTCAGAGATATGTGTTTACACTTCAAGGAAGGCTGAAAGTGGAGACCAGGAAGACATATTGGTTGCAAAGATGGAAGTAATAGGTAGCAGTTACTCAACAATAAGAGATTCTGTTCTGTTTAAAAGAGTCAGAATAAGAATCCAGAATCCTTCTGGAGGAACAAAGGTTTTTCTGCCTCCCTTCAGGGAGAGAAAGAAACAGCATGCATGTAGGCATCCAGATTCATGTTTTCAAGATTCCTCTCTTACAGCACAGGTTCTGTGTGTAGGTTTGTCCATCCAGCTCTCGTGATGTTGAAGCAGAACTAAGAATTGGAGCACAGGGGAACCAAATGATTGTTATTTGTTGTAAATCAAATAATAATAAATCTGCCCTGTTCCACAAACATCACATGGGCATTCAGGATCCATTAATACAGATAAATATTAAAAATGTCACTCTCACTATTGGAAAGGGTGGTTACAGACAAGCAAGGGAAACAGGCTAGAGCAATCTATGTGGTATGAAGTCAAATGCATGGTCAACTTAATATAGACACAATTGGTTAAATATAGACATATTTATAGACATAAGTAGATACACTCACTGGTCAGTATACACACAACTATTTTTTTGCTTTGTCATTCGAGAGGGCCCCCCAAAAAGAAAATTCCAGTACCAATGAGCACATATAACACCCAGGCCTTGGCTTCTAATATCATTCTTTATTAAACAGGAGCAATGGCTGATTTTATAACAAGGGTGGGAGTTATTTAAGATGAGCCCATTGCATCTTGTAGTACTATAAATTAAGTAAAAAACCATTCACACACACACTAATGGGATTATATCAAAGGGATACAGAAGCCAGCTGAATGACCTCCCAATGGTCAAAGACTTGAACAATTTGAATATCAAAATAAATAAAGTAGTATTGAATTATAATATAACATAAAAATATTTATGAGTCCATAATGATTATAAATAAATGATGGGGAAGAGACAATTTTCCCATGCAAAAAAATTCTAAATAAGTAATGTGATACTTCTCCCTGAAGGAGAGGTATCATAACTCCTTTCACCTTAAGTGTAAGCTATGCATAGTGACTTTTTTCCCAAAGAGTCTAGTATGGAAAGAGAGAAAAGAGAGGTCAACATTAATAACGATAAATCTAGTTAATAGTATGCATGTACCCTTGATATGATGTGATGAAATTGCACTTTATCTCAGAGAGCTCCTTCCCAGAAATCCACAACCCCAGCCTAATAATGAAGAAAACATCAGACAAATTCCAATAGAGGGGTTCCCTACAATATACCTAACCATTATTATTCAAAAGCTGAAACTCATAAACATTTTGAAAAAAATAGGAGAAAAATCTTCATGAGAATGTAGTAGGCAAAACATTTTTAGCTGGAACATGAAAAGCACAAACAATACAAGAAAATGTTCATAAACTGAACTCCAGGAAAATGTGAAGTTATACTCTTCAGAAGATGCTGTGAAGAAAATGAAAAAGCAATCCATAGATTTGGAGAAATCATACACAACACATATATCTGATAAAGGACTTACAGCCAGAATATATGAAGATCTCTCATAACTTAATAATCACAAGATGAGAAACACATTGCATAAATCATTGTTCATAAGAGAAATACAAATTAAGGCCAAAATGATACACCAATACATACATACTAGCATGGCCAAAATAACAAGACTAACAATACCTAGTTTTGGCAAGGATATGGAGCAACTGGAATTCTCAAACATCACTAGTGGAAATGTAAAATACTATTCCATTTTGAAAATCAGTCTGGCCACATCTTATAAATTTAAACATAAATTTACCATACAGAAGAGAAAATGCACTCCTGAGCATTCACTCAAGAAAAAAAAATATATCTACACAAATAAATGTATGGGAATGTTCAAAGCAGCTTTATTCATAATACAGTCGTATGCCAAACAACATTTCGGTCAAAGATAGGCTGCATATATGACAGTAGCCTCATCACATTATAAAGGATCTGAAAAATTTCTACCTTCTAAATGTTATAGCCGTCATAACTTCACAGCACAACACGTTACTCAGACCTCTGTGGTGATGCTGGAGCAAACAAACCTACAGTGCTCCAGATGCATAGAAGTAAAGCATATATAATTATGTATGGTACATAGTACTCAGTAATGATAATAAACAACTATGTTACTGGTTTATGTATTTACTATACTTTTATCATGATTTTAGAGTTCACTCTTTCCAATTATTAAAAGGGGGGAAAGGGTTTGCTGTAAGAGTATGCAATGTTACTCCAGCAGCAGCCTCATACATCACAGATTTATCGAGTCTCTTAATTGCATCATTTTCTCTTCTGCTTGATTTAATCTCATGTTGTTTTAAAATTTAGTGCAGCATATGTGTACAGTGTTTATAAAGTCTGTGGTAATATACAGTAATGTCCTAGGCCTTCACATTCATCACCATTTATGCAGTGACTCAACCAGAGCAACTTCCAATTCTGCAAGATTGATTCATGGCAAGTGCCCTATACAGGCACTATATTTTTATTGTACTTTTTCTATGTTTATGTTTAGATACACAAATACTTACCACTGTGTTACAACTGCCTACAGTGTCCAGAATGCTGTACAGGCTTATAGCCTAGGAGCAAAAGCATAGGCCCTATAACCTAGGTGAGCAGAGGGCCACAACACCTAGGTTTGTGTAAGTGCAGTCTATGCTGATCCCATAGTAATGAAATCACCTAAGGAGGCATTTCTCAGAAGGTATCCCCCTCGTCAACTGGCAAAAAACTGTAGTAAAAAACTGGAAACAACCATTTTTGAATAGGTAAACAAATTAAGCAGGATACTAGTCAGCAATAAAAGGAAATAAATTACTTGGTGATTATAGTTGATAATACTGTATTGCACATTTGAAAGCTTCTAAGAGTAGATCTTAAAAGTTCTCATCATGGGAGGGAAGTGGGGAGGGTTGGGTGGGTGGGCTGGATTGGGAGTAAAAGGGAGAAAACTGTACTTTAACAATGATTAAAATAAAAAAATAAAATAAATAAAAAATAATTTTAAAAAGTTCTCATCACAAGAAAAAAACTGGCATTATGTATGATGACAGATGTTAACTAGACTCATTGTGATGATCATTTTATAATATGCACAAATATGGAATCATTATTTTGTTGGGAACCGCCCTGACTGGTATCAGAGGCTGAAACCCCCGCCTAGCTAAGGCTAAGGGAACGCCCTTGGAACCGTGAGCCAGCAAGGAGACAAAAGCTTATATCCCTGGCAGGAATGCTGCTTCTGCTGCTTTATTCATAACTGAACCCCCAAAAGCTTGGTCGGTTAGCCAAAGACGGGTAAGATTCCCCACGGGGGAACGACCTAAGCCAGGCACGATCACTTTTGGGAGGCCCCCCAAAAGAAGGACTTGGGGGGCTGCAGCAAAAGGGGGTGATGGACCCTTGCTCCTCAGCTTTGACATAGCCTGAGTTCTCAGCGTCTGGAAGAAAATCTCCTTATCTCTCAGTTGCCTTAGTTCCCTTGCTCCACCTAAGCCTGAAACAATGACAGGGTGGTGCAGCTCGGTACTGAGAAGTGCGGATTTCCCGGGGTGATCAGGCCTAAGAAAGAACATGTAAATTACTGTGAAACCTCCTTTGTTTAGAATGCTCTCAGTTGAATGAGAAGGGTCTTAGGAGGAAGTTAGTTTGTTCCTCAGTCTTACAGCTCTTTGACCCCCCAACTCAATAGACCGGCAGAGTTCTTTGTTTTCTATAGTTCCTTACTTCCCCTAATGAATACTGTACTTTACCTGAATTATTATGCAAAATGAGCCTAATAAAAGCAGGTATGGACGGTAAATCAGCGCGCTCCCCACTAGGGGGGGTGGCCATTTCGTCCCTACTTCCCCACAGAAACTAGTCTGTCTCTGTGCATGTGTTGTTCTTTCTCGCGTGTGTTTCGGCAAGCCATCCACAGGGTTCCGTGGTCACTGCTGGCTGGTGACCCACGCGCAACATTATTTTGTATATCTTATATACATATCCTATTTAGCTTAACATTTATTCAAATATTTTCCTACTTGTTGATTGGATTATTTGTTTTCTTACTGTTCAGTTTTGAGACTTCTTACACATTTTGAATATAACCCCTTGTGAGACATGTGGTTTGTAAATATTCTTATGGTCTATAGTATGATAGTTCTATTTTAAATATTTTAGGGAATTACCATACATTGTTTTCCATAGTGGCTGAACCAATTTACATTCTCACCAAGAGTGTGCAAAGGTTCCCTTTATTCCAGGGGTCTCCAATCCCCAGGCCTTGGACCAGTACCAGTCCAGGCCAGTTAAGAAATGAGACACACAACAGGAGGTGAGCTTGAATGTAATGTGCTTGAATCATCTCCAAACCATCCTCCCCTTCCCTGCCATCCATCGAAAAATTGTCTTCTACAAAACCAGTACCTGGTGCCAAAAAGTTGGGGACAACTCCTATTCCATATCCTCAACAACACAGTTATCTCTTGTTATTTTGATGAGAAATGTGGGATGATAGCTCATTGAGGTTTCAATTTGGTTAGCCATATTGAGCCCATTTGCATGTATCTGTGGGCCATTTCTAGTCTTCATTTGAAAAATGACTATTCAGGTGATTTGTCCATTTTTAATCAAGTTATTTGGTCTTTAGCTTTTGAGTTGTATGTATTTCTTATGTATTATGTATATTAACCCCTTATCAGATATATAGTTTGCAAATATTTTCTTCCATTCCATAATTGTCTTCTCATTTGTTGACTGTTTTCTTTTTGATGCAAAAACTTTTTAGTTTGATGTATTCACATTTATTTATTTTTGTTTTTGTTGCCTTTGTTTTTGGTATCAAATCCAAAAATCATTGCTACGGCAAATGTCAAGAAGCTTACTCCCAAAGTTTTCTTCAGTAGTTTTATGGTTTCAGGTCTAACATTCAAGCCCTTAATTCACTTTGAGTTGATTTTGTATGAAAGGGGTCCAGTTTTATTGTTTTGCCTGTGACTTTCCAGGTTTTCCAATGCTATTTATTAAAGAGACTGTCCTTTCTCCATTGTACATTCATATCTCCATTGTCAAAAATTAATTAACCAAAGATTCAGGGCTTTATTTCTGGGCTATGGAATCTGTCCTTTTGATCTATATGTCTGTTTTTATGCCAATACCAAACTGTTTTGATTACTACAGCTTTGTAATATAACTTGAAATTAGAAAGTTAATGACTTCCACTTTGTTCTTTGACAGAATTCCTTTGGCTATATATGGTTCCATATGAATTTTAGAATTGTTTTTTCTATTTCTGTGGAAAATGCCATTAGAATTTTGATAGTGATTACATTGAATCAATAGATGGCTTTGGGTATACAGATGACATTTTAACCACATTAATTCTTTCAATCCATGAACAAAGGCAGTCTTTCCATTTATTTATGTCTTCTTCAATGTCTTTTAACAATACAGTAATAATTTTTAGTGTACAGATCTTTTACGTCCTTGGTTAAATTTATTCCTAAGTATTTTATTCTTTTTGATGTTACTATAAATGAGATTTTTTTCAGATAGTTCATTGTTAGTGCATAGAAATATAACTGGTTTTTCTATGCTAATTTTGTATCCTGCAACTTCACTGATTTTTTATTAGTTCTAAACATGATTTATTGAAGTATTTAATAAAGGATTTTCAATATATAAGACATGTCAGCAACAAACAAAGACAATTTAACTTCTTCCTTTCCAATTTAGAAGCCTTTTATTTCTTTTTCCTGCCAAACTGCTATAGCTAGGAATTCCAGTGCAAGCGACTATGTTGACTGAAAGGGGTGAGAGTGGGCACATTTGTCTTGTTCCCTCTCTTAGAGGGAAAGCATTCAGCTTTTCACTGTTGAGAAAGATGTTAATTGTGGGTTTATCTTATATGGCTTTTATTACATTGAACAACATTCCTTCTACCTAATTTGTTGAAAATTTTTATCATAAAAATGATACTGAATTTCATCAAATGCTTTTTCTGCATCTATTCAATCATATATTTTTCTTTATCCTCTTAATGCAGTGTTTCACATTTATTGATTTGTATATGTTAAACTATCCTTGTATCTTAAAGATAAATTTCATTTGCTCATGGTATATGATTTTTTAATGTGCTGTTGAATTTGGTTTGCTAATGTTTTATTGAAGAATTTGCATATATGTTCATCAAGGATATTGGCCTATAATTTTTTTTCCTGTAGTTCCCTATCTGGCTTTGGTATGAGAGTAATGCTGGCCTCATAAAATGAATTTTAAACTGTTCCTCTAAATGTACAGTGATTCAAAATATAATAAATAAAGTCAATGCATGGCCTTCCAATAAAAAATACTTGAAGACTGAAAAAAAAAACTCTTCTCTCTTTTTTAATTTTTTAGAAGAATTTGAGGAGGATTGGTATTATTTCATATTTAAATGTTTGGTAGAATTCACCTGTGAAGCCATGTGATCCCGAGCTTTCCTTTATTGGAAGTTGTTGTTGTTTTATTACTGCTTCCATCGTCTTAGTTTTTATTGGTCTGTTCAGATTTTCTGTTTCTTCTTGATTTGTTTTTGGTAGGTTGTTTCTAAGTACTTATTTATTTCTTCTAGGTTATCTAATTTGTTGGCAAACACGTGCTTAAAGTAGTCTTTACAATTCTTTGTATTTCTGTGGTATCCATTCAACACTACTTTCTGAAAAAGTCATACTTTTCAAAGAATGGTTTGGAAATGTATTTGTTTTCAAATACCTCTCCATCATTGTCAAAGTCAGTGAGTTACATGTGTGAATCTGGTTCTGGACTCTATTCTTTTCTATTCTTCTATGTGCCCATCTTTTGCCAATGCCACACTGCCATGGTTACTATAGTTTTATATGTATTAAATATGTCTTCAAATATGTCCTGGCGATTCTAAATCCTTTTTCAGGTTATTTTTAATATTCCTTTAGTATTCTCTTTTAAAAAGTTATTTTGTTTTAATTAAGAGAGTTCTCTATTAAGTAATCCATACTTAACTATTTTTTTAGATTTTATTTATTTATTTATTTATTATTAGAGAGGGGAAGGGAGCGAGAAAAAGAGAGAGAAAAACATCAGTGTGTGATTGCCTCTCACATGGCTCCCACTGGAGACCTGGCCCACAACCCAAGCATGTGCCCTGACTGGGAATTGAACCTACAACCCTTTGGTTTTCAGCCCACACTCAATCCACTGAGCTATACCAGCCAAGGCTGCATACATAACTTTTAGCAGATAAGTAAGAATCAATATTCTATGAATTTGAGTGATCTGTAGAACTCTTACCACAATATCTGTCTATACCCTCCCACATTTGTGTTGCAGTTATCTTATATATTATATCTACATACATTGAAAACCCTATCAGAAATGTAGCTTTTGCTTTAAATCATGAAGTATATTTTAAAGTACTCAGTAAGTGAATAGTTCATTATATTTACCCAGGTATTTACCATTTCTGGTATTCTTCTTTCATTCCAGGTGTTCCACATTTTCTTTTATATCATTGCCCTTTGTCAAGAAATCCTTTTAGTAATTCTCTGAGAACTTTGCAGTGCTATACAGATCTGTCCTCAATGTAAGCTACCCATAAGTCAGTTTGGATCTTGAGCATTGGTATATCCCATAGTACAGTTCCCAAAGTCAGTATATGTTTTTCAGGATTAAATCCACAATTGTGTATCTCATTGATGATCCTGCAAGTCCATGTATAACTTTAAGGGGTTGCATTCTCAAGTCTTCTCTTATCAGGATCTCCTCAGTACGTTTTGACTCCCTGTGTTCTCCTTTTGGTCATCTGGCCAGAACACTGAGGTTTTAGTTACCCAACTCTGCCTCTACTCCCACAGCAATGCCCACATCTCAGCTCAAACTATAGAACAGCAGGAAGAGAAGGGAAAAGAGCCACTGGGAGTTAGTTCATCCATCTTATGATTATAGCTCTTCTGACCAGAGAGGAGATTTGCCTGCCTATTAAGAACTGAATGTTTGTATCCCCAACCCTCAACTTCATTTGTTGAAATTCTAACCCCCAATGTAATGCTATTAGGAGGTGGGGCCTTTGGGAGGTAATTAGATTTAGGTGAGGCCCTAAGGGTGGAATCTCCCATGACGTGATTAATGTTCTTTGAAGAAGGGAGAGAAACTAGAGTGCTCTTTCTCTCTCAGACATATGAGGATAAAACAAGACAGTAGCCATCTGCAAATGAGGTGCCCTCACCAGACACCAGATCTGCAGACGCCTGATCTGAGGCTTTTCAGCCTCCAGAACCATGAGATGTAATTGTCATCTGAGCCACTCAGTCTACTGGTGGTTTGTTTTAGTAGCTGAAACTGACTAGGACACTACTTTTAGTATTTTGGCTCCTACAGGTTCCCACTGGCTTTGCTGTTGCCACTCCTATAGGATTGCTTGAGGGTTAGGAAGCAAGAAATGGAAAAAAGATAAATTAATTTTTTAAAGGTGGGAGAGGTTTCTGCATTCTTTGTTAGCTTTAGAAAATCACTTTACTGCTTCTTACGCCAGAACTGCGGGGCTTCTGGAGCTCTCTCTGCCCACACTAGCACCCACTTGGAGGTTTGCAGCTGCATTAAGTTCCACTCCAGATATGCTAAAGAAAACTAAGTGGTAGACTCAGGTTAGGGGTATTTTGAATTTTGATATTTTTCCTGATCCTCATCTTTCTCAATGCTATATACTTTGTAAACCTTCAAATAGCGGCTCCATGAATCCTGCCCAAGTTTTTGTAGCTGCATTCATTGGGAGAGAATAGGCTGTGCTTACTCCATGATGCGTGGATCCTGAATATCCTGTACAATTATTCTTAATTTAGGGGTTTACACATTCCTCAAAGCTGAGAAACGGACTTATTCTATCTGCCTGAATAAAGTTGGACTTCCAATAGTCTGGCATTCATTTCCACAAAATTAAGCTCCTTCGGAATTGCTTTTATGCCACATTACAGTTATTAATACTCCCTTGTCTTCTATCAAAGGTCATTGCCAGAGGCAAACATGATACTTGTAACTGAAATCAGTATAAAAATGTTAAAGCTACCACACATTACATTACTCAATGACCCTTTACAAAGTTCCATATGAAGTTTTCTTTTCTTTTAATTAATTTAGTACCAGAAAAAAATTTTCTCTTAAGAAACAAAAATGCTTAGAACTTCCAATAACAAAAGCTTCATCAGTGATTATATACCTCATTTTTTTACTGCTACCAAGAAAAGCACAGAAATAAATCATAAACCTTATTATATTTGCCATAATTATATTATTCTATTTTCCCTGTCCTAATTTTCTAATCTCCCTTGTACTTTTTATTATTTCATTGCATGTGCATTTGTTATATGCCTCCTCAGAATCTTTGCAGAATGAGGCAGAGAATAAATAAATAAATAAATAAATAAATAAATAAAATTTGATGAGTAACTAAAGCTTCAATTGTTACTTTTCTAGGATTTTATGCCCATCCAATGGTAACTAGTTTTCTTTCTCCTGATATTTTTTTTACAAGCAGAAAGATATCAAGGGTCTCTCCTGATTAGTGCATGTTCTAAAGCGTTTTTCCTCCCGCATTTACATTGACATCTGCAAATGCTAATGGAGTTTCTCTCTGAAATGGGGGATCATTAAGTCAAAGAACTAAAACAAAATGGGCAATGAAAGGTGGAATTTGTTCATGTCCATAACAATAGGCAATGATGCTGATGTGTGTGGCAATTTTTATTGAATTTATGCAGCACATTACAGCATCTGGAAACTTTTTGCTTGATTTAGGGATGCAATCAGTTCAAAACCTTAAACATACTCTTCAGGGCTTATTCTCCTATTGATTAGAATTAAAACAAGTTGAGCACATGAAAGCCTGGGGCACTGATAGGAAGTGAGGGACATCGAGACATTTTATTCAGTGATAAAAATAAAAAGCAATTACAGTGAAAATCATTTCCCCTGAGAATGTAAGAGCAAAGCCTCCATTTACCCACTTGTAGCACAATTTCACAAAATTGAAAAATATGACTTTTCTAGAAAATTAGGTTAATGTCAGCACCAGATTGAAATTGATGGAGTTCTATTTATTTCCTCTACTATGATCTTCACTCCAGATAATGTCCAACTCCCCAGGTCTGAAGCCCTGATGCAGTATCTCTGCAGCCTGGCAGTGCTCTGTCCTTCTTCATAATGTCTCTCAGTACCCAAAGCAGCCTTTCTGCACGCCAAGCCTTGCTGTCCTGCCTCCAAATCAATCCTTCTCCTGCCTTCCAGTTAAGTTACTCTGCCCTCCATCTTCTCTTCCCAGCTAGCCACTAGGAAGAAACTGCCCTAAAACTCATTTGTGTTCTCCCTTGTCCTCCCATCTCTTTATTTCCGTTCAAAGCACATTCTCATTCTCATTGGCTGCCATGGTTCTTCTTATTCTGAGATCTGGATACACTAACTATATCCAGCAACGTCTTGACAGGCTCCCTGGGTGAGTCTCTCCTACAGAGGCTCTGAACCCTTTCAACATTGCCAAGCTGGTAATGTTGGTAGCTATTTCCATAGTTACCAAGCAAAAACCCCGTACAGGTCCACAAGTCTACTGATAAAGCAAGAGTTTCAAGGTATAGAATGATTAGTTACCATGAGTTTGATTTCTATAGTAGTCAACCCAAACACGAAGGTATATACCCCCTCCTGTTGTGACTGTAAAGAGACATCAGTTGAAGTACCTTATACTCAGCTCAGGAGTCATTGCATATCTATCCTATCTGGCCTCTTTCCAGTACTGAAAGGATAAAGCATCTGAAGAAATGGGCCTAGATTCCACAGTGACAAACTAGAAGGAACTTTAAAGCTCTTCTGGTTCAAAACCCATATTTCTTCTGACAACTGTAGAAGCTGAGACTCTGAAAGGTGACGACCAAGGTCAAAGCAAGAATTTAAACCCAGAATATCCAATTTACAGCCACTGTTTTTCTGTAAGACCCTTCTGCTTATTTTCTTTACCAGAAAAACTTCCTTCCTTAAATATCTTCATCACTCACTTCTCTGTTGCTATTAATATCATCAGTTCCATATGACATTTGAATATTTGTTTTTGTTTTATTCCTCCTTTTAAATCATTTTTCATTCTATAGATAAGCATCTTACATTTCTGGGGTCCTTTATATTCCTTTATCTTCTGCCAGTGTTTAGGGCACTTTTACTACCCACTATGACTCCATTTTAGCCTACAAATTGCTGGTACACTAATATTTCTAAATTAAACCCCCGTATTGCCACTTCCTTGTCAAAATCCTTCTGTAACCCTTCATTTCCTACAAACCAAGTGCAAGTTTAATTGTTCCCAGTGTATCTATCTCTAGTCTCTCTTGATGGTCCTACCTCCCACTACTCACATTCATATCATCAGGCAGAAAGTTGATTTCTTACATGACTCAAATAATAAACCAGACATCAAAGATTTAATAGTTAACTTAGGATGAATCAAGGAACTTAGCATCTTGAGGCATTTTGTTTGGAAAAAGACTAGAGTTCTAAGGCAGAATCACTCAATAGCAGGTGAACACACAATACAGTACACAAGTGATATGCTATAGAATTATAGCAATAAAAATTTTTTAAATAATAGTATAATAAAAATAAATTGCCCAACAACAAAAGCAATGTCTTTTGTTTCCTAATGCAACACTAAGTACCTAAAATATTTCCAGGTACTCTGCCAAGTACTGGGAATAAAAGTTGATTAAAACAAAGAACTCACCATCCTATAAAGAACATAAAACCACATACAGCTGATTCTAACTCAGTGAGATGCATACCATATCAGAGGCAGTGAAAAAGCATTGTGAGAGCTCTTTGACACTGGTTACCCTACTTGCCCTCTTGAACTTCCATTTCCCTGTTTCCCTCCATCTCTACTGCCATATCCTTTCTTCTCCTTGATTGTATCACTCTCAAGAAGTTCCCCCATGGGTCCCTGCTAAATTCTGCCATATTCTAGACCATTTTTGGACAGACTTTGTCCCACCACTACTTCTTGCCACCCTCTCAAAACACATTTTCTGAATATTCTATTTCTTGACTCTTCAAGGTGCTGACTGGGTAGTCTGGCAATGATTCTAGCTCAAGTATTAAAACCTGATGATTGTTTTATGAGCCACTCTTTTTAGATAGCATTGCATTTTTAAGGGGGCAGAGATGAGGGAATTTCAGTCAGGAAGGTATTTGGGGAAATGTTCTGATTCTTTGTTACTGAGACTGGAACTAAGGTAGAATCTAAAGGCCTTGAAGGACTGGACCAGGCAGTGCCCTAAGTGCCTGGGAGATAGATGTATCTAAGCACTGAGTACATGTGGTAACTGAGGAGCAGTGCTAATCAGAATGTTTCAGTAATAGCATCAGGAGTTAAGAGTTTACTCACCCTAGTACATTCAGAGACATGGAGACCAGGCTGGAGGTCAGCAGCCAAGTACCAAGTAAAGCAGCATGAGGAATCAAGTTGTAGACTGCAAAAACCATAGCCTGGTGGCTTCTGATACATACCGGGTGCTAGTTATTCAGCAAAGCCATGGATAGACTTTGGTTTTAGGTGTGGGATCAGAATGACCAAGGGAAGGGAGGTATCTTCACTATTAATCATAATAATGCCTGACATTTGTTTAGTATTTAAAGCATAAACTTTATTTTATATATGTTTACATATGTTTACTATGAGGACTTTCTGAAGTCCTCATAGTCCATTAGATAGAGAAGAAACATTGTTTTTGGTTTATAAATGGCATGAGAAATGTCCTATAAATATCTGTTGGGTGGTTGATTTGTTAATTGTGATAAATTGTATCATTGATTGATCGATGATGCATAAGAAAAGTAACAGTTATTTCTTCTCAGTAAGGCTGGATAGGAGGAAGATGTGATCATTTTATCAATGAGGAACTAACATTTAAAGATGTGAGTTGGCTAGTCTCCTAACACCCAACTTGTGCATTGACCCACAGTTTGAACTTGAGTTTTCTAAAAACATTTTGAGAATTATTTTTATTATACTCATTTGTTTATAGACCAGACTTTCTGGTACCCTTGATGGTACCATTTGAACAATTCCCTTGACATCAAGCTAGCCCTATACCTGCTAATAGAGAAAAGGACCTAAAAGTCTACCTTTGCTATAGGGTATAACTAACCAGGAGGACTACACCAGAATCAAGAGCAAAAGATAAATGTGTCTTCTGCTGCTATTCCCTTCTGAACCTCCATATTCTGGCTATGATATAAGTACATATATATACACACATTTGCAGGAACTGTAAAGGGCAATAAGGTCATACTAGAGTAATTAGGCAGTAAAAACACTTTAAATTCCTTTCCAGAAATGTGAAGCAGAAATTCTAAATTTTTCCTTCTTCCTTAGTAGTTTATTCCAAAATACTTTACTCATTCTTTTTTAGTATAAAGCTTTTATTCTCTAGATGAACATCAATAGTAATTTTATTTCCTCTTCTATGTTTTTTTCTTGTCAGTGAATAAGACAGCTGGGTGATAAACAATTCTGAGAATAGATGAAAGGAAGCAAAAGTCTTTTCACCCACACTAGACTTTACAAGTGAGATAAGTATTTTGTATAACATGGATATTGAGAAGGAGCTACAAAAGGGTAGAGGGAGAAGGCTCTCATTTACAGTTGGGTGTCAGGAGTTTGGAAGTAATGGGATGTCTAATTCAATGTAAACAGGCACCACTTACTAAAGTGATCTGCTTGATGAGTACAAATAAAGAACATATAAAAGATTTAAAAAATGAAATGGGGGTGGATCTGTAGGTGGTCCTAAAATTCAGAATGAGGAGGTTGAGTCTGATATTTAAAAAGAGAAAGCAAAGATGTTTACATGAATCACATTTAAATACCTATTCTATGGGAAAATACTTGGAAACAAAATTTTTGAATCAGTTAATGGCACCTATTTAAAATAATAATCCAAAATATTCTGCATCAACAGAGCTGTTGCAATATAGAATCAAATGTCATTTAACTATCATCACTTTCAAAAATGTATTTGCTGAAGCTTCTCACATGGATAGAATCAATACCAAGTAAGTCATCAGACATTTTCTTTGAGCTTATAATTTCTTGAAAGTATTGAAATAAGAAAACATTTTTAAATAACATGCAAATCTAGGACATATGTATGATTGTGTGGCATATATACAACATGTATATATGTATATATTATATATATAATTACTGAGATATCAAAATATGAAACAAGGTGATGATTGGTGTTGTAATGATAAAGAATATGTTGCCAACCTGCTCAGCTGGTTCTTAATCACATATTTGCAAGAAGACAACAAAATATATGTGACCATGGTGAATTCCTCCCCATGCTAAATTAATTGGCTTAAATCAATCTTTCAACTTGAAAAGAAGTGAGGAAGGAAGGAAGGAAGGAAGGAAGGTAGGAAGGAAAGAAGGAAGGAAGGAAATTATGAAGGAAAGAAAAAGAAGAGAGAAGGGAGAAGGAACATCTAATGGTGAGGCAAAAAGATAAGATGTAGAGAATATTGAAAGAGCGGGAGAGGAGTAAGAGAAGTACAAAGTTGCAGTTACAAAATAGTCATGGAGATGTAAGGTACAACATAGGGAATATAGTCAGCAATATCGGGATAACTATGTATGGTGCCAAATGGGTACTGGGCAAGACTTTGTAAAGTGTGTGATTATCTAACCACTATGCTGTACACAGCAAACATTACAAAATAATACTGAAAGTAAACTGTCATTGAATTTTTTTAATTTAATTTTTAAAAAGAGAAGAATATCAGGGCAACACATATTGTCTACTAGGAATTTACACATCACAAACTCATTTCATCAACACAACAACCCTGCTTTGTGACTATTATTAACCTCATTTTCTAGATGACAAAAGCGATGCTCAAGAGGTATAGTTACTTGTTCACAATTAACAAATGATGGAGCCAGATTTTCAATCTAGAACAGTGGCCCCACACCAAAGTGCTCTTAACTCTAGGCTCCACCTTGGGCTGTCCAGTGGTTCTGTCATAGTGCTATGAAGCCATGGAGGCGCTTGCTCTCCCTTCATAAAACCTGCTACAGAAAGCACAAGATAAGTGGGCATCTCCATCGGCCACACCTTTGAACCCACTACAGATTTACTCCATACCTCTCCCAGCTGCTCCTGGACAATAAATGAATACAGTGACATATGAACTGAGCAATTTCTGCCGACCTGGGAGTCCTTTAACAGGGGAGCCTCTGTAGCACAAGGAGCCCCCATTGGTGAAGCTGAAACTTTCTCACAATTGTGCTGGTGTTGGAGATTCTTACCTGATCCTTCCTTCTTCCTGTCTTTTCACAGATGGCAGACCTGCACTGCAGTCTAAAGATTCTTCCCTTCTCCCAAACCACCAACTTTATACTTCACGGGTGTTTACCCAATAAACCCCCTGCAAGTCTAATCCCACCTTGCTGTTTACTCCTTAGGGGGCCTGAACTGACACAAATGCACATTTACATGCATAGCAATGGCTGGGTAAATCCAGACTTTTACAGCCTAGATGCAGCCTAGATGAGATAGGCTATGGATTTATATACAATTCTCAGCACACTCATTGTGACCTCCTGAAAAACCATGGCAGACCATAAAACTGTCTGTCAACACAACTACTACTAATGAGTAAACAAAACCACCAGAAGATGACATGCTGTCCACTAGGAAACCATGACTCCAGCTAGGACTGAAGTCACACAGGAATCTCCTTGGAGTGAGTTAGAAACTGGAAGTGACATGGACTATGGAATTTATTCATGTCAGTCCCAACCAGAGATTTAGAGTGAGAATGAGCTGCTTAAGAGGTGATCCTCTTGGTTAAGATGTTTAACCAAGTTGGTTAAGAAATGTCAAGGTGCAACACAAATGAATGATTCCTTTGCAGTAAAATCTCTAGGCAGAAAAGACTTTACCTACCAAATGACCATAGAAATCTTTCCATAAGCATAACACACTAAGTGAATGGATTTAAAAAACAAGGAAATTATATACTATTAGGTAGCCTTTTAAAAGCAGGTTGCAGAAGTATATTAAATGACACAGAACATTTTTTACTACTAGTGAGTGAAAGAAAATTATATAAAAAAATTTTGAACATAAGCTTCATTTTTTAAAATAGCACCTACATATTTCTGAATAAACATATATATAAATTTCTAGGTAAATAATCACATATACAAACCTAAAATTCCAGAGGATATTTACCAAGATATTAGAATAATTGATTTTTTATTTGAACATAATTTTATATTTTCCAATTTTTTAAATTACCATATCTTCCCTTTATAACCAATTATATTAGACAGTATAGATGACATTATACTGTGGTAACAAACCAACCCATGATCTCAGTGGCTCTACCCATAAAAACTTTATTTCTCATCAATTTATTTATACAGGCAGGGGTGCTCGGCTCATGGAGTCAATCAGAGACTCCAGCCCGTGGGGGTTTCCACCTCCACACACCCTTTCTTGACCACGGAGCCCAGAAGAGGGCTGTGGTGAAATGGGCACAGCTGCAAAGACTTATACTGCAATTGATACAGGTCGCTACCACTCTATTCCATTGGACAAGCAAACACATGGCCAACACTAACTTTAGGAGGGTTCCATAGTCCAGGAGAACTGGTTAAAAATTCTCAACAAATACTAAATCCCAATGGTAATAGGTTTTTTTTAATATATTTCTGAGTTTTTCAAATTTTCCAAAGTATCATATACTTTTTGCAAGGTCTCTGAAAAATCTCATAACAAACATTATTGATAAAAAAGAAAAACTCATTTTCACAACATGGATGAGAAATAAATTAGCTTCCAAATACAAGATAACAGTACCAGAGGGGAATATTAATTCTAGCCCAAAATAAAGTAAGTTTATGTTAGAGAGGAAACAAGATCTGACAACATGTCAGTGATCCCAGAGTACTAAGTAAAGACTGCCTGGTACAAAAACATAAGTAAAGGCTAGGATTTTGTAACATGACCTGAAGAGGTTCCCTTGGTCCAGATAAAATTATTGATTAAAGGATATCACCCAGTGAGAAGGACTCAGAGAGTAATATGAGAACATACTTTATAAATATGGCAGTCCATTGTTCATGGTAAATTCTAGATGTTAGTCATTACAGAGCCTGAGTGTGGTCATATGGTCATTTTATTTAATTCTTTTGTTTTTTATTCATTTACCCAATATTTATTATGCACTTAACTATAGGCTACACATCATTATAGGTCTTACGACAGAGCAATGAACAAAGCAAGTGTGCTACTCCCTGTTCTCATGGAGTTTACATGCTAATGTTGGGGAAAGAGGTAGACAATAAATAAATAGAGAATGTCAGATGGTGACAAATACATACTGGCATGCAGAGTAAGGCGATAGAGAGGGAGAGTGGTCAGGTAACACCTCTGTGATGAAGTGACATTGAAAGAGAAATCTGAAGGAACTGAGAGAAGAAGCCATACAGGGGTCTGGGAAAAGAGTGTTTCAGGCAGAAGAGTAATTGCAAAGACCCAGAGGGTGGAGCAGAACTTGTGTTCAGGGAGCAGCCAGGGGCTTATGGGCCTGGAACAGAGTGAAAAAGGAGAGAGTTGTAGGAAATGAGATCAGATCCATTCATGCTGTCCCAAAGGGTAGGAGCTCCTTCTTTCTTTCTGCTGTGTACTCCATTATGTAAATGTAACAGAGTTTTTTGGTCCACTCATTTACTGATGGGCACTTAGGTTGCTTCCAGCACTTGGCTATTGTAAATTGTGCTATTATGAACATTGGGGTGTATAGGTTCTTTTGGATTGGTGTTTCAGGGTTCTTAGAGTATAATCCCAGCAATGGAATAGCTGGATCAAAAGGCAGTTCCATTTTTAGTTTTCTGAGGAAATTCCACAGTTTTCCACAGTGGCTATACCAGTCTGCATTCCCACCAACAGTGCTCTAGGGTTCCCTTTTCTCCACAACTTTGCCAGCATTTGTTTGTTGATTTGTTAATGATGGCCATTCCAGCACGTGTGAAGTGGTATCTCATTGTGGTTTTAACTTGCATCTCTCAGATGGCTAATGATGCTGAGCATCCTTTCATATATCTCTGGGCCCTCTGTATGTCCTCCTTGGAAAAGTGTCTGTTCAGGTCCTTTGCCCATTTTTTTATTGGATTGTTTGTCTTCTTGGTGTGGAGTCTTGTGAATTCTTTATGTATTTTGGAGATCAAACCCTTGTCTGAGGTATCATTGGCAAATATATTTTCCCATATGGTTGGTTACCTTTTCATTTTGCTGACGTTTTCTTTAACTGTGCAGAAGCTTTTTATTTTGATGAAGTCCATTTGTTTATTCTTTCCTTTATGTCCCTTGTTCTAGGGGATATATGGAACTGGACAGCATTATGCTAAGTGAAATAAGCCAGGTGTTGAAAGACAAATACCATATGATCTCCCTATAAGTGCATCCTAATCAACAAAACAAACAAGCAAGCGAAATACAACCAGAGACATTGAAATAAAGAACAAACTGTGACAGTAACCAGAGAGGAGGGGGGAGGGGGATAAGGGGAAAGGTTGTCAAGGAACGTGTATAAAGGACCCAGGGACAAGGACAATGGTGGAAGGGCGTGTAGGATTGATGGTGGGAGGTGGGGTGGGTGGGGCAGGGGAGAGTGATAGGAGGAAAATGGGGATGACTGTTCTTGAACAACAATAAAAAAATGAAATCAGAGAGGTAGCCAGGTGTGCGATAGTAGTGACTTTTGGATCTTGGTAGAAAAAAGCTTTGAATTTTATTCTTTGTGAAAAAGGAAGACATTGGCAAGTTTTGATCAGAGATGTGATATAATCTTATTTTCATTTTAAACAAATGACTATAGTTACTGTCAAAAATAGTTTAAGACAGAAGCAGGCCAACCCAGGCTATTGCAATAGTCTAGCTGAGATAGCTTGAAATACAGTGAGAATGTGGAGGTGATGAAAAGACTGAGGATATCATTTCAGGCAGAGCTGACAGTGTTTGCTGATGGATTAGATTTGGTATGTGAGAGATAGATTATTTTATGGTGAAGTATAGACTCTCAGAAATTCCTTCTATGAATCATTACATAAAAATCTCTAGAATGGACATACCCCGACCTCACATAAAATTTTTTTAACAAAGTGTATTTCTGTCTGGCTGGGTTGCATGCTAAAATTTCAAAATGAGTTCTAATTTAAAAAAGAAACACCTGATATGGATATAACTTTTGGTATGTACTAAGTTTATATACCATATCCTTGTTAAGTGATTATTACATGGAGTCTAAAAAAATCATTCTTTCTGATCATCTGTGGATTTAAGGGATAGATCTCAAGAAACAGTGTAAATAATACAAGGACATAATTGAGCATATCATAGCAATAGAGCACTCTTTCAAAAAAATAAGTCTAGATTGCTATGGTTTCCTCGCAATACTCTTGTTTAATTCAAAGAAAAGGAACAATCTTTTCCTCCACAATTCATTACATCCTGAACAGAGTTATACTATGGTATAATTTGAGCTATTTTTCCAGTATCAGTATGACTTAAGATGGAGGGAAATGTTAAAATAAATTAAAATTTCTTAAAAATTAAATATTCTGGGGAGAAAAGTAAAAAAGTGAATATCTTTAAATTCTGAGGAACCATTTTCAACATGAATCTTGGGAAGACTTAACATTAAAAGCAAAATATGTAAGAACTATGGAAACCTTTGAGGGCAAAGAAGACCTGGAGGAAAAAGCAATTATAGTAATGGAACCATAACAGAAAATACAGATATTATGTTAAGTTGATAAATTTTTGCCAAAAAATTCTGATGACAGGAGAGAGGGTAAGATTGGCTATGCACAGCATCACCAGAGTGATAGACAACTGACACACAGTTCCAGAAGCTCTTCACCTTCTCTTCTTCATCACCCCACTCCACTGGAAAATCTCTCTCAGCTCTCCCTCTCCAGCTAGCCACTTGTTAAAACAAAAGTCTTACCTCCTATAGAAAGTTTTTCTAGACTTATTTATGAAGATAGTATTTTTTTATATCAAGTAGGGAAAATGAAACTTTTCTCAACATGCAGAAAGAAACATTTTAAAACAAAGTTTAGTGAGTATTTTATAAGAAAAAAGCAATTCTGGTGTTAAAAAAACTTATGTCAATGCTCTATAAAAATTTTCTAAAATAACCAAGAAGTTAAAAAGTTAATTAATTAATTAATTAATTAATTAATTAACCAAGAAGTGATGTGGACAAATCCTGCCTCACTCAATTTCTCTGGAATAATTGTATGCCCCTCTGGAGTTCCAGCTAGGTATGCTTTGTTCTCTGTATATGAAAACAGATCTATAGAAAGTCAAGAAAAAAGCCTGTTTTTCAAAAATATAATGACTAAAGTGTAAAAGAAGAAAAACTGGATAATATATCCAACATGATATCTTTGCCTTAATTATTTGCATGTCTTAAGACAAGTATTTAGTATTTACTTACTAATTAATAGATAATGGCCTCTATTCTGTTATTCATTTCACTAGGAAAAACAAGTATCTAGGCTAGTTGTTTTCACTTCTAATTTGAGGGAGAACAAGGGAGTGTTGGACTGATGTTAGAATCTTCATTTGAGTACAATCTGAAACAGCCCCGAGCAGGTGAATCAAATGCCAAGACCAATCCCCTCTCTTTATCTGGTCACCACCAGTTTAAAACTACTAGCATATATGTGAATTGTTAATAAAATTCTATCCTCTTCTAAGGATCCCAGACCAGAGGGGAGGAACTATCCTTATTTTCAGTCGGCTACAATTACTTAAGACCTAACCTAATGGGTAACATCAATACAGCTAGGCTAGCTCACATTAGGAATTTACCTATTCTTCCTATTAACTCTCCAAAAGACCACCAGAAACCTGCTGAGCAAAGGACACTAAGTTTGTCAGTAATACCACCTTGACAAAGTCTAAGTAGTGTTTTGGAAAGAGATGGTAAAGAAGGACCTTGGGGTCTGGGCTCGGATGATTTCAGGCAGGTTTCTAAAGCACAAGACAGGTAAGGAATAGGTAAGATTTGTGACATAAAATTTTCTTGCTGATGGACACAGTAAAGCAAATGCCTTGAAGAAAGTCTTGATCAGTAGGCTGTTGCTCGAGAAGCAAGCTGCTTGCTCAGGTGCACAGATTATTGCTGAGAAAAGAAGACTATTTACCTAGATGAGCAAATTATTTGGCTGAATAAATTAATTTTCAAAAATTTCCAGATGTAAGCAATGGTGTTATTTATTGCCTTATAGTCTTATTTTCTTTTTTTAAAAAAAAAATATTGTATTTTTCCATTACCATTTAACCCCTTTATATACCCCCGCCCCTGCAATCGCCATGCTATTGTCTATGTCCAAGAGTCCTTTTTCGTTTTTGCTCCATCCTTCCACCCCCTCACCTCCTCTACCCAATAGCTATCATCCTGCTGTAGTTGTTTTGCAGGCACAAGTGGCCTTAGTTATTAGGGCTAAGAGTTCAGGTATGTGGATACAGATGGAGTACTTCTTACTATAAAGGCCAACATATGCTTAGAAGTTCAATTCATAATAAATGGGGGGTTGGGATTCATAATTTCATTAGGATTAAAAGCAAACAAAAAGGTGCGCTGGAGCTGTGAGCAGAAAAATTAGTCAAAAATCAGTACTTGGGAAGGCAGAGACTAGTAGGGAAGCAGAATGAGAAGTCATGTTAAGTAAGTCATCACAGAGACCAGGGAAATCGAGAAGGGTCTGTCTGTTCATTTACAGCAGATAAATAATGCTAAAGGTATGGACCTGATTATTTAAGGTGCCAGATCAAACGGACAGGTCAACACACCCTTGTTCCTCAATTCATTCCCTATCTGGAGAAGGACTAGGACCAGAAAGTAGAACATCTAGTAGTGTGGTCAAAAGAGAGCAGTAGGGGAAAACTGATGAAATTCAGATAAGAACTACAGCTTAGTTAATACTATTACACCAATGCTAAGGTTTGGATTGTGATCATTGTACTGTGATCATATAAAATACTGACATTAGAGTTCAGTACAGGATATATGAGAAGATTTTCTTTTGCAACTTTTCTATAAGTCCAAAAAATATATCTCTAAAAAGTTTAAATTTTATTTATAGACTTTTGTACTTATTATTTGGTAATGGGTTGGATTCTAATTAGAGATTATTTGTCCTACCTCTGGGTACCTGTTAACTGAGAAGGTGTGATTTGAAGTGGGGGCACCCTCTGTTTGTTCTCTCGACTCCAGAGAGCCACATGGCAAACCAACTCTACTATATGAGAGAAGCCAAGTTCTATTTCAAGCTAGGCAGAAGATTTTTAATAAAGCGTATATGAGAGGGCATTGAAGTAATAAGAAAGGGAAATGGGCAGAGAACTCTTCCTTAAAAAGGTGGTGATGTGTGCATTAAAGAGCTCCGGCCTAGAATGCAGGGAGGTGGCCATCCTAGCTGTGCCAGGCAGAGCATCCTGAATTCTGAGCCTTCAGTGACAGCCCAGAAATCTAAATGTAGGCCTGCTGGCAGACAATTGAAAATGAGGGCATTTGATAAGTAGGTCACACATGCCCATCTAAAGGTATTCAAATATTTATTTTTTTTAACTGTGAGAGCACCTGAAGTTTGTCTATGAGTCACAAGTGTTCAATTCAGGTAGTTCCTGACTACAAAGGATTTTGAGGTACCTGTCTAGCCTAGTATCAAATAAAAATGTCAAGACAAGTTGAACACAGAAGACTAGCACAGGACTAAAGAGCTAATGTTTGGTGTACTTTGGAAACGAGACCACAGGCCTGGAATATTTCCATTTAATTAAAAGTCTGCACACAGAAAGAAGTGAGGGCAGTAACTACCAGACTTCTGGTGAACATCTCACCTTAAACCTTAACACATCACTGTGTGAGCTTTATGCATGAGCACATCCTGAGATTCCCTCCATTTCACAGATTTCCAGGAATTGTTTTTGGATCCACAGGGAAGGGAGCCTCTCCTACTTAAAAGTAAATGAATTTGAAAAAGCTAAAATTGACTAAAATTGAGCTCATTGACTAGTGAGTTGAGTTTGTCTAATTTTGGAATAGAAACCATAACAGTAAATGAGCTCAAATATATTTTTTACAAAAGAGTCAAATAGGTACATTGAAAATAAGGGCATTCTTGTAAACAATGTAAAATGTACTTCTGAAAAGAGATTTAGGTAAACATTCATAATGGAGGAGAGTCACAGTATTCTATCAGTACAACAAATAAAATTTGATATTGAGTATCTATAAAAGACTCCAGGTTTGTTCCAGAGAATAAAGCATAAAGATTTTGCTGTTATTTGGGTTTTAAGCAAATACATGACTTGGGGACTCCTTCCTCTTCATCAGTGTCTGTAATCTGTCTCTCAGTAATCTGACTCCTATAGCAACAGCCAAGAGAGGAAGCTCCAAACACTCATAATTTTTTGCAATAAAAGCATTTTGCAAAGAAAAACAAAATTATTATTTTATATAAAATACTGCAAAAGATTTCAGAAACTCAAACACCAAAGTGATAAAAACTTAGACTTAGAAATGGAACCATTATGTCAATGTGATTTCAGCAACTTATTTCATTTTTTTTCTTTGGAGGAAGAAATATTTTATTTATTTATTTATTTAATTTTAATTGTTCATGTACAGTTTTCTGTCTTTTACTTATTTTTTAATAAATACTTTATTGCTGTTCTACTACACTTGTCCCAATTTTTCCCCCTTTGCTGTCCTCCACCCATGCTCCCACTGTCAGTCCCCACAACAGTGTCCATGTCCATGGGTTATTCACACATGTTCCTTGACTAGACCCTTCCCCTTTTTTCCACCCTTATCCCCCTCCCCCTTCCCCTCTGGTCTCTGTCAGTATGTTCCTTGTTTCAATGCCTCTGGTTCTGTTTTGCTGATTTGTTTGTTTTGTTCTTTAGGTTCCTCTTATGGGTGAGATCATATGGTATTTGTCTTCCACCACCTGGCTTATTTTGCTTAGCATGATATTCTCCAGTTCCGTCCATGCTCTTATGAAATGTAGGAGTTCTTTCTTTCTGCTGCATAGCATTCCATTGTGTAAATGTACCACGGTTTTTTGATCTACTCATTTACTGATAGGCACTTAGGGTATTTCCAGTACTTAGCCATTATAAATAATGCTGCTATGAACATAGGGATGCATAAATTCTTTTGAATTGGTGTTTTGGAATTGCTGGGTCAAAAGGCAGTTCCATTTTTAGTTTTCTGAAGAAATTCTGTACTGTTTTCCACGGTGGCTGCACCAGTCTGCATTCCTACCAACAGTATACTAGGGTTCCCTTTCCCCCACATCCTCTCTAACACTTGTTTGTTGATTTGTTTATGATGGCCATTTTGACTGGTGTCAAGTAGTATCTCATTGTGATTTGTATTTGCAGGTCTCTGATGGCTAGTGATACTGAGCATCCTTTCACTTGTCTCTGGGCCCTCATATGTCCTCCCTGGAGAACTGTCTGTTCAGGTCCTTTGCCCATTTTTTGATTGGATTGTTTGTCTTCTTGGTGTGGAGTCTTGTAAGTTCTTTATATATTTTGGAGATCAAACCCTTGTCTGAGGTATCATTGGCAAATATATTTTCCCATACAGTTGGCTCCCTTTCCATTTTGTTGATGTTTTCTTTAGCTCTGCAGAAGCTTTTTAGTATGATGTACTCCCATTTACTTATTCTTTCCTTTATATCCCTTGCTTTAGGAGATATATCAGCAAAAATATTGCTGCATGGGATATCAGAAATTTTACTGCCTATGTTTTCCTCTAGGACTTTTATGGTGTCTCTGGATCTCTCCTGAGTGGCACTGAGAAGAGTCCCACAGCATACCATAACACGAGGCAGTGGTGAGGTGCTCTCCTTGCTCTCTCCAGTGATTTCTCAGCTTCAGCCAGGGCTATTCCAGCTATGGTCTTTCTGCAGCCAGCACCTCCCTGGCCAGCTGTTTCCCTGGCCCCTAGAGCTTGCAGCTCCTGAGCCAGTCTGCAGCACTACAAATCTGTGCAGCCAGAAGTGCCCATTGGGCCGTTGCTTTACTAGGAGAGCCTGGGCCATCCACTCACAAGCACCCTGCAGGTGAGTAGGCTTTTGCCCACTCACACACACTCCCTGCTCTCCCATCCACATACACACTCATTCACACATGCTCTCATTCACTTTCTGCTGGATTTTCAAATTGATTGCTCTGTGGCTTAGCTGCAAGACTGGTCTGGGCCTGAGAGCAAGTAAAGGGAACTTCTAGCTGCTCTGCAGCCACCTGGGATTCCTCAGAAGCTTATCTCAATTGTTGAAGTCTAAAAACATGCCACTCCCCTCCCCCCCACCCCCCAAAAAAGAAAGAAAAAAGGTAAGTTTCTAAATAATGTAAATATACTGAAAACAATGACACATTTTTGCAAAAGTCTTTAATTCTCTACATCTCATAAGGATTTCAATAATACACTTTCATCATCTCTAAACTAAGATAACAAAACCAAAAGCCTGCATGTTTGAAAAACCATTTTCTAACCACCTCACTCTGTTCTAACTTTTCTGTTTGTTCACCATGAAATATCTTTTGAGCAAAATTAAACATCTCCACAGAAGAAAAGTCAAGCTGCACAGCCTATTATAAGGGATGTTTGTGTGTTCTAAGAACTGGCATAATGACTTCCTGCTTCATAATGACTACTCCCAGGTATAAAAATCACAGGCATCTTTTAAAACTAGGCAGAATTCTGACCGCCTTGGCTGCACCTATTTTCCATCTTTCAAGCTTGATAGTTATTCCTTTCATAAGGATAATGAGTGTCACGCTGAATTCTTCAACTCAGCTACATCTGTTCTCCCTTGTTTTCTAGATATTACATTCATTGTATTTCACAGCAGGAGCCTCCAATCAAGATCCTGAATATTGCTTCACGATAAATGTCACAGATGAAAAAATGGTCCAGTGCCAAAGTCATTATCACAGCTCTGGCCCATCTCCGTGAACAATGCCTCTCATCGCTCACATTTTTCCTTAGACAAAGGTACCATAGAAACTGCCTGTTCAAACTTAGAAACTTTCTGTCCAATGTTTCTATGGATATGCCAATTGTAAATTGGCTGATAGGTCTCCCTTGCATAATTTACTATTTGGATTCATTCTCCTGTTCTACCTGTCAGCCCTCACAGCGCGCACCATCCCATACCCCTTCGCTCTGTAGAATCGGAAAGCACGTGAAAGCGGGAGGGCGTGGAACAGGGTGCTGCACTGCGCTGCCCCACAGCTCTCTGCCCGGGCAGGTGTGGGGGATTCACGCCAGCCAGAAATAGATTATTGCCTTAGCCTAAAACTTGGATTAACCAGAATATGGTATATTCTAGAATCAGACCTAAACAGCCTCAGAGGGACTTTAAAGTTCATCTAATTAAACCCTTTATGTTATGCATAAGAATAGTGAGACTCAGGTTAAATAAGTTATATGTAGCCATGTAGCTGCTAGGCTACAGAACAGAGACTTGAAACTGGAACTCAGCTTTATGGCATGCTCTTCGGGATGCCACATGTCTCTGTTACTTAACGTAAATAAAATTTTTGTTGAATCTAATTACCAGAAGCTTTTCCTCATATTTTATATTTTTTTAATTTTCTCTCAAAAAAACATTTCTCATAATATGTATCTAATTTCTATACTTTTCATTAAGTTGGCAAGAACGGAACTTCTTGATGATTGATCACAAAGGGCATTTCATAGCTGAGTGATCACAGCAGAGTGAAGCAAACGGAATTGTAAAAGTTGAGGGTGAGTGGATGAAATCTATACTGACTTGAATCAAGATATCACTTTCAGTATACACTGATTATTCCCCTGTGGTTTTCTTCTTTTCCCTAAAATTATGGGGAAAAGCAATTGGATATAGTGGTTTCACATAATTCAATCTTTTTCTGCTTTTATCTTGGGATTTAAATAACAGGACAGTTCTAAGATACTATAAAAGTTAGCCCAATTGTCCTGCTCCAAACAATTTTTCCATGTATCTCAACAGAACCCACACTCAGTTTAATTTAGCAAGTATTTTTAGTTCTTGTAGTATGTTTTAGGAGAAGGGGAAGAGAAAGATCATAATAATACAAAGTACAGTTCTTCCATATTTTTTCTTTTCTCTACTGATGTAGAAACTCTAAGTTACACTTTTGCTTTTTAGTTATTACCCTTCAATTTTTTAATAGTATCATCTTCCTGACTGAGACCTTATTTCTGCATTCTGACCCCTTCCGTCCTTATTTTAAACATAAACCTCTTTCCTTTTTGGTTAATTTCTTCTTATATGGTTCTTTCAATAATGGCCCATGGGTAGCAAATGCACTTCTTAGAATTTTAGGTCTGCAAATATCGTTATTTCTCCCTCTCTTGAATGCCTGTGCAGCTAGGCACTGAGTTCCAGAATGACATATGTGTTTCCCTCAAAGATGTGAAGATATCTCTCCATTGGCTCTATTAGTCCAATTTTCATATTTTGAGGTAATCTGTTTTTCCCACCATCAATTTTTAAGATTTTCTTTTTTAGGTAAATGAGTTTATTTTATTTATTTTTTTATGCTGCATAAGTACTAGAATATTTCTTTAATGAGTTTATCACTATTCTTTTTTCTATTTTTTTATTTTAATCATTGTTCAAGTACAGTTTTCTCCCTTTTACTCCCATTCCAGCCCACCCACCCAACCCTCCCCACTTCTCTCCCATTACCACCCTCCCCTAGTTTTTGTCCATGTGTCCTTTAAATTTGTTCCTGTAAACCCTACCCATTCTCCCCTGAAATTCCCTCTTCTCTCCCCTGTGGTCACTGTCAGCCTGTCCTCTGTTTCAGTGTCTTTGGTTATATTTTGCTTGTTTCTTTGTTTTGCTGTTTAGGTTCCTGTTAAAGGTGAGATCATATGGTATTTGTCTTTCACGTCAATTTATCTATATCTCCTGCAGTTTTATTATGCTACCCCTAGATATTACTTTATTTTTATTTATTCTGCTTAGGTTTTGAAATGCATTTTTATCCGAGGATGTATGTAGGCATTTTTATAATCTCGGTAAATTCTCAGCAATTTTCTCACTTGTTTTTTCTACAATTCCCTCTAGTCACTTATTTTGGAAAGCCTATTAAACATGTTTTGAAGCTTCTCAGTCATGTGTCCATATTCCTCAACTACTCTTTCAGGTTTTTTATTCTTCCTGTAACACTCTTCTGTGTTCTAAAAGCATTTCTCAATACTAACTTCTAATTAGCTGATTATCTTTTCAACTGTATCCAATCTTCAGTTTATACTAAATATTGAATTTTTAATTCCAATTAACTTCTTTTTTTTCCAAAATTTCAGAGTGGTAACTACATGATCTCTTTTATTGCTGTCCAAATGTGATCATAGTTTCTCTCTTTTTCTTTAATGGTATTCTTTCCTTAATCCTTTAGAGCTCCTAAGTAAACTTAATTTTTCTACAAAAAATAATTACTGTAAAACAATAGTTATTGTTTTACAAACAATACATCAACAATAGTTATTGTTTTACAAGTGAAATGATTTCATCTTCTAATTGTTGATGGTCTTGGCTATCTTAATATTAGTTTTCTTTTTTTTTTCTTTTTTTATTAATCATTGTTCATATACAGTTTTCTCCTTTTTACTCCCAATCCAGTCCCCTCTCCCACCCTCCCCACTTCCCTCCCATTACCACCCTCCCCTTAGTCTATGACCATGTGTCCTTTAAGTTTGTTCCTGTGAACCCTTCCCACTGTCCCCTTAAATTCCCTCTTCTCTCCCCTCCGGTCACCATCAGCCTGTCCTCTATTTCAGTGTCTTTGGTTACATTTTGCTTGTTTCTTTGTTTTGTTATTTAGGTTCCTGTTAAAGGTGAGATCATATGGTATTTGTCTTTCACTGCCTGGTTTGTTTCGCTTAGCATAATGCTTTCCAGCTCCATCCAAGCTGTTGCAAAGGGTAGGAGCTCCTTCTTTCTTTCTGCTGCATAGAATTCCATTGTGTAAATGTACCATAGTTTTTTTGATCCATTCATTTACTGATGGGCATCTTGGTTGCTTCCAGCATCTAGCTATTGTAAATTGTGCTGCTATGAACATTGGGATGCATAGGTTCTTTTGAATTGGTGTTTTAGTATTCTTAGGATAGAGTCCCAGCAGTGGAATTGCAGGGTCAAAAGGCAGATCCATTTTTAGTTTTCTGAGGAAGTTCCATATTGCTTTCCATAGTGGTTGTACCAGTCTGCAGTCCCACCAACAGTGCACTAGGGTCCCCTTTTCTCCACAACCTCTCCAACACTTGTTGTTTGTTGCTTTGTTTATGATGGCCATTCTGTCTGGTGTGAAGTGGTATCTCATTGTGGTTTTAATTTGCATCTCTCTGATAGCTAGCGATATTGAACATCGTTTCATGTGTCTTTGGATATTCTGTTTGTCCTCCTTGGAGAAGTGTCTGTTCAAGTCCTTTGCCCACTTTTTAATTGGATTCCTTGTCTTCTTAGAGTACAGTCGTGTAAGTTCTCTATATATTTTGGAGATTAGACCCTTGTCTGAGGTGTCATTGGCAAATATGTTTTCCCATACAGTTGGTTCTCTTTTAATTTTCATACTGTTTTCTTTAGCTGTGCAGAAGCTTTTAATTTTGATGAGGTCCCATTTGTTTATTCTTTCCTTTATGTCCCTTGCTCTAGGGGACACGTCATTAAAAAAGTCTCTTCGTGAAATATCTGAGATTTTCCTACCTATGTTCTCCTCTAGGACTTTAATGGTGTCATGTTTTATATTTAAGTCTTTTATCCACCTTGAATTTATTTTTGTATATGGTGTAAGTTGGTGTTCAAGTTTCATTTTTTTGCATGTGGCTGTCCAGTTCTCCCAACACCATTTGTTGAAGAGGTTATTTTTATTCCATTTTATGTTGCTGCCTCCTTTGTCAAATATTAATTGACCATAGAGACTTGGACTTATTTCTGGGCTCTCTGTTCTGTTCCATTGGTCTATGTGCCTGTTTTTTATGCCAGTACCAGGCTGTTTTGATTACAGTAGCCTTGTAATATAGTTTAGTGTCGGGTACTGTGATCCCTCCTACTTTACTCTTCTTTCTCAATATTGCAGCAGCTATTCAGGGTCGTTTATAATTCCATATAAATTTTTTGAAGTGTTTGTTCTATGTCTGTGAAATATGCCATTGGTACTTTAATAGGAATTGCATTGAATGTGTAAATTGCTTTGGGTAGTATGGACATTTTGATGATATTAATTCTTCCAATCCATGAACACAGTATATGTTTCCATTTGTGTGTGTCTTCCTTGATTTCTTTCTTCATTGTTGTGTAGTTTTCTGAATACAGGTCTTTTACCTCTTTGGTTAGGTTTATTCCTAGATATTTTATTTTTCTTTTTGCTATTTCAAATGGGATTTTTTCCTTGATCTCTGCTTCTGCTGTTTCATTGTTGGTGTACAGAAATGCCTTTGATTTCTGGATATTGACTTTGTATCCCGCTGTTTTGCCTTAATATTAGTTTTCATTGAGTAACTTCAAGTTTTGCTTTGGAGACCCATAGTGAACATGTGGTATTTTTCCTTATTCTTTCTAACTAGATGGCTATCTAGTCTTTTTGGCTATCACTTCTACCAGTTCTTCAAGAGGTCCTTAAGTGATCCCAAAGGATGCTTGACCTATGATGATGAGAGGGATATCACTGATAGAGTCACTCAGCTGGTAAGTGGCTTATCTCAAATCCTGGTTACTAGTCCACATCAGGTATATTTTGCTCCCCTAGGCACACAAATAGACTTTTATGGACTTTTTATCCAAATGCAGTTGAGCACCCAGTTAACCTTCCCTGCCTTCAGCCTTGCAATCTAGAACTATTCTTTGCTCATTACTCTTTTTTGTTGTTGTTTTTTGTTTTTTTTTATTGAGTTTATTGGAGTGATATTGGTTAATAAAATTATATAGGTTTCAGGTGTAAAATTCTATAATCTATCATCTATCATTGTGTTATATGTTCACCACCCCAAGTCAAGTCTCCTTCTATCACCATTTATCCCCCTTTACCCTTTTCTACCTCCTCCCACCCTTCACTCTGATAATCACTATAATATTGTCTGTGTCTATGAGAGTTCTTTTTCTTTGCTTAATCCCTCCACCTTTTTCACCCAGCCCCCCAATCCCCTTCCCTCTAACAGCTATCAGTCTGTTCTGTATCTATGAGTCTGTTTCCATTTTGTTGGTTAGTTTATTTTGTCCATTAGATTCCACATATAAATGAAATTATATGGTACTTGTCTTTCCCTGACTAGCTCACTTCACTTAGCATAATACTCTCCAGGTCCATCCATGCTGTCATGAAAAGTAAGATTTCCTTGTTTTTTATATCTCTTTATTTCTATTCTATTTTGAGGCCAAGGTACTATTGATTGCAACATGTTTATTATGATAATAATGTTTCATTTACCAAATATGTCCACCTTTCCATCCAAACACTGAATAGGGTTTTATTTCTAACCTTGGACATGGTCTTGTGATTTGATTTGGTGAATGAGGTATGAGTAGATATGGCATGTGTCTCCTCTAGATGGGTGCTATGCTATAAGGAGTTAGTGCATGACTCATCACGCACTCTTTCACACTGCCATAGCAACTAGCAAAGTCCCAAGTACTGGTCCTGTCTTTCACCTAAACATCAAGGTGCAAACATCTGGGAGCACAATCTGGAGTCAAACCGCAATAGAAATGTAGCACCAACAAGAAATAAACCTTCCTGGTTTAAGCCATTAAGATTTTGGTGTTGTTTTCAGCTGCAGTCATACCTGGACCATCCTAACAGGTTTAGTTTGTTAGTCTTTCTAATTTTTTCTTTTTAAATTTTTATTTGTTATTGCTTATGTGTTTGGAGCAGAGAAAAGATTCAAACATGAATTTATGATGCAGTTTTGTTGGAAGTGCAATCTGTTTCTCCAAGGAACTTTAAACATTGTGATATAAACAAAATAAACATGCATGGAACACTAAGAGAACAATACAAATATATATTTATATGTCAAAATATGTAGCTTCACTAGTAAGTGTATAAATTACTAAATTGAAAATACTCACATTTTCTTCAATTGTTTTGATTCTGAATGTATTTTTTAAAATATGGAGAAACTTTTTGGATCCCTTTTCTTTTCTATAAAATTCATTATTAGTAAGTTCGTGATTACTCAGTAAATTTCACTTTATATTTTCAAGAAGTCTCTGGACAGGACCTTCAGGGGATAAAGCTGCAAACAAGCAAATTTTCCACTTTTATTTTTTTGTTTCTTTAGTCCTTTGTTCACTTTCTTTGTTCTTTCCTGTCTGTAACACATCCATTCTTCTCCCTTCAGAATCTCTTTGCCTGGTGGCTCTCCACAAGGTCAGTTCCCACCCACTTAAAAAGTTTTCTCTCAGCTAAGAATCTGATGCCAATCATGTGTGTTATAATCTGAATTAGTACAGGTCCACTCTTCTATCTACCATGGTTAATTGATTTTAACTATTCAAACATTTCAATGAATATTTATTAAGCATCTATATAGCAAGCATTATGACATTAGAGACAGAGGTGAAAACAATATATTTTTCTGATCTTGAAGAGTTAAAATTAGAAAGGGCAAAAATAAGGGCATAAATGATAAAACAAATAATAAAAAGTAACATCCTCTGTAAGTACAGAAAAGATGAAGTTACCCTTTGGGATTTAATTATAGAATGAGCAGCTTTGTCCCCTGTGTGAGAATTACATATTGTACTCCAAGAACAAAAAAGAGAAATGTTTTGAACCAGACAGTCATAGTGAATGGGCAACCACATATTTTGCTCCTTTGCAACACCAGTACTTCCTATGACCCTTCAACCCAGATTTAGTATTAACCAAAGCTGTTTCTCCACACCTGACAGTGAAAAGAGGGTTGAATTTGTCATTTTTAATTGTCTATTAAATTTCTTCTTATCAGTTATTTTAGAAGGTATTTTATTTCCAAAATGACCAAACCAAAGTTTGCTTTAATGTCATTGTTGTTGATCTCTCAATGAAACCTCGTCTAATAAGTATAAATCGTATGCCCAGGGGCAGCCATGTAAGAGATTTAGGAGGCTTTTTCCTTCCACCTTGACTCTGGGCTTAGGCAAGTGTCTAACATTTATGTAGTACATTACATTTTTCAGAGCCCTGCACATGTTACCTAATTATTTTTTCTCAGAACAAACTTGTTAGGGATTCAGATCAGTTGTGAATCTAGGGTCTGTGCTATTTCACCTGTACTCTGAAATGTACCCACAAGGTGCATTCTACTTAAGGTCTTGATGGACAACAGCAAATTCCTACCAGAACTCTTTTTGCATTTGTTTTTTTTTTTTTTTACCTTTAGGAAATTTATATGGACTGAAGGAATGTACCCTCAAGATACTGTTTGAAAATCAACTGATTGTAGTGAAAAAAAGTTTCCTTTTTTTTTAGTGTGGATATATCAAATAATTTCTATACTTAAAGGGTTAGAATAGGAAGGAGTCATTGGGTTGCAGTTGAAGGCAGAGGAAGAGGAAAGACATCATTCCTCATTTGGTCCTGAAGAGAGATATTCTTTCCATTCTTCATCACAAGTTTCTTTAGTTCCAGTGGGAGAGACAAATGGATTTTACTAGGTCCCCCTCTCTCTCTCTCTCTCTCTCTCTCTCTCTCTCTCTCTCTCTCCATTTGGTATTTTATAAATAATGTTAGAGTAATAGCCAGAATCCAGGGACCTAATGAAAATACTAGCTGCATTATGATTCTACTCACAACTAAACTGACAAGAGAGAGAAGTGATAAAGGAGTTATACCAAAGTAATCCAACAATTTCAAAATAAGAGTTCCTAATTTCCCACTTCCAGCAAGAAATTTGGTTTTACTTTCTGTACCAATTCTGTTTACCCCTTCTTCTAACTCAATGTTCATCTCAATCTCTTTTTTAAGAAAAAAAAAAATATTTTGTAAAAAAAGTAACCTAGCCATTTCATAGAATACATGTTAAATCTAGCATGGAATTGTGAGAACTTGCTGTGTTTAGAGCATACCCAGCATTTCAGTAAAGGTGAAGTGTCACAGGCATAGGACTAGAGACTTAGGCAGAGATTAGAGCTTGAGTGAATTTTTAAACCATGCTAAGATATTTAGATAATTTTCATGACAGGACCTTGCCTAATATTACATCATATCATATGAATAGCCCCACTTCATTAAACTGCCTTATAAATACTATTTTAATGACCATACATTTTATCACACTGGTATTTTATGATTTGTTTGAGGATTACTTTGATGTTGGGTATTTAGACTTTTCCACTATTACAAATATCATAACAGTAATGTCTTTATAAATCTTTGCTTATTATAGTCCATCTCTCTGCCCTAGAAAAGGCACTTCTAGGGTAAGACTAGAAAGATACTCAGCTCGAAGAAGCCAGAAATAATCATGCCCCTATTCCAGATTCTCCTCTTTTCTTAGATTAGAAAAATGTTGGCATCTAAATTTTTTATAACATACACAAAAGTACATTCTGTATATGGGAATGGCTATGTGACTTGCACATAAAAATAAGATGGAGAAACATTGCCAATTTTTAAAGTATATCCTAAAAAATAATTTACATTTTTTTCTTAATTAGGGTCACATTAAGTTTCACAAATTTAATGTTCCCTAGGGAAAAAATAGAATTTTTCTATTTAATTTCTCACTTGTAGACATTCCCAAGAGTCTCCATGTTTTCACTGGTTTTTCTGAGAATAAGAGAGTATATCACATCTCATCCTTTGACTACAAATGTCCTATTTCTTTTTTTATTTAGTCTTTATTATATTTTTTTCATTACCATGTAGTATAATTCAAAGGATTTCTGAGACAGAATGGCTCTTCTGAAATGCACACCAGAAAAGCTTTTTCTTAAATAACTTAATAATGGATTTGTAGAGCAGCAAAAAAATCATATAGCCCAGTGTTTTACAAACTGAGATGCACATTCTGTTAGTGATGCAAACTGCAAACTGCATAAATGATGGGAAGTGCATAATCATGGAAACACACTTCCTGGTACAATTTTTGCTGGCAGTCCATAAGGATATTTCTTTTAAACTGATATTCATCAATTCATTTTTAGGGTTACATTTATTGCAAGTGATAGCACTTTTCTGTTTGTTACTTATTTTAAATTTCCTTTTCAAATATATATTTCTATTTTATAAGTGAGTTGAATCAATTAAATATGGTTAGTTGAGGCATGAAAGAGAACAGTTGGTATGTAAACATGTGAAGGCCTGGAAGTGGAGGTACATAAAAACCGAAGTTTGTGAAACAACTGCTCTAGGATAACCTTCTCATCTGAAATGCAAGGACCAGGCAGATGAAGTCACTTGCCCCAAATCCAATCTACTGGTGGCATTCAGACCTCTAGTTCCTGGTCCTGTTCTTTGTTCATATCTACCATCCTACCAAAGGGAGGATCCCTTTGCAATGCTCTCTTTCAACAAAAAGATTCATTCCTGTGTTTAGAGTAGGATAAAGTCATATCACATGAATGAGAAATGTGGCAAAATTAAGAGAACATATTTAAAGTTTCTTCTTTGTTGAATAGCTACCATTCTCATCATAAGTAGGGAAATGAAGTTGCTGTCCTTCACTTTGCCAAAGATGATTGTTATGCTATTTCTTGTGGGTGCACTGAGCCAGAACTGCAGAGCAAATGGGTTATTACAGGAAAACTTGGCTTTGACATTTCTATGATAAATTTGCGATCAATTAGATGAAAAATACTCACTCCATTAAGTAAAGTGAGTGTACCTATTTCTGTGAAGATAGCCTACTGTTAATAATATAATTGAAATTTAAAGAGAAGGCTCAGCCCTCCAGAAACCGCCTGCTTCAGGAACAGCAATACGATCACGTAAACATTTGTGCTCTTAGCCATTTTCAGTCACTCTCAGGATGTTCCTAATCAAGTGTCTTTTTCATGTAGATATTAAAAGCTTGCCCTGTGATTATCTTCTAGATGCTTCCATTTTTTTGCCATAACACGTTAAAAAAAAAAACACCTATACATCTCTATGTTCTAATGAAAGACATGCAGATAAGAACACTGGTGACCCCAAGATGACATTTTTGCAATAAAACAAAATTCAAGCTTATAGCTAGGTCAGTCATGATTGCTTTTAGTTCCTCTTGGAAGGGGGATATTTTAGACTCACCGGCAGGGGAAAAAGGAACTCATCCCCACAGTGTGCTGCTCTCCACGGCTGTGAAGTAGCTAGCTGTCAGTGGCGGGCTGCCAAGGTGCTTCAAATTCAATTGAACAAAATGGGAACAAGAGTGTTCTAAGAAACAGTCCTGCAAAGGGATGGCCTAGTATCGAATTCTTTTTCATCTTCAATGATTTTGTGGCCCGTATAAATTTAAAATGTAAAATGAAATATTTATCAACAATCAGAAACAGATATGTCCAACTCCATTATCTGAATTCAATGCTTCTTTCATCTCAGAGAACAGAAGGTTGCTTCAGCGGGGCACTCACCCCACCTCAGCACAGCCTCCTTTCAGAGGAGACTCTGTGAAATGTTAACCCTGTTGGTTCAAAGGAAGTTCTCTGGGGAATGTTTCGCCAAGTTCAAGTAAGAATGAAATACAAGGTGCCCACCAACTTTATTCCAAGATTTAACATTATTTTTCATTCGAAAAATATAATAATAATGGCTAACATTTAAGCCCTATTATGTGCCATAGATGGTAATAAATGTTTTTTCATTTTTCACTTATGTTTATAAAGCCTTGGAGAGTAAATGTTAATATTTGCCATTTTATAAATGAGGAAGGTAAGCCTTAAGTATGATCAATGGATTATCCGCTACTAAAGAGCAGACACTGAATTTAGATTCAGATCTCTCTCTTAAATACTATTGTCTTCCCACTATTAATATAACCTTTATTATATTTTTGCATTACCATTGTAGTCCCCTTATACTCCCCTCCCCCTAGCCATCACCTCACTATTGTCCATGTCCATTAATCCTTTTTCCTTTTAACTCAATCTCTCCACCCCCTAACACTCCCCCCCTGCCACACACACACACTAGCTCTCATCCTGTTCTTTGTCTATGAATCTGTCTCTGATTTGCTTGTTAGTTCAGTTTGATCATTAGATTCCACATATAAGTGAAATCATATGGTACCTGTCTTTCTCTGACTAGCTTATTTCACTTAGCATAATGTTCTCCAGATCCATCCATACTGTTGCAAAGAGTAAAATTGTCATCTTTTTTTGGCCAAGTACAATTCCATTCTGTAAATGTCCCATAGTTGTCTTACCCACTCATCTACTAATGGATACTTGGGCTGTTTCCATATCTTGGTGATTGTAAATAATGCTGCAAAGTTTGTTTGTTTTCAAAATTTCTTTTCCTAATTCCCTGCCTTGATACCTACAAAACCCTCTTTAATCACTCTATGCACTGTGGACAGGTTCATTTGCATCCTATTGGTCCTGTCATCTTTTAAGGGTCATAAACATTACTTTTTAGTCCTAATATCTCAATGCCCTTTTCTCCTGTTTTCCTCCCCATGCTGTCACTTTCCATTTCCAGATTTCAATGCTTCATATAGTAGTTAAATACCATCTGCAGCCTGGATCTCCCAGCCTTATGTGAGTTATTTCCACAAGGCTCAAAAAGATTCCGGTAGACACCTGATTCCCAAGTAGTTTTCAGAGACACCCTATTGGTCTCACTCCGTAACAGTAAATGTGGACTTACATATTCAACTAATCTGTCTAGTTCTTGTTTATTTTCTTTTTTACTGATTAAATTGACTTGTAATTTCAATCAAACTAGTGAAATCAATTTGACCTACATTCTAAAGTGAACTAAAAATTACAGGTCTCCATAAAATGACCTAGCAAGGGTTTAGGTATTCCTCATGACTATCATATTTTCCCTTTTAGATTTCTTTCCAAAGCTCCCCTGAAATCTAAAGCAAAGGGACATAGACACAATTAACAGAGAAATTTACTGATTTCCTCACACTCTTAGGTTGATAGGGTTCTTGAGACTTTCAAAGCATGATGCCCCATTCCCTTCCAGTTCAATATCATTGAAAAGAGATGTACTGCACCCACCCTCACACACACAGTCTGAGGTGGGGATGGCCATGGTACAAAAGTTGATACAGATTGCTATGGCTGCCATTCTCTAAATTGTTTTCCTACTTGCAAGGTACAGGTGATGAAAACATCTACTTTCACCCTGACCGGTGTGGCTCAGTTGGTTGGGCATCGCCCTGCAAAGCAAAGGGTTGCTGGTTCAACTCTCAGTTAGAGTACATGCCTAGGTTGAGCATTCTGCCCCCATTCAGGGCATCTGCAGGAGGCAGCCAATTGATGTTTCTCTCTCACATGGGTGTTTCTCTCCCTCTTTTTCTCCTCCTTTCCCCTCTCTCTAAAAATAAATAAATAAAATCTTTTTTAAAAAAATGAAAGTATCCATTTTCAATACATGTCTTTCATAAGACATTTGTGGACCAGTGCTTGAGTCAAACTACTTATTTCCATTTTTTTAAAAATGGGACTTCTCTTAAAGACTTTAAATGTTTTTCACAGCTCTACTCAGTATTCCAACAAGTATAGTACTTAATAGAACCCTCATAAGTGTTAAGAAATGTGGCCTGTCTTTTCCAAAAATATATCCACTCTTGGGCATATTTTCTGACTTAATCTTCATGATGGCATGAAGAAGACTGTATTGTCCCCATTGTAAAGTATGGAAACCACACACAGAATGTCACAATGCAGGTCTGTCTCTCTGAAGACCATAATCTATTACACTGCAGTCTCCTGCTTCCCAATCCATTTACTCTCTCTGTGACATCACCCTTTGGCCCACATATTGTTTTGCCTAGATGGTGGTGAGAAAATTTTCTTTTTTTCTTACTCACATCATTAATGAGCTAGAATAACTTGCCTCACATTTGTCACAGGCAGGTGCCATATAGAATTTCGATTTTTCCAACCAGGCAGAACTACATGTTTTTAAAACCCAAAGCAAAGACCATAGTGTTCATTGCCAGTGGGCTCCTCTTTGTTAGTAACATAAAAAGAAGTCCATTGCACTCCAGGAATAGCAGCCTCTTCCCCTTTTTTGCAGCACAGGGCATAAGACAGCAAAGATTCTGTCATGCTATTTGTGGAAATCATTTACAATTGCACTTGGACCTTCAGGCAGTTCTGCCAGGCTCCATTCACCACCTCCGGCATCCCACCAGCCTGAAGCACTCACACCAGATGCATTAAGACTTCATTTTTTATTGTCCTACTGGTATCTTATCACTATTGCAGTAATAGTTTTATTTCAGAACCAAACAATTATTTGCTAGGATACGTTGAAGCTAGAAAATTGGTTTGTACCTCAAGGAGCAATGAGAAAGCAAGGATATTTGCTCTCTTGCTGCTCCATTGATTACTGGAGATAGAAAGAAATGGATAAGAATTAAAATGCACCCCCTCAGAGAATTGTTCAAATGGGCTTTGATTAAGCACAAAATCTTTTTAGAAAAGTTGCCAAAATTGTAGGCCTAGTTTTAAGTCAAGGAAGCAGTCAGGTAAATTGACACTAATGACCAAATGTGCAGATGCAAAGGTCTATATTTTTATCTGTTATAAATTCAAAAGGAAAAGAAAAAATAGTCCTCTTTACTGTTCACATTTTAGAAAGTTTGCTGTATATTTCTACTTTGGCTCAATCATTCACCATTCAATAAGGAATTTATTAATTGCCTTCTGTGTATCGTATATACTGCTTGGTACTACAGAGTTCCTAGTCTTCTGAAGGAAAAAGGCAAGTAATGTAAAACAATGCATAATCTGTTGGATGTTTCATCAGGATTTTACTGGATCCTACTGGAGGAAAGTAGAGAACAAAGCATTTTCTCATGGCTCCTAAACTGAGTCTTCAAAGACAAGCAGAAGTAAACCAGCAAATAGTGGAGGAAAGCACCTGGACAATAGCACAGAGAACAGAGACAGTCTGATGTTTGGGAAACTACAAATATTTCCAGATAACCAACAGTGCTGCATAGAGTCACCCAACCATTCTGCCATTACATTGTTCACATACTCAAATTCAATTTTTATTGCCTTCCTGAGTCACAAATCTCCCATTCTTGACTTTACATTCAGACTTAATACCTTGTATTCTCTTAATTTTTCCTTTTGAGTCACCTTCCCATTAAATCACCAAATTCTCTCTCTTCCACTGCTGCACCAAGGTTGGCTTTAATCTTCTCCTTTTCAATCACATTGCTAATATTCTAGTCCAAATCCTTTGTACCTTGCTCCTACACTGCTTTTATTCCCCAATGCATTCCACTAACAGCCATTAGACTGGTTTCTTGAACTTGATCCTATTGCTCCCTCCTCAAAAATCTTCTATGTCTTTACAGTTTAAAGATCATTCTCTTGGCCAGACTGTAAAGTGATCTTTAATCTGGCCCCATGCTGCTTTTCTAACCATAGCTCCCATCATGCACCTACAGAACCCTTCCTTTCAGTCAAATGGTTCTGCTCAGTCATCATCTTTCCCTGCTCAGAGTCTTTGTTTTTACCACTGCCCATGCTTAAAAGTCCTCCCAGTAAACCCTGCATTTTCTTAAACAGTTTCACTCATCCTTCTTTGAAGCCTTACAAAACCAAATGATGACTATTTCTTCTCCTAAGAATGTGTATGATTTGATGTTTCAGTAAGAAATTTAAAGAAAGGAAAATTAATGTTTATTGAGAACCTAGTAAATACCAAGTTATTTTAAACTCTAGGAATTAAGTATTATTTTACAAATAAGGAAACTACAGTTAAAAGAGGTTAAGGAAAATGGCCAACACCATACAGCTAATATATCTGAACCCAAGTCAATGTACTTCCAAAGCATTTGATCCTTTATGTATACCATACAGCCATTTCTAAATCAATCATCATTTTGTCATCATTTTCTAGCATTTACTAGGTACAAACTATGTGCTAATATCTTCAGATGATCCAACAAATGTCTAATAAGCATTTGAAAGAAAGTAGAGAGAACTGAGGGAATGTAATATTCAAAGAGATAATGACTCAGAACTTCCTTACATTATTAAAATACATGATTACTCAAATACACAAAACATGAATCGAAGCAGACTAAATAAAAATGAATTTGCCCCAGGACAAATTGTAGTAAAAATAAAATACAAAAACTTAATTTTTCATTATTGTCCCTTAGCTTTTAGAGCATCCTCTTTCTAATCCATGTACCACTGAGAAGGTCAATGTTCAGTCATTTGTGGACTTATTGGTTGGTTTGGTTCTACCAAGGTCACTTGGATGAGATGGCTCTGTGTTTTGCTATAAGGAAAATCATTTTGAAACATGGGTATCCACTCAGAAAAATAGCTTTGGATGAGTTTTGCAATGAGGATCTTTCAATGTTAAAAAAAAAAGGGGGAGCAGAATGAGAATACTTGCCACTAAGAAACCAGATGGGAAACCCAAAAGGCAAAGAAAAACAAGGCAAAGTGTATGATAAGACATTACCCATCTCAACTTTGAATTCAGGCCAGTGCTACCTAGTGAAAAATAGGAATTTTCAGAAAATTATTATATTCCACACTTACCTCTAAAGGCCCGAGAACAAATTGGGCTAATCTTGCAAGAAATTATACCCAGACAAATCACACAACAATTCATTATCTAACAGGGGGTGCCCCAAAGAGCTGAATTTTAGCTCTAGTTTCCTCATACCCTGACTGTGTGCTCCAGCATCAGTAACTAGAAGTAGATAAAATGCTGCCTGTTTTGCTTATCTCATATCTGAGAATGAAATGAGTCAGTAAGTGTAGGCATCTTATTAGTCTGTAACATGTGAAAACATGTGAAGGGCTGCAGTGATACATCAAATAACCCATATTAGGGTAGTGAATATCCACTTATGTTCTGTATAACTAAAGACCATCATGAGCCTCCTAAGAAAGGTCTTATGTGGTGACCCTTCAAAATTACTCAGACATTTTCATCTCTGGAAGTGAATAATTCTCAAGTTTATAATACAGAACTCAAAAGGTAGATTCAAAGATCGCCCAGTCACCCACAAGGTGTGTAACAGTAATATTTTCGGTTTATTTCAAAGATCAGAGTCAGGCTGCGTCATTACATACAGGTGGTCCATACTTGTGTTTTCCCTTTCTCTGCATCCTTTCTTTCAAAAAGCACTGGAACATATAGTTACTTGGTTTTCACACACATGGTCAATTGTCTCAAATAACAGTGAGAGGAGGCAAATTTCACTCTGAGACCACAATTTCTATGCCTGTCATTAGAAATGTATCCATTTGACATATTTTGTTTGATTCAAATGAACACATTCTTAAAAGTTAAAATGGTCTGATTTGCATATTTAAGAAATTCCCTTTACTGACAAGCCCATATTCATATCATGTCTTAGATTCGCCCTGAGCTACTTACTGTGTTGAAATAGAATCAGGCTAGATAGAATAAGAATGAGTAAATTTAAAGAACCATCTTGCATGTTTTGTCAGAATTAAAACATGTCATTACTAATTCTGAGGATGAAGTGAAGTAGACAGGGCAATATTTAGGAAATACTTTCACTGCAATTATATTGAAGGTCTCTATGCTGTGGGAGTTTAATAAATCTTCTGAGCTAACATGGGCATAAGGTAAGACGCTGAAAGATGAATCACCTTCTCTACAGTTCAGGCCCTCTAGCTACAGAAATATTCTAATGCCAACACTTAAACTATTAGAAATAGTGAAATAAATTCTTACTCTAACAGGAACTTGGTGAGAACCATATACAATTTATTGGCACTAAATGGCATTAGGCCTTCCTATGCATTTCTTTTTCATGATCCAGTGTCTCATATTACCCTGAAAGAAAATATATACAACTCAAAAACTTCACTGGCCCCTTACCTTGGAAAAATTCCAGTTATATAGTTTTATCTTTAAAGATAAAGATTAGAAGCATTGACTCTGGAGACAGGTGTCCCAGGGCCTGAATCGCAGCTCTGCCAGTCTTATTAGCTTCATGGCACCACTTTCTTGACCTCACAAACTCTGATATCCAATGTATAAATGGGGATCATTATCCCTGTCTCTAGGGGCGTTGGAAGATAGCGCTATGATTAAAGTCCCGTCTGATGAATTTAAATCCTGGTTCACCACTTTCTAGCTGTTTGACCTTGGACAAGTTACACAGCCTTTCATGCCTCAATGCTTCATTTATAAAATGAACCTCTTTGAATTGTTGCATTATTAAGTAAAATAACTTCTACGAAATAAACATTTGTGTCCCTCCCCTGCCAAAATAAACTGACTGTTGAAAACCTAACTGCCAATGTGTGTATTAGGGGGTGGGGATTTTGGAGGTGATTAGTTTATGAGGGCAGAACCTTTCTGAATGGAATCAGTGCCCTTAAAGGAGACCCCTCAGAGCACCCTGGCCTCTTTCACCACGAGAAGACACAGCAAGAACCAGGAGGCAGCCTTTCCCCAGACACAGAATCTGTTGACACCTTGATCTTGAACTTCCTAGACTCCAGAACTATGAGAAATAAAAATATATTATTTACAAGTCACCCAGTCTGGGGTATTTTGTTATTATAGACCAAAGAGAATGAGATAATAATGCCTATAATTAGGGTTGTCAGGTTTAGAAAATAAAATTATGAAATGCCCAATGAAATTTGAATCCCATAAAAAATTAATAATAGTCCCATACTTACTAAACATTATTTTTACTTCATCTGAAATTCAAATCAAACATGGTAGCCTGTATTTTTTTATCCTCACTCAAGGACATGCTTATTGATTTTAGAGAGAGGGGGAGAGAGAGAGGAGAGAAATATCGATGTGAGAGAGAAGTATCAGTTGGTTGCCTCTCTCACATGCCCCAACCAGAGAATGAACTTGCAACCTAGGCATGTACCTGGACTGGGAATCAGACCCATGACCCTTCAGTCTATGAGCCAATGCTCCAACCAACTGAGCCACACCAGCCAGGGCCAAGGCATCCTGTATTTTGTCCACCTTACATATAATGCACTTGGAAAAATGTTAGTTCCCACTGAGTAATCAATATATGAATACAGGGCTTAGCATGCGCTAACAGCTCACGGAAGCACTGACAGAATTTCACCACCCACTCTCCATGTAATTCCCTTATGCTATCCTGTCATCTTCAGTAAAGCATTGTTAAACACAGGGTGAAGGGTGGCCCTCTTGGAGTACAAAATGGGTGGAGAAAACAGCAGCCACAGAGAGTGGACTGAAGTGATCAGCAGAGAAGTCCAGAGCAGGCATCTGAAGAAAGAAGCAACAACACCCAAGACAGATTTGTAGAGCATGTCACTACTCCCCAATGATTTTCAGTAATTTTTCAAGGCAAGGCTATACCTCCTGCAATGATGCAGAACAAAGGTTATGTGATATTAGTTGGCACTTAAGGGAAATGCAATTAAACCCTTCACCCTCCTCCACCCTACCTCACAAGGGCAGGAATGTCTGGGCTATCACTGATTTATCTCCCAAAGTCATTTCACCAAGAAAACATTTACGTTGAAATAAGCTCTTCATACCCTCCATGAATTCCACTTTCTCGTCATTCTACTCACAAACTCAATCATTCCTGCTGTCTCCAAATTACCACTTTTGTTCAGTTACGTGTGTATAGCTGACTTCACTCTGCTATTCCTTCATTTATTCCAATCTGATTGTTGGAATTGTTTCCCGTCAATGTGCTCTGTGTTTTATTTGGGCCTTTTTTCCCCCCACACTGGGGAGGGCAGTGGAAAAGGCAGGAAAGAACAGGTGCTTGGGGAAAAGTCCCAAATGTATTCAAACTGAAACTACAGTGGAGGAAAATATGCACTCCCAGCATTTCGCATTTTCAATACTTCCATTCAAGAGAAGAGTGTCCTTTGTCCTGCACAGCAAGTTATCTCACTTCCTTCTTCTTCTCTCACAGAAGTGCAGCAGTCTCCATTCAGTGGTCTTCCAGGACCGTGGATAACACACAGTGTTGCCTTCCTGCCAGCCTCTGTATAATCAGCTCTAGATGAATTGCCCAGGCTACAGATGTTTCACTAATTATCTTTTTATCATAACAAAATGCAATCCCACTTGAATCCATCCACACCCTCACTCATTATAATAATAATGTCCTATTCTCTGTCTACAGTCTCTCCCTTCTGCCAAACCACAGAGTACTCAGGAAAAAACAGGGATTGTTTTCCCCCTGCCTCCCTGAAAATAGTTAAACACTCCTAATGCTAAGTAACCCCTTATACAGTTAAACAATGGAAGAGCCAGAAATGAGAATCTGTTTGATCAAAGCTTCATGAGACCATCGTGACAGTAACAGTGGCTCCTCACCCCACCTCCAGATGGACTTTACCAAACCCAAGAATGAGTGACAGTGTTGCAAGCAATGTCTTAGATTTTATTTCAAGGATTTTAAAGGTACAGATTCCTTCATGTAAAACCTATCCCTAAGACACAACATTGAAGTAAACTCCAAAGTCTCCAGATGCATTGTACTTGGGTAATTCTGCATGATGAAGGATAGACTCATGCTGCGGGCCTCTTCATAGACAGAAGGATCAACTCTGAGTCATGAAGTCATTGTCACGTTAAGTTACCGTTTTCTATTTCATTCTTCATTTCTTCCATTTATAAAATACTTACCTCATTTGCTCTTTCTATGTCACAGGAACATCGTGAAATTTCAAACTGAAGTTAACTTTCACTAATTTTTTGCTATCTCTCAAATTCTCCATATTCTCTTTTCTGCCCACACTTTCACATCCTAGTCCGTCTGTGCTTACTGTGCCTCCACACCCATTATTCTTCAAGGCTCACTATAAATATCACCAATTTACTTAGTATCCATTGTAAAGGGCTCCAGAAATAAAAAAAAAAATGAAATAATTTCTACCATCAAGGAGCTTGTAACACAGAGAAAACGAGATACGTAAACAAGTGAGTATTATAAAATCTGTAACCTGAATATAACTGGAGCACCATGGTATCTATCCTCTAGGTCCTGTTGACTCAAAGTGCAGCCTAACAGAACTATACAGTTGAAAGTAATTTAATTACCGTGGTCTCTGAGAAATCATCCATCCCAAATAGACGCGAAAAAGGAACTCCTTGAGGAATACCTTCCAACATACATTCTCACTTACTTATGTGTGTTGCTTATTGTCTGTGTCTTCCTACAAGCATGTAAATCCTGTAGAGGTAGTGACTTTTGTTTTGTTCACTGAGGTATTTCAAGAATGGAATGATGTTTAGCTCATAACAGTCAGACAGTAAATATTTGTTGAATGAATAAGTTGTCTTTCCTTTTATGCATGTATTCTGAGCAGGTACAAGCTACTCTTCAAAACTCACCACAAAAAATTCCCCAGAACCAGCCTGCAGATCACATTGCATAATCTCTCTTCATTGGATCACAGTGATAATGAATCTCTTTTATCTTCTATTAGGCAACATATGGAGTGCTGGAAAATGAGGCAGGAAAGACTTCTACAAATCTTCCAGTGTTGTTGCTTCACAACATTTGATTTATACCTATGGAATAAAGCATAATTATGTCATCATAATTACATATTATATGTGTTTATTTTCTAGCCAATTTCCCTCATTAAGATGTAAGATTCCCAAGATGCTCTGTTCAATTTTGCAACAGTTTGGGAAAATAGGAGATGGTCAAGAAGTGTTTGTTGAAAATATTTAGTGTATGAATAAGTAATGTTCTTTCAGGACCAAATTTTCAAGACTTGGAGTCTCTCTCCTTCTTTGGATAAAGTGTAGATCTAAACATATGAAGGCCTTGGAACAACTTGAAGATGGGTGTGATACATTTAAATGGTGATTACTACATTGTGCAGAGTATTATTAGATTTGATTTCCTTGAATGTCGGCATCTTCCTGGATGGAGGCAAGAATACTGCTGAGTCCACCACTAAAAAAGTGTTTGCTTTTTCAATCTCACTTTTAAAAGTCAAGTCCACACACATGACTATTGTCATTTACCCATATTGTACAATAATATGTGTGTGCCTATATACTTGTAAATGCTGTGTCAAATGCAACTAAATAAAAGACATCTCATACTACCTGAGGTCTCAAGAGATTATTGGTTTTAGAAGCAAAACATAATCTTATTTGATATTAAGAAGCAGTATTCAATAATATCAGAATTCATCCTTACTCTTTCAGATCAGAAATCCTACAAGAAAATAAAACAGAATTTCTCCTCAGCTTGATTGGCTTCTCATGATTTTAGTGAAAGTTGTGCTTTCCTTAGGCAAATAGAGAGAAGTGAACAGAAATTTCTAGTTTTAAAAAAAGATATAAATTTCTGTAACAGAAAGAAATGCAGGTAGCAGTTGAGACTACAAGTGGGGATAATCTAAACCACACAAAACAAAGGAGGCTCTACATGACCAGGGGCAAGTTTTAAAACTTCTGTCAAGTCCAGAGACACATGAAAAGATGCTCAGCATCACTAGCCATCAGAGAGATGCAAATTAAAACCACAATGAGATACCACTTCACACCAGTGAGAATGGCCATCATAAACAAATCAACAAACAAGTGTTGGAGAGCTTGTGGAAAAAAGGGAACCCTGGTGCACTCTTGGTGGGATTGCAGACTGGTACAACCACTATGGAAAACGGTATGGAATTTCCTCAGAAAACTAAAAATGGATCTGCCTTTTGGCCCAGCAATTCCCCTGCTGGAATTATATCCTAAGAATCCTGAAACACCAATCCAAAAGAACCTATGCACCCCAATGTTCATAGCAGCACAATTTACAATAGCCAAGTGCTGGAACAAACGTAGGTGCCAATCAGTAAATTAATGGATAAAAACAACTATGGTACATTTACACAATGGAATTCTATGCAGCAGAAAGAAAGAAGGAGCTCCCACTCTTTGCAACAGGATGGATAGAACTGGTAAGCATTATGCTAAGTGAAATAAGCCAGGTGGTGAAAGACAAATACCATATGATCTCACCTTTAAGTGGAACCTAATCAACAAAACAAACAAATAAGCAAAATAAAACCAAAGACACTGACATTGAGAACAGGCTGACAGTGACCAGAAGGGAGAGGGGAGGGAATTTCAGGGGAAAAGGGTGAATGGTTTTCAGGAACAAGTATAAAGGACACATGGACAATAACAGGGGGGTGGAAATGGGAGGGAGGTGGGAAGGGCTGGGGGAGTGGGCTGAGATGGAGGTAAAAGGCAGAAAGCTGTACTTGAAACAACAATTACAATTAAAAGAAAAAATAAAATAAAACATTAAGGTGATTTATAAATCAAATAATCAAGAATTACAGTCATGTAATTATTAAAAAGATGCAGGAAAAGCGTTTGGCAAAATTCAATATCAATTTATGATTTTAAAAACTCTTTGCCCTGGCTGGTGTAGCTCAGTGGATTGAGCACGGCCTGCAAACTAAAGTGTCACAGGTTCGATTCGCAGTCAGGGCACATGCCTAGGTTGCAGGCCAGGTCCCCAGTGGGGCAACTACACACTGATGTTTCTCTTTCTCTCTCTTTCTCCCTCCCTTCCCCTCTCTAAAAATAAATTAATAAAATCTTTTTTAAAAAATACTTGATTTTCTTTAAAAAAAAAAGGCCTGGCTGGCATAGCTCAGTGGATTGAATGCAGGCTGCAAACCAAAACATCACAGGTTTGATTCCCAGGCAGGGCACATGCCTGGGTTGCAGGCCATGGCCCCCAGCAACCGCAAATTGATGTTTCTCTCTCTCTTTCTCCCTCCCTCCCCTCTCTAAAAATAAATAAATAAAATCTTAAAAAAAAAAACTCTGCAGAAACAAATATAAAGGACACATGGACAATAATGGGGGGTGGAAATGGGAGGGAGGTGGGGAGGGCTGGGGGGTGGGTTGGGGGGAGGCAGAAAACTGTACTTGAACAATTAAAATAAAAAATAAAATAAAGTCTCTCGACAAAAAGAATATACAATGAAAATCTCTCAGCCTGATAATGGCTATATAGGATAGGCCAAAAAATAGATGAAAAAAATAAAACTCCCATTAATGTCTAGAAGAGTAGGGTACATCATACAGAGTAGATATAAAAATTGGATATGAATTTTTATTAAAGCCACTTTTAAAGTTTTTGCTACAGCCCTGGCCAATGTGGCCTAGTTGGTTAGAGCACCATCCCGTAAACTGAAAGGTCAAATGTTCAGTTCCTGGTCAGGGCAGATACTTAGGTGTTACTGAAGAGTAATAAAGAATTCTGCTGCTCACCACCACCCTCTAGGCAAAATTCTGGAGGCAGAGGTTTGGCAAAAAAAGAAAGGAGTCTTTTATTCAAAAGATACACAGTTTTTGAAGAATGGCAGCCTCCTGCTTCAGAGCCCATTCCTTCTGGAACATCCAGAGAAAAAAACCCTCCATCCTCTGCCAGATCATTTCAAAGCTGCACCTGGAGTTCCTTCTTCTATTTAAAATAGTGTTCTTTGGGAAACCACAGGTGGCCACTGCGTGATCACCCGAGCACGTGGCTTCTTTCCCCACCACTGTCAGGCCTCAGGCTTCTCCCTGGAGTCTGGAGGTCACTGGTGTCCTACTCACTGCACGCTGCCCTTTCTTTCATTTACTTCCCTCTGGCCCAAAACCTGCACCTCTTCCCTCTAACCATTGGCTCTCCAGTGCATTCATGCACCTGGCAAGCAGGAGCACAGAGTGACAGCTGCCCTGCTGCCACCTCTTCTCGTGCTAGGGGTAGGGGAGAGGGGCCCCAGGGCCTATCATCTGACCACACAGCTTCCAGAGCCTACAGGTCCAAGAGTACTCCTGCCCCCCAACAGGGTGAGCAAGGAGAAGAAAAACCATGATTTTCCTCACCCTCCATTTAAGTGTATTGGCCCCAAAGTCCATGCACTCCAGAAGGGGTCAGCTTTGCCAGCCAATGCTGTCTCTCTCCCAGGCTAGACTGTCAGGACAGCACCTCCCCTGCCACCATGCTCCAGAAGGGAGTAGGAAGACTTTTCCCTCTATCAGCCACCCTCTCCAGCCTGCACAAACTCCACTCAGGACCCCCTTTCACTGCACCTCAGCCTGGGGGTAGGGAAACCTGTCTCTCGCACCATGCTAGTCTAGCTTAATTGCTGGGGGCAACATGATGCTGCTGCACAGCTTCCAGCTTTTCCAGTGACTGCTCCCCAACTCCAGGGGACACAGCCTCTCCCACGTGGCCTCAGGGCCCCTCCTTCACTTGGCCCTTCCTCTGCACAGGGATCTGGACAGCTCTCCCCGTATCATGTGTTGCAGGTTTGGTCATATGTTAGACAATCAATGGAGGCGAGGCAGGTACATATATAAGGTAACAGATTGACACATGACAACCCACCAATGTTTCTCTCATATCAATGTCTTTCTCTCTCTCTCTCCCTTCCTTTGCCTTTCTCTAAAATCAATTTTTAAAAATCTTTAAAAAATAAATCCTTTGCTTTAGAATGAGGGAAAGCAGCGTTACCCACCCCATATGCCTTTTTAGGATATTAATTAATTTAATGTCATTTTTAAGAAAAAAACTTAGGAAAAACTTTTGACCTTCCCCCTAACTTCCTAAAGGAATGTAGAGAAAGAACCTGCCCCAGGAAGGGAGGTGGCTTCACAGATAACTACAGTATAATATGAATTAGTGTGGGATAGACAGGGAGAAAACTAGCAAGGCCTATTTTATCAAAGTCCTCTCTGTGTCCCATTGTTAAAAGTGGCCCAACAAACATTTGTCTACTAAATATTTGCTTTTCAATTTCCATGTGAATTTCCCCCCTGCCCTTTGAAGTCCCAACCCCTACTCTTTAGCTCATGATGATGTATAAGCCTTAATTGCAGATTTGTCCTCTGGTTTTACATTCCTAGGGAACCCCCATATGTACTTGTGTAATAAATGTAGTTATTTCCTCTCATTAAGCTCTCTCATGTCAGTTTGATTATTAGTTCATCCAGAAGAGCTCAGAAAGTTACAAGGAAAATTATTTTTCCTCCCCCACAGATTTAATCTGATGACTTCTTCTCAGATCATATTATTTTTTCAAAAAAACTGTATTCCTCCTTTTGTCCTCACCTTTTATAATACAACTTTATAGTTCTAGAGACACTACCCTGTCCCACTGAAGTTGGCTTTGACCAAATGACTTCCTTTGTCCAAAGGAATGTGGACAGAAGTGGCCCATTCTGACACTAGGCTTTAAGAGGTATCCCACATTTCTAGTTGTTTGTCCCTCACTTCTGTCACCAATACAAGGAGAACTTGCCTTACCTTGCTTGTTGGACCAAAGGAAACAAGAAATAGAGCTATCCCTGCCCTAATCAGCAGTTTGGGCCCGTGCTCACTAGTGCCAGCCTTGATAAATCAATAAATCAAAGCCCAGCTCATCTGCAGATGTGGAAAGAGGAATGAAATGTAAGCTGTGAATTGTATTCCCAATCTTGACTCCAAAAATCTTCAATAAACTTCCAAAAATTACATTTTGTTTTATGTGGCTGGATTCCTTGTTAAAGATGGAAAAGAGACTTGGATTGTGAATACGATAAAGTGCTCTTGAAAGGGATGTAGCCCACATGGACGAAAGGAATAGCCAAAATCAGGTGATAAATGAAAACAAATTGACCTATGATTTTTTATAAATATACTTTAAGGTTAAAAAGTATAATTCAGTAATTTAATGTTTCAATGAATTTTGGCTATAATTCATAATCTAGCATTCCTGAATGATTATTGAAAATTCTTATTTGTTTCTGAAAAACACATTCATTGATTTTTATAATTGTACTGCTAGGGAAAATACTAGACAATTAGATTTAGTAACAATAAGACAGAATTATGATACAGTAATTTAGCAGGTTCCTTTTTCCCATCTAAAGAATACTCACCAACTGTAAGAATTCAGCATTTCAGGAGCTAAAATCTCTTTCAGTGTTTTGAGATGAATATGAGCAGGGGCAGAGGAAAGACAGAAACAACTGAAGATGGAGGAAAGGAAGGAAGGAAGGAAGGAAGGAAGGAAGGCAGGGAGAGAGAAGGAGGGAGAGAGGAAGCTGAGTCAAATATCTACCAACACGGACTATTTGTCCCTCTGTTACTACTGACCAGCACTTTGGAATAAGGGAAGAATAACTTAAGAAAAGAAGAGGATGGTGAAAAGAATAAAAGAGAGGAAGATAAGGCATGAGGGATGCTCCAGGCAAATATAAATAAGGCTGGCATATGGTAGAAACAAGTATTTGCTGTTATTGTTTGAAACTGATCAAAATCAAGAAAAACTAAACTCCCAAAAGAATAGAATGGGAACATTAGCTCTTCATCTCCCTAACATTAGATAATTAAGCACCCTCCAACTTACCTTCCATAGACTTACTGAGGAGAGACAAATCCAGACAGCCCCAGAGCTGGAGGTGGAGCCCCAAATCCTCCAGCTCCACCCTCTGCTCTCTCCACTGGCTTTGGGAGCTTATCAAGAAGCTGGCTCAGCAGGGTAGTTCAATGAAAGAGCAGACTCACTTCCAAAACTGAGCTCCAGAGACTTCTCTTCTACCAGAGGAATTTTCTCCACCAAGAATCACAATTTTTACACAGTCACAGAGTTGTTCCATGCCCTCTTTCACTATAAATATTTGAAGCATCTGAGGAGGAGTCCCTCTTTACTAGAGCCCTGTCTATGCCTCTTTTGATTCATTCAGACAGCCTCAACATCCTCCCGAATGCGACCATGAGGGCTGGGTAGGAGAAAAGAGTTTGGAAAGAAAGTAAACAAATTCAACAGCAGATGCAAACACCTTCGATCATGAGATCTGAGAGTTGATATCAGGGTACTGGATTTCCTCTTCTCCATTTCTGCTTGGAAGTATTTTACCCCTTAAACTAGAAGGTTCATTTGCAGTATTATTTAATAAATTTCAACTCTGTTACAGAAAATAAGAAACTAGATTGAATGAATAAAGCTCACAAAATGTGATATGCACAGTTAAGTAAATACTATGAGGCAGGCTCAACTGTAGTGGACAGAACACACTGCACATTATAGATGGCCTAGACTAGAGGCAGCTAATAACCAAGGTACACTAGACATAAAACTTCTAAAGCACTGATGGTCCTAAATCTACTTTCCGTTGATGACTCCTCTCCACAATTTTTTCTGGCCAGAACTTCACATAAAATCCATAGCTCTTCATAAGGATAATTGGCAAGTTAGAGCTACTGGCCAGGCTAACTTGCCTCTACAATTTCCTATATGGCAAACATGTATATTGGCCTAGTGCACCTTCTATCTGATTGAGTTCCCCTTGGTTAACATTAATCTGCCTTAACAACCACACAATCAGCAGGGAAGGCTTTTGAAGTAGAGCCAGAGAAAGAAAGAAAAGAAGGAAGGAAGGAAGGAAGGAAGGAAGGAAGGAAGGAAGGAAGGAAGGAAGGAAGGAAGGAAGGAAAGGAAATAAATATCACATACCTCAGAATACAGGTAAGATGATACTTCCTCCCCATTTTGACCTTGTCCTAAGTGTATTAACACATCCCTTGGTTCCCCCTGCTTCTCACTGTTTGTTTTAAATTCACTCAGTAAGCCAGTAAACCATGATTTGAGCATCTTAATTTTGTCTGTGGGCCTTTTTGTTGTTCCGTGACCTCTGGTATACCTTGCATGGTAATGTACTCAGAGGCTACATTTGCATCAAGGTAATTTTTCACACAATGAAACCATATTTTATGTGCACACTGTTTTGCAGAAAAGAAGTCTACGTATGTGTTTGTGTATACCTCCTATGCTTGGCCAACAGGAGATTTCATCAATATACTAAGCTGAAAATGTCTTAAGATAGCTGAAAAGGCCCTCTAGCTTTGAGTGCTGATTATTATTCCAATCCTCCCTCTACTACCCCCACCTACTCCATAGAGCTTATATACCAACCATATTAAGGTACATGAAATTGTCTCAATCATGCCATCTCAAGGTCTTTGAATGTGGAGTTCCATAAAATATCTCAGCATAAAACATCTTTCTCAGTCTATTGAAGTTTGTTATATAAGTGGCCCAATGATGACCTCTGCATTATGGCCCCCAAGTGTTTTCTCCTTCACAGCAGGCTGATATCCATTAGCTCAAAAGCTAATTATGGCATACTCAAGTTTATACATATCCCATTGTTTTAAATATAGCCCCAACGAGCAGGTTTTGGGCCATTTAGAGCCTGCTGCTTTGCACATGAAAAATAATGGAACTGGACCCTTATATTACAATATAGACAAAAAAAACTCAAAATGGAACAAAAAACTTAAAGGTAAGACCCAAAACTATAAAACTCATAGAAGAAAACATAGGGAAAAATCTCCTTGATATTGATCTTGGCAATGATCTTTTTTGACACCAAAAACACAAGTAACAAAATCAAAAATAAACAAGTGAGACTACATCAAACTAAAAAGCTTCTGCACAGCAAAGGAAATCATTAACAACAACAACAACAACAACAAAAGGAATCTACTAAATGAGAGAAAATATTTCTAATTCATATCTCTGATAATGGTGTAACATTGCAAATATATAAAGAACTTATACAACTCAATAGCAAAAAAAACAAACCATCTGATTTTAAAATGGGCAGAGCATTTGAATAGACATTTTTCAAAAAATACATACAAATGGCCAACAGGTACATAAAAAGATGCTCAACATCAGGGATATGCAAATCAAAACCATGATGAGATATCACTTCACATCTGTTAAGAAGGCTATTATCAAAAACATAAAAGATAACAAGTATTAACAAGGGTATGGAGAAATGAGAACCCTTGTACACTGTTGGTGGGAATGTAAATTGGTGTATCCCTTATAGAAAACAGTATAGAGGTTCTTCAAAAAGTTAAAAATGGAACTAACATAAAATCTGGCAATCCCATGTTTGAGTAACCTGCGTATCCAAAGGAAATGTAATCAGAATATGGAATAGTAGATGCACGCCCATGTTTACTGCACTGCAACATCATTCATAATAGCCAAGACATGAAAATAGCCTAAGTGTCCATTGACAGATAATAGAATATTATTCAGCCGTAAAAATAAAGAATATCTTGTTTTTTGAAACAACATGGATAGACCTTGAGAGCACTATGCTAAGTGAAATAAGTCAGACAGAAAAATACAAATACAGATACTGTATGTTCTCATTTAAATGTGGATCTAAAATGTCAAAGTAAGAGAAACAGAGAATAGCATAAGGGTTGCCAGGGCTGGGTGGTGGGGGAAATGGGAAGATATTGGCAAAAGGATACAAACTTCTAGCTATAAGAGAAATAAGTTTCTGGAGATCTAATGTACAGCATGGTGACTATAATTAACAGTACTGTATTATGTACTTAAAAATCATTAAGAGATTAAATCTTAAATGTTATCGCACCCTCCCCCACAAAGGTACTTATGTGAGGAAATGGAAGTGTTAGTTTACTTGTGGTTATCATTTCACAATATACATGTGTATCAAATATCACATTGTAAGCCCTGGCTGGCATAGCTCAGTGGATGGAGCTCGGGCTGGGAACCAAAGTGTCCCAGGTTCGATTCCCAACCAGGATACATTCCTGGGTTGCAGGCCATAACCCCCAGCAACCGCACATTGATGTTTCTCTCTCTATCTCCCTCCCTTCCCTCTCTAAAAAATAAATAAATAAAATATTAAAAAAATATATCACATTGTACACCTTAACACATCTATGTTATATGTCAATAATATCTGAATAAAGCTGGAAACAATAAATAAGAAAAATGGGGTTTAGATATGTTATATAAATCATACAGCATATAAAAGTCAAAGTCAGAATGTTACATGGGCATCCATTATCCACTATTCTATACGGCACCCACACAACACAAGGAAACAACAAGGGCACAAAGCAGCCAATAATTAATTGGCAAATGAGTGGGGCAAACAATGTATAGTTGAGGACAATCTAACGTTTAATTAGTCCCTGTTACAATCCAGACTCTGTAATTCGGAGTTAAGATGCTAAATACTCATACCTTATACTCTGACTTGTATGCCAGTGGTTTAAGGGTTGATTACCACCTCCTTTAACACAGAGCCTCAATGCCTTACTTCATAAAATAAATTGCATGTGTGTCAATTTCCAAGGACTTAAAATTTAGGTCATTGCTCATTAGCACATTGGAGATTTTATCAAAAATATAAGTTCTATTAAAGGCTTCTGAATCTCAAATAGAAAAAATATCTCATTCAAAGGAGTTTCTCTGCTTGGATTCACCTTGAACTATCTATATAACAGCTCATCCTAGAGTAGTAATCACAGAGGAGTTTGTGCCACATATACTCGTTAAGAGCTACAATCAAAACAGCAAACCTTTGTTATTGCCTTCTGTTATTTTTAATGCAAATCTACCATTTATTCAACACCAAGTATTTGGCTTGACTAAGTTCTTTCTAAATCAAACCTTTACATTGTTCTTAGGAGCAAAGCAAGGAATGAAAACATTCAGTAAGCTTTAGTCTGAGGTACTTCAAGATACTGAAATAGCAATTATTTAAATACTCCAATGTCTTCAATATGAAATAGGATATATAAAGAAATTGACATTTTAATGCATGGTGAAAAGCTTAATTACTTGACAGACAAGAATGAAGAATCTGTGGGTTTCAACAGCATGCCCTAATCTCCCAGTCTACACAGGCAGATCATTAAATAAACCTACCTGCAGTTGGTTTTGCTGCTTCTGTAAAAAGTGACCAATGGTCCTGTCCTGGCTAAACCAATAATCAGCTGTGAGATTGATATAATTCCTAGGAGCCACTATCCGGTTATAACATTTCTCGCAACCTCCACTACCTTAAGAGGGCTCTGCACAATTTTTTCTAGAGCTAAGCCCACTCCTTTCTTTATGGACCCACAACACCACAACTCATACCATCAGGGCACTCACTCTACCCTGGGACTCTGGGAGGTTGGTTTTCTGCATTTCTTACCTTGATTCTGCACATGAGGTCCCTGTCTTCTTGTACTGGCTACATTTTCATGCACATATGTTTTATTTCCTAACCAGACACAGGAAACATCATAAGGCAGTGGAAGTATACAATAATATAAAAAACATGGGCTTTGAAAGCATGCAGAGCTGAGCTCAAATCCCAAATTCACAACTGTGTACATTTTTTAACCTGGATGAGCACCAGTTTTCTCTTCTATAAATAGGCCAAGAGAGGATGCTGTAAGAAAAAAAGAAGAAATGAATATAAAGTACCTTGTGTGATATTGCCTCATAGCACAAGCAGGTGTACAAGAATGTGCACATAGAGTTATTCTATATTAAAAGCAGAATGTACCATTGCTGAGCACAAGCTGCTTTTCCTATAAGGTCCTTTGCATCCTTTAGCTCACCTAGGATGGTGATTTGCACTTTCTAGGCACTCACAGCTTCAGAGCACTCTTCTTTAAATAGAAGCTATTAAGAGTCTGGTTTATTAGACTCTAAGCAATATACTTAAAGGACTTCATTAGAATATAATACAACATCTCACCAGGAGGTATAATTGTGAGGTTCCAGTGTGATTCAGGGGTTCTGGGGGAATTTTCTGGGCTAACATGGCAAACAAAGTTTTCTGTAGGTAACAGTTGGACAGGTTCATAGTTAACACTTTTAATTTAAATTTTCACAGATGTCACATACCCTCTCCAAAGGTGTGTTCTATTTTTAATTATATTTTATTGATTATATAAATAATCAGTAGTCCCAATTTTTCCCTCTTTACCCCTCTCCACCCAGCATCCCTCACTCCCTCAGGCAATCCCCACACCATTGTTCATGTCCATGGGTCATGCATATAAATTCTTTGGCTATTCCATTTCCTATACTCAACTTTACATCCCCATGGCTATTCCATAACTACATATTTGTACTTCTTAATCTCCTCACCACTTGATCCATTTCCTCACACACCCCCTCCCAACCGGCAACCATCAAAATGCTCTCCATATCCGTGATTCTGTCTCTGTTCTTGTTTGCTAAGTTTGTTTTCAGATTCAATTGTAAATGTGTGTGTGTGTGTGTGTGTATTTATTACCATTTTATTGTTCATACTTTTGATCTTTTTCTAAAGTAACTCCCTTTGACATTTCATAAAATAATGATTTGGTGATGATGAACTCCTTTAGTTTTTTCTTGTCTGGGAAGCTCTTTAGCTGCCCTTTGATTCTAAATGATAATTTTGCTGGATAGAGCAAGCTTGGCTGTAGGTACCTGCTTTTCATGACTCTGAATATTCCTTGCCAATCCCTTCTAGCCTGCAAAATTTCTTTTGAGAAATCAGCTGACAGTCTTATGGGGACCCACCTGTAGGTAACTAGCTGCTTTTCTCTTGCTGCTTTTAAGATTCTCTCTTCATCTTTAAACTTTGGTAATTTAGTTATGATGTGTTTTGGAGTAGGCCTATTTGCATCCATCTTGTTTGGTACTCTCTATGCTTCCTGGACTTGCATGTCTATTTCCTTTACCAAATTAGGGGATGTTTTTTTCATTATTTTTTCAAATAGATTTCCAGTTTCTTGATCATTCTCTTCTCCTTCTGGAACCTCTATTATTCTGGACCACTTGAAGTTGTCCCAGAGGCTGCTTACACTATCCTTGTATTTTTGCATTCTTTTTTCTTCTTGTTGTTCTGATTGGTTGTCTTTTGCTTCCTTATATTCCAAATCACTGATTTGATTCTTGGCTTCACTCACTCTATTGTTCTTTCCCTGTAAATTTTTCTTTATTTCAATTAGTGTACCTTTGTTTCTGACTGCATCTTTTTTATGCTATTGAGGTCCACACTAATTTCCTTGAGCATCCTTATAACCAGTGTTTTGAACTCCACATCTGACAGACTGCTTATCTCCATTTTGTTTAGTTCTTTTACTGGAGTTTTGATCTGTTCTTTCATTTGGGTCATGTTTCTTTGTGTCATCATTTAAATGCCTCCCTGTGTATATTTCTATGTATTAGGTAGAGCTGCTCCTTATCTTGGTGGCAATGCCTAATGTAGTAAGTGTCCCATAGGATCCAATGGCATAGCCTCCCCTGTCACCCAAGCTGGGTACTTAAGGTGTACCCTTCATGTAGGCTGAGTACACCCTCCTCTTATAGTTGAGCCTTGGTTGCTGTTGGCAGGTCAATGGAAGAAATTTACCCAGGCCAGTCAGCTACAAGGACTGGCTGTGACCATTGACCACCAACTTCCACCCTCTATGGAGGATCAGCTGTGCAGTGGCAGGGTGGTGGTACTCTGATGTGGTCTGTAGCTGTCCACTGGGTACACAGACCCTGCAGTTTCCTGGTGGTACAGTTTGAGGTTAGACTCATCTGTGTTTTGCCTGGGCCACCCTGCTAAGTTATAAGGCAATCTGAGATGTCTGTTACTTGTGCCAGGCTTGGAGATTCCCAGGTGAAGCCAAGCTGTGAGTCTAGGTTGGCTGCTGCTATTGCTGGGCCTACAGACACTTTCAAGCTGTTATCCCAGTGCTACAGCTCAGAGGGAGTGAGTCTGGGTAAGTCTGTGTGTGGGTTCTTTAAAAGGAACTGCTTGGGACTTCATAAGTTTCTTCTACCAACTCAAACCACACTGTCTTTTTAAGGCCAGAAGTTATTGGGATGTATTTCTCTGGCCCTAGAACCCTAGGCCAGGGGACCTAGTTTGAGACTGAGACTCTTTGCTCCTGAGATATCCCTCCCAAATTTTTATTCACCACATGTGGAAGGGGGGCCAGCCCATTCTGCATCTCCACACCCCTCCTACAAGGATGGATGTGGTTTCTTTCTTCCATAGTTGTCAATTTCTATTCCACTCAGTTTGTGATGGTTCTGAGTGATGGCTGCTCTATAATTTAGTTGTAATTTTGATGTGGTTGTGCAAGGAGGTGAGTGGGGTTTACCCATGCCGCCATATTGACAGGAAGTCCCTCTAAAGGTATGTTTCATAGATCTATTTCATTTATTTCCTATGCTGCTTTGGCAGAACAAAGAAACTAAAAAGTTTTTTGAAATTCACCAAAAAATAACAAATGACCCTCAACAAGAATTTCTCCATGGGAAATGGCAGGCAGAAACAGTACCTCAAATTTGGGCAATTTTAAAATCATGATCAGTGCCTTGGCCAGTGTGACTCCATTGGCTGGATTAAAGGCAACTGATCAATCTTTCTCTCTTTCTCCCTTCCTCTCTCTCTAAAAGCAATGAAAAAAAATGTCCTCAGGTGAGGATGAAGATAAAATAAAATAAAATAAAATAAAATAAAATAAAATAAAATAAAATAAAATAAAATAAAATAAAATAAAATCTCAATCAGGGTAAGAGTTAAAACAACTTTGAATTTAAGTGACAGAAAATCAACAGAGCCAAATAAAGGAGGAGGGAGACTTTTAATATGAAGAATTCTTAGTATTCTCATGAGACCCAAGGTCTGAGTTCAAATCAGTTATCTAAATACCAGCATCCCTCTCTCGATTTCTCATACCTCATCACTGCTACCCCCACATATGTGTTTCACTTCTTTCTCTTTCCTGCTGTTCATTCACTCACCCTCACTTTCACATTCTCTCAATTGCCTTTCTGTGTCTCCTGTCCATATGGCAGTAGACTTGACCACCAGGAGCTCTGAAGCAGCAGTTATCTCTGGTTATCAGACAGTCATTGAAGTTATTTTTTAGTTTTAATCCATAGTCTTAGAACAAGATGAGAATTGGCCCAGTTTTGAACAAGTGCCCAAGTCTGGAACTATGGACTGTGGCCACACTGTAAAGTCACATTGTCCACAATGGCTACTCCATGATAACCATAGAAGTGGGGATAACTCAGAAAAAGGGAGAGAAAGAGTATTCCATGCAGTGGACTTGGCCTTAGGCAGTACTCTCCAATAGGAGGCCCTTTTGATAGTTCCTCATCTGTTACATTTTACAATACAAGAAAATTCCAAAATGTCTTCACCAGCTACTAAAGGAGTGGCAGTCACCCTAACTGAGTACAGTGGTCATATGATCATACAGATATATTTAACTCTAAGGCACAGCAAAGCAATCCTGACTCTAAGATTAAATAACAGATTAAATTCTAGAGATAGTTATATAAATTTATGGTATTTCAACAAAATACTCTGAAGCCACTAAGATCATGCTTTTAAAGAAAGTGGAATGATATGCAACAATGCTCACAATAAAATCAGTGAAAGGGTAAAACATAGAGTTTATAACATGTTGAACATAGCTCAGTACAGCAACACTTATATCTGGAGGTCAGAATTATGGTGAGATTTATTTTTTACTTCATCTTCTTTCTATATTTTCTAGATTTTTTACTAAAAATATATTATTTTACAATAGGAAAATTAACAGATAAAAAGGTTTAGTACAAGGCTTATTAAAAGGGTTAACTCTGGGTCATTAAAAAGTGGGTTGCCTTGAATGCATACAGGGAGCTATGGTTCAGGAGTCCTGTGTTGTTTTTAGGATTCTCCTGCTTATCAGTGACAGTTAGCCTGTGCTGAACCCAGAGAAGATTTGTCAGGAAAGGTACTAACTAGCTGAGAGTGATGAGAATGCTGAAAGATGGAAGAACATCTGAAAATAAGTCAAGCACCCCAGTCCAAGTCCCATACATAGGCATTTTCACTTCATAGGCACGCTGCTAACCTGGCCTGCCATATTGACATTCATATCCCAGCATTTCTTTCATGGATCAATCCCAGTGGAAGTTTCTACGCTCACTATTTCCCTATTGAAACAAACAAACAAACAAAAAAAAAAACCTTTCAATATTCACCTGCTTTCCTTTTTGGTAGGTGCCACTATAGCCCCATCCTGTCCAAACCTGCTCACAAAACCAGAACAAGGAAACCACCATCAGACTAACAGGAGTGAAGCTGAAGGGCTGGACAAGGCTCCAGCCAGGTCTAATGGGTATTTATAACAGGACTTACGGTTCCCTAACCTTAAGTATCCTGACGATCAGACACTTCTCTGTGAGCCGATCTGGCACTGAGATTGGCAGTGGAACCTTAACTTTTAACCAAAAAAAAAAAAAAAATCAAAGCTACAAGCTTACAAATTCTGTGAGTCAGTAAAGTTCAAGGGAACACTCAAAATTTATAATCCAGTCTGTTTTGATAATCATAGAGTCTTACACCCTGACAGAGAAGTGAACATTTAAATGATGAAGACTCTCTTCATGTTTATCAGGAAGGACATTCTGGAGACCTTTGTCTTTCCCAATCTTTCAAACCAGAGAACATTCGAACACCAGGTCAATTATACTTCTCCCTCAGTGACTGAAACAGCTTTAAAAAAATATTGTTGCCACTGTATCAGATCAAGTGGAGAAGAGCAGAAATACGATGTGGGAGTCTCAAAAGGTATTAGACAGCAAGTTAGGTAAAAATTAAATTCCATTTGCTGGGATTCCATATAACACCCAGAGAGAGCAAAAAAAATGTTCAGTTCTCTTTATTAGTGCTGGATTTATGGTCCAAAATGAAGATTAGGTTAAGAAAAATATCAAAATTGATGGTCTAAAGAGCTCTTTAAATTCAAGAGCCCCAGCCCTGTGTTTTGGCATCTGATGCAGCCTCCCTGGCTCCAGCGTCTCTCTGGAACAACTCCGTTGTGTTTATTGCCATTGAACCAGTTTTTACAAGGCTATAGTGATCATGCCAACGCTTTGCTCTGAAAACCAGCATAGCTTTCGAACAAGTCTGAATTCCTCTGACCAGCTCTCAGGGACCTCCAAAATCCAGCCTGGCCCACCAGCTCCTCCAACACACCTCCTGCCCCTCACCTGCAATGGTTCCTCATTGCCCTACAGACATGCCCTCCCCCAGCATCCGGGCATTCTTTGTGCTGGTTCCCTCCACTCCAAGCATCAGAATTTATCCTCAGTGCCTGGTCAAGCCTTATCTCCTCTTTAAACCTCCCTCCACTCTTCCAGTCCACAAGAGTCTTCCCCTCTTTGAATTTCTGCCACGGTGCAGGGCCTGACAATTAACGTTCACTGAGAATCCACTACAGGATAGGCTCTGTACATGTTATTTTGAAAATATCTTCTTTCATTTTTTTTTTCCAGGAGAACCCTGTAAGACAATCACTATTACTTATCTCATCGTCCATGAGCAGATCTTAACACAATTTCATTTGTCTGGAAGCATGAGCTTGATGGAGCTGGTACCATGTCATTCCCCTCCCCTTGATATCTAGTGATTGGTGCCCAATAAGTATTTTGTCTCACTGACAAAACGTTAATAAACTTATAGGTCAAAGAGCTGAAGTTCAACCCTGAATCTGTCTCTGAACACCATGGCTTTGTGTGCCCATGCAGATACAGACAGGCAGTGATATATCACATGGGTGAGAATTCACTAAATACCAGTTGGTCATTTGCTATCACTCAGGGCAAAGCACCCCACAACTGCACCTTCCCTGAACAGCGCTGTGCAAGGGGAGGCAGCTCAAGGAACTTTATCATACACTGTCCACAGCAGTGTCCATACACACACAACATAAGTAAGAACACTGTGCTGGCTATACAAGTACCACTTCAGGGCGAGTCTCCCAGTCACCACAGTCCCCTTCCAAATTCCCTGCCACCCTCAAGCCCCTCCTACACAGAGGTGTTGCTGCTGCAAAATGAACATAGCCAAATTAGCTATAGGAGCCTCTTTTATATACATATGTACCTGCTTATACTCCAACACTCCCAACAGGACAAGGCAATGAATCTCCACTAAGTCACAAGTGTGACTGAATTTGCCTCTGATACACTAAAACTGCAGAGGAGTCACATCAGGTGGGACCTACTTGTCTTCACTGGCACTGACCTATAGTGACAAATATGCACGCTAGCTCCTCATTATTTGAGGGTCTGAATGCTCAAGTGTCTTGATAAAAGGCATAGATACTCACTCATGTGGCTTCTGAATCATGACATCTTAATGGTCTCCAAGTGAAATTAAATTTAGAAATTATTAATGTCCTATATAACTCCTTTAATCAAAGGATAAATCAAAATCATATGCCTTGTGCTTTCAACTCAAAACAGAGAAGACTCATCCAAGCCTAGAGCCCTGTGTTTTAATTTAACATGTCCAAGAACTTGCAGGATCTAAGAACGTTTCATCTGGCCCCTTGGTTCATGGTACTCACCCTAATAAATAGAGATTTTCTTATTAAAAATAATGACTCTTGTCTGAGAAAGTTTACTAGATCAGTATTCATGAATTTGTTAATTATGCATCCACAATTTAACTAGACAGAAGCATTGTATTAGGCACAATGGAAAATGAAACAATGCGTCGGGCTTAGTTGCTGCTTCTCAGCATTTGGGATGTAAGAGTGCTGTGACCATGGTAGCTGAAAGGCCTCTAGGAGAACTGAAATTATGAGAGGTGTTGAAATGAGGAAGGAGACAATACTTCCTGCCTGTCTAGCCCGCAGGAGCAGTCATAGTTCCTCTGAGCTTAAGTTTAAATGGTTTACATATTGACTTCAGTCATTTCAAATACTGAAGGGCTCCCCTCATTCTGTTATGTATTTTATTTCATCAGAAGTTGTATTATTTATCTCTCTCCCCCACTAGACTCCCATGTGCCAACTGAGAGCTGAGATGAGGTTTATTCACATTTGTTTCTTCTCATTCCCAGCATTGTGCTAGCACCATGCATGTGTCTCTTAGTTAAACTGAATTTATGGGAAAAAGGACAAGAATTTTATTGAAATAAATAGTTAGGGCCTATGGAAGCCTAATCTATGCTGAACACTGCACTAGATATTTTACATACATGAGCCTAATCTTCACAACAACTTCAAATGTTAGGGTTTTGACAGATGAAGAAACAGGCTTGAAGAAGTTGAAAAGTGGCCCAAAGTCACACAGCTGCCAGTAGTAAAACTAGAACTCAGATCCAGAGATGTCTTTCCGTCTATACCAGGCCGCTTCCTTGAAGAGAGAAACCGAGAAACAGTGGCCCCTTGTACAAGACAGCGGAGGGCCTTCCTCTCCCCATCCCCACCACGCCCTGCTGCGCGGGCTCTCCAGGGCTATGCTCAGCCCGTCACCACGGCGGAAAGAGCCTGTTGCACTGCCTGCCCTGTTTCAGCACTCCTGTTCCCCTAGGGCAGCAGCTGCGGCAACTCCAGCTGCCAAAGTTTTTAAAAAGAAAATGAAATTAGAGTGGAAATGTGGGAATTCCCGTGCCATGTGGCCCCTGCAATGCTCCATCTGTCAAGACTCAGGGAGAGTCGGTTACACAGACTTCAGAAACTGTCATTTATTTGATGGCTTTGCATTCTTTCTTCTGGGAAAACCCATTGCTGGGCTGAAGGAATTACCAATTCCATCTTCTCCTTGCCCTAAACTTTGCAGCAAAAAGCCTTACTGTCCAACTTCCTGCAACAGCATAATTAAAATTTCCATTCCTAGGCCATCTTTATTTACAAGCTACAAACCATACTTACAAAATGGAAAAGTATTTGCTTTTTTAAAAATTTTGTGAGTTATGCCATCTTACAAGAGTCCCCAAGAGATGTTGAAATCTAAAAAGAAAATTGCTTTCTCTGAGATTTTTGCAGAGACATCATCACTGGATACTTAAGTTAGGGTCAGCCTAGCTATGGTCAGCCTAATACAAATAATCACATAATTCCATTCTCTCGGCCCCAGCACAGATTTTAGGAGCTTTTCTAACTTAACAATAAAAACCACCAAAATCTTTAGAAATCAATAGGCCTCCAGTGGAGCAATTTAATTGTTGCCAAACCTATAAGGCTACCCACTATAGTTTAAAATAATAAAAAATAATCAGGAGGAAAGGTTACTTCAAACCACCTTCCTACTTTTGCAGGGTCCTAATTATTGTATCTATATTTTATCCAAATAAAGAATGGTTCAGTGCACATATGTCTTAGAATTAAATTAAACTCATTGTTGTAACTACAATCATGAACCATATAACAACAATTCCATTAACGATGGTCCACAGATATAATGGTGGTCCCATAAAATCATAATGAGGATGAGATTCCCATAAGAAACAGTGGAATATGTGGTTCAGGAGAAATTTTTTTTCTCTGGTGGGGCTTGGTAATAGAGTACCTCTCTCTCAAAGCACCTCAATTTTGAGGGCACAGATTACATCCCAGTCAGCCGCTGACCTGTTTCAGCACAGAGGAGTCTGCACACTCAGCACTACTTATTCACAGGGCATGAAAGCCCTCCCAGATCTAACCTGATGATCTTCAGAGTACATTGCTGTACATTCTTTGTTGAGGACCTAAGATCCTGTGCAAGGGACACGGGTCCACAGGAGCTACCTTAACAAGTGTTGAGTGTCACCACCACTTGAGTGAAAGCTCTCTGTGATCAGGGTGGAGCCAGTCTGTCCCCATACTTTGGACAAATTTTCAGTTTGTAATGATAAAGCACAGATAAGTTTTATTCCTTTCATCAACTTCAATGCCAGAGAGTGCCCTGTGTGTCAGAGAGGGTCAATGGAACCAAAACCAAATTTCCAAAGTCAGAATATTGAGTCCTCTGTTATATACCCCCACCATGTTAAACCTGTTTTTGTTTACCATTACCACAAAATTCCTAATCTGACCACTGCTTCAACATAAAACATTGAAAGCCGCACTGCCATGACCATCAGCTATGTTCCTTTATCTCTCCATCTTGGTTTCTTTTTCCTACTGATCGTCAGACCACCCTTCAGACACTGATTTTTATGGTGATCTGTGCCTTCCCCAGCCAGTCTCTCCTCATATTTCCGGTCAACCCAGCCCCCATCCCTGTTCATAGAGCAGCACTGACAGCTTCCCTGTTGTATTTCTGGCCCTGTCAGAAGGGAGCAGGGGACAGTGTTGATAAAGCCTACAGTAGAGGACTGTAATGTCCTAGGCCTTCCCTTCCACTCACCATTGACTCACCCAGAGCAGCTTCCAGCCCTGCAAGCTCCATTTGTGGTAAGGGCCCTATAGAGGTGTGCCACTTTTACCTTTTATACCATATTTTTTAAGTTCTTAATTTTATTTATTTATTTATTTATTTTGATTCCAGAGAGAGAGGAAGGGAGAGAGAGAGAAGCATAGATCAGTTGCCTCCCATACACGTTCTGACCAGGGACAGAACCTACAGCCTAGGTGTATGCCCTGGCTGGGAATTGAACCCACAAACTTTGTTTACAGCATGACATTCCAACCAACTGAGCCACACTGGCCAGTGCTTTTATACCATATTTCACTGCACCTTTTCTATGTTTAAGTACATTTAGAAACATAAATACTTACCATTGTATTTACAGTTGCCTACAGTATTCAGTACAGTACCATGCTGTACAGGTTTACATCCTAGAATGATAGGCTGGACCACATAGTCTAGACATGTAGTAGGCTATACCATCTATGCTTGTGTACGTGCACTCTATGATGTTGGCACCATGACAAACTTGCCTAGTAATGAATGGGTTTCTCAGAACACATCCCCATCATAAGCAACATGTGATTGTACAGTAGTCTCCCCCCTTATCTTCAGTTTTGTTTTCCACAGTTTCAGTCATCCATGGTCAACCATGATCTATAAATAGTATACAGAAACTTCCAGAAATAAACAGTTCATAAACAGTTTTAAATTGTGTGATGTTCTGAGTGGCATGATGAAATCCCATGCCATCCTGCTCTGTCCCACCAGGAATGTAAATCATCCCTTTGTCCAGACTCTCGATGCTCTCATACAGTCCCTGCCCATTAGTCACTGGGTAGCCACCTCGGTTATCAGATCAAATGTCTCAGCACTGCAGTGCTTGTGCTCAAGCAACCCTCATTTTACTCAGTAATGGCCCCAAAGTACAAGAGTAGTGATGTGGCAATTCAGTCTCAGGCATGCACTGGGGGTCTTGGGATGTATCCCCCACAGATAAGGAGAGCTACTATGCTTTTTCTCCCCTCTCCTTCATACCGGCATAAAGAAAAGAGTATAGATTCTTCACAATTCCTGATAATATGAAAGAAAAGGTATTGACTAATTATACCTAAGACTTTTCCAGTTGTTTTGATTTTCCATACTGGATTCACAAATCTCAAAGTACAGCTTTAGGGTCTAACAGACCTGGTTTAGAGTTGACAGGTCCACACCTTTCCCAACTGCATCAAACTCTATAAAGTTACTAAAATTCCTGGAACATAAGTTTCTTTACCTAGATAATGAGGACAATTAGACTCTTCTGCAGGTGATGCTGATCAGCCAAAATGAGAAAACATTAGTAAAATACCTCACGTAGTATCTGCTATATTCTACTCTCAATAAATAGAATTTTCCCTTCCAGCGCAGTGCTCACTCCTGCATTTCTGCTTCATTTCAACATGGCAAGGTTTTTTTAAAGTGACACAAAGCAAAAGCATATTTATTCTTTTTTTCTCTTTTCTCTTTGAAATATTCATTTGGTGAAAAAAAGATGCTGTGATGCATGCCTGCCATGTTCCCTTTCATGTAATAACTTAGGCGATTTTCTCAGCAATAATCATGTCAAAACATTAATGAATAACTGCCATGGTTCTGTTTGTTGACATATTTAAATAAAATGTCACATGAATGTAAAGTAAATTTTCATATCTTCTGGTGAATGATGCAACAATGAGGATAAGCTTTCAAATAATACAAAGGGAAAAGGAATACAAAATTACTTACTTTTAATTTTTCCCTTCCAGCCAGAGAAAGGCATTAATCAAAGTATTAAACATAAGAAAAGAGGAACTCTGAGTCAATTATTGAGTATCTGCAGTTGCATAATTGCATAGTTATGCACTGAAGAGAATCTTACATTCAAATTTATTTATAAAAAGCGATTACATGGTGAACTAGGGGAAAAATGGGATTTGGTCTTGCTTCTTCCATTAACTCACTTTATTATTTGGAGGAAATTGTTTATCTTGCTGAGGATCAAGATAGAGTTTGTGTCAATCTACAGCAACTGTCCACCTACTACAGCCCATGAGTCAAACCCTGCACACCTCCTGTTTTGTAAATAGAAGTTTATTGGAACACGACCACCCCCATTCATTCCATATCATCTGTGGCTTGTATTGCATTAGAACAGCAGAGTTGAGCAGTTGCAGCGGAGACCACATGGCTTATAAAAGCTAACAAGCTATTTGGTCATTACAGAAATTTTCAGTTTTGATAAACTTCTATTTGATAATTTGTATGGTTTGTGTCTTTGTATGCTGTTTAAGAAATAACCTACCCCAAGGTCAGAAAGTTTTCTTTTATGTTCTCTTCTAGAAAGCCTAGAATTTTAGCTCTTACATTTATTTCTTTAATTCATTTCAAGTTAATTTTGTTCATAGTGTATATTAAGAACTAAGCTAAATATTCTGGAATATAGATATTCAGTTATTCCAGCAACACTTACTGAAAATACTTTTCTTTCTTATTGAATTGCTTTGGCACCTTTGTTAAAAATTTATTGCCCATATATTTGTGGTCTATTTCTCAACTATCTACTTTGTTCTGCTAATCTGTATATTTTACCATATGCCAATAGTATATGGCATGTATTATTGTAGAATTATAGAAATCCTTGAAATCAGATAAGGTGAGTTCTACAACTTCCTTCTTGTTCAGAATTGTTTTGGCTACTTTGAGTCTTTTGCATTGTCATGTAAACTTTATAATCAAGTTGTCAAATTACAAAAACAAACTTGCTGTCATACTAGAGAGGACTGCACTGAGTCTATTTTGGGTAGTTTATTCTGAGTCTTTCAATTTAAGGAGAAAGAATATCTTAACAATATTGAGTCATGAACATGACATAAATGTCCATTTATTTATATCTTTCAATTATTTTAACATTTTTATGGTCTTCAACGTACAGGTCTTTTACATACTTTGTTAAATTTTTCCCTAATAACACCATGTTTTGGGATGCTATTGTAAATATATTTTTGTTTGTTTTTCATTTATAGATTTTGGACAATATATAAAGAGACAATTTTTTTGTATATTGACCTTGTATCCTGTGTCCATGATTTTTTTTCAATCACTTAGGATACTCTATGTACACGATATGCCATCCTTTAGTAAAGACAAATTTACTTCCCTTCCAAACTGAATGTATTCTATTTCTTTGTCTTGCTTTATTGCATTGATGAGAACCTCGAGTACAATGCTGAAAGAAATGAAGAGACCAGGCATTCTTGCTTTGTTTCTGATCATAGGAGGAAAGTAGTTGGTCTTTCACCATCATACATAATGTCAGCCCTTTATCATTTTGAAAAATGTATCTTCAATTCTCTGTTTTCTATGAGTGTGTAATAAGAAGGGTTGTTTAATTTTGTCAAATGCCTTTTTTCTACATCTAATTACTTGATCATATGGATTTTTTAAATATAAATCACCTAAAGCAAAGTCAGCAGTAATCAAAGCTGAAGACTCAAAATTGTCATTTCCCCACCATAGAAGATCAATTTTAATGATTTCCTGTAGAAATAACTTGATAACACCATACAATATACAAGAGTTTCAAACACAAAAGACTGGCAATGCTCAAGGAAGACAGAATTTCTGGGCAGACTGTAAGCTCACACATACTTCTTGTAAAAATTTAGTGTTTGGAAATCATCTACCTAAAACATTCCCTAGCACAACCACTAACATTGTAGGTGAGACATCTTTAACTGAGCATACAAAACCCTATGGCTTAGCCATTTCATTACAAAACAAGAAAACAGTAACAGTTCTCACAAGAAATGGCAGAAACTTGACTCTTTAAGTCCTAGCTGACAGAGTATTCATATTATAAAACTCATTATTTCCGACATAACTCATGCCTCTATAATACATGGATCATTAATTACATTGGGTTTGGATAACAGATTAGTTATTATCATTCCATTGTTATCTTTTTCTTTCCCTGCGATGACAAGGTTACTTTCAACAACTGTAAGGATAGAGCATTCCATTTTAACCTCAACTGTTAAGGTTGCTAGTTATCAGGGCTACAGCAACCCTAAAGTCATTAGGGTCCAAGAGAAACAAAGAATGCTAAGGATGGAAAAATCTATTGCAATGTCCTCATTCAGATGACAAGAGACTGAGCCTTAGAGAGAATTCTGTGACTCTCCCAAGGTCACACAAACAGATAATAACAGAGCCAGAAGTACCATTCAGGTCCCCAAATTCTGAGGCCAGAGCTCTTTTCTGAAAATATTGTAAGGTTTCTACATTTAGTTTAACCTTCTGTCACTTTAAAGACAAAATGTTATTCTACTTATAAATTTGTCTATGTAGTACAGTACTTTGAAATATCTCAAGAGATTTTACAAAACAAGCTTTAAAAAATACAAGTAGCCATGGCCGGGTGGTTAGACTGTCACCCCATACAACAAAAGGCTGTGGCTTCAATCCCCAGTGAGGGCACATACGGGAGGCAACCCATGATGTCTCTCTCTCACACTTCTCTCTCTCTTCTTCCCCCTGACCCTCTCCCTCTCCCTCTCCCTCTCTCTTCCTTTCTCTCTCAAATCAGTAAACATATCTTTGGTGAGGATTTTTTTTTAAAAAGTACATGTAGTTCCATCCAAATAAACACAAGGCCCTAAGAATCCTAGAAAGTTTTTCTTTGTATGGAAATATAATGAGCTTATCCTATTTTTATAAATAACCCTAGACACCTTTTAGAATGTATTTATTCTTGGCTCATGAGTCCCTTATCTATTAAAATTCAAATTTCTATTAATATAGACTAGCTTTTTTGTTTTTGTTTTATTTTGTTTTCTCTGTTATTATCGCTAATTCTTATTGCTTTTCTCTCCCTCCCCCCACCCCCTTTTCTCTGACAGGAGATGGTGTAGAATCCAATTAAGTATACTCAGGTGATTTAGATTATGTGTTTGATTTTCCTGGTCACTAATATATAACATGAAAATCCATTATTGGATTGTAAACTATATCTTAAAGTCAAAAGAATTCTCTTCAATCACAAGAAAGGTATTGGGTATGGTCTTGGCCTGGGTCCTCTAAAAATTCTGGGTCCTCTGAGGCAAAAATTAAAATGTTAACACTTCATTTGGAATGCTTAATTCTAAAATGGTTTGAATAAAGAGAAAAAGGGAAAGAAAACAAGGGATGATACAATACAAAGGGATGCAGTGTGTTACCATGCTGGCCACATGTCACAGCAAGTGAGAAGACACATACACACATATTCCCTCAGCACATGAGACTTCTCTAGAAATATGCAAGGAACATCTGAGCAAGAATAAGTTCTATTTATTGAACACATACTAATAAAAGAAGTTAATAGCTATATTGTCTCAAAGGAAATAAAGTTCAGGAACTTCTGAAGTTCACTGTTCTTTCTAATATATTTCCCAGTGGATAATAATGTTCAGAGTTAATAATGGTGACATAATGGAAAGCAAACAGACTGATAAAAATTGCCAAAATATCATTTTTTATTTTTATAAGAGGAATATTATATGATTGATTTGATATTCAAAGGACATATTGGGGAAATTAGGATTTTTCTCAACTTCAACTCGGAAACTTCCGGCATGAAATATGTAAGAAAAATACTACTGAGGAATTTTAAATTGAAATCTTTCTTTTTGATCTAAAAACTTCTCTTGATTGTAGCAATAAATATTCATAAGCTTTGGGAAGCCTAATACTTACTGGGTTAATTTTTTTTTAACAAGTGCACACTTTTGGAGGAGTTTTCTTTGCCTCAGCTTTCTTCTCTTGAAATACCACCACATGTACACATCTTCAAGGCAGGGCCCCTAAAGCATGTTAACAGAATGTGACCTCTCCCCACCACATATTGCAGATAATCAGATGAAGAAAACACAGCTAACACTGGAGGGACTTGTCTGGGGACAGATCTGAGCCAATCTCATTTTCTCCTCTAGGGAATTGTAACTGGACCACTGAGAAATGGGTCCTTGGACTTAGCTGTTAGACCTTGCGTATCCATGGGTATCTGGAGCCAGATAGTCTTGTTGGGAAGGTCTGACAAACGAAGTAAAGGAAAGTCTCTTCCACCAAAAGAGACGAATGAAGCAAAGGCACAGAGAGGGGTGACTACACCAGCCTGCAAAACATGAGAGATGGGAACAGTGCTGCATCTGCTCACACAACTTTCAAAGTTCTGGGACTAGCCCTTTATGTGCAAGCAACCACACAGTCTGTCTTCTAAGCCAGGTGTATTAGTTCCATAGGGCTGCCCAATTATCCCAGTCTTGATGGCTTAAAATAACAGAAATTTATTTTCTCACAGCTCTGGAGGTCAAAAGTCTGAAATCAGTATCATAGCAGCAGCAGGGCCACACTCCCTCTGGAGACTCTAGAGAGAATCTGCTCCTTACCTCTCCCAACATCTGGTGCCTGCCAGCAGTCCTTGGCTGGTGGCCACACCACTCTAACCTCTGTATACCAAGTCTCCATCTGCCTCCTTCTTATTAGGAGACTTGTGATTGCATTTAGGGCCTATTGAGATAAGCCAGGAGAGCCCCTCCACACCAAGATCCTCAATAATCACATCTGCAAAGACTGTTTCTTTATGAGGTAAAACTCACAGGTTTCAGGGATTAAGATCTACCTGATATTTGAGGGGAAACATTATTCTACCTACCACATCAGTACATTTTTGACCATGAAAGGAGAGACCAATTTGTAATTCCTTAAGGATAAAAGACAAAATCTAGGTGTGTCCCAAGCAAACAGGATGCAAGTCTTCAAACATGGCCTAGAGCACAGGTGGCAAACACAAGGCCTGAGGGCTGAATCCCACCCTCCACCTTGTTTTTCATCCTGCCCAGCACCTTGTTTCTACCCAGCAGCAGCACCGAGCTCTCCCCTAACTGTTAAGAAGTAGTTACATTTATACAGCCCTAAAATTACATTCAGCCCTTTGAAGGCAACCTCGAAGCTGATGTGCCCCTCCAGTGAAAATGAGTTTGACACCCCTGGCCTAGAGATAACTTTGTAGCCCCTAGGACATAACAAATCTCATTATCTCACCTCTGCACTGATTATAAATGTTCTCCCTGAAACTGCCATAGCAAGTAAATACCAAATTCACTTTCCACCCCTGAGTTCCATAAGAGATTACCAAATCCTTCTAGTATATTCTCATTTGTGTTTATAAAACTAGTTACAGGAATTTTTGTGCTTTACAATCTAATGAACCCTGGTTAAGATAAAGGCCAAAATTCTGAAGAGTCAACTATCATTGCCTCTCCCATTTTTAAATATGTGGTGCCCTCCTTGAATGAACCCACATATTAAGCCCTGCCTACATAAACGGTAAATGGCAGGCTTAAATCTCTGTTTAACAAATTTAAAAAATAAATAAATCCTCCAAGTGTCAATAAGTCCTCCAGGTATCAGCAAGCAAGAGGGAAAATCTGTAATGACAAAAAGATGTTCTGATATTCCATGAAATGATACCCTCTTGCCACCTAAGCTAAGGTCACCTTCATTGGACTACATGAAAAGCCAGTCATTTTCACTTCTGTGACTGTAACATGGTAAAACAAAAGAAACTATTTTGTGTCATGTTACTTATTTTTGCAATAATTCAATTATCACATTCCATCACCCATAAGTACATTCGAGCATCTTTCGAGTCACAAATGAACAAATACCACTTTCTGGGAAAACTGCAAATAACATTCACACCAGAGGAGATGTAAGAGAAATCACAGAACACAGAAACAAAAGAAAGCTTTTATCTATATTCCCACAGCTTTTAAAACTAGGGTTACATAATATTTTCATTACCAACACAATTGTATACAGCCTGGCACAGCACATACTACTTGAGTGGTCACTAAAATGATTGCTTGTAATTCAAAGAGCCATTCCAATACAGTTTTCTCATTAAGATTACTCTGCTCTCATTAATGTTTCATTTTTAGGGCTATAGCATAGCAAAAAGATATCCCTTCCCTCTTTCTACTATCAGGCTTTGCATTCGTTTGATATAAAGCACCATTCATGACTCATCTTTCCATGTTTTTTCTCACTTCTTTCTTTGCAACAACACAGGTTAGGACTGTTGGGTAATTAAAAATAAATTTAAGATACTATATCCGTGCCACAGTTTCCGCTGAACCACCCAAAAGTTGTCATTCACAGAAAGCCACATTATTCTGATAAAGTCAAGATATCTTTAAGAAAAAAATAGAATAGGGGCTTGGTAAAAAAATAATAATAATAATAACTGCTTCTTTTCTTGATAATATAATTTGAAACATATTTCTTGAGCCCACTGAACACTAGACACTATTCTAAGACAAAGTCTCTACCCATGAGGCATTTGCAAAAACCTAGAGGAAACAGGAAAATCTCAAAAAATAAATAAACAAAATGTATTGGGTTGTCAAATCTCCAAAACAGAAGACTATGGATTTTTGAGTACCAATGACTCCTCAGTCTTTAAAACATATTAAGGACTCAATAAATAATTGTCAAATTAATGTAAGTTAAGTAATACACCATGCACAATGTTATATGACAGTTGCCTTTACAATGATTCAGAAATGTCTGTGGAAGATCAGAGATGGGGAAAATTACATTGGGTTGGGGAAATGCAGGCAGGTGATATTAGGGAGGGAGAAGTCAAAACTGAATCCTAAAGGGCAGGTGAAACTTGCATAGTGGTACAGAAGAGTCTAGGGGAAATATGCAGTCGTATTCAACAAATGAAGGAGAGGCTAGCCGTGCTCAGTCCAGATAGGGAGTATAACAGATGCTAAAACAGGAAACAACAGTTGGAAAAAGATTGTGTCAGTCTTTCCAAGTACACATAGGGGTTAGGATTTTCTCCTATGCTACAGCGGTGAACCTATCAGCCAGGCAGGGAGTAAGGAGACCTGGGTTTTAAGTCCCTATTCATTCACTAACAAGATGTAGAAATTGAAGCAGTTCATTCAACCATAGTTTGATTATCTGCATTAAGAAACAATGAACTAGAAACTGGCTTAGGGCACTGTTTCCCAGTCTTGTTGAATATGGAAAAAAAATTTACAGTAGAAAATAATGAATTACTTGAATATTTTAATTGTACTTTTCAAGAAACACTGATTGAGAAATATGTAACAATGCTTTTCAACATATGCTTTACTCTATTGTCAAAGCAGCATCCACATATTCATTTAAAGGGCTTATCTCATTAGGTTTTTAATTTGCGTTTTCCTGATTAGCAATGAGATTGTGGATCCTTTTGTGTATTTGCAGGCTTTTTTTTTTTAGCCTTCTTCTATGAACTGCCTATTCATGTCTTTTGCCAACATTTCTATTGTGTTGTTTTCTTATGATTGACTTGGATATTTTCTGTATTCTGCACAGAAAATCCTTTTCAATGTTTTCCTTTGCAATTTTTTTCTCCAAGTTTGTGGATTGTTACTTTTACAATGATCTTATAATGAAAAGAAATTCTTCATTTTAATGGAGTTAAATTTATCATTCATTTCATTTATGGTGTGTACCTTTTGTTCCCTTAAGCAATCCTTCCTGTCCCAAAGTCATAAAGGTATTCTGTGTTTTCTACTAAAGGCTTTAAAGTTTCCCTTTCCTGCTTAAGTCCACCTGTCATATGCCTGTTACAGTATGAGATAGGTATCCCAGTTGATTTTTCCACATAGATAACTATCCTACATAATTTTTGAATATTCCATCTTTCCCCCACAGATTAGCAAACTCACATGTGTCTGCTTCACAGATGTCTGTTTGCATGGGTGTGTTTCCACATTCGTTATTCTCTTCTGTTGGCCTAGTTACTTACATCTCTGCCAACCCCCTGTCATTGCAATGACTAGAGCTTTATGATGAATCATGATGTCAGTGAGGGCAAATCCTTCAATGTTTCCAAGTTTTATCAAATGTTGTTTAAAATGCACAAAAGTTCAGATACCTGTAATATTTGCCTCGCCAATAAGCGTAACATATCACCTTCTCCCTCGGCTTAAACATTTTGTTGGGAGTGGAGATAATGAGCCAAATTGCTAAATTTAAACATATAATAATTTATAAACAACTGAAAATTAATTTTAGTGCATCTCCTGAGAATTCTTTTGCTACCCACATAATCAGAATAAAAAAGAAAAGCAAAAGCCAGATTACTTAGATACATCTCAGCCACTTACATGAGAGATACTCCAAAAAGTAAGTCTAAACCAGGAGGAAGTACACCACCTTTGGTGACAAGAAAAGTTTTATTTACCTTGTCATCTTGGTGATGAGTTCAATAAATGCTGAGAAAATTTTGAAATGACCAACATCTCAAAAATGATCCTATTTTTAAGAAAAACTGCCCAAAGATTACCACACAACCTGAGCTGCTGAAGGTGCAACATGCGGAATGCTTTTTAACCATGTCACTTCCATGGAAATGCATGAAAGATATTACTGGAAAACAAAACCTTGAATAAGGTTCTGGATTATTCTACTATACATGCCATACTCTTTCAGTCCTTCTGCTATGATTTTTTTTTCAAATAACATGCCTCTCCACTCATTCAAGTGCCACATTTTTTTCCTAAAGATTACACAGGGAAAGGAATTATAGTTGAACACATAATTCTACTTGAATAATCAAGCTCATTTGGAAAGTCATTACTAATGTCTGCAGCTGGGCTGGAAAGGCATTACTGGGCTCACAGCTACAAGAGCGTAAATGTCAGCAGGAGAACACTCGGATCCCGGGGAACATCTTCCCCTCACAGCAGCTCTCTTGGTTAAATGGAATGTTGTACTCTAAACTAAATTACTTCAAGTCTATTTGTGAAACTCAGTTGGATATGTGTTTCTTATACAAACAACGGCTGGAGATAAATCTGCCAAAACTGGCATGGTGATTTGTATTTTTAGTTATGCAAAACTTTTAGACCCAGCAATGGAATCCAAGAAAAATGTTATTTTAGTTCCAAAAATTTCCTGGATATTTTACTGAATATATTATCATGTTTAATACATATATTGACTATTGGTCTCTTGGTAGTGCAGAAATTATACTCATTTCTCTGAACTGTCCCAAGTGACCAACTTACTTCCAGGGCACTTTAGCTGCTCCCAAGTAGAAATTGGTAACGAGGGAATTTAAATAAGCTGCCAAAACTCTTTAATATTGAAGACAACAAATAAGGCACAGTAAGGCCTTTCCTCAAAGGATCACGGCTTAAACACAATTAGAAAAAAAGGAAATGGCTTTCTAATGTTTTCACACATTTGAGGAAGGGCATAGTTCAACAGTTTGTGAGCTATAGATGAGGCAGCGCATCACCAGGGCTTCACCTATAGAGATGTAAGGATAAAACTTGGAAAACTATTCAAATAATATTGGTTTCCATTTAAAGGATGAAGGGAGTATGCACAGTTGTGGCAGGCAGAAGTAAGGTCTTAAGAATTTCAAAGGCCTGTGGTATAGGATACAACCACTGCATTCTCCTCAGATAATTTTTTTAAACCTCACTCCACAGCCTTCAGTGTATTTATCTGAGAAACTCCATCACCTGTATCCCCACTGGCCACTTCTAAAGCAACTTTTATCAGTGCTGGCCCAAGGCAGGCCCAGGTATTATTCAGAGAGAACAGAAAATCCCACAGCAGTGTAAGTGACATTGAAAGCAGCAGCTGTATATACTTTTGAAATTGCTTTCTGCTCTGGACCCAGCTACCTGATAGGAGAAAAAGAGAGCATTTGCTATTAGGTGTCAAGTGTTCTCCTGGCTATAGGTAATCCTTTCAACATTGCATCCGATTTGATAGATGGGAGAACTAAGAGAAATCAGTGCATTGGTCACCCCTTATGCCCCTCCTTCCTATGATGAATGGTGGGTTTGCTGTTTCAGCCCCTGTTTCCACCCCCTCCCTGTTCTAGCATGCCAAAGCAGATAAGCCAGAAAATTGTATTTCCACAGTTCTCTTGCAGCCAGTATTCTTCATGTTATTCCACTGCCACCAATCAGATATTCTTGTGTAAGACCTTGATTCAGAACTAAGTCACTTGGATAGAAAAGCACTCACCTCAGACTTGCAATGACCTCGGATGGATTTACACAAAGCAAGGAAAGCAAGGAAAGCAAGGCAGGGGTCACCTGTTTGCCTGGCACTGAGGCTGGCAGAGAGGATGAGCTCTGGCATCAGTAACTGTGGTAACTGCGTGAGCAGCAAGCAGAGGCAGCCGCTGCATCGGTGGGCTGGTCCTCCACTGTGGCTCCACCAGGAGTGCAGCCAGAGTGGGCTTCTTCAGAGCTCTCCATGAGCCCTTAAGTTCTTTATTTACTTCTCTGAATAAATGCTCTTCTGCTTAAACAAGCCACAGTAGATTTTGTTATGTGTATATTAAAACTCTGACTGCTAACGTATCTTTGAAATCTATGAATATTCTAGAGGTAAACAGAAAAGAATCACTGAGTGAAATAATCCACTAGCACTCTGAAAATTAACCATGGATTAAGAATTAAGCCTTGCTTTAAAAAAAAATTGGTTTACAGAGCTATGCAAAAATATCCATAAATTGGACAAAAGAAACTTTGCCTCAGATGCCAATTAAATACAGCAATCTTAAAATTATAAGCAAATTATATTCCTAAATTAATTTGCAGTGGAATGATTGTGGCCTTGATAGTGTTTGTATAGAACATCAGCAGCATTCTGAGGGGTGACTTAGCTCCTACATCGTCTCAGAAAACAGTACACAGGTTTCACTGGAGCAGCAATACCGCAAAATCGCCCTTTAGAAAAATAAATAAAAAACTATCTCATTATGAAACTAGTGCGTATTTAATAGAAAGAAATTAACTAAGAAACATTTAATTTAGTGTGAATGCTGGTTCTTAAGGGGACAAATGAGTTTCATTAGATGAAGAAAACTTAGAAATTGTTACTGAGCTTCTCAACAGAATATTAGAAGTCCTGATACTGATTAATTGTTACATCTAATTTTTCTTCAGAGAATTATGATCTCACCTTTAACAGGAACCTAAACAACAAAACAAACAAACAAGCAAAATATAACCAAAGACACTGAAATAGAGAACAGGCTGACAGTGATCAGAGGGGAGGGAATTTCAGGGGAATTTCAGGGGAAAAGGGAAAGGGTTTACAGGAACATATATAAAGGACACATGGACAAAAACTAGGGGGGATAGAAATGGGAAGGGAGGTGAGGAGGGATGGGTGGGTGGGCTGGGATGGGAGTAAAAGACAGAAAAACTATACTTGAACAACAATTAAAATAAAGTTAAAAAACATGTCTTTTAAATGAAAAAAAAAGAAAATTATGACATCCCTTTCCTAAGTATATGCACACTAACATTATACACAACTTTTTAGCTATAATCAGTGACATTTTAGGACTCATAAGTGCAAGAGCAAAGTGGGGGCCAAAGAGGTAAGAAAGGAAACTGTTTCTTAAGCAACTGTTAATCCAAAAAAGAACAAAGGTATAAATGTGCCCTAAGGGGTTAATTCAGCAAGCTTGGAATGCTCAAAGCCTGCACATTCTAAACAAAGTACTGACTCTTCACTGGTTTCTGGGAAGCAACCCCTAGGCCCTTGGAATATCCTTCCCTATAAGACTGGCTTTACATACCTGATATCTTGGACCATACCAGGTAGTTTATGCAATAAAGAGATTTATAGTGAATGCCTGTTTTTGTTCTCCTGAGCCCTTAGGTCATGCTAATATCAATTTGACCCCCAGGGGTGAGGGGAGACAGGTAGAAACTGAATACATGCTCCATGCCTATTTGACTGACACCCAATAAAAAGCCTAAACACTAAGGCTCAGGTGAGCTTCTCGGGTACGCAATGCATCATACATGTTGTCACGCACCATTGCTGGGAGAATTAAGAGCTGTTCATGTGAGCCCCCCCGCCCCCGGGAGAGAACAACTGGAAGCTTGAGCCTGGCTTCTCCAAGACCCTGCCCTATGCATCTTTTCTACTTGCTGATTTTAATCTGTATTGTTTCTCTGTAATAAAGTGTAACTGTGAATAAACAGCATCTCTAAGTTCTGTGAGTCCTAGTGAATCGCCAAAGCTGAAAGTGGTTTGGGGACCCCCAATACAGTAAAGTTGATAATGGTGTTGCATAGAGTGGAGTTAATAGAAGATAAATTATGGAGGAGAACAGCATAGGCTCATTGTATCCATAGATGGGGAAACAAAATTATTTAGATATTCACATGGCCTCAAAATATCACACCCAGATTACTTACTTATCACCAAGACGCAATGTGTACCAAACGAGGTAGAGTTCTGGCAGTTACTGCCTTAAACCAAGTGACCAAGCTCAGTGTCACCAATAGTGAGAAGACCTGATGTGCTGCAGTGAGAGGCTGATATATTGAATTTGGACACATGCACACGTGCAAACCATATTCACACACACACACACACCTGTCATTTATATGTTCACAAATTTTGCAGTTCACTTACTCATAACATAAAGATTGAATTTAGTATAGAAAAATGTAGGAATGTTGGAAGAGTGATGGCATCTATCGTATTTTTACACGTAAATATAATGAAGTTTCTGAAATAGAGTAACAAGCATGTATAAAATTATAAATTTCTTTTCCATTTGTAGACTCATTGAATTATAATGTCTTGGAGCTAAATGACAGTTTGGAAATTAGTATCACTGAAGAATTAACACTCAAAGAGCTCTGTCTCTTTGAGTAGAATATTATGCTGGTAACTATCATAAAAATGAGACAGATTTTGAAAAACCAAAACAATTTAACCTATGCTCTTGAGAAACCTGGATCCTTGTTGGAAAGATCTGACACACTGCTTTGGTAAAGGCTGTGATTTTCATTCTCACAAACGTCTCTGAAGCACTCCTACTGAAAGATTATCAGAATCATGGCAAAATCCAAACAAAAGTGTGTGAAATCTCCCTTGAAAAACTAAGTTACTGATTTTTCAATCCCAGTGCTCAAGTGTCCAATAAAATTCTTCAGAGGAATACTATGAGAGGCTGAAGTGCAATTACCCTGAAGGGTTTTCACAGTGAAAATGTGGCAACTGGGAGAGAGGAGAGCACTCTGGGTGAGGAGCCTTCAGACCTTGGCCAGGGCCCCACTCTGCTATGGGTGTGTCAAAGGGAGGAAATCACCTAGCACCTCTGAGCCTCAGTTTTCATTTTTCAGTCACATTCACAATGATAACACTGAGGGGTGTTGTAAAAATGAAATAGCTGAAATATATGGAAATCTTTCTCATCAAATCAGAACTCTGTAAATACTCGGTTAGGAATGCTAAAGGAGGTTTTGAGGGTTGATTTCCAGCCATTGACTACCCCCACATCTCCCTTGTCCTCATCTTCCCAGTTTCTACCTGCTTTCACTCAGAATAAAATTTTAAGAGCTCATGCTAATTAATATTCAAGAAAGCAGTACTTTATCAAGCAAAGCTCCTAGAGAGTGCAACAGGAGAGGTGCACCTGACCTAACTCCTCCACATCAAACATGATTTTGGTAAGAACAAAGTACAAACCTGTGTTAAATGCATCTGTTTGCACAAGGAACTACTTTGTTCTGGCAGATTGCAAGAACCGTGTTACACTAGGTACTTTCAGAAAATCAAGAACTTACTTGCTATGAAGTGTTTCTTAAACTGATGAGGTATATTCCTATAAGTTTTCTGGGGAAAAAATATGCTTTCCTGAGCTGACTTACTATCTTATAAGTGGGTTTGAGTATTAAGTATAGCTATTTAGATAAGTGCTCTTCAACCCAAGAATGATAACTGGATCAAAACTATCAAAAAACTTTCAAAGTAGTTAAAAATCAAAGCCACTCGCCCAATATAGGAAAATTTTACAAGTGCACTTTCATTCTTAGAGGAGACTTGGGTCTGTGGTGATGGAAGGAGAATTGCACAAGGAGTCAGTTCACGGGGGTTAGGCCAAGACTTGTCCATGGACTTGAGACAAATCACTTGACTTTTCAGAGCCTCAGCTTTCTCTGAGTAAATGAGATGCATGTAGTCTTTTCAACTGTAACATTCCATGTATATCATCATTTTAAACTCCTATTCTAACCTCAATTTCATTTACAATTCTGCCTCTTCTAAAACTAGGAAATCGTGAGTTGGTCCTACAATGTAATTATTTCCAATCTATTTGATTGAAAGAGATTTTTACTTCAGAATGGAATGCTTTTATGCCTAACCTCTGACTTGGAGTGCAGTCACATCTCTCATCAGACTGCCAATGAACCAAGCACATACTGAGTTTACCCCTCAAAAATGCATTTATCATTGAATACTAATTTCACCATTCAAAAGGAACTACTGTGAACTGATATAAGTAAAAGCATTTTTCCCAACTGCAGAGTAGCCTCTGCAATGACTCTTTTATTGACTTTATTGTGGGTTAATTTATCTTCTCTAAAACCAGTATGTCTCTTAATGCACCTGTCTTAATTGCCATGGTGCCTTTTCTCTGCTTCAGCCTGAAAATACTGCCTTCATAGCTCTGCCACATCTCTTTTACCTCTGCACAACCTACACAGAGGACTTGATTTCTGTATCTAACCTGAGTGAACTTGTACTTACCTTCTGTAAAAGGGGGGTTACTGATGCCTGCATCATTCATTAAGTCAAATACATGTCAACCATATTTTTGCCTTTTAATATTTTAGCAAACAGTTTACTCAACACTAAAAAAATACTCATTGTCAGTTTCTTGATATTTACCTTTTTTCAACAATTTCTGCCTACATTACAAATAGAGAAATGCTGATTCAATGTACAGTACTATTTGCTAAATTTAACAAAAAGTTTTCAAATCCTCACCAAGTAGCCTGAATCCAAGCATTGTACTAAACTCTGGAGATGTACAGATGAAGATGATACTAAAATACCATCCTTATTTTTAGAATGTTTCTATCTAGTAAGGAGAGTGTACCCATAAATTAAAATAACTAAAACTATATATAAAAATATGCATATTATTTATTTGTTTGCTATGATAAGTGTTACAAAGCTATGTACAAAATGCTGTGGCAACACCAAGGAGGAAACCACTACTAATTCTTGCTAGAGAGCTCCAGGGAAATTTCACAAGGAAGCTGACATTCAACGATTTAAAACTTTACGCAGTCAGAGATTCCTCTACTGATGGTAGATTAATCAACATGAGCAAAACAACCGAGGGCAGCCCACGTGTGGAGAATGGGGGAGGTGAGTATGACCAGCATACCATATTTTGCCACATATAATGCATTCCTCTGTATAATATGCACCCATGTTTCTAGCCCAAACTTCCAGGATAAAAATCTTTCATTTTAATTTTTAACTGAATTTTTAATTTATTTATATTTAGGTACTTGTTTTTTGTATTATAAAGGAATTTTATAATGTTTGTATTATAAAAGAATTTTAAAGAAGTTATACTTTTAATGCATTAAGAATAAAGAAAAGACTTTAAACCATTTATATAGATATGGAATTTGTACTACCCATGTGTAATGCACACCTTTACTTTTCCCTCAGAAATGTGGGCCAAAAAGTGCACATTATATGTGGCAAAATACAGTAAACAATTTATGAGCAAAGTAACAAGAAATGGCCTGATATTGAATACAATGCCAAAAATCTTAAACAATATCCTATAGAAAATGTATAATAAGCAGCCACTTTTGGCCAGAGTTATTCAATGATCAAGTTTCTGTTTGTTTTGGAATGCTAACTCTGATGACAATATTGCAGATGAGCTGGAGATGGACAGACTGGAGATAAGGTTTAAAGGAGAGAAACTAGGGAGGTGTCCTCTTGGGGGGAAAGAGGAATAGAAAAGCCAAATTCTAGAAACATTCAAGAGGTGAACCTCACCACACTTGCTGATCAGATGAGTATGGAGATAAAGGTGGGAGCAATTAGAAAGAGGGAAGAATCAGAACTGATTCAAAGGTATCTAGCTTGGGGAATAGTGGAGAAGGAGCTGTGCTAATGAGAAAAGTGTGGAGGTCAACATCAGATGTGCAGATTACAAGGTGTCTTCAACACATCAAGGGGAAATGTTCAGTTGTTTGTTAGAACAATGAAACCGAGCTCAACTGAGAGGCAGATTCTAGAGAGATACTGAGACTCACTAGTGCCTCAGTGTCCGTAGAGGTCATGAGGGTAGGTGTGATAACCTAGGGAAAGTTAAATGGGAAGGAAAGAATAGGAATAATGGCAGGGCCCTGAGGAACACCTACATGAAGGGACAGAAAAGGAAGATGATCCTACATTGAAGAATGAGAAGTGGTTGAAGATGGTGGAATAGACCTGAGAGTCATTGCATAAGATGGGAGAGAACTAAGCATATCAAAACAAAAGAGTGTGAAAACCCATTCCAGGAAGCAGTGAGGAAAACACGTTTATGGTCAATTGTTCTGTTTGCCAAGAAAGTTCCAGAAACACATACCAAAGGGAAAAATGGAGCCCTGGACCTCTTCAGCAGCTCATAAGGCTTGGACTAACTCCTAGGGAGCAGAACTATCAATAATGACTAAAATAAGCACAGTTGAGGGAATCCCACCCTGTCAGAAAGAAGGGTGGGGAGAGATTTCCCTGAGGAGAGAATGAGGCTGAGATCTGAAGGAGAAGGTGAAAGTGAGCTGGGTGAGAAGGAAATGACATAATATTAGAAAAAGAGGGGTTATCAGGTGCAAATTCTCTATGGCAGCAGAGACAAGGGCCTGAAGGAAAGTGAGACTTGAACTCTGAGCCTGGGAAGAAGATTAAGCATATGAAGATGAAGAGGAGTCAGAAGCAGGTTATGAGGACCCAGTAGATCACAGTAATAAAAGGCCATTAATTGGTTTTAGGTTGGGAGGGGGGCGTAACTATGTTTTGAGTTTTGAAATGACCCAGTGAAGTTGGGAAGAGTAGGATGCTCTACAAACATAAGGAGTGTGACATTCAAAGCTAATCCCTACATGATTCTTGGTAAGATGTTGATTTGAAGCTAAACGTGCTCAGGATTCACACAATTAAAAACAGTAAGAAGGATTTTTAGATCTTCCCGTCTATTCATTTCAGGGGCAAAAAGCAATACCTATTTGAAATGTGGAGGTAAATCATTGCTAACAGGAACTACACATTTTCTAAAGGATCAGAAAATTATGTCCTTGCTTCCTTTAGAGTAAATAAAACTCCTTGGAAAGTGAACGGAAACCGGAAAAGTTCTTCACGACCTAGCTCCACCTACTTCTCCAACAGCACCTGTTCCCTTTCCCCTCCTTACTTCGCACTGCAGCCATCTGAAACCACCTGTAGTGCCTCATTCACATGTCTCTCTCATTTTAAAATCTTTGTCTCTGCTCTTCTTCTCTACCTAGATAATGGTTATGCATCCATCCTCTAGGTCACCATTTAAAAAACATTTCTTCCAGGAAGTCTTTTCTGACTCCTCAATGATGAAATAAATGAATACCCTATACTTATGTCCATGGTCATGGTGCATCTCATTTGTTTCCAACCTGGGGGCAGCCAAATCCAAGTGCAGATATTGTTCAACTGGCAGCTGTGGGGAAGGCAGAGGAAATAAATATGAGAGGCTCCAGGCAGGTAGAGGTCTGTATAAGGAAAGATGAAATGGTCAGAAGCCAAGGAAATCGGGAACAATTCAGGGAGTGAAATGTATTAGTTGCTCAGAGAAATTGTAAGGGTTTATTTTGTGAACATAATGCTCATCTATTTTTTAAAAGTGTTTAGAAGTAAGAGGAACACTATGAGAGACTATCACCAAACCTCTTCCAAAATCTAGTTAAGATGATTCACTAGAAATGTTTCCCATTCTTTTGCCCTGGCTGGTGTGGCTCAACGAGTTGCATGCCAGTCTGCAAACCATAGGGTCACTGGTTCGATTCCCAGTCAGGGCACAGGCCTGGATTACAGGCCAGGTCCCCAGCAGGGGGTGTGTGAGAAGCAACCACACATTGATGTTTCTCTGCCTCCCTTCCCCTCTCTCTAAAAATAAATAAATAAAATCTTTAAAAGGAAAAAATGGAATATTTCTCCATTAAGAAAAAAAAAGAAAGATTTTCCATTCTTTCAAAAAGTTGATTTACAAAATAGAAGTCCAGCTAGTCCAGTCACTAAAGTTGTTAGGAGACTTCAAGGAGGCTGAAATACCTTATGAGTAGAAGAATGGGAATTTTGTTTCTAGGTGTTTCAGTGAAGGTTGCCTTGAGATAACAAAGACTACGGAGGGAATGATATATCACCTCTCCTCTTATAGACATAGCAGAATTTGGAGACTAACACTGTGATTCCAACATTTTGTGATTCCAACAAATGTTGGAATGTTAATTCCAACATTTTTATATTGAGCTGCACTGTGTTTTTTTCCTGCCATTGTTTTCTGTAGTATTATTTTTTTTGCTTTATTTTCATGCCACATGACATAACCATACAAACTGGGTACCAACACTAACAATAATATGACCATTTCCAGTAATTCTTATAGTTATTTGAAGAGAAAGAGGAGTCAGACTCTATAGCAACTCAGAGTAATATGACGATACAATTTATCACGTGAGACAGGGACTGCCAGCGATGCTGAAAAATCAGTCCCAGAACTTGGAAGATTTTCCTAAAGTTACAGAGAAGTTTAAACTACCAAACTTCCCAGTGACTGAAATGTGAAGATCAACGGTTGGTCCAAATGGTATCATTTTCACCCTGCTCCGGAAATTAAGCAGCTCTGAGCTGATAAAGCCCATAATTTAACATGGAGGGCAAATTGCTCAAGCACTTAACCAGTAAGGTACTAATCTGCCTTTCCTGTGTGAACTCGAACTGCCTCCTGACAGCAAAATCAATTGAAGAGATTTACCCTTAGGAATAGCTTCTAAAAAGCAGTGTAATCAGGAGATAAAGGAATTGATGGGGAGTGCATTATCACAGCCTTCCTCCAACAAGCCACCAGCTGCCAAAGGCTTCCCACGGCCCTGAGCCCAGAGTTGCATTCCTCTCAGGCAGATGTCATTGAACTTAAGGTATCTGGAGGTCGAGAAACCTTTTCCCATATTGATTTAATCTCGTCACCTGAAACACCTGAGGCCGAGCAAATTTGCCACAGTGATTCCAGGGGCAGTTATAGAATTATATTTAAAAAAAAAAAAAAACCTGTGCTATTTTACAGTTCACAGAATGCTTTGAGCTAGCTGCTAGATGTATTTGATAGCTAACAAATTTGAGACTGCTTAGTAGCTTCTTAAAATGAACTGTCTCCTTTGAACTCAAGAAAGTGATAAGAATCCACTATTTTAATCTTTAAATTTTCTATTAAAAGCAAATAACCATTTGTAGCTTAAAATAATGTAAAGACAGTTATGGTGTCATTGCCGCATTGCTACAGGCTGTCTTGAGATCCCACCTTCACCCCAGCCACAGAGAAGGCAGTGTGGCATGGTAGAAGAGGCAAACGTTTCAGTGTGCACCACCACCCATAGCGTACTAGCCGTGTAGAGTGGGGCAAGCGTTTAACTTCCAGAAATATTTCCTTAGAATCCTTTACCACCTGCCTCCAGGCGTTGCTGTGAGAACTGAATGAGTTAACATCGAGTACCCAGCATAGGCCATAACACAGAAGACTAGAAACACTATTTTTCTTTATTTTCTTCTTGGTCAAATGTCTGATCTGAGTGTTAAAAAAAAAAAATTTAAGTCTCCTGCCTAACAGAGCGCACTTGGAGGAATACCAGAACTAACACCTACCTCAGAGCTGAAATTTCCATTATTCTCCCTGCACATTCTTTAAGCAACCAATCTGTTATGTACACTCTTCCAAATCCTTGTCTCTGACTTGTCTCCTCATATCCCTGATCATCACTTCTTGTGTTTGCCACCACTACCTCAAACCCTCTCATGAGCCAAATGGATTTTAAAATAAATTCATTTGTAGAGGACTTTAGTGTAATTGTGCAGATTAGGATACCTAGGATTAAATTATGGCTATTCTGTTAATTTATAAACAAAAAAGGTGAGTTTTCATAGGAAGTTCTATAGCTGGTCAAATGTAATAACCTAGGAGAGGAATAACTAGAGTATTCTTTAGGTCTTATTCAGGGTCTGTCACCAAACTCCTGCCAATCAAATGTTAAGGTGCCTGTCCATCAGACCAGAATAAGAAATTGGAAAACAATAGGTGATTTGAATATCTGCATCATAAAAGGAGCTTGAGTGTAAAAGAGGAAGAAATTTCCAGTAAGACAGAGTAACAGTCAGAAGCCACTTAAATGTGAATCAGGCAGAAGGTTAAGGAGAAAGGAAACTAGGCAAGATCCCTATTAAGTTGTACCATCCCTTTAGCGTTGAAACATAATTATCTTGCATTAGATTACTAGAAAAATTGGCCTCTGAAGTTAAGCAAGCTGAAAACAGCTTCACAGAATGCTAAAAATTCAGACATGAAAAAGACTTTAAGTATTACACAATAATCCAAAGCTTGGATGTCTGGTATAACATCCCGAGAAATGGTACCTCTCTTCTGGAACATTTCCAATGACTTTAAAATAAATCACACATTCCACTTTAGATGGCTCCGACCATTAGAAAACTTTTGTGTCTTGAGTCAAATTGTTTCCCTGAAAGTTCTATTATTGGTTAAAATGCTAACTCTGAAGTCTTCACACACACACAAAAAAAGTCTAATAATATATTCACATGACAACCTTTCAAATAGCAGAAGATAGTTATCACATCACCCAAGTTTTCTCCTTTAGACTACATTAATTCTCATTTCTTTCAACAGACTGTTTATCTGACATGGCTTAACTGCATCAGTTACTCTCTTTTGTATCTCTTAAAGACTCAGTCTGTCTAAATCTTCTTAAAACAACCCACTGGGGCAGAGAAGGAGCAAGGTTATAAACTATTCTCTTTCAAGATATCTATGTGTATTCCTACAACTTTGAATCACATTTCCTTTTCTTTGAAAGCCTCATCATACCATCAGTCAGTTGTGTACTTACTGCCAACTGAAACCTCCTATCTCTTAGAGTGAAAATTTGGAAACTAATAAAGGACCACTTATTTAGACCCAGGAAATTTTAGCATTTTGGACTTAATCTATCCTCTAGATAATAAAGATGTTTTTGATAATAGATTCTATTATCCACAACCTAGAAGAATAAACCTTCTATCTCTTTTTCAAAGTCATTGACAAAAATATAAAAATGACAAAGTTAAGAACAGAAACTTTCCTTCAATTGAAGAGAAATCCATGATTTCAGTTGAACTTGGAATTCAATCTGTATGTATCCATCTTGTCCTCCAATTAGGGGGATTTTGTCAAATTTTTTATGAAGTACAGATATATAGTAGCGTCTTGACTGCATGGCCTTAACAAGTTCAGAAATCCCATCTAAGAAAGAAAGAAAACCAGCTTAGTGTGACCTTGTGTCAATCCCTCTTTTATCCCCATGATAATTTCCTACTTCTGGTAGATCACAGATCTTTGTTAAATAAGCCACCTGTGGTTATGCATAAAATAACATTTTTATTTTTCTAAAAGAATACTGATATATATTTCAAGATAAAAGTACATGATATCCAGAATTGTATTAAAATTATCAGCAAAAAAAGGGGACGGGTTGCAATAAATGAACAATACATATGGCTCAATATTAACAGAAATGTGTATTGTTTACAGAGATTACCTTATATTTACAAATTTTTAGAATAATTGCCTGACTCTGTCTCCCACATCTTGTCCAATTTCCAAAATTTCTCTGCAATAACAAATAGCAATTCTGTTGATTTGTTTGAATTTACTGAGTACCTTAAGGTGTCATTCATCTGCTTCATAAGATTTGGATTCATTTGAACTGCTAATGCTCTCTCATCTTATTTATGCTGAATTTGCATTTCCCATTCAGATGTTTGTTCATTCATGTAGGTAGAATCATACCATTTGTTTCTTTTTATGACTGGTTTATTTTACTTGGTGAGGTAACCGTGATGTTTACTCATGTTGTAGTATATGTCAGAATTTCCTTCCTTTTGCCGGCCGAGTGATGTTCCATTGTGTGCTTGTGCCACATTTTGCTAATCCCTTTGTCCACCCATGGACTCTTGAGTTTCTTCCATGTTTTGGCTGTTGTAAAACATGCTGCTATGAATATGGGAATACAACTATCTCTTTGAGACTCTATTTTCCGTTCTTCCAAGTGTGTATCCTGAGTGTAGTTGCTATATCATGTCATACTTTTATTTTTTATTTTTTTGAGGAGCTTCTATGCTGTTTTCCACAGTGGCTGAAATATTTTAGTCATTTTGCATTTGAACAACAAAACGTAAGCTTCCATTTTCTTTACCTCCTCACTAACACTTGTTATTTTCTTTTTTTTTAATAGTAGCCATCCTAATGGGTATAAAAGGATATCTCACTATAGTTGTGATTTGCATTTCCTAAATGATTAGGGATGTTGAGCATCTTTTCATGTACTTACTATTTGTATGTCTTCTATGGAGAAATGTCTATTCAAGTCCTTTGCCTATTTTTGAATCAGGTTTTTTAGATTATTGTTGAGCTTCTACATATTCTCTACATATTCTGAATATTACTCTTATCAGATATATTATTTGCAAATATTGTATTTTCTCCCATTCTGTGGGTTACCTTTTTTACTCTATTAATTTGCCTTTTGACACACAAAATTTTTAAATTTAAAAAACTCCAATTTGTTTATTTGTCCTTTTGTTTCCTGTGCCTTTTGTGTTATATCTAAGAAATCATAAAGCAATAGATTTTTCTTTTTACAAAGACATTATGCCAAAGTCATCTCATAATTGAGCAGATGATAAAAATACATAGCATTGTGTTCCATATTCAAGAAATACTTTATTTTATCAGATATAAAATATGATCTTGATGTTTTTCTGAGACCTTTAAAAATATCTTTTAATACAACCTTTCCTGAAGAGACATTATACTATGTCTGGATCTCTTTGAGAAATCTGACATGATCAGAAAGTATTTTACTCTAATTCCCAATTTTTGGTAATGTTATTATGCAATATAATTTTAAATTATTTGCAGTAGCTTGGGTAAAGTTTCCCCTTACATAAGTACATAACTCTCACAAATTTAGTGGTAGTGGTTTTTAACATGTGTTGAGTATTAGCTTTTCTTTCTTTTCCATGTTTTTTCCCCTTTTGACAAGTAGTCCAGTATAAAATGGTATTGTTTCAACAACTTTAAAAACAGAGGGGAAGTAAAAAGTTAAAGCACAGTTGAAGACTTCATACAATTTTATATGTAATTTTGGAATGTGGAGGGCACCCCTGTGGGTCTGAAGAGCAGGGTCCAAAACCGGCTAGTCCTTAAATGAGAGGGATCTGTCGTGTCCCACAGATCTAGTGCAAAGGCCAACTCCATGAAGTGGGCAGAGGTACAAATAGGCACAGGTCTAGAATTTTGAATACCCCAGACAAACAGTATTGACAAAAAGGAAACACTAAAACTGAACTGTATTATATATGGGTTAATTATTCTTGATTTCTTTTACAGTCTTTGCTCTGTGTGGAAAAGCACCCAAGAGCGGAAATCTAAGCTCCTCATTTGCCTTTCCTGCCATGTGTGGGGTGAGCCACAATTTTCTTCTATGCTGACTGGGGTCAAGTCAGTATTGCCTATCTATTTCTGTCTTGGAAACTGTCCCTTTCCTGGACCTTCCACTAGAGACAGTGGGTTTTTTGCTTGTTTGGTCTGTGCCCCTTGGACTTCCTAGGTTGCTGGTTTTTTCAGCTCCAAGTCTGGGGTGTATGAGCCAAAAAGAAAAGCCAAGGAAGTCATCACCATTTTTCACCTTTGGTCTGGCACCCCTAACCAGTCTGCCTTCTTCTTTCTAGTTTTCAGAGACTTCTTGTTTTTCTTTATACACAATGTTCAGGATTTTTAGTTCTGCTCAGTGGGAGAAATGGGGAAAAGTGTGTCTATTCAATCTTCCAGGAAGCAAAGCCCATTCTTCTATGTTTAAGCCTCTCTGACTCACTTACAGGCTGTCTCTTGTACCGAGCATATATTTTGCTCTTGGTTTGTGAAACAAATTGAAAATTATTTTCTTTAAATAAGAGAATTAAACCCATTAACATTTACTAATATGACTGATATTTTTGGTCTCAATTATCATGAGATTTTGTAATCATGGATATTTTGTTGTATTTGCGATGTGTCTTTATGAGGTATATATTCTATGTGTTCTGTTTATTTGATTTTTATGTTTATTTATAATTTATCTCTAGGAAGATGTGTATTTTTGTTCTAGTCATTACCTTTGTAGTTATTCCTTTTAAAAATACCTCTGCTTCTCTGTTTTCCTATTGAAACTTTCACTGTTTTATACTATTTTCAAGCATCCTCTCGTGCCTGCCTATTGTCTATACAGCCATGAGCTATTTTGTTTTTCCCTTCCCTTCTTTGTTCTACTCCATTCTTCAGTTCCTTAATTTTTACTTTTTTACAGTATATAATACTTGTTTCTGAGCCTTCCACCTTCCTATATTGTTTTAGTCTTACATGTACAATTATGTATTTATAGGCATTCGTCAATTCTTTTTCTGAAAATGTCCCAGTCATTACGTGGTTGAAGTTCATTCTCTGGTAAATTCCTCAAGAAGGGCTGCTGAGTGAAGAATCCCTAAGTTCTTCCCTGTGCACTGTTGGTGGGAATGCAAATTGGTACAGTCACTGTGGAGAACAGTGTGGGGAGCTCTCAGAGGACTGAAAACGGAATTGTATTCTGACCCCATGATTCCAATTCTAGGTATATATCCAAAGAAACTAAAACATTAATTCAAAAGAATATCTGCACCCCTATGTCCACTGCAGGGTTGTTCACAGTGACTGGGGTATGGCGGTACCCAGGTGCCCATCAATGAATAAGCAGATTAAAAAGCTGTGGTGCATGTATGCAATGGGGTGTTACTCGGCTGTAGAAGGGAATGAAGTCTCACTATTTGCAGCAGCATGGGTGGACCTATAGGGTATAGTGCTGGTTGAATTGGGTCTGTCAGAAAGGGACAAATGCCATATGATTTCACTTAGATGTGGAATCTAAAGATCAGAATAAATGAGCAAAATAGAAACAGATTCATAGATACAGAGAGCAGACTCATAGATACAGAATGATGGTTGCCAGAGGGGAGGAGAGTTAGGGGATTGGGTGAAAAAGGTGGAAGAATTGAGAAGTACAGATTGGTAATTCAAATTAGTCACAGAGGTGTAAAGTATAGCATAGGGAATATTGTCAATATTTTAATAACTATGTGTGATGCCAGGTGGGTACTAGAATAATGGGGGAAACACTTTGGAAAGTAAATGATTGTCTAACCACCATGGCTGTACACCTGAAACCAATACAAAATAATATTAAATGAAAAGTGTAATTGAAAAATAAAAAGGAAAATGTCCCACTTTTCTAAATATGAAGACCGAGTTGACATAAGGAAGTCTACTGGGTAAGGTATAATGCTGTACCTTTTCCCCAAGTGTTATACAGCCTTTCTTGATTTTTTCCTCTTGCTCTGAATATACTAAAGAAATTTGATTTGATTTTATTGGTCAGTAGCACTGTCTGCAAATCGGAGTATACTTGAGCCTTATAGACATTATTCATACACATGTGGACCATCCTCACATATTTTTTCATTGATTTGTCCCTCTTTTCTATCAAAGATATATATATATATATATTTAAATTTGCATTCACTAGATATTTCTCTATGCAACAATTTTAATTTCTTTACAGAATTGCTGGAGTATTCTCAGATGGAGAGTTTATAACATTCAAACTCAGAATAATATTTGTCAGAAGTTCCCACACATGTTGTCATCTTCCCTTTGATATAGCATGCCATTAAATCATGCTTATGTTTTCCTTGATCTTTTTTGAAGTCTACCCTCTTAAAGGCTGTAGAACATAGCCTACCATGCCAGGTTTTCCTTCACTGGTGATCAGGATTTTTAAGATGTCACAGGACTTCCCCAAAGTTTCTGTTCCTTCCACTTTGTCAACAAATTTCTCCTAGATGTCAGAGATGGATCTAGAGGAACTGTTCTCCTAATGGTTTATCTTACAGGAGATTGTTACCAACTTCTCAGAGGACTTCATGAGCTGGCATGCACTCAGTTTCTTAGCTGGTTAAAAATTCTAGCAGATTTTTAAATAACTAAAATCTCTCAATCATGACTGCCTCTTGACACAAGGTCATCTTTGGAATCTCTATCAAAAGCATAAGGTCTCTTTCTTCCATCTGTCCAAAAAAGCTTGAAGAACACTCTTCCAAAAGTATATTTCCTGATTCCCTTTTTCATTTTCCTTAGCAGTAGTCTATATCAACATGAGTTTCTACCCTGGTCTATGTATTCTTGACATACAACTACTTCTCTAAACTTTTATCACATGAAAAGGGATATTATCACCATCTTTCCATTTTGAATTACATCTTAATGAATCTCAATAACAATTATGAAATTACTTAAACTTTTTACCCTGTATTAAAATGTACTATGTCTTTGTTCATTTCTCATGTTCTGCTGAGGTATATAAGTGTTGGAGACCATAGTTGTGCAAATCACTAAGCATCTCCTACATTCTTCATTACTATCTTCGTTTCCCAAAACCATAGCCTACACTAGTGTTTCTGAATATCTGTCTTCCTTTCCTTCATATTTAGCTTAAGTCTCAACCATATAACTTCTTCGTTTTGTTTTGTTTTGGTTTTGAGGTTTACTACACTTCAATTATATTCCAATAAAGCTGTTTTTAAAAAAGACAGACATTTCAAAAAGAAACAAGGAAGCTTTCAAAAAAAATCAAGATCAAGAAACAGGACTAAGAATTAGAATGGTTTGGTGCTTCTAAACAGCAACACTGGAGAATAGAACACAATAGAGAAATACTTTCAAAAGTCTAAATGAAAATGGTTTCTAACCTAAAATTGTATATCCTGCTAATCAATAAAGTAAGATGATCAAGTGTTTAGATATCTGCAACCTAAATCAAATTAATTTACTTATGAGTCATTCTTTCTCAAAAAGCCATTGTTGTTTCTACACGATCAAAAGAACAAAGTAAATGAAGGGAGAAGATTATAAGAGATTTGAAATTTGGGGGGACCTGACTCACAGAGAGGTGAGAGGAAGTCTCTGGATGATGGTAAAGGGAAACAAGAAAGGTGGCAGTGAGGTCAGACAACCACATAACTTTGAGATCCTCACCCTAGCCAAAAATTCACCAATCTGGGGTCTTAGTTATGGCTGGAAAAAAATCTAAATTCTCTCACAGCAACATCTCTACATAGCTATCTATTCAACATCAACGTTTTCCTCTTTCATGTATTTGTTCAACAGACATCTGTTAAGAAAGCACTTTGTACAACATGTTGTAGTAATAACTGGGGTTATAATAGTGGAAATATAGACAATGTCCCCACCCTCTAGTGAGTGTGTTAAAATAAGTAAGCAGGTAATTTTAATACTTGTCTATAGTTTCACCCCCAGAAAAGAAGCAATAAACACACTCTTTGGGTGCCCAAGGTCTCCCATTTCTTATGAAACTTCCACAGCATTACTACTTATGAGTCTTTGCTGATAGACATAATCAACCTCATGTGAGCCAACAAAAGAAGATAATGGCTGGTGGGATTTGACATCTTAGTGAGACACCTGTGTCACATTTCCTCTATCTGCTCCAGGAAAACAGAGCACTGTCCAATTTCTCATGTCTGGTTTACATGCAATCAGCTTCACAGGTCTGATATTATGGCCTGAATGAGGAGACATCAACCACCACTAAGCATCTCTCCCTCCCTGACTTTATAAACGGCTTACCTGCAAAAACTGGGACCTCATAATCTTATTGATTGTCTGTGGAGCATGGGATACTACCATTTCTTCATAAGACCCAAATTCCCTTTTTTCTGGAAAGGTCCCATACACATAGTACAACTCAAGCTAAAATATATGTTCCTTGCTTTCCCATGTCAGAATCTGCCACTTGCCAGTAGTTTTTATTTCTTACTTCTTTGTTAAAACTTTCTTTCTTCCTGCCCTGGCTGGCATTGCTCAGTGGATTGAGCACAAGCTGTGAACCAAAGCATCACAGGTTCGATTCCCAGTCAGGGCACATGCCTGGGTTGCAGGCCAGGGACCCCAGCAACCACACATTGATGTCTCTCTCTCTCTCTCTCTCTTTCTCCCTCCCTTCCCTCTCTAAAAATAAATAAATAAAATCTTTTTTAAAAACTTTCTTTCTCTCTTTTTCTTTTGATTATTTCTTCTGGTCAGACTGGTAATGACATTATCTTTAACAAGTTAGAGTTTAGAAAGCCTTATGCCTCCATGCTTTCTCCTTTATAAAAGTGTAAACTTTTGTCCTGGCTGGTGTGGCTCAGTGGACTGAATACCTGCCTGTGAACCAAAGGGTCACTGGTTCAATTCCTAGTCAAGAACACATGCCTGAGTTTCAGGCCAGAACCCCAGTAGAGGGTGTGCAAGAGGCAACCACACACTGATGTTTCTTTTTCCCTCTCCCTCCTTTCCCCTCTCTTTAAAAATAAATAATTTTTTAAGATGTAAACTTTTTAAAGGAAGGAAAAATCCTAATTCATCCTGATACAGTCCCATATCCAGACTCCCTTAACACTGGCACATGTCCTGGAGGTTTATAGTCAACCAGTCTTAAAACCAATCTTAATATCCTTCTGATTATCAGAAGTCAGGTACTAAAGATAGAAGATCCTACTTCAGCCAAAATAACTGCATAAGTTTAATGTCAGCTAAACAATATACATGAGACTAAGAGTGAATACAGGAATCAGTTTTCCACTCATAGATTTCAGAAATATTTAACAAGACTCTATTGGACCAAGACTGGGGCCAAAACTGATACACCTTCTGTATTGCAAATACTGGACCTGGGACTTTTTTATTTTTGATTCACACATAAGGAAACAAAAATTCATAAGGACCATAAGAAAAATATATAGAGATCAATGGAACACCATCCTAAATAATCAGAATATTATAATAGATGTGTATGGTGCCAGGTGGGTACTAGGTTTATTAGGGAAATCACTGATAAGTTAGATAAATGTCTAAGCACTAGACTGTATACCTGAAACTAATATTATATTGAATGTCAACTGCAATTTAAAAATAAAAAATTTTATAAAAAAGTATCAGTGTAACATGGATAAAGTTAATCCTGAACCAATTTAGAAAGAAAATAAACAACAAAAAAGAAACAAATGAAAGTTATGACTCACTTTCTCTGACTATAATCAATTAACAATAATAATAATAATATTGTAACAATAGCTAATAATGAAATAGTCCACATATTTCGAAATTTTAAAATATCTTACTAAACTATTTGATTAGGGTATGTAACAAAACCACAATTTTAAAAGGTAAAAAATAAGGAAAATAAGAACTTCATACATGAAAATGAAAGGGCTTTTGCCAAAGTTATATTCTAAGATAAATTTATAAACTTACATAATTTATTTAAGAGTTCAATATTTCTACAATACATGTATCTGATTTGTTGTTATATTAAAATATTTAAATTTTGTTATTAAGCATACTTAAGAATTAAGAAAGCCAAGGTAGCAAACTCAAGGATAGTTAAAAAATGTATAAAACAAATTAAAACATTAGTAAACATTTAAAAAATGCCACAATTGAACAAATCAAAAAATTAGTTATTTAAAAACCATTTTAGATAAATTTTATCTTTTAAAAATCTAGTATCAAAGTAAGAAAAGTATCTGCCCTGCTGGTGTGGCTCAGTGCATTGCCTGTTGACTGACCTGCAAACCGAAAAGTCGCCAGTTCCATTCCCAGTCAGGGCACATGCCTGGTTGTGGGCCAGGTCCCCAGTTGGGGCCTTGCAAGAAGTAACCAATTGCTGTATGTCTCACACATGGATGTCTCTTTCTCTCTCTTTCTCCCTCACTTCCCCTCTCTCTAAAAATTGAAAAATGAAATCTTTTTTAAAAGGTAAGAAAAGCTTACAAACTATTAATATGAAAAAATACATTAAAACAGATCGAGAAAATAATTTTAAGACTTCATTTTTGTAGATTTGAAGAAATGAAATCTTAGATATTTTTATAGAAAATCATCTAAGTAGAATCAAAATGGCATTGACTTAATAAATAAGCACAGAAGAAACTAAAACTTTTGTCAACAAAGTACCTACAAAAAAAGACTCCAGCATCTAGAGGTTTACCATTGAATTTTTCAAATATTTAAGAAAGTGATAATTTCTACATTATTAAACCCTCCCAAGGCCATAGAAACCTATTATTGCTACACAATACCCTTTAAAAATCTAACAAAATATGGATTTTATAAACTGTCAAAAATGCACTCACTCTATAAAGCAATTTTATTTATAAATACAGATCCAAAATTTCTAAATAAAATGCCACTCTTGTCTAATAATGAATATCCACTTGATAATATAAGATTTTTTCTCTCCTAAGAGCAGAGATGACTTTATATTATGATATTTATTATCATAATATATTAATAGATCCAATAAGAAACTTTAAATAATGACCTGTTGGTTCAAAAGCTGGCCCTCATACATGCAGGGCAAGGAGAGATGGAAGAGCAGACCACTCCAGATTAGCAGGCAGCAGATTCAAGAAACAAGGGAATTTACAAGGTTTGTCATGGACACTACCAGAGACTAGATCTCCTTAGCCACCCATCAGAATCTTAAAAGTTTATATAGAGGCCTTAATGGGGTTCACTCCCAACCAGATGGTCTCAACACCTTACTCTCTCCAGGTTGTGTCCTTGGGGCAGCTTCTAATACCAGGAAGATAAACGGATGCACATTCCAAGGACAGGGAGCAGTGAGCAGCCTCCTATTGCCTGGGTCCAGCTCACCGTCCTCTCAATAGCCTTCTCCAATATGACCCAAGCAAGGGGTCACATTTTAAGAATCGTTCAACAGTATCCATAAGACAATGATGACATAAACTCTTAGTAAACTGTTACAGAATGATTCTTTCTTAAGTCGATAAAGAATGTTTATCTGAAACCAATGTCTATCTACATCCTTAACATCTAAACACTAAAAGCTTTCCAATTAAAATCAGAACGGTTCTGGTCAATGTACTCATACATAAAACAGAAAATAAGTTATAAGTATCAAAAAAAGGATAATATGAGAATCTACTAAAATGTCTCTTGGAAAGAACTGTAGAACAATCATTTAAAGATAGGCGTACAAAATCCATTGTTTCCTTTATAGCAGTGAAGCGCCTTGTCTTTGTGCCATTTGGTGCCCCTGCCCACATTGATGCTGGCTTTGGCTATGACTTGCTTTTGCCAACCTGTCACTAGCAAACTTCACAGACTCAGAATCTTGAAAAAATAGTTGCATGTTCCTACTTCTCATGCCTCCTCCTGTCTGCAATGAGTTGGTACCTCTATGCCTTTCCTATAAAGTACATGCCCAGGTTATGTTGATGGAAGATTAAATTAATGGAGCTCAGTCAAGTCAGCCTTGACATACCAGTAGAGGCCTTACCAGATCGGTTGTCACCTGCTGACCCCTGTGCATGTGAGAGCTACCTAACCTGGCCACCTAAAGAACCCACAGCTGACCACGGACCCATGAGCAAATTCAGCCAAGGCCACACAAACACGCCAGCTGGCTCACTACATCTCAAGCAAAATAAGTGTTTATTAGTTTAAGCGACGAGATTTTGTGGTTGTCTGTTAACCAGAATTATTGTCACAATAGATAACTGATACATGAATTATAATATTTAACTTTTTAAAAAATCTGTAGAAACTATAAAAATCTGTTTGAAAGCTACTGAGCATAAGTCTAAGAGGATATATGCCAATCTAACAGGTAGACACCTGTAGCAACCTTTCTGAGACATGCAGAAGACAGTCAGAATAAATAAAGAGCCAGTCCAATGTTCCTGAATGGGAATGTTACCATGGAAATTTGAAAGATTTGAAACACATGTTAATTGTAATGCATTAGTAGTTGTAGTAGTATTCACATTTTGGATTCTTTAATTCTATCATTTCTCTATAATTATCTGAGTTTTCCAAATTTTCCATAATTAGCATAAATCACTTCTATAATCAAGGTGAATTGAAAAAAATAATTATTTTCTTCAGAAAATGGATTCCTCCTCAACTATATTTTATTACTCTGTATGACAGGTCTGTATTATTCTGGAATTTAGTTTGATTTTCCCTTTGTAAATATCCTACAATCACTTTCACTTGCCCAGGAATGGCTTTCACCTTCTGAGTCTTCAGTGAAACCAGCGATGGGGCAGATTTTACTGATTCTCTAGTTTGAATAAGGAGAACTCACATGTTGAGAAAACCCTGAAAAATCCTCCAGTGTCAATCATTGCTGCACAACAAATCATCTCCAACATATAATAGCTTAAAATAACTGTTTGCTCACCTTCTCTGTGTCAGCAATTTGGGCAGGTCTCGGATGGGATGGCTCAGCTCTGCTCCACCTGGTGCTGCTGAGCTCACTCACGTGTTTGTGATCAGGTGGCTGGTGGGGGAGGGCTGGCTGTTGCTCGAAGGCCTCATTCCTCCATATGGCAGTTGGTGAGGCTTTCGGCTTGGTACTTCTGTTCCAACAGGATACATGGGCTTCCTCAATGGTGGATTGGTTCCAGGATGGTAACAGTAGAAGCTGTGGGGCATCTTGAAGCCTAGCCTCAGAAGTCATGCAATGTCACTTCTGCCACATTCTGTTGGTCAAAGCAAGGCTGGCCTAGATTTAAGGTTAGGAGGGGATAGACTCTACCTCTTGATGAAAAGAACAGCAAAAGTCACATTACAAAGGGGTGTGAGGGATTGCTGCAACCATCTTTGTGAAGAACTTATTGCATCTTCCTTACTGTATAATTCATTCACCCTTATGTTTTAAAAAAAAAGTTTGTGAATGCCGTTTGTGAATGCCTCCTGAGTGCTAAATACTGTTCTAGCCCCTGGAGAAGAGGAATTAGACAAGATAGACATCATCCTTGCCCTTGTGGTCACAGCTAGCAGGAAAGACAGGTACAAAACAGTGTTATGAACTGTGAGTGTTACAAAGAAGTTCCCCGTCCAATGGGAGACCAGTGTAGACTGATCTAACCTAGAGAGAGAAGTAGTAGGAGGGACCTGGGTTTGGAGAAGGGAAGTCAGAGAAGACTGGCATTTCCTGGGTGTAACTATCAGAGCTTTCCACTTCCTGTGTCTACTTGGTTCCTAATGTCTCATTTTACTATCTGTGTGGCACATGTATTTCTTTCTCCCTTGCTAAATAATTGAATGGTTAAAACTGGGGGGAAAATACTCCTTTTGAAGAAAGTCTAGCACAGTCCTAGAAAAAAACAGAAATAACTTTTGTGAAACAGTAATGCTTTTTTAAATCATGTCAAATCTTCTCTTAATTTGCACAATTTATTATTAATTAAGAAATCTGAGTCTTTCAAGTGTATAATTCTCCTTTTGATCTACAGACCTCTAGGCTATAAGTTCCCAGATGCCTGAAGCTCATTTTAACTGAAGTGTTTTCCTAGCAAAGGCATTTTCTGTGGCACAAAACGAAACCACCATTGTGGTGCATTTTGTCAGAAGATCTAAATCGATAAGCTGAGATGCCAGTGTTTGAAAACCTGGTGTGCAGGAGGTAATTGACTTATTAATCTATATATAGCACACTGAGAAGGCAGCGTTTTTGATGGCTGTTCAAAGAGTGTCTGAGATGAAGAAGCCTGTGGGAGAAGACATGAAACAGAAGAGCACATTGGAGATTTGTCATACAGCTGCAGGAAAACCCTCCACCAAAGTGTTATTCTCTCCCCAGCATGTTTGTTGGAAATGTACTTCTTGTGTTGAGTTCAAGCTGTCACATGATAGGTCTGTGAGGCTGACACTCCCAGGGTGTGGTATATGCTGTCAAAGAAACTAGCAAATAGCAGCAGGCTCTCTTGTCAAGAAGTGTGGCCAGAGTTCAGAGTGCTTTGTGTGATAGAGGATTATTTAACCAATGAGTCAACAGGCCCTCACTGGAAGGAAAGGAGTAGGAGGGCCTGTGCCTTAGCCAATCCCCCTTACTAGCCTTGCTCATGCTCAGTGCAATGACTTCCTCCTGCCTTGTCCTGAATGGGGAGCTTGGGGTGGGATCTGTCTTCATGCACTGCACTAGCCTGGTTACCCAGGCAACATGGCGCTCCCCGTGCAGCCCCTCCCCTCTGCTCCTACTTGCATTCTGGGCTCTGGCCAGGCTACCTGCTCTGGCCAGGTTCCCAGTATCAGAAATACAACCCCCTCCTTCACTTTGCCCAGTTGGCATCTGCCCACCATTTATCCTGGCAAGACACGAAAGGTTTTTTGTTTGCAGATACTAAAATAAGTCTCTGGACTAAAGACACATGCCACAGCCCTTACTGAAAAAGGTCTCACACTGAATATTGAGAGCTCCAGCTCCCTTTAACCCCTTAGCATCCTAAACACGAACACACTCTGTATGATTGAAAGATTCTTTTCTAAGGAATCTCGCACAGATCACCTGACAGTGAAGACCACAATCAACAAGCATTCGCCACCTCCCCTACACACATCGGACTTCCAAAGTGATTTTCCTGCCTCACTCTTTAATGTGAAGAGTCCAGGATGACTGGACATGGTAACAAATCATCTAAAATAAAAGGCAGACATCTATTCTAAAGCAAACACATCTATTAACAAAAGCAAACTAGAAGAAAGAGGCTGCAGACAAGGAAAGAATGAACATCACCAAAAATCTCTTAACATTCTCAGCAAAGCAAGAAAGGATAAAAAATAAAAGAGAATGCCATCTTTCATTTGCTAAAGACACTAACTTTAGAGTCCTCCTTGACTCCTCTCTTTCTGACAAACTCTCTTACCAAAACTGTCAGCAAATCCTAAAGCTCTGCCTTCAAGCCCCACGCAGAATGAGACTGCTTCTTATCTCATTCACTACCAAGGCCCTGGCGCAAGGGAGGCCCATTTTTCACCTGGATTACTGCAAGAGGCTCAAAACGGTTCTCCTTGCTTCCATCTATCCTAGCACACAGCAGCCAGAGTGATCCTTTTAAAACATAAATTAGATCATATCACTCCCCCGTCTGAAACCCACATCAGCTTCTGCTTTCAATCAGAGTAAAAGCCAAAGTGCCTTCAGGGGTTTAAGGAACTCGCAGGCACACACTGCCTCAGGCACATGGCTTTAGCCCCTCCTCATGTCCAGAACACTGTCTCCCCCAGATGACCCTTAGATAACCTCTTCATCATCTTCAAGTCTTTGCTCAAATGTCACTTTCTCAATAAGGACTACCTGCTCTTCCACATTTCTAATCCACCTTACTCTTCTGTATTTTTCTTTTTTGTCAGAGTATATACCACATTGTAACATGTATTTATGGCTCATGATACATCACTCTCCACTAAAATGTAAGATGTTCAAGAGCAACGATCTTTATTTTTCTGAATGATGTATTCCAAGCATCTGAACATTGCACAGCAAAGAGTAGGCTGCCATAACAAAGTTCCACAAGCTGGTAGCTTAAACATCAGGGTTAGTTAGCAAGGCACATTCAAGTACATAGAATGAGTCCCAGTCCAACAAAACATGAAGTACAGTGCTGGGACCATTAATGGTGAGAGTGAGAAGATGAAGTTAGGCAGAAAGCAAAACATTCAAAGCTTTGTGACACATGAAAAAGGAGTTTGACCTTATCCTAAGAGCAATGCAGAAGCTTGAAGGGAGTTGGAAATGGGATCAGATTTGTCTCTTAAAAAATCACTAAAACTGTGAGTGTGAGAGTACGTTCTGGGTATAAAATGGCTGCAGCAAACCCAAGGACATTTCTCCCTTAGGCCCCATAACCCTGTAAGCCAGCCTGTGAACTCCTTTCTTGACCAAGCAGTTCCCTGGACACCAACCACATCTAGCCAGGCTCTTGGTAATGATGAAGGAATTGGTCCAGCCCACAGGCTAAAAAGTGTGGGGCCAAAGAACAACACGAGGCCTAGCATCCCAGGAGAAGGCTGGAATCTGAATCAAACCAAGCCACGAGTCTGAATTGGCCAGAGACAGAGACCAAGTGTGAGCAGGTTGGGTCAGTGGAGTTGGTAAGAAGCTGTATGAAGAGATACCATGAATTACTGAGAAGCAGGGGTCCTTTTCCTACGGTGCTGTAACAGTTACCTATTGCCATTTTACAAATTACTCAAAATTAATGACTCAAAATAACAATGGTTTTGTTTACTCATGATTCTGTGGAACAGCAACTTGGCCTGGGTTCAGCTGAGCAGCTCCTCCATTGGGTTTTGGCTGAGGCCACCTCTGCAGCTGGGGCTGAGTGGTCTAGGACAGCCTCACTCAGATGCTTAGGGGACTTAACTGGGTTGCTTTATCTTTTCTTTAAGTGGCCTTTCATTCTTCTTATAGGTTAGGCCATGGTTCCTAATGTGGCAGTTGAGGCACAGCATCCCAAGAGAGTGAGAACTGAAGCTTTAAAGCCGATGTTTGGAATTCTCACATCACTGGTGCCACATTCTGCTGGTCAGAACAAGTCCCAAGGCCAGCCCAGACTCAATGGGCAGGGAAGAGACCCCTCTCAGTGGGAGGAGCATCCAGCTCACACTGGAAAGGGGTGTGCCCACAGGGAGGGGAGAAGTGGTTAAGTTGGCTTGTGATGTATCCCAGGTGCCAGTAGGTGGCCATGTCTGTCCAGAGGCCACTAGAGCCCATGAAGGACAAATGGCAAAGTGTGGCAGCTGCTCATTTCTCGAATTTAACAATGGGACATCTTTGCTTTTCCAAAGGTGGCAAAGTAGTACTGATCCATAAACATCATGTTTTATTGAGTGCCATCAGTAATGTGGAAAATAATGTGATTCCCCAGGTGCTTTTAAAAGAAAATTGAATTGTAAATAAAAATTGGAGAGATAATAATTAATAGAGTGTGAATTTGTTTTCATATATTTCATAATTGAGCATTCCAAATTAGCTTCAATTCACTCACCTATCTAAAATCTTCCCCTCAAAAATTCCACCTATGTACTGATAGGTACCTGCTAACCAGCATTTATAGTTATGCCAGTCATGCTGACAGGAAGAGAGAAAAAGAATTTTCTCTCCCTGTTAGGTGACTCACTCTGAGTATATTTAGAGCTGGAAACAGCTATCATCCAGATACTCTACCTCAGGGAAGGGCCAAGCCCCACACAGCTTCTGGCCATCCAATGTCCTCTATTTCTAAGGCTTTTTGGAGTAAACTTTTATGAGATATCAATAGTCTGAGCCAGTTTGAAACATTCATCATAGGGAAAAAAAAAAGAAGAAAGAAAAAACATGTCTGCCTATCACCAGTCATTAGAAGGCTGCTTCTTTTTCCATTGCCTCCCTTATCAGCCATTGGTCTAGGGGATGCAATTCTTCCTTATATTGAGAAAGTACACAAAGAACTGAGGAAAGGTAACATATGAAATTCAGAGGTGATAAGTAAAAAGAATGCTTTTTAAAAAGTCAAATTTTCATACTTGTTCAACATTTGTTATCTGTTTGTTTCATATTTGTTAATCAGTTGTCCTTCAATAAATGTTTATTGCTCAGTTTTACCCTGTTTGAGCCATAGGGGCCACAGGGAAAACAATCACCTCTGATCTCAGGGACATCACAATCAGCAGGTGAGAGCATTTGTGGAGTGCTGAGTGGGTAGCCAGATCACTGTGAAGGGGCTCTTTCATTGGGTTTTAATCTCTTCACATGAAAAACATGAAGAGCAGAAAATCAAATCAATTCATAAGATTATGTCTGTATAACGAGAGCATGCCTGGTTTAAGAGAGAAATATTTATTGGAGTCAATTTGTTTAACTCTTTAGGTAAAACTAGTTTTCTGAAAATGCAGCATTGGTAAGTGCAAGTCAGGAAGTTTTGTTTCCTCGTTCCATTATTTTCAAATCAATTCCACAGATGTGTGTGGAGCATTTGCTGGGTTCAGGAAATGAGCTAGGGAAGACCAACACATCCTCCAGCATAAGATGCTTTCAACCTAGCAGAAAGATGGGTTGTGCCCAGTTCTCACTACGGTGTCCAAATCAATGAATCATACATAGTGTGAACATTTCCTCCTCAAAAGGATATAGGATCTGAGTAAAGAAAATGAGAGAAATTTTTGCATAAAATTGAAGAAAAGCAAGTTAAAGTATCTTCATCTTCTACCATAGAAATGTTATAAGAACAAGACAAATCCAATACATGTATTTTTTAAAATGGCAAAGAAAAAAAAGCTATGCCCATCATTAGAAAATAATGAAGACTTTGGGAAATATTTATTTTGAAATAAACCTATGTAAAGTTTAAGCTAAGTAAGAAGCTATGAGTTAAATATGTCCCAGACTATCCAAATTTTCCATGCTTTTAGTGAATTATTTACAATATTCTTAAAATACTGAGAACTGGAAAGAGACCACCAAAGTTTATGAAAAAATGCCAAGACGTTTTCACAAGCCACAAAACATTCTAATGTGCCCAGTTTTGTTTTCTCACAAAAACATACCAGGCAGGGGATAAGAATAATTATAGAAACCTTTTTAAAAATCTTCAATATAATGGCATCATAGCTAGTATGCTCCAGGCTTTTATGAACAAAAGAAAATCATATCAGACAAATCTGGGAGATGTTTTGATAGAATGCCAGAATTAATTAATGGAACACAGTAGGTGTTGATTTTATGTCATTGTAAGTTAAGCCTTTTATTTTGTAGTCAAGGAATGAAAAATAAATATCAAACTGGCCTGACCTGCTCTCCTGATTTAATAGCTTAATTTCCAGAAATGCCAGTGAAAAATAGCACAAATGTTTGCCCGGGCCAATTACTCTTTATTATATAGTTCTTCCATTTTCCCTTTTTCACAAGGAATGCAGTGCCTAACAGAGCTTAATTAAATTTATATTTTACAGCACAAACCACATTTCCTCACAAGAGAAAGCTTGTTAGAAGCAAGTGAGAAGGATGTGTCCTAGGCCCTAGTTCATAAATAAGCATGCCAAGGCCTCCACGGTACTGCATGGATCCTTGCACCTGGTGGCAAAGGCAACAGGAGGACTCTATTTTTCATGTGTTAAGATAATGGACATTGTACACGAAGCCAGGGCAGTGATGGAAATACATCCTACATCCATGACGAGAAAGGAATAGTGGCTCCAGGAGATTTATATTGAGTCCTAGTGACATTTTTCTTTCACCACATAGGCTTTAATTTCTATTTACGTTTTTTCTTTTTCTTAACATGGAGAAGGGGGGCAGAGGGTTCTCCCAGGCCTCCCTGAAAGTGTTCAAGGCACCACGCATCATGAAATCCCCTTGAGATCAAAGGTGCTTAAATGTAGAGCAGTGTAGGCAGTGCTCTCTGCGGTTCCCTGAATCTGCCTCTTGCTTCAACAGCTTTCAGTTGAACAGGCCCGGGGAAAGGACACTGCTTCTGCTAGCCATCAACCACCCCCCAACTGTTTTTTAAAGAGTTTATTTATTTATTTTTAGGAAGAGCTTAAGGGAGAAAGAAAGAGAGGAAGAGAAACGTGGATATGTGAGAGAAACATCAATTGGCTGCCTCTCGAATGCCCCAAACCGGGGTTCTTGTCCACAACCCAGACATGTGCCCTGACTGGGAATTGAACCAGTGAATGACCTTTTATTTCATAGGCCGGCACTCAACCCACTGAGCCACCCTAGCCAGGGCTCCAACCAGTTTTTCATTTGCAACCTTTGGAACCACCTCAGCCATCCTCAGCCTCCAAGACCAGCCAACACTGTTTTTTGAGCTTAACTCCTTACAGCTGAGCAACCATTAGCTAGCTCCCAAATTTGTCAGGATTATTCCACAATGGTGGAGGCTGCCATCAACCACCTGGTCAACCTGCACCTGTGGGCCTCCTACAACTACCTCTCTCTGGGCTTCTGTTTCCACCATGTCATGTGGCTCTGGAGAGTGCAGGCTACCTCTTCTGAGAGTTGGCAGCAGAGAAGTGGAGAAGCTTGAGGGAGCCAGGTATCTCTTGAAGATGCCACAGCAGCGCAGCAGCCGTGCCCTCTTCCAGGACGAGCAGAAGCTGTCCCAAGATGAGTAGGGTGAAACTCAGGACACCATGGAAGCCGCCTTGGCCTTGGAGAAGAACCTGAACCAGGCTTTTTTAATGTGCACGCCCTGGGTTCTACCTGCATGCAGGACCCTCACCTCTACCAACTTCCTGGAGAGCCACTTCCTGGATGAAAAAGTGAAACTCATCAAGAAGATGAAAGACCACCTGACAAACATCTGCAGAATGACCTGCCCCAGGCTGGGCTGGGTGAATATCTCTTCAAAAGGCTCACCCTCAAGTATGACTAGGAACCTTTCAGGCCCAGAGACTTTTGAGGGGATCTTCTGCATTCCCCTGGTGTCTGCCTTCTGCCTGAGCCTCAGCTTGCAACCGTGAGGCAGCCTATTAACCACCCAGGAGGTCCCTCCCATGCCACGGACCAAATTGAAACAATAAAGCTTTATGCAGCAAAATAAATAAATAAAACAAAATAAGTGTATAGCACTTCATTCTGTCAGAACAGTTGATGTGTCAGAGCCTTGAGAATCAGGTCACTGTAACAATTTGCTTGCTAATATTTTTGAGGAGATTGCTTGACCCCAGCAATGTGACCAATCCCCTGTCAAAGCCAAGTGAAATATGAATGTTTTAAAGAGGACCTACATCAGGTATATAATTCAAATGGAAATAAAAACAGGTGGCATTGTTGTAACTGCACTGAGAAAGCAAAAAATAGATGTATGAATGTTTCTATTCAGATTATTCAGATAGGGTCAATTACATATAAAAATAAAAGTGAAATAAGAGTTGCTGAAGAAAGCTAGAAGTTCATGACACCTTCATATAAAAGAAGTCCAGATGTAAAAAGTACATATCATACAGTGACATCAGGTTTGTCTCACTACTCCATCAACTCAGGGAATGGCTTCAATTTTTTCAAGATCACCTCATAGTCCAATATGGTGGTGGAGCTCCAGCCATTATGAAGGTATTCCAATACAGCAGAAAGAGAGAAGTGAGGGAAAAGGTGAAAAGGTCTTTTCCAAGCCAACTTAGCTCCCTTTAAGCTAAGGGACTCCCATCCCAGAAGTCTCATAGATCACTTCTGTTCACATCTCATTGGCAAGATCTCAGTTATATGGCAATACCTAGCTATGGCGGAGCCTGGGGGGGAATTCTTCCAGAGATTTCCTTGCCCTCCACGATATTATTCAGGATTCACTTAAAAGGAAAAAGGTAAGAAAGTATGTTTGGGCAAACAACCAGCTTTCCCAGGCACATCGGATTTTTATTTCTTGTTTGTAAAACTAATCATGTGACTATGTAGTGACAGAGAGCAGATCAGGCATTGCCTGAAGATAAAGAATAGCAGAAGAAAGAAAAACTACCAAGAGACATGAGGCATCTTGTAGGAGCAATGGATGTGTTTCCCTATCTGGACGGCAGTGATGTTTCAGTTTTAAACATACAAGGTCTGTCTGGAAAAAGTCCAGCCATTGTTAATGTAATGAGAATAGTTTGCAGAACATGGATGTAACCTGGCAGCCAAGGAGAGTGGACTGGAATGTGCATACATGAACAATGATGGCCTCACTGTACTAGTCAGTGGGGGCAGTAGACACCATTGAGTGAACATGTGTACTGTGTGGCCATCACATTCGAAATGACTGAGTGGGTAGAGCAATGGATATTCATCATATTTTGCATGAAGCTTGAACATTCCTTCATAGAAACTATCCAAATGATTCAGAAGGATGCAGCTTTGGGCAACTGGTAATTGGCAGCTTCATCACAACAATGCATCCACTCAGGCATCGTGTCTTGTCCAGAGTTTTTTTGGTAAAGCATCAAATCACTCAGGTGACTCAGTCCTCCTACAGCTCAGATTTGATGCCCTGTGACTTCTAGCTTTTCCGAAAAACTAAAATCACCTTTGAAAGAGTAGAGATTTCATACCATCGCTGAGATTCAGGAAATATAATGGGGCATCTGATGGCAACTGGGAGAACTGTGTGAGGTCCCAAGGTGTCTGCTTTGAAGGGGACTGAGGCATCATTGTCCTATGTACAATGTTTCTTGTATCTTGTATCTTCTTCAATAAACGTCTCTATTTTTCATATTACATGGCTGGATACCTTCTGGACAGACCTCATATGTCGAATTGTGTGCATAAATATATGCAGTGTACTATGAAATAGACTAAACATCTATGCCCCTTCTTCTAAAAATTCATAGGTTGAAACCCAGTCCCCAAGGTGATGGTATTAGGGGACGGGGTTTCTAGGAGCTAATTAGGTCATGAGGGTGGAGTCCTCATCAAGGAGATTAGTGTCTTTATAAGAGACCTCAGGGAGCAACCTGGCCCTCTTTTGCCATGTGAGGACACCTTGAAAAGAAAGCCACCTCACCAGACACCAAATCTGCTGGTGCCTTAATCTTGGACTTCTTGCCTTCACAACTACAAGAAAATTTCTGTTGCTCATAAGCCACCTAATGTATGGCATTTTTGTTACAGCAGCCCATTTAGACTAAGACGTACCGTATATTTATTATACTTCACTAAAGCTGTTAAAAATATAAAGTGAGGAACTAAATAAACATGAAAATAACAAATGAGAAGGCATACGCTCACATACGTACACACACAAATTTCAGGAAACCATGTCCTGGTGCTCTTAAAAGAACAGTTATTTCCTTTGAATAGTAGAGCTGCTTTTTAATATACCCCTCCTAGAAGACTTAACGTTTCCTCTTATAAAACCTGTAAGCAGAGACAATAATGATGGTATTAGATAATCTATGGCACCGAGTCATAAGAGGAAGCTGCCAAGAATAACAACAGGACACAGGCTATAGAAGGTGTATTTTATTCACCAACTTTTAAAAACTCATTCAGTTTATCATCTTTAATTCTCCTTTTTGATAGCTAAAGAGACTTGAGTAGGAAGAATTATTTCTCTCACAGAGTAAGCAACAATGAAGAGACAAGAATTCAAAGGTTCTTGCATCTCCCACGGGGAAGGATAGGTGAATAAACTTCAGCGTTTCATCCGTAAGCTCAGCCCCTAGCCCACCCTGCTCTGTGATGACTGACGCGCGGATCCCAGGCTCCGGCTGGGCTCTGCACTGGCAGAGAGTGAGAAGGGCAGAGGAGGGGGATCCCAGGCTCCGGCTGGGCTCTGCACTGGCAGAGAGTGAGAAGGGCAGAGGAGGGGAGTGGGAGGCACGTTCCTCCTGCTTCCAGTGTGGCCTGCGTCCTTCAACAACAGTGCCAGGGAAGCGGGTATTTCTCTCTTTGCCTTCCCCATCTCTTCCTTTCTCAGCTCTGTCCTCCAGATCACCACTAGGATTATTATCCTATTGCTCCCTCCTTAAGAAAAAAAAACATACAAGACTAAATTTACACCCATCTTACCCCTTCCCAACCTAGCCCCGCCCTCAATCCCCAGCTTTTCTTCTCCCGTACTTCCTCACCCTCTTCCATGGCAGTGAGTGCACCGGTCTCCATACACCTTGTTCTCTTTCACAAATTGATGCCTATGCCTTCACCCTCACCGATCCTTCCGCCTAACATGCCTCTACTCATTTGTCTTCCCCAGAAACTCTCCTGACAATCCTTTGGATCCATCTCCATGTTATCTTCCTGGTTCTTTCAGGCAGAGTTATCATCTCCATACACTGGGTGTACTTCCATTTGAGCACTTCTGCAGTGAATTGTAAGCCATCAGTCTTCACGTTTTCAGAGACTGAGAGCTCATTGAGAGTAACAATCCTGCCTTAGTGTGCCTGCCACCCCACTTAGACCTTTACTAAATGAGTAAGAGATAAATGAGCAAATGCACTTGGAAGTTTGTGACAGATTATTTGGGTGTCCTCTACCTCTGCTCTCTTTACCCCCATTTCCAGGCACCCACTCTGCGGAGTGCACACCACCACCGCCATCGGGTGCACCTCAGAAGTCCCCAGCCAGGTGTGTTCTCCTCCTGGCTGACATCTTCACTGAGACATTTGAAGCAGCTGCCCATAGATGACTTACTAGGGGTGTGGCCATTGACAGCTGCTCACCATATAAGCTTCTGTTTCCTCATTCAAAACCTGATGGCAGAAAGCACAACAAGCCGCATGGGTGGGTCGTGGTGAGGACTGAATGGGATAGTGTATGTAACCTTCTAGAGCAGAATTTGGATCCCTATAAGAAACTCAGTGACAGCGCTAATTCTTCACTTCTCCCTTTTAATAGAGAACAACAAAGACTTCACCCTTTCTAAGGCCATTTAATGAAGGCAGTACCAGGCAATAACAGAGGCAATAAGGGCACAAGGTTTGGAGAGCGAATCCTGCCTGGTCCCCTAAAGCATTTCACAAATACTCTCCTTCTTTGTCTCCGTAAACACCCCCGCCCTCCTCCACCTGTAACGCTCAGAGTGCACATATTCTCTGCCTAGCTAAATCCTACCCCTTCTCCAGGCTCAGGTCAAAGGTCTCTTCCTCTCTAGAGCCTATTCTGATATCTGGAGAAGAAATTAGGCCACCTCTTTCTGCACAGAACTTCATGTCCCCCTTTCCGCTCACCACTCCATTTCTAGGTCAGCTTCCCCACACTAGAAAGAAGAAAGCTTTCTCAAGAAAGTATCAATGTCTCCCTTCTTCACAATGCTGGAGATACTCAGCTCCAGGAAACAACCCAGCACTTATATCCAAAGCTACAGAGTAACTAAAGGAGAAACTAATTAAACTGACAGAGAATTTAAAATCTGGAAGTCCTTATTTGAGTTTGGAACAAGACAGAAGCCCTGGTTAAATTGTTTCAGGGCAGAGTGGCGAGAGATTCCTTTATTGCTGGATGATGTGGTGGGAATTCCTGGCTCTGCTCTCTGTATTGGAATTTAATTTCTACTTTAAATAAATCTCACTCTCGGTGGGGGTTCTTGACAGTACCAGGGCCATTAATGAGAACAAAAACCCTGGAAACCTAATTATCAGCTCAAAAGACATCCAGGACAGCTATGGAAGGAAAAGGTGTTAAATCTGACTGGTGAATCATCATTCTGGGCATACGCTGTTTCTCAGTGTTTGTAACTAATGCAATTATTTTCCTCTAGGGCTGTCTCTAAGAGACTGTTCAAAGAATGACATTTAAAGTGACCACATAGTAGATTAAAGAAAAGGAAGTAACAAATTTTATGAAGACATCATCAAAAAGAGAGTCAGGTGCACTGACAAAGAAGACTGCTCCTTCAAGCAATGCGACTGCCTGTTCTGGGGCAGGCGGCCCTTAATGGGAGCGTGCAGGCAGCCGCCGCCGAGTACCTTCAGAGAAGAGAGTGGGGGGACCACGGTGGTAAAAATGGTTCAGATTCTATTACCTTTTATTTGTCACTCAAAAACAAAGGCTCTAACTGGCAAAAGCAAGCTTTTCACAAGATGATGGTGACTTTGCTGGGTATGTATTAGCTGCTATGCTGTGTTTTATTGCTTTATGGGGTTTTTTGTTATTGTTGTTTTAGTCATCCTGTTTTTTGAAGGGCCTGGATTCAGTGTCCCTATATGTGCACGTAACCTTTAAGTGCTGACCCTTTGTCTGATAATGAAATTGTCTCGGAAATATTCAGGGAATTTCAGGAACATTTCACCCCAAGAGACATGTGACAGTCCATCTTTGTGGAGGATAATTGATTGGTTGTACACATCAAAGATCTTAAAGATGTGCATTCCTTTAGGCCAGAAATTCACTTCCTGGGAATTTATCTCAGGACAAGTTAAAGATGCGTACAAGTGTGTGTGCATAAGGATGATCATCACGGAGCCAAGCTTGAACCCTTTCAATAGCTGACCATTGTAAATAGCTCCAAAAAATTATGATCTGTTCACATAATTAAATACTATGGCACCTAAAAATGTATTGTAGAAATGTATTTATTGAAACAGAGAGGTGTTCATTGCAAAAGGGAATAAAGGTTACAAAACAATATGAATAGCATGATCTCATGTTTACAAGAATACTGTAGTTTTTCAATTTTCTTGCTCAGGTCAGTGGGGCTAGAGCCCTCCCTCCCCCCGCCTGGGAACAGGCATGTTGTATTATGTAACACGTCTTGAGCGTTCTTGACAGACTGCTGTTGGCCGTCTAGTCATCAGTGGAAACTATTTCTGGTAGAAAGTGGAAAACAATAATATTCATCTGACCAGTTATCTCTTAAAACCATTTCCATGGTGATGATGGGACTCAATTATATTTTTTAATTTCAGCCACTTCTGATAAACAACAAATCTGAAGAAATAAAAAATGTTCAAAATGTAAAAAAAATTAGTCAGTGGGCTGGTCAGTTAAAAGAAAAAATAAGTTGAAGTGGTAAAACATAAAAAATATGATACTTTAAACACTTTCTTTAACCTAAAGCTTAATTGTATACTCACTCCACTCCCAGTCATTTGATAAAAGGCCTCAGTTAATTTGGGTGGGGGCGCGGTATGGGAAGATCCGCCTTTTAAACTTCTGTATCTTTTGTCATTACGTACTACATTGTCAAAGACTTCCAGTTTCAATTTCTTTAACTGGTGTGGAAACATAAAGGTTCTTGTGCAGCAATGTGAGCCCAAAATCTTCCCAGACTTCTAAAATTGTTCTCCCACTCTCACTGTCATCTTGCCCACACCTACCCTGACAACAACTAACTCTTGATCAGTAGACATAACTGGTGGGAAGCTCACTGCATTCTGAGAGTGGGCTACTAGCCACATCGGGCAAAATTTTTACTGAGCAAATGAAAATCATTGTTTAATCCAGCGTCTGAGCTGAGCAGAGGTGGCAGTGAGGTGGAAGCGCTCTCCCCCTGGTTGTCTGTGTGGCTGGCTCCGCAGGCCCTCTGGTCCCTGCTTGGTCCCCTGACCATTCCTCCTATTCTTCATCCTGTTTTCTCTTTGTAGAAATCACTATCATCTCTAACTCCATTATTTACTTTTCGATCACTTGTCTAGTGTCTGCTTTCACCAACAGAATTTAAACTTGTCTGTCCAATTGTCCATCAGCACCGATCACAGTGCCTGATGTGTAGTTGTTGTTTGACAGTTATCAGGTGTTTATGGATACATGTGAATGCCTTTAGTTTTAGTGATCCGGTAGTTTCAGGGTTGGGGGACATTATATCTCATCAGAGGAAGACATAGTTCTATCCCCCGTAATGGAACATTGCACTGGTATTTGGATGGCACTACACATCTACACTTAGGATACAGCCTTAACCCATTCTTTTCTCAAGTCAAAAATTTTGTATCCACTTATTTTTAACATCTATCTTCATTGTAAACAAATATCAAAATATCAAATATCAAAATAGTATTTTACAAGATAAAAGAACAAATTCTTTATAATTTTCCAGAAGCCTTCTGGAACCTCCAATGACAGTTTTACACGCAAAAGATGTTATTTAGGATTCAATTTTGGGAAGACAAGGGTCTGACTCACTGTGGAGTCTCGCAGTTCCCAGTCAGAAACAGAGCTCAAAGAGCTGGGAGAGGCCTCACTACCTGGATGGAATAGGCAGTGTTCTAAAGGCAAGTGTTTCACTTCTAACCAAGACATAGCACCCACACTGGGAAAGACAGTCTCTACCAACCAAATGGAGAGACGATTTTTATTCAGGTTATTGTAATAAGGGGGAGATTCATTAATGAGGACTAAAGGAGTCTGGAGTTTCAAAGAAGCAGGTAAACAAGAGAGTCTTCTGCCGGTCTTGTGGGAGTTATAAGGAAGGATTAGGTGGGTTCAACCTCAGAACAGACAAGAACGAGGTGGTTCTTTGTGGTGACAAGGATTCCCTTCTCAACTGAACTTCAGGCTCCACTGACTCCTCTTCTCAACTAGATCTCCATCTGGTCCTGTTGACCCTTTTTAACAGGAGTCCTGCCACGACGATTTTGTAATAATCTCCCCACCCCGGATGGCTAACTAAGATCCTCACAGTAGTTTTCCACCCACTGACTTTTCATGCTGTCTGTTGCCTATAAATCCCAAGCTGTCCCCATTATATTTGAAGGTGAGTTCAGTCTCTCCCTGGTCGCAATAGTTTTGACCCCTATTGCAATAGTCTTTTTGTTAAGATTTTTACTTATACATTTTTAGAGAGAGGAAGGGAAGGGGGTAATATGCATCAATGTGCAAAAGAAACATCGATTGGCTGCCTCTTGCACACCCCTGGACCAGATCCTGGCCAGAAACACAGGCACATAGGCATGTGCCCTGACTGGGAATTAAACCTCCAACTTTTCCATTTTCAGGACAATGCCCAACCCACTGAACCACACCATTCAGGGCACAGTAGCCTGAATAAAGTCTTCCTTAACCGTTTAACTCCATCCAGTGCGGTTTTGGTTTTGGGGGGTTTTTTTGACAAACATTAGCCATTTCTGAAATACAAACATGCAATAGGATTTCTTAATTGTCACTGCTTTCTGAAAGCACATGGCTTCAACAAAGCTTACTGTTGTCAGAGGACATAACAAAATTGATCTCCCACAGTAGTTTGCATCAAATAATTCAGTGCTTTCAAAATTCCAATTAGGTGTAGCTTCTTTCTGCCCATGAAAGAAACATTATTTATCAAAATGTATTCTTTGAGCACCTACTCTGTCAGATTACCTGAAAGGAAATAAATATCAAGATATGCATGGAGAGGAAATCAGACCCTCCTCAATCTAGAGAATTTCTTGTCTTGGTAAAAGGTTAGCTTACCAAAAATATCCTTAAGGGTTTCCTTCCTTGTACGGCCATGACCCCTTTATAGAATTTCAATATCATCATCTTCTCTGTTCTCCAGAACAAAAACTATGCTTTCCTTTCTTTTGAAATGTGCATTTGACCTCTTTTCAAATGTATATTTGACATTCTTTCAAATGTATATGATCAGCACCTCTTTAAACATACCCCTTTCAAGTAGGTTTTTGGAAGTCGGGCAACTTGTAAGTTAACGTTCCCTTCCCTATTAAGTATCCTTTTTGTCTCCTTTTTCCTACCTGGGTGTTAGGAAGCCCCTCCTCCCCAGCATACCACAGGGCAAAGCTTGAAGAGTAAATTGAGGATTTAAAAACCTTGTCCCTTTGAGGTGTTGAAAAAACACACTGGGATGAAGTAGTTTTTAGGCCCTGGCTAGTGAACCCCTCCTTCCTTTCTGTGATGCAGGTCTTGTAAATGGCAACATCTTGATCAAAAATTCAGGCGGGATCTGTGGTCTCCCCCACCTCCACCAGATCCCTGCTGATGTGCAGTTCTCTATGATCAGGTGACCCTAAGTCTGAGGTGATAGCAAATCCATGTCCAAAAATTAATTTAAGGATTTTAAATCTTAAGTATCTTCTGAGGATCCAAGAATATGGCTCTCTGTCAACAAGGTTTGAAGAAGTCACTGTGTTTTCATATGAAGGTTTTTGTACAAGAATCAGTGGGAACACAGGTCCAAGTGATCTTCCTGCCCTTCCCCCTCCTGCCTCCCTCTCCCTTTCTCTGGTGTCTTTAGGACTCTCTGTCTCTCTCTCACTCCCCTACCCCAACACACACACACACACACACACACACACACTCAGAGATGCATTTTTTAAATCAGCTTAACTCTGCCAGACCATTACACATCAAACTGTCCTGCCCTGACTGTTCCACACAGCCTCCGTCTTCTCCCATGCTACTGCAGGGAATGTCTCTCTGCAGGTGAAAATAGAGAGAATAGGGAAGAGAACCTTGGATGGCTCCTTTCAAACAAAAGGTTCACTTCTCTCTCTTGCTTTTTCTGCCACGTCCTCTGTGAATTCTCCCTTGCTCACAAGACGTGTAGAAAATGGCAAGATGGCATTCTCCCTGGTCATGCTTTGTTCAGGGTGTCATGGGGTGGGAAAGAAAATTTCTTGCTGAGAAAACTTTCCCTTGTCAGTAGTGCATGACAATAGCACCTGCCTATTAAACAACACTTCCTTTCTGAAACTTTTATCCCACCTATAGATCATATTTTTGGATGCAAGTTTTTCTGTTGAAGTAGCTGCCAGGATTTTATGGGCCAACGTGATTGCAATTTACAATACTGGTATTTCATAAATCACAGCAAGATTGAAAATGCTTGTGACACATGAGGCTTTAAATTGGCATTCTGTCTTTTTATGAGCATTAAAAAGGTTGATCTCCTGACATGCTCCACAGATGCATCCCTGCCTTGCACAGCCAAAAAGTTCCCATCCTGCACAGCATGGAGAGGCAGCAAGACAGAGAGAGAGGAGGAGACAACAGGGAGCAAACTACAGTGCCCCACACTGTGCTTTGTAAGAGAGGAAAGTCTGAAAACAGAGAGTGTGATCCTCAGCATTTACAACTGCTTTAAAGTTAAGATCCTTGATCCATCCTTTGCCAGCAACTTCATGACCCCCGATGAATCCCCCCAACACCACAAAGTCTAAAGGAAGAGAAAATTAGATCAATTCTCCTTGGAAGAATCAAGAAACTTATAATTTCCCCAGTGGACATCACAATGTCAGGTTCCCAATGGAATCATAATGCGTCCACTCTCTATCCTCCATGGTTTGGCTTTTCTGTCTTGGCCAGACATCAGAATTATTTGTGTTGAGGAAAAACTAACCCGCTCCAGAACAACACAATCAAATCACTTGAGGGTACAGCCAAGGCCTAAAATTCCTCCAGGTGCTTCTAATATGCAGCCAATTTTGAGAATCTCTGGTCCAAAACCAAACAAGGTAGACAAGAAAAATGAGTGAGACGGACAGGGTGTTATAAATCAGGGGATCAGGGTGCTCTGGCCAGCCAGCAACCACATGTGGGTTTGTCATTAATGAGGACTGTCCTACTGAGCTCCAGGCAGTTGTTGCCATGCAGGAATAGGGGCCCATTGTTTTCACGTTTCCTGATTTGGTGAGAATAGTAGAAATCTAGATATTTATAACATGAAATCTCCTAATTTTTAAATGTTGAAAAATAATTCAAAAAATAATACTACCAACATAAACAAAATATGTCTAGGAACGGAGAGTTTGCAAACTCTGCCCTAGATACACTGATTTACGTGTCAAAGTTTTCCATAAGTAAAAAGTGTTTCACCACCACCAACATAAACAGGCAGGATGATTCTCTCAGGGACAGAAAGCAAACTTAGCAGAGACATCTAATGAAGCCCGCAAGTTGCAGTTATACACGCCCAGGAAATATAAATGTCAGCAACAAGCCTGGGAGTCACGATTGTCAGACGAGCCTCCTATTTTTATATCTGGAGTTCAGTGTGCTCAGGTGGAGAGAAGGAAGTGGCAGCTCTGCTGCTCCAGGTGGGGACCCAGCTTTGACACAGCCCTTGGTGGCTTCGCCGTCATTGTCTGACGCCACTCGGAAGCTCAGATACGTTAACCCCAGACCTCCACTTTGGCCATGTCTCTCAGAACCACTAAAACCACTCTTCATTTGCTTTCTCAGTGTTTGCTGACACAAGAGTCTGGGAAGTGGGAGAAAAAAAAAAGGACAGGAATTGGTAGTAACTTCTTTTCCACATAAAGCAGTGACTAACACTAATTACTCCTCTCAGACCAGTGTTGGAGCAGACCTATTTTCTCTATGAATTAATGCAGAGTGGTCTACTTTTCCACATATTATGTATTATTTGTGCTGCTGTTTTATCGATTTTGAGACTGTTTTGTTATACTGGAATGGGAAAATCTAATACAACATAACTCCTCTCATTGAAAATAACATAGCTACATCACAAAACACAAATTTATCTTTTTCTTTATGAAAAGATAGCATCTGTGAACTACATTTCGGTTGTGGGAATTAGCTAAAGCCTGCTTCGGTGGATTAATAAAAACAAAAAGAAATACAAATACATTAATGTTTAGACATAAAACCTAAGATAAAATAGCAGTGTACTTCTAAATTTTAAAACTTGTTTGCTTATAATATTCTAGAGATATTTATTTCACAAAAGAGCACAATGTTAGTCTTGCAAGACTATATATATTTTCTATTTATATTCCTCTTGCCCCATTTTTCATGTGCATTACATCATCTGATTTCATTATGCTTCATATTTTATTCATTCATTTATGAGGCTCTGGGATTTTATTTCTTGAAATCTTAGTGGAATTTTTACTAAAAAACAGATAATTAAAAATAAAGCCACACAGCTCACATGCACATTTTGTTTTATATGCAATTATAAATGTATTTTCTAGGCAATTTTAATGCCCAGTTTTCACAAAGCATCATCTTTCCCCCACCTTCTTGCAGCGTGTACTCCAAGGAAATCTTTAAAAGAGGCTGTTTGCATAACTTTGGTAATTGCAAGCCTCAGAGGCTCCACCTGCTCAGGAGTGGCATAGAGTGAGTTGCATTCTGGTGATGGAAATAACAGTACTCTGGGTACAAGCGGGTTTCCCAGAAAAAATGTAATTGCCCTGGAGTGTTGGGAGAGGGTGGTTTGGAAAGAGGCGGGAGTCACTGGGACATCATCTGGAGAAGGCTTCAGCACAGCAGGCAGCCGTCTTCCCATTGATCCGCAGAACAGTGCACATGATTATCGGTGCCCTGTAGCCACTTGGTGGTGCACCCACCACACTCACGTAACAAAGTGGGAGTCTCCCTTGCCAAGTTGCCCTGCCCTCCCCCTTACCACCCCCTGTAACAGAAACAGCAAGACTTCCCCAGGCATGGAAAACTACCTGTATGCCATGGCCTTACCAGTTAGACCATTTGGAACAGAGAAATTGCGAGTTGTAGCCCTACAGCAGTATGCCCGGCAATTTCCCTCCTCCTCCTTAGGTCTTTCTGTACTGATGGAGGGAGAGTAAAGAGAGTACAGGAATTCCACACACATGTACACACCCAAATAAAAGGAAAATGTTTGGGTCCACACCTTCCACCCAAAACTAAGAAACTGGCTCTGAGTTCAGGCCCCAGTGGTGTTTTCCCAGCTCCTTCTTCCTTTCTCACTCCTTCACTGAACATGTCCAACTGATTCTTACTTGTCCTTCCACAGTCAGGTCAAGGGTCACTCCCTCCAGGAAGCTATCCCAGATGGGCCCCCTTTGCTAAATTAGCTGACCCCCCTCATGCCACCATGAGCTGCCGTGCCTCACTTCACTGTTCTTATTGCAGAATACGATGACACTGGCATGAGGGCTTGACTTCTCCAGTTGACTGTGATTTCCTTGAGGGCCACACCTGGAGCTCAACATTTCTGTAGCCCCAGAGCTTAGACCAGAGCCTGACATGCCTAAAAGATGTGCAGCTAACAGTAATGTATTGTTCACAAAGGTAGTGTGTCACTTAGGCAGCATCTTAGCTCAGTTAAGGTTGTATTCATTTACTGATTACCTACCTGCTTGTGGTGGGCAAGTCTGGCTGAATATTGAACACACTTGATTTAATGTAAAGCTTACGGCTATCCTTTATGAAGTGTATTTTTACTCACATTTTATGGGCAAGAAAACTAACATGCAAGATAAGTTTATTTAACCAGGGTCATGTAGCCAGCAAATCATACAGCTTGAATTTAATTCAAGTTGTGTTTAACTTTAAAACCTGTTTTTCCTTTCCTAGTTGAAGTGGCTCAGTAGGTTGGTCATCATCCTGCAAACCAAAAGGTCACTGGTTCAATTCCTGGTCAGGGCACATGCCTGGGTTATGGGCCAGGTTTGAAAGGCAACTGGTCAATGTTTCTCTCCCTCTCTTTCTCCCTCACTTCCCCTCTCTCTGAAAATAAATAAATAAATTTTAAAAAATATTTAACCCCTTTGTTTTTTATACCTCAATACTATGCAAATAAAATGATTTCTGTGTATATTATCATTAGAGACAATACACTTAAAAACAAATCTATGAACATGGCCTTCCCGCCATCACGTCTCTCTCTCTCTCTGTCTCTCTCTCTCTCTCCTACATAATCAACACCCTCATATGTTTAAAAGACAATTGTCTTGAAGACAATGTCAACATTATCATTTGAACTGAAAATACTAAGTACTGAGCCAACTGCTTAGTGTTCATAATGCTTTGACTTATTTTATCAGAAATATAGTATGTGTTGCCACCTGTTTATTCACATCCACAACACAATTACACTATCTATAAACAGCTTCACAGACTTTGCGGTGTGTCACTACCCAGCTTAAACCCCTGGCAAGCTCCCCAAAAGTGAGAACTCCTGGTATAAAGAACATGTTACTAGTTACAAGCTTATCAAACAGAATCTCCAGTATTTATATCTACCTCTAAAAATTTCTCTCATGATAAAAAAAAAAGAAATGTTTTAAAACATAAAGTGGAGAAGATAGGATGGAACCAGTTCTTTGGGTGGGACCATGAAGCCTGTTTCTGGAGGGTGTCCAGCCCAAAATTGTCTCTGGTTTTGTCTACACTATACCCTTAATCTCCACCGCAAACAATCAGCAGCCTGATTTATTAAAGTAAAAAAAAAGGCTTCCTGTTTGCAAGCTAAGTGCAAGAGGATGTAAAAATCCATTTGCAAGGCCGGTGGGATCTGCCAAAAGGAACTCTAAGACCCTTTTCACACTGAGAATGCTATCACTACCACCATCAGCTGATCAGACTAGAGTTAGGAGGGTTTTCAGTGTGCAGAAAAGATGTCCTTCCCTCTCATAGGAAGACATGTTGCTGCTCTTCCAGGGACCTGAAATGGACAGAAACAGAGAGTGTAATAAGCAGTATCTGTAGATAACAGACACTGGACCAGATGGTCCTTCTTCAAGCCTGGAGGAAGGCAAGTGTTAAGACGAAGAAATGCAGGAAAGCTGTATGCACTAAAACCAAGGTAATCATGCCAAGGTGCATTCTTACCAGAAAGGACAATGAACATGTGTTCTGCAGCAAGAGTTAAGGGTAAGGGAAAATAGCAAGAAACACTCATTTTTTCACATGTCTGACTCCCCTACTAGACTGTCAGCGTCTTTAGGTGGAAACCATACCTTCAGCTTCACATCCCCAGCAGAGTAGCTGACCATTAACAACCCTAAGTAAATGAGGAAATGAATGCTTGCTTCATTCTCTCTTAGATATCCACTTCCTTTTCATGCATCTTGTTTCTCTATACTGACCTGTGTCTCCTTACAAAGTAAAACATCTTTATGAGTGGGACAAGGGACCTATCACTCATCTTTGTTACCACTTCCCAAAGGAATTAAAGAAATATAATTATGAATTTCCAAAAAACATGTAATATTTCAAGCATCGTACATTCACTAATATTAGTAGCATATTTATTTATCAAGTATCTTGCTGTATTTCATACATTGTAAGGGGAATTTATATGGAATAAGACAGGGTACTTCTTCCCTCATTAAAGCAAACATAAATAGTTTTTGAATGATGGTTCACTATAACAATTTGCGTAACAAATGCACTTCACAAGAAACTGTATAACAGGCACCTAGTGCTATAAATTTATGAATATTTGGGGTCACCAAATAGCTGAAGCAATTTTTAGAAAGAAGAACATAGCAGGACAGACCACAATACCTGACACCAAATTGTACTACAAGAACACTGTAATCAAAACAACCTGGTATTAGCATAAAAACAGGCACATAGACCAATTGACCAGAACAGAGAGCCCAGAAATAAACCCAAGTGTCTATATTCAATTAATATTTGACAAAGGGGGGGAAGCATAAAATGAAATAAAAATAGCCTCTTCAACCAATGGCGTTGGGAGAGCTGGACAGCTACATGCAAAAAAATGAAACTCGATCACCAACTTACACCATACACAAAAAATAAATACGAGGTGGATAAAGACTTAAATGTAAGTCATGACATCATAAAATTCCTAGAGAAAAACATCGGCAAGAAAATCTCAGACATTCCACACAGCAACATGTTCCCTGATACGTCCCCTAAAATAAGGGGCATAAAGGAAAGAATAAACAAATGGGACCTCATTAAATTAAATAGCTTCTTCATGGCTAAAGAAAACAGCATTAAAATGAAAAGAGAACCAACTATATGGGAAAATATATTTGCCAATGATACCTCAGACAAGGGTTTGATCTCCAAAATATATAAAGAACTTACACGACTCCACTCTAAGAAGACAAGCAACCCAATTAAAAAATGGGCAAAGGACTTGAACAGGCACTTCTCCAAGGAGGACATACAGAGGATCCAGAAACACATGAAAAGATGTTCAATATAGCTAGCCATCAGAGTGATGCAAATTAAAACCACACTGAGATACCACCTCACACCGGTCAGAATGGCCATCATAAACAAAGCAACAAACAAGTGTTGGAGAGGATGTGCAGAAAAGAAAACCCTAGTGCACTGTTGGTAGGAATTCAGACTGGTGCAGCCACTATGGAAAACAGTACAGAATTTCCTCAGAAAAGTAAAAATGGAACTGCCTTTTGATCCAGCAATTCCACTGCTGGAACTATACCCTAAGAGCCCTGAAACACCAATTCCAAAGAACCTATGCACCCCAATGTTCATAGCAGCACAATTTACAATAGCCAAGTGCTGGAAGCAACCTAAGTGCCCATCAGCTAATGAGTGGATCCAAAAACTATGGTACATTTACATAATGGAATTCTATGCAGCAGAGAGAAAGAAGGAGCTCATACCCTTTGGGACAGCATGGATGGAAATGGAGAGCATTATGCTAAGTGAAATAAGCGAGGTGGTGAGGGACAAATACCATATGATCTCACCTTTAACTGGAACATAATTAACAAAAGAAAAAAGCAAACAAAATATAACCAGAGACATTGAAATTAAGAACAATCTAACAATAGCCAGAGAAGAGCGGGGAAGGGACTGTAGGGAGAAGGGTTTTCAGGAACTACTATAAACAACACAGGGACAAAACCAAGGGGGAGGGTGGAAGCAAGGGAAGGAGGTGGGTTTGGCTGGGGTGGGGGGAAGTGGTAGGGAGAAAATGCAGACAACTGTAATTGAACAACAATAAAGTAATTTATGAAACAAAACAAGAAAAAAGGAAAAAATGAATATTTGGGGTCATTAAGTAGAACACAGAATATAAAAAGAATGAGGAATAGAAATACTTTTGTTAAATCTTATCTGGAAACAGAAGACTCAGACTTGTATTTGGGTTTTTCTGCTTTTTAATTCTTTAGCATATTGTTTTTAAATATATATATTAAAATATAAATATAAATGATGTTAAATATAAATAGAATCTGCCTGAAGTTTTAAAGCAGTTTGTAAAATAAACTGATAGCCAACAGAGCATACTTAAACAGGCTATTTAGTATTCTGGTCCTAATGGGCAAGGGCCTCAAGTGGGATGCTCTGATCACATGCATTAATTTCATCCCTGCCATGAGATTTGGTAATGCTTAGCTCACATATTCTTGCAAATTATTGGAAATACCACATTCCCATGAGACACAGTGACAGCTATGAAATTAAGTAGTATAAGCCAGACTCCAACAGCTGCATTAAACAAACACACCTCCAGCAAATGTCCCTGCCCCCACTCATGCAATTGGAATACAATCTTGTCTAAACAGTAACTTGCAGCCAAGTCTTTGGCTTTGTTTCTCTGCCTGCTCAGATCCTCTTTCCTCTCTTCCAAGAAGATAGGGGATCAGAGACACACAGTCAGGAACAGTCTTTCCCAGGCTAGATACTGATGCAATAACCAAAGAATCATTGCTCAGGTTCAGGTACATCTGATATGATTAAAAATAGCTATTTCTGAACTTTCTGTAAAGGTGGCAGGGTAGGTAAACATTGTGCTCACCTTCTCCCAACCACCACAACAGAATTACAACTAAATTAAAAAACAACCACCCTTGAGAACCTCCTGAAGACTAGCTGAACAGAACTCTTATAACTGAAATATAAAGAAGAAATCGTATGAGACTATTAGGAAGGATGGGGAAGAAAAGCAGACTAGCCCTACACCCTTGTATGGGAGTTAAAAATTGGAAGGGATATATCAGGCTGGGGTTCCCTCAGAGGAGAGAGTGGTCCTAGCCCCACACAGAACTCCACAGCCCAAACCACTTGTGCCAGGAAGAGGAGTCTCCATAACATGCAGCTACGAAAATCAGCAGGAATTCTATCTGGGTAGGACAGAGAGCTGCTAGAGTCGCAGGCATCCTCTTAATGGGCCCACACACAGACTTACTTCCTGATGGATGTACTCACTGTGAGCTCTAGTACCAGGCAAGCAGCAGCTCAAAAAGCACCAGGGACATATGGGGAGGAACCAAACTGTCTGACTTCAGGGAGAAGACTGAAGGGAAGCTCTCTCTACCATTTTGTTTCTTTGTTGAGACATACACTAACACAGTCTGCAATGCAGGCAGGTGCAAAATCTGAGTTTCCATCAAACTCACCCCACCCTGGTGATTCCGCTGAGAACCCACCCTACCCAACTCACCCACAGACCTGAACCTCTTTCAGCGGCTGTTACACACAAGTAGCTGGCCTCAGCCTATGCTGTGGACTTCCCTAAGATTTCTGGAAGATCCATAAACCCCAAACAAAACAAGCAGTGGCTGGCCTTGCAGTGTCCTACCTCTTGCTAAGCAGACCCCAACCTGGGATTAGTGGCAGCTAGCCTTGCTTCACAGCAACCTGTACCATGTATCTCCAAACAGAGCATAACAGCTGATCACTTTGTACCTCCTACCAGGTGGCCCAGCCTAGGCACAGGCAGGGGCTGACCTGGCCCTGCATGACAGCCCCTTCCAAGAGGCTCCAGAATCAACATATCCAGTGACTGGCTTCAGATCACACCAGAGCACCACCCACTTAGCTCCATACATGGCACACAAAAAGGGTGGGCTCAGCAGGCACTAGAGGCGTGCTACAGAGAATCTCACTCCTGGGGTCAGCCCACACACAGTACCTTGCCCAATGTAGTCACAGCCATTTCTCATGGCCAGTCAGCCTGAGGGTCATTTCCAACCATTAATGTGCCAACAGCAATCAAGGCTCAAGTACAGCAGGATGGAACATGCATCCCAAGCAAAGAATAGCCCTGAAGCACCCAGCTCAGGTGACCAGAGAGGCTGTGCCACTGGGCCCCACAGGACATCTACTACATAGCACCATCCTGTCAAGACTGAAAGACAGAGCAGCTTTACCTAAGACATAGAGATAAACATGGGGAGGCAGCCAAAATGAGACAACAAACAAACATATCCCAAATGAAAGAGCAGGACAAAACTTTAGAAAAAGAACTAAACAACATGGAGGTGAATAATCTACCAGATGCAAAGTTTACAACCCCGGTTATAAGGATGCTCAAGGAACTTAGTGAGGACTTCCACAAAGAGATAGTAAGCATAAGAAAGGACATAGAAACCATGAAAAATATCAGTCAGAAATGAAGAATACAATAACTAAAATGAAGAATACCTTAGATGGAATCAACAGAAGGTTAGATAAAACACAGGATCAAATCAGTGATTTGCAAGACTAGATAGCAGAAAACACTCAATCTGAACAGTAAAAATAAAAAAGAATTTTAAAAAATTAGAATAGTTTAAGGGGCCTCAGGACCAACATCAAGCATACAAACATTCTCATTGTAGAGGTACCAGAGGGAAAGAGTGAAAGCAAGGGACTAAAAATGTATTTGAAGAAATAATGATGAAAAACTTCCCTAACCTGGTAATGGCAATAGACATACAAGTCCAGGAAGCACAGAGAGTCTCAAACAAGACAAACCCAAAGAGGTCCACACCAAGACACATAATTAAAATGCCAAAGGTAAAGGCAAAGAGAGAATCTTAAAAGCAGCAAGAGAAAGACAGCAAGAGAAAGACCTACAAGGGAGCTTCCATAAGACTGTCAGCTGATTTTTCAACAGAAACTTTGTAGGCCAGAAGGGATTGGCACAAAATAATCTGAGTGATAAAAAGCAAAGACCTATGACTAAGATTATTCTGCCTAGCAAGGCTGTCATTTAGAATCAAAGAAGGATAAAGAGCTTCCTAGCAAGAAAAAGCTAAAGGAGGTCATCACAAGAAATGTTAAAGGGACTGCTATAAGAAGAAAAAGAAAAAAAAATATGAGTAATAAAATGGCAATAACTACATGCCTATCAATAACTACTTTAAATGGATTAACTGCTCCTATCAAAAGACAAAGGTGGCTGAATAGATAGAACACAAAATCTAATTGTCTATCAATAGATGATTAAATAAAGAGGATGTGGTATATTTATAATGGAACATTGCTCCACCATAAAAAAGAATGAAATCTTACTACTTATGGCAACAACACATATAGACCAAGAAGGTGTTATGTCAAGTGAAATAAGTCAGGCAGAGAAAGACAGACACCATAACGTTTCACTTACATGAATGTGGAATCTTTTATAGAATAAACAAGCAAACAAAACAGAAACAAACTCATATACACAGAACAAACTGATAATTGCCAGGTGGGAGGGGGTAGAGGACTGGGTGAAAAAGATAAAATGATGAAGAAGTACAAACTGGCAGTTATGAAATAGTCATAGGGATATCAAGTACAGCATACAGAATACAGTTAACAATATTGTAATAATTGTGTATGGTCAGAGCACACTAGACTTTATAAGTTATATACATGTGTAACTACTATGTTATATACCTGAAACTAATACAATATTGAATGTCAACTGTAATTGAAAAGTAAAATAATTAATGTACAAAAATATCCAGCTCTGGTTTTTAATCACAACATAGATCCCAAAAAAAGTTCTTTAAGAAAATTTGTGCCCTGGCTGGCGTAGCTCAGTGGATTGAGCTTGGGCTGCGAACCAGGCATCGCAGGTTCAATTCCCAGTCAGGGCACATGCCTAGGTTGCAGGCCATGACCCCCAGCAACCGCACATTGATATTTCTTTCTTTCTCTCTTTCTCTATCCCTTCCCTCTCTAAAAATAAATAAATAAAATCATACAAAAAAAAAAGAAAATTTGTGTGGTTGCCAAATCATTAATTGAAGTAATTATTCTAATGAATAAAATCTTTTACTTTAATAAAACAAGTGCGATTTTAGCTTTGACTACTAATCTCTTCTCACAGAAAGATACTTTCTAAACAGAAATAGCTAGGCCAATGTCTCTTTTGCTTAGTTGTTGTTTTTTTCATCACTGAAAAACTGGGGATCCCTGCTGAATTTATTCCCTGTCTGGGCTTTGTTGCCCTGGTTGTAGATCCTGACCAGCTCTTATCCTCCTCCTCTCCATCCTGCAAACATCATTTCTTACCATCACAGCCTTCACGCAGTCTCCTTAACTGACTGCTACTCCCACATTTATAAAATGTGCCCCCCTAAGAGTTTTATTGAAGTCAAATGGACAAACATATTAGAATTCTTTCCTAGAGGAGTAGGCAGCATTGGGGTAAGAATTTTAACCTTGTCTCTGTCATCTGCCGTGTTCAGAGTAGTAACTTATTTTACCACGTGAAACCAGTAGTAATTATGGGGTAGAATGCATTCCTAATGAGATCAGCATCATAACCCAAAGCTTCCAAGTTTCCTGGAAAAAGTTACATCTCAAATCTCAGTTAGCCATGCTGTAACCATAGCAGTAGGAAAGAAGACATTTAGACAGTGCTGGAAAAAATAGAACTCAACAACAATGTTTATTTTGAAATGGTTTTAGAGCAAAATAAAGGGCACAATTTCCTCATTTTACCTGCTTTCTGGTGGTAAGTAAACCAAGAATAACATTGATTTTCACATTTTCTTTTTTATGATCACTATCCACTGTCATATTTTTTTAAAGAAACACCTTTTTATGCTGCTAATACTTACATTACACCCAGAGCTTTCAAATTTTTAAATATGTAAAAGCAGCTGCCTGGGATCAAGCAGACAGACATTAAAGCTGACATTTGCAAACATCATTGTTTCACTCCCAGTTCACAGGCATTTTGACAAGAAGAAAATACAAACCTTCACTCATTCAAGGGCAAATATTCTGAAACTAAATGATTTACATGGTAATAGGCAAAGGTTAAATTCACATATTTCATAGCCCTTTCACCAACTTTAGTCAAATCTCTGAAGTTTATGGAAATCCTTGGTATTTCAATATACCCTGTGCATATACATGAAATAAACATTAATGATAACTCTTGAGGTCAAGTGGTTGGGTTTCTATAAATGGGACCATATATATATATATATATATATATATATATATATATATATATATATGGAATCATTTTAAGTGTAAAATTTTAGAAAAATGAACTACCATTAAAATGATGCATCAAGTATTCTTTAATATAAATGACTATCTATTTAATATAAATGATTAATTTATTTACTAGTAATTATATCTCCTGCCATTGAAGACTAAGGTATGGTTGGGGAGGTGGCGGGGGGACACTCAAATCCCTAATAGTCAAAGGGAGACCATACTCAAACAGCACCTTAAGGAAAGAGATGGAATTTGTGAAAATTGAAAACACATCTGTAAGAAAAGAAGAGAGACGTTAGATTTAAGCTAATTTTATATTACTTTGTTAGGTCAGAATATTTACATTTGCTAAGGAAAGCTGTTTATTACTGAAGTTTATAGTTCTGGTCTCATAGATATGAAAATGTCACTGTTAGTTTCAAGTTTCAATATCAGAATGTGACCTCAGAGCAATGGTGGCATGAAAGAGCCCGTTGGTCTCTCCCCTTAAAGTCTGAATAATTTGAATAGCTATATTTAATGAAGGATTTCTGCCTTATGCAGAAACACATCTGAGAGATCTGTGCATTGAGACATTATCTAAAGGAGTGTGAGTGCGTAAACTGGGGAAGTGGTGGGAGAAAAGCTGAGACAAGCCGTGGACACAGCTCCAAAGCTTGGAGATTACTGCAGGGCTAAGCCCAGAGAGGAAAGGAACCAGATTGTGGCTAGCACTCCTTTCACCTGGGAGGAGCAAAGAGAGTCAGTGAGCATGCCTGCAGGAGTGGGCAGTACGAGCCACAGCTTAGCTCAGGGACCTAGGCAGAGACTAAGCACAGAGGTGCTGCCATGGTTGTCTAGCAATTGGCCTTCCAGATGGAGAAACAAAGCCAAGGAGCCTGGCCACCTCCCCTCACCCTCCCAGAGTGTGCCTCCCTTCACCCTTCTTGTCAGGTCACTGAGCACAACATCTACAAACCCAACAACTGCTACTATGGAACTTTTTCCATGAGCAAAGGGTATGCTCTGTAACTAACCCCAGGGTGGGTGGAGATACAGAGGGGACTCCACAGAGGTCTGAAGTCACCATTGCTGAAAGGGCAAAGAGACAGACAAGGAGGCCAGGTTCTTCCAGCTTACCCCGCTCACACACACTGAGGTTGCACTGCTGGTGGCATCTGGCTGTGGGGCACATCACTGGGATTTCATAGATTTGGAGCCCTATCAGCCTGCAATTCCTGCAGGGTTGGTCCTCTGGCACTGGGGTGACTGGATCACAGAGGAAGGACCCACCTTCCCACAGAACACAGGCCAATTTCTACCCCCCCTGTAGAGAGCTGAAAAGCCAGGGAAGTGCAAGAGAGCTAAAAAACTTCTGATTCAATTCCACCAACTGGAAAACAATATTTTTTGTTTTGTTTTGACTTCTTCCTATCAATTTGCTAGAGAAGTGCTACTTACACATAGATGCTGAAATAGAGAAGGAATCCATTGAATATCATGAATACCCAAGGTAAGAGGCAGCACAGAAAAAAAATGAAAAATCTCCAGAAAATAATCTTAAAGACATGGACATGTGTGACTTAAATTACAGAAAATTTAAGACTGCAGTTCTGGAAGAAAAAAAAACTCAACAAGATGCAAGAAAACACAGATAAGCAGTTCAATGATCTCAGAAGCCAAATCAACAAACAAAATGAGTACTTTAACAAAGAGACTGAAACTTTTAAAAAAAAAATAGAAATTCTGGAGCTGAAGAACTCAGAGGTTCATTTTTGAGCACCTGGAATGAATTCTAGAACTCTAGAATTATCTCCTAGAATGAATGAATTCTAGGAGAACTCTAATTCTTGAGAATTCAAGAGCTCAAGAATGAACTGATGAGCATAGGAAATAGAACTGACCAGATGGAAGAAAGAATTAGTAATAGTGAAGATAGAAATCTAAAAATGATGCATAGGGCAAAAGAGAGATACTGGAGCATAAAAAAGAATGAAAGAACTCTATGAGAACTATATGATGCATCCCAAATCTATGGAAAGAGCTAGATCCTCAAATCCAAAGGCAATCAAAATACCTAATTACCTCAATCCAAAACAGCCTTCTCCAAGGCACATTGTATTAAAACTGTCAAAAATTGATGGCAACAAAAGAATTCTCAGGGCAGCCAGGGAAAAGAAGTAACCCATGAAGGAAAACCAATTAAGCTATCATCACGTTTCTTAGCAAAAAATGTACAAGCTAGAAAAGAGTGGAACCAAATATTCAAACTACTGAGAGAGAGAAATTACCAGCCAAGAATAATATATCCAGCAAAGTTATCCTTTAGAACTGATGGAGAAATGAAGTCTTTTCCAGAAACACAGAAGGTAAGGGAATTTATCACCAGAAGACCTCCACTGCAGGAAACACTCAAGGGGGTTATTCTACCTGAAACAAATAATAAAAGGTCACAAACTAAGATCACAAACAAACTTCACCATAAGCAGGGGTAATTGGTGACAGAAAAACGTAAAAGGGGAGGGGGTAATTGTCTGAATTTGAAGAGGAGGATGGAGATCAGATCAGATCCATTCAAAAGAAAAATATATATATGAAACTGTATATATGAAACTTTCTTTTCCATAAACCTAATGGTAAGCACATGTAAAACAAATTGAGACAGATAATTTACAAAAGAGGAAACAGAGGGAGAAAGTATGGAATACCCCCAAACAAAAACAGCAGACAGAAACACAAAGAAAAAGAACCAGTAGAGGCACAAAGCTACCAGAAAACAAAAGATAAAATGGCTAGAGAAAATCCTTATGTATCAATAATTACCCTAAATGCAAATGGATTTAATTCACTAATAAAAAGGCACAAAGCAGCAGATCAGATCAAAAAACAAAACCATATGCTGCCTTCAGGAGACACATCTAAGCTGCAAAGACAAAGATAGACTCAAAGTGAAAGGGTGGAAAACGATTCTCCAAGCAAATAGAACTCACAGGAAAATAGGTATAACCTTATATCTGACAAAGTAGATTTCAAAATAACAAAGGTAACAAGAGAGAAAGATAGACACTATATGATGGTAAAGGAGACATTACATCAAGAAGATGTAATGCTTCTCAATATATGAGATATATGTCCCCAATACAAAAATATACAAAGCAACTACTAACAGAACTAAAGAGAAACTGACAAAAATGCAATCATACTAGGGCACCTAAATACTCCATTGACAACTCTAGATTGATCATCCAAACAGAAAATCAATAAAGAAATATCATCCTTAACTTATACATTTGACCAAACAGATATAATTGTCTTTTGCAGAGCCTTTCATCCCAGAACATCAGATTATACATTCTTCTCCCCTGCACAAAGAACATTCTCAAGGATAGGCCATATGTTGGCTCACTAAACTAGCCTCAACAAATTCAAGAAGATTGATATCACATCAAGCGTGTTATTTTACCACCATGCCTTGAAATTAGAAATCAGCTGCAGAAAGAAAGGTAAAAAACCCACAAGTATGTGAAGATTAAACAACATACTACAGAAAAATGACTAGGTCAAAGAAGAAATAAAAGGTGAAATCAAAAGATATATAGAGACAAATGAGAATGACAACATAATATATCGAAACTTCTGGGATGCAGAAAGAGCAGTAATAAGAGGGAAGTTTATATCATTACAGGCCTATCTCAAGAAACAAGAAAAACCTCAAGTAAGCACTACATCTTAAAGAACTTGAAAAAGTGACTTCGAATTACACTATACAGCACCAATGATCAAAACATCATAGTACTGGCAGAAAAACAGACACACAGACCAATGGAACAGAATTGAGAACCATATACCTATGGTTTTATTAATAAACTAAAATCAATAAGATAATTTTTGACAAAGGAGCCGAAAACATACAATAGGTAAAAGAAAGCCTCTTTAATAAATGGTGCTGTAAAAATAAAAAAGCTACATGCACAAGAAGTGAACTACAGTTTGTTTCCATGTATTAAAAATTAATTCAAAGCCCTGGCTGGTGTAGCTCAGTGGATTGAGCGTGGGCTGGGAACCAAAGTGTCCCAGGTTCGATTCCCAGCCAGGGTACATGCCTGGGTTGCAGGCCATAACCCCCAGCAACCGCACATTGATCTCTCTCTCTCTCTCTTTCTCTCTCCCACTCCCATCCTTCCCTCCCTAAAAATAAATAAATAAAATATTTTTAAAAATTAAAAAAAAATTAAATCAAACCAAAGAAATCCTTAAAAATAAAATAAAATAAAATAAAATAAAAATAAAAATTAATTCAAATGAATCAAATATCTAAATATAAGATCTGAAATAATAAATTACATACAAGAAAACATAGGTACCAAATTATTGGACCTTGGTCTTAGAGAATATTTTACAAATCTGACCCCAAAGGCAAGGGAAGTAAAGACCAAAATAAATGAATGGTACTACATCAAACTAAAAAGCTTCTGCACAGCAAAAGAAACCGACAACAAAAGAAAAAGGCAACCAGCTGAATGGGAGAAGATATTTGCAAACAACAGCTTTGACAGGGGTTAATATCCTAAGTATATAAAGAACTCATACAACTTAACACCAAGCAAACGAACAATCCAATTAAAAAATGGTAGAGGTCCTGTAGAGACACTTCTCCCAAGAAGACATACAAATGACCCATAGATATATGAAACATTCGCCACCCCAATAACTACTAGGGAAATGCAAATTAACACTGCAATGAGCTACAACCTCACACCTGTTAGAATGGCTGTTATCAACAAGACAAGTAGTAACAAGTGTTAGAGATGTGAAGTAAAAGGAACCCTCATTCACTGCTGGTGGGAATGTAAACTGATTCAGCCTCTATAGGAAACAATATAGAAGTTCCTCAAAACATCAAGAGAGCTTTCATATGACCCAGCAATCCCTTTCCTGGGCATCTACCCAAAACGTTTGAAAACATTCATTTGCAAAGATATATACACCCCTATGTTCATTGCAGCACTATTTATGGTGGCCCAGACATGGAAACAACTGAAGTGTCCTTTAGTAGATGATTGGGTAAAGAAGATGGGGATACATCTTCTCTCTATATATATATTATTGACTATGCTATTACAGTTGTCCCATTTCCCCCCTTCACTCCTCTTTACCCTGTACACCTTCTCCCACCCACATTTCCCCCCTTTAGTTCATGTCCATGTGTCATACTTATAAGTTCTTTAGCTTCTACATTTCTCATACTATTCTTACCCTCCCCCTTTCTATTTTCTACCTACATTCTATGCTACTTATTCTCTGTACCTTTACCCCCTCTCTCCTCCTCCCACTCCCCTGTTGCTAACCCACCATGTGATCTCCATTTCTAGGGTTCTGTTCCCGTTCTTGTTGTTTGCTTAGTTTCTTTTGGTTTTGTTTTAGGTGTGGTTGTTAATAATTGTGAGTTTGCTGTCCTTTTACTATACATTTTTTTATCTTCTTTTCTTAGATAAGTCCCTTCAACATTTCATAAAATAAGGGCTTGGTGATGATGAAGTCCTTTAACTTGACCTTATCCGAGAAGCACTTTATCTACCCTTCCATTCTAAATGAAAGCTTTGCTGGATAGAGCAATCTTGATATAGGTCCTTGCCTTTCATGACTTGGAATACTTCTTTCCAGCCCCTTCTTGCCTGTAAGATCTCTTTTGAGAAGTCAGCTGACAGTCTTATGGGAACTCCTTTGTAGGTTACTGTCCCTTTATCTCTTGCTGCTTCTAGGATTCTCTCCTTCATTTTTACCTTGGCTAATGTAATTATGATGTGCCTTCATGTGTTCCTTCTTGGGTCCAACTTCTTTGAGAGTCTCTGAGCTTCCTGGACTTCCTGGAAGTCTATTTCCTTTGCCAGAATGGGGAAGTTCTCCTTTATTATTTGTTCAAATAAGTTTTCAATCTGTTGCTCTTCCTCTTCTCCTTCTGGTACCCCTATAATTCAGATGTTGGAATGTTTAAAGATGTCCTGGAGGTTCCTAAGCTTCCCTTCATTTTTTTGAATTCTTATTTCTCTATTCTTTCCTGTTTGGTTGTTTCTTTCTTCCTTCTGGTCCACTCTATTGTTTTGAGTCCCAGTTTCCTTCCCATCACTATTGGTTCCCTGTGCATTTTCCTTCATTTCTCTTATCGTAGCCTGCATTTGTTCATCTAATTTGCAACCAAAATCAACCAATTCTGTGAGCTTCCTGATCACCAGTGTTTTGACCTGTGCATCTGATAGGTTGGCTATCTCCGGGTTGCTTAAAAGGATGAGTCCTGGGGCTTTGATTTGTTCTTCTGTTTGAGCCATCTCTCTCTTTTTTTGGGGGGGGGGGGGGCGGTGTCTGGTTATGCCTGTTATGGTGAGGGGTGGAGCTTTAGGTGTTCACCATGGTTGGGCACCCCAGTCGCTAGATTGTGATGTTGTATGTGGGGGCGGGGTCGAGAGGGAACAATTGCAGTTGCTCCGTTCTATGTGGAACCTCAGTCCCTTCTCTGGGATCCTGGGTTGCACACACTGCCTTGCTTTACAGTCGCCACCTCACTGAATCTGCCAGCTGCCGCTTGTGCATTCAGGGTCCACCCACTGTGATCTTGCATGCCCCGGATGCCTTACGCACTCAACTCTCTGTGCTCTCCATGCCTCGACCCGGGCCTGGCTGCCAACTCTGTCCCTCCTACCGGTCTGGATGAACAGGTCTATTTCAACTTCTTGGCTGTCTGACTTCCATTCAGATAAATTTTCTGTCAGTTCTGGATGTTATTCTACCTCTAAATTGTTGTTGTTCCAATCTTGGTTGTGTGTGGAGGTACGGTGCGTCCACCTGTGCCTCCATCTTGGCAGGAAGTGAGGATGCATCTTCTATAGATACTGTTCTCTCTCTCTCTCTATATATATATATATATGTGTGTGTGTGTGTGTGTGTGTGTGTACACACTCTCTCTATATATATATGTATACACACACACATACACACACACACTATGGATACTACTCAGCCGTAAGATGGAATACTGCCATTTGTGACAACATGGATGGACCTTGAGAATATTATACTAAGTGAAATAAGTCGGTCAGAAAAAGCTAAGAATGAGCACTTTCATTTATATGTGGAATATAAAACTGAAACTCATAGACACAGACAACAGTATGGTGGTTACCAGAGGGAAGGATGTGGGGGTTAAGAAAGTGTAAAGAAGTCAAATACACTGTGACACAAAATGATTTGACTTTGGGTGGTGGGCACGCACTGCAATACACAGATCGTGTATCATGACAATGTACATTTGAAACCTATGTAATCTCATTAACCAATGTCACCCCAATACATTTAATCACTTAAAAATAATACAGTAACATTTGTTGGTGGAAAAAAGAGTTTCAACATCAATATCACAACATCTTGCCATACCTCCAACACAAGGAGACGTTGCTCTCTTACCCAAGCAAAACGGATTTGAGTTTCCATTTTCAGACATGACTTTTAGGAAAGTGACCTCAGATGCCATTCGTTGCTTGAAATGGGGCATTCTTGAGAAGTCAATCCTGAGGCAGATGGCCTCTGAGAGCAGTTGTGTTCGTTGACATGCACATGCACAGACCTGACGTGCAACTCCTGGAGGCTGGTCTGTGCCACCAGGAATTCCTTCCTTTGCTTATCCCAGACACATGCCTGTGCAGGTTAAAGGAGTTGCAATACAACAGTTCATCTCCTACTTCTATTTTTGATAGATCAAGAGCTATCACAAGGAAAGTTCTTACCCCATGGTGCTTCAGTTGGAATATATTTACAAAATTAACTTTGAAAAAAATTGGAGTTGATTAGTTACATTAGGTATTCTGTCAACAAATCCAACTTATTCTAATCAGTCCTAATTAGCACTGATGTTTGATGAGAGGTACACGTAAGAGCAGCAAGTTGACGTGCTGAGTTGCCCCTCTAGGGATCTGGGTAAAGTCTGCTCATGATTTTGACTTGGAAACGAAGTGAGTTTGCTTGCTTTGGCCAAATTGGCAAAGGATATGTATGCCAAATCTCTAATGGAAATAAGAATGTTTTGTGAACATTTAGCAAATTTGGCAAGTAGGTTTTAGCTTTCCCCAGGAACAGGATATAAATCCTGGACTCCTGGCACTTTAGCAAAGTCAAATGCCAACCTAACCCATTCTTTCCATTATGGTTCCTCAGCCCAAGAATGTTAGAAAGCATCTCCCAGGAAGGGTGGCAATAATTAAATTAGCGTGCCTGTAAGGCCTGGAATAATCTTCACTGGGTGGTAGAACCGAGGCATATTTGGCCATTGGATTACACCAGACACATCTCCATAACCCCAGATTGTCACGGAGAAAGCTTCTAGAATGCTTTGCTCCTCACTAGCAGGAACAAGAACATCTAAACTGACTGGACTCCCCACAGTTTGTTCCCCTCCAAGAAAAATGCTGCATTTTGTTTAACTCGGATACGCTATGACTTTACAAAACAGATGTCTCTTAACCACTGAATTCCTTGTAGTTTTGCCAGGCATAAAGGAGGAAAGCAGGATTTAGACTCCTAACTAGCATCTGTGGATTCATCAGGGCTTCAGCATTTCCTTGCACCCCTGCCTGCCTCCCTCAGAATAGTTCTCCGTTCTTTCATTGGATTTTCTCTTCCCTTTGAAATTGCTTCTTCCTCAACTGCCTGCAAACCTGCAAGTCTTCTCATTCAAAACTCACCTTCCTCTACGTCAGGGGTGTCAAACTCACTTTCACCAGGGGTTACATCAGCCTCCTGGTTGCCTTCAGAGGGCCAAATGTAATTTTAGGACTGTATAAATGTAACTACTCCTTAACTAGGGGCAAGGAGCTGGGTGCTGCTGCTGGGTAGAAACAAGGTGCCGGGCCCGATAAAACAAGGCCAGATTCGGCCCACGGGCCTTGTGTTTGCCGCCTGTGCTCTATGTCTTCACACTTACTCCTTTACCCGGGGCATTGATTTCTACCCTCTTTGCTCTGCTGGAATTTCTCTTCCCTCCGCCTCCCAATCTAATGACTCTTTTTTCATCCCTGAAGTCTTCTCTGGAGCATTTGACTGAGCTGAGCATGAAAGTTTTGATCTCCTTCTCCCCTCGGTGCCAGCAATACTAATTCTCTCATATTTCTGATCATCTTTCTCTTCTGCTGAAACATTGATGTATCCCGAGTGTGTCCTGATTGGCCTTTATCCTCTTTCTTATTTCTCTCCTTTAACAATCCCTTTCATTTCTAAGAGTGACAATTAAAAGCAAAGGCTTATTTGCATACTCCTGGGGTCCATGGCAGAGTGCAAGCAGAATAGCCAGAAATATTGATGTTTCTTGATTGTGACTAATATTAAAGCATATTATCATATTAAAACAAATATAAACACCAAGTTGCACACAAGATTTTTTCATTTACCTGAATATTTGTAAAGCTCAGTTGTAAAGCAAAGTTAATTTTATTCTTCAATACTCTGAAAAATTAAAATGAATTTTTAGATGAAGTATAAATTTTTCAAACAAAAATCACTTTGTATGCCCTAACTCTCCTATCCCCACACATTCTAGGTCAGGCCCTCATAATTCTCCTGGTTCACGTTTTCAGTATCTTCACGGTCAATTCTGTATGGCTCTCCAACAAGACCCTCACACTCCACATTAAACATGAGCTCTCATCTCTTCCCAACCCTGTTTCCATTCCTACGGGTCCTATTTCCATCCGCCCCACCACATCTGACTGTGACCCAGTGTGAAAACCTCACAGGACTGGAATTCTTCCATCCCTGTGGTTGTTGTGCCCAAGAAGTTGCCAAGACTGTAAATTCCTGATCACCCTGGCTTCAGTTTTTCTTATCTCCGTTCCTACTTTCATTATCCTTCTAGCTCCAGCTTCTCTTTGCCTCAAGCACTGCAACAGTATCTAAATGACTTTCCTCCTTTTTGCTATCTGTATGTATAATAATACATGCCTCTTCCATATGAATCATTTCCACTCTCAAAATCTTGCTATGATTCCCAATATCTGTTGAATAAAGATGAAATTCCTTAGCCCTGCATACAAAGTCTTCCCCAGTCTAGTCATATCTTATCTTACTTTTTCCTACTTTTATCTTCCAAAGTTATTCTATTCTCACAAAAATATTTCCTTTGAACGTTCTGTCACCATTAGCACTTTTTTTCTGTGAACAGGAAACAAAGTGTGGTTTTAAGCACATAACAACATGAACATTTCATTAAGCAAAGTTTGGTTCTTCAATCCATCATGCCCCTTTTTATCTAAGAGGCGTGTACTTCATTAAAGTGATAACATGTGTTAAGCAGGGTATATCCTCTGCTGCAGAAGTAGAGGTTTATTTCACTATGACTTTTGCCCTCATTTCATGTACAGCCTGCTGCCAGGTCCCTGGGGCCTATTGGATTTCCAAGCATGTGTATTTCTTTGTTTCTGTGTGATCTCAGCAGGGATAAATGAACCTAAGATATTAAAATGCAATTTGTTCAGATCTCTGCCTTTAGGGTGAGCACGAAGATGCTGCCATCAGCCAGAAAATTTGTGATCTAATTTAGAAGCAGCGAGCCATGCTGTCTTTCCTCGGATACTTCAGAAACTCGTACTGGGTCCCATTTTCCTAGGGTTTTGTAAAAGGTTTTCTTTCAAGCTCTAAACAATGTTGATTATTTTCCCCCACCTTTTTCTCTCTATTATCCCAAGAAAGATTCACTTAGTGAAGGCAGGGAATAGGAACTACCCACCGCAGTTGCCACACTGCTGAAATGCCGTACTGCACAAGCAATTTCCCTTTTCATCTCTCAAATTCTGCTGTATCAAGGACTCTCCCACCCTGGCTCACTCTTCACCTGGATTTTGGAGGACATCTGTCCCTGGCACTGGCAGACTCCTGGGATCGGCCCTGAATTGGCTTATGCAAAGATTTGGAAACTGAGAGTATTCATGTGCTCTGAAAGTGATTTCTTGCCAAAGTATCATTAGGTTCAACCCATCAGTACTGTCATTCTAAATCAAAATCAAAGAAAGATTTTTACTTTTTCTATATGCAATTTTACCGATTATACTCCCATTTTACCCCAGCTAAAGAAAGGTTGCTATTGCCAGTCATCTGTTTCTTCAGTTTTTTCTTTGGTTTCTCAGCAAAAGAAAAATGTGAGGATATAAAACATATATCAGGTACAAACTGGACTTTTTTAACGTTGTTAAGATAGATGTAGAAGACATCGGACATGATTTTCTTTAGAAGAGTTCAGCATAGCCTTAAATTGGCTGGATTAAAGCCAATCTAAGATTAAGAACCAGGAGCTATATAGCAAATGAGCTGCTGAACGTCACAGAAAGGCTCTAAGAAAATAGACTAAAAGTCCTTTTGGGGATTGAAAATTTACTACTCTTCTGCCATCATCCAAGAACAAAAAGGAAAAGGACAGGTCTGAGCTTTATAAATGAAATTTAAACCAAGAAGATGCCCTATTATTATTGTTATTATGATTACCAAGATTAACAAGCACATCCCCAGAGAGGAAAAGAAAGTAAACACAAATAAAAGTACCCACATCAACATCAGAATAATATCATAGCAAAATGTGAGGCTGGCAGTTGACATTCGGGATAAAACAAGTTGGTGTTTCCTTTACAAAAGTCTAGCAACTTCCCGAAATACAAAGTTTTCCAAATTAGATGTAGAAGAGAAGCCAGAAGACTCCTCAGGCCTAAGCCACACAATCATTGCCTGCTGCAGACACAGCAGCAAGACATCTTTTGTGGATAATAACTGACTGATAGCTTCTCAACAAGGCAACAAAAGGGGCCGTGAGGCTTTTAAAATAAGGTGTCGCCTTGCAATTCAAATGGTAAATCTGACTGAAAGCAAATAACACTCTCAGCAAAAGAAGTAAACTGCAGACCAGTAAGTGCTGTGGCCAGCGAGGAGGACATGCTGGAGAGCCGGGCGGCTGCACCTGCATGCCGTAGGAAGGCACCCTTTAAACTTCTGTTAACTTCCTCATCTCCAGATTTTCCAGCACTGGGTCTCAGTCACATGCTGTGCAAAGCAGTGTGCCTTGAAAGGACAGGGTGATGCCCCTGGGATACAAATTTACATGTTTTAACCCCTCAATCTAATTTTGAAAGACAAGTGACCAGGATGATTGTTGGGGTGGTACGAAAAGTCTTTAATCAGAGTTCAAAATGTGCATGTATTTTCTTTTTAAGCGTATTGAATGTTCGCCTTCCTTTAAAATAGTAAAGATTCCAAGCAGATTATCAAAACAACTTTGCAAGGTTAAGAAGCATATCAATTTCTAAGAATGGGTTTTATTTTTCAGTCTCATTTTCCTCTGTGAAAACCTTTATTAGATTCTCAACTCTAAGTGTGTTCTGACCATGTAATTTAGCAGAATGCTGCACTTCCACGAGCTTATTTTCATCATGCAGTCGATTGTTCATCATGAATGTGAACATAACCCATGGGCTTCTACAAAAGGTGGTACACTTTCAGGACTACCTTAAAATAAAGGTTGTGTAAATTGTCACTGAAAATTACACAGCCACATTACCTGTATTTCAAATTGTACTGATTAAGTCTTTCATATACCCAACCCATTCAACAGAGATAATTAGATAGCATAGGAAGCTCTAGCATTATAAAATCAAGAATTTAAGTCTCAGTGTAAACTGTGTGTGCCAATCAAGTTTGTGTCACTAGTGTTTTTAAGGCATGAATGCCACCTACCGGCAAGAATTAAAAATTGCAACGTCTGACCAAGAGCCACCAACTTCATCTTTGCAGCCTAAGACAAAATTGTCCTGGTTTTGCCTATTAGACATACAGTTTGCCTCATAATGTGTTAATATCTTTGCAAGAAGATCACACAGAGACTTTTAGCTTTTTTATGATATTTTACATGATGTATGCACTATATACAGAGTACATTTGTGCACTTGTTTTTTCAGTCTATCTCCCCCAACTAGAATGCAATCTCAGCGAGAGCAGCAACATTATTTTATTCACTCGTGTATTCTGCTGGGTCTAAAGTAGTGCCTGGCACTTACTGAATATTTCATGTTCTTTGCATAAATGAGCCAAGTTATGTTTTAAGGCAATATAGTGCGTTGACTAATAACCTAACTTTTAAAGACAAACAGGCATAAAATGAAACTTTGACAGCCTTACTATCCTCCGTGACTTTTGTCATGTTTATTAATTTCTTGGAGCTTGTTCATCTATGGAACAGGTATAACGATACTTAGGTATTTGGAACAATTAAATGGGCAAATGTTTATAAACTACTTGGCACAGAGTGAGTGCATAAAAGTTAATATTATAGCTACTATTATTAAATTCTATAACTTAGGTCAGGGGTCTCAGAAACTTAATAAAGGCATTAGGAGTTTTATTTTTATTATGCATTCTAAGAGGTCTTCCTTCTTCATTGTCCTCGTAGCCAACTCCCAGCCTACATCAGACCGACAAAGTTCTCCATTTCTGCCAAGTGCTGGCTCCACTCCAATGTCCACTAGGCTTTAGCACTCGGAGAGTCACAGGTGCTTAGAGTTGTTACAAAATCTCTAAACACAATCTGAAGCACTTGAATAGTTTAGAGCTCTCTGAAGGGTTTTTGCAGAATTTTAATTTATATACAGCCAATGTTATACTTTGTTATCTGCCAGGAACCATTTTATACTTGTGGCAAAGTATCTATCTATAAATGCTTCTGTTAGAAGGCTAGGCAAGCGACAGAATGCCCATTAAAATGGAGTTACACACTAAACAACTCTTGTCTCACGAAACATGAAGTCCAGAGGTAATGTTGCTCATTCACGGCGAGATTATATTGTGAAGATTCCATGTTCTTTTTATGCCATGCTCTGCTGTCCACAATGTTGTTCTATCCCAAGGCTGGTTCCTCTTGTAGCCTTAGAATGCTTCCAGTAGAAATCAGGGCCTCATGGTGTGCTAGTCACATTCCCTTGGCTCATTGTTCAAATACTAAAACATGTCCATTCTCAAACTGGCTAACTCTGAGATTCATCCAATTGGTTGAAAGTTTTAGATCCATTATTATCCATGCCTGGAGCCAGATGGAGTCGGCTGCCGCTGAGCACCACAGGCCACACAAAACCCAGGTTTGTTAGAAAGGAGCAGGGAGAGCACAGAGGCGATGGTGGAGCACATCACAGAGCAGGCAGCTCGAAGTCCCCACTCCAGTAAACACAAAGACGTGGTGGCCTGGTCTGTGAAATCAAACATCAGCGTGCCGAATTGTACCTGATTGGTTTTTTAAATTCTTGAAATATTTGTTAAGGGGGTATTTTCTGGCAGTCCACATACAAAGGCTCTGATATGCTTTCACAGAAACATTACACATGTAGGTCTATTATGACATAAAAGTTCTGTATACGTTCACTGAACATGATCGAGTTCAGGCACCAGGAACACACACATTAAAACTCTCTGTGAGTACAAGTGTCCATGGTTTCTGCGAGTCTCAGTTTCCTCGTCTCTTGTATGAAAGATGGAGAGGAGGAGTTCAGAGGTCTTTTCCAATTTCTCTACTCTGTGTATTAGAAGCCATACACGCCTACATCACGGAGTGAATGTACTGAACAATTAGCACATGGCTTTATTTACCGTTTAAATAAGTATTGAGCTCCTATTGCATGGGTTCTACTTGGTATGGAACCCACAAGACAAACACAAGCATGAGAGGCAAGTTCCTGCCCTCCAGAATCTTCACTGGGGACAAAAGTCAGGTGTGATTTAAACATTAGAGACGGGGTGGCAAACAGCAGCATCGCGTTCACAGAGTGGAGCAGAGAAGGGGTATCCTGGGCAGAAAGGGTGAGGGGAGGGGAGGGGAAGGTCAGATTCAAGCCCTACCTGGAAAAACAGGTGTGATTTAAAAGAGGAAATTTAATGGGGAAGGGGGGAATTAATTAATCACACCCCGCAGATCACGAATTGATTTACTATGTCTATGAAACTGTGAGCGGAGAAAGCAGCTACGATGACGAGCAATGTTGGTCATGACGCTGGCTGGTGGTGTGACAGCTGCGAGCCCCTGCGACCTGCCACGTGCCAGCGCTGCAGTCACAATGTTCCGTGTAATCTTCACAACACCTCCAGGATAGGGGTTATCTTGCCCAAAGTTTTTTTTTTTTTAAAGGTAGTAAATCTGTGATTTGAAGTTTCTGCATCTGCAAGGCACAACACCAAGGCAGCAGCTTCTTATGACACCTGGTGGAGCAAGGAGGGCAATTGATACTGTGTAGGCCAATTTAGAAACAAAAACTTTGATAGCAAGGCTGCATCTTCTCTCATACAAAGGAAAATAGTGTTACTGATCCCAAAGAGAAGGCTACCTTTGGCTAGAAAAAGAGATGCACACATAGTTTCAAAATTTCACAGTTTCAAAATAAGTGAGATTACTCACTTATTAAATGGAATTAAGACAACGGAAAAAATGCATTGCTCGTCAGCCATGGCAATGCTACTATCTGGACCCATTTGGAAAACGATACTGCAGAGGCAGCAGGAGGCTTTTCTTTTGAAACTGGATTGCGGGGCTCCGCTGAAAAGTCACACAGTCCCTGGGCTGCTGGCTACTCTGCCTCACAGTTGTGCTCAGAGAGAAAAAACAAGGCACCTCACTGGCCCCACACAGACCATACAGTCACTTCTGTCACCTACAAAACAGCACTGCCACAGGGGATTCAATTCAGTTCAACATATAGCGCTTTTATAACGGTGCCTGGAGCCCAGGCAGACACTGGGCTGTGCCATCCTTGAGAGTGACAATAATATGAAGCACACGACACGTACACTCCATCAGCATCTATCCGGCACTGTTCCAATGAAAACGAAGCTCCTGCCGCTCTGTTCTAATTCCCAAACACACCGCCCAGGAAGTCCTGTTCCGTGACCACTAGACTCCCTGCACCGGCCACCATTCCCTTCCCTACAATTGTAAAATATGCCTTTTGATCTGTGACCTGCATTTAAAAACACATCTGGCGGTTAGGGTGGTAATTAAGCATCATTTAAAAGTTATTTCTGCTTTGTTAACTGAGTTACTCCATGATCAAATTACGGGATAACTTAGAGGAATTCAGGCATATTGATTGTATAATCCATAATGTGTGTAATTAATAACCACCCCCGGAAAGGTCTGTGTGAGAAATTGTTAGGATTCACATTAGACACGAAGTCAAGGCCTGAATGGTGCGCTCCTCTCAATGCCTTTTATTAACTTCACATAAAAGGGGAAGCTTTCAAAGGAGACGAAGCCAAGATTCGAAGCCAGAATTTATTGACACTGTTGTACAACTTACATTCCTAATGGCCACAGATTGGTGTCCGCTGGGAATCCTCTTGCACATCTTTGGGAGCACTCTGTCACTCTCCACTTCTGAGTTACAGACGGGGCTCCTTCCCAGCCCTGGGGATGGCAGTGGTGTGGGTTGGTCTATCTTGCAATGAGATGTTACCAGCAATTTAGTTAGCATATGCAGTTTCTACTTGTGCCCCAATAGCACACATGCAAAAAATTTCTGTCTGTTGCAGTAAAAGTGACAAGGGTCAGATTTCTGTATTGTTGAATTTTATTGTGCTCTTTACAGCCATTCAAGGTCCCCAAGAAACATGCACAAGTACACACATGGGCATTATTTATTAACTAGGATTTCTGCCCCAAACTCCTTTTTGTTCTTTTACCCCACAAGCTGGGCTAGACCTTCTGTGAGCCAAAAGGAATCTTGGGCCCTGCACTATAGACAAACAAGTACTTGTTCAGTGGCTCCTTTGCCTTGGCCCACTCAGGTGTTCTCAGGCCTTTGGAGAACCTGATGGTACATGACCAGGAGCCCCAAGGAGAGAAGACCCCAAAGCGCATCAAGGAAGGGAGGCACTGATTCAAAGAGAAGGGTCTGCCTGTCCATTCGTATATCAAAGGAAGTGAGACCTTTTTAGCATTTGCACACAGGCTAGTTGGGCACCTGCACCAATTTGTCATCCTTTTTCTCTACCCATTAATGTGGCACTTGGTAAATGGTGACATACTAACAGTATTTGTTGAGCTCAGCACTCTGCTAAGTGCTTCACGTGCACTGTTTTATTTAATCATCAAAACAACTCTAATAAGGTAAATGCCAACATTATCCCCATTCACAGATAAGAACGATGATGAATGAGAGGTTTAGTAACCTCCCCCAAACCCCACTGCTCGAAAGGGGTGGAGCCCACATAGAAATGGCAGGCCCCTCTGCCCACCAAGTAGCTGCCCAGCCATGCATTTCGCCTAGACTTCCATTTCTCCTTGGCAAATCTCAGAGTTCCCCCTCCCTGGAGGCAGAATGCGGCAGACATAAGGAGGCATACGGAGAAAGAAAGGTACTGACAGCAGGAACTTAAGACCAGATCATAAGCAGATGAGATGGCCACAAGAAAGTGTCAGTAGAGAGGAAAGCCAAGAGACCTTGAAAAGAAGGACAGCCGCTACTGAGGTGTAAACCGTTTCCTTCACAGGACTCTGTTCTGATGCGACCCCCACATTAGTTTTCTAGGAATGCCATAGACCGGGTAGCTTAAACAACAGAAATTTACTTTCTCACAATTCCAAAGGCTGGAAATCTGAGGTTAAAGTGTCAGCTGAGTTAGTTTCTTCTGAGGGCTGAGGCCTCTCTCCCTGGCTTGAAGATGGTCTTCTTCTCCCTGCATCTACACATGGTCATTTTTTTCTGTATGTGCCTCTGTCCTAATCTCTTCTTAGAAGGATATCAGTCATATTAGATTAGGGACCACCCTAATGATCTCATTTAAACTTAAATACCTCTTTAAAAACCTGATCTTCCAATACAGTCGTCCTCTGAGGTAATGGAGGTTAGGACTTCAGTATACGAATGGAGGGTGGGCACAGACCCCATACACACACACACATGCATGTACGCATGTGCATTGCACATACACCATGCACACACATACGCATGCACAAACACTGCTTTCCTTCAGACTTTCAGTAAAAGTCTGCTACATACACTCTCTTGGATAAGAGGAAAATGGTAGAAAATTAAAGGCAAAATTTTCTTCCATGTAGGAATTAGTGAAAAAGTAGCAGGGAAGAAACAAGCTAGGAGGTCAGCTACAGGGCAGCGGACCAGAATTAGCATAGGCAGAAAACAGGAAACCACAGCAAGATGTGCTAGGATGCTTAGTCCCCTGCCCCCACCTCCTGAAGATATTAAGATTTCCATCTATCTGTGGGATAGGCCTTGAAGGCGTTCTGTTTTATTTGCTTGTGAGCCTTAAAGGAACGATAACTCCTGGAGACAGCATGTCTTTGGGTGACATAGTGACGAATGGTATGGCAATTTTTCAGTGAATTACCATCAAATCTTAGCCTATTTAAATCAGATGTTCCATGACCCCTTGCGGTGGAAATGCAACCCAAATATTTATCTCTTGGTTCCTGGTCCAGTTCAGCATCCCTCACACTAAAGCTGGTCAGGATGCCACATGCTAGAGGGGAGAACAACAGTGGGCATCTCCTTGGATTCGGGGCAGCACGGCCATTCCAAAGCCAATGTGCCGCCAGCCAGGAGGTGGGTCCAAGTGACACACAAAAGCTCTTTGGCTCAGTCCTGGGTAGTGGAATTTCAAAACAGGAATAACATTATTAAATCTCATAGCTATTTGCAACCAATATTTTCAGTGAAAAATCATTGGGTTCTCCTAGCTTTAAGTAAGGTCATTAAATAAGTAATGCTAATAAATCAATCTTCTTCACACTTACAAAATTACCCAAAATCATTTTGAAAGAGCATTTCTCTGAGAGGGCAGAGGGAGAAAGTAGCCCTCTGGTTCTACTTCTGGGTGGCAGGGCATGCTTGTGGAGCTGACTGACGGTGGCCCTGTGCCAGCCTGGTGCCATACGCCAGCTGGTCAGGGCAGCTGGGGAGTGTACACATACTGAGGCTGGTACCAGAGGTCTCAGCTGGTCACTGACAAGGCAGCCATGCCAAAGACAGATTTGGCAACTTGATTAGACGAACATTTGATTGTGTGTATGAGTCTGTGTATATTTGATGATACAAACCAGTAAAGCCTTTTGGCAAGTGTTTTTCAAACTGATAGTAAGCAACAAAAATGCTCAAATAAATTGTTTCTCATCTCTTTGAGATCATATGGAGAAAATAAGGCAAAGGAAGAACAGCCAGAAAAAGAAAAAAGGTATATGAAATATTTTACAGTGTATAATGTATGAAGACTAGCACCGAAATTTCACTAGTACACACACACACACACACACACACACACACACATTGGAGCTGCTGGGAGTGAGAAGATGAGATTTAAACTTCAGCTCACGCAATGCAAATTCAAGACATTATATCCTATTGTTCTTTCCCTGAAGTTACAAGAATTATGCAGACATAAAAATAGGAAGCTAAAAAGGGGATTAGAATTAGTACCTGAAAACCTTAAAGAAATATAATATTCATATCTTAGGAAAATATCCATGATCCCTTAAAAATATTGAAAAACCCAAAATAGCAATTTTTTTAAAAACCCAAATCCAGAATAGCAAAATAGGGAGTCATCTGGTTAACTGTCATGTTTCCATGAAAAAAAAGTTTCAAAGATGATGATCTTGACACTGCCCTCATCTATATTAATTAAGATTTTTCTAGTAGTCAGGAATAAACACTAACTCTGTCTAGATTCAGAGAGACACTGAGGAAGAGAGAAAATTTATTACAAGGACACTGGAAGTATTTTGTGATGTTCCAGAGGCTTCATTGGCAATTTCCTATAGAGCACAGATTTTAACCTTGATTACATAATAAAATCACATGAGTAAATGTGAAAAACAAGCAATGCACTGGCTCTACTCAGACAAATTACAGCAGAATCTCTGCATGTGGGCCCCTGAATAAGCATACTTAGAGAGCTCTGCAGCTTATCTTAAGGTGTGGCCAAGGGTCAGAATTACTGCTCTGAAATGTTGGAATTAAAATCGCTCAATCTTTATGACTTCCAAGCCCATTGTTTTTAGCTCAAAACCCTAAAATTCCAGGAGAGAGAATATAAATGGCCCAGTTTACATTCAGAAGACACTACTGAAAAAATTAGCCATTGCCAAAAAAGCAGGGTCACATTAGACCAGACATGGCAGATGGCACCTACAAGTCCATGCCTATGTATCAGAGCAGGTTGAATTACTGAGAACTGGGCAGCCACCCAAAAAGTGTCCATTACATCACCCACGAGTGTGATGGGAAGTTTCATGCTTTAGCAATTCTCCCTCCTTTACTGAGAACACACACAGATAAAATGGCACCACAGAGTCCAAATTGCAGTAGAACAGCCCGGCATGACACCGAAATGAGTACAGAGCTGGTTCATGCACCCCCCAGTCAGTGAAGGAACCCCTGTGTTTGTCCACTCAAACACAGTGTCACCTGCTACAAGCTCTGCATTAGTCAATAGGTAAGAATGCTTTGTAACAACCATAACAAAGCCAAGTCTCCCATTGCTTTTGCTTATCTTACAAATGTATGTGAAAGAGTTTAAAAATAAAGAAATGCTTCTCCTAAGTAGATAAGTATTTCTCAGACAAGCACACTTATGCCTAACTTAATCAGCCCTTTTTTTTTCATAATCTGTAGTACAAAGATGAATTTCAATTTGAATTTAGTCCTAATACAGACCTGGAATTGAAGAAGTCCAATAGAACTTTTAAAAATGTAATACACAATCATCCCAGCTGTGACACAGATACTACAGGGAAAGCACATAGCATGTGTGAAAGACCGACCAAATAAAAACAGTACACACACTTGCAAGCAAAAGCACATGGGAAGCACCTGTGAAGCCCTCAGGACTAAGGGAAATTCAAAATCAGGGTGAGACAGCGGATGCTTCCGAGACAGCCTCTGCTTTCAGTCCGTGACCAAGCCTACACTCAAAGAGACCATTGAGCATCTCAAGAGAGCCTATGATTTAGAGTCACCAGAGCACCTCACAGGGAGTTTTCACTGTAAGCCCCCCACCCCTGGCTCCTGGAGGCTCCACAAGGTAGCACATTAAAGGGCTGGTCGATCCCTTTAGCATCCCCCTTGAATTTAAACCACACAAGATTCCAGGTGTTACAAAGAAAAACTACATGTTCACGCATTTACAATGTGGTTGGGAAGAGGAGATAAAATCACGGAGCCCTAAAAAGTGCCCGATAAAGTCTATAATGACTGTCACACAACACAGAGTTGTCATAGTTTGGTTTCCTTCACAAGCAGAGCTTGAGACAAGGAAGTCAAGTGCAAGCAGTTCATTTGGTAGGAGAGTGAGGGAAGATGGGCTGTAGGGGAATGGGGATGGGAGACATGGAGAAGGCGGCAGACTCTAAAGGCTGTGTCCTTAAGCATGTTACCCCTATGAGCAATTGGAGCTCAACCCCACAGCAGAGGAAAACCCGGGAGCCTGAGAAAAGCACACACTTAGAATTATGCCACTCAGGGTGAGAGACCCAGGGTATTTAAATAACCACTCCCATCAGTCATTGCTTGAGGGTTGCTGTAGAGGGGCAGGAGAGTGTTAATACCTAGCAATCCAGGCCTGCTGGGCCGGGGCAGATTGGCTCAGCAGCCAGGAAAAGCCCTTGGTGAGGGACATGTGTCCTGGCAATTGAATGCAGCTGACCTACAATGACATGTAAGACTCGAAAGGATAGGGTGGGCACTAGCAGCAACTGCTGCAACAGGGAAGTGGCAGATGAGGCACAGTGGAAAGAGCACTAGGTGTGACGTGAGAATGCCTACATTTGAGGCCAAGATCAATAATACCTTATCCTAAGGATGTTCTGAGAAGCTGATGCAAATAGATACACACTTTGCAAAGCATAAAGCATAATACATATACTAACTACAATTATTAACTAACAGTTTTTGGAACTGAAGTATTGTACCTAATATTGGAAAAGGGCATATTCTTTGGAGTCACCGTCTTGGGTTCAGGGCCCAGCTCTACCACCTACTGATGCAGGGCGTTGGTTCAATAACTTACTCTCTCCTTGTTTATTTATCAAATGGAACCAATTCATAATACCTAACCCATAATGTTGTGGTAGAGATTAAAAGCACATTAGTATGTAAATTATTAAGACGATGTCTAGCAAGTGGCAAGAATCCAAATGTTCGCTACCATCACCATCATCTTGCTGGTCATTGTCATTAAATAGAAATCTGTATTAGTCAGCTTGGGCTGTCATAACAAACATTACCAGCTGGGTGGCTTAAGAGCAGAAATTTATTTCCTTACAGTTCTCGAAGCCGGAAACAAGATTGAGGTGCCAGCCAATTCAGTTTCTGGGAGAGCTCTCTGTCTGGCCTGCAAAGGGCTCCTCTCGCTGTATTCTCACAGGGCAGAAAGGGGGAGTGAGAGAAATCCTTTTCTCCTCTTATAAAGCCATGAGTCCCATCATGAGGCCCCACAGTCATGGCCTATTCCAACTCTGATTATGAACCATGAGCCCTACCTCCAAATACATCACACTGAGGGTTGGGTCTTCAACATATAAATTTGAGGGCAACCCAAACATTCAGTCCATAGCAAAATGTTTGACTGTCATATACAAAGTCCATTACAAATGCTTGATGATCATACATTACTGTTAACAATAATGCAGTAAATTCTGTAACAGTTACTTTCTGTTGATCCATACTAAAAACACATAGGTCGACAGACAGAGGATTGATTATAAGGCTATGAGTAAGGACTGGAGAGCGGTTGAAGAGTTGTTTTTTGTTTTGTTTTGTTTTTTAAATTTTGTGTTACTCTGTTTCCAGGTCATCCAAAAGCAAATGTGCAACGTTTTCTACTTATATATGCCATTGTCTGTGTTGAGGGCTGGTGGGACTCTAAATTACAATATTTAGCAAACAGGCGACCATGAGAGTACAGTGTCTGTGAAAGTAAAGCCAGTTTCTATTATGGAAAACCATTTTTTAAGTGTCTGCTTCTCTGCTTTAGTAAGTAGAACACAGAGTACATAATTGAATATCTGATGATTGAGAATCCTGCAGTGTCTGTGGGTTCTCATGCAGAACACCATTTCTCATCACACAGGCCTGTAGGTGTACTTGTGGGATAGCAACAGATTAGATGGAATCTTTAATGGCCTTCAGATACTCCCATATGCCTTTTTTTCCTTTGTCTTTACCCTTTAAAAAATAGTAAGTATTTTATATCAGTTTGGTAAGGTTTTTTGTTTGTGGACTCTCTCCATCTGGTTGAGTTTAGGAGAACTTTATTTACTAATCCCTGGATGATAGGAGTGCTCTCTCTCTTTCCACACAGAGCCAAGGAGGATGACATGTACTCCCTCATCACCTCTCCATCCATTCAAGAACTAGATACTTTCCTCTGTATAATCTACACCTAGAGAGAAGGTTAGTATGCCCAGCCTCTAGCTCAGCTGTGGAACCTACAGGCATTCATCTGGGGGAATCTTCTCCTGAGTGTGTTCTGAGCCCTTCAGCAAAGAGTTGTTTATAACAAGCCAGTCCACTCCATCCCACCCCACCCCAGCTTGCTCGGCCCTGGCTTCTTTTCCTTTTCCCAGTTCTGCTTTCCTATAGTGAAATAGCCCATCCATATGACCCATCCTCTGAGATTCCCTACCAGCTATGTTGAATCCTGGAAATTGTAGTCTACACATCGACCTCTTAAGAGATGTCAGAGGGCAGGAGTCACAGGGAAGCACAAGAGATTTGGGGGAGGTAGGACGGCTATTGTTGGTTTAGAAGGTGATCCCTACACAACTAAAAGGCTGTTACCTGACCTACTGACTGTGGAGGTCTCAGAGCCCCAGAGTTAATGGAGGTCATTGGCCTTCATCAAAGTCTTCTCCTTTCTCCATAACACTCTGGTTTAGTGGATGGAGTGTGTGAAGCCATAAAATACTTCTCAAACTCTAATCTCTATCACGTTACAGTAAAAATACAGTATATCTGAGCTCAGTTATTTTTGCTTTCTCTTCAGTGTATAGCATTGGTGCCAACTTTATTGTGGTTATTTACAGGCATTTTCATAGGAAATTTGAAGGAGCCTTAGCAGAGATTGCTTATCAGCTGCCATAGAAAAGCAGAAATACCAAAATAAGCACATTGACATTCCAGGTACAGCAAAAGTTACCCATAGAAGTCATCTAACCTATAAAGATATTGAGAATATAGTAAAACGGTTCCAGTTTCTATGCATTAAAGCCCATCCACATGGCTCATGAGAAAGCCCTCCAAACTACCAGTGTCTGATCCAATGGCCAGTTTGCTCCTCCTCATCAAACAACCCAAAGTTTAGCTGGGTACACTACAACCCCAAATAAAAGACTCATTATTCAGCCATTCCTGCTGTAAAGTGACCATGAGACTAATCTCTGGCCACTAAAAGCTAGAAATATTGTATAAGATTTCAGGACACTTCCCTGAAGGGAGGAAATACACACACCTTCTTCCAGACCTTCGTCCTGCTGCCAGAATGCAGATGTGGTGACTGGAGCTCTGGCAGCATCTTAAACCACGAGGATGACTGTTACATGCTCAAGATAACAGAGCAGAGAGCTGAAAGGAGCCTGAATCACCAGAGAGTTTCCTGAGTCCCTATTCCAATCTTATAGTTCTGAATAACAAACCACTGAAAATTTAGTGGCATAAAACAACCGCAACTTTATACTATAATTTTCTCTCATGGTTCTAAGGCTTGACTAGGCTCTGCTAGGCAGTTCTTGCTCAGGGTTTCTCCATGTAGCACTGGAGTCTTCTTGTAGACTCCCTCACTCATATGTGAAGGCCAATGCTTGCTCTTGGCTGGGATCTCAGCTGCCACTATAAGCCAGAACACCTGCAGGTGGCTTCCCAATGTGGCCTGGACTTCCTCACAGCATGGCAGCAGAAACAAGCAGATGCCACTTCTGCTGCACCCTATTGGTTGAGGTAGTCACAAGTTCTGCCCAGGTTCAAGTAGAGGGGTCTCAGATTGACCTCGGGGGTAGTGGGAGTACAGGGAATGGCAAGATCATAATTTAAGAGCAGAAGATACTGTTCCAGCCATCTTTGAAAAATAAAATCTGCCATAGCCCTACATGAGCCCTGAATTACCTTCTTAAAGATTTATGTTATATGAGAGGCAAACATCTATCTTGTTTAAGCCAATGTTGTTATGGATTTTTCAATTATGTGCATCCCATCCTGATCCTAACTGATACAGCTCCCCGGACCATCACTCATAGTTGATCTACATTTACTTTGTACACAATTCTAACCAGCTTGTTTCATTTGGACTCTCCTTCCAAAGAAGATTAATGACAACCCAATAGAAAAGGGGGGAAATGCTATTAGAATCAAACCAGGAACACCCACAGCAACAGAAAATAAGGAAAAGAAATTGAAAAGTCATAAAAAGTCAACCCTGTTACATTCAAGAGGCACAGCTGTATGTGGACATGTGGTAAAAAGACAGCATCATTACATGAATAAAAAAAAAGAAATCCTAGAGATTAAATTCAGAACTCAAGAATTGATAAGGACCCTAAAATATTAAATAGGATAGAAGTTTATTCATGACAGTCCTATTAAAAATAATTTTTGTATGTATTATTGCTGAACACATTCTCTGAGAAAATATTTTTATAGGTTTTTGAGATGTAATCATACATTCTTATACTATTTTGAGAGAATCCCCAAGAAATTATTTAATTCCCAATTTCATCTTTGCATCAAAAAAGTAAAAAAAAAAAAATAAAGAAAAGGCAAAAGCATTCTCAATTCAGTGAGAAATGTTCAAATGAGGCTCAATCCATGCATTAATTTTATACCTGGAGGAGTTAGAACACAGCTGTCTCACCTTGCTCCAAGGAGCACACCAACATCCCCTCTCTGTGAAGAACCCTAAATCTCAGAGAAACCAGGCAGCAGGGCTGTCAGTAGGAGAGCCCACAGCCACAGCATCACCCTCAGGCTCCACCTTCTCCTTTATATAAATAATGTTGTTTCCCAGAGTTCATTATTTTGTTTGGTTTTGGGTCCCAATATTTTTCTTGCTTCTCCTGGTCTTGAAATGCCTTGGGATTAACAAATATTAAATTCTGCTAGAATCTCAAAAGGGCAAAGTGTGTTTCAGCTAACATCTTACTCCTTCTTCCATCAACTCCATAAGACCAAGAAAAAAAATTTAAAGATATAAATCTACTTCCTCACTAGCCATGAAGAAGAAGAGAAAGAAGGAGAAGAGGAAGAAGAAGGAGGAGGAGAAGGAGAAGGTGAGGAAGAGGAGGAGGACGAGGAAGAGGAAGAAGAAGAAGAAGAAGAAGAAGGAGGAGGAGGAGGAGGAGGAGGAGGAGGAGGGGAAGAGGAAGGAAGAAGGAGAAGGAGAAGGAGAAGGAGAAGGAGAAGAAGAAGAAGAAGAAGAAAGAAGAAGCAGCAGCTAATCTGTAGGCACATTGAAGTCCTTCCCTTCCCTTTGGTCTTCCCGAAATTCTCAGCACACACATCAGCCTCTCATTTCCACTAGCCTTCAGACTTTTCTGTACTTCATTACATTCAGAAATAGACTGGCCTTTGCCAAGAAAATTGCTCCCTTTCATTATCACCCCACACAATGCTCCACACCCAAGCCACTAGGAATTGGTCACACAGACCTACACAGCTGCATCCCCAGCACCCACTGCTGTCCCCACTGCCAGGCACACGTGTCCTCTGTTTCCAACCGTTTATTTTCTGCCCACCTCAAATGTCTCCTACCCTATGAAGTCTTTCCTTATCCTCCAAATTAAAATTAAGCTCTCTCTCCACATTCAACAGATAAATATTTGAGTATCCAGTGAATGATGGGCACTCTATTAGAGGCAAGATATACAAGGGAAAAACAACATATTGTTCTTCTGTGGGGAGAGATCATGTGATTATGAGCCAAATAATCAAAGAGTAATGTAAAGTTGATTGTGATATGTGCCATAAATGAGGGGCACATGGTGCTATGAGAGAAGGGATTTGACCAGGCACATGTGTTCAGTCAGAAACTGTAAAGGTTTGAAATTTTATCCAACTTGCAAGATAAAAAGATAGGCTGCCAGTTTCACCTGCGTATAGTGACAAAGACACTAAACAAGCCCTGGGTCAGGAGCACGTATGGTTTGTTACATACCAAAAACAGCATGCAGGGCGGTATCTCACATGGCTTCCCCACACCCCAAAATCCACAGGGCAAAAGCATTAGGGGCAGATGTTACCTGTCCCTGCAGTAAAGTGTACCTCAGGAGAGGAAGTTTGAACTTGCAGAGACTGACTCTTATAAGGCTTCCCATTTGCCCATTCAGTGCTCTGGAGAGATTAATGTGAGACAGTTGTGTAAATTAGTCTCCTCCACAGAAGAAGGGGCAGCATCACTACTCTGGAATGTCACCAGGGAGGGAACAGAGAGGACTTTACCACCCAGGATGTCTTCAGGGAGATGTGTCTCTAATCTCTCTGGAGAAACACCATCTCTAGCATCCAAGGATGTTTGTTATTCGAACATGTCCGTTGCTCAGAAGGCTTGGACCAATGAGGAATGAAAGAAATCCACAAAGATCTGTTTCCCCCTTAGACGAAGATCTAAGAAGTTTTCCCGGAAGAAATGAAGCTTGTGCTGAGATCCCAAGAATGGGTAGGAGTCTACAGAATGGGGGCAGCAGTATTCAGGCCGACAAAAACTGCATACTCAGTGTTCAGCACACAGGAAAATCAGTGTTTTCAAGGAAGCAGCTGGACAGCTGCAATGAGAACCAAACCATGTGGGACCATGTCTGTCTCTGTTGGAGATTTGGTCCCTTGCCCCAAGAGCAGTGGGAAGCCAAAGATGTATCTTAAGCCATAGGATGCTATGGACTGCATTCTGACAACACTCCCTGTGTCACAGAGGATGGGGAGAGTGGAGCAAGGCCTTGTGCTCTGGCTTCCACAGAGCCTCGGGAGACAGTACGTTCTTTGTGCTTGTCTCCCCCTCTCATTCTCCTCCTCCTCCTCTTCTTGTATTCCCCATGCAGCACAGCCCAGCACCTTAGGATGTGGCACACATCCTTTATTGCGGCTCAACAATGCTGTGTCACTGTGCAAAGCACCGATTTAAATCAAAAATTATTTTCATTGTTGACTTAGTACTTAGAGAAACCTCTATCTTCCTGTAGTTTCTATTTTAACATGTTATAATAAATGAATTTGTTCATTCCAGTTAAGGTCTTTTAATCCTTTAACTTCTCTACTGAAGATACTTCAATGTGTCCACCAGAGGAAAGACCTAGAAAAAGATAACTTAGAGTTGCCCCATGTCAACTGCTGTGGAAAACAGCACCTGAATTACATTACATCAGGGTGGCTGTGAATGAGGACGGTGAGCTGGCTTTATGGCCCTCTGTAGAAGAAAACACACACAACGCAGCTCTGAATCTGAAGCTGGGGCACAAAGAAAGGATCTAACTCTTGACCAGCATGATGAGAGAGGACCCAAAATTCAGATGGAGGCTGGAAGCAGATGATGGGAGGAGAAGGGCAGAGGATGCAATGGCTGCAAGTAATGACTCCTTCAGAAAGAGATGATTGGTTTTATATATGAGATACCGTTAAAGTGTTACCTTTTACATTTTCCCCTTCACCACAAATTTAATAACTTTATTTTCACTGCAGCTCCATCAATTTTAGTTTGGATGTGCAATGATTCACTTCCCTAGAGCGTTTGCATAATATGTATCCCGCAGGTTTCATTTCTGTAAATCACTGCTTTGTGGGGAGATAGGGGGGTGGATTCCAGGCACGCTCCAGCCTTTGAGTAAGTTTTGAGACCAAAAGGAGATTGCATTTCCTGATTGCTAAGTTATCTCTGCTGTTCACTGAGAAATTATTTTCCCTATAACACTTCCGTTTGTATATTCGATAAAGTTAATATCTGTGAAATCAGTTGATTCTCACTGCGCTAAATTATACCGGAATAGACAGAAGATTGACTTCCTGGTATTGACAAGAGAGAACTCTCAATGTCTTTTCACTTATTATTTTTGGCAGTTGGAAAGAATTCCAATAACACACAAAATTACTTTACAGGGTATGTTTAGAGAGCAAAGAAAATTAATGGAAGGATGGATTCTGAAGGTATTTTTGTCTTTTGACAAAGATTTCTATTTCCTGTCAAACATTTCCTCTGAAATGAACTGGAGGAACACAATGTAAATTGATTTATCCACACCTTAAGAAATACCTGAGGTTTAATTGCCTCTGCAATATTTATGCTTACATAAATAATTCAATGGCAAATTAATCCAGCTTTTCTAATTACCTCCCGTAGAGGCACATGGCTCAGTCCCAGTGACTTAATTGTGGCTTGATGAAGGTATTTAGGTCACTACAAACAATAAACCATACAGAAAATTTTAAAGATATAAAAAATCCATAGCTTTTAACCTTAAGCTCTTAGGAAGAAACAGAGTATGTGTGACTGGTCCCAAACACTGAGGGCTTGAGTAAACGGAGTTCTATTAATAATGAACTTCCTAAAAACACATCATTTTCAACCTCACCCATGAGCTCCTTGCTCATCAGATTCTTACATTTGAAGTGAACTGCCATGCTTCCTCTGATTGACGTGTTGCCCACACAACCCGGTGCAGACAGTCTCCTCAGTAGAGTCCCAGCCTTCATCGTCAGTCACTCTACACTGAGCCACTCATCACCTTGCATGCTGCTCACCCTCCTTTCATTGTCCACAGGGCCCAGGCTGTAGTCCTCATCACAGTTTCCGGGTAGAGGAGAAGCAGGTGAGCTCTGTGCTGGCATCTGACTAGATCCCTCTCCACCAACCAAGTGACAACTTTCTCTTCTTCTGGGAATATATTAACATCCAGGACACCCCAAAAGATAAAGAAGATCAGATTTCCTGTCACTTGCTAGTTAGCACAGTAACTAAATTGGGCATTGACTTTTATAGCTTATTAAATGATTCAGTAATATTATCTGGCTTTCTCTGCTCCTAACTGAACTGGGGAGGAACTACTGTAATTCAGTTGTATAGACAAGGAAACTGAGGCTCAAAGAGATTGAGGAGTTTTCTCCACGTGAACAAGATAACAATTGGTAGAGCCAGACTCACGCACAAGTGTCATCCCGGCACGAGGGCACTTGGAGAGGGGGGCTTTGCTTCTCAACTCTGCCTAGACCTAGAACGCAGTAGACGTTCAATAAATCTTTCTGCATCACTTTGCTCCACATCACTCTGCCTTCCTAGGAAATATGTGATACCCCCACACCCCATCACCTTCCCACATGCAGCCTGTGCTTCAGATTTAGGCGATTATATCACCTAGACTCCCAAAAAAGCACTCACGTCTCCCTTTGTCATAAAGACTTCCCGCATGATTGTGTTCATATTAAATTATCGTATAATTGAGCATGTGGTTATGCACTGTCTTATATTGGCTTCTAATTGTACTATGTTGGTCTTTTCTCCCAGTTCTCAGTTTTTCTTATTTCAGCTAAGTCGGGTGTGTCTGTGTTAATCTGCAGATGAGATCCATTTGTACTGAAGATGAAAAAACTAAATAGCAAAATTTTGGCAAGGGAACAAGCTGAATCCTTTTAACTCTTTCTATGACAGTAAAAAGGAGGAAGAAAAAGTAGATCGTGGATAGTGAAAGAGGAGAAGGAAACAGAAAGCCACAAAGAAGCATTCTTCTAAGTTACAGTCAATCCTTTTACTGCTAAAAGCTACAATGGCCTATGAGACACTACTAGCCACAGAAAGACAGGACAATTCACTTTATAGCAAGTGTTTTGCACAGTGAATTTATAGCAAAGAGAGCTGCACCTTCCAGAACTTGGGCAGAAATAAGTTATGCTGCCTGGCTGACGGCTTCCTCCATACCCCAGTGAGGAGAAATTCCTGAAGAACACCAGCACCAGCCAGGAGCTACCTGTAAATTATTTTTAAATCCTATCTATATGTAGACGAGTTCTGTGTACTGTTTCAGTAAACAACTTTTGGGAGGTTTTGATCATGTATATTCACTGATCCTTGGGTTGTATATTCCTTATGAAGTTAATTTTTTCGGATCCACATAGCAAGACAGAAACCCTTGTTTAGTCACCATACAGGTGCCCAGATGGAGGTGTAGGCTGCCCGCAAGGCCACTGCTTCATAAACCTGAGGTCAGTCTGGCCCTGAAAGAGAACATCTAAGAAGTCCTTGGCTCAGGTACTTTCCTTTTTCTCTAATCTGTGTTTCCAATCCACAAATTTTCCATATTCTGATTGCCAGGAGCACAGAGACTTTGCAGGACCCCAATACTTATCTCCCCACATGATAGCATTATAGGCCGATTTGTGAGTGACATCTTGAGGTAACTGCCTCATGGACTGCCAGCATCTTCCCACTTCACTATACCCTGTCTGTACCTTCTGGGTGTTTCCTCAGTGTAGCTGAAACCCAGGAGCGATATGCAATATTTCTTCTTTATCCTCTACAGGTATAAACAAAAAGCAAATGTTCGATAAGTACTTACTGAATTAAAGCTCACGCAAGCCTAAGTTTAGGAATGCATAAATATTTTCATATAAAACAACTAAGTATGTAATAATTTAAATATATAACAACATGTAAATATGTGACAATTCAAATGTCACACTTAACCCGAACCTATAAATAGACTTCATTGGGTCTTCCTTCAAATTGTATGAAAATATTTGTGGTAGATACAAATGTTCATTTTTCTGGAAAGAACATCATTAACAGTCATCAGCTCCTCAGTGAGATCTACTACCAAAACAGAGTTCTGCTACCAAAAACTCTCTGAAGATTGCAAAAAAAGGCAAAAAGATCTGACCTTTTTCAAAAATAGGCTGTGTTTCTGCAGGGGTAACAATATTCTTGGTTATGTAAGGCCCTGTCTGGAGTAAGGGAAGGACGAAAGGGTGCAGAACCTCGATTTCTTCCAAGTCCATATTTACAGACTCTGTTTCCGTCAGAGAGCCCACTCTAATAGTCACACATTCATGATCATGGGCATAGCAATATGCAACTCCAGGGAACAGACAGGATCTGTCCAGAAACAGCATCTGCCTAGAAACAGACAGTAGCTCCTGTCCCAAAAGCAATGGTGAAGAGTCTCTTTTGCAGAAATACTTGAGGGGTTCATCAATTCTCCTAAGAGACTCTCAAAGTCCTTTGATATTCAAATCATTCTTTTCTAAAGGGCCTCTTATGTCACCAACAGGCCTGCTTTTTCTGCTCTTCAATTGTTAACTGGTTTACCTCTGTCGGATTTTCATTTCTCAGTGGTTAAGTCCCCCAACATCACTTACAGGAAATCCCGTCTTTCGTGAGATTCACAGTTTCACATCTCAATTTGCTTTGTTTTTGCATTGGAACATTGGGTGTTGATACAAAAATTAAGCAGGAAGGGATGTCTAAGAGCAGACATTTTTATAATGGGTCAGTTAATTAGGGAGTATTTTTATACTGCTATTTTCTAACAACTTTGTAAACTGCTATGACTCAGAAAATATAATCAGATAATTAGGACCCCCTATATATCAAAATATTAACAGCAAGGATCTTTCAGTGGTGGCATTATGGGTAATAAAAATTATAACTGGCATTAATTGGGAATTTACTATGCATGCTAAGCACCTTACAAACATGAGCTCATTTAATATTCACAGAAGACCCTGGACAGAGAGCTACTATTGTTTTCCCTCTTTTCAAATGAGAACCTGAGCTTTAGAAGTTAGTGTACCTACCCGAGGTCACGCCAGCTAAGTGACTGGGCTGGGATTTAACTCAGCTTGTCTGACTTCAGAGTCCAGACTCTCAACACCCCCCCATTCATTTGTGTTTTCTTCTTTCATATGAAGAAAATGTATTACTAGTGACAAAGAAAAAAATGGTTATTTCTGAAAGCCACTGAGTACACCTATCACCTTGTACAGCTTTCAAAGTCATATTCCCCAATCTGTTTATGGTCCACTTGATAAATATCACCTATCAAGCCTATTTCTCTGGAGTTTTATTAGAAGTGGCATTTAAATTTCTTTTAAAATAATGAACATTCTAAGCAAAGGTTTTTAACCCCTAGCCAATGTCTGGCTAGAAGCCTATGGCATTTGTTGATTTCAAAGTTCCTCTTTTGGCCAAGAAGAGCAACCCACCCCTTTCTCCTGAGCTCCTCAGCACCCAGGGGCCACATGGAAGAGCTGAACTAAAAGGGCCAGAAACTACGTTCCATCCTGCAGGGGACAGGGAAGATTTAGAATTCGTATTTTGTCACTTGTTCAGTGGATTTAAAATACTATCTATATAGGTTCCCATTCATTTTATATGTTATTCATATGAATGTTTTATTCATAGTATTTATGTAGTAATATGACTATATTGTTAGAGTTCTTCAGAGAAACAGAAGCAAGAGGGTATTTACGGATATTTGTTACAGGAGACTTAGTATAGGAATTGGTTCACGTGGCTTTGAAGGTTGAGAATCCCATGATGTGGGGTCTGTAATCTGGAGAACCAGGAAAGCCAATGGTGTGATTCCATCCCAGTAAGTAGGTGTGAGCAAAAGGGGAGTCAATTCCATCTAGTCAGAGGCATGGGCATGTCTAGAATCTAAAGATGTGAGAACCAGGAGTTTCATGTTCAAGGGCAGAAGATGGATGTCCCAGCTCAAGATTAGAGAGAATTCACTCTTCTTCCACATTTTTGTTCTATTCAGTCCTCCAAAAGATTACATGGTGTCTGCCTGCATTGGTGGGAGCAGTCTTCTTTACTCAGTCTACTTAATAAAGTGCTAATCTCCTCCAGAAACTTTCACACACATACCCAGAAACAGTGTTTACCAGCTATCTGGGCATCAGTTAGCCCAGTCAAAGTGACACATAAAATTAACCATCACAGTGACCATGGACACTGACCATGAACCCCTCATGCCTTGAGAAGCATACTCTTGGTCCAGAAAGATGGTGGGAGTAGGAGTGGTGCTAGTACACACTTCAAACAGGCCTTGGGAATGATAAGGAGACAGTGGAAAACTATGGCCTTGGGAGGCAGACTGAGAAGGGCGGTATTCCCTGATGTCCCCCATGTCTCCCTCCCCCATAGCAGTGTCAGCAGCAGTTCTGTGTAGTGCTGGTGTTTGCTTGTACAAAGAAGCTACTTCAAGCTCTGGTGCCATTGACAATGGAGCAGCTTACACAACAGACACCACGTGGTAAGAAGCAAATAGCAGGCTTCTTAAGGCCCCACATGGTTTCCTGTGGTAGCTCCATCAGAACTTGCAAACTGGTTAAGTTTTTCACTTAATTCTCCAAGACGCCAATACATTAAAGACTGATATCTTGGAGGAAAAAAAACACAAATAAAGGAATTCCAAAGGACAAAAGAAATATTTTCTTGATAGAGAGATACAGCTTTATTAGTACTCCAGGCTGGTGAAACAGAAGTAGTAAGAGCATATACTTGCAGAGCTTATATGCTCTTTTGTATTATTTTCTACTTTATCTTAACTGATATTTATTAAACAAAAATTTGAGGTTTTTAAATAATATTTTATATTGTTTATATTTTGTATTTGTTTATAATATTTTATATTGCTTGTATTATAAATATATATTTTATATTGCTCTCACATTTATAATAATTCACAGGCTTAGAGCACACATTATGGGCTGAGCATTAGGCTAAAGACTCAAATCAGATGATCTCATTCAACCCAGTAACAGCTCTAACACTTTGCCTGTTGCTGTTACAGAACCCCAGCCTATGCTGTTCTGGAACAGCTGTGGGGTCCGATTGCCCACCACCAAGCAGTGTGACTCTTAATGCCAGTTTGGTGAAAGGAAAGGAGTTATTTATTTAAAAGTTATACAGATTCAGAATAATAGCAGAATCCTGCCATTAAGTCCCATTCCCTTCAAAACGCCTATAAACACACAGTCTTGCCTCCCTTCGCCAAACCAGGCCAGTCTCAGAATACCAGTCAGTGGTACCGTCTTTCAGAAAAACAGAAGTCTGCGGCTCAGCATTCCCTGTCACAGTTCAGCATTCCAGGCATCTCCCATTAATCCGTGCTTGGCTGGGCAAGTCCCCTGACTCCATCAGCCGTGCTGCCATGTTCTTCAGGCAGGTTTCCCAGCAGGTCTCCATTTTCTTCCCCCAGCTCGTAATCCAAAACTGTGTGGCACTTCCTTACACACCAGACCTCGTGGTAGGCCAGTGGGGGCCCTTCTATACCTTTTTACACCACAAGGCCACCCCATCATGGCTGGCCACCCAAATTTTAAAATGCTGACTTGGGGCTTTGTACTTGACCTCATACTGGGCACTGTGGGTACTGAAGGTCATGTATGCCTTTTCTCAGGGAGCAGCACAACTTCCCTTCAGGAAAGACACAGCTATCAACTTGCTGTTCTTATGAAAATTATCTTAAGCCATATCATCTGCTTCTCCCCTCCCCCCAACCATCAGCTATGGGGGAACATGCTCCATATCGGGGTCCTTTTGCTTTGCACCTCATTTCATCATAACCAGGATAATAATTCTTTTTCATGTCTTATAATTTTGTATTATTTTTGTAACTTCACACTTTTTGGTCTATAGTATATGAAATAAGGTATAAGCCTAAATATAGTTATCTCCATACCAATAATCAGTATACCTAACAGCAGCAGTCTGCAACTATGGCTTGTGGGCCAAATCTAGCCTGCTGCCTGTTTTTGTAATTAAAGTTTTATTTGAACAGAGTTGCACTCATTTGTTTGTATATTGTGCACAGCTCCTTTCACATCAAAAAGACAGAAATGAGATGTTGCAGAGTTTCCTAAAAGAATTGATCACATAATTATTTCTTCCTTCATTGTTTTGTCTCATTGCTTATTTGTACTTACATCTTTTAAGCCCCCTTCTGAAGTTGCCATATGAAATATAATATTATAAAAAATATATATTAAGCCAAACATTTTCTTTACTGACTTTTACTATTTTAGATGGATTATATTAATTAAAGTGTTAAGCTGTTCAAGTGACCAGATATAAAAGGACAAACAAGTTATAGTTGTTTGCTTTCACTATAATAATGATGTATGGTACCACAAGCGACAATACCCCTCATTGCCATACAATAATAAGCATTTATTTAGATCATGTACTTGCTCTGGGTTGGTTGATCTAAGAGGGCACAACTGGTGCTACTCTTCCACATGTTCATCACCCCCCTTCTGGGACCAAGAAGGTTTTTCCCATTATGAATGCAGAAACCCACAGTTTCTAAAGGCCTAGGCTAGAACTGGCACAGTGACACTTTCACCCCATCCTACTGTCCAAAACAAGTTATAAGATCAACCCATATTTAAGGGACAGGAAGCTCTACTACAAATAATCATGGCAAAAGGCAAAGCTACTATGAGAGATGAGGAAGTGGGATCAATGATGCAATCTGTCACACAAATATATATGTTTAAACCTTAAAGCATTTGCAGTTCTACTGTTATACACTTTAATATTTAATCCTGACAAAGGCCCTAGGAATTAGACATTACAATTGGTCTACATTAAAAATGGGAAATCTGAGTCAGGGTATCTGACTTCCCAATGTCAAACAGTGTGAAGGCAGAAACAGGACTTCAACCCAAATCTACTTCCAAAGGCTTTTCCTCTAGGCCATCTTTGCATTATTAAATTTGGCTGGTATGGTGGAAATGGCTATCTGCCTACTAAAATTGAGTCCCTATGGTTTCATTATTTTTTTCTTCATTGTATTATATTGTTGAAATAAAGTTCCAATAAAACTCTACTTACAAAAATAGGCAGTAGGCCAGATTTGGCCCATAAGCCATAGTTTGTGAACTCCTGCCCTTAAGCATGCTAATTATAGATATGGGGATAAATACAGTTAGATCCATGCCTCATTTCATATACTATAAATAAAAAAGTATGAAATTATAAAAACATATATAAAATTATAAGACATGAAAAAGGATAACCCCCACTGTGATGGTATTGTATTTGAAGGTGGGGTCTTTGAGAGGTGATTAGGTCATGCAAATAGAGCTCTCATGAATGGGACTGGTGCCCTTATAAGAGATACCCCCAAAGGGCTCTCTCACCCACCCCACCATGTGAGGACACAGTGAGAAGAGGGCCATCTACAAATCTAGAAATGGTCCTGACCAGATGCTGAATCTGTTAGTTCTTTGATCTTGGACTTTTCAGCCTCCAGAACTATGAGAAATCAATGTTTGTTGTTTAAGCCACTCAGTCCATAGTATTTCTGTTATTGGAGCCCAAATGAACTAAGGTAACAGACCCAATTGCATAGGTGTCCAAAAGACTTATTTCCAACAATGAAATGTAAGCAGAAGTGATAGCCAAAAGCAAAAGTCCAGGCCAAAACTTTTTAGAAGAGTATCTGCCACCTGCACACTTCCCTCTGGCCAGATGAATAAAGAAGACAAGACTATCTAATAAACTTTCTGAGATAATGGATGTATTCTACATCTGAGCTACTTCACATGGTATCCACCAGCTAGACTGAACTCTTGATATATGGTTAGTACCACTGAAAAACTGAATTTTTAATTTAACTTACTCTAATACATCTAGTAAACTAATTCTAATTAATTTAAATTTGTTATAAAAATTCACTAAATAAAGTACTTGAGAACTGAGATTGAAAACAGATGGAAAGGAATTAAAAAATGTAAATGTTTCCTAAATTGGTAGAACTGTTCGTCAAAGGTAAAATAGTGGCCAATACTTGAGGAAGGAAATAAAGCATTTAAAAGAAACAGATATTCTTGATACACTTACAGTTTAATTATTCCAGTTTCTTTCTGACTGGGTAATAAATTAAACTCCCCTTTACCATACTATGGGGGAGAAAATCTGCCACCCCAAAAATACCAATTTGGCATATTGACTATTTTAAATTAATGTTACTTGAAAGAGATTCAAGATGACAGTGGAGTAGGTGGAAACTACACATTAACCTTCTGTCAGGACCAAACTGGCATTACAACTAAATTATAGAAAAATCATCCTGACTAACCAACTGAACAGTAGCTGGAGAGAAGCCTTATAAACAAGGACTTACAGAAAAAGCCACATCACTACAAGACTGGTAGGGCACACAGAGGCACAAGAGGGCTGGCTGGGCTCTCCCGGGTGGCAGCTAAAGTTCCAGAGAGACATTTCAGCCCTGTTTCCCTTGACAAACGTGGACTCTAAATCCCAAGCTGGCTCCCCAGCCTAGAGCACCAGAACCAGGAAAGGAACCCAAATAACATCCAGCTGTGAAAAGCAGTAGGATTTCTGTCCACCAAGGAGAGAGGGCTAGAAATATGGAGAGCCTGTTAAAGGACCAATGCACAAAATTTCGTTTGCAGCCACTTGCCCTGGCCTTTATCAGAGGGAGGCTGAGCAGACTAGAACCACATGAGGCTAATCTGAGGTTGGTGGCCCTGAAGGGAGAGCTGAAAGTCACCCACCAGGATCCCTGTGCTGAATCATTCCTTATACTGAATAAGCTATCTTTCTCTGGCAAAGCACTCTCCTCCATGTGGCATCGGCCTGAGGAAATCAATAGCCACAACGCAGGAATCCATCTTGCCCCACTACGTGGAGCTTAAACTCAGCAGCTGAAGAGTACAGCTGAAGGCATTTTCAGTAATTTAAGCCTAACAGGAAGCCTGTAGGAAGATGATGATCTCTGGGAGCTTTGAGACTTAAGTTGACCCTCTCCCAGACCCAGTACTGGTAAAAGCCAGCCTTGGTGTACAACTCAATTCCTTCTGCACACACCCAGGCCCAGCATAGGGGAGCACAAGCTGTGGATCACTGATAGCTCCAAACAGATCACCCAGGGCCAGTCACAGGCAGGGTTTGACTTAGGGTGGCACCAGAGTCTTTGCAAACATACCTAATACATAGAAACAGAAAGAGATAGCAAAAATGGGAAAACAAAGAAAGAGGTCCAAATGAAAGAACAAGAGAATTCTTCAGAAGAAGAGCTAAATGAAATAAAGCAACTTATCAGATACAGAGTTTAAAGTAATGATTATAAGAAAACTCAACAGAATGAAAAAAGACATAAAAACCATAAAAAAAGACCAGTCAGAAATAAACAATGTAATATCTGAAATGAATAATACACTGGAAGGAATAAAACGTAGGTTAGATGAAGCAGAGGATTGAATCAGTGATTTAACGACAAGGTAGAAAAAACACCCAAGCAGAGCAGCAGAAAGAAAAAAGAAAAAAAATAAGGAAAGTTTAAAGGACCTTTGGGATAACATGAAGTATAACGACATGCACATCATGGCAATACTGGAAGGTGAAGAGAGTAAGCAATGGACTGAGAACCTATTTGAAGAAATAATGACTGCAAACTTCCTTAACCTGGTGAATGAAAAGACACACAAGTCCAAGAAGTGCAGAGAGTCCCAAATAAGTTGGACCCCAAGAAGCCCACGTGAAGGCACATTATAATTCAAATGACAAGGTTGAAAGACAAGGAGAAAATCTTAAAAGCCACAAGAAAAAAGCAGGTAGTTACCTACAAGGGAGATCTCATTAGACTGTCATCTGATTCTGAGCAGAAACAGTTCAGGCCAGAAGAGATTGGCATGAAATACTCAAGGTGATGAAAAGCAAGGAGTTACAACGAAGGCTAATTCTCCCAGCAAAGCTATCATTTAAAATTGAAGGAGAAATAAAGACCTTCCCAGACAAGAAAAAGCTACAGGAGCTTATTAACACCAAAACAGCACTACAACAAATGTTAAAGGACTTGCTTTAAGAAGAACAAGAAGAAAATGAAACAAAAAGAGGAAAGCAGTTTAAAAATAGAATGGCAATAAATATATATCTATCAATAATCCCCTTTAATGTAAATCACTTAAATGCTCCAATCAGAAACCATAGCATGTCTGAAGACCCATATATGGGTATATATGGGTCTGAAGACCCATATATACGCTGCCTCCAAAAGACCCACCTCAGAATGAAAGATACACACAGACTAAAAGGAAAAAAGATATTTCATGCAAAGGGAAAAGAAAAAAAAGGTAGGGTAACAATACTTATATCCAACAAAATAGACTTTAAAACCAAGGCTATAGTATCATTATGTAGTGCCCAAGAGGTAGGGCACTACATAATGATAAAGGGAACAACCCAACCAGAGGATATAATCCTAGTAAATATTTATGTACCCCACATTGGAGCACCTAAATATGTAAAGCAAATCTTGACGGATATAAAAAGAGAATTTGACAGAAATACAGTCATAGCAGGGGATTTTAACATCCCATTGACTTCGATGGATAGATCATCCAGACAAAAAATCAGCAAGGAAAAACAGCCGTCCTAAATGACACACTAGATCAAATAAATTTAATTGATATCTTCAGAGAATTTCATCCCAAAGCAGTAGAATATACATTCTTTTCAAGTGCACATGGAACGTTTTCTAGGATAGACTACATGTTAGGATACAAAACAAGTCTCATTAAATTTAAGAAGATTGAAATGATATCAAGCATCTTCTCTGGCCATAATGCTATGAAACTAGAAATTAATCACAAGAATAAAACTGGAAAATACACAAAGACATGGAAACTAAATAACATGTCATTAAACAATGAATGGGTCAAAATGAGATTAAGAAAGAAATCAAAAGATATCTTGAAACAAATGAAAAATGAAAACACAACAACCCAAAATCTGTAGGACACAAGAAAAACAGTACTAAGAGATAAATTCATAGCATTACAACAAGCCTACCTCGGGAACAAGAAAAAGCTCAAATAAACAATCTAACTTTGCAATTTAAAGAACTTGAAAGGGGATGATCAAGAAAGCCTAAAGTGAGTAGAAGAAAGGAAATAATAAATATCATAGCAGAAATAAATAAAATAAATCTAAAAAAGCAATACAAAAGATCAATGAAACCAAGAGCTGGCACCTTGAAAAGATAAATAAGATTAACAAACCTTCAACCAGACTCATCAAGAAAACAGAGGACCCAAATAAATAAAATCAGAAATGAAAGGGAGACATAACAATTAACACCAAAGAAACACAAAGAACTGTAAGAAAATATTATGAATAACTGTATGCCAACAAACTGGACAACATGATGAAATGGATAAATTCCTAGAAACATGCTGTCTTCTAAAACTAAATGAGAGAATCAAAGAATCTGAATAGGTGACTACACTCAGTGAAATTGAAGCAGTAATCAATGAACTCCCAGCAAAAGCCCTGGACCAGAAGCCTTCACAGTTGAATTTTACCAAACATTCCAAGAAGAGCTTACACCTATGCTTCTCAAACTATTCCAAAAAATTCAGTAGAAATAAAGACTCCCAAGCTCATTTTAAGAGGCCAGCATTATCCTAATTCTAAAACCAGATAAAGACACTCCAAAAAAATGAGAAAATTATAGGCCAATATCCCTAATGAACACAGATGCTAAAATCCTCAACAAACTATTAGCAAACCTAATACAGAAATACATCAAAAAGATCACACACCATGATCAAGTGGGATTTATTCCAGGGATGCAAGTTTGTTACAATGTTCACAGATCAATAAATGTGATTCACCACATAAAAAAATGAAGGAAAAAAACTACATGATCCTATCAATAGATGCAGAAAAGGCATTTAATAAAATCCAACACCAATTCATGGTTAAAAAAATACCTCTCAGTAAAGTGGGAATAGAAGGAACATACCTGAACATAATTAAGGCCATATATGACAAATTCACTGCCAACATCATATTCAATGGGCAAAAACTACAAGCATTCCCCTTAATATTGGGAACAAGATAGGGATGTCCACTTTCACCTCTCTTATTCAACATAGTACTGGAAGTCCTAGCCACAGCAATCAGAGAAGAAGAAATGAAAGGCATCCAAATTAGAAAAGAAGAAGTAAAACTGCCTTTATTTGCAGATGTCATGATACTGTGCATAGAGAACCCTAAAGGTTCTGCCAAGAAACCACTAGGACTGATAAATGAATTCAGTAAGGTAGCAAGACACTAAGTTAATAACCAGAAATCAGTTGCACTTTTATGTGCCAAAAATGAACTACCAGAAAAGGAAATTAAGAAAACAATCCCATTCAAAATTTCTTCAAAAAGAATAAAATACTTAGCAATAAATTTAAGCAAGGATGTAAAAGACCTGTACTCAGAAAATTATAAAACATTGAAGAAAGAAATTAAAGAGGATACAAATAAGTGGAAACACATACTGTGTTCATGGATAGGAAGAACTGACATCATTAAAATGTCCACACTACCCAAAGCAATCTATGTATTCAACACAATTCCTATTAAGATACCAATGACATATTTCACAGAACTAGAACAAATGTTTCAAAACTTTATATGGAACCACAAAAGACCCCGAAGAGCAACAATAATCTTGAGAAAGAAGAACAAAGTTGAAGGAATCATGCTACCTAATATCCAGCTATACTATAAGGCCATAGTAATCAAAATATCATGGTACTGGCATAAAAACAGACACATAGATCAATGGAATAGAATAGAGAGCCGAGAAATAAACCCACACTTTTATAGTTGGTTAATATTTGAGAGTGGAAGCAAGCACATGCAATAGTCTAAAGACAGTGTGTTCAGTGAATTATGTTGAGAAAATTGGTCAGATACGTGCAGAAAAATAAAACTAGACCACCTTCTTAGGCCACACACAAGAATAAATTCAACATGGATTAAAGACTTAAATGTTAGACTTGAAACCATAAAAATCCTAGAAGAAAACTTAGGCAGTAAAATCTCCGACATTAATCACACCAATATTTTTCTGATATGTCTCCTCAGGCAAGGGAAACAAAAGAAAAAATAAACAAATGGGACTACCTCAAACTAAAAAGTATTTGCACAGCAAAGTAAGCCATCAACAAAATAAAAAGACAACACATTGAATGGGAAAACATATTCACTAATACATCTGATAAGGGGTTAATATTTAATATTTACATAGTACTTACAAAACTCAATACCAAACAAACAAATAATCCAACTAAAAATGGGCAAAAGGACCTGTATAGACACTTCTCTAAAGAGGACACACAGATGGCTGATAGACATATGAAAAGATAATCAATGTCACTAATTATCAGATAAATGCAAATTAAAACTATAATAAGATATCACCTCACACCAGTCAGAATGCCTATTACCAATAAATCAACAAACAAGTGCTGGCGAGGATGTGGAGAAAAGGAAACTCTTTTTCCTTGCTGATGGGAATACAGACTAGCACAGCCACTGTGGAAAGCAGTATGGAGTTACCTCAAAAAATTAAAAATTGAACTTTTATGACCCAGTGATTCCACTTCTGTGAATTTATCTGGAGGAACCCAAAACATTAATTTGAAAGAACATAAACATCCCTATGTTCATTGCAGCATTATTTACAATAGCCAAGATTTGGAAGCAGCCCGAGTGTCCATCAGTAGACGAGTGGATAAAAAAGCTATGGTATATTTACACAATGGGTTACTACTCCACCGTAAAAAAAGGAGCAAATTTTACTCTTTATGACAGCATGGATGGACCTGGAGAACAGTATGCTAAGTGAAATAAGCCAGTCAGAGAAGGATAAATACCATACGATCTCACTCATGTGTGGAATCTAATGAACAAACTGAACTAACAAGCAAAACAGACAGATTCATAGACAAAGAACAGGATGAGAACTAGTGCGTGTGTGTGGCCAGAGATAGAGAGCAGACTGACAGCTCTCTTGGGTCGGGGGAGCTAGGGACAGTAGAATCAAGCAACAAGGAAAAAGGACTCGTGGACAGGGACAACGTCTGGCGAGTGTGGAGGCTGGGCAGGGTGTGGGTGGAGGTGGAAGAGGACATAAGTGGGATAAATGGTAATGACAAAAATACAATAAAAAAATAAAATAAAGTTACTTGAGAAACCACCAGTGCAAGAAAGGCACTCTGGCCATCCTCTCCCTGTCTCCCTGGAAACAGAAAATAAACCTCCCACGTGAAAAGTGCCCTCCCTGTACCAGGAGGCAGAGACACATCCTTACTCCCAGGGATAGGGAACTTAGAGCTGAGAAGAATGTATGAATAAAACATGCTACTTCTTCATTAATTTACCACCCCAGGCTCAAACTTTTTATCTTAACAGTTCTTCACGAGTGTATTGTTCTTTATCTTAAAAATATAAAGCTGCTTGCTTTGGTTATTTCATAGTTTCCACATCTATGAGACCTCTGTACATAGGAATTAAATTTTATTTTCTCCTGTTAATCTGTCTCATGTCAATTTAATTATTAGACCAACTTGGAAAAAAATAGAAGGAAAATGTTCCCCTTCTTATCTGTCATTGATAAGTGAATTAGCATTTTGAGACAATCTGACACTCACCACACAGGCATATAGCCACCTTTTTAGGAATTCACTGTCTCGCTAGAGCAATTGTATCTTTTATTGGTATTTATTGTAATAATCCAGTGTTTTGATGGTTGCAAAATTTGGCTGGTCTGCACACTTTTGAAATCTGTTAAAAATGATAAGGATATTTAGACATTAAAGCACCAGAAAACTGTGCGTTTTAGCTTTTGTTTATTTGACATAAAGCTCTAACTACCACAGGGAAAAGTCACAGCGATGCATGTAAATGACAGCGAGTCTTCACCGTCAAAGGGGATGTCCGTTTTATTAAAGGCAAGCCTGTGACTCAGAGGACGATCCATGCTCCGTTATCTGTTCTCAGATTTCTCTAGCGCTACCCTTTAGGAGGACCTCTTTGCTCTCAGCCATGGAGCCTGTGATTAGGAGTCAAAGCCATGTTCTATGTTATAGCTTCTTGTACTAGCTAAGTGAGCATGAGCAGGTCACCTTTCTGAATCTGTTTCCTCTTCTATGTGTGGGTTAAAGGGACTAGTGTAGATGAAGTCTGTAGCACATAATAATTGCACATTGTTAGGGCTGAATGCAGGTAGGTGTTATCTATTTCCTCCTGCTACCCAAAGCCATCTCTTGTACGTATAGCTTCAAGTGCCACAAGGCAAGTTGCTCATTTTTAAAACCTTGAAACTCATTCAACTGAAAACAATCTCATAACATAACTGAGAAACACAGACACATTTTAGGAAGCAGATGAAAGAAAGCTCCTGCAACACATATTGTACGTAGTTCACTCCAGGTATGCATCAGAGAGGAAAGATTAATAAATAGATACTCCAAAAGATCTTTGCCAGACATCTCTTTGTTACCTTGGACAGAGATTTTGCTACTTTGCTTCCTCACGCTAATAAGCTGCTTTCCCTTTTATCTTGTAAAACAGAATTATTATGACCACATGATGAATAACTAACGCTGGGCCCTCCACCTTTTTATTCATCACTTTAGATTTATGTGATTGGCATGCTTGTTTTATGCTTACTATGGAGATGTTGGACATGGCGGAGACCTGAATGACCTGTGGCTTTTCCCAGGTAATCCGGATCCAAAGCTTTGATTCAAATCAGTGCTTCAACAGGCTGTATACCCGGTGCCTATCAGGGATCTACAAGATACGGATGAGATGATAAAGGGCGATTGTCCTCAAATGTGCCTTTATGCAGACTCACTTCTCAATTTCCCTGCAAATCACTCTGCTTCTCCTTACTTGTGTTCTAAGGTTAGGAGAAAGATCTCTGACAATGAGGACATTTGTGCAAGGTGCTACCATGTGGACCGGGGCTTGCTCTATAGAAACACTGTATAAAATATTTCTGCTATCATCTGTGTCTCAATAACCAGCACCTTTGTCCATCACAAACTGATTCGAAGATCCTTCAGCTGATGGCTGGTACCACTGCTGTAAGCCAGGGAGCCTGAGGAGAATATGGTTTGGAGGGAGTGCATGTGTGAGAACACAGTTAACTGTCTAAAAAATATTTGTGTTCCATTTCCAGAGTGTAGAGTTGTTGATGAAAAAGGTTGCCCAGAACACCCCCCGCCTCCCTCACCCCCCGCATCTAGATATGGCCATGAGGCTCATTCCTACTGAACGTGAACAAAGAATACGTGTCACTTTCTGGCTGGGATGGTTAAAGAGATGGCGTGCTTGCCCTGGATCTCAAGGTTCAGGGTGACACTGGAAGCCACTTGTTGAGTCAGGTGGAGCCACAAAAGGCAAAAGTTCTGAATTCCTGAATCACTTCTCAGATGTGAGGAGACTCCCACTCTGCACTGTTCAGTGAGTCAGAAATGGACTGTATCTACAGCTGAAGTTGATGTTACCTTAATTAATAGCATGAATATTAACAATGAAAATGCACTCAATACAATCCTATGTATTCATTCCTATGATAGCATCTGGTCATTGTAATGTATATAGCTAGAAGAAACAATTTTACTACATTAAAATGTAGCTAGTTCACACATGTCTGGTGAAGATATAAACTGGTATGACCAATGTAGAAAATTGTTTGGCATAATCTACTAAAGCTGAACCTTTGCATATTCCATGACACAACTACACATAATCCCATAAATGTGGATGTATGTTCATCAAAAACATGCACTAGAAGGTGGTACATACATGGAATGAAATATTACTTACCCTTAAAAAGGCAGGAAATTCTGACAAGCTACAATGTGACCTCAACGGCCTTGAGGTCATTGTACTGAGTGAAACAAGGCATCCCCTAAAGACAAGTATTGCATGGCTCCACTCATATGAGGTATCTAGAGGAGATTAACTCATAAAAAAGAAAGTAGAATGCTGGCTGCCAGAGGCTGGAGGAAGAGGAAAATTAGGGGTTGTTGTTTAGTGGGTAGAGAATTTCAGTTTTGCAAGATGAGAAGATTTCTAGAAAGTGGTTGCACAGCAAGTTAATGTACTTAAAAATGGTTATGATGGTAAATCTTCTGTTATGTGTATTTTACCACAATTAAATATAAAAACAAAAACAAAACATGTACTAGCGCACAACTCATAATAACCAGAAACTGGAAACTAGCAAAAGGCCTTCAACAGTAAAATGAATCATTTGTGGGCTATTCACCTACTGGAATATTACACAGCAATCAGAAATGCATGATCTATGACATAAACAACATGAATAAATCTTACATGTAAAGTGAAGCAGAGGAAGCTGATCAAAAAAACAACACATACTGTATGATTCAATTTATATAAAGTACAAAAAGAGGCAAAAGTCGTCAGTGTTGTTAGAAGTCAGGATAAGAGTGTGAGTAGTCAGTTGGGGCAGGTTTATATCTGTATTATTAGTAGTATATTTCAATAAAAAACATGTTATGATAACTCTGAGCAATTTGGCTCAGTTGGTTGGGCATCATCCTGCAAAACGAAAAGTTGCTGGTTCGATGCCCAGTCGGGGCACATGCCTAGGTTGCAGGATCAGGCCCCAGTCAGGGTGCATATGAGAGTCAACCAATCAATGTTTCTCGTTCACATCAATGTTTTTCTCCCTGTCTTTCTCCAATCCTCCCCCTCTCTGTAACAATAAATAAATAAAAAGCTTTAAAATTTTTTTATGATATAAATCAATAGTTAAAATACATTTCCAATTTTTTTTATATTTTCTCTCTCAAAAAAATCACAGACTAGAGGGAAAAATAAGACTACAAGTGCATCCTCTTACCTGAGGTCAGTACAACTTCTAAAACAGCTGAGGTGAATTTAGAAATTGTATGTTAATGATCAGCCTGAATCAGGACGCCTTAGAATTCCCTATTATTCCTTAACTCATCACTGTATACAGATTACCTACTTCCTCATCAAATTACCATTCATCTACAAGTACCAACAAGAAATGTGTTTAACAGTTAAAATTCTATGGTAATTTCACACCCAACAATGCCTTGTGTTTATAATTTCAATATTAGATCTGATTGAATATGATTAAATATGGTCTGTGCTTTCCAGAATGGCTTGCACGATGGATCTAAATGAACTCATTAGTAGCTAATGCTGTAGAGATCTTTCTAAATGCAAATGTTTAGCTGCCTTTGGCTCATTAATTAATTTAAAGATTGCATAATTATCAAAGTGATTCAAGTACATCTACCACTTTTTATTATTGGATAATGCTTATTTGCATGTGAGCATAAAAATTAAATTATGTCATCCAAAGATATGGAGCATAATGCCAAATGATCATACAGTTATTATATTTATCTGGAAAATAATAAAGAAAGATCAGAGGGGTGTTCACTTGAACCCATGAAGAGTTGACAACAAATACTTGTCACCAAAATAGAAGCGATAAAAGCAAAAGTAGGAAGGGCAAGAAACTAAATGTTGGGAGAACGTAAGCACAAGGCTGAAGTGAACCCGGCGCACAGGAGAGGGGGAGAGCCTGGTTTAATTTGAAAACAGCCCCATTCTAAAAATCTACTCAGGGGAAAATTCAACGTGATAGGAATACTCTAAGTTTCAAGTCATTCTTTTGGAATCCGATCATTGGAACCTTCTTTCACAGACCTTAAGATTACTCAAGGTTGTTTAAAAATTAGAACCAGAAACACAATGATCAATTTTAGATACCTAATGATTTATTTCACACTCAGGATGAGAATTATTAAGTGACAGTCACCTATAAAAAGGTGATTTAAGGTAGGTGTAATGGTGTTCATTCCAGATCACCATCATCACACGCTCCAGGAGAGTCCCATCCAACAGAGCTGATTAATGTCATATCCTCAAAGGTAAGAACAAGTGCTAGAGGTGCTCTGAGGACAAGGAGAAGTGAAACTGAGAAGTGTTTTGGTAGATCCCAAACAGGGAGCCCACTACTTCCCTAAGATTTTCATCAACGGGAAACCTCTTTGCAAATAAGGGTAGTACAGTGAGTACAGAATCGTAAATAAGCACCTATTTTTAGACTGTAACCTACTGCTCTGAAAGTGGTGGGCTTTATGGGTATCACCATACTATATGGCTCTCATGGGAAGACGTGTGAGGTGATTTTAACCAGAGAGAAAGCCAGCATCAGCAGGATTTTGTGTGATGTCTTCTCATTAATCTTTGATATATTTTGGAGGGCTTGGGGGTTGAACAGGGATCTTTTCCATTATGCTTGCAAAATATTTAGATGGGCAGGAGAAATCACTAGGAACTAAATTAATCTGCAATTCATCTATATCTTTTAAAGAGTTTTCATGTGAACTTTCTAGGTACAATTTAAAGCATATTATCTGTCCCATGCTATCCATTAAAAAAAAACACACAAAAAACACAGTTTGATTCCCAGTCAGGGCACATGTCTGGGACATGGGCCAGGTCCCCAGTGGGTAACACTTGAGAGGCAACCACACAGTGATGTTTCTCTCCCTCTCTTTCTCCTTCCCTTCCCCTCTCTCTAAAAATAAATAAAATCTTTAACAAAAAAGCATTGACAATTGAAGCTCATTGTTGTATATTGTGATTATGCCTGATAAAATTCTTAATTCTTCTGTTAAATGTAAAAAAACAAAAATCTCTGAAAGGAAAATGTCACATTTGTGAAAGCTACAGGAGGGGCAGTCCAACCTGAAATCCAGAGCTGGGAAATAAGTAGCCAAAGCCCACCCCTCCAATAACCCAAATATCTGTGTATAGCCTTTTCTTCCCTCACACAGAACACACTCACTCCTTCCCTAAAAGCAGCTACTGAGCTCTGGCTGGTGTGGCTCAGTGGATTGAGCACTGGCCTGCCAACCACAGGATCACCAGTTCAATTCCCAGTCAAGGCACATGCCTGGGTTGGGGGCCAGGTCCCCAGTAGAGGGCACATGAAAGGCAATCACACTTTGGTGTTTCTCTCCCTTTTTCCTTCCCTTCCCCTCTCTAAAATTAAATGAATAAATATGTATATTTTTAATAAAAAAAGAACTGAACCCACCTTAAAATCTAAGGTATCTGGGCCAAGCGAAGTCTCCTCCACCACACTGATGTGTCTCCTGGTGGACAAGTAACCCATCCCCATCCCTGCACCCACAACATCCTCCATAAACAATGGTGAGTATGACAAGATATGCACAATGGAAATTTCTTTTCAGAAAAGAATCAAAATATACAGCAGCCACTGGTCCTCAGCAATGATGGAATCTTGCTGAGCAGTAATTACAGTCTTGCCCTAAAGGTGAAGTATTTCCCTAGTAAGACTGTGGTTCTGGTTTCTGGGAGGAACACCCCTGTTCATTGTCCGCAGGGCCTGTGGCTTTGCCTGGGTGGTTCTTCCCTGTCCATTGTCTCTCCTGACCACATCTGAGTTTGGAGACATTTCTTTCCTGAGCCCTCCCTTAAAAGGAGCCCAGTTCTTTTTAGATTGCTACAGTTTTAGGAGCCTGAGGATTATATTAGTGTTGAACAATCACAGGCCCGTGGTTTGTTTGACATTAAAATTTGCTCAAATGGAAGATTTCTGGTCTATTGGATCCTGATCTGATTTAACCTTCTGTGTCTGTAATCCTCCAGAATTCTTTACTGCGTATTACTTAAACTTGCCTTATTTCCTGGCTTCAGAGTTTAGTCTCCACTCTTGCCCCACAGAAACAGCTGTTCCGTGTTGGCCAGCTGACACAATAGACTTAATCTGATCTTTGGCACTAGCTCTTACTCCCTTTGTTTGGTTGAGAATCTTTTAAGGGCAAGGCTTTGAAAAACAGTCTTTCTTAGTAACACCTTATCTTCTGCCTTTGTGGGATTCCAAGCAGTTGATTATGTAACCACACGGGATTCTACCATCTTCCAGGTCTTCTTGCAAATTGGCTGGTTCTTGCCTGGGCTCTCTTCTTTTGTGTAACAAGCTGTGAAAAGCAGCAAAGTACAGGCAACGTACAAATATCCTGGCTCTTTCGAATGGCTTTCTTCAAGGCTAATGATTCTATAGACAAGGGGTCTGTCTGTCTTCCAACTCACTGTAGAAGACAATTTTACTAATGTTGCCTTGACATTACCAAGTTCATCAGGTATCCAATATCTGCAATTTCCATTTTTTTTCATTGTCCATTTTCCTAACATCTAGGGCAATGTCACACACATTTAAAGTTTTTATAATGATAAATACTAATACCTGTATTAGTTAGAATAAGAATGCCATTGTAAAAAAAAAAAAAAGACTTCAAATAGATTGATTTTTCTCTCTCTCTCACCGAATACCCTGGTAGGCCTATGTGCGAGGGGCAGTAGCTCTTCAGGAGGTCATTCGAGGCTCAAGCTCTTTTCATCCTGTTGCTCTGTGTTTGCCCAGGGCATTGACCTTCCTGGTTGAAGCTGAGTCAACACCATGTCAATACACTAGTTTATAGAGAGGGAGAAACAAAGTCCAGGGATAGAAGTCACTGGGCCTTTTGGGGGGTTTTGTTTTGTTTTGTTTTGTTTTGTGAGAGAGTGCTTATAAGTTCCCCACATCAGTCCCGCTTATGTCCTTCTGGCTCAACTTTCATCGTGTGGCCACCAAATGAGCACTGAGCATGGGGGGAAGGAGAGGAAGAAACACAAGGGGGATCACTGGCTGCCAGCGCTGTGGGGTGGAATCAGGAAAGCCAACTAAACCCTGTAGGGAAGTTGTGAAGCCCCACTAATGGCATCTGTCAGAACATCCATCTTTACTAGCTCGGGGTAAGCAATTTAGTTCTCAAGTGTGCCAACTTTAAGACCTTGCCCACACCGATTAGCAGAAAATTTGGTCATTCTCAAGGCCTCTTTTCCCATGTTCAAAACTCCACAGGACACTCCAGGTTATCTTACTAGTACTGATAACACCAAAATCCAAGGCATCCTCCCATGACCAGAAGACTTCACCGCCATTTCCCCAGGTCCTGGCTCTGGGAGAAGCTGCCCACCATCTCTCCTATCGATAGTGTCGTTGCTGCCAGAAAGGAGGCTGGCTCTGGCTGATGTGCTCAGCATGCTTTCAGATGGCCAGGGGCAGCTCAGTCCCACTCCTAAAACCACCTGAGGCTTCCTCAGGCCTGAGAATTTGGGACCAACTCACACCCTGTGCCAGGGAGCAAGGAAGTCTTTCCCTCATGCCACCTCCTACTGTCTCAGAATTCTCCTCTTCCCATGATGACTGACAGTGAAAACACCCATTCCTTTGACGTGTCACCACGGTGTGCTGTCTGCACCCCAGGGCACCAACACGACAAAGATAAAAACATAGACTGGCATTGGCGCATTTCCCAAAGTCTGATCTATTTCATCGTATGCAGGATCATTTTGTTACAAAAGCATTTTATTAGGTAAACTCAGAGTCAGACTGGGGGGAAAAAATCTGTAAGTACAGGAAATTTCATTGACTCAGAATATGAATATGTGAATGCTGCATCCTATGAGACCCACTTCTCAACGTTTAAGTCAAACACTACTACTGCAGAACATGCTTTACTTATAGCTACTGCGCCCTCAATAGATAATCTTAGATTGCTGGAGTGGTTGGATAAGTGACCATTAGTTGGGTGTTATTAATTTATTGTACACTATTTATTATTAATTTATTATATAATATTTGTTAACAGCCATCTTAAGCATCATCATAGGACAAACTTTCTACCTCATTTGTATCCAGCAGGCACAAGACCCAGGAGGAAGAAACTACTAAGCAGAGCCCTTAGTGCCATGACACCCAAGTGCCAAGGTCTCCAACACGTAGAAGGCCTGCAACCCCCACTGAGAGGTCAGAGAGGCTGCCAGCCCTAATGAAGCTTGGATTAATGAAGCCAGGAAACCTACTGGCCTTGTCAGAAATTACTACAAACTGGGTGGCATTTTAAATAACTAAAATGCGTTCCCTCACAGCACCAGAAGTCAGAAGTCCAGAAGTGGTCTCGCTGGACTGAAATCAAGGCGCCCGCAGGGCTGTGCTCACGCAGGAAGCTCTAGGGGAGAACACCTCCTTGCCTCTTCCAGCTTCTGGTGACAGTCAGCAATCCTTGGCTTGTGGCCACATCACTCCATTCTCTCCCTAGCAGTCACCTTCCCCTCTTCTCTGTCAAATTTCCTGCTGCCTCCCACTTACAAGGATATGTGTGATGACATTTTGTACGCACCTGAACAACTCAGGATAGTCTCCCCAACTTAGTCACATCTGCAAAGCTCTGTTTTTGTCATATAAGGTAGCATCCCCCGGTTCCAAGAGTTAGGACATGGATATCTTCGGGGATGTCATTGTTTAGCCTACCCATAGCCATTCTTCAAGTAGGACTCTAGAAATCCTTGGGAGTTATCCTGTGTGTTCTTTCTCCCTCTCTCTCTCTCTAGTCTGGAAGACCTGGTTTGGCCTAAGACACTTGTAGGGACAGGACATACGTGTATAACTGAGGTATAGGTGCACAGTATACAAAAATTGTATCATTTTTTAAACTGTAAATCCACTCTCTACACTAAGGGTCTGCGTCCCCTCAAAACTCATATGTTAAATAGAAATGTAAAGGAGGGGCTTTTGGGAGGGGATTAGGTCCTGAGGGTGGAGTCCTCGTAAACGGTAGTGACCCCAGAGAGCTCCCTTGCTGCTCCCACCACGGAGGGCACAGCAAGACGATGGCCAGCTACGAACCAGGAAGCAGGCAGGCGCTCGCCTGACACTGAGTCCGTCGGTGTCTTGATCTTGGACTTCTCAGCTTCCAGAACTGTGAAAAAAAAATGTTTGTTTTTTTAAGCCACCCAGGCTACGGTATTTTTTTTTTTTAATTGTCAGCCTGAACAAACTAAGACAGCCACCTAGCCCATTTAAAGAGAAAATCTGTGGCCTGAAATTACAGGTCCAATCGTCAGATCAGTCAGGACTGGCATGCGACCACAAGAGCCGGTCGGTGCTCCTGAGCACAGGGATCCCAGCCCATCAGTGGCTGCACCACAGCCACTGGGCACTGGCTGTGCCGCCTCCCAGGGGAGCAGGTGAGTTAACATTCACCTCCGCACGAGGGTGCCCTGAAAAATCCATTCTTCCAGCCGAGCTTTTACAATAATGAGGCCTGACGCTGCCTCTCCCCACAGATTGGAAGCTGTCCTCATCATCTTTGCCCAGGCTCGGTAAATTTGCATCTTGTCTAACTAATGAGTTTACATACTTGTTTTTACTGCACAATCTGAATTCAGATCCATCCTTCTGGCTTCCTGATAGGAAACATGTTTATCATCACTACATTTTGTTTCTACTAAATACGGGATTTGCTGTGGCAATTATCCGGGGCCATAATCAGCTGAAGAGGTAGCGAAGTCAGAATAGGGAAGCTGCAGAGTTGCATTAATATGCACACAAGCACGATGCCAGTGCCTCCCGAGGAAGTGCTCTGCCTCAGACAGCTGCCTGAGCAAGGCTGCCTGTGTGCACAGACAAATGAAGGACATTAAGTGATTATTTCTTTTCTCAAAAAGCCAAAGTACTTTATATGCTGCAATATGGAACTCGATGGTTAAAAGCAACACAATGTGCAATTTAAGAAGAAATGCAACCTACTTTTAAGTGCATGCATTTATTGCTGTTCACTTTCTCCTCTCTGGAAAACAGTAAAATAATATACCAAAAAAAAAGTGTGGAAAAAATACCTTCATCCCCGGTACCAGCTGAAATTATTCAAGGTCTTGATTTGTAACACATTTTTCACAGACAAGGTAAATCAACCAAAGCATATTTTTTAGGTGACAGGAAAAAGGAACACAGTTTTGCTTTCCTGAGTGCCATTATTTTGAATACTCCAATGTGCTTTGTCCAAATAGTTAAGTCTGGCGTACAGACATTTAAAGGATCTTGGGAAAAGCAGCCAGGGACATGAGCTGTCCAAAAATAAATGCTGGAGTAAAATAATTACAGCATCGTGTGACCTGTCCTAGGATTTGGGTATGCATGGGGCATGTTCAATTGCATATTTACTCAGGCCTATTTCCTATGCTCAGCAGTGAGTGGCATACAGCTGTGGCTGGGTAATGTTTTGCGATACGAGGAGACTTTTTTCACCCCTCTAATTTTTTTCTCTGTATTCTACCTTCAAATGGGTAGTCAGTTGTGTATTCATTGCCTCGAGAGAGGATTCTTCATTTTTCCAAAAGGTTTAAGCCCCTTAGAGAATTGAGAGAATATGCTAAGAAAGTGAAAGGTAGAAAAGAACATCCATCGATGTCCTTCAACAGACTGTGTTAGAGAGACAGTGGAGGAGGAGCATCGGGGCGCTCCACCACACATTCACACCAGACTCTCCTGAGCGCCAGGGGAAACGAGGGAGGGAGGACGTTCTTGGGTGATGGGAGCACAGACGCTCGCCCTGTCCCCCGGTGATGCTGGCAGGAGGCAAGATCAGGGAGAACAAGTCAGCCTTGTGGGAGAGAGACCTGTGCCTCTGGAGAACATGGGAGAGCCAGGGGGAAGTGGGGCCTGAAGGAACCACTCGGGCAGTGACAATAAGCTTCTCAAGAACCCGTGAGCACCAAGGACCTCGGGGCCCTCCACCTCCGCCCCACCGGCCCCACTTCCAGCATTGAACTCTAGAACTGCAGCTGAACCCTGGGGTGGGGATGGGTTCCCGAGGATAGGTCTGGGAAGGCCTGAGGTTGTTTTCCCTCTAGTTTGGTAGAGTTAGAGCTCAAAGCCAGATATGATGTTGGGTATTAAAAAGCAAAGTTTTATTGGGTCCTTAGTTGAGGAACTGATATTTATACTTATTATATAATGAGGGCTGAACAATTATTAGATTAATTCCTTGACTAATACAACAAAGTACATGGGAAGGACACCGGGAGAGGGGCGTCTTTCCTGAGAAAATGTCAAGATGTGGCCTGAAAGGCAGCTGATGGCATGCGCGGGGCTGGAGACATCATCCTAGGGGGAAGAAACAGTCAAAGGTTATGGGACAAGCCCTGAGACAAAAGGCAGAAATTCTCGCTGTGCCTGATGCAAAATAGTATGGAGAACAGGTGCCACAGGAAATAGGAACTCGGGTCAGATCCCTACCAGGCCACGAAGAGCTGTTTAAAGGAATTTGGGTCTTAACCTGAGGCCAGGGAAGAACTCTGCTTTTGCATTAAACCTCCGCTAGTCCAGATTTCAGAGTTCTTTAGAACACAGGCCTGAGTCTCACTTTGACTGGGACCTGCGTGGAATCGATGGCGACCCATCAGCACCCCCAGTGTGGCCTGTGTGCTCCACCCCCTTTGCACCCCACCTCCCAGCCCAGCTCTAGCTGAGGGCAGCAGCATCCTTTACCTGCTCTGCTCTCTAAGCTCACTGTTTTCGGACAAAGGGAAGCCCAGGAACTCGGTATCTGTGGCAGCTCAGTCAACAAACTGGGGAGAGGGAAGTTTGCAATTTGCTTCCCTACAAGCCCATGGGAACCACTACGGATTATGAAAGCTTGCCCCAGCCCTACACTCCCGAAAACGGTGGGATGTCAGCCTTTCTGCCATGGAAGAGCCAAAGAGGTTGGTAGAAACTGTAACCGAGTCTCTACAGTTTTGCAGATGCTCCGTACTTTTTTTCCAGAGCGGGCACCCATGTGGACAACCACGCACGTCTCTCTGCGGAAGGAAACTGACCTCCCCTGCGCTGCATGCTCGGTGCACGCCTATTTAACCCTTACAGCGGCCCTGAAAACAGCATCATCCCGACTTTGTACTTGGGAGAAAGAGGGCATTAAAGAATTGACAAACTCGCTGATGGTTACCCAACCAGAGAGAGGTTGGTCTGCATTTCAAAACCAGGTGTAATGTAAAACCAAAAGGCAGAAGCGCTCTGGGCCCTGAAGTACACAGTCATGGCAGAGCAGAGAACTCTGCAAAGCCCTGGGCTTTCCTGTCAGGGCTGTTAAGTCCCAACTCCTCAGAGGAAGACACGCCTGAGAGCTCTCACTGTGGGAGCGGGTCCTTCCCCGAGTGAGACTTCGGGCATTGCTCTGAGGTGCAGTGTGAACTAACCAGTGTCATCTCGTCATCGCGACCCTACGTTTTCCCCAGTGCGTGCAGGGGCAGGTCAGGAGCTCCTTCTCCTGGGAGCCACTCTAATAAAAGTGAAAAGGAGAGAAATATTGTTTATTACTGCTAAAATATCAAGATCAGTATGTATTTTAAGTAGATGTTCCTTACAGTCATTCAGGTGAGACCAGCTTTTTCATCTTCGTCGTCGCCCAGCCGTCACGATAAATTAGTCATCATTGTACAGTTTTTGGAGGGTGAGCCCAGGGACAGGAAATCAGAGCAGTGTCTCAACAGTGGGGGTGGGGTGCTGGGTATGGGGAGGAGGACTGCAGATTAACTGTCACCACGTCACCGCCACCTCAACTCACTCATCATAAAGCCAAACGTTCAGATGCCTCACGTGTTGGTTCACTTATGATGGTGATCACATGGCCCCGCACTTCAGCAACCTTCTAAGTAGGGTGTTGTTAATGCAAAAACTCTGTTTCGGGCGTTATTATTTCCTAAGTGATTCTGTATACACCTTAGGATCACCAGATAGGTGATGCACATCATGTGTTTCTTCTTTAGAGATTTAAAGGAAAACAACCCAGAGTTTAATGGATCACAAGATTCACCTGAGGTTATTCAAGTTGTTGCTTTCAGGGTCAGATTTCTACACCACCGTCATGCCCTCAGTGAATAATGAATTTGAGAAATGATTAACTGGGGCCAGGTATTAGTATGTGCCTCTTTTTTCACTAACTCAATTTAAGAAGTAACAAAACATTAGTATAAAGACCACCAGTCTAGTCCCTGCCCTCTGGAATCCCTGTTTTGTCCTGTACCACTCACTGCTTTACTTGTATTTAGCAGCTGTTAAATACTCACTTGTAGCTGCTAAACTCTGGATAAACCCCACTTAACCTGTCATGGCCTTAGTCTTTCCATCAATAAACACACTCACACACAGCAGCTAGGTTTTAAGGTTACCTTGCTATTCCCTCCAAATTCTAAAGTTCTTACGGCAGGATCATTAGAATATCACCTGTCATCTTAGCCTTCTTATCAAAACACTTCACAATTTTTAACATTAACTTTTCTCAGGTCTTTGAACTGATAATCTTGACATTTCATTTAGGTGCATAATCTCAAATATTTATGCAAAATGCATTTTTAATTTCATCCTTAATGTATTGTCATTATTTTGTAATTTACTGTTCTCATTGTCTTAGCAAATGCACAGAGAAGCTATTAAAGGAACCTGGTTTGAAGTCCCACAGGCAATTATGTTAACCTATCTCGATGATAACCATGATTCATTTTCTCCCATTATTAAAGTTTTTAAGAAGTTAGCTAAATTACTTTGCATAAGAGATAGCTAAAGGTAATAAAGGAAGACTGATAATAAGTTTGGAATTATAGGAACAAAGAATTCTCTGAATTTGCATAACAGTAACCCCTAGAACATATACCCTAGTAAATAAGTCAACTGATCCAAATGAATTAAACATCAGTTGCAAGAACAAAACCATTACGTACGTTCATACATTGTTTTTCTAAGAGGTAATTACCATAATCCCACCACCTGTCCCTGACAAGTAACATTGAGCATCTGCAGTGTGTCACCCCCTTGTGTGACTGTGGTTCTCCCCCACAGGAGCCCTGTTAAGTTTGCACTGGTTCTCGTGGTGCAAGTGAGAGAGTAGTCTCCAAGCACTGAGGTGAAGTGCACAAAGCTCCATGGACTGCCGCTACTTCCTCTACTCCACGGGAAGGCCAGAGCGAAGTAAACTGGTGGAGAGTTCGCCCAGCCTAGGCACTCAGTTGGAGCAGGTGTGAACGTGTAGCAATCTTAACCCTGGTGAGGCTAGCCAACACTGGCCCTCAGGAGTTCTGAGGTACCATGCTTGGTTCATTCCTTGGTTTTTATCCTTCATCCAACCTAAAAAGATGTTTTAGTACCATCCATGTGCTAGGGACTCTTTTAAATAAAAGTGATACAAAATAAACTAGTCCGACTCATTCTTTCAGTCATTCAGGCAGCCCTTCATTTAAAAGTTACCTAGTCGGTTCCAGAAATATAAAATGAAGAATGGCTTTACTAGGGTTTCAAAACGGCTTCTGTAACAGTAGTTGGTTTAATACTGTAGCTAACATGGCATCCAAACACCTCATCACTTAGAAGTCCTTGCTTCCTGGGAGCACCTTCATCAGCTTACTTCCTTCGTACTCAGTGAGGCGGGCACGAGGATTTAAAAATCATTCCCTTCCGATTTACTGGGGTGTTTATTTTCCTTCAGTTTGTTCAAAAAACAAGTCTTCAGTCTGAAGAACTCTAATTTCATTTTGAAACAGTATTGAAAATGAAGCAGCACCATTTCAAGCTATTTGTCTAAAATGCTGTCATTACCTGTCAAGAAGCAATTTTAGTAAATTTCTTTTAAGGGGTAGTAAAGAATTTGCAAAAATGTTATCAAGTAACAATGTTAGACGTTAGAGGGGAATTTTTAAGCAGACTGAGATGAAATCCTCCCTGGATCTGACTACAACTGTTTGTCTAAAATGTCTCAAAACAAATTAATTGCCAAAGCATAATTTACATTTAGGCTTTTATTATATTCCGCAACTGAAGATGTCTAGTGTTTCATTTGTCACAAGACTGCTAACAGAAGTACACGTAAAAACCAACCTCAGCACAGCTGAGCACGAAGTAGTTCCCTTTGTGAACTTGGGCAGAATAAATGACTTTCGGGTAAATTAACTGCGAAGCACCAGGCATGAATGCCACTCGATAAACTGTTAAAGAAATAGAATTTCCTCCTTCCTTTCTTTTTTAAAATAAAGCTTAATTTCTCACTCTGAGTCATCTTCCAGTCTACCCACTTCCATGAGGTCGAAGGGAAAACACCCTTAGTGCTTTACAGAGCTGCCCCCAACTTCCTCCCATGTGCCAAATCACCGGGAGGGGTGTTTTTTCCAGATAATCCTTTATTGGTGCAAGAAATTTGAACACTGTTGTTACATTGCTGGCCTCTTCAAAACTAGAGATTTTTTGCTACTTCTAGGCTCTTCTTGGTCCTTGGAAATCTTTCCTTCGGCTCTACAGGTCCCGTCTGCGTAGGCACCACCTGACGCGGTCCTCTCAGGATGTTTTGAGCTGCGCGGGTGTTGTGTGCAGGCAGGAAATGGTCCTCCTCTGCCCCTGGAGTGCACGGACTCTTCATTCTTTTAGTCTCTCCCCCCCTCTGCTGCCCAGCCCCAGTGCTCGCTGTGTGAACGCTGGAGAAAAACCTCTCATCCTTCATGTTTCCTCCTAACACTCTTACTGTAACCAAAAAATCCACTAAGTTCTTCTAAGAACCTGAGCTTTTGAGTAGCAAAACTCAAAACAGTTGGAGAACACTTCTGTTGCCTGCACTGCCATACTCCTTTTCTGAGGCACTACACCCGGAGCTGGCTGAGCATCTCTAAATATCATGTGGCAGTAACAAGAGCCGCTTACAAATAGCAGCAGCAGTGACTTCTGACCATGTATTCTTGAACATTTTATCTTCTTTAAAGCAGATTTGATAGTGGTATATAGTAGGCAGAATAGTGATCTCCAGAACCTATGAATACAGTATGTCTTACTATAATGACAAAGAGAAATTAAGGTTGCAGACAGAATTAAACTTGCTTATCAGCTGACTTTAAAATAGATTACCCTGGATTGTCCAAGTAGGAACAGTGTAAAAACCTGAACTGTGACTGATGAGTTGCCGGAGGCTCAGTGAGGAAAAGTCTGAGTTAAAACCTCCAGCGAGACCCAGTCACAGGAGGCAGGAGAGGGGACAAACTTTTGTGAGTTTTCTCTACAGGAGCTCCAAATAGGTTCTCCCAGTGAAAATCTGAAAAAAATCCCTCGTGCTTCTGGCAGAGGGAGGGGAGAGGCACCGTTCTGAATTGTGCCAGGGTACTCCGTTCTTGACGAGGCCTGTGCTCAGAAGCTGGGTAACTGCAGCCCTACCTGCTGGGGTCTTGACTGAGCCTCACCAAACTGGGGGAAGCAAAATGCCCAACTGCCTTCGGCCTTGACCACCCTGTCTCCCCTATGCAGGGAAGAAAAGATAGAAAACATTTGGGAAGTTCCCAGAGGTACAGCCTCACTAGGAGACTGAGACCTCACCCCGGAACCGTCCCTCTCAAACCCTGCCACGTCACTCAAGTCCCGTCCACAGCCGGTCTCTTCACCCAGCACGTCATGTCTGGCCTGGCTGCACGTTTCATGTGTATGATATCCCAGAACGGGCAAGACTACAGGAAGGAAAACCACACCAGTCACTGAGGGTTGCAGGAGGCAGGGGTTGGCTACAAAGTGGCTGTACATGGGGATTTTTAGGGTGATGGAACTGTTTATGGTATTTTGGCAGTACAGAAATGGAAATGATACTTGGTGTCTTCACGAACCCTATCCTATGGACCTCTTCACTTGGCTGATTTTAATTTGCTATAATAAAACTGTGAGTAAAATGGCTTTGCTGAGTTCTGTAAGTCCTTCTAGTGAATTATGAAACCTGAACGCAGTCTAGGGGACCCCAAACTTGTAGTCGATGTCAGAAGTAAGGGTGGTCTTAGAGAGATTACCAAACTTGGCACCGATATAAACAAAAACATGGGGAAAGGGACAAATCTTCCTTACAGAATTCCAAGTAATGAAGAAGGGATGAGGGAAACAAAATCACCATTCAAACACGACTGTAGTAACTGATGCAGGAAAGAGCCACTGATGCATGTGAAAGTTAAGTGGGCAAAACTCAGAGGTAGCACTTGATCTGCCCCCACCCTGAGTGTGGAATCAGTAACTAGCCTGTAACGACTGGAGTGTGCACAAAAAAAACTATTCACTTTGTTCACAGTGCTGAAGCCTTGCTGACGCTGTCTTTGCCAAGCGGTGGAAGTTACCATCACCGATGGCAATCAAGTTGATGAGGCATACCATACTCCTTGTAACCATGTATCGTCTTCTTCAAAATCCAAAATGCCAGTCTGATCATGAGAAAACATCTTGACAAACCCTGCTTGAGAAGCATTCTGTAAAATACTTGGCCAGACTTCTTTAAAAAATGGCAAGGCCACAAACACCAGGGAGACTGGAGGCGGCCGAGGAGAGATGGTGACTCTGTGTGATGTGCCGGCCTTGACTGACCTGGGAGAGCGAAGGGAAGGGGCGTGGGTGGGAAACCTGGGGACATCTGAATCAATTTTAGTTTTGTTTCAAGTACCATGCCTAGGTTAATTTCTTTGATTAAGTATACCTAATACACCATTCCCAGGGAAGGCTGGGTAAAAGATACAGGGACATACTATACTATGTTTGCAACTCTTCTGTAAATCTAAAACTATTCAAACATTTTTTTTTAAAAGACTGACCATTCCAGGCTGGCGAGGACATACTGACCAGAACTCTCATGCACTGCTGGCTGAAATGTAAAACAATAAATAACACAACGAGTTTAGAAAACAGTTTGGCATTTTCTTAGGAAAATAAACATGCACACAATTTTCCCAGACATCCACTTGTCATTATTTACCCAAGAGAAATGAAAGCATGTCTTAGACACAAAAAAGTCTGTGCATTATTCCAATAGTAACCACCAAGTAGTGGAAGAACCTAAATGTTCATCAACAGGTTATTGGTTAAATAATTTATAGTATTATCCATACAACAGAATACCACTAAACAATAAAAAATGAACTATTTATAAGACATGGACGACTCTCCAAGTAATTATGCTGAAAGAGGCTAGACTCTACCCCCCCACCAAAAAAGAACAATTCCATTTTAAGAAAATTCTAGAAAATGTATACAATTTATAGACAGAGAGAAAACAGGTGGCTGTCTGAGAGGAGCAGGGGAGGGAGACGAGGAGAGAGGGACACTCAAGGAGAGAGAGAAAGCCTGAGAGGTTCACTTTGCGACTGTTTCACAGTTGTATACATAGGTAAAAACACAAACTTCTATGTCCATTAGAGCTCAATACTAAGTTTTTTTTCTTAAAGCAGGACATAGTTGCTTTACTATATTAAGAGAAACGAAATCAAGTCACACAAAAACAAGTAGAGCATAATCCCCTTTAAAAACAAACCCGACTGGTTTTGTTCATGACTGAGTTAGTGTGAGTGTTATGTAATGAACAGAGGCACTAGAAGGGAACGTGCAGGTGGGCCAGCTGAGGGGGTGGAGCGTGAGCGAGCCACCGCGACAGACGACTCCACTGTCTTAGTGACCTGAGGGGACCTCTGTTCTTTCTTGCTCACGCTTGCAGGACCCCAGAAATGGCCGAGGCCCATGATAAGCAGCACCCAAGAATCTGCTCAAAATTAGATAAAACTTACACCTGTGATTTCTCTTTATTTATACGTTTTTACTTCAAACATTTATAAAATTAGCACGTATTACTAGCATAAGGGGAAAAAAATTTCACAGAACAAAACGTCTGTGCCTGAAGACAACTGTTTGACTGAACACCCACAAAAGCAGAGGGCTATTCTGACCTTGATTAATGTCTCAAAATTGAAGTCTAAGTGAGATAATTGAAATCAAAGCCAAAAGAGCGAAGCGTGAAACACTATACCTTCAGAATCTTAGTTCTTAATATCGATGCAGTTTCTGATGTTTTTCTATAAATAATAGATTACAAAATGGATGCTTGGCACAGAGTTGCTTTTAAAAGTGCATTTTCTTTCCAATTCCTGACAAGGCAAAAAATAAAATGTGGTAGAGACTGAGGAAAAGACACCGAAAAACACAGATAACGTAGCACAGGAACGGATGACCCTGGTCCTCGTCATCCCACTAGGCTGCATGCAGAAAACAATGACACATGTTAAGATGTCCCATCATAAACACTTACACATTCATGCCCAAAACAGTAGTGCTTTGTACCTCTAATTACAACCCACCATTTTCAACAAATTATCCTGTGAAACAAATGTTTTCTCTGGCATGTTTATAACAGTAAAAGCAGTAACAATAATAACCATGCCAAGTATGAAAGCCTAATTATGCTAGTTATTGGGCTAGATTATGACTACTAATCCTTAAAACCTCAAAAGCAAGGTTATTTCCTACAGACAAGAACTTGATGCTCAGATGTAAAGCAGCCATTCAAGCTCACATTCATAGGAAATACAGGTTTTGCCCTTCAGGAACTCCATCGAATAGTATCAGAGCAGACAGGACACAATTCTGCAACTGGAACTATGTCTAGGCGCTGCGAGGGGCAAGGGGCACCTAACCCAGGGGCAGAAAGAAGTGGGCAGTGAGTGGGTCAGTGGGTGGCCTGCCTTCCCAGAAGCCCTTGACTTGACTGAGTCTAGCAATTAAGAATTAAGCAAATGAGGGAGGGAAGAAAGCACTGCAGGAAGAATAAAGGGGAGAAAAACCTGTCAGGAGGTACAGGTATTTCAGGGTGGCTAGATGACAATGTGATTGAATGCAGACAACAAAGTTTCCTCAGCCACTTCTATTCACAGTGACCAATCAGAACACCCCAGTCCCCTGACGGCCACTGTTCCACGGCCCCCCATCCCTAGGCATCACCACAAACTCTCAGTGACAAACCTGAGCAACCCTAGCCATAGCCCATCTGACAGGCCCTCTCATTGCGGCCGGCTTCTCACCTCTCTCAGGAAGTCTACCTAAGCTGGCAAATACACCTCCTGGGACACACTAGATGTTCAACAAATAAGTATTTGCTGAAGAAATAAAAGAGGAACCAAGATTTGGGAAGGTAAAATGTATAAAAGAATAGCATTAAAAAAGTCCTAAAAGAATGAATGTCTGCCATTCATTTGCACATGTACTAGAAATTTAGCTTCCAGTACATGCCGTTAAGTATTAACTGAATATAACCTATATATTGTGCTCTGTGGTGGGAATATTTTCTTCCATGTTTACCAAAACTTAACCATATCCTTAACATTTAGTGACTAGTAACACAGGCTTAAACCTAACTGTTTTCTGCTAACTTCTGCAAAATGGTTGTCATTTATTAAATTATTCTCATTTCTATTTGCACGTGGAATAAATACACAAAGCATTTTCCCAAAGAAATCTCCCTCTACAAATTCCTGAATGATTCCCTTTTGAAGGAACACATTCACTTAATGCCAGAAAATGGGTTAGTTACAAGTCTTTCACGATGCCTGTTCACCAAGCATGCACATCAGAATCGACTGTTGAGTCTGCCCTACAACTACACCACTGTGTTTACCACATCACTGTTTATGATAGGAGACAATGATTAAGTAAATATGCAGTACAGAGGCTAATGTGTGTAATACAACACAACCATTAAAAATCAAAATGGTTGCATATAGCGTGCTTTATACAACTAGGCACTATTCCCTAAGGGCTTTAAATATTGGGTGTAGCAAAAGTAAAGGAGGTTTACAGCTGTTCATATGGAAAATAATACACTACTACATAATAACACAAGAACAAACTTTTTCATGTACTCACAACTGCAAACCTACTTTTGCCCCACCTTGTATGTTAACAATTTTAATCCTCCTACCTCATACCAGTAGTCCCATTTTACAGATAGGGAACCCAGAACAGTAATTCCTTTGGCCAAATCGCTAGTAAGTAATGGAATTGGGACTCATCCCAGGCAGTCAGGCAGAAATCATGCTCTCAGCTTCTATGGTACAGAGAAGTACTTAAGTATGTTCTTATAGGACAAAAGCCTTTGACAATTTCAGTGAAAAAGTGTTTCTGAAATCAATGAGTATTACAATCCCATTTTTCAAACATATTAAAAATGTCTGGAAGGACAGATCCCACAGTATTTTAACAGTGGTTACCACTGAGGAGGAATTGGTAGGGAGCTTGGAAATGGAAATTTATTATTTTTCAATTTCTTTACAAGCACGCACTTTATATATACAGTATGTGAATTACACAACCCCTTCCTTTCCCGCCCCCTCCATCGAAGGCATATGAACAAGCATGAAAAAAAAAAACCCCCCGAAAAACAGCACACATACTAGTACTATCTTATTAGCCAGCAGCTTAAGGGCAGGGCCAGGTGTCTTATTTTAAAAAGGGTTTTAAGGGACTCTAGGTTAATCAACATTGCTATAAGAGTAAAATTTACTTACCTCTCATTTAGTCTTGTTTTATCTAAGGCTAGTTTAACACACTCATCCAACTTCAAGCTTAAGTTTATTTCTGTATGCTAAAATATGTCAACCACTTCACTGAAAACATCTAAAAACAAATTACATAGCTACCGTTTTATGTTAAACTCAATTTGAAGTATGTGGCGACCGCAGGCCTCCGTTGTGAGATCCATGCCACACGTGCAGCTCTCCACTTCTGCTGCGGGCTTGCGCTCCGGCCTGTGCTCTACAGGGGCGGGCGATACTGCTCACCAGGCACCCACGTTGGAAAACCAGATAATTAACCTAGAGTCAAGGAGTTCGTGTGCCGAGTTCCTTTCACTTTTAAAACATCTTTCCCTGTATGTAAATTCAGTCAATAAAAGCTTATATGGAAAAGCACTGGACAATTGTGTGGACTTTTTCAAAACCCCGATTTGAACACGTGAGATTCTGGAGGCTGATGTTTTCAAATGTCTGACATCAGATTGAGTTCAGTGAGACTGGATTTGTAATGCAAGAGTTTCACCATTTGAGGTATCCATTCCAGCACTGAATGCAAAGTAGTCCTGCCCAGTACCCTCCAACCTATGCTTTTGATATGTCTGACAGTGCCCATTATACTTTTTAAAAACAAAAAAAGAACTGTGGGATCTTTTTCTTTGTAGATTCCACCCCACTGGTGCTAGTTCTTAAAATGTGAATTGTTTGCACAACTGATCATACAAACCCAACAACCAAGAAACATTAATAATTGTCTTCTGTACTTTACTAAACACTTTGTGTTTAATATATTTTAAATTATAAAGAAATTACAAGGAACTCCTAAAAAATTTAATACAAAAATATTACAAGTTAGGACAAATAGCATTGAGATATGACATTTGAGAAGAAACATGCAGAAAAAGTCGCATAGGGTTAACATTTCATTGTTGACAGAGCGCTCTGGTACAGCAGAGAAAAAGCACCATAAAACTACTGTCCATAGTGTCTTTTCCTCCACTGCGTTTGCAAAGGAATATATTGAGGAAACAGCAAACTTTAACCTGATCTGCTTTGTATTTTCATAGGTAAGAAATCTGACCTATTGTATAAAGTATAAGAACTATGGAATTAAAAACAACCCCTTCTGTGACTACTCCAATTGATTTCGGCTTTACCTCAAGCTTCTGTGGATTATAATCTTTAGTAGACCAACACTCTTGAAAAAGTGTAAAATGCAGAATATTAACAATCTATGCCATGCAATAAAAGTCAACCCTCTAAAATGAAAGGCTGTCGGAAAGTTCTAGCAATTGCAGTAGCTTATCATTTAGTAAAACATGTCAAGGTTATGCCTGTATTAGTTTCTGCTTAAGGAAATAGAAGGGAAAGGTAAAAGACCTGGAGAATACAAGTTTTTATAAAACAAAACAAAAACAAAAATATGAACAATGATTCTTTTTAAAAAGTCTCTAACTCTAAAGGAGTTGGGATTAATTAAAACTGGACGGTGCCTAGTTATCTTTCCTAATAGATTATAAGGTTCTTTTTTGCAAGATAAGCAACTACTTAAGGAGAAAAATTATTAGTTAATAGGTTTATATGCAGAAAAAATATCATTAAGAGAGTTGAGCATCCTGCCCTAAAAATCTTCAACAACATACTGTTTTGTGCTCAACTGCATGCTAAGCAAATGAATGAGGTCTATTTTACTTTATGTGAACCAATGTCCTTTAAGTACAGTAATTATTTTTCAAAATAATTCAAACGTATGTATTTTTCCTTAGCTGATTAAATGCTCTATTTTTCTTTAATAAAAATAGTAAACAATCCCTTCATTTAAAAAATCTTATCTCCAGCGAGAAGTAATAAAATAGTAAAATTTGTATTTTATCTATGGGCTTACTGTAATGAATATATCTTGGAAAACAAGATATATTCCATATTTTCTATTTATGAAAACAGTGGGTTGGGTTCTTATGGCAGTTGTTATAATCGGTAACACCAGCATGGGAGAGAACAGACAGGTTATGTGTTTTGAAGACTATCTCAGAGCAAAAAAGTTTATTCTGTAATAGAACATTGGAGGAGTAAATGCAATTAAAATGTAAACAGGAAATTGTAAACAAGAAATAGCATCCCTCTCTCTTTACTTGACTAAATAGTCTATACAAACTACATAGATATCAAAGATTTTATATATGTACACAGCCAACATAATATCAAAATATATTTTATTCTGGACCTCTTTCGGATCTGATTCAAATTACAGTTGTCAAAGCAATACAATGCGAAGGGGAACTGCAACAACAACAAAAAATGTGCCTAGAAAGGATAAAGGGTCACAGGGGACAAATCATTGTGATGTGGAACCAAAATACATTGTGAGTGTAATTAACATGGTCCAGGACAGCATAGAACATCTATAATCAGTCTTCCTTACACAATAATCATGGAAACTGAACAATAAAGTTCTTTAACATGTACAAAAAACTGTCATGGGCTGGTTTACACTTTTACAACAGTTTTAAAGTTAACGGGATAACTAAAGAAATGATGCAGACATTTTAATCCAGTGCTATAGGTAGGCTCACAGAATTAGACCCAAAGGATTTGTAAAAATCAGAATTAGAACATTATAGCTACAATGTCAAAGTCAGGATAGAAGAAAATTACTTCTGCATTTAGGGATTACACAGCTACAAAATGCAGTCTGTGGTTTTTGTTTTTAATGAGATGGGTAAGTACATCAGACTAGATACAACATGCAGAATGTTTTTTTTGAACTTATCCAGAAACTCCAAAGAAAACATCATGAAATAGATTACTAGGAAAAAAAAAAAGCCTCAGTTATTCACCCTGCTTCAACACTGTCAACATAAAGGCAGAAATAAAGAATGCTATTAATACTTCAGAACTACAGATATAAGACATCAAATTTCTAAATCAGTGTATTAAAAAAAGTGAACACTTCCTCTTTTCTCTCTCTCTTCTACATTAACTAGAGTCATGTTAAAAAAAGAAACAAACAAACGGATATTGGATGTGACACTTCAGAGCTACTACCGGAAGGAGTAATAATTCATAACCTTCCTACCCTCTTTCCCTCCCTGCTGATTCAGAAGGGAAAAAAAAAAAAAATAAGCCCACAAACCAACCAGGGTCTCTTGTAGATTTGCTGCTATTCCCCAAAATGTTGGCATTTGCTGCCATGCCACAATGTCGGTCCACTGAAACAGGACTTCTGTGGAAACTTGTCGACAGTAATTCACCAAATCCAAGTACCATCCTTAGCATGTAAGAATAAATGCAGGTTCTATAGACGTGTACAATGTGCTTAAGAAAATGAAAATTGTTTTGAGAAGAATAAATAGCACTGCATTTGAAATTTATTTTTCTGCTTCTCTAGTAAAACATTTTGCTCTCATAAAGATGGTCATTTGTGATTCCTTTAAGTAGCAAAAATGCATACTCCTCATTAGGCCTCTATTCAATAGTTTACATTACTCTCAACGAAATCATTCTACATAAACAGCTCCTTAAAAATAGTACTCTCTCATTAAATCTAATTTGACAGAAAGAAGTTTAAGGAAAAAAAGGAGTGCTTTATAAGTTAAGTGAAAATGTACAAATCTTTGGCCTTTCTCTTGACATTTTTATATGTCAAAAAGCAAAACAAAACAAAACAAAAACCTTCAGGTAATTCAATCTCATGATTACTTTTGCACCATAATTTGTTTTTTACACCACAAAAGGAGGCACTTTCAGTATCTGTAAAAGGTGTTTAATCCTAAAATATACTTACTTAGGAATAATTAATTAAAAGAGAATTCAACACACTCTAAGACCTAGTAGGAAATTAAACACTATCATTTCTAAAACTCATTTGAAAGTCCATGATGGTACCTGATCAACAACAGGGAATGGGCACTGGAACAAATATAGGACCTAATGGGATTTCCAACATGAAGAAGAAAAAAGATTTCCTTTATGATGTTTAAGGGTGACAGCTGCTCTTTAATTCTATTTTAGTAAGTGAGTATTCTATTCATTCAAGTTTTCCTTTCTATTTTTCTCTATGGTAAGTTTATTACCTACACAACAATGATATATAATGAATACCACAGATAATCTACTGGAATCAGCTGAACTTCAGGAATACGTCCTCAGAAAAAACTAACAGGAAAAATGAGCAAGAACCTCAAATATAAAACTTTATGGGCTGTGGAATCCGGCCTCCTACAATCATGTTACTGCCCAGATCAGAGGCAATCTGGGTGTTATCTGTTGGAGCAGCATCGTGGCACATCAGCAGGCAATGAGGATGTTGAGAACAGCAGCAAAAACAAACAACTATATGCTCGCAAAGAACCCAGGCCTACAGAATGGATACCTTCCAGATAAAGTTTACACTTAAAAGACCCAAGACATCAGGATAATAAAGCTCTGTATTTATAATCTTTCATATGTCCTATTGTGGCTACTACGCTTAAGTAAAATAGCTAAAAATTAAAAAAACAAACAACAACAACAAAACAAAACAGAAAAGATGACAATACCATAAAAATGTAGCTGTCTATTTTGGCAGCTATACTGCAGAACTTCTTGACTATCTTTTAATCAGCTGGGGAAAAGTCAATAACTGTATGCAAATGAATAAATTGTCCATATCAAAATACAAAAGTACTATCATAATCACCTCTGACTTTCAGGTTTAAATTCAGTGCAATTGACAAATGCATCACTAAAGGAAAATGCAGCTTAAACATACTCAAAACATTTGTGTCTATTCCTGGGAGCACATTTAAAAATTATTGCACAGATTTTTTTTATTTTTATTTATTTTTTTAAAACAACAACAGAGGTGAACCACAGATGTGGACCTCCAGCAATAAAAGCAGGATTTCAAGTGCCAGATACTCAGCATATTAGGTTTCCTACGTAAGTCACAGGGTAACAGTTGTAAATATCTATAATGTGATCCAAAACCCTAAAAACAGCTGGCACAAAACCATCATGAATGACTGCCTCTTGGGATGTAAATTTTTAAAATATCATTACAGTATCCTAGTCCCCACTAACAACAACTGGGGTACATATGACAATGTATCATGGAATTAAGTGTATTTATTTTCTTTAACAATAGCAAATGCTACCCTACCTTAGTAAAACCAAGACTTGCTTCAATCAGTGCTCTTTTGTAAAAATAGCAAAACAACCAATGCTGAAAATCAAAGCTGCATTACTTGGGTTAATCAGTTTCTACTTAAGACATAGGTTAAAATTTTAGTAGTACAGGCCTCAAAATAACTAGTGATGGGAATAGTGTTATAAATTTGCTAAGCTTGATAATAAGCGATTCCTTAACTAAAACCTCTGAGATATAAATTTGACAGCTATCTTCTCCACAGCCGGCTGCCCCGACACAGCCTGTCGGTCCTGCACGCAGCGCCATGCGGCCACTCTGCTCCCACTCGCACGTCCTGTGAATGTCTGCTCTTCGCGGCATGAGCGCAAGAGGAAGTGGGATCTAGAATCTACATCCGTAAGGAACTGCTTGATGTCATCAACAGAGTAAAAGACATGGTATAGTAGTGATTACTGGGAAAAAATAGCAGCTTAAATTTATCTATATTTGAAAAAAATGTAGTCACAAGTACCACAAATGCAGAATCAGAGCAGCAGGGAGGTTAGTGCAATTGTATTAAGAAAAGAAAAACTCTGAATGACTGCTATTTAAAAACACCTTGAAGCAAGTCTTTTGTTTTAAAGATTGTTTTTAAACTAAGGTAGCTAACATTTTGCCATGTAATGGCAGTGTTATATGCCGTTATCTTGCTTTGTATAAAAAATAATAATTGAGAGATTTTTAATACTGGAGTTTCATTACATTACATATTTAAGCTTCTACACAGAATGATGGACACTTGAAGAAGCTAATCCTTATCCAGAAACATTTTAATCTCTTAAAAAACAAAGCAAAAACAAACATATAAACAAACAACAAAACCCCAAACCTACTTTGCTCCTCTTCACAATAGTGCACATTTTAACCATAATTTAGTTATGGCTACAAAACATCAGAAGATTTTTTATGCATCTTCTCTATGGTATTTAAAAAAAAAACTTTTGTGCCCTTCTAGTCTCTCATTGGCAGAAATATGTCCCAAAAAAGAAACTACTGTATTTAAGCCACATCACAAAAAAAACCCCACAAAACAAAACAAACAAAAAACAGAGCATAATACCCTTTTACTGATGTGTCTTACAAATTGACACGACCGAAGTCATGTGTTTTCATTTAATTTCGAATTTCCCCTTCCACAACATGCACCAATTGAATATATGCTCTGGGAGCCATAAAATGTACCAAACATTTATCTTTTCAAAAGAATGCATTAAAATATTTTTTAAGAATTTTTTGTTTAAAAGGTGAAAAAAAATATAAACAAGAAACTGATTCACTCCCTTACTTCATGCATCCATAAACTAAACCAAAAACAAAGTTTAAAAGCAAGGACAAACTACTGCTGCAGGTTTTTGTTAAGTCCATTTTCTCTGTACATACATACTCTCAACTGCTTAACTACTGATGGGAAAAAAGAATATAATCCGTGGTGTCTGCTGATTCAAAGGGGAGAAACAAGGCTGTCATTAGTATCCAAAAAACCGGTACATGTACGGGCTGCTTTTATAATGCATATTCCTTTCTTCTGTTTTTCATATCCCAAACTTCTAAATGCTATTTTAGGGGCACAGCAGATTAGATTCCAGCACTTGGTGAACAGAATTCACAAGCTGTGACAAAATTCTGTCATCTTCAGGGTGCAATTTTGTTTATATACACTGTATGTATATATTTCTGTTAGATTTGGCTGCAGTGGACTGGCCATGGTTCGAGTGGGACTATAGCAGTCACGGGTCAGGGACAGTCGTTTTGGCTATGTACACATTCATAGTCGGTCCATGGCTTCCAACTAGTAGCGCTATTTCCGAAGATCTAATACACAAACCTGTAAGAAATTTAAATAATCAACCAGTATGTTAAGAACTTCATTGTACATTTTCAGCTTAACTTTTCTACAGTACAGTTTGAAATCTATTTCTTGGTGCCAAGTTCATGAAACTGGTAAAGCAACAGTGACCACAGCAATGGGCACTTAACAAACAGAAATCAGATAAATTGTTTAAGTGACCGGAGGAAACAGTGATGGGCTAACACTACAGAGGAAGAACTAGGTTAAAATTTTGAAGACTTACCAGTACTCTGTTAACTAGGAAGCAGGAAAAAATACACTCAAAATAGACCATTTCCGGTCTCTTGGGTCTTAACAAAAGACACTACAGATCACATTTAGCCACAGCTTCAGTAACTAGCTAATGACTGTCCCCGTTCCATCTTCCCTTTGCTTTTACAGCTTTAGAAGCCGTAACTGGCATTTCTGTGATGAGCTGGCCAATCTCATCCTCAATGGTTCTCAGGATCACACACCCTCAGATACAGAACCCAACTGCATCTATTAGCCCCTCCCTAGGCCACCAACACTTTTCTGCAGGGAAGGAAAAGTAGAAACAGGCACTGGAAATTAAAATCTCTCGGAGTGGTGTTCGGCTATACTTAACTTCACTAATAAATGTTTACTCTAAAAATAACTGTCCATTTCTTGACTATGAAGACACTCTTTTGGCAAAGGTAGCCTAAATGTTGCTTACATTACTTGAATGAAATGAACATGAAAAGTCTACTGCCTTCAGTAAAAAAAGATCAATACCATATCATGACATTTATTTTGAAAAGAACACTAAGCTGCATTTATTCACTATGCGCGTGCACACACACACACACACACCCCCCTAACCACCCCACCCCTTTGGAAACACTGTGTAACACTTACTGAACCATCTGATGCACTGGCTCCAACCTTGTCTCCTGCTGCATTCCAGCAAACTTCAAATATTCCACCTGTTCCCCTATAGCTGTGAACTAGAGCACCTGTCTGAAAAAATGAAAAACAGAATTTTATAAATATTAACATATTGAGGAAAGACTATTATAAGGCTTTATTTCCAACAATCAAGGGTAGGACTTAGCTTCAAATCCAAAATAAATGCAAGTTCTAAAATACTAGAGCCCTGGCTGGGGTGGCTCAGCGGATTGAGCACCGACCTGCAAAGTGAAAAGTCACCAGTTCAATTCCCAGTCAGGGCACACGCCTGGGTTGCAGGCCAGGTCCCCACTAGGGGGGCATTAGAGAAGCAACTGATTGATGTTCCTCTCCCTTTCTCCCTCCCTTCCCCTCTCTCTAAAAATAAATAAATAAAATCTTTAAAAAATAAAAATAGAAAAAAAACTACTAGAAATGTGATTTGATGATCTTTTCATGAAAAGGTAACACCAGTCTGCTCTGAAGAGATCATTCACACACACGTTCAGTTTCTCCAGTACTGACAACCATTCCTAGCTAAGGTATCTTTGGCCTCTTTGACACAGTTAAAGGCTAGAAGTGAACATTCAATGTATGACTCGAAACAAATTTTTGATTATGTTATTGAAAGATGCATAAGTTTGGTCAACATGCAAACAAACAAAATTAAGTCAACATTTCTTTGTCAAACACCCTAAAGAGGAAGCATAATAAACTTAGTAAAGACAATTTCAGTGTGAGTCTGTTAGGTATTCTATATTAAACTGAATAGCCTCCTAAGCTACAGGAGTTACAGTAGAAGCTAAAAGAACATACATATATTATTCTTGAAAAATGATATAAAATTTTTTAAAAGTATAACTAGGAACACTAACAATTTCATCATCAATTTAGCTGAATCATAAGTATAACTAAATTATTTTATTCCTTCAGCAATAAAACCAAAATCATTCAACTGCCAGCAAATAATTAAAAACTCAATACAAAAATGTACTGTCCTAACAAACTAGTCATTAAGCAGAGCAAAGGTCAAAGGTTCTGCTGTGAGAAACTGGAAAACAATGAAGAATATCCCTCTAGAGTTCTGCCCTGACAAACCAGGAAATCATCTCTCATCGTATTTTGTCATATATAATGCACTCACATGTTTTTGGCCCAAGCTTTCAGGAAAAACATAATTTTTGTTTTAATTTTTTAATTCAATCTTTTATACTTATTTATATTTGGATACTTGGGGTTTTTTTGCATCATCGTATTCCAGTGTATTATTTTGCATACCAATATGCTACTGCTTCTAGAGTTACACTTGTATCACATAAGCCTAAATAAAAAATTAAAACCATTTATATAGATACAGAATTAGTCCTACCCATGTATAATGTGCATCCTGATTTTCCCTTAAAAATTTGGGTTAAAAAGTGAACATTAATACACAGAAAAATATGGTAACCAAACAGGTCAAATTGGAGGTAGCAGACCCACCTAAAACAACACGTCAGCCAGACATGTACCTGGTAAATACCTCCCCAGACAGACAACCCTAAGTATATCACCAAGGTGAAACACTGATAACCAAAAAAGAAAAGGAAAATTTGTACAGGCTGGTGCTTCTTATTAAATATAACAATACTGACTATTCAAAATAGCTCAGGGGGCCAAATATATGGAGACGAAAGATGACTTGACTTCAGGTAGTGGGCACAATGCAATATACAGCCCACAGGTCCTGGAAATGTACTCCTGAAACCAATATGACTCTATGAACCAATTGCCCCAATAAATTTAATTAAAAATTAAAATAAAGAAATAAAATAACTTGCACATACCTGTGTGTTCCAGATGTGTACACATTTGTCAAAAGAACCACTTGCCAGATACCTGCCATCAGGACTGAAAGCTACACTGTACACAGGCTCTTGGTGTTTTGTCAAAGTATGGATGCAAATTCCTCGGTCTACATCCCATAATCTAACAGTAGAGTCAAAGGATGCACTGACAGGAAGAAGGAAAAGATATAATTTTATAAATAATGAAATAGTCCTAGGCCCACCCCTGATGTAAAATTTTCAACCATTCCTAAGAGCTAGCCACAAATTCCTTCTGAGCAGCGGACTGGACTGTTAGGAAGAAGGTGTTCTAGAAACAAACCCACACTGAGAAGAGGCAGCATCAGGACATCTCCAAGTCCTGAGTTGGAAAACATAAATGAGCTAACCCCCACTGTATTCCTTTGCCCTTTAAATAATTCCTTTTTATTGATCCATGGTTAAATAATTCCTTTATATTGATCCATGGTTTTGAATACAGTATTGACTATGTTTTTTAACTTTATAGCTTTTTATAATGTTGAAGAAAAATTTTATTGTACTGTGCCTCAATTACTGGAATAATCATAAGAAAATATCTGATATCTCTAGAACAAGAAAAAAACTCTATTATGACCTGAAATAATGAAACTCCATTTAAAAGCCCATTAAAAAAAATATTCCTTGTAAGATGGATACATTCCCACTTCATGGACTCTTCTGTAATTTTCTGTCACATTTATTGTAAGTTTCACTTGTATAAGACTAATAAAATAAAGAATAAAACACAAATATTACCTTGCTAACATAAGGTTGGCATTTGGATTATTTGTCCCTGGCCCTGTTGGACTCCACTTGATAGTATAAATTTCTTTATTATGTGCTTGCAAATCATGGACACAATTGTCTTGTTTCATACTCCATATCTAAGCAAAAAAAAATTTTTATATAATTATTTTTCCATACAAAAGGTATACTACCAATTCAAAATATAAGTGGTATAACCAAAACAATGTTTATAGAAATCAAGGGAATATCTGGAAAGAAATTAAAATGGAGAATATATTTAATATTTATTTTTTTTAAATGACAGTCCTTTCCAAATATTCACTATTGTGAGGCTTCAGGACTGAATAAACTGTAGTTCTAAGATTATTTTTAATAGCTTTAGGTGCTATAAACTAACATTCATAAAGCTCCTTGCATAACGTTTCTAAAATGTTTAAGGCATTGGTTTTTATGCTGTCCCTTAAATAGGGATCAACATTATAAATTGCAATTAGAATTTAAATCAAGAAATATTTTGCAAGAGAAAACAGATAAGCAACTTACAAATAAAGTAATGAGATTCATGTTGAAAACAAAACATAGGCAACCATAGTGAAAAGAAGCCAAGCAGGACTACATAAAACTAAAAAGCCTCTGCACAGCAAAGGATATCATCAATAAAGTAAAATAAAAAGGCTACCTACAAAATGGGAGAAAATATTTGCACAGCATATATCCAGTATAGGGCTAATTCCATGAAAATATAAGGAACTCCTCCTACAGCTCAACAGCAAAAAACTTACATTGCTAGAAAAGCATCTTTACCAGAATTGTTTACAAGAAAGCCCATGCTTGAGAAAAACCACCTAACTAAAGACAGAGCAGGTATTTAAGGAAAATAAGCTACCAGGTTACCAAGGTCACATTTAGTCTGTTCATGGAAGGAGGGAAAGCAGTTTTCCCTAATGATTATGCCAGCTCTAAAGGTCATCGTGTCTGCAGTCACCGGCATTGCAAAGTCAAGAATAAAATTATTTTCAGTGATTAGTGTATTGCAGGAAAGGGCTTCTTTAATTTTGGAGGTTAGTATTAGGTTGCTCTTTATATCACAATGTGTTTTCCCTCTAACTGTGGTATATGATGTGCAGAGGTGTTAGTTTTGCTTCTAGTCATACAACAAGAAAAATGTAAACTCATGTTGAGGTGTGGACACTGGCATGTCAATTAGGCTCACCCACCCAGTAAGTGATTCTCTGCTACCTTATTAGTTTCTGGGCAACAGTGACACACGTGAACACCACAGCAAAATCAAATGCATACAATGTACAGAATCTGAAAGTCATGAATGTTGCAGAGATGTTTGTAACTTATCAGTCAAATCTTCACATGTGCAAATACACTTATTGCACTGATATAAGACTTTCTAATAATGAGGACAGTTTCTAGGTATCATAATTCCCATCATGCAGCCATCCTTTTCAGGGAATTTATTTGCTATAGTCAAGCATTTGAAATACTTCACAAAAGAAAACATAAAAAACAAGGTTTAAGTACTCAACGAACTGTAAGAAGAGATATTTGAAACAGTGTTCAAACAGCCTGAGCAGCGACACCTCATGGAGATGTTCTCCATCCCACTTCTCCCCATTATCCAAATTACCTTCAAAGTCATGTCATCAGAACAGGAGGCCAGAAGATTGCCAGTTGGGTCCCATTTGATAGCATTTACTTCATTCTAAAAACAACAGTATTCACATTACAAGAGTAAATAGTCACATTTTCATTTGATGGACTTGGTTACTCATACTTCAAAACCACTCTGAAATGTTACTTATTCATCACAATCACTTTAAAGGCAAAAAAATGTTTCTCACCGTGTGTCCCTGGAATGTTTTAATAGGTCTGTCTTGTCCTAATTTACAGACATGAATGCACATGTCTGTACTACAGGAAGCGAAGGTGTTGTTGCTCTGCCAGTCGACATCCAGTGCCGGTGCTGCAAAGGAAAAAAGGCCAGGTCTGCATCCGTCCCACATGCACTGAAATCTGGGTCCCCTCATTTAAACCACAGCTGGATATTTTGTATGCTAATGGAAATATAACTCTGTACTTTTAAAAGTAGAGTTTTAAAGAACTCTATCTTAAAGTATCAAAACCATTAATAAAATTTCAGTTTAGTTGCCTCTATGTTAGACACAACCTAAGAGAAAATACACTCGCCTGGTAATGAGGAGGTTAGTTCCCAAGAGTGTGCTCTGTGAATTACTAGCACTGGATTTTTGGTTTCTCATTTGTAAATGATAAAATTAAACACGATGCTATACTTTTTATTTCTAAAATTCTTTTGAGTGTTCAATGAAAACAAAGCCTTGGTTTTGCCACTCCCTAACTACTTGTGGGCCCTAAGCAAGTCACTTAACTTCTCATGGTATTTTCCTCATCTAAAAAATGGGAATAAAATCTTTAAGCTTGTGAAAATCAAGTGAGATGATATGCATGGAAAGTACTTTGTAAATTATACGTTACACAAATATTACACTAAATGCATATCATTCCCAGTAGCTACTCAATAAATACTGTACACAATTCACAACACATCATCTTCTAAGAGATTCCCATCAAATACTTTTTAGACTCTATGTCACTGAATTTCAAACCTCTGAGGCTCAAAGAGTGGCTGACATTTAACACTTATTTTAGCTTTACTATGATTAAAGATTCCTTTCATTTTCCCCTGCTGCAAGGTGCAGACTCTATAATTAGTAACGCGATTAAGGTAACGATAGCCAGTAATCAGGGTAGGCAAGAGGAAAATACCAAAAACAATGGATTTAGAGCAGGAGTGGACACTCTAGGGCCCATGCCAAGAACAATTTTTGTATTTTAATTGGTTACAAAGGAAAAAAAATCAAAACTCTACATCTGATCAAAAGAAGACCCATGAATGTGAAAACCATACGAAGTTCAAATTTTGGTGTCCATATAGAAAGTTTTATTAAAACCCAGCCAAGCTCCTTAGGTTACATACTATCTGTGGTTGCTTTTGCATTACAAGGGCAGATCTGACTAGTTGCAACAGAGATTCTACAGCTTACAACGACTAAAAGTTATTTTCTGAACCTTTACAGAACAAGTTTACCACTTAGAGGAAAACAAAGAAAAACAGGAAGGTTTAAATTTAAGCTGTGTATCCTCATTATTAGAGATATAAAGCACTTAATAAAGGTCAGAAATGATGTCGATGGGAAGGGAAAAAACAAAGCCACTTTGTGTATTACTTACTACTGTAATACCTAATTACAGTAGTAAGTGGTGATGTTGAGACTAAACATATTATAAGTAGGTGTTTTGAGCACTGTTAGAATGATAAGCCAAAGAGTATGTCATGTGTGAAAGCTTGCAACTATGGAAAACAGCAGATATAAGAAAGAAAAAAGAAGAATTAAAGCATTATGACTCAAAGAAATATTTAATCAGGATTTTCAGAACTATAACAAGACATTTTTTTAAAAATAAAGAACAACAGGCAACAGTGAAACTGATTTCATTAACTGGCTAGAGACAAACCAGGAAAAACACTAAGATCCAGAGTACAGCTCAATGAAGCTAATGGTAGTATATGGCTAGACATTATTGAAGAACTAGTGTTGGGTAAATTTCCACAATGAAAAACCAGAAATCAGGACACTACCTGGATTGAGTCAGTAAAAAGGAAAAGTAATACTTACAAGATGGAAAAACACATGTTTAATAGAAACTTACTATGCAGGGGGTATGAAATATTAAATCCTCACCTCAAATAACCTCATAAAAAATACAGTGGCACATAAAAATATCGGCATAAGTATGTCTTTTGTACAAAAATTTCAAATTGTAAAAATCCCCACCAGATTTAAAAAAAAAAAAAAAGACATAATTTTAGAGCAGGCAAGCAAAGTGAACTGCGGTGACTATCACTGTCACAAGGCACGGCTACTCTGGGTGGTTCCGGTCCCCTCCCTCCCTGTAAAACTCTTCACCTCTGCTGTGTCCCAGCTTCTGAGTGCTTTGGGTGCTACGGACTCCCAGGAGCAAACTTCTTCAGAGAACCACCCTGCTCTGCTATCTACTATAGCAGATGTGGCTAGCACCCAATAGCTAGTGGTGCAAGAGGAAGAAGACCAGGTTAAAAAAACTAGCACCCATGGCTCAATATGAGAACAATTCTGAGTTGCAAACACACACTCTAGGGCTGCGTCTGGATCAGGCTGCAAATGGGCTGGGTTCACCAGAAACTCCTCCCTTCCATCCCATTTTGCTTCCCACAGCTCCTCACTTATTTCTCCTGGAAAGGTTCCCTTTAATAATTCATTTCACTCAAATGCCTGGCTCAAGATCTGCTTCTGAGAGAATCCAACTTAAACCAGCCAGTAAATAAAAATACAGACCAGCCCTGGCCTTGTGTTGATCCCCAGCCAAGGCACATACTGGGGGCTATGGGTTCGATCCCTGGTCAGGGCATGTGCAGGCGGAAACTGACTGATGTTTCCGTCTTCCTCCCTCTCTCTCTAATCAATAAACATATCCTCGGATGAGGATTAAAAAAAGTTAAACAAAAATACAGGCTAACCTTGATCTATGGGTGGACCCTGCTGCTGCCTGTGTGCATCACAACTTCCCAGAGCAACACAGGTGGGGGAACTGTCCTGTTCATCTGACACCTTGCTATCATCAGGCCCATTCCCTACTGCACTCTGTCCTCCTATGCTCTGCACCCAGCAAGCTGCCTCTCTCAAATTACATATTCCAGCCTCCTGTGCCTCAGGTTTCCAGAAGGGCTCACACACAGGAAGATACTGTCAAGAGCCCAAGGTCAAGAGAAAGAAAGAAGACAGGCAATTTTACTCCCATTTCTCCCTTTCAGTAGCTAGGTTTACTCCACGGCGCCTGTTCTTGCCAGATAGCCTCTCCTCTAAGGTTCCAATTCACATTGAGTATTTGGATCCTGCTGCCTTCTCTAAGTCTTAGGTTTCCGGCAGTTGTTAAACTCTGAGTCACCTCTTACTCCTGTTTTTCACTCTTTCAGCATCTCTGCAACTATTTCCTTGTATTAAATTCTCTCTCTTGGATTTCCTGGTTTAGGTTCTGCTCTTGAGCCTGGAATATGACGCAGTAGCTATTTATACTACACTTTCATTCTGACATTAAATATATTACTTAAGCTATTTCAAAAACAATTGTAACAAAATGTTCCTTAGATAAATAATTTGTTCAAGTGTTAAGAAAAAAAAAAAGAACTGAAAAATCAAATTAATTTAGAAGACAAAAGGTATTAATAAAGTGCTATAAAGAAGGCCAAGTATCTATAATGACACGCAAGAATATTAATTTCGTTCAGGGCTGTCTGCAAAATATTAGGTAGAAAATAGGAGGTACAGTTCCAACAAATAAACTGTTAGGTTCAAAACAAAACAGAAACAATCTGTGTAACCAAGTAAAGATAACTGGAGGAAGCCGGGGCAACATGAGTTACATGATTAATGTTTCTGCGATATGCCTGGCTCGTAAGATGCAAAGGTTATAAACTGCTGTAATTTAAGAATTCCTCCTTACTTTATATTTTGTCCTAAAATAAAATGCATCTAGGTAATACAAGTTCTTTAGGATAGAAATAGACCTCTGACATAAAACATACTTTTATGTAAGCAATATATTAGAGGTGTGATTGTTATTACTGGTCTCATTTTACTTATAAGAGTCTAAGAAAAGTTAATTTGCCCAGGGTTACACAAAGTTTTAAAATCCTGAAACTAAGATTCAAATTTCTGTGTCCTCCAACTTTGATTTATTTGTGTTAACCTCTGCGTCCTTGGTAAGTTAAAAAAAGTAATGAACAAACCTATGAGGACAGAGAAGAAAGGCATTCATTACTTGTTTATTTTTTTAAAAATAGTTTTATTCATATATAATTTACATACCATAAAATCCATCCATCTAAAGTATATAATTCAATGGCTTTTGACATATTACATTATAAATTTTAAAATATTGTGGTCATATGTCACATAAAATTTGTTATTTTTTAAAGGATTTCTAAGATTTTTATTTATTTTTAGAGAGAGAGGAAAAGAGGAAGAAAGAGAGGAAGAGAAACATCACTGTGTGGTTGCCTCTTGTGCATCCCCTCCTGGGGACCAGGCCTGCAACCCAGGCATGTGCCCTGACTGGGATTCAAATCAGCATCCCTTTGTTTCGCAAGCCAGCACTCGATCTACTGAGCCACACCAGCCAGGGTAAATTTGTCATTTTATTAAGTGTACAATTCAGTGGTATTAATTACATTCATAATGTTGTGCAACCATCACCACTATTTCCAAAACTTTTTCACCACTCCAATCTAGTACAGAAACTCTAACCATTAAGCAATAAGTCACCATTTCTCCCACTCCCAGCCTCTGCTAACCTCTAATCTTTACCTTTTGTCTCTATGAATTTGCTTATTGTAGTTGTTTTCTATAAGTAGAATATTTGTTCATTTGTGTCTAGGTTCCTTCATTTAGCATAAATGTGTACAAGGTTCACTGATAGTGCAGCATGTCTCAGAACTTCATTCCTTTTCAGGGCTGAATAATAATCCACTGTCCATAGAGACCACATTTTGTTTGTCCATCCATGTGTTGATGGACACTGGATTGTTTCCACCTTCTGGCTACTGTGAACAATGCTACTGTGAATACTAACATATAAGAATTTATTCAAGCCCCTGATTTCCATTCTTCTGGATGTATATCTGGGAGTAACGCTGCCAGGCCACATGGCAACTCTGTATTTAGCTTTCAGAGTAAGTGCCCTGCTGTTTTCCAGTGAATGTACCATTTACATGACCACTGGAAGAGTGTAAGGGGTCCTATCTCTCCACATCTTCATGAATGTTGTTATATTTGATAGTTGTCCTACTAAAGGGTATGAAGTGGTAACTCATTGTAACTCATCTGTAATCATGATGTATGCTTCATACAAGAGTGTGCACAGAAGAACATTAAGTACAGGAATTAAAATACAGTAATTTAAAAAACATAGTAGACTTCCATTTCTGGTCAAGATGGAGTGACAGGGACCTTATTTATCTCCTTCCCTAAACAACCAAAAAAATTACAGAATATATGAAATCATAATTCAAGACACTGGACATTAGGAGACAAAGGATTCGCCTCAGAAATTTCAGGAGAGAAGGGAAACCCAACAATCAATGTGCCTTCAGAATTGCCCAAGGTTACAAGGTGAGGGGGGGAAAAAAAAGTCCAGGCCTTGGCACAGGAAATAGCAAAATCCCTAGCCCAGGGGCGTCAAACTCATTTTTCACTGGGGGCCACATCAGCCTCTCGGTTGCCTTCAAAGGGCCGAATGTAATTTTGGGACTGTATAAATGTAACTACTCCTTAGCAGTTAAACAAGAGATCGCCAGATAGAAACAAGGTGCCAGGCTGGATAAAACAAGGTGGTAAGCCAGACTCACCGATTCAGCCCTCGGGCCCTGTGTTTGCCACCTGTGCCCTAGACAGACATCCATGAAATTTCTGAGTTGAACTGACAATGCTCAAAATCTGGGGAGACGAAGGCAACTAGAACGCCCAGGACGTTCTAGTACTGGAAAGGGGAGAGCTGTGCAGAGAGCTCTAAAGATCTGCAATGAGTCCTACTCACATATTCTGCTGAGTACTAATGAGCAGAAGTGTGTGTGAGGATACTAGCTGAGACCTGGGAATGAAAAATTTAAAAAAGATGCAAAAAAACAATGCCTGAAATGCAAGACTGGGAATAGTGCCTATATCTACCAGTCAGACTAGAAACCTCATGACTCATGGAATACTCATTAGAGTACACTTAAGGCTTTTGCCTCAGTGCTAGGAAAGAATCAGCCCTAAATTGAGTACTGTTTCACTGCCCTTTAACAAGCTTCTAAGCCATTTCTTGTGTTCCAGGTCAAGTTCATGAATATTTTTATAAGAATACAAAAATATCCAGCAACCAGCAAGGCAAAATTCAGAATATCTCACTTCCAATCAAAAGTAACAAGGCATGCAAATCTGCCGGAAAATATAGCCCAAATAAAGAAAAAAATCATGGTGGAATTAGCAAAGACATCAAAGCAACTGCAACTACAGTTAGCCATTGAATAGTGCAGACACTGACCCCCTCTTGTGCAATCAAACATCTGCGTGCAACCTTTGACTCTCCAAAAACTCAACTAAGAGTCATCTGTGGTATCTGGAGGGCATCATTCCAGAAACCCTGCAAATACTCAAAATCCCTGGATGTTCAAGTCCCTTACATAGAGTGGTGTAGGAAAATGCAGTTGGCCCTCTGCATCAAAGGGTGCATGCATCCATGAATGCAAAACCTAAAGATATGGATGGATGAATGTGTATTTACTGAAAAAAAATCTGCATATACATAGACCCATGCAGCTCAAACCCATGTTCTTCAAGGGTCAACTATAAATACCATATATTCAGGTAATTAAGTAGAGACACGAAAAATTTGTAAAAGACCTAAATCAACCTTTTAGAGATAAAAACTGAAATGTAAAATGAAAAATGCACTAGATAGGATAAACTGCAAATTTGACGTTACAGATGAAAAGTATTTTGTGGACTGGGAAACAGCACAGAAATAATCCAACATTTAAAAACAAAATAGAAAGACCGAAAAAGAACAAACAGAGCATCAGCAAATTGTAGGATGTCAAGCAGACTAATAAATATGTAATAAGAATCTCAGGTTGGGGGGGGTGAAAAAAAAGGTCAATTTTTTTACTTTAATTTACAGAAAACTATGAACCAATATATTTAATTAGTTCCGAGGACAACAAACATGAAGGAAACATTACCAAGGTATGATACTCAAATTTGCCAAAATGAGTGGTAAGAAGAAACTCTTAAAAAAAGAAACCAGGGAAAACAGGACAATCATGGACAGAGTAGTAAGGATAAAATGGTAGCAATTTCAAATAAAAAATAAAGTAAATAAAAAAAGAATGAAACATTTTCTTTAAAGTACTGAAAGAAACAAAACCCTATAAATCCCAGAATTATATACCCAACACAAATCTTTCAAAAATGACAGTGAGATAAAGATTTGTTCAGCTGTACAAAATCTAAAAGAATTCATCAGCATCAGATCTGCACTATACAAACTGTTAAAGTAGTTCAGGCAAAAAAGAAATGACAACAAATGGAAATGTGTATCTATGCAGAGGAATGAACTGTTAAAAATGGTAGCTATAGCAGTAAAACCTATTTAATGATTTAATCTCTTTTAAATATTACTTGAAGGTAGCTGGTACCTTTAATAAAGATGTGTACTATACATCCTAACGTAACCATTAAAATAAAAAAACTTGGCCTGGCTGGCAATAGCTCAGTGGATTGAGTGCGGGCTGCAAACCAGGCATCGCAGGTTCGATTCCCAGTCAGGGCACATGCCTAGGTTGCAGGCCATGGCCCCCAGCAACTGTATGTTGATGTTTCTCTCTCTCTTTCTCTCTCCCTTCCCTCTCTAAAAATAAATAAATAAAATCTTTAAAAAAAACCTTAAGTTATTAACCCACCAAAGGAGGGAAAATATAATCATAAAAATACTCAATCCAAAAGGAGGCATATTTCTATATCCAAGAGATATAGAAATGATTAATCTAAATATAATTACATCAATGATCACATTAAATGTAAATGTCCTAAATATTATCATTAAAAGACAAAGACTGACACTGAATAACAAGTAGTATATGTTGCCTGCATAAAATACACTTCAAATATAAAGACATCAATAGATTGAAAGTAAAAGGATGGGAAAATATGTACTATGCCAGTACTAACTAAAAGAAAACTGGGAGAACTATATTAATATCAGATAAATTAAATTTCAAGGAACAGAAAAAGGAAAAAAAAAGATGCTCATTAATAACATGATATAGGGGTCATTTCAACACGAGGATGTAACATCCCTAAATGTTCCCGTCTCTAATAACATTGTTTCAATATACATAAAGCAAAAACTGACAGAGCTTCAAAGGAAACAAAAATTGTTTCCAACTGTGTTGAAGATTTCAATACCCCTCTCTCAATGGACTGTATGAGTAGATGGAAAAATCAGTAGGGCTATAAAAGATCTGAAGAGCATCATCAAACAACTCGACCTAAATAACACTTACAGGAACAATTAGAAATCAGTATTACAAAGATATCTGGAAACTTCCCACATACTCAGAAATTAACACTCTTTTAAGATCAAAGAATAAATCAAAAGTGGAAAGTATTTTGAGATGTCACTAAGTACTTAAGTAGTTAGAGGTACATTTTTAGTACTACATTCCCATATCTGAAAAGCAGAAAAGTCTCAAAAACCAGTGACCTCAACCTCTAAAAGCATGACACATAAAGGAGTTAATAAATTATGGAATTCATCAACATTAATAACTTCTGATCTCCAAAGACACTGTCAAAACAATGCACAGACAAGCCACAGACTACAAGACAATATTTGTAAATATTTGATAAAAGGCTTACATCCAGAATACATAAGGAACTGGCAAAACTCAATAATAAGAAAAATAATTAAAGGGTCAAAAATTTAAACAGGTACTTCACCAAAGAAGACATAAAGATGGCAAGATGCTCAACATCATTAGTCATTAGGAAGTGCAAATTAAAACCGCAGTGAGATACTACTACACACACCTTAAATTGGCTACAATTAAAAAGACTGACCACATAAACAAAGTGCTGGCAATAATACAGAGAGACTGGAATATCCACTGCTGGTAAGAATGTAAACCACTTTGGAAAATGTACTGTGGAAAACAGTTTGGCAGTTTATTAACAAGTTGAACATACACCTAGCGTATGATCTACTCATTCCACTTCTATATATTCACACAGGAGAAATGAAAGCACAATTGTACATGAACATTGATAGTGGTTTTGTTTGTAATAAGCAAAAACCATAAACAACCCAAATATTCTTCAGTAGGTGATGAATAAACTGTGGTGCCTTTACACACTTACACACACACACACACACACACACACACACACAATGAAATACTACTCATCAATTGAAAACAAAATAATTACAAAAAAGAATACATACTGTGTGATTCTGTTAACATTATGTAAACCAATTATCAGTAGTTTGCCTGTGGATGGGGGTGAGGACTGCAAAGGGGAGGAGGAAACTTCTGAAGCCAACAGATTTACCACAATTCAATGTCTTGAATGTGATGGTGGATTCAATACTATATACATAGGTCAAAACACATCAAATTGTATAATTTAAATACATATTTAAATACATATATAAGGTGGCACAAAAGTGGGTTTACAGTTGTTCATATGGAAAATAATACAATAAAATAATGTAAGAATAAACTGTTTTGTGTACTCACAACTGTAAACCTACTTCTGTCCCATCCTGTAGTTTTTTGTTAATTATACCTGAATAAAGCTGTTCTAAAAACCGAAAGGCATGGCAAGAAAGATTGCTACAGGTAAAAAAGCTATGTAACTTGTGAGATGACTTGAACCCCATCTGCCTCATGAGGACATTGCCAGGACTGAACAGGACTGTGTGCATGAAGAGCTGCACCTCTAGCACACACGTGGCACACACCACACAGCAGCCACTGACAGTACCGCACACACACTTACATCAATATTCATGAAGAGCAGCACCTCTAGCACACACACGGCACACACCGCACACACACACTTACGTCAATATTCACGAAGGGCAGCACCTCTAGCACACACGCAGCACACACCACACACACACTTACGTCAATATTCAACCACTTCTAGGAAGCAGGAGAGACTTTTACATGAAATAGCTAGAGGCCTAACAGAATTTTATTTGGGTGAAGACTAGAAGCAAAGATGAACGAAAACTGATATGTAAATGCCTATTAATGTGGTAAGCTTTAATCAAGCTGAGTTTTTTTAACCTTATGCTTGCAAAATATATTACTCAGACAGTAAGAAAAATAGTTTTGTGCCTTGATTGTTTAGTTACACTAAATAGAGGCAGAAAAGCAAACTGCCAGAGCTGTAACTTTGTTTTTAAAAGTGGTGCTGTGCCACACTCTCTGTGAAAAAGATGTTACAAAGACTTGAAAATAACCATTTACTTTAGCCAGCCACCAAACGAAATCTCCAGACCAAAACCTTGAAAGAAGCAGTTAAATCAGATGGTATAATACTAAAACTACTGTCCTAGTAGTTATTAGGTAGGCCTCTCTTTCTAGTCTACTATCAGCTGCTGCCATCAGGAAACCCGCTGAAAGCAAGTACGAGGTTCTAGGCTGCGAAAGAGCACAGGCACTAAAAGGCACCCATCTCCCATCATTGGGTTGTGCGTCCTGGGGCATGCCTACACATCATGACTGAGGGAGCACACTGTTTTGTGGGTCAGACCTATCAACTTAAGTATCAAATTATTTCTTAAAGGAAAAATCCATCTATAGCACCAAAGTTTCAAGAACACTGGAAAAGCCTAACTTTTATTTGATCTACACATGTGGACTGATTTAGATATATCAATCCCAAATAAGAAATGTAACAATACCTAAATTTGTAGGAGCGTATACAGTATTTTGATATACATTACTTAGTCTTATCCTCATAACAGACAGATATTATTACCCTTCCTCTACAGGCAGAGAAAATGAGGCTCAGAAAGTTTAAGTGACTTGCTCAGTGCTAAAGCTTGTTAAGTGGGTTGAAACTGACATTCAAACCTTGACCTTCTGATTAAAAAATCTATGTCCTTACCATTAAATAATATGAACTAGGCCTCAAATTCTTTATTATGGTACATTTCACAGGAAACTTTTGATGATCCTTTAACAATAAGCCATCTGAAAGTCATGGAACATCACCACCTCAAAGAGCTAGTAACAAGATTGATATTTGATGCGTTGAGGTTTTAAATGATTTTATGCTGTTAAAGGTTTAGAGAAACAGATAAAAGTCCCAGTTCTTATGTACAGTGTACAGACTTACCTGAATGGAAAGGAAACTGCTGCTTGGCTTCACCAGTATGTGCATCCCAAATAATTGTTGTCTGGTGTTAAAAAGGAAAAAGGAAAATAATTGTTGTCTGGTGTTAAAAAGGAAAATACACCACTAAGAAGTTAAAAGGAATTTATGATAATGCAGAAGTTAGAGTCCTAAAAATGTTAAAATAATATGATGCCAGAGTGGATTTAATAGTTAACATTTACCTTTCCCAAACTGTGCAAATGAGGCAATACTCCACTTTCGGGGCTGGTGAGGAGGGTGGGGGTGGTAACAAGTAAGCAGTTTAATTCTTCCCTAATGGTTTTTCATCAGTAAACTTAGTTGAAATAACAATTATTGGTTTGTCTACAAAGCACCAAGATTGCTTTAAAAACGCCACAGTGATAGTGAACTTAAGTTTTTTATAGCCACTTAGCTGTAAGAAGAAAAATTCTTCATTAAGTAGTCAGCCAATTCTCAGTATTAAGATTTTTAAAGCTCACATTTACATATAAAGGCAGCTTGAATTTTGACAATATTTAAAACTGTCTTTTACATCAAAATATGACATATAAATCTGAATGGATATATTCACCCTTCCTTCCCACACTCCCTCATCACTGATTTTGTACTTCTGGGGACGTAAAGCACTGCGCAGCGCAGTGACTATTAACACGGTTTTGCCTTCCAATCCTGGCTGCCTTCACTGTTCTTTCCTTTTGACAACACACCCAGTTACCTACAAGCAAGTGTTTTCCTAGATTCAAATAATCCTAAACCTGGATTCATTTTAGGAGGTGTAGTAAGGGGATGACCTATGAAAACAAAGGAGAAAAAAAAGACCGTATTTCCAACCTATGCATATTTACCAGCTTAATTAGGTGAAAAAGCTGGAAAGATCCTGCACTTTTTACATTTTCAATTAAGCACCAGGAGTTCCGGCTAACAGACTGGCTCTAAGACTTCCCACGGAATCACTCCAGAGCCGCATTCACTGATGAGATAAACTAGGAACTTGAGAAGGGAGCAAAGAGCACGACATTCGTTATGGCACAAATGCCAGCACAATGAGGAGTGCAGCCACTCAAAGAATAAAAGGCATTCTGATGAGTAGGTTCAGGAATGAGCTGACAGAAAATCTAAGCAAGTATTTGTTACTACCACAAATTCATACTTGAATTTCCCAAATACGAATGTTTTATTGTTTACATAATGAGCAGCAAGCACATTACTTGAGATTATGTTCTGTAACACAGTAATCTTTACAGAACGTAGTTTAATGTTCTTTTACCTTGTCTACTCCAGCACTTAGGATGAAATTTCCTTTCTTGTTCCATTTTAATGCAAATATAGGGCCTTTATGCTGCCCCAAGGTGCTAGCAAGGTTACCTAATTTAAAAGAAAAATTAAAATTAATTCAAGCTTTGTAACTTAAACCAACAACAAATGAAAAGAAAAATGCTTCATTTACCATCTTTAGTCCATATTCTGGCAAACCCATCGTATGAACCAGTTGCTAGAAGTGTACCTTCACTCTGTCAGAGAAACACATTTCTTTCAATTATGCAATCCACAAATGGCACTTAACTTATTAAAATATTTTGTGTTTAAACGACATTCTCTGCTTCAAAACTTTCCAGTTTTGCCTATTTGGGAATGCCACCAAGGTCTATGAAACCCCCTTTACCACTGTGAAGCTAAAGTTCTGGCGGCACTTAGCCAGAGTGCAAGCCTGTGTCCTAACCTCAAAAATGGCAACGACTGCTCTGGAACAGAACCCACCTCACTCCCTGTGTGCTGAGGACACACACAGCTAAAGCTGGGAAAGGCTGGAAGTCTGGGAAGGACATCAAAATGATAACCTTTTAATAATTAAAGTGGTAACCTTTTAATAATTAAATAGAAGTAAAACAGCAAAATCTTCCAAAATATTTCATTATGACTATAAGCTATGACCCTCTTTAAACTTTTACTGTCTAAACAAAATGTGTTATATGATACAAATAATGCTGTTTCAGATGATCACTGAATCAGTTCTTAAATATCACTGAATGTTTCTTTCTAAATCTTTCCAAATAAAAATCCTGACCAGTGAAAAAAGCAACACAAGAAAAAGAGCCAAAAAAGAGAGCAGGTGACAGGAAAAAGATTGAGTACAATTGCCTGGAGTGACTTGACGGAGACGAGAAATCCATTCTGATTTTTCTAAGCTTGCCTTGCCTGGATGGATGGCACAGTGGAAGGGCAGATCTAACACTGTATGGACCTACATGTTATAGAGCATATTACACAAACTACTGCAAGGACGAGTACACCGTACTGAAGACACAGAATGAAATCCTGCCTTACCTAAGTACTTTCTGGCTGCTTTTTGTACGGGCACTGAAACCACTGTCCTTTTCAGACTGCTCAAGCCATTGAGCTGTACAGGTAAGTGACAAACAAATGCCAGTTCTGGGGGTTGTAGATTCCACCCTGCCAGGATCTAGACACCCTCTACAGTTCCACCTGAGGAAGCAGCAGCCATTGTGAAGCCAACCGCCAAAGCTTATTTCCAGACTCTGCACAGTGGGTGGTTCCTTTTAAACTAACAGTCCCCCCAAATGTTCTAGTTCATGGACCATTGAAGTTGGAAAAAAATACTTTAAACGCCCAATATGTCAGGCTCTTGCTTTAGGTGTGAAAAAGAAACATTAATTAAGGATAATGTTTTTGCCTTTTAGTGGAAAATTCAAGTACATTGTGAATAATATATTTTCAAAAAGTCCACATTTTAAAAATGTAATTTGCAGTTCAGAATCAGTAAGCTCAACAAATCAATGTTTACCATCCTTTTCAGTGAAAACTGTAAATTTCATTAAATTAACACAGTCTCTGAGCCCAATAGCTTAAGAATGCTATGAGGTTTTGACCTAATATAATAATAAGGTCCCATATTAAGATGACATTAGTACTGACCCTGCAACCAAACAGTACTGCAATGTGATAACCCTCTTTTCATTTTACAATGGTCACCTTTATAAGGAGGAGGGTAAATACATTACTGGGAATTTTAGAAGAGAATGATAAAACAAAACAAAGCAAAACAAAAAACGCTAGCTATGAGTTCTGGTGGAATTCAGAACTTTAGCCATAGTATTTGTTTTTAAACATAGCTCTCATTTCTTGGAATGCAATGTGGAAGATCCTTTGGAAAAACCCCACAAAAAAACTGTTAAGTAGAAGCTGTAGGAGGAAAGGATGTTCACTTGCTGAGGGAAGAATGGCCAATCCCTAAAATTCTTGAAATAGTCTAAAAAGGCTGCTTCCTGGAGGGAAAAAATGTACCTAAAGGAGCAGAAAGGTAAAAAATGGATACAAAGTTACAAGGAAGGAAAAGAGCAACATGGAACAAAGAAAAATATATAGGAATTTTAAAAATATGAAGTTTCTATATATTAATAATGGGAATGGAAAGAAACAAAGATATTAATCACATACTTGAAACTGAAGGGCTGAAGCTTTATCAACAATAAAAACAAACTTTCTAGTAAGTCAGAGTAGTCAAGTTATCCCTGAAGAATGTTAAATCATGTATTTACAAAATTACTATAAAGCTTGGCAGTAATCTAGACTATTGACCCCTAAATGGTAGCCGGCAATGAAGTTTTCATCAGATCATAGCCAACCGAGAAGAACAAGAGCGTGTTTTTATTATACAGATTTCTCTTATCCCCCTGCAAAGGACTTACTGGTTAAGAATTTCATATGTGCCTATTACTAATTTTCTTCTATTAGCTCATTTATGGAGGTACCATTATCACAGTCAATATCCATGTAAAATGAAGCACAGGGTGGTCGACCACCAATTTTACGAAGGTTCTGCTGTTAGATAAAGAAAAGCTGAAGGCTGAACCTTAGTCTGACTATTCAAGAGCCAATCTTTGTTTTTAACACCACACTTGGGAATGAAGACTTCTTGTTTGTTGTCCTCATTAGTTAGTGAAACCCAAAACCAGCTGAACAAAGGGACGAATGCTGCCACTAGTCTAAGGCTCGGAGAATTATATTAGTAAAGAAACCCACCATGGACAATGGAGTGATACTCACATTCCAATCTAGAGAGGTCACGTCCTTGTTGCTCGGGACGTCCTGCCCTCCTTCTCGTATACAATGTCTAAGTACTAGCTGCGTGGAGCCGCTGGTGCTATTTTCACTAAGGTTCCATATTCTTGCTGTCGAGTCTCCAGACCTACAAAGGATGCAATACATTTTAAATCCTCATAATATCTATATTTATATCCTAATATTAATAAGGCAAAACAAAGAAGAGTATCAAAATTTCCACATCCAGTATTTTTTTTCTGTTGCCATTTTGAGGTCCCCAAGCACATTTGAAGCAGTAAGTTGAATGAAAACTTCTAAGATTATTTTATAAAGGAATGAAGATTTACAGAGGCAAAATGACCACTAACAAGCAACAGAAACCTGAAAACACAAATAACGTATTTATAAAATACAACAGGTGCAGCCAGAGATTTTTAAACATTCACTTTGTTTTCACTTTGGCAAACATACCCTGACGCCAAGAGGTCGCTAACGGGGTTCCAGGCACAGATGAACACTTCAGACTCATGGCCCCGCAGCACAACTGCCTTGTTAGGAGGGATTTCAACGTCCCCATCCACTTCCATCATATCAGTGTGGTTGTCTGCAGCACAGGAAACGAGTGGAAAATCCCAGTTAGGTAACATCACAACATGCTGGTAAAAATACTTTATAATATACAGTGTAACTTGAACACATGGTACTTATCACATGGAAAATAACTTCTTATTTTCAGTTAAGTATGACCATACTATTTTCAAAAGATATGTCTATCTATTTAATTGTGTGTTTAGACCTGGGGGGTGAGGGTAGAGAAATGCAAAAGGTTAGACCCACAAAATGTACCTAAAATGACAAAACATTTTGAACTGAATACAACCCAGGCCAACACTATTCCGAGTTCCCGCCAGCAGGGGTTGCTGATACCATTCATATAACACGAGAACTGCCTTTGTATCTCCATGTCAGGAGCTTCATTGTATTTGTTACCGACTAGTATTACAAGTTTTATTTAAAAAACAAATGCAGATACAAAATTCATTTAACCACAGAAAAACGGTTTCTAAATATTTTTAAAAACAAAATAAAATCCACAAATGTAAACCTGGCTTTTTGAATCTTTAGGAATAAAAATCCAAACTGTGTGATATGAGTTAAGGGAACAAGTTGGCATAAATGATAGAGATGATGTCATTTTGGCTTAGAAGAGGCGACATCCCTATAAAGCAAAACATTTCTCCTAAAAGTAATTTTTAAAAATTCTATCTCTGCTCACTTGCTATAGTATGTGCTCCATTCTCCTCTCCATTTGCTGTGTTTTCTCCATTTTTTGCAGATCCTTGTTGGTTTGTGGCAGCTGCGGCAGCTGCAGCAGCTGCTGCTTGTTGCTGTGCAAGCTTATCTCTGTAAGCTTGTTGTCTTGTTTGTACTACATCAGGCATTACGGCATCTATCAGTGACAGAGACTCTATTGGTCGACCATCAAACAAGGTACCATCCTGGATTTGGAAAATTGTGAGAGAAGTCAAAGGTAACACATTTAGGGTAATATGCATTCATACAAGTCAACAACAGAAGTAAAAAGCTTCATTCCAAGGCAAAGTACTTTTAGATAAATTTCTGAATACATGTAAGAAAGAAAGGAGTCAGAGGAAAGAAAAGAAAAACTTCAAGAAGCAACTGCAAATAGCTGTTTAATTTTTCCTCCTAACCTGGTTCTTATTGTTATATGTTTCACAGATAAAGCCGACACATTGAAAGAAATAACAAGCAGACCCAGATACAGAAAGATTTATTAATTAATATATGCCAAGATTCTGTCAAAATCAATGGCCAATATGAAATCGTTCATACAGTAAAAGATTTGGAAATACTTCTCTAAAACTAAAAACATTTAAATAATTTTGTTGGACTCCAAAGTTTCCTGTGATTTGATGAAAATACCAAAACAGGGAAGACCTCAGACACTACGCTGTACGTTTCATTTTACTAATGTTGGAAGGCAAGCACGGAAAGGTTAAAGCCTTGCTGAAGGAACCCACCCTGTCAACAGGGCTGGCATCTCATAACCAGTGCTACTCAGAGTGTGACCCAAGGACCACTACCATCTGGTAACCTGTTAGAAATGTAGGTTCAAAGAATCAGCATCTCTGAAGGGCTTATGAAGTATGTTTCAACAAGCTCTCTGGGTGTTTACGTGCACTAACATTTGAGAAGCACCATCTTAAATCACAGGCGGGTGCTCTTTAATTTTATGGACTTCCTTAAATTTTTTAAAGCTCCTCTCATGGATGTTAGAAAGTTCATAATTAATAAAGGCTCTCCAGCAAGCATGAGAGGAGACACAAACACAGCACAGAACAAGTCAGAGATATTGGGTTGGCCAAAAAGTCCTTTTAGTTTTATTCCTAAAATAAAAGACACATTTTTAATTCTCACCAATAAATTCATTGATTGGGGTATTTTGAGTCTGTCAGCTATCTCCTGCTATTGGAATCTAGTGGGTAGAGGCCAGGGGTGCTGCTAAGCATCTTCCAATGCATACGAAGTCCGTCATGAATGGTTTACGCAACATCCATGTAACCTGGCAGCCAAGGAGAGTGGACTGGAATGCATATGTATGAACAACGATGACTTCACCATACTAATTGGGGGGCTGTAGATGCTGTTGAGTGAGCATTGTGTACTGTGTAGCTGTCGCATTCAAAATGACTGAGCAAGTACAGCAACAAGCTTGTATCAAATTTCACATTAAGCTTGAACATTCCTCTGCAGGAACTATTTGGAAGATTCAGAAGGCCAACTGGTGATTGGCAGCTTCATCTCAACAGGTCCACTCATGTATCACGTCTCATGTAGAGTTTTTTAGCCAAACATCAAATCACCCAGATGACGCAGCCCCCCTATAGCCCAGATCTGGCGCCTGTGACTTCTGGCTTTTTCTAAAACTAAAATCACCTTTGAAAGGAAAGAGATTTCAACCTTCAAGGAGATTCAGGAAAATATGATGGGGCAGCTGATGGAGACTGGGAGAACTGTGTGAGGTCCCAAGGTACCTACTCTGAGGGGGACTGAGGTATCATTGTCCTATGTACAGTGTTTCTTTTTATCTTCTTCAATGAATGTCTCTATGTTTCATATTACATGGCTAGATACCTTCTGGACAGAACTCATTAAGATAGCCCCACAGCAAAGAATTGTTTAGTTAAAATGTCATCAGTACCAAGATTTTTCACAAACTGCTTTTGACAATTTTTATCAGTCACAGCACCTTCTCCAGACACTGTACAAATCTTCTTTTGAGTTTCAGTTGCATTTTTACCTTCCTCAAAATAATTAAGCATAATACACCAAAAATGTTGTGACTCTTCTTTCATCTTCAATATTAAAATGGCTACACAAAAATTTACCAATTTTGATAAGTTTTTTTAAATGCACACTGATATGAGACCTGTCACAATACAATCTAATGAAATTGTTTCAAATGAAGTTAAAGACAACTAAACACTACTTGAGTCATTGTTCAGAAAAAACTAGAGAAACCTTTTGGCCAACTCAACAGACACAGCACAAATTAGCTAACAATATGCACATTCTGGTGAAGCCTGCCTCATGTAGGTTGACGAACAGGCGCTACTGTCAATCTGCGGTGCTGTGATGGGTGCTCTGAGTTGCAGAGACATACCACACCTTTTTAAGTTGCTGTTGTAATGGAGTATTTGAGGGGCAGGTGAAAGCATTTCAAATTGTAACTTAAAAATATTAAAACCAACACAGATGCACTGTGGACTACTATACTGAACCTACAAAAAGTTTTTCAGATAAAATGAGACTTCATCTCTGACCACTGGTGGAAACTTTATCACCCTCTGTAAGGGATACTTTTGGGAGTTAAGTACTGAGACAGTGAGGACACATTTCATTTAGTATTAGCAGATTTTTCAGTGACCAAGATGAGGAAACATAGCTAATAAAATCAATTTTAGTATACATGTAATCATAGTAATAAATACTGATATGGAAGCCATGGATGCTTCAGTTTTATAAATATATAAAAATACTTATGAAAGTATTTTTTCACAGTATGTATTTGTGAAAGGGAAGGGGGACATGTTAATCTCTGAAATGAAAATAAGGTAAAAGCTACACATATCATTAATCCTGACCATGTGAAAATTTTCAGCTAGTGCCGGGTCTGTGAACCTTTTCTGTGAAAGACCAGACAGTGAATATTTTAGGTTTTGCAGGCTGTAAGTTTTGTCACCACTGCTCAATTCTGCCACAGTAACACAAAATCAGCCAGACAACTATGTCAATGAATGAGCACGAGTATGTTCCAACCAAATTTCACAAAAACAAACAGCAGTCTGGATCTGGTTCATGGGACATAGCTGGCTGACTCCTGAGTATAACTACCAATATATGGACCTTAAATAGGCAATAGTATCAAGAATTAGCTTTAATTATGAATTGCCTTCCAAATCAGGTATAACCAAATAAAATCTGAGATTTTCTGATTTTTTAGACCATCAATTATGGGTTTAGCATTCCACAGCACCATGCTGTTGTTTCAAAGAAAATTGCTCATTACTGTTCACTTATAAAACCATTTAAAGTGAAATAAGCTACAGATAACGACCCTTACAGTTGGCAGCCAATGTAATCTGCCTGTGGGACCCAACCGTTACATTAAGAACGCCACCCTTCACTGTGTTAGTTCAGAGAAGCTGAAGTCAGATAATGAATGAGCAAACAAGATATCAGATTTAAGAATATATTTAAAACTAAGAATATTTGAAATAAGTATTCCTTACCTCATTAATACTAACTTCTGCCTCTACATACTGCAGACCTTTCTGGATTATAGAAATCAACGCAGCAGGTGGGACGAGGGCACCATTTATGTTTGATTGACTAATATGGCTTTCTATACCAAAGGTAAATGCTGAATGAGAAAATCCTAAAAGCAAAAGAAAAGGTGTTTAAGAAGTTATTCTCCTAGTGGCAACATGCTATAAGACACAAATGAAAAACCTCTGTAATCTTTCAAAATCTCACACTACCCATTTGAAATCCCAAGCTGTTACCTAAGTTCAAATATATGTTTTTAAACAAAATATTAAAATTCAAACATGTTAGTCTTTATGTATTTTCCTTTGCAATTTAATTATATAAGGTCCTATTTTAAATTTCTAGTACACAGAAAATTTAGCAGCGGCATATCATTTCCTCAACAAATAGTGTCAATCTTTAAAGTTGGGAAAAAAGCATTTGGAAATCATGTGACTCAACTGCTTCACTCAAGATAATTTAGGCCAAGATAAATTAAGTGACATTTAATATTTTTCTAGTATATTTAAATCTCTGCATACAAACTGTCCAATGCTTTGTAAACTCAATCTTTTGCAGGTTTTTAAAGACTACTTGGGAAATAAAAAGCAAACTAAAACTAATTTAAGAAATAAAAACTGAAATTTAATAATGAAAAATAAGTTTGCTCCAAACCTGGTGTATGAATTAAGTGCTAAAAAAATTACTAATTCTTTGCCACTTAGTAATAAACCACCTAAATAAAAGCTTTAGAAAACGAGATAGCAAGTGAAAATACATTCTGTGTCCATTAGCAATTCTTTAATTTTTATTTGAAATACTTAAAACCAAAACACATAACAAAAATCTCTTTATGTTAGCCTTGCTTTTTATGTAAGCCAAGTTCAAAGTGAAAAGTAAAATTCTAGTAAATTGACAGACCCAAGGTATATCACAGTTGATTTTCCTCATGGCTCTTTCCCTCTTTGGGACACCTAACCATTCCATTCCTGTAACTGCCCACATAGTGAGAAGTGAAAAGGTGTTAAATACCTTTAAGACTTTCATTTTAACCTCATGATTTTGCCAACAGACAAGATCATTATCAAACATACCAATGGGGGGAAAACCTCATCATTTTGCACACTGTCCTTATGAGGAGACCCATAACTGCTTGAGTATGAGTAGGTTTCAGATCACCAGGGTAGAAAGCTGAGAATAAAGACTAGGGGAGATGGGGAGAGAGGGTAAGAGACGTGGCCCTGAAATCTGTAAGCACTGAGGTAGGAGATTTTGTTTTCCATCACATATCCCTCTCTGAAAGAGTTCTGCAGTAAATCCTGAGTAGGGAAAATAAAACTGAATAGCCAAGTGGCTTAGAATTTAAGATATTAAGATTTAAGTAAGATTTCAAGATAAACGGTATCATTTATGGGGGGTCTTCACCATGTATGCATATATATACTTGGATTATTTTATAATCTAAATTAGTTCATGGGAAAATAACCATTAAGAGAATAAGGATTCATTCAGAAACCAAAGCCATAACTACTATACTCTACTGTTCCCACTAAACAGTTAGAAAATGGTAAAAAATAAAGCTGAGGCAGAGTGAGCTCCTGTTTACTAACAGTAAACAAAAAATGGCACCACTGTTCTTCTGCTTCAGCTTAAGGTGGTGGCAGTAGTGCATGAAATATTAAGATACCTTATTAGCAAGGTTTTGAAAGTGTTTTGATTTTCATAACCTTTATAAACTGTAGCAAAGCCCATGATCTCTCCACTCTCTAATTCATGAGTCAACTTAAAAAATTAAAATTATTACATGTAAACCCTGCTTAATTAGATGATACAGTCCAAGCCTATGTCCAAGAATACCCTAAGAGTTGCACATGGATATTCAAAAGATGTCATTTTTTGGCTGGAATGTTACATATATCCTCAATTTGTTTTGTCACCAAGTGCTTACATCTATCAAGTTATTGCACATGCACTTAGAATGTTCTTAAATAGTAAGAAAACAAGCCTGAAGAGGTCATTAGCATTGTTTTGGCACTTCTCATTAATGTTGACACTAAAGAAGGTTCACACTTAAAACACTCTGCATAAATAAATGTCGGATTCGACTATCATCTTTTTCTTTATTTCTAGTAATAGCACTACATGGCAGCTTAAAATCATTATGTTCAAAATTTTCTTCTTCCCTGCTTAAAATTTTTTCTTTAGAAATTCCTGATTTTACAATTTTTGACTTCACAATTTCTGGCTTTACTTCCTCACACCTGAGAGTCATCCTCACTCCCACCTCTATGGAGGACATCTCACCAAACTCTGTATTAATGCCCCCTCTCTTGTCACCAGTGCTCCTGGCTCTGCCAGAACCTGGAATTTGGTCCCACAACCCTTTGGCCTGGACTGTTTACGGCCATCAGTTCCTTTCCCGTCGTCCCCAGTTCAGCACATCTGCCACATTACGGCTAGAATCCTACTTGTAAAACAAAAACTGATCCTCTCACTCCTTACTTAGGCACTTGCAATGACCCCTCCAGCCTCATAACAAAGACCAAGCTCCTAAGTATACCACTTTTACTTTCGTAATCTGACCCTACTTATCTGTGTGGGTTCACCCCCACCCCCAATTCCACACCCACATACTTCTTCCCATTGCACATTTAACTCAAGTGGCCAGCACTACTTGTTACATGCCTTCGGGCCTTCTGTGTCCCTATGCTCTCTTCTCCTAACTGAATGGAGGTGAAGTGCTTCCTTTTGCTGCCCCGGGCCGATCATTTTCTTCTGTGCTGATCATTTAATTTGGATGGAGCTACCACAATGTGTGTCTATGGTTGTGTGAATGTGCGTGCTAGCCTGCCTGAGGGAAGGATTTATGTCTAGTGATCTTTTAATTCTGGGAGAATAGAACATTACGCCTAACTTATCCAGTGCTCAATAAAATGTGTTAAATCAGAATGCAATTCTACTATAATGTGTCTTGAAACACCAGAAAATCTGTAAATACAGAAAAAACATGACTTAAATATTCTTGGAAAAACCAAAAGTTAAACATAAATCCGGGTTATGCTAGAAAATATTTCCATTTATCTGTAAATATGTATATAGGAAATTTTTTTTTTCAGGGATACCTTTTGACTTAGGAAGTAGAAGACAAAGGGATCAACCTATATCTGTGCAATACTGAAGTTTGGCCTGATTACCTAAAGTAGCATCCCTTCTTTGCAGGGGTGAAAGCAAATCTCATAGAAACAACACCTCTATAATCAAGTACTCCACGCATTCACGAGGGTGATTAAGGTTTGGGAGGGAGAAAAGAGAATCTATAGAGGAATGAAGCTGAAAACCACGGATTTCAGTATGCTGTAACTCAGTGATAAAGACAAGCATTGGCAGGTGTGTGGCTACTCAGGACCACGCACCATTCCCACATGAGACAAGAGACCACACAACAACCATTTTCTGAATGTTGCTTGTTTCAGACAGTGTTCTCCCTCTGGGATGACAGGGACTGTGTTCTTAAAGGGGCGCTGGTCCTCAGTCAGCTGGTGCTACAGAAACATGAAAATCAGCCTCAGGTCTCATGATTATGATATAGAGTGTCTCAACAAGAAAATAAAGGCAAAGCTTAAGTACTATCACAACACAGTGCCACAGACTGGAAGGAAAATCTGACCTAGCCAAGGTCCTATTTAAAGTTCATGTCAGAAAACCCTAAAAAATCATGTCACTGCTAACATCATCACACACACCTTGCCCCCAAATCCATTTCCAACTCTGTTCTATAGACCCATATTTCTGTTTACTCTAAAAGTTCCACAATCATTAGTAACAAGGATACAAAACACAGCATAGGGAATACAGTCAATGATATTGTAATAATTATGTATGGCACCAGATGGATACTAGACTTCTTGGGGGGATTGCTTCACAAGTCATATAAATGTCTAATCACTACGCTCTACACCTGAAATTAATACAAATTATTTGTCAACTATAAGTGAAAAGTAAAACAACAACAAAAAAAAAACAACCTAGAACTGCAAAATGATCCATCAACTTCTCTCATAGGTATACTGTCAAAGAAAAATAAAAACACATTTGAACAACAATAACAAAAAGTTCCTCAACCAAATGCTTGAAGGGTTTAGAAAAAGTAAAAAGAAAAAGCGGGGGATGCTATAAGGGATCTTTGATGTTGAAGAGTTAGACCCAGAACTTAGGCAAAAAAAAAAAGAAAGAAAGAAAAACTATTACAATTCCAAAACCCAATGCAACTGTTAATGGTTTGTTTGGTTTTTTTACTTTACATATTTTTTTTTCACAGCAAAATAAAACGCACTTGCCATACAATTTTGGGCCTTAATTTTGCTCTTAAAAATATATACAACTATGAACATTTCACGTAAATTATATTTTCTAAAAAAAATGTATTATAATATTCAACCAACAAATGTACTCAGCCAGTAAATTACTCATTCCATAGCCGGACATTTAGGTTTTTCCAATGTTCACTATTTAAAAACAACCTTACCTCAACAAATACCTATGTGTATAGGTTTTGGTCGGGTATAATTTTTTTCCCCTTAGGATGGATTCCCTCAAATGTTTAAAGGGACATAAACATTTTAAAAGGAGTTTTCATGATTACCAAGTTGCTTTCCCACCAAATTGTGCAAATTTACACAGCATCAGCAAGTTATGTGTTTCCCTATACCCTTAATATGCTGGCTATTCCTAAGAAAAGAGAAAGATCACTATTAAGATTAAACAGGTTGTTTGGCAACTATCTAAAGAACCTTTGTTGTTTTTTAAGAACAACAAATGTCAATAGAAATGAGTAACTGCAATTTCCTCTATCAGCTAAAAATTGTCATTCGGGTGACAAAAAGAGAAGAACTGATTTGGAAGTGTAAATGTACAGTAACGACCAGCATTTGTAACTGCTTGCTGTGCACTGTTAATCATGCATGTAACAACTATGTGTCAAATCAATGTCAATTCATACTTTATTTGATTATAAAGCAAAACACTGCATATCTACTTGTTCTTTTGTAGCTGACCATCCTAACTCATATAAATTAAAAGACTAAGGGTGGACATTCAGATTCTGAGCTCTCCTCACTCTAGTTCTTGGCTCGGGGCACATTAGTGATAGCCAGATTAACCTGACTTCATCCTGTCTGCTGTTAGTGTGTTTATAAATGGTACCAGCAGAAGAATATATGCAAAGGAATGTTAATGTTACCTAGCCCAGCTACCTTTATCTGAGTCCAGAGAAACTACAGTCACTTGCTGACATTTTACTAACACTGTAGCAGTTAGTATAAAATCATTAAATTAAAAAAATGAATGAATGGGCCCTGGCTGGTGTGGCTCAGTGGACTGAGTGCCAGCCTGCAAACCAAAGAGTTGCTGATTCCATTCCCAGTCAGGGCACATGCAGGGGTTGTGGGCCAGGCCCCCGGTGGGGGGTAGGTGAGAGGCAGCCACACTCATGCAAACTCAGGCAAACACACTGGTGTTTCGCTCCCTCTTTCTCTCTCCTTTCCCCTCTGTCTAAACAAATAAATAAATAAAATTTTTTTAAAATGAGTAAGTGGATTTTGGTGTTTTAAGTTACAACCTTTAATATTATACATAAACATTCAGGTTACTTTGTGCCTACTATGATCACATTTATATTAAGTGTGTATGTGGGGGGTGTTGTATTTGACAGGTGATCTTATAAACAAATAGAATGTGAGAAGTAGGCATTATCTCAGAAAAAGTGGTATGGTGAAAGACCTGTATTTGGGAGACTCAACACCCCTTTGAAAAAAGGTTAGAAAACAGAGGAGGAGGGTGGGGTACAGGAGATAAGATGCTCTTTATTGAACCAAACCTTTCAAGCCTACATATCATACCTTCTCACAACTGGAGGCTATATGCCAAGATAAACTTCAATTCTAAAAACATGAGGACTTTTGCTATGGTTACTATTCAGAATCACAACCTGGAAAGTCAGTAATAATAACATTGTTTTTGCATTTTCAAGTTAGTCTTCAATCATAAAATGTAAAATACAACAGTCTCATAACATCCAACATTCAGGTACATTATAAATAATGCAATTCAGCATGCAAATAATAAAAATGTCATGCAATAGATGGCAGTTAAATTTACACTCAAGAATTCTCCCCCAAACCAAATAGACAATTTAGGCAAAATAAAATTACATATCACACAAAGGAACAAGACAAATGAGTGCCAAAAAGTTCACAAATAACTGCCAGGAACAACTTCTCTAGGAAAAAAAAAAAAAAAACAAAAAAACAACTAAAACAGAAAAGTCCAAGGAAAATGGGAAAATGCAAAGGTGGGATGGGAGGATTAAAAATGTCCAAACCAGCCCAGCTCTTCTACAATTAACACTGCTATCAGGTTCAGTTATACAGATACAATTTAGCATGTACTGCTTAGTATTTATTCTACATATGGTTGCTAGATTTGAGTTATTAGCGCAATCAAATTATTAATGTCCTTGGGTAAGTGCTAATTAAAGGGAGCATAATGAATCAAGTCAATCATCATCACTGACAGTACTACGTGTCAAATACATTCTATTTTCAAAAGAGAAAAAAAAACTAATTTTATTCCCTAGGATATATTTGTTGAATATGGAAGTCCAGTTCATAAAAGAACAAAATGGTGACGACCAAAGTAATTTGCTTAGGGTGAACTTTCTAGAGATAAAAGTGAGGGGAAAAATGTCAGAACCCTTAATAAAAACAACCTACATTAAATATACTTTACTCTTAATTAGTTTTAATGAATAAGGGAGAGTAACTTATTTCACTTGAAACCAAGTATCACAATGTATTTCCTTTTTAACGAGCAACAAATTTTATGGATTTGGAAACTGAAGATCTGAGAAAATTAAGTAATTTGAAGGGAAACAGGATTTTTTAACAGACTAATATATTCCAGTGCTGATAACATTCATAATAGAATGATCACCACAAAGAGTATTTAAGATGAAAACAATTCAAGTGATTTTATCCCCTCTGGAGATGGATACCATCTGGTCCAATCAACATTAAACACTGTTTGCAGAGAACAAATACTAGACATTCTTACTGAAAAACATTATTTCTAAAGCATACATTTATCAAAACAGAACCAAGCATTCCTAAGGTGGTTTTTGGGATTTCAAACTAAGAGCTTTTACATAATGAGACAAGCAGGAAGGAAACTTTGTTTTCCTTTGTGTAAGTCTTTATGACCAGCTCTTTACCGTCTCTGCACAGACACTTGGTCATCATGATTTCTTTTCTTCCTGTCTCTTCTTCCCATTTCAGTACTACTTCATGGGGAAGGTAGCAATATTAAGATTCTAGTTTCTTTTATTTTAACTTTTTTAAGAGAAATATTTATGGCCTAAAAGAGTAATTTATATCATATTTCTCAGACACTTAATGATTAATTCTCAATAAATATTCCTTGCAAATTATGGTGATAAAGACACTAAATCCCAACAGAAGGGATTTCTGGACTGCGTGATTCCAAGATTGAACCAACTGCAAAAATGGCAATTTTTATGTGCAAATGGAAATCAGAACCAAGAAAGGAACTCTGAAATCGTGGCAAGTACTGAGATGGGTTAGAATCTGAGCTCTTCCGGAAGCGTGTCCCTAGTTGACAGCTCATAAATTTCTTAAACTCTTTTCCACCTCTATCTCTGTAAGTAATTTCAAAAGAAATGTCTGATAATAGAAACATGTCTCATCATTCCTGCAAAAGCTTACCTACAAACACAAATACACCACTTTTGTTGTCAGCTCCCTCTTTAGGAGATATTCTCACATTCCAAATCTCAATGTGTACATTTCATGCTTTCTACTTTCTCTCAAATAGTTACATTTTTCTCTCAAGATTCAGAGAACATGCTACATACCTGATGTCAAGTTCTAATTGTCCTACAACTGATATAGATCATTGGCTTTCAAACTTTATTATGCCTAAGAATCACCCGGAGCACTTTGTGAAATGTGCATTCCTCAACCCATTCACTGTGCTCCACGTGATTCTGATGCAAGTGATCAAAAGGGTCCAAGTTTAGAATTCTGGTATAGGCAGTTCTTAAATCATGGCAGGATACAATCCTAGAAAAACTGCCATTAAGTCAAAATGTCATCAGTTGAGTCTCATTTCCCCTACAAATCATAATGTAAATAGTTAAATTTTATGAAGGGACTGGTGTTCACAGTTTTAGAGATGTGACTTAACATCATACTTTATCACCAGTACACTGCTGTATAAAGTATAAAGCTTTCTGAAAAATGCACAAAGAATAGTAATATAGTAAACAATTTTAAAGAACTTATGATAAATATCAGTCTATCATAGAAAAGGTTTTTTTTTAATATAATTCTTACTTTATTTTTCCTGCAATGTAGAACACCTCAACAGTTGGAATTTAGAAGGGTTTTTTCTCTGAGAACATAACCAACTTTAAGAAGACTTTTCATAATATGCAGACTCCTAGTTGGAAACAAGAAGACCTGAGGGTTCATTAACATCTCTAACTTCACCTTGCCCTATTTCACCTCAGCACAGGCTTGAACCACAGGATGCTGCTGAGCTCTTCAACTGTTTCTGATCTCCAGAAATAGCGGTTTTGTACGGTTCAACCTAAATAACTACCTTTACAATCCATCTACAAGCCATTACAATATATTGTCCATCCATGATCATTCATAATGTATCTTGTTTTAGTGTCCAAGGCCTCAAAACTCTGGCTTAAATATTGGCCAGAATTCTAAGGCAGAAAAAAGTTTGTTTCAGCGCAACAAATCCTTTCCATTTTGTCCAAAAAGGTACTACATAACAGTATCTAAACATGTGCATATATGTTATATATTTAACAATCACTAGGTCTCTACTTTTTCTACTTTATTAATCATTTTATCCTACTCAAAATAGTCTATGGATGCCCTTTGGATCTGCCTTCAATACCAGTTTACCAGTTAAAAACAAAAACAAAACAAGACCTATTAATTTCAGAGCTTCCAAGCAAGTTATTTTGCATCGGTTGGTTACATTCATTTCTTCTCTTTTCTCCTCCCTGCCTTTGCTGAACACATTTTCCAAGCTATTCCAGGCCAGAGAAGAGCAGTGAGGCTTGAAACCAGGAAACCTCCAACAGAGGGAAGAGCTCAGAGCTGGAGTGCAGGTGGGAACATCTCAGTCCACACTGGATCTGGGATCTAAGCTCATGTTTACACTCCCTCTATAAGGAATGGCAACTAGCTGGACCCTATAAGAATAACTGGAGTTTCAAAACCAAAATTGAGATGTCCTACTCTATTTCTTCTGTCTTCCCTTACACACAACTACCAAAATTATATTTTTTATACCCCATACCTCACCTTACTACTAAAGCATTCCAATAAATTTAAGCTGCAATTTCTAAAATTCGATCACTCCAGCATGATACTTTCAAAGCACTAATTCCATCTCATGTTAACAACCTGCACTTACCATTATTGCTGTCAACCTTTTCTACCATCCTATGCCCCATCCAACCCAAGTTTAGCCTCTTACGTTGTTTTGTTTTTTGCTTAATCCATCTCACATTTTCCTTGTAGTTTTTTCCTTTTCTTTTATGACAACACTTCTGTTTAGAAAACTTGGATGATCTCTCATTTATTTAATATTTTTAACAAATGACTTCAGTAATTTATTAATTATCCCCCAATAAAGACATTAGTAAGAATTCAGGTCATGGATACACATAATCAACTTGGATAATACTTATAAAAACATTCTGAAAAAATATGGAAAGGTTTTGAAATGCTAACTATAATTAGGACTAGTAACATTTAGCTAAGGATTCTGAATATATGTTATTAAATTAATGATATCTGAGAGTTTATGTTCCTGTGTACAATAATCTCATTGCAGAACAAATCAGAAAAATGATCTTCGAACAGTGAAACCCAAACCATCATTTACAAAGTGTTTCCCTGAGATGATTCTAACATATTTGAAAGAGTCAGAGAGTTAAAACCATGCAGTAACACATAGCTTTAAAATGGCAGTCCAGACATTTAAGGAAACATACAAAGTTCAACAGTTTGGACTGATACAAATTTCAAATGCATAAAAGGTTATTTTGAGAATATTAAAATAATTTGAGGCCTATTTACTTTACGAAAGTACTCACCTGACTCTTGCAAGTATCTATATACCAAGAAGTTGACCTCATCACTGCTTATACTCATCTTTATTCCCACTTAAACCATGAGGTCACAACACAGGATATAACCCTAAAAATAAAACAAAGTTAATTAAGTATTTTCTCAATATAATATTTTAAACAAAATGTAAACAATGTTGTAAAAACCATTTGATTTTATTAAAGAAAGAAAAAAATTCTATATTGCCTAATAATAATAAACCCTACAAATAAAGTTACTCCCAACAGTAATCAATTACATAACCCAAACATGGCTGGGTCTATTTTTCTGCAAGATAACATATTGACAAAAATGATTCGAAACTTATAAAAAGGCTTTAGCATCACACTTGAATGATTAAATCAAACAGCATAAATAGTTGGTCCTTTTTCTCTTTAACTATAAAAACAGTAAATTTTAAGCATCAAAATATTATTTATTTAAGAACGACTGATTTTAGACCACTGACTAAAGGGGAAAGAAGGTGAGCTTGTTTGTGTCTACATAATTTCGTGCGGTTTGAAGTCTCTATATAGTCAACATCTAACCTGCGATATGCAAGTTTCCAAAAGCTCTATGTATGTAAGGCAGAGAGGCTGGACTACAATTCTGCAAACTCAAATGATACTGTCTTACTGGATATATCCTTAAACCTTGAATTGGGAGGAAGGGAAAACCAGTAAACTAAGGCATAACAAACATGTCTAACTATACTTATCCATGCTCCTGTCACAGAAGGGATTTAAAGCAGTTGCAAGCAAACTTTTTGTGTTTGGGGCCAGAGAGTGAATGTGTTCAAGACTTTGCCAGCCATGCAGCCTCTGTCACTACTACTCAACTCTGTGACTGCAGCACAAAAGCAGCAGCAAACAAGTAAACAAATGAGTATGACTATGTTTCAATAACACATTATTTAGGGACACTGAAATTAGAATGTTACATGCATTTGTTGTGTCCCTTTTTTTTTTTTTTTAATTTCCAAGCACTTAAAAAATAACAAATAAAAAAATTCTTAGGTCTGGCCTAATAAAAGACCAGGCCTACAGGTTACAGTTTCTCAGTCCCTCGTTTACAAAAGATGTCTTAACATCTCGTATAAAAGGGTACCAAACATTATGGGTCTGTGCTGATTGTTCTGCCACCTCATGGATCCTTTACAATGGAGAGTTCACAGTACACTTTAAAATCACAAATTAACAGCCCTGACCACCACCGGTGTGGCTCAATTGGGTATCCTCCTGCAAAGCAAAAGGTCACCTGATCAATTCCCAATCAAAGCACATGCCCGGCTTGTGGGTTCAGTCATGGTTGGGGTGCACAGGAAAGGCAATGGGTCAGTTTCTCTCCCTCTCTTTTTCCTTCCCTTTCCCACTCTCTAAAGATAAATAAAATCTTTTTCAAAAAGTCACAAATGAACAAGCACTTGGGCAGACTACGAGGTGACAGGAACAGCTACTGCCCTAAATTGTGGAAAGAGTGGTGACTAAGCACTCATCAAGCTTGTATCTCAGAAAGCAAAAAAAAAGACAAGGAATTGCAACAATTTTCCAATGGACACACACAGAGGAAACCTTAACCAAATTTAGTAGTCTAAAAATATAGCTTAGGGAAAGTGTCACTGGTGTTTAGACCTGAAGGACAGGAGCAAAATGAGAACATGAAAGTTTGGGGGAGGAAGGCAGGGAATGGAAACAACTCAGTGAGTAGTAACAGTCAACAAAAGGGCGGGGTGAGGAGAAAGTAACAAACTATGAAGTAAGGCTTGAAACCCAGACAAAAACTGTGTTCTAAGGGGCCCTGAGAGAATCACCTAGAGAAAATTAATGGACTGACAAGATTTAAGCAGCATAGATGAATGACCTGATTTACATTTTTAAAAGATCCTGAATCAAATATGAAGAACAGACTGGACAGAAACTGGACTGGAAAAGAGGAGCAAAGAATTAGGAGGGTGTTGCAGAAATCTAGCAACAGACCGAAAAACCTCGACTGTGCCACTGGAGGTGGAGAGAAGTGCGGGGATTCCAAAGATATTGGACTCAAGGGTGGTTGGATACAGAGAGGAAAAGGCAAAATTCAAACTTCTTTTAGGACATCTGGATGGCTGGTATTTCCAGTTACTGAGATGAGAAACTATGGAGGAAGAGTAAAAACTATCTTGATGTAAAGAAAAAAGCACCTCTCCCCAAAAATATTACCTCAAAGAGTACAGTTAATCACCTGAATGTTCAACATACAGTATCCCCTGACCCATGAGGACATTCCAAGAATCTCAGTGCCTGAAACCACAGACAGTACTAAATGTTGCATATACCATACTACGATTGTTCCTATGTATGATAAAGTTTAATTTATCAATTAGGCACAGTAAGAGATTACTAACAATAAGTACTAATAAAGTTAAACGTTTACAACAATATGCTATATTAAAAGTTATCTCTCATTCCAGAAGATCACTTGCCAAAATGTTTGTGTAGACACTCAATACTTTCTAGCACATTACTTTTGATCAAAATATGTTTCTGCTCATGTCTTCCACCCAGAGTTAGTACCTTTTCTGTCTTTTTTCAATGAATATAACTAAATTAACTGTGATCATTTCACAATGTGTGTGTGCAAGTTATTATGTCGTATACCTGAAACTAACATAATGTTGTGTATGTTAATTATACCTCAAAAACCGGGGTGGGGGGATGGGGGGGGACACGACACACCACTTACAGTTGTACTAGTAGACATAAAATAAAGGTTCAGGTCAGCACTGTTTATAAGAAAGAAGAAAATGAACTACCTGACATACTACACAGCAAAATAACCCCCCCCCCACTTTAACATTGTAATCTAGACTAAAATTTACAAACTACTTAAGTGGTTTCATACTCAGAACATGGTTTAGTTTTTTACCTTTTTATTGAATATACTGGGATGACATTGTTTAATAGAATTATATAGGTTTCAGGTGTACAATTCTATAAAATACATCACCTATCTATTGTACTGTGCTTACCACCTCAAGTGAAGCCCCTTCCACCACCATTTATTCCCCCCCCAATCCCCTTTTCCTCTGGTGATCACCATACTACTGTCTGTATCTGTGTTCTGAAGGGGGGGGGGGGTTTGCTTCATTCTTTCACGTTTTTCACCCAGCCCCCCAACCACCCTCCCGTCTGACAACCATCAGTCTGTTCTCTGTAAGTCTGTTTCTATTTTGTTAGTTTATTTTGTTCATTCCACATTAGTGAGATTATATGGTATTTTTTTCTATGACTGGCTTATTTTACTTAGCCATAATATTCTCCAGGTCCATCCATGTTGTCACAAAAGGTATGATTTCCTTCTTTTTTTAAGACCAAGTATTATTCCATTGTGTAAATGTACCACATTTTTTATTCACTCAACAGCTGACACTTGGACTGCTTCCAAATCTTAGCTATTGTATATAACACTGCAATGAACACAGGAGTGCACATAATCTTTCAAACTAATGTTTTGGGTTTCTTCAGCTATATTCCCAGCGGTGGAACTGCTAGGTCACTAAGGTACTTCTGTCTTTAATTTTCTGAGGTATTTCCATACTGCTTTCCACAGTGGCTCCACCAGTCTGCACTCCCACCAACTGTGCACAAGTTTTCCCTCCTCGCTAGCACTTGTTTGATTTATTGATGATAGCCATTATTACAGGTTGTGAGGTGATATCTCAGTGGTTTTAACTTGCATTTCTCTGATGATTAGTGATGTTGAACATTTTTTCAAATGTTATTGGTCATCCATATGTTCACTTTGGAGACGTGTCTATTCAGGTCCTTTGTCCATTTTTTAATTGGACTGTTTTTTGGTGTTGATTTTTGTAAGTTCTTTATAAATTCTGGATATTAACCCTTCATCAGAGGTATCATTGGCAAATATGTTCTCCCATTCAGTGGGTGTTCTTTTCATTCTGGTGATGTTTTCCTTTGCTCTGTAAAGCTTTTTTAGTTTGATGTAGTCCTATTTGTTTATTTTTTCTTTTGTTTCCCTTGATCAAGGCAATATATCAGAAAAAAATATCACCATAAGAAATACCCCAGATTGTTTTCTTCTAGGACTTTTATGGTTTCAAGTCTAACATTTAATTCTTTAATCCATTTTGAGTTTATTCTTGTGTGTGGTGTAAGAAGGTGGTCTAGTTTCCTTTATTTGCTTAACTAAGCATTGACCACATACTGTAGCCGTAACTTCTGCAATATGAGATACAACAGCAAAACTAGCACAAATTTCTTTTCAAACCTCCTTTACAGTATCTTAAAGAGAAGCTACAGTCTTATGAAAGATCTTAGCAACCTTAGCATGTGATTTTTCTTTGCTTGTTACGTTGACAACTTTCACCTTTTCACTTAAAAAAGCCTTTACAACTTCTCGATGGCATATCTGAATTGCCAGCTGCTCTCTGGGGTGACTATGAAGTAAAATAAGTGTCACTTGAAAACAAGCACTGCTGTACCATGACAGTGGATCTGATAACCAAGGCGGCTACTAAAACGACCGACGGGCAGGCGGCATACACAGTGTGGAGACGTGGACAAAGGGAGGAGTCAAGGCTCAGGCAGGACAGATCGAGATGGCACGAGATTTTGTCATGCTACTCAGAATAGCATGCACTTCAAAATTTGTCAATTGTTCACTTCTAGAATTTTCCATTTAACATTTATTGTTAGACAAGTTTGACCATGGTTAACTCAAAGCATGGAAAGTGAAACCCCGAGTAATGGGGGACTGCTGCACTCACATCACCTGGGGGTAATGAACCAACCCACACACATGCCAGGCAGATGCATCTGTGAAGTGAGGCAGCGACCAGTGGAAAGTAAACACTACAATGGTCATGTAATATGTGAATAAAGGTTATGGGAAGGAAATGTACTAAAACACTTTTTCTGACCAATTTATTTTATTCACGCAGTGAGTACACTTTAAGCACTTCCCATGTTCCAATGCGCCAGGTATTCTGACAGATGCTAGAGATATGGCTAAATGAGGTAGACCAGGGCTAGACCTTGTGACTCTACAGGTTGCTGAGGAGAGTGAAAACAATTAATTCCAACTTAGATAAGGAAAATTACATAAAATTATGAGAGCACACACCCTGAGTCTGAGTGTTCAGGCAGGCAAAGTATGTAAAATGTAAGTGACCTACATACAAGGTTTCTGTAATAGGCACAGTTGAAGGAGCTAACATTGCTTTTAATGCAAAATACCTGAGGTATATGACATTACCTTTGCTCCCATCTGTAGGCACACTGCTTTCTCATTGACTTGCACGTTAAAGAAAGTGAGGTGAAAGAATGTGCACATTTACTGAGTGAGTGCTCCATGCTACAGATGGGGCCAGGCCCTATTAACATTCAGTTTCCTCTTCAGTGTCGTATTCCTCATTTTAAGGTAAGGGCACTGATATTAGAATAGCTTTTCTATACATGGATCTGTGTATACAGAAATGTTATTCAAACACTAAACTGACTGTCCTCGGTGTAGGAAAAAATGAAAACCCGTATGGAATGTATAATGTAGAATAATGTAACGACTATAAAGAATGAAAATCCTCAGCGCTGGAGGGTCCTTAAGGAGTGCTAATTCCAAGCTGTGGCCTAACGTGCTGAGGCCCCACGCTGTAGCACTGCACAGCTCACGCCGACTATGATGTGGACAGAGCTCCAGAGTGATCAGCCGGTCTCTGCAGTCACAGACCACTGCAGTACCCTGCTAAACAACAGCTTCTAAACCCACACAGAACCATGTAACAAAATTACTAGGTTCATTGGGGGTGAGTTCTCAATCTGCTGGGAAGCTAATTCACAGTTCAGCTGTTGCCCTGCAATCCACTGAGTTATCACAGAAACCTCTGTCTAACTGTCTTATTAAAACCAAGACACACGGTAAAAATACCAAATGATCATAACTAACAAAAAGAAAACAACAAAGTGTGCGTATGTGGAGGGGAACTGAAATATGAGGACAGAGATTAAATCAATCTATCCATTAGTGAAGTCATGGTATTTACTGTCATGTTGTGGGCTGCAGAGAATTCCTATGTTGAGCCCTTACTTCCAGTACCCCAGAATGTGTCTTTATTTGGTGATGGTACCTTTAAAGAGGTGATTATATTAAAATGAGGCCAAGAGAGTGGACCTTTAATGATATGAACGCAACCCAATAGGACTGGTGTCCTTGTAAGAGGAGGCAGACACATCAGGATGGATGTGCACAGAGGCCATGTGAGGAGATGGTGAGAAAGTGGCCATCTGCAAGTCAAGGAAAGAGGCCTCAAAAGGAACCACACCTGCTGGCACCTTGATTTTGACCTTCCAACTTCCAGAACTGTAAGAAAATAAATTTCTGTTGTTTAAGCCATCTAATCTGTGGTAATTGGTTATGGCAACCCTGGCAAACTGATACATACCCACCTTATACCACAAATTCTTAAAAGCTCTCTATTTGATCATTCATTAGAGATCTTTAAAAGTATTAAGTTCACAATTGCTAGGATGTGCCTTTCTGAGAATTTGCCTCTTTCTATCTTTAGGAACCCATCCTGTCCTGTGATTATCAAAGACTATGAGATTAGCAGAATACATTAACATTTCAAAATCTTCTGCTCCCCAAGGGCCCCTTGTTCTCATGCTCCTTCCATGAATCATTCTCAGGAACAGCAGCAAAAAGTGTATTACTCTTAATTTTCCAGATTAAAAATAATAATTCAAATTCTACCAATGTTAGGTAATAACACTTTGGTGTGTATAAAATATTGGGTACAATGAAGGAAGGTATATTTTAAGACTGAGCTTGAAGTCTTTGGCAATATAGCTTAAAATGTGCATAAAGTACATTCTCGATTTTTGCTATGCCAAATGTTATGAGGTTTCACAAAATTTTACTAAATGAAATCATGTTTACCAAATTAATTTTGCAAACTATAAAGTTACATCAAGATCTACAATCTGATATTCTCAAGAAGAAACACTAGACTCTAAATGAAACAAAGTTCAGCTTATTTTTTTATATAATACTAATCAAACTAAAAGCAAAAAACAGAATCAATTTGGCTGATTTCTTAAAGTATTAATAAACAATGGTGTATTTACTTTTTTGTGTATTAGCTCTGAAGTACAACTATGATTTATTTGTCAAACATTTTAAGGATATCTCTTCATGGCTGCCTGTAACATTAAGTCCAAAGAGAAGCCAAGAAGTGTATTTCCTTACAACAAAAAAGGGCTGCCATTTATAACATCAGAATAAATGCTGAGTTTAAACCATATTTTTAAATACCCAATCTCATTAGATAATTTTTACTCACACTATTAAAAAGGAGATAATATCCTTTTTAAATTAGTAAGTGTTTTAAGAGGCCATTTTTAATAATTTGAATATCATATCCCAGTAAAAAGTCTATATTCCCCTCCCCAATCCCCCGACCCAAGAGAAGTAAAGGCGCTTTAAACAAAAAGGTAGACAAGACAGTTTGCAAAGGTAAATGAGCAACACTGGCACTGGCTTTACCTTCCAAGTTTGGCACATGATCACCTTTTGGATAATTTTCTTAAGAGTGTGCCTGGCAATGTGTACATGTTCTATCAAAGGTAGTTTACTACTCTTTTTTTTAATTTAATTGTTATGGCCAATTTTTGTGCTGTGAGGATTTCTTCTTTTGGTTATTGTTGCTATTTGTTTTGTTATCAGATTAATGGTCACCAAAAATCCAATGTTGGTAAAATCGTAAGAATTTAAAGTATGATTATAACTTGGGAGGGATTAACTTCTAAATTGTTTTCCCTTCCTTTTTTCATTCTAATCCAGAGTTCTCAGATATAAATTAAAGACAACATGACAGATAATTTCTTTCACTTCTAAGCATCAATAATCCAAGTAAGTAAAAGTCTATAGGGTATTATTACGTATGAATCTCGCAGGCCAAAAGAGAATACCAGGTCATGTAGTGATTTGAAATAAAGTATTTTTAATAGGTTTATTCACAAAAGTGCATTCAAAGTTTTTAAAAACTATCAGAGCTCAGATGGATGTCTCCAAGAATTAGGGGAAGGGAAAATGAGCCCACCCCACTAAGAAACATTTAAGTACTTTTAGGTGTGATGCTTATAAGGACCAACTATTACTTATAAACAGTGACTTATATAAAGACATAGACAAATAGTATACCAAATCATTCATTCATTAGTAACAGACTTCTGAGAACAACCCACTGTTTCAACTGTGACTGAGGGATTTGCAAATTACAGCCTGTGTGTCAAATCCAACCCATCACCTATTTTTGTACAGCTCACCACACCTTGTGATTTTTACAAAACAAAAAATGGTGTTTACAGAACATTTGCTATTAATTTGATGCCAGGGAGCACTAATTTTGATTTTCAGTTAAGCAATTTTAAATCACAGCAAAACTCTCAAGACTGAGAACAGTAACTAGCAACCAATCCAAATCATCTTTGATGTGAGTTCAACTGACATTAGCTACAGCCCTATGTCTTTTTATATCCTAGAGGCCTCTGAGGAGCTGCCTCACAGCTCTAGATGTGAATTTGAACTTCCCAAACATGTAAAGAAATGGTTGTTTACACAGATGTCTTCCAAGATCCCTTTAAAATATAAGCCTATACGATTCAATACATATGTGTTGAATGGTTAAATAAAATTATAGTCAAGATATATTGACAGAGGAATGAACAAAGACAAAAAAGTTAGAACACTAGGGAAACCAAGAGGCCATATTCCTGGCACATTTTTTTTTTTCAATTATTGAGCAGAAATGAGTCCAGAACTTGAAATGATTGTCAGTGTGGGAAGGAAATGTCCAGAAATTCAAGTTAGGTATGAAAATAAAAACCAAGAAGCTAGTGCCTTCCTAATTAGAAAGAAAAGCTGAGTTTGTTTGAATGGGAACAAATGTAAGAAAAATAACAAAATTTCTCAATTAAAACAGACTTAATTCTAGCTTTGGAACAGATCGGAGGATATGGAGGACTGAAACAGCTAAAACTTTAAAAGGGATATTACATCAATGGATGAAAATTTTGCTTGAAACTGAGAAATTACAAGCAAAATAAAGAGAAAAAAATACCGAATATGACAAACTCAGAGTTATAACCTTTTTCTTTTGATTCCTCAAAAGAAAAGAAAAAACTAAGCAGACAAAATTAAGACTACTGAGCCCTAGTGAATCCAAACGAGTGTCCATGGACTGATTATATATACTTGGTAAATTCTTTACAAGAAGGGGAGAAGTAAAAATGTGCAGAGGATTGTTCTGCTGGCAGAAACGTGGGGATAATACAGATCAAGTGTCCAACGCTGGAGGAAAAACCTGTAAAGTAGAGATCAACGTTCATCCCCTCAATGGACAATTGCTGCTGTTCCAATCAGGTAAAGAGAATTTCAACCAAGTTTAATACTCAGATAACAGACTGATACACCCATGTGTACAAGGCAAACACATGCACGCACACACACACTAGCTATTGGAATATCTGAAAGAGAAAGGCAAAAAGCAAATGGAGTAGAAACTGATGACAGATGTGAACTGAAGTAGGCTTTCAAGTTCACTTTTTTTTAAAAAAAAAAAGGAAAAATCTACCATAGGTCAATTTACTATCCTATTAGATTTTGTTTAAAAAAGAAACAAACTAAAACTCAGTTAGGAACAAATCAAGTGCATCACTCCATAATCACACTGAGGTTCTGTCTCCTTCCTAAATAGTCTATAACCTGACTGGGTTGGATCAACTGCAAAGACAGATTTTCAGCAGTATCTTATTAAAAGGTACTTCTTTCATTTCATAGTAAATACATTTCACTGCTAACAATGTCCAAAGTGCTCAAAATTAAAAACCAGATTTATTATCTTTATCAAGCCCATAACATGTTTGATCACTTTTTTATTTAGTATAGAAATTAGGTCTCAAAGTTAGGCCTGTAGATCCATGGGTTTCTCAAGATTTTTTAAAAGGTGAAGTCAAAATTGTTTTTGTAATGTTATTAAGACATTACCTGCCTTTTTCATGTAAGTAACATTTACAATGATGTTATAAAGCGGGTAAAATCAAGGCAGGAAGAACACCTTACTCTCTTAGTAGTCATTATATTCTTCACCACCATGCATTCGAAAAAAAAAAAAATCCACAAAAATTCTTCACTGAAGAATTTCCCTGATGCAAGAAAAAAGAAAAAAAATGCTTACTTTATTAATGTCTTAATCCTCAAATAGGATACACATACTTTAATATCCTATGTAACAAAACATTCAGTACACATAAAAGCACTTTGTTGCATGCTAAAATGATGAGTCTCAAAGAAAAGCACTGTGCTATCTGAACTGAGAGCTGAACTGACCACTTTTTTTCATGGAATGTCACTTTTACTTAGAAGAACAACTGACAGAGTATGGTTTTTCAGACTGAGAATTTTGCAGGCATTTTATTACAAATAAAGTGAAACCATCACTTTATAGAAATTAACTAACAGTATGTGTTGGCAGGGGTAAAACTTAAGCTTTTAAGAGAAAATTAGTACTTGGAAATGTTACCAGCCATCATGAGTTTGATTGAGAGCCTCCCAATACTATACTCTAATGAGATCAATGGTAATATTAATGAGTCTGATTTTTAAATATTATATAATTGACACATGGAAGGCCTGCATAACCCAATGAATAAATATTTCCCCACTGACCAGTACAAAATTATGTATGAGAAACCATTCATTCAAAGTTCAAGAGAGACCAATGGATTTTAATGACTAGAATATAAAATGTTGGCTGACACAATTTGACATCTTGCATTACAACTAACCCTCAAGAAACTATCCACTTGTTGAAATTTGGTGTAGTATCAAAGAACATCATCCAAATTTATTGAAAAAATATGCATTTTGATTTGAAATATTTACAATTATTTATCTTTGCAGGGTCAGTTTTCATATATTTTGACAACACTAATGTATCTCCACATGTGACTACAGAAGCAAATGTGAGAACACAGCTGTCTCTTATGTGGCCAGAGATTAATAAAGATTTGAAAAATGTAAAACAATGCCACTCTTCTCATGAAAATTTTTCATTTTGGAAAACAGCTGTCTTTCATAAAATGTATTAGGGATGGGTTTACTGTAATGTTAAAATGTGTTAGTAATATAAAATTTCAGTTTAACTTTATGATACAGCCAATATCAATAGCTATAACCCACATAAACAAAAGTTCTTTGGAGTCATTATTAAATTAAGAATGTAACAAGGTACTAAAACCAAAATGTTTGAGGCCTGAGAGTCTAAAAATTGATTTCCTCTTGGCAATATTGGTGCTAATCTTTTTGGTAAAGTCCAAGAGTGTCCCTGAAGAATCAGACCTCTTAAACCACACTACTGTTCAGACTGTAGCATGACCTAAATCTTCAGTTTGACTTCTATTATATTCATGTTGAAATATATGTAAGGTATTCAGTAAATTTACACCTAATAAACAAAAAAAAAATACTTAAAATATATAACATCCTCATGCAAAAGTTCTAGTTTTGGTAAAACCTATGGAGTCTACCAACTAAAAGTTGGAGTGAAATTGACAAACTTTCTGACACTATGCCTCTGTAAATGGACTTCTAGATAATCCCACTTGATTCAATAATTTTACTGAGATTTAGTTTATCATTTAATCAACATTTACTGAGTGCTAATATGCCTGGTACTGTTCTAGTTCCTGAATACTGTAATAACACAGAACTCCATTAAGATAAAGAATGATGCTGTGAATAGGCTTCACAGGCAAATTTCAGATTGTGTGCCTTTCTACCAAATTCTACTATATAAAGCTGCAGAAAAGGTGTGGAGGCCGTGCCACAGAAGCACACTGCCACATCACATGTCCTTCTCTCACAGTGCAGCCCACACTGTCTGGCAGGTTTGCCCAGCCTCACCACCTGTGTTAACTGGTAAGGTTCCAAAGGGCTGCACTCTCTTTCCCACCAACTGAAACACAGAGCTGGTGTCTAACGGCCTTTATTTTCCAAAGAGAAGGCACTGAAAACTACACACAGTGGCAGCCATCTTCACCATATACATGAAAATAAAGAATGCAGGACTTGGGCACTATAAAATCCAGTCCATACATATTCAGTCTGTTAGCTACATCAGCAACACAGTGGACAGCTGAGCAACAAATCTGAAGTTCTTTACAGCCAGATTCCCTCCCAGGTTACACCTGGTACAAATTCCATACGTGCCCCACATTTACACTCTGAGGACTCAAAGGAACAGAGGAGATGCAGGGAGTCGAGGACATCCAGGGAATAGAAACACACCTGTGTTTAATAATGGCAAGTAACTGTTCCACAGTAATTTTGCTACTCCTACCCATATCAATAATTGTTGTGGATGTACTAGAGGAAATTCAAAATGGGGCTTCCATCCTTTTCAAATATTTGTATATAAAAGCTATTATTTGTCAGCTGGAGAAGCCTAGGCAGAATTGCTGAGTAAATGCAGTTCTTGCAAGGATTTCCCACCATCCCTTTCTCCAGACTATTACAGAGCACTCCAATCAATATCAACATCACTGAACATGCAACAGCCAGATGGTTTATGCCTCATGGTATGGTGCAAAAGGGAAAAGACGACTTCATCATGAAACCTAAAAATGAATTTAATCAAGCCTCTAACTACCACTTTACAGAAATTATAGGACTACAGTACAATGTGTTAGCAATACCACAAAGACGCAATTAGACAAATCCAGAACATGGGATATTCAACAGAATAAATGAATAAATGTCTTCTACCAGTAAGTGGAAGAAACTTCAATTTAGCAACCAAAAGCGGTGTGTAGACCTTACTTGGGTTCTGATTAAAACTATCTGAAAATGTCATTTGGGAGACAAAAAAATAATCATAATTCCCTTTACTGCTTCCAGTTTCTCCTAAGGCTTGTATCTTTTCCGGACCATTGTAACATGTGAAGTTGAGCCTGTTCTCTATATTAATGGGAAGGGTAAGGGAAGCTATATATAAGGATGAGGACAGTGAGTGTAAGACAATACAGCAACTCTTATTTCATATTTAGCAGGCAGCCTAGTCTTTTGATCCTTACTTTGTGTAAAGATCCCCATTTGACTATGGAATACTGGGCTCGACTCTGTTTTCTCTGAAAAGTCAACAGCTCCAGAGTGATAACCTGCTATGAGTTTATCCAGACATACTCCCAGAATTTTCATCAGAAACATACCATTTACTGTCAATTTGCTGATCAATTTACTGTTTCCCAAGTAAAGGTATTAGAATGGCCTTATTCCTTCAACATTAATGCAAACAGATGCCAGGTGCTCCATAAAGAGCTTTAACGAAACAAAACCCGAAGGCAGAACAGTGGTGTGCGGAAGCACTGGAGCTTCTCTTCCCACCCCTCCCAACCTCACGGCTTTCTCGGAGAAGGAAATTTAGAGAGAAGAGGATGCTGTGTAGTCAACTTCAGAATCGGTTTGATACATACTGAAAGTACTCCATTAAGTAATTAGCAGTAAACTTTTTTGAATACCATATGGCAATCAGATTTTAATCTTTGATTTATCTCAATCATGTAACTAAAAAGTACTCTTTTTTTGCAAAACAAATAGAAGGGAAAAAGTCCTTCAAGAGATATGAAGCTGTTTGGGCCACAAATCTAAAAAACACCCAACCTCAATTAAAACATCTACTGTTATAATAGCTTTATTGTAATAAAATGTTATACATAAAATATGTTACAATGAAACAGAGGAGAACCTCTACTCCTGTGCTAGATTCTGGTTACTTTATCAGGTATCACTGGGTTTATTCAGTGTGAAAGGCTTTAAATCTACTCTTGGCCAGCAGATAGGAGTCTGGAATTATTTCCCTGCTAGAACTAAAAGAATGTCCCTTCTTTTCCATTATGTAGTAGGAATGGGCTCACCTTGTTTTTCTGGGTTTTGTTTCTTTGGTCGTCCCTCCTTATACTAGTGGTAAAGAAAGATTTCAGGGCATTACTTACAACAACAACAAAAAAAGCAGCTAGAGGTATGGCAACAAATGAAAGCACTCTTTTCAAAATTAATTTTTTATTTATATAGAACATTAAACTAAAGAAACAATACTGGATTGAATAATGTGTAGGATAGGTAAGATTTTTCAAACACTGTGGTGACTCAACAAATACTCTAGGAATGACAAGTTATTCACATTCATTAAAGAAAAATGAAAGCTACTTAAGAGCAGACAGTTGATCATTATTATTTACTATTGTACTTGTGTCTAGAATATAGACTGACTCACAAAAGCACTCCATTATTATTTGCTGGAAGAAACAACAACAACAAAAAAAACCACCTCTTTTTTTTTAAACTAGTCAGAAGTATTTTGAAAGACCAAAAAATGATCTTCACTGATGACTAAAAGTCCATGGTCTTTCTCACCCATTCCCATCTTGATCTCCGTTACCTTCTCTATTTTTATAAGTTCTATCTCCATATATCTTTGGCCAAACATTAAATACAAAGAAAAAGATCCACACTCCAGTTCTAGATGACCGGGTTCTTGCTTAGTGTGATGTATCAAAATCACCTGAGGCATCTTTTTCAAACTAATGTCATGAACTTTGTGACAACTCTAAATGGTCTTAATTAAGTTTTAGCAACTAAGAGGTACAGCCCAAGCACGTGTATTTTTAAAAGTTCCTCAGGTCATACAAACTATGCCTTGCATCATGCCACATACTCTAAAATTTCTCTACCTTTAAATCCTGTAACTGTAAAACAAATCAAAGTATGTATACACTCTGCACACACATACAACTTTTAAGGCAAACTTCTTAAATCTCTGAGCTACCCAGTTCCTAACTGAACAGGTTTTCGTGATCACCTCAGTTACCCACACTTCTCAGTGCCCTCAAATACAACATCATCCTCCTGGACTATATCTGCTCTCCCTCCAATTTCATGTGAATCTAGTGATCAAACATTTCAACATCAGATGCTACGACCTTCGCATTCAGCCCAAGTAGTCCTGCCAATTCTTCCTGAGCATCTGTAACGTATGTAAAGTTCAAACAATGATGGTATCCAAAATCATTTTGCCCCTCTGAGCCATTTGACATTTTATTATGCTTTTAATTCCTTATCAAAATTTCCATGATGGATTTTCAAAAATTTTAATTTTCCTCAAGGACCTCATCTCATTGAAAGCCCCTCAATCAGTCAAAGGTCACTTTGCTTCTTTAGTAAAAGTAATCAGAACCTCCCTGACTTTTTGCTCACTTCAAAATCTTTATTTTTTATTCACCATACTATTTTTAAGGTTTTATTTATTTATTTTTGGAGAGATGGGAACGGAGAGGGGGAAACACCATGTACAAGAGAAACACTGATTGGTTGCCTCCTGCACACCCCCAACTGGGGAGTCAACCTGCAACCAGGCACGTGCCCTTACCGAGGAATCCAACCAGCAACCTTTTGGTTCGCAGGCTGGCATTCAATCCACTGAGGCACACCAGGCCAGGGCTATTCACCATATTTTGTGCTGACTTGCTGAAAAAGAAAAAATATATATAAAAAAGAAAAAAACTATCTCATATAATCTTCTGGGTCTTCTAGCTAAATCACTAATGCTTTGTAAAGGAACTGGATACAGCAACTGATGAAAACAGTAGCTTTTCTCTATTCTGGTAATAAGCACCTAAAAATACAGATGAGAAAATAAATATTCCATTTATAAGAGCAAAAAACAATTAAGTATTTACCAAGAAGTTAACAAAATAGGCACAGGATTCAGGTGAGTCAACATAACGTTCTACTGAAAGATACAAGACTTGAGCAAGGGAAAAGGATGGATTGCTGTGCAGACTTTTGCTGTCACAAGTGACTATCCATCTGAAAGAAAATAAAAGCGGGCCCCCATATTTTACTATAAAAAATAAATCATAGATGGACTTAGTACTTAAATATTTTGTACATGTGTGAATATACATGTACATGTATACATACTGCAGATATACATCGTAATTAAACATGTAATAATACATGTTTCACCTAGAGAGCTGGGGAAACATCTTTTTAACCAACACTAGAAACTCAAAAAGACAAAAAAGAGCCATATCTGAGTACATAAAGATTTACTAGTTATCAAGGAAATAACATGTCCAAGTAACAAAGACTAAAATTATACTCGTTAAAATATAAGAGATTTGATATTTCTGGCAGAAATATGAGGAAAGGTTATTCTCATTTACTGCAAATGGAAATGTGAAGCCCTTTTGAAAAACAATCTGACAACCTTTTCTTAAAAGTAAACACATTAGCCCCGTCTGGTGTGGCTCAGTGGTCTGAGTGCCAGCCTGCAAACCGAAAGGTCACTGGTTCAATTCCCAGTCAGGGCACACACCTGGGTTGTAGCCCAGGTCTCTGAGAGGCAACAGATCTACATTATCCCTCCCTCCCTTCCCTGCCTCTAAAAAATAAATAAATAAACTCTTGTTTTAAAAAAAGTAAAAATATTGGACTGGGTCATACATTTGCTCCTTTTTGTCAGGTTCAAATGATTAAACACTTAAAAATGCCATGTAGCCCTGGCTGGTGTAGCTCAGTGGATTGAGTACGGGCTGCGAACCAAAGTGTCGCAGGTTCAATTCCCAGTCACGGTACATGCCTGGGTTGCAGGCCATGACCCCAAGCAATCACATATTGATGTTTCTCTCCTTCTCCCTCTTTCTCCCTCCCTTCCCTCTCTAAAAATAAATAAATAAAATCTTTTTAAAAATGCCATGTAGTTCATCTAATGCACATAACTGTGCAAACTAGAGAAATGAAAGCACAAGTTCCTAAAGATGTTTATTTTAGCATCACTCTTTTTTAGTGTCCAAAAAAAAAAGTCTATTCAAGGGAGAGCACCAAAATAAGATTGTGATACACTGATGATATTCACGGATTATAAGACTTAAAGATAATAAACTGGTGAGGGGAACACTACAACAAGTATGATCACATTCATGCATTTAAAGCAAAAGAAATGTGCATTGTATAAAGAAAAAATATTTTTGTTGTTAGTTTTGCTTTTGATCTTATGGACTCTAAATAACTTTATTACTAATCACATCCAAATTCAAAAGGTTTTCATACTTAACTCCCAGGCCTTGCCATTTCCAGCATTTGTGAAGACCGAAAAGAACAGCCAACATTTAAACTTCCAACATTTGACTTCCTAACTCTGTCCTCTCTCCTCTCACTGGCTTTTCTTCCTGCCCTAGTATGTGTACAGCTGACTTCTTGGTAGCCCTTTAATCTTCACTCTTCTCTCCCACTATCGATTTCATCCACCCTGAAGAATTAGACAATGACCATGTAACACACACCTCCCAACCTATCCCTCCCCACAGATGGAGCCCTTTTGAAACACAATCTGACAACCTTTATTCCAGCTGACTGGGGCATAAATCCTCTTTACAGAATCTTATAACTCAGCATTATCTGGGAATATGTATGCCCTAGGACCCCAAATTTGTTTCTCTTCTTGCCCATAACTATCACTGATTCTACCATTTACCAACTTCAGTATCATGTTGGATTTAACTTCCTATCTCAGCTTTCATCTGCACTCTTTGATTCTATCTTCCATTACCTATCCAAAACCACTTTCAGCCATGCCTTCCCTTTCTACAGCTCCTATCACCAGTACTACAATAGTCTCAAAGTCTCCTAGTCACTTCCTTTTATCTTCTGACACCTAGACACAAAACATAACTCTGACTGTGTTATACATATTTTACTGCTACCTATTAGCTTCCACATTCACTCTAAACCTTTAAGCCAGGTATTTAAGTTCTCCAGTCTATGGTCTCAAAGTATCTATCTAGCCACACAGCACCTTCCTTAAATGTACCCTTCAGATGAAGACAGATGTTCCTTGACTTTTGATGGGGTTAGGATCCAATAAACCCATCATAAGGTGAAAATACTATTAAGTTGAAAATGCATTTCAATACACCCAACCTACTGAACATCATTATGTGCTCAGAAAACTTACATCAGTCTACAGTTGGGCAAAATCATCCCTCTGCCACGGTGCAGCATCACAGGTGTTTCAAGCCACATATTTATGGAGAAATATCAAATTCAAATTTCAAAGTACAGTTTCTACTGAAAGCCTCTGTTTTCACATCATTGTAAAGTTGAAAGTTTTTAACTTGAACAATCATAAACCAGGACCATCTGTATATCTGTATCATTCTAACATCCAACAAATTCCCACACTCCTGCTTTTTAGCTCTTTGTTCCAAATACAAGTGCTGAAATTCACCCATTCTTCTTCAAATGTCGTCTCCTTATAAGGCCTATTCAAATGCCAACATTAAAGATGGCTGCGTACTTTCCTTCTGTACCCCAAACACAGTATTTTCACTTTGTAAAATAGGTAGAATGTTTATGTTTTCTTTTGAAGGCTACTGCTTTTGCATAAATAAAAGTCATTTTAAATTCCCTGAGCTGCAGTTTTTTGTTCTGTTAAAAAAAAAAAAGTAAAATCTAATCTACAAACCTCATGGGTAGGCAGAAATGCATGAAAAAGCAGTTTATAATTTAAGTGTTAAAATTGTTATTGTATTACCTTTTATTATGCATATTTGTTTTTTCAACCACTACCAAACTATTAAACATTTAAAAGGCAGTCTGTTCTTTATAGCCTAACACCCAACACATAGTAGCTGTTCAAATATTTCTTTAAAACCTTCGTACGTCGTAAAATAACTCTCTGCTCCAGCATAAAAAATATAATCTAAGCACAATTTATATACCATTATGCCTTGATCAAAATAAAGCATCTAAAATAAGCCAGTCAGAGAAAGATAAATACCATATGATCTCACTCATATGTGGAATCTAATTAACAATCTGAACAAACAAGCAAAACAGAGACAAACTCATAGAGAGGTGGATGACAGCTAAGTGGAGAGGGGGTGGGGAGAGCTGGAGGGAGTGAGCAAAAAGGAAAAAGGACTTGTGGACATGGACAACAGTGTGGCAATGGCAGAAGAGAGTATGAGGGGACTAAATGGTAATGGGGAAAAATAAAAAATTTTTTAGAAAAAGCGTCTACAACCCTTCTCCCCACAGGCATCTCTTCAGGAAAACTACTATTACGTAACACATCTAGACCTCTGATTTAGTCCACCTGAAACACAGTTTAATGGTAGGTAGAGGGGGACCCTTTAGAATGGCTGATAAATAACTAAGTAGGTCAAAGTATTTGTTTGTGTGATTGTGATGGTGGTATTCTATCCAACCTAACAAATTTATCAAAGATCCATAGTTAAACATTAGTGCTTTAATTTACCATAAAATTCAGAAATTCTAAAGGCTAACATAATGGCTGTATCAGTGACATGAAACAACAGATTTTTTTTAAAAAGTAAATACATAAGAGAAGCATGTTAATTTTCATTAAGCTGAAAGATTTTTTCTCTTTTACAAAAGGAAAAATTAATTATGGACAATGATTACAAACATTTTTAAAAAATGGAAGAGAGAGTAGAAATGACTCTGGTCCTACAGAAATCTGTAAATAATAATGTAAGAGAACTTGGAAGTCTGTGAGTTACCACTGAAAACCATATAAGCCTGTAATAGCTTGTTAAAAAAGACAGCGACCTGCACCTGCTAGGGTGCTGTCTAAAGGACATGAAAACTACTTTTAAAGAGGCTATCACTAGCCAGAAATGGGACAATTTTTGAGAAAAATAGAGAAAAGTAACTCATCGATAGAGAAAAATAACTCAATGACCTCAAACACAAATGTGTTTAAATCCGTGAGGTTTTAAGATAAACCATTTTTATTGCAATTATGTCGTGCCGTTGGCTAGTATTTCTTGGCATTTTATTTCACAAAAAATTGCACTCATATCTGCTCTTAGATCTCCTATCTATACTCTCGTTCTTACTTGTAATTCATTTATAAAATCTAAAATTACAACTCTGCAAATCATTCCTGTTATAAATTTTAATCTACTATTGCTAACAGTGCCTGGAAAGGCTACCGTAGTCACTACTAAGGAACCTTCTTACTGAGAATTTAACTCAAAATTAATGGTCAAATGCCCAGAAGAAGTAGCAGCAAAATAAAAAGTCATGAGTAACTGGACTGTGTTATGCATCAAAACAGGTACAGACAAAAAAGGAAAATGAAGGGTTTGACAGGAATGATGAACAGCAGCTGATGAGAGAAGCAAACCACTTTGTGTGTTCATTTAACAACAACAAAAAAGCTCACCCTGTATGTGATGTTGCTGAGCTCCATAAACAAACATCGGGCAGCATGATGCAATAGAAAGAGTCCTGGACTGAGTCAGGAGGCCTCTGTTCTAGCCCAAGGCCTCAGTTTCCTCATCTGTAAAATGAGGGTGCTGAATTAGATAATCTGAAAGGGCTCCTCTAGCTTTAACGTTGAGGGATTCTATGAATTTAGGAAAAAGCAATAAAATGTAGGACTTTTGTTAACAGTGAAGTTTAACTGTTAACTTTGGAAACAGCAGGTGGAAAAACAGAGGAAAAGAATTTTCATAAAATTTTGAAATGCAAAAAGCAATTACCTTCTGACTCATAACTGCTGTAAAGGTTTTTATGCTATCCCAGCCTTAGTACCATTCTCTCACCTAAGATGGATTAGTTATGAGTGACCAAATTATGACCTGAAAAAAATGTATTCACCTTTGGCTAGCCAGACTGCTCGAGTCAACAGTACAGGAAACAGTACAGGAACACCTTTGGGCTAGTAATGATTTCACATGACAATGCATCTCATAACTGTCCTTGGCTAAGTAACTGAATCAAGAGTGAAATGACACACACAAAATTATTAAATTAAACAATTATTTAATATGCAATAAAGCAATAATTTTATTTGTGATATCCTTCTTTGCTAATGAGTGTATTTTTTCTATGCAATAATTTTTTCTGGTGAGGTCTCAAAACAGAACCTGGCTTCTGCTGACAACACAGCAACTGAAACAAATGATCCCCCTCCCCCAGTGACACACAGAAACATGGAAACGGGTGTCTGTGTCTGAGTTGCCATACTGACAGAAACCAAGCTTCTTATCAGTAACAAATAATAGAAATGCTCTGGTGCCTCAGAAAAAATGGTGATTTCCTAACTGTAATTTCCTAAATACAATTAGCTGCCTGGTTCTAGCTATTCCTCCAAGGTCTAACTGAATTGTAAGTTTTAAGTTCATAGGTCAGTTGATATTCTACTTTATACTTATTTATTTTTTGCTTATATTGATGCTAAGGTTCTGACCTGGCAGGCTTAAAATTCCAGGGACAAGAGAACCAATAAACATATCTCAATAACAAAAAAATCTATCAAAAGTCTATTCTATTAAAAGAAACAATAACTACATTTAAAAGACATAAAGAGTGGGCTGGAATGGGAGTAAAAGGGAGAAAACTGTACTTGAACAATGATTAAAATAAAATTTTAAAAAAGACATAAAGATATAATGAAACATTCAATAAAAAACTTGTTTTTAAAGCTTGTTTTATGCAAATTACCTAAGGGATTATAAAATAACTTGACATCCACACAATTTCATTAATTATTCATTTGAACATTTCACCTTGGCAATACAGTACCTAATATGTTATTCAGAATCACTAATAAAATTTCTCTGGTTGGTAGAAACAAAGGCAAAAATAAAACAGTCTTCATTGTAATGAAATTTGATCTTGGCTAGTCTAAAAATGTTTATGACATCCATGTGTGTCTGAGATACAAAGTGAAACAAATTTTTTCTTCATATTGAATATATTTTCCATTTTAATTTGGGTATTTTGATTCATCATCCTAATGAACTGATTAAAATAACCTTAAACTTAATGGCAAAAAACAGAATCAGGATAGATATGCAAAGCATACTTCAGGGCTCTATTTTGAGCACCAGCTGTTCTTAGCAGTTTTCTCCATGACTTTTCAGAGAGGCTTAAACATTACCTTACTAACTAATAAAGATACGTATGATAAGATAGTATTACTTGTGTTGTTTTCAGCCAATGATGCACAGTGTAAAACAAGTCCTGCAGAATGTAGGACTGAACTGGTCTTGGGTGAAACACTCTTCTCTAGGATGGCCTTGGCACTGAGATCAGCAGTTAAAGGAGAATGTGATGTTTAAAGTGACTAGTTGTCATGTCATGTGACACCCACCAGATTGTCCCTACTGAATTTCTATCTATAGAACATAAATACATTTGTAATTCTTTCCACCACTCATACAAATCACACAATTTTCTCAAAGACCAACACTCTAAAACATTGGTAATACAGAACTCCTGGAACAATACAAATGGCAAGAGCTGGGCACAACATAGCAGCCCATCTGCTTTGAGGAAGTTATAATACTTAGAAAAGGTGGTAATTCTTTTCATTAATGCAATATTACTAGGAAGATAAAAAAACCAAAGACCAAAATAAATCCAAATCTGACTATTTCAGGTTATTAGAAAAATACGAAGCCATTAAGGAATCAAGTGATTACACATACATTTTATTTTCTAAAATATATTAACTGCTTAGTTTTGTTGGAAGTTCTCATTTCAGGACTGGGGAAGAAAAACTGGCTATACAATTTTTAAGTGATTGAATTAATGGTTGAAATATCACATCTCATAATTACAATTTATATTTTAATTTTATTTTTTGCTCATTCTCGCCCACTTACAACTTATTCTGATGTGTACATTTTAAAAATTTAGCCTATCAGAATAGATTTCCTAAGAGTAAATTAAAGGAGAAAAAATGAATTACTGTTTTATAAAGGTTATAGTTAATATCGGATATTTTGTCCATGTTTTAATAGCACTGTGTTTGTGTCTCAGAACTTTATGAAAAAAACCCAAAATTTTGAAACAATGATTTTTGCTTTTCAACCCAACAACTCAGTAATATATTGTTAACCATATTCCCAAAATACAGATGATTTTTCAAAACAAATTCTAATCATCCAATCTGGCTAACAATTCCAGTATAAAAAATAAGCAATTGTCCTTCTCTGAAAAATGAATACATTACATTAAAAAAAAAAGTGTCCAAAGCTATACTTCATAAATGACAATTGGTCAACTAAAAAAAATGGAAAGAGAATCTAGTAATTTTCTCTAATAGCATTTTCAAAACTTGTTCAAAATAAGCAACCCCAGGGATTCCATCTCCCATTAATCATACTTGACTCTGAGCATATTCTAATTATGTATCCATTCCATCCCCTCAGCATACTCTAATTATGTATCCATTCCCTCAGAATTTATGTATTATAAATTATCTTAATGAGTCTTTGCTATGTCACTTTGAAGTAATCAAATTATCATGTGGATATGTTTTGTCTTACCTCTTTTATTGTTTATATTTCTGCATCATTCTGCACCCTACACTGTTCAGAGCTCCATGCACAGGCAGAGAAGTGGTAAACTCAAACTATTTTCAAATATAAAGAAATAATATCAAGTTTGATAAAAGCCACTGAAAACAACATATTAACAAGAAGAATCTGGTTTAGAGAAATATTACCTAGTAGTATCTTTATAATATTTTGCTATAAAAATTTACATACTGAAGAATTAAAAGAACTATACCAAAAATATGAACCCAGCCACCACCAAAGACCTTAAAATTAGCATTTCTTTGTATTGGTTTTGACACATCTATTAATTGGTCTCAATTTTTGGAGCATTTCAAAAGAAGCTGCAGACCTCAGTATAATTCTACCATATATTTTTCACCTTGCCTATCACTAACTATAGCAAAGTATTTAATATGGTTTTTCTTTAAAGAAAAAAAAAACTTTACACAAAATACAATGGATACATACTAGGTGTACCATTCAATGAGTTTTGACAAATGAATATGCTCAAGTAACCAAACTCCCTAACAGAACACAGGATATTATTACCACTGCCCTAAGAAGTTCCCAAGTGCCTTTTCCCACTCAATCCCTGTCCCCAAAACCCAGGCATCATTTCTAAGCCATGACAACTACTTTTTTTTTTGACAACACAATTTAGTTGTTTCCTCCACCCCATATTTTGAGCAGCTAAAATGTGCCTGTTGTTTTTTTAGGACATCGTATAAATGGAATTATACACTAATGTTCTGTTTTATGGATGGCTACTCAGCGTAGTGTTTTCAAAGTTTCTGCAGGCATTGATAAATAGTTTGCTCCTCTCCATTGCTCAGTAATATTCTGTTGTACTAATGTAGCACAGTTTACCTATTCTCATGCTGACAGACACCTAAACTGTTTCCGGGTTAGGGAACAACGCTGTATTTGGCAGCATTTAGACACAGTATTTGGTACCCTACTCTGTGGTTCTAGGATACCCTCCCTCTTCCTGCTGCTGACTCCTTACTCTGCAACTACTGTGTAGTTAGTTCTGAACTCCGCCTGATTTCCTCAAACCAGTGAGACTGCCAACAAGCCAGCAGGCGACTGTCCTCAGTCAAAACCATGAGGAAGCTCACCAAAGCCAGTCCAGTTTCTACTCATTTTTGCTTCTTCTACAGTGTCCTCATAATGGTTTTTGTTCATTTGTTATCCAGAGAGTGTGGTCATGGTTTGTAGATTTATCTGACAGGAGGCACTACTCCATTTTTTGAATTCTACCTTCCTGTTATTCTTCTGAGCATACTTGCTATAAAGACTGTAACTGACATACCTATTTGGGGCAGGGGTCCCTCAAAAGCTTGATTAAGTCAGTCCTTTCGATCCAAAAGAGCCAAACTAGACCAGGAAAAGATGCTTCTGGGTGCTGCTAAGTATGAAAGCTGAAGGACGGGAACCCTGTACTTCTGTGTATGAACCAGCAAAGCCCCAAGTTCATCCTAAGGTGTCTACGCAGAAACACACCCAAAGAAGCTAAGATTTCGAGAGCTAGAGATGTAAGTAAGCCACTGTGTACGTTCTACATTACTCCTGAGTGCTACCTGTGAGGTGAAAACCAAAGCAGCTTAGCAATAGCCTTGAAAAATGACCTAACATTGCAACCGCTGCCCACACTACAGTGAGACAGAACTTGTAGTCTCAACCCAACCATGCTGATCACCCGCTTTAATCAAAAGGAAAAATCATTCTCCCAAGAGGATATAATGAAAAATTACTCAACACACAACAATCATATACTAATCTGGATATGATCCAGGCATGAGAATTATCAAATACATTAAGGCAGCTACTTTATCCATCTTCCACAGGGTACAAGTATGCACTTGAAATAAAGTATAAAAATAAACAAATGGAAATTTTATAACTGAAAAATTAAGGGTGGGGAGAATGATTTAACGAGTTAATAAACATAAACAAAGGAGAGCAAACACTGAATAACTATCTTTCTGAATAAGAGAATGTAAGTAGGTAAGAAAAAATTCTAATTTCAATTAATTTTTCTCCTTATAGTTTGCTTCTTTAGTTCTTAACAGCAATGAAAAACACCCAGATATCTTAATCAAGATGCTTTAATCCCATTATTCCATCTCCTCCAGAGGTCCTGTGAAAGCTCTCATGATTCACCTTGGAAGAATATTCAGATTCTATATAATTTGTAGGACAGAATTTTTTTAAATGCTGAACTACAAATGAGGAGATCTGTTCAAGCCTTGGCTCCTGTAACTATGCGTGTGCGCACACACACACACACACACACTGTATGTTGGTGGTGGCAATGAGGTCTGCTCTGTTACATGGCAAGAAGATAGTGCAAAGTCTTTTTGAAATAAATATCCATCTTTACTATGGGTAGCACCAAAAACAAAAAAGGTAGATGGCTTATGAATTGTTTCAAAATAAATGCATTAACAAGTATTGATTTTTATGAAAGCCACTGTCAAAGAGACTCAGAGGTCAACTCAAAAAGGCTTCTTAGGCCAACACAATGTAAGCATCCATAAAATAAAGAGTAAAAACGACAATGCAATAAACATTTAAATCTACAAACTCATAATGACACCTTAAATAGTTCTCACTGGTCTACTTTTCCAGGATTCTAGGCAACAACTCAGTTCTTGAAAATTAGTAAAAAAGGAAAGAATCAAGTATTTCAGTGTGCCTCTCCTGTGGCAACTGTACCACAGGGCAAACCAAGCATCTAATGAGAGAATTTTGTTTGTAGAAAGGTTACAGATAATAAAGACTCGGCCCAACTACGATGTCAACATTCTGTACACTCATAGAAATAATGGATCAAGGAAATGGCCCACACTGACCACCTAGAATAACAAACAGACAACCAAACATTATGTGCTTCCTCATGGAACTACTTAGCACCACACCATCCCTCCCTCCCAAATAAAGCAAAAACGCCTGAATTAGATGAAACTTTTGCATCTACCAATTTACCAAAACATACAAGGTAAAGAGAGGCATTTTACTACAGGAATGCAGTTAATAAAATACTGAATGAAGAAACCTTATGGGTTGGGTTTTCTCTAAAGGAGAAAGATTTTTAATAAACAAAGAGCTAAATGCATAAGCTGCACATTTCAACCAAACATAATATATGAATTCTGTTGTGATGTTGTAAAAATATTATTTATGAGATGATGAGGAAACAAACTAAATGGATATATGGTGATATTAAGAGATTACTGTCATTACGTCCCAATCATTAGGATGTCCATTATTTAATAAAATAAAACTGAACAACCCATAGAAAATGGCAAGTATTGCCAAGAATGTAGAGAAATCAGAACCCATGTCCACTACTGTTGGGAATATACAATGGTGCAGCCACTTTGTAAAACAATATGGAGGTGCTTAAAAAGATTAAAACTACTACCATATGATACAGCAACCTCACTTCTGAGTATACAGCCAAAAGAATTGAAAGCAGGATCTGAAAGAGATACATGCACACCCATGTTCATCACAGCATCATTCACCACAGTCAAAGGTGTAAGCAACCCAAAAGTCCACTGACAACGAATAAAGGAAACATGACACATACATACAAAGTATTATTTGGCCTTTAGAAAGAGAGAAATGAAATCCTGTCATATGGTATAACATGCATGAACCTAGAGGACATTATGTTAAGTTATTCAAGCCAGGCACAAAGAAAAAATACTGTATGATTCCATTTATATGGGGTAGCTAAAGTAGACTCATAGCAATAAGCAGTGAACTGGTTGCTGCTAATGGTTGAGGGAGAGGGAGAATTGGGAGTGGCAGTTCAGTAGGTACAGAGTTTCAGTTTTGCAAGATGAAAAAGTTCTAGCAATCTGTTGTATAACAATGTAAATACAGTTAACACTACACATATGTGTACTAACTGCACACTTAAAATTGTTAAGATAAATTTTGTTTTTGCACTATAATTTTAAAAGTATATTTAAATTCCTTTTCAAATAAAAAATATTGCTAATTTTTAAAGTGTGATAATGGTGTGGTGGCACACATTTTTAAATAGTCCTTATCTTCCATAGATACATACTAAAACATTTATGAATGAAATCATGCACTTAAAGTGTTGGCTTCAAAATAATCAAGTGTGGAGGTGCCCCCCACAGGGGAATAGTAGCAAGATGGTTAATGAAAAACTGGTGACTACTGCAGCAAGGTGAGAGTTTATTAACCTATTCTCTCTACTTTCATGTACATTTGAAATTTTTCACAATATAAAGTTAAAGTAATAAACACACCTGTTGGCCAATGGGTTCTATTAATTCAATAAGGTAATTATAAAAAGGAGTACAAAACATTTTTATAGGAAGTAGCTGTAAATAATGACAATTTAAGGTGCAATTCAAGTTAAAATAACATACCTGGACAAGTGGTGAGTGGGATAAAAAACGAATGTTATGGATCCCTCATGGTTATTATATCAAGAGCGAAGCTGAGGGTGGGTGTGGGGGTACTAGAGTTAACTGTTCCCACAAAGCATTCCTTTATGGCATGTTCAGAGAACACACACAGCACAGGCATAATCCTAAACACTACAGCATTTCTCAGGTTCTCAGGAGAATCACCATATTGGACCAGTGTCTGTAAATTTACAAGTACTGCATGCCAGTGTGTAGAAGAAATGTCTTTCGTGTCCTCAGATGAATGCAAGCAAGTTTGTTGTTAATTTTGTCCTTCATCTCTAATACACACACATATATGGAACACTCATGAATAAACATACATTTCTGTGGTCATAACTTAGAAATGATTTTCAGGTATGTTCAACAAAATTGGCAAGTGTGAGATGATCTGATTTAAAACACAGTCTACGAGTTGTTTCCAAGACAAAGCAGCACACAGCCTATGTGAGCAGCACATTTCAAACTTCTCTTGAGGACAGGTGCATCACAGACACCAAAACCCTGTGCACCTGATGCTCAGAGCAGACGTGTCACGAATAGGTAAGACTCCAACAACTTAGTAAACTAACAGGTTTCAAATGTGAACTTCAAACAAAACACCAGAGGCAGATATTCCAAAAAGCCAAAGATGATTTACCATAGAGCTGCTTCTTACAATAGAAACTCTGTAGTGTTCCAAAAGAAAAAGAAAATAGTATATTTAATGAGTTAATGAGTCACCCAAGCACCCTAAAGAACCCAGCAAGTAATTCATAAATTAATTAAAAACCATGTAATACTTCAAGCTGGGTAAAGACAGAAAAAGATTCCTATTTTTCCCAACATTCCCCATGAGCTGCTGAAGGAGGGGGGAGGGGAGGGGACGGGGGAGAGAGCAGTAGTGGGGAGAGAAGGAGAGAGGGGACTGGAGGGGAGGGAGGTAGCGTGAGAGAGGTCATTACCCACCCTCCAACAAGAATTCAAAAGGTAGTTTAGACAAAGGAAATCCTCCCCTTATCAACATACTGACAAATCCATCTTTAAAATGAATCCTCTTCTAGGAATATTCCCACAGATAACTTATCTCACCCTGGTATCCAGGTTCTTGTTAATTTTTAGTTTTTATTTCATACTGATACATCTACTATCTCTCATAAACTTCTATCAACCTTAATCAGTTTCTATAGCTCCCTGATTTAATTTTTAAAGCAAAAATCTGATTAAGTAAAAATTATTTAAATTTTTGATGATGCACTATTTTGAAACAGATTTTGTTAAGTAATTAATTCTAAATAACAAAAAGTAAAATTATTTCTCCTGCTATTTACTGAGCTCCAAAATACGCAGCAATACAATTTAGGTAAGGAATTACTCTTTGTAAGGGAGAATCATTCTAATCTAAAATGAAAAGTGATGAGATCACTTAACCTATAGCTGGAGTAAACTTAATTTATTCCAATTCCATCATCGAATTTTATGAGTACTTGCCAAAAGTCATCCAAGACACATGCAAGAAAGAAAGCAAATTCTAACTCCTACAGAGTCCAGTGGTCTTTCTGCTATATAACACAGTGGACAGATTTTCATTCCACAAGGAAAGGCTTCTAAATGGTGAAACAGATAAAAATGTTTCTCCCAAAAATTATTCACTAGCTAAAAATAGGCAGAATTTCAGCCATTTAAATCCCCATTAAGTATAAATATTAGGATTAAATGCAACATGCAAAATTAGACTATTATAGTAAGATGACGGACAGACACACAAACTATTACTCCGCTAAAAACATTAAGTTCATCATGAAAATTCTATTCACATGTAATCTACCTGGTAAAATACAGGAATATCACTACATAATAATACTCTTCATCGGGATAACTATAACCAAGAGGTTTTAAAACCTATAGATAGTGGAAATATTCAAACTAAGGACTTGCCTTTTCATTTTTTAATACTAAATATTCAAAAAAATATGTTAAGTACCTCAAATTATATATTTTTAAAAAGCATTTCTTTAGGAACACATGTATATTTTGTGAGAAACTTTCAAAATCCTTAACAGAGTCTTTAAAATAAGTGAACGCTAAAAGGAGCAATGAAAGTACTCTAACATTCGGAGTGGGGAGAATTCTTACCATTGGCAGTGCATTGATGTGGGGATGTACAACTGAATATCCGGTGCCACCAATCACAAGTTGCTGTTGCTGATGCTGAGAAAAAGGAAAGTAAAATATTCAGTGTGCCCTAAGACAAATTCAGTTTAAAAGATTCTTCATGCCAAATTCTACATGCATGAAACAGTCTTCATTTATGTCTGTATGGTCTCCACCAGTGACTATGTTTCTCCCCCTAAGCAATTGTTATAAACAACAGCAGCAACTTCTGAGTGCATAACATGTGGCAGGCACTGAATCTTTGTAACATTCCTAACAGAGGGATGCAACGAACAAAACGAGACTCGAGAAATAAATTTGCACTAACTGACCCACATTCAACTTGACTTGGGCAAATATTACTGTAAAAGTGCCCAGTATGTTAATAATCTACAATTGTGAACCATGAAGAATGGTATTAAACTTATATTCTCTATATTCTGTTTAATAATAAAGAGAAATACATGACTGGTATCTAAAACCATTTCAATCAAAACTTACTAAACTTTAATCTCTTCAGAGTTTGCATTTTAGAGTTAATCCCGTCTTTTCTGCTAAGTCACAGCATATGACTTCCCATGAACCTCTTCTGTAAATATGCACACACCGGCGGTTTCCCGCACACCCTGTCAGCATGGAAACTGCGAGAGAGAATGGAGTCCACCATGTGCCAGGGCAGAGCACCATCTTCTGTCAAGCACAGGCTGATGCCACAGAGAGGGGCGCAGGAGCTGTACCTCAGACACTCACGTATGCTACAGTCAAGTCAGTCAGGAAACACTACGAAGATAACTGAGCAAATACACTGAATAACTGCAGACTCAATTTAGTCCCTTCAAGTTTGCTCCCTTCGGGTGTTATCTTTACTGAAACTTTCATTGGTGCTGCTTGCCAACTCCATGGCCATACAATGACTCTTGTGCTATTATGTATTTTAAGTGATAAGGAAATCTAGAAATTAAAGTAACATTTATTGACTCTGTCACAGACTTAGCTGAAATTACAGATGGCTGCATCAACATATAATATCCCACCAGCCTTTGATGTTTCAAGACAGAGGAAGGAGCCCCACAGGTTTTTGTTAGAAGACACTCATGAGGTAGCTGGCAGATCCTTTCTAACGCCTACTGAAGAAAGGTTCTGTAGATATCCTGATTTAGTTCCACTACAAATTAGATTACTGCTAGGCTGTTTACCTCACGGTCATTTGTTATGAACATCAATTATTTTACTATAAAATTTTCGTTAGTTTTTAAGCTATAAACCAGAGAGGGCAACTTGTTATCCAAAAACTGACAGATCACCCTTATCAGAAAGAAGTTTGGTCATACATTTATTCTACTTATTTATAAATAATTAATATATGCTACTGAATTATGTACATTGTGAAATACACAAAACCAATTTTTAAATAAAGGTCATTTATTTAGAAAGCTATAATACTGTTTTAAAACATTCTAGTTTCTTGACTTTTAAACGTCTTTTATGTCATGATGGTTTTGTATCATTATTAACTAAAATCCCCAAATACAATTTACTCTTTCAGCAAGGCTCGTCAATACCAAGAGTGAATGCATGCCTGTGTGTCAAGTATCTTTCTAGATAATCTCTACATTTTTTATCCATCTTCTAAAATGATCAGAACATGGCAGGGGAAAAACTCCTACTAGTTTGTATCAGGTCTACCATCTTCTTGTTTCCTATTCTTAGGAAAGAAGATTATTTCTCATACTCAGTTTCTTTGTAGCAATCTTTAAGTGATTAGTGTTATTTGTGGAGCTTGTTTAAAACTAGGTAATATAACCCATAAATCTACAGATTCAAACACAACTAAACTTACAGTATAGTAAGCTTACATATGAGGAGGAACCCCCCCAAAAGCTGGAATTTATTTAGAAAACTGTGTATGTTTAAACCTCAGTCACCTTCAAAGTACATTCCATCCGATGCAATACACTCATCAAGATGTTTTTCTACTGCTCAAAACAGTTTTTGAACTAGTTGATTTTGATGCCTTTTAGTGCTTCTGCTGCTTTTTGTTTCACATTTTTCACATCAGCAAAATGTTTCCCTTTGAGGACTTTTTTCATTACGGGAAACAAAAAGGTCACTGGGGCAAGATCAGGTAAATACAGAGGGTAGGGTATGGGGGTAAAGCTGTTTTGGGCAGGTGTGCTGGTAAGTCACCCATCATGAAATGGACAAGTGTGTTCAAAGAGTCTTCAAAAAAACTCACTAAGGCCGAATGCGGCCTCTCACAACAAGGCCAGCTGGTACACTGATACAGGTGGCTTCCCAGAACACTCACCTACTGGCGGAAGCCTGTGCTACAAAGGGACCAGCCCTCCAGAAGGTAATTCTGGGAGTTTTGGGCACCCCTCCCCCACCCTGTGCACAGCAATTCCTAGAAATGGAACAAGTGAATGGGCGTGCCACTGTGGCTTTGTGGGACACTCCGCCTTCTGAAAACCATTCTGTACCCTATGTTATACATAGCTTTGGCATTACAGGCAAATAAGGGCACAAATGTGAACATCTACACTGCAATAAAGAATTTTTAAATCTAAAATGAACATAAGTAGACTAATACAGCACTGTACCCCAATGGATACTTGTTTTCACCACTGGGATGTATTCATACACAACATACAAACTCACAGATCTACCTTTGAAAAAGATAAAATTAGATCATTCCAACTGTTAGACTTTTTCCTCCTCTTCCTGGTTGTCTTCTCTTAATTTACCATAGCCAGCGAATCTTTCTCTTATCACCCTCGTATGTGTCTCAAATCCCATTTTCTCTGTCTTTTCTCCACCCTTGTTTTCTTTATTCACTCACTTAACTTTTCCCATTAGACTGTGGCCCTTAAGAGAAAAATCACAACAGTGGTTTGATAAATGTTTAGGTAGTAAAATAAATATTTGATTCTAGGATTTGAAGGGTGAATTAATCCATGGAAAAGGATGTGTCAACAGGTCTGCCCATTTGTACATATAATACAATCTGGAACACTGAAGAACTGCTAAAGAAACAAACATGTGCAGGGTTGTATTTTGGATTCTATTTTACATATTTTTCTATTTGACTCACATACCTATGCACCAGCCATTGTGAGTGTATTTATAAAGCATGCCACACAATTCTTCATCTTATAAAATGAACATATGGATTTTAAAAGAGATAATTATGTATTTTACAAAAGAATTATAAAAGCCTAAGGCGTACTTAAGATAATCTGACAGAATGTACCGTGTTTTTCAGACTATAAGACGCACCCCCCTCCCAAATTTGGGGGGTGGGGTGTGTCTTATAGTCCAAATGTAGCTTACCTGTCTCACTGTGGTGATGGGCAAGGGGGGCAGCCTATGTTATTTATGTTATTAAGTACTTTACCACATTTTTTTGCTTCAAAATTTGTTTTCCTATTTTCCTCCTCTAAAACCTAGGTGCGTCTTATAGTCCGGTGCATCCTACAGTCTAAAAAACTTGGTATGTTAAAACCATTAGCACTGAAGTAATTCAAGTTGTCCAAAAACTAAAATCATGTGTATCCTTTGCACCTGCCTTTAACCTTGCTTGCTAAAAGACTCTCTACTCTCCTCAGAGCAGATCATCCTCTCTCCCTGTTCTCTGCACTCTGGCTGCCATGACATTGCTCATTCCTATGCCAGAAATGTGCTCCTACTGTGGTTCTGCCCACCAAGATTCAGCCCAAATGAGCTTCCTCCCTGGACTGTGCACTCCACCTTCTGGGGAAGAGAAATCTGCGTCTCTCTCACCACAACTCTGTAATGCCTTATTCTCTCATCATGCCTCCCCTTCTCAGTCTCCTGGAGACCAGGGACTCATCTGTTCATCTGGCTGACCCATCTCAGGACTAAGAATAGTGCCTTAAACATTTAGAGTTCTTAAGATATGTATGTTTATGAAGTGTAAAATCTACGCACAACAGAAATAAGTACATACATATTTGAAAATAAAACATAGTAGAGAATGAAGTGTAGCACAAATAAATCATATTGGTTAGGAAGAACTACAACTTTTTTTAATTTTAAAATTGCTTAGGAGAGCCTAGCTACACCAGGAACTGACCAATAAAGACTGACCTTTTGCCATCAAAACAAACAAAAAAACCACCTCACTGTCTTATATAAAATCAGCATAAAACTATCAACTAATTTGTTCTACATACATTAAACCTATGTGCTTGCTTTCTTGTAATGAAATAAATGTTTGTAGGTTTTGGTTTTATCTCCAAACAAAAAGCTTTGTTTTTGGAATCTGTATTTCAGAACATTTTACCTAAAATAAAAGAAGTTCTAATTTTAGAAAAGGCTTTAGGCATAAAACAGACACTGCTGACTCAGTAGTCATCTTCTAAAATCTACCATCTACACATAATTAGGATTGTTTAATATGCAAAAATCCTATAAAATAGTTCAATGGTATATTTTGACTGATCTTCAGAAATACTACCCTGAAGTCTTTAGGAGTAAACTTATTTGATTTGTAGATCTCTTTGAAAAGCTAATGAAGTATAGGCCCTTTTCCTGAGAAAAGGTACAAATAGAAAAGTTGTCTATAATTTACAGTTCCAACATAATCTATTACAGAACCTAATGGCCAGTAACAAATTCAAGAAGGTATACTTGGTATCCTTAAGAAATAAAAAGTTCAAATGAATTGTTTAGATTTGGAAAATCATCCCCCCAAATTAAAAGAAAAACATAATGATCCTACCATAACTAATGGGCTTTGAAACATTTCTTATTAAGTGAACTTGTAGGCAAAAAAAGTGTCACAGATAATGTCCAAACTAAATTGCTTAGCACACGATTAGAAGTAAAATAAACAGTGATTACCTTCAACTGGAACTAAAAAAAGAATGTATTTGAAAATAGAAGTTTCAATGGAATTTTCTCAATTCCATTGATCCATTTCACAAGTCTTTCATTAATGGCCTTCTTCAACATGGCAACCTCTAGTATCATACTATGTATTCATCAAAGCCTCTAAACTTGAGTCTAAAAGCATTATATACTGAACTCTCCTAAACCCCTTCTCAATTTCCATGGAATTACATTCATATAATATTCTAGCAGCCAGTGGAAAAAGGGAAGGGCTGTAACAGAAGGGATATTTTAAGGAAACTGACCCTGAGATCAGACTCAAAGGCAGAGTAGTCAGAGCAAACACAAGTTTACCATCACTGGCTATGATTTTCACTTTTCTTTGTTATTTAAGAAACTTAGGGAAAATGGACTTGAGTTGTATATTATAATTCCAATTTTCTAAAGATGGAATACACTCAAGACCACAAATCCAATTTAAAAACAATTTAAATATGCATTATAAAATAAATATGCACTCTCTAATTATATAGTTACTACTTCAGTTGAGTTAGTTTCATTGGTATCATCACATGTACTTGAATTTTGTTAGATTTATACAAAAAACTATTGTACAGGAATAAAACAAAAAACTATGAAGTACCCCAAAATTTGTCTGTCAAAGAGTAACCCATGCAATTAAAGACAATAAAAACTACAAATTCTCTTATACTAAAAGCCACAAACTTTTTAAAATTAAAGATTGATTTGGGCAGTATCAAATGTTATTAAAAATCAAATTGATTTTTTAGGCGCTAACAGCTACAGAACAAAAGTTTCCAGTTCACTAACTTTTGATGACAGAGAACTGAACATGAGAAGTCATAGACCCAAACTTTAGTTGTGATACTACAAAGACGAAAAACACACTTGTCAGTTACTTAAAAAGTGGTACATCAACAAACTACTTTCTTCTCTTCCGAAAAACTGTTACTAAATTAATGGTGCATCCAATTTATGATGCCTTAGAAATGTGACAGATAGAAGATTGTTTTCTTCTTAACACAAAACTAATAGCAGCTAACCTTTTATTTTTTTTTTTAAGTAGCCTGGGAGAAAGAAACAAGTACTGGTGTGATGGGAGGCAGTAAACAGTGTAAGGATGTAAGAAATAATAGGATGGAAAAACAAACTTTGCTTTCTCCAAATTTGCCCAAGACCACATAAACAATGCCTTGCTACTTAACAAAAGAAAAACTGACATAATTCCTTGATGGTACTAGGTTTCTCACTCTTCCCAAGGGCCGAAATTTGATTCAAGATACCAAAATTGAGTAGCTAATTAGGCTAGGACGACACAAAAACTATCCTGGTGAACAAAACACTCTGGACAGAAATGAAAACGGCTCTGCCGGGGATATTGGGTCTTTGGTTAAGTGTGTCCTACAGAAACACCTTTCCCGATTCTAACCTAACTGTGACAGTGGGTCCCTCACGCAGACTGAATTGATCTAGGGTGGAAATCTGCACATCGGGTGCATTTTTAAAGCTCCCCTCATGTGATTCCAATGGGGTTTAGGAACCACTGGAACCACGTAGCACAAAAGGGTTGGATGGGGAATTTTAATAGTCAGATTTAATTATTAATATATTAGGGTGATGTGGCCAAAAGATCACTTCTTTCAAATTCTAGCACTGCAAAGTGAGTGGCTCTCAGAACTTGAGTGGAAAACATACAACTGTATATTAAGTAAACTAAATGTTTTATTAATTTGATTTGAGGATTACCAATAAGAAACAAAAGATAAACTCAATCCTTCTTCCAAAAAGTGAATTAGAAAAGGAAGGACAGTAATAATGAGAGCATCTGAGATGGAAAGAGACCCAGTGAGACCATAAAACAGAGTTATGATAATAAAAGCACAAAAGGAGCATTGCTGGTACCTACATTTAGGTAAGGAGACATCTAACTCAACCAAATGAGGCTAAGCTATATGTGACAGAACGGTAATAAAAATCAACTTAACAAACCAATGAAAGTGTTCAAGTGAGAACCAGACCTGTCTCAGGTGAGGAAGTGATCATCATGGGACACAGAGGCTGCATGTGTGCCCCCGTGTGAGCCCCTGTGTGACTCCTTCCAATTCGGCACTCTGGAGCACTATCCCAGTGGGGCCACCAGTAGCATCTATGGCACCTTCATGCAAATTAGACTCCATAAGGGCAAATTGGGGGGTGGGGAGAGAGAAGAGAGGGAGAGGGAGAAAGGATATATTACAGTACCCAAGGGGCTCACAGTCTGAACTGTGAAGCCAAACAGCTTGGATTTCACTCCAATTATTATTACTATAATAATAGTAATAGAAGTGAAAAGGAGCCCTTTCCTCCAAGACGACAGTCGCATACTAGAGAAATGGCTTGGCTGACAACACATGGCCTGAGTGTCGCACCTACTCGTCTGACTGTGCAGTGTCCATGCAAGACACAAACTGACTATTCGTATCCTGTTGTGCTATGCACTACTAGGACTGTGGTGTCCACTTTTTCTTTTGTGAGTTAATGTAACAGCATAACTACTCAAAAAAAAGATTAATCATCGATGCTACTTTTAATTATATTTGGAGTGTACCTGAACGCCGTAGTTACCCTGACTAGTGTGACCACACAGAGTAACAATGAACACTCCTAACCAATGTAACAACAGTGACAGCGAACACACCTGACCTCTCACTGAAGCAGAGAGCCTGTCAATCACACTTAAAAAACTAAGTCTTCAACTTTCACTTGGTAATAGAAAGGAGTAAGTTTCTTAACCTCTTTTTAAACTAAAAATATGACAGCAGATGATTAATAAAATGAATATTGTCATTCAGAAGTACTTTGCACACAAAGAGAAAAATTATATTTACATCAAGCTAGGTGTTGGGTCCAGAATTTTAATGTGTTATACTATTTCTATCTACTAATGAAAGAGATGAATCACTTGTCCGTGTCTTTACTAAGAGTGTTTCTTTACATATTTTCACATAAAAAATAAAAACTGGTTGCTTTGACTTCATATTTTTAAGAGTGTTTCTTTACATATTTTCACATTAAAAAAACTGGCTGCTTTGACTTCATATTTTTTAAATTGGTATAATCTACACACCACCAACAAATGTTTTAAAGTTTAAACACATTGTTCATTTAAATACCATGTTTAAAGTGGCTGTCAGAGATACTACATTCTTTTAAGAAATCAAGGATAGCCTGTCTTAACACAATTCATTCTAAGTATACAATAAAATATCTAAATGACATGTTCATAATTATAAAAAATGCCAAACTGTCACCTGATGGTGATTTGCCAAGTTGCTTTCAATTTAACTTTTCACCAAATTTAAAATGAAACATTTAAACCAGCAAATACAAACTGTGTTGTCTGCCTGATTCACTTGGGACACAAACACAGGGGGACAGAGGTTCGTTCTCCTTCCCATGCTCCTGTGACCCCGTGACCATTTCAGGGATCATGGAAAGAAAGAAGACAACCTTTCTTAAGTAATTATATACTCAATACAAAACACTACTCCTCTCCCTGCTCACCACCCAAATTATAATAAAGAAGAACACAACTATTTCTTCTTACTTGTCAGCCACCCCTATGCAATGATCTGCAGGTTGGCAAGCTATGGCCAGAAAGTATGTTTGGGTTTGCAGGCCATGTGGTCTCTACCAAAGAGACTCAACTCTGATACTGTAGTGCAAAGCAGCCAGAGACAATATGCAATTGAATAGGCAGTACTGTTTCAAAAAAAAAAAAACTTTATTCACAAACACACAAAAAATGACAACAGACAGTACTTTGTTGGCCATTAATTCCCAAAATCACTCAAACTTCTACAGATCCAAATGAAGTGCTTAAGTTAAATGAGGTGAAGATATTTAAAGAAAAAAGTAACAGACCAAGTTAAAAAAAAAAATTACTCAAGCATTCTCTACTAAAACTTTATAACCATTCTTTGGGCAGAAAATTTTCTAAAGCATTCAAACATTATGTGACACTATTTGTAATAATTAAGTTAAATTAAAAAAGTATTAAAATATTATTCTTTTGCCATTGTCAAACACTTAAAAGACACTAGAAGTAAAATGAAAAGAACAAAGGATTTCTACTCTTTCCATTTACAAATTCAGCTCTTTCACGTCATACCCATAGAATTATGAGGAAGTCCTCAGTGTCCTCTATAAAATGAAGCTATTATATAATACTGCACTCTGCAGAGATGCTATATTAGATGGATCAACAAAGAAAGAGTTCAACTATTGTTTTAAAAAGAGAGAGAAGACTATGATAAAACTGTAAGACTATGATAAAACTATAAATAAAAAGCACCAATCTTTTTACATATCTAAAGATGTTTTCTTACAGAATAAGTATCAGCTAATTATAATTGCTTACATAGCTTGAAAGTGCCCAAAAGGTTAATAATACAGTATTGAAAGATAAAAAATTTTGGCTCTAAGCAAAAAACTGTTGACTATGAGATTATAAAAATAACAATGGGAAGTATTTAAAAAAAAAAAAAGCACAGGCAACAAAGAAGGCACAGAAATAACAAAGTAGTCCTGGAAATGAATCCTCTTGGCCAGAACAAATGGAAGCTGCAAAAAATGTTGGCCAGAAATTTTGCCCATACCAACCAATGTTCACCAAGTAGTGGATGAAAAGAAATGTTGTTATGCGTATTTAAGCTTTCTGATATGATTAACAACTAGATACCAAAAGTCACTTCTATAATGTAAAGTATGACTATAAAAGATGTTTTCACATTTTCTAACAATCCTATATCATGCTATAATTAACAGATATAGGAATGAGGAAGTGAGTTATTTGTCATTCATTTTTAAAACAAATTTATGAATCTAGAGTCAAAATTACGTTTAAGGACTTCTGGCCAAGATGGAGGTGTAGGTAGACACACTGTGCCTCCTCGCACAACCAAAATAAGGACAACAATTTAGAAACAAAAAACAGCCAGTACTGACAGAAAATTGAACTGTATGGAAGTCCGGCAACCAAGGAGTTAAGGAAGACATATTCTTCCAGACCGGTAGGAGGGGTGGTCTAGTGGCTGGGTGGAGAGGCAAAGCGGTGGCTGGAGGACCCCAGGCAGTCCCACATTCGCGTGCAGATAAACCAGGCGAAACTGGGGAGTGTCTCAGTGCAGGGAAATAAAGCCTCAAAACACTGACTGAGAACACCTGTGGGGTTGAGGCACCAGGAGAGACTCCCAGCCTCGCAGGAGAGCTTGCTGGAGAGACCCACAGGATCCTAGAACGTACACAAACCCACCCACATGGGAATCAGCACCAGAAGGGCTCAGTTTGCTTGGGGGAAGTGGCAGACGGGACTGAAATCTGGCAGAGAGTGAAGCAAACAGCACTGTTCCTTCCCACATACAACGTCACAACCCAACCACTGGGTTGCCACACCCTGGTTAACACCTAAGGCTTTGCCCCTCACTACGTAACAGGTAAGTCAAAAAAAGGGGCCCAAACAAAAGAACAGATCAAAGCTCCAGAACAAATAAAACTAAGCGATGAAGAAATAGCCAACCTATTAAATGCACAGTTCAAAACACTGGTAATCAGGATGCTCACAGAATTGGTTGAGTTTGGTCGCAAATTAGATGAAAAAATGAAGACTACGCTAAGTGAAATAAAAGAAAATGTACAGGGAACCAATAGTGATGGGAACGAAACTGGGATTCAAATCAATGGAGTGGACCAGAAAGAAGAAAGAAAACATCCAATCAGAAAAGAATGAAGAAACAAGAATTCAAAAAAAAATGAGGGGAGGCTTAGGAACCTCCAGGACATCTTTAAACATTCCAACATTCGAATAATAAGGATACCAGAAGGAGAAGAGGAAGAGCAACAAGTGGAAAAGTTATTTCAACAAATAATAAAGGAGAACTTCCCCATTCTGCCAAAGGAAACAGACTTACAGGAAGCCCAAGAAGCTCAGAGAGTCCCAAAGAAGTTGGACCCAAAGAGAACACACCAAGGCACATCATAATTACATTACCCAAGAAGAAAGATAAGGAGAGAATCTTAAAAGCAGCAAAAGAAAAGGAGACAGTTACCTACAAAGGAGTGCCCATAAGACTGTCAGCTGATTTCTCAAAAGAGACCTTACAGGCAAGAAGGGGCTGGAAAGATGTATTCCAAGTCATGAAAGGCAAGGACCTACATCCAAGATTGCTCTATCCAGCAAAGCCTTCATTTAGAATGGAAGGGCAGATAAAGTGCTTCCCAGACAAGGTTAAGTTAAAGGAGTTCATCATCACCAAGCCCTTATTATATGAAATGTTAAAGGAACTTATCTAAGAAAAAGAAGATAAAAAACATGTATAGTAAAATGACAGCAAACTCACAATTATTAACCACACTTAAAATAAAAACAAAAACAAACTAAGCAAACAACTAGAACAGGAACAGAACCCCAGAAATGGAGATCACATGGGGGGTTAGCAACAGGGGTGAGGGAGAGAGGGGGAAAAGGTACAGAAAATAAGTAGCATAGATGGCAGGCAGAAAACAGACAGTGGGAGGGTAAGAATAGTATGGGAAATGTAGAAGCTAAAGAACTTATAAATTCGACACAAGGACATAAACTACAAGGGGAAATGTGGGTGGGGGGTGCAGAGTGGAGGGGAGTGAAAGGGGGAAAATGGAACAACTGCAATAACAATCAATACATTTTTTTAAAAATAAAATTATATTTAAAACAAAATGGTAATTTTCTTCTTTTCAGAGTTCTCTAATATCAAAGCAACCAAAGATTCCATCAACAACAAAGGACCTGCCTGGTATAAATGAACGATCTCCATTAGCAATGCATTAGTTACTCAAGAAAATGAAAACCAAGAAGAAAGCCAGATTCTTCTTCAGGAAGCCAGGATGCAATGTAATTTAAAGACTCTGTTTATCTTGCAACCAAGTTACCGTATATAGTAGGGTTTTTCTTTCCTTTTTTTTTTTTAACTGACTGCAAGATTTATCCTGCAATAGACAATAGATCTGTGGAGAGAAAGGAGAGAGAAAGAAGGAGGAAAAAAAGGAAGTTTCATTAATCTATTAAACATTGTTAGTATTAAAAGCTACCCTTTTACCAACAATAGAAGAAAATTTACTAAAATATATCAATAAATAAACACCTTTGACCTCCTGGAGTTTAAATTCCAGCAAAACTTAGAATCAGGTAGCATGTAGATGGTGTCAAGTGCTATGGAAAAAAGGAGAAGTCTGTATAGAGGGGGCAGACCCAGTTTGAGGGAAGAGGGAGGAGCTGGTGCCTCCAGGCTGCAATGATAAGTAGAATGGTCAGAGCTGGCAAAATATCAGGAAGATACTGTGTATTGTATGTTCTGTACTCAGGCAATCGTGCATTAAGACGTGCCGTATTTTGTCACCTTAGTGTCTGGAAACCGTTCCTAGAACATCCACATTCACAAAACAGGTCATACATGTTTCAATTACTCCTAATTTTTTTCTCTGAAATATCTGTTCTTGCCTATATCCCATATCTCCTGTATATTATAAAGCTTAAATTCCTAGGAGAGATATGAACTATTACAAATGGCAGGTTTATTTAAGTGTTTAGCATTGTAGTAATATGGAGGTCATCAGTAAAGTTATCAAATATTAAAGAGAAGATATGCTAAATAAGAGAAACTTTCATAATTGTTGCCCAGAGCCTTTTCAGTCAAACTACTTTGCATACAAGCATTCTTACAAAAAGCTTCGAACTTTCAAGACACATGATACTGAAAAGCAAGAAAGTACTACTGAAATGAAATGTCTGGTCACTTAAGCCCTACTACAGTTTAGACAACAGACTCAATGTTTAAAAATACAGCAAATGCTTATATTGTGCCTAGTACTACATATATTTATCTACCATTACTATCTTAAAATACCTAGTTATGTAAAAATAACAAAACACAAATGTAGATACATACCAACACTTCAAATCCCTAAGAACCTCTGATTTTGTCTGTTTTTTCCCATTGTATATTCAATATTCTTCAGTAGAGCAAACATAAAGAGGAGGAAAAGTAAAACCAGTTTGTGAAAATGCACAAAGCTACAACTATAAATATTGGCTGAACTTTTTTCAATACCTTCAACTGTAAACTCTTAGAAAAAAATAAGAGTATCTTTATAACTTGTAGATTCTAGCAAACCTAAAGCAAAATTCTGGATTCCAATGAGCACTACATAAGTCCAACAGAGGGGCGATTTGTGAAGGCAGAGGAGTGGCAACAAAATCTTACCTCTTCCTTACAACAGGGGAAACAACCCGGAAAGTGTCTTTCCCATTAAGAGGATGAAAATCTGTTGTGATTGTTCACTGGGCTCTCAAGCTCAAGTCCAGCTTAATCAATCAGATGAAAAGTACTACTACTTTGATGAGTCAAACTCAACTAGGAGGAACTCACAAAAATCTAAGTACGCCACACCTGTAACTTGTTTACTCAGAAGGATATAGGACAGGAAGGCTATCAGGGTAATTAGTAACTGGCCAGACAGGTCAGCAGAACATGCAATCCAGGAGTCTTTGCACATCTCCCTCCTACTACCACCATATGATCACTTAGGTATAAGGGGGCAAGAACTCACAGAGGGTGCAAAAGCTACCTTGGCCTAGAAACCCCAAGCTCCACAGAGGAACTAATATCATCTCATAAGAGTGTCATGGGCATAGCTTCCAAGGAACCCAAAGCATCAAGGAACATGCCCACTTATAAGACAGCAGCAAACCTTCCCACCAGGTATTCACTCCTACTCCAGATGCAGTTCATGCCCCATGTTGGCTGATAATATGAAAGACAGCTAAAATTTAAATCAAGGTCATTTAACTATATAAGGGGGAAACGTTTGCTGAACCCTTTCCTCAAAATACCCCTGGGTCCTCATTCCCATCTGCTGCAAAGATGCCAGAGTCCTGGGCCTATAACTTTGGCTTCTGGTTCATCTCCTATAAGAAATAACTGGGTATGACTAGATTGACCTCTGATATCCTTTGAAGTCTTTTAGAAAATAAAAAACAGGTTAACAAAAACATAGGCACTCAAAAGAAAGAAAATATCTCCTGATTTCTGAGAAATAAGGCAACATAGACAAAACCAAACTAAGCAGCATAGAAAACCTGTTTTGATGATCAAAAAGTTGAAGTTTAAAAAGAAGACTGTCTAGTCATAAAGAAATTGAGTCCCAGAGGTTAGATACTCTTACCAGAAGTAATAACTATTCAACTCCGCATTGCTTGTACACTTGGTATCATTTAGATCTCACAATAAGCATGTACAGTAGGTATTTATAGTCTCTGTTTCAAAACAAGTTAACTGAGGCTCAAAGAAGTTCCTAGAGCAAAATCAACACCTGATAAAAGGCAGAAAGCAGCCATCGGATGCCATGTTAAATTCTTAACCACTCTCATCCTCAAGATCTTCTGAGTTTCTCTTCAAAGCCTCTGTTTTCACCAAGTGTTTTCTTATTCCAACGTGGTAAATAGTATTTAAAGCAAGTATCACTTTACTTGGGAGGAAGAGATTTTTATCTATATTCTCTTACTGCAACAAGTTAAGATGGAGTCAATACAAGGACTGTGGGCAACTCCAGAGGACAGTGTAAATCTACCAACCAATAAGTGCTATTTTTGCTACCCACCCCCACCAGCTTCCAAATATCCTTTGCCCTAGAGTATTTCATATAACTATTTCTTGAAATACTGTGCAGATTTAACTGTTTTTAACAAAAGATATACACAGAAAAAAGGAACTTCATCTGATGGGAGTAAGGCTGAATTTATTAATTTAAATAATCATTATTCATAAGAAAACCTGAAATTTTAAAATGCATAAATCATCTTACTTTTGGAAGTTTACTAAGAAAAAAGTGTTGACCCTGGCTGGCATAGCTCAGTGGATTGAGTGTGGGCTGCAAACCAAAGTGTCGCAGGTTCGATTCCCAGCCAGGGTACATGCCTGGGTTGCAGGCCATAACCCCCAGCAACCGCACATTGATGTTTCTCTCTTTCTCCCTCCCTTCCCTCTCTAAAAAATAAATTAAAAAATAAAATAAAACAAAATCTTTAAAAAAAAAAAGAAAGAAAAAAGTGTTGGAAGACACAAAATCACAACAGCCATTCTGGAGCAAATATTGTGCTACAAATGGCTTAATTAATATTCACTACCCAAGTCAAAAGCCTGAGAATCATCCCTGACTCTTCCCTCTGTCTCCTTTGTCACCCATATCCACCACTAAATTCTGTCAATTCTTCTTCCTAAAGGCCTGTTGAATCCTCTTGTCCATACTCCTCAATCTCCTTCCCCCCAATTTTGATGAAGTCCAAAGCCCGTATTACTTGCAATAGCCATACATCCCAAAATTGATTATCTGAAAATTCAGCATTTTTAAATTTTGAAGTGAGAGAGGCAATGGTGGGTTTCTTTGTTGGGTCACTGCTTAGTTCTTCATTTACATGCGAACAGAAATCCCAATTCTGTTCAAAGCAACATGCCAGATAAATACTCTTTTTTTCCAGCCCTTGTTTCAGACAGAGGCCACCCTAGGAAAGAAGACAGTGGAGAAGAGGGGGCTTTTGCTTTCCTGAGAAGAGAAGACAGGCGCAGCACTTCCTCCTGTGAAGCGGGACGCTCCTGCAGCAGCGGTGTTCAACTGAGGCAGCAGTAAGCCTGATGGAATGCCCCACACTAAGGAACATAGAATCAAACAACAGCCACTTCCTGCCTCTGTTTATCTGATTTCTTTAAGAGTGGTCTCTTGTAACTTGAAGCCCAATGGACACCACTTTCCCTCTAGGAGTTCAGAACAGGCCTCTCCAAGAACTGCAGTTTCAGAATGTGGATTACTTTGAGCTGAAGGCAATCAAGACCCCAGGCCTCAGTAGAAAGTTTTACCCCTCCCTTGAAGAATTTCAATTAGAGGTCTTACCCATACCTATATGGCAGGATACACTATTAATTACTGATCATCTGCTCTTCCTATGTCTTGCAATGAATGACCTTCCTCCCCTCTCAAGCCCCAAGATACCTCACCTCATTCCGTAGTTCAGAATGCCAATATACCTCATTTTTACTTTCTGTCTTTGAACCGCTCATGTATGTGGGGTTCCCGTGCACATGTATGAAATGAAATTTAGTTATTCTGTCTAGTTAACCTGTCTCATGTAGATTTGTTAGACCACCATTAAGAACCTTGAAGGTAGAGAAAAGTTTTTCCCTTTCCCATAACCCCTTACAAGTCCCCAAAGCACTTCAAACTTACTGCATATAAAAACTTAATTCATCTCCCACTCAAAACTTGTTCTTCTTCTTATACTGATTGTCCACCTACGTGTATCGCTCCATTCTCCCACTCAACCAAGCTACAAATAATGGCTCTTTCTCCTCCTTCATTTCCTATAGCTATAGGAAATCAATCACCAAAATCCATTACATTCTGTCTCTAGGGTGCTACCTCACTATGCTGTGTCCTCCAACCCCCTCCCCCCCAATACCTTCATGACTTTGGATATGCTGTAAATCCTCTAGCTAAATTGCAGGTCATCTACATCCTACCTTAAGCTCTGTCACCACTGCAGACATTTGTTGTATATGCCTGTCCCCCTTCAATAAAAGGTATTTATCTTGATAGATTCCTTATTCAGCTTTATAATACCAGGTGTCTAGAACAAAACATGGCAAAATCTATCCCTCTCACAAAAAGGCTAGTGGTTAAAATACAGACCTTATCCACACAGGTATCATAAAAATCCATGAGAAAACTGTTGGGTTGCTTTTCACTCCCTCATAAAATCAATTTCAGGACGAACAATGACGAATGCAAACCATATCTGAAATTCAGAATACTGAAAGTGTACTTTTGTTCAAAAGGTAAATAAAAAGAACTAAGAGAAATTATTTAACAACCATGCTTATCTCTGAAATTCCATATGACCCCCAAACCCCTTCGCATAACTATCACATCTTGGTAAAACTTTTCTTTTTGTTAAAACATTTTAAAAGCATTTTAACACAGTGCTACTCTGTTACAAACAAAGGTGCAAATTTTAAAATGGTAATGGTTGCTTTTAAAAGGCATTTCCTTAGCTTTGCTCTTTTAGGGTATGTGGTTTGATTCTGATTCTATTGATGACCTTGGGCCAGAATAGAAGAACCGGGAAGGATGGCAAAGACCTGCATAAAAAAGAAGTATGAACAGCCTGCACTGAGAAAGATTTGAGAAATATCTCTATTTTTGGTATTTTCCTTCATTGTTCTAGACAAGAACTAAACAGACTATTCCTAAAACTCAGACAACTTACAGGCAGAGACTCCTTTTCTCATCAGTTTCTGACCCCAAGATCCTGGGAAGAAAGAAAAATTTGCCCTGCTGGGACCCTAAGACTGAAAGAAATAAAATGTGAAACAATATGGATGTCCCATACACATTTACTATCAGGAAGCTGTGCATTTTCAAACCTTACCGGTTCACTGGTAGCAACTGTGAAATGATATCCTTATCTCATACCTATCACTTTTTATTTCTTGCTTTCCCTTCTCCTAAAACTGAATAATTCATGCCCTTATTCTCCTCTAACCACATCAAATTCCTCACTTGTTCCCACAGGCATCTCATAATCCTAGCAGGCCATTTCATTGGTAAACCTTACAAAATGCAATGGCCAGAAACAAATGTCCAGTTCTTTACAACTGTTCAATTATATTAGTTCAGTCACTTATTAATTGCCTTCCATACAGTTTCATTCATTCTTTACCAGCAACTACACAGAACTAGAATAGAACTTCAAGAATACTGAGAGACTCTACCACGTACTGAGTCTATAACATTAGGCTGGTTATTCCAAACCTGTTTCCTCATCTGTAAAGTGAGGATATTAACGCTATCTACCCAGAGGGGATGTTGTTAGGGGAGCTAAGTGATACTGTAAGCATGGAACAGCAACTGAGGTTTAAAAAGCAACCATGGCAGCCGTTGCTATTTTACTGGATTTCCTGTGTGACGGGACACTGAGCTGACTTTTAATGGAACCACAGATGTGATACACTGTTAATATACCCAACCTCAATGTCTAGAATATTTTACTCTGTGTTTTCATGAATGTTTTTATTTTATAAAAACAAAAATGCAACTTTGTTTTTAAACAGACTACTATTAGCATTCTGAAAATAAGGTATCATTCCTAGATTAAATAGGGGATACAAAATAAGAGAAAAAAAGAGGATTACTGGAGAGGGAAGCAAGAGTGATTCAAAGATTTTTAGCCCCTGAGAAATAATACTCATTTTTAATTAACATTACAACCAATCTATATTGGGTATCGGATTAATCAAATTCCCATGTTTTAAAGAAATATCAGTCTACTATTACTATTCCTATTCCCTGGCTAAAACAGCAACACTGAATTCCAGAGAAGGATTTCCTTTCAGTGATAGCAAATAATGGGTAAATTTAATAAGGCTTCATTAAGCCTTCTCCATAATTATACAGTATTTTAAAACAGTATCTTTGTTTTGGTTTTGAATGTCATGTAGATTACTGAATTATTTGTGTAGTCTAAATTATTTTCCTTCTAAATAGTAGATCAAAATAATTTTAAAGTAGTGATGTGAAGTAACTCACAGTCTCGGGAACTTCCCTACCGACTGTGTAAACTCTCCATTCTCCCTGATGTTTGCTACCTTGGACAACTTAATATGCTCTATAAATTCTATTATCATGAACCTTCTCTGGTGTCCTAACAAGATGTTAGCAATGTGATTCAGTCTAACTTCAAATGCCACTAGCACAGTGACTAATTTTCAAATTTGAAAGCAAGTCAGTAAATCCCACTTGGAGCTTTAATAAATTCCGCTTTATTTCCATGTCACTGATTAGAAAATACAAAAAGTAAAACTGAAGATTTCATTCCAAGGGCAGAGAAGCAATACTGAAGAACAGAATGGGTTCAGCATAAGATGAGTTTATACGGAGAACCACTCAACTCTGACCCCATCAATTTGCCAATTTTCACACTGTGAAAGGTAGTGAGCTGTTAGCAACCAAGACTCTAGGGCCAATGGTTATACATCTCTGAAAAGTATATAAATTTTAACTTCTTTCTTTCCCATCCTTGTCCCATTTTGTCCACTGTTCTTACCCAGAGATTCAGAACACAGTTGTAGAATATTCAAGCCATGACTACTGTTAAGCCACATTCTAAGAAACTGGCTGCATTCCAAGACAATATAGAAGTTTTCTTTTTTCAAGAGCACTTCATTCATTTACTCATTCACTCACTCATCCACAGCCTATTTAAGAAACATGGACTTTTAGACTGTAAAGAGGGAAGGAATGGTCTAGTTATAACCACATTACTCATGCAAAAACTTCTGGAACTGTTTCAAGCTCCAAGACCCCAGGAAATTATCTTAATGGAGAATGACTTGGCAGAGGCTGGTTTCTCCTTGAAGCCCAACTCCACTTAGACATTATTCCTAGACTGAGATTAAATCTACAAGGAGAACACAGGGAATACCAGACTTTCATTCCAAGTATATCTAGAGTCACCCTATTGGCTAATTTGATCCATTTGTTGCCGTGTGTGTGTGTGTGTGTGTGTGCGCACACACACACACTCACAGTTCCTGGCACAGAGCTGCTAAAAACCCTTGTAATTTCCTAACAATAAGAGCACTGGGAATATCTTTCATTCTAATATTTGATCTTTGACCCTGTTTTCTGAAAAGATCTTCAACTCCTTGGAATTTGCAGGGTGGTAGGCAAGTGTCTTTTGTTCAGGTGTGGCAACTCTTGGTGGTCTCCTGGATAACTTCCAGGAGAGTGAGGTGGGGGCTGGTCACTAAAGACCAAGCCATGATTAGAAGCTTGGAATTTTCCACTCAACCACCACCCTCTCATCTCCAGGGAAGGGGAGAAGGACTGGAGACTGGGCTGAGAACTGACCATGCCTACATACCGAAGCCTCCATTAAAATTCCGTTAAGTCTGGAAGTTCAGAGAGCTTCTGGATAACTAAATACATGGAGGTACTGAGACAATGACTCACCCAGCTAGGGCATGAAGGCTTTGCACCTTCACACCCTCCCTTCCCCCACACTCTGCCCTACACATCTCTTCTACCTGGATGTTCATCTGTATCCCTTGTCTTATCCTTTCGTAAACTGGTAAGTGGTTCCCTGAGTTCTGTGAGCCATTCTACCAAATTATCAAACCCGAGGAGGGAATCATGGGAACTCTAATTTATTATAGCCAGTCACTCGAAGCAACAACCTAATACTTGCAATTGGCATCCGAAGTGAGGGCAGCCTTGTGGAACAGACCCTGTAACTTGGAGAATCAGATGCTAACTCCAAGCAGATAGAACTCCAAGCAGATAGTGTTATGAATAGAAATAAACTGACTTGTAGGACACCCAGATGGTGTTGCAAAGACTTAACTCATGTGGGGAAAAAACTATCATAAATTTGGTGATCAGAAGTACTTTGTGTGTGAGCAAAGGAAAACACAAGAATGCTTTTTTTCCAACAGTTACTAACATTTCTCCTGCACAATAAACTTCTTATCACATTCCCGTGTTTTCTTTATGTCAGTCTACAACAATATTCTTCCCCAGGGCATTATTCAAAGAACATATATCTCACTAAGACATTACCAGAGGCATTTTATTTAAGTTGAAGGAAGACACTAAATTGTGTCTTAAGCTAAAAGATCAAGGAAGACGTAAACATATAATGGTTAACCACCAAAAGAACCAAAGCATGACTTAAGATTGTTGTAGTGCTATGCTGAGAGTAGAGCGAGTAAAGCAACCCCATTTTTTTTCATTTTATTATATGCATTCATTGCATCCATGCATATTAAAAAATGCTGAAATTTCTGATTCCCTAGGTCACCCAGGGCCAGGAAACAAATTTCCTTTATGATTGTAATTAACATTAACTATACGTGCCTTTTGCACTTCCCCTTCATGGAGTATCTTCAGTGATTTTAAAAGGTTTAATGTAAGTTTAGATAGAAATGTTTTAAGTATGAAATTTTACTACATGAGATTTAAATTTCAGATAGTCATTAGTATAAAATAAATTTTTAAACTGCTGACTTTATTCTGTTAAAGGATGCTGTGTCCTTTCCAATTAAAGGCTAAGAATCTAGCCATGGTATTTTTATCCAAAGGCATGACTAGGTTTCTAGACAAAGTATGACTTGTCATACCCTTTCACTGATCAAAGCAAAGCTCAAAAACAAATGGGGAATGAGAAAGGGAGTAAAAAAAACTTTAAATGAATCTGTTTGTGAATTCTTTCATTAGGCTAATTGCGTGTTCTGTGGTGAAACACCACATTACCGTGTACTGAGTGCCTACTATACAGGCTGGGCAGCATTTCAGATATCAAGGGACAGAGCAGGAAAAAACTTCTTGAAGTTCAATTCCAGTGGGGGAGGACACACAAAATGAGTACATTGTCACATATGGGTTCTGGATTTTTAAGCCTACCTTTTATAAAATCAAGAGATACTTACACTTTATCACTGTAACCATTCAGATTCACTGACTGCATACACCAGAAAGCAATTCCAGAAAATGGGGTTTACTGAAAGCATTAACTCAGAAAAACCTGGCTAGTCAGGTTCTGAAAGAAAGCAAACACAGAAGTTGTATGGATCAAGAATACCCCTGCCTACCAAATTAAGTTTGTTCCTGGAACCTGTTTCAACAACTTGTGGTCAAATACAGTCCCACCTCTCTTATTTCTCCAATGAACAGCTGGATTCATATTAATCAGGACTTCCACTAATTTTATTTATAGATAGGTAAGTAAGTAGATATGAATGGCAGAAGGAAGATTATAAACCCTGAGGCAGAGTAATCTACAAAGAACAGTTACTCATACAGTTTTCTTCACTGCCACATGATAGGGTTGTTCAAGTTTGCTCTGAATAAACAATAGTCATTGACTGCATTGTGATAAGCAGCAGGTCTAGACCCCAGCTACAAATTTTGTGGACTGTTTTAGTTTATATTTGCACAACCATTTATTGTTCCTCCAAGATCAGCTGCCACACTCGAGTGGCTGGGTCTGCAGAAGTCGCAGAATCAACTGGCACACAGAAACATTCTAAAGAATTCTAAAGCCTCTACATTCCATATGTGGCCTGTATTTTAACTTAACCCATTTTTAAAATTTTTCTTAATTATTCAATTACAGCCCACATTCAATATATTAGTTGCAGTCGTATTGCATAGTGGTTAGACACATAACTTACAGAGTGACTCCCTGATAATAAGTCTAGTACCCATCTCACAACAGCTCAACTCCTTCCTGCCAAAAGCCTTCACTACTCCGACCAATCAGTGATGTTTCTCCTCTCTAAAGAACACCAGTAATATACCAGTCATTTCACACTGCTGGAAAATACAATCCTGGCAGGTTAAATACCTCACTCAAAAATCATACAACTAGCCAATGGCAAAGGCTGGACTATAATCCTGACCATCATTTCAATCCCCAAGGTTATTTGTTCTTCCAATCTCCTCTAAAATTTCCTATACTGATCTGACCACAACCCCCCTTCACATTTAAAAATTTCCCACAGACTATGAACACCGAAATATTTTATCCGGTCAACCTATCCTTCCCATCACAGGTCAAGTGCAATCTTATCCAATCAAATTTCTTTTTGACAGTTCTAACTCATATTGATTTTCCTCTTTTCCAGATTTACTCCATTTTAATCAAAATCACACAGTGTAGTGTCTTTTTACTCTGCATATATTATTTCAATCCCCCAAACAACTTGAAAAGAATATGTGTATTTCCCCTATTTTATGAATGATCCTAGATATTAATTTGCTTATGGTTACACAATCATTCCAGTAGCGGTGCCAGAAAGGGCTGCATTTTAAAACTATGTCACTATCTCCCAAGTCCACGCTGTTTAAATACAGTATACTATAATTTCTTCCTTCTCAACACACACACACAGAAAACTATGTGGAGATTACAGGAAAGCAATTCTTTATAACTAGAATTCAGGACTCATTCTTGACTCTTGGTTCAGAATTCTTTCAATTATAACCTACAGACTTTTCCTGTTACAGTAGTCCATCCTTTTCATCCCTTTAAAAACAAAGTTAACATAATTTGAATCTGTCCTGAGGAAACAAACCCAAACTGAGAAACTTTCTTTAAAACTGTCGATGTGAATGTTATAAAACACAAAGGAAGGCTAAGAAACTGTGCCAGAATATTCATGCATGACTGAATCCCATAGTAGGGCAAAACAATTGCTAGCAATGTCATCAGGAGAACTGGCAAAAGTTCAAATATAGGATATATTAAATAATAGTGTTGTATCAGTATTGTGACAATGCAGAATACAGTGGTGCCTCAGTACTCATCGTTAATTCATCTGACAAGTGCCGAGAAGGGGATGATTGATAAAGCATTTTCTCTTGCGAGTGGCGGCGTGACTCACAAGTTCCAGCAAGTGCGATGAGTGGCGAGCCAGCACCAAATGCTGAAACATTTTTTCTCCTCAAAATGTAACGAGTGCCAGATTTGACAAATTCTGAAACCAACAAGTACCGAGGTACCACCGTATACCTACATTTGATCACTACACTTAGGTTAGGTAACAGAATGTCCTCGTTCTTGAGAGATACAAGTACTGGGTTGGCCAAAAAGTTCATTTAGTTTTTTCCATAAGATGGCTCTAGTAGAGCTTAGTTTTCTTTAACTTCATTTGAAACAATTTTGTTAGATTGTATTGTGACAGCTGTCATATCAGTGTGCATTTAAAAAAAACTGTTGACTTTTTGTGTAGCCATTTTAAAATTGAACATGGAAGAAAATAGGCAACATTTCTGGCATATTATGATTATTTCAAGGAAAGTAAAAACGCAACTGAAATGCAAAAAAAGATTTGTGCAGCGCTTAGAGGAGGTCCTGTGACTGATTGAGCATATCTGAAGTGGCTTTTGAAGTTTTGTGCTGGAGATTTCTCGCTGGGCAATGCTCCATGGTCGGGCATACCAGTTGAAATTGAAGCAATCAAATGAGACATTAACTGAGAACAATCAACCTTCAACCATGCAGGAGACAGCTTACATACTGAAAACATGCAAATCAATAAAGTTATTGGTAAAAATGAAAAATGTGTCTTTTATTTTATGGAGAAAACCATATGGACTTCTTGGCCAACCCAATATTTAGAGGTAAAGGATACTGATGTGCACAATTTATTCTCAAATGGCTCAGCTACAATAATGACAAGATAAAAGATAATAGTGATAAAAGAGAGGTTAATACTAATGTAAAGCAAATGTGCAAAAAATGCTAAAAATTGGTGAATCTATGTAAAAGGTATGTGAGAGTTCAAATTTACAGAAAAAAACTGAAAAAATATATTGTTGAAAGAGGAATGGATAGGCATATAGATCAGAAAGTGCCAGACAGTAAATATTTAAGCTTTGAAGGCCATTAAAATCCCTGCCACAACTACTCAGTATTCGGTGTTGCTACTGTGGCACAAAGACAGCTGACAGACAATAATATAAACCAACGGACCAGATATGTTCCGATAAAACTTTATGTACAAAAGGCAGGCCCTAGTTTGCCGACCCATGGTGCTACCATGCTTGTTGGCAGTGTATTGATAACCACACTGGGAACATGAAATATTTCTATTATTCTTTACATACTTTGAAATTTTTCATGAAGTTTAAAAGTAAAACCTTTCACTGGGAAATCTTCCTGTATGTCACTTTTCCCTTCCAGAAAATATCCCAATTTGACTTTACACATCGTTCTTAGTCCAATTATTATCCTCCCTTCCAAACAATGTGCAATTTTTTTCAACAAGACTCAATTTACTTAGCTAGCATGCTACATGCATTAACTTTCTCTTTAAACTCCCTGAGGAAAAGGGTCTTATCTGGGGATGTGAATAAATTTGGTGGACTAACATTATGATGTAGCAAATTTCATCATTGGCTCTGAACTCAAGTCTGTCTTGGGCACATGGGAAATGAAACTTTCCCAACTCCACTGAGCCTGTTTGTTGTGAGGTAAAAAGAAGACAAGCCAGCTTTTTTACTGTATCATGCTTTTAGATTTTACAAGGTTTTCCTTAACTAAAGAAGTAAAATAAATCGACATAGTAACTAATTTAAGAACCACAGATTACTGGAAACCTAGAATAAGATAAGGCTTAAGGGCATTACAATACAAGAAGAACCCTCATCCCCATCCCACAGATGAAGAAATGAGGGTAATTCTAACATTCCAATTAATATGAAGACAAAACCATAACATGCATTAAAAAACACTATAGTATTAGTAAGAAAGTTTTATTCTTTTAGAACCTATAACTATAGTGTATCTGTCCATGTTGACAGGTTCACCAAAAGTCCGCTTCTAACAACTGTCAAATTTAGTTATTCCACACTATTGTGTCTACTAAGTAAAATACATTCTCTTAGGTACTCTGGGGTATACAACAATTCAAGTATTTCCTCCTCCTCTGAAGTAAGATATATAAAGACAGGTAACTGCTATATAAGACAAATGTGAACACTATAAGCCTGTGTCAAAGCATCTAGGAATGCAGGTAAGACTATTACTCCAGGTTGGGGTAATACAAGTGAGATGATAAAACAATGACAACAACAGGTACCCTGAAAAGTGCAAACTACTGCCCCAAAGCCCTTACTATTGTTAGGAGATCTGCCTCTACACAGGTGTCCATATTGTCTCCACACTGTCTAATTTGAACTCTTGTATACTTAAAGACAAGATCTCTTAAAGACAAGACCTGAAATATTAGGATCTAAAATACAGCAACCTCACCAACAGTGAAGTCACATTACTGGAAATTCAGTTTCGCTGAGCTAGCTTTCACGCAGCTATTACCGTCAAGTTTGAGAAAAAGCAGAGCTCTTGGATCAATGACTTCTGGCTGGCACAGCTAAATTGGGCAGTTGCAAAGAACAACAGGTTCTTTAAATAGTGGTAATAGCTGCAAAACAAAGCACAGGTTATCATCTTATGTGCAGAAAGGACTGATGGTCATATATCTTTCTTTTCCAGCTTATTCACAAATACCAAAAAATTACTGTTAACAATGTCTTGTCTTCCAATTCCAGTAGCATTTATATACAGTACAGACAATTCTAATCAAATGAACCCCTCTCTAAATTTAAAGAATAGGGCCAAGCCAAGTGAGCCCTAGGAAAACATACTACCATGCAGTATTTCCCCACATTCCATCCTGCACTGCACATACATGTCTTAATATCTGTGAGACAACTGTAAACTTTTAGGAAGTTCCGGTAGGGTCATGGATAAAAAAACCTGTGAAGAGTAGCAATCTTTACATGGTCCATTCAAAACCAGGCAAAAGGAAAGAATACCTTCATCATAAACTTTAATAATTTGTAATGTATAGTAACTTCAGGGAAAAACTCATACACATTAAAAACAACATTTTTACCTTTAGCACAAAGGAATACACATATTTTAAAAAATTAATTTAAGCCTTAAATAGTTTATAAAGACATCTTCACTTTGATTTGCACCAATTACCGATTGAGGCAATAACATCACAAAAAGAAAGCTTTTGTTTGAAGCCAACTGTTCTCAACAAGACCTAGGCTAAACTGAAAATGAGATTTTTAGAATACTCTTTTTTCTTAAAGATTTTATTTATTTATTTTTAGAGAAAGAGGAAGGGAGGGAGAAAATGAGGGAGAGAAACATCAACGTGTGGTCACCTCTCACACACCCCCTACTGGGAATCTGGCCTGCAACCCAGGCATGTGTCCTGACTAGGAATCGAACCTGTGACCCTTTGCTTCCAGGCCAGCACTCAGGCCATTCAGCCACACCAGCCAAGGCTTGAATAGTCTTAAAATGAGGAAAAGCCCCTAAAACTGAGCAAACAAGAGATATATGTATATTTAAAACCTGAAACATGCTAAGCTCAGAAGTTTTTCCCTACTCTATCTCACTTTAAAGAAATAGGAAATCAAATTATTTCTTTCACGTTCCCAAATCTACTTTGAGCAATATACTTTGAGAGCCTTATAAGCAAAACGTCCTCAAATTATTCTGTCTAAATGCTAGGGATTTAAATTTATTTGCCTCAATTCAGGTTTCTTCCAAACCTGAGAACGCGTAATTGTAAGGTACACCCTGCACAAAAGTACAAATATGCAGTGGTACATTTTCTCCTTTAAATAATATATTCTTTTGAAAACTTGTTTACAAAGTACATAATTTCCTGAATCAAGTAAGGGTAACTTTTAGGTTTTCCTGAAAGGATGACCATGAAATTTTATTTATACTATCACAATTTATATGTTCCTGAAATTTATGCAAGCATTCTTTAATCCACAATCTACAAAACACAGCCATGCGCAGATGTAATACTAGACTAATACTTCAATTTTTTAGTTTTCACCAAGTTTCACTTACTACAGTGCCTCATCCCCACTGCTGACTGTGTTCTCCAATGAAGTTAGAGAAGCCAAAAAGAAAAGAACTAACTCATGCAATGGGACCAGTTTTCAGGATAATACATAATAATGTTAGCTAAACAAAAACTTAAGTACTCCTCTCTTTTTTAAGATTTTATTTATTATTTTAAGACAGAGGGGTAGAGAGGGAGAGAAAAATCAATGTGTGGTTGCCATTCATGCACCCCCTGTTGGGGACCTGGCACACAACCCAGGAAAGTGCCCTGACTGGGAATAGAACCAGCAACCCTTTGGCACTCAATCCACTGAGCCACACCAGCAAGGGCAAAAACTGGAGTACTTCTATGACTTAATCCTTCAAGATAAGAACCTCCTACTTGCACTCATTTTCCGCTACTTGACAAAAGTCTGGAAAAGTATGAATCCTGAAGAGAAAACTCTTCACAAACATTAAAGCAAATTAGAATAGGAGAAAAGAAACCCTTCACTCCTTAGTTTTATGCAGAAACCCATTCTGTAATAACAAACCCATTCTTTTAATGACAAAATGATTCAACCTCTGCTTGAGCTCCTCCAATGATGAGTGTTTTCATGGGAGGGGAACCATTTCACTAAATTATTAGCTCTAATTGTTTCAGTTCTCTCTTTTCTAGGATTCAAATGTTAACTTCTACTTAGGGCCCCTAGAGCTACACAAAACAAACTTAACCTCTGTCCCAAATGAAAATCTTTAGATACTGCAATGACTTTCTCCCAGTCTTTCCCAACTATTCTATTTCCCATTTTAAAAATGTGTGATGTAACAATGACAAACTTGCTCCAGTTTGTGTTCTCCTGAAGATATTACTCCTGACATAGCTCACAGTGCTTTATTCACAGCCATTATTATTAAATACTCAATTTTTCTTATTTTTGACAACAGGGTGGGGGTAGTCGGTAAAATTCAAAATCTCTTCAACCACTAACAATATCTAGAAAGTATAGATACAAAAACTCATTAAAATCTCTCACTGTAACAAAGGGTGCTGGGACAACTGGATATCCACATGCAAAAGAAAAAGGTTAGAACCCTATTCATTCCATATAAAAATAATAATTCAAAATGGTTCACAGACCTAAGTGACTTTGGATTAAACAATGTTTTCCTAGATATGAGATGATTCCTAGATATGGTCGGGGTGCTGCTAAACATCTTCCAATGCATAAGACATCCCCACAGCAAAAAATTATTTGACTGAAATGTCAATAACACCAAGAAACTTTGCAAACTACTTTTGATATGTTCAATCCATCACAGCACCTTCTCCATATACTGCACAAATCTTTTTTTGTGTTTTGGTTGCATTCTAACCTTTCTTGAAATAATAAAGCATAATACACTGAGAAGGCATATTTTCTTCCATCTTCAATGTTAAAATGGCTGCAGAAAATTCACCAATTTCCATAAATTTTTTTAAATGCACACTGATATGACAGCTGTCACAATATAATCCAACGAGATTGTTTTAAATGAAGTTAAAGACAACTAAACACTATTAGAGCCATCATACAGAAAAAACTAAACAAACTTTTTGGACAACCCAGTAACTCCGATGAACCAAATTTTTCACTTGTATTACCCATAAGAAAGTGATTTGCCAGCTTGTAATAAGTTTAATAGGTGGCAACAGCTGGACAAATTTTCACATTCCTTAAGGTTCTTAGCCCAGGCTCTCCAAAAGTACTGCAGATGTGTTCAGTAAATAATTAGAATCAGTATCTTTGACTGTATCACTGGAAAAAAGAAAGCAGTTAAGTAGGTCAAGCTTTTATACAGAAATAATGTCAAAAGAAAATCCTTTTAAAATGGATAATATACTAAGTTACACTATTTAACAATTTAGGTACAGGTTCAGGAATAAGAACATTGAATTGGGACACTTAAAACCTACCTTCAACACTGACTTACAATATAACCCCTCAAGTTAGTCAACCAACCTACTCTGCTCAAAAAATTCATTCACTATTCCAAATTAGGCCACTTGCTTTTAAAGGTTAATCTGCCACAGAAATATTACAAGCATCATAGATAGGACCTGCTGCCCAAGTATTAATTATTCCCATGTTTTTATTTATATTAAAACTATGTTTTATGGCATGTAACAACCACACCACCACCAGACCAATATAAAAAGCCTCAACTTGTACATCTAGTTCCTACCAATTTCCTTGAAAGGAAGAATCACCCTTTTGTGGTATTTCCAACATTACAGAACACAGCAAAGAATTCAACAACACTTTTAAAATGGTTGAAGTTATCTGAAATTTTCCATATCATGAACTATAATCCTTCTATGATATTTCTACATAACTCCATTATGTCATCTTTCATCTGCCTGCCTACCCTTGGTGAACTGTGAACTCCTTCAAGGAAAAAAAGGGAGAGGAACCTAGCCTTATTTATACCCCAATACCTGACAGTACCTAATATGTAGTGGGTGCTCAAAAAATAAACTATTGTTGACTTGCATGATCTTACACACTCTTCTTCTGATAGGCTCATGAGACTACTAGTATCTCCATTTGGTAATTTAGGGAAGTAATGAGACCCACAGCAGCTCAAGGAACTCAAGTCATAAATACAAGAAAAACATTTCATATTTGGAACTCTAGTTAACCTATGGTGGAATCCAAGGTCATTAAAGACCATAAAGGGATTTCTGAAAATGAGGTCAATTTAAGATGTTTCCGGGGATTTTTTTGTTGTTATTGTTTAAACACACACAGGCAATCCTCATTATTTTGAACAGTAGATAGGACAACAAAATGATCAAGCAAAATGACCTTAACCAGTTGGAACTTTTCCATACTTTAAAACTGGCAAAACATTAAAAACTGCAAGTTAAAAGTGTGTAAGAAAGTAAAAATATAGTAAAACTAATATAGAAATGGGAACCCTTGTGAACTAAAGGGCTTTCCTTCTCTGTAAATAACTTATCCAGTAATTTGAACAGCACTTGTCTCCTCTAGTGGTGTAACTTATGCTACAGAGTGATCATCTTTTATATTTTATACATCTTGGGGAATTGTCACACTCTGAAGTTGGAACCGGCTTCTAAGATTTTTATCCCTTGCACTTTCAGTGTCATAAAATATCTCCGTGACAGTTCCATTAGTGTGAAGTTTTCTGCCAGAGTCACTTCCTCTGGGACATTATTATCCTTTTCATCACACCACTTTCCTCATTTGTCCCTAAAGTTTGCCTTCATTAAGCTCCTCTGAGTGCATATATAGAGTCTCTTGAAAAGTGGCAATGAGAACATTCTATTCTTCTAGAACTCCATTTACATTTTTATTCAAATTTCACTTTCAGAATCATCACTTTTAATTTCTCTATTGCACTTTCACTTCTACTGACACTAAGGTGTAGTTTAATAAAAGTTATGTGATGCTCAGAAGACAGTAGGCCTATTGAGAAAACAACTAATATAATGAAGGAAGTTTTTAATGGACATAAATATTAATCAGATTATCTACTTTTTTAAATCTTCATGCAGGAACCATCATATTCAAAATCAAAAGGCACAGCAAACTGTAAAAACAGCTGTAACTCATAACCCAGGTAAAGAATTCACTCCTTTAATACACAAATAAGTCCATAAGAAAATGATTTTCCATTCATGGATGTAGGTAATAAAGAGCTTAGAGAGAATAAAAATTTTGAAGGCAAACATGAAAAGATGCCTATAAAAATTTAAAGTCTGAAACATGGTAAGATTCTCTCTCCTCCTAAGAAAAATGCAAATTATGGTTTCACTGCGAACCATAACTTTTGGAAGAAGCTGGATGAGTCTCAGATATTATACTGAGCAAAAGAACACATATAAGAGGACACACACTATATGACTTGAAGAAACTATGGAAAAATGAATTGATGACGTAAGTCAGAATAATGGGCTACCTTTCCAGAGGCTGGGGATGGAGCAGTGACCGGGACAGTGGTTGCACAGGTGTGTTCCATTTGTGAAACTCACCAAGTTGTATTTTTGTGCCTTTTAATGTATTATGTATGTTATATAATGAAACACAAATCATTAGGATATACAAGATAGTATTTTTTCATCTACCAGTGTGGTGAAGAAATAAAATGCTGTAACACTCTGCAGTGGTAAACGCTAACTCTGCTGGTAGGCGTCTCCACTAGTACAACCACCACGGAGACAATCAGGCAGTGCAAGTTAAAAGTTCACAAATCCTTTCACAACAAAATCCCACTGTGGAGAATTTATCCTTCAAAATGTTTGCATACATGCAAAATACTGCATGTACCAAGTTAGTCGTTGCAGCATTAGCAATAGAAAAACAACCTATTATCCATCAATCGTGGCCTGATCAGTCAGAAAAAAAGAGAATGAAGAAACCCTTCAGGTACTGATAAGGGCATGATATAGTTTTAGAATAAAAGGGGGAAGGGAAAGAAAAGCAAAACAATATGTATAACATACTATTTTTTTAAGTTGAGAGAAAACATTACATATTTATTTAAATATAACAGAATCACTTCTTGGAGAACTCCTAGGAAAATGATAATACTGGTTGCTGCAAGGAGAAGCAAGTGGCTAGGGAGCAGATGTCAGATTTTTCAATGTATATACATTTGTACATTTTGAACTTGGAGTCGTACAAAATGTTCAAATGTTTAAAATGATTAAGTTAAAAATAAGTACCTGAAAGGGAAGCAAAAATAGAGATCCCATAAAGAGATGCTCAGAGCCTAGATTAAAGTAATTGCTAACAACTCCTCAGAGAAGTACTATGCGGCAATGCTTTAAAAAGAAAAGGGTACAATATTTTGGGTTAAATGTACTGGGAAATCAGTTAAATTACTGAGACTTAGTGTGAGGTCACTGACACAACAGCAAAAGGAAACTACATTTCAGAGAATAAAGAGAATTTATTTAGCAAAATAGGGGCATCCATTTCAACACATCTATTTGACTATTTCACATGAATCCAAATAAAAAAATGTTCAGTTCTAAATACACAGGGAGAAACGAACAAGATGAACCCCCGCCCCGCCCCCAAGAAGTTATGGTTAATGTCAGATGAGATTACCTGTAAGAGGCAGAAGTTTGAATGTATTCCCACTGCATGTTGAAAGGTTATGTTAGTGATTCACTGCCAGGTTCTTGCCATCTCCTGCTTCCACTATATGGTATAGTGAGAACTCTGATTTTGGAGTCCTCATGATCTAGGTCCAATCTACCTCTGCCAAGTGATTACTAAGAAAAGCCTTGAGTGTAGTACTCAACTCTGAGCCTCAGATTACAGTTCCTCAAAAAAGCAATAGTACTGTCCACCCTGTAGTGTCCACATAAAACTAGAGATACTGTATGTTAAAAAAAAAAGTTAATGTGATGTTTGGTGAATAAAAAGTGCTTCAAGGGTAGCTATTATTGCTTCATCTGTTTATAAAAAAATACAATACTTATTTTTACAGGAGACATTTCACAGAAAACACAAAAGGAGAAACTAGCGTATTTGCCTCATCATGAAGACGGTTCAAGAGGAGTCAAGGAAAGATGAAGGAATAAGAATCACCCTCAGTTTCACACCCATTCCTGATGATCACTCGCTGCCTCCTGACCTCACCACTATACAAAGTGCCTGCCCCTTCCCAAGATGCTTACATTCTAAACCTAAAAGTATGGGGGTGGGTAGCGGGGAACCTACATGGAAGGTACTTTTGGTCATTCTGAATATCCACCATCAATTTGTAAACACAGTAACAAAATCATTCACATCTTCCAACACAGACACAATTTCTGCAGTAGTAGACTTTACACTGTAGTAGAAAAAATAAATAAAAACGTAAACAAAAAGCATGGCTGAGGGTTCATTCCAACTGGCCTGAGTATATTCCTGAATATATTCCTGAGTATATACCTAAAACAGCACTTACTCTTGATCAAAGCACAAAACATACTGATAAATTATGCTGCTCTGAAATAAACCGTAGGTCCAATGACCTTAGGGCTGTTTGTACCAAAACACCATAGAGGGTGTGGGGTTAGAGAATAACGGCCAGAAAAGGAAGAAGGGACACATGAGCTAAAGTACAAATGAGAAGAATCCAAGCAACTGACAGTCGAAGGTAAGAGAGTCCCAAGCAAGGGTATGGGCTCAGGGGTGAAAACAAGTTTGACTTGCACAATAGCGAAGTGTGGCTACAGCCCAAGGAAGAACTAGTATAAAATTAAACCAGAGAAGTAGAAGGGGCCACATAAGAGAGGGCCTTATAAAGTTGGATTTCAACTAACCCAAGTTTTATTTCAACCTCACACAGCCCTAGGCCTGCACTCCAACCATTAAAATGCCTTCAGATTAAACTTTCTAATAGATGAATAACTTGTGTAACTTGACAACTTAATATAAATAAATCCCAAATCCTCAGGATGACATTACTTTTGCTTGTTAACTCTCTCCTATCACTTAGGAGTTTTTTTCAGGGTATGTGTCCCCACTCCCACCAGTATTTCCCCACCTTAGGTCACGTCCATGGGTCATACATGTAAGTTCTTTGGCTTCTCCATTTCCCATTCTATTCTTAACATACCCCTGTGTATTTTGTACTTATCATTTACGCTTCTTATTCCCTGTACCTTTTCCCCCACTCTCCCCCCACCACCTCCCCACTGGTAACCCTCCATATGATCTCTATTTCTGTGAATCTGTTCCTGTTCTAGTTGTTTGTTTAGTTCATTTTGGATTTTTTGTTGGGTTTTTTTTGGTTCAGTTGTTGACAGTTGTGATTTTGAGTCTTTACTGTTCTTATCTTTGATCTTCTTCTTCTTAGGTAAGTCCCTTCAACATTTCATATAATAAGGGCTTGGTGATGATGAACTCCTATCTAGGAAGCACTCGATCTGCCCTCCCATTCTAAATGATAGCTTTGCTGGATAGACTAATCTTGGGTGTATGGCCTTGCTTTTCATGACTTCTAATACTTCTTTCCAGCCCTTCTTGACTGCCAGATTTCTTTTGAGAAATCAGCTGATAGTCTTATGGGAACTTCTTTGTACGTAACTGTCTCCTTTTCTCTTGTTGCTTTTAAGATTCTCTCCTCTTTAATCTTGGGTAATGTGATTATGATGTGCCTTGGTGTGTGCTTCCTTAGACCCAACTTCTATGGGGCTCTCTGAGCCTCCTGGACTTGCATGTCTATGCCCTTCAGCAGATTGGGGAAGTTTTCCTTCATTATTTGTTCAAATAAGTTTTCAATTTCTTCCTCTTCCTCTTCCCCTCTGGATACCCCTATGATTCAGATGTTGAGACATCTGAAGTTGTCCCACAGGTTCCTAAGCCTCTCTCTGTCTCTCTTTTTTTAATTATTGTTTCTTCATTCTGTTCTGGTCGAATGTTTATTCCTTCCTTCTGTGCCAAACCGTTGATTTGAGTCCCGGTTTCCTTCCCTTCACTGTTGGTTCCCTGAACATTATCCTTCATTCCACTTCACATAGCCTTCACTTTTTCCTCTATTTTGTGACCATACTCAACCATTTCTGTGAGCATCCAGGTTACCAATGTTTTGAATTCTGTATCTGATAGGTTGGCTATCTTTTCATTGCTTAGTTGTATTTTTTCTGGAGCTTTGATATGTTCTTTCATTTGGGGCATGTTTCTTTGTCTCAGCACACCTGTTACATAGTAAGAGGTGGAGCCTTAGGTATTCACCAGGGTGGGGCAACCCACGTGGCTTCCTTGTGGTGCTGTATGTGGGGGAGGGGTGAGAGAGGGAACAATGTCGCTAACTCAGCTCTTTGCCAGCTTTCACTCACTTCCTCTGCTACCTACAAACTGGGTCCTTCTGGTGCTGATTCCTGGGTGGGTGGGCCTGCATACATTCTAGGACCCTGTGGGTCTCTCCAACGAACTGCCCTGTGAGACTGGAAGTTTCTCCTGCCTCTGCAACCCCCACAGGATTTTACAGCCAGAAGTTATGAGGCTTTATTTCCCCACACTGGAACCCTAGGTTGCACGGTCTGGCTCACTCCCCAGTTGTTTCTCCTGGTTTATCTGCACGGAAAGGTGGGACCACCAGGTCCTCCAGCCACCACCTTACCACAAGTCCTCTTTGCCCCAGCTGCCTGTCTCCACCCCTCCTACCAGTCTGGATGAATGTTTCTTCTTTAATTCCTTGGTTGTCAGACTTCCATACAGTCCATTTTCTGGAAGTTCTGGTAATTTTTTTGTTTTTAAATTTGTTGTTGTCCTTTTGGTTGTGCAACCAGGCACAGTGTATCTACCTATGCCTCCAGCTAGGGATATATGCCCTAAGCCCTAGTCACATATGCTCCAATAATTTGTTTTCTTTTACACCAGATATGTGCCCCATAAACACACTTTATACTGGATAACAATTAAGAACTAGATGTTGTTTGTGCCTTTTTGCACAAACCCAGGACCAACAAAGGGAGCCACAAGCTGTGGATCGCTGACAGCTCCAAACAGGTTACTCAGGGCCAGTCACAGGCAGGGTCTGCCTTAGGCCTGCACCAGAGTCTTACAGATCTACCTAATACATAGAAACAAACACAAAGATGCAGCCAAAATGGGAAAACACAGCAACAGGACCCAAAGGAAAGAACAAGAAAATTCTCCAGAAGAACTACAGGTAGAAACGTAGAAAATGGAGGCACGCAATTTATCAGATGGAGAGTTTCCACTAAGGCTTGAATACTAAACAGCATGAAAAAAAGACATAGAAAAAATAAAAAAGGACCAGTCAGAAATAAAGAACGAAATATCTGAAATAAGACATTGAAAGGAATAAACATCAGGTTCGATGAAGCAGAAGACTGAATCAGTGATCTGGAAGACAATGTAGAAAAAACACCCGAGTAGAGTAGGGGGGAAAAAAAGAATTAAAAAAAAATTGGGGGAGCTTAAAAAACCTTTGGACAACATCTGCATCATCAGAATACCAGAAGGAGAAGAGAGTAAGTCAAGGATTGAGAACCTATTTGAAGAAATAATAACCCAAAATTTCCCGAATCTGGTGAAAGAAAAAGACACACAAATTCAGGGAGCTCAGAGAATCCCAAATTAGATAAACCCAAAGAAGCCTATGCCAACACACATCTTAATTAAAATGACAAGGCTTAAAAACTACGAGAGAATCCTAAAAACCACAAGAGAAAAAAAAGTTAGCTACTTACAGGGGAACACCAATTTACACTGTCATCTGATCATGCAACAGAAATAGTTCAGGCCAGAAGGGAGTGGCATGAAATACTCAAGGTGATGAAAAGCAAGGGCCTACAACCAAGGCTACTTTATCCAGTAAGACTATCATTTAAAATTGAAGAGGAATAAGGAACTAAAGCTGAAGGAGTTTGTTAACACCAAAACAGTACTGCAACAAATGTTCAAGGGCTTGCTTTAAGAAAAACAGAAGAAAATGGAGAAAGCAGAGAAAAATGGTTAAAAAATAAAATGGCAATAAATACATATCAATAATCAATAAATGTAAATGGCTCATATGTTCCAATGAAAAGATATAGGGTAGCTCAATGGACAAGAAAACAAGACTTATATAGATGCTGTCTACAAGAGATTCACCTCAGAACGAAAGATACACACAGACTAAAAGTAAAGGGATGGAGAAGATATTTCATGCAAATGGAAAGGAAAAGAAAGGTAGGATAGCAATACTTATATCCAACAAAATCAACTTTAGAACCAAGGCTACAGTAAGAGGTAGGGCACTACATAATGATAAAGGGAACAACCCAACCAGAGGATATATCTCTAATAAGTATTTATGCACCCAACATAGGAGCACCTAAGTATATAAAGCAAATCTTGATGGACATAGAGAATCTGACAGAAATACAGCCGTAGTAGGGGATTTTAACACCCCATTGACCTCAGTGGATAGATCTTCCAGACAGAAAATCAGCAAGGAGATTGCAGTCCTAAATGGCACACAAGAATAGATCAAATGTATTCAAGTGATATCTTCAGAACATTTCATCCTAAAGCAGCTGCACAGACACTTCTCCAAGGAGAACTTACGGATGGCCAAGAGACATATGAAAAGATGCTCACCGTCACTAATGATCAGAGAGACGCAAATTAAAACCACAATGAGATGCCATCTCACACCTGTCAGAATGGTATCATCGGTAAATCAACAAACAAGTGCTGGTGAGGATGTAGACATAGGAGGACCCTTTCGCACTGTCTGTGGGAACGCAGACTGGTACAGCCACTGTGGAAAGCAGTATGAAGATACCTCAAAAAATTAAAAGGGGATCTGCCTTTTGACCCAGAGATCCCACTTCTGGGAATATGTCTGAAGCCACCCAAAACACTAACTTGTAAGAACATAAGCACCCCTGCCTATGTTCATTGCAGTGTTATTTACAATAGCCAAGATATGGAACAGCTCAAGTGTCCACCAATAGATGGATGAGTGGATAAAACGACTTTGGGGCATTTCCACAATGGAATACTACTCAGCTATAAAAAAAAAAAAAAAGAAAAGAAAATTTTACCCTTTATGACAGATGGACCTGGAGAACATTATGCTAAGTCAAGTAAGCCAGTCAGAGAGACAAATACCATATGATTTCATTCATATGTGGAATCTAGTGAACAAACCGAACAAGCAAAAGAGACTCACAGCAGGATGACAACCAGTGGGGAGGGGGGTTGGGGGTAGATGGAGGGATTGAGCAAAAAGGACTCATGGACAACAGTGTGGTGATTGCAGGGGGAGTGGGGTACAAGAGGACGCAATGGGGAAAAAAAGGAAGAATAAAAAAAAAGAACCAGACATTATCTTCTCTCTAAAGTTTGAATAAAATACACACACACACACAGTAATGGACATCTGTTGTTTCCCGGTGCCAGCACCCAGTCTCCCTTCTGGAGCAGCACTCTAGTTTTGTTTTAGAGGAACTACACAGCTTCTGCTGCTGAATGTTAGAGTTTCAGTCAGAGTGTCCTCTCCTACCCTGGCCAAAGACAAATGAGGTTCTCTCCTAAATGTCTGAATGTACAGAGAGAAAAACTATAGAGAAAAATAACAGGAACTGATTATTAACCACTGCCAACTAGTTCAGCCCATTGATTTCTGTGACTGGATTTCTTGTTCTTCACTTTTTCTTTGCTTCAATAAACACATCGTTTCTCTTTTTTGCTTCAGTTATCTACAATCCATGTCTGTTGCTTACAACCAAAAATCCAGGAAGCAAGAAGCCAGGAGTGTAACAGAAATCAGAAGTCACACTGCAGCAGAAATCATAAAGCACAGGAGAGTAAAACCTCATCTAGTGGGAGACAGAATCGAGCTACAATGGCAGAATACTGGAGTTGGAGCCTAGTACTGCTGCTACTGAAGGGAAACATGAGAATCAGTCCCTAGACTGTTATAGTCTAGGAGATGTGCCAATTATCCATGAAGTCAGAAAATGAAAACAATCAGTTACGGTCAAAATAGTACTATAATTCTCTGAAATGCCTGGTTTTGCGGCTTTAAAATGATTCCTGTTTTCCCTAACATCCCTTATGTATCCCTGAACTAAAACTCCATTTGGCTGGAGGTAATTTGAGAGACACTGTTCCTTAAAAGTCAAAACAACAACAACAACGAAAAGGCACATCTGTAATTTCCCAACTCTGATTTCCTCTTGTAAGTTATTCTACCTCTTACATACTCTACCTACTTCCGCCTCACCCTGCAGGGTAAGTATGTCTATGTGCCTCTACATTGATAAAGTGTTACCTACCTCCCTAGAGACAAGAATGTTTGAATCTTAGTGCCTACTTAGTATAACAGGTGGCATATAGTAATAACACTGAAGATAAAAACCTCCCAATTATTAAATATCTACATCAGGGGTCCCCAAGTCCCCTGGGGCCACAGCCTGTTAGTGGTCTGTGGCCCATTAGGAACCGGACCACACAACCAGAGGCAAGTGGTGGTTAAGTGAGGAACGCTCTGCTCACATTACTGCCTGAGTTCCACCTTCTGTCTCTACCCCCGCCCTCTGCCCGTCTGTGGAAAAATCATCTTCCTCAAAACTAGTCCCTGGTGCAGAAAAGGTTGGGGACCACTGACATGGTTCCTAGCTCTGGTAGACATTCCACATCGATTTCTAATCCTCACAGTCCAGCTAACAAGATATCATTACTCCCAGTTCAGTTGCAAAAACAGACTCAAAGAAGGAAAATCCAAGTCCAGGAAGCCAAAACCACCCACCTACGTCAACCTGAATTTGAATCTCTTTATCTTCCTATTATTCTAAAAGATCGACATCTAAATCTGGGTCTAGATCAACCAAGTAGTGCATCATGAAATCACGTCACTGGGGCATATCCTGTTTATCAATGAAACAGACAATGTGAGTTTATCACAGGAAAGGCGAAGACTGTTTCATGAGATTCACAGATTTTAGTGTCGAACACAAAGGCACAGGGCAGCAATGAAGATGTATGTCTTACTGTGGACCACAAGACTATGGGAGTCTAAAAGCCACCAACATGGGGCAGCACTGTCTTTGTTACAGCTATGTACACACTGATACAGCCTGATTCTTTATCAAAGGCCTGATGGTTTAAAAAACATGAGCAGTAAAATCCTGTACCTAATAGCCTAAAGACATTACAACAATAGTAACAACAATGTTTACAAGGTGTTAAATAAATAGATGTCAGGGCCCTGTCTGTTGTGGCTCACTGGATTGACTGTCAGCCTGGAAACCTAAAGGTCGATTCCCAGTCAGGGCACAGGCCTGGGTTGAGGGCTAGGTCCCCAGTTGTGGGTGTGCAAGAGGCAACCTATTGATGATGTACCTCATGTTTCCCTCTCCCCCTCTCTCTAGAAATAAAGAAATAAAATCTACAAAAAAAAATGTTTGGGACATAAGTACCATATCTTCCCCCCTCCAACAAAATACTAAATCTACACTGCACACCCATATAAGCAGCAAAGAACAAAAATGATCTGGCCATTCTTTCCCTCTTTCCCCAGACTTTTACTAAATCATTTTTAAAAATGATTCTCTACTCCCTGACCAGTGTGGCTTAGTTGGTTGGGCATCATGCCGCCAAGAGAAAGGTCCCTGGTTCGATTCCCACTCAGAGCACATGCCTGGGTTGCGGGTTCAGTTCCCAGTCAGGGTGCATACAAAAGGCAACTGATGTTTCTCTCTCACACTGATGTTTCTCTCCCTCTCTATGTCCCTCTATTTCTCTCTAAAAATAAATAAATAAAATCTTTTTTAAAAATTATTCTCTTCTTTACTATGCATCATGGGAAACTACAACCCAATGTTATCAGTTTTCTGACCATTTTCACGAGTGATGGAATATTTTCTAATATATACTGCCTCAAAAAGATAACTTCACTCATATACATAACCTTATATACCCCCAAAATAAAAAAAATTTTTTAAAGCCCACTCAGGTGGTATTGGGCAGCAATGTCACTGTGGTTGGGCATCTTTTCTTCCACAAGAGGCCATACGCCCAGACAGAGCAGCAAGCATTCTAGCAGAGACTGAAAATTAAAACATTTTTATTGGGAGAAACACAAGATTTGGTACTGTATTTTGCCATGTATAATGTGCACCCACATTTTTGGCCCAAGCTTGCAGAAAAAAGCTTTCCTTTTAATTTCTTAATTTAATTTGTTATTAATTATATTTAGATATTTGGGCTTTGCATTATAAAGGAATTTTATAACAAATATTACAAAACACAAGAACAGATACAGGGTATTGCAGGTACTACCCATGTGTAATGCACATCCTTATTTTTCTCTCAAAAATTTGGGCAAAAAAATACACATTACACAAAGCGAAGTACGATAATTCTTCTAGAGCATAAAAAGTCATTCATATTGAGAGACAGATGTGCTTGGGAATTTACCTTTAAAATCAGTCTAAAATTAGTTACAGTTCAAGGCAGTGGGCTGAATAAATGTATTTACCTCTTTTCCTTTCCCAGGGTTCCCCTGAAATGTCAGGAACAAAATTTAAAATAAAACAAAACAATAGAACTCTTGCAAAACAAGAAAAAACTCACTGGATGATCATAAATTTTAAAGAACTCTGGGCAGACAGATAGCAGAAGAGTCAATTCACTAAGGAAAAAAGAAGAAACCACAGACAGCACACCAAAGGCTTTCCAAGAACACCCTAGAAAAATTCCAAATTCTAATCTAAGTAATCACACTACAAAGAGGAAGAAACGATCACGGTACTTCAACAGGGTGCTGCATTACCTTATTCTGGGCAGATGACCCCCTCCCCCTCTCAGTTTGTGAACAGAGATGCTGCTGGTCGTAGCTTTTGCCTTTAGTATAAAGCCAGAGAGCTGGTCTCTATTAAGCAGGCATTTCTACCTGGAAGCTTCCTATGAGTACCCAGGCCTGAGAGAAAAGCAGAACAGAAAGACAGAGGGCACATGAGCCCTCTAATGTGAAGAAAGAAATAAGGGGGATGGGAGTAGATGGGGTGAAGGAGAACAGGGAGCAAGCTCTTAAAACCAATGGAATGAAATATGCCAAAGCACTGCTCCCCGTAAGTACTTAAAAGACTCCAGTTATACCAGTGAGAATGGCACCACCTTGCCTATTCCTCACCCACCCTCCCTAGAAGGAGGTCTGATCTGCTGGTCTATGCCTAATCCCACTTCATATAACCCATCACACCAAAACTCCCATTCAAGATAGAGGCCACAGGGAGAAAGAACTACATATTGCATCAGACACATTTCAACTGCCAGTACTAACCCAAACACACCAAATATTTGGGGAAACCTACCAGCTTCATTCATGTAGGAGTTATAATGCTATTGGTCATGAGTGCAATGCTAATGAATCAACAATATATATTAAATAATGTGTCTTTAAACACAAACACACAAAACAAGCTTATTACTGGCCAGCTGACAAAAACGTTGTGACCAGAGGCTCACAGGAACCTAACCCTGTATTTCCCCTAAGAGCAACAGTCCAGTAGTTGCTAATTCAGTAGTCACAGCAACTTTATAAACGTAAGTACTGTGCATGAGAATTGACTATATTTATCTACAAGTCTTTGAGAAGGAGCAATATTATAGGCCAAAAAATACTGGTTTATGTTAATCACTCTAATGATCTTTAATGTCATTTAACATATTCTAATAGCTAATGAAGTTTTTACAGCACATGAAGGGGAGGATGGGAGACATTTATTTCTAAAACAAGAAATAAACCTTAGCTTCCCTTTATTGAATACGTACTCATCAGGCACTGTACTTAGCACTTCTTACATGTAAAAAGCACTTAGCTCAGTGTCTGCACCTGGTTAAAAAAAAAAAACAATAAATTGACTAATATTATTAAATTCCTATACTCACTATGAGGAGATGAGCAAGTCTTCAAGGTAATGGAAATCTGAGCATGCCATCTAATCTGGTTGTGTTTGAATGCAGTCAAGACACAATTATGTAAGATGAGCCTCTGGTAGTTCATTCAAGCTATGACAAATTCAGTTATCACCTATGGGCATCTGTAATGAAGTGCCTACTGAAAGCAAGGTTTTGGGGTCCAAGAAGAAAAGCTATGAGGGGCATGAGGACAAGGACAAGCAGAGTACAACTACTGATTCAAACAGTATTAGGGAGTTCAGGAAAAAGACAGTGGCATTGACAGTGTCAACTCTTCATTCAAAGCACTGACAAAGAACAAGGCAGTTACTAAATATGACAGAAGAGTTCTTCTCTAATCTCTAGATTAGGAATCAGCAAACTTTTCTCTACAAAAGGCCAGACAGTAATTTATTCCAAAGGCCTTAAGGTATCTGTTGCAAGTACCCAACTCTGCTGTTGTCAAGATCAGCCATAAATTACCCTTAAATTAACATGGCTGCGTTCCAACAAATCCCTATAGGTGAGAACATGAATTTCACATAACATTTACTTGTCACAGAATATTATCATTCTTTTTTTTCCCCTATTACCTAAAAATATGAAAACATATTTAGCTTGTCGGTCATAAAAACACGTCTACAGGCCATGTTTGGCCTGCACGGCTGTAGTCTGCCAAACCCCACTCCACTGCTGTCAGGACCAAAATGCATAGTCCAACCTTGTTGACTGCTTAACTGTAACATCAAGTGGCACCAAGCAAGATTAAGGAAACAGGAACCTAGTGGTTATAAAAGTAGTTTGTCTGGAAGAATCTTGGGACGTCCCTAAAACCATATTAGGACACCCAACCATAATCCTGTATGATTGTACAATATATACACAAACTACAACCTGCAGTCCAAATTTGACCCACTGTGTTTTTGTAAATAAAGTTTTACGAAAACACAGACAAGCCATTTATGCATTATCTATGGCTATTGTAGCCCTGCAATGTCTGTGTTGGGTAGTTTTTGTAGAAACTATACAGCACATAATGCCTAAAATATTTAACCTAAATATGTGCTGATATCTGTACAAATCTGTACAGATATCTGTACAGAATCTGTACAAATAAACAACTGTAGGCAGAGAGAGAGGCCAAACAGAGGGGACACAGCCACCAAAACAGAAAATTACAGCCCCTCTGTTCCCAGACCCAGAGCCTCCAGAATAAAGGTATAGCAAAATACCCTTCCACAGGCTCTATGATTACATCGTAAGTACTGTGATTTTCCTCTTGGTTTTCCACAGATGATCAACAGCTACTTAATCAGAGTAATCATGCACTTGGGAAGGGGGAATAACCCAACATTCTTGTGACTATAAAATCTAACACTTACTTAAACTTATCTCTAAGGACAAAGATAGCACTACTGTGATGTGTCAGAATGAGGGATCATAGTAGTCAAAAAATACATGAAGTCTACTTATCAGAGAGCAGATCACTCTTCCCATTTGATGGTTATTTCTCCAAATGCTGAATATATAGCTGAAAAAAAGTCTCGGATGACCACCAGCTGACAAAAATCCCACACTGATGCCATTTTAGTGGAGTAGTAGGGTAGTACTGTATCAGACAAGTCAGACAGAGACCCCTAGAGCTCTCCCTCCAAATAAAATAGTGCATTCCTAGGGAATCATCGAAGAATTGGAAGGTGCAAAGATTGCACTCCCTGAAAGATATTCATTTAATACGACTGGCTAATGCAGAACACACCAATGTTTTTAGAGAATGTCTGTTATTTTAAACATAGTAACTACAAGCATAGCTGGCAATCCAAATTTGATCTCTTTAGTGCAGCACCTGGTATGAAGCCACAGTCTGGCAAATGATTTATTTCTCTATCTCTACAAAGAATTCCAGAAGCAATGTGCTTTCATCTGGCTTGGAGAACAGTACACTGCCTCAGGCTAAGTCAAGTTTCTAGCTTTCATATGACCTTCGTTATTTCACCACACTGACACTACACTGATAAAACCAGCCAATAGGACCTAGGGAGAAGGAAAGGGCAGTATTCTAGCTGCCTTAATGAGACATGTATGCCAAAATACAGGTTCCTGCCATCACAATAAAGCTCTAGAAGCCAGTGGAGTGTGGCAAGTCAAGATATCCCCTCCAAATGAAAACACATCAATATACCTTGTACTTCCCAAAACAAAAAAAGAAGTGGAAAAACTTGCTGGGCTTCTTTGGATATTGGAAACGACATACACAATTTGGGTGTGCTGCTCTATTTACTGAGTGACCTGAAACCCATCAATTTAAGTGTGGCCCAGAGGAAGAGAAAATTGCCTAGCCAATCCAGGATGTAGTACAAGTAGCTCTGCCATTTGACCATAATGACCCTCTGATTCTAATGAAGCTCCAAGTGTCAACAGATCAATGCTACAAGAAGCCACTCGCAAACCTGTCTAGGACAATCACAGCACAGACCCCCTAGGAGTTTTTAGGGCAAAGTCACACCTTCTTTATCAAACCAAAATTTTCTTTTGGAAACAACTCCTGTACCTTTGCCTGGTAGAGAATAAACATTCAGTCACAGGTAACTGTCCATTAGGAATTATCATCACCTGATCCACAAAATCAAAGCTGATGGGACAGAGAGATTACAAGATCAAGTGGTGTGGTACTCAGAAAGGATTCAGCCTGTTGGGAAACAGCGGCAGATGGATGGCTTGCATTTTCAGTGTGCCTACTCCAGATGCACTGCTACTTCTTCCTCAAACAAGGCCCGTCACTACATATAGGGGATTCTCCACAACCACACAACTTAGAAGGGAAAAATGTGAGCCTGGATTACAGGTATCATCCAGCAATCAATTCTTTCAATCATATCGCCCCATTCTGGAAGTTCTTAAGAGAAGTTAAAGACAGAAATCCTTCCACTGGATAGTACAGTACATCTTGTGGTCCACACTGTCAAGAAAGGAAAACAGAGTGAGGTTCATACCAGTTCTTGAAAGGGGAATATGTGGCTAGATTTCCAGGTCAGGTCCTCAAAAAGAAAAGGTATGGAGAATAATTTAAGGTAGACATATGCACATGCACCCATTAGAATGACCAAGAATGGAAATATTTCTGTCCCATGTAAAGGCTCACCAAAAAGTCCAGCTGCGGAGACTTCTGTAATTGTGTGTAATCATGTACATAATCCATTCCTTGAACGCCTGTCAACACCTTTCCCAGCAACCTCAAGGCCTAATCAACAGCCTCACAAAAAACAGCCACAGAACAGAGGCTCAATAAATTGTACCAACTGGTACTTCTCAACAAAACTGACTTACTTACATTGCCAATGTGCCATCTTTCTCTAGATTTTGATGTTGAAGGGAACAAATAATCCTAAAAATAGTGACAATTTACAACAATGATTCTTGAAAATTTTGGGTTTACAACCCCTTTGTACTCTTAAAAACAGGATCTCAAAAAAAACTTGTATATACAGAATTAGTTATCATTACTATATTAGAAACTAAAATGAAGGAATTTATTCTACATCTAACATATAAACAAACTCCCCAGAGACTTTGATTTGGAAGGAAGGGAAGAGCAGAATTTCCATTTTTGCTCAAGCTCAAGACAGCAGATACATTTGGCTTTTGATGGCGGCGGCTGAGGGAGCAGCAACATGAACATTTCCCAGTGGTTACAACATGAAGTTTCTATCGCTGAAAAAAGCACAACAGCTAACAGTGGCAGCATCTGCAATCAAGTTGAGAACCTGACATTTAGTGCTCAGCACCAGTGGCTTTCTCAAACCTAGTTCTGTGGTGTGGCTTTGGGAAATGTTCCCAAAAGCCTGGACTAAGTCTCTGTCTCTAGCACTCTCCAATGACTTTCTGATCTACCTAATATTCTTCATTTCTCTACTCTACTCGCAAGAGCCAGAACAGGTTCTTATTTATAATAAGGAACTTTAATTTGTCCTGGCTGGTGTGGCTCAGTGGATTGAGTGCCAACCTGTGAAGCACGGGGTCACTGGTCCAATTCCCAGTCAGGAGACACGCCTGAGTTGTGGGCCAGGTCCCCGGGGGAGCTGTGCAAGAGGCAACCAATGATGTTCCTCTCCCTCTCTTCCCCTCTAAAAATAAATAAATCTTCAAAAATTTTAAAACAAAGAACTATAATTTACAATACTTGTTTTATTCCCATTCTATATATAAGGAAACTGAGGTTTGAGGTGGCTATGTAGTCTGCTGATATCAGGGTTTTTTTAAACCTAAAAGCTTGTTTTGCTAACTTAATATTATACAATTAACTACTCAAGTAGCACAGGACTGTATCATTGCTGTAAACAGGAGTTGGCAAACTATGGCTCATGGGCCAAATCCAACCTGTTTTTTACATTTTTAAATGGTGAGGTGGCAGAAAATGTAAAAATTATGCAACCTTCAAATTTCAGTGTCTATCATAAATATAATTTTATTGGAACACAGCCATGTCTTTTCATTTACATATTGGCTATGGCTGGTTTCCCACTACAACAAGCCAACTTGAATGGTTGCCTAAAATATTTACTACTTGTGTCTTTACAGAAACACTATGCCAATTATGCTCTAAAATTATTCCAAAATAAGTGAGGAAATGCCAGCATAAACAAATCTTAAAGTAGGTTTCTATCATCCCTGATCACCCATGTTGAGAGAATGAGACACGCAACAGAGCACGACTTTCTCCATAAGGTTAAACCAGAAGGTCCCATTTTTCTTTCACCTACCTGTGCTTCTATAGCAAGGGTAAACATATCAAACTAAAAGTAAAAAAGGGCAATTTTCAGGACAATCAGGATGCTGGTAACCAAGAGCCAAATGTACCTGACTATTCATCATCTCTAGAAATTGAAAAAGTCAACAGTAAGGAAGATATTTTAAAAAACAGCTGGCATTGAGTGTTTTTTGGGGGGGTGGAGAGTGTGCGGTCAAGAATACAGAGGAGGAGGGACAAGTTAAGTGTAGTGTCAATCAAAGGAGTTGACATTTTAGCAGGAGATAGTCCTCAATTCCTTAACACTAAGCAAAATAGACCAAAAGAAAAGCAAATGTACCTGCTAAGAAGCACTCAGAGTACCTTCTATGCATGCCAAAATCCAGAGCACAAAAGTCACCTATAATTGAAAATTGACCAGTCCCTGATTCTTTCTTCCTCTTTCAGAAACTACAGACTGAGTTAGCTAGCAAAAAAAAATCAATTATCCTTTTGAAATACTCAGATTCAAACACTGTTTTTCCCCATCATATAGTTTAATACTATTCTATGAATTTTATTCCATTTTTTGGTGGTAGTCTCAGCTCTATCTCCAAACCCCAAAATGACTTTTCTATGAGGAAAGATGTTGTCACACATAACCCTTTGTTCAAGGGCCATGAAGAAGGCCACTGACTGAAATGATCTAAGGATTCTGACATAATTCAGTTAAGGTAGGCTGAGAACAGAGTAGAGCATTCATAAATAAGGAAAAACAGTCATAAAGGTGTTTTTTTTTAACCTTCTTTCCAAAATTAGGACACAAACAGGAACAACCTGTCAGAATCCATGAGCTCTGACCTCAACATATATTGCAGTAACACAAGTCCACCACTGATGAAAGGTTTGGAATGTGAGTTGATTGTTAAGAACTCAAAACTCAGTCTCCCCTGGAAATAAGGTTATATACATAAAACGTACTTATTTCTAAGACAGCTCAGAAAAGCCAATGACAATAAACAAACAGAAAACCGTAGGATCACAGAATATGACAGGTCCTGAATAAAGATGCTGTTCCATGGCCTTAGTTTACAGGGTATCGCACCTCCGGTGAAGAGAATGCTGGCTCACTATCACTGAAGTATGAAAAATCACATCTTAGAACAGAACCACATCTATGGCCCTTTAAGCTACATGTTTTCAGATTGCACTATCCCTACTTAAGTATCTTTTAAGTATATATGCCCAAATATGGCTTAACTTTATCAGTCTGTATGAGAAGCAATACTAACAGTCACACTGGCCTCTGACGACTGGCAGTGGCTTACGTAATAAAGTGGTGAACGGGCCAAGAGTGAAACCAGCTGTATTCCAGAACACCTGCATTATATTCCCCGTCTCAGCTGGTCAAGTCCGAGGAATTTTTTACCACCAAAAAAAGGAACTTGCTCAGTACAGTCCTCCTTTTGTCCTAAACACTGCTAAAATACAATTTGTTCCAAGTTGATTCAGACTGATAACAGAGAGAAGAAAGTACAGGAATAAATTAAATACAACTATAACAAACTGCAAGTTTTGTTTAGACTACTCAAATTGACCTGGATGTATTGCAAAACTTCAAAGATGCTCCCAGCTGACACCCTTCTTTTGCAGTCCACAAGAGTTTCCTTTTAAGTTACTACATCCGCGACATTCTATGCATCTTATTTTTCACTCCCAGAACACTGCTGCTCCTCTCTGGTTTCTCCAGAGCCAAATGACTGATTTGAGGGCCACTCTAAGCTTTTGCAGAAAGTTGCTGTATTCATATTTACTTCCCTCACCTACTCAGGAAAGGTTCTACATATTTTTATGTATTTTTTATTTTCTATGTAGATCTCTCTAGCCCTCATTAGAGCTTAGCCCTAACTGAACTTACGGCTTCTATCTCCCTCTGTTATTTTTCTATTTTCCATATAGCTTTCCTAAAAATCTCTTTAGCTCTTGCTCTTCACAATTCCTGCTCCTATATTCCTATTCAGCTAATGCTACCCTACAGACCCACACCCCTTTAAGAGTGGTTTGCAACAAAGATGTGTATCATTATGTTTTGAGGATCCAGAGAACCTGCCCAGTGCCTCCCACTTGATTCACAGCAGATAAAGACTTAACACAGCAAATTCACCAACCAAGAATTCATCTTATCTAGGATTATTTTTCAATTGTTTAAAAATAATTTAGCCCTGGCTGGTGTGGCTCTGTGGACTGAGCGTGGGCCTGGGAACCAAAGGGTCCCTGGTTCAATTCCCAGTCAGGGCACATGCCTGGGTTGCAGGCTGGGTCCACAGTGGGGGGCATGTGGGAGGCAACCACACATTGATGTTTCTCTCCCTCTCTTTCTCCCTCCATTCCCCCTTCTCTAAAAGTAAATAAATAAAATCTTAAAAAAAAATCATTTTAGAGGCATGTTAAGAATGAGTGGGGCAATGTGAACTATTACAAAATTTTAAAACTAATCCATAATACAAATATGAACAAAAAAGTAAATGAAAGCAGCAATAAAGCTAGTGCCTTATTATTTTACATTAACATAGGTACTTGTTAGAAACCCTAAGTTTTCCCAAAGATAGTATACAAACTGCCAATAAGCACATGAAAAGACACTCAACTTCTTTACGTATCAGAGAACTGCAAGTCACAACCAGTGATATACCACTTCATACCCATTAGGATGGCAATTATCAAACATATGAGAAAATAAATCTGTATATCAAAGTACACAATTAACAGAGTAGAAAATATCCTAAGGAATGGGAGACAAATCATTGCAAAGTATTTTTCTAAAACAAAATAATATTTATAATACATAAAGAACTCCTACAACAACAAACTGATTTTAAAATGGGCAAAGAGGCATCTCCCCAAATAAGATATACAAATGACCTACAAGCATACAAAAAGATGTTCAATACTAATCATTAGAAAACTGCCAATCAAAACCACAATGATATCACCTCATATTCCTTGTAATGGCTGTTATCTAAAAAGCAAGAAAGGGAAGGAAGGGGAGCGGGAGAGATGGGGACACAAAAAGCACAATTACCAAATAAAAATAATCATCTAGACTTGATCAAAATTTAAACTTCTACCAAAAAAAAGTATGAAAAAGCAAGTCATACACTGGAAAAAGTTTTTTCTATGTAATTATGACAAAGACATACCTAGCATATACAAAGGTACAACAACCATAAAATATTTAAACAGTATTCCAAAATATGTGAGTGTCATTAACAAAATGAAAATTAAAACACAAGATCTTACTACATTTTCACTAGAATGGTAAGAATGTAAACTGGTACAACTACTTTGGAAAAGTATGGCAGTTTCTCATAAAATTTCACACATACCTTGACCTAACAATCCTACTCTTAAGTTTAACAAAAAGTGAAACCAGTATGCCCACACAAAGACTCATACACATCCCCGCTAGTGGAGCTCAGTGGATTGAGCACAGGCCCGCAAACCAAAGGGTCACCAGTTCAATTCCCAGTCAGAGTACATACCAGATTGTGTGTACCCTGAGAGCCAGATTTCGTATAGGGGGTGCTCAAGAGTCAACCACACATTGATGTTTCTCTCCCTCTTTTTCTCCTTCCCTTCCCCTCTCTCTAAAAATAAAAATCTTTAAAAAAAATTTTTTAAACAACTCATACACAAATATTCTTTCATGGTAGCTTTAGTTTTAATAGCTCAAATTGAGAAAAATACAAATGTCCATCAATACATGAATGAATAAGAAATTGTGGTACATCCCATACAATGAAATGATACCACAAATAAAAAGGAACTAAATTAGTGAAATGGCTACATAAATGACTCTTTAAAAAGGAAAAAAAGCTAAGATTAAAAGAAAACAGTTAATTGCTGCTGTCAAAAAATTATCACAATTTTAGTAGCTTATAACAACAAATTTATTATCTTAGTTCCATTAAGTTAGAAGTCTGACAAAGGTCTCACTGGGCTGATGTTAAGGTATAAGAGCAAGGCCACATTCCTCTCCGCAGGTTTATAGGGGATAGATTCATTTTTTGATCTTTCTAGCTTCTAAGGCAGACTATATTCCTTGGTTTATGGTCCCCCTTCTTCCATCTTCAAAACTAGCTTTGCCAAATTGTATCTCTCTGACCATCCTTCAGAAGTTATCTTTCAGACTACAGTTTTTAAAGTCTCAATCAACTATACCCTCCTGTATAATCCAGGCTAGTCTTCCCCATCTCAAGGCCTTAACTTGATGTCATCTGCAAAATACCTTTTGCTAGGGAAGGTAAGATATAGTCACAGGTTCCCAGGAATATACTATGGAGATCTTTAAGGGGTCTTTATTCTGCCTACCAACAAAAGATCCACTTACATAAGATTTCAAAAGAAGCAAAACTAATCTGCAGCGTCAGAAAGCAGATCAGTGGGTGCCTGCGATGGAGGTGGCGAGTGGGACTGAATGCAGCCAGGATCAAGGAACCTTTTGGTAATGAACATATGAGCTTTGACTTGAACCATGGTGATTGTACAGGTACACATATTTGTCAAAATTCAACGAAGTACGCATCTCACTCTATCTAATAAAGTATACCTCAGCACAGTTTATTTTGAAAGTCATAAACAGTATCTTTGGAAGGTATTTTATTTTTTTCAGTTGTCTTCCCCCAAAGGCTCCAGCACATTTGCTCATAACCTCAATTCTCCAGCCTATCTTTCTCATATATCTTAAGTTCCCACCGCCACAGTTTTCAGAAAAACAATCTACGACTAGGGAGGAAATAATATTTACCACTGAAACACTAATCACTTTTTGTAACATTATTACTAAAGAAACACCTGTTGGAAATTCCAGTTAAAATATGGGAATTCAGAACAGGGCCACAACTCTGGCAGTGTTACATTCCTAAATTCCACATTGTATATTACGAACAGAAAATCCTATATGTTGCTATGGTATTTGCTTCTAGGAGATGGTTCAGAAGCAGTAACTAAGAGGAGGTAAGAAGCCGACTGACCTGTGCGCGGAAGTGATTAGGAAGTCATGTGGTATTTGGCACACCCTGGTCGAGCACCACTAGCTTCAAGAAAACTGAACCACCACTAACTAACAACCTTAATGTTATACAAGCCCAGAAATTTAACCTAACTTTCCTGCAGTAATACTAAATAAGTATCATTTTTCTACACACCACTCAATATAAATCAAGAACAGAAACATCCATCCTAGAGGACACATTTAAACTACTGCCTCTCCCCAGCTCCAAAACTAAAGCTATAAAAAATACAGTATGGTCTTTAAAATCATTAGCATTCAAAAGCCTCAATGTAGAGATGTCTGGTTAGAGTTTTAGATCAATTGTGCTAAAATAAAAAACAATTCCTGCAGTGACAAGGATGTTTTTTGTCTATATGGCACAGGGTTGGATTTTCTCAATGGGGGAAAAAAAGGAGAAATAAGTTTCCAAAATGGGTTTAAAATGCTGGGCCTGACTCCTGCTGCTGAAGAACGTGAAGCACTACTTCCAAAACTGAATGAACAAGCTTCTCGAAATTATATCAATTCTCTCTAATGCTAAAAAGATTCCCTCAAAAATGGTAAGTAAATTACCACTTATGGCACGATTTAGAGGATCACTTTACGACAATAAGGACTCTCTATTTTAAAATTAAGCATGTTCGATGTTGTTAAGAGAATTGGGTGATTAAAAAGAACTATATAAAAGTCAGTATGTACAATTTACACACACATAAATGACAAGTCTGATCAAAATAACTGCTTGAAAACATGAATACATAAAGTTCTCATCACATTTTTGCCAGTATCAGTTCTTACATCCATTCTTCCATTCTCTCCTTTCTTAAATAAGCTTTTACAACACCTCTTTCCAAGCACTAAAGGTACGTTAATCTTTAACATTATAGTGAGAAAAGGAGGGGGGAAAATCACCCAAGAAAATGTATAATCATCAGTGGTAAATGTTATGAAATAGTACCAGCTCCTATGATGCCAATAAAGTCCTTTCTAAGCAAATAACACTACTGCAGCCACCTGGTGTACAGTAGGACTTAGAGAAGTCTGATGATGACCACTCAAGTTTTTAAGACAAGCTACACTGGCCCCAAAGTTAACTGGCTATACTAAGTTTCAAAAATATTAGTTATACACTCACAGTATATATAACTGTATATATACAGATATGTGTATGTGCATATGTAACTGTACAGCATATGTACAGCACATGTACAGCATATGTATATATAGTTACCTATATATGTAACCATATATATACATATAGGTATATGTATATACATATACAGTTATAAGGACACATCATTTTGTTTGAAATTTTTTAAAGATAACTTATCAATGGGTCGAGGTCACTGATACCACCACATTCATGTATCTTACCTCATAATTTAGATCAAAATGTCCTAATAATATTAAGTAGTGGTTAAGACATGGCTAGAATGCCAATTTGCATGTGATACTGAGAATATGAGTCTGCAGAAGAGAGGTAAAAAATGAAGGAGGAGGGAACAAATGTAAGACCATTTTGTCTAGGAGTCTGGATAATAACACACAAATTAAATAGCTGCTGGAAGCCCTGTTCCACTGACTTTCAGTCCAGATAAGTAAGAGTATCAGATCTGCAGAGAGAAAAAAGAATCCAAAAACGTCCTTAACAGTCTCCACTGACTCCACAGTTCCCACCGTTGCCAATTCTAAAATATATCCCTGCACCAAGTTTCATGAGATACTTTCCAAAATATTCTCCTTTTTCATTAAGCTTTCAATTACAGGGTTTTGTTATTTAAAACTCAAAGAGCCCTAAATCATTAAAAAAAAAAGTCTAAAGACTAAAACACAGACACTTAAAAACAAATTATAAACATATAATTAAATACTAAACAACCAAAACCAGTTTAACAACAATTTTCTATGCAGTAAGTACACAAATGCATCTAGGTTTAATATGGCCAATGTTTAATAATAATTTTCCATGTCTGTCATAATCTAAGTTGTGCTTTGCTGTTTTTGATAGTTTTATCTACCTGTTACACCTCAGATAAATCAAGCCAGTTCTTGCCTTCTTTACTTTTCAGGTTGTTATTTTAGCTAGTCTGTGTTACCTTTAAGTTTTCTTTTCCCCAAAACCCTACTACACAAAGTAGATTTCTACAAGTCGATTTCTACGAATGTTTTTGCCCATACCTATCTCACACTTTTTATGTACCTCATGAACCTGTTAATTCCATTTGAAATTAATAAAACGCAAGACAAAGACTTTGAATTCAGCATTAAGCACGCACAATCTTACATACAAGATACTTATTGTAAAACAACCACAAGCACCAGACTGACTCCCCCCGGCAGCACCAGCCAAAGGCCATGAATACTGGAAGGCACTAAATAGCTCAGCAATATATGTATTGGGTTGACTACAAAGTCCGTTTAGTTTTTCCATAAAATAAACAACGTATTTTTTATTTTCACTGATAAAGTTATTGATTTGGATATTTTGAGCATGTCGGCTATCTCCCACAATTCACTTCCAGTGGGTAGAGGCCAGGGGTGCTGCTCAATGCCTTTCACTGCATAAGACAGCCCCATAAGCAAACAATTTCTGGCCAAAATGTCAACAGTACCAAGAAACTGCAAACCACTTCTGACATATTCAATAAGTCGCAGCACCTTCTCCATACACTGCACAAATCTTATTTTTTGCTTTCCAGTTGCAGTTTTACCTTTCTTGAAATAATGAAGCATAATATGCCTAAATGTTACATTATTTTCTTCTATCTTCAATATTAAAATGGCTGAACAAAAATTCACCAATTTTCATGTTTTTTTAATTGCACGCTGATATGACACCTGTCACAAGCAATCTAACAAGATTGTTTTGAATGAAGTTAAAGACAACTAAGCACTAGTAGAAGCATCGTACAGGAAAAACTAAGTATTTTTGGCAAACCCAATAGTAGGTTTTTTCTTCCTTCTGTAGACTACGTATACATGAGTACATATAAATTAAATAAAACTACAGGTATTTAACAGGACAAGTATTACCTGATTTTTTTAACTTAGGGAAATAATTCAAAAAGATAACTTTAGAAAAAATGCATCTCTGATTTCATATCGTATTAACTCTCAGACACACAATCTAAAATCAGTATTTATCTTACAATTAGTATTGGCCACCTACTAGCATCACCTCACATTGATACATGCAGCAGGCCCGGGGGGGGGGGGGAGAGAGGGATCTCAGGAAATGTCCCAGGCAGAGGAGGTGAAACCAAGGGCAGATTCCACCCCCACCCCAGGCTGTGCAGGAAGAGTTTGCACAAGGCTAGAGCACAAAAAAGCTCTCCTACCCCCTTCCAGTTCCTGTTTGAAGGGGAAACCACAGGTCACAGAGGCACAAGTACCTAAAGGTTATTTAACATAATCAGCAGCCCTGGCTAGTGTGGCTCAGTGGGTTGAGTACTGGCCTGCGAACCAAAGGTTACTGGTTCAATTCCCAGTCAGAGCACACGCCTGGGTTGCAGGCCAGGTCCCCAGTAGGGCTTGAGAGGCAACCACACATTGATGTTTTTCTCTCCCTCTCTCTCTCCCTTCCTTCCCTTCTCTAAAAAGAAAATCTTTAAAAATAATAATAACAACATGATAGCAGGGGGACATGCTGACCTGCTAGTCTAGCCGGGGACTGGGGATTGGGTAGGGAAGTTGGACCCATCTGGAGCACACAGAAGTCTGAGCCCAGAGATTTAAATGCAGGGCAGGTGGAGACTCGCCACTGGAATCTTCCCCTCCCTTGCCCAGTCAAGGGCCAGTGTTCTGGACCAGAGGACCTTGGTGGTACCTGGAAACTGTGTGTGGTCCGTCAGCGGACGGAGGCCAGAGGTGCAGGAAGTGGTGGCAGTAGCAGTGCTATGGCTGTGCAGACAGCACATACACAAATTCCAGACAGATGCGTGAAGCCGGACTGCAACTGGGAACAAGCTAAGCCACCTAGAAGGTCATGCTACAGTCATCTGCATTTCCAAAAGGATGACGATGTAAATGGGAGAATGAACTCTAGATGCACAGCCCTGAACTAATCTGGCAAAGGGTGGTAGAGGTTTCTTTGGGTATTTTAGAAAGGGTAAGTTTTGAGGCAGAAGCCTGCCATTCTTCCAAAATTGTGTAGCTTTTGAATAAAAGACTCCTTTCCTTTCTTACGAACCTCTGCCTCCAGAACTTTGCCTAGAGAGTGGCAGCAGGCAGCAGAACCCATTACTGTTCTGTAACAATATCTGTCTTTGCTATCTCCCACATGGTAGAACATGGATTATCCTCTATTAATGTCTGGATTTGATCATATCAACTTCAACTGGTCTACCTGACCAAGGAGCATCATCTAGCAAGAAATCTCCACACGAAACCTCTCAGACCACTTTTGACATGCTCAATCAGTCACAGCACCTTCTCCATACACTGCACAAACTTTTTTTCCGTTTCAGCTAACGGAAACGGAATGTTTACCTTTCTTGACATAATAAAGCATAATGTGACAAAAGTGTGTATTTTCTTCTATCTTCAATATTAAAAATGGCTGCACAAATATGACAGCTGTCACAATACAATCAAACAAAACTGTTTCAAATGAAGTTAAAGACAACTAAGTACTACAAGAGCCATCTTAGGGAAAAAACCAAATGAACTTTTTGGCCAACCCAATACTAAAGTTAAAAGATACATACTTACACCCACCCTATAAGCCCATCAATTCCATTTCTAATACACCAAGAAGATGGAAGTAACCAGGTCTACCAAAAAACATATATAAGAATATTCACCACAGTTTTAGTCAAAATAGGCCAAAGCTGAAAAGCCTTCAAATGTCTCTCCATCCATGGTAAAATAACAGTGTTATATTCACATACACAGCAATAAAAAACAAACAGCTACTTCATAATACAACAGAGACGATGACTCTCAGATCTATTAATGAATCTATAGCAGAAACACGGTATTAGTAGTTACCTTTGGTAGAGGAGATATTGATGGGGCAGATAAAGTAAAAGGAATGAATGTGCACGATGGCAGGAAATGTTCTGTATCTTCATCTTGTTAGTAGTTATGTGTAAATACTAACATCTTGTTAGTATTACGTTTTATAAGACAATAAAAATTAATGGACATAACCCTGACCGGGTAGATCAGTTGGTTGGAGCCTTGTCCACGTACACCAATCTTGTGGGTTCAATCTCCAGTTGGGGAACATATGGGAATCAACCAACGAATGCATAAATAAGTAGAACAACAAACTGATGTTTCTCTCTCCTCTCTTTCTAAAATCAATAAACATAAATTTTAAAAAATAGAAGGCATTCTTGCAAAAAAAAAAAAAAAGGAAAAGAAAATTAATGGACACAACTAACTGATGGTAAGAGAAATTAGAAAAGTGATTACCTAAGGCAGGAGATGGGAAAACTGAATGAAAAGATGGCCTGAGGGAACTTCTTTGTGGGTGATGTAAATTTCCTAAATCTTGATTGTGATGGGTTATGTGTTCACATAAAGATGTCAAAATTGTACACTTAAGATCCGTTTATTTTATTGGAAGTAAATTATACTTCAATTAAAAGTTTACTGAGTTATACATTTATAATATCTGTACTTAAGTGACAGGTCACTATCAAAAATGACTAGTATAAAAGGTGCTCAACCTTACTCAAATGAAAGAACAAAGTAGAAGGAAATTAAATACCATCTTTACTATGAGATTAGCAAAGAGCAAAACATTTGGTAACACTATGTTAGCAAGAGAGTGGGCAAAGAGACTAGCAATGGGAGCAGGAGTGTAAACTGAGCGTCTCAGTGATGTCCTTCTGGAGTAACTACCCCACTTACACAGTTCCAATGCTGGTAATTTATCATGGAGATACCCTGGAATGCACAGGAAACGATATATTCATATGTACCAAGGTATTTACTGAAACACTGTGATAGCAACAGACTGAAACAACCGAAATATCCATCACCTGGGGGACCAGTTAAATATATTATGGCATATCCATTAAATAAAATACCATTGTTAAAAAAATAAAGCTCTACATGTGCTGATGTGGGAGGTACAAAAATTAGTGAAAAAAAAGGAAGATACAGCAAAGTGACTTTGTATCGTATCATCGTGTTTTTACAGCAAATCTAGGAAAAGGGTGTTAATTGTATATATCTACTAGCTTTAACATGTGTAGTATTTGTCTGAAAGGATACAGAGGAAATTGCTAACATCGGTCTACTCCAGGAAGTAAATCAGTGGCTTGGGGGATTTGGGAAACATGAGGACAAAGAACACATGTGATGTTCTAACTATGAATGTATTACATAGTCAAATCATTTTTGAGGCCGTTATCAGCCTTACTTCTTATACATTACTTGCTTTGCACACAAATGTATACATCTATAAATGTCTGAAATATATAATAATCACAATTCCCTCTAAAAAGCTTACTAAATGTAGATTAAAATTGCTTTGCTTTCTTTTGATCCTTAAAAAGTTGCAACAGTCTGAATTAAGTTTTTAGAATTGAATTGTGAATATTCACTGCATGACTTTTTCCAAGCCCCAAAAAGGTATATGAGGTCTGTACAGAAGGTATCCAGCCATGTAACATAAAAAATAGAGACATTTATTGAAGAAGATATGAGAAACATTGTACATAGGACAACAACACTTCAGTCCACTTCAAAGTAGGCATCTTAGGAGCTCACACAGTTCTCCCAATCTCCATCAGCTGCCCCATCTCATTTGCCTGGATCTCACTGATGATCTGAAATCTCTTCTCTTTCAAAGGTGATTTCAGTTCTGGGAAAAGCCAAAAGTCGCAGGCTCCAAATCTGGGCTATATAATGAGTCACCTGGGTGATTTGATGTTTCGCCAAAAAACCTCTGCACAAGACGTGATGCATGAGCAGGTGCGTTGTTGTGATGAAGGTGCCAATCACCAGGAGCCTTCTGAATCATTCTGATAGTTTTCGTGGAGGAATGTTCAAGCTTAGCAGAAAATGTGATGCAGATTCATTGCTCTACTCACTCAGTCATCTTGAATGTGATGGCCACACAGTACACATGCTCACTCAACGGTATCTACTGCCCCCGCTGACTAGTTCAGTGAAGTCACCAATGTTCACACATGCACATTCCAGTCCACTCTCCTTGGCTGCCAGGTTACACTGATGTCCCATAAATCATTCTCATTATATACAACTATACAATTATATTAACTATGGCTGGACTGTTTCCCAGACAGACCCCATATACCTCTCCTCACCTCAAGTATACTACTGAAAAGAAAATACTGTTCTTCAACCAGAGAAATAAGAGCCACAAACTGACTATAGTGAAAGGCCAAGTAAACTATTTACTCAACCCCAACCCATTTTATACATGCACACACTCAGCAACATCTTAAAATGGTAACTAAAATAACATTTCTAAATCTTTCTTCCATAGCTGAGTAAAATTCATTGTGGCTTGGTCAATCACAGCTTTTTGACTCAACACTAAAAAAATGTGTCCATGTTTAGAATTAATACGATGCTTGCTATTTCTTTTTATAATATTTCTAAATTTTTTACAATGATAAAAGCATCAATGATAGTACTATAACTTTACTTACCTTAATGATCTCTTAATATCTAAAACTTTGTTATAGGACAAAAACTGTATTCTAGGTTTTTGTTTTTACTGCTTTGGACTTCCCAAAACTATAAAGTAGGAAATAATCCACAACTTTCGATATCTTTACAGCTAAACTAAATTGTTAAGATGTGATGACATAAATATATGAACACATTAGATGTTAGGTACATTATATAATGAAAATCTGGCTTCTGTCTCAGGTAAATTAAAATAACTTATGAATCTAACTTCTAAATTATATTGGAGAGTGTTCACCTGGCTACATCTAGCTACACAAAGTTTTAAGACAAGGGCCCCGGCTGGTGTGGTTCAGTGGATTGAGTGCTTGACTGGAAATCAAGGGGTCACCGGTTTGATTCCCAGTCAGGGCACATATGCCTGGGTTGTGGGCCAGGTCCCCAGTAGGGGGCACACAAGAGGCAACCACACATTGATGTTTCTCTCCCTTCCCCTCTCTAAAAATAAGTAAATAAAATCTTTTTTTAAAAGTTTTAAGACAGGGGAGGACCCCCCCCCCCACCCAAGTGGAATTATCCTCTGGAGGGTGGGCCCCTTATGGCACAGGATTCCTCCCACTGGGTGAGCGTTCTGGAACTCACCTGTATCAGTGTTCCTACTGGCATTGTGAGAGGCTGCTTTTGGCTTTCCTGAATTTTTTTTTTAAGACTCTTTCAACAGTTGCCCATTTCATGATGGGTGATTTACGAGCACACCTGCCTACACACAACTAAGTGTTCAGCAATTTCTGACCAAAAACAGCAGTTGACCTCCCCCATGCCCCACCCTCCCATTCACATGATCTTGTCCCAAGAGACTTTTTTTTGTTTTCCTGGATGAGAAAAGTCCTCAAAGGGAAACATTTTGCCCCTGTGGAAAAAGTAAAACAAAAAAATGGCAGCAATACTAAAAAAGACTCAAGATCAATGAGATCAAAGACTGTTTTGAGCAGAGGGAAAAAAGTCCCCATACACTTACTGCATCAAATGGAGGTACTCTGAAGGTGACTGACATTTACACATGTAAGAATAAACACGTAATTTTCTGTAAATAAATTCCAAGGTTTTTGTTAAGTCCTCCCTCAAGTTGCTGCTTGTAGCAAAAAGAACCACTATGGAAGAAACTACATGATCACAATACAGTTCCTAAATGTTTCAAAATTAACATACTTCACAATTGTTGCTAATTCACTTGGTGTTCAGGAAAGAACTGGAGTTTTATCATTCTAAAGACTGTGCACATTTAATACTGAAATACCAACACCTACTTTTAAAAATATATATAATTTTAAAATAACCATTTATTTCTAAAGTATGTTTATCTTTAAACCTAAAAGCTCCATTATTTGATTTACAATTTAAAACTTAGATTTAGGCACTTTATTGTTTTCTCTAGTAGAAAAATGTAGATGGGATGGTGGGAGTTAAAATATTAACCTACTTTCTCTGCCTTTGCCTTACCAAACTTATCTGAAAAATAATGAAGAACTCCCCTAATCTGGCAAAAGTAATAGACTTCCAGGAAGTCTAGCAAGCTCAGAGTACCCCCAAGTAGTTGGATCCAAAGAAGCACACAACAAGGCACATCATAATCACATTACCCAAGATTAAAGAGCAGAGAATCTTAAAAGTAGCATGAGAAAAGGAGAAATTTACTTACAAAGGAGTTCCCATTAGACTGTCAGCTGATTTCTCAAAAGACACCTGGCAGGGAAGAAGGGGCTGGAAAGAAGTATTTGAAGTCAGGAAAGGCAAGGACCTACATCCAAGATTACTTTATCCAGCAAAGCTATCATTTGGAATGGAAGGACAGATAAAGTGCTTCCCAGATAAGGTCAAGTTCATCATCACCAAACCCTTATTATATGAAACGTTAAAGGGACTTATCTAAGAAAAAGATGATCAAAAATATGAACAGTAGTAAAATGATAAACCCACAACTATCAACTGAACCTTAAAAAAAAAAACAAAGTAAGCAAACAACCAGAATAAGAACAGAATCACAGAAATGGAGATCACATGGAGGGTTATCAGTGGGGAGGGGGAGGGAGGAGGATGTGGGGAAAGGTACAGGGAATAAAAGGCATAATTTGTAGGTACAAAATAAACAGGGGGACGTTAAGAATAGTATAGCAAATGGAGAAGCTGAAGAACTTACATGTATGACCCATGGACATGAACAAAGGAAGGGAATACAGGTTGAGGGCGGGGTACAGGCAAAAGGGAATAAAGAGGACAAAAAAATTGGGACAACTGTAATAGGATGATCAATAAAATACATTTTAAAAAACAAAAAATAAAAGTAAATGTCACTTCAAAAGAAAAACCAAGTGTGGGACAAATGATAATAAAAACACAATGACCCCAAAATCTATGGGACACAGCCAAAGCAGTTCTAGGAGAGAAATTCATAGCAATATAGAGGTCCATCTCAAGAATCAAGAAAATGTGTAAATAACCTAACTTTATACCTAACCTAACTTTATACCAAAAGTAACTAGAAAAAGAACAAACAATGCCTAAAGTGAATAGAAGGAAAAAAACAATAAAGATCAAAGTGTAATCAAATAAAATAGTCTAAAAAAGTACAGAAGATTAATGAAACCAAGAGCTGGTTAAGCTGGTTCTTGGAAAGATACACAAGATTGATAAACCTTTAACCAGACTCATTAAAAAAGAAAAAAAAAAGGATCCAAGTAAATAAAATCAGAAATGAAAGAGATGTGAGGACTGACACCACTGAAACACAATTATAGTATTTATGTAGTTTTAATTAAACAGTGCTTGAAATTAACTTTACAACCTTATCAAACTGAGATTCTAATGACTTTTATATTAATGTGCAATCTTTAGAAAAGTTTTAAAGTAAAAAAGTTACTCACCTAGAATATAAATTATACCCACTAGAAACCTCATTAACAAGTTATACTGTATCAGTCCATTTTTCTTGTGACTATTCTCAAATAAGTACCTAATTTAATTATCACATGATTTAGTATATCATAATGACGAGTGGACTCCTTGTTCCCAGAAGCAATTTCCCCCTCCTCAGATTGTCCTTCTCCTTTGGTCCATGAGCAATTTGGAAGTCAAATTAATTCTCCACCCTCACAAACCCCCAAGATCTTCATACCCCTGTGTACCCCAAAAAGAACAGTAATAAGCCAAAAAGCAGAAAACCTGGATTCTTAGTTCTTTCCAGCAACATTCTTTCCTGAATTTCCAATTGCTTTTTATTTTTCAGAATTCAGTCTGCAATACTCTAACAATTACATAATAGGTGAGAATCACACCACCAGCTCAGCTGTCCACTCTGCACAGAGCTAAGCCCCTTTCCATCCCAAACCATCATCTCATCCGTCACACACTACATCCAGAAGCAAAACATAATCCTGTTGTCTTGCTGAGAGTCGTTTACTAGTTCCCTGTCACAGAAAAATGCCCCAACTCCCTAGCACAGCAAAAGAAAGGTCACTTTGTGTCATGATCCCTTCTTACCACTCCTGTCCATTGGCACTCTCCAACTTACAAACTATAAGCTACACATGAAGCAAAGTGTTTGCCAGAAGAGACCAACCTGTTTGGCATCTTTATGCCCTAATACATATCCTCTCCTTTTCCTGTTATGCCACTCACATATCTATTTTTTATTGTAAATTATTTTAATAGACACAGATTCTCTGTTAATATGGGCAACACTTGTCATTTATTTTAGCATTTGAAAAGTTATGAATGTGAACAGCATTTTTAATAGGACTTAAGAAATAATTTCAGTACAACTTTCAAAAATATGTAGTACACATAGCAAAGTAATACCTAAAATACGAAGTTACTGACTTTGACATTCAACAATCATAAATTAAAATAAGGGTATTAAAAAATTCCTAAATATATGTTTGATGCTATTTCTTTCAATTTTCTCTAAAATGCACCCGAACTTGGAGATTAATGGATAACAAACATTTCTTAAGATATGTAAAAAATATTTCCTGTATAGCTAACCTGTTCAAAACCCAGGTGTCAGAGAAATGCAAATGTTTTCTTTAGGAGAAACCAGTTCAGGTAATGATTAACCCGAAGAGATCAGTACATTTTCCATTTAATTTAGCTGAACACTGACTTAATTTTTAAATTACCTATGCAACCATAAGGTCAAAGAGCATTAAATCCAGAACAGACCTCAGAGGGCCAGTTCAATGTTTTGGGTTTTTGTAATCCTCACCTGAAGATGTTTATGTGAGAGAGGGAGGGAGGGAGGGGCCGGGGGTCAGAGGGTACTGGTTAGTTTGTCTTCTGTATGCACCCAGAATAGGGATTGAACCCACAATCTAGGTTTGTGCCCTGACTGGGGATAGAACCTGCAACCTTTTGGTGTTACTGGTTGATGATCCAACCAAATGAACCACCTGGTCAGGGCCCAGTTCAATGTTTTAAAGACAAAGCAACTGATATCCAGAAAGATCACAAGTCACAAAAGGCTTTTTCTTCACAGCTATTTTTTTATATTACTGGGCTGATGATGCACTGCTCAAAATAATAAGAATACATAACTTTTAATTTTGTTACATGCTAAAAAATACTTAGTATCTGGTTAGGATGAAGTTATCTTCCTCAGATATTAAAATAGCCCCTATACATGTATAATTAACTTGTTGATAATTTTCTAACAGCTGCCCTCAAATACTGGTTTCCATTATCTGTTCAATTAGCAGAAGTAATGTTAAAAACAAAACCAAAATAAATAGCATCTTTTTTTTTTTTTACTATTAACTCATTTTGAGAAGTTGAATTCATTTCAATACTCGTATTAGCAATAGGCAGGGTACATAAAATTACAATTACTATTATGAGGGACCTCAATTTTTCATTTTAAAAATGGATCTATATTTGAAAAGGTTAGGAGCCACAGAGCAAAAAATAAAATTTAGCAAGTGCCAGTTCTATGTAGTTGAAAGAGAATTTTCAGTTAGCTTTCCATCATGGATTAAACTCACAACCTTCCCCAGTATAAATGAACACACATTTCGGGGGAAGGGGAGCTTCGGGGGAAGGGGAGGGAGAAAGGCTGCTTCCCCAGCAGCTTCCTTGTTTACTCAACTGTCAGACCCACTGCTCTCCTCCCACTCCCACCAGGTGCTCAGGAGCAGCCCCAGTTTACATGTGGCCCTGGTCATGTCGAGCACTTTCCCCAAACAAGGTTGATCAGTGCTTTAAGAACTTTCCAAACAATACACAGAAAACAGTAGTCCCTACTCTAAAGCAGGAGAAAATACTAAACACTGGCAAGTTATGTTTTCCTCCATGTCAAGAAAGCCAGTCTACTATGAGAAAACAAAACTAACCCACAAAAAAAAAAAAAAAAAGCTGTTAACAGAAATTTCTGGTAGCATTTAAATGACCTAAAGCCTAGCTGACTCAATGCCCTTCCTATAGTTCATTTATTCCATCCATTTTTGGATTCCATATGCCAATAAATTTACCTTTTTGGGTTAAGCTAATTTTAATTGAGTTTATACTGAACAAGTAAATGAGTTCTGACTCATGTACCAACTTTGGGAAATTGACTATGATTATTTCAGACAGTATCACAGGTAAATGTAAGTAAAGGCAAATTACAAACTCTCCAGAATCTATATTACCATAAATGTGGGTAATCTCACCCTCTATTACTTGAAATATTTATCTTTAACTTAAGGAAAATGAAGTGTCAAGCTCTTTAAATCTAGCAGTTATGAGTAGCACAAGCACACTTTCAAATTTCAACAATCATCCATTTATTTTCTCCAGATTGATTCAAATACCATCTGTTAGTACGTTCCTCCAAAAGTGGGGGGCACTCCCATATGTCCCCTAGGCCTTCAAATGTACATATCAATGCAAAAAAGCCTCTTCGACCCTCCCCTAAAATGCTGACCTTTTAATGAATTATTTTCAGTGTTCTATTGTAAAGATGAACCAATCTTTAAGGCTATCAGCTAACTCATGAAAACATTTCTGAGAGAACAATTTCACTAAAATATTTACTGAACACATATCGGGTCCTATTTCAGGTCCTAAAGTTCCATGACAGAGCCCATACTGGTTCTCATGGAGTTTTAACTATAGAATGTGTATGTATACACACACACATATCTATGTATATACATTTGAGTGACTTGTGCTCTCAGAAATGTTTTCATGACCAACTGATAGTCTTAAACTGGTTCATCCTTACAAAAGAACATAATTGATATATATATCAATGATCAAGACTATTTCAGAGATAAGTGCTATGAGGAAAATAAGAGGGTCTTGTTACTGAAAATGGCTAAGGAGGGGGCAGCTACACTTCAGTGTGATCTTTCTGTGTGACCTCTCTGAGGTAATGGCACTGAAACTGAAATCTAAGTGACATAAAAGAATTAGCCATATCACAATCTCAGGGCCAAGCCTGAGGCACTGAGCAAAGCAATTAAGGCACTGAGATAGGAACAAGCTTGTACAGTGGGCGTGGAGCTGGTACGGCTCATCACAGTGAACAAGGGGGAGGGTGCTGTGAAATATGGTGAGGTTTGTGAGGCGGTCAACAGCAGGATCTTGTGGTGGGTCGAGACTCTCACAGGCTACGAAAAGGTGTTTGAATTTGGTACCGAGTATGATGGAAAACCCATAGAGGGAGAGTAACAGGAAGAAAACTGACATTTATTGAGCACCTTATGTAATCCCAGACAAAATAGTATGTATAAATGTTTTTGCTGTGCACTCTATCAAGCCATGTATGCATTCATGTAAATTATGCCATGTGCATGTATCATAATATTTATTTTTTAAAAAATCAGTATGCTGCTATGCTCAAACTAAAAAAAAAAACCACTTTTCCTGTTACTACTACTTCTCACTTGTAGGAAGTCACTTACATGTTGATTTGTCGGACCAAAGGAACCAACCAACCAATGTTATCTACTAGCAACACACATGAGTCATCGGGAAGAAAAGGCAAGAAAGGCAAATGAGACTAGGTGAAATAAGGCAGCAAGCTACTCATGAGAGTATATGACCCAATAAAATGAAACAAACCAAGTAGAGAAACAACAAATTAGAATTCATACCCACTAAAAGCAGAGAGAGCCTAGAAATACAAAAGATTAAGTTTTCTACTTAAACAAAAGTACGCTCCAGCAGACAAGTAAACAAAAGGTAAAAAACACAAAAGCTTCTAAAATAAATTCTCTGTTCATGCCCCCATTTAATAGCACCTTGTCTGTTTTAACAACATTCAGAGGAAAATGAAAATTAACATTTTAAATGTACTATGCTTGATAATTTTTATATCTGAATTTAAATTTTTAATTTTTATTTATAAGTATAAATATTTATTAAAATATCATTGAAATACTGCGGCAATGATTTTAGTTCAAAGTTCTAAAACTGAAAATCTTCCCTCATGGCAAACTCTGATTTCCAGAACACAGCTCAACTACCTCCCTTCTGACTTGCTCCCTCAAACAAAAGGATCTTCAATAAAAATGAAAGGGGGGAAAAAAGGCTGCTTGTACTCTGGAAAGCTCCAAATGATAATACCAAAACTTCTTATCTCCAAACCCCCACTCCAACACCCAACAGTTCAAATTTTCCTGGATATTTTCACCAGAAGCCCTAAGTAGATGATGTTGCCCCAGTTCACCCTACAGTGTTACGATGACCTGCTCCTATTCTTCTGATTCTGACCATCCTCTCTCTATCTTCCAACTCTTTCTCATCACCACTTACCATTAAATGAAAATTTAATGCCACTGCCAGCCTGCATTCAACAGTAAAACACAGGAAGAAAGTAACAGGATGTTCACACTCTAAAATGTGGGCAGTAGCAGATCAGAAGAGGAGGTCAGAATTAACAGCCAATCTGGGCCACAGAAAACACTTGTACAGTGAAGGATGGTTTAAGAGACAAAGGACATGGAGTGTGCCCATGCTCTGAGCCCTGAGGGAAGGCCAAGATCAAAGTGGGGAGCATCGGTAGGTATATAGACTGAGCACACAGGCTAAGATCAAGAACCAGAGTAAAAGTCTGCCAAGAATGGCATTATTAGTATCAGGTAAAGGCCAGGGATCTAATTAGGGGAGGAAAAAGGACAAGGGGAAACAAATCAGAAGGAGCACTCGAGTATCAGGAACATGTGGATAAGTCCATGCAACAATCCAATTCAGATTTAACCAAGCCTTGGAGTATATTCATTGTCTGTCCCTGCAGACGCCAAAAGCTGTAGAGCAGGATGCTAGGTTATCAAGCAGGCCCTCACAATTACAGTATGGACACAGGGAGTCCAAGGGTCCATGAATTTGTGAAAATGAATGAACCCCTTTTCTATTTTGTGTATTTGCATCATCCTTCATGTTTTTAAAGAACAGTATAGAATATTTGTACCATATATTGAAGCCAAGTAGCATTTCCTGAAAACTTACTTTAGTATTTACGCACATATACACATCCTGTGTTATGTCACACACATTTCTTAACGAGAAGTCAGTTTGCATAGTGTGTAACATGCCTATCTGAAATGACTGATCTGTCCACACACAGTATCCAGTGAGAACCAGAGCAGTGTATGCCCTCCTTGAGACTGAAGAAAGGTCTAGATTCCATTCCAGAAAGCAAAGAGACTATTTTTCAAGAAAGGTAACAAAACTTTTTTTTTAAATATCACATCAAGATGTGACCAAATTCAACCCTGGCTGGTGTGGCTCAGTGGACTGACTGAGTGCTGGCCTGCCAACTGAAAGGTCACTGGTTCAATTCCCAGTCAGGCACATGCCTGGGCTGCAGGCAGGTCCCCACTGGGAGAGGCAACCAATAGATGTATCTCTCACACATCGATATGTCTCTCCTTCGCCTTCCCTTCTCCTCTCTATAGATAAATAAAAATTTTTTTAAAGGGCGACCAAATTCAATATAAAACATTACTATAAAACAATGTGTACATTAGAGACATAACAAAGCTTCTCAGTACACACTGTCATTTTACAGTGAACGACAGAAGCTCAGTCACCAAATATATTAGTCTGAGCCCTCTAACTTGGGAATTCTAACCATTCTGTTTTCTGCAGTTGCCACAGGAAGTCATGACAGGTTTACAGGAGGGGTGTCACTTTTCTGCCTGTCTCTACAGCTGTTCCCCTGCAGCTAACAAAGGCACCAAATAGTAGCGAACATTTATGTAGTGCCGTATTTTTTGGATTATAAGACGCACCTCCCCCAAATTTAGGAGGAATAATGGTTGTTAATGTTGCTGTTCTGTTTACATTTACATTGGTGAAGTATTATGTTATTTATGTTATTAAATATTTTACATTTTTTGCTTCAAAACTTTTCTTCCTATTTTCCTCCTCTGAAACTTAGGTGCGTCTAGTACCTAGTACTTCCTTCATGCCAGAACCTGTAATAATTGCTTTACATGCATTCACATTTCAATCCCTACAAATGCTCTATAAAGAAAATTATTCATTATCCTTTATTCCCATTTTTCAGAGTGGAAACCCAATGGAAATAGTTCTACAATTTCTCAAAGCCATATAACTAATCGGTCAGGGTGACAGGCTTCAGAGGTGAGCACTGCACCACATTAACACTGTGCAGTCAGGAATTACTGCCAAAGAGCAGACACAGACCCTACCTACTCCTCTTATCGCTAAAGAGAGGCACTGCTCTCAGGAAAGGCTAGTGTCACGTCACAGCAGCAGAATGAAATACACAAAAACAGGTGCTCCCTTTCTCTGAGGTTGTTCCAGCTTAAGTGAAAACTGATAAGCACAACTAGAAGACAAGATTCTTTGGGTAAACTGAACAGCCAATGTACCATTACAAATGACACCAAATGCACCCAAAAACAGAATCAGAGTCTAATGTATCTATCTGTCCTTGGAATCAATAATACATATATCTAAATTCACAAGTCATGTTAGGATCCATGAAATATAAGAATATATATATATCAATAGTTCCACAAATCCCATTTTATCAAAGATTACCATGATTATTAAAATCAACTGCTAAATTATGAGAGCTCCAATTTTCACCTGATTTCCAAATCCTTGGCAAAACAACACAACCAAAATCTCTTAAAGTCTACATTGAATTAATTTCTAATTATCAACCTTAAATAGAACTAAAAAATCACCAGTTCATTATCACTATATTTCCACTGGTTTGATGACATAATCATGATATAGAACCAACTTTTTTTTTATTCTTTTTTTTTTTTCATATTTTTTAATTGTCATTCAAGTACCGCTGTCTCCATTTTCCTCCTCACCACTCATCCCTGCCCCACCCATCCCTGCCTCCCACCCTCAATCCTAACCTCCTTTGGCTTTCTCCATGTGCCCTTTATATATGATTCCTTGATGACCATTTGTAATCATACTCAGTAGCTCTAATTCTGCCAACAAATCTGAGAATTAAGACTAAGTGCACGCAGAAATATAGTTTCAGCTCTTTAAGAACGGACTGAAAAGCACAGGAGAATCAGCAGTTTTCTTGTTTTTTGACTGTCTACATCGAAATGAGTAGAAAAGATTAAGAATACTTAACTGGAAGCCTTGATTTCTCACAAGCATCCCCCCCCCCTTTTTTTTTAGGAATGGTTAAAGCTAACACAAGATTCAAACAGTTCAAAAGGTTATGCACAAAAATAAGTTTCTCCTACATCTGACCTCATGATCTCCCCATTCCACCCCTGCCCCCAAAACCACCGTTACTAGAACTTGTGGATCTTTCTGGAGTTATTTTAAACACGCAAAACAAGTGCACGCACACGCACACACACTCCACTGTGTATGTGTCCTTTCCAACTCCTCTTCCCCTGAGTTAAAATGGCAGCAGACTATATAAGACCTTTGCCTCCTTGTTTTTTCATTTAAATGTATCTTTGAAAAGACCCTATAAATACTAACAAGAGTCATAAACATCAAATCTAAACAAATCTGTAAAAGACCCATTCAATTCACACAAAACATCTCTCACCAGGTGTTAAAAACTGGTGACCTCTGCTGGCAGGACACAAGGAAGTCCAAGGTCAAAAAATAATTCTGGGGAGGGCCTGTTAGTTTTAGTTTTTGCACTATAGGAAAACTATTTCCCTGATATAATAGCAGACTGCATCCCTAACCTGTCCATGATCTCACAAATGTACAGGACTTACTAAGAAAAACAGAGAAAGGTGACTTAGATAAAACCTGTCACTTTAGTGGAGGAAAATTATTTTAAGTACATATTACATGTTTATATTAAAAGGTGCCAAAGAACCTTGCCACAGCTACAAACAGCATCTAAAAATTCACACACCTATTATGAACTCTGTCCCACAAAAGGATAATTATATAGAAAAAGAAAAAAAAAACAAAATGTTAAGGGGAAATTCATTTATTATTCCTACTACCTAATTTCAAAAACCCAAAGTAGATGACCCAATTGCCTTATACTGTGAGTTAATGACATACAATAGCAGCAAAATTTTGAGATGGAACAAAATTAGTATACACTCTACACGTTTACCTTGTTCAAATTAAGGGGAAAGCATAAAACACCTCTCCCTAACCCATAATCTGTTTTTTATTAGCAGTTAAAGGTAACCACCAAAATAGGCTGTAACTTCTCCAGCAAGGGGTTTGCTTATGCTAATGTCAAACACTTTCTGACTACTCAGAAAATACTATGACAGAATGTGAGAATTTTAATACAAGAATTGACCACGTAAGTATTGGTTGAATGAATGGGCAAATTTTAGGTACTGTTTCACATGATCAGGCCCTTATAGTACACATTTCTATAAGCTAAATAATTTACCCACATAACTATGGCTTTACAAAAACTGATAAAAATTAATTTGCTGAATAATGAACCTATGTTAAAATTTGAAATGCTAACCCACCATTCAGGTAGATAAGCAGGAAGAACAAAAACAGTCACTGATACCTCATTATAATGTCCTATCATTCAGTGTTGAAAAGGACACAATGCAAGAAAAAGTTGAAAAGAAAAGCTCAGATACCACCTTTGTTCTCAGACAAAATAAAGAAGATAACAAGAAGATTGAAATCTAGTTCCTAAAAAGTGAAACTTCTTCACTGTTCTAATGCAATTTAAAATTTTTAACATCTTTATTTAAAAAAAAAAAAAGGCTGAAAGCACGGTATACCATTTCACATGAAGAATTATTCTATTAAGATACTGGAATGACCATCTCTGACCGTAGTCCTCATGTTCTGCTTTTTGAATTCCATCTCCTAAAAGAAACTTTCACAGCTACAGAAGGAAAAAAGTGGCAAACTCCCAGTTTAAACATTCAATATCTATTCTTCCTCATTCCTCAAACTATTCATTACACACAAATCTTTTCCATAATCTGAATACTCCATGTTTACTACAATTTAATTGTTGAACTTTCAGCATGACCCTTATAGTTTGGTTCTATTATTTCTAAGCTAAGAATTTAAGCCCTCAGAAAGCAAGGTAACATAGCATTCATTTTGAGACAAATAAAAATCATGCTAAAAATTGTATTTTAAAACTCTAAATGTTAAAAATTTCAGAAATGTGTAACCAAATTTGTTGCATTTAGAATAAATTACCCAGGTTGTTTGTAAATAATACAGCACAGCCTTACCATAAAAACCCACTGAAATGAGATGGTCACAAAATTCTTCTGGTAGGTTAAACCCACTTACATGGTATAACAGATACACCTCATACTGAACATTAATACATTCATGGCGATGGCTCAAATGGGACTCCAGTATCGTCAGACTGCTGTTACACATACTGAGAGCTAAAAACAAAATCTTATTTAGGCACACCACCGAGAAAATGATGAGCAAAACAGCCTAGAAGTTAAAAATAAATAAAGTCCAAAATCTGAAGGTATAATTGACACAAAAATAACCAGATAAAGCCAACTTAGTGTGACATGATTCCCAACTAGAGTAGGTTTTTCGCCAATACTGGGGCTCCCATTCCTGAATTAAGACGACAAAATTAATTTTCATTTCACTCTAAGTTTCAACTAGGTTAAAAAAAACAAACTAACAGTTAAATGTGACTATAGTACACCTAAACCTTGAAGGCCTAATTCAAAAAGAAGCTTCCACCACTTTAATGTGACTGTCACTGTCATTTTGGCATTGGCCCTTTAAACATGATGATGTTATAGAAGTCAAGAATTCTGCTAAATACTATTTTTTTATAAAAAGGTCCAAGAAATATGACATGTAGTTGGGGTGATGTGACACCCCACATATATAAAACAATGAATAATTACGGGGTCTGTGATATTCACTAAATCAGTGGAATCTCAGAGAAGAAACATCCTGAGTCAGGATGGCCAGAAAAGCTTCCTGGAAGAAGTGGGACTGAAATCAGACCATAAAAAGGACAAAGGGAAGGAACAGCATGAGCAAAAGCAATGGAATAATGAGTATGGAAAACTGCAGTATTTGATAGGCAGGCAAGAATCCCAGTTGGAAAAGAATAGGAAATTAAGCTGAATAGGTAGAATGGAGACTTAAAAGCCAGACTGAAGCATATGAACTCGGTCCAGTTGGCAAAGGGAAGCCATAATGGGTTCTCCAGCAAGGAAACTGATGTGATGAAATCAGTATTTTAAATAAATACACTGTCAGTAGTTACAGGAGATAGGTGGAAAAGAAAGGCTGCTCTGCTCAGGGCAACCTACCAGAAAAGTAATGCAAAAACCCAGACCAAAAGCCATTCATCCATTCTTTTCATTCCTTCCTTCATTCACTGAGAAGACAGTAGACTGGCTAAAAGACAGACATGCCCCTTACTACCTGAGCCTTGGTTTCCCCATGGTTGAAATCCACAAGATTGTCCCAAGTACCTGTCAAAGCATCTGTGCAGTCCTGACACACAGAACTCTAATAGTAGTTGTTAACATTATTGAATTAAGAATGGTAAAAATTGGGAAGTAACAAGGCTCACAGATCACAGATATTTTAGAGGAACAGAACTTCCAAGTAGAACAGTCTTGACAGCAGCTGAAATATGGAGCAAGAACACAAATGAAAGGTCAAGGCTGGAGAAACAGTAACACATTGAAGTAATCACTCCAATTTAAAAAGCAGATCCTAGGTACTGCCAAACCTGGCCTTGGAAAAACAAAAACAAAAAATTTTAAAGTTAAAAAGTATTTCAAATGGTGCAAGTGGATTTAAAAAGTCCAAGCCCAAGTGACAGAACAGCATCAAAGACGCACCACTGTACCTACACCAACCATGTAACTTGATATTATTAAAGCCCACTTTAATTCTTCAAGGTAAGACTTAAACCACAACTTTAAGAGTAAACAAGTTAAGCCCAGTTTATTTTAAACACTTTGACAAGGAACTCAGGAAACAAAGCTGCCAAATGCTTTCTATGACAGTATGCCCCCACTTAAAATAAGTAACAAGCAAATAAAATGTAATACAAAGAAGTAAACTTCAAGTCCAAACCTATCATAATCATCATCCTAAACACCTTACATTTGCATGATGCTTGCTGTATATCAAGGAGTGCTCTCAGCACTTTACACACACACTTCTCTCAATCCTCTCAACTCTACAGTCTACTGTCCCTATGACACAGCGGAGAAACCTGAGACACAGCCAGAGTTACTCCCCCAAGGTCACAGTAAGGGATGGTACCTGAGTTTGAACCCAGGCAGCTGGCCTCAAGGATCTCTGATGGAATCAACTATACTACACCAAACACGTGTTTCTTATTCAAGGAGTATGTACTGTGAGAAAAGTTGGGCATGGTCTAATTTGCTTTTCCTTCTTACGTGAAGGCATGGAATCACATTTTCTTATTTCTGCAGGCAGTAAACTTGAAGGGGCCACTGTCAATCTTAAGGTAGAAAACATAGCAATTGACAAGATTGCATCTTATCAAACAGTTCTAGAAATGTAAGCACAATGATGTTTCAATCCCATGAATTTCATTTATCCATACAATCATCTGATCCAGTTGGTAGAGGAAGACCAAGTACAGATTTATAAGCTTGATTAGAAACACTAGTTTTTGCAAACACATCTACAGAGAAGACTGACTAAACAGCTGGAAAAACTTGGCACAGCTACTACCATCTAGAAAGCACATGGATAGGGCTCAGACAGGCCCAGGTTTGGATTCTAGTGCATCATTTGACCATGTTCTGGCTTTGGACAAGTGAATTAACTTCTGTGTACCTCTGTTTCATCATCCATACAAAAAACGCCCAATACTATCCACCCGTCTCACAGGATTAGCCTGAGGTATGAACAGCACAGAAAGCAATTCTCACCTTTCCTAGAGCATATGTAGCCCAAGCACAGTCCCTTTCCTATGGCTCTTCTAACAGGGCAATTCACTGTCCAATACCAGAGGTGGTGAATAGCAAAGTTCTCCACACAGCTTTCTTTCACCAAAATTTTTTTTTAGAAGTTTCTGCTGGTGGTAGAGCAGGAGATACCATCATGGTGGTCTCCAAACTGGACACACTTATACTAATTCTTTATACAGACCTAGGAGCCTGGCACGTCTGTTTTATGGGAATGCATAAATGTCTCAATGTTAACTGCTTTCCTTTTTTGCATTTCAGTGACCTACTAAAGTGTTATTTGTGAAATGAGCCAAATTCACTTGTACTAGAAAATACAAAGTCTCGGACAGTGACAATATTTCTGCCATCTCTCTCCCGACTTACCACTATTCACATTCCTCTCAATTCCTTTTATATATTAGCAAATACAGAAACTGAAGGAAACCAACAAATTTTTCTACACACTTCATCAAAATGTGTCAAGTTGAAAATTCTTCATAGTAATGATGCTGTAGTAAATTGTAGGACAATTCCTTTGTCGGTTTCTCATTTGACAAGACTGCACTTATCATTGCCATATGCAAACAGACGTATTTATTCATTTATTCAACAGGTTGTTGTTCAAAATGTCCATTAGTCACATCTCTTTTCATCAGTAATCCCTATGTTTACATTAAGTTTCTACCCTTTCTGCATATTAGCTTGAAAGGCTCCCAGTACACAAGAAGCAGTTACTTCTTGTCCTCTTGGTAGGCAAGCATCATGGTAATCATAAAATTTAATTAGATGTTGAGAATGCAAGTAACAAAAAGATTCCTAGACACACGTAAAAACTTATTTAAATGTTTAACACATCTTTGAGGCAACCAATGCAAAAATACAGCCTCCACAAGGGGCCACTTCATCTACAATATGTCTCCACCACAAGAATAACCAAAAGCCACTCCGTTAACTGAAGGTGAGCTGTAACCATTTTTATGCCATTTAATTAAGTTCTTTAATAGTAAGAAAAACTTTTTCTATGTAAACATTGTTTTCACCCTGATACAGTTTTAGTATTTTTCCCTGTAGGTTGATTCCAACTACTCAAATGGCAAAAACAGTACTTATTTATGGGTTTAATGGCTGTGATTACACATTCACCAGACAGTGAGTGCATGATAAAAGAACTGGAAAAAATATATTCAAAACAAGCAGGAAAACCTCAATTTAACAGCAAAAAGTATAAACAACGGATCACATGCCTAACCACTCTCAGGCACATTTTCTATCTGCTGCCGCCCCTCCTCCACAGGTAAATGCTAACTATTTCTGGAACCCTCAATGATAATTTCCGAAGCTTGCTTGCCATGAACTCCCATGATACAACCCAACAACATACACACCATTTTCATGGAGACAAAGCTGCTCTATTTCCCTAGACTATAAATTTATTAAAATGGTGAGAATATACAGTCACAGGAATTCAGAATTACTGAAATACACCAATGCAGCGTTGAGTCTGATTTAACAAAAATGAAAATGAACCGTTCTGGGATAGCCAAAAAGTCACTCACTGAATCTTCAATGTGTAACCACGATATTTATTACAATTTGTTTTAGGTAAGCAGATAAAAACACCACGAGGGCCTTATATTTTCCAACCTGATACAGGAGTCTTTAGGAAAAAAGGGGAAGAAGATAATTACTTAATTACATGAGGTGGGGGGACCATTTAGACTAAAAATAACCCACCAACTCACTCACCGTATTTTATTAACAAGCTTGTTTTCATCAACATAAGGTTCTGGTTTGGAAAACAAGAAAGCCAATAGTAAAGTTTCCTAAGTCAATTGTAAATTACATAGGTACTAAAACTACTCACCTTGGTGCCTGCACCGTCCAAGGTTTTAAGTAAACTCCAGACCCTGAGAAAATCTAGTTTTTAACTAGGTACCCAACTCTTGTCGTTTACAATCATCAAAATATTTTAGAAAATGTTATTAGATAACCGAATAGGATCAATTTTAAAGAGCCATTACAACCCAAATTTTACATGAAACACACCATTTTCACAACCTAAATTTAATCTCGGTTGCCACTGCAAAGTGATGCCTGTTTCAGCAAATTAGGAACTTCCCAAAATACTGACCATGTTAGCACATGCATTGCTTCCCTCGAGCTGCCATTTAAGATTAATATTTCACTTAAATAAAAGTCTGTTGCTGTTCAAAAAATGACATCGATTGCAAAGAGGAAGTTACCAAGAAACCACCCTCACAACGTGGCCTTTGCACAGTCAAAAAATAATGTGACTATGTGCCACCCCAAACTTACCAGGAAACTGGCAATAACTTTGCCAATTCTACACTTCTGAACTCAACTTCAAAGAGACTCAAAATACCTTCTCAGAATGATAAAAAGCACCAAGTTACAAGTAAACACGTCCAGAAGTGCAGCCCGGCGGCCGCGCGCCCCTCCCCCGCCGGCGCCCCCGCCCGGGACCCGCGGCCCCAACAGCCGCCGGCAACCCCCTGCAAACCGGACGGGGTCGTGGACGCGCCCAAGGAGGGAAGCAGATTTCCATTGCAGACTGAGGTTTAACTAAATAACGTGCAGCGAAAAGATCCCTCTCCTCGGCTAAAAATAGGCTATAAAGGAGTCGGCCTCATGATGGCTCCTTGATTCAATTTGCTGCAGATTCTTCCCTGAAAGCCTACCCCCAAAGACACACATAAAAAGGGGGTGTAAATGCACGAAGGGTGGAAGAGGGGGAGAAGGCCAAGGTGCACATTTTCGGGGACAACATAAGGGTAAGGATCCCCCGAGATCAGGAAAGCGTAGGGATTGGGCAGGCACGTGAGCATTTCAAAGAAGCCTCAGAGAGGAAAAAGGGGGGATGGGACACCCTAAATGCCTTAACCTCCTGCCCCTCCCCCACCCATACCCCGACTCCCCAAAGGGCCAAGTTGAAGAAATGCTTGTTCCAGTTGCGCCCATTTCCCTGCGGCCCGGCGCCCCCAGGCCGCCTGCGCCCGCGCCCCCCACCCCGGCCCGCGGTCGCCCCCACCCGGGGGTCCGGCCCCCAGCGCTTACCTGGAAACGGTGGCCTCGGACGCGGCTCCCCCCTCCCGGGAAAGGAGGCACAAGGAAATTCCCCTCCTCGCCGCCGCCGCCGCCTCCAACCACCCCCAAAATAACCCCTCCGGGGGGTGAGAAGCAATTATAACCCCGGCGAGCGGAGGGCGCGGGGGATGGGCGCCGGGCGGGCGGGGGCGGGGAGCGCGGCGCGGGTCCCCAGGTGGCTAGCGGAGGTGCTCCCGCCGCGGGGGGAGGGGCGGGGGCGCACGCGGCCGCCGACAGGGGGAGCGGCGCGCGGGGGAAGGGCGCGAGCTGGGAGAGGAATTGAGGCAGAAGGTAAAAGCTGTTACTAAGGGAAAGAGCCAAACGGTTCGGAGCCGCCAACGGCTCAGACACTCAACACTGGGGAGAGAGGAATGGGGACCAGCCAGGCACAAATGAGCTCGCGAGGCCCGCGGCGGCGGCGGCCGCGCAGCAAAACAAACCCGAGCGGCCTGCGCCGGGCAGGCGCGCGGGGGAGGGGCCGGCGGGGGAGGGGCGCCGCGGACGCGAGGAGGAGGAGGCGGTGGCGGCGGCAAGGCGGGGGAGGGGGGAGGGGAGCGCCTCTGCCGGTCTTGTTCCTCTCGCTCCCTCCCGCCCGCCGCCGCCGCCGCGATGGGGGCTGGGCTCATGCGGCGCAGGCTTTTATAAATAAAGACCCGCTGGCGCTCTGAGGCGCCTCTAGGGCACTGGCCGCCCCGCCCCCATCGCAGCGCTGCCCGGTGCAAAACCGCTTGGGTGGGTGTGGGCCCGGCGGCCCAAGGCCCAGTAGAGGAGGGGAGGCTCGCGCCGCAGCCAGTGTGGCAGCGCGGGTCAACTTGGCTGAGGGGGGCGGCCGGGCCCTTCCAGGACCGGGTGCGCGTGTGAGCGCACACACGCTGTGGGCATGTGCAGGGAGCGCGGCTCAGGCATCATATGGACTTCTGTGTGTGAAAAGATGTGCACACACCTTTGTGTACATAAATACATATGTTTCTCGGAAGCGTACCTGGAAATGTGCTTTATCTGTAATAAGCAATCTTTAAAATGTAATCCAGAGCACGGGATTTGTAAAGAAAACACACGCACACAAGGAAAGGTTTTTTGATACTAAACACAAAGCTGTAATTGAAGTGTTTATGCCCAAATGTACTGTGAATCAAACATATGGTGGTATTTATCGTCTGGTGGGTCTGTTTGAAAGGTTTGGTCCATCAGTTCTCGTTTCACAAAAATAAAATAATGTAATTAGGTGATTACTAAATACAGGGGTGGACAAATGTAGGTTTCCAGTTGCACTGTGACATTCTTTTGAGTTAAAGCTATGGTAGTAATCGTAACCATTCGCACAACTGTAAAGCTACTTTTGCCCACTCTTGTATATACTTCTAGGCCAGCATCCACAAAAGTTTACCCACTTCAGGTACTTTTTGCGTGTGTGCAGCACATCAAGGCTGTTCATAAAGTGTAACTTAGGTGAGTGATGATGTGACAATATGATTGAGGATGAGGTGCAGCCCCTTGTTTTTAAGAGGCAGCTCACATTTTTTAAGACAAACATGTTAATCTTCCTAAGGCCTTCACAAAGCAGGGGTTGGAGGTCTTTTAAGACTTTTGTATAAGCCTAGAACATAAGCAGCTACCCTTTTAAGATATAACCGAAAAAAATCTGTTTGTTGTTATTTTTAATTATTACTGTCTTCAAAGTAAAATACCATTTCTGCAGCCTTTTTACATGAAGAGTTATGTTTTCATCACAGTATTTGGAAATAGGTGTAGTCATTATTTCAAAGCAATAGTCTTTTGCTCTCAATATCAAAGACCCAAATTTTCACACCCAAACACCCAGAAAAAATTCAGTTGAAGTAACTTTTATGTATCTGGACTCTGGGAGGCCTAATGAGCTCAGTGATTAGACAGGTGCTTTGATAGCCAAGGTCAATGGCTCTTTCCCCTGATTAGCCCTTGCTTGGGAGTGAGGGAAAGCGGTCAGAGGCTCCCCTGACCAGGGTGAGAGAAGGTGGGGGCGGGGGGAGGGGGGTGCGGGAAAACCATCAGATAAAAAGGATTTCTCTGAAAAAAGTATTGGAAACCCTCTCCCAACCACCAGGAAACAACTTTAAAGAACCTCAGTGGATTTGTGGATCGTCCTTGGAGCTATTTTCATATATGAAAGAGGGAATGTCAGATTAAACAATGTCACCCGATGGGAATTTAGATAACTGCTGGTTTCCAAAACACTGTGTTGAGTGTACAGGGAAACAGCAGAAGGAAAGCGAGTTTGCATTTCAGTAAGAGTCTGAAGCCAAGGCTTAGTTACTGCAGAGCTAGCACCTTTGCAAAAACTTGATTTCAGAAGTGATGAGAATACAGGAGTTTCCTCTGTTTTTAAATTGCTTAAAGAGTTGATTAATGACATATGTAGGTTGCTAAACATAATCCTCTTTCCAATAAGTAAACTATCTCAGTACAATTAGAGTTCATTTATCTGATCCACCCAATGAAACAAATCTGTTAGAAGTTTCACATTGCACGCATGTGCCTTCTCCAGGCAGCAGCTACTGTTAAATCAAACCCCTCTTCCAATGAATATGGACTTCTCAACTACATGATTCTTAAATAGGGTCATCTTCAATCCAGGGACCCCCACTACTCTCTCTCTCAAAAAGACCTCTTTCTATCCCCCCCAAGGGCGGGCCCACACTTCTTCAGTTCGATGGGGTCCAGGGCTTCCAGCTTGAAGTTCTTATACCTATCCCAAGCTATCTTTTTCCTCACAATGATAATAATCTGTGTGTTTTTCACACACTTGTACTTTACAAAGTATTTCTGTGCATAAATTACTTCATTTGAATAGTGTGATGAAAATCACCAAAAGAGAGACCTGTGCCATAAACTATTTCCAGTAAAGGGCACCTCATCTGCCATACTCACTGAAAAGAAACTTTATCTTTGGACACACACACACACACACACACACACACACACACACACAACAGCACTAAATTTGAAAAAGTCATGATTCTCTCTGCTAAGGATTTTTAAATGAAACTGTATTTTGATCCCTTTGCTATATTCTAGAACCTATCTGAAATGATGGTGCAGCTGCAACATGAAATCTTCTGATAAGTGAGCCACCATATAAAGGTGGCATGTGTAGTTACCCTACCCTTCTGTCGCCCTAATATATCCACCATGCAAGATGAGAGGCCTCACCAAACTTCAAGCAATAATTAGGCACAGAGTGAGGAACAGGACAAAGAAGTAACTATTGTTACTAATTTTCAGTGCTTTCTCCTAATCTGAAAGCTTCCTTTATGCTTCCAATGTGTTATGTTTCTAGAAAGTAGAAATTATTTTGTTACTAAGAAATTCTCAAGCAAAGAGGCACATTATTAAGAAAGCTGCCCTGAACTTTCTAGTTAATTTACTCAATAAAGAGAAACCTCATACTAGTAACTGTTACCAGAAGTTACATATATGTTATAAAATGACTAAACAAATCTGGACTTGTTTTATTTCAGTAATATTACACACAGGGGTGTGGTATGCCAGGATAGCTTACACTTTTGCAACTTTCATCACTCAGGAAATAGAACATTTTAAAGTTTAAAGTGGCTTAATCCCAGGCCCACAGGATTTCATCCCTGTATGTATTTTTAAAGCCACCATGATGGCTTAAGTTGTTTGCATTGGTTGATCTATGTAATTAAGGTGTTCAAAACAAACTTAATAGCATGAAAAAGATATTTTATACAAAAAATGTTATCCTGGCACTATAAATCTTTTTATAGTGTTACTCATCCAGGAACTCAGTGGCTTTATGTCTGCAGCATTTACCCCCAAGCATCTTGCTAATATGATACCCTGTGATATGTCTCTGTTTCATTTTGACTCGGCTTGTGCAATTCTTTGTGGTTCTTTCAGCTATCAGCTTTTGCCATCCTCACTGATGCACATCTTGGCCACACATCTCAAGATCTTAGCACACAAGCTCCTTTTCTTCATCTGTGCTTAGCATGCGACTTGTGACCTTTCCTCATCAGTGTGAACCTTGTCAGAATTTTCCATGACTTTGTGACCCGATTTCATTACAACCATGAACTTTACCTGGGAGTCTTCTACATTTAAATTACAAAAGAAACACACAACCATCTTACAAGTATTTATACCTCTCAGATAATGGAAATAGCAGGTTGTATCCTGCCTTTGTGATTCAGTCAGAACAGAAACCAACACACACAGATTGCTAAGTGCTGTACCAATCACTTATACTGACCAGCCATGTGCTTCCTCATGACAACACTCAAGGCCTTCCATTATGTTGATGGTTTTGCCATTCAGTCATTCAATAAACATTTACTGAATGCTTAGTGTACTAGGCACTGTTCAAGAAGCTGTTTACAGTGGACCAAATAGAGCTTCCACTAGCATGGAATTTACATTCCAGTCCCATTTCAGGTAGCGGTTGGAAGGGCAGGCAGACTTTCAAAAAACACATGTCTGTGTTAGTCTTTAGTTTCACTTATGTAACAAAGGTAATATGAAAATGGCATAAACAACATAAAAAAAGTTTATTCTCTTAGGAGGCCATTCAAATGTAAGCATTCCAGAGCTGATAAGGTATTAAGGGGCCAGATTTCTCTACTGCCTCAACACACATCTTCCATCTGGTTTTCTAAGGTGGCTTTTCTAGCTCCTGCCCTCACATTCAAATTCCAGCCACTGGGCTAATAAGGAGAAATGGAGGGCTTATGCCTTCTCTTTCAGGACTTGTCCTGCCATTCATACTTATTGCTTCCACTCATACTCCATCAGCCAAAACTTGGGCATGTGACTATATCTAGCTGCTAGCAAGTCAGGTAAAGGACAGGTACCAAGCCTACATAGAATAAAGTGCGGGGGAGGGGGTGCTGCAAGTGTATATTATTTTAGAGAAGACTGCTCAGTTAAGGTAACATGTAAGCAGAAAATTAAATAACATGAGTAGGTGAGTGTGCCAATATATATAAAAAAATGGAGCAGTCCAGGCAGCGGGAATATCAAGCACAAAGGAACAGAAGTAAAAACAAGTATGCTGTATTCTAGGAATAAAAATAATGCCAGTTGACTGGCATGAAGTAAGCAAAGGAATGGCAGGAGAGGAAGCCAGGAACCAGAAGTGAAAGGCCTTTTTCTTTTCGTGAGATGGAAAGCCAACGGAAGGTTTTAAAAGCATAAAAGTGACATAATGCAACTTCTACGTTAAAAAGGACTATGCTGTGCAGAGGACCCTGTGTGATAGTGAGGCCGAGCAAGAACAACCAGTCGGGGGACAGTGCAGACACCCCAAGGAGAGGACAGTGGCATGATGGTGGCAGGAGCTAGCTAGAAAAAGGTACAGTCTGTACATTTTAAACAATGATTCCAAGATTTTAGACCAGACAAGTGGAAGAATGGAGTTGCCATTTATTAAGAAAGTCTGGGAGAGGAGAAAGCTGATGAGGGAAAAATCAAGGGTTTTTGTTTTCGAGTTCGATGGGCCTATTATACATCCCCATGAAGATACAGAGTGGGCACCTAGATCAATGAATCTTGCGTTCAGAGGCAGTATCAGAGCTGGAGATACACTTTTGAGTTTTGTCACTAAAGATATTTGAAATCATAGATTGAGATGCAATGAACTGGAGAGTATAGGTAAAGAAAAATTCTTTTTTACCTCAAATTATCTGCTGCCCCAAATGTTTTATTACCAATGCTCCTCTACCCTCAACGTGGTCAGAAACCTAAAACACATTTTATCATAGGTGAATATACAGTGAAATGCTGTCTGTGCAAAGACACACTACTCCACACCTGGGCTGTACAGTACAGTCTATTGCTCCTAAGGCTACAAACCTGTACAGCACATTACTATACTGAATACTGCAGGCAGTCACAACACAAGTGGTGATTACTTTTGTATCTAAACATAGAAAAGGTAAAAATACAGTAAAAATATAAAAACTGGTAGACCTTTAAAGGGCACTTACCATGAATGGAGCTTCAGGACTGAAAGTCGCTCTGGTTAGGTCAGTGAGCAGTGAGTGCATGTAAAGGCCTAGGACATTACTGTGCACTACTGGAGATTCTATAAACACTGTACACTTAGGCCACAGTAAGTTTGTAAAACACGCGATTAAGCACATGAGAAAATGATGCAACCAAGAAGTGCAGTAAACACGAGAAGTATGAGGCTGCTGCCAGTGTAATATGGCAGACTGTTTTATAGCTAACTTTTTTTTAAAGATTTCATTTATTTATTTTTTTACAGAGGGAAGGGAGGGAGAAAGAGAGAGAGAGAGAGAAACATCAATGTGCGGTTGCTGGGGTCCATGGCCTGCAACCCAGGCATGTACCCTGACTGGGAATTGAACCTGCTACACTTTGGTTCGCAGCCCGCGCTCAATCCACTGAGCTATGCCAGCCAGGGCTAACTTTTTTTTTAGTAAGTAAAAGAGAACTCTCTAAATAGTGATTGAAATGATAATATAGTGAATACATAAAGCAGTAACAGTCATTTGTGATCATTACAAGGGTTTTGTACTGTACATATTGTATTGCTGTACTGTTGGCAGCACAGTAGGTTTGTTTACACCAGCATCACTGCAGATACGTGAGTGATGCCCTATGATGTTTACAATGGTTACGGCATCACCAGGTGATAGTAATTTTTCAGCTCCACTATAATCTTATGAGACCACCATCTTATATGGGGCCTATCTGTTGATGGAAACATCATTATGTGGTACATGACTATATAGCCAATAGAAAGTGAGCTGACCTCACTTTATAAGAATAATGCCCCAAATGTCTTCTGGTAGATAAAGCCCTTCCCTCCCCTTCCCTTCCCTTCCCTTCCCTCCCCTCCCCTCCCCTCCCCTTCTCTTTTTTCTTTTCTTTTCTTTTCTCTTCTTTCAACTACTATTCTGTCCTTATGTGAAGATTTCTCAAACTATGTTTCACTTATCATAGGCACATAGCCTCTGTATTTTTGGAATTAAAAGCTTCCAACATTAAAGAAGTTTGGGAAATCTCACATATTAAATCCACCTTCTAGAGATTGCAGTGTTTATTAGCATATTAACAGACTGAGAAACCATGCAGTATGACAGTCTCATAAACTCATTGAACTCCCTTTTTAAAGACTTAACTTTCAAAATTTTGCAAAGCTAGTATTCTGTGAAACACTCTTTGGTATACTGTGTTTGTATTTGGTAAAGTGTTTCTATTTCTTGATCTTTTATTTTTTTAGTTTTGGAGATGAAAAGTTAGATATACAACTAGTGGGCTCCTAAAATTTCCCCTCCCCTATTCTTATCTCAACCAGCCACAGGCAGAACTGAACGGTCACAGCCTTTCCCTGCAGGGGAAACTGCTCACCCAGGGGCAAAGGGCATTTGTGCCCCAAGGCCAGTCCCCTCCAGCAGAGAAGGGAAGTCACCAGAGCATCTTGTGCTCATTCACCTCCTTCCCACAATGGAGTAAGTCCCTTGTCCTGTGGGACAACGGGCGCCCTGCAGAGACTGCAGAGAACACCCCTTATCAGGCTTCTGATACCGAGATCTCCATAAACAAAAAGCTGGGAAGCCTGTGTCTGTCAGTACCCAGGTTATTATCAGAATCTAATAAAACAGACTTGATTTTATGCATATTTAGTAGTGGAGATATCAGCCCAAGGGCTAGTGTAGAGTCCGTAGGATTGGGGTTCTAGATGTAGCTCTACCATTGTTTTTATGTGATCTTAGACAAAGTACCAGCCAGCTCAGAAATTCAGCATCCTCATTGATAGAATAGGAATCACATCAACGAATTATTTCAGAGTGGCTATTCAAATTACTTATCAACCAGTTGTGCAAGGCCACGGACTGGTCAGCCATGCTGGATCATTCTGCCTACTGGCAGGCTCACAGCTTATCTCCCTCACTCAGTCAACATTTATGGACGCCTACCATGTGCCAGCATGGGGTGTTGTATGCAGTAAATTAAATAATGTTTCAGAACGCAGATTACAACTTGCACACAAAAGCAAAGTATTTTTAGCCATTACTACTCTGTATGATAAAAGGAATAAAGAATACAGGAGTAAGAAATCTCCTAAACACATTTCAAAACAAAACCCCCCCCACACACATATGACCTGTTCCACAGTCTTGCCCCATCCTCCGGGGGTGCTGGCCCACGTTTGCAAACAGACTGGAGGTAGCCTGGCCCACGTTTGCAAGCAGATATCACTTGAGCAATAGCCTGAGAAAGTGGAGACTGGGGCCAAGATGAGCATTCACACACAGCTTAACCTCAGAACATCAAATAAGAGTAAAAGCTAGCATGTTATTGAGTATTTACCATGCGTTAGGCCTTGTTCAAAATAACTTTATGCAGATTAACTCATTTAATCCTCACCACAGCCGGATGAGGGAGGAACTATTATTATCCCCTGTCCACAGATGAGGAAACCGAATCATAGGCTGATTACGTGACTTACTGGAGGTTCCTTGGCTAGTAAATGTCACAACTGGGGTTTCATCTAGGTGGATGAGTTCGTGCCCTTAACCACCATTCCATCCAGCAGACAGATCTGAGTCTGGTGTGTTGGGGAGGGTGGGGGAGGGGTGTGCTCCTGAAAGGCCAGCAGCCAGAGATCATTGCAGGTCACAAGCTGAGCCCAGAGTCCTGGGAAGCCTCTCTTAGGACCACAGCTGTTATAACCCAAAAGAGTCCCAAGGAGCAGACCTCTTTCCTGCTCTTGCAGAGGATACCCAAGACCCGGGTCTCCAGAAGCTCCTGGCTGCAAGAACTCTAGCCCTGGGGCATTGAGAACTGGAGCACGGATAGCCTGAGGAACAGCAGCTCCATTTCAAAGTGCACAGTGGAAGCCAGGGGAGGGAAAGTGGGGGGAGGGGGGAAGAAGAGAAAGAAGCAGAACTGCGGCCCTCCTTCCAGCTGAGAAAAGGCCACCAGTTCAAAGGGTTCGCCTGGGGTAGGAGGATTAGCTCTAATTGTTGGGTAAAGAAACCTGGAGCTGAGGGCTGGGCCCAGACTTCTTTGTATTAAGGAGTCAAAGAGAACTCTGAGCAGCGAGGGCTGAGAAAGAGAGATGGAAGCACTCTGAAACTGGATGGGCAAACTTTTACTGTAAAGGTTAGAATATATTTCAGGCTTTGCAGGCCATAGTCATCTTCCTTGCTGTTGTTCCCTCCAATCCTTTAAAAATGTATCTGAAGCCCCAGGCTGTGGCTGGATTTAGTCTGTGGGTTAGCTTGCCAACTTCTGCTCTAAAGAAATAATCTTTAAACTTGAGCATTTACCTGAGTCTGACCCTCTCCTCCATTTGGCAGTTTTAACTCAAATTAGCATTGGCTCCGCCCCCACAGCTCCCTGCCCCCCTCCACCAAGGAGTCAGAGGGGCACTGTGGTGAGGAAAGGGGCGACTCTGGTGATGCTTTGTGAATCTGAGCAAACACAGAGGTGCCTCAGGACTAACTCTGTTTGGCAACCCGAAGGTTTGCTCTGGGGAATTTTATGCCATGCACAGCCGCACACATGAGCAACTCTGCAAGAATTATGTTTCATGCCACATTCCATTTGGGAACTGGTGCCTAAAACAATATTGCAGAGCAACGACACTCAGTATTCCTGTGAAAATGGGAAATGCTACTCCAGGGAAAATGGAGTAGCAGCCTTTCCCTCTCAGCACCCCAAAATGGAATGTTTCGGGGTACTCAGGAGGACCCTAGCCTGCCCTCAGCAGGAAGAAATGGTACCTGTTAGTAAACTTGACTCTCAGTTACTGTCTCCTTTAAAGAGCCTGGCTATGCAATAAGGAAGCTCATCTGTAAAATCAAGCAATTTCCTGTATTTTGTTATTAAAGGGACAGTTGATTGTCCTACCAAATGCCTCAAACTATCTGTCTCATAACCAGATACAAAATCTTCTCTTCCCACCTTTAGCTTGAACTGCTAATCACTGTAATCACTAAAGCTGGTCCTTTAAAAAAAAGGTTTCTCTTAATTGATTTTTTAGAGTAGGGGAAAGCAAAGAGAGAGAGAGAGACATCTATTTATTGTCCAGGCACCCACTGGATGATTCCTGCATGCTCCCCTGACCGGGGACTGAAACCACAACCCTGGCACGTCGGCTAGAAACTCCAACCAAGTGAGCTACGTGGCCAGGCCACTAAAGCTTTTCTTAGATTATATAATTTAAGGAGGAGAAGAGGAGTAAACTTATAAAACACCTTTTTAAAAAAAAAAACTTAAGTATTGACAGGGTGCCATGGGCTCCAGATAATTTTTAGAACTTTTCAATACATTACACATGAATTAATGTGTCAGAGAGACTATTTTCAACAGAATACAGGGGAAGGTTTCAGGTATGGGACAAAGGGCAGACAAGTGTTCAGGAGGAACACAAAGTTGGAAGGAAAGAATAACAGAGAGTAAGGGCCTGGACAAGTGCCAAGGTAGAAAGCTTTGGTCCACCGTGGCTTAGAGGCCTGGAAGGGGCCACTGGCTGGGGCAGAAAGGTCCTGGGGACACTGTCACCTATTCCACAAACTCTGCCTAGGCTGTGCATACAGGCTACTCGAGAAAGCACCTGCTGAACTCACTGTATTGCCCTGAGCAGCCCTCTGCGATCTCCTGCTACGGGTTCCTGTGTTAACCCAAGGCATGCCAACGAGACTACCTATCAACAGAGACCCAGTAAAAAGAGAATGCCCTGCAGTACATTTTAGGAGCATGTGGTGTGGAGGTGTGAAATTATAAAATTATCTCCTTAGAGTAGCCTAGGTAAATACTTGAAAGCTTTTAAATAACTTTTATCTTAGAGATCTCTTTAAATCCTATGAATTGATTAAATATTCTATGCACATTTAGAATGAGACCAAGAAGCAGTATCACTTCCCACTTTCCTCTGTGTTTGCACAAAACAGCTGAGAAACCTCGAATGCCCAAACTTCTCTGAAGCCCCAGGTGTATGTGCCCTCTGACCCGGGGAGGGGGGGGCACTCTGTGTTGCAGCCACATTGAGCTTCTGCCTGTTCATCACATGCCCAGTGCTTCCTCCAATCACAAAGCCTTAGCCACTGAGCTAGCCCCTGCCTGGACACCCTCCTGTCCCCATGCCAATGTCCACCTCCTCCCCCTAGTTATCCCTGCACTTTTACTCGTCCTCCAGGGCTCAGTTCAAAGCATCACATCCTTGGGAAGACCTTCCTGACCCCTGGACAAGATCACATATCCCTGTTATTCACATGGTCTCAGTAACAGGACTGCTCTTTCTCAGTGCCTATCATGGTGGCTATTTTGTTTGTTTTCGTCTGATTATGTGATTTAGTCTGTCTCATCCCCTAGACTATGAGCTTCTTGATGGCAAAGATTATGTTTGTTCTACTTATTAATTTATTTCTGTAAAGACACAAAGCATTCAAGGTGAACTGTCATTATTATATGCATTTGGAACAGATCAACTTTTTGTTTGGAGTCCTTTAGAATGCTGTCTACAAATTTACTGCTTAACAAATTTGACCCCACCAAATTAACCAATCCATAAGGATGATGCCCAATTACTCAATCTGCTAAATTAATAGGAACAAAGCTATTAGGTAAACGTGATAGACTGTTTTGAAGGGTCCATTTATTCATGAGGTAGTTTGTGTTGGGGAGAGTGAGCATTTTTATAGGGTAACAAAGACATATTATGGAATTTTAAGATAAAAGAATTTTCAAAGAACTTTTGAACTATGGGTAGAGCATTTGGGCACACTCCTCACCAGGGTCAGCCTACAGGGGCACAAGTTCCACCATTAAGTGTAGCATGGTGGGAACCTGAGAAGCGCATAGAAAACACTATAAAACACATCCTAGCCCTGGTTGGCTGATTCAGTTGGTTAGGGCATCGTCTCAATATACCAAGGTTGTGGGTTCAGACCCTGGTTAGGACACATACAAGAATCAACCAATGAATGCATAACTAAGTGGAACAAATCAATGTTTCTCTCCCTCTCTAAAATCAATAAATAAAAAAGAAAATAAAAAGTAAAACATATCCTAAATATGTAAAAAGTGTTCCTTTTTCTCTATTTTTTCATTAAATGTGAGATTAGAATATTAGTAATAATATACATGCCTACACCTTAGCAATATCTTAAACCTAAATCAGTATGGAACAAACCATTGTTTTCTAAGTTACATAATCTTAGCTTTAAAATATATGCTATATATATTCCTGACTTGCAGAGGAAATATTTGAGCTAGTAGAGTGTTACAGAAATCCCAGTATTATCATCGATCAAGCTTGCATTTGGTAGACACTGTAAATGAGCTGCCCCAGCTTGATTTAATGTAAAATAGTTACATAAGAACAAAAAGTGTACAAAAGGCCCACTATAACCAAAATTTTAATACATGGAATTTCATTATTTTTCACAAGTATGTAACAGAGTAAGTGGAAAATGCCAAGGAAAGCAGGAATGGTATTTAGGGCTCTAGTCAGCTTTGGATTTGAATTCAAGTTTTTGACCTGAAAGCTCCTCAACACTTGAGCTGTGCAGACAACATCAGGGCCGACATCTGGACCAGCCATCCCAGCCAACACACGCACACACGCAGAGTGAGGGAGGAAGGGAAGAGTTTAGGGAGCAGATTCAGGATTCTTTTCTTCTAGGTGGCGGTTATTTTCTTCAACCATTGTCCTGTGATTCAGCATTCATAAAATAAACCATCTACAATTTGCACAAAGTAATATCAGGATCCTGCGGAGCTATGGAAAATGACTTGTGGAGGCTAATGAGAAAGAGGGGATGGAACAACTGCATGTATGGAAGCTTTGTTCTGTTCCACGGGGTTGACAGTCCTTTGAAGGCTTATAAACCACTGTTTATGACTCACTCCCTTCACCCACACTTCCTTTTCAAGCGCTTCATGCCACTTAGGGCTTCTTGTGTTATTCTAGGTTTCTAATTCTGCTGCTCCCCACTGTTCTTACAGTCACCTGCCTTCTGTTTGTGGAGACTCTGAGAAAGTCTGGCTAAGGAATTGTGGACCACGGTGTTTTTCACCAAAACTGACCTAGATTCTCCTAAGTGACTTAACTACTTCACTGTTATTGGGGTACCAATTCTCTTCACTGGCCTTGTGTACCCCAACTTTACCTGTTCTCAGCCACCTCGGAGCAAACTTGTACCTTGGTGCAGGCCGTGTTCCTTCCTCCAAACAATCGGGGAAACAACAGAGTTTGTGAAAGTTTGTTTTGGTTGTTCCCCATCTAAATATTTCCTTTGGTCTGTCCAGTGGCACTGACTTCATCCAGCTGAATTTCATCTCAAGTTTCTAGCAAGGAGGCCAGGTCACCAGCCTACCTTCCTCTGCCTGGTCTTCTGATCACAGCACTCCTAGGTGCTGTGGCCCTTCCATCAGTCTAGGATATGGGCACAGGGTGGGTGGAAGCATTGACTTGTATCCCAACCATTAGACTAAAACTCACCACTCAGCTGGATCTTGCCAACCCATTTTTTTCTGGAAGCACAGCTCTGTTTCCACCCCTTCTAGTACAGATATCTCAGCAGGCCTGCACTTCTTTCCTTCAGTCCTGTTCCTTCAACTCCCTCTCCTAGGTTCTCACTGATTTTGCAGTCCCTTTGTTTGGCCATTAGCTTTGATTTTCAGCCCTGACTTGTACCCCTTGCCTGAGTCTGCTTTGGCTTGAGAGGTTGCCAGATTCCTACTCACCCTTATTTGCTCACCTCCTGTCACTCTAGCTTTGCACCTCCACAAAACCTTCCATTTGTGTGCATGTGTGTGTACGTGCACATGCACACTACAAAGGAAGTATTCAGATCGATTGTAGCTCAGTAGCTCGAGTGTGTGGATTTCTTTTCTATTAACAGGAACTAACACTGACATCCATGGACTAGTAGTGTGACATAGTGATGGCAGTGCTATGCTCACAGACAGCTCCAGGATGGATGTGAAAAATGAGGTATTTGATGGCAGGCTTGCCTTCCACCATCATATACGTAGCTCTCCCCAGCTCCACAACTTCCTGACTTCTACCCATTCCAAATCCCTGTAACACTGAGCAGTTCAACTAGCAAGTATGAACAATGCCACTTCCTCTGACCAGAAAAGGAACCTAGCCTCTACCCTTTTTCTTCCTCATATGACTACCTTCCCCACCAGCCCCCACCCAACATCCCCTCCCCCTCCTCACCTCACAGGGCGGGCCTAGTCATTGCAGTGACTGGTTTCAATGCCTTAGGGGGGAGATTAGCATTTACTATGCAACATTCCTAAATGCCACCTTCTTGGGAAGACTCTTCTAGCAGAAATTAAGCCTTATTGGACACTGAAATGAGTTATGGGAGGTTTAGACTCTTACTCCCTGGAGGTCTGTAAAAGCAGATGGATTCTTCTCTGTCTGGGATGATTATGTGGGATACTGGTAGTAGACCAGGGGATAGACCAGCTCATCATCCACAAATAATATTTATTAAACTCCTGGGCATTCATGATACTGTGCTACATTCTGTATATATTAAAAGATACTCTAAAAGACACAGCCCCTGCTCTCAAAGAAGTTTTTCATTAGTGAAATGAAAGGTCCATATGAGACACAAATAATGTAATGAATATGAACAGTGCTTTAAGTTTTGAAAGCATATAGGTTTCTCGTGTCCTTTCTTTCTCTTCACATACTCTTTAGTTTTGGTTTGGGACTAGGCAAATTTTTGTAGCTCATATTTTCTAGGAGTTGTGAATGATATAAAATGTGAGCAAGTATCAGGACAAGTAAGTAGGGCAGAAAGTACAAAGTGGTTTCAGTTTTATCATGTGGAAGGCAAGAGGCTGCTGGGTTTGATCTCAAAGAATCCATCACTTTCTACCACCCTGGATTATAGGTCAAGGAGTAAGTAATTAGGGTCAAGGGGTGGGGGGGGGGGAAGACTATGAGGAGGAGGGAAGAGAGCAAAGTATTGAATATTTTTTCCCATTAGAACCATAAAAATGTATTGGCCAAGGGTCTATTTGAGACCAGATTTTCAGCAGACAAATATGATCATCTGCCCCAAGAACCACCAAGATCATATAAATCCCCTCTGGCTGAGAAGTGCGTGTTTGTGTGCAGGAGCAGGTCCATCCCACTTCCTCTCCCAAAGCACCGATGATGTGGCCCTGTGCTCTGTAGGCTCAGATCCGTGCTGCCCTAATGCAGAAGTGCGAAGTTGAGGTAGCGTTTATACATTTATTCCCACGTCTCCATAAGAATGTCTTTTTCTAGGCTACTTCCTTTGTCCTTCTTACTCATGAAAGTCCTGGCCATTGAAATCCTCAGCCAGCACACCTAGGTCCTTTGTGCCCCTTGAGTGGACCAATTAGACGTGGGCGCACCTTTCTCCACTGAGGCCTAGCACTGTGCAAGGCAAAGGCCTGGCCAGGGGAACAGGTTAGATGCTAACACTCACTTGTGCCACTTGCACTGGGCCTACTATCATGGCACCCCTATAGGTAATAAGTTGATTTTGAAATACCCCTATATAGTCATGTCTCTGTATAACGCAAAGAACTGATTAGATATGCTTTGTGATTTTTCTCTAATTTCTCTGCATCTAAAGAGATATGAGTGAATCAGATTTCATCATTATTTACTTCTAAATATACTCCTTATTTTGCCACTGAAGAAAAGCTTGGACAACTTTCCCCTCAACTTTCAGGAAAGCTGGTGTGTATGCTAAAAGTTGCTGTAATGTAAATTTCATGTTCAGTTCATTGGGATACTTTTCCCCTTCCAGGAATATACAGGAAAAAGGGTGTGGTTAGTTATGTGGCTCTTTCAATTCAGTGAAGTTCTCAGTCTGAAACTGCCTCTAGTTGCTGGTATCTTAACCAGAGTCAGTGAACCTCTGAAGACTTACTTCTCCAACTACTCACATCTAGTGACCTCATTGGTTTTCTTATTTTTAACTAAAACACATAAGTTGAATTTACATAGGTAAATAAATGTGTAGTATAAATTTAATTTTCCAATAATTCAGTCAAGGATTAACTGCAATAAAGAAGCAAATGAGTGTTTAGCTTGTTTCACTCAAACTGAAATATATATATATGCATGCCAGAATTGGTGGTATATAATTGGTCAAGTCTTCAGTTTTATTTAGTCAACCATTCAATCTATATATAATTCACTAAAGTAAAGTTTAAAGTGAAGCTCATGTTATAATTTTATCCACTTCCTAACATTTTAGGCTTCTAAACACATGGCCCAACCAAGTTATTTTCAACATTAAAGAGTTGATCTATTTTTTAAAATATGTAATTTCTCTTAGAATGCTTGATAATTTTTTTTATGCATTCTGTCATTAAGCAGTTGTATTTTAAGTGCTGATTTATCCAAGTTCCCAACAGTTTAGGAGAATAATTTTAAAGATGGAAGGATTGATGATGGTCTTTCATTCAAGGAATGTATTCTACTAGAAGTTTAGCATGCATTCCAATTTCAAAGATGGAACTAATTTTATTCCTTTGCAGTTGGGTGTTAAAGGCTACTAGTTTTAGGGGCCAAATCCATGCAAATGAAACCTTGGTGTTCTTGAATATCAGTGGGAGAAAGTTCAGGAGAACAAAGCTCCTTCTGCCTCATTAGGTAGGCCCCTGGGACCAAGTACATCCAATAAATGCAAGGGCTTTCCTCCTGAGCTGTGTGACTCAGAGCAACTTATTTAAAGGATCTCAACATTTAGTCCCTTTGTTAACTGAGGCTAGTGTCTACCTTGCAGCGCTTCTGTAAATATTTTAAATATTACATGTAAATTATTAATCATACTGTTTTTCACAGTAGATGTTCAATAAATGGTCGCCGTGCATTTGCGAGCTTATCTCAGTTTTCTCCTACACAGACTGTGCGTTTGGAGGGGAAGAATCACTGCTCTCGGTACAGGCTGTCCTGTGTTGCTGGTGATCAATAAATGTGTGTTGAGTAAAAAATTTCACTTTTGAAAGGCTTTCAAATAATCTTTCCTTAGGAGTTTTAGGCCTTTGCATCTGACTTAGCTTTCTCTTCAGCTTCTTAAAAATTTCATTTCCTGAGGTTTAGAAGCACATTTGACGTCTTTGGATATCACACAATCTAAGGCGACCTGGGCACTTACTCAGTCTCCACATCCATTTCACAACTAGTATCTCTCTCTGGCTGGCTGGCTGTGGCTCTGGGATTCAACACAAAGTAGCAGTTCATCTTGTTGAGAGATGAAATTATCAGAAAAACAAGTTATTAATTTATTAGGTGCTTTGCTGTTAGACCTCTCACAGATGCCCTGGTAGCTGAATTCTCATTCACTATTACACCCTGCACTTGCCTTCTGCCATGCTCTGTATTTTACTTCTTGTTTGCTGTTCCATACTAGGATGTATGCTCCCAGATGCCTTTTGTTGCTAGCGTTGTTGATATAACTTCAAAATCCTCAGACCCTGGCACAGAGTAGCTACTCAGTAACTATTTGTTGACTGAAGAGCATGTGAGTGAATGAATGAATGAATGGTAAGATTTGCCTGATAGGAGCATTGTTCCAGTGGCCTTGGAGTAGAAAATGCAGTTAGTTGTAAGAATGTTGGATTTGAGACGAGGCAGTTTGAAGTTCTTTAGTCAATGGGAAAGAGAGGGAACATGATGGAATTCCTGTTATCTTACCGCATATTTCCATATTTAATTTAACTACTCCAAAGAAATTTAAAAAGGAGATAAAAATGTAGAAGCAATCCTGGCTAGTGTAGCTCAGTGGATTGAGCTCAGGCTTGTGAACCAAAGGGTCACCAGTTCTATTCCCAGTCAAGGCACATGCCTGGGCTGTGGGCCAAGTCCTCAGGTGGGGGCATGTGAGGGGCAACCACACATTGATGTTTCTCTCCCTTTCTTTCTCCTTCCCTTCTCCTCTTTCTAAAATAAATAAATAAATAAATAAAATCTTTTAAAAATGTAGAAGCCAACCTGGATCCTTTCTTTAAAAAAGGTGATTTTTGAACGGGCTGGCCCCTCACAGTCTGCTGGCTGCTCCTCCAGGAGACGGGGGTCGGTTGCGCCCATCAGTCCGGTGTTAGGCTGCTGCCGCTTGACACTGGAATATTCTTGGAAACAGGTTCTCTTCCTGGACCCAGGGACCTTGTCTCTCACATGTGGCCTTTTTGTCTCTATTCTCCCCACTTTTATTCTAATCCATAATGTCCATAACCTCATTTGTAGATTCCTAAAATTGCCTCTTAAGAGATTTCCCTACTTCAAGTCTCTACCTTTCTCCTTTCTTTCTCGCCAAACACAAATCCTTCCTATCACATCAGTGATATCACTGGTATCCTGAAGGATGGCTTTAATGATGTGACCTTCCTTGTTAGGGACCGTAACAGAGCTCTAGTAAAGGTCCATTTAACCCATTGCATCTTTAGTTCTAGTTTTCTTTCCTTTTCCTTCCTCAAACAGTAAGCTGTCTTCTCTATACATATTCAATGTTTCTATTCTAGTTAAACAAGGCCACTCATATTATTTTGGTAATATACCAATGGGCCCTATTGTCTATAGGTATATAGACAATACACCGATTTTCTATAGGCATCTGGTCCCATTTACACTCTTCTATCTCTCCTATTTTGCAGGAGCTAGAAACTGGGGAACAACATTTTTCCTATGTCATTGCCAACATGGTTTCAGATGAAATTTGGGCTCTACGGATCAGATGTGTTGGTGAGAGCTGTGGAAGGGAGGAGAGAGGAGGCAGCTATCCTTGGCTTTTTCCTCTGTTGGTAGTGATGGGCAGCTTTTGTCATTTTACCTCCCTGGGGCTCAAGGCTGTGAAGTCAGCAGGGTTCCCAGCAGCCCCTGGACTCTGGGAGGCAGAAGCTTTGTGGGAGGGTATGCCAGCCACCATCCTGCTCCCCAGGGAAGACACAGAGGGAACAAATAATAAATCAGAGTAGAAATAAGCCTTCATTAGCACACTTTTATGCCTTTACTGGCCCTTCCTTTTAATTTTTGATTGGAAACAACATGGCACAGGAATTTAGAGAACATCAAGGTTTTTAAAATAGTAAGTAGGTGTGGACTATCAGACCAAGAGTTGTTGCTTTTTTTAATGCCACCACTTTTACCTATGATCCAAGACAACTAGCATTTCAGTAAAGATCATAATATATTATAATTGAGACTTAACATAATTATGTTGAATAATCCAATACTTTTGAAATCATCTTAGGGTGATGTTTTTGTCCTATTTTTCTCATTTGGTTTTATTTCAATATCATGTTATAGGGATTTCAACACGTTGATCTGAATAAGAAAATTAAAGAGAGATACTTTGTATTCTTTATAGGGATATATCAGGAAACATTTATAAAGTGAGTTGGACTTCAAGAATGATGCTACTCTACACACCTAAAATGGAAAATAGAAAGAATTTTCCAGATAATTAGATTTAAAATGCACTGACATATATACCTAGACATTCAGATAGGTCTTTGAGGGCTTTCACAAATTATTCTCACATTTTGATGTCTTCTTAAAAAGCTGAAGTTAAAGATTGAAATTTATTGTTAATATACAAAAATACATGGGTGTGTATTTACATTTCGGAAATTCGAAACCGTGCCGCCCCTGGCAGAGTTTCTCCCTCCTCTGACAACTAAGGATGCTGGCACACCGGCCTGGCCGCCGTCCGGGTTCCCCAGCTCCTTCCACGGCCCCCACCAGGCCACTGCTATTTCCTCTGTAACATTGTTAGAGTTGGTAACAGTGTTTTATTGGTAACTTCTTAAATATTTTATAACCTCAATTAAATATTTAATGCTTTGTAGGTTGATCCTCAAGGATGAAAAATAGTAAATAGCAGTTATATTAGCATGACTATGTAGACGTTGCTCACGGCAAAGACGAACAGCGCGACGTATGCCCCTCCCCTGCTCCAGTGTCCCGGCGCGGCTGCTTACCGGCGGACCCTTACACTGAATTCCTCACACTTCATCTGCCAGTTGCTCAAAACCACGCCACACTTAAAAATATTAGCGCCATACCTATCCTTATGGAGTTCTGTTTTCATTTTTCCCATTTCTAATTGCATTCATCTCACTCTTTTTTACTGCTGCATGTAAACATTCTATGGCATAGATGCACTATAGTTTACTTCACACTTCCATATTGTTGAATATTTACTAAGTTGGTTTCAATTGCTTTGTACCACAGATAATGCTTTAATGAACATCTTGCCCATGCATTTTTGTGTACATCCAAATTTCTGTAGGATAACATCCAGAGGTCGAGTTGCTGGGTTTAAGGGAATGTGCATTTTAATAACAACTGCCGAATAGCTTTCAGAAAGGTATCGCCGTCTACATTCTCACCAACGTTATGTAGAAAGGTATAACTTTATAGGCTGTTTCTAAGGCTCTTATTGTGTTCATTTTTTGCCCATCAGATTTGCTTTTTCTTAATTATTACTGAGGTAAAGCATCTTTCCATCAGCTTATTGGCATTTGGTATTTCATCTTCAATGCTTTGATTTTTTTCAATCTTTTTTTATGTTTATGATTTCTTATATATTTTGATTATTTTTTCTTTTTTGTTGGACAGGTTGAAAATATATTCTACCACCATATTAATTTTTGTTCAAATTTGTTTGTTGTGTCTTCTGTCAAAAAGAAGCTTTAAATTTCATGTAGTTAAAAATGTCTTATCCTGCTATAGGTTTTGTACTGTTTTGCTTAAGATGGGCTTCCCTAGCAAAAGGAAATAATCTTACTCTCCTGTATATTTGCAAATACTTTTATAATTTCTCTTTTTACAGTTAGCTCTTTAACTCAATTCGTTGAGAATGTTTTACTTGTTTATGGTGAGGTAATTTTCCTCATTCTCTCTGTGTGTATGACAGACTGTGTACAAATTCTTCAACTCATGAGCAGAAAGGAAAGGTGATAATATCCCCTCCCTGCACCTTTTTAATTACACCTCCCCACTTCTTCCTTTTCTCCTACCCCTGACACAACACTGCCAGTATGACACATTTCAACAGGCCTTTCTAATGTTCTGAGCGATTCCAGCTCCTACTGCACACCCACTCTTTTCTCTCTGTGGAAGATGTTACTAGGTCCCATCAATATCCAGTTCTCTCCTGGGTCCAGAGATGACTGCACTTATCGATACTATGTGTGCAGTAAGTTAGGGCTGTGTACCTTGTCCTGGCCAACAACTTCTGAGTGGAAGGGGCATGTCATTGACATTGTCACTTCAGGTGTAAAGCCCTGTTTGACCTTGCAACTATTCTCCTGAACCCTACATTGGAACAACGGGCCATAGGAAAGCTGCCTGTGTAGGGAGATACTATATGGACGACAGTTGCCTGCTGACTTGATCAACCTACAGTGGACATGTTGTCAGTGAGTAATATACTCTTACATGTTAAGTCACCTGTAAGGTATTTGGGCTTGTTCATTATGACATCAAGAGGCAAATGAATTAAGAATGACACCATTTCTCAGTCAACCTTGATTCTGCTCTACTTTTTTTTTTTTAAGTAGTTTGAAACTTTGGTACTTTATCATTTGAAACAAGTCATTAGCAAAATACCTTGTTACTGATTTGTGAACAACTTTATTTTTTCACTATTTAGGTATATTTATTGCATACATAACCAGAACCAGGCTCTGAATAAAATAAGAATACAAGAGATGCAGTCCCTGGCCTCATGGGGCTTGGTAGGAACCCCCCAGAGGGGGCCATGCCGGGAATTGTTAAGGGTATGCTTCCAGTGTTAGATGCCCTAGATTTGAATCCTAGCTCTGCCTCTCACTAGCTTAGTAACCTTAGGCAAGTTAATTAACCTTTTAGTGCTTTATTTCCTCATCAACAAATCTAAGAGTAAATGAGTTAATGCACGTAAAATTTATAGCACAGGGCTTGACATCCAATGAGCGCTCAACGAATAATTAGATATTATCACTATTGGGAACATGGGCCTGCAATACACCCAGATACTTTAAGGGTGTGGAGAGCTGCCCTCTGAAAACATGGAGCCAATGTCACCAGCTCACACCCACAGCCCAACAGTTTGCCTCATGCCTCAGTGTGCTGTGCTCACCATTAGAAAATGAGCAAGAAATCCTAAGGCAATAAGAAGCAGGGGTTATGAAAAGCACCTTGTGCTGTCATCCCTCTATTTTTAATGTTTAATATTTAATGTTCCAGAGCACCTGACTTCACAAAAGATGATAATCTATTTTTAAATGGCCTATAAAAGAGTGATAAGTCTAGTTTATGGACTCTGAAATTCTTAGCTTAAAAGTCTAAGAACTTTGTGTATTTAGTGTATGGATACATTGCATATTTAAATATATGCTTACACATGTTTGGATATACACATACGTAAAGGTGGGGTGCTTTCTGTAGAGGGTGTCAGTTTGCTTTGAACCCTGAACTTAACGTTTATCTGTTACCCAAGATCACAGAACAACTCAGTAGCAGAGATAAGATTAGAATCATGAAATCAGCAAATGCTCTTTCCATCACAACCCTGTCTCATAAAAGAAATAACCACCTTTGACTTACTAGAGCTACAGTCAACACGGAAAAGGTAGTAATATATTATACATGCACACATTTTTATGGCTAGACCATATAACCTTATCTTTAACGGAGGTTTCAGTATTTTCTCTGTAAATACACACCACTTCCTTTGTATACCACTATAGCTAAATTATTAATAAACACTGTAGAAGGCAAGGTCTTTGGTAGAACTGTAGATCCAATAGTAAGTCAATTACAGAATCCCATTTCTTTCCTCCTATAAAAAACTGCTACACGCTTGTATTATTAGAGCCCCTTCTAAACCACCAGTCACCTCCCTAAGGCATAGGGAGACTAACGTTTATTGGATACAAACGTTTATATACTAGGAACTATGGAAGAGTCTTCACATAACCTCATACCTTCAACAAGTACACAACAAGTATTTAATTTAAATATACACATTATGTATAATTTTATATCAGTTTTATAGGATACACCCACAAAGCACACAGAAAAGTGTATCAAGGAAAGAACCCGCAACCTTCTCATTACCTTTACTCTTGCTTAGGCTCACCCTTGGTTCAACAGAATCACTGAACTATAACATGTTGCCTCCAAAGCCATAACACCTCTGGATTTGTACGTTGAGTGTGTTGTACATATGTGTTGATTATAATCAATATGTGACTATTGCCAAATATGTGAACATTGGTTTGCAAACTTTTGAAAAGATTCCAAGGATTTCACTGTCATTGAGTGAGAAAAACCATTCACTGAGAAAACCACCATCAAGGTTGTGATGTATATTCTTCAGATTTTTTTCTGCGTGTGTATGTGTATTGGGAATATATTTCCATGGCTAAAGTATACATGTATATCATCTTTGTTGAAGGCCACATATTTTCTTCTTGTGCTATAACTATGTATTATAATTTTTGCATCTTGTTGGTCAATTAAGTTGTTTCCAGCTTTCCAGTATCATAATGCTAGTGGGATAGAACAGGTGCCAAGGATATCCAGGGCAAAAGCATGTAGCTAGGCCCTCTGTTCTCAGTTCAGCCCAGGGTTCCTTCATCCCCCTCTTCCTCAAGGACAGTCCCATCAAAGAAACCTGGATATGGGAATCCATGTCCCATGGATCTCAATTCTGGTTACTAATTAGAATAATTACTTATTATACATATGATATGGATAGTTGTATTTAAACTCAATTCTCATTACTAATTAATTTTGTCAAAGCCATTTTCAGATACCTTGTAAAATGGAGGGTCTGGACAAATGTAAAATGAGAGGTGCAACCGGTCAGCTGACTGTCTGAATTACCTGAGAAGTTTATACACACACACACACACACACACACACATTTCATTTAAATACACACACACTTATATATTCATTCCTAGGTTTTGACTTCAACGATTGAATCTAGGGTAAGACTTGGGAATCTGCTTTTTCAAAAGCTCCCTAAGTGCTTCTGATGCACTGCATCCTGGAATGCACCAGGCCAGTCACCTCTCACAGCCTCTCTCCAGCTGCAGCTCCTTGATTGGCCCTCTCTGTTCCCCTTTGCGTCACCTCAGGCCCTCCACCGTTTCCCCTGCAGCCCAGGCAGTTTGTGTGTAATAGCACAGGGAAAACAAAGGGGATTAAGTTAAAAACAAAACTCTTCAATCATCTTTGAAAAGCAAATTAAAACCAAGATAAGAAAACAATCTCACTTCTGCTATTTCTTATTAGCTTACCTACTGTTCAGTTTATTTAAAAGTTGGCTTTTTAAAGTTACATTTTACTCTTCTTCAAAGCCTGATGAAGATTTTTCTTGTTTAAACAGATGCCACCTGACAAACGGCAAGTGGGCCGTTTAGGTTATAATGGAAGAGTCCAGAGTCACTGGCAGTTCTGAAAATCTATGATTTTATTTCAGATAGTTTTATAGATGCTGGAAAAATATACACACAGTTGGCAGGTCCAACTCTCTATCTCTGTGGGGAGCACGATAACATCAAAGATATATTGAATTGCAGCTGTTTCTGGGAGAGTAAAACATACTGATTCAAAGATACAGTCAGTCAGCCACTTATAATTTAGAACACAGGGTTTATTTAAGATCTGTTTTCAGCTGTTTTTGAATATCAGTTCAATGGAGTTAATATAGAAGGCATAGAAATCATGCAGTATTTTTATTTTTCATTCTTAAATAAGTACAAAAAATATTTTTAATTCATCTCAGTTTTTATTAATCTTTACATCTTCCATATAAAAGGAAAGAAGTTAGTGATTCGGAGAGGAAAATTAGAGTCTATATTATATTTTAAAAATAAATGGTAATGGAATTTAACTTCTCTTTATGACTACGGTAAAATGAAGGTTATATCTATTAATGTTTAAATGATAAAAGAGAAAACAAGGATTTTGAGACCGAAAAATGTATCGTCTTAAGTGAAAAAAGCTTTATTATTTCAATTTATCAATTAAGGTACATTTAGCTATGAGAGATTCTAATAAAAACATGAGCCTTTTATTCAGAGATCATGCTACTATGATAGTGTCTGCACTTCCAGTGGATACCGAATACAAATACATTAATTCTTTCTATCAAATATCAGCCCTGCAACGGATGATTGTAATTGCTCAATATTCTCTTCTGCACTCTAACTCCAATTTATATCGCTGATGCAATAAACCATTTGGCCCAGAATCAGTAACATGATGAAATCAAACTATTGTAGACTTTCAAGGTGCTGTGTTGTTTTCTGCATTGTACTTTATGTAATAGCCCAGAAATTGAAGCACCAAAGGTTACTATTAGTGAGAGTCATTTATCTATCGCTTCAATAACAAAGCTAGTATTAAATATAAAAACTATTCAGAGTACTGTTCAGCAAAGACAGTATCATTAAAATAACTCCAGGGCTCCAATTTAAGCTCATATAACAAAAAGAAACCTTGAATTGTAATTGTTTTTATACCTTCAATTTACTATTTGAGGGGTTGGAGTGGAGAGGTTGGATTTAATTCTGTCTCCATGGGGAGAGAGAAGATTCCCATGAAGTTGAAAAGCTGTAGACAAAAGGTCCTTAGATTTTTAATTCCCCTAAAGTTCAGAGGTCTTTGTCAGTGAACGGACTGTGGAGGAACCATGTGTGCCAGTTTTTCTCCTTTCTCTCTGAGTCCTGCGGGGTGTGAAAGAAGTAGCCTGGTTAATGAAGTATAATAATCTATTCTGATTTATAACTGTTTGTGTAGTTGTCTTATCTTTTCCGTGGGACTACACACCTCCATGGGAGCAACCGTGTATTTTTTGCATCTTTGTGAAAAGGATCCTGAAACATGAGGAGCCCTCTTACATGGAAGATGACCTTAGTGGGTTTAGCATTGCAAAGATGGGCCTGGAAGTGAGTTTGGGTATAGGAGTGAATTTCATTAAGTTAAAACTGCTGACTTACACAGTATAGGGAGAAAAATTTGGTGTTCTCAAGTAAGAAACAGTCTAAGGCAAAGGGTTAAGAAGAAAAAATTCTAAAGAGGTTGAGGATTAATCTCTTGTAGTTTTTATTGAGTGGAGTACAGGTGAAGAACTTCTAAGAAAAAAATGTCTGCTGTCCTCTTTGAAGTTCAAGGATGGTGCCAAGTAAATACCACCACTGTGTCATTGCACTCCCACAGTCAGTAAAGTCAACCAAATGACAAAAGCTTTGTGAGAGTGGAATTTGCAGGGGGAGGGAGGTGGAAATTGAGTAGATGTTATGTTTCATCTTTAGTTGATGCTGCTGGGAATAGAGAAACCACCTGAGAAATGGCATGAATGAGCTCTTCTAGTTCTGCAGAACCGAGAGATCAGTGCCAGAGGTGAGCATAAGAACACAGATGTTACAGTAATTGTGGGAGAGGACTTAAGACCTGAACAGGATATCTGGGTTACAGTGGACGTGGAAACCTTGGCTGAAGCCAAGTTACGTAAATTGGTCAGAGTGCCTGGCCCTGGCCTTGGGTGTTATTCATGGTAGGCCAACTGCCATCACAAAAGGCCCCCAAGTGTCACAGGGTAACATCATTTCTTGCTCACATGACAGTCTAAAACAAATCTACAGCCTCAGTAGCAAAGCTAGTTTTAAATTTAAAATCATTTACCAATCTTCTTGTTAGTGAGGCCTCATTGAAATAACGCTTAGGCTCCAACCTCAACTCCAGAGCAGAGAGGAACCTTGGATTGAATTTAAGGGAGGGGGAGTAGCTCTGCTCTGTGCCGGATGTCACTGTCCTCCAGCAGATCCTCAGATAAGGGGTAGCACAGAGCGGAACACCTGCTTTTAACTGCCAAGGTCTGAAATGCCACCCATAGTCTGCTCACAACCCACAGAGCTCTTCACGCTCCCTTCCTAGATGCCGGAGGCCTGGGCCGTGCAGGCCTCGGTGCACCACGGAGGGTGAGAGCCAGCACGGGTAGTGGGGACCAGCTAGCCTGTCTCTGCCATTCACAGTGAAGATTGGCCAGATTAAATGAACCGCTTTTCTCCAGCCTCTGTTTATTAAATGAATCATTCCAGGCCTTGTACATGCAGCTTGCTAAGATTGGATGTAGTAAAATAGCTCCCTGTTTACAGTTCCTGGAAGACACCTGTGTATAACAAGAAACTCCTAAGTGGCACAATTCTTTAACCCGAAGCAATGTGCTCAGGGTGGTGAGAAGGGGGCAGACCTGACCTCTGTCCTCTGAAGCTGCATTTATATTTGACTGTTGTGATTGGTACCAAGTTTTTTCCTCTCTGGGAACAGCATATCCCATGTAATGTGTTTCACCTACAAATACTTATCTAGCTCTTTTACCCTGTCGGGCACTCATCTGAGCACTTTGCTGATGCTAACTCATTGAATCCTCATAGGCCTATGAGGATACAAATGTACAGAAAGGATATGAAACTGCCTGTAAGTAATAGCTCATAAGTGATGGAACAGAGATTCAAAACCAGAGAGTCAGGCTGGAAAGCCTGAGCTCATAACCACCACATCATGCTACCACTCCTCCCGCAAGCCTCTCCCCACTTGAGTATGCACCCTAGAACAGTGTATACGTAAATGGGGCTTTGCCTAAAATTTCCACAGGGGGCATTGCTCTTTCACATTGTTTCCAGTTGGTAATTACAGGTGGAAGTAGAACCTGATAAGCATATTTTTCAGGCTCAACAGTCTCATTTCAGAAACCTTTAATAAATTTTCCAGCCCAGGTTTCATTAGATTAAACAATAGAGATAATTCCAGGCCCTAATAGCAAACTGATGAAGAAGGCACACAGGGGTGCCTTTCACCTTACCTTACCAATCATCTCACATTTATTACTTTTATTTGACCAATGCTTATTAAGTCTATGAAGTACCCCCTGCTCCCGTAACACATGAGGTACAACGGCATAGAGAATAGACATGGTCCTTGCTCTCATGAGCCTTGTGGCCAATAGAGGAGTTATGTTTGAATCAAGTATGCTCACAAGTATACAGATAATTAATTCTAACTAAGTTCTATGAAAAAGTATAATATAAATGGATAGAAGGTGGAATGTGAATAAGTCTGAAGATTCAGGCAAGGTTTGCTTCCCTGAAAATGTCATGTTTGAGTAGTGGATAAGTTGAGGGAGGCATAAGGGCGGAGGATTATTTCAAGCAAAAGGAACAACCTGCATGAAGGCTCCTGGGGGAAGGAAATGGTGCTTCGGAGGGAATGGAAGGAAAAAGCAAATGTGGTTGTTGTGCAGGGAGCAAGGGAGAGGGACGCACTTGTAGGAGAAGCAAGCAGAGGATTCTAAGGGGCTTGTGAGCCACACTGAGGGTTTTGGTGCTTATCCCAAGAGCAAAGAGAATCTGGTGACTACGTTTGAGCAGGGAAAGTGACATGATCACACTTTCATTTTGGAAAGATCATTTTGGTACACAGACTTGAGGGGTTCATAGGGGAAGTAGGTAGATCAGTTAGAGGGCTATTGCAATCAACCACAGGCGTGAGGTTGTCTTTGACAATGTCCCTTGAAGCCCAAGATACATAAGACCTGTCCATACTGACTTGAAGTTTTCTTGCTTTGGCAAGGATATCCTCTCTCTCCTTAAGGTGAGGACATGTTTAGGACTCACCCCCCTCCAAAAAAACTCCCTCATAAGAAGGTATTTTGCAGTTACATCCTTCTTCATCATTATAATTTAAGATTGACAATGTGGAAGCACTGGGTCTTATAGAGGGCATCTAGATAACTGGGTAATAAAAAATTGAAAGGTTGTATAAATAGATCATTGAATATAATAAATATTTATAGCACCCATGAGTGGAAGGAAAAGGCATAGAAGAAATCATAAGTGAAATGACAGGCAATTCTAGAGGTTTTTCTTTGGTGAGATGAGTAGTATCGCTCAGGAGGGGCGTGGGATCTGGCGATCTAACCTGAAGTATCAGTCCAAGAATATCATTCCAAGACTGGTATGAAGTGGCCCTCAGAGTAAGGGCTACTTTTTCCTGCTTTATTGATGATCCTCTGTCCCTATAGTTTTGACCTCAGTTTTATGATAGCTTACTAGCCAGCAGGAAGGCAAAAGGAGAAGTGAAGACCAAACCTCCTGTTTCCTTTAAAAAGAGCACAGCCCATTGCACATGCTCTTTCTGCTCACACCCCATTAGCCAGAATGTAGCCTCATAGCCAAGGGAGACTGGAAAATCTAGTCCAGTTACTGGACAAGTAGGGAACAAATACTGGTGACAGACAGCACTCTCACCCACAGAGCTGTAGGTAAATGAAACTGCATTTATAGAGTTTACTACCTATTCGGAATGAAAGACGTTAAATAAGTAATTATACATATGTAGTTATATTTATAGTTGTACAATACAATTACTATAATTATAAATAAAAGTAGAGGTGCTTACAGGGTCAATAACATAGGAATCAAACTGAATCTGATGGAGGGGCAGGGATGGGAATGGAGGTTCCAGAAATACTTTTCTCAGGAAATAATATCAAGACTAAGAAAGATGTGAGGGAAGATGAGGAAGGAGCCAGGGGCAGAGCATTCCCAGGAGAGGTCATCTGGAAGGCATTCTAAAGACTCAGAGACAACAGCCCAGAGAGAAACGGGAGGGAAGGGAGGCTCTCAGGAGATCAGGAGCAGCTGCAGGGGAAGGAGAATGAGGGGAGAAGAGCGTGGAGAAGACATTCAATGAAGGGTTTTACTAAACAAGTAAATGATGAGATTTGCTTTTAAGAAAGATCATCCCACCTGCAAAGTGAGAAAAGGTGTAGGATGGGAGCAAGGCCAGAGGCAGAGAGACTGGGCAGCAATAAACCAAGTGGAGATGGAAAGCAATGGCAAAGCCTCAGGAGGATGAATTTTCTGAGTTCTTGTATGTCTGAAGATATTTTTTTCTACCCTCATGAGTGAATGCTTGGTTTACTTGGTTTAAAATTTTAGACTACAAATGACTTTTTTTCTTGGAATACTAACGATGTTCTAGTATCTTCTAACAATCAGTGTTGCTAATGTAAAATCTGGTTCTAATCAATCCTATTTATTTGTAGGTTGTTTTGTGTTTAAAAGATTTTAGAATATTTTTGCTTTCCTGAGAGCCTGAAATTTCACCAGTATTGAAAATTTTGTTTTGTTTTGTTTTGTCTATTTGTCCCAATTTCTCTGCAGCCTGTGGTACTTGTGGTGGGAGGCCCCTCGACTATCTTCACCTCTGGGAAATTGGATTTTTCATCTAGAAAATTCCTTATTCATCCTATTTCCTTTTTTAAAAAGATGTATGTATTTATTTATTTATAGAAGGAGGGGAAGGGTGGGAGAAAGGGAGGGAGAGAAACATCAATGTGTGGTTGCCTCCTCCACCACCCCCCTACCACCCTCCTCCCACACCAGGGACCCAGACTGCAACCCAGACATGTGCCCTGATTGGGAATCAAGCCAGTGACCCTTTGGTTCACTGGCCAGCATTCAATCCACTGAGCCACACCAGATGGGGCACATCCTATTTCTTCTTTATAGAGCTTTTGATGGCTGCTGAAGACTTTTAGTTATGCATCATATCCAGCTATTCAATAATAGTTGATATTGCTATGTCCTTTTGGGCTAAGAGACATTATTTTTGATCTTTTAGCTCAGTGTTTTGATGATTGAATCTTCCATATTTGGTCCACCTATTCAACTTTTAATTTAAAAGTTAAAGGGTTTTTTAATGTTTATTTTTCATTTATTTATTATTTATTGTAGTTTTTTCCATTATCATTTATCTACTTATACCCGCTCCCTCCCACCCTGCTGTCCTTGTCCACGAGTCCTTTTTCCTTTTTGTTCGGTCCCTCCACCTCCTAACCCCATCTCCACCATAGCTGTCATCCTGTTCTCTCTCTCTCTGAGTCTGTCTGTTTTGTTAGTTCAGTTTGTTCATTAGTTCAGTTTATATTTTTGAAAAATAACTTTATATAGGTATAATGCACATACAACAAAATGGTCATATTTTAAGTAGTTAGATGGGCTTTCACAAATGCATGCACTCGTGTATATAGAAAATATACCATTCCACTTTGGCCATTTTCATCACCTCCACATTTCCTCGGCCTCAGTGCAGTCAATACTACCCCATTCTCCTCACACCAGGCAACTACTGATATAAAATTTATCATTGTAGATTAGTTTTGCATGTCCTAGAATGTTATATAAGTAGAATTACATAATGTGTAGTCATTTATGTTGAGCTTTTTTGTTAACCATAATGTCTTTATGATTCAGGCATGTTGTTGCTATTCCTTTTTATTTCTGAGTAGTGTTCCAGTGCATGAATATATAACAATTTATTTATCGTGTTATCAGTTGACAGGTATTGACTTATTTCCCATTTGAGGATAATATGAATGAAGCCACTGTGAATATTTGCTTACAAGTCTTTTTGTGGGCACATACTTTTGCATCTTTCAGGTAAATACTATGGAGTAGAATTGCTAGGTGGTGTGGTAAATATATGTATAATTTCATGTAATTTCATATGTTCTACCAAATGGTGCTCTAAATCAGCAGTACTTTTTTTGTATTCCTACCAGCACAGTATAAGTGTTCCATTTGCTCTACATCTTTATCATTTATTATTGCCAGGTTTTAACATTTTAGCAGTTCTGTTGGTATTTGTAGTGGTGTTTCATTGTGGTTTTAAGATGAGTGTCCCTAATGTGTAATGATGTGCATTCTTCCACGCACTTTGTGGCCATTCATATATTTTCCTTGGGATGTATGTTCAAAACCTTTGCCCATTTTTAAATTGAGTCATTTCTCTTCTTACTGATTTGTAGATATTCTGGTTACATGTCCTTTATGTCTGTTGCTAATACTTCCTTTTTTTCCCCTACTGGTGGTTTGACTTGTTATTTTCTTAACAGTGTTTTTTTGAAAAGTAGTGCCTTTGGAAGAATACAAAATTTTAATATTTGTGAAGTATAATTTACAATATTTTCTTTTATGGTTGGTGCTTTCTATGCATGATGAAAAGAATTATTCAAGGATCTTTTTTCCCAGTTACTTGGTAACATAGATATCTAGTTGTTTCAGCAAATTTGTTGAAACGACTATTTTTTTCCTATTGAATTACTTGGACACCTTGGTAAAAAATTAATTGACCATATGTGTGTGGGTCTTTATCTGGACTTTCAATTTTGTTTCATTAATCCATATGTCTATCTTTATGCCAATCTCATACTTTTGCTTTACAGTAAATCTGGAAAACAATAGTATATGTTCTTCAATTTTGTTGTTTTCAAAAATTGTTTTGGCAATTTTGGTCTGACATTTTTACATAAGTTTAGAATCAATTTGTCAATTTATGCAAAAAAAAATCTTCTGAGATTTTGAAGAGATTGCATTAAATCCATAACCAACTTTGGGGAGAAGTTATAGCAGAATAATTTTTAGTCTCGAAAGCCATGAACATAGTATATATTTCCATTTATTTGGAATTTCTCTAATCTCTCAGCAGTGTTTTATAGTTTTTAGTATATAGGTTTGCATACACTTTGTTAATTATTTTATGTGTTTTGCTGCTACCTAAATTGGTATTGTTTACATTTTATTTTCCAGTTATTTGTTGCCAGTGCATATAAATACAAGTAAATTTTGCATATTGATATTGTATTGTGACTATGCTAAATTAATTTATTGGTTGTATTAGGTCAGATCTAAAATAGATAGGTCAGATCTAAAGATTGAAGGTTTCTTAGTTTCAGGCCTATTGGCATTTAGAACCAGATAATTCTTCTTCTTGGACTGTACTGGGCATTGTAGGATTTTTAGCAGCTCCCCTGACCTTTACCCATTGGTTGCAAATATCATCCCTCCCCCAACAGCTGTGACAATCAAGATACTTTCTACACATTACTAAGCGTTTCCTGGCAGGTAAAATCACCCCCATTTGAGAACCACTGCTGTAAGGCTAATGTAGCCCTATCCATGAAGGCATGGCCTTCTTGGAACTTCTACCTAATGTTTTGGGCATTTAACAAAGTTTTTCTTTTGCAACTGGCCTAAGATCTTTTTGCTTTGTATTTGTTTTAGGAGTTGTTTATTCCACAGGTCCTTAGAAGTTGTATGTCTCTCAGAATTTTAGTTTGTCTAATGTGGTGGATTCCCATCCTCTGACGCCAGGATTTAGCCAGTGTTTCAAGGTGCCCTTATGCAACGTGCTGGGACTCTTTCTGCGCATTGTTTCTTCCTTTCTTGTGCACTCTGTTTGGCAGTTTGCAGTCACCTCAGCCTTCCCAAAACTCAACCCTCTGTCTCCTCAGTTCATCAACATCCTCGTGCTCTGCTGGTTTTTTTCTTCCTGAACTGATTTCTGGGAGAAAGTCAGGTGTTTGTTGGGGTCACCTCATTTATTTCCCTTTTCTCAGAGATCATAATTTTAATCTTTTATGCCTTTTGTCTCGTGTCTGAAACAGTTGTTTTATATGCATTTCCAGTTTTCTAGTTGTTTCCTGCAGGAGGATTTTTCTGGTACTACTGATTCTATCACGTCTGTATCCATCTGTGGTAGATTCAACGTGCTCACAAATTCTTTTGCTATTCCTCCTGTTGAGAAGTGGAATGCCATTCTCTGCCCTTGAATCTGGTTTGGCTTTAGTTCTGCTTGATCATTAGACTGGAAGCAGAAATTATATTCTTGGATTTCTAGGATTAGGTCCTAAGACTCTTTGTAGTTTCCACTTGGGTTTCTTGGACTCTTTATTCTGGGGAAGGAAGCCACTATGTATTGACTTTCCTGAGACAGCCGTGCTTAAGGCAACTTGTAGGTGCTTTGGTTGGCAGTTCCAGCTAAGTCCATTCTTTCAGCCATCCCCAGGCACCCAGCATGAGAATATATCAGCCTTGGAAACTCTACAGCAGTTTATCTGTCAGCTGCATTGATGACACAAGGAATCGAAAAATCACCCGACTGAGACCTGCCCAGTTCCCTGACCCACAAAATGGTGAAATATAAGGCATTTCAACATAGTAGTAAAATAGTTGTGGGTGCCAGAAGAGAGATAGTTTATGTGGCAATAGATATCTGGAACATTACTAGAGACATACTGTAACTTGCAAGATTTTTTAGTTGTTTGAATAGGAATTTTCCTTAAGTTGATTTTTAGTAACAATTTCCCCAAATGTTTAGTGATTCTCAGTGCTCTTGGGGGGTTGGGTAGGACCTATGGCTAGACAGGGTTTAGGAATAGGTTGATTTTGAATGTGAGGGCAGGGTTTCCTCTCGTTCCTTGGGAATCTTAAATTATCTGTCATTCTTTACTGCTCTTCTGGTCTCAGAAAACTCACTGGAGAGAACAATATCTTAAAATTTTGTACCAGAGAGAGTAGCTGATTTATCTGTTCCCTTTTTCCCCTCTCTTTCTCTCCTGTGAAATGGAGGTTTGGAGTTACTTCATTGCTCTTCCTTCTCCAGCTCCAGCACTCTTCACACCAATACTCCAGGCAGATTGTTTGCCTTGGGGAAGGGGCACAGACAGCAGTAGCTGCCCTCTATGATTTCCAGGGGAAGAGGAAAACTCTGACTCCTGTGGCTTCTTCAAAGACCACAGTGGAGTGAATCACCCTGACAGTTGTGCCAAAGCTGCTGGACTTTTCTTTTATGTTGACTCTCCTCTTAACATACATCCGGAATGGCTCTTATTTTTACAGTGGGGTTATATTATATTCATGCTTAATTTTTCAGAATTTAATTACGTGATAGGGAGAACATAAGAAAATACAATTTTTGGAATATGGCATATTTCAATTGTCTGCCTTCTAAAAAGCTGACTCTGGCTATCATTCTGTTGAATACATTTTGTCCCAGAGTGAGCAAATCGGAGATGGGAGATGTAAATCTGCCGTTCTTTCCATCAGATTTGGTGTCTGTGTGCCTCTTGTAGTAAAAGTGTTCACCATTTTTAGTATGACAGTCATGATTAAAGATACAGCTTTGCCCCACAGAGCATAGCTTCTAAATGTAAGCCAAGCATTTTTTTTTCAGGTGCTTGCTTAACCAAAGAAATAGTATTCTAGACCACTGTTAAGGAAAAATCATTTGTGCTAGACGCTTAACCAATATTTCAATTGTCTGCCTTCTAAAAAGCTTTTCAAGGATAATTTTTATTGACTCATATTTTTTTTTAAAAAAAGGTAATTTTGCAGTTTTTATAAAGACGATCCTGTTGAGCAGAAAGCAATAAAGCTTCAGGTATACAACACAACTCCCTTAGATAGAAGTGGAAAGCATCCAAGTAGCTACACCTAGACAGCTCTGCAGCGCAAAATGCAAACAGCAATATCCCTGTTCCTGGGACAGCTCACCTGGCTGTTGACTCCCACGAGGGTGCTGAGCAACAACCCCCCCACAACACTACCTGTTGACAGAGAAAACTCAAGGTTTTTAGTTCTTTTTGCCAGTGCTTCCAGTTTTTTATTCCCTCTTGATCACTTTCTTTGTTTCTGGAGACTTCGGTTAAGGTTTCTAACATTCACCAGATGCAAACTAACTCATGATCACTCCCCACGCATGTTCCCGAGTGCTTACAGTAAGAATAGATCAATTGCAGATCAATTGCCCAGGGCTGTTTTTCCAAGTGTTCTAACGCCCTAGCAGACCCTAGCATCCTGAAACTGTTCCCCAAGCAAAACATGCATAATATGTCACGTTTTACATTAAAAAAGAGTACAGTGAAAATAAAGCCCATTTCAATGGTAATTTTGATTATAAACAATTTTTGCTTATAAAATACAAATCTACTCAAGTACTTTTCTCCTGATTATGTTTTAGGCTGGGTGAGGTCTTTATTTATTGGCTCTTATTTCCATTCGATTACCCATCCTCTTTTTTTCTTCCCCAAACTTCTGGTCAGGTGATGATAAAATTTTTGTTTTCTTAACACAATTATCCTTTATAAGTGAAACTTCCAAAAATTTTTGTTTTGGAGGTTAAGGAATTTGGGAGGGAATTTGTGTCCAGTTTCTCACCTTTATCTGAGGTTCATCTTTGTCTTTGGTGTTGATGATTATATGTCTAGACTCATAATTTTTGAACTTTCAGCAGGGACTTCGGCTTCCCCATCCGTCCCTCTCACCCTGCATTTTACAATTTCAGGAAGAATTCCTGCACTAGCTGTTCTCTCAGAACCTATTGGGTTGGCCAAAAAGTCTGTTATGTTTTTCATACTATGGCTCTAGTAGTACTTAGTTGTCTTTAACTTCATTCAAAATAATTTTGTTAGATTGTATTGTGACAGCTGTCATATCAGCGTACATTTAAAAATTATCATAATTGGAGAATTTTTGTGCAGCCATTTAAAAATTGAAGATGGAAGAAAATAGACAACATTTTGGCATATTTTGCTTTATTATTTCAAGAAAGGTAAAAATGCAACTGGAATGCAAAAAAAAGAGATTTGTGCAGTGTATAGAGAAGGTGCTGTGACTGATCAAATGTGTCAAAAGTGGTTTGCAAAATTTCTTGGTATATTGACATTGTGGCCAAATAATTCTTTGCTGTGGGCCTGTCTTAGGCATTGAAAGGTGTTTAGCAGCACCCCTCGCCTCTGGCCACTAGAAGCCAATAGCGGGAGATAGCCGATATACTCAAAATAGCCAAATTGATAAAGTTATTGGTGAGAATGAAAAATGTGTATTTTATTTTACAGAAAAAAACTAAACAAACTTCTTGGCCAACCCAATAATTTCTGTTCCTGGTGTTCCATTTAAAGTTGTTACTGACTTACCTAATTTCCCAGAATGGGGAGAGTCCCTGGGCAAGGCCTCCTTCGTGTTCCTATCTGCAAGGCCTGTTCCCATCTGTGGTGGAGGCAGCTGCTTCTGGAGTTGGCTGTGGTCCCACATCCCCTTGCTTTCAGCCTCAGCTGCACAGATCTCCTTTCAGTGCTTTGAACTGAAATTCATGCCCAGTTTTGCTTCATAGCCATGTACATGCTTTTCTCTAAGTCCACAACAGCCTGTTCTCTCACACTAACTCTCATAGTTATTGTTTTGTTATTTTCAGGCGTCTGTTCAAACACCACTTCCTCCTAAAGCTCTTCCCTGACTCCCTGTGTGACCTAGGTCCTAGAGCATTGTATACATTTCCTTCATAGCACTCTCTACAGTTTGCAACTGCAAATTTACTTGTATTGATACTTTTATTACTGCATTGCCTTTTGAGACTGCTAGGCCCGTGCCCCTAGAATCTTGTCTGTTTTGCTGATCCTTGTTTTCTGAGCTACTAGCCTAGTGTGCATATGAATTGGTTAATGAGTAATTAGATTACTAGTAAATAGTCTGTGATAATTTGACTAAAGACCCTGGAATGATGAAAACGAATGATACTTCTTTCTTCTTGGATTTCTGACATTAGTAGTAACATAGTGCAAATACTTATATCTATAGCATTGAACAATCTGCATATGGCTATATGAGTTATTAGATGACAATTTTAACATGGACACTGAGTTAAAGATTTCTTAAAGTGTATATTGTCTTAGTAATTGCATTTAACAACCTCGACTCACCTATGTGTCTGTGAACCACCGTATATAAAGACATTATGATGAGATACTTTGTTTCCATTCCCTAGGCTTCGTTAATGATAAATAATATCAGTGTGAGTCACAGTTCTGTAGGCAACAAGAATATGGCTATGTTAAGTCAACTCATATTGATATGATAGAGTCTATGAATTTGAATAAATCTGAATTTGCCTTATAAATTGTACAATTAAACATTCTCCCCTGTGTTATAGGCACAGTATAGTACACAGGGTCCACTTATATTAACTAATTTTATAATCCTATAAATCCAATGGTATTTTGGTTAGGGATTTTAGCAAAAACAAACAAAAAAAAACACAAGTCTACTCTGATTAATTTAAGCAGCAAAGTGTATTAAGTAAATCACAGTATCAGAGTTGCTATGTGTCCCATCTGTTCAGTACAGTTCTAGTTTATCCTTGACATTATTAATAGCATCCCCTTTCACTCCCAAATGTGTCTTCGTTCAAATGATAAACTGTACAGTCCCTTACACAGGACCGTTGGGAAAGTTGGAGAAACAGATTGAGCTTCCCGAAACAGCACCTTGTGACACATCACAGAAGTGCACTAACGAGGGGGTTATCATTTGTCACCACCATGAACTCCAGAAACACTCCACAGATCTGTCCTGTGAAGGAAGCTGCCACTGACTCCAAAACCATATTTCGTGGGCTAGAGAGGGAACCTCTGTCACGGCCTCTTCCTCTGGCCACTTTCACACCATCGAAAAGTGAATTTCCCATGCAGACCCTATTTTCCCACATGGTGAAATCCAGGTGAGTGCTTGCACTATTTGTAGAAAAGATTCCACCTGGGAAAAAGAAGATTTAGAGAATAGGAAACAATCAAAAGCCAGGGAAATATTTAAAATACTTGTGAGCAATCACAAAACATGGATGTAAACTCTTTATCGGGACATACATTCATTTTCCAAACTTAAAACAAAAATAGCAACTAAAACTATCGTTCCCACCAAATAAGTGACAACCTTCATACAAACAAACAAACAAACAAATGAACAAACAACCCCCTCCACAGATGAGGAGACTCTAAGACTATTTAGTGCAATCTTTTCTAGGTCTAATGTATGTAGTGATGATTATGTTTCCCCAAACTGCCCCCACCATCCTCTGTTTACTGGGACAGAGAAGAAGGCGGTCATCAAATCAATAGATACATTCCAGCGACAATCCAGGGCCTAGCTTGACTTTTCCTCTACTAAATGACAGCATCCTTATGATGTGAAACTCAACTGAATATGAAACAATTCTTTGTCGTTCTGCAAGACCTGTCTCTCTCTCTTCTGCAGAGGCCACACAGGTAAATTAGATGAAATGTAATAATCACCAGCGGTGCATCTTTTAAGTCTTTAATAACGATGCTAATCTCTATGTGTACCAGATGAGTGGCACTGCTTTTGATTTAACATTTTGGGAGGGCAGGCAGCCCTAGAGACTTAACATTTGGCTATTTCTATTATTATTTAACTTTGATTCTAGGAGTCAAGGGCCAGTGTGGAGGTTTTGCCAGTTGCTAAGTATTTCTATTCACACTCTATTTTGAGAACTGGGAAGACAAGGTGGTTTTGTGGAAGCACGGGGTCCATTCTAAAACTGACTAGGTTCTCAAAACCCTCTTTTTACATGGCCCACACACCCCCATTCTAAAAGCCTGGGCCACTGTAAAAGCCTGGGTTTCCGTAAATTAGCTGCAGCTCGGAGCCAGTGTTCAGCAACCCCCACAGAGCTGCCTGTCACGGTGGCGCACAGTCGTCCTGCGAAATGGCCGCAGATCCCACTGGAGAAGGCCGGAAGAAGGGTGGACGCATGACTTACGTGTGGTGTCACCTGAGGGCCTTTCCTGAAGGGTTTTCTGGGCTCCCTCCTTCACCGAAGGGCTTCAGGGGCTGTGACCTGGCTCCTGTCTGGTTGTGGGAGTTTTGATTCTACCATGGCAGATCGCTGTAAGCCTCTGTTCTTTAGAAACAGGGGCTTGTTTTGCTTGGTTCTTGTTTGTTTGTTTTGTTTTGTTTTTAGATCAAAAGGGGTCTTAGTGGGTTGCCCCTACATTTTTGGACTGGGGATCCCAGGATCAGCTCGCACTGTCAAAGTTCACTTTGTTAAAATGAACAGTTGTGCTGGCCCCACAACATGTTACCATGACCATGTCTGCTTTGTCTCTTCAAATGAAGAACTGCTGCTAGCCTTCCATCAGCCAAAGGTCTGCTCCTCAGAGAGCCTGTTTCCCTGACAGGGCCCTGTGCCACAGGGCACAGCACTGTCCCCAGATGCTGGCCCACTCCTCCCTGGTGTGTGTGTTCACAATGTAGTGCAAGGGGTTTCTCCTGGGCTCTTTTGAGGGTCACAGTGTGAGTGTATGTATTCGTAGGTGTATGAGTGCTTTGCAAATTATAAATAGGCACCAGTGTTTTCTTATTTATCCCAAATCTTGGTATTTTTTCCCTTCCATAACATCAGACAGCTTTGTTACATTTTCATTTAGGGAAGACCACTGCTGATTGCAGGTTTCAGTGAACTAACTGAGCCAAACTTTAAACTCAAATGATTTGACCTAGCACATTGACTCCCAACCCAGTAAGAAGCACACTCCTATTGGTAACTCAGACCAATCAAGATTTATGTTCACTGACCTCAGTACTATCTCAGATACTAATGCTGTGGAACCAGCTACCTCAAACTCAGTGCCATACATTTTTTTTTGTTAGGCTCATGGACTGTGGGAATCAGGACTTCAGAAAGGGAACAATGGGGACAGCTTGTCTTTGTCCCACAACATCTGAGGCCTCCACTGGAAAGATTTGAAACGGAGAGGAGAAGCTGACTGGCCTGCCTTCTCACCCGTGGAGATTGATGCTGGCTGTTGCCTGGGATCTCAGCTGAGGCCACGGGCCGGGAGCCCTCCGTGTGGCTTCTTCATGTGGGTGTTGGGAAATACCGCAGCATGGTGTCCAGATTAAGGATGAGCACCCCAAAGACAGCCAGGCAGAAACTATCACGTTTTATGACCCAACCTCAAAGTCACGTAACTTTACTTTTGCCAGTCACAAGCCCCCTTGAATTCAAGGGGAAGGGATAAGACACCTGAGCTCTTGCTGGGAGGAGCATCAAAGAGGAGTTTTCCCATGGGAGATGTTGTTCTGTCATCATAGAAAATCTATACCACAAGCATCCTCCAAATCCATTCCCACTTATATTCCCCAGGTTTTTGCTGATATAAGGTAGCAAGATCTTGCTTACTGTATGCATGTGTGCATTTATACCTTCAGGTGTGTAAGCTTTCTCATTCTTGATTTGCCTTTGTAATAGGCCTCTGGAAATGTCTAATTAGGAGCCTCTAGGCAACATGGATTCCCAGGGGAAGGGGATGAGGAGAAGTAGATTTCCCTTACAAAGTAATTGCCTCTGTCTAGGCCATTACATGGAGTTGAAGAAAGGCAAGAACAGCCTCATAGATAGATCAGGAAGGACTGCTTCAGCTGGCACAGGAAGGCTCGGTGAAGTTAGGGAATTTGGAGTAGGATGAATCATCAGACTCCTCCCATATGCCCATTCTAATTAGGAGACAGAGTGCTGATGCTACTTCTCCCTAAACAATACCTTCGTTTTCATGTAAGAGAAGAGACTGTGAAATCAGCTGATACAATTCAACAATGCATAGGCTAACACCATGTGTTATTTTTTCAGTTTCTACAGCTTTGGGGCCACATAGGGCACTCTTTTAAAAAAATTAAGTTTATTGGGGCAACAACAGTTAATAACATTATATAAATTTCAAATGTGTGTGCTCCTAAGTCTAGTGTCCTCTGTCACCATATATTTAACCCCCTTTACCTTCTTAATTCTCCCCCACCACCCTTTCCCTTTGGTTACTAACATGCTGTTCAGACATTCTTTTTAGGGCATGCAGAGTTCTGACTGTAATTTGATCCAGGCCGTGGTCAAACTTTAAGCCTGTCTGTATTAGAGTTCTCCAGGAAAACAGAACCAATAGGATGTGTGTGCGTGTGCTTATGCATACATGTATATATGTATACACTGACTATACATCTGGGTACCATGGCCTAGCCAAGCTGACCCACACAATTAACCTGCAACAACTAGAATCATCCAGACTGATCTTCAGTCTTTTCTTCTACATGCCTTCCTACTCTTGTACAACTGCAATCACTTGGTCCCTGAAAGTCTTGCCATTGATAGGGTTCTCATTCCATGTGACCAAATGATCATTTCAGTTACTCTCTCTCAATGCTGCCATGGTCTGGATTCTCACTGCCTCTTCACCTGACCACATCAGACGAGCAGCCACACAGTCTCATTTCCTGAAAATCTATTGTCCGTTACCACATCTGCCATTAATCCCTATCTTGTTCAGGGTTCTTGTTTGCAAACAACACAAATTACTCTGAGTGGTTTTAGCTGAAATAGACTTAATAAAGGATATTAGGTAGCTGAGAGGATAATTGGTAAGGTCAGAGAAATCTGCTTACTTTCCATAAATAAAGTCTAGAGACAGTAAAGAACTACTGAGGAAATGGCTACTGTTGCTGCCAGTTCTACAGCCATGCAGCAGAACCAGCCTGGGAGAAAACTCCCGGGGGCCACACCCCTGTGTAGAAGTCTGAAAGTGCATCAATTATGACATATATACAAAAGAATGGAATAGGAACAGTTACTCTCTTTTTTATTCTGGTTTGAAGAAACAGTCATCTTAACATGTTGAATACCTAATTTCAAAACGGTGGTGATAGTGCAGTGCTGACTGATATTTTCAGATGATTAGGTAAGAATGTGGGCATTGCCTCCCTCCTCAGATCTGTGAATTAAAAGTAACCATTATAACTACTTCTTCAAGTAACAAAATATGCCAGATTGTTGTGGCAGGAAGGATTCTGAGATGGCTCAGACCTCATTTATGTTCACTGACCTCAGTACTACAGACCCAAGACCCAAGGCTCTACAGACCCAAGCCTCTGTCCCCTGGTATACATGTCCCCTAGAATTCCTTCCCGTTGAGAGTGTGTGTGTGTGTGTGTGTGTGTGTGTGTGTGTGTGTGTGGAGGGGGGATAGTGAATATGATAGGGCATCACTACCATAATTGGGTCACTAATTGACCTTGAATTAATCAAATAGGAGATTATTCTGGGTGGGCCTGGCTTAATCAGAAGAGCTCTTTAAAAGAAGAGAAAGCATCAGTAAAAAGTTTTTTTTGCCTGGCCTGGCTCCTGGCCTGGGAAACAAGCAAAGAATTAAGTTGTAAGAGAAGGAGGGCACAAGACCCCTGGCCAACAACCAGCAAGAAAGTGGGAACCTCAGGTCTATACTGCAAAGAACTGGATTTTACCAGCAATCTGCGTGAGCGTGGAAGAGGGTCCTGAGCTATAGATGAGAATGTGGCATGACTGACATACTGATTTTAATATGTCTTTACCCAGTATGCCCTACTAGACTTCAGACCTATGAAAGTGTAGGGTGATAAATGGGTATTAAGTATGTGGTAATTTCTTATGTAGTAGTAGAAAACTAATATGGTTGTGATTAGGAACTATCACTAAGAGAAGTTTTAATTACATAAAATGCCTCTCCCAAGCTCTTCACTTTGTATTTGCATTGGGAATGGAGACTTTCTCAGAATTATGGGACAAAAGAAAAATAAATTCAAAATTATGTGAATGAATCTACTAAATACCTCTTCTTCAGGTAAAAGATATACTACAGAAATTGGCCCATTACTGGTATATCTTAAATAGTAGATATCATATATATATAGAAAAAGACTCATTAATTTTCATACTTTTTAAAATTCTACAATTTAGAGGTTTCTGTTGCTTCCATTGTTAAAGCTGAAAGTCCATGTGTTTTTGTGAACAATGCTATGTACATGCATATTCCTTAGTATAAGAATTCTTCATGTTAAGAAATCCAAAACTTTATGTACTTCCAGTCAGTTTCATAATTTGAAAATCATAGTGTATGTCTTCTTTTCTATGTCGAAATCTAATTTACTGAAATAATTGGAGAGTGAATGGTAGCACAGGTATTTTTTTCATAATAACTGGATCATATTTTTAAATGACTGATCTGATTTACCAACAGATGATTGTATTTCAAATGTTGTTTAAAAATACCTAATGGGAAACTTTGATCAAGAGGGTGGCATAGGTAAACACAGTATGCCTCCTCACACAACCACATCAAAATTACAACTACAATATAGAACAACCATCACTCAGAACCATCAGAGATGAAGTTGAATGGAAGCCTGACAACTACGGAATTAAAGAAATCACATCCATCCAGACTGGTAGGAGCGGTGGAGCAGAGGAACAGGCTGGTCCCACATCCATGTGTGGTGAATAAAAATTCAGGAGAGATATCTTGACAGCGAGGAGTCCCAGCCCCATACCAGGCCCCTCAGCTCAGGGTTCTAGTGCTAGGAAGATAAGTCCCCATAACTTCTGGTTGCAAAAACCAGTGGAGATTAACTCGGTGGAAGAATCTCCTAGAGTCCCAAGCAATTCCCTTTAAAGAACCCACATATGGGCTTACTCACACTCACTCCCTCTGAGCTCCAGTGCTGGGGTGGGGTAGCAGCTTGAAATACACCAGTAGCATATAGGGAGGAATCGAAGTGTCTGGCATCAAGGCAGGAGCTAGAGGGCAGCTTTCTCCCAGACAGAAAAGCAGGCAGAGGCCATCATCCTTTTTCTGAGCCCTCGCCCCACAGAGCCACAGAGCCAGCAGATGGGTGACATATCTGAGACTCCATCAACCTCACTAACACTGTTAGCCCTGCCCTGGAGATCCTCTAGACTCCATCCCACCCAACTTTTGGGCCCAACCAAACTTTTAACTGTGACTTTTCCATATAAATGGCTGGTCTTGGCTTATGCTTTACAACTTCCTAAATCCTATCAAATAAGCAACAGCTGGTCTAAGTAAGTCCCCAGCCCCTGTACCTCTTGCTAAGCGACCCCGGGCCTGGAAGTAGCAGCAGCCCGCCTTGATTCACAGCTACACTTTGCCTGGGAATCACCAAGCCCAGCACACATAGCAGCCATCTCAGATTGCTTTCTATCTAATGCACAGTGGCCCTGGGTAGAACCCAGGTAGGGGCTGACCTTGGCCTGCACCACCCAGAATAACCCAGAGTGTGCACCCAGTGGACAGTTATAGACAACATCACAGCACCATGACCCTGCACCTGCACAGTTGATCCTCCACGGAGGGCAGGTGTTGGTGGTCAGTGGTTATAGCCAATCCCTGCCACTGACTGGCCTGGGTAAATCCCTCCCATTGATCTGCCAAAAACAAACAAGTCTCAACTACAAGAGAACATTGTACTCAGCCCACACAAAGGGCACAGCTTGTGTACCTAGCTTGGGTGATACAGGAGGCTGTGTCACTGGACCCTACAGGACACCTAATATATCAGCCCATGCTACCAAGACACAGAGTCATAGCAGCTCTACCTAATACATAGAAACAAACACAAGGAGAGTGCCAAAGTGAGGAACCAAAAAAAAACCATGACCCAAAGAAAAGAACATATCAAAATTCCAGAAAAAGAACTAAACAGAAGGGAGATAAGCAATCTGTCAGATGCAGAGTTCAAAAGAGTTCACAGGTTATAAGGATGCTCAAGGAATTTAGTGAGGACCTCAACAACATAAAAAAGATCTGGTTGGAAACAAATGATACACTAATTGAAATGAAGAACAATTTACAGGGAAACAATGGTAGAGTGGATAAAGCTGAGAAGCAAATCGATCATGTGGAACATAAGGAAGCAAAAAACAACACAATAAGAAGAAATAAGAATTAAAAAAAATAAGGATAGTGTAAGCAGCCTCTGGGACAACTTCAAGAGGTCCAACATTCACATCATAGGGGTGCCAGAAGGAGAAAAGAAAGAGCAAGGAATTTGGAAATCTATTTGAAAAATAATGAAAGAAAACTCCCCTAATATGGTGAAGGAGATAGACATGCAAGTCCAGGAAGCACAGATAATTCCAAACAAGATGAATGCAAAAGTCTTACTCCAAGACACATCATAATTAAAATGCTGTAGGTTAGAGATAAAGAGAGAATCTTAAAAGCAGCAAGAGAAAAGCAGTTAGTTACCTATAAGAGAGCTCCCATAAGACTGTGAGATGATTTCTCAAAAGAAACTTTGCAAACTAGAAGAGATTGGCAAGAAATATTCAAAGTCATGGAAAGGAGGGACCTACACCCAAGATTGCTCTACCCAGTGAAGATATCATTTAGAATTGAAGGGTAGATAAAGAGCTTCCCAAACAAGAATATACTAAAGGAGTTCATTATCACCAAACCAGTATTATATATGTTAAAGGGAATTATTTAACAAAAAGAAGATCAAAACTGTGAACAATAGTAATAAATACATATCTATCAACATTTCAATCTAAAAAGCAAACTAAGCAAACAAGAAAAACAGGGAGAGAATCATGGACACGGAAAGCATTTTGATGGTTGCCAGAAAGGAGGAAAGTTGGGGAATGCGTGAAGAGCTGAGGGGATTAAGAAGTACAAATAGGTAGTGACAGAATAGCCATGGGGATGTAAAGTACAGCATAGGAAATGGAGTAGCCAAGGAACTTACATGCATGACTTATGGACATGAACAAAGGTGTGGGGAGTGCCTGAGGGAGTGTGGTGTGCTGGGTGGAAGTGGGAAAAGGGGCAAACTTGGGACAACTGTACTAGAATAAGCAATGAAAAATCTACATAAAAATACCTAATGGCTGTATAACAAAATGTTTAATCATTCTTTGTAGACCTATCCCCATTTGTAGGCTTCAATGTGATAAACCTCTATATCCTCTGCTATTGTTTATCTGATCACCTAAAAGTTAGAAATTGCACTTGAATGTGAGTAATGGAAACCAGAAAAACAGAAACTTAAACAAATAAACGCTTTTATTTTATTTTCATTATGTGATGCCTGGAGGCAGGTCTGTTACCTGCTACCAACATAAGCCAGGTTTCTTCTGTCTTTCCATCCAGCCATTGTTAGTGGACGCTTCTTGCCTCATGAGCCCAAGCTCATTGTAGCACTCATAGCATCACATCTACTTTCCAGGAAGAAAGTAGAGAAAAAGCAAGAGAAAATAATTGTTGACTGAGTGTGTACTGCTTTTAAAGAGGTCTCCTAAAATTCTCACCCACTGATATCCACTACATCTCATTCGTCAGAGCACTTGACCACTTCTCTCTGCAGGGGGACGTTGCTATGACATTTAGTTAGTTTTGTTGTTGTTCTTCTTTTAGACAATCACTTTGGTGTCTCAAATGGAAGGAAGTACAAATGGAGGAAAATATGTATTTTTGCTACAGATAGCATAGACAAAATTTAATATTATTTAAATTAAAAAAGCAATTTGGTTTGTCCAACTTTGAATTGGCAAGCAAAAAACTATTTCAACATTTCAATGGTAGATGGGGTACTATAAAATAATGTGACAATGTAACACAATAGTATTGTCTTGATACTAGAAAGTTTTAAAAATATTTGGAATAATTCAAAGAAAACAGGGAGTTATAAATAAATTCCATGGGAAGAGCTGATTCGTGACTGCAGTGGTCCAAAATCCAATGTAACTTTTTTTGTTAACTGATGATTCTCATTAAGTACAGTTTTGAATCATAATAATCATTTTTTACAGTTTTGAATTATATTCATTTTTATTTCTAAAATAAAAATCAGTATTAATATTCCAGTTCTTATGGATGTTTATATGCTAATAAACCAGGTGTTCTAAGGAAAAGAACTGTGAAGTGATGACAAATAGGTGAACAATACGATGAAAAACTTTAACACTGAGATGTGCTCTGTAAACAATGAAGATGCCATTTTCTTGAACAGTTGAATAACTGTTTCAATAGCATTTTCTTGAACAGTAGAGTAACAGTTGATTCAGCTGAGAATAACCTGAATTTTAGGTATAGGCTCAGTACAGTCAGATAATTTATTTTTGCCTGCTGAGGAAGCAGGTTAGTTTCAGTGGAGTTTGATTTCAGGTGGGAAGGAAAATGTGCATGCTCATACTTACTGCATCAGCTATCTTTCAGCATACCAGCAACAAAAATATCTCTAGAAGATGGCATTTTTCACATCCACTCAAATATATTTAGTCGACTAACAAACACGGAAGATATATTTGTGCCTTTGGTTTTCTTGTCTGTAAAATGGGAAAAAGAATTGTACCTACTTTATAGAGTTGAAGAATTAGTAGAGTTAATATGTGAAAATTGCATAGAATGGTGCTGGTATATAGTAAGTGTTATATGAGTTTGCTATTATTAGTCATCAGGAAAAATCCAAACAAGGTTAATAACATCCATTCTTGGGTGGAGTTAGTGTGGGGTTGTCAAATGGTGATTTAGCACTCTTGGTGAGGACGAGGAATGGTGGTTTAAGATTAAATTTCTTCCTTCCAGTGTTTTTGTTGCCTTGATGAGGCCAATTCACTCGTTTACTTGTGGGACTATTGGAGAAGGATTGAATCAACAGAAATTGGATCTCATTATTTGAACCCTGTGTTTCCTGCACTTAGTTGTAAAGCCTCTTTCATCCTTATTGGTTGTAAGTTTTCAGCCTTTACATTTCATAACTATAAATTCCCTGCTGAACATACTAAAGAGAAAGAAACCAGCACTTCCAGGAAGTGCGTTAACCATTAAGCTCCCTGTGGAGGCAGAATTAAAGGATCTAGAGCATACCCTCAATCTTTTTAAGGGCAAAACTAAAAAGGGGCACATATCACTTTCTCACATTCCATTGGCTAAAACAGTGGTCACATGGCTTTCTCTAGTTATAGGAATGGCTAGGTAAGGTAGTGGTCTTTAGCTCAGGTGCCCAGCTAAAACTCTATTATTATGGAAAGGGAGGGTGAAAGATAACCAGCAATATGTCTTACTGACTCCATCCACCTCATGGTATTTGGGAGAGGAGAAAATTGTAACTCAATAGAAAAGGCACAGGAATGGTTTTAATCCTATTCATGGGGGCTGCTAAAATGCTCCATGAGCAAATCTCAGCCTGATCATTGTGGGAAAAAGGCAGGGCCTGCAGCAGGGAGGTTGAGCTGATGAGATCTATAATTCCTCTGTATAATTGTATAAAAACTGTGTAAAAGGCAGTTTTTCTCAGGTTGGAAAATTTTGCAGATGAGGTTGGTTTTAGGGCAGTGAATTTTTGTTTCTTCTTGGATGTGTGTGTATGTGCATGTACATGTGTGTGTTTTAAAAAAGAGGCCCAGGAACAAGCAGGAATAGAGACAGAGAATGAAGAGGTATAGCTTCACCTTACATTTGCAGAGGGACCCTGAAATGGACAGGGTGTGGAGCCCTGGAGCCTGCCATAAACTGTCCTGTCAACTGCTCCCCATTGTGGGCTATATTCTCAGAGTGCTGCTATGGGTTATTTATAGTATGGATCATCCTGGGGTGTGTGTGTGTGTGTGTGTGTGTGTGTGTGTGTGTGTGTGTGTGTGTGTGTCTGTGTTGGGGAGGAACAACGTGGCTGTGGTTGGGACAAATTGTAGGGTGAATATAATTAATCTATGGAGTAGTGTGTACTTATTGGTGCAGCAAAGTATTGTGGAGGGGGCTCTCTCTGAAGACCTCAAGAGACAGAAGCAAGGCTAGTAACCAGAGTTTGTCCATAGAAAACCCCTTTCATCGGTTTAAAAATCTCCTTTTCGTAGACTCTGGAAATAATTATAGTCAGCATCTGGTTGTAGATATAGTCCCTAATCTTTGTTACGGTCTGTTAACAGAGTGACCTTGGGAATTAGGGATGATGTGACACTGGGAGGCCCTGTGTTCTCAGTGACCCCATCCTTTGAGGCCAGCACCACCAATGGTGCAGCATTGTTCCAAAGGAAAAGAGTGGCTCTCTAGTTCTAGGATCAGCAGAAAAGCCAGCAGGAAGCAAGGCAGAGGAGTTTGGAGTCAAGTTCAGTGGAGAGACAGGTTATATAGCCACATGTTTTCCAGAAAGAAAATGAGACAAGTTCCAGATTTTAAAAGATAAATATTTAAATGCTTATTTTTCCTAATTCAAAGTGGGGCAGGGGGAAATCTCAGATATAAGTGGGAAGGGAGTGGGTAAATGATAAAAGACAGGATGGTACCAGCAGATTAGAGGGCTGGGATACCAGGGAGCAGAAACTGGGTTTCACGCATTGTTAAGGAAGACGATGTCAAGCCTAGTGGTTAGGTGAGTGCCGTGTGGATATAGCTGATCCCGGAGTCCAGGCTGATTTGGGAAGAACAGCGTGTTGGATGCAGCACACTTATGATTTGGGAAGGAGATAGGGACCTGGAGTGTGCCTTGTGGGCACAGAGCAATTGGCATGGGAGTGCTCAAGCAGAAGTGGATGGTCAGAGGTGGTGGTCAGTGAGGGAGCAGTGATCACATCATGAAGTCTGCCTTCCTACCTAAGTAAATCAGGCATGACCTTATGAGCAGCACATTCTGAAAAAGCTGTGGTCACAACAGTGAATGGAAATAATATGTTTTGGTGAAAAATATTTCTTTATGCCTGAGAACTGACATTCTTTCATTATGGAGAGAAAACTTTCCTGACAATACACAGATCTGCACTGGCTTACAGGTGATGAATGGCCCACTTAGGTGAACTCTTTGCTTTCTCTATAAGAGGACATCCTTGGGTCATTTCATCCAAGAAGTGTTTCTCAGACTCAATGATCAAAAGAATCACCTGGGTTTCATCCCAAGCCAATTGCATTAGAATCTGCTGAAGAGGGGGATCTAGGAATCTGCATTCTTAACAGGGGCTCCTGTTAACTTTTTGACTAGGCACACCAGGAAACATGATGCTCTTTAAGCAGTGGCCACAAAGTTAGAACCTGGGGTGGTGCTGTGGGCAGTAAGCAGGGCTGGACTTAAGACGGGATGTAGGAGGAGACTGGCATCCAGCCAGAAATGGAAGTTAGACTGAAATGAGGAACATAGAAATCCAAAGAGTAGCAGAAACTTGTTGGTAGATTTCCAAATTCTTTTTTTTTTAAGATTTTATTTATCTATTTTAGAGAGGGGGAGGGAGGGAGAAAGAGAGGGAGAGAAACATCAATGTGTGGTTGCCTCTCATGGGCCCCTTGTTGGGGACCTGGCCTGCAACCCAGGCATGTGCCCTGACTGGGAATCGAACGGGCAACCCCTTGGTTCGTAGGCTGATGTTCAATCCACTGAGCCACACCAGCCAGGGCTGGATTTCCAAATTCTTTACCTTCAGCATTTTGCTATCTAAGCCTCACCTCCTCGAATGTAAAACAATGGGTTACCCTGCTTTTAGGGCCCCTGGGGGAAGGCTCATCATTCACAGGCTTATCACAATCTACTCTTCAGCCAAAACAAATCTGCTTGGATTTGCTTTGCTCTTTGGGCTTTTCTATTAGAGTCATTTAAATAGAATGTCCAGTACCATATTTTCCCCAAAGTTTGAAAATTACTGCATTAAATGATTCCCAGGTCCTGAGAGCTCTAGTATATTAAGTGTGTCTGTAGCAGCAAAGCCAACAACACAGGTCATTAGCACAGAAAAGAGCACCAGGGGCCTTACTTAGGAAGCAGGCCACATCTTGAGGCCTAGTTGTTGGTTGTTTTTTTGTTTGTTTGTTTGTTTGTTTTTTATATCAACTCCTGCTGTTCAAGCCTGCTGGCTTCCTTGTTATGGGCTGACATTTAACTGGAGAGGGAATAATTGTGGTATCTCCATGAATATTGCAACTCAACTCGAAGACATAAATCTACCCCAAAGGTTGTTTGTCATTGAGTAGACAAAATAATTTTCTGGATTTGCCCCCTTTTCAGTAGCTATTTTAGTATCAGGTAGCTACAGTCGAATGTAAGTCCTATTGAGTGACCTGGTGTAAGACTAGCTGTGCATTCAAAAGCAGCTGTAGCCAGCAGCAAGCCAGGTGCCTGGTGCTGGAGCTTGTCAGAGTTTAGAGAGGCCACTTCCTCTATTTGGATACTGCACACTAGTACATCTTCAGAAACAAGCGTCTGTTTACAAATAGACATAACCTTTGCCTTCCTATTCACCCTTCAACCCAGAGAAAAGACTACTAAGTTTATGTGGCAAAACTTGGGTTCAAGTTCAGCTCTGAGCTTACTAGTGTACCTTGGACAAATCACCTATCTTATCTGAAGTGGGGGATAATAATACCTACCTTGCAGCACTGCTGTGAGGATTAAGTAAGATAATGCCTATGAAAGCATTTTATAAATAGCATAAAGTCTTACAAATATAAAGATGCATTTATCATAATATGAATAATGGCACCATATTCAAGCAAACAACATTAGGAGAAAAACACTATCACATTCACAAGCCATACAAATGCTTTTATGTATAATCAGACAATATGCATTCACAAACATATCCATTCATTCATTTATTCACTCACTAGTTCCTGCCCATATAGCACCAGTCCCTGTGGGAGATAAGAAGTAAATGAAGGGGAAATGGTTGGATAAAAAGTACATTTAGGGTTTGATGATCATATAGTTCAATGTCTAGTGAGTCAGTGCTATGTTCCAGGAACGAGGCTGTTCCCTGTGGGAACACAGATAGTGCCAGCTGTTTCTCCTGTGGAGGGGCTCAGAGTTACAGAATGGAGATTGTGGCTCAGTACACCTGATAACCCAGGGGGCATCCAGAGCTGACCCCACAGTTGGCAAATGGGTGCTGACAGATTTTGCCCTTAAGGCTACTTTCCAGATTGTTCATTGCTCCCCATTCCTTATTTAATCCTACTAGTCATATCTTGCTTGGATGCTCAAGAGTCTCCCAAAGGTCCCACATAAATTGCATGGGATCTATTCAGGACTGAGCCCAATTCAGATTAGAATGACTTGACCTGTAGACTATTGGGCTAGCAGAATGATGATCGTCAGAGCCTCTCTAGCCTAGTACTGAAGGAAGAATGACTTTGTAACTAAAAAGTCAAGTCTGTGTGCCTCCATTGAACATGATCTTTGAAATTGAAGTAGAGAACTCAAATGATTTAGCATGTACATGTATGATTATGTTGAGACGATGTACAAAATGATACAGCTTTAAGTAGCAGAAATACATGGCTCCAGGCTGCCTGCTGGAGAGATCACCAGACCACCACGCCCTTTGGTTTACCTGCGTTACATAGCATCATGGAGCACCAGGCATTAGTCTCCCACGTACCGCTCTTTTACATCACTGCTGTTATTTATGGGGGGTTAATTACAAACTTGCTTTTCTTGCTTTTAATAAAGAAAAATAAAAACAAATGCAAACTTGGCCATCGAATCCCCTACAGGAAGGCTGCCTTGGATGGTAACTACTAGAGTTTCCAGTCCAGGCAAGCCCTTTCCTTTAATCTCCCTCACTTCTCTCAGATATGGTAACAATGAAGATAAAAGTATTTTCCCCTATTGAGTGTTCCCCTCCCCATCCCCTTTCCCTCTTTCTCAAAGGTTCTTAGGTCACACAAGAGCACTGCATATATTTTGCAATCCAAAGACATCAAGGAAGGATAAAGGGCAGGGTTTCCTGCTGGGAAACCATCAGAGGCCAGAGGCCTTCCCTCTGAGCCTCTGTAAGACGCTCCCTGCCCTGCCCTGACATTCTCTATGCCTTTGACTTTGATTAGGTCCAGAGATTCCTATTGCGCCAGGCAGCTGGTGTGTACTTTTGCTCTGGGTGTTAGAAATACTCTCGGGCACCATGTAGTATTGAAGTGGGTGCTCCGTGCTCTGTTAGTGAATGATTCTATTTTCTCTTCCACAGTTTTGGGAGGTGAAAGTCCTCTTGCTCTGGACACAGTTTTGCCCAGGCCAGTGGTGACACGTGTGCCTTTGTCCCATGATGCTTTGTAATCTTCATTTATCTAGCTGATTTTTGCAGCTCTTGGATATAGATGAAATGTATGTGCCCTTTGCTGCTCTTTAACACTGTAACTATTATAGTGTGTGACTACTCTCTTTAAAAATATATATATTTTAATAGATTCAGTAGTAATAGATAAACTTACAGTTACATAAAAGTTATGTAAAAAACTTTTGGAACTTGTTTAGTTTGTGCATTTCTTATGACCAAACAGCATCACAAATTAGTGATCTTGTAATAAATCTTGTAATAATTCTAAGACCAAGGTTATCCTAAACAAACTGTGATCACCTCCCTACCTCAATCTCATAAAAATAATGGCAATTAATATTTGCCCAAGGCACAGCATTTTGGAAAGTACTTTCCTGTAAATTACCCACTATGTTCCTTATACCATTATCAATGTCCTTTTACAGACAGAAAGTCGAGGCTTGGAGAAGACAATAGATTTGCCCAGGATCGCTCAAGTGGTACTTGAGGAGCAGGATTTGAGGCCAGGCTTTTGACCATGGAGCCACAGAGGCTGCTCAGCCTATTCAAGTTCCCTACATTTCTCTGAGAGTCATAGGAGCCAGAGCAAATGGTGTGATTATAGGCATGGAGTAGGCATGGAGGGACTGTGATTTGGTTGTCATTTTGCTGCTTGTAATTGTATCGCCCTGAGTAAATCCCTTAATTTGTGTAGACCCGAAGTTCCTCATTTCTAGTGGGAAGAGCTTGATCACACCGAGGTCTGTCAGTGGTTGGTGTCTGTGTGCAGATCTTTCACAGGTTCTGTAAACGCTGGACTGATTTCATGGAGGTGGAGGCTGACCTTTGACCCTTAAGTCCTGCTTTCCAATTTCTTAGTTCATCTAAGTAATCTCTTAGTTTGAATGTTATAAATGTATTATATGAAAAACCACATCACTGTATAGAACCAAGAGAACAGATGTTGGAAACCAGTTCTGTAGCCTTTACCCTTCACCCACTATGGAATACAAAAGGATTCAGGTTGAAGAGGCCAAGAATGGGTGGTAATTGAAGGATTTCTTTCTTTTTTTTTTTTAAGATTTTTTTATTCACTTTGAGAGAGAGAGAGAGAGAGGGAGAGAGAAACAGAGAAACATCAATGTGCGGTTGCTGGGGGTTATGGCCTGCAACCCAAGCATGTATCCTGGCTAGGAATCGAACCTGTGACACTTTGGTTCACAGCCCGCGCTCAATCCACTGAGCTACACCAGCCAGGGCTGGATTTCTTTAGAGACAGAGATCAGTACGCTGTTAGTATCCTTTATCCATGATCAGTGAACAGGCCTTCAAGGAGACCACCTGGAGTATTCAATTTGTACTCCTGCAGTTTGAGGAGACTCTGTGAATCTGTATCCAGCTCTGCCTTGAGAGATATAGACCAAGCCTCTAGCTGAACCACTCCACCTGGAGTAGAGGACTGTGGTTTAGGAAGTAACTGCACTCCTTTTGAAAGAAAGGTCAAATGTTCATGCTTCTTGTGGACCAGGTACAGGCTAAGAAAGACAAAGAGCTAGCTAGCTTGGGGTTCCTTAGATTCCACCTAGGAGAACTACCTAGGATATCGATGAGATCTCAGTAGAAAAAGGCTGGAGGTAGAATTGATGGAAGATTCATTAGAAACCAATCTGAAGATATTTACATACTCTTGTCACAGAAACAGCAAGTAAAAGTCCACAGAAGTGGGAGAGTTTCCCTATGACAACACTCCTTGAGAGAAAGAGTCAACACTTGCCTGGCCCAGTGAGCACCCACGCCACCCACGACAGCACCTGTTGAAGAGAATGTTTCTTGCCTCTTTGCCTCCCCCTTCCTCCTGAAGGTCCCACTTTTGAATGTTTGCCAGTTTACTATAAAGGATATTATAAATGATCCCGATGAATAGCCAGATAAAGGGGTACATAGGGCAAGGTCCAGCAAGGTCCCTAGTGCAGCAGCTCTGTCCCTGTGGAACTGGGGCACACCTCTCTCCTAGCACATGGCCGCATTCACTGCTTTGAAGACTCTCCAGACTCCATCCTTTTGGGGTTTTACGGTGGCTTCGGTGCATAGATGATGGATTAAATAATTGCTCATTGGTGATTGATTCAACCTTCAGCTCTCCTGACCCTTTAATCCTAGAGGTGTCAGAGACTCCATTAACTAGCTGGGGCAAAACAGGGAGAAGAAGATGAGGGGAAGCTAAACCCCAGGCAGCTCAAAGCCCTTTCCCCACTGCGGGGCCAAGCCTAAAGCAGTCCCACTGGGAAGGAGAGAAGCATCAACTTTGGAAGGAGCTCAGACTAATAACTGAATTGAAATTGTTTGGAGGAATACAATGAGCAAAGGACATTTTATTCTCTTGGTTAAATCTGAGAAAGACCAGAAACGGCTGGCACTAAGTTGCATGCAAAGGAAAAAGAACACTATCCCAAAGAATGGGCACTCAGGGGCAGTGGGAAGAAAGAATATTTATTTTCTGTTACCCTTCCTGGGTCCTGAATATTGAACATAATGGTTACATCTCAAATAATACTATTTTCCCCTTATCCTTGATGAGTGATTTGAAAAAGAGTTTTTCAATTTCAAAAGCTTTAAAATCACTAAAAGTCGATGATGTCGAAAGCCACTTTTGACATTGGCATCAATACCAGTTAACAGAGTGGAGAAAAAAAAGTGGCAGAATTTTCCCCCTCCTCCATTGTGCTCACATTCATTTAGACCTTATGGCATGAAATTAAAGGAACTGAAAGTATTTCCTTCTCTAAGAAGAGAGATCACAACTGTAACCCTGGTCCCTCCCACTCCCCACCCCTCAACACATAGACACTCATAAACCTTACATTTGGATTAGGGGGAAGGTGGAAGAGGAAATGAAGAAAATAAGAGGAGGGAGTAACAAAAATGAGGTTAAGGATCAGAAAAGGAAAGAGGAAGTGGGGGGAAGGTTACTGTGGGCACAGAGGCAGCCTTCCTGGATAGAAGAGAGAGGGGATTAGAGTCTCCTTGGAAAGAACCAGGATGGCCTATTCATTTATGTATTCCCACAGCACTGCTTTCCCAGCTTGCCCCCTGCTCCCACTTCCAGGAGGAGCCTGCCCACAAATGCAAACATGTCCTCTGGCTTTGTACAGTTGCTTTGGTGCTCACCAACCACACTCTCAGTGCCTCTCCTCACTCTGCCTTTCTCCTTGAGGTCTGTCTCACCAGGGCCCCTTCCCCAGAGCTTGTTCCTCACCTGGCAGCCCCAGGTGCCACAGGGCCACCCACAGACACAGGCTATTGATGTGGGGCCTCTTCTTACAGCTTCCATTTTATTTGCTGCCAAGCAATTTAGAAATTTTATACTAAAGTGGACTTGGGCACCTTATAGTGTAGGATGTAAAATTTGTATGGTTGCTAAGTCCAACAGGAGACTTGATATAAATGTTGAGCTTTCTGCTGCTTAGGCGTAGTTCACTCAGATCCTCAGGGTTCTTAGTTCATCCTGCTCTGCCATTGGAAGTGTTTTTCTCAAAGGCTTGAGGAAATTTTGCCTAATTTGTTTCTGTTCTCAGAAACACAGAGTAGCAACAATTATTTAAGAACCAAAGAAATGGCACTTTAATGATAGAAATGAAGGTGGTTTGATGGGAGGTAGAACAGATCTTTTGGTGGGTGTGGGAAGCAACTCTGATTTTCTATATTCTGCCAACTGTGAGGCCAGCTCTGCTTATACATCTCTCTATAACCAGGCAATAATCATAAGGATGATTTAATGAGAGTGTATTATACCAGCTTTCCCCAAAGAATGTTTAATGGAATACTTGTCATGTAAAATGCCCCAGGAGCGAAGAGTTCTCTGGTCAAGTAAGTTTGGGAGATACCTTTTGGACAGTCACAAAATGCAAAAATGTTAAAGGCTCTGTGCAATCATGCAGCAAAACAAACAAGCTTGTTTGACCCAGTGTTGTCCCAAATAGTAGACCTTTTATTTAAAAAAACTCTTTTTCAATAAGTCTATTATAATACTTCAGAATTGGTATTCTGGGGGACACATCTAAGGAAAACTCTGTGTTGGATTATATTATATTTCAGAAGTTACCATTTTTACCAAGGGTCCCCCCTTTTACCTGTTTTGAACATGTTTTCTAGTAAATAAAATCAAACTTATCTCACTCATAGTTATGTCAAATGAAGTTATGTAAGCATAGGAATGTCTAAGCAATATTCACTGCTGCAGATTCCTCAGTTTTGGCTGTCAACCTGTACTTGTCTGTAGGTGCATTCTGCTATGAGTATTCAGTTTGGATATTACAACCTGATAATGGTTTAACCACCCAGTTTCATCACAGGAGTGCCTATGATATCATCAACAGCCAATCAGAACTTTTGAGCAGCATGAGCTAGTCAGTTGCCAGATTGAATTGCTATAATTCTAGCCCAAAACAAAGAAAGGAGATATTGTAATTAGCTTGTGTAAATCAACATATGGTGCATGTACAATTGTCTTTAGCAATTTAAAAATATTTAAAATAGCCCCAGGATGTCTCACTAACTTCACAAGTCACTAAGCATGCAGGTAGCACAGAGTGGGTGTACGACACCTCATTTGACAAATGCTATCATTGTGCTTACCTGGCAAACGTTGCTTTTGTATTCAAAGTTGTATTAATCTAAAGATGACTTTATATTGGGTATACCTCTAAAGGTCACAACAAGTGATAACATATTACATAAGGTATGAAAAATTAAGAAAATTCTGAAGCATGACAAAACTTTTGATCTTTAAGTAGAAATTTTTATGCCCAGTTCATTGAATATAAGGACTTCAGAAGAATTGCATTTATGCACCGTGTTTTACAGGTGACAAAGCACTCTACATTAATCATCTCACTTAATTTTCCTAGCAACCAGGTGAAGCTGTCTTCACTACAATGTGTAACATTAAAAAGTGCTGCATTGTACAATTTTTAGGATCTTTCGGTTGCAAATGATAGCAACCTAACATAATCTACCTTATGCAAGAAAGGTCATTAATTAGAAGGATATTGTGGTTTTTGTTTTTTTCACAGACTTCTAGGAAGTGTTGAATAACCAGACACAGGAAGAGCAGAGGTGCAGCTGGGCTATTGATACGTCAAGCCAGGGACTAGAAAGTTGTCTGGGTTCTTCTCACTCTCATGTTCCTCTCTGGATGTTGGTTTTACTCTCTCATTTTTGACTGGCTTTCTCCACTGGGTAGAATATATGCTTTCCAGAAGCACCTGAGATTTATATCTAAGTGTGAAGCCACTGGGGAGACATGTACTTCAACTTGCATTTTGATTCCAAGGCCATAGCCACAAAGAAGAACTGTGGCTCAACTTAGGGTTCATGGTAACCTCTGGATGAATTAACAATAGCCAGGCACCTGGGCCCTAATGTATACATTTAGTGGCTCCTGTGGCAAAAATGTAGGTGAGGAAGAGCTGCAAGAGTATGGGTGGGGAAGAAATCAATTCTTAGAACTAAGATGTGCTAGGCAGATAATTGTGTAGGTGTGTACTCCATATCCTGCACTGGTGAGTGCCAGCAGAACCCCCAAGCCCACTGTAGCGGGATTCATGCTCAATTACATCAGGAGAATGATTGTGTGCTCATGGAAACTCCATGGGTCATTACTTTCAGGGAGGCCAAATCTTCCCTGTTGCACACCAAAAGAAATGTAAGCACAGCAGAGATTTGCTCTTGAGCTCCTATTTTTTTTAAGGTAGAACTTGCTAGAAAAGAACTATGAGAAATAACTTGTGACCTAGAGAAGGAGTGGGCATGTCTGTGTCGGGACTCTCCTAATATGACAACTGACAGTGAAGTAAGGATGAAGGTTTGCCTACACATTAAACTTCAGCTACCTAACCTTCCTAGGAAGGGCTGCCTGCAGATGCCTCAACCCCAATTCCAGGAGGGAGGAGGAGTGAACAAAAGGTGGGGGAAGAAAAAGAAACAATCACAGAAATTAAAAAGGAATTGTTTGGTTCCCAGGCAGCTAGCTGTCAGGTGTAGCCAGGCCTACGCAACTACAAAAGAATATGCAATTGTAGAACCAGAAGTCTCTTCTGTAGGAATGTAGCAACTTGTGCTATTTGATTTTTTTTGTAATTATTTCCTTTTACTTCTCTTAGTATTACTCTGGAAAGCAAGAGTATATTTCATCTGTGCTAAGGGGAACCTCCAACCCCTCTTTCCCCTCATAGGGACCCTCTGCCTTTCTGTGTCCACATTTTATGGGAGAAGCCTAATGTCCATGGGGCTAGTTTTAGTGCTGGCTCTAGAATAAAAGTAAGAAAATTCCAAGAGTCAAGAGAAACTCCTTTTTTGTGGTTGGTAATGGTGGTAGTGGAAGGAGGCTATATTGGGTGTTTAGAAGCTGTAATGGTTAATTTTCTGTGTCCACTTGGCTGGACCACAATGCCCAGATAGTTGGTAAAATATTCTGAATGTTTTTTGAAGGTGTTTTTTTTTTGATGAGAATAACATTTAAATCAGTGAACTTTGAATAAAGTAGATTACCTTCCGTAATGTGGGTGGGCCTTTTCCAATCAGTAAAAGGCTTGAATAAAACAAAGACTGATTCCCCTTGGCTAGAAGAAATTCTACCAGCAGAGAAGCCTTTGTACTCTTTCCCAGATCTTCAGCCTGATTTTGGATTTACCAAGTCTCCACAATTTCCTGAGCCAATTCCTTAAAATCCTCCTCCCCTCCCCTCCCCTCCCCTCCCCTCTCTCTCTCTCTCCCCCCTTCTCTTTCTTTCTCTCCCCTTCTCTTTCCATATACTCTGTTGGTTCTGTTTATGTGGAGAACTCTAATATGGAAGCTATTCCTATAATGAAACTTTACAGAAAGATTGCCCAAACTCTTCCTAAATTCTGGAGGCTGTTACTGTATATTATCCTATACCTGAAGAGTATAATAAGAGAGAAGAAATTAATTTCCCAAATATCGGTGACTGCTTTTCATTTATTGAGGGCCTCTTTCTGCTAGATCTTAAAACTCAGCAAGGCAGAATTGGATGTGTAGGGATGAGGATGAAAGGGGGTTGCAGGTAACAGAACAGCTTGCCCTGGGAACATGCAGGGGTGTGTGGTGGTGTGAGCAGAGAGTGGGAGAGTTTCATAGGTACCCAGAAAATGTGAAGGGAACTGTAGAAATACTATACTGGAAAAGGTTTGTATGGCCTTGATAGCCAGGCCTATTCTCTAGAGGCAAATAGAAGCCAATGAGGATTTCTGAATGAGGATTGAAATATTTGTGGGGGAGAAAGCTGGCAAGGCAACTTTAAGTGGCTTGGAAGTAAAGAATCCATTTGGAAAGTTGTAATTATCCCCATAGCAATTGCTTTATTCCCTGGATATTTATTGAGCCCCTGTTAGGGCCAGGCATGGTACAGTTTAAAGAGAAATAAAATAGAGACTGTTGCCTTCCTGAAGAGTCCACCATTCAGGAAGATGTGTGTGGAGAATGAAATGTAAGAAATGCTGTGGAAGTAGTTCCCATCCTTTAGTATTGGGTTGGCCAAACACTTTATTTAGTTTTTCCCAAAGGATGGTTCTACTAGAGCTTAGTTGTCTTTAACTTAATTTGAAACAATTTTGTTAGATTGTATCGTGACAGCTGTCATGTCAGTGTGCATTTAAAAACTAATCAAAATTGGTGAATTGTTTAAAAAAAGATTTTATTTATTTATTTTTAGAGAGAGGGTAACAGAAGGAGAAAGAGAGGGAGAGAAACATTGGTTGCTTCTTGCACACACCCCACTGGGGACCTGGCCTGCAACCCAAGCAAGTGCCTTGACCTGGAATCGAACTGGTGACCTTTTGTTTTGTAGGCTGGCATTCAATATACTGGGCAATATCAGCCAGGACAAAATTGGTAAATTTTTGTGAAGCCATTTTAATATTGAAAATGGAAGAAAATCTGCAACATTTTCAACATATTATGCTTTATTATTTCAAGAAAGGTAATAATACAACTGAAACACATACAAAAAAGATTTGTGTGGTGTGTGGAGAAGGTGCTGTGACTGATCAAATGTGTCAAAAGTGGTTTGCAAAGTTTCTTAGTACTATTGACATTTTGGCCAAACAATTCTTAGCTGTGGAGCTGTCTTACGCATCGGAAGATGTTTAGAAACACCACTGGCATCTACCCACTATAAGCTAGTAGCAGGAGATAGCCAACATACTCAAAATATCCCAATCGATGAAGTCACTGTTGAAAATGAAAAATGTATCTTTTATTTTATTGAAAAAGCTAAATGGATATTTTGTCTAACCTAATACTTAGGCCTGCAGCCTTCCTCATATCAAATTCTGACCAAAACTGAGTCCAAATTTTTTCAGGGCACCTAATAAGGTGGTACTAAGTGCTTTTGTACTTTGTTTGTACATTGTCTCAATAATAACAGAAGACACAGATCCAAATTCATGGGAGGAAAATAATTACAGTAGTTATTGACCTAATATATGAGGTCTCTCTGGAAAAAGTCCAGTCATTCTTAATATAACGAGAATGGTTTGTGTGACATGAGTGTAACCTGGCAGCCAAGGAAAGTGGACTGGAATGCACATGCGTGAACAATGATGACTTCACTGTACTAGTCAGTGGAGGCGGAGGATGCCATTGACTGAGCATGTGTACTGTGTGGCCATCACATTCAAAATGACTGAGCAAGTAGAGCAACAAATCTGCACCAAATTTTGTGTTAAGCTTGAACATTCCTCTGTGGAAACTATTCAGATGATTCAGAAGGCCGCAGCTATGGGCAACTGGTGATTGGCAGCTTCAATGCAACGAGTCTGCTCATGCATCATGTCTCATGCTGAGTTTTTTTGTGAAACATTCAATCACTCAGCTGCCAGTTTTGGTGCCCAGCAACTTCTTGCTTTTCCCAAAACTAAAATCACCTTTGAAGGGGAAGAAATTTCAGACCATTGATGAGATTCAGGAAAATATGATGGGGCAACTGGTAGCTTTGGGAGAATTATGTGACGTCCTGAGGTGCCAGCTTTGAAGAGGACTGAGGCATCATTGTCCTATGTACAATGTTTCTTGTATCTTGTACCTTCTTCAGCAAATGTCTCCATTTTTCTTACTACATGGCTGGATACCTTCTGGACAGATCTCATGTATACATGTGTGTAAGTATAAAACCGTCAACTCCTGGGGGAAGGGAGTTTGTTCTCTCTCTCTTTTGAAAGATTTTATTTATTTATTTTTAGAAAGAGGGGAAGGGAGGGAGAAGGAAAGGGAGAGAAACATAGATGTATAAGAGGAACTGGGGACCTGGCCTGCAACGGAGGCATGTGCCCTGACCCGGAATCAAACAGGCCACCTCTCGGTTTGTGGGACGACATCCAACCCACTGAGCCGCACCAGTCAGGGCGGGTTTGCCCTCTAGGCTGTTCCAGGATTAGGCCACAAGCTGAAGAATGCACACACACCTGGTAAACGTGGTACTGATGACTCAGAGGATGGGCTCTATGAGCATAAGAGATTGGACTTGGACCTGTAACCAGAACACACTATTTTCTTTTCTTTAATCTCCACAAAGCGTGTGTTTATTCTTCCCTTACAAATGCCAAGCCTAAGGTGCACTGCCTATTTTATTAATGAATTATTCCTCTTTGGACAACTGTGTGCCCTATAAACGCTCTCCTGAGAAGGAAGCATGGCAGAGAAGTGCACACCCTGAGAGCTGAGCGGTGGAGCGTTTCTCCAGCCCGCGGATGCATGCAGCTACACCCTGGAGGGCCACGGTTCAGTGAAGGGCTAGGAGGGGTTTCATTTCAGTCCTTCATTCACCCGGAAAGGCTCGGCACTATCTCACCAGCCTGGTTTCTGAGAAATCAGACAACCTGATTGCACTTTACAACTTGGCAAATTATATATTATTCTAAGGACCCATAAAAATTAATCTAGATACTTGCTACACAGCTGATACTATGAAATGAAAGAATGAACTGAAGCCTCCTTTCTATTTGAGTGCAGGGTGGGCCAAGCTGTGTGTGGGTCCACACAGTATCGAGGAAAGAGGCATCTTCCTTGTGGGAACTGGCCGTGCTCAGCGACCCTGAGAGGGGCCCTCATACCCCTGCCATAGACACGAATAACTTAATAGATGCCATAGAAGGTTTCTGGACTGTTCCCTAATTTGGCTTTTCCTCCAATCCCTCCTTTAAATTAAATTAAATCACAAATAAATTTGAAAATAACAACAGCTATCATTTACTGAGGACCTATTATGTGCCCATTTATTTACATGTCTTTTTAATTCTTACTGTTGCGTATCACGTTCAGCAGTGATCCCTTGAAATCAGAAAAATAATTTGCCAAGGTCACACAGCTAGAAAATGAGAGAGTCTGTATACAGATCTAGGACTGCCTGCTGCCACTTTGCACACTTGTACGAAGTCTACCTTTTTGAAGGCAGTATCTGGATAATTTTTACTTATTTACTATGGAGGTGAAATGCAGGTGCTGCAGTCATGTATGTTTTAAGTGGAAGGGAGTAAGAGGTCTAATTTTCATCCTTCTAAAGATTCTCTAGTTTTCTTCACTGGGAGAAAGTGCAGGGAAAGCTACATGAAAATAATTTTAAGCACTGTGTCAAATTTTTAATAGCAAGACAATAGCTAGGGAGCAACTTTATATTTTTAGAAATTGAAAATTTAGTAAAAAAACAGAGGAAAGAATAATTGGGTGTATTCCTATAATGTTAAGATCTTTACCTGTTAGCCTGTAGTATTTTTTCAAAGAAAAATGGCTTTATTGTTGTAAAAGTTATTCAGATTATTTAGGAAAGTCAAAATGAAAAGTAAGAGTGAATTACCCAGAAATTGCCACAGTTAATGCTGGATGGACATGCATCCTTTGATGCATGCATGCAAATAAACATACTTTATAAAAATAGCATCATGATGTAAGTGCTATTCTCAATTTTAAAATAACTTTGTATTTAATGGAAGAAAAAGAAAACAAAGCACAACCGGGAGAACTGGTGAACTTCAAGTAAATGTTTCTTCTCTGCTACGGACAGTTTCTAACTATCTAAGGTTATAAAAGAGGTTGTGATGAACATTTAAAAGAATTTCTAACCCAAATTTACATGGCGTAAAATGACAATAATAATATTGTCATTTTCCGTCTCCCTTTTGCCCATCTCTCAATTATTGTTAACTATATTATTATTTTAAAATTATTCTGATTTATAATGTTTGCATTCTGTAATCACAGTTTCACTATTTTAGTGTAACTTCTTTGTTTAAATGGAAGTGGTGCTCTCCACCAGTCTTTGTGCTGTAACTTCTTCTGTCTCTCCTTTGATTCATCTCTCACTTGTTTGGACTGCAGTCTCAGAGACCGTTTGGAAGGGGCACATTGGCACCGTGTTCCCTGGTCTTCTCATGTTTGAAAATACCTGTTGTCTTTATACTCGAAAGATATCATGACCGAATCAATGCTCCTGATTGGTTTCTTTTCACTAGAATTTCGTAGTTATTTCTCTAGTCTTCTGCCATTGTATGTTACTATGAAGACATAGGAGATCAGGCCAGTTTGACTTTTTTCATCTTGGTAGGTGTATTACAGTTCTCCAGAGAAATAGAACCATTAAGATATGTATCCTATATATAAGAGACTTATATAGCAATTTGTTATAAGAAATCGACTCATGAGATTTTGGAATCTGAAAAGTCCTCAGACCTGTACTTGGTCAGCTGGTGACCCAGGAGAACTGATGGGTAGTTCCAGTCTGGGTCCACAGCCCTGAGAAGAGGGGGAATTGATGGTGTGAGGTCTGCTAGGAGAGCTGGCAGGCTCGAGGCCCAAGAAGAGCTAGTGTTTCCCTCCCAGTCCAATGCTGGAAAAGATAAATGTCACAGCTCAATCCATCAGGCTGGAGGGGTTCCCTCTTACTCTGTCTTTTTGTTCTATTCAGGTCTTCAGCTTGATTGGATGAGAGCCATCCACACTGGAAATGGCAATCTGCTCTACTCAGTCTACCCATTCAAATGTTAATCTCATCCAGAAACAACAGCCCAGATCAATGTTTAGCCAAATGTCGGGCACCATGTGGCCCAGACAAGGTGATACATAAAAGTAGCCATCACAGTAGTTATATGCTTTCCTGGGCCTGTAAAGAATTCTTTCATTGTCCTTGCTGTTCAATAGCTAACTGAGGTAGTGTCTATATTGAGCCTTCTCTATCAAATTTTCCTGGAACTGGGTTGCATATCCAGTGTTTTCCTTCACTTGGGGTGAGGGTGTGGGAGGTCTTCTTTTGCTATTATATCTTTCACCATAGTTTCTGCTTCATTTGTAGTTTCTCTAGCATGGAGACATCAATTACTATTACTTGGGATTTTGATCTTTTACTTTCTCTATATTTATTAGTGTTATTCTAATTGCATTGATATTGTGTCTTCTAAAATATCATAGTCAGCAGTGCCTATTCCTTGCCAATCTAGTTTTTCAGTGAGTTCTATGATATAGTTCCAGTTGGATCTTTCTTTTACTCTCATTATGTTATTTTATCATCTTATCTTTGAACTCATACTCTATTGAATTCATGTTCTTATTAACATATGCAATGGCATGAAGCAAATGTTAATGATTGCCTTCTAGGTCTTTTCTGTTCTTTATTCCTCCCTCCTTCCCTCCCCCTTTCTTCTCCTGCTGTGTTAAGCTTTCAGAGTTTCTATTACATTTATGTTCATTCTGTTCTTGCTTGGTTGGTTCTGCCTGGGTCTGCCTCTGTTATGGTGTAGAAGACCATGTGATTCCCACTCAATCCAGTGTAATTTCCTCTCTGGGTGAGGGTTGAAGCTGAGTACATCTTCTATTTATTTTCTGAAGCTAGTATGACTTTTGGGGTCTGATTTTAGGGTTAAGAGCTGAATTAGATCCATTCTCTCTTGTTCTTCTTGGAATTTCTCTTTCTCTAGCCATTTATTTTTGAAATACAGCATCGTGTTACACCATTCTCTTTGCTTGGTTTCCTTTGGTGAATCTATGCCTAAGAGTGTTCTTAAATCTGTATTTTGCTCAAATTTTGTGTGTTGAGGCAGATAAATTCCTTCCTCTTATTTCCTTTTGTGTTTTTAGAAGTCTTAACTCAGAAGTTGGGGCAACATAAGAGGGAACGAAATAAAAAAGTTGACTTGTACTTAAGTCAGAACAACTTTTCTTTTTTTTTTTTAAACTAGGAAACACCATTGCAGGGCAAAGGGCACTGTATTGTCCAAGGGACAGAGAACTGAACTGAGAATCAGATAACCTGCATTTCTGTTCTAGTCCCCAGCACTGGCCTGTAAAGATGAAACTCTTCTCTTCCAGGGAAAGCCCTTCTCTTCTCTGACCCTCATTTTTCTCAGCTGCAAAATAGGTTGATAGCAGCTACCATCTGCTTCATAGAGTTGTTGTGAGGTTCAAATGAGATAATTGAATGCAAGGGCTTTGTACATAGCAAAGTGATATTTAATATAAGACATTGCCGTTATTATATTATCATTATTATTATTGATTCTATTTGTAGAACTTGTCATAAAGATGGTTAGATGTGAGTGCTTAGGAAGGGAATATAACAAGGGAAGGGGGCTATCTGATTAAGCTAGGGAATTTTTCCAAGCATTATTAGCACCTCTCTGTCCATATTCTGATAGGGTAAAGGGATGTGCATAGTTTTGAAAGATGTTTTTCAGCTTATTTTGTATTGCATCACCCATCTCCATTTGGGGAGGTAATAGGTTTAGACACTTCTAGTCTACCTGAAGACAGGTAGACTAAGTTTCTCTTACATCTATCTCTATGGACTGGGGTGGGCAAAAATTGGTTTACAGTTGTGAATATGTGAAACATAGTTAATAAAGTGATCACAATAATCATAACCTACATGTCCTTTTCCATAAAAACAACTGTAAACCCACTTTTGCCTACCCTTGTATTAGTAAATATTAATAGAATGTTCAAATAATATTTGCATTAAAGAGTTAATAGTACTAATCTCACTTAAATACTTTTTAAAATTCCTTTTGGATTTTAAGAGATGTGTGCTGTTGTTTTTAATCTAAAGACTCTTTTTAAAAAGTTCTTTTTTAATTCATTTTTAGACAGAGGGGAAGGGAGGGAGAAAGAGGGAGAGAAACATCAATGTGTGGCCACCTCTCACGCATCCCCCACCAGGGACCTGGCCCGCAACTCACGCATGTGCTCTGACTGGGAATTAAACTGGCAACCTCCCCGGTTAACAGGCTGGCACTCAATCACTGAGCCACACCAGCCAGGGCAAGATTCTTCTCAAAACATAGGCCTGAGAAACATGTTATCTGCTGACATGAAGAAGAACTATGAAAGCTTCAACAAGTTAAAGATTGAGTAGTAAGCCTTGTTTATAATAATATAAACTTGAACCGTGCAAATAAATGGGTTATTTGCTTATGAGTTTTATTTTGAAACTAAAATTTTATTCATTCAAACTACAGCATTACTGATTTAAACAATTTTTCTTTCAAATGTGCACATTTAAAGAAAAACCAATACACGGGACCAGGTTTAATACTCTCACATGCTGGAAGATAAAATAAGCTAACATCTTTGCTAACGAGCTGACATCTTTGATTTTGCATTCTACTGCCTTCATACTTTCATAAGCATCTTCATTTGGGTAGAAGCAGTTGTAAATTGAGGAGTTTTGAAAGAAATCCTTTATATAATGATTCTGATTTATAATTTTAGTTTAAAAAGTTGATGGCATTTCTTTTGCATTTATTTAATCTACCCTAATAAAAAATATAATAAAATATCTCTTGCTTTGTAACTCTGGAACTCAATGGCAGCCACAGAAACAGAGTAGCAAAATACCAAGCAGGGGACCGAATTTAGTAAGTCTTGGTTGAGAGGAAATGCTGAAGCTGTCAGAACCTGGCTGCTCTTGTGTTTAGAGAGTGGCAGCTCCACTGTACACAGGTCTGGCTCTTCTGCCCCATCCTAAGTCATACCTGTGTTTAGGAAGTGGCCCTCTCAACACTCAAATATTTACCACAGAAACATTGTTTGTACTGCTGTAGTTCAGGGAACCATCCACTAAAATTTATAGCCAAGTTCTACAGTATATTGTGTCTGTGTTTGTTTTTTCGGATTCATGTTATTCTGAAATAAATCCATCATGTTATTTGGAAGCATGTCCCTTATAGAACTTCCTTTACTACTTATCAGCATAACCATTTCAAATCTGAAGCAAAGTTTAAAAGTGGAGCACTTTATTTCGATATACTATAAGGAAGACCATTTTCGCAGCATTTATTATACCATCTTTGTACCATTAGAACAAAAAGAAAAAAGGGAGGAAGAGGTCTGTACAGAGGAATTAGATATTCCCCCAGCCTTCAGCTGATTTGGCAGGACAGGCAGGATGTGGTGTGTTTATTCACTGAAACTAATAAATTGTTTACAGAACTAATAAATTGTTTATACTTTCAATTTACCATATGTATCTGTAATTCATTTCCTGGGCTGCCTTTAGGTATTCCAAATCCATAAATGGCCAATATAGATTGCGGAAAACAAATACTAAGGAACATTATGGAAATTTCAAGTCAAATACCCAATATTTGCTTTCATTTTGGGTAAAAATTTTGATTATCAGTTAGGTTTGTGAATATATACACACTATGCTTTTCTGATTTCTTCACACCTTTCTTCTGATTCAACAAGGGATATTTTGGGTTTGCATCTCACATTCTTCTATTCTCAGGATCACAGTGGAGTTAGTTGTGAGCAAAAAGATCCAGGGTTCAGTTAGAGGTCAGTAACTTGTGTGTGTCCCCTAGTCTTTTTGTGCTCAGTTCCCCACCTGGGAAAGGAGAAATTCCAGGGCAAGAGTGTGTCACATAGACTTGCTTGCAGGAACAACCCAGGGGCCTGGGCAGGTGGGAACCTAGGCTTTCTTTCCCGCTGCCACCTTAACCGAAGCAGTATTACTTTTATTTGTTTATTATATTCAGTTAACCAAAAGATTCTGGACGTAAAAGAGGTTTTGCTGAGAAAAAAAATTTGAGCAAACCTTAAAACCCACTGTTTTGGTTATTATCTATTTGGCGATTTGACAAACCACCCCCAAAATTAATGACTTTAAAAATTAGTGGCTCATAGTTCCGTGGGTTGACCAGGCCAGGCTCAGCTCAGTGGCTCTCACCATGGGACTCACACAATTGTGAGTGAGGTGGGAGTCATCGGAAGGCCTGTCCATGTTGGACGTCCACGGCGGCTCATTCACTCTCACGTTCGACACTTTGGCAACTCTGAAAATGACTGTCATCATGGAGATCTGTTAGAAGCCTTTAAAAAAAAAACAACCCCAAAACTGCTCTATTCATGTATAGTTGACATATAATAAACTGAATATAATCATCTGATCTGCTACTATTACTATAGGTTTTGTTTTCTAGAATTTTTTTGTCTGGCTTATTTCCCTCAGCATAATTATTTTAATATTCATCCATGCTTATTGGCTACATCAACAGGTTTTTATTTGTTTGTTTGTTTGCTTGTTTGTTGTTCTGAGTAGTAGTATTATATGAATATACCACCATTTGTTTATCCATTTACCTATAGATAGATATTTGGGTTGTTTCCAATTTCCAGTTTTTGGCTATTACAAATAAAGCTGCTATAAACATCCATATACGAGGCTTTGTATGAATGTTTACTATCATTTCTTTTCGATAAACACTTGGGAGTACAATGGCCAGGTCAATGGTATGTGTATGTTGAACATTTCACAAAATGGTCAAACTGTTTTCCAAGGTTGTTGTATCATTCTGCATTCCAAAAAGCAGTGTATGAGAGTTCCCATTGTTCCACACCCTGCCAACAGATGGATTTGTGAGCCTTTTTAATTTTAGCCACCCTAGAGAATGTGAAGTGATATCTTATTAGGGTTTTAATTTGCATTTCCCTAATGACTAATTATTATCTTCTTTGGTCAAGTGTGTGTGCCAAATCTTCTGAGGATTTTTAAATTGGTTGTTTTCTTATTAGTGAGTTTTTAAAGTTCTTACCATCAAAAAAACATGATATATTTCATTATTTAAAATTCTTTAACTTCTCTCAGCAATATTTTGTAGTTTTTAGTGCATGTTTTGTGCCTCTTGTCAAATTTGTCTTTATGGCATTATAAATTATATTGTTCCTTTCAAAATTGTTTGAGTTTCTGATGGTTGCTAGGATATAGAAATACAACTGAATCTTGCATATTGATTGTACATCCTACAATCTTGATAGACTTACTCTTTAATCTAATAGCATTTGTGTAGATTCCACTGTATTTTCTACATAGATGATGTGCTAATAATGACAATTTTATGTATATCCTTTTAATCTGGATGCCTTTTATTTCTTTTTCTTGTCTTAAACTTTTGGCTAAAACCTTTAGTACAATGAATAAAAGTGGGAAAGAGAAGACATTTTTGATTTGTTCCTGATCTTAGGGGGCATATATTTAATTTTTATCATTAAATATGTTATTAACTATAGGTTTTTACATATGCTCTCATTTTTTTCATTTTTAAAATATATATTATTGATTATGCTATTACAGTTTTCCCATTTCCCCCCTTTACTCCCCTCCACCCTGTACACCCTCTCCCACCCACTTCCCCACCCTTTAGTTCATGTCCATGTGTCATACTTATAAGTTCTTCAGCTTCTACATTTCTCATACTATTCTTACCCTCCCCCTATCTATTTCCTACCTACAATCTATGCTACTTATTCTCTGTACCTTTTCCCCCTCTCTCTTCCTCCCACTCCCCTGTTGCTAACCCTCCATGTGATCTCCATTTCTGTGGTTCTGTTCCCTTTCTAGTTGTTTGCTTAGTTTCTTTTGGTTTTGCTTTAGGTGTGGTTGTTAATAATTGTGAGTTTGCTGTCCTTTTACTATACATGTTTTTAAATCTTCTTAGATAAGTCCCTTTAACATTTCATAAAATAAGGGCTTGGTGATGATGAACTCCTTTCACTTGACATTATCTGAGAAGCACTTTATCTGCCCTTCCATTCTAAATGAAAGCTTTGCTGGATAGAGTAATCTGGGATATAGGTCCTTTAGTTTCATGAACTGGAATACTTCTTTCCAGCCCCTTCTTGCCTGTAATGTCTCTTTTGAGAAATCAGCTGACAGTCTGATGGGAATTCCTTTGTAGGTTACTGTCCTCGTATCTCTTGCTGCTTCTAGGATTCTCTCCTTCATTTTTACCTTGGCTAATGTAATTATGATGTGCCTTGGTGTGTTTTTTCTTGGTTCCAACTTCTTTGGGACTCTCTGAGCTTCCTGGACTTCCTGGAAGTCTATTTCCCTCGGCAGAATGGGGAAGTTCTCCTTTATTATTTGTTCAGATATGTTTTCAATCTGTTGCTCTACCTCTTCCCCTTCTGGTACCCCTATAATTCGGATGTTGGAACGTTTAAAGATGTCCTGGAGGTTCCTAAGCTTCTCCTCGTTTTTTTGAATTCTTATTTCTCCATTCTTTTCTGTTTGGTTGTTTCTTTCTTCCTTCTGGTCCACTCTATTATTTTGAGTCCCAGTTTCCTTCCCATCACTGTTGGTTCCCTGTGCATTTTTCTTCATTTCTTTTATGGTAACCTGCATTTTTTTCATCTAATTTGCGACCAAAATCAACCAATTCTGTGAGCCTCCTGATCACCAGTGTTTTGAACTGTGCATCTGATAGGTTAGCTATCTCTTGGTTGCTCAAAAGGATGAGTTCTGGGGCACTGATTTGTGCTTCTGTTTGAGCCATCTCTCTCTTTCTCTCTCTCTCTCTCTCTTTTTTTTTTTTTTTTTTTTTTGGACCAGTTGCTCCTGTTACAGTGAGGGGCAGAGCCTTAGGTGTTCACCAAGGCTGGGCACCCCAGTCACTAGATTGTGATGTTGTATGTGAGGGTGGGGTCAAGAGGGAACAATGGCGGTAGCTCCATTCTCCGTGGGATCTCAGTCCCTTCTCTGGGATCCTGGGTTGCGCTCTCTGCCCTGCTCCACAATCACTGCCTCACTGGGTCTGCCAGCTGCCGCTTGTGTACTCAGGGTCCACCCGCTACGATCTTGCACGCCCCAGATGCCTTACACACTCCTGGTTGCCTTATGTGCCTTGTTCTCCATGCCGCGACCCCGTGCCTGGCTGCTTGTCTCTGCCCCTCCTACTGGTCTGGATAAACAGGTCTATTTCAACTTCTTGGTTCTCTGACTCCCATTCAGATAAATTTTCTGTCAGTTCTGGGTGTTATTCTGCCTCTAAATTGTTGTTGTTCCAATCTTGGTTGTGCGTGAAGGTACAATGCGTCCACCTATGCCTCCATCTTGCCGAAAGTGAGCCAGATGCTCTCATTATGTTGAGAGAGCTCCTTTTTATTCCAATTTAACAAAAAAAATATCATCAATGAATATTGGATTTTTGTAAAATGATCTTTCTATGTTGATTGAAATGATATTATTTATCTGTTTCTCTGCTAAATTACATTGATTGATCTTCAAATACTAAACCAACCTTGCATTCCTAGGATAAACTCTACAGAGTTATCCTTCTTGTATATTTTTTGTTTCAATTTGCTATATTTTGTTTAAAATTTTTGCCCATGAAAAATTTTAGTAATTTTTTTCCTGTAATGTCTTTTTCTGGTTTTCTGGAGTAATGCTGACCTCATAGGAGAAGTTGAGAAGCATTTCCTCTTCTTAAGTTTCCTGAGAGATTTTGTGTAGAATTGATATCATTTCTTTAAATGTTTAGGAGATTTAACTTATGAGGTCTCCTGGGCCTGAAGTTTTCTTTTTGAAAAAGTTTTTAAATGTGAATTCAATTTCCTTAATAGATAAAAGAATAGTCAGGCTATCTATTTCTTCTTGAGTGACCTTTCTTTGTTTGTGTCTTTCAAGGAACCTCTTTAGTTCATGTAAGGTGTCACATTTATCATTCAGGTATTACTTTGCTTATTATTTAATATCTACTTAGTAGTGTCATCTCTTTTATCCCTGGTGCTGGTAATTTGTTTCATCTCTCTTTATTTCCTGATTAATATTGCTAGATGATTATCAATTTTATTGATTTTCTCAAAGAACCAGCTTTAGTTTTATGATTTTCTCCCTCTTTTTCTCTTAATAGCTTTCCATTGTGATTTTTATTATTTATTTTCTGTTAAGTTTGGGCTTAATCCTTTTTTTTCAAGTAGTTTAGGGGAAAGCTGGGGTCATTGGAATGAGACATTTCTTCTTTGATAATATACATGTTTAATGTATAAATTTCACCCTACATACTGCTTTGGCAGCATCTCATATTTTTGATGCTGCATTTTTATTTTCTTATTCAGAATAATTTCCCTTTTGATTTCTTCTTTGACCCATGGAACAGTTATCAGTGTATTTAGTTTCTAAATATTTTATTTTCCAAAAAAATTTTTGTTATTACTTAGTGAGTCTTTTTTTTTCTTTTCTTTTAAAGAGAGAGAGAGAGAGAGAGAGAGAGAGAGAGAAGCATCAACTCGCTGTTGCTGGGGGCCGTGGCCTGCAACCCAGGCCCGTGCCCCGACCGGGAATTGAACCTGTGACACCTTGGTTCACAGCCTGAGCTCAATCCACTGAGCTACGGCAGGCAGGGTGTGAGTCTTGTTTTATGTCTCTGAATATGGCTGATGTTGGTAAAATCAGGTGTACTTATACAGAATATGCATGCTTTTTTTTTGGGTGGAGCATTCAATAAAATTTTCTTAGGCAGGACCAAGCAATGTTTAGTCTAGGACTAATTTTTCCCTATTACTGGGGCAAAACCCTTTTGGATACTCTAACTAATGTTCCCATGAATTATGAGAGTTTCTAATTTGATTAATGGAAACATGTACTTTCTATAGCCTGAGAGATTGGTGTGTTGTTCCCCTTAATATTTTCAGGGTTTTTTTAAAACCTGACCTCAGGTAGTTTCATCACCTGCATTTAGTGATCTACAGTGAGCTGAACACCAATGGTTACTCTCTGCAGAAATCAAGCTCTTTTCCTCTGATAATCTCTGTGAATGCTTCTGTTTCCTCACACAGTTCTGTCTCCTCAATTCAGAGAGGTCAGGCTCTACTTGGTTTCCCCTTCCCTGTGCCAAGCCTGAACACTCTTTCTAGGTAGAAATCCAGGACGATTGCAGGGCTTACCTTTTTTGTTCCCTATCTCTCAGCGATCACTATGTGGTTGCCCAATGACTACAGTTTTGTGAACCATTGCTTCATATACTTGTTCAATTGTTTAGTTGTTTAAGGAGGAGGGGTAAATTCAGTTATTGTTGTTTTGTGTTGGCCAGAAACAGAAGTCAGCTCAGAGTCCTTTAAAATATTATTCTTGAGAGGAAAGGATGACCTGAATAGAACAAAGCCATTGAAAATATAATGGAATATATTAAGTTGAGAGATGTTTCTTCAGCTTTCTGTGGCTTGGTGCCTAATTAAGCCTGGGAAGTAAGAGAAAACGTCCAACCTTCACAACCACGTGACTATGTGGATGGTAATGCCACTTTCTCAGGTTAGGAGTCCTGCGAGAAGAAGTTGGGAGGAGGGTGAGGAAAATGAGCTCCAGGTGTGTACCTGACCTGTGTGGGTCATCTAAATGAAGAGAGGGCATGGCGGGAGCTATAGATTCTGGAGCAGTTCTCCTAGAAAGGCTAGTGCCTAGTTGAAAAGAGCTGTCTCAAGTTTTGTGAATAGAAATAAAATGTGAATAACTTGGTAATAGATGTAATCATTCCACTGTAAAAGAATATGTGTTGACATTGACACTGGGTTCTGTTCACTGCATTGTGTGTGCCTTCACTTTTAGTTCCCCAGCGAATTTTAGATGGGCAGGAAACAAAAACTTCAAACCTAAAGAATTATGTTTTGTAATAGCCTATCCTATAGACTAGCATCTCCAGCTCCATTTTAAAATTTATTACCGTAAAAAAGAGTAGGCTAAATGTTTTGCTTTTCTCCTTGTTTCTAAAATTGCATGTTTTCATGCCAATATAACATTATCAAAAGTTTTATAAGAATACTGAAAAAAAATGACAGTTTGTTAGGTTCTTTGATATATCTTGTAGCTCTTGAATTCACTAGAATTAAATGAATAAACGATACTATTATTAATGTAAGTCTTATGGTATTAGTCAAAACTTGGCTCAAGTTGAAACTTTCAGTATGACTAATTTTTACTTTCGATATTATACATTTCTCCAGCCAGTGGTTTGGAACCTTTGTTACAAGAATGAGAAAACATAGGGTAAAACCTATTCATCTAAAAAAGCAGTTTAATAATTCATCTGGAAATTAGATACATTTAACTTAGATTGTATGAGAATTTGAACCAGTGTATTTCTATCATTAGAAGAAAAGTGTAGAATATGGAATCATACAACTGTCAGGCCATGTCAGCGAAGGGTCATCTCATATTCAGTCCATCTTGGTCAGTTGGGAAATGAGTATTTCGAATATACTTTTGTATTTTCAGGGATGCAAAACACTAAATATAGGAGGAAGGTCAATAGTCAAAGCTAAATAATATCTCTGCATATCATTTTAGCCTACAGGCCAACTGACTTTCATTAGGCTACATGCCCTCTAGGGTCACCACAGTCTTGATGCGACATGGGGGGTTGTCATTTTTGCATGAGGGCAGTGTCTGTGCATACTGTTCCTTCAGCTCAATACTATCTCCAAAGCTTATTTCTAAAGTTAATTACAAAACTGTAACTTGTCTCAGAGAATAACCTTTTGTAAACAAGTTTATACCTACCATGCAAATTTAATAATCAGGCTGCACATAAACCAGATCCACTCACAGAGAGAAGCCCAATCTAATTTATGAATGAAACTGAAGCATCAGGCCCAATGACAGAATTTTGGAAAACATGCAGTTTAGGAGGATGCTTCATTTCCTTTTTGTTTACTTCATTTTTTTGTCTTTTCAGTTCTTCAGAATTATGAGTGCATGGTACATTCAGCAATTGGATTTTTAGTAACATTGTTCAGCATAAAGCTTAATTCTCTTTCCTAATAATTCATTTATTATTTGTCCAAGAAAATTATGAGTTGATCTCATATTTTTGCAAAGTAGCATCTCATGAAGTACTACATTTTGGAGGAAGGGACGCTACCCCTTTTATTGCATTTTTAACAATTTAATTTACTTTGGATACAAATCATTCTAAAACATACTACATAGTTTCTTGTTCTTTATAAAAATATTACAAAAATTAAAAAGAGAAAATTTCTTTGTCTCCTGCCATATAAAAGCTGATTCCATTTTTGTATTTTCTTAGACATTGTGCCACATGTATGAGTTGTAAAATAGTCCATTTTGTTCACTAAATTCTACACATGAGTAAAATCATATGGTATTTATCTTTGTCTGACCGGCTTATTTCACTCTGCATAATACTCTCCAGGTCCATCCATGCTGTCACAAAGGGTAAGATAGCCTTCTTTTTTTTTTTACCAAGTAGTATTCCATTGTGTAAATGTACCACAGCTTTTTTAGTCCACTCATCTACTAATGGACACTTTGGGCTGCTTCTAAATGTTGTCTATTGTCAGATTCATAGATAGAGAGTAGGCTGACACCTGGGGGTGGGGGATTAGAGATCTGGGGAAGTGGAGGGATTGAGCAAAACAGAAAAAAAAAAAGAGAGAAAACTCATGGACAACAGTGTGGTGATTGCCAGGGGATGGAGGTTGGGGAGAGGTGGAGGAAGGTGGAGGGAGATAAATGGTGATGGAAGGAGACTAGACTCGGATGGTGAACACACAGTATAATACAAAGGTGATGTGTTGTGGAACTGTGCACCTGAAACCTATATAATTTTGTTAACCAATGTCACCCCAATAAATCAATAAAAAGAAAAAAGGAAGTATTTAAAAATATAATTTACATAATTATCTCAGGGTAATTTGAAGTGTTTAATATGAACACTATTTTTCAAAAGGGTCTCTCATTTTTATTCCCATAACATTATTACCTTGGGTACACTGCAAACACTATGGATATTGATTCCAACAAGCTATTTGACAAAGTCTCTTAAGGTTTGGGCAAAATGGAAAATGTTGGCAAGATGAGAATTTATTTAGGTGTATTTGCAACAGAAAAAATGATCCTAAGAGTTCCAAATAAAAAAATAACATTGTGTGCTTTTCCTTTATTACAAAAGTAGTGTGTTATCTTTAGACATTTTAAAGAATTTAGCTAAGTATAAGGAAGAAATTGAAGATCACAGACAAACCCAAACCCACATATAACCACTCTTTACATTTTGGTTCATATATTAATATAAGATGAAATCACCCCTTAATCTTTTAAGAAAACATTTTAGGCCTGGTTGGTGTGTCTCAGTGGATTGAGAGCTAGACTGTGAAACAAAGCATTACCAGTTTGATTCCCAGTCAGGGCACATGCCTGAGTTGCAGGCCAGGTCCCCAGTAGGGGGCAGGCTAGAGGGAACCACACATTGAAGTTCTCTCCCTTTCTTTCTTCCTCCCTTCCCCTCTCTCCAAAAATAAATAAATAAATATTTTTTAAAAAGAAAACATTTTACTTAGCATATTATGAGCATATTTCCATGTCACTAGTTATTCTCCTAGAACATTATTTTTTAAAAATGTGTTGTATTTTATCAGGTGAAGATACCATCATACATTTAACATATACTCTGTTGTTTCCAATATTTTTGTTATTAAAATTAGGACTATATATTAAGTTGCTTAAATGATTTTTTCCTTTAACTTTTTGTTGTGGTAAAGTATTTTTAATGTCAAATTGTTTTTGCATTTCTGGAAACCCCCTAATTTGATTATGGTGTTTATTTTTATTTCATTTTAGTTATAGAAATTTCCAAACAAACTCCAAAGTATAGAGAATAATATAATAAACCCTCATATAACCTACACTCAAATTCTATAATTATCAACATTCTTATTTCATCTATTCTATCTTCCTCCTCTTTTTCGTGGAGTGTTTTAAAGTGAATTCTAGGATAATCTATTGTTTTACCCACAGATACTTTAATATGGCTCTCTAATAGCCAAGGGTTTTAAAAACATAAACACAATGCCATTATAAAATCTAACAAAAGTACCAATTAATGCTCATTTCCTAGAGTCATCTAACAACCTATCCAAGTTCAGTTTCTTCAATTGCCTCAAATATTGGGTTTTCATGAATTGCTGGTTTGTTTTAAGAAGTCTCTTTACAACAGCCCTCCCTTTTATTTATTTATTTACTAATTTTTGTGTGCTTTGATGGAGCAACAGGGTCATTTGTTTTTGAACCTCTGCATTCAAGATGTGATTGATTGCATCCTTGTGGTTGTGAACATAGTCTCCTTCCCCTTGCATTTTCTTTAACTGGTAGTTAGACCTAGAGACTTAATTAGACTACAGTCCACATTTTAGGCAAGAATATTTCAGAGGCGGTGCTGTACCCTTGATTTTGTTCCACATTAGGAGGCACATGAAACCTAGTCGTCCTACTTTCAGTGGTGTCTGAGTTCAGGTGCTGCTGTCCAGTCCATCTGTGTAAAGCTCCCCATTATCTGTGTATCCTTTCAACCTGGGGCTGGATTTGAGTCACCACTGTTTTATTTAGGGTTTTTTGTGTTTTTTTTTTTTTAATCTATAGTTTATAAGTGAGCTACTTCTCTTGGTCTCTTTCTGTGTATTATCCCTGACATGTACAGGCAACAGGATCAAAGAGCAGGGAATCCAAAGAGAATGGTCCTTTGATGTCAGGCAACCTGGTTACCATCTCATAAGGCTGTAATCACCTGTCTGAGATAGGCACAAACCCGAAATGCCTGAGGGAGCAACTGGCAGGGATATGATCAGAACCAAAGCAGATGTCTGTCCTGAGAAAAGGGAACATAATTTGGAGTGATCTCAAATGTTCAGGCAGCACTTCAGTCTCCTGCCAGTCACTGGGGTCTTAATTTCCAGAGTGAGTTAATATCAAGAGACTCTGAGGGGAACAGTGCAGGGGAGCCCCTCCAGTCTGGCAATGACAGCCCTCCTCATATCCAAAATAAGAAAAGAGTATTTCTTTCTTCCTAGATAATAAACAGTCAATCATTTTGAATAGATGTTGTTTTAGGACTTCAACTAGTCACTATTATTTTCCTCACTGTTTGCTGCCTGGAGTTTCTTTGTTTTGTTTTTGTTTTAATACTTTGAAAAATATTTTTTATTGTCAGGAGACATTACATTTTGCACAAATGTCTGTGTGTGCGTATAATCATGCATTTGAGTTATCTTAGCAGTTGACATCCTAAGACTCAACGGGCAAGGGATAGAAGACTGCTTTCAGAGGTAAAGTCTTAGGGGTTATAAGACACACGAAGTCTGCAGAAAGCCCCGCCCTCTATCTTCCCCTTTCATCGAGTTCTTGACCTGGGATCTCCAACATCCTTATCATTCCTTATTGCTAAAATCCTAAAACTTTGGGTAATGTGCTTTAAGAATGTTCTGAACTAATCTCTGCCAACAATTTCATTCTGAACATCCAGGCAGCTTCATTACAGAGGTTAATTTAAGACCTAGTTTCCAAGCATGCCTCCTTTTTTCAGTCATTACTCGATAAACATTCACTGAGCCATCTTGTGCCAGGCACTGGCTAATGCTGGGCCTACACCTAGATGAATAAGACATGTTTCCTGCCTTCCAGCAAAGAGACAGATCTAAGCAAATAATTACAACAGATGTCAACGTGGGAGTACAGAGAAGGGGAAACTGATTCTCCCTGGAGGAAATGATATTTCTGTTGGGTTCCAATAATTCTGTGGGTTCTCCCAAATTGTAAATCTCCACTCTCAGTGGGGCAATTCATTCTGTCCCTGTGGGTTGGGGCAAAATCTAGGCAAAGTACCTCTAGAAACACTAGCCCCATGGGAAACAGCAGGACCCTTTCTCAACATTCCTCTGCTGTTTCCTCATGCAGAAAATATTTCTTCTACCTCATCTGTAAGGTAATGGCCAAAATGACCATTCTTAAAATATACAGCAGTTCATACTCAAAATGATACGATTGCCCCTCCCCTCCTTTTTCTTTTTCTTTTCAAAATATTTTAAAGTGGCTGGATTTTTCCCCCTCTCTACTTTTTTCTGCAGCCTGACAATTACTCAAGTTGGCATGACTAGTAAGATGACTCAAATTAAAGGAGAGTCAAGACCTCTTTCAAAATAAGAACCCTTTTGGAAACATGCTAACGGAGGCCCTTGATGACAGTGTGAGAGGTTGCATTATCTTGAAGCAGGGATGGTGTTAAACCCAAGCCCCTGTCTCCCGGGGCAGGGGAACATTCCCTTCTCCACCTGTGCAGGAGGAACTGAATAATGACAGAAAAGCACGTTTCTAAAAGTTTGCTGTTGCTTGTTTATCCATTGGAATTGTAGGAACTCTGGTAGTTGTGGTAGTGGGATCCTCATTTTATTCTAGAGGCTCTCTTTCACCTCAGTTTACAAAGGAGCCCACACATGGAAAACTACTTCATGTTTTTATGTAGAGATACGGATGGGGGGCTGGTTGTCACAGAAACAAAGTGGAAAGCGGAGGAGGAACACACTGTTCTGCTCACCGTGTCATTGAAATTACCTCCATTGTACAGAACTTTTAGGAAGCCTGTAAACGTTATCACATTCTCTGGGAAGACAGTTTTTCTTGGGAGCCAGTCCTTCAGGAAATTTCTTCCAAGAAGCATTGGCACACACGTCTGCTTAAATCCCCATTCTCATCATGACATTTGATAGAACTGGGAAGTTCACATGTCAGTCTAAAGACTGACCCACATTGACCCCTCTACTCAGAGACAGGAAGTGGATCGCTGTGTTTTTATAGCACATGAACTGAGAAGTGGAAAGCATTCTGTGTAATGGGCACATGCTGAGACTGCAATTTTTGAAAGAAAAAAACAAGGTTGTTTTGACTTCCTGACTCTCACCGCTAAATAATGCTTTTGGTCTTTGCTCTCAGCACTCTAGGAGGGGCCATACATCCTGTTCCTCTGTTTGGGGGAAGGAGGCTCGAAGCCGAGCAAAACACCACTTGCTAGACTGACATAGAGTTATGTGACCCCAAAGGAAAGTGATGTTGCACACTATCCAGGGACAGAAAGAGGATGAATTATAGAAATTTAATTCTTTAAAAGTCAGAATAATAAAAGACGTTCATAATATTAAATATTTTCATTTTGGCTATATGTTACCACATTTTTTAGTATCGACTTAAAAAATATATGCCAGTAAAAGTTAAAAAAAAAAAGGCCGGTATCTGTCAGGGCTCAATTAGGAAAACAGAAACCATGCTAGGTATGTTAAACAGAGACAATATATAATATAAGGAATGGACAGCCTGAAAGGAAAGAAAAAAAATAGAATGGTGAACCCAGAGATTAGTGAATTGGAAGTAACTACCACTTCTGGGGCTGGGAACACAAAAGAGAAAGATGCAGACACACCAGAACCAGGGAGCAGAGGTCGGGAACAGCTGCCGCAGAGTGGGGCGTGGGGAACAGGTCACTGCTCAGCTGCATGTACCAAGTTGGCGGACAGGGGCCACGCAGCTGTGCTTGGACCACTGAGCGCACTGCTCAGCCTGCTCAGGTCTTTGAGGCTGCCTCATGTCTGGTGCTGGGACTGGGGCGACTCCTGAGAGGGCACCGCACTGCTGTCCTGGGGTGCCAAGAGATGCTAGAGTCTTTGCCATCTATTTGTGGTACAGAAGCTGACTGCTGCTGGAGGGAGGGAATAAAATCTCCTCCTGTACTCCAGTCAACCTCCCCAGTGTCTCTCACTGGCAGAATCTAACTGGAATAAGCTGTCAAAAGTGTCTTAGAAATGTGGTCCTCATCCCCGGCCCAAGTGTCACCAAGCACAGTGCAAAAGGCTGAGACACAGTAGGTGAATAAACGGTCACAGATCCTCCCTTTGACTACCAAGTATCCACGTACACTCTCCTATCTGTTGTAAACCCTCTACCCTACAGTAGACCAACCCCATGCTTCCACCTAGCAACTTGTCAAGTGACAAGTTGTGCAAACATGCCTTCACCTTCTCACTCCCAAATGGAGACACAAATCTCTAATACTCTTCATGTCTATCTCTGAGTGATAATTATTTTTGGATTATGCACTGAAGACTATATATGGTACAGTTAATCGTCATCAACACTGTTTATGTAAAATATTAGGGGATTAGGAGAAAGTAAATGAATGGACCCAAATGAGGAAGAAACTTCATATCTGCTACTTTCTTTCTTTCTGGAACTGGTGACAAAGCCACAGCTGATATTTATAAAGTCTTTATTCTGCCACCCATTCTTCATTTCCCTTGTCTTCGGCCAGCTGGTCAGTGTTTTTAAGTAGTGCGGTGACCCAAACCTTCATTTTTGTAAGGATATGAATTCTTTTTCAGTCCTGGGGCTTTGTACGTTACAAATGACTTAGAGCTGCCTTCGAGAATCCTCTCGGTTTTAGACCTAGTTTTTCCTGCCAGCGTTGTTGTGTAGCAACCGACACAGGTCAACAGAATCAATCACCCCAACCACGTACAGTAACCCCTTCCTTTGTCTGTTGGTTCAGTGACATGAGGAGCCCAAAATGCCAGATGGTAATCTTAACTTCCAATTCAATAGAACAATTGTTTTTCTTTCTTTAGGAACTAAGCTCTCTAACAAGTGCCCATTACACAAAGTTGTGGGAATAGGAAGCGGAAGTTCTCTAAGTGGATTATTAGGGATAACAGAGGAACTACTGTTATTTTCACCCTTTAGTTACAGTTCCATAGATTCTGGCTCTGGGAGAAAAAGCATCCTATATTGGTCATTTATTTAAAGCATATACTGCCTCCTGTGCAACAGGGATTTCACATCACAAGGTGTTCACTCAGAACCCTAACTGAATCCCTAGGGGGCATGCTACCTTTCTCTCAGGACTGATGCTACTAGGGGTTAGTAGTGAGACCAGCAAATTCCATTGGCATGAGCCTACTGCTATACCTTTTTTTTTTTTTTTGCTGTGACATGAGTTTCTTAGTCTGAAGCAGTTTGTATGGGATACCATGAAAGTGAATAAGGCAATCCGTAAGTCCATGGTGTGTGTGTTCACAGAAGCAGTGCAATCAGAGAAGACAAATCACTATCCAGAATAAGTGCCTATTCCAGTGAAGAGCATCTCAGCCCCTCCTTTATAGAAGGGCTTCAGTGTAGCTGGTGGCTGGATTGTGCCCACCCCCACCAAATGGGGCCATAAGAGGAGCCAGCATGGGCTTCTGCTAGTGCCGGCCTGAGCACTCAGTGGGGGTATGCAGATCACAACTGGGGTGGGAAGTCCATATTGCTGGAACCATATACAGCCTCCCTCTTGCTATCATGTCTTGTGTACACTAACCTATAAGGCAAGTATCTTACCTGGGTATTGGGAGAAAGAAACTGACAGGCATCCATTTAATATTTCATTTTCACCTGATTATTAAGAGCTTTGCCTGAAGCAGGTGCCTTTGTGAGCACTCACATAGCACTTAACATTAAACTAAATATCCTCATGCTCTGAGCCATTTTATGAGGTGAGCCTTCTGTTCCTTTCTTTCCAAATCCCTGCTCACAGAAAAAAATTCCCTTCCCCAGTGTTTTTGTCGTAGTTGTTGTTTTGTTGTTGTTTTAGCACACTTCTGATTGTGGCTGCAATGCTCTGTTGTTATTTGCCAGTAGGATGAGAAAAAACATCTGTAAACAGGACTCTTCCTCAGTCACTTGTTCACAGGGAGTTCTCTATAAAAACCTACCACTGAATGAAGGAGGGATGGCCATGCAGCAGGAGCAGGTGCCACAGCAGCCTGGGCTGTCAGTACATGTGACATGATTGTTCCTTTGGGATCTGCTTGCGTATGATTTCGCACACACCATTTCCACGTAGTGATGAAGTATTTCTGTGCATGCCTAATTGTGTGGTCTAATAATAGCACCCAGTCAGTTACAGACAGCTCCTGTCCTAGGGCCAGGGATTCGTTCTCCAAGCCCTAGAGAAAAGAATCCAGATCACAACTGCGGGTGGGAAGTCCAAGTTGCTGGGCATATACACAGCCTCCATCTTGCTATCATGTTTTGTGTATACTAACCTATAAGGTAAGAAGGTTAGTGTATAGTTCAGAATCATAAATAAATGACTCAGCATGTTTTTTGTTAGTGTATATGACGTCCACTAGCAAGGTAGGAACAGTTTCTCCGAAGGAGAACAGTTATCTGGAAAAGAGGGCTCTGATTTACTATAAACCTTCAGGCTGTGCACTGTGGTCATCCTCTTGGGGTTTGCCATGGGCTCCACACAACATCCCTATTTGCCATAGAAACATCAGGTACTACTGGATCTGTTGGGTCACTAGGCCCAGTGAGGCAGCATAGCCTGCACTGGATTAGTCTATAGTCTACAATCTGGACTTGCTGTAGAGCCTTCTTTCACTCGACCATCACTCAGAACTGCTGCATTATGGGCTGTACAACGGAATTGATCAGAGCGGCACACTCAATCAAGTGTGTTGCCTCCAAAATCCAGAGACCCACCAAATGGTGAAAAATATCCTTGGTTATCCTTGGTGCAAGGTGCAACGACTTGTCTTTTGCTCTGGAGGGAATATCGCAGTATGATCCAGAATATGGGGCCCCTAGAAACCTCATTCTGGTGGCCAGTTCCTGGATTTCATGGATTGTAAATTCTGCCCTCTGACAGAATGCGTGTGTCTTAGGCATCTCACGGACATGATACCCATTGTTCATCAGATTCAAACATTATGATGTCTTCTATGCGGTGGATCTATCTGATGTCTTGTGAGATCAAGGTCCCTGCAGACTAGATTATGACAAGAGACTTGACGTAGTCCTAAAACAAGATGGTGAAGTTGTTTTCTGGTAGTCTTTTCAAATGTTCAGTTGATAATAGAGAAAAAAAATTGTTACACAGGGTGGGGCAAAAATAGGTTTATAGTTGTTCATATGGAAAATAATACAATAATTAATAAATAATAATATAAAAATGAACTCTGTGTTTGATATACAACTATAAACTTACTTTTGCCCCACCTGATATTAATAGGTGCCCAAATATAGGGTCATGTAGAAAGTTGGACTTTGACTTGGAAGATAACAGGAAAGTCATTAAAATAAAGTTGTTTATAATGAATAGAATATAGAAATATGTGGTATATAATGTGGTGGTTGGGACAGGCATGAAAGAAACTTTTAAAACTATATCAAAATATGATTACTGGGTCTTCATTTTAAAATCACAAGAGATATATATAACTTTTGTGCCATTCTTTGCTCATTATAAAACACTGTCACATCTTTAAAGGATTATATAGAAGATATATGAATTAATAATGGAAAACAGACTCTGTAAATGATACAAGGTCATTGCTGTTTAGTCCTCAGAATAGACTTGTAAAATAGTTGGACTAAAGTTTATTCCCATTTTATAGATGAGGAAAGTGAGGCTTTCTGCAGTTGGTAACAGCTGATCAATAATAAGGTTTCAAATCAAAACCAGCTATATTGGGTGATATATTGATATCAGTTATATTTTTATGATATGTGAATGTGTTTGTATAGTTAAGATTATATTCTTATTTTGTAATATTCTCATTTTTAATTATAATTATCTTATAATATTCTTATTTTACTTTTCTCTCCCCATCCCCAAACTATACCCCAAGGATGATAAAAACAGAGAGCAGGAGAGAGTCACCTAGGAGCCAGACACCTAGACTGAGAAAAAATCGTGGTCTTCAATTTGTTCTTCATGTAGCAGACACCCATGGCCTTTGAAGCATCCTGGGGAAGAACTTGGAGAGGCATGACTATATGGTGTACCTAGAGAGGCTATGCACTTAGGCTCTGGGGCTCTCAGTTTTGACAAAGATGTCTGTGCCAAACTTGGCAGAAATCAGCAGAGCCATCTGAACTAACAGGAGCATGAGAACTTGGAGAGTGAGCATGCGGGTGAGGGTTGGTATGGTTTGAAGATGAGAAGGGTTGATCTAAATGAAGTAAATCAATCTAGGTAAGTTCCCAGGGGCTTTTGCACACTGCTGGGAGGCCCAGGGAGATGAGGACTTATACTCAAATGTATTTTGATTTTGGAAAAAATTGAGTATTGTGATATTTCTCATAAGCCCTTGTTTGTGGAGTTAGTCATACCTCATATATTTGTTTTGGGCCACAGAAGGGAAAAGCAGGGCAGCAACGGTGATGGACTGTAATTCTGATTATCAGAGAGCTTGGGAATTTGCTTCATAGCACCAAGGGTGGAAAAGAATGACCTTATGTGCACCTTAGTATCACTATCAACCCAATGTGTTTTCTGTTTATTATTGTTATGTGCCAGCGGCTGATTCACTTAGCTGTTTGGAAGACAGTGCTATTGAGGCCAAGGTCAGGGTTCTTATTTTCATAGAGTCAAATACATTTAGTGAGAGAGAACTTCAGTTTCAGTTATCACAGATTAAATTCCTAACCTGCACCTATTGCATTGCAAATATGTGGGCTGGTTTATGGGGGGCCAGGTGACAGTGTGTGAATTAGTCAGCACAAAGCTCACGACCTCCAAGGGCAAAATCTCAAGTCATGTCCTGTTGCTATCCTTGCAATCTGTGAGTGCTTATGAAGGAGAGAACACACTGCTGCCATGTGAACTAATTCACAAAAAAGAAAAACATTGAACAAAGTTCTGCTACTTTTTGAGTGGGGTCTGACTGGGTGAAAGACTCTATCATTAGTTTAGTGCCACATCTTATCTGCACTAAATATTTTACCCACAAATATTGTACAATATTGTGGTGTAACATACAAAAACAATACAGATTTAAAGAAGCATGTTCAAAAATCTGCAAAATGAAGATGAAGATTCTAAGATTACATTTTAAATACAAATTCTGAAACTAAACCAATAATTGGAACATATGTAATATTCCTGTGTGTGTGTGTGTGTGTGTGTGGATAGATAGGTAGATAGATAGATAGATAGATAGACAGATAGAATGAATAATTGACAAACAATGTACTGGGTTTAAGGATTCAGCTCAGTGAATTCTGACAGTTGTGTGCATCCATGATCACTGTGCACAGCGAGACACAGACATTTCCATCACCCCAGAAAGTTCCCTTCTGTTCCACCCCAGTCACTTCCTCCTTCACCTCCTCTGGTGACCACTGTTGTATGATCGTGGGTTAGTTTTACCTTTTCTTGAAGGTTATACAGATTTGAGCAATCAGTAGGTACTCTTTTGTCTGGCATTTTTCATTCAACATTTTTTGAGGTTCATGCATATTGCTACATTATACCAGAAGTTTACTTCTTTTTATTTTGGTATATAGATACTATAATGCATCCATCTTCCTGTTGGTGGATATTTGGGTTGTTTTTTTTTGTTTGTTTTTGTTTTCTACTACTATGACTACTATATGAACTTCCTAAAATTATTAAAATTCTTGTTTAAATTCTCATTTTTTTCATTCTAATGCTCTGAGAGCAGAAAAAGTTCTTTACAACAGCTCATGCAAATTGTTTCCTAGTCCTTTACTTTGCTTCAGTTTTTTAAATTATTATCAAGATTCAGGAGTTGCAAATGTTGGATTTTCCCAAGTGACTGGTAAGTTGCAGGCAGAGTATTGGGAAGGATAAGATAAAGAAGCAGGTTCCCTGCACTCAGTTATGCATCAGCTTCAACTTCCTGAGTCATGCCCAGTTAAAACCAAACGTGTATGTTTTTATTCTACTTTCCAGCGTCTCTCCTGTTTGTCAATACAGATCCCTTCAGTCATTTATTATTTGTATATTCAAATCCTATTATATGTTTGCTGGGCTTGTGCTGGGCTCTGCGTACAGAATGACAAGTGTTCCTTTTGGATCAGAAACCAGGCAATGTTTGTCGTGCCTAGCACAATGCCTAGCACACAGAGGAAACTGCATGTGTATTTTGAACCAAGGAAGGGACTCTCAGGTTAGTGTGGAGATTACTCTGAATACCAATAAACTGGTGTGGGAGAAGTGTGGAGAAGGTACTGTGGAGACATCAGAACTACCAATACATGTTCCTGTTTTGACTTGGAGTCCACTTGATTAAACAGCTCTGTTGACTGCAGTTTGTCTAATTATGGCTTTCCCTCATTTCGGGGGAGGAACACAGTCTGTTTCATTTTAGTCTTGGTATCTCTAGCACTGAGTCCATGACCTGGCACTCAATGGAGTGACTAACTCTGTCTAGGTTTGCCAAAAAAAAAAGGGGAAGAAAGAAAAAAAAAGCAGGAAAGGGACATTTGAGATGGCCAGTGGCGTGCAGAGGAGATTCAGGTGGTGGTAGTAGTGGGGATATAGTATTTCAAATAAAAAACAGTTTGATCAGTGGAGGTCCCGTGGGTACTAATTGTTTTCTCTTTTGAAAAATGTTCCCATTTAGTATTCCTGAATCACCATCATGATTTTAAATCCCTTTTAGCAATTCAGTTTTTAATTAACTTTTTAAAAGCCCTTTCTACACACATATCTACATGGCAAATGGTCCTGAGCCAAGATTTTTTTCTTACAAAAGATTATATTCTTGTCATTAAAAAACAAAACAAAACAATTACTCTGTTGCATGCCTTAAATACAAAAGAAGAGTATGACAAAAACAAAATAGTTGGCTAACATTTCAACAAAAGCTTTTATCTGGAGTAGAATGAATAAAAGGAATTGTTATTATTATGATTTTTAGCTGTTCCAGGTAGAAGAATGATCTGTTTTTCAAATAATTAAAAAATTAAATGGTTTCTTCTTCATAATTGATAATCAAGTCTAGCCAATTTAGTTTATTATTAAAGACTGTGCATTCCATTTGTTTGAAAAGAATATTATTAACAAAGAAATTAGAATCTCTTTATTTCACATTCATCATATGAGTGGAAACTTACATAAGGATTCAGGAAAAGTATTTTAGCATCACTTCCCTCCTCTTCCCCTTTATTATGCTTACAGGCATTGAGTAAATTGCATATAAAGTTCTGTGATTGAGTGTTGGAGGTCATCTTTTGGCAAGCATGGCATACAATGATTCCAGGCATTATGAATTCTAAGATGTAAATTACAGGAGGTTTGAAGATAGGAATTATTCTTTTAGGCAATGCGTTGCACAAAGGAGCAGAGTGGAAATTTCATCATTTACGTTTTATTGTGGAGATGATCATCTCCTCAATTCTTTCCTTCCCTACTGTGAGCTAGTAGATTTCAAAATAAAAGAAATCTCATATTCTTTGTAGGCATAATGTGGAAGTCTAATACATTAGAATTCAGAATAAAAAAGTTTTCCATGCCTTTAATAAGATCTTGACCATTTGAGAAACGTTAATTACACTTTAGAAAAGCAACTCTAAGGTGATTTGATAAATTCAAAAACATAATTGTAAAGTTTGTACTCAATTTTCAATTATTGTATGTCCCAGTAGAAAAAAAGCAAGATAATAGAAACCACAGATAATACCCTAACCATTTCTACTCAATGAACAATGGCATGATATTTTAAAAAATGCATCTAATCCAAAATCATTTATATTTGACCTTAGAATGCATTAGATGACTTTTTTTATGAAACCATATGGAAATTTGCTTTCATAATTAGGCCTTTTTCTTGTATATATGCTGCTTACAAAAAGGAAGGAATATCTATCTGTATGTCAGGCTATATGTCAGAAGTGGTCCAGTAATATGTGTTTTTGCTTGTCTGCAAGCTACAAAGTTAATCACCTACATATGGTTGCATTTCATTAAACTTTAGAGATGAGAGAGCTCTCCTTCTAGATAAACTATGTAAGCATAGTTTAATAATTAAATAAATAACAACGAGGCCCACTGGTGTGACAAATGATTTGCTAGGACTAGTTAATAACATTTTTATTTACAATAGGAGAGAGAGTGGGGTGGCTTTAAATTTCCTCCAGCTGAAGGGTGTTTGAGTAAATGATGGCCCATCAGCTTTGTGTCACTCAGCTACCATTACGGAAGACATATCTAGGTAGCAACAGCCTCAACGGAGACACCCCTCTTCTAGTCTAGACCCTTCTCTGTTTCCCAAATCTGGGTTGGATACTCGTCCTGGATTCTGCCTTTGAGGCTCAATATACCCCGTTGTGTTTGTATGCTGTTCTTTGAAGGCTGAAATCATGGCAGTCTTGTTTATCATTTCATTTGCAGATCCTAGCCAAGTACCTGGCCCACTATCATCATTCATTAAATATTACTTAAAATTGAATAGAATGTTATTAATACAAACAGGAAAATCAAGAAAAAACATATTCACAACTCTGTGTACACACAGTCACACACTCTCAGGCTCTCTCCCTTTCTGTACCATTCCCTTCCATATTTAGCCCTAATCCTCTCCTAGCTGGTGTCCCTGCTTGTAATTCAGGAACCAGAGTGGATGATTTACAGTGGCAAGATGCTGAGATGTCACGGATAATGTACAAACAAAAAAAGTCTCAGAATCTCATAATTAAGTTCAGGTGAGGTCATTGTGGTCCAGTGGAGCTGTTGAAGTAACAATGATGTGGCCAGCATTTGTAAGGGGGTGGTTCCCTACGTGTTCCAGCATGAGGTCTAGTTGCAGTGCAAGAATACCTTAGAAGTATGAGGAATGCAAGAATGGAGACACTGAGAGTGGGTACGTCTGGAAGTCCAGGAAGGTAGGCAGTTGACCTCCGGAGTGTTTCTCTTCAGACACCAGATCCATCCCTACCATGTGACTGGGGCTTCAGGGCTCTTAGAGCATCTTGACTTTTCCCTTTCCAACACTTGCAAGAGGTTGTAATTATATACCTGCTTTTGCGGTTGTTTTTGACACTATCTTTCATTCGGCAAACACCATACATTTTTGTCTTGTTTTGTTCTTGCTACTCTATCCTCAGGCTTAGCACAGTGTTTGGTACATAATAAGCATGCATATATATTTCTTGGCTGGATTAGTGATTGAGTAAATGAATTAATTTGAGTTAATTGCATGTATTTTCAGAAGGACTGAGTTAGCAAGTAGAGTAGTCACACAGAGCTATATTAATGGAGAAGAAGGCAAAAACACAGATATCAAATGTGTTAGGACCAGAAAAGTTAGCCCTATAATCTTAGGCTCAGAATCCAGGGTCCAAACTATTTATCTTTCCTGCCTAAGGTCATATTGGGTCCTGGGGCTTTTGGCCCCAGGCAAGCATAGGTGTTGGCCTCAGGACCAAGCATAGGTGTTCACAGGTGCTCTCAGCAGCTTGGAGAGATCTGGAAGCAATGCAGGGGCAGGGCTGTAACATGAGTTTTGAACATATTTGGTTTGATTTATCCTTTTAAGCTCAGAAGGAAATCATAGATCTCCCTCACAAGGTTCTTTTTCTCTCTTTCCTTACCTAAAGTCTTTGGTCCAACCTGGATGATGATATTTGAAGTCAAGGAAACACCAGTTGTCATCTGAAAATATGCCACCATTGCCCCCATTCCTGCTTCTCCAAACAACATGAGAATTCTTCTGGCCAGAAAGATGCACACACACACACTCAGTCAGTGGATGCAAGTGTATTGGTTTGTGCACGGTCCCTGAAACACATTGGGAAAGCAACATTCAGGGTCCTTCCCCCTTCCTGGAGTAGGTCTTCATAAAAGAGTGGCTTTTCTTCTGACTACAGAAGATTGTGGAGGGAGGCCCCAATAGGATTCTTCTGTACAGCAGTGGGTCATGTACATATTTGTACATTCAGTGATGGAGGGATCTCACGTCGTCCTCGGTACCCTCACCCTCACCAGTGCTCAGCCGTCTCTCATTCACAGGAGGGCCAGTGCCATCTCGCAATCGAGTTCTCTCTCCAATAAACCACACTGCTTAGTGCTCACCCTTGTGAGATAAAACTGTGGCGGGCTAAGAATAGAAACCACAAATCCTGCCTGCCAATCCTGCATTCTAACCTCTAATCCACTTGTAGCAAGGGCAAATGTTTTCAGGAAAATAAAATGACTGCAAAGAGCACGGTGATACACTGCTCCTGATGTCAGCTCTTCTACCCTAGAAATGAGGGGCCGGATTCCTACCCTCCCCACCTGAGTTGTAAACTTACTTTTAACCTTCCTCTAATTTCTAACCCAATCTCAATTACAAGGCAATGAAAAATATACAAAGAGAACACAGGCAGGAGAGGGAATGAGACATAAATTTCATCACTATTACAATTGTAATGATGGGAATTTGCCTTCTGTGTTTCAGTACAATGCAAAGAGCCTAGTAGAATTTCAGTACTAGATTGATACTCTTAGGTTTGTCAGACCAAAAGTTGGCTAAGTGGGAGAATTCCTTAATCAAGTGACTAGGTTTGAGGACCCAAGGCAGCCTGCTTAGGGAAAGTGCCCTCAGAAAACCTAAGTGTGAGCCCCAGCTCAGCAATTGCCAATGGTGCCTGGTTCAAAGGGACAAACTATTTCATCTCCTGAGCGTTGGAGTTCTTATCTCTAAAGCAGCACAGAGCTGCGTGAGGCTCAGTGAGGGAGAATGTATAGGAAATGCTGAAGAAGCTGTAAATCTACCTATAACTATGAGGAATTATTATCACTGGACACAAATCCATGTATTGTTCCTGACTGGCTGTACACATAATTCAAATTCTTGAGAAAATAGCTCAGCTTTTATTTCCAGCTGTGTGGTATGCTGCTTCTAAACATGTCTACCGAACCTTGCCTCTTAACCTTTAGTCCTGAGGGTCTACACAGAGCTCTGGGGCTCCATGAACTATTCCATCTCCAGCCAGCTTTGGGGCAGGGATTCCTGAATCCATCTGTGTTTTAACCAGCCCAGCCCTTTCTGCCTCTTGGTCATAAGGAAGTGCTTTCACAAAGACAGAAACCCGAGTGGGATCGAACAGGAACTCTGGTGAGAGATGAGTTCTGGGAGGAATTTGGTTTAAGAAATGAGGCATATGTAAACAGGACTCAGAATGCTAGGGCTACAGATTTCTCTTGTGAGGCTTCTCGTTCTGTTTTCAGATGCCATGTTTGCTTCGCTGTGTGGTGATTGTCTGTGAGTCGAGGTACATTGAGATTTCTCCACTGGAAATGTGGTAAACTTAAAACATTGTTCCCGCACAGTATCATTTTCTAATTTTCATGGCACTTGTGAAACTAATGAGAAACAACCACATGCTGTTGGGGAGAGTGTGAGTGTATTTGAAGTCTGAGTTTTGGGTAGTTCAGTCTTTATAACCGGATGCATGACCATAGATTTATTATTGAAAATACGAAGAAAGAGGTCAGGTAAAATTAGCGTTGGTCATTAGCAGCCACTCAGTCATCCACTCTTTTTTTTTCTCCCAAGGAGCCAAGTTATTAGTTTCTTCCAATGTATCCTTCCAATATATATTTTTTTACCAATACAGGCAAATACAAATAAATATTCATATTTTTCCCTTTATATCACATAAGTAGGTCATCTGCTCTTTTGTGTCAGAAGTCTTATAGCTGTGTTTAAATAATAATAATAAAACATAGCTAGCTATAAGAGGATAGATGTTTTAGGCCTAGACTTTTGCTAGCCAGTAACATCTAATTGTGAGGGTCCAGTAGTTAACAAATACATGCTTGGCTATAGTAATCTCTAGTCAATATTTCCTTGATTCCCATAGGCTACCAAATAATAATGCCTTCTTCACTCTGGTCTGCAGTGAAAGTAAAATCAGAAGAGAAAGAAGATATGGAGTGGAACAATGTGGTTAAGAAATTCCTATGTGTTTACTCTTGAAAGGAAGGAAAGAAAGAAAGAAAAGAAAAGAAAGGCAAGAAGAAAGAGAAATCCTCTTGTATGTAAAGCCATAGAGAATATTAAATGAACACAGCATGAGTCAAAAAAAATACTATTAACATTTTTTTCATCAAAGCAGATCGTTGGTCTTGGCCTCATGTCTGAAACTCAACGGCGGTAGCCTGGGCTCTGTGTCAGTGCGTCCATGTCACACCACAATGTCTGAGTACTTCTTGCTTAAGTGTTCAGTTTCCAGGGTGTTTTGTTTCTGTGCGTGTTTTTAAAAAATTGTCCTTTTCTTTTTTTGGCCTTTGAGTATCCAAGGAATGAATTTGTTAACAAAAAATAAGACTAGCCAATAAATGAAGAAAAAATAAGAAAACTCCTCCACCGTTCAAGACAAAATTGAATTTTTTAAATTCTTTTCTTTTTCCAAGAAGATTTAATTTAGAAGTGTGAACCAAGAAAAATTACAAAATCATGCTCTGACCAGCTTACCACAGACAATGGCTTGTGTGACCAATGGAAGTTATGGGGGAAGGGAAATTCAGAGAGCAATGAGGAACTTCTCTGTCATCTCAGAGTTTCACAATACACACAGGAAGCATTTGTAGCTGGCCCTCTGTTAGCCCAAAAGATTAGCTAATCTCTTGTTTCACCATAAAATGCATTTTCAGCACAAGGTCCTGAACTGCAAGCAAAGACTCACTGTAGAAGGCTCACAGTCTTCCTGAATTACAGTTGAAAGATTCTTCACATTGTCACGTTGACTTGGGCAATCAGGAAACTAGGGTGGTTTCTGGGTATGTGCTGGGTTATGCATGGGTGGGCTGTCCATAGCCCACCAGTGGAGCAGGCCAGTTCCCAGGTCCAGCATGCCCTGTGAATTCTGCAACAGTGCTCTTAGAGAAGAGTCAGATTTCTGAAGCTAAGAGATGGATTAACTGTCCGGGTGCCTCAGCCAAATTCCAACTCAGATGAACACATCCTGTCTGTACAACCTTTCACCTCTATGTATTGGAACGGAGACTCCTGTTGTTCACAGAATGAAGATAAGCAGCTACTTTTTCCCGTGATGGTTTCTGAGTACCTTTATTACCCACCTGCTTCGCCATTTGTGAGTTGCCCTCTGGTCCTTTTTTTCTAGATGTAGTCATTTATTTCTAAAATGCTTGGAGGAATTTTTGAAATTATAATTATTTTAACTTTATGAAGAATTCACACATTTATTGTGCTAGAAAAGGCTTTAGACATTATCTAATCCAATTGTCCAATGCCTTTTCTTTCACAAAGAAAGACAGGAGAAGCCCAGAGAGGTTAAGTGCCTGCTCAAGGTCACTCAGCTAATTAGCCCCTGTAGGTTTGCAGTGCAAGCACATGGTTAATTCCTGAACTATTCCCACAGCTCCTCATTAAGTACAGGCCCTGGGAGAGCAGTTTTGTCACACATTTTACACCCAGCACTTCCCACCTCTAAGACTTTGTGGGGACAACACCAAGGATGCCATCGTTCTGAGATCAGCCTGGAGGGTCAGCTGCTTGGAAGGTTTTCTGTGCAATGAGGCAGCCTGACAGCTGGGGAGTATCTGTCACGTTTGTTTTTCTGAATAACCCCCATAACTAAGCTGAAATTTAGCACAGATTCCACATTGCAAATACAATGAAATTCATGTAATTTACCCATCTTGTCCCACAAGGTTCTCTCTCTCTATATAAAATACAAATTGTGAAATAAACAATAGGAACAATTAGGGTGAAGGGAAAATTGTTCTGTTTTTGATAGGAAAATAGTAAAGATGGGTAGTACACAGAAATAAATATTGTCAAGTCCCTGTTCAGTGTTTGGAAAAGGGTGTCAGCTTTGGATCTGAGTTTGTTAGTGGCCCCAGCAAAGTGGAATAGGTGATGTATTATAAGATTCAGAGTATTCATGAGATTTAGAAAACTAATTCAAGAGAAGCATAGCATTTACTCATACTAACAGTGGAGAGAAATTTCTTCCCTTAATAACATCCTCTCAGTAGATACAGCAGTGAATTTCATACAGCTAATTCTCATTCTAGTCCTCCATGCAAGCTGAAGGTACAACTAATGCAAAGCAGAAAAGGTTTTTCCAGGATATTGGGGGCAGGTGCAAAACAATGGCTCTAAGTACACACCACAGCTTCTAAAATAAGTGGGTTATATGTCCTTCACAAAATCTTCTGTGGAGAAGGAATTAAATGGAGTCCAGTAAAGATACTGGTCCTGAAGCAAAGACTGCTAATATTCCCCAATACCCATGTTCTCTGCCAGACCACCTTCCTCAGTCACCTTTGCAGTTAGTGGTCACCACGTGCCTGAATTTGGGTCTGTGGAGGGTGAACAGGCCTTGTTCACTGATGCACCGTTCCACTCTCTTCCCATCCACCTTCCGAACTCTGAGGACTCCAAGGATCAAGAGGAGGCCCAAGCTATAAGATAGAAAGAACCTGAGCCCCTCAATGGCTGTGTCCTGAATGGCCTCTGACATGCACAAGAAATAAACTTTTATTGTATTTATTGAGCTTCATGGGTTCCTTTGTTCGAGCAGGCAGCATTGCAGTAAATAATGTAATCTTCAAACTTTTCAGACTGGAAGTCCCATGAATGGGGCAGATAGTCTCAGTAGCTACCTAATCCAATCACTCCTCTTTACACTGAGAAAACAACCACCAAAATTGCTACTATTTCAAGGCTATGCCATTTAACATCCAGTATTCTCTAAGAATCAGGCTGTCTGGGCTTGGACCTTAACTTTGCCACCTGTGGGCTGTGGGCAAGATACCTCACCTGTCTAAGCTCAGATCCTGCCCCTGTAAGAGGGGGACAACAATGGGGCCTGCTTTCAGAGCTGTTGGAGGGAGGAGGGGCTCGGCCTGGGGTTTGGCATGTGGCAAGCACCTGATTAATATTAGGTAGTAATTGTACCATCCTTTACAAATGTATACTCACATGCGTCGCTTCCATGGGGAAGGCCTGAGGCAGGACCAGCTGAGTTTTGCAAAGCTGGCTGAGTTTCTAGCGGTAAAACAGCTCAGAGTAAACTGGCTCTCCTTTTCCTCCTCCCCCTCCCCCTTCTGTGTCCATCCAAGCAATAGCCCATTCAACCTTCAGACTGAACTGGGCTGCCACAATCTGACACCTGTTCGATATCTCTGAAATTTTTGAATGACTTTCATATGACCCTTCTGGGGAAAAGAGGGTGGAATAACATCAATAACAATAATAATTCCTGAAAATAAGTATGGCTTGTAAATGTAAGAAGTTTTTTTTGTTGTTGTTATTGTTGTATGGTTTGTTTGTTGTTTTTTTTGTCCATTCAAAAAGCCTGTGATGATTCTGCTGGAGCATTTTTTTGATGTCAGAAAATGCTACAATATTCTTTGATAAGACATGTTTCTGGAAAGATCATTTCATAAAAATAGATATTTTTGTATTGAGGCAGGAAAGAACTCACTTTCTGAGTGAAAGGTTATGTGCTAGGTAAATCTTTCTTGAAGAATTTAGAGTCTTCTTTCCTTTCCCCTTACTGGAAATGCGAACATAGCTGGAGTCTTGGCTAATAATAACATTGCAATGTGTACCGACCTGGCCTTCCTCAACAGCTTGCTGAGTTATTTGTGTCAGAGAGGATTTTATCATAAGCACATTTCTTTTCTTGCTATCACATGATGCACCATTGAATTTCCCATCATACAAACATTCTAATCTCATTTACAGTCACAGAGGTTGAAAATAGAAAATTAATCAGCATGTAAGTACCCTATAATCTGTAAAGTAAACCAGATATGGCTAGACTAGAAGCAATGTGGAGCAATGCTGGGCCTCTGGACCAGGGACCCTGCTTCTAGTTAGCTATTAATGAGTCCTATGTCTTCCCACAGCTCCTTGATTTCTTTGTGACCCAGTTTCCATATGTAAAAATTGAGTTTCTTTCTCTCAGTATCTCCCCAATCTCATACAGTAGAATGAGCATCATAGTTCTAAGTTTATTGTCTTCACTCATATGGTGAGGCAGACCAGCCCCATATAGGATTGCTGTGGCTCTTTGTGAACCTAGGAAATACATGCAGGCAGACCTGCCAGTTTCCCTGTTCTTAATGCTCTTCAGTTCTGTGAAATGACAAGTGACACGTTATATAGGAGTTTATCTGGGTTGCTTTCCTTCCCTCCCTTTCCCTCTCCTTCCATTCATCCATTTGCTTTTACGTTTAATTCCCTTAGCACCAAAGGAAGCTTCTGAGAAATGTCTGCTGAGCAAGTAGTAAACTGACCAAGTGAAAGATATAACTTCAAGGTCTGACTTGACCTGAACTCTTCACCAGTTCCTAACATGTATTTAGAATTTAGCCATTTAGTTCATCTGGCTAGTTCACAATTGACTCATTCATACTTACCCTTTGTTGTAGGATTCCCCTTCATTCACCAAACATTCTGTGCTTGAGAATGGGTTTAGAGAATGGCAGTTACCTTTAAACTTACAAGATATGCACAAATAGGAGAATGCAAACAAGAAGAATGGGGTGATTTAGAAAGGTGATTTTTTTGACTCAAAGAAGAAGAGACTACCAAGGAAGGTAGAAGGGCAGAGTTATGTTTCCTGTTCAAGAACTGGCTGACTAGTGTCATCTCTGTGCCATCTGAAAAAATGTTTTACAACAGGACTGCAATTCATGTAAGACCCAACCTGGCCACATAGTACATGATGTCCCTAGACTCTAATTGAGGTCTGTGTAAACCTCAGTTGCAACTTGGCTTTCAGTTTGATTCTTGCAATATCAGTGTGATATGCCACTGGCTAATTTTATTATTTTTTGGAGAATAGGAAGTGAACGATAGCCAATTGCTAAGGAAAGCTACATACCCCCCATTTAGTTTGGTGAGTCATGGAAGGTGTGTGGTGTGCTGAGGAAGCAGCAAAATAGCAAGGGTTTAACACTCAGATGCTTTTGTACTCTAGGTTTTGGTGCTGCTGTTGTTGTTGTTGTCCTCATTTCTGTTTTGCCATCAATGGTGGCAGAGGTTATTGGATAGGCCTTGGCCGGCTCTCTAGGGCTGCTGCTCTGCCCATGACTCTATCTTTCCTGTCAGCATGCTGATCATACTTGGAAATTATGAGTCAGTGAAATGTAGCCTCAAGCAGTGGGTGTGGGCAGATTACGAGGGAAAGTGCAGCCAAGACTTCCTGTACCAACTCAGGGTCATTATCTTTGGGGGAAGATAGGGACTCATGAAGGCAGTAGGAACACCCGTATTCACCTGGCATTTGCTGTGAACAAAATGCATTTAGAGAAAGTATGAGGAACAAATTAAAAAGCAAACAGATTTAAACCTCTTGCAGACGTCAGGTTGGACCTTTGAGAGCCATGTTATAATATCACTGTTATTGACACCTTCAGCTTGCTATTACTTCGTGAGACTCATTAACTATTCACATTTGTCTGCCCTCATTCAACTCCGAGCAAGTGCAGCTACAGTCCTATTTAAAATAATAGAGTGAAATTGGTAACATTACTGATTTAACAGGAAATTAGAAGGCTTACATCCACAGAGCTTAGGTAATTGACATCAACAGCACTTTTCTTGTAATTTATGCACTCTGATTGATTTCATTCCCTAGTTAGTCCTAAAAGATTCTCTGAAGCATATTTAGCCATCAGATTTCTGTGTGAAGGAATTAAATGAGTATTACCCTGTTTGCTGTCTATTCCAGAGCTGACAAAAAGTTTCTAACATGATTTGGAGCTCAGGAATCAGTCTAGAATTATAACTTTCATAAGGGTTTGGCCTCAGAACACACCTCTGTTAAGTGACGACTATGAATTTATAGGAAGAAATCTCCTTCCTGGTAACAAGGACACAATTACAAATGGGTCATTTATTTATGCTTTCGCGGTAGTTTTAGTGCTCACTCCAGCAGCACACATACTAAAATTGGAGCAATACTGAGAAGATTAGCACGGCCCCTGTGCAAGGGATGACACACAAATTCGTGGAGTGTTCCATATTTTTCTAATTTTATACATTATATATAGATGTTTCCCTAGAATACCCTAAAAATATTCACTTACCTTTAATAGTGCTGTTATAAATGACCCCTTTCCAGGTGTTCATTCAGTGTGGTATTTGCATCATAATATATGACCCTGCTTTATGCTTCCAGCTCCCCTCCCCAACATAATTAACAGTGCTGAGTACTGGAGGTTTAATAATGAGGAAGAAACGCTAAATGTATGTCTTCTGCCCTAGACATGTCATAAAACAACGGCAAAGTGGAGGTAGTAAACCTGCAGTGTTCGAGTAAATCATGAGTGTAGTTTGGGCTATTTATTTAGAGGAGAAGGCATGGTCTGGATCTACCTGCCTGTTTCTCTAGCCTCACACACCACCAGGCTCCCTAGGATGACTTTTACTCAATCTTGTGGAACAGTCCAGAGTCCCTCATGCTCACCACCCCATGCACACACCGGGGCTGCCGTGCGGGCTTTCTTCTCCCTGGCTCGTCCTTGAAAAGTCAGTTCAAGGGTCACCGCCTCCAAAATCCCTCCGTGGTTCCAGTCTCTTTCAACTCTTTTTTGTCAGTGTTCCCTTAGCAGACCATGACTGAGCCCATCCGGACCTTTTTCATACAGCATTATTCGTGTGATTTGCTCGTTTATTACCCCATCAGGCTGTAAGTTTCTTGAGGGCAGATTAACCATGAATTGCAGCATCTATAACAACATGACTCCGAATGGAATTGACGAGTGTTTCCCAAATGATCTGTGAATACAGAGAGGAACTTTTTGAAATCCCAAATTTATAGGATGCCACTATTTTCCAGTTAAACCTGAAACTGAGTCTTAAACATTTTTAGTCAGAGTCAGAATTCTTGTATTCCCACAGGGGCAGGGGCCCCAGGAACAGCTTGGGCCCCAGATTCCTCACTATGAAGACCAGGGAACCAGGTAGCCTACAGCCTGGTGGAAGTATTGGCTGGCACAATACCATTCATCTATCCTCATTCTAAAGTCCTCACTGCTTGCTGAGGCTAGAAAGCTAAAAACTACATTGCAGGTAGGGCTTCAAGAATCAGATAAACTTGAGAGACTTCAATTTGAAGTGAGAGGTGCTGGTTTGTGGTGGAGCCTGGTGGGCCTGGTTCCGGAGCCAGCAGCTCGGCTGTGGCTTCCTGAGCCTGCAGAAGACCTCCTGATTCAGCAGCTTCTGCTCCAATGGAAACAGGCTGCTTCCTGGTCATGCAGAAGGAGCTGGGTCTAGGGTCTGGGAGTTGTGCCTGGGAGATCTCAGCCTAGAGCAATTGCTCTACAGGTAATAAAATCTATTTAGTGAATTGGCACAAGCATGAAAAATTAAATGAACAAACAAACAAACAAACAAACAGAATAGCATAGTATAGAATAAAGTGAAATAGAAAAAACATTCGAGAGCATTGCCCCTAGTAAAGGTGAATTTGTTTTATGCGGCTGTTTTTCAGTTTTATATGTGTGTGCATACATTTATGTATGTATATTCTGAGTCATAATAGAAAATGTATGTCTAGCCATGAGTTTCAGTTACAAAAGTTCAAGAACATCTGGCCTAGAGCCTTACCTTCAGCGTTTTCAATAATCTTCTTAATCCTTTCCTGTTTAAACTATCCAGAGGGGTGTTTTGTTTTGTTTTTAATCTGCAGAACATCTGTTCTGTTGCCCATCAGGCAGCATATAGCTATACCAGACTCTTTTTTTTTAAGTAGTGAGTTGCAGGGAGAGGTACGTGGAGCTTATTTAAACTAACAGCTTCCTCCTCTGGTTTCTTTGCACACCTCTCGATACCTTTTTTAATAAGGACAAGATAAAAGTATAAGATACAAGTGTAAGATGTAAGGTAAAAGTGTCAGGTACGTTTGGGGGCTTCTAACTTTTTCTGGTTCCACAGCAAGTTCTGGTAACCACAAGGAGAAATTTGCACTTGAACTATATCCTAAGAAACTCATAGAGAACTCTTCCTCTCTCTCCTGGCCCTCCTTGGTGAGAGGGGCCTAGGGCTTGGCCTGGGGCTTAGCCTGAGGAGACCAGTCCACACCCACATGCTTCCACAGCTCCGGGGCTCCCACAGCACAGCTCAGAAGGGGACCTGCCCAGAAACAGATGGGTTCCAGACATCCTAGGAGGGATGTACCCAAGGTGACCTAAAGGTCATAGTAGGTGTTGGGTGTGGTGGTGCTGTACAATATTTTTTTTAATAGTGATTTTATTGTTCAGTACAGTTGTCTGCATTTCTCCCCACCACTCCCCCTGTACAATATTTTTAATATGATAAAGAAGCAGCATGAAGATAAAGCAGCCATGTGTGGAAAAGTAAAATTTTGTGATGATTGAGACAGGAACAGATTTACACACTCTCTAAATTGCTGCTCAGGGCAAAAGGTTAGTGGACAGCCCAGGATCAAGCAATGTAGGTACCCTCACAATTCTTCCTAGTCTCTTAATTAACTTCACGCCGCCTTTATGCCTTTCTTAAGAGGAGACCCTTATTTTCTCCAAAGAAGGGTACTAGACAGCTGGTGGACAGAGGCAGAAGTGAGATTTTTCTTTTGTCCTTTTACATTGTTTGTATTTGATATCATATACAATTATTACCTATTTGAGATCAAATTAAATATCTCCAGCACTTCCTCCCCAATCCATACTCTCAGCTGATGCCTTTGTCTTTCACTTCAGTGAGAAAACTGAACCATCTAAAGACTTCCCTCAGATTCCCATCATCAGCTAGTGCCTAAGACAGTGCCTGAAATATATATATAGTCATCAGCTCCCCAAGTGTCTGCTGAGTGTCAGACAGGCTTTCTGCAGCCTCCCGGGGGTCCATCCTTGGCCTGTCTTGTAAGACCTCCTAGGGCTCCACGCTGTCCTGACTACCCAACGTCCATTCGTATGGCTGGTCTGAGATGCCCCGTGCTGACTCCCAACCCTAGCCATCAGCATCCTCACCATTCTTCAGCAGGGTTCCTTCCTCATCTCTCCTTTCCAAGCCCTCAGCCACTTCTTACACTCTTAATACGTAGACATTACTTGGGACTCACAGTGACCTCAGTAAAATGAATGAGACTTGGGACTTTGTTTCACACCGTTTTGCAGCTCCCTCAACACTTGAGACACACTGCCTACGCATCGCAGATGCTCCATAAATGCCTTTTGACTGGCTGAGGACATCTTTATAAATTCATGCGAAATTCAGCTACTGGGAATCCTGTGAGAGACGTGGGGCCTGAGTTCCCCTCCCCCAGTCACCCTCATGGAAATCTGAATTTCTTAAATGAAATTTAAGAGAGCCTCAGGCTTACTTGGCTGATTTCTGCCAAGTGTTAATTACGTGTGGAATCTAAGGGGACTTCCACATATGGATTACAAGGGACATTACGAAGGGACACTAAAAAAGACAGCTGTGCAGCAGGCAGACATTCTTTCCCAAACTTTCAAAGACCTACATTTTCTCGAATTTGCTTTTGGGAGAGATGTCTTTTCTTTCATACCATTTCATTTGTGCTTATTGAAAACGGAGAACATATTTCTGAGAAAAACCCTTTGTCTGATTAGATCTTTGCATTATCAGGATTCCAAAAGACAATGAAAAATTCTCACTCATTTTCTCAGAGCTACAACTGCTAATATATTATAGCTCCTGACTTTGTTGTCTAAATCTTTATCCAGCCAAAACTAACCAGTGTATAAGAGTATCTTATTCCAAAATACTTCTAAAAACATTGGTTATTTTAAAAGCACCTGCACATGCGAGTGATCGTGAAGTGACAGAATAAACTAGATAGAATACAGTACTGTCTGTCCTGTGTAGCTGCTTGAGAAGCTACTTTTTCCACCTTAAACACTGATTCCAGCTTTGCCGTCCATGCCCCAATGAGACTGGGTCGCCCATCTTTTTAAAAATATTTTATTGATTATGCTATTATAGCTGTCTCATTACCCTTCTATCCCCCTCCACCCTGCACACCCTCCCCCACCCACTAGTGGTGAACATTCCCCCGCTCTAGTTCATGTCCATGTGTCATAAGTTCTTTAGCTTCTACATTTCCCATACTATTCTTACCCTCCCCCTGTCTATTTTCTACCTACCATCTATGCTACTTATTCTCCGTACCTTTTCCCCCTCTCTCCTCCTCCCACTCCCCTGTTGCTAACCCTCCATGTGATCTCCATTTCTAGGGTTCTGTTCCTGTTCTAGCTGTTTGCTTAGTTTCTTTTGGTTTTTGTTTTAGGTGTGGTTGTTAATAATTGGGTCACCCATCTTTGAAGCCACTTTGACAGCTTTATAAAGACAATCTCTCATTCTTCTACAGTCACAATCTTTTTTTTTTTTTTTTAATGTAAACTGTATTAGCTTGATCGTGTACCTCATTCACCAGATTTGGTACCAGATGATTTTGGGCTATTTCCCAGAACTCGAATCAAACAATGAACATTTGCCAACATTAAAACTACTTCAGAAAGGAAAGTGATACAGGCCCTGAAGGCAATTTCAAAAGAGGAGACAAAGGAATTTTGAGTAATGGAATGAGTGTATTGTTGCCTGGGGTAGCTTTTTTGGGGGGGGCAGTACTAGTTTTGAAGGGGAAGAGTTCATATCTTTCTTTAAAATCAATCTCCTCATCTTACACTCACATTTAATATTTGAAAACTCACTTCCAGCTGAGGAAATGGTCTTGTGGATGAAGACATTGGGTCATTTCTTAGAATGTTTGGGAGAAGTTACACCCTGCCAAATTAAAAAGAAAAATGAATAGCAGGGAAAACATCATTAAAAAATGCCAGATGGTGGGAAGTATCAGAACCATGTAGACCTCGAGTCAAGTCCTTGCTTAACCAGTAAGTACTTGTTTACTGCTTTGGGTAATTATTTAATCTTTCTAAGATTCTGTTTCCTTGTCTATACCATGATGATTTATTAAATGGCCCCTTATGTAAATGATTTAGTACACAGCCTGGCAAATATTAGGGTATTAGGCACTCAAAAATGTTATTTTTTTCTCTTTTCCTTGGAGAACAAAACATATTTTATTAGAAAGAGGTTCTTCTAGAACTTAGAAATTTCCAGTGCTAAGTCCAGCTAATCAGTAAGGTGACCTTGACCAAATCATTCAAATTTTCCAGGGACCAGTTTTCAAATTTCATTTATAAAATTTTGATATTATCTACTGTGGAAATTAACTTTATGTGCCTACTTGGCTGGGCCACAATGACCAGATATTTTGTCAAACATTATTCTGGGCCTGGCTTGTGTGGCTCAGTTGGTTAAAGCTCATCCCATACACCAAAAGGCTACAGGTTCAATTCCTGATCAGGGTACATATCGAAGTTATGGGCTCCGTGTCCAGCCAGGGAGCCTATAAGAGGCAACCAATTGATGTTTCTCTCTCACATCCATGTTTCTCTGTCTCTATCTCTCTCCCTTCCTTTCTTTCTAAAAAAAGCAATGAAAAAATGTCCTTGGGTTAGGATTAAAAGAACAACAACAACATTATTCTGTATGTTTCTGTGGGGTGTTTTAGATGAAAATAACATTTAAATAGATGGACTCAGAGTAAAACAGCATACTCTCCATAATGTGGGTGGGCTTCATCCTCTCAGCTGAAGCCCTGAATAGAAAAAAGACTGACCTCCTCTGAATGATAAAGAATGCTGCTACCAGATGGCCTCTTTGGACTTGAACAGCATCAGCTCTTCCTTGAGTCTCCAGTCTGGCAGCCCACCCTGTAGGTTCTGGACTTGCCAGTCTCCATAGTTGTGTGAGCCAATTCCTGAAATAGATCTCTCTCTCTCTCTCCCTTAAATATATGCGTATCTTATTGGTTCTGTTTCTCTGGAGAACTTTGACTACTACATCCACCTCAAAGAAATACAGGAAGTCATGTATGGAATGCTGCTTGCATTAGGTCTGGGTCATGACATCTGTTTAGGAAGTACGTTTTCTTTCCTTTTTCCTTCCCTTTGCTCTTCAAATCTCTGTTTTCTCATCTGGAAAATTAAGAGGTTAGACTCGTGGGATAATTTCTAAAGCTGCTTCCAGCTTTGAAAGTCTGTGTATGTATGTGAAACTAATTGCTTGGACTGTAATTTTCAAATATAGTAGTGGTTAAATTGGTTATCTGCAAGTGGAGAAAGCCATGGGAGTGTACCAAGACTATTTATGTAGAAACAAATCCTTTCAGGGGTGTGCAAAGAGTTAGGGGGACTAATGGGGAACTCCTGGTAGCCCTATATATATTCTTATAAGCCTGAATGCTTTTTCGGTGGTTGGAGAAGCAAAGTACAATCTCTTATTCTATGTAAAAGTAATGGGGGAAAGTACCTACTTTACCTGTGAGGAACTTTACATGCATCTCTGTGCTCATACTGCAGAGAGGAAAGTCATTTGATAGATTCTACAGAATCTTTGGCTGGTGTGGCTCAGTGGATTGTGTGCTGGCCTGCAAACCAACAGGTCTCAGGTTCAATACCCAGTCACAGCACATGCCTGGGTTTCGGCCCAGGTTACCCAGCTGGGGACATGCAAGAGGCAACCAATTGATATGTCTCTTGCACACTGATTTTTCTCTCCTTCTCTTTCTCTCTCCCTTAGGCTCTCTCTAAAAAGTAAATAAATAAAATCTTTAAAAGAAAGAACCTTTGGGATCAGGTTGAACACTACCATTAACCTTCAATCTCTGAAAATTTAAGGTTCAATATGTATTCTTTAGAAGGAGAAAAGAAGTACCCCAGATTGTGTTTCAACTATATTCTCAGCAATTCACCAGAAAAGTTCTCTAGTGTATTTTAGGACATAAGTGTTATTTCCTTTCTTAACTGGTGAAATGGCAAGATACTTAAACATACTAGCTAGAGTACTTTGGGGTCTTTGAGTTTTTAGATGAAATAGTGGGAAATATCCTTTGCAAGCTCTATGGTGTTATATAAGCATAAGTGATTATTGTTCTTACAATACACACTCAAGTGATAGCTGCAGTTTGAGATTCAAGTGAAAGAAGTCCAGCTAAGAAGGCCTCCTCCCCAACATTTCGATCTATATATCTGTTCTGGCACACATCGGGAGCCTTTGTCAGGAAGGCCAATGAGCAAAGTTAGCAACTGCACACACAGCTTGAATTGCAAGGCTCAGACAAGGCTCCCTGCTCCTCAGTCCAACTGCCCACAGCCTGCCACCTGGGCTCTGGGCCACCAGGCTCTACCCTACGTAAATCCATGATGCATCCGGTGCCACTTTAGGCACAGTCACTGTCACAAGAGTTCACTGCTTAAAGATTCAATGCTACTCCATTGCCTGTAAGATAAAATTCAAACAATTTAGTATAGCATACAAAGCCATTGAAAAATAATGGTTTTGTTATTTCTCTAGTTTCATCTCTACTGCGATTCTTGACCAGTATTCTATGGTTCAATTTTAGGCTCCATCTGCAAACGTTCATTCTCAAATTTGGTATTTATTCTGCAAATATTTAATACACGCCTACTAATGAGTGTCAGGCACTGTTCTCAGCACTGGTGATATATCAGCAAATAAATCAGAGCTTACATTGTATGGGGAGACAGATGATAGACACTATACAACATGTTAGAAAGTGATGAGAACTGTGGGAAAAAATAAGTGTGTGTGTGGGGGGTGCTCTGCCAGCAGAGTCCCTCTGAACCCCCTGCCACTGAGGATGAGACTAAATCTACCAAGACATGATCTGCTTGGGGAGGAAAGATGACCAATCTCTCAAAGGAAAAGGTCCTTGAGCCTGTTCCTCAGTGGGCTTTTATTGGGTTTAATTTGCATGAGAATATAGGGTGTATATGTAAAGCTCATCAATCATTGTCAGGCAGTAATGCTCAAACACTAGAAGAACTATAACATTCAAAGAACTATGAGGGCTTATTCTGAGTCAGGGTCAAATAGATAGAATGACACCAAAGGGCCATAAAACTTTGGGAAACAAATTCATTTTATGCTGGGACCCTTATTTAAATTGAGTGTATTCTTAGCAAAGCAGGTTTCACAGGACTTTATGCATTTTTTCTTAGGCCTGATTGCCCTGGGGAATCGCCCTTTTCAGCACAGGGCTGCACCACACCTCCAGCATTGTTTCAGGCTTAAGTCAGGCAGGGGATGCAGACAGAGATTAGGAGATATTTTATAGATAGAATGAAGACTCAGGCTATGATAAAGCTGAGGGGTGAGGGTCCATCACCCCTTTTCTATAGTCCCCTAAGTCCCTCCCTAATGACCCCCTCATGACCATGCTGTCTTAGGTCTTCCCTCCCTTGAGGAATCTTACCCATCATTGGCTAACCAGTCATCCACCTGAGGCCAACCAGGGTGAAGTAAAGGGGCAGAGGCTGTGTTCCTGCTTGGAGGATAAGCTTTGTCTCTTTAGTGGCTTATGGTCCCAAGGTCTTTTTACTCAGCCTTAGCCATAGTGGGGTTACACCTTCTGAAACCAGGCAGGGTAGTTATCAACAAATAAGAGCCTTACTTGCGCTAGGAATGGGAATGGGACATTTTATAGAAGGGCATCAGGGTAGGCCTCCCTGAGAAGGCAAGGGAATGTTTCAGTTATGCAGCATTGTTGTAACAATAGCTAGCTGATATATGGAACAAACCATGCAAGCATCTTGGAGAATAGCTTTCCAAGCAAAGGCAAGGGCTGCCTGAAAGGTCTTGAGACCCGAGGCAGCTGTTGTGCTTGAGAAACAGCGAGGAGGCTGGTGTGTGGGAATGCAGTGAAAACAAAAGAGTAGAAGGAAATTAGGTGGGCAGTGGAACCAGATGTGGTAGTTCTTGAGTGCTGCTCTAACAACTTTGGCTTTGACTTGGAAATGGAAAACCATTGGAGGGTTTTGGGCAGGGGGGTGGCATGATCTACATGTGTTTTCAAAGGACACTTTGGCCACTATGCTGTGAACAGACTGAAGTGTAGAAGTGGGTGGACCAATTGGGAAGCCGTTGCAACAGATGAGAAAAGATGATGTTTCAGACACAGCAGCAGAGGTGGTATGAGGCAGTCAGAGTAGGTATTTATTTTTAAAAGTAGAGCCCATAGGATTTGGATATGGAGTGCTTTAATATTCAAAGGACCAAAGATGGGTAGAGTGGAGGAATCCATAAGGAGATTGGGATGGTGCTTTCAGTTAGTAAGGAGAAAAAAACAGTAAAGGGTAGTGTCCTAGATGTCCACTCAGGAAAGTATTTCCAGAAGGAACCAATGATCAATTTTATCTAATGCTGCTGATAACTTCACCACAATGAGCCTCAGAACTGACAGTTGAATGTAGCAATATAGAGATTATTGATAAACTTGAGAAGAGCAGTTTTGGTAGAGTGGTTTGGGGCAAATGCCCAGTAGATGATCAGTATGAAAGGCTGAAGAGAAATCAGTATGAAAGACTGAAGGGAGAAGAGAAATGGAAAACAGTGAGTCAAGACAAACATCTGAACATTGTTTAGCAATAAAGGGAGTAGAATAATAAGCACTAGCTGGAAGCTGGAAGGGAAGGTGGAGTCAAGAGAGGGTTCCATTAACACTCTGAGCAGTCTCATGCTTCTGTGCCTTTTTGAGATTCCTTTCTTCTTAAGTCCACCTAAAGAATTTCTTTTTCTTGAGGAGCTAACTTAGCTATGTCTATACTGAGCTTTCTCTGCTGTCTGCACTCATTCATCAGAAAAGACCTATTGTGTGCCTACTACAACACAGACATTGGTCAATGAACACCTCAATGAACAATGAACAAACCTGATAAGATCTCTGCCTTCCTGGAGGACATTATACTGAGTGAAATAAGCCAGTCAGAGTAAGACAAATACCGTATGATTTCACTCACGTGTGGACTCTCATGAACAAACTGAACTAACAAGGAAAATGGGGTCAGACTCATAGATGGAAAGCAGGATGACAGCTGGGGGCGCAGGGAGGTTAGGGGTTGGAGGGATTGAGCAAACAAGAAAAAGGACTCATGGACGTGGACAACAGGATGGGGATCGCTGGGGGAGGGGGTATAAAGGGACCAAATGGTAATGGAAGAAAATACAATCAAGGTTAAATTTTAAAAATAAAAATAAAATCTAGCTCTGACAAAAAAAAATTCTCTGCCTCCCTAGAAGTTATGTTCCAATGGGGAGACAGAGAATACAGGAGCATACAAATAAAGAAATAAGGTAATTGATCACTACAGGTCATGGTAAGTGTTGTGTGGGCCATAAACTGGGTCATGTCAGAGAAAGGGTCGTGGAAAACCTTTCTAGGGAGGTGTCCACTGAACTGAAACTTGAAGGATCCTGCTATGGACTGAATGTTTCTGCCCACCACCACTCCCTCATTCATAACCTGAAATCCTAGTTCCCAACATAATGGTCTATACAGGTGGGACCTTTGGGAGGTGATTAGGTCATGAGAGTGGAGCCCTCATGAAAGAAATTAGTGCTTTTATCAGAAGACACCTGAGAGAGATGATCTCTTTCTAAACCCTGTGAGGAGGACACACCAAGAAGTTCTGCAAACCAGGAAGAGAGTTATCACCAGACACTGAATCTGCTGGCACCTTGATCTTGGACTTACAGCCGCCAGAACTGTGAAAAATAAACTGTTGTGTAAGCCATTCACTCTATGGCATTTTTGTTAGAGCATCCAGAATGGACTGAGACAAATCCAGAGGAGCCAGTCCTAGAAAGGACCAGAGGGTCTTCCTGGCATAGGGAATCAACATCAAGAGTAGAGGCCTCAAGGTTAAAAAGGGATGGGGTGGTAGAAGAAGAAAAACTGGTCTAATGTGGCTGGAGTGGCAGAGCTGGGGGGAGGGGTATGAATGCATAAGGGGCCCAGATTATGTAAGGCCTAGGAGGCCAGGGTGGCAGGGTGGTGGGGTGGAGGTGAGATGTGCAGCGGTAGAGACATCTTTTGGAGACAAACAAGTTGATGGATTGAGTGTGGTGAATGAGAGAAAAGAACACATCAGGCTTGCTTCTTTAACGTAAACAGCCAGGGGGGTGTGGTACCATCATCTAGAAGGGAACAATATTTAGAAGAGAGATGAACTGGAATATGATGTGGGGGTGGGAAGTAGAGAACTGGTTAGAAAACAAGAGAGTGGCATTAAGGAAGCCTCAAGAGAAAGTGTTTCAGGAAGCTGGAAAACAGTCAACCAGAGAAATGCTGCTGAGAGAGGGAGAAGTCATTAGTCTGAGCGCTAACTCACTCTTCCAAAGCCTTCAAAGCTCCTCTAACAGTGATTCTTTTCTGTCTTTCTCCTTTATTATTTGACAAATTGCTAGAGGTTCGGGGCCTCCTTTTATGTTTACTTTTGTGTCCCTGGGCTCAACAGGGTGCCTTAGAAACAAGGTAGATGCATGAAGAGTTCCAGATTGAAAATAACCCTGGGAAGGAACCACCCCAAGGTGCTATCAGTTGAGAGATCTCAGCTGCTGGATGCCAGAGGGTGATGGGAGGAAGGAACCACCCCAAGGTGCTATCAGTTGAGAGATCAGCTGCCAGATGCCAGAGGGAGATGGGAGGGCCCAGCCTGACTCCCTTGAGCCCTACCCAGAAGCTGTGTGCAACAGGTTCCACTCAGCCATACAGGATGAAAAGCGTTCTGTCTTCTTGGAGCTAGAAAGGGTGTTCCTGATAAGGCAGGGCCGGGAACCTGACTCACAGACACACAATTAGCCGGCTTTTGTCTTTGGATCTGACTGGAAGTGACTCATGGGCTGGAAAAAAACCTTTTGGAAACAAATGAGGGGGGAAAAAGAGGTTAGGTCATTACACCATTTCATTCTCAGAGGAAATGTGGATCTGCTGTCCCATAAATGTTGTTGAATACTGTACATTTCTTCAGTCTCTCTCCAACAAAATCCCAAGGGGAATTATTAAGCCTGACAATTCACTCATTTTCTCCAAGATTTTCATTACGTTCAATTTAAAGGGGATAAAGTTTCTTCTCTTTTCTTTTTCTATTCACTCGAATAAATCCTGATTACCAATAGGGCTTCTAGAAGACTGCGGCAATAGGTAATGTTTCCTCTTTAATCAGTTGAAGGCGCCTGATCCATCCACCAGGGCACTTCCTGTCCACTGAATCCTTGCTCAATTAAATTTGAAGAGAATTTACGGAGCACCTTGTTAAGAGGCACAGGCGCAGACTCTTGGGGGAGGGGCTAAAAGACAAAGCTCTGCCCTCTGGGGGCTTATAGTTGGGGTAGGCAGATAGTCTTGAACTCAAGATATTGCACAAGTTAGACTAATAAATGCCATGTTGATATATTAATTAGGACTTCTTTGTTGCACATAAACAATAAGGAGAATTTGTTGTAAGAAAAATACTGGATTGCCACACGCAATCTGGGGCAGGCAGGGCAGTACCAGGGACACAGGAACCAGCACCGCCAACATTAGGTCAGAGGCCCATCCTCCCCCCCCCCCGCCCCCCACCAGCCTGTCCCTCAAATCTGCGCGCCGGTCTCCACCTCTGTCTCAATGTCTACCTCTATTCCTGACTCTGTCTTCTGACAGGCCTCTCCTCCGCAGGGTGGGAAACATGGTTATGCAGAAGAGGCCCAAATTTATATTTTGCAGTTTAGCCCTGGGGAAAAATTGACCTTTTCACTCCCAGTTTCAAAATTCCCCAAGGCTTATGATTGGACTAAAATATGTCAGCAAGGCGGGGGAGGAGCGGAGTTAGAGGGGGAAGAGAATTTGGGAAGCTGCAGTGAACGGTTGACTTGAGGTCAGGGGCACATTCCCCGCCCCCACGTTGGCAAGGAACCCGCTCTGTCCGAAACCCAGTGGGGTGGGGTTGTGGGGGAGGATCCGGAGAGGCCTGCACCAAGCCAGGAGTGGGGGAAGGGACGCGTTTAGAAAACAATGGCCCAGCTCCTCTGCAGAGCTTAACAAGTGTAACTCTACTCATGTAGGCGAAAGGCTGGAATATTTTAAAACCGGAGTCAGTCCCTTTCTAAACCAGGCTTTGTTTTAATCCTCACAACAGTTATGAGGGGATTACTGCTGCCCCCGTTTTACAGATGAGGGATACGGAGAGGTCAAGCACTGGGCCCACACTCACACCAATGAAACGGCAGAGTAGGATCCAGAACCCGGACCTCTGTGCGGTTTTGCAGCTCACGGTGCTTCCACAAACCCAAGGCAGGGGGGACAGAACTGCAGGAGCCCCGTAGGCCCTATGAGTGCGCCGGGCCTGGGCCTCCTGCGATTTCAACAGGTCTAGGAGAGGGAGAACGGAACTCCGCCATCAGGCAGGCCTCTGGGCGCCTGGTCCCAAAGGTGGGAACAGCCCCGGCGGTGGGTGGATGGGGGTGGGGCGAGGGCCGCGTGGCCAGAAACCCAGGTCTGGGCCTGGCAGGGAATGCCACGCCCCAGTTTGGAGTGCTTCCCTCTAGATCCCAGTCTCTCCGTGCAATTCCATTTAAGGGCAACCCAGCCTGGTTCCCACCTAGCCTGGAGGATGACAGATTGTCCTGTGGTCAATTTGCCGGGTGAGAACGGGAGCCTATAACTCTGCACCTGCGCTGCCAGCGCTGTAAACGAAGCCAATCAAGTCCCATAAAATGTCACCACTGCTGAGATGCAATTTCCAAGGGGGGCTTCTGCAGCGTGCAGTTTACCATGGAAAAGACCCCCGGATCTTCACATTGCCTGCAGTCGGGGAGGAAGCATCTAGTGCAAGGTGGGGGAAGGGAGCAGGGAGGGGCCCCCCATTCCTGTTTTCGGCTCCCCGCTTTGGAACCCCGCTGTGCCTTGTGGTAAAAGCTTCAGGGGGTCGGGGGGCGACTTCAGTTATTTCTGCTTGAAGTGTTGGGCCAAACGTAAACAGCTGAAAAGCAGGAACCAGGAGGGGCGCCTGGACTTGGCTGCACGACCCCGACGCCGCCGCGGCGGAGCCTGAGCGCAGAACCGCCGCCGCCGCCCCTCCCCCGCCAGGCCCGCGAGCCCATTTTCGCTTGGCCGGTCCCCGCGCAGCCGGATGGATTGCGCCCCACCCCCGCTCCTCTGCTCAGTCATTCAGACTTGGAAAGTCAATAACACGCTGACATCATCAGGGGTTTGTGTATTATTACAAGGCTACTTTCCAGAGTACCTGGCATTATCTAAGAGAGGAGCACTCTGGCTGCCCAAGAAAGGGCCTGGACGCGGGGCCTGGCGGCCTCGGGGCGGGGCGGCCCCCTGAGCCAGGCGTTTTCCTTGGTGGGGAGCATCTTCGGGCACCATTTAGAAACAGATCATGAGCTTTTGCTGCGCTAAATGCGGATGCACTTTAGATATCGATACATAACTTCATTTTGGCTTGGGGTGCACTTATAAATCATTCTTAAGTGACCTCCATTTCTACCAAAGACATCCACTTGGTCTTTAAGAAGCATTTTTAGTGATCCTCACAAAGGAAAAGAAGAAAAAGGGCATCTTTTATGACAGGAAGCTAAAGGCTGATTCTTTGGAGACTCTTGGGGCTTGTGTATGAGATTCTCGATTATGTAATCGCCATCACGGGCGATTAGGTCTTCTCTTTCTCTCCAGGGCTGGATTGGGTGGTTTGGTTGCTGTGTTTTTCTTAAGCCTCATGCAGAGCAAACACACACATAAAAACATGTCCCAGATTTATGGCGCAAAACTGCTCTCCAAAGCAAATTGTCTTAGAAGAGTGTCTCATTTGGAAGAAGGGAAACAGATGAATTTGTTGTTAATTAAGACTCCTTATCTTTCTACTCTGGCATTTCCTTTTTCTAGAATGGGTTTTTAAAAATAATTTTTATGTATTTTGGGTGTTCTGTTCCCTCCCCCTTACTATTATGGCTTGTAATAGTTTAATTAATTGTAGAGATTACTGTTCTTTTGCTCTGTTAACACAGAGACACTAAAAAAACTGAAACTCTAACATACAACATGGTACTTTTTCTTTTTTGGCCAGGCAGGCCATTTCTTTCTTTACACACACAGGGCTGATCTCATTTAAAATCTCTTAGTGTCTTAAATTGCAAAACAACAAAAAAAAACCCCTCAAACCTCAAGCAAGCAAACAAACAAATAAACAAAAAACAGGCAGCCAGTCAAACTACTTGGAGAATGATAAGGGGAGAGCAGTTCTTCACTGGCCTGATTTCCTCCCTCTGTACCTCAGGCAGGAGAGGTCACTGATTGATGTGAAAGTCTTCAGAGCTCCCCAGGAAAAAGCAAAGCAGCCATGTTGCTCACAATGTAGCAATTTCCCTATGTGTACTTGATCATTTCAGGAGAATTTGTGGTAGATTATAACCACTTCCCTCCAGATGGTGTGAAGAAAAACTCCCCACCAGGTTTGCACTTCTAAAATCACCTCCCTGGGCCTGTCCTACACCCCTTCCCCCACCCCCAATCTGCCCCGGGAAAGTCCCCTTTCTGAGGTGCAGGCAGCTGCCTAGGCCCAGTGCACCAGCCCTCCAGGATAGATCAGTAGGTGTTCTGTGGGTCAGTGGAGCTTGAAGCTGTTGAAGGGAGGAAAGAGCGAGGGGTGGTGGAGGATGGGGCTCCACCTGTCTACGCACAATTTACTTAGGGGTTTTCCCTTAGCTCATTAGAGAGGAGTGTGCAGACCTGAGAGTTTGTCCCTTTGATGGTTTAGGTGAAGAGGTCTTTAAGTCGCTATGCACTTCCTTTCCTTGCCTGTTGGCCCTCTGCCCTTTGCCTAAGCTATCCTAGGTGCGACTGACCCATATAGGCGTCCTTTGCTAGGCAAGGAAATCAGCCACATCACTCTGGATGTTGAACTTGGATAACTGGCAACCGACTTCCTATCCTGGAGGTTCATCCCAAGCAGGGGAGGACAAAGGTCAGAGGGTTGCTTGGGCAGAAGCTCCAGGATAGGAAGTCGGTTGCCAGCTATCAAGACTCCAGAACTAGGGGGCTGACACCTTTGCCTAACAAGGAGCCCTACACTGTCCAGGAAAAGGAGAGCATTCAGTGGGAAAGAACCATACTGGGGAGATGGAGAATCCAGAGGCTTGGTCTAGAAAGAGCTCAGTATGTGTTCGAAGAGGCAGACACACAAACAGCAGGAGAATGCTGTTTGCCCCAAGGTGAGGGCCTTACATGGGTTGGTCCTTGTGTACGGTGGAAGACCAAAGAACTCCAGGTGACCAGTGGCATCAGGCCACTCCTCCCACAGCTAGCCATGGAGGAAATTTGGTGACCTGCAAGAGTGACATGAAATTTCCCTATTTTCTGGGGAAAAGAGTTGACACCTTCTGGGTCTTTACTGCTAAATATTTGTCATTTGATTAGAACTGCATGCATTTTAATTCCTAGGCTTGAGTCTCTTCAGGTTGTCAGTGTGAAGATTCCAGAGACTGGCATTCAGTTATCAGCCCAAATTTTGGTTTAGAAAAGGCAACATCTTCAAGTAGGCCCTGTACTTTGATGAAGACCATGGCAATGCTTAAGCTCTCTGTGGACAAGATTTCCAATCCATTGCCTGCTGAAATTTTGGTTTAAAAAAGTTGAGAAACAAATTTTAAAAGCATAATAATGTAAGCTCAATTTTTTTATTATTAGGTTCAGAAAAATTATATTCACCAAAATAATCTGTCAAACTACTATGAATGTTTCGCAGTGTTCTCAGTTGCTCCATGGATTTCATTGTGGAATATAACAAGCAGTTCTTGGATCTGGGACCTATTTTGAGGAGCTCTGGAGCCGAGGTTGCATACTGAAGGTCCAAGGGCTAAAATCAGCTCACATTTGTGTTTAGGTTGGCCCAAAAAGATTTTTTTAAAAAATTGGATTGAAAATTCAGAGGTTTCACATAAAGATCCAGCTTTTCCTGAAAAGTGAAAAGCTTCTACATCGCAAGCCCAATTGGGTGGAGCTGAGTAGCAGCTTCCCCTTTTAAGCCACACATCTCTAGGCAGGGTCACTCATCAGCTACCTGCTGGGCTGCAAAGGGTATTTGAGTCTGTGTGCCCTTTCCCAAGATGTCCCTTTGAGAAGAACTTCCTGGGTATTTTCCTAGTCATCTTCTCTCAGGGGAGGACCATTCAGCAAAGGTCAAACCAACCAGGGTGGCGTGGCTTTGAGACTGCTGTTAGCACAGGATTTCCGTGAGTCCTTGGATGCCCCAAACATTCTCTTTAGATTATAGTGGATAGAACGTTTCAAATGTATATGAGTTAAAGTTGTCAGACGCATGCAGGTGACATTTTAATGAATATAAAAATTCATTTAATGATTTTATGTGTTACTACTAGGTTTTTGTTAGTTAATTTTTTTTGGTCAACAGGTAGAGAAAGTAAAACTAAAACTACCTTAAACAAATGTTCAAGAGGTGATGCCCCTCATGAAAAGGTTGGGGACTGCTGTGCTGTAACACTTGCCATCTTCAGACTCTTATCATCTTCAGACATCTACAAGACCCCCTAAAAGACCCCTAAAAGAATGTTGAAACACAATGTGTCCTCAGTTCTTTTAAAAAATAGCAGCTACAGTTTTGCATTATAAGTTAAAGTTGTTGCAAAGGATATAATATCCTTTACAACAATTGACATTGTAGAATACAACTGTAGAAAAGTGTTACATCACTTTTTTTAATGTACCCAGTGAGATGCCAATATCATAACAATCAGATACCCATCATCATTCATTTAAAAAATATATAAACAAGGTGTTCTTTAACACTGGCAGGTTTTACATGGTTTTTCTCCTTGAATTAATACAGCTATCCTGACTGGGTCAACAAAAGAAATATAAATTTTAATTTAAAAAATCTGTGTGATTATATGGCTTTACGTTAATTTTTATTGACTATAAGTTGTAATGAGGTGAATATGGCTTTTCTTCCAATTACCTTATGGATTCATGGATGAGTGTTAATTCTCTTTCTAACTTTTTATTCACACACTTGTGTACAAACAAGAGGTAGATGGAATTGGAAGTCTTTTTTTTTTTTAGTAGCAATTCATCTCCAAAATCTCCATTTGCCATTCTTTCAGTCTTTATCTTCTTTGGAATCATTTGCCATAGATCTCATGCTTTGCCCCAAATCACCTGTGATTAGATCCTACTTTGGCCTTGGGGGGAGCAAGAATAAGAAAGCACTCGCAGCAGGCTGAACATTTGTGTCCCCCCCACACTTACATATGGAAAGCTAATTCTCAGTGTGGTGGTATTTGGAGCTGGGGCCTTTGGGAGTTGATTAGGTCAGGAGGGTGGAACTCTCATGAATGGGATTAGTGTCCTTATAAAAGGGACTTCAGCAAGATCCCTGTTCCTTCCTGCCACGTGAGGACACTGACCAGCCTGTCAGTCATCTAGGAACCAAAGCAGGCCCTGAATCTGCTGATTCCTTCTTAGACTTCTAGCTTCCAGAACTGTGAGAAAAAAAAATTCTGTTGTTTATAAGCCACTATGATATTTATTATAGCAGCCCAAGCTGACTAACAGCATCTGATGAGCAAAGGTTTTATTTCAAGTTACAATCATCATTTGCTTTCACTATGCCTTTGCTCAGCCCCAGGGCATGGACTACATATCAGGTATGCGTGTCTTTAGTTAAGTAGGAGACCAGATAAAGAAGTCAGGTTGACAACCAGCTCTTTATCAGATAAATAATACTTTTAAAAATTGAGGAAATTGATTCACTTAAAAATATCCTTTTCTGTGTACCTCTTGAAAAGTCTTCATGTACCCACAGAAGTATACATGTACCCCAGTTTGAAGATGGCAGCCTGAGAAAAATGTCAGGCCTATACGTTCTTGGGTACAAGGGAGGCACCGGGAGGTCAATGCAGGTTACACTGATAACATATTCCTCTTGTTTGGATTGTAGGACCAGTTATTATCTTGTGGTCCATTCTAGGGAAGCTCCCTGCAGGGCTTCACTAAAGAAATTGTGACGCAAAACTGTGCTGAGAGCCTCCAGCTCCCTGTGAAGGTTCCTGGTGGTTTGCAGCAACCTGGGCTTTTTTACACAGTTATACTCAGCATGTCATTAGCTTTGTTCTGCCCTTTTCACTGGGATGCTAGTGAGACTGTGCTCCACTCTGCCCCACCCTCACCCTCCAACCCCTTAGTCTGATTTAAAGAACAATTCCTATTCCTCCGTGGGTGTGGTCAGCTGTTTCTCCCCTGAATCCCTTCCTCATCCCCCATTGCTCTAAGCATCTCCCCAGTTTGCTGTTGTCTTAAAGAAGGTGGCTCTTAAGTTAGCCAAAAATTTTTAGAGCTGATAATTTTCAGAGATTCTCCTTTGTTTTCCTTTGTTCTCCTTTTAGTTCTGGGGCTTCGAGAGACTTTCATAGCTAAAGTTGCTCCTGGAAGGTAAGCAAGTCTTCGCTGCTCCTGACCACTGAGTCTAATTTCACCAGAGAATTCTGAGGGCCTCAGAAAGTCAGGACAGCTCTGAAGTTACCCTAGGCGTTGGGGTCCATTACGAGGTACAACTGAGAAATTCAGTCCAGAACACGTGAAGCACTTGAAGTAATTTTAAAAAAAATGTAAGCTTCTACAGGTCTACTAGAACACTTTAGATCTGGGGTCATGTTAGATTTTTCTAGGTATATTTTATTCTTCACCAGACTCAACATTGAGGAAAAGAAAAGGGAATGGTGGGGAGATTATTTAAAATAAAATTTTGTTTGAAATTTATAAGCACCAGCATGCCAGGCATTGGCACACATTATCTTCCTAAATCCTCTCAGTATCCACGTGAGTGGGAGGCAGTGTTATCTCAGGAACAATGGACGCTGAACACTTCTGCCAGCCTTTACCGGAGTCTGCCTCTCTGATCACTGCAATACTTAGTACTCAACTGCAATTTCCCAATGTAGAAGGAAAAGCAGAAATTGGCCATAGATCTACTTTAGAAAATAGTGTGTATGTAATTATATGTGAATACATTTTTCTAAGATAATGTCAAGGTATCCCAAATAGGGGGTCTGTCTAATCCTCCTGGTCCCTAAAAGCTTGATTTGCATTTGTAGTGGTACTTTAACAAGAGATGAAGACTATGAAATATTTCTTAAGTTATTTTGTTTAAACCATTTAAGCTGGTTATATATCTTCCAAAGTAGATAAGGAGACATTTTATTTTCCTAACACAATTGACATTTAAAATTACATGAACAACAGGATGAAAAGAATGAATCTGGACTAATCGAATCAGAATAGTGATACGTAAGCCCACAGCTTAGGACCTAAGACATCCAACACTTGGCCTACACTGGCATTCGTGTCCTTCAGAGTATCAAAGCTAGGTAGCTTGTGACATTACCCAACAAGAGAGAATAAGTGTGAGCAGAAAAATGAGTCTGGCCCGAGCTGGGTAGCTCAGTTGGTTAGAGCATCATGGTGATATGACAGGGTTGGGTGTTTGATGTCTGGTCAGAGCACATATAGGAAGCAACCAATGAATGCATCAATAAGTGGAAGAACAAATCCAAGTCTCTCTCTCTCTCCCCTTGCCTCCCTCCCTCCCTCCTTCCCTCCCTCTCCCTTTCTCTCTCTCTTTCTCAAATCTGTAAGTAAATAAAAAATAAATAAAAAAGATGAGTCTGTTCTTAGACATATTGAGCTTGAGGAGCTTCTGGAACAGCCAAATGGTGATGCTCATTGGATGCATGGTTCTGAAACTTAGAAGGAGAGCTAGATGGTGAGAGTTGCTCACACGTTGATGGTGATCGAATCTAGTGGAGGGAGGACAGCCCTGGGAGAGCAATACAAGGAGAATGGGAGAGAGCCAGAACACAAACCTGGGGAGCATAAAAACTAAGACTTGAAAATATAAGGCAGCAAAAGAGATGAAGAAGTAGCCAGAAAAGAGTTAAAACTAGAAAATTTATTGTTTTTGCAAGGAAGTTAAGGCTAGTGGGAGAATTCAGCAGCATTAAAAGCACCCAAGGGATCGGGGAAATAAAGACCACTGGGTCTGTCCAGAGGAGATTACTAGCCATCTTGGCAAGAGCAGTTCAGAAGGGAGTGGACTATGGGGCTAAGGAGGCGGTGATCAGACATGACTTTGTAATGACGCTGGAGTTGTGAAGGGCACTGGTTATAGGGGGAATTTATATTTTAAAGAAGGGGACTATATCAGCATGTTTACAATGCTGGTGGTGGCAAGAAGCCAGTTGAGAGGGAGTGCCGGAAGGTGGGAAGAGAGTGGGAACAAATCACAGATTGGAGGTGGGAGGAAATGTCAGAGAGGATGAGATCTGGAGGGCAGTAAAATTTATGATGCGTTGAAGGTCTTCCTTCTTTTTACATACTGGAGAAATATCTGAGTGTGGAAACTATGTCTCCATCACAGATGGCTGGTCTGTCTAGTCTACTCACTAGTGCTGGACCACTACACACAGTAGCTCTGTATTTCCAGTTTTTAACTTACTTTTGGTACTTAGTGATTATTTATACCACCCAAAATGTTAATATAGTATATTTTTTAGGCAAAAGGCTAGAGCATTAGGCTACAATTGTAAGAGAAAATAATCCCAAACCAGAGGATGGAAGATAAAGGAGAGCAGTTGCTACCAAGCGTCAGGGCTGTCTGTTAGTTTATCCAGATGCAGCACAGTCAAGCCAATCGATCAGGAAACAGCCCAGGTGCATCATTAACTGGCTTCACTTTCCAGGTCAGCTGTGCTGGTGTGGCTTCATCCAAACATGATTTAAAATGTATTTCCACAGAGAAATCTAAAGATCGGCAATTTATATATTCAGAAACCCCAATTACATACACACAACCCAAAATACACTATTGAGATATTAAAAAATACCGGCTAACAAGAGCAATAAGAAATATTTAGATGTTCTTCACAAAATTCTTTAGTGTGTTCACTGTTGTTTGCCAAATGGCATTATGACCATAGAATAATTTTATGTGTCTCCATCCACAAAATGTGGTCTAGTTATCAATCTGCCAGAAAGAATATGGGCAGTGATATAAACTGTGTCTAAGTGAGAACTCCCTGATCCAAAGGACTGTTGGGACTTTAATTGAATCCATTTATTAGCCTCTCTTGTCAGCACAAGCTCCTGAAGACTATGTACGAGAATATGAATATATACCCAGGGCTAGAAAGTTCATGACTCTGTTTATTAGAAGAAAGTTCACTGTTTTAAATCTTGCTGACAGAATTCCATCCAAAATATTTGGCTACAGTTACTGAATGACTAGCAGGATGCTTTGGTTAAAATTGGTTTTATTGACCAAATTTTCAATAGAAGTCAATAAGAAATTTGCCCAATGAAGAGTAAAAAAATCAGGCTCCATCCCAGCATGTAACCTGGAAGTATCCTGACTGTCATTGCTTGTGGGGAAGCTCTTCAGCTGGTAAACAGGCCCATCCAATTTTATTTTGAAGTGCCTCTTGCACCTATGTCAGTTTCTCCTCTGTTACCAGCTGGTTCAAGTCTTCATATCTCGCCTGCCAATCGCTTCCACCACTGTCTGCTGGTCCCTCTGTTCCTGGTCCCTCCCAACCTCAACCCAACTACGTCAAGGGGAGGTTTTGCAAATCACCACTAATCCTGGGTCATTTTCCTATTTATAAACCTAAGTGCCTTGATACTGCTTCCTGAATCAAGTAGAAACTTTCATTTTAATAAAATTATTTATTAGTATATCTAAGATTATGTGATTAGGTGAAACATCCCTTTTAATGACATTATATAGTAGTGAGACTGGGTTCTTACCTAGGTAATACCTAGGAACTGTAAGAAATATAAAAGATTTTAGTTCAAACCAGGGTCATTCAGAGCCTGGAGCTTACATGGCTTGGGGATTCTCTTTAAAAAGACAGAATATTTTCCAGCCAAGATGGAGGCGTAGAACTTTGCTTCCTCACACAACCAACAGAAGGATAACAACCAATTTAAAAGCAAAAAGCAACCATAACTGTCAGAAAATTGAACTGTATGGAAGTCCAACAACCAAGGAGTTAAAGAAGAAACATTCATTTAGATCAGTAGGAGGAGTGGAAATGCTAAGCAGGGTGGTGAGGTCCGGGTTGGTGAGGTAGCAGCTAGTGGACCAGGCACTTCCACATTCTGGTGCAGATAAACTGGGAGGAACAGCTGGGGAGTGAGACAGACTGGGCAACCTACGGTTCTAGCACAGGGAAATAAAGCCTCAAACCTCTGGCTATAAAAATCTGTGGGGGGTGTGGTAGTGGGAGAAACTCCCAGCCTAACAGGAGAGTCTGTTGGAGAGACCCACAGGATCCTGGAACATACATAAGCTCACACACCTGGGAATCAGCACCTGAAAGGGCACCATCCACTTGTGGGAAGTGAGGAAAGTGGGATTAGAGCCAAGCAAGTGGCATTGTTCCCTTTCTGACTCCTTCCTGACAACGCAGCAAAGTGGGTTGTTCTGCCCTGGTGAATACCTAAAACTCTGCCCCTTACAATGTAACAAGTATGCTGAGACAAAGAAATATGGCCCAAATGAAAGAACAAATCAAAACTTCAGTAAAAGAACTAAGCGACGAGGAGATAGCCAACCTATCAGATGCAGAGTTCAAAACACTCGTAATTAGGATGCTCAGAGAAATGATTGAGTATGGTCGCAAAATAAAGGAAGAAGTGAAGGCTATGCAAAGTGAAATAAAGAAAAATATACAGGGAACCAACAGTGAAGGGAAGGAAATCCGAACTCAAATCAATGATTTAGAACAAAAGGAAGAAATAAACATTCAACTGGAACAGAATGAAGAAATAAGAATTCAAAAAAAAAGAGGAGAGGCTTAGGAACCTGTGGGACAACTTTAAACGTTCCAACATCTGAATTATAGGGGTGCCAGAAGGAGAAGAACAAGAGCAAGAAATTGAAAACTTATTTGAACAAATAATGAAGGAAAACTTCCCCAATCTGGTGAAGGAACTAGACATGCAATTACTGGAAGCTCAGAGAGTCTGAAATAAGTTGCACCCATAGAGCAACACACCAAGACACATAATTAAATTACTCAAGATTAAAGAGAAGGAGAGAATCTTAAAAGCAGCAAGAGAAAACGAGACAGTTACTTACAAAGGAGTTCCCATAAGACTATCGGCTGATTTCTCAAAAGAAACCTTGCAGGCGATAAGGGGCTGGGAAGAAGTATTCAAGTCCTGAAAAACAAGAACCTGACATCCAAGATTACTCAATCCAGCAAAAGTATCTTTTAGAATGGAAGGGCAGATAAAGTGCTTTCCAGATAAGGTCAAGTTAAAGGAGTTCATCATCACCAAGCCTTTATTATATGAAATGTTAAAGGGACTTATCTAAGAAAAAGAAGGAGATCAAAACTATAAACAGTAAAATGACAACAAACTTACAACTATCAAAAACTGAAAGTAAAAAAACAAAAACTAAAACAAACTAAGCAAACAACTAGAACAGAATCATAGAAATGGAGGTCACGTGGAGGGTTAGCTGTGGGGAATGGGGGAAAATGTTCAGGGAATAAGAAGCATAACTGGTAGGCACAAAATGGACAGGGGGAGGTTAAGTATAGTATAGGAAATGGGGAAACCACAGAACTTGTATGTACGACTCAAGGTGGGGAATACTGGAGAGAGGGGGAGTGCAGGTGGAGGGAGACAAAGGTGAGAAAAAAAATGGGACAACTGTAATAACACACTCAATAAAATATGCTTAAAAACATAGAAAATATAAAATTGCAAAATTAGATAGATCATAAACCTTAGAAGAGGTCAGTGCAAGTGAGAAGCCTTGAAGCTCAAGCTTTATTCATGGTAAATATACTTCTGGGTCAAACAAATGCGGCCTAATAACTGTTTATTTACCTTGCGTTTTCAAGACAACATTCTCTGATCCCCATCTTTCCTCACCCTTAGTTCCATTCCCAGAAACAAGCTATTTCAACTTTATCTTTCCTCTGGTATTTAATAATATATGCTTATATTTATAATATATGCTTATACCTTTTCCTTAATTAATCAAATTTAAATCGTGTTTATTGGCTCCTTGCTATGAGTGATGAAGGTTTAGCTTATTTTATTCCACATTCTCCCAATGCTTGGTAAGTAATTATCATTGTTTTCAGTTCTAGTATTTAGTAACTTAGAGCAGTGACTAACTTTTGCTTTAGTCTCGTGTGATTTAGAAATCACTCCCTAAAGTTATTCCACTATCACTCACTGTGAAGCATCTCTTCTCTGCTGGTTTCTTTGTTGTTTCCTTTAAAAACTAGTCATTATAACTCTCCCTTCCAGCCCTGCCTCCCTTTGCATATTTCAGTCCTTTTCATCCTTCAAAGCACAGATCAATTCTTACCTTATCCATACATCTCAGCTGTTCTAGTGCATTTTGGTATCTCTCTCTGAATGCTTCTCACTTGACTTGTGCAACACACAATTTAGCACTTAATTACAAAGCTTATTGTTTGTTTTTGAGCCCAGCTCCCGCCCGCTCCCTGGAGCCAATCACTGTATCTCTTGCAAGGTTGGCTCTTAATAACTGTTTATTGAGCTGAATCATTCTATTCTCTAATTGTTTCAGGTTTGTGCATCTTACCTGCCTCACTAGATTAAAAACTTCATATACTTTTGTATTTTCCCACAGTGTTAAACACAGAGTAGGCACAAAATAATAAACAGCTGAATAATTCTGATTTTCTCTCTCCCAATTATCTTGTAGCATTTCTTCTGCATTTACTGGAAGATAACACAGGTTAGAAGAAAAGTCCTATTTAGTGTTAACTCTCAGCATATAAAGTACATATTTTTTCTTGCCTTTCTTTGTGAGGATAATTCTATCTCCTCATTCACTCCCTAAGCTCCCAACAATGTTTTTAACTGTGGCTTTAAAAAATACCTTCTAAGACAGTCTTTGTGTGCAGAAATGATTACTCAGAGGCTTAAAAAATTGATCATCAATTATTTGTTACAACTCCACAAATGTAGCTGTTTTTTAAGCTTTTAAGTTCAATTTAAGAATCTTCTTTTCCTATTTATATATCTAGCAAATTTTAATAACTTTTAAGCAGACTTTGATGAAAACTGGGTCCCATTTGCAAACATAACTAAATAGCCTGGAACATTTGAAATTTCATTGATAATTTAAACATGCTTTATTTTTAAAATAGACTTTGATTGTTATAACTTACAAAACCCTTCCTAAGTACTTAAAAAGCTACTATAAATCTAATAAATCTAACTCACAGATATGGGAATACTAAAAAGCACTTAAATCTTTCCATATTCTAGCATTTTACATCACAATTCTAAATCAATGACTTAATTATATATTTTAAATTGGGATTACAAGACTGAACTGTTAGTTGAAGAGGCCAAATTCCTGTATGACTGTTTAAAATTCCAATATGCATATATCCCTTAATACAAAATTATAAATGTTACAAGTTTGATTTTATTAAACATTTTTAACTTAAATTTTAAAATCCCCAGGGGGTAAAATATGCTCATACATTATGGAAAAAAATGTGCTACCCCGATAAATTTTGGGCCTTGCCTTCCCACTTGATTTTGGGCCTTGCTTTGTCAGCTTGAAGGCACCAAATGCCTGGAGTTGTTGGCTTGGATGGTCTGGTGGTGCCGCTCGTCATAGTTGCTGGATAAATAACCTCCATTCTGAGTAATCCCATAGCTGATGTCCCCTGGACTCAGTTAAATATTCTCTCAGCTCATCTGTGCAGGAAGTCTGCTGTGTAACTGACTGTTGTATCAATAGACATAATCCGCAATATCTAGTCGCGCCAAGCTACGGCAAGGGCTCAGGTAGCACCTTGCTTCATTGGATTTTTCATTTCTTTGGCTCTTGAGATATGTAAATGTCATTGTATCTAACACTAAAGACCTTTGAACTGGAGAGAATCATGCATTCTTCTAATATATTTCTTATCTATAAAGTCCACAATTTTTAATATTTAATATTTAAGTATTATTCAGTTGAACTAGGGACCTGTCTTCTGGAATTGACTGACTTGGTGGTCACAATGTTTAAGGACATTGTATGACCAGATGCGAGCTGTGCATAGATTTGTAAATTAAAGTCTAGAGGAGTGGCCACTTTGCACAGTGATTTTACCCGGCTGGATTCTCCCATGCCGCAGGGGGGAACAGAGAGCTAATGATGGAGAATGTAGTTCCAGCAAAGCTGTTTGCAGCTATAAAAATGTCTGTAAAAGGATACAGCTGTGATGCTTTGGAAACTTAGTGTGGAGGTCAGGAAAGGGGCTAATGTCCTACAGGGTAATTTTTGTAAAATGGAATGTATTTCTGCATTGCTTAGGGTGATATCCTCAGGGTCCAGGACAATGCATTGTGGGTTACTAATGAAAATGTTTTGAATGGATGGATGGATGGATGGATGGATGGATGGATGGATGCCAGGCAGGGTACATCAGGCAAGTCCTCTCTTGTGCATGTAGAGGACATGTGTAGGAGACTGTTCAACTGGCTGTCATTTAGCATGGAGCTAGGTTCCAATAAACTGCAAAATTCATGAGTGAAACAGAAGAAGCTGATTCACTTAGGAAAGAATTGAGGTATTTTTATAAAAGCTCAAGGTAAGGCAACAGAACAACAACAAAGTCAAAGCAGTAGGACCATGTGCAAGGTGGGCCTTAATGGTGCTCTTGATATAATGAATATGATGTGTGAATTATACAGGGTGAGACAAAAGTAGGTTTACAGTTGTTTACATGGAAAAGAATACAGTTAATTAATAACTAATAATACAATAATGAACTCTGTTTCATCTACTCATAACTATAAACCTACTTTTGCCCTACTCCATATTTTAAAAAACTGATTCTGGTTTTCTTCAGTCGTTTCCTGTTATTTTGTTATGGGCGTAGATGAGTGTAACCTATGCCTACAACACCAATGAGGACAGACAGACAGGCAGGCGGTACACCTTGATCTTGCTTATGATTACGGAGACAGCAAATTTTCCACCTGCACTTTCTCCCTAGACTCTCTTAAGTGCCAAACCAAGTAACACTGCGGACAGGGAGCTAAAATGGCTATGGGGATTCCCACCCAGCAGATGGGGTCCTGTGTAGTATGGGGAAAAACAACTGAACAATAAGGAGCAAACATGGGAAACGGAAACTTTGTTAACCACAGATAAAATACATTAATTTTGTGGGGTGTTGTAAGTAAGATGAAGCATTATAGGAATTACATGATGAAGTGTGTGTAGAGGAGACACTAAAGGGCATTTTTTTCAGAGGACATAGGATTTCAGAAGCTGCTAAATGAAGTATGAGATCTTAATCAGAAAGAAAATGATACTGTAGTTATAGGGTTGGACCCGAAGGGGTTGTGGAAGGACTGAATGAATGGGAGCTTGGAAGGTACAGAGGGAACTGCTAGGGAATGAGAGAGTTTATTTTTGATAAGGAGCGTTGATCTTTAATATGGGGGGAATTGAAACACCTTGGATTTGAAATCATATTAAAAATCAAATCAACAAGTATTTTTTGAGCACCAGTTGTATGCAAGGCACTGGCACATTCTGTATTTTCTCCTTACGTTTCACAGTTGCTTCTCCTGAAAGGAACGTGGATGGCAAAAGAAGTTACACTATGTCCGTGTATCCTTGGCCATTTTTGTCCAGGGAGCTCAGAGAGTCAAAGGCAGAGCCAGCCTTGAGAAGGCAATGCAATGCATTTGTGGACTCTCCTTCATTACTATTTTTATTCTTATAAATTAAAACTTAAGTACCACAAGACAGTAACTCTAACACCATGGCTCCTCACAATATGGCAATTACTGAAATGGTTTCTTTCCCATTATGCAGCCAAAAAGCAGTGAGGTCATGAGGTAGGCAGCAAGAGAAAACAATATTTAATTTGTTCTAGAAGGGTGCCGTGGGAATAAAAATATTTGCCTTTTCCCCTGAGGTTTAAATACATGGACACAACCAAAAAATGCAGGAGTGATGCCGTACACCCAACAAGCCCACACTTCACAGCCTAATTAAATCATTTTAATCTAATGAATATAAGCAACGAAATAAATTGGCACAGCAGTGAGTCAGGGAGCGAATCCATTTGAGGCAACTGCAGAGCTGGCGCTGCCTTGTCGGGACACGCAGAGCCTTTCCGCTCACTTTCAAGTGACGCCCTATCTGCACTTTGGCCCCAGATGAGTAGGCCTGAGAAAACGGCTTTCTCTGGCAGTCTCCCAAAGGGGACTGGACCTCCTGCGCACCTTCACCTTTTGCCTGGTGAAACCTGGGTTTGAGCAGCCAGAGAATGCTGGTGAATGTACACCAGGTTAAGTGTGTTTCCCAGGGCTGTGGGTGTAGGGGTTTCCACCAGCCGGCCTGGAGTTTGGTGCTATTAACACACTATTTGTAAAGACGAATGCCAGGTTCCCTGGTCTTGGTAGTGGCAGATGGAAAACAGTTCATGGTATTATTTTGTGTTGTTTTGACATGAGATCAAAGATGAGCTGCATTCCTTCTCAAGAGAGTGCGGGCTGTTTTGGAAATATTTCAAGAATAATTGTTTTAGCTTCTCCTATTTCATTTGCGCTTCCTTTAGAACTACCTTCTTTGCTTCCTGCTCCTGCTATAGGAATAAGAAAGAGACACAGAGGTAAAAATACTAAAATAAGTTAACAACAAAAATAGGCGAGTGCATTTTAACATGGAAAAAGTAAATTTAGAATAATTCCGATGATTATGGGCTGACAATTGGGTTCTACTGCTTGGTGATCTGGGCAAGCACAGTTTCTCATCTGTGCTGTAGGGATAATCTGACTCAGTGAGATAGCTGATGAAAAGTGCAAATCGAGCTGATCTTCAAGGAAGATCAGTTTCCTTGGCTGAGAGGTGCCTACTCCTTTTGTGATGGACACCCCTTACTTTCTAGATGTCTCTGTGGCAGGGGATTCCCATCTTGTCACTTAGGCAGGAAAGTCCCTTATTATTATGTGGGTTGCAGGGGTGTGGGAAGATTTCTCTTCTTACTGCTGTGGCAGTGAGGGTTAGGGGAGTCCCTTTTCACCCCTTTAATATTGATAGAAAAGGGGGAAATGTGCAAAAAGTCGCTTTAGGACAGTGTGGTTCAGAGGGTGATGGGAGTGGAGACAAACTATTGTTGCCATCAGTTTTGTGCTTCTGGAGGTGGGAGTGGTGGTCTATTTCTAATACATATTTCACTATGGGCTGACCCCCACCCCTCTTCACTGTCTTCCCAGAAATCTTTTAAAATCTGTAATGTCAACACTGTGCTGGGTTCTTACTCCTATTCCTCTGTTCTACTTTTTGGCCATGGCTCTTAAATTTTACTTGCAGGATATGCCAATAATGTGGAAACCTATTTTTAGCTAAGGGAGACTTTGAGAAGCTCTGCTCAATCCTCTCATATAGTAAGCAGAATGGTTACAACTCACCCTTGTGGAGATTGCTGCTTAGTGGGAAGAATTGGGTATGTGGACACAACCGTGATGGAGGAAAAGTCTTTGGGCAGCCTTGGTACTTCTGAGAGGAGATGCAGAGTTGGCTGTTGGATTCAAATTGTTAATGTTTAGAAGTTAACTATAGGCAAGATATACAGCCTTTGAAGCTGTTGGCATGGGTTTAGTGATTGAATCCGGAGGAGCTAATGACATCACCAGGGGAGAAAGTGGAGAGCCGTGGTTTGCAACCTTGGCTGCAAATAAAAAAGCTTTGGGAATCCTACCTCTGGAGTTTGTGATTTAAAAATAGGGATAGGTTGCAATCTGGGCATCGGGATTTTAAAAAGCTCCTTAGGTGATTTTTATATGCAGCCAGCTTGAGAATCACTGTTCTACCTTTCCCTCTCCTCCCCCTTTCTCCTCTCATGTTACCTCAGTGCTTCTCGACTTGAGCTGTGCATTGAGGTCTCCTGGGGAGATTTTGAAAGTCTAGTTGTCCATGCTATGCCCAAGACCAATCAAATAGGAATTTCTAGGGATGGAACTCAGGCATCAGTAAATTTTGAGACTGGGGGATTGCACTGTGCAGCCCACGCTGAGAAGATGCCACAGAAGGAGAGGTTGTGGGTATCAAGTAGAGACTGAGTTAGCGAAGCCAGTGGAGAGGTAGGCTGAGGCAGACTTGCTTCATTAGGCATTTGGTATCATTGGAAACTTCGATACAAAAATTAAGGATAGTGTCTCCTTCCTGATTTTAAAGAGAATGTCTCCAACATTTCATGGTAATAGATACTATGCTTCTAGTCTGTCCTGCATTCACCAAGAGTTTATATTTGTTGAGTTTTATCAGATGCATCTACTAAAATGGTCATATTGTTTTCTTTTTTTAATCTGTTAATGTACTGAATTACATTCGATTTTCAAGTATTGAACTATCCTCGCATTCCTTAAAATGCAGTGTTAAAAGCCATTTGATCACAGTATATTGTCTTTTATCTATAGTGTTCCATTTAACTTCGCTAGTATTTTGTTTAAGGCTTTTGCATCTTTATTCATGAGTTAGAAACCTGAAAGTTACCCTTCTCCTCATGTCTGAGTGCTTTTAGTATCAGGACAATTCTGTTTGTGAAAAATGAACTTTGTAGCATATTTCCTCTTTTTCTATTTCCTGGAACATATTGCATAAAACAGAGTACTTTTTTTCTTTCAAAGTTTGGGAGAATTTTTGTGTAAAGCCATCTGAGCCTAGTGTTCTCATTGTGAGGATATTTTAAAATATTGCTTTAATTTTCTTAAAAGTTATAACACTATTCATGCTTTGCATTTTTGCTTAAAACAATTTCAGGGAGTTGTATTTTTCTACTTCCAAACCTCTCTTATTTTTGCATCTATTTCAGAAATCTTTTCAGCAAGTTACTTGCTATCTCCATTTTTCCAGTTAACACCAACTCTCAACACACTGAAAGGTGGTTTCTGCTTCCTCTGAAGTTGTTTTGACGTGGGTAGAAACAGGTCTCCACGATGCCAGCTCAAATGGTTCTTTTTAGTTCCTTGTTTCTTGTGACCTTTCTGTTTTATTTTGAGAGTGTTTACTAGTCACTTCTTTCTGAAACTTTCTACTCTTTGTCCTCTGTAACAATACTCTTTTCTCATCTCCTCCTACCTCTTTGGTTATCTTCTAAAAATCTAATTCATAAGTTCCTTCCTCTTTGTCTTTCTGATCCTTTCATTCTATGTAATCTTCTCAGATAATCTTATCTACTCTTATGTTTTAAACATCATCCAAGAGGTAGATCCAGGTTTCGTCGGTTCTGAAGCTTATCCAATTTTGGGGTCTCTGTTTAAGAAAAAAATAAAAAATTATTAGGTACAGGGCCTCACTTTGGAAGTATGGGGCATGAAACTTAAGCTTCATTAAAATAACTGTAAATGTGTCTCTGTCTTCACATATAGATAGATAGTCCCAATTGGTATATCTTCTTTGACCTCTTTCCTAAACTTAATATTCATAAGTTAAATTACTTATAGGACTTACCTGTCCCACCGTGGAACTTAAGATGTCTTACAGCGTGGAGGTTTTAAAACATGGCCCCCAAATTATTTGACACCCCTTCCATTGAGAAGTGGGGTTTATGTCCTTGTCTTTGAGTCTGAGCTTTGTGACTGCTCGACCAATAGAATACAGTGGAAGTGGCCTAGTGCCAAGTTCTGGGCCCAGGCCTTAGGAAGCTGACTGCTTCCACTGGTCATTTTTTAGGATATTTGCTTTTGGAATTCTGTTACCTTTTTGTGAAAAAGTCAAGCAACCTCATGAAAGCTCACAGAGGTCCCAGCAGGCAGCTGGCACCAACTTGCAGGCATGTGAGGGAGCCACCTTGGAAGTGCATCCTCCTGCTCCCAGTCAAGTTGTCCGTCCATTCAATACCACATGACACACAGATGAAATTTCCCCACTGAGTTGTTTCCAAATGGTAGATTGGTGAGGTAAAAAAAGGATCGTGATGTTAAAACCTTGGGTTTGGGGATGGTTTGGTACACAGCAGTAGGTAGCTAGAGCATGCCGACTCCTTCCCCTGTATGCTCAATCTTAATTGACCATGGTATCAGTGATGCTGTCACCCACATATGACATGAACATTAATTCTAAGTTTTCCATATTCCCTCCTCTCTTATATTCACTTAATCACCAGGCTATATAGTTTCAGAGTTTACCTCTCAGCTATTTCTTTCATCTACTTCCTTTTTTGCATCTCTTTGTTTGCAATGCCCTCTATGATATTTTGCAGGAGACTGTAAATATATTCCAGCCGCCATCTTTGCCCTGCTCAGAATCCACTCCTGTGCTGCCACAAAAACTTTCACAAAAGAAAGTCTAACCATGATGCTTCTCTGCTTAACCTTTTGATGCAATAAACAGAAGATAATTAAAGACAGGGTGAAATTACTACATTTTTCAACTTAAGAGAGCCTTGAGTTTGCAGATTTAAAAATCACAACACTAACTCATAGATATATTCTTATTAAACTTCCTTTAGGCATCTTAATCTCCATCCTGCCCTCAACCCTATCTCCATCCAACAGCTACAACAATGACAATATTTTACCAACACTGGATTAAAAAACAAGCTTCCTTGGATTTCCAATCTGCCATTGGAAAAAAAGGAAAAACAATAGAACAATGTCTGTGGGGTTTTAGGGGTATAGTTGGTAGTCCAAAAACATTTTTTAAAGAGATTTTATTATTGATTTTTTTAGAGAGAGGGGAAGGGAGGGAGAAAGAGAGTAACATCGATGTGACAGAGAAACATCGATTGGTTGTCTCTTGTATGTATTCCAATGGGGTACTGAACATACAATCCAGGCTTGTGCCTTGACTGGGAATCGAACAGGCAATGTTTTGCTTTGCAGGATGATACCCAACCAGCTGAGCCACATCAGTCAGGTCTCGTTAGTAAAAAAAAATTCTAAATTATAGTTTATTGTTTATGCTATCACAGTTGTCCCAGTTTCCCCCCCTTTACCCTCCTCTACCTAGCCCCCCTACCCTACTCCCTCAGGCAATCCTTACACCATTGTCCATGTCCGTGGATCATGAGTATCTATTCTTTGGCTACTCTCTTTCCCACAATCTACTTTACATCACCATGACTATTCTGTGAGTATCAATTTGTACTTCTTTATCCCTTCTCCCATTTTTTCCCATCTCCCCAACCTCCCTTCCCATCTGGCAACCATCAAAACATTCTCTGTATCTATGATTCTGTTTCTGTTCTGCTTGTTTGTTTATATATTTTTAGAATCAATTGTTAACAGATATGTATTTATTGCCATTTTATGTTCATATTTTTGATCTTCTTCTTAAAGAAGACCCTTTGACATTTCATACAATATTGGTTTGGTGATGATGAACTAACACCTTTAGCTTTTTCTTTTCTGGGAAGCTTGCTATTTGGCCTTTGATTTTAAATGATAGCTGTGCTGGGTAGAGTAATCTTGGTTGTAGGTCCTAGTTTTTCATCACTTTGAATATTTCTCGCCAATCCCTTCTAGCCTGCAAAGTTTCTTCAGAGAAGTTAGCTGACAGTCTTATGGGAGCTCCTTGTAGTTAACTGCCTTTCTCTTGCTGCTTTTAATATTCTCTTTGTCTTTAAACTTTTGCATTTTATGTTATGTCTTGGTGTGGACCTCTTTGGGTTCATATTCTTTGTGACTGTTTGTGTTTCCTGGACTTCCATGTTATTTCCTTCACCAAGTTAGGAAAGTTTTCTGTCATTATTTTTTCAAATGCATTTCAAATTTCTTGCTCTTTCTCTTCTCCTTCCATCACCCCCATAATGCAAAATTTTGGTAGGCTTGAAGTTGTCCCAGAGCCTCCTTATATTATCCTCACTTTTTGGATTTTTTTTCTTCTTACTGTTCTGATTGGTTGATTTTGCTTTCTTATATTCCAAATTAATGATATGATTCTTGGTTTCATCCACTCTACTGTTGATGCCCTGTAAATTGTTCTTTATTTCAATTCTTGTATCCTTCGTTTCTGACTGGATTTTTTTTTAATGCTATTGAGGTCCTAAGTTTTTTGAGAATCCTTATGACCAGTGTTTTGAACTCTGCATCTGGTAGATTGCTTGTGTCCCGTTTGTTTACTTCTTTTCTAGAGTTTTGTTCTGTTCTTTCATTTGGGACATGTTACTTTGTCTCCTCATTTTGGCAGCCTCCTTATGTTTGTTTCTATGTATTTCGTAGAGCTGCTATGTCTTCCAGGCTTGGTAGGGTGGCCTAATGTAGTAGGTGCCCTGTAGAGTTCAGTGGCACAGCCTCTCCTATCACCCAAACTTAGTGCTCAAGGTGTGCCCACCATGTGGGCTGTGTACACTCTCCTGTTGTAGTTGAGCCTTGAATGCGATTGGCACTTTCAAGGTCAGCTACCAACTGTGTTCTGTCTAGGGGTCACACAGCATAAGCTACAAAGTGATCTACAGATGGCTGCTACTTGTGCTGGGCTTACAGGTGCCCAGAGTGGCCAAGGTGTGAATCAAGGTCAACTGCTGCCAGTGCTGGGCCTGTGGCAACTTACATACACACTGAGAGGTACAGGGCTTGCTGAAACCAGATGCTGCTTGTTTAAGAGAATTTAGGAAAATCTGAGGCATGGGCCAAGACAAGTCATTCATGTGGTGAAGCCCCTAGAAACAGCTTGGGTGGGCCTCAAAATTGAGTGGGGCAAGGCCTCAGGGAATCACCAGGGTGGGACAAACAGTGTCAGCTGGGTTGATGGAGTCTCAGATATGGTGCCCACCTGCTGGCTCTGTGGCTCTGTGGGGGTGCAGGGGAGGGAAGGGCTTGGAAAAGGAACAGTGGCCTCTGCCAGCACTTCTGTCTGGGAGAAAGCTGCCCCCCAGCTCTTGACCTGATGCTGGACAATTCCATTTCTCCCCACATGTCTCTGATGTCTTTCAGTCTTCTGCCCCCACACTGGAGCTCAGAGGGAGTGAGTACAAGTAAGTTGTGTGCTGTAGCTTTAAGAACAGCCTGGGACTCCAGAAGTTTGTCTTCCATAGCCTCAGTCCCCACTGGTTTTTACAGCCAGAAGTTATGGGGAATTTTCTTCCTGGCATTGGAGCTCTGGGCTGCAAGGCCTGGTGTGGGGCCCTTTGTTCCCCAGATATCCCTCCTGATTTTTATCTGTCACATGTGGGCGTGGGACCAGCCTGTTCTGCATTTCCACCCCTCCTGCCAGTCTCGATGGTTTCTTCTTTAATTCTGTAATTGGTTTCTTCTTTAATTTTGTGGTTGTAGGACTTCCATTCAGCTTGATTTCTGATGGTTCTGAATGATTGTTGTTCTGTAGCTTAGTTGTAATTTTGATGTGGTTGTGTGAGGAGGCGAGCCATGTTTACCTATGCAGCTATATGATCCTCAATATTATTTGTAGTCTATCGTGTCCTATTCACAGTGAAACTTTCTATGCCCAGTTATGTCAAGAGATTGGATAATACTGCAGTAGCTGCTATACTGTTGTAATAGTAAATAAAGTAGCATTAGCTAATACTTTTCAAATATCTAATAGTTCAGCAATATTATAGGATCAATTGACTTCTGAAGGCTAGTTTGAGGGAACTAAGTACTATTTTAAAATCTTTTTTCAATGAGAAAATTTATGTCCAACTTCTGTGCATTTAACTTAACAAACAGTTTTTGGAGCATAATGTGAAAATATCTGAAGTAATTTGTCTTTCTCTCACACAAATAGTTGCTTGACTTTGAATATCTTTTAGCCAAAGTTCATACTTCTGATGTTTAAAGGGTACATCTATTTATGAGAATGCTGAATGTTGTTTTTCTGAAAAACATGCCTTTTATTCTTGCCACTTCTTGAACTCAGTAAAATTTGAAGATCAGATTCTGAGTCTGTTTCTAAAGTGGCACCCAAGAATTGGCTTTAGTTTGACATCAATTGGCATTTTTGTTTCTTTTTAGGTTGCCTTAGGTCTGAATTATTATAGCAAATGACTCTCCTATATCAACAGGAGGTATGTACGGAGACTTAGAAAATGGTAAATTTAATATTCTAGTATTTGATAAAGACTTTAATACCTGGAATACAAAATAACAGGGATGTATAGTACCAGTGACTTTTGTAGCATCACATTTAAATACAGGGATATTTAGGTATTACACTTTCAGAGTAGCTTGCAAGGAATTGCAATACTTAAATAATTTTACTTTGGGGGATATTTTAGCTGTTTTGCTTTTTTCACAGGTTGTTAGTTACCACAGAAATGGTTAGGTTGAAGGGAGTGTATGTGTTCGCAGGTGATGTAATTCTAACCCAAATTCCACATCCAAAATGGTTATTTTAATTCAGAAATAATTTTACCATCTAATCTGGTAACAAGTTTAACAGGCAGGAGCCAGTGGAGGTAGGAAGGTAGGTAAGAGTTATTGTATGTAAATGGGTCATAGATTGGACTTTGCTTTTTATCATTATTTTCTGTTTTAAAATTCTTCCTTTTCATAAGTCTGGGAGAAAGAGAAAAGGAAAACAAGTTGTTTCTTGCTGTACGTCCTTAAAAGAAATATGGGAAGTTGTGAAAGCCAGTGTATGCTTTTCTAAGGACTCAAGTTACTAGAAAACTTGAGAAAGTTTGGTTTTTGGATCACTTTGTGTTTATTCTCCATTGAACAGACGAAAGAAGAGAAAGGTTGAAAGAACTGTGTCAAATATCAAATGATCATGTTGTTCAGGTGTTGGGTTGAAAGTGGCTAGAAGAACTGTGTATTCAGCAACACAGCTCCCAGAGTTAGGCACTGGTCCCATTCCCCGCCTCCCCCCCAACCCCTCCCCCACACCCACTTTTTAGTCCCAGGTCTTGAAAGGGGAGGACAGGAATCTGGGCAAGGAAGCACCAGGCAGGATGGATTATGCAAATAAAGGAAGATCTCACCCTACAACTTAATTTGGTTTCAACATAACCACAATAAAACCTCAAGACTTAGAAAACCTGAGATTTCTCATCAGGCCTCTGGTCTGTGGTCCCTGTTTCTGAGCAGCCTGGAGAAAATCCTGAAGTTCTAACATTATTTTGGTAAGTCCCCATGGTCACCTTTGTATCATGGTGTGGCTAAATAAAACATGAGTGTCGGAGAGTGTTCTGGGTCTGTCAGCTATGGCTTTGCATTAATTATCATCATTATCACCTAACTGACTTTTTTTAGGTCTTCTAGAACCAAGGCACACACAAAGTAGCTTATAGTTGAAAGCTATGAAGCCAGTAAGGTATTTATATGAATCTCACTCCCTTTAACCTCAGCTAATTATGTCAGCAAATATTTTGCTTAGCTGTTTGTTAACACATTCTAGGGTTACCTTTGAAGGTTATCTAACATCTGCCAAATGTTAAGGTTAATCTGATATCATCATCTTGGAGCTTTGGCCCAGATCCTACCCGATGACCTTGTGCTGATATATTTCTGCTAACACTGGACTTTCTGGGTCCAGAAGGTTTAAGTAACTGATTAGGAAATCTCAAAAACCTTCTTGACCATGAAGTACTCCTTAAAACTATTGAATGGATCGAGTAAAATTGATTAGATAAAATTCCTCTGGTTGTAATTTTATTGATACACAGTTCACAATTATCCAGAGAAGTGCTAAGCAAATTCGTGTTTCACTGTGTTTACTTAAAAAAAAAAAAGAAAGGCTTAACCTAAGTCAGCTGTGGCTTGAACTCTCTTCCAAGCAGCACAGTAAATGGGGTTCTGCTTGGCTGAGGAAATGTAATACAATTGTAGGCAGGGAGCTATAATTTTGGATATCCAGTTATCAGGGTGAGAGGGAACCTGTATTATATCTATGCCATGCTATGAACTATTGCAACACATTTTCCTTATTTAAAGAGGCAACATTCATTTTAATTGGGCTAGAGAGTGCCAAGAGTGTCCTGGATCTAGGTCAGGGTGAAGCGGGGTGTGTAAAAGCTGCTGATTTCCTTATGGGGCACATACTCTGTGCCTTGGCATTATGAGATTTACAAATATTTCCTCTAAAATTTCTACTAATGCAGGCATAATTAGCCTTATTTTACAGATCAAGATGCTTCCTGGAAAAGAAAGGGGGAAGGACAGAATCCTGAATATGTAAAATCACTTCCTAAAATGACTGTGAAGAAAATTACTGAATTAACTGGAAGCCATGTGCTAGCAGTGACTAGATCACATTTCCTGAATCAAAAAGTGTAGGGCTTGACATAAAGGGAAAAAGAGTGTTTTTGCATACCAGTGGTTGAGATTTGTGAAATTAGTTCCCACTACATATGTCCCTTTATGTATCTTTACCTTGTCTAGTAAGCTCATTAATACTCAGTGAGTATCTGCCATGCACATGGCATCTTCCTAAAGTAAGGGCTGCCATTATTTGTTCATAATCAAATAATTCTCAGGTTCTTTCTCTTGCCACCGCTGTCTGGGAACTCCTATTCATGCTTCATCTCCTCTTTGCCTCCCTCCCTAAGTGCAAGAATCAGACATTAACCAACCCTGCTGTAAAGTTCTGCCTGTAGTACACGTATCATAAAACTTAACCTACCAACTGTGTGTATTTGTTAATATGCCGATCCCTTCCTGCTGGGCTGTGAGGCTGAATTCCACGCTGCAGGGACTGGTTCCTCTTTCCCTCTTTCCTATCCTCCACGGCCAGCCACCACTCCACAACACTCATTCCCGGATGGGGGTTACAACAGCCTGGCTCTCAGTAGCCCTTCATTAAGTTTGCTCAGTACATGTATTACTGTACGCCAGTGAAGCAGAAAGCTATTCTCTTTCAAAGTCACTCACAACAATAAGAAGTGTGACTAACCGAGCACTTGCTGCCTCACACTTTACATGCATTATCTAATTTAATCTTACTGCAACTCTGCTATGTTGGCATTATTTCACTGGATCCTTCATTTACAAGACCAGGCTCAGAGATATTAGGTACCAAGCCCAGTATCACTGAGTTAGTGAGTAATGGAATAGGAAACAAAACCTATTCTGCCTGGCTCTGAAGTTGTGTTTATTCCACTAAGTTATACAGAGTATCATTTAAAAAACAAAACAAAACAAAAATATACCAAAATCTACATCTTACAATGTCATGTGTTTACTTCTTTACATTTCTTTTAACAATATATGATAGAGTATTATACAAACATTGACTTTCCCAGCTCTGGGTGCCTGCTGCCTGTTAATATTCAGGTGGAGAGGAATTTCCTCAATAACCTTCCAGTGGAATGATACATTCAGCATCCACCAAGTTTAGCATGCTAAAGAGGAGAGCACAAAGCAGAATGAGTCAGACAGAGAAAGACAAGTACCGTATGATTTCACTTATATGTGGAATCTAATGAACACAATAAATGAAGAAGCAAAAAAAGTAACATAGATACAGAGAGCAAATGGCTGGCTGCCATATTTGGGGGTGGGGAGGGGACTAGGTGACAATGGTGAAGGGATTAACATGTACAAATCAGCAGTTACAAAATAGTCAATGGGGATGTAAAGTACAGAATAGGGAATGTAGTCAGTAATATTGTAACAACTATAATAGTGTCAGCTGGGTAAAAGACTTACTGGGATAAACATTTTGTAATTTATATAAATACCTAATTGCTATGTTGTACACTTGAAACTAATATAGTATTCTATGTCAACTGTAATTAAAAAAAATTAAAAAATAAATGAAAAAGAGGAGCACATACTCATGTCTGGAATGTCCTTAGAGCTTGAGGCTTTAGGCTCAAGAGAGTCCAGGAAAATGCCCAAGTGCCTGGGCAACATGACAGCAGGCAGAGCAACTAGGTTTATTCTGATAAACTGCATCCTTGAAAATCCGAGGTGCTGCTCAGTCTCTCAATAGAAGGAGATATGCAACCTGGAAGATAAACACAGAAGACAGAATGCCTGTGTGTGAGAATTCCTTCGGATGGAGGATATTAACTCAGGGGGATTGTGAGCTCCCCTTTGGATAAAAAATCTCTCCAGGGCAGGAATGGTGTGTTTCCATGTAATCCCTGGCTCATAGTGTGGAGTGTTCACTGGATCTGCTCAGTAAGTTTTTGTTGATGAAGCACTATTTATTGTCACATGCATCAGCTGGAGTCATATCCCCAAAGGAAATATTGTCATAAAAAATAGATTACCCCACATTTGAAAACAAGGTGTCCTGCTCAGCAAGGTTGAGGGAAAGGATTTTTATCTGCATAAAAATCTAGACATCATCTGTTAAAGAGACTGACAGTATGGAGGGGAAGCAGCATGGCTCTATTAATAGTTAGTGAAATGGCAGGGCATGCACGCTGTAGAATTATTCCATATGGTGTGAGGGGAGCAGGCATCTTTTATTACCACAGCTTCCCCAATAACTCAGCTGATAGCCTTGTAGCAAAGGGCTGCCAGCAGCACACTGCAAAGTGACTAAAGCCTCACAGCACAGTGAACTGTTAGGCTGTATTCATGCTCTGCCCAGAGAGCAGGAAAATCCCATTTCTAATGTCATCGCATCCATGCGTTGTCCCGTACATGTGATGTGTAGTCTACCACCTGAGCGTTCACAGCTGAAATCAGAGGGACTGGGTATATGCCTGAAGGCAGGGAAGGAAATACAAAGAGAACCACAATTTCTCATAGGCCAGCCATAAAAGATCACTTGCTTGTCAAATTTATTAATCTATGTGGCTTAACACATTCTTTGGACAAAAAAAAAATGCTTAAGTGTCTTGGAAGCACTGAGTAAAGGATCAGCTTTTTTAAAGTCAAGAATGTGAAGGTCATTGCAGATATATGACAATGTGAAATGTTAGTTTTGCTTCAGTAGCTATACATAGTAATGAAGAAATCATTTGAAAACAAGACAAGAAGTTTTCAGCATTATTGATATTCTCACCCTTGATAGATAATATCTGTTAATAATTTGGTGAATATATTTGTGGACTCATGAAAATGGACTCATGCTGTGAATAATGTTTTATAACACCTTTTTTTTCACTTATAAACATTGGAAACAATTCTCTGTGACTATATTTTTAAATTAATTATTTAAATAAAATTACATATGAAAATACACATATTGTATCACATCAAGGCATATATTTTAACATCATTTTTAATGTCCACATAGTATTCCATTCAATGGGAATATCAGAATTATTTAATGAGTATTTTGTTTTTAGAAATACGAGATTTCCCCACATTTCACCTCACTATTATAAACTGCAAAACAATATCAATGGACATATATCTTGATAGTAAACTATTTTTATATCTAACTTATTTCCTTAAGATTACTTACTAAAATTGGAATTACTGGGTTAAATGAGAAGAGCTTTCTAAAGCCTAGTCTCACTGTTTCCAGAGTGGTACTTCCAACTCTACTCCTACCCACAGGGCGTGGGTGTGTATACAGAAGGCGTGGTGTTTCATTTAGAAGTTGCAAACCGTTTTCTTTCTCCAGAAATTATGTATATTTCTTCAAGCATAAATTGCCTGAATAAGTCCTTTGATTTTTTTCTACTGGGGTATTTGCCTTTGCTTTAATTTACAAAATCTCTTTATGTAGTAATTAATACATTTTTTTATCTGACATAGGGGAAGGAATTTTCATCTTGTCATTTGCCTTTGATATGTGCATATGTGTGCAGCCGATCTGACCATTTGTGGATTCTGCATCTGCACACTTGCTATTCACCAAAATTTACTTGTGGCATTTTGTGGGCACTTGTGTTCATGCACAGAGTAGTGAAAATTTGATTTCACGCAACCTGATGATTACCAGCTGAGGTCCAAAAAGGTAATCCTCTACGTTCTGTAAACAAGTATCCTTTTCAGAGTTTACTTAGTGTCCTGTTTTTCACATTTTTTGTGCTTTTTGATAGTGATTTCACTGTTTAAAATACTTCCCAAGTATAGTGCTGAAGTGCTGTCTAGTAGTGTTCCTAAGCACAGGAAGACTGATGTGCCTCACCTAGAAAAATGTACTAGGTAAGCTTCAATCAGGCATGAGGTATGGTAGTTGTTGGCTCTAAGTTTAATGTTGATGAACCAACATTAGAATTAAATTCAGAGTCTTCAAACAGAAATACATAAAGTAAGTTTATATATTGACTGTATAAAAACGCTGGGGTCAGGGGCTTGCAGAAACCATGGGAGTGATGTCTCCCAGGAGTAATGCTTCAGTATTTGCTAGCTGGGTGTTCACAGTGCCATCGCAGAACATAGCTACAGCACATAATAAGAATTGAGTACATATGTATGCATAATATTTCTGTGTATATATATTTTTGTTTTTATTATTGCTATTTTCATTTTTATTGAATTTATTGGGGTGACATTGGTTAAAAAAATTAAATTGGTTTCAAGTATGCAATTCCATAATACATCTTCTGTATGTTGTGCTGTGTGTCACTACCCAAAATCGAGTCACCAACTATCCCCCCTTACCCTCTTCTACCTGCCCCCACATCTGTTCAATTTTCCAAACACCATTTATCGAATACACTGTCTTTACTCCATTGTATGTTCTTGCCTCCTTTGTTAAATATTAATTGACCATAAATGCATGAGTTTATTTCTGGGTTCTCTATTCTGTTCCATTGATTTTGTGTCTGTTTTCAAGACAGTACAATGCTGTTTTGATATTATGGCCTTATACTATAGTTTGATATCAGGTAGTGGGATGCCTTCAACTTTGTTCTTCTTTCTCAAGATTGCTATGACTATTTGGGGTCTTTTGTGGTTCAATATGCATTTTTGAAATATTTGTTCTAGTTCTGTGAAATATGCCATTGGTATTTTGATAGGCATTGCGTTGAATCTGCAGATTGCTTTGGGTAGTATGGACATTTTAATGATGCTAATTCTTCTTATCCATGAACATTGTATATGCTTCCACTTATTTGTATCTCTTTCAATTTCTTTCTTCAGTGTCTTATAGTTTTCTAAATAGAAGTCTTTTATATCCTTAGTTATATTTATTCTTAGGTATTTTATTTTTTAGATACAATTATAAATGGGATTGTTTTCTTAATTTCCTTTTCTGATAGTTCATTACTGTTAAAAATGCTACAAAAAAGAAAATAAATTATAGGTGAATATACCTGATGAACATAGATGCTAAAATCCTTAATAAAATATTAGCAACTTAGATCCAGCAATATATTGAAAAGATCACACACCATGATCAAGTGGGATTTACTCCAGGGATGCAAGATTGCTACAATATCTGCAAATCAATACATGTGATATACAACATAAACAAAATAAAGGATAAAATCACATGATCATATCAATAGAGGTAGAAAAAAACATTTGATAAAATTCAGCACCCATTTATGATAAGAACTCTCAGTAAAGTGGGAATAGAGGAACATACTTCAACATAACAAAGGCCATATTTGATAAACTCACAGGCTGTAAACTCACAGCCAACATTATACTCAACATCATATTCAACTTAAGGGAAACTAGAAGTGTTTCCCTTAATATCAGAAATAAGACAGGGATGTCTGCTTTCACCACTCTTATTCAACATAGTACTGGAAGTCCTAGCCATAACAATCAGACAAGAAGAAATAAAAGGCATCCACATTGGAAAGGGAAAAGTAAAACTCTCATTATTTGCATACAACATAATACTGTATATAGAGAACCCTACAGATTCCACCAAAAAACTACTAGAACTGATACATGAATTCAGTAAAGTAGCAGGATACAAAAGTAAGTATCCAGGAATCAGTAGCGTTTTTGTTATTTTCTTCTTTACAGTTAGATATTTATGGATTTTATTAAGTCAAATATTTCATTCTGTTCTTTATGGATTATGCCTTGGTGTTGTGCTTCATATTGGGAGAGTGTTCTTTACTCTTCATATTTTCCATGGGGTGGGACTTCCACTGGAGTAACACACTTGGCCTCTCTTTGGACTTACACCTACCTGAGTGGTAAATTTGGGGGAAGGAATAAGCTCCTTTATCCTTCTCCTTGAATCTGTCCCCTTTCTGCAAATAGCACACGTCCTCTGATCTTTGTCATCTTGGGTGGTCCTCCAAAGGGAATGCCTGTACATGCTTATCAGTGCTTGTAACTGAGAAAGTCAAGTTCTGGGATACAGTATTAGCAGATCCATTGTCATTGTTGACTTAAGCTATGTTTCTGATATCTGCTTTATTGTTGAAAATATTCATTGTCTCTCTGACTTGTGGGCCTATCTCTCAATTTGTTACAAACTAAGGAGGCAAAAGAAGGGTTGTTTTTATAGTAGCCATCTTTACTTAAAAAGTCCCTTTTCACTTTAAAAATGATATAAATATTCATATATGGCTTCTTCTAGTTCTTCTTTGCCTTATATTATTTATTCTCAACTTTTTGTTTTAAGGTAGATGGCATTTCTATTGGATATCCCGGTTTCTTAGTAAGGCATGCCACCTGGGCAAAAAGGAGCAGACCCTCTTAGCCCCGCACATATCTGGGGGCAGCAAGGGCAGTTTTTCTCCTGTTCCTACCAGCCCTTTATTCTGAGATCTGAGCACAGTGCTCATTTACTTTGGCTTCTTATCAGACAGAATTTTAACTCTTGATTCGTGAAGCGTTCGACACCCATCCTGTTCTGACATGGCCACTGTTTCTTATTCCCATTGGCTCTGTTCTTTGAAAGTCATGCTCCTCACTCTTCTTTCCTTTAACAATACTCCTTAGATCTTAGGTGTTTGACTCAGCTTTGAGCCAAAATGTAGTGATTTTGTTCAAACTTAGTCTCAGAGTTCCAGGTATTCATTTTCAAAGACCCTGTTATGGTCATTGATTTTTCACCCTTAAGTGTCACCACTCATTGCCACCTGTGTGCTGGGTGGCTGCCTCATACAAGCCTCGTGTGTGAATCCTCTTGCTTATTAAATCTGCCACTGACCTAACAACAACAACAACAAAAAAAAATCAGAAGGGGTGAATCAAACAATTAAAATCAGAACTTTTCATCTCTTACCAGATGTGTAAACTGCCATATTAACCTTTAAGACTAAGTTTCATTGTCTATAAAATGGTGATAATAATAATAAAAATTGTCTCAATAAATGAAAGAATATTGGCAGTGTAGCTAGCATAGTGCTTGGAGATACGAGAAGCTTGATAAATTTTGGTTAAATGTGTGTTTTATTCTGTTTTCTTCCTTTCTACATTGGGTGAGGTGTGAGTTATAATCTTTTGGCATGTTCACAGAATAAACAATCTCTGTCTTATTCTGTTTTTTTTTAAAGATTTATTTATTTATTTTTAGAGAGGGAAGGGAGGGAGCTAGAGAGAGAGAGAGGAACATCAATGTGTGGTTGCTGGGGGTCATGGTCTACAACCCAGGCATGTACCCTGATTGGGAATTGAACCTGCAACACTTTGGTTCACAGCCTGCGCTCTTATTCTGTTCTTTAAACCACTAAAAGGAGCAAGAAACTATAACTCCTCCAAGGATCCTGTAAGAAACAGTTGAACCTTGATCATCTGGTTTTGGAAGGTGTGTGATCTTGTGTCATCAACTCTTATAAAAGTTCGCAGTGCCTTTGGTCAAGACTCTCCTTTGGTTTGATGAGGGGTGTCCAATCTTTTGGTGGTTCTGGGCCACACTCAAAGAAGAAGAGTTTTCTTGGGCCACATATTAAATACACAGACACAAATGAAAACTGATGAGCAAAAAAACGATTTTAAGTAAATTTATGATTTTGTGTTGGGCCATATTCATAGCCATCCTGGGCCGCATGTGGCCTGTGGGCTACGGGTTGGATGCCCCTGCTTCACTGACATCCCCTACCTGCTATATCCCAGCATTGTGCCTGAGATACAGCATTTAAGACCCAGTTTCAGTGGCATCTTTACACAGCCATTCCTTCTTTTCTCCATCAAGTAGACAGGCTACTTCCTCCTCTGTGCCCCCTTGGCACCCCATAGTGTGTCTCACATAGGACCTGCTATATGTATGGCCTGAGATCCTTATTTGTTATTGTAATCTTTCTTTTCTTTGGTGCCCCAAGATCTAGCACAGCATTCGGCACGTAGTAAGTGTTTAATAACTGTCTGGTGAAGGTATGAGTAATGAATGGTGAGAGAGAGAGTAGTTGTGATGGATGTCACCGCCACAGAAAATGTCCCACATGCTGTCTATGGAGTGCTGTAGGGTGCCAGACCCTATAGCACTCAACCCTTAACCTTCAGATAAGGGTTTGAACACCTGCTTCTTTGTTTTCTGCAGAGATAATCATGTGACTGAGTAAGGTTGAGAGGTGACTGGAATATTTGCTAAACTAAAATGCTTCAGCTGAAGTTTCAAGTGGCTGCTTGTCTTCAGAAGCAGATTGGGATAAATAAACCTAATTTGTGTAATATACATGAAGCTCTCGTGGTGGTGCAAGAGTGGGCGCATAACGTCATGTGTACATTTTCCCCGGGCATATTAAGTGAATATTAAACTTGGTTTATTGAAAAGGCCTCAGAAACATTAATGTGTCTTTGAAAATTAAAACCTTTAAAGTATTTTCTTAGTCTTTTGTATAGTTAAGATGTTCATCATTTCAATGATCTGTCTCATTTTAAAATTAAGGAAAGCAACTGATTGAATAAATAGATAAATTGGGAAAAAGAGACAAATCTCTCTTATAGTCTAATTCCTGGATATTCCCCCCCCGCACGTAGTATACGTAGACACTTCCCTCTCCAGGACATTCCACCCACCACCACACTTGACTATGGGTTGGACTTAGTGACCCTCTTCTGAAGAATAACCAAGGGGACGGGGAGAATTGTAAACCTAGAAAGGAGAAACTTGGCAAGCACTACCTTAATGTGCTAAGGATGAAGGCTAATGTCATTGTTGGCATTGTAAGGATGTCAGATACCCCTGATATGAAACAACAAGAAGGGCACTTCAGGCACTTTACCTCTGTGTTATATGTTCCAAAAACATACAACCTTAGTCTAATCTCCTGAGAAACTAAAGAGAAACTCTAACTGGAGGACATGCTGCAGGGTATTGACTAGTACTTAAGATAGTCACGGTGGTGAAAAACAAGGAAAGACTGAGAAACGCCACAGCTCAGGAGAGACTGGGGAGACATACAATGCAATGTGGCACCATAGGTTGGAGCCTGGAACAAGATAGAGGACAGTCACACAAAAACTGGTGGAATTCCGGTAAAGTCTGGAGGTTAGTCAATGGCCATCTATCAAAGTCAGTTTCTTAGTTTTGACAAATGTACCATAGTAATGTAAGATGTAAAATATGGGGACGCTGGACAAGGGGCATAATGGGAACTGTATTACCTTGGCTACCTTTCTGTAAGTCAAAAATGATCCTAAAAGAGTCTATTTAAAAATAACGAGGGAAGCAGATCTTACAATCACTTTATTTCTTGCTTAAACCCATAGCCAAATGACAGAAACACTTACAGAGGCACATAGGGACAAATGAGCCTGTGTGAATTGCTTTGTACTGGGAAATTCCTGCTGTATAAATATTACAAATTAACTCCTATTGTACCAAAAACTTTCCAAGGGAAAGCATTCAATTAGGAAAAAAAAAAGTGAGAAGAAAATATGCACATTTTCCAGGTTATGTAATCTATGCTGGCACTTTTATAAGATAAAGGTAAATTTCTCCAAATGGCAAGACACAAGACAATGGTTGGTAAGTCTGTCCTGCCTTTCAAAGCGCTGTCATCTGGCTTTTGAAAGGCTTTAGTTGTTACTTTCCTTGATCTAACAATACAGGCTTTGGTAATCTGCAAGCACAATAGGTTAGATAACCCCTTTATTAGTCAACAAGTGCCATATATTTTTTTGCCAAACAGTAACATTTTTTATATGTATTGTGGGGGAAAAAGAATGGTAGACAGTTCTCTGGCAATCTACCGTGGCTTGAGAGAGAAAAGGTGAATTTTCCTGTGCACAGACTAAAAGCACTCTTTGCCCAAATCACCATTCTTGAACTGTGATTAGGCAGAGAATGAAATTTTACAATGTTTACCTCTTTGATTTTTTCATTTTCAGTGCAGCATCAGCTCAGTCTACATATCAGTTTTCATCCTTAAATGCGCGTGAAGGCAAACCCGGGGCTTTGCAGAGAGCTCTAATTGCTGTATGATTTGATGATACTGTGCAGTGAAGCTGTGCTAGTTAATTGTTTTCCTGACTGAATTTCCATCTCTTTTTTCCCCCTGCCCCCATTCTGCCCGAAGGAGCCTATAAAGCAAAAAATAAACAAACAAAAATCTCTCAGAAGCATAGTTTGCAAGGGTAGCAGCCTCGTCATAATATGGGCGATAATGATGATGGATAATTGTAATCCTTAAGTGGTTTCAGCTTATGATTATTAGGGAAGGAAGCAAAGTGAGGATGGGTGTGTGGAAGAAAAATATGGTTTACTCTGCTTGAATTGCCTTTTCCAGCATTTAAACAATAGAATGAGAAAGCCATCTCTCTGCCTCTCTTGCTAGATTCTGTTCTAGTGTTGGTATGCGGCTCTGGGTTATAGTCCATTGGTACCTTGTACGAGCATGATTCCTGGAGGAAAATTCATGGAAACAAATGAGATATTTGATTAACCACTTTAAATAATGATCGATTACTATGGCTTCCCCTACACTGCCTTATTCATACTAATCAATAGCTTAGGTGATACATAAACAACAACTTTCTGTAATGAATAATTGCATTATATAATGCTAGTTACACTTAGAAATTGCTATTTTATTGCATATTTCACTCATAAAATATAGTGCCAAACAGTAATTGAGATTGAGTTAGAGTCACGTAATGCTTTGTTTCCCAAGCCAGTCCAGGAATTGTTTTCCTCTGAACACCTTCAGAAAGAGATCCCCTGGGTAATAATAGCAAAGCAGGGAGAAAAGAAAAAGGGTCCAAATGAGGTTGGAGGAGGTGAAGGGGAGGAAAGAAAATAAAAAGCTTGATGTGGCAGGTTTCCTCTTCTGGATCCCAGGAAACCATTTTAATAGAAATGGGCGGGAGTCAAAGAAGAGCCAATTGGAAAGTCTGATAAGCAGGCCCTGTGTCCTCAGGAGAGCAAAATGTCTCAGACAATAAGATGGGAGATTTATTTTGAAGAAACAAAATGTGCTGTTTCCCTCTCCCTGGTGTTTCTAAAGCCCTCACTCAGCTTGACAGGGGAATGTAAGCTCCAGTTAGCTCTAGTCACTTCAGGAACATCACCAGCTGCTTTGAGACTACGTGTCTACTGGCTATGAATCAATTATCTCGATGCCCTCATCTCCAAGGATAAACACATTCCCCCGTTCCTCAGATAATTCCATCATCTGTACAAAAAATGAAGATCTCCCAGGTGGCTAGAAGCAGACAGGGGAAAATGGAGCTGCATTCCATTAGTTTTATAATTGGAAGGTGTAGCCTCATCCCAAAGCAGAGAGTGATAAACAATACTTCTTGCAGCACAGTTATCTGGAAGGGCAATATTTTCTGTTGAAAAATACGTAGTGACTGTATTTTGAATCTTCTTTCGAAGCTCCAGTAAATGTGCTTTCAAAATTGTAGTTCAAAATATAAATGGGAAAATAAGATTTACGTGGAAGAGGAAAGAATCAAATAAAGTGCAACTGGTAGACAAGGGAGAGAAAACCTGGAACTGCTTCTGCAAAACTTTAATTTGTGTGGTGTTGGGAGAATTGCTCTTCCTTTCCTGGAGTATCTGATTGTGTCCTGAAAGCCAACCAGAGTGACAGAACTCCGATTCCAGCTCCTCAACATTACTGTGCATAGTTTTGTCCACAGTTTTTCTTTTCGCTAACTTGGAATGAACTCTCATTTTTTGCTCTTCATTAAATTTGCCTCCTCTTCACTGTCAGCTCAAATCATACCTCTGCTTTAGCAAACCCTACTCTCAGTGTTCTCTTCTTTCCTTTGAACTTTTATCACTAATGCCAAATGCTTTGATTATAAGCATTCTTTGATTTTTAATAAATGGGTCGTCTTTCCAACTAAAGAGTAAGTTCTTTGAGGACAGCATTCAGGTCATGGTTTCTTTCCTGGATTCACCAATTGTCACAGAGATGAACTCATGGGTGATGATTAATAAATAGGTGTTAGTTCATTGATTGATTCAGAAACATGAAGGTATTCTCCAGATATTTACAATCTAGCATAGGACATTTTCTTTTTTCTTTTTTTTTTTTAATTTGAAAATCTAATTGTCATCATTTTTTGAGGTTCCTATATTTTTATTTATTTATATAATTTAATTTTTCAGATCATTTTGAGGTAATGGAACTGTGGTAGTGGGTATACATATGTGTCAAAATTCATCAAATTGTTCAGTTAAAATGAATGTGTTTCATTATATCTAAATTAACCTCAATAAAATTGGTTTAAAAAATTTTATTTTTCAGTTATAGTTGACGTACAATTTTATATTAGTTTCAGCTGTACACCCCAGTGATTAGACATTATATAACTTACTAAGTGATCATCCCAATAAATTTTGTATCCATCTGACACTATACACAATTATTGGAATATTAGTGACTATATTCCCTGTGCTGTACTTTACATCCCCATGACTATTTTGTAACAATCAATTTGTACTTCTTAATCCCTTCACCTTTTTTACCCATCCCCCAATCCTACTCCCCTCTGACTACCGACAAAATTTTTTCTGTATCCACGAGTCTGTTTCTGTTCTGCTTGTTCATTTTTTGTTTTTAAATTCAGTTGTCGATAGATATGTATTTATTGCCATTTTATTGATCATATTTTTTATCTTTTTTTCTTCTTAGAGAAGACCCTTTTATAACATTTCGTATAATACTGGTTTGGTGGTGATGACCTTCTTTAGTTTCTTCTTGTCTGGGGAGCTCTATCTGTCCTTCTGTTCTAAATGATAGCTTTGCTGGGTAATCTTGGTTGCAGGTCCTTGCTTTTCATCACTTTGAATATTTCTTGCCCCTCCTTTGTAGCCTATAAAGTTTCTGTTGAGAAATCAGCTGAATAGGCTTATGGGAGCTGCCCTGTATATAATTAACTGATTTTCTCTTGCTGCTTTTAAGACTCTCTCTTTATCTTTAACCATTGGCATTTTAATTATGGTGCATCTTGGTGTGGACCTCTCTAGGCTCATACTGTTTGGGATTCTTTGAGCTTACTGGACTTGTATGTCTATTTCCTTCCTCAGGTAAGTTTTCTGTCATTATTGTTTTTTTCAAATAGGTTTTTAATTGCTTGCTTACTTTCTGTCTTCTCCTTCCAGTATCTCCATGGTGTGAAGGGTGCATGAGACACTCTTTATGCTATTCTCATTTTTTTAATTCTTTTTTTCTTTTTGCTGTTCTGGTTAGGTATTTTTTTGTTTCCTTATATTCCAAATCACTGATTTGATCCACTGCTTCATACACTCAACTGTTGATTCTCTATAATGTATTCTTCATTTCAGTTAGTGTATTCTTCATTTCTGACTGGTTCTTTGTGTTTTCTGGTTCCATTTTTATGTTTCCTATCTCTTCGTCGATGTTCTCATTGAGATAATTGAGGACCCTTACATCCAGTGCTTTGAACTCTGAATCTGATTGAATGCACGTGTCCATCTTGCTTAGTGCCTTCTCTGGAGTTTGTTCTTTCATTTGGTACACGTCTCTTTGTCTCCTCATTTTGGCAGCCTCCCTGTGTTGGTTTCTATGTATTTGGTGGAGAGGTTATGTATCCTGGGTTTGGTAGAGTGGCCTTATGTAGTAGGTTTCCCATAGGGATCAGTAGCACAGACTCCTCAGTCACCCAAGCTGGGTGTTCCAGGTGCATCCCCCCACCCTCATGTGGGCTGTGCACACCCTTCTGTTGTAGTGGAGCCTTGATTGTTGCTGGCACATTGATGAAAGGGAGACACACAGACTGGCTCACATGTGCAGGGGTGGACCCCCAGAGCAGGACTTACTTCGGTAGGGTTCTGTTGCTTGCTGAGTCTGCCACTTGGATGTGTTACTTATGGAGGTGGTTGGGTGGTGCTTCAATGTGATCTGAAGCTATCTACTGGTTGTGCTGGCTCTGGTACTTCCTGAGTTGTAGGTCAAGGTCTGCCACCTATGTTCTACTATGGCCACCTGACATGAGCTACAAAGTGATCTTCAGATACTTGCTACTTATGCTGGGCTTGGAGATATCCAGAAGAGGCCAAGCTGCAAATCAAGGCTGGCTGCTGCTAGTGCTAGGCTTGGGGCCACTTAGTGAGAGATATGAGGCATGCTGAGGCCAGCTGCTGCTTGTTTGTGAGATTTTAGGAGGTCTGAAGCATAAGCCAAGACCAGTCATTTGTATGGAAAAGTTTCTTGAAACAGCTTGAGTGGGTTTGAAGGCTGGATGAGATGGGGGCATCGTCTCAGGGATCTCCAAGGTGGGGCAAACAGTATGAGCCAGGTTGATGAAGACTCAGATATGGCACCCACCTGCCAGCTCTGTTGGGGAGGGTGGCTCAGAAGAGGAACAACGGCCTCTGTTGGCACTTTTGTCTGACAGAAAGCTGTCCCCTCAGCTCTCACCCTGATGCCAGACAATTTAGTTTTTCCTTGTGTGTCCCTTATTCATTTTAAGCTGCTGCCCCAGTTCTGGAGCTCAGAGGGATTGAACCCAAGTAAGTGTGTGCATGAACCCTTAACATGAACTGTCTGGGACTCCAGAAGTCCTCTGTCTCACTCACCAATGGTCCCTGCTTGTTTTTAAAGTCAGAAGTTATGGGACTTCTCTTTCTGGTACTGTAATCCTGGGCTGGAGGGTCTGGTGTGGGTTTGGGACCCCTTGCTCCTTAAGGGGGACCTACACAGCTAAGATATCTCTCCAGATTTTTATGTGCCACATGTGGGTGTGGGCCTAGCCTATTCCATTCTCTGCCCTTCCTACCAGTCTCAATATGGCTTCTTCTTTAAATCTCTAGTTGTAGGGCTTCAATTCAGGTAGATTTCAGGTGACTATGAATAATCATTGTTCTGTGGTTTAGTTGTAATTTTTGATGTGGTTGTGTGAAGGATTTGAGTACTGCATTTACCTATGCCACTATCTTGACTGGAAGCCTTAATTGTTTTCTTTAAGCAATTCATAAATTGAGTAACATTCCATCTAGGAGGTAGAAGGGTGCTCCAAGCATAAGACATTTTCTTCTGACATGTATAGTCATTTAGGAAAAGCACTGGAATGATCATGCATTATTAAGCTCCAGATCATTGCCCAGGTGAGGGGCAATGTGCTTAATTAGTCTGTCAATCAGGATCCAACAGGGAGAACCTGAAACAGAATTTAGAATGTTTTGCTTCTACAGGCTGAGTAAGGTCCTAACAAGACTTCCTCTCATATGATTCCTCTTCAGCCAAATTACCTTCCTCTTGGACATTCCTTTCCTCACTGACCATTTGGAACAGACTAATTAACCTGGCTTTGCTAGGGCTTTATTATTGGGTCTACAACTAAAGGTTTGAATGACTTGAATAGGGGTAGCTTTGGGAACATTTGGGGGTCCTAGAAAGTGAAATAACACTGATCTGTCGACCTGGGATAAAACCTGGTACCCAAAAGTATAATTATGATTTGGAGCTACCAACAAAGCAAACCGATGCAAAACCATGGCTCCATCTTGCATATATATAATCATGTCTTGCAGGACACTGCAGCCCAGAATTATGGATTCAGAAGTGTTTGGGTTATGCTAATAGGAGTTTCAGGTTGAAGCCTTTACCAGTCTCACAAGTAGAAACCCAGTCCTCCGAAGTTCTTTCTCATTTACAGGGTTCCCAGGGTGGTTTAAATGCCTTTGGGGGAGCATTATTGTTCCTCTTCTTGCTAACATGAGGTCATCACTCACCCTTTCCATCCAAATCATCACTTTGCTAGTTGCTGTGTTGGTACTACTTCCATTGATCAGAGGGTCCCCACAGGCACTACCTTGTTGATCAAGTCTTTCAAGTCCTCTGATTTGGGATTCAGGAATTTGAGTAGGTGTCATGCATCTCTTTCAATTCATTAAAAAAAAGACGCCTGAGTTCTGTCTGGGTGGCTCAGTTGGTTAGAGCATTGTCCTGAGATATGCCAAAGTGTGGGTTTGATCTCGGGTCAGGGCACATACAAGAAGGAACCAATGAATGCATAAATAAGTGGAACAACAAAATGGAAGTTTCTCTCTCTTAAATCAATTTTAAAAAAGATAACTGATTTATTGACTATTATTCATTCAGCATTTCATTCCTGAAGAGATTAGAGGCACTGTACTAAGTCAAGGAAAAGATATACAATAAAGAACTGTGAAAATCAGGATCACAGGAGAATACAGGTAGGAAACCAATACAGCAAAGAATGAGCAATGTATACCAAAAGGCATATTATAGGTATATGGTCCTGGAGAGTTTCTGGATGGGGGATATAAATTTGGTTTAACAATTCCTAGAAGCCATAACAAAGATGGAAACCAAAGAGGAACAGAATTTACTGTGTTCGTGTTTGTAAACAAAGTGACTAGGAGAATACAGCTTTTCCTGATACTGAGAGTAACAGGAAATGTTTCCCCATGGGTATTGGTAAAAAGGATACTGTGTCAAGGTAGTGGATGATGCCTTCAACAGCATCTTTGTGTTAGATTTGTTTTGTCCTTCAGTGTTACATTATAATGTCCTTCAATGTCAAGCTGATAGCTGTACAGCTTACTAGTGTTCTTGCTTGATCCAAGGCTGAAATTTGAAATGTCTGGGGGAACTGACAGATTTGCATACTCTCCAGACACCCTTCCATCAGTATTATTTTGGGCAAGTGCTTCCTACCTCTCTTAACTCCTAAGAGTCTAGTGAGTGGTTAAGCACGCAGACTCTGGGATCATTCAGACTCTGGATTCAAATCCCAGCTTTACTACTATGACCCTGAGTTTCTTCATCATGGAAAAGGATAATGCATTTCTTGTAGAGATGTTATCAGTACAATATGAGATAATGTATATAAAGTGCTGAGCATTGGGAGTGCTCAATAAGTATGACCCATTAAGATTAGACCACAGAATGGCTTTACAGTCTCAGCTCAGACCCTTTCAGGGAGATATATTTCACCCTTTTTATTTGCCTCTCTTTTTTCCCCTCAGGCATAAGAAGAGAATCAGGATGCCACTATAAGACACTGACTCCTCTTGCTGACATCCAACTAGGGTCCCTAGACTGAGCTCATGGGCTTTGACCCTTTATCTCCTCAGGATGGATACCTTCTCCATTTGGCACCCACAGCAGCATTTAAGGGACAGCCCTATTTCCCTCTTCGTTTGGAGAATTTTCAGACTTGAGTTTTTCAATTCCAATGTACCTCTTCATTCTGCATGAAGTTTACCAGTTTATTTTGTAAAGAAATCTCTGGTTAGTCTGCCTTGACCTATCAATATTCCTGAGAGGGGCACTAAGAGTAACTCCTCTTTTGAGACACTTGATATTTATGAATTGGTAGACTGCACCAGGGCCAGAGATGGCATGTGAGCCCCCTGTGTTCAGTGAACACAGCATTGTACAATATAATGAATGGGACTGCTTTCCAGTCATGTGCTCTCTAAGTTCCACTATTCCCACTATGGGTTGCATTCATGCTTTTGGTAAGAGCAGAGCCATGTTAGAGTTGTGGCATGAGGAAAAGTCAGCATAACACTGATCCTGTCTTTATAGAAGATTTTGCTCAAAATAGATAGATTGGTACATTGATTTTGCTTTATTAAAATATTATTTATCTTGATGACAATTTATTTTTTGTATCCCCCTAAGTTTTACATCCAAGGCCAACACCTCACTCTCCTCACCCCACATCCTGGCCCTCTGTGCTGATCCAGTGATTTGTTACTGGCCTGGTTCTTGAAGATATTTGACCTCTGATCTCTAGGGCTGTTGTTCTCAGATGCAGGCCCGTGATAAAAATTTCACACAGTTGTGAGACATAAGAAAATGAAGAACAATGTGTTAAGTCTGTTGACAAGCTAATTTGAAATAACAGTGACATGCCTTTCTTAGTCTTTTTGAGTTGAAATACAAATTATTAAAAAACCCAGAACCTGCAAAAATGATCATTTATTAAAAGTAATGATGCTAATAGATTAGTAGCTTTTAAACATATACTTATTGAACAAAATAAAAATGTGGTGAGTCAATTAAAAAAATTAACTGTTCTAGGAAATCCTACATATATATGGACCTCTGCTGTAGGTCCTTGATTGTCCCTCAAATCCTAGGACAGGTTAGAAGTAGTGACTAGGGGTAGTAACCGGAAGTCTGTGGCAGTAAGTAAGAGGTGAGGAAGGTGGCTGAGAGGAAACTAGGCACATGCTAGGGATAATGGATGCAGCTGGATGACAGCCTCCACTGTGTTCAACCAGTTCAGGCTCCCATGAATGCAGAGGCCCAGAAGCAGGTGCCAGGATATGAAAGCAGGTCGAAACCCAGAGCAAACATGGGGCTGCCGTAGTGCAGGGGAGCATATGTGCACATGAACATGGGCTCAGAGAATTCTGTTAGAGGTCTGGTTGTCTTCTGATTGACTTGTATTCCTGCTCTTTCTTCGTCGTGCTTCCTAAGCACCAAGCTGCAATCTCAGAGAGATTTTTCTTAGGAGAAGAAAGGTATTTTCTAGTTTATCTAATGAACTGGTAAAACCAAGAAGAATAAGAATGCATTGAATATGAAACTGTTTCTGAAAAGCTAGAGCTACAGGCTCCCATTAGAGTCATGAAAAGAAGCCTAACTTCCCGTAGTAGGAAGCAGACAAATGGTACTCACTAAGGAGCATGATAGTCTGGGAATGTAGATTAGTTTAGCTTTGTAAAAGTAGAGATTTTGTTTTTCTTATTATTGCTTATTATCTTTTTTTTTTCTTTTTAGTTGAAGAGGAGTTTGAAGTTGGAATGAGATGACTCGAGGTAAGTTTTGGCTTTTTCATTTGCTTTGGTAGTTGCCTTACTTCAGTGAAGTCACTGTTTTCCCTGAGGCCTTGTCTTCCTCACCTGTGAAAAGAAGGAGTTGAACTGTATTAGATGTTTTGAATTCCAAAATGTTATGATTTATTTTAATTTTTATGATGACCTGGAGGGAACGCATACACGCTCCTACAAAGCATTTCTTGTCACCCCCTCTCAAGTTCAGAGAAATGCCCTGGATGGGCACCGCCTGTAGGGGAGTTTCCATCTCCAGTCTGAAAACGTTTCCATGAAGCCTCTTACAGTGCTGAGTTCTCTGAGACTATAAGGAGGCTATTGAACTTTGGGCCTTCATCTGCTACATCTGTAAGACACTGTGTTTTTATTCCTGTATCACAATCTTAACATTCTCCAGATGAAAAAAATTAACAATTTGTTTTATTTGCTAACATGAATGCTAACAAAGAAATAGAGCTAGGGACTGTAGAAGTAGGATTCACTTAGGAGGCTAGACACAACAGTATCACTCCTCCCAGGCAAATCTTGTCCACTCCATGAACCGAGGCACCTGGAATTGCACTATTTATTCTTTGGATGAGGCGTTTCTCTATCTCTTCGGGCTGCCCTTTGACCAGGTATATCTTGATGTTTTTGTTTTTCTTCCTTTACCAGTCAGGGTGGTCTTATTCCCATGTGTATCCAATCACATGTGCGTGGCACTCTTTTTCCAAAGTGCTCCTGCTCTCCGGCATGTCTAGCCCACTCTGCTGAGCAGTGAGGCAGCATCCAGCTGACCCAGAAACCCAGCTCTGAGACTATGGAAATTTTATATTGAAGAGCCTCAAAAGTTCCAAGGGCCATAAAGTTTTCAGATAAAAAGGACTCTCAAGAGGGGCTATTCAGGCAGCATATAATTCTTTAATTTGATTTTGAAGTGATCACTAACATTTGAATAGGTCTGCTCTAGTTGCTTTGGGAAAGAGAATCAACATCATATAGTCTTTGCCCACCTTGAGCTGACACCTTAGAAAACAGAATTCTCAGCACTAACTTTATATCATATTGCTGTTTTTATTTTTTAAAGAAGCTATCTATTTTAAGACTATATTTTCTCTACTCAGTCTTTTTCTCAGTGATAAGATGGGGGTGGAAAAAATAGTTACACTTGAACATAATATCTTATTTCCTAGAGACAGCTGATTGCCAATTAAGCAGAAGTACTGTGAAATAGCAGGTGGGTATTTACCCACAAACAATAGGGAACTGAAGAGCATAGAAGGGCCCTGGGAAAGAAGTTGTTATTGTCAGTAAAACAATGATTAGTAACTTGGGTTGTCTTCATGCAATGATTTTATCCCCATATTTAGCTGAAAAGTCCTGACCTGTCCTTTTCCAACTCTTCCTGTATTTAAAGTGAAACTACTCACATTCCTGCTCATACATTTACCTTGGATGCTTGGGAACAGCTGGTGGGTCAGGACATCTCTGATATTTTCATCCTTCCTTGATCCCAGGTTACTTCCTCTCTGAACCATCTCTGACTCTCCAGGCAGTTTGCCATTTCATTTCTCTGCTTCCTCACTCTGCACTTATTTCTATCATGGTGCTGATTTTAAAACATGGTAATTATTTGTGTGTGTGTGTCCGTCTCCTTGACTGTTATATCTTTAGGAGTAGAGAATCTTTCAAGTGGAAGGTTCTCAATAAATGTTTGTTGGATGAATGAATCAATACCTGAAAGATGAATGAATGATGGAGGAGAACAGTCTCTTCATTAGCAGTTGCCTTTCTGAGCCACTGTCCATCACCATCAGAGCCAGGGTGGTCACTCCAGCTCAGCATTGCTGAAGAGCTGCTCTGCCCCATGCTCTACACTGAGGTTTTTGTTGCAAAGCTTTAGTTGCAAGCCTTTTTTTCAGTTTAAAGAGATGGTAAACACCCCTGCAGCCCTCTCATTTAGCAATCCACGGGACATGGCCAGCTGGTCTGACACAACATCGGCCTTTAGTGAGGCTTGGTCACATCTGTACTGTGGCTTCAGGCAGAACATTCATGAAAGCTGCTCACCTTGAGCCCTTAAGCCATGGATGAGGGAGGTGGCTTAGGCAGAAGAAAGAGCTGGCTTTTGCAGCTGGCCCCAAGGAAGTTAGAAGCTCATAATTAAAATAGTACCTAACAGACACTCATTAAATATTTTAGGATGAGAGACTGAATGAATCCCAAAGCCAGACAACTGACCTCCTCCTATACCAAAGCAAACTTTCATTCTCTCCCACATAGCACTTTAGGCAAAGAGGCATCATGTTGCCTTTTGCTGGCTTCTTTGCTGCTGTTATTAACTAAACATAAGTAAATAAATATGTAAACAAATAAACCACAACAACAAAACTGCTGCCCAATTTGCTTGAGATAATATAGGCTCCAATGTAGCTTACATGGTTAAAGATATTGGGTAAGGAGGTGGCTTGGGAGCCAGAGTTTACTATGTAATTTCCCCTAAGCCACACTCTCTCTGGAGTGCTTCTTTTGGACTTGACTCCTGGGCAGGTAAATCTTAGAGAAGGTTAGCTTCACACCTCTGAATGGGTTTAGAGAATGAGTGATGCAGAGATGGCTGTTTTTTTTTTTGTTTTTTTGTTTTTTTTTTGTCTCGTGTCTCACTAGGTAAGGATAATGTGCAGGTAAGAAGGGAACACAGAGGAAGCATCACTAGCATGAGGTAGGCTTAGCCCAGGTCCTGGAATGGCTTTAGACTTTGGAACAGTGCTTCTGTTCCAAGTTCTTTTTCTGCAGAAAACAACTCCTGTAAACATGAGTGTCCTCTGGCTGTTTTCAGCTCAAGGTTTAGGAATTTTCTTAAATTTGATATTTTTAAAAAAGCAGTTCTCTTTACTATTTGATGAGAATGGCATGTTTAATTAAGAAATAAAAAAAGCTTTTCTTATTTGTGTTAGGCCCTGAAGATCACCAAATAAGAGGGAGAAAATGTTGCCTTGGGATTAGTAACTTTGCAGATTTTGACATTAGGTTGACTTGTGGATGGATTGGCTCATTTATTGAGAGCCTATGTACAAAGGAGTAGTCAGGAAATGGGGACAGAGAAAGGGGTTGGACTTGGACTCAGCCCTCAAGGAGCCTATTGTGTAGTACAGCAGGTGGAACATGGATGTAAGTGGATATTTTAGCAAGGGCCAAAGATACAGACATAAATCACCACGGACTTACAGAGAGAGGGAGCAAAGCTCTGGGTGGGGAAAGACAGGGATTGGCCATAGAAGATGTGGGCCTTGAAGAAAGGGTAGAGATGGTGGGGAAGATTTTCCATGACAAAGTGAGAGAGCAAGGAGTCATGTTTTCATTTGGCTTGAGTACAGAATGTTTGACAAGTGTGGGGGTGGGGAGAGAGAGGGAAAGAGAGAAAGAGAAACAGAAACAGAAATAGAGAAAGAGAGAATCCTAGGGTCATGGAATCAGAACCACTAGATTAAGTTACCTCAAAGCCCATCTTATTTCAGTCCTTTTAGTTATATGAGAAAATAAGTATGTTTTTCATTTATGTTGGTTTGAGTTGGGATTTCTGCTAGTTGTTACAGAAATTATCCTAACTGATGGTAAAATTTTATTGGAAAGAGGGGTTGGAGCCAGGGTGGTGAGGAATTTAGACAATATTTCAAAGGCAGTATGGAGCCATTTAAGGTTTTTCAGCTGAGGAATGAAGTAATGAAAACTTTAAGAAGATTCCACACAGCAGTATCTTCACCAATATATCTTCCAGGTCAAAGGTTACAAAGGAAAGGATAAACAAATGGGACTACATCAAATTAAAAAGCTTCTGCATGCCTAAAAAAATTGGCAAAATGAAAAGTGATATGCTTTCCCAACTATATGGGAAAGCGTATTTACCAATAATACCTTACACAAGGATTTGATCTCCAAAATATATAAAGAACTCATACAACAACACCAGGAAGACAAACAGCCCAATTGAAAAATGGGAAGGGCCTGAACAGATGCTTTTCCAAGGGGGACATACAGAGGGCCCATAGATATATGAAAGGATGCTCAACAAACATCACTAGCCACCAGAGAGATGCATATTAAAATCACAACAAGATACTGCTTCACACCAATCAGAATGGACATCATTAACAAATCAACAAACAACAAGTGCTGGCAAGGATGTGGAGAAAAGGGAACCTTAGTGCACTGTTGGTAGGAATACCGACTGGTACAGCCATTGTGGAAAACAGTATGGAATTTCCTCAAAAAACTAAAGATGGAGCTGCCTTTTGATCTGGTGAAACAACAATTAAAAAAACCTATGCTCTCCAATATTCATAGCAGTGTTTTTTCAATAGCTGAGTGCTGGAGACAGCCTAAGTGCCCATCAGTAAATGAATGGATAAAAAAAACTATGGTACATTTACACAGTGGAATACTACAAAGCAGAAAGAAAGAAGGAACTTCTACCCTTTGCAACAGCACAGATGGAACTGGAGAATATTATGCTGAGTGAAATAAGCCAGGCAGTGAAAGACAAATACTATATGATCTCACTTATGAGTGGAACCTAATGAACAAAATAAATGAGCAAAATAGAACCAGAGACATGGAAATAAAGAACAAACTGACAGTGACCAGAGGAGAGAGATAATGGGGGAAAGAAAGGGAAGATTCTGGTCAAGGAACATATATAAAGGACCCATGGTAATGGACAATAGGGTGCGCACTGACTCAGGGGGGTGAGGCAAGGGGAGAGCAATGGAAGGGTGGGGAAGGATTGGGACAACTGTAATAGAACAATAATAAACAAAAAGAAAAAATAGTCTAACAATGTTGAATTTCCAGATTGATAACTCTTCTGTGGTTATGTACTACAATATTTTTGTCTTTTGGAAATGCAGACTGAAATGTTCAAGGGTAACAGTACCTGATTTAAATAACTTACTTTTAAATGGTTTAGAAATAAAAGTGTGTGTGTGTGTGTGTGTGTGTGTGTGTGTAAAGAGAGGAGGGACTGACACTATCAATGTTAAAGAAAATGAGGCAAAATTAACAATTGGGAGACATAAAGAGTGTAAGATAGTTTTTTGTACCATTCTTGCAAAAAATATTAAACTTTAAGAAGATTAATCTGGCAGGTGTATACAGGATGATAGAGGAGAGGAAAGAGTACACATAAGAAGGTCATATATTCACTATAGTAAAAGTCTCAACATGTGGAATTACAGTGATTAGGTAATCTAGTGTTCATCTTAAGTCAACTGGAAATCTGCATATTAAAATATAAAATCAATCTCTATGTAGCTAGGGAGAAATTCTAGATAAGCAAGCTCCCATTTGGTCCTTAAATTGATTTCTATGGTATAGTTTTTGTTTGCCCTGTTCTAATCAGATCTACGTATTTTTAGTTAGCCTGTGCTAACTAAAGGTGGAAAGGATGAACTATGCTAGCAGGCTGCTATGTGCAATAGACATCCCTTCCTAAATCAGCAGTTTGGGATTTACAGAAGTTTCTAGGTAGACCTCTAACACCTGTGGTATTCATCATAGAATATTCACAAGAGTATTGAAAACAAACAAATGATAAATCCCAGAGTATCTGACAACTGGGGCCCAATTCTGCCACTTATTCTGTGATGTTGAAAAAATTAATTTACTTTCTTAAGCCTCAGTTTTGCTAACTGTAAAATGGAGATGGTATAATATCCATTTAGAAGGTTTTTGTGAAGATCAGTGAGACAATACATGTAAACATAGCAGACTCCAAAAAATTTAGTTGCGTTTGTAGTTGCTACTTGTTTTACTTGCCAAGAGACTTGAAATAAGAGTAAACATCTGTTCCCTTAGGAGGCATGAGGTCTATTAGCCTGTCTAGATTGGTGATTTTCATTGTGTATCAGATACCAATTTAGTAAGCATTGACAAAACAAACATTTCATATCTAATTTTAAAAGGGCAAACAAAAGAAATAGGCAACTATAAAGATACATTTTGGATATTTAAAATTCAAAGGACTTTGACCTTTAATTTTTGTTGACTCACAGATATGACATGAAAAAAGTTATTGAGATTTTAAAAAATTGTAGTAATGAATTGCAGTGGGGAAATTATGGCTTTTGAAGAGTGACAATTCAAAAGAGAAGTGTGGAATTTTGATAATATCTGTGAGTGTTCTCTGTGGTTATATGCTAGAAAGTGACATGCTATGTTCTCCCAAGTTTGTTTTAACCTAACGAGTTGTAAAAGCAATATTTTCTATTCTAGGATGAGAAAGAGATGTAGGATGGAGACCATTCCTGGCTGGGCCATCTTGAGGACTTCACTAATAATGCCTAACTCTAATTATCTAGGCCTGTTCAGTCTGGCTTTGTGTTTAAACTTTTTATTTTGAAATAATTTTAGACATAGAAAAATTACAAAAATAATAGAGAGTTCTCATATACTTTCTGTTCGGTTTCCTTTAATGCTATGTCTATCACAACCACTTACAATAATTGAAGCTAAGAAATTAATAGTGGGACAATTTTATAAGCTTATCTGCTGACTTTATTGGCATTTCCCCAGTTCCTCCAGCAGTGTCCTTTAGTTGCTGTAGGACCCAATCTAGGACATCACATGACACTTAGTGTCATGTCTTCTTTGTCTTTTCTAATCTGTGACAGTTTCTTGGACTTTTCTTGTCTTTCATGATCTTGAAACTCTTGAGGATAACTTGTCAGTATTTTATAGACTGTCATTCAATTTGAATTTGTAGGATGTATTTTCATGGTGAGATGAAAGTTCTGCTTTTTGGGGGCAAGAATACCACAAAGGTATTCTTCTCATATAGGGCATCATTTCAGGGGGTCCATGATGTTGATGTGTCTCTTTGCTGGTAACGGTAATAACCTTAGTCCAGACATCTTCATTGTAAAGGTGCTATCTCACCCTTGGTGAGTAATAATTAGCTTGAGGGAGGTTTTTTGAGACTATACAAACATTCTCCTTGGACTTTGACCCGTAAGTTTTAGCACCATTGGTGGGTCTTCACAGCAATGATTTTCTATTCCCCTCACCCCTGTACATTATTAGTTTAAGTTCTTATGTGAGGAATCATCTTGATTTTTCATAATCATCTGATGAAATTTACCTATGATTTCCCAAGGAGATTTTGCACTTTAAAACTGACCTTACCATGATTTTTTTTTCTTTTTGCTTATTGTAAGCACAATACAGATTCAATATAAAAGCCAAAGATAATACAAGTTAAAAAAATCTATAATTCTCCTAGAGACAACCATCTTAATATCTTAGAGTCTGTATATGTTTCAATATATTTTTCTTTGCAGATATATGCATACATAAAGAAAAAGTGGCTCATGCTGTGTGTGCTCATTTGTAAATCTGCTTCTTTGGCTCACAAACACATTGTGAACATTTTTCTATAGCAATAGATACATTTCCATAGCATTTTTAAGGGACAACATAATAGTCATTTCATGGATGTGTCAAAATTTATGAACCATTTATTATTAGATATTTTTATTGCATTTTAGCTTTTCCCTTTTTCAGACAATGGTGTGGTGACCACCCGTGTGCCGTCATCTTTATGCAGAGAACACAGTGTGGATCAAGGACAGCAGCAACGTCTATTGACCTCGCACGTCTTGCCAGGTGTGCCGGTGCTGAGCGTTTACATGCCTGAGCTCATTTTATCCTCACAGCAACCTTCTGTGATAGTTCTTACCACAACCCTCATTTAACATCCTGGGAAGTTGAAGTTCACGTTCAGTAATTTGTCCAAAGTTTCATTCACTTAGTAAATGGTATTAGGACTTAGGACTTAGGTACTCAGGTTCTGTTGACACAAAGGAGACGCTCTTAAACATGACACTGCACTCATTAAATTACTGTCTTGCAATGCAGTGTACGGGTGATCTATTGTAGAACTGTATACCTTAGACCTATGTAATTTTATTAACCAATGTAACCCCAATAAATTCAAAATAAGTAAGTAAAGAAATAAAAATGACTGCCATAAGTAAATTCTAAAACTGGAATTTCTGGTTAAGAAGATTCACATTTTAAAGACTTTTGGTGCATAGCATCTAACTGCCTTCAGAAAAGCAGCCTAAGTTCACATTTTACTCTCAATGCCGGGTAGGTATGTGCTTGTTTCGCTGGCACAATGGCAGTGCTGATGCTCCCTGGCTCACAATGTGATTACTTCCAGAAAAACCCACTGTAAATTGAAATTACCATTAAGTAAAAAATGCATTTAATACACCTTGCCTACTGAACATCTAGCCTAGCCTGGACCACTTTAAACATGGTCAGACACTTACATTTAGCCTACAGTTGGCCCAGCCATCTCACCGTCACTGCCCAGCATTCCAGGGGAGCACTGTATTGCTTATACATACAAAAGATCAAATTTCAAAATTTGAAGTATGGTTTCTAGTAAACGCGTACCATTTTGGCACCATTGTAAAGTCAAAAAAGTTTAAGTCGAACCAGTGTAAGACCGTCTTTACTGGGTTTTATAATTTAAAACACACACACACAGACACACAGACACAGACACACACACACACACACACACACACACACACACCCCTCTTTGTTAAGAAAGTTTGTAATGGGGGCAGTCTCCCTGAAGAAATATCTGGTGTAGTTTTTCTTGGCTTCTCACACTTCCCCTTGGCTCCGTGATCCAGAATTCCAGGGTGTGGAGCACAAAGCAAATAGTTGTGGAATATGTGAGTGAACAAATGAACAGATACACCTGCCTCTGCTGGTGCCCTTGGCTTGGCCACCTCCCACTTCAGTGGCTTTGGAAGGCGACCTCAGGGAGTGGCCGCTGCTTTTGTCCTGACCTCAGTGAAGGAGGGATGGTGCCCATGTGAGGAGGAGAGAATAAACAAAGCCTGAGAGACCGCTCTGTAGTTTCCAATTACTTACTCGGATGTGTAAAACTGTCTTCTTGATCTTCTTACAATAAATGTAATTTCTGACTCAGCAGAAAGTTTTGAATTTAGTCATTTCCAAGTAAACTCAATCCAACTCAGAATTTTCTCAGCAAGTTCAGGTTTATAATTCAGTCACTTAAAAGTTAAAATTTCCCCTGAGATCTTTTTCTTCCCCTCTCATCCTCCCAGGGGTGAATTCTATAATCTTTTAGATGTTTATGTAACTGCCTTGGTGTCTTTTTAGGAGGACGCTGCCTGCCTCTTCATTTTGACTTGTCTGGGACTTCTGCCCTTCGTCTCCAGACGCACCCTTGGATGGCCCCTGGGCAGTCTGCAGGGCAGCCATGGGCTTCCCAGGCTGGCTGTTCCAATGTGACCTCATGTGCACCTCATTGCTGTGTGAACTGAACCTCACGCCTTCTTCAGATACAGGTCCCTCGTTCCAGCCTTAGCACTTCCTGTCAGCATCATGGTTTTTTGTTTTTGTGTTTTGTTTGTAGCTTTTCCCCCTTTATCCTCTTCGGAGCCCTTCTTTATAAATACATTTATGACTCAGAATTTTTTCTCCCAAATCATTTGCCCCAATATTAATTCAGAAAAATCTCTTTATTATATCCATCTCTGACTTAGAAAAATGGGGGGGGCCTGTAGAAATATTGTTTCATAGATTCAGTGGATAGATTTTTATCTATCCTATTTACACATAAATGCAACAGCACATTTCTCTCACTCGGACTCGTGTTGTCTGCACAAATGTTCATTTTGATATATGAACGCACCCTTGGCATTTACGGATTTAACATTCCTGGTTTCAGCTATTTGCAGATGACCCAGAAGATTTATGACCTGTAGCAATTTGTTCTTCTGTTGGAGCACAGATTTGAATCACATGCTGTCTGCTCTCGGTGGCCCAGGAGTCGCCCAGCTGGTGTGTAAACTTAGTCGACTGCCCAGCATCCCTCTCTTGCTCGTTTACTACTTCCATTCCTCTTTACATATTCCATTATATTCATTAAGCACTTGATTGCAGTATTTTAGTTCATTTCACTGAATTTAATGGGGGAAATTTTATCATGTGCCGTGGCAGAATTTATGCATTTTGGCTCTTGACAAGTACTCGCATGCATGCCTTGGGGATACATCGAGGATCTACTGTACTCGGGGGCTTTCCCCCACTGTCAGTACAGGCCTTCCTCTCGTCAGAAACGAGGGTGTGCTTGTAGAAATGCTCCCAGGAATGCAGGAATGTAGGAATTCGGGAGTGGCAACTTAAGCATCTGGGAGAGGCCAGGGATCACTCAACCCCGTTTGTGCAAGGTGAGCGGCTCTCCTGGGAACACTGCAGCTGAGGTTTCACCCCACTGAAGGCAATGCAGTGACCACATGCCTGGGCAGGGAGGTGGGAGAGCTGGGGTGTGCAGCCTGCAGCCTCCAGCCTCAGCCTACTCTTGCCAACTAGTAACGTCCATGTAGCCCCTGGTCAAGGCCAGTTTCTGTTTACGAAGACTCCACCTGTGACTCTCAACCTCCTAGAATCACACAAGGAACTTGTTTAAACACAGAGTCACCAGTGTCTCATTGAATCAAAATGTCTAGGGGTGAGGCCTGGACTTAATTTAAAATATTTCACGTGATTCTAACTTGCAGCTGGATTGAGAATCTGTAGGCCAGAACAATGATTATTCTGGGCCCTTAAGGGACTGGTAGCGTGGCCGAGTGATCTTTCAGGCCAGGGACACTTTGCAGTCACATCCTGTGCCAGACATTACAAAAAACTCAGGTATGGCCGTGCCTTTGCATTGGGCATCTGCTCAGCTGGCCACCGCTTCTTCCTTCTCTGGGAGCCTAACTTCCATTCGTCCTGCACTCCGCACAAGGGCCTCCTCCGAGAAGCCTTTGCAGAGACTTTCCCTCCCAGCCTTCCACGGGTACAACCAATTCCGGCTGGGTATCCCTTCCTGCATCCCCAGAGCCCCTTGGACAGCCTGAATGTTAGCATTTTTTATATTGTAGCTTGTTGGACTGTATTTTTCAACTCCTCTCCTCTGGTTCTCCACATGGTGCTGGCACATGCGTGCTGTGCACACACGCACTGTCTGTTCTATTAATGGATCAAGTTTGCATCATGAAGTCCAAGGTCTGGACCTTGGAGGGTGGATTAGACAAAAAGACAATATGGGCTGCTTAATTGTTAAATGCAGATGCCTACTTAGATCAAGGAGAGGGAAAAAGTCTCCTTTTCTGTTGAAATGGATGGAGCCTGTTCTTCTCTGTGGAACGTTAAGGGAGCCAGTGGGGCTGGGACACTGGTTCTCAAGTTTGGTGGCCCATTGGGATCACCTGGTGAGTGTCACAAACTATAGATGCCCAAGCCCACTCCACAGATATTCTGCTTTCATTGGGTTAAGGTCCAGATGATTCTAGGAACAGAAAAGTTTAAGAACTCCTCATCCAACTGTGTCTCCAGTTGTCCTAGGATCTGCCTGTGGAGCTTTTGGCAGGGCAGAGTGTTGGGTCCTGCCGTGGAGAGTCTGATTCAGCCGGTCTGAGGACAGGCTGCTCTGATTTTTAGCAAACATTCCAGGTTGCTCTGAGGGGGCCGCTCTTCCAACCACACTTAGAAAAACCCTGACGTAGGCAGTTGGCTAGGAAACCACCTTTCACCAGAGCACTCTGTCAGCTGAGGGGAAGGTTCGTTTCGGGTGTTATCCTGAGTCAGTTTTCAGTCTGCACAACCCAAACTTCTCAGTAGATTTACGCTAAAGACGTACACATACCCATATGGTTTCTCCCCAGTATTAAATATTTGTCATTTTTAATCATTTATATCTTTCCTCCTGAACTGTGTATGTCTCTGGGGCTGAGACTTTATTTTATTCATTTTGTTTCCTTCCACATATACTTGGCACAGTGCCTCGCAACCAGTAAGTGCTTAATAAATGTAAAATGAAAGACTAGAAAAACAATTAGGTATTGTTTTGAATTAGCAGCTTGCCTAATTCAACTGAAAACAAAGATGATTGAGAGACGAGAATGGAAAAGTGACATTAGTGAGAATTTATATAAATTTCTAATATTTTCAGTTAAAGGAAGAAACTTAAAGAATGGATTTAAACAATTCCTTGAGGCATGTAGTTTAATTGCCAAATCATTTTTATTCACTTCCCCAAATATCTAAACTAAGCTGCTCTCTCAGAATATAATTACGGAGGAGCATCAACACACTCAGGATACAGAGTCCGCTCCACTCAGAAGGCTCGTGGGGTTCGGACGCTTCTCAGCAGTCTTCTCTCAGGTCTGGAGAGCAGTGTGGAGGAGGCCACTCTCCCTGTTGTCATTCTTCCCAGTTTTTTACTCAAGATGTCATTTTGCCTTCTCCACCTCCGCAACTCTGTGGCAGGGAGGAAGGTGGGCTTCCTGTGGCTGGTAGCTGGGGACTCCTTTCTCAGTCCAGGCTGGTCTACTGCCTCCCCTCCATGTTTATCTTCTGTATTTAGATATGCCGTTACCACGAAACAGGTAGAGGCTGCAGGCCTGGGAATTGTCTAGTTCCTGTGTGCTTTCTTTGTGCAGCTTTTCCCTTTCTGTTCCATTGTTCCAAGTCCTTACATGGCATAGAAGCTGTCTAGCCAGGAAGACTTGCCTAGACAGTGGCACTCTCCCCACTTGGGCCAGGATGGAGGAGAAGGCTTGAGACTAGGGCTCGATCTACCTCCAACTGGGCACTTGGTTTACTAATAAGGAATGTCACACTTCTTCCTAAATATTGTCAATCACCTCTTCCTCCATGCAAACAAAGCAAGGGTCAGAAAACTTTTTCTGTGAAGGACCAGATAATAAGAGCTTTAGATGTTGTGGGCCACCGGGTCTCAGTTTCTACCATTCAATGCCCCCATTATGGCAAAAGCAGCCAGAGGTCATACAAGGAAACAAATGATCATGGGTCTTCCAATAACACTATTTGTGGGCAGTAGATTTTTAAATTTCATGTTACTTTTATGTGTCATGAAATATCATTCTTGTATTGATTTTTCCAACCATTTAAAAAAATGTAGAAACCATTCTTAGCTCAAGGGCCATACAAACACCTGCAGCAGGCTGGGCTTGGCCTGTGGCCTACAGAAATGAGGATGCAGAAATGGGGAGGTGGTTGTTATCATAGAGTGTACTGTGGTTTTTGCTGTAGACCCATGTACATGGGTTCAGCCTGCAAAAGGGTGTACAGGGATCTAGAAACAGTGGTTTGAGCATTTTATCTGGAAACAACCCCTGATCTATGTCTAGTGATATAAATATTTTAGAACGAGGTATATGGTGCACTCCTTAAATCTCTAAATCAAGCATAAATTTCTCTGAGCTGTCTCTCACTTGACTGACAGAAGACTCAGGCTTTGATTGCTCTTTCTTTGGAATTACGCAAAAAATTGGGTTTATTTGGTGCTCGTGGGCACAATGAGGGAGATCCCATCACTAGTCCATGGTGCTGCCATCTTAACTCTTGGGCTTTTTACCTGGTGCAGGTGTTGGGGCTGACCTCTTAGCTACGCTGGCAGTTCAGTCAGATATTTGCTCCCCACGGACTGCTCAGGGCCCCACTACCTGCTGGTTCTCAGAGTGTCCAGTTGTTAGAGGCGCACTGTGGAATTTGGAGGGATGCATGAAAGAAGGGCCTGTCTCTATGCCATGTAGGAACTCCCCACTCACTAAAATAGGCACATCCAAAGAAAAAAGCCTTCCCATGGTAACACTCCTCAACTCTTGTCCTCTCAGTGCATCAGCCTAGTGAGTTCCAAGCACTTTTTATCTCCAGTACTCACCACCCTGTCTATCTTCAAGGGTAGTCCCAGGAGACATTCAGAAATACAATACTCCCTCTTTGGAGGCCTGGGGGCTGGGGTGCGTGGGGTTGGAAAAGAGGGCCCACTATCAGTTAAATATCTTTCATAACATTTTGTTTCCTCTGTACCAGTCCCTACAGGGACATGCCCTGCTGCTCCCTGACTGCAGGACTCCATCCTTCTTTAGAAGTTAGTTCTTGCCGGAGGCACAAGTTAGGGAGTGATGAGCACTATAGAAATTGTGCATGGCCACATTCCAGTGGAAGAACAACACTGGGATCCTTAGTCTTTCTGAGTGGAATCACTTTACTCTCCCATTGTTCCCTAGAGCGTCATTTGAATATGGAAAGGGAGTTTCAGACCAAATGTTGAAGGGTTTTGTACTGAATTTAGACTATATTTTCTAAGCAATGGAGAGCTTTATGCAGGAAAGTGAAAAGAACGGAGGATGAGTGAGAAGAAGAGTCTGAGGCGGAGGAGTCTACGATGAGGCTACTGCAACAGTTCACACAGCCCCGGTACAGATTCTCTGCACTCACACCTGCCCCTCTGTCTAGGCTGTGATTTCCTCCAGGGTGGGCAATTTTTATCCTCTCCTCTCCCAACCCCAGGGTCTCAGATATATTAGCTTTTGCATTTTTGATATTTAGATAGTGATTGAATTACATTGGCCCAAAATGGACTCTTAGAATAAAAACACTAAAAAACAGAGTCTCTATTTTCACAAGATTTTCACTGTGGTATACTATTAGGGTGGAAGCAGGGATCTTTATTTTGGCAGTAACACTGTTGACAGTGTTGGGTAAATTCTTCTTCCCCTCCTCTTCCTATTAACACCAGAGGCTAATTTTCTACTCTGTTTTATAATATGTACTCATGACAATAGAATATTATAACCATATTCTCAAGTTGTAAATATTATAAACCATGTTTTTACATGGTATTGCATAGCCACTGTCTTTTGCAACAATTTGGCATGGAATTACAAGTAGTGTGCATTAAATTTCATATGCTCTTTAATTTTTTATCTCTTCATTTGCATGCATGTGATTTTATAATCATTCATTTTGGTAATAAACCTCCTAGGATTTTAAATTGAACTGAAGTCCCAGATGCCTTAAAATAATTTATGTTGCATAATTGTACTGGTTTGCCTAAAAACAACAATAATGTATGACTTAAATATTCTACCCAGGAGAGGAGTCACACTCTTCCTTAAAATTTTCTGTCTTCTATTGACTTGTGAGAGAAAGATTTCAAAAACTATAGTGAGTGTAAAAATGATGGAGCAACGGGAAGAAAGACAGGAGCAGCTTTCCGAAGATTTCACTGCCTAGAACCCCACACATATTTCAAGTGAAAATATTTGTGAATTAGTTATGGAGCTTACTCCACAGCCAAAGAGGGGGAATCAGTATATTGACACAAGTAATTTATTTATGGAAGGCAAGGAGGAGAATTGCTCTTCCCTCAGTGGGAACAATCTGAATGAGCCAAGGTAAGAGGAATGTTTAGTAATTGGAGGAAAGTCTTAGGGCTTCAATCTGTTATCCATTGCTGCATAACAAGTTACATCCAAGCATAGGAGTATAAAATAACAAATACATTTTTTTTCTGTGGATCAGGAATCTGAGAGCAGTTTAAGTGGGTGGTTCTGGTCCAAGGTCTTTCACAACACGAGGTTTCACACAGCTGTTTGCTGGGGCTGCAGTCTCATCTGAACACTCACCTGGGGAACGATTGTTTTCTCAGCCCATTCACATGGTCATTAGACTCTAGTTCTTCATTATGTGAGTCTCTCTGTAGGCTACCCAAGTATTCTCAGGAGAGAGAGAGAGAGAGAACTAAAGGCAGAAGTTACATTTTTAAAATAACCGGCTCTCAGAAATTATGCATCATAACTTCTCTCATATGCTGTTGGTTATCCAGACCAACCCAGGTATGATGAGGGAGAGTACAGCACAAGAGTGTGAATACTAGCAGGTGGGGATTACTGGTACCCACCTTAGTGGCTGTCTACCCCAGTGCTGGACTTGGTAGGAGCAGTGGCTCAGGACCACAGCAACCTGAAAATGGCTTGTGAATCAGGTCCTATTTGATGAAGGCCAGAGAAGAAGATTGGAAAGGGCTGGGGAAATAAGACTGCTCTCAACTGCCCCAGGGTCTCATTATCCACTCAACGCCACACCTCTACACCTTCTCCACCAAGCTGTTCCTGGATAACTACAGAATAATAGTTGCATGGAGTTAGGAATTGTGTGTTTTGGACTTAAGTGTGCTTTGACTCCTAAAAATTTGGAGGTATTAGGATGTATTAATACATGAGTATAGATGTTGGAGTTTATTAGGTTTCACTCTAAGCCAGACCTCAGTTCTAACTGGTTATGTGATCTTTGGTAAACTATCAGCAAGCCTTGTGAGTCTAAGTTTCCTTTGATAGGAAATATGGATGACATTATGTCTTTTAGGGTGGTTGAAAAGATTAAATAAAATGTTATTCTGCTTACTTCTTTTCTGTGTGACATTAAATGTCATCTCACCTCCCTGGATTGTGTCCAAATGGAAAAATGACAGGGGTGGGGAGTTTTACCCAGTGGAGTCCTGGTGCACTCTCTGTGGGACCCAGGCACTATGGTCCCAGGCTGTGCCTTACCTGGTTTTGCAGTCTGGGCAGGGGACTGACTGGGCTAGGGCTGGACACTTAATGAAACCTAGAGTATAGTGAAGATGGAGATGAGCAAATGCAGGGTGTGGAGAGGGGCTGAGAGCTCAGGTTTTTCTCATGCATGAAGAATATTTTCGCCCTGGCTGGCGTAGCTCAGTGTATTGAGCGCGGGCTGGGAACCAAAGGGTCCCAGGTTCGATTCCCAGCCAGGGTACATTCCTGGGTTGCAGGCCATAACCCCCAGCAACCGCACATTGATGTTTCTCTCTCTCTCTCTCTATCTCCCTCCCTTCCCTCTCTAAAAATAAACAAATAAAATATTAAAAAAATATTTTCGCATAGTGTTTACTGCTAAAAAAAATCATTTCATGAAAGAAAAGACGTGTTCTCCAAAGAAATGCAAAGGACAAACTCTCAGACTATAGGAGAGTCCTTTATACTGAATCATTTAGCCTTATGAGAAACCAACTATATTGTTCTTACTTTTTTTTTTCTCTCACTGTTTTCAAGGTCATGTAAATTTCCTTTCAGGCTGACTCTAGTGATGGGTTGGTATTCATAGGTTGACTTGTGTTTGGGAGCTGTTGCTAAACAGGAATACGTAAGTTACAGGTTAGAGCAAGTCATCTAGAGATAGGGTGAGAAAAGTGAGTATTATTTGATCATTCATTCATTTGTTTATTCATTCTTTGAACAAATATTTGGTGAGCACCAATATGTAGTTCATAGATATCTAACAACTCATTCAAGATTACTAATTAATTTTAGTTAGTGAATTGCTGACTTGGCTTAAAAATCAGTAACTCTTTTTACTTATGTATACTCTTTGCATTCCAAATTAGTCAAATTGTGGGAGTTTTAAGCTCAATTATTAAATCTGTACAGGACTTTTAAATTGAAATTTTTAAAGAAGGGGTCATGGCCAAATTAAACCTTCAGGAAAAAAAAAAGTTGAACTAGCTATTGCTATTTGAATTTTAAGAAATTGCATTTGCCAGTGTACTAAAATGTAAAAACCTGAAACATTTTGATTAAATTAAAACTTTAATTTAAAATCCCTTTCCATTTTTTTTCTTCTTGATAGGCATTAATTTTATAAATGCATACAGGTGGAAAATCCTTTTATTTCAAGGAATGCTGCTTAGATAGCTATGTGTTTGTTCAGAATAATTTTCCTCCTAATTCTTCAAGGCATTGTTTCATTTATGTGAGTGTCTGGAAATTTTCAAATTCTTAAGATTTCCAATCGTGACCACATTTCATTCAGGTGCTGCTCCTCTTCAAATAAAAAAAGTTCAAATAAAACCTTTATCTTGGTTTGACAGAGAGAAAAAGTAAAGGGAGACATGTCCCAGTTCTCTCAGTTTCCATTAACTTTAAGCGGAGGCTTTGCCTGCGGAAAAGAAGATATTCTGATGGCAAAGAGACTGAGGAGATTAAGTGGCTTTCACACCAACCATGTAGGATGCCATTCACTGAATATCCAGATAACCTGACTCCCAGGTCCACCCTGAGCTCTGCGCTCCATTCAGTGCCGTTGGTAACGCACCGATTCACTCCGGGACCCTTCCCCACGTTACAGTTACCTTACAGGGCAAGTGGCTTGCACCTCAGTGGAGCTGCAGAGTCGGTGAACTCCGTTGCCGTGAATTCCATTCCCATTGCCCCTCGCTGACGTTTAACGTCCATCAGTGTGTGTGTTGTTAATGTGTTTGAGTCATCGACCTCCCCCCTCCCCCGCACCTTTAAATCCGTTTATGGGATTGAAGAGTTTACACAAAGCTGTGTTCAGCTTTAAGTTATAAAAAATTTTAGTAAATATAGAAGAGAACATAAGTAAAGATAAAAATTACTAGTAATTCCTTTTCCTGGAGAAAACCACTGTTACGTTTTGGCATATGGCTTCCCTTCGCCCCTCTGCAAAGCAGAAAGAAAATGCATGCTATTTGGAAACACTGACGACAGAAGTTTCTGCATTTTAGAGGAATGGCAAAATTTAGCTCAGGTGAGGTGTTTTTGTTTTTGTTTTTAATGTAGGCCAGCCTTAGTTTAGGAATAATTCTGAAATTCTTAATTTGGACAATAGATATCAAATAAGCCTCATATTTCAAAGACCAAATTTAAAACTTGTTACATACATCAAAAAGTAGATATTAGTCCATGAACAATTTGCAAGAAGTAAAATTTACCATTCCATACGAGGGATAGAAAGGAAAAACACTGATTCATTCAAATTGCAGTAGTGTGTCTATTTAGATATAATATTCCTCCAACAGCAACCTCTGTTACTGTCATGCCCATGCAGGCTGTAACAGTGTTACTGCTCTTTGGCTTTGCATATTGACATACAGTGCTTTTCACTGTGATCAGGAACTGGCAGTGGGGTGAAGAGCAGAGAGTTAGTAAGCTATGACACAATTGAAATTTTACATTGTAATGTCTCTGGTTTGTTGTGTTTCGTCAAAGATGTGTCTGCTATCTATTGTTTTTATTATTTCCAGCTGTCCTAATTATTTTACTTGTTTGATTTTAATTCAGCTTTCAAAGAGGAGCTGGCTTGCCAGGTGGTTATTATTTTTCTAAACTCTTTCAGCTCTAATTTAAAAAGATGTCCAAAGAAAGTCATTATTTCAGCATTTACTTGTAATATGTTTATGACCCCATTAAAGAGAGAAATCACGTGTTCCTAATGCTGATTTCTATTGTTGGCACAGCCACCCACATCCAGGGAGGTTAGAAACAGGCGCAATCTTTCAAAATGTGTTTGTTTTTCTTCTTAAAAAAATACTGTGCTCTTAACTGGAAGTAAAATGCTGAAGTAATACAAATGTTGCATTTGAATGCACCTAAAAAAAAGTAATCCTAACATTCATTGCTTGCTAATACTTTTAGTTTTTTCATAAGTTAGGTTTTCTTTGGGTTACATTTTAATAACAGACATATTAAAATTAGTAGGAAAAAAAAGAATAAAAGACTGGATTTAGAAGCAAAGAGGATATGAGGCCAAGTTCAGCAACATGGAACTTTTATGGGTCAGTTATTTATCTAAGAAAGTGAAGCAAATAAATAGCTCTTCTTTATTATTGTCACAGGACAATCAAAATCCACTCTGCAGTATTTCTTTGGAAAACTTGGCCCTATCAAAACTTTTCCCACATTTGCCCCATTGGCAGAAGGGACTTAGGTGACCTCACTGTCATATGGAGCCATCTTCTACATTCTGGGCCCTGTGCCCTTGATGCCCCTTTACCCAATGCCCTTCACCAACTTCCCTGGGCCACCCTGTCTCAATCTAGGTCACTTCCACCTTTCACTCCTCCTTCAAGGGATTTCTAAAGCCGGTTGCTCAATGGTGGGTGGGTACCCTAAGAAAACACAAGTGTTACTCCTTTGAAAGTCAGGCTACGGCCTCCCTTTGTGTGTGCAAACATTTCGCAACATGGTCAACAGCCGTCCACCCCAGAGAAGGCAGGCTCTCCAGGCTGCGTCGGCGCTGCTTCTGTGAACCTCATTAGAAATGTCTGCCACCTATCCTGGCCACATGCAAGAGCACATCCTGCCCCTGGCTGGCGTAGCTCAGTGGATTGAGTGTGGGCTGCTAACCAAAGTGTTGCAGGTTCGATTCCCAGTCAGGGCACATGCCTGGGTTGCAGGCCATAACCCCCAGCAACCGCACATTGATATTTCTCTCTCTCTCTTTTTCCCTCTCTAAAAATAAATAAATAAAATCTTTTAAAAAAGAGCACATCCCATTTATTAATGATCTCTGCCTGCCTTTCTTAATGCACATACAGTAAAATTATTTAGCAAGAGGGAATCATGTAAAGGCGGAAGCCCCTAACATTGGAGTGCTTCTCCGTAAACAGGGACTCCGCTCAGAGGGGTGGGCATGAAGGTTCAGAGGTACGTGTGAAAGTGCCAGTCATAAAGCAGGTGTCAATTAATATGAGTTCCCCTTCCTTTTTCCCTCAGGTAAGCATTCCAACCCCAAACTGTTTTGGGGGAAGGTTGAGGGGTGGGCCAGTGGAAAGTATGTTGAGTCCTGATTTCTGGCAATGTTGATACATAATGTCCTGCTAGACTTATCCTTGGAAATGAAAATCATGACTGAAAAGTAACCTGCAAAAGGAATAGTTTCCTAGGAAAGCTTGTCCAAAAATGGTCATTTTATTCTTCTAAAAAAGAACCTTAAGGCTAGAATTATGGACATGACCTTTTATCTTTTCTTTGAGGAATAGGAGGATAATTTTTGGAAGATACTGCAGGAAGCAAAAAAACTCTCTTGGACCCAGAATGGTAAAATATATTTTAGAACTAGTCTGGATCTAGCTTTCAATATATACACCCAACACAGAGGTCCACCTTTGTTCCTTCTCTTCACACACGAGCCACCTGGACATACCACATTCAGGCTCAGCAGCCCCACGCGTCCCGGGACATTCGTGCTTCCTGCCCATCATAGTCTGTTGTAGGCCGCCCATCAGGAGTGGCGGCCAAAGCCAACTACCTCATCTGCTCCCTTTGCTCCATCATGACCAAGACTGGCTCCATTCTGATTCATGGAACCTCTTCTTGCCCACAGGACTAGGAATCCTGCCTGCCCTCCCTCAGGGAGCCCCTAGCTAGTAGTCAGAGGAAAGGTCAGAGGTGGGTGGTTCCTGTTATTCTCCGTTTATGGGAGAACTCATCTATACCAACAACCTGAAAACCCTTTCTCCCCAGCTCCCCAGCTTGCATCATTTCAAACCGAGGGCTTCCTTACCAGAATCTCCAGGGTCCTGGTGTGGCCACACAGGAATGGTACTCAGAGAATGTCTCTGCAGCTGAGTCTAAGTAGAAAGGGTCATCTAATCCTGAATTTACATAAAAAGATGATTCTGTACTCCCCTGGGATTGCTAAAGTAATTTTTTAAATGCATACTTAAAGTTATTTGTGGTATTTGTATGTGATAATAGTATGATAGCCTTGTGAATAAAAATAAAGTATAATTGTTTGGTAATCAGCCTGGAGCAGCTTCCCCAGCTCTGTGCCAGCTGAGCTCCTGCTTCTCTTCAGGTCTTATCTAATGTCCCTTTCTCAGGGCAGTCTTCCCGACACCCTGTACCAGCTTCCTTCCCTTTGCAACACTTACTGTTATTAAAGACTTCCTTGTGACAAAGAATCTGCAAAGAGGCCCCAGAATCTATGGCTCATGTTTGAATTTTGGCTCTGTCTCTTATTTGTTTTGTGACACTGGGTAATTTATTTGACTTTTCTATATTTCTCTCTCAGTCCATTTGTGCTGGTATAGCAAAATACCACAACCTGGGTGGCTTAAGCAACAAACATTTCTTTTTCACAGTTCTGGAGGCTGGGTGTTCAAGATCGGAATGCCAGCATGGTCAGGTTCTGGTGGGGACTTTTCCTGGGTAGCAGACTGCCTGCTCACTTGTCCTTCCATGTGGGCTGCTTTTATAAGGGTGCTAATCCCATTCATGAGGGGTTCACCCTGATCACCTAAAGACCTTCCAAAGGCCCTGCTGGCTAATGCCATCACACTGGGGGTTAGGGTATCAACAGGTGAATCTGGGGGATGTAAACATTCATTCTGCTGCTATAGGCAGTGTTTTATCTTGCTACTTCATTATTTAGTTGTGATCCTATAACATATGTCATATAAGACCAAGCTCTCTGGTCTGGCTGGAATCACAGACAAGTAGACAAAAAAGGATGACATGAGTTTATATTTTTAAAAATGTGGGTTTATCACTAGTTATAGATTTTCTTTTTAAGAATTTGGCAGTATGAATATAGCATGTCTTAGATTTTTATTAGACGTTCTCTCTTTTTTGCTCATATTATGACCAATATTTTCATGTTTTAAAGGCCATGCTCTTTGCCTCCTATTTATTTGTTTTGTCAATTTTACTTTCCACACCTTCGGAAAGGCACTTTGCTGTTAGTCTTTACCTTCTTTAGTTACTTTCCAGGTCTTCTTAAATATTTTATTTGTTTTAAATGCAACTGTGTCTTCTTTTTTCCCCTTCTTGACTCCTACTACTCTTCCTAGCCACAGCTCTTGAGCCCAATATGCCCTCTGCCGCCTCCTCTTACTTTAGCCATCTCAGACATTTTATAGACTCACAGCCTCAACATGTTAGAGTTGAATGGGACCTTAGGGAGCCAAGGCCAGCTCCATCCTTTTACAGATGAGAAAGTCAAGCCTCAGGAAGAGAAATACTCTGCCCAACATCACAGAGTCAGTTAGTGGAGGGGCGGGAGCAAACCCCTGGACTCTTACTGGAGCCCTGCTACACCCACAGGCCACGCCCCTGTTACCTGGCACTGACGTCACTCAGTTTTTAAACTTTATTTAACACATTATAAACCTTCTTTAACTGAGAGGATTAACATTTCCTCTAAGAAATCTGAGACTAGTCAGAGTTTCCTGACTTCTTGCTCTCATTTTCCCTTACTTAGGGAATGTAGTTTTGTTTCTCTTTGAATCTGAATTGGGTCTGCAGACCTGAATTGTTTGGTGAAGTCAGGCTAATATTCAGCCAGAAAAATAACCAAAGCACCCCTAGCCAGTGTGGCTCAGCTGGTTGGAGTGTAGTCCCATAGACCAAACAATCATGGGTTCAATTCCCCATTACGGCACATACCCATGTTGCATGTTCAATTCCCAGCTGGGACACGTACAAGAAGGCAACCAATTGATGTTCTCTCTCACACTGATGTCTCTCTCTCTCTCTCCCTGCCCCCCACCCCGCCACACCTCCCCTCTCTCCCCTCTCTTCCTTTCTCTAAAATCAATGAAAAAAAAATGTCCTCAGGTGATGATAAAAAAAAAAAACCCCAAAGCAAATTGGGCAGTGTTCTGCCCAGATAGTTAGCAGTGGTGTCCCGAACTCCCAGACTAGATGGAAACACTGAGATTCAACATTTGGCCTTTCTGAAGTTAATTTTAGATAGCCTTCCCCTGGGCCATTCTCTCAAGGATCACTTCAATAGTTATATCAGAGAAAAGAAGGTATGATGTTACTGATTTTAAATAGAAGATGGAGTAAAAATCTGAAGAGCCATCACATCTTTCAGCAGGCCAGTTCACACATGGAGTACGTTTGCAAATAGAACTGATTGAAATGGGCGAGAAGCTTTCATGACCTTTGATCAGAGCATGCCATGGAATAAAACGCTAGGCTGCCTTTTAGAGAAGCCGTATATTTCAGCCCCGAGCAGGGTCATCCATCCTCCCGGCAGGCCACACAGTGGTTGACTCTGAAGGGGACAGGTTATCCTTAGCTCACTCACACAACGTACCAAAAAGACATTACATTTCTTAGTCAACTGAAAATAAGATGTCACTAAAAAAAACAAAACAAAAACAAAAACCCAACAATGAAACACCAATGATGTAAAGAAAAAGAACTTTATGTTCAAAGCTTAAGATATGCTGCAAGTCATATATTGCTAAATTTATGGAGTAGCTTTTTAAAAAAATCATCTAAATGTCACAGCAGAAACTAATCTTCTCCATGCAAAATGTGACATCATCTGTAAAGGTCCCTGCTGTTAGAGGCACTTGCCGATATTGTGGGTTTATGCTTAAAGGCTAATTAAAACTTTCGGCCCTTAGATTATAACACTACAGTTTTGCTGCAGCAAAATGAGATGAGGAAACTTAAGTCTGAGGCACCATGCCAGATGCCAAGGGGAAAAATTCCAAGCTTTCTTGTAATTTGACACATACAATATTTATTACAGAGCGGTGGGAGTTTGTTATTTCATCAATAATAGGCTGAGAGATTCGGTGATTGTTTTCAGGTGAACTGGTTTACAATAATGCAATTCTCTATCAGGTGTAGAGCAACCCAGTGGATCCTTCTCTTTTTATAATTCTAGTTGTCTCTGTAAACAAGGTGCCCAAACTATGTGGTGAATGAGATGGAAAGAGCATGACCTTTTTATGGCTTCCAACAGTGGTTTAGCGAATTACTTGAGACTATTAAGCAAGTGTTTAAAAGGCTACCCTTTGTCAGAGGTCTTATTCTTACATGGCTAGAATTTACAGCTATGGGAAAGAAAATTAAGGCAACTAAAAGGGGTGGGTCTGTTGCTTTCTTCAGAGTAATTTAAACATTTTCTACATATTACCTGAATAATTTGGGCTTAACAAGCTGCAAATATTGCCTCCTGTAAGTATAATTAAAGTGTGTATAAATTCAACCCTCTGGTACCTTTAGGATCTCCCAGTAAGCAGGGATGATATTCAAAATATCTAACCAGTAAAACACAGGTTCTAACCAATCAGACTGGACCCTGGATGGGACGCTTTACCTGCAGGCTGAGTAGAAGCCCTCTTCAAAGTGTCGTCTGTTAAGATGTCTTGGGACTTTTGGAGGACTGTCCATGGTTGATGGCTTGGAGTCCTTATTTCTGGGTCCCTATAATGTATGAAGATTCTCAGATGGTTCAGAAACCATCTGGGGATTTAGAGTTACATATTCATTCCTGTATATTTTTGTGTTATGGGTGAAAAAATCAGGGACAGTATGGCATGTTGGCCAGAGCTCTAGATTAAATGACCAAAAGAATCTGTAGTCACATCTCATCTCTTCTACTTACCAACTGCATGGCCATGAATAATACAGACGGATCTCCCACTTAACTAGAGGATGAAGACAGTGGGCCAAATCCCTTTCTGTTCCATGGTTCATTTAGGCTTAACACTCATGCCTGCTCATTGGTCATTAACAAGCCTTTCAGCTTTTTTGTGAAAGTGCATTGTCTTCTTTCAGTGGAAATTTGCAATTGTTATGCAATGTTACCCCAGAGCTCTGACTTTCTCCTGTCTTCATGAGACCATATTTTCGGTGGTTGAGAGCTATTAAGTAAAAATTTTGTCACTCCGGTGTTTAGTGTTCTCTTCTATCTCAGTCTTCAATGTCATGCCACATTAAACTGGCTCATTTTCTTAAATGGAAAACATTGCAAGTCTGGGTCTTAGACTATATCTCTAGAGTAGAAATGCCACACAGGCAGAAAGTTTTGTAGCTAGTATGCTGGAGTGAGGTGTCTTTTTAACATGCTGCTAGCCTTATTCGGAAGATTGTGAAAGAGGAATAAGTAGACTAAATACGTACCTTTTCATGTCTTTTAAAAATGTTTAGCACAAAAGACTTGGCCTGGATTTATCCATTACTATAAGGAGAGGTAAGCAAAGACTTCTATTAATGCCCCTGCCCCAGGTACTATGCTGGCCACCAGCACCCACCTACCCTGACCCTTCCTGCCACTGCATTTTACTGAGAGATAGAAATGTCCATTTCCTAAAAATTGTGGCCAGAAAGAATCGTTGTCCCTGCCTTCCTCACATGACAGTAGGTAGACAGGGCTTGCTTGCCAAGACCAAATCTTTGTGTGGGGTAGATTAGCCCTTACACCAATCACAAAGCAAGCATCTGACATCTCCTGCAAAGGCTCTATTGAATCATACAGAATTAGCCAGCCAAAAAACATTGTGTTTAAAATCTAAATATTTGAAGCAAAAGCCAAATGTGGGTGGGAGGAAGTCTGTCTTTCTCTGTATTTTGCATAGGGATGTGTCCAATAAATGTTAACTGTGATAGTAATAAATAGTCAAAAATAGCCCGTTGAAGGGGAACATGTGAGGAATTAGGAATGGTAAATTATGTTAGGTATGAGAATTATACAAAGAAAAAAATGAAAAGATGCCTCTCGACTGCTTATCCCACTGAAGACATGCTCCTGGTTTTAGGACCCAGAGGACACGTTTCGTTCTCAGACAGGTGAGAATATTGTAAAGACTCACCGAAGGGCCCAGGCTGAAACCACTCAGGAGGCGAGAAGCTTCCTGAAGGTCTAATGGGCCTTACATTCAGTCTAGGAGCAGATTCAGATCCCAGAGCACTGTCTCTGGAATCAGGGAGACTTAGGTTTGGATCTAGGTTGTCTAAGTTCTAAGTGATCCGTCCAAGCCCACTTGTTTGACTGTGAAACAGGGTTAATAAAGGCTTTTATGAGTGCTAAATGAGTCACGCACTGAAAGTGCTTGGCATGGCCCTTGAACGTAGTAAGCACTTAAAAAATGTAACTATGACGGTGATGATCACTGGAATTTCCCTCTTTTAACTGACAGCTGCACGGTCGTGCTGCTCAGGGCACCCTGCCCTGGGCAGGCCTCTTTCACACCTTCCCTCCTGCTTAGGGACGCCTGCTGCTTTCCTGGACTATACGTCTGGTTTTTCTGAGACAGTCTCAGTTCCAGATATTCTGACCCACTGTCTCCACATATCAATAAAACAACTGAGAAATCCTGGTGTTTGATAAGTAATAACTGAATGACTCAGGGCAGAAGTACAGTAAAGCATATGTGTCACTGAAATTGAGTCACAGGCTGAAGGAATTCAGGGATTAATGAGAACACATGTGTGCATGCTAGCTCAGATCCAGTACAAGGATGTGTATGTACGTGCTGTTGTTTTCATTTGAAAGTTGGAGAATATTTTAAGATCCTGCCTCCTTAAGGGCAATACGAAAGTGATGGACTGAACAGGGGGTGGGAGACAGTGAATCTTCCCAAGGGGTATGGGTGTAATAAGGTAAGTGAAAAGTAGTTTAAAATTCGATCAGAATTGTTTTCCTTTAAATTTTTATTTTATTGTAACATCAAAATAAATTTTAAGGGATGGTCAACATTTGACCAGATAAGACATTGTATAAGAGATCATGAAGTCAGTCCAAATTTCATCTCAGAAGCTGTGTCTGGAATTTTGATTTGAAAATTATGGTTTACATATCAGTAATCAAAATTCCTGAAGCAGAAGACTTTGTTAATGCTGAAGACATACAAAGGAAGGTGCAATGTGTTTATTACTGGCATGATGGCCACAAAGCTTGTGAGACTCCTATTCAATAGAAAGATAATGGAGTTGGGTTCTTAAGCCTGTGACTAATTGCAACAGTCTTTGGAAAGCTACTTAAAAAGCTATGCCATGTTTATAGTGCTTATTTCTTTAATTTAAAATTTTTTTCCAATTGCATACCTCTCCCAGAGCTTGTGTTCAAATTATCAATACATTATTTATATGGAAAATAAACTAGAATAGCAGCTAAATAATACTAAAAGCAAATAGTTACCTTAGTACAAACCCACTGCACAAAATCCAGTAGAAAAGAAAATGCTGACTTTGGGGGTCTCTTTCTTGGCTTTGTGCTTATGCCTGATAATAAAGCTGATAGCCTCAGACTTTGTGTTCTGGCACGCATCTAGGGGTTGAGATAGAAAGTACACTAGTGATGACTGAGACTAACCATTTTCAGTAGTAACCAAGAGACTGATCAGTCTCTACGCATGCGGTCACGATTTGGAAACCTGTGAGGACAGAAAAAGTGGTTAGGGTGTGTTCTCACTGTAGGACAATGGAATTGGAATTTGGTGGCTTAACCCAAGCTGACCACATTTCATCATCTGAAGAGCTAATGTGTGAATAGGACTGTGGTGAGCCAAGGAGTCAAAAAGAGGGAGAAAGGCCTAGGCTGCAGCGTGAGCATTCGCAGCTGTGTGGACTTATTAGACTGGACGGTTTGGAGAACCAATAGTCTGCATCTTTCAACTAGATACCCTTGCACTTACTTCACATTTACTGAGCACTTTCTCATTATAAACAACTTTCCTGTTTACATTTTTTAAACAGGGAATATCTGTGCTGACCAATGTTTGGAGTGTCTGATCATCTTGGCAGTTATAGTTCTCAATGTAAATTAATTAACTGTCTGTGTGAAGGAGAGAATGAAGTGCTTATTCTGTGCCAAAGTGATGCAGAGTGAAAAACTGGTTTCGGAGAGCTCAGGAATCCCAGGCAGGCAGCTGTCTTGCCGACCCATAGCATGCTCCCTTTGGCCTGCAGAAGCTTGACAGATGCATCGCACATCTTCTGGCTTCTTGGTGTGCATTATGTCTCAGTGTGAAAGCCCACACATGTGCGCATGCTGGGAGGAAATGCCCCATCCCTTCCGCCCAGCAGTTCATCTCCCCTCTTCAGGTCTTCACCAGCAGGCCCAGTTCCCATGGATGGTGTACAAAAGTGGGCTACTGAGGTGAGGAGATGGGTCGCAGAGTCCAACACATGCTGCAGGCACCATCACTGCGTTCACTTTACCTGGTAATCTAATTCCCAGAAGACAAGTCATCTTCTTGGAGGATTAATTGTAGACCCTACTTATAGTCTCTCAAAACATTTATTTACTGATGAGGAGACAATTCATTTTCTTACTGGAAAAAAGATATAGGCCAACCTGATGAAACCAAAGCCCCCATATACTGCCATTTTGGACCTCAGTTCTATGGATTTTGGAGAATCACAGGCTTTCTAGCTAAAAGGGACCTTAAAGGTCTCCTATTCCAAATGAGAACAAAAAGAAATATGCTTTACATTGCAGCCCAGTTTATGCACATGTATGCATAGACACAGAGACACATAACTGTAATGAAAGTTTAACTAAACAATACTTTGCTTACTGCATGAAGTGTGTACTGATATTTTCTATTCTATTTCATGAAAAATATTGTAAGTCACTAAATTGATTTTACAGTCAATAATGAAGTGTGTATGTGTGTGACTTGCCAAGCTCAACACTTCTCTGCTGGAGTATCATCTCCTAGTCTCCCTCTTCTCCCATTAGGAGCAGTGAGATGATGAGAGTTATCCAACTTCTCTGTCACTGAACTGGGGTGTTGTAAGGATTCTTGCAAGAGGGAAATGAAGTAATTTAGGAAGACAGCCATGGGAACAGAGAAATGGAATAAGTGCCGGAGGGCAGAAAAGAGCTTGGTAGGTGGTAATGCAGCCTCCAGCAGGGCTAGGAAGAATGTTTTAAGCTTCCTTAGAGGTCTTCAATGCTGTCAGTTCTATGTGTGTCTTCCAATTCCCTCACCCTGGGCATAGCAGGACCCTCTGGGAGAAACTACTGCTGCAGCCCGAATGTCACAGCCCAAACCATGGTGTGCACCCAGCCCCATGGTCATGTTCTTTCTGATTTATTAATAATACTAGAAATAGATACAGTAACGACAATAAAAATAGCAACCACCACCATTATGTATGGGCTAGTGTTATGTACTAGCACGATATGTATATTATCTCATCTAATTTTTGCATGAATCCTGTGAAGTAGGCAGTATTTTCTTCATTTTATAAATAAAGAAATGAAAACTTACAGAGATTAAATGATTGCCCAAGGCCATGCTACCAGTAAGAGGCAGAGCTAGGAGTTGAACTCCCATCTGCGTGATCGAACTTGTGTACTCAACCGTAATGCACTTCCGTCTCCTGGACTCAGCCAGCTGACCTTTGTGCGTCTGAGGGAATGCTTTCCTAGGTGCTGTGTCTGCCCCTCCCTTCAGAGTTTCCTGTGTTTTCTGAGCACTGCTTCTGAAACCGATTTATATACAGTGTTATTCCAGAAATGTGCAGAGACACCAGACTAAAGATAGTAACCTTCCTTTCAAGGAATATTTTTGAAGATAATGGGGAAAGTATAAAATTCTCTAAATTGGAAGCACTGATATTTCTATTGGCGCACTGCCAGCAAAGACTGGATACAAGCTCATATTTATAGAGGGCAAAAATTCATGTATCATATACACATTTGTGCTTCTATTTTCAGAAGATATTATTTAGAAAAATCTGTAGTAAATCAAAGTGTAAACAAAACCTAGCTTTTACATTAGAAAACTTGAAGCGGGACATAAAAATGTAATTGTGAAAAGCAGACGTATTTAGTTAGTATCATATAGTAATCACTGTGATTTAGACCAAGAGCTTTACTTAAATGAGAGCAAAACCTGGAATACAAGTTTAAGTCCAACTCTTTAATTTGTTAATTATGCTTCTCGGTGATAAAATGAGGCTTATCATCTGTGTGGGCGGTGTTTTATGTGATTTTATTAATATGAGAAGAAGAGGCTATAAAAATGGTACAATATTTCTATTTAACTCACAGATATTTTAAGCCTTAAGTTAGTAATTATGAATACAATTAAAATTCAGTGCATGTTAGTTATAGAAAAATCATACAAACTTAATCACACATATTTTCTAGGTAGCAGTTAATTCTACTCCATACTATTCATCATTAGAGAAATGAAATACTTGACAAAAGAATAAATATGAAAAGATGGTAATAGAATATAGACCTTTAGAGCTAGGATAGAGGATCTTAAAGGTCACATAGTCATTGTTGTTGTTGTTTCATGAATAGGGAATTCGAGGCTCGGAGCACTCCGGTAATGACGCAATCCTCACAGGGAATGAGGCGGTAGGAAGCCCTGGTTGGAAAACCCAGCATCTCCTTGTTCCCAACTCATCAGGGGCTTGTTTTTCAATCGAACAAAGAGCTCAGGCAGACTCTGCATCATTAAGCAAAAAGGGACCTCTGTAATAACAATCAAGAGACCAAAAAGCAAAAATCACAAGCCCTTCCTGGTGGAATCATAAGAAAATATTTTCTTCTGTGTGTTTCAGTTTACATGGCCTGTGGCACTGCATAAATTTAATATATCTTCGGAACCTAGAGGTGTTTACTGTGCAACACAGCACAATAATGCCTGCTAGGCCTGGGAATTAACAGTGAAAGGATCGCTGACCGCAGGACGGCTTGGCAATAAGCACCATTAAGCACCCAGACTCTTTGTAGTTCTGCACACCAGCCTGCAGTGAAAATACAGTCCTCTCCCAGTAGATGACCTTTCCGTGAATAAACAGAATCTCTGACAGTGAGCCTCAGCACACGGTTTTCTAGACACGTGAGCCACTTGTTTTTGAAATAAAGCAACATGCTGAAAGCCTCAGGGAAAAATAGCACTTGAAACATAAAAACACAGCAATTCCTATTGAGCAATCCATCCCTATTCTTGTACCAGAGCCGGAACCATATGTGTTAATGGCCTACAACGTGCTCATGGGGTTATGATGGATGAATACTGAATACAAGTACCTCTGAAAGAAATTAAAGAATAGCAAGCCGATCTTTGTCCTCCCAAGAAACCCATACCTGAATTCTCCTGTGACCTTTTTCCCTTTTCCATGAATACCTCCAAATAACAGTTACCCTTTACTGAATGGCCTTCACTGTGTACCAGACCTTGTGCCAAGGGCAGGATCTTAAGTGATATTTGTGATGACCCAGTGAGAAAGTCCTTACTGGACTCGTGGACATGAACAACAGTGAGGTGATTGCAGGGGGAGGGGGGTATAAGGAAGTTAAATGGTAATGGAAAAAATAAAAGAAAAAAAGAAAAATAGAAAGTCCTTATTATTCCCACTTTACAGATGAGGCTTGGAGAGATTAAATAATTTGCTGCAATGTTCTAGAGTTAAATGTATACACAGGTTTGTTAAAAAACAAAATCATCCTCTTAACTACTACACAAATCAAAAATAGCATTGTTGCCATGATTATTGCCCTTTAAAAGAGTCAGTTTTCAAACTGAGTTAGCAAGTGTTTTTGTTGACATCAGATCACCAACCTGGCCAGCAGCAGAGGACTGGATGGACCCTGGGAAGCTCCTATTAATTTCAGACCCTTTTCTGAGTAGAAAAATATTGAGAATCAGGCGACAACCTTTATGTAGCCTATTAGGACAAGTGTACTGTTATTTTATAATAAAATGTTTATGCGCCTTTTATATCAGAAACGTGCTTAATTATTTGGTGGTTTTCTGGCTATTGGATAGCGTAGAGGCTCTTCAGTTGGTTAAAGCTGATTATCTTCGGTTTATAGCACTAGAGCTTAATTAATCTGCACATTCCATATGGAATTTTGAGAAGAACATTTTTGAAAGTTAATGGGCTAGTTTTATATTTAGTCAATATATCTTTAGTACAACTCTGGGCAACCACATTTCATGTTATGTAGCTTAGTGCAATAATACTGGTGAAAGAGAGGTTGTTGATAGCCATACCCAAGGTTTATATTCTGGCTCCAAGCTTTTCCTTTCTGTTTCTTTATGAGTCTGATCTTTCTGGCCGAAAGGAACTTGGGGAATGAACGAAAGTGGGGGTGGGAGGTAAAGATACTGGCAGTCGGTGATCAGAATCTGATTTAGGGGTTTGGCGTTGGTGTTAGTCCTGAGTTTAAATCCTGCTTTGCTCACTCTCCTTTTTTTAATGATTAAAAAAAATAACTGAACAACTTGAACTGTTTGTGCCACAGTTTCCACCTCTGTCAAATAGGCATCCCAAGTCCTACTTTATGAGGTTGTTACAAGACTGAATATGCTCAGCCTAGCCCAAAGCAAGAGCTCAGTAATTGGTAGCTACTACTGAGAGGTGCTTATGTGAAAGGTTTGGAAACAGGCTTCTCCCAGCGAGGGCCTGCCCTGGCCTGCTCCAGCTGTCTGAGATGGGGAAGAGCCCGGCCAAGACCCAGCAGTGGTTCTTTAGCTGCTCCCCGGCCTCACTCTGCACTGAGCTCGAGGCTTGGGCTATACTTACCTGGGTCACCAGGAAGTATGAGGTAGATCATAAATCCCATAATTCAGGCACGAGGCTTTTCATTTTTCACAGCAACTTGTTTTGTTTGGGGCACACGGTGGCTACGTGGTAAATATATATTGATTTTGTTTAACTACAATGTGCAAGGCAGAGCTTCTCTTTTCCTTGCTATGAATGTGGATGGTAGCACAGGGGCGAGTCTGCGTGGCAGAGAATATGGGGCATATGAAAAGAGAAAAAGAAGCAAGCATTCCCAAGAGCAAGCATGAGAAAAAATATTTTCTTATAAACCTAACATTGTTACAAAAAGAAGAAAAGTAAACCCAGTAAACATCCTATTAACTCACACTAATTTGAAAGTCGTGGAAATTTAATGTGAGCTGAGTTATATTGTACTTTGGTAATGTTTAGCCTCTTCAAGAGAACCAAGCATTTACAGCTGCTTTTTGAAACAATTATTTTCATGTTAAAGCTGGGCTAATTGGCTCCTCATTTTTATCCATTTCTCTCTGCTTGGCAATACTCAGCTAAGCTAATTTGAGGTAGTGGATTCAGGGTGTTGGAAGTGTCTAAAGCCATATTTCTTTAAAATTCTGAAAACAATTATGTTCACATCGCCTGAGGTTTCTCTGTCAAAATCACACAGAACCTAAATATATTTTTAACACACTGGTAAAAACAAATGTACAGGCATCTATAGGGTAAAGATTACTTCACATGACAAACTTTATCAGAAATGTCTTTTTTCTAATTAAAAATAGTGGTAGGTTTGTACATAAAATGTAATTCAGTTGCTTATTCATACTCGAATAAACCATGGTATGTTATGATTGTGTTCTTGATAATGGATTTCCTTACTGGGAAATAGTGAGCACTTCCTGTTTTAGATCAAATTGTAACTACCTTGAAGTAATCTATTAGGAAAACGTGGGTTCTTCTAGTGGCAAGGAAAGGAATGAATAATTAAACACACAGATATGGAAAGTGGCTAGGAAAGAAAGGAACAAAAGAACAGTATGGTCTGTTGGAGGCACGAAAAACCCTGTAACTTTCCTCCCAGTTTATAAATTCTTCTAGTTGACTTAATAGTAAAATATAACAGAAGCAGATTAACAGGAGAAAATGTCAAAAGTGTATATTATGGATGTACAATTGGGGTGCCATAAGAATGAGACCCAAGAACAGACTGGGCATTATATGCCATCCTGGAGCTAACTAGAAGGAAGGGTTGTGGTTTGAGACTTAACGGAGCCAGAAGGCAATTCACATGGAACTGAAAAAGCAAATGTTTGGTAAATAAATGTTTGTTGAGCCATCTTTAACAATGGGACACAGAGAGGGCTTTGAACAAGTGAACCTTGCTAGGTTCCTCTCTATCACACAGGAGCTTATGTTAAACTATAGTTATCTGTGATGATATCTCCCTTTCTGGGTCAGGTCTTCTGTCTAAAATCCTTTTAGGCAATTAGGGGAAGGTCAAAGATTTTTCCTTAGTTTTTTGTTTCTTAAAAAACCAAAACAACACAGCTTAAAATCGGCATTCCACAAGGCATATTTTGGGGTGGTAAACTCTGCTTCCCTTCAGTTTCCTGTGTTATTTTTGAAGTCTAAGAAAATGATATTCTAGATTTGAATGTGGTTTTGACAGCTCAAAGATTTCACTTATGCTTAACACGTAATCATTAGTTTTGGTTCTGCTGATTTCATTGCCATACTCATGGCTGAAGGCTTTTGGAAAGAAATCATAGGTATTTCCAGGAAAGGTGACCTCACCTTAAAAGCAAGGAGGCTGAGAAAGACTTCAGGGCTGGGAGGTAGGTTCCTGGCACGAATCCACGTAGATATCCTGGAGCAGAAGGGAAGCAATGAACAGAAGTAAAATGGGTTGGGAGACTGTGTTTGAGTCCTGTTCACAGCAACCTTGGACAAATCACTTCACTTCTCAAGGCCTCAATTTCCTTTCAACACGACATGGTAGTTAACCTTATCCATTGTCTAGGTTTCCCTCTCATTGCTACAGTTCTGGGTGATGAGGCCACTAGTGATCCCTCTTTCTAATGTAAGCTCAAAGCTCAGGTCCTGTGCCACTGGCTGCTGGGGCAGGCCCTTTGGCCATTTACCCTGTGCCTGAGGAGGGAGTTTATACTCTTGGATGGGGAAGTTGCATTACAATAAACAAAATCGCAGGTCAGAATCTGCCCCTCTTAAGTGCATTGAGGGAATTTTCTTTTATTTTTCTGCATAATTGTATCAGCTGAAAAAATATATTTCTTTATTATTAATAATAAAAAACAGTCAACATCTGTTGAGTTGTTTCTAAAAGCCAGGCCATATGTTAGAGATTTTGCCTGCTCTGTCTTGTGTAGTTCTCACAATACCCCTTTAAAGGGATGCTGGCTTTGTTCTCATTTTTAAATATAGATAAAATTGGAGGCCTAGAGACAGAGTCATCAACCCGAGGTCCCTGGACCAGTAATGGCAGAACTCAAAGTATCTGTTTGCAGAGCCTGGGCTTGTAACTACTTCTTTGGGCCATTTTTTAAAGTCTCATGGTGCCACAGGGTGCAAGTTAAACAAATGTGTGTGCAGTCAACTGATGCAATTCCATCCCTGGACAAATAGGAAGATTATGCATGCAAAAAAGAAAATGCATGCATTTTCTTTGTTAAGTGAAAAAAGAGATCAATGGAAAATTATATCTCTGACCCAAATAGGTCTTTTTAAAAAAATGCATATGCATAGGCAAATGGAAATATTTTAGTTCATTAGATGCCAGGATTATGGATGATAATGTTTTTTTCTCTTCTACTTCGTATCCCATTAATGTTTCTGTGTAATAAGACACAATACAATTAAAAAACAATAAAAAACCTTAAATAAATATATTTCTTGATCAATCTATTTGTTGTAAGAATCTGGTTCCCAGCAGGCCATGTTCTTGCTGAGGAGGAGTAGAGAACTCACCTGTAACAGTAGCCATGGTGCTTGATGTCAGACAGGAGCTAATTCATGCTTCTCAGCAACCCTGCGCGCCATGCTTTGCACATGTAAAAAAAGGGAACACCGTATTTGGATTACTGTGCCTTGGTTACTCCTTGTGTAAACAGTCTGAATATTTCTGACTGTCCTTTTGATTCTAGTTGAAGCTGCTTGCCACAGGCATCTCTTAGTAGATTGCTTTGTGATTTATGCAGGTCTAAAGGAGACCAAGGATCATTTATCTTCAAACCAGGAAAGAGATGAAAGCGGCTCGGTAGTAAAATTTCCTGTGGAGTTAGATGATAGCATCAAAGGGGAAAAAAATGTCATTGTTTCATGAAAAACTAGGAAGCGTGAGTCAGTTTCTAATGTCGCAGATATTTTCCTGTGAAGAGTTCAAGTTTTTGAAAAATCTCCACTAAAGGATAAAAACAACTGAAGCAGTGAATTAGTGTGATTCAATAGCTACTACCATGAAGCATGGCCTTTTCCAGAAGGTTAAAATGCAAATAAAGGATAAAGTGTTGAAAATCTTAAGTTAACCTAAGCCATTTGTAATTATTTTCCCATGATTAAATCTAATGCTCTTACCCTGCTCAAGTATTTGAGTGCTAGATTACTTTCAGAGGAAAAAAAATCACTGTATTCCTTAAAGTGAGTGCTTCCACAGCCTAGGTACCCCACTCCTTTTCTTTCATAGTCTTCGTGCTTCATGGCTGTGTCTTCATCAACAGCTTCTGTAAAAATGATGCTCTTCCACTGTTCCATGCTCTCTTCTGATTTGTATTGTGTTTCTGTGTCCGGTAGTGTAAGAATCCTATTCTTTTTAAATGTGTTCCACAGATTCAGAAGATATTTAAAGCACTATGATGCTTGGAGAAAAAAATTTGTTGTGATCAGGCAATTTTTCACTGTGCATAGGAATATAAGATTCCCACCAGACAGAAAAGATATTATGGGTTTTTCTCTGGCTACTGTACATGCCATAAGTGAAACAATGATGCATGAAGTTGAACTGACTGCCAAAAATAGATCAGGAAGAAAAATTTCTCCCATGACAATTGGCGGTGATCCTAGGGATTTTCCCTTTACTCTGAAACTTTGAATAGGAATATTTCTCCTTTCTTCCTTCTTTTCCTTCTTTCCTCTCTTTCTTTTTTCTTTTCTTTTCTCTTCTCCCACCCCCCATTCCCCTCTGCCTCCCTCCCTCCTCTCCCGCTCTTTTTTCTTTCCCCTCCCTCCTTTCCTTTCATAAACTTACTATGACTTTGGCCTTGAAATCTTTAGCAAAGCTGAAACATGGATCTAATCAAAGAAGTCTGAATGAATAACCACTGTACTGGCTTTCGAGTGAAACCACGCTCCTTACTCCTGGTTCTCAGACCTTCATTCCTGACTCAGAAGTACCTGGCAGTTTTGTGGGGAAGTCATTTCAGTCCTGGGTTGGTGTCATTATTCAAGAACTATTATTAAATAATTGGGAAGGGAAAGTGGTCCCTCCAAACGAATGTGCTTTAGCCAGATGCACGATTACTACACAACCAGAGGGCCACAGCTAAACTCAGATCATTAAGAACATCAAGAAAATACCACCACTACCACCACGGTCACAACTTAAACCTCAAAACCAAAAATTCTAGAACTCCTCAGTCTACACTTTGCCATTCATAAATACTGTGCGGAGGGTCTAGAAGTGACACCATCTGGAATTGCCCAAAGTATAGTGGAAATGGAAAGCCTTGGGGATACTATGGTATATGGATTCTGATAACCAACAGAATTGGCCTAGAATCTTAATTTTGATACTCAGTGCATATTTAACCTTGGGCAAGTCTACTCTGCTTTGTCAAGTTTTAGATCGCTCATCTGTAAAATCCTTTATCCCTGCTCTGAGGCCCCTGAGGAGTTATAATTTATCCTTTCTCATTGGCTTTCTTTTCCTGCTGGCTACCTTTGTTTGCATTTCTGCCTTTTCTTCTCATGAAGACTGTGGGAGCCTCATCTGTGAGTGTCTCAAAGTGTCTACCGTGGCACTTTTTATTCAGATCATGGAGTGAAAGCAGTAGGTGAGATCTAGGAGATAATGGTTTTCAACAGATTTAAATTGAGCTTGAAACTTGTCAAAAGATGAGGATAGAATGTCAGAGGGTGTGTTTGTGTTATTTGCCCACTATAACAATCTCAGGTGTGCCAGAGAAAAGGTTAAGGAATTAGGAGTTTTGGATAAAACTGGAGGCTACAATGCACAGATGGAAGGAAGTAAAGGACTCAGGCAAGGTATCAGGAAATGGTTCCTGTCATTGTGTAGGCCCAGCCTGCAGAGTGTGTATACACACACGTTCTCTCCTGGATTCTGGCTTTTTGGAAAACGTATGCATCACAGATGTGATAGCCTCCTAGATACATGTTTGAAGGAGGAATAATTTGAATAGTTTGTATGTAAAAGTTCTTTGTAATTAATTTAACTAAGCTTGAGGTCTTTTGGTCACACCGCACAATTGATCTCACAGATTTGGTCACTCAATTCTGATATGTAACCAAAGCTCTTTATGTTAAGCCATGAACTGTTTTCTTGGAGAAAATTGCAGCTGATTTCTCCGTGGAATCCCCACATAGGACCAGCCCTAGTTTTGGCACTATCTACAAGGTAGCCTACCTACGCCTGGCACCTGAATCTTCCCTGCAGTTATTGATAGGTTACAGCTGGTTCAGGGACTGCCTCTCAGTGATAGCTGAAAGGGATTTTAAATTTGGGACTCTATAAAGCCACTTCTTCTGGTCGGGGGGAGTAGTAGAATTTGGGTTTACTCTGCCACCTGAAGCAACTGAGAAGACGGATCAAAGTGTACAGAAAACGGTTTTCACCACTTCGGAATGAGGTAAGGAAGGGCCTTGCTCCCTGAGAAACAGGCAGGGGAAGGGAGTCCTCTGGTTGCTTTCCCTTACTCCCTGAGGTTTCCAGGCCTTGAGAAGGGAGAGGAAGCCAGGCAGACCAAGGTTCACCTTGAGTTGAGAAGTGGGACTGGGTTTGGGGAGGCCATGGTAGCTAGGGTGGGTTACTGCACAGGAGAAAGTTGGACAGAGAGAGGAGGACTGCAGAGCTCTGCCAAAGGAGTACTGATGGGTGCACGTGAGTGAGCAAACCTTCAGGCTGGGGAAAGAACCACTTGAGAGGAGCAAACAACTCCAGAACAACCCTCAAAGCTCACACAGGGCCGGGAATTGTTCCTCTCCTGCCAGCCAGACTGGAAACCAGAGAATTCACGGGGCTTCAGACAGCGAGAATATACAGAGAGATTCAGCGCAGTGCTGGGCAGACTGACCAAAGATGAAATGCACGAGAAGTTGCAATATGTAGGTAAATGTAAGGACTTGTGTTTTCTTAATATTTATGTACCTTTGAAAGGTAATTGAAATAACCATGTATTGTTGGGTTTACAACATGTAGCAGTACAATAGCTGACAAAATAATGTACAGGCTGGGAGGGAAGAAATGGAGGTGTGGTGTTGCCAGGTCCTTCCATTAGAGATGAAGAGGTACAGTCCCTCTTCAGTCAGACGTGCTCCATGCTCCAGTGTATCTTGTTCAGTAAGAGTGCAAGTAAGGGAGAAGGTGCCACAGGACAATGACACTTGAGGTGGACCTAATGGTGGAAGGAGGATTTTAAAAGTCATTATTAAGGAAAAAGGGTCTTCAAGATGAGGGAGTAGCAGGAAAAAAAATTAATGGGAAAAGGGGGCTACGTAAAAGGCCTGCATCGTTCATTGCAAATTGTCTTGTTTGGCTGAGCTATGGGGATGTTTACAGGAGCAGAGGATACAAGGCTAGCAAGGTTAGTGGCCACCGAAGCATGCAGAACCTCCTGTATTTTTATGTTTTCTTCTGTCAGTAGGCAGTGGCTGTTGAGTGATTAGTGAGGAACCATGATCTAAACTATGCTTTAGGAATTATATTCATTGATCAGCAACGTATGGAATGAAGTAGAGTGGGGAGCGACTAAAAGAAGTCAGTTAGGAGGCTGACTTTTAACTCATCTGTTAAGAGGAGTCCAAATGAACTACAATGAGCATTTAACTAGAATGGTGGTGGAAATGGTGCAAAAAAAGGGGGCAGATATCACTACAGTAGCAGAGAGAGAAGTGGTAGGTTTGAGTTAAGGGCATGAAGGAAGAAAAGGGTAAAGATGTCTACTAGCTTTGATCTAGACTGGGAAAGAGCTGGTACCTTGAACAGAAATATAAGGAACAGAGGAGGACACATAGGTTTTAGATTAGCAGGTCTCAGCTTGAGGCGTCAGGGATGTGTTTGGGTGTTGCTGGCTGGCAGACACTGTGAATACAGATCACAAACTGGGGAAGAGAGGTTGTGGTCACAAAGAGAGATGTAGGAATCCCATGTATTACCTGAGTATGGAAGCTATGGAATTAGATGAGATCACCAGGGAGACAGTAGTGAGAGAAGAGAGGTCAGAAAAGAACTCTGCATCAAGCCTTAATTCAGCAGGCTAGAAGAAAAAAAACCCACCAGCAGAGGAGGGAAATGTGGTTTTTGTTTGTTTGTATAATACTCTGTCTCTCTGGAAGGAGATGTAAGTCCTTGGAGAAGTGATTTCTTTAGATGGTTGTTAACCTCACTTACATGCATGTATATCTATGCATTTGCCAAAAAGAGGGTTATTTTGCCCAATGCAAATGCCAATAGTGGAAAGATTGTGAGGGATCTTGTGGTTAATTGTAGAAACAAACAAATAAAAAGCATTGAATGGTTTTGTAAATGCAAGAAACAACCAAGGATAAAGCAGGCCACTGTGATGGCAAAGGAGACTTCCTACAAGATGCGGACAGGTGGCAGGTGAAGTTAGCCAGGGAACGTCTTCAGGTGCTTCAATCCAGTTGGAGGACACACACACAATGCCCCCTCCTATTTTAAAACCCCTCTCATCCTCTCACCTTACTTATTTTTAGTCAACTTTAAAATACTTTTAATGGTTAAAATGTAAGTAACATTTCTTGGCACTACTGTGTATCAGGAAATTTTTTAACCTATACTATTTTATTTAATTTTGTTTAAAATTCACATCCTTGACATGAGGGAGGTGTTAACGCTCCTCTCACACAGGTAAAGAAACTGAGGTCCAGATGCTTCCTGAAGTCACATGGAGCTCGCAGATGGTGGGGATGCAACTGGGACACACGTCTCCGGACAGCAAATCTGGGGTCCTAACCACAACCCTGCATCACATCTCGGTAGCTCTGATCCACAGACTGCAGGGTCATGTCAGGGACATGGTAGGCTCACTGTGCCGGCTACAGTGCCAGTGAGACCCAGGTTTGAAGCCCGACTCTGTCACCTTTCAGCTGTGTACTTTGCTTGACTTCTTCAGGTTTCTTCCCCCGCCCCCCCCACCACAGGTGAAAATAGGTATCATGACCTCTATTTTGTAAAGCTGGTCCGAGCACTAGAGACATGCATATGAAGTACTAACAATGTAGGTGCTTATTATTTTAATGGAAAAGAACCAATTGGAAGGCTCAGTGCTGGTTTTCAGGGCAGGAAGTACCTTTTCAGTGTTTTTCTTCCCCTGTGCTATCTCCCACTTGCACTGTACCAACATCAGTAAAATGCTGAGTGCATAGTAGGTGCTCTGTATATACTTTAATTAAATGCCATTAAGCTTTAATTAGGTGTCATGGACTCAGGCAGGATTTGCTGACCAGATGGCCCTCGAGTGTGGAAATTCAGCGTGGTAGGCTGGGAGGAGGGGGGAGGACCAGGCGGAGCTGGGTTTGTTCACATTTGTGGCACAGGCTACTGCAAAGAGGGAAGGAAGCACTTTTATTTCCCTTGTGGACCGGCCATTCATTTTGCTGCAGCAGCTGCTAATGGAAAATAATAAAACCCATTTTCATCAGGCAGTATTTGGAAAACTTACAGGTCAATTCAATGCTCAAAACAGATTGTTACAGAGCACGTTGGTTCATCATCAGCATCCACTTTGGTCAGGGGATTTTTACCATTGGAAATTGAATTTATAGGTCATGGCCTGTTATGATTCCTGAAAATCACTGAATCTTTGCAACTTAGTGGAAGCACATAGGCAATTATTATAAATGAACACACACACACAATCTTTCCATTTGTTGAAATCACAAAGGTAGCAAATTAAACTGTGCAAGAGTTGAGAACTAGAGCAGCTGCAAAAATATGACTTCATTATTATTAAACCTGTTTCCCCTATTAATTGAAGAATCTGGCCCCAGTTTCATAATAAATCCCCTCCTGGAAAAATGTCAGGAGGTAATGTCAGAACTATTTATTAAGTCACAGAAACCAATGCATGACGTGGAATTCAAGGTGTGTTTCTGTTGCTACTGCTCCCATGTAAGTGTGCTTGTGGTAGGGTGGTGGTTTCCAAACTCAGAAGGACGTTGGCTCTGGAATTTGCAAATGCAGTACCCGCAGTGGTGGGGGCCCCGAGGTGGTGGGAAGCACCCTGCCCTGGGTGTGTGGTGCTAATTTTGTTATCACTAACTGTAGGACCGAGCGAGGGCAAACCCGCTAACTTCTCCAGGTCTGTTTCCTCCTCTGCAATATGGGGGTTCTCTGAGAAGGATTTCCTGTTTCTTCTAATTACATAAAAGTAGTATATATATGTAATAAGAACTAATATAAAAATAATATAATAATAACACAAGAATACATTGTTTATGTACCCATACCTGTAAACCTACTTTTGTCTACCACTGTGTGTGTGTATTTTTCATGGTGGAGAACACCCAAAACAAAAATAGGCAAAAAAGAGAAAGTAAAACTTATATATAATGGTACAATTGAGGAAGACACATGGTTAATATCTCGGTGTATATTCTTCTAGCCTTACGTTCACATATACATATACCTATATATATATTTATACACAAAACACGGGATCATTCTGCACCATTTTGCTACCTACTTACCCCCCCCAACATAACAATAGTGTAACATCTTTGTTGTATATTTTTTTTAAAAAATGAAACCTCATTTACACAAATAGGCCAATAATTTCTCTAACCAATCCCTGCGTATAGCTAATTTGTTATTTTCTGATCTCTTGCAGTTTTTTTCTATGTTGTAATGAAAATCTTTGCTCTTAAATATTTCAAAATTCTTGTCTTAAAGAAAATTTCCTGAAGCAGAATTGCTGGGTCAAAAGGTACTTGTGTTTCTTAGGTGTTTAGTATCTGTTGCTGAATTCACATGCAGTTGAAATTGTATGTTTTTGTCTCTCTAGAGACAATGAATTTCAGTTGGACTCAGGAATCCTGACCATGAATACTCCCTTATAGTAATGTATGTCTGAGTGCATTTGTATACATACACATTTATACACGGGCAGTTTTGATATTATGCCACTTTGTGATTAGGAAGAATTGTGATGTACATTCATATGGCCATCTCCCTACTTCCTCACAGGGAATACCATTAGAAAAAAATTATTAAGCGTTTCTAAGTTTCTGGAGAATTTCTAACTGATTAAGATCCTTTCTAGCTCTAATAGTTTATAAGAGGATTCAGTTTAATTCAACATACTTATTGGGTACCTACCAGGTGCTCGTGATGAGGCCCTTGGCATTGAGAAGCACAACATTTGGGAAGAAGAGTTACAAAACGATGGTGAACACAGTCAGAGGCAAGTTGTGTAGCAGAGGCAAAGTGTTGTGGGTACTAGGAGAGAAGTCAGGATGGCCCTAGACAGAAGGAAGAGAATTGAGTAAGGTCTCGGAAGATGCTGTTAGCTGGAACTCTTTAATTAGCACCTGAGAGGAAACCACCTCAAATTAACTTAGCTAATAGGGTTACATTTATGAATCCCTCTAATCAGTCCCCAGAAAGGGCAGGGATTCTCTGTGTCTTCTGTTTTCATCTCTCTGAGGGTTGGCTGCATTCTCTCAAAATTCTCTAAGTTGGTAGCGAGGATCAGGGCTGCTAGCTGCTCGTGCTTATGATTTTAAAGTCTTAATTTCAGAAGGAAAAGAGCCCCTCTTCCAGCTCCACTTTGAAAAATCCTAAGCAGCACTCTGCGCTGGCTGGAGTGCTGGGCCCAGGGGAGAAATCATGACTGGCTTGTGTCAAATGCCCACACTGCAGCCGGGGTGGGGAGGGGGCGCTGTTACTGAAAGAAGGGAAAAGGTCAGTTATATGTGGAACCTAAAAAAGCTGAACTCATAGAAGCAGAGGGTAGAATGGTGGTTACCAGGGACTTGGGGGTGGGGGAAATAGGGAGATGTTGGTCAAAGGGTCCAAACTTTCAGTTTTAAGAATCTAATGCACAGCACGGTGACTGTCGTTAACAGTACTGTACTGAATACTCGAAAGAAGTTTAAAATGTCCTCACCATAATCACAGCAATGGAAAAATGGTGATTATGCAAAGTGAAGGATATGTTAATTAACTTGATTGTGATAAACATTTTGCAATATATACATGTGTCAAATCATCATATCACACCTTAAACTTAGAAAATATGTCAACAAAGCTGGGGAAAAAAGAGGGAGAATGGGGCTGGGCGGACAGAAACATGCTGAGCACTTACGATGGACAGGACGTATATGGACAAAAAGTGTTTAACAAGGCATGCCAGTAGCGGGTGATCAAAATAACATTGAATGAATAAACAGTTAAAAGAAAGGATATGAATAGAAGTAGAAAAGAAAATAATCTCTTTGATGATTACCGAATTTTACATTAATCATTCATTTCATTTTCATCAAACCTCTGGATATGTATGTTTACAGTATGCAGATAAGGAGTGTGAAGAGGTTCAAGTCCTTAATAGCTAGTGGGATCTAACATAGCTAATATGATTTTTGTGAAACCGTGACCATGTAGCTTGGTCTTAGGCAATGTTCTAGTTAAAAATAAAAGAACAAAACAAACAATGACACAGGAATGTATAATAAAAAGTAGTTTCAGAATAATTGAGTTTCTTTTCTTGGGTTTGTAGAATGCCATGAAGATGAATCCTTGGACCTTCCAGGGATCTCACCCTGCAGGGGTCCTGAGCCTTGTCCATCTCAGAGCTCCTGGCCCGGTTGGTGGGCCTTGCGAGTCTTTTTCTTCCCTGCCCCCATCCTGACTCTGCTTTCCTAAGCCCAAAATAACCGGTCTTGAAGAGTAAGTCTTTCCTTGGGCTTATGAGGAGGCAAGACAAGATAGCGCCTGTTTTAATAGGTGGGTTGGGGAAAGGGTGAAAATTTCTGCCTTTTACTTTGGCTCTGACACATCTTTTAGAGGAGCTGTGGTTCTGACTCAGCTTTCTCAGATCCGTATTTTTTCCTCTCTCCACCATTCTACCTGGTGGGAACTATGGAATCACATGAGTAAAGATGGACTATCCCAGGTTCTGCCTTCTGCATTTCTTCTGCCCTAAAACCTATATAATCTCTAACACATAATGAAATACCAAATGCTGTGTAGCAATAGTCAGCTTTTCTCTGTGCTTTCTCTGTTTTCTGTGCTTTAGTCAGGTCAAAGCAGTATACACTATTCAGACAGCCCGGGGTACCCTTTCTCTGCTTACCCTCTGGTAAATGCATACTCATCCCTGAAAGCCCTGGTGATGTGTGTGTTTGCTGCCCCGTGATGCCTGCTGTTAGGCTTCACAGATTCTATGTGTATATCTTTAGTTTTGACTTGCCCCAGTGTGTTGTAATTATTGTTTCCCCTTTCGTCAGCTCCAGGAAACTTAGTGCTTCTCTAGGATGGGGACCATGTCTTAGTCGTCTGTGCACAGCATGGCCAATTAGTAGGTGCTCAATGAAATTAAAAAATAAAGGTAAAAAAAGGATTTGCTCAGGTATTCCTGTATGCAGTGGAGGGCTGTGCTCCAAACAGAATGTTCACTAACGCTGATTGATGGATCTAAGAGCAGGAGGGAGTTGCTGTAAGTCCTTGAGCGGGGGATGGCATGATAAAATTCATGTTTCCAGAGAATGGATGTGGCAGCAAGATCTGTTACTTGAGACTTTCAGGTCTTGGATAATTGCTGGTGTTTTGGCATTCTTCTGTAGCTTTGGGAAAATAAATGGAACTAATGGGGAAGAAACTCTTCTGGGATGTTCTCAGAAGTAACTGGTACTGACTCAACAAAACAAGGCTTCAGAAAAGATCCCAGCATGTTACTGAACTCCCAAGGCTCCTAGAGTGTGAGGGAAGGAACTCCTTTTCCTCAGAAGTAAGTGCCAGGGATTCCTAACTGACTGATCCTCTCCTTTTGATTTCCTTGTGCTCTGTCTCTCCCTTCTGCTTCATAGGTTTGCTATGAACACTCGCCTGACAACTAAAGGTATGATTTACAGTAGAGTCTGATCTTTCTTATTTTTGCAGTCCTACTAATTTTTCTTAATAGGAAATTGGTTCTTTTGCAATTGGCTGACATTTTCTATAACATTTGCAACCATCCCATAAGGACTCAATTTGTTATTCAAAACTGAAATACTCTCTGATTGACATGCATCGTACTTGGAATTTGCAAAGCAGGGTTGCTATTGCCTGAATCATCCCGGTGTTGTCCAGCCAGCCTCTGTCTTGGTATGGTCTGGAGTTCTGTAGCTTCTCACGTGAAACTGTGAAGGCAGTTTATAGATGGTCAAATAGACAAAACTGAGCTGTAATGTTAAATTATTGCTTAAGGTCGGACAGCTCTAGAGGAAGCCCCAGATTAAAATCACATTTCAGGAGAAATGGGGGAGGGGGGATTGGTTAGGGCAGAGTGAGGTTGGAACTGTTCAGGGTCACTGAACAGTAAGGAAAAGATCTGCCCGTCTCCTGCTCAGGATGTGCTGAATGACCCCAAACACTGAAGTCACTTGAAAAACTTTTGGGACTTGAAGAAGAGTTTTTGTTTGACACACAGAAAGGCAACAGAACCAACTTTCTTTTGGGCAGGAGCCTGAGGTATCGTTGATTTACAATTAATGGCCTTATTGTACCCAACTTGGGGTAGGGCCCTTCTGAGGTTCTGTAGCTGGATGTTGTTACCTGAAAATGCCTAGTTTTCTGCAGGTAGGTTAAAACATTAACTGAAATCACCATCTTCTGTCCCAATTTTAAATATTTATCTGAGCACTTATTTACAAAGTTGAAAATATTCAGTTTGGGTACATTAGCTTTGGCATGGGTTAGATGTGTGCTGAGGAATAAACATATGATGTAGACTCAGGCCCTTCCCTTTGGGAGCAGCTCACAGGTTAGAAACCTCAGTGGTCATGGCAGTGACACACACATGCCCAGGGAGCCACAGAAACATAGAGGACATGGCAGTAGCCCAGCATGGAAACCTGGGAGTCGATGATTTAGTGATGCCTTGAAACACGTGTCTGAGTTATTTGAGTAAAGGAAGGTGGAGAGGATAATGCACAGACTGAGAGTTGTGAGTAGATGTTTTTAACCTGAGTTATCTACCACATTAACATCAGCAGAGAGGTGTTTTCTACCTTGAGGTAGAAAGTTTCACTCATTTCTAATTATGTTTTTTAATGTTCATGAAGATCAGTTTCGTTTCTTAGATCTTCTGGTTGCCTTTGCTGTTGCCCTTTCTTCATTTCTTTTCTGCTGTTTGTATTTAGATGTGCATAGTCAGTTTTCATCAATAGGAGGACAGGATTGCAACCAGGGAAAAAAAAAGACAGCATTGATTAAAAGTTCATTCTGAAAAAGACTTTTAAGTAGGCAGTTTGGGTCACAGATTCATGCAAATCTTTTGCATGGAAATGACGTGCAGCAATCTCCAACCTGAAAAGTCAACTGGAAAGTGATTAAGTTTAGGCTTTGCCTCTGGCATTAAGTTATTTGTATTTTGTGGATGTCTGCTGAAGCTGACATGAGTAAGTAGAATGTGAGGTGGTGATGTGAGCTAGGTCCCTGACTCATTGGGTATCTGTGGCTGCTTGGGTGCGTTGCCCCTGGGGCGGCCATAGTACTTTTTTTGGGTGGAGGGGTAGCTAACAATTTTTCAGTATTCCTGGCACTTCTCACACTGAAGAAGGAAGAGGAACAACCAACTAATCCAACAAACCTGATTTTCCTCCTCAATAAATACACAATAAATCGTTACAGCATTTTGTTGGGCAAACAAGGGCAAGTGGCCAGACAGCACACTGCCAGGTGCTGTGACAGGCGTTTGGGCCCCCATTGCCCATGGCATCCCTGGGCAGCATGCCATGGTCGAGCAGGGCTTGGAATCAGAATCTGGGTTGGGAACCAGGTTCTAGGACTGAGGCTTTTCAGCTACATGACTAGGAAGCACCAGCCTCATCCCCTGGCATGAGCCAGGGCTGGAATTAGATGCAGAATTATCTGGCAGGATCTTGACTTCATCCTTACCCTGCCAGCCCAGTGGTTAGGATTAGGGAAACATCAGCCCCTCCCTTGGCAGGACTAGAGGGCTGGGGCCAAAGCCTCAAGGTTGTAGTTGGTATGATATGGTGAGTTTAAGATATGACTCACCACATTTTTCATGGCTGGGGAAGAGTTTGCCTCTCTCCTGGTACAATGGGTGAGGCTACGACCCAAGCCTTGGAGTAGGCTGGAACAGATTGCCTTGAATCCATAGCAGTATCTGGTTTCTATGGCTGCATGAGAGCAGCCTACTCCTCACCTGGGAGACCAGGCTGTAGGGACTGACCACAGACAAGGTTATCCCGACCACTCACATGATACATAAAATGTAGAGGGACTACTATTACTAGTTTTATATTATAACTGAAATTGCTTGGTTCTGTTTTATTAGCCATTAAATGTAAAATTTATTTTTCCCTCTTGAAGCAAAAATGTAAGTGGGGGCTATAGGAGTTTATTCGGTGTCCTTATCTTGCCCCTGGGTTTGTGATAGGACCTCGGTAGCTGCAGTGATGATCAGTTTGACAATAATTCATAGTACCCTTGATAAAGATACAAAGGTGAGTCCTTATGGACTTCAAGTTAGTCATTCACTTATTCATTCATAAAACCTACATTTATTCAAGATCTGCTGACTACTTGGAGCAGATTTGTGGACAAATACTACTTGAGGTATTAATCATCTGTTCAGAGAAAGGAAGGTTAGCCCAAACCTGTTACCAACATAATAAATGCTTCAGCAGAAGCTATTGCAAAGTTTTCTTGGAACATAGAGGTAGGTAGGAGTAATGAATTGGCCCTGACTAATCGGAGAAGATTTCACAGTGGATATGCTACTCACATTAAGTCTTGAAATGTGCATAAAAGTTATCATGGTGAAGAGATGGAAGAACTTTCTGGGCAGGAGGCATAGCTTGTGCAAAGGCCTACAGGTATGAGAAGCATGACTTGATTAGGGCGTGACAAAGGCCAGTGGGACTGGCATCTAGGTTTGAAGCTCAGGGAGTGTGAGAAGAAAAGTAAAGGAAAAGCCAGTCTGGGACCAGGGAGGTGGGAAAATCTATAGGGTGAAGAGAAAATTTAGCAACAGGGGAGGGGATGTTCAACTATGGGAGTGAAGTTAATAGTCTGTTTTTCCAGGACAATATCTCAAAGTATGTCCCATAATGCACTAGCCTTTTGAGATATTCAAAGATATTTGGACAAAGATCTGCAGGCAAGTGTGGGAAATACTCCAAAGCACTACAGCATGTGTGTGTGTAGTCACAGTATTACAGCTTTGACAAGTCATGTACGAAAGGGACCTATTTAACTGTTTTTTTCTGACTTGTTTGACCATAATACAATACTATTTTGAATTCTTTATTAATAGCTCAAGGAATTAGCATTCCCTATTACACCTCTGGGAAATGCTATTCTAGGGATATGCAAACTCAAAGTAGATCTGGAAGGAGGAGTAGACAGGTCAGACCCATGTCTGGTAGCCAAGGCCCCCAAAGCCCACTGTCTGTGAAGCTCTGGGTTGGCGATCAATGAAGGTGCCTAAGGCAGGTACCCAGGAGGAGTAAGAGACAGGTCTTTAGCACCCAGGAGCAATGTTGAGGGTCCATGCACCTGGCCACTGGGGCTCATGGTGACAGCAACCTCAGATTGTCAGAGACTGTATGTCAAGGTAAGAGTGGACTAACTATGAATAGAAGCCTAGCCTGGGAGCAGTCTATATGAGACTTCTGTGTTCATGCAAATCCAGCAGAGACTCTGAATCAGCTCTGGCCATGAGGGGTAGAGGTTGGGCAGGATTGATGGTCAAGGGGATTTGATCTCCAGGAACTCGGAGAACCAGGAGACCTGTAAGTGCCACCCAGTCTCAGTGCCTGTCCTTGACAGGCTCCATGTCCATTGCCCTCAGGATGGATTCCTGGCCGCAACATGACTGACAAGGCCCCTCCTGTGTCCTCCTTTTTTCTCCAAAGCACTGTTCTGAATTTTCACTCACCCTGTGTTTCAGAACTTCCTGCCAGCCACTAGCATGTCACTCACTCTCTAGAGCTGTTCAAACTGACCGCTTGTTGAATGCCAACAATGAAATATACTAGGTTCTTTGCTAAATGCTTGATATAAATGATATGTTTGTTTGCAGTAATCCTGTAAGGTAGAGGTATTATTTAGGAAGGTGTTTGGGGGTAAATGATAAATACCCCCTCACAGGCTTAAACGAATATGGATAATTTTTTCTACATAGAAGGTCCAGGGATGGCAATTGCTGAACTGGGTCTTGCGGATACTATAATGACTCCAGACTTTCTAGCTTTCCCCTCCGCCTTTACACGTTAGCAATTATCTTCATGTTCGGCCTCATGGTTTTGAGGTGGGCACTGCACCTGTAGGCCTCGAGCTGCCATCTTGCTTTATCTAGGGATGTGAGCCTCTTTATCTAGAGAGCAAAGCTTTCCTAGAATCTTCTCAGCTGTTTGTTTTGTCTCATTAGTAAGAACTGTGGCCATGACCTTTCCAGCTGGAAGGAAGCTGAGAAATTGAGGACTTAGCTGTCTAGTCTTTATAGTCAAGGCAGGTAAGGGAGGAATGTGGCCAAAATGGGTGTTGGGTTAGCTAGCCTAGAGGGCCTGCCTTGGCAGATGTCGGTGTTTCCAGATTAGACGACAAAGCGGCTCAGGAGGCTCAGGTAACTTGTGCGGGGTTACATAGCTGTTAGGTGCTGGAGGTGGATTCCAAGCTGCTCCATCTGACTCAAAAGCCTACATGGGTTCCATTATTCCAATTTTTTAAATGTCAAAAGTTCACTTTAATTCAATCTGTTCCCTAAGCACCTACTACAGTAGTCCTACATTATCTGTGCTTTCCCATTCTGTGGTTTTAGTTACCCAAGGTCAACCATGGTCCAAAAATCCCAGAAATTAACAATTCATGTTTTAAATTCTGGGCCATTCTGTGTAGCATGATGAAATCTTGCTTTGTCCACCCAGGAATCATTCTGTGTGATTCATCCTTTTTGAGCATTTCCATGCTGGGTACGCTATCTGTTGGTCACTTAGTAGCCTTCCTGATTATTATTAGATCCCCTGTCCTGGCATCACAGTGCTGTGGTTAGGTAACCCTTGTTTTGCTTAATAATGGCTCCAAAGCACAGGAGTAGTGATTCTGGCAACTCAGATGTGCCAAAGAGAAGCCATAAAGTGCTCTATTTAAGTGAAAAGGTGCAAGTTCTTGACTTATTAACATTAACAATTGTAGGTTAAGTTTGCTAAGATCTATGGTAGGAACGAATCTTCTGTGACATTGTGAAAAAGGAAAAAGAAAATTGTGCTAGTTTTGCTGTTGCATCTCAAACTGCAAAGTTATGGACACAAGTGGTGATAATTGCTTAGTTAAGATGAAAAAGGCGTTAAATTTGTGGGTGGAAGACATAAACAGAAAACGTGTTCCACTTGACAGCAACATGTTGGGCCAGAAAGCTTTGATTCTATACAAAGATTTCAGTAAGGGATCCCCTGAAATGAGTGTCACCAAGCCATTTACTGCAAGTAAGGGATCATTATACAAATTCAAAAAGTCTGACATTTTTTCGTCTCACATTATCACAAGAAGAAGGGTGAGGTCAGTATAGTACAATAGATATTTGAGAGAGGGGCCACATTCACATACATTTTATAGTGTATTATTATAGTTCTATTAATTGTTAATCTCTCACTAATTCATAAATTAAATTTAAAATTTAATGTGACTAATTTATAAATGAGACTTTATCCTAGGTATGTATGTATAGGAAAAAACATATGTAGGATTCAGTGCTATCTGTGGTTTCAGGTGTCCAATGGGGGCCTTGGAATATATCCCCCATGGAGAAGGGAGCGGGCTATTGTGTACCTAAAACACTGATCACCAGTGAATGCACAGATAAAGAAAATGCTGTTCCTGCTCTCCAGAAACTAATCACCTTGATAGAGAAAGAGACGTGTACGCACGTATCAGCACTTCCAGGTAGAACTTAATGGCTAATATTATTGGGGCACAAACAGCACGTTGTGGGTATACTGGGAGGGAGAGAGAAATTGTGCTGAGAAATTCTGAGAAGGCTTCCAGGGGAAGAAGAAATCTGATCTGGGCCACCTGTCTGTAGATGTTTCTTTTACCAACATGATGGCTTTTTTTTTTTTTTTAAAGCCTTAGTTAAATTTAACATGTTATGTTCTTGGTCACCTCGGGCATAGTTTATGTCTGAAATTAATGCAGAGATATAAACTTTGAAAGTTAATCAACTGACCATCGTTTCTGTTTTTATTTTAATGTCTCCAGAAATGCATAATCTTGTATTTTAAACCAAACTATATGTAGTCTACCAAATTAAAATTCATGAAGTAAAACATTCTGAAACAGTAACAAACATGAGGCAATTTGAAAGAAGCAAGACCCATTATATATTTTTCTAAACAAGTTAAAGTGTCGGGTTGTGCTCCATAAAGAAAAGTTTTTCCATTCCAATTACACAGGAATAAAATGACAGATGAGCTTTTTTTTTAAACCTCAACACAAAAGGTAATAGACTGTTCTTTCAGTGGGAGAAAATTAGTTATAATGAACTTGAGTGGAAGTGAAGTGAATATTTTAATTATAGATCTTAGTAAAAAAAATCCAAAGATAAAAGGGCAAAGAACATGATCAGAATGTTCACAAGAGGCAAAACAAGTGACGAAAGTCATGTAAAAAATTGAGAGCAATAGAGAAGTGGAGGAAAACAAGATTTTTTTTTTGTCATTGTTAAGGTAGCAAAGAATTAAAGAATGAATCTCCTGTTAGGAATTGGAAATGACAATCTCCTATAGCCATGGTGGGACTGTAAAGTGGTATAATCGCTCTAGGAATTAATCTGATGGTGTATGAGCATATCAAGAACCCTAAGACATTTATAACCCTTAACCCAGTAATTCCACATCTAGAAAAAAAAACTGTTCTAAGGACATAATTTGAAATATGGACAAAGATGTATGTCTAAAGACATTTAATGTAGAATTATTTATAATAAAAATGAAAATATAAATATTCAATAATAGGGGATTAAATATTACATTATAGTATATCCATATCATACAATAATCTAGCCATTATGAAAAACATCTTGAAAGCTTAATGATACTGGAAAATTCTGATATAATAAATATACAAATTGCACAATAACAACTATACAAATTTTTAATAGAAATGTCTGGAAGGTTCTCCTTATTTTACCAATTCATTGGGTAAAATGCAATAATATTAAATACTGCTGCAATCTTAAAAATGACATACTTATGAGATTTTTTAATATATCATAAGCAATATTTATAACAACACTGCATTTTATTGTTACAGATGGGGGTAAGAAGAAATAGATATAGCTTTTCATATTTGTATTTCACTTATTCTGTACTGTGTGCACAGGCCTATGCTGTTGAAGTGTCAGAGGCAGGACCAATATGGACTCTCTTGTACTTTCCAGTTTCCTTTCCTGAAGAGAACCAACAGCTGCACTAGTGCTGGGGATGTGGGAGAGATCTCCAATACTCAGCCCTGCCTTACAATGGACACATTCCTAAACTGATTGTACTCAGCACCTACATTCTTTTAATCTGTGAGTGTTGCCTGCTTTGTGCTTTTGAGCCTGTAGTTGGAGGGGATGCTGGAGAAATAGGAAGAAACAACTATTAAAAAAAATCCGGGAGGAAATGTCAACATTAATAGTTTGAGTTGTGGCAGTTGGAGAACTTACTGTTTTTGTATCTTCTAAATTTTCTACAGTGAGTACACGTGATGTTTATGATAAGAATGATAGTAAGCACGGGCCCCAAGTCTGCCTGGGGAGACCAGGCGCTTTTCTTCATTTCATTGCTGAGACCTCAACCTTGCTGTGGAGCCTTGGAGGCAGCTCACCATCCTAGGATTGTTTGCATCCTTTTAGACCTTTCTCTTGGGGAGGCAGGGGCTACTTTAACTTATCTAAGCAGTCTGCTGGCACAGGGTTCTTGAAAAAATTCTCACAGGATGGCAGTAGTTGAAAGGCAAGGCAAGACAGCCTATGGCAGCCCTTATTGAGACATCTCATGTTTCTTGTTGTGGGCAGGAAGCAGGCTGACCCTGCTCTGGTCTTGTGATGGAGCAGGGATGTCCGCTGTGTGCTCACAATACGCATGTGCTATTAGGTGTCCATGCTATTGAAGAGGGTGACTTTGCATCGTGTCAGCCCCCACGCCTGGAGAGTGTCAGCACCTCTGTGACTGTTAATGCTCTAGAAGAGCTCTGACGTCCACCAGCTGGTGAAGTCCGGGCTAGCTGTGAGCAGGCTGTGCCTGGTAGGGAGCTCATGACAGTCCTGGAGCTGTGACAGGGTTAGAGGCTGACTGGAGGCGGCATGGGCCCCCTAGTCTAGCGTCTAAATGTGACGCTTCTCTGACATCAGCAAAGTTGCTTGATAGGACTGGTTTTATTCAATCTGTTGAATTTGTCCAGACAGTTATAATAACAGTGATAGTTATTCAGATATGCCAGGTTCTTCATCAATAGTATTTTGATTCGTTTAATCGAATCTTTTGCTACTATCCTTCGAGGTCAGTATCATTCTCCTCATTTCATAGATAAGGAAGCTGATCTAAGTCTTTGTCCAATTATAGGAGAGCAGATCCAGGATTCAAACTCAAAGTCCCTGTAACTCTGAAGCCCAATGTGCTCCTAACCAGTACACAGATGTTTCCCAATATTAGTCCTTTTAGTATTGTCACTGTCTTTACCAAACTCGTGAACCAATCATACTCCATTTATTCAATATTTTCCTTTATGTTAGCTTATTTGATGGGTATAGCATCTTGGGTTTAATGTGCAGGTTGTGCATTTTCAAACACGTAACATGTAATTTAAAAAAAACCATGTAATTTCAAAAGGGTTTGGTCCCTGTTCCTTTTCAAATACTTCCAGACACAGAGGACAGGTCCTGCATTTTGGGAAACTACATTCTAGTGCTTCCTTAGGCTGGACCCAAACTGCTAACAGGTCCCTGACCGGTAAAGTTATCCGTCTGCCTTTGTTAGAATCTGATGCTGACTGCCTCTTTGATATTTCTATCCCAAGGCCAATGGTTGCTCAAAGGAACAACATCCCTTCCTCTGGGCTTCCATTCAGAGCCGGGGTTCCAACATGCCCCTCTCCCAGGCACACGCGATGCTACGCCAGCTCGCCTGGCTGTGGATCACATGTGCCAGGCATTTTAAGACAATAACAGTGGGTTTGGCTCTTTCACTCATGGCTCATAAAGTTCCTTTGTAATATAATTTGAAGTTGCAGTGTTGGGGAGGAGATTGGGAACGTCCTGAGAGCACTCTGTTTTGCTTCACAGGGTGGGACCTGGCCAGATGGCTCAATGCTGTTAGTCATGCGCTTGGCCAGAGCCCATAAAATTTTTATCTGGTAGAAAGTCTCTCGGGAAAAAATTAATATCATGTCACCTCTGTGCTATAAATGGATGACACTTCCACTGTGGTGGTGCTCTATACAGTAAGCCTGAGAAAAACTTGGAAAGCAGCAAACTTGCCTCATATGCAGTAGACTGAACCAGGAGTTGGCGGGCCTTAGTTCTCCTTCCAGTTCTGCCAGCTGTGGCTACAGGAAAGTTCCATCTTGTCTGGGCCCCTGTTTACTCTTCTAGAGCAATGCCACCCTTGAGGGCTGCTCAGAGGCACCCTGTGTGTGTGAAAGCACACGGTGGACTCTTCCTACTGACGTAGCTACTGTGGCACGTTGACACATGACACAAGGCATCAGAGCAGTGAACTTCTTGCTTTCCCAGGCTCTCGGATACTCTGACTCTGGCAAGGTGGGAGGTGGACAGAGGCTTCTGGACATACCCCATGGGCTTGTTGGGTTAGCTGAGTAAATAGGATTGATGGCAGCGTCTTTGTTTCTTTGAACCTTCAGAAACGTGTTTGTGACACTGGATTTGGTAGCCTCACTGAGGCAGAAATGGAAGAGAGGAATGAAAGAACTCTGAACAACCCAGTCATTCTCACTTGGATGAACCAGTGTGGCCAGGAAGTACTGGTAAGAGCATCAGGGATAACTACCCAATTTCTTGGCCGAACAGACCACAGATCAGGCAATGATGGTATTAATAATCATTGGTATGATTTTTTTCTCGTAATAGCTATGTGCACAGCATTTTAATAGAGAAATCATTTATCTCAAATCCTCATTATGATGCTGTGGGGTGGACAGCATGACTTCCATTTTACTGATGAGAAAACAGGGGTGAGAAGGTTCAGCTGTGTCCTCGAGGCTAGCTGCTTAATAAATGGCAGAGCAAGAGATTCCAATTTTGGTCTGTTTAACTCCAAAACCCAAGCTCATTGTTATTTGCTTCTTTTCTCTTTATTCAGTGATTCTCGTTGAGGTGTTGAGGTTTAAAAACCCATCTTTTATTGACTCGAATGCTGAGCCTGACAGACTATTAAGAGATGTAAGAAAAAAAATATGTCACTGTATAAGAAATTTGAAGTTTATTACATCAGTTATCATCCAAATAGGTTTTGGAAATCACTCATCTAATTAGCCATTATGATTATTAGTCAGTTCTTTCTATGGAAACAACTCTATCTTATTACTCAAAATAGACATTCATTTATGTGCTATTTTTGCACAGTCTAGACGTCAGCTCCTGACAGTTCTGACAACAGCAGAAGGGATCCTGTTCTTCTAGTGGAACATCTACTGGTTACACTGAGTCCTATCTTGTAAATGCTCATCACAGACCCCCTCAGACTCAGCACTCATCAATTTCAGAGCTGCAGAGCAGGGTCCACAAACTTAGCTATCCGCTGGAATTGCCTGGGAGTGACTGTTCGTGCACAGAACATCAGAATCCCTGGGGGTGAGACCAAAGTATCAGGATTCCTAAAATGCCCCAGGTGTCTCCAAAGGGCATGTATGTTCAAGCACCTTTACTCTTAGTGTAAACAATTGCAAGTATTTCTAAGCAAAGACTCACAAGGTCGGGTCTTCACAGGAATGCCAGAACATGAAACAGATCTTAAACCTGAGGCCTGGGCCCCATTCTTACCAGATGTTTTATTAAATGGCTCCTGGAGGGGGTGGCTCAAACATCAGTATCTTTAGAAAGGCCCCTAGGTCCCTCTCATATACACGTAGGTTTCAAACCACTGATTCATACCTACTAGTCTTAGGAGGAGGCTTGAAGCCCGAGTTTATTATGTTCATGCTACATTAATTTCTAGTAAGGCCCGATGCTTTTCACCAGATAACGTTCCTGATTCTAACATTAAGAGGTGAGTAATAAAATCTCATTTTAAATAAGATTTTTTTCCAGCAGCATAGGTTTGAACAAGAATTGATGCTAGCAGTTCTTGGAGAAGTGGCATAGTGGGTATTTGTGAGGGATGCAGAGGTCAGTGTAGTTAACCTATTTGGCCTTGTTTCCTACAATTTGAATTCCTTCTTAGATGAAGGTTTTAAAACAACAACAAATCAATGACCATATCACATTATATTGGAATAATGAAAATACTGAGGCCACTTAATGTAAAACAACCATGCTTGTATTAACTCTTCAATAGGAAGTAGCAATAGAAAGTAGCAAATTTGTAATTTGCATTTCTTCCCATTCTTTTGGCCCAAAGGTAATGCTTTCTATTTTTATCATGTGTAGCTTGCTGGTTTATATTCCCCCTCTCTCTCTTCAAATTGTAATAGTGCTGAGTGCAAGGTGGCCCCTTCAGCATGATGAGAAAGAACTTTCCTAATGACTCAGATTTCTAAATTAAACCTAAAATGTTTGCTGCAGAGATGCCAGGCACCCATTATGCATCACCGTTACAGGACAATAATACAATTCAGATAGAAATTATCTTTGCAAACGGCAATCATTTGTTGCTACTACTTTTTGCTTTCTTGACTATCTGATCAGTGGACTGTGAAAAAGTGCTTTTACTTGATTACTTACACTGCTGATAATCACTGTGGTTTTTGGCAAAGCTAAGGCATTATTTCACAGACCTGCATTGCAATGGGGAATGGGTGTAACTTTAAAATACAGCCAAAGTTCCTGTGGCTTTAACTGACACCAAGGAATGTACAAACTCAAGCACAATTCTTACGAGCCTTTCTTCTTTTATGGTGGTTTGCCACGGGCCAGTCCACACACAGGGACAGGGTAAATAAACGTGGGGCCATGGAGGTCCTACGTTCCCCTACAGCTCAAGGAGCGGCCCCTGCTGTGTGGGAACAATCTGTGTGTCCCACATAATGCCCAGGACACATGTCCTTCTACTGGGAACTTGAGTCTACAGGGAAGGCAACATTAAAAAATATGTGTATGTTTCACTGTGCTATCTTCCCAAGGATGAGAGATTTACTATTGTAGGCCCGATGTTTTATTTGGATCCAAATGGTTGATAAAGAAATAAGAGGAACAGAGCCCTGTAAATACAGCAGACAACTTTTTGGAAGTGACAGTGAAAGAATAAAAGACGGATGAAAGCAGAAAAAGCTATATTAAATGATTGCTTTTCACTCTTTTTACCAACCCCCATCCTTGATTTAAAAGAATGTTTTTTAACATTTCCAACAACTCAGTTATGCCGTGGTTAAATGCTCTTGGGGGAAAAAATGTCTCTGATTAGTCCAAAACTACCTCAGCAGGCAACCCAGGGACTAGATGTGGTTTAATTTCTTTTTAAAAAATCTCTATCAACAAGGGTGCCAGTTATAAAGAGGAACACCTGTCTTGCTAGAACCTAAACTAAGACTAATTCCTTTCACATAAGTCATTGAACAGCTGTCAGATATGTGAACAAGCTTCAGACACTTGAGAACTGTGACTTTGAACCAGTGACCTGGAGGTCCTGTGTCCCTGGTAGCACTCCCTGGAGCCACCTGCCACGGCAGACTACACAGTCGTTGTAGAAACAGCATCGCCCGGCTTTGTTTGAGATTCCGCCAGCGTGTGTCCTGAAAATTATCAGTATTTCTCTAATTCAAGTAGCACTTACTTCTGATTGCTTTTGGCCTCGATGCTGCCGTTCTATTTAGTGACACCACCACCCACCAAGTAATTAAAGTTAGAAATTGTCAGAATGTTTTAGTTCATAAACCTGGCTGGTCTACCTCTGGAGTGCCCTGTGAATCCTTCATCTGGTCCCATATTATCAGCTGACTTCAGGCTCCCTTCATTACATCATTGGATAGCTAAGGAGCCTTTGAGCTCATCCCATGTGTATATATTCTTCACTTTGCTGCCAAATTATTTTAAATCAGAGATCAAATAATCTCACTGTGATGTCTAAGTTCTTCCTTGGTTCCTCAATTATGTCTAAATGCCCTATGTTACTCCTCACCCAAATCATCTAACAAACACTGCTGCAGCCGACTCTGCCTCCCAGACTCCTGCACCTGACTCCTCCCAGCGCTGGCTCTGCCAGGCTGCATTTCCTTCTAATAGAATATGTGCGACCTTTCCATGTTTACAGGCAGCTGCTCCTGCTGTTTCTTCTGCCTGTAATTCCTTTCCTCTTTTTCCTCACCTATCATAGTTCACTTCTCTTGCAAGCCCCACATCAAATGTTCAGAAGTCTTTTGTGCCTGAAGAGAGGTGGAATACTCCTTTTGTCCCTTTAATGCTTTATGTGTCTATGGTCACCCTCCTCCCTGGGCCCACTCATTCCACAAACAGTTTTGCACTTACATTGTTTTAGCATGGGTTTCATGGGGCCCGGATATCTTATTCACCCTTATTTTCCCAATATTTAGTACTGTGTCTATCTATAGTAGGTGCTCAATCAATGTCCCATTGAAGTAGGATGACAGAACACTGCTCTTCTTCATGGTACTCCATGGGAAGCACTGTAGATTGGACAACAGAGATTCCAGCCCAGCTCCCCCTCAGGTCAGCCATGGTGCGTTGCATGAGTTGATCTGTATACCCCTTGAGTTCTTTGTGAGCTTGAAAATTGGGGGATTAAGCTTAAAGGTGGACAACTAATTCTGTCCTGTACCATCTGCTCAGGCTGGCCTTCTCATTGACTCCCAGACCTTCCAGTCTCTCCCTTGTGCTGTCTAGACCTTCGCTCCAGTATGTGTACCATCAAAGGCCCTCCCAGGCCAGCTCACTCTGCACCTTCTACTGCTGCTTTCCCTGTGCCTTGCCTGCCTAGGACATTGGAATAGCTTTTTCACTATTCAGCATTTTATTACATACGGTTTTATTTTCTACTGTTTGCTAACTATTTGACTTGGTAAAATTCCAACACCCTCCCCCCTCACCAATTCAACTGAGATCTGCTTTACTTGTAGCATAATGTCTCCAGCGGTGCCTCTTCTAGAGGCCCTGGCTCTGCTGCTCCAGATATCTAAGTTGTAAAAGCTGCCTAAACCTCAACTATAAAGTGGGGAAAATAATAGTGCCTGTCTTATGGCACATAGAAGGGAAAACGTATTAGAACCACTTTCTGCTTTATAAATGTAAGTCTCAGCATGTGATAGCCATTAAGAACAGTTTTAATCAGAGCCTGTTGAAATGGATTTATCTTTTACCCAAAGCCTACATAAGTAATGACTGATGCTTTGAGGTCTTTATCATATTGCTGGATGATTGTGATGACTAGTTTGGCAAAAAGTAATGTCCTGCATGCTTCTTAGAACAATTCTCCCACCACGAACGTGAAACAGGCCATGCCAGCCCTAAAGTTGTGGTTTGTTCAGAAATGTCTTGTGGCCCCATGTGCCACAAGAGCTTATGAATTGTCCTAAAACACACAAAATGTGATTCATTTGATATTAACTAATACACTCACTGTATTTTTGGTGCCATCATACTCAGACTATAAGGTCATTGAAATAAATCTGAGGCATTTCTCCTGAAAGATGTCTACTTATTCCTCTGCCAAAAGGAAAAAAAACAACAAAAAACCAAAAACAAAAACCCCAACCCCACAACCCTATCCCTTCAACTCAATAACCTCAGAAATATTTGTTTTAAAACCATTCCATTTTGCTTACTTTATTTCTTGTGTCTCATCCAGAAACTCTAAATTAACATGGCAGAAGTCCACACTTTGAGTTTAGTAAAAACAGTATAATTCTTCTGTATCTTTCACAGACTTTGTTCATTGGGCCAGAAGCCCGACCCATTGGGACACAGCTGTACTCTGAACTCACACTGCTAGTTAACATTTCCACTTCTAGGCATTCATTTGGTTTATTTGTTCCAAAAAGTTTTCTGTTCCCTGATTAAATATTTCACTGTGCTGTACCCACAGATCCATAACCTAGTTCAGCGGCTGATTTTTTAAGACTGTGATTTAAAGAGCCAATGACCTATTGAGAAAGTTTCATCTTTTCACCACTGGATAATGACCCCTGCCCTAGACACAGTTTCAATGTAGATTAAGTTCTGTCTTTGACCCTAAATTTCCCCTTGTGGGGCTCTTTCTATACATCCAGGGATCTAAATCTGTAGGTTTTATCTGGTGTCTCATTCTAAAACTGGATAGCTGTACTGTAACTTTTATTAAGGCATTAATAGCTCATTATGTGTTGGCTCTTCACACCTGCAGCTTGTGTGACTAAAATTTAAAAATACTTTAAGACCCTGAAGAATAAAATTATAATGACAGGGTAACCTGGGTGAATTTTATGATAGCAGTGATTTGATCCTTATTTACCAAATGAAAACGATCTTGTTGGATCTATACTTACTAGAGGCTTCTTCTGGGATGTTTCCCATGAAGAATGACCAAGAGTCAATGAGTTGTTCTTTCATATAGCGTTCACTGATTAAGATACATGTGGTACAGAGGGCACGAGCCCGCCCACAGGAAAACAGCTAAGTGCGGGACCCTCACTGTACAGGACGCGAGGAGCTGAGAGCCAGGATAGCCCAGGAACGCAGCACTGGCGACTCAATGTGCTGGTGAGATAGCCGCCATGGCGTCCCTGTGTGAAATGAATGTTACCTCTTTTTCACAGAAACAGAAACCGGTAGTCTTGCTCTGGTGACCTAGATCCCTCATTTCTCCTCTCTGCGCCTCAACTTATCTACAAGATTCAGATGATTTCCCAGTTTCCTTCCTTACTTTGATCCCTACTGAATATTGGGGCCATTTCTGTGCAGTTCCCCAGAGCTGCTCCCGAGGTGAGGAGGAGCTTGCCTTTCACGGATAGTCGGGAAGGGGCCCGTGAGACTGGCCGGCGAGCTCGCCGAGCTGCGTGCTGGGTTGCTCTGCTGACACCGAGCTGAGGCCAGACAAGCCTGCTCAAGGCCAGCGCCCCGAATTAAAAAGGGTGGGTCTTGAGAGCTCACTGCCGTGACACACAGCTATTCCGATCACTGGTTCTTCCGGTCATGTCAGCACTTGCTCCCCCACCTTCTACCCTCCCGTTCCCAGGCACGCCCCTCCCATGACTGGGTCAACCGGTGAGCTCTGTGAAGCCGGCAGACCTTTCTCAGGGATTAAAGGGCAGTCCATGCTGGGGTGGCTGTGGCGACTGGCGTGTTCCCCAGGACAGCCATGCAGTAGAATCTGTCTAGTATTTTACGTTAACTGCCGTGTGCGTTCCCTGCGGAATATTGGTGAGCTGAGGAAAATGGGAGGCATGACATTTAATACATGTCATAACACCTTTAAGGGGTGAGAAAAATGCACAATTAGCTTGCACCGATTTGGAAGGGTTCCAGAAGTTATGTGAAATAACTTCTTACCTCTCATAAGAGGCCGTCAGAGAGCCTGGCCAGAGTTATACTACCGTATTTTTAGGGTACTTGTGAAGTAGAGTGTTTTCTTCATCAGAATTTGAGCCCCTTAAGGAGCCACTTGGTTATTTCTTCTCAGGAGTTTAATAACATCATTCAGTAGAAGTTTTTGTGGTAATGGAACTGTTGTATAATTAGCCACTAGCCTCATGTGGCTGTCGAGAGCTCTGAAGTGTGGTGGGTGTGACCGGGAAATGGATTTTAGTTCGTTCTGTTTTAATAAATTTCGGTAGCCCTGAGTGGCTACTGGCCGCTGTGCTGGGTGCGGCAGGTCTGCAGTTCTGCTGCGTGGCTTACTGGAAGCAGACTCAGTCTCTGATGTGGAGTCGAACTGAACATTTCCCTTCTTCGGGACACTTACCAAATGTAGTTTTGCTCTGTGTTTTTCAAATGTTGAATATAGTTTATTTTCCGTAATTTTAGATCTTCTGTTCATATGATACTTCAACTAAAAAACCTGATTCTGCATCTGGACTTACACAGTCATTATTACTAGAGCCATGTGTCAGGGACTCCAGGACTTAGGGGAAAAAAATCCCCGCGGTGATGCGTAACTGTTCTGCTGTTTCCATAAATATACCTTACAGATCCTCTCTGTCTTCCACAGTGCTTCTGAGATCATTTCCCAGAAAGAGTAGGAAACTGGATATTTCATGAATATTTCCACTTTATCTTCACTGATGAGGGGGAGGAAACGAACAGTGGTTGCCATTAGAAGATGTCTGGGTTGGAAACCCAGTTCTGTGCCTTTGGGAAAATTATTTAAATCTTAATAACTTAGACTTTTTTCATTTATCAAATGAGAATGATAAGAATGCTTTGAGCTCTACACGACTTTCAGAGTTGAAGTGTAGGAGTCTTTGACTTAAAATGTGTGTACGTCTTCCTGAGCTACAAAACACTACAAATGCTCATGGTTGTGGATATTGTGTTTACGTCAGCTGAGACAGGAGTATTCATATTAACCTTTGTAGTATATTTTTCCATGCCTGAAACTAATCCTGTGCTGGATGGAGACTTATCACTGAAGATATTTAGGATTTTAACCTACTGTATTATAGGCCTTATAATCATGAGCTAGCATTTAAGTGCCAGTCTGCGTGGTATGGAGCTGATCTCTGCGTAGTAGATTTGCTAAATGAAGACAACTTTCTTGGGACAGGGGAAAATTTAAAGAGCTTCCACTCTCATACTCTATATTGGCTTGATGAATATACCTGCTTTCTGAGTTAGGGAGAAATCTTCGTTCTGGTCCTACCTATAAAACAGATTCACTGAATGATTTGACAAATTCATTTAATCTACATTTAGATTCTCAAAAAGGGAGATTAAGTTTGAGATAGAATTTTTAAAATTTTTGTTAGGTGATTATGTTCAGATTTGTTGATATGCTTTTAAACTTCCTGAAGATAAGGGCACACCTAATTCTTCATTGTTTCTGAAAGCTGTGTTCCTTAAATCAGTTGTTGAGAAGTATAGTACCCGTATAGTGAGGTTGCTAATTTAACTCACTGCAGGCAGATGCACACAGAAAATGCAGCTTATTTATTTTTCTATAGCTCATTGAATCTTTCTCTTGAACTTTTAACCTGTTGGGGATTGATGAATGTATTAATTAGCCATTGCTGCATAAAAAAATTACCCTAAAGTTTATCAGTTTAAAATAACAAGCATTTATTATCCTGTAATTTCTAGGTCAGGAATCTGGGTGTGGTCTTCTTGTTTAGGGCCTCTCAGAAGGCTGCTCTCAAGGTACCAAGGACTAGATCTCAGGTGACCAAGTATCCAGGATTGGTCAAGACTGAGTGGTTTCTGGGATGTGTCTTTCACTGGATTTCAATGCAGTCTTTCAATGTGTCTTTCAATGCATTCCAGTTCACCAACACTGGAGAACTGGAATGCATTGGTTACTTTAGCTGAGTTTTATTTGAAGTCTAGGCTGAGGGACAATCTTCCAAGCTCATATATGCCATCAGGCAGGATTTAATCCTTGTGAACTGGGGGACTGAAAGCCTAAGTTCTGCTCTGGCGGTTGGCCAGAAGCCTCCCTCTGTCCCTTCCTACATGGACCTCTCTGTTCAGCAGCTGACAGAACGTAGCTTGTTTCATCACAGCAAGCAAGGAGAGAGGGAGAGAAGAGAGCAAATCAGAAAGCAGAGTCTCTTTTGCACCTAATCTCTAAAATCACATCCCAACACGTTTGCTATTTTCTATTTGTTAGGAGCAAGTCACTAGGTCCAAATCATACTCAATGAGGGTGGATTATACAAGGGCATGAACAAAGAGAAATGGGGATTATAGGGAGCCATCTTAGAAGCTGCCTACCACAAGGAGGAAAAAAAACAAAATTTAGCTGAATTTGGCAATGTGGGTAACAGTACCTTTTGGATGATCATTCACAATCTCAGATTTCCTTCTCTTCCTTTTCTGAGGTGGTTTCTGAGTATATGGGAAGAAGAAGGCCTGCAGAGCGTGTGGATGTGGGAAGGAGGCACCTGAGCCCCACCTCTCTACTGCCCTGGTCCTCTCTTCCCTGCAGTGATGCCCCTGTTATGACTGGTGACTGCTTGCCCTGCTGCTCAACAGCTGAAGTTGGCAGCTGATGGACACATGGTCTGTAATCTCTTGGCTCAGTTGGGCTTGACTGTCCTCTTGCTGATTTGGTGCCACTTCCATTCTTGAGACAAGCTGTTCCTCCCACCTGACCACCTAGCCCAGCAGGCGCCCCTGTGGCGCCGTGTAGTGACCCTCTGGTAAGCTCCTCACCACGTACCATCAGATACAGCCTGCTTCTGTTCTCAGGGCGTGTGGAAATTTCTGGGTACTTTTGATACCACATAAGGGCTGAGAGAGCCTCTGGGGGGGGTTGGAATGAGCACACTCCCCCTTCCTGCACAGTTGCATTCTATGACCCCGTGTGCTTCTGATGCAGCTGTTCTGTGGCAGCTTGCTCCAAGTCCCAAAAGCAACAAAGAGGCCAAAGCACCTCTCCATTTGGCTTCCCCACCAACCTGTATAAATTGCATTCTAGGATCGCATCCCAGTTTGCAGGGAAGGCGGGGTCGTGGGGAGGGCATGGTGCTCCATTGCATTCATAGCCTCCTCCTCCTGTGTTCTGTCTTGAGCTCTCCCTACTAGAGGCATAAGGGAAGACCCGCCCCCACGCCAGTTGGCTGGGCCTGGCTCTTACTATGTTAGATGGGACCAGGGTTACTTGGAGTATTCTCTTCTCTTTACCCAAAGCCTGGCTTTCATGACGACTGTCTTAATGAAGATTTGTAAAAGTCAGATTTATGACTTGAAGATGATCGATGGCCTCTTATTCTTTGCAGCAATAAGCCTTTTGGTTAAGCAGGGTTGCTGAAGCTATGAAGGAACATAATTTAAGGGGGAAAGGATAATATATCTTTTCAAAATGCCAAAAATACTATCCTCATTACATACATTTGTTTTTACAGCTGCAGTTGACTTTCTGGAGTGGCCAACAGCCCTGGCTTGGGGGTTCATGGGCCCTCCTGATTCTACTGGGACAAAGAGAGGCTAGAAATGGAGGAATTTGTTAAAAAAATGCCTTTTTAGTGGCATTTCTATAAGTCCTGTATTTTCCTGCCTAAAGGATAAGGTTTTCGGAGTTAAGTGAATAATCCCACATACTGAGAGAGCTGAAAGGAATGTGTGTATGTGGAGGTTGGGGGTGGCAGGGAGGAGGTGCTCGAAGAGGGAACAAGGACAGAAAGTGAAATGTAGCATGCAGGCAAAATAGAAAGCATAAAATGCCTGTAGCGGGAACAACATGGTTAAATAGTTTTCTCTCAACCCTCCTCAGCAGCTGCATCCAGGAGGGAAGTTTGCCATGGAAACACAGGAAGTATCAGAGATCTGGGCAACAAGGGAAGCTTTTCTTGTAGCATTCAAAGTGGAAGTAGTTTTCTTCCCACCAAAACGCCTGGGGCTGTACAACACTCCTTTTTTGCAATGGCACCGGATGTGGAGACTGAGGTGCTATTTATGGCAGCCAGCAGCCAGAGGTGGCAGTTTGCCGATTTTGGAGAAAGCAGCCTCTGACAAATGAAATTGATGGGAAATTTGAATTAAAAGTGAGCTTTGAGTAATTGCAGATAGAGAGACGACATTAAATAATTGTTGTGAAAAGTCTTGACCCAGGAGAATGGTCACTTCGATGCAGATGGTGTGACCCTGGCAGAGAGGGACTCGGCACGGGGCAGTGGAAAGGAAGGGCTGGATCTGAAAGTTAGAGGGACGATGTGTAAATAGGACCAGGGCAGAGATATGTTCCCCTTGGCCACCTCTGGCCAAGGGATTTAAAACATTTCTTAGTAATGAGGGATTGTAAGTTATCGTCAGCACTATATTGAATTAAATATAAAGTAAACTGCAAATAACATCCAGCTTAAGTTATTGGAATGTAAATTATATACAGTTCTTTTTCCGCAATGGGACTAGAGTCATTCTCAATGCATTCTTTAAAACAAAGTTTTAATAAAGTCTACAGTTAGAGATCCTTACTTACAATGTTCACACATGTTTGCTTCACTGGGAGAATCTAAATAAAATTTGAGCATCCAGAGTGGGCAAACCAGGCCTATAGCTCTCCTTACAGAAAGGAGCTAAATGAAGCTAATGACTACCGGTGTGTACCACGACTTACAAAAGCGAAGGACGAAGGGAAAGGAGAGAGATGAGAAAGGCTGACTAGATGTAAAATCAGAAAAAGGGGTCACACAGAGGAGAGGGAGCATGTAAAGGGTCATGTGATCAGGAGAGGCTGTAAAACTGGACAGATCTGGGAAGAAGGGACTTGCGTAAGTTTGCATGTGTTTTAACTTTTGGCTGGAGAAAGAGAAAGGAAAGTTGGGGTGAGGAGGAGGGATGGTTATACAGGGAAAAATGGTGTCTGTTCTACTCTAGCTCCAAGGACCAATGTGTAAGCCCTCTGGAGAGAGAACTTGCTAGCAAAAGCAGAACCAAACAACTGATTTTCCATGTGATTCAAGTGGACTGGTGGAGGGGGGGTGGTCCTCCCAGTGATAAACTCAGTATTGTGCCTCTCAGACATCCTACGGGATTGCTGCCATAGTTTCGTTAGAAGAGAGCATTTTCCGGCTGGAACTCCTGTAACTGAGTTAGTGATGGGGCACTACCTCAAGTGACTTCATTTTTTTCCATTTAATAAAGTGTCTGTGTGTATATATTTTTTCATTCAATATTATTTTTTATTAGTTTCAGGTGTACAGCATAGTGGTTAGACAGTCACATACTTTACAAAGCGTTCCCCTGATTTTTCCAGTACCCACCTGGCACCATCCATAGTTATTACAACAGGTGACTTCTTGAAACCATCCACCAGGGACGGTCTGAGTTGGAAGAGGAAGCCTAAGGTGCACCTCACATGGTGATTCCTGGGTAAACGCTCATGAGACAACCTGAGAACTTCGTCATCATGAGATGAAAGTTCTTACGGGACTAGGTAAGAACGTGGGAACAGGTATCCCTACTCCTTTTATTACTATGCCATTCGGAACAGCTTCTTGAAACACATTACTGTCGCCGTTTCAGGAGTTAAACAACTGCGGCTTAGCAAACTTAAGTGACATGTTTACTGCATCAAAAGAAGTGTTGGAGCCAGGATTTAAACCCATTTTATCTGTCTCCAGAGCTCATTCCTGTTACCGCTCCTGAATGAGGTCCCTGTTCCTACTGCCAATATGATCCTAGAAGCTGTTGAAACAAGAAGAAACGTAAAAAAAAAAAAAAGGGCAGGTGTTTAAGTCATGTGCCAAATGTTAGACACTGACAATTCAGAGATGATGGCCAGGTCAACCAGACAGGTCCACAGAGTCCTGAAAACTGTGGTTCCAGGTGGAAACTGAGACCATCTCTGGTTATAGGAGGAGGAAGTCTTTGTCCAAACAAAGCTCATGTCTGGGTAAGTTTACTGATGGTGGTTCTTACAATCTAGTGTTTAGTCACCATGCGTGTTAAAGGTGGGCTTGGCTCACCAGGAGTTGTGTTGTCTTGGCCAAGTTGCTTAACTCGCCTGAATGTCATTTTCAGTCTATAAGATGAAGAATGTGAAAGCATCTGTTTTGCAGGATTATTGTGATCATTTCCCCACAAATATATAGTGTGGCAGATTGTACTTCAAAAGGTGACCACACTGATACACACGTGCCAATCCCAAATGCATTGAAATTGTGACTGACAGCCTCCCCCTGGAAAGTGAGGTCTATATTTTCTCTGTTTGAATCCTGGCAGGCTTGACTTCTCTGATGGAGAGATGTGGCAGAAGTGGTGCTCTGACTTCCAAGGTTGAGTTATAGACAGGGTACAGTTAGCATCTGTTCCCTCTCTCAGGACACTTGCCCTTGGAAACCAGCTACCATGCTGTGTGGAGGCTCAGACTGACTAATGCAGCGAGCAACCAAGGGCCCCAGCTGACAGCCATCACCAAACATCAGACACGAGTGAAGCAGCTTTCAGATAATTCCAGCTCCCAGCCGTTGAGTCTTCCTTCTGAGGCTCCAGACATCATAGAGCAGAGACCAGCTGTTCCCACTGCGCCCCGTCCAAATTCCTGACCCACAGTATCAGTGAGCATGCTTCATTGCTGAATTTGGGGGTAATTTGTTATGCATCCATAGTAACTGGAACAGAGTTTGATACCATGTAAATAATACAAAAGAAATGTAAGATAGCTAGGGAATTTATGTAACTCATTTCCTGTTCATTAATTTAATGTATTGCTAGGCCAAGTGGACTCATTCAAGAGTCAGTTCTGGTATCTAACCACTTAGAAACCAGATTGACAGTAAAATACAACCCAAACATGGAGGCACAATGTTTATATTGACAGATTAAACATGGTCTCTGGTCCTTTCAGCCTTTGGTAGAACAAACAAACTTTTGTTTACTGGCCTGAAATAAATATTTTAGTTGAGTGCCCACTGATTTACTTTTAACTCAGTTCTGTTTATGAATAAGGACAATCTAATAGGGGTGGCCAACCTTAGCTCTTGTGTTTTAGGAGCTCATAATAATAAAACTTTATAGATGGTCTTACATGGGGTTTTTACATTCTTTATTCTCAAGTGGGGTTTGTTAATGCATTTGTATAGGCTTAGTATAGAGGCCGACTGTGGCCATAGAACAGAATGGTCTGATGTGTGCTTGCTTCTGCTTGCAGCTGTTGAGATACATGATAGGGTACATATATAGCAAAGAAATATGTATAACTGTGGATGAAACAAAGAAACTAGTGACCACTTTTGGCATCTGCGTTAAGTGTTTTAAGACACACAGTTCTGGGATAGAACCTTGAGAGGGTCTGGGAAATGGGCACGTGCCCAGATGCTATGCAAATACATGGCAACCAGCCCACCCTTGGAGGAGAAAGAAATAATATAGGAAGGCTGGGCAGGCATAGAAAGGCATTCTGTAACTGCCAAGAATTCTGAAGGTCTACAATTTTACTCTTTGCAAGCTGACAGGGCAGGCTGCCAGAGATGCAAGGATGCTGGTAGAAGAGTTGAGACTCCTGAGTCAGAACAAAGGGCAGTATATCACTCGTGACAGTAATAAGAGCCAGAGAATCAGCATTTTTTGCACCAGTCTCCAAGTCCCAACTCCCACAGGTTGTCTTGAAGAGGGCAGAGGATACCTGCAAATAGAATGGGTTTGTTACAGAAGAAGAATCCTGAAAATAGGGAACCCAAATTTTGTATAATGTGCAGTCAGCATGCTTGACCTTTGCTTCAGAGAGAGAGACAGAGAGAAAGACAGAGACAGAGAGATTGATTGACTTTCTTTATTACACTGGACAGGGAAACACTATCTCCCACACTGTAATCAAACCTGTTCTTTGCCCTGGAGGGAGATGCAATGTCTCTATTTCAAGGCTGTTTGCTATATGAATATCCTTAAAAAGATGGTTCAGAACAAAGGTCAGCTAGTATCTCTGTTTATAGGATGTGCAGAAATACTGAGAGATCCATGGAAAATTGTCTCCTAACAATAATCCTCAATCCTTAGAGCAATGATTTTCAACCTTTTTCATCTCATGGCACACATAAACTAATTACAAAAATTCTGTGGCACACCAAAAGATATATTTTTGCTGACCTAAGAAACAAAAATAGGTATAATTTTGATTCACTCACCCTGACAGTTACTGTTGTGTTGGCTGTTGTCATTTTTTTTTGACAGTCTAAGGGAAAGAGGTAGTGCCCCTGACTGAATAGTCAGGTATTGCGTGTTTTAAAAATTCTTTAGGATATCTAAAGAAACCACAAAACAACTACTATGGTTTGGCCAGGGGCTAAAGGCCCCTGGCATCTGTACACATCAGGGAAAGTAGAGATAAATGCTCACCATGACCCAAATTTGCGTATTTTCCCCTCCAGACTAAACTTCAGGGTGGTCCCCATCACTAGGGTAGCAAAGGCAACTTAAAAAATCTATTTTTCCTTTAGTTCAAGTGTGTCTGTCATTTCACATTGCTTTGGGGAGCTGGTGATCATTGAGATCTTTGAGCAGCACAATTTCCAGTGATGCTGTGAAATAGCAAAGTACATATTTATTCTTTCCAGTTGATGGAAGAGGAAATTTACTCTGTGGCTGGTATGAGGGAGAACAATCTCAAGTGACAGGCTGGTAGTGGCAAATGCAGAAAGATAGTAAGACAAGCTGAGTTCCCCAGACCTGCTTAAAAGAATAAAGTGCCTCATGGGGCCTCAGCTGCTTTGGGTTAGAAAGGATGTTGATCACTTACACTTGGCTTTGAAATCCATTCTCTACCCTTTCAGTGCTCTGCTAATTGCTATACCCCTTGTGAAAAAGAAATTAGACAAACTGCTTATTGGCAAGAAAGGTGTTTTTGCCCCTTGAACTCTTGCTGGAAAAAAACAAAAACAAAAATTAAAAAACAAAAAAAACCCTTAACAAATGAACATGAAGGATGCAGATGACCAAAGAAAAAAATTAGTGAACTGAAAGATAAATAATAATGATCTAATCTGAACAACAAAACCAAAAAATTTTAATGAAATAGAGCCTTAAAAAGACATTGGAGACAATAGCAACCAACATGGCTAACATTTTTGTCATTTGAGTTTCAGAAGAAAAGGGAAAAGAAATTGATGCAGAAAAAATATTTAAAGAAATAATGACTGAAAACTTCCCAAACTTGGTGAGAGGTACAAATTTACAGATTTAAGAAGCTTAGTAAAACCAAAGTAGGATAAACTCAAAGAAAACTGGCCTCAACACATCATAATAAAATTGCTGGAAACCAAAAATAAAGAGAAAAATCTTGAGATAACACATTACATTTAGGAGAAAAACAATTTGAATTATTGACAATTCTCTTCTGAGATCACAGAGGTCAGAAGATAGAGGAACTATCTATTTAAAGCCCTGGAAAAAAAAAAAAACACTGTCAAGAATTTTACCTATGAAAACACTATATCAGGAAGGAAGGCAAAACTAGGAATTTGTTACTAGCAGACCTGATCTAAGGGAAACACTAAAGGAAGTTAATTAGGCTAAAAGGAAACTTGAAACTTTAGGAATGAAAGAACAGTAAAAATGGTAAATATCAAATACTACATTTCTCCTTTTAGTTCCTTAAATTTTGACAGCTTAGAGCAAATAGTATAACTTCACGGGGGTTTTCAATATATACAAATGTAAAGCATTATGATAACCATAACATAAAAGGGAGAAGGTAATGGGATACATGACTATAAGGTTTCTATATTTTACTTGTAGTGACAAAATATTAAATCAAAATGGAATGTAAAAATGAGATATGGAGTTTGTTATCCTGGGGCAATGGTAAAAAATATTATACAAAAGGACATAGCCAAAACATCAAAACAAATTCAAATGGAATACTAAAAACACTAAAAAAACCCCAACAAAATAAATTTTCTAGAACTGCAAAATAGGGTTAATGAAATTAAAAGCTAGTGCCTGGCTTAATCAACTGATTAAAAACAAAAGATAATTTGAAAGCTAGATATAAGAAAATTGACCAGAATACATCAGAGTGGTAAAGCATTCAGTTGTATTGATAAGGAGAAGGAAATGTTCTTTTGTTTTTTTTTTTTAAAGATTTTATTTATTTTTAGAGAGGGAAGGGAGGGAGAAAGAGAGAAACATCCATGTGTGGTTGCTGGGGGCCGTGGCCTGCAACCCAGGCATGTGTCCTGACTGGGAATCAAACCTGTGATGCTTTGGTTTGCAGCTTGCACTCAATCCACTGAGCTATGCCAGTCAGGGCAGGAAATGTTTTTTGAAAGACTGAAAAGTTACATCTAGCCCTGGCTGGTGTGGCTCAGTGAATTGAGTGCTGGCCTGAAAACCAAAGGGTTGCTGGTTCCATTCCCAATCAGGGCAGTTGCCTGGGTTGTGGGCTGGGTCCCCCATTGAGGGCATGCAAGAGACAACCACACATTGATGTTTCTTTCCCTCTCTTTCTCCCTCTGATCCCCTCTCTCTAAAAATAAATAAATAAAATCTTTAACTTAGATGTAACTTTTATTTATTTTTTAAACAGTTGATGAATAATGTAATCATTTGTCAGTTCTTTTCAGTTTTATATACACCAATTTGCTGTTCACATTAAAAAAAGATGTAAGACATTTGTTGATGACTGAACTTGGACCCTCTGCCTGGGATGAGGCTTTTCTTTTTATGCATTTCCGTTTTGCATTCACATGCACTAGAAAATGCTAAAATGACATTGGTGTTTTGGGGTCCTTTCTGAAGTATAAAGAAAATTTTGCTGTAGAGCTTTCCAAGCTACCCTCGTTCTTGTGGGCACAGATATCCATGGTAAACTAATTTGAGGAAAGTGATTCTATAATTTCTGCATCTACTGGTTGTGAATTGCAAAATTTCTTGGCAACACTTTAACTTCATTCAGTAACTCAAAGGACGTGAGTCACAGGGCTGAATGTGGAGTCCAGCCAGATCTTGGTGGGATTCCAGAATCCTGTTCACCTCCTGCTTTCTTAGGGCAGCTGCCTGCTGGGAAGCAGCAGAGAGGCCCTGGGTCAGAAGAGCTTCCTGTGGATCTGGGGAGGGGCTGTGTTTAAAATGCCACTGGAAAGAGAATTTGGCAGCTATTCGGACTTGGTGACTTTAGAGAATAAGAATTAAGATTACCCAGTGTTAGCAGGTTACGTGGGAGTCAAACAAGAATAGATCTTAGAATGAGAAATATAACAACATTACCATTTGTTCTGAAAAACACTGTCTTACTCTTTAAGTCTGTCCACAACCCTCAACTTACTCTTTAAGTCTGTCCACAACCCTCAAGAGCAGGCAATATTATCCACATCTGACTGGTGAGAAGACCCAGGTTCAAGGAAACATAAAGTCAAAATTCCATGACAGATCTGCCTAGCTCCAAGGTCTTTCTTTTACCTACTCAAGTATTTATAATATGCACATATATATTCCTATAGAAACCTTTAAATTACACACATAATGAAAACCAGCCTTGTTTGAAGGAGACATAACACAATATGGAGTCCCACCATGGTATATGTCATAGGTTCACTTGGATAGAACGTCTTCCTTATGGCTCTATTACCTAGTGAAGGGAGTCTGTGGCCAGCTTTAGGGAATAGAATTAGGTTATACTCATTATCCTTTTAGGTAGTCACAGACTTGTTAGTTGAGTTTTGTGTGTTGGCCTATTCTTGGCTTATCCATTTTATACACACCCTCACACACATGTGCACATACATATTGTATTGCTATCTCAGATTCTATGAAGTTAAATGAATTTCTAGACAGCTGAGGTTAATTACCTACTCACCCAGAGACCTAGCAAGAGCATGCCAGTAGATCATCATAAACCTACCATCCTCCTCTAGAGAAAATCAAGCCCTTTGGAGCTTAGTAGTTAGTGGATCAGGTCCTGGGAGGGCTTTACGCACAGACATAGAATGGGGAGATTCTGAAAGGTCATCTTTGCAATATAACACATTCCACGGGACAAATATTTACTGACTAAGCCCTATGTGTCAGGTAATGCGTTAAACTCTGGGTGCACAAAGAGAAGTCCAAGTCCATGACTTCTCAGCTGTCCCCATTCCACCAGAAAGAAGAACCTGAAACAAAGCAGTGGAGTGGGAAGACAGAAGGAGAAAGCCAGGGAAAGCTGTAAGAAAATATTAGGGGTGGATTTAATGGTTGAGTTAGAATTTACTAGGGTTATGAGAGCACAGGGCACTGCAGCCAGAGGGAGGCATGTGGGCAGAACTGTGTCAGTGAACTCTGCTCCTGGGCCAATGAGAAGCAGTGTGTGACTTGAGCTCTGGAGAGTGGTGGGGTGGAAATGTGAAAGAGGAGGTTGGCAAGGTTCAGAGGGCCACATCACAAGGAGTGTGGCTTTATCCTCCTGGCTACGTTAGGGGGGCCGTAAAATTTATTGTCCAAAATGGGACACTTGTGAGAATAAAAGAAGGTGCTAAAAATCATTGGAATTTATTGTTTTGGATGTTTATTGACCATCAAATTAATTCTATTAAACTTTTTGAAATTTTTTTCTAAATCATAAAAACATTTATCTTGTATAGTAAAACAAAAATAAAAACTTCAGTAGACAATAAAAATGAGTAGTTATATTTTTGATGTATAGTCACATGTTTTAATTTGGTTATTTATATCTTAACTACCATTCATTAGCATTTGTCTGAAGACTATTTCAGTATGAGCTTATTTTTCATGTTTTAATAAAACAGTGTTTCAAGTTCTATTTTATGGTACATAGATTAGAATATTTGATACCTCTAGCGAACTCTTCCACTTTTTCAATTTGAGAAAATACTGTCCCTAAACGCCTTGAGGAATGTTCAAAACAAATTATGCTAAAGAGAATATTCTCAATTCAGTTTTTTCATACTGAAATGTGTAAACATCTCAGGATGTTTCTCCACTCTATTCAGTGTACCTTTCTTTAACAAATATTTTTATAAGACAAGACTCATCAAATAAATTGTCTCTGTTTATGATGTTCTTGTATTTTTGCCAAATATAAACACTGCAAAATTACAGGCTTTCTCAATTTCATTCACTCCAGAATAGGATGCTATAAATTTATCCAATAAAAATAGTAGTGCTATTAAATGATTCTCTCTGCAAGTATTCTAAAGAATAATTATAGAATTTCAAAACCAAATCTGTGTGTTCTTTTTTTTTCACATTTTATTTATTTATTTATATTTAGAAAGAGGGAAGAGAGGTTGAAAGAAGGAGAGAAACATTGATATGTGCTTGCCACCACCCCCCCCCCCCCACCCCGGCACCTGGCCCACAACCCAGGCATGTGCTCTGACTAGGAATCAAACCAGCAACCCTTTGGTTTGCAGGCCAGCACTCAATCCACTGAGCCACACCAGACTGGCTGAATGTGTATGCTCTTCAAATCCTTGTCATTTAGTTTGAGTTTTCCCTTTGCCTTTAGAGGAATAAGTTTCTATGTCTAGCTTGTTGTAAACTTTGTTTTTAGTAATCAAAATTCATTAAAAGTTCAAAAACTAGTGTTTTTGACATTCCATCCATTGAGTACTTTGATTAAATATTCTCAATTAGTTTTAGCCCTGACCAGTGTAGCTCAGTTGGTTGGGCATTGTCCTGCAAAGCAAAAAGTTCACTGGTTCAATTTCGGGTCAGGGCACATGCTTGGGTTGCAGGCTGGGCCTGGAGTATGTTCGAGAGGCAACTGACAATGTTCTCACATGTACACATCAATGTTTCCCTTCCTCCCTTCCTCCCTCCCTCCTCCTCTAAGAATGGAGGAGTAAAATATTTTTAAATAAATATTCTCAACTAATTTTAAATAAAATACAAACAATATTTAGAGGACTTGTTTATATTTAATTCCATTGTAAAACACTTAAGTTGATATAAAATTTTTTTCAGAAGCTCAAATCTTTCTAATATTTAATTGATTGTAGGCAGCAAAATGAGAATGTACTTATTGCCATGCTGCGTATTTTTTGTCTTTAGTATCAACTTCATTACAAATTTGATGTGGTTAAACCATTCTAACTATACACTATAAATATACACTATAATTATAACATAGTATATGTATGTAAGTAGATGTGAATTTTGAGAAGTACAGGTCTCAAATACTTTTGTACTATTTTGAATAGAAGAGCATCATAGCTTGTTTTGACAAACATATGAATTACAATGTGTACCACAACCAGTTCCAGGTAGAATTTTGCATAGTTTCTATTTTTAAAAATATTTCTTCAGATCCTTATATTTTTATTATGATATAGGGCTCCATCAAAATTTCTAATTGTTTTTCCATAAGGGAAACAAATGATTACTTCTAAAATTTAAAATTTTAACTGAATTTACAATAGCATTCACAAAAATATTGGATGTTTCAACCATGTCAGAATGGACTAACTTTATTTCATAAGTCAAGGAAAGCAATTGAACCATTTTTGAATTAACTAATTTTTTATTTAAAGCTGAAGTCTCTGATGTTAAACTGGTATGATTTAACTGTTTAAGGTTTTTCTCCTGCTAATGCATAGCATACTGACAACTATCATTTTATTTTTATACTTGCACAAGAAAACTTGGCAGAAAAGGGCAGTGTAATTTAGAAGAGCCATTAGATCTAAATGAAAAGTCACACTTTATAGTGGGATACAGAAACTCACCTAAAGCTGCCTGTACTGAAGTACCATGTCTGGGCAAAATCTTTTATCAGCTTTTGCAGGAGTTGCTGTTGTTTCTGCAGAAGTTCTGTGACTTGATGTCTTCTCAGTTCTTTGTGGCCAGTGATGTCACATAGAGGATGGTATTCTCAACAGATGTTTGGTCTGAGTTACTTCTTAATCATAAACTTTCTTGAGAAATTGGAAATTCAGTCTTGAATTTTCATTAAGCTTGAATTTTGTTTCTTTTTTTATTGCTGCTGAAAGAGCTAAATGGCTTATTGCAAAATAAAAGTACATTAACAATAAAATATATAGTAATAGATTTATACTATACAGTCAATAGTAATCTTTTGTAATAAGAACATTGAGACTATTCTGTACACACGTTTTAGCAGAATCGCTCAGTTTCTATTTCCCACATGTATTTTTACTTATATTTAACTTACAATTTTCATGTTTCCACCTGACTTGCCAATTCTCAGACTGGTGACTTCCTAAACCTTGAAGGCAGTGCCAATGGACTAGAAGGAGTTAGCTGACTCTACCCAAATGTGTCAAAGTGCACTTCAATTTTTGTGTGAATAGCCCTGTGTGTTGTCCTTGAAAGGGAGCTGTCACTTAAGTTGGGTCTTGAAGGGGCTGGGAAAAGAGAGTTGGATTATCACTGGTTCTTTGTCAGATTTAATTAAATGTCAAAGAACTCTATTCATTGCACATGCTTTTCACACACTACCAGAAGAGTCTATGGCAGGAGCTGGCAGTATGAAGTGGAGGTCCATGAAAGACAGCATGGTTTATTTTCAGATGAATGTTAATATTACCACATTGGTAAATAAAATAAAAATGCAGAACAAGTGCTGGGACAAGAGGCATAAACCAAGACTGTCCTGGGCAAATGGGAACATATGGTCTCCTTAGCAGTTGGGTGCTGCTGCAGGCTTTAAGCAAGGAAATTATATAATTAGATTTGTGCTTTATAGGGATAAATTTGGGGCTCTGGAGGCAATGAGCAGTACAGATATGGTAGGAAGAATTTGTAAAGAGATTTCAGAGATTTTAGCAATAACTAACCACCATCTGCTTATAAAGACTTTGGTACAGTCCATTTTTTGTGTGGTCAGTATCATCTAAAACCTAGAGAACAGAAATGTGACCCAGGCAGGAAAGTTTTAATAGGGGTTCAAAGTGAGGTGGCTGTAGAGTTTGAAGACTTCTAACAGAAGTGAGAAAAAATGGTCTCCATCAGAGATTGTTAATTGATACCCAATAACCACCATCTCCTTTCTTTGTAATAGAATTCCTGATATTCACTTGGGCACATGTTTTCTCAAACTGCCTTGCAGCTCAGTATGGCCGTATGTCTAAGCTCTGGCCAGCACATGCTATCTGGAGTGTCAAGTGCAGTTCTGGGAAGTCTCCTCCTAGGAAGGGCGAACACCGCCTTCCTTCCCCTTCATTGCTGTCTGGAACTTGGAGATGATGGCAGAGCTCAGGTGCTGAGGCGGTGGATCATTAAGAGAGAAAAAAAAAAAACATCAAAAGAGAAGGAATTTGGGTCTCTGCATTCTGTAGCCATTCCACTGATCCCTGGAAACCTGCCCTCCAAGTTTTTTTTCACATGAGGAAAAAAAAAAAAGCTCTGACTTGTATCTTAGATAGTGTTTAAGCTACTGTCATTTTGTGTTGTCTGTCACATCAGCTAAACTTGATTCTAAGTGAGGAGCTTACATAGTGTGATGTTCACTTATGACAGAAAAGCATGCAAAACTTATCTGATCTTGACGAAACTCTTTTAGGAAAGTAGGGCAGCTGAAAAGCCCTTGACCAAGAAGAAACTGAGGTTCATATGTGATAAACAATTTGCTTAGGGCCACACAGCTAGGTAGGGACAGTCCCAGTACTTGCTTTCAGGCTGCCTCGCTCCGGTTTCAGTGGCCTGGTTAAATGGGGAGTTGGCACAGCACTGATAAGATGGGAATTACTTAGGGGAAGGGGAGGCCATAAAAGATTAATTTTACCCAGGACTAGCATAAGGGAGGGGCAAAATATCATATACATGTATATATGTGTGTATATGTATCTATGTGTATATGTTAAAGGGTATCCTTAAAGTGATAGTTCAGTGTCTTATCTGTTTACCACTGAATAAAAAGGTACTGGTATTTGTGTTGTTTATTTCAATATTTTCAAGTCCTAAAACAGAGTGTTATGCCAGTAGGGGCAAATAGTATTTTAAACTTGAAAATTCTTAAAGGTGATGAACTTTATGTATCATGAAGAGTATTATTTATTTTTAAGTGATCTTTTGTTAGTATGTACCTATTAGAGTAGCTTTCACATTACATTTTTTACCTAGAGAGAGTGTGGGTGACGGATGTGAATCATCTGTTATCTGCACCAATATCACCTCCGGGCTATGCTAATGCCTGTTCATCTGGTAGTAGTGGGCTGGGAGATCTAAAACATCTATGCTATTGTTCCATGGAAATTTTAGCTGCCTCTTTTGCAGGCCCCAGTAACCTGAAAATATATGCTTGTTTATATGTTATATATCATCTGCCTTTAAAAAAAACAATTTGATTAAACTATGGAGCTAATTCTCTACAACATGCAGGCAATTATTTTCATGACCAGTAAAATTTATTTTGATGAACTTGTAAGTTCAAACTAAAGGGTTTGTTTGAAGGCAAAGTTCTCAGGAACATTAAGATAATTACATGTTTTTAATATTTTGGAAGGCAAAGGGTGGAGAGGAACAAAAAAGAGATCCAGTGTTAAAGCGTTCTTAGTATTTTTTGGAACATTACAGCGTTTCTTCAAGGTTCTCTCAACATGCAATTTCAAAATGCGGTAACTGTGTCAATTTAGCAATCAGTGGCATAGAAAACACTCCTTTCACACAACTCATCAGTCCACTGACTCCTAGGGTGGCAGTTCATGAACTAACCTTCTAAGGTTCTGCCAGTTTTTGACCATGCCAGCAGATCTTGGAAAAATTTGAATTTTCTCATCTTGGGAAACATGTAGATAGGTATGTATTATAACCAATTTTTTTTACATGTTGGAATGAATATTTTTCAGTGGGATGTACCACTGTGTCTCTTTTGAAATAGATCTTGTTAAACATGTCATGTACTCTATAAAACCATCATATATTCATTCTGTAAGGGAGTTTAGAAAGAGTTAAAAGTTCCCGCAGAGAAGTCCAGAGGCTATAGTTAATTATTAGCAAGCCCTCATTTTATTAGTTGCTTTTTAAAGATTAAGCAAAATCACTCCTCATGTTTTCCTGTGATCAAAAGGCATAAAGACTTGATGCCTAGGAATGCTGATGGTGGCCTGCAGTGGATACACTGCTAGGACATCGATTTTATCACGTGCTTGTCGGGTGCACTCAAAGGTTACATTGTCAGCTTCACTGTCTGTTAGTATTTGCAACACAGGGGACTGCTAAATCCCCGACATTCCCTAATTCTAAGTTTCCCATCTGTTATAAACAACTCCGAGAACACAATGTTTCAGTGCTATTAGGAGCTGAGGAAGTTACTCCTAGCCATTTGACATTTTCCAATGATAGCAATGAATGGCAATAATCAGAAATGGGTTATTTTTAAATTTTAGAGCAAAAGGCTTCACTAACCCTAAGAGACCAGACCTTGTACATAAAATGGTTTGAGGAAGCTGATTCCTGGAGGAGAAAAACCTTGAATTTATGACAGTTATGGAACTAGTTACTTTCTAGTTCAACCAATTGAACTCAGTCAGTAGCTTTATTGGAAATGCCACAGGCATGCAATGCTTGTTTCTATTCTGTTAGTCTTCAAGCTCTTGAGCATCTACTGAGCATGGGTCTCTCTCAGACAAGAGGGTATGCAGACACAGGACTGTGGTGACATCCTTGTCATAGTAGGCTCAATGGTGGGCTTCTGGAGCTGCATCTGGTTGCTTGGCCATGCTAAAAATATGCTTGAAGCACCTGGACCCTTAGACCTGATGAAGCCTTGGGGGCTATAGTGGCATCAGGGCAGCCTCAGTGCTCATTCTGAACCAACATGGCAGCATCTGGAACCACGGGGAGAGGCTGCTGGCTTATGAGGAGAGAACGGACCCAGTTTGAGTCTGTTTCTTTTTACGAAGTTGAGCAGAAGTAGCATTTTCAGTTCTTTCCCTTTCCTCCTCCTGTGATCTGATATACAACTGTTTGTTCAAATGGTTGCAAATGAACATAAAGAGTTCTAATAAAGGTTTTTTTTTTGTAGCTCTTTCCATGCCCTCCCCCACCCAAATAAACAGCTAGATAATAGTAGGCTATTGGAAGATTCAAGATGATGACCACAACACTGTATTGGGATCCTAATGTGACAGGGGAGAAAGGGACAGGAAATCAGCGTGCTGTGTGAACAGCTTTGAGGTTGTCTCTGAATGGTCCCAAAGAGGTGGATGGAGGTAGTGGGGAGGCTGATCATCCTCATTCAGCTTTGCGAGTCGGAGTTGGGGTGTTTCTGCAGTTCTTTCGGCCACTGCTGGGGCTGAGGGTTGAGGTCTGTGAGTGCTATGCATGGAAAACCTCTAGTCATACAAAAACAGCATATTTCTCCTTAATCTTCAGTAAGAGGTATCTTTACCATGCTGATAGAAATATTTCAAAAAGTCTGACATTTGAGGGGCAAGCTTTGCCTGATGCTGCTGTCTGGCTCACCCTGCAGCCTTTACGCACCAAGCTCTGTTCCCTTCAACTTCTCCTAACACCTGCCTCGTCTTCAGAGCTCATCATGTTCTCCTTTTTGCTCCTGAAACACTCATCACGTTGTTTATCTGTCTCTCTCCTGTTGGATTCTGAGCTGGTTAAATTCAGAAACTTTCATTTTATTTATTGTTGTATAAATTATAAATATATGGGAATGCCTATCATTGCTTAACACATAGTGGGTTTAAATAAGTGAATAGATTACAGCTTGAATATATTGTTCCAAAATAAGCATTGATATATTTTATAATTTTAGTTGTAGCACAATAGGCTTACCATAGAAAATTTGGAAATCATAGATGAAAAGAATAAAATATCACTTTTTAGTCTACTACCCAGGATGGTCAGGGCAAACATTTTGATATATATCCTGCCAAGATTTATTTCAGGTCTGTGACTGTAGATTATTTTTTAAATAGTATTATATAGCGCTCTCTTATAAGCAGCTTAAAAATGCCATCATACTGTGGATATTTTTCCATATCACATTCTTGTACTACAGTGCTTTTAATGATTATAGAGTTCATTTGTATGAATGAAATTTATATGGCCATTCTTCTATTGGGTTGGCCAAAAAGTTTTTTTCCCCCATGAAATGGCTCTATTAGCACTTAGATGTCTTTAACTTCATTCAAAATAATTTTGTTAAATTGTATTGTGACAGCTGTCATATCAGTGTGCATTAAAAAAAAACTTGGTGAATTTTTGTATAGCCATTTTAATACTGAAGATGGAAGAAAATACACAACATTTTTGACATAGTATGCTTTATTTTGAGAAAAATAAAAATGCAACTGAAACACAAAAATGGTTTGTGCAGTATATGGAGAAGGTGCTGACACTTATTGAATGCATCAAAAGTGGTTTGCAAAGTTTAGTGCTGGAGATTTCTTGCTGGATGACGCTCCATGGTTGGGTAGAATAGATGAAGTTGATAGCAATCAAATCAAGACATTAATTGAGAACAATCAACACTTTACTACATGGATGGGAGATAGCCAAAATACACAAAACATCCAAATCAATAAAGTTATTGGTGAAAATGAAAAGTGTCTTTTGTTTTATGGAGAAAACTGTATGGACTTTTTGGCCAGTCCAATACTTTTGAGCATTCACCTGGTTTGCAATACTTCCCATTCACAAAAACGGCCACAGTGAGCACCCTGTGTGCATCCCTGATGACTTTCTTAGGATAAACTCCTGGGAGTGGAATTGCAAGCTAAAAGGGTACATGCCTTCTTAAGGTATTTGGATTACATTAGGAAGTTGTAATAACTTACATTCTCACCAGTAACACAGGACAATTTCCATTTCTCTGAATGCTTATTTATCAATAGATGTTATAAATATGTAAAAGCACTGCTAATTTAAAAGTCTAACAACCACATAAAAACCAAGATAAGTGCTATGTCATTGAAATCACCCATGAAGTCCTAGCATTGCTAGAACCTGTTTGCATGTCTGGGGCAAAATGGATCCACTTAAAGTCTGGGGATGGTGTAGCCACTGGCAACCAAGAAGAAGGATCTCCCAGAGAAGGGCTGATGGGGCAGGGGCTGGGAGGTTTAGGGGAGAAGGAAAAGACAGAGAAGACCTCTGGAAGACCAGAACCTGAGTGGGCCAGGCAGTGAGCATGGTGGTAGCTGTGTCAGAGCCCAAGGAAGAGATGCTTAATCAGTCCAGAAGGACCATCTGGGTCAAGACTGAGGAACTTCAGTTCCTTGAAGACATGCCATGCCAAATACCGAGGAGCTGGGAGAGACTAGGAATGCATGAAAGGGAAAGTACCATATTTTGCCGTGTATAATGCGCACCCACATTTTTGGCCCAAACTTCCAGGAAAAGGTCTTTCATTTGAATTCAAGTTTTATTCATTTATATTTTGATACTCTTTTTTTTGTATTATAAAGGAATTTTAGCATTTATTTTTGAACATTATGATACAAGAAATTTTATGTAATGAGTAGTTACAAAGCACGAGAACAGATAAAAGGTATTTCAGGTACTACCCATGTATAATGAGCATCCTTATTTTTCCCTCAAAAATTTGGGCAAAAAAGTACACATTATACTATACATGGAAAAATACGATGAGTCTGGGAGACAAGGTCCTAGAGCCTTTACTTGAGGTGAAAGTGCAGTTTAGGTCAGGGTTCATGAGCAGGTGGAATGTTGATGTTCTAGAGACCAGGAAATGAGAGACGACCCTTTCATCCAAGTCAGTCAGGGGTGGCTTAGAATGTTGGCTTTGCCACTCCCCCGTGTTGCCTGGAGCATGGCCCCCGGGCTGTGGGGTCTCGAGGTTCTTCTTACTATTTAAAACAACAGAGGACATGCACCGGACACTGGTACAAAATCGTACTGAATGTAAACTATAATTGAAAAATAAAATTTACAATGATAAAAAACAAAAACAAAGAACAAAGGCAGACTTAACAGTCTGCTTAAAATGATCTCTAAGATTCCTTCCAGACCAGATGTTCTCTGATCTCAAAACACTGAGGAAAAAAAAAACAACCCATTGTGCAACCACGGATTTCGCTTATATTTAGATTTATGCTTCAGGGTTATTATTTCTGACAACAAGTCATCACCCAGAAGTCCACTAAATATGTGGAAATAGCTACTCTGTGTTTTGAAATTCTAAACGGTGATGCTGCTTCAGTTTACTTGAATGAACAGTGGTGATATAATCAGCTGCAAATATTTCTTTTCTACTCAAGACATCTGTCATGTTCGACTCCTAATAGCAATCCATAAATGTGCAAGGCTGCACCACAAAGCACTTTCATTTCTCTGTAGGCCTGGTCACTAATGAGAACTTTGCTTGAGTTGAAAGGGACTGGAAGTCTGAGGGAAGTGTGGGACAGGACCCCAGCAACGTAAAGCAATGACTGCTTAATCTGAAGTGACACTTTCCTGTGTCTGGTGTTTCCAGCTCTGCAGGTTGGGATGTTTGCCACTGGAAAGTCAAAATGCCTACAAAAACAAATGCCCGGTTTTCAAATATCTGGTCCGTATCATTTATTTTTAATACTAAATGTGACATAGTGTAATGTTCTATCGATTAAATTAAACTGCACGGGTGAGGGAGATAGAATTTCAATCGAATTCTCAGATGAAACATGAGCTGCCTGTCGCAGAGTTTTCCTGGCAATTGTCTAGCATCCTGATAGATACTGGCGGCAGCTCACACAGCGGGGACCTCGCAGCCACGGAGCAGTGTCTGTGCAAAGGGCACCCCTGCCCCCACCCCGGCCCCTGCCCCTGCCCCTGGAGAGAAAACAGTTGTGAGCCTTTAAAGAAGAAGGAAAGTATTTCTTGGCCAGTTGGGAGCTTTAATGATTTTTTTCCTCCCATGTGATTGACATCTTGGAAATTTTGCATGCTTTTTTTTTGCAAAGTCACTACGATATGCTATACAGCTGCGTTGTAGGTTTAGAAGAGGCACTTTGCATTCAATTCTTCCATCATCCTTCTCAATCTTCTAAAAACAGGAAAGCCTATCCATTTTGCTGTCTGCTGTTTAAATGAAGTTAATATGTTTGGGGCCAGTGTAATCCAAACATGATGCTGTAGGAAGGTGTTAACAAAACTTAAAATCCTAAGGAGAGTTTTCTGGTGGATAGCAGCAGATCAAAGAGGAACTATACTTTCTGCATTAGCATAATTTATTTTGTTCCTTGCCCCTACAATGAGCGATAAGAATAATGTTTTAACACGCCTACGTTTCTGCACGAGGAAGGGTGAGGGTAGGGTGAGAATCTCCTTTAGTGACTCTTAAGGTCAGAAATTCTTTCCTCTTGGACACTTTGGATAAAGTGAATAAACTTCTTCTGGAATGTGATGACACCTGGGAGGCAGAGACTTTGAGAGAAATATGATAGGAGGAGGCCATTCTGAGCCCAGCTGGTGTGGTCAATTGAATTAGAATGTTGTAACCAGTGAGGTCATTGACCTTGCAGCTATGCAGGCAGGCACAGATCCCTAGAGAATGACGAAGGCCCAAGAACCATCCTTGAGGGAGAGAAGGTCAACGATGAAATGCAGGCTGGAGAAGCACCATGGGAAGGGAGCATGGTCAGCACAGCCCACTGCACAGTGTGCATCTGTGGACACAGCACCCAGCACAGCGGATGCAGTACTGGAAGGGCAAGAGGCGATGGGAGGAGGCACGTGGGGAGGGACGGCTCAGCTGCATAAAGCAGTGCATGAAGTGCAAAGGCAAAGAGACAAAAGCAGACTGAATATATCAAGCACAACCAATAAATAGCAACAGCAGCGGCAGCGACAACTAGAGCAGTCAGCTCCACGGATTGGAAACTAAGCTTAAATAAATCCAGAAAGAGTAAACTGTGATAAACTTGGCCCCCAAACAAAAGATGATGCAAAGAGAGAACCACCGAATAAATGATGGCATAGCTGTATAAAGAATATAATGCAGCCATTTAAAAGATTATATAGATATATTTGTTTTCATATGCATGTCAAGTATCTTAAGTAAAAACATTATGTTGCAGACAGTATGTTATCAATTTGTGAAAAAGGATATATATAGATATAAATGTGCATGTATGGTTATGTGTGTAACAGTATGCACTTATATGTGGATTATTTTTCTACGCACATATACTTATAAGTGATGTATGGGACAAATCGAGAAGTTCGTGCAAGCCTACTTAAGGTGGGGATTCCTCTAGGAAGCAGGTCAGAGAGGGCCAACCTGGTAGGGCCAACTAGGATAGGAAAAAATAAGAAAATGCAACTTTTAACTTTATCTCCTTATACTATTTGCATTTTTTAAAAACCAAGAACATGTATTACTTTGGGAATGATAATGATGATGATGATGATGAACTGGTCCAGCCACTATGGAAAACAGTATGGTGTTTTCTCAAAAAATTGAAAATGGAAGTGATTGACCCAGTGATCTCACCTCTGGGAATATATCCTAAGGAACCTGAAACACCAGTCAGAAAGCATATAAGTGCCCTATGTTCATGGCAGCATTTACTGCAGCTGAGGTCCTGAAACAGCCCAAGTGTTCACTAGTTGATAAGTGGGTAAAAAAAATGTGTACGTTTATACAGTGGAATACTATGTGGCTGTAAAAAAAAGGAGGAGCTCTTAACTCTTTGCAACAGCATGGATGGACCTGGAGATTATTATGCTAGGTGAACTAAGCCAGTCAGAGAAAGACAAACACCATATGATTTCACTCATATGTGGAATCTAATGAACAAAATAAACTGATGAACAAAATAGGACCGAAGACATGAAGCAGACTGACAGATCTCAGAGTGGAGGGATGTGGGGAGGGCCGGAAGAGATTAGCCAAAGAACATATATGCATGTATGCATAGCTCATGGACACAGACAACAGTGTGGTGAAGTACCAGGAGGGGGCATGAGGGCTGGGTGGAAGGGGGCAAAGTGATTAAAAATGGGGGACATCTGTAGTGCCAACAATACAGAAGTTAAAAAATGAAGATAATGGTGGTGACAATAAATAACAAAGAGAACTATCAGCTAAGTTGATACTTTATTTCTAGTCTAGTTGGAGAAGCTAGAAGAATTTAACAATTTTCTAGTGACAAGTAATTCACCCAGCTGTGTGCTATTCATTGAAACGTGGTAGAGAAGGGACTGAATTAAATTTTGAGGATACTTGAGTATGATATTTAGTGTTTTCATCTCTCAGTAAGTCCTTTTATTTCCCAAGTCCTGGGTAGACCCCTTCAGCTACCGCAACTGGAAGTACTTTGGCAGAACTCACTCCGTTCAGCCTTGCTGTCACAGTGCAGGTGTCCAGGCAGGGCCCCCATGGATTCGGACTAGGGCATCTCTAGTGACATAGATTCCAGCCACACAACTGGTGGCTGAACAGGGTCTGTCCCTGGGCAGACTCTTCAATCACATGCCTTATACTGGGGTGGGGGAGGGGGTTGCTGCCTGCTCAGCAGATCACTGAAATGGGGTGTGGACACAGTGTGACAGGCCGGCCGGCCCTGTGCTCCCATGCTGGAACGTCTCATTCAGTACATCAATGGACATGTGCCTCTCCTTCAAGTGTGGGAGAACACGAACTACCTACATATCTCCTTAGGCAGGAAGGAGGGAGGCAGTTCTTAAAAGCTATTCCTGAATGTCTTCCTCTTGTGATTAGAAGGGAGGAGGCGGCCTGGGGTGGGGGCGGATAACATTCTTCAGCTTCTAGCTGGGCTGCCAGCCCAAAATGCTTTCTTTCTTTCTTTTTCTGCACCATATGGATTCAGGAAAAATATAAAGGATGTGTTCCCTGCCCTTGAGGAATTTATAATCTGGTTGGGGGGCAGCCAAACTGCTGCTGAGAGCCTCAGATTCCCTGCAACACGAGCAGGTACGATCCTGCTCGGGCTGTCCCAGCAGGCCCCAGCTGTTCCCCTTCTGGGGGTCCAGGCCTGAGCCGGGCCTTGGCCACAGGTCAGTGGGCTGCAGGCGGAGTAACGCTCTCATTTCTTTTGTTTTATAGCATTGGTTTTGGCCACAGTTAAGGCATTTTTCAAACTAAAAGCTTCTGGTGAACAGTCTCTGGTTCAAGTTAGCAAACCACATCATTAATAAATGGTTGTAGAAAACCCTTTTTCTTGCCAGAGAAAATACAGAGAATTATAAACATACAAACATGCACACCCATGCACACACACACGTGCACGCAGATTAGCAATTATAAAATTGATCCCTCTTTTGGTCACAGAATTCTCAGAATGGGAAAAACTTCAGAAATCACCAGGGCAAGCCCTTGTCCTTTTAACTTTGGAACAGAGAAACAAAGGCATGTCCTACTAATGGCAGACATTTATTAAATAGCTCATGTTTCCTGACGCCTACACCAGTATTCTTTCCCGTGGTAGAATTGGGGAATGCCTGCTGATGGGGACTGAGTTCGTGTTATTTTAGTGTATTCCCGACAAGAAGAGACGACTTTCTAAGTGATGTCTGCATTATGTGACTAATGCCAACTTTATTATGTGACTAATGCCAACACGAGCAACTGGAAAATGAAAAATTAATTCACCTTGTGCCTTTGTCTCTGTTCAGTGTGAGAATGGAGATAAGATGGGCCAGGGGTGGGGAAGGAGAGGGGCCTGGGTCTGGAGATTAGGTGACCCCACAGAGCAAGTTAGGTGCTCGGATGAGCTCGGAAGTAGGACGAGGCCAGATAACACGTAAGTGAGGGTGGGATAAGGCAGGCGAAATACAGGAGGTTAGAGGACCAAATTTTTCCTGAGCCTTTTGACGTAATGGATAGCCCGCATCACTCTATAAAACTTACATCTCTCCCTGCGTTGTTGGTAAGTTTGTGACCTCTCCTTGGGGGCTGCCGACTGCTAGTGTGCTCAGTTGTGAGGGAGAGTGCCGTGTTTTTACAGGGTGTTTCTAAATCCTTAAAAGGCCAGAGATTTGGCTTCTGCTTTTCTCTTTCTAACACTTTTCTTCATCATTTAAGACTCTCAGAACTTAATAGATATGATAAATGAAATCTGGTTGCTGAGTATGAAGAAAATAAGTATATTTTTTCTCTCTTCTTCTATCAGAAAACTATCTGACTGAAATGAAGGATCTAGGAGGGATTGAGGAAAGGGAGGTTCTCCTTTCCGTGACTCTGGGGCTGTGAAGTCGGCGTGTGTAGTTTGTTGTCACTGCATGTTCATTGTAGAAGGGGTGAGTCTGTGAAGGAGCCGTAAGTAAAGAAAATCAGGACAACACCTAGAGGTGGATCTAAGCACCCCCTTCCTGGATGGGTCCTGGAATGCTCGATTGCAACACATAAACACATTCGGTTCAGTGTGCTTTCAATGATTAGCGTTCACATACAGATTGTGTTGAATGATGCAGCTGGGTGAGAGTGAGAGGCTGCCTTGGGAAATCACCTGAGGAGACCACGGTGGGAGAAGTGTTTGACACAGAGCTCATTGGTAAGGAGCCCTGCCCCTTTTTTTTTTAAAAAAAAAAACCATGTTGAAAATGTCCCCTCTAGGAAAGTAACACTCACATCTCCACTGACTCATCTGATGGGAACAGTCAGTTCACCAACCAATGTGTGGGCTAACTCACATGGCCCGTACACCAAAAATTACAAAGAATACCCTTTTTAAAACATCAGTTTCCCTACTACATTCATCTGGTACTTGGGTAACCATAAATTTGCTAAACACTGTAAGACTAGAGGGCAGATAATAGGGCAGAAGGGCCAGGCGGAGCAGAGGAGTGGGGAAACATCTCACCCTTCAACATGTATTGCCCAAAGGTCACAGAATACATCAAAGCAGAACATTTCCCATCACAGAGGAGGCAATTATTGGATGCCTTACATCAAATAAAAAAGAAAAAAATAAGGTTCTGAACCCATTTGCACAAAGATAAATATTAAAGCAGTAGATTATTCATTCACAACCACCTGTCTGTCCCTTTCCACAAAGACTGTTCGGAATCCGTTAGAAATTATTTCTTTGTGTCACAAGCAATTCACCAGGTAAAGATAATAAGTTTGGGCCAACTTATATCATCAACTAGGAATGAAAATAATGTGTTTATACAAGGTGTTTAGTTTATGAAAATGGAAGTCTTTTGCTTCACAGCTTTTATTAACTTTTATTGTCCAACAAAACAGATCCATCAATTGGCTTTAGCTGTAGGTGGCTGTTTACCAACTGCGTATCTCTGCTTCTCCTGATTTAAGAGACAGATGTGATTGAAAATGAGGATTAGAAATAACTGCCCTGAAATCCATGTAATTTTGGTTTTGCTTCTAGTAAAGGTTATCGTGTAATTAGCTGATTCATAACATACTGTAAGTATCATATCAGAAAATGGAGCCCTTTGGAAACAAACGACAGATGATGTACAAATAGAGAGCCTAGCAGTGTAAACATTAGTAGGGGAAATTCATTAAGTGCTGGCTAAAAGCATTTGATTTAATTTTTCCTATGTTTTATTTTATTTTTTCACGTACAAACCAAAATGACAAATGATAATTACCTTGAAGGCATGTGGTATGATAAATCTGGAAATACATGATGTGTGCTCTCATTTTTCATAGACTCTCAGATTTGTTTTCCAGCTGGTTTTTGTACAAAAAGTTTGTGATTTTCTCTCCATGGACTATCTCCTGGGAAGCACCATAATCAAGGTCGCAAGGACTGATTAGGCTGGCACAGCCAGTAAGTGACGATCAGCCATCCATAGGGTTGGGACACCCATCTAACAACAGAAATAGTATTGGCATTTGAAAATCTCCCTCTGTTTCTATATAATTGCCATTTTTACTTGTGTGAAACTGAGGTTAATTTAGGGTAGGTTTATTTCCAGCTGATCCCGCTAATGTTCTAGAACTTTTCATATTCAGTGTTATTTGATATGTATTGTCATAAAGCTTTTATATTTTCAAACACTTCAGCAGTTTTATGCATTGAGTTTGTTATTAAATGTCATTGTGTCACTTTATGGGATCCTATTTAAAGAAGGTTAGCAGCTAGGGAAAGAGATGAGAAACATTTATAATTTGACCCCAACTAAACTCAAGGACAATATAGGAGTTAGTAAAAGAGTTTATGAATTTCCAGGTGCTCTTCATAAAAACAAAGTCCAGACAAAAAAAGAAAAAAAAAGAAACCCAAGATAAAAACCAACCAAAGTTTTACTTGGTAATCCCTTAGTAACCAGATAGTTGGTTTTATGACTATGAAATTCTAGATAAGGTGTCATGTTCTGGAACAATCATTCCTATATTTCACAATAATTTACAGGCTAGCTCAAATGTCCCTTCCTCTACCCCTAAGGCAGAATTAAGGACTCTCAGGCCTGCAATACTATAGGTTTTGTTTATACATATTTTTTCCTCACATTGTCACTTGGTTAGTTTTTTATATGGTTGACTCCACTCAGACTAGAATTCACGTAGAATAAGGACTTTGCTTTACCTACCTTTGTTTTCCAGTATCTAAGGCCTGGCACATACAAGGAGCTCAATTATCATTTTTGAAATAACAGAGTTTTTGTGACTTCATTGCGTAAGAAGGAAAAGGTCTAATCAGACCATTCCCTTTGAACAGCTGCCTAAATGGTTTAGTGGCAGGATGGCTGGCTGTACATAGCAAAAATGGATCAGAGATTTGTCATTAACTTAGTGTGTTATAAATAATGCAAATCAAGGAATTTATACAATTTAGATGCCCTAAGTCTTCTCCAGTTGAGCCTTTCTATGAGCAAAGAGACTTGTGTAAAATTTACTTTTTTACATGGTGATCTCTTGGTTCACCCAATTGTTTCAGTTACTGCTTTTTCGAACAGGTGTAGCTGGTGTTTTCCCTAAGGAGAGGCAAGTTGATTTGAGTTTTAGGGACAAGCTGCATAGGCAGTTACTAGTTAGTATAATCTGAAGAATATCAAAATACTCTTGCCCAAAAGTAATTTTGAGCAACTCTTCCCCTTGTGATAAATTCTACATGTGAAGATAGAAATGGAAAGGTTTTGGATATCTTACTGGTCTTCAGGTTTAGTTTCTCCAGCACTTGCTGGGTGTGGCCTCTCCAGGCAGTCAATTGAATCTCTGTTCTGAAAGTACCTACCTAACCTTGGAGCTTCCAAGGTTAATATGACTCTAACTTTAAACTACTGAGAAAAATGACAGGCCTCTCAATTGTGGAAACATAAGATTTGATAGCACTGAACTCTTTGTCACACTAGGCCACAATCACCTGTCGCCTTTTGAAGAGAGTGTACACTCTAGGATCCCTCGGTCCCACCTGTCCTTGTTCCCTTACCCTCAGTTTGCCTCATTCTTCCAGTTACCTGCTGGGCTCCTGGTAAGCATTCAGGTTAGCATCTCTGCATTGTATCTCTGACTTATGATTCTATTCTTCAGGGTAGTTGTGCTTTCTACATGATGATGGGTGCCATTCTTAAAATAATATTTAGACCCCAGCTGGTCTCACTGAAAGTGAGATAGTTAACCAAACAGGTTAACTATCAACTATGTGCGCATAGTTGAACCAAACAGGAGGAGCATATTCTTCTATTGTTTTCTTTTTTTTTGTTTAAGGAGTCATGAAGATAAAGATGAGGCTGCAGTTGACAACTGCATGTGAAGATTACATAATTTCCATGCTTTTGTTGGGTGAAGCCCAAACCACAGATAGACGTAAGCGCAGCAGGCTGTGAGAAGGTGGGGCTTCGTGCCGAGTTTGGAGAGGGTGTGTGCGGAAACCGTGTCAGTGGCACCCCGGGCCTTCATTTGGTAGCTTTAATTCTCCCGGCCGGCTGTTTCTGAGCCCGAGAGCATCTTGAATTGATGCCTCGTATCATATTTGTCTCCTCATCGGCCCTTTTCCCCAACAAAGAATGAAGATAAGGGGAAGGATGAGTGGGGTTACCTATGCTGGTTTCCTTTTTATTTTTAAAGTCCCATCACAATCCTAAATGGTAGCTTTCCATCTGTATGACATACATATCACTTTGATCATTTTTAGAAACGGCCTATTATGAGAAAAAAAATTATAGGTCAATATTCTACTTTTTATTGAGGTCATAATAAATCACTCCTGTTATTTAAAGAAAATATTTTAATAGTAAAAAAAGCAGATTTAAATGGGCATGTGGGTTAAAAAGATGCTTTCTCAGTGAAAACTGGACAAAATGATTTCACATTTTGAAAAATCACACGCTGACCTCATTTTACATGCCATCAGTAAATTAAATTTAAGACGTACTCCTTTTGCAACTGATTTGCTTATACAGAGGACGTAAGAGTCTTGAAAGACATTCACAATGTTTTGGGTTTGTTTCTTTGAGAGGTGAGCTAGGGAGGAGAAAGACAGTTCAGCTATGGTGATCACGGCCTTTCAGTGCCTTGTTCTCACACGTGGCTTTTATACATGATACAAGGGAGCTAATGTTCGGACTGATCATTGGAGTACAGATTGGCATGTTGGTAGGAAAGTTTGCTGCTGAAGAATGCTGTTAACTTGGCCAAAGAAAAGGTTACTGGGTTTCAGGCATTTCTGCTATGAGGAAGTGGCCTCTGTGGTCACCAGCTTGGGCACAATTTGATGGGAGAGGGTGGGAATGTTGTCTGGTTTCCAGCACGTCTGGACAGAAGAGGACAAATGTATTGTGAGCAAAGAGGATGAAGCCAGCATCCAGTTTTCTGGTCCTTACTGCTGAGGGAAATCGGCTGTCTGTTGTGGACCCCACGTGTCGTATTTGTGGGCAGTGGTCATGGCAGAGAAGACTGGGCAGCATCAGGAATGGGGAGCTGTGGGCCACACAACTGCTCCAACAGTCCCAGCTACCCCTCAGCCTTGCCTCTGGGTGACCCATGGTGTTGCCGCAAAACTGTTTTGCCATAAAATCTTGGGGCACACTCAGCTGTGTCAATATATTTTTCATAGTTATTTTTACAATTTTTAAAAGTAAAAAATTAGCCTTGTGAAAGCAGTTTTTAAATTTTGAATTATTTGAATAAGAAACATAAATGGTAGGTGCAAAAAAGACAGGGGAGGTTAAGAATAATAGAGGAAATAGAGAAGCCAAAGAACTTATATGTACAACCCATGGACATGAACTAAGTTGGGGGGCGGATACTGGTGGGAGGGGAGGTGCAGGGTGGAGGGGGATAAAGGGGAGAAAAAATATGGGACAACAGTAATAGCATAATCAATAAAATATACTTTAAAAAGTAAATAAAAGTAAATTTTGAATTGTTAATGTGAAAGTACAGGTAAAGAAAATGATAATTAAAAACATTCGTAATCCCCTAAGCATCGCAGGTTCAATTCCCAGCCAGGGGACATGCCTGGGTTGCAGGCCACGGCCCCCAGCAACTGCACATTGATGTTTCTCTCTCTCTTTCTCCCTCCGTTCCCTCTCTAAAAATAAATATAAAAAAAAATTCATAATCCCATATGTAAGAGTTAAACATTACTAACCCTTTGGGGTGGATATGTATTTCCCAATGTTGCTTTGAAACATTCTTCATTTAATAATACATCATGGACATGCTTTATATGAATTAGTACTCATCTAAGTTAGACCTGAGTGTATTTCTACTGTGAGGAGCTGTTACTTCCCAGGGAGGAGGTTTGGGAAGAACTCCCCAGTCTCCCTCTTCCCCCTCATGGCGCAGTGGGCTAATACAAACAGCCATCCCAGGGGAAAGGAACTGCACACATGTACTTAGTGGTCTTCTGCACTCTCCGTGTTCTGGGAGGAATAGGACAGAAGGGGGGAGGGTCTTGTTTTCTCTCTCTCTCCCTATTGCCCCTTTACTTAGTTACCTTGCTGTTCTTGGCTAATGTATCAATATGAAGTATTTTGCTGAGATTCCTTTCTTTCAACTTGGAATGAGTGCTACATGCCGTGAAACCCTTCTGAACTGTGAAACCATAGGGTGTAGGGCCGGGCTCTGCATGCAGTTCTTTGTTTTTCTGTAGAATTCGGAGAATGTGAGCAGCATTATTAGACTGAGAGCAGTGTAGGTGGACCCTTGGTCTATCCAGAAGGTTGGGATAGATGGCCACTGACCTGTGAATTGTTAATGTCTGGTGGTAATTTGAAGGTGGAGACTGTGGCTTTCTCTATCCAAGACAAAAGCCCTGAACAAAACAAAAAACTCAATCCAAAAATTGGAATGTTGGGTCTTTATTGCCCATCAGGTAGATATTTAGAAACTTCCGGGCAGATGTCTGGGAATATTCAGTGGTTGATCATACAGATAAAATGTTCAGGCAATTGATTAAATACCTGTTTTTCCTTTTATTTTGAGGCACTATTTACACCCAGTGCTATTTGAATCAATATAAGAATTTTCTCCTGCCTTCCGATTAGGAGAGGAAGGAGGGATTTTAGGGGAAGCAGAAGTTCTTCCTCTGGTTTTGCCCTGGTGATCCATGCCTTTTCCCTGTCTCAGTGGTACCTCCTTTTTTCCTTCTTGCATAGACCCCGTTTATCAGCCTGTGGTCCTTGAGTTCCTCTACAAGCCAACCTATCCTTTGGCTAATTTCCTAGTTAATATAAAGCTAAGGTTATTTCCCTCTCTTTATAGTTTTGTATTGGATAATTTTACAGTGCTCACAGAAAAATGTCCTGTCTCTTATTGTGACATTCAAGGGCTTCCAAAGCCTGTTCTTTATCTGTCTTTCCCAAACTAATTCGTTGACTTTACGTGTTCTTGAGCATCTGTTATAAATATCGAGGACAGATTAATGCCCATGACTTGGCTTTGTCTCTCACTGTTTCTCTAAGGTCTTCTGCTCTTGTGGACCTGGGAAACTCACCACTCCCTCTGCCTTGGATGCTCTCTATGCAAACCTGTTGGTTAAAATCCCTTAGGGCTCAGTTTAAATACCACCACCTCCACGAAGCCTGCTGTGATTCCTTTAGCCAGAAGTCTTCCTTCTTTATTCTGAACTCCCTTATATACCTGCCTTTCTTGGGTGATGGTCTACACTCTGTCTTGTCTTATAGACATTTCTGAATATGTGTTACCTCCCCTGTCATCCAGTAAGCTCTTCGAGAAAAAAAATCTCATGTTTATCTTTATCTCTCTTTTATTTACAGGGTAGTAAAGCACAATGATTAAGAACTGAGGTTATGTGGTCAGATAAATCTGGGCCTACATCTTAGTTCTACCATCTTTTTTTAACTGTATGAACTGTATCAACTATATTAAGCAAATTACTCATCCTCCGCAGTTTCCTCATCTGTAAAATGGGAAAAATAGTTGCTCAGAGATTTGTTTGTAAGAATTAGGTAAGAAAATTGGTGCACAGTGACTAACACTGTTCCTGGCACAAAAGTAAGTGTTTAATAAACTTCACACCATTGGCCCTCAATGTGTATTTGCTGAACTGGTTCTTAAGTAGCTCAGTAATCAGTACCTGTTGTATGCCCAAATGCATCTTTCTGTATTCATCTCTACTTATAAAGCATTGTTTGGAAAGTTAAAGCATTGATCTGAAAAATCATCTTGTTTCTTTTCATTTTTACTTCCTTTAAATAGACTGTCCAACTATATCCCGCCTCACACGTTCCCCTCGTGTTTGGATATTAATAGCAAAGCCAGTGCTAAGTGGTACTGCGAAATGGGTGTGAGCAGCTAGCATCTCCACAGAAGTTTGACCATCTCCTCTGAGAGCTGTGCTTTTCCCTGTGTTTCCCCTGGGAAGGGAACTCAGCCTCAGGAAGGACATGGCTCTTCTGAAGCCCCAGAGAAGTAACAGCTCAGGCAGAAATAGACACAGGGCCCCGGACACAACCTACTTCTGTAACAAAGCTGAGCAGAAGCTTTGCTCTCCTTCCAAACTCTCCTTCCAATTTGTTCTCTTTTGAAAAACAAAAGGCCTTGTTAAAGATATTAAACCATTTTCACCACAGCGGGAGAGGGGGACCTGGCTGTGTGTCCTGTGAACCAGGAGAAGGCTGCAGTGTGGCAAATGAGGACAGCAGTGAGGGTTTCTGCCATGACATGAACGGACGCAGTGAGGTGACCAAGTTTAAATGGGGACTCTGCATGGAAATAGGTTGGGAGAAGATGGAGTTTAATTCCTTGGTTTAAAATGAGGAGAGGTTCAGGATTTAACATTACTCGCTGCCAGCAAAGGGCCATTCAGTGTGCTGGTTGAAAGCATGAGGTTTGAAGCCAGATGGCTGGAGTGGGCAGGCCCTGCCACCTGTCAGCTCTGGGCACTGGGGGAGTGACTACCCTCTGTGCCTTGGTTACTTACACCAAAAAAGGGGGTAGTAGTACTTCACAAAAGTGGAATGAGGATGATGTCACCTTATGTGTGTAAAATATTTAGAATTTAGTCTAAGTCACAGTGATTGATTGGTACATAGTAGCTGCTATTAGTGGTAGAGGAGTGGGAGAGCTTGACACCATTCCCCTCTGAAGGGAGGAGGGAAGACCTCGTCTTCATTGGTGCATGGAGACTTGCTTTATGAGGTTTATGCAGAGGGGAGGGGCCAATGCAGGGTGGGAGTGGGAGGGATGGGCTAGAGGTGATGCTTTCAATGGGTACTTTCAATAGGTAGAGAGCTGTGCATGTGGTATACTTTGTAGGCTGGGGAGATGTCTTCCCAGCAAAGCCTTTCTGGTGTGATAGTCCCTGTAATCCCATCCCTGAACAACCTTTTTATTCTATGGACCAATCATGGACCTTTCTCCGTTGTTGTCATTTAAAAGGAAGACATTTGGAGGTGGAGTTAAGGATTCTCTTATTAAAAATAACACAAACTCTCAATTAGTTTATTTGAGGCTCTCAAAAGTGGGGGACCTCTGAGAGGGAAGCATTGGGAGCTAGAAGAACACCAATGACGGATATGCTCAAGTGAAACTTGACCTTTATCCAAGCTGTTGTCCTTGACCTGCAGAGCTGAAAGAGGCATGGGAAGATCATGGCAGGCCTCCTGGACCCGGGGCTTAGCCTTTCTTAATGCTGACGAGAGACGGTTTGGGGAGGCCACCCTGACCTGCGGCAGAGAACATGATGGCAACTCCTGAAGCCCAGAGCACCAGAGATTCTTGGAGGCAGAAGAAAACTCCTAATGGTTTGGGGGGAATGCATGATGCTACTTTTAAAGCTTGCTACCAGCATGTTATCTGTGAATAAATTCACATAGCTGCTCTAAGGTACACAAGATGGTATTTCAGCCACGACAAAAGGATTAGAAACTAAGAATCTTCTTATTTATTTATCCTTACAGCAAATTTTTAAATGGCTAAGTCAATGCATATTCTAAATTAAGACTAGAAAGAAAAGGCTCTTTGGGTGAAATTCTGTATGTCAGGCTCGATCAAAAATCAGAATTGTATGGAGAGATTTAGAAACATCTGGTAATGTGTTATTAATAAGCCAGCAGAAATGATTCAACAATTTCAGCTGAGAAATATTAATTTGCATAGAGTTCTCAATAAGAAAGAAAACATAATATACATTTTTCATCAGATATGGTAATTGTGCAATCCAAATATTTTAAAACGTACCAACCAACCAGGAAATATATACATTGTTGAAGACTAGATTAAATTTACAAATGAAGAGTAAAATCTTTTTTTTAACATTATGTTTATTATGTCTTGCAAGTAAATTACAACATTGACTGTGGCACACACAGAAGCAAATGACAGAAATAAATCAGTTCTAAGTTTTTGTGAAGTAAAACAATTGTTTCCTTCAGCTAGTAAAAAGAAAAACGGGTGCATGGTTAATAAATAATGTAGATCACACTTCTATTCAAACTCAGACACTGAACCACAAGCAAAATCTGAGTTTTGAGTTTCTAAAATTCGATGCTTCATGAAAAGAATACATATTTATTTTGCATTCCGAAGTTGCACTCGTGGGAATAGAAAGACGTGAACACGCTGTGAAGAAGTCGCCTGAGCGGCCCCGGAGAGGATGGCTCGCTCCGCACATTCTGACGGTATCCGAAACCTGCAGAGCCGCTCACGTGAGCCAGCTGGGCTCAGCCTTTCCCAAATCCGTGTTCAGCGATGCCACCTCTGAGGCTTGTACTGACCATGGTGGAAGGATTTACACTAGGCAAATGGCACATGCTACAAATTAGGGCTTTTTTTTTTTTGGAGAGCTATTTGTGAAATATTAAAATATGTATTCTGCATGACCATGAGCAAATTGCTGGTCTTCTTTTTTCCTCAGTTTCTTCATCTCTAAAACAAAGGAAAACATTTCAATCCCATATGATTTTGATGTAGTTTCAATGAGATAATTTATGTAATTTCTTAAATACTATCTAGCACATACTTCTTGATAAGTGTTAGTGTTATTACAATATATGTGGGGTCGCTAATGTTTCATATCTTCTAATGGGTAAATCAACCCAATAAGGCCTTTTTTGGTAAATGAGGATCAATCACAACAGTTAAATACTTATCAAATATTTTCTATGAGCCAGACATGGTATATATATGCTGTCATTAAATCCTCACCCCCACCTAATGAGACAGGTACTCATTTCACCCTCATTTTACAAATGATGAAACTGAGGCTGAGTAAGGAACTCACCCAAAGACATAAATAGTAAGTGGTAAATCTGGGATATGGATCCAGGTAATTTGATCTCATGTTCTTCAGCCTACATGTGTTTCCAGTAAAGTCTATAGGACACTAGAGAAGGAGAGGACCTGAGATCTACCTTGTCAGTTCTTGTTTTCACAAATGAAGGAAACGAGATGCAGAGAGAGAATGACTTGTCCAAGCTTTTGTGTTTCCTGGTTCCAGTTCACGCCCACTGCCCCGCCCCCCTCTTTTTTTTTTAACAAGGCTATAGCGAGAGAGCGCCTACACTCCAAGATAAGTGGAAGGGAATTTGAAATACATGGAAAGGCATATGTGAAAAAGAAAATATCTGGTGTTTTGAGGGCTGTCTCTTTTGAGTGTTGATTTTTCTCCTGTGGGTTTGACAATGAGTCTTTTAATAGCAATGGGATAGAGTTTTTATTGCAGCAAGAGTCAGAAGTTGGTCAATGGGATTCATTTAAATGTCCACTGTTCACTCAGTACAATATTCAAACCACTTTGATAAGAAATGCATTGCTTGTCAGCCCTTCTGCCTGAAAGTGAAAAACTTCTAAGTGTCCAGGCTATCCCACCCTGCCAGCCATTGTCCCTTCCCTAGCTACTTGTTCATAATGGGCCAGAAGGTGTACGTGTTATATGCATGTGTTTGCATGTTCTCATGCATGCCTATAGGTATGCCTGAGCACCTACAGTTAAGCTATGAAAGGAGTGTCCAGTCTCCCTGTGTCCACAGTTGGATGGGTGGCCTGGACTCAGGACCAATAAGGCAGAAGTTGTGACTTGACAACATTTTGCTCACAGGCTAACCTGTAAATGAATCTTATTCATCCTCACTAGGCAATTGTCCTGGCTTGGGTAATCTTACTAGATATTAAACCAGGGGCAGGCCTGTCTTCAATGCCCTAAGGGAATAATAGAGTAATATAGGAGGCTTCCCAAACCAAGGCATATTCATTCTTCCTAGCACACTGCCTGCAGCTACCTTGGCGGAACAAAATCTAGTTAAGTTCTGGGGATAAGTTGCTCAGGAAACTAAGTTATGAAGATTTTCCATTTCTACAGGTAGGGAAAACATTACATGGTGATTGAAAAAATCATAACACCTTGTAGAGAAGTTTGGAGTGAGCTAGGCTGAGGAGTTTCCAGGCAGGAGGGAGGAGATGCAGGACTGCAAGTGAATTGAAAATTGTGTTTGAGAAAGGATATTTTAGAGGCAGAGGGTGGGGCCGGGACCTGGAAGAGCAGCTAAGAGCATTGTCAGTTTCTGGAAGCAAAGTCTGAGGCAGGGATTCTTGTTTATAAGATTTATTGAGGTGGCGCTGGGGAGGAGGACAGTGAGGGGAGCTGGAGAGTAGGGAGAGAAACCTAAGAAGGATGTGGTCTTAGCTGGAGCCTATACTCAGCTGGGATTTGTGAGGGCTAAGTCGTACCCCAGTTGATTGCCCCTCAAAGCAGAGGGCCAGCCTTTTGTGCTCCAGGTAGCTGATCATTGGCCACTGGCATAGCTCCCAAGGGGGCGCCAAGCTCCATTTGGCCAAGGGCAATTCTCCAGAGAGGAGCATAGCTGTGCTTTCTTTGCAGCCAACAGCTGGGACTGGGTTCATCAACCTGGTGCAAGGAATATGGGCAAGCAGCAAAGCACCCACCACGCTCCATTAATAACTTAGCTATAGTATTGGGAATTAGTGTCCAATGAAAACTATGCTGGGGAAAAGGGTCATGGGGGTCCCCCTGAATGTTCTAAGTAGTGGAACACAGTAGTTTTCAGAGCAGACTGCAACAGCTGGAATCCTGGCCTCTGGTAGGATCTGGCTTACCTGGGTGCTAATAGTGAGGGGCTAGAGATCTGCATAGGACTCCAGACTTGGAGTCAACAAGTGGGAATTGTTTTGAATTATATACTATTTGCCCACTCCTCTCTTGTTCTTCAGGTACTATCTGGAAAACCCTCTTGGAGTTGGCTTGACTACTAAAGGGATCATTATTGTATTGGGATTTGGGACTTCTCTAATGTTTTGAGGAAGGCAACTTGAGGATGGAGTGGGAAGCCTAGAGGTTTGGTTTTTCTACAGGGCAGGGTGGTGACGGCAGTTTGGTGTCAGTGGTGATGCTGTGATGATGAAAGAGTGGAGGTGGGAGGAAAGAAGATGGAGTTCCCCCCCTGGGCTTATACAGCTTTATCTTTGTCCTCCTGCACAGGGACCTATGCTTCTGTCCTGGCCAAGTCCAAGTCCTAGCCACTTAGTAACTATATGGCCTGGGCAAGTTGCTTAACCTTTCTGTGCCTCTTTCTCCACCGATGAAATGAGGTTGATAATACTTGACTTGTGCTTACTGTAAGGACTCTGTAAGATAATATATTTAAAGTTCATTACATGTAGTCAGTGCCAATAACTTGTATTATTTTCTGAGAGCTTATTATTAGATGTTAATGGATTTCATTACTAGTGAAAAATTGAATCTCTCTTTCTCCCCTGTCCTCCTTATAAATCATATACTTTGAATGTGTTTATAGTTTAATATCTAAATATATGGGAAGTTTAAAAAATGAAGATTTGGAATGTCACAAAAGAACAGATCTCTAACATACATTTTCCTACGTTATTACCATTCAGTGTGCTGATTTTCTTTTATTCTGCACACTTGCATTTGTGAAACCAATTTGGGGATAGTGAGAGCCCAGGAGATGGAACAAAGTGAAAGTAAAATCTCATAGTTATCACGTAAGGGGCTGGCAAAATCTGACTTTGAATTAGTCAGGTTAAAATGAGCTTGTAGCTTAACAAAATAACAATAAGACAATCTAGACAGTTTAAGAGTGGGAATTGTTTTGAATTATATACTATTTGGAGAAAAAAGAGCTGTGATCAGAGCAACAAGATTTTTCCTGTACATGTAGGAATTCTGCCGCCTCTTAGAAATGCTCTTTGTGTCTTGATTCTCTTATGATCATCGTGCCATTCTGGGAGCCACTCCATCTTTTGTGTTATTCTATTGTCAGCCATAACGAAATAATTGGGAAGACAATCATTTGCTTGTTTGGTTTCAAAAGTTTTCTGTGTTCCATTTTTTCCTATTGTCTGCTTCATGGTACCATGGTGTGATATATCACGCCTGCCTAGATTTCAAGAAGAAAAAAAAATCTTGCTTTTTTTTTTTTCTTCAGGAGAATACCTCCTTAACCACAGAGTTTAATGAAGATATATTGAAAGTGCTGTCGTGAGCATTAAAAATAATTGCAGCCATCCATAACTCAAATAGTTTAAACATACCAAGACAGTAGATGAGGTCACGTCTCTCATGGAGTTTAGCAGTGTAATTTCATAAACCCCAAATCCACATGGATAGGCTGACAATGAGAGATAGCAGTTGGGATTAGACTTGTTTGGAAATTCATGAGACATGGCAGCTTGAGACACTTTGGTGCCGGCCTAGCTTAGTGTCCTGTGGCCTGTGCAGTGACTATGAAAACGGGGTCACTGTGGGTCCCTCTCCTTCTCAAACCCTGCCATAGGTGTCAGGAGGTTAACTAAGGTTCTGGTAGTGAAGGTCTGGATCCTCCAGGGCTGGTTGTCACTGTCACTCTGTAAGCTTGCCAGGAGGGGCCTTACCGAGGACCATGTTCCCGGCCTGGGATGATATTCTTTGAGTGTGTTCCTGTGTGACTTGGAGGAGGGAGGCTAGATGTGACCCAGACAAGACAGGGTAGCTCATTGTTACAAGATGGGTTTGGAAGTCAGACACATCTTCAGATGCAAACAGTACTACTTACTAGCTACTCAACTATTCTGAGTCCCTTTATTTGTACAAAAGGAGGGGCAGGGAATAGTATTGGGCTGGCCCAAAAGTCCGTATGTCTTTTTTTTCTGTGAGATAAAGGATACATTTTTTTATTTTCACCAATAACTTTATTGATTTGGATATTTTGAGTATGTTAGCTATTTCCTGTGTGGTATAACATTGATTGTTCTCAATTAATGGCTTGATTTGATCACTATCAACTTCAACTGGTCTACCTCACCGTGGAGCAGGGGTGTGAAACTCATTTTCACTGGGGGCCACACCAACCTTGCCGTTGCCTTCAAAGAGTCGAATGTAGTTTTAGGACTGTATAAATGTAACTACTCCTTAGCAGTTAAGTGAGAGCTTGGTGCTGCTGCTGGGTAGAAACAAGGTGCCGGGCCGGATAAAACAAGGTGGAGGGCTGGATTTGGCCCATGGGCCTTGTGTTCACCATCTGTGCTGTAGAGCATTGTCCAGAGAGAAATCTCTAGCTACACAAAGATTCACCAATTCTGATAAGTTTTTAAAATATACACTGATATGACAGCTGTCACAATACAATCTAACAAAATTATTTCAAATGAAGTTAAAGACAGCTAAGCACTACTAGAGCCATCTTATGGAAAACCGAGTGAACTCTTTGGCTGATGCAATAGGTCTTGCCTCATAGAGTTGTGAGAATCAAGTGAGATATACAGGGCGAGACATTCAGTCTGGTTCCTAATACAGGGTCCTTAAATAATAACACTGTATAATTCTGTGATTCCTCCAGCCCCTTCCACATTCTCCTAAAGGTGCCTCATTGCCTGCATTTGTGTGCACATGTGTGTCCCCAGGGTCAGAACCCTTGGCTCTGGATGGTAGGGAATGGGAATGCCATCCCCTTCCTCAGCTTCACCTGGGCTGACCTCTCACCCTTGCTCCCCAAGGGTTGCAGGGGTCTAGGTGGAAAAGAGACATTGATTGTTAGAACTGTCCAGGAGGAGTCCGGCCCTGCATTTTGTATTTGGAACAGTTGCTTCAATCTGTCATTTTAGAAATGTGCATATATAAACACAGGCATATACTGTTCACATCCACGTGTAAAGCTCAGGTAGTGTCTACAGAAGAACAAAATATCTTGATGAAAGTGAGTGATTCAGCTAATCACCCAGATGTTTTAGATGCATGGTGCCACACAGCTGGATGAGCTGAAGCAACTAGCTGTTTGGTGACTTGAAGGGAAAGCATGTAGATAATAGAATCTCTCTTTTTCCCTCCAGATTTTTGGCATCACTTAGACATAATCTAAATGATATGGCAACATATGGTAAAACATCTCACATTCAAAAGCATGCAAGCAGCTAGCTAACACTTTCTACTAAAAATTTGCTCATAGGTATTCGGATGAATCTAAAATCCTCACAAAGCACACTGTTTGAAGGAAATATGGCAGCAAAAACAAACTGCTGCATTCGGAGCAGGGGCATTGGAAAGTGTCAGGAAACATTATTAACCTCATGTTTGTGTGCAGTCTGGTCAAAACAGAATAGGTTTCCTTTTATGAATGTGGTTGTAAAAGGGGCTAAGAGACAAAGATTTAGTGTTGGCAGGAAATCCTTCAAGTTTGTCTAAGCTTCAAAAATTCCATGTTTGGCATCCAGCTATTATTTTTATTAAGTAAGTGTTTTTGTTTTCTGATGTGTTTTGCTCCAAGGAGCCAGTGTAATGTTATGCTTTGAAATTAATTACTCTGGAAAGTCTATGTAAATGTGACTGTAAAACAGAAATCAAATTGGACAGATAGCAAAGTGGATGAGCAGGAAGGTAAACACCATGGCAATGTGGGGGAGGTAGCAGTTTAGAGTTTTTAGATCATCAGTATGTTAGTTTCAGTTTTTGATCCAAATCTTTAAGTGCTTTTCTCCAACTGATGGGGTGATGGAAATGGTACAGTAAGAAGAGGATTTAGTGTGCTGGAGTTTTCATTGCAGGTGCCGAGTTCTGAAGAATTGTGGAGTCTGAGAACTAAGTGGGATGATGGAGCACAGCTGCACAGCGAGGCGTAGGTGCGTAGGCATGCCTGGAGGCTCCAGGCACCAACCACTGCAGGAGCTGGGGAGTATCTTGGCAGATAGCCAGTTGCCAGGTAGGAAGTTGACCCAAGTTAGGTGCTACTTCAATTTTTCAGGAACATCCTGCAGGCCAGATTTTTATATGTTTCCAAAATGTTTAAGTTGGGCTCATTCAGTGATCAGCCTACTGATCTTCAGTTTGCTACTTTTGATGAGTCTAACCCCTCTTGCGATAGACGTGAAAACCAGAAGTCGAGTGGCTTGCCAGAAGTTCTGCAGCTAAGGGACAGCACTGGGGCTCTTGCCCAGACCGCCTGCGTTCCTCTTCCTCAGGGGCGTGGGCCCCTACCTTCTAACCAGTTCCCACAGGGGCTTGTTAGTTGAATTCCACAGATTCGTTAAGGTTTTAATAATTTAAACTCTAGTACAATCCTGGTAATTTCTCAAAGATAATTATTTACTCAGTGAATGTCATTAGCCTTTTTGATGTTGTTTAACTAAATTTTTCTTTGTTTTAGTTCATTCAGCTCAACTTATTTTCTTCATCTATAGTTAATATTTTCTTTTTTCTTCATTGAACAATGCTTCCAGATTCTCTTTGCTTCACTTACATCATCTAAATTTCTATGCAGTCATCCTTGGGCATCTGCAGGGGATTGGTTCCAGGACCCCCTTGGATACCACAATCCACAGGTGCTCAAGTTCCTTAGCAAGACCTTTGTATCTGTTTATGTGGAACCCACAGATATGGAGGGTCAACTGTATTTGACTTTTACTCCTTACAACTCAGTCTCTCAAGGTCTGAAAGTATCTTTGATTGATTATATCTTTATTGTATATTAGTATGCATTCATCAGAGGAAATAAAGTACAGATTTGTAAATCTGAATATTGTACTAACTGGGGCCAATTAAACGAATCCATTTTCCGTGAAGGATACCACTACATAATATGAGAACATCTGCCTGTCTCAGCCTCCAGTTCTTGAGTTCGTGCCCCTAAGAGAAGCAGCACTTATCCAGAGAAGCAGGTGTGCATATTCTGGCTGGGACTTCTTTCTGTGACTTCAAATAATTTTTGGAAAAGTTGATTTCCAAAGGCCTAAAGTGCGGGAGAAAGAAAACTGCTCACACAGGGTTGAAACACAGTAGGGGGTCTGTTTCCACTGAACTGCTGGTGACCCCCACACCGTAGCATCAGACTGGGGGCTGTGTTGCTCATATTGTTATTTAGCCTTGATAGGAAACTATGCTGTGACTGTGTTACTGATCATCTCTTACCCTTGGAGAGTATTTTAGCTCCACAGGTTACTTCCCCCACATTACAAGGAGGCAATGAAGGCTTGGAGAGGGCAATTGACTTGCTCAGTTCCTCATAGCCACATAGAGGAAGAGCTCGACTAGACCCTGATCAACTCCAGTGCTCTTTCTGCTGAGTATTGTCTTAGCTTTTGGTGCTCTAATGATGGTGCGCATTAGATAGCCAGATGGAATAATTTGGCAAGTTTTTGTACCCTCGGTAGATGCTGCTATGGAGGAAATGGCTATACATGGAAGCAATTAAAAATATTAATAGAAGCCCTCTAATTCCCAGGTACTCTATTATTTGTGCATGTGGACTAATATGGTAGAAAAGAAAGAAACACTCTCCTGGCTGAGATTTTCACACCAGCAAACTGGCTATTCTTACTGAAATTCATATTGTTACTAATTGGTGTTAGAATTTGTATTCTGGGCTGTGCATATGCTAAGTAGCAATTTGCCCCACTTGTTTGATTATGGAATAGTGCACACATTTTACCTTATGAAAGAAAGAAACAGCTCGTGCTGCCTCAGGAGGAACTAGCTCATCTAATAATTATTCTTTGAGGCACTGGCATTGCTAAATGCTGACCCATGGGCAGGCCATGGAAAGAATCATGAAAAAAAGCAGCTTTGTTCAGGGCTTTTTCCTCCACTGGATTTAAAAAAACAAATGTCTTGAGAGCAAAGCATTGAAGTGTGAGAGGCAGCAAACGGGCAGATTATTAGAGCATTCGTCATGAAGTTACAGGCGGGCCCATAAAGGGCACCAGTCCTGCTGGTGGGGCTGCCTTGCCGAAAATTTCTCGTAAATTATCAGGTTTCCAAAAAAAAAAATTCTAGGCAGGATAAATGAAAAGGCAGAGTTACTTCCTTGCAACTTTAGTTCAAGTTTCTGAACTGTAGCTTCAGAAACCTACCAAGGAAAGGGTTGGTTACAGCTGGGAGGCTGAATTTTTGGGACTGGAAAATTGGACGTTTAGGATTACTGCAGTGATGATTCCTGGGGCGTGTATACCTATAGACTTGTTTATGTGAATGAGAACTCCACATCTATAGTATCTGTGTTTTTCCCCATCTAACTATATGATGAAGTATGTATGTCTTCTTCTATTTTTAGACTCACTTTTTATTTTCAGCCTGATTAACTTATACTGTGATTCAATTCAGTTTATAGCAATTCAATTCATGTAGGAATGCACTACATTTTTGCTTCAATCTCTCAGTACAGTATTAGATCATATTGTCTATTGGGCTTTAGCTTTGACCTTGACCATGGCCTTTAAGGCCGAGTAACCAAATGTCCTACTTCAGTTTTATAGATGGCATCTCTAAACTTGGGATGATCAATGATTGAGCAATTGTATTAATTATCATCATGTATACTCAGCAGAATAAAACCAGTAATAGGAAGAAAACATATTCTTCTGAATAATCATATTAAAATACAGGTAAACATTCTACATGTAATGTGTTTTACATATGAAATCTCTGTCCATTTAAAATAAAAAGGTATGTTTTTATTGCAAAGGTAAAATGTTCCAATTATTAATGATTATGAACGGATAGTTAAGGAAGTTCAAATAAATAGGGTTTTAGATTGACATTTAATATTGATAGATAGTAAGTAGGTTAGCTGTATATGTTTATGGATGATTATATTCTTTTTGAACCAGCAAGTGTTTATAGACAAATATTCAAAAAGATAACAATAGAAATTGCATTATATCATAATCCCCGTCTTCACAGAACTATTTGTTTGCATTGGGAAAGCTAAACAGAATAAAACTAAGATTTTTACTTATTTAGTTAATTAGTAATTAATCATGTAATCACCATCACAATAAAAACATGAAGTATATCTATTAATTAGGGCTGACATTATGAAATACCACAGATTAGGCTACTTAAACAGTAGATATTTATTTTCTCACAGTTCTGGAGAGTGGAACTCCAAGATGAAGGTGTTGACAGGTTTGGTTTCTTCTGAGGCCTCTCTCCTTGGCGTGCAGAGGCACTTCCGGGTTGTGTCCTCACACGGTCTTCGCTCTGTGTGGGCATATCCCTGGTGTCTTTCGTGTCCAAACATCCTCTTCTAAGGACATCAATCAGGTTGGATTAGGGTCTTCCCTAGTGGCCTCTTTTGAAACTAATCATTTCTTTGGAAGGTCCTATCTCCAAAAACAGTCCCATTCTGAGGTTACTGGGGTCAGGGCCTCAACATGTTTGTGGGGAGACAGTTCAGCACATAGCAATTTCTGTCATCTCAGAAAGTTACCTTGTGCCCCTTTGCAGTCAAGTCCCTTCCTGACCCCAACCCCTGGCAGTACTGATATTTCTTATCCTTGTAGTTTTGCTTTTCCCAATTGTCATGTACATGATATTTACAAGCTGTTCCTTTACACAGAAGGGGTGGGGTCATTTTGGTGCAGGACCACTCACAGGGAAGTGGTAGGTCCAGAACCCAGAATTGTCAGTGTCTTAGGAGTTGGCTGGGTCGCTGAGCTGGGAACACAACACAGTCTCTCTCTCTCTCTCCCCCCCCCTCTCTCCCCCCCCCCCTCTCTCCCCCCCTCTCTCCCCCCCTCTCTCCCCCCCCTCTCTCCCCCCCTCCCCTCCCTCCCTCTCTCTCACCAAGGGCAGCTGCTTCAACCATGGGCTCACCCTCTGGGTCACCCAATGCAGAGCATCCTTCCCTGGAAGGGAGAAAGAGTGATGACTGTTAGGTTGCTGGGTGAGGTTGATTAGCCAATTCTGATTCAGACAAGGAAAGTGCAATGGCCAACACTCTCACAGGGGTACCCATTTTCAGTACCCAGAGGGCTGGATAATCTCCCTCCACTGCCCTTTTCCTAGAGACCAGGGATGTCATCCCCATTTATACAAGGCCTTTCTTCAAATAGTTTACAAGGCAACTGATGAGGTTACAACTTTAATGTTAATGGCCACTGCCATTTACAGAGCACCCCTAATGTGACAGGTATCAAGCTAAATGCTTTAGGCAAGTCCTAGTGTATTCCTGTGATACTATAGCTGATTATGTCTTCATTCAGCTAGTCCTTATTAAAAGTGAAGTGTATGTGGTTCTTCAATGGTGGAGATACATAAATGGAAGTTTAAGGTACTTGCCAAACTCCTGCATCCTTTCTTTCTTTCTTTTTTAAAAAATTATATCTTATTGTTCATGCTATTACAGTTGTCCCCATTTGCCTCCTTCTACCCAGTCCCCCCCCGCCCCCCGCCCCAGCTCCCTCAGGCAATCCCTACACTGTTGTTCATATCTGTTGGTCATGCATATATGTTCTTCAGCTACTCTATTCCCTATGCTATACTTTCAAACTAACTTTCCGATATAGACAACCTAATGCAGTGATTGGACTTCTAAATTTTCTCACTGTTCACTTAACAGTGAGCTCCTCCCATCCTCACCACCAGTAAAGGTCAAATGGACCTATGAGAAGGAAGGGCACAGAGAGTGAGATGATAATGATAATAAAGAGTAAACATAATAATTCATTTCTCTTCTTTTTTTCTAGAGGATATTACAACAAACAAAATATTTAAAAATTCACTGTCCCCTTTGATCCTCTTAGAGCATCTATTTTTGATCTTTTCTTTCTAAAGGAAACCCTTTGATATGGGTTCATAGAACTGCAGTCCTGTAGGAATGGCAGATGCCAGAGAAATTCTCTTTTTAAAATAACATTTCAGAAATAAACACCTTAGCCTAAATGCCATGGATTAATAACTTTTTTTTTTGCTTTTCTCTCTCTCTTTTTTTTTTTTTACAGATGAAGATGCTGAGGCCAGGAAAATTTTGGTAACTTGATCCAAGGTCACAGAAAAGGATTCTTAACTGCCTGATTCTCAATTTACTGTTTGGTCTATGATTCAACCCTACATCTCAGAAGAGTCAGGTGATTTTCCCACTATTACATTTTTTTCTGGCCCAAGGCTGGTTGACATATGGATTCATTTTATGTTCCAACTTTAATATATTTGAAGTGGTTACCAAAAGCACTGTGTTGAGCAGGATTTCGAATGCACATCTGGGCTTAAAGGGAAGAGTGTCATAATTGATTACTGATGTCTGCCATGGGTACAGATTGGGGATGGTAACAGCATCCATATCTGCCAACCCTGGGGTAAGGCACTGCTACTGCAAGAGTCTTTTTTTTTATTAAAGAAACATCTTTTTGAATAATACAACACCATTAACACTTATGGTAAATAAATCTTATCAGCAATTAGTAACTGCTGCAGATAGGTGAGATTTGAAGAAAAACAGGATATATGGGTCTAGTTCTTTGGAAATTGCTCATAGAGAATATAGTTAGATGGGGAGCTGAAGTGGTGGGTTGGGTTCTGGACCCCACCAGAACCACTGAATGAAGGGGTGGCAGAATGGGGGATATCTGTAGCAGAGCTATGGCTAGCACCAACAGGTAGAAGGGATTCAGACATCAGAGGTGGGAAGGCACTAGCATGACCAACTGCTTCAGTTTGGGATTCAGGACTTGCTGTTTTAAAACAGAGACAGTTCTGGGAAATCTGGTAGGATTGGTCACCCTAGAAAGCACTAACAAAAATTTTGCATACTTTATAGTTTAAGGTGAGTCATACCAGTGGTCAGTATTTTAATAAGCTACTGCTGCAATAATGTTACAAAACAACCCCAAACTCTTAGTGGCTTACAACCACAAAGAGTTCTCTTTTTTGGCTCTGGAGGTCTGCCATAGCTTGGCTGCTCGAGGTTGGGCTCAGGTGGACTCTAGTTCATGAACTGAATAGTCTTTTCCTATGTTTTATCATTCTCCTTGAACAACAGTTTTTAGAGAAATTAATCCTAAAGACAGGGTGAGCACAAGAAGTCAAGGCAAATTGTGCCCATACACTTACAGCCATGGCACATGTCAAATGTACTAACAATCCATTGGCTTAAGCAAGTCATGTGGCCAAACCTAACATCATGGAGTTGAGAAATATATTCCACTTTTCTGTCATACTCTTACTAGGTCATATGGTGAAGGGCATGGATGGATATTCCTTCTATAAGAAGGGAGTAAAGAATAGAAACAATACTTGTCTATAAAGTCAGTAAGTAATTTGAATGCCTGGACCCAACCAAATATATCTGTGGATCACTAGTGCTGGCATAATAGGTGCCCTGTAAGTGTTTGATAAATGCATGGCTGCCTCTAAAATAGGATTCTCCATAATAAAGTGGTACATATTCCCATTTTTTAAAAAAGTCATTTGGCCCCTTTGTCATTAGATATTAGGAGCCTCTTGAGAGCTGCTGAAGATGGATGTCCTCAATGGCTGTTAGGAAATCTTTCCTTCCTCTGACCTATGCTATTACCCCTTGTTGTCTGTGAGGCTTTATTGTTTTAAGTTTTCCTCTTCTACTTTTGTGTTTCTCATCCTCCAGCTAGACATAGGGGAGATGTCTCTAGCCCTTCACACACCAGGAAGACACAGTGCCTTGCATATTTCAGGACCTGGTGTTAATTGCCTTTGATTTCTTTGGTCCCCTCCAACTCTGTTCCTCCTGCACCTTACCCAGTGGTTGGCACATGGCTGGCTGATGTTCCAAAAATATTTCTCGACTTGAAAATGAGGCATGTGATTTTAAAACTCCTTTTTATGTTTCAGAATGAAATGCAAACATCACCATGAACCTCTCTTCCTCTGTCCTTGTTCTCTTGGTCAGTGCATGTGTGTGTGTGGAGTAGATTTGCTGAAGTTATTCTGAATGTTTTCTATGATCCTGGCATTACATTTCCAATTTTGGATACTTTTGAAATTTTCTTCCTAAGCAATGAAAAGGACAGCTAGACATGTGAGGGGGAGGTAGGAAAAGTTAGTCTAATATTAGATGAGCCTGCATGGAAGCTGAGCCCTCTTTGGCACACAAAGGCTCTTTCCCTTAGCGAGAACTCAGGGGTTCTTTTATACTTAGGGTCCAAAGTACGCAGGGAAGAGTCAGGGCTTGGAGCGCTTCAGGTCAAACCTGGTTTGCAGCTGTGAAGACTCCAAAAAACCAAGTCCAAGCCTGCTGCAGAACAGAAGCCACAGATCCTTTTCAAGCTAGAAAACTTATACAGAGGCTCAAAAGTAAGCCACTGGACCAAACCAGCTGTGCTCTCTGTGTTGGCACAACAGACCATTGACCCCTCTTACATGAAGTTGAAGGAACATAGCCAAACGTGGGTATCCCTCCTTGTTTAAGATAGGCATGTTTCTGAAGAGTTGACTGCGTGATAAATTTCATCATGTAGAATTGTATTTTCTCACTGACTTCAATAAAACAGTGGAAAATACTTTTCAATAAAAGAAAAAGGTGGCCTCTAGATGCTATAATATCACATGAAAGAATAAGAGACTGAGAGGAAATAGGATGTTAATATGCCTTGACGAGAATTACGAAGCATGAGTGCCATACCTGGGCGGCGATCCATAGGAATCAGTTTGTGACACATTGCCATCAGGTGAATGGTACATTCCTTATTTTGAGGTGTTTTAGAGTTGTACTTTCTCCTTCCTTATGCCTTCTTTGTGTTCTCTTTACCTCCACTGTATTAGCCAGGTACATTGACAAAAATCTTTTAAGAGACTTCTTTTCAGCACTGTCGACCTTTTTTCTATCTTCAAACCCTGAAGAATATAACATACTCCTGTCATTATCAATAACTTATAATGACTGATTTTTTACTGGGGAAACTGTCTATAGGGGGTTCAAGTAGAGTCAGAAAAGCACAACTTCCCTTCCCTTCCCCCACCCCACTTGATCCCTAGTTGTGACACATAAATTCTTTCCTATTCGTTTTTGCTGTCTGTGCTGAGTACCTTGGTCCACCACTCTTTTTACCTTAGTTTCCTCCATTGTAAAGTGGACATAAAGATACTTGCTCTACCAGAAAGTCTGAAGTGGGGAAGTTCTGTCTCCTCTGCTGCAGTTGAAAGTGTGTGGAGTGTTATTTGGGTTGTCATGGTGACTAGGTGATGCTATTCGTATTAGTGAGAGATGGCAAGAGATGCTAAATGTCCTGCCATGCACAAGACAGTCCCACACAACGATGTGTCCCAACGAAAATGAGGAACATTGCAAACAGCTTACGAACATTCTGTTAAAAATCTAAAATGGCAAACAAATGCAAAGCGGCCCAAAGCCGATGTTAGTGTGCCGTTTTCCTGAGAGAACTGGGCTGGTTCTCAGAAGAGCTGCTGCCTTGTGATTAGACTGGCTTCAGCCCTGCTGACAGCCATCTGCAAGGGGGAGACTCTCACTTGCTGCTTGTGAGACCGGTGGGTTCATCTTCTGTTTTTCTCAGTCCTTTTAAGAAAACAACACTGGTAATTATCATGATAGAAATAACTACTCTGACATGAGCACTTACTCTTCTCTGGGTACAGAGCCATCAGGTTTTCGTGCTTTGTCCCTCTATTCTTAACTACAAACCTTGGAGCAGCTTATAGGATGATCCAGCACAAAGATGTGGAAACTTTCCTTACCAGCCCTTGCAACCTTTATTTTGAATGAAGGACTAGAGTTTGCAAGTGGTGGTGAAGTGGCTTATTTCTTGAGTAGCAAAGTGTTTCCTCTCTTTGCTTGCCCTTAGCCTTTCTTCTACTCAAGCATATGAAGCAAAGAAACATGAAAACCGGTGTGTGAACTCTTTACTCAAGGCATTCAGGGCCACCAGTTTAGTTTGCACACAGGAGATCCCCAAACACAAGGCCTGCGTATGACTGGTGCAAAATATGGCACCGGGGGAACCCTTGGGGGCATCACTTGTCTGACACATACAGGGTCTCCCACCTGCTCTGCCACCATGTTGTCCCACGATGATACTTCGGGACACTCTGGCCCTATGGTGGAGCTTGTCCCTGGTCTGGAAGGTAGGGTCAAAATGGCACCTAGAATCTTGCATGTTGGGGATAACACTCATCTGTATGCTTTCTTCTTTTGAATGTTTTTGCTCTACAAATTTGTGAAATGGGAGACATCTATCAGATGAGAGTTGTTCATGTATGCATTTGCCACTTTTATTTCAATAAATAAGAAAAGCTCCTATGTAATCTGTTTAATTCGTTTTCACAGATGAGTGCATTTAGAAAAGTAGAGAGCAGAGACGTGAGGTGAAAGGGGAGGCCTGACAAAAGCACTTGGCAAAGGCACAATTTATAATAAATGAGAATCTTGGAATTCTATTGCCAAATTATGCAAACCTTTCCAGAAAGAGCAAGTTATAGCAGATCAGATAACCAGCTCACAATTAACATGGACCAAGAGAGAGCAGATCGCTCCGGACCTGCCCTTCTGTTTGTTTCCCTGTGGTTGTCCACGGTGGGAGAACCTCTGGGAGTTTGTGTGAGGATTAGTGCCATGGGAAAGCAGGGAAGGACCTTCATCGTTCAGACTCCCTTGAGGACTTTATTCCTGTGGCCTGGCTGCCTAAATTCTGTAGAATGTGTCAAAGCCAGAGGTGCTGCAAAAATACCTTAGTTGGACCCAAATGAGTTAAAATGATGAGTTCAGTCACTATCAGGACTTTTGACAACAGAAGAGGGACTCAAGGGCTGGCCCACACAAACAAAAAGTATTGTGTTGAAAGGAAGAAAATCTCAGTAGCATAATTCCTATAATTTTGCACCAGAGGGTTCAAACAATGGTAATGTAATTGAGTCATGAATGATTCAAAGATGTTCATATAATTAAGCACACGAATGCATGTTCTGGGGGACTGGGACTAACCTTGATATGTGAGGCTGTGGCCAGTCCAGTGTTCCAGCCCTGGCCTGGATCCCTGCCTCTGTATCCTGTTGGGCTTCCGCCTGGCTCCATTCTGCCTCCTTTCATTTCTGGCACAACCTTTTTGTTTTCTCATCCAAAACCCAATGTGGTCCTTGCAAATCAGAGCCCCAGATGGATAGGGAAGGTGGTAATGTGGAGCCATCTCATTTGTCCTCACAGCATCCATTTGCAGTAGGGAAGGACAGGAATTAAAAATGGCATTATGGAAAGACACGGTGAAATACTGAGAAATCAAGCAGCAGGATCAGGAGATGGTGGTGACTGGGGACGAAAACCCAAGGCTTCTAACAGCCAGTCTCAGGCGCTTGGACCAGACGAAGCTGCTAGCATACAACAGGGGAACAGAACAGCTACGTTGATAGCCAACCCCCTCCCCCTAGTCATCAGTAGACCATATCTCAGCTAAAATTAATGAGCAAACAGAATTCTTTTTCCCTCTCTCTGTTACATTTGTTAAGCCAGATTTTTCTCTTTTAAAGTCTTTTTTCTTTTTTAAATGTACCCTACCTGTTCAAAAGCATCTGGAAAAGAGGCCAAGTCAGAGGATCCCACTGTTTCCCTTCGGTTCTGACAGAATAAAACTGCAAACTGAGATTGTGCTTTGTCCCCAGAGCTGCTTTAAAACACTGAGCCAGCCCTGGCTACTCAACCTCACTGCTCACCTGGGCGCTGCCAGACTCTGCCAGGGAAGGGTCTCAGCACAGGTCAGGCAGCTTAGTCCACCAACTTGGGCTCCATCCCTGATTGCTCTGTGGGTGGGTTTTTATAAAGACTGCTAGAGAGGAGCATTTTCTTGCAGAAATATTGCTGGCACCAAAGAGCCAGTGCCAAAATTTTAGCATCCTTATATAGCTCTTGGCTATTACAATGCTCTTGGATCTCTTCCTTCCAATTGTTATTCATTGTCTTTGCCTAGAAGCCTCTTACATTGAACCTCCTGATGGCAGAAAAACCATAATGGAAAGAAACAGTCTCTGGTCTGGGAGCTCCGAAACCTGGTTTCTTTCTGATGAACTTAATGTCTCCTTTTATTGTTAGGCCATTAGTCTGGCAGTATGAGAGACATCTCCTGCTTTTGTTTTGGGAAATTATATTCTTAACTTAGAATATTGGTCCTAGCCTCAAGGAACTATCCATTTAATTTAAGGAGAAAACACATGCATTATTGTTCTTTAGACATTTAAGAAATTAATATTGCAAATGGCTCTTATGGGTGGTCAGTGGAAGGGTTGCTTTTGCCTGCCCAATTAATTCAATTTCAGTGACTTTTTTTAAAAACCCCTTTGAATCAACTTGTTTTGTCTTTGTGGTGCAGCCACTGCTAATTGTAGGCTTTTAGAGCTAGAGGGACTGGGAATTCTGTTCCCTGTTTGTAGATAAGGACATTCGTATTCAGACACATCACTGTATTTGCAGGTGTGTAAAAGACAGACCTTCCTCCAGTGTACCTAACCCCTTTCAGCTGAGTCATGGTTACTGACTGCAGGAAGATGTAACTACTGAATTAGTATATAGCATTTATGCCCCAAAAAGAAAATACAATTTGCTCATATAAATATAATATAAAGCATTTATGGTAGAAAACTAGAGGTTGTGAATATATCTGCACAAGGTAAATTTTAAAGAAACAGCACTGTGTGCTCATGCATACAGTATAACTTATCACTTTGAATAGATATATGATAAAAGTACATATTATGCTTTCCCCACAGTTCTGCAGTGAAATCACTTGTCTCTTATACATGCATCATGCACACCAGGAAATGCATTTGATAACATTTTCAGATCTCACATAACCCACTGTCCTTTGCAAACACTCTAGGCCTCTTCAGAAAAAAATCACTTGTAAGCAATTTGCAGAGCTGCTGAAGGGATTTCAAGATTTTTGTCTCCATCACCGCAGAAAGCCACCAGAGAGGAGGCAATTTGGGAGGGTGTGGGGAGTATCGCCAGTAAGAGCTAGTGCTGCCAGCACCCACGCCCAGTGGCTGGTTAGTGACTCAGTGTGGAGGGCAATTGAGAGAGAGCCTCAGCTGCTGCTTAAAAAAAAATGGAGTGCAAATCTGTTCTCAGCAAGTAACAGCCTCCATTTTAACCTGGGCCAAGTGGGCAGAACTGCCTCTCCTCCCTAGCCCCCGCAGTCCTCTGGCTGGCTTTGGCTTTCGTTTTATTCTGCGTTTGCCAGCACGAAACAAAGATGGGGGCTGGGAGGTGCGGTGGGATTGCCCCAGGCTGCACTCCAGGCCCGGATTGGATGGGAAGTGTGCTGTTAGGCCCTAAAATTGCTCTCTGGGTTTTCTTTGGCACGTAAACTTCTTTTTGTACTTACATACTTTATTCTTTTTAATGATTTGGTTTTGACTTGGCCAGCAGACCTATCTGTTTGCTCAGCTTGATCTAAATTGGCTTTTGGTTCAAACTTCAGGTGGCTTTTCAGTTTCACTGTGTTCCTCACACTCCAGGAAGACAAGTTAGCCCCTATTTAGCATTTTTGCTGACAGAGAACCAGCAGGCTTGCTGTTTGAATCTACATCTGAATGTACTATTTGGCTAAAAAATAAAATGAAAAAAAAAATCACTCAGATTCCTTGAACTTGATTGCCCTATTTTTAGCCCCCCAAATCTCCTCTGTCATATTGTTTAACATTTCTCAGGAATTCACTCTTCTGTGGATATTTCTGCAGATTCTCCCTACATTGCTGGCTTTTATAATCAAATGGGAGGCAGTTTGAGTTCTGAATGGCATGTTAGACTGTCACAGTGCGGTGACAGGAAGCACCTGTAGGACACATACTACCTCAATGGAAGGCTGCACTTAGAGAACAAAATTACCTCTTTACTCTCCTAAATCGATTAAATCTCCATACTTTGTAAGAGGTGTGTCAATGATAAACGTGTATGCTCCTAATAAAGTAATAATCATTAGTGTGCAGGTACAATACTATATATTAAGATTGTCATTTCAGGATTATCCATGAAATATTAAGAGTAGAAGATAGTATAGCTCACCTTCCTATAAATCAATTTGAAGCAACGTGTTTCTTTAAATCTAAGATTGGAATTCTATATTTGATTTAATGTTGATAAACCAGTTTGGGAGAACAGAGAGTTTCACCGAAATTGTCCTTTACGGAGTTGCCAGGGTAATTGTGGTTATATATTGACCCAGCTTAGAAGCTATGAGTAACTCCAGGTGGTTTGAATGGATCGACAAAGAAAGAGACAGTATACAGACTTATTGCTGTCCAAGAAAAACCAGAATGTGAGAGGAAAATGGTCAAATAAATATATTTTATTCAGGAACTTTTGCAATAGGGCAAAAGACACCTCTGTAGAGAACCGGGCTCAGTTCCAAGTGCAGCGCAGAGTAGCGGGGGTTCAGAGCCAGGGAGCAGGGTGGGGGTCAGGGGATGGAAAATTGCTCAGAGAAAGCGTGGGGTAGGGGAGGATATTGATTCAACAGATGTAACAGGATTCTTGTTGAAGGCAGGCCAGGGTGATCAGATGTCACCTGGGGGATGGTAGAGGATGAGGAGTTCGAGGAGGTAGGGAGGGCTATCAGATGTTGAAGATGGGTGATTTTCTCTAAACTGACTTAGGAGGATTCTTGCTAAAACTGGATGGATGACGTAGGCCCAACTACTATGAACGCCAAGATTGAGGCCCAGAGGGCTTAAAGGAACCTAATTAGAGTTCAGTCAAGGCCAAAGTCCTTGTCACTGCAAAGTTATATGGTTATTGCTTTAATTGAGCTAGGTTATGTATATTGTGGTTAAGAAAATCATACTCGTTTGCATGTGAGCAGGAAAGGAGAAAGTTTGTTTATACAACCATTCACAGATTCTGGCTGATATGGGTGTCAGTATCTCATGGCTACACTTTTGGAACAATCTGCCCCCTTTTGTTACCAGAGCAGGGGAAGTGACTCAAGAGCTATAAAAAGGCTTTCCATAGACTCACCCCAGAAGCTACACATGCCACTTCCTTTCACAGCCCATCGGCTAGAACCAGTTAAATGGTCCCACTTAATTTGGGGAAGATTTCTGTGTGTTCTCTACATTTATACTTACAGATGTGTATGCAAAGATGCCTTCTGTTTCTTTTAGAAACATGGGCAAGAGAAATGTTGCAACTATGGACTACAAATAAAGGGAAATTCTTAACCTGCCTAGGATGTTTCTGGTCGTAGTTTCAAGTAAGCATAATTAATAAAACATTTAAACCATCAAGTAAAATAGTTACATGGAATTTCCTTACCCTCGGCACAAACATTTTCAAACAATGGAAATTGAGATCTCCTGCTTCGAGGTGTTAAGTGTCCTTTGGACTTAAGTTCAGAAAACATTTGGAAAGGTGACATCGTAGGGTTATTTTTTTGGAGTATCCTCTTTTTGGGGAAGTGCTGTAGGAAAGGATTATGAACTGCACCTGTGGGCTAAATTAGCCCAGCCATGAGGTAAATCTGGCTAGATATTGAGGTCTGTCCAGAAAAAGTACAACGTTGTATTGTTAATACAACGAGAATTAATGACATCAATGTAATCTGGCAGCCAAAGAGAATGGACTGGAATGCACATGCGTGAATAATGATGACTTCACTGTACTATTCAGTGGGGGCAGTGGACGCCATTGAGTAAGCATGTGTACTGTGTGGCTGTGGCATTCAAAATGACTGAATGAGTAGAGCAACAAATCTGCATCAGATTTTGCATTAAGCTTGAATGTTCCTTTGCAGAAACTGTTCAGATGATTCAGAAGGCTGTAACTATGGGCAACTGATGACTGGCAGCTTCATCACAACAATGCATTGCCCATGCATCACGTGTCATGCAGAGTTTTTTTTGTGAAACATCAAATCACCCAGGTGACTCCTCCTCCCTACAGCCCAGATTTGATGCCCTGTGACTTCTGGCTTTTCCCAACACTAAGATCACCTTTGAAAGGGAGGAGATTTTGGGCCATCGATGGGATTCAGGAAAATACAATGGGGCAGATGACGGCAATTGGGAGAATTGTGTGAGGTCTCAAAGTGCCTACTTTGAAGGGGACTGAGGTGTCGTTGCCCTATGTATTGTGTTTCTTGTGTCTTGGATCTTCTTCAATAGCTGGCGGGATACTTTCCACTGGCTAGATACTTTCTGGACCGTCTTTGTATACATAATTGAATGCATTAGGTGGGCTGTGCTCTCTGCAGTTGGGTGCAGGCCATGCCATTCCCTACTGTGTACTCCAGTTCATTTCCTCATTTTGTACTTCCTGATGGGACTCCTGAACTTGTTACCCTATGGAAAGTGGGTGAAGAAAACCCCTCTGTGGGGCTTTGTGAAAGAAACCATTGGACATTTTTAAAGAAACCAGGCGTCTTTTAGTAGTTCCTTAGCAAACAATGGGGAGGTTTACTAGTTATTTCAGAGAAATTAGTGGATCGGGAGGACATGCAGTGCAAACTCTGCCAATTCTGGCAATATTGGACATTTAAAAGGTCAAAACAGCCTCTGTTATGGCAAAAGGAAAATTGCAATTATGTAAATAGGGGGTTTCACTATATTACTTGTGTTAATCTCTTCTCCCCAAAGGAGTAAATGGCTTTAGTGTATAGTGTACAACACACAGCCATTAAATCCATAAAAGCAGTATTTAGTGAGAGAAACAGAAAAGTCTAATTTCATTTAAAACTGATGCATCATGGGGAGTGTCTGGCTCTTCAATAGCAGTGCTCCAGAGCCATGAATGTGGAGCAGATAAGGTTCCCCTGTCGCATATGAAGCAATGAGCCCAACTCATGTGCTGAAGACCTACAGGGCAGGTGTCCATATTATTGTCATGGATTTGAAGCCAGACTACTTTCTCTTTAACCAAGACACATGATTGGAAACAGAAGACTTCTGCTATCCACATGTCAAGTCAGTTAAAATTAACTAGTTTGCTGAACAGCTGAACCAAATTTTACAAACTTGAGCTCATTTGGGGTCCTAGATCCCTTCTCGGCAGGCTGGTTTTCAAGCTGGTGCCCATTATGCTGCTCATATTAAAATGCTATGAAAGCAAAGCATTTTGTGTTGAGTAGTTGAGCGAAGTCTATTATACAGCAATTATGCTATCAGTATAGAATCTAATTTTATTTGGAGGAGGGGCTTTTAACCAAATGAAAGAGAGCTTTTGCATTATCACTATGGGATGGTAAAACTGCAGAACTATGCTAAGTTGGGAGCTATTTTTAAGCCTATTTCTACTAAATAAAATTAACTCCAATTTTGCTGGATTTTAACAAAATGTAGCCACTGTAATAGCAAATGTAGATTCCAAGGGTTTGCCTCTATTTGCTGATTATTGAGCATGCAAAAAAGTCTGTCAATGACCAATCATAGACACACCTGCTCCATTATCCATGCTATTTTAAGCATCATTGAGACTCTAAGCCTCAGGATGACAGATGAGTAGGACCATCTTAGATACAATTCTTGCTGACAATGGGGATGTTGGAAGATGAGGGAAGAAGAGAGGAAGACATAGTTAGCTACAGTATCAAGTGAGATACTCAAGTTACTTATGAAGTATTATAATAAGATTGGTGATACCACTCATGGAGTTTAACTAAATACTTATTATTAAATGCCTACCATGTATAGAGCATCCTGTTAGGGACTGCAGATGAATAAGAGTAGGTCTGCGCTCAGGGAACATACAATCTACTGTCTGCCAGTTGCATTTGTTTATTGATTACTATATCAATACTGGGAATTACATTAATTACAAAGGGATTATCCAGTATGTGGGTTATCCAGGCTCTTGATTCCTCCTTTTCTTCTAACTACTTTACAGCTCACTTCTACCTCCTCAGGGAGAAAGATGAAAAAATAAATGAAGACAAAACACAAAAGCTAATTTGCTGCTTGTTAGCAAATCTGGACAACTGGATAGTTTGGAGCAAGAAAATGTGCAAGTTAGGGACAGGAAGTATAGACTAAATGATTTTTGTGTGTGATGCTTAGTGACAAATAATATATGTATTCATTTGTTATATACACGATGCATGTGCAGACATTTATATCTACAAGTATATGAATACTGTGAATATTTATACAGTACATATCCTACACACTCTTAGGGGGGTGGGTATGTGCATAATATCTGTGTTCTTTTACAGCTGGAGCAAGAGGCAAAGCAGTTTCAGTGATCAGGTTTCAGTGTGCATTTCCACAGAAAAGGGTTATTAGTTGTTGGAGCTTCTGTACTTGGAAGGAAAGGGCAGCACCATGAATCTAGGGTTCTCCCATGGACCATGCAGTTTGCACAATAAAACATTCTTTCGGAAAGCAGATTTTCACTTATTTACTGGGTACTAATGCATTAATATACACAGGAAGCCTTAACAAAAAGAAAAAAGAAATCTTCATAATAAAATAAAATCCGAAACTGGGTGATCTCATGTGCTATATTGTCCTTTTCTGACACACATCAGTGGTGGTGAGTCTTCCGCCAAGAAACCTGCTATTTTTACTGGTGTCCTTTAGTCTGGGTTCCACTTTTCTTTTTCAAACATGAGAAGGGAAGCTCTGCTGCCAGCAGGAGTTCTGGCTTCCCAGTTGGCCAGAATCTCAGGGGAGAAAGTGCTATCCCTGGAGAAGCATTTGGAAAGACAGAGGAGAATGCTATTCCCTACCCTTTCCTTTCCCAGCATATGGTCAAATCCCCTCACAGGGAAATTGGCTAGGCTGGCAGCCGGTGCTCTTCCTGTTAACATTTTATCCTCTTATCATAATCCACTAGTTGCAAAACTTTGGGGATCTGAATGATAGCATTTTTCATCCTAAAAACATTCACAGACTCCCTCACAATAGCAGGGTTTTATTGTTCTTTTAGGTCACGATTTTAGAGCAGCAATTTTCAGCCCTTTTCATCTCCTGGCATACATAACCAACTAGTCACTAAAATTCTGCAGAACACCAAACAATATATTTTTTTGCTGATCTGACAAAAATTAGGTATAATTTTGATTCATTCATGCCTTATGGCTATTGTTGTGTTGGCTATTGTCATTAAAATAAGAATTGACAGTCTAAGGGAAAAGAGGTCAGTGCCCCAGACTGAATAGTCAGCTGTTGCATGTTTTCAAAAATACTTGCAGCACACAAGTTGAAAATAGCCGTCCTAGAGAATGTGTATCCCCCATACTCAGCAAGGTTATGTGGGAGGTTCTCACTGAATTGGGTCACATATTATTCATCCATTTCTCTCACAAACATTACGTCCAGCCCTCTGGGTAGGATCAGCCCCCTCTAAGCCACACGAACAGAGCAGTTTTATAGCCAGAGTAGGGGAGACGGGATGATGACCTGGCAAAAAAAGTAAATGTTTCCCACATTTACAAAGGTACTTTGAAAAATCATGTACCAATATACAAATGTAAGGCATTGATTTTTTCTCTTTTTGTGCTATAGATTTGAAATATTGCTTAAAAAGTAGAGCCATTATGTTAACAAATAGAGCATATATATAAGCAGTGTGCCCCACTTCACCAGTTTTTAATACATATCGAACTTTCCTATGTAGTAGCTCAAATGCCCACCCGCCTTTATAAACAGAAATTCCAATACATCTCTTTTGGACCTCCTGTCAACCCTGATTTGTTCCAAAATTGACTCCTTCCAAGGGATTTATTCCCTAAGGTTCTCAGGGGTTCTTTTTTGCTATTGCTCTCGTTACCACGTAGTGTCACTGTTGAAAGCTAGCTCTGCATTGTCCCGGTGGTGTTTGTCCCTTCCTGTGCAGCACCCACTGCTTCAGAGCCTTGCAAAGCTTGAGTGGGCTGTATCTTCAGTTCCAGGGCTCCAGCTCACATATACAGCTGTTAACCATGCCCAGGCAAGGAAGGAGCAATTTCCAACTTCAGCTTAACGCTGTGCAGGAGCTGGTCATTTCCCACAGATTTTGGGGCCAGTAGGATGGATTATAAGACCAGAAGATCCCGTCCCTGGTGATTTCTCCTCCAGAAACCTTGGGGCTTCATCTTGGCACTAGACCTTGGCGTAGTCTGCCACCCTTGTCCAGTGGTGTCTTTTTCTTTGAGTCTTGGTTAGAATCTGCGTAATTGTCTCTCAGAATGTATCTGGGCTCCTTAGGCAAATTGGTTTATTTTCTCATATATTAAAAGGGGGGACTGCTTTTCTTCCCAAGACTTTGAGAGGGAGACGTTTTATCCTCAGGGTACGGGGATACTTTTAAACTAATTTTCGCACAACAGCCAGGCTACTCTTCCAAGAACAACAAACTCTTCTCCAAGGAGACTTTCTTTCCAGATGGTAAAAGCCTGGTATAATTACTTTAAAACTCTCTCCTTGGGCATCCTGTTAGCATAAATGTAAACCTGGGTTTCCCACATTTATGAGTGACTGGCATCTATTTCTGTTCTGATAACCAAGGCAGGGAGGTGGGAGTCATGGTTGGCTCCTTTTTACTTCCCTACCATATTTGAGCAAGTGACAAGTTGTCATTTCTGTTTCCTAAATATCAACTCATTCTGTCCCCTTCCTTTCACCCCCACTCCCACTAGATTCCTTAATCTCTCCCCTGGATTTCTATGACAGATCATTCTGACCTAGTGTCCACACTGCAGCCTGGGCACTTACTAAAATGCAGATGTGATCATGTGACTTTCCTGTGTACAGTTTACAGGTGGCTTCTCATTGTCTTGAGGCAGAATTCCAGAAACAGTCCAGAAATCACCCCACATCTTTCTTACCTCATCAGCCTTGTGTCTCACTATTTATTTTTCTCCCACAACCTTTGTTCTACTCATACCAGAGTCCTCACACTTACTTGGGGCTCCAGGCTCTCTGACTTTTGGACCATCATACCACATATTTGCGTCCTACTCTCTGGAAACTTCTCCTCCCTCTCCAGTTTCTCTTCCTCCACATTGTGTATACTTCTATCCAAAGTTCAGATTGCTGACATCCCCCAATCTGGTTTTCATGGACCCTGTCCATTCTCCATGTCACCTGATGTATCATTGCTCTGTCATTGCCTCTTTCCTGTCGACAAGATACCAGGCTTCGTGAGGAGACCCACAATGTCTGTTCATGCACTGTCATGGCCCCAGAGTTTGGAACAATACCCTATGCATGAGGGGCCCCTAATATGTATTTATTTAAATAGTAAATACATTAATACACTTTAGAAGGCAGCATAGTCTAGGGGAGTTCTTACTGGGAGTCAGGAGGGGTGACTTTGGCTGTATTTTCTGACTTCCTGTATGACTTTTACATTAGATGCTGCATTACTTTCCCACTTTGTTGGGGAGGAACCTGGTCCTCCGTCAGCAATTCCTGGCAGAGAGATAGCCTTCTGGAGGCAGCACTCAGCAGCTTTTTGGGATTAACTCTTGTATTTTCTATCTGTGACTCTCACTTCTAAGGAAGAATGTGAATGCCACACAGGCACCTTAGAATAAGAAAAAAAATGCATCTGAAGACCTCTGAGTGAGATGACTGATTAGGCTAACTCTAAATTTTCTGTACACCTGAATTGAAATAATAGTCCCAGCAGTAAAAGGATATGGTAGAAATAATGTTGCAAGCTAATAACACCAACTTTCTGACCCAAGGATGGTCTCTTTCCCTTCTGAAAACCGTATTTCTACCAATAACATTCAGAAAGCTGCTTATCTGGGCTGGAGTTCATGTGATTAGGTTAGACATGGGGTATGCTGGCAGTGGCTATTTGTACTGATTTTCTCTTCTTAAAAAATGCATTTAGAAAACTATTCAGTTCCTGTAAAGGAAAATAGACATCTATTTTTTGCAGTGCATTTTAAAAATGTCAAATCATAAACCAATGACCTTAAGAGAAATTCAATAAATCAGGAAAATGCTGCTGCTTGCAAGCCCAGTTCTGACTAATTCCTCACACTTGGCATTATCAGAGGCATTAAGACTTCAGTCACCCTTACCAACCACCTCAATATTGCACAGTGTCAGCCTTCTGCTGAATGCAAGGCTCTGAATCAGGGCAATAGGATTTTCTTTTGACACCAAATGTATTATTTATGTGTTTATTTTTGGGGGTGGTTGTGATGGAACCCAAATCACTGGTTTCTTTGCAGCCGTGTGCTGAAACTTGCCTGTTTGCAGAGAGACAGCGAGGGATTTCCCCTCAACCGTGTCATTCTTACCTGAGAAAACAATAGAAGGATTGGCAGATTCAAAATCATCACTCTCATTGTGGTGTGGATGTGAAGAAAAATACTGACAAAAAAATCCTGTTTTACTTTTTTTTGTTAGTGGTGGCTTTTAAATTCCAGTCACTTGAATTAGAAAATGAATTGCTTCTCATTTTAACAATTCAAATGAAACATATAAGGTAACAATTAGGTCTTCTTAAGTTGCTTCTTCATTCTCTCATATGCCATCATGTATTTTTCTAATTTTTTGTGATTGTATAAACATACATGCACATGTATTGGAGTTTATTTTAAATTTTATTTACGTAAGAGGCTCATACTAAAATACTGTAGCATAATTTGCTCCCCCCTCCAATGTATCGTGGATGTCTCTAGTTGTCTTCTAAACTCAATTATAGGACTTCTGCTCTGTGCCACGAACTTGGCCCCTGTGGCCCCTGGTGTGTTCCTGTGTCGGCTACTCCTGTGTTTTCTCTCTCCGACTAGATATAAAGACACAGACGGCATCATCATCTCTCTCTTGGTGCTCGGCACTCAGTAACTGATTGTTTAGAGCTGTTTCTAATGAGATCTGCAGGCTGAATTTCTGTTTAATTTAAACAGACTTCTTTTGGTAAGCACATGCTCTGGAGCCATGCGTTTTGTATTCTCTGGCCACTAACCAATTACCACACCTACGTGTAGAGCTAAATATCTGTGCAACCCAAATCAAGCAATTATGCAATTACTCAGATAATTCAGGGGGAAGAAAGGAGTTCTGCCCGAATGACTCAGGTGATCCTGGCTGCAGAAACCTTGTATGGGAGGGAACAATTCTTTCTTTTACTAAAATATTGCAAAGCTATGTGAGTGAACTCTGGACATTGTGGGTGGGCAAGAATACTTCAAAAAGGCTTCCCAGGTAATTGTGAAAGCCTTCTCTATTTGAAGATGAATGCTATAGGAAGGGATTATATAAGTAGGCATTGTGCTAGAGGTTCAAAGGCACTGGTGTGTAAAAATACGTAAGATCACGGCCCTTGTGTGGCTTACAGTCCGCATTCGTTTCCTAGGGTGTGATAACAAAGCCTTACAAACTGGGTGGCTTAAAACAATAGAAATGTATTCTCTCACATTTCCGGAGGCTAGAAGTCCAAAATCGAGGTATTTTCAGAGCCATGTTCCCTCCACAGTCTCTAGGGAAGAGCCCCTCCCGGCTTTTTTGGCCTTTTCCAGGATCTGGTAGCCCCAGATGTTCCCCGGGCTTCTGGCAGCATAGCTCTAATCTCTGTCTCCATCTCCGCATGTTGTCCTTCCTCTGTGGCTGCCCTCACAGGATTCTCCTCATGTGTTGGTGTCTCTATGCAAATTGGATTAAGGCCAACTCTATGACCTTATCTTAACTTGCTTAAATCTGCAAAGACCCTGGTCTCAAATAAGGCCACATTTATAGGTACTGGGGCATTAGGACGTTAACTTATCTTTTTTTGTGGGGGAAATGGTACAACCCAGAGTCTGAGGCTTCACTCAAGCAGACAGATAGACATTGAGTCAAATTATTAGGGGAACTAGCACAGGGAGAAGGGCTACTGTGGAGAGAGGTAGGGTATTCCAATGTCTCCCTCAGTGGGGGTTATAGACCTGGTCGGGGTTTGGGTGAAGTGTGCTTGGGCTGGGCAAGTATTATGAAGACAGAGAGGAGAGGGAAGAGCTTTTTGGGCAGAGCACTCAGCACATGCAAATGCTCCAGAGAAGGAAGCATGCAGTACCTAAGTGCAGGGAGAGAGCAGAGGGGTGTGATGAGGATGACTAATGCACAAGAGGTTAGCCATTAGCAGACCTTGCAGGGCCTGGAGATTGACTTTGGCTCTTTTAATCTTTATTCTAATAGAACCAGGAAGCCTTTGAAGGGTTTAAGCAAAGGGTGATCTCATCTGATTTACATGTCACACTCATTATACCAGCTGGAATGTTGTGATCAGATGCGGATGATGCAGATGGAGGAGGGTGCATGGGTCACACAGGATGCTCTGGCAGGTGAGAGGTGACTGTAGGGATATAGTGCTGGAGAGCCAAAGAAGAGGGAAGATTTCAGAAAAAAATATTTGGAGGATAAGACTAAATAGAAATTGGGGGTTGTTAGCCCATGTTGAGGACCTTGCCAAGGATGATGTGGATGGTCCTGGCTGATGTGGATGGGGAGGCTGCTGAAGATGCCACTGAGAGAGGGAGCCCTGGGGGACGACCCAGTTTGGGGAGAGAAGGTTGTCAGAGCAGTTTCCTTGAATGATATTAAGTTATCTGAGGGAGACATCCAGCAGGTGGTCGGGTAGAGAGGGTCCTAGAGGGTAGCTAACACTATGTTCAGTGACTGAATCTTGTCTGGTCTGGTCTCCCCTTCTCATGCTGGGGGAGGATTCTGGGGTTTTAGGGCTTCCAAAACAGGCCCTAAAATACAAGGTGGACCATTGCCTTTTAGCCCCATTAACTATAATTTTGGTAGCTATCATCAAACAATGACAGGGGAACCTGCTGATTGGTAAAAAGGCCCAGGGAATGGAGTCTTTCAGACCAGATTTACTGAGGGGACAGAAATGGCACATGATTCAGCAAATTTCAATTTTTCCATAAAATATGTCACTAAAGTCACAGAGTGAGTAATTAGTGATCTTTAATTACTGTTTATTTTATTGCAGCAGAGATCAAGAATAAATACATACTTTTTGTTTAAAAGAAAAGGAGGGTGAATTAGTATTTCCTTTAACCTTACAAACATCCTTTCAACCTCATATAATTTTACTTCCCTTTCTGTCCTCTTGACAACCTCTACTTTCTCTCACCTATAAAATTTCTTGGCATTTCCCCTCAGCCTTCTTGGGAGGCACTTGTAAACTGAGTATTAACAATACTTGTAGCCTTTTCTCTGGCAGCTCGAGTTCGCCCAGGCTCAGGGGCCAGTGGTGTCCTCACTCCGCCAGTGTGCTCCGCTGTCACTCATTAGCTGGCTGTCTCCTGAAAGCAAGCTCTTCCGTTTCCTCGGCGCTGACATCATCCTGCCCTGGGAAGCTCTGTATCGCCTCTTCCTCCTGGAGACTCTTTCCCACCTTGCTTTGATCATTGTGCATTTTTTGAAGACTAAGAGAGATAAACTGAGAGTCTATATCTTTCTGTAAAGGCTGGCTCTAATCCTGAGACAATTTCTTTCCAACTGGGGAAAAAAAGTTACCTTAGCAACTAAGCACCTAATTAACTCAATTTTAACTTTTCCCCTCCTCCTTTATCAATATTCAATTAACATGAAATTGCTTCTTTGCTATGCTCTGTAGTTTTATAACCTTTTGAGCAAACAGCTGAAGTAGACCAAGGCCTGCAGAGCAGCAAGATGAGGAGTCTCAGAGGGGCCAGCATGTACAGAGCCTGGAGATGTCTCCTTCACCTCTGTCCGCACCTTCCCTTCGCACATTTTAGGACCCCTGGATGCAGTTTAGATGCGGCTGTTGGGTGTGAAGGGGCAGGGACAACACTCTGAAGTGACCAGGATTACATTTCTAGCATTCAGCAGAACGGGCCTTTTTTTTTTTGACATTTTGAGTTTATGGACAGAGGTCCATACTACAATTGTCAGGGTAACGGAAGACAATGAAGCAGCACCTACCAAATTCATAAACTGTTTTTACTCTAAAAGTCAGAAAGTAGAAGGTGGTCTTTCCCCAAAAGAATCAAGGGAGAAATGAGTGCATACTAGCTTTTCTCCCCTTTTATTCCTGCAAGCTGGTTTGGAAATCCAGGTATATCCTTACTGTCACCAAAGGTAGAAGCAAGTTGCTCAGTGGGAAATTCTCAATGCCATGTTGATGACCACATTTGCTTCCTTAACCTCATCACCTGCCCTTGAAAATTTCCCTTCCTGAACATGGCATGTATTTCTTATCTACATCATTTCTTTTGTGAACAAGTAGGGGTACAAATAAGTGCATTCTTTCTATTCTGTCAAATTATGACAAGATGAGTAAATTAATATCAATACATAAAAACACAAAATCATCTCAGTGACCTTTGCTGAGTGCTTACTACCTATTGTGCACTGAATACATCAATGCTGATCTCATTAGGAATGCCTGATGAAGTAGGAGCTATTGTCCCCCTTTTATACACATGGGAGTGGAGGTTTGCACAAGGCATGTATCTTGGTTAAGGCCACAGACTGAGTCATCAACAATCTGGGATTTAGATCCAGATCAGTTGGATGCCAAAACATTTACTCATTTATTAACTATGCTATTCACATGAGCAGAGAAGAAAATTGACTTTTTACTTTAGCACATGACTTCGAATGCCACACAGGGATGCTCTGACCCTGACAAGTCATTGAATAAAGGGGGTGCTTCTGGGGTTCAAGTCAAATGTGTACGCCAGGAGCTGGTCCCCCACAGAATTTCCAGTGGTAAGATTCATTTCTCCCAGTCCGCTATGTGAAACAACCCTGTACTCACTGTGTTGGTTTATGTGCAGCTGACCCTGGGACTCAGGGCTCCCAAATATAGAAAACAAAATGACAAGTTGCCTAGTTAAATTTTAATAAACCATGAAAAATGTTTAGTATAAGTAAACCCTATGCAATATTTGGGATATATTTATACTGAAAAAGGCATTGTTTATTTGACATTCAAGTTGTACTGGATGTCATGCATTTTATCTGGCAACCCTATAGGGACTGGGTTCTGTCACTACAAAGTGTGTGCTTCTGTTCCTCACTATCCTAATATGGAACCTGCCTCTCCTGGCTAAGACCAGGAAAACTTACACAGACTCAAACACACTGCTACCAACTTGTGCACTGTGATCCACGGTAGTGCCCAAGAGCACAGCCTGTGAGGGGGTTTTGCTTTGGGCAGGTCTTTCCTGCATCTCCTCTTTCCCACTTGGAGCTCCAGACCTGAGGAGCAGCCCATAGCAAGCCATGCTGGGTTTTCCTCCTTCTGTCCTTGATATTTCCCTCCCCAATCCCAAATACGCCCATCATTGCCTTCACAATTGGTACTCAGGCACACATGATTCCATTGTCAGAATGTTAGAGCTGGAAAGATTCATGGAGGTTGTGTCACAAGTGAGGAAACTGAGGACCTCATAAACAAACAAAAAAAAGATCAATTGTTCAAAGTCACATGGTCAAACAGGAGTCAGCTCTGCAACTGATGCCCAGCCAGGACTTTTTCCACCCTGGGTGGCTCTGCCTCACCACACTGTGGGGTCAAGGCTCTACCTCTCCGCTTCCTTCCACAACGTGGGTGCTTCTCCTCTTCTCTGACGGTGATGATAATAATAATTGTGACAACAGTTGATTTCTTCAGTTCTCAGCATTGTATACATAGTATTTTAATACTTATATACCAATAAGGTAGTTATTATTTATTGCTAAGATTGATCCACCAGGTTTTCATGCCTCAACTCTAATTTTTACTCACCCCAAGAACAACAGCACCCATTTTAAAATAAGTTACTATAATTTGCAGAGAGTTTGGGAAGCATTTATCTGTGCTTGTAAAACTTGACAACTCTATTTTGTTTGTCATTTCCAAAGAGTGGGTTGATACTGCAGTCAGGGAGGCAACTTCCGGTACCAATCCAACATACATAGCCCTCAAAGGCTTCCTAAATTTCCTCTCTTTCCTATCTATCAGTCCCAGCATGCTTTGCAGCTTGTGTTTATTTTATTGCTTTGAGGAGGTGGAGATATTTGGGTGTGTTTTTCCTTTAAGGAAGTATGAAACAAGAATATAATGCAAGCATTCAGAGGAATTGTCTTTATTCTACACATTTGGAAATAGTTGTACTTGATATGTGTAATTTGGAAAGAACTTGTAATTCATTGGGACATGTAGAATTATAAAAATTACCACCATTTATGAGCACTGACATTGGTCTAGACACTGTGTGTGTTATCTACCATATCTCTAGTTCTTCCAGCAACCTTGGAGATAGGCATTATTATCCCAATGGTACAAAAGTGGAAACATGAGTCTCTGGATGCTAAGAAATTTCCCCAAGGTCACAAAGCAAGAGAAAATGTTCAGTGTGGGACTCAGAACTGTTCAACTTGAAAGTCACTGTACATTTCAAATGTTATTTTTTAAAAAGTCATAGTTGTGTGCTTGGGAAATACTTAACATTATTTTCTCTTCTTGGAGTTTCACAATATGTACTGGCATATTAAAGACTGAGAATTTCTGCAACAAAGAAGTCTATTTGACTTTTTTAAGCTCAGAGTTTGCATATACCATATTTTCAGACTATAAGACGCACCCCCCCCCCCCCCCATTTGGTAGGAATAATGGTTGTTAATGCTGCTGCTGAGTTCTGTTTACATTTACATTGGTGAAATACTATTATTTATGTTATTAAATATTTTACCACATTTTTGCTTCAAAATTTTTTCCTATTTTATTATTCTAAAACCTAGGTGCATCTTATGGTCCAAAAATATGGTAGAACTCATTTATGATGGAGTCTCCCCCCACCCCCCCCCCACCCCCCGACTACACACAGCTGTTAACCAGTGGACCCAGTGTCTGGAATTACTTTACCCATCCCATAGTAAAGGCTATAGATACTACTAGGATTACAAAGTACTTAATATAGTGCCATTTGAGACTCAGTTCAATAACCTTCAAAGGAACTATTATAAAATAGGTGGAAAAACTATGGATCAGAAAAAATATTGGGTTGGCCAAGAAGTTTATTTAGTTTTTTTCTGTATGGTGGCTCCAGTAGTTCTTAGTTGTCTTTAACATCATTCAAAACAATTTTGTTAGGTTTTATTGGGACAGCTGCCATATCAATGTGCATTAAAAAAACTTATCAAAATTGAATTTTTGTGCAGCCATTTTTATACTGAAGATACAAGAAAATAAGCAACACTTTGGCATATTATACATTATTATTTCAAGAAAGATAAAAACATAACTGATATGCAAAAAAGATTTGTGCAGTGTGTGGAGAAGGTGTCATAACCATTCCAACGCATCAAAAGTGATTTGTGAAGTTTCTTGGTACTATTGACATTTTGGCCAAATAATTCTTTCCTGTGGGGCTGTCTTATGCACTGGAAGATGTTTAGTAGCACCCCTGACCTCTACACACTACACACTAGTCCTGTCTCAGCAGGAGATAGTCCGCATATTCAAAATATCCAAATCAATAAAGTCATTGGTGAAAATAAAAAATGTGTCTTTTTTATTGTTGTTCAATTACAGTTGTTCCCATTTCCCCCCTCCCCCCATTGCTCTCCCCTGCCATGCCCATGCCCCACATACCACATTCAATTCTCCCCCTGCTGTTGGATTTGTTCATGGGTCTTTTATACATGTTCCTTGACTCAACCCTTGCTCTTCTATCCCTGTTATCCTCCACCGTCTCCCCTCTGGTTACTGTCAGTTTGTTCTTTATTTCCAAGTATCTGGTTCTATTTTTCTTGCTTGTTTGTTTTGTTTTTTAGGTCTCACATATCAGTGAAATCATATGGTATTTGTCTTTCACCTCCTGGCTTATTTCATTTAGCATAATGCTCTCCAGTCCCATCCAGGCTGTTGTGAAGGGTAGATATTCCTTCCTTCTCTCTGCTGCATGGTGTTCCCTTGTGTAAATGTACCATAGTTTTTGATCCACTCATTTACTGATGGGCACTTAGGCTGTTTCCAGCACTTGGCTATTATAAATAGAGCTTCTATGAACATTGGGGTGCATAGGTTCTTTTGAATTGGTGTTTTAGAATTCTTAGGGTATAATCTCAGCAGTGGAAGTGCTGGGTCAAAAGGCAGTTTCATTTTTAATTTTTTGAGGAAATTCCATACTGTTTTCCACAGTGGCTGTACCAGTCTGCATTCCCACCAACAGTGCACTAGGGTTTCCTTTTCCCCACATCCTCGCTAACACTTATTGTTTGTTGATTTGTTTATGATGGCCATTCTGACTGGTGTGAAGTTGTATCTTACTGTGGTTTTAATTTTCATCTCTCTGATGGTTAGTGATGCTGAGCATCCTTTCATATGTCTCTGGGCCCTGTGTATTTCCTTCTTGGAGAAGTGTCTATTCAGGTCCTTTGCCCATTTTTATATTGGATTGTTTATCTTCCTGGTGTGGAGTTGTGTGAGTTCTTTATATATTTTGGAGATCAATCCCTTGTCCAAGGTATCATTGGCTAACATATTTTTCCATACAGTTGGTTCCCTTTTCATTTTGCTGATGTTTTCTTTAGCCATGCAGAAGGTTTTTATTTTGATGAAGTCCCATTCGTTTATTCTTTCCTTTATGTCTCTTGCTCTAGGGAACATATAGGTGAAAATATTGCTGTGTGGAATATCTGAGATTTTCCTGCCTATGTTCTATTCTAGAACTTTTATGGTATCATGACTTATATTTAAGTCTTTTATCCATCTTGAGTTTATGGTGTAAGTTGGTAAGTAAAAATGAACATGTAAGTTCATTTTTTTGAATGTAGTTGTCCAGATCTCCCAACACCATTTGTTGAAGAGGCTATTTTTACTCCATTTTATGTTGCTGCCCACTTTGTCAGATATTAATTGACCATAGAGAGTTGGGTTTATTTCTGGGCTTTCTAATCTGTTTCACTGATCTATGTGTCAGTTCTTATGCCAGTACCAGACTGTTTTGATTACTGTGGCCTTGTAATATAGTTTGATGTCAGGTATGGTGATCCCTCTTACTTTGTTCTTCTTTCTTATAATTGCTGTGGCTATTGGGTGTCAAAATTTATAAGTTCCATATAAATTTTTGAAAGTTTATTCTATATATGTGAAATATGTCAGTATTTTAATAGGGATTGCATTGAGTCTATAAATTGCTTTGGATAGTATGGACATTTTGATGATGTTAATATTTCCAATCATGAACACAGTGTATGATTCCATTTATTTGTGTATTCCTTAATTTCTTCCTTCAGTGTTCTGTAGTTTTCTGAGTACAGGTCTTCTACCTTTTTGGTTAGGCTTATTCCTAGGTACTTTATTTTTCTTGTTGCTATAGCAAATGGGATTTTTCCTCCCCTGATTTCTCTTTTTGATATTTCATTGTTGGTGTACAAAAGTGCCTTCTGTTTCTGAATATTGACTTTGTATCCTGCTGCTTTGCCAAATTCACTTACTAGGTCAAGTAATTTTTTGGTGGAGTCTATAGGGCTTTCTATGTATACTATGATATTATTTGCAAACAATGACAGTTCTGCTTCCTCCTTTCCAATTTGGATGCCTTTTATTTCTTTTTCTTATCTGATCACTGTGGGTAGGACTTCCAATACTATGTTGATAAGAAGTACTGAAAGTGGACATCCTTGTCTTGTTTCTGATCTTAGTGGGAAAGCTTTTAGTTTTTGCCCATTGAGTATGATGTTGGCTGTAGGTTTCTTATATATCACCTTTATTATGTTGAAGTATGCTTCCTCTCGTCCCACTTTGCTGAGTCTTTTGATCATAAATGGGTGTTGTACCTTACCAAATGCTTTTCCCAAACTCTGATATAATTATGTGATTTTTGTCTTTCGTTTTGTTTATGTGATGTATTACGTTTATTGGTTTGCGAATATTGTACCATCCTTGCATCCCTGGGATGAATCCCACTTGATCATGATGTATATGATATTTTTAATGTATTGCTGGATGTGGTTTGCCAGTATTTTGTTGAGGATTTTAGCCTCTATGTTCATCAGTGATATTGGCCTATATTTTTCTTTCTTTGTTATGTCTTTATCTGGTTTTGGAATTAGGATGATACTGGCCTCATAAAAAGAGTTTAGGAGTCTTCCTTCTTCTTGAATTTTTTGGAATAGTCTATGAAGAATAGGGGTTAGCTCTTCCTTAAATGTTTTCTAAAATTTTCCTGTGAAACCATCCAGGTCAGGGCTTTTGTGTGATGGGAGTTTTTTTTTTATTACTGCTTCGATTTTGCCAGGTGTTATTGGTCTGTTCAGGCATTCTGCTTCCTCTTGATTTAGCTTTGGAACATTATATTTTTCTAGAAATTTGTTCAGTTCACCCAGGTTTTCAAGTTTCTTGGCATACAGTTTTTTGTAGAAATTTCTTACGATCCTTTGTATTTCTGTGGTATCAGTTGTAATTTCTCCTCTTTCATTTCTGATTGTGTTTATTTGGGTCCTCTCCCTTTTTTTCTTGATGAATCTGGTTAAAGTCTTGTCCATTTTGTTTATTTCTTCAATGAGCCAGCTCCTGGATTTATTGATCCTTTGAATTGTTCTTTCAGTCTCTATGAATTTAACTCTGCTCTGATCTTGATTATTTCCTTCCTTCTACTCACTCTGGGCTTTGTTTGTTGTTGTTCCTCCAGTTCTTACAAGTATAGGGTTAGGTTGTTTATTTGAAATGTCTCTGTCTTTTTTAGGTAGGCCTATATTGTTATGAACTTCCTTCTCAAGACTGCCTTTGCCGTGTCCCATGGGTTTTGGACTGTTATGTGTTCATTTTCATTTGTTTCTGGAAACTTTTTGATTTCTTCCTTCATCTCATTCTTAACTCATTCATTGTTTAATAGCATGCTATTCAGTCTCCATGAGTTTGAGTGTTTTTGAATTTTTTGCTTGAGTTTCAAGTCCTTGCGGTGTGAGAAAATGCTTGACGTAATTTCAATTTTCTTAAATTTGTTGAGGCCTGTTTTGTGCATTATCATGTTGTCTATCTTTGAAAATGTTCCATGTGCATTTAAAAAGAATGTGTATTTTGCTTCTTTGGGATGAAAGGTTCTATATATACCAGTTAAGTCCATTTGATCTAATGTGTTATTCAGTGCCACAGTATCCTTGTTGATATTTAGATCTATCTATTGTTGATAATGGGGTGTTAATCCCCTAGTATAAGTGTGCAGCTGTCTATATCTTTCTTGAAGTCCTCCAAGATTTTCCTTATATATTTGGGTGCTCCTATGTTGAGTGCATATGTTTACAATGTTTATGTATTGATGGATTCTTCCCCTGAGTATTATGAAGTGCCTTTGTGTATTTTTTTTGGGGGGTTGCCTTTGTTTTGAAGTCTATTTTGTCTGATATAAATATTGCTACCCCAGCTCAGCCTTTTTTTTTCTGTGCATTTGCTTGGAATACTTTTTCTAACCCTTCACTTTCAGTCTGTGTAGGTCTTTTATTCTGAGGTGAGTCTCTTGTAGGTAGCATATGCGTGGACCATGTTTTCTTATCCATTCGTCTACCATATGTCTTTTGATTGGACACTTAATACATTTACATTTATGGTTGTTGTTGATAGGTACTTATTCATTGTCATTTTCCCTTCTGTGCCTGTGTTCCTCTTACTCTTTTTCTTCATCTTCTTAAAGCAGTCCCTTTAGCATATCTTGCTATGCTGGTTTGGTAGAGGTGTATTCTTTTAGCCTTCTTTTGTGTGGGAAACTCCTTATTTTGCTTTTCATTTTGAATGAGACCCTCTCTGGGTAGTCTTGGTTGCAGGTCTTTGCTGTTCATTACTTGGGATATTTCTTGCCATTCCCTTCTGGCCTGCAGTGTTTCTGTTGAGAAGTCAGCCGCTAGCCTTATCAGAGGGCCCTTGTATGGCACTCTCTGTTTCTCCTTTTCTGCCTTCAAGATTCTCTCCTTGTCTTTAAGGTTTGGCATTTTAATTGTAATGTGTCTTGGAGTAGGCCTTTTTGGGTTTATCTTGATTGGGACCCTCTGTGCTTCCTGAACTTCCATGGCTTTTCCCTTCTCCAGATTTGGAAAGTTTTCTGCCATTATTTTTTCAAACAGGTTTTCTATCCCTTGCTCCTTTTTTTTCCCCTCCTTCCGGTATCCCTATGATTCGAATGTTGTTGCATTTCATGTTGTCCTGAAGTTCCCTTAAGCTATCCCCATAGTTTTTGAGTCTTTTTTCATGCTGCTGCTCTTGTATACTTGGATACTAAATATGCTTGGATATTTCTTTTTACCTCGTCTTCCAGTTCACTAATTTGGTCCTCTGCTTCATCCAGCCTGCTTGTAATTCCTTCCAGTATGTTTTTTTTTTTTTTTAATTTCTACCTCATCTTCCAGCTCACTAACTTGGTCCTCTCCTTCATCCAGCCTGCTTGTAATTCCTTCTAGACTGTTTTTCACTTCAGATATTTATTTTATATTCTTCATTTCTTCCTGGTTCTTGTTTATAGTTTCTATTTACTTTTTCATGCTGATGTAGTTCCCACTCAGTTACTTGTGGTTGTCATTGAGTTCTTTGAGTATACTTATAACCATATTTTGGAATTCTATGTCTGATAGTTTGCCTGCCTCAATTTCATTTAGCTCTTTTACTGGGGATTCTTCCATTCCTTTTGGTTGGGGGCTCTTTCTTTTTCTCCCCATTTTAGGTGACTCTGTTTTTTGTTTCTGTTTCAGGATGCTCTGCTTTGCCAGCTGTCTTCGTGGACTTCTGTGGTAGGAGTTCTGTGGGACTCAGTGGTGCAGTCTCTTTGATCTCTTTGTCTGTAGGATCTAGGGTTGCCCTTTCTTCTGTTTGTTGTACTTGGGCTTTACTTGTCGGTGGGTTCTCCCCTCCAGTGGGCTTACTGGTGTCACAACTCCCACTTGTTTTGTATGCTGTCATACAGGTGTTCATTAACAAAGAAGTATCACCAGACACCCAAACCTACATCAGCAAAAAGAACCCCCCACCACATCAGCAATCTCAACCACAATTGAACAAAGATTAGTAAAGGCGAAGAGAGATTACAGATATTATAAGATATGACAAAGGTAATATGAGATGACTAAAAAGGGAAAATGTTATTGTGTGGTAAGAGGGAGGAGAATTAATAAGAGTAGGGGTAGAACTGAGGCAAAGAAAGGGAGAGAACAAAATTTAAAATGTAAGTAAAACATGAAAGGGAGATGGGAACAATGGGGTAAGAAAAGGGATGAGTACTATGAAGTTTGAAGTAAAATTGGAAAGGTATTGGACCAATGTGAGCAAAATTGCCAAAATACCACAGCAGGGTCGATAGCAATGACAGCTAAATGAAGTTTAATAAAGGTGGAATGGGAATAAGAATATTGTAGGAAAGTGAAAAGTGAATATGAGATGTCTACTGTAGAGAAAAATGATTTTGAGAGGATGGGGAAAGCAAACTGATAAGAGTTAGGAGTAAAGCTCAGGATGAGAGAGGGGACAAAAACAAATAAAATTCCTCACTTATCTGATCAGGGGCAGGGGGAAGGTGAAATGAAAAAAGACAGGGAGAGTATTCTATAGGATTTAAAATTCAAAAAGTGAACAGGTAGGAGTTCTGTGGGGAAAGTACAGCAATGATTGTGGTATTTCTCGCCCAACTAGTCACTGTTTATAAAAGGTGGAAAAGAAATAAGACTCTTATAAGAGAGGAGGGGAATGTGAGCTGCCTTAAAGAAGCGTGCTTATGTGAGGTTAGATGGAGGAGAAATAGTGAGAATAAGGGATGGGAACACAGCATAGTGTGAGAGAAAATAAAGTTAACCACCACAGTGATAAGGCTCAGGAAGATGGTGAAATGGATTAAGACCAGGGAAGAGTACTGTGTGGGCTTTGGAATAACAATAACATGATTTTAAAAAATGATCTGAATAAAATGAATCAAAAGTAAAAGACCAAGAGTAGTGAGTTATTTGGAAGATGAGTGAAGTAGAAAAATTAAAATGGAATAAGAAAGGGAGAATAACAAAACAAACAAACAAAGCCCAAGCCCTAAATAAACAAAAAGAAGAAAAAGAAATTAAAAAACCGAAACATTCAAGTTCTGATGAAGAGCAAGGTGAAATTTGTCTCAGCTGTTGGTGTTCGCCTTGTGACTTCTTTCTGGATCTGTCCCTGGTTTTGTCTCAGCTCCAAGTCTTGCTATCTTACTGCTGGAAAAGAAAAACAGAAAAAAAAAAAAAAAGAAAAAAAGCGCCCCCTGCTGTTGGAAGCCTGCACAACTGGTATTGCAAATCTTCCTGGCTCCTGCAGGCGGTCGAGTGTTGGGCTCCAGTTTTCCTTTCTGGTTCAGCAGGAAGGGGGCTCAGTCTGGGTTACATTAATCACAGGTGCCCAGTTTCCGGCCCACGCTCTCCACCCTGCACTGTGTACCCCTTTGATCAACCCATGAGGCGCACTGAGTGGGAGCAAATCGCGCCCACAACCCCATTCCTTGGTGTCCCGGCAGCTGTGTGGGCAAGCTCCCTTCCCAGTGCGCCTCAGTTCTGCTTTTGAAAAAAGCCTCTTTGGGTGCCGCTGCCACTCGGAGCCACTGCCCGCTCTCCACACACTCAAACTCTCTGGCGAGTCCGGAGTCTATTTCAGATACGTCCAATCGTGGCCCATCTCTTCTCCCAGCTCCAAGTACTGCCGCGATCCACACCCTGTCGCTGGTATTGCCCCGGCGGCCACTGCTGCCCTGGCTTGTGCGCGCCGCCCGCTGTGTGTGCCTGCATGCCTTTTCTCCCCCCCGGGGACTTTGTGAGTTCAAGCCTCTCCTGGCAGACATTCAAGTGTCTCCTGGCGGTCTGCGGTTTGCCCACCCTGGGAGGGGAGGTTGCGGCGAGGCTGCTATCACTGACCCGGTTCTCCTCTTCCCCTGCGGCAGGCTGCGGTTTCTGGCGCCACTTCCAGGGACTTGCCCTGTTTGGAGTCTGGAGACTTTCCCCCTCTGTGGACTTTCTCCCGCCGCTTAGAAAACCTCCTTCCCGCGTTTCGAAGTGTCCTTCGCACACTTTGGCTTCCAAACTTCCTGTCAGCTATGACTCTATTGGTTGTTGACTTTGTCCTTCATAAAACCCGCTAAGTGTGCCAGGGTGGTGCAAGTGGGCCCAATAGCCAGTGGGCCCAACTCCCACCTATTTTCCCTCCATCTTCCACTTCCCATTGAAAAATGTGTCTTTTATTTTACAGGAAAAAACAAAACAAAACAAAACAAAAACCAAACCCTAAATGGACTTTTTGGCCAATCCAATATGATAGTATTTTGAAATATCTGAAATGTTGTCATGTGAAAGAGAGATTAGGTTGTTTCAAAGGTCTGTAACGCATAGAAATTGAATCAATGCATAGAAAACACAGGAAATCAGGTTTTGGTTTCATGTAGAAAAGCCTCCTAAGAGTGCGAACTGCCGCCCAAATGGACTACATCGCTCATTATTGGAAGCGATTGACCATAGGCTCCTTGGCACTGTAACATCAGCTCAGTGCTTGAATTAGATAACCTTTAAGAGTTTTGCCAACTAAGATTCTGTTTTTATCTAAATTGGTTAATCCCATCCAAAATATGTCAATTTAATGATGAACAGTTGGTCCACTAGCTTATATTTGTATAGAAAATAGTCAATTGCATAGCAAACAACAAATTACATACCTGATTTTTGAAAACTCTAATTTTTTGGTTCCCACATCAGGCAGGCTTGGGACTGGTCGCCAGAGCAGTGCCGATGGGGTAGAAAGGCAGTGATTTTCTGCGGTATTGGTATATCAAGGTACTTTTCCTCTGTGAAGACAGCGATAAATTTCTGATGGGAGAGGTCTATGTTAGGTGAAATTTTAAACCTCTAAGTTATGTTACTCAAACCCACATTAAATATATTATAGTTTTTATAATTATCAATGCATATTGTGCCCAGACTCTCAGAAGAAATTGTGAAAAAACATTAAAGCTCCCTAGTCCCTAGGAATGTAAATACCCACTGTGACCTAAAATGCTATGGTGCCTTCAGGGCGCAGAGTATTTGGGAATTTTGATGCTATTTATAGAACACATTGATATAGTGGTATACTTGATTCCATCAGACAAGCTACAAATAATTTCAAAGTCAGAAAATATGACTGTTTTATATGTATATATTATAAAACTATGATCGTTCAGTATGACAATAATCCAAACTATAAAATTAAGTGTATTTTTTCTATCAATGTATGTTTGCTGCCTTTTGCTTTTTGATTCTGCTAATTTGCCCACAGATAAGCAGTAGGAGGCACTGAAGTTTTAAAAAAATTTGAAAAAGACTATGTAATCCCAGTGCCAGGTTTTCAACCTTATGTAGGAAGTTAAATTCCCTAGTGACTATCTGATGATTCCTGGAGATGGCTTTCATGTTCTGGTCTTCTTCGTCACGGTCTCCATAACCCAGCCCCTGCCCCTGTACATCTGAGCTGCTGCTCCCAAAGCAATTCTATGGATTCTTGTTACTCCATGTGCCCCACCCCCACCAGCAGGTAGGCACTTCCAGGCCCCACCCCAGCCTTCTGAATCACAGTGTTCATTCAGCGATCTCCCCATGTTTTGCACTCACACTAAAGTTTGAGAAGCTGTGTTTAGGTTACCTCTTGGCATCTCATAGAAATGTTCTGTAATTGTTCTTCTTTGTCTTCCTTACCCTTGTGATGTGTAACACCCTGAACTAAAGGCCTCCAGGGACCAAGAAAGATACAAAGAACGGGAAAACCAAAAAGATTTGGGACATTTCTGCTCCCCAAGCCAGTGATGGCATATTACAGGAACCCAGAGTGGCCATCTCCCTTCTTAAACCTCAGACTAACTCTGTGCTGGTAGGGCCTACTTATGGCTTCAGTTAAAGTCACCTTCCTTGTGTCTTTTCTGCTTAAAACCTCAAGGCTAAGTCTCCTGCTTCTGGTACCTGCAGAGTAGGCCCCAAATTAACATCATAACCATTGTTGTCCCCAGTCCATTCTACTGGGAAATTTAGCTCTTCTGGTTCAACTTCTCCCTCTAGGCCACTGCAGCCCTTTTATAAGCATAGCCGAAAGTCTCATTAAAATGTTTCCCAAGTTAAATAGCAGACTTCCTCCAAAGATAAATCATATTGCACCACTGGGAGATAAAAACAGCTGCAGGAAGTTTTCTACTGAATGTGTGTGTGTTGCTATGCTTTCAATAGAAAGAAATCTGTTAAATTTTTTTTTTTTTACAAATTCAGAAAAGAATACTATTATTTGGATACCAAGCTTTATGGGGGGTCTTTGTTTCAAAATAATCAACTTAGTTTTTCTATTGTGTTGCCTAGTTTCAGTTAAGTTTAGACCTCCCAATTGATATTTCAGGTGATGATGATGAATTATCTCAGGGTTTATTAGGCAGTAGACATCATTTTGTTGTTAAAGAGATTTGAAGGCAAAATACAGCCTTCATCTCTAAAATCTTTACTCTTCTCAAAGAATCTCTTCTAGAGGTTCTTTGGTGCAGACACTGGCCCTCAGTGTCTGTGTCATTATGGATGAAGTGAGACATTCACACAGACTACCAAGTCCGGTGGGGGAAAAGGGACAGCATGGCTTTTCTCTCAAGGAAAGCAAAAGCCTTCACCCTTGCCGTGAGTGGCCTTAATTGGGTTTCTTGGCACATTACATGATGGTCCTCATTTATGATGCACAGGTTTGCATTAGGTGGTTACCTTTTACAGAAAACAAAGGAGCCAATGCTGCTAATCACATCACAGAAGAGGGATATTTACAAATGAAAAGGCAAAAGTAGTTGGACCAGTTACACTCATCCTTGGAAGGTTTAGCATGGATTTTAGGAAGTTACTTTGCAGTAAATGTCCTCAATTCAGGGTGAGGGAGTTTTTTAGCAAGAGCAAGACCCAAAGCAGCCTAGGCACATTGCAGGCCTGATGCCCCTGGGAGAACCTATCTGTGGGTGTGGGTCCTGTGTATCTCCGAGTGGGAGCTGGGCCCACCCCACGCAGAACAGTCTCCTACAGTTCTTTCACTTTATGCACTTTCTCTTCAGCTGGAGTGAGGGTGGGCCCTCGGTTCAGTCACTGAGTACTTTTGGGGCTTTCTGTATGTGTCTCATTTTTCATTTAATCATTACAACATCTTTGTGATGTTGGTATTATTTCTATCTTACAGCCAATCAGTCAACAGATGTTAACTGAATACCTACTATATGCCAGAGTATAAGACAGAGTCCTGTCCTGAAGGAACTTACGTTCAATACATATCTAGAGTCCACCTGCCTCATTTTATAGGTGAAGATACTGGGTCTCCACAAGTTTGTGTCTTGTCCCTGGTCAAATAGCTAGTGTGGTCAGACTGAAGTTAGTCTGACTCTCGCAGTTACACCCTCCTTATATTGCTGTGCAGCCGATAGCTTCTTTTCAGTAGATATTTGTGTAATTGGTGGTGAATTTGTTTGGAAAAAATATTTATAATCTACTTGGGGTGGGAAATGGAGAGATGCTGGGGAAGGGGGCACATTCAAACAATACAAGGTTCTAACTATTAGAATAGGAAAAACTTTTTTTTTTACTCTCCTGAGAAGAAAGAAAAAGATGGGGAAAAGGGTATGAAAGAGAAGTAGAGAAGTAAGGGAGCCTACAAGGAAGCTTGAGGCAGACACTGGGTGAATTCAGTGGTGCCTAACTCCCGAAGCTAGCAGAAGTGTCTGTGCAAATATCCAGGAGTTCTTGGTGTGAGTAGAGTCAGGTTCTGAGAGGCCTGGAGGTTCTACAATTTTGGAGAACTTCTTTCTGAAAAAGAACATAAGGTTGCAAATAAAGCAAATAGGAACAGACTCTTGGAAGGGGCCAGTGTGAGTGAGAGACTCTCAAGCTTAGGCATCATCATCAGCTTATCAGCTTGACCATAATGTTACCTCTGATTGGATCTGGCATATTTAAGAGTGTGTGTCAAATAGTGAAGGGACTGAGCACAATACCTGGGTTGAGAGTGGGACAAAGCAGAGACAAGGCACGGTTACTGGATATAAGAACCAGGAGGTGTGGAGAGGGGTTGGCAGGAGAACACAAGCTCTCCTGAATTAGAAGAAATTTGAAAAGGGCTTTGGAGCTCCTTAGAGAGTTTAATGGGGGTTTTGTGTGTTGGGAGTAGGGGTGGAGTTGAGTCAATCTTATCTACAGCTCTCAAGAGACCCTTTGCTATCATCAGAGTTTCATTTCTAAATAAATTAATAAATGAAATACTATTTATTTTCATCCCTTCTATGCTCTAGTCAAATGGAAATGCTCTTTGTTTTAATAATGTGCACTAATATAATTATACACCTGAATAATTTAGAGCTGATAACAAGGTGCATTATAGGGAGGCCCCAGTGGAGGTGGGAAAATTATTAGGGAATTTGAACTAAGGGGAACAATGACTGATTCTCAAAGTGAAGACTGGCATATTTTTAATAGGCAGGAATTTAATGGACTAATCATTGTTAGGTGCAAAATTATACAGAAAATCTTTTTGAGCACTTAGCTGTATTCTGGACAATTGTAATAAAAAGAATATGAATAAAACAAAACTTCCTCTTTCAAAAAGAACATAGATCAGCTAGTGGTTATCTCAGTATTTTCAGGAGAGACAGCAGATAGGATGGGAAAATCACTGTGGTAAGGAGATCTGAATTCTTTTAAAAATCCTGCCATTAGCTAAAGGCATGAGCTTGGCAGAGCTGCAGTTGTGATAGCTTCTTCTGTGGAGTGACAAGGAAGTGAGAAAGGGAGGGTGGGGCCTCTCAGACTGGATGTGTCATGATGACTCCTGCAGGAATCTGAGTCTCCTGTGGAGGAGCTGGGAACACAGAGGAAGATGAAAGAATAATAAGCTGTAATTATCACAGAACTATTGAAACTCATCATCTGGCATGTTATACATGGTCCCAACGGCTTGAATAATATCCTGGCAGAGGATATGTATACTTTAGATAATTGAAGCAAGGCTACTTCAATTCATTGGACATTGTAATGAAGATTAGGTAGCTGTTACCCAAGTCTGTTTCCTCTTCCTCTTGGACACACAGCACAGCTAGGTTTCTCAGCCTCTCGTGCAGTTAGACTGCTGATTTGAATGAGTTCTGAACAAAGGAACGTGGTTAGAAGGAACGAATACCCACAGGGCCTGCTCAGAGTAACCTCCCACATGCAATTCTCCACTCTCTTTCTGCCACAACGGTGATCTTGGAAGCTTCGTGAGGAAATGCAGGAGCTGAGCTAGGAGACCTCTGTGTCCCCAGGACCTTGACTTGGAGAGTAAGAATAGATGCCTACTAATCAAGAGTACCTATTTTAGACAGGTGTGAGAAATACATGCCTGCTGTCTTAAACCACCAAGATTTGGGGTTTGTTTTCACAGAGGCTACAATTATCTTAATTCAGAGGTCAACAACCTATGACCCACAGATCAAATCCAGCTCGTGGATTTGGGCAAAAAAATACAATTTTTTTGCTCAAATTTTTGAGGAAAAAATAAGGGTGTGCATTATACATGGGTAGTATTGATTTCATGTACATTTAAATGGTTTTGATTCTTTTATTTACACTTATGCATTAAAAGTGTAGCTCTAGAAAGCAATAACGGTATCTGTATGCAAAGTAATACCCTGGAAGGCAGTAATCGGTTTTGTTTCTAAACATAACTGCGTAAACAATTGAATTAAAAAATTAAAATGAAAGATTTTTTTCCTGAAAGTTTGTGCCAAAAACATGGTGTGTAGTATTCACAGGAGCACATTATACATAGCAAATTATGGTAATGGGTTCTTTAAAAGGTAAAAATTATAATGCCAGGCATTCAATAAAAAAATTACTGTGCCAATAAAAAATGAATTGAGAATTTTGACACTTCATCACAGAAATGGAGACGGTAAGTACCATCTCTAGAAGAAACAGAGATAGTAATCGAAGCACGTGAAAGATCTTCCAGTTCATTAGTCATTAGGGGGTCAAATTCAAACCACAACAAGGTACTACTCTATGCCTATTGGGATGTGTAAATTAAAAAAAAAGTCTATACTAACATTTGACAAGGATATGTAGCAATGGGAACTCTCATACACTACCACATGTAAAATAGTATGAAACACTCAATGTAGAACAGTACAACCACTTTTGAAACTACTTGGTGTTTTATTAGAAACCCTATGATCCAGGCTTAAATATTTAGGTATTTACCTAAGAGAGATGATATCTTTATAAAGATTCTCTCATGAATTGTTATACTAGTTTTATTTGTAGTAACCCCAAACTAGAAACAAACCAAATGTGAGGTAACAAATAAATTATAGTAAATCTACACGTATTAGTTTGCTGGATTGCCATGAAAAATACCAGAGATTGGGTGGCTTAAACAACAAATTAATTTCCTTATAGTTCTGGAGGCTGGTCATCCAAGATCGAGGTGTCAGAAGGTTTGGTTTTTCTTCTTGGCTTGGAGGTATCTGCCTTCTCACCTTGTTCCCACGTGATCACTGCCCTGTGTACACCAGTCTCTGGTGTCCTCTGTATGTCCTAATCTCTTCTTATGAGCACACCCATCATATTAGATTAGGAGCCAATCTAATGACCCCATTTGAACTTAATTACCTCTTTAAAGGCCCTGCCTTCAAATTAGCTCATATTCTGAGGTAAGGGCTTCAATATATGAATTTGGAGGCAGGGGACACAGCTCAGTTCATAGCACTATACAATGGAATCCTACTCAGTAATGAATCTCAAAATAATGCTAATGAAATAAGTCAGACAAGAAGGGGTACATACATACTCTGACTGCATTTATGCAAAATTTTAGGAACTGCAAGCTATAGTGACAGAAAGATAACTGGTTGCATTGAGAAATGAGAGGAATTTGGAGGGAGGTGAGACAGAAGGGCTAGAAAAGGTCAGGGAAAACTTTGGAGGTGAAGGATGGGTTCCTTTTCTTGCTGTGGTGATGGTTTCATAGTTGTATATACCATGATATATACAACTGTCAAATGTTTCACATTATACATTTTAAGTATGTGTAGTTTATTGCATTTGATTATAACTTAGTAAGTTTTTTAAGGAGTGATAAACATGTTACAGTTATGTTTATAACCTGTGGCAGGCTTAAATTCACCTTGCCACTTTATTCTAATAATAACAATAACAACAACAACAACAATAAAGATACCTGTTGTGAGCACCTGCTACTTTGTGTTGTATCACCTTCCTCCTTCCTTCTGGAAGAAGCACCTCCATCCTTTGGTTATGGTTCCTTTCGTTGCTCTACACATGGGGATGCAGAAGGAATACCTGCTTCTCCAGACAAATCGATTGATTGATGGGTGAGTACTTGGATCTAGTTGGCTCAATTAAATAACTTCTTTGGGGTTTTCCTTACTAAAACTGGGGTGAGTTAACCCTTTCTGGAGATGGAAGCTATGAGATGAGTTTTCGCCTGGGAGTGTCCATAGGGAGGAAGTCAGCCCAGAGAGGAGCTGACATGAGAGCTGGGGAGAGAGACTCAGTGTTGTGCGAGCTTCGGTGCTCGTTCCTGGGGTCCGTATTGAATACTGTCAATAGTTTGCATGTATTTAGGATAAATATTTCTAATTTCTCTTTATTGCAATGCCTGAGATCTTGATGTCATCCTGAGTAAATGGTGCATGCAGGTCTGACCAAATCAACAATTTCATTTAATTTCACATGTTTATCACATGAAACTAAGCCCAAAGCAGTGTATTACATGCTGAAAGACATTGTTATCAAAAGTGCATTAAAACAGCCACTCAAGTTTGAACAGCTAATTTTGAAGCTCCCCACTGTAAATAGTTTTGTGGCAAAACTCCCAGGTATACATTGATGGAAAAAATAGATGGAGACCCAAACTGAACTCTCAGGACTCATGTGGCCATGGGGAAATGAAAAGCATTCAATGGTAGCTTTTGCTTTCTTAGAATCCTCTGGATTCTAAATCAGCTGTGGACCATAAACTGGCTCCCAGACTTTGTCTTTTACGGTGACGTACACCATAACCAACAGAAGGTTTTTGGGTTCTATGGAATTTTAATTTAATAAAATACTTTGAATTCAGTCATTTGTTTCTCTTGATTGGCACAAACCAGTAGGAAGTAAAGAAACTTAGCAAATGTTATAGCTCTTCATTATGGTGCTTGTTTTGTTTTTAATTTGCCTTTTGTTTGTACATTGCAGTGGATGGGTCATATTTCTCAATAGTTTAAGGAGTAAAAATAGGTCTCCCTGCCATTGGAGAGCTCTTGTTCTGGAGTGTGGTGGTGCTTCTTGAGATAAAAGTTGAATGCAAAGTACCGTCTTAATCCCTCAGGTGGGTTAAATAATCCTGAGGAAAATGTTGGGAATGATTGGATCAGGGCCTGGTGGAGTTTTAAGCAAATAATAGGTACTTAATAAATATCTATTAATAGATTATGTACTGAGGTATATTGAGAAAACTTGTAATATTTATATATGTAGCCACTACAATCTCTAAGCTTATTAAGATATTCTTTAAAAATTAATAACATAATAAAGTGTATGGTTTTGGAAATGTTTCAAGTTTTGTGTGTTTTCCTTTTTTGGGGTAAACACAATTTTTTTCTCTCATTTTGCCTGGGTGATTATACCTGACTGGAGCTTTCCCTGCCTCATGGGTGCAGGAGAAGAGCCCAGTCTTTTCCATACTGGAAGTACAATGTTTGAAACATTTATTGCACTATAAACTGGGACTCCCAACCCCCTAAGAATCTTAGGTGTCATTGAAATACTTTTTCCATCCATCCTTTTCTTCAGTGAGAATCTAGCTATGACTAATACTTTTTTGTCTGAACTAATTTTTTTTTGTGTACAAACAACACATTTGTTTTTCTATATAAATGTGAAGAAATGAAGATAAGAAAAGAAAAAATAAAAATCCCTCATTTTCCTGACCAGAGATGTCTGTTGTTGAACTTATGGTAGGTTAATAACACTATATATATTTTTTTTACCAACTCCTCCTGCTTTATTTCCTCTCTTTTTCTCTCTCAATTTTTTCTTAACACACACATACTCACTCACACACATGTATAATGCATACCTCCATGTTTTTAACTGCAGTGGAATTGCACTTGTCTTCCTGTATCACAAAAAATTTCAATGTCAGTGAAAACTCACCCACACATTATCATTTCTAATGATAGCTCAGCATTTTATTAGGTATGCCTTATTGTCTCACTGTCTCCATTTCTACCTATAGAGAATGACACTCTAAATTTCCCTAGCACATTACATGGGGGTGGCATGTGGGATAATAAATACTTTAGAAAATAACTTAGGAAGTGAAAATTGAAGGATTGGCCTGAGATAAAAGTGTGAAATGGGAGAGACTCACCCCACTCATTGGTAATATGGATTTCATGGGACTGTAATGGAGGAAAAACTAGATAATGGATGAGAAAGCATCAACCATTGAGTCTGACATCTAAAAACAAGTCTATGAATTTAGTGTTCTAGCTGGGAGCCCACCTTCCTGGTCTGAGTTTTCTTGTCTCTCTCCCTTTCTTTGTTGGCTCTTTTTTCTTTTTTCATCTCTGATTCCCAGGAATTTTTGTTTCTATCTTTCCTAAGGCCAGCTTTCTGATCTTTCCTTCCATAGTGTATATGTCAATAACCATTGGATGCTTAAAGAACATTTTAACAGGTAGAGAATAATTAACTGGAATTTCAGATGTTTGCCATTGGGTGGGGTGAGATAAAACCCAGTGGGTGGGTATGCATTTACCTTGCTTGCCCTGCATGAATCTACCATGGTGGCCAGTAATAACAGTGTTGATATTCAAATGTTTAACAACTGGTTCTTCCTCATCAGAATGATACTGACAGAAAACAACTGGTTTGGCCAGTTTCTACTGCATGTGTGTTGATCTTGGTAAATCATTTTACAGACTCTTGAGTTCTTTGCTCTGTTGCCTGGCCTTTTGTGGTAGCCACTTTGGGGTGGTGGAAAGAATCTGGAATTTGAAAATATAATGAGACTTCCATTCATATTCTGGCTCTAACATTGTCTCACTGTGTAATTTTAGCCTCAGTTTGCTCATTTCTAAAGGAGAATTATAATATCTCCTTCCAGGGGTTTGTTTTTTGGTAAGGCTCAACAGAGCTTTTGTGTGCAGATGTTTTTTAAGGAGAAAAGTTAGTTGTCATGATTCAGGAGTTCCAGATTTTGGGTAGGGCAGGTCCTTGAATAACACTGTTTTGTTCAACGTCATTTTGGTACAACACTGATGAGATGCCACAGGAACTTAACTCTTGTTTATATCAATAGTTTATGGTAAATTGCTTTTATTCTATGAGTTTTGCTAAAGCCACAGAACCGATCAAGGACATTAAATGAGGATTTACTGTATGTGACAAAGGTAGCACTGACAAGGGATTCCAATTTTAGCATAAAACATTTCATATTTCAAGGCTTAGTGAGATGTATATTTCTGGGTATTCGAGGTTTTTTCTCATCTATGAATAAGAATTTGTCCTAAATCATTGCTAATGTTCCTTCTAACCCTTCAAATCTATGCTTTTAGGGGCCAAGGCTCTTTATCAGGCAATTTCATTGGGGGTTTGAGTCTTTTATGCCATGCTGGCCAGCCTCATTTTTACTGAATGCAGTGGCTTCAAGGCCAGGCTCAAACAACTGTAGTCTGAATCCATGAGTGGCCCAGAGAATGAAACATGCCGACAAAAGGTTTCAGGTTTCCCAATCCAAGTTTCCTGTAGCCCTACCAGCTCTTGTTTGCATCTTTCCTCAGCTGACTCAAGTCGACCTGTCATGCTGTGCTTAATATTTGTATTTCTGGAAATGGTTAGCCACATGATGAGGTAATAAGTTGCAGATTCCTAGTCTCCCTTGTAATCCAGGTCAGATGTTGTCCTGGGAGTGGGTGGGAAGGCAGAGAGGCCAAAATTAAGGTTGCTATGCTTTGGGGCTGATGACGAGACCATGCCTGACTGGCTGCAATAGTCCATGGCAGTTATTTGGACTTTAGGGAAGGCTCTTAAAGTGAACTCTGAAGTTCAGGTTTTCTTGTCTGTTATTTAAACATACTACACTTGATTTTTTTTAGTTGTTATACGTTCCTCACAATGCAATTTGTCTTTAAAAGTAGAATCTTAATATGGGACGAGAACCAAGAGGTTAAATAATCCAACCCACTCTGCAGAGATGAGGGAATACACATGGACAAAACTTTCTGGATTTGCTCTGACTGCAAAGCTGATGATTGAAAGGGTCGAGTCTTAAGGGCTGTTTCCTGATTTCAAGTCAGCCGTTTGTTTCAGAATCACTTTTCCATGCTACTTTCTGTTACCTGGTTTGTCCTTGGACATTTCTGATGTTCTCAGTTTGCTTTACCCATCTGCTTGTTCCAAATAAGCACTACTGTTCCCAACATACACATTTCAGGACATTACGCACATACAGGGATTTAAGTGGGCTCAGGCTGTGACAAATGAATAAATAAATACACAGACTCAAACCCTGGAAAGGAGAGGAAGGACAGAGGAAGAAAAGGGACCAGAGGGTAGGTTGCTGAAATTCACACCAACAATACAGAATCAGTGACTAAGTCAGACAGCGATGTATTTTCATATTTTAAGTCCTCCTTTGGGTGCCCAGAGTGGTAGGCTGATGCGTCCTCCCCTTTGGTCCTCCCATACTGGCCCCTGGAATAGTATGGCTTGTCACTTCTGAGGCCCCACCAACTCCTTCGCTCTGGCTTTTCAGATTCTGGCAGGGACTAGCTTGTAATTGTTAGAGCTGATTAGTCAGCTGAAGTTCCTGCCATCTGGTAATGCAGGGAGGGGCAAAAGGTAGGAGGCCAGCTGGGGAACGGACAAGCCCCATGGTTGGAAAGTGAGACAGGGCAGAGGTGGTTCCAGCAGAAAGATACAGAGACACACATTCAGATGACGCATGTCTAGACATGTGCCACACTTTCACTGCCAATCTTACACACACAGTGGGAGGTGGCCAGGGCTGCCCCCGCCCCCCCAACCCCTTGTGTGCTAACACTCTGCAAACCTGCAAACTGTGCTTTTCCTGAGCCCGGGCCACCTCCCCTGGTTCCTTCACAAAGCTGACTAAGCTGTGTTATGCACTCCACCGCCCAGGAGGTCCACCACGTGTTGTTGGAAGAGTTTAAAGGAAGAAGAGCCCGGTGGGGCAGGGCAGGGAGTCACCTGGGCCTCTTGGTCCACGAGTTGTTTCTGCAGTTTCCCAGGTTCCAGGAAAGCCCAATGGAGCCAGGGCATCTATTGAGCAAGCTATAAAAGTGAGGCTAAGGAGGAAGAGATGTTTGGGCAAACACTGATGGGGAAGGAGGAGCCTCCTGCGATTTGGAATCCTGAACCTGAGTTTGACCAGCTCTGTCATGTGTGAACTTTGTAATCTTGAGCAAGTTTTCCGGAACTGTAAACTGAGAGGCTGTGCAGAGAAGGGGTGAAGGGTTTAGCCTCTGGAGCTAGAATACCTGGGTTTGCGTATGAGTCCTGTGGTATTAGGCAAGCAGTTTAACTTCCTTTCAACTCAATTTCCAACCTGTGAAGCAGGGATAATTATAGTACTTTTCTCATTTTTTATAAAGACTGAGTTGTTACATTAGTTTACTTGGAAGTGTACCTGGTTCATTGTAAAGACTATAAAGGGTACATGCTGTTAAACAGTAGATGATGATATTATTTTTCCATTTTTGTTAAGATTTATGAAAAATGTAAATTACATATAAATCTATATACAAATATAGCTAAATTACCTGTTACAAAGTTGATGTTCAATAAACAGTATCTTTACAAAAAATCTTTAAGAGCACGCTACCTAAGAATGTTTACAAACATTGTCTGCAGTGAGAACACATTATATTGTAAAGTGAGTACATAAGTACTCAAGAGACCCCACATGAAGAGTGATGTTAGAAAAATCAGAGCCTTCCTTAAGCCCAACTTATCAGTCAGTGCCCCAGCTGAGACCATCGGGCACTATAGCTCCCCGACTGGGGAAGGAGCATCCATCGTCCGAAGGATAGTGTGGATCAGGAGGCTGAGGACAATTTCAGAGGCCTGAACAGTTGCCATTAGCTCAGATCGACTCAGATCCTAGTGAAAAACCAAATGGATTTTTAAAACCTGCCTCCTTTGAAAAGTGCTAAAATGCATGAGAACATATCCGGAAGTCCCATCTGTTTCGTGTTTACTGAACTCCTTGTTCCTTCGGTCTGGGCACAGCTGACTCACTTTTCATTGTGTTCCTATGGCAGAGTGTCTTGTCATTTCCAAAGAAACCAGACAGCAGGCTTTGTGTACATGAGAGATACGCGTTTCCACCCTTTGTACTTGGTAAGGCTGCCTGAGGTTTGGGTTACTTATGATTCACGTGGAAAAGAGATTATATAATTTAATAAACTTACAAATGTCTGTTTTCAATGTAAAGCAAAGATGTCTGGACCCTGAACTGTCCCCTTTCTTTTGCTCACATGCACACTGTGGAACCGCAGTAGCAGAGACTGTGAGAGCATGGGCGGGCGCTCTCTAGTCAGACTACCTGGCTGTATTCCAGGTCCCAATTTCACCACTTAGGAGCCATGTGACCTTGGGCAAGTTAATTAATTCCTCTGTGACCCAGTTTTCTCATCCGTAAAAAAAGGTTGAGTAAGAGTGCCCATCATTATCATTTAGCGTAATTAACACTACCTGTTGTAACAGCCTCCCAAATGTTAGAACAATAAATGTTTACTTCTTGCTCACCATACAGTCTGGCAGGCATCATGAAGTTGTCCCAGTGGCTCCCTTCCAAGCAGTGACGGGATCTGGACCTCTTCCCTTGTGGTACTTCATGATCTCCCATGTTGCGCCATCCAGTATGGTAGCCCACTGGCCATATTTGGCTATTTAAATTAAAATAAAATATATTAAAATTCAGTTACGCTAGCCACATCTCTAATGTTCAGGGGCCACATGTGTCTAGTGACTACCATGTTAGATGGCACTAATGTAAAACATGTCTATCATCACTGAAGATTCTATCAGACGGTACTGCCTTTGGGCTTCCTTGGAGTTCGCTACTATATCTCTCCCCTTTAGCTAGCAAGAGGATCTTGCAGGACAAAAGGAAAAAGTTTTGGGATTTTTCCTCCTTTAACGTCAGACTAAGCTCAGGGCCTAGTTAATAATAGATCAAAGGGTTCTATTTTCTAAATGTAGAAGATCTTCTCTGATCTGAGTTCTTTCGGCTTGCTTTTTGATATTCTGTAAAATTATAGAATATGCTGTCTCTCTTTCTGGACGTGTCCTCCTCTCAAGCCTATTCCCTTGATGAAAAATCCTATTTTGAATATCAGAAGCTGAATCCTACCTCATTTTTTTTCTCTTTACTTTCCTTTTGTAATGCTCTCCCTGCCCCTGCCATAAAAAGCAGTCTCCCTCAGCCTAGGTAGGGGATCAGTTACAGGAAATGCTAATGGGAAAAAGCACATGAATGTTTTTCCTCCTATTACCCTGCTAGCCCATCTTGCCTCTGTGACTGGTCCCTGCCTCTCTTGCAGGAGTCACCTGTCTCTGGCTAGTCTCTGTTTAACGGTTAATATTATGGGGATAAGATTTAAATATCAGACTGACTGTGGAACGACGTGACGAAGACTGGCACCATATGATACAAATGAAATTGTCTTATTTAGTAAGTGACAAGGGACCAGTCAAATTAGGGTTTTTGGCACCATGCATCCAGTTTTATGACTATTATTTCATCTGGATTATCTCATGTTTCAGGAAGTTACATTCTGACCTCAAGGAGACAATCTTGGATTGCCTTTTCAACGTCATTTTCTGCCTTTTCAAAATCATGACTGGAGAATATATTAGGCATTTTCCACTTAAATCATAATTTTGGCTCAACATTAATATAATAATACTCTTTCGCTTTTTATACATTGTGGACTCTTCTGCCCTCATTACTTTGTTCTAATTTGATTGTACGTTTGGCTCAGGCTGGTGGGGAACTCTGAGTGTGGAGGCGTACAATTGCTATTTTGAGGGTAAGCAGCTGGCTAAAGTCACTTTACGTTTGGTGGATTCCCAACTGCAGAAGCGTTGGTGACCTTGTCACTGAATCTGTGTAGTTTTGTGTTAATCACATGTTTCAGGAAATGAAACTGAGTCCTTGTGAGTCCTATGTGCAGACTGTTGGACCCTGGAGAGCTGGAAAATGAAAAAATGCCCCGTCACTGTATTGGTTGTTTCCTTCGTAGTGCTTATTGGATTATCTAATTATCTTGTTTATTTACTTGTTTTCTTACATATTGTCCATCTTGCCCTTAGGAAATGCAGAGACTCTGTCTTTTTTATTGCTATAAATCCAGCATCTGGCACATTGCCTGGAACATACAGTGTTCAAAATAGATTAGTATTTGACTGAAGAAAAGTTGCTTATACTTCCTGATAAGGGAATATAATCTTGTTCTCCCATTTCTCCATCTTTCAAACTTCCTCTGCACCATTAAACTTTCCTTTCCTCACTCATTCTGGTCTTAAGTAGCTCTTCTCTTTTCTGAGATCCCTGAGTTTACTATCGGTCCTATTCATTCAATGTGTTATAGCAATCTGTGACCTCTTTTTCATTCTCACTTAATTTATGCTCTTATTATGTACCTCAATGACATATGCAACAGCATTTTCTAAAACATGCTTACAAGTATTGTTTATTATGATTATTGTTGTAAGCTCCTTTAGGTCAGTGAAATGAGAGTGTAGTTTCTCCTACAGAACCTTAGTGACTGACCCCTCTGTTACGTCAATGGCTTTGTTCCTGTCTCTGAAGATGAACACCAGTCATGACCCCAGCTCCAAGTTAAGAGTTTTTCCTCAGCTGCACATGTGTCTTATGGAAACCTCTGCTGTGAGCATCATCCTGGAATTTTTTCCCAACTTGGGCTTCAAACTGAATGCACTGCCCATTGTCTGTAGGGCAGCCTTGCTGCCCCGGGTCAACGATGTGCTTGAGGCAGAAGCGGGAGTAATTCGCAGGCTGAGGGAGGCTGCAGTGTAGCCCTCCTGACACTCTATTGTCCTGGTCACTTGTATGGGCCACAGGCTCCACAGGCTCTGACTCAGGTTTGGTGACATCTGGGTGGCTGTGTCCTGTGTATGAACTGCTGGGGGCTTTCCAGGAAGAGAACACTTTCCTTGTCTCAAAACCATGCTGTGATCATCCCAAGATATTCCTGACTGCCCAAGCCTTGTTCCCTGGGAGAGTCAGATAGGATGTGAGTGCACACTCATTAGCATAGATGCTTGGCTGTACACATATGGCACCAGGAAAGGTGTCATGCCAGGAAAAGCTGCCAGCCCCAGTGTCATGGAATTGCACTGAATTTCACATCAAAGGCATTGTGGAACATCCTTTTGGAAAAGGGTGGGCTTCACCAGAGTTTCCTGGTGGAGTCATGGTCATGTTCTCCCTGAGCATTTAGCACTGAGCATTTTAGTACCGACTTGTGAAGCCCAGTGCCAGTTCCTGTTGCCTGGAAGCTCCATAAAGGTTTGCTCAGATGTTGGCAGAAGCAACCAAAGGCATGTTTTCTGTTGTTTGTTCTTTTGCTTTTGTTTTTCTTTTTGCAAATGAGAACCAGAGGTGTAAATGTTCCATACTAAAGGAGCAAGATAGTATCAAAAGCCACACCTTCTCCTGCCCACGCACGCAACTTCCCAGCACATCCATTAGTTTTAATCACACAGGCTTTCTGTGTTGCTAAGTCTTCAGTGTACATCTGCTCCCGTGTCTGTATGGCTTCAGGGCACCTTTCAGATTAGAACTGGCTGGATTTACCTGGCTGGGTGATTCAGGCATTTGTGGCTTGCAATGTCCCAGTATGCTCCCAGCTGTCTCCCCCACGGCTTCTTCCCAGGAAGCGGGGGAAGACCTTATTCACTGTGTTCTGATGAGGGACGCTGGGGCCATACATTAAGTCCTTTTCCCGATATTTGGCATCAGAGAGTGGCGATCTAGCAGGATTCAGTATCGCCTAAGCAAATTTAAATCTGTACTCTGGCTCACCCAACCCCTTTAAAATGCGGCAGCCTGGGGAGAATGAACTTGTGTGAAAATCCATGCATAATTTTGGGCAGTGGCTTCACTTTTCACATGGATGGCTTCTAGAAATACCCCAGACATTGCTAAAAGCTCCCGTTAGAAACTTGCCACTTACAGGGAGGCAAATCCAGACAAATCCTTTTGACTCACTAAGTTGATTTCCATTGAGGAGCTGCAAGGCTGGACTGATGACCCTGAAATGTGGTTTTGTCTTCCCTTAGTTATCCATCTGGCTTTACAGGAAATGAATGTTTGGTTGCTGAAGACAAAAAGGCTGCTTTCCAGCCTCATGCCTCCTGTCTGCATCCTTGCCATTGTAGGCCTTTGTGCGGTCCTTTAAAAGCATCAGGCAGGGCTGCGATAGGGTCTGGGGATCTTCAGGTCTTCCAAACACAAGCAGCCCCATCAGTGGCCACCACTCTGTTAATGTGATACTCTCAGGACCTTCTCCAGCACCTACCATTCCCTCCCCCTGCTGCTGGGCTTTTATTTATTTATTTTAAAACATTTTTAATTAGTTTTTTTTTTTTTTTGCCATTTATCCCCTTTATGCTCCCCTCCCCACTGCAGTCATACACTGTTGGCTTTGTTTGTTTGTTTTTTTAAAAATATATTTTATTTATTTATTTTTAGAGAGCTGGGGGAGGGGGAAGGGAGGGAGAAAGGGCAGGAGTGAAACATCAATGTGTAGTTGCCTCTTGCACACCCCATACTGGGAATATGGCCTGCAGCCCAGGCATGTGCCCTGACTGGGAATTGAACCAGCGATGCTTTGGTTTTCAGGCCTGTGCTCAATCCACTGAGCTACACCAGCCAGGGCCACACTATTGGCTTTTAAATGTTTTTTTTTTTTTTCCTGAATTCTTTTTCCTAGGTTGTCCATGTCTTCTCTTACCCGGTAACACCATGGAGAGGGAACCACATTCTGCTTCTCTTCTTTGAGAATACGTTTCTCGTGCTTAACACTCTATTTTCCTACTGACTTAGAAAAATTGTGTTGGAACCTTTGCTGGCACAGTCCAATAGCATTTTGGCTGGTGATGGTTTACACATTAAAATGGTGAAGAATGACTTTATTTGTCAGACCAGGCAAAAAATCTCTAAAATGGAAAGGAAAAAAAAAAATAAAAAAGGTCTTTCTGAAGCTATGGTATGAAGAAGGCTCTTGAACATGTAAAAGCCTTTAGAACACAGCAGGGTGGGGCTTTGCTGGGGTAACTGAGCTCAGGAAGCCTCTTTATGGCCACCTGGTTTCCACCTTTCACAGGTATTAATGTTCTCTCCATTCCTTAGCACTTCTGTATAGTCCTCGCCTCTATCTTAGAGGCAGGGGGCATTTAAAATGCTCCCAGTTGTAAAATGAAACATGGAATAACTAAGCTTGCATGTATTTTCTAGGTTTCTAGGTTTCTAGTAGGTTTCTAGTCTGCCACCTCCCCAGACTGCTCAGCACACTGCCGTGTTCTGCCCGCAGCAGGTTTTGGTGGCCTGAGAATGTGGTTGGACTCCTTCAGTCATGCAGTGTAAACGCTGGCTCTTCTAATACTATCCTGTGGCAATGTTCCCCTGCATAAGTTGGGGTGTGTTTTCATTTTATGCTTTGCTTCACTTTGAAGTCTGTTTAGCAAAGGGCCGATTTGAGGTAACATGTCGCGGCTGTGAGATTTTTAAAGCAGGCCTCTTCAGGAAGCTTGTCCTCCAAGACAGAGTGGCTTCTGTGCCCCTTGGCTAGGACCAGTTGCCAAATCTCACCGGGCTTCATACCCAGCTGTGGAGAGTGCCCGCGCAGTCAGCTTTGCTCAAGCAACGCCATCGCTCCCTGCTCCCTCTCGTCTATCCAGTGGTCCATTTACGCTGCGCACATGGACGCCCACCCGGCACGGTTTTCTGACCATGATTGTTTATCTGGGACCCAGCTTTTAGATGCCACAGCCTTATGAAACATGGAGATGATATTGAACTTCTAGTTCAATTCAATTACATTTCAATTTAAATGTTATTGTTGCTTTTTAAGTGCCAGGTGCCAGGCTTCTGTTAGGCGCAGGGGATGGGAAGAAAAGAGCAAGGTCCCTACCCTCATGGCCCTTAGAGCCCAGCTTAATTTTTTCATATTTATCAACATGACCCTGATGCCATCATAGAGTGCTAAAAACCATATTTCTTTTCATCCAGAATGGTTCAGTTATATTGCATGAATGTCATAAAACAGACTCGATCCTATCTGTTCCACATCAGAAATGTAAAACAATTCATATTATGGAAAATAGGATTCGACTAATGAATTGCAGGAACACTTGCCACTAATCAAATGTGAGAGACTCTTCTCCAACGGCTGGAAGCCAAGACGAGGGAAGGCATGAGGTAAGGACTGCATGTGGAAGCAGAGAGCGTATTGAAAACCCACTTCAACCTGTCATTACAAGGCTGGGAACAAAACAAAAACCTCTATTCTTTTTGGTCTCAGAAACCATTGTTGGCCAAGGCTGTGGAGTAAGCAGCCAATGTGTTTCCTCTAGCCTGATTTCCAGAATGCAGTTGTGTTGGAAACTATTCTGCTGATTAAGTTTTTTAAAACACTCCCTCTCCTGAAGGAAGAGACATATTTTATGCACACAAGTCAGAACTTGTTCATTTTATGTTTTAGCACTGTAGGCTCTTAGGAGTCTTTAAAATGACACAATAAATCCTCACTTAGGATCCTTGACGGTGAAACTGTAAGGAGAAAAGGTGGTGAGAAGGACTAGGAGAGGAGAAGGAAGGATGGGAGGGGAGGGAGGGGAGGGAGGAGTGCTGTGTGGGGGCCTGCCCCAAGAGGCTGACATCAGGGAGGCTTCAGAAACATCACATGACACTTGGGGAAAGCCTGTAATGATCATTGTTTACTTTCTGCTCAAGCCTCCCATACCTGCCTGTGACTGCTCTACCTTCCAGATTTCCCTGCCTGCTGCAGGCTGTACCTGTAAGGAAACCCTGACAGGAAGAACTGCGTATACTTTGGTCTAAAATGAATGTTTCTAAAATACTTAGTTTAAATAAATAACACAGCAAAAAAGATTAAAAAGAACAATTAAAATTTAATTGTAGTTTGCATTGGAGTAGGGAAGTCAGGAAGTAGGTGCTATTTTTCTCTCAGAATCCTCCAGAACAGTTATTGGTAGTGATTGGGAGAGACTTGGGTAGCGCTGTCTCAGGCTGGTTTCTTTAATTACTAATTTATATGATGGCTTCTTGATCTATATGGTGACTTTACATTTCATTCACCATCTAACATGGCAGCATTCTTTAAGTACTTTTTATTGATTATGCTATTACAGTTTTCCCAATTTACCCCCCCCCCTTTATCCTCCCCCCCCCCGCCCTCCCAACCCTCCAGCATGGCAGCATTCTTATAACATATAAAAATATATAACTTTCTTCCTAATGACAGAAGTAATGTTCCTTTGTTGTTCATCATAAGAAAAACTCAGACAAGTTCAACCAAGAAGTAAAGTCACCCATAATCCCACCTCCCGTTGTTAGGATGAGGTGTTTACCTTGCCAATCTATGGCTACATTTTTCTCCTCTCACCCAATTCATTTTATATTTTTATCCATTGGCTCATGTGACTAGGGTTTTAGTACAACCAATGAGCTCAAAGTGACTAAAAATGTTTGAGATACTTGTTCGGGAGATATTTTAATGACATTACCTAGTCTTTCCAGTGAACAAAGCATATATCTAGAAACCTTCAGTCATCATTATTTGAGAAAATCAGTAAGCATATTCTTTTTTTTCCTCCAAATTTGTTGACATATAATTGATATATAAAATTGTGTAAGTTTAAGATATTCAAGGTGATGACTCGATACACGTATTTGTGAAATCCTTACCATAATGGGGTTCATTAACATATCATTTCACTCACATAATTACCATTAGCAGCTGTTGTTGTCAGGGTGACAACAATTAAAATCTGCTCTTATAGCAATCTCCAAGTATACAGTACAGTAGTGTTAACGGCGGTCACCATGCTGTAAGGGAGATGCCCAGGACTCATTCCCCTTGTAAGAATAAGTTTGTACCCTTAGACCAACATCTCCTCATTCCCTGCAATTCCTAGTCTCTGGCAACCTCCTTTCTACTCTTTGTTCCTATGAGTTTGGCTTTTTTTTTTATATCCTACATATAAGTGTGATCATATAGCATTTGTCTTTTCCTGTCTAATCCACATAGGATTATGCCCTCAAAGTCAGTCCATGTTGTCATAAATGGCATGAGTTTCTTTCTTTTTCTTGGTGGGACAATATTCCATTGTATATATACACACCAAATATTCTTTACCCATTTATCCATCAATGGACACTTACACTTCCATGGTTTGGCTCTTGTGAATAATGCTGCAATGAACATGGGAGTGCAGATATATATTTTAGATAGAAATCATTTCATTTGAATATCTACCTAGAAATGGGAGTGCTGGGTCATATTTTTTTCTACTTCTAATTTTTTGAGGAACCTCTGTACTGCTTCATTAGTGATCATACTAATGCACATTCCCACCAGTTGTGCACAAGCATAACCTTTTCTCTACATCCTTGCCAGCATTTGTAGCTCTTACCTCTTTGATATTAGTCATTCTAACAGGTGTGAGGTGAAGTCCCATTGTGGTTTTGACATGCATTTCCCTGATGATTAATGAAGTGCTCAACTTCATTTCCATGTACTTGTCGGCCATATGTATGACTTCTTCAGCAAAATGTCTGCTCAGGTTCTTTACCCATTTTTAATCAAATATATATTTTTTGTTTTATTTTTTTTGTTTGTGTTTCTTGTTATTGAGTTGTATGAGTTTCTAGAAACCTCATTGATTTTTTTCTCTTATTGCTTGTGTTTTTGGTGCAATACCCAAAAAACTATTGCCAAGACTTATGTCAAAAAGCTTTTCTCCTGTGTTTTCTTCTAAGAGTTTTGAAGTTTCAGGTCTTATGTTTTAAGTCCTTAATCCCTTTTGAGTTTTATTTGTGTATGAGTAGTGTAAAATAGGGGTCCAATATCATTCTTTGCATGTAGCTGTCCAGTTTTCCCAACACTTTATTAAAGAGACTATCCTTTCCCCATTGAGTATTCTTGGTTCCCTTGTCAAATATTAATTGGCCATGCACATGTGAGTTTGTTTCCGGGCTCTTGATTCTGTTCCATTGGTCTACCCATCTCTTTTTTCATGCCAGTACTACATTGTTTTGATCACAACAGCTTCATAATATAGTTTGAAATCAGGAAGTGTACGGCTCCAGGTTTGTTCTTTCTCAAGACTGTTTTGATTTTGGGGGGTCTTTTGTAGTTCCATACAAATTTAGGATTTGTAAAAATATTTCTGTGAAAAATGCCATTGAAATTTTTATAGAGAGTACATTGAATTCATGGATGGCTTGGGTACTATGGAAATTTTTAACAATATTAATTCTTTATTAATATGAAGATAATCTTCCACTTATTTGTGTCTTCAATTTCTTTCATCAGTGTCTTAACAGTTTTTGGTCTATGGATCTTTTACTTGTTGGGTTAAATTTATTCTCTGCTTTCTAAGTATTTTTTTTTCTTTTTGATGATGTTAGAAAGGGGATGGCTTTCTTTTTTTCTTTTCAGATGGATCATTGTTAGTGTATGGTGATTCAACTGATTTTTGTGTGTCAATTTTGTACCCTGAAATTGCTGAATTAATTTTTCTTTTTTAGTTTTAACTGTTTTGGAGTAGAGTCTTTAGGATTTTCTATATATAAAAGGACATTTCATCAGCAAACAGTAAACATTTTAATTTGTTCTTTTCAGATTTGAATGTCTTTTATTTATTTTTCTTGCCTAATTGCCATGGGTAGGTCTTCCAGTACTACATTGAATAGAAGTGGTGATAGTGTGTACCCACATCTTGTTCTTGATCTTAGAAGGAAAGCTTTCAACCTTTTATTATTGACTGTGATGTGGGCTTGTCATATATGTCCTTTATTATTTTGAGGTGTGTTCCTTCTATATCTAGCTACTTGGGATATTTTTTTTCTTATCATGAAAGAAGGTTGAATTTGGTCAAAAATGCTTTTTCTGCATCTATTGAGATGATCATATGAATTTTATCTTTTATTCTGTTAATATGGTTTATAACACTTGTTAATTTGCATAGGTGGACACATCTTTACATCTCAGGGATAAATCCCACTTGATCATGGTGTGTGATCCTTTAAATGTGCTGTTAAATTCAGTTTGCCAGTATTTTGTTGAGGATTTTTTGCATATATATTCATTAGGAATGTTAGCCTATAGTTTTCCTTTTTTATAGTACTTTCACATGGCTTTGGTATCAGGTAATGCTAGCGGCTTTGTGAAATGAGTTAGAGAGTCTTCCCTCTTCTTCAACTTTTTTTTTTTTTTGAAAGAGTTTGAGAAGGATTACCATTAATTCTTTTTTAAATGTTTGTGAAAATTCACTCAAGAAGCCATCTGGTCCTGTGTTTTCCCTTGTTGGGAGATTTTTGAAATATTGATTCAATATCCTTAGTTATTGGTGTATTCAGACACAGGTTTATATTTCTTCATGATTCAGTTTTGATACATTGTATGCTTTTATGAGTTTTTCCATTTCTTCTAGGTTGTACAATTTGTGGGTGTATAATTGTTCATTATAGTTGATCATTGAACAATGCAGTGGTTAATGGTGCTGACCTCCCACACAACTGAAAGTCTGTGTACAACTATAGTCAACTCTCCACTTATGCAAATTCCTACCTTGGAGTTGACCCTTGAACAGTGTGGTTTCAACTGTACAGACGAATTGAAATAATTCACATATAAGTGGACCAGGACAGTTCAAACCCATGTTGTTCAAGGGTCAACTGTAGTCTCTTATGATTCTTGTGGTTCTATGGTATCATTTGCAATGGCTTTTCTTTCATTTATAACTTTGAGTCCTCTGTCTTTTGTTCTAAAGGTTTGAATATTGTTTATGTTTTTTATAAAATAGCTCTTAGTTCTATTGATTTTTCCTATGTTTTTGTTTTCTATTTCATTTATTTCTGCTCTAATCTTTTAATCTCCTTCCTTCTGCTAACTCTAGGCTTATTTTATTCTTTTTCTAGTTCCCTGAGGTGTAAAATTAGGTTGTTCTTTCTAAACGTGGCAATTTTTTTTTTTGCTATCAACTTTCCTCTTAGACTGTTTTTGCTGTATCTTATGAGTTTTTGGTATGTAGTGTTTTCATTTTCATTTGTTTCAAGGTATTTTTTGTATTTCCTTGTTTTTTTTAGAAGTTTGCGGTTTAATTTCCACGTATTTGTAAATTTCCCAGTTTTTTGCTACCTATTGATTTCTAGTTTTATACCACTATGGTCAAAAAAGACACTTAATATGATTTTATTCTTTTTACATTTACTGACACGTTTACATTTACCTATCATATGATCTGTCCTGGAGAATGTTCTGCATGTGCTTGAGGAAATGTATGTGCTGCTGCTGTTGGATAAAACGATCTGTATGTGTCTGTTAGATCCATGTAATCTAAACTATGGTTCATGTTTAATGATGATCTATCCATTGATGAAAATGTGGTATTGTACTGTTGTGTATTTCTTCCTTCAGTTCTGTTAGTATTTGCTTAATGTATTAGGTGCACTCACGTTGGATGTATATGTATTTATAATTGTTATATTTTCTTGAAGAATGGACCCTTTTACTATTATATAATGACCTCTTTATCTCTTGCTGCAGTTTTTGGCTTGAAGTCTATTTTTTTCTGATATAAATATAGCTATGCTTCCTTTCTTTTGCTTTTCATTGTCATGGAATATTTTTCTCTATCCTTTTCCTTTGAGCCCATGTGTATTCTTAAAGCTAGAACTAATCTCTTATAGGCAGCATATAGTTGGGCCTTCTTTTTCTTTTTATCTACTCTATGCCTTTTGGTTGGAGAATTTTATTATCTTCCTTGCTATTTCATGCTGTGGCCAATATTGGTAGCCCTGGTCCTTCCTTATTCCAAGCTGAATACATCTCAGTTTTGCTGGTCAGGCAGTCTGGTAAAACTAAAGTGGATTCCTCATGTAGTACACTGAAAAGATGGGGAAGTTGGCCACTCCAGCCTCCTCTTCCATTCCTGGTGTGGGGAGCTCTTTCCAGCCAGGGAGTTCCTTTTTGGTGCTTAGCAGTGTGGGTCTGGGGGGTTGGATGAGGCCGACAAATGAAGCTGCCCTTTCCTCCCTTTTTGTGCAGCTATTCTTAGTTTTTTGTTCCACTATTTTGCTGAAGTTTTTTTTTTTAAATGGACTTCTGTGTTCCCCCAGAGCTATTTTTGTGTGTGGATAGTTGTCTAATTGCTGATCTTTGGGGAGAATGGAGACTTGAGTCTCTTACTGGACCATGTTGATGATATCCCAAACAGCTTCATCTTAATACTGAAAATCAGGGATTCTATGTAAGCACCAAACACTAATTGCTTCACTTTCCCCCCCTTAACTCTTATTTTTTTCTGAATTGATCATTTGAAGCAATATTAAGATAAGACAACCAACAGTGAATTTGGAGTCTGCGATTAAGTTGTGGCTAGGTTTCTGAAGAGCTTTATGACAAGGAGCCAAATGAACACATTCATCTGGAAGGCAGATTTCTCACCTGTAAACTGGGGATGTTCACAGTCACTTCATGGGGATGCTGGGGTGGGGAGGGGGAAGAGGAGGGGGAGGGGGATGCTGGGGTGGCCAGTGAGAAGACATGTGTTGGTCACATGCAACTGCAAAGTGCTGTGCCAGTGAAAAGTTGTGTTCTTGTTATACCTACCTATGTAAGTGTGGGTACATTTTTTTCTTTAGAGATGTTTTAGATGAATTGCTCAAAACCATTTATTCAATTTTTGAATGGTGATTCACCACGTCGCAACTCTCTCTAGGAAATAGTAGCCATTTTGTTCCAGGAGAATATCTCATACCTTTCTGTAGCTATTGGAGCAACTCTCTTGAGGTTTGACAGGAGGAACTGGCTCAGGGGTCTGACGGCACTGCCAAGGCAAGTAGTCAGGCAGGTTTGTGGTACCAAGGGACTTGTGAGTTCTTGTTACTGGGCCTCTTCTTATTGAACAGTCATTGTTCCTCTATCACAGTCAGCACACAGCCCTGCCAGCAGGTTGCTTTTCAGAATGAACCTGCCCTGAGGAAACACTTCCACACAGTGCCAAACCTGGCCACTCTCAGGCAATGGGGAAATCCATCATGGCCTCTGAGAATGGATCCTGTCAGCCATGACCCCCTGATGGCATCCCTTTGGGAGTATTTCTTTGAAGCCTGTGAGTCAAAAAAGCAAAGACTCCTCCATGTCGCCACATGCCCTCCTTACCTTCTACAGTAACTGAATCTTTCCAAATATTTTTGTCAGGGCTTTTCTGACAATATCAACCATAGCAGAAATAACCAGAGGCGTTAGTGTCACCCTAGGTAATCTTAAATTAAGTACTTCTTAGACTGTACCTGGGCCATGGTTTAGATTTATTTTACATAGATTTATAGACATTAAAATAAAAATAGGAGAGATCAACATGCCACAGAATGTACCAGGGGACAGCTGACCCAGAAAGAAGAATTCCAGATACCCTTTCCTTTGTTGGGTCTCATGTTTACTACCTAGAAATCATGAAAATGCATCTCAGCTTCCATCCTTTTTAAGATACTACTTTTCTTCCTTGTTATCTCATCATTATTTTCTCTTGTTCTTTATTCTCATCTCTCTTCTGTTTTGGCTTTTTAAATTGATAAATTGTTTTGTTATTTATGTTCCTTTTCTTTTCCTTATTTGCATTGTGAAATTCAACACTATTTCGCCTTCATTGTGCTTTGGTCTCTGGTTGTGTGGTGACTTCAGTGAGGTTAAGAAAAAGTTTGCTGTGTATGTATGTGTGTGTTGGGCTGCATAGCAACATAACATACTTCTGTGTTTACCTGTCAAAGTGCACTCAACAAAGTATAGGGAAGGAAAATAGAGCAGAAAACACTGGGAGAGCAAATAATTAATTGTTCGCTAATAAAAGGTTGAGTCATAAGCAAAAGGGAAGAGATTGCTCTAGAGAATCAGTGCAATAATTAGGTCCAGGGAGGCAGAAAGTCTGATCCAGATGGTGAGAGCTCCAGGGGAGGGCAAGTCATGCATCAGGGAGAGATAATAGCGGGAGGAAGAAGGATATGAAACAGGCTGGTATCCAACAATTGTATGCCAAGAGGGTAGGAATGTAAGAGGAAATACTTCCACACAATTCCTAAACATAACTGTTCCCAGGTAAGTGGGGGAAATCCTTAATAAAAATAAGCAGCTGTAAGAGGGGCTGGGGTACTGGTCCTATTTAGATAATTTTCTGAACTATATTTCTACAGATTTCTGTATCTTTGCTAGATTTATTTCAGGTGCCTTGGTCTTGTTCCAGCTGACTATTTTGTAAGCTATTTGAGGTCAGGGATCATGCTTTGTTTTCTTCCAAAGCCCGTAGCATAGTGCTGAGATCATGGTAGGAGTTCATAAGTCCTTGCTAACAGATTTAGTAATGAATACTTACTAATGGAAAAGGGGAAAAGTCAAATATACCCTTTGAAATGGGCCCAAGTTATTTTTTAATTTTTCTTTTTTTTTTTTTTTTACTTTGGTGTCTCATAATTACTTTCTTTTTATGTTTTTCATTTAATCTTTTTTTGGCCAAAATAATGTGTTTATTTTTTGATTTAATCTTTATTGTGTTTTTTTTCCATTACCTTTTAGTCCCCTTATACCCTCTTCCCCTCAGAGATAACCACGTTGTTGTCCATGTCCACGAGTCCTTTTTCCTTTTTGCTCAGTCCCTCCACCCCGTAACCTTACCTTCCCCCACTAGCTGTCATCTGCTCTCCATCTATAAGTCTGTCTCTGTTTTACTTGTTAGTTCGGTTTGCTTATTAGATCCCACATATGACTGGAATCATATGGTATTTGTCTTTCTCTGACGGCTTATTTCATTTAGCATAATGTTCTCCATGTCCATCCATACTGTTGCAAAGGGTAAAATTTTCTTCTTTTATACAGCTAAGAAGAATTCCATTGTATAAATGTCCCATAGTTGTTTTATCCACTCATCTATTGGTGAACACTTGAGCCTAAGTTGTTTACAGGTTCCCGAGAGCCTCCTTGCTACTGGAAACAAAGAGAAAAATCAGAAAAGTAAGTCCATAGGCACCTTGCTACCTCGAGAGAACCCACGTCCTGCGGGAGAGACAGTCACACCTGGCACATTCACAGAGGCAGACAAAATGAGGTAGGGAAATGGCCCTATTAGTTGGGGTGAACCAAACCCACCTGCTGTGTGGAAAGAACTCCATCTCCACATGTTCCAATCCAAATATCAGTTAACAGACTGTTTCCCAATGACTGGTACTTGATATGCTGGTTATTAGGGAATCATTTTTGCATGTCAGAACTTTCCAGGAATCTCGAATGGCCAATTCAAATATGCCATTCAATGGTTTCTTATTTATCTCCACCTCCACTGCATACATGTTGAGCTAAATGTTTCAGAACATAACAGACATTCTTGTTCAGAATAGCCCAAAATAGCTAGATTCACCTGTACCTCTCTGGGTGCTCAATGTATCTATTTATATTTTAAAATGTATGTGGAAAGTGCTTGATTTTTACATTGCTTTTTCCTGACTGTCAGCAACTTTTTTGACCTTAAATTAATTCAGCCAACTAACCTAAACTTCAAGTTTAGTTCTGTTCATCACCACATTTCAGGTGCTCAGTCTTATCATCTTATTTCCATTATTAAAAAATTCCCCAGGAAGAGTATGATAAAACCCTCTTAGAAGCCATGTGTAGAGCTGGATATTTTGTTTTGGTATGCAGAAATATTGCAGACAATGCTTGAATGAGCAGAGACAATGATAACACTCACGTGCCAGATACCTTGTTCAAGTTTGACTTGCCTAAAACAAACATTGTTAAGCATCAGCAAGGATGAAGCTCCCATCTTTTCTGATACTTCATTGGCTCAGTAAACCAAGATATTTTGAATGAATACCTCTTCTTCTCTCAAATGGTTCCCTAGCGAAGTGCAGGCTCTGAGGACTAAACTGATTAAGTGGAAAATAAATGATTGCTTAAGGCTCATTGAAAAAGGAGTGCTGCAAAGTTTCAACTCTGGGAGATGGTCTGAGATGATGGCATTCCATGGAAATCCTGAAGGTGTCTTCCTGGTATTAGGGATTTTTTTTTGTTTGTTTGATATCTTATGAAAAAGCTTAAGCCATATAATTAGAGATATTTTTCAGGATAGCTGACTTAAAATGGTCATATACTGACCAGTTTAGCTTTGACTGGTTGAAGATGGGAAGCTATTAAAAGTGAAGAATAAGCCCTGGCTGATGTGGCTCAGTGAGTTGAATGCCAGCTTGTGAACCAAAGGGTCATGGGTTCCATTCCCAGTCAGGGCACATGCAAGAGGCAAGGGGTTGTGTGAGAGGCAACCACACATTGGTGTTTCTCTTCTCTCTTTCTCCCCCCCTTTCTTTCTGTCTAAAAATAAATAAATGCAATCTTTAAAAAAAAGTGAAGAATATATAAATTGAGTGATCTTTTGTTGGAGGACAAAGAAATATCTGCCAGTGTCTAGTCTAGTTTATTTATTGACTCCTATGTCTTTTTTCCTGCTAACTGCCTCCACTTGGCTCTGGTCTCTTCTCTCTTTCTGCTGGTCCAAGTGCCATGCATCCTTTAAGGCCAGCTCAAATCTCTCCTTCTCTAAAACCTTCTCCTATATCATCCCCAGATGTGCTTGTACTTCTGTTTTAAACACTTATAGCCCTTTAATCCTTAGTATTCATCCAGAACTTGGCCTTTATGACATCATATTGTATAATTGATTACATACATACAGGGTGTGGCAAAAGTAGGTTTATGGTGGTGTATACATGAAAAAGAATTTATTCTTGTATTATTTATTAATTATTGTATTATTTTCCATATGAACAATTCTAACCTTATGTTCACCCTATCTTGTACATAGTAATGTGCTCAACTCTTAAGTGTGGGTGATTATATCCAGATGAAGATATGAAACACTTCCATTTCCATCCCCTATCAAGGTATCAGCTCTGTTTTCATGGTAGTTTTATTCCAGTATGAATTGTAAATGCTCTAGGGGCAGAGATCACATATCATTTAGGGATATGGCAGGAGGTAGATGGCATAGTCAGAGAGGTTCAAATAAAATAATTTAACGAAGGGCCCAGCACAAAAGTTTGGGACTCAAGGAGGAATCATGAGAGCCCCAGAGACTGGCAACAGTTAGAAATGATTGCCAGCCCCAGGTATGAAGGAGAGGGGACTTGTGCTTGTGAAGTCCTGGTGGGAGCTCGGACCTCACTGAAGAGAAATGGACCCTGGCCAGCAACTGTAGCCTATAGGATGGCAGCTACTGCCTAAACCCTGCCCGGGCGGGGAGAGAACTTAAAGGCCCTGATTTCTGCTCAGGCAGTCCTTTGACCTCTTGCCAGTGCCTTCCGCTGGCCAAACCTGACTGTAAACCAGAGGGTAAGGGGCCCCACCCAGGGATGCAGTCTACAGAGACCACTTCCCCATGAGCCAAGCATGGCAGAGAAAGGTGAAGAATGGATTTGGGGATAGAGGAGACAAAGACGATAACCAGGAAGGTACGGTACTCCTTGTATGTCTGTGTCCACTATAGCCACTTCGTATATTGTTTTGTGCAGCAGGAACAATCCATTTGTTGCTTGTTGCTTGAACTACTTTATAGACAGGCAATTGCTTTTATTGAAAACTCTGTGTCAGCAATAACATCTGCCCAATTCCTTAAAAGAAATGGGAGCTGGCAGTGGTGAATTCAAGTTCTTTTTGGAATCATCAGATTCACAAAATGAAAAAGGTGAGAGAAAGGCTCTTCTCTAAAACCATGCTACTGATTCAGGGTTTTAGACACACCTAGCAACTTACAGTTTCAACAGAGCTTTTGTGCCACCTTGTTAAGATTACTGAAGTTTTTCACAAGTCATTAAACACTTGGTGATGTGATTTGTTGTATTAGTTTTCTTTTTAGTGCAGCTAAATGAAAAGCTGAAAACACGTTTGATATAACATTTGGTGGGTAAATTTCATGACATATATTTGTTAGTGTTGATTAGCTTGTAGTGCCCCACTGTTGTAATAGTGGGACACACGGCCCCAGGCTTACTGTGGGGTTTTAGTGGGGAAGGCTTTAACTTCTCTTGGTGTCTACAAAATAAGGACCATACCATCATTTAATGAAAATTCTTTCTTGTAGAATTTATGTTCATCTTCAAAAGATGTTTTTCACCCATGTTATAGAAAAGTAAATCTTCTCCTGACCCTATACTGAATCAATATTTACTAAAGAACATTAAGTGATGCCACTTTGTCCAAAATATAAACTCTTGGCAAACTTCAACATGCTTTGGAAGCAGAGAGAAAGGGCTGTTGGAGGCTTCTGTTTAGTTTCAAGAGAAAGCAAACTAATCAGAATCCTGGAAGATTATCCCACCCAGGAGTCCTGCCAAGCCAAGGTGAAGCGTTTGCAAATCTGGGCTCTCTTATGTCTTATTTCCTATTCACTTGTTCCAAGGAAATCCAACACGTCAGGAGGCTGGGAGATAATGACTGTCCCTGGAGTATGTTGAGCTGATTTTCATGATGTCTCAACTGAAGCGACTGGTTGAGAAAGGAGCCAGACAGCAACTTTACACTTAACCTTGTGGAGGGACAGCTCGTGCTTGTCCCTGCAGTGCACTGGGATGCTTTGCTTGACCTGTCACTGCCCTCACACAGCTTTCATGCATAGCTTCTGTTTGCTGCTGTGAGCCACAGGTTAGCTTTGTTCACTTCATCATAGCCCTCTTAAAAAGGTGACTTCCTCTGCTGCGTGAGTTGTCTCCCTGCCTTCAGAAATCTTCCCATCATTTCTCTGCTTGCTCTGATCTTAACCCATGCTCTGACTTCTGCTCCCCTCTGTGGCTGTGAGCTCTTGTAATTTGCTTGTACCTACTTCCCTGGGTCAGCTTTGGCCTTTGCCTTGGACACAGTCCTCCTGTTTCCCATTCTGTTCTATGCAGTTAGAAAAGCTTCCATGTCTTATTCTACCTGGACCCTCACTAAGAAAAGAGCATAAGAAAAACTTTCTTTTAAATCACTGCAAACTATTTTCTTGGCTTAATTTAGGAGAAAATTTTTAGTTTTGCCAACAGAGATTGATACGTCTGTTGTGGTAGCTGATATGCTGAAGAATTTCTGGATTCTTAGCTTTAAATGGAATTTAACTGAGAGAAGGATGGAAGGAAGGAGGGAGGAGGGATGGGGGTTGGAGAAAGAGAGAGAGAAAAAGAATTCCTACTGGTGATGCAACAAGTAGAGAACATTATATACTCTTTCCAGCTCAACATGTTTCTGGGTTCTATTGTTTGGCTCAGTGAATGTAAACAATGAAATGATAATCTAAGGAAAACCCAAGGAGGCAGACACCCTTGGAAAATATATATGCTTTTAAACAACTGTAAGCAAATAAATATGCTTTTAAACTCTGCCATAGTTTCCCTGCATTACTGCAAATAAATGATACAGTTGACTCTATAGTTAGGTGCACGGTAGCTGATAATTTCCCTCCCCATCCTCCCCCAGCCCCACCACCCCATGCTGTTCTCACAGGACTTGGAGACAAAGTCAGGTTAAATTGGTAATGATTATGCAAAACATTTCTTTTGTAGGTGGTTGTAATAGATATTGAATGGTTTGTATAATCATTACTAATAAAATAATTTCCAAATCTTCAAAAGATGTGAGGATCCTAACGAGGATGAATTAAAACAAACAAAAAATGATTGGAGTAACTGAGGCCTGTAATACCATCAGTTGTATCTTTGTCTGACATCTGTATGGGTGACAGACTCTGAGCCCTCTCCCCTTTGTATATTGGGATCTAATGAATAGCGACTAGGGGAGAGGGCACCGTAAGGATGGTGACTGGCAACAAATATATCCTTGGAGTGGAGAAGGAAAGTTGATTAGGCTTCCATGGCATCATAACATCCATGTCGTCTGTTCCATTTCTAAAACTGCCAGGAAGGTTTCTGATCAATAATTTGATTTCCTCCGTAGCTCTACCTACCAGAAGGGAATGTGCAGACAGTTGGCCCAGCTCCTGGGCCAAGCCCTGCCTTCAGATCTAAATTAATTAACTGGCATTCTGATTTAGTAAATCCAACTCTGGGTTTGCTTTGTATGAATCTGACATCAGAGACATATCATCTCTGGACAAGGTTAAAAATTAGGCAATGGGATCCAGGAAAAGATTTTTTTGGGGGGGGGGGCAGGGGGGCATAGACATATGTGTATTTACATAAGAAAAAAGCTTATGGATTTTTTCCTTGGAATTCTCAAAGGGGATGTGATACTGAAAATTGGGGCTCCATGACTTAACGTAAGAAATGAGAGACCGCCCCTGGGCCCCTGTGACCCTCTCCAACACTGACGGGAGAGCCTCTGCCTAAAGCCATCAGTGGCTCTATTGCTGCATCCTTTAGTGAAGGCCAGTTGTACCCTTCTGGGTGCCCAAAGGGCTCGACTTAGACTTTTAAAGGAATTAAATAATTTCATTGCCCTTGGGACAACATTTTACAAAACTGGCCCCACAAATGCAGAGATTTCCTCTAGTGTGTTATGAGCTTGTGTTAAGAGTAAACTTGAGAAAAGAGACAGAAAGAGGCAGGAGAGAATGGGGTAGAAAAACCAAACTCTAAGTTGGACAGGGAAAGAGAGTCCATTTCATTTCTGTGACATTATTTTGCTCTATAGCTTTAAGAAACTAGCAATGACATAGGCATTTTAATTTATGATTTTATTTTCTTAGCATCATAGGACAAACCAGTATTCTCTGTCTTAGAAAAATTATTGTTCTGTACCAGATATAAACAGGTATTTCCCCAATATTATAGCACAAAGGGGAAATCCTCAAATGTAAGTTCTAGTGCTAGTAACAACAAAAGAACAGTGAGATTCAAAAGCAAAGGAAAAAAGAAACTTAAAATTCTTTAAAAAATTTTTTCTCCTGAGGCTATATATGCTCAGTGATTTCAGAGAAAGGGATGGGGGAGAGGCATCGATGTGAGAGAGAAACAGCAACAGTGGCTTCCCCGTTGCTGCGCACCCGACCGGGGACTGAAACTGCAACCGTTCCATGTGCAGGACCGTGCTCCAACCAGCTGAGCCACGGACAGGGTTAAGATGATTATTATTATTTTTAATACTTGTAAAAAGCAGTGCTGTTGTCAGAGGGTAGTTAGGAATCGTATTAAATGCTTCTGGCCCATAAGAACAAACATTAGTAATAATTTCTTTGAAAAACAACTTGAGATTGACAGAGACATTATAAAGTAGGTTGGTCAAGAGACACTGGTAGCAAGTCTAGGCAGTTCTGGTGCGCTGAGCAGTCTTCACTGAGAAGGGGTGAGCTTGGCTCGTGGAGGAGCCGGGAAGCAGCAAGTGGTCCGGAATGGCAGCGGGGAGCAGGGAAGCCACACCTGAGGCTTCACTTCCCAGCTCACCCACTGGTGCGCATGTGCGCAGTGATTCATTTTTCAAACAGCCCCAGTAGCTTCCAGGCTAAAAGACCACGACATTTTCCTGGAACAATATAAAAAATGACCAGGCTCACAGCAACAGGGTCTCAGCCAGCGATCCAGGACATTTTTCCTTCTTTGGAAGCAATTCAAATTCTGAGCGGTTATATGGATTTCTGAATGGATACATTTATAAGATAAACGAGTGAAAAATGTCCTCCTAAACGAAGTATGTGTGAGATGTTAGTGATTTAAAAAAAAAATTGAATGATAATCTTTCACTGTGTAAATAAAAACATCCACAGACTTTTAACCCTCTCCAGTCTAATTCAAGGTTTTGGAACAATGAAAAGGTACCACAGGGAATAGTGAAATCTGTGAGATTATGGTCACTTAGACTTTTGTTTGTTTGTTTTTAAAAATCCCCTGAGGGGTCAGGGGTCATTTCCTCCTTATGGTTTCTTCAGGTTTAGATTGCTGCTTCCCCTGTGAGGCAGTGTGAAAAAGTGAACTGTGGAATAATGAGTCTTTTCAAGTCAAAAGCAAACAATTCCACCTTAAAATAGCAGAACTCACCTTAAACTGGCTTTTGGCGGTCTGCCAGACAAAGGCAGGCAAGCTGCACTTTAATCAAAAGGATGTGTGTATTCTTTATGCAGGCTGTGGAAGGAACAGCTAGGAAGAAACTTTTTATTGATTCTTTTCACTTTCTTCTTCTGTTCACCCCTCCCCCAACCCTTTCTAACAAACACAGTTAAAATTTACTGGCAGACCACTTTATTTCCTCTTTTCTGGAACCTGTTGGAATAGAAACTTCTCCCTTTCCAAGGGCCCCCTCATTTGGAAGCATCCTAGCAGGGCTACCAGATGCACCCTGATACTGCTTTTACCTCGGCTGAGAAGATCCCCTGAGAAAAGGGAACTGTGAAATAAGCTGAGCAGAATGAGGTGCTGCTGTTTTACTGGAGGCGGGATGAAGGCAGCCCAGTTTCGGTCCAGGGATTTCTATCGCTCTGGTTTGAGAGATACAGATACAGAATACTGCACACGGCCCTAGCCCTCAGCGATGGCAGTTCTGACAGGAGCTATAGAGGGTGGCTGTAATGGTACATAATTTTTACTGCTGAACCAAGTGAGGAGGGACTTGTGGGAGGCATCAGAGTTGGGCTCATAGGCAGGCGTGGGTAGGAATCAGTAATGCTAGCAAACATCTTTGTGGACAGAGAACTACAAAGGGACAGTATAGACATCATGTTATGAGCATTAAAAATAATCTCCATAAGTTTTAGGGACCAAAAAGTACAAGAGGAACAATCTATCGCCTTAACAGACATAACAAACCTCTTTATATATGTGAAAGCAGAAATGCACATTGAGGACTTGGGCAATACCAACTTCAGACATGTTTTGTTTGGCCATAATAGCATCTTTTAACAAGTTTTTCAATGAGTGCTAACATTTGACATTTAGGAGTTACCACATAAATCCAGCATTTTGGCTTCTCTTGAAAGATTGGATATCTGGCACGTGGGGTGTGTATTTTAAAATGAAAATGGTTAGCTGGCTCTGGATGTCAGGTGCCCCATTAGATGAGACAAATGCTTAGCTGGTTCCATAAGCCCCAGTCTTCCTGCTTAGGAGAACTGCCTGGCCTGGGTAGGCGGCTGAGTTCAAGTCCCCAAAGCAAATGAAGAGTACTCCAATTAGCAAGTGGCTCCTGAGAATCTGCACCTCTACCTATGTGCAGATTCTAGTATGATACTTTCCAGCCAAAAACTTTCTGCAGCTCTCTGTTGCCAACACAGTAAGGTTCAAATTCTTCGGCTTGGAATGAAATCTGCCAACTTTTTGCATCATTCACTAACTCTGGGTTCTCTTCCTACACTCTTCTCACACATAGGAGAGTGCCCTGTCTTCTCACCTTGCTGCTTTGTTATTTCTCATTGGTCCCCACACCCCTTCCTCTGAGCTGATGCTGCTGATCATCTGAGATCCTCCCATCTTCCACCTACCTGGCTGTGGAAGTCCTCCCCGTCTGCAAGGCCCAACTCAAGCCTCCTCCATCTAAAACAGTGCTTCTCAAATTCTCTGTGAGGAAAGGCCAGTTTCCTTCCCTCTTCCTTCTTTCATTTCCTTTTTTAATTACCAATGTGTGGAGAAACATATAAAACACAAGTTGTAATTTTTTATTAGACTCTGCAGACATAATTTTTACTTTGTCAATTGCTATAAACTTTTCTGCATGCTTACTCTCAATTTCTGAATTTATCTCATATGTAACCAACACCATCCTTGAGCCACCCATTTCCTTAGAGCTTTTGGATGAGTTCGTCTCTTTGTTACCTGCATTCACAAGGAACTGTGTCTGTACCTTCACCACAGCAGGTAGTATCAGAGCTCTTGAGCTCTCTGCTTATTTCATTTTAACTTCAAGAGCTCAAGAGCTCTGTGGAACCTGTCCCACTAATTTTTACCCCCTGGACCTATTTGCAAATGGAAGGAGCTCAGTACATGTTGAATTTCAGAGGTGTTGTCCAGAGGTGTTGGAGGTAGAGTGAGAGGATTTGGAATTGTGGAGCCTCTAAGGAGCTTATGACCATGTGAATAGAAGACTAGCCTGCATGAAGCCATAGTAAATAACACGCAGTAAGTAAGTCCTGAAGTTTGTGATACATCTCATGAAAATGGTATAGGTAAATAGAAAACAGGGTGCTCAGTGAAAGCTGGACTGGTCTTAAAAGATTTCAACTAGAACTTGAGAGATATCTTTCCATTTAGATGGCAGCCCTGAGTGGTGGCTTATCTGGAAAGGTGCTTTGTGCTTCTGATTACTCCTCTTTAAAGCAAGGGGTTGGATTAGAGGATCACCCTGGTCTCTATTATTGTATGATTCCCAAACACAAGTGCCAACATGGTTCACTCACAAGGCATAGGATTGGTAGACAGTATAATGCACGTGTCCTTTCATTTTTTTCTCCCAGTATGCCATTAGGTGAAAACCCAACTTTGACCCATTTCTTTATAACAGATCTTGAAATAACACCAGTGACAATGCAGACCCGAATTTATCACCCACTCATGTTAATTAATGTTCACTCTAATCAACTGCAGTGAAAATGTCATAGGAATTAAATTCCTGAGAGTTTGTGATGATGACATGTGACTAGTTATGTCTTTGGTCATTCCTATATTTCTCTTCATTTTATGCCAAAGAGATAGGGGGTTTTGTAGCATAGGCCTGAGGGTTTCCTGCGGGCTCTGTATAGCACCAGTCAACCTAGTGAGTCTTTTGTTTTGTTCCTCGTTTGACCTCCTTCCAGGTCCGGTGAACCCAGTTCCCTGCAATGGCTGTGTGCGATACCTCCTTTTCTCCCTTGGCTGCAGCCCGGGAAAATGGGGCCACACTTTCACTTCACACCAACTACTGCATTATCATATTTTTGAGGATGTTGGCCAGAGGAATGGGCAGGCTAGTCAGTAGGCTGGGGAGCTAGAAATGTGTGTTTATTGTTCTCTTCCCTCTCTTCCCCATGAGTATTATTAGAGCTGGTGTAGAAAGGAAGAGTAATACATGGCTGTCCCTTTTGGGAGACTGAGAGCCTGGAAGGGGTGAGAGTCTGAGGAAGAAATGTTTGCATAGGCATTTGATAATCATAATAAAGAGACCATTAGAAGCTCATTGATTAAAAAGCTACTGCAGATTTCAGTGACAACTTAGATACTTAGGTATTTTTGAAGGGAGAGCCAAAACAGACAAATACATTAAGTGCTTATCACTTATGATGGGCATTGGAACCGAAGCACTTGGTGTGAAAGGAAATCAAATTAATTTCTCCACTGTCAATGTGTGTTGTGAAGCTACAAAATACTATGTAAATAAGTTTTTGCACTGTTTTCAATGCATAAAGATTTATCTTAGACTTAGTAAATGTTTATTTTTAACACATGAAGTATGATTGCAAATCATTCTATCAAAGAAGCTAATATACCCTGGAATACATACATTCTCATAAATCTATGAAATGAGGTATGTGCTTTATTTAATGGTCCTGGTCCTATACTGGTGACCTAATATATGACAGTCACTTGAGCCAATAATGATAGTGTAATCAATAATATACTTTTTTGACACCATGGTTCACATGCTGTTCTTACATGGCATTAATTTATTTTACCTTTATAAGTAGTATTTGTTATAATCCCCATTTTACAGATGAGGAAACTAAGGTATAGATGAGTGGTATCTTAGACTTGGTTGAGTAGTGGAGCTACACGTTTCCACAAAATTGTATGAAAGTGCAGGAGGAAATCTAGTAGTACTTTAGTGAAGAAGCGATACCTGACTTGGGTTGTGAGAACTAAGTAGGAGTTGTCTTAGACAAAGGATGTAGTAAAGTATATTGAAATGACGTCATTGTCACTTTTCCACTATATATTTTAAAATTGCCTTCAATGTACGTAGCACATTTTTTAATATTCCCAATTGTGGCAAATCTTTGAATTGAAAGGTATATCTGAATATTAGAAACCATGAAATATCATTCAGATATAAGTTTGGTAAATGAAACCAATCATTTTTTTAGTATTGGCAAATGACTTTAAAAATACTAAGTTTTTACATGTGATTTATATGTAAATAGGCTCTAATAAAAATTCCAAAAACATTTAGAAAACATTTTGAGCATAGCTTATAATTAGAAGCCTACATAATAGGAATATGAATCTACATATGCAGAGAGGAAACCCACTTCATTTCTTAAATAGAATGTGTGTCAGACAGACTTGTGTGTATATGATTCTGTTATTTTACTCTGCATTAGAGGTGCCGTGTATTCCCCTCTAAGCTGTGAGGTCCCTGTACGCTGTCATCCTGTATCCTCAGAAGCTGGCTCAGTGCCTTTGGAGAAGTAATTTCTCAGTAAATGCTTACTTAAATGAAATGAATTAAATAACTGGATTGTGATCTTGATGCAATGGGATTAATATAATAGTAGCAAAGAGACGATTGCTCTTTATAAACACCCTTCATGGGCAAAATGGGAATGTGTTTACGAGGCTGAATAATTCAGATTCTTGTTCCCACATTGGTTTTGATTAGTGGATAGCTCTTCTACACTACTAGATTTCATGGGTTTAACCTGTTCCTGGTAAAGTTAATTTAAGGAGAAGTTGCCTTGAGACAATTCAGATGGGAATGATTAATTACAGCATATAAAGTGAACTGACTCTACAGAACTGTGAGATCATGTGCAACTCAATTTTACCATGTGGGCAAGAAATGTGTTCTCATGATGACTTTTGGTTTAAGGGTTCAAGTGGATTTTAACATGACCCAGGATGGAAATGAGCAGGTAGAGCTTTTCAGGCAATAAGGCGCTAAATGAAGCACAATGCTATCCAATTTCCTCCACTTTGTCCAAACCCCATGTACCCTTTCAGACTTAGCTGTCATTCTGCCTTCTCCCTGAAATCTGTCCTTGCCTCTTGCTTGTGGGCAGAGTACTTACTTTATCCTACTTGACCTATGGTGTGTAATGTTTTCCATCTTAACTTTTTTTTCCCTATATCTCCTCTCCCTGCGTACCACCATATATTATGCCCCATGAGAGCAGAGTCTATGCGTCTTCATCTGCTTTTTCACATGGTGACTGATCAAAGCACCTTCTTCATAGTGGGTTTTCAATACATGGTTGTTGAAAAACAAATGAATGATACAACCATGGCAACGCAAAGGGGTGATATCTCCCTCCTAAGATATAGGAGACAGGCAGATTTTTGCTTCATGAACACACAGCCATGCACGTCTATAACTAGAAAGAATATAGGTTTATTTTTGTTGTGTTTTTATTTAGTCAAGGCCTCTAATCCACCACACTGATTCCTCGTGCACAGATGGAACCTTATGATGCATACAAGTCTCTGGAGGAAATAATTTTTGTTTAAACTTTGCCTTAGAAACTTCAAGGGAATCCAGAACAGTATTTCTTTAATGATCTGGCTGTATTATATTACCGATTGCCAAGCCGAAAAATGTTTGGCAGTACTTTTGGCTTCTGAGGTTTTGGACGTCTTCCAGGTAATCTGCCTCAGAATTTTGAAATACAAATAAATGAGTTTCAGTTTAAACTTTTTTTTTTTTGAATCTGAGCTGCCAGACCCTTATTTCCCTCCCATCTGAACATTTTGGTACAGAAATACCAACCAAGCAGAAAGAAGATAGTCAACATTTTCAGAGGTTATTAATGGCCTTGGTGTTGAGAAGGACAATATGAAAGTGAATAGTTTAAAACTTTGTTTCTTAATAGTAACTGACTTCTGGCTCTTGGCATTTATTTCCCAGGATGTTTTCCCTGATTTTTATTTGATCCTGCGAGAAGGAAGATTCTGAATGTTCCTTTGTTAGAAACGTTACACACTTAGCTTTGTTTTACTTTTCTTGTGTGGGAGCCAAGTATTTTTCAAGTCACTCAACATTCTACTGAGGCATGCTAGTCACTGAATGTGATTATAAAGCACAGTTTAACATGCATTAAAGAGAGACATGACTGGAAGTTTCGGGTGCCCTGAGCACCACACCTAATAATGAAGGCATGGTAATTTGGATGGGTGATATAACTTCAGTCATCTCTATAAACCCCAGAGTGAGTTCCTGGTGAGTTCTGAGGGAAACAAAAATTTTAGTAAGAGGAAGATTAAGAAAGCATCTACTCCCCGCCACTCCACTCTCTTTCTCCTCGCACGTGCATGCCTATACTCAGTAGTGGACATGGTCTGTATGGTTCCTTGGTTGTAACCCATTTTTTGTGTCTGGGGACGCCTGGTAACCTAGCACTGGTAACCAAGTAAGTGTTCCAGAGGGTAGAGGCCAGCTGGGAGGTACAACAGCTCTTAATTTTAGGAAATTGCTCTTTCCAACCTTTCTACTAATGTTTTTTTTTTTTTTTTGATGATTACTATGCATTTACAATAGCAATATGGCCCCCAAATAAAATGTACACTGTGGCATTGAAGGCAAATAATATAAACTTCAAAATGTTCCTTCAAAGTTTCAGATTCAGTGAAGGTTCCCCCCCCCACCCCCAACTTTGGTTTGGGGGAAGACCAGCATTTCTCAGCATAGAATTCAAAGAAATCAGATTTAAATAATCCTTCTCACGTCAATACAATTTCAAATTACATGTTTTACTTAAAAACACTTGTCAGTCCATGTGGGAGGTTTTCATAGGAAAATGCGTATTTTTAGAGTTTCGTCTAACCTTTGTCCTTTAAGGTGACGCTGAGCCCGTCTCCTCTGTAAGCTCTCTTACAGGCTCTGTCTCTCAGCCCCACACTGCATGGGGCCTGGGCTGGCAGGATAGGTGGGCGAGCGCCCTGCTGCCTGGAAATGGCCCTGTCCTTTCCACTCTGACAGGTCTGAGACCCACTCAGCTTCGTTTCACCAGCGTTTTCTCTGACACTTCAGGATACAGAGTAACCCCTGGGAAAACTACATAAAGCAAAAAAATATTTCTTTCAGGGACTTATTCTCCCTTCTGTCTTCTTCCTGCCACCAAGCTCCCCTCAGCCCCCCTAAAAGGCACCATTGTTCTGGGGAAGAGCCTTCTCTCTAGAAAATTCATGGCTCTCGCTGCTCCCTTTACCTGCTGTCCCCATGCCCAGCCCATTCCTCAGTGCAGACGTAGCGTCAGATGGTGAAGTTATTGCTATGAAAACAGGGGGAGTTCACATGCATCCCATTCTTTCTGTGTGTCACACCCTTTGCTAAACCCAGTTGCTGACCTGTCTCATTTAATTACTACCTTGAAAGTTATGTAGAGTTTTTTTATTACAATTTTATTCACGAGGAGATGGAGGCACAGAGAGACAAAGGTCACCCAATGACTACATGGGACCCAGATTTGAATTTAGGCCCTAATCCAGATTTAGTAGCATTACAGCTGAGAGTGTATAGTGGCCAAATTGGAGAGAATTCAAGCATTAAAAAAGTGGCAATGAATGTATGAAACTCCACAGTCCATAATTACACTAAAAAGGAGAAAATCTCCCTAAACAAAACTCATTTTCCACCATTGGAAGTAATTATTTTATCAATTCCTTACTGTGATAATTGGCAATTAAAAGTAATTAAATATTTAACATGTCTTACCAGAAGAAACTATATTTCAGCATAACTGAACAGTCCCAACTGAGGAAGGAAGGCTTTTCCTTGGAGAAGAAGGTCGGCTCTGAATGTCAGTGGAATAATATGGTTGGAAAGCCACCTTTTAGCAGCCCTGATGAGATGATAATGTAAGCCCCAAATTTTAACAGATACTGAAACCACTGAGTAAAGGTTTGACAGGGACCATCAGCAACACAATTCCTCAGGTTACTTGCTGATTGACGGGGGTGGGACAGGGCCTTGCAGTAGAAGCACCTGGCTGTCATCACCTTGGCTCCTCGGGTGCACTTGACCTCACTGTTGATGGAATGGCCAGTTACTGTGAAGGTCAAGATGGGGTGGAATATGAAATAGCAGTACCATCTAGGAAGTACTCTGGGCAACAGTGAAGCTATTCATGGTTTAGATATAACTTCTACTTCACAGAGAATCCAAAAGCTAGAAGAACTACTCAACTAGCACCACGAGGAAGGGGGAAAATCATTCTGTAAAGATACCGACCTGGACTTTTCAACGATTGATACTGTGGTGTGAAAAGAGAGTGGGGAGGAGTTATTTTAGAGTTACATAATTAGAGAATGTCATCCGTGATACTTCAAAGGATATGCATTTGAACAAAACAATTGTGAGAAAGATTTGTGGAACAACTGGGGCATTTTGAATATTTTATATTGGCAAATTACTATTAAGTTTTGTCAGGTGTGATAATGGTATTGCAGTTAAATAAGAAAATAGCCTTATTTAGAGATGCATGTTGAAGGACTAGGGAGTGAGATATGAGGCCTGCAACTTAATTTATAATATTTCAACAAAAAACTTGAAGCAATAAAAAAAACAACAAAACAAAACAAAACTCGAAGCAAATATGAAATGCTAATAATTATTAAGTCTATAGATGTATATGTTCTTTCTACTGTAGTATTTTTGAATTTTTTTATAATTAAAAAACTATGAAAATTTTAGAAAAACTGGGTTAGTTTTGAGTCTGAGTGCCCAGGGTTCCAGTCCCAATTCTCCCACTTTGTGTAGGTTTCAGACAAGTCATTCATTCTGTGCTCTGATGTCTTCACTGGCAAAACAGCAACAATAACAGAATCAGCTTGGTAGGATGGTTATGGGGGTAAAATGAGTTAACACAGGTGAAGTGCTGAGAACAATGACTGGCATGTAGTAAGCTCTCAACAAATGTTAGCTGTAATTGCTCTGTGTAGGAGGAGTCGGACAGAATTTGCTTTCACTCCTGGCTCTTTTATTAGCAGTGTGGCCCAAGGCTGTTTGCTTAACCTCAGTACAATTCAGTTTTCATTTTTAAAATGGAGGTGATAATACTGCTAAGATTGTGATGGGATTAATCACATAATGCATATAAAATGGGAGCACATAGTGACCACTTAATACATTGTCAAACATCGTCAGTTTGACTATTAGTGCTGGCAGATAATAGCCATACTTGTTCAGAGGTCTCCAGTGCCTTACCGCAATGCGCGACTAATACTGGAATGTCCTGGCGCTGTAGTTACACAGGTAGAAAGCTGACCTATAAGCAAGGGGAGTGTGGGGAAGTCGTTTTGGTCTCCACTCAAGACAAATGTTGTGTTATGTGGGTGTTGCCACTCTGTGTCTTAGGTGGGGGTCTTGCAGCAGAAAAGCATCTCTGTTGGGACAGGGTGGAATGGAGCACCTAGGTCAGGCAAGTGGAAGGTCAGGGCTTTTTCAAGGACACAGAATGTGGCTAAGATCCGGAAGCAGGAAAAGAAAATGAACTAGAGAACCTGGCTCATGTTCGTTGATACTTTAACCTCTCTTAAGACTTTGAAGTAGTCCAGGAAAGTAAAAGCCCTTTCAACACACTCATCACTGATTACAGGTACTTGTGGTGTATGGAGAGGCAAATTTCTGTAGATGTTCTGTGAGGTTTTGGTCAGCACTAGTGTTTCTCAGAGTGGAACTTAATAAGCTCAGAGGATTTAGGGACTATCAGGTTTTTAATGTCATCACAGAAGATAGCATTTCTAACACTTGATTCTTATAGTTTTATAGATTGTCAATGACCTCCTTAGGGTAATAAGAAATTTATAATTTTCTTTTGTACTCTGAGATGCTGTCTTTTCCTCTTCCTTCTAAGCAGCTATCTTTTATTCCTATGTTAGATACCAAGGACTTATGGCCTGCCTCTCTCCCCATTATTGAATTCTGCTCACAGATAAATGTACTCCTAGGAATTTAAGAGGCAAAGGCCTGAAAACACATTAAAGCACATGCACAAGCAATGGGAAGTTAACAGTTAAGGGCCAACAAACTTGAAAAAATGAATCTCGTGCATTTTTATGGTTCCTGAGACAGGAATGTGTGCCCAGGTTCATCAACATCTTTGTTTTCATCTCCCCGGGCACACAGCAGCACTACAGTTTCTAGGTAAGGCTATTCAGCGGAGTTCTGCCCAATTGAATGGGAACCGAAGTGATATGTGCCACTTCCAGGAATCAATGGTTCATAAAAGCTGCCATGTGTGATCATCACTATTTTTTTGCTCTGCCTTTTTTCTCATCAGCTGGCTTGAAAGAGAGAACTTTAAGGGCCAATAGGATGGTAAAACCACAAGATCAAAGGTCTGTGGGTCCATGATTGGTGCTATGGAATTCAGCCCCCCAATGTTATCAAACATTGGGCGGTGGCGTGAGCCAAAAATAAAATTTGATTGTGTTAATATGCTATGATTTGGGGGTTGATCACTATAGACATTAAGCTACCTTGAATAATATAGTTCTTTTGACTTTTTTCCAGCTATTAAGTATAGCAGACCTTATTTACTTCTTAAATTACATATGTGAGGGTATTTTTATTATCAGGGAATTTTTACGTGAGAAAAACCAGAAAGCAACTTTCTTGGCAGTCAGTCCCTCTCCATGTAAACAGTACGATCAAGGCATTTGTTATCTCATTTAATCTGCACATTGACTCTGAAGGTCTTGCGAGATAAGGAAACTGAGACTCAGAGAGGCTGAGTAACTTGGACAAGGTCACACAACTAGTTTGCTTTGGATCCAGGATTTAAACTCACAATTTTCTGACCTTGAGGTTCTTGTTCTTTTCACTGCAGTGTACTCCTTTTTAAGAGCAGTCCTGAAAGACAGTGTATACAGAAGGAGTGTATAAGACTTTCTAGAGAGGTAGCAAAAGCTTGACAAAAATATAATAACTGGGCATCAGATCATACTTCAGAAAGTTTATAAGATGATAGGCCATAAAATGAAACAATGGGGGGCGGGGGGAGGAAAGAGGGTAATTATGAATCTAGACCACAAGATTGGGTTTCTAGGGTCCTAGGTTACTGTTAGATATCAGTGGCTCACTGGTTGTTTTCACAGAGCAGTTTTAGGAGCCCAAGATCAGTGTAAGATATACAGTGGGGAATTCTTTTCTAATTATAACTATACAGATCCCAAAAAATAAGCTTCAGACAGTGGACACAGAGTCATTCTAGTTATTCAGAAAAAACCAAGAATACCTCAAGACTTAAATGCTTGCCCATAATTTTATAACAGGTGAGAACAGAGGCTTGCCCCAGTGTTCCTTCTTTCCCAGGGCAGGGTTTATTCTCGTGTTCGGGATTCGGTGGATCATGAAGTCACTGCCACAGTTCTCCTGAGCGGGTCACCGTGGACCAGTGCCTATCAGAGTTGTCAGCAATAACAAAGGTGTCTCTGCTGAGGATCCAGGGCAGCAGAAGCAACGAAAATCACCCCAGAGGAGGAGAAAAGAAAAAAAATAGAAAAGCAAATGAAAGAGCAGGAGGAACAAAGAGGGAGAAAGAAAAAGATATACAGATAAAATGTTAATTTATCTAGAATGTTTGGAAATGTTTATGTTGGTTCACCGAAAGGAATCCTTCCTCTCATTCATTATTAAAAAATGCTTAAAATATCACATAACACTAAAGTTAAACTGAACATAATTAATTTTTTCTGTGATGGTTAAAGTCTTATGACTTTCAATTCCAATTATTATTGTGGATCTTTAAAAAATCTAGTTCTCTTGAGTCCAGATATATGGACTTAACTATGTGTATACCTAGTGTACCAAGGACAATTATTTTAGATGCCATTTGTTACCACCGATTGTCATGCCCTATCCTGCCTCACTTATTGCAATTTATTACTTCAACTTAAAAGAAAAACACATTTAAGTGAAAGAGAAAGCAGGAAATTCCAATGAATCAGCAACAGTTGAATGCTAACCTGTCTTTGGGATGGGAAAAAATGCTGTTACTGACACATCTTTCCCTTCGTCTTGACACAAATTAGGTAACTCTCTGACTTACTGTCTCTTTGTAAAATTTGGTGGGTGTGTGATAAATGTCTATGTAGTATATGAAGACGTTTGTAACAAAGAGTTATGATATGAAAAATGTCCTTTTCTCACAATAGAAAGAGTAACTCATGTTCTACATAATTTGCACCTATATATTTTGTCATAAATCCTGGTTTGCTCAATATGCTGAAGTTCATTTCTTCACCATGAATCTTGAGCCCAACACTCCGATGAATCAAAAAGGATCAAATAGGAGCAAAACTTCCACAATTTATATCTGGTAGACAGTTCCACTTCCGTGGGTCTGTATTAAAACCACCACTTTAATTAAGAGAACTGTTTCTTCCTCTCAAGAGTGGTTTGGGAATTGTTTTGATACTTAGGAGTGTGTGACTCAAAGGGACTTTCTATTCCTGGTTTCGTGAAAAATATCATTCTAGATATACAGATAATAAATAACCTTATTTTTAATTATTCATTCAAAAATATGTACTTTTCATTTGATAATCATATTGGTGCTCAAAGATGTTAATATTAGGGAAAGCTTGGTGAAGAGAATAAAAAATTAAAAAGAAATTTATTGAACTCCCACTATGTGTCAGACACTGTGTGAATGAAGCACTTGGTACACAGTGGTGATGAAGTGGGCAGAATCCGTTCTCTCCTCAGTTTGTTACAAAGTTATCATTTAATCATGCCAAAGCCTTTTTCACTGCAATGGAAAAAACCTGAGCACTCACTGAGCCTCTATGGTGATAGTAGTGATGAGTACAGTATAGTAGTGATGAGTGTAGTATAGTAGTAATGAGTATAGTATAGTAGTGATGAGTGCAGTATAGTAGTGATGAGTGCAGTATAGTAGTGATGAGTGTAGTATAGTAGTGATGAGTGTAGTATAGTAGTGATGAGTGCAGTATAGTAGTGATTAGTGCAGTATAGTAGTGATAAGTGCAGTATAGTAGTGATGAGTTAAGCACTCATTCCTAGGTGTTTTTCCTATCCTATTGCTTTGTTCTTACAGTGCACCTATAGAGTATTATCACCCACAACTTGCAGATGAGGAAACTGACGTGAGAACAAGTTCAAAGTTGCCCCATATTACACAGAGTGGCTGAACTGAAAATTCCACTTAGGTTTCTTCAAATCCATTGGGTATTCTCATCCCACCTCACACCCCTCCACTGATGAGAATCCCCTCCACGCCATGTCCTTTTAGACTCAAATTTCCTCTCAGGATAAGGCCTGCCAGACTCTCCTCACAGCCATTTCTTACATTTGTTACAAACCTGTGAGCTGTTCTTCTAGCTTTTACCATGGTTAACTTAGCAGAACAAGAGACTGTGCATGTGCCTTAATCACAATTTGGCTGATGTAAAAGGGGTTGCAAGAACCATACATATCCAACAGTAAAGATTAAGCAAGGCCAGTGCCTTCTGATAGAAACTACGGTAGGTAATGACGAAGGCTGTTTGTGCCAGTGAACAGTCTCTCCTTTTCTGAAACATCCAGCATCCCTCGATAACTTCTTCTCAAGTCAGGGTGATATAGTTTCCAGTTACCATTTAAAGTTAGAAAATAAACAAATCCTTGAGTATTCTTCATCAGTTAAAAATTTAACTTCTTAACTTTAATGTGCAATGGTCTGACCTAGAGCTTCCTAGGCTGTGCAGGCTGGAGAATACATTGGTTCCTTTTGTGGGAATACCAAAGGGACAGAGAAAAGACAAGGCACTTTATTTTCCAAGGGATACAAAGGTCTGACATCGCTACACTCGCAGTCTCTGCATGAAGGTGGTGCTCTCAAGGCTCCTGGGACCCAGAGCAGTTGTTGCTCGTTTAGTGATGGGAGCAGGTATTGCCAGAGGGGTGCCTGTTGGAGGTCCAGTCCAGTCTCTAGGCCTAGTAGCAAGGTGGACAGATTTTTTCCTGAACTCAGTATCAGGCAAGGCTATGGTTCTTCCAGTAAAGGAGAACTTCTCTTGATGCTTCTCTCAAAGACATCCTGAATATTTTCCCCTTTTACGTGGCTGCTAAGGAGCTTTGTTCCAAGTTTAACTTGTCCTCACCTTATTCTGGCTTCATTTTACTTTCCCATCCTTAGTTTTCATTAATCATGATTTCTTTCTTTTAAAAATGCTTTCTGTATTTTACACATCTCTGAAAGCAGCCTCAGATCCTTTTGCGAGTAGGGTTGAATGTAAATAACAAATGCTACTAAGAAATATTTCATCAGCTTTATCCTAATCTATTGAACAAAGTCTCTGTTTTCCTCCAACTATTTATACTGTAACAATTCAATGAGAGGTTTTGTTGTGTGGACAGAGCCAGGGTCCACCGTGGCAAAATCTGACTTCAGTGATCCTAATAAAAATTTTGCAGGTTAATTTTACATTGGAGAAACAGAACATACAGCTGTCTTAGACATTTTTATTGATATCCAATGTTTTTTCCAAATCAATTATAACTGCTGCCAACAATAAATGAGATGGCCAGAATCATTACATCTTTGCCAGAACTGAGGTTTATAACTTCACTTTTCTCTACATTAAGAATACATGCCAGTCCTTTCTCAGATTGGTTTCTCAAATCAGGGGCCATAAATTTCTGGGAAACTCCACAGATCCTGAGAAAGTTCTTGGTTTCAAAAATGATTTTCCTGGAAAAGAGGAGTCAGGTCACTATTATGGTATCAGACTTTAGCTATACAGTTTAAACCTGGATACCCCAATTAAGAAATAAGAACCATAAAGACATGCAAATGAATGCAAAGAAGAAAGGCTAATCCTTTCTAGTTAGGAGACAAAGCTGAGATGTAACATATGATAAAGCTTTATGTAACACATTTGATACTGGGTAAATCAATAAATTTAATAACCAACTAACTTATGCTATTAAAGATTGAATATAAAAAAATGTTTTTGACAAAAGTAGGTAAGACCAGCCCTGGCTGGGCAGCTCAGTTGGTTAGAGGTTCATCCCGATACACCAAGGGTGCATGTTCTAGCCCTGGTCAGGGCACATACAAGAATCAATGAGCACATACATAAGTGGGACAACAAACTGATGTCTCTCTCTCTCTCTCTCTCTCTCTCTCTTCTCCTCTCTCTCAAAACAATAAATTAAAAAAATAGGCGAGACCAAGTGAATCTTGTTTTGCACAGAATGCCTTAACATCTCATGTCTAGGCACTTTGCTTTCAACGGGATAGTCATAGTGCGATAATGTAGGACCATGACATTTCAAACCCTTATGCATGAATACTTATTTTTTAAAAATTCACGTTTACTTAAATCATTGCAATGTTGCTCAGTAAAAACTATGTGATGTCTAAAGAAGCTTCTGAATTTTTTTAAACAATCATTTCTGTGAGTTTCTGCTAAATGAGTTAGTGAAGCAGAGGTTTTACAAAGTGGAACCAAGCTTTTTGAACCGGTTGTACATTGGGCATAGTAAATGCATGTTTACCAAGGCACATCTCTGAAAATGAAAATGAAAATACAGGCTATTTAAAACCTGACCACACAAAGGTAGGAGAAGAGGAGGTCCTGAAGCCAGTGTTCTCATCCTGTCATCACTTCTTAATAAAAACCATGTATCTTCTCATCCTTTCTTCTCTCCTTTCTCACAAAAGAATCCTGCTTGTGAAAAGGTTGATTTAGCTTAGGAATATGTGTCCACCACAGAGGAAGTCTTGTACCTGGGAGGGAAGACACACTAGAGTCAACACGTTATGGAAAAGGACAGTATGCACTTCAGTGTAGGCTAGAGCATCAGAGTGCTGTGGGCTCTGGACAGGGAAGAGATTAATTTGGCCGAGAACAGATTGGGGAAAGTTTGATGGAAAAGGCAGTCATTAAGATCTTATCAATTTTAACACCTTAGCTAAAACAGTGAAGTGCGTGGCTTTATCATTTACTCAGTGACCCAGGAACATGAAGTGCTACAGACTGAGTTTGGGCTTCTGCCTGGGACAGGCCAGGGAATGAAGATGCACGCACGCACGCACGCATGCGTACACGCGCACACACATAGAGCCCACAGCACTCTGACGCTCTAACCTACACTGAAGTGCATACTGTCCTTTTCCATAACGTGTTGACTCTAGTGTGTCTTCCCTCCCAGGTACAAGACTTCCTCTGCGGTGGACACATATTCCTGAGCTAAATCAACCTTTTCACAAGCAGGATTCTTTTGTGAGAAAGGAGAGAAGAAAGGATGAGAAGATACATGGTTTTTATTAAGAAGTGATGACAGGATGAGAACACTGGCTTCAGGACCTCCTCTTCTCCTACCTTTGTGTGGTCAGGTTTTAAATAGCCTGTATTTTCATTTTCATTTTCATTTTCATTTTCAGAGATGTGCCTTGGTAAACATGCGTTTACTACACCCAATGTACTCATTTAGCAGAAACTCATATATACACATGTATATATGTAGAGATATATGTGTATATATTCATGTATATATAGATACATATATTTATGGATGTGTGTGTATATATGTTTCTGACAGGTGATAAGAGGGATTAGGGATTAGGGACAAGCAAAATGGGGACAAAAATGAGCTGAGAGAATGGTCAAGGCAGGTTCCTTTCACTCTGTGATTTTATCTCTTTAGTAAAGAACGATATCTTTGTGTTTTTTGCCCCCCTGTTCTGCTGCCACCAGCAACAATTTTCTCCTCCACCCACCTGCATCTTCTGAGACTCATTCCTTCAAGGCTAAGTTCAAAGACTGAGTATTCTATGAAGGCTTCTCTTACCCTCCAGGCAGAATTTTCTGCTGGCTCCTTGGTGGTTTTAATAGCACTGTAGTTTTTGTTTTTTTTTTTTTTAAGATCAAATGCATCCAAATCTTGGAATTATTCCAAAAGGATTTAAAAAATAAACATATGATTTTTTCCAATATGACACTGTAATAAATGAAGACTCATTATGGCAGAATTTCCAACACACAATAGTGGAGACCCTGTGGGCTGCCATAAATGTTTGGTGATGGGGGTCCAAACCCAGTTGTACAAGAGGGTGGGGAACCTCAGCAAGGCCTTGGCCATCTCCCTGGTGATACATGATGAGTAAGGTTCATGGTCATTCTCAATTATAGTGCCCCTTTGCAATTAAGATATCTCAACTCATTAATCCAGAGCAGATTAACTCCTACATATACCATAACCCCATCTTCTGCAATATTTTGCTTCAACTTTTATTCTGTCATAGCAATTATTAGATTGTTTACAGTGAGGTCTAGAATAGTCGCCTTTTATATGTGTTCAGCTCATGTAATGTTATCTCTACACCAAGGACAAAGGAGGAGGTGCTGGGAAGGTACGAAGAGAGAGCAGATCAAAAGACCAAGGAAGAGGAAAAGCAAGACAAAAGGAGACAACACTACTGAAAAAGTAGTATGTCTATTGAAAAAAGAGTGGGTTTAGGTTGGGAGACATAAATCTCAGGCTATGTGATCTAATCTCAGTTTCTTAGGTGGGTATCTCTCCATGCTGAAGAAGAATCTAGTGCTTAAATATTTTACTTTTTCACACAACATGAACCTGAACATAATATGAACCTTGTGTACTTTGCAGCAAGACAACTACTTTACCAGGGACCCAATTAAAGAATAATCACTTTTCACACAGGAGGAAAACCCAGCCCTTTCTTAAAGGATCATGTGAAAATTTTCATTAGATTTGTTCCAATTTTTGTCATAAGGGCTGACTCTAGACTACAACCCTAAGTTAAATGCACTTCCACTCCATGACGTTATCCACTTGACCGTGAATGCTTCAAAGGCAGGGACCAGAGCTTGTTATTGGTCATTTTTGTGTTCTATGTTCCCAGAATATAAAAGTGCTTAATAAACACTGGCTGGATTAACAAAATCATCTTTTCTGGGTCAATGTACTTCAGAATGGCCATTCCCCCACCCACCCTGCTCTTAGACTTATGATAGGTATTGACCCAAGTTACCTTTTATTGGTGTATTGTACCCTGTGCCTTCTGAGAGGGCAATTTGCTCCCCATAGACTCACCCACAGGAAATGAATAACCCCTTTCAAACAGGGTCTTCAATATGTGCAGCTGTACATGCTGTTTGCTTGGACCACACCTGGTCCTCTCCTATTTGCTTTGGTAAGAGTAACACTCTGCTCTCCAAAGACCTAGGGTCCACAGCCTTTCCTTTCAAATGGGCTGAGAGAGCAGGTGAGTACAAGGCAGCAGGGTGCATTTGGAAGGACTGGGGAGCTGCTTCTTTTAGCTGCTCCTGGATCTCAGCTGAAGTAAAGCTGTTGTCTGGGGCACGGAAACAGTTAACTTGCTTTCTGCCCCTCCTCCCTCCCCTCTCACTGTGAGATGATGATTGCTGTGGGTGCAGGCTCAGCCTAGGAGAGCTTCGTGCTCCTGCTTAATTGTACGGGAGCTAAAAACACACCTGGAACAGTGAGAGGCAAATTGGATCCTGGGTGCATGTTGAGTGGACTGCTTAAATCACTCCAAGCCTCCCTCAGTTGTTTTCCAAGCGAGGTGGGGCTGAAGTAATTAAGTAAATAAATGAAATCAGACAATCCAGAGGAAAGAAAACAGCTTCTCCTCACAATTCAAATTCTTTTCAGACAGCTTATTCATGAAATGTGAGGCAGTCATTTCTTTTTCAGCCTCTTTCCTGTTTACTGGGTCAGTCCCCAGGCTGTGGGGCATGAGGTGCTCCAGTCCCAGGCTCTTCATAAGGGTGATTCAGTTTGTGGAGCCCAATCCCCTCCACTGCCTGCCATCACCCACCCCACCCAGCCCTCCCCCACTGCTACAAAGAGCATGGGCTGAGCCTAGCAACCCAAACATGGGTGCAGTCCCAGGGACTCATACAACTGCTGGGGTGGGGGGTGTGGGGGTTAGGGAGGGACACAAACATCCACTCTGGATTTGTCTAGAGCTGCAGTTTTAGGAGGCTCTTCAGCCTAGCAACATTTAACAGAGATAATTTCAGAAAACAACTTCCTACAAAAGATTCCCACTGCAACATTACTGGCAGTCTCTGTATATCCGGTTTGAGAATCGTTCTTTGTGCCATAATGTGCTTGATGGTAGGGGCTCGTGTTGTCACATCCCGTGAGAGCCAGATACGGAACGGCATAGCACTTGCTGTCTGGATGATTTTGAAACAGGAAATGCTTCTGGCATAAGAGGAGATGAAATTTATGCTAACAATCAAAACCATCGCATATCTCAGTTATTAAAACCAATATTATATTTTTCAAAAGCTACACAAACCCAAATAACAGACTTTAAGAAGACCAAGTGGTTCTAAATGTCATTAGATACAAAGAACAATTTAACCGTGAATTAGCATGATGTTAATGAACCTGGGTTGCTGATTTTCTGTCTGTACTTTTTGTATGTTGGTTAGGGGATAAAACTTTCACTTATTTAATTTTTAACATGGGGGAAAACAAAAGGCTTGATGTATATGGAAAATTCAGGTGATAGTCATTAATATCTATACCACTATTTATTTTCATTAGAAAGCATAATAAACCCTCCACAAGAAATGAAGCAAGAGTTTTATGTTCTTTCATAAAGAGAAAAGAACATAAATGTTTTGTTTAGAGAAAATGTTTCATAATTCAGTCTTTTATTTTTCGTATTGGTTTTCATATATCTTTCAGAAACCACAATCAAATGAACCTGTACCAAGCATCTGCTTTCCATGCACGTTTATTGCACAGGGTGGGCGAGCCATTAGTGTAAGGACCGTGCAGGACCGAACAGGAGGGACGACTCCAGGCGCCACTCTGACAGGGCTGAAAGGAGCATTAGCATTTGGTTTTAAATATGTATTCCATTTGTTCAAAGGGACAGGAATTCCTTCACAGCTTGGAAGACATTTCTATGATTTATTTTTTTGGCCTGGGGAGAATATCCAGCAGTAAAAATGAAGTAGCCAAAAGGCAAAGACGTGTATCTGCGTTCCTTCTGCTCCAGGTGCAGATATTCTCTCTCACGCGTAGTCATTGTCTTAGATTCCGGAAGTGAGAGCGTATGAGCCTGCTCAGCGCTGCTCTGATGGATCTTGCCATCACAAGGTGAGGAAGGGTAAGGAAAGACACATAAAAAAAATTAGCCCTCCACCAATGACCTGGAAATCCAGCAGCAAGACAGGGTACAGTGAAGAATTACACGACATTATCAAGTGCTAAGAATGGCCAAGTATAGTTACTAAAAGTTAAAACATGACTTCCATACAAATATAGAATAAACACATGCCAAAGATTTTTATCAAACTCATTAATTAATGAGGAAAATGGTAATATCATAAAACTGGTTCAAAGAGCATTTGAAGAGCTGAGTATTTATAGGCAATGTAATAAAGGACCATAATAAATTAGATTGCTACATTAAAAACAAACTGTTTTATCTCCAACAGTACAATAAACCATAACATTTGGGCTAATTTTTTTCTCTTGGACAGAAAATACTGCTTCTGTATCACACACAAGTCTCTAAGACAACGTGTAACTTCACAGAACCCGAGGCATTTCAAACAGCAAAGTCAAGCGTTGGTACAATAGATTATTTTAGAAAATTAAGCAACCCTTGAATGGTCCCAGTAAACCCTGTTTCAGTGTGACATTGAAACAGTGTGCACCTACCCTCCTGTCCTTGTGTAAGTTATGGATAACTTTCTTAATAAGTGACATCAGGAGACCTGGATTTACCACCTAATCATCTTACTTTTTTTTGACAACCTGATGCTTGGTAAAAATGAAATTTTAATCAAGTCTCTCTCAACCCTTTGTCACTTCCTTGATTCTTTCAATGTTGGTAGTTGGAGCTTGTGTCCTTTGCAGCTTACGAATTGGGCTCACTGATGGTTTCCATTCTTAGCAGCCTGGCTTGCCGAGCGGGTAGAATGTCAGTGACAGTGAGGACCTGGTCTACCGTGACATGCAAAGGTAATAGGATATTGTGATGTTAGCTCCAGCAAATTCATTCATATCTCTCCCGCCTCCTTCTCTTTCTAACACACGCAACAATGAAAATGATGGGTCCAGACAATTTTATGAGGAAAGGAAAAGTGCAAATCCTATCAGAAGACTACCTTCCTTTGAGTTTCTTGATTAGCTAGGTAGTAGACTACAGACTCTGTATAGAACAGAACCTTAGAGGTCAGCTCTTCCTATTTCCCTGTGATAGCAGGGCAGTCTTGCCTGTGATCTTTGTAAAATCCACGTTCAGTTCTGTCACTCTTCAATGACATCAGCCACTGGATCTCCATGGCCCTCAGCATGTGTGAATCTAACACAAATTTCCCTAGCATGATCAACAAGGTCTAGCCTCTCTTCATCTCTGCAGCCTCAAATCTCTCCCCTCACCAACCCCCCCCTTGCATTTTTTCCTTCCAGGGTAGGGTATTTAGTTTTTCGAACGTGTCCTGTTCTCGTTAACTTCTGTGCACAGGCTGTGTCTTCTCGCTGGGTAGTTCAGTCATGAGGGCTGGTCTGGAAAACCAAAGGTTCTTGGTTGCCTCTTAGCACATTATTCAGTATCATTTACCCTTGATGTGGAACTATATGTGACACAGCAGAGTAGATCAAGAGATTCCAGGGGTCACAGAAATGCAGCACATTGAGATCTGGGGCAGCATCTGTTCAGGTGACTCACAGTATCTTAGAGACCGATGTGGAAGCATGCATCCTGGGTTAGAGTGCTGAAGAAGACGGTAACTGGGTGAACAGAGAACCTCAGGGGGGCATAACAGAGAGAGAGGTCAATAGAATGCATGAGGGAGGTCTCCGTCATTGCAGGCCATTATTTTCATAAAGGTTTTGGAGGTAGACCTCAGTAGCAGGCTGATAACATTTTCAAATGGATCCTAGTTGGAAGAAGTTAATGTTTTAGATGATCAGTTGACAACATATTCCTGACATATTGACAGTAATGGATTATACCTAACCAGAAACATTTTAAGTGGGTAGTCATAATGAAAGAGCTCAATGATAGGATAGCATGGCAAGGGGAAAGGAGGTTTGGAATAAATAATTGGTGAGTCTAGTTGACAGTAAGTTCCACATGAGTTCACAGGGTGACATGACTTCCACAGAAAGGTAGGATTTCGTGGCTAAATTAATGAAAACATAGTATTTATATCAATGAGGGTTTTAGTGTCATTTTTCTCTGACTTGCCCAATTCAGAGATGGAAATTTGTGTTAGATTCAGGTATTGTATGTCAGGAGGCTGGCAAGCTGGAGAGTGTCCCAAGGAACACACACACAGGATGGAGAGGTAACCAAAAGCTTGGGGACGGCGGGTTGGTGGAAGACAGCTGCATTATTTAGCTTGGAAACAAGGATGGGAATATAATAACTCTTTTGAAATATTTGTAGGGCTAGCACATGGATGAAGGATTTATTTTATTTGGTGTGGCTCCACAAACACAAGTGGGGCCTGTAAGAGAAAGAAGTAGGAAAAGTGGCTTGATAGATCTCCCTTCTGACGGAGAGAGCATCACAGCACTGAGATCCTTCAGGAAGCTGCGAGTCCCTCTTCACTGAGAACAATGGGAGGGGAGACAGCCAACCATTTGCGGGAAATGTGGAAGTATTAGGGAGAGGGTGTTGAACCATCACCCTTTAGTATTCTTTCAACTGCTACATAATTACTGCCTCTTTATTTGAACCTGTATTTTACACAGTGCATAAACTTAAATAAATAAATATGTACAAGGAGCAGCTTTCTCAACAGCTCTTTGTGTAACTGGTGTGATGTAATGGGAAAAGCCCAAGTTCTGAGAGCAAACTGCATGACACTGTCTGGCTGTGTGATCTTGGGCAAATCTTGTCATTTCTCTGAATCCCTATTGTGTAAATGGAATGAAATAGGACTAACATTCACTTCTAGTTGAGATAAGGCAGGAAAAAAAAACACATGAAGAGGTTAAGAATATCATTGTGAAACAGGCTGAGCAGAAGTGAGTGGTCAGACAGTGAGGGCCACAGAAATTCAGAGGAAGGCTGGATCACAGCAGGCTGGGTAGTAACAGCCGTGAGCAATTCACAGTGTTTGCTGTATGCCAGGTTCTTCAGAAAGTGCTTTTACATTTATTAGCTCATTTTATCCTTGCCAGAACCCTATGAGGCATTCTATCCACAGACTAGGCAAGTGACTTCCAAAATCCCATGGCCACAGCCAAGCCAGGAAATGAGCCCAGGTGGTCTGGCTTGGGCTCCTGCACTTATTTTCTTTACTGCCTGTGAAGGAGATGTCCCAGGTGAGCAGTGTTTGACAGACACTGTGGTTGCAGTTGAACCCTGAAACAATCCTACCCAAAGTTCTGCAGCTGGAACAGCCCTTCAGGGTTGTCCCACATTTGGACAAGGGGGCTGGGCTTTTTTCTCCACACCAACCCAAGGTTACACCTGGGGGCTACCAATAACCAATGACTGGCTGATTGGCCTGCCCTGGAGGGTAATTCCTAGTGAGGAAAGAGTTGGGAAAGTCCAGCAGCTAATCTTCCTAGCATCTGTGGGTGGGTACATGGGTGAACAGGGGATCGAGGCAGAGAATCACAGAATTCACCACACCTGGCGTAGACCAGGCATGATGGTGGTGATGATGGTGATAGTGATGATGATGACTATTGTTAAGGCCATCTGGTGTCGCAGACTCTGTTCTAAGTGCCTTATTTGCACTAACTCATTTAATCCAACTAATATTCCTATGCGAATGGTGCTTTTATTTTTTCGAGGTAAAGAATCTGAAGCACAAAAAGATTTAATAACTAGGGCAAGGTCATTTAGCCATTAAGTGGCAAAATGGGGGTTTAAAAAAATAATTATTTTAGTGTACGTCCAGTAAAAGTCACTATTTTTGCTGTATATTTTTGTGAGTTTTGACAAGTGACCAGCAACAAATAAATATTGAGCAGCCCTATCACCTGCCTCCTGCAAACTCTCTGGGCCACTGCCTAGGCGATCCCTTCTCCTGCCCCCAGGTCCGGCAACCACTGGTCTGTTTTTACTGCTGTAAATATGTCTTTTTTCACCCTGGCTGGTGTGGCTCAGTGGGTTGAGCACCAGGCAGTGAACCAAAAGGTTGCCAGTTTGATTCTGGTCATGGCCCATGTCCAGGTTGTGGGCTAGGTCCCCAGTTTGGGATGTGCGAGAGGCAACTGATTGATGTTTCTCCCCCACTCTTTCTCCTTTCTCTAAAAAAAAATCTTTAAAAAATTTCCTTTTTCAGGATATCGTATAAATGGAATCACGCATTATGTAGTCTTTTGAGTCCGGCTTCTTTTACTTATCATAAGTAACGCCGCTGAGGCTCGCACGTGTCCTTGTGGGCATCAGTGCAGAACTGGACTTGGAGCTCAGGCCCCCTGACCCTCCCCCAGGGTTCTAACCACTACACTCTCCAGACTCTCTGCAGCAAGTCCAGTGAGTAGACCGTGGTATTGCCTCGTCTGATGTGGGTACAACTGTTATTTAGGTTCTAACACTTCTATTACTAATTCTATTAGAAATGTCCATGCATTACTCATTTGTAACAAAAGTTACAATGAGAAAACCCTGCAATAAACTTTGACCAAATTAATTGATCACTGTGGTTTCTTGTTACGAACTGCTTGAGTTACTGGCCATTCCTATTTTTGTGTGTAAGTTTACCATGATTTTGCCAAAGAATTACTGAGAAAGGAGATAATTCGAATTTATGACGTGTCTCTTAGAATTTAGTCTGATCCTACCATGTGCTGTTAATACATTTGTTGGGGAGCATCTGTTCTTTGTGCCAGTTAAAAAAAGGCTGGAGTTTTAGAAGAATGATAGTCCACACCCTTGGATGTACAAAACTGAAACTTTCTTCGTATCTGAATTTAACTCTCTGGTCCCTATTTTTGACTTGAGTGAAAAACTTTGTTGTCACTCCTACAGCTTTCACTTATAGTTTAAACCATAGTCTCTTTGGGTCTAAAATTCCACCGAATTGGAGTTTTCCTCCCTTTCCCTCAATCCCTGGCGGGTCCATTTGGCATAGCAAAAGGCATGGCTTTCTCTGCCCTTCTCTGGCCTCTTGATTCCTGCAGTGGGGTCTCCTGCTGTTTGCTCTTCTGTCCCCCAAAGAACTGCCCTCTGCAACTCCCTGTGGCAACTCCCATGAGTAGACATGGGAGTGGTGTGGACACACTGTTATTTAGTTCCTAACACTCCTATTACCAACTCTCGTAGAAATTGTTATGGATTACTCATTTGTAGCAAACAAAGAAAGGTGCGTGCCGTCTGTATCCTCTGCCTAGAATTGTAGGTGATGACTCCCTTCTCAGCCACTTCTGTGACATTTTTGGGGGGGGCGATTTACCTCCTCAGAAACTCCTGACTGTTTTCCGTGTACCACTCTGTGGAAGCCAGGCCTTCGAGGACTGTCTCAGGGCTCTGCTGCACATATTCTTTCCTCATCCTTTGGACCTACAACTTGGCACATCTCAGGACCTCTCTGTATCATATACAGAGGTCCTCTCCCTGAGGACCTCACTCTCTAGCAGAGCTTACCGGTGTCATCCATTGTCTGATACATTCTTAAGGTGCCATCTCGTATCAAGAATCGATCAGGGATCATAGCTCCCTACATCCTGGGGCACTCGTTCTTCCCTTTTGTCCTTAATGAATACAAGGACCATATCTGTCTTGTTCAGCATTTTGTCTTCCAAACCTAGCACAGTGAGTCACAAGGCAGGTGTTCTGGAAGTTTTTGTTGTATGAATGGTTGTAAATACTGAGGACAGCTAGGACTGGCTTTGGCCAAAACAAAAAAGCAAACAAACAAAAAAAACCCAAAACCAAAACCTGTATACAAAACAATTGAGGAAGTGATGCCATTATGATTGGGAAAGAAGAAGAATTCTGGGTTAGGAAAGGGAAGAGCAAAGCGGGGAAGAGCTTCTACTCAGAGAAGCTCATATTTTGAGACTCAGGATGGCCCAGTGTATTAAATTGTATTTCCTTGGGGCTGAGCGGTTTCTAGGATCTGGTGTCTAGTACTTTGCTGCTGTCTTCCTGTCTTAGTTAGCCCTTGTGCAATAAGGTACAATGTCCTGGTGGATCTTTGGATCACCGAGCAGAAATTTTCTGAGCAATCGGGTCCTACATCAGCAGTGTTCATTGACCACCAAATTGGAGACTAGACGGGCATTTGTACAATAGCCTGTCTCACGCCCAGGGTCAGCGTCCCCAGGTGAGTCTCATGCAGGAGACACCCACACGTCTCAGACAGGTGATGTCCCATAATCTTACTCCATGGAGACAGCCACAGAAGGAGGAAATGATTCCAAATAAGGAGTTTATTTTCCCCCAAGAAGGAGTTAGTTTCTCTTACTGATTTTCCCAATATTTTCTACTCTTTTAAAAACCATAAAAGCCATGGAGCTGAAATGTCTGCCTCATCAATTTAAAATCAGTTACGTGACATTGAGGGCTACTTTCCACATTAGAAGAATGAGGTGAAATTCAGAGCACATTAATTTAAATCGTGTAGTACTCTATCTTACATTGTCTCTGTACATCTTGGTTTTTGAAAGCAGCAAGGTGGTGACTTATTGGCTATAACATCTTAATCCTATTCAGACTTCCTTGAATGTTTCATTGGGAAATAATAGAGCATGCGCCAGCTGGTCAATGCCAGATTGGGCAAAAATGGAAACTTAGTCCAGTTTTTAAATGTTTTATTACTCGACACCTTTAAATATTATTCTTTTTTATATTTTGATTACATAAGCAAAGATACTTTCCAATCTTCCGTTTTTACTTATTTACAACAAAGTGGTTGAACATAATCTTTTTCTTTCCATTTATTGTTTTATGGGAAAATGTGTTATTCCTTAAGATCATCGGTGCTTCAAATAGTAGCTTGAAACTACATATCAATGAGCTGTAATATTCTGTGAAAACCTTTTTTGGTATTAAGGACCAAAAATTCAAGAAAGTGTAGTTAAAAATACATTTCCTCATTGTGATAAAAATAGTTGTAAAATTAATGATATTCTAATTTGGAGCTTAATTTGATAGAAAGTACACACTCAAATCTTCTTAACAGATATTTACTGAACACTTACTATGAGCAAAGCTAAATTGTAGAGAATAAACTCAAGAGAATAAATGTTCTCCACAACCTATTTCCTGCCATCAATGAAAGTACAGTTTAGAGGGAGACAAGGCATAAAAGTAACTAATCAAAAGCAAGATGGGACATAGAAAATACCTTAAGGAATTTGGAGAAAGAATGTACAACTTCTAGCAAGAGATGAAGAAGAATCTGGGAAGTGTTGGTGGCCTTTGAGTTATTTCTGGAAGGCTGATATTGAAAGAGAAACCCTGCTATGTGGAAGAATAGTATAGTATGTGAAGTGTATGCAATTTAGAGACTGCCTGAACTACACTTATACATGACATGAAAACATTTTGAGGTTCATCCTAGGGACTTAACGGAAGGTAAATCCATTTAACAAGAAAAACCCCTTGAACATTTTGTGCCATTCTGGCCCAAGGTATTTATCTGCCTTCTGCTCCCTCTGCCTAACATGCTTTTCCCCAGATGTCTGCGTGGCTAGTCCCCTCGCCTGCTTTAGGTCTCAGGGAGAACAATGACCACTATTGAGATTTTCAGCTGCCACTCCCATCCCTCTTCCCCACTTTGTCCCTGCTGTAGTTATGACTATATAATTTACTACGTATTATTTTTATTTTGTCTGTTGCCTCCACTATAGTATATGCCCAGGAAGATGTGGTTTTGTATTTGCAAATCCTGCATAGTGTGTGATGTGTAGTGTGTATTCAATGAGTATTTGTGACATGGTTGAGAGACAGAACAAATAGGGAGGAACAAAGTGGTTCCACACAGTTTAAGATAATTTACATCTCGACACATGTCTGGGCTGAATATGCATGTTCTGTCCTGTTGGCAAATAGCTTGTGTGAGATGTACATAAGCATATAATGGCTAAGGGCATGCCTCTTAACTGAGCAACACTGGGCAAGTCACCTGACTTTTTGTGCCTCAGTTTTTTCATCTGTGAAATAGGGGCAAACAAAACAAAACAAAACAAAACAAAAAAAAATAGGGGCAGTAAGTTCCTACCTCGTGAGATTACTGATGTGTTTAGCTAATATATTTATATGTGTCTGGCATAAAGCAATCACTATGTGTGTTTACTATAATTTTCTTTCTGTTTATAGATTTGAGTTTGGTGTTGTTGTCCAATATGTCACCAAAGACTCTGTGGACAGAAAGACTTAGGGCTTTTCTGACGTGGAAAACTTGGGTAGCTCCAGTTTAATTCTTCCCTTCTGCATTGGCTCTCAACTGCCTCCGCTGTCAGCCCCTTCCCTAGGGCTTGTTTGCAAGCCTCCCTGCCCTTAGCACCTCCCTCTGGCCGCCTTCTAAGGTGAACTTTTCTCAACTTAACTTCCCCCTTCTATCCTTTGTGCCTACAGTTCTGGGCATGGAGTACATACTCAGTCAGATAGATATCTGTTCATCATTGTCTTAATTAGCTTTGGTATTTCCCCTGGCGTTCCTATTCCTAGGCATGATTTATTCCTTCTGTTTTTCACTATGCCACATAGAACTGTATTATCTGAATTTCATCACGCTGTAAGAGCCATCCATTGCCATATTCTTTTCTGTTCCTAACTGTGAAATTCATTCCTTATCTGTCATGCAAACAACAACAAAAGGGGAAACAAAGGGCGTGTTTAAGGGCTCTTCATTGGCATTTTACCCACTTACTCTGCTGGTGAGGAAATGCCATTCTCTGGGGAGTTGGGGTCAGGGGGCTGGATGAAAAAGGTAAAGGGACTGAGAAGCACAGATTGGTAGTTACAAAATAATCATGGGGATGCAAAGTACAGCATAGGAAATATAGTCAGTAATACTGTAATAACTAGGTATGGTGCCAGGTGGGTACTGGAAATATCAGAGGGAATCTGTAAAGTATATTGCTGTTTAACCACTATACTGTAAAACTGAAACTAATATAAAATAGTATTGAATGTGAACTGTGATTGAAAAAATTTAAAAAACTAAAACAAAAATGCCACTCTCTTCTTATTTGATCCACTGCTTTGGCCTCCCTGCTTGGCCGTTTTCTCACGTTAGACTGAAGAACTTAATGGAACCTGATGGTGCCTTTTAGGTGTCGGAAGAAATGGTTTCTGTGAAGTTTAGTTTCTTGAGTATAGGGGTGTCTGGTGGCTCTGAAACAGCAGTTTAAGCTTTGTCTCTTTCCCATCCCGGCTCCTGGAGGTCTAGCAGAACAGGTCCACAGAGGCTCGCCTTCGGGTCAGGGCCTTCTGGTGGAGGGAGCCGGATGCATGCCTAGGACCCTGCTCTCCTTGGAGCCCCTTGGGGAGCTCAAGGCTGCTGCCCAGTTTCTGTCCTTAGGGCAGCGGAGAGCAGCTCCCTCCAGGTAAGAAGCAGGCAGTCTCTATTTAGTAGCAGAGGCTCACTTTGGGCATTTCACAAAATGGAGAAAAATGTTAAAGTAACCAATATTATTTTTACATTGCTGTAATGCATTTCTGAATTCAGCAGTCAAAAGCAGAAAAGTGAAAAATGGGCTCTTTTTTCCTTATAGACTCTATGTTCACTCCGTAGCTGACAGTAAGTTAAAAATACTTGGCTGGTGAGAAAGGTGAGAAATGGATGATTCAGTCTCTCCAAATAAAGAATCTGCTGCTGAAACAGAAGGCTGGGCAGATCCAGCATTGCAAGGAGGTGTTTTTAGGTAAAATTTTAGGCAAAGTTTAGGCTTAAGGTAGTGAAAAGCAGGGGCAGCCTGTATTGAGACACAGAAACCTTTGTAGAAGAGACAAAAATATCAACATGACAATTTTGTAGAAAAAAAAGTGCTGCTCTCCCTCCTAATTAGAAACTCCAAGGAGAACACATAACACAAGCGATCTTGTTAGAAACCTGGGCTCTGTTTACCTAACACTTTCCTCTCCTTGGTCACCTGGCCTGCTTGAAGATGCCACCTGGCAGGATCTGTTTATGATCGGCCTGCGCCTCTCCCACAGCCTGCTTGTCCTTGGCTCCCCGTCAGCCGAGGTGCTAATTGTGCTTATGGATACCTCCCAGCTATTCTTAGCACATTGTTTCAAACAGCTCTCCCTGGCATTTGGAGATGAGTTTTGACTTTTATTTTCCCTTCAGTGTTGACTCTCCAGGCTCCACTGGGTTGAGAGGTTCTACTTTTGATTATTAACTTCTAGCATGTGTGTGTGTGTGTATATACATATGTGTGTGCGTGTGTGTGTATATTTGGCCACAGCCAACCTTTTTTTATTTCTTAAAAGAAATTTTAATTTTAGAGTAGTTTTTTTAAAATGCAGAAAGAAATAAAAATATAGTAGTATGAGAGTTCCCATAAATCTTCCAGTATCGCTTCATGTTAGAATCTGAAATTAGTATGGCATATTTGAACAAACATTGATATATTACTTTCAACTAAAGTCCATCCTTTATTCAAATTTTCCTAGGTTTTTTTTTTTTCTTTCTTAATGGCCATTCTGTTCAGAATGCCCTCCGGGACACCACGTGGCATTCAGTACTCACGTCTCCTGCGGCTCTTCTCAGCAGTGACCATCTCTCATACTTTCTTAGTTTCTGAAGATCTTGACAGTTTGGGGGAGTCCTGGTCAGGTATTTTGCAGAAGATCCCTAGGTGAGGATATCACTGATATTTTCCTCTTGAGTGGACTAGCGTGATGGGTTTTGTGGAAGAAAGCCAATGATGTTAAGCACCATACTCATCACGTCTTATCAAGGATGTGTGCTATCAGTGTGACTTACCACGGTTGATGTTCGCTTGACTGACCCGGCAGACGGAGTGTCTGATGGACTGCTCCACTGCCAACTGACTTTTTCTCCTGTTTTTATACTGTGCTCTTTGGAAGGAAGGTACTGTCCACAGCTCATACTCAGGGAGTGGGGAATTTGCTCCACCTCCTTAAGGGCAAAGCATCTACACAAATTATTTAGAATTCTTTCACAAAGGAAATTTGTTAAAATTCTCCTGCATTCGTATATTCATTCAACTTTTTAAAATTTAACATCGATATGTACTCATGGTTATGTGTTTTGTATTTTAGGTTATAATCCAATACTGCATTGTTTATTTTGTTGCTCAAATTGGGAACAGACTTTATTTTTAAGAAGTTTACTCCTCCCACCCTTTTTCTTAACATTCTTGACTATTATAAGATGAATAATATGGTTTAGAAAGTTTAAACCATATCACTCAACTCTAGACAGCTACTTACGAAGGTTTCTTCCAGATCCTCCCTTTCTTTCCTCTTCCGTGACCTGGAGACATTTGTGCTTCTTTCTGACAGGAATGCTTCCAGTTTTAGAAAGCTGCCCAGGTTCACGGGTAACTGCATTGCTCTCTGCTCCACTTTGCCAATTTAAACAGTCGTCACATCTTCTGTGTAGCATCTTGAGCATTGGCCCTGGATAACTGTGATCCATGATCAGTACAAGGCATTAAGTTTTCTCAGTTGAGAAAAGATTAAATTGAAACACAAAGGTATCAGGGTATAATAAAATTATCTTTTTCTTCATAGTTGGCTGTCCATTTTGAACCTCCTCATTATAGAAGCCAGAACATCATGTTGTCTAAAATATAATAAAAATCTATTTCCAGAAGGCTTTTTGAAGGCAAATGGATATCATAAGTTCATAAATCTATTGCTCATTGTGTATTTTTCTTTATTATATTTTAAAGTTCATCCTGAGCCAGAAATGCCAGCATAGCTATGTGATTAAGGTTCTGAATTTTCACTTTTGCACCACATTCAGCCAGTTGGCTCCTTCTGCCCAAGGAAGGAATGAGTTATTATTTGACTAAAATTTTCCATCTATTATAATGGGTTTTACTACATGTGCCATCCCAATCATTAGAAATGGAGCTTCTGTGATTAGCCTCCTCCCCCAGACAAAATGCCCTTTTAAATGCTGGCTTCCTGACTCACTTGAATCCAGTGTTCCTTAGGAACAGTTTCCACTTTCTTCAGCAGCCGTCCCTGGAATGCCTTCTGCAAGCGAGGAGGTGATGAGTAAGCACTTCCTGATTACTCTTGTTTCATCCAGGCTGCCGTGCACAGGGTCTCCTCAGCATAGCTGATGCATGGTGTGTGCAAAGGCAGAACACTCTTCTGTGACCCCATGGGGGCTTCTGGGTGTGCTGATGCTCTGGCCTAGGCCTTGCAGAGTTCAAGGATCGTGTGTGACTCATTAACCTGCTCTGTGGTCTTGCAATAATCTTTTATTTGTTTTTATTCCATAGTTCATTTCACAAAGTCTTTGAAAGTAACAGGCTTCTAGTTGGTATGTTTATATGTGTAAATGTTATGGGACTGATATCTGATTACCCATTTATGAGTTGGGCACTGTGTGGTCAAATACAAGAGTATATAGGTGCCATGTTTACTTGTGTCTCAAATTTGGGACCAATTTTACTTTTAAGGATAAAATTCTAATTTTCCCTTAACATTCTTGATTATTCTGAATAGTATGGTGTGGAGAGATGCGGCAGTGCCAGAGACAGCACTAGAAAAATGGCAGTGGTGCTTGCGAAGGGCACAGGTGTGGTGTAAGATCATCCCAGCGCACGAGAGGCTGGCAGTACGTAGCGCTGGGATGGCCCTTGTGTTAGAGGTACGTGTGCCTGCTCTGAGTCCTGGGAGCATTGGAGAAAGGCTGAGCGTCAGAGGCTGATGTTCCGAGCTCCAGTTCTGGCTTTGCCTCCCACTGGGGTGTAACCCATCGCAAGTCACCTAAACTCTCTGGACCTGTAACCTAGATTACTCTGTCCAGCAAAGCTGTCATTTAGAATGGAAGGGCAGATAAAGTGCTTTCCAGACATGATAAAGCTAAAGGAGTTCATTACCACCAAGCTATCATTACACGAAATGTTAAAGGGACTTATTTAAGAAAAAGAAGAAGATCAAAACCATGAACTTTAAAATGGCAATAAACTCACAACTATGAATCTAAAAACAATGGAATCTAAAAAGCAAAGTAAGTAACAAGCAGAACAGAAACAGAACAATAGATATGGAGGTTATTTGGAGGGTTACCAGTTGAAGGGAAGGGAGACAATAGGGGAAAAGGTGCAGGGATTAAGAAGTACAAATTGGTAGTTGCAGAATAGACAGGGGGATGTTAAGAACAGTATAGGAAATGGAGAAGCCAAAGGACTTACATTCATGACCCATGGATGTGAACTAAGGGGGGAATGCTGGAGGGAATGGGGGTACCAGACAGAGGGAGGCAAAGGGGGAAGAAGGACAACTGCAACAGCATAATCAATAAAACATATAAAAAATAACCCCTCTAGACCCCTGTTGCCTTATTTGCAATTAAGCAGGTTGATGGGTTTTGAAAAATGTTTAAAAAAATGTTTTATTTACCAAGATTTGATTTTGTGGATAGAAAAAATAAAGATAGGTTTAACCATCTCTCTTTCACTGAAAACACAAGCAGGTTGCAAGGATAAAATGGATTTGAATGTACTTTTCCCACACAGATTTATTGAGTTCATGGTACTAAGAATATAATAGTGAATAAAACACAGGCCCTGCACTCAAACTTGCTACAATTTAGGAACAAAACCGTCAGCTCCTCCCTCCTCCTCTCTACACTCCTACCCTGTCCTGAAGGAAACCCAAGTCTCTGCTTGGCTCTCCCCCGAAGCTCCACTATGCCAGGGCTGCACATGGGTGGGGCAGACTCGTTAGAGTCCAAAGTGAATTCAGGAGACTTTCTAAAAGTGACAGTTCTTCTAGTCTCAGCATTGTTGGGTTTTGGGACTACAAATCATTATCCAACCTAATTATGACCCAGCTTTCAACCTGTTGGTGTATGTGGCACGTTTTGCAGATAAGGAAATGTATCCCCTTTAGACAAATTGCATGAACATGGGCCCTCTGTGCACTAATGAGGGAAAGCTCCCCCTTCCTACAGACTGATTCAGCCCCTCACCAGGACACCCTGTGCCTCCAGCACACGGAGGGATCTCAGCCCCCTGTCCTGCTCCTCAGTGGATCCCTGTAGAATTGATTGAGCACACTGCCTGTTGCAGCCTTGCCAAGGAGTCCATTAGAGCCTTCCTCAGAGCAATGTTTCTCTCCTGGCAAGCAGCAGGGAAGAAGGGCTCTCCTGGAGCTGCTACTTGAACAGGACCTGGCTGCTAAGACAGCATCTATTCCTTCATATTTAGAGTATGTGTGTGCTGCCTCAGGGTGTGGGTGATGAGCCATCCTATTTTTGTCAGATTGCTCTGGTTTTTGCTATTTTTTACCCCCACTGTGTCTTGATAAGTTCTTCCATGTAGCAGTGTGTCCCCTTCAAAAATTCAGTCCTCCCATGCAAGATCCCAGCACTTGCAATGAGACTATGCAATAAAATGTGTAGAAGCCCACTTGACAGGGGGATGGCCATGTCAGAGTGAAGTGGGCCTCATCATTCTAATTTAATTGGCCTAATAAGTTCAGGCAGATGTGACCAAGCAATCAATCAGGTTCAAGTTGTGAGATATTGAAATATGGGATTGGAGAAGAAAAAAGGCATTTGGCAAATTGACTGAAGGACAGGGAAGCCGAGAAGACTTGCTTTCACAACTGGATCCTTGCTTTTAATTTTTTTTCCCTGTCCCTTGAATGCGAAGTCATAACAAACCTACTTAGATGTGCGTGCTTGCTCATATTTCATTGGAATTCGTTTTGTAGTTTCCTCTTTGTTTTGATTCCAAAATGCTTTTCTTTCTGTCAAACACAACAAGCCAGACATTCTGCCTTGTATGAGGAACCAAAGAATGCCTTTTATCTAGAAAAATGAAACGGCTCCATTGAATGTTTGCTACCCTTAGATATTAATGTAGTCTTTGGAAAATGAAAAGAAAACATGAGTTTTAATACAGGTAGGTAACATTAGTTCTATTTAAACATTAACCACTCTCTATTTATTTTGTGAAGTGGTTGATTGGCCACAAGGGAATTTTGGTGTGTGGATTCCCCCCGCCATTCAAATGGTTACTAAAGGGTCAGCACAGGCTGGTGACTGAAACTGCTTGAGACAGACATTCTTCTGGCTCTGGGTGGGTCAGCAGTTGGGCAAACTTGACAAGCTTGGCTGGTTTTCCAGTTGACTTGCTGTGTCTGAGGTAAATATGGGTACCCTGGAGCATTTGGAGTTCAGATGTCCATTTATAGAGATCTAGGGCTTACATAAGAAAATTCATATGTTTATTTGGGAATTTTTTTTCAGTAGCATCACAACAGTGGCCACTCATTTACTTATGGGCATTAGTAAAGGTGAGAGTCAAGTATTTGGAGGTTTTCGCAAAGAGGCACTTGTGTCCTTCAGGAGTACTGAGCAGCCAGTCAGTGAGCCATGGGGAGCGTGCGGTGTTGGGGGCCAGGCAAAGGGGGGAGGCAGAGCCAGGGCCCTGTTCTCTCTCTGCCTGGCGCCCTGGGGGCTCCGGCCTCACTGAGCTGGGAGCCGTTGTAAGTCCAGGGGAACCCAAAGAGAACACAAGCTCTTAACTTGTTTCCTACTACCCTTTCCCTCCCCCACCTTATTCTCTACCTTAAGAGAATCGATTTTTTTATTTCCCCAGCTTGAAAATACTTGTGCTCCCCATTGCCTTATGTATATTTTTATTCTGATTTGGCTTGCTTAATTCTGCTGTTTGACCTGTGTTCTGTATAATGTCCTCCATCATTTTCAAATTTGCCTTGATGATAAACATTTTCTGATTTGTACCATTTTCCATTTATTAAGATAACATGGGTTAGATCACTGCCTTGAGTTTCATCTTCTAGAAATTGTCCCTCAAGAAAGCTATGCCAGGTCAATAAATATGGCTGCCTGACATTTTGTTAAAATATAAACACCTTCTGGCTGGTGTAGCTCAGTGGATTGAGTGCGGGCTGCGAACCAAAGCATCGCAGGTTTGATTTCCAGTCAGGGCACATGCCTGGGTTGCAGGCCACAGCCCCCAGCAACCATACATTGATGTTTCTCTCGCTCTCTTTCTCCCTCCCTTCCCTCTCTAAAAATAAATAAATAAAATCTTAAAAAAAAAACTCCATAAGCACCTTGTGGGGCATTTTCTCCTTGAGAGATTCCAGGTCCAGAAGTTCTGAGAGGCTGCCGCCGTCTTAGAGAGGGGAGGGGGTATTTTGAAAATAGCATTCTGTGCCAGTGTGGTATCAGTGCCAAGACTGGGGATACTACAGAGCATGGTAGCCTTAGTTTGGTCGAGGTATGGCAAGTGGGTTCTCTACACATCCACAGTGTTTTAACCATAAGAGCTATAGCTGAGTTCCCCGAGAGGGGGAACTCCGGCTTCCTCAGAAGCCATGGTAAACATTCAGAAATGGATGTTCTGTCTCTGCAGTTCATTTGGGAGAGACAGAAGAAATGCAGGAAGGGCTGTGGCCCAAGTTCATGGAAAGACATGATTCTGCACATTTTTCCTGCACAGTCTTGCGTGTGAGCTTCTCATTTGTTTTTTTAGGGTCAGTGTTAAAAGTGAAATTTGGGAGATGTTCCTGACTTCTGTCCTGCTCTCAACAGACCTGGAATCTTTTGCCTTTCAGATGGGTTCAGATCCATGGGTTACTGGCAATCACAGGCCCATAGCAGATGCTGGCAAAATTTTTGCAAACATGGGCCAAATTTTTGTTTCATTGTAAAATGTAAAGTCAGAGATGGCTTTGAGTTTTGCACTAACATTTCATACGAAACTAATTTTCGAAATTCTCCCAGATGGGTTCAGTGTCTACAGCATACTGTCTGCTACTTGAAAATGAACTTGGTGTAGAGGATGGTGGTGAGAGAGGGAATAAAGTTTGCCCCTATGTGGGGAAATATAAAGCCTTTGGGATTTATGGCAAGAATGAGTTGGATTTCAAAAAAGATTACCACTGTAACAGCAGTGGCTTTATCTAAATAGTTTCAGTGTTGCAGGGGAAAATGGCAGAGAACCAACATCTTACTGAATGATTCATACTAGGCATTGTGCTCCAAGCTTGACATGTATGATCTTTTTCTATCATTACAGTGCTCCGTGGGTAGTATCTATTTCTTTTTCATTAGGGAAATAGTTCATTTACCTCTGGACTCTAGAAATCATCTCTGTCTCTGTTATATATCAAAGGTGTGTGTATGTGAATTTATTAACTATAGGATACTTTGTTGGCAAGGAGTCAAAAATACCTTCTAGTTAGAGACACGCCCAGCTTGATTATGTTTCCAGTTCATGGACAGGGCTGCGGTGTGCAGCTGTGCAGGTTGCTTACTGCAGGGCAGTCCCTGGTCAGGGATCCAGTGCGGATGTAACCCAGCCCCTGTGCATCGCCAAGCTCTGTGCTTTGGTGTAAGACTGTCTGCTAGGAGGAAGGGGCACCTTTATCTAATTTATTCATTTATGTTTGCATTGACTCTGCTGATGTAGATTTCTTTCAGTAAAAGAGCCACCACGGAAAGAAACTTTGAAACTCTCAGTAATTTCCTTTCCATCCTGGTATCCTGGGATGTTCATTTCTTCACTTTCCCTCTTCTCTGTCGTGCATCTGGGGACTGTCCGTGGGAACTCCATTTGTCCTGATGGGTGCGCTCACTCTGGGCTAGACTGGGAAGGTGGCTGGATGGGGAAATACCTGCCTCCCTCCCCTTCTTCTTTCTCTCCAGTTCCTGCTGGGCCTGGCCAGCTGGCACAGATGTGATGCCTCTGCCCCTTTCTAGATCTTGCTCTTTAAAAACTGCTTAGATGAATATTCATGTTTTTCTTTTTTTATGTCCTTTCCCCGAAAACTGCATGGATGGCTAGAACAGGCTACATATATTAAAAAAACCCCAGGGTTTCAAACTTTGGGAAATGATTTAAAGGAAAAATTGATTGAGGTGCTGTCAGTTCTTTAGCAAATATGTTTAGCTGCATAGATAAATGAGTTTAAAAAAATACAAAGAGGAAAGGCTTGTTGTAAATTAACAAAAATTTATGAAGCATGTGCTTGATTCTTAGCAGTGTGCTACACATAGAAACAGAATATAAAAATTTAAGACATGAAAATGAACTTACAACTTAGTGTAAAAGGATGCAAAAACATCAGTATAATCAGTAGCTCATCTACAATCCAAGTGTGAGCAGACGCGGGCCCCAGGACACCAGGTGTGTCCTCCCAGCCCGGATGCTAGCGTCCTTTGCCATCCTGCAGAGCGAGCTGGCCGCTGGCCTTCATTTTCCTCATCCGTAAGTGAGACTCCACTCTCTCTAACATCTTCCTCTCAGGCAACTGTGTGCCTGGCGTGAGATAATGGATACACAACACTTTAAATTGTGTAAGGCTCTTTATTGTGTATTTAAGGTTTAATTGTTCTTACAAAGAAAGAGTAAAGGAGCACTGATCGTTTCTTTCACAAAATAATCTTTCCTATTTAATAACTCATACGTTGAGTGAAAAATGTGGAGAGTGAGATATAAATTAAATGAACAAACCCACAAAAATCAACTATGAGCCCATGTAGATAATCATGGTTAATATTTTGATATATAATTTTTAAATCTTTTATAATTTTACATTAATTCATCATAGCTGAGATACTACTCTGCATACATTTTTAAAGCCCACCCTATTAGTTTGAAGATTTATAGGAAGCTCATGGAAAGCTAGCTATCTTTCTGGGCTAGCAGCAAATACCAGCTTTAGATATATTCCTGGGATTTTGCCAATAGCACTGTCTAACATGATTTTCATAGAATTTATACACAAAGTCAAAACATCTCTACACAGTCATTTATATATTAGCTCAGAGTATAGTAATTTCCCCTGATCATTTTTAGAGTTTTTAACCTAAACTTGTATGTGTAGGTTTTCAAATTGTATATTCCACTGGGAGCTGAGAAACTCAACCTCAAATAAGACATTCAAATAAGAATACTCTGTCCTGGAAGGTGTGGCTCAGTGGATTGAGCACTGGCCTGTGAACCAAAGTGTTGCTGGTTCAATTCCCAGTCAGGGCACATGCCTGGGTTGCAGGCCAGGTCCTCAGTAGGGAATGTGCGAGTGGCAACCACACATCGATGTGTCACTCCCTCTCTTTCTCCCTTCCTTCCCCTCTGTCTAAAAATAAAATAAATAAAATCTTAAAAAAGGAAGAATATCCTAGTCAAAATTGTTAACAGTGAAACAGCACCAGAACGTTACTGATGATTGGACCTCAGTTCAGGAGCCTCTCTCTGTACTTGAATTCCAGCTAAAAAGAATTCAAATACAAGCAAAAGTTTATTACAGGGGTGTCCAACCTGTGGACCATGGGCTGCATGTGGCTCAGGAAGTCTATAAATGGAGCCCAACATAAAATTGTAAATTGACTTAAAACACTATGAGATTCTTTTTGTGATTACATGTCACAATGCATTTAATGTGTGGCCCAAGACAACTCTTCTTCTAATACTGCTCAGAGACGCCAGAAGGTTGGATACCCCCGATTTAGAAAGTGACCGAGGTGCAAGCAGTGAGCCAGCTGAGTTCAGAATACAAGTTCCAGAAGCAAAAGAAGAGCCCTTGGAGCTTAGGAAAAAGAAAGGCAAAAGTAACATACCTGGAGGAAGGAGACAAGGAATGGGGGGCCAGGTCCTCAGTCTGAAGGGTTTTTATCCCCTCTCTAAAGGTGTGGATCTTAGGGGAGGTCCCAGGGGAGGATCGAAATAGAATATTCATCAGCTTTCCAGGTGTGTCCTTTTAGGGCTGTGGTCTACCACTGGTTGGTCAGCAGTATGGTGCGTATGGGGGTGTTTAGTCATTAGTCATTGCCGCTGGTCCTGATGGCAACTGTGACGTCACCTCACCTGGTTTTGTTGCTTTTCTGGGCCTGGAGCTGAAACACATGATTTCATCTCTCGTTTGAATAAAACTTTGACTCTACGGTCAGCAGACCTGAGGTTTTTTTCTTAAGGTTATTTGATGTGGGCCAGAACCTCATTTTCTTGCAGGCTTAATGCTTAAGGGAGTGGTTGTGCGAAGGCTTGTGTGGGCTTTTCTCCAGCCCTCCCGTTCCTCCCCTAAGGGGGTCTGCCAGCAGCATGCCCAGGGAGGAGGAGCCAGGGAGGACCCCAACTGCTTGAGCAGCAATATGAAAGTCAGGGGGTCTAAACTACATGGCCAGCTGTATGCTGGGGGGAGAAACGTCATCCTGGGGGCCAGGTCCCACCCCACAATATTTGTGCTCCCCATTTTTTTCCATTGCTAGGTAGCCCGGGCTTTCCACCCTGGTGACGTTCTTCCGTACCTGGCTAGTGTTCCTACTCTGTTCATATCTTTTAACTGCCTACCATGCCAGATTGATAATATATGCAAATATTAAAAACCCTGCCTGCTTTTCAGTTACCCCTATTAAGTAGTGGATTTGCTCATGATATGGTGTAAATAAAACTTTAAATACACAGGGGGAGTTCTCAAGTATCCAGGTAGTGTAGGGGTTTTAGGAAAAATAATTACCTTGAAATTTAATCCTTTTACAAATTGATACTTTTTATATAAGCGCTTTTCTTAATTCAAGACACACTGGAGGTTTGAAATCATATATACTAAAAAAAAAAAAACAAACCCTCAATTTCCCAGGACACTGGTAAATACACATTGTGGCCTCTAGGTCATTTAATCTGTATCACCTTCAGCTCATTTTGTGTGGCGAGCCACACCAGCATGCTCATGGCTACATCAGTTGTCTTAGGTGCATGATGCTTTTTCTTTTAATCATGATTAAATGTAAAATGGCATTACATTTCGTTTGGGAGATCACATTTCTCTTTCTAAACCAGTTCTATCTCGAAACAAAACAAATGAAATGGAGGCCATTGCAATTGTAAGTACAATAAGGTTTTATCTTCTTACACCTTCAAGGTTTTATTCCCCTTCCTCCCCCGTCCTGTTTCTCTGTATGTCAGTTTTTAACAAGGAAAAAAAGGCTCACAAGGATATTTAGAGGGTGAGAAAATGTTAGGATGGATCTGAATCTCTTTATTAATAGTCAGTTGCATAACAAATGCCACGGGGTTGGTAGGTTTTACTGCATCTGTTAAATATTAACAGTACTTGTACTTTCTGGGGTATTGTGGAAGTGCCTGGATACTGCTCAGCCAATCACCGAGAAACAGGTTGCCATGGAAGCAATATCATGGATTCATTTCATTCTCAATGAAATCCACACAGCAAGACAGATCTGTAAAAATAACCCATGTAAAACTGAAGCAAAATATTTCTGGGTGTTTGTTCTATGCCTTTTGGTGCATGTGTCTGTTTTCCATTTTAAAAATAATCTAAAAATATCTGGGTACTCAGGAGCGCTTTCAGAAAAGCTGGAGCTCTTACCCTTGCCTGTTTGTTCTTTGGGGCATGCTTGCTGGTGTGTTTGAAGGGCTCAACCTCTTCCTTGTTTACATTCTTGATCACAGCATTTTAGACCAAATTTTAAAATGAAAAACAGGCTATTCTGAATGTCTGGCAAGTATGAACAATTTTAAAGGATATTTACATACCAATAATAAGCATAATTAATGATTTTTATTCTCTTCTATGAAGGACTTTAATAACTGTCTAAACTAGGTACTATAATTACCTAATTTTGTAGGGAAAAATGAAAGCTCAGAGGGGTCAAGTAACCTCTTCAAGGCTGCACAGCTAATCAGTGGCACAATCAGGTTTCTCGTCCAGATTCTTCTGGTGGTAGATGCCGTAATTCCAAATTACTATGGTGTGTTTTTGTTTTCATGGAGGAGAGCATCAATATTATTTAATTGTCACTAGAGTCAAAACATATCATGTATCTATGCACCTGTCTATCTCCATTCATACATACACATATGCACACTTGTAAGTAAACACACTAAACCCTGCTCACTTATTTTGTCATTGCTTTTATAATAAGCATTGTGATTACTTATTCCACTGAAGGGATTATGTGTTTACTTGGTTCCTCATAGCTAAGCTCTGAGCCCTAGTAATTATGAATATGTTTGGGAAGACACACAGCAAGACAGCGACTGGCAGTCCCACATTTGCATGCAGATAAACTGGGAAGAACAACTGGAAAGTGAGACAGACTGCCCAACCCAGGGTTCCAGCACAGGAAAAGAAAGCCTCAGAACCTCTGGCTGTAAAAATCTGTGCCGGGTGCAGCAGTGGGAGAAACTCCCAGCCTCACAGGAAAGTTCATTGGAGAGACCCACAGGGTCCTGGGGCATACACAAAACCACCCACCTAGGAGTCAGCACCAGAGGGCCCAGTTTGCTTGTGGGTAGCGGGGGAAGTGACTGAAAGCCAGCAGAGAGCAGAGCAAGTGGCATTGTTCCCTCTCGGACCCCTTCCCCACATATAGTGCCATCAAGCAGCGATGTGGGTTACTTAATGGCAACCCACAAATACATAAGTCCTGCCCCTTACTACATAACAGGAATGTCAAGACAAAAAATAATGGCCCAAATGAAAGAACAGATCAAAGCTCCAGAAAAAATACAACTAAGCAATGGAGAGCCAACCTATCAGATACAGAGTTCAAAACACTGGTAATCAGGATGCTCACAGAAATGGTTGAGTATAGTCACAAAATAGAGGAAAAGTGAAGGCTATGCAAAGTGAAATCAAGAAAAATATACAGGGAATCAACAGTGAAAGGAAGGAAACTGGGACTCAAATCAACGATCTGGAGCAGAAGGAAGAAATAAACATTCACCTGTAACAGAATGAAGAAACAAGAATTCAAAAAAAAATGAGAGGCTAAGGAACCTTCAGGACAGATTTAAATGTTCCAATATCCCAATCATAGGGGTGCCAGAAGGAGAAGAGGAAGAGCAAGAAATTGAAAACTTATTTGAAAACATAACGAAGGAGAACTTCCCCAATCTGGTGAAGGAAATAGACTTCCAAGAAGTCCAGGAAGCTCAGAGACTCCTTTGGACATAAGAAAGTCCAGGAAGCTCCAAATCCTTTGGACATAAGAAAGCACACACCAGGGAACATCATAATTATATTACCCAAGATAAAGGATAAAGAGAGAATCTTAAAAGCAGCATGAGAAAAGGAGACAGTTACCTACAAAGGAGTTCCCATGAGACTATCAGCTGATTTCTCAAAAGAAACCTTGCAGGCAAGAAGGGCCTGGAAAGAAGTATTCAAAGTCATGAAAGGCAAGGATCTACATCCAAGATTGCTCTATTCAGCAAAGCTATCATTTAGAATGGAAGGGCAGATAAAGTGTATCCCAGATAAGGTGAAGTTAAAGGAGTACATCATCACTAAGCCCTTAGTATATGAAATGTTAAAGGAACTTACCTAAGAAAAAGAAGATGATCAAAACTATGAACAGTAAAATGACAATAAGCTGACAACTATCAACAACTGAACATAAAAACAAAAACAAAAACAAACTAGGCAAACTACTAAAACAGGAACAGAATCACAGAAATGGAGATCACATGGAGAGTTATCAGTGGGGAAGGGGGGTGGGGAGAATGGGGGAGAAGTACAGGGAATAAGAAGCATAATTGGTAGGTATAAAATAGGCAGGGGGAGGTTAAGAATATTATAGGAAATGGAGAAGCCGAATAACTTATTTGCATGACCCATGGGCATGAACTAAGGGGGTGGGAATACTTTCCTTTGGGGTGTAGTGCAGGGCGGAGGGGAATAGAGGTGAGAAAAAAATTGGTGACTGTAATAGCATAGTCAATAAAATATATTAAAAATCGAATAGGTTTGGGTTGCTGTAGGTATTTCATAAGGCTAGAACTCGGCTTGGTACAATTGCTACTTCATATAAACATAGTTGATTTAGAGCTACAAGAGTTTGAATGATAAGCAAGAGATTTCTTTTTCATAGACTTGTAGCAAAAACAAAATTGTATGGGAGCTATTGGTTTGGATCAATGAGAACTTTGGCACCATCCTATCCCTGAACCACTCTACCCCTGAATCAAGAAAGATGCCTGGCATACTTGAGTAAATGACTGAAATAAATACCTTAAGGAATTTTGGAAGCATTATTCTTCAGCTTTAAATATATTAATTTGAGAACTTGCTTATCTAATATTTATTAAAACAGGTCCTCTAAAATTACAAATAGTCTAAGTAGTTGAAAGTAACACAAGTAGATAATAGAGTAGCCTTTTGACAGTTTCTCTGTTCTCAGTCCTTGAACTTGCTTGTCTGTCACAGTAGCACTTCACGTGTTGGTTAACATTGAGGAATAAAGTGCTTTCAATGCTTAGATTTTTAAAGACACATTTCATGTATCAACACTTTCTGAAAAACCATTTTTTTATTGAATGATTATCTGGGGTGCATTTATTCACCTCCTTCTCTGAATAAACAGAGTCTGTGAGGAGTGTCCTAACCTTTCCTTTCTGACTCAGCCCAGCACACTGAGCACTTTTTGTGAACTGTGCAGCAGCACAGGCCCACCCTCCGGCGTCAGAGCTCACAGAGGGCTGTGCCTGTTGCCTTGATTTTTCTTCTGATTCCCCCCTGCCATCTCCTGTCATTTGCTTCATAAACATAGCCCATCATCTGTCTAAATCACGTTCTGTTGGCTAAGGCTGATCTATGGGTTTCGTGGACTACCAGAGAAGTAAGCAAGTTCAGTCAGCTAGTGCAGGGCGACGCCTGAATGTGTTCGTTAGCTCTGGCCTCTAGGCTCCAGAGTGACCGCGCGTTTGTCTTCCTCTGAAAAGCGCCTGAGTGTGGTTTGAGAGCTAGTAGTGTCTTCTTGTTGTTACCGTTGTTGTTCAATTCAAAAAGCAAAGTGCATTTGGTTAAGTTTCTAGAGACCTGTCTGCTGAATATGTGAGACTGTTATAATTTGCAACAAAGATGCTAACCTACTTTTTATTTTGAAGAGAAGGCATTCAAAAGGCAGTTTACTTTGGGAATATTTCTAGGAATAGTGAGTTTACATATACATGACTGTATGTGTGAATATATCATGGATATATATAGTTCTATGAGTTCAGTATACTCTATATTGTTTCTGAAAAGATTTAAAATAGCAGCAGTGACAACAGGAAAGGAAAAATGGGCACACTTTGTGGGCTTACGTAACAGTCACTGAGACCTTTTGTCAACTTGCAAGCCCGGTAACGTGCGGCGCTTTGTGGACATAACCATCTTCAAACTGCTCATAGGGTTGCAGCAAGGTGCCCCTGCTTTGGCCACAGGCAGCCGCAGATGCTGGTGTGGCTTGGTCACGGTTATAACCTTGGAGAAGTTCAATTAGCTTCTTTAAACTAGGTAGAATTTTTTCAGAGGAGTGTGTAAGAGACACCCAGACCGCTGCTGTGTGTTTTCAGCCATAACATTTATTTCTGAGATAACCAGAAATAAAAGAGTCAGACGGCCTAAAGGGAAATGACTCAGGCACCCTTTTGAGAAAATAGCAACCGAAGCAGTCGTTATCTTTCTGACTGGTCTGGGGCTGAGGTTTCGCCAGGAGAGGTCCTGCAGTGTTGATTCCACCAGAGCTGTTGCTGTTTTAGAAGGGTCTGGTAGCCAGGTCTCCGGATCTGACAGAAACAGGGGCTGCCTCTCCCGGCGGGATTTAAAGAGCAGCGGCAGTCCAGCCGGCCCCGTCACCTTGTCCCCAGTGGCCTTACTTCGCTTAAACATTTTCATGATGAGAGGTACCCCTTTGGGTGAAGTTGGTTGGGTAAGGGCCTTGTTTCCAGAAGGCTCCAGTAAACAAGACTATATTTTTACCTGAATTTACCATTAATGACCTCTCTGAACACAAGAGCAGATTCACAAATTTGGCAGCTCCCTCTGGCCAGGAGCAGAGTTTGGGTGATGGAGACATGAGGCAAGTACAGTTAGGATGGGAAAGTCTGAAGCAAGAGGCATTGTCCCAGAAAGACCTGGGAAGGAAGGGGTGGGTCAGTGGGGTACATACAAAGCCATCGGATACCTGGAGGTGCATTTGCTGACTATAGGACATTACAAAAGAGGAAATGAGGTCTGTATCATAGTTTTGCTCCAGGTTGCTTCTGCCTTTTGGAATAGCACATAAGCTATGAAGACAGAAATCAGATCTTTTACTACTATTGACCTTTGCCAATTAGGTTGAACAATAATTTAAGAGTAATAACTTCCTTGGCTTCCTGACTCAAAATACCACCTAATTAGCTAAAACCTTTTGGGCTCTGCTTGATGACTCACCTTTTCTCCTGACTCTGAGACTACACACATTTCCAACTAAAGGCATCTAAAGAAACTTAGCATCAAATGCCTCTTGCTTTTCTTGCTCCAATCTGGTTCCCTAGTTCTAGATTTTTTTCTTTATTATTGAGGCCAAATGCTCACTTTGCCTTCAAGATATAATAACTAGATCCCAGCACCATTCATTTATTCAGTCACCAAATATTTATTGAATATTTGCTGGGTGTCAGATACCATGCAAGGCACCGAGAACACCAAAACAAATTAAACTTGGTGCTGTCCTTAAGAAGTTGTCTTTAGAACCAGAGAACTTGCCTCAATATCTGGGTGGGGGCAGTTCCCAGGGTATCTCCTCCATGACTGGGGTCTAGCCTTGTTTTAAGAAGCTTCTACTTCCTCCACTCTCTTTCCTTCCCCTGAGCAGGGAGAGCTGCTTCGGAACCCAACTCTTATACTATAAAGTTTGTACTGAGAATGTTTTGGAGAGAAAAAATTAATTTACAAATATTTGAAAACTCTTCAGAAAGGCTTTGGACTGTTTCCTGTTCGCTCTAAGGGTTGTACATTTTCCTTTACTGTCCTCATGGGGAAAGGAAGTGGGATTCAGTTTAACAGAAGAAACACCCATTTGAAGATATCTGCATTCTTGGAATTAGGGCCTTTAAGGGAAGCCTGTCGTCAGATTGCTTTGTGCTTTTACCTGGTCGCTGATTCCTGTGAAGAGAATTTGACAGTGAAAGCTGCTGAAGACATGAGCCTTGACTTATGCAGTTGAGACTCCAAGGTTAATGATTTGGAAGAATACATAAAAGTATATGTTAGAGGTATTGTCATTTCACTTTGGTAGTTAGCAGAGTTCCTCCATATTTTTACTTGTGATCTATGGTGCTTTCTAGTGGGTTTTGTGCAGTTAAGCGAATGTAGGAAAAATGCTCAATCCTTGGTCCCCATCTAACTCACAGTGAATATTTTTTCACTTTGCTCTAGAGGGTTTCTTTCTTTTTCTCTCTTCTCTATTTTTGTTATTACCCTTCCTCTTTCTTGCTTTCCCTTCCCCCCTTTCTTCCCTCCTCCCTCCCTCCCTTGCTCTCTCCCTCTCTTCTTCCCTTTCTTCTTTTTTTTCTGTAGTAATGGACATCCAATCAATGTTACTTGAATGTGTTTGTGGGAGAAATGGCAACTTTTTCACTGAAGATTGAGGCCTCTTTTCCCTGGGTACAGCTGCTGTCAGAAGCTGGCTTCCCAGCTAGGGATTGCATTTCCCAGTCTTCGTGTCTATGTGATTGCTCCCAGTCGAGTAAGAGCAGAAGACCTGGAGTTATTTCGGGCCTAGGGGGATAAAAAGTAGGAAACCTCTTCATGCGTCCTGCTCCTGACCATAGAGGATTCAGCACAGGAAATAGTGGTCCTGGGGGATGGAGCCACCAGATGAAAGGGACCGGCCCCAGAAACACCCCCTAGAGGACGGCCATCTTCCTTCAGGAACACCTGTTTATGAGAGTTTGAAATAACCTCGTCGGGTGTCAAGCAACCGAGAGTTGGGCGTTTGTCTGTCACTGCACCTAATATTATTCACCTAATTCTGTCTGCTTCATACAAGTTACAGACCTCAGCAGTGTAGGGGACACAAAAAAGTGAGGAATCATGCACAAGTTTGAAGAAAGGAAAGCAAACAATTACAATTCAAGGCAGATTTTAGTCACTTGGAAGTTTAATAAGACGCTTTGAATTGCAAGTGACAGGCATCCAATTCAATTAGCTTATCAAAGGGGGACTTTATAAACGGAATGCTCATATTATTTATAAAAAGATGGAAAAACCAAGCAAGGATGCAGCTGGCTCCTGAAAGACACTGGGGCCGAGATGCGCATGCTGCCAGGACTCACTTCTTACCCACTGACTGGCCCCTGGGGCCTCCCGAGGCAGCTCCCGTGGATACGGCAGGGTAGATGGTGCTGGGGGGCTGGGAGAACAACGCACTCAGAAGTAAAGGAAGTCTCTTTTATTCTCAGAAGAAAGGAAAAGGTTTTTAGCAGACAAAATAATTGGTTTCCTCTACAGATGTAGTAATTATTTGCCAATTCACATTCCTTTTTTTTTTCTGGTTTTGTTTAGTATATTTTGCATTGTTAACATATCCTGTTTTTATGTCTACCTTCTGAGCTCAGATTAGATCTTTCCTTTTTGTTTTTCTGCCTGTCCCCATCCCCAACAGTGCTTCATTATATAACGGGAGCTTAACAAATATTTATTTTTAATCAGCTGAGAGAATGTAATTAGAGCTATTTGATGGACTTGGGGTTCATTAAATCATCTTAAACCCGGACTCTCTTTGTTTGTCAGCATCTCCCCCTCCTCTACATCATCCTTACCGTCAGCCAGCCTGCAGCCTATGCAAATGCCTTGCAAGTAGTTACCTGTGATACTTCCCTGGTGTCCTCCCTATCTGGGGAGTCTGGCCTCCTCCCTGCCAGAACAAAGTCTACCATCCAAGCATTTCAGGCCCAGGGCAAATCCCACCTCTGCCAGGAGGCCTTCCCAGCCCACCACATGCACAGTGGATTTACTTCCTCTGAACTCTTACCACTCTGGACCATCTGTTGCCAAGTAAACATGTTTTGTTGCATTGTCCTTGCCTAGTTTTATATGGTTACATTATTAATAAAAAGTATTATTTCAACTTTAATTTTCTCCCAATTAAGCTGTAAACTCTTTTGAGGAACAGTAGCAATCTGTCAGATCCTCCATAATGGCTGAAGAAATATTTTGAATGTAGGCTCCTAATTACTCTTTGCTGATAGATTGAATTCATTTTTTTGTTTTCAGTTACCAGAGAGTTACCCCATATATAGGATAGCTAAGAATTTCCAAACATTCACAGTGCTGCCTTAAATGCATATTTTCCTTTCATTTTTAAATAAAAGGGATCTACCAAATGGTTGAGTGGAATGTAACAGAACTTTTTTTTTTAATATACAGCCTTAGGGATAATGAAATCAATCGCACAAAGGGAAACCAGAGTCGATCTGCCTACTGACTGTGCAGAGAAGCAGATTCTATAGAATTGTAATTGGTAATCATTAATCGGATTGCTTTTTCTACACTGCTCTGCATAGAGGTGGATTCTACAAATGGTAATCTGAATGTGATATGTATGAAAAGCACAGGATGTGTGAAAGGAGGTGAGAAAAAGCTGGGCTGGGGAAGATGAAGAGCTGCCACAGTTTCTGACAGGGTGCAGGGTGTGAAGATTAGAAAATACCTAGCTCTGAACAGGGAGGCTTTAAATATTTGAAAACAATTTCTTCTCTCTCCTTATTCTCACTGTACCACTCCCCATCTGTTTCCAGGATTCTGCTCTGTATCTTGTGCTTTCTGGAATCTTCCTGCTGGCCTCACTGGCTTTTAAAAATCATGCCTGTCCCTGATTTGCAAATGACACTGGGGGTAGAGACTGTTTCTTATTTTGTGGCTCGCAAAATTATGAAAAGACTCCTCCTACAGTGCAAATAGATAACTTTGGTATTAAAGACATAGCTCCTCTTCATGTCCTCTTCTTAAAAGTTGTTATCTTTAATTGCTAAAAATGGAACATGGATTTAGATATTTACACAATTCATAGAATCATAAGAGGCTAAAATTTAAGTAATAGCTTTTGAGTATAGCTTTTTTCAGGCCCTTCATTTTATAAATTAAAAAAAAACAACTCCAGTGTACACATAGCAAAAGAATGAGAAAGCACAATTTATCACCGATGACCATAATTTTACAACTAAAGTGTACATCTTAAATTTTGAAATTTAATTTACAATTAGTATTACACATCCTATAGGTAAGACAGAGCTCTGGATGCACAAACTGTACTCTTTCATTTACTTGCCTCATCAGTCACAAAACAAATGAACAATGTAAATCTCCACATTTCAGGACCCTCGAGTTGAGAGGATTCCATCTGGGTTGTGGCTGTCAGAACAGAGAAGGACCTAGATAAAGGGGGGAGTGCCCCGAGCACTCTCTCTCTGGCTTTCTGTCCCACTGAAAACCAGACCACTAACTCATTTAAGAAATTTATGTTTCTATATTTCCTGTTCTAAGATACTAGAGTGATTTACTGTTAGGAAAAATATTCAATATTTTTAATTCTTCTCCAAGTCCATAGGATAGGACTAGAAGACTGTTAACTGCTTCGAGCTGATGCTGATATGCTGATAGTTCCCACTTTATTTTCCTTGTCTAGGAACAACAGTTAACATTCATTTAGTTCTGAGCACAAACCAGGTTCTTTGCTTATGTCAGCACAGCTATTCCGACCAGTGAAGTGCTGGTTATTATTTCTGTGTTGTTGATGCTAAACTAGTCTGAGAGCTTATCCAGATGAGTGGGGAAGTTAAGATTTTGATCTGGACAGCCTGACTCCAGACCACCTACTGGGGTGCTAGACTGACTCTCGAGGAGATCATTTCTTCCCATTCTTGTTTCTCACAGGAGCACACTGAATATATCGCAGTGCTTAGGGGAATACTTTGTCCTCCTGAATGAGTGACCTGGGATGAAAAAGAGAATGTAGTCAGGTATGGTACATAGATGGTTGCCTTTTTTGAGGGGCAGAAGAGGGATAGGAGCAGGGAGTGGTGGCTTTGGAAATTCTACTCACCACAACTAGTGCTTGGAGGTCACCGTGGAGAATCAGGGTCGGGTTCTAATTTCTTTCTGCTATTCAGATCAAGATACAGATGCCAGGGTATCCCCTACAAATGGTACCTGTGGGTTTCCACTTGAGAAGTATTTCCCTCTTTGTTGCCTTTTACTTCCTGACAAATAAATGAATATGTTAAGTGCCTGAAGTTTTCAAATTAGTTCTGTCCTGTTTCCCTCATAGTTCCCAAAGGCCAATGTTTTGGCATTCAAACTGTTACCTTTAAGGTTGCCTAAGAGCAGTTGCAGAAGCCATACAAAAATCCTCTGTGACATACTAGGTTTTGATCTGTGGTTTGGAAAGTACAGGGTCTGGCAGAAGTAATGCCTGCTTGAGTGTGGTTGGTAAGTAATAATATGGATGTAATATATTATAGTTTTAATTTGAACATTTTATCTATAATATCATTTTGTGTACTTAAGTGTGATATTGTTATGTTACAGAATTACATGATTATAATTTTGTAATAAAAGATTTTGTAATAAAAAAGGGCGTTATTTGTGCTGGACCCTGTATAAGCGTAAGGTAGAGAAACAGCCTTCACACATGCTTCTCTAGGCTGAAATTTTTAGTCTTACTTATAAAAACACACATTTCATTGCAGTTTCAGATTCAAACACCTCTGGTGCCCTGGTCAGCTGCCCTGCAATGTTGGTGCATGGCAAGCAGTTTGCAGATGATTGGTGAATCTCTCTAGGGAGCGGGTGCTTTATATGTAGGCAATAGGAACTCAAAATAGAATGAAGAACAAAGTCTCAATGGTTCCATTTTCTCCCTCATGTTGTTAATAATAAATAAGGCCCAGCATTCCATTCAAACAGCTCTCCAGAACCTGTACTCCTGTACTCAGTAAGTGGACCAGGCTCTTCCTCCAGGCCAGAGCATCCTAGTATAGACCCTCTTAATTAGGTTATTTTAGGGTAATGAGGCCATCTGGGCCTTCCAGCTGAGTCAGCCAACAACTCTGCTTCCACTCAGCCCAGAGACATGCAGCTGGGGGTGGAATCCGAAGGCAGGGCCAGCACCACGCAGCCTGGACCACCAGGGCCCACAGGTGGGGGCATGAGCGTAGTAGCCTGGCTTTCCTTTGATCTTCCTTTGAAGTCCAAGAGCACATCAATAGGAAGTAGGTGGGGTGGGTGTTTACTGGGTTCCAGGCACTTTTTCTTCACCCTTTGGAAATGTGTCTTCATTTAATCCTCCTAAGTACCCAGTGAGGTAGGGACTGTTACTATACCAATGTGCAGATGAAGAAATTGAAGCACAGAGAGATTCAGTGACCTGCCCCAGGTTACAAAGCTGGAAAGTGACAGCCCATGAGATTCGAACCTAGGTGGTCTAAGAGAGAGAAGGTATAGAACTCCCTCATTTGCTCCCCAAGTCCTAGGGAACTATGCTGTGTCCTACCCACTGGGCAGTGGCACCACCATGCTGTTCCGAAGGGCAGAGTGACCTAGGCCAGGAAGACAAAAGTGAGGGTATGCCCTTTAGGTTGCTCTTTGGCATGAATTCTAGTGTTGCACTGTCTACTCCCCAACACTCCAACAGTGCAGGGGTGCCCTCCTGGCTGCTCTGGGCCAGGCGGCAGCTCCCAGCAGAGAGCTGAAACCAGGCTGTCTCTGAAAAGAGAGGACGTAGGCAGACAGGCGGCTGGCTCCTTTCCATGCCAAGCAGGCACAGTGCCAAACTCTCGTGAAAGAACTCTGCCCACCTTCCTTTCTCCTTGACCCAGTGGGAGTGGGAAGCTGAGTCTGTAGGCAATTTTTTCTTGGCTTTGAACAGGGAGTCCCGTTGTAGAGGGATGAGAGCCTGGGCACTTATGCTGGGGTGTGTTTCTAATGAACTCCGAAAGGTCAGCCTGCCTTTCCTGGAATAAAGGTCTCGTTGCTGACCTTATGCATAATCCCGCTGGCTGTGCGTGTGAGTGCGTGCATGTGAGCACATGTGCATCTGTGTGCTTGTGCACATGTGTTTGTGTGTGTATGTGTGTGAATAGTGGCTGAAAGAAGAAAAAGAAAAAGCCAGGCACCTCACTGAGAACACTGAAAGAGAACTCGAAGCGGGTTTGTCTCTTGTCTGGGGGGAAGAACACTTGATGTGGATGCTCCGAACCAAAGTGAGCGTCCTGTTCGGACTGTGAGGTCACCTTTTTGCAGGGACTGAAGCAAGTGCAGCACATGCATTTCTCCGGGTGTCCTGAGGGCTGAGCCTCCTTTTCGCAAGGTTTGCTTCCCCACCTGGAGGACAAGCCGCAGAGTCTCTGCAGGCCTAGGTAAAACACGCAAATGTACAAAAGGTGTGTTTTACATGGGGGGAAAGACAGTAACTGCTCCCTTCGCTCTAAAAAACTCGAATGCTCTCGGTAGCCACCCTGCCCCGCTCCATCAGAGCAGAGCTGAAGGCAGCCCTCAGAGTCAGGGTCACAGCAAAGCCTTGCCTCAGAGAGGCCCTCTACCCTGGCAGTTATCACCCAGGGCTCGTCCTGTTGACAGATAATACTCATACATAGATTTATGTAGATAAACATGTGCATATACACAATGTCTAATATAAGTGTATGAAAGAACTAAGTTTCATGTTTCTGCAAATAGTACCAGGATGAGTTATCGATATTCTCCATTATAAATGGATAGTGAGAATGTAAACTATTGCACTTTATGACAGTAATCAAAGAAGGACTGAGAATGGTGTTTCCAATTTCCTCATGTACAGTCATTCTCCCCAGATTACTTCGACTGCCCTGCCTTCCTGGCGGGTCTCCCTCGGATTGGAATTCCCAGAGTGCTCTGGAACCCACGTCTGTGTCCGGATGCTTTATTAACTGTATGAGGGTGACACAGTTCTCTCACTAGAATTTGACAAGCATTAACAGATTCCTCACTTTCCTTTCCTCTTTCCCATCAGTGGACCTCATCCCACACGACCCCTCTCTGCCCTCCCCACCTTGGCTCCAGAGAGAAGAACATTTACTGCTTTGTTTCATGGTTGTCCTAAGAATAGACATTGGCTCCTGCATCGTGTAGCATACAGAATTCTAACGAGCACAAAGCAAGCAGCGTGGTCCCTACTCTGATTATGAGTGGGGTGACGTCAGCCTATCCAGGAAATACTGAATTGATTGTCAAATTGCTTTGAAGTCAAGTAAACGGGGCCTGTGCCTCACCTCCAGACTGCTCTGCGCCCACGCACACACCCCTGTTCACCCATCTCAGCACCAGGAGTGTTAGAAACCACCAGAATCCGTGCCCTTCAAAATATAGGTTGAGGGATTGGGGAATGCTGATTTTTTTTTAAAGCCTCAATTTTATAAATTACCATCATCCTAGATTTAAAGTCGTCAGACATTTTTAGCTTCCATTTTGAGAATTTTCTTTCTAATTCTAGGATTCGATTCATTTACTAAAACTGGGAATTGCTCTTTTGCATCATCCCTTCTGCCCCAACCTCCTCCCATCTCCCTCCCACACGTTTCTTCAAGTACATTTTGGTGCTTCAACATAAAGGGCACTATATTTCTCATCCTGCCGTATGAAATGAAAAACCCTTGCATCCAGTATGTCAAAAGCTGGCATTGTGAGCTATTTGTAAGAACAGTCAGTACTCGGCCAGGCACTGTCTGGTATCAAAGCTGGATGAACTCGCTCCATACCCCAAACACTCACACAATGAGTCCCGCCCCGCCCGCCCCCCGATGGATTGCCCAATGAACAACAGCCCCTCTCTCAACTCTCTCTAATGTGGTTAAGTTTGTAGATTGTCACTTTCACAACCATTTGCCTTTTCTTTTGCAAGCTTTGTTTCAGTTTGTTAGTTTGACTAGTGATTAATGAGTTAATCAGGAAAGATTTCCAAAGTTGTTGTTTTTTTGCTATTTTATTTTTTTTTTATTGTTGTTCAAATACAGTTGTCTATTTTCCTGCCACCACTTTCCACCATCCCACTCACCCCATCTCCCACCCTCAAGCCTAGCCCCCTTGGGCTTTGTCATGAGTCCTTTATATATGTTCCTTCCAAGACCTCCCCCCCACTTCCCCCATTAGATTTCTAAAGTTCTTTAGAACAAACGTTCTACTTACTGCAAGGGTGCCTTATGCAACATTAGGAAGATCAGTTAATTCTCCAAGCTTCACACAAAGCAACAACAATAACAACAACAACAACAGCAAACTTTTAAATTCAACTGCAATGGCTTCAGAAATGTTAACCTTTTTAGTAACTACCTTTAGTACCTTAAGGTTTTTTAAAACTTTTTTATTTTTGCATTTTAGTTGATTCCAAGGTCCCGTTTCTATTGGAGAAAATCCCCGGTGTTCTCTAAGAGCGATCATTACTATAAGCATCCCTGGGACTGCCCTCATCCCATTCAAACAGATCTGACCATTTCATAATTAAAATACAACCACATAGAAGTTACAGCTAAAGTACAGAACAACCATCATTCAGAATCTAGCTGAGTGGATGTCCAGCTAGTAGGGATATAAAGGAGACACTTTGAGACTGAACCAGCAGGCATCATGTCTGATTTTATATCAACTGGACCCCATTGTTTGCTCCACCCTGGTGATTCCCTGATGCCCCTACCACCCAACTTGTGAGCACACCCATGCTGTTTCCAGTGGTTTTTCAGTACAAATTGCCTGTCTTGGCTCATACCTCAGGCTTTCCTAAAATTTCTCAAACAAGCAGCATCTGGCCTCAGCATGTCTCACACCTCTCATTGAGTGGCCCCAGGCCTGGCACTAGCAGCATCCAGCCTTGGTTCACAGCTTGTCCTCTCCTGGGCACCTCCAAGCCCAGCACAAGTAGCATCCATCTGCCGATCACTTTGTAGCTCATGCCAAGTGGCCATGGGCAGAACGCAGGTAGTTGCTAATCTTAGCCTGCACCTCATGGAAAGACTCAGAGCCAGCGTACCCAGTAGACAGCTGCAGACCACATCCAGACACCACCCTGCCACCTCCACAAGTGACACACTCAAAGGGTGGACTCAACAGCACCAGACCCTGCCAAAGTAAGTCCTACTCTGTGGGATGGGCCCCTGCACAATTTATTCTCCATGGTGGTCAGTGGTTTCAGCCAGTCCTTGAAATCTATTGGCCTCGGGGGTAAATCCTTCCCATCGATGTGCCAATAGCAATTAAGTCTCAACTATAACAAGAGAGTGTAGACAGCCCATATTGGGGGAAGGGGCTGGAGTACCCAGCTTGGGTGATTAGGGAGGCTGCACCACTGGACCCTATGGAACACCTGCTACGTAAGGCTGTTCTACCAAGCCTGGAAGATGTAGCAGCTCTACTTAGTACATAGAAACAAACACAGGGAGGCTGCTAAAATGAAAAGGCAAAGAAACATGTTCTAAGTGAAAGAACAAAACAAAACTCCAGAGAAAGAACTAAAAATAGATCAGCAATCGACTAGATGCAGAGTTCAAAACACTGGTTATATGGATGCTCAATGAACTTAGTGAGAACTTAGTAAGTGTAAGAAAGGGACAAGGAAAATATAATAAAGAACCAGTCAGAAAAGGATAGACTAACTGAAATGAAGAATAATTTATAAGGAATCAACAGCAGAGTAGCTGAAGCTGAGAATCCAAGCAGAGATTTGGTATATAAAGAAACAGAAAATACCCAATCATAACAGCACAAAAAAAAGAGAATCCCCCCAAATGAGGATAGTGTAAAGAGCCTCTGAGGCAACATCAAGTATGCCAACATTTGCATCATGGGGGTGCTAGAAGGAGGGGAGAGAACAAGAAATTAAAAATCTATTTGAAAAACCAATGACAGAAATCTTCCCTAACCTGGTAAAAGAAATAGACATAGATGTCCAGAAAACTGAGAGTCCCAAACAAGGTAAATCCACAGAGGCCCACAGTAAGACACATCATAATTGAAATGTAAAGCGTTAAACACAAAAAGAAAATCTTAAAAGAAAGAGAAAAGTAGTTACCTACAAGGGAGCTGAGTTTTCAACAGAAACTTTGCAGGCCAGAAGGGAGTGTCAAGAAATATTCAAAGGATTCAACCAAGGTTGCTCTAACAGCAAAGTTATCATTTAGAATTGAAGGACAGATAAAGAGCCTCCCAGACCAGAAAAAGTTAAATGAGTTCAGCACCATGAAAATAGTATTACATGAAATGTTAAAGGGTTTTCTTTAAGAAGAAGAAAAAGGTAAAATATATGAACAATAACATGGCAATAAATACATATTTAACAACAATCGAATCTAAAAAACTAAATAAAGAAGAGCAGAAAAAAAGAGAACTACTTATGACCCAGCAACCCCCTTCTCAGTGTCTAGTGAAAATTTTGAAAATGTTTATTTGCTGGGAACTGTCCTTCCTGGTTTCAGGAGCTGTAACCCCGCTGACAGGTGAAAAGGCCTCACAGCTAGGGGAGCTTGGGACCATAACCCACTAAGGAGACAAAATTTATCCTCCCGGCAGGGGTGCAGCCTCTGCCCCTTTACTTCACCCTGCTTGACCCCTGGAGGATGCCTGGATAGTCAATGACAGGTAAGATTCCTCAATAAAGGAACAACCTAAGACAGGCACAGTTGCAAAGGAGCCATCAGGGAAGGACTTAGGAGATTGTGGAGAAGGGACAAAAAACCCTCACCCCTTTGCTTTATTATAGCTTGAGTCCTCATTCTATATGTAAAAAGTCTCCTAATCTCTTGGCTGCCTTGCTTCCTCTGCCTGATTCAGACCAGAAACAATGCCAAAGGGGGATGCAGCCCTGTTCCAGAACCAATAGTTCCTGGCAGGGGGCAATCAGGCCTAAGAAAGAATGCATAAAGTCCTGTGAAACCTGCTTTGCTAAGAATACCCTCAATTTAAGTGTTGAGGGTCCAAGCACAAAATAAGTTTGTTTCCCAAGGTTTTACAGCTGATTGGCATCACTCTGTCTACTAGACTCTGACTCAAAAGGACCCCCATGACCCCAGAAACATTTTCTGTAAACCATACCTCCTTTCTTTGATATGCATCCCTATGCAAGCTAAACTCAATAAAAGCCCATTGAAAGAGAGGCTCAAGACCTTTCTCCTTTGAGAGACTGGTCAGCCTTTCCTCCCCAAGCAGATCATGTCTCGGTAGACTTATTCTCATCTATGGCTCTGTGAAAGAGCCCCCCCCCCCACATTTATTCAGATGGATATATGAAATCTATCCAGAAGGTACCTAGCCATGTAATATGAAAAATAGAGACACTTGTTGAAGAAGATACAAGATACAAGAAACATTATACATAGGACAATGACACCTCAGTCCCCTTCAAAATAGACTTCTTGGGACCTCACCCAGTTCTCCTGATGTCTCTTTTACTTCTCAAAACACTGCAAATTTTTTGTTGGAATTGCTCTCAACTGCCAAGTTGTATTTTCCTGAATCTCATCAACAGTCTGAAATCTCTTCCTTTTCAAAGGTGAGTTAAGTTTTGGGAAAAGCCAGAAGTCACAGGGTCCCAAGTCTGGTTCATTGGTAGTGGTTAGAATCAAGTCATTAGCAACTGTAGCATGATATTCCTTCTGCTCTGGTAGCAGAAGCCACAGAACAGATTTTGTCATGACACTTCTCATGCTAAGATCCTGCATCAAAATCTCAGATACAGTAATTTTTGGAATCCCCAGATCAACCTCTACTTCTCACACACACTATCAGTTGCTGATCTTTGTTGATTGCAGCCTGTACAGCATGTTTAGCATTCTCAGCTGTTCTGCTTGTTGCAGGCCTCCCAGCATGTGGATCACTTTCAACAGATTCTTGGTCATTTTTGAAGTGTTTGAGCCACATTTTTATTTGCACTGCACTCATTGCATCATCCCTGAAAGACTTCAGAATCACCCAAATAGTTTCCGTGGAGAAGTGCTCAAGTTTAACATGAAATTTGACGCAGATTCATTGCTCTACTTGCTCAGTCATTTTGAATGTGACAGCCACACAGTACGCATGCTCACTCAATAGAGTCTACCATTCCTACTGACAAGTACCGTGAAGTTGTCATAGTTTACACATGTGCATTCCAGTCCATTCTCCTTGGCTGACAGGTTACATCAATGTTGTGCAAACTGTTCTCATTATATGAACAATGGCTGGAAATTTTCTGGACATCTTCTGGACAGACCTCATATGTACCCCTATGCAGCATTATGCTTGGTAGCCAAGACATAGAAACAACCTAAATACTTTTTGATGGATGACTTGATAAAGAAGATGTGGTATATATACACAAGGGGATACTATCCAGCTATAGGAAAGGATGAAATACTGTCATTTGCAACAGCATTGATAGATTTTGATAGTATCATGCTAAGCAAAACAAGATAGAAAAGAACAAGAACTAGGTGACTTCACTCATATGTAGGATATAAAACAGATAGCAACAAGCAAACTCAGACATGGACCATGGAAGAGTGGTTACCAGAGGAGAAGGAGAGGGGAGATAAAGAAGGCACAGGGGACAAAATATATGGTGATGGAGGGAGACAAGACTTTGAAGTGAGCATAGAATGCAATATACAATGATGTATTATTACAGAATTGTACATTTTCAACTATGTAATGTTGCTAACAAATGTCAGTCCAATACACTTAATTAAAAATACATTAAAAAGCAAATAAAAAACGTGAAATTAAAGATTTTGGCCTTCTAGAAGCCAAGTTAGTAATAAGTACTGATGCTTATCTTTTTAAAAAAAATTATTCTAACCCAAGGGCATTTTTTAAAAAATTACTTTTAGAGAGAGAGGAAGGGAGAGAAGAAAGGAGAGTGAGAAACGTCGATGCTAGAGAGAAGCATGAATTGGTTGCCTCCTGGGTGAGCCTGGACCAGGGATTGTATGCACCTGGACCAAGGAAGAAACCTGCAACCCGTATTCCCTGACCAGGAATTGAGCCCATATCCCTTTGGTTAGGGAACAATGCTCCCATCACTGAGCCACACTGGCTAGGGTCATGCTTATGTTTTAACACAGACATTCTACTTCTAGCAATTTATCCTAAAAATGAAAATGGTCATGCATAAATTTTATCTATGAGGTTCACTGAAGTACTGTATTTTAAAGCAATTCTTTGGAAAATCTCGTATGGTATTGTAATTCAATTATAATTAAGTTAGGAGATGGATTAATAGGCAGCCATTACATATAATATTTTAAAACATTATTTAAGGACATGAAAAATTGTTGCAGTATGCAGAGTGGAAAAGGAGATCACAACACAGTATTTGCAGTATTCTATTAGAAAAAATTTATGTGTTTAACTAGTTATATCTGCATTTATCACATATATCTGCATTTATCACAAGGTGCACATACAATGTGTCCTATATGTTGTCTTTTCACTAATGCATGTATATTTATACATTTTACATGTTGTTAAACAGGAGCATTCTTTCTGTGTAAGGCTTATAGTTATTTTCTTGTTTCTCTGTGTTTTCTCAATATTCTACGTCTCTTAGTAACCTATCAAGTATTTTGCAACTGTATTTTTGTACTTTTCAATTATAGTTTGCATTCAACACTGTTGTGTACTAGTTTCACATATTGTGATTCTGATCTGACTTAATTCTGACACACAGAATGTGAAAAAAAAAAAAACAACCTAGTTCGGCTCAAGGATATTGTATAATGCACTATTCTGAGGTTATTAAATGCAGCTAGCAACAGATATTTCAACAATTAGCAACAATATAAAAATAAAGACTACAAAACAGAAAAATGTATAAAATCTACTCATACATAGCCAACTACTATTTGTTTTTTTAAATTATACATTCTTCTAACATTCATTTTTATTATACTGATTTCTTTAAATAAAGAAAATATGTATATGAAAAAAATTAGTTAAATTCTATGTGGTAAACACAGAAATGTGTGCCCTATTATTGGTTCTCAAAGAGCTTGTAGTACACCTATTTCAAACAATAATCCATGATGATATAAGGCAAAATTTGATCTGTCAAATGAGTGACATAGACAGCTCAGTGTCCTGAAAGTCCACAGAAAGCTCTCATTATGGTGTCATGGTTCCCAAGGGAGCCTAGTAGGGGAGGCGGACTTCAAGTTGGTCTTCAAGGAACTCCTAGTCTTTGTGGAAGTGGAGTTTATTCAGGCTGAAGGAGAGCAGGCCAACACCAAAGTGGGTTCCTTGACACCTCTGTGGGAGTTCATGCATAAACCGGCCTGACTCCAGTACTGGCCTCATTCAAGATTGGGTCAAGTTTGGAAAGAACATCTCAAACTATCAGGCTGAGAAAACTGTGTTTAACTTATAAAGAATAGAATATTTCATAATACCTAGACTTTTTAAGCAAAGAAATCATCAAATCCTTTATTTCACCGCTTTAGAAATAAGGGAAGAGTAATCTTGTTTGTCAAATAACTAACCAGCCCAGAGTTCAGGAATTACACCACGAGCGAACAAAGGGAAGTTAGAGCTCAAAAGGTGCCTAGTGTGGGAGCAGTGTTCCTTTGCTGCTGCTGCTTTTCAAATAATTAACAATGTTGGGGGGAGCCCAAATCAGTTAAAATGGCTTCCACATAGTCGTGTTTGATACATGATGGATAGATATATGAATAAATAACCATTTGGTTGATGAACCCAATAAAATGAACAAGAGCCATCATGTAAAGCCTGGAAGGAAATTGACTTTATACAGCTCACTTTCTGCTTCATTAAAGATTAGCTCATTTTTATCTATATACAACATGAGGCTGGACAAGGAAACTGATCCTTTTTGTTCAGTGTTTTAAAGATGAATGAAGAACACAAACAGAAAACGAATGAAAGCACATGAAAAACAAAACAAGACAAAACAAAAGCCTGACATCCCACATGTCGACAAACTAAAATAATGTATCGTTGATTGGTTGTCCCTCGAGGAAAAAGTAGCTAAACCACCTCTTGAAGAAGGATGCTTAAATGTTTCCAGGTGGCTTTTACTCTGTCAGAACTCATTATGTGCATGTGGACACATATTTATAGGCCACTAATACCCAGCTGATGAGAAACCATATCTGAATTACTTCTAAGTGTCCTGGGAGCCCAGAAGTAGCTGAAGCTTCTCTGCTTAGATGCCACTCTCAATCAATTGCAGCTGTTACCTGAGTTGTCATTTACCCATAATCTGGAACTAGGACTTGAACCTGAATCAAGCTTCAATTTCCTTACACTTGAAATTCAGCAAAACAGTCAATAACTAAATAAAATAATGTCAATATTAGTAACATAATGGTTTACTTTTTAAAGCCATGAGGTAATAAATGAATAAATTTTGGACCAGTTGCTCAAGAGTCAAAGTTGATTTCTAATCTTGATTAATTTTATTGGTGTTTTTTTCTGCCAGTGTGGGACTCCCTTCAATGAAGATTTCATTTCTGGTATAATCGCTAAAATGAGTTCATACATTGTTGCCATTTGTCAGCTGTCTAGTCAACCAAGGGGGCATGGACTCAGTCCTAGTTTATTTTCTTAATATTAAATACCACCCATTTTTATTATGAAGGTTCCTTCTGAAGAACTACACCCTTGGGTGGTTATTAGAAACTGGATATAGATAAACCATGTAACCTTTTTGATTTTTGTTTCTCCATCTAGTCTGTCAAATAAAAGGTTGACCAAAGGCTCTCCAAGGCCTATTCTGTTGTTTGTTCTATTATTGTTTAAAATTCTGTGATCTCAGCTTGGTTTCCATCCACACTAGCGAGAAACTCTAAAAGTCCAAACCTAAAGGACTATAGTGCATTTATCTCAGTGTATCAGTTGTAGAAATGGAGTGAGCTTCAGTGTGACCAAGCCCATTTACAGGCACACTATGTGACCCTCTTTTTCCAGACATCGTTATCATTTGATTTGAGTGGTGGTTCTCAGACGTGGTCCCTGGACCGGCAGCATCAGCATCATAGGGGGACTTGTTAGAAATACAGATTCCCAGGTCTGGCCCCCAACCTACTAAATCAAATTCTGACAGGAAACCCAGCTTTCTAAGTTTTAGTGTGCCCTGTGTTGCTGATGCATGTTAAAGTTTGAGGACATTGCTTATGAGGTTAGAGTTGCAGGTTCAAACTCTGAAGTAGCTACTGATTTAATTCTGTCTCCTAACCTCACCTATAGTATTACAGATGACCCCCATTGTTCATCAGAGAGATTGGGATACACTGCTTGGCTGGGTCAGCTCTACTGCAACGCACAGATCCCACACAATTAATTTAGACTGAAAGTGTTTTCAGTAAGTTTAAGGGCATCTATTGCTCTGATCAACAACTCCATATACATGAGATATTTTTGTTCATGAATCCTGAGTGATATTCTATCTTCAGTTAGATTTGTTTTACTACTGTACTCTTTCACTCATTCTTGTGCCTTCCCATCTCCACTCATCTTGGCTCACAACTGTTGTCCCTACTGCCTGAAATAAGCTTAGGGTTTTCTAAAGATCTACATCTATGAAAACTTGAAGATAATTATCATCTCTTTGAAGCCTTTCCTTAAAGTTATTCCATGGAAATGCCTCCCATAAAAAAACAAAACAAAAACAAACAAACGAAAAACCTGTCTCTTGAAGAGTCTTAAATTGTATCACCTGGACAGCATTCCTCAAATGGCGTTGTACAACCCAATCACCTAAAAGAGGTTTTAAAAAATACAGATTTCTGCATGCCTTTCCCACTGACCTACTGAATCAGAATCTTTTGGTTATGGGGTCTGTGCCTTTAACTGGATTCTGAAGAGATCCATGTGCAGCTAGACAAGGTGCTTAGAAATCACTAAGCTAGAACAGCGTTGGCAAACTTTTTCTATAAAGGGCCACATGGTAAACATTTTGGTCTGGTGGGTTGTGTGATCTCTCTCCCAACTCCTGAAGCAAGCTTCAACGACAAAAGCAGCCACAGAGAATCTCTAAACAAATGGGTGTGATTGTGTTTCAATAAAATGTTATTCATTGAAATAGGGGCCAGGGGCCCTAGTTTTCTGACCCTTGAGTTAGATTATTATTTAATTTGGTAGACAAGCTACAGTGTCTAAAAGCTTACTATGCACTCAGTAGGTGATTTTGGAATGAACTAATAAATAAAGGAACCTGAAGAAAAGTAGTTGGTGGAACATTTTAAACTTGAAATAAATAACTGTCATAAAGATCTTGGCTGAAGTCATGCTACCCCATGAAATCTGCTGGTGGTTGGGGGAGAATGATGATGGGAAGGAGGAGTATGTGTCTGAATTCTAATTCAGTCAGCTCATTGCTTGGTTTTCCATCTACAAATTCTATTCTACCTAATTGACTTCCTGACAAAGAGTTGGTAGAGGAATAATTTGTTTAATGTTTTAAAAATGCCACATAGATGCTAAGTGTTATTGCAGAAAGAGGTTTCTAAGGAAGAACCAAGAATAAGTAGCACTAAAACTGTGCTTTTTGATTCCTGAACAAAACCTTTAGTTAAATGTCTCCTGGAAAGTGGCAGTTTGCCCCTAACTCAAATGTCACTCCGCTCTCCCATTTTATTCAGGAAAACCTCAAACATGCTGTGTGGGTGATACTGAAAGACGTCAGGATCAAAGTGTACTTAAAGTTGCTAAGAGGAAGCAGATGTTCTCCTTAGCTGGGCAAAAGATGCTCAGAGTTTCCAGTGAAATATAAACTTCTCGAAGGCCCCATGGGATCATGCCTGAAAATGTCCTCCTTTTGTTTATGCCTCAAATATGCAAAACGGTGGTGAAATGTGTTGTTCTGGGAGAGATGGAGGAAAGTTAATGAGCTAGAAACAATAAGGAACTCTATACTTGGAAAAAAAATTGGAACAGATATTATCTTAAAAAAAAACTAGGACGAGATTAGAATAGTTATTTCCCTGAATTCTGATTTTTATATATATCTTTAAACATCTATCTCTGAATTATCCTGGTGGTTGGCTGGATTAACAATTAGATTTCTTTTAGTCTCTCTGTTCTCATGCTTTTCCAAGTAGAAATAAGTTGATGTTTTTTTCTTATCCCCTGTAGATTGTACTTTTTTCACTATAGCTAGTAACCAAGAAATAGTTGCAAGGGAAAGAATAATTGGTGGCTTTTAAACTTAAGTGAAATCAAGTGTAAAACTAATGCTTTCAAGAGAGATTTGAATGCAGACAATTATAATTTTCAGCCAGAAAAAAATGTAGAGACTTGTATTTCTCCCTAATCAGCATGGCATCAAGTAGTTCACCCTGTAGAGAAAAGCTTAACAAATATATATTTTTTGTTCTTTGTTTTCATTCAATACAAACTTGAGAAGAAAGCAAGTCCAGGGAAACTTGAGGGATCCTACAAGATTCAAGACTGGCCTAAAGTTGAAAAGGGAAGTGGGGAAACAACTGGAATATTGATGGTTCCTGATTTACTGTAGAATGATTTATATTCACCAATTAAGGCTACAGTCTTGAGTGGTGAACTTGGTCCCCCCGCCCCCCGCCCCTGGTTAGCCTTCCTGGATAAATTAATGAAGAATTAATTGGAAAAGCTTGAAATGCAACTATAATGACTACGACTATTTAAGGGCACAGCCAATGAATTGTGTTTTTCATACATTTTGTTCAAGTTCATTTAGGAAGAGATCTGGGTGTCATCACTGGGACCTAAGGCAGATATGAAGAGGTCTAGAGAAGAAGGACAGAATTTCTCTGGAAAGCAATAGGGCATTCATCCAAAAGATAGTGAAGAAGCCTGGCTGGTCTTCAAGGTGGAGGGAGGAAAGTTTATTTAGGATATGCAAAATATAAATTATATCTAAGTAATGCAAAGTCATCTCAGATTCTAAGTAGCTCATCCTAAAAAAACACACCTTAATCACATTCTCATGTCCAGACTTGGCATAGAGAGAAAGTGCATAGTAAAGATGCTTTGCATGGACAAATGCCTGCCTACTACCTATTTGGGCACAGAAAAGAATTAAAGGCTCGCCTTCAGAATTGTAGTGGTGGTACGGGCTTGTCTTTCCCTCTCATCTCAAGGAAGTGGATGAATTATTCCACATTGTCAAGGAAAGTGTCATAGAGCCAAGGAATGTTAGAGCCAGAAGGTGTTGCATTATTGTTCCATTTTTGTAGATAAAGAAATTGAGATGCAAAGAAGAGAATTTCTTCCCCTAACACCTTTGTTGTTGTTTTAAACAAATGTTTTAATAGAGCCTTTCAAATTTTACAGAGTGATTCTACTTTTATTGCTTTCATTTGATCCCTGCAACCTGCACTGCAAATATTAGTATGATAATAAATTCACTGTATGTATGAAAATTGGGGTTCAGGGAGATGAAGTGAAACATTATCCTTGCCTTCTCCCTCTGTGTCCATGAGTGACTCGATCACTTAGCCCGGTGGAGGCTCTTAAATATCACTTAAATGTTTTCATGTTTGGATGTTTCCACCACCCCTGTGATAGACAAAACTGCCTTGCATTTGTCTCTTCATCACAGCAACAGATCATTAGCAACCCACTTACCACTTACTGCCAGTTTGACCGTGACCTCGATCCTATCTCCAAATATACTAAGACAAAGATATGACTACATTAATGATCACTTTCAAACTTTAATAAATTCCAGAGAGCATGTCGTCTGTGTGGAGCAAAAGGCTCCTTGAGGTCATCTGCCTATGGATTTAACCTCAGCACTCTCCTCCTCTACCACATCCCTAGGCTGTTTTCCATTTTACATTTCTCAATGGGCGACTGATAATGGGAGAGCAACTCACAGAAGCAATGGGGAACAGCTTTTTCAACTTGAAGATTACTCATTGGTTCATTTGAATCTCTATCAGCTAGAATGTCTGTAGATATTCAACAGAGGTTTGCAGAATGAATGAATTATAGACAGACAGGTCCTTTAGTTCCATTCAAAACCAATGTTGCATTTTCTCATAACCGATGGCAAGGGGTATGACTTACTCTCCCAAAAATTCTTGATGTATAATGGGGTCAAAATAGAGGTTTCATTTAGAGATTTCTTTTTCCTCCAAGCCTCTTCTTCAATCAGTTTAAACCTTGTAGATATTGGTTGGCCATCTCTTAAAGATAATAGTTATAGCCCTCAAATAACTTGACTTTTTAGAGTATTTAATGAATATACTATTAATTATTCAAATCCAGTATAAATTGTGAAGCTTGCATGAATAAGTAGTAGAAAGCTTTTTTCCTGAGTTTGACAGATACTACTTTTCAAGCATGAAACATTTTAACGTATATCTGTTGTTATATTGCAGATGAAGGTTCTGTTGTGTGGGTCACCGGCCAGCAGTGATCACGGAATGCTGTGGATGGCTCGACGATAAACACACGAGAAAAAACATGCACAGAGACAAACTAGTTTCTGTGGAGAAGTAGGGACGAAATGGCCACCCCTCCTAGTGGGGAGCGCGCTGATTTACAGTCCATACCTGCTTTTATTGGGCTCATTCTACATAATAATTCAGGTAAAGTACAGTACTCATTAGGGGGAAGTAAGGAACTATAGAAAACAAAGAACTCTGCTGGTCTATTGAGTCGGGGTCAAAGAGCTGTAAGACTGAGGAACAAAATAACTTCCTCCTAAGACCCTTCTCATTCAACTGAGAGCACTCCAAACAAAGAAGGTTTCACAGTAATTTACATGTTCTTTCTTAGGCCTGATCACCCCGGGGAATCCGCACTTCTCAGTACCGAGCTGCACCACCCTGTCATTGTTTCAGGCTTAGGTGGAGCAAGGGAACTAAGGCAACTGGGAGACAACAAGGTTTTTTTCCCAGATGCTGAGAACTCAGGCTATGTCAAAGCCGAGGAGCGAGGGTCCATCACCCCTGTTTGCTGCAGCCCCCCAAGTCCTTCTTTTGGGGGGCCTCCCAAAGTGATCGTGCCTGTCTTAGGTCGTTCCTCCCGTGGGGAATCTTACCCGTCTTTGGCTAACCGACCAAGCTTTTTGGGGTTCAGTTATGAATAAAGCAGCAGAAGCAGCATTCCCACCAGGAAGATAAGCTTTTGTTTCCTTGCTGGCTTACAGTTCCAAGGGTGTTCCCTTAGCCTTAACCTAGGCGGGAGTTTCAGCTCCTGATACCAGTCAGGGTGGTTCCCAACAAGGTTCCATTTCACCCATTATTTGAGGTGTGAAAAGAAGGAAAACTTTTTCATTAGCCTTCCATCTCATTGTGTTAACATGGACACTTACCTTCAGCCAGATGGCTGAGTTCTAATTTCTGGTGAGCATATTAATGGTGTGTTAATATTTTCTCCTTTAATCTTTTCAGGAAAGAGTTTTTTCCATTTCTTTTTTTTTAGTATATTTTATTGATTATGCTGTTACCATTGTCCCATTTTCCCCCCTTCACTTCCCTCCACCCTGTACACCCTCTCCCACCCACATTCCCCCCCTTTAGTTCATGTCTATGTGTCATACTTATAAGTTCTTTAGCTTCTACATTTCCCATACTATTCTTACCCTCCCTCTATCTATTTTCAACCTACAATCTATGCTACTTATTCTCTGTACCTTTCCCCCCCCTCCTCCTCCCACTCCCCTGTTGCTAACCCTCCATGTGATCTCCATTTCTGTGGTTCTGTTCCTGTTCTAGTTGTTTGCTTAGTTTCTTTTGGTTTTGCTTTAGGTGTGGTTGTTAATAATTGTGAGTTTGCTGTCCTTTTACTATACATGTTTTTTTTTTATCTTCTTTTCTTAGATAAGTCCTTTTAACATTTCATAAAATAAGGGCTTGGTGATGATGAACTCCTTTAACTTGACCTTATCTGAGAAGCACTTTATTTGCCCTTCCATTCTAAATGAAAGCTTTGCTGGATAGAGTAATCTGGGATATAGGTTCTTTCATGACTTGGAATACTTCTTTCCAGCCCCTTCTTGCCTGTAAGGTCTCTTTTGGGAAATCAGCTGAGTCTGATGGGAACTCCTTTGTAGGTTACTGTCCCCTTATCTCTTGCTGCTTCTAGATTCTCTCCTTCATTTTTAACTTGGCTAATGTAATTATGATGTGCCTTGGTGTGTTTCTTCTTGGGTCCAACTTCTTTGGGACTCTGAGCTTCCTGGACTTCCTGGAAGTCTATTTCCTTTGGCAGAATGGGGAAGTTCTCCTTTATTATTTGTTCAAATATGTGTTCAATCTGTTGCTTTTCCTCTTCCCCTTCTGGTACCCCTATAATTCGGATGTTGGAACATTTAAAGATGTCCTGGAGGTTCCTAAGCTTCTCCTCATTTTTTTTGAATTCTTATTTCTTCATTCTTTCCTGTTTGGTTGTTTTTTTCTTCCTTCTGGTCCACTCTATTGTTTTGAGTCCCAGTTTTCTTCCCATCACTATTGGTTCTCTGTGAATCTTCCTTCATGTCTTTTATGGTAATATGCATTTTTTCATGTAATTTGCACCCAAAGTCAACCAATTCTGTGAGCTTCCTGATCACCAGTGTTTTGAACTGTGCATCTGATAGATTGGCTATCTCTTGGTCGCTCAAAAGGATGAGTTCTGGGGCATTGATCTGTTTTTCTGTTTGAGACAAGTCTCTCTCTCTCTTTCTCTCTCTTTTTTTTTTTTTGGGTCTGGTCGCTCCTGTTACGGTGAGGGGTGGAGCCTTAGGTGTTCACCAGGGCTGGGCACCCCAGTCACTAGATTGTGACGTTGTTTGTTGGGGGGGAGGGGGCGAGGGGGACAATGGCAGTAGCTCTCTTCTCCTGGGATCTCAGTCCCTTCCCTGGGATCCTGGGCTGCGAGCTCTGTCCTGGTCCACAATTGCTGCCTCACTGGGTCCGCCAGCTGCCGCTTGCGTACTCAAGGTCCACCCACTGCAATCCTGTGCGCCCTGGATGCCTTACAAGCTCCCGGTTGCCCTATGCGCTCAGTTCTCCCTGTTCTCCGTGCTCCGAGACCCGCACCCGAGCCGGAGGCTCCTCTCCGCCTCTCCTACTGGTCTGGATGAATGGGTCTACTTCAACTTCTTGGCTGTCCAACTTCCATTCAGATAAATTCTCTATCAGTTCTGGGTGTTATCCTACCTCTAAATTGTTGTTGTTCTAATCTTGGTTGTGCATGGAGGTACAGTGAGTCCACCTATGCCTCCATCTTGCTGGAAGTCCTCCATTTCTTAATTGACCTCCAATATGCTTGAAAATAAGAGTAATAGACACATGCAAATGAATACCTGTTTATATTGAACAGAAAACATTTGGGTTGAATAGGTTTTTAGCTTACACACGGCTCATATTGTTTTTTCCATTTTCTTTTTGTATTAACCTCTTTTTTTGTCAAAAGCATGAAAAATTTACTTTTGCAAATTATAACAGTAGTTTTTTCCACTTGATGATCTTATACCTTTGATTTTATTTTATTTAACATTTGGGTGGCATTGATATGCCTGTCACAACCATTTTTATTTTCACCCCCAAAATGTTGACCAGCAAGGCTAGGCTCAAATATTCCCTTGACAGGGAAGAAGGAAACAAAGGGTACCCTCAGAGGGTTAACTCGGCGGACATGCCCCAACCAGATGAGTTGAATGAATGCAGAGCCCTGTTATAATCCTGTGCATCAGCCGGGCCCTCTTGATTCCTTTGGAGGATTCTCTGACTGGAATGGTGGTATGAAGGACAGAAGGTGAGAAGTCTGGGTGTGGAGCCTACAACTGGTGCAGATGGTGTGTTTTGTTACATCAGAGTCCCTGTGTCAAGAAGTATGGTTCTCTTTTCTTTTTTTTTTTTTTTTTTAAGATTTTATTTATTTATTTTGAGAGAGAGAGGAAGGGAGAGAGAAGGAGAGGGAGAAAAACATCAGTGTGTGGTTGCCTCTCATGCACCCCCAGCTGGGGACCTGGCCCACAGCCCAGGTATGTGGGCCAGGTCCCCACATACCTGGGCTGTGGGAATACCTGGGCTTTGGGAACATCCCTGCCTGGGAATTGAACTGGTGACCCTTTGGTTTGCAGACTGGTGCTCAGTCCACTGAGCTACACCAGCCAGGGCTGGTTCTGTTTTCCCAATGAGTAATAACACGGATGGCACAACATGGCTGCTAGTCCTTCATGTCATGCTAGTTCCCGGGCTAATTCTGACAGAACAAAGAAGTATTTTGTTATAGCCACCTGGCCATTGTTATCTATCTGCCTAAATTTGCATTTCTGAATCCAAATTTACTGCCTTGCTTAAAACCAAACCATAACCATACTGTATTCTACAGCATGCCATTAGCTCCAGGTTTCCACTGGGATCATAATGTATATACCTCCCCAGGATGACTGCTGTTGCTTAGGTCTCTCACCATTGTGCCCTTCAAACACATACTGACACCAACAGTCAAATACCGGGTCTTGTCCCTTTGAATCTTCTTATCTACCCCCCAGTGCTTGTTGCTGCATTGGATCAGTTATCCCAGTCCCTGCTCTTCCTCAGTAATTAAAAGTCTCTGCCAGCTCCATTTAGCCTCCCTCCTCCTATATTCCTGTGCATCCATTGTGACTCCTGCCCAAATTAGCCTAAATTCCAAAGGTCCTATAATCCTATTCATGTGCTTTGTTTGTTGATTTGTAGATGACAAATATGTGTCAAAGGGATTGTCCCCAGAGGACAGAAAATAATATGTTCTAGAAACAAGGAACCTCTGGGAGCCTTAGGCAGGAATGAAGGTTCCGGAAACCCATGAGCTTTCTGATATTTTAATGCACAAGTTGTTCTCGCCCGTCACAGACTTGCTGCTATCAAAAGCCTTATTGTTATATGTCAGAACTTTAAACACCCAAGGTTAGCAGCAGGAGTAGAATCATAGTCCAGACAGATAAATTAAGCTTGGCCCCTTGGATGTGAGGAAAAGCTAGAGCATAAAGTGTTACAGGCTGTCTGCAAAGCCCCCAGCTATAGAGGTGTGGAGGTGGTCTGAGAAGCAATGACTAATGCCTGTGCATAATGGGCCCTGCAAATGACACCAGGGTAGGAGGTCACCAGGCAGCTGGATTGTGGTGTGGCATGGCATTGTTCTGAGTAGAACAGTTTCTGAGGTGTGTTCAAGAGGTCCTTTGATTTCGATTCCTGGGAAAGAGGCAAGCACATCACTGCAGGATGTAACTGACCTGAAAGTTTCAGGAGAAAAGTAAAGACCGGCAAACATGCCTTTGATTATTGGAAGGTGTGTTAGGATGCATTTTTCATTTTGCTCTTAACTTTGCTATCAAATTATTATACAGATTCCACAGATGGGATTAAGAGACTTCAGTTATTTTTGTCTAGTTCAGGTTTTCTGAAAATGAATTCCAAGAATTACCAGAATTGCCTGCATTAGTATGCCCTAGGGTGTTTGCAAAAATGCAAATTTCTGTGTATCACCTGAGACCTACTAAATGGTAATATGAAGAGCACATCTGTGAATCTGTCCTGGTCTTATGTGCTGTGAAATTTGAAAATAGATTTTGAAGACCGTTTAGTTTTCTTCCACCAGGGCAAGCTTCTGAAAACCTTAAATAGATAGCATGTAGAATGGTCTCTGTCCAGAACAACAAAGAAAACAATGACAAAGTTTTAAAACATTTTGTGTGGGGGGAAATATGCTTTTGGCCTTCAGGGGTTAGAAGTCTACTGGAGGGAGGGCATGAACAGACAGGCAGGCAGAGTGGATGACAGAAGGAGATCCATTGGGAGCATCTTGGGCAAACAAGAAGGCTCAGAGGTCTTCAGGAATTGAAAAGACAGCCCAACCGGTATTTATCTTTTGGGTCTTATTGTTGGGGCTTGTAAGTGATGAACCTCAAAACAACTTCCCTAAGATTAAACTTATAACTGACTGTCTCAGGATTATTGGAGGGTTGTATGGAACTATTTCTGTTAGATATTATTGCATATAAATTTCCTCATTGTGGAATTCAAATTAATTAAAATTGGACGCTTACAAAGAGAATGGACCACATAGCTGGGATCCAGGGCCTGGAAAATGGGGTATGGATCCATCGGATGACAGAGAGTGTCTTATGTGTCAGAGGACTGATTATCTAGGTATGTGTGGTACAATATGGCAGACACTAGCCATCAGTAGCAATTTAAACTATTTAATAATATTAAAAATTTGGTTCTTTAGCCACACTAGCACATTTCAAGTGCTCAATAGCTTGAAATGTATGGTTATCATATTGGATAGAGCAGATATAAAACCTTTTCATTATTGCAGGAAATTTAACAGGGCAGCATTAATCTAGAAGAACTGTCTTTGGTGGGGATGAAAAGCAGAAATGTTTTATCCACTGAAAGACACTGGCCAGTACAGGGTGGGGAATGTTGACTGGGGAAACAAAGTTAGCCTCGGTGTTGAAAGGATAACGTCTAATTAGTCTGTAAAACTCATGCATGTCTGCAGTGCCATTCCAGTGTATGTCTGGGCCAATTCCCAAGGCGGATTCCTGAGGCTGTCCTGATTCCACTGAGTATCTGCTTTCTTGTTTAGAGGGGTAGTGTAGGGGAATAAGTTAACACAGTGGCCCACCTGGGAATGTGTCTGTCAATATAACAGGTGGCTTGCCCTGTTACTAATTAGGAACTGAACTTTCATATTTTGGTTAGAAAGCTAAGTCCTACTGGAGGTTCTTGTAAATGCTCATCTATCCAAAGAATGCAGATTTGGGAAAGACAGAAAGGAAGCCCAGTGCTTACTTAATTCAGGAAACCCAAGCAGAGAATCCAGGTTCTAGGACTGAGTTAGGCTTAGTGAGCCAGACCCACCAGTCCAAGAGAAGACAGTCCCAGAGCAGATTGAGCAGCCAGAATTCTCCCCAGTGACTGTGAGTGTGTGGAAAAAAGAGTAGAAGAAATACAAGAGCATGAGCCAGATGTTTTTAGAAGAAAGAGCTGTCCTTGTTTTTGTGCAGTCTCCTTTCTTCCCTGGACTGTGATATGAGCACATCTGGAAGGGACTGAGCAAGGGGAGGGGTGCAGCACCAGATAGTCAAAGCCTGCCTTTCCCCAGCTCGCTGAGGCTTTTTCTTTTCGGGCCAAGCTCATCTGCCAGTCTCATTCTGTATGAATTCTTTCCCAGGAGGCATTTCACTTCCTGAAGCCATGAGTCTCCTGGCAGCCCCACCTACCTACCAGGCAGCCAGACACAGCTAAATATCAGTAGCACACCATGCAGCTGGGACAACTGCTAGGGTAAGATTCATTGGCAGCCTGTCCTGTGCCAGGAACTGTCAGGGATGTTATTCACTTGATTTCTCATAATGAACCTATGAGAGAGAAATTGTAATCTCTGCTCCACAAGCAATCAAACTTAGATTCTGAGAAGTTAAATTACTTGAGGTCCCTGAGCTGAACTTGTGAATGGAGGGTTGACCCAGGTATATTTGATATCAAAGCACACTTGCATTTCTCCTACTACACTGCATTGTCAGTTAAGCATCACAGTTGTTGAAATTCAAAGCCTAGCTCTTTCCATGGTAGGACTTTGTGTTTGTAGGAAGGAGGGGATGATGGATGGGTAGATATGATGGTTATCCACTATTCTGACCATTTCTTCTAAGGTGTTTTTGGATTAGATTAACATTTTAATCAGTAGAACAAAGCACACTGTTCTCCATAAAGTGGTGGGCCTCATATAATCAGTTGGGGGTTGGAATAGAATAAAAAGACTGGCTTCCCTGAGTAAGAGAAAACTCACCAACAGTCTGCCTTCAGACTTCACCTGCAACATTGTCTCTCCCGGGCTTCTAGCCTGCAGATCTGGGTTTGCCAACCTAGATCTATCTATCTACCCAGATTGTCTCTATCATGTGAGCCAATTCTTTACAATAAATCTCCTTGTATATGAACATGTATATCCTATTGGTACTCTTTCCCCAGAGAACCCTTATACATAGGGACGGAGGGAGAGTGATGCTCTGCCACAGTGAACAAGATCGGCTGGGTCTTGACTGGTACCTCCACCTTAGTTGTAATTGTTATTAATACTCCTCAAACCACTTAAAATTCAGTTGTTAGACATTTAGAAATTACAATTTAGAAATTAAAAGGAGTGAGAAGAAATAATATTAAATGGGAACCAATAATGAATCTCTTCTGCTCAAGCATCTGTTTATTCCCATTTGGGATATTAAGCATTTCATGAGGCTGACCTAGATGTATACAGATAAAATTCACAATGATCCTACAAGTCAAAGAACAGTCATACTTTGTGTGTATAAAAGCTCATAGGAACTCAACAGATGAGAAAGTGAGTGGAACAGATATGGAGAAAATCATCCAGTCTTCACATGGGTCAGTAGAGCATCAAATGGGAACCAGGCCTTTGGTGAGAGCCATAGGCAACACTCTCACAGTGACTCCTTTCCTAGTAGTTTGCTTCTGCTTGTGATGCTGTCTGGGGTCAATGTAGTGGGTCACTGACATCTTTGGGTCTCTTTGTAAGTTATCTGTCCAGTACGCTACAATAATCTGCTGTTGGCAATTCTGCACACTCCAATGCCCAGGTGCATTTCTTGGAAAATATTGGGAGAAAACCTAGAGTCTGTACTCCCATAATATCTAGTCAGTTGACTTGAGCTGATGAGAACTGTAGCAGTACCAAAAGATTGGTACTAGAAATTGATAGGTTTATATGAGCTTTGGGATGTGGTTTGTAAGCTTTGGAAACTCAAATTCTAAGCATTCTTCAATAATGAAAGCCAATGAACTTGACACCTCAAAGCATTCCAAGCAATTTTTAATGTCATTTTTTTCTTCCTAAATCTTAAAATTTCAAGTTAGTGCAGCAATTTAGTCACTAGTCTCATAGTATGTGCATGTTGAATTCTGTCCTACTTGCTCTTCTGTTTCCTTTATTTTATGAAGGTTTATTTTTCTAGGTCACTCTTGTTATCTCAGCTATTCTCTGGTCATTTGAATCCATAGCTTAGACTTAGGTAGAGGACTCAAATGCCCCACACAAGCAGTGGCTCAGTTAAATTAATTTCTTTAATCATTTCTAACCAGTGAGGATTTAAATGAGCTTTATAAAACAACAACAATAACAACATAGATGGAGGCTATTAATATTTCTGAAGAGGAAAAAATGTAAGTAAAGACTCGCTTTAAATTATGAAGGGAAGAGATAATTGCAGATTTCCCTGTTTGACTCAATACCTTCCCTCCCCTCCCCCCAAAATTTAGTTATAAATTGTACCAGCGATCTGTGTTTGAAAAACTTAAATGAATTCTTGTCAAACCAGAATGCATTCTTAGATGCAGTGGACTAGTGCATACTTTTAGAACAGAATTCTTATATTAAATCAGAAGAGTTTATATAAAGATCTGGATTGTATAAATAACTGTGAGACATCTTTCATCCAAGCTTCTTTATCAAGCCCCACACTAAATCCATCAACAAGCCCTGTTGCTTCTATTCTCAAGTCTACTGACCTATTTCTATTTCCACTACAACCATTTAGTCCAGTTATAGTCATCTTTCCAACTATGCAATAGCCCCCTGACATGTGGCTTGGCTTCCATTCTACCCATCTTATATCAATTGTCTGTGTGATAGCATGAGTGATTGTTCACAGACATGGACTGGATTACCCTCTAATCTCCTTTCACAGCCCTAGACTATGTAACCCCTTCTCTGGCCCTTTCCCTCCTTCCTAATCATCCTGCAGTCTTCCTTCTTTACCCCTCAGTCCTTTAAATGCAATTCCTGCTACAAAAAGGAACCCAACAAAACATACATTCTTGTTCTCTTCCTCTCTGAGTGATGGGTGAGCTCCTTCTTATCTTTCAGATCTTAGCCAATTTGTGATCTCCTTGGAGAAATCTTCCCTAATTATTCAGTCTAAAATAGGCCCCCAGCTATTCTCTATTACATGCCATGTTTATTGTGTTGATGACACTCAGCACACTTCACACTTATTCCATGAAATTGTCTATGCACTTGTCTGCACAAGTATACTCTAAGTTCCTCGACTGTGAGATCACGCTGCCTAGGTGCCTGGGACATAGTCGGTACCCAACTATGGGTCCCATATGATTGAATGAAAAATTTATAACACAGATGAATGAGGAAGCAGTTAATTGTTTCAAATAGAGAACTTATCAGAGGTTTTCTTTAAGTGATGACCATACTTGGGATCATTTAGAATACTTGATCCACATAAATATAATTTTTGTTAAAAAATTTAAGTCTGATAATAAAGTGAAGTGTACCTGAAACCATTTTGTATTGAGTTGCATTCCGACTTTTTTTTGCTTCAAATACTTGTGTATTTATTATACTTTTCCTGATTTGAAAAGGAAAAAATATACTTGTATGTATCTATTCTATTATTTATCTACCTACCTATGTACCTACCAACCTATCAAACTATATCTTATTTATACACAGAAATACCTTCATTTATGTTATACAGATATTTATGAGTTTCTTAAGCACTAAAAATTTCTAAAAGAAATTAAATTTCTTATAATGTATACTGTTTAATAGATACTTTATCTTAATTTCTGATTAATTTCTATTATGTGACTTCTAGTTACTATCCTTTATCCCAATCTGGTCTATAAATACATATTCATAATTAAATGCACTAAAGGAAATGCTACTTGAAACAACATAGAGAATTATTTTGCAAGTAAGAAGTTATTAGGCAATGAGGGCAGTTTTCACCTCCTACATCTGTCAGTGTGTGTTTGCACCATCTTGGGTTTTCTTCAGGCGACGCACATGAAAAATGCAGGTTGAGATGGAATAATGAATAAAATGCTTTTGAAGGTTGTGTTTTCTGTTACTTAGACTTAAAAAAAAACCCAAACTCTTATGTATGCTTAAATCCTCAAGTCAGGGATTTGTTTGAAGTCTAATTCCCAACCCAGTCTCAGGGTGTGCTGGCTTCTGTTGTGGGTGCCGAGCTGGCACTGTGTCTGTATGTATTACTGATGCCTTCCTGGGGTTCTGAACTGAAAGCCTCATGGATTTAGAGATAGATTAATGCTGGCATTGTGGTATTACAGATGGAACACCAAAGAACTTTATTTCAAGTAAGCACAGTGCGTGTATTTCATTTATTTTCTTTTCTGTGGTTCATGCAGGTAAAAAGGAAAAAAAATATTTTGCAACTGCCGTATAAATTAAATTGCAGAAAATATATGGTCAAGATTTTAAGTGTTTAGGTCCAAGCATTTGCATTAATAGAGTTCTCATAATCAACTAAACTAATTTTAATTCTTTTGGCTAAAATGTTTCAATGTTTTTCCCCCAAAATCTTTTACTCAGCAGATAGAGTATCAGTTAATTGTGTTTCTTCACAGGTTTGGCTGAGCTATTCAAATGAGCTGTAGGCCTACTTATTTTATTAGCCTAAGTATTCAAATCTGATTAATATTTGGACAGTATTTAGTTAGCAGTGAGAAAAAGAAGTTTGGAAAATTAGCCCTGTCACATTTCAGGAAGCAGTTTAAAATGTGAAGTAGTATAATCTCCAAGCTGTCTTCATAGAGCAACTAGAGAATTAGCTGAATTTAAAATATACCACAAGTCAATTAGGAAAGAGCTGTTGAAATATAATGTATGTGCTATGGTTTTATGGAAAAAACGTAGCCACTGAAATCAAGATGTGGGGATTCAGATGCTAGCTCCACTATCATTACTAGCTGTTCAGCCTTGGGAGAGTTGTATAACTTCTCTGAGTTTCCCTTTCTCAATTGTAAAAGGAGGATAATCAGGCTGACCTCACAGACTCATTACAATGAAATGAAGTATTTATGTGTTGGTGCCTGACAAAATGAATTGCAAGGTAGAAAGGAGGGAATGAAACGGAGAGTAAAGGGATGGGGAAGTGTAGTCAGAGAGTGTTTTACTCAGAGGGCAGAGAGCTCTGGTCAGCCATCCAGAGCCTTCTCTCTTTCCTACCACCTCAAGCTCCCCTAAAATGCTTTTTCAACTCCAGGCTCTTCCAGCTCATTTTTTTTCTCCCAGGCCCTTTTTCCTTTCAGTGACTCGTGCTTTTTCATGCTGCCTTTTCTAATATAAAGCCAGTAGGTCTCGCCATTGATCTAACTCTCAGGTGTTTTCATAGTCCAATCTGCCCAGAAAAGGTCCTGCGCTATGAGGGCAAACAGAAGCTTTCAGGGTGAGTGGACACGGTGAATCCCCTGTGGACAAAGCTGGCTTCCTTACTTTCCTTGTCTTCCTGCTTTTTAAAAAAATTCAGACCAGAACAATATGACCTACTTCACTCTTCACAGGCTGATGGCTTTTCAGTAAGTGGGAAATTGAGAAGGCTGGGACCAGTGCTGATGAACAGAAACACAGTGAGAGCCACAAATGAAAACTATACATGTAATTTAAAATTTTCCAGTAACCATATGAAAATAAAAAGTAAAAAGGGACAAGTAAAATAAACTTTAATAATATATTGTATTTAACCCAGTATAACATAAATATCTATCATTTTATTATATAATCCATATTATAAATTGAGATATTTTACCTTTTTTTTGGCACATCTTGGTTTGAGACAAATTCTCAGATTTGTAGGAAAATTTTAGGAATTAGCTAAGTCATTGATTCCAAAAATCTTCATATCAGGAAAGTGGAACCCAGACAGAGTCTAGAAAAATTGAAATATTCCTCAAGGAGTAAAACACCAAATTCCTGACAGGATATGTGACCTGGCTGGGGGGTGGGGGTATAATGCACTGGCTGCATTAATGCCATAAGAAAATAGTCTGAATTTTATGGAAAAAGAAACCCAAAGACTGTTTAGTAATGAAAAAAAAAGAACTTTGTAGAAATCTTTTAGTATTTCATTTTCAAATTATTTTTAATGACTCTTGCAGTGCATAGCACTGTGCCTGACCCATGAAATCTCCCCAAAAGATTTGCTAAATCAACTTAAGTAGGCAATAAATAGAACAGAACATTAAAACTAGAAGAAATATTGAAAACCATTTAGTATAAACCAACATAAGGTAATGATGGTAAAGTTCCCAATAACTCAATAAATTTTAATACCTTCCCCTTCTTTTTAATATTATTTTAGATGAGAAAAGAAGTAACTTTCCCAAGGTCACGTAGCTACTAACTCGTAGAATCCAAGTCTTTGTATACTTGCCTGGTGATTTTCTAAAAACATGATTTTAACTCCTCTGGTTAGGCACAATGGAATCTAGAGCTAAGCCATATCTTGTGGATGGAGGGGATTTGAAACCTTGAGAACTGACATCTAAATTCAAAATTTGGGAAAGTACTTACTAAGACTGAGGGAATTATCTATTTCTTGAATGTGCTGTTAAAGATTTAGCTGTGGGTACTCAATTATTTTGGATTTGCTTTAGTGCGCTGGTATTTTTAGAACTTTCCCATAAACACGTCCCTTGAGGAATATAAAGCACTTGGCATTCCGAGGCACCTCAGGATGTCTTCAGCAAACGCAGTTGACAACTTGACAAGACATCTGGGAGTGTGTGTCTGAGAGAGCCCAGGTGCTTATTCAAGATTTTCTTGCGTTTTAACTCCTTATTTGACTACTTCTTCCCCTCTTTCTTGAGCCTAAGCCTCTTCCTACCACGGAAGGAGGACCATTGTCAGGATGGAATTATTTCTGCTCAAACACGCTGCCGGGAGCCAGACTGCCGGTTGTTCGGCACTGACCCCGAGTTCCAGATATCTAAGAGTGTCTTTGTAGAAGTGAGGACTGTGGAGTGAGTGGCATACCTGCTGAGAAATTGGATGAAATCAAGATACCCTGTAACTTGGTCTAGTGCAGTGATGTTGCCCTGAGAAGTGAGGTGGAAAAAATATCCTCAGGATAAAAAAAGAACAGGATGAAAAATCCTGGTTAAAAAACAAGATATGGATTTTTCCTTCTGAGACAGACTGTTAAATAGGCTTTACTTGTTCAGTGGGGTCTGATAATGCAAGTTGACAGGATATTAAGGTTATTTCAGGTTCTCCTGTCTCCCAGGGTCATATAAGCCTTCTGTTATGCATGTTAATCCATCTCAGCATTCCTGCCAGAAGCTGCCTAAGTAGGGCAATGGGTTTAGTATGCACCCTCCTCCTTTACGGTTTAGTTGGGAGGCAAAACCTACCAATTAGCAGAATCTGCATTGAAAGTCAAGTGATGCTTCTCTATTCTAAGATATAGCACCAAAATTTGTGATTAATAAATGATGAATCCAACTGCCATTTCCTCACAAATGCAAACTCAAAAGAAGAAAGCAGTACCTCCCTCCTTTCCCTGTTCCATTTTTGGTGTGTGCATACACATGTGTGTGTCTGTGTGTATATATATAAAACTATATGGTGAATTTAGCATCACAGAGTGGAAATACTGGTTGGCTCCTTGCCAAGCCCTGTGTATATTCTATCTCTTCCCACTTCAGGCGTACAGCTTGCTTGTGTGCAAACCCCACACCAACTATCTAATTAGCTATGGGAAGGGAACACCATCAGAAAAAAACACTGGAGATGTAATTGAATTTTGGTGAAGAGGAGATTACAGAGGTGTGATTCTGGAACCAATTTATTAGTAATGGTGGGATGTCCCCTGGATCATTCCTCGAAGGGGACTTTTCTTGTGGGTATAAAATAACTTAGAAAAACCTATTCTTATGGTGCTTATTTCAATTTCAGGCTGATTGTGTTTTGTACAACTGATGACAATAGTGGCAAAAGCAAGGACACCAGAATTCAATGGACTGGGTTGGGATCCCAGCCTTGCCATTTACTAAATGAGTGACCCCAAGGAAGGTACTTAACCTCTCCAAGCCCCAATTTCCTCATGGTGTAAAATGGGAATACCTGTACCTATATCTTAGAATACTTATAAAGATTAAATGGGATAGGGCACAGTGTTTGGTTCTGTAATTTGTGATTTGTTAATGGTCACTATGGTGACAAAGAAGATAACAAAAAGTCAAGACTAGTTCTAGTGAATCGCTGCCACTTTTGTATACTTCTTGAGGGTTGGTGACATTATACCACAGCAAGGATGCTATGTGCTCAAATCTAAGTGGTCAGTACAGAAGAAAAAAATCTCTTTCTACTCAATTTATCTTTGAGCAAAGCTATAAAAGCTAGTTCCATTCTCTTCTATTTTGATAAAAGCAAAATATATTCACTCTAAGTGGCTATTAGGGGGCCAATCTCTGTACAGCCTATTCTATATAATAGGTACTCAAAACTCATTCACTCTGTAATGGCTTAATATTTTCTGTACAGTGACTAGCAGTGGTATAGGCTCCTAATAAACCATTATATCAACTCTTGAAGCTCAGAATCTTTGAAGCAGATGTTTTCCTAACATCCTGTAAATACTCCAATCATCTCAAACTGCTGGGATTTCACCTTTGTACTGTTTTTAGAAATGTGCCCATTGAGTAATGGGCCTGTCTAATCTGTTTGACATTTATTGGTACTCAAAGTGTAGCAAGGTTGGGAGATGTAGCAGAGCACATTCTAAATAAATCAGCAGAAGAAAGCAAGCTAAATCGCAGGGGGAAATTACAGTGTCCAAATCATTTATACACTGGTGATTACCATTTCACCTGGGCCCAACTGATGTCACGTGCGAGTCTCTGAAGCCCTAGGATTCATTTATCAATCTGACTAAACCTGCTCATCCCTGGTTCTGCACTGAAATCAACCACTGTGGTAGAGACTTACATATTCTAGGACGGTAAGACTAATTAGCGATGCGAAAGAACATGTGGAGAAGAAAATGAACGGGATTTGGAGGATTCTGGTACCATGTCTGCTATTAGCCAACTGTGCGGCCTTAAGGGAGGCACTTTACACTCTGTGCCTCAGTTCCCTTAACAAGAATATGCATGTATATCCCTGTACATGGGTGTGTGTTTTTAGAAGTGTGTATGTATATGGAATTGATTGGTTGTGATTTTCATAGTTTTGAAAGGATCAGAATTTCTATTTCAAATGACCTCTGATTCAGAATTCAGTATAGAAAACTAATAAAAGTGAATTGATATGTTTGAGGAAAAGGACCCCAGACTTTCACTAAAATCCTGTGGCAGCTCTTAATAGACTTACACAGATACCTAGAGTTCTCTGAGCTATGTTTGATTACATGATTCGTAGGTTTTCACAAATTCTGATTTTATTATCTGAGTCTGTGGAACATTACCCACCAAAGATAAGACATTGAACCTATGTACAAATTTTTATTAATGTATTAATCTAATTAATTTACAAGTTATGCAAATAACTTATCACATAATTTATTAAAGTAGTTTGGTTTCAAGTCTCATGAGTTAGTAAAGTCCTATATTTTTTACTCACTTGAAGTCTGAATTAATAAAAATGGCTCTTGTGTTTTGCTTCTACCCCTTTATTATTCTTGTAACAAGTGGCCAAATTGTGTTGTTCATTTTATACTGTAAGCTCCTTAGAGTACTTCCTGTTAGGATGGAGAAAGTCCCAAGAGATCATTGCTTTCATCCTAACAATGGGAATAAGTTGGATCACCTACAAAACCATAGATTTATTTTTAACTCATCAGGGATTGGAGGCATTCAAAGAAACCTAAATGAATCAAATTCCAGGAAAGACAAGTTTTTCTTAGGTAAGTAAAGAGAGACCCAGAGATGCCTTCATTCTGGTGGAGGAACAGGAGAAGGAATGAATCTGACATAGATTGGTAATCTCCTTGATGGCTAAGGCATGACTCTTTTCAATGTTTTAATCTAACATATAGCATGGTGCATATGAATGTTTGGAAGGCTTCCTAGGAGATTCTTATATGCAACTAGGTGATTTCAATATGCCTGTATATTGACTATAACACTAATTGAAGAAACATCTCATGTAAGAGACTCTCCATTTCACACTAGCAATAAAAATATTATTTTTAATTTAGTAAATATTTACACAAGACTTGCTTGTAATCAGCACTGAACAGGTGACTGATAGGTATAGAATAAATATAAGACATAGCCACTGTCCTTGAAATGCTCACCAGTTGTTGGGGAGACAAACCAAACATATGTAAAACAATTGAGTAAAAACACGAGCTGTGGATAATTAGCTCCTGAATGGAGTGAACAAACTATATATGTGTTCTAACAAAAATTCAGCAAAGCAGAAAATCAGTGCAGGCTGGAATAGTCAGGGAGGCTCTCTCAGTAGAATTGATATTTTTCTTAAAGTAAATATTCTGCAAATACTAAGAGAATTCTTACTCGCTAGAGCCTTTTATTCCTCATTTTAAGATGGATCAATGGAAAACTTGAGAACTAGTTTACATAGTACACTCAGTGTTAATGATTTTCTAAAAAGTGTTTCAATAGCCTACTTGTCTTTTAAATGTCTGGAAATTCTGTTGTTAGCAATTAAAACTTTTTCTCTCCTAAAAATGCCTATACTGATACTATAGTTATTATTATTTTATTAGAGATAAAAAGGGAAGAGTATCTAACATACAAAATCAATTTTTAAGTGTTTCATTTTTTTTGAAACCTAAGAAAGTATTGCCATAAACATCTCACCTTATTTTCAACATGTGCCTTTATTTGGGAGAAATATTTAGTTTACATTTTCTTGATTTAGTTTACCTATGTAATGCTTTGTGAAAAGCTCTTCAATTTTTGAGACATGTAGTTTTTCAATCAGCTTTCAAAGGCTGTCTGTTTATCTATCTGTCTATCTATCTATCTATCTATCTATCCATCCATCCATCTATCCATCTATCTACCTACCTACCTACCTACCTATCTGAAAAGCAAGAAATCATTTTGCTTAGGGTAGGAGCAGTTAGAGATCCAGTAGGTCTCCAGATCAGAAATGTGGGCAGAGCCCTCCTTCTCCCCGCATTTCTGCCTCCCTCCCTAAATGCCATGTGTAAGGCTTGCACACGGGGTTGGTGGCCCCTGCCTTCTCTGACAATGGCAGAGGGAGGCCTTTTAAAAATAGCAGCAGAGGTGCAGCACATCCTGTCCAAGGAGAAGCAGTGTCTGTGCTCAGAGTGCCTAATGCCCCGAGCAGCTGCCTGAGCTGCTTGTCCCCAAATTTCCTTTGGATGGAAGTAAACAAATGTGAACATCCAACGGAGTATATTTGAATCTGACCTCTAAGGCCGTCTATTTTAAGCAAATTGTAATTTTGCAAAAGGCATGGGCTTATTCCAAATGTTTATTTAGTGTTGAATGGTTTCCAGTTGGCTGGCTGGTCTACTTTTTTGATGGTGTTGAAAATGTTAAGAAAGATACCAATAATAGATGCTGAATTTGCACTCATCTCTTTGTTTAGAGATTCATTTTGTTGGATGCCAGGACAAGTATTCACTTTAGGCAGAGACAGGCAAATAAGTCTGGTTATATGGCTGTTTTTGTGGAAACCACGATTGCCTCTAGCCCTCCCACCTGAACATTAACCTTGTTTAGGAAAGGGCTTTCCTGTGGCTTTCTGAGTTCCTGCCAACACAGTCCTTCTTCATAGAATGCCTGTTGCCTGGACTCAGCTTTCTGCACGTCGTCTCCTTTTGTCCTCACAGTGACCATAAGAAGCAGGTATCATTACCCTCATGTAAAGTTGAGGAAACTGCAGTTCAGAGACCTCTGACTGTAAGTTTGAATTGAGGATTCAGCCCAAAGTCTGATTCCAGAAGTTACTCTCATTTCATTTTAGGAACTTTTCATATTAAACAGATTTCCCCTTTTCTCATGTATATGTTTATGCTATAACAATCCTTTTTCTTTCTCCCCATGCCTGATATGAATTTTGGCTCCAGGATGTCAAAATGAATGCCTGGGATGAATCTTCTCTTCTTTTATAAATGGTAGCAATGTATCACCCAAGTGCAAAAAGGCCCTTCAGGGGTCACACTTTCCTACCCATATTTAGAAAGAAAACTGAAAAAAAAAATACTGGTCTTGCATATCCTTCAGCCTCAGCTTTCTTGCCTTTGTGCTCCAAATGTCAATTTTCTCCTAGGAGAGACTTCTCTGAACAGAACCTTGGGTTAAAAAAAGCCATGGGTTAGATTAATGGCACAGTTGGCTACTGAAATTGGTCCTGGTGTGGAGAAGAGAGAATTATTCAGCCTTGTTCTCTCCCCCAGTTTTGGGCCTATTTCACTGAGGGAGATGAATAGTCAGCTCTGAGACAGCTCCAGGGACCTGCTGTCCCTGACATCCAGAGTCACCCCTAAATAGCAATCCGTTGTAAATGAAAACACCAAGTGTTCCTGTACTTACAAGTCACATCCTTCTCTGTGCGATCATTTTGGAATTACTTTTGCAGCCACAAAGTTCTGCCTCAGTGCAAACCTTTTCCTCTGAGCAGCACTTTTAGGAACTTAAGGAAATGCTGAAGGTAGGGAGAAATTTGAGGAGATCTAGATTCTAATTAACTTTTCCTCTGATGAACTGTGTCATCATTGTGTTGTGAATGCAACCGAGACTCTCCAAGATAAAGGGAGGCACTGAGGATGGCAGCAGCTGAGTTCAGGAAGCTCAGAGGATTCCTCCCTTCCCAAGATTTTAATGCAAAAATCGTGCTAAAAATATGGGTGGCTTGAGAGGGAAGGGGAGAAGTAGGGATTTTTTCAAACATAAACTGGATGTTATCTTTCTTCACAGAACCAAATAAATGTTTCATATATTAAATGTGAAAATACTTTGTCAATATCCCCATGACATCTGTGCCTTTTTTTCTATGATGTTTAATGATTTGCCACTGGATAGGTGATGATTAAATTTTCCAGTGCTGCCAATCAACTCTTGCTGTTTCTCCTCTCTGTCCTCCACTCTCTTTTGTCCAGTAGATTTGTCTTTCCAATATTCCTGGAATATACTTTCTTGGTTCTAGGCTATTAGTGATGATTTCTACATTATCTAGGAATGCTAAGTTCTTTCCTCTTTATCTGATGAAATCTTTCCTGTCATTTGAGGAATATTTCAAATGTCACCTCCTCTAATAAGATGCTTCATATAAAATACTCCTCCAATAAATAACCATTGATTAATTTGGGGAGGGGCTATTCTTGCCATAGTTAATACTTTAAACTTTTCCAAAATAGATGGACTTTGCACTTAATTTCAGTCCTTCTTACTCACATTCCAACTCTTCCCCTTATTCATGGGTTGTTCCACTCCAGTGTGGTCTTTCCAGTTAAGGGAGCTCTCTATACTTTGCACAATCTTTCTAACTGACTATTTGACTCCGTTTTCTCCACTCTAGGAAGACTCTGAATTTTTGAGATCTCTTTGCCTTTGAAATTCTCTTTCTGGCACATTTTTAAATTTTCTTCTCTCTCTTTCCATAGTTTCAGTGCTAGCACATAGCACAGTTGTTTTCACTATGTGTTTTAACATTTTAAACAACATCTGTTGTTTAACATTTCTCCCTTCCCTTTTCTTCTGCAACATTCATTTTCAAGTGTTGTTTCTCTTCCCCAAAGTTACTTTTCTTCCCAACTGTCAGCCATGTTTGCAACTTACCTTAGTTGAGTGTACTTCTGAAACATTGTCTTTCTCCTCTTACACACAGCCATTCCCTTCAAACAACTAGACAGTTAATGTTCCTACCCCCTGGCTTTACCCTCTAAACATTTCTGCTGCCTCTTGTGAATACACAGCCTACCCCCTCCTGCAGGGCTCATACTAATGGAGTTACAATGGACACCCACACTCAGAGGAACCACACCAGAGCTCAGAGCCTGGGGCAAAACAGGAGTTCAGCTGGGTCTCAGTCCCATTGCCATGCAGCTGCTCCCCTTCATCTGTGAGCCCCATGGTAGAGCCTGCCAAGACCATGGCCCACCCAGGCTCTTAGCCACTTGATAAGATCATTTTTAATGCTCAATTGTCCTTTTGTTTCCTGAGGCCTCTTTGAGCTGCTGCTCACTGGTGGCTCGTTTGCCCTGACCAAGGGGCCTTGAGCTCTTGCTGCCTTGCCTCGCATCTGAACTGCCGCTGCTTCTCCTCAGACTGCTTGTCTGGGCCACCGATTCTCTCTACCTGGGCAGTCTTCCCCTGTATGAGAATACGGCTTGCTCTTGCCTTTCCTACCCTCTTAGTTCTTCAGGCTCTGCCTGCCTCCCTGGGCCTCTGGCTTCCATTACCAGTACTGAGCCTCATCCAAGGTCAATTTAATGACTACATATTGAACATTTATTGTATATAAAGCATTTTATAACTTGTATCAGGAATATAAAAATGAGCAAAATACAGTATTTCCCTCTTATCCATGGGAAATATATTCCAAGATCCCCAGTGCATTCCTGAAACTGCGGATAGTATCAAACCCTACATATACCATGTTTTTTTTTCCATACATTTTTACATACACACCTTTTCACTTAAAGGAAGCCCTTTACGGTTTCTCTTTGGTGTCCTGGCATTGCCTGCATCATTACTTACGTGTTTTGGGGCTGTTCTTTAGTAAAATAAGGGTCACAAACACAAGCAGTGTGATACTTTCGCAGTAGATCTGAAAGCTGAGGTAGCTACTAAGTGACCAATGGGCAGTCAGTGTATACAGCAGGGATTCTCTGTTACAGGTAAGAAGAGCCCGACAGAGTGGCATGGAAGGAAACGTCTTCATGCCACTCAGCATGGTACCCAATTTAGAACCTAGGAATTGTTTCTTTCTGGAGTTTTTCATTCAATATTTTTAGACCAAGGTTGACCATGAGTCAACGAAACCACAGTAAGTAAAACTAGGGGTAATGGGAGACAATGGTAAGTACTTTCTTTCAAGGAGCCTACAGTCTATTGGAGGGATTGCCAGGTCAATTTGTGAAAGGCAAACTGCGATGGGTTCCCTAAGTGAGATCCAGGAGTGGGAAAGACAAAGCCCAGTGTGTGTGTGTGTGTGTGTGTGTGTGTGCGCGTGCATGTACATGCTGAAGACAGGGCGGTGATCAGGACAGTTTGCTTGGCAGAAGTGGTACACTGGATGGATTTGAAGATGGAGAGGGTCATAATCGGGGGGATACATGTTTGAGGAAGTATGAAGTTAAGTTTGGCCAGACTTGCAATGTTTCTCAACAGTGTTCTGTGGCACGTGGTGCTTGAGATGTTAAATGTTCTACTTAGCTAATGACATCATGACCTCCAGTCATGGAGACAAACAAGCACAACTGTGACAGAATTTCCAGATGTCCAGGAGACACAATCAACCTGCTATGCAAACTACTGAACCATGGATGTCATAAGAATACCTAGAAATATCTGCTGATCTGAGGAATTTACACGTAAGTAGAATTCAGTGAGGAGCCACGAAAAGTCCTTGAGTATTGAATGACAGAATCTAAGATACTCTTTAAAGGAATTAGAATATTTCTCTGGCAGTGAAATAGCGGACAGCAAGCAGGAGACTGTATTCAAGGGAAAGAGTTAGGAGGTTATTGCAACAATCCAGATAGGGGATGATGACAAATTATGCTGGACACAGCTAGAGGTCTTCTTCATAGACTTAGGCAACTGATCGGATGTGGGGATCAGGAGAGCACTGAATTGATAGTGACCCCCAGGTTTTGAACCTAATAGCTAGGAGCACAGAGGAGCCCCGTGCAGGAACAAGGAGGTCAGAAAGAGGACATGGTTTCCGGGAAAGAAGGTGAGTTCAATTTGGAACATGTTGTGTTTGTGCAGCCCAGGAGGATGTGAATGACTGGAGCCGTGCCACAGAACACCAGACGCTACTTAATGAATACAAATGATGCTCCTCGAATGGCTACCTTTTAAAGTTGTTTTTTTTTTTTTAACAAATTGTTTCTTGAATAAGCCTGTCACACAGCTACCCCCTAGTTACTTTGCCTCAGCCACTCTCATCTTTTGTCTGTTTTTCTTTTTCTTTCCCTCTCTCCCACTCTCTTCCCTTCTCTCCTCCTTCTTCCTCCTCTTTCCTCCTCCCTCCCTCCCCCTCTCTTCCTCCTTCCCTCCTTTCCTCCCTTCCTTCCTCCCTGAACATAAGTAAAATTCATCTGAGTTCAGGTCACACTGCTCCCCAAATAAAAATTAACATTTTGAATTAGTGAAAAACCTGCCTTTGAAATAAAATATTAGGTAATGGATGGATCAGGAATGAACTAAAAAAAACCGCGAGCTTCTCTACTGCTTTCAGCCTTATTCCCCAGTGTCCCTCACTGAAGGGAGGTCATGGGCAACAAGGCACAAGCACATTGGATCCAGAATCGCTAAAGTAAGTTTTCTCCTCCAACTGAGTCCCTAAGGACGCTGAATCCGGCTGAGCCGTTCAGGGTTTCATATTCTTCCCCTAAGTAAATTAAATCACAAGCACATCTCATCACCAAGGCCCATACAAAAGCCTGCTATACCATTTTGGCAAGCAATGCTTGAAAGGGAGCTTTTAGAAATGCTAAAAGCCTGCTGCCTCTAGCCATCTGCGGAGGCTGGTCCAGCTGCGTCCATGGCTGGGCCTGTGGGGGCGGGGGTGGGGGTGGCGCGGGAAGCAGGGCCACGGTGGCAAATTTCATCCATGTGTGAGCCGAATGGAGTCCAAATGGACTCCTGTCAATGTTTCTCTCTTTTGCTCAATAACTTGACGTCATTCTTCCCCGAAGCAGCCAATAATTCTGTTGGATATTTGTGTGGAGAGAGCAGCTTTCTAATCCTTTTTCTCTCCCAATTTTGAAAGTGCTTTAAATGTGAGAGCAAGTTGATACAAGCAGGAAAGTGCTGGGAAGGTACAGTAAGGAAGCCTTCTGTGGCTCTGCGAGCAGATACAAATGCCGACTTAATTAGAAAATCAATCTTGCTGTCCAGCTGATTGATTGCCGTCCTCCGCTGGAGGTGGGGGAGAGAGTTGAGTCATGACGAGATAATTTTTTCCTATTACTAAAAAAGGCCTAATGTACGTTTCTGCGCAAATCAGCGTGAAGAACTTGTTAAAAACATGCCACCTTTTCCCTCCTGTTAATTGAAGCTTTGGTGGAGGGGAGGAGGAATAACGTAGTTTGTGTTTTTTCGGAACTCTTACTATTTTTTTCCCTAAGGATATTCAAGTTCTGAGCGGTGATTTAATAATTTTTATCAAAGAAATACAAACGTTTTCATAGGGAGGCAAAGAGATGCCTGCTCGCCATACCCACGGAGTAGTGCCCTAGGAGGGAGGGTTTGTGTTGCCGGAGGAAGGCATTCATACGGTTGGCAGTCAGTGCACACTGTTGGGGTGAGGATAAAGGTCAGATCCTATCTCCTTTGCTCACATGAGGAAACAGGCTCGGAGAGTTTAGCCCGATCAGGCCACAGGGAGAGCACACGGAAGAGTCTGGGAGAAGGCAGTCTGCCCCCTTACGTTTCTACCTCTCACCACACCACTCAGCTGCTTAAGAAAGACCAGGCTGGCAGCCGATCTGTTTGTTTTCTCTTTCATCATAAGGGTTCTGTGTCTGACCTGCTTTGCATGCCCATCCCGTACACATTCTTAATCCACACTACCCATCCTGACCGAAGAGAGTTCTCCCGCCTCTGTGTGTGTTACCCTCCAGTCTGGAAATGCATGGCACTTCTGGCTCAGCGATGGAGTGCCATCCACAGTCTATTGCTTTAACTCTCATTTGTCATTTCACAAATCTGTATAATGATGCAACTGTAGCTCTCTTCTATTAAGGATGAGCTCCCTCATTTTTTTATTTTATTATTATTTTTTTTAGCAATAAAGCCTCTAGTGCCTGCTGTGAAGAAGTTGAGAAATCTTCCTAGTTTAAAGGACACCAAGAAACAATGATCCAGGTCTAAGGGATCCTGAAATAATCTCTCCTGTTATGTAGAACCCCTACCCGCGGGCTCCTTTCCTGTTTCCCCATGTTTCGAGCATTCCCTACGCTTTCACCCCAGTTTCTCCCCCAGCCTATCCTGACCCTTCACCTTGAGCTACAAAAGTTTTCTCTTCCTTGTTTCAGTGAAGTTTTGCTAGTCAACCATTTTATGCTCTCCTACATGTGGGTTACATTTGTAATATTTAATCATTTCTGAAAAGTCTACAGCTAAGACCCAGCTTCTTAGTGAAATGGAACCTGCATTCTCTGTGTGGTGTTCATCACACACTTCATTTTATGAGAAACACAGTGAGTCTAGCTTATTATAATCAAGAGAGATTATTTGTCACAATAGTCAAAGATGGTAAGAATAATTAAAGTATGCAGATAGTTTTAAGGTCTCATTTTCTCATTTTGGGTATTCACTTGAGCATAATGAACTTATTTATTGCATAATAGTACAGTTATTAAAATTAATCCTTGAAGACAGACCCAGAGAAGACATCAGCGGTAATTCCATCAAACCCACCTAAGTAAAAAAAGGAGAATGATCCAAAGAGGAGAGTGTGACTTTCTAAGATCATGCGTATGAAAACATCTGACTTACCAAGAAAACACATATTCTGTAAAGGAGCATTCAGGAAGCACCTGTGTTTTCTCCACTCTGTGAAGCTGTAGGTGTGGTGCTAAAACGCAGTGATGGCTTCAGTGCTGGAAGCACAAGAAAGAATGACTAACCCCAAAGCCTTTGAGAATTGTGTGTGTGTGTGTGTGTGTGTGTGTGTGTATCTATCTGTGTTTTAAAGGAAAACATCCAAGGAGAACAGTAACATTTCTGTGTAAATATTCTATACATTGTTAACTTTTACCACTGTTATGTGGAATACAATTCACATATTTTTGGGTACAGTATAGTTATTATATCTTTATTTCCTGGCCAAAGTTCATATTATTCCACCAGATTTATAAATGTAGAGGCTGAGGCCAAACATTCCCACAACATCTTTAATCTCATATGCAGCTCAGTCTCTGCTCCTCTCCCCAGTCCTGTTTGTAATGCTTTGTTGTGTGACTTGGAACATCACAAGGAAGGCCTATGGCAATGTCATGTACTATATAACTGCTGTGGATGACCAGACACTTGTGCTTATTTCTCGGTGACTTTCCCCCACCATCTGTGAATGAGGCAGGAGAGACAACACTGCCCCACTTCACAGATAAGTCAACTGAAGCACAGAGATGTTAATAGCATGTCCAATACCAAATCAGGATTTGACTCGAAGATCGCTTGATCCCAAAGCCCAGCCTCTTTCCATTTTTCTCCATAAGACTCTACATTTAATGAACATTTTTAGTAGCAGTTCTACATTTGCCTTTTTCTCCTAGAAGAATGTGTAGGTTTCCATAAAATATTGGATAAGAGAGTAACATTGAGTAGGCTAGGTAAGATTGAGCCATTTATAGGCTCCACTAGAGGTTTCATAAATAGCCACAATTGACAGATTTCACTGTGGACAGATGGTGGTTTTGGCTGGGATCATCCTGATTCCTCGAAGGTAGTTCTGTGCTACCAGTGTTGGTCTCTCCTACACGCATTTGGATTGGCTCAGCATGGAGCGGGCTGGAAGGATGCATCTGGCTTGATGTGAATCTTAATATTTCACAATGTCAGATCTGAAATAAAAGGAAAAGTAATATACTTTTTGTGTGTTCTTCCCTCTTTGTAACAATGCTGCCATGAAGGAACATGTAATGTAGCTTGAAGAGAAATACACCTGGGATTCTTATCTTCTCTCACGGATGTGGCCAGTGGAGACCGAACTTATTTGGAGATCACATATATAGTTGGTAGGCAAATTATATTTTAGGCTCAAATTAAAGTATTTTTCTCTCCAAACTGTTCCAAATCTAATTGGCCAGGTACCTTTCCATTTTATATACTTATTTATTTAAAGGAAATATAGTCCATATGTTTCACATTCATTTACGCTTAAATCATCAAAATGCTGTTCGACAATAGGCGTTCAATGTTCCCTAGAAGATTCTTGAGGTGCTTTTGATAAAATTTAGTTCTTATAATCAAATAATATTGTGGCTGGAAAGAAACAAAGTTCCCAAAGGTTTCTAGATCAGTTCAAAACTCCATTCAAAAATGGGTTATGAAAGGCAGAGTTTGGAAAGGTGTTTCTGTATGCTTCACTGCTCTACAAAACTGCCAGGGAGATTGCTCAGTAAGGGGTTACTGAACCCCTCAAACCTCTTGGCTTAATGTCTACTGTCCAAATGGACAGATTGTAGGTAAATGATTCTATTTACCAAAATGTGTAATGATATGTTTAAGACATTATGACTCTGAATACATAGTGGAATGCTGAAGATTTGGCTACTAAAAATTAAAAGCATATGACTTACTGCTAAATAACATTGGCAAGAAATGTGCAAAGAGCTTCTGTATTTAACAAATGGAAATGTATATTTGAAGATAATAATATAAATATCTCACTGGAAGAATGGATACAAGACAGAAAAAAACATGTAAACACACATATAAATGGGAAATTATATAATATGCAAACATATTTGGTATTATAGTCAAATGTATGCAAATTAAAGCAATGATATATAATTTTTGAATTATAAAATTGGCAAAATTATGTTAAAAGCTATCAAGAATTTTTTGATAATATGCTTGGTCAAGTGTAAACTGGTAGAGTTTTCCTAGAAATGTGTTTAACAATATGAATTTTCATTCTTAAAAGAGTTCATATTCTTTCATGGAATAAACTTCTAGTAATCTATCCAAAGTTATGGACAAAGATTTATATGCAAAACTATTTCACTGCTATTTTTAATAGTGAAAATATAGCCAACATTTCTAATAATAGTTAAATAAATTATTGTTAAATAAATTAGGTACATTGCATAGACTGTTATTCATCTGCTAATGTCACATTATAGAGTTTAATGTCATGGAAAATGCTATTGTATAAATGGAAAGAGCAGAAACTAAAACTCTGCTATATGATGCCAATTTTAAATAAAAACAAAACCAGATACACAAATGCGTGAAAAAACATATTTAAGAGAAACCAGTTGTTATCACTTGGTAATAAGAATATGTGACTTTAATTTTCTTCTTTATAACTTTTTACATTTTAAAACAATGAGCATGTGTTAATTTTATAGTCATAAGACACAATAAACATTGCTTATATTAAAAGAATTCTTACTGGAACTGATGGATAAATTCAGTAAAGTAGCAGGAAACAAAGGAAATATCCAGAACTGGCTGCATTTTTATACACCAATAATGGACTATCAGAATGGGAGACTAAGAAAATAATTCAATTTACAATTGCATTAAAGAACCTCCTAGAAATAAATTTAACAAAGCAGGTAAAAGACCTGTACTCAGAAAATTATGACATTGAGGAAAGAATTAAAGAAGATACAAATAAATGCAAGCATATATACCATGTTCATGGATAGGAAGAATTAACATTGTTACGTTGTCCATACTACCAAAAGAAATCCATACATTCAACACAATTTCTATTAAAATAACAATGGTGTGGTTCATAGAACTAGAAAAAATAATCCAAAAATTTCCATGGAAACACAAAAGACCCCAAATAGTTAAGCAATCTTGAGAACAAAGAACAAAATTGGTATCACATGCTATTTGACATCAAACTATATACTACAAGTGGTATAAGCTATATACCATGATGCTATACAACTGATACTAATACAAAATAATGTGGAATGTAAACTGTAATTGAAGGACTTTAATAATAAAAAAAGGAAAAAATGGAATTTTTTGAATTTTCAATTAGTTAAAGTGCTGCAGTAATATGTTCATCAAAAACTGAAGAAGTGGTTGTTGGGCTTTGCAATGACTGTTAGGTAACTGACTCCTTTTTTCCAACCTAGAGCTTTATGTTATAGCATAGCATGCCTGAAAAATAGTCTTTAAATAAAATATAATATGCTGTCTTCATATAAAAATAATCTGAAGAAGCAGCACTCTCCTTTGTCAGTTAAAAATATGACCATAATTAATATTAGAAGAGTATTCTGATTTCTGAATATAATATAGTTCAGAATTTCTTAAAGATACCTTGCTCCTCAGATTGAAAGGAAAATGATTTTCTGACTAAGCTAGTTATCTTAAGGAAACTATGTTTTCAGAAGGTATTTCCCCCCTGAGGTTAGACTTGACTGGCTTGAGTTACCTACCTCATCAGATAGAAAGGAGTTTGGGTGGACAGCGTACAATGTTGCTGAGGAACTGGAAAGCTATTACAGACACAGTCTAGTCCAGAGAGGCAGCACGATGCGTGGGGTGAATGAAGACCTGAGTTAACACTTGAGCTCTGTTACCTCGAAGACGTGTGAACTTGTGCAATCATGTTGTACTCTTATCGTGTCTATGTCAAAGGGTCCTTGGGAAGAATACATGTAGTAACTCCTGTGAGTTGTTACTGTTATCATACAATCTACGGTTGATGATAATGGACACTAGACTCTTGTCTTACCTTATTCTTGATGAGTTAGAGCTGCACATTTTTGAAAGAAGTTATTCAATAGTCAAATTTTCACTCCAGGCCTTCACAAAAGTGTATAGACGTTTTAATTTAAGCACAAGGAATATAGATTCTGTACCTTTGTTTTCTGGTAGCCATACTCTATAATCTCTCTGGAAGCCCTAAAGAGTGCATATTCTTTAAGATATTTTTGTTTTAATATATTTACAGTAAACTGTAGAAGCAATGAAACCGTAAGCCACACATTTCTTTATTTTATAACCACATGATATCTGTGTGCACCTTAATTTGAAAATAAGTCAGCCAACTGAAATGTAGTATTTGTGGAAAAAACTATACGTAACCTTTTATAATATATTTATAATTTTGAAAAGTTAGGAAAACTCTCCTGGATCAAGATGTGCAGTGGAGAAATGATGTTCTCAGACTGAGTAGTTCTCAGTGGGTGGGCTTGGACAGAGAGAGACCCTTGTAGGAGAAAGCAGAGGACTCTGATGGGTCACAGTCACCCCCTGATGGGGTTCTAAACTCCAGGCAGCAGACTTTCATCATCGTGGGCAGAGAAAAACGAAGAGCATTCAGTTCAAATTTCTGAAGGAACAAAGACATTTTCAGAGAAAACTTAAACCTTTTTTCTTTAGTTGCCTGGAAACAACAAAGGTTAGGAACTCTGTGGCCACGGGGGCAGGCCAGACATGGAGGGGAAGTGATGACCTTTCCTGCATGCTTTGTCTGTGCTTCCTCACGGTTAAATTTAGATTGCTGAGGAAGAGCTGATGTCTTGCTTAAGGCTTGCTCTTTCTGAGGTTTTGTCTTTTTATAATAAGTATGTATAAACTATCTTGTTTTTTAACAAATACTAGTTTTTATGTAGAAAAACCTCAAGTGGGCAAGTGTTTATTTTTATTCTATTAAAAAATGTGAATTGAGTACTCAAGCCCAGTCAGCAAAGAGCATTTTGGTAGTCCAGAAATTCATTATGAAATTAAGAGGTTCCTGAATAATTCAGTCCACAGGTTGTTAGATGGGGACGAGTAAGACTGGCTACTGTGTGGCATAGTGAGGTCATGGAGTTGCGGTGGGCACAGGCTGGCGGGGGGAGAATTGGAGCCTGAGTAGGGTAAGAAAGGCAGCCACGTGAGGGTGCGGGGCTGTGGCAGCATCAGGGGATTGGCACATATTGGGAGATGGATGCAATCCATAACTAAAATGAGAACAGCAGTTTTATGCTATTTAATAAGAGAGTTATACATTTGGAAAAGAGGAAAATGGGATGGTAGATTGGAATTGGAGGCATTGATGCAAACTCATTTTTTTATACATACACGACCGTGTGCGTACACACACACACACACACACACACACACACACACATTTCCTAGCTCTCCAGCTCTGGCCACCGAGAGAGCCCTGGGGCAGTGACACTGTAGTTGCAACAAGCCACCTAGAGGCTGGATCTTCGATTCTAAACCCCAGTTCCTACTAAAAGTGACCATGATGGCTTTTGGGACTTACTGATTCTGTGACTGGGGAAGGGAAAGTGTAAGAAAAACCTGGACGATCTTTTGTCCTAAAATGTAAGGGAGTACTCAAGGAATGGTGAGAACATGATAAAACTGTACAGGAGCCTCATCGAAGGACCAAAAGCCTGGCATAATTTGAGCTTCAAAATAGATGAGCTTCAAAAGATTATAACCCATTGAGCAAAACAGTATCATATCCATGAACCCATACTAATATAAATAAATCAGTGGATAAATAAATTGAGAGACATGAATGATGACTAATAAATGTAGAAGAAATGATGCATCAGAAGATCACTATTTGGCAACCATTACAGTAGTAATTAAGCCAAGACACATCTATGGATATTAACAATACATGTGTGAAAGTTTGATGAGGAGAAAATATTTATATATCTGAAAGAAGGACTTTCATCCATTGTTTATGAATTTAGGGAAAAAGAGTAACTTGAAGGAGCCTGGAAGACACCCTCTTAATCCAGTGATCAAAATTAACCTTACCAGAAAAGGGACAAAAAGAAATTGTGACGACTTGTTAGGGAGACAAAAGAACCAAGTATCACTTCTGAGACACTGTGGCTAAAGATATGTGACCCGAAGCTAGTCATGAAAAAACATCAGGCAGCCTCAAATTGAGAGACATTTTACTAATAACTGGCCTGAAATTTTCAGAAGTGTCAAGGACATGGATGTTGAGAGAAGACTGGGGAACTGTTTCAGACTGAAGGAGAGTAAAGACACAGACAACCCAATGTTATAATCGCCTTTGGATTTTTTGCTAAAAAGGACATCATTGGGACAATTGTTAAAAATTGAACGGGGTCTCAGATTAGATAGGAATGGTGTATCAATGTTAATGTCCTCATGTCGATGCTTTTATTGTGGTTATATAGAACAATGTCCTTGTCCACAGGACATTTACACTAAATGGTTCTGGGGCACCATGTTGGTAACTTACTCTGAAATGCTTCAGATAAAATATTTTTGCCCTGTATTTGCAATGTTTTGTAATTTTTAAATGATTTCAAAGTAAGAATCATCTTTAGTATGACTAAAAATGAGTAAGAAGTGGCCCGTGCTTCAGGGAGCCTACGTTAGAGCAGGACAGCTGAGACAGCGAGACGAAGTGAGCTGAGTGGAGAGGGAGGCAGTCTGGTGCCATGGTAACGAGCACGGGCTCCCAGCTGATGGCCTGAGCTTTGTGTTTCTATCATAATTGGAAGCACATGCACATGTGCTTCCATCACAACACATGTGTCATCACTCAGGAGGATGACACAGAGGTTCTGGGCCTCAGTTTCCTCCTCTAGAAAAAGGGGGTCATAAGAGTAAAATCTCATAGGGTAATAGGAGGTTCTCGGAACACATGGCAAGTACTTAATAACGTAGCTATTATTTTTATTAGTCATTATTTGTTATTGGTGATAAGCCCATGGTTATTCATAGTCAGGGAGGTGCATCTAAATTTCTGGCTCTGCTACTTTCTATGAGGCCTTGAGCAAGTTACTCCGTTTTTCTAAGGCTCAGGTTTTTCCTGAAAATGGAAGTAATAATCATGTTAATAGTAGCCAGTAACAGAGTGGGTGTGAGAATTAAATGAGATAATGAAAAATGCTTAGCACATTGCAAATACTTTGTGTTAGTTATCTCTGTGTAAATACCACATGAAATACAATAAATCCTAGAAGAGAAATAAAAAGAATGTGACAGTTCTGAGGAAAAGGCAAAAAAATCTGAGTGGAGGGAGGGGAAAAGCATTAGGTCATAGAATTCTCTGGAACAACTGAGAGGCTTTTACTGTAGTCAAGAGGTGCTCGGGCTAGAGAATGGCAGTGGCTGTGGGAAGGGGGAGAAAGGAAGGTGGTGGTCAAAGGAGGAACAGGACCGACAGTGATCTCTGAGCATGAATAGACAAGGTGAGGCCAAGGAGGAAGAGCTAGTGTGGGGAACAGACACTGGGTGAACAAGATGAGTGCAGGCAACAAAATGGGCTCTAGAGAGAAATTTCTTCTCTAGAGAGGAAGTGACTGGACCAGGCATATGCACTGAGATAGTGATGGAAGTCTGGGAGTGAATGAGATTTCTGAGGAAGAGTGCTCTACAGAGAGAAGGAAGGAGGAGTCAGGGCAGAACTGAAGACAGCTCCCTCATTTAGGCAGTGCAAAGGGCAGATGGGACCATGGGGTAGATATGAGGGGCAGGAAGGTGCTAGGTGAGAGGTGTGGGAGTAGCTTGGTTCAGAGAAGAAAGGCAGAGGGTAGAGAAGAATAAGGACTGGGGGAAGACAGTGTATTGGCTGTTAGCTGGTCCCTGCTGAGTTACATGAAGGTTGAAGGTCAAGTAGAAGCCAAACTCTTAAGGGTTAAGTGGCAAAGAGGTATATCTGAGTAAAGAGGGTAGGGCTTGGAGATTCTTCTTGAGGATACAGAACAGCCAAGGCTGTTGTACCAGGAAGCAAATGAGGCTTCTGTTCCAGGCCCCTCACCCACCCAGACCTGTCCCAGGTCCTAGGGCGTACACCATCATGTGCTCCCACAGCTGTGTGACCTGTGAAACTTATACATGTAAGATATCTGACTGAATTTTTGGGCTCCTTTAACAAAATTCCTCAGACTGGTTGGCGTAAATGACATCATTGTATTTCTCACAGGTCTGAAGACTGGAAAGTCTGACACATGAGGGCACCAATATGGTTGAGTTCTGATGAGAGCCCTCTTTCTGGTTTGCAGATGGTGTCTTCTTGCTCTGTGTCCTCACAAGGTGCGGATAGGTGGGACACACACACACACACACACACACACACACACAGATCTTCTTTTATAAAATATAGGCATTATTTCCATCGTGTAGGTCCCACCCTCATGACCAATTCTAACACTTATCTCCCAAAGAACCCATTCCCAAATACTATCACATTGTGGGGAGGGGTTGGGGATTCCACACATGAATTTTGGAGGAGCACAAATGTTCAGTCTGTAGCAATTTTTAGCTGCAGTCAGTTAAGGCTACAGTGTCTTTCTGTTCAAGCTCTTCTTCACTCACAACTTTCCAGCTGTTGAATGGTATTCCAGCATCAGCTTAGGGAGCTAGATTAGGGTTTATGGGAATACACTGTGTGATTTGCATGTCATTAATACTCTAGTTAAGTTATTGCTAACAGTTTCAGGAATTTTCACTCCACCCACTGGGCAGAGTCAGCATCCACACAAGTGTCAGTGAAACCAAGCATGAAAGTGCCTTCGACATCTGGCATCAGGGAAAATGTGGAGGCGGAGGAGACAGGGTTTGAAATGTACAGAGCCAGCGCCACGTGTGCAGACTGTCCTTCCAACTACGAGATGTGCAGAGTTGCCCGAAAAGGGTTCAGTTCCTGTCAAGGCCAAGTCAAAAAGCAAGTTCTCTCCTATCAGATAGGATAACCTAACATTTATAATATTCCACTGTGATGAGACGTCAATGACAAACTGGTTAAGGGGTGTTGTCAGTTCAAAGAAGATTTAAGATTAGTCGCAGCACAAAAAAATACCTTGAAATGTTCTGAAATCTTTCAGCTCAGGTATGAAAGAAACTTGATCAGCGATTTTCACAAATGTGAGGAAAAAATCCTGCAAACGTATATATTACCAATAATGAATTAGTAAGCTAAAACTTTTCTAAACCATAAATAATCTGCAAACTTTTTATTAACTATGCTGGAAGACAGATTGAATTCTTGCCAAATAAAGTAGGAATCTGAAAGAATGTCTCTGAAAACATGTAGGAGGAAACATTATAGAGGCCAGACAGTTAATAAATAAAAATATTACATAATTTTTCAGATTTTGTAGTGTTTGTAGATAGTGTAGTATTCGTCCATTTTTAAAAAATTGTACCTCATTGAATTTTTCTTCTATTCTTAATACTTAGTTTTATACTGGATTTTTATTTATAAATAAAATCCTGGACCCACTCTTGTATAACAGCAATATTTCTTTCCAGAGGTTTATTCATGCTTGAACAGAAAGAGCTAGGATGTGAGCTTTGGGCTAAGATAGGATATTAAATATTTTATCACTAGTAATTTTTAGCTAGGGATGACCTGAGTATTTTGTGTGCAGAAGGGAGGCTTGCTAGGTGTCAGGGAAAGATGGGAATACTTTTGTAACAGGGATACTTATTGGAACCAGTTTATAGGGTGGAAAGGAAGGGGTTAAGACTGAGCAGAGAGACATATTTTCAAAAGTAGGTGCAGAAAGAGGCAGTGAAGGAGAAAAGAGAGGGGTGGACTTTGAGTCAGAGTGGAGGGGCACCTGGGAGTTGTAGTCCTGTGATCTTAACCTTCTAGTTAATGTGAGGCTGGGTTATCATCTCAAGTATCAGGGGTGGGTGGTATTAGGGGCTTCCAAAGCTTCATCATGTCACTAACAGCTGTTTCTGTGAAACAGCAGTGTTGGGTTCACACTCGTCTTCTCAAACTCTGACTGTTGGTCCTAAGACAATGCACTCAGAGACACTGCCCATGAACTTGACAGTAACCGTCTAAGATGAAGACCGAGTTTGGGGATAACACTATACTTTTCCCTATTCTAGTATGTGTGTGTGTGTATGTATAGTTGTATAAATATACACACACATACATATATATATATACATACACATATAGTTGTATATCAGAGAATACAACTGTGGGAATAATGCCAGGTTGGTGAGGAAACTGTCAGGTGGAACGGGAGTTGTCTCCAGCAAAGGTCCCCTATCTCCGGGCCACAGACCGGCATAGGTCCAGACCTGTTAGGTACTGGGCCACACAGCAGGTCTGAATCATCCTGAATCCATTCCCCACCCCCAGTCTGTGGAAAGATTGTCTTCCACAAAACCAGTCTCTGGTGCCAAAAAGATTGGTGACTGCTGGCCTAAAGGAAAGCAACAAAGATTTATGATACGAGTATATGGCCTTATTCCATGGGATTTAAGGCAGCTTACATGAATGCACACAAAAAATACATGTGGTCCATAAATAAAAAATCAAGGCTGGAAAAGGCATAAAATATGGAAGAGAAGGCTTCAGTTGTGGCTCGTCAGTGGTCTTCATATGACTGCAGGGTTGTCGTGTGGACACGCGTCTACGGTTACATGGAATGTGGGCCCAAGAACACAAGGGAGGGTGACAATGAGCACAATAAAAGGCAAAACTCTCTAACAAGTGCAGCTGCTCCGCTGTGGAACGAGGTCGGGAGCTCCTCCTCCATTATGGGAGGCATTTAAACCCAGAGAGGTAGCCTCCTTCCTGGCCTGCTCTGAGAGCCAGCTGCTGCAATGGGGAAAGACAGGCCCCTGACAGGCCCTTAGGGTCAGCATTCTAATGAGTATGACAGGAACTGTTCTAAACAGTGCCCTGTAAGGAATGAACTATTCTGATATGCTCCACACATTAATAAAAGCCTGTCAACCACTAAACTGAGTATAGCTGTGACCTATAGTATAGTCTCCCATCTTTGAAATGTCACTGCAAATTATAAACCCAAAATTTCTGAAACCAAAACGAAGCAACATTTCTGAAGCTTCCAATAGGAGGAGGGGTCAAGTGCGTGATGCCTCATCATTCTCCTGCTCCCTGAGTCCTCAGTGGCAGTTAGAAGGGTTAGTGGTGTCCAGTGACTCAACATTAAGCAACAAATGGCTGCTGTCCCCCATGTCAGGCCCAGTGCTAGGCCCTGGGGAGAAAATAATAAGCAAGAAAGACCTGTTCCCTTCTTTCATAGTGATTGTTGCTTTGTCGGCAAGTGACATTAATAAAAAAAATCACACATCTATAGACCATTTGGGATATGCATTATGAGGAAAAAGTATTTTAGGAGTGGACAGCTATAAGACCTGATAGAGCAGGAAGGAAGAACATGTTTACTAATGTCAATTAGGTATTGGAAAGTGGGGTGCAGCGGTGGGGTTTCAGATGTAGTGTAGTCAGGCTGGGTGGACAACGTAGGGAAAGACTCGGAAATATGCAGGAGCACGAAACACTTGAGAAACTGCATGGCTGGAATGGCTGGGGACACGCAGAGACTAGTGGCCAGAGTGGCGTGAGCTGTCCAGGAGAGAAAGACCAGGATCATGAGCTACATACCAAGGACTTCTATCTGTATTCTAATGACAAGGGGAAGCCCCTATGGATTTTACCAGGGGAGAAATAGGATCATTTGGTGTTTCGCTCCCTTTAAAAAAATCCCTCAAGCTCTGGAGGAGAGACTGTATGAGGGGTGGGACATGAGAAGGTGTAGGAGACTATTTAGTAGGCTGTATGAATGATCAAGATGAGAGACAACGGTGATTTGGACAAGGGTTGTGGTGGCAAAAACGGAGAGAAGTGAATGCTGGTTCCCAAGGTGAGCTTGAGATAAAAATAAGCAGGATTTGGTGATGGATTATAGGGGAGGTAAATGTGATGGGGGAGGAAGTGCCATCAAAGATGAATTCCAGCATCTGGACAGATGAGTTTCATTCACTGATGGGGTGCACCAAGATAGGGTTGGCCTGAGACAATGGCCAGGCGGATAAATAGACCCTCGCTCTCACCTTACCTGGTTCAATGTTAGGAAAAGTAAGAAGTTCACCTGACTCAAATTCAGTTCAACTCAGTGCAATTCCATTCTACCCAGTTCAGTTAGATTCGTCTTATGGCTCAGCTGCCAAATAAGGCTCTGTGGTAACCCAGACAAATGTGAAAGACCCTTGGGGTGGTTCCATGGTTTTTTTCTGTCCTTGATGAGTGTCCAAATAACCAGAATTCCCCATGGAATGTGCAGATTGCCTACAGAGATAAAATGCCACTGGACTACATGGGTTAGGTGTGCCCCACAGAGGGCTTGACTGACTTGCAAAAGTATTAGATGGCCTTTGCTTAAAAATGGAGATAAGACTCCACAGAGGTTTCTTGAGGTCATTCTGGGAGGGTCACAGAGGAGGTCACAGAGATCCTTTGAGGGCAAAGCATGATGTGAATATGAAAGAATCGCAGTTCTCTGGTCTATGCTGACCCTGTGCCAGGGACTGGAGTATGTGTACTAGTTCTTGTCCCTGGCTCCCTCTCAGACTCCTCGGCTCCTCGTAAAGGATCCTATGCTTATATCCTCACCCACGGGTTAATAACTACTCTCTAATTATCCCAGTTGTGTTTTATAAGAGCTCATTAGAAAGTATATGATAGCTTGGGAATTTTATGACAAAAATAATATACAAATTGAGTATGTACAATATCTGGGGATGATGCTTGTAGCCACATTGCTACCCCTGGGTACAAGTGGAGAGAGAGCAGGCATCCCAGCCACGTCAGGCTTCCCATTCCTTATGACTTCTGCATGGCCTGTATCCCAACCCCTCTCCCACTCTAGTCAGAATTGCAGTGTGAATCTCATTGTCTAAATACATGTACTTCTGGGAGAAAGCTTGTACTTTATCTAATTCTGGATCGTAATAATAGTAACTAACCCTTGCATACTCCGTGCTGTTCTCACAATGTGCTTCTCTATGTTTCATTTGATGCCCATTCAATCTTGGGGGGTAGGTATCATCACGGCCATCTCCAGGGATGCTGAGCTACTGACCCGAAGTCGGACTGCTATGAAGGGGCCAAGAGGGGACTCTGCATTTCATGCTGCTCCCTTCTACCAAGTGTTCCCTTCTGGTTAAAGCGAACAGATTTGTGTTGGGAGGGGGAACTTGAAGATGTTGCTTTCAGAGAGGATCTTCCCATTATCCCTTGAAGCCACACAACACAAGCAGCTGTCAATTTCTCCTCCCTTAATGGTAGTCCAGCTGTCAGCTCTGTGGCCCAGAGCACAGGATGTAAAGGGAGACAGGCCTGTATTTGAATGCTGATCTTCAACCTCATTGTATATGACTTTGAGCAAGTTATTACACATTGGGGTGATATTGGCACCTACATTATAGGACTCCTGTGAGCAATAAATATACATATATATACATATATATACACACACACACACATATATATATATATATAAACCATAGTTTCTGAAACACAGTAAATCCTTTAAAATATTATTTCGGTGTCAGTGTTGTTGTAGGCCCAGTTTGAGCAGGCACCACATGAATTTTGAAGTGCTCCCTGCTCTGCTCCTGGTGGATTGGAAATGGATGACTAGAATGTTGTGTTGAGAAGGATTCTGAGGTTTACTGTGTGACCTGCTGAAATCAATTAGCATTTGCATAGGTGGGCAGGAAAAGAATTGCAGTTCTTTTCTCCAGAGCCATTTGCAGAACCTGTCACAGTCCATGCCTCTGCCTCTCAGCCTCATTGCCTGCCTTAGGCATTCGCTCCGCTTCTGTTGTCAGGACCAGTGCAGCTATGTTCAGACGAAGTACAGTTTCCAGCCCACAGGGTCACTGCCTGCTTGGGTGAGAGCAAAGGACTTAATGAGTAGGAGCTGTGTATGGATGGGTTCTAACGAGAGAGGTTAGCAGGCTGGGGATTCAAAAATAACTCCATTGCAGCAGCTCTGGGTGAGCCAACACATGCTGTACATTTCCTTCCAAATCAAAGACATTCATTTTGAAGACCCTGGAATAGCTGTAACTTGAGATTCCCACAAATGCTTGGAAAACTGTCAGTCCTTTCTGAGTGGCAGTAGATATAGAAGCAAGAATGCCAGTAAGAATGTGAGACTAATTCTGAGAAACAGGGCCTGAATTAGCCTTCCAAGAAGCCAGCATTCTTTTGCACAGACCTAGCCTTCAAGTGTTTTGGGGACAGTATTTTTATGAAGCATACTGACTAAACATTTGCTGCTCTTGTTCCTGAAAGAATTACAGAAATACGATAATTGTTATGAATGGTCTCTTAGAGAAGGACTTATCAAAGATTCCATTCTGTGATCTGCAGAGAATTTTAACAGTGTGGAATGTTTTTCTTTTGCTTTTACCAAATTTATCAATGTCTCAGGTCATTATATGCCTGATCACAACAACATGAGTTCATGAATATGTATCAGTTAAAATCTTGCAATTTTATGTGTTAATTTGCTCATGTCTGTAGGTGTTTATAGCAATTAAATAAGACCTTGACAAATTTAGAGGAAATAAAAAAATCTTTGATATTATGAGTGCTTATGTGGTTGCATTGCAGGCTCTGAGATAAATCATGTTTTGAGCAACGATTAATGTGTTTATTGGTTTGGTAGGTATAGTCTCATTTAGTTACATTTCTTCTTAAGAAATAAGTAGTCTCTTCTTGACTACATAGTTTGGCCTTCTGCTAATGTTCATTTTAGCTTGTGAAGGACACTAATCCTTATCTCAGTTAATGGGAATATAGGTGTGCTGCTCTATTGGGGATGCACTAGGAAGTCTGGAAATGAATTTGTAGTGAGTCAGGGTAACCACCAGGCAGGCTGCACAGGGGTCAGGGTTCTGTCACAGTTTCATCAGGTGGGAGGGAACCCAGGTGGGGAAGAGATCCAGTAACAGAGGTCACTGATGGAGAGGAGACCAGTGACCAAGAGCTCTGGCTGCACAGGGAAGAAAAACTGGGAGTTACATCACCTCTACGGAACACAGGGGCAGGTTAATTCCAGGGGGTGGTGCACCAAAGGCAGGGCTTGGTAGAGCAGGCATTTGGAGTGGGGTCCAGTGGAGGAGTGCCATCCAGGCAACTGGGATGTGCCAGCATGGAAATGGCCCTGAGGCCCGAAAGAGTGAGAGTGGCAGGAACCTGGTCACAGGCCACAGGTGGGGTGTGGTTGTCAGACTTAACAAATAAAATATTGGATGTCTAGTTAAATTTGAACTTCAGATAATATGCTATTATTATTATTTATTATTATTAAATCCAGGCAATAGCTAGACATACTTACACTAAACATTTATTTGTTGATTATCTGAAGTTCAAATTTAACCGTGCATCCTGTATTTAACCTGGCAACCCTTGGTGCATGTGGTGGACACACTGGTCAGCACTTGTGCACTCAGGGAAGCCTCACTAATCTGGGAATGATGGGGGTGCTGTGCGTGGCAGGGCAGGAGGCGGAGGGAGACGAAGCAGGGCTGGCTTGTGTATGTGTTTGTGTGTGTACGTGTGTTTGGCTTTAAGAACCCACTTATTTTCATAATTTTTTTGTCTTTTTTTTTTTTGGTTTGGTTTTGCTTGGTAAGCACAAGTTGCATTTGGTCTGTGTCAGAGACAGGATATTTGTTGGTTTGTAACATGAACTGACAAAGCTGTGTGTACCCAAAGCAATGCCATCTCATTGAAAATAAAAATTTCAGTCTTCCAAAAGCGGTTGTCTAGATAACAGTGGACATGAAATATTTGGAAACATCTGGATGATTGCTATCCTCTGCATAAAAAGCCACATGACTGACTAAGTTTTTCCATTTTTATCCAGATATTTTGAAATATGTAGATAGCCTCAGAGGCTCATCTCCAAGAGAGAATACATAATCACAGTAAGATGGGAAATTTTCAAAACTACTTCTTGACTTTTTAAAAAGTGTATTGATTTGTCTTTACTTTTAATTATTTTTTTGATCTTTGCCACCTTACCCTCGTCCAGTTCCTAGCACAGTGCCTGGCACATAGCAGATGTTGAATAAAATTTTAAAATGAGTAGACGGGTGAGTGAACACAATATTCTTAAATAGCTGAACCTTTAGTACAGAGATTACACCAAGCAATCAAAAGCTATTTATGTAGAAGGGAAGAGAACAAATATGTATTGAGTTGCTCTGTGAGACAGGAACTGGGCCAGACACTATACATTATGTATATACGTATATATCTGAACTTGGACAGTCCCCTTGTGAGTAAGCCTGAGTAGTCCCATTATGCAGCTGAGTAAACTGAAAGAGGCTGAGTAAATTGTGAAGATCTACTGAGAGACAGGGCTGGGGGAGGAACCTTGATCTGACTGGTCTGTTGGGACATCTGCCCTGATTCCGTGCGGCCCTCTTGGACTCCTCTGCAGTAATTGTTCATGTTTTGGGAAGACTCACATCACTTTGAGATTTATTTTAAAGATTTTATGTATTTATTTTTAGAGAGGGAAGGGAGAAAGAAAGAGAGAGAGAGAGAAACATCAATGTGCAGTTGCTGGGGGCTGTGGCCTACAACCCAGGCATGTGCCCTGACTGGGAATCGAACCTGCGATGCTTTGGTTCACAGCCCACACTTAATCCACTGAGCTACGCCAGCCAGGGCTCACTTTGAGAATTTGATGAAAGCCAGATTCCTCTCCAAAAGATATGACCATAGAACAAAAATGTGGGTTCATCAAGTCTCCCTGATTAAGAACCTCATGATTAGAGAGTCAGACTCCTTCCATGGAGTCAGAGCTAAAGATTCTGATCAGCCTGACCCCCCCACCCACGCTGAGAGTCCCGTCTGGGAACCATCTCTCCTGGAAGCAAAGGGATCAGGTATCTTCTCGTACAAGATCTGCTCAACCCTCTGAGAGCCAATCTGCTTCTTGCACTCCTGGTCGGATTGTGTACAAATATGTACTGGTTTGATTTTTTTTGAAAAAAATAGATGTTCCAGTTCTTCCTTTTCCTCATCCAGTGATTACAAGATTAATAGACAATAATAACCTGAATAAAATTGTGTCAGGTGCCTGGAGCAAAGCTGTAAACAAGACAAATATAGTCACTGCCCAGAAAGAGTTACCATGAAGCTAAATAAAGTAGCAGAAGCCTCAGGTTCCCTCAAGAGCACAGCCTCGATTGCGGCCCTGGAGAGGCCTTAGAAAAGGATTCACAGGATCAATCGTATGTTCTTCCTAAAATATGCAAAGCAAGGTATTTTTGTATTGTTTTTCCTAAAGAGCCTGTCTCCTCCCCACTGTAGAAGCTCAGGCACCACAAAATCTGCATCTGCTTCTGTCACTGTTCCCATGGAACAGAGTGCGGAGAGAGGAACTTGGAGAGCATAATTCCAAGAGGAATGAGCCTTGGGTTTGGGGCAGGTCTTGGGTAGCTACTGCAAGGGGATTTAGTCTTTTGGGGGGTGGTCAGGAAAGTTTTCTGGGACATTGACATTTGAGCTGAGATCAGAAAGTTGAGTGTTTGTTTCTATTTGTTTATTTGTCAAGGAAGCAGGTAGACTAACTGGTGGAGGGAACAGTGGTTGTCCAGGCCCTGGGCCAGGGGAGGGCAGGGCTAGTGAGAGGGCCTGGACATAGTACCCCCTGGCTGGTGAGTACAGAGATTGAGGGAGACTGATGGGAGAGGAGGCTAAAGAGAAGAGGGGGAGGGTTCCCTAGGGCCCAAATGACCTGTTAAACATTTTGAACTTGACTCTGAGGACAGTGAGAAGCTGCTGAAGGGGAGTGACAGGATCAGATTTGCATGTGAAAAAACCACCCCGGCTGTGGAGTGGAGGTTTGTTTTGTTTTGAACCTTTAGAAGCATTGCCTGGCATGTAGCTGTGACTTGATAAAAAAATGAAATATTCTTTGGTGCAGTGGGAGAAAATAATTCTCTCCAAGGCCAGGTCCCTTGGTATATGAGGGGACAGAGTTGCCCAGCCAGCTTCTGACACACTGAATTAGAAGTGCAGGTGAAATCAGGACAATGTCGAAAGCTCTGGGATGCTGTGCATCGGTGCTGGTGGTGCGTGTGGGGAGTGAGAGAGCTTTTCTGGCACCTTTCATTCTTTCTCCATCGCAGTTGATATCAGGTTGGAAGCGGTGAGAAGTGAGGGAGGTTCTAGTGGACCCAACGTCACAAATCCACCACCTGTGATGGGATAAAAATCATGTCAGTGTCAATGTCAAGAAATCATGCGACCCTTTAAGAAGACTTTAGGGGCAAAGGGACCTTGGTTGTAGAAGGGCCAGTAAAAACTGAAGCCAGCAGACAGCATGCAATGGACTTCCAAATTTGACAAGACATTTTACTCTCACCTCCTTCAAAGAGCTCCCTCCATTCCTTACCTGGCAAGGCTGGTTGGGTCCCAGACTTCGCTCTCCCACTCTTCCCCTAGAATGGTTCCTAGTTTGTTACTATCAGAAAGGAAGCTGATATTGACTCGGCCCAGTGGAGATTCTGTCTGTGCAATCCTATAACCTGGGATGTGACGGATGTCTCACAGATTAGACCCGAGTAAGGGCCTGAAGACAGTGTAGAGGGGGAACCTATGGCCCAGCCCTCCTCACCTGCACAAAATCAGTTCAGCAGTACTCAGTGGCCCTGGCTGACCAAAAAGTGTGGTAAGAGTTCTTAACAGGGTGTATTTATCAAGTGAAGGAATAATGGAATACATTTCAGATTAAAAGGAAGTGTTCATGCTTAAAGGGTAAAGACCAATTATCCGTAACATGAACTCATATACATTTCATTCGTGATGATGCTAGATAAATAAGGAGTGAAGACATTTTCAAATTATAATAACATCTCTTATCTGCCTACATTAAATCAAGCTCAAAATATGAACGCAGACTCCACGTTGCCTATCGTCTAATACAAAACTTTGGCATCTAGTGCTAAAGAAATTAAATTCAGGCAAGTCAGGAATAAGGCTTCCGATGTTCTCACCGTTGTTCTGCATGGAAAGTCTTTCTATCTGGGGAGCCATTTGAGATTTGTGTTCCCGTCAACCTTAGGGACAGATTGAGGAAGTCAAAGGGAGAGAGAGGAGCTGACTTCACTGTCTGATGTGACTGAGCAAAGGTCGGGGCCGGGAGTGCCTGGGACGGGGAGACCGGGGTGGGGAGGATGAAGCCACCGCTGCTGCTGTCAGCCCTGACCCATTGCTTCCAACCCCAAGAGCTGTCCCAGTCCCTGCTCTCAGCAACTGTGACACTGCCTTGGGGTGACTCTGCAGCCAAGCCACACTGAATGATACCTGTCCCCTCCAGTTTCTTAAATGTCACTAGAGAAAGACATTTTCTCTTCCCTAGAGGACACACACTCTACTTGTAGATAAGTGGATACTTGGTTCCATTGTCATGCCTTTCAAAAACTGGTCACAGATAAATCACATTTTTTTAACTTCTCTGGTATGAGAGGCCATAGATGGAAGTATATAGAAATGATTTTTTAAAAATGTGATGTTCTTTCTATGTGGCAGTAAAATTACTTTCCTGCCATCAGGAGAAACATGTGCTTCGAATTATTTTTACAGCCATAAACGCAGATCTGTAAGAGGCTACCCATACCTGATGGCTCTGCTTCCATTGATTCCATTCAGAATTATATCCATTCCTTGAAATGTTGAGGAAGGGAAAAAGAGAAAGAGAACAAATATATGTTGATTGCCTATGAGTGCTTTAAATATCCATTGGTGTGAATTGTAACTCCTAAACTCCATTGTCCGAGCAATGTAACCTTTCACCTGCTCTAAAATAACTTAATTCCTATTTTGAGCCCCTGCCTGGTGCCAGAAACTTACTCTCAATTAATTCAGAGTTTCTTCTCCATTTTCCTTGGAGGGACGGCTAAATTACTGAGGGGTGATCACTGGTATGTTGCGAGCATGGAGCTGTTGGAGGAGGGGGAGGGGTTCGGGATCCGGTTTTCAGCACTGCAGAGTCCAAACAGACTTCAAAGCAAAATGGGAAAGATTACGGATCCACTCACCAATTAGATTGTTCCTAACTCCCTTTCACAGATCTCTTCTTGTTACTCCCAGTCATTTTGCTCCTCCAGAGCCACTCTGCCATGTGAGGACCGCTTTGAGGCTGTTGGAGCCCAGAACTACTTATTTTATTTCATTTGACCCCAACTCTGGGCATCTGAAATATTATTTTTCATTTACAAAGGAGTTAAAATGAGATGCAGAGAGGCTAAGACCTCGCCCCAAACCTCATAACTAATGAGTGCAGTGCTAGAGCCCAATCTGCTTTTCACACCCACGTGGTTCCCTTCATCGTAGTGACCACCCACCCAGCTTTATCCCCCCACATCTAAGAAAGCTCGCCTAACCTCTCAAGAATAATGGCTGCCTCCCTAGAAATTTCACAACCTTTGCTGTGGAAACCTTTGGGTGACATTTAACCATCACACACTGCTTGATATGCTAGCTGCCTGTGCACACATAGAAACAGCACTAATTAGGCTGTGGCTCCTAGAAGGCAAAGACCACTGCTTGTGTTTTTCTTTATTCTTTTGTTAGTACCACACCATACACATTGCAAATGCTCCGATAGGACTGATTATAATAAAAATAATGAGTTCATAAACAAATGAGTAAATGGATGGATGTTTATTTCCTGACATAGCCTGTAAGTATCTGCTCTCACCCTGGCCTTTTCATGCCACTGTCCTTAATCCCTATGGTAACCTGGAGAGCATACAGATCCAGTGATGATACGGCTTTAATGCCGGCTTCCCCTCCTGCTCTCCCTGCAGAATCTACTGGTCCCCTAATCTCTAACTTTTGATTTTCCAATTTCCTGTTTTCATGACCAGACTCTAGATGTAGGCTTCTACCTCCTTCTTTGTTAAGACAAGTTATTTGAAGCTCAACTTTGCTCATCGACTTTTGGGAGGCCCCACTGCCCTGACACAAGCTTGACCATCAACCCTGTTCTCCTGATTGATGCAGGAGACTCTGGAAGCAGACACTGCCTGTGGCCACATCAGCCTGTGATATTCTCACTGACTGGGACAGCACCCAGCTTTCTGCCAATGCCCTCATCTTTCCACCTGGACAGAAAGATGATAGTGCCTGGAACATCTGAAAAAAAAATCCTAATAATTGGTCCAATGGTTCAAGCACAGAAATGCTCAATTTAATTTTAGTTATTTTAATTTAAAAATAGATTAATATCAGCAGTAAAAAATAGGAAAATGATATTTTTTATATATTCTATAGTACAATTTAATTGCCAAGGATAATCCCCATAATGTTGTCAGGTCTATCAGTTGTAAGGAATAGAAAGCCCATCAAATTTAATTCAGTTAAAGAAGAGCACTAATTGTTTTATGTAACTGAAAAGTCTAGGGCTTCAAGCATGTAGGATCCAGGTGCTATCCATCTCTTTTTAAATATGTTGACTCTGATTTCCTTAGTTTTAGTCCCCAACTGTTTCTAGTTCAGGTGAGCCATTCAGCTTGCAATCTCAGAAGCAGAGAGGTCTTTTTTCTCTCATCATCCAATTAATTCTTTAAAGAGTACTCTGATTGGCCGTGTTTCAGATGTGTGCACTGTTTGTTCAGTTTGGATTATGTGTCTTCCCCTGTGGTTGGCGATACAGGACCTTATGGTTGTGAGCCCCTCCGGAGTGAAATGGAGTGAGGAAAGGCAGATTCCAAAAGGAAACACTGGAGGGAAGATTAGAAAACCCAACCAATGCCCACTATGTTTGTCAAGTAGGAGTTGATAAGTTAGGTCCTCCATAATGCTTTGATGTGGTAAGATGGATCCATGCCCTAAAAGGGAGTAAAGGGGACTAACATGTATTGATCTCATGTGAGGTTCGGGTGCTGTGCTGGGAACATTAAACGTGGCATATCCTTCAGCTCTTATAATTGTCTGCCCCAGTTCAGCCCTTCTGAGAGCGGAACAGGGTGAGCTAGTTCTCCTGTGAAAGGAGAGCACTTCACACTGTCATCATTCACAGCTCCCTTTTCTCCCTCTGCTACCTGGCACCGTTCTTGATCTCTTCCTTCTGATTTGCCCCAGTCTCTATGCCACCTCTGATCAGTCCAGGTTTGTTGTACCAACTGGCCATTTCCAAAGACTTTCTGAACTGCTCTCCTCTTCTGCCAGACAGTTTCAAACATTCTGGATCTGCTCTGCCTCTGTTAACGTACTCTGTGAGCCATTCACACCGAACACTCGGGGTGACCCTGCCACGGTGTATTGGTTAGGCCCATACAACTGACATTCTCAGACATAAATAGAGTTATCCCAATTTTTAATCCAAAGACACAGGTTCCAAGAAGTAAAGGAACTTCCCAAAGACATACATCTAGATATAATTAACTGAACATGGACTTAAACCCAAAGCCTGATCATAAATTTACCAGTCACTATCTATCTTAAATTAATGTGCACAAGGCCCTTGCAAGTCCTTGCAAATTTGGCAAGTTAAGATAGAAGTTTTGGCATAGTCAATAAAGATACTGCAGCTTGGTGATATCCCTAGATGATGCTCTTTTCTGAATTCTGAGTTGCAAAAAGAAAACCAAGATTTAAGAATGCCAGGAAGCAGACTCACTGTGAAGGCTGTACTGTTTTTGAGAACGGTACTTCCCAGAATTGTGCAGTATACAGTTTGAACAACATTGCATAGTGGCCCTGCAAGAAGAGGAATAATTAGGAATTCCATTTAAAATAAGTCATCATTTAAATTGTACGATATGCTTGGAGAAAATTTGCTTAAGCCTGTGTTATGTACATATGTATGCCTGTATGTTAAAATTCAAGGTAACAGCACTACAGCTATGATGCCTCTGAGCCCCATGATTTCTCGTGTTTGATGCACCTGCCCACAGAGTATCAGACTGTTGATTCTCTGCAAAAGCACAGCTTTCTGATTTGAGGAGTGAAAATTATGTAAGCGTAGGACTCCAAAGCCTTCCTTTATTTCAAACAGCTTTTAACATTTTGACAAGTTAAGCACAAGTGACTCATCAATGTACAGATTAAATTTCTCTTGGAATAAAAATGGGTTTAAATTGGAGGCAGAAAAAGTGGTTGGTCAAGTGCATCCCTATTTTGCTGAGTTAAGAACTTTAACAAAAAATAGCCCAGTGTTTGAAAAATCTAAATATGTCCTAATAAAGCCACACATGTTAAAATTTCCATATTCTAGAGTCACAGTGGTTTAACAAGCATGTTTAAAAAAAAAACCAACAAAAAAACCCCCCTCATCTCCCATCCCCTAATTAATGGTTTTTCTTGTCTGGTAGCCTATCTAGTTTTACTAAAATGTCCCTACTTTATCATTTGTAGTTGGATGGAGACACAAGCTGGCTGCCTGGCAAAACCCGTCCTGCTTCTGTGTGCGCTCTCCGGTTTACCTGAGGAAAACCTTCTCAGCCTGTGGCATCCGCAGCACCAGAGGAACTTATTATTTGGGTCACTGAGTGAAAGCCATCAACAAGACACACTTCCCAAGGGTGAGAAAAATAAATTGCTGCTTACCAGCTACACATCTCAGAGTCTTTAGAAACGTGATCTGACTTTGGCTGGATGTATTGAGAGAGCAATTAAAAAGGTGAAAGTAAAGGAAAGTAAGTAATCCTAAGGAAAGTAAGTTATCTGCCTAAGTAAAAGGGAGTAACCCTTGCAGAGCCAGTGAGCACCGAACCCCAGAGGCAAGCACTGTGCTGTATTTACCGTGCTCTGTACTGAAGGAGAATGGCAGACGTGCCTCTTTGTAGAAGATGAGCAGAACTAAAGCAGGCATGTGGGCGAAGGAAGGTGCTAGAGACAGCAAGAAAGAAACAGATGAGGATTTGTGATGGTCACATAGTCAGGCATTCAGCCTAGGAAGAGCCAAGTGGTAAAATAAGGTAGAGAAGGAAGATGTCTATGAATAAAAAGATAATTAAACAAAATACATCTTTCTTAGTAGCTACAATAATTTTTCACTGAACACAGAACATAATCTGTCATGAGTATCGCAGGGCCTGTACTGTGAAGAACCATGCTCTTAAGAGCCATGAGGTATGACTTTGTCTTACTAGATCAATAAGTTTAAAGAAATATTGAGACTAAGTGCCTATCTGACAAAGAATATTGGAACAGAATTCATACTCGGTGACATCAACCTTACTACTAACTTTTGATTTTCGGAATCACCTTGGAGACCAGCTATGTTATTTTCAACACCTGGGCTGATGCCTCTTCACATTTCCCAAGCAGCTTTCTGCACCCAACCTTGTGGTCTTGGCCGTGACAATGTGAGAGAGAAGTGGGGAAAAACCAAATGAGGTCGAATCCAATCTAAACAAAACTGCAAGCAATCGTGAGAATTTTAGAGTGCTAAAAGAAAATGCAGAGATATTTATTTATTTCTGGGTTCTGGGTCCAGAAAGGGGAAATTCCATCAACTTTGCTTTCTCCTCACCACCCCCAGCATGTTGGAGGGAGGGAGAGGGGAGAAGGTCACTGTTTCTTTTTGTCCTCTGAGTAAATTGGAGCTGACAAATGGCTGGACTGTGTCGGCAGTGCTGATTTCAGAGCCATCTTGAACTTCAAGGAAAAACCTGTTCCTGTGTTTGGGTGGTCTGAAAGCCCTCTAAGCCATCAAACTGCCTGTCTGTGTCAAAGGCCTTGTTATCAGATGTCTTTGTGAAAACTCAGCATCTGCCCTTGGTCTTGTTCCTTGAACTTTTATAGTCTGCAGGTAGAGTCTTCGGCAGAAAGCAGCAGTAGACAGCTACTGAAGGGTAAGAGTTGCTATCTGAGATAAAGGAACCGTTGCACAAGGCACATCGAGTTATCATCATCGTGCAGGCAAACCGAAGGTAATATGAGTCCCTTTCCTTGAGAGTTTCACACATGCTGCTTTGAAGATTCACCTGTGGGGAAGTGTCTACATGCTCATGAAGCCATGTGGAGGCTCACAAAGTGCTTTACATTCAGACATTTGGATAAAACTCAGGGAGAGCAGTTGGGGCTAATAAATAGAACATTCGTTATCTATGCAGCCTGATACACATGAGTTTAAATGTTTTGAATCCCAGGTTTGTCACTCATGAACTCTGAGACATTGAACAAGTTACTTTTAACCTCTTTGGGTCTCAGTTTCTTCGTCTGTAAAATGCAGACAATAGCAATCTTTGAAGATGAATTTCAAAAGAGATGGTATAATTTGGTCACCTGGCCCCTGTTAGGACCTCTACAAAGGTTGGTTTCCTTTCCTTCCTCCCCTTCACATGTCCTCACTTGCAGAAAATACTTTCTTGATCAGTGTTTATCAAAAGGCTCAAAAATTCACCCAATTTTATGAGTGTAAAGGGACTCCACCAAACAATCTTTAACAAGCTGCCCATTTCTGTCAAAGAGTATAATGGTTTAGCAACAGAAAAGTTACAGAGCATAATGTTTTTCAAATAATGGCTTTAAAGTGTCAAGGAGGTCAAGTCACAAATAATCCGAATTCCCTTCCAGCTCTAAAATTCTATGGTTCTCTGAAATTGTGGCAGTAGCTGCAAACCACGATTGGCCTTTATGACTCAGAAAGGATTGTAAGCACTAGCGGGCTGGCTGCTGGGCACACTGAAGATTGGATTAAAAAACCTACTTCCCTCAAATGTTAGCTTTGGGAATAGCAGATTAAAGAAATGCATGCTACCGCTTTATCAGATGTAGCAAAGTCGTTTTTGTCTGCCCATGTATTTTAATGGTGGGAGTACGTAGTAGCTAAACAAATTAGCAAACAAACAGTCCCTGAGGATGGGAACAGGGGTCCCTGTCTGCTAATCTCTTCATCACTGATTGCCTTTATCTATGTGAGGAAATTTAGTTACGTGTAAACTTAGAGATCTTTGGGGATATCTAAAAAGGTGTATTGTACTAAAAGGAAGAATGCTCAAGAAAATACAAAGAAAAATGCAGCGCTAACAATGATTTTAATTTCTTTTGAAAAATAAGTTTTCATTTGAATAAAATTCTTCAAGAGTGTTCTAGAAAACTTGGTTTTACAATGCCAAGTATTGTTTGGAACAATTTATGTTCACTGGCTACTTCAACACTAGAGAGGAACATGAACACAGGAAAGGGCCTCACCTCCTATAAGGAGAGTGCGTGTGTGTTTCGTGAGGATGTCTTTTGTTTGTTTGTTTGTTTGTTTGGGAAGATCAACTTTCCTTCTTCTTTGGGAGTTTCTATTCTATTGTTGGAAAGTGCTGCAACTTTTAAATATCTTTTCAGTCAGTGGACACGTGGATATGGAAGTCACCTTTCTTTTTCGCACCGGGAGTCAGGAGAGTGTAAGTAATTAAGGAAGAAGGGTACAATTCCTGAAGACACTTCAAAATCAAGGTATCCTCACTCAGGGAAGGAATGGTCTAGAACAACAGACAGCTGCAAGACAAACATGTTTTAAGCACCTACTGTGTGCCAGGTTCTGCTGCCACATGTGTGAAGGGGCTGACACCCCAGAACTGTGTCAGTGCCCCCAGACAGCTTTCAAATTTACAGAAAAGCAAAAGACCGTTAGGTTGAAATAGAGACTTCTACTCAAACCTGAGCAGATAAGAGATCTAGTTTAGGTTAAGCAATACTACAAAGTATTTCTAATTAGTGAGGAAGGGGTTTACTTAATTTTATCTGTTTTTTTTTTTTATAGTTTGAAATATCCACTCAGTATACTTCTATTCAGTGCCGACTCCACAGGTGGCAAACACAAGGCCTGTGGGCCAAATCCATTTCTCCACCTTGTTTTATCCGGCCCGGCACCTTGTTTCTGCCCAGTGGCAGTGCTGATTTCTCGCTTAACTGTTAAGGTAGTTACATTTATACAGTCCTAATGTTACATTTGGCCAATGGAAGGCAACCTCAAGGCTGATGTGGCCCCTGGTGAAAATGAGTTTGACACCCTGGACTCTATTAAAAAAATGGGAAAGTAAAAAAAAAATGACTAAAAATATTTGTACATTTTATTATAGTCTAGGAGAAAAGGATATCTATTTTTGCTTTAAATGAATACTATATATAATTATTAATGATATAATTTTTACAGATAATTTCCACAGGTAGATAAGAAAAGTACTTGATGATTTTAATCTACAAGCAAACCCACCAAAAATAAGCAAAAATAAGCAAACCCACCAAAACTTAAAAAAAAAATCAACCAATAAACAAAACTGGAAATAGGAAAAATAAAAATAAAACCTGGGAGGGAGTATACCAAAATGTTGACTGTGATGTGTTTGTAGTAGTGGAAACACTAGCAATTTGGGTTTTCATTCTTCTCTCATTTATTTTTTAGAATAAGCCTACATTTCCTGTACACTGTTAAGGATTTAAAATGTGAACATTCTTTTGAAGAAGGAGGTGAAGAAGACAAGGAAAGTGTGGAGTTAGGGTGGGCAGGAAGGAGGAAGGAAGGAAGGAAATGAGGTTGGAGAAAGGGCATTTCTCTATCTGCCAATCGCACTTCGGAGAACGCCGGCTGTTTAGGCCATCAGCCCGTAGTGGCTCTTTTTGGCTTGTGAAGTTTGTCAAATGTTCGTCAGATGTGGCAGAGGTTGTGCACTGTGAGTGAAGTCAGACTAAGATCTGGAGGGAATTGGCAGATGCCTAACCTGAGATACTATAGCAAAAATTAGATTGAAGGAATGGTTAAAGAAAATGAGAGCCAAAGTTCACAACTCTTGGTCCAGATAAATTAGAAGCAAGTGCAAGTGCAAGTGAAGAAGGGTTGGAGCCAGGAAGTGTGAAAAAGGCACTTAGTAGCAACGTACCTTCTTCCTCCTTTGGACAACACGTTTGCCCATGACACCTGGAACTGTGACACTGTCTAGGCCCATCAAGGCAGTGAACTGAGCACAAGATATTGAATGCTATACTGAAGAAGTTTGAGTGTGAAGGTGAAGAGTCTGGCTCCCTGAGGACATCACTGAGCCACCAAATTAATCTGCTCTAGAGCTATCACATCTTCAGAATTCTTGTTGAGTAAGATAATGTTTTTTGTTGATTTTAAATTGCACTATCTTTTCATTGTTCAACATCTTTGAAATGAGAGTGTATTTCGCTTCGTCATGATAATATCTTACAATCACTGCTGGAGGGGGCAGTCCTGACATTGTCATCATTGCCTATTCATGTGTCAGTTTGATTGTTAGTCCCAGTGACAGGACTGACAATGGCAGCCCTTCAACAGTTCAGTCAACAAACCACTGAAGGATGTTGGAGTCAGGGATCTTGTTTTCTGTTGGAACACCTTGCGTGGACACCTTCTAGAAAGACAGAGAAAGCACCGTCATCAAAACTTCCATAAAAGTGTCAATGCTCAGAAGAAAATTCAAGGGGCTATAGTGAAGCCATCTTTTCAAAAAATGCTGCTCACCATATCACAAAGGATAATATTGGGTAGAAAAGGTAGAGGATTGATGGCTCTGAGCTTAAAACAATATCAGAACATTTAAACTCACTGTGAAAATGCTTTAAGAATGTGAACCAACATATTTAATTTATGGTTGTATATATACATATATTTCTGCTGTAGAGCATATAGTATATTTGTGATATAGGTTAAAATAACTGTCTCAATGAGTTTTACAATTCTCTTTCAACAGGTAGAAAATAAAGTTTCAATCATTAGAGAGCATCGTGTTAATATTAATTGGTAGGTTTTTTTCTTTCTCAGTGGCTTATAAAACAAAGGTGTGTGTCACAGTCAGTGTTTTCCATTTGATGAAATCAGTAATAAATTCTTTGTTAAGTTGGGGCTTTCTGTTTCTTACCATCAAAAGCTTCTGCAATGATATAGCATACAGTTTATGAATATCTTATTTTTTTACTACTAAAGGAAAAGAGATAGAATAGGTTAAAATCTATAAAGTGTGGGAATCTGAGTTCTCTATCTGGTCTCTTCCTCAGCAGACAATAGACACAGTGGTGGAGGGCTACTTTCTTGTCAGTATAACAATAGGGTGGGTAGGGTGAGCAAGGGGAGACTTGTCCTCCAGGGGCTAAGAAGACATCTCTTAATCCTCCTTTCTTCAAAAGCATGTCACTATTCAACAACTATTAGTTATGCTCATGTGTTAACGAGCAGTATTTTCTGGAAATGAAAATGTGCCAGCCTCATCACTAACAGATTTCTTAATTAACCTGCTGATGCTTTTAGCAACAGAATTAGATGTTGTCTCAGAAATGAATCATTTGGGTTCCTTTGTCCTACACTAGTCCCTTTATTCTCTCTGACTATTATAGGATCAGGGTGCTCTTTGATTAGCCCATCATAATTTCTAAAAGTAAGCAAGAATTTGAGAAGCTGCCCATGGCACATTATTTCATTGCTAAATCTTACTGCTGACTCTTTTAGCTTTTGATAACTAAGTCCTTCCTTAACAATATGTTAATTATACCAGTCATTTACTCTACAAATATGCCTTTTCTCTTGATGTGTTTTATCCTCATAGACAAGACCGGTGACCTCCCTTTGGAGAAGACTCACCATGGGGCATAAGTTGTTGGGAAAAGGAGCAAGGGCATGCCCTCGTCGCTCATGCCTGAAAAATATCTGCAATGATGTGGGTCTTGCTCTTTTAAGAGTAACCCAAACCAGGAGTTCCGTCCCTGTGATAAAGCGCACATTTCCCATTAACTGCAAACTCTTCATTTAAAAGGTTGATTAGAATGCTATTTTTAAAAAGAATTCCAGTTGGTTAAATTTAGTGTCATAAAAAATTCAGTCCAAGAATAGTTTCTGGCTTCGGGCCCACAGTGTTTCTTTTGTTGTGAATTGGATCTATTTTCATTTACTGAGAGCATTTCCCGCCGTGTTTGTCCTTCTGAGCGCACACACTGATGGCTCTGTTGACTTCAATAGTGCTTGTCTCTCCTTCTGAAGTGACTTATCTACATTTTATTGTTGTGAAACCAGTAGGTCTTCGGTTTTATTTTAATTTTTATGATTCCTTCAACTGTTCTGCCTTTTCTGTTGTAAGTTTGAAATGCCTCATTCCCTGCCACCACCCTTATCTCCCTCTTTAATTAAATTTTTTTTTGTCAATCATAATTGACAGTTAATATTATATTAGTTTCAGGTGTACCGTGCAGTGGTTAGATAATCATATACTTTACCTAGTGTTTCGCTCAATATTTCAAGTACCCACCTGACACTACACAGAGTTATTACAGTATTATTGACTATATTCCCTATGCTCTCACACCCAGGACTTTATATCCCCATGACTGTGCTGTAACTACCAGTTTGTACTTCTTAATCCCTTCACCTTTTCCACCAAGTCCCCAACCTACCTCCCATCTGGCCACCATCAGTCTGTTCTCTGTATCTACGAATTTGTCTTGGTTTTGTCTGTTTATTTTGTTTTTTTTTTAGAAACTTACCTGGCGGGGAGATACTCTGCTCACTCTCATCTCTTATTAGAAGCCACATTTGCTCCTCCCCACAGTACCTCAAAGGAGACGGCCTTGAAGGGCAAATCTCTGTTTTTGTTTTTGTTTTTTTGCTACTCCTTGATTTGGTTTTGAAGACTGGACAGCCCACCAATGTCCTGTCAGTCCCTGTGGTTTTTCCTTTTATTCAGCTCTTCATTGGTCCTTAGTGATCTAAGAAGGCAACTTCTGTTTATTGAACATTTGGTGCTCGTGGGCACTGCCCTAAATGCCATACAGACATGATCCTGCTCACTCCTTTCTACTACCTTCAACGTATACCACATTTTTTGGACTATAAGGCACACCCCACCCAAATTTAGGAGGAAAATGGGGGTGCATCTTATATTCCAAATGTAGTTTACCTGGCTCACTGCGGGGGGGGGGGGGGACGACAGTGGTGGAGTGGGGTCACAGGTTATTAAATATTTTACCACATTTTTTGCTTCAAAATTTTTTTTCCTATTTTCCTCCTCTAAAACCTAGGTGCGTCTAGGTTTTAGATGCAAAGTCCAGTGCATCTTACAGTCCTAAAAATACGGTAACTATTATTACCCTTGTAAAGGTAAGGAAACCAAAGACCAAAGTAATTAGGCAGCTGGCCTGAGGTTACACAGTCAATTAGTGGCAAAGCTAAAATGTATAACTTCATTTACCTGACTACAAAAAACTCCTCTTGTTATGAAAGTAATATTTAAGGCCTCCTCAAGAATGTGTTAATTTATTTTTTATTTCTAGTCTGCTTCACCTTTATTATATTTTTGACATAGACACACAAGAATGACCATGTCCATGAACTCAATTCTCCACGCATTTGATGTATGATATTTTGGCATGTCTTATTTCAAACTGTACCACATCTGAGGCAGAGTCACCAGTTTCTTTTTTTGTTGATTCCTAAATTACATGTTCTCCTAAATTTGTGGTCAGTGTATTTCTTGTTAGAATTCTGCCAAAGTGTCAGGATTTAATGATAGACTCTGCTTCATAATCCTGATGGCAATATTTGGCTCTACGCCAGACTTCCTTCATACAACGTAAAACACAACAAACGTCATAAGATGTCTGTGTAGGGTGAGATGCAGTCTTTTAGGTTTCTGGGGACTGAAACTATAGGCAAAATAAACCTAACTTAGTACGTGATGTGGAAATGCTAACATCAGTGTTTGTCCAGGAATCCATAGACCTGATCAGGTGGTGGACTTGCTGAGAAATGCCTTGAAAATAACAAGAGCAACGTAAATAGCCAACATTTCCCAAATCCAGCAGCACCCTCTTCCTCTCGCAAGAAGGGCAGCAGCCAATTCCTCTTGTGATCCCACCTGACTCAGCTGAGTGCTCAGAGGTCCTTGGGATTCTATTCCAAGGTAGCAAAATTGTGGAATAATTTAATTCTGGGATCAGTCAGCTTCAGGATAGGAAGGCCTGCTCCTGAGTGTTCTGAGCTCCTTCCATAAAGAGGCAGCTACAGTAAAGAGAACTCTGTAACTCAGTCAACCAAAGGAATAAATCAATGAACAAAATTGGAAGAGAAAGGAGGACACTTTTATGTAGCTTTAAAAAAAATTGCTCATTATCTCTTTAATATATTCTGGGCTGTGGACAGTGATTAGTATATCACATTAATTCTTGGAAGGCTTGCTTGACTGACTGAGCAGGATATCTAGGAACGGTGAGCAAAGGGCCATCTCATCCCATTGGATCAGTTTCTGCTCCCCCACTCTTCACATATCCCTGCCATTCCCTCCCTTCAACTCTAGTAATGAAACAACCCTTGTTTCTTGGCACTGCGTGGACCAGAGGGGATCTTACCCTGAGGTCTGCCACCAACCGGAGGGATTTAGGGGAGCCTGAAATTGTATTGAAAATGTAATGTTCGTGAGTGGCCAAGTATCCTTCTGGAGAGAGAGGGAGGGGTTGTAGCCTTCATCAGATTCTCAAAGGTCCATTACCCTAATGGTAATAAACATTGGTTAAACAAAGTAATTATTTAATGATTTTTTTCTCTTTTCCCTCTTGTGAGGAAGTCAACCATTGATAATAATAGGAGCTCAGACTGCATGCTACAGGAATGTCACTGAATAAACTAGAACCACAGGAGGCTTAAATTCAAATAGGGGAGTAAGAAAATTAGAAGCCATCACAGGAGTCGGGTGTCAAGGATGTGCTAATAATTACAGAGTGGCCATTGCCCCTCTAGATTGGTGCTTTGTGGGTTTTATTTTTGTCCTTTATTTGTATTTATTTTGTAAGAATTTTTTTGTAGGTGTTTCTCTCCCTAGAAGACAGTTGGGAAGTCCTGTGACATGTCTTTGTAATCCCATTCGCTGAAATGGCGCAGATGTCCCAGCCGTCCCCAGCTCACATGCCAGTCTGTCAGGGGCCCGGCCCGGCACAGCCCACGGGAGCTCCCACCATCCAGCCACACCGACAGCGGAGGAAGTGGGAGGCCTGGGCTTGACGGGTTCTGCTGCACCTGGAGATGAAGTTGATTCAGATCACTAAAAAACTCCAAGCTTCTTCATCGATAGACCTTGGGAAACCACAATAAATCAGCCTATTAGGGTGCAACAGGGGTGCAAATCAGTGTCTCTGTTCACATAGATAAAGATTTCAGTTCACACTGCATATATCAAAAATTTAACACATGCTGCCTGCAGAGTTTTAATGAATACAAAAAGCTCAATTGCTGAAAACCAACACAACCTAGGCATTACTTCATTTGGCTGTCAATAAAATTGTCTCATTTTATTTTCTAATGGTTTATCAATACTCGTAATTTGCCACTGGTTATAAAAAAGAGGATGGGGGGAGGAAAAGGAATTGAAATAAATCCTGCTAACTAGAAAAAAGCATGGTGGGCCATTTTGTTCTGCTACATAAGTCAATGACCAGATGATGTGAGGGAGTGTGTTTGTTTTTTTCTTCTGTAACAATACAGCTGTGAAATTTGCCAGTGCAAGCCAAATGCAAGACCTCACCTGCCTTATGCACTTTCTGCAAAATGCCGAATCAACATAAAGCCCTTTTCTGAAGGAAAGTCAGTCACTGCAGCCGAACAAGTCTCGTCTGTGTTCCCAGGGCAGAGAGGGAAAGGCTGCTAATCCTTGTTCTCACCTGGTGATTATGTCAGTGTGAGAAGATGGACTCTGTTTATTTTCCCCTGAATGATACTTATGTAGTTTTTAAAAAAGATTTATGATCATGAACTAACCATGAGAACTCATTTGTTGATTGGTTCATTCAATAAACGTTTGTGGCAGGCTGATCTGTTAATAAATTAATGTAGAAATTAACCTGTGCCTTATTTTATTATTATTATATTTCTCTTGCTTGAGCAGACTCATTAGAAAATGGATGAAGAAGCCTTGTATCCTTCACCCACAGCGAAAGGGTGACCAGGCCTCAGTGTTCTTGGGTTTTTGGGCTTCCTTGCCCAGGAACTTCTTTACTTTCTTTCCCTTCTCCTCCCCTCCTCTCTCCTCCCCTCCCTTCTCCTCTTTTTCTTTTCTTCTTTCTTTCCTTTTTCCTCTGAGACTGATGGGGATGCACAAATCTGATGATTTCTTTACTCAACCCTTTTGGGAGGATTCTAGGCCCTTAAAGGAAACGAGTCTGAAATATTCTGCAGTTGGCACAGACCTGTCCCTGGCTCCTGTCAGTGCCCTCCTCAGGTGATAGTACCTCAGAAGGAAGATGGCCACTTTGGTCGCATAGGTGTTTGCCACCAAGTGCTGCCACCTTGAAAGCAGGGAGAGGGGCTTCCTCAGGGCCAGCCAAAGGTGAGTGGAGAGGACGACAGTTCTGTTACCTCCTAGAGCAGCAGAAGGGGAAACAGTGTCCAGGGTGACCATTGCTGACTTGTTCTCAAGGACGAGTCCCCCCTTTTCATGGGTTGCCTGAGCTCCAGGGAGAAACATGCACCAAATAGGCTGTTTTTATTACCAACTGAAAATATGGATTCAGAGAAGAATAAGTTTTGTTTTAGAAAGGTAAAGAACTGTGGCATTCCTGTAATTCATGATGTAGAGCAATTTCTATTTGTGACACACTTATGAGCATCTTTTTTGAGCTAGGCCTTATGCTGGGCAGATGGAAGACCCATTGTCTTCCCTCGAGGGAATCTGAGTCTATTAGGGAAGGCAGACAAATGAACAGAGAACTCTAACAGCGCGGGAAGGATTCTCTCCCAGTGGTGTGAGCCAAAGACAGGGATGATGCAGAGCACAGGTCGCTGAGTCTGCTTGCAGCTTGAAGAAGGGTAATAGGGGTGGGGACACTTCAAAATGAGGGATCAGCATTTGCAAAGCCACAGAATCGTGAAGGTTACCTTGTTTCAGGGACCCCTGAGAAGCTCCATTGTATGAGGGTGGGGCTGCAGGGAACCTGGTAAGAAGTTATTAGAGCAGAGGCCTTCCCAAGCCCCTGGGCAATGTTACACAATACAAAGAATATTTCAGATTAGACTCTGTCCAAGGAAACATGAATGCTTGAAATCATACAGCTGACATATAAAAGACATGAGGGAGGATTTTTTGAGTTTGACAAAAATACTAAAAATATATATGACAATGCCAATGATGAGCTATGAAGTCGTAGTGTTCTAAATTATCATAGTAAATACATTTTGATAACCACGTTGCAGAAAAAATGGAATTATCTTTGTCTCTGTAGAAAGGCTATTACAGAATTTTGTCATGAGAAAAGACAATCAAAGATTATGCCACCAAAAATGTAGTATACAAGCATTTATACAGTTGCCAAACACATAATTAACACAGATCTTATTATTTTTTCCTGGGTTTTATAATATTTCTGATATTCGTTGGCTTTTAAAAGTTGATGTTTTGTTCTTTTTTCCTCATTTTCAGTAAATACTGTTGATCTACTTGTATATTTATGAGTTTGCATTAGTTTTCTTAAAGAAGATTCCCTAAGTTGTACAAGCTTCAAGTACCCCCAAACCTAGGTCAGCCTCTAGGTAGGATCAGAGACTGGAGAGGTAGGTTGGGACAACTCTGGAATCTGAGCCTCAAGAAGTGGTGGAGGACCTTCATGTTCACCTGAGACTTCATGTCCTTATCTTGCTGAAGGGGAAACTGGGCCTAGAGAATTCAAGTGGTTTTTAACATTCTCTGAGCCTGTTGGTGGGAGGGCCAAGAATCGAACCCCATCTCTTGCTTTTCTGGCACATCGTCATCTTCATGTTAAGGTCCGCAAAGAGCAAGCACTGGCTTCAGGTAAGGGTAGGGCTCACAACAAGCTGATTCATTTATTTTGGTTAGTGTCAAGGCCAAAGCCTTAAGGTGGGGAATGCTTTCTGTTGTTCCCGTAGTCCCTTCCACTCCCATCCCCTTGCACCTGGGTGACAGATTAAGTGTTCCGCATAGTTTGTGAAGGCATCTGGGTTGGAGTAACCGTGCTGGGAAAGCAGAGAGGTTCTGAGGCTGCTGGCTTGAGACACTCCCTTCTTGTGTGGCAGCAATAGGAGATGTGTGCCCATGTGAATCTGTTGCAGCAACATCCATCCACAGCACAGCCCTGGTCTTTGAGTTACTGGGTAGAAAAAAGAACAAAAGTCACATTTTGCCTGCCCGATATCCTCAGGCAGTGGTGGGAGCCAGCCATGGTGGGGGGGGTCTGTGGACATGTAATCCTGGGCAGGGAAGTCGGAGAAATGCAGACTGTTTGAGCAAGCATGCTGCCTGTGAGGATAGCAGCCCAGTCAGAGAGGACCTCACCAGGGACTTCTTGAATTGAGTTTTCGCCCTTGGCCATATAATATCTGGCCATTTAAGTTCCAAAGAAAACACAATATTGCAGGTGTTCTCAGGATAATAATGGCCTAAGAGCCGGTACATTTTCAGTTATGAAAGTAGAAAAAAATTCAATAACAAAGGACATGAATCCAAACCATTATATCACTGTAAAATTCTAGCTGATACACACGGGAAACAGTCCTGTTAACCGTGAGCCAATCCACACTGGGAGATAACCTAAAAAGAATGCTGATGGATTTGGCCCCACTCAGGTCTCCCATGGTATCAGGCTCCAGGCTTTTCTGAAAGACACTTCTCACTATTATGCTTAGGACACATGCAAGGACTTTGTATACATAGGTATTATGATCCCCTGTATTGTTCTTAAGAAAGTCTACACTGATCTAAGACCTAACCATGTGCCATGGCTTTATGATTCTTGCCTGAAATTCACATAACAGTCTTGCAGCCTCTCCATTTTATAAGTAAGGAACTTAAGGTTTGGAGAGGTTATTACAATCCAAGAACATACACTTACTAATAACAGTGGACCTAGGACTAGAACTCAGTGCTGTCTGGTTTCAAAGCCAGTACATACTGCTACCTCAACACAACTGCCATACAGGAAAGCCAAAGCTGATGACTACTAGTAAGCAGGAATCCTCTGAAAAATTGTGTTGTACTAAGTAGAGTCCATGGGAATCAGGTCATCTCAACTCTAGTCCCTGAGTGGCAAGGATGGGCTGGGGGTGCCTTAATGTTTGAGAACCACCCCCCACCCCCAGGGAGATCTGCAGCACCAGGGAGCAAGGTCATTGAGCTACCTTGCATCCTCCTCTAGGGACTGCATCTTCCCCAACTCCAACTTCCAGAGATTCGGCGGACCTCATCCTTCTTTCTCACTGCCATTCTTGTATCCCCATCCAGAAGAAGCTTTGCCTACAAGTCTTTAACCTCCTTTGTCAACCTTTGAGAAGAGGAATTGCCTGTGATGGACAGACGAGCTGCTGTCTTAGTATTTGATGTATTTGATGTGAATGACCTGAAAGTATTTAAAAGAGTTGGTAGTCATAAATTCTAAATTCTTGGAGAAACTCAAGGCTCTATTCCTCATAAGCCCCCACTACAGTCTTTTCAAGGAAAAGGTGCTCAAATATAGATCAAAGGCGAAATTGAATTTTCAAGGACATACGATGTTGACCCTGGAATAGGGGAAGAAATTTTAAGCAGGAGGTGCAAAGCTATCATAGATAAAACAGAGGCAATATCACTAAGTCACTTTGGATTATGTCTTGCATTTCTTTTCTTTAATCTTTTTTTTAAGTCATATGAAAGTACAGGACAGAGGCTGTGTAGTGATTTGAGGTTTGCTCCAAATTAGAGGTATCAGTGTGAACTCATGATTTCTAAAATATTGATATGTGTATATGCATGCACATGTGGCCACATATATGTGTGTACCTATGCACATATGTGTTTGCATACATGTAAGTATGTGTGGGTATTTGTGTATATATATATGCATATATTTCCTGGTTTGTCTGCTGAAAGGAGGTAGAAGCAAAAAACACCCCAATAACAATGAGCATACTCAGTGTTCAGATCTTGGTCCTCAATATCATTTTCTACTAAAAGAACAAGGACTCCTTGGAGAAATGGATGAATCTAGAGTAGGGCAGAGAGAGTTGTAGGACTTTCCAAAGAATACTGGAACATCTTGTTTATGTCAGAAAATAAGAAAATGTTTTAAAAATGATGATGGTATGTTGTAAGGATGAGAGAAAGCTTGAAGTGCCTCCCACTCCTCAAAGCTGGAACAATTTGAATGCCAAAATAAATAAGGCATATGTAAATATAAACCACTGAAAAAATAGAAATCCATGGTACTATACTGATGATAAATAGATAAATAAGCAAGTAGATAAATGGAGGGAAAGTGAAGGCTTTTATTGTAGAATACCAAGAACTTATTGGTAAATGTGCAGGGAAACATAAGAGTTAGAAAATCATTTCATAAACATCTTAGTTAAGGATGATTCAGGCAAAAATCACCAGTGGATACTAAATCCAGGGGAGAAATTTTGAAAATGAGCAGGATATTTTCATATTCTTAAACTGATTCTCCACAGATTGCTTCTTAGTTCAAAAAAGGGTGATTGTAACTGTACAATGTAGAAATCAAACAACACCTTGATTAGGTAAACAAAGTAGAATCACCAATGAAGGGCAAATAACATTGTGTACTCCCAGAATGTGATGCTATAATATGAAACACAATATTACTTTTGGATATTCTGGCTGAAAATGTATAACCTAAAAGTGATTATGAGAAATTCACAGACAAATCTCAAATCAGAGAAAAAAGGAGGAATGAAGCATATTCTTGAAAACGTCAATGTCATGCAAAATGAGAGAAAGGCTGTGGAGATGCTCTGGAGTGAAGGGCACTACGGAAACATGACAACTGGATGCAATACCCAATCCTGGACTGAATCTTGTACTAGAGAGAGAAAATGCAATAGAAGACATTTTGGGGTCAATTGGAAAAATTGCATTGTAGGTGTAGATTAAATTAAAATTTTATATTAATGTTAAATTTTCTGAATTAGATAACTCTGTTGTGGTTATCTAAAAGAATATTCCTCTTCCTAGGAAATACACATTGAATTATTTAAGGGTAAATGGTTGTGATGTATTCAACTTTCTTCCAAGTGATTCAGGGAAAAATAGCATATGTAATGTAATATCTGTTGTACATAATCTATAACAATTATATCTATGGAGATAGAAATGAGAGAAAGAGAGAGAGAGATCCAGTACTAATAGTTGCAGTTCCAAATCTGGCTATTTAATAGCTTTGTGATCATAAGCAAGTTATATAATCTCTCTGTGCCTCAGCTAGAAAGTTAAAATAATAATACCTATCCCATTGGATTTTTGTGGGAAATAAAGGAGATAATAAAAGTGTTTATTACCACTGACTTGGATGTCTTTTCATTAAGGAGATGTCCTAGCCTTGGGAGATAAATTAGACACTTGGATGAGGCTTGGGGTTTGAGGCACAAAGCAAGATACCGAGGCAGGCCTCTAGCCTAGGATTTAAACCGGAGGTGTACGAGGCACCCCTCGTGGCGACAGTATCATTCAGATCACCTACATCCCAAATTCAAAGATTGGGACTACAGCTGGATGTACCAGTAAAGAGTGAGCTTTAGAACCAGCAGAAAAGGTGGTGACTCTGGTCATCAGCTAGTCAGATCCTGAGATTTAGGAGCCTGGTGATCTTTCTAGAAACTAAAGTTCAAGAGGACTAGAGTCTTGTGGGGAAGGGGGTGGGGGTGGGCAGAGGTCATTGTTGTGAATATTTCCCAGTAACAAAAAGCCGCAGTAAAAATAACGAAGTTGATGTTTGGAAATAGGACAATTATAAATAAACCTGGTATAAGTTCTCTCAAAACAAAGATTGCCTTGTAAAAAATTCTGTCACTTTTAAGGGGCTGCTTAAATGACAGCATCGGGCAAGAGGAGAAAAATGTTGGCAGTGTGTGGGAGAGACTGAGCCGATTCTGTTGTGCCCACGTTGGTTTCCTAATTTGGGTAGTTTTTCTCTCACAAGCTCCTTATTTGAAGACGGCTTTGGCAGTGTTATGATTAGAAACATAATGCATTCCACATGCGCCTGGAGGCCTGCAAGGCTAAAATATCAGGGGTTTTCACGATGACTGCCAAGGTGGCCCCCTGGAAAGCCACCTTGCTGTGACACTGGATCAAGTCAGTTTCCCTGGCTAGGCCACTTGTGTGTTTTGACTCTTAGTTGGGGCCAGGACAAGGACGTGACACATGTCATTTTACTCCTCTATTCTCACCCTCCAGGGCTGTGGGAGAGGGAAGGAGGAAGGAGGAGGGCACTGGTTTTTGATGTAGGTGTAGGGAATCGGGGAGTAGAGAGAGGCTTCGTGGATCCTCTGTCTTCCTCTTTGCCTTCTCACCTCACCCCTGCGCTTTCTGGCTGATGTGTTACATTGCACAGGGGAGTCAACCTGCCTCACCTACTCAGAGCTGTGTGGTGAGCAAGAGGCCCAGACCTATATTGAAATTGCCCAGCTCAGCTGCTTACTGGCTTGGGACTTGGGAAGAATTAACCTCTCTGAGCCTGTTTATTCAGCTCCAAAACAGGGTCATTCCTCCAGGGTCGTTGTGAGGATGAGTGGAGGTGAAGAGCATTGTGGGTCTGGGACAGGCCTGGCTCTGGTTGTCAGCATCGTGGTTGTTGGTGCTCGAGCAGAGGCATGGCCTGTCCTTCCTCACTCGATGTCTGGTGGCCAGCCCTGGGTCCTAACAAAGCTCTAATTGTAAATCCATTCTGAGAGGTCCATCAGCTGGATGGCTTATACTTACTCCTTTTCTTTATGGCTGTAATGGTCCTAATGTTAAAACTTGCCTTCCCTGAGACCCTCTGAAACAGCAAACCAAGCTGAACCTGCTCGTTCCTAACATAATTAATATTTAGCATTTTGGCAGTAAGTTTCTGTTTAAATTGCTGTCTAGTTAAATCATGCTCATACCTGATTTACATTTTTTTTCCAGCTTTGGAAACAGCCTCACTTTTTTTTAGGAGATAGATTAACTCAGCTATTTTCAGGGTCCATTAAGACTGATGTTTATATATACATCCATATATATGTGTGTGTGTGTGTGTGTGTATGTATACGTGCACGCGCACACACACACACACACACACACATATAAATAAAATTTCAGTAAAACCAGACCTTGTTGTGGTAGTTGTTTTCAAGTTTCCAGTCGAACCTAAAGCCTTAATGGTTTGAAGGAATTATTTTCCATCTTCTTCTTATTCTATACAACAATATGAAGTCCTATGAGTCCCTGTCTGATTTGAAATGTGGATAAAGTTCCCTCTTATCAACAGCTACTCAGAAGTCAACAACAAAATAACCTGATTCAGAGCCAGGTGATCTGGACTGGAGCCCCGTCCTTATCACGTCCTAGTTCCACAGTCTCGTGCGAGTAAGTTCTCGGCTCTGAGCCTCAGTTTTCATCTGGAACACGGAGATCAAAGTGTCCCTGCCTGGGTGGCGTTAGGGGTTAGAAACAGTAGTATATAAGGAATACTGGTAAACTGTAAATTGCCTGCCCATGTTAGTTTACTTTACTGTATTTGTTGATTTTTTTAACACTCTGCCACTGAGGATTTTCAAGAGAGAAAACAATTTCTGTCTCCAGAGTATGACAATGTTTAAGTTAGACCCTATGCATTTTCTTATTGAGTCCTATCTTCTCTTCTGGTGACTGTGGCTTAAAGCTTTGTACTTTCTATCTGCCTTAGTAACAACAAGACAGTATCTGCTTCTTTTGAAAGGACAACTGAACCAAAAGACTGGAGAGCCATTGGAGCTGCAGGGAGGAAATGTGTCCGGGACATCTAAGGTAGCACTCTTATTGTTAGTATTATTCACCTGGATCATTTTTGTGCTGATCCAGTAACATCAGCACTGGCCAAAGTGGAAAAAGATAAATTATTGATGGCTTTGCATACGCATGCTGGGCTCCAGTAAAGGCTTGTGAATAGCGAGGACTGGAGTTGAGCTCTTCAAAGGAACGATGCAGGGGGTGGGAGCACAGTGGAAAGGAGACCTATGTGGATCGGATTCCAACTGCATTGTGGCAAAATGAATAATTCAAGAATATTGTTTTGGGTTAGATATCCTTTTCAGTATCTTTAAAAACCTCTCTTTGTACCATGGTGGGATGACATACTTATTCAATATCGTGTCAAGGATTCTTTCTTGGCTATGGGGATGGACAGTAGCAAGGTAAAGAATATAATTGTTTCAAATAGATTACAATATACTTATTGCATCAAAGTGTTTATTACAATTATGATCTCTAGATACAATACATGAGAGGTGGGTTTTGGATTCTGAAATGTCTAGTATTTTATTGAGTTGGCTTCCCATCATGGATGTCAGTCTTAGGAACAGGGTAGGAAAGTGATACACACATGCTACACAGCCGTTCACCTAATGATCCTCTGTTTTAATTAGCTACACACATTTTATAATTTTGAGCATTTTATTTTTATTTTTGTAGCCAATAACATCCTTTACAATATTTTAAATAAAGATTTACTAAACTTATTTACAATTTGCCTTTTCCAAAAAAAATTTGGGGTGGCTTCAAAAGAAGGACATATACAATAGGTTAATAAAATATATATGTTTAATAGAATGGAGACATGTTATCTGCCAGGCTTTCTCATGGGAGAGAACTGTGTTCAGAGTGTATGGATGAGCTTCCCAGAGTGAAAGGAAGAATTCCAAAAGCATATTTAAATAACCAAAGGTGATCCCTGAACTGTCTTGCACAGGCCAAGGGGAGAAATTTGTATTGCTCCCCAAGAGATGTGAGGAATGTGAGGGGGGAACAAGAGTGGATGACACAGGGTTTTTAAATTCCTAAGTGATGTATGGTGTCTGGCTTGGGCTTTCCCTCACTCCACCATCCTCTGGCCATTGGCGGCAGTAAGTTTCCCCAAATGCTGCATATTGCCAGTTTTGGGTGGCAGCTAGTGGTGGAAATGAGCATGGGTGACGGAGGGTGAGAAGGAGGATGCTGAGCCATCAGAGACTTGGAGGCATCAGCTGAAGCCTCAGTTACAGAGATACAGAAACAGAAAATGAAATCTGAGACGGCAGGCAGGAAATAAATTTCCCAGTAATTTACAGTTGTTTATAGAGGTCTGTGATTTACTTCCACCTCTGACTTGCAGCTTCCTGACCGCCATTGTAGAAAGGGAAGCATGGCCAGCTCCATACTCCTTGTCCTCAGAGAGACGATGCATACTATCCTCAAGAGTTTTTTTTTTTTTTCAACTTTAATTCTGGAAGGAGTTTCTTATGCAAGGCTTTCCACAAAAGACCTCAGGTGACACAAGAAAATGATGCCTTCAAACACTTTTACCATCAATGCATGAACACATTTTATGTGGCTGATCCTTGAACTGCCCTCAATTAAAGTCCAGGGCATGAAAGCTAAAGCACAAACCAGGGAAAAGAATTCTCGAAGGTTCTACACTGGTCTAGCCTGGGTATGAAGCTGTCTGTAGTGGAAGTTTGTGACCAATGCCATGCCAGTTGATTAGTCTAAGCCGATCAAGGTAATTACTTTCCCGTCACCAATGACTCATTCAGTAATTAGACTGTGACCTAATCCTGGCCACTGAGAAATGAGGGGAGAAAATCTAAAGAAGTTTCGGGAAAGGTTTTCTCCAGCTCAAGTACAGAATGCAGGAAGAGACTGTTTCTCTTGTTTCTTGGGCTATTGTTATATGTGATATGACACCATGGGAATAAATCCTAAATACTGAGTAGGGCAGAGTGGACAACCTCAGAAATCTAGTCCTGTGCAAGCTAATGCATTTCCTCATTGGTTAAGTGAGTTTGAGTTGGGGATTGTTTTACTTTCAGTCAAAAACATTTTGACGGATGTATCTTTCAATAACCTGTCATTATCTAATAATAAAACAGTGGAAACCATTATAGGGAAACAAAGGGAAGCAAGTGGGTGTGGTCACGACCCATCCTTTGCCTTCCCTCTGCGGCAGCCTCATCTTGAGCACTCTCTACCTCCTACTATACTTCCATGTGGCAGGAATATTAAACCAGCTTTCTCTTCCATCACTCATTTGCACAGATTAGTCTTTATGGAGAACAACTCCCCATCTTCCTAAGTGAATAGGAATGCATACACACACACACACACACACACACACACACACCCCAGCTTGGCTACTTCTGCTCAGCCTTTACTCCTTCAAGTTCATTCAGATGCCATTCCTCAGAATGGAAGAGTGAGGGATTCCTTTGGCATATACCCCTAATCCCGGCCTATTTAGGGTGCCTATGATAGGGAGTCTCTGAGTTGGCCCTGATGATCCCAACTTCTTGGCACTCATGGCCTTGTGCAATCTTTTCCCTTTGATATATGCTGTACCCATGACTCACTTGTAACCAATGGAATACAGTAAAAGGATGTGCATTTTCTACTTACGATGTCACTTCCAAATTTCAGTTACAAAAAGACTTCTTTGTCTGCAGCCTCCTTTCTCACTCTCTGACTCTTTCTCTCTGATCATCCATTGCCAGAGGGCCCTCAAACATCTGGAGAGAAGCCCACATGGTGAGGACTAGCCTGCCAGCAGCACCGTCAGTGAACTTGGAAACCTTTTGAGGCTGGTAAATGGTTATATTAGAGTCTGGAAACAGATGACATGCCATCCCCAGCTGAACCGTCAGATTAGACCATAACCTTAGCTGCCAGCTTGGTTGTGACCTTTTTTAAGACCTTGAGTCAGAGATACCCAGTTAAGCCATGCCTGAATTCCTGATTTATATAATTTATGAGATGAGACATGTTTGGTATTTTGATCCACTGAGGTTTGTTTTTAAAGATTTATTTATTTATTTATTTATTTATTTATTTATTTATAGACAGGGGTGGGGTGGGGAGGGAAGGGAGTGAGAGAGAGAAGGAGAGAAACATCAATGTGTGATTGCCTCTGGGGACCTGGCCTGCAACCCAGGTGTGTGCCCTGACTGGGAATCTAATAGGCAACCCTTTGATTTGCAGGCTGGCACTCAATCTACTGAGCCACACCAGCCAGGGCTTGAGCCACTGAGTTTTGAGATAATTTGCTGTACAGCATAGGTGATGAATACAGTATCTCTTCTCTGAGTTCCCATAGGAATCTATAGTTCTTCCATCATGGTAATTATCACTCTGTGTTGCAATTATCTGGTTATTTGGCAGTTGTGCTAGATTGTAAATTCTGTGAGGATAAGGACAACATCTGTGTGCTACCAGATCTTTAACAAGTGACACTGTTCTTGGTACATTAAATGTGCTAACACTGAACAATGAGAGAAGGTTGGAAGTCTATAAAACATGTGGCACAAACATGCTCTGGAAATAGGAAGTTGGGTCAAGAAGATGAGTGCCTAGAGCTAGACAATAAATTAAACGCCAAATTGTAAAATAAGTATTAATCTAACAAATGCGTAAACAGACTGAGCACCAACTAAAATGGAACCAACAGATGAATCAGGATTTTGACTATCAGATCCTGGTAACTAGCTCTGCCATGTCTATTGGGGCAAAAGGATCAGCACGGAGAGAGGGCGTAAACATGTAAAAACAGGAACTGGGTGAGGGTCTCCCCTGCCTTCCCAGTGACTAGCACTGGACCTGGAGATGATGGCCCGACCTTCTGGGGGCTTGGGGTCTCATTGGTAAGTAGAAGATTTTACATCTTCTTGAGGATCCCTTTTAGCTCTAATATTATACTTTACATGTGACTCCATTCTATAAGCACTTACCTCAAACTATTCCAAATCAATGCTCCTCAATCTTTTGGTGTTTCTGTCCCTTCATATCTGTGGGACATAATGTGATTTTCGGCCTGTAGGGAGGAAAGGGGCACATCACATGGGGAGCCTGTTAGACAATCTGGGTAATAAAAGTATGATGTGAAAAGATTTCCCAGATGATTCTTACCTGCTTTGATAGCTACTTTTGAGAATCTCTGAGGTAACACATAATGACAAACCAGCAAATTGTGGTCAGCAGACCAGGCATTTGGCTGTTTGTCTGATAAAACAGACACAATAGAACTTAACTCGATGTTCAATAGAAGCTTAAAAGAAACAGCTGAAAAATAATCTAAGCAGAAAAATTTAATAAGCAATCCACTCCAATAGAGTTGCTTTTAGAATATGAATCATAGAAATAGCATCACAAAATTTTTTATTTTCTCAGAGGCTGAGGTACGTTACACACATGAATTTCTGAAATTGGCAATCGATCATGTTTTGACAATAATTTAGAAGGCCGTATTTCAAGGCATTTACCACATGGCCAGGAGAACTCTATATTTACAAGAGATTATTGTCAATATTCTTGACTGGAAAAGCCCATACAGCTCTAGTCAATTTATAGCAGATTCTTTTGAGATATAATGATAATAGTAACAATGAGATAATAGTGCTATCCATCATTTGTTCAATTCTTTGGTTTTTCAAAATTCTTTCCATCTGTTATTGTGTTATTCTCACAGTGTACCTGTTCAGGAACACTGCAGTGCAGGTACCCTAAAAGGAACACCTTCCCTGAAAGCCCTCTCATTTCCTCACTCAGCACACAGGCGACCCCAGAACCCATTGTGTGTCACGAACTTGCCAGAGATGCAGTGAGGCTCTTGGGTGCTCAGAATCCAGGAGGAGAGGCAAACACGTGAGCAGATAATTACAGGGTTGTCAGGTACATGCTTTCTTTCACCATAGTGACATGTGCATCTGCTGCATACCTGGCCCGTGTCTAGAACCACACAGGAGTCACGGGTCAGAGGGGTTAGTCCCAGGAGTAAAATTATTTAGTTCTTATTGTGCTGACAAGTGTCCCTTTGTTCACACACCATTCACACACCGTTCCTTCAGGGAACATAATTGCTTTTCCGGACTTTTGGGCTTGGGTTTTTCCCCTCCAAGAATCCCCAAGTTCTGCAAACTCAAAAGACATGTGACTCACTGTTCTGCAATGCCACTTCTCACGGTACATATGTTCCTTTCACCAGTTGGAGGGCCATCTTGTAGAACAAGCTTGTAAGCTTGGCAGCTCAGTAAGTGAGATGTGAGAAATTTTAGTCTTCAGATAAAGGCTGTGGTGTGTTAGAACCCATGTACACTGGCTTCTGAAAGCCCAGTGGACACATCTCTTCCCAACTCAGTGTTCTGTGATGCAGAGAGATAGTTTGAAATTGTCCATGGTGGGGTCATTTTCACCACAGTGAATGGTGAGCCCTACACCTCGTGACTGTGTTTACCCCGGAGAGCCAGTGTGATGTCTCCCTGCACACCGCCAACCACAGTCTCTGTCCGTTCTTCACCTGGGGCTTAGGCTGATGGGTTTGCTAAACTGTTCTGCATAGGATATGCACAGCAGCCTCTTAATTTGGGTTTGAATATAATTATACAGGCTGTATTAATTTTTCCCCACCTCCTACTTATACGGGTTAAAACTCCTTTAATTTGGCATGGGAATTTATGCAAAATAGCAAACAATACAAGTTTCATGGTGAGAGCCTTGGAACACTAGTGGCGCTGTGATCTTGATTACGCAGCCACCAAACCTATACTCACGCAAAGCCATTCTCCTACTTTGCCACCTACAGAAAATCTGCATGGCTGAAGTGAGCTTTTCTTCTGTAATTGATAAATATGTACCTTCTTTTTTACTGGCAGAAATAAACTAAAAATCAAATCACAACAAAAAATGCAGATGTGCTCATCTCAAAGATTTTGGAAATCATCCATTTGAACATCCAGTTCTTTTCTCTATACGTAGTCCCAACTGAATCGCTGCTCCAGAAGGACTTCCCTGTTTCTGCCAATGGGCTTACTGTTTTCCTCGTAACCATGCGGAAAGCTTCAGTGTCTTTCATAGGCTCACCACAGCGCTAGGTGCACAGAAAGGGTTCAACAAATGTATGTTGAATACATCACTTTAAAAATTCTTTCTTTTATAATCCATGCAAAAATCAACATGTCTATAGATTTTTCTGCAAAATGCTCACTTCTCTTTCACTGCAAATACTAACCTATCCCTTTATTAACACAACTTTTCCAGCAACTTGTCTTATACCTGTCTCTCTCCACTTTCAGGCATTTATACAACAGGCTTTGACTGAATGTGTGTTTCATATCAAGTACTAGGCTTGAGATGAAAATGAACCAGACATTCTACCTTCAAGGTAGTAAAGACACAAATAGTGAAAAATGTTGTCTCTGACTATGACAATAGCTACAATCAGGGCAAACAAAGAACGCTGTAAAAGTGGAGAGGCAGAATAGGGACTATTTCGAGTGATGGAGAGTCTTAAGCTAAATGTTGTGGTGTGCCTAGGATTTTGATGGGGCTACAAGGCAGGGAAATAATGACCCGAGAGGAGGGGAGGTAGTATGGCATATTTGGTCTTGAGTAACAGCTGAGTCAGGAAGGAGATCCGGAATCCCTGGGCTAAATTCTGTTTTGCCACTCTCTGAATGACTGTGGGCAAATTACCCAAACTCAGTGAACCTTAGTTGCCTCATGTGCAAAAGGGTACTAAGTACCTTGTAAAATTGAGAGCATTAATGGTGCTGAGGAATGTAAATTTCTTAGGATGGAGCCTACACACTTCAAATGCTCAATACATGCTGCCTATTTTTTTTTTCTTATCCTAGGCAAAGGGAATAGCCTTTGGAAAATTATGAAGGTAAGAAACAAGTATGGTCTATTTCAGGAAGGGAACTTCCTGAGAACAGCACTCAAGAAGGTATTGCTGGAGAGTGGTGAAAGATGAGGCTGGAGTGGTGGGCAAGATCCAACCAAAGGACCTTGTGTGCCCTGCTCAATTATTCGGGCTTTAACCTTGAGGTGATGCGGATCTACCGAAGCATTTTAAAGGGGAAAGTGACTCATTCTGCTTCTTGCTGCTGAGAACACTGCTTTTATTGTTCTTCTCCTCCCTACTACTGTCAAAGACAAATAGAGCTGGATGTTGGAGGTGACAAGACATTTTCTTCAGGTTACTGCAGTAGGGAAAAAGGATTCCAGTATAAACTGAACTCGACTCCAGTGAAACAAAAGGCGAGAGGCTTTTGAAGCCCTGATGTGTGCTAAAGGAAAAGTACTGAAAGGCAGTGAGGGGGAGATGGGTGTTGGTCAGTGGGCTGGTGCCCTCTGTGGTGACCTTACTGGCATTAAGCTGCCACCTTCCAGAGACTGGGCCACAGGGACCCTAACTTTCTTCATCATTACATTTCAAAGAGATGGCTATCCTTGAGTAAGATATTCCTGGGTTGTAGAAGATACATCTCAGAGGGACACAGAGAAGATTTATACTTGCAAGTTTTGTAAAGAGAATGCTTTAAGAGTGATAAGGGGACTATAGTCAGATTTTTCCTGAAACAAACAATACATTCTTGTGGCCATGTTGAGCTTTCTTGGCCAGGCATTTTAAGGGGACTGGAGTCATCCTAAGGACATGGCCTTGGGTGGATAGAAGCTGTGCTGGAGTGTGTTTAAGTCTCTTAGTGTGTGGGGTAGACAAAATTGTTTGTTCTGAGAGTTTGTAGCTCAGAGAAACCTGACTAAACTTTGGTCAAGAAAAAAATATTCTGCAGTTTCTTTATTTCCTGTCGTATGATACCTAATGACTTGCTTAGTTTTCTAGATGCTTCCAAATCTGGTCCCACCTGCCTGAGAAATCTAATCAATTATCCCTCCCCACCCCCACCAAACACATACAACTTATGTGGTCTACTAAGTTCAATTTGGAATTGCTGCTCCTATGTCTCTCTCATCTCGATCTCTGGGCCTTGATTCTGGTTGCTTTATTTTTTTTCTTTTCTCTGCCCCTTACATCTTTTTCAACCTTTAAAGTCTCACGGTGAATACGCTCCATCTATAAAGACTTGTTTGATAACTGTGGGAGGGCCCGTTTCTCTCGGGTCTCAAAACTCAGTCTTCTTACCACACCAATTAGCGCTTAATTTTATCTCACATATTGTATTTGGAACATAGGTGATTTTGGAAAGTGTACTGGGCTTGGAGTCCAGAGATGTTTGGGACTCAGTTCTACTGAACAGCTGTTTGAATACAAGTAAACCTCATCTCTGAGCTTCAAATTTACACCTGTATAATGGTAATAAGACTCATCCCAAAGTATTGTTATGATTAAGTTAGATGACATAATGCTTGCCAAAGTGCCTAACAATGCATGGCCCAAGGTTTACGAACAATAGGTATTTACTGAATCTTTTATCGTTTTATGTGTATTGATTGTTTCCCTGATTTGATTTTAACCTCCTTCAGAGCCAAAAACATAGCTTATATTCTTCTTTTCCACAATTTCTTATCAGCGTTGACCATGTAGTAGGCACTCAATAAACACTGGCTGAGGAGTTAATCAGTTGCTTTCTTAGAGGAAAGGGGTTGAGTGTGTTTGCTGTATGATCTTAAAAAAAAAACTTAACAGATGCCCAAAAAGGAAATGAGTCCTTTAGATACCTACCAAATAGAGGCTGAAATTTTACAGTTCTAGGAAGTACTATTTTTGACTAATGGACTTTTTGATCTTTTAAGACTCTCTAACAGCCTTTCAGACATTAGGACATTTTAAACAGAATTCTGAAAGAAAACTGGGAAATGGATATAATTGTGGGAAACTGAAAAAATCTGGCTCAACCTCAGGCTCAGCATAAAAGAAAATGCAATCAGAGCTGGAATCCTCCTCCCCTCACTCCTTCTTGCTGGGGAGGCTATCTCAGAGTAATTAGCTTCTAAACATCCACATGTAATAAATGAATGGAACAGCAGACACTGAGAGTGATTTATTATTCATCACGAACAGCAAGTGAATGAAATAATTTAACAACCACTAATCTCTAAAAGGGACCCACTCGTTTTTAATCATCTCATATGACATGTAATCACTCATTCACATACATCCCCCTGAGCTCTTCCTACTGCAAAAGAAGTCTTAACGGGCAGCAGAATGCTATTTAGGTACTTCTGTGACATGAGTGTATCATTAGATGGATATTACAGCCTGTGGGATGGGGACCATGTTTTTGTGCAGTGTGACAACTTGACACAATCCGTACACGTGTCACCTTTTGCATCCCATTAGTATCAAGGGAAACCACAGATGCTAATATGGCATAGTAATAATCATATGGCTCACGGTTCTGAGGCTAGGATTAGAAATGGCAACGGTGTTGACAGATACAGATTGAGCTGGGTGTGTCACGTGAGAGAGAGAATGCTAAGGGAATGGCAACCTGATGATGATCTTTGTCTAACGGAAGGATTTCCTATTCTAACTCTAATTGTGCTAGAGAATATTGTACTGTTTATTTCTGAGTCACAGGAGAATGCAGGATCAGTATTTTATGTCTGGCATATTTGGGGAATTTCCTCTATCTAGATTCATTATTTACATACCTAGAAATTTAAAGAATATAAAACCAGGTTTTGTGATTATAAGTCTATTCATCTCTAAAAGGGCAGAGGAGAAAATAAAGTTAATTAGGAGGCCAGTTAAATTGGCCAGTTAATCTACTGGGCTCTGGTACAGATATTAACAATAATGGTAACTAATAGTGCCTACTACTTTGGAGTGCCTACCGTATGCCAAACACTATTCACACGTTATCTTATTTAATTCTCACAACAACCCTGTGGATTAGGCAATTTTATCCCTGTTTACACATGAATAAATGCATTCACTCAACCTTTGGTTTTATCAATGTCAACAAAATAGCTTAGGAAAAAATTGAATTCAGTCATACAGCTTATTAGTTTTCAATGATCTCCATTCTATTTTCAAAGATTAGTCTTTGTATTTAGATATACTTCAATGGAGTTATTATTCTAGTGAAGTTATTATTTATAATATTATTCTATTATTATTTTCTATTATATTTTTTTTTAGGAAATTATTTCTGGTATAATCTGTAGGGAAAGGAATATTTCTGTGCTGTGACAAGGTTCAATAGATCAATGTGTAAATATAAATGTGCATATTAATCACCTGTTGGGAGAGGCCTTCTTAATATGCAGATTCTGATTCAGCAGGTCTGTGTTGGGGGCAGTATGAGATTCTGGACTTCCCTCCAACTCCAAAGTGATGCTGATACTTCAAGTACAGGTGCTACACAGAGGTGGAAATGTTAAGTGAGATCAGTCCCTTCTATCAAGCACCCATCATTATGGTTTTGAAATAAGAGAAGCCACAGTTTTTTTGGGAGAAGGCACGGGCAGCAGAAGGGATGGTAAGTAAATGCTTTCTCTTCCTCTCCCCCCACCCCATGTGTTCTGTACATTAGGGTAGAATCAATATTTTTTCTTATTGCTTTTCACAAATATTCACATTTCATTCAGATTATCTTGGCTGTTTCACACTGAGCCATTCCTGATGAGCTACATTGGTTTTTTATTTGATTTTCAGTTATAGTAAGAGAGTGGCCTATATTCTTCCAAACTTCTAAGATGTGTAAGTGATTGACTTAACTTGGAATAAAAAGAACAAGCCATAAAACAGGCAGGAGAGAGGAAACCATTCTGGTGGCTTTTACTGAGCCATTTGAATGGCAGTTTGACAGAGGAGCGGTAAGGATTGTAAACCGTATACTATTGCATGTAGAGTGTTTGGAGAGTAGACCTTGTGTGGAAAACACTAAGCCATATAAGGCTGTGTGGCTCGCAGAACTAGCTGTGTCTGACTTGAAAGTTTACCTGCAGCGTAATGAAGATTTGCCCTGTGTCAGAATGAGCAGCAAGTGTCCTTGTAGGAAGGCACTTTTATTGGTACAGGCAACTCTCAGGAACTAAGGACACTTAGCATGCCTCCTTCACATGAAAACTTGTGTATTTTGTAATAATTCTTGGTATTTTATTAGAATTTTTTTGGTTATGCAACCAGTGGAGGAGGGCTGACCTTACCAAACCTTGGATGAAGTCAGGTAGGTGCTCAATGGAACCAGTTCTGGCCCGTGGACACAGCGGATGGTCAGCAAAAGAGAGGGAGCTCTGGGGTCAAATGGAACTGGGTTTGCATGTGGCTCTGCCTCTACTTGGCTATGAGAACTTGGAGAATTACCATCTCTGAGCCTCCGTGTCCCCTTCTTCAAAACAGCGACAATAATAATTATCTCATGTTAATATAAGGGTAAATGCTGTCACCTGTGTGAAGGAGCTTACCACCTGCTCCCCAAAGTTAAGTGCTCTACAAAGAGTAGTTTCCTGTCCCCCTTGCATGCACCAAATATGTGGGCATTCTGAATATAACTACATGGTATCACCCTCTGGTTATACCAGTGTCAACGAAAATCAGATTAGGAAAGGAAAATGGAATTCAGCCACACAGTCTGTTTTGAAAATAAGAAACTTTTAGTCTTTCTCTTGTTTCTTCCTCCCCTCCCCCTTTTCCTTCCTCTTTCTTCTGTTTTTTTTTAAGTCAATATTTATATTTAGATAAAACTTTGGTGGAATTATTTAATTTACAACTACAATCAATAAGAAAATAAATATTTCTCTTCTGTTCAAAAACTGAAGGAACCTGTAAAACTTAATTGATTTCTTAATATGTTTAATTATATATCTTCTTTTTCATTCACAAGTTATGCCCACACTCATGTAATTCCTCACAGCAGGCAAATTCCAACCACCTGGTACACAATAGCACTCCTCTCAAAGACCTCTTTCAGATTTAAGAGGACAAATATGAAAAGCCAGTATACTGGAATTAATCTTTTTTCTACTTCTTAAAAAATAGAATTTGTACCAGAGTATCCAAGATTATTCTTTCCATTTAAGGAACAACCATAAAACCTCAGTTTTTCCAAGATTAATGATTCAGAAAGGCAAAAGAACTTAATCTGATTTTGTTTTAGAATCTTTCCCATGCATTTGTCATAGTTTTTCCCTCTAGTAAAACTTAGTGGTTCTGAGAACAATTTTAATGCTTTTTAAAAACAATTTTAAAGCAAAGCCTTCTTTGCTTAAAAACCTTTCAATCTGAGGACTCAAAATACTTGTTTAAAATGTGGACTATTTGTGGAAATAGGAGATGATTAGTATTTGGAAAGGAGGTTAAGGGCTTAAGATTTGGTTCCCTGAGGTTACTTTCAATGGTAGAGTCAGAGCAAGAATCTGACCCCTGTCTTTATTGCTTTAATTTGACATCCAAATCACATCGCTTCTAACTGGACACTATAGTGTACCGGACCATTAAACGGGATAAAGTAATGAAATTCCATAGGCGAAGACTAAGGTAAGAATGATAAAATTACTCTGCCTGGGAGTCCAAAGAATACATCAAATCTCTACATATTTGGGAATGTTTTCATACCCATGAGATAATGTGATTTAAAATTTCTAATGATCTAAGAATTTTCAACCTTTTTCACCTCCTGGCACACATAAGGTAATTACTAAAATTCTGCAGCACACCAACAATACATTTTTTGTCAACCTAACAAAAAGAATAGGTATAATTTTGATTCATTCACACTGGATGGCTATTGTTGTGTCGCCTGTTGTCATTTTCTTATTTGACAGTCTAAGGGAAAAGAGGTCAGTGCCCCTGACTAAATAGTCAGCTATTGCGTGTTTTAAAAATTCTTGTGGCACACCAGCATGCCACAGTACACCAGTTGGAAATCGCTGATTTGGCACACTTCCAATTTCTTACCCTTATTTGCATGTCCAGGAAAACCACATTTCTCCACAAGCAGCATGCCATTTGAGTACTGCCTTTTAGTTGGAATGTACTCACTTGCATGTAAGACTGCTTCAGTATAGGTAAAAACTTTACCCTGTTTCATATTTTCCTGTCTGATGAACTTCCACACTTCCTCCTCCCCAGTTCCCTACTGAGTCTTGCTTTTGCTGCCCCTGTGGTGGACTTCCTTGACAGCTTTTGAGCTCCCGGCTGCCTCTTTAAGAATGGCAATCTGCAGCTCTCCACCCATCTACTTATGGGAATAGAAGTTCTCTTGGAGAGTTTTCCTTTTTTATTTCCATTGTATCCTACCCCAGTGTTTACTTCCTCCAAGGCTTTCTCCATCCACTCAGATCAGTGCAAGAGGGGAAATATTTCTTTCCCAGATTTTATTATGTAGCATTCTCAGGTCTTTTGTAGTTTCTTTTAGGCAGGTGTTTTAGGGGTTTTTTCACTTGTTTTTTTGTTTCTTTGATTTTTGTTTGTAAATCAAGACCAGAGACTGAGACTTTTTAAAGGTTTTGATTGCTAGCATGTTAAAGTAATCTTGGTGCTTCACCCACAGATAAATCAAAGCTTGAAAGGCAGTCCTAACTCTGAAGTTGCCGTCCCACTTACAACTTTGCTGCCTTTGCAACTGACTGCTACTTAATACTTTACTTTCCCAGTCTTATTTGGCAAATCTAGTTAATTAATAGTCTTATCTTCATGGGAAACTAAAGTCTCTCCTCCTTGGGCTTTATTAAGAGACCAGTTGAGAAAAGAACAAAGAAGAAGTCTGCCTCAGGCACAGACAAGAATAAAGGATGATGAGGTTGCTTTGAAGATGTTAAGTGGCCTTCTTTCCAGTTCCTATTTTTCCCCAAATAGTCCTTTAGCTTCTAATGGTTAAGTAAGAAAATATTAAGTAGTATTGGAAACACTTTTATTTGGGCCAGGTTTTTCTATAGTAGCTGTTAGAACTTTCAAATAGTTCTTCTAAAAAGTTAGAAGAGAAATATTTGGATAACCAGCTCCTTTTCTTTGTCCCTTCTTTAAAGACACATTTCCCATATAAGCAGAGCATCTCTGATATTGCTGTGAGGAAGGATAGAAAGGTTTATGTCAATTGTAAATTTTCCAGCTTAAAATTCCTTAGGATATTCCAAAAAGCAAAAAGAAAAGGATGTAAAAGATTAGTAGTGTCTTAGACAAAGATAAACAGGATTGTTCTTATTATTGGTTTCCAGGGTAAAGATGTTAATTATAAATTGCTCATTTATTGCATTTCTATGAATTTTCCCAGACTAATTTATTATTATAAAAATTACCAGTAGCCAAATAGTTTTATTTAGTGATCCTTGAGATTATGTCTTGTATTATTTTTGAAAAAATATACATAGCATTGCTCCATGAGAGATGACCTTTTTGTTAACATGAACTCAGTACTCCTGGTTTCTCCATGGTCCTTTGTATTTCCTGAAGGTCTCTGGCTGAGTCTTTGCCAGTTACTGCACAACTATGTTGCTTCATTTAAAGAATTGCCTGGCTGCATTGAATGCTTCTAAAATATGTCTAATGGTAATCAACTCTGATCTACCTAGGAGCTAGAAAATTTTCTGTTCAGCTTTTCAAGTAACAAGGAAAAACAAGCTTGGTTTGTTGAGATATTTTCATGTATTAAAGCTGCACCCTCAGCTTGGAAAAGCATAACATGCTTTTCTACCACTCATGGTAGTTTTCTGAATTAGAATGTTTCCCCATCTCAATAAATACCAGATTATTGATCTATTTTACCACTGAATAAACTCAAATTTATTATCTTCTTTGTTAGTGGTATCAGCCTTCTCCTCATCCTCATCTTATTAGTTACAACATACATGAATTAATAATTCTTTTTTTCTTTTAACTCATTATGTAGGAAGAAACTTAGAAGGAGACCTATATCTTAAAATATGCAACACACCATTGTTCCCTGTCTGTGAATTGCTTTTTCATTTCAAGCCTAGTGGTAAAGATAGGAGCTTTAGCTCACACCTTTCCTTCACTGCCTTTTACTTTCACAAATATGTGTTAAGAAACATTGCCTAACGTGAAACTAAGGCAAAACAGAGGGTGGTGTGCCCTTTCAATGTCATATCAAAGCATGTTTTACAGGTCTGCCCAAAGATGGTTTGATTATTCTGGGGAATATAGCAGTGTTTGATTATATCTAACTACTAATTAAAGTGCCTTTTCTATAAAGTTGCATGTTTGCTGGAAGATTTTTATCTAGTAGAGACACAAATAATTTCTGCCTGGTAGAAGTGAGAACCCCAAAGGTTATGGTTTTTATTGCTTTGTAGGGTATGTTAACCAGTTTTGTATCCGAACCCATCTTATCCCAACATTTTCTTCTCCCATGCTCTCCTTCCCCTGGGTCTTCACATCTCCTTTGAGGCATCTTTAATGTCCAGCTGGCTCTCTCATGAGTCAAATAACTGTAACCTGTACTTATTTTATATTGGTACGCATTACATTTTATAAATTCTTAAAGATTGTACTTTCATACGTGCCACTCAAGATGCATATGTTATTTTTTTAATGTGACTTTTTTGCTTGAAAGTAATCAGTTAGGGAAACAATCACTAATTAGTTTAGACAAATGAAACCTTCACATAAATCTATTTTAGTACCCAGCACTACTTCAAGGACAGGCCAGATCCCATTATTTAAAATATTGATTTCCTAACAATCTGCTGAGGAGTTGTCTGGGGTTCCGTGTGACAGCTGGGGGACCCTGAAGGCACGCCCCCCTTCGTTGTGCAGTGAGCAGCAGCAGTGGCGCACTCACCTGCGTCCAGTGAGCGTTTCTGCAGAATTTTCATTGCCATGGCCTGCTTGAGAAAATAAAGTTCCCTTTAATTTCTTCAGCAGCTTAATCCAGGACTGCAACTGAGTGGATTTGTTGAAACAAACAAACAAACAAAGCAATATATAGCATTATCTTTCTGCTTAAACTAATTAACCATAGAGTCCTTTACAGCTTTTTGTTATCATTGTCACTGTTGCTTTAACTCCCCATGTGATTAGTTTAAAAAATTAAAACATTTCAAGTAGATGATACATAATGAATGAATGTTTAAAAGTCCAAGCAATATAAAAGTGAATGCAGTAAAACTGTTTGCTTTTACCACTGTCCCCATCACATGATCTCCTCTCCCCTCCCCCACCCCAGGTAATCAATAATTTGCTTTCTAAGTATCCTTTCAGATTTTATTTGTGAAAATAATAGCAAATATGAATAGATCCTATTTTTCTTCTCATACTTCACATAAAGTAGCAAGTTATACACTTGGCTTGGCACTTGGACTTTTTCTTTTACCAAAAGTGGACACATCAGCAGTTTATTCCTGTCAATACATGAGATACTTTCTCATTTTCTTTTTAACACAGTATGGCCTTATCAAAGGTAAGAAATGATAACTTTAGTAATTAAATCCCAAGTGAATGTGTAAGGGTGCCATTTCATTCATGAAATATTTAATATACCATTCAATATTCTGGGTGCTGAAGATGCAAAATATAATAAGATGTAAACCCAGTTCTTAAGAAACTCCTATCCTACTAAAGAGATGCAAACATAGCTAAAATACAGTGTGATTAGTGTTGTAACAGACACATTTCTTATATGCCATAGAAAGATAATTCAGCAGTAATTACTTCTGCTTTGATAGTGTGGGAGAATAGGAAAAGAAAGCAAAACAAAAACAAAAACAACCAAAAAAACCAAGGTGACATTTGAGTGGGGTCTTGAAATAGAAATATGAAATATAACAGAATCATTTCTTAGCCTAAATGACCAACCACATTCATAATTTTTAGAAGAATGATTTTGTCTGTGATTTTCTTTTTTTTACTTCTCTCCTATTACTTTGCCAATTTTACACTCTAGTTGGTATTTACATCTTCTAGGTATTTGTAGATTGTTTCATTTTTAATCTATTTGCCTGATATAACTTAGAGCTTTTCATCTTCCCGCCTGGCTGGACCAGCCACTCTTCTTGAAACAATTGTGAGTGAGGCTACTTCCTCGCTTTCCACTTTGCATTCTGGAAAGCAGATGTTCAGAAGCAGCCCTTTTGAAAATGTGAATATAAACAACTCAATGGTATAAGGTTCCCTACCTTTCCAGACTCTTGCCAAGTTAGCTCATTTGCACATTTCATTTCCAATCTATTTATCGCAATGTAACAGCTTAGTCATTGAGCTCTCATGCTAAATCAGAGCTCTTCAGAGGCTAGCCCTGAAAACTCCTCCCAGTGTGAATTGCAAGTCATTTATTTTCATTTGTTTAGAGGCTTTTGAGTTTTTTAGCTGGCCTCTCAGCCATGAGATAGTGTCCATATACATGTCAATTTTTATTAAGCTCCTAAGTAATTTTAAAGCCTTATGTAAGACGTTTCTCTGAAGTCCTTATACATCAGCTACTCTGCTCTCCAGTGTTCCTTAATCATGTAATTCTCTAGAAATGACCTATCAAGTATGATGAAGCTCTTTGCTCATGACCTGCATTTTATTCCACTTCTTTTCTTATTTTACTGACCCAGGTCTGAGCTCTGCGACCACAATGACACTTGGTGGTCAGGCCACAGTTTTGGCTGTCCTGCAGAGGCACTGCTGCTATTTTTCACCAACAGTGAGGACTCTGTGGGCAATAATGTTTTTAAAATCTCCTTTTCCAAGATTTTCACCAGTCTCAAAATTGGCTGGAGCGCTGCTATTATTTGCAGCTCAGGGCAATCAGCAGAGAGCCTCAAGTACAGAGACAGCAAGCGTGTCGCCCTCTTGAACTGCCAGCTTCAGTTGAAGAATGAGAAAATCTTATGTAGCCAAACAGAGCTCAAGGTTGAATTGTTTTACACAAATCTGGCAATTGTGCCCCCAATGTACCAATTTCTTTGATAGCTTCAAGTAGTATTAAAATAGCACATTATTACATTATAACCCTCAATACTCCCAAACTTCTTTCTCTTCTTGCTTTTTCTACTTAGTATTAACCCCATTTAATGTGCTATATGTTGCACCAAAATTTTCTTTTGTTTGCCCTGTACTTGAATGGAAGCTCCATGAAGGAAGGAATTTTCAGACTATTTTGCTGTATGTTCAGTACTCAGAAAAGCACCTTGAATTTAGAGATCGCATAATGTAAGTTAGGTTAATGAATAAATTAATACATAGTGCAAAGGTTGCATTTCAGCTTAGGCTGTTCTACATGGGGCTCGGCTCATATATTTTTCTGTTTCTGGTGACATGCTGCCTTTCCCCTTTCACATCTCTTACAGCGTTTCGAATACTTCCTAGATATCTCTTTCCTCTAGGAAACTTTTCTTGAATCACCACATGGAGTTCAACCCTCTCAATTCTCAATTTAATGTTTATTTTACCTTTTTGAGAACGGCAACACTTTCACATATGATGCTATGCCATGTTCCAAAGGCCCCAGTATGCTATAGAACCAGGTGGTCAAAGCTGCCTGCATTATTGTGTCTCCATGTCGGCACACCTGTGATGCGAGGAAAACATTGTTTAGTTTCTGTAGCTGAGTGCGATGTGCATTATTCAGAGTAGTGCCTTGGTTTTAGGGTTAGTCCAGTCAGTTTCCATATTGGTTTTTAAAAATTATATTTATTGATTATGCTATTAAAGTTGTTCCAATTTTTCCTCCGTGGCCTCCCTCCACCCAGCACCCCCCTACACTCTATCAGGCAGTCCCCACACCATTGCTCATATCCATGGGTCACATGTATAAGTTCTTTGGCTACTCCATTTCCTATACTGTACTTCACATTCCCATGGCTATTCTCCAACTACCTACTTGTACTTCTTAATCTTCTCACCCCTTCACCCATTGCCCCACAACCCACTCCCATCTGGCAACCATGAAAATGCTCTCTGTATCCATGATTCTGTCTCTGTTCTTTGCTTAATTGATTTTTAGATCCAACTGTGGATGGATATGTATTTATTGCCATTTTATTGTTCATAGTTTTGATCTTCTTCTTTTTCTCAGATAAATCCCTTTAACATTTCATATAATAATGGTTTGGTAATGATGAGTTTCTTTAGTTTTTTTGTCTTTTCTGGGAAGCTCTTTATCTGCCCTTTGATTCTAAATGATAGCTTTGTTGGGTAGAGCAATCTTGGCTGTAGGTCCCTGCTTTTCATGACTTTGAATATTTTTTGCCAGCCCCTTCTAACCTGCAAAGTTTCTTTTGACAAGTCAGCTGACAGTGTGATGGGAACTCCCCTGTAGGTAACTGACTGCTTTTTCTCTTGCTACTTCTGAGATTCTCTCTTTATCTATAACCATTGGCATTTTAATTGTGATGTGTTTTAGAGTGGGCCTCTTTGCTTCCATCTTGTTTGGGACTCCTTGTATTCCCTGGAGTTGTGTGTCTATTTCCTTCACCAAATTAGGGAAGTTTTCTTTTATTATTTTTATCAAATAGATTTCCAATTTCTTGTTCTTTCTCTTCTCCTTCTGGTACTTCTATGATGCAGATGTTGGACTACTTGAAGTAGCCCCAGAGAGTGCTTACACTATCCTTTTTTTTTTGGATTCTTTTTTCTTGTCGTTTTGATTGTTGGTTTTTTGCTTTGTTTTGTTTTGGTTTGGTTTTTTGCTTCCTCGTGTTCCAAATCATCAATTTGATTCTTGGCTTCATCTACTCTAATCCTGTTTCCCTGTAAATTGTTGTTTATTTCAATTAGCGTATCCTTTATTTCTGACTGGATCTTTTATATGTTGTTGAGGTTCTCACTAAGTTCCTTGAGAACTTTATAACCAGCTTTGAAGTCTGCTTCTGATAGATTGCTTATCTCCATTTTGTTCTTTTTCTGCAGTTTTGATCTGTTCTATCATTTGGGCCATGATTCTTTTGTCTCTTCATTTTGGCAGACTCCCTGTGTTTGTTTCTATATATTAGGTAGAACTGTTATGTATGACTCCCTATCTTGGTAGTGTGGCTTAATGTAGTAGTTGTCCTGTAGGGTCCCACTAGCACAGCCTCCCCTATCACCTAAGCTAGGTATTCAAGGTGTGCCCTTTGTGAGGGCTGAGTATACCCTCCTCTTGTAGTTGAGCTTTGTTTGCTGTTGGCAGGTGAATGAGAGGGATTTACCTAGGCCAGTGCGCTGAAAGGGTTGGCTGTGACCACTGACCACCAACTTCCATCCTCCATGGAGAATCAGCTATGCAGGGGCAGGGTGGTGGTGCTCCAACATATTCTGTAGCTGTTCACTGGGTATGCAGTTTCTGGGGTTTCTCAGGTGGTACAGGCCAAAGTCAGCCCACCTGTGTTCTGCCCAGGGCCACTCTGCATGAACTGTAAAGCTATCTGAGATTGCTCATACTTGAGACTGGTTGGAGATTCCCAGGCGAAGCCAAGCTGTGGATCTAGGCTGACTGCTGCTGGGGCTGGACCTGGGGCCACCTAACAAGAGGTACAGGTGCTGGGGGCTCACTAAGGCCAGCTGTTGCTTGTTTGATAGGATTTAGGAAGTTGTGAAACATGGGCCAAGATCAGCCATTCATATGGAAAAGTCACAGTTAACAGCTTGGGTGGGCCCATAAGTTGGGTGGGACAGAGTCTCAGGGGAACCTCCAGGGTGGGGCAAACTGTGTTAGCCAGGTTAATGGAGTCTCAGATATGGCACCTACCTGCCAGCTCTGTGGCTTTCTGTGGTGAGAGGTCAGAAAAGGGATAATGACCTCCACTCACTTTTCTGTCTGGGAGAAAGCTGTTCCCCTTGAAGTCAGACACTTCAGTTCGTTCCTGTATGCCATTGGTGCTTTTCAAGCTGTTATCCCAGTGCTAGAGCTTGGAGGGAGTGAGTCTGAGTAAGCCTGTGTGTGGGTTCTTTATGGCAAACTGTTTTGGACTCCAGCATTTTCTTCTACTAACTCAATCCTCACTAGTTTTTGCAGCCCGAAGTTATCGGAACTTATCTTTCTGACACTGGAACCCTGGGCTGGGGGGCCTGGTGTGGGGCTGGGACTCCTTGCTCCTGAGATATCCCCCCTGAATTTTTATCCACTACATGTGAATGTGGGACCACCCCATTCTGCATTTCTGGCCCTCCTGCCAGTCTGGATAGATGTGGTTTCTTTTTTTCTGTAGTTATCAGACTTCCATTTGACTCAATTTCTGAAAGTTCTGCGTGATGATTGTTCTATATTTTAGTTGTAATTTTGATGTGGTTGTTTGAGGAGGCAAGCCATGTCTGCCTGTGCCACCATCTTGACTGGAAGTCAGACACCAGTCAGTTCCAACTTTGAATCCCTGCTGTCTTTACCGTTTCTATGGTGATAAACAGTTATTAAAACATTCTGAGCCATAAAGCCTTCATCTGTTAGATGAAAATAATAATTCTTCCTTTGTAGGGTGATTGTGGTGACCAAACATAACATATTAAACAACATGCTTGACAGACATTACCACTAGCTTTTATTATTGGTAGTAGTATCAATACTACTTCTACTATGAATATATCATATCCTCTTTCCTTTGATTGACTACTCATCCTGCAGGATTCTCATGCCCATTTAGTATTTATACAAATTTAGCTATTTCAACTTGCAATGATAATTTTCATACATTTATTCATTTAGCAAGTATTTATTGAGCACCTAGTATGTGCCAAGTACAGTGCCAATTGCAAGGAATGCAAGATGAATATGTGTTAGTCCCTCTAACTTCAGAGCTGACAGTCTATGGCATTTATTCATTTATTCCTCTAATAGTCAACAGCTCTTTAGTGAGCACTGATAGTGTCCCAGGGGCAGCTGTAGGGACTATGAGTACACCCGTGAAGAAAGCAAATGGGGGTTGCATTCTGGGGAAGGGAGACAGGAAATAAAGAAGATGATCAGCTAGGTAAACTCCGCAGTATGTTAGAATGTGATAAGTTCTATGGAAACATAGTGGAGCTGAGTAAGGGGGATCAAGAGTGCAAAGTATGTGTGTTTGGGGGGGATTAGGAGCTTTGAGTTTGGTCAGGGCAGAATTTCCTGGGAATGTGACATTTGAGTAAAGACTCAATCAATGAAGAGGACTTCAGCCAAGGGAATGTGAAAAGCTAGAACAGACAGTGATATGTTTTAAAAATGTTCAATGTAGAGTCAGCAGCCAAGGCCAGAGTCAATTTTCTGCTTGGTGTTGGGGTAGGTGGCATGGGATTTGAGGATGGATCATGAGAAATGGTCCTGATGGAATTCCTTGAGCAGTCAGCACAGGGTGAGGTCCGGCTTTCTATCTGGACCATGGTTTCTTTCCCTTGCAATCATGCTGATGCTCTAGCCCCTGGATACTTTATATTATACATCCTATTGTGAGGTTCTGGGGCAGGGAGTATCTCTGCAGGGTTTTCTATCAATCCCTTAGCCCAGATGCTGCCTATTTTTTTCCTCCACTTTATTCTCTCCAAACTAGGGGCTTTCTACTGAATCCCCTATTTCTCTCTCCCTCCGGAAAGTCAGGTGGTAGCTAACCATATGCCATGTGGGCTTCCACCTCCACTATCTTTTTTTCCTGGCTTTACCTCCAGATTTCTCTTGGCAGAGAGACTGAAGCTCCTTAGCTTCCACCCTATCTCCATTGGGTTATTTTTGCTGTAACAGCAGGGAGAGCAGACTGCTGGGCCACAGTGTGACTGTGATGGAAAAACATGGTGGTCTGGGAATGCAGGGTACAGGGGAGACACAGAACTTGTGGGTGTTGGCTGCATTTTCCATTGCCCACGTCATAGTCATTAGCTGTTATTCCTTCGACTGAACCGCTTAGCTTGCTCTTGTACTACACCCAAGGTGGTCATAGTGTGGGTGCTTTCCTTCCACGGCTAGAAAGGACAGATCTGGGGACAAGGGATGTAGCAATGTGTGATGTGTTTGATGATAACACCTAATAACCTACTTCTGATGATTTTTTTCCATCCTTGTGATATCAGCATTTTTAACTTTAATAGCCTTTCTACTCAATGAAGAATGCTGCCACAAAGAGTCAGAATTAAGATTCCACTCCCTGAAAGATGAGGTTTCCTTCTGCCTTCCTGGTTCTCATAACGCTACTCAAATGGGTGTTTTTTAAAAGGAGGAAATTGTTTCCATTGTTGCTTGGGACAATAGACCTGCATTTTCAGAGAAAAGTAGAGTTGTATTGGGCAGTGTAGATGAAATGTAGTCACTGCCCTGGGGTACTATGCAGATACCATATGTACTGATAATGTATAGAAATACATTGGGAAATAAAACCTCCTTGTCACCAGCCCTTCAATCTTGCTTTTTTAAGGTCACTGACAACCCAGTGAAACCATTAGTTTCTGCTCATAAATAGTATGGCCCCTCACCTCAACCAAGTGCCCTTTCAGGCAAAGGGATCATCCTGAAGTACTTACTGTGTGCTGGCCATCCTTCTCTTCTCTGCCACCCTTTAGGGCCTTTATCTGCTTGCCACCACTGGCCCCTTCAGGTTATTGTGCGAGGCTAGGGATCTTTTCTTCTTGGGCATCCTGGGCCACTTTTCTTAATGTACTTGACATGAGCTCATTTCTCTGATTGAAAACAAGACCAGTTCATCTGTACGTTCAGTCAAAGTTTGCCTTGAACAGTTAAACTAATATTTAATATTTACACTTGTTCCTTTTCAAGTTTTAAACTATCTATTTTCAAAGAGGAGGTAGCCATAGTTGAATCTTGTTAGTTGGGTCATTGGATTGTCCTGACATGTAGAAATTTTATGTTTGTTGATTAAAATTTTAGTCACATTTTGTTGTGATGTTTTAAGATATTCTCATATATAAAAGATGCACTCTTTAAGAACATTTAGGACTTTTGTAGTCTCCTGACTTCTTAACAAAACAGATTAATAGAGAGTCTAATTTTATATCTAAACAGTACTGTCATAAATTGCTAAAATCTTAAGTTAGAAGTGATTTTAGCATCTTTATGTTCTAACATATGTATGTGGGAGCCTGCACGGCCTGTGGATAGCCACCCGCTGACTTTCCGGAGGAACAGAGGATTAAGGAATTTGCATAAAACAGCAGTAATAAATAATGTAATTTTAGGTTATGAGTTGTTAGCACCAGAATTTTAATCTAAGTTTGTCATATTTTAAAATCATTTAACTAAAATCATCTCTTTGAGAATGTGATAAAAGAATGATTTTTTAAAAAATCATTGAGAGTAAAACCCCAGCCTACTCTATACAGAGTCACTAATTGTACTAACAGAAATGCCTGTCCTTGGGGCCCCATTGTGCTTGTACATTTATCTTGTACATTTACCTTGTTTCTTCACGTGTCTGTCTCTGTGTGCTAGATAATGACAATCTTGATCACAATGATTATATCCCATTATCCATCCCCAGGGCCTAGTATGCTACCTATCAAATATTCACTGATAATAAATGTTTGTGTAAAAACTAGCTTGAGTGAAGAACATGAGAGTCACACAAGCTGATTTCAAGTCTCAGGCCTAAAGAACAGTGCGTATGCCTTTGGAAAGCTCAGTGGAAAGGAAAACATTTAGGATGTGTGGAAGGTTATTTTCTGCTTAGCTCGGGACATGGATATAATATTTGATTAGACACAGATAATGCCAAGAGTCTTTGTGAGGCTCCACAGATGCAAAACTTACAAATATTTTAAATTACAGATTATAGACTGAAAAACTTTGCAACTTTAATAATCTGAGATATAACACACAATTAACAGAAAAATGTTTTTTATTTTCCCTCTTTCTTGAGCTATGTCCAGCCATTTGGCCTATGAACTCAAAATCATCACTCCCGTTTACTTGCTGAAAACCACTGAATTAGTTTTTATGAGGTAGAAGGAAATAGTTAGTCTTAGAAACCCAATTTATACAGTCTTGGTAAGTTTTTTTTTTCTCTAAATGTAAGAGAAATGAAACAAGATTCCAGATCCAATTTAAATAACTATTCTCTTTGAAAAAAGTTATGAACACTGGGAGTAAAAGCTACTATATTCAGTTCTAGGGAGAATTATTTTTCTAAATTTTTGGCAGTTGTTTAGGTAGGAAAAATAAGTTTTATAAAGTGACTCTTCTTCCAGAATTATTCATGTCTGTATACCTGGTAGGTACTGAACACACTCCATTTTCTCTCCGACGGGATCCACAGATCATGATGAATCAGCACAAATAGTTCCAAACAGAAGCATGCAGAGAGTCCCTGTATTTCCCTTGTTCTCGGATGTTTGGAAATAAACACTGGCAGTATTTATTTATAAAGGTTCCAAGCTATTTGAATGTGTCAGCAGCAGGCCTTAGCTCTAAACAGATTATGTTGCAATTTTATTCCTGATGACTCAAAACTATAAACTTAAAATTACCTAATTAAAAAAGATAGAAAACTACAATAAACTTGGACCAAAGCTTCTGTGATGTATCTTGTCTGAAATTAGATAATTTCAGTGATGGCTCTTCATGCCAAATACATTTCCTTTTAGTTACAGACATTCTCTAAACATTCACTGAGGTTTTCTGGTTGTTTGATTGTTGTCATTTTGAATAATATACTTTTTATTCTGTACCTGCCTTGGTAAAATAGGGGTTTTGTTTTAAATTTGTTTTCCTTAGTAGGCTATGAGTTACACGGATGAGTCAAAAGTAAAAAAGAAATAGCTCAACAGAAGGGTTAACAAATATTGGAAAGTACTCAGTTGTTTTAGATGAGAAATTAAAGTGAAGAAACCGTGCTTGCTGAAGCCTAATGATAAATACTTAAAGCACAATAAGAAATGCTTCTCAGACATACTAATTTATAGCATTTTCTCAGTATTGAGAATTTATTGATAAATTTTCAGTTGATTGACATGTTTTTGATGGATATCCCCAAATTAGAATGTCAGTTGTGAGATGGCAAGTCTGCCTTTCTTCCTCTGTTTTCCCCATTCTTTACGTAATTGATTTCACTAAACCTTGTTGCGCGTGGGTCACCGGCCAGCAGTGACCACAGAACGCTGTGGATGGCTCGACGATAAACACTTGAGAAAAAACACCATGCACAGAGACAGACTAGTTTCTGTGGGGAAGTAGGGATGAAATGGCCACCCCCCCTAGTGGGGGGTGCGCTGATTTACAGTCCATACCTGCTTTTATTGGGCTCATTCTGCATAATAATGCAGGTAAAGTACAGTACTCATTAGGGGGAAGTAAGGAACCATAGAAAACAAAGAACTCTGCCGGTCTATTGAGTTGGGGGTCAAAGAGCTGTAAGACTGAGGAACAAAATAACTTCCTCCTGAGACCCTTCTCATTCAACTGAGAGCATTCTAAACAAAGAAGGTTTCACAGTAATTTACATGTTCTTTCTTAGGCCTGATCACCCCTGGGAATCCGCACTTCTCAGTACAGAACTGCACCACCCTGTCATCGTTTCAGGCTTAGGTGGAGCAAGGGAACTAAGGCAACTGGGAGACAAGGAGGTTTTTTTCCCAGATGCTGAGAACTCAGGCTATGTCAAAGCCGAGGAGCGAGGGTCCATCACCCCCTTTTGCTGCAGCCCCCCAAGTCCTTCTTTTGGGGGGCCTCCCAAAGTGATCGTGCCTGTCTTAGGTCGTTCCTCCCGTGGGGAATCTTACCTATCTTTGGCTAGCCGACCAAGCTTTTTGGGGTTCAGTTATGAATAAAGCAGCAGAAGCAGCATTCCTGCCAGGAAGATAAGCTTTTGTCTCCTTGCTGGCTTATGGTTCCAAGGGTGTTCCCTTAGCCTTAGCTAGGTGGGGGTTTCAGCTTCTGATACCAGTCAGGGCGGTTCCCAACAAACCTCAGTTTCCCCATTTGTTCAATGGAGATAATAATGCTTTCTGTATTTGTTTCACAGTCATAGTAGCTGTAGGCCTCACCAAAAATGATGTCTATGGACACCTTTAAAGTCATGATGGGCTGTACAACTTTTTTGGATTTATTGTTAGCACTGGGTAATATGGTCTCTCCTCTTACCTTTGTCTTCCTATAGTAACTTTTACTTCTTCATTTAATCTAAAATGAAGCCAAGCAAAGACTTTTGTAAATCATTTATGTAGCACGAGGGTTTGATTATTCATGCAGGAAGCAGGCATTAGAAACAGTGTAACAGAGGAAAAGAGAAGGAGGGCTATTTTCCCTTATCTATAAATTTTCTGTAAGTATTTGCTTCTAGAGAGAAGTGGCTAACAGTGAGGAAAGGGTATAGAACCTATTTATTTCCCTAAATCTGTAAGACTGGAACCTATTTTCTCAAAGGAAATGTATACTAAGCCACAATATCTAAAAAAGATAAAAAGGTTTAAACAGTACCTCCATCTTTTGTCATTTCTCAATGCCTATGGCCCAATAACTACTTAAGAAGAATGCAAAGTCTCAACAGAGAACATATTTAAATACGCTGTTCTAACTGTGTCTTCAGAGCATTATGGCTACGAAGGGGTAGAGATATGAAGAGTGCATGGTAAAGGGTAAGAGGATGAGCATCCATTGGGTGCCAGACACGATGCAGAAATCATTGCATTGAGCTACACAGTAACCATATAGGGTAATTGTGATTAAACCAATAGTATAGACATGAAAGTGGAAGCTGAGGAGGTTGCATTCCATGTTATACTGGATAATGGGGCTAGTATCCAAACAAAGGTTTGTTTCCAGAGACTGGTTTTTGGCCAAGGCAGAAGCCCAGTCATGTCTGTACCACAACCTCTAAAATTATCCCTTGGGAAAAATAAGTGCTCACCATGCTGAGTCAAAGGTCACAGTAGTTAGCCGAGAAGAGTACCACTCATTAAATGAGTCCACTCTGTAGTGTTGATTTCTTGTCATAAAATCTTTGTACAAGCTCTCTGAAAGGTGGGCATTGCATTTGATTAATCCTTTTGGTGAAAGTAAGAAGTAAAAGGTAATTTACTAGGTTGGCAGCATAAAATACAAATTGTAGATAAAATGAGCCAGCAATTTGACCATCTCTACATTTGTGTATGAGAGATTCTACTAAAAATATCTTTTGTTTTGGAACACAAAGAAGAGCAATAATTTTGATGGTAGAGCTAGATAAATTTGTGCAAAAGTTTAATGTGTTATTATCATAAAATTCCTATATTTAGGCTAATACTCAACCTACACTTATCCATGACATTTCCTGTTAGTGTTACAAAATGGAGAGATTGCTTGGGCAAATTGGACTGAAGGGAGCAATGTATGAGAAAAAGAGTTCCTATTCTGACCCAAAAATAGAGTGCAAATTATTCTTTAAAAACTAATCTTGGCAACTTCTATTTCCATCAATGACATAGTAACTTGTACCAATCTAAATCTCCTGCTGAAAACAACTATAAAACTGAGCAAAATCCATGAGTCAACTTTTTATAGGCACTAATAGGCAGTCAGTGGAGGGCTGTAAGCCCTGGGAAATTCACCCTGGCATGGGCCCAGCTTTGCCTCTGCCCACATGCTCTTGCCACCGTGCAGGGGAGGTGGAGCCAAGAAGGGTGGTAGTCTTGGTGACGAGTCTCAATGTTTCCTGGTCTAATGTGTGTGGAATTGGAATACCAGAGAAAGAAGCAAAAAAACACTGAGTAGATAACGCATTTGAAGAAGTAATGGCCAACATAATCTTCATATTTTAAAGGACATAACAATTTAAAATTTTAAGGAGCTGAGCAAATCCTAACAAGATAGCTACAAATAAACTATACCTAGGCATGTTATATTCAAACTGCTGAAAAACAAAGTTAAAGAAAAATACACTAGTACTGGGAATGATGCCAAAAATAATAGTTGCTTTCTCATCACAACAGCGGAGGCCTGAATACAAAGAGATAATATGCCAAAAGTATTGTTGGAAGGAAATAAATCTGTGAATCTAAAATTTTAGATTTAGATTTAAAATACTGGTGGGCAGAATAATGCCCTCCCACCCCAAATGCTCACATCCAAACCCTCAGAAGCTTATGTGAAAAAAAAAAGGTCTTTGCAAATGCGATTGATGTTACCGCCTTTGAGATGGGGAAGATTCTCCTGATTTATCTGGTGGGCCAAATACAATAACATGTAATCAAATACTGTATAATCATATTCTTTCAAAGCAGAGTGTGTTTCCCAGCTGTGGTCAGAGGGAGGTGTGACTACGGACAGAGGATGAGAGAGGTGCCCGTGGCTGACGTGGAAGATAGTCAGAGCCAAGGAGCGCAGGCGGCCTCTGAAGCTTGAGAAGATGAGGAAATAGAGCCTCTCCGAGAGCTTCTGGAGAAGACAGTCCTGCTGCCGCCTTGGTTTCAGCCCGGTGAGGCCCACGTTAGACTTCTGAACTGTAAAGTAACACAATTTTGTTTTTTTATGCCACTAAGTATGTGGTAATTTGTCATGGCAGCAGCAGAAAACTCATATAATACAACAGTAATGGTAAAACTAAGACATTTTCCCATAAGTGAAGGTTGAGAGAATCCATCTTTAGCAGACCTGTATTACAAGACATTTTTCAGAAAGCAAACAGTTTAAGAAGTAGTCACGGGCAGAAGTAAGCTAAAGAAATGCTAAAGGAGTTTCTTCCAGGTGAAGGGAAAAGCAACCAGGTCTGTGGGGTGGAGCGGACAGCACTGGAAAGAGTAAATGTGTCCTTTGTTGCTGTTATTGTTGCCACCGTGCTAAGGACGGGAGCAACATCCTTTCCAATTGGACATCCTGAGCGGAGTCTGGAAGTCAGCAGATGCCCTTTAAGTGTGATAGCATGCATTGAAAATAAAAGGATGGTAAAGGAGAATCGATGCTAAAAGCATAGAAAGCTGGTGTGGATACATTAATATCAGACAAAGTGAACTTTCAGATCAGGAGCGTTACCACCAGTATAAAGAGCACTTGTAAGTGACCAAAGGGCAATTCATCAGTAAGGCATAAAATTCTCAAATGTGCAGGCACCTAACCAGAGAAGTTAAAAATGCTCAAAATAGAACTACAGGGGGAAACAGGCAAATCTAGTATTTCAGTCAGGTATTTTAGAATCTAGTATTCCAGTGATTCCTAGAATAAGCTGGAAAAAAATTCAATGAGAATATAAATACAGAAGATCTGAACAACATCATCAACCACTTGAACCTAATCACTAATGGTGAAACACTACACTCAGTCATTGCAGAATATACATTCCTTTCAGGTACTCATGTTATATTCACGTTGACCATATGCTGGACCTTAATATAAATCTCAGTCAATTTAAAATGACTAAAAGCACAAGAAGTATGTTTTCCCAAGCAGTGTAACTGAATTAGAAATCAATAACAAAATGATCTTAGGGAAGCTTCCATATATTTGGAAATTAAACAAAATACTTCCAAATGATCCATGGGTTAAAAAAATACTCACAAGAGAAATCAGACAATATTTTGAACTAAATTATAATTTTTAAAAACCCACACATCAAAATTTGTGAGATGCAGCTACAACGATTCTTAGAGGAAAATTTGTAGATTAAAATGCTTGCAATGAACGGAAAGAAAAATTAGAAATCAATCACTTCCTGGCTCAATACATTATTAGTTTTTAATCATTATTAATGGCATCTCCATAGGAAGTGTGGTGAACACAGTATAGACAAATGTACGAAGAATTTATACCTGTGCGGTAGGGTCATGTTACCTACAGTATTCATTATCAATGATGGTTCTTACACTTGGCAAGGAGTTTCATTAGTGTAGATTCCATCTCACGGTGAAGGAAAAAGCAAAGATTTTTTGCCACTTAAAGGCCTGAAACTCTCTTCTTATCTGCCACTTACTGCAGGTGTGGCTATCTCTCGGTTTCCATTTTCTCATCTGAAAAGACAGAATGATATCTGCTTTGTGTTATCACGAAGTTGCTCTGGAAAGTGAAACTCTACTTAAGAAATGATCTTTAAAATGCTAAGTGCCAAAAAAAAATGTTAAGGCTATTAGCATTATCAAAGAACGGAACTAGAAAATATTCCTGCCTCTGCCCTTTATTTATTGTTTGTTTCACTGACACTATCATTCTCTCTGATTTTTAAATATGTCCTTGAACTCAACAAAGATTGATGTTAAAGATCTTCTATGGAAATTATTGCAAAATTAGTCCAGAAAAGAAACGATCTGACAACTACAGCGTTGGTAGTTTGGAACATTTTTATGGCCTGTGATACCCGTTAAGTTCTGTTCTCATGCCTGGGTGTCAGCCAGGGTCTCCATCATCTGAAGTCACTGAGCCCATCAGCCTCAGCTCATTTCGCAAAGCTCTAAAACCTCTGGGCTCTCTTATGTACCCTCTGCCCTGAATGCTTTTCAGAATTTTTTTTTAACCCGAAAAAGTTATTATGACTCCATTTATTTCTAGTTCAGGCACCATTTTCCTCAGGAAGCCTTACCTGAATCTCCTCAATATCTAAGGACCCATCCTTCCCCCTCCCACAGGAACTTGCAGGTAATGCTGTTTTACAGCCCCTGACATTGTGCTGTATTATCTGTGCAGGAGTCTGCCTCCTCTACCAGACTCGGTTCCACAGGGGGAGGACCATATTTCATTCATTTTCGTATCCTTAGGGTGTAGTAGAGTGCCTAGTGCATATTAAAGACTCAATAAATATCCGCTGAATTTTTAACAATTGAATTGAATTGAATCGCTTATACTCATGAATCTATTCAAAGTGTCACAGCAAGAAGCAAAGTTCTAAAAAAGCCAGTTGGAAGTTATGGAATATTCAGAGATTTTTAAAAAATGTGGTTTCCACTAACTATTAAAACTATTAAAACAGACATAAATAAAAACTCAGGTGCATTTTTCTTGAAATATGGAATGTGGACATCTGTGTTTATGGGGTTAAAATAAGAAATTTGGAAGAGATTCTTCATTAAATGAAGAGTCTCTGTTTTACAAAATGAGCCATAGATTGCTTTGAATAATGATCTGCTTGTGGTCATTAAATTGACAAAAAAGAGGTTTAAAATGCCTGTTTGGCAGGAGCAGGCGATGCACACACAGTCAGGTATATCTGTATCTTACTGGAATGTGTTGGGCCTACCTGCAAGATTTTCCTTACACTTTACAAGAAACACAGGGTGTAATATTTCAGAGAGATTATAGATTATTCCAACTAAAACTTTCAAGTCCTAAGTCCTGAGTAGGGTGGGCCTTAGGGCTGGTGGATACTGTACCTCCATAAATGTTTTCCCCACTCTGCCACCCTTTGAGTCATTTCCTCTTCAGACTGGTACAAAGCTGGCTGTGTCAGCACGGTTATGGGGAGTCACGGTTATGGGTGAGGAAGAAAGAGCCTCCTCTCTCTTTTTCTGGAGTCCCCCTAGCAGCCTTTCCTCATATCTCCTTGTCCAGAGTTGGATCACATTTCTATTCCTGAATCAATTCCTGGCCAAAGTACAGAATTAGCCACATTCCACTGAGGTTGACTTAGAGTTGAGGTTCATGTTTGTAGGAGGAAAGGTGAATATTTAGACAAAATTAGATTCTGCTAAAAAAAAAGGAAGAAGAGGGCACCAGTATTATACACCCAAGATCGCATGCAGGTTTCTGACCTCAGTGAAAGTGTGCTTTCAGTGGACGGAGCTCTGCGACACGCTGTCTGACAGCCCCGCATGTCTCAGCCAAAGGAGGCATCCAGAGCAGTTACTGAGACCGCTTTCTGGGTGACATCACAGTGTATCACATCATCATTAAGACACAGATTACGGAAAGGCTTATGCAGAGACCTAACTTTACAGTAAAATGCCTCCTAAAGAGGCGTGGTATTTCAGCGAAGGGCCTTTACAAAAAAGGAAATTTCTCAGATACCCAGTTGAGTGGACCGTGCACAGGGAAACCAAGTCCACACCTGATGCATGCACTGTTCTGAAGTTTTAAAATGCCTGCTTTTGGTTGTGTGGCCCTTTTGCTTCAGACGAGGATAGGAAGAGAAGAAATGTGTTTTTATGAGTGTGCTTGTCTTTCTGCCTTTGGTATAAATGGAACATTTCAAGAAATGCTATCTTTTTAAATGCTTAACAATCAAATTACTGTAGTTGCACCCTGAGACAGAGATGATATCTTCAAAAACCTGCAACAATTCTAGAAGATTATTCAAACTTAAGGCTTTTTTAGTATATTTTTCCAGCACTAATCTATTTAAACTCTTCTTGGAGCCATAATGTATAGTTCTTGTTTTTCCAGTATAGTACTTGAGCATAATAGTATGGTTGGATATTTCATTCTATCGTATCTATTATGCTACAAAGTGATAGGAATATTTAATGCCAGACTAGTTTCTTCACGAATAATACTTGGGGAAAAATTTCACTCCTTTCACTGGCAGCTTATATTAATGCTCTTCACCTTGAATGCCAAATATAGAAGAAAAAGAAACCCCAGAAGAGAGACACTCTTCTTCTTTTTTTTTTAGGGGACATATTTTTGCTCCATAATTTTTCTTGGTTAGATGGTTTTCAGTTCTTCTCTTCTCCATCTTTCTTTCTTGTTTACTCCAGGAATGCAAACTTGACCTTGACTTTAAGGTCAAAGCATTTTTAGATTGTGCAGTCAGCAGAGAATAGAAAAAAATCAATGTGAAACATATTAGAGAAGAATAAGGGTAAGAGGAAAGTAGAAGTGCTGGGAAGTCATGCAGGAATTGAAAACAACAGTCAGAATAATAGGTGATACCGTCAGAATATACTACATGGAGATTTTTGTGGTTTCTTTTTCTTTTGCCTCCCTTTTCTTACACAGAGGTGGGTGAAAATTATGGTAATTTAAAGCCTAAATCATTTCCAAAGCATTTTCAGGGACTAAAAATTACTTTGACATGTAGAAGTGAGATGTGTTTAATTTTTTCCACCAGAAATCCATTTTTTTCTGTTTCTATTGAAGGTAGAGGAAGTGACTAGTCTACATGGCTGATATGGCAAACAAATTTAGGAGTGTTTTTGAAGCACTGTGGCCAAAAGCTGCACTACATTTTTTGAGGCTTTTTATCAGTGTAGCAAATAAATTGAATTTTAAATGAAAACATATTTTGATTTTATGAAGATGCACACCTCATGTCAATGCTGAAAAGGGTTGAATAGAATTACAGTGAAAATTTTGATCATAAATCTATCCATGGTGCCTAGTTGTTTCTAGGATTCAGCCATAGACTTTGGAAAGAAAGGAAGGAAAAAAGTTAGATCAATTGTCATTTGAAACATAGGTTATCTTCTTATTTCCTCTTTGTGTATCATTGGAGTAAAGAACAAATTAGGTATAAAGGAAAAAATCCCACTCTTTGTTGAAGCTTAATATTTACTAAAACTTACTAGAGTATAATCAGAGAAAATTTCAGGATGATCAGCAAAAATTTTAACCTTTATATGTCAGATGTATATATATCCTCTACATATATGCAAACATGAAAAGACAGGTTTTTAATCATATTGCCACATAGAAATGGAGTTTGTCTGATTTAAAGTAATTATTAAGCCAAAACAAGCTTTATTGGATTATCTGGGAAGTAGAAAATGTTTTCTCAAAAAGAACCTAGTGTTAAATATATGACAACTTCTCTAAACTCTAAATTAAATATATGTTACACTTGAGATAGAAAGAACTGTTCTATAACTCAGATTACTAGACATTAACTGTTAGAGGTGATTATGTCTAAGATAAAGACTTTACTATCTAATATTATTCAAAGCTCGTTACTTTTGCACTGACCTCACATACTTAAATTTTATAAATGCTCAGGAATTCATGGAGAACAGACCTCTGGGTAGAGTCATTGATAACCATGAGTAACAATTACTGGCAGAAATGAGTATTGATGGTTTTGCCTGTATCACGGTAGAAAGTGAAGAAAATTGAAAAGCTCCTCCCAACCCCCCACCTTGGAAGCACTTGAGATGATCCCCTGGAAAAGGAGAAATCTATATCAGGGGCTGAGTAGGGGAGGACACAGGATGGCCAGTACTTTGATCAGTACCGTCGGTTCAAAGACTGTTTCTACTAGTCTTACCTCACATCTCTACCTCACTTCAAATTTGACAGATTCCCTTAAAGGATCAAAAAATACAGGGACTTCTAAGCTGAGTCAAATATATGCATTTTAATTCATGAAAAATCAGCAGGGCAACAAGAAAAATTCTCTCCTCTAACATTGATTTTCCTCATATTTATTATTTTTAGTCTGAACACTCCAGGCAAAAATTCACTTGGCTTCAACTAATTTGCAAATACCATCATTCACTGCTGGTTTGCTACCCATTTCTCAAATCTCAATTAAATGTGATGACAGTTTACTTGCTAGAAACACACAGAAAGGTCTTTTCCCAACCAGAGGTCTTCACTTATTTCCTGCTAGTGGACTTGGCAAGTGGAGTCAAAACATTCATTACTGAGGCTGAGTTTTAATTTAGTAGGTTATCACCAGAGTCAGCTAAATATTATAAAATCCTTTACAAATGTAGACTGCCACAGAAATGTACAGTAGCAGCTGAGAACAATACATAGATTATGGAAACTTTTACAATAGAGTTTTGAGAGGGAATTTTAGATTCCTACCCATGAAAAGCTTGTATAACCTTCTGAGGCACTCCTAGGGTGAACTGAAAAGTGTCTTCTCTCTGCAACTATTTTTTATATTAAAAACCAAAAATAACAACAATAAAAATGACTCTGCAAGTCTTGGTGCTCTGGCTCGTTCCCTGCAAAACTAAAAGCAAGGCATGATAAGAGACTGAGTTTTGGCTGAAGAAATGCCACTGGAAGGGAAATGAGAAAGTTTTTCTCATTTTTCCCCTTATTTCTTCTACATGGGTAATTTAATATGTAAAACGCTTAAATATAGAATTTAATATAAATATAATAAAATATAAAATTTGAGTGGATTGCTTTGAGAGTATGGACTTGAACAAATTATGGAATGTTAGAAATACACCTGCGTGAAAAATGAGTACCCACTTCATATTAATAGGTTTTGAGTAAATGGAAAGGAAGGAAACTACAAAGGAAGAAACAAACTATCAGGAGTCTTTAACAGAGATTAACTGGTCAACCCTCCTCATTATAGCTGAAGAACTGAAGTTCAAGTGGTTGAAAGACTAGCCCAGCTCATGCAGTGGGCAGCTGGCAGCCAGGCTCTGTGACTTCTTTACCTCATCACTGTCAGTAGTTTTTGGGACTGAGTTCATCATCTGATAACAAGAACCACTCTACCTTTCCAGGGGTTATTGATCAAAGGTAATAGAGGTTTTCAGAATTCCTTTAAAATTTTAATTCATGGTGCAGCTCCTTGCATGTGGCAGGCACTCCGTACATGTCGGAGGAACAGAATTTGTCTGATAGCAGTGCTGAGGATTGTCTCTGATTCACTCCTCAAAGCTCAGGTGCTCACCCCACCTCTTTAATCAAGCTTGTGCAATCAGCACCTCTGACCTGCATTTCCTGGTGGGTGAATCACCTGCGCAATGGGAGAAGAGACAGGCGGCCTCCACCTGGTGCTAGGATGGGGGCAACTTTTTCTTTTGTTCAGAAAGTAAGAAGCACTCAGCCTGACCCTGATGTGAACCTCTCACTGCAGTATTGAGGAGCCAAGCTGTCTCTGCCAATCTAGCTGTTTCTGGCAACCTTCATCTTATCTGTTTTTCTCTCCAGGACAGAGAGTCAGTTGGAAGGTGTTTCCCCTCCATAGCATCTCCCAGTCCTCGCAGAGCACTGGGGGCAGACCGGATGGTGAGTGATGCCCCAGAGCCCTGATGGCCCTGTAGCCCGAGTGGCTTCCTGCCTGGCCTGGGTGTGTTGTTTTGGTGGCCTGACTTCTACAGGAATACTTCTAGAGGAGAAGCAGGAATGGGCAATTGGCTCTGTGAATGAGGAAGAAGGAAAAGAGAATACTAAAAACTCACTTAATACTGAAAAGTTTTGGGGGGTCTTTGTTTTGGCTGACCTTGCAGATGGATCATGTTGTTTGCTGACTTGAAAAAAAAAGGCTGCCATGGCTTTCTTTATCCAATAAGCACATTACTGTGTTTGGTTCCTTGCATTTACACATTTTGGCTGAGATTTAAGAAAGAGAATGCTTTAACCAGCATGGAGTGATGACAAGTAGGTAGGACTTCTTGTGGTTCCACCCACTCTCTGCCTGCCCTTGTTTATTTCCTCCTCTTTATCTTTCTCCTCTCCATCCTCCTTCGAATGACTGCTCTGCTCCAAGCACCAGCCACCATGAAATGTTCTTGGTACCCATCTGCAGAGAGAAGGGGAAGGAGAAATAAGGTTAGAAGATGGGGAAAACAAAGGACAGGGGAAGTCAGCATCCCAGGCTGCTGTGGACAAGTTAATCCAGGGGCATCTGCTGGTATGGCAGTCTTGCCTTTCCCCAACTAGTGCTCCAACTTTAACATCATGGTTTATCAGTCAGTATTCATGGTCTCCTAAAACAAGTGATCAGTGCATTGGGGCTCAGTGAGTGAATAACACACAGAGATTCTTCATTTGAGGAACTATATGGCCACTGAAGTTACATGAGTTGTATGATGTAGGTCAAATCTCTTGGTGTCTTTGAACTTTGGTTTCTTCATCTATTAGATAGGGGTAATGCCAGCCTCATAGAGTGCTAAGAAAGAAGTGAGATGGTTTATGAGACCACAAAGCATGATGCCAGTCAAAGATATATAATGATTTATAATTTTATCTTACAGAAGAATTTATAAACTTCATGTTCTTAGGTTTTCCAGCATGTAGGTATAGGTGATTTCACATTTAGAGTTAAACTTGAATTTTGTAGTGGATAAAGACAAATTGTGCTGGCCATGAGCTGAACTCACTCAAACAGGTATGCTATTCCCTGCAGAGTCTACCCCAGAGGGACTTTGGTTCCTCATGTGCCCTCATAGACCCAGTCCCGGGCTCCCCTTTCTACGGATCCGTACTGCTCTCCTGGCAGTCTCTCCCCACCTGAGGACTCAGTCCTTACCCAGCAGCCTGCACCTAAAGCCCTCTGTGCTCATGGCTCACTAGGTGGCGGTCTTCTGGAAAGTGAGAGGGGAACAGCTTCTGGTTTTACTGTTTTATCCAAATTAAAGGGATACCTCTCCAGTGAGCAGGGAGCATGGTATCATTCATACATAGCACTGGGGGTGAGGTGTTAGGGGCAGCACTAGAACTGGCTCTTGTGCCAGGATCCCCTCCCACTCAACGCTCAGTCCCATGGCTGAGACAGGCTTATCATACCTGTCTCATTCCTTTCTGAACACTTTTCCTCAGAGATGCTGCCAAATCTTGCTGGCACTCTGGCTCCCTGTGTCTCTCTACATTTCTGTGCATTTCTGCATGAGTTTGGTCCCCATTTGGAAATACGCTTTGAAATTGTTTTGGAGATTTTTCATGTACCATGTAAATCACCAGGTGGATATCAGCTTAATGGACTGGAGTTTCTTCTCAAAGTAAATGCCAGATATATCTGGATCTGGATTCCAGGATGGTGGGAACTGTCTTCTCTGACCTCAGTCACATGCATTATTTTGAAACCTCCTCTGAATTGCATCATAATGAGCCTTTTGTGGTTAAAATAATAGACCTCTTTCAACTAATGCTTTGGAGAAATATATGTCTTCTATTTGTCTAAGATCCATATACCTAGGAGTCATTTTACATTTAAGGTGATGAAGGCTTAACATAGAGAATATGTGAGAGCTTAATACTCCTTTATGTTGCTGAGGAAGTAAAAAAATGGAGCCAGATTTCTAGTTAATAAATTATGAAAATTGGTTCCTTATGAAATAGGATTCATGCTGTTTCAAGTGAATTTTTGTTATTGGCAGAGCTTTTATTTTCATGTGTCTTCTAACATGAGTTCAGCAACACATAAACTGTTTTTACTATTTACCTTGAAACTGTAAATAGTTCATTCACTCAGTCATGTCCATGTTATTCAATGTTAGCACCATGTACAGTGGTAAACAGAGACTACCCATTAGAAACTTAAAATCTATACCTAAAGAATAATTTATGAATCTAGTCACTCAGCCAGCATATATTTATTGAGTGTTTATTATGTGCTAGGTGCTGGGGTGACATGAAAATGAACAAGATGTAGATCCCGCCTTGAGGGGTAGTAGGTGATTTCCTCAGTGCGCTGTATTAGTGGTATCATAACATCCAGGAGTCAGCCAGGAGTTATACTGATCATAAATCGATAACCTCATTTCAAGGCTCAAACACAGAGATGGCAAATAAAGCACAGGCCTGCCTTGGGCAGTATTGACTGAAGCAACAAATGACTTATAATAGCAGCAGGCAATGAATAATTTTGCTACCAAGAGTGAAAGAAAACTCTCCCTTCTCTCAATCCCTTTCATTTAAATAGCACTTGAATTCTTAAAAACTCACGAAGTTTATATTAATGCACCCTCATGAAGGCTTTGTTTGGCTGAGAGGGTCAAGGGCTGGAAAATGTCATCTTGGGTAACAGAGTAGATTATGAGGGAGCAATTGTCTCTCACTTGCAGCAGCATAGATGATTAATCTGGTTTGCCATTCCCTCCTTATTATTTGTCATAGTTGCTGGACAATTGTCTTGATCACTGATTGGCAGTGGCTGTGGAACGCTGCGGATGGCTTGTCGAAACATACACAGAGACAACCAGGTCCTGTGGGGAAATAGGGATGGAAGGGCTACTCTCTCTAGTGAAGAGTGCCACGGCCACCCTCCCTAGGGGAGAGCACCTTGTTCTCCTGCCCAAGCAGGCTTTTATTGGGTTCGTTTGCATGATAATTCAGGTAAAGCTCATTACTCATTGCCAGGCAGTAAGGATCAAACAATAGGTAACAAGGAAGTCTGAGGGCCTATTTTGAGTCAGGGTCAAAGAGCTATAAAAAACTTTAAGGAACAAACTTACTTCTTCCTTGGACCCTTATCATTCAGCTGAGAGCATTCTAAACAAAGCAGGTTTCACAGGATTTTACATATTCTTTTTTAGGCCCGATCACCCAGGAAACCCGCCCTTTCCGGCACAGGGCTGCACCACCCTGTCATTGTTTCAGGCTTAGGCGGAGCAAGGGAAGTAAGGCAGCCAAGAGATTAGGAGATTTTCTTGCAGACAATGAGGACTCAGGCTTTGTCAAAGCTGAGGGGCAAGGGTCTATCACCCCCTTTTGCTCTACCCCTCAAAGCCCTTCCTTGGGGGCCTTCCAAGTGATCCTGCCTGTCTTAGATCATTCCCCCTTTGGGGAATCTTACCCATCATTGGCTAACTGACCAAGCATTGGGGGCCAGGCAAGTTGAAGTAAAAGGTGCAGAAGCAGCGCTCCTGCCAGGGAGATAAGCTTTTGTCTCCTTTCTGGCTTATGGTCCAAGGTTGTCCCCTCAGCCTTAGCCTTGGCGGGGGTTACAGCTTCTGATACCAGGCAGGGTGGTTCCCAACAGACAATACTGGAAGCTAATATTTCAATACTACCGTACTGATCTTTTAAGGACTTGGGAGACCCAGAATCGTTGAGACAGTTAGCAAAGTGCCTAGTTCCACCCTTGTCAAGTACTCAAGTTGTAACCTTCGGCAAGTTACTGAACCTTGGAGTGCCTCAATTTCCTCATTACTAATACAGATCATAATAATAGTATTACCTCTTAAGGTTGTTGTTAAGATTAATTGAGGGTGTTAAGTTCTTAATATAGTGCTTGCTCATGGTAAGTGCTATGTTAGCTACCATTGTGTCCCAGTTGTTTGTTTTTAATGTCTTTTTTTATTGTTCTTCAGTTACAGTTGTCCCACCTTTTTCTTCATTGCTCTCACCTGCCCTGTCCCCCCAGTTCTTAAAATACAGAGATAATCTCAAAGACAATTATTGTCTACACTGTCATCCTAGTTTTCCCCTATAAAGCCACTAGCTAAGTATGGAAGTGTGTAGTAGTGAGATCAGATGATTCCATGGTAAGTAAAAGATATTTCTTAAGCACAATCAAAACTATGAATAATCTATAAGGTAATTAAAATTGTGATTTAGTAGTAACAATTTAAGCATATTTATCAGAAAATCTGGGAGTGATATTTAATCAAGAATTAATTTGAATCAAAAATCTTGGATTTGATATTTGTTATTATTAGTTTATATTTACTGCATGTGTGCATCTATTTACATTCTGGAATATCTGTTTGACCTGAAAATAATTGAAGACAACTTACAAAGATGCATATCATCTAGCAAGATAATACTAAACTGAAATTAGTAGGAAAGATTACATAAAGTGAAAATTAAGCTAGAAAAGAAGACAGACCGTTGTATATGAAATTGTACCTGAAATTCCATGAACTGTCTGGAAGTGCTTCACCAAGTCGGCTCTGAGATGTCTAGGGGACAACTTTAAGAGAAAAAAATGGAAGCAATAATACAATTCATTAAAATAATTTTCTAAAACAAACTAGTTGCCCAGGAAAAGGATAAACATTACTGAGACTATGATAAGGGTAATTTCTTTCATGTTACACAGTTTTAATATTCATCCAAAACTTAGAGTATGGTCCTTAATAGATTCATATGGTAACTGGTTACTCAGACCCTGCCCCATAGCAATTATTGTGCTATGTGCTACAGAGGACAGAGACATTTAAAACTGTCCCTGCTCTCAAAGAATATGTATCCAGTAGAGAGGATACATTAATAAACTAACTTCCAGGTAGATAGTAATAATGAGAGGTATATGTATGGTGTTAAAAGAGCAATTTAAGTCTCATCGCAATTTATGGACCATTCCAAGGGAAAATATTGTTAGCAAGTATGTTCTTTGTACTTTCTAATATATTAACTATGCTAACTTTAAATCATGGTTTTTAAATACTTAATGATTCTCAAATGTGTATTTTTGAAACCACAGGTATAGTATAATGTATTACTAATTCAGTTCTATTAAAGGTAATTGGGGGTAGAATGGGCATACATACTAGAAACATATGTCTTGATCCAGTATATAGCTTAGAATATGAACTTGCAAACTTAGTGTCAAGCCTCACATTAGTCCTCCATCTGAAATTGTCAAAACTTGGTTCTAGAGCTTTCAGAAAGAGCACAGCAAAAATTTAGTCTTTTCCTAAAAGCGTGAGCATTCATTCTATGCACCTATTCAACATTATTTGACATTCCTTATAATATTGGAGTAGTACTGGGCATGGAATTACAACAAAAGTGAAATGTGGTTCTTCTCCTGAAGGGAAAGAGCTCATTGTTTAGGCAGGAGAGAGATGTATAAACAAATAGGAACAGCAGCGTGACAAGTGCCACCAGACACATATAGGAAATGACAAGCTCTGCCTAGCAGTGTAGAGAAAAAGTCACTCTAGGCAGCCATTTAAGCTTCTTCCTGAAAGATGAGTGTTTTGCCAAGTGGAAATTAGATGATAGGGATGAAATTCATCCCCAGTAGAGAAGGTGTTCTCAGAGCGCATCTAAACCTATCAATGTAATGTTTCCTAAGTACCTATCAAAGATTCAGTGGGGGGTAGGTGGGGTGGGAATTATAAGGAGATAGAAAACTTGTTATTAGTCCTCAGAATACCTACTTGTAATGAGTAGATTAAATCTTCCACACACTTTCAACAGTGATTAAGAGGTCATGACTATAGGTCCTAAATGGTGTGTTACAACGTAAAATCTGAGCATTAAAGAACATAATTATGCAATTTAGAGGGACCAGAGCAAGCCTCCCAGATGGGGTGAGGCCTAATGTGTTCCTTAAAAACCAGGATGGGTTTGGATAGTGGGGGAGAGCGTGGTGCAACAGTTCAGCCATAAACATTTATTGGGTGCTTACCATGTGTCAAGTTCATGACTAAGGAAGCAGTATCGGGCTCAGAAGAAAACTCGGATTGCAGATGTGTAGATCCATGAGAAAACCTGGTTGGACCAGTGAGTTGGGGTGTGAACGGTTGTGAAAAGAGTGTGGAGGGAATCAGGTAGGGCCAGAACACTCTAGCTGGACAAAAGGGTGTTCTGAAGCTCAGTGGCGTTGGTACTTGGAATTTATGAAAATAGGGAGTCACTGAAGGTTGGTGAGTATGGAAGGAAGCTGGTGAGAGTAGTGCATAAAGAAAATTAGTTTTCCATGTGAAATGTGATACCAAAGGGGATCGCAGAGACCCTTCTCTCACCAGTTTTCCCAATTCCCTTCCCACTGCCATCTTTCAACAGAAGAATAAATCAAAGCCTAAAGAGGTTATGTGAATGTTTAAGCCTGAGCACAGCAATCTTGTCTCCATTTCAGTCTCCTTCTCCCTATCCCAGCAGTATGTGTGCTCTACAGGCCAGGTGGCTGGACGGGAAAGGGCAGAGGAGCCTGAGTCAGCCCAGTATCCCTGCCTGGGACCACCCAGGCTGAATGTGGGAGGGAAGAAGATGGGAAGTGGGGCTTAGCTCAGCCCAGTTTACAGCCATAGAATCAGAACGATAGAGCCTGAAGGACAGCTAAACCAAACTTAGCCCCATCCTATTGCTTTATAGAGAGGAGAAAGTTGAGGGCCTGGTGGGAAAGTGAGTCGCACAAGGTGACAATCCAAAGGCGGAACCAAGGCCTGACTAAACCCAGCTGTCTTCCCCCCACCAAATCCCCTTGTTCCTTCAGACCCAGTGCTTGTGTTGATAGACTGTTCTCTGGTTCCAGGTCCTTCGGTCTCTCTGTCAAGAAAAGTCATTATTATCTGGAACCAGGATGAACTTGGCACTTCTCTCACTCAGTTCCCTGGTGTGTGTGTGTTCATGTGTGTGTAGTGACCTGGGAGAAGAAAGCTAAAGAAGGCATGTAGGAGACAGCCCCAGAATGTGTTTGCATCTCCATCCCCCAAAGATCCACAGTTCTTCCATTCTTCTCCCCTTTCCTCTCCTCCAGCAGGAGAGCAGTGTCTCTGGAAAGGGTAGGGAATGACCAAAGGAGAGGAGCATTGCTGGACAGCATGAAAAGTGCAGACCAGTGAGAAAATCAAAAGAGGCCCTTCTTCACACCCTTGCGCTCAGTGCAGTGCTCCCTCTGAGCATGACTGCGTGTGTGTAGGGCAGTGCAGGGGTGGGGATCATTAACATTTCTCCTCTCTTGCCCTCTGGAAGCCATGCTATTTCCAGGAAACATGGGGGCAGGGGCAGGGATTAGCTACTTTTGGGGCTGCTGGGGAAGATAATTTCCAATGGCACCAGGTTGAGAGGACTGGAGCTGAATCACCAAAGCCCTGCCTGTGCCTTCAGCAGGGAGGGGACATTCCTGCGGGTCATGTCTGTGACAGACAGCCTGTGTGAGAGGTGACTGAGTGAGGAGGATGCAGTTAGGAAAAGCAAGGGCATAAAATGGAAGATGTTTAAGAAATTCAAACATGAGAACATTTGTAAATAGTGTTAAAGGCAATAAGGGACAGGTATTTAAATTTGATCATTTATAAAAGTAAACAGGCCCTTACATTAACAAGATTGTTCTGGGCAGTGTCTCCACTGCCCTCAGGGGATGTGGCTTACACCTTTGACTGTGGCTTGAATAATTGACACTCACATTTTAGCCTTAAGTGATCAAATGAGGCTTTGAAAACAACTGGCTTCTCAATAGCTAGGAGTGAATCATAAAATTATTTTCTAGTATAAATAATAAATGGTTTAAAAAATTAAATTACCTTGCCCTAACTTTGGTTGTCTTTATAAATCATTTTTGCTGTGTGAAATGCATACTTAAGACCATTCAGCTACTTACATGCTAATATACATTTATTATTAATACACACAATGTTTTTTCTCATTTAAGGGTATAGGTGTGTGTTTATAATAAAGAGAGTGAATATCCCTGAACTCCATTCACATAACTGCACAATACTTTTTCATTCATTTAAGCTGAGTTGGGATTTATCTATATGGCTTTTGTGATTATATTTGGGAAAGACTAAGTAGCAGAAATATTATAACAGAGACAATGGTATTAACATATCCAGATCTGTAACTTAGCCCTTACTGCTTTACACATGTAATTAGGTTGTTTCCATGGTAATGATCTAATTATGGGCTTCTCCTTGGCCTTGTGTAATCACATTTGCTGCATTTTGGCAGAGATGTTTTCCTTATTTAGTTGAACTGCAACACTCGACAAGATGTTCTCTCTTAAGATGAATAATGATTTTTCTTAGGAGAGAAAAGAAAAAAATGGAACAACACCATCAACGGTGATTTGGGAAGGATTATAGATATTTGACAAAGTATGCCAGTATTAAAATATCTGTTATTCTTGAAAGCATGATCTATTTTTATCTTTTGTGTTTGTGTCATCACTGATGGAACTCATAGGAGGTTCTCATTTTAAAAAACCACATGTGCTGTTTAAATATATTACTTCCATGGGGCCTGAGAACCTGAAGGAAATATTAGGTCAAGAAAGAGAAAGCTCTGGAGAGCTTGGCAGAAAGAGAACTGGAGACTGTATTCAGTGAGAATATTACATTGCAATTGACAAGGCTATTCATGAAAAGGTATTTGATTATGGTTGCCATGGCAATAGAAAACACCTGAAAAAATCAATTAAGGCTTATTCAGCAGGGAACCAAATGCAGTTCTTTATGTACATGTGGAAAAAGACAGGAGGAGGTGTAAATACTTGAGGGAAAGACAGCTTTATTGTCATGTGGCCCTGTCAGAAAAAATCTGGAATACTACAAGAATAAAAGTTTAACTCTTTTATATGTATGAAATGCTACTGTGCTATAAAGCATTTTATTTGAGAGTCTTTATAGCAGGAATAATGCATACACAGGATGGCACAGGCTGCTTATTCTGAGGGTTAGCAAGAAAGTTTATGGACTCCATTGGGACACTGAGTACCGGTCCCCAGCAGCTAGGAACAGACAGGGCTCTTCTGTTACTATTATAGATGTGACTGCAAATCCAAAATTTGGAAGGTAGAGCTCCAAGGACCCAGCACATTGAAACTGCATTTTGCAGGGAACAGAGGGGACAGATGTAGTATTTTTGTAATCTAATTGATAAAAGGGCATAGTTACAGCATGATGCTTAGTAATAATTAAAATGATAAAAGATTTTGTGTTTATAGCAAACCAACCTTTATAAAAACCATATGGTTTGATCTTAGACTCATAGAGTATTATTTTCCTAAGGAGGAAATGGTATTAATAAGATAATTAGTTGTGATTTAAGATGCTAATAGTAATGTTTATTTCCTTCTTTAAATATATTCATTTAGTGAAACTATGCTTATTTATTATGTGTAATGCACCAGGCACAGTACAAGGTACTGGGAATAACAATGAATCAGATAGACATGATTGATACTCTCAAGTTATTTTGTGCATAAAAGGGGAAAGAAAGGGGAATTTCTGCTCTGGGCTATGCAGTATAATGTAGGGAGTCATTGTGTGAAATGAGAGCTTAGAGGATGGGACCTGTCGGGGGTCCAGCGGTGGGAACAGGGCGCAGAGACAGCATGGAACTCAGACCAGGCATCACAGAACAACTTCAAGTCTGACAGGGGCTGGGAGCCTGGTATGAGAGGATGATGAGAGATGGGGCTGGAGTGCAAGCAGGGCCCAGAGCACCAAGGCATATTTGTAAATTGTGCTCACGAGCGTGGCCCCTTAGCACAGTCAGAATCCATTAAAAGGTTTCAAGCAAGGGAACAACATGGTCTCATTTGTGATACCTACTGCTGTTACCTTTGGCACCCAGTGTTGAAGTAGTGATTTTCAAAGTGTCGATTCAACAATTTACCGTACATTGTGAAGTACTATTTAGAGTGCTAACAAATAGGGCTTTAACAGTGTGGTCTTAGGTGGGCCACTTTCCCTCTCTAGTACCCTGTGTTATCTTCTACAAGGGCCCCTGGCTCCATTGCTCCAAAATTATGTGGTTTGCTTTTGGTTTGTAGACAGATGTGCTTACAGTGCGACTACATGTGCATGCACCAGTGAATTATCTTTGATTACCCAGAGCTCTGTCCTGTCCATGAACCAGCTGATCTAAAACTCTTTAAACACATTTTCTCCTACCATGAGGCCCTGCCAGCAGGGTGCTGGTACCTGTCACAGAGAAGGATGTGGGTTTGCATGAGTCACTGTGTGTGAGAGTGAATGACAGTTTGAAGAAGTGGTCATAAAGCATTGGAAGCATGGCAGTGAACGGCTTTCGCAGTCTCTGCTCTTTTTTGATCACACCAAGGACAGTTTTTTATTGAGTACCATAGAGCATGAGGCAGTGCTTTAAGTACTTTAAGGCCACAGTCAAAATAAACAAGCCCTACTCTGTTTGGGGGACAAATCTACTAAACATGTAGAGAGGAGAAATATACCTGTTGTAAGTCAGAAATATGCCTTGAAGGGAGAAGGGAGGTCAGAGATCTGCTAGTTGGTTATAGAGTAAACTTTCTCGTAAGGGTTTGCTGGAGAATGTAGACCTAAAATTCAGTTTTCTCCTAAGGCAGGGAATGGAAATATAATAATATATTCCGCTGAATGATTGTGCTTAGTTTATTATAAGCACCAATAATACTAAGTTAAAGGACTTTGTGTTTAATGTTGATGCACAGGTAATGTTTTGTACTGAAGAAAGGTTACCATACATTCATTCAATGTGTTTACTGAGTACCTAACATTTGTTGGTATAATTAGATGAAAAAAACTCTCATTCAGAAGTTCATTTTATGGAGACGGAAGGAGACTAGACTTTGGATGGTAAGCATACAATGCAATGTGGTGGTGATTTGTAGAATTTTACACTTGAAACATATACAATTTTATTGACCAATATAACCCCAATAAATTCAATAAAAATAAAATTTATAGGTAATTTTTTAAGAAGTTCATTTTAAAATGCAAAGTTAATTACAAGATAGATAATATAAGAAGCACAGTGATGAAGCATGTTGGAGGGAACTCAGATGAAGGTGTTAGGCCTAACTTTGTCGCTGAGGCAGGAGGTACTTAGCAGTCAGATCATTATCTGTGTCTCCAGAATTCTTACTAGTTCGAATCTAATTCTAGTAAAATTATGCAATATAAAAGCCTTGGAGTACCCAAGAGAATTCAAAAATTAAGGGAAAATGAAATATTTAGAACACCTTGAAACTGATTGCATTGTTTTGATCTCTAAAAATGAAGGTCAGATGACCTAACTGGTCTTGTTCATCCATCCATTCATTCATTCAACACATATTTGAGCCTCTGTGTTTCAGGCACTATTCCAGATTGGGATTGCAGAGATAAACAAAGTGGACAAAGTCTTTCTTGAATGCCATGGATCTTAATTTACAGAGGATTCAATGACAAGAACTCGACCTGCTCTGCTATGTGAAAAGGCCATCTTAAATTGCTCCATTTAAAATCAGGCTTCTGGATGTGGATCTCAGAACAGAAAAAGATGTTGGTGGGAAACAAAATCTGAGTAAAATCTGTACTTTAATAAATATTATTGTACCAATGTTTTGATAGTTGTACTATCATTATGCAGACTGTTAACATCGGGGAAGCTAGGTGAAGGGCCTAAGAGAACTCTCTAGACTCCTTTTGTAACTTCTATAAGTATAAAATTATTTCAAAACAAAATGAAACTAAAGCTAAACAAACAAAAAAGACCTGGGCCTCAGTTGTCTCTGCCTTCTGTTTCCTCTGTTTTTCATGCTGTCTCTAACTTTCTGCTCTGTTATTCCAGTGAATGTCACTGGGTGAGGAAGAAGAGAATGGATGTGGGTCAGAGTGTCATTGGACTCTTATTTGCCGCATTATCTGTCCGTTCCATGTTTTTAGGTGTCAAAGGCTGTCCTCCTGAGCACCTGTGCTACACAATGATCAGAACCAGTGGTTACTATCTTAGTCTTGGCCAATGGCAAGAATTCCAAGGCAGAGGAGTAAAAACTATATAGAAATGATCATTTTGCTATGCCTCCTGGGACTTCGGTTGTGGGTTTAAATGTTGCTCCTTGTTTTGTGTCTGGATCTAAAGATGCTGGAGTTGGAAGAGTTCTTGAGAATCATCTGGTTGAGATCTTCATTTTATAGATAAGGAACTGAGGCCTGGTCAGAAGACGGGATTTATTCAAGATGAGATTCCCAGTTAGTGGTGAAATGTGAATTAGAACCAGCTCTTTTGACTCCTAGTAAGATACTTTTTTCATTTTAAGATGCTTTCTAAATATTTCATATGGCTTAGATTTGAACTAAAAAACTTGGTGCCAAAACTTCAAGGATGACAGTTCATTCTATTATAAACAGACCATCACCATTCAAAATATACCATATTAGAGCCTGATGGGAAGTCTAATAGAGAAAATAATTCTGTAGACAGCAATGTACATGATTGCCAAGAAATACTGGCTGAATTAGATTATTCACTAAAAACCGATCAAAACATTGATTTTGCAATCATCTACATGTCTGGATTGACACCAAAAATAAAAAGTGCCAAAGTAGTACTATTTTTACACAGTTTTGTTACTCAAGGGACTTAAATATAGCTCAAGCATCCAGTTTTAATTTTTTCTTAATGACATGTCAGGTGAGGTCTACATATCTGCAAAGGTCATATGAATTAGGCACCTAGAGTAAATTCTCGCTCAACACCACAAATGCTGTGTTTTAAAGAGAATAGTTGCAAATGAAAACTGACACAGCAGCTATGACTATGGTCCACACTGAATCCCAGTTTTCTTGTCTTTCAGATGAGCTCAGTGATGTGATCAATAAATGCAGATAATTGCAACTAGAATTGCTGTAGAAAAGCTGTGTGTTTCTTTCTTGGCCCACATAATGTCCTCCCAGGTATCATGGCTGCTAGTTCAGTCTCACTGAGATACATATTTCCCCTAATCCAGTGACTGCCCGCTTTGGCAGTGGGGTTCAGCCTCCCCCTCCCCACCGCTGGAACCCACCACCCCGCCTGCTCCTTGGTCGCAGCTGCCTGTGTCCTCGGCAGGGTTTAATCGCTGTCATCAGGGGCTGTTCTGCAGACTGTCATCCTCTTCAGTAGCCATGGTCCTTGAGGAAGCACCTTGCCATCATTATGCACATCTTGTCTTGGATCAAAGCAGTGAGTGATTAAAACATTCATCCAGATCTCTCTCTGATGTGATCCTTCCCACCTGCCTTCTTTCTTCACTGAACATCACCCAAGCCTTCAGCCTCTTTTCCCTCTCCTACCCTTTCTCCAATATTCTTCTCCTCCCTTTTTCCCTTTTCTTTCCTCCAAATATCTCCATAGTGCCTTGTTATGCCTGGAACAGAGTTAAGTCCTGGGAATACAAAGATGAATAGGATGAACTTGGCTTCTCAAGTTTGTACCTCTCTGGTTCCCTGGTGCCTGCCTCTGCCTGCCCCGTGAGGGACCAGCCACCCTTTGCCAGCTCCCCCCTGTTCTCCCCCTCTCTCTGCACACTGTAAACTTCCATTTACAGCAGGCAGTCTCTAAGGTAACATACTGATGGGGAATAACTGTCAAACAGCATGAAGATATTTAATGATGGTTTAAAAAGAGCCTGGGAATAAAGTCATGAGGAATAACTGTCAAACAGCATGAAGATATTTAATGATGGTTTAAAAAGAGCCGGGGAATAAAGTCGTATGAGAAATTTGTTACATATTTAATTTAAGAAAGATTGTTACAGTATCAGGGGAGGGAAGGAAGGAAATATATTGCTCCCCATAAAAATGCAGTAAAAGATAAAGCACAAACAGCCCCTCTGTTATGTTGAAATATTGTCATTCTGTGATTAAACGGAGGCAGCAAGGTGGTTTCTGTTTGGCACTCGTGCCAGGGAGGCGTGGAGGAAGAAAAAGGCATCAAGGCTGTGGGATTGAATCTCTTCTAGGAAATTGAAATGTGAACAAAATACCGTGGTGCCAGGAGTCTGAGGATCTTCAGAGGAGTCCTGGTACTTGGTGAGACAGATGGGCCATGAAATGAACTTACATTTCAGGTCATTTTGACACCTGTCTGTTTTCCTCAGCTTGACAGCAGTAATAGAAAGCAAGGTCACATCTTTTTTTTTCTCTCCAATGTACAAAAACTAATATTATGTTTTCCATCTGGGGAACCTAACAAAAGAACCATCTTGCAAATGAGTCGGCCTGGAGTGCCCAGAGAGCTCGGTCAATTTTTGGCCCTGCGTTTCAGCACATTCCATTAATAGGGTGGACCGTGCTCGTGGGTAAGCCTCCAGAAAGTGGCAGGCATTTCCTAGCCCATCACTCATTTCAGTTACTGAACCTGGGATCAATAAATATTCCATTACTGCATTATTTATGACCAACTATAAACAATTTCCATCATTAAATCTCTGCCTTTTAGTTGTCCCTCATTAGCAAGGGATCAATTTCAGATCCCAGCCTGGGTCATGACCAGAATTACAGAAAAGCAATGAGTGAGAATGTTTATTCATATGCATATTTATATTTTATTTTTAAATAGACACATGAAAAAATCACTTCTGCTTGCAAATATTTTCATAGTGTTTCCGTTCCAGTAGTCACCTCAAGCTTCATTTCAGCTACTGTGATGACAAGGGGAAAACATTGGACAGCACTTAGATGAGGTTGGTTTCTTATCATATTATCTCCATCACTCTAATTGCTGGCTTCATGACCTGTCAAGTAGGTCATTTGCCCCAGTTTCTTCATTTGTAAAATAATTGGATGAGAATATGGGATGCCTAGGTTTCTATATAGGTTCTCCATTCAGTGAATGGAAGAAGATTGTTGAAAGGGGGGGTAGATGACATGTGGGGACAGGATTTAAACAGCATCAGAATTTATACTAGAATGGTGATAATGAAGGTCATTGTGCTAAGCCTGAGTGCGCTCTGGAAGATCACCCAATTGTTTGTGAGTGTTTAGTGATCAGCTCTTTTCTAATATAAGGAACAATTCTACCTGGGAGACCACAAGTAGTATCGGAGTTATAAGACTGCCTGTGAGCTGGAGGCAATTAAAAAGTTTTATTCAGGACACAGTATTATTTTTTGTTTTGCTATTTGGTTTTTAATGAGAATTTGAATTCTTTCATTGGGATCAGGTTATAATTTACCATAGTCTTCGCCACTTGGCTTCCTTTACTTTGGTTTTCCTACCTTGGAGGTATTTAGATTGCTAATAGTTAGCCCAAGGAACTTGGAAAGAAGAACTGGCCAGTCATTTAGGAAGTTGCTTTTGAGCACCGGCCCTGTGCCTGGTGAATTGCGTGACACTGGGGATAGCGAGGGAGGCACAGAGGATGTGGCTCCTCCCCAGCGGAGCTCACGTTTGGGTGAGGAACACTGGCATAAACATCTCTCCACAGATGCTGAGAAAGGAGTCGTGTTCTGAGTGTTGTGATGGAGCTCTGCAGCGTGCCCTGCGTGTGTAACCGGAGAACCTGATGTCGTCTCAGAACAGGGGGAGACTTCCCCAAGAAGATTTTTAAGCTGAGACATGAAATACAAGTAGAATTATTCAGTGAAGACTATACAAGAAAATGTTGAGTGAGAGACAAAAGCACAGAGGTGGTGAGGGTATAAGTTCAGAAATGAAGAGTTGGGGTCTTGAGCAAGATTAGCATGGATTAGCAAAAATATATCTATGCCTGTTTCTTTAAAACTGATTATAAATGAGTTTTATAAATGAGTGGGAACAAAAGAATGGATTTCCTATCTTTTTTCCTGAAACTTTCTCCCTGTCCACTGATGCCCACTTGACTTTCTCACTTAGCTTAGTGAGAGATTAGGGGTGCTTGTACTCAGACCAGCAAACTGGGAGTGGTCCTTCTCCATCTCCCTGAGCAGCTCTCCAGTCTCCAAATCCCACCCCTCTTTCCGCACCAGGCCTTTGACTTCTGTTTCCTTTCCTTTCCTTGCTGCTGGCTCCACCCTTCTTTAAGCCCTCACGCCTTTACAAGCGATGATCACAATGGAGTCTGATCCACTGCCTTGACCACAAGGGCCCTCGTTTTCCACCCAAGGTGTGTTTTCCTAAAACACTTTCTCACACAGACTAACCTTTTCAGTGGGTGTCTTTGGCCTCTTGCCACCTAAAGAATAAAGGCTCAACCTCTCACTCTTCCCCTGAGGGCCCTAAACCACCCTGAGTGCTCATGTCCCCCTTTCTGCACCTGAGAGCTTTATCCTGGCCACACTGGAGAATACTAATAACAACCTGTTATCGTAAGTGAGCATTTTGAAAGAAAAAACACTATAGCAAAAACATACATTTGGGAGAATGATGACTCTTTCATCCCCGCCCCCCCAGTCTGAGAAGGACTTCTTTTTTTGTATATTCCTTTTGCTTTCATATATATATATATGAAAATATATACACACACACAGACACACATATATAATTTTCATCATGGTATAAAGGACATTTGATAGATTGCACCCTGTGGTACATTGTATTTTCCACGATCATGTTCTTTCAATATGACATTGACGCTATCCTTGGAAAGAAAGAGATGACGTTCTCACCCCTTGAATCTGGAAATCTATGACTATAACCAAACTGATGCTATGCCTTCTAATTCTACAGCATAAGAAGTGATATGGTTTCTGCCTGTGTTCCTTGGGTGTTTGCTCTCGGAATCCAGGTACCACACCATGAGGAAGCAGGAAGCGCACATGAAGAGTCCAAATGGACAGGTCATGTGTAGGCATCCTGGACAGGAGCCCCAGCTGAGCTCTCAGTCCACAGCCAGCATGAACTGTGGACTCACCAGACTTCTAAGGAAGACTTTGAAATGGTTCTCGTACCAGCTATTGACTGAGCGCAACCACCTGAGAGACCCAGAGAAAGACTGCCTGGCTGAGTCTGGTCAAACCCAGAGCTGTGAAGACTAGTAAGAAAGTGGTGGCTGTTGGGGATGATTAATGGTTACAGCAATAGGTAGCTCGAGCTATACCTTAAACCAGTAAAACATAGACATAATTTAAAATTAGAAGTTTATCCTGAGAAAAAAATTCAAAAGGCAAAAGAAGTACTTCATAAAAATATACCAATATTGCTACTTATAACCTGGAAATAATGGGGATGGAAAACCAGATATGAAAAGTTTTTCTAAAGCCCTGGCTGGCGTAGCTCAGTGGATTGAGTGCAGGCTGTGAACCAAAGCATTGCAGGTTCAATTCCCAGTCAGGGCACATGCCTGGGTTGCAGGCCATGGCCCCCAGCAACCACACATTGATGTTTCTCTCCCTTTCTCTTTTTCCCTCCCTTCCCTCTCTAAAAATAAATACATAAAATCTTAAAAAAAGAAAAGTTGTTCTAGATCTAGTCATATTTGATTTTCTACCTAGCTTATCAATTTCTTGAAGGTAGGGACTGTATTGTAAACTCAGCACATAGTAGATTCTCCTACACTGTGTTATGGATAACAGAATGATGTATCCTGTAAATACTTTTTCATAATTCATTTTAATAACTTTTCAAAGCTATCCAAATTGCTTCGAGTTGTCATTTCCAAGCCTTGTCTCATTTTACAGGTGGGGGTAAGAACCTAGCTCTGAGGTCACACAGCGCGAAGTGGTGACGTCGCGTACGCAGCCTTTCCGACTTGGACCCTGGAACATGTTTCGCTCCTTCATGGGCTCCATTTGTCGTGAACTTACTTTCTAACAATATTAGTAGAAACATGATGGATAGTCACGTGTCTAGAGAGGGCTGTGTCTTTGTTCTGGAGCCTTGCTGTGTTTTCGAATGGCCTTGACAAAGCTCTGTAGAAACCAATAGCTCAGAGCAGGAGTCAGGATGGTGAAGGCCCTCAGTGACCTTGCTGGGAGCTGCGTTTTGGGCTCAGTGATAATGTGTCAGACAGGCTCTGCCCTAGGACCACCCTAGTTTTCTTTCGAAATGCCAAGATGGTTAGTTATTATGGTATTTAGTGACTGATCTTTGCAAAGACTGAGAATAAAAGGGAAGATAATGTGAAGAGTTCCGTCTGTGGAGGCAGTACTAGATTTGAAGCCTGACACCACTGCACAGCAGCTCTGTGACTTTGACCAAATTTACTGACCTCTCTGAGTCTCAGCTTTCTCACCTCCTACTTGGGAAATACCCTACTTCCCACCTCATGGGGCTGAGAGGAAGCAATGAGATGATGTATATAAAATACTCTCCATAATGCATAGCTCTTAATAAGCACAGAACAATGTTAGCTTATCTTATCTAACAACCAAAAATGCATTGTAGTTAAATTTTTTTAAAATGTAAGAGCTTAAACATCACCTGAACTACCTAGAGAATCTCATTCAAAGTCTTTGTGTGACCTTGGGCAAATCACTTCATAAGCCCCAGGGAGGATTTGACTGGAGGATTTCCAAGACTGCTATCTTCTGCATTTAAAATTCTGACTTTTAAATAGTAACTTGTATAACATTAAACCATTTGGGGTTTGTTAATCTTCTAATTGGTTTCCTTGTAATTACCTCTTCGTTTGTCTTTCAAATATGAGGTGACCTCCTGCCATTCTGGTATTTGTTTTGCTGACAGATGGAAGATGTTTACCCTCTGCAAACATTTCATTAGCAATGACTACAATCTTTACAGTATTACTGCATTTTTGTTAAGAATATAATCATTCCTCCATGGTCACGGTGAAATCTTTAATTGAGCAGTGGGTTTGAGAAGGTATCGACACTGTTCTTATGTTGGCCTTTTGCTGGTGGTGACTAGCTTTGGCTACAAAACAGTGTGCCTGTTGTCATCATTTATTCAATTACAATTAAGTACAACTAAAATAATAGATAGCATTTGTAACAAAGGGGGTTATCATTTGCAAAAGGTTACACTATCAGTAATCCTGTAAGTTTGATATTGTTGTCCTCATTTACAGATGGAAACTAAGCTTCAGTTTATGGCATGTTACATAAATACTAATAAATAGGAATAAGTCATTTTAGAGCTGAGTCTCTCAGCACTGCCTTGGTCTGAGAGATTGCCCATTCTGCTACACAATGTGGCAGAGGTTCAGCGTCATTCACGTTGCATGGCTTGAGGGAAAAATTGCTGACCAATGTTTAAATTCTCCCTTGACTCTAAGTGAACATATCGGTAAAGTGGAAGTGGGGATACATTAGAAATGCAGCTAGGGAGGAATCAAGGGGAGAATGGCCTCTAAAAATGATACTGTTCAACAATTATAAAAAAGAAACCGGTTAACATTTTAGAGGTCAAAATTATGATGAGGTCTCAGAGGGCACACGCACAGCAGCCCTGGGGCACTAAGAGAAGGCAGTGGAAGCACAGAGCCTTTCCATCGCCTTCAGAGGTGCAGGCGCCCTCCTGCTGCTGCCACCCCATCACCTCCGGGGCTGCATGTGCACAGCCTGGCTGCACCTGGGGGCCAAGTGGAGAGGAAAGTAGCAGTTTAATTCCTCTAGCATGGTAATTCAGAGCAATGCAGTAGGGGTGACTGAGTGGTACAAGGAAAATTGCTGTGGCCTGGAGTCAGGAGACCTTTTTGTGAAAGAGAACGCTTTAGCTCTCTTTCACCTCTAACATTCTGTGACTGTATCAGTAAAATGTTTCCTTGTGATGATAAAGGTAGAATAGAAATTAGTCCTCATATTGAATTCAAGACCCAGTCATGCTTCTGAATGTGATCAATGTGTGACATCAGATCTAAACCTCATTTTCCCCACTTACTTAGCCAGGAATTAGAATTGCAACAGCTCATCACAAAAGATATGTTGTTTATACAAACTGGGTATATGGAATGAATATCCTGCCCTCTCACATGTGCTTTCTCAAGGAAGAGCCTTGGAATGCAACTTGAGAATCCAGAAAGATATGGACAGAAGGACAGGGAGTTAACTGAGAAACGAAATGAACAAAACAACACAGTTTTTGAGTAGCTAAGGCGTGTAATGTGATTTACGCACATCATTTCTAGTCTTTGTAATAGCCCTGAAAGGAAGACAATTTTACCTCCATTTGACAGACATAGAAACTAAGGTTCAAGCAAATTAAGAAACATGCTTAAGGACTGTCGATAATAATAAGGAGAGCTCTTTTTCCATTAGAAGCAGACAAGGATTGATAGAGAGAGTCTCTTGGCTGGAGAATGGGGCAGATGACATCTATCTTCCTTATGTTTTCTGGCAGGCCTTAGTAGAGGCAAGGAAAAGATTATGAAACTGAAAAATTTGAAGGGGTTGGGACATCTGAGAGGACGGATACAACCTTTTGACTTTTGGGGATCTTTAGCCTCTTGGTATTTTGATCACAGTTTGGAATCTTTGGGGACTTTGGGAGTGTGAGGTCCTTGAATGCCTTTCAGCTGAAGTGGGTCCTGGGTGGCTGCTTCCTTTGGGGCTAAGGGGACTTCTGGTAAGGCATGCTTGGTTCTGTGGAGCAGTATAGGTCCAAAAGCAAGGCAGGCTGGAGCATCTTCCTGGGGTACTTTCTGCTTAAGGCCAAGAGGAAGAGGGTGCTGCTTCGTTTACCATGTAGGAAATCTTGGACTCAGGACAGATGCTTTGTCTAGAAATAGAGCATTTGCTTTATGTGCATTTATAGAGCATTTGCTTTCACTGTGCCTATAAAAAACTGAGATGTGACATGGCCTACATGGAATGAGGAATCCCAGCAATGGCTACATTTATTTTGAAGTGTATATTAAAAATAGTAAAGAAGCACAGAAGGATATTCAGTTATATAGATTCAGGCTATATTGATTCATGTGTACTCTTTATGGTATAACCAATATAGCAAAGCTGTTATGTACACAGACATAAGTTGAAATAATTTAGTACTCACTTGGCATATGACCTATGATATATGTTTTCAAATGTGAAATGTTTATTCGATTATAAAAATAATCTCAAGAGAATGAGAAAAGAAGCCACAGACAGAAAATATTTGTAAGACATATCTGATAAAGGTCTGTTACTCAAAATATACAAAGAACTCTTAAAACTCAACAGTCAGAAAATACACAATTTCTTTTCAGCTGGAACTGCCATCTTCCAGGAATTTGTCTAATTGTGTAAAGTGACTAACACAAAGAGAAAGAGGAAAGCTACCTTCTAGACATTTTCTAGGCCTTTTAGAAGATGTGAAATTGTTCCTATCACAGTTCTACAAGAAAAGTGATATTGTAGGGATCCAGGGAATGAGTACTGTTCAAAATGCCCCATAAATGTTACCATGGACAAAATGGGAAGAATCTACAGTGCCACCCAACTTGCAGTGGGCTGTGTTATAAACATACAAATTAAGAGCAAGGTTCTGGCCAAGAGACTTACTGTAAGTATTGAGCATATTGAGCACTCTAAGAGTCAAAATAGCTACCTATGATCAGAAAAAGAAGGAAGCCAAAGAGAAAGGTACTTGGGTTCACTGCGGCATCAACCAGCTCCACCCAGGGAAGCACAGTTTGTAAGAACCAATGGAAAGGAGCCTGAACTGATGGATCCTGTTTCCTATGAATTCACAGCATAAGTGTAAAAAGACCTTTGCACTATTAGGAAGGAAGGAAGGAAAGAAAGAAGGAAGGAAGAAAGGAAAGAAGGAAGGGAGGGAAAAGAAAAGAAAGAAAAATAAACCATCTGACTAACAAATGGGCAAAAGATGTAATCAGGCACCCCACCAAAGATATACAGATGGCTAAAAGCATATAGAAAGGTGCTCTGCATCATAAGTCATCAGGGGAATTCAAAAATTTTTTAAAAGATTTTATTTATTTATTTTTAGAGAGGGAAAGGAGGGAGATAGAAAGAGAGAGAAACATCAACGTGCGGTTGCTGGGGGTCATGGCCAGCAACCCAGACATGTGCCCTGACTGGGAATCAAACCTGCGACACTTTGGTTCGCAGCCCGCGCTCAATCCACTGAGCTATGCCAGCCAGGGCTAGGGGAATTCAAATTAAAACAACAATGATATATTACAACATATGTATTAGAATGATCAAAATCCAGAATGCCAACCACACCAAATTCTGGTGAGGATGTGGAGCAATATGAATTTTTAATTATCACTGGCATGAATGCAAAATGGTATAACCACTTTGGAAAACAGTCTGGCAGTTTCATAAAAATTAAATGTACATTTACCATGAGATTCAGAAAGTATGCTCCTTGGTATTTACCCAAATAAGTAAAAAGTGATGTTTACACAAAAACCTGAACATAATTGTTTGTAGCAGCTTTATTAATGACTGCCAAAGCGCTGAAGCAACCAAGGTGCCAAGATGTCCTTCATCAAGTAAACAGGTAAATTGTGGTACATTCAGACAATAGAATATTATTTAATGCTAAAAAGATAGGGACTATCAAGCCAACAAATGACATGAAGAAACCAACCTTAAGTACATATTATTAAGTGAAAGAAGCCAATATGAAAAGGCCACATATGTATAACTCCAACTATATGACATTCTAAAAAAGGCAAACTTACACAGACAATCAAGAGATCAGTGTTTACCAGAGGTCAGTGGGGAAGGAGATATGATCCGGCGGGGCACAGAGGGTTTTTAGAGCAGTGAAACTACTCTGTATGACACAACAACGGTGAAGGCATCAGCCCATTAGCAACAATCATTACACATCAGTCCAGACCCATACAATGTACAACACCAAGAGTGAACCATGACTTAAACTATGGGAATGGAGTGATAGTAACGTGTCAATGTTGGGTTAGCAATTGTGAAAAGTGTGTCCCTCTGATGGAGGATGCTGATGGTAAGGCAGGCTGTGAGTGTGCTGGGGCCGCAGGGGATATGAGAGCTCTACTTCAATTTTACTGTGACCTTACCATTGCTCTAAAATAGTCTATTTTAAAAATAGTATGCACACACAAGAAAAAACAAAAACCACCCCAAATTCCATGATCCAGTGATACCTGTTGCTCACTTGGTACACACCTGTATCATTCCTTCAGTGACTATTCATGGAGCACCTATGACATATCAGACGTTCGAGGCACTGTGGATACAGCAGGGACTCAGACAGACAAAAATCCTTACCCCATGGAGTTTGTGTTCCCTGGGGGTGAGAGAAGACTCAGAAAATAAACAATGAAAATAAGTAAATAATACAGTATCTTATCTTAGATGTTATTAAATGCTATGAAACAACACAAGCAAAGGGGGTAAGGAGGACAGGATTAGGGGGATAAAGAGAAATAGGAGAGGTATTTCCATGTTAAATAGAGAGTTTAGGAAGCCTTCATTTTTGACACCTGAGGAAAGCTCTTAAGGAGACGAGAAAATGAGCCATCTGTAAATTTTGGGGTAGGGCATTTGGGGGCAGAAGAAACAGCAAGGGATGGTTAGAAGGTTTAAAGAACAGCAGGAGGCTAGTATAGCTGGAGTGCAGAGGGCAAGGGGAGAGTGGTGGAGGAGGCAGTCCTAATGGTAACTGTTGGCCAAATCAGGTAGGATGTTGTAGGCCACAGGGACAACTTGGCTTTTACTTGGAGTGAGGCAGTCATTGGAGTGTTTTGAGCAGAAGAGTTACACATGTATGATCTCTCTATGATTACAAGAAAATGCAGTTTCTTTATACTGTCCCCAAACCAATTTTTAGCAAACTTTGTAATCTCTGCCAATCTGATAGAATAAAATGATTGATGAATATTTCAGTTTCATTATTTCACTTTACAATTTTTGTATGGTTAGTAATACAGTTGAGCATCTTTTCTTGTTTATTGGCTGTTTGTAGAAGATGATTTCTTTTGCTTCTTAGTTATGGCCCAGTTGCAGTATTTGAAGATGACCACAGAGCACTGTCTGTCCATCCTATCTATCAGTGCAGCCCAGGTTGGGATTGGCTCTTGGTGGTGTGAATACCAGGATCAGATTCACTGTCTTCACCTTTGTGTCACCAGTGAGTATGGTTGGCCTTGGTTAGGCTTCCCCTTGTAAGTTTGCTGTTTGTCAACCTCACTACTTAAACAGTGTGTAAAAGAGTGAGATCAATTCTCTGCTGCTGTTCTGCCCCAAATGTAACATGGGAAGTTCAAGAATACCAGATCTTTAAGTTAGACTGAGCCAAAAATTAGTCAGCAACAATATATTTCAGTTTTTATACTTCTCTTTCATTTTCCCCCATTTGAAAAATTCTCTGTTGTGATTATCCTATAGTTAATTGCAGAATTAATTTCAGGAAAAGTTAATAGCATCATTTTTACATACTGGAGAAACAAACCATATTTGGAGGTTGGCAAATAGTTCCAAATATTTTTTCCCTAAATGTTTTAGACTTTGGATAAGTCAAAGGTATCCTGTGCTAAGCCTCCCCCCATTCATTTTCTAACCCCTGTGTATTTAAAAAGAAATCTAACCTCCTTGATTCTGATTCTTACCCTTAAGTCATTATATGCAGTTGATTAAGACATGTTTGGTATGGAACAGACTGAAAGTGATCAGAGGGGAGGAGGAAGGAGGAAAATGATGGAAAGAAGGGGAAGGGACTAGACGAAGAACATGTATTAATGACCCACAGATATGGATATGGTGTGGGGAACTGACTGTGGGACTAGGGAGTGGTATGGGAGAAGGAGGGCAAAGGGGAAAAATTAGTACAACTGTAACAGAATGACAATAAAAATGATTTAATAAAAAAGACATGCTTGATGTTCAAAGGAATTTTGGATTTTCTCCTTTTTATAAAACCAGGAAATCTCTTTTTGTTGCCTGTAAATAAAACACAATCCTCAGAGGACAAAATTCAATCTGAAAATTTGCAACTCATGAGCTAAGAGAATAACCATTTTGGCATTTTACTTTTTGTGGTTATTACTTTTATTTGATTTTCCATTTTTATTTTTAAAAAGAAAGTAAAGTTTTATAGAAAACATTGATTAACTATATCACAAGTCATAAAGATTAGCTCAGAATTAAAAGAATAAATCTTCTTAGCATATTGCTCTCCAGTTCCATCCATGCTGTCACAAGGGGTAGGAGCTCCTTCTTCCTTTCTACTGCATGATATTCCACTGTGTAAATGTACCATAGTTTTGATCCACTCATTTACTGATGGACACTTGGATTGCTTCCAGCACTTGGCTATTGTAAATTGTGCTGCTATGAACACTGGGGTGCATAGGTTCTTTTGAATTGGTGTTTCAGGGTTCTTAGAGTATAATCCTAGCAGTGAAATTACTGGGTCAAACAGCAGATCCATCTTTAGTTTTTTGAGGAAATTCCATACTGATATCTACAGTGGCTGCACCAGTCTGCAATCCCACCAACAGTGCACTGAGGTTCCTTTTCTCCACATCCTCTCCAACACTTGTTGCTTGTTGATTGGCTTATGATGGCCATTCTGACTGGTGGGAAGCAGCATCTCATTGTGGTTTTAACTTGCATCTCTCTGATGGCTAGTGATGCTGAGCATCCTTTCATGTGTCTCTTGGCCCTCTGTATGTCCTTATTAGAGAAGTGTCCGTTCAGGTCCTTTGCCTATTTTTAATTGGATTATAATAAAAAACAAACAAGCAAGCAAAATATAACCAGAGACATTGAAATAAAGAACAAACTAACAGCAACCAGAGGGGAGGGAGAAGGGGGGAGGGGGATAAGGGGGAAAGAAGGGAAAGAGTAATCAAGGAACATGTATAAAGGACACATGGACAAAGCCAAAGGGGAGTAAGATTGAGGGCGGGAGGTGGGGGAGGGTGTGGTGGGGGAGAGTGGTGGGGGGGGGAATGGAGACAATTGTGTTTGAACAACAATAATAAAAAAAGAATAAATCTTCTGATTTTTTTAAAAAAAGCCTTCTGAGGGAACTAGAGTGAAATTATAGCATTTTCAAGGGCTTTTCCCAAAGCACTGGCTGAGATTTTCCCTTAGCACATGCTGACGATCTTTAAGTGATCTAAACTTTGTAACATGTGCCCAAATAGGCATGATGAATAAGAAAGGTTTTATGTTATATTACTTCAAGTCATTGGCAAACTGAATATACATTTATAATCCTTAGAAAGTTTTAATTTTTAAATTTATTACTTGAGCCCTGGCTGGCGTAGCTCAGTGGATTGAGCTCGGGCTGCGAACCAAAGTGTCGCAGGTTTGATTCCCATTCAGGGTACATGCCTGGGTTGCAGGCCATGACCCCCAGCAACCGCACATTGATGTTTCTCTCTTTCTCTCTCTCTCTCCCTCCCTTCCCTCTCTAAAAAATAAATAAATAAAAAAATCTTTAAAAAATCAAAATGCATTTATAAAAAAATTTATTACTTGATTATTGCTGTTTTTAAAGTATATTTATGCTTGAAGAGTCAATCTTTAAGTGAGGTGTCTTTGCTTATTTACAAAAAGGAAAGAAAAGAATTCTCAAAAGCAAAAAAAACCCCAGTCATATACCCAAAATAATATTAAAAAACAAAATCTAGGACCAGGTGGCGGTGGTGCTTTTGCCACATCTTCTGGACCGAATGCCTTAGGCATCAATTAACATAGTTTTCTATCTTTATTTTTCACTTAAAACATTTTATTTTACTGTGATAAGAACACTTAGTATGCGATCTATTCTCTTAGCAATTTTGAAGAGTATATAGTACAATGTTTTTAACTATAGGCATAATGTTATACAGCAGACCTCTAGAACTTAATCCTCTTGTGTAGTTGAAACTTTATACCCATCAGCTCACAATTTTCGATTGCCCCCTTCCCCTCAGCTCCTGATAACCACTATTTTAACATATAGCCACATTTTTCTTTATCCGTTCATTTGCCAATGCACAGTTAGGGCTAAATACTTACACAGACAGTTCTTCAAAGAAGACATACAAATGGCCAACAGGTATATGAACGGGTGAACAACAGGTATATGATGTTCAAGGTCACTAATCATCAGGAAAATGTAAATCAAAACCACAAGAAGATATTACCTCACACATATTAGGATGACTATCATCAGAAAATAAAAGACAAGTGTTGTCAAGGATGTAGAGAAATTGTAATTCTTGTGCACTGTTAGTAATAATGTAAAAATGGTACAGCTTTAGTGGGAAAACAGTATGAAAAAAATAAAAATGGAACTACCACGTGATTCAGCAATCCCACTTCTGGGCATTTATCTGAAAAACAAAAAATCAGGATTTAGGAGATATGTCAACACCCTGAGGTTCATTGCCGCACTATTTTTTATTTAATTAGCAAAAATACAACTCTACTGAAATGCATGTTTTAAAGTAACACTTAAAATTGTTTTGTATTTATTTTTTCTGTTTCAAGACAGCAGACTAAATACAATTTGTGGTCTGCCTCTTCAGTGCAAATATTTAGAAAAAAATAGGAAAGATTTTTGTGTTAGTGATTGAATATATGGGACATGCTCAAGACAGCCCTTGGTATGTCACAAAATAGGAAAAATCCCAGGAGAGAGACCTAATCTATGGAGAGAAGTGTCATACAAAGAGGAAGGAGAACAAAGATGCTGCATAGCAAAGTCTGTGGGAGCAACAGGCATGGGGTGCTCCAGGGATGGCATTTTCATTGTTAACTTACAGGCTGGAGCAAGGAGTGTAGAACTTTGGCTATAGAGACCCCGCGGTGCTCTTAGCTACTGGTGATAAGCTGGAAGGAAAGGAGCTTTCATGCCCAGAGGACCCACCATACAGGCACACAGTCCAGTGGCACATGCACCTTCCACCGCCCCTGACCCCCACTCCACTAACACATGCAGAAAACACTGCCATGCAAGTTTGTAACAACTGCAAGCCCTCCCTGCAGGCAAGCTGGGTCAATATACAAAGTATAGTACAAGAGACAGTAAATTTAATGATTATCCAGAGAGATGTGAAGGATAACATGTACAAAGGTTCCACGGACAAAGCCAAAGGGGGGAAGGACTGAGGGTGGGAGATGGGGGTGGGTGCAGCAGGGCAAAGTGGTGGCAGGAGAATGGAGACAACTGTACTTGAACAACAAGGACAACAACAAAAAAGGCTTAAAAAAATAAGAACAAACCATTACAGAAAAAGAACTAGAAATCTTGGAAATAACAATAAGTGTTGAAAGTTATAGGTAAGCTGCAAGAAATATATGCTCATTGTAGAAAGCTGAGAGATTACTGAAAGTTATTAAAAGCTGGAACTATCAGGTATAAATCTGCCATTCAGATATGATTGCTATTAATGGTTAAGCATATTTCATTCTAGTAATTTTCTTTCACATTTTACAAAATTTTTATCACACTGAATATACTGCTGCTGCCTGCTTTTTCCCTTAGAACAGTTTAGGAAAGAGCCCATTTAAGGTACCACTATGTACCTTTCCCACTAATTGATATATTTTATTTATTGACTTTTATATACATAGAAATTTTGGGAGCAGTTTATTCTAATGCCTTTCATTAATTAGGAGTCCAAATACAGGGCCTGTGTTTGGCTCTTTAACAACCTGTTGACTTCTTCAATGTCTTCTTTTTCACACTGAGTTTGGTAAAGATGTGAGAGCACACTTCCCCTTTAAGTGGAGGGTATTTCTTCCATGCTTAATATTTATGACTCCTATAATTACTCTCATGAAAAATCCACTGTTACTAGAGACTTTAGCTCTTGGTTTAATAATCCCACTTTTTAATGAGCTCTGTGTAATTATACTGGGAAGTCTAAGACTTCTTTTCAAAAATTGTATATTGAAGTTCTTCTTTTTATAATTATGTAATTTTAATTTCATCTTAAAAAGCAATGGAAATTTGCACAGTATAGCCCTACTGTAATTTTAGAGGAAAAATAAGTAATAGACTAGGCAATTTTAATTCAGGTCACTCCTACAGAAGAGTAGTCAAAATAAACTGAGGAGAATGGTCTTCAGGAGCTAGAGAATTAATCTATTACTCACCTTGGGGGGGAAAAGTGTTCAGATAGGAAGACCTGTGAAACAAGTTTTTCTGCTTTATGAAAATGGTTTTTTCAAAGCCAGCTCTCACTAATGTCAAATGAAAAATAAATATCTCAGTTAATAGGTTTTCTCTAACCAGGTAAAGTAGCCACATCGATACCACCAGAACCATAGGAACTTCCAGTCCCAAAGTAGACACATTCTGCTAAACTGAATCCCTGCTGCTGTTTGACCTCCCTTAGACCAGGTATCACTACCTCTTTCCTCCAAAACCCCACAGTATTTTTGTGAATCCCAAGTTTTAGTACCAGGTAGTTTCTAGGTATGTAAAATTGTAATCATGACCTCAGAAAAACTTAATTTTTCAATGTGTCCTATTTTGAGGTCACAGCAGCCCCCATGTTTCCCTTTCTCAAGTGGCCACACCCCTGGCCTTGGAAGAGAATAACTCAGGCTTAAGAGATATTCTGTCTTCCCTATAAACTCTTATCACAATGTCTTGCTCATAAGAATAACTGCAAGCTTTTGAATGCATGTTTTCAGGTTAGACTTGTGCCAAAACCTGATTGTGTGACCTTAGGTAAGTTTTTCAACTTTTCCAAACCTCAGTTTTCATCTCTGTAAAGTAGGAATAATAATAGCACCTTCTGCATGTAGTTATGATTGGATAAGTAATGTAATCCATGTAAAGTGTTTTGAAGCATGGCTCGAAATGTTCGACACAAAGTTATTGTTAAGTAATAACAGAATTGATTCTACTTAGAAATACTTGTTGATGTATTGAAAATTTTATCTTTCTTTAAAGATAAATTTCTTTAAAGGGTTTAAGCTTTTAAAGGTTAGAGGTGCATCAGAAATAATCAGTAGTTATCTCTTGGTTAGATACTTCTGTCATCATACTTTCTGTATATAAGTATTGGAAAGATTTGGGGAAGTCCATTTTTAACCAGCCAGGCAGCTGATAGTATTCTCACTAATGCCTAAAATGCAGGATTAGATGAAGATCAGTTTCATGGTAAACAGACTTAGCATGTCTTACACGAAGCAGCTTAACTCTCTAGTTTGCCAAATAAACATCACTTTTTTCAGGTCAAATTCTAAGAGACCAACATATTTTGTTCTTCTCTACTGAAAACATATGCTTCATTTCCTTGAGCAATCTCACTATCATTTCGCAGATTATAAATAAACTCTTTTTGGAAAGTCATATATATTTCATTATATAAAAGTTTAAAGTTTTATTATATAAAAGTGTTTTTGGAGAGTTTTTGTTGGGGGAAGAGATTTATTTCACAGAGAAGTTAACTAAAGCAAAAAATTCTACTTCAGCAGTTCTGAATGTATGAATTGGCCTTTTGATGAAAATTAACCTCTTTTCTACAGGTGTTATATTTGTGAGACCTTAAATAAGATGACTATAATTTTCTGGTTCTCTTAAACATTAAAAAAACCCCTCTCTAAACAAAATAAAAAATTAAATATAAAAGTTTAATTTATCCCCTAGCATTTCTGATGAGTTTGTAATATGAATCAAACTGGGTGATATGCCTGTCACACATATATTTGAGATGGCAACCTCTTGAGCTAAAACTCTTAAGAGGAATGATTTTTTAAATATTTTAATTAAGGATAAAAAATTTACTAATGCAGGGCCTCCTATTTCTAATTGTTCCTATGTTAATGAGCCTATTTAAAAATAACTGTTCTCATAGGATGCAAGGAAATGCACAAACGTGAAGGTTTATGTAAACTTTAATTAGGCATATGGAAAAACATGTCAGCATTTTAAAAAGGAAAATGTACTTAAGGAACAAATACACATTTCTTAAAAGCTTACTCATGTTGACTCACTAAGCAATGTCAAGAGAAAGTTAAAACTCAAGCCACCAGAAAATAGAGTCTGTGCCACTGGAAAATTGGTGCTGTCCAAAGTGACAAGCAAACAGCTCTGAGCAAAATCTGTGCTTCAAATGCAATTACACCACAATAATAATAATAATAATAATTTTTATTATAATGTAACCTGAATTTCTCTAGACGTCTCCAGCCTTTGGATATAAATGAGGTCACCTTATTAGTCACTATTCAGATTACTCTGGCTCATTGCCCCCACCTGTATAGTAGAGTTCTTTCTCTGGAAAGTCTTCCTCAGTTTTCTCTGAGAGCCCCTAGATGTGCTCACTTCCAAGGTTGCCCTTGCTATATACACCCTGCATCCTGCTACTCGTTTGCTTTGGATGATTCTCCAAGACCATTGTGTCTTTCACTGTTAATCTGCTACTGTCCTCCTAAGTATTGTGGGTGCCTCTGCTGTTCTTCCATGGTTCGTTACTGAGGCAGTGAGCCAGCATTGTGCCAAAAGTCCTTGCTACTCAATGACAAAGTGTAGGGAGAAGAATAGCTCTTTGCCAACTGAACTGTTCTTTTTAAGTGAGGGTTCACAGTGGCCTTAATATGCAACAGACCTTCTATGGGATTTTACTGCTCTATATGACAAGCAGACAGGAGACTGATGAGAGCAGGGCCAGGATTCAAGCTCAAATAATAGATTTCTTCAAAGATTATGGTCTTCTAAATCAAATTCTCATGAACATTGGTCCTCATATGCATTGAACTTTGAACAAATCCACTGGATCATTTTTGTCTAGCCATCATCATAATAGATAACATATTGAACACTTACGGCATGTCGGGGAATGCTATATACTTCACCTAGTTCTTACAACTTCATGAGAAGGCAGTTATTATTACGTCCACAGTATCAGACAAGCAAACTGAGGCCTAGAAAACTTAAGTACTGGAGTTGGACCCAGGGTCACAAGACTAGTAAGTTGTGGAACTGCATTTTAAGGAAATCTGAATTTTAAATTTGACTCAACATGGGGAACCCATTAGAATAATAACAGTAGCTAGTCTTACTGTTCTCTTCTCTATGTAGCAGGTGCTTCACAGATGTTATTTTATTCAATCATCATAAACTTACCAAGAGATAGTAACATCCCGGAATTATAGAGATAAAGAAACAAGGTAACATAGAATAAGTAATTTTCCCAACATAACCTAGCTAGAAAATGGGAGAACCATAATTTATGTATGTCTGATTCTAAAGTCTCTGTTATATGTAAAGTCCTCACAAAAATTACTTTTGCTGTCTTTATATATGCTTGAAGTCTAGGTTATAACTTCTTCAAATTTTTAAACATCTGAATTTAACTCAATGCAATAATATACTGCTATGTGTTGAACAAATTACTCGAGTGTTCCCAAGTTCAGTTTCTTCATCTGTCAAATGGGGATGATAATAAAACCTACCTTCACAGAGAACTCTAAAGATTCCACCAAGAAACTACTAGAACTGATCAATGAATTCAGTTCAGTAAATTAAGCAAAGAATCCCATTCACAATTGCTTCAAAAATAATCCTAGGAATAAATCTAACCAAGGATGTAAAAAACCTATACTCAGAAAATTATAAGACACTGAAGAAATAAATTGAAGAAGATACAGATAAGTGGAAGCACACACCATGTTCATGGATAGAAAGAATTAGCATCAATAAAATGTCTATGTTACCTAAAGCAATTTATAAATTCAAGGAAATTCCTATCAAAATTCCAATGGCATATTTCACAGAAGTAGAACAAACATTTCAAAAGTTTACATGGAACCACAAAAGGTCCTGAATAGCAACAGTGATCCTGAAAAAGAAGAAGAAAGTTGTAGAAATCATGCTACCTAATATGAAACTATACTATAAGGCCATAGTAATCAAAACAGCATGGTACAGACACATAGATCAATGGAACAGAGTGGAGAGCACAGAAATAAACCCACACATTTATAGTCAATTAGTATTCAACCGAAGAAGCAAGCACATACTATGGGCTAAAGATAGTTTATTCAATAAATGGTGTTGGGAAAATTGGACAGATATATGCAGAAAAATGAAACTAGACTACCTTCTTACACCACACAAGAATAAATTAAAATGGATTAAAGACTTAAACATTAGGCCTGAAACCATAAAAATCCTAGAAGCAAACACAGGCAGTAAAATTTCAGACATTGCTTATAGCAATATTTTGTCTGAAATATCTCCTTAGGCAAGGGAAACAAAATAAAAAAATAAACAAATGAGACTACATCAAAATAAAAAGTTTTTGTACAGCAAAAGAAGCTATTAGTAACATAAAAGACAGCTCACAGAATGGGAGGACATATTCACCAATACATCTGATAAGGGCCTAATATCCAAAATTTATAAAGAATTTATAAAACTCAATACTCCCCCCCAAAAAAAACCCCCATATACCCCAATTAAAAATGGACAAAGGACTGGAATAGACACTTCTCCATAGAGGACATACAGATGGCCAATAGACATATGAAAAGATGTTCAATGTCACTAATAATCAGAGAAATACAAATTAAAACCACTATGAGATACCATCTCACTCCTTTCAGAAAGGCTATCATCAATAAATCAACAATCAACAAGAGCTGGTCAGGACGTGGAGAAATGGAAACCCCATTGTACTGTGGGTGGGAATGCAGACTAGTGGAGCCACTGTGGAAAGCAGTGTGGAGTTTCTTCAAAAAAATAATGATGGATCTGCCTTTTGACCTGGTAATCCCACTTCTGGGAATATATATGAAGGAAACCAAAATACTAATTCAAAGGAACATAAGCACCCCTATGTTCATCACAGCACTATTTACAATATTCAAGATTTGGAAGCAGCTCAAATATCCATTAGTACTTGAGTGGATAAAGCAATATGTGACATTTACACAACAGAATACTACTTGGCTATAAAACACAAGAAAATTTAGGGAGTTCCAGTCAAGATGGAGGTGTAGGTAGAAACCCTTCTCTTCCTTGCATAACCAAAAAGAGGGTAACAACCAATCTAAGATCAATAAACAACTGGAAGTGCCAGAAAATCAAACTGCATGCAACTTTGACAACCAAAGAATTAAAGAAAAAATCAACCAGAACAACCAGACTGGTAAGGCGGCATGGGTTGTGAAGGCTGGCTTAGAAAAACCAAGGCAAGGTGGTAGACCTTGGGGGCAGGGCTGGCTGTGGGGAGGCTGAGAGGGTGGTACTTACTAAAGGGGAAACTGAGACTCAGAGTTGACTGTGGACTATGGCATTTGCCCTGGTGGGAGATACTCCCAGTCTCACACGGGAGTCTATTGGAAAGTGTGCTAGAGACAAGCAGGCAAACTGCCCTGTTCCCTCTCTGGTCCCTCCCCCACAGGCAGCCGAGAGGGTTGCCCTGCCCAGATGAATACCTAAGGCCCTGCCCCCTTACAACTTACCAGGTGTGTCAAGACAAAGAAATATGACCCAAATGAAAGAACAGAGCAAAATCTCAGAAAGAGAACTTAGCAAGGATGAGATTGCCAACCATCTGATGGAGAATTTAAAGCCCTGGTAATCAAAATGACCACAGATCTGATTGAGCTTGGTCGGAAAATGAAAAAGCAAATGAAAGATACCCAAAATGAAGTAAAGCAAAATATTCAGGGAACCAGCAAAGACAGGAAGGAAATCAGGACTCAAAGCAACGATTTGGAACAAAAGGAAGAAATAAACATCCAACTGGAACAGAGTGAAGAAATAAGAATTCAAAAAAATGAAGAGAGATTTACAAACCTCTGGGACAACCTGAAATGTTCCAATACTCAAATTACAGGGGTGCCAGGAGAAGAACAAGAGCAAGAAATTGAAAACTTATTTGAACAAATCATGAAGGAAAACTTACCCAATCTGGAAAGGAAATAGACTTCCAGGAAGTCCAGGAGTCCCAAAGAAGTTGGACCCAAAGGGGAACATGCCAAGGCACATCATCATTAAATTACCCGAGGTTAAAGATAAAGAAAGAACCCTAAAAGCAGGAAGAGAAAAGGAGACAGTTACCTACAATGGAATGCCCATAAGACTATCAGCCAATTTCTCAAAAGAAATCTTGCAGGCAAGAAGGGGCTGGAAAGAAGTATTTGAAGTAATGAAAGACAAGGACCTACATCCAAGATTACTCTATACAGCAAAGCTTTCATTTAGAATGGAAGGGCAGATAAAGTGCTTCCCAGATAAGCTCAAGTTAAAGGAGTTCATCATCACCAAGCCCTTATTATATGAAATGTTAATAAAGGGATTTATCTAAGAAAAAGAAGATAAAAAATATGAACAGTAAAATGACAACAAACTCACAACTATCAACACATGAACCTAAAAGAAAAGAAAAACAACAAAAATAAAACTAAGCCAACAACTAGAACAGGAACAGAATCAGAGAAATGGACATCACACAGAAGGATTTCAGTGGGGAGGGGGAAGAGAGGAATGGGAGGAAAAGGTAAGGGAAGAAGAAGCATAATTAGTAGGCATAAAATAGACAGGGAGAGATAAAAAATGGTATAGGAAGCAGAGAACTCAAAGAATTTATATGTACAACCTACCCATGGACATGAACTAAGGAGGGGGAATGCTGGAGGCTTGGGGTGGCAAGGTGGAGGGAGGATAAAAAGGGAAAAATTGCAAAAACTGTAATAGAATAATCATTGGAAATACTTGAAAAAATAAAGAAATCAGGGCCATTCAAAAAAAAAGGAAGAAGAAAATTTTACCCTTTGTGATAGCATGCATGGACCTTGGAAAACAATATGCTAAGTGAAATAAGCCAGTTAGACAAAAACAAATACCATATGATCTCACTCACATATGGAATCTAATGAACAGACTGAACTAACAAGGAGAATAGAGACAGACTCATAGATAGACAGCAGGCTGACAGGTATGGGGATGAGGGGTTAAGAGGTAGAGGGATAAAGTAAAAACAGAAAAGGACTCATGGACATGGACAACAGGGTAGTGATTGCAGGGAGTGCAGGAGTGTAAAAGGGGGATAAACAATAATGGAAAAAAATACAATTAAAAAAAAATCTACCTCAAGGGCTGTTGGGCAGATAGAGTGAGATAATTCTTGTAGAGACCACAGTTCCTGGTACTTAGAAAGTGCTCTGTCTGTGTTAGCTATAATTGGTATTAACAAAATTAGACACTGAGTAGAACAGTGCTAAACCAGTCAATTTCTAAATATCATTTAGAAAATCAAAGCTATCTTGTAAATCTTTAAAGAAACTTCAGATCTTTAATACCAAACAAATAGTTGTCTTTAAAGTGAGGTCCATGCAAGGAAAGCCACACTGTACAGCTGAAGAATGGGGATTCTCTTCACAAGTTACAATTGGGAAGGCAGGTCTGTGACCCTGCCTCCAGCCAAGAGACTGCTCAAATAATAACTCTAAATAGATATGATCTTTGTGGATGAGGAGGTCAGAAGCCTAAAGGAAGACTTTGTAGATAAATTTTAACTAAATTAGAAGAGGCAAGATACCTCTTGTGATCTCAGAAAGGGAATTTCAGCAACTCTAGACATTTTGATATCTGAGTAGCTTAGAGAAACACTTTACATTACTATGAAAACCAACCAGACATGTATAGTAAAAAACAGAGGTAAAATTTACCTTCTCCCTTTTTGCTTTCTCTTTTAAACTTCTTTCATCATCTATGTAACTAAGAATGGCAGAGACTTCAGTGTTCATGAAGCTATAGTATATAGCTTCAAGATTCTATAGTATAACAATGTGTATAATTATGTAGTTAATAGTAGTGTGAAAAAAATCTGTGGCTAAAATATTGTAATAAACTACAATCTAAAAATTCTCAATAAAGCAACACTATTCTTTTCTCTTTCTTTTTTGCCCATGTTGCATTTTCCTCTATAAGCTTACCTCACACACATACACACACACGTTTAACTTTGTTTCCAATACATGCCATACAAAACCTGGCCTCTCTAGTCTGGGTCTCATCCACTCCCTGCCGCATTCTGGTCCATTTATCTAAGATGTGATTCTGCTCCTTCCCACCTATTCAGCAATCCAAAGCCCACAGATTTTTCAAAACTCAGCTCAGCTTTCAATTGCTTTAAGAAACTTGCTTTGATTATTTTAAGCATTGGAGTAGTAGACTGAGATATAAAACTTGTCTTAGTGCAAATCCTGGTTTTCTTAGTTATCAACTGACCTCACTTAACCTCACTCAGTGTCGGTTTCCTCATCTTTGGAATAATAGTATTTCATAGAATTTTGTTCTTATTACACATAATAATAATAACTTTTTATTGAAAATTTCTTATAGTTCCAACTTTGCATTTCACTTCTAGTTATAACTATACAGTTTAGATCTAGTTTTCCAGTTCTGGCCATGATGAACTAATATATACTAGACTTATCCTCCAAAGACTAGAAAACTAGGAAAACTATCTGGAGCCAGTATTTTCAGTCTTTGGACAACATATAGCATAGGCTGTGATCACTGACAGAAGGGATGCTGTAGGCTAAAGTCTAGATCGACGAGACTTTTTCCATGGAGGCACTTTCAAAACTGCAGTTCCAGGTTGTTGAGGCCAAAGAGAGGAGCATGGTCTTATGAGATGTAGAAAATAGAATAGCTTGAGGCTGGCGATACAGCTGAAATTTGAGGAGCAAGGTGTAGCAGAAAGGGAACATTTCAGAGAAAAAGCTCTAGAAATCTGCACTCGGGGGTGAATGCTACAAATACTGAATACTAAGGTGTACACGTTAAGGCATGACTCTATGAGGTCTGGCAGAAAATGGCTACTGGAGTGTGTGAGCTGAACAGTGGGATTCTAAAGATTCCACTGTGCAGGGGGACCTTGGAGTTCAACTAGTCAGACTGAAACTTGGGAATTCACCTAATACTGCAGAAAGGCCCTGTTTTTGCAAGAGTAAGGCCTGCTGTAGAACCAACTTAATAAATATGAGTCTCGATGGGATCAAGATAATCTACCAGTAAATTAATTGGCTAACAACACAAAACTTAAAACTCTTTAAAGAAGACAACAAAAATCTCAACAGAATTTGCTAGACATGTGAAGAGACAGGAGAATGTGACCAGTAACCAGGATAGAAACCATCAATGGAAATAATTATAGAGATATTACAGATTTTAGCATTAGCTATCAAAGATTTGAATAATCATTTTAAATTTGTTCAAGAATTAAAAAGCAAGATAGATATAATAGTGCATAGTTGGGGCAAACAAAGAAATAAAAGTCATAAAAAAACACAAATGAGAATGCTAGAATGGAGACATGCAAAATCTAAAAGAATAACAATCGAATGGGCTTAATAATAGAAAAAAATCAATGAACTTCAAGTGTAAAGAAACTTATTTAAATTGAAGCAGAGAGAGGACAATGGACAGATCACAAATAAATAGGTCCTCAGTGGTCTGTGGGATAATATTAAATGGTCTGAACATATTTGTAATCAGAGCTATAGGAAAAAAGAAACAGATATTGAAGCAGAAAAAATTGAACAAATAATGTCAAACATCTAACAAATTTGATTAAAAAATTAACTAAAGGATCTAGGAAGATCAAAGAAATTGAAGGAGGATTAACACAAAAAAGACCATACCTAGGCAATTCATAGTCGAATTGATAAAAACTAAACATAAAAATAATCTTAAGAGTCTATAGAAAGAAAAGCAATTACCTTAGAGATCAAAGGTGAAAATGAACATGGGCTTCTCCCCCAAACACAGCAAGCCAGAACACAGCATGGTAACATCTCTAACATATTGAAAGGGAAGAATTGTATTAATCTAGGATTCTTTGTGCAGTAAAATATTCTTCAAAATTGAAGGTAAAATAAAAATACTATCAAACAAACTCTGAGAGAATTTATCAGAAGTACACCTATAATAAAAAATATTAAAGTTTGTCAGACTGAAAGGTAATGATAACAAATAGAATTCAGATCATACAAAGGAATCAAGAGCACCTAAGATGATAAATATCTACAGAATAAAAAATACATTATTTTTCAGTCTGAACTCCTTTAAATGACAATTTTTTTAAAACACAGAAATCAAAATATAAAGTAATGTGGATTTTATAACATATGTAGAAATAAAATATATAGCAATAGCTACTGTATGAATGAGAGTAAATGGAAGCATACTGTTGTAAGGTTCTTTTAATATATGGAAAGAAATCTTATATTAATTCAAGATAGATTAAGTAGAGGATGCATATTATAATCCACACAAAATGTAGAAGGCATAAATGAAGCTATAACATATTCAATATATCCAGGGGAAGGAAGAAAATAAAATAAGCACAAGTGGAACAAACAGGAATGAAAAATTTCAAGAGAAAAGACTTAAAACCATATTTATATTTATATTAAATGTAATTAGATTAAATTCTATAATTAAATCACAAAATTATTAGACTGGTTAAAAGAGCATGGCCCAACCCTACACACTATAAAGACTTATATAGGTTAAAAGTAAAATAACACAGCATGAAGAGACTAATTGCAAGAAAGCTGGAGTGACAGAGTAGATTTCAAGACAAAGAATGGGACCAGAAATAAAAGGGGACATTTAAAAGGTCAAATCACCAAGAAGATATAATAGACATAATAATTCTATGTGTTTATGCAACTAGTAACAGAACTTCAAAATACACAAGGCAAAAGTGGACAGAATTAAATGGAGAGAGATAGATAAACCCACAATTTGACTTCTAGATTTAATTGTCCTTTCAGTAATTGTTATAAAACTATACAAAACTAATCAGTAAGGATATAGAAGATTTAAACAATACCATTAATTGAATTAACATAAGTAATATTTATAAGAAATTATACCCAACTCCTGCAAAATACACATTGTTTTGCAGAAAACAAAGAACATTCACCAAGCTAAAACATGTGCTGGATCATAAAGCAAGCCATAAATTTAAAAGTATCTTTTTTTACCACATTGAAATTAAATTAGAAGTCAAAAGCATCAACAACAAAAATACCTCAAACATTTCCAAACATTTATAAATTAAGAAACATATATATGAATAACCCACTTATCAAAGAAATCAAAATAAATATAAAAAATGTCTTAGACTAAATTAGAATAAAACCACAACATATCAAAATTTGATGGATGCCATAAAAACAGCATTTAGTAGGAAATTTATACCTTAATGCTTAAATTAGAAAATAGCAATGATTTACAATCAATTCTCTAAGCTTCTACCTTAAGAAGAAGAACAAATTAGATACAAAATAAATAGAATAAAGGGAATAATAAACCTAAGAGTAGAAATTAATGAAATGGTAAACAGGCAGACAGTAGGGAAAATCAGTGAAACAAAATACTGGTTCCTGGAAAAGATTAATAAAACTGATAAACCACTAGCTAGACTGTTAAAGAAAAAAAGAAAACACAAGTTACCAATGTTCATAATTAAAGAGGAGACTGTCTCGCTGACCCTACTGACATTAAGAGCATAACAATTATAAATAATTATAATAAATTTACCAATTCCTGAGAAGATGAACAAATTCTCCAGAAGGTGTAAATTACCAATACTGGGACAAGAAAAATTAGAAAATCTGAATAGATACCAAAGAGAACAAATCTGTATTTAACGACACTCCTGTGCATGGAATCTATAGAATCCGTGGGGCACATAGTGTAAGTCTTGGTCCAAGTTCAAAGGCCATAAGAAACAGGAGCACTAATATCCAAGAGTAGGAGAAGATGAATGTTCCAGCTCAAGGAGAGAGCAAATTCACTATTCTTCCCCTTTTTTGTTCTATTAAGGCTCTCGAAGGTTTGGTAAATGCCCACCCACATTGGTGAGTGTGGTCTTCTTTACTCAGTCTACCAATTTAAATGCTAATCACTTCCAGAAACACCCTCCCAGACAAACCCACAAAGAGTGTATTACCAGCTCTCCTGGCACCAGATCAAGTTGACACTGTTGACATATAGAATTAGCAACCATACTCTCTGAAGACCTGTATATAAAAAGAATAAACCTCAGTCTACACCTCACACCATACACCAAAGTTAATTTGAGGTGGATCGTAGACCAATACCAAAAAGCAAATTAATATAAAGGTTCTAGAAGAAAACAGGAAAACATATGACCTTGGAATAGACACACAGTTGGTAACTGAAAGCAGGTCCAGCTGCCTGCCGCTTCTATTGATGATTCTTTCTATAAAATGTCTAAGAAATTGTAACAGTGAGGAATTGTAACCCACCAACCCAATTGTAAGCCAACACTTGAGAAGCAGGTGCTGATGTAAAGGAAAGTGGTTTATTTTCAGGTGCCTGTCACCTAGAAGAAGGGGAACTTGTGTCATGAAGCCCATCTCCTGGGAAGATGGGGGACTCAGCTTTCAAAGCCCATCTCCATCTCTCACTGGAGGCCAAGGCTTTTATTAGGAGGGGGAGGGAGATGGAATAAAGAGATCAAGGAAGGGGGTTGCACAGTTCTCTGTGCCCAGACGAGCACAGTCCCTTCTGATAAGGCAGTGTGTGTCATCCTGGTTCAGTCAGCCCTGTTTCACGTCATCCTGGCTCCACAATAAGAGGTCAGCAAATCTCCTGGAGCTGAGATACCTGAAGGTCATAATCTATCTTTTGAAGTTAGTTCCTAGGATTCTTATACAAACCTGCTGTTCATTGACAGGCTACATACTAGTCAGACTCAGCATTTACAGAAACAATATCAAAAGAATGGTAGGGTGGGTTACAATTCCCTACTATTACAATTTCTTAGACATTTTATAGAAAGAATCATCAATAGAAGAAAAAATTAGTAAATTGTACATCATCAAAGTTGAAAACTTCTCCTCAAAGACACATATCTGAAAATAAATAGACAAGCCCCAGACTGGGAGAAAATATTTGTAATCAAATATCTAACAAAATTTATGTCTGAAGAATATATGAAGAATTCCAACAACTCAACAGACCAAAAAAAGACTATTCAAATGGGCCAAAGATGTGAACGGATACTTCAGAAAGGAATATGTAGATATGGTCTGTAAGCATGTGAACAAGTGTTCAACACCATTATGTTTTCAGAGAAGGCTAACATGAAAAGATTGAAAAATCAAATTTTGACAAATACAGAAAGTGAACAGAGCTCTCATACCATTGCTGGTGAAAGTGTACAACTCTTGGCAATTGCTTATCAAATTAAACATATGCCTACATTGCAACTCAAGAATTGCTTCCTAGGTATTTATCCAAGAGAAATCAAACATACATACACAAAGACTTTTAAAAGGATATTTACTAACCTGTTCACTTATGATAGCTTTCAGCAAGAAATAACCCATATATCCATCCACAGGAGAATGCATAAACATATGTAGTATATCCATAAAATGGGATACCATTCAACAATAAAAAAAGAACTACCAATACTGGCAAAAATATGGATGAATGTCAAAGCCATAATGTGGGGCAAAAATGCCAGACACAAAAGAACACGTACTGCATGATTCTATTTAGCTCTGGAATATATAAATCAGAACAGTGGTTGTCCCTGAGGGTAGGGATGAATTGGGGTGGGGCAGGAGAGAACTTTCTGGGGTGATGGGGAAGTTGCTGACTTGTTAGTGATATGGCATTTCCACAGATGTATGCATTTGTCAAATTCCTCAAGCCGTGTACGCTGTATAAATTGTATCTCAATAAAGTCCACTTTTTAATTTAAACAAATAGATATCACATAGTATTTTAGTATGCTTTAAAATAAATATTGCTTTGGTTTTAAGTACATACATCTAAAAAATACATGGGTTAACACCTACATGTTCTATAGAAATTCCAGGCACATAAAACTGTGTCTATATTGTAACAAAACTGGGCTTTCGTAGCTGCAAAATGCATACTTATTGATTAATAAGGAATTTTTAAAAATCATCCTAATGTTTTTTGTATCATGTAGGATTTTATTAGCTATGTGTGTTAGGAAGAGAGGAGGCGTTGAGGTAGTGCTTTCAAACAAGTTAACAATTAAGGCCTTTATAAATTTATTAGGTGGTAAGCATAATATTTTTGGAATAGAGGGATGTCTTACTCATGTTGAGGTTTTTCTATGTCTAATATTGCTGGCACATATTAAAAATTTAGTTTATATTTGGGGAATTGAAATAGCTAGCTTTTATGGCAAACTCTGTTTAGCAAGACCAAATATTATGCTTTAGTTTTGCAAGCTTCCTTTTTTGTGTGTCCCAGAGTTATGTTCAAACCCAGGTTTGAAGCAGGGGGATTTAAAATGCACATCACTAAGAAACAGTGTCTTATAATTTTTTTTTTACTCAAGGAGCGTGCTTTAGCTTATTCTTGGTCTTGAACTTCTTGAAGGAGCTAGGACCCATTTCCACCCAATTGACCTGATGTTTCTCCCTCTCTTAGCACTTAGTATAGTGTGTGAAAGGAAGAGGGAAGAGACATACTGCGCTGATACATAGGTCCCTGTTGAGTATGGAAATGACATTGGGTAGCACGGTTGGGAGTTATTTCCAGTTCTGTCACTCCTTTATTCAAATATGTTTACTGGAAAGTGAGCTATCAATAAGACAATATAGTCACAGCCAGGGTTAGAAAAATGAACAAAGGAAAGTTCTGTCGTCTAAGAGATCATGGATTGGTGGAAAAACAAGATTAATGACTCAACAGATGGTTCATCACAGTCAATTGTATTACTTTTATAAATCAATTTCTGAATTAATAATTATTACCATATGTAGAGGATCTATCTGGCACTTTACAGATATTATACCATTTACACCCTCAGAGTAAGCATTCTCGTTCAGAGCAGTGGAGCCAAGGCTCAGAGAGCACACACCACAGACCTGGCAAGGGTGGGGTTGGGATTTGAACCCTTCCTGTGTGACTGCCTAGTCCATGATCTTCCAGCCCAAGTACTCTGCTTCCAATGGGACTTTAGCCAAGCTTCTCAGCCTACAACACCAATGTTTAACTTCGTAAATCATGCCCAAGGTAGAAAACTTCAAAGGAGCTTACAGCTCATTTTCTCTTGCTTTGGTAATTTTTTGTTTACATTTTATTAAGTTCTGATAAATAAATAATCACCAAACACAGAGAGGAAAAGGTCATATTTGTTTTGTGTTCCTCATGTGTAGAGGCTGGGAGTAGCCCATAGGTGATGATTTTGCACAAAATGTCACCGACTGAGTCTGTGTGCTCAGGGGGAACCTTAGCTACTCTTAGAAGCTGTGCTTCCTGCTTAGCTGAGTCATGCAAGGGCTTCCTTTGTGCCGACTCCAACTCCATGGCAATTTGAGTCCATGGTTGGCTTGAACACTAAGAGCCTTTTGTGCTTTTCAATGTCACAGACATGTGTTGGCTTTCTACTATATTAACAGACTCAGTGAGGTGCTGGGAAGGCTATGTTCTTGGTCCCTTGTTCTTCTATAGTTTTTTTCTAGGGGTGCAGCGGGGGGTGGGGGGCGGGGGGGGGGGGCCTTCTGATGACTAAGGGCGAAGCCAGGGCTAAAAGAAGTCAGAGTATAGTGCTGTAAGAAAGTGACCTGCAGCAACTCCGAAGGAATCTTATTAGCAAGGGGAAGCTGACTTCCAGGTAGAAAAATTAAGAAAAGAAGCTGAACTTACTGACTTTTTAAAGCAGGTTTTATGTACCTATGCAATATTGTTTACTCTCCAGTACAGCAAAGTGATAGAAGTGTGTGTGTGTGTGTGTGTGTGTGTAGTTTAAAAAATGATACATGTATAACAAAGTTAAAATCATGTTAGAACAAGTACATCTTACCTCATCTTCTCAGTTTCCACCTTAAGGGCAACCATATTTTCCTGGTAATTTTCTAATTAAATACATGGCATTTCTCTATGAATGCATCCTTTATTTTCATACAAATGGGAGCACACTAAATACACTGTTATGGACCTGCCAGTTTTCACTTAACATCATATCCCAAGGTAATTTTCATGACAGTAGGTACATATGGTTTTACCTCTTTTTTTTTTAAATGACGGCACAGTGTTTAATATAAATGTTGGAGTTTTGAGAGGATTCAATAAATGGTACTTCTCTTCCCTTGCCCCCTACCCCCCAGGTTCTGAACTATTTGAGAATGAAATGAATGGATGGCATATGGAAGCCACAAATTTAATTTTATTGCAGATATAGGCCAGATCAGAGGCTGGGGTTTTATGTAACTAGCTAGGCAGGCTTGTTAATTCTGAACCTGCACATGTAGAACCCATCTGCATAGCATAACGCAGTTCACAAAATGAAAAGGCTGAAGCCAAGCCAAGCCCTACCACTCAGATATGTTTTGCCACCTCCCCAGGGTTGGAGTACCTTAAAGGCAGACGAGAGGCCATTGGGGTGCTACAAAATCCCATTCTATTGAAACCAAGAGTCAGGAGAAGATGCTTCTTGCTGATGGCATGGACAAAGCACCCTTAATTTAACTACTCCCCTACTGATGGAGGTTTAGGTTACTTCCATTGCCGCTATTGGGCATAAGGTTTGTTATTCTCTTTTTATTCAAAAGGGAACAGGTCCCAGGAGCTTAAGTGTTTAAGGTGAGAGCTAGTGAGAGACAGAGCCAGAACTCTGACTCACGTCTGACTTCGAGTCCAGGTCTTTCCATTTCCAGCCCCTACTCCTCACCCAATTACTAACATCTGTATGAAAAATCAGTAACAGTCTATGAGTCAATTTTAGTTAAATCTTATTAGTTCCTCACAATCCTCATGTGAGATAGTTGAGGTTGGAATTATTTTCTCCATTTTGTAGAAAAGTAAGCTAAGCTTCAGAGAGGTTATTGATTCCTTACCTAGCATCACTGGTCATGGCGTGGTTTACAATTTAACTTCCCTTTTTCTCACGTCAGATCCTTGTCCTCCATCTTTGAGGGCCTGAAACCAGGCAGTGAAGTATCAAGTGCAGACCGGGAGAAGGGAGCAGTGTTATCTAAGGCTTGCTGGTGGGAGAAGGTGCCATTTGCTACAGGCGTGACAAAGGGTCTCCCCTCAGCACGTGGGTTATGTCCTTCCTTGGCACACCTCCATGTGCTTTGTGCATCAGAACTGCCTGGGAAGTGATGAAATCCAAATGCCTGTGTCCCACTTAGACTTACTGACTATGAGGCAACTAAATCAGGAATCCTCACTTCAACAAGAGAGCTAGTTGATCCACCATTCATTAGGGGGGCAACTGACGGGAGTTGTGACCTCACTGAATCTCAGCCAGCTCACAGACAGCACAATCTGGTTATGAGGATTAAATGAGATGATGTGTGAAAAGAGCCTGCTCTTTAGATCCTCCATAAATGTTACTTCCTTTCTATCTCTTCTAGTAGTTTTTCAATAATCTGTCTCATCTCTTCCACCTGTGACTTCTCTGAAAAGCCGTCTGTAGGTCTCTTTTGCCTCCCCATTGCTATTGCTTCAAGTCCCTGCTGCAGGAAAGAGCACAGATGTCCAACAGGGCAGGGTTTGCCTTAATCAGGCAGCTACACGGGCAGGTCTTGTTACTCTACTTGTTCTATAAGATCCATGGGAGGAGATGAGCAAAGCCCAATTACTGTGTCCCTTCTCAGAGGACATGCACAAGATTCATTAACAAAATGTTACATTAAAAAGGTTTGCATTGAAGTGGATTTTGCTTGTATTCCTTAAATGTCTTGGAATGAACTAGAACTGCCATAGGCAAGCTTTGTAGGTAGGCCCTTCTTGTTTCTCCCAATACCTTCATTCTCTCTGTCTTCAGTCTACTCTGTGACAACCAAGGCCCACCTGATTGATCTCTGGGTGGGGGTCTTGCCTTCCTCTTGCCTGGCTCCAAAACTTGTTCCATCTGTGTCCCCTAACCTCAGAGTCCCCCTCTAAGAGGAAAATCGGATTAAAAATAGCCCCCAAAGGGGGTTCATACTAGTAACAGCCAGGTATGCCAATTATATTTGTCTATTGAAAGGAGGTTTTTAATTCCTTAAACAAAAGGAAAGAGAAAGGAGAAATTTTGTATATCTTAGAAGTTTTAGGATAGCATGAGGGGAGAGAATGAGGTACAAAGGAAACCAAGAACTTTTTGAGAGATTACATAACCTGATGACGGATGAGACATTCTGCAAAATACCTTTAACAGGCAGAAAGGCAAGGTTCGTGAATGGCAAGAGACAAATATTCTTAGGGAAACCACGTGAAGAAATATTTAAAATCACAAGTGTGCTAGATATGTGGTTGTAGAACTTACTGATGTGAAATTATACTTCCAACTTTGCAAACCTCAATGTATAATTGACCTGAATTTTTATTATGTAGAAAATAATTCACTCACCATGAACAATCATTTAAAAAGAAAAATAACCAAGAGAAACTACACTTAAAATAATTATTCTTTCATTATAACAAGAATAATACACATTTGTACTTGAATATTTTGAAAGCATGAACAAAATAAAGGAAATAAAAAGCACAGTCCCAGAAATAATCACTGTGTACATTTTGATGTTTGCCTATCCACTCTTTTTTCTTCTATTCATTGAGTTAAACTTTGGGGAGTCAAAATAGATTGTTATGCACATACTTTTTTTTGCTTAAAATATGGCTTATATTAGAGCTTCTCAAACTTTACTGTGCGTAGGAATCACTTGGGGACTTTGTTGAATTGCAGATTCTGATTTTGTAGGTCTGGGGTGGGGCCTGAGAATCTGCATGTGTAAGAACCTCCTGGAGAACAACCACGTTGCTGGACCAGGAGAAAGTACCAGGTACGTGAACCACTCTGTCATTACTATTCCTTACTATATAACTTTAATCACTGCGAGAATTCCATTAACCATGTATGTAACTCAACAATACTGTGTTCTAGGCTAGTTAAGTTTATTCCTTTATTTTTATTGTATTATAGATGATACTATGATTAACTTTCATGGAGAGAAGTCTTCACATACATCCATGAAAATTTCTTTGAGGTAATTTCCTTGAAATGAAAGTGCTTCATCAAAATCATTCTGAATTTTAAGGCACTTCATACAGATTGTCAACTAGCCATGAGGGGGGGAAATGCGGTTTTGAAAAGTACTGACCTGATTTTTTTTCAGCTTGTCACCTTATTCTTTCCCCAGGGAGAAATCGTTCCTGTCTCCATGGTAACCCCACTGCTTTCTCTTGTATCTTTCTCAGTTTTCTATTACTGGTGTTTGCTGACAAGGGTGTCTGCCTGTAGCTGGCCATGTATTAGCCTCAGTGCTGAGCACAGTGTCAGACACTCAAGAAATGATAGAACAGTGAAGAGTGAAATGAAAGCATATGTCTTTCAATATATAAATACTTGTTAAGGCGTTACAGTGGGGAAAAACCAATTTCTTTTCTCATACATTAGCTACTTTGACCACTAATTCAAAGACACATGAAAGATTATTTGCTGTTTCTCATGGAAAATCACCCACAACAGTGTTTTGTGTTATACCATTTCCTTTCATGAAGCAGCCATGTCTGTGCATAGCTGGTTACAGTTTCAAAGTTATGTGCAAGAAAATCTGTGGGCTGTTATTACCTTGCTCAGGGCCTTATTAATAGCATCACATAATAATGTTCATATCATATTGCTCACGATATAATAATACTCATAGAACAGTTTGCAAACATATCCATATGGATTGTGCCCTTACATTCACTCATCTTAAATTTTTTGCATTGTTACTGAGTTTTAAAAATATAGTACTATTGTGCCCTGGCTGGTGTGGCTCAGTGGATTGAGCACTGGCCTATGAATGAAAAAATGTAGCACTACACATTATTTATCTTTATTATCAAGGTTTCCTGCACCCCCTTGAATTTTGCACCCAAAGTGGGTGCTTCACCTGTCTCACCCTGGCCCTAGAGTTAACTACAACTTAAGATTTTTAGCAGGTAAGTAAAATGTATAACAAATTTTGTACATTTCAAGTAATATGGTGTAACCAAGTAGCATGTGTTTTATCACTTGTGAATTTAGTTATTTTTTTCTCTAGGTGTTCATATCTAATTGGGCACCTGTTTCAGTCACTGCTCCTGCGGGTCTGGTGGGAGTTGGTGTTTGCTTTCTGCAGGCAACAGGAGGGGGAGTTCTTGAGGTAGAGCTGTTCAAACTAATTCTTACCTTTATCAGTTCAGGGTTCTTCCTTTTGTTTAATTACTGACTCAAGAAATATTTTTGACTCTTGTTGTCTGATAGGAACTATGATAGCTAAGTGCTATGTATGATAAAAACTGGGTAAAATACATTTACTTACCTAAAAGTTACTTCCCATTTGATAGTGAAGGCAGTCAGTCACACTAAGATAGAATTAAATCTAGGGTTTCAATGGGAGCAGAGAGAAAAGACAGGGACACCTGGAAGGCAGAGAAGATGTCTTGGTCATGCTAAGTTGACTCTTCCCAAAGGAGTGGGCTTTGTGCATCTGCTACACCTTTCTCCCTCCCCGCACACCCTCTCTCTCTCTCTCTGTCTAGCACTCAGTCTATAGCTTTTATCATGGGAGGACTTCGATGCTTTGGCCAATGCTCACTTAATCTAAATTAAGTTTTATGAAACAAAACCTGGAGTGCATTTGTATGGGCAGGAAGTAATGCTGTACTGAAACCCATATGGATTCCTGTGTAGGTTGAGATTCACCATGTCTGCTGAATTATGTTATAACTGACTTTTGAAGTCATCATTTGCGAGCAGCAGCTGTTGCCAGGAACAGTAAATCACATCCCATGTTTTTATAAGAAATAGTATTATGGCTTTTCCAAAGAACTCATTTTTAATAGAAGGCACAAATCATCACCTGCAATATATATAGCAAGAGTATAGATTTGTTTATATTATTTATTTTGGCAATTTTAATTTTATTTCAAAATATTTATGGAATGTTTACTATATATAAATGAATAAGTCCAACTCCCTATCTTCAAGCAGCTTAAAATCCATTTGAATAAAAGACATGTCCACGATTATCTAGAGTTCAAAGCCAATGTCCCTCGAGTTAATGATAGATACATGTCACTTGGGTGGGAGTGAGGGGAGGCAAAATTGAGACTAATGATGGAGAAGAAAGAGGACTTTTTAAAAAAGGGGGCATCTAAGTTGGATTTTGATGGCTGTGCATGTTGTGTTTTGTTTTGTTTTAGGAAGTAAAGCAAGGAAAGGCATTTGATGCTAGAAAAATAGCATGGGCCTAAGAATCATGAAAACAAATGCCAGTTCCGGGAATTGAGAAGCAATTAGGTGCTGCTGTTGATCAGTGCTTCTTAATCCTGGCTGCACGTTGTAATCACCCAGGGAGCTTTAAACATACTGCTGCCTGAGTTTCTCCCTCTCCCCCAGAGACCCTGATTTAGCTGGTCTTTGGTATGGCATTTGCATCCAGATTTTTAAAAGGTCCCCAGATTATCCTAATGTGCAACCAATGTTGAGAACCTCTGCTGTAGCATAGATATATAGTGCGGTGCTGTGAGGCAGAAAAAAATGAAAATAAAACATATTTTTCTTGGGCTGAAATATCCTTGTACTGTAATTCTTACAAAGGAGCACAGAGAATTTAAAAGAATATACCTATTACATCTATGTGAAAAAAGTAAGGATCAGGCATTGTAATTAACAGTTACAATTGAAAAAATGAGATAGTCAAAGGAGGCTTGCAACTACAGTTACTCATGGTGAGAAAGAACAGGGTTTGAGGTTAAGGAAAGTGGATTTTGATTAAAGAAGCAAGGGCATGTTAATGAAACAAGGAGTTACTTTGATTTTTCTAATGTCTGTTTTCAGCTTGAATTCTGACTGTATGGAAACTTCACCTAAAACTGCTCTGTTTTCCCCTTTCTTTCCATCAACTGCTGAATGTGTACATGAGAATAACACATACACAAAAGGAAGAGGAAGAGGAGGAGGACCAGCTTTTTTCCGAGTAGATGGAGGGGAAGGACACAGCCCCCACCATATTTTTTCTTCTCCGTTACTCTCTCAGGCTCAAGACTTCCCAGCATTTTGAACGAGTTCTGCCTCCTCACCAAACAAGTCCCATGAATTCTGCCTCACAATAGCTCCCACATTGTCAGATAATGGCCTTCTTTAAGAAACAAAATGAAACCTCCTTATCCGAAAGCTGAATAAATAAAAGTGCTCAAAGGAGAATCTTCTTCTTTTAAAATATGAATTCTTTCAAGCCAGCCTTTTTTTTTTTACTTTCTTGACTGTTCTAGCTACTCAGACATGCTTCAAAGCCATTAACTCATGCCACAGACCTTTCCCACCATAGTTACAATTTGTCACACTTGACTGTGAACTGTGTAAGGGTCTAGATGGCCATTTTCGTTTTATTCTCAGTACCTAGGACAATGCCAGACATATATTCATGAAATGTTGATTGAAAAAAATACATGTTCCCCTGCACCAAATTCCCATTTTGTTTCCCTTTCTGCCCACCTTTCCAACAGGTGACCTCCAACTAACACTTTAACGTCTAGGCCCCAGGATCTGGTTTCCGTCGAATTTTTTATTGTTATTTTTTTAATTAAAAAATTTACCGTTCAATTGTTTTAGAGAGAGAGGGAAGAGAGGGAGAAAGAGAGGGAGAGAAACATCAATTGATTGCCTCTTACATGCTCCCTAATCGAGAATTGAACCTGCAACCTATGCATGTGCCCCGACTGGGAATTTATCCCACAATCTTTCAGTTTACAGAATGACACTCCAACCAACTGAACCACAAGACCAGGGCTTTAACACTTATGTATGTATGTATGTATGTATCTATGTATGTATGTATGTATGTATTTATTTTTAGAGAGGGAAGGGAGGGAGATAGAGAGAGAGAGAAACATCAATGTGCGGTTGCTGGGGGTCATGGCCTGCAACCCAGGCATGTACCCTGACTGGGAATTGAACCTGCGACACTTTGGTTCTCAGCCCACGCTCAATCCACTGAGCTACGCCAGCCAGGGCTAACACTTAATTTTTATTAATTTTCTGTCTTTCCACATTCCATTGTATCCTTCCACTTCATTCTGGTTCCCAAAATCAAACAAGGTTTAGTTAAAAACATTTTTTGTGTGTGTGGTAAATTCCTGAACTCTAATGAGTGAGCTGGCCCTCGTAGGAATTATATTAACATCAATCGATTGATCTACTTGTGAAACATCCCATGATGGAATGGTCCCTTTCACTCAAGCAGACCAATTTACTTACATAAAGAAGTGGCTTTGCCAATCACAGTAAAATAATACATTAAGGAAGAATGAGCACACACCTGGCTTCTCTTTTCTATCCTCACTATTTCCCTCCAGGTCCTACTCAATACCTGTTTTCTAAAGATATAACTTCCAAGGTTTTCTATTTCCTGATTTATCATGTCTTCTCTCTTCATTTCCTTAAAATATATAAATGCCAGAGACATTTTTTAAAAACATAGTTGTGATAGTCATTTTCTTACTCAAAACTTTTTAGTGTCTCTCTAGTCTAACTCACATATGTCCATCTGACTTATGCATTCATCTATAGGGACCTCATACTCAGGCCCAACTTTCCCTTCCAGACTCTTAGCCCACTCACCCCTCCCTCCTACATGACACTCAGTGAAATGTGCCTGTTTGTAACACTTCCCGTACAATGCACTCCTTCTTGTCCCCTTGGCTTTGTCCTTGTTACTTCTTTCTTACCAGCTCTCTGCATTCCCATCAAGAACATTTACCCATCCTCAAGTGTTCAGAATCACCTTGTGCACAAAGTATTCCCCAAATCCTGAAAATGACCATGACTCTGCACTTTTCTCTAATGTCTTCACTGAACTGTCTTTGCATTTCTCTCAGGTCCCTTAATCTGGGTTGTTTTAGAAACATCTATAATTACCTTACACTGTTTCCTGGATGATAAGGATCTTGAGTTTCTAGCAGTATGAACTGAACACAGAAAAAGTGTATATTTGAGGCACCTTTCATTAAAGTGTAGTGAGAGATTGGGATGAGAGAAATGAGATGTGTTCTCTTATATCTGAAATATTAAAAAGGAGACCTAATGGGAGGTACAGGTATTATCTACCTAATTTTAGAGGGCTTTTGTCCTTATAATTTTAATCTCTAAATTCCCTTTATTTTTTTTCCATTGTTCCATCTGTCACTTTTCCTCTGTCATATGAATACACACACATGGTAAGGATGGGACTTTTGTTATCATTATATATAAGCAAGAATAATTCACTATGATTATACTGAGATGGGCAAAACAAGTCTAGCATAGTTTAGATAAAAAGAGTATTTAATGAGAAAAACACCATTAACATGTCTGTAGATCAAACCATTACAATCCCTTTACTATGTGATAAAATGTTGTGCAGAGAGAATAAACATATATGATTATATATTTAAGAGGAAAAATATGTGTTCCAGCTCTACCTGGTAGAATGTGAAATAAGACGTAATCTGGACACGAGAGAGAGGGAGCGAGAGAGGGGGAGCTCGAACAGGTTCTGTTCTACATACAGTAAATCTATGAACATTTGAACATTTAGTGACATCTGGACAAAAAGAGTAAGCCGGAAAAAGAATGTCTTTTGTGACACATTTTTGAGACAGATCCAAGGAGCAACTTTTAGGGACAAAGAGCAAATGAGCATTTCATGTTGGACAGAGTATTTTATTCTTCCTTTCCCAGGGCTGCAACTCAATCACTGCATCCCCCTGTAATTGCTGGTGCTTAACTCTCAGAAACACTCTTCTGGTTGAATGACACAGCTTATCTGGAAGCTTCTCCTTGATAACATTTCCACTGCTAGCTTTGTTGCTTTTAATGAGAGTCCTAGTAAACATTAAGTGTCTCTGATGAGTAATGGTAACAACTGAAAATGCCATTTCTAATATCTTCTGTAGTAAATAATGAAAGAGCCAAAGGGGTTTCCTTTAATTTATCCCAAGTAAGTCCATGATTCTCCTTTCCAGCCTTTGCTTATTGATTTTGTTGTGATAAAAACCAAACCAAACCAAACACGGAACACACTATAAAAACAGAAAGTTCCTCGGACACAGACCAGGTTTTAAGTTACCAAATGAGCCCAGGAGAGAATGAAGAGTTCTTGCTAGATCAAGATTGAACTCATAAGGTGATCTGACCTTTTCAATCACAAGCACATGAGCCTATATGCACTCTTGTCTGCATTGCCTCCTCACCAGTGCTCCTCTGCCTTGATCGGGGCCTTTGAATGGTGAGGATAACTGCCACAGGCTCCCTCTCCCCAGATCAACCCTCTACTTTGCTGCCACTGATGTCTCAAATGTATATTGGATCATGTCATCAGTTGACATCCTTCTGAAGCTTTCTCGTGAGTGGGCCATGCAAGGCCTGTGAAGATTTGGCCCTGCTTCAGCGCTCACCATTATCCCTCTTGCTGTCCTGACATCAGTATGTAGTCATGTAGGACTGTGTATGGTCCCCCTAACCTGCGATGCACTCTTTGGCTTTTCTGGCCTTTCCTGATGTTCTTGCCCTCCCCCTTTGTTTCCAGGCTGTTTTCTACTCAACCTTTCAATATCAGTCCATTCATCAGCTCTTTAGAAGTGCCTCCTTACCCCTCCCCGTGTGTCCACAGCCTCATGTGCTTCCTCCCTCATCGCTTCTATCTGTATTGTCAGGGTGGTTCCTGTGTCTCCAGTGAGGCAGTGAGTTCTGTGAGGACCATTTGCTATGCCTTTTTTTGTCATTCTATCAACATTCTCTGGACAAGACCATTAACTGGGGAGTATCGATTATATGTTTGTTAAAATAAGATCCATTCTAAATTGCTTAAAAGTAACTCACATATTTTATACAACACTCTCCCCTCCCCCTGCCATTCCTCTTTAAAACAACCTCTTTTCTGTACCTAATTCAAAACAAGAGTTGTTCTTTTTTAAAATAAAACCATCCAGGAGGAATATATTCACCCTATTTCTACAGGTCACAAGACTAAGAACAAATTGCTGTTTAGGTGACTTTGTGCATTTTTCTCATACACAGCAGATATCTCTGAGCTCAATAGCAGAACCTTTCTGATCAATTCATTTCAGTGTTACTTTCAATGCAATTGATTAGCACAAACCACACTCCATGGGATGGTGATCAGAAAAATTGGTACTTGTGGGTCTCTGATGAAGAGCGGACTAAACTCTTCAGTATATAATCTGAAGTTACATTAAGAATGTTTTGGAAAATTGTTCTGTAGCTGAGTCTGCAGTTATAGTCTGTAGCCTAGAGAAGAAATCACACACCCAGAAATCATGTTCCAGGAAGTATTATTGATGGTGTTGAAAATATGCTCAGAGAGAGCAATAAATCAGGGGCTATTTGACCCATTTCATGAACTGCAATCCATGTTAGGTTTTTATAGTAAATATTCTTCAATGTGTTCACCATCTTTTCCCATTCTCCAGGATACATATACATATACACACTCCAGCCACATTTGTGAAGGAACTAACTCAGACAGGAGAGATGCACACAGTGAGAACAGAGACCTTATTTCAGTAAAAGCCCAGCAACTTGTACACGAAATGACACAAAGCAAAACAATTGTTGCTGTTTCACTGGGTGAGTCTGCTATTAATTGAAAGAAAAGCACAGTTGGTGTTTTGAACACAAGATATTACTATAATTAAAAAGTTGCTTCATTTGCAAGCAAATAAACTTGTCATTTTTGGCAATGAGTTGTGGCTGACAGGTGAAGAAGCTATGCTCTCACGTTCAGTTAAGAAAAAGATAAGGATTCACCTTTATTATTCTGTATGTCTTTTCTTGTTAAGTTTTGTTTAGGTTTTAGGTTGCTTAAAGACAGACATAAAAGTACAATATCTATAGCTGTTTCTCTGATATTGGTCAATATTCTGTCCCCATGTAAGTGGCTTTGTCTAGAGACTGGAGCATTTCTTTTCTTTTTTCTTTTTTATACATGTTCCTGAAAACCCTTCCTCCTCCCCCTGCCCCCCCACCCCCATTTCTTATAGTAAAAAAAAATGTATGAACCTGGCTCAAACATTGTTTTATTTAAAGCACAATTTCCTTTGTAGTGAATCTATTTCAAAGGAGTTTTTCTGCAGTGTTGAAAAGGACACACTTTCAGGCTGTCTGATCTTCTTTTGACATAGCATATCACAGGGAGCATTTGGTGAACTGGGCCCGCAGCAGCTGTGGGAGCAGAAAAGAACAGCGGGTTGGGGCTGGCCTGGGGACTGGGGCATGGGGAGCAGCCAGAAGCTGCAGTTTGAGGTACCTCCTATGTTCTAGGCACCAGGAGACAGGGACTTTCTCATGCTTTATTTCATTTCACTAATCCTCACTGGAAGTTTGCAATGGCAATTGTACTGTTCTCTGTTATATGTGAAGCAAGAGTCTCCTGGAGATTTAGAGACTGGTTGACAAAGGCCATGCAAGGCAAGAAGCAGGGCTCACATCCAGGTACTATGCAGCAGCACCTTCTAACATCCTACAATGCGTGGAGTAAACCACAGCAGACTTGGAGTCACTGTCCTGGGGTCTTCTTCAGCTTTGACACCTCACATATGGCATTGGGCATGTCTCTTATCCTTTCAGGGTTTGTTTCCTCAGCCCTCAGCACAGTTAAGATGGCCTTCTCTGTGTTCATTGTTGAAGGGGGTGACAACCCAACAAAACAGTTCATGTCAGAAATCACTTTGAAAATCCCAGCACATCAAATGGAATATGAAGGGTGGTTGTTCACACAGCTCTGGGTCCACACCTGAAGGATGGGATACCAAGAAAGTGTAAAGCAATTTGCAAGACACTGTTTCTGTGGTCCATGAACTTACATTCATGATTGCATGAGGATTTCTTTGCTGTGATGGTTGATTAATTATAGCTGCCGGTTTTCAGTGTATGGCTTATCGTATACACAATTAATTATTCCATAAATCAAATAAGCAAGTTGTTGGCAAATGACATCTGCAGTCTTTGAGCTGACAGTAAAATATATTATGTTCCATAAATATCTCAGAACAACTTTTATTTTCTAGACATTTTGGTGCTCGTGTGTAGGAACAGATTGTTACTAAGGAAAACCACTTGTGCTTGCTGGTGGTGCCAATGCACCCAGTCCTCTCAGCACGGCAGTGGGCATCTTTGACCGTTCTGACCTCAGATCAGAAGGCTCATTTGACAACTTAAGGCAAAAATAGGATAACTGATAATTAATTAAAATAATTTTGTCAGTACTAGCTAATTTACTATGTTCTGAGAACACTGGTCCCTGAATACTGTACCACTTTACTGATTCCTTCTACTAACAGCACCTAGATTGTGCCTAGCGCATAGTAGGTACTCAGCAAATGTCCACCTCAGGCTCCAGTCTTAAACCATTTACCTTCAGTTTCCTCCTCCTTGTGGACTGATTGCTTCTCCTTTTGCAACTTCACCTGAACTCTGTGTAGACCCGGATGCATCATTGTCTGGACTGAGCCTTAGTCAAGGGTCTTGGTTTTCTATAAACTTCCTGTCAGCTCACAACTGACAACTGGCAGTTTTGCTTGTGTTCTGGCTCTCGACTGCTCTTTACCCTCCTTTGGGAACACTGGTTACCTTGGCAGAAGGGTGACCCCTCGTGTAGTAATCGTGGTTGGTTGAGGTTGACAGAATATGGTCACTCTGGGTGACTTGATTTAATGTATTTTAACATCACTCACAAAATGTCCTTTTCCACGTCTCAACAAGGTCAGAATTTCTTAATAGGGAAATTTGTAATGTAATCTATTTTTGACCTAGAGAAGTATAAATCATTTTCAGTTATTTAATTTGGTCAATTATCCGTGTATTGGCAAATTATAAAATACCTCTTTCTCTCTTTAAGCATTCTATTATCCTTTGGCTCTTTTCTCTTTGCACATTAGCACATCAATTAAGATGAAAATGTTAATTTATTTGAACCTTTAAATATTTCTCTGAAAACAGTAAACTCTGTATAACCATACATACCATCATAATACCATTACAATCTCTCATGGCATGTTTACTGTATTTCATTGATTCTAGCATGCACATCTCTTTACATGTTAATATTTCTGCAATTGAAGGCATCTTAGTACTGTTTCATGATTTCGTGTGCAGTATTTTTCCTTAGGACTGTATAAAATAGTGGTATATTGTACCACCAATGGCACCTTAGAATTGACAAAAAATAATTTAAATATAATCATAGCTAAAGTTTTTAAGTCACATTTGATACTTTATAGTGTCTTGGTTCAACCTCATTTCATCCTCCTTCATATTGCTTAAGCTGCAATGCTTAAAATTTCCCCAGACTTCAGTATGGCTAGAGTAGTGGCTGAGAATTAGGTTTTGCTAAACAGATTAGCACACAAATCTTGGAAAGTGAAAATGAGACAAAGAATTCTTCTGGATCCCTTTGAGTGTGCACTTCTGGGTAAACAAGGTCTTGAAGACAACATATTCTACTTAAAATCATTCCAGTGGCCTTTTCCCAGCTTCCTGGGTCCCAGAGGCAGCTGTGGAAACAGCAGCGACAGCTTTGGTGGGCTCCTGATCCCAGCTTCTGGGTCTGGATCACTGCTCTGCAGTGTGCTCACTCTCCTGGCTCAGTAGTTCCAGTGGTGGGGTCAAAGGCCCCCTGGTAGGTGAGTTTTGTGTTGTTTTGGGAGACATTTTTGGAAGCTCAGCTTAGAATGAATTCTAGCCCTTCTGATAATTTTGTAAATTCCCTGTATGTGTTGGATTGGATAACTCTCTGCTAAAAATACCTGGAATAGTTTAGGGGTAATTAACAGTTATACCAGATTAAGAAATTATATTTTAAAATAATTCAAGGTGCCAAAAAATGAGGCCTTTTACTCATTTCTTTAAATCAATCCCAGCAATTTAAAAATATGTTTAGCTATTCTTTTGTTACATGAACATCAGGGTTTGTCATTGTGCCTGAAGTAAACAATTCAATACAAATGATTTCCTTTCGAGAAACCACAACACTTACTGTTTCTATAACCTCATAATATGACTATAGAAGAAACGTTATTGTTGCAATAACATCCTCAATTTCTTTACCTAAGGCAGGAGCATAAACAAACAAGAAGGTGGATATATAAATAAATCATTGCTAAATTTTGGAAAAAGAATCACACAAAATACTTCCACATTTATCTCATTTGTCACTTGAACAAATAGAATTTAATGAACAAAACAAAACAAAACAAAACAAAACCCACTACATAGGATATCAACATGAACTGTCAGTCTGGTCTGACCTTAAGTAAGTCCTTTCATTTTATTATGACTCAGATCTTTCTATAAATATGGAAAATAAGACCTGTCACTTGCTTGGATTTCAAGGATATTGTCAAGAAGAATATTAGGTAATATCTTTGCATATATTTGGGAAAACATTTTAAGTTCTGGATATTACTAAACTTGGATTGTGTACCTTTAGTATTATTTTTATTACTAAGACTGCATGGTGACCAAAGTGGAAATTAAACATATACTGAAGATTGATCTAATTTTAAAAGCATATCTCTTTCAAAATTATAGTTTCATTCTGCACTGTGAAAGAGCTCTGGCCATAGACATGGTAATGAAATATATCCCAAGGTTAAACCAGGACTTTTTTGAAAGCCATTAGGGATCAGTTCAAAGCTAAAAATAATTCACTAATAAATGTTCCTCATTTCAAGTTCTCTTCTCAGAAATGATAAAAAGGTGCATCTTAGAGACCAATAATTTTCAAGTTAACTGTCACTTTTTTATCTAAGATTTTTTCCCATTTTTAGTGTGTAGATCTGTGACTTAAGATCAATGTGCTCAGTGAAAACTTTCCCTTAGGGTATATCAGTAATGTTGAACAAAGAGAAAAAAATCAGTCACATGTCTTTTTTAATAATATTTTCATTTCTATTAAGTCTATTTTAAAATCAAATTGGTGCCTCTAGCTGGTATCACTTGTGTGATTTTCTACTGGTTCAACCAGAATTAGATATCAAATAAGTTGATTAAAATATAAGGAGAAAAGTAATTTAAACTTTATTTTTGACTCCTTATTACCAAGCTGAGATCAAATGTATTTATTTCCATCTTTAGTTATAGAAGAGACTTATATACTTCAATGATTATATTTACTTTTAAGTAGCAAGAACAGAAGTTCCAAAAAGTTTGCATCTGTCTTGCTAACACTTGCAAGCCAGTTTGATGTGATGGTTGGATACACGGACTCTTAAGAGGACTGCATAGACTCTAATTCTGCCACACCAATTTATTAGTTGGTATCTTTGGATAAATTACTCACCTTTACTTTGCTCACAGTGGGTAAAAGGAGAAAATAACAGAAGACTCTTCTAGGTTCTTCATTGGCATTAAATGAATTAATGAGTTAAAGAAGGGTCTCACAACAGAGCCTGGATCATGCAACTGCCCAATAAGCTGTTGTCCCTTCCTGCGATGCAATCACTTCCCACCCTCTACGATACTGTCTTACTTCCTTGTGCACATGGACTATCACATTTAGAAACTTGATGTATCATGTGGTCAAGGCCAAACAAAAAAATTCTTCTACTTCATTCATTACATATTATGTTAAATAAACAAAATCAAAACAGCATGAAATAATCATAAATTGGTAAGCTCAAGGACTGAGTTTGCCCTTAATGGTTCTATAAATTCATGGCAAGGCAAAATTAGGTCTACAGTTGTGAGTACAGGAATGGGGTTTATTCTTGCATTATTATTTATTAATTATTGTATTATTCTTCCATAGGAACAACTGTAAACCTACTCTTGCCTCACCCGTATATTCCCATGGTATGCTGTATAGTCAGCATACCTGAAAAGGCAGTACAACAAATCTAGACATTTCTAACATAACAAACATACAATTTGAAAACATTAAGCCATTTGATTCTATTCCTCAGCTTTCATGCAGTGGATTGCTAAATTGCAGAGACATAGATAGAGACATTTTCCCTTCAAAGCTGTGTGAATGAAAAAAAGGTGTGCCCATCTCTTAAGATGCCCCACGGGAAAACAGAGTCGGGAAAGAATTTCACAGATAAATGAGTTAAATCAGTTGAGGAACATTGCATACTATGTTCTTTCCTGTAAATTCATAGTATTCGTTAGTATAGCAAGATCTTGAAATAATGAAACCTATTTAACTATGTTTAATTAATTTTCCCCTAATATTTGATTATAAGATTTATGTCCTCAATACTTTCGGGAAGAACTTGATATGGATTATTAAAATCCATGACCTATCTGGTTGTTAGATTAAGGCCATTGTCTGGTTTCCCCAGAGATAGCCAAGCCCTGGTTCTGGAGACGAGATGTTTTACTTTTTTTTTTTAATTTTGCTTTTAATTGAGTGACTGACTGATTTTTAAATTGTTTTCTGTTTTTATTTCCCAGTGGATATCAGATAATCAGGAAGAAATGAACCCTAACCATATAAGGAAGGGTTGGAGGCAGGAACTTATCTGGGAATGTCCAAGTTTAGGAATCAAACATTTGTAAATATATTGTATTTATCACAGTCTTGTCTGTGATTTGGGACTTGATGCTTAACTCACCTGGGCTTCTGTTCTTCAATTTGTATATGAAGGAGAATAAAAACAATTTTCTCTCTCACAGGTTCTTTAGGATGAAATGAGGCAATAAATGTTAAACAGCTTTAATAGTCAAAAATCAATACAAATATTCAAAGTACAGTTGCCATTCTTTTTGCTGGGACTGTTGTGATGATTGTGTTAAACAAACTTGTGTCAGTTAGAAAGTGACAGTAAGTGCTTTACAGGAAAGTATTCCCCAAGGTCACTATGATAGAAGGAAACTTTAAAGGAGTATTCAAATCATCCCAGGTATGAATATAAAACCTGGGATGATTGTCTTTTTAAAATAGAACATATTGACATGTTGTATTGTTGTGGTTGGCTTTAGATATGTGCAAAGATTTTTTTAAATTAAATGTATTATCTTCCTTTTTCCCTAGTTTTTATGGTTGAGTGATTTACTGTTCAGTGGTTCCATTTCATTTACTTGGGAGGCTGTGTCTGATATTCCTTTGGGATTATTGGAAACAACCCTAGGGTTTTCCCCTCTCCCATTCAGAATCTGTCTATCTTATCATGGCCCTTTAATATCTGTAATGTTGTCAAGGAAGTCCTGGATTTGGTGTCAGAAATATTGAATTCAGGGCTTCTGCCTGTGGCTTACCTAGGTTCACACACTTTGATAGAATATATTGAAATAGCTCAATGAATTTCAAAGTGCCAGAGATATTTCAAGCTTTTTAGATCTTCAACATTTTATGCCAGAATCAACCTACATTAGCTATTTCTGGGTAGAAACTAGACAGTTTGGAATGTTCACTGAGTTTTTTAGGATGCTAAGTTAAAACTATTGTACCTATTTAAAGGTAGTATGCATGGTAGACCAGATAAAATCTATACACTTAAAATAAATAAAGAATGATATGATGGAACTGCCAAATAATTATATATTAGTAAAAAAAAGTGTTCTAATTGCCACCTGTGTACATTTGGTGAATATCTTCTATGTTTGGCACTATTTCAGGTTTTGAGGATATAAAGAGATAAAAGACTTGTATGTATATCTTGAAGAGGTAAATCATTTCCAAGCATAGAAAGAGGAAGGAATAGAGAACTCCAGACATGGATTAAGGTGCAGAGGTGAGAAGAGATATGTGGTACTCAGCTCAGCAGGAATAAAACAGTAAATTAGAGAGTCATGGCAACTAAATTAATGAGTGTTGTCTGGCAGATTGGGAAGAATCTTAAAGGCCATTGGGTACTAATCTGGATAATTGTGTATGACAATACTTTGAGAAAAATTTACCATATAATTAGCCTAGTTATTAAAATTTGGCTGACAATTTAACTGAGTTTATACAACTCTGAGAATTTCCTAATCTCTTTTTAACAATGGGCTAGAAATTTCAGAATAAATTTGCTTGTGCTTTTCAAGAGAATTATAATATTATTGAAAACAAATACTTCTAAATATGAAAAAAAAATTTTTTCCATACTCTTTCTAAATTTAAAAAGTCATGATATTTTCATATTGCAGAGAAGTTTGGAGGCAATCATTATTATTTATACATAGTCACTCAAAATCTATACAACCATAAAATTCCTTAAGTTTCTGACAGTAAAAAAAAATGAGTCACTAAATACAGAGAGAATCATAACTGGAACATATTCAAGAAGTGGAGAATCTATTTAAAACTGACAGCTCATCAGATGTAGTCTAAGTCAATGGTTTTATTTGTGTAAGCTTGAAAGCCAAACAAATATGTCTGAAATCCCATTGGTAAAACACTTTGTGACTTTTAAAAATTATTTTACTTTGAGTAAAGCTCCTTTCTAGATTTACTACATCCCATTAAGAGAAGAACTAACTCCTGAGAAAATTCAAAATCTATCCATGGAAATGGAAAAGGATAGGGTACCCAGAGTGTGGAGTTGACAGCAGCAATGGGGGCTGCAGAGGCTGTATGGCCAGAGAGAAGGAAATTCTCACCAATGTTTCTTTTTCTTCATAGCCATTTAAATTCCAGTTTTGACCTGTAAATGGTCCAAGGGGGTAATGAAAGTGAAGGGAACACCTCTCCCCTCCAAAAAGTTAAATGTTTACAGTAGAAGAATTCCTGTCATAGGCAACCATGATTTTTGTGTTCCTTTCCACTAAATACAAATTCCCTAGTTTACAAATAAAAATGCTTTGATTCATAAATTAATCCAGACATCTTTATGTTCTGTAGGCCCGATATACACCTGACAGAAACCTCACAGGGTCAGAAAATTGTGTTATCTGCCGCTAGTGTCCAAGACCTGAAGATGGAGAAGGAATTTCTCCCAGTGCCCCTGCTTGATTAAGTCTGAAAGGAAGGCAATGCTATAGCTTGTTATGGGCTTAATGCAAGGCATTTAAGTCAGAACCCATAAGATTAGGCTGCTATTTTTTCCCCTTGGGATTTATTGGGAAATGATGGCTTATAATTACTTTGTTATTTATTTTGGGAGAGATTGTTATGTTATATTTTGAACCTCTTGAGGATCATAACAACAGCACAGAATTCAAGAGCTACAGGTTGAGAAATAGAAGTTTTTCAACCAGCTGCAACTTAACTTGAATTGACAATACTGAGGGGCACCACTTCCCATGTTTCCATAGAAATTGAAGTAGTGGGCAGGAAAGCTATAATTAAGGAGTAGTGATGCATTGGACCAGGATTTTATATTAAGAGGAACATTCTGTTTCATCTTAATTAGTGTAGCTTACTCATTCTACAAACATATACTGAACAACTTCTGGAAACAAGACTCTTTGCCTTTGTTAAGATCTCCACATATAAGATAAATCCCAATACCAGTTATAGCAAAACTCATTTTGCAATAACATATCAATGAAGGGTAAAATCAAAACAAAATAGAGAACCCTTGGTTTTGAATACACATAGGTTTCCACAATTTCTAGAATGCCCAAACTGGAAGGTTCCTTATATATTAACTATTCTGCTGGCCTCACTTGAAAGACAAGAATCTGAAGTGAAGAAAGGTGAGGCCACTTCTCGAAGCTAATGCTGTCATAAAGTTGCAGAATCAGTAAACAACTCAGTTCACTAGATTTTTAATTTACTTATGTTTTATTTTAAGTATAACACTATTCACTTTTCACTCTTAAAAAACAAACAAACAAAACCCAAATTGTTTAATATATTTAAGTCCAAGGCAAATATTCAGATAGTCATTCTTTTTTTTTTGCGAGGGTGGGTTTTTTTCATGGTGTTTTGTTGTGTATTTTTAAGTATATTTTATTGACAATGCTATTATAGTTTTCCCAATTTTTTTCTACCCTTTATCCCCCTCCACCCTACAACCCCTCACTCTCCAGCACTCGCCCCCAACTTAGTTCATGTCCGTGGGTTGTACATATAAGTTCTTTGGCTTCTCTGTTTCCCATATTATTCTTAACCTCCTACCCATCTGTTTTATGCCTACCAATTATGCTTATTCCCTGTACCTTCCCCCGCATTCTTCCCCTCCCCACCCCACTGAAATCCCTCTATGTGATCTCCATTTCTCTGGTTCTTTTCTTATTCTGGTTGTTTGCTTGAGCAGATCAGATAGTCATTCTTGAGTGCTGGGGAGTGGAGGGACTCCAGAAGCTGTGTACAGTAGTGGAGAATTAACAGTCCAGTACATAGTGAGTGCTGTGCTAGGTGCCTCCACTCTTGGTCTTTTTAAATCCTTGTATCAACTCTGAAATCAGTAATATCATCTCCATTTTCTAGTGAGAAACACGAGGCCGATTTTTTGTGGATCTGAACTTCTTTCTGCCTCCAAATTCTGTGCTCTTTTCACTGTACCTTAATTATTGCCTGTTAGAGGATGTTGTGCCTTTCTTCAGAAATGAGCCCAATTTTCTCCTGCCACCTGGTTTTTATGACTGTCCAGATTGATTTTTTTCTTTTAAATTTACATTTTGCAATTGTAGGCTTTTTTTTTCCTTCCCATTTAATTCGTCTCAGTCATGAGGCTGGAAAAGAATGAGAAATATGCTGGCTTTGTTTGGACTGAGAGCATTCCAAAATATCTGGCTGCACCTCAAGACTCTGTTAAAACAATATTATTTATAACTTTCCTCTTGGTCAATTTTATTTTAAGTTTGGCTATTTCCCAGAGGAGGCTGTTCTTCCTCCTTAATGGTACAGTTTGCTCTTTGAAGGCCTTGATCACAAAGCATTTTCCCAGTGAGATCAGATCCTTGCCTTCATAATGAATGGAAACTTATCAGACCGTAGCCCCAACCTCTCTGAAGCAGTTGATTGGAGGCCCTGACTCTCAGGAACCGTGGGGTTAGAGTGTTGGTGGGAAGAATGCCAACTGTTTACAGTGTGGCCATTGACCCCAGTCACAAAGCATGACCCGTCCAGTCCTACATTAGGTCAAACTTTAGACCTGGGTTTAGGTGGAATGTGCTCTTTCCCAGAATGCTTTCTGAGGAATCCAGAGTTCATTTCTTCTACATTTTTTTCCAGCAAGACTTTCATTATTAGCAGATTTGTTTAGCTGCCTTAGCAGCTTGAGACCTTTCATTGACTTTTGAGAAGATGATAAGATTTCCAGTCAGAAATGAGGCAAAAGGCAGCTAGCAGAATCATTACAATGGAACACTCACTGCAAATAGCAGGGAGGCAGGCTTTTGACAGGGCATACCTGAACGAGAGGACCTGTCTTTGCCTCAGTGTATCATCGACCACTGTCTAAAAGTGATGGCAAAGCAATGTGAATCATAGGATCCAAGGACTTGTTATTTAGAAACTTTGACAAATGCAGTTTCTCTGAAAGACCATTCCCTTCTACACAAAAAATGATCATCAGTGAAGCTGCTCCCAGGAGCAGCTAACATAAAAGGAACATGGGCTAAAGAGAGAGACTGAATAATTAACCCCAAATGTGGTTACATAACCACTCAAACTCCACAACTTGCAGGCTTGTGGCCTCATTTCAGTTTTTTAGTGATATTCTTGTCCCAGTGGTTGCTAGTAGCCACCCTTTTTTTTTCATTTCTCCCTCTCCCTGTGTCCCTGGAAGCTGGACACCTATTGATCTTCCCAGAACCACAGTTCTGCCCATATGGGAAGATTTGGTGGACATTCTGTCAAATGCAAAGGAAAGTCTCTGCCAAACTAAGTATTAGAACATGGTGTTTGGGCAGAAATATAAAATATTGATGCAATTATAAATCAATGAAAACCCAGAGGAAAAGTGAATCTCATTTGAGGGAAAATTTGTTTTTTCCTTATAAAGAAAAAAATGGACCAGGGAACCAAATTTATGAAGTAAAAGCTGTCTGCACAGTATTCTTGACTGTTTCTGGAGCTAAGAAAAAGAGCACCAAATTGTGTATGTGGTGTGAGTACATGAAATGACACATTTTAATATATTAGTTAGGGATCAGGCTCTTGCCCAATATTGTTATTGTTTTACTTATTTTACTAATGCTTTTTTCTCTTATGTTCTCCAAATTCAGTATTTCTCATTTTTACCTTCTGTATTCTAGATAAATGTTTGTGGATTGCCAGGATGCCTGTTGGGCAGTAAAAGCTCATGCTAGCTTGCTTAACTTATCTGGTGTTACTCATGATGCAGAACCAGATGGAGAACTGTGTTATAAACAGGTTTGCAGTGTCTCTGCTCAGGCACATTGCCAAGTCGAGGACAAAGTCAGAGAGCATCCTGAGGGTGGTCTCTTAGTACGATATAAAAAGTTGAACAGAGACCTGACTGATAGTCCATTAAATTGGGCCGGGCTGTAGCTAGCAGATGTACCACTCACCACAGCCTGGATCTGCCCTCCATCACGGCAGAGTTGGTCTTTTTTTTAAATGTGGGACTTAGATCATCTTTGCTAGCCACTTACAGAAATCCTAAAGTTGCTGAGGGAAAATGCTGAAGTGTGAGAGAAGGAAGGCAAGGTATGTGTGGGAGAGGAACGGAAAATGGATTGAGAGGGCTGGAATGGGAGAGAAATACCTCAGTTTTGACATCATTTTCCAAGAATCATAATTGCACAGACAAAAATTTCACAATCAGTTATTCAATAGCATAATAAAAATTATGAGATCTGTCACCCGAGTGATGTAAAAATAGGGAAGTGTAAACATGAACGACATCGTGATGGTGGCGAGAGGATGGAATCACTGAGTCGTCATCCAAATCTGTGTGCCAGTGTGCTCACAGTCTCTCTGATTTGTTTTCTATGTCAATAAAAAACTACTGTGTTGTAAGATAATCACTCAAGATTAACAGTGATAACTTACGTTTTATAATTTACTTAGCTGATTTCATGTACTTCTGGAATTTCTCTCACGTTTTCAAATACAACTTACTTTGGACTTCTTGGAAGTTTAAAGGAAGGGAGAGACCATGTCCTGACCCATCACTGGTCCCCACAGCCCCACCCCACCACCACACCTGCCCCTGTACACCACTTGCTTTTGGTTTATAATTTGATGGAAGATGGGAGGTGGTGGGTCCAACAGTTCTGGAAGCTTCTTTAAAAATTAAACCATTGTGGACAAAATAAAAAGATGTTCCCCAAGTAAGGAGTTTGGTACCATGAGGCAAGGATATTTTTCACCTTCTTTGCCCCCTGCCTCAGTTAGGATTTTTGTATATGATTTTCTTTTATTAAAATTGTAGTGCAGGCATACAGAGTGATTGTAAAATATGGGGGAAAAATAGCACCAGTTTGATGTATTAGAGATCCCTAGGGATCCAGCAAAATGGAATATTTATAAAAATTACTTTCTGTACTCTTTCTAAGATCTGTTGTTAATGAATATTGTGTGGTGACTTTGTTTTAGAAAAAGTTGTTTTGAATTTTTCATAGAAATTTTATAGCTACTGAGTCCAAATGTTCCTTTAGCATAAAGCAATATACACAACCCAGAATCTACAGTAGAAATTGAAGTAACTAGATCTATACAGAGGGTAAGCAAATGAAATATAAAATTGTTTTTATATTTGTAATTTCAAATGGAAATGTCCCTTAATGCATCCAAGCTTTAACAAAGCCGTACTTAATGATGTTTACTTGGCTTAGGAAAATACTATGAGACCCATTTGCCTTTGAAAACTGGAAAAAATTAAAGTAAAGAAGCATTTTCCCTTTAAAAGGAATTTTTCAGTTGTCTAAATCTGGAATTTTTAGAATGTGATATTGTATTCTCAGAAGTGACTGAGTCATGTAGGTCAAAATTCCCCATGGAAAATGCTTTCAACGTATCCTAAATTATGTAGAAGGAAGTCCAACACTTCTATTACTGAAGAGAGTACACAGGCAGCTTTATGCAATCAGCACAGGGTGCAATAGTAAGGTATCCACAAAAAATTTGGAAATAACATCATGTTAAATGAGTTAGTCTGGTAAAATCTATACATAATGCATTTGATTAGCACTCTCTATGGGTAAAGCAGGAGACACCTGTAAATGTAAGACTACAAAGTCTTGAAAACACCTAAAACTCCAATCTAGGAGACTCTTAGAGATACAGAACTGGGATTTGATTGTGATGTAGCAATCTGAATTTAACCAATGTTATGATACACTTTTATAGGGAGACAGTATTAAGAAAGGTGGTTAGCCTAGAATAATTTTTAAAAAGTGCCGAGAAGTAACATTTGTCAGAATATCTCCAGTACTCAGTAGGGGAAAGAATGTACTTGCCAGTCCTGCAAATTCCCCAGATCTTTTGGCAGGCAGATTCTAGAGTGTGAATAAATGCATCTGTCCTTTATAGCTCGAAGACACTCATCAAGACCATCTACCTCAAGCAAGTTATTGGTTATAATTTAGCTTCCCAGGATGTCTCCTATAGTTGATGTGAACTTCCTGGTCTTCTTGGGAGAAATATCTCTCTTTGGAGATTGATAATTGACTTTCTGGCTCTTAATGATTTGATTCATAAAAGTTGGCTCTCCAAGGCAGATCACTTCTAGGTGTGATGATAACATAGAGTTTTAAAGTAAAACTTCTGGAGACTTCCATGACATTCATACTATTTGATCTTGCCCTAAGCACCATGTGTCCTTTGGCTCAGTAAAGTGGCTTCCCAGTGAAGAGTACAAAGTAAGAGAAAAACCGGGATGCCATAAAACAGTGTCTGAGAAAAATCAAATGCAAAGGGAAAAGAGGTTGTGAGATAAAAATATTAAATAAATTAAAAGAAAGGGATTTTGTTGTACTTTGAATTTTTATACATATTAAAAAGGATTTTATTTATTTATTATTAGACAGAGGGGAAAGGAGGGAGAGAAGGAGAGAAGCATCAATGTATGGTTGCCTCTCCTGTGCCCCCTACTGGGGACCTGGTCCGCAACCCAGACATGTGCCCTGACTGGGAATTGAACTTGAGGCCCTTTGGTTTGCAGGCCAAATCCTCAGTCCACTGAGTCACACCAGCCAGGGCATATTTTTTATATTTTTAATATATTTTATATTTTTCATGATACAATGAAAGTACATTGCTATTGGAATGTCAAAATAATAAAATTAGAATATTAAAATGAAAAGAATGGAATATCATACCTGATCACTTCCAGTTCTTAATCATCCTAACCTTATATTTACACTGATTGCTCTTTGAATGACTCAGGTGTAATTAATGCTTGGTATCTAGCACACGCAGGTACTGTGGCAGGCATCATATGCATTACATTTCAGAGAATTCATTTGATCAAAAACCGGTCAATTTAGTGAAAGCAGTGTTTGGAAGGACTCTTTTCCTTTAATCTTGAGACTCTTAAATGACCTCAAAAAGACTAATTTTACTTCTCATTCTTTCCCAACCCCTGCAAAATGTAATGTCAATGAACTACTTATTTTATTTTATTATTTTTTTACAATGGAAAGACTGAAAGATCTGACTGGCTCCTACACTTTACAGGGGAAGGACTGGTGTGGCTCCTTAATGGACTATGCCCTGAAGAAATTAAGTGTTCTCAGATGAGCCCCAGTGAATATCTTGAGGGCTCAGAAAAGGGAGAGTTTTCTTTCCTTGTCAAACAAAGAAGTAAGTTTTTCTTTACCCTTCATTTATGTCAAATATATTAAATTAAGAAGGTATTTAAAAATATCTTCATCAATTTTGGTCAATGTCCTCCTCCCTCTGTTTAACGGACTTGCTCCCTCCAGGGATATTGTTTGTTTCTGCAGGAAGCCCACCTGCCTGGCCAGTTCGTGGGGGTCCATCTTCGCTCCAAGGTTTTACGGTTCTCCTTGGGTCATACTGGTTAGTTTCTCATCCTTATTACTGTTACAGGGTGCAGCCAAGAGGGGGGACCCCAAATGGGCATTTGAAATGGGGTCCAGAACTTAAGGTGTCCAGGAGATTTTAAGATGTCTCCATCCCCCCCCCCACCCAGGGTGTGGGTTGGGGGAAGGGACAAATGGAGCAAGGCCATTGAGATCTGTTTTGCATAGCAACAGCCTTGCAGCTACCCTCTGGTGTGGTCATTTAACATATCTATAGCCTTTGGCTGGTCGCTTAGATATGTTAAATAACTGTGATCATCTCTGAGCCAGGGGAATGGAAGTAACTTCCCCACCAAGACGTGACTGGGGGCAGATCCCCCAAGCTACAGCGCCTGCGTGGGAGCTCGGAGAAGATTGGCTCCAGGACATGGGGGCCACACCTGCCCAGACTCATGATGGCAGCCCAGTAAAGCTGGAAGGATATGAATTCTGGCATATGAAGCCGAGTGTGGGAGGAGTCGGAAATGAGGCTGCAGAGGAAGATTGGTGGCTGGGATTTAAAATCCAGACTTGGCGGCCGTTAGGGGAGAGAACCATGCTGCTTTGAGAAGGAGAGCCATGCGCAGCCCTGAGAGAAGGAGAACCACGCGGCTTTGACGGAGTGGAGACTCCTGCATCCCAGAGAGAAACGTGCTGCTTTAGGAGAGAGAACCAAGAGGCCTGGACAGAGTGGGGACCCCCACAGCTTTAGAAGGGGAACCACCACCTGGTTTTAGCAGACTCAGCCGAGGGTGCCGGGAACCCAGGAAGGTCTCCCAGTCGAGAAGGAGGACTAACTAAGAACCAGAGGACTGTCTGAGCCATGGACTTCGTTTTCCTTTCCTGAGATACGGTACTCTGGACTGGGCAAAGGGGGAAGGAAGGAAGGACTGTGTCTGTTTGTGGGTGTTTTGGGGGGACTTTGGGATTTTTGATAAAGACATTAGGTCACTACTTTAAGTTTGTATAGCATTAAATAAACATTTCCTTTCCTTTTCACGAATCTCTGGCATTGAGAGACGTCTTTCCTCTGGCGGCGGACATAACGGACCCGGGGCCTTCTTTCAATAATAGTATATTGTCCCAGGCCCCCCTTGTTCTGTTCTGTAACATTACTACTCAGATAGATCTTATTTTAGATACTGACAGCCTTCTTGGTGAGTATGGAAGTTTGTGAGTTTCATGTTTTAATTATTTTGTTTTACAAAATCCTTTGAGGTCAAGCTATATTTATTAGGGAAGGAGACAAATAATAAGACATTATTAATTACTTTAATTGAAGCAGTTGTCTTAATGAGTGTGGCCTCAATTATGGCAATTTTTAAAAAAAGCATAGCTTTTGAATTAAAGGATCTCTTTTTGGGGGGCAAAAATAAGAGTATTTCTTGTGGGGGTCAAGGAATAATTTCACCCTTACTTTGAAACACAGTCAAATTTAAATAACACTGTTATAATAGAAATTCTGTGGTTTGGGGTTCAGAAATCTGTTGTGGCTTTGCTCCTAAGTGGTATCAAGGAGGTATTTCAACTCTCTGGTACTAGAAAGGTGGGATTGAACTAAATGACTTTTTGAGAATGTTTAGCAATTCTAAGACTTTGTAAGGCACTAACAAATATTAAAGTCCTTTTCCATATAAATCAAAATTATTCCAAAATTATAATTTCCTATTTTTTGAGGCATCAGTATAGTCTAGTATCAAATAAATTGGTATGGGATGATGTTACTATCTTCAACTCACATACTGTAGGTATGAATATAAGCTATAATGAGACTGAGATCGCATCAATGAAAAGGCTTTGAAAAGGCATACCTTCTCATCTTTAGTTGAAAACAATGCTGTGCAACAGAAAATGTAATGTGAGCCATGTATGTAATTTAAATGTTCCAGCAGTAGTCACATTTAAAAAGTAAAAAAAAGTGAGATTAATTTTACTACTCTATTTTATTTAATCTGATAGATCTAAAATTTACTTCTTCAACATGTAATCAACATAAAAACTTGATGAAATATTTTGCATTCTTTTTTTTTAACTAAGTCTTAGAAGCCTGGTGCACATTTTATACTTATGGTATACCTCAGTTTGGGTTAATCACATTTCAAGTGTTTCAGGCACATGTGGCTAGTGGCTACCATATTGGACAATGCAAATCTAGGTAAATTATTTTATTCCTTTTTTGAGTGGAATCTTGTTTTATTTTTTAATTTATTAATTGTTCAATTCATTGGGGTGACATGGGTTAATAAAATTATATAGATTTTAGGTGTATAATTCTATAATACACCACTTGTATACTTTATTGTATGTTTGCTAACCCAGGTCAAGTCTCCTTCCATCACTATTTATCCCTCTGTTTTACCTCTTCTACCTCCCCCACCTCCCTTTCCCTCTGGTAATCACTGTACTGTTGTCTGTGTGTATGAGTTTTACTTATTTATTTTGCTTAATCTCTTCACCTATTTTTACTCAGCCCCATATATTATTTTATTGTAATCAGTCCTCTAAACATTATGCATTAAAATATGTATTTTACAAATCCGCCGTATCTTCATATTCAACTGACTGTCAATTAATCTTTTGAGAAGATTGTGTTTGCTCAGGTTTTTACAACGTGGCCAGTCTCACACAGCACACACTGCAGCGATGTCAATCACCTTTTAGAGAATGTAGGTTGTGCAACGAATCCCAATTATCCAGCCTCCATGACAGGAGCTGTGACGGCTTTGCCTGGAATTTCAAAAATGGACTCAAGTTGAAAGTGACATATTTCATTGTGTTCATCACAAAACTGATGCCTTATCAGAAGACCCATTTTTCTACTGCCTCTAGAATATTGACCACTGCAAACAGACTTATAGCGGTTTCACATATACTGCAGACAGTTCTTTCTGCAAGTCCCAAAGCAGAATGAGTCCAGATTGCCGCCTTATTGAAAATATTTTGCACAACATCGGACTGAGGGCTTGAATACAGATGTTCCATAATAAAACTTTTTGAGTTAAAACATTCAAACTCATTTGCTTCCTTTTTTTTTCCCCCAAGATTTTATTTTAAAATAGAAATATGAGATGTTTTGGGAAGTTCTCAGTAGGGAAGGGCTAGAACCGGGGTTTGAATCAGATTTAATATGTGTTGAAATCTTCATTCACAAGGTCCATGTCAACTAAACAAAAATTGTCTCTGTGAAATGTCTTTTAAGAGGAGACATTTTACAGGAAAACATGCTTTCCTCACTAACTTTCCAAACGTGTCTGAGTCACATAACTTAGATTTATATCAAGTTCTTTATAGAGCATTAACCTTAAGACAGGCCTTTGAAATGAATTAGTCTTTACTTTACAGATATGTGGTGAGCTTACAATGAATGGCAAATGTAATGAATGCATCCAACAAGTGAAAGACATCAGGATTCCAACCCTTGAATCCTGGTCCAGTGCTAATTTTAAGACCTTAAATTCTTCAAGTACTTGATCTTCTCCCAGAGGTTTCAGGGAGTTTCAGGATGCTTAAACATCAAAGAAGTAAGCAGATACTAACTGTTATAGTTATCAGGGACCTTTGGCTTTTTCTCTAGTCCAGCAATTTCTAACTCCAGAGCCTTGGCCAACTGCTGGAATCATCTATCGTGCTGATCAGAGACATGGATTTCTGGCTTCTCTCTTTACCTTCACATTACAATCTCTCGGGGGAGGTTTGGGGATTGTCATTTTTATCCAAGCCTTCAGGTGATCTTCTGTACGGTCAGAGCTCCCACACCCCCATCTTGTGTTTTACAGCTGAGAAAATAGAAAATGAAAGTTTCAAGTATTTGCCTCATATCTCTAGGCCAGCAGGTATCAGTCAGGCTCGGGATCAGAGCCCTTTTGAGCACTCCTCTGAATGACTCTGTCTCCCCTAACACTGTCCCATACCATATAATGAACTAATTTAAGCGGGGAGGAGGTAAGAATGTATTTTAGATACATTTTCAACAATAAGGATTTTAAAAATTAGTTTTACTTGAAAGAAAATTAACCAAATTCCCTTTAACACAGTTATTCTTAAATCAAGCTTTTATTATCAAACTTTACAATAACCTTCTTCAGACACTTTTGCAAATAAATCTTCCTAAGCCCTCCTTCAGTTTTTGAGGTATATGCGGTTTAAGATCATCTAAAAAGATGCCCGTATATTTTTCTTTGGAAGCTGGAATCATTTAGGTAGGTTTATGTAAATTTTATGCAAATCTACACAGTTTATGCCCTCAAACTTATGGTGATCATAACTATTTTATTCACCAAAAGTTGGCCTTCAGCAAGATCCTACTGAGGACTGATGATCTATGCAGCTTCCTTCTGCCTGGATTTTTGTGACATTTATCATCATCCTACTTGGAAACTCAAAGACGTGTAGTACGTGAGTAGAAGCCTGAAATAAGACCCTTATTTTCCTCCCACCCAGACTAAATCCTCACTTCAAACCTTTGGAAGCTTACTCTGTGGAGTTTCTTTGCTAATTCCCTAGCACTACTCATTTTGATTCATTTATGCCACAATGTAACTGTTGTTTAGATTATAATTTTATTGAATAAAAAGGCACACTTTAAGGTGTATGGAAAATATTATTAAATTTTATTAGATTTCAGAGTGACAGTTTGCCAACAGCCAAATTTAGAGAATATAAATTAGTGACAATGCAGCTGAGAGAAAAATTTTAAGGGGTGATGATTTATTAATTTTCAGAGCTTTATAGTCAGCTGGCAAAGGTTTTTCTATACCATTGTGGCTTGCCTTTGAAATTACTTTCTTTTCTGAAATTAACCTGTCTGAGTTAAAATGACACAATAGTAATAATAGTGAGATAAAAATTGGCCTCTTTGTGATATAATCTTTAAGTATCTTAACTAACCTACATAATAGTACCCTGAGTTTATAGCTGCTGCAATGTGCTCTATAAAAAGAGATTGGCATTAGGAACATTTATTGATCCCCATATTAGTTTTATCTACAGATAAATAACACATAAAAATGTAACCATATGTAGAGAAAGTAGAAGGAGGCTTCTAGCCTTAAGGAGGAAATTCCCATTTAAATCCTCGACACCTCATTGTTTGACTTGTGCTGGTAGAAAGAGCACTAAGCAACTGTACTTGAACAACAATTAAAATACAAAAAAAATTCTCAAACAAAAGAAGAAAAAGAAAGAGCACTAAGCTTGGAGCCAGAGGGTTTGTGTTTAGATGATGGTTCTGCCCCTTTACCTATGTGAGTTTAGGCCAGTGAAAGAACTTCTCTGAGCCTCGGTTTCCTCATCTCCAAAATGGGGATACTAATACTAATGTTACCTACTTCACATGATGCTATAAAAATAAATGATAAATGTGAGTGACAAGAAGAGAAACTTTATTCCCCAGAATTCTAAGGGGTGTGTCTCATGGAGAGGAAAGAAATCAGAGAGAGTCGTTGGACTGTAGAATATTGTATACACATCCTGCAGTGTGTGCAGGGCGGGGTCCTGGATCAGGTCAACATATCTGAGCAGCAGGAGGGAAGGAGAGCACAGGGGAAAGGGAGCATCCTGAGTGCTGTGAGCATAGCACCCTTGGGAAAGAAAGGGGTAGGAGTAAAACGGAGGGATGGATGGATGGATGGACAGACAAACTAGGTAAGCCCTTATACCACCTGTTGAAGAAAACCATCAGTCAATATTTTGGGGATGGCTGATCAATGGGCAAGAAGAGTCCTCAGAGTAGCTCAGAATTCTTAAGGTTTGACATGTAAATTTTTTGTACGCTTTAAACTTTTGTACAAACACCAGTTATTTCTGTTTCTTAAATAAAGCCAAAGGTGGTTGAATTGGCTGCTTTAGGAGGAGCCACAGTTCCACTCCCAGAAGGCTTAGTCTTCTTCAAGTTGTACTGAAATCTTGATCACATAAGCTCAGCACCTAGATAAGGGTGGAGAGCTATACACTGTGCGTCGGCCCATGGCTATCAGCATTTAAGGCCTCCATAAAACATTACAAGTTAAGTTAAACTTGGAGTGCTGAGAGTTGATTTCTACTTTATCTTTATGATATTCTCCAACTTACAAACATATGAGCTATGCATTAGCCAGGCTTTGCAGCTGAGAGCACAACTCCAAATTTATAAGGTGTTAAGGTCTCACTAGGAGCAAACGGGCCAACAAAGAGCCTGTTTTATTCATGATGCTCATGAAGTATAGCATGAAGTTATTTCATAGTATGGTGACTCTCTATGGTACTGTGTTTACATAGGAAAATGGAATCATCATCAGAAACCTATTTTCCACTTTTTCAGTAATATGAAGGATGAATCTTTTATCCCAGACCATTTACAACTCATTTCCTTAACATCCCTTCTTTCCTACAGCATTCATTCACTAAACACTCAGCATCTATCATGCATGATGCTAGACATTTGGTTAGATGCTAATGTTACAAATACAGAGTAGATGAGACCTGGTTTTTGACCTAGCAGAGCCTCATCTTCAAGAGTCTAAAGCAACAATATAGGATAAGGTATTAGGAATGGGAATGAGAAAGAGTTTGCAACAAGTAGCAAGTAACCAGTGGGTGAAAGAAGGAAAGTGGAATTTGAAGTGAAAATTCCAGAGTGATTATGATGGTGTTGGTATGAACCTGTGGCCTTGGGAAAGCCATATTGCTCTAAATTCTTTATCTAATATATGAGAAAACAGATCCTGGAAGGACACAGGACAAGGCATGGTCCTCTCCAGACTAGGTCTCTTCAAGCCCTTCCCAGTGTTGTGGTGTAATTCCAGATAGTCCCATCTTGTTAGTGAAAGGCATCAGGAAGCTGGGCAACTACCTATTCCTGCAAGATTTTGTCTTATTTTATTGTGATGCCATCTGTTTTAACATACTTTTTATTTCCTATGATAGACATATAATCCCACAGAATAATAATTTATCTTTTCAACTGCTCATTATGTGAATCTGAAGGCTTTTGTTTGTTTGTTTAAACCTGTATTCTAATAACACTTTCTGGAAGGCATCTTTAATTTTTCAGGTTAGTTGTTCACTAATCAGTGTCCCAAAAGTTTAAGTGCTCAAAATAGTACCCTCCTTATTTTTTAAAAACCAAGTTGGTCTGCAGAATTTTCTAATTAGGTCCCACAAAAATTCAGTAATAGTGCTGATAAAAATGAGATGCCATTTTATGACATTACATTCAGTGACAGATATTTAATCAAGTTTATTTCTCACCAGACACTTAAGTTTATAGTTTCCTGACAAAGAGTGGTAAGATCTAAATTACCACGCAGCCACAAATTTAAAGAAGGAGATTAATAAAATAACCTTTTAGTTGAAACCCTATTATATCCATTTGAGCAGCAAATAAACAAATCTGTTTTACAAAGGCCTCATGTTTTCTTCTCCGTCTTTAGACAAAATATTGACCTTAGAGTACCCAGTAGGTTACTAGACCTAAGACAATTCCAGTCTTTTGATTGTTGGTCTAATTTCCTCCTTGCATTGCCAGGATGGACATAGGGTCCCATGTACACATTAAAGCAGAATTTACTAGAGGTCAAAAAAGAAAAAATAAGAAGGAAACAAGTAAAAACAATTTAAAAAAGAATACAGTAATCTTTTCCTGGATGAGCTCTGGAAATAAGTGAGGGTGTGATTAAAATGTGAGTCATTATCCCATTGCCTACTCCTTTTGTAGCAAAGACAATGATGCTATGGAATAGATGGTGTTAAAGAGGTATTTATATAACTATTAGCCTCTGAAACAATAGACAGGCAGCAGTGTGTTGTTCTGGAAAATGGTCAAAGAGGAGGAGTTATTTTATTTAAAATTTAATATCTTGTTTTTCCTGTATCATTTGGAGGAGGCCTTTTTTCTTTTCTTAAGCAAAATAGGTCTTTTGCACTAGTAGGTAGTGAGTGAATTCTTCTTGCCAGCAGAAAGAAGAGCAATTTTTGAATGTCAAAAGTAGCTCCTCTGTATGAAAATATCACATAGCCAAAGACATTTTAGAGAAGAAAGGAAAGATTCATGTTCTGAATTAATATTTAAAGAATATACAGACAGTGGAATGCTAGCAATAGAACATGAAGAAATTGATATAAATAGACTGAGAAAATCAAGTAATCTTATCTACTGTTCAGGCAGCCCTGAAGTCTAAATGTTTACCTTGTTTGTAATGCTCCTGGCTTTTTGTGTAGTCTTAGAATGATAATTTATCACCGAAGGCCATGCCTATAGGAGATAGGTGTTCCTAATCATCCTGTTTAGTGCAAAGCATTTTTTCCTTGCTTACCTTCCACTCTATGTTGCAGTGCGATTGCCAACTAGCCAAAGTGTGTGCTACCCTGGATGTAGAAGATGGACCTAGTGCTAGGAACAGAAGTAGAATAATTTCATACTTGGCTTTGTCTTTAAACCTTTAAGTTACACTGACGTGTTTGGGATTCAAACATTCCAGAGAGTCTCTTTACCCATTATTTATGTAGAGCAGAGCATCAGCCAGTTACAATGAGTTTTACAGAAGTGGTGGACACCAATTGCTTTTACCTACCCAGTATCTTTTCCTGCTTCTTTGGTAATAACACATGCTTTATCTTTTAAGAACTCACTCAGTACCTGTGTCCCGTGGGATCTTGGTAGCACTGTCAGTCCAGCTGTCATGCCTTTCTTCACTCTAGTCAATGAACATGTGACCCGTGCATGAACAGTGAGATGCTCTTTCATGATTTTGAGACTTGAGTGGAATGACACAATGATGGGACATGGTCACAGATTCATTTTGCTAGTTGTACCCTGGAAACAGTTCTCACTGACCTTATTATTAATCCTTTTACCTAGACAGTGTGAATTATCATGATTTCTTCTTCCCAAGGCCTGGCTAATCAATTTCTTTGATTCTATTAACTATTTCACATCATTACAATAAATTTGATTTTTAAGTTAGCCAAAATGTTTTCAACCAAAAAATCCTAACTGCAGCATGTGAGGAAATTTCTCATTGTGACTCATTTGTGACAAGATAGGTATCTGGGTGAAAAGTTTTGCAGAGGTAGTTAGTACTCCTACTTTCAGAAACTCTTGCATTAGCTTATTTCTTCCAATTACATTTGGCTCATTTTTTTTTCATTCACTTATTTATTCAGTTACATATGCTTTTTATACCTTCATTTGTTGACTTTCTACCATTTTCTAGAACTAAGGATATTCCCTTTAGATATATGAATGAAAACCCCATTATCTCATTTAAGTTTTTACATAAATTCACCTTCTCAATGAGGTCTTTGTTTTCTGTCCTCCGTCTACAGTCCATGATAGGATGACATCTTATTCCTATAAAGGAATATAAAGTCCAGAGCATGGCCATAAAATCTTTTATTAAGATCTCAAAAAAACCTAAACTGATGCCTCAGAGAACCTTCCATCAGACTAACAGCACTATGAAAGGATGATGACCGTGCCACAGAGATTAGCTCAATCAGACAATAGGGCTTCAGAAAGTGTCAAGACACTGTCCTTTAGTCATCTAAGCAGAAGCCCAAGGTTTATCCAGTAAAGGTGTGTAGTTGTGCCTTTTTATTCTATTGAATTTGACCCCAAGAAGTTTCATAAGGGACTCATAAAGTTCACAAAAAAGATATATTCAGATATATTCACCAGCTTGGACTAAGTGGGACAGTGATACTATAGAACAAAGAAATACTGGCCTTTGAATCTTCAGACTTTTAATGTTTTCTACCTTTTGTGAAAATGCAAAGATGATTTAGATGGTAGATCCAGGAGCCCAGAGGACAGAATAGGGAAAGATGGAGAATTATTTATGATAGCCAATCCAGGATCTGTCAACATTTGCAGAGCTGAATTTCAGAATTGCTGTGGACCAGTATCTTCCTGTATCTCCCAGCCCCTACTTTTAACAGTACTGTCTATACCTGTCCTACTATTGCATGTTTGGGGTTGTGGGGGGTGGGGCAGACAATTTGTCTCCTTTATTTCACAGGTCTACCAACTTCAAGATGATGTACTTGAGGAGTTGCAATGAAGGATTTATGCTTGAGGAAGCTCATTCACACTTGGAACTGATTTAGATGATGAGATTCTAGACTTTGAGCTGATATTGTAGTGGGGTGCAAATTTTGAGGTCTTTGGGGGTAGTGAGTATGTTTTGCATTTAAAAGGAACATGAAACATCACACTGTAGATAATCTCCAAGGTAACCCCCAATGATCTTTGCCTCCTAAGAGTCATATTCCTACACAATATCTTCCTGTTGAGTATGCCCTTGGCTTGTTGACTCAGTTCTAACAAGTAAGATATAGCAGGAGGAATAGGATGTCAGTTCTGAGATTAGGCGATAAAATACTATGGCTTCCATCTGGGAGGCTCTCTCAATCTCTTTTGAATGGCTCACTCTAGAGGAAGCCAGCTACCATGTCATGAGGCAGCCCTGTGGTGAGTATCATGGGAGTTAGCCTGAAAGTGGGCCTTCCGAGGCCTGCTCACAGCCATGTGAATGAGCTTGCATGCAGATCCTCCCCAGACAATCCTTGAGATGACTACAGCTCCAGCCAAGACTTGACTGTAGCTCATAAGAAAACCTGAGCCAAAACTAGCTAGGCAAGCTGCTCCTGGGTTCCTGATCTACAAAAACTGTTGAATAATAAATGTTTTGCAATTTCTAGTCTCTAAGTTTTGGGATATTTTTTATAGCTAAAATACATGTTTATTCTAGAAGAGAGACTATGCTAAAATTTTTAATCTTTATTCTGCAATACTTTATGAAGAGGCCATTCTGACTTGTTTACTAGGACGTCATTGTCAATGAATTCTTTCGTGACCATTTGCAGAGGGCCAACCTCAAGTTTGATCTCTTGCCTCCTCGCTATCTCACTTGATCTTTTGATTAATTCTTTTAATTATAAAATGATTGTTAAAAAGACATTTAAACATGATGTTTTCTTGTGTCCTTTAAATTCTCCTAGGTTAGAATGTTTAAAGATAAAATAAGCTGAATTAATTTATAACAGTAGCTAACCTTTACAGCATGCTTTATCTGTACCAGGAACTGTGAAAATAGCTTTTCTGTAATCATTTTAGATAATTTTCATACCAATCCTTTGGAGTAAATGTCATTATTATTCCTACTTTAAACAGGCTTGCCCAATGTCACACACACACTGGTAAGAGGTGGATCTGAAATTTGAGCCCATGCTTGACTGATGCATGGCCTGAGCTCTTAATCACTCTTAAAAGATCTGTGCTTCTTGGCAGAAACAGGCTATTGCTAATGAACTGTAATGAGTGGATTCTCTACATGGTCCAAAGCTTACAAAATAGAACCAAGGTAAGCCTTTCCATGTCCTCATGGAGGCAGCCTGAGAGCAGTTTTGAATCCAAACAGGCCTCTTTACCAATTCTGGGCCCATGATATTTTTGAGAGAGGGGTCAATGCCCAAGCTGAAATAAACTCTGTCACCAGGTTAGAGCCTCTGCCTGTAGGAAAACTTTGGTGGATCTTGAATGTTGTTCAGAATGTGAAAGGTATTTGAGCTAGTCAGTTCTATTGATTTTTGGGTCAGAAGTACATGATCTTAAGGCATCAATCCCAGGGTTTACAGAGATATTTGGCTGAATAGAACAAAAACTCCCTGCCTATGCTTGTAACCAAGACTACAGTCTCTTTTTCTCTCAGTAAGGGAAGTAAATGGAGCTTGTATGGTAAACTGTTTTATGCCAGGGCATTTACTAGATGTCTTAAACATCTAGGGCAATGATTTTCAACCCATGTGCCACAAAAATTTTTAAAACATGCAATATCTGACTATTTAGTCAAGGGCACTGACCTCTTTTCCCTTAGATTATCCAATAAAACAATGACAACAGCCAGTACAGCAGTAGCCATCTGGTGTAAATGAATAAAAATTATACTTTTTTTTATTGGGTTGGCAAAAACTATAATACATTTTTTGGTGTGCCACAGAATTTCAATAATTAGTTTATGTGTGCCATGAGATGAAAAAGGTTGAAAATAATTGGTCTAGGATCATTCTGACAAATGCCATTGACTCATTTATTTGTTATTTTTAAAAGACAATAGAAAAATAAAACATAATGCATTCCATCATATTAACAAGTGTCTTTGTTCTATTTGAGAAAGCAGATCTTTTTAAAGAATTTGGCATTAGTACAATTTTGAAAACTGGAATGTTAGTTAAACTTCTTAACTAAATATTTGTATTTGTTTTTTTCTTTCACTAATTCTCCAACAGACTTAATTTCTTCAAAATTCATTACTTTATATATCCCACATTTAAGTTACAGAATAATTTAAAAATACAATTGTTGGGAAATACAGTTCATGTTTTTTCAGTTGACTTTCTCATACTGAGACTACGCATTTAGTCACAGGGTGATGGTCAGGCCAAATTTTATCTTATCGCACCAGAGTTTTTAGGTCATTTCCAGTTTTCTAATTTTTTCTTTTCAAACTTTCACTTGAAAAGAGAATTAATTGGGAAACACCAGCAGAGCCTTTTCCTTCCTCTTTCAACTACTCAACTGCCAACTGCCAATTCTTTCTGAAGTCTTTATCTGATGTACAAAACACAGGAAAATTGTGGCTGTTCCTGGAGTTGGCAATAGTTAAATGGAATTATAGAGGCTGACTCAAACCAACATGTATTTGGTAGGGACTTTTGATTACACACAGCTTTCTCTGAGACATAAAAACCTCTTGAAGGATTAGCTTGCTGGAGAGAATTACCATTTTGGAAGATTTGTGTCACATTTCGATGATAAAATTATTCAAAAAAAATGCTCTTTGTAAATAATCTCTAAATTCTCAGAGACATCTGAGCTCTTGAGGGCCAGTGCCAGGGCACAGATTTGCATAGATTAAATAGACAGAAACACACACATGCATTTCATAATCCAAATGTCTCTTTGTTGTGTTATGATCCTCTCTGGAAAGTATCATCAGCATAACAGTACTGTCTCATCGAAAAAAGCCTGTGACACAGACCATGAGAACAGCATTGTAGAAACTTTATTTTAACCACAGATGCATTGCAGCTATATGAAGGTGCCAACTGAATTAACTTAGTTAAGATCCAAGTATGTTATTTGTATCTTTTCCTTAATATACAAGTGTGAAATATAATGTTTTTTAAATACTGTAAGGGATTCAAATTATGTATCACAAACAACTTACCCCATGATAGCTCTTCTGCTAGATTTACATACTCTCTTTTTAAATGGGAATTTGTACATTACTATTAAGTGATTTAGTGACAGCAACAAGGTTCCTGAAATTATTTTTACCAAAATATCTGATCTGCTGGTTGAAAATTTTTTGTGTTGTTTCTGTCTTATTAGGATTTCAAGACATTATAAAGTATTACTGTTGAAAATTAACTTAGAATTCAGTTCAATTAGTTCTTCATCAGAAATAGTGCAGATAAGTTGAATAATTTTACACATTTAACTGCTGACAGGCAAGCAAGGAGCAAAGTGGAACTCAAATGCTAACTTCTCTATGAAGATGGAGTCCGTGTCAAGCAAAACTCTGACTTCACAGAAACTCATTTTGCAAATTAGGCAGCTGACCTCAGCTCTCCAGCTCCCGTTAAAACATTTCATGTAGGAGAGGTAGTGGAGTGAATCTGTGCTAGTGTGCCTTATCTAAGCCCTCCTTAAGCCATTCTCCCACGCCCCAGCTTTCCCATCTCAATGGGGTTTGGGTGAGACATTTTGGAGAGATTAGCTCTGACTATGAATGCTCTATGACAGAAAAAATTCAGAGAATGTGGTTGTGTGACTATGAGAGCACGTGTATATGTGTGGAATGAGGGTGGGCAAGATGGAGAGGAAGGTGGAGGGAGGAAGAGAGCTGTGATATTCCTGGAAATAATTTGCTCCCAAGTCACCCTGGTAAAAGGCATCTCCCTTAAATCAAGCAGGCATAATAAATGGTGTGATACCCAGTAGCCTGCACAGTTATAAATACATGGCCTTTCATCCTGGAGATGGCCCATTACCACTCACTAAAACAGTCTGTCACAGTGGTGTTCTGGGGCCATTCATTTTTCATGACCCTCTTGGCGACGTGACTGGGATTTCCTGAAACCCAGCTCAGGTGCGTGCCCAGTGAGTTCTCTGCATAAATACCCTTGGATTCCTTTCTTCCAAAGGTTGTCATGTCTTGGTTTTGTGTGTGTGTGTGTGTGTGTTCCCCAAAGATAAATTTTTTTAAAAAGCAAGCAAATAGGGCAAAAACTAAGCTTGGTCTTGCTGAAAACAGCTTATTTACAGAGTAAAGCTGGCTAAAATTTAATCTTATGATAACAGGAATGTTCCAAGTTTACAGTTTAATGCATTAACCTGTAAGGTATTTTAAAAATTATCTCCCCATTGTCAAGGCTTGGATTTCACATCATGAAAAGCAAACTTTAGCACAGCAATTGCAGCAAAGCAGGGTCTCCTGATTTGCTGGCTGCTTCAAATAACTGTTGTCCCTTTGATAATATTGACACCTATCTCCTTTCACAATCTAGTACTTCTCCTGCACTTTGTAACATATCCCATCTGTTTTTTAGGGCCACTCTTATAAGGAAGCCTGGAAGAGTGAAGAAAGGCCTGATTGATCACAAGGTCCTATCAAATGTCAAAGCTGGCCCTGGCTGACCTCCCATCTATTCAGAGCTGCTTTGATTTAATCTCCAAACTGGCTGCTTCTTCAGGCTGGGAGTTCTATCTGCAACCCATGTGTCAGCATTGAGATATGACCTGTTTCACGCTCCATTCATCTCATTTGAAGGACGGAAATTAAACTGGAGGGTGGAAGAGGGAACTGCTCAAAATACACACACATTAACTGAAGCCTTTTGTGTGGGTGCATTAGAGAGGTTTGAACAACCATTAAAAATTATATTAAAATGAAATTGATCTTCACTTCACTGAAATGGTTTAGAACTTTTCCTCCCTTCACCCTCTTCATCTCGTCTTCTTTCTTTCCTCTGCATTCTGTAGTAATCATATGAACCTGATCTCATTAAGGTTTAATGTGAGAAAAAATGTACAATTTCTCAGTTTCTTTAAAACGGTATCCTTTTGAAAATCCATTTATTGCTTGCAAGTTACACAGTAAATATTAAAAACAGAGCTACAAAATTTTGGTAACCAAACTAATAGAAATGTAAACTGCTTTGTTTATCATTATTGATTTGTTTCACCTTTTAAGGTTTAAAAAATCAGTTAAAACTCAAACTTTGGGAATAATATTATGCCTATCAGGACATATTGCTACAGTATAAATCTACATACCCTCTGTTCCATTTCATTTTTTGTTTCTAAACTCTCCTTGCTCTTTTTATTGGCCCTTTTATATTAGTCAAAGCTAGTAATCAAACTAAGAAAAAGTTTGATCCCTTATAGATTTGTTTATTGTAATAAGTTTAAAAGTAAACTCTATTTCATTTACTAGAGGTATCCCAAAACTATAAGAATAATATAATTATATTTTAAATGTATTGGGAAAGTTATCTACATTTATTTCTATGTTTTCATCCACTTATATATTCATATGCTTGTTTTTTAAACTCTGTGCTGTAATGCTATCCAGAGAGGGAAAATGTTTTCTATTTTTATTTAAAAAGTATATTGTACATTTCTGTTATAGCAGTAATACATATTTAATGTAGGAAAAAAACAGCAAAGGAAAGTGAGGAAAGAAAATAAGAGATAGAGAGAGAAGGGAAAGAAAGAATGGCATATGCTATAATACTATTGACTAGAGTAACCAATATTAATACTTTAGTATTTATCCTCTTTCTTTTTTTCTTCTTTCTTTCTTTCTTTCTTTCTTTCTTTCTTTCTTTCTTTCTTCCTTTCTTTCATTACCATACTCATTATTTCCTTTATATGAAATCACACTACTGCTTGGGAGATGAGTACATTGTCAGGTTTTCTTGGTTACTCTCTTTTACGAATATATAGCATCACTCTGTATAGAAGAGATTATTTTATTTTGCTAGAATTGTATTGATGGAATTTAGGTTTTCTAAGTTTTCACTACTACAAATGTTATTATATAAAAATATTTTATGCTTCTATGATTTTCTCTGAAATTCTCTAATTTTGATAAAAGGATGACCCCAATTTAATATTTGTAGTCAAAAGTACTTAACATTTTTTTTTCCTGGTTCTTCATTTAAATACCCACTTGGATATGACTGCCTTCCTGAAAACAACTTTATGTATTTTGTTTAGTATATACTGTTTTTTGTTTAATATTTAATATATGAGGTCTGTCTGGAAAAAGTTCAACCATTGTTAATATAATGAGAATGATTTGTGTGACATTGATATAACCTGGCAGCCAAAGAGAGTGGACTGGAATGTGCATGGGTGAACAGTAATGACTTCACTATACTAGTCACTAGGGGCGGTAGACACCAGTGAGTGAGCATGTATACTGTGTGGCCATCACCTTCAAAATGACTGAGCCAGTACAGCAACAAATATGCATCACATTTTGTATTAAGCTTGAACAGAAGTCTGTAGCTATGGGCAACTGGTGATTGTCAGCTTCATCTTGACAATGTGCCTGCTCATGCATCATGTCTTGTGCAGAGATTTTTGGAGAAACCCAGGTGGCTCAGCCCCCCTACAGCCCAGATTTGGCACCCTGTGACTTCTGGCTTTTCCCTAAACTAAAACACCTTTAAAGGGAAAGAGATTTTAGACAACTGATGAGATTCAGGAAAATACGATGGGGCAGCTGATGACAATTGAGAGAATTATGTGAGGTCCTAAGATGCCTTCTTTGAAGGGGACTGAAATGTCATTGTCTTATGTACAATGTTTCTTGTATCTTTTTCAATAAATGTGTTTATTTTTCATCTTACACAGCTGGATACTTTTGGGACAGACCTGGTATGTGCATGAGATTGAGTGCTATAGTGAATTTTACTATTTGTACACAAACCATTTCACAAGACTCATGGAAACATTTTCAAACTCTAGTTATATGGAAAAAAGGTTTTGAGCATCTGAAGCATTTAAAGAATGTCATTTAAACATTTAATTTTGCAATAGGGAAAAAGGAGAATGCAAGATGATTGTGTTTTTCTTACACTGCTTCTCAGTAAGATCTCTCTTCCTGCATATCCTTATGTAAATATCTTATTACTCAAGGCCATATGTGCTGAAAAATACATATTTTGCAAATTAATTCATTCTTTACAATATTGGGTGGGAAGTGGTCTATTGCTTTAATATAATACTTTGCAACAGATCTTTTTTGCAACGATGGAAATGCTCACTATCTGTGCTCTGCAATATGGTAGCCACTGGCAACATGTGGCTTTTGAACATGTGAAATATAGTTAGTACAACTGAGGAACTGAATAATTAATTTCATGTAATTTAAATTTAAAGCAATTAGCCACATGTGATCAGCAGCTGTATTAAACAACCTGCTTTCATAGTTTACCATTATTTGAACCATTGTAATATTTCATGAAACATTGCAGATACTTACCCATTACTCAAGTTCATTTCATTGAAGAGTAAAAATTAGATGGTGAAGAACTTACAATGTTGGAATATCATAAAGATATGGACAAAAACTACTTGTGTATTGAGAGACATTTTTAGGGGTTTTTTTTTCAGAGAAGACTAAAAACTTAAATAAGACAAAGGTGATAAAAGTATCTTTCTGGACCCCTTGGATAATATGGGTTGTCTAACAGTAAGATAATCTAGGTTGAAGATCTGGCCTTCACACTAACCACCTACTGACCAGGGATAAGTCATTTTTGGTGGTCTTCCTTGATATTCATAGTAAGGGGATTAGAATAAATGATTTCCTTTGTTCTTACTGTGGAAAAATTATATGAATTTCTTTTGTCTTATATTCAGAATTAAATACTATTTCTCCTTATCTCAATAGTGTCTTATAAGCACGCAGTACCAGGTACCTTATAGGTTCTCAGTAAGTACTTGTTGAATGAATGGATACACTTTTGTCTGCTAGATGAACAACTCCTTTCACTGTCCATTCTTATAGCTGGATAGTTTCCACACTCAAACTTGAATAAAGTTTTTAAGTACAGATGACTTTGATGCAGGAGAAATCTTTTGCTACAGAGTGGTAGAGAATCACTGGGCAGAGTTCTCTGCTCTCAAGTTGCTACAGGGGTCCAGTTCCAGAGATGTCCAAGAGTGTGTGAGATTCTAGAACTTGGCTGACCCTCCCAAAGGAAACCCCTCAGGTTGCTCCCAAAGCCGGGGTCAGGCATACTGAGGTGATGATAGAAAGGTGGGGGAGGGGCCAGAAGGTAAGTAACTAAAGCTTAACTTCCTGGGACAGTCAACATATATGACTTTTCTGAAAAAGAGTTTCCATATCTCAGCAATTTAAGTACCTTGATCACTAAACTTTCCTTCTTTAATATTATGACATATATTTTCTTGTTAGATATTTAATATTACCCTCTTTGGGATATACTTAACTTTTAATGTGATGATATATTTTTAACCCAATAAAACTGTTAATTCAGTAAGGACAGAGACAGTATATTTGTTCCTGGCACATAGTTCTCTGTATCTTACAATCCCCAGCATAATGTAACCTACACTCCCATGATCAAACACGAGAAAATACTGTCTAAACCAGAAAGCACTTTATAGGCATTAAAAGCTGTGATTACAGTATTAATTGATGTTAACAATTACCATTATTTCCAGTGCATACTCTCTTCCAGGAATATAGCAACTGGTTAAAATTTTCTGGGCTCACCATAGATGAACCCTGAAATCTTCCCAGAATTTTTAGGACTTCCATCCTACAAGATTACCTAAGGAAAATTCATTATACTCTTCACTGAGAAGAGATGATATTAAAAATTAATGACCATTTCAGTCTTCTGGGATGTGACATAATTCAGGGGAGGGGAGGAGGTCTGTCACTTTCTTTTTCAAGGGCGATTCACAACAGCACTTTGAGTGAAATAAATCCCTGAAGCTCGATGTTCTTTCCATTGTAGAATGTGAGTGTTGACGTCTCCTTTTAAAAGTAGCAATATTTCATTTTAAATTAGTGCATGTGTTTGCAGAAAAAAAAGAGTTAGTGTGTTGAAAGACCTATACAGATGTTCATACCTTTTACTCCCATAAATTTCACAACTAAAACTGTTCTTTAAAGAAATAGCTCACTGGAAGCAAAACTCTAAGGGAATGAATATATCTTATGGATGCCTTACCTATGATAAAATGAACAATTAAGCATTTCCAATATTAGAGAAATGCTTAAAAAATTATATCATACTAGCAAGAAAACACATTAGAAAGAGGTTAACATTTGGTATTTTAAGCCTATACACATGAATGGAAAAATATTTAACTTGACGCCATAAAGTCAAGTTAAAAAAAAACCAGAAGGCAGTATTTGTATTCAGTGCATGAGATGTTTATATATAAATGACAGTAACATTTCTGAAATGGAAAGAGTTGTTTCACTAGGTAGAAGGTTTATATTATGTAAAGAACACAGGCTTGGGATTAGAACAAGGGTTGAATTCCAACTCTGCCACAAGCTGTGTGACAATGACAAAATGTGGAATCTCTCTGAATATCTTTTTATTACTAAGGTTTTTTTTTGGTAAAAATTAAACAAGCAAATCCATTTTAAAAGCCTAGAATGGTAGAATGTATAGGAGCTCAGCACCACTATTTCCCTTCCTTTTTTACTGAATACTTGAGACTTTCTTAAAATGAGAAATTTCACTCAAATTGATAGAATTTTATAGTAATTTAAATTTTTCCTTTTTGACCAATGTATGATATTTTAGCAGGCTATATACAGCTAAAAATTACTGTGAAAACTCTTCTGTAATTGGTAGGTGATCTTCATATTCAAATGGATTCCAGAAAGATATTAAATATCCTGGACTGTAGGTCAATTTCTATATATAATTGAAAATATAAAGTAGGAATGGTATATTAATTTGTAGTGATTAATTTTATGTGTTACAGGGTGCCCAGATTAAATATTATTTCTGGATGTGGTTGTGAGCTGTGAGGGTGTATCTAGATGAGATTAGCATTTGGATTAGGGAATGAGAAAAGGTGGGTTCCTATCCTCAATGTGTGTGGGCATCCCCCACAATCCATTGAACACCTGAATAGAGCAAAAGGTGAACAGAGGAATTTATCCCTTTTTATCCCTTTTTCCTGCCTCAAGATTTGAGACAGGACATTTTCTCTGGCCCTTGAACTGGGATTTATACCATAGATTCCCATTTGGGAATTGAACAGAATTACACAATCAGCATTCTTGGGTCCCTAGCTTGCAAATAGCAGATCATAGAACTTCTCATCCTCCATAATTGTATAAGCTAATTTTTCATTATCTATCTATTATCTTCTATAGCTTTTGTGTCTCTGAATACTGACTAATATAAATTTTGGTACCAAGAGTATGGAATTGTTTCTTTAATCTAACTAGATTTAAAGATGCTAATTTTCAGTGGTAAGGTGAGCAGTGATAATCTATAGTGTGAATTGTTTACAGAGGTATGCAAAATATCTGCATTAGATACTCCTAATCAATTACTCATAAGAAGCAAGGAGGTAGTTAATACTTTATAAGATACTTTCAAACATTTTTGGAAGATTAACAAAAATAATGACATTGGGTGATTACTCCTAATGTTACTGACAAAGTGGCGAAAGAAAAAGATAAGCTCAGGGACTGAAATTCCCAGCTCAAGTGTGCTACATAAATGACCTAAGAGCTTCTATGTGTGCCCCAAAGGACCCTTATCTCCTTTAGCTATAGGGCTGAAATTGCACAAATCAAATGCAGAACCTCATCCTGGCACTTGCTGAATTTCAATGCAAATTGAATTCCCACAGTGTCTACTGGTCAAGTGAGAGAATTTCTTGGGAAAAAATGGAATCTTACATTGGAATGAGGACTTTTGTGAAAATTCTAATAATACTAGATACATTGAGCCACTAAATTCTGGTGAGTATTCTTCACCAATGGAAAAAGTCTCCCCACCTCCAGCAGAATTGTTCTCCCCAACCCCAGTGACCGTAGTATTCCCACCTTTAGTGGTGGCACCCGTGTGGTATTGGCTTCTCCACTTTCATCTGACGGGATTGACTCTACATTGCCTAAGAAAACTGAAATGGCCTCCCTTGAGGTAGTTGTCATTTTAGACAATGTTGATTCTCCTCAGGACCAATGACCGCCACCCATCTTTGCTTCTAGACCTATAACTAGACTCAGGTCTCAGAGGTGGGGTACAATGTGTGACCAATGAGAAGGTGCCTTACACTCCAAAAGAACTACTCGAGTTTTCTAATTTACACCATAGAAATCTAAGGAACATGTGTGGTAAATGATACTAAGGATGTGGGATAATCATAGAAGGAACATAAAGTTAAATCAGGTTGAATTTATCACCATGGGCTCACTAAGCAAACGTTCTGCATCTAATGTTGTGTGTAGCTCAAGATATTAGAAGGCTTCTAATAGTTTCTTTGATTGGTTGGCTAAAACATAGATCAAAAAGTGACCCACTGTGAGTGAATTGAAAATGCCTTGGTTTAATGTAGAGAAAGGGATTCTAAGCTTAGGGGTGTTACAGTGGATTTGCCATTTAAGACCTACTTATCCCACAGAAAGGGTGCAGAAGAAATACCCTCACCAATACTATAAAAGATAAATTTGTGATGGGAGCCCAGCATCCTTGAAAATTTCTATGATCTCTCTTCTTGTAGGCCAGACTTCATAGTGGGAATGGAAGTCATTACATGGAGAAATCTAAATGCAATGGGAGTAATTGGATCCCAGCATGGCAGTGGCCAAGTAGCTGTACCAATTGCCAAAAGAAAGGTGGGTGTGGTTACTGTAAAAGACTAGAGTCAAAACAGCAATCAGAATAGTCTGACTCAAGTAGACCTATGAAATTGGCTAGTTGATCAGGATCCCTAGAAGTGAAATAGGTATGAAATAGATAGGAAGTATACTAAATTCTTACTTGATCTGAATAAGCGGAAAAGTTCTAGATCAAGTGAACAAGGCCAACCTATATGAAAAATCAGAGCCATGGCCCCTTAATCAATTCCCAGACTTGGGTCGGTTTACAGACCCAGAACCCTCTGAATGATGGGGAAGCTGGGCCCCCTTAAGGGAAACCCTGGTATACTACTAAAAATTTACACTGTTAATCTTTCTCCCAGCCTTCCCCAAAGGGATCTATGGCTTATTACTGGGTAACTGCATATAGGAAAAAGAAATCATTAGACATTTCAGGGACTGTTGGACACAGGCTCTAAACTGACATTAGTTCCATGAAGCCCAAAACATCACTGGGGCCCACCAGTCAGCATAGGAGCTTCTGGAGATCAGATAATCAATGGAATTTCAGCTCAGGTTCATCTTACAGTGGTTCCATTGGGTTATTTGCTTTGATTATTTTCCTGAACACATGCTTTGGTTATTTTCCCAGCCAGTTCTATAACACAGAATTGGAATAAACACACTGAGTAGCAGGCAGAATTCCCACATTCATCTCCTGGCCTATGAAATAAGGGCTATTATGGTGGGAAAGGCCAAGTGGAAACCATTTGAACTGCTCCTATCTAGCAAAATAGAAAATCAAAAGCAATACCACATTCCTAGGAATGTGGCAGAAATTAGGACCACAGTCAAGGATTTGAAGGATGCAGGGGTGGTGAGTCTCACCACATCTCCATTCAAATCTCCCATTTGGCCTATATGTAAAACAGATGGATTTTGGAGAATGATAGTACATGAAGAAAGTTTAACTGTGTGGTGATTCCAATTGCAGCTGCTGTACCAGATGTGGTTTCATTGTTTGAGCAAAATAACACCTCCCTGGTACCTGGTATGCAACTATTTACCTGGCAGAGGCCTTTGCTCCACCCCTGTCCATAAGGTTTACCAAAAGCAGCTTGCTTCCACCTAGCATTTCCCTTCCACTCTAGTCCATTACATATGACATTATGCTAATTGGACCTAGTGAACAATGAGTAGTAACTACTTAAGATTTATTGGTAAGACATTTGTATGTCACAGGGTGGGAAATAAGTCAGACTAAAATTTTTGGGCCTTTTACCTCAGTGAAATTTTTAGGGATCCTTTGGTGCGGGGCATGTAGAGATATCCCTTTTAGGTGAAGGATAAGTTGTTGCATCTGACCCCTCCTACAACCTAAAAAGTGGCACAGTGCCTAACAGGACCCTGAATTTTGGAGGTAACATATTCCCCATTTAGATATGGTACTCCAGCCCATGTACCAAGTGAGCTGAAAAACCACTAGTTTTGAGTGGGTTTCAGAGCAAGAGAAGGCTCTACAGCAGGTCTGGGTTGCTGTGCAAGCTTCTCTATCACTTGGGTGATATGATCCAAAAGATCTAAGACTACCACCTGGATACTTAGGACTTCTTATGCTTCTGAATTAATAGGCAAGGTGACACACCTTGGTTTAATGTAGAGGAAGGGATTTAAATAGAGAATTCAAAGGCAAAGAAGAGAGCCACTGTATTGTCTGGGGTGACTCATTCTGACCATTAAAGGGAGCTGGACTGCTTCTCCACAGTGGAAGTAGGGAAGAGTATGTCTCGAATACAGGAGATGCCTAGGGTATCTCTTAGTATTACCATGCCTCATGACTAAGGTCAATGGAAAACTACAATAAACCAGTCCAGGTAGATCTACTAATGACCCAGTCCCTTTGTGAGCAAAGGTTTGAGTTACCCAATTTCATTAAGAACCATGACTGGTAGAGATTCTTGGTGAAGACAAATTAAATACAAAGTGGGTATTGAAAGAAGGAAGATATAAATATGAGTTGTGGCCACTTGATTAGTTATAGAGAGACTAATTTTCATAAATATTTTCTCATTTTGATGTAAATATATTTGTGTCAAATATATTTTTGTTTGTGTGTATACAAGGTCTGTCCAGAAAGTATCCATTCATGTAATATAAGAAATAGAGACATTTATTAAAGAAGATACAAGATGCAAGAAACACTGTACATAGACAATGACACCTCAGTCCCCTTCAAAGTAGGCACTTTGGGACCTCACACAGTTCTCTGATCCTTGTTTATTGCAGATTACATATTCAACAATCTCAGGTGCTCTGCTCATTGCAGGCCTTCCAGAATGTGGATCTCTTTCAACAGATTCTCAACCATCTTTGAACTGTTTGTGCGACACTTTTGCTTGTGCTGCACTCATTGCATCATACCTGAAAGCCTTCTGAATCATCTGAATAGTTTCTGCAGAGAAATATTCAAGCTTAATGCAAAATTTGATGCAGATTCATTGCTCTACTCACTCACTCATTTTGAATGTGACGGCCACACAGTATACATGGTCACTCAATGGTGTCTACTGCCTCCTCTGACTAGTACGATGAAGTCATTGTTCACCCATGTGCATTCCAGTCCACTCTCCTTGGCTGGTAGGTTACATTGATGTCATCACACAAATTGTTCTCATTATATTAACAACGGCTGGGCTTTCTCCGGATAGACCTTCATATATACATATATATTTTCTTTCCTCTCTTATTCTGTTATCATGTAACATAATATGCATTGACTTTATATCATAGCGTTTAAGTATTACTAATTTTACATCATAGTATTTAAGTTACAGGATATCAAAGAGAATAGTAAACATCACTCAACTTTACCTCCTCTTCTGGGGATGGAATTAAATTGTCAGTTATATGCAGGATAGTTGTATCAGATATGTTTGGCAGAATTATGACCTCATTATTGTCTTTATTTAGAGATGAAGTATGGTCTAAGAAGATGTGTATGGGTGCCAAGGTGATAAAGGGTGGACTTGTGATGGTTAATTTTATGTGTCAAGTTGACTGGCCATGGGTGCCCAGATTAAACATTATCTCTGGGTGTGTTGGTAAGAGTGTGGGTGAGCATCAACCAATTTATTGGTTCTGTTTTTCTTGAGAACTCTGACTAATATATAACTGACCTTGACTATGAACTAGTACAATATGCATTCGTTTTCCCCATACTGTTGATGTTAAGCTCTGGAGCATTTATTATGTACTTTCTATTAACTTTCTGCAAGCTTCTTCCAATGGATTTAAAGATGGAATGTCTCCCAAATATAAGGTAATTTCAGGACATCCAGTAACTCATGGCATATGAGTATTTAAAAAATTGCTCTTTTAAGTGAAAAAAGAATAATGATACTGGACAAAATGACTTTTGCCACTTGGTAGTAGGGGCCAGAGCAGACAAGGGAAAGATCAAACAAGAGGATTAAAATTCATTGTCAAGTGAGGCAATGCCTTGTACCCAGCTTAATTACGAAAGGAAATTAGGAACAAGTGCATCTATATTACTGCATGTATTAGTGTAGAGTTTAATTGGTTTGGAGTAAATTAATGGCTGCTTACAATATTTTTGGCAATTTGTTATAAGCTGTGTAATTTTAAATTGGTTCTTGAAAATGTTGGATAAAACATTTTAATTCGCACATTGCTGTAGGAATTGATTTGGGGATAATAAAATATAATGAAATGTTTTACCTCTGATGGATGTAAGTTCTATTTGCTCTGCAATTTTTTTTAACTTGAATGCAAATAATGAGTATACTGCTAGGATATTTAGAAGAGCTATAACTGTTCATAAATTACTCATCTCTCTCTCCATTGGGCAAATATAGCTGTTTTAAAATTCTATTTTCTTGAAGCAGTAGAGAACAAGGAAAATACTCTAGGGTCTTCCTCTTTTACATATATATAAAACATATATAATATATATTTCAATTTCAATTACATATATATGAAATTGAAAGGCAAGGAGGTATAAGAACCTGCCAACTCAGCAAAGAAATTATTTAAAAAGAATAGAAATCAGGACACTTGCATTTGGGCCACTAAGGAGAAGGTCCATAATTCTCAGCTAGTTTGCAATAGCAAGAGGATCACATATGGCTAGTTGTAAAATGTCAATTATTCTACCTGATTTGAGAATGAACCACAAGTAATTCTGGGGTAAAAGTGATAGTTATTCTTCCAAAGTAACCAGTAAAATTAAAATAAAGATATTTATTAGCATGTTATTTCTAAATTTGTGACTATTATTTCTGTGATCTGACAGGAAAATAATGTGCTTGGGAGAATCTGAAACAAAAGGCAATCTGGGCTTGTGAAACCATTTTAAGAACATAGAGGCCCTCTGTGGCGTAGAAATTAGAATGATATTAGACTGTGGTCCCTTCCTAGCTAGCTGGGTGTTCATTTTCTGTTGGCTTTTTTCATTCCAACTAAAATTTCCTGCTTTCAGAAATAAAGTCACTTACAATTTCCCCACTTTCCTTTTGGAAACTTCCTTTGCCATTATTTTCTTTTGCAACCGATTAGGTAACAACAGAACTTAAAAAAAATAGATTCTTGAATGGGTTATAACCCAAATATTCAGAATTTATACTCAAATTACCAGTCTTATTACTATTGGCAAAGTGATATATTCTATTTTGCTTCAAAACCTTTGTTTTCCCTTTCTGTGATTATGTTACATTTTATGGATTCCTTTCTGAGGTATTTAATCTCCTTGTGCCAATTCTTCAACCAATTTTTTACCTTTGGCCAGAAAGCCTGTTTTTAGAAAAGACTTATCCAAATCACTGCCCCCTGCTTGTTCTCATTGACATTTGCTCTTTTATTATGGAGCTGACCACATTACATACTGCAAATTTTCACACATGAATTTGATTCTCCCATCTGGCTGGGAGCACTTTGAAAAGAGACTGTATTTTTTTCTTCCTTGTAGCTTTGTTGTGTATGTTTATGCACACAATAGGTACTCAACACGTGTTCACTTATTTAAACTAAGGAATAAGTGACAAATAAAAGTCATTCTTTCATTAGTGATACTTTTTAGCAAGTGGGTATAGATTTCATCTTGGGGACTTAGGGCATTAGTAATAAGAAGCCACAGCCTTCTTTTCCTGTTTTGGTTTCAATCAGAGGAGCCATTCTGGCCCATCTAAAATCACATCACAAAAACTTTTTCCCCTTCTGACTACCTCTAAAGCCATGTATGGATGGATTCCTTACTTTTCAATTGCCATTCTCACTTTTCAACAGTTTCAGTTTTGAAATTTAGAGACCTTTTGGTAGTGGGGGTAGGGCAGGTCTTCCTGTGTTTCTTTTATTTGTATTTGTTTCTCTTTTTTACAAATAGCTTTCCCCAGTGTTATTTAGACTCCTAGCTGTCACCCTTTTAAGGTCGCAGGAAAGGTAATATTAATATGATTTTACTTTTTAAAAAAATTAAGTTCAGAGAGGCTGAGTTACTTGACTTCATTAAGACTAAAAAACCAGACTTTTTATCCCTACTCATCCTTCTCCAAACTCAGTCCTCTTTCATCCTTTAACAACTTTACACAGCATGTCACATCATTGTAGGATATTTTCTTCATAGGCTGAGAAGTCAAGTACACAGTATTAGACACTTTGGAATGGCCTGGTTCAATAACTTGGTCATGCGGATCCTACTGCACTTAACCTTTAAGAGGCGAGCATGTCTATCAACAGACTAAGATCCACTTATTTAAGTTTAAATAGTTTATTTAAATAATTTGTCAGTGCAACTGATCTCTTTAGGTATTCTGAGTATATCAGCATAATGATTAAAATAATCTATAGGAGCAAAGATTAAATTTATGTCCATATTAAATTTTGCCATAATCCTCATTTTGATATGCTTAGTGCTAGATATATTTATGTCACAATAGTTAAATGGGACATTGTGTGACATATGCCTTCAGAGACACATCATCAATGACTAGCTTGAATTTTCAAGGTCCATCACTGGGAGGCTGTTAATAACTCCTGTTATCTTCATTACCCTTATAATTTTAGTATCACCATATTCAATGATAGACTTAACCCAATTTTAGAAAATGGAGATCATGAAGGGATTAATACATGTAACACAAGCAAATATTCTTCACTGGTATATAGAAAAACATTACAGTACCTAGAAGAGATAAATAAAGCAAAAGATATCAGCCACAGTGAAGATTAGCACCTAAGCCCCATAAGGGAACCTCTGCTTTCTTTCTTTTTTTTTTTAAGATTTTATTTATTTATTTTTAGAGAGGGAAAGGAGGGAGAAAGAGAGAGAGAGAGAAACATCAATGTGCGGTTGCTGGGAGCCGTGGTCTGCAACCTAGGTATGTGCCCTGACTGGGAATCGAACCTGCGATGCTTTGGTTCGCAGCCCGTGCTCAATCCACTGAGCTACGCCAGCCAGGGACGGAATCACTACTTTCTAATTTACTGGAATCAAGATCTTCTAAGAGGTGAACTCTTATTCCTCAGCTCCCACCAGAGGTCTGAGGATGATATTTAGCTGTGGATACTGAACCTTGCTTAACTCGATCAACCATCTCTATTTTGGGCCTTTCCAACCTAGCCAATCCACTGGTACCAAACATCTCAGTTACTGGCCACACAAATCCTCACGTTTAGAATCCTGACTTGAGCCTGATTATTCCATTTTGCTTTCCAGTAACAACTTTATTCATAGGCTGATTTTACCCCTACCCTGTCTGTTTCTTCTTAGAGTGCAAAAATAGTAATTTCCATTTTCTCTTCCTTTCCTGGGCATTTGACTTTGGCCCCTTCAGGTCAGCCAATCCTATGGGATTCTCCCTTTACATTATTTAGAAATCTTTTGATTGCATTAATGAGATCCTGATTTAGACTAGCATGAAATAGAACAGAGAGCATCCAAGCCTGAAGAATAAGTACAGTGTTGTAAATTGCCACCAACACTTTTTCTCTTGCCTCTACTTCTCTTTTCACATTTATTTCTTTCTTCTCTCATGTTGCAGACTTGATATTTCTAAGTTGTCATGACAGGAAGTAGTTTCTGTATTTGTTTCCCAGAAATTCATCATTTCTAAAACAAGCAGGAATCTCTTGGACCAATGTCAGATTTTCAGAGAAGAGTGATTTGCTCAGCTTGGGTCAAGTGCCCACCCCGGGAGCCCACTCAAATACAACCAGGGAAAGTCCTATATAACCATATGGATACAGTTGGATTTAGTGGGTTACACGTAACAAGCATTCATTTGAGATTTAAAAATATATATTATAGTTATTCAGGAAGCACTAACAGGCAGAAGCCCAGATAGTGTTTAATTAGGAGATAAAGGCAAGGGGTACTCATGAGAAAGGGAAGGGGAACAATTATGTCAATGAGGGAAGGCATTTCTACTGGTGCAGATAATATAGCAGAGTGATGTTAATTCTTAGTGTTTTTAAATTTTCAGGCCTGTAGCCATCTCTCCAGTGGTTATAATACCTGTTTCCTGTTATTTTTGCAAACTGTTCTCTGGAACACAATGTCGCTTGAGGCCCTGTCCAAAGGTTATTTTGCCCCATTTTAACATCAAAAGATTCGAGGCATAAGACACGCACGGCAGTGCTCTAGAATGACAGCTCTGACTCTTCCGTAAATTGGCTCCGTTTATATTATTTTTTTTACAGAGGATAATTAGTAGTTTCCAGAAAGAAAATGAGACAGTTCCCAGGGGAGATTCTGTGCCCTGTACAATAGCCTTCTATGACAATTTCTCTCAACTGTTACATAATTTTTCGAAGAATCATTGGTCTTTCTAGTCTGAGCTAAAGGTGAACAAAATTTAAATGGGTTGATGCTACTTTGCTTTAAATTTTAGCTAAGTAAAATTTTTAACATCTATCTTTTGAAATTGAAATTTTTTTCTGTTTTCAGCTTTCATAATTAGCTCAGTTAGCATTTCTACCATTTAGACAGAAAAACAGAACTCAATTTCCTGGCTGTCTCTGTCTCCCTCTGCTTGAACATCTCTTAACTGAGAAAAAAATTCTAAATAAACCTGGTGGTCATTATGGGTGTCAACCTTGTCACTGTCCCCTTGTGTAAGGGCCACAGCCTATTACAATCATACCATGCCTGCCCCTCTGCTCATTTTCCTCCTTCTAATAAATGTTTCATTATCCCAAAGGGAATATATGATATTAGATTAAATGAAATCTATAACTTGCAGTTTGGCATTTTGCTGAAGATCACCCTTTCACTGGGCCTTGGTCATACCAGGGGTCCTCTCCTTTGATCTTGTATTCTTCAGTAGGCTTTGCCCTTTCCCTTTCAGAAAACTGTTGTGTGATAATAAAATGTTAGCCACTCTCTATTTGTCTTCCAATAGAAACACAGCTACAGAAGACTAATGATAGGTGTGGGCTCTAGTTAAAACATCTTAACTTGAATTATGATTAGAGGCATGAAAACACTAAACAACATTTCAGAAACTCCTGGTCCTAGTAATTAATAGGCATAGATTGATTATTAGAATATTCAAGCTGTAAATCCTTGATAAGCCAAACACTGTGTTCAGACATAGATGAACTTTCTGATGTTTTAGTTTAGTGGTTCTCAGTCCTAGCTGCATGTAAGAAATAACTGGGACACTATTTAAAAACACAGACTCTTAAGCTCTACCTGAGACCTACTGACAAGGGATCTTTGGAGGAGTGATTTTAATGCTCTTAGATCTTGATGGTCAGCTAACCTGAAAATCAGTTCTTTAAGTGAAGGCCAGGAAGTCATTTTACTCATAGATGTGCCATCGGTAGAGCAGAAGTCCATTTCATTGACCAGTCCGAAGAGTTACTCATGAGTGTATCCCCACAATCCCAGCCCCAGCCTCCTCATTCTTCTATTTGCACTTGAAACTTTTTCAGAATATCTTCCTAGAGTCAGGGCTTATCCCAGCAAGATTGAGAAGGAAGAGAATAGCTTCTCTCCACATCCAAAGTCTGGGAAGCTTTGAGAGGGGACAGCCATTCTCTACCTGGCTGCAGAGATCAGCAGGCACAAGTGAGGGGAGCACTGAGCGCCAGGGCTGCCTGTCTCCCAGCCTCGTGGGCTTTTCCCATTCACTCTCCTGCCTGGAGCTTCAGTCCTCCCTCACCTCTTAAGACCAGTTTGATCTTGGGCATGAACAAGGATAGAGTTTTAACCCAAACTCAGCGATATCACTTCCAGCCAGTCCCTGATGTTGTGATCTGACTCTGATAACCAGGCTTCAGGCTTGCTCTGCATGTCAGAGTCTCTATCTTGGCCACCTGCCCGAAACTTCAGTCTTTCCAGTCACATTTTTCAAAGTGAAATATGGGAAATCCTTCACTAGGGTCTTCTGTGATACCTATCAAAAATACAGGTTATGAGCCTGCATCCAGATCCACTGGGTCAGAATTTCTAGGGCTGGAGTCTAATAAGAGTGTTTAAAAATAAATCTCCAGTTCTAGAGATTCAAACTCAGTGGGTCTGGGTACAGGTTGATAATCTGAACCCCCACAGTCAAGACTTAGCAGAATCTCACAGATTCTTTACCTAGAAATCCTGGAATCCCACATGTCTCTCTGTAGCTTATATTCCTGGTCATTTTCATTATCATTATCATTCTGACTTCTGGGTGAAAGTGTGGTATAGCTCAGTAAAAGTACAATTCTTATCAGAGATGTTCACATTATCCTAAATTTGGCTGGGGGTATATTGTGCATATCAAATTTTTGGTTGCAGGACATTCTGATACCCTAGTCAAAAATATGTTTGGTATTACATTCCAGGAAAAATTAATCATGTTACTAACAATACCCATCCAGAAACATTATATAATTCAACTCACTCTATGAAGTGGAGTTAATTATTATTGTTGTTGTAATTATTTATTATCTCTACTGAGAGAAATTAATATGATATATTACTACTATAATAATAATTTAAATGACTATAGTAATAATAGCAACATCTGAAATTTTCAAGGCAGCTTTTCTGTGAAGGGCCCAAATGTGATGAAAAAGAATAATTTAGGTTTTAAAAAAACACTTCCTAGGTGTTTTTCTAGTTAGTTATGAGAAATACATATGTACCTACATGCTACCTATGTGGTTAAGGAATTGTTTTCTCACAGTTGAACACAAATGGAAAGAATAGGGCTTTATTTCATATCAGATCAAATAGTTATAAAATACTTTTACAAGCACTACAAAGGACAAATGAAGCTACATGATTGCAAAACAATCAGATCTGGCTTCAGCAAACCCCACCCATATTGATATTTAAGTTCCGTAGTAAAGCTGAAATTTCTGCACAGTATTTTTTGCACTAAGGCTGATATGAGTTAGAATTGGTAAATCACAATGGCCATTCAACTTTGAGACACAAATTAGAAGTGATACATTCAGAGGCTTTAAATATGGGAAAGAGTTTTATACCTTGACTATATATAAAGGGTGTTTCTGTTTTTATAAATGCTAACCAGCAAAACATATAACATAGCTCATCTGCATTGTCACTGGTCTAGAGAAACTCACATAAATTCTCTCACCTAAATTAGTATGCTAATGTAGTATACACCAAAACCAAGAGTGAATAAGGCCATTTTCCCCCCAAATAATGGTGTTGTTAAATTATAAAGGGAGATGGTAATATTCTTACAAATCATTTGATGAATTTGATAATAGTAATAATATTTCAAATATTCCAATAAATAATTCCTGTGTGTGTGGGTTACATTCTATCTATATACATAACAATATTTTATGTAAATAAAATACATAAGGCTATATACATAGCCATATGTGGTTACAGTAGTTATATGAGGATATAATAGTAGATATGCAGATTTTTGAGGTACAGAAATGGTTTTCCAGTGGAATTGGGAAAATAATATCTAATTTTTGTAGTTCTTCATATAGACCACATTTTGTCCTTAAGATAATGGTTTTTCAATACCTAGAATCTTTTGCGATAGGGTTTTTTGCAACCATAAAGGTTGGAAAACTCCATGTGCAGATGCAGATAACATTTGCTCATGAGTATCTATATTATGATATTCAAGTCTTTAATTAAAAAGGGAGGGTCTAAAAGGGGGAGAGTTCTAAAAAACTTGGTATATGTTCAAAGGTCAGCAGCTGCACTATGCAAACAAATCAAGGCTGAAAGAACATGGCCACTGACCCTGTGATGTCCAGCCAGCAGTCTCTGGTGGTGACCTTGGTGGAGACTTGCCCATTCGATTATCTCTTCATTCCTCCATATGATTGACATCTACCATGTGCAAGGCACCGTGCTGGGTACAAGTGTTACAAAGACAAGTAAGCAGTTTTCCCTTCACAGTGCACATAGACTAGAGGGAGAGACATATAAATTTATACCTCAGTGCTAGATGGAATGTGTAGTCAGCATGGTGATCAAGCATAGACTTCAGAGCCAGACTGCCTGTGTTTCAATCCCACTCTGTTACTAATTAATTGTGTGACCTTATGAGGAAGTTTCTTAATCTCTTTTTCCTTATTTTCGTCATCTGTAAAATGCAGGCGTCTATCTTAGTTGTTTATTATGAAAATTAAATAAGTTAATATATGGGACATGTATATTAATATGGTTTAACCACATTAATAAGGTTGAGAACAAAATTGATATTTTGTGATCAAAAACTGTTTAAGAAACAATATACAAAAAAGTTCTAATCATGAAACATTAATAAATTGAACTTCATCAATGTAAATATTTCTGCTATTTCAAAAAGTGTCGTTATGAGTGTGAAAAGCAAGCTACAGATTGAACCTAAGTGTCAACAGTAGTACAGCACCACTGATGGCCTGGACACATAGTCAAATGTCTCAGATGGTCGACCTACCAGAGGCAGGCAAAGACAATATTCATGAAATGTGGACTCCCTCACCCGCAGGCAAATGGATAAATTTTGGAAGGAGTCCCAATCAGGCAGGCAATGGCAGCCTCTGCATCAGAAATGCAAAGCCTTTTCATGTGGGCACAGTCTGTGGTGAGGGCTGTCTTTCCACACCCAGTCTGATGATGGTCAGGCTGTAGCAGTTGGAGAGCTACAGGCTGGACCAGCAGCTTGATTGCAGTCAGTCTCAATAGAGAGCAGATGTTTACTCTGGGCATCTACTTGAGTGACCCATATACTTGATCAGTAGCTGTGATTCATTTCCACAGTCCTCAGCACCCCCAAAGTGGTATACTTAACCCACCAGTCTTAGTTTTCCAAGTGGCAAATGAAATAGCTAGGTTACTGGCAACAAAACGAGAGTCAGTAAAAATATAACCATATTCTTCAAGGAGATAATTGTCTAGAATTCTGAGAATGGCCGTGGGTTCTGCCCACAGTCCCTTCTGCTCACTTCTGTTTCTAGCTCTTCATAGCTAGTACTGAGGCTGAAGAGTCAGAATAAGCCAGTGGGTGCCATCAACTTTTATCTTAGCTGAATCATCAGTGAACAGGCTAAAGATTTTAGAAAAAAATTCTCCTCCCAAAGAGATAGCTGCCACTTTTTCATGTAAATTCACAATATCACTGGTACCATTTCCATTTGTCCAGGAAGTTTGTTGGGTCCTTTCCACCTTGTTTGTTATTGAGTCTGAGTTCACCGCCCCCCACCATCACACAAAATGGGGCTATTGGGCTGAAGTCATACAGCCTCCATGTGTCAGATGTTCAGATGCCAGCTGTCCAGAAAAGCCCAGAAGCAGACCAATAGCTGCTTTACAAAAGAAGTCTGTGGTGGCCACGCCAGGGAGAAACCTCCAGGTATGGGCTGCTGTCCAACTGGAGAAATCATCAGTTACAGAGACATTTTGCTCAAGGGGCTGCAGGGCTGAGGGGCCCTAAAAGTGAAAAGTGTACTACAGCTCACTGAGCAGCTTCCCATACAGCTTCTTGCATTGAGCCTTTCTTTAGAAAATAATGACTTGCAGGTTAGCTGACATGAAAAACCAAAGAGAATGCCCAAATGAGGCATGCACTATCTTGAATAGCCAACAAGTGCAGTAGGGGCTAGACTTTTTTGGATGGTGGAGGTATGAAGAAAGAACACTTTTTCCTTGATTCCCAGGGAAATTGAGCATGCACCCAAATACTGTTTTGTTACTATTAGCCCTTCTCCCCTTCTTTGCCCCTCTTTCCCTGCCTGTTGGTCAGGGCTTTTGTGACTGAGACTTTGATTCTCTAACTAATGGGCATTCTCTGAATGAAAGCTTTGTGTAGGGTCACTTGTGCTAAATGCTGGCTCACACACTGGTGAAAAAAGGCAGGAGAGTTTAGGCACCACTGGAGGAGTGCCTTGCTGTGAATGGTGGGTTAGGAAGCAATGCCTGTCAAGCTAATACTTCTCTACATGTCACTCTTCTGAAGTGGGGGATCCCTTCTGACATGCATGGGATAATAAAACATAACATTAATTCCTCTACAATCAGAAGTAGAAGCAGAAAAACAGCAGTGAATTAAAATGTTTAAAAGTCCCCACTCACAAAGGTACTTTAGCTTTTCCCTGCTGTAAATGATACCCAAACCCCATTAGCTGAATCTGGATGGCTTTGACTTCCAAGGATCTAGTAGGACAGTAATTTGGATGCCTGCCTCCAACGGAGTTAAAATAGTTTGAGCAGCTATTTGGATCATTTATCATTTTCTAGTAGATCATCTCCATCAACATTGTAAACCCAGTCGAGGACAGAAAGTGCCTAAATAATTGTCAATGCCTTGTTTGCGGTTTCCTATGTGATCTACCCCCCAAGTTCATATACTAAAGTTCTAACCCCCAATACCTTCATTTTGGACTTTCAGCTTCCACACCACGAGACAATATGTTTCTGTTGTTTCAGACACCCAGCTGTGGTACTTTGTGATTACAGCTCTCCATAGGCTAATATGCCATGGGAATTTAAGTTTCTTCAGCAAATCTCCCTTACAGTAACCAAGACCCACTACAAAATAACTCTTGAAACCTTTTGCTCTTATCTTTGAATGAATCTAAGATTGCCTCAATGGATTGTAGGAGGGCTTCCTTAGTCAGCATTACACACCTCTGCAGTCTCATCAACCAAGTGAACCAGCTGAACTTCTAACAGGGCATCTGTTTTCTACCCCAGATGGTCACAGATTTCCCTTTTCTCATGCTCAGTGCACGCGTATTCCTCTGTAGGTATTACCAGGAAGGGGGTGGAAACTTCTTACAGTGGTGTGCATCAGAGGCTGAGTATTCAATTAACTGAGAAATGCCCCTCTCAGAGGGGGATAGCAGCAACTGGAACAGCTGCTATGAACCTGCTTATGGGTATTCTCACTCAACCTACTTCCCCATTCCCATTTATGTCTCACTAAGAGGCAGTAAAGAGGAAGACCATTTATTGCCCACTTGACCATACATTTTATTCAATGTTTTCTACTGATCTCCATGGACTTTCTCTATATCTCATTAACTGGCTCACAAGGCCCTCATCCTTTCTATTTCAGAAGTCAAGACCTTGTCAGAATCCTGTCCTTATTGCCCTCCATACACTTCAGCTTCCTCTTTTGTAGAATTGTTTGGTGGCCTTATCTCTATGTCCTGCAACAATCTCTTATCATTCTTCCATATTTTTAATCCCCTGTTTATTTGGATTTATTTTGTTTGATGCCTACAAGCACACAATTTGCCACAAGCATGACTTTGATGGCGTATTGGAGGTGTAAGCACAGTCTCCTTGTCTGTAGTTTTGCCCTGGATCATTATTTGTAACTGCCTTTGTATCATCTTACTTGATCTCTTGATTCACCATACATTTATGGTGATTATATCCCTTTGCAATTAAAATCTTTGGCTAGATATATCTATCTTATTATCAATGCTTTTCCTAAGGTAAATATATAATAAAATAATCCCTTTGATACTTTTAGTCACTTTTATATAATTGTTCTTATGTTTTCCTCAACATCAGATGCTATGGCATAATTTGTGGATAATTTCAATCTCCTGCCTTATGATGATTGATGATAAGCAGTTATTTGTGTGTGTGTGTTTGTATGTTTTAATTCCATACCTATCATCTGGTCTAGAAATGTGTGTTTTAGTGAGGAGCAAAATTTACCTGTCAGGTAGATGACTGTAGGTAGATGATCAAGATAGTAACAGGTCATATTTATGAGCTATTTCTTGACAGTGTTGAGCATATCTCTTCTCTTAGCTCCTAAACATAATAGTATGGGTTTTATATTAAGTACAAGTTTTATATTATAGTTTTATATTAAATTTTTTATTTTGAGATAATTATAAATTCACATATAACTGTGTATCCTTTGGCCATTTTCTCTCAATGGTAACATTTCTCAATATCACACTATTAAGAAATCACAACTAGGGTCTTGATACTGATACAGTTCAGATACAGGCTGGTATCCTTACCGCGAGGTCCCTCATCCTGCCTTTTATGTCCAAATTCACCTCCTTCCTGACGCCCTTCTAGGTCCTGATGCCTGGGAACTACAATCAGGTCTTTTAATAATTTTGTTATTTCAAGAATGTTATATAAGTAAAAGCATAAAGTACTTAACCTTTGGGATTGGCTTTTTCACTAAGCATAATTATATGGAATTTTATCCAAGTGGTTGCATATTTTATTTCAAAGGTTTGTTACTTTTTATCAATGACTAATATTCTAGGGTATGCATACAGTCCAGTTTGATTAACCACTCACTTGTTGAAGAGATACTGGGTCATTTCCCATTTGGGGTTATTATGAATAAAGCTGCTATGAACATTCATGTACAAATTTGCTTTAACGTGTACCCAAGATTTTGTTTAATTCAGATATGAAGAAGCCAACAGGTCTGGAGACATTGCCATTGAAAAAAGAGTTTATCACTTATAGCTCCTAGGAGGAGGAGGAGAACGCACTATGAAGGCCACGCAGGGTCGTCCCAAAGAACACTAAAATCAGTTGCAGGCAGATCTCAACAGCAGGGAAACTGCAGGAAGCCCTTTATTGCAGTTTTCAAGGGAAGGGATGGGCAACGTAGTTAAAGCAAGCAAACCAGGTTAAGACTGACTCCTTTGAAAAACTTCAGTGGGCTCCAGGGTGCAGAGGCCACCCGATGCCTGGCCTTGGGGTAATTAGGGCAGATAATAGTGCCTCAGAAGTGTAATGAAGCCTTAAAGCAGGCCTGCAGGAGGGGGGTTTGGGCTTTAGATTGATTCATTGGCATATGAAAGGCAGGCTCCTGGGAGGGTGCTTCGCTCTCTCTAGCAATCTACAAACCATTAACCAACTATGGGAGGGGCAGTCCGTCTCTAGTCAGCAAGGCCCTAGAAGTCAAAACATCAGATACAGATACTAGGAAACATGGTTAATATAAAGTTTTGTGTGAATGAAACTTTTCATTTTTCTGGGTTCCATGCTCAGGGCTGCAATTGCTGGATCATAACATAGTGGCATGTTTTGGTTTACATGAGCCTGCCAAACTATCTTTCAGAAGGGCTGAACAGTTTTACCTAACCACCAGAAATGTAGGGGTGAAATAATCTCTCCAGACCTGTAGATTTTAAGAAGTGTGTTGTTATTTGTATTATTAACATTTTAGGCTCCTGGGTCACATAATATGTTTTTACTCAGTGAGTGCAATCTGTACACTGAGCTGGAACTTAGGAAAGATCCAAAACTGACTGGAAGGTGACTTTGCTTCAGGAGCCCTTATTCCCCAGTGGAAGCAAACCTGTAAATGTTGAACAAGAAAGATTAAAAACAGGTGCTACATGGGAGTTCAACCAATGTGCAGTGCAGGTGAAATGGAAGGGGATGTTGATTCTGGGGGTGGTATGGAAGGCCTGACATTAACTAGTAATTTCTGAGAAGTCATTGAGGAGTGAATATTATTGAAAAGTTAAAAAAAAACCCACAAGAAATTAGGAAAGGCATCCAGCATTATAAATATTTTGTGTTCTGACAGGGTTAGAACCCCAGGGTGCAGAGGGATGGACCCAAAAGTTAAAGTGGAAACAGTCTTGAATAAAGATCATGAACAAGCTAGAATGGCCTATGAACAAGCATAGACTCATGAAATAGCTATTGGGAAGCCACTGAAGTTGGAGAGGATGGATACCACTTACCCTGCATTTTAAGATATTTTCAAAGTTATAATGAAAAGTTGTGAGGTCAAAAGTGGAAAGATTTCAGGAGCAGCTATGTATTATGACAGCTGAGGTGAGAGATGCCCAGAGCATGAGCTCATTGTGTCACTGGATACTTTCATTCATTTTTTAAAAGTCAACAAATGATGCATGTTCCTTGCAAGCAAGCCAGACAATAATGGAAAGAAAGGAACCACAACCACCTATAATCTCCTTACTCGGAAATAACCACAGTGAACATTTGGTAATGTTTTGTTAACATTTGATTGTATTCTGTATTTGTATATATGCACACATATGTAATTTTGAGCAGATATTAGTCATGCTATGTGCAGCGTTAATTTTTATCTACTATATGTTATGCCACTTTTTAAGTTTATACATTATTTAAGATTGCTTAAAATTATTTCCATTGTATGGAAATACCAAACCTAATTAACCCCTCCCCTCAGATGGATATTTAGGTGGTTTTGTTTGATGTTGTCTGAGGTTTTGTTTTGTTTTTTTTCTTTCTAGCAGTCTACTTTTTATTCAAGCACTTTGCAGATTTGAAATCAAATATCAGATTCAGAATCTGTGGTGTTCCCCTCTTGCCCAGACCCATGGAAGAAGGAGTGGAGCCTCCAGGTAAGACCCCCTGAGAAGCTCATGACCCTTTCTAGTGGCATCACTTTCAACTGGCCTTGCTCTATCTCACACCTGAAAACGGTGTGACTCAGGTTGAATTAGAGACCAATAAGCTTGTGATTTTCTAGCTGCTACAGGTCTATTCAAATTGTTTTGCCCATGGTGAGTTCCTGTTACAGAACAGACAAGGGGGGGCCTGGGACAATAAACTACTATTGAAAGAAGGCCCCGGGTCCGTTATGTCCGCCGCCAGAGGAAAGACATCTCTCAATGCCAGAGATTCGTTAAAAGGAAAGGAAATGTTTATTTAATGCTATACAAACTTAAAGTAGTGACCTAATGTCTTCATCAAAATCCCAAAGTTCTTTAAAACACCCACAAACAGACACAGTCCTTCCTTCCTTCCCCCTTTGCCCAGTCCAGAGTACCGTATCTCAGGAAAGGAAAATGAAGTCCATGGCTCAGGCAGTCCTCTGGTCCTTAGTTAGTCCTCCATCTCGACTGGGAGACCTCCCTGGGTTCCCGGCACCCTCGGCTGAGTCGCCGGGATCTCTGCTAAAACCAGGTGGTGGTTCCCCTTCTAAAGCTGTGGGGGGTCCCCACTCTGTCCAGGCCTCGTGGTTCTCCCTCTCAGGGCTGCGGGAAGGGGAGAGTCCCCACTCTGCCAAAGCCACATGGTTCTCTTCCTCAGGGCTGCGGGAAGGGGAGAGTCCTCAGTCTGCCAAAGCCGCGTGGCTCTCTTTCCTAAAGCAGCACGGTTCTCCCTCCTAATGGCCACCAAGTCTGGGTTTTAAATCCCCGAGGCCAATCTTCCTCTGCAGCCTCATTTCCGACTCCTCCCACACTCGGCTTCACATGCCAGAACTCGTATCCTTCCAGCTTTACTGGGCTGCCATCATGAGTCTGGGCAGGTGTGGCCCCGTGTCCTGGAGCCAATCTTCTCCGAGCTCCCACGCAGGCGCTGTAGCTTAGGGGATCTGCCCCCAGTCACGTCTTGGTGGGGAAGTTACTTCCATTCCCCTGGCTCAGAGATGATCATAGCTATTTAACATATCTAAGCGACCAGCCAAAGGCTATAGATATGTTAAATGACCACACCAGAGGGTAGCTGCAAGGCTGTTGCTATGCAAAACAGCTCTCAATGGCCTTGCTCCATTTGTCCCTTCCCCCAACCCACACCCTGGGTGGGGGGGATGGAGACATCTTAAAATCTCCTGGACACCTTAAGTTCTGGACCCCATTTCAAATGCCTATTTGGGGTCCCCCCTCTTGGCTGCACCCTGTAACATTCCCAAAACTGTACTGTGCATTCAATTATCCAGGGATCTTTTTACAAAGAAATGTGCTAAACATCAGCCATAAAAGATTGTGATTCAGTAGGTCTGGGGTGGAGTCAGAAAACTATATATTTTTTACTTTTCTCCAGGTCATTTTGATACATAGCCAAGGTGAAAACCAAGATTGTGGATCTCTCTGACCACCTTTTACCCACCCAACTTTCTGCACTGGCTCCAAGTTTGCTAAAGTGGTGCTAGGATACTCCATGCTAAGCTGAAGCTGAGTGATTGTGGTCTGATGTGCTCTTTCATGCAAGGTTTGGTGTCCTCAACTGAAAGGGAGCCAGACTCTTCATCACCACTGACAGGTTGAGGGCAGAGATAGTTTAGAAAAGGGGAGTTTATATAAAAACTTGGAACTGGGCTTCAGTGGATATCCTTTCAGTTGTTGATCTCCTGCTTTCCAAAATTATTTTCTGATCTCTCTAATTTGGTGATGAAACCTGTAACATCCTTACCAAGAAGGAGATAAAAATGGGCAACTGGCTGTACAGGAGTACCTCTTTTCTATATCCAGGTTTAACGTGGGTGGGGTTTTGATACTGTAATCCCGAGGGAGACATGATGGAAACACCTCAGAGTAAGGACAAAAGGGCACAGACAGAAAGGCTCAGGTTGCTGAGGACAGGTTTTACCTGATGCGTTCTTTGCGGGGAGTGGACAAGTATCTCAGATACTGTGCAAAGAACTTGTCCCAAGAATCATGTGGAAAGGTCTGCAGAAGTGTGGTGTCTGCACCACACAGAGAGGCTGTGCTACCACGGGACACAGAATGGAGTCTCAGAGTGTGCGCCTTCTACCCCTGCCTGGCTTTGTCAGTCATCTCTGCCAGCTTAGAGTAGAGACATGTCCTCCTTCTCCATGATTCTCTTCCATGCTCCCATTAGGACGGAGGTAGTCTGTAGACATTTCTGTGATCAGTCTTTGCCCTATCTCCCCATCTCTGCTTTCCTCCTTGGGTCTATACAAAACTGACCTACGTTTGCTCCCTAATTCTGGCTTCACCTCCCTAAGAAAACATCTCTTCCTCAATTGCCTAGAACCAGCTCCAATCTTTTGTCAGTTCAATCACAGGGCTGACGTTTTCTTTTATGTGCAAAGAAGACAACAAAACTTTCAGCTCCAGCTACATGCTTCTTCATAAACCTGAAGCAAATTTCTTGGCACAGGTTAATTTTCCCAGTCTCTCCAAAAAGCTAGCATTTTCCCAGCACTGACTGGTACCTGGAAAGCATCAGATTAAAATAAAATGATTAGTCACACTTTAAAGAATGGAGAAAGATCTGCAGCATCAATATTCATCTTGCAAAATCTGTGTCAATAATGTGGCATAAGAAATGAAGTTATTACATAAAAAGATGTTGTTACAAGAGGGGATCAATATGTCCTGTTTGGGAAATCAACACTGTGACTTCACCTCATCATTTATAATGTATTAGCTAAAAGGTTCAAAATGTCTCAGCCAGGAGACATGCCTTAAATTCTCTGGATGAACATTAGCAACATTCATTTATTATCCACTGTGTCCAGGTATTTTGCTTAAGTTACTCTCATTGAATTCCACAACATCCCTGGAAGGGAAATCATAACATACCCCATTTTTCAGATGGCAAGTTCTCAAAAAGAACTTCAAGTCAAGGTCAACACTAATCAGAAGTTGTTTCCTGAGATCTCTGCATTTGCTCACACCACACTATTTTGGGGAACAGGACCAATAAAATGGCATTGGTTGGGTCAAGACAGCATAAAGTATAAAACAAAGTGGAGTCACTCATGTTGACCAAAATGGCTGTCAGCCAGCCATGACACTTTGGTTCAAGAGGGAAACTACCTAAGTAAGAGCAGACACATGGGCAAGGAGACACACCTAAGATATCTGCGTATACAATCAGAATAACTATGTCTGCAGAGTGGGACCACCCACAGACAGGCTCCTGGGGAAATTCCACACTTGGCATTAAAAAGACCCAGAAGGGTGGAGTATACCACTTTCAAGGTATAACTGAGGCAGGCTCCAGACCACTGCTGAGACAGCTGAGCTCCACACACCAGAGTGCTGCTCCACGCCATGCTGATCTTCCTCGCCATCGGCCACCGGAGGCTCTACCCTGCTGAACTGAGGGTTTCGCCTGCTCTGCTGCCCACCTGGCTCCAGAGATCCTTCCTTACAAGATGCTGACAACTCCCTTGCCCACTGTGTTGTCTTCTGGACCCACAGACTGAGACTCTGAGACGCGGGTTCATCATCTCGCATTGATTGCGGGGCGTGTGTGTAGGTGGGTGTGTTATAATTGTCTTAGATTGTTGGAGTGTGAGTAGGATATTAATATGTGTTGATGTTCTACTTTAAGTGAATCTGCATTCGATAAAAGCTGAGTGAATAACATAGTTACTGTGTGTGACTCTTCCTTATTCCTTGGTGCCAGGCTGCTCAGCAGGCAGCTAGCCAAGCAGTTGCCCGGCTGACTTACAGGAAAGACTCTATCACGAACCTATGCTCTTGACAGCCATGGGTTTCTGTGGTTCACTCACCCACACAGACCCAGGTTGTGGTGGCTGCAGCTGTGTTGCTTGCTCTCACTCTTTTCTTTCTCTCTACTTTGTGTGAGATTAGCTGGCAAGGTCTGAGGCAGGTCAATCAGTTCCCATAGACCTGATTATAATGAATGTTGGTGGTGGTTGTTGGAGAAGTGAATAATAGGTTTAAAATCAGAGAAAAAGAAGTAATGAGGGACAAAGGTTGACTTGACAAATCTGAGTGCTCAGAAAGAGATGCGTGTTTACATAGTAACACTGACTAAATCTACACCAGGATGGTTGTTCTCAGCGCTGAACTTGTTGTATTTTAGGAAGTCAAACATTCTTTTCAACTAAATCAAACATACAGAGAAACATCTTAATAGCATTTTGAAGATATGTAAAAGCAAACTATACAAAAAAATTAAATTCACTTTTATTCCTTCCATCTAGAGACCAACTCATAATGTTTTGGCATGTATCTTGAGAGAGATAGAAAGAGAATCGTGGAGGGGGGGACAGGTAGAAAGATAGATGGAAGTATTTCCTAAAATAGAGATAATAGATTATATATAATTATCTTGTTTTTTTTTTAGTTATGAGCATTTTCTCATGCATCATCCTTTGAGAACATATTTTTAATAACCTAATAATACACCATTAAATGAGTAAAATTAATTGAATGATTGCCCTTTTGGGGAGCTTTTTTATTATTTCAAAACTTCTTTTCTCATAAATAATAATTCAGTGGACATCTGTTAATGTGTATTCTCATTTACATTTTGAACTATTTCCTTATAATTGAATCCTAGGCTTATGATTATGGCTTTTGTTTTTCTCAGCTCTTGTTATATGCTAATAAATTGCTTTCTAAGAATTTGGTGTTAATAAATACTTCTAGCAGCAATACCAGCACTGTTTAAAAAATGACTAACTTACATATTATTATTTAAGAAAATTAAGTGAAAAAACACTATATAATAGTTTTAACTTATTATACAATAATTTTAAATTTTATTTCTTTAATTATTGTGGTTGAACACTGTCCAAATGTTTATTAACAATTATATCTCTTTTAAAAAATTAGCTGTTCATGTGTCTGGTAATTTTCCTAATTTATTTTCTTCCTGTTGATTCTTTGGATGTTAATTTTTTGGCCAATTTATAAATTTGTATTTAGTTTTGTTCAATATCTTTAAGGTATACTAAAAAGCTGAAGGTAAAATAAATGGGACCAAGAAAATTGGTGTAGGGTCCTGGCTGGCGTAGCTCAGTGGATTGAGCGCGGGCTGGGAACCAAAGTGTCCCAGGTTCGATTCCCAGCCAGGGTACATTCCTGGGTTGCAGTCCAGAACCCCCAGCAACCGCACATTGATGTTTCTCTCTCTCTCTCTATCTCCCTCCCTCCCCTCTCTAAAAAATAAATAAATTAGAAAAGAAAAGATTTATCTTTGAAAAAAAAAGAAAAAGAAAATTGGTGTAGGTAAATTTTGAACTCTATCAGATGATAGAAAATTTTTAAGTATAAAGTACAACTACATAATAAACTTCTGGGGACAAATATATATATTTAATATATATTAATTATATACAATTTAATATATTTAATTAGATATATAAAATTAAAACTATAAAGAAAAGCCAAAAGAAGGGTAAATACAAAGCACTTTGTTTAGGTTACTGTTTCTCAACCCTGTCTGCACATTAGAAGTAACTGGGGAATTTTTTAAAAGTATCAATGCCCAGGACCCAGCCCAGAGCAATTAGATTAGAATCACTTTCTTCAATGTTTTAGCTAAGACTTAGAGAAAATAAATGCTTAGTGCATCATTGAGGAAATAGAGTCATCCTTACTCAGCACCTCAAGGTCTTTGCTCCTGTAGTTGTTCTCTCTCTCCTGCAGCATTAATTTCCTCTTCACTCTTGGGTTGCTTTCTTTGGCATACGCACATGCCTTAATATTAGCTATCTTGAAAGAACCAATAAAACAAAGAAATAAAAAACAGTCCCTTGATATTTTGTCTTCCTCTGTTCATCTACTAACCAATTTTCTTGCTTCTTTTATGGCTCCTGTCTTGGAAACAATTGTCTGCACCTCAGCTCACTTGACTCAGGCCCACATCCCCGGAACTGCTCCAGAGCAGTTTTCATCAACGTCAGCGGTAACGACCTCCATCCTATCAGCCCCCTATAGTCGGTTCTTTGACTTTATCATGTTCAACTTCTCAGTGGCATTTGATGCAGTTGGTCACAGCCTCCTGCTTTTCCTCCTGTCTCAGTGTCCCTTCTTAGGAGAGTTCCTCCTCCTCTGCCTGAGCTCAAAGTGTTGGCTATGCCCACAGCTTAGACCTTGGTCTTGTTCGGTAACTGTCCTGTCCTTTATCCTGAGACACTGCGACAGTCCACTAGATGTATTTCTGGGCTCAGCCAAGATCTTAATTTCCTTAGGTGAGCTCATCTTGTCTCATCCCTTTAAGTATCATCTATATGTTTTTGGCTCCTTATCTTTGGTCTTCAACTGTGATGTCTCTTCCGAACTTGGGTTAAAACATTGAACTACCTATTCCATCTACATATCCATACAAACTAGTGCAGACAGCCCCAGACTTAAGGTGGTTGGAATTAGATATTTTTCAGTTTACAATGGTGTGAAAGTGATATGGATTCAATAGAAAACATACTTCATATCCTGAATTTTGATCTTCTCCTGGGCTAGTGACATGCAGTACGATACTCCTGTGTGATGCCGGGCAGCAGCAGTGAGCCACGGCTCCAGTCATCCATGTGACCATGAGGGTGAACAACTGGTGCTCCACATTAAGTGAATTTTAGTATTAAGTGAATTTTTTACTTACAGTATTTCTAACTTGCAATGGGTTTATTGCATGGACTGTAACCCCAACAAAAATCAGGGCACATCTATATTTGATTTTAACCCCAAACTAATTCCCGTCATTCACCCAATTGCTTAGGGCAAATAACAAAAACATCTAGTTTATCAGAAAATTCTCTAGATGGGCCTTCAAATTATAAAATGAACCAATCACTTCCACTGTATGTGCTAATCTGTAGGAGGCTGTTGCACTGCTCAATGTAAGACAAGTCTGAGCAATGCAACAGCCTCCTAACAATTCTTTCTGCTTCCACTCTTTATCTACTTACAGTTTTCCTAAAGCAGCTTGATTCTTTCAAAATGTAAATCAGATTGTGTCACTTCTTAATAACCCTCCAACTGTGTCCATTGGCTGAGCTCACCATGGCTTAGGAGGACATATAAGATCTGGTCAGTCTACACCTCTGATGTCATTTCCTACTACCCTTCCTTGGTGGTGAAACTTCAGACCCTCTTCCCTTCTTTCAGTCCCTGGAAATGCCTAGTCCCTGTCGTGTCAATGTCTGACTGCCAGCTCTTCCCTCTTCCTAAAATGCCTTCCTGCTAGATTCTGCCTCAGCTGGCTCCTTTCTTTGAGCAATTGAATTCTCAGCTCATATGCTGCCTCCTCCTCAAAGGGCTATTCCCTCATCATTCCAACTCATAGCATGTTTGCCTCAAGTCACCCCCACATTCACGTGTCTCCATCTTGATTCAAGTGTCATAATATAAGGTTATTTAATTTACCCATGTATGTGTATAGTCTCTTCCCTTCTTCATTAGAATATCAGCTCCCAAAAAAGTGGGAACATTGTGTTAATCTCTGCTGTATCCTTAATACTAGTGCAGTGCCTAACAATTGGTAGGGTCACAATAAATATTTGGAATGGATAAATAAATACTAAATCAAACCAAACTTTCTACTTTTTAATGTATGAGTGCCTGTGTTTTGTCCTTATGCTGGATGCTGGGTAAGTTTTTCTTTTTTCCATTTTATTTCCAAATCTTGATCACTGCCTAAAATGTTACAGTCACAGCTCATTTTCTGAATGTTAAAAATTGGATTAGTTCCAATATTATTTCTTTATAGAAAACAACCATAACCAGGAATGTGTTCCCAAAACAATTTCTCACACCTCTCCACATTGGTCCGCTTCTGGTTGGTGCTGCAAACTACCGCCTGTGTTATTTCCCATATGCTGGACTCTGAGATGTGTGCCATTCACTCATCACCCTCACTGCACTCACACTTTCTTACTTCCCCCAAGTTTTACTCTTTTTCTTCATCACCCTTCATGACTTTTATATGCTCTGTAAAAACATACATTCTTTTAGCAACTCTCTAAAATACTGAAATAAGAACGCATCATCAGAAGCGCTTTTCTTTCTCTGACATCCTATTTGACTTCCCTGCCTTTGCCTGCGTGGGCCCATCTTTTGAAAGAAAGCTTAAGGGTTTGGTTAGTATTGACAATTTGAACCAGATGGCCTGGAGACACGATGAGATGTTGCACTAGATGTAATTCTGGGTTCAATCAAGATCTTAATTAACAGCATTGTTCTTATTTATTATACAATTGTCATCACGGAGTGTGACACTGATTATGTGCTATACACGTGCAGTTCTTTGGGTGAACAATTCACTTAAGAATAATGTTAGCAAAATACAAAATGTTATTTTAAAACATAAGTGTACCTAATTTAAATGTTCCTGAAGTAAAGTAAATGGCAATTTTGTGCTGTTTTTAAGAGAAAGGATTTACACCTACACTGTAAATTATAAAGGAAGCTGCAGTGTTCTTAGCACCCACTTCATGCTGCTTCTGTTAAGAACTCCCAGAAGGGCCCCTTAGAATGTACTAACAATTGGGTGAGTTACAGTACATTCTAAAGAATTTTATGCCACAGAGAAATAAAAATAAAACATACTATATAGTTAAATGATAAAAAATGTTATTTCAAAAATTAAAATTAGAACTTATTTGATGGTTTGTTCTTCATATCAACATAGGATTTCTGCCTCCACTCCATATTGAGTACTTCAAAAGGGAACATTTAATGGTACAAACTGTCTTTTTCTGGGTGGCTGAATACAAAATGTCAAAAGACCAAATGTTATCCTTGACTCAAGTATCTGTGACATTTGAAAAAAAATTAGACTGTCATTAAGCTAAAATGTGGTTACATGACCATGAAAATAAATTGTAAAAAAAGTATGTTATCCTTGCTCTTTTGTAATAAAGTGCACATGCTACAGAGTAAAGGCTTAATGGTTTATGATGGAATCATGGGAAATGAGTCATTCCTCTGAATTCAGCCTTGTCTTTCCTGGCCCAAAGGCCTGGGTCCGAATGCTGAACTCCTCAGATTTTCTGGTCATGAGCAATGAGGCTTCAGACCTGTTACCCACTGCAACTGACACCTTCCTGAATTTACCCTTTGGAAATCTTCTCCCCCTCTTTTTCTCTCCCTTCCCCGCCTCCATTTTTGAACAGCACTTTAGCTCCCTTTCTTTCAGTATTTTTCACACTGTGTCCATATTCTCCATTATCTGGTGGGACCCTTCAGGTCTGGGGCTTGGTATTAAATTTATTTCGGTATTAAATTTGCCACCATAGGATTTGCTTGTAGGAGGTGTGTCCTAGAACCTAAATGAGATTGAATTACCAACCTGGGTAAGTGTTCTATTTGTCTTCATTTGCTTCTGAGAAAGGACCACAGCACCTTTTCTCCTCCTCTCACCCCAAGCTAGTTCTTAGGGCTGTATCTAGACAGTTCATGTGTACTTTGGCTCAAACTGGCCCATGCTTCCAGACCTATGAAAGCAGCACTTGTGCTCCTAGATAGAGTAGGTTGGGACTTTTCACCTTCTGAATTTTCTCATCTCCTGATATATCTGTTAAATGTATACATTCACCCTACCGTGCTTCTGTCCTCCATGCTGTTTGTTAAATAAACCAAGATGTTTGTCTTGTCGAGCTTCCCACAATCTCAATTTTCTGGCTGTGTCTCCATAGTACTGTTTGATATCTTTTTATGTTCTATATTGCCTGTATATTGGGTAGTTCACTTTAGCCACTTGAACAGATTTGGATTTGAGATTTTGGCAAGGATATTTATTTGTTGATATTGCATTCTTCCAGGAGGGTTACATAATATATGGTTCTCATTTTTTGTATGTAATATTAGTAGCCATTGATATTTATTAATTAGAGCCAATGTTTCATTAGGATTTATAAAATATTAACATTATAAATCTATGATTCTATCTTTACTTAATTAGTTGAAATAATTGTGTAAAAAAAAACTTCCCTTATCTATTATTTGGTTATAGGAAAGGCAGAAAAAATATTTAGATTTTTCTACTTATTTCCTGGTTATCAAATAGTGATTTAATCCTTTAGTGTCTTTCAAAGACAAACAACCAGTGCATTATTTTCTTAGTATCATTATGAATTCATGGATTTAGGCATACTGGATATGCATCAATGCATCCAAACTGTTGTTTCACTGATGCTGAAATGTCCTCTCTTCAGCAAGTAGAAGCCTTTTCATTTGGCTCCTGAATATTTTTGACTTGACCATAGTACTGACCTTCAGCGAAGTGGGGAGGACCTGAAGGTCAGTTTATGTTCAGTTTAAACATAATTGGTCAATGATTTAATCAGCTATGCCTATATACAGAAACCTCCCAAAAGCCTGAAAGGAGGGAGTTTAGAGCTTCTAAGTTTGTAAACATGTGGAAGTGCCAAGCAAATGGACCACTTGGGGAAAGCATGAAAGCTCCAGATTCTTTTTCCACACTTTGTTCTATGCATCTCTTCCATCTTCCTTTTATATCCTTTTACAATAAACCAGTAATATAGTGAGTAAAATATGTCCTTTTATATCCTCTTGTAATAAACCAGTAATATAGTTAGTAAAATATTTCTCTGAGTTCTGTGGGCCACTCTAGGATGTTAACCAACCCCAAGGACAGGATCATTGGAACCTTCAAGCTACACCTGGCTGGTCAGAAGCATAGGTTACAACCTGAACTTTTAACTAGTGTCTTAAGCTGGGTTGTTGGGGGGGTAGTCTTATAAGGCTGAGTCCTTAATCTGTGGAATCTGATAGTATTTCCTTGGAGAGTTGAATTGTATGACACCTAGATGTTGTTGAAGAAATGTTTAATGGTATGGTGAACCCCCAAGCCCCAACACTGCAATCTCTATATACACATATTGGAATTTGATGCAGAAAGTTTAATGATGTTTCAAGAATCATCCATTTCTCTAAGAGAGACAGGCATTTCATCATAAAGAGCAGAGATATTTGCCTTTCTACTCACTGCTGTATCTTCAGTACCTAGAACAATGCCTGACAAATAATTGGTTTCACTAGAAATTACTTGACAATAGTTTGATATTAGGGAGTGTGATTCCTTCACATTCGTTCTTTCTCAGGATTGCTGTTGCTATGTGGGGTCTTTTGTGGTTCCATATACATTTTTGAAAGATTTGTTCTAGTTCTATGAAATATGTCATTGGAATCTTGATAGGAAATGCATTGCATCTATAGATTACTTTGGGTAGTGTGAACATTTTAATATTAACTCTTACTATCCATGAACACAGTATGTGCTTCCACTTATTTGTCATCTTCTATGTCTTTCTTCAATACCTTATGATTTTCTGAGTACAGATCTTTTGCATCCTTGGTTAGGTTTATTCCTAGATATTTTATTCTTTTTGTAGCAATTGTGAATGGGATTGGTTTCTTAATTTCCCTTTGTGTTAGTTCATTATTGGTATATAAAAATGCAACTGATTTCTGGATATTAATTTTGTGTCCTGCTACTTTGCTGAATTCGTTTATCACTTCTAAGAAGTTTCTTGGTGGAATCTTTGGCATTCTCCTATGTCTTTTGGGTGGAGCATTTAAGCCATTTAAGGTGAATATTGGTAGATATATATTTAGTACCATTTTATTATTAAACTATTTTCCTTCCTTTTTTCTCTTTTCTTCTCCTTCTCTCTCCTTCTCCTTCTCCTTCTCCTCCTTCTCCTTCCCCTTCCCCTTCTTAAAGAAAGCCCTTTAGCATTCATTTTGGAATTAGTTTGTTGTTAACACACTCTTTTAGGTTTTTCTCGTCTGGGAAGCTCCTTAGTTTTCCTTTGATTTTAAATGATAGCCTTGCTGGGTAACTATCCTTGGTTATAGGTCCTTGTTTTTCATCACCTTGAATGTTTCATGCCACTCTCTTGTGGCCTGAAGTATTTCTGTTGAGAAATCTGTTGATTGCCAGTCTAATTGGTGCTCCTTTGTAGGTAACTACCTGCTTTTCTCTTGTGGCTTTTAGGATTTTCTCCTTGTCTTTAAACTCTGACATTTTAATTATGTGTTTCAGTGAAAGCCTCTTTGGATCCAACTTGTTTGGGACTGTCTGAGCTTCCTTGACTTGTGTGTCCTTTTCCTTCACCAGATTAGGGAAGTTTTCAGTCATTATTTCTTCAAATAGGTTTTCGATCCCTTGCTGGTTCTCTTCTCCTTCTGGTATTCCCATGATGCTTATATTTTTACACTTCATGTTGTCCAACATGTTTCTTAAGCTTTCTTCATTTTTTAAGATTCTTTTTTTTCTTTCCGCTGCTCTGCCTGGATGTTTTTTTCTACCTTACTTTCCAAATCACCAGCTCAGTCCTCTGCTTCATATAACCTACTGATCATTCCTTTCCACGTATTATTTATTTCAGATATTGCATACTTTATTTCTGTCTGGTGTTTTTTTATGGTTTGTATGTCATTTTTCATACTGTTGAGTATTCTCATAATCATTACTCTAAACTCTTTATCTGATAAATTGCTTGCTTCCATTTCATCTAGTTCTTCTGGAGAATTCTCTTGTTATTTCATTTGTGGTCTGTTCTTTGTCTTCCTATTTGGGCTGCTTCTTTGTATTTGTTTGTATGTATTAGGTAGATCTGCAAAGACTCTGGTGTAGGCCTTTGTCAAATGCTCCTTGTGACCGGCCCTGGGCAACCTGTTTGGAGCTATCATCAATCCACAGTCGCTTTTCCAAATAAATGTGTGGAAAAGCTCTGCTGGGCCTATTTTTGTGCAGAAAGAACCAGACTGCACACTAAGGCCAGTTTGTACCAGCACCAGGCCTGGGGGAGTGTTAGCTGAAAACTCAAAGCTTTTCCTTAGTTAAACTAATCAATGTATAGCCTTCAGCTGTAATCAGTAGCTTAAGCACCACAGGGTGGTGTAGAGTAATTCCCATGGGCAGGGCTGTTGCTTCACCTCAGGCTGATGCCATTTGGAGGGGGTGCTCTGCCTGCGAATGATGGCTTCTTTAGTATAGGGAATGACTCAACACTGGGATCCTGGTGGGTGTTTCTTTAGTTCTTTCCCCAGAGCCACCAACCCCAAACTCACATCAAGCATCTCTAGTCCATTCTGCCCTCTCTCTGCCAGAGCCCAAGGTAAGGTGGCTGCAAACAAAATTTTGTGCATTGGCCCTTTAAGAAGCTCTCTGCATTTATAACCATCTCTTCTTGGCAGACAGAAACCCTGTTGCTTTTCACAGCTAGATCTTATTTAGGTTCTTTTCTGGCTCTGATGCTATAGGCTTGGGAGTCCAACTTGGGGTTTAGAGCTCACACTTCTCAGGGAAACTCCCTGGCTGCTGAAATATCCCTCCAGAACTTCAGTTGCAGTGTGTTGGAGCCCAGCCAGTCCTCTTGTGCCTCCTCCACACTCCCTACTAGTCTCATTGTGTTGAAGTAGCTTCTTCTGTGAGTTCTTGGTCATAAGGCTGCTCTCCAGCTAGTGTTCACTTGGTTATTCAGGATAATTTCTCTACAATTTAGTTTTAATTCCAGATTGATCCTGGGAGGAGCTTAATGTAGCTTCTACTTACTCCTATGCCATCTTGGATCATGAACTCACTCATTTATTCTGAATGCGACGGTCACTCAGTACACATGTTCATTCAACAGCATCTACCACCCCTACTAACTAGTACAGTGAAGTCATCATTGTTCACACATGTGCATTCTGGTCCACTCTCCTTGGTTGCCAGGTTACATTGATGTCTTGCAGACTGTTCTCATTATGTTAACAATAGCTGGACTTTTTCCAGACAGACCTCGTACATTTTCAGATATGCAAACAATGAAAGAATTCATCACTATCAGACTAGCACTAGAAGAGAAAGGTCATCAAGCAGAATAATCATACTGTGTAGGGATTTGTAAATACACAAAGAATGAACAGCATAAAAATGTGAAAGAGAATTAACTTTTAACCAAAAATCATATAACAATGTACTGTGAAGTACATAACATATGTATAAATTATATGTATCAAAGCAATAATTCAAATCCTGAGAAGAAAGAAATCAAGGTATACTGTTACAAGGTTATTACACTATATGTGAAGCAATATAATATCACTTGAGGATAGATTACTAGAAGATACATTCTATGAACTCTAAGGTAATGAGTAAAATAACAATAGTAATTGTAATAAATGATCAATGAATAGAATAAAATTATGAAAAATAGTTAATCCCAAAGAAGACAGTAAAAAGGGAAAATGAAGAACAGAAAAATAAATAGAAAACAAATAGTAAAATAGTAGACATAAATACTTACCACATATTAAATATAAATGGTCTAAATAGCCCACTAAAAGACATAGATCTACATGTTGGATTTTAAAAATTGACCCAAATACATGCTACCTACAAAACACTACTTTAAATATAAAAAAAAATAAGTTAAAAGTAAAAGGATAGGAAAAAAGATATACAATGGTACCAATAATTAAAATAAAGCTGGAGTGTCTATATTAATATAACACAAAGTGGATTTTTTAAAAAAGTACTACCAAAGTAAAACAGTCATTTCATAATGATAAAGAAGTCAATCTATCAAGAGTGATTAGCAATTCTAAAGATTCATGAATTTATTAATAAAGCATCAAAATACATAAAGCAAAACTGAAACAAATGTAAAAAAATATACAAATTCACAATTATAGCCAGAGATTTTAATAGCTACTTCTCAAAAATTAATAGAAGTCATAGGCAAAAAAATCACAACACTATCAAGCAATTTAAATCACAGCACTATCAACCACCTTGATCTAATTTACAGTATAGAACATTCCACTCAACAACAGCAGAAAACACACTATTTTCAAATGTACTTGAAATATTTGCCAAGGTAGACCATATCCTGGGTCAGAAAATGTTTCAATAAGTTTAAAAGTAATATCATATAAAGTGTATGACTATATACTTTACACCCTGTCTATACAAATCAAAATGAACAAAAGAAAGACAACTGGAAAATCCAAATATTTGGTATCTAAGTAATCTACATAACTTTTGAGTAAAACAAACAAAAAAACGCCCTTAGCAAATTAGAGAGTACTTTGATCTAAATGAAAATAAAACCACAATATATTAACATTTGTAAAATGTGACTAAACTAGTACTTAGAGGGAAAATTTTAGCACTAAACACTCATGTTAGACAAGAAAAAAGTCTCAAACAAACAAATGATCTCAGCTTCCATCTTATGAATCCAGAAAAAATGGAGCAAGTGAAATCTAAAGTAAGAAGAAATAAAGACAAACATCAGGGTAGAAATCAATGAAATAGAAAATACAAAAATAATAGAGAAAAAGCAGTGAACTCAGAAACTGATTCTCCCTTGTCTGGTTGCAGAACTATCAAATGAATTGAAAAAATATTGAGCATCCACTGCATTTGGCACTGTGCTGAACACTGGCAATGTGTCAGTGAATAAGACAGAGCCGGATCAAATGAACTTGACTTTGACTTAAAAGTATGCAAGGCCAAAATATACACCAGAGTGACAACTTCATGATTACTTAACATGAGTTAGGTGAGAACATTTCTCACCTTACTAAATCTACAAGGGGAGCTAAGGATAACCAGGTGTTACCCTAGAGACCTCTAAGTTCTAACTTTTTCTGTGCTTCTATAACTGACAGACCCTTTGTGAGTAAAATACTCTATCTTTGGAAATGTTCATACAGTTGATCTGGCCTTAGTCAAACGCTGCAGGCCTAGGAGTCATTCTGTCCCTGTGAGGTGACTTGGTATATTTCTGCTCTGCTCTGCTTTGATCTCTCAGTTTAACTCTCAGGCCTGGTCTTATTCTTTCATTTCCAAGTTCCCGGGGGCATCGTTGTATAGATCCCTGTATTCACAAGCCTCAGAAGGAACTTGAGCTCTTTTTCTATTCCTTTGTGAGGGCAGGTCTTGGTGCTAACCTCTTTAAGAAAATGTCCCTGAAATGTATGATTTAACACAATTTCCTCTAATACTACTCTGTGTATCCAGCTACATAACAGTGATGGTATTTCAGCTCTCTCGATCCCATTAAGAGCTGTTAGTGATGATTTGCAGAGTAGATATTGCTTCTGTAGTAGCTGTTTTCAGCCTATAGAAATACATGGAATTTAGGCAGTAGTTTTATAGTCATGAAATGAGGTATGAATACTCTCAAATCTTTTATGATTACCATCATAACTTTATTGAAACTCAGAATTTAAATGTGTGTTGGGCAAAAGAGCCAACTAAGTAGTTAGAGAAGAAGATTTACTTTTCATTCTGGAAAACCAAATAAATATCTCCTTTCCTTTTGAAACAAACTTTTAGATCTGTAAGTCTTGAAAGGGTCATCTGGTTAGCCTCTTGTCTCTTCACATTTCTCTGCCCAGACAACTATTTTTAAAGGTTCTAGACATGAAGAATATACAGAACATCCCTTGTATATTGTTTTCAGGTTCAATTTTCTACATAGCATTTCTGTTTCCAAGAAACTCACAGCACTGAAGAGGAGACAGATATGCACACTAACAATTAAATATAGTGAGGCACATGTTAATACCAAAATGTAACAATTGCTACCAGAGCACAGGGTCAGACAAAGGTTTACAAAGGACTCTTGGAAAAATGTGGAGGGCTTTGTAAACTTGCAAGTACTTCAAACACAGGGTTGGGTAAATCTTCCAATTTTAGCACATGTGCTATAACACCTGCTTCTTCTATGTTGTTAAACTTGATCCTGAGGTGGGAAGAGATTCTCATTTCCTCTCATCAGGTCCTCTTTCTGACAACCCTTAGGTGTATAGATGAGTACATACTCATGTATCTCACAAAAAAAGAATAATTATAATGAATTTCTAGGTCTATGCTGGAGAGGAAAAGAATTTTATCAATATAAAAACTTCAGTATGTTTTAAGTTTGACAGCTCCATTATCAATGTAACCATGCTCTGTTTAGCAAGAGTTGAGTATATGAACTCTGTCATCTGAAAGTTTCCTTTCTTTTTGTCAAGGTCAGAGGTGCAAATGTTTGATTCCCAAACCACAGTGACAATGATTTCTATCATGAAAGGTCTGGAGTCTATTATTTCGATTTGTTTACTGATGAGTTGCATATGAATAGGGCTGTAGATTATTTCTGAAATTACCCTATAGGCCAAGAGAACTTTTCTCCAATTGAATCTCTACACTGTATTTGAGTTTCCTAATTGGTCTTTCCTTGGAATTTAAATGAAATCATCTAGCTATCAGTAGGATTCTGCTCCTTTGTACCCCAATAATTGGACAAACAGAACATTTAGTAGAAAATGTATAGAATTGGTTGAGTGTACAACTTCCTTATAATCCTTTTTATCTAGTTGTCCAATATATTTTTCTATGAAAAATAATGAATCATCTCTTTCTAGGCTTCATAGATGTCTAGCACTCAATTATTCACTGTGCTGTGGTTATTGTTTTCCCAGCTATCAGTTTTTGTGACAGATACTGCTGCTTGGCAACTCCAAATCTATCCTTCCTTTTAAAGAAAACCCTTATTTTTGCTCATGGTATCAGTGTCTTAAGTCAAAATTTATATCAATTACCCAGGTTCCTTTATAATAAATGTGCTCATATAACTCTGTGTTGGTAAGTGGAAGTCAGCAGGTGACATTGCTGAGACAGCTATTACTCTCTTGATAAAACGAGATAGAGTCAGCTAGCATAAGATTTTTGCCCTTCACCTTTTATCACTTATCTTTGTCTGAAGTGAAGGATTAATGACCACCAGAGAGGAGTCACCACTGCAGTCATGGAAATTAAGGCCACCTTCTAAGAAGAGTGGATCAAAAGTTATTTGAAGCCTCATTCCTTAATGACTTCCTTGAGCAATCAAGCTAGTGCTGGACTGCTCACCTCTAGACTTCTGTGTCTATGTGAAGAACAAATCACTGTTTGGTTTACTCATCATGGTTGAGTTTCTGTTACCTTAAACTGAAGGCACTGTTAACTGATTGACTACTTTTCTCTTTTCTTTGAACAGATCATTAATATAGGGAACCTTTGGAGTTAGATATTTGTATTCAAATTTCAGTTCTGCCTGTTATTAGCAATGTGATCTTGGACAAATTATTTTACCGATTAGTTTTCTCATATGTAAAACAGATAGTAATACCTTGCTTTTAAAATTATTATAATATTAAGAGATAGTTTATATTAAAACACTTAAAGACAATGTATATAGCAAATGTCCTTTTTGATGTTATCTCATTAAAATATCATTATAAGTATAATGTACAAATACTTGTTAATTCTAGACTACAAGAGGCTCTTTGCTTGGAACATATTTAGGATAAATTCTTAGAATCCTACCTCATTGCACAACAAAAAACACAAAAACTAAACTGTGAATAAATGAGCCATTGCTTTCTCATAAACAAAAGCCATAAAAAAGGGAGTATAGATCTTAAGAAAATTCTATTCACTAAAGTAGAGTTAGTTGATTTATACTCCATTCTTAATCTCTATTTCCTTGAAATTGGTGTCAGAAAAATGTCCATGGGGAAAGAAATGGTTATCAGCTATACCAAACCTCCAAATAATAGATCTATTTAAATTGAAATGAAATAATTTCTTTTAGAATAGGATAAAATTTTCTTCATAAAAGGAAGGGAGCCAGGAAAAGAATAGGCAATTTAGTTTCCAGTACCCCTAGGTTCTAAACTCAGTTCCATCACCTACTAGCTGTGTGACCTTGGCAAAGTTCAAGGTCAGTAAGCCTCAGTTTCCCTTCAGTGCATTAAATTTTTCAAAAGATCATACATATTGAGTGTCTGATATAGTCCTTTAGCACAAAATAGATATTTAATTTTAAAACAAAGCTATTATTATTTTAAGTAAATACAGAAGAAAGAACAGACATTTATTTATACCATCACATGCTGTGGGCCATTCTGAAGCACCCATGCTGCTGGACATAAAACTTCCCATTACAGTGTGCTGAGGAACCAGTAACTTTTAGGGTCACTTTATGACATCATATAAATCCAGTAATCCAGAAAAACCAAGCCTGCTTTTGAGACCACCATCAGTTGCTGGTTGATATCCCTAAAACACTGGAACTCTTTGTACATCCTTGGCCATTGGGAAATAAAACTCACTCCACAGAAACCTCTTGGAATAGTCATCCCATCCCACAGATTAACAAGAAGTGAGAAAATGGTCTTTAGTAATCTTAAATATAATTTAAGTTTCCTATGTACTTCTTTTTCATTAGAGGAAGGAAGGAAGGAAGGAAGGAAGGAAGGAAGGAAGGAAGGAAGGAAGGAAGGAAGGAAGGGAGGGAGGGAGGGAGGGAGGGAGGGGAAAGGAAAGAAGGGAAGGAAAGGAATGGGAAGGGAAGGAAGAAGGGAAGGAGGAAGGGAGGGAGGGAGGAAGGAAGGAAAGAAAACACTTATATTAGGATGATAAGCAAGGGGAAAAGTGTGTACAGTGGAACTGTTCTAAAACATCCTTCAGCCTGCTGGGTGGAGAAGAAGGTCCTTTTCTGTCATGCAAAATGTTATGACTAGCAGCCCACTTTGCTGTTTACCTGAAGGCAAACTCCTGAAGGTAACTGACCATCAACTGGTATAGGTAGAGGGACAAACACACCATATATCACCAAGTTTGTTCCATCCACTGGTACAAATGGCAAATAACCAAATAGAATGTTTGTTCACAATTGTTGTCAATTACTTGAGAGCAAGGATTTTATAGAATAGCTTATTGAGCCCAAAGTGTGTCATTAATGCCGAATTAAGACATCAAACCACCAAAACAAAAAAAAAATCATTCATGAGTCTACTGATACATTGCCATTTCCAAAATCTGTGTCTATACAGAATGCTATTGACAATCCCCATCTCCTATGACAGGTTGTGGTATTATTTGAGATTGTACTTTTAATCATTTAAATAGGGCTTGAAACAGTGTCTTGAAGATATTTGTAGACTAACTATTTATTGATTAATCAGGTTCTAAGACACTGTATAGGTCCCCCAAAGAAACTGTAGTGGGGAAAATTTATCTTGGATCTTCAGTAAAAGTAATAAAATTATGCCATACTTGATCATTATTTTCCTTAGAGTTCTTTACTCTCCTATGAATTGCAAAAGAAATGAATGCAATTCCACAGTGTTTTATTTTTGAAATGATTATGTTTGTTACCACTTACCAAGTTTATTTAGTCTTTGGTTAATTAGCGCATCCCTGACAACCCCATACTTTGTCCTTATACATATAATGGAAATGCAAACTGAGTGCTGTTTTGTGGAGAGTGACAAACTGTAAGGGCTTCAGCAAAGAAGCTATTTGAAGCAGTTCTTTAAGATGAATTTGAATTTATTAAGCAAAGAATGTGTAAAGGGGTCAGAAATAATGACATGTGCCAAGTCACAAGCTATGATAAAGAAGGGTGAGTTCAGAGAATGGTGAGAAGTCTGGTATGACTGGAGTATAGAGGACAGGCAGGGAAATGGAAAGACACAAGAAAGGAAAGGGGGTGGTGGGAAGATAAATTGGAGATAGATTAGGTTATCTCAAGTAATCATAACAACATCACTGACAACTGCCACTATTTATTTAGCACCTACTCTACTAGGTATGATAAGCACCATATATAATTTAATATTTTCAAAAGCTCCATGAGGACATAATAATGTCCTCCCATAAACCTCCCAATTTCACGACTAAGAAAACTGAGCCGTAAAAAATTACTTTCCTAAAATCACATAGCTAGTAATGAAATCATAATCTAGCCTATTGAAGCTGATTTCCTGAATTGCTTAGTATATTGATTCCTAATATTCTATGAAGATCCTTTTGGTCTATACCAAGCTATTTGCACATTATTCTGTAGGCACTGAGAAGTCAATAGCGGGCTTTGAGTAGGGTAGTGACTTGGTATAGACAGTGGCAGGTGAAGGGACTGAGGCCGAAGACTGTCTCATGATATCTATCTGTCTGCCTGTCTATCTGAATAATCTACTGTTTGAGGATGAATTAGGGTAGAGGAGATGGGTATAATCCTTTGGTTTCTCAGTTGAGAGACTGGTTGAATCGTAGACCATTTAATCAAGAAAGAGCATACAGTAAGAGAAGCAATGTAAGATAAATGATCATGAAATTCACTTTGGATGCATTTAATTGGAAATTCCCATGAAGCACTAGAGGCAGTCAGCATTTGGATATCTTTTCTTTAAGCTCACTATATTTTGGGTTCATGGTACCTGGAATAATAAAAATGTTACAAGTGTTTTCCAAAGTCTAAACCTAGTGTCTGACATGAGATGAATGACAATGTCTATAAATATTATGATTGTCCACCTCTGCAATACATTAAGGGTGAGAATCATTGAGAGTGTTAAGACTAATGACACAGAACATGGAAAGGAACATGACTTTTGTCTCCCTCAGGCTCCAGGACTGGTGTAAAAGATGACAGAGGAGGAGCCAGGCTCAGAGTCTCCCGGACAGGTATGTCTCATTCTGTCAGCATGCAAGGTTCCCTGGGACATAGAGGGGTAGGCCACTGATTGGCTTTAGAATCATCAGAGGAACTTTTAAAACTGTGGCTGCCCAAGGCTGGACTTAATAAATGAGTCAGTCCTGTGTATCAGAGTCAGGGGTCTACAGCCTTAAAAAGTTCTACAAGTAATAAAAAACAGTAATTAACATCTATAACAAATAACTATATGTGATATCACCAATATATTCAACAAGAAACATTTTTTCAATGCCTGCCATGCACTGGATACCATGTTAAGTACTTATGATGCGCAAGTAAAGTAACACATGGTCTCTCTGCTTTGGAGGAACCAAGCCAACAATCTTTATTTTGCACCAGCTTTTATTCTCTTCCATAATTCTGAATTCCTAAGGAGTCCTCTATCCCTGTACCTCTCATGTGAAAGTTCTGCCAGGGAAGAGGTTGAGGTGTTAACTCCTAAATCAAACCCTTGATATATATATGCCATTTTCCCACCACCTACATGGTTACAATTATGCTTCCTTCTTGGCTCCTACCCCCAATCTCAAGTACAAGGAACTCCTAAGGGGAAATTAGAAGGTACAAGGTATAATAGCCCCAGATTGAAAAAGCTAAATAAAATAGAGTTCTAAAAGGCAAATATTGATATCAAGTAGTTAAATCAGGGAGAGTGACTAAGGAGCAGCAATTACATAAGGCAACATCACGAAATCCAGATCTAGTAAGGCGTGGTAGACCGGACACACCAGTACAGGTGACAAGCCTTGTAACCATCTAAAGGACCCTGATGGTAGAGGCTATGAACAGGAAAGAATGAGAAGGTCCTGATGTTTTTTCTATTTGTAGCTTAATGTTAATATTTAGCTTGGATACAGTAAAAAAGTTAGCAAGGAAAGCTAGAAGGCCAAATTAGAAAGAGAGAGGGTCCCCTGAAAAATATTTTTCAAAATTGGATATTTCAATGACAAAAAGCCCAAGTTGCCTCTCTATGCAAGACCATTTTTTGTTGAATTTTTTTTGTTCTAATTAACACAATGATAGGACAATTTGTTTTGAAAGTGTCATGAAGACAAATAATTATACTTTTTTATTATGGAAATAGGGATAAAATCCATAGCAGGGTGACTTAGAAAAATAAATTTCCTCTCCCTATAATTATAATAATAATTATAATATGATAACTGTATTTATTAATTTTAAATATTGATTAAGTACCTACTATCAGTCAGACTCTGTTCTAGGTGTCAGGGATACAGCAATTAATGTGACGTGTCTGTTTTTGTAGTTTTATAGTCTTTGGGGCAAGGCAGATACTAAATATAATAAGTAATTTTTTTATTGCTTATTTTGAAGGCTGAATAAATGAGATGACAAAAAGTAAAGCAGGCTAAGAAGGGAGGCTGGGGAGCGCTGAGAGCAAGGAATGTCCTTGAAATAGAATAGTCACTGGAGAGAATGAGGAAGGCAGCCACTCTGATTCCTGGAAAGAACTTTCCCAATGGAGATAGCAAATGCAAAGGGTCTGAAGCAGAAATATGCCTTGTGTGCTTGAAGATGATCAAAGGGATCAGTGGCTGGAGGAGTCAGAGGGGGGATAGTAGAAGAGGAGATTGGGAAGGGAGAAGAGGTAGAAAAGGAAAGAGGGCAGACCATGGGGTCGTGTGTTTTCAGGGAATTTGAAATGAACTGGGAAGACATTAAGGAGTTTCAAGCAGAGGAATAGTGTGATCTAACTTCTCTTTATAACAGTCTGACTGTGAAAATAGACTGTGGGAGGTGTGGTGATGTTAGAAAGGCCAAATGAAGGTCCCTGAGTGTTTGCTAGAATCCTGTCCTTATTCTGTGAACTTCATGTAAGATTCTACCACAAGACTTTGAGAAACGTGATTTCATTTTACTGATGAGAAACCTGAGACTCGGAGAAGTATCAGCCCACGTCTCATAGTTGTTAACATCTATAGAAGTCTGAACCCATGAGTTTAGGTGTTTTCCACACTGTGAAGGTACATCATTGAATAAATATGCACCCGAATCTATGGGGATACAGCAGTGAGCAAGACAGACATGCTCCATGCAGAGCCTCCTGGAGGAGGCTGACATTTAGAACTCTACCAGACTAATAAACCCATAATAAAAAATCTGACTAATGCTCCAGTGGGAAATGTAAGCTATTATGAAAATGCATACGACTTAATTTAGGTGGACAAGGCAGGCAAGGAAAGACCTTGCAACAACAGTGACAAGCTGAAACCTGATGGAGTCAAAGGAGTTATTTAGGGAAAGAGGTGAAGGAAGATTGTTTCAGGCAGGTGCATTAAAGTAGCAAAAAAATTAAAATTTCCAGAAACTGGGGAAAGGCCAGTGATGTGTGGAAGTGGTAAGCAGTGAGAGATGAGCTGGAATGGTAAGCAGAGGCCAGATTATGCAGGGTCTGGTTTGCCTGCCTGTGAAGTTTGGATTTATCCCACAGACAACAAGAAGCTATGAATGTGTTTTAAGCAGGAGGTGGCATGACTTGATTTATATTTTTTCAAGACCATTTGTAATTTGTTGAAGGAGTGTTCCTTACCTTTTAACATTGTTCTTTTTCTAGGGCTGTTTTTCTTGAGACCTGACAGATCCTAAAGCTAGGACAACACAATCAAGGTGAGGAAGAGACAGAGATACTTTAAGAACAGCAAGAAGCAGCCCAACTTGATGATGATGGAGAAGGTCTTCAGACTGATGTTTACCTGCCCTCCCAACTCCCATCCCACAGGCCTGTCTAGACAGAAGGGAAACCAGTGGAACCAAATGAGGATCACCCCACACCAGAGAATGAGAAAAGATGGGAGACTGAGAGTTGGAAGGACAGAGGGGAAAGGAAAGTGAGGCCGTTCATAGAGGTGGAGTTGTTTTGTAATGAAAGAGAACATGTCCCCAGACCCCCGAAATACATAAAAAATAGAGACATGAGGACTTAAAACTACTGAGGAACCATGGAAGAGATGAGCTGAAAGAGTGGACGGATCACTGTGGCCTTCAACTCACAGACCCTGCCCACACTGGGGAGTATTGAACACAATGAACTAAATTAAACTGAAGGCAGCTCAGGGAAATAGCAATCACCCCAACAAAAACAGCACTTGCTGATAGTTACCATGCACGCAAAGCAATTTGCCTGTATTAACAGATTAATCCCCACAACATTCTGAGGAAGGAATTATTATTGTTCTCACTTTACAGAGGAGTTAATGGATGTGCAGGGAGATTAGGGAACTTGTCCAAGGTCATTAAATTAGAAAATGGTGTTTATGTAAATGCCATGTTTTTGTTTCTCTTTGTACCACATGCACTGCAGTTTTCCCCCTCATTTTCATTTTAGGACTGATGTCCAATAGTGAACTGATTGTTCAAAGTGCCTCAGCCTCCCTCGCAACAGAATCTGGATACAGTCAAACAGTGTAAAATTGCAGAAATTGTATCTTCACAGCCCTCTCTCTGAATTGCCTTTACTCCACTTAAATTGGTTGGAAATACTCTGGTATAATTCCTCGGGGCTAATGACAACTTACCGATATAATTTATCTTTCCTGTTAAGTGGCCAGTAATAGCTCTAATACCAGGCACATGATCCTACTCCTATAAATGATTGTTTTAGGTTTGTTTTATCCTATTTTTCAAAGTTTTCAGGAAATGTATTTTAGTTTTTATATTTCCAAGGAACTATACTACTCAAGATCAACTGATGAAACCACAGAAAGTAGCTGCCAGTGAAGACAGTCATTGCTGCTACTGGAGAAGGTGGGACGTGGATCCGAAAGGAAGATTAAGCTCTCCTCTCCCTTAATGAAGTATGATTTTCTGCATTGGTTGAATGCTTTCCTGAGTCACTGTAAAACTGAACTCCTTAATCAGTGATATGGAAATATTTAGAACATTCAAAAAAGAAATGTATTAGAAGAGGAATCAGCACTTAGAAAAACATATCTCTTTAATTTCTACAGTTATAATTTTTGTAATTACAGTGTCTTGCAATAATTTTTAATATGTTTAAACTCATAGCCAACTGAATATTTCTTATTAGGAATTTGCATACTCACCCAGGTATTATGGTGTTTACTATGTATCTCAAATCAATATAATTCTACCAGCAAACACAGCCTCTTTTATGTACAAAACAAATTATGCTTGGCATGCAGAAAATAGAGACACAAATACAATACATATTAAAGATGGGGTCAGGGAGTAGGTAGACCAACAAGTAGTTAGAATTCAAAACAAATGAAACAATTCTTATGAAATTGGTTGAAGCAAAGATCTGTGAAGAGTGTTAAAGAGATAGGATGTCCTGGAAGCGGTGCTATTGAGTAGAATCTTGAATAATGATCTGAATTTCTAGTGTACAGTATTGGGCAAATATTAAGCCCTCAAGAAATACTGAATACATAAACAAGGTTAAAATCTAGTGGGGTGGTATGCCCACTTTGGAGAACAGTTTAATGGTGTTTTACAAAATTAAATATACTCTTATCATACAACAAAGCAGTTATGCTTCTTGGTATGTACTCAAAAGAGTTGGTAAGTTATGTCCATACAAAAACCTGCACATGGATGTTTATAGCAGTTTTATTCATAATTTCCAAAATTTAGAAGAAACCAACATGTCCTGTAGTAGGTGAATGGATAAATAAACAATGATACATCTCCAAAAAGGAATCTTATTCATCCATAAGAAGGAATAAGCTATCAAAATATGAAAAGACATGGAGGAAACCAAAAAGTCTATTACTAAATAAAAGAAGTAAATCTGAAAAACCTATTTACATATGATTATAATATATGACACCAGGAAAAAGGCAAAACTATGGTGACAGTAAAAAGACCAATGGTTAGCCCTGGCTGGTGTAGCTCAGTGGATTGAGTGCAGGCTGCGAACCAAAGTGCTGCAGGTTCGATTCCCAGTCATGGTACATGCCTGGGTTGCAGGCCATGACCCTCAGCAACTGCACATTGATGTTTCTCTCTCTCTCTCTATCTCCCTCCCTTCCCTCTCAAAAAATAAATAAATAAAATCTTAAAAAAAAACCCCAAAATCAATGGTTGTCGAAGGTGAGGGAGAGATGAACAGGTGGAGCACAGAGGGTGGTCGGGACAATGAAAACACTCTGTATGACACTATAATGATGGACACATTATTACGTTAGCCCAAACCTGTAGAATGTACCACACCAAGAGTGAACCTTAGTGCAAATTGTGGACTTTAGGTGATGATGCTTCATCAATGTAGATTCATCCATTGTAACAAGCATAGCACTGTGATGGGAAATGTTGATAATGGGAGAAGCTGGGCATGTGTCAGGCCAAGGGCGTAAATGGGAAATCTCTGCGCCTGCCTCTCAATTTTACCATGACCCTACAACTGCTCTAAAATGTTTTTTTGTTTGTTTTAAATAAGAAAAATCTAGTGTGTAAGGAAAAAAAAGGGGGAAAAGCTCAGGAAAGAACAAATGGGAACAGTTTTCCAGACTCAGAAAGATCATGCTATGAATTTTTTTCTAGTAATAACACAGACCTACAGTGAGACTATAAAGGCCATACATGGAATGTAAGGTTCTGGCTATCAGAAAATGATGAAACAATCAGCAGTGATTTGGCACATCAAGGAAGTGTGGTATTAGGAAGAATTTGCAAGCATAACTTAGAAGATGTGATTTTCTTTCTCTCTCTCAGGGGATGGCTTTACCATCTATTCAGTTGGTCAAGTCAGATTCCTAGAAATTGTGTTTGATATCTCTCTCTCTCTCTCTTTCTCTCTCAACCCTCCACAGTTCTGCTGACATTACATCCTAAGGCTGCTAAACAGTTCACTTTTCCCCATCCCCATCCAATGAAGACTTTTTTCACATAGACTTCTGAAAAACTCCTTGTGAATGGTGCCTCCACATCTACCCATGCTCTTTGCAATTCTGCTCTCCACCTTGCAAAGTAATTTTTTTTAAAAAAAGCCATTCTCTTTTTTTGCTAAAAATTTAAGTGGTTTAGATTAAACACAGCACTAAAATCCTTCTTGATATGTTGCCTGCCTACTTATCTCCTCTTGTTTCACACCATTCTCATATACCCTTCAGCTTTGTGATTCTGAAAAGTTATTTAGTCCTAGTCCCTTTAGTTTCCTCTCCTATAACAATATATATAAAATAAAAAAATAAGAGTAGCTCATTGAGTGGTTATACAGATTAAATGGAATAGTATTCACAAGAGTTTTTAGAACAGAGCCTGGCACACAGTACATGTTCAATAGGTGTTTCTGTTATAATTAATTAACTAATTAATTAATATTTGCCTTTTAACAAGGAGTTAATCTCTTTTCTTATGTTGCGGTTTAACGACTCTCATTCTGAAGCCATCAGCTGATATCTATTATATGCCACCATAAGACTGCATAGCTGATATGTCAAAAATTCCCTTTCTCTTTTGTTTGGCCTATTTTTTATACAGGAAGGACAATTTAATTGCTGTTATAGCTGCTGTTTTTAAAGTTGACTTATTGCGATAACCAAAAAGTAACCTTCCAGAATTAAATTCCGGGAAGTTTGTAAAATAACTCACAAGAAAGAAGCGAGGTGCAGGCTTGGTGGCAGCATTCCGGACGTGAGCTGGAGACCGCCTCGCACTGAAACGAAGGGACGCGCGCGGACACCGTGTTCTTCAATTTACAGGCCATTGTAGAACTGACTTTAAAGTAAATGTGTAATCTTGATGAATAAATCTTCACAACTTATCTTTCAACCCTTTAATTTTTCATCATTGGATTATAGAAATAATGTTATTTTATATTCTTAGTGAGTATTCATGTGAGCAATGGCTTTAAAACTACTGTTAGGTACAGTAAAATTTCCATTTGTTTGGACTAATCAGGGAGGAGAAACTAGTTTGAATTTAATAAAAAGTCTAAAATGATTTTTACTATTTTTAAATGTGGCAATACATAAAACAGGCTAACTCTGGGCTCTATTAATGAGACATTGCAAAAGATTTGTAGTTAGTATAATGGTTGCTTTAAAATGCAATTAGTGTGTAAACAAGATCTCAGAAGAAATGTTAAAAATACTTAAGGGAACAAACAGGATTCCTGCTATTGATTTTTCAAACCAATTTTCCAAAGTTGTACAAAATTATATTTTGCCTTAGAACTAGTTCAAAGTATCACAAGTTTCAGATTTATAACACACAAGTAAGGACTTTAAACTACATTACAGACTTTGTAGGTGAAAAGTTTAAGCAAGTATTTTTTATTTTATTTTTTTCTTTTTCCTTTTTATTGGGGTGATATTGGTTAATAAAATTATATAGCTTTCAGTTGTACAAGTCTATAACACATCATCTGTATATTGTATTGTGTCTTCACCACCCAAAGTCAAATCTCTTTTAATTACCAATTTATCCCCTCCTTCCCCTTTTCTACCTCCCCCCAATCCCCTTTCCCTCTAGTAATCATCATACTGTTGCCTGTGTCTATGAGGGTTTTTTTTTTCTTTCTCTTAATCTCTTCACCTTTTTCACCCAGGCTCCCTCTTTATTTTTTTTTAATAGTAGCTCCTTCATGTGTTTTATGATTTTTTGAGATTTTAATGCCTGCACATCCCTAAATATGATTACAATTAGCGGCTCAGTTAAAGTTGAATATATGATTATGTGGGAGTATTTCAGGTAATAAGTTAGATATTTGAACTCAGTAATTGACAGTGATTAATTCTATTTTTCTAGATTGTTTTTTTGTTTGAATTTGAAAAGTTGGCTTATTATTTCCTTTAACTGTAATTGCCTCTAAATTATGCACAAGGTTCTAAGTTCTGAGTTAATTATATCCTAGTGAACTCTTTTAAATCAAACTCAGAAATTTCAAGGTGCATATATCATAAGAACTCGTTAAATCCTTTAACATGTGTCTTGGTAAAAATCTGCCATGTATGATTGATGACAGTGGTTTTTTGAAGTTCTTTCAATTCTGTAGTGCCAATCATTAAAGGCATTGAAATTCATCTCTATTGAAGAATTTATAGAGATTCCAAAAAATTAAAATTATGGTAGGAACTTCTGGTCAATCCCTTTAATCCTAACTTCTTTAGGAAACACAGTAATTTAGTCTGAATTATTTAAAAATGTAGGCAAACAAAGTGTCAGATAACAATTATTTTTAACATATATTCATATATACCTCAAAATGAGAAGCAAAATGGCATAATAAAAAGTAGAACGAGAAGTTCTGAGGGCAAAATTAGAATGTTGGTTCTTAAATTGGTTCTTAAAATAAGTGGCTATAATGAAAGTTCCCTTCATTTACCTGCCCCTGTATTCATTTTAAAAGTGACATGGGATTCTTACTCAAAAAGGTAAATGTAGAATATTCATTCATTTTTCATTCCTTTGATACTATATAGAAATAAAACCTATTTGTTAAAGAACCTACCCTAAACAATGAAGTGAACTATGGGACAGGGTTAAGGAGAGAAAGGGAGAGAGATAAATATATTTTTGGAAGAGTAAAAGCAATTTTATACATGTCGATGTTTCACTAGGTAAAATAAAGCAAAGAGAGCCATATTTCATAATAGGTGTACAACAAACCTTCAGTGGAGTCAGGAGGCCAACTTCCTGGGTAAAGGCAAGGGTGACCAAAAGCTCGAAAACATAGATACCGCACCAGGTGACCCCTCTCATATATCCCTAACTCATCTATAAATGGAAAATAACATTAAAACAATCTTGTATCAGATTTACTATTAGCAATATTGGATGTTAATAAAACCATCTATTTGGAAAACTTTAAACATGATGTTTGCTATATAGCTGAAGTATATTGATCAACAGTGAGAGTAAAAGAAGTAATTTTAAATATGTAAGAATTCATAAATTTTGCATTATATTTACCCTTTCTGAGAAAGTTTTTGAAGAAAAGCAGTGTATAAAATCAAGAAAGAGATGTTATGAGATAAAGGGACTCCCCTGGAGTAAAGCAATCATGTCTCTTTAAAATGAGAGCTTTGAAACAAGCCTGGAGCAAAATAGCCAAGGAAGTTCCATTAGGTACACAGCGTCATCAGCATGCAGTAATGTTAGATATTTTAATTTTAGGCATTAGAAGGATTTGTATAAATCATTGTCATTTAAATTAAGTTTTTTCATTTAGTATGTTACTTAAACTTCTGAACACTGTTTTGATGAAAGTCATTTGTACTAAATATTCAGAACCTGATAGTATTCCTCACATATGTTTCACATTTTTTCCTTATATGCTATAAATAATTTCTTTGTTAATAGTTATATTACAGTATTGTTTTTTAATGTTGAGAATATCTCATTTTATATGAATAATAATTTACTTATTCAGTAACCTAATTTTAATCACATATTTAGTTTTCATATATTTTTTCAATTATGAACAGTGCTATGATAAAGATTCTGAAAACTAAATTTTGGTGTGCATCCTAAGAATATTACTTTATGATTAAGTATTACAAGTGAAATTCCTAGACCATATTAAAATGTATATTTCTAAGGAATTTACTTCATATTGTCAAATTACCCTAAAAATATTGTAAAACTTTTTCATTATTTATATAAAAATAGAAGTACCCATGCTCCTAAAAAATCTTTTTATAAAATATATTCATTGATTTTTCTGAGAGAGAGAGAGAAACATTGATTTGTTGTTCCACTTATTTATGCATCCATTAGTTGATTCTTTATGTGCTGTGACCAGGGATCACACCTGCAACCTTGCTACGTGGGGATGATGCTCTAACCAACTGAGCTACCTGGCCAAGCCCATAAAAATCTTAATATACTAAATATTATGTCCTCTTATATATTTTGCCAACATAATGTATTTTCTCACATGTTCAACTTATCTGTGTGTATGTATATTTGTGTATTTCTACATTCCATACTTTCAAAGTTTTATTTTATATTGTTTTAATATCTAGTATAGTAAGCCACATTTATCAGTCTTCTCTTTCAAGATATTTTTAACTATTCTCAATAACCAACAAAAATCATATTAAAAGTGTCAGGCTTTCATTAATTAATTCACTTATTCCATCAGCCATATGGTTTGACAGGAAGATGTAGTGGTGATATGGAGTAGTTGTGATATTTCCTGAAAATGGATTAAATTCCTCTAATTATTGCAGGTATGCATGGGGAAAGGTTGAACAGGCTAAACCACAGAACTCTAATTCAAAATTCATATGGGGGTTATATTTTTTGAGATCTTTGCTATTATGAAATGTGTTTCTATTACTTTTTAAAATTTTTATTTATTTATTTTTAGGGAGAGGGGAAGGGAGGGAGAGAGAAGCATCAATGTGTGGTTGCCACTCATGCATCCCCTACTGGGAACCTGGCCAGCAACCCAGGCATGTGCCCTGACTGGAAATCGAACCAGTGACCCTTTGCTTTACAGTCTGGAGCTCAATCCACTGAGCCGCACCAGCCAGGACTATTTCTATTACTTTTATACTTGGCAGATTTATTATGTGTAACATTCTTGAGTCCAAAACTGATTTACTCAGTCTCATGGTTATGATCCATTATCTTTTAGCATTTAGTACAATGTTAGTATGATTCCTCTGGACAGCAGATGACAAGGCAGAGTGAAGAGAGCAAGGAGTTTATTGGTGGATAAACCTCTGAAGATAAAGGGAAGGAAGCAGGATTGGGTTCAGACTCTGACATGACTATGAAACATGGGAAAGGATACAGGAGGGAAACAAAATTAGGCAGGGAGAGCCTCAGACCATTATGCAGATCAGACAAAGTCTGGCCACTTCAGTAAAGGAGCTCCAGACAAAGAATTCCCATTGGAGGATTCCCTAATGGGGCAAAAATGGTCATTTTTTTCTCCCCTCTAAGTTTGTGGCTTGTCTTCTCATTCACTTAGCACAGTCTTTTGTAGTTTTAAATTTCAATAAAGACAATAATACTTGTATTTCTTTTAGGGATTATGCTTGGATGTTGTATCCAAGAACTCTTTGCCTAACCAAAAGACCACAAAGATATTTTATTAGGTTTTTGTATTGGAATTTTATAGTTTTTATTCTTTTACATTTAGGTCTATAAGCCATTTTTAGTTAACTTTTATATAAGGTATGAAATATGGGTCAAAGTTTATTTTGTTTTGTTTCTTTTTAGCATATGGATATTCACTTGGTCCATCAACATTTGTTCATCAATGCTACTTTTGAATTATCCATCTCTTCCCCAAATAAGTTTTCTCTCCTCTACCAAGTTCCCATATGTGCAGGTCTGTTTCTGGATAACTTCCTTCAGTTTCATCACCTATTTGTCTATTGTCTTGCCAATAAAACAGAGTTTTAATTATCATAGCTGTATAATGTCTTGTTAGCATAGGGCAAGCTTTCTACCTCATATTTTTCTTTAAATATTTTTTGATTCTTTTAAAACCTTACTTTTCTCTTTGAATTTTAGAATCATTTTACCATGTTCCATAAAAATGTCCTGTAGGAATATTTTTAGTTTCTTATACATGAAATGGTATAAAATCATTTAAATGTAGAGAATAACAAGATAAAAATATATGTTATAAACACTAAAGCCATCCACAAAATGTGTCTATTTTCCATTTATTCAGATCTGAGTGACGCCTGCACCAGGGCACTTCCCACTGCATCACCCCTAAATCCACACAGTGTGTGCTGTGGTAGTGATCCCAATCTAAAGGACTGTTTACATTGTACATACCGTAATATAATACACATTCTAAATATTGGTGACAGGATGGCATTGTGACTCTTCTAGTTCCTTCTTGCCCTGTGACTTGTCTTGGAATTTTCAGAGGCTGTCATTGGTGTAACTTGAAAGACAAACAGCATGCCTCTGTACAGCCTCATTCACAGGAAGGAGAACCATATGGCACGACGGGCCTTCTCCCTTCATGGAAGCTCTGTGATCAGGACGAAAGCATTATGTACACTCTGTATCATAATAGGACAAATAGATTTACTTAGAATTTCTGGTCTCAGCAAACAATAACACCTAAGTTTCAACTAAGAGCAACATTCTCCTCTGCACACTAGTTCTGTCTCACATTTATTTTATTGGCAAACCATGTAGCTTCTGATGAGAATATTTATTTCTGGCATTAGTGAAACCAAATTATAAATGCCAATGCAACAGCTTGTACTAATAAATAGATCTCCCTCTCACTTCAAAACCTACTGCTCCAAGGTTTGTAAAGAGCATTTATCAGGAACCCCTAGACAATCCTCCAACTTCAAATGAACCAATTAATTTTATGCAGTGAAAATCTGAAGGAAGTCTCTTGACTGCTTCTCTGACAATTTATATCCTGTGACTTTCATTTTTAGCAATAAGTGATTGAGAGTAATAGATATGACTTTTTAAAAAATGGTATGTGGGACTCCAACCTACATTAAAAAAATTGTCAGCCGTGTTCTTCTGCCTAACCACCCACTCACACTTTGAAGTCTTACCTCATTTTGTCATCACAATGATGTTTCATTCTTCATTTGGAAAATCTGAGAAAGAAATAAAGTTATCAGGAGAAAGGAATAACATATTACCTGGCATAGTCTTCAGAGATTTTTAACAATGCATTTATCCATAGCCTCTTGTTTAACTGAACTGGCAGGCTTTAAAGCCTAGAGTGAAATTGGTTAGAGCATCATCCAGATACACCAAGGTTTCAGGTTCCATCTCTGGTCAGGACACTTACAAGAAGCAACCAGTGAATGCTTCAGTAAAGAAGCAGCAAATCAATGTTTCTCTCTCTAAAAATCAATGTTAAAAAATGTAGATTTTTTTGTGTTATCATATTGACCCACAAAGTACATAAAGCCTTTTATTCGATATATATATACACATATATGTATTTAATTTAAATGTATTTTGTCAAGTGAAACCTTATGTTCCTGATCCTGATGGATATCAGATAATTCAAGGGGTACTCATCTCTCTTAGAATTTTTGCCTTTGAGAATTTAATGCTTGTTATTATTTTTTATTATTATTATGTATTGTTATTCAGCAACTTTTCTATTTTGCCCTCAGCTTTTCAGAACTTGGTTTATAAGCTATGAAACATTTAAAACAAAAACTTAGAGGGGTAGCAGGATACTTTCTGAATGTTCAGACCTAATGCAACTTACAATGCTCACCTACATTCATCTGTGTGTATACCTACTCTTACTGCTTTTGCTCTGTTTCCACAGAAGAGGCATCTGTCCAATGTTAGAGTATTTCTCCACTATGGGTCTGAATCACAATTCTTCCCATGGACACTAGCCCCATCACATTTCCTCTCCCATCTGTAATTATTTCTCCTTACCAATTGTACACAAACTGTCTTTAACATATTCAAGTTTCTCCTCAACTAAAGCCCAAAAAAGGCAATTGATCCATCGGGTACAAACTACAAACAGATGCAATAATTTCCATAAATTCCTTTGTTTGGGGTTTTTCAAATCTGCCTGTCTTTTTAAAAATTAGCATCACATTGCTTTATAGCTAAATTTATTTTTTAAATTCTCTTTAATCAAACCATTTAAAAAATTTATGGTTTTTATAAAATTGTCAGATTTGGGAATTAGATTAATATTGGCTTCTACAGTGAATTTGAAATGTTTCCTCCTTTTCTATATTCTGAAAAGTAAGAAAACTTTGTAATATTGGTACTTTAAATGTTTGGGAGAATTTTCCAATGAAGCCATTTGGGTCTGAAGTTTTATTGGTTGAATGGGTTTCACTGTGAATAAATTTCTGTGATAAGATACAGGACTACCTAGGTTATCAACTTCTTTTTGAGGAAGTTTTGGTGATTGGTGTCTTTCAAGGTATTTTCCTAGTTTATCTTAATTATCAAATTTACTGGTTACTAAATGAGCAACCTGTAAAGAATAAAGATTGCTCATAATAATGCTTTACTATTCTTTTAATTTTTGTAGCATATGTGTTTATGTACCCTCATTTATTTCTGGTACTGATGTTGCCCCCTCTCTACTCCCCCCACCTGGCCCTACTTTTCTCTCTTGCTTTCCCTGTGTTAGTAAGTCTGGCTAAATATTTTTAAATTTTGTTGATTTATTCCAAGAAACTAGGTTTAGGTTTCATTGATCTTATTGATTTTTTTTATATCTTCTAATGTATTTATTCCTGCTCTTACTTTTAGTTCATTCTTTCTGTTTGTGTTGTGTTTAACTGGCTCCTCTTTTACTAGTTCAAGCACTCTATAATTTTCCAATATTAGCTTTTAAAAGCATAAATTTTCTTCTAAGCATTGCTTTAGCTGCATCTAACACATTTTCATAAATTAGGTTTTCATTTTTATTCATTTCAAAATATTTCTAATTTTCTTTGTGGCTCCTTCTTTGACCTATGTGATATTTGTGCTGTTTAACTCTCAGATATTGGAACATTTCCATATATACTTCTCTTACTGATTGTTAGTTTAAAGCTCTTATTATCAAAGAACATACTGTGTATTATTTTAATTATTTTAAATTTGTTGGAGTTTGTTTAGACACATAATATGATATGTCTTTCTGAATGTTACATGTAAACTTGAAAAGATTGTGAATTCTGCTGTTGCATGTGAATAATCTATCATTTAGATCAAATTGGTTGTTATTGTTATGTAGGTCTTTTATATCTTTACTGATTATGTATCTACTTGTTCTATTTATTTCTGAGAGAGAAGTATTGAAATTCCAACTGTATTTGTGGATTTGTCTATTTCTCCTTTCAGTTCTATTGCTTTAGTTTTATGAATGTATGTGTTCTGTTTTGGGATGTTTCCATATGTGAGATTGTCATATTTTCTCAATGAATTGTTGATGAATTATTTAATGTTTTGTACTGTTCCTCTTTATCCCTTACAACATTTCCAATTCAGAAGTCTACTTTTTTCATATTAACATAGCCATTCCAGCATCATTTTTATTGATATTTTCAAGAAATAACTTCTATGCCTTTACTTTTAACTTATATATGCATTTACATTAAAGAGAATTTATTATAGATAGCATATACTTAAAAATTACTTTTGTGTTCAGCTTGATAATATCTGTTTTTTAATTGTGGTTTTTGGAATTTTTTATTTAATGTAATTATTGATGTTGTTGGATTTAAAGCTACATTTTGGTAATGTCATTCTGTTGCCTCATCTGTTCTTTGTTTTTCCTTTTTTCCTTCCTTTTTTTACTTAAACATTTATGTTCTATTTTACTGTTATTTATAAGATAAATTACATATTTTTGTAATGGCTTTAGTATTCATAACATATATTTTTATCTTATTTTTGACATTTAAATAATATTACACCATTTCATCTAAGTATAAGAAACTTACAATATATTTCTATATCCTTCCTCCCCACCTTCCCAGAGGCAGAGAGGTATTACTTCTGTTCCTTCTCCAGAAGAAATGTGTTTAAGACCCATGCTCTTGGAGTGAGTTTATTTCCCCTCCCTGGCAGATTAAAGCTTTTGTTCTGCAAGAGAGAATAATTTGGAGAAGTAGCACAGCTTTAACCTGGTCACCAGCAGCTGCCATTACCTCCTTTATGCCTGTGCCACTGAGGGACTGCTCTGCCTTGTCGCTTGGGCTGCCCCAGGTATTTTGTACATACCTGGTGGAGGCCTGTGGGTTACAGAGTGTGAGCATGAATTCCCCTTGTGTCTGGCTCTACCAGCTATTCTAAACTGAAGCCCTTGGCCACATGGGTATTTACCATTTGTTAAACTTTAGCTTCTTTTTTCTTTTTTTTACCCCCTCTTTGTTGTTGTTGTTGTTGTTGTTGTTGTTTGGCTGAGCATGGGGCTCAGCCAAAGGTGAATAAATATGTGTATCCTGGCTCTTTCTGGATGAGGCTTGTCCTTGTTTAGACATTTACTTGATTGCCCTGTGACCTCAGCTCTAGGATGGACTCAAGAGAAATGATGATTTTGTAGATTATGTGACTTTTTTCAAGGTGAGAGAAGGAGCGTTGTTTTGTATCTTTTAACATCTTCAAGGAAAAGGAAGCTTTCAGCTAATGCCAATTTAGTGGGAGGAGCTTCACAAGCCTCTAAACCTGTTTTCACCGTTTCCGTTTTCCTGGCCCCTCCTCAAGCTCGCGTTCCTCTTCCGTGTTGGAACTGCTGGGGGTAAAGGTAGGGGGAGTCATGGTGCCATGGCACAGGCTTTTTAAATTATTTGTGTCTATTTTATTAAAATATTAAAGATAGGATGTTTTTTTTCTCTTTTGAGCAATGCGGTAAATAGCCAGAGTACCAGTCAAGTGATAAATTAGGCAAGTGAGAAAGGATAACAGATGGAAGAGAGCAGGAAAGAGAGATGCTGACTCAGACTGACTTAGATGAGGTAGAAGGATTTTGGAAATGAAGTTTCATCAGGTTAGGCAACTCTCTCTCTCTCTCTGTCATCACCTTGGCAAGTGTTACTGACAGGGGTGGTTTGGTAGAATATGTCTCCAACCACAGACTGTAACAGCTTTGAAGAATAAGGTATCTGATATCCAGCTCTGCAAATGTGGTGATAAATATAAGTGACATTTAGCCCCCTTAATAACATAAATAACACTCACAGACATGAAGCCAGATTTTCTGCTGGAAAATATAAGTTTTGGTTTTTACATGGATTTGTTAACTCTTTGCAAGTAGACACCAAGGGCACTTAGCTGTTCGAGGCAATATGATAGAAATGAGAATCTTATGTCTGCCAAACTTTTTTGAATTAGGTGCCTAGTTGTGGCTCTCCCTGCAAGATCATTTGGCATGCTCCACACAATTTTCTTTTCATCTGCAATGAGAGATTGAGATAGTAGCAATATGGCTGAGTTCCTGTGAGAAATCTGCATCCTTCATATTTTTCCTAGTAAATGAGGAAGTTAAATTTTATAACCTCTGAACAATCTACAGTGTCATAAATGAACCTTTTCCTTGATATAGGGGAATAGCCTATGAAAGCAGAAAAACATTAATTTTTCTAATATTTCATTTGGAGGGGGAAGGGCATAAAATACCATTTAGTTGTATGATTGTCTTCTACAGATCAAAACTTCCTTGACCAAATCAGTCAGTCAAAGAAACAAACCAGACCTGGAACTGTTTTTGTGCTTATTTTAAAGGAAGAGATCATATATTTGCCATTAGAGACTTGATCAATTAGAGACCAATTTTAATTTTTTCTGTACTCCATAAATTTTTAAATAAATTTCTTGCATTTTGTATGAACTACATCTGCAAGGAGATACAGAGGTTGGGAAAAAAACACTAAAGGAAAGATTTAATTGTGTTCACTACACTAAGCTAACATAAATCAGGATGTGACTCAATCTATTTTGGAAGGATATTTAGCATTAAAGGTTAAACAAAAAGAAGCTTCTAGTTAACCTTCAATTAGCCATAGCTGCCTGGCACTTTCTTATTAATCAAGATTTTACTCATTCTTGCATTATTTTAATGACATTCAATTTTATTTGGTTTCTTCAATATATTTCTCAGAGGTGAAATAGCTCTATTTTATGGATAAAAGTTAAATCAAAGTGTGGAAGGCTTCCTGTGTGACCTTCATAAAGTCATCTCCCTGAGGTTTTTTTTTTATTATTTTAAAAATGACAATGAGGATGTCTGTTCCACTGTGCTATGGAAGAATAGAATGAAATCATGCAGAGAAGCAGGGCAGTGTTGAAAAGACTAAAGGTTTGGAGCCAAGCAGATAAGGTTTCCTCCCAGTCTGAGCTAGGTAACGCTGAGCACTGACATCTCTAAACCTCCATGGCCTTATCAGTAAAATAGAGATGTAAATTCTAGTTGTGGGATTGTGACTGAGATGAATCCCTGCATGTAAAGGACTTGGTATATAAAAGGCAAAGAGAAAAAGATAGTTGCTATGGTCCCAATGTTTCTGTCCCCTCAAATTCATATTAAATCCTAACGCCCAGTGTGATAGAGTTCGGAATGGGAGTTTGGGGCAGTGATCAGGAGGGCAGAGCCCTCCTGAGTAGAATTAGTGTCCTTATAAAAGAGATCCTGGAGAGTTCTCTCACCTTTCCAACCTGTGGGATTACAGAGAGAAGATTCGGTCTAGGAAGCAGGCTCTCAGCAGACATCCAATCTGCTAGTGCCAAGGTCTTGGACTTTTGACTTCCAGAACTGTGAGAAATATTTGTTTTTCAAATATTTTCAAATTTGTTTTTCCAAATAGCTTGGAAAAACACATGAAGATTTGTTGTTTATCAGTGACCTAGTATCTGCTACTTTGTTATGGCAGCAAAACCAAACAGACTAGGACATTAGATTTTTTTCAATTGACAGAAGTCCTTGATTTTGACTGCAAAGAAATAGGAGAGCCAGCATTAGGCCTTGTGTGTTTTAATATTAATTTTATCTCTGCTAGAAACATTTATTTCTCTTTAGTCAATATCCATGCCTGTAATCACATACTTTAAAACTAGTTTCTCACTTCAGAAATTCTTTAGCAGTATTTTTTAAAAAATCGTGATAAAGGTCAAAGTTAAGCTTCTGCAGAATCTTGTCCCACACTTTTTGTTTGTCTCAGAAAAATAAAAAAAGAATTAGGGTGCTGGAAGAGAAAGACATGGTGACATTCTAAACTTTAGAAAACATGGTGACATTCTTAAACTTTATTATAAAAATAAAGCAATGGTTCCAAAACTGCTTTGCATCAGATTCACCTGGGTAGCTCTTAAAACTTCCCAGATTCAGGGTCCCTACCCTACATGCAGTAAATCTGAAGTATAGCAATACAATCTGTGTTTCCTAAAATGATTTAAATACATTTTTTTTGTAATTGTGGTAAAATACACATAATAAAATTTACTATCTTAATCATTTTCGAGTGTAAAATTTGGTGGCATTTGCTCTATTCAACGTTTTTGTACAACCATTACTACTTTTCATCTTGCCAAACTGAAACTTTATACCCATTAAACAATAACTCCCCATTAAACAGAAACTTTCCATTCTTCTTTCCCCCAGCCCTCAGCAACCACCATTCTATTTTCTGTCTCTATGCATTTGACTATTCTAGTAGTCTTATACCTGTGGACTCACACAGTATTTGCCCTTTTGTGAGCAGCTTATTCGAGATTCATCCATGTCGCTGGTGTCAAAATTTCTTTCCTGTTAAAGACTGAATAATACCCCATTGTTTGTACACACCGCTTTCTGCTTATCCCTTCATCCATCGGTAAACAGTTCCCCAACTGATTTTATGTTTTTTAACTTGGGATGCTTCACAAATTTGTGTGTGTGCCATGCTAATCTTTGACTGTTCCAGTTTGGGGATATTGCTTCCAAACCGAACACTCCAAGTGATTTTGAAAACCAGTGATAAGGCCATATTTCCAGCTGCACATTGGTGAGACATTAAATTAATTTAATTGAGTGATCAGTATTTTATAAAGATATAGAATAAAATAAAATAAAATACAAGTAAAAATTGTAATAATAAGAAAATGTATTATTTCAAAAGTTTTGTCTGTGTGTGTGTGTGTATTTGCTGTGGGGAAGGAGGGTGTGTACACTATGTCAGGACACACAGTGTAATTTGTATAGCTGTCCTCAGTCAAGGGTGTTAAAACCACCTGCCCAGAGAATCAGGGTTTAGAACATGTTTAGATGGTAACTAAATCAAAATAATGTTCTCAGTTTGAAATGTGCTCTAGAATTATGGTAGTCATGATTTTACTTATTTAAAGTAAGAGAATGTGAAAACAGGTAAATGAGAACCACCTTCTGCGAACTGATTTAGACTCTATACTTCATTATGGTGGTTTGAATGTTGCATATTAATGAATCACCTTCATAACACTGTATCAGGGATCGTACATGAATTTGGCATCTCTTTAATACACTATGCTTTTACACACTCCAGAGGTAGATAAAGATTTGCTAATGGCAATAATGAAGAGGTGTGAGTGCCGCCAGCAGTTCAGGATTCTGTTCCAGCTCAGAAAACATTCTACTAAAATCAAAATTAATCTTCTCCCCTTTGGCATTTTTCTCAAACATATGTGGTTTTTAAAATATTGTGCTGACTTCTATAACTTTATTGAAAATATACAGGATATATTTATGTGAGATAAACATGATTTTACTTGGTATGTGTAGTGAAATAACAGCATACAATATGCATCAGAAAATAAGGCAATTGCATAATAGTACTGTTTGTGAATTATATTTGGTTTTGCCAGAATTTATGAAAGATATATGTTCAGCAGATGTAAATGTTTATATTAGATCATATGGAACATAATTATTCGTCTGCCTTTGAAAGATGTGTGTAACTCCTGTTCATCATCAGGACCACCGTTTTTATATTGCCTTAGATGTTGTGTAAGGTTCCACTGAAAAACCTGTGAGCTGCGTCATGCTGACACTGGCTTTAATAAAGAGAAACAGGGTGTTCCCAAGTAACCTAAGTTTATGCTTTGTTTTAGTTCATAGGGAAGATGGTGGGATAGATGGGTAGACAGATAAGATAGATAGATAGATAGATAGATAGATAGATAGATAGATAAACAGACTGGTGGTAATGTATAAAAATGATATAGTCCCCCTGGCTGGTGTGGCCCAATGGATTGAGCACCGGCTTGCAAACCAAAGAGTCACCAGTTCAATTCTCAGTCAGGGCACATGCCTGGGTTGTGAGCCAGGTCCCCAGTAGGAGGTGCATAAGAGGCAACCACACATTGATGTTTCCCTCTCTTTCTCCCTCCCTTCCCCTCTCTAAAAAAAATAATTGAATAAAATCGTTACAAAAATTTTTTAAAATGATATAGTCTAAATGTGAAATTACCTTTAAAAACTATAATAAATTGAGAAACAATTAGGCTTTAAATACATAATGAGAATAGTATTCAGAACTATTGACACTGGCTTATAAGAACATTTTTATTGCATTTGTTCATTAATCCTCAGCACTGTGTGAAGAAGACCAAATGCACACATTTTACAGAAGAGAAACCAGAGGCCAACACTGAGAACCTTGCTGACTCACCAGCCACGGATGGATCAGAGTCAGGAACTGATTCCTGCAGCATAGCTTCAAGGGCAGGCAGCGTCTCACTAAACCGCTGCGTCAGGCAAGCAGAAGTCTTCACTACTGTTGGGTTTGTCCTTAAAATCTCCTAATTTCAAGATGAAACTCTTTGGGTAAATAGCTAAGCCCTGATTAAGACATTATTGATAATTACCACAAAATTCTAAACCAAAAATACAGAGCCAAAACAATCTGATTCTTCTCCTATTTTGCAAACATGTTCTCAGCAGAGTTTCCCAAACCTGGGTGGCATTCAGAATCAGCTACAGGGCTTTAGGAAAACACAGATTTCTGGACAGCACCCAGACCCATGGACTGCTCAGAAATCTCTTTTCTGAAAGGTCCACAGCTGATTGTGGTGCTCAGTTAGGGTTAAGAACTGCTGCTTTAAAAAAATGCTTTAGAGTTTTTTTGGTGGAAAAGCTTTTAGAAAAATCAAATAATAAACATATGTTTTCTCCAAAGAAGTCATACAGAATAGACAAAAGAAAAGATGCTAAGCATCACTAATCATCAAAGAAATATAAATTAAAACCACAATGAGATACTACCTCACACCTGTCAAAATGGCCATCATCAATAAATCAATAAACAATGTTGGCAAGGATGTGGAGAAAAAGGAACTCTAGTGTACTGTTTATGGGAATGCAGACTGGTGCAGCTGCTATGGAGAACAATATGGATGTTTCTCAAAAAATTAAAAATATAACTATCTTATGACTCAGCAATTCCACTTCTGTGTATTTATCCAAAGACATTCAAAACAATAATTTGAAAAAAAATATGCACCCCTCTGTTCACTGCTGCATTGTTTACAATCACCAAGAAATGGAAGCAACCTAAGTGTCCATTGATAGATGATTGGATAAAGTGGATGTAATATGTACATATATTGGAAAAATACTTAGCTGAAAAAAGAATGAGGCCAGACTTCCAGTCAAGATGGTGTCAGAGGTAAACACAGCATGCCTCCTCACTCAACCACATCAAAATTACAACTAAAATATAGAACAACCATCACTCAGGACCATCAGAAATCAAGTAGAATGGAAGTCTGAAAACTATGGAATTAAAGAAATCGCATTTCATCCAGACTGGCAGCAAGGACAATGGCATGGAATGGGCAGGTCCCACATCCAGTGTGGTAGATAAAAATTCGGGAGGGATATCGTGGGAGCAAGGAGTCCCAGCCCCACACCAGCCCCCCAACCCCCCAGCCCAGAGTTCTAGAGCCAGAAAGATAAGTCCCCAAGGTATTTTTGGTTTCAACCATATTTTGATATATTAATTCACATTGATCTGAAGGATTAGGAAGTAATACTATAGTTTTATTCAAACCATTTAGAATGTGAATATATTTTCTTCCAAATGTAAATTAAAGTAAATGCAAGAGAAAAAAATTAAAGGATTCTAAGATTCCCAAAGAGTTCTTTTCAATAAAACAGTTAAAATCTTAATTAGAATTAGAGTCAAACTGTAAATCATATTTAATATATATTAGAAATTTGTCAAAGTATTTTTAACATTTAATAAATTTAATAAATTACAAAATTTAATCTCTTAAAATACTTGTATCGAAATGAAACTATTTGCAATTCTAGTTTGAGTCAGAATCTCAGTTCATATATTCATATATATACAAATTTAGAATAACATTAGTTACCTAATGCTGTGAAATGTTTTTCAGCCACTATGTGCACCTGTTGCAAATTCCATCATGATTTGTTAGTAATTTCAGAAACATGATTTGGAACACAAATTGAAGCTGGAAAATGGACATTGGCACTACTTGGAAACTGATTCTTCGTTATTCAAGAATCTGTTGCATTCTTATTTTCTGAGAAGAAGGATGAATTCGCCTTTCTTTTTACCTGAGTGCTGCCACTGCTCACCTCTTCTTAGTACCCTGAAACAGTGACTGTCCCCTGGGCCCTCAGCACAGCAATCATACATGGAATTCAAGCCCAGTAGGTTTTGTTCTGAGGCCATGGGGAAGACGTGTGGAGAAGCACTTCCCTGGGACTGGCAGGGTTAGGTAGGGAGTGTACCTTTAGGGTTACAGGTTGGTGCATGTCTGCTGTACCTTGCAGTTGCAGGGCTCCCAACTGTGTGGGGCTCAGAGCAAAGCCTCTCTCACCTGAATCTATGCCCAGAAATGGAGAATACAGGGAAGAGAAGAGTAGCAAATCATTCTGACTCTACATACTTGCCAACTCCTTATACATGCCATAGGAAGTCTGAAGTAATCACTCCTTCATTGCAGTGGAAGCTGCCTCCACCAGAACTGCAGCATTGTCCCATCATCCGTCTGCTCTCATGAGACAATACTCTATGGAAAATATGTGTACATTGACTTTGAATATGTGGGAGGTAGAAATCATGTACAATTTTTTTAAAGATAATTAAGACTGTAGTTTGGAAACAAATATATTATGCTATATTTTATTAGTTTAATTCAGTTACTTTCATGACCCTTGATCTAAAAAGTTTATGAGTTAACAATAAAAGCAAAGACTACAATGAATATTTTATCTCTTTCAAAAGGTTCCCTGGCCCTTTAAATAAAAGCTGAACCACTTTATTATTTTAAAGAACTCTAAAAAGAGAAAACTTGAAAAACATTTAAAAACCTTTTTTATTTAAGATGTATTCAGATAACAACAATCTGAAAAGAAAGATTAAAGCCAGTTAATTATTCTCCCAGGTGCTTTACACAGTGAGTTCATTGGTTTGGGTTCAAAACCCTGGCTGGAACTCATTTCTTTAAATCCTTTTCTCCTTTCCAGAACTTCAAAATCCTAATTAAACAGTTTCCATTTTTGATAATAGGTACAAATGAGTCAGTGCTTAAAACAATTGACTGATCTTAATTGCAAATCAGATATCCAAGAGATCTTCCACTTCCACTTTCTCAAGCACTGCCTGCCCGTCCGCTCACTGGATGGCTCAGTCACCAAAATACAGAGTCTGGTACAAATAACACCCCTGTTTTATTACAAAATCATAAGCATGTAGTTCTGTGACATAACAATATCATACTCAAGCACACCATATGACATTTTAGGTGAAATGTTCAAATCGCTGTCTGTCTTGTGCAAGACATTCATGTACGCTACCAACCACACTCAAGCAAGTCATACTTCTTACTTACTTACCCTGTATGTAATAATTTAAAATTTCTGATAATGTTCTTCACTTGAAAAAGTTAAGAACTACTAAGGATCCAAGTGTGTACCAAACACCAGTCTTCAGATCACAGGCTTCTGCTGACATACTGAGGGCAGAGATTGAGACAAAAATGAAACCTGAGGTTGATATTGCTGTCACGCTGGTAGGCACATCAGGCAGAGCTAGACTTTCCAGCGGAAGCACAGGTAGGTCATAACTATTTGTCTGGCTGCTCCAGAGGCCAGCAGACATATCCTAAGCTGGGCCAAATCTTTGTGGGATCCCTTGTGGTCCCCAAAGTTCAGGCCCTTTATTCTAAGAGATTTAAAAAATTATTTCATGGCATTGTGCCTACCAATGACTTGAGCTGTCACTAAGCTAAGAGCTGGTTACATATTACTGCTATAGCCATAGTCTGCAGCAAACCCACTGGATTTCCGCCAAAGGTCGATTCCTAAGAAAGCCAGCCAAGGAGGAACTAGACCACCAGTGTACCTGTGGTACATTTTAAGAGGCAGCATGGTAGTGAAAGATAGCAGAGTATGCCATCAAAATATGCCACTTTGGTATAAGAATTATTTTGTGCTGAAAATAATTGAAAAGAAGCAGATACAAAAAAAGCTCTTTGTCCCTCCCCATTTGCCTAAAAGCAGGACAAACATTTGTAAACTTGTCCCTCTTCCCCTCTCTACCAAGAAGAACAAACGTTAATCACTGAAGACAACTGTAGAAACATTATCAGCCCTAAAACAACACCAGAGTAATTTACATAGCAGACTTGCTAAAACTACTGTGTACCTACCATTAATTTCCCAGTATGTTTGTCTTCTCACAATTTAATATCCCTAGAAATTCAACATCCTTTCCTTGGCCTTCCCACTTCTCTAAAAAATACGTTCTAATGTTAAGATGGTGTATGAGCCCAAGCTCTAGCCCCCTTTTGAGAGACTCCTTGCTAAGTGCTCTCCTGTGTATGCACAATGTGCCTGTTCATAAACTTCTGTGTTTTTTTTTCTCTCATTAATCTGTCTTTTGTTAGCTAATTATAAGGTCACAGCTAGAGATCTGAAGATGGTGGGAAAAAATGGTTTTTTTCCTTTTCTACCAAGGATTGAGAGGGCACTACATTTGGATTCAGAAACCCTGGGTTCAGGTCCTGACTCAGCCATGTAGACATGTGATCCTCGTGCATCACTCAGCCTTTACAAGCCTCAGTTTATTTATTTGTAAAAAAATGGGAGCAACAATAACTATTGACCTACCTAACAGAACTATTATGAAAAGTGAGATCATACAAACAAGAATATTTTATAAACTTTTAAGTGATAATGTTAATTGTTCTTGCCTCCTCTCTGGAAGTTCCTTGAGAGCAGGGATTGTGGCTTATTCAGTGTAAAATAGGTTTCTTGTTATAAGTAACTTTATCCTTGGATATTCTAGGGACTACTTGTTAATCATACTCTTTCTGGTACGACTTACCTTTGTGCTGGCTCTTCCCATCTCTCCAAAACTGCCTTGGAGAAATACAGGCATGGCCTCAGGGATATGACAGGTTTGGTTCCAGGCCATCCCAGTAAGGGGAATATCTCAGGAAAGCAGGTCTCATGAATCGTTTGGCTTTCTGACAAACATAAAAGTTGTGTTTATACCACATGGTCATCTATTAAATTAGTGCATTAGTGCATTAGCATTATGTCTAAAAATATACATACCTTAGTTTTAAAATGCTTTATTGCTAAAAATGTTAACCATTATCTGAAACTTCAGAGAGTCATCATCTTTTTGCTGGTAGAGGCCTTGTCTCGATGTTGAGGGCTGCTGACTGATTAGGGTGGTTGGTACTGAAGCCTAGGGTGGCTGTGGTGATTTCTTAAAATAAGACAACAATGAAGTTTGCCTCATCAATTTACTCTTTCTTTCATGAGTGATTTCTCTGTAGAAGGTGGGGCTATTTGATAGCATTTTACCACAGGAGAACAACTTTCAAAATTGAAGTCAGTCCTCTCAAAGCCTGTCACTGCTTTATCAACTAAGTTTTTGTAATATTTTAAATGCTTTGTTGTCATTTCAACAATCCTCACAGCATCTTCACCAGGAGTGGATTCCATTTCAAGAAGCCACTTTTTGTTTTGCTCATCCTTGAGAAGTAACTCCTCATCCTTGAAAGTTTTATCATGAGTTTGCGGTGGTTCAGTCACATCTTCGAGCTCCACTTCTAGTTCTAGTTCTCTTGCTATTTCCACACCTTCTGCTATTACTTCCTCCACTGAAGTCTTGAATCCCTCAAAGTCACCTGTGAGGGTTGGAATCAACTTCTTCCAAACCCCTGTTAATGTTGACATTTTGACCTCTTCCTATGAACCATGAACATTCTTAATCACATCTAGAATGGTGAATCCTTTCCAGAAGATTTTTAATTTACTTTGCCCAGATCCATCAGAAGAATTACTATCTATGGCAGCTGTAGCCTTACAAGATGTATTTCTTAAACAATAAGACTTGAAAGTTGAAATTACTCCTTACTTTGTGGGCCATAGAGTGACTATTGTGTTTAGCAGGCATGAAAGCAACATTTATCTCATTTTACATCTTCATCAGTGCTCTAGGATGACCAGGTACATTGTCAATAAGCAGTAATATTTTGAAAGGAATATTTTTTCCTAAACAGTAGGTCTCAACACCGAGCTTAAAATATTTAGTATACCATGTTGTAAACGAATGTGCCGTTATCCAGGCTTTGTTGTTACATTTATAGGGCACAGACAGAATAGATTTAGCATAGTGCTTAAGGGCCCTAGGATTTTTAGGATGATAAATGGGCATTGGCTTCAACTTAAAGCCATTAGCTGCATTAGCCCCTAACAAGCGAGTCAACCTATTCTTTGAAGTTTTGAAGCCAGGCATTGTGAGAGTCCTAAATGGCATCTTGGAGACAAAAGGCTGTTTTGTCTACAGTGGTTTGTTTGTTGGGTTCATGCCTACAAGGGCATATTCTGTACCCTCTGCTTTAAATCTCTATATCACCACCTTCCTCCTCCACTCTGCCAATTTGCAGTCTTAAAATTAATGTAGAATAGTATTCTGGGCACTTCTAAATATGATGTTCAGAAAGTACAGGAAAGACTGGTAAATTGAGAATCATCTGGGGACTTCTAAAAATGTGGTCTCCCACCCTGAAGCATCAGCATTTACCAGGAGCTTCTTTGAAGTCATAGCTCACTCAAGATCTACTAGTCAGGAGCTTCTTTGAAGGCATACCTTACTTAAGACCTACTAGTCTGCATTTTAACAAGATGTCTAGGATTTTATAGACTTTAAAGTTTGATTAACACTGACCTGGGAAACCTCTGAAAAATATTGGTGGCTGACATTATTTCCAGATACTAATTGAGCATGTGTAAGTGAGTGTGTGTTTAGAGTGAAGCCATGCATTAGTGTATTGTTGCCATAAAAATAGCCACAGCCTTAATGGTTTACAACAACACTGATGTATTATTTCATAGGTTTGTAAGTCAGAAGTCCAGTGAGCTCAGCTGGACTTAGACTTTAAGTTCACAAGGCCCACATGAAGCTGTAGGCAGGGTTGTGTTCCTTTCTGGAGGGCCTGGAAGAGATGACTGGACTTATTCAGGTTGTTGGCAGAATTCATTTCTATACACCTGTAGTGCTCAGGTTCCTTTTTTCTTTTTTTTGGCTGGCTGTGGCTGGACATCATACTCAATTTCCAGATGCCTCCTGCATTTGTTGGCTCATGGCCTCTTTGTCTTCAAAACTAATAATGGTAGGTTGAGTCTTTCTCATGCTTCAGATTGTTCTGATCTCCACTTCTGCCTCATTTCTCCTGGCTTCTTTTCCACAACGTATTTCTCCCTCTTCTGCCTTTCTTATCTGATTTTCAGGGCCCATGTAATTACATTGGCACACCTGAATAATCCAGGATAATTTCTTTATTTAAACTCAATTAATTAGTAACTAAGTTTAATTCCATCTACCAAATTATTTCACAGCCATGGGAATATTGGAAGGGTGGTGGAAATCTTTGACATTCTACATATCTCAAACCATCTTCAAGGTTGGGAATCACTAGTAGGGTCCTTGTATTACAGATCTAGAAAGAAAGCAATAGGTGTTCTCCCACCTTCTTTGGGAAATGTGAGAGTGCTGTTTTAGGAAATAGAAATATGTATGTATATATATGGCTACTAATTTTTTCTTAATTACCATTACCCTTATTTTTGGAAAGAATGTCTGTAGTGGTTGTTTGTGGGTGTTTGCATTTGGACACCATCACAGACTACCTGGGTGTGGGTATGTGCCTAGGGGGCGAGACAGTTAGTAGGCTAGCCTGGTACTAAATGAGGCCAGAAATCTTCACCTTTTATTGAGGCTGAGATTTTATGACTTTAATTTTGATTTTTTATTTTTAATCAGGAAAACCAGGACTTGAAAAGATTGAAGACTTTTGCAAAGGCATAAATATATTATAAAAAAGGAGTCACTACACCTGTTAAAAACTCAGCCTTTAACATTACCTTCTGGGGAAATGAGCTGTATTTTGCACAGTCGACTTTTATGTTTTTGAGTCACTATTACATTATCTCTAACTTGAGGGGGAAATATGTGATCCAGTCTAAAATATGTATTTTTTTTTAACAGAGCTGGTTAAATTTCTGTAAGGATACGGGGTGTTTGAGTGTGGTGAAGCCCTACATGCACTTTGTAGAGTAGTTTTTAGAAAAAGAGGAAAAGGTTAGGTTTGAATCTAATGCAAAAGTTAAGGGTATTAAGACTTGAGATTTCATAACCCAGGGTCAGGACTGAGCTATTCTAAGTCTTCAAATCCCAGAGACAGAATTTTAAGAGGACTAGGTGTATTTTTACTTTTAACACCCCTGATAGAAAAATGGAGTCATCTGTCATGGTCTCCTTCTCTTCCCACAAGCCATCTTTAAATAATGGATATATTTGTTTTTGCTGAACTATGAATTGGTATACTTAATTAACTCTAATTCTTAATTATCAGTGGTTACAGGGAAAGGGGGAAATTAAGACACTTAGAATCCTTTGATAATCATTTTAGCCACAGGGGAAATAATCAAACTATTCCCTACATTCCTGGTTCTTTAAGCCAGGCCTATTTACATGCACAGCTAGCTTATGACTCACAAATGCTAGCTCCTGACTTTAGAATAACGCAAACATTTCTGATTCTCTTACTTCTGATTTCTTTTCTTCTGACTCCTGTCTCTATGACCTTGAGGTGTGACTTCATCATTTACTCTTAAATTTCAACTTCTGGTCTCCCAGTGTTAAATGATCCTTCTGGCCCTCTTTTTTATCATGCTGGATCTTGGCACTATTGCACAGTTTTTTACTTATTTATTTCCAAAGCTTTAGTGTCTCTTATTTTCTTGGTGAGGATTTCAGACTCCACTTCTGATTACAACAGATCATCACAGAGTGACAGCCTTGCTTGGCCAGTTTTAGCTACTCTTTGAAAGGTAAAAGTGAAAATATATATTCAGTCACTACTGACCAGTCACTAGAATTAATAAAAGGGATCTGAGTTTTATCAATTTTCTCTATTCTTATATAATATGTTTATTATTTCACTCATAACAGTCAAATGTAGTGCATGAAAATATGTGATTTAGAAAACAACAGTATAGATAACAATAGTCACATTAGATAATTGACTATACTCTACCTCACATGTATAGAGATAAATCCTAGGCTAACATTAGTGCACCCTGAGGTCTTCCAACTGCTAAGGCACTACCATGGGAAGTTGGGGCAGGTGAAGGATGAGTAAATGAGAAGTGAGCTAGGAAGGGCAGAGTACCCTTACCCCATTTCAATAGCCATGTCTCAGCTATTACCTGTTTTGCCTATATAAGTCCCAAAGAAAGATATTTGTTTGAACAAATGCTACTGTGAATTTAAAACATTGACAAATATGGATCTGGGTTAGTCTTTCATAATTCACTTGAAGAAATAGAGGCCCAAAGGAGTTAAGTGGGTAAGATCATGAGAAAGCTTAAGTCTCTAAACTCCCAGGCCAGTGCTCCTCCCACTGACACACCAATTGCATTTTATCAAGTGGTTTCCACAAGCAATTGAACAATGGCAGTTACCCTCATGCTTCTCTGAGTAACCTAATAAATAATAAATGTGGATTTCATATTAAAAATTATTAAACAAATTTTCTAATTTCATGTTAGTATATAAGCCTGGAGTATTTTTGTTGATTCTCAGAAATTAATGAGCATTTCATTGTTTTTTACTTCATAAAAATTTAGATGCAAGGTGAAGAGAATATTAAGATGAATGAAATGTGTTCCCAGACCTTAAGATCAGTTTTTAATGGATAGAGTCTATTTTGGGAAAATAAAATCACAGAAGCCTGAAATTTTAGACACTCAAGATTGAAAGTTTAATATAATTTGCTTCAAACAATTTATTCAATTTAAACAACAAACATTCTTGCATGAATAGATGAATAATGTTGACATACAATATTTCCATTTAATTATCTAAGAATTGATGACAACTTTTATACTTGTCTACAATGCCTTAGACATGAAATTATGAATATATTAGGGGGTAAATGCCAGGATTTTATATATTTCCATTATTAGGAACTGTCATAGTTTTTCAACTTTTTTTCTATTTTCTTAAAATATTTAAGAAAAATAGCATTTAATTATCTGTAATTACATCTCATGTTTCTAAATACATGAGAGCCTAATCTTGAGTCAGTTGCTATCAATAGTTAATTTATGTAGATAATTCCTAAGTATGATGAACTCACTTAGTAGACATTTTATATACATTTATATAATCATAAGTAGTTATATTAATTCCTTTACTAATTTAACAAAGAATTTACTCAGATTTTACTATTTCCCAGGCACTATGCTAGGAACTAAGTTCTCCACCCAAACCCCTTTAAGGAACTTGAAGCCTAGTAATAGGTTCTTCTGCCTTACGTTTTCTTCTCCAGATAAAAATAATGAACTGTGCTTGGAAAAAAGATGGTGTCAACAAATTATATGTGTATAAGTATACAATGAAAGAAAACAGTCTTATTATAAAACAAATGTATTCATTCCAGAATAAAATATACATTCAGTTTGCCTTTTGAATTTGAAGAGAAAATATCCCCTTTTGCTGTATAAACACATGGGGGAGGGTAAGCCCTACAGACTAATATAAGAGCTATAAAAATCCACTAAAAATAATTGTTATATAAAATGAAATTATATGTTAGGTAGATTTACTGGCCACCAAGCTAAAGTTAGGAATAACAGAATCTCTATAACACAAAATAAAATCAACATATTTCCCTTCTTAGTGAAAGTGGCAAAGGGAGCATTATCGATTCATTTGCAAACGTATACATCATAATTTCTGTTTTGATATTTATTCTTTCTCACCTCCCTAATGTAGCATCATCTAGTTTGCCTCAAGGTAATCATGCACCAGAGACCACTTTTGGGGGAGTATGGAGCCTCCAGTGAAGGGAATCCAACCCATCAGAGGAAAGGATGTAATGCATTGGATTGTTTCATAACAAGATTCATTTCTCAGTGACCTTCCACCATGCAATCTGATTTTTAAAAAAATCAGCACAATGTGCAACTCTTTCAGTAAGTGTCAGAGAAAAAAGAAATTAGGTGTTATCAAGGAGGTTTTCCACATATTGTCACCAGCCAGAGAGTTAGGTCATGACAGTTGAAATAATTTTGAGCCTTGGTGCCCTGTGCTGCTATTAAACACTAGTTAGTGTGTAGATGTGTCCTCAGCTGGCAGATGAAAAGGTCTAAAGTTCAGATTGTTTCAAGAAGTCATAATGAAGCCACAAGAGCCATGTTCTTTATGAGAGAAATGTCAGCTCTTGGAAAATTTCTAAACTGTAAAGGACACTTCATTACCTAGAAGAACTGACTTAATATACTCGGCAAATGACTTCGTAACACTCAATTTTGAGAATTATTTCCATTCTTTTATTCACAGTACATAGGGAAATTAGCTAAAATATTTATCTTTGCTTCTCTCTAAGTTTTATAGTAGTACTCAAAACTAATTAGACTCTAGCAATTAAATCCTGCATATAAGCTTTTTTTTTCTCAAAGAGTTTTACTTGTTATGCAACTTCCTCTATCATACAGAGTGGCCTATTTTACTTAAAGGATATTAGTTTAGTTTTTTTGTCAAGCTTATTCACTTTTTTCATGTATATCTGACAAGTGCTTAGGGAAAGAAAACATGGAGAGAGCCAATTACAAAAACCAGAAAGCAGCTAATAAAATATGACCCACAAAGCAAGAAGGAAGATTTCTCATCACTTTGGGTCATAGGCAGGTTAGGAGTCCTTTCACAGATGTCTCCCAAACCTTCTATTTTCTTGAGAAGGACTGTTATGGGGCAAGTTCAAGTACAATATGAATTTGTAAATTCAGAAGAGATATGTTTACCCTCCTCAAAAAAGGAGTTTTAAAGTATACATGTCCACATGACTTGTTCCCCTTATAATTTTCTCCTTTGGAATTACTTGTTCTGGTCGTTGGCTTCCTCTTTTGTATTGTAGTTGGGTCTTGGGCTACTTCCCAAAGGAGGGGACCTTCCTGGACTAGCCAGACTCAGTAGTGCATAAGTTAGTTTAACTCTGCTCTTAGCCCAAGGGAAAAATGCTTTCTTTCCTTTGATGCTTTTATTTTCTACTTGGGATTCCCTATGACCATCTGAGTGGCAAGATCATAAGGGTAAAGATTAGAATGTGAGTCTGTTGTATATCTTCCAAGGAGACTTTTTGTTTGTTTTATCTGGGTTTTAGACTGACAGCCCAATATTTTCATTGTAGCTTGCAAGTGATTTGGTTCATACACCAGAGTTGGTGGATTCCACAGCAATATTTGTGGCCACAGACACATGAAGTGTGATATTTTGCAGTAGTGAGTATTCTATTCAAATTTCCTTTGAGAATATAGTTGTAGGAAATACTTGCTAAATATTGGAGACCTGGAATATCAAACATATCCTTTTTTTTTTGTTTTTTCAGAAAAATGGAAGAAATAAAACTAATTCTCCCAACTTCAAAATGAATGGAAACAATGAGAAACATATTATCATAAATGCCACTAGGCTTTATTACTCTTTGAGTCAGTCTATATCAGTGAGATAAGTCTACTAAGGTATAAACACACACAAAAATATCGGAATTAGAGCTAAGATTTGTAATGAAATGTGTTAGGAAAGACAGAGAAGACACTGACCCTGTTATGTGCGTGCTGACAATCTAGTGGCAGATATGGCTGAATAAAAAAATAGAGAAAGGTTGAGAAGTCAGAGCCAGAAACATTGTCAAGCTTACATATTGTGAATTTTTATTTATCCATTTAATTATTAATCAAATATTTCAGTGCTTTCTATTTCAAGGCACTGCAGTAATCCTGAGATGATATAAAAATAAATCAGACATGATTCAAGCAGTTACTCGTCTATAAAGGGAATGAAATATTTACACAAATAACCAGACTACCATCTGGGAAATGCAGATCCAGGGCTATGAAAATAAGAAGGAATTTGAACCAGGCTCTGAAACTTGGATCAAATAGATAAAGGGCATGAATCCTTCTACACTGTCGGTGGGGTTGTAAATCAGTGCACCCACTATGGAAAACAGTATGGAGATTCCTCAAAAAATTAAAAATAGAACTACCATATGACCCAGCAGTACCGACTCTGGGTATTCAAAAATAAAGCATAAAAAAAAGAACAAAAAACACACTAGTTTGAAAAGATATATGAACCCCTATGTTCATTTCATCATTATTTACAATAGCCAGGATGTGGAAGCAACCTAGGTGTCCATCAGATGATGAATGGATAAAGATGTAGTAAAATAAAATATGATTCAGCTGCACACAAAAAAATGAAATCTTGCCATTTGTGACACCATGGGACCTAGAGGGTATTATGCTCAGTGAAATAAGTAAGACAGAGAAAGACAAATACCACATGATTTCACTTATATGTGGAATCTGAAAACAAACAAACAAACAAACAAAATGAAACAGAAATAGACCCATAGATGCAGAGAATGAGCTAATGGTTGCTAAAGTGAAGGTAGGTGGGGCCCTGGCAACTGAGGCTCAGTTGATTGGAGCATCATCCCATAACCAAAAGGTGGTCAGTTTGATTCCAAGTCAGGGCATCTACCTAAGTTGCAGGTTGATCCCCAGTCCAGGAAAGATCCCTGGTCTGGGTATATAGTTGAGGCAATCAACTGATGTTTCTCTTTCATATCAATGTTTCTCTTTCTCCCTTCCTCTCTCTCTAAAAGCAGTGATAAAATGTCCTCAGGTGAGAATAAAAAATAAAAATAAAGGTGACTGGGAGATGAGTGAAAAAAAATAAATACAGACATACACAAATTCAGGGTCTGGCACAAGTAACACCCCTTTTTTATTACAAAACATTTTTTATTACAAAATCATAAGCATGTAATTATGTAACACAACAATATCACACCCTACCATACCAAATGACATTTTTGGTGAAATGTTCAAATTGCTGTAAATCTCATGCAAGACATTCACATACCCTACCAACCACACTCAATGGTGTTACTTCTGCCAGACCCTGTAAATAAAACCATTACATAAATTTATCAAATATGCAGGGAGGACAAACATAGCAGGCTAAGGAACAAAAATGGACAGGGAGAGCTTAGCTTTAACACATACTGGCAGTCCCACATAGAGAAGTTTTCAACAGACCAACACATAAATATAAGCTAAGACATAGTAGTGGTAATTATGATGTTAATAATATCATTTGATGAAGATGATAGGCAACACTTTAAAAAAGAAAAATGGCATTTAGTTAAAGAGAACACATATTTGTAAATGAATAGCATTAGAGAATATAGCAATTTTTGAAATTTAGGTATTGGGTTCCGTTTGGTTCCGTGTAGTAGGTAGATTCCTGCTCTCTGGGTACATGCTCTATATTATCTTTTCTCTTGAGTGTGGATGGAGCTTGCGAATATGATGGCTGTCATTCTATCATTAGGTCACATTCCACAGAAAAGATGAAGTTTTTGCAGATTTAATTAACATCCCTAATTAATTGACTTTGAATTAATCAAAAGGGAGTTTATGCTAGGTGGGGCTAACATAATCAGGTGAGATCTTTAAAAGCAGGTCTTAGAGTCAGAAACTCAGAATAGCACAAAAGCTCTCCTGCTGACTTTGAAGAAGCAAGCCATCATGAGCTCTACATTTTCAGGAAAATGAATTCTACCCACAACCAAGTGAGCTTGGAGGAGGACTCTGAGCCTTAGCTGAGCCGCACCTCTGGTCGATATCTCAACTGCACACTGCAGGGGACCCAGCCAAGCCCTAACCAGACACCTGATCCACAGGGACTGTAAGATAATAACTGGACGTAGGCTACTAAATTTGTATTCAGTTGTTACACAGCAACAAAAAACCAATACACTCAAATATAGATTATATCATGGCCTTCAGAGTGAAGCACAGGTGGCCCAGGGTAGACAATGGCATTCCAGGGCTTCACAGAGGCAGGCAGTTTCTGTGAAGTCATCTCTGAGATCCCCAGCACCTGGGTGTCTTTCCCCAAACTGATCTGTCTACAAATGTCCTGGTTTTCCTTTCTCACCTCTTTTATAATCACCTTCTATTTTGACAAAGAAAAGTCAACTCACACCTGTCCTGAATCATACTCTGGTTTACTGGCTTGTGATGAAAATACTCTGAGGTGCCAAACAGAAAACAAAATGTTTTAAATACTGGGGTCCAAAAAAACTTCTAATAAAGTTATTCATTGTCAGTCTGTAGTAGGTCTTTGTATCTTTCTTCATCTTATACATATTTTTGTTAAGGCAAAGCTGAATTCAGAGATATTATAGAAGTGATCAACAGAATTGATGATGTCACATTTTATTTAACAAGCTAGCTTCTTCCCTCCCCTAAATGTTGTTGAAATATTACATTTCTCCCGAAGATCAGTCCTGGTGACATGAAATATTGAATATTGTGGCATCTTCTTTTATCCAGGCAACAAACTCATGACAAAGCATAATATATACCTCTCTACTTTAAAATTGGAATGATGATTTGTGACGAACATGGTGGTAAATACCAATTATAGTGCCTTCTTTGCACTTTTACCAACCTCAGTCTTGAGAGCTTGGCAAGTGTTTGCATGTCCCTGTGTCTCTGTCTGCATCTCAGGGGCTTATTTTTATGATTTCAAGGAAACAGAGAAAAAACTGAAACTTTGCTTCTAACAGATTATTACATATTTGAGAAAAAGGAACACATATGGGAGGCACATTAGTATTTTGTATTTCATTGAAAAGTTATTCAGACTCACAGAAGAGTATTGCCATCTTCTTTTGCCAAAAATTATCTGATTATTGTATATTTTAATATTTAATGTTTAGTCCCTTGTGGTCACAGAAAAAAAACTATCTATCTAGATAGGAACATATAGTGAGATCATCAATAAAAAACATCCAAGCATAAAATTACATTAGGATAAAATTCTGAGGGTGAAGAATGGAAATACCAGTTCGAGGAAAAAAGTAAGTGTAAAAATTCTGCCTGTTTAAAAAAGTCAAGTTCAAGTGCATTTTAAATAGATTATGGTGATTATGAAATTACTTTTACTTAAATTTAATTTGATACATATAAAGTAATGTAATAATTATATAATAAACATTGTGATGTTTATTAAAGACATAAATATTTAGAATTACATTTTATAACTATTTAAACTTATAATGAAATTTTTTCAATACCAGCTTAAATATGTATGAGGGGATACATGGTATTACAATATCTGTTTATAATATTTCAAGACCAAAGTTGAGACACAATTTTGGAAAGGTAATTTAGTGCTTAATTGAGTCCACTGGAATAGAGCACAACAATTTTATTAGGTAAGTTATAGGGATCCAATGACAGTGTGGGAAACACCATACTCTCTAGTGCCCTACCAGGGTCTCTGCCAGGCTATGTGATGAGAGCTGTGTTTCAGAAAAGTCTGCAAGTCAAACACTTCAGTCTAAGCAGTGTTTGAAAAAAGATTTCACCATGGGATTTTTTGGGGGTAATAAGTTTCTTAATTGTTTTCTGTTGACGGTATGTTTGATAACCCCTATAGATGGGCCTAAGCCTTCTGAGCAAAATTGAAGGCAATATTAAGGGCAATTACCATTCCAGGCCAACTGATCCAGGAGCCGGAGGAGAAAGTGAGCACCCATGTACTGCAGTCCTGAATGCCTGGACATCCAAGTGGATAAGTACAATAGGCTAGACACATTAGATAAACAACTGCATACTTCTTTTCCTATACCGACTCAACCATAGTCAATGGAAAAAGCAAGAGGTCAGCAGTACCCAGGAACTGAAGGCTTACATTAACCCTTTATCCAGACATCAACTTCTTATCTTTCATGATGTCACAAAGCACTCCTACACTTTTCCCTGGGCCTTTTTGTCAAGAAGTAAACCAAGTATTTTACTGCCTCTTATCACTTGTTTATTCTATTTGCTGTGTGGCTTTTTCTTATTATAATATTACAAATATGCGGTCATCATAATGGATGATGATACCCATTATTGTTACCATTATCTTGGGAGATAACATGAGCATTCACCTAAGGTGACTATCAGCTTCATCAGTTAAAATCTGTGTGCTTAACTGACCTCACTGTTGTGACTGCAAACCTGTACTGTAATCTTCCTTTCCTATTCTGACTCTCTCTCCTACAGGTCTAATTTTACATGTAACTTAGAGTTAACTCTTTTACTAATTCTGTGTTTTCTAAACCCATCCCTCCTTTATACAATAATGAATTTATCCTCTGACAAATGATGCCTTCTCAGCACTTCCAACTCTATAAAATGAGGATGACTACAGCAGCAGTAAATGTATATACTAGGCTGTGATCTACCCACCCTATCACTCTAAGGAGAACAATACTGATCCGGGGGGGAGGGGATTTGGGAAAGCTTATCAGTGAAAACAAGTGGAAGAACTTGGGTTTCTCCATGAAAAAAATGAAATAAATGAGTACAGTTCCCTTTGGGTGAGTCGAAGGGATATATTGCTACTTCCTGGGACCTGGACCCAAAGTATGCATCCAAAGATTGCAAAAATAAACTGAGATCCTCTAAGGGGAAAAAATGCTATTTTAATGTGCAATAGTATCCTCCTCCCCAAATTCTATTTATGCTTTTATGTTACAAAACATGACTGATATTTCTGAAATTTGGGCAAAGGAGCTTCTGCTTACGTAAGTCAGGGCTATTTCCTACACTGGAAGCTTTAATCAGCTGACAGACTGATTGTTCCCTGGCAGGCCCTCTTTGTTTCTCAATTTACCACGAGTTTAATCAATTTTGATATGTGTCTATAAAAAGACTTTTAATAAAGGTTTATAACTTCATCACAGTCACCTTAATGAAATAGAATCCTGTTGGCATAATTGGTTTGTTTCATAAAAATTAAATATTCTTCCAGAAATTTTCAATGTCATTTGTGGTTCATCTTTCTAGTTAAAGATGCATTGATTATCTTGTTGGGAGCTCTATGCCTAGATACCTAGAAAACAAAATGAAAGGTTCAGGTTAGTATCATCATGATTGATGAATCATCATTTATTACTGTTAATACTGTTTTCTGACACTGGGGTCCTAAAAGTTCACCACATAGCATGTAACTGTATTACATGTGTGTAGGTGCTTGAAAAGAGGTATGCTATTTTTTTTTTTACACAGAGGCAGTAAAAAGTAGCATTTATATAAGGAAAATGCAACTTTTAGCAGTATGTTCCTTATACAGCCCCAACTTATATAGGCTTTATTTTTCTTTATAGTACTGAATAATGGATTGTATAATGTATTTTGATGCCTTGGTTATGAAGATAGATTTGAATTATTCTCAGTTACTAGTTCAGTGCAGTCTTATAGCATAATCTTCATTAGAAAAGCTTGATATATCTTTGTCACACCAAATTTCTGTTTCCTCTCATAAAATAAATTTGTGTTCTTGCTTCATATTTAATTTTGTGCATATTGTAGACCAAAGTTCTACATTGCAGTTGCCTATTCATAAGATCTGATTGACTATATCTCCCCTCAGAGTTCATCTGACTATTACCTACTTCCTGTTTGTATAAAAAGTATACATATTTATGTTGCTGTAAGATAAGTATAAAAAAAGACTTATTTTCTACTCACCTGACATAAATTTGCTGCAGATGTATTTGAATAGAGATTACAATAAATGATGTTTTATTTTCTAAATTCTAAAGTTTAATTTATTACCTGAAAAAGAAACTTTTGAGCAGGAAACCATGGAATGGATTTACTTATAGACTTTATTAGAGAACATTTTTTTAAATGTTGAATAATAAGTTAAGCCTTAAAAATTAATGAATAATAATTAATTAATTGATAATTACTTAAGAAAAACTTTCCTCAACCTGCATGAGAAATTTTATGAATGGATACAATGTCAAATTGCAATATAATTTTTAAAGGCAACAATATACTATAATGACATTTTATTATAATGTATGCAACATCAAAAATTATATCCATAATTCTTGAATGCACCAATTGAAGCTGGGTTTATACAATGCAAAGAAAATCTCAACACCAAAAGTAGTGTAAAAGATCAGACAATAGTTTTGGCATCCTTCTTACCATTTTTCACTGGGTCCTAGGATTTTCAAGAGAGGTTGGTTTATCAAAATGGAAGAGGAAATGATATTTAAGAGTAATTGCTGCTTGTCACAGGTAATGAATAATTACTTCACCTTTTCTCTACCAAAAAAAGGCCATGTTGCTCTTCATTAAAGAACACTATTTCTAATAAGATATAAACTAACATTTCCCCACTGAGGTCAGAACTATATTTTATGTATATATGTTAACTATGTATTTAGTACCCCAAAGTGGTAATGTATAAAGGCACATAGACTACAGAAAATAAAGTTGGAAGTAGGTATGGTTTTTATTTTATCTACTTCTGTACTATTTGAAAATTCAACAAAGAATGAATATTATCTTTATAACCAGTAAAAATAAAGATTGTAACATTTCTTGTTACAGTAAAAAAAAAGTAATTGCTACTTAATGGAAAAGTGGAAGGTCTTTAAGCACAGGCAGGCTGAATTTGCCTTTCTCCTCTGTGCTGCAATGAATAAGATACCATTTTGTATTTTCCCTAAAGATAGCCAATGGTTTAGGTACAGAGAGCAAATATTCTTTTTACAGTAGCATTCACTCTAAACAGATGTAGAAATTACTTACTACAGAGATCACTCATGGGTAATGTTTTTTTAATCCTCAACAGAAGATATGTTTATTGATTTGAGAGAGAGAGAGAGACAGAAGTGAGAGAGAAACATGTCTTAGTTGCCTTTCGAATGTACTCCTGACCGAGGATCAAACCTGCTACCTGGGTATGTGTCCTGACTGGGAATCAAACTCGCAAACATTTGGCGTATGGTATGATGCTCCAACCAATTTAACCACCCAGTCAGGGCTAATGTTTTACTTTATTCAACAATGGAATTGATCTTCGTTATCTTTTTAAAAAGATTAAGCAGTACATATCCAAGATGAACTCTTTGTTTTATAGTGATTAGTAGCACTGTACAGATAAAAATATTTTATTTTATAAACCTAAGTGTGCTATTTCATATCTTTTTATTAGGCAGAAAAAATATCACCAAGGAAAAAAATGTTCTAAAATATAAAATAGCTCTATCATTCTTCCTCCGTGGATTGGCACCTAGTAGTTATCATTGTCAACTAAAGACATAACAATGTGATTTTAATTTTTCTCCTCAGCAATTATTGAAATTTATGGCATTTGCAGATGGATTAGCTTGTGGGAAGATTAAACATAGATATTCTTAAATAACTACTTTTGTTATATATGGATTATTTCGATATCTTAATCTTTTATGTCATGGAGCCGGTTCTGTGAATTAATATCAACAAATTTTACTGTGTGGCTGATTGATTTTTAAAGGCTTATGTTCTGGGTAAAGATTCTAATTTTTTGAAATAATAGATAATTAAATATACCTGGACATTTTTATATTTAATGAAAATATTAAAGCTTTATTATTTGAAAGCACAACTTCCTTTTAAGGAAGATGGGCCCTTACGTAAAATCTAAAGGTCATTACTGACTCTGAGCTGCTAATAAGAGCTCCTTCATGTGAAAACTTGGAGCAGTTTTAGATATTCAAGGGTGTTCCTGGGATTGCGTTCAAAAAATGAGGCCAAAGAAAGATGAAAATTATAGGGAGGAATTGGAGTTAGGAGCAGTCTTAAGGGGATGGAGTGGACAATGGAGAGGAAAATGAGGGCTGAAGCAGAGAGGAGCCAGGATTATCAGAAAGCCTTTCTGCTCCATGCGGTCATGTATCCAGTGAAAATTTTTCAGTAATAATTTGAACAAAATGGCTCCTGGAAAGGGAACTCTAACGTTCAATTTTCAGTTCTTGGCTTTGTGTACATAAATCCCACTTTGATCTTTTAACATTTAATAAGGACCAGTGTTCGTATAAAAGTTTTCTATGAGCAATATTTATCTGTTGTCTTCCTTTTAAAGTAATGAGCATGATCAACTGTCATGTTTTTGTGGATACAGTGAAGGAAAGGTATAATATGCAAAATACAGCCAGGCTCTTAAAATAATTTTGTAGAAGCCAGGGCTAGGGTCAGAGGTTGATGAAAAAACAAGCTCTTTAGAGATTTGCAGGTCTTTGGTGGGGCACTTGTCTTCTCTCACACCAGCAGGGCAAGGGCTTGAGGCAATCATTCTTTCTTCTGAAAGTACGGGCAACTGAAGCCTACACTTGTGTTTCATAGACAGTTAAAATTATAAGGAATGATGGAATAAACAGGCTTGTGAAATTTGAATTCCCCTCTGCCACAACCTCAAAAATTACTCATAGAAAGTTCCCAAACCAAAATCTTGGCATCTTGTGCTAGCATTTTTTAAGAGAAGTATGCATTCCTTCATCTGCTTGTTAAATAAGTATTATATATGTACTGTACACCAGAAACTGTGTTAGGCCTTGGAAATGCAAACATGAGTAAGATTTTCACTATCCTCATAAAGTTCATAGTTAATTTGGGAGGAAAACACATCCATAATTATAATACAATGTAATAGAATCAGAATAGAGTTATTTTTATTCTGTCTTTTATTAATAACAAAAACCACTCTATTCTATTGCTATTATTACTATGGTAGAATTCCAAAGGAAATAGAAAGCAGTGATTGCTGAGACCATTAGCCAAATTTTCAGAATAAAGATAAAATTTGATGGAGACTTCAGGTTCAAAGTGAGGGTCTGAGCACATACCTTTAACTCTAATCTGTTCTCAAATATCATTGAATTGATATAAATAAGTCCATAGTAATACTAAAGAACTGGGAAGAATGCCATTAGTAGATCAGACATTCTGAAAAAATTAGGAAAAAAGTGGTTTGTTAGGATTGACATTGGGGAGAGCCATAATAGTTGAGACTACTGAAAAAGTGAGTGTTGCTTTTCCTAAAACAACACTGATAACTCCCAAATTAGAGTAAGCAAAGCCTGAGGTTAAGCACAGAAAAATGGCAGAAAATCACCAAAAGATTTCTAGTTAACCACTCATTTCTTCCAGAGCACCTAGATTAGGCTTCTGCCTCTAATTATAGCTAGCAAATACAGATCTCTACATAAACAGGGAGTTTGCCAAAGTGGAATCTTAGTAGGCATTAGGGCTGGATAAATAAGCAGGACTGGCCACTCTTGGCTGCTAGTATTCATGTCATGAAATTGTCATAGGCATGAATGGAAGCTTGTTTATATGTTCTTTACTTCTCCCACCATGGGCTCATTTATACAATTTCGAGTCCTATTTACTGAAAGAAGAAGCACGCTTTTTCACAAGTGCTGAGGAAACATAAACTGTCAGAGCTGACTAATTCCAGAAGTTTGTAGGTAAATGAAGAGATAACCAAAAAATCACTTGAAGGCAAAGGAAGCAGTACAATGAATGGACAAATGATCTAATCTCTGAAGAAAGAGTTACTGCAGAAAACAGAAGAAAATTTTTAAATACTTGATATTTTTGGAGTGATTTATGAAGATACCACATCCACAGAACAAGAATAAGCTGTTGGAAAAAGGGAAAAAATGAGAATTGGAGAGTAGGCAAATTCTTGGAAAATTAAAAGCATATTATCATCTAAAGAAGTCAATAGAAAGTTTGAGTTGCAAAAGGGACATGATCGATAGCTAAAGTATCAGTTTAGAACTTAATGCACTGAGTAAAAGTACTATAATAAGTATGAGAAAACTATGAGAAAACAGATAAATAGGACAGATCTAAAATATCTAATATGTGTTTAACAGAAGTCCAAGAGTAAAATATGCGAGGAATTTAAAAATAATATGTTAGTAGAAACTTTTCTAAACTGAAGAAATGTAAGTCTTTCTACAGATCAAAAGACCCCTTCAAATATTTTTAAATAATATTGTGAAAAAGGAGAAAAATATACAATATTGATACATCTTGGTAAAATGAATGAATTCCAAACTGCAAAGAAAACCTAAAAAAAGAGGATTCTAACAAAGGAACTCTGAGTTGTTACAGCAAATGCCAAAGAGTTATAAGGCAATGTCTACAATTTTATAAAAGAACTTTATCATAGAATTCTGTAGCAAAGTATTACTACAAAATAAAATCAGTAAGCTACATAGACACTTACTGAAAACAAGGTAATGTTCTAGCAAAATAAAAAAACAAGCAAAAAAAAATGAATTCAAAGGGAAAATCATGTAAGAAGTGATGGTGAAAAAAAGTATACATTAAAACTTTAAATTAGATAGTTGCTGATATTATAACTGTAGAATTTAAAATGATTGTTAAGAAGGAGCTCTTATATGAGTTTTCATATGACTTATATGAAATATGAGTTTGTGAGCCAAAAAAGGCAGCAACATTACAATCAATGAGGAGTTCAAGTTCTACTTGAATTTAACAAGGTATGGGAGAATGGACAGGGACAGTAAGTTTGTTAGAACTCCCGTTATGTAAGATGGTAAGAGTTACACATATGATTGTTTTTGCATTTAAGAGGAAATACTAAATATATATTTTTATAAATGTAAGGTACTCTATCTGACACTATAAAAATAAGATAGAATTGCCCTATCACTCAAAGAAACCAAAGAATGCAAAAAAAATCTTGATCACGATAAGAAAAATTTTGGCAGGAAAGAGCAGTCTGTGATACTGAAACAAGAAAGGAAAAACTGAAAGCAACCTCACCAATGAATACAGAGATAAAAGTTTAAATAAAATTTAAAACATTTTGGGAATGAATTAAAATTAATAATACAATATAATCAATCATAATTTTTATTTCAGATATGCAAAGTCAGCTCAACAGTAGGAGATGTATTAATATATGTTTCTTCCCTAATAGTTTAGAAGATGGAGTCATTTATGTTATCTTCTTTGATTACAAAACTTTTAGCTTTGTACTTTTGCAAAGAAAAACTAGAAAATTATATTAAAATATTTTTCACTATAGCATCAAAACTGTAATCATAAGCTTAAGAAATATGTATAATCTATATGAATAAAACCATAAAACTACATGAAAATAACTTTTAAAAGATGTTAATTAACTGAAGGCAAATATGTTGTTCCTTAATAGAATGAGTCAATATTGTGAAGATAATATTTATTCCAAATTAACATACAAACTCAATGCAAAATTACAATAGGACCTTTTATGAACTTTCTAAATTGATCCTAAAATTTCTTCTGGAAGTGTAAATATTTATAATGACCAAAAAAATTTAGAATTCATAAAGCTATTTAACCTTATGCATAACTGCAAAAACAACTCTAATATTGATTAATAAAGTATGAAACATTGTGCAAAGAGACTATTAATTGGTTATTGAAACATATTATGAGTACTATAGGATAATAGAAAATGATAATGATTTTAATAACATGTGAAAACAAATTGTACTCAATTATGGAAAGTATAAAAATATGAAGTATGAAGGCAAAATACTCAGATGACATGAAAAAAATAGTGTGTTAGAGATGAAGATAACAGTTCTTATTCTTAAAATGTCTCATACAGTTGATGTATCGTTTTTTGATAAAACAAAAATGAAAAAACAGCAAGTGGGGTCATAAATTATTCATGGACTCATAACACATTAATCAACAGTTTATTTGGTTCTGAAGTCATACAGTTTAGAATGCCCTCTTTTCATTAAAAAGAAATAGAGTGATAAACAGTTACCATGAGCTTACCCTCCCTTACAGCCATCCCATGTCTTCAGCCATGAATCATGGTCGCCTCCCCTGTTCTCTAGTGGGTAAGCCGCTGCAGAGCAGATCTCTCACACTTCGGTCTGTATGGAGTCATAGAAACGTAGGTTCTGAAGAAAATGCTGCAGGAATTTATAATGTGATCTTTTATCTAAATGCCTCATGAAGATTTACAAGGATCTGTAAGTCTGTTTTGTGAGGCAAACCATTTAATTTGCGATGGTCCTAATTACATTTTTTTCACATATATTGAACCAAATCTTTGTCTCTGTAATTTCTGTCGATGGTGGTGGCTTTGTTCTTTTGAAACACAGAGAAATATTACTTTGTGTTGCAGTCTTTCAGGTGTTTGAAATCAATTTGACTTTGTTCCTCATCTTCTCATCTCTAGTCCCAACATCCTCAACACCTTACCTACCTTTCTCAGGCAACATGGCCAATCTATCAACATTTTCTTCACCTTCCCTGATGTATACTTTAGATTGACCAATAAAAATCAAATTATGTTCTCTAGATGTAGACCAACCACTTCAGAGACAAGTATAAATGTTATAAATTCTATATACAATGTAGTTTAAAATTATGTTTCCTTTTTTAGAATAGTCTTTGGCTCACAGTGAGCTTGCTGTTTATAAATGCATGTTGATTATTTTTCAAATGAATTACTTAACTTATACTTCATGTGGTCCTGAATTGAGAAAATTATGTTTAAGGCTAAAGGTGAACCTGAAATCTAGCTTTAATACTATTAGTTTTAGCCTATTAAAATAATTTTAAATATTGACTGCCACTCAACATGTTACTTGTTAACTCAGTTAATTCTCTGCAAATTTGAATAGTATGTCATTTATATCTTCTTTCAGTTTGATAAGCAAACTATTGAATCCCACTGCCATATCACTAGAGAAGATCAGGTTGATATGGTAGGCATGGCTGTTTAGCTAGTTACAAATTAGCTAACTGTACTTTTCTCTAGTTCATATTTTATTATCTTGAAAATATCATGAGGCTATATTAAATAATTTTTTCCTGCAGAAAAAATATTTCACCAATAAGAAGTTTTTCTAATTGTTTTTAAAGCAACTTGATTCTTTTCCAAATCAAAAAGTATAGAATCAAAATTTATAAAATGTAAAAAACTGGACCTGCTATGGTTGAAATTTGAGTAAAAGATGGGACACCTACAGTCACACCCTCATTGCTGTAAAGCCCTTCCTAAGTCGTGGCTGCCCAGAACCCTCAGAGGTCCAAGGAAGACATTTTATGACAATTGATTAGCAGGATTTCATCATATCTACAGTCAGCTTCACCACAGAGGAAGTGAAACTGCTTAGGTATGGTATAAACAAGAACAGCACATGCTTGTGCTTTTGAATATCTGAACCCAAATACTCTTATATTTGAAGTACTCCTTAGAATCTCTTTAATAATGTTATTAGATAATAGGACATCTAAGAGAAATGGCTTCAAGCTTACTGACCTATTTTTTCCTTTTATAATAGAGGAATTATAATTAATGCAGAGACCAGATGTTGGTATTTGTTATATCCTCTTACAACTCTCAGCTAAAACACAGATTTCTATTAAAGGATGAAAATGGGAACGGGAAAATAAAACTATAACAAGACCATATGCAGCTGTGTGAGGAGCATTTCCAATAACATGAAATACACATTTCGGTTTAGACCCAGTCCACTCACTGCACCAGAACCGCACGAACAGCTGCATCCCTATGTCTGTTCCTAGCTTTGTCAGTTAAGAATTATGTTGACCAGAAAATCTGGCAGCCAACCAAACCCTGATGCATGAGAGCTTCAGTAGAAGATAGTTTATCCGGGATCCTAACACTAATACATACAAAAGGGATGATCTATTGAAAGTCTTTTTAAAAAATGCCTGCCTATAAAACCACACCATTGTAATAATTGAAGAAAAACTTGGAATAATGTATGATGGCAGGATATAGGCAGACTATAAATAAACACTGAAGCCCAGAATATGCATACTAGACATTTTGTTGTTTTTTTCCTGCTTTTCAGATAATACAGACAAAAGATAAGTAATTTAGTCTTCAATTGATTGGGGCAACCACATTTATTTTTATTAAAACCAGCTTTCTAAAACATGATTTTAAATTTCATTTATTCCTCATCATATTTTATATCTTATTTTCCATGTTTATATGCTAAAACTAATTTTTTATGATTTTTTCTTTGCTGGCATTAAATTAAAATGAAAATAGTATTAAGCTAGAGTAGGTCAAGTCTTTGCCATCCCAGGAAAATGATTTTCCACTGTATAATAGTGTCATGCACCTAGCTCTATTTTTTCCAGCAATCCTTTTTCTAATTTCATTCAGAACTTACAATTTCCAGAACACAACATGATTGAGAGTAGAGAAAGAGCAAGTGTTGCATTATATCTGTATTATGCAGTAACCTCAGGAAAAGTCTTGTATCCTGGTGCTGGGTGAGAAATGAGGACCATTTAAGTAGTATGCACTGGTAGGTGCAGGCTTTTTATGCATTTCTTTTGTACAAAAAGACCTACAGTACTGTCTGACTCTTTACCATAGTTAAATAAGCTGATTAGAAAAAAGTCTTTTGTGGACAGATGACATCTGTCGATCTATCTATCTATCTATCTATCTATCATTTATCTACCTCAACACAACAGAGGATGAACACATTATCCAATACTGAACACATTACCCAAGGCAGGTCTAGATCTAAAAGCAAAAACTCATCAGTACTCAATAGGCTATCTCGATAGGAGTCATACATGTACTCTGTATTCTGTAAAATAAATCATCATTATTAAATAGCATGACATAGGGCTGATGAAAAAGTTTTTCAACATAAAGGTAAAGAAGAATTATATTGAAAATTCAGAGAAAGAATATGCTTCTGAAATAATTTTCTGGAAGAAAAAGTGGAAAATGTTTGAGAATATTTGCTTTAGTCTCCTAATAACATGGCCACTGTAAAATAGAAACAGGCCAGTATTAACTGGTATGTTTTTGGCATGAGAATAACAATTCTCATGTGGGATGACTTTAACAATAAATACATTGTTTTGTGATGTAACCAGAAACACGGAGGCGGAGCAGGTTCTTATGTAGGCTCATTAGAGAGGTCAGCTTGTCATCAGTGCCTCTGTGTCCTTCTAACCTAATTGGGTTGGTTCTTTGTTGTCAGTCTGGCTTACCTCGTGGTCTCAAGATGACTGCAATGGGTTCATGTACCACATCCACACGTATCAATGTGCACATGATATAAAGGAATGACTCTTCCCAAGTATCCTTCTTAAGAGAGAAAAGCGTTGTGCAGAAGCTCCCAGTGAACTTCTCTTCACATTGACCTGAATTGAATTATATAAATGTACCTCAGGCAATTACTGAAATGAAAAATGGAACAACTAAAACTGGCTTAGACAAATTATCTGGGGAGATTATGATATTCATTATAGGGACATACAGAGAGGAAAAGATAGGATGAAATAGTAGGTTATAGAAGGGAACTACCTGAAGTAGAAAAATTAGAATCCACATAAGAAATGGTAAAAAAGCAGGAATAAAGTTGAGAAAGCTTAGTTGGTGATTATGAACTAAAGAAACTCTCAGTATGCTGAATAAAAGGACAAAAATTTTAGAAAGCTAAAAATAAGATGGAAAATGGATAATAGAGACAAAAAGTTTGCTTATTATGATAAAGCAAGGAAAAAATAGATGAAAGTCTAATTAAGGACTTAAGAAAGATCATTTCCATTAGGTGAAAATTGACCTGAGTCTGTAGATTGAGCGACCCACATGTTTGAGGTAATATGAATAGTAAGAGACGCACACTTCTACATAGTTAAATTCCTCAGATATATAGTCAAGGGAGTAAAAAATTATCCCCCAAAAGGGACACAAATTATACTAGTCTTAGAATTTATTGCATGGCACTAAATTGTAAATAGCAATGTAAAATTTTTGGAAGAGAAACCTGTGTTTAAGAACTCTGAAAATGTATCCCTTATTTGCCTTTCCTTGCAATTGAAGATATACCTCACTGGATAACTTAACTTGAGATAAAGTCTTGTATTGAATTTTGTTGAAGTTAAGTGGTGGGAGTGATGATTCATATACCCATCTAAGATGCCATTCAAATGTAAAAACAACAGAATTTTCTTAGCTCCATTAGACATAAGACTCACATATTCTTTCAGGAAAAAAGGCATTCTTTAGTTACTTTAAGAAGCTAATAATAGTAATCTTGTAATATAAAAGGACTTACTGTGAGATTTAAAGCAACTTAATTTATGAACTATAAATATCTATGATAGCATGATTATTCAACCAAATGCAAAATACAAAATTAATGATAGAAAATGATGACATAGTAGAAAAATATAGGGTCCAACACAAATAATGCCCCTTTTTATTACAAAATCCTAAGCATGTAATTCTGTACCAACATCATATTCAAGCACACCATATGACATTTTAGGTGAAATGTTCAAGTTAAAATTGTAAATTATTACACTAATGTTATTACTGTACCAACCACACTCTAGCAGGCCTTACTTCTGCAAGATCCTGTACATAATAGTAAGCTAGATCCATAACTCTCATTAAAAAAAATAAAAACTAGGAAAAAAATAGCAGAGGAATGATAAATTTCTTTAGCAAACAAATGACTCAAAAGTCATAATTTCTTTTTGTCTTTGGAAAAAAGAGAAATACAGATTTAGAAAAATATGAGGAATATTATCACTAGTAAAATTATGATAACTTCCCAAACTACTATGAAATACAATGAAAAATAGACATTACCCCAAATAATTATTTTTAAATTACAACTATATGGAAGCCCATCAAACTAGAATGTATAAAACAAATTAAGAAATATAATACTAAGTATTTTGTAATAGTTATAAATATAAGTGTTGAAAATAACTCTTTGTGTCACTTAGCAGAGCACTTCAAAGGTTACTGTAAGAAGGTAGAGCAAGAATATACCAGAAAAGCAGGAACAGAGAGATTCAATTACTGATATCAGACAAAATATTCAAATAAAAATGTATTAAAGGAGATTAGATAGTGTTTCACATTGCTAATCTTTGCTACTGTAAATAATAAAAATTTAAAGCATCCTATAGAGACATGATGATGAATACAGAGATAGTAAATAACAGAAAAAATACAAATGGCTAATATACATATCAAAACTCTTCTTCCTCACTGAGATTCAAAGGAATGAAAGTAAAAATAACACGATGTTATTTTTTACCTGTAAGCTGCAAAATCCTACATAGTAGTGATAATTCACTTGAGAATTCTATGGGAAGACATTCTCTTATAGGTACCTAAGATCAAATTCCAGAAAGCAGTTAAATAATATTTATAGAGACATTTCATGTATTTTACCTCAAATTATATAAAGTAATAAATGTTAAGACAAATCTGAAAAAGTTGCTAATATTTATAGATAATGATGTTCATTATACTTTATTTTTAGCAGTGAAAAGTTGGGAACAAGTATCACAGGGCTAACTAAATTATATATGTATATAAACACATATATGTAAGATATGATATTATATAATTATCAACAAGACATTTCTGAAGAGTTATCAGTGCATTGCAAAATGTTTGTGATTTAATGTTGAAGTCAAGAAAGCCTCATGAATAATTGCATTGTCAATGTTCTCACAACTATGTAAAATCACATTTAAATCTTTAGGAAGAAAAAATGCCACAGTAGTAATCACGCTTCACTTGAGAGGTAAAATTATAGATGATTTATTTTCTCCTTTCTAAGACCTTTCTGTATTCTCTAAATTATCTTTTCAAATGTGTATTATTTTAATAAAGGAAAATGTTAATAATTGAGAAAAAAGAAAACAATGACTTTTCTTTCACTTCCAATTTCTTTCATTTTTTAGGTGATCTCAAAGACTGTGGTGGTTTTGTAATAAAATCTCAAGTTCTTTCTCTCCCCTCAGATGTCATTTTTCTGAGCCTGGAGGATTATAAAAGCTTTATATTTTCACACTATCACCTCACCTATCTTGGTTTTCAATTTCCTCCTAACCATGTTTGATCTCCTTTCACCACTTTGGAGATTATCCTCCTAGATGGAGAAGATGAAAGCTAAATAAAAGTTAGTTGACTAGTCTTGTTTGCTTTTTGTCATTCGTTAGCATTGTGCTATCATCATTATCAGCAAACGGCCTTCCCTCATCTCCTTCTTGCTCTGAACTTAGCATTTGGTCCACTATTTTGCCTTCAGAAACTGAAACTCACTTTGAATATTCAACCTCCTTATTAGAGATCCAAACCAATCTTCCGATTTATTCTTTAGTTGTATGCCCCTTCTTCCTCCTTGAATCTCCTTCCCATATTCCTTTAAAATGTGAGCCCATAAAAGAGTGTCCTTTACAACTGCAAAGGACAGTATTTGTATTTGTGGCCCTTTAAATCAGGTCGGTCCATTTATCCCTCATGCACCGTTTAGTCCACACACACACACAGGCTGCAGTTGCTCTGTATCTCTCTCTGGATACCTTTTCCCTTTTGCCAGCTGCTTTGGGAGTCATGCTTTTTTCCCTGACTTGGTGTTTGACAATGTTTCACATATTCAAAACCTGCAGTGGCGCAGCTGGTACAGGTGGAGAACTAGAGAGGCTGGGTGCACCTTCAGAGAGAGCAGCCATTACTCATTCACCTCCAACTGTGCCAGGCACCACTGATGCCCATTGTGGCAAAATCCTCTGATTTTAAAAGGATGCTGAAAATCCAGACCCTGTGTTTATGTGTGTGTAGTTACAGATGTGTGTGAAGCAAAAGACAAAATGTTTTGCTTGTTTCCCAATAGTATCCTCTGCTCTGGCCTGGGACTTTTTGTGATCATATGTTAAGAATTTAATTTTTATTGAGCATCAAAATCTATGTGATCCTCAGTCACACCACATGACATAAAATAGCTCTGAAAACCTGAGGTCCCAGGTGTTCAGTCATCATGGGACCTACAGCTTTCTCCCAGCCTTATTGTCTCTACCTCTTCTGCTCCAGAGTCCACTCATTTCTTTATCCTTTAGCTTTGTCGCTTGCCTCTGCCCTCACCTTGCACCTAAGACCTGTTGACAGGATTTTGTTCTTTCATTTTGACATGTGGCCCTTTGTAAGAAAATGGCTTTAAATGACCTTCTTGTGCTTCCTTTTCTTGACTACCCAGGTTCCTATACCAACTCTGGTCCCAGTGCCAGATGACCTGGATGGTATCAGAAATAAATATTCTCTGACAGCTAGTGAAGGGAGATTATCTCCTGAAACTTCATTCACCCATCCTCAGTACATTAGAGAAAGCACCTTCTCTACAATGTCTTCAAAAATAACTTTCCTGAAAGCAAAGGTACATACATTCATTGAATATTTTTATTGTGTACTGTCCTGCATGCTTTACAAGTAGTAGTTCATTCAATTATCACAGGAACCCAATGGATTAAGCACTTTTAAAAATATATATATAATCTTTATTATATTTTTCTATTACCATTTGGATTGAATACTTTTATTTTTCCTATTTACAGAAGAGGAAACAAAATCATAGGGTGAGTTAAGCACATGCCCACAGCTATCCAGTTGGAGTCAGTAGAAGTTGAACCTATTAAGTTTGAATCCCAGAGATATACCCTTAATAACTGCACAACATTATCTCCCTTCTCTCATTGTTACAAACTCAAAGATGACATAATCATTTTATCCCCAGTTTCCCATCACTTCTACTGCAGTCATCAGTTCTCATTGTTCATCAGAATTGAATGCCAATAGCATTTCCTCTCATTGTTGCCTTTATCACCCTCCCTGCCTTTCGAGCAATGAAACTATCAGCAGGGCATGTCAAGAACTTTTTGATGCTCTACCTTTAGCAGAATAAGGCTTCCAGCAGTTATATTGATAGTTGAAGTACTTCATCTTGCCTCAGCACCAATTTCGTGATTTATTGATCATTTACTTTATATCTCAAAGCTCTGAAGAGTGCTTCTAAAACAGCATCAATATATTTTTAAAGCCAGATCATATAAATCCACTTTATAAATTGTAAATTTCCACCCAGGTTAATATTGTGTTTATATATAATGCTACTTCCCTCCCCCTTTACCTCTCAGTCTCTTTGACTAACCTCATAGGCTCAATCAAAACTTAAACTAAAATTTCTATTTTTGTGATTTGAAAATCTTTATTTCTGGGTCCATGATGAGTCCTAATCTGCAAACAAGCAGATGCAAGTGACTCCTCCACATCTCCACCCTCAGGCAGATCAAATGCAACATGTTCATACCTGAACTTGTAACCTTTCCCCCATAACTGCTCCTTCTTTCATCCCAACTTTACCAGCTACCCAGTGGTTCCAGCTAGAAATATTGGCCCCATTTCCCTGCTCATCTTCACAAGAAAACACATTAAAATAGTTTTTGGTAATTATCACACCATTTTCACTTCTCTCAAAGTGTTCTTTGCTTAAGCAAGAATTCTTGCTTAAGCAGAATTCAGTCCTCACCCCTGATACTGAAACTGCAGCAGTGAGCATCACCAACAACTTCCCTGCTGCACCCGATGGTCACTTTTCTGTCCTCGTCTCTCTTTTCTTCTTAGGCACATTTGATGCAATAATTCACTTCTTCTGCCTCTTAGTTTTTATGATGCCACCATCTCCTGGATTTTTTAATCTCATATTGGTTCCTTGTGCTCAGGTTTTTTAGCTGACTCTTCCTTGGTTTGACCTCTAAATATTTAAAGTTCCCAGCACTGAGTCCTTCACTATATTAGTATTTTTATTATGGCTATAAAAAATCCCCACAAACCCAGTGGCTTAAGACAGCATAAATTTATTATCTTATTGTTGAGAAGTCTCACACAGGTCTTCCTGGACCAAAATCAAGGTGTCATCCAGGCTATGCTCCTTTCTGAAAGCTCTCATGGGGAAGCATTGTCTTGTGTATTCCAGCTTCGGGGGAGCTGCCTGTATTCCCACCCATTGACCTCTTCCCATCTTTAAAGCCAGAAATGTCAAATCTCTCTCTAAGCCTACTTTCATAGTCACATCTCTCTCAGACAGCAGCCAAGAAAAGTTTCCCACCTTGAAGGCCCCCTGGCTGTCATGCATTGAGTCTACCTGGATAACCAAGGAAAGTCTTTCCGTTTCATGGTCCTTAACTTAATCGCATCCCCAAAGTCCCTTTTGTGATGTAAGGTAACATTCACAGGTCTATGGGTTAGGAGCTGAAACTCTTTGGGGTCCCGTTATCTGCCTATAACAGTAGCCCTCTTCTCTTTCCTTTGTGAAGGAGATCCCCTGAATTCCACAGTTTTAAATGGCATCTGTGTGGTGCTGACACCCACATTATATCCCCAGCCCTGACTTCTCTGAGATTTCAACTCATATATCCAAATGCTTATTTAATCTGCACTCTTTCCAACCTTTCCTCCACAAATCTTCATTATTCCCCCAAAAGGCACCATTACACTCTCAGATCAAGAACTAAATTTTATGGTCAGATCTGACTTATTTCTTTCTTTTCTCCCCCACTCTACTCATCAGAAGAACCTCTAATATATACCCTAACTTGTTTAATTCACTAGCTCCACTGCTGCGACCCCAGACCAAGCCACAGCATCAGTACCTTTGTAACTCCACTTGCTACTTCTCTCTTGACCCACTAACATGCATTCACCTAGCATTTAATTTTTTCCATGAAAGAATCATAGTGTTTTAAAGTAGTAAATTGGATTATGTTATTTCTCTGTTTAATCCCCTCCAGTAGCTACCCCCCACACTTAGAGTGTGCTATAAAGATTCTCATGACTTACCTGTGACCTCATCTTCTACAACTCTTTGTCTATCACTCAATTTTAACCATACTGCCAGCCTTCAGTTTATCTGAAACCCTCATTTCATAGATCCTCACTTGGTTGGTTGATTGTTGTTAGGTCTGAGCTGGAGGCTTTCCCAGATCACATCATCTAAAGTGCACTTTTTCACTTCCACTCACTTTCTCTATCTCACGACTCTCCTTTAATTCCTTCATAGTACTAGTCACTATCTAAAATTATCTTGCTTATTTATATCAATTTTACTGAAATAAAATTTACATAAAATGAAATACACACATTTTATGTACACAGTTTCATGGTTTTAGACAAATATATACAACTTAAGAGCTACAACCTCAGTTAAGAGGTAGAACAGTTTGATCACCCCAGAAAGCTCACAAATGCAGTCAAGCCCCCACAAACACTCCAGGTTGCCTTTCATCTGATTTCTTATAGCCACTGATCTCATCAGTTTTCTTGTTCTAGAACATCTCTGTCCACCAGAAATATAATGATTACCACTTAGGTAATTTAAAATTTTTTAGTAGTTCATATAGCTTAGTTCCAGAACTCCATATATCTTCATAGCTCTATAGTGTCTGTTTCCCATGGCTTAACATAACATTTTTGGGTTTCTTCCTACTATCAGTAGTTCATTTTTCAAGGGGGGGTAGTATTTTATTTTATGAAAGTACAGAAATTTTTTATTCATTCTTCTACTGATGTATTATTTTCAGATTTTAGCTGTTCTGAGAAAAGCTCCTATGAACCTCATGCACAAATCTTTTTGGACATACATTTTAATTTCTTTTAGGTGATACAGTCAATTAATATTTAACTTTACAAGAAACTGCCCAATTGCTTTCTAAAGTTCTTGGACCATATTCATTGCCTCCAGCTATGTATGAGTTCTAGTTTTCCACATTCTCAGCATTACTTAGCATTTTGTGTGTCTGTTGTTTTAGCCATGCTAGTTGTGTCCTATAGGATTTTTTTTGCATTTTAGTAATGACTAATAATGTTGAGTATCTTTTCAAGTACTTATTCATCATTTATGTATCTTGTATAAAATCTGTTACAACATTTTCCCTTTTTAAAAGTTGTTTACTTCTAATTATCAAATTGTAAAATTTTTAAATATATTCTGTATATGAGTCCCTTGTCATATATATGTCCTGCAAATATTTTCTCCCTTACTGTTGCTTGGTTCTTAATTTTCTTAATAATGTCTTTGGAAGAACAGAGTTTTTAATTTTAATGAAGTTCAACTTACAGTTTTTTTCTTTTATGGTTATTGCTTTTTGTGTCCTTTTTACAAATTTTTTGCTTCCTCATTGTATCAAACTATTTGTCCAATATTCTTTTCTTGTACCTTATGTTCACAGCAGCTCCTTAACTTCTCTTATGATCTCTTTTCATTTTTTTTTCTCTCTTCTATTCCTTATTTATCTGCTCTCTTTGGTCTCTCACCTGTTCTTGTGAAAGTTAGAGCACTTTGTCTGATCTCAGTTTCTACCCTGTTTCTCCTCTTCTTTAAGGTCAGTCAACAGAACATAGGTTAGTAGTGTCAAAACCTCCAAAAGATGTTTACCCTTTTGAAAGACAGAAGGTAGAATGGGAGGAGGGGAGAATTGTATGTTCTTCTACTTTTTTCTCTTTTACCTATTTGCATAAGAAATTGTAATTCCTTTTCAGAAGGGGTAGTGGTTAGAGAGCAGGGGGCACAGGCAGGTGTGAGCAGATGGTGAAAAGCAGGATAATAAAAGGAGATATAGACTACTGCTGGAGAGACATTTACTCCAGATTACAATCAACAACCCCAAGAGAGAAGATGAGAAGTCACCATCTGAAAGCCATCTATGTAATTTGTAGCTTGTTTTTATATACAATTCATTTTGTTCCTGGTAAGAACAGAGTAAACTGACATGTTAAAATTCTTTTTAAAAAGTAGATTGAGGGTACCTCTGGCCAAGATGGAGCTGTAGGTAGATATGCTTCCCTTCCTTATACAACCGAAGGAAGGGTAACAACCAATTTATAATAATAATAAACAACCAGAACTGCCAGAAAATTGAACTGTATGGAAGCCCAACAACCAAGGAGTTAATAAAGAAACGTTCATCCACTATGGTAGGAGGGGTGGAGGAAATACATGGCAAGATGGAGGCTAATGGGAGAAGTGGCGGCTGGCAGGCCAGGTGGTCCCACATTTGTGTGTGGATAAATTGGGAGAAACAACTGGGGAGCAAGATAGACACCACAACCCAGGGTTCCAGTGCAGAAAACTAAAGCCTCAAAAGCTCTGACTGTAAAAATCTGTGCGGGTTACGGGGGCAGGAGAAACTGCCATTCTCACAGGTGAGTCCATTGGAGTGGTCCAAAGGGTCTGATAGCATACAGACCCAAGCCTACCCACCTGGGAATCAGCACCAGGGCAGTACCTGAAAGGGCACAATTTGCTTGTAGGAAGTGGGGCAAGTGAGTGAAAGCAGGGCAAGGGCTGAACAAGTAGCATTGTTCCTTCTCAGACCACTCCCCCATGTACAGTGGCACAATGCAGCAAAGTGGGTTACCCCACCCTGGTGAATACCTAAGGCTCCACCCCTTACAACATAACAGGTGTACCAAGACAAAGAAATATGGCCCAAATGAAAGAACAGATCAAAACCCCAGAAAAAGAACTAAGTGATGAGGAGATACCCAATCTATCAGATGCAGAGCTCAAATTACTAGTAATCAGGATGCTCACAGAAAGGATTGAGTATGGTCACAAAATATAGAAAAATGTGCAGGCTATGAAAAGTGAAAAAAGGAAAATATATAGGGAACCAACAGTGAAGGGAAGGAAACTGGGACTCAAATCAATGATTTGGAACACAAGGAAGACATAAACATTCAACCAGAACAAAATGAAGAAACAAGAAATCAAAAAAATTAGGAGAGGCTTAGGAATCTATGGGACAACTTTAAATTTCCAACATCTGAATCATAGGGATGCCAGAAGGAGAAGGGGGGCAAGAAATTAAAAATTTATTTGAAAAACTAATGAAAGAAAACGGACCCAGTCTGGTGAAGGAAACAGACATATAAGTCCAGGAAGCTCAGAGAGTCCCAAAGAAGCTGGCCCCAAAGAGGAACATACCAAGACACATCATAATTAAATTACCCAAGATTAATGATAAGGAGAGAATCTTAAAAGCAGCAGTAAGAAAGAAGAGTTACCTACAAAGGAGTTCCCATAAGACTATTAACTGATTTCTCAAAATAAACCTTATAGGCAAGAAGGGGCTAGGAAGAAGCATTCCAAGTTATTAAAGGCAAGGACCTACATCCAAGATTACTCTGTCCAGCAAAGCTATCATTTAGAATGGAAGGGCAGATAAAGTGCTTCTCAAATAAGGTCAAGTTCATCATCACCAAACCCTTATTATATGAAATGCTAAAGGACTTATCTAAGAAGAAAAAGAAGATCAAAACTATGTACAGTAAAATGACAACAAACTCACAACTATCAACAACCAAACCTAAAAAAATAAAAATGAACTAATCAAACAATTAGAACAGGAACAGAATCACAGAAATGAAGATCACATGGAGGGTTATCATCAGGGAGGGAGAGAGGGGAGATTGGGGGAAAAGGCACAGGAATAAGAAGCATAATTGGTAGATAAAAAAATAGATGGGGAGGTTAAGAATAGTATAGGAAATAGAGAAGCCAAAGAACTTGTATGTAGGACCCATGGACATGAACTAAGGTGGGTAAATGTGGGTGGGAGGGGGTTGCACTGAGGAAAGAGAGAGAGGGGAGAAAAAAATAGGGCAACTGTAATAGCATAATCAATAAAGTATACTTTAAATTTTTAAAAAATAAAATTACCATTACAGAATGGATGCTTTATGTTTACCCTCATTTTTGACAGGATCTCCAGCTACCCTCCATGTTTCCCCATTTATCTTGTAAAAGCCCCAGAAGTCACCTCACTCATTGGATTCACAAAGCCCAGTCCTCAGGAATATAATGTTTTATGATTTGTTCTATGCTAGCTCTGCCTCTGTTTGGTAATGTCTGTTGCCTTTGAATCCTTTTGAAAGTGTTATCATTACTATTCACACCATTTCCCACTGCAGCCTGCCAAAACAATGCTGTGCCAATGCCGCATTGTTCTGAAGCAGTTCTGTTCTGCCAGAAAGTACTGCTTTGCTACTGATGCACCAGTTCTCCTGATGTGGCAAGATCTGGCTGTATTTCCTGGTAAACTGGGAAAAAGCCCTCATCCTAACCTCTGTGCTATATTATACCCTTGTATATGGGTCCTACAATAGTTTATGATACACTTCTAGTTAAGAAAACAGCTATTTTCATCTGACTTATAGCTTTCTCTCCCCAGACAGGATACCTTTGCAGAGTCTGTGGACCATCATGTCTTTCTTTTTTTCTCCCAGGGGTCAAGGTTGGGAGAGTAAGCTGAGAGCCCCTCTTTCTGTAGGAAGTGTTCTTTGCCAGAGATCAACTCGGCATCAAGGCCTACCCCACCTCCTTCCATTAATGTCAGCCATTGCAGCTCATATTTAACTAAAGTGTTTCAAAAGCTGCATGCATGTCTCATTCTATCACATGGAATCAGTTGCTTCCAATGAATTAATCCCTTTTGTTTTCTTATAATTACTGAGTGAGATGATTTATATCATCTTGGGTAGATATTTGGCTCAGACAAAGTCTACATGATAACTGTAGACCAGGGGTCCCCAATGCCCTGGCCTGTGGCCTGTTAGGAACTGGGTCCACATAGCAGGAGGTGAGCGGCGGGTGAGCCAGCAAAGCTTCACCTGTATTTAGAGCTGCTCCCCATTACTTGCATTACCTACCACCTGAGCTCCATCCACCCTCCCCTTTTCCATGCCATCTGTAGAAAAACTGCATTCCATGAAACTGGTCCCTGGTGCCAAAATTTTGGGGGACCACTGCTGTAGACGACATTCTAGTAATACTGAGTAAAAAGTGCTTATTAAAAAATGATGCCCTCCCTCCCTCCCTCCCTTCCTTCCTTCCTTCCTTCCTTCCTTCCTTCCTTCCTTCCTTCCTTCCTTCCTTCCTTCCTTCCTTCTTACTTTCTCTCTTCTTTGAATAAATTGTTGAAGGCAGCAGAATTCCACATTAGCCTTCTCAGCCATGTGAATGGTTAATATGGGTGCCTCATTATGGAGTCATGCACCACCCTGTGAGTTGTATTTTCTTTGGTTGTTGATGGAAAATTCCCATATGCTGGAATCTGTGGGTCACCAATATTGCCTAAGACAAAGCTAAAGGAAGTTTGTGTTTCTTCTGAAGCTAAATTTGACCCTCTATGATGTGTTTCTCAATCTTCTTTCAATATTACACTTCCCTTCCTGCCCCCACTCTACCAGGATTCGTCTTTGTTTTTTGTTTCCTGATCACCTTTCCCATCTCCTGTGATATTTGAATACAAACCCATACAATTATTTGTTTATAACTGTGGCCCTCCAAACATTGTAACAATTTCATCCCCTCCTAGGAACAAAGTTTTACCCTTGGGACAATATCAATCCCCATGTAGAATGTGGAATGCCTGTTCTGGAGAAAGAATGGTGTGAGTGCTGATGGCTCTGGGAATGCTGAGTATCTTCCTATTTATTTATTTGTTTATTTACTTATGTTTGGGGAGGCAGTTTGATATGTACAACAACTACAGGCTAAGAATCAGGGTGATGGGAGCCCTGGTTCTGCCCTTCCCAGCTGTATGATCTTAGGCAAACAACTTTGAGCCTATTGCATAAACAGTAAAATGCGGGAAAGTACACTTTGTTCATAAGACTGTTTGGGGATTAAACTTTAAAATCCCTGTGCAACTTGTAGCACAATACCTCTCATGTAAGTTTACTTCCCCAGTAATTATTTTAGTTTATATTGGTCAACTGATCCATTTATTACTCTCCATCTTCGTAGAATTGTATTCTTCCTGGATTATTTTACACACTGTCTCTTATAGTCATCTCCAGAAAATGCTGCAGTTTATATAGACACTCTTGAAACAGGTTCATTGTCCTTTCTGGAAATATACATCTGCAGCTCTCCCCACCCAGGTCACATCAGGTAAGAAGTCAAACAGAACACAGGTAGGTTAAGAAAATAGTGCTAAAGGTGTTCATATTTCTTGGGTTTCAAATTATATAATAACCTTTGGGGCTTCCACTAGAAATGTTGGAGTCTGCTCAGTAAAATGCATTTTTAGGCTCCACATAGCAACAGCGATCCTAAGAAAGAAGAATAAAGTTGGAGGAATCATGCTACCTAATATCAAACTATACTATAAGGCCATAGTAATCAAACCAGCAGGACATTGGCATAAAAACAGGCATGTAGATCAATGGAACAGAATAGAAAGATCAGAAATAAATCTACACCTTTTTAATCAATTAATATTTGACAGAAGTAGCAAGCATATACAATGGGCTAAAGATAGTGTATTCAATAAATGATGTTGGGAAAAGTGGACAGATACATGCAAAAAAAATAAAACTAGACCACCTTCATACACCACACACAAGAATAAATTCAAAATGGATTAAAGACTTAAACATTAGACATGAAACCATAAAAATCCTAGAAGAAAACATGGGCAGCACAATCTTGGACATTGCTTGTAGCAAAGTTCTATTGAATATATCTCCCCAGGCAAAGGAAACAGAAAATAAATAAATGGGAATACATCAAACTAAAAAGTTTTTTCACAGCAAACAAAATCATCAACAAAATAAAAAGGCAGCCCACAGAATAGGAGAACATATTTGCTAATATATCTGATGAGGGGTAAATATCCAAGATTTATAAAGAATTTATAAAACTCAACACGAAAAAATCAAACAACTCATTTAAAAAATGGGCAAAGGACCTGAATAGACACTTCTCCAAAGAGGACATACAGAGGGCCAATAGACATATGAAAAGATACTCAGTATCACTAGTCATCAGGGAAATACAAATTAAAACCACAATGAGTTATCATCTCACACCTGTCAGAACAGCTATCATCAATAAATGAAAAAAAAACAAGTTCTGGTGAGAAAGAGGAACCCTTTTGCACTGTTAGTGGGAATGCAGACTGGTGCAGCCACTGTGGAAAGCAGGTTGGAGATATCTCAAAAAATTAAAAATGGCCCAGCTATCCCACTTCTGGGAATATATCCGAAGGAACCCAAAGTACTAATTTAAAAGAACATAAGCACCCTTATATTCATTGCAGCATTATTTAAAATTGCCAAGATATGGAAGCAGCCCAAGTATCCATCAGTAGATGAGTGGATAAAACAACTCTGGGACATTTACTCCATGGGGTAACTGGGCCATAAAAGAGAAAATTAACCTTTGCAACAGTATGGATGGACCTGGAAAAATAAGTGAAATAAGCCAGTCAGAGCAAGACAAATACCATATGAACTCAATCATACGTGGACTCTCTAATGAACAAACTGAACTAACAAGCAAAATGGGGACAGACTCAAAGATGGAGAACAGGGTGACAGCTTGGTGGAGGGGAGGATAGGGGGTAGAGGGATTCAGGAAAAAAGAAAACGGACTCATGGACATGGTAAACACTGTGGTGGTTGCTGGGGAGAGGGAGATTTAAGGAAGCTAAATGGTAATGGAGAAATTGTAACAAAGATTAAATTAAAAAGTAAAATGCATTTTTATACTTTAGTCATTTATGGTATATTTTTATACCTTTTTACACTTCAAATGATTGTTTGAAGTAACTATTCATCAGAGGTTCTTGGGAACTTTTCTTTAAACCTTCTTAATCCTTGCTACTCACACTGTGATCCACAGAGCAGCAGCTCCAGTATCCCCTGGGGGCTTGTTAAAAATGTAGAGTTTCATGTCACACCCAAGAACTACTGAATCAAGATCCTCATTTCAGTCAGATCCCCAGATGATCTGTATGCACAGTCAAGTTTGAGGAGCACTTTGCATAATCATTTTTCTACCTCTAATTGCATCCAATGATTATTAATCTTTTAATAACCCATAATTAATGCTATCTGCAAATATTGTTATTACCTATTAATACCTATTAACACTATTAACTAAGTGCTCCACCCAGCCTTCTTCTGTAAACATAGTATTATTCACTGACCACACCCACAGAGGAATTCTAAACTTTACTGTGTTTATGACTCACCTGAGAAGCCTGCCAAAAATGCAGGAGACTACACAGAGACTAGAATTCATTAGACCTGAAATGGCCTCTAAGCATCTGAATTTCCCATAATCACTTAAGGTTTTCCTTATGCAAGTGATTCATGGACAATAGTTCATAAAAAATGGTATTATACTATAACATTTACAACAAAAGTGTCTCACCCTTTTCTGACTCCTTCTGCCCATTGAAGAGGGTTCTGGTCACTGGGGAGGTATGCGTTAGGTGTGTAGAGAGCCAAGACAACAAATGGGAAGCCAGGTCCCAGGAACACTTTGTGGTCTGCTGCTGCAGTTCTCCTTCTCTCTGTTTGACGTTGTGACCGTGCTCTGGGAAAGACCATGCGAGACTGGCTGTGACTGCAGAAAATGTACTGTGGTGCTTACTAATGAAGGGGAACAATTTTCATTACTTATTTTTTCTTTAATCAGTGAGCACTGCAAAAATCACTGATACTTACTATATTTATAATTCTTGTTATAAGTATGGGGGCAAGGACGAGAAAAGTAAAAACAATCACGCACCTCATGATACTTTTAGAAGTTTAAAGTAATTGTTAACCTAGCAGTAGATACTATTTCACATATGTTGGACAGTAAATAGTTAATTCCTAGCCATAGGATTCTGCTGCTTCTTTCCACTAGAATTAAGGCAACAATTAAAACACGTTACAAGTCTTTCAGAAGTCGATCACAAAGAAGAAAACACAATAACAGAAGTAAAATGTACAATTTTAAAGACAGCAGAGAGTCTTTCTCATTGTGCTTCAGAAACAGATGCTGAATAATCAACACCTTACACAAATTCTCCTGCAAAGACACTAAATGTAATTAGTAGCAGTTGTTACTTGAAGATGAAAATGGATATATAATAGCAAGGGTTGGCAGCACATATTATATTAAAGGATTAAAGAATCCTCTGTCCTCTGTAAATTCAACACTGTAGAAGAGGACTTCATGTTCTGTGGGAGGGTCTATCAGGTAAGACACCTTAATCAGTTGGAATATTTGACATTGAACCCTGTTGGAATTACCTACTGGGGGCAAATATTGCAAATTTGACTTGAGCTGTTAGAGCTTTGGAGAGTCTTAAATAACAGAATCCAGCACCAGGCTTCATCAGAAATTATGGAAATACAAATAACTTTTGAGTGGCCATCTATCTGTCTATCCATCTATCTATCTATCCATCGTAAATGAAGGTGTCTTCATCCAACTTGATTCACGAGGTTATATGAGGTCATTTCTGGGAGCTATTTACAGGTAATGTGGTAGCAAAAAATGAAGGTATGATGACACCACAGGAAACAGTGTAGGGCAGAGTAAAACAGCCGGGAGTCGAGATGGAGCAGGAGGACTATTTAAGGACACACCTAGGAAGGAGACTGACTCTGAGCCCTGAGAAGAGGTTTGTTTCATCATTAGTTGTTAATGGGAAGTGGGTAAAAATATCTTCTGCACCATCCCAGTTCCCATGATCTACCCTCACTAAGAAAGCTGGCTTACTTTTTCAATAAAGAGGTGATTATATAAAAGTACATCCAAGGGACTATTGCTGGGTTCCCTGCTCCTTGTAATGTGACTGGTAAAAATTACACAGTCCAGGGAAGTGACTATATTGACATTTCCTAGGTGCAACACTGTTAAAAATTTTGGACCAGCTTTAAAGAAATTGTCTTTACTTTGGCTAAATGGAGAGACAGTGTTCTTATCTACCAGTGTCCATGTTTTTCTTGTCTGTATCTGCTTCCACAAAGAACAATTATTCACATAAGCCTTTTGGATTTTTAAGACATAATTTACACTTTCCAAGCAACTCTTTATGGCACCAGGTATATTTACAGTAAGAAAAAGAGGGGGGAAATACGCGATGATATCTCTCAGGGCCTCTCCAGCTGCCCTTGAAATCTTAGGTATCAGAGATGCCTAATGGGCCCCTGTAGACCATGCTGACCTGGCTGTATTCAAACTGTGAGGGTGGGAAATCTCCATGAACACATCAGAGTCACACTAATTACAAATATGAACATCTGCTTGATCAATGCACTAGATAAAACAAAGGACTTAAGGAAGCCTGGATAAGAAATTTAAAATTACATTGTTAGACTGGGTTCGTTCAGAAGGTTCTTAGAGTAATCTACTGGGTGAATTTAAGAATAAGAGAGAAGTTAGATTGGGTAGTACTCAAAAGGAAACAGAGCCATGAGAGATTAAGATTCCTAGATAAATGAACACTTTGCTAACTGATACAGAAAGTAGCTTTGCAAAAGTAGATAGAGCATCTTCTACAGTTACTGGACATGTTTCAAAATTGAGAGGCAAAGAGTTCTTTGAATTTTGAGAGAGAGAAAGGGAGAGGACTGTTTAGAGATACGGTTGCAATGGAAGTGTTGGGCAGTAGGAAAGCTTATCTTTCCAACAGGGTGAGAGGGCTCTGGTATATCCACCCACACAGGGATCAGTGTCTTATAGGTAGTATTTTCAAATACAGACATGTTGGAATGCACAACAGTTCAACTGAAGGCATAGAACCTACAGGTGAGAGTAGTTAAACAATTTTAAGATAGAGAAAAGAGAAGCCAAGCTAAGACTGGTATAAATAACTGAGGTTATAAAAGTGCCTATGGCCTATAAAGAAATTGAAAATGAAAATGCTATTACAAATAAGCTGCATTGAAAGGCCATACAGGTTTATTAGGGAATGCAAATAAATGCATGGAGTATTTTACATAATATGAAAATAATGCACACCATTATGTAGATCTGATGTTATTCCCCACAGTCTGTTGGTAGTTTTCTGTAGAGAAAGTCAGCAGTAAATGGTTAACACATTAGTCCTTAGCAAGACCGGACCATTGAAAAAAATAGTGGGTATCTTCTATTAAAATTAAGGAACTAGGCAAAGCTCCAGAATGTTTTCAAGGGAAGGAACTGGGAAGCATAAGCCTTATAAATGACTGCCACCTTACCGGGACAGGAAGCACATTATATCAATTTTTAGTCTCCTCTGTGCCTAGTGCAAAGCACAGTGCATAGTTTTTGTTTGGTTACATAATGATTGTGCATGTGTGTTTGTGTGTGTTGTGAGATGTATCAGCAAAATGATTTCCTGTTAATACTAAATTGAAATATTAGTGTAATATCCTTTAAAATTCTCTATTCCTCCCTGCCCTCCCTGCAAAAAAAAAATCTAAAATGGGAAAAATATAAATAAAAAGAAAGAAAAATAAATTAGAGTAGCAAAAAGACAAGAGAAACCCCATATAAGAATAAGTTTCTGGACAGAAAAAAGTCGCATGAGTAACAGCAGGAGCATTACACACCTCATGAAACATGATCTGGGAAATCGGGGCAAGGGGTTCAGTGTGAACATCGATGTTGGCAACAAGAATTCGTCTGCATGCAGAGATTGTGCTGTCATCAACTGCTGTTGTATTTCAGTCTTTCAATTTTCATCTTTTCCCTTTGTACTTTTCCATTAAACAGCGCATTATAACTAGATCAGTGGGGGAAGGCAGCCAAAAGAGCAGAATTTATATTTCAAAATGAAAGTTGAGAGTTAATAGCCTAGCAGCAAGCACACTGAGCCACATTTCTGGTGTAGATTCCAAGCTTCTACAGATAGTTCAAGTCTAAGCAGTGACCCACCCAAGCCTGATGATTTTCTCGGTGGTCCCAGCTGGCCCCTGCCACAGGAGGCCCAGTAAATGAACTCAGGCTGTAGCTGCTGCTGCTGCTGCTGGGAACACGGAGAAGCAGCGTTTAGGTTTTGTTCTGTGATAGCAGAGGAGGCACTGTATACCCAATTTAGCTTTCAGCATGATTCCATTCGTGGAAGACATGGGTAGGTTTAAATCACATTTTCCTGTTATTAACATTCATAATGCAATCCCTGTTTTAAAATTAAGCATTTTGCTTTAGCATAGATAATTTGTGTTTTCTTGCACAGTGGGGGGTGCGTAGATAACAAATATAGTAGTTAAGGTTGAAATTCCTTGTAATGAGAATGGCTTATGTTTATTAGGTGCTTTCTGTGAGTAAGGCATTAGGTTAAGCCCCTCTCATGCATTATGCTATTTAATCCTAACAAAATTCTAATGAGTTAAATACCATTATAATCCTCATATTAATGAAAGAAATGGAGGTTTATAAATGACTTGCTCTAGTAACACAGCTGAGATTAAATCCAAATCTTATCTGATGCCTAATCCCGTGCTTTTCCCACAGTATATTGGCTCTCCTTCAAATTGTAAAGGAACTAGAGAGACCTAGAATTTGTTACTAGGGTCTCTCTGGGCAGGACATTAATGTCTTAGGTTAATTTACCATGCTTCTTGGAGAATTTAGTGAAGCTAAGACTCCTTTTGTAGAATCCCTTTCTGTTTCTACCTGGAAAAAAAGAGTGGTCTCCGGTAGGGGCTGAACAAATGATCTTCAAGGGTATGTGACTATCCTCCTTACCTCTCAGCATTTGATCTACATTTCAAGGCTCAAGTCAGATGTCCTCTTCCCAGAGTAAACTTTTCCAGAATCACCCTGCAAAGTCAGTATCAGCATTCTTTCCTGCACAGTCCCTACCACACTTTACACATACTATTTCCTTTCTCTTCTGCACATCTCTACAGATTTCTACAGGGCAACGTCTGCATCTTGTCTGTAGCTTCATTTCCAATTCACGGAACCAGTCCGAGGAGAGATTGTAGAACTGAGTTAAATCTTATTTAAAACATTCTGTTTCAATTTCATGTATTTAGCTGTTTTTATTTATGATTTTAAAGTGCCTAAGAGATGAAAAACAAGAAGGAAAGCCAAGTCAATTGATCAATTTTTGTAAAATAATTTGAACCCTGACCAGGTAGATGCCTTTACTCAGGTGAGTCTTTTGTCACATGATTCCCGGGTGATAGTTCTTGAACTCTGAAGGTTCTGTTTAAATTCACAACAGGGTGGAGAGGTACCATGGGCACCAAGCTTGCTGCTGCTGCCGCCGGGCCAGCTGCTCATCTTTCATGTTTGCCAGAATTAATTCAAGCGGTTACTCAAAGATCATCCTCTGTATATTTGAGCACTCAGTTGGATAGGGATCAGAAGACCGAGGTGGTTTTCAGGATAGGGAAACTGCAAAGATAAACATAATGGCAAAAGGCTTTGTTTTCAAATGATTCATTTTCTATTAGAGAAGACATTCAGAATTTTCCTCCCACCTATATTTAGCATTTATTTTGTTCTGTCTTATCACAAAAGCAATGTTTATTTATATAACACTTGATGATTTGCAAAACACTATCACACTCATTGATTGCTTTATTTTGTTTTCAAGATAGGCCTCCAACCAGAATCCTGCTAAAGTTGAAGACCAAACGCACTTTGTTATTTCTTGATTCCAGTTCATGGGAATCAGAGGCAACCAATGGAAGGTCCTATTGAAGGCATAGAGAAGAGGCTGATCTTTTGTTATAGATATTAAAGGCACATGTCCTAGGCTATGCTTCTGTAGTGTAGTAAATCAGTCTCTGCTTCCATTTTTAGTCCTTAGCCTAAGGGGAAAATATCTCTTACCTTAGAAATCAGTGGCTATGAAACACGCCAACTCTTTTTCATGTTAGATCAAGACTTCTCTTTGTGAGCTGTCTTACTGTTGAGATGCTTCACTGCAGACCATTCTTGCACAGTTTTACCCGACTGTCCTAAAAAAAGTGAATAAAGCAGGGAAGAAGATTTTTGTTATAGTTGTTGTTTTGTTTTTAAGAATGAAAAGCAAAAGACAAATAACTTTGAGAACCAGTAAAAAGCTTTTATAGGTAAACGGTATGGTTATTAGCATTTTCTGTTATCATAAAAGCCCCAAATCTATTTCCCTCTAATTGATAAAATTTGCTGGCTTGTGAGAGAAGGGCACATGCTTCAAGGATCAGTTGAGTAAATTTGATTAGGGTCCAAGAGACTGATAGAAGATTAATGTTTACCTTCCTGGGACTAGCTGTGCCAGCTCCCTCCCAAAAAGGAAGCAAAGCTAGACGTAACTCACCGGGCAGGGACAATAAAGATGAGTCCCTCAACCAGTTGGACCCTGAGGCTCACTCACCCTAGTATCAGCACTGTCAATGGGATGATATCCCAGCCAATAATAGTGCAGTCTTAAACTGGAGGGTGGCTCCAGGCCCAGCCAGTTCTCTTTGGAAATGGCAGTTGACTCACCAAGCCTTGGGGATGGGGGTGGGGGTAACATTTTGGAAGAAAACCAGAAAGTTAAGACATATGCTTGCCTCACAAGAATATTCTTTTCCAAAAAAGAAACATGCCATTAGTACAATTACCAACAAAATATTCCCCACCTCCTGAGTCCTAGTAAAGAAGCAGCAGTAATGACAAAGGAAAGGTGGCTCCTCACCTTTCATTAAAAGAGGAACAGCTAAAAGTGAGTATCCAGTTCTTTCAGTTGATTTGTTTTTCTTTCCGAGACTGAGGAAAGTGAAGAGAGTACAAAATGCTATCACTTGAACAGATGGGTAGGTGGGTCACACATTCAGCTCATGAATTATCAGTTGAAAAGTGATAATCAAATTGTTTTCATTTTAAAACATCATTTTCTTTATGAGAAATAATATTCTGAAGATGGTGATCTTTTTCTCTCTCATTAGATTCAGAACAAAGATGCTGATAGAGCATGAGCTATTTGGATGAAAATAAGGGAGTCTTTCTTAGTAAGGAGAGGACACCAAATAACAGAAAAAAATTCTCTCATAGTTTTGAAAAAATAGGCTATATTTTCTATTGGAATGGGCCCAATTACAGTTCTGATTAAACAGTGCTGAAGATTATTTTTTAAAAATTAAGCCCCATAATTCTTTTTAAAATTAATTTCTCTAATTTGAAGGAACTATGTTTCCAAAACGAGGCTCATGTGCCAAACATTTCAAAAGGCCAAAACTCAAAATGTCAGGGTTTGAAGTAAGGAAATATTTACTGATGGGTTAGGCAGCAATCCAGCGTACTGGAGTCTTTTTTTTTTCCTTTTTAAAATTTTTGTTCAAGCATAGTTGTCTCCATTTTCCCACCACCACTTTCCCCTGCCCCACACACACCCACCTCCTACCCTCAGTCCTACCTCCCTTTGGCTTTGTCCATGGGTCCTTTATACATGTTCCTTGATGACCTTTACCCTCCTTTCTCCCATTATCTCTCTACCCCCTCCCTTCTTGTTACTGTCACTTTGTTCTTTATTTCAATGTCTCTGATCCCATTTTGCTTGCTTGTTTGTTTTGTTGATTAACAGTGCCTCAAATCCAGCATGTTCAATGGACTAGGCTAAGGGTTTTTAAGGGGCTGGGGGAATTAAGTATGCAAAAGTGCTGGTGGGGCAAGTTTTAACTGGAGGGTCTTGGAAGTTGGCCATTTATGGTAAAGGGGCATCAACACCAGATCTTCCCTGACAACAGACCCTTGGCTTCTGAAAGGGTAATGGTGTTCAAGTTCCGGTTAAGTCCTGATCCTTTGATTCTGTGGAGGCAGATGAGGCTTTGTTTCCTGGTGCAGCTGGAGACCAAAATTCTCTCCTCCAGGCATGTTTCAGCTGCGTGAATTTTGGTCTTGGTGTGTTGTCTTTGAAAAACAATTTAGCACCTTGTCAAACAGGATAGTACCATTTTGAGTTGGCTCTGCAGTTGCAATTACAAATTCATATGCAGTTGTAAGAAAAAATGCAAAGGTACCACCATTTACCTGTGTCCCCCAGCCTTTCAAAATTATGTCCTAATATCATAACCAAGGTCTTGATATTAATACAGCCAAAATACAAACAGTTTCATCACCACAAGGGTCCCTCTGTTGTACCTTTATAGCCACACACATCAACTTTTCTCCTCCTGTCCCGGACCCCTGTCAATGACAATTTATTATCCATTTCTGAAATTGTATAATTTCAAAAGTGAGTCATACAGTATATGATCTTTTGATATTGACATTTTTCATCCAGCTTAATTCCTGGAGATTCATCCAATTTGAGGTGTGTACCAATTGTTTGCTCCTTTTTTTGCTGAGTGATATTCTGTGGTATGGGTGTGTCATGACGTGTACAACCGTTCATCCCTTGAAGGACATCTGGCTTATTTTCAGTACTTGGCTATTACAAATAAAGTTGTTATGAACATTCATGTATAGCTTTTTATGTGAACATAAGCTTTTATTTCTCTGAGATAAATGTACAGGAGCAAAATTATTGAGTTGTATGGTATTTGAATGTTTAGTTTTATAAGAAACTGCCAAAAAGTTTTTCAGGGTGGCTGTCCCATTTTATATTCCCATCAACAATGTATGAGTGACCCTATATTTGCTGCTGTCACTATTTTTATTTTAGCCATTCTGATGGTTATATAGCGATATCTCATTGGGGTTTTATTCTGCATTCTTTTTAATGGCTAATGAGGTTGAACAAACTTTCAGCTTGTATGAATATCATATGTATATCTTCTTTGGTGAAATGCTTGTTAATGTCTTTTGACTGCTTTCTAACTGGATTATTTTTTTAATGTTGGATTTTGAGAATTCTTTATATGTTCCAGTTACTATTCTTTCAATTATGTAATTTGAAAATATTCTCTCCTAGTGGGTAGCCTGTCTTTTTATCCTCTTAACAAGGATTTTTGGCATACAAATGTTTTGAAATTTTGTTGAGATTTAAATTATCAAATTTTCCTTTTATGATTCAAGACTATGAACTCTTTGCCTAGTCTTAGTTACTGAATATTTTCTATATTTTTTTCTAATAGTTTTATAGTTTAAAATTTTACATTTAAATCTGTGACTCGTTTTGAGTTCATCTTTGTATAGGGTATGAGGCCTTAGTAGGGGTTCATTTTCTGGTCCACTGGTGTCCATTTTTAATACTGTTTATTGAAAATACTGTATTATTTCAATTGAATTATTTTTGTAATTTTGTAAGGCCATAACTTTGAACATCAAAAAAGACCCAAACTTAGCTAAATTTCCTATGCTTACCAAAGTAAGAGTTCATGCTTTGAGAGTGCTAATTCTGTGCCTCGGTATTGTTCCTAGCTCTTTCCTTTACTAATTTAATTGCTTCAGTAACTCACAGTTTATTAACTTGTCTTATAACTCCTTGGGGTAGATATCATTATTCCCATTTCACAGATTGGGCCAGGATTTGAACCTACATAATGTACCACTAGCTATATGCTGTTGATATGCCAGATATAAAGCAAAATATTGAAAATTTTGCCATTTTTGTCACAGTTATCTCAAAGTATTTCAACTAGTGTAGGAATAAAAGACACTCCACAGTCTGTTTTTAGGTTTCCTGGGTTTGATGTCTTCTTCATATTAAAACTCTCATTGTCCATAAAAACACAATGTAAGAGTCAAAAAGCATCTCTTTTACAATTGGGAATTCTCAGTGTAGATACCTTGACCTTTCTGTTGCCTGCAAACCAAACTCTTCCCCATAGGGGCTGAAAAAACACATGAATCCACTGGGGAATCCCCGTGTTATTGTCATTAGCCAGTAACAGAGCTTGCAACTGTTTACTAGAATCAACTGGGTTTTTTTTTTTAAACATTTGTTCTTTCAAGTTGGTTTCCTGGCTTCTTAGAATAAACACAGCAAGTATTCATGGAAAATGAAGGCAGCATGGAAGGAAACAATTCTAGCCATGCTGTCAGAGAAAAATAAAACAGAAGTGGCAATGCAAAATTCTCAACATGGTAAACACTTTGTTTCAAATGCAGGAAGGAAAATGCACTTTTGAAATATAGACAATAGATTATTCAGAAATTTATACTCTTAGTAAACGCAAAAACAGAATACCTTGTTTTACTATAAGACATTTTGGAGTCTTTATTTCAAAAAGCTCCTTTGAAGTTGTGTGATCTGACACAGTTTTAAGAGCCAGCAGGTCTTCAAATGTGAAATCACACTGATTTGAGCTACAGGGAAGCTATTAAACTGAGTTTGAAGAATTCCTTATTATTCTATTTATCTATTCATGAAGTAATTTCTCATGTTCTCCTTTTAAAAAAGAAGCACTGTCCTAAGAATGAGGCTTGTGGTATTTTGACTTATTGAGAACAAGAAAAAGAAATAGAATCTAGTTGGGATGTTTTTGAAGTCCCAATATGAAAACTACCAGTATGATCTGGGAAAATGGTCAATATTTTGCTTAATATTTGGCATACTATAAATAACACAGTTCTCAACAAAGGTCAACAACAGCACAATCAATTGAAATTCTGACTTCCGAACTTAGTTTTGTGACTTTGAACGAATTATTTAACCTGGCTGTTTCCGTTTCCTTATGTGTGAAAGGGGAATAATAATGGAATCTACCTCAAGACTTTATAAGGAAATGTAAGGAGTTATGAGTTACTGAGGCAATTAAATGAGTAAAGGGAAGAGCTAGGAACAGTGCCTAGGCAGGGAATAAACACTCTCCAAGCACGAACTATTACTTTTGTTAGGTGTAAGGAAGCTTAGCTAAATTTGTGACTTTTTTGAGGTCCCAGGATGTTTTAAAGTTGCCGCCTTGATTTTCAAATGTCTCCAAACTAGATCTCCATACATCCTGAGATGTTTCTGTCACTATAATTGGATAGGTTGTGCACATTATACAGCTGAGAGTTGGTTAGAAATTTCAGGGTACTATGTCTGTCTTGATGAAGCTGCCATCAGGTAGAGGTTATGGGGTTTACGGAATGTAACCACATACTTAGTTTCTTGTGAAGTCACATATCAGTGATATAAAATATGGCATGGCACTTTGGGATCTTGAGCCTACTTCCTGCCCCTTTTTTTTCTTTCTTGCTCTCCTCAAACTGTCAGTCTTTCTTCTACACTTCTTTGTTCCTTGTCTTGCTTTTCATTATGTGGAGAATTTATACCATGTATGAAAATAATACTAATACTTAATTAATCTCTAGATTTACCTATATTTATATATAAGAAAAATTCTGAATTATAAATGCATTTATTGTAAGAGTACTTGGTGAAGCAGAAAAAGAGGGTGAACACTGTATTTTACACTTTTTAAAAGGTTCCCAGGACCTTGGCTAGTGTGGCTCAGTGGATTGAGTGCCATCCTGCAAACCAATGGGTCACCAATTCAATTCTCAGTCAGGGCACATACCTGGGTTGCAGGCAAGGTCCCCAGTAGGGGGAGTACAAGAGGCAACCATACATTGATGTTTCTCTCCCTCTCTTCCTGTCTCCTTTCCCCTTTGTCTAAAAATAAATAAAATCTTTTTTAAAAAAGAAAAAAGATTCCCAGAACTATAAATAAAGCAAAGTCAAAGATGTCCTTGTTGGCTTAGGCTGTAGGGAATTTTGGGCATTAGGAAAAGGCCAGCTTTTAAAAAATTAATTTTCTCTGTTTTCCTTCCCTTCAGATGGAAAGACTAGATATTACAGCAAGACATTTAACCATGTAGGTCATTTGTGTTTTGAATTTCATTATAAAAATCAGAAAGGGCAAAAGTAAAGCAGAGTGTAATACATAGAATCATCAGTGTCTCTGAAAGACTTAATTGTGAGACAATTTCAAAATACAGATAATATGCCTTTTTTCATATAATGTACAGTTATAACCTTCCACATGACCTACTTGCTTTGGGAAAGTCTTTTCTTTAGAAGATCTCCTAAGTGATGCTTTTGAAATGTAAACCAAAGTATGTCCTCATCCTGAAGGCATTTTCAGTCACACTCAGAATAAAATCCAAAGCCTTTTCAACGGTCTTACAAGCTCTAAGAGAGTTGCTATCTCCTCATTGTGTCCTTTTCTCTTCTTAGCATCTTCAAATTTACTTATTCACCTGCATGGACTGCTGTTATTCCAAGGTGTCTCCACAGCTTGTTCTTCCATGTCCTTGGTCCTCGGCCACTTTATACAACCGCCCTCTACCCTGATTTCTATCATTTCTTCTTTCGCTTGACTTTTTCTCCTCACTTCTTTCCAAAACCTAACACTAAATATGTTACATATGTATCTTGTTCTTGTTTTTTTATTTGGTTTTATCTTTTCTATTCCTTACTATATGGAAATCCAAGAAGTACAGGGATGTCTACTTTATTAGTAAAGTAATGCATTTCAAACATATAAAATAGATCCTGACACACAGTTGGTCTTAGTAGGTATTTGCTGATGAATGTTTCATAGATGAACAAGTCACCTTTCAACAGAGGCTGAATGGAGCCTGCTATTTCTCTCAACATTTATTAAGAACTATGGACTGAAAGAAGCAGAATAGGCAAGGTCAAGGATTAGACATCTACAATTAATTTTTTTTTAAAAAAAGGGTATTCTTGAAGTTTCCTACTTTGGGGTATAATTATGAGAGAGACCTATAGGTCTACCTAAATTAGTTTATCCACTAATTGAAATTTATATTTCAATTTTGCTATAAGAGACCTTCCAATTACAGTGTCTCAGTCCATAAAACAGTGCCAACATCGATCCAACACAATTTGGCTGGGAGGGAGTTTGGCCCCACACATGCTGGATGGGAACAATTATCTAAGCAGCTTTGAACTTGGTCAGATTTGGTTTTGATTCCAAGCTCTGCCGGTAATTATCCATGTGAACATGATGAAGTTTCTGACCTTTTCTTAACTTTGATTTTCTCTTCATTAATAAATGGGAACACTGTAGGTGTCATATTAGTTTCCTACAGCTGCTGTAACAAATTACTACAAACTTGGTGGTTTTAAAAAAGAAACATATCAATTTTTTCTCACAGTTCTAGAAGCCAGAAGTCCAAAATCTGTATCGCTGGGCTGCAATCAAGGTTTTGGCAGGACCATGCACCCTCCCGAGACTAAGGTAGAATTATTCCTTGTCTTCCAGGTTTTTGTGGCTGTTGGCTTTCTTTCTTTTTTAAAAAAAAATTATTTATTTTTATTTTTTTTATTGTTCAAGTACAGTTGTCTCCATTTTACCCCCACCACTTCCCTTCACCCCAGCCATCCCTGCCTCCCCACCTCAATCCTACCCCCTTTTGGCTTTGTCTATGTGTCCTTTATACATGTTCCTTGACAACCTTACCCCCTTTTCCTTCCACTTCCTCTCTGGTTACTGTCAGTTTGTTCTTAATTTCAGTATCTCTGGTTATATTTTACTCACTTGTTTATTTTGTTGATTAGGTTCCACTTGTAGGTGAGATCATATGGTATTTGTCTTTCACCTCCCAGCTTATTTTACTTAGCATAGTGCTCTCCAGTTCCATCAATGCTGTTGCAAAGGGTAGGAGCTCTTTCTTTCTGCTGCATAGTGTTCCGTTGTGTAAATGTACCGAAGTTTTTTGATCCACCCAGTTATTACTGGGCACTTAGGGTTGCCTCCAGGACTTGGCTATGAACATTAGGGTGCATATGTTCTTTTGAATTGGTGTTTCAGGATTCTTAGGGTATAGTCCCAACAATGGAATTGCTGGGTCAAAGGCAGTTCCATGTTTAGTTTTCTGAGGAAATCCCATACTGTTTTCCACAGTGGCTGCACAAATCTGTATTCCCACCAATAGTGTACTAGGGTTGCTAGAAACCCTAGTTGTTTGTTTATTTGGTAATGATGGCCATTCTGACCAGTGTGAAGTGGTATCTCACTGTGGTCTTAACTTGCATCTCTCTGATGGCTAGTGGTGCTGAGCATCCTTTGATATGTCTCCAGGCCCCCTGTATGTCCTTTTTAGAAAAGTGCCTGTTCAGGTCCTTTGCCCATTTTTTAATTGGATTGTTTATCTTCCTGGAGTGGAGTCATGTGTGTTCTTTATATATTTTCAAAATCAAACCTTTGTCTGAGATATCATTTGCAAATATATTTTCCCATACAGTTGGTTCCCTTTTCATTTTGCTGATGTTTTCTTCAGCTGTGTAGAAGCTTTTTATTTAGATGAAGTCCCATTTGTTTATTCTTTCCTTTATGTCTCTTGGTATAGGGGACATATCAGTGAAAATACTGCTTTGTGGAATATCTGAGATTTTCCTGTCTGTGTTCTCCTCTGGGACTTGTATGGTGTTGCAACTTATATCCAAGTCTTTTTATTCATCTTGAGTTTATTTTTGTGTATGGTGTAAGTTGGTGGTCAAGTTTCATTTTTTTTTAATGTAGCTGCTCAGATCTCCTAACATCATTTATTGAAGTGGCTTATTTTATTGCATTTTATGCTTCTGTCCCCTTTGTCAAATATTAATTGACCATAGAGACGTGGGTTAATTTCTAGTAGCTTACTTCTCAATGGAAACACTGCAAGAAAGAAGGGAATGGCAAGAAATATTTCAAGTAATGCAAAGCCAAGCCTGGCAACCAAGACTAATCTACCCAGTGAGGTTCTTAATTAAAATTGAAGGCCAAATAAGGAGCTTCCTGGACAAAAGAAGGCTCAAAGAATTCACCTCCACCAAACCAGCACTGTAAGATATGCTAAAGTGAATACTTTAAGGAAAGGAAGAAAATGAATGAGAGAGGAACACAGGTACAAAGGAAGTAAAATGACGATGAATAAGTACCTATCAATAATAACTTTAAATGTAAATAGACTAAATGCTCCAATCAAAAGACATAGAGTAGCTGAATAGATAAGTAAACATGACTCACACATATGCTACCTACAGGAGACCCACCTCAGAACAAAAGACCTACACAGACTGAAAATGAAGGGTTGGAAAAAATATTCCAAGCAAATGGACAGGAAAAAAAAAGCCAGGGTTGCAATACTTAATATAAGACAAAATAGTTTTGAAAACAAAGGTCATAAAAAGTGACACAGAAGAACACTTCATAATACTCAAGGGAAGAATCCATCAAGACGACATTAATGTAAATATATATGCACCCAACATAGGAGCACCCAAATATATAAAGAAAATCTTGGAGGACTTCAAGAAAGATATAGACAGCAACACACTTATACTAGGGGATTTTTAACACCCCACTGTCAAAAATGGATAGATCTTCCAAACAAAATATCAACAAGGATATTGCGGTATTGAACAATGCCCTAGATCAAAGGTTCGCTTTCATTTGCTCGTGGCCACATCATCTAGTCTTCACATTCCCTTCTCTTTTCTTATCTCTATAATCTCTCTCTCCTCTCTTATAAAGACAAATGCCTTTAGGGCCTGCCTAGATAATCCAGAATAACCTTGTCACCTCAAGATTTTTAATTAATTAATATATTTATTTACATTATTTATTCTTAGTCGTCCCAACTTTTTCCCCTTTCTCCCCTCCACTAAGCCCACCCCTCACTCCCTCAGTCAACCCCCACTCCATTGTCCATGTCCATGGGTCAATCATGTTTGTTCTTTGACTAATCCGTTCCCCTTCATTCCACCATTCTTAATTTAATTTTATCTTCAAAACCTCTACTTCCAAGTAACTTAACATTTACAGGATCCAGGGATGAGGACATGAATGTTTTAGGGGACCATTTTTCAGCTTACTACAGGTATCCTTTTTGGGTTGATATTAAAATGCATGACATATTTTATGAATTCAATAAACTCCCCTTTTCTTTTCCATTTTGCTCTGTAGAGATCTCTATAACTGTGCTCCACAGCACCACTTTCCCCTGCCCGCATACTAGATAAAACTAGGAAACAGACTCTGCCTGCCCTTGACATCCCTACTGCCTGTTAGTCTTTCCTCCCATTAGCTAGTCAAAAATATTTATGTATGAGTTGCCAAATGCAATTCCCTAGACTTTGAAGGGTTAAAAAAGCAAAGAAAAAGAAACATTTCCTATCCACAAATAGCTTATATTGCAGTGTGAGAGAGGATAGTTAAATTGCCACTTGTAAAGTAAGGAAAAAAGAGTATATGATTCACACAGAAGTTTCTGTAATGCACAGTAAGGTGAAAAAAATTCATAATTGTTATTGAGAGATAGGGGCTAGAGAAAGTATCTTAGAGCCAATGACATTTGAACTGAGTCTTGAAGATAAGAAGGATGTCAATGGGTTAATAATGTTGAAAATTTTTTCCAGATAGGAGGAAGGCACAGCAGAAAGTGTTCTTTTATTTCTCCAGAAAATCAGTATCTTCCTACTTCCCCGTCTGCCCTGAACACTCCCCACAGGTCAGCTCGTCCATACCTGCTTTTTCCTCAGTGTGCCATGTGCGCAAACGTCCTCTTCTCCCAATCTCCTTCTAATTAGCTGCTTTAATATAGGTGTTGAAATAAAAAATAATATAATTAATCGAACTCACTACATAGTGTATGTGGCTAATAGCTCTTAAAATCTCCTAGAACAAAAAAAAAAAGGAATTTCCCAACATGAATAAATTTCTGTTGGGATCACATGCCATGTGTGAAATTATATCCAGAATGTGTGTGCTCCTAAATCACTTATATTAGGGAAGGTTACTCTAAACTAAGAAAATGATAAGCATAGGAAATTTTTCAAATGGTAAAAATACTGAACTAACCAGCAAAATTCTGAGCTATAGAAGACCAGTTCATGATGTTTGTTTATTCTCCATCATGCACATGTTGTAAGGAGAAGAGAATTCTGCCTCCCAATCTCATCCCTACCCCTCCCTCCATAAACAGGAAAGAAAAAAACCTTACTTTTAATTTTCTCTTCACATTTTCTAAGAGGCAACTTGGGAAGCAATGGACAGAAACAAATCACTCCACCATCCCCCTTTTTTTCAACTAATTCAGAATGAATTGGATTTACACAAGCAATAGTGCTTAAGCAAAACCGTTCCTATGGTTACACAGAAGGCTTTCTAAATGTGGCACAAGATGCAGGCAGCCAAAATGACTTGACTGTTTATGTTAAATATGAAGTCTATTCCCTATTGAAATTTAATGATCTACTAGCTGCATTTTAGCAGCTTGCACCCTGATAAAATTAACATTTCAAATGCATTCGGAATGATAAATTGCTTTAGCAATTGGCGAGTATTCACTCATTTTTATTTGATCACATCAGTGACTCAGATGAAAGCATTTCCCCTTGTACTATTACAGTTTGGGTCTACAAATTATCCTCATCTCTGGACCTACAAGTCCCCAAACACGTTTTATTGTTTGTTTGTTTTTGTTTTTGTTTTTGTTTTTCAGGTTAGCTGGTGCCAGATATTAGACCTAACACTTGGTAAGAGAGCTCAGGAAAAAAAAAATTTTAGAGCCATTAGGCAGAATCAACACTGTTTGTGTGGCATCTTTTGAGCCATCTAATAATTCTCAAATATCCAACAAGGTGAAAAGTTTAGACAAGGTGAAGTTCACTCCCCACCTCCTCCTACTTTTCCTGAATGAGAAAGACAATCTGTCTGTTTTGAAAAGCTGACAGGAAATTGGGGCTGAGAAAGATATGTTTACTGTGTATTTTAGCTGACACTGTTCAACTTTGCTATGTAAAGGTGTTCCTTCATGTCTGTTAGTAGGAACCTCCCCTTCAGCAAAAACAGAAAATGGAAACAGCCTACAGGATGACACCCTCATGTATCTATTTATATATTATTTCACTTCAACTAATATTTATTGAGCACCTTATGAGGAACAGGCCTGGTGTAAAAGACTCTGGCAATATAAATAAAACATATAGTCCCTGAACTCAATTAGCACTTTGTGAAGTAGAAGAGATGGGTAAGAAATTATGTTGTGCTAGGTCTTCCTTCTCAATAACTATGTTATTTGCACATCACCATCATTTTCCACTAATGCAATTACACCAAACATAAAAATTTCATTAAATATTTGAGTTTTCAGGGAAGGATTATTGTACACATCTCACTTGGAATAGCTCCAGGACTCAGGCCCCTGAAATCTCTCCCCTGTAAGGTTGGCCACTGGGGACTTCTCCCTTTTCTTTCTTTACAGGGCCGCCCTCCCTAAACAAATTCAGGTTCAGAAAAGATATCTGTTTTTCTATCTAGTACCCAAGTCTTCATTTTGCATAACTAAGAAGCTATGAACCTTAAGATCATGATAGATAAATTCTACAAAGTTCAGCTGTAATACATATTAGACACATATGTGCCTCTAACACATTTAGATCCTTGCAACACAAATTTATCAAAACTTCTCTAGCTTTAGCTTGTTAGAGGCAAAATATTTAACTCTAAATAGAAAATTAGACAAGCTGGACATTTAATAATAGTTTAATTATAATTTATCTCTTGAGATGAATGTACTTAACAGATCTGACACTTGAGAATTTCAGTCTGTTTGAGGAAATTTATTTTGAATTGGCAAGTAGAAATACATTCATCATGTATTGATTCCCTTGTCAAGTTAATTCCCAAACTTAAGTTACCCCTTAGTACTCTAATTAGTTACTCATTATGATCGTTATTAATATTTTTGCTGAAAATTTTAGTATATTTCTCCCCATAGAACATTCATTGAGAGGATGAGATACAAATTTGTCCTTTCATTTTTTAAAAAATAGCTTTAAGAATCTATTCTTTCAGAATAAGTTTTAAGGGACTAGTATCTGGAATATGAGAAGCTTAATGGAATTCATGTTTATTGGTATATTTTACAGATGATGTCCTGAAATCTGATACTGAGATGAGTTTCAAAGGTGGTTCCCCACCTTAATGACAAAATCATAACAATTAAGTAAAGTTCAAGGGAATTATATAGGTTGGGACATATTTTAAGAGGAATCCTGCCCTGCCTCCATTCCTCTAAGATTATGGAGGTTCCTAGGAAGGCCCTGAAAGTTTGGTAGGTGTAGGGGTTCAAAATGAGTCTCCTGAGGACATGCCACCCTATCCTGTGGATTATTTTGAACTAAAAACGATTGAGACCGAAAAGGCCCAGGAAGATCTTTTTTACTGCCCCCTTTACTGCCTACACATGCTTAGATAAAGGGCTTGGTCCAGGAGGAGGACTATCATCAGTGATATCTACGAAGAATATGGCATTGGTGTGCTAGCGGGAAGCTAGCAGGGCTTGGAGACCAAAGTCCTTTCTGCATCCAGTTGTCTCTGCACAACATAGCGAACATTTGATTTTCCATCTCCATGAGAATTGCCTTCTTCCCCATTGAAAACTCCTAATCCTTCTCCTTAGTTCAGATTGGCATATAGGCTCCCATTGCCTGACTGCTTATGGACCCCCGTGTTCTTACGGAGACCCTTACATACTAAATGAAGTTTTTCTCTCCTCTTAATCTGTCTCATGTCAATTTAATTCTTAGACCAGGCAAAAAAAAAAAATCTAGAAGGGAAAAGGAAATTTTTTCTCCTCAATGTAGGTGAAGTACTGAAGAGTCTCCCAAATTCCAGGGGAGATTTTAGTTCAATTGTTCACTGAATTGGTACAATTAAGAACAATTTATAGATCAAGAGTTGAGCTAAATGCAAGTTACTTTTTCCTCAGAGAATGGGTCTTCATACAGAACTCCATAATGGTAGATAGAGCTTAAATATAAAACTAGGAAGTTATATGTTCAATCTGTAGGAAAGATTTATGTGTGAGATGGACACTGAGAACTTTTTTAGTAGAAAAGTGCAATTATCAAACTTGATATTGGACAGATTGGGAGATTACAGAGGACATCATAAACTTGAAAACACAGGGTCATAAACATGGGCGCTGTGCCAGGTCAGTCAGCTGCATGGTTTCCTCTGCAGGATGCAGATCATTTCTATCCAACTGAATGCTCCAAAGAGCATAGGTCTATTAAAAAACTGTTCTTCCAAAAAATGATGAATTATTTTTCTATCCTAAATTCACTCTTTCAAATTCAAAGATGAACATACATTATAGTGTATCTTGGAAGACATATATGCTCTTTTGATCTTTGTTCTTTTTTCCCTTGTTAGAGAGAGGGGAAGAGAGAGAGAGAGAGAGACAGAGAGAGAGAGACAGAGAGAGGGAGAGAAATGATAGCAATGAGTGCCAGGTGGATTTTTAAAGATTGCTTCTAAAATATTGATGCCTCAAGTATATGCAATAGGAACTTTATTGAATAATTGTTTCCAATATGAAATTTAGGGGATTTAAATAATATGTTCATGGGGTAGAAACAGTTAATTTTCTCAAGCTGGTCTCCAGAGTTCACATCAACAATCCACGCGTAACATAATGTAAGATGTATTTAAATACCCAAAAGTAATTTCATCAGGCAATGAACCACAGTGTCTTTCGAGTTTGTTCTTACTCAGAACACACTCATCAGTTCACTTGGCATACATCACTTTTATTTTGTATCAGATACTCATTGTCTGAAGTAATAATGGATAAGTGATCCAGAGAACAGGGCATTGCTTTGAACTGCTGACACACTGCAGAACGCTTGCATTGTGCAGTATTGTACTGCCAGCCAAAATACCATATTTAGCTCAGAGATCTTTACAGAAAACATGCCATTGCTCCCACATTTTTGCATAATAGGTATTCTATAGTGAGTGATTAAAAATGGAAGTCTTTCTTATTTTGTTCAATAGGATGAAAAATAGTATATGATGTATTTAATTTTAATCATGTCATTACAGACACATTTTCCATGAACTATGTTTGAAAGCCTTCTTCTAATTTCTTTAATGTAAAATATATTGAACTAATAACTAATTTGAGACAAAAAATGAGAGTTTTACATTTTTATGTGACTTGTTTGAGATGTAAACTTACATTATATAAAATTAATTTTTTACATAATGTCACCAAAGTGCCACTAATTAAGTGATAAAGAATAGAGTCCAAGAAGCATCTTCTATTTTGCTGGTTAAGCAAGATTCTGGACATGTAATTATTTTTAAATTCATCCACATTCTACACAAGAACACAGCCCAGGAGATATCTGTCTATAACATGGAGCCATTTGAATGAATATTGGGACAAGGTGGACATAGTTTACTGAAAAAAAAACTGTTATGGCATTTCTTTCTTATTGCTACCCAGAGGCAAAAATACATATGTTTTGGAGGCTGGAAAAAAATGTGTGTGTGTGTGTGTGTGTGTGTGTGTGTGTGTGAGAGAGAGAGAGAGAGATTTTAAAAGGATTCCTATATTCATCTCTTAAAAATGATAGCCATTATATTTTGGCTACTAATTAAATGGAGTCTTCAGTTCAGGGTATGTTTTGGTTAACTGACTTTGCAAGTCACCAGATAGTGAGAATTTCATTGGCCTATTTTGTGAGTGTGAAACCAGAGACCATGACTAGCATGGAGTGGTGTGTGTTCTTTCTTTGCACATGGTGAGACACGACCTACTGGTTTTCTCTGCTGCTTTACTACATGTGATATAGAGACCGTGTCTGTATCTTCGATGATGTAGGAACTTGAATTTCTGCAGGGTAATAACTGTATGCAGTAGCCTCGAACCAAGCCATCCTTTCCAAATTAACAAGCAGGCCCTGGAAATGAGAGGAACAGGGAAACAAGCCAAGTTCCAAGTGCTGTGCTGAGTGGATGAAATGAAAGAGGATGTGTGGTGTTGGAAAATTGTCTGGGCAGCTGAAAATATCAGCCTCTAGACTTCAAGTTTATGGGAGTTATGTAAAATGCATGCTAAACCTTATGGCTTTATACTTTCTTTAAGTAAATATTAGTATTGTAATTTGCCTTTTCACCATAAAGACTGAATGTGTCTGTTATCCCAATGTGGCTTATTGGAAGTTCCTTCTAGTTGAGTTATACATAGTAGATGCTTTTCATAATTTTACTTATAAGAGGTCATAAACATCCTCCATTACTGCTTTGAAATTCCCTGAATATCTTCTAGAAAAATACTGTCATTTAGGTTTCGACAATACAAACTCATTTCTTGACCTGTGACAATACTTATAATTTTAGTTGGATATTTTGCTGCATGGTAACACAAAATGAATATATTTCATTAACTTCAGTGTTGACAATGTTGGCATGTTTGGTGGTATTTCCCTCTGAGGTTCACTTACTTTCAGCACTCAGTAGCTACTATCTTCCTCTGTGGTAAATAAAATTCTACCAGCCCTCATATTAGAAGAGAATGACAATTGCCTTCCCGTCACAAGAGAATACTTACTTGTTTCTCCATTAGTGTGAATAGATTTGCATTGATCCTTTTGTACCCTCTTACTGTGTCTCCCTTGTGATCGAAGGCACTGCTTCTGAAATGTCGACTGGGGCAAATGAAGCGGTGTGGATTCTGAGTGCTACTACATCCTCTGCTAGAAAGGGATCACACTCTGATACTATCTTGTTATCTTGATAGATCACTTAACCAGTTGAGCCTCAGTTTTCTTCTGTGAGCTGAGTAAATTGAAATAGATTATTCCATGTTCATATAGAACTTTTTAAAATGTACATGGCCCATGTTCTCATCCATATTCCCTCAAAAATTTTATTAAGAAAATCATTATATATACATAAATTAATAAGTAAGACAATGATCAGTTTTATACCCCTCACCTAGATTAAAAACTTCAGATTTTTCCATATTCTCTTTATTTTTATGAACCATTTGAAAATAATTTCCAGACATCATGATGCTTTGCTCTTAAATGTTTCAGCGTGAATCTTCTAAGAATAAAGACATTGTTCAATGTAACTGTAATACCTTTATCACAATTTAAAGATGTAACAATAATTATCTAATAGCTTCTCTTCTCTAAGTTATATTCAAATGTCCTCATTTGTATGAAAATTGCATTTTGTAGTTCTGTTTTCCGCATTCCCACTTAGGATCTGATTGTTTCTTGCATTACATGCAGTTGTTATTCAAGGCAACGTAGAGTGTGATAAATTGCATGGGCTTTCAAATGATGGCAATTTTTCATTCAAGACCAGTTGTTTGAGAAAATACATAATGGCAAAAATGAATGAATGAGTGAGTAAGAATACCTAGTCCATGGTAGTTATTTAACATTTCCTTGCCGAATACATGAATTTAGCAATGTTTTTAGTTGACATTGCATTTTACTAAGCACAAATGCATCTGAATGTATTGAATGTATTTGTAAAAAAGTAAGATTTTTCTGTGTGAAAGGCACTTTTAAATTTAGTCCACAGATTCTAAAAATACCTAATGTGCACTGAGTATTAATTCATTTAATCTATCCAACAAGATCATGCAGTACCATTTGTATAGATGAGAAGACTGGTCAAATTAAGTATTTTTCTAGAGATTTCAGAATTAGTAAAAGATACAATTTATATATAACCTTGAGCTTACACTATAGTGCCTTGCAGGACAATACTTGCTGCATGGGGGGAGATCACCTGCCCCTTGGAATTTCTCCTCAGCCCCATCCAGCAGACAGGCAGGCAGCTGTCTCTCTGCTCAGTTATCCCATCAGAAGCATTACCAAACACTCTGCCTAGTTATTGCTGTGGCCTTAAGGGAACTCATTGTCCATGAGAAAGTCTTTTGAAATACAAAGGATCAGTGCAAAGATTTTTTTGTTGTTGTTGTTGTTCAGACAAAGCTCTGAGCAAGGTCATGTCTGTTTCCTGAATGGACGAGGTTAGGATAGGAAAACTGGAGAGTTTCCCAGCTCAAAGAGAGCCAAGTTTTCACTGTGTCATTTCATTATTCTCTTTGAAGTAAATTTCCAGAAAATAAGACACACCCAAATCCAAACTTAAGGTCAAAACATATCCTAAAGCCAACGAGGACTGATTCTGGGAGTTGGTCACCATTTTGAATTGGCCGTCCTTTTGTTCCCTTCATCAGTGAAAATAATCATCCTGTATCTTCAGAAAGTACAAATGAATCTAACCCAGGCCTATCCCTGGAAAGGATCCCTAACAGTAGAGGGCATAAATCAGAAAAAGGAAGACATCAACTTTACTGAATGCCTTATCCCAACACAGCTGCAGGGCTCAGTTTGACCTGTTTCATCAACCTGCCAGTACAGACAATCCCTTATTTTCATGGCTTCATTTCCCATAAAGTGAAGTTTTATTATTGGTTTTGTAAATAAGTTGTCCACTAACTTGAAATAGATAGAGCCAAACTCTCACAGAGAAAATCCTTCCTAAAACTCAGAGTAGATGGATTACAAAATATATAGCTCCAGAAAAATGCCTGGCCAGCAGCGGGCCTCCTTTGTGAGATTAACTTCAAATCTGCTAGCACATGAAAAAAAAACACACGAATGAACTAAATTAAATGTCAACAAAAAGTCAAAATGAATCATAAAACTGATCCATGACTTGTTTTCATGGATATAAAAACACTGTGTATGAGACATGTATTTCTAGATGTCTTCTGGACTAAACTCAAGGAGAAGACGTCATATGAAGTTTGACCACAGATGCAATGTGGAATCAGCCCCACAACTTTCCATGTCACCCAGTTTGTAAGTGCCCTAAATGCCTCTCATTCTGGGCACTTGATAAATACTAAACAAGGGTGGCAATTTTCTTTCCTGCCTACCAGGTGTCATTATTTCTGTGAAGTCTCTGAGCTAGTGAGCACATAGAAAAACACAACTCACCACAACTTGAAATACACCTTTTGTTCTACCACCTCCTCTTTTTTGTGTGGTTTAAATTGCTGTTACCTATTGGAAATCTAAGAATATTCTCTCAGTTACCACTTGTTAAACTTTAACCTTTCCTCTCCCAAATGCCAAGGAGTTCGAGCAAATCTAATCAGCATATTTTATTTTGCCCTTTTCAGTAAGCTGTTTGGTGATGTTGATTTGCTGCAAATATAAGTTAAAAAAAAAAGAATGGAAATCCACTAGCTTTTGAACATGTCTCAGTTCCTTAGGGAAAACAGCATTTTATGTCACTGCTTGTCAGGGTGTTTCAATAGCTGCTTTCCCCATTTTGGAGGTCCTATGGGAGAGTTCACTTGTACCTTTCACATGTCTTTCATTTATTACAATACAAAATGAATACAAGTTACTCACGTCCCACAGCTTGGCACTGAGCCTCCTTTCATGCTACTGAGCAGCCGTCTCTGTCACTACACACCCTGATCTAAGTCTTACGGCTCAAAACATTCACTTGGCTTCCAGTTTTTTCTGCATGCATTTTCTTCCTGCCTCATAGGCTTTTCCTTTTCAGCCCCCTTTAGTGGCGCCTCCTTCTCCCTCTGTCCTTTAACTGTCAGAGTTGTTTATGTTCAATTCCCCATCTTCTCTTCACTAGGGAAATTCCATCCTTGGGAGAACTCATTCTCACGGCATTACGTATGGCAACACTGCCAATTCTCAAGTTTTTATCTGTAGTTTGGGGCTCTGACCTTCAGATTATTATGTCCAATGTTTTTAATTTTTTTTTAAGTTAAATGTATGGGGGTGACATTGGTTAATAAAATTATATCATTTTCAGGTGTAGTTTTATAACACATCATCTGTATATTGCATTGTGCATTTATCACCTAAAGTCAGATCTCCTTCTGTCAACGTGAAATTTGACCCATTTCACCCTTTGCTGCCTCCCCACTCTCGTAACCACCATGCTGTAGTCTGTGTCTACAAGTTTTGTCTGTTTGTTTGTTCATTAGTTACCCAAAATTTGACTTAGTACCTGTAAGGTTTTAGAAACTATTATGAAAAACAAGAACTCTTTTGATACCTGCTCCAAAAGTAGAGTTTCTCTAGACTTCCTACTTTAATACGATGTACTAACACTGGTCAAACTGTATCATATGGGAATTCTTGATTCCTTTTTCCCTGTATATTCCATATATAGTACAAGTCCTGCCATCTTTTCTGCTAAAATATATCCTGAAATTGTCCTTCGGTGTCCACTGATGTGCCCCTCACCCAAACTACCACCATCTCTTCCCATAGACTGCTTGCTGAAACAACCCTCTTTTCCCTCTGTAGTCTATACTTTACAGACAACAAAATGATTTAAAAAATAAATGTGCATAAGATGATGTAATTTCCTGGTCAAAACCCTAAAATAGTTTCCCATTAGAAGTCAAGAAAAATACAACCTCCTGACCATAGCCAACTCTGTATGGTCTATCACCTGTGCGGGAGAAATATGCTGTGATGGTAATAGTAGAGACCTCTGCTATGGTCAATGTCATGGTCAGCAAGCCGCTCCCTCACCCTTTAATTCCCAGGTTACACAGAGTGAGAGCTGACTAAGAGTTTTAGCCAATAAAACAAGGTCGTGGATATTTGTAGCATGTATACCTATTGTGATGTGATAGGCAAACTGGGAGTTAGGCAGGGGATAGAGGAAAAATATTTTGGGGGTCTGACATATATTCTGCAATATCAGTTATTGAAAGTGTTGCATCTCAATGTTATTAATAGCACTTACAATTTTCCAATTCCATAAATTTAGATGGAACAATTTAATTGCTTCTTAGTTTTGCTTTTATATTATGGCAAGGGGTTTCCATGAATACCTGTTTAGATCATTTGCATTGTAATAGTCATTTTAATCAAAGAGTTATTACTTACATTAATTGAAAGCTTACAAATAAGGAAATTGAGGCTTAGGGACCTTGAATAACTTTCCCAATTTCGTATAACCATTAAATATCAGAACTGTAATTAAAGCTGGGTCTGTCTGATCAAAATCTGTGCCTTGGATAATCTTGGATAATCTGCCTAGACTCAGTGCTAGCAGTCCACCTTGCTACACACTGGACACATTGTCCAGTATGTCCTACACCAGAAGCCAGGAGTACCAGAAGCCCTACCCTCCGGGAGGAGTCCCATCTGGTTGCCAAACTTGAATCCTAAGGGTAAGGAGGGGTTATATATAGTCAGAAATGCTGAGACTGTACCCCTTGGTCTGGGGGGTAAATATTCTGGTCTGGATGTTGATATGGGTATCAAGCCAAAGCCTCCCATCTACCCCATCAGCATTAGTCCGCTCTGCCTGCTGGGACACCTGACTGCTTCTTCCTTCTATATCCACCTCCAATCTCTGAAAATTGATCCTAACCCAGAGCTGTGGAACTTCAGTTACCTGACACTTTTGCCTAGCTCATGATAGTAATTTTTCTTGGTAGTGGTTACTTAATGTAATATCATACCAATGATTATGTACCGACTTCCCTTACCTCTAGCTTAGACACCTACTGGTTGCTAGTAATTAATTAGCCCTTCTAAAACCAAACACCACCCTATCCTACTCTATCAGGATCCCAGTATGCCTGGGGTTCCCCACATTCTCGAATACTGATTGGCCCTGGCAAGACCCATGTCTCTGAGACTGGTTTGTGGGCAAGAGGAGTTAGAGAAGGATGGGTTCTTAGTTACGATTTACAGTTAACTTGCCCCAGGAAACAGGCAAATCTCACTCTTTTTGATGACTCAGGTCGACAAAAGATCCCAAAACATGAAAGGGTTTGACAATCCAGTTAAAGGTGAGTTCTGATTTCTGGATCAGATATACTTCAAATAATGTTTATGCTATCTGTAGATCATGCTCAGGAAACTGAGTTAGGAAGAACCCTGCTTCCTTCCATTGCTTGGCTAATAAATAGGACACAAAAGGAAATCCTGATATAGAACTATTTCTGTCCCAGAGAGGCATAGAATCCTCAGTGGAAAATGGAACAGACTTTTCCATTTTTCATTCTCTCTTCCTTTCATCCTTTAGCAGAGTTTTTGTTTTATTTTGTTTTGTTTAATGGCCAGTCTTTTGTGTCATAGTGTGATCCATGGAAGGCCATCAGGTTACTTCTGCTCACCATTGTATCCATTGCTGGATACAAAGAATGTGCTCAATCATTGTCAGTTACTGGAAACAATGAATAACTGAATGTTTGAAAGAACAAAGGACCCTCAGATAAGCAGATAAACTACATTGAAGATAATACAGGTTTCAACTAGCTTCCCAGAAACTGGATGAGATACCCTGAAATCTACACTCTCATTGTAGGAGTCACAATTATAATGATAAGCAAGTGAACGCTGCTCTGCATATGCATATTGCCCTTTTTAAATGACAACTGTAAAATGTCTTGCTAAAATCCTTAAAGCTCAGAAATAGTTACATTTGAGGTCTATGCCAACAGAATGGATATATTTAATACACTGCTAGCTAAGAGCTGTCTAAAAATTCCCTCCCCCACCACCCTTCTCTCTACTCATTTGTAAGGAAAGACCTAGGCACTGTGGTGCAAAATTCTACTATAATATCACTCCTGGAATTACCTGGCTTTGGTGCACTTGTACATAACAGTTCTAATGTAACAGCAAGAATTTTTTCCCTCCTGTTTATTTCTCTGAAGCTGTAATAAGCAATCCTGTGTGACATCGCCTGTGGAGCGGTTGCCAGGCAGCAGCAAGAGATCTGCAGCAGGAGGTGGGAGAGCTGCGGGGAGAGGAGAGGAAAGCGGCAGAGAAGGTGGGAGGAGGGCTGAGCAAGTGGGTGCTGGGTTCTGAAACTGCTGAGCCAGAATTCTGCCTCCTTGTCATCCTTCATGTTCCAGGCACATAATGAGCCAATAAGCTGAACCTTAGAAGGGAAATAAAGATGGAAAAGAAACAGTTGAATGTTGTCATTAAATAGGGTGTCAGAAATATTTCTTATTTTGTGAAGAAAAGGTTTCAGATCTTTTTTCTTTCTGCTGAACTTTGCTTCTTGGAAAATGCAGCTCTACAAATATCATAAAAGGGCCAGCTTCTCAGTGTGCCTGCTTTGCTCTAAAGCAACAAATAATTAGCACATAATATCTTGCAGCACTCTGCATGGGGAACATACACATTTTAACTTGAAAGGCTTCAGCTTCTCTCATTGTGTGGAAAAGTAAAACACAGAGAAATGGTACTTAACCCTTGAGGGAAGATGCAGGATTGAGAGGCATCTTTGTACCTGAGAGACAGGAGGTCACTCAAGGTGTTTCTGAAAGCTGGCCTTCTCAGTGTGAGACTTTCTGCAGTTTTCAAATTTGGGAGCTGCAGCTAAATCCCATCTTCTGGCTTTGTAAGGATCTTTCTCTAATGAGATGAAAATGGTTGGACTGGGATCCTAGCATCAGGGGTGGGGGCAGATGGCACAGAGGTCCCTCCATGCTGGTCTGGATGTCCCCCAGCACAATGCATCTTGCCTTTTGCCAGCCTTCCAAGCTGTCTGTGACTAGTTGGACACTCTCCAGTGGTAACAGACAATGATTTTTATTTAGATGTTTGATTATTCTTGTTAATCAAATAGAACCAGAACAGAAGGTTTGTTCAAAACAAACAATGTATTTACAGATAGCTTTGTTTGGTGGATGCACATTTTCAGGTTCTGAAGTTGCTAGTCATTTTTCTCAGAAGACGCAATCCCGCCATCTGGGAGAGAAAATGGGACAAATCATGTTAAAATGGCAAGATGATCAGAAAGAAATTGGAATTAATGTAATGTTGACCAAGTTTCTTTTTTCACTTTAGCAGAGTAAACTGGGGAGTAGGAGAAAGAATATAAAGTAAGGAAGATTAATTCTGAAAATTGTGGGGAGTAACAGATGGGTTCCCTCTTTCATTCCTCATCCCATACTTCTCCTATTCGGTGGCTTGGTTTTTTAGTCCCAACTAAGGTCATGAATGAATCAATAAGGATAATCAATGATTTCCTGTACACTGTAGGAGGATGATGGCATGTCAGGAGAAAAATATTCTTTAGCATAAGCATAAATGACACAAAGAGATGAGAAAGAGATTCAGATATGGGATTAATCAGAGAGATGAAATGACTGAAAACAAGTGAGCAAACCAAATCCACCAAGAAGCAGGGCTAGAGGCAGGGACAATCTTATTCTGCTGGTTTCAGAAGGCTAACACTTTTTCCTAAGGAACTGGAAAATATTTACAGACACTTGACAGTTCTCTGGGTAGCACAGTTGGAGTATGGACAGTCCGGCTCCCTGGAATGTCCCATGATTGAGGTGTTGTCTGTACAGCTCAGCGGGAGAAACTAATCAGCAGAGTTGCTGGTTTGCCCGACCACACTGTTAACAACAGTTTCCAGAGAGCCTCCCTGGAAACTGGAGATGAAATAGCACACGATTTCATGTGAAATTGCATTTTTAATAAAAGCAAAAGGGAAAAATACTCTTGGGTCAATTTCATAGTTGTGCCGCAATGAACATTTCTACCCAAAGTCCATAATCATTCTTCTTCTTTCATGCTTTCTAAACTTTATCTTTTAACTTTTATTTTTATCAAAGTGATACATGAATTACAAAATGTTAATAAGACTTTTTCTAGTCTCACTTGATAGCCCCAAATTTATAACAATGGATAATAAAACCCCTAAATGCTATAGATCACTTATACAGAACTTGTTAAGATGTGGTCAAAACACAGTACTGTGGCCCTTATACCACCATCTAGCTCCAGCCTAGCTACCAGGGACTGTGCAGGGAAGGAAAGGCCATTTTGTAACAGAGTGGGCTGCCGAGTGAATGTGCTAATGTTGGCCCTTTGTTTTCTCATTCTTTATCTAAACCATATCGAAGGGTTCCCTGAGATGTAAGTCACTATAGGAATAGGACATGATGAGAGAATTCTTGGGGGAAACTGACTTGTGTCTCCTGGAGTTTGGGAAGCCATGGGCTTGAAGAGTAGCAGCATTTAGCATCATCCTGGATCATGAAGGAAGTAATCCAAGAGGATGGGAAATATAAATTACTGACCTTCTACTAGTAAGACAATGGTTCTATCAACTGAAAGTCAAAGTGAAACATATTTGATGGGTTTAACTCAGTTGAAACAGACTAAACACACTGCATTTTCTGCATGCCTGCTGAGCTTAAGGAAGGATGAAGGAGTGGAAAAGGAGATCAAACATAGCCCCTTCACAAACACACCTGTGTATAGCACTTACAATGCACACATAATATCTTTCCTCATGAAGTTTAGATGTTGAAAAGGTGTTAATGCAATTTACAATGGAGTTGTTTTTTTTATTTGCTGTGCAAATGGGAAAGGACTTTTGATTGAAAACTTTCCCAATGAAGAAGCAAGATGTAATTTTCAGGGAAGAAAGATAAAGAAAAATAGAATCTGCATCTCCCTTTGAAGAATCTAGCCCCAGTTGCCAAAAATAATAAAGCAAATAAATTCCTTTGAGAGGATAAGCACCTTTTAGATCCTTGGAGCTTTGTCATTTTTCAAAACTAGCACATTTTTTATAGTTTGCCACGGTGATCTTCAAGTGGATAAATGGATATGGTCAGAAGCAAGTTAATTCCTGTCTAGTCCCTTTTTTAAGGATAACAGATATCCTCAAAGAAAAGTAGCACAAGCAATGGTAGATGAAAAAAATAAAAGCACAGTCTGAAAATGAATGGATTCAGAAACCAATTATAATAAAGTACAGCTTTGAACAATTCCTTAAATTGTTCACATGTCACACTACTGGAAAAGCAATGGTTTCTTTTTTTTTCCTTGTTCAAGTACAGTTGTCTGCATGTCCCCCCCAGCACTCCCCCCACCCCACCCCAACCATCCCCACCTTCCTCCCCTGATCCAGGAACAACTATAAAGAAAAGTAATGGTTTCTTGTCAGCCATTCCTTCTTAGATGTTTTGGTTTTGTTTCCAGAAATAACAGGTTTAATTAAATGTGCAAGATAGATTCAAGGGATCCAGACTAATACACATAGGGATTTCAAAGTCACTTAGGAGATTTTGGGAAGGATTTTGATTGGCCAGGCTCAGATACTAATAGAGAAAGCTGGTCTTCAGGGAAAGAGCATGAGCACCAAGGATGGCTCTGCTCCTGCTGTCAAAGCCTGTTATTACATTGTTGGGAAAGAAAGGTTCTACAAGTAGCAAACATTAAGTACAGTGGAAAAGGAACTAGCTTTATTCAACTCCTTACATGTGCCAGGGTACTTTACATGTATTATTTCAATTATAGCTTCAAACAACCCAGAGGACATGAACATTATTGTCCCATTTTTAGATGCATAAGCTAAAACTCTGAGAAAGCCAAGAATACTAGGGCATTTAAACCCAGGGCATCTGGTGGCAAATTCAGTGCCCTTTCTGTGACATTGACTTTTCCTCTATGCTAATGAAATGCATGAGCAGTAAATGCTGCTTCTGTTCAGGAGATCAAGGTGTCTGGTAATACACTAAAAATATTCTACCCTTTTAATCTAGAACAATAATATCCTTGAACAGCCCACTTTGAACACATTTGTATATTAAGGATTATAAGGCAACATTAAGTATTCAACAGGAATCAACAGGAACGATCACAAAATGTTGACAGTACAATTTACTGAGCTTGAATACAAATGCTAGTTTCAGGAACACATAATGTGACCCTAAGAGTTATTTTTGTATGAGAAGGACAAAAAGAAGAGAGAGAGCAAGTGCAGCTGTCAATTATGGCCACTGGAGCTATCTCAAAATGTTGCTATTTATCTGCAATTGGAAATTTGAAAGAAACTGAAAAAACATGAAAATCTTAATTTTTTACCAGGCTTTGGTTTACTGCAAATTTAACAAAGTTTTTGATGTAATCCCTCATACTTTGCTCTAAAATCTTAAGCTTCCAAAGGTATAAATGCATTATATATTTCACTACTAGTACTGTCTTTTTCTATACGCCACAAAGTTAGTGAATGCAGTTTAGCATGAACAGTGAGGAGGCTAGACTAGCCTGCATTTCATTGGTTGCACAAAACAGCACCCTAACAAGTCACTTGTGTGTTTTCAGTACAAACTTTGAGTCAGAAGACTTGGGCTACAATTCTGATGTTACCATTAACATGAGATTTTTCAAGTCAATTAATCTTCTGTGTCTTTAGTTTCCCCTATGTTATATGCAAATGTACTTCAACATATATTGGCAGTCATGAGGATTTAGTAAGTACATTCACAATACATGTTGTTGAAGGAATTTATGAAATATGGAGTGAGGTTAGAGTTCTTTCTGAGGTCCCGTAATATTCTGACTTTTAATTAATTGATATTTATTGAATGTAGCCAAATACTGGGTTCTTCCAGAAGAAGCAATTCCAAACAAAACACAAGGGTAAGTGAGGCTTTCTCACAGTTCTCTTCCAAGGACACATAGCCTGTCAAACTTTTCCAGCTACACAAACGTGACTGGAAATAGGATATGAAATGTGAAGGAAAGGGGAATAGATTTATAAATAAGCTAGCACATTTACATAAGACTTCCCATTAACAGCATGTTGTGCTGTAGAAAGGGTACTGGGCCAGAAATCAGCAGAGAAGTGGGATTCATTACACGTTCTAGCACTAAATAGCTCTGTGCCTTTGGCTGTCATTTATTCTCTCTAGTTCTTGGTTCTCTCCACTGTGAAATGACTGCAGCCGGTTCACTGCAAAGGTAAGATGGGGGATGGGTATAAAAGGTAAAGGTAAGATGGGGGATGGTATAACACCAATACCAATGTAATCACATTGTAATGTAGCAAATGGAAGGAAATTTTCCAGTAATTTTATGTTTATCCATAAAACAAGCATAAAATAGTGTGGAAAAGTCAGATTTTTTTGAAATTAAAAAATCATCCCCCAAGTACTCTTCTTAGTCTAAGTGTACTTATACAAAAAAATAGGGATTCAGAATAACTACATTTCAAGAACCTGGGTAAAAAGAACACAGAAAGATGTGTCAGATATAAATTTAAATATTACTCAACTACTATGAAAAGAAGCACATCTGAATACACTGGTAGTGAAAGATGATTTTAAAATATATTTTATATTAAAAACAATACAGAACAACACATAATCAGATACATTTTTACTATCCATACTTTGCATTGTATGAATTGTACCCAATAAAAATATGTGCATGTGTTACATTTTAAAAATAATTTCAGAGAAGTTAATAAAGAAAGAAAGAAAGAAAAGGAACATAAACTATAAAATCAGATAGCACTGGAATTTATCCTAACCGTATTCCTTATTATTAGCTCTGTATAATTGAGTAAGTTAATTAAGTTTTCTTATCTATAGAACAGAGATAAAAATAGCTACCTTACAGTGTTGTTATAAGGATTAAAGATAATATATGTAAAGCATCTGGAACATATTCAAAATTTAATAAATAGTAATCATGTGAAGAAGATAGATGAGATAATCTTGGTTTTATTTTATGGATCAATACAATGAATTCTTATGATAATTCTTTATTGCCTGATGCAAACTTTTCTCCTCTTTCCAGTCCCCCCAGTTAGAAAACAAAATTAGAGAACTATAAAGAAGAGGATTGGAAGGGGCAGTGTCAGAATGACGCTCCATTCTTCCTGTAGCTACACAGCCTTGCTCTGGTAGCTCTTTATATGTATTGCATATTACAGAGGAAATGTAAAACTCTCAGGCTTGTTGCTCTTGAGAAACCAGTGGTCTGGTAGAGCAGCAGATGGAAGAAGAACAGAAAGGATGAGCATGGACTGTAGATCTAGGATGCTTCCTAGAGACAGATTTCAACATCTTGTTGCACAATTCTAGCCCTCTTCCTCATGGCTCTTTTTTCATCCTTTCTCCACTCCCACTTGGAGATGAACTCAGCAGGACAAGACAAAGGCTATAATTTGAGACAGCTGATCATCCAACCACACAGGCTCAGCTAAACCACCTAACATCAAACCATGTTTGAAATCCTTTTCAATCTTTGAGGCAGTCCAGGCAAGAAAAGCAGATACAGCACAACTGACAGCAAAGTGAAGAGTCAGGGGTACCTACCTCCTGCAAACTGTTGTAATAATGATGGCTCAGAAGAAAGAGTGAAAGTTCACTGAAAGGAAGGAAAAAATCAAAAGCCTGTTGAATCTACCAGGGGATGAGTGGGTATTTTGGCTGTGAGTTTTTGAAAGCCAATAAATAAAAATGGCTCAGAAGCCCATTACTTAAGGGAAGGAGATGATCCAGGTATATATAATAGTGAGGATTCTCCAGAATCTGCACCACCCTGCTTAGGATTAGGGTCACAGAATCACTTTTAGTTAAATTTCTTATGATTGTTACATACTCAGGGTCACGGCCAGCTCATACATTTTGTAAAGAGAAATGCACTCCTTCCTCTGGGCAGGGAGCATGGCTGTGCAGGCAGTGTAGGGGTAGCTCTCAGCCCTGCTTGCCACTGGGCTGGCATCCTTGTGTGGTGAACAACCTGCGTAACTGTGTGCAGCAGCCCTGTCTTGTCTATCCAAAGTACCAATCAGCTTAGAATGCAGGCTGTTTCCTTATCTTCTTATCTTTGTTCATGTACTTTGCTTCCTCTAAGCTCAACACTGGACATTTTCTCAAGGCCGACTAATGTCTAAACTTAAGTGTTTGAAAATTAATAGTCCAAACAATCCTATGAGTTAGATACTATTATTATCCACTTCCTCCAGGTAAATAACAAACTAAGAAACAAACTAACAAACCACAAAAAAAACAAGATCACACAGCTATTTTGTAAGAGAGCCAAGTTTATGTGGCTCAGGAGCCCAATATTTAACACTATACCTTTGCCCCTTTCTAATGACAAGGTGTGATTATCGTTCAAGCTATTTTAAGTAAAATAGTTAAAATTTCAGTTATATATTTGATTTGAGTAAAGGGGAAAGTCTTTCTAAATATTAGAAATCCTTCGACTTGCCCAAGTAAAAGTCATTATTGGAAGTATAAGGCATATGTATTTTATAGATATTAAAAGGAAGTCCAATAGCCTGCCTCAGTGATAGAAAGTGATGATCATTCGCATCAGTCTCCAAGTAAATATTCAAATAATTCTTTCCGCCACCACCTGAGACTCCCAGTTGTATTGACCTACAGGGCCTAAGTTAAGTACTTCTTCATGTCAACATGTAGACCCCTCTTTTGGCTAAGAAGTTATAAATAACCCTTCATATGAGCTGCTTCTTAACTCTAGGTTCAGACTGTACATGAGACCATAAAATGATCTATTTGAGTTAGAGAAAAGTCTCTTCTACAACCTAACTCTTCATTAAACTTACTCTGACACTGAATATTAAATAAACCACTGGGAGCCAAGATTTGGAAGCAGCCTGAGTGTCCATCAGTAGATGAGTGGAGAAGAAAGCCGTGGTATATTTATATAATGGAATACTACTCAGCCCTAAAAAGGAAGGAAATCTTACCTTTCGTGACAACATGGATGAACCTGGAGAGTATTATGCTAAGTGAAATAAGCCAGTCAGAGAAAGACAAGTACCATATGATTTCACTCACATGTGGAATCTAACGAACAAAATAAACTAACAAGTAGAAAGTGACTCATAAATACAGAGAACAGACTGAGAGCTGTCAGAAGGGAGGAGGTAAGAGGGCTGAGTAGATGAAAAGATTAAGAAAAGAAAAGAAAGACTAAGCAACCAACCAAACAGAAAAACAAATCTCATAGACTGTCAACAGTGTGGTGATTACTAGAGGAAAAGAGGGCTGAGGGGAGGTAGAAGAGGGTAAAGGGGGGATAAATTTTGATGGAAGGGGACTTCACTCGGGGTGGTGAATACTCAATACAATATATGGATGATATATTATAGAATTGTACCCACCCTTAGGACCTATATAATTTCATTAACTAATGTCATCCTAATAAATTGAATAGAAAATAAAAATAAATAAATAAGTACCAGGGTGTCCAACCTGTGACCCATGGGCTGCATGCAGCCCAAGATGGTTGTTGGTTGTGAATGTAGCCCAACACAAAATTGTAAGTTTACTTCAAACATTATGAGATTTTTTTGTGATTACATGTCATGATGTATTTAGTGTGTGGCCCAAGACAGTTGTTCTTCTTCTTCCAGTGTGGCTCAGAGACGCCAAAAGTTTGGACATCCCTAAAACTATTGAGATATGAACAGCCTCGGGGCGGGTGGAGGAAGCTTAAGATCCAACTCAAGATCAAAGAAGCTCAGCTGAGCCATGAAACAGTCACATTGTTAAGACAATGCTTTAAAGCAATTCTCCATCTGGTCTGCTTTTGAAAGATTAGCAAATTAATCACATGGTAGTATGAGTGAACAAAAAGTAAAAAACTATCCACAACAAACAGAAACATACAAGACATTTTCAACACAAAACAAAAAGGAAAATAAATGAAGCAAAACTCAATACCCTAAAATACATTTCTTATATGAAATGGAAAATTTTAGAAAATACAGGTTGTCTTTTCTTGTGGTTATAAAAAAAAGTGTGATGAAAGCTGTGGCAACCACCTGTATTTGTTTACCAAAGATTTCAGTTCTACACCTTCCTGTGCTTGCGGTAGGACAGCATTTCCTCTTCTTTGTGGTTGGGTGGAGCTGTATGACCAGTCTGGGTCAAGGAATTCTACTTAGAAGTGATATGCATTATTTTGGAGTTAGAGCATTTAACTGACAATGACAAACCTCGCAAAAGTCACATTTTTAGCACTGGACTGGCAATGTTTGCTATGCTGATTGATTCATCACTGGCTATAATGAACAAGACCCCACTGGCAACCCAAGACAGTAATGTACAGTAGCAAGATATACATTTTGATATTTTAAGCAACAGAGACTTTTATATTTGCTACTGCTGCATAAACTAGTCTATCATAATTAATAAAAAACAAGATTAAATAATGAAAACAGTGACTGAAAAACTGAAATCATGGTTGAATTTAGTAATTAGAAATATGATTTTAAAAAGCCCAATAAACATAATTAAGCACACTAAAATGCAAGACAAAAGGGCAAATATAGGAAGTGAAGACTTGAAACATATATTGTGAAAAATTAGAATTACTGGTAAAGATGAAAATATGGGAAAATAATAAAAGGTATAACTAAAGTAACCTTTTTCAGTATAAAAACTGAACCTGTAGAAAGTAAAAAGTCTTTTTAGATATCAAGAAAAATTCACTCTGAGTTCCGGCCAAGATGGAGGTATAAGTAGAAACCCTCTGCTTCCTCGTACAAGCAAAAGGAGGATGACAACCAATCTAAAAACAATAAACAACCAGAAGTGCCAGAAAATCAAACTGCATGGAACTCTGACAACCAAGGAATTAAAGCAGGGGTGTCAAATTCATTGTAACGGGGGGCCACATCAGCCTCACAGTTGCTTTCAAAGGGCTGAGTGTAATTTCAACTCCTTAACAGTTAAGGAGTAGTTACATTTATACAGTCTTAAAATTATTTCTGCCCTTTGAAGGCAACCGCAAGGCTGATGTGGTCCCCAGTAAGAATGATTTTGACACCCCTGAATTAAAGAAATTCACCCAGACTGGCAGGAGGGAGACTGGCAGCGGGGAGACTGGCAGCCGGGCAGGCAGAGAAGACCCCCTGCAAGGTGGGGGACCACATGGGTGGGGCTGGCTGAGAGGTCCTGAGGCAAGGCGAAGGTCTGCACAAGCAAGGCAGGGCTGGCTGAATGGGAAACTAAGACTCAAAGGTAGCTATAAACTATGTCAGGGGTTGCCACAGCAGGAGAAACTCCCAGTCTCACGTGAGAGAATTCATTGGAAAGTGGGGCTAGAGCCAAGCAAACCAGTCACATTGTTCCCTCTCTGATCCATCCCTGACAATGCCACAAAGCAGCAAAGAGGGTTGCCCCGCCCTGGTGAATACCTAAAGTTCTGCCCCCTTACAACATAACAGGTGCGCTGAGACAAAGAAGCAGAAACAAAGAAATATGGCCCAAATGAAAGAATGGATCAAGACTCCAGAAAAAGAGCTAAGTGATGAGGAGATAGCCATCCTATCTGATGCAGAGTTCAAAACATTGGTAATCAGGATGCTCACAGAAGTGATTGAGGTCAGTCACAAAATGAAGGAATAAATGAAGGCTACCCAAAGTGAAATAAAGCAAAATATTCAGAGAACCAACATTGACAGGAAGGAAACTGGTACTCAAATCAATGATTTGGAACAAAAGGAAGAAATAAACATCCAACCAGAAAAGAATTAGAAACAAGAATTCAAAAAAATGAGAGGCTTAGGAACCTCTGGGACAACTTTAAACATTCCAACATCCATATCATAGGGATGCAGAAGGAGAAGAGAAAGAACAAGAAGTTGAAAACTTATTTGAATAAATAATAAAGGAAAACATCCCCAATCTGACAAAGGAAATAGACTTCCAGGAAGTCCAGGAAGCTCCAAGAGTCCCAAAGAATTTGGACCCAAAGAGGAACAACCAAGACATATCATAATCAAGTTACCCAAGATTAAAGATAAAGCGAGAATCCTAAAAGCAACAAGAGGAAAGGAGACAGTTACCTACAAAGGAGTGCCCCTAAGACTATCAGCTGATTTCTCAAAAGAAAGCTTACAGACAAGAAAGGGCTGGAAAGAAGTATTTGAAGTGATAAAAAACAATGATCTACATCCAAGATTACTCTGTCCAGCAAAGCTATCATTTAGAATGCAAGGGCAAATAAAGTGCTTCTCATATAAGGTCAAGTTAAAGCAGTTCATCACTACCAAGCCCTTATTATATGAAATGTTAAAGGAACTTATCTAAGAAATTGAAGAAGATCAAAAACTATGAAGAGTAAAACGACAAACTCACAACTATCAACAACTGAACCCATATTTAAAAAAACAACAAAAACAAAAGCTAAGCAAACAATTAGAACAGGAACAAAATCAGAAAAATGGACATCACATGGAGGGTTTTCAGTGGGGAGGGTGAAAGGAAGAATAAGAGAGGAAAGGCACAGAGAATAAGAAGCATAACTAATTGGTAAGCATAAAATAGATGGGGAGAGGTTAAGAATGATACAGGAAACAGAACTCAAAGAATTTATATGTACAACCCATGGACATGAACTAAGGGGGTGATGCTAGAGGGCTGGGGGGTATAGGGTGGAGGGGGAATAAAGAGGAAAAAATTGGGAGAACTGTAATAGCATAATCAATAAAATATACTTTAAAAAATAAATAAAATCTTTTAAAAAATAAAAGAAAAAAGAAAAATTAACTCTGGCTGGTGTGGCTCAGTGGATTGGGTGCTGGCCTATTAACTAAACGGTTGCTGGTTCAATTCCCAGTCAGGGCATATGTCTGGGTTGCGGGCCAAGTTCCTAGTGGGGTGTATGTGAGAGGCAGCCACACATTGATGTTTCTCTCCCTTTCTTTCTCCTTCTCCTCCCTTCTGTCTAAAAATAAATAAATAAAACATTTTAAAAATTATTAAGCAAAAAGCAATTATGTAGCTCACTAGAATAACACATTAACAAACTAAATAAAGAAGTAAAAAATCTGAGATTGGGCAAAACACAAACCAATTAAAACATTTTAAACAAGCTCAGTGTTTTAAAACTGAGGAATGATTAAGTAAACTGTGGTGCTTTGCCTTTATGCAATATTATGTATGCATTAAAATTATTATTTTGAAGATTAGGTAAAAACTGTAAAATATATACTGTGTTACATAAAAACTTAAAAATGCATTAATAGGTTTTATGTTTACTACCCACACAACTTTATATAATTTTGCATTTTAAATTGCCCTGACTGATGTGGCTCAGTGGATTGAGTGTCAGCCTGTGAGTAAAAGGGTTGCCAGATTCGGTTCCCAGTCTAGGGCACATGCCTTGGTTGTAGGCCAGGTCTGCAGGAGGGGGGTCAATGATGGGCAACCACATATTGCCACATATTGATGTTTCTCTTTCTTTTTCTCTCTCTTCCCTACTTTAAAAATACATAAATAAAATCTCTAAAAATATATGTAAAATAAATTTTAAAAATAAATAAATAAACAGGCAGGTGAAATTTAAAAATATATTGTGCCAGAGCTGTGGAATTAGAGATTATTATCATAATATTTATTATAATAATAAACTATAATAAATGTTTAAGTTAGTGCACCAAGGCTCAAGAGCATAAAGAAGGGCCTTTTTATTTCCTGAAGATTTGATTTAAATGAGACAGATTTTGTGCCTTATTACTCATATATCAGTAATATCATAAAGACAAAAATTTCATAAGAAATCATTGCTAACTTTTTTTCTCTGTCAGAGACTTATCTTATGATGATTATCTTTTATTCCAAATTATAGAAAAATATAGTATAAATATTTATTATAATAAAATTAATCACTTTGAAAGAAAAATATTTAATTCTGATGGATACTATTTTAATCATTTTGTAGTATTTCTGCAATCATTGTAATTAGCCTAATACATTATATTTTTTTCATTACAGGCTGGCCTGATTGTTTTTTAGCAAGGTTATTAGTTTCATTGGTGGGGGTGGTGCCATGTTCCAGGATTGTGTGTGACCTATGTCAAAAATTCTTTCTAGCCCTGGCTGGCGTAGCTCAGTGGATTGAGCTAGGCCTGCGAACCAAAGTGTCGCAGGTTCAATTCCCAGTCAGGGTACATGCCTGGGTTGCAGGCCATGACCCCTAGCAACTGCACATTGATGTTTCTCTCTCTCTCTCTCTCTCTCCCTCCCTTCCCTCTCTAAAAATAAATTAATAAAATCTTTAAAAAAATTATTTCTTATGGAAGAGTGAAGCTATTGCTAATGCAAGATGAAGCCCAAGAAGGCATCAGAAGCTAGGGGACAACCATTGCTGAATCTTTAAATTCTGAGATCATATACAATTTCTCCCCTTGTTTTCCCCTTTTAGGTAGAGTCGCATACTTAAGCACCTAAAATATATGCTACTATCACTGTCACTGATAACACCTTTAATGAGTACTGAGCACATAAATCCAGTGCTGGCCAGATGCAAAGATAAATATACCTTGGTCATAAATAGATTGGAAAGGCTGCTGAATATACCTCAAAATAGTTCATTGACTTCAAAAGATAGGCTAAATAGTTATTATGTTCACAACATAATGTGATGTATATTTATCCACGCAATTTCACTTTTATTGAAAAAATTAGGTTATGAATAAATACATTACACAATGAAAGGAAATGGACTAAAATTTAAATAAGAATATTACTGGGAAGTGATTTTTACTTTCTTCTCTGTTTCTTTTTCAGGTTTTCTGTAACATCTGTAAAAGCATGAATTATGCAGCCCTGGCTGGTGTAGCTCAGTGGATTGAGTGTGGGCTGTGAACCAAAGTGTCGCAGGTTCCATTCCCAGTGAGGGTACATGCCTGGGTTGCAGGCCATGACCCCCAGCAACCACACATTGATGTCTCTCTCTCTCCCCCCCCACTTCCCTCTCTAAAAATAAATAAATAAAATCTTAAAAAAAATGCCTTTATAAAAAAAAGGATGTATTACTTTTGTGTTACAGATTAAAGTACACAAAAATCAACTTAAAATCAGTTATTAGTCCTAATTTTTAGAATTTACTTTATGTTCTTTTATTAAAATATATAGGTGATATAATTCTCATTTTAGAATGTGGGACTAGTCTATCTAAATACATTATTTTTATACATAAAATACTTTGTTAACATCAGCACTCCCCAGTACATCCTCACTCACCTCCCAACCCCATTCTAGTTGCATGGAGTGCTTGGTATTTCATTATATGAACAGAATCCTGCTGAGAAAAACCATGTAGGTAGAATCTTCAAGCGAGTATTGTCTTAGCAAGGCTTATTTCTTTCAGGTATGCTGCACAAATATACTCTCATTGGCTCTCTACTTCTTGTAGTCACCTTCAAGAACTTAGTATTAAACATGACCTCTTCCCCCTCTGAATATGAAAAATTCATTTCAGATTGTACTGTGTCATTTTCAGTGATTTTAATGAATTATGAAAGTCTGATCTTATAAAAGATTCCTCTACCCACATCTTCCCCCAGCTCCCCACACTTTGCATTTTCCATTGCCTCTGGGTCTGAAGTTTCATTCATTTGAAAACTATTCTTGGAAAGATCTCCCCTCCTCCAGCTGTTAATCTGTCATTAATGGACCATAAGTCATTCAGATATACTGCACTATTATGCAACCTCAACAGAGTGGAAAAATCATTTGCTTTACTGTCAGTGTAAAAACTTTTATCTTCTTTGACAGTTTTATTCAGAAAACCTCAGCTTTATTTTAATTTGATTCTAATGATGGTTTTCAGAAAATGATTTGAGTAAGTAAAAGTTTAGTGCAATGACAGCTGTCATAATTTCTGTGGTGGTTTCTTTCAAGGAGTGTTTATTGAAAAGATGCATTTTAAATACAGTGCATCAGTTTTGGCACAGTGGATGGAAGTTAATTATTCAGAGCTGGTTATGTAGTAGTATTTACTCAGTTGGGAATTTAATGAGGAAAGCCCATGTGTTTTATCTTCTCTCTCGCCTAGCTAGAACTTCCTTGAACAAAATTTAGATTCACAGATATTTCCATAGCTTTGAACTTACAGCAATTGTTGTTGATTATCCTTACAGGGTAAAATGGCCTTCACATTGTCTAATCGTAAAAATAATGACCTAAAATGCATTCAGAATGCATTGGACTAATGAAATGGCCCCCCTTTTTTCTGTGACCTGTTGTGTTATAATCAAAGGTAGAAGTATACACATAAAAATCTGAGGTTGCTTTATTTTGGAGGTATATTAACAGAATTAAGCATAATTATAACTCTACCTAAATTTTTAAACTCACTTTTATTTACTGGGAAAATATTAACCGTATCTGACTTTAGAAGTTGCAATGAGTTTATGCTTGGGTAGTGGTGGTTAAAATACAGAGACCAAAGCCTATATTCTGAAAAGAGTTTTATTTGGAAATAATTACATTAGCTTTTCACAAAGCACTGTCACCTCCTGAAGTCTACATTAGTCCTCATAATGGACTACCTAAGGGCAGTTCATTTGATTATCAATAATCTTGCTGTAGAATATTATGATTCGTGGAAATAAGCTCAGTGATAGCTGAGAAAGCAAAGCTGTGACATCTGCACATTTTCAGTCTTAAGAGATTTATGTATGAACAATCTGAAATATCCATCACTGCACAACTGCTAAATTAATAACAATTTAAATGATTTTAAGACTGCCTTGTTATTTCAAAGGAACAGCTAGTGAAGGGTAGCTCAGGAATGAACATTTAATATAAAATCCAAGGTGAGGTTTTTCTCTCAAAGCTTGTTTTATTTCAGAATTGCAATATAAAACAGACAAGTAAAATACAAGTCAAAGAGAAATAGTTCTTTTGTTTGTTTTATGTGTTTGCTTACCTTGATGGAGGCGGGGGTGGGTGATAGCTGCCCTGGAACTGATGAAGAGAAAGCCTCCCAGGAATGTCTTCAAATATTACAGAGATTTGTTTCAAAAGTTATTTGCAGTGATGCCTTGTCTCTGGGGAAGCAGACATATTCCAATAAAAGATGACATTAAACATTATGTTCTGTATTATGCAATTTTGTTGTTAGGAATTAAGTGAAAAAGGAGAAAGTTCTTTTTTAATCTTTTTTCTTTCTTTTTTTTCCAGATTGCATCTTTATGCTAAATTCCTCAGCCTTCACTGAGGTAAAAACACAAAAAACACGTTAGTGAGAGGATTATATTCCCATTTCACCCTAATTATTTTAAACTAAAAAGTTTAATCAAACAAAGAAGCTCTTCTACATCTGAAAATGTTTCCAATCCAAAGATCTAAAGGCCCTAATAGTTTATAAACTCTGCCTGCATAATTTAGGCAGGATGGTAAACAGAGCTTCGAGAAATTGTAATCCACGCTTTCTGGACAGCATTAGCTTTTATCCTCACTAGATGAAATCTTATAATACCTTGCTGAATTACTCCATTGTATTTAAACAAAAACATACAGATTTAGCAAATGTTGAAAGGACATTAATTTCACCATAGTTAAGAAAAGTCCTTTCACTACTTAATAGAAAATTACACATTGGACCACCGTCTAATTCTTGTAGATATATATTTTGTTAATTGATGCAAGTGGAAGTTTGCTTAGCAAACACCTAATGGGCAGGGTGGTATTCCATCAGCATAATCCTAGAAAAGAGGTACTCTAATGTCTGCCGTCATGTGTATTTTTTTTTTTTTTGTACAACTGCTTACATTTAATCTCTTTCTGTCTATTTAGCTTGGGTGTGAGCAATTTATCATTGCACCAAATGTCCCTTCTCTACAGAAGGGACGGGGCTCTGCACTGTCAATCCTCTGGACCTCATTAGCAGATGTCAGATGGATTGAGCGGGAGGAGGGAGAATCTCTCCTTCCCATGCACAGGCACAGTGACGCTGCCCAGCTGTGGTCCCTCTAGACATCACCACGGGCACACTAGATCCAGCTGAACACTTCCAGGGTCAGAGCCAGCAGACATGAAATAGAGAAATACTTGTTGCCCATCCAGTCCTTCGGGACTGATTCCTTATTTACATATACAGCAATCTCAAGCAATCACATTGTTTTGATTTATTCTGGGGGTGCTGTTTAATGTTGCCCTGAGAGCCTGTTTAAATACTTACAGATTTTTAGTCCTATTTGCCTTTGCAGTTTTTCAGAATTTGTTTTCAATTAGTTTGTAGAGTGGAAATCTGGTTTGAAATTTATGCAAGTTTGAAGAGACTACTCAACTGTTAGCTGTCAATGCATTTGTTGTTTAAAACCACAAAATAAAAGTGCTTTTCTGAAAGAAGCACATTTAAATAAACAGATTATTTTCAATGTATAAATAGAACTACTTAGAATTATCTCTCTGAGGCGATGCAGTATTCATCCTAGTCCTGATAATTCTCTGTTCTATGTCATGTTTCTTTTTCGGTTAGACCAAATAAAGACATATAGTAAAAATAATTATAATTTATTTATGGGCACTGTATATACATTAGTTGATTTAGTTGTAAATAACAGGTATATGACACTACTTTTTATCCCTATTTCAGAGGTCAAGAAATTGTGTTTCAAAGAAAGATTTGATGGAAGTCTGTCTGGCTCCAAAGCTTGGGCTTCTTGCCAATCCACCCCAGGATATTTGAATACAAAAACACATCCTGCCAAATGGCCGAGTCTCCATATCTTCCTCTCTGAGCTCTCTTCATGCTTGGTGACAAGTGTAGCACTGTCCCTTTCTTTTTCTATTTGCTCCTTAAATGAGTGACAATCCACATGGTGACTAAGGCCATGCTGCTTGGACTTTGGTTGAACCTGGGTTTGAATTCCAGCAATAATTTCATGGATATAAAACCAAAAGTATAGGCAACAAAAGCAAAATTAGACAAGTGGTATCATATTAAAGTAAGAAATTAATGTATAGCAATAAAAATAGGGTGAGAAGGCAACCTATGAAACAGAAGAAAATCTTTGCAAACCATATATCTGATAAGGGATTAATTTAAAAAATATATAAGAAACTCCTATAACTCAAAAGCAAAAAAAAAAAACAAACAAACCCCAAATCTAATAGCCTGATTTTAAAAATTGGCTAAGGACTTGAATAGCATTTCTTCAAAGCACACATACACACAGTCAGCAGGTATAAGAAATACTTAATGCTGCTAATTATCGGGGAGATGCAATCAAACCTACACTGAGATATCATCTCATACCTGTCAGATCAGATACCATAAAAAAGAAGACAACATGTGTTGGCAAGTATGTAGAGAAATTGGAACCCTTGCACATTTTAGGTGGGAATTCAGAATGGTACATTTGAACCAGCTGCTGTGAAAAATTGGATGGAGATTCCTCAAAAAATTACAAGTAGAACTACCATATGTTCCAGCAATTCCACTTGTGGGTATTTATCCAAAAGAATTGAAATCAGGATCTCAATGAGACATTAGCACTCTGTGATTATTTCAGCACTATTCAGAATAGCCAAGATGTGGAACCAACTAAAATGTCCATCAACAATTGAATAGATAGAATGTGGTATATACATACTAAATGGAATATTTTTTCAGCCTTAATAAAAGAAGGAAATGATCAATATGCAAAAACCATGGATGAACCTTAAACAGGTGTGCTGAGCGGAATAAACCAGTCACAGAAAGACAAGTATGCATGATTCCACTTATATGAGGTAGCTAAAATAAACACATACATAGAATTGAAGAGTGAATGCTGATTTCCAGGTGCTAAGTGGAAAGGGAAAATGGGGAGTTACTAATCAAATCAACAGGCTTGAAATTTCAGTTAAGATGAAAAGGTTCTAGAGACCTGTTGTACAACATTGTACATAAAGTCAATGATACTGGACTGTACCTCTAAAAGCTTATTGAGTAGGTAAATCTCATTTTAAGTATTCTTAGCACAGTAAAATAAAATATTAAAAAAGAAAAATCCTATTGGCATTTTTTAAGGAAGAATTAAATTTAACAATTTAACTTTAGGGAATTGATGATGTTAAATCTTTTTATTAAAGAAGAAAGTACACCTTTCTATTTGTTCAAATATTCTGTGTCCCCAGTAATATTTCAGAAAAATTTCTTCATTTCCTGTTCAAACCCTTCTTAGGTATTTTGGTACTGTTTTGGTATTTAAGCCTTCCATCATATCTTCCAATTGATTGTTGTTTTGAAATCTACAGACTATTGATTTTTATATATTATTTGTTTCAAGTAACTTAATAAATTCTTCAAAAGGTTTTTTTGTCCTGCAAAATTTTTAATTGTATGCTCATGAATTTTACCTAAAGGTAGTGTGTCTAAAAATTCTGGAGACTACTGGTCTACATGATGTCATCCCAGCTCCTTAGTATAAAGGCCCTTTATAGCTGACACTTCCTGACTTCTTAGTTCCACGTGCTCCCATGTAACTACACATTTACTAAATCTTATCATTAAAGATGCTTGCAGTTATCTGAATACTAACAACTTTTTGGTGTCTTTTGCATTTGTTGTAGTTTCACTCTGCTCATAGATCTTCTCCCACAATTATACTGGTGTATTTGTCTGGAGAGCTCTTCATGTTTTTGTGGACTCAGTTTATGTGCTCCTTCTTCTGAGAAACATGCAGATACCCCAGACACTTTTCATTTCTCCCTTCTTTCTGAGTTCAATAGTGCCCACTGTTGAACTAAATTATTTCAACTTTCATATTATTTTTAACTAGTTATTGGTGTCTCTTTATTAGACTGTGAGAGTCTTAAGAAGAGATTGCCTTCTTGTTTGTTTTTGTCCAATGCCTAAACATAGTAGATAACAACTATATGGTGAATTGAATGGCATGGATGCATTACTGTATAATGTGTACCCAGATACTCATTTTAACATGAAAGAGAGCTCTGTGCTGATAAGCTAAAGGAAAACTATATGTTCTGCAAATCCAAACCCCTCAGTTAACACATGAAGATAACTAAGACACAGAGGGGTAACTTGTTCCAAATCACAAATCCAAGAAGGAGTAGAGCCAATGGAAGAGTATAGTTTGTTTTTCGCATGCTCCAGAGCTCTTTCCATCATTTGACAAGGTCGAGTCTCTGAGAATCTTCATGTGCCTAAAATATATGCACAGGGGCACTGTGCATATATAACTGGCATCACACACCAGTTAATACTGAAGAGAAACTACTGAAAACCCAAGCGTGATCTTGCTCATCACCAGAGAAACAGCTGGAAAAGAGGTAATTTATAAATTCGAGAAAACTATCAAGCTGAAATACAGACAAATAAAGAGAAAACGGTGACTGAAAACTTTACAAGGGAACTTTTAAAAACCCAAGAAAAGCAATGGCCAAAGAAAAATAACACATTACAGAGGGAACAATAATTGGACAAAAGAAGATCAGAAGGCAGTGAGGAAACATTTTTGAAGGGCTATAGAAAAAAAAAGTACCCTCCCAAAATTTTACAACCAACAAAATACCTATTGAAAAAATAACAAACAAACAAAAAGACATTTTCATAGGGAAAATAATTATCCTCAGTAAATCTGCACTACAAAAAATGGTAAAGGAATTTATTTCTTATGAAATTAAATAATACCAACACTCAGATTTTAGGAAAGAATTGAGACTGTCAAAAAATGATAAATACCAGCCCTGGCTGGCGTAGCTCAGTGGATTGAGCACGGGCTGCGAACCAAAATATCGCAGGTTTGATTCCCAGCCAGGGCACATGCCTGGGTTGCAGGCCATAACCCCTAGCAACCGCACATTGATGTTTCTCTCTCTCTCTCTGTCTCCCTCCCTTCCCTCTCTAAAAATAAATAAATAAAATCTTTAAAAAAATGATAAATACCTGGGAAAATATAAAAAGCTCAATTTTTATGTTAATTTCTAAAAATACTTAGGACAGATTAAATGAACACACAGCATTGTGAGGTATATAATGATTTAGATGCATTTCACATGACAACTATGTTATGAAGAATTTGGGGAGGGAGGATATGGATCTATAACATTGCAACATTTATATTTTTAAAAGAGCTATTATAATATTTACTCTTACTCAGACTGAAAAGTCAAGGATATGTATTACAATTCCTTCAATATCCACTAAAATTAATGCAGAGGTATAACTAAATAGTTACTTTACAAAAATATGAATAGGCTAAATTCCAATCATAGAGCAAAGGTTATCAGTAGAATTAAAAAGCTAAATTAAATTTATTTTCTGCTTACATGATCTACACAGTAAATATAAAAACAGGCATGTTTTTCAAAGTGACCATGACAAGACGAGGGCAGGGAGAAATGGGGAAAACTATAGTTGAACAACAATTTTTAAAAAAGTACCATGCAAATGCTAATTATAAGAAAGGTAGAGTAGCTATATTAGTATATCAGAGAAGATAGATTTCAGAGAAAGGGCTATTATTAGAGATAAAGAGGAACATTTCATAATGACGAAAAGAACAGTTCACCAAGAAGTCCTAACAATAATAACTGTGTATGTACCTAGTAGCAGAATTTTAACATAATTACAGAAAATATTGACAGAAGGTAAAGGAAAAACACGTGAATCTGCAGTTATAGCTGGAGATTTTAAAACTCCACTCTCAGTAAACGATAGAACGTATGGAGAAAAAAGTCGGTAAGAACATAAACAAGTTGAAAAGCTTTATCAATCAACTTGAGTTGACATTTATAGAGCACTGCATCTAACAACCTGCAGAATATTAATTGCCTTCATACACACAGAAAATTCACTAAGACTAAATATATTTTGGGCTATTTAAAAAGTTGTAATCTCCAAGATTGAAATGACACTGCATACATTTTCTTACCCCTGTGGAATTAAGGTAGAAATCAACTTAAAAATGACATCTAGAAAAGCCTAAAGTAATTGGAAATTAAGAAACCCAGGTCTAAGAAACTGTGGGATAAAAAAGAGATCATCAAAGAGAAAATAATACAAAATATTTTAAGATGGATGATAATGGCCAAATGTTATGATTTATAGGGTGAAACAATAACAATATCCACACGCAAACATATGCATGCACACACCAGTGGTTTGTCCCACTAAGCAGTTCAGCCTTCAAAAGGCAACTTTAACAGAGGAATTCAGAACAATCTAGAAGATATATAAACACCACTGTAAATGCACAGAAAACATTTGACAAAACTCCCAACTTGTTTAGATCAAAATTTTCTCTAAACTAGGAAGAGAAAAACACTTCATTTTGATAAAGAGCATCCAAAACCAAACTTTACTAGCATCATATCTGATGATGAATGACAACACTTTTGCCCTAAGATCAAGAAAAAAGGCTGAGATTTCTACTTTCACCACTTCTATTCTACTCTGAAGCCAGTGAAATAAAATGGGGGAAAAAAGTCATGTAGATTGGAAGGAAAAACTAAAGCTGTCTTTATAGACAACATGATAACATATACAAAAATTCTAAGCAATTACAAAGCAACTTGAAGTATTAAGTGAATTTAGGAAAATAATAGGCTACAAAGTCAGTTTATATGGTAACCTTGAATAAAGGGAAATTGATTATTTACTATTTGCATTAGCACTAGAAAACATGAAGTACTTAACATAAACTTAACAATAAGTACAAAGCTTATATACTGAAAACTGCAAACATCTACTAAGAGAAATTAAAGAAGATAAATACAGAGACAGATAGTACTTAAATGTTTTGGAATATTCAGAATTATTAAGATATCAATCCTCCCTAAAGTGAAATTTTGATGCAGTCCTAATCAAATCCCACTATTTTTTTTAGATGGAAGCAACAAGTTGTTTCCAAAATTTACATAGAAATGCAAAGACATGGAGTTTTAAAACATTGAAAAATAAAACAGCAACAAAGTTTGAGTACTTACAAATGATTTGAAGGCATAAAAAGATTAAAAAGATGGTATGCCTTTGACATAAGAAAAGACACATCAGTGGAGTAATGGAGTAGGTTAGAGAGTTACACAGAGGCAGAAGTGAGCTCACACATTCAATGTGAAGTTGTAACTAAGACCCCAGACTAATCCAATGGGGCAAGAAGTGTCTTTTCAAAAATTGGTGCTGGGACAACAGAATTGTGATATAGGGGAGAAACCTTGCCTCATACCTCACTTCCTATATCAAATTTAACTTGATGCATCTGAGATGCATCTCAGAACTAAACATAAAAGTTAAAACTATAAAGCTTCCAGAAGAAAATATTGAACAGTATTTTCAATACCTTGAGATGCACAAATATTTCTTAGGAAATAGAAAGCAATAATTACAAATAATTGTTAAAATGTACCTCATCAAAATTAAATACTTTTTGCTTATCAAAAGACACTGTTCAGTAAGTATGTGATAAACCACAGATAGGCGCAAAATATTTGCATGCGTATATATGACAAAGAACTTATATCTAGAGTGGGCCAAAAATTCCTATAATTTAATGAAAATAAAGACAATTCATTTAATCAAAATATGAGCAAAATATCTGAGGTTTCCTCCATGGGAAAATGGTGCATTTATTGCCTGGGAAAGGCACTAGGATTTTTCTGGGATGTTAAAATAGTCTGTATGTTGATCTAGGTATGGATTACATGGCTGCAGGCTCTTGTCAGAACCCATCAAATGGTGCACATAAGACCTATGCCTCTCTTTTCAGAAATTATACCTGGATAGAAAAAAGTGTTAATGTCCAAATTTGCTACAATTCCAATTCTGTAACAATTTCCTCTTTTGTATCATGGAAATTAATAACTATGTTGAATGATCTATTTTTCTAAAAATTCAGCTCGTTTAAAAAGCATCTATGTGACAAAGTGTGACTAAGTCTACAAAGTGTGTTTGCTGTAGGATGTAGGAGAAACCAAACTATCATCTGAGCTCAGGTTATGGTAAATAATATTTTGCTGTGGATAATGGAAGTACTTTCTTCTTATTTAAAAAGTAAAAACTACATACTCATTATTTTTTCACCTGCTAATGCAAATAATAAGGTAGCCTTTTAAGATGATGAACAATGATTCTCTAGGCAGCCTGATGCAGTGAAAAAAACAGTGAGTGCACTGAAGTCAGGAGGTCTGAACTGGGTTCTTGGCACTGCCACTTTGTGACTATGCCTTGAACCCTGGAGAAGTCCCCAGAGTCTCTGCCCTTCCCTTCCCTCATTTACAAATGAAATGATTGAACTGAATGACCTCCAAGGTCCTTTCTCCCTTTAACATTCTGTGATCTATGATCCATTCCTTGAACTATAACTATAGGTGTCCTCTGTTTTGACATTTTAATATGCCATGGCAAACATGCTTATTTTCATCCATTATATTACCATTCAAAGTTCAAATTCAGGAAGCTATATAAGAATATCAGAAACACAAATTAATTTTAGTTGATATTTATGACCCTGTTAGCATATTATTTGTTGTTAAGGTCACATAAAGAACTAATCATTCCCACTCTGATTCCAGAGGCATAGTATATATGACAATAACATAAATCATATTAATGTCAATTTGAGATTAATTTAAAAAAGAGACAAATTACATGCTTTGCTTTGTATTTACATATTAGATGCTATGTATTTATTTCTTATTTATGGTAATAACATTAATTACAATAAATTTGTTTTATATTCATGTAGATGTCACACACTTCTGGAATTTAGCATTTATAATAGATAAATGGCTACTAGCCTTTTATTCTCATATTTCAGATGTAGCCACTCTCAAATAAATAGTCACAAAATAAACAAGCTATGAAACTGAGTAAAACAGCCGGTAAGTTGCATTTTATTGATTTTGTCACAATATCAAAATATGCAATTTCTTACCTCTGGCATTTATTCATTAGTTTCATGTAATGGATAGTGTTAACAGCCAGTGGCCTAACTGGAAATTACTTTGATCCGGGTTCAGCATTTGAAGAAACTGGTTTAAGATGGATATTCCACGGAACCAACATTCCTACTAACACATAGTCTACCTCCATGTTTATGCCTCTTCACTGCTCCTAATTTTGATGAGAAGTAGTGTGATATGATACAAAGGATTAAAATAAAAAATAAAGACCCCATTAAAACTGGTGTTGAAGTTGTACCACTTAAAATAGGCTTATTTTAGTCAAGTTTCTCAACCTTCCTAGTCTATAGTATGTAGATAACATTCAAATGTGATTTCATTTGTGCATATACCTGGGGCTCTAAAGGCAATTGAGAAATACTAATTGAATATGGATTTGTACCCCATGTCTTCAGTCTAATTTCTACCCATTTTCTTAATCCCTTCACTTTATAATTGTTCTATTGTATGAAAAACTCTTCCTTTGTCGCCTCCTTTCATGTTCTCATTGATTTCCTATCAAGACAATTCCTATACATCCCTGCTCTGGCAACTAGGCTCCCAGGCATTAACAGTGTATCCACTGGCTCCCAACACTGAGGGCAAGCCCCCTACCTCCTCAGACACTTCCTGAAGCAGTGCTGCTGCCTACTTTACTGAGACCCTCAAAAAGTCACTTTTTCTTAGGGATGTTAAAACCATCAAAATGCTGCTGAAGAAAATTCTTTCTTCTCCTGTCTTTGTTAGCACTTAAACAGGGCACTGACCTAGCTTTCTCATTGGCATCCCCCATTTTCCTGGTGCCCACTCTTTGCACTGCCCCGTGATTCATTCCTGAGTCACTCTTGACATCATCTCCTGGCTCAGAAATCTTTATTAATTTCATGGCTAACATGATAAAGTCTAAATTTATTACATAAGTTTTAAAACTCTCCATTACTCTGGCCCATATCTACCTTTCTAATCTTAATCTCTGTAACTTCTTACCAACCTTTCACATTAGTGAAGCTGAACTGTTGCTTGTGTGCCTTCCTTCCTTCTGTCTTCAGTCGTATTCACATTCTCTCTACCAACAATTCCATGCTTCCTAAACTCACATACCCAATGATGCTCATTGGTCACATGCAAACTGAAGTTCCCCCCATGCCTGAAGTCGTCTTAGATCACCGCAGGAAATAATCTCCTTCCACAGCATGCCGGTTCCATACCTTTCATGGCCCTTGCAGCCTTGCACATGTGCCTGCCTATTGCGAGACATGTATTATCTCCCCATGTGTTCCTTGATTGCAGAACTCATATGTGATTCAGCTGTGACTGCCTGAAAGCACAGCACATTAGTTTATCAAAAATAGTTTTTTCAATAAGTGAATGAGAGAAAATAGTTTTGTCTTATTGAAACAAAACATTTTTCCATAAACTTTGCTTAAAGGGCATTTGCCATAGAAAGAAATTTACTGTGTAAAAGAATCCAATGGAATCAAATTGGGCAAAGACAGTGAATTTATTATGAAGGTATAAGGACATTGCAAATACTACCAGGGCTGTGAATTAACAGGACTGAGATGGACTGCAAGCAAAGCCTGGGATACTACGGGGAGACTGGGAAATCATTTATGTGCATTTCTCATTTATGATTCTTTCTGGGTATGTAATATTGTTTGATCTTCCTCTCTAAAAACTAGCTCTTTTGCTTTTTAGCCCTTATCACCAATCCTGGCTGCAATCACTTTTGAATTTTTACTTCTCCTATTAAAAAATATCTATACTGCAATTCAAATATCTTAGTTATTAATTCCATATTCCCAGGGAAGGATTTTAATGTACCTGGGATGGAACAAGTACCCATCTTTAATCCTGTCATCTTTGATTAGAAGAAGTCACATTGTCTAGACTTTTCTTGAGGAACTGCCCTTTCCCCCAAATGCTCATGCTTATCAAGGCTCCCTGTTGCACCCAGGAATGTCTATAATCATTTGCATCTTCAGGAAGAAGTAGCTCCTTCAAAAAGTATGTGTGTGTGGCACAGGCAACCTAGTAGGTGGCCATGTCAGTGGCTTAGCTTGTAAAGCAATCTGCAAATTATAAAAATTTATAGACCACTATTCTACAGTTCAGCATGGCTGCTAGTTCTTCAAATATATTTTCTGAAGTACTGTCCCTTTGCATTTTGTTCCAGATGTGTTAATTCAATCATTGGAGCCATTATTAATGAAAGGTTCAAGTCAGAGTTATAGCTCTTGATGAAAACTTATGAAATTATTTTGACTGCTTGAGGCTATCTTTGAAATTAACAAAAGATCACTTTTGTCACTGAACCAGTTTCTGAAATAGCCCCTCATCTTAAAATGAAGATAGAGTCATCCAGCAAGCTGTAAAGAATCATTATTCTTCCATAGGCTAGAGGACAACTGACCTCCAACATAGAATTTCACAAGTTTGAAAAGGAAGATAAATCAGTCTACTTTAAATACAAGTTATTATAGCCATTAAGTCTTCGTTGGGTTGGCAGCCAGTTCCAGCATGATTGGAATTGTTTTTTTCCTCCCTCAGTCTGTCTGATCCCTTCTCTGGAGAGAAGATCAAGTAAGTCAAAATGATCCAAGGACCCACGTGTCAGAGGAAGGCAGGAGCAGGTGCTTCTTACCTGAGGCAGAGAGGGGTGAGGTGAAGAACTGACGGCAGGATCGGGAAGTTGTTTCCTGGACCCAAGAGAGCCCGAAGGAAGAAAAACAATCCCAGCTGGGATTAGGTGAAAGACTAGGGCTCATGTGGTAATTAAATACTGACAATTCAGTGGACTTGGAAGGAGGGGGAGGTAGGTGTTGAGGAAATCTGAGAATAAGGGGTAGCAGAGCAAACAAATCAGTAGTAGCTATAGGAAAATCAGTGGGGAAATTGTTGACAATTTTAAAAATTATAATATCCAAATTTCTGTTGAGCTCTTTGTATCGGTAGTGAATTCAGCTCCAGCCACTGAATCTCTCAAACAGGAACTGATTTATCCCTATAAACAAAAATTCCAATTGGACAAATAAGACTGGTGGCATTTCAGTGATGCCAGTCGGGATCTTCTGTCCTTTCCCTCAGCTACACATATGGACATTTGACTCATGGCAGTCACTTCTTGGCTGCCAAATGGTTGCTTTACATTCATAACCTCTGTGTCTGCATCCCAAGTAGGAAAAAAAATGAGAAAAACTGAAGGGTTGGTCTGTGACTACATGGAATAGAATTAAAACACTATTAATTAACAAGAAGAAAATAAAATTTAAGGAGGCAACTAGTAGTATTTGCCTTACCCTTACCCTCAGTTAAATCCATTTTCCTTTTTCATTAAAAGGATCAAGGTGAACTATGAGATGGTATTAGTATGTGGCTTATAACCAGTCCTGGTGACTGGGCACTGATGTTACCTGGGTGGAGCTTAATTTTTACCGTGGCCCTCTGCATGTTAGTCTTGAAGGAGGAAGGAGAAGAAGGTAGATAGGAAGCACAGATGTTTCTGAAAGAAATAACGTGCTGTGTAGTATGGCTAATGCCCACCAATGGCCATTGGCACCAGTTCAAAAGCTGACGGGAATCCCCAACTTGGAGTGCAGTAAAGAAGGAAAAGTAAGTGCCAACAGCTCAGCTGGTAATATAGCATGGCTGTGAAAACAGCAGTGCTGTGAAAAAGCCCCATAGTGCTACATACACCATGGATGTGTGGAAAACAGCATGGTAGTGAGGCTGCCATTTCCCACTCCATTCTCCCTGGGTAAGCCCCTCTTCAGTTAGACATCTCAACTGGCTCAGTGATGGTCCTTCACTCTCCTCTGTGGCACCAGTGCACCATCCAGGGAAATGCAGTTCTTCAGTCTCCTATGGAAAGTGCACTCTCTGAGCAAAAGGGGGGCTGGCTTATATAGACAGAAGTCTCTACGCCTAGTCCCTGGTTGGTCAGAATGGAGCCACTCTGATTAGTCAGAGCTATGCAACTCCAATTGGATAGGGAAAGCCTCAGTTTCACTGGTTAAAATAAAACTCCAGGAACTCCTTTATAAATGTTGGTTGAAATGGCAAAACACAGTGCAGGCAAGCAGTTTATTGCAGAGGCTTTTCTGTGTAGTTAGACTGTGAGGCCCCCCAACACAAAAACGGCTGTTAGGCTCTGCTTTTAGGGGCAGGGGAGGTGGGGCAGATAGCCACCAGGAGCCCTTCTGAGTCCTCAGGTTTCACACTGACATGCAGAAATTTGTGGATAAGTGATAGAACATCAAGCTATGGTGTTTTGAAAAATTGAATTACAAAAAACTATGTCTGTGGTGATAAGTTGATTAGACTTAGAGCAATAGAAGACTTGTGAGGGATTTTAAGCAGTAGAATATATGCAGAGCTAAATGGAATCCTGAAGAGATGACAAAGAGCACCCACTTTTTTTTTTGCATCTATGAACTAGCTCTGGCCATTTGAACTCAGAGTGAAAACTTGAAATATAAAATGCCCTTATTTTCAAAGTTGCCACATTAGACTCTTACAGAAAGTCACAAGTTATAAATGTAACACAATTTTTTGATCCACTCATTTACTAATGGGCACATAGGCTGCTTCCAGCACTTGGCTATTGTAAATTGTGCTGCTATGAACATTGGGGTGCGTAGGTTCTTTTGAATTGGTGTTTCAGGATTTTTAGGATATAATCCCAGAAGTGGAATTGCTGGGTCAAAATGTTCCATTTTTAGTTTTTTTAGTAAGTTCTATACTGTTTTCCACAGTGGCTGCACCAGTCTGCATTCCCACCAACAGTGCACTAGGGTTCTCTTTTCTCCACATACTCACCAGCACTTGTGTTTGTTGATTTGTTTATGATGGCCATTCTGACCCATGTGAAGTGATATCTCATTGTGGTTTTAATTTGCATCTCTCTGATGGCTAGTGATGCTGAGCATCCTTTCATATGTCTCTGGGCCCTCTATATGTCCTCCTTGAAGAAGTATCTGTTCAGGTCCTTTTCCCATTTTTTACACAATGGAATACTATGCAGAAGAAAGGAAGAAGGAGCCCCTACCCTTCCCAACAGCATGGATGGAACTGGAGAGCATTATGCTAAGTGAAAAAAAGCCAGGAAGTGAAAGACAAATATCCTATGATCTCACCTATAAGTGTAACCTAATCAACAAAATAAACAAGCAAGCAAAATATAACCAGAGACATTGAAATAATGAACAGGCTGATAGTAACCAGAGGGGAGAGGTATAACAGGGGAAAAGGGGGAAGGGTCATGGAGGAACATTTATAAAGGACTCATGGACAAAGCCAAAGGGGGTAGGATTGAGGGTGGGAGGCAGGGGGGTGGAGAATGGTGGGGGTAAAATGGAGGCAATTGTACTTGAACAATGATAAAAAAAGTCAAAAGTTATAAATTGGGTATTTTTTTATCAGAGTGGTTTCTTTTTTATATCTTTACCTGAATTAAAACTATTATTTTTATTCTCTGTTTAAAGAAAGAATCATAGGTTGATACTCATTAACACCCAACATAAAGTAATTCAGTTTGGTCCTGAATTAGGGGAAAGTTGTGTTACCAAACTCAAGGGGTTCACTGTTTGGGTGGTCTATTCAAGAACGAGAAGTGGTTGTCTTTAGGTAGTTTAATTTACTGGCAGAAAGTAAAAGAGACAAAGAATTCACATCCAAAACTCTGTCTCCCTGAGGGGAGGCTGAGACACCATTATTAACGTACAATATTCAGACACTTGCACACTGGTCTCTTCTTTGCAGTTGGCTGCACTCATGGGGTTGGGTTCCTATCAAGTTCATCCTAATTTCAGTGGCATCTGCAAAATACTGGGCTAAATTTTAGCATTTAACAAAAATAGCATTTAGTAAGAACTGCACAGACCTTGAAACCCTGTCCTGTCTAGCAGTTGAGAGGAAAATCATGTGTTGAAAAGATCTCTGTTCCACCAGCAGCTTAAATCTGCACAGGCTCTATAACTGAGCCCTATCTGGGGCCCACACTTCAAATTAAGGAATTTGTTACTTTCTGTTTCAGACGACAGGACAAACCACAAAGTCTATGGGGCACAGCATTCCCTCCATATTTGAAACAGCCCAAGCTGCAGGTGTTGACACGACAGACACACTGCCTTTTCCCCAAAGGAAGCAAAGGTCCAGACCTTTACACCAAGCCAAAATCCATAGAAAGGATCAAATAAGGGCAGGAATTAATTTAGGTTTCTTCTTCAAGAGAGAAATTGAACATATTACTCTTACCTGGATTTTAATTTAAAAACATAGTACAATAGTACACAAAGCTTTTTTGTTGTTGTTTGTTTATTTTGTTTAACTCTGGTGTGCAAGAAGGTGTGTAATTCTCTGGAGACTGGGACAATTACCTGGAAAAATATTATGCTGAAAATAAAAAATCAGCTCAATTCAACAGATCTGGATTTTTAAACTTCCATTTTACATTGCAAGCTGTGTTAAGTGAGGAACTCAAAACATTGCTGGTTCTCTGTCTGGATTTTATCTATGAACTGGAAAACATACATATATAAATTTCTATCTATCTGTCTATCTGCTTATCTATCTATCTATCTATCTATCTATCTATCTATCTGTCTATCTATCTACCATCCAAGGATCTTCTTGTTTTTTATTTTCAATGAAAACTTACTTAATCTTTGAATCTGTTCTGCCAAAGCAGTTTCCTAAATAATGTGTCCTGAAAAGTACGATAGATTCCCTCTGGATTTCTGGTGTGTATCAGCTGAAATACATAACTTCAATCTTTATAAACCCATTGAACGTCCAAGCAACAGAGTATAAACCTACTGTGTGACCCAGAGAGTGCAGAGAGCAAATGGCCTTTGTGTTCAAAAGCAGCTTCGATGCCTTTTCTTGCAAGTTTTTAAAAAATTAATTACTAATTAGCACGTGAATCTAGAATGACTGACAAACAGGTTGATATAATAAACAAAACGTGGGAAGAGAAGTCAGAATACAGAATAGTTTGGATGAGGTTAGTGACTGATGGAAAATAGGTCTCCTGTTTTCGCCTTTAGACTTTAAGACTTGTGTGTTTGCCTTTAGTTTTCCCAGATCCAAAATAGCAATAAAATGCTTCCAAATTTTGTACTGTTTTAATGACCTTTCAGCACTAGGCTATTCTTATCAAGGTCATAATTCTCAACGACTCATACAAATTACTGTGAAAATTTGTCTAAGCTATAGGAAACCAGTAGTAAGAGAGGATTTTTACCAGAATTGGTAGATGTATTCATGTTTATTTGTCCTGACAATATTTCTTTTAAATGAGAACAAGAAAGCAAAAGCAAAATGATGGATCCCTCATCTCTCATGGGAGAAGAAGAAAAGATGTTTGAAATTGCTTTTTTAAGTACAGCAATTTTGCAGTAAAACAAGAAAGCTCATTTTTGCTGATGCCTTTAAAACCCAGGAGAGTCCATTTGAAAACAACAGGGCAATATGAACAGACTCGGAAGTGCTCCTTACCTTTCACTCTAGTGAGGCCATCTCAAGGAAATAGCCAATCAGGACCCAGAGCTCTGAGTAAGATGGTGTTTACTACAGAATTATTGGGAATAGAAACTAGCTAAAAGAAACTTTAGAAATAACCTGTCAAAATGCTGGAGAATGCTTACTTAGTCCTTAGATTGAGAGTTATGGCACCTCTATGCTATAAAATATTTATTTTAAAAAAACAGTATTATTTAAATATCAACAATAAAACTAGTTAACCATCCTTCTATTATGCAAGTACTGCATTTTGGATATCATGATGCTAAGAAAACATACTCAAAGTGTGTGTGTGTGTATGTGTGAGAGAGAGAGAACTCTTGATGCTATGCTTAATTTTATTAAATGTTAGCAAGGTATTTTATATGAGGTAGTAATGAGTAAATACTGAGATATGCATAATGTAGCTTTAAAAAACATGTCCTAATTCCAGAGAACCCAGGAAGTCAGCAGTAAAGCTGGAGAAGACAGTTCTTCAGCTCAGAGGTTATGCAAGGTGAGTACAGGAGAGACACAATACATGGCTGAGGGTTGGGCCCTCTGTCATCTTCCCCGTACTATGATGTACTATGCTTCTCGACAGAGATTTTCTAAAGTCAAGGGGACTTCGAATGAAGCCCAGGAAGATCCTCATCACCTGTACTGGAAAACATCATTTTGCATACCTGTCTATTGGAAAACATCATTTTGCATTTTTAAAGATGAGTAGAAGAATAAAACAGATGAGATCTATGAAAAAACTAATGCAGATACAGAAGAAACATTCTGAAAAATGAGAGAGAAAAGCAAATGTCTGAAATTGATCAACTGAAAGAATGAACGACGATAAAAGCCCTTTCTGATGTTCACAACAGGATGAGCAAAGATGGTAAATAAAATGGGAAGAGACACTTATTAGAAGAATCAGAATGAGAAAAAAAAGCAAGAAGAGGTATAAAGCAAGCAAAATGAGATTTAAAATAACAATAAAAAGAAGGCGGGTGGTGAAACTGAGAGAATGAAACTGCATAGAAAAAGTTACCCAGTCAGCATAACAGAAAAAAGGAAAAGAAAAACGAGTGATGTGAAAATATAGCTTGTATGTTCCCCTAAAATAATGAAAAAAAGAAGAAATGAATAAAATAATAATATTAAAGAGACACAGAATATTTAATGTCTAAATACTGTAGATGCTTTCCAGGTATAAGCCAGATAAAATAAGGCAAAATCTAATAATAAAAATATAAATTTAAAAAATTTTGGCAATTGCTTTGGTTGGGTAGCTCAGCAGGTTAGAGTGTAGTCTTGATACACCAGCTTTGTGGGTTTGATCCCAGGTAAGGGCACATACAAGAATCAACCAATGAATGCACAAATAAGTAGAATAACAAATCAGTGTTTCTCTCTCTTGCTTGCTCTCTTTGTCTCTTTCTCTCTCTCCTTTCCTCGGTCTAAAAATCAATAAAAATCAAAAAACTATAATTCAAAGTTTTGAGAAAGAGAGAAGAAAAAAAGAGAAAAAGAAGGAGAAGGAGAGGAGGAGGAGAAGAAAGGAAGGAAGAATCTGATTGTCCAGATGAAATTAGTTATATTCTTTCAAGTAATTTCAATGACAAGAGAACCACATGTGAACTTTTTTGTGTAATTAAGTTAAAGATACAATTCTACAAATATCTAGGCAGAACAAACACAGAAACAACTACCACCACCCCAATAATAAAAAAATTTACCTAGACTAAGGTTTTGTTTTTGGGGTTTTTTTTTTTTTTGCTATTTGATGTCTAAATCTACTGTTGAGAAACTATTCAAAAAAATCAGAATTTGAAAGATGAAGGTCACTCATCAAGCATTTTATTTTAAAATGATGTGATATTCGTGGTCAAGGCAACAACAACAACAAAAACAAAGAAAACACTAGACAAATATATAAGGAGTCAGGAAAAATATAACACTTATTTTTTAATTTGGAAGAGGTAAATAAATATATATTAAATTCCTTAACTACAGAAAAATCAAGGGGTAGTGTTTCATTCAGAACTCTAAAAGTAGGTAAGGTTGTTTATATACATCTCTTCTAAAACTTAGGGGTAACTACAAAAGGATTAATAATGGAATATTATGACATCTTAAAATTTAAACATTCTTCTATTGTCCATTTTGATGACATATTTCTTTTTCTGTTTTAAATCATGCTAAAATGAACCTGTGCCATAAGAGCCTTATAATTATAACTTCCTTATAATAAGTTATAAAAAGTGCATACAAATTAATATTCAATTTGTATAGAATATTTAATGAGATTAAAAATCTATGATATATTAAGGACAAAACCAAAAAACAAGAGGCTGTAAAACTGCTTGTAAACACACACACACACACACACACACACACACACACACACCGGGCATCCCTAAAACCCTACAGTGTGGCTATTGGTTGATCATGAGATTGAAGGTTATTTTAAATTTTCTATTATTTATTATACTTGCCTTTTTAATATTTTTAAATTGCCTTCAATGATTATGTATTTTTATTACAATCAGAAAAATGAATGATCAAACTGAAAGAGTTAAGTCAATCACAAAATTTTAAATAATGCAGAAAATAAAAGATTTCTGTTACATTATATAAAAATAAATATAGGGATAGTCTTCATTTTTGGAGGATATTGTTGGGGTAAACTTATCTTAAATGTGCTAAATACATGTTACATAGTTCACATCATAATTAAAGTTTTTTTCTGCAAATAACCTCTAAAATAATTATGGAAAACTACCCACTCATACATTTTAAATTAATTTAAATGTTCTATTGTAAGTAGTTCCAACAAATGTTATTGCCAGTGTTTTGGAAACATTGACATTTCAAAATGAAATTGTTACATCCCTTCTGAAATTGTATCCAAAGAACCAAAGTAGAATAGAATAAATAGAATATAATCCCTTAGTAACAATATCCATTTGACAATAGAAGAATTTCTCAATGATAGAATTTTACATAATTCTTCTTTCTCCTTGAATTTATATTTTCATCCCATGTACCCCGTGTAATTTTATTCTAATTTTATATTCACTAAAATTTTTATCAATCTCTTATTACTCTGTAACAAAAATAAACATGAATATAAATTTGGATATTAAATGTTTTTATTTGCCTCAGAACATAGGGCTCAAATATTACATTGTTTTTACTTCTATATTGATTTATCATAATAATTATTAGTACACAGTTGATCAAACACTACATGTAGTAAAAATTTTAATGAGTAATAAAAGTAAACAGTTATTGGAAATGTACACTTTACTAAAACATAGACAATGCATACTATAGATGATTATTACTGTTATTCATGAATGCATTATATTGGGACAGGACTGCTTTAAGTACCATTCTAATCCTACATTGAATTTTTTAATAAATGCAAATATTAAAAATTCTATCCATCTTAATAAGTAGATAAAGACGTAGGTGGGATGGGAAGAAATTTTATTCAATGTTATTCTATTTGAACTTATTCTGAATCATATTGTGTGTCAAAGAAAGACAAAGTGCACTATCATCAAAATTATATTTAATGATCTGTAAGTGGATAAATAACTTACCCCTTCCTTCATTTTTTGGAAATAAAATATGGAAATCACATGATTTCTAAAGACTTTTTTCCCTTACCTGATCAATAGAGTTATTTCCTAAGATATGGGAAGCAAATTAAATACATTTTATCAACAATTATACTGCTAGTCTGATTCTTAGAGGCACCTTATTTAACTTAACATACAATAAAAATGTCTGAATGGAATTATATGTTGATAATTTCAATATTTTGCTGATATATAACTTTTAAAAATAAACTAATGTAACTACAATTGTGCTAGTGAATATTTTTATCAACCCTATGAAGTTACCATTATCTACTGTATTTTGCTATGTATAATGTGAACTTTTTGCTCAAATTTTTGAGGGAAAAGTAAAGATGAGCATTATACATGGGTATAATGATTATACACCATGGGTATAATAATATACATAATAATCCTGTGTATAATGCCCACAAAACGTGGGTGTGCATTGTACACAGCAAAATACAGGTGTTTTACAGTCAATCTGCTTTCTTCAAGCCCAGTCCCTAGCAACTACTGATCTGCTTTCTGACACTAAAGTTTAAACTTTTTAAAAGTGTATATAAATGTAATAATAGTGTTTTTGTCTTTTGTTTCTGGCTCCTTTCACTTTAAAAATGCTTTGATCAACATCACTACCCATCAAAGAGATGCAAAATGAAACCACAATAAGATACCGGTCAGAAAGGCCATCATAAACATATCAACAAACAACAAGTGCTTGTGAGGATGTGGAGGAAAGGGAACCCTAGTGCACTGTTGGTGGGAATGCAGACTGGTGCAGCCACTGTGGAAAACGGTATGGAATTTCCTCAAAATCTAAAAATGGAACTGTCTTTTGACCTGGTGATTCCACTGCTGGGATTACACCCTAAGAATCCTGAAACACCTATCCAAAAGAACCTATGCAACCCAATGTTCATAGCAGCATTGTTTATAATAGCCAAGTGCTGGAAATAGCCTAAGTGTCCATCAATAAATGAGTGGGTCAAAAAACTGTGGTACATTTACACAATGGAATACTATGCAGCAGAAAGAAAGAAGGAGCTCCTACCCTTCCTGACAGCATGGGTGGGACTAAAGAGTATTATGCTAAGTGAAATAAGCCAGGTGGTGAAAGACAAATACCATATAATCTCACCTATAAGTGGAGCCTACTCAACAAAACAAACAAGTGAACAAAATAAATATAATCAGAGACATGGAAATAAAGAACAAACTGACAGGGACCAGAGGGGAGAGGAGAGGGAGATCATGGAGAAAGACGGAGAAGGAACTCTGTCTTGAAAGACGGAGATCAATTCAAGGAACATGTATGAAGGACCCATGGACAAAGACAACGCAGAGTGGGGGAGGATTGAATGTGAGAGGTGGCGGGTGGACAGGGCAGGGAAGAGCGATGGGGGGAAATGTGGACAGCTGTATTTGAACAACAATAAAAAATATTTAAAAAATAAAAACGCTTTGAAATTCATCCATATGTTGTTGTTTTTGTATGCCATCAATAATTCTTTGTTACAGAACACTGTGGATGTACCACACTGTTTATCCATTCACCAGTTGGAGGATTTTTGGGTTGTTTCTGGTTAGGGGCCATGGCAAATAAAGTTTTTATAAACATTTGAGTAGGACTTTTCATTTCTCTGGTGGAAATACCTGGGAGTAAGATTGCTATGTTTTGGAATTTGGAATGGTTTTAAAATGCATTTTTATTTACTCTTCTTAAAATTTGGAAGGTAAGCCTTTTATTATCCCAACATTTGTTATTCGGTACATTTTTAAAGACAAGCTTGAATTGAAACAACAAAGGGATGCCTGTGCCAGCATCAAATCATAAATCTCAGGGCTAATGCTTCAAATTACAGGTGTCGATTATTGCCAGCCTGCACTTACATGGACAGTCCTGTGAAGCCCCTAAATGCTGGGCAGCAAAAATAATTTTACTTAAAGAACATTTATAATAACACTAAGAAACATGGAGGAAGAAATAAAATTGAAATAACATGTACTCTATAAAAAAATAAACCATTGTAGCTATTATTCTATAAAAATAAAAATATTGTCATGCTTTCACAGGCTATGTTGAAAAAGATGCTTGCAGTATATTAAATAAAGAATATAAAATTGTATAGTAGTTATGATAGAAATTATCTTATAAAACTGTTAAGTATGTCTACATAAAACACATTGACTATCTCTGAGAGGAGAAATTTTAGATGATTTTTATTTCTATTATGTACCTTTTTACCTTATTCATTTTTTTTCTATAATGAGGATCTATGTTTTTATAATGAAACCAAAAAAAATCTTAACATTTTATCTTTGGATGAGCAAGGTTTTCAAAACAAAAACTAACATAAAGAAATGATTGATAAATATAACTTGTGAAAAATTTAACTTTTCATATGTCATATACACCATAAACAAATTTAAGGGCAAATTGCACACACACTGACAAAATGTTAGCAATACATTTCATTTGTAGGGAAGTTATAACAATAGATAAGATAATACTCTAATAGGAAAATATTCCTATAGAAAAATGAATAAAGACCGAACAATTTATTAAATTACCAGGGGGAGAGTTACTGGAGACAGGGAAGATGAGAACTTCCATCCCACTTGGTTTTCCAATGCATATGATCTGGTGCAAGCCATATTTATTTAAACACCATAATTTCCTGATAAAACCCAGAATCTAACATCTGGCTTGACATGTATTTATGCATATAAATTTACTCTACCATTTTTTATTGTTTACTAATTTGCATTAGTTTGTTTTTAACCATATTTTTATGGTTGTACTTTTTACCCTACTCAGGAATAAAATTCCCACCAGTCAAAAACTATATAATTTATTTAGTTTTATTTTTCCTCTAACCAAGGCCCAGTGGTACGTATGCAATGGTCCCCTCTTTTTCATGATTAGCTTTCCAAGGTTTCAGTGACTCATGGTCAACTGTGATTCAAAAATATTGAAGGAAATATTTCTTAAATGAGCAATTTGTAAGTTTTAAGCTCTTCTGAATAGCATGATGAAATCTCATGCTGTCCTGCTTTGTCTCCCCAGAATGTGAATCATCCCTTTGTCCAGCATATCCACAATATATAAGCTACCCATCCTTAGTCACTCAGTAAGTAGTCCTCTCTGTTATCAGATCAGCTGTTGTGGAATCTCAGTGCTTGTGTTCAAGGGACCCTTATAACAGCCTAATGCTCTGTCACAATGCCTATGTCACTCAACTCACTTTGTGTCATCATGTAGGCATTATGTCATCGTGCATCATCACAAGACGAAAGGTAAACACAGAACTATAGCTACAGGGGTTTAGGACGTTATCTTGAGTATAGCCCCAGCATTAAGTCCTAGCAGCAGCATCCCTTGAGGATTCCGAGACCAGCACCATGATGGAGAGGAGCTGACAGTCTAGACACAGGTTTCTATGTCCAATTGTAAGAAGATAAAAAAAACAAGACACAATGATGATGTATGTGGAAGTGTGATGCAGATGGATAGAAGGAGTAAGTCCACTCCTGAGGGCCAAGCAGCTGCAACTTCCAAGTATCCAAGTTTAAAATTAGTTGTACTTGATGGCAAAGAAATGCCTGCCAACCAGTAAGAACTTAAGTAGATAGGGGTCAAACTAGGGGTGTGTATGTTCTACTTCATCTCCTTGATCTGAAGGAATAAATTCCAGTTTGATATTGTCATTACTATTTAGCTGAAAGGAAGGAAAACTAATAATGAACAGAAGTATGTACTGGGTGTCTACTAAATAAATAGGTACTGTGTAAGGTACTTTACCTAAAAATAATTATAGTAGCTAATAGTCATTGACAAGTTACTATATGCCAGATAATGTTTTAAATGTGTCTACAGCCTTGGCTAGGGGGCTCGGTTGGTTAGAGCATTGTCCCATACACTGAAAAACAGGTTCAATCCCTGGTCAGGGCACATACCTAGGTTGTGGGTTTGGTCCCCAGTCAGGATGAGTATGGGAGGCAACCAATGGATGTTTCTCTCTTGCATTGATGTTTCTCTCTCTCTCTCTCTGTCTTCCTTTTTCTCTCTCTGAAAGTAGTAAAAACATATCCTAGGATGAGGATTAAAAACAAAATAGATACTCTTACATCATTAAGGTATTTAACACTCTGAAATTTATGAGATATTTATGAGATACTTACTATTGTTATACCCATTTTATATTTCTGAAAGCAAGCTTTGTCATATTATATGCTAATAAGTGACAGAACTATCTCACCTATACTTGCTTATACATAATTATTTAAACCTACATAAAGTATTATTAAATATATATTGTTGTCCTTATAGACCCTTGAAATAATTATTAACATCTTTATTTTATATTGTTATATAGAGCACTTATGCTCAGAGAGTTTGAGTAACTTGCTACTAGTCACAGAGGTCGTAAACTGTGAAACCTGTATTCAAACCCAGGCCCATTGGACTGCAAAAATGGCCCTTTGCCCACCATATGAGGCCTATAACCTACAGGAAAGAAGTAAGACTTTATTACTGTGGACAGTCATTATAAAATGGAAACTAGGTCAAGTGCCTGATACTCATCTATTATATAATAAAAATGTAACAAAAACAGTAAAACTGCTTTAGTCATATCCTTTATTTGTTTACCTTATATTTATTTTCTATTATTCTTAACAGCCCTGTGAAATAGGTTCTGCAGTTGGTATTATATTGTACCAATGAAGGGGCAATAGTTTAGAGAAAGAAAATAACTTCCCAAGGTCATCAGGCTAACCAAGTGGTTGAGGAAGTTACCCTGGCTCTGATACCAAGGTTTCTTTTATACCATACCACCAAGTATGGTTTCTTTTGTGTGTTTATTTATTTTCTTTCTGTTCGAATACAGTTGTCTCCATTTCCCCACCACCACTTCCCCCCTGCCCCACCCATCCTTCCTCCCTCTGGCTTTGTCCGTGGGTCCTTTATACATGTTCCTTCATGACCCTTCTCCTCTTTCCCCCTTATCACCATCCTCTCTCCCCTCTGGTTACTGTCAGTTTGTTCTTTATTTCAATGTCTCTGGTTATACTTTGCTTACTTGTTTGTTTTGTTGATTAGGTTATACTTATATCTGCTTAAAGATTTTTTTATATAAAAATAACATTCTCACTGCTCTATCTGTTGACCTGGAATGAAAATCAAATGTATTCCACTATGGGATGCTTTACTCTTGCAGCCCTGCCACTTGGCTCCTGAGAGGGTCTCCGCAGACGCACACATGTCATTGCTGTGGCCTGCCTGCTCATAGTGCTCCATAAATGGTTCCAGTCAGTCTTCTGGATTCTAAATAACCAAAACCAACTGTAATTTAAGTGGGAGAGGAATGTATTGGAAGGATATAAATAGTTGGGAAGGATAAAGAACTAGACTGAAGAAATAGCCAAGGACCCTGAAAGCCACCATGTCCAGATCCAAACCAAAGTTAACTCCCAGGCACCATGTGGTCAGGATGCGCTTCCCGTAGCAATGCTATGGGGCACTGCCTACTTCCACCGTACTCACTAGTCTCCACCATTAGTATCATGAATAACTCCTAAGTCCCTCTAAATCTTTTCAGCTTTATTTCAAGATTCTAAATGTGGATGGTAGGCTAAGCAAAATAAGCCTGTCAGAGAAAGAAAAATGCTGTACGATTTCACTCAGATGTGGAATCTAATGAACAAACTGAACTTACAGGAAAAAAGGGGTCAGACTCATAGATGGAGAGCAGGATGACATCTGAGGGGGATAGGTTTAGGAGTGGAGGGATTGAGCAGAAAGGAGAAAGGACTCATGGACATGGGCAACAGTGTGGTGATTGCTGGGGGGAGGGAAGTATAAGGGGAGGGGACTAAAAGGTTATGGAAAAATACAACAAAGATTAAATAAAAAAATAAAATAAGTGTGGATGGTAGAAACTCTTTTTTCTGATTCTAAGCAGTGTGCTTTTTTCCTAAATTCTAAGATAGCATAGATGGAAATCTTCCCATCCTTGGTTTCTCTAGTTTGATAGGATTCTGTCCCCATCAAAAATCAAACAATAGATCTTTGGAACCCCCAACCCCCCAAAAAGACAGAAATCCATTACAGACACAAAAAGCAAATCTGTATATCTGATAAAATTCTTCTTTGCAGTGGAGTCAAGCACCTAGAGCTAAGATTCGAGATTTATCTCTCCCATCTTCTAACACAGATGCACATGCATACACCCATCTTTAAAAAATATATCATGGGACCTTGAGAAATGTCCTCACTCCAGCTTGTGACATTGTCAGTTACAAAACAGGTACTGTATTTTTTGGACTATAAGATGCACTCCCCCACCCCAAATTTGGGAGGAAAATGGAGGTGCATCTTATAATCTGAATGTAGCTTACCTGGCTTGCTGTGGGGTTGGGGGGCAGTGGAGCTGGGTCACAGGAGGCAGAAGCAGGGTCACACCTGCAGGAGACCAGTGGCAGCAGGAGTGGGGTGATGCTGCAGGCTCTGGGGTGGGAGGAGGGGGTGTCCTGGCAGTATGAAGCAAGGAAGGCAGCAGCAGAGTCCCCACTGTGGCATACTATAGTGCTAGGGAGGAGGGTACAGGCGGTGCAGGCATGTTAGGAAAAGAAAGTCTGCAGCACCAGCACGTGCCTCCATCACGTGACTGGTGTGTCCCTCATTAACATTAACATAGGCAAATTCCACTGCAGGGTTACCTGTCAATATGGTCCTGCAGCTGTCGCAAAACTATGACTCCCATCATGTGTGGACAGGCTGGGATGATGGGAGTTATAATTTGGCAACAGCTGCAGAACCACACAAGTTGTGCAAAACTGCTGTCCCCATACAAGAGTGTTGCACAACTTGTGGCCCTCCAGCAGCAGATCTCCCCATAACAGTGTCAGCAGCAGATCCCCCCCATAACAGTGTGTCATCCACTGATGTTCTCAGCTACAGTGCCCCCATACCTATGAAGGACACAGTGCTGATAGTTCTGTCATTACTGTATTTTGTTGTAGGAAGATAAGATAGTGTACCATAGTCTCCTGCTGAATCTACTGTAATTGTGGAAAGGTGTCAAAGCAGAAAAGGATTTCATATAAAATCCCTTTTAAACTGGAGGTAGTGAAATATGCCAAAGAACATGGAAACAGAGAAGTGGAGAGATATTTTGGGCCACCTCCAACCAAAAAAAAATGATATGGGAATGGAGGAAACAGGAGGATCAATTGCAAAAAATGGACAAAAGGAAACAATGTTTTCATGGGCATGCTGCAAGATGGCCACAGTTAGAAGTGGTTATGAAAGAGTGGATCACACATCACAGGAATTTGGCTTCACATATGAATCCAAACGTCTTGCTGCACAGAAAGGCATTAAGGACTCACTGTATCACCATCATGGTGCCACAGATTTATGAAGGGATGTGGCCTTGCTATGCGCACCAAAACTAGGGTTGCACAAAAAATGTCTATAGAATACGAATCCAAGATTGTGCCTTTTCACAAATTTGTACTGGATGCAAGAAAGAAAAATGGATTTGAAATAAGCCAGATTGGGAACATGGATTAATCTTTGATGTTCCATCAAACAAGACTGTTGATGTGAAAGGTGCCGAAACCATAACCATGAAAACCTCAGGGTATGATAAAACCCATTACATGGTTGTGCTGTCCTGCTGTGCAGATGGCACCAAACTGCCACCAATGCTGATTTTCAAGAGAAGAAACATGCCAAAAGAGGCAATCCCAAGAGGAGTTATTGTTCATGTTCATGACAAAGGATGGAAGAACAAAAATGGCATGAAGGTATGGATAGAAAAAGTGTGGTCCAAACATCCTTGAGGGCTTCTGAAAAAACCTGCTCTATTAGTGCTTGACCAGTTTAGGGCACATATCACTGAAGCCACAAAAAAGAGATTTAAAAAAGAGAAAACCCATCTAGCCGTAATTCCTGGGGGGCTTACCAGCCAGTTGCAACCTTTGGGCGTTTCCATCAACAAGCCATTTGAAGTTTTCATGAGAGAAGAGTGGAACAAATGGATGGCTGCTGGAAATCATGAGCTGACACCAACTGGGCAAATGAAGAGGCCCACCATTACCCCAGTTTGTGAGTGGGTGAAAACCTCATGCAGTCAGTTAAGGATGAAACCATTGCGAGGTCCTTCAAAAAGTGTGGCATCAGCAATGGCTCAGATGGCTCTGAAGATGACATTCTCTATGAACAGAGTGAAGACAGAGATACTAGTGATTCTAAGGAACTGAGCTTCATAAATGTGGACAGTAGTGATGAGGGGTTCTTGAGGTTCCCTAATGATTAGAGGAGTTTCCATACTTAAAGCTTAAAATCAGTAATAATGGTTGTTAGTGCTGCTGTTGAGTTCCGTTTACATTTACATTGGTGAAATATTATGTTACTTATGTTATTAAATATTTTACCACATTTTCTGCTTCAAAATTTTTTTTCCTATTTTCCTCTTCTAAAACCTAGGTGTATCTTATGGTTCAAAAAATACAGTTCTTTATTTCTGGTTACCTACTTCTGGAAAGGCTAAATGGATTTATGACATCAATAATTTTAAACATCTAAAATTTCTTAAAATAAAATTGCTCTCAGCAGATGAAAAGTATTCTCATCTTACAGTTTTGAGGCACAGAAGCTACCTATAACTTCTTTAGTGTTCTCATCTGAAAAGTATTTTCCATGAATACAGATCAGAATTTGCTTGCTATAATGAAAGAGGGTACTACAACATCCAGAGGTGTGGAACCACATGAGAAACTTCATTCTAAGTAAAGATAATCCTTGGAGACATCAGTGCGGATGTGCTGCCGGGCGCAAGTGTGCCAGGTAAGATAGTGTGTGGATGGGGAGTCCCTCAGGACTCCTTGGCAGGACTACTGGATCCACAAATTTATTCATTAAGTTCTTAAATTCCAGCTCAAATATTGACTACCATGTCACAAATATGCTGTTCTTTTAATGTATGCAAATGTCATTAATGAAGGAAAAGATTTTTTCCAAATTAGAAACACCACAATTTTTTCCTAAGCAATATAAAGCTAGTGAAATTCACATCTATTCTTTGGAAAAAAATGGAGGAAGTAAGAAAGAAAAAGTTTACAATGTATTATAAAACAGTAACTTGACTATGGAACAGATTTATGACCACATAAAATTTCTAAATAGCGTAAGAGCTTAGTCTTCCGTACACGACAGCTAGAGGACATTTACGATTTCATTTAGAAAAAATAAAAGGTTCTTCTTGAGCTACTGTGGCACCAACAATGCCCTGAAACCTCAATATAATCTATTTTTACACTTTTACATAGGAGAGGAAAAATTGAAAAGAATATATAGAGCATATAATAGCAGAACCAACCTACACATGTGAGTTGTAAATATCCTGGAGAGTCGTTCCTGAAAAGGGCACATAGGGAATTGTTGTTGCTAAAGCTGACTTAGAGAATACACTACTGAACTCCATCGGTAGGCACAATTCCTTAAAATGTGGTGGTTGTATTCTCCATGTTCCACTACAAGGTCTTGTCCGTTGGTATTTCTTGGCTTAGAGGAACATGAAATAGTCTTGATGAAAAAGCCCTCTCCCTTTTTCTAACAGTTGACTTCCTAGCCATGATAAATTATGTATGAAGGGGGTAAAATTATAACAAACATTTTCCTTTCTACTAAAATATATGTAGATTAAAAGTAAACTTTGTTTCAACAGGACTGAATTGATCTGAACACAGTTTGTTTGAGGATACATCAGTGCTTGCTGGTGAAGACCAGAGACCTGGACACTGAAACTTGGCTCCTCCCTCAGTGCGGGCAGAAATCAAGAAATACAGAAACTTAAGGTTTTAGAAAAACCAAGTGTGAGAGCTTCAGGCTGGACCTTTGAAAGCCACTAACACTTGACAATTGAGCAGGGACTCTATTAAAAGAAATTTCAGTGAGGCCCTGAGTTAGGTTACAGGTAGTTAAATTGCAGAGTTTGCCTCCAGACCCAAAGTCTGATCTGGATGCAGATATGCCAAATCATTTTACTCAAGGAATCTACAATAATGTGAAAGAAAAAATTATTTTAAAAATGTATACTATAATGAGATGGTTCTGTAATAGAGGAACAGGTAACATAATATTAATTCTCACTATAGGAGTAAAAGATGACTTTATCCAGGTGACATTTGTTTTGGAATTAAAAAGATAGGCAGAATTTTCATAAATTTGAGCATTATGTACAAGCAACCCAGGTAGGGAGAAACAATATGATCAAAGATGTTAAGACAAAAAAATATCAGTTGAACAAAAACCTAAGGCGAGTGTTACTATTTGGCGAATCAGAATATAAGGGGGAATGTGCAGTAAGAAAAGCTGTTACACTCAGATAGGTTAAGGCCTGATGGTAGACATTTATCAACCCTATTTTAATGAGTTCATTTAGGGAGAACAAACACATTAACATGACTCTAAAATAGAAAGCCATTGTAACATTTAGAGTTGAACAATTATAGTTTCTTTAATTTGTATCAAATATATATGTCAAAAGATTGAGCATATCATACAAAATTTTAAAAAATTAGCTATACTAGTGTGAGGTATAAGGCAAAATGGTTATTTCTAATCTCCACAAGTCCCACTAGGGCAAGTGTTGAGCAGTGGAGAGGGCCAAAGGGCCAGAAAAGTCGTTTAGCTTGCAAGGAGCAGAGCCAAGACTCAAACTCAACTTCTGTCTCACTGTAAAGATCGTGCTCTAGATTTTGGAGCAGGTTTGCCTCTGGGCAAGTTGAGGGGAAGCAGGACAAAAATGTCATGAGCATCATTTGCACCATGGGATCTCAATGCCTTGGTTGGTGACACCCAACCACTGTCCCTAGTAGCCCACAAACTCTAACCACGGGACTAGGCTTCCCCAGGGCACTTGTGTAGCTTCTCCCAGCACAGCAAGTTCAAGATCACTTGCCTGTGGGAAGTGGAAAAACGGTTCTCTTATTTCTACCATAAAACACAACTATGCACACAAATAATAGTAAGAATGCTAACAGATCTTTCAATATGTTGCATGGAATTTGCTGGAATGATTGGACCTTAAAAATGTTCCAGGGGAAACAAAATTCTTCTTGCTTCACAACATTTTGAAATCATTACAAAAATAAAATAAGAAAACATAGCAAATTATATATCTTCATTTTGTGTATATACACTCATATGGTAGAATTTTAATATATATATATTCTAAGAAATGTGGGCTTTAATTGTCTAAATATTTCATCTTGACGATAAATAGCTCTTTATTTTTTTCTTTTCAACATACAAGACTAATCAGAATATTACAGCAGGGAAAGAACATACAATGAGATGGAAAAGTTAAAAATTTAAAAAATACGTCAAGTAACAATTGTTAGTAGCTACTAGCAGAGATGGCATTTTTTTTTTATTTTACCAACAGTGAATTTTAAAATAAGCTCTGCCAAAGGTTGGGTGATCAACATGACCCAGTGATTAAAACAGAGAATATAACTTGTGCTTTACATTGAGAAGCTTGGAGAAAGGGCAATCTCTTCTGTTTTGTCTTATTTCCCCATCTTACAACATGACATAATAAGCATAATACAATATAGTGGCTTTCCATTACAACTAAAATAAAATATAAACTCATTGCCATAACCTAAAAGGCCTTATACGATCTGGCACTACTTATTTTTCAGACCTCATCTCCTTTCTCTCTTGTCTTCTTTCCAGTTCCTTAAACATGCTAAACAGGTGGACCTGTGAGGGCCTCACAATTTCCTTTGCTCACTCCACTCCTTCCCTAGGTAAGAAGTCCACTATGACTACCCTGCTACTTCTGGCTTTTCCCAAAACTGAAATCACCTTTGAAAGGGAAGAGATTTCAGACTGTCAATGAGATTCAGGAAAATATGATGGGGCTGCTGATGACGACTGGGAGAACTGTGTGAGGTCCCAAGGTGCCTACTCTGAAGGGAACTGAGGCATCATTGTCCTATGTACAATTTTTCTTGTATCCTGTATCTTCTTCAATAAATGTCTCTATTTTTCATATTACATGGCTGGATACTTTCTGGACACACCTCACACATGTCTCTGTGTACTAAGTATAAATTCAGAGTTATAGATTTGAGACTTGGATCCGCCTTTTAGTATCTGTGTAAATCTTGCAAGTCACTAAGCCTGTCAGAATATCAGTTTCTTCATCTGTAAATGGGGAATTTCAGCAAATCCACAGTATTTACAAATTTAATGTTTATGGTGTCAACTCTGTGCAAGTGGCCATGACAGACCTTGACATGTGGTGATTTGTCATTTTTCTGAGGCATGAAATTGAGGCTTGTGTAGCAATGGGCTCTTGTGCAGAAATGAGCCAGTTGATTAGGACATGAGCCTCGTTAGCCTGCTCAGCAGGCAAGCAGCCTCATGGTTCATTGTTTTCTGCTTGATCCTGCATACACAGTACTCTCCTGGAGCAATTAAAAAGAAGTGTATGGCTTTAGAGGTGGGGGCGTGGGGGTGGAGAAAGAACCAGCAGCTGCCAGTGCTGGTGGGTAGAGACAGAAAAAATGCATAGATGTTCAATTTAATGATATCTTACAGAGAAAAGCAGAAGTCTTCAACAATTTTCCCACTTATGCCCTAAAAGAACATTAAAAAATTATGTGCCCCTCACATTTAAAATTGACATCTGAAACTTTCTGATTAAATACTTGAAAATGATGTTATTTCTAGCATATTATAAATATTGCCAATTTTAAAGAAAATTATTATGTCATTCTAAAATTGGTTCCAAAGAATCCGTATATCATAGTGACTAGATAACCATCATTATTCATTAAAAAAACACATGAACAAGCTCTTTTTAAGAGGCAGTTACATCAGTTTTACCTCCTTAAACTCCTATTTTCATTCCACTTACCCTCAGAATTTTATCTTAATAATATATGCTTTATGTTTGAAAGTCCATTATCATATTTCTTTATAACAAAAACCTGCATTACTTATTTATGAATCTCCTGAGACCATAAAGTTCTGTTTAAAAATATCATAAGTTGAATTATTATTATAATTTATAGTAGTATGTAATATATAGAAACAACATAGCTATATAATTCTGTTTGATATGTTATTAGCATAAAAATTTTGTTGTAAAAAAATTCTTAATAAGATATATGATGCTTGCCCTGGCAGTTTGCTCAGTTGGTTAGAGCATTGTCCTGATACACCAAAGTAGTGGGTTCAATCCCTGGTCAGGGCACATACAAGAATCAACCAATGAATGCATAAATAAGTAGAACAACAAATTGATGTTTCTTTCTCTCTCTCCACCTTAAAAAATCAATACATTTTTTAAAAAAGATATATGAGCTTACATCTGTGGATAAATATGACATTACTTAGTTAATGTCACTTATGACATTAATAGATTAACTTGTTAGTAGAATCAGCATTGATTCTATTCCTATTTTTATTTTTATAGATGAAAGTGCTAAAAAAATGTAGTCCACATAAAAATATAGATGGAAATGGAAGTTTTATTGTATTGACACACAATTCTTTGAATGTTTTCTAAGTTATCTGCCCTTGTGATTTATTATTGAATATGATTTTAATGATACATTAGCCAACAACTCAATCAGGATCTCCTTCAATTCTGTTGGAAAAAGATGAGGAGAAAGTATTAGGTTTGAAAAGAATTATTGCCCATTAATTTAGATTATTTACTTTCCCAATACCTAAAAAATCTCAAATTGTTCTAATATTAAATAGTCAAGAGATTTTTTTTAATCCCACACAATGTACCATAATACCTTTAGGGCTAGGGGAGAAGTATGCTTTTCTTTTATAAGTTGAAAGAAAAATAATGAAGAAGTTGGGAATATTCAAGATACAAATTCTCAGGTAAATAAATTTTAGGAAATTGTATATATGAAATTTTGTGGTTTGAAAATTGCTTTCCTAAAATGATCCAAGTACTCACATGTCCCTTGGGAAGTCTCCACACTCTAGTTTGAAGACTTCTAGTATTAGTTATATATTAATAATAGTGTGTATATATATATATATATATATATATATATATATATATATATATATATATAACTTTATATGTGGCACCTACTCTGTACTTTAGACTCATTTTGAAAAATCAACTACTTCTGTGTATATTATGGCTGAAATGTTATGCTATTTAAGATTCTCAGCTTTGAAATTCCCATAAGTCTTATGTATCACTGGTGGATATAGTATCTATTGCCCCAACATAAATGGTTAATTGAGACTAAATGAGGTAAAGTAAGTGAAGTGTTATGTCAATTGCAAAACACCAGAAAAGTTTTCTGACCAGAAAGAACTGGCCTTCTTTCAGGTCAGAAAGAAGAGAAATGTCAATGGCTTGGGAGGACCCTGTGTGATGTGGGGAGGTCAGAGAGCCATTTAGCACCACATGAGGCCCAACAAAGATATTATTCAGGACAATAGGTCCAGAAGCAAAAAGCAAACCTACATTTGGCAAACCAAATAAGAAAAAATTAAAATTAAAAAACGAAACAATCTAGGGCTTCCCCTGGCTGGTATGGGTCAGTGGATTGAGTGCCAGCCTGCAAACCAAAGGGCCGCTGGTTCAATTCCCAGTCAGGGCACATGCCTGGGTTGCAGGCTAGGTCCTCAGTAGGGAGCACATGAGAGGCAACCAGACATTGATGTTTCTCTCCCTGTCTTCCTTCCTTCTCCTTTCTCTAAAAATTAATGAATATAATATTTAAAACAAACAAAAAACAGGGCTGTATTTTCTGGAACCCAGTCTTGGCAGGTGAGCCCTTCTGTTGCTGAAGATTAGTTCTGAGTTAGGAGGTAGCATCTATGCTCCAGTTCCTATGCTTTTTTGCATTTCCTTTGTTGTTTGTTTGTTTTGTGTCTTTCTTAGAGTTTTCTTGTAAATGTGTAAGCATGCTTTCACTGAATCCGAAGAAAAGCCCATGTTACATCAGAGATCACACTGCCTCTAGAGAGCAGACACCAGTAATTTTCTAACTGGCTCTGTATTTCCGCTCATCACCTTCCAACCTGTTCCCCACACAGCTGCATGAATAAACTTTAAAAAACGAAAATATAATACCTTCTCTTCCTTCCTTATAGTCTCCTAATGTCTTTCCACACTGCACTTAGGATAAGCTTAATACATTATGTGGCATAAAGTAGTGGTATGTTGTAACTGACTGATACAGGCCCACAAGATTACTGTTAAATTGTTGTTTAATTTTGTTAGCTGATTGTTAAGCAAAATAATTATTAAAAATTAATCCATATAGTAGTGCAATTAAATAAATTACATAAAAAGGTAGAGTAGTCATAATTCCTCACTTTCTAATTATTTATTTTACATTTTATTCTTATCTTCTTAAGGTTGTTTGTTTATTGTATTTGTATGGTGAAAACACTATATGTTAATGCACAACTGTACACCTCTCCCCAACTCACGTTCAGTGACATTAGCTAATACCTTGACATCAGTTATGTGGTTGTATTTATGCCAAGAGGATCCGAAACACTATAAATCAGGGCTTTTCCCCCCAGAGAGTTGTTTGTTAAATATTTACCAGCACGCCACTGGGAAACATGACTTGAACCTGGATTAAAGTATGGGAAGGCTGAAATGACTTCTCCTTGAATATTTCTATTAATCTTTTTTTCTGCTGCTTCCTTTTCAGAATCATTGCCAAGATGATAAGTTAAAACATTTTAAATTGATGAAATGTATTTATTTAAACTAATTTATCTTTGAAAACATGTTCTTTGAGCAATCTTTGCCCATCATGTCTCATAAGAGCTAGAACAAAATTTATACCCCTTACGAACTTTGTTTCTCTTCCCCCAGATACTGGGACTTTTGCTTCTTTGATATTTAAATGTGCAGCACTCCTGGCAGTATTATCAATTTGAGATTGTTCTTATTGATTAAAATCTTTTCAGACAACACAATAAATTATTTGAAGACAGTATTTTGTTTAGTTACTCAGTAGCAACTGGAGAGTGAACTAATACCAAGTTATTTTAAGGTTAATATTCTCTGCCCAAATGTTGTAATGTCTATGGGACGTTTTCTGAACTGCATCAAGAGATCTGGAATTAAGTTATGTTCTTTTCAGCCCTGCTGGTAATAGGGCTTTGGCAATCATAATTTGTCAATTTGCTCAATAGAACATAAGGCAAAATAGCATCCAGTTTCGCTTTTCCATTTCAGTATCGACTTTACGATCTTCTTTGAGAAGAAGCTACATGCTTCAAAAACCCCTCAGGAGTAGAAATGTGGACCATTTTACAGCCATATTCTCCACAGGTTTTCTTCACATCTTTAGGCACAAGACTTTAAAGACAAAAATGTTTATGTGCTTGTAAGATGTTAAGGAGGGGATAAAGGTTTGGCTAAATTAAAGCCAAGACTCATTTTAAATATTCTCTCAAAAAAAAAAAAAGAAGATGAAAAAGAAGAAGAGGAGGAGGAAGAAGAAGAAGAAAAGAAAGAAAGACAGAAAGAAAACCTAGCCCAAACCAATCAAAGCAAAACCCAAGATTTACGTTAATACACTCCACTCCAAATTCAAAATATTTTTGATATAGCAATATTAATTTTCTAGGTCAAAACAAAGGTAACTGATCTGAACATGAGAGATTCATAAAGGAGCAAAGAAAAGTCTATGAGTGAGAAGTAGACCAGAAGGTCTGAGAGTCATTGTTAAGGAGATGAAATTGAAAGGATTGCCCCTTTGTCTGTCACTGTGCTTTTCATGGCATCAGTCAGGTATTTATTTCAAAGATACAAACATGTATGGTTCTCAGAAAGAAACAAGGTCTTTGAATTTAATATTATTTCTGGCTTTAAACAGAAGTATGGGTGGGTCTAGGTTTTGTGAAATTTAAAGTTTAAAATAGTGGGGGGTCCTTATTTTAAAAAATTACACTTTACAAAAACAAAATTACATTCAAGAATAAATATTTTATTAGAATTTAAAAAGAAATCATAAGAATGATAACTTTACCTACATTTTATGACTGCATGCTTCTCAATGGCTTCATCACAGGACAATAGTTTTGTAATATTTTCTATAGAGAGATGATAAAGATAACTCAGTCTTTCTTCTTACAGAGCCAACCAAAATTGGTTTTATTGTGCATACAAGCATACCTCATTTATAAAGTGTCACTTTATTGCACTTTACAAATATTGAGTGTTTCACAAATTGAAGGTTTGTGGCAACTCTGTCTCTAACAAGTGTATAAGTCATTTTTCCAACAGAGACAGATAAGAGTTAGCAATTTTTTAGCAATAAACTTTTTTTTAAAGATTTTATTTATCCATTTTTAGACAGGAAAGGGAGGAAGAAAGAGAGAGAGAGAAACATCAATGTGCGGTTGCTGGGGGTCATGGCCTGCAACCCAGGCATGTATCCTGGCTGGGAATCAAACCTGCGACACTTTGGTTCACAGCCCGTGCACAATCCACTGAGCTAAGCCAGCCAGGTCAGCAATAAACTTTTTAAACTAAGGTATGTATATTGTTTTTCAGACATAATTCTATTGCACACTTGATAGACCTTTATATGCTCTAGGAAACCAAAAAATTTCATGTGGTTCACCTTTTTGCAATAATTGCTCTATTCCAGTGGTCTGGAACAGAACTTACAATATCGCTAAGGTGTGCCTGTGGCAGATGCACAAAACATGTAACTGCACACACAGATCCATGCTATGTGTGATGCAGTGACAGATTTTAACCTGAGAAACAAAAAGAAGCTGGTAAAGTCTATAATGCTTAATTCCTATCAAAAAGAAAAAAACAATTGTGCAGTGTATTTAAATTTTATATGCTGATTATCAAATGAATTATTGCTAGGAGGAAATTTTTATTTTATCTAAGCATTGATAAAAATCAGCTGAACCTATGTAAAGGAAGGAAGAATTTTCCCCAGATTAACGTTTGTTTCCATCTACTTTGTGTCTCATTTCTCCTCTTTACACAAATCTACTGCAGGAGTTAGTAAAACTCATGTTGATATGGACCTACACTTCCATGTGTGGTGCAGTGATACCAGTTCTCCAGAATTCTTCGTGGAGGTTACCATAACGAGCTGTATCTCACTAAACCTAAATGCAACGTGTCCCCAACGAACTTCCCCAGAGCTGATCCACAGTCACTATAAGACCACACACTGAGGAAAACTTGAAGAAGTTAGGGAACAATCCTATCTAATATGGTAGAACTTTATTGTTTAGCAAACATTACAAAAACATATGGCCATGTGAAGGAAGACGTTGCTAGTACTCCTTTTGGACCTTCAAAGGAGCCAGCACATATGAGTGGCTCTGATATTAAATTTTGTTCAGGTTCTTGGAGAATCTGCCTGTAGATAACTTAGGGTGCACTGCCAAGAGGTCTCCACTATAACTAACTCTGAGAACAAACCATGGGGAATCAGTTACTTGCATCATCACAAAATAGGATCCAAACTTCACACTGGTCAGAATGGCCATCATAAACAAATCAACAAACAAGTGCTGGTGAGGATGTGGAGAAAAGGGAACTCTAGTGCACTGTTGGTGGGAATGTAGACTGGTGCAGCCACTGTGGAAAGCAGTATGGAATTTCCTCAAAAAACTAAAAATGAAACTGCCTTTTGACCTGGCAATTCCACTGCTAGGATTATATCCTAAAAATCCTGAAACACCAATTCAAAAGAACCTCTGCACCCAATGTTCATAGCATCACAATTTACAGTGCTAACTGCTAGAAGCAACCTGGTGCCCATCAGTAAATGAGTTGGGTCAAAAAACTGTGGTACATTTGCACAATGGAATACTACACAGCAGAAAGAAAGAAGGAACTCCCACCCTTCACAACAGCATGGATGGAACTAGAGACGATTATGCTAAGTGAAATAAGCCAGGCAGCGAAAGAAAAATACCAATGATCTCACCTATAAGTGGAACCTAATTAACAAAACAAACAAGCAAAATATAACCAGAAACATTGAAACAACAAACTGACAGTAACCAGACAGGAGAGGGGAGGGGGATAATGGGGGAAAGAAGGACAAGGGTCATCAAGGAACATGTAAAAAGGACCCATGGACAAAGACAATGCAGGGGGTGGGATAGGATTGAGGGTGGTAGGTGGGGGTGAGTGGAGTGGGGGAGAGTGGTGGGGGGAAATAGAGACAACTGTACTTGAACAACAATTAAACAAAAACAAACTTCCAAAATAAAATCTCAGTATGAATATGAATAATCCAAACCATGAACAAAAAATGTGTTTCTTCCTCAAAATTTCCATCTCAGGAAATGGATCACCTTGATTCCTCCCCTTTCCTCACCATTGCCTTCTTTCCACTAGCAGTCTTGTGGACTAAAACTCCAAACCCTATCACAAATCTATCCATTTTCTTCTTGATACTATTAATTTGGGTCATGTTATCATCATCTGTTGCCTCCCATCAGCCAGGATGCCTGTAAACTAGCATTCTGAAAGACCATATGATACCACATTTTCCCTAGTGCCACAACTACAATTCACTCCCCACAAAGAACCCAGGGGAACTGGCTAAAAATATGAATCATGTTGAGTTACTTTTCTAAGATCTACTCTCTTTGCACTGCCCTTAGAATGAAAATTCTGTGTCTACAAAAACCAGCAAAATTGGGTCCCTACTTACTTTTTACCTCAAACTCTCCACTCTCCATTTCTCTGTCTTAACTAGCTTCCCATTCCTTTTGGTCCTCCAATTTGTGAAGTCTGTTCCTGCCTTGGAGCTTTTGCACTAGCTGGCCCCGCTTCCTCAATGCTGTGGCTCCTGATCTTTCCTTGGATGACTCTTTCTCATTAGCTTAAAAATCAGGTCCTCTAACAGGCATGCTTAAACCATCCTATAAAAGAGTTCTTGCTCTGGCTGGTGTGGCTCAGTGGATTGAGTACCAGCCTGTGAACCAAAGGGTAGCTGGTTCGATTCCCAGTTCAGGGCACAAGACTGGGTTATACTCCAGGTCCCCAGTAGGAGGCACACAAGAGGCAACCACACATTGATGTTTCTCTCCTGCTCTTTCTCCCTCCCTTCCCTTCTCTAAAAGTAAATACCTAAAAAAATTTTAAAAACAGTTCTTCCTCAGTATCACATTATGTTACTTAATCTTTTAATGTTCTTTTTAGTATATAAAAATCATTCTGTTTATTTTTTATTTTATTTTCACATATAATGTATGATCCAAAAGAACAAGAAATTTAGTTATTTTGATCAGAATATGCAATGTCTAGAATAGTTCCTTGCAAATGTTTTAAACTTAAATATACCTGGTGAATGTATTAAAAAGAAAAAAAAAACATTGTGGAGAAAGGCTGGATCTGCTTCACAGAAAATTAGGAGCCTGGGAAGTATAGAACAATATGACAAGGGTGTCAGTGACAAAATTAAAGCAAGAAATTGGGAACAGACTGCAGTACATTGATCAATATTAGACAAGCCTTTTAAGGTCTTACTTCAGTGTCTTTTAAAATCCTGAGAATGCCAAGTATCAAAAAGACTAGGTAGAAAGCAAACAGAAAGGTGACCTTCCTTTCAGGGGACATTTGAGAGGAAACAAAGGAACATCTCTTGGACTAAAGAAGTGCCTAGTTCTGGTATTTTGGGGTATAGGATTAAGACTGTTTTTTTTTTCCAGGACACAGTTTATCCTGGAGCCCCATTGCCCATCACTGCTTCTGTAGATCAAAGGAGGCCTCTAGCCTAAAGCTAGCTCGATTCTTATTCTGAACATGTGTGATAAGGCAGATATTAGTCACCCTGCAAATCTGTGGATCAAAATTGAGGCTATTGTACTAGCTCTGTATTTGAAATATTTCTACTGAAATATTTGACTGGGCTTCCATGATTTTTAGTGACCATTCTAACATATGTCATGCTTTACAGAGACTATTTGGTTGTTAGTCATGAACAATCTAAACTATATAGTTGATTAGCTGATTTTTCATTTCTCATTTAAGATATTTTAAGCAACCCATAGAGTGATTTTTCTCCAATCAACTCTCTTGCCCCTATTTATGCTGTGTTTTTGAGTGAGCACTTCTGACAATCTACTAAAACTGGATAATACTTCTTATTTCCTCCTATTCCTCAGAGTTCGCCAGGTTGTTATCTTAGGCATGTAGTAGAGTCTTTTCCTTAATGTGTGAGACAGAATTTTTAAAGCCATGCATCAATTATTTCTATTTCTCAACATTGGTGGATTTTATTACAACAGGAGGATCATGTAAATATTTTCAGCTCATCTAAACAATGTCAAAATTTTATTTTTTCTCCAAAACAACCATTGAGTTGAACGGTAGTCATATTAAAATATGTACAGCACCATTTCTTGATGGCAATCACTGCAAAAAAAAGATTATAATCACTGACATTTGTCAGTTCAGATTTTGCTAGCTTTTAAAAAATGATGATAATCTATGGCCCTCTCAAATATAGACTAGCATTTTCCCCAAGTCACATCATCACTTTCTTTTTGTTGTTTTTAGATGAGACCAGCTGCTTTGTGATCACTGAAATGTCAGGGAAAAAATCATTTCCCTCAAGAGACAGAAAAAAAATTATATATTCTAAGAGGCAAAACTCCCAAAGAAATCTTAAAAAATGAAAAAAGTGATTCTTTGCTTGATATACATGGGCGACTCCATTACGGTTAATGGCAGTTTTGGATACACTGACAGGCAAGGCTGCTCACAAAGTGCTCCGTCTGTTCGCTCTAGTTTATATTTATAGAACAAAGGCACAGACAATGGCCATTGATTTTAAAAGGAAAAGAATAAGGAGCAAAGAACTGTTTTATACAATACAAACATTTTATCTATGCATGGCCATAGATAAATGACAGAACTTCTCTGAGCATTACTCTTCTCACTAGCAAAGTTGAGAATAGAACTGAATAATTAAAAACAAAAAACTTCCACCTAGAAAATTCTCTCATCTGGTCTATTGTTATTGTTATCACAATGTTTAACACGTTAATTGTATCAAATAGAAAAACATGGATGCCAGTTTATCATCATATCATCAATCCGATAAAAAAAGAAATTCCACTCCCATGTAAAAATTCCACTCCTATGGCTTCCTATGGGAGCCAGAATATGAAAAGGATAGTTAATTTATCCTCAATGATTTAAAACAAGCCAAGAATTGCTCTTTATGGTCCTGTAGGAAGTGTTTGGGGTGGTAAAGGAAAGAAATAAGTTTCTCTGCTTTTTATGAGACAAAATTGAAAAACTAGGATTTAAAACAGTTTAAGCATCTCTTTCTTATTGGTTCAGGCATCTCTTTCTTATTGGTACATTTGTATAGGTATGTACTTAATGATTATATATTTATTATAAGAACCAATAGTATTCTTTTGATTTTATAAAAATACGCACTGGACAGATACACTTGTGAAGGAGTAGAACCCAAGCATAAAGGAACAGTCTTCCTGGGATGAGGGAAAAGATGCTTGAGTTCAGAGAGTTAAAAAAAATGGGAGATCAGCAACACTGGACAAGGTACTGGCTGAGAATTTCATTTTGAAAACTAAACAAAGGTATTAAACTGTAGTTTCAGGAACCTTTATAAAACCAAATAAATACAAATAAAACCAAACAAGCACATCATAGCCAAACTGATAATTAAAATAGGGGAGAAAGAGAGAATACATATTACCTTAGAGGAGCAACAATAAAACTGAAGGCTAAGTTTTTCACAAGAATCGTGGGAACTAGAATACAATGCAATAATATATTTCAAATGCGGCAGAAAAAAATGCCAAATGTGGAATTTTATTCAAGGTCCAGTCTAAAATAAAAGCAAAGGAAAGACATTTTCATAGAAAATTTGTTGCCAAAAGAACTGAATTACAATATATATAAATAAATATTAAATGAGTTCTTTGGAAAAAACAATTTCTCAGATAAAAGCATGGAACTACAAGAAAAAATGAGGAATACCAAAAATAAGAAAATAAGTAGGTTAATATATATTTACATGGCCTGTTTCAAAACACCAATAAAAAAAATGACTGTATTTAAAAACATGTAGAAGTAGATAACAAAAATAATAGCTCAAAAGGTAAAAGAAAGTATAAAGTTAAAATGTTATAAGGTTTTTGTATATTTTAGAAAATAGTAAATGTGATAATTTAAAGCATATTCTACTATACGAAGGATGAATATTGTAATCCCCAGAGCAATTAAATGGAATAAATTTGTAGTATAGTTTGATATCAGGTAGTGTGATTCCTCCAACTTTGTTCTTTCTCAAGATTGATGTGACTCTACAGGGTTTTTGTCGGGGGAGGGCTGTGTATGGTTTCATATAAACTTTTGGAATACTTATATTAGTGTTTCTCTGCTTGGAGATAATCTCACGGACACCAATGACAAAATCACTCTGAGACACTGACAGAGTGAGATAAAGCAAGACTACTTCCTAATTTTATCTAAACATAGATAAAGAAAGGCCAGTGTGCACCCAGCAAAATACTAAACACCCCACAGTTCTCAACAAATATGAGTGACTACTGCTGCTTTATCAATTGCAACTACAGCCTCTCTGGACTGTCCTGCCTATAGGTGAGCTGTATTGAGATAGCCAATCAAAATTGTTCCTCTTTTTAACAGCACTTAATTTAGGGTATACCCTTACTTCTTTGAACTTTCTCCAAAATTACACAACCAAACACAAACCCTATAATTGCTCCTTTCTAACACCTTCTTACTAAGATGTTTCATGGTTCCCCATGGTATAAATTCTCCCTTGCTAGAATGAGTAATAAATCCAACTTTTTCAACCACAGGTAATACCTTGTGATTTTTGGCTGAGTGGCAAGAACAGTTGAGACCCCAAAATCTTTGAGAAATTAGAAGCATACTTCTAGATAACCCACAGAGCATCAAAGAAATTACAATGAATTAGAAAATATTTTTAATTGAGTGATAATAAAAATAACTTATTAGAATTGTTTTGGATTCAATTAACTCTATTCTTAGAATAAAATGTATGATTAAAAAAAAAAAAACAAACCCCTCCAGCCCTGGCTGGCGTAGCTCAGTGGATTGAGCGTGGGCTGCAAACCAAAGTGTTGCAGGTTCAATTCCCAGTCAGGGTACATGCCTGGGTTGCAGGCCATGACCCCCAGCAACCGCACATTGATGTTTCTCTCTCTCTCTATCTCCCTCCATTCCCTCTCTAAAAATAAATAAATAAAACCTTTAAAAAAAACCCCTCCAATTTCCAGCAAAAATGGGTAAAAGTCAAAAGGATGGCCATTTGAAATATGGCCAGTGTATTCTCCATAATAAAGGCCGGCTCTCTAGAGGAAACTGCTAGAGCCTTATCTGACCTGGAAAAAAAGAAATTCATCTGCTCCAGCCCTCTGGAGACTTCTTATCTAATATAAAGGTAGAAAAAAATAGAAGGCTAAGAAATTCTATTGAAGTTCACAGTCCAAGGATTCATGCTCACTAAAATACAAATTTAATTATAAGATTATAGAATGCTTTTTCTCTCCAATACCCAACCACAACATCAACAAGGCTTTAGTGCAATAACAGTTGATTACAACTGGGAGACTTGCAAGACACAGACTAGTTAAGAAAGAGATCTTAGGGAAGCCTAGAGACAACAGGGAAGGAGAAAATACCCCAAAAAGGACACTAGAAAAAAGTAAAGCCTACAGTACCTACGGCTACACAACCTGTCCCTAGGCAGATTAGCATAAACCTCACTCTAAAAGTTTAATTACCTCAGTTCCTATTGCCTAATAAATCATGTCCAGATTTCAATAAAGAACTATCAGTTTATATAAAAAGCAAGAAGAAACACAGTCTGGGGAACCAAAGCAAGCATCAGAACCAGACTCTGATATGATACAGATTTTGTAATTGTGAATCAGGGATTTAAAATAACTATGATTCCCATGTTTAGAGCCTTAAAGAAAAACAGACAGCATGTAAGAACAGATGAGTAATATAAGCACAGAGATGAAAGATCTAGGAAAGAATCCACAAGAAAAACTACTAGAAATAAGAAATAATTGCACCAAAATAAGTAGACTGGACATAGTTCAGGAAAAAATTAGTGAGGTTAAAGATAGATCAATAATACTTCCCAAATGGAAATGCAGAAAGAAATAATAATAGAAAAATAGAATACCCAAGAACTATTGGATAATTGCAAAAGATGTAAAATATGCATAATCAAAACACTGGACAAAGAAAAAAAGATTATTTACATTAACAATGATGTAGAATTTTCTAAATTCTTTAATGATAGACACCAAACCACAGATTTAGGAAACCCAAAGAATTCCAAGCAGGAAAAATACCAAAAGCAAAACAAAACAAACAAAAGAAGACTTATATTTAGGCATATCACATTTAAACTTTAGAAAGTCAAAGGCAAAAAGACAATCTTAAAGAAGAATGTGTGTGGGGGTGGGATGGAGTGGGGTGGAGTGGGAACTTTCTTACCTATAGATAAATAAAGATAGAATAATATTAAATTTCTAGTCAGAAACCTTGCGCACAAGAAGAGGGTGGAGTAAAATATTTCAAGAGTTGAAAGAAAAGAAAACTAATCTACAATTTTGTGTTTAACAATATTATAATTCAAAATTGAAAGGGAAATAATTACTTTCTCAAACAAGAACAAACTCAGGGCATTTTTTTTTCCAGTAGACCTGCTTTGCAAGAAAAGTTAAAAGAAATTATTCTGAGAGAAGAGAAATGATATGTCAGAACTTGTATCTATGTAAATAAAGTATTAGATAAGGAATAAATGAAAGTAATGTACAGTATTTTATTTTTCTTTTTAATTGAACTGGTAGATAACTGTATTCAAGGTATGGAGTAGCAATAATTTAGTGGGTAATTATAGCATATGGATAAGTGACAGCAATGACAGAAATCACGTAAAAGGAATGAGGGAAGAATTTAGAATACCCTGTTATAAGGTACCTGTACTATCCAAGAATCAGAATAATGTTCTACTCTATGGAAGTAAACACAGATTAGTTATACATGTATATTGCAAACATTAAGGGAACCACTTAAAAACTAAAAAATAAAGTATAATTGATATGCTAAAACAAAGGTGAAAAATCACATAAAATCAATTAAAATCAGAGAATTTGGAAGGAGAGTAAAGAAGAGAAACACAAAGCAAATGCAATTCACAAAGAACAATTACAAAGTGGTATATTACTCCAATTACATCAATAATCACATTAAATGTGAATTGTCTTCATATCCCAGTATAAAAACAGAGACTTCCAGGGTGGACCAAAAAACAAGACCCAAAGATAGGCTGTCTATAGAAAAGGTCATTTTAAATGTAAAGACAAAGATGGGTTAAAAAAATATAGGAATAGAGAAAGATAGACTGTGCTAACACTAATCAAAGAAAATCTAGAATGACTATACTAATCGCCGACAAGGCAGAATTCACAATGAATTATCAGGGATAAAGAGAAGCATTACATAAAGGTAAGTGGGTCAATACTTCAAGAAGGCATAATGATTTTTAATGTGTATGTGCCTAACAACAGAACATCAAAATAAATGTTGAAAGAAATAACAACTTCAGGGAAAAAGACAAATCCACTCATAGCTGATGATTTGAATACCCATTTATCAGTAATTGGTTGATTCATTAAGCAGAATATCAGTAAGAATATAAATAAACTGAACAACATCATTAATCAACTTGACATAATCGACATTTATAGAATATTACATCCAAGAGCAGCAAAATGTGTGTTAATATCAAACTCACAGGGAATGTTCTCTCAGATAGACCACATACTGGGCTCTCACACACCTTAACAATTTAAAGCATCAGGAATCATACAAAGTATGCTGTCAGACCACAACAGAATTACAGTGGAATTTAATAATTGAAAAATAACTGGAAAATCACAAAATAAAAATAATGAGGACAGAAAGCTAAAAGATTTAAATAAGAAATCAATAGAGAAAATTAACAAAATTAAAAGCTGCTTCTTTGAAAAGATAAAAAATTGAAAAACCTTAATTTTTCATTTTTTTATAATGAAAGACACAAATTACTAATATCAGATATTGAAAATGAACATTATTGCTTATTCTCTGAAATAAAAAAGAAATGCAAGAATACTAGAAAGGACCCAAAAAATAGCAGGAATTATCTTTTGGAGGGCAGGCCTTGTAGTACAGGTTTTGCCCTCTAGGTGAGTGTTCTAGGGACCCATCTGTATCAGTGCAGGAGCTGGTGTTGTTGTGAGAGGCTGCATTCAACTTCAGTGAAATTTTTTGAAGATTCTTTCAACATGGTTGCCCATTTCCTGGTAGGTGATTTATATACAAGCACATCTGCCCACACTGTGTTGAGTGTTCAGCAGTTTTTGACCAAAAATGGCATGATCCCTATGTCCCACACTCCCTCTTCACCTGATCTCTCCCCCAGTGACAATTTTTGTTTTGTTTCTTTGGATAAAAAAAGTCCTCAGAGGGAAACATTTTGCCCATGTAGAATAGGTGGAACAAAAACTGTAGAAGCACTAGAAGGTATCATAATTGATAAGTTCAAAATCTGTTTTGAGCAGTGGAAAAAATATTGCATCAAATGGAAAGTACTTTACAGGAGACTGATTTAAATATGTAAGAATAAATACACACATTTTTATAAATAAATTCCAGGTTTTAGGGGGTCTCCCCTCGTATTATAAAAAAACGTCCCAAGGAGGACATACAGAAAATCCAAAGACACATGAAACGATGTTCAATATTGCTAGCTATCAGAGAGATGCAGATTAAAACCACAATGCGATACCACTTCACACCAGTCAGAATGGCCATCATAAACAAAGCAACAAACAACAAGTGTTGGAGAGGTTGTGGAGAAAGGGGACCCTAGTGCACTGTTGGTGGGACTGCAGACTGGTACAACCACTATGGAAAGCAGTATGGAACTTCCTCAGAAAACTAAAAATGGATCTGCCTTTTGACCCTGCAATTCCACTGCTGGGACTATACCCTAAGAACACTAAAACACCAATACAAAAGAACTTTTGCACTCCGATGTTCATAGCAGCACAATTTACAATAGCTAGGTGCTGGAAGCAACCTAGATGCCCATGAGTAAATGAGTGGATCAATAAACTATGGTACATTTACACAATGGAATTCTATGCAGCAGAAAGAAAGAAGGAGCTCCTACCCTTTGCAACAGCATGGATGGAGCTGGAAAGCATTATGCTAAGCGAAACAAGCCAGGCAGTGAAAGACAAATACCACATGATATCACCTTTAACAGGAACCTAAACAACAAAACAAAGAAACAAGCAAAATATAACCAAAGACACTGAAATAGGGGACAGACTGACAGTGACCAGAGGGGAGAGAAGAGGGAATTTCAGGGGGGAATGGGTAAGGTTTACAGGAACAAATTTAAAGGACACATGGACAAAAACTAGGGGTGGGTGGTAATGGGAGGGAAGTAGGGAGGGTTGGGTGGGTAGGCTGGAATGGGAGTAAAAGGGAGAAAACTGTACTTGAACAATGATTAAAATAAAATTTTAAAAATATATCTATGCCCACAGATTTGATAATATAGATGAAGTGGACTAATTTTTTGAAAAACACAAACTACCAAAACTCACTGCAGGAGAAATAAATAATCTGAATTGGTCTATATCAGTTAACAAAATTGAATTCATAATTAACAACCTTTAGTAAAATAATGCACAAGGCTAAGATGGTTTCATGAATGAAAACTATGAAACATTTAAGAAAAAATTGATACCAATTCTCTATGGTCCCACTCAGAAAATAGAGGAAAGAAAATATTTCCTAACATTTGAAGACACCATTGTTCCACTAATAGTAGAACCAGATATACTGTACTTTGCGAAAAAGAAAACTACAGACCAATATCTCTCGTGACTATAGATGTACTAATCCTCAGTAAGATAGTATCAAAGCATCTCTAATAATCTATAAAAAGAATTTTACACCATGACCAAGTGAGATTTATTCCAGGTATGCAAGGCTGGTTCAACATTCAAAAATCAATTAATGTATTCCATCACATCAACAGGTAAAAGATGAAAAATCATATTATCAATAATCAATAGATTCAGAAAAAACATTAGGCAAAATCCAACATCCATTCATGATAAACACTCTCAGCATATTAGCAATATGGAGAAACTTCCCTAACTTATAAAGAACATCTCCCAAAAATCTGTAGCTACAACGTACTTAATGATATGAAAACAAGTGCTTTCCTTCTAATAATTGGGAACAAGGCAAATATATCTCTCACCACTTTTACTTAGCATTGAACTGGAAGTTCTAGTGAATGCAGTAAGACAGAAAAAGAAGTGAAAAGTATACAGACTGGAAGAGAAAATATAAAATTGTCTTTGTTTGCAAATAACATTATTGTAGAAAGTGAAGATTCAACAATAATGAGAAAACTCCTGCAACTAAAAAATGATAAAAGATTAAATCACACAATCATTCTTCTATATCACATCAACACACTTGGAAAATTAAAAATACATATCGTTGAAATTAGCACTAAGAAGTAAAGAAGGAGAGAGAGAAAGAAAGGAGAGAAAATATGGAAGGAAGGAAGGAAAGGAGGCAGGAAGGCAGGATGGAAGGAGGGAAAGAAGGAGGAAAGGAAGAAAAAAAAGAAAGGAAGGAAGGAAGAAAAAGAGAAATGCCTAGGTATAAATCTAACATCATATGTACAGAGGGAATTTATATGAGGGAAATTACAAAACTCTAATGAAAAATGAAATCAGTCCTAAGTAAATGGAGAGATATTCCATGTTTATGGTTTAATTATGAATTCTATATGAAAATGTGAATTCTATATGAAAATGTGTCTATATTGTTCATATTGTTAAAATGTCAATTCTTCCCTTAATTTGTAGATTTGAAACATGGTGTGGAAAGACCAAAGACCCAGATCACAAAGCACAAGCATGCTATAAAGCATACTGAAGAAGAATAGGATCGGATGGCTGACATTACCTAACTTCAGGGTTTGGTGCCATGCCACAGTAATTGGGAGAGAATGATACTGGCAAAAGAATAGTCAGGTAGGTCACTGGAACAGAGTAAAGAACCCAGAATAAATCCACAGATGTATAATCACATGATCTTTCACAAAGAAGCCAAGTTAATTCAGTGGAAAAGGATATTTTCAAAAAATGGTTCTGCAACAATTGGATATCCATATGTCAAAAAAGAATCTCAACATACAACCTAACTTTTCACAAAAATTAACTCAAAATAGATCATAGACCTAAATATAAAACTATAAAACTACTAGAAGATAATGTAAGAGAAATAATAGGGAGAGTGGGCTTGGTGATGAATTTTCAGATGTAACATCAAAAGCACTATCCATGAATGAAAATGTGATAAGTTACACTCCATTAAAATTAAAAGCTTCCTCTTTGTGAAAGACATTGTTACGAGAATAAAAAGATAAACCACAAATTGGGAGAAAATATTTGCCAAACAGATAACTAATGAAGGGCTGTTATCTAAAATATACAAAGAATTCTTAAAACTTAGCAATAAGAAAATGAACAATCCAATTAAAACATGAGCCCCCCCACAAAAAAATAAGCCCTGAACAGACATCACTCTAAAGAAGATATACAGATGGCAAAGAAGCATATAAAAAGATGCTCTATTTCATACATTGGTAAGGAATTGCAAATTCAAACAACAAAGACACCACTAAACAATTATTAGAATAGCCAAAATACAAAACACTGACAGCCCCAAATGCTGGTGAAGATGTGGAGCTATGGGATCGCTCATTTATTGCTGGTGGTAACCCAAAATGGGATGGTCATTTTGGAAGACAGTTTGGACATTTACTACAAAGCCAGAAATAGGCTTACCATATGATCCAGCAATTGCACTCCTTGGTATTTACCCAAATGAATTGAAAACTTAGGTACACTCAAAAATCTGTACACAAATGTTTACAGCAGCTTTATTCATAACTTTCAAAACTTGGAGGCAGCCAAGATGTCCTTCAACAGGAAAATGGATAAACAAACTATGATGCATTATATGATAGAATATTGTCCAGAAATAAAGGTATGAGCTATGAAGCAACAAAAAGACATGGAGGAATATTAAATACATTTTGCTAAATGAAATAAGTCTGTGTGAAAAGAATATACACTGTTTGCTACTACACAACATTCTGGAAAAGGCAAAACTATAGAGATAATGAAAAGATCAGTAATTTCCAAGAATTCAAGGAGGAAGCAGAGGGAAGGGTGTGGAGGAAATAAATAGGAAAAGTATAGGGAATTGGGGCAGTAAAACTATTCTGGATTATAATTGTAATGGTCAATAAATTACATTATGAATTCATCAAAACCGGTAAGGCTGTACAGTAAAAGTAAAAAAGAGTGAGTCTTAACATAAAATATGAACTTGAGCTTATGAAAATAAATTCATATTGCTTCATTAATTGGAAGAAGTTGCCACACTAATGCAAGATGTTACCAATAGGGGAAACTGTGTGTCACGTCTGTGTGTATGTGTGCATGTGTGTGTGTGTTGAGGGAGATATATGGGAGTTCCCTGTACTTGCTTCTTAATTTTGCTATAAATCTAGAACTCTTCAAGTGAGGAAATGTCATTCTATAAATGGAGAGAATTATACCAGAATCAAGATAAACACTGAAATACTGATTTGGCAGACAACATAAAAGGTGAAATTTATCTCTGAAAGAAGGGCTATATGTTTTTCCACATGGAGAGAATAAAAACAGTCACTACACAAATTTACATAAATAGAATTTAAATTAAACATGCTACATATTTACTTTACAGAATGGCTTATTTTCAGATCCTATTTAGCACAGAGAAAAATTTGGTACATTACCATGCATTGTTTAATTTCACTACTGAGATGAAATATAAATGCAGTGAGAATGAACATTAATCCATATGAAACACAGTACTCTCTCAAAGTAAATGGTATTTGTTTTTACTCAGTATTAGCTAAGAGTTCAATTTAATGTAGTTATGAAAGAGCATAATGTGGTTAGCAGATTTTTCTACCTACTCCAAGAGCCAGACTAAATTTCCCCATAGAATTGAATTTGGGTATTAGGTAACAGGAAATGTGGCTGCTGATAACTGAGTTACTTTAAACCCTGAAGCAGTGACTGGGACATTTTGTCCATTAAGTTTACAGATGGCAAAGTAGATATGCCATTCACAGCTGCATGCAGAGGATATAACATCTCTGTCTATATTAATCCCATGGATCGCTTGACATGACTCATTCAACCTTTCTATTACATGAAAAAGAGGCTAACTGCCAACACTTAGGACGCTTTTAAAATAAATACATGCACCATCACTGTTTATTCATGAAAGTTTTAGAGGGAAATAGAAATATTCATTTCTTCCTACCAGGCAATTGAACCAACAGAGGGTACATTTTATGGTTTAATTTCTCTTCATAAACTTAGTAAGGCAGTCAAAAATTAAATCTGAAGCAGTGCAAATAGGTCCAAAAATAGTGCACTTAATGGCATATGTTCCTGACAAAGGGCTTTTTTTCCCCGTCTTCAGTGGCAGTACAGTCAAGATACTGGAACTTATCACGGAAATTGAATTTCAAGAAAAGACATTGGCTAGAATTATTCAGAATCCCCCCCCAAAAAAAAGCTTTATAAGAGCTTAATCATTTATTTTGTTTGAGCTCTATGATCGTGAGCCAACAATAAATCAGGAAATCTGCCCAACCATCTGTGTCTGACCTACAAGTTTCAATTGTGACAAGTCTGTGTGCCGTGATGAACATCCAAGGTTATAGGACAAAGTCATGATGGGCATATTCCGTGAGGCGTGACTGGCAGTTCACCAGCTCCAGCCAAAATAAGACATCCAACCAGAATTAATGAAACAATTATCAATGAATAAGATGAAACAAATTGTGATGTCAGGTATATACAAAGAGCATAAGCATACAATTCAAGCCTTAAAGAAAGAAGCATTTTATGAGCAAGAACTTAGAACAGCCAGTTGAGAAGAACCTGGAGCATCCTAGAAGACCTTAATCAACCGTGGAGCATGACCTGCAAACTCCTAGTCCAAAAATTGGGAGTTGAGTTTTTACATTTGAAGAGCCATATATTAAAAAAAAAATCCTAAACTGAAGTTTTGTGTCATGCTAAAAGCCACTTTCTTGTTTTATGCAGATTAGATTGTTTTTAAAAGATATTAGGGAGTTGGGGATAGTAATGGGTAAAGGGGGCCAAATACATGGTGACAGAAGATGATTTTACTCTGGATAATGGCACACAATGTAGTAAACAAATGATATGTCATCAAAAGGTACACTTGAAACCTATATAATCTTATTAACCAATGTCACCCCAATAAATTTAATTTAAAAATAAAATAAAAATAATAGATGTTTAATTAAGCCTCTTTAACAGAACCCACTTGACCCCTAAAAAGACTTTTAAATGATGGACAACTTGGCATAGCCCTTCAAACTCTTCTTTTAAAAATTATATTCATCAATTTGTATAGACTGTTTCTGATGTCTGTTGCCACAAACAAAAAATCTTTGCTGACTTTCATTTTCAATATTTGACATATAGCAGCAATCCAAGGAAATATACAAATTTTAAATAAGAAGAGAGCTCACACTCTAATACACAGAGGGAAATACATGGTGAAATAACACAGGTTTGTAAATGGCAGATGTGCCTGAAGTAGGCAGAGCATTCTGCTTTCATAATGTAGGAAAGAAGTGAAATGTGCCAACAAAAATAGCACTAAGAATGCCTGATGGGTAGAAGCACTGGTATTAATAAAAGCTTTCTGGTGTCCATTAAGCACATACCAATTAGATTCATGGGATCGAAGAGCTGAAAGGGAGTATGAAGATTATCTCACCAGTCATGCTCAACCTCCATGAGACTAATGACAATAACAGATAGTTTCCAAAAAATGTTCTCCTGTCCAAGAAACCATGCCACCTGGAATTCACATCCTCGTATGGTCCCCTCCCACAAGTTGGATGTGGATCTCTAGCACCAGCTGCTTCAGCTGATGCCACATGGATCAAACACACCACCCAGTCGAGCCATTCCTGAATAACTGATCCACAAAACCACAACCAATATAACATTGTTATTTTAAGCTAGTATGCTTTGGGGAGGTTTGTTTTGCAGCAATAAATAACCAAATCAATGACCTTTCTAAGTTCAAGACATATCTTGCAGTGTATTATATTTTAATAGCCATTCACTTAAAAATGATTATAAATGACAAGAGGCTACTATTAATTCATCAATGCTTTTTAAAAATTCTAGTAATAATAATTATGACAATGGTAATAAAATAATAATTATGACAACTTTTATTTAATGTTATATATTGACAAAACGATCTTTCTAGAGTTTTTCTGAATTGTGCTATTTAATAGTCATAAAACAATTATGAAGAGCATATTGTTATTATCTCCATTCTACAGATGAGCACATTGAGGCACAAAATGATTGAATGACTTTTTTTCACTGCTACCTAGCTAGTAACTAATTATTGCATATTTCATTCATTAAAATTATAAATATGTATGCTCAATACATTGCAGCTCATAAGCATACAAACATACTATTTATTTACATTGCTTAATATGTTGATAAATTCATATTCATGCATGATAACTCCAGGTATCCAAGAAATTTGTGGGCCAGAGTTTGAGATCCATTGATCTATAAAGCAATATTCAACATTTTTCATCTCATGGCACACAGAAACTGGTTACTAAAATTCTATAGCACAACAAAAATATATTTTTTCTGATCTGACAAAAAATAGGTATAACTTTGATTGATTTACAAAAAAATAATAATAGTAATTACCTACCCTTTTTAAATGTTTTATTGTTTACTTAATTACAGTTGCCCCAATTTATCCCCTTTATCCCTTCCACCCAACCCACCCACCACTTTCGTAGTCACTCCCCACTCCATTGTCCGTGTCCATGGGTCCTTCTTATATGTTCTTTGACTAATCTCTTCACCTTCTTTCAATCAGTCCTCATCCCGCCTCCTCTCTTACACTGTCAGTCTATCCCCTGATTCTGTGCCTCTGGTTCTATTTTGCTCATTAGTTTATTTTGCTCATTAGACTCTACTCATGAACAAGATATGTATTTGTCTTTCACCAACTGGCTTATTTCATTTAGCATGATAGTCTTCAATTTCATCCATGCTGTCACAAAAGGTAGGAATTTCTTCTTTTTTTGTTGTTGTGTAATATTCCATTATATAAATGTACCACAGTTTTTTTTTAGCTACTCATCTACTGATGGCTGTTTCCAAATCTTGACTATTGTAAATAGTGCTGTTATGAACATGGGGGTACATAAGTTATTTTTAATCACTCTTTCAGGATTTAGAGGGTATATTCCCAACAGTGGAATCACTGAGTCAAAGGGCAGTTCTGTTTTTCATTTTTTGAGGAAATTCCATACTGCTTTCCACAGTGGCTGCACTAGTCTGCATTTCCTCCAACAGTGCACTGGGGTTCCCTTTTCTCTGCATCCTCATCAATACTTGTTGTTTGTTGAGTTATTGATGATAGATATTTTGGCAGGTATGAGGTGTTATCACATTGCAGTCACCTACCACTTTTGCTCTAAAGTGATTTTTAAGAAAAAAACAGGTGCCTATACTTGTATATAAGGATTTCTGGTACCAAGAATTAACCAACAGGATCCAACACTTTTCAACAATGTGACTAGCAAGACGCAACTCTATTAAGTGACCTATATATTTCTGGTTCAAGACAGGGCATTCACACCAGACAACCATAGTTGTGTTTGCTGTTGTTATACTTATTTTTTTATTTGACAGTCTAAAGGAAAAGAAATCAGTGTCCCATACCATAACTACCTTTTGGATCTTTGATTCTTTGTGGCTATCAGGAGTATACTCTGATTTAAGTTCCTATTTAAGTTAAAATCCTCAAAATACTCTCATTTTGACTTTTATTATTTTTAGAAATTTCACATTTGTATAATTATAAATTATCCTGAGTGGAAAGTTTTGCTGGAGTTCTGAGTTGTTTTGTCTGAGTGGAAAATTATGTTTTCTTATTATTCTAAGTAGTGTAAAAGCCTTAAAAAAATAACATCACACCTTTTTAAAAAATATGCAATATGCACCTTTATCCAGGTTGGCTTTATCACAGATCAGGTTTTTACTGTGCAAAATTAACTTCAAAAAATGAAAATAAACAGGAAACTATTTCTATCTTGATTTCTCATCTGCTTAATACTGTCTACTGTATTTTGCTGCATCAGCCTTGTTCTGTATGCTGTGGGAGTTATCAGTGGCCAAGTAACACAACTCTCTTCTATTTTTTCATTGCTTTAACTCTTATTTACACTCCAAGGGTAATCAATGCAAACATCTTGCCAAAGTTCATTTCTTGTGCATGTTACTGCTAAACATCATTCAATCATCTGAGTGGAAAATTTTGTTGGAGTTCATCTTAGGTGAACTTGAATATGCCCATTTTTCTTTAAGAGTGGAATGAAGAGTTCAAAACAAGTCATAAAACTGTAAAAGCACTTTCAAAAGTCCATCCTGATTGTTCCCACTGTGAAATAAAAAGAAGCATCAGAGTTTCAGAAAGATTCCTGTACTCAAGGATATATCAGTAACTATTTATTGAACATTCCTGCAGAAAACATTTTGTAGACTGGGGAGAACTTTGCAGTGGTTCGATGAGGTGTTTACAGAGTTCTCAAGGGAGAGTGTTGTTATTCATGCAGAATATGAGTTGCCTAATAGTAAATCCAAGGGTATCAAAAAGGAATTTATGATGGAACTCTCCTATTAATTTATTGCCAGCATTACAACCACTGGGTCCATATAATTGAGAAACTGTAGCACTGAAAAAGACCTTAGAGAAATACTAAAGCTCCCTCATTTTATCCAGAAAAGAATATAAACTCAGACACAAGGCAGGTCAGTTTCTGTGACTTGAAGTGATTGGCAGTCAGGTTAGACACCAGACCTCTTAACCACTATAGTGGGCTTATGTGTTTATGTCTAGTACACCATTGCAAAGAGCAATGGTAATTAGCTAATGACAGGAGATAAGAAAAACAAACAAAGAAATATAACTAATTCTTGGATACTTGGGGTTATGCAAAGAACTTAAAAGTAGGAATAAATTCTGAATAATAGGTAGTTCCCTAAGCAATATAACATGAGCGATTGTGTGTTCTGATTAACTACGTTAGCTCTTTCTGTGGTTTGGTAAAGGACAATGCTGTCAAAGGGACACTAGGGACACTAATCATGACAGTTGTAATAATTAATCTTTATTCAATGTTAAGTTTTCTTCTGCAAAATAATAAAACAGCTTGCTCTGTTTATTCATCAGAGTTCTGTGAGGGCAACATAAAATAACTTTCCTGAAATACAAAGAAAATTATTTATTCATACTTACTTCTTATCACAAATGATGGAAATTGTCAGCCTGAGAGCTAAGTCCAAATGGAGTTTACTTAGAATTCTAAGGAGAGCTACTGTTCTTCAGCCTCTGTTATGTGGCAGGGCCCACGTTAGCTATTTTCCATGAATTGTATGTAATTCTCAAGTCACCTCTGTGGTTTAGCTATTATTTATTTTCCTCAATGATGAATGAAGAAATTGAATACCAAAGAGATTAGAAACTTGCCTAATGTTAAATGGCTAGAAAGTATCCCGGCAAGGTGTGAACTCAAGTCTGACTTTGAATGTCTGGCTTTTTCCCATGATGACAAGCAACCTCAACAATTCTTAAGCTAAATACAAAGGGAACCCCCAAAATCAGGAATTATCTTTTGGAGGGCAAGCCCTTTGCAGTACAAGCTAACCCTGCTAGGGGAGTGTTCTGGGAATCCACCTGTGTCAGTGTAGCACCTGGCATTGTTGTGAGAGGCTGCACTCATCTTCAGTGAAATTGGTTTTGAAGACTCTTCCAACATGTTGGCCCATTTCATGATGGGTAATTTACAAGCACACCTGCCCACCCAGTGCTGAGTGTTCAGCAGCTTTTGACCAAAAACGGCATGACCCCCATGCTTCACCCTCCCTATTCACCAGATCTCACCCAGGATGACTTTTTTTTTTTGTTTCCCAGGATGAAAAAAGTCCTTAAAGGGAAATATTTTGCCTGTGTGGAAGAGGTAAAACAAAAAATGGCAGAAGCACTAAAAGGCACCAAAACTGAAAAGCTCAGAAACCATTTTGAGCAGGGAAAAAAATGTCTAGATAGGTGTATTGCACCAAATGGAGAGTACTTTGAAGATGACTGATTTTAAACATGTAAAATATATACACAATTTTTTATAAATAAATTCTAAGGGTTTTTTGGGATTCCCCCTCACAGTTAGCCTTATTGATTACTTAGCAGTCAGTTTGTCCTCACATGTCTCTGTTTTTGAGAAGTCTCTAGATTCAGTTGGAATTAATTGTTGTGCGAATACCTAGGTTTTGTAATGAAAAAAGTAAAATACAATGACAATTAAAGGCAGAGATAACTAAATTGAGCTGAACTATTATTTTAATTGGTAATACATATTGAAAGACTGAATTTTAAAAAAATATTTCATATATCAAAACATCATGTTGTATACTGAAATATATGCAATTTTTGTCAGTATAATAAATAAAAATAATTTAAAATCTTTATTCTGCTTGATAGAGAATCTATTACATGTAAAGATATTAAAAAATTGAAGGGAAAAAATGGGGAAAGCTATACCTTATAAACACTATATACCCAAAAGAATGTTGAAGCAAACTTTAAACTAAAAATATTAATAAGAGTAAAGATGGACATTTGTAATTCTAAAAGGTCAATGAAGATGTCAACATTCTAAATATGTATACACCCAGTAACATTGCCTCAAAATGTATGGGATGATAATAATTAAAAAAAGAAAAAGTTTGAAGAAATGATCAATAATCTACAAAAAAAAAGAAAAATCACTAAGAATTCTTTTATTATTAAGTATTTTGAATTTAAGTAATTTACTTAAAAAAAGAACATGTAAAAATTCAAACTAATTTTAACTGAATGAGAATGAAAATTAAAATTTACTTTTTCTTAATTCTTGAGACAGATACTTAGACCATTGACTTTTAGCCTTCTTGGAATTTGCTGAGGCTTGCTTTATGTAGTGCTAATTTTGGTAACTATTTCATGTTCTCAAAAAGTTAAATAAGTAAATTATATCCAAAGAAATAAACAAAAAATAGTGACAAGAACAGAAGTTTATGAAAAGGGAAATAATAGCATATTAAAGGAATTCAACAGTCAAAGTCATTTCTTCAAGACAAATCTAATAAAAGTCATAAAATCATGTCAAAACTTATCAAGAAAAAGAGAGAACACAAAATGTATCAATATCAACATGAAAAAGAATTATGTATATATCTATATGCCTCATAGATACAGAAATTATAATTAGGTTATTATAAAAATGATAAAAAATTATAAAATTTTTAAAATTTATAGAATACATGTCTCTTTGATACACATGAAATAAAAATATTTTAGAATTTGCTATTGAAATCCAAAGATTATTATGCATAATTTATATGCATGCGTGGAATATATATTAATAAATATGTATTTATAATGCATGCATGTAATATATTACATACATAAAACATTTATTACTATTAGTATATGTGAGAAAGTATGTTTATGGATCCATATATACATACATATATACACAATAGATCCAATTATGCATAGATATTTTATATACATAAATACATATTACATATGCTAATACACATATATACATGTCTGTCCAGAAAGTGTTCAGCTATGTAATTTGAAAAATAGAGACATTTGTTGAAGAAGACACAAGGAACATTTTACATAAGACAATGATGCCTCAGTCCCCTTTCACCTTGGGACCTCACACAGTTCTCCGATCTTTGTGGATTGCAGCCCATAGACATTCAGCATTCTCAAGTGTTCTGCTTGTTGCAAGCCTTCCTGAATGTGGATCATTTTCAACAGATTCTCAACCATCTTTGAAGCATTTGTGCCACAATTTCGTTTGCATTGCACTCATTGCATCATCCCCAAAGGCCTTCCAAATCATCTAGTTTCCACGGAAAAATGTTCAAATTTAATGCAAAATTTGATTCAGATTTGTTGATCTACTTGCTCAGTCATTCCAAATGAGATGGCCACACAGTACACATGCTCACTCAATGGCGTCTATCGCCCCCACTGACTAGTACAGTGAATTCATCATTGTTTGCACATGTGCATTCCAGTCCACCTTCCTTGGCTGCCAGGGTATGTTGATGTTGTGCAAACTGTTTTTGTCATATTATCAATGGCTGGACTTTTTCCTGACAGACCTCATATACAAATTATATTTTTATATATGCTTGTATATGTACATCACATATAGTATATGATATATAACGAATATGTAAAATTTTTTGATATCTACCTCTATCTATATATGATATAATGCCAAGAACACTGAGACTTATTCCAGAAATGGAAATTTGGTCTAGTGATAGATAAATAAATATATACATACATACCTATACACATATATATACACAAAATTCATATAATTCTCTAAAATTAACAAAATAATGGAGAAAAATCATGATCATCTGAATAGTTACAGAAAAATCATTTGATATAATTCAATACCCAATCATCATATAATTTCTTAGAAAAGAAGGAATATAAATAATAATTGCTAACATAGGTAAGTGTACCTACAAAAAAACTATGGTACACATCACACTTAACCATTAAATAGTGAATTTTTTTCAGAGATCATTATATTTAGGATCTTCACATATATTCCATATTGTAGTGGAGTTTGTAAGTAGTTATAGTAGACAGAAAAGATATAAAAATTATAATTATTTAAAATAAAAAATGAAACATGCACAAATATCAAGATGACATGATTGTATACATAGAAAAAATAAACTAATCTACAAGTAAACCATTAAAATTAATAAACAAATTTAGAAATTTTATTGGAAATAAATTAATAAATATAAATTAATTATAACTCAGAATACAAACAAAAATGAAATTTCAAAATGTACTATTTATAATAGCATTAAAATCTCAAATACCTGGGAATAAATTTAACAAAATACGTGTAAGATCTTTACACCAAAAATCTTGAAACAATTGTAAGTGACATTAAAGAAAGACTAAGCAAAAAGAGAGGAGTATCATGTTTTGGATTAGAACAATTTGTATATTCCAGTTGTCATAAACACATCAAATGATGTAGTGCTATCTCAATAAAAATCCGAACAGAACTTTTGATGAAATTTGACAAGCTTACTCTAAAATTTATATGAGGATACAAAAGATTTAGAATAGTCAAAACAACCTGAAAGAACAATGTTGTAGCTTTGACAAGATCTATGAAGCCAGATATCAAAAACTAAAAACTCACACAAATTAAGAATAATCTAGCATTAGCACATGGAGACCAATAAACACAGAGTCCAGAAAAAATGTCCACATATATGGGAATACTTGATTTATGACAAAGATGACTGATAAACTGTGAAGGTTACAATTTGCATTTTTTTAATCAGTAAATAATATTGGGTAAATTGACTATCCATATAAAAAGCTTCTGTATCTCCACTGAGTCTAAAAATAATTATTAGAAGAATTATTGATCTAAATATTAAAGCTAAAAAATAAAATGTCCAGTTAGTGTTATAGAAAAATGCTGGCTCTCATACAGGAATTATGGATATCATAGAAAAGTGACCCTGAAGTAAGTAGAAATTTATTATGTAGGAAATAAAATTAGGAATTACAACATAAAATTTTTATAAACTAAAATACATTAAAATTAAAATGTTTTTATTAAAGACAAAATTTTAAAAATTGGCAAGTTATAGAGTTAAAGGAGTTATTTGTGATGTATTTAAATAACAAAGCTTTTCTCTAAACATATAAGATTCATAAAATTAATAAGGAAATGATAGCTAATAGAAATATAAACAATAGTCTTTTCTTGAACATGTATTTTATAAATGAGGATATTCAAACAGTCAGTAAAAGTCTAAAAAGTGCTCACTATCATTGGTCATCAAGGAAATGCAAATCAAAACTAAAGAAAATACCACACTACACACTCTAGCCAAAACATATTTTTATTTTAAAATAAAGTTAACAAAAAAAGAGTTAGTGAGGATAGATGTGTTATAACTGGAATTTTCATCCACTGCTGTGGAGATAAATTGGTAAAAGCAACTTTGGGAATTGTTTGACTATATCTACTAAAGCTGAATGTATACATGATTTATCACCCTCTAATCCCATTACTAGATATATACCCACAAGAAGTGTGTATTTTCTTCACAAAATACATGAACAAAATGTTCATAGCAGCACTAAACATAACTGTCCCAAATAGGAAGCAATCTAAATGTGAACCAACAGTAAAATGGAAAAAACAAATTATGGTCTGTTCAAACATACTGCACAGAAATGAAAATAAACTATGCTATAAGCAACCACATGGATAAATTTCATAAAAACAATGTCGAACAGAAGAAGCCAGACACAAAGAGTATACACTGTTATAATCATATTCATAAACTTTTCAAAACCTAATTGATGGTGTTATAGGATGAGATACTGATACTGGTTACCTTTTGGGGAGGTAACCCATGGCAGCCCATCGAGGTCACAAGCCACAAGTTGACATTTCTGGTATTGCTTGTATTGTATTTCTTAAGATGTTGGTTACACAGGTATGTTTCCTTTGAAAACTTCATCAAGCTGTGTACCTATGACTTGTAACACACACATCATACATTAATAAAAACTATTATTAAAAATAGAAGAATCAGGGAATGTCCCTATGAGATTTGTGTTAGAAAGAACCAAATTCAGTCTACCTATTCATGTAGAGAACTAGTCCATTATGATTTGAAACTTTTAACACACATGTTGAAAATTCTGGTTTACCTTAATAACTGAAATTGAATCCATCAAGAAAACATAAACATTATAAACATATATGCACCCAACATAGGAGCACCCAAATACATAAGGAAAGTCTTGGAGGACTTCAAGAAACATATAGACAGCAACACACTTACACTAGGGAATTTTAACACCCCTTTGTCAAAAATGGATTTGTTTCTTCCAAACAAAATGTCAACAAGGATATTGCAGCATTGAACAATGCCCTAGATCAAATGTACTTAACTGATATACATAGAACCTTTCATCCAAAACAAGAAAAATACATTCTTTTTAAATGCACATGGAATATTTTCAAAGATAGACCACATGATAGGACACAAACAAGCCTCAACAAATTGAAGAAAAATTGAAATCATATCAAGAATTTTCACAGACCACAAGGGCCTGAAACTAGAAACCAACCTCAAGGAAAAAACTCAAAAACACTCAAAATTGTGGAGATTAAATAGCATGCTATTAAACAATGAATGAGTCAATAATGAAATTAGGAAAGAAATCAAAAAGTTTCTGGAAACAAATGAAAATGAACAATAGTCCAAAACTTATGTGACATAAAGAAGGCAGGTCTGAGAGGGAGGTTCATAGTGATACAGGCCTACCTAAAAAAGATAGAAATCTTTCAAATAAACATCCTAACCCTATATCTACAAGAACTGGAGAAACAACAGCAAAGTCCAGAGTGAGTAGAAAGAAGGAAATAACCAAGATCAGAGCAGAATTAAATGACATAAAGAGTAAAAGAACAATTTGAAGAATCAATAAATCCAGGATCTGGTGCTTTGAAAAGATAAACAAAATTGACAAGCCTTTAAGCAGACTCATCAAGAAAAAAAGAGAGAGGACCCAAATAAACACAATCAGAAATGAAAGAGGAGAGATTACAAGTGATACCACAGAAATATAAAGGATTGTAAGAAATTACTATGAACAACTATATGCCAAGAAATTTGAAAGCCTGGGTGAAATGGACAAATTTCTAGAAAAATATAATCTTCCAAAACTGAACAAAGAAGAAGTAGAAAGCCTGAACAGACTGATAACACCTGGTGAAACTGAAGCAGTAATGAAAAAACTCCCTGCACAAAAAAGCCCTGGACTGGGCAGTTTTACAAAACATTTAAGGAAGAGCTAACCGTTTTCCTTCACAGATTATTCTAAGAAATCCAAGAATAGGGAAGACTCCCAAACTCTTTTTATGAAGCCAGCGTCACCCTAATCCCAAAACCAGATAAAGACACAACAAAGAAAGAAAACTATAGGCCAATATCACTGATGAACATAGATGCTAAAATCCTCAACAAAATATTGGCAAAGGGCATCCAGCAATACATTAAAAAGATCATACATCATGATCAAGTGGGATTCATCCCACGGATACAAGGATGGTGCAATATTTGCAAATCAGTAAACATAATACATCACATGAACAAAAAGAAAGACAAGAATCACATGATCTTATCAACAGATGTAGAAAAAGCACTTGATAAGGTACAGCATCCATTTATGATAAAAACACTTATCAAAGTAGGAATAGAAAGAGTACACCTCAACATGATAAAAGCCATACATGAAAAACCGCAACATCATACTCAATGGGCAAAAACTAAAAGCTTTCCTACTAAGATCAGGAACAAGACAAGGATGTCCACTTTCACCACTTCTATTCAACATAGCATTAGAAGTCCTAGCCACGGTGATCAGACAGGAAAAAGAAATAAAAGGCATCCAAATTGGAAAAGAGGAAGCAAAACTGTCTTTGTTTGCAGATGACATGATAGCATACTATATTATAATACTATAGAGTCCACACAAAAACTAGTCAACCTAATAGGTAAATTTAGTACAACAGTGGGATACAAAGTCAATATTCAGAAATCAAAGGCATTTTTGTACACCAACAATGAAATATCAGAAACAGAAATCAGGAAAAACATCCCACTTGATATAGCAACAAGAAAAATAAAGTACCTAGGAATAAACTTAACCAAGAAGGTAAAAGACCTATACTCAGAAAACTACACAGCACTGAAGAAGGAAATTAAGAAAGACACAAACAAATTAAAGCAAATACCATGTTCCTGGATTGGAAGAATTAATATCATCAAAATGTCTACACTGCCCAGAGCAATTTATAGATTCAGTGCAATTCCTATTTAAATACAAATGACCCAGTCAGGGCACATGCCTGAGTTGTGGGCCAGGCTCCCATTTGGGGGCGTGAGAGAAGCAACTGATTGATATATCTCTCCCTCTCTTTCTCCTTCTCTTTCCCTTTCTCTAAAAGGTAAATAAATAAAATCTTTACCAAAAAAGTTGTGTTTAAAAAATACAAATGACATATTTTACAGATATTGAACAAACATTTCAAAAATTTACATGGAACCATAAACAACCCCAAATAGCAGCAGCAATTTTGAGAGAAGAACAAAGAAGGAGGGATCACCATACCTGATATCAAAGTCTATTACAAGGCCACAGTAATCAAAACAGTCTGGTACTGGCATAAGAACAGCCACATAGATCAATGAAACAAAATAGAGAGGCCAGAAATAAACCCAAGTCTCTATGGTCAATTAATATTTAACGGAGGGGACAGAACCATTAAGTTGAGTAAAAATAGCCTCTTCAACAAATAGTGTTAGGAGATCTGGACAGCTACACACAAAAAAAATGAAACTTGATCACCAACTTACACCATATACAAAAATAAATTCAAGATGGATTAAAGACTTAAATATAAGCCGTGACACCATTAAAGTCCTAAAGGCGAACATAGGGAGGAAAATCTTAGCTATTCCACACAGCAATATTTTCACAAATATGCCCCCTAGAGCAAGGGACATAAAGGAAAGAGTAAACAAATGGAACTTTATCAAAATAAAAAGCTTCTGCATGGCTAAAGAAAACATCAGCAAAATGAAAAGGGAACCAACCGTATGGGAAAATATATTTGCCAATGATACCTCACACAAGGGTTTGATTTCCAAAAAGTATAAAGAACTCACATTGACTCCATTCCAGGAAAACAAACAACCCAATTAAAAAATAGGCAAAGACCTGAACAGACACATTTGCAAGGAGGACATATAGAGGGCCCAGAGACAAATGAAAGCATGCCATAAGAGAGATGCAAATTGAAAGCACAATGAGATATCACTTCACACTAGTGAGAATGGCCATAATAAGCAAATCAACAAACAAGTGCTGATAAGGTTGTGGAGAAAAAGGGAACCCTAATAGTCTGTTGGTGGGAATACAGACTGGTGCAGCCACTATGGACAAAGGTATGGAATTTTCTCAGAAAAGTAAAAATGGAATTGTCTTTTGACCCAGCAATTCCACTGCTGCGATTATACCCTAACAATCCTGAAATACCAATTCAAATGAACCTAAGCACCTCAATGTTCATAGCAGCACAATTTACAATAGCAGCGTCAAACTCATTTTCACCAGGGACCACATCAGCCTCACGGTTGCCTTCAAAGGGCCAAATGTAATTTTAGGACTGTATAAATGTAACTACTCCTTAACAGTTAAGCAAGAGCTCAGCACTGCTGCCAGGTAGAAACAAGGTGCCAGGCCAGATAAAACAAGGTGGTGGGCCGGATTTGGCCTGCGTGCCTTGTGTTTGTCACCTGTGATTTATAATAGCCAAGTGCTGGAAGCAACCTAAGTGTCCATCAGTAAATGAATGGATCAAAAAACTAGGGTGCATTTACACAGTGTAATACTACACAGCAGAAAGAAAGATGGAGCTCCTACCCTTCCTTACAGCATGAATGGAACTAGAGAGCTTTATGCTAAGTGAAATAAGCCAGGCAGTGAAAGACAAATACCATATGATCTCACCTATAAGTGGAACCCAATCAACAAGATAAACAAGCAAGCAAAATATAACCAGAGACATTAAAATTAAGAACAAACTGACAGTAACCAGAGTGCAGGTGGGAAGGGGTAACAGGGGAAAAAGGAGAAAGGGTCATCAAGGAACATGTATAAAGGACACATGGACAAAACCAAAGGGGGATAGGACCAAGGGTGGGAGTTGGGCATGGGTGGTGTTGGGGGAAATGGTGGGGAAACAACTCTAAAAACAACAACAAAAAAGAAAGAGCGAATGGATATGGGATAACAGTGAGCAGTATCTACAACATTTCAGCTATGTTTTCTTACCTTCCCAAACCAATAGGAATTGCTAACAGTGTCCTTCAACATCTGATATCAGGGTGTATATCTATTTTTCATAAGGTTCAAAGAACAACTTAAATATAGAGTAATTTGATTATGCTTTCTATGAAAAATCTGACTCAGACCCTTTTTCAGGTATAATTTTTTGGAGAGTGGTATATTTTAAATGCTAATGATAGCACTGTAGCAATTTTTGCTGTACACAACATTTCAAAGGAAACTTTTTTTTCAAGTAAACATTAATGGATCATTTACATCCACAGTAATAAAATCACTGCATTTCATTTAAGCCAGTTTTTTCCAGCTTATCAGAAATTTCTATTTTTAAATTAAGGTTTAAGTTTAACAAAATCTAAGTCATTTTTGGTAAAAAAAAAATATGCTGAGTTGGTGAAAGATTAGTTAATAATTCAAGAGTATATTAAAATTTTTCTACCTCTGCTAAAATAGTTATAGTTAGTAACATAAAAAAAGGTATTTGTGTTTTATATGTTTTCAGGGAATAAGCTAGGATCACTATTTGTGTGTAATTTGCATACCTGTATCATACCCTAGGGACATTATTTTAAAGTTTTGAGGATTTATAACAGTAATTAATTATTTCTTTAATAAAGCTTGGGTTACATAAAGGGAAAGAGAAACCAAGAAGTTCTGTGAGACCAAATGGTCCTCTCAGAACTAAAAAATGGAAGTATCCATGTTTTGGGAAAGGTATAATTTCAAGCTTCACAATTGTATTTTCCAATAAAGTGATAAACTTCCCTTCATTCAGGCAGGACTTCTTGAAAAACAATTGCTTTTAAAACAAAGACTTCAATCATCTGAGTTAGAAAATTTTCCCAGAGAGTTAAAGATGCCCACATGTGCTCAGCCCTCCTGTCTGCTCTGGTCCCACTTCCAGATTTGTGTTCCTGTCCCTCTCAGGCCGAGAGTTTGTCCTGAAGCTCACCTAATTGGGCAGGGTTCTAATACTGCACTGGCCCCAGTTGCTAAAATCCTGCTTAAAATATGACAGATTTCCTAGCAGCCTTGATGTTGCCAACCACCTAGGTTGGAGAAGTGGGAACATTCTTTCTAAATGAGCATTAGTGTTGCTTGGCAAAGGGACAGTGAGCTTGCAGGAGCCCAACCCACTTCACACCAGGTTCAGAACCATCAGACTACTCCCAAACCTAAATGATAGGTTGGATAGCAATTCTGACATATCTTCTCTCATGGCACCCTCTTCTTTCCTTCAGATATTATGGAAAGTTAGATTCTGTATTTACTGCATCCCTCTCTCAGTGACTTGTGCCCCTGTGCTGTGGATGTAGGGTTTCTCATCTCCCTTTGGACCAACTCCAGCTTCAGGGGTGGTAACCGAGGCAGTCACACATGGCCCTGCTCTCAGGAGTGCTCCCCATATGGCTCAGTGTTCTGCTGCCAACATACTGAAGTTTTTAATAATTTTGTCTATCAGGGAGCATCGTGGACACATGAAGGCTCAGGCTTGAGGACATCGCAGATAGTGCCAGGTACCAAGCAATTGGCACGGCTTCCCAGCACATATGCACATTCTTAGGGGCGGTCTAGGGGAACTGGAGTCTCAGATTGATGGCAGTGGCCAGGGGCCACAGCAGCAGAAACAACACCAGCAGTAGAGGCAGCCCAGGAGCAGCAGCCATGGATGGGAGGAGGGTCTCTGCATGGGGGCAGCACTGGGACTCCCAGGGGGAGGCAGCCCTGAAGCCTATCCCCACAGCATCTGTTCTAGTATTAATTCTCCAGACTGCACAGTGACAGGAACTGTGGATGCTTGGGCACTAAACTTTGTCAGCAAATTATTACAAAATAAACACATGTATACTGACATTACACGTGTCAGTTACTCAGGGAGTAAATAACTCAGAGAGTTATTAGAATTCTACAAAGAGTTTAGAATCTTTGACTTTGAAACAACCCCAGCATTGCAAAGCAAATATCCAGCAGCTTAGAAATAAAAAGTCATTGTAATTGTTAAATTTGAAAGAAAGGAATACTATTATATGAAGCTTTGATTGAACTAATTTTAACATGGAAGATAATTTTATAATTCATTTTTCTTCATAATTGAAGATACAACAATTGAATGCAAAACAGGTGTTTTGAGTTCTATACAAATCAAGAATCCAATTTTGATATCTCATATAATAAGTTATAAGAAATGTCACAGGAAACTAAAATGCCATTGTATAAATTTATATTTAAAATTAAATTCATATTTACATGAAAGTGCTTTGTATAAAGAGCTAAATCTCTTTAGAAAAATTGTTCCAAGAGAATCATTAGCTCTATATGTAGCAAAATTTATCTTTCAAAATAACTTATCAGAAATGATCCCAAAGTTGTCACAACCTTTAAAATAAGTTGCATAAACCTTGAGGTTCAGTTGGTTGGCTGCCATTCTGCAGAGTGAAAAGTCACTGGTTAGATTCCCAGTTAGAGCACATGCTTGGGTTGCAGGTTGGGGCCTGTACAAGAGGCAATTGATCAACGTTTCTCTTTTACATCGATGTTTCTCTCCCTCTCTTTCTTCCTCCCTTTCTTTCTCTCCAAAATTAAATGAATGAAACTTTTACTAAAAATAAAATTAAATAAGTTGCATCAGACAAAGAACATTCTGAAATTAAAAATTATCAAAAATCATTTATAGGATTGCATTTAACAAAAGCAATGATATAATATTAAATTATATCATTTGAAAACAAAATTGTACAAAGTATATACTTTGATGGCTTAACGAAAGAGTTTGCAGAAAAGTAAGCCCCCCAAAATCTTATGATAAATGTAGATACCACATTATGTTATTATTCATGCATCACCATTACCCCATTATGTTATATATGTAGTAAAATAGATTTAAAGTAAAAGCATTATGTTCTAGTATCTCTAATGGTACTTTTTCTGCTGTTAAAACAAGGGGTTGACATTTTCATTTTGCTCTGAATCCTGAAAATTATGTAGCCAACCCTGCTCTGAACACTACAATTTCAATGCTTTCTCCGCTTTCACTCCTCCACTTTGGAGTCCTTCATAGTCAGCCTCTTGCTCTTCCCTCCTCATCCTTCACACTCAAGATTTACTTTTGCCTCCTTGCCTGCCAGCCCTTTGAGTCATAGCATGTTTTTCTGGTTATAAGGGCATATTTGCAATAATTTTGAACACTTAGGATTTGCTAAATCCTTTACATATAGCACCTAATTAATCATTACAATTGCTGTAAGATAAGTAGTTTAGCTTAATTTTATAGACAGAGAAGTAGAGGCTTATAGTGATTAAATGTGTTCTAATGTCACATAGCTCACTGGAGTTGGAAGCTTAGTAAAATGGCAGGGACATCACATTCTAATTTCTCTGTTTCTTTTCTGAGGCATGAGTGTTGTGGCTTGGTCATCTGTTTTTGCCAGGGTCCTTCTCTGCTTTCCTGAGTTCTACATCCAAGGCTTCCATTGTCCCTTGGATATCTCTCATGCCTCTGGATGCTCTCATCCCAATCCCAGAGATCCTACCCAACCCATTGGAAGTATCTCCTCCTCCTTCCACAGAGTAATTGCCTTTTTTTGCCAAGATGCAGCTCAGATATGTACTTCCTTTGTGAAATCTTACCTGACTCCCTCTCCCTCATCTAACAAAATTGCCCACACTCTTCCTAGGCCCCAGGGTCACTACACACTTTTCTTTCACAGCCTGGATATTACTGGTATACTTAAATAGTGACACATTAGTCCATAGTGTAGGATGACTAGTCTCTCACACATAACAACTGTATTTTAATATGCCTTCATAATCCCAACACTTAGCTCAGTCCAATCACTGAATAAATGATAAACAAATGATGAGCCAATAATAAAAGGGAGACATAGTCACCCTTATATTAATAAATTATTCCTAGTGCTTCAATTACTACTATTGTATCAGCTTAGTAGATATCATTTTCTAGTCCTATCCTGAGTGCTTTTTATATAACAATCCATTTATATCCCACAACAATGCCATGCTCGTGATCTTGTTGTTTTCTTCAATACAGGGGAAAACTGAGGGTTAGAGACATTAAGTACATTGTCCATTTTCAGACAGTTACTGCAAGATAGAGCTGTAATTTGAACTCAGATATTTCTAACTCCAAAGTCTGTGGTCTTACGAATGGTTGTTTCCTTGTACTCTTCATTTATTAAAGCACTTTTTCCATAAATGCAGCCCTATTATTTGTCACTATTTAATTCTGCTTTTCTATCTTAGGAAGCTGAAGTATCTGTGTCTGCTTCCTACATCAGATTAATAATCATGTCCCCTGTCTGACACCTACCTCCCTTCCCTGGAACCAAGCCTGCATCTTTTTTCTTTCCTTGGTCCTGTATAGACTCATGGGATCTTTGCACATAAGGAAAGGGGTGGGAGATCAGCATCCTCCTCAACAGGTCCATTCAGGTTCTTCCCAACAGACATCTTCCTGGCAGATTAAAGCCTGGTTTGACACACTCAGAAACCTCAGAATTCTTAGCTGTTTAACAGCCCCTGGGTCTTCCCCTAAATTGTGCATTCTCTTTCTCTGGAATATGTTCCATAGACACAAAACAGCTGAAACTTAGACTGCTTAATTTAAATTTTGGACATAAAATAGCTATGTTTCTTACAACTTTAAATTAATTTTGGTTGAATAATAGGTATAGAAAGAACAGAGAAGGAAAAATACAGAAAGAGTCCAGGATATCTACTATGAGAATTTGAATTTGTAATTGAAATGACCTCTTTAGCTAGTTTCTCATAAAATCTTATTATACAGCATTTGATTTGAAGTCAATATTTGGTAATAAATCTCTTTTTTAATGCTGAATTGGTTAAGTACTGTATTTAAGGAAGCTTCTCAAAGGACAGATTATCTACAATTCTCTTAATGTTTATGAGATACTAATAAGGGGTAAATTTGCAATTAGGGCTGTATTTTATATGGATTTCAATATACAACTGATATTTATGTGTAGTGAGAGCAATTCCTCCTTTCGAATGGTAATTCTTTTATTTTCACAGAACAGCTGAGCCTCTGTAGTGCCCTTCATCATTTGTCAGATTTAACAACCCAGAGTAAATAGCTCTCTGAAAAGTAAGTACAGGTCCATCTTGTTGATCCCAATTTGTCAAATGTTGCAATGAAGAAAGTGTTAAGCCTTTAGGAAGGCCGTGATGAGATTTGTAATTTGTTTGAAGCACTAGAGACCAAGCCTCAGGAGCAGATTTTCTATCTTGCATCTCGTATATATGAAGTCTGTCCAAAAAGTATCCATCCTTGTGCTATAAAAGTAGAAACATTTATTGAAGAAGATACAAGATACACGTCATATTACATAGGAGAATGATATCTCAGTTCACTTCAGTGTAGACACCTCACACAGTTCCCACAGTCACCATCAGCTGCCCCATCGTATTTTCCTGAATCTCATCCACAGTCTGAAATCTCTTCCTTTCAAAGGTGATTTTGGTTTTGGGTAAAGCAAGAAGTCACAGGGTGAGAAATTGGGGCTGTAGGGTGCCAAGCCACCTGGGTGATTTGGTGTTTTGTGAAAAAACTGAACATGAGATATGATGCATGAGCTGGCACATTGTCATGATGAAGCTACCAATCACCAGTTGCCCACAGTTGAGGACTTCTGAATCATCTAAATAGTTTCCATGGAGGAATGTTCAAGCTTAATGCAAAATTTGATGCAGATTCGTTGCTCTATTTGCTCAGTCTTTTTAAATGTGATGGTCACACAGTACACATGCTCACTCAATGGCATCTACTGCTGTGACTGACTAGTACAGTGAAGTCATCATTGTTCACACATGCGTATTCCAGTCCACTCTCCTTAGCTGCCAGGTTACATCCATGCTGTGCAAACTATTCATGTTATATTAACAATGTCTGGACTTTTTCCAGGGAGACCTCAAAAATATGTGTTCCTATTGACATAAGAGTAAGATTTATGTTATATTTGTATGACACTATTAAACTTCCCAAATCCTCTGCCTTTCTATTATTGCTCAATGAAGATAGATTGAGAAAAATGGTTTTAAATTGTTCATGTCTCTCTTTTGAGGCATCAAAGACACAGAAAGCATAAAATACATTAACATTAAACCATAAGCTCAATTTACAGCTGAGTTGAGATTAGTGTTCAGAAATGATTGGCAACACAATTCACTTTATACCAAATAGTGAAAGCAAGAATGATTGAGGATATAGTAACCATTAAAAAAATGTCTACATAATGCCGAGAGTTAGATAATAATTTTTAAAATTCCGTCAAGATTTGATTGTTTTTTCATGTTCACAAATGAGGAACAATTATTAGCAAGCTGATTTGACTTGCATTTATTTTCTAGTTTCAGTTAAAATTATGTGTTGACTTTGTTGGTTTAAGAGACTTAACCTTTCAGGTTAATAAGAAGACAATGTGCTTTCCTAAGTATGTGTGGATTGTATCTGTCAAAGTTTCCTAGTAGGTGAACAAGTATCATCTTCTAATGCCTTAATTTATTTCCCCAGCAAAGCCTAGGATATTGTTACAGAACACAACAAGGGGGGCCTGGGACAATATACTATTATTGAAAGAAGGCCCCGGGTCCATTATGTCTGCCGCCAGAGGAAAGATGTCTCTCAATGCCAGAGATTCGTGAAAAGGAAAGGAAATGTTTATTTAATGCTATACAAACTTAAAGTAGTGACCTAATGTCTTTATCAAAAATCCCAAAGTCCCTTAAAACACCCACAAACACAGTCACAGTCCTTCCTTCCTTCCCCCCTTTGCCCAGTCCAGAGCACCGTATCTCAGGAAAGGAAAACGAAGTCCATGGCTCAGACAGTCCTCTGGTTCTTAGTTAGTCCTCCATCTCGACTGGGAGACCTCCCTGGGTTCCCGGCACCCTCGGCTGAGTCGCCGGGATCTCTGCTAAAACCAGGTGGTGGTTCCCCTTCTAAAGCTGTGGGGGTCCCCACTCTGTCCAGGCCTCGTGGTTCTCCCTCTCAGGGCTGCGGGAAGGGGAGAGTCCCCACTCTGCCAAAGCCACATGGTTCTCTTCCTCAGGGCTGCGAGAAGGGGAGAGTCCTCAGTCTGCCAAAGCCGCGTGGCTCTCTTTCCTAAAGCAGCACGGTTCTCCCTCCTAATGGCCATCAAGTCTGGGTTTTAAATCTCCGCGGCCAATCTTCCTCTGCAGCCTCATTTCCGACTCCTCCCACACTCGGCTTCACATGCCAGAACTCGTATCCTTCCAGCTTTACTGGGCTGCCATCATGAGTCTGGGCAGGTGTGGCCCCGTGTCCTGGAGCCAATCGTCTCCGAGCTCCCACGCAGGCGCTGTAGCTTAGGGGATCTGCCCCCAGTCATGTGTTGGTGGGGAAGTTACTTCCATTCCCCTGGCTCAGAGATGATCATAGCTATTTAACATATCTAAGCAACCAGCCAAAGGCTATAGATATGTTAAATGACCACGCCAGAGGGTAGCTGCAAGGCTGTTGCTCTGCAAAACAGCTCTCAATGGCCTTGCTCCATTTGTCCCTTCCCCCAACCCACACCCTGGGTGGGGGGGGATGGAGACATCTTAAAATCTCCTGGACACCTTAAGTTCCGGACCCCATTTCAAATGCCCATTTGGGGTCCCCCCTCTTGGCTGCACCCTGTAACAATATCACTTAAGGATCAGCAGGTAATTTTTTACAACAGAACTCTAAACTAAAGCATTGGTAAGTTTCTATAGACATTAAGCCATGGTCACTTTCACTATCTAAGTTACTTAGTATATACATGCTGAGGGGCTGGGAATTGAAAGTAGGGCAATATTGTGCACAGAAACCAATATGATATTAAGTTGGACATAATACTGTTTGTAAAATACAGAAAACTGCTACTGAGTTAATAGCAAGTGAAGTTGCTATTTTGGGATCTGCTGCATCGACATATCATGTAAACAGTTAGGTTCTGTATCACTACTCAGTCCCTTCTCAAAGAATCTATAAAACCCAGGGGTTTAGGAATTGTTTCCTTCATTAAAATTTTTATTCAAAATAAAAAATTATTTTTGAGCCTGCTCCATAAGGAAATAGGGAGCACAAAAATGGGGACAGAAAATTTCATATACAAAAGGCATGTATAATCCAGCAAAAAAAAAAGAAAAACAAAAACAAGAAAAACAAGAAGGTAGAACTACAAGGCAAAATGAGAAAAAAAGAAAAATTATCGTATTGTACATAATTAGGTAAGAGAGATGTCATCTGCTGTTTGATAGTGGTGGATCAAGATATGAAAACAAGATATGGAAAGAACAGAATTTTTAAATAACTGATGTGATAAATGTGGAAAAGAGTAATTGGATTAAATGTTTGTTTAAAAATTATGAAACCACATTTAAAGTCAGACATCTTAAATTTATAATTAGTACACATACAACTATCCCCCAAAATATTCCAAATTCTAGAACTATACTGTATTGTTTATTTGAAATTTGCTAAGGAATAAAATCTTAAGTTCTCACCACACACACAAAAAAGTAACTATGTGAAGGGATAGGTATGTTAATTAACTTGATTGTGATAATTATTTCACAGTATGTAAAAATATCTCAAAACCTCATGGTGAACACCCTAAAGATATGTAATTTTTATTTGTCAATTATACCTCAATAACACTGGGAGGAAAAAAAAAGAAGAAGCAGCAGCCCAGGAGTGGGAGTGAGAAAAAGCATTGGAAAAGCAGGCATGGAAGTAGGTCAAGGAACAAAAATTCTTGGGTGATACCAAGTAAGTGTTAAACTGAGTAGACATGAGGTATGGATTGGGCTGGGGATTGAGTGAGCTCAGAAGAGATGTGATGTCTTTGGGAAAAAGTGTCATAGGCAAAGGACTGTGATTACATGAAAATGATAATGACTGTGATAGTGACAGAGTGGGGAAGTGGAAGATAAAAGAAGTTACCACACTCTGGCTGGTGTGGCTCACTGGATTGAGCACCAGCCTGTGAACTGGTGAAGGGTCACCAGTTCAATTCCCAGTCTAGGGCAGATGCCTGCGTTGCAGGCCAGGTCCCCAGTAGGGGGCGTGCAAGAGGCAACTAGACATTGATGTTTCTCTCCCTCTTTCTCCCTCCCATCCCCTGCATCTAAAAATAAATAAATAAAATCTGTTTTTTTTTAATTATCATTATTAAGGGTGTGCTTATCCCTCATGTTTCCCAGGAATAGAGGTAACTCATTTCACAGAAGGAAAAGCTGTTGTAGAAATGCTTTTCATTCCTCTCTCAAATGAGGGGCAGTGTGTGATAGTCAGATCAGGAAAGATGTCTGTGTGGGGTTCTACTTCAGTCTGTCATCAGAAATAGGAATTCTTATTTTTCTGTGTGGAAGGCCTTCATTTCTCAGTGGGTAGGTTTTAATTTATGAGGAAAAGCAGCAGGAATCCCATGATGCTTGAGCCTAAGCTACAATCTCCAATTCAGCACCAACAATAATAAAGCTTCTTCTGTCTGATATCTTTATGAATTTCTCAATTATGAACTTGGATGGAAACAGGATGTAATCATTACCTCCCCAAATTCCAAGAGCCAGGGTGAAAAAAGCTTTTGAGATAGAGAAATTATGACCAGTGAATGGATGATGTGTGATAGAGAGAAGGGTCACTACATGTGAGGAAGCCAATAATCTCTGAATAATAATATGTAGAAAACCTATTAACATGATGCTCAAGTCTCCTAGGGAGATTTCATGAACCAGTCAAATGCAGAAATATGGAATGTATTAACTAGAAGTTTAGATAATGGACAAAAAGGGCCAATAAAACATGGCTGAGGGTATGAAACAAGGGACACCATATACTTGTAGTGAAAGTATAAACAGATGCAATATGTTGTCTAGTAAAACTAAAGCTGTGCATGTCCTACAGCTCTGCAGCTCTGCTCCTAGGCATCTCCCCTAAAAAAAACCCCTGCACATTGAGGAAAAAGACATGTTCAAATGTGTTCATAAAAGTTTTGTTAGCAATAATTTTTTTTAAAGATTTTATTTATTTATTTTTAGAGGGAAGGGAGGGAGAAAGAGAGAGAGAGAAACATCAGTGTGTGGTTGCTGGGGGCCGTAGCCTACAACCCAGGCATTTGCCCTGACCTGGAATCAAACCTGCAACACTTTCGTTCTCAGCCCATGCTCAATTCACTGAGCTGTGCCAGCCAGGGCCAATAATTTTTAAAAATTGTCAAAAATTGCTATCCCAGATTACACTACTAAACTGTGACACGGTAGAATGTAATTTAGCAATAAGTGACCAAACCTCAGCTATACTTGATGACCCAGTTCTGAACTAAAGAAAAAAACAACAGGAATACTCAGGGTATAATTTTGCTTAAAAAGTTAAAAACAGGCACTATAAATCTGTATTATTTATCAAATCACCCTTGATTTATACTTTTTCCCATCCCTCTTCCTGTGCTTCTCAACATTTTTTGAAAAAGCCATAAATTTACAGATTATAATATCAGGCAACTTCATTTTAAATATACTCTCATCATTATTTAATCTATTATCATGAAAAATAGAGTTAACACAAAAAAATTACCTGAGATAAAGAGTATCACTTTGTAATGATAGAAAAACAATGAAATGAAGCAAGGAAGATGAGAGTGACACAACTGAAACAATTTAGTCACTTATCCCTAAGTTCGTTGAGTGACTTGTCTACAATTACACAGCTGAAATGGATGGAGCTAAATGTAAAATGCAGGCAGTTTTACTAGAGATCAATGGCTCTCCAACTTTAGTGTGCATCCAAGTCACCTGGAGGTCTTGTTCAAATTCAGAATGCTGGGCTCATCTCCAGAGTTTCTGATTGTGTAGGTCTTAGGTAGGGCCTGAGATTCTGAACTCTTAATGAGTTCCCAGGTTATGCTGGTTTGGGGAGTCTGAGGACAACATTTTCAGGAGGAAAACCAGTTTAGATAATGAGAATAATAAGCTTTATTAGAGGATATATGCATATATATGCACACACATATTTAAAGGCTTAATGAATTCAAGTAGGTAAAACATTTAACACAGTGTTATGCACACAAAATTAACTGCAGAAATGTCACTTTTTTGTTATTATGAGTAATCTCTAGAAGCAAATCTGGGTGAGTATTGAGTTGACCTTGAATAGTCATGTGAAAGTCTGCTATGATATGCCACCACCCTTCTTTTCCTCACTGCACACCCTGGGATCTTTTCCTTTTGGACTTGTAGATGGGCAGGTTTCTATCCCCCTGGATCTCATTCTTCTGAATGGAGAATCTAAGACATCTACAAATTGCTCTCTTGCCACTAGAGAGTGACTCTCATATAATATCTTCAACATGTTACTGTGAAACACCACTTTCCTTCTGGCGATAAGGACAGGAAGAGCAAAAAGATTGAGAGGGTCAGAGCCCTGTCCCACTGCATTAAAATTGGAATCTGATTAAGCAAGTGCTCCACTAAAAATCCTTCAATGGCTGCTGTCTACTCCCAGGAGAGAGTCTTTCCAGCTCTTACCAACTTTTTCAGCTTCACTGTAGACCCCCCCTCCTGCTTCCCAGGCTTTCCTGGGCCCACTGGTTTTTCTCTTCCCCAGGGTCTCTTCTGCTTCAGGATATTTGCTCACACCATTCCCTTTTTTACCCCCCTACTCATTCTTCTGCTATCAATTCAACACTATCTCCTCTGGAATATTTCTTTAACATCCCAGATTAGTTCAAATCACCATGCATTATGCTCTTTGAACACCTTCCTTCTTTATTTCATAACATTTATCACAGTCTGTAATAATATATTTATGTGTGTGATGATTTGATTACTATTTGGTTCTCTCATTACCAAATATTACCATGCTATTTAATAGAACTTTCTGTGATAATAGAAATGTTTTATATTGTTAAACACTCGGAATGAGTATTGTGACCTAAGAACTGAATTGTAAACTTTATGTAATTAGAATATTCACATGTGACTGAGTGGCTACTGTATTAGACAGCGGAGTGCTCAGCTGTAAGTCATAAGGAAAAGAATCCTGACAACACAGTCTGTTTCTTCATTCCCAGCTTCCATCACAGCATCTGGCAAATAATATGAGCTCAGTAAATATTTGTAAAGTGAATAATTCCTCCAATGTCCATATACTTTAATATTATAAAAGAGTTGAAAGTCTTTTTTCTTTTCCCATTAGAGATATTTACTCTTTCCTTTTTCCCTACAGAGAATTAAATCAGTCGTTGGCAACACAAAGAAATGCTTTTTGTGTGAAGTTCTGAATTGTGTAAACCTTGTAGGAGAGAAGTGTGGCCTATTTATACACAACATCCATTGTTCCAGTTCACTGAGAATACCTATAATTAAAAGTTAATTTATTTGAAACTATTTTTTCTCTTGAATTTGAATGTTATTTTAAGTAGTTCTTATTTCTCATTTCTTCAGATAGAACATTTTGTAAATGTGTACTACCATTTGACAATAATTTAGAATCACTTCTCCTTTATAAATGAAGAATTAATTTGAGATGTATGGAGACTGTTAAAGTAGAAAAATAGTCTCAGTTTTTGAAATCTAATCCTTACTGTGTGGATGGCTAAATTTAAGGTAACTCTCCAAAAATGTGTGAACTATCCTCAGCCACTTTCAGATGTTCTGATGAAGTGCTTTTTGCCTATTGAGTGAATTTGTCCGTTAGTTCAATTGCCTGTCAGGAACACCCAGAAAAAAAAAATGCCTTTCCCCTTATGGAGAAGATTACCTAATAAACCCACTGTTCCTAATTTCCTTGAAGACTTTGAGATTGAGGAAGCCACTACTTATTCCACTTTGATGGAAGAGATTTGCTTTGGCAGGACTTCTAAAGAAAATCTTACTCATCTTTTTGCTCATAACTGGAACTGTTTTCTGAGTTTGAAATTGGGGTCATAGGAACTCTACTGCAGACTGTTTATTAAGGGGCGTTGACTTATATGCAACTGCTTATTATATTGCTGGGTCTGTCTGGTCTATTTAAAGGTAATCCTCCTTTACTTCTTATAGTAAATCAGCCAGAAAAGAAATAATTGTAAATTCTCAAAAATATCTCTTTTTTTCTTTAGATTTTCTTTGAACCTGTTAAAAAGTATCCTTCCATGTTGGTGAGCCTTCTGTTCATATACCTGGAATCTTTTCTCAGTATATGGATGATAGGAAGCTTACCACCATGATAATTAAATATTGCAAAATAAGATTAATATATAAGGTTAAACTTTAAAATCAAGATCTAGCAAATCAAGCAAGGACATATAGAATCAAATTGAAGAGACATATTTACTCTATGGTAGGTAAGAATGGATTATACTCAATTAGGTAGTCATTTAAATATAAAATATAATGTTTCAGAAGAGGATCAGTGAGTTAATCATCCATAGAGACTGAGGGAAAAAGAAAAGAATTATAGAAGTAAATGTTGGCAGTGCCCATTCCAGGGAGTTGAACCTAACATTCCATTGGATTGGCATCCCTATAGGAGGGGAGAACTTGCTCAGTAAGATACCATTAGGTATTTTAAAAGGTTTCATATTTAACTTGTCTCCAGGGGAAAAATGTATAGATAGCTTATAATGGATATCTGGTGCTCTTAACAACTATATTCCAACAAGTAATAAATGACTTGGCCTACTGTCTGTACCAACAAATGAGGTTTCTGAGCTGTAATCTTGACAGTCTGTTCTGAATCAAATACATTTCCCTGGTCAATAGGGTTGCCGGATGCAGCAAATAAAATAGAGAATGCCAGTTAAATTTGTTTTTCAGATAAATAACAAATAAGTTGGATTATAGTTATATGAAAAAAATATTCATCATTTATCTAAATTTCAAGCTAACCTGGGCATCCTGTATTCCATCTGGTAACCCAACCCGGTGAGGAGCTGTGTGTGCAGACAACTTGCCTAACTTACAAGGCATCCTTTGGTGTCACACTGGTATTAGCTCACTGAGGGTGAAGCCATGCCATGGACTTCATAGGGTTTATGATTCTTTTCCATCCATTATCTAATTTGAGCTGCACACTGAGTATTTGTCTGACCTGGTGTCCATGACTACCACGTGTTGATCATCACAAGAATAACACGGCTTTCTGACTTTCTAGTCTCCTCTCTTCACCATCTGACTCCCTCTCTTAGTAGAGGTCTTACTTCATATCATCTCATTAGCTATGTGCATTTAATCTCTTGCTCTTACTTTGAACACTATTTCCAATATCACATTCCAAAGACGGTCATTTCATTTCCTTCCTGATTCATAAGGACATACATTTATATATAATGCTCTTCATGGAAATATAGCAAATGGAAATAGTGGTTCAAAATAAATAAACCTCCATGCAAGTTTTGGGATTTGGAAACCTTGACTTTTGGCACCTTTGAGTATGGTTATTTTCTAATTCAAAAGTCCTTTCCTCCCTACCTTTCCCCAAGTACTGAGGATTCCCAAGACTGCTGTTCTAATTTTTCTTTCTGAACCTTTTTTCCCCCAAGAAAATAGCCTTTAGCTCAAATAACCTAAGGTTAAAAAGCACCCAGTACTGGGATTAAGTGAAAAGAATGCATGTGAACAGCTTGCAAGAAAAATAATAAGGTACTTTGATATTTGTGGGAACATTTCAATTTCTTTGAAAATACTGGCATTCAATCTTTATGTAAAATGGAAGGTCCTAGGAATGTTTGTGAACTTCCTTTTAAAAATCATTTAGATGGGTAGGTAGGTAGGTAGGTGGGTAGATAAATGACAATGAGAAAGAAGCATTGAAGGCAGAGAATCCTGACTGAGCAGGGAGAATGACACAGAAGAGGACAGTGTGATTCAGCTTTTATGGATGTCAGTTGAATTAATATGAAGTCAGCAGGTCTATTGAGACAGAGGACTGAAGTTTTAGTGTCTGAATTCTGTCCCTGATTCTAATGACTCATTTTGTGACTTTATGCAACTTATTAACTTCTCTTTATTCAAATCTCAGCTGCTAGAAAAGAGATTTAATAATACACAATTCACAGGAGGTTATGATCCTGAGTCATTAATGCAAGAATCTGTAGAGAGAAAATATTATTAGCTAGTGGAGAGAGGGTGAAAAATAATTCTGAAAGGCAACATTTGGAAATCTGGAGGCAGTAACAAAATTAATTTGTAATGTCACAATTCTGGTTAGAAAAAAAAACATTCAGAATCAAGAACTTGAATTAACTGAGACATAGTAAATGGTGAGCCCTTGTAGGGAGCAGGCACAAGTCTAAGCCATATTTGTGCCATGTGGGATCCTTTATCAGTGTCATTCATCCCCTTCGGACTTCTCCTGCTTTGTGTCTTCCCCCTACCTGCATGCATTCTACTTCTATTCTACTGGGGGTTTTCTCCATTTCTTTTTGCCACCCTGTGTTCTGTGATGCTTTATTTGTGCTAATAAATAAGTAGTAAGTCAAAAAGGATATTGTTTTATAAGCTAGCAAGAGAATTTCCTCTAAGAAAATTATACTTTTTGTTTGATGTTTGGGAAAGGTGAAACCAGCCAGAATAGGTAGGAAGAAGCCAACTAAACTTTTTTTTTCAAAGAAATGATGTTGTGAGATGAAGGAAGAACTGAGGAGGTGGAAGAAGAAAAGAGAGGGCTGTAGAAAAGCCAGCATCCAAGATGACAGAATAACAGAGATACTTCATAAAATCTTAGATATCTAATACTCACTCTTAAACTGTTCGCACTGCTGTGTTATAGAGCCACCCACACTGTGTTTTATCTGTGTGTGTGGAAATGGAGAAAGTGCATCTGAGATGCAGGTCTAGGTCACAACAGGTGCTCCTGGACAGCTGGTGAACAAAGGTGATATGATGCACAAATGGAATAAATTAAGAGGAAATGGGCCTTTGAAGCTAAAGGTGACTAAGAAAAAATGTAAATATTTCACCTTCCCCAGAATTTCCAGAATGATTGGAAAAAACAAGGATCTCTGCCACAAACAGAGAAGGATATAAGCACATTGTGCTTTAATCTGCACAGACTGAATACCTCAGCAACCCTAAGCTTAACATGGGCTCACAGGTCCCTCCCTGGAACTAGGATGTGAAGCCACCAAAAGCTGGTGACTCAGGACCTCCCTCCTACATCTCCCCAGGATGCTCTTACATGTTGTGCTCCTGGTGTAAATGCCAGAAAAGAGTGCCTTTAAACTTTGAATTGTGTCACTGAAAAAAGTTTTAAACAGTTGGAAAGTCATTCACCTAAAGACACACTCCATGCAGAGACTTTTCTATTTAAACACAGATCAAATAAAATGATAGGAATGATATGGAATGATTTCATGAACAAGTGGGGGAAGTTAGAAAAGCATTTGTGGGATGGAGCTGGAAGATGGTAGGAATTTTAAGTCCTCCCAGTGGTCTAAGATATTCCCTGGAGGAGCATTTTTTAAAATTATATTTTGAGAAGGCTGCACTTAGTCCTCCAATCAAGATAGAGGTATAGGAGCCCTGGCTGGTGTAGCTCATTGGATTGAGCGTGGGCTGCAAACCAAAGTGCTGCAGGTTCGATTCCCAGTCAGGGTACATGCCTGGGTTGCAGGCCATGACCCCCAGCAACTGCACATTGATGTTTCTTTCTCTCTCTCTCTTTCTCCTTCCATTCCCTCTCTAAAAATAAATAAATAAAATCTTTTAAAAAAATGTAGAGGTATAGGTAAACACAGCTCACCTCTTCACACAAACACATCAAAATTACAACTAAATTATAGAACAATCATCACTTAGAACTGTCAGAAATTGAGTTGGGTGGAAGTCCAACAACTATGGAATTAAAGAAAACACATCCATCATGATGGGTAGGAGATGTGGAGACATAAAGATGCAGAATGAGCTGGTACCACACGAACATGTGGTTGATAAAAATTGGGAGGGATATCTTGGGAGCAAGAAATCCCACCCCACACCAGGCCCTCCAGCCCAGGGTTCTAGTGCCAGGACGATAAGTCCCCATAACATCTGACTGCAAAACAACAGTTCAGATTTAATCAGTGGAAGAAACTTCTAGAGTCCCAAGCATTTCCTCTTACAGAACCTACACATGGACTTACTCAGACTCATTCCCTCTGAGCTCCAGCACTGGGGTAGCAGTGTTAAAGGCATCAGTGGCATACAGGGAGGAACTGACATATCTGGCATCAGGATGAGAGCAGGAGGACATCTTTCTCCCAGAGAGAAAAGTGGGCAGAGGCCATCGTCCCCTTTCTGAACCTTGCCTCCAGAGAGTCACAGAGACATTAGGCAGGTACCATATCTGGGACTCTATCAAAATGGCTAACATTGTTTGCCCTGCCCTGGAGATCCCCTGAGGCTCTGTCACACCCAAATTATGGGCCCACACAAACAGTTAACAGTGGCTTTTCCATATGAATGGCTGTTCTTGCTCATGCTTCGCAACTTCCTAAATCCTCTCAAATAAGCAACAGCTAACCTCAGTGAGCCCCCAGACCCTGTACCTCTTCCTAAGTGGCCCTGGGGCCTGCACTAGCAGCAGTCAGTTTAGATTCACAGTTTGGCTTTGCTGAGAACATCCAAGCCCAGCACAACTAGCAGTCATATGCAAAATGCTTTATAGCTCATGCAGGGTGACCCTGGGCAGAACACAGGTGGGGTCTGACCTTGGCCTGCACCACCCAGGAAATCCCAGGGCCAGTGCACCCAGTGGACAGCTACAGGCCACGTTAGAACACCACCACCTGCCCTTGCACAGCTGATCCTCCATGGAGAGTGGAGATTGGTGGTCAGTGGTCACAGCCTGTTCTTGAAGCTGACTGGCCTGAATAAATCCCTCCTATTGACCTGCCAACAGCAACCAATACTCAACTATAAGAGCTGAGGTGTACTCAGCTCACAAGAAGGGTGCACCTCAAGTACCTAGCTTGGGTAATAGGAGAGGTTGTGTCACTGGACCCTACAACACTAGGCCACACTACCAAGACAGGGAGTCATGACAGCTCTACCTAACACATAGAAACAAACACAGGGAGGCTGCCAAAATGAGGAGACAAAGAAACATGGCCCAAATGAAAGAGCAGGCCAAAAACCCAGAAAAAGAAGGAAAAGGTGGAGACAAGCAACTAACAGGTGCAGACTTCAAAACACTGGCTATAAGAATGCTCTAGGAACATAATGAGTACCTCATAGCATAAAAAAGATACAGTCAGAAACAAAGGATACATTAATTGAAATAAAGAACAACTTACAGGGAAAAAAACAGTAGAGTGGATGAGGCTAAGAATCAAATCCATGATTTGGACCATAAGGAAGCAAAGAAAAAATAATCAGACAAACAAAAAGAAAAAAGAATCCAAAAAAATGAGAGTAGTATAAGCAGCCTGTGGGACAACTTCAAGTGTTCCAACACTTGCATCATAGGGGTATCAGAAGGAGAAAAGAAAGAGCAAGAAATTGGAAATCTATTTGAAAAAATAATGAAAGAAAACTTCCTTAATTTGGTGAGGAAATAGACATACAAGTCCAGGGAGAACAGAGAATCCCAAACAAGATGGATGCAAAGAGGCCCACTCCAAGACACATCATAATTAAAATGCCAAAGGTTAAAGATAATGAGAGAATCTTAAAAAGCAGCAAGAGAAAAGCAGTTAGTTACCTACAGGGGAGTTCCCATAAGCTTGTCAGCTGACTTCTCAAAAGAAACATTACAGGCTAGAAGGGATTGGCAAAAATATTCAAAGTCATGAAAATGACTTTGGGATGAGCCCTGGGATTTCCTGGGTGGTACAGCCAAGATTGCTCCACCCAGCAAAGCCACCATTTAGTATCAAAGGGCAGATAAAGAACTTCTTAGACAAGAAAAAACTAAAGGAGGTCATCATCATCAAACCATTATTATATGAAATGTTAAAGGGGTTTAAGAAAAAGATCAAAACTATGAAAAATAAAATGGAAATAAATACATATCAATAATTGAATCTAAAAAACTAAGCAAACAAGAAGAACCAAGTTTGAATCATGAATACAGAGAGCAGTTGGAGGGTTGCCAGATGTGGGAGGAGGGTAAGGGGAAATGAGTGAAGAGGTGAGAGGATTGAGAAGTACAAATAGGTAGTTACAGAATAGCCATGGGGATGTAAAATACAGCATGGGAAGTGGAGTAGCCGAAAAACTTGTATTCATGACCCATGGACATAAACATAGTGTGGGGATTGCCTGAGGAAGTGGGGGGTGCTAAATGGAAGCGGCCAGAGAGGGAAAATTGGGACGGCTCTGATAGCATAATCAATAACATGTAATTAAAAATAAAACTATATTTTGAACAAAAAAATGAATAGATTTTGATGAAGAAAAACTGCATAATTTGAATTCTGTTGGTGACCTTTAACATTGTGCTCTGTCCTCAGATATCTCAAGGAATTTAAAGTCTAATAAAAAGATGCAAATATTATTGTACTGTCTACTTAAGATACAGTGACCATAGCTTATATTATAATTTTTTTTTAAAAAGGGGTAATGCCCTGGCTGGCGTAGCTCAGTAGATTGAGCGCGGGCTGTGAACCAAAGTGTCGCAGGTTCGATTCCCAGTCAGGCCACATGCCTGGGTTGCAGGCCACAGCCCCCAGCAACTGCACATTGATGTTTCTCCCCCCGCCCTCTCTCCCCCTCTCCCTCACTTCCCTATCTAAAAAACAAATAAATAAAATCTTTTAAAAAAAGAGGTATTACATTTTGCTGTAAAATGCTCATAATTCCTAAATGTCATATAAGACAGAGGTACCAAGAAACTCTTCATGTAAGGAAAGGTATAATTTTTCACTTTAAAATTAAGATTTTTTTCATTTTTCTTCCTTCACTTCCTTCAAATTGCTTTTAAAAAGGCTACTTAACATTTCTTAAATTTCTTTTTTAATGATGATACCTTTGAGACAGCTCGGTTTAGGATTCTCAAATTTCTGTCATTTGGTGCTTGTAGAGAGTATCTTCTCACTTTAAAAAAATGATTTTTAAATGACAATCTCTCAACTCATTTTTAAATAGCCTCTTCCTATTCCTGAGGAATTGCCTTCGAGTTCAAAGAAAATGAGTCACCCAAGGGGGAAAAAAATCACACACCATTTTTATGCATTATCCAAAGCAGAAATTTAATTTAATGGCACCGATATAGAAGAGCTCCTTCATGCAGCAATTTTAAAAGTCTGTTCCTTTACTTTCATGGCAGCAACAAGCTCAGTTATCTATGCAGATGAAATAATAATGAGTGATGAATGATCCTGATGCTCATGTGTATATGGAGGAGGGGGTGTTGGGGGCCACAAAGGGAGATAGACATAATATATAGGAATAATAATTCTATAATGTAATTTGGGACATGTCTTTAGAGTCCTTCCCCACTCCTGCCTGGGACTGAAGCAGTCCCATTCTTTACAGCTCTTCTTCCCACTGCAGCCTTTTGATTTGGAAGGTTTTCTCTGGAAAAATGGAGGGTGGCAAATAGGAAACTTGAAATGGTTCAGATTGGCTTTCAAAGTTTAAAATGGTCATTCCTGCTGGCTGTCTGTTCTTTTTGCATTACAGAGGATTTATCAGGGCACAGAGTTCTGATCTGAGTTCTAATGGTTCCTTTCTGCTATGGGGCCCTTTTCTTGCCTCTTATGCCTGCCGATGTGTTCATTGCAGACAGTGGTGGATTTATATGTGTCTCTTGTACTTACTTGCCTCAAGAAGAAAACTGACCCTTTTAGACTAAATGGCAATATGGTTCCATGGGCTCTCTTTTACATTTTGAAATGATCTGCTCTATGGTTCACTGTTTATTTTCATAAAGGGACGTGCTTGGGTTTTTTTTCTTAAAGGGAAGGTTGGTTTTTAAAAAATATTTTATTTATTTATTTTTAGAGAGAGGGGGATGGAGGAGAAAGAGAAGGAGAGAAACTTCCACATGTGGTTGCTTCTTGCATGCCCCTTACTGGGGACCTGGCCGGCAACCTAGGCATGCGCCCTGACTGGGAATCTAACCTGTAATCCTTTGGTTCACAGGCTGGCACTCAATCCATTGAGCCACACCAGCAGGGGTGTGACACATCCATTTTTAAAACACAGGGCACATGAAACTACAGCTAAGAGACATCTGAATCTACAACTCTAGTGTACCAGCTAAAAGTGCTGACTCGAGCCATATTCATCTTCCATGTGGGCTCACTTTCTAGCTGGGTGCGTCCTTGGTAAAGTCTCTGTGCCTCAGTTTTTTCACCTGTAAAATAGGATGATCACATGCTATAATAAACATTAAATGAATAAATAAATCTGAAGTGCTATTTGACAAAATATTTTAGTTATAATAATAATAATATTTAATAATAATAATAATAATTATTATTATTATTATTATTATATTGTATCCTAGAATTAAACAGGAAGGAAACCTTTTGGCCATGATAACAAACATAGTTATGCAGTTAACAAGTCACTTAATTATATATTAGATTATCAGATATTTACAAATAGTGAATAAGGGCACCTAGGACCTGTATTTTTAGTCTCTTTTTATAGAAACCTCAGGTAAATCAGTAAATAGTAAAACCAAGATTTAGATTAAAAGCAAGGTATTTTGAGTCAATTTCAGGGTCTTCTCTGTAAGATATAGTTTTGAATAATAACATCTCCAACAACATCACATTAAAATTTAAAATAAAATTTAGAAGTCTTTACAGAATGATTATATAAAACAATGAAGATAAACAGAATATAATCAAAGAAAAATAATAAGGAAAATATTCCCTGTTGACATGACAAGGAAAACTACTAACTGGTGCTCTTAAAATGTCTTGATAATCTCATCTCCCTTCCTCTTTATTTTACAGACCTGGAGGTTCAGCTACTGGTATGACATGGCCACGTTAGCCACATTCAGTGTTGGGACTAGAATCCAAGCCAGTGCCTGTTCCACTGTGTCTCTCCATGGGTGTACATGGTGCATGTTATGCACATTATTTCCTTTTTTCACTTGGATATGGCTAAAATTTTATTCAAATAACTGATACACTGGACTTCACAAGCTCACCTGTGCTTTCATCTTCATGATCTCATCCAGAATGACTATCCTGGCCCACTGGGATGATGAAGGAAGATACAAGCAGAGACTCTGAAGGTCAATTCAGAAAGATCAGATCACTGATTTGTAGCCTATGCAATGTTAAGCTAGAAAAGAAAGTTATAAATCATGAGTCAATGAATAGAAGGGTGACTAGAAGCTAGAAGAAGAAAATTAGAAGTGAGAAGGATAACATATGGTACCCAAGGCAGACAGTGGTATTGTAAAGTCATATGCTTGCTGCAAAGTGAATCTGCTGGATATTGGATTCTAATGGCTGAACCTGGTTAACTCCCACTCTCCAGGTCAGACCACCACTAGACCTGATGTGGTACCACTGTGAGGTAGGTAAGTTTAATTATTACACCTTATATCAGTTTTGTAGGGCTGCCAGCATAAATTACCATGAACTGGGTGACCTCAAACAATGAAAATGTATTCTCTCCCAGCTCTGGGTGCTAGCAGCCTGAGATCAAGGTGTTGACAGGGCCTTGCTCCCCTCAAAGGCTCCAGAGATGAATCCTTCCCTCCCTCTTTTTGTTTCTGTTGGTTGCTGGCAATCTTTGGCATTCCAGGGCTGTAAACTTATCATTCCAATATCTTCCCCCTTTTCTCCTAAATGTCTATGTCCAAATTTTCCTCATCTTATAAAATACCAGTTCTTGAATGAAGGTCCACTCTATTCCAATATGACCTCATCTTAACTTGATTATATCTGCAAAGACCCTATTTCCAAATAAGGTCACCTCCATGGGTTCTAGATAGATATAAATTGGGGTGTGGGCACTATTCAATTCAACTCAACCCCCTTTTAGAGATGTGGAGACTGAGGTCTACATAGACTGAGCAGTTTCTCTGAATCATTCCAAGGAACAAACTAGAATTTAAAACCAACTCCTCTGACTCCAGTTCTGTGTTATTTGTATAATACCATAGAGCATGAAAGTTACCTGATATAACCTAATCTTATTTGATTCCCCCCATAAAACCTGTTAAAAAAAAGCATTATCTATGTTTTTATGAAGGGAACAAAATGACTTTCTTAAATTTCCTGCCCCTTCTATGTCCCATAACAATCTGATATTTCCTGAGTGTTATTACTTTATTGCATTTGCCCTACTATTTATCTGTTTCTACTAAGAGCTGAGAAAAACAGCATTGGTGGGGGCATTGGTGAAGGAGACTGGAAAAGGGACAAAGGGTCTTGCTTGGGTCACATGGGTTAGATACAAAGGTTGGATTTGAACACTTTCTCAGTAAACTTGACTTCATTTTATGGTACCTCCTCAAAGAGTCCAGCCTGTCCCACTATGCTCAGTTGCTCACCCATTAGTAGCATCAGGCACAGAGCCTGTGGTTAGTGAACTTTATGAAGGCCAACAAAATGTTTGAGACTTGGAAAGGTATTACCGGCTACAAAACAATAAGTGAATACTGCAAAACTAAAAGAAATAAGTATTTTAATTAAATTGTGATAATAGGTAACATGTTAACTAAATAACTGCAATAATTATTACAGAAAAATATGCAAATTTGAATTTATCTGGGACCTCTCTGCATTTTAATTTATTTAGCATAAGCGGGGCAGGGAGTGGGTGTTTTGAACAGTGACAACACCTCGGGCCTAGAAGGATCTCATAAAATCCCTGATGACTACATCAAAATCATCCTATTTATGAGGATTAAAACAACTCAGATTGTCTGGCATCTGAGATGGGAGAGTCTGAACAGTTCTTTTTTTTTTCTTTCATCACAAGCAAAGCAGCTTCTCCTTATTATATAACTGTCTTAGTCAGCGTCGGTAATGTGGCATGTGGTGAGGTCGTCATGTGCTATTTGTGGCTCACTTAATCCCAGTGTTCCTTCCGGGGATGTGCCTAACAGAGAGATGTTTCATCTTGGTGTTTTTCCTGTGAAATTTTTGATCCAATTATCTTTTAATCTTTTCTAAACAGTGTGTTGTGCAAGCAACTTAGCCACTAGAGCCCTTGTCTATAACGTCAATTAGCTCAAGAGACAAGAGAACCAAAACTATCTGAAATCAAAGAAGGTAACTCTGAACAGAAGATCAGCTTCATTATTTTTTTACCTGTCTGTTCCAGATGATACACAGATAAGCAAAGAACAACCACATTTTAAGTATATTACCAGTTTTCTTAGTGAGAACGAATTTAGTTCCAGAGCCCCCATTATGCCCACCCATGGAATAAAGTCTTGTTATTCCTTGTTCTTTACGTATTTTCTTACCATTCAAAGCAGACTTCTGACATAGATGTGAATAACACACCTCACATCGGGAGTCTTATCATTCTTGCTGGCAATGAGAGTTTATTTTGTTTAGCCATATTTAAAGCCAAGGATATAAAGTAATTCCACACCTTTCTCACATTTCTCAGCTTTCTATTGACCTCCCATCCTTCCTCCTCAGGGCCAAACTCTCTAGGCCACGATTTTAACCTCTGTCTTATCAATCCCCTCAACCCCCTCAGCTCTATGTCCTTCCACCATGCAAACTCCACAGACCCCTACCCAGCATCAGTCCCAGGATGTGCCACCTGCCCTACACACTCTATACAAAGTCAACTGAATATCACTGCAGAGAGTCACTCAACTCCACTGCTGCCCCACAAAGTTACCACTTGCAATCTGCCTTGAGGTATTCCTGTTTCTCTTAAACCCTTTTCTCTTCAGTCAGCAGTTTTTCCCATGCTCATGCATACTCCAGACTTTCTCAAGTCCCTAACTAATACTCATTATCATCAAATAACTCAACCACCTCCATAGCAACATCAAGCTTGAGCCACCTGAAGTTACCTTCCCAGTTCCCAGCAGTCTCTCTATAGACACGTCTCTCCTTCCCGCCTGGAACGAGTGTGCCCTTGTTATGGTAAATCTCCCCTCTGCACTCTTCATAGCATCCATCCTTCTATTCCTTCTGTATGCCAAGCACTGAAGCTGCAACTAGATAAAGCATAGAATGCTTGCTCAGAGGATAATAAGAGACAGAGAACAGACATATGTAAGTACCAAAGTATGTGACATTTTGTTCTTTTTGCTACAAGAGTATCTACTCTAGAATATGAAGGCCATAAAATTGTTCCAGAGATATTACTGGAGCTTAACCATGCAGGATGAAACAAACTAACATAAATAAAAAAGAGAGAAAGACCATCCCATGCAGAGGGAACAGCAATTACGATGGCACAGAATCTTGAAAACAAGGAAGAGCTAACCTAAAGCTGAGTTCCCTAGGTAGAGTGGGAAAATGTGAAGCATTTTTCACATTTTTGGGGAAAAGTTTTTAATAATCAGGTTCCAGAATAGGCCAGAGACTAGAAGTTTGGGTTTTTATACTGACAGCACTGAGGAGCCATGGAAATTTTCTCATCTTGGGAAGGGTACAATCATATTTGCATTTTAGGAAGAACTTCTGAATACAGTGTGAGAGGTAGACAGACCTAGGGGCTTGAACTAAGAGGGAGGCCAGCTAATAAACGTAAAGCAACCCAGGCTGAAAAAGACAACACAGGGAACAAGTGCGTTGCTCCCTCAGAACAGCAGTGGGAGGGGCACCTTCCTATGCACCAAGAGTCCAAGCACCAGGCACCCCAAACTGCAGGGACTCTGCCATGGATGCACAGAGCAGTGCCCCGGCCCTGTGAAGGCTCAGCAGCAGATCTCACTGTGGAAGGCCATAGAAATAGTGCAAAACGTTATAAACCCCACAGAGTCAAACTACTCTGGGTTTCTTGATCTATCTGAAGAACTGACAGAGTCGGCTGTGAGTGGAAGTGTGAGTGTGTGTGTATAGAGATTAATGGATGCACTTAGAGTTCCTGCAACAACAGGTCGAGGCACGTGGAGGAGGGGTTATAGCAGCTGGCCTTGTGTGCATTTACTCTCTTCGCTGCAGCACAGCCTCCAAGGAAAGAAAAAAGAAAAGAACACATGTCATCCAGTTCAGTCTCCTTGTCACCTGAATCTGCAAGTAGACAGACTAATAATATACTCCATGACCAGGGGACCTTGACTTCTGAACGTCCTTAGTGAGACATCCCCAGTGAAAGATTTATCTATGATGTATAAACCAGAATCTCTGGAATTGTAAGACATGGCTCTCTACAAAATTTCACATAAGCTCCACTACCCTGGGGTATAAAATGGCAATATTTCATAATTTAAATGTTCCCTGCTGTGTGAGGTAACCCTAGGAATCTCATTTAGAGACCTCCCTTATTATTCTGATTCAGAGGCACATGTGTGATGCAGGAGAGAAAAGACCTGGCTGGCTGTCCTGGATGTCCCAGGTCCTTCTCTGTCCCCTCTGTGCCTCTTGATTCCCTAGACCCTTGTAGTGGTATTGGGTAAGATTTGTGAATCTGATTTCACAGTCCAATCCTGTGTATTATATCAGAGGAGAAGTATTGAAATACTGCTTATTAGTCTTATTATGTGCCTAGTTTTACCTAGCATGGTTTATTCTGGGAAAAAAACAGGTTATATTTAAGTTTTCTGGTTTTAAGTCTCGGCTGTGTGATCAAATCTAATGCTCTTACTCATTCAAGTATTTCTAAGTGACCTACCCAATTAAATGTGAATTTTTATTCATAGTACCTATCATGATGTTGTACCTATCTCTCTGAACCTGGGCCAGGGGAGGTTGTTTCTGCTCCCTTCCCACAACAGGATAATCCCTGACTTGTTTTCAAAACATTACCAGTGCAAACAAAATGTATGTTAGTGCATGTCTTCATAACCTTGTTTCTCATGTCCCAGCTGAAAGGAGTCACAGGGATTAGAGTGAAAATACCTCCAGGAGAAGATCGCTTTTATGTAAAGCAAGGATAGGCACTGCTTTAAATCCACAAGATAAAGCAAGCAGAGCTTTGCTTTCTTCTTTAGGGCAATTTAGTCTAGCAGTAAGGCAATTACTGCCTTAGCAGAAGAAAGCTGTCCCTGCAAGTAGGCGGCTGGGGAGCTGTGAATTAGCTTTTCAACACCTGAAGCATAAGTTAGAAAAAGTTAATGTCTCTGCTTTGAGAATAATAAAAAAAGCCTGGGGTTAGATGAGGTCTTTCCCCTCACAGTAATTTTTCACATTTTGATAATTAGTAGTCCATCAATATTTATGGTATCACAATAAAGGGGCGTATTTAGAGAAAAGCGTTCAATCATGTGTATATTCCATTCACAGTTGTCCATGATTAGAGGGAGCTCTGTGTCAGGGCAGGGACATTTTCTCCATCAAGGTTTTCTAAATCAGTGCATGCTGCCTGGGAGAAATTAGGCCACTGGTAAGTGCTAGCCTTGCAACCCTAAACCTAAAATGGGATGCTCATCTTAAACTGCGTGGGCATTTTATGGAGTGATGCTGCGGCGGCTTTTTAAGCCCATCATTAAAAATGAGAGCGTATCCCTGATATTATTGACTTCAGTAGTTTTCAAAAGTTAGAGCACATCAGATTCACCTGGATTCCACCACCTGGTTTTCATTTGGTGCATTTGGGGTGGTGTCCCAAAATCTCCATTTCTTACAAGTTCCCAGGTGATGGTGATACTTTTTGGACAAGGACTACACTTTGAGAAAGATGCATCTGCTACATATAAATCAGGTGTCTCTCGTGACTGCACTTAAAAATCACCTGGTGGGCCTTTAAAATATTTATGCAGGCAACCTGAAAGAGGGCCCAATGGCCAAAGCTAGAATAGTCTGAGTAATAATAAATAACATAGTTTTTGGTTATAATGCAAAGTATAAAACATGTACCCATGTGTCTGTATTTATGTAAGTAAAGGATTAAATAAGCAAATTAACACGGAAGAAAACACAAATCTTCCTTTTGAAAACAACTGCAAATAATTGAGATCTATATCGCCTCCCTTGCAGGAACTGAATCCAAACACTTAATAAACTGCCTCCCAAAACTAGAGTATGGGGAGGTGAAGGGGGTAGAAAATAGCTTTACAGGGGAGACACTGGTAAACACCACCTTGGACAGGTGACTAAGGCTCAGTATCAGGTGAGAAGTCACGTTCATGGGATCATAAAGGTACTTTGCCTCTGTGGTGTTCTTTCCAGTAACCCATAACCCCAACCTAATGATGAGAAAACCATCAGAAAAGGGACATTCTCCAAAACACCTGGCCAATACTTGTCAACAGTTTCAAGGTCATGAAAAACAAGAAAGCCTGAGAAACTGTCACAGACCTGAAAAGACGAAGGAGGTATGAGGACAAAATGCAACATATCCTGGGTGGGATCCTGAAACAGAAAAGGGGCAAGAATAGAAACTGTAATGAAATAGAATGAAGTCTGGAGTTTAATCAATAGTACTGTAGCAGTACTGGTTTCTTAGTTGTGACAATTGTACCGTGGTAATGCAAAATGCCAAAAAGAGGGTACACTGGGTGAGTGGCACATGAGATTTCTCTGTAATATCTTTGCAACTTTTCTGTAAATCTGAAAATGTTTGAAAAATTTAAGTTTGTTATAAAAACGCTGATGCCCAGAGAACACAGCAGACAAATTAAATCAGAATCTCTGGGGTGTGACCTGGGCTTTGGTACTACTGTAAGTCTCCCCAGGAGATTCTCATGTGTGCACTCACACTCAGAAACCACTGATTTAGAGAAAACTGAGTTAATGACATCCCCCTCAATCCAACTTTCATGTGGCCAGCATGGCCATCAGTACTGAAACAATGCACCAACTTTTGTATTTCTAGAGAAAACATCCTTTTCAGTTTGGGTTAATTCACAGCAAAACGTTAGTACCAGCTACTTAAAATAAGAAGAAAAAATAGAAACAATAAATTCATACAGTGGCTTTTAAAAATTATATTCCAGAGGATATGCTGAGGTCTCTATCCATCTCTTCAATTCTTTTAAACCGTCTTTAAAATTTCCACAGGAGAGAGCTGAGGCACCTGGGGAGAATTCTGTGACAAACAGAATTTAGGCAATTTAGGTAATTACATGGGAGCCCCTGTACCTGGAAAGTTCTGTGTAAGTGAACATGTGGTACGCAAGTCTCTGTGGTGCATCTGTGAAGTCTCTACCCGAAAGCATAAGCTTTATCTTCTAATTTCTGTTATTTTTTAAATGAATAGTCACAATTGCAACATCTGTCTCATTTCCAAACTCCCATTGTTTATGAATCTTCTGAACATGGATATGGTAAAAGCAAAAAATAATTGTAACTAACAGTCACCAAAATAAGAGAAACATTTCTACTTTTTGTTTAAAAAATATGTTACATCCGGTATCATTAAAAAATATGATACTGGAAAGACTAGTTATTCAACTGTCTGTTTGTGTATCTCCCAATGCTTTCTCTTTATTAGCAACTACAGGGTTTTTTAGACACAGCATTAACCCATGGAGAGTGATGAGGGAAGTAAATCAGTGGCAAAAATTCTGCCAGTGAAGTGGCAAATTGTATCGTCCCTGACCTGATTTGGGTTGCCCAGTTTCATGATTTCTGCAAGTCTGGAAACCACTCAAAATGTTCCCATTTTACCCCTTCTACACTCGTTAACTAATCTTTGTGGATTGTACACCCACTGGCATTTTGGAGAGAAGGATGAAGTCTAAAACTGATGAGGCTACAGCTCATCTCAGAAAGTCTGGCATTCGTTGCCTTCACTGCAGCCTTTATTGGCATCACAAGCAAACATAGGAATATAGAAAGTTTCCAGAGTTGCATCACCCAAGGGGTGTAGGTCTAAGACTACAACATACCATTGGAATGTCACTGTCACACTGAATGTATTCTTTCTCTATTGTGCAGGAGATTCCCCTATCTTTGAAGGCAGCAAGAGCTGTTAGAGAAGATTACTATGGCTTCTAAGCATTTGAAGAGAGAGAACTAAAAAGAGTCACGTATTTTATACATAGCAAACTCATTCCTCAGTTTTCATGCCTCATTCCAGAGCCACTCTTAGGTGCTGTTCCCTCAGCAGATCATGCGGACACACCCAGCTCTGCCCCCACACACCATGGACTAAGCCCAGAAGACAACATCAGGCTCAAGTTTTGGATCCAAAGTTTTAGTGTCATAAGAGCCTGAAGTGCACTGCCTTTCATGTTCACTCAGAAACAGAAAGAGGCTGTATGCAGAAAGGCAGAGAAAAGGAGGCAGATGTCAGAAAGATGCTGACAAGGGACCAGGCAGAGATGTGCATGTGGTGGGGATGGGGAAGGAAGAGCGAGAGCGGGAGACTGAGAGTGACTGATGGAGATGAACTTGGCCTCTAACTGCTTGCTGCTTGCACTTCTTGCATTTATCTTCCATAAGTTACCCTCCATATGATAGAAAAACTGTTTATTTTGTTCTAGGGCTTTTTTGTTTTACTCCAATACATGAGTTTATTACTCTTAGCAAAAAAAAAAAAAAAAAAAAAGATACTTAAAAGAATATGTACATATCTGGTAAGTAAATGAAGCATTTGTTCCCAACTACAACAATGCCTGCCATACAGCATTGGATAATATTTTTGATGAATAAGTTAAATTTTCTCTGCTTCTAGAAACAAAGGCTTATTGTATAAAATACGTATCTGTATATGCACATGTATGTATATATGTGTATGGGCCTATAAATCTGTGTGTGTCAACAAAAAGAGGCTCTGTGACCTGACAAGCTCACAGATGGAAAGTACAGGGTGATCTGATCATAAATCCCTAACTAGACAGGTCATGGTGAGCAGTCAGGCCCTGGGCCTACAACTTCCTTAGTAAAAGGCTAATCTTTGCCTTACACAGGCCCTGCCTATTTTCCCTGTGCACCTAAGTTGACACACCTTTGAAATATCAGAGTCATCCTCTTTTCCAGGACCCTCAGAAGTATGACTACGCTCAGGTCAGCACACGATCTTGTTGTCCACATACCATCCCTATTTATTGTGAATGTTATGTGTTAACTATCCTGCATCCCCAATGTAAAAGCAATGTGTATCTTCCCTTGTACTTTTTATCCAATCATAGATGTTCCTCGATTTGTTTTCTCACATCTCCTTACTCTACCACCAATAGATTTCATGTAATCTTCCTTATGGTCCCACTTCTGATTCCAAAACATAAAAACAACTGCACAATTGCCATTCTTTTCATTGTTTTCTCAATCTATTACGAGCTTGCTTTTGGGTGTGTCCTTCATCTGGCTCAAAAAAACTCATCAAATCTTTTTATAGGTTAGATTTAGACATACTTATATCAACGTGTATATCCTATTTTGTTAAGTAACCTCCTCAAAGACATTCAACTAGCAATACCACTTTCATATGTTTCCCTCATGCTGAAGAATCAACAGAAACTCCCTGGTCATATGCCTTGTATGGTGAATAAAAGCATTGGCTATGGTGCCAGACTGATTGAAATGTTGTAAGGATTAAATGAGTTAATTTATGTTAGAACTTGGAAACATTTTCCATACCTAACATACAATAATCATTCAAAACTATTATAGCTTATTATAATGCTTATCATTATAATTATAGCATATAATAAACATTCACAGCTATTGTTATCATCATTATTAATAGAAAGTTGACTTAGCTTTGGTGAAGTTATTAGACGAGGGAGCTACAAACCTAAAGGTGCAAATCCACCCTTCCAAAGACCACAAAACTCGTTAAATTTAGAAGACAGATCAGTCAATATCAAATATTAAAGCACTAAGCTTCGAATAACTTTTGTTTGTTTGTTTGTTTGTTTTCACTTGGGAGCCAGATCAGTGGTGGAAACTGGAGTCGAAGAAGGCTGGATAACGCTGATGTGAAGTGCTGCATAAATGTTTGTCAACATGGCAAGAAGACATTGACCACAACCCAAAGGATAGAGGTTGAGAGGTTAACAGTATTACCACAATAATCATGGACTTTATGGTCAGATAATCCTGGATTTAAATGTTGACTTGGCCACTTATTGCTCTACCACAATTAGCTTTTGCTCGTATGCAAGTTATTTAACATATTTATCCTCAGTGTGAAATGGGCATAATAATAGGATGTACTTCATAAGACTGTTGTAAAGACTCAATGCGGAAAATATCCACAGTGCTTTATTTCTGGCTACATAGTATCTGCTGAATAAAGAAAAGTCATTATTAAGTATGCCAAGAAAAACTAGTAGGGATATGAGGTTAGCATTTCCTACATTAGTATTTGTTAAAGCACATTCAGATTTCTCCAAGCACAAGTCTAGGAGCACCAAGTCTGCGTCTACATTCTCCTTCATGTTGTGGCAAGAGCTAGCACTGTTAGACTTTGCAATTTTCACTAAAGGCATTTTCCAGGATGGATTGAGACCCTCCAGCAAATTAGAACCCAATCTATGGTTTTGGGTTGAAGCTGAGCAGCTGCTCCACTGTGAAGCAGACTGGCAAGTTTCCAGCTTGAAGAAAAATAGACAAGCTCCAGCATTGCAAGGAGAAAATTTTTCCCCTAAAACTTTCTTAGAATCAGAAACTCCTATCCTGAATCCAGGAAATAAGCCAACCATAAAATGGTTGTCTTTGAAAGGTACTGGTAAGAATCAGTCTCCTAGGCTTGTTATGGTTTTAATCTGAACCGTTGAGGGTCCAGAGAATACTAGCATGTCCCAGCATTCAATGTGTCAGTGGGTTCATCAAACCGCAGCTTTTATTCATTAGGGTTTTCTGGGCCATGGTGACTCCCCACCCCCACCCCAAGAAACCTGGTTTGAGAGAAGATAAGGGAGAACTCAGTATGGGGAGAATGTCCTCAGTTTCCCATACCTTCCTGGACACAGTGGGCTTCAAAGACTTATTCCTGAGAAAATATTATTTATTTTGTCAACCAAGTAATCAGAAAGTAAGTAATACTAGCAAGCGGCATGTTGCCTGATGTCAACCACCTGCTGGAGAAAATTAAAACCAGGAATCAAGTGCTATGAAATTGTGTCACAAATGGTATTTTTTCATATTTTTCTGATGTGTTTTGGGCTTTCAATTGAGCTGCCTTAAACATTTCAATGTCTTCATTGTGGTTATAAAACACATAAAACATCTTCCAAGCTACCTGTGTGATAATACTTAATTCATTTCAAATGTAAATACCATCTTCCTTAGACTCCTAAATTGAGAGGAGAAAAGTTCAAATTAGAAAGAAACCATAACTTTTACTTTTCACTTTTGCTTATTTGGAATGATTGAACACAAGACCCACAAGGCCTCCAGGCATTCTCACTCATAAACTATGCTTTCATCTTGCAGAGTCAGTATGGTCATTTGTCATTACAGAGTCACTGGAAAGGAAAATATCCACAGTACAAGGGCCTCTCATCTGAATTTTCTCTTGGATCTTCTACATCAGAATCAACAAGAGTGTTACTAAAAAACTGTATTACATTGGTCTTACCCCACATTTAATCATACTACCTGGAGATGGGACTCAAGAATCTGCTCCTTGGCAAATGTTCTAGCTGATTCTTGTACACTATAAAATTTGAGAACCAGTGATTTAAGGATTCTGTACTGATACTGGATCAAGAGTCAAAGAACAGGATTTGAAAAACAAAATTGCATAAACTTTATATTTTACTTTTGTGTATAATTTTGTCATTTCAATAAAATATTGCACTATTAATTCTTTAGAACCAAATAAAATTTTAAATTCTGAATCAAATTTGCAAAAATATCTTTTTATTGGCACCATATAGACTACACTTAAAATTTCAAAAAATAATTATGTTGTCTTTCATCAAAAAAATAAAAATTTAATTAAAATATGTGAAACAATTAATGAGCTCTGTTATTTTCTTGGCTTTATAGGCACTTATGAGGACTCAGTGCTGAGGGAGGGACTAAAGGAGAGTAAGGTAGTTTTCTTGGGTTGAAGAAATAGTGATTTAATTGTGAGAAGGTTGAGGCAGAAAGAATTATGCAGAGGAAGTTCTCCAAAACTCTGTATAGCAGTCTACTTGGGTCTGTTGCTGAACAGCAAGATGTATATTCATAAACTAAAATTCTGTGAAACTAAACAAAAGTAAATAAAAAGCTATCAGAAGTGGTAAACTACATCATTTCCTAGTTTACACAGGGGTAGGAGATACTCGTCTTCCAACCAACCAGAGAGCAGAATCCTCCATAAAAACTCAGGGCAGCCCTGAGCAGTGTGACTCAGTTGCTTGGGCCCTGTCCCACAAGCAAAAGGTCACCAGTTCCATTCCTTGTCAGGGCACATGCCTGGGTTGCAGGTAAATCCCCAGTCAGGGTGCATAGGAAAGGCAACCGATATATTTCTCAATGTTTCGCTTCCTCTCTTTCTCCCTCCCTTACTCTCTACCCCCAAATAAACAAAATCTTAAAAAACAAAAATCAACAATAACAAAATAAACCTCAGGGCATTAGAGACTTCAGAGGGCTAGATCTTAGAAGTAATACTAAACTAGTCCTGGAAAAAGGATATTCTAAAACATTCCTAACAAAGATCAAAACTAGCCTAAAAGGATCAAGTTGACTAGCAAGTAACTTCCCTGCCTGCCAAAATAAAGTTCAACAATTTTTGAAAAATGACAGAAAGGTTCACAGGTGTGTGTGTGTCTGTGAGTGTGTGTATAATATAAAACATCACAATGGCCAGCATCTGATTTAAAATTCATAGACATGTGAAGGCATAGCAAAATATCACCCATAACCAGGAACAAAATCTGTACATAAAAACAGGCATAGAAATAATAGGAATAAATTAATAGACAATGACTTCAAAATTATATAAATTAACTCATGGACTTAACTGTAGACATGTACCAGACACTGAATAACAGACCTGTGAATATAAAGACATGACAATAGAATCTATCTAAATGGAAGCACAAGTAGAGAGAAACAAACAAGAAAAAAATGAAAAAACCCTCAGTGGCTTATACAGCAATTTCAAGTGGTCAAATGTGTATTTCATTTTAGTACAAATAAAAAAGAAAGAGTGAGCCAAAAATGTGTAAAGAAATAATGGCTAAAATTGTTTTAAAAATTGATGAATACCCAAGAAGCTTGATGAACCCTAAGGAAAATAAACAGAGAGAAAATCATTCCGATGCCTATGCTAAAAAGAGAGGTAAAGAGAAAACTTTAAAGCAGCCAGAGAAAGAAGTCACAATAAATTTAGGAGAACAAAGATATGAATGATCTCTGGCTTTTCATCAGAAAAAAACAAAGTGTAAATCAGTAGACAATGGAAGAACAATATTATAAATTGCTGGAAACAAACAAATGATCATCTAATATTTTACCTTCAGCAAAAATATCCTTCAGAATAAAAAGAAACTAAAAACAGACTTCTGGTCAAGATGGAGGCATAGGTAGATTCACTGTGTCTCCTTGCACAACCAAAAGAAGGACAACAAAAATTTAGAAACAAGGAACAACCAGAACTAACAGAAAATTGAACTGTATGGAAGTCCGACAACCAAGGAGTTAAAGAAGAAACATTCATCTAGACCACTAGGAGGGGTAGAATCAGGCAGCCGGATGGAGAGGACTCAGGGCAAGGAAGCGGATGGAGGACTAGGCAGTCCCACATTCACGTGCAGATAAACTGGAAGGAACAACTGGGGAAAGAAACAGACTGAGCAACCCAGGGCCCCAGCGAGGGGAAATAAAGCCTCAAACCTCTCATAGAAAACACCTGTGGGGGTTGAGGCAGCAGCAGGAGAAACTACCAGCCTCACAGGAGATTCCGTTGGAGAGACCCACAGGGTCCTACAACGTTCACACACCCACCCAGGAGTCAGCACCAGAAGGGCTTAATTTGCACGTCGGTAGCAGGGGAAGTGACTGAAATCCAGCAGAGAGCAGAGCAAGCGCCATTATCCCCTCTCGGACCCCTCGCCCAAATACAGCATAACAACCCAGGGACGGGGGTTACCCCACTCAGGTGAACACCTAAGGCTCCGCCCCTCACTACTTAATAGGCAAGTCAAGACAAAAAAAAAATGACCCAAATGAAAGAATAGATCAAAGCTCCAGAAATAATACAATGAAGTGACGAAGAGATAGCCAACCTATCAGATGCATAGTTCAAAGCACTGGTGATCAGGATGCTCACAGAATTGGTTGAATTTGGTCGCAAATTAGATGAAAAAATGAAGGCTATGTTAAGTGAAATAAAGGAAAATGTACAGGGAACCAATAGTGATGGGAAGGAAACTGGAACTCAAATCAATGATTTGAACCAGAAGAAAGAAAAAAACATCCAATCAGAAAAGAAACAAGAATTCAGAAAATGAGGAGAGGCTTAGGAATCTCCAGGACATTTTTAAATGTTCCAACACTGAATTAGAGGGGTACCAGAAGGAGAAGAGGAACAGCAACAAGTGGAAAACTTATTTGAACAAATAATAAAGGAGAACTTCCCCAATCTGGCAAAGTAAATAGACTTCCAGGAAGTCCAGGAAGCTCAGAGAGTCCCAAAAAAGCTGGACCCAAGGAGGAACACACCAAGGCACATCCTAATTACATTACCCAAGATTAAAAATAAGGAGAGAATCTTAGAAGCAGCAAGAGAAAAGGAGACAGTTACCTAAAAAGGAGTTCCCATCAGACTGTCAGCTGATTTCTCAAAAGAGACCTTACAGGCAAGAAGAGACTGAAAAGAAGTATTCCAAGTCATGAAAGGCAAGGACCTACATCCCAGATTGCTCTATCCAGCAAAGCTTTCATTTAGAATGGAAGGGCAGATAAAGTGCTTCCCAGACAAGGTCAAATTAAAGGAGTTCATCATCACCAAGCCCTTATTATATGAAATGTTAAAGGGATTTATCTAAGAAAAACAAGATAAGAAATATGAATAGTAAAATGACAGCAAACTCACGGTTATTAACAACCACACCTAAAACAAAAACAAAAGCAAACTAAGCAAGCAACTAGAACAGAAACAGAACCACAGAAATGGAGATCACATGGAGGGTTAACAACAAGGGGGTGGTAGGAGGAGAGAGGGGGAAAAGGTACAGAGAATAAGTAGCATAGATGGCAGGTAGAAAATAGACAGTGGGAAGGTAAGAATAGTATGGGAAATGTAGAAGCCAAAGAACTCATATGTAGGACCCATGGACATAAACTAGAGGTGGGGAGTGTGAGTGGGAGGGGTTGTGCAGAGCTGAGGGAAGTGAAGGGGGAGAATGGGACAACTGTAATAGCATAATCAATAAAATATATTAAAAAAAATAAAGAAAGAAACTAAAAACACTTCCACACAACTACTACACAAGAAAATTTAGAGTCAGTGTATTTGAACTAAAATATATTAAAGAAAGTTCTTTAGATGGAAATCAGGATCTTCAAAAGGAATAAAGAGTGTGAGAAATGTTAAAAGTGTGAAAATACTTTATTCTTAAAAATTATTTACATTTGACTCTGTAGCATAAGACATAAAGTTGAATTGTAAGTTATATTGAGGTAGAATATATGAAAACAATAGCACCAAGAACAGGAGGGGGAAATGGAAGTGTATTGTTGTAAGATTTATACATCGTACATGAAATACTACATCATACTTGAAGACAGGCAATAATACATGAAAGTTGCATATTGTAAAATTTAGACTAATCACTAAAAATCAACAGAGAGATTCAACTTATAAGTCAAGAATGGACATAAAACTAAATATTTAAAAATAGTATGAAAAAGACAAGAAAAGAAGAAAAATGAATGATAAACAGATGTGACAAATATAAAACAAACAGAATGATTCTAGACTTAAACACATCCAAATATAAACAGTCTATGTATTCCAAATAAAAGGCAGAGATTGTTAGGTTGTTAAAAACACAACACCCACCAATGTTCTGTTTATAAAAAAATCATTTAAAATATAGAGTACATAAATTTATAAAGTAAAATGATGAGAAATGACATACAATAACATTTACTAATCATAAGAAAGTTACAGTGGTTACTGAATATTAGAAAAGTAGACTTCAGGACAAGGAATTTGATCTTTCATAGAGATATGTTTAATAACAATAAAAGGGTCAATTCATTAAGAAGACTAACTCAAAAGGGTATACACCTAACAGAAAGACTCCACAATTTTAAAGTAAATACTGAACAACTGACAGGAAAAATAAACAAATGCACAATTATAGCTGGAACTCTTACTCTTTTGTCAGCAAAACAAGTAAGCTGTGTATCAGCAAGGACACAGGCAATGCGAACAGCCCTACCCACCTACTACCCAGTGTTCATTGTTAGAACACGTCACCCAACAAGCAGATGTTCTCTTCAAGTGTACACAAAACTCTTCTAAGAGACAGTAGATGATGAGTTGTAAAGCAAATCTCAATAGCATGACTGAACTTACACTGACCATTGTGGAAGTAAATGATAATTTTTTAAAATCCTCAGATATGTAGAAACCACTTTTTGGGATGAAGGACATGTTTGTTTTGTTTTTAAGATTTTATTTATTTACTTTTAGAGAGGGAAGGGAGGGAGAAAGAGAGAGAGAGAGAAACATCAATGTGCAGTTGCTGGGGGTTATGGCCTGCAACCCAGGCATGTGCCCTGACTGGGAATCGAACCTGGGACACTAGGATGAAGGACATGTTTTATACATTTGGCAAACACAATGACTTATATTTTAAAATAGGTACATTTTATTGTGTATAAACTACACTGTCATTAATTTGATTAAATACCAACTATTATATATATATACTATTATATATAATATATCCTTTGACCTTTTTACAAAGTAACAAAGTTTTTTATGACTGGTCTCATCTTCTGACTAGGTTTGCCTGTACTCTGTCTTCAGCCGTATCTTCAACATCTTACTCATGCTTGTTTTATGATGAAGAAGAATACTGGAACTGCTTTCCCCTCCAGGCTTGTGAGTATACCACTCACTGGCGGAAGTCTTCTCAGAAAAATAATGGTGGAGTAAAGACTGATCACACAAACACTCATGTCTTAAGGCTAAAACAAAAACCTGAAGTTTTTTACTATTTCTCATATATGACTAAGCTTTTTTTTGTTTTTGTTTTTTTTCTTTTCCTTTCATCATGTATATCCTCTACTGGCCTATTTTCCTACTTGCTAGTCCTTTCTCTTACTGGTTTAATCTATTAAAAAAACAAATTGAGCTCTTAATTTCAGTTATTTAGTTTTCATTTCTAGAATTTTCATTTTATTCTTGTTTGGAAAATAATTTCTTCTTCTCTGGTGAAATTTTTTACCTTGTCAAATGTTTTCTTGAACACATTACTTAAAGTGTTTTGAAGGCTCATGCCTGGGCACTCAAAAAAATAGGTCACCAATGTGTCTTTTTCTAATACATGTATAAACATTTTTCCAATGGAATCTAATCTATAGCTGCAACACATCTGTGTTTGGCTGTAGCCAATGGTAGTTGGAGAGGACTGACTATAAGGAGACATGCGGAAATATTTTAGGGGAAAGAAAATGTTCCGTACCTTGATTATTGCGATGGTTACATTTGTAGACCTTTTTTTAGTCCTGTACATTTCAATTATTAACCAAATGCTACACATTTTGCATAATATACAATTAAGCTACTCATACATTTATTCATTCATTCATTCAATCAGTCATTCAAAAATATTAAGGGCTTACCATGTGCCAGTCCTTTCACTGGGGAATACGGCAATGAATAGGACAGGCACAGTCTCCCTTTGCAGAGCTTTACGCCCCTGATGGGCCTCCCTGTTTCTGATAGTTCTTTGGGCTTTTAAGTTTTCTCATACTCTTTTATGCACATGGAATGTCACACACCCTCTATCTGTATATTCAAATTATACACACATTTTTCAAAGTCAATTTTAAATGTCAGAGTCTCAATGAATCCATCCTGTGTTTGCAGTAATCTTAGCCTAGTCTGAGCTCTCGTGTTAAATTATCTGTTCCTCTAAAGGTATTTGCACAACTACCTTGCATTATTAATGCTGTAGCCTATCTGACTAGACTTCAAACTCTTTAACTGCAAGGGTTTTATCTTACTAACTCCTGTATGTACTCCAATATTTAGAAAAGTGCCTGTGTCACTAATATATAAACATGTATTAAATCGATGAATATATGAATATGTAATTGTACTTTGTATAAAATTACGGTTGTGTTTTAATATTTTATACCTAATAATTCACCAAATTCTCTGCTTACTTCTAATTATTGACTCTGAGTTACTTATAACCCTGTCATGTCTAATTCTAGCTTGCAGCTTCTATGATACTCTATACTCACAAACCAGATAATCAAGTTTATTAAAGACTATGTGTTAAATAAATGTAATTAGGCACTTAGGGTGGGTGTAATGACTTTTCATACATTAAAGTATGGTTTGAGAGTTTGGGCTTTAAATCTAATTGCTCAGAAGGGCTATTTTGTCAGCATCCACATTTGGGGCTATATTTTGAAGAATCGTTGCCAGAGTCTGACCTCTATAAAAGCAGGGTACTGCGTTGCTAGAAAAATCATCCTTTTTATAGAAAATGGCCATTTTAACACTAGATGTGTGTCCTCTCTGACAAATGAATTCTGGTGTTCAGGCCTCAGAACCAGACAGCTGTCACGGCACCGCTGAGGATTCCTCTAAATTGCAGCAGATGGTGCTACTTATTTGGCCATCTAATGCTATTCTGAAGGATCAGTTGGCCAACTGCTGTGATGGAGGTATGAAAATAGGAGATTTATTTAGAGCCAGAGGAGGCAAGCACAAATGTTTTTGGAATACAGAGTTTGAACTGATTTGGAAAGATTATATCCAACCAATTACCAACCCAGATCCTAGAGGGTGTGGTTATAAAGCCCTAGCCCTCGAATAAAGACAGTTACAAAAAATACAACTTCTTTGGCCAGCTGTACTATAATCTCTTCCATTCCCTTTTCCCCTGAGATGCATGTGTGAGTATCCCCACACATGCATACGCAGCACGTATATTCCTACACATACAGTTGCTAATCAGTCTGCAATTTAAATTTAACACCACTTAGGAACCAGCTGGGTCACCTGTGGCTGGTCTGTGGAAATATGCACAGCATGTGTTGGTGGTCTACATCAGAAGTAAGAGCCTTTCTCAATGCTATCATTAAGTCAGCAGCTGCAGTTCTATGTCCCTTCTATTGTCTCAATGCCATCACAGCAATCCAGGGTTCTACATAAGAGGCATACTGACTATTCTGGTCATGTCTTTGGTCATCTTCATAGCAGCTATGGCTCACTCTTTATCAGGATGAAACCTGGTTAATAAACACGCTGCTTACCACTGCCCAGAATACAGTTTTTAAGTAGCTTCTTAACTCTAATTTATATCATTTACTATGTACATATAAAGCCTGAAGATAGCGTACAATAACAATAGCTATTAAGTAGAATACCAGTGCATTGTAAACCCTTCTCATAAAGCCAATAAATTCCTATTATGTGAATAGGGAGCTTCTTACTTGAGAAAAATAAACTAATGAAATTATTCAACTGAACAGCAATTTAAATTGGTGCACTACATTACCTTAAAAAAGGTAACTTAATTGAAAAATACACAGAAAACTTAGTTAATTTCCAGCCACCCGTATCAGAGGCCCAGTAAACAAATAAATGGTGAAAAAAACTCTTTAAAACACAGAAAAAATACATAACCATGGAGATGAGGAAGGCCCTCAAATGGATCAAAATCAAAGTCAAATAAAAGAACAGGCATACCTAAAATTTTACAACAAAACTTTGAGTTGTCCCAGAATAAACTCACAGAATGAAACGTGTAAATATTTAAAAAATAAAATCAAGGAAGGCTCTCAAGAATAGGTGTGGAGAGGATGTTCATGCTGACAGCAGGCAAAGGGCCTTGAGGACCAGGGAGGTGGAGGCAGACAGGCCTGTGAGCACTTTTCCTCTAAGGGGAGAAAATATCATCAAAGATCTCTCTCCCAAATTATCTTTTAGCAGGTTCTATGTCCTCTACATGTCCATAAGAAAACTAAGGAGCGAAGTGTCTCCTGTACTATTAGGAAAATGAAAGCCAGCAAAAATGGTAGTACCCCTACTTGTCAGCATTTATCTACACAGTCTCTTGTCTGACAGCCACTGTCATAACTGATTCACTTTCATCCCAGGTTAACTCTTTGTCCTGACTTGAGATTTATGGCTTAAATTGTTTCAACCCTATTAATGTCTTGTCATGGAAAAATCTATTGTTGACTTGCTGCCTGGCTTGCCCAACTCCCACCCCATCTCCCATCATTTGCTACCACTCTCCCTACCCAACTTCCATAGGGTGAATTAAGTCTAGTACTCAACTTGCCATTTATACTTCTTTTTAAAAATATTTTATTTATTTATTTTTAGAGAGAGGGGAAGGGAGAGAGAAAGAGAAGGAATGAAACATCAATGTATGGTTGCCTCTCACATCCCATTACTGGGGACCTGGCCCACAACCCAGGCATGTGCCCTGACTGGGAATTGAACCAGTGATGCTTTGGTTCACAGGCCCACGCTCAATCCACTGAGCTACACCAGCCAGGGCTAACTTGCCATTTATACTTCTGATTTCCATTTATATTTCAACCTTCTAAACTATACCCTTGTTACAGTCTATTCCACGCTATATGAAAGAAGTATTATTAGACATAGATCCAACAATGGTAAAATCACAATATACTCAGACAAAATAACAAACTAGACTTACAGAAGCTCTGTTGTAATGGTTAATATTTCTTGAGTACTAAGGGATAAGTTTTGTTTTAAACACTTTATATACTTTAACTTATTTAATCCTATATTAACTCTTTGACATAGATAACAATAACCTCATTTTAGTAATGAGAAAACTGAGGGATAAAGAGTTTACATAATAAACCTATTAATATACCTATTACTGCCAGAAAATGGCAGAGCTAGGCTTTGAAGCCAGTTTGGGGTCAGAACTCTCCCTATTATCCATTATGCTGTCTGACATCTTTTTGAGAATTAAAAAACATTAAGAAAAATATTAGGTGCTATTAAAATTGTAATTTTCAAGCTATGGAAGACAACCATTACAAACTTTGGCATACTCATCAAGAAATTAGATTTATAGAGCCTGAGTAACTTCAGTGATGATTCTGTAGTTATCCATATTTAGGCTTAGTAGCAAAAGAGAATCTTCAAAGACAGGTAGAATCTTAGAAAGCTTCCAAAGTTTTAAGGAAATTGAAGTGGTTTCCTATTAATTAGGTACATCTTTAGGTCTATTCCAACTAAACTTCAAAGCAAAGGAAGGAAGTTATATGATTATGAGATAGTCATATGATATGAGATACTTTAGGCAGTCGATGGTGCTTTTGTGCAATGTTTAGTAAAAATCTGTATTTGACTGAGGATGGAGGTGCCAATGAAACATTGTATTGACTTAAGTGACAGAATGTGTTTATACAGTGAGTTTTAGTAGCTTTAAATTACTTAACCATTAATTAACATTGGAGCTCATTATATAAAGACTTTGCAGCAATTTTAGGACCTTGTGGTGAGAGACAGTCTTGGAAAGGGTAAGTTGACAAGTGTAGTTGGACATAAGGAAACATTTTCCATGATTAGTGCTATGGTTTGACTATTTGCATCCCCCAACTTTCATCATATGTTGAAGACCTAATGCCCCATGGGATGCTATTAGGAGATGGGGAGTGATCAGGTCCCAAATCAGTGGTCTTGTAAAAGAGGCTGAGAAATCTCCCTTGCCCCTTCAGCCAGGTGAGGATACAACAGAGCACTTGGCAGTCTGCAACCAGGAAGAGGGGCATGTTGTCACCCTGACCTTGGACGTCCAGCCCTCAGAACCTTGAGAAATAAATTTCTTCTGTTCCTAAAGTATGCAGCCTATGGTATTTTGTTACAGTCACCCCATCCACTAAAAACAGTTGGCAATCTATTTTTATTTCTATTTTTCATGTAACAAGGTGCTTAGCAAGTCTTTCTGCATGTCTCAGTTATTCTATGTAGTCATCTCATGAAAGGAACACATTGCTAGGATTGATATTAGAAAATACTGTTGAATCAGGAACATTGTTGGAATGAGTGAGGGTGTTCCAGGTTGAGAGTAAATGGCATTACAAAGAAAATATTAATAATTTCATGTTTTTGCCTGCTCAGGGCTTTCAGAGTAAAGATTGCTAGCAACTTGGGTTAAAGATGATGGACTAGCAATCCTAACACAGAAACCTCTAGAAAATATATAGAGATTTATTTTCCTGAAAAATTTATAGAGTAATGAAATCTGGAGTCATTTGTCTACATTTTAAAGGATTGTTGTAAACACCTAGGCATCTTCCCATTGTTTCCCAGAAAGAATTTGGTTCCATTAGTGGAAAAAGTTTTCTCTCCTTACTTTTGGGAGATAAGTTTCTATATAAACTCTGAAATCTACAGTTTTGTTCCTCAACAATTCCTCTACAATAGTGTAAAACCCCCTTTTGCACATGTAGGTGATATCTGCTCTCATTGTAGAAATCCCAGGGGAAACAGTACAAATGTCAAAATTGCTATGAAAGTAAATAATTTGCCTTTCTCCATTGAAGAAACTCCAGGATTTTTTTTAAATGCATATAGTGAAAAACCTTGTCATTCATATTATAAACAACAGCATTCCAACGTGTGATTAACCAGTATGTTTATTCTGTACAAATGCCTCCTAGAACAAATACTTCCCAGATTTGATTGTGCAAGATGTTAATGTGTTGCATAAGTTAAAAGGGTCACATAATTAAATAAGTCTGAGGAATGTGGCAACAATTTCTCTCTCTGGAATACTTAAGAATTGGGTCTTGCAAGCTCCTATAATAAAGAAATATGTTCAAAATTGACTTAGGACTTACAAATCAAAAATATAGACGTAGGATGAACTCATAGCATCTTTTTAACCCTCTGGATATGTTAAATGAGTATCTGGAAGGCAGTTCATGCTGTATTCATGGATGTATTCTCTGCCCAGACATCCTAAAAAAGTTACTAGTTAGTGTTTTCTTTTGTCCCATTGTCCTCAAAGCCTTAGAAGTCATTCTATTGACCCTCCGCACTGCAACTACTATTCACAAGCAACAGTGCTTTCCAACACTGACAGCACATTAGAATCACCCAGGCAGCTTTAAAAAATACCAATGCCTGTGTCCCAAACCACACCAATTAAGAGAACCTCAGGCTGAGTCCCGGAATCTGTGAGATTTACAATCCTCCCAGGTGACTCATGTGCAGCCAGGCTTCAGAACCACCAACACAGAGCAGTGCTTCTCCAACTTGAATGAACATGGGCATCGTCCCCATGTGGATGCAGAGAGCCACAGAGCTTATTATTCAGCAAGTCTAGGGTAGGCTGGGAATCTTCTTTTTAAAAAAAAATGTTCTAGATGATAATGAGAGTTTTTCAATGACCACACTTTGTGATACATTGATATAGTCTGAACCTACCATTCTGCCTGCTTCATAACAGTTAATCCAGAATCTCATCTCCTGGAAAACAGAGGGTGATATTCCAGCTCTCTCATGCCACCCCACCCCAGTCCACCTTCATTCACAGACACAAAGTGTTTGACATGACTTTAAAATTCTAATAACAGTATCTTGACTCATTGGTAATGTCTCTGGTAGAATTGGATGAGGATGAGCCGTCTCCCCTCCAGGGGCTGGACTCATCTGTGAGATGGAAAGCCAAGCCATGCTACCAGTACTTTCCCTCGATGAGTCATAAATCTGGGTTTTCCAGACAGTTATTCCACCTGTAAAATTCCTGCATCAGACCTTAACTGAAAATGAAGGTAATTCATACATGCACAAATGTGAATTTCTTCCAGAACACATAGTCAAGCTTCAGCCTTTTGTAATAGCCATGTAGCTCCTATCAGATTAAGATCCTGAAGAAGTACAGAGGGAATGAAAAATTAAAAACTAATAGTGCCTCAGGAATCTGTAAGGCAATACTAAAAGGTAGAAAATACATGTTTTGGAGTCCTAGAGGGGCTTTCAGAAAAAAATATTTGAAGACAAAGAAAAGTCAGAAATTTCCCAAATTTGGTGAAAGACAAATTTACAAAGAGTTCAGCAAACCCCAAGCAGAGTAAGAGCCAACAAAGGCCTCCACAAACACCAACCAAACTCCTAAAGGGCATCTGAACACTGGCTTCTCATCAGAAACAATTAAGATCCAAAGAGAACTGCTGTGCAAAATTCGGGCCAGGAATAAACATGGAAGTGAGAAGGGGGCAAATATAATAATTTAACAGAGCTGTGGAGGTGAGAATGAAGAAAATACTGGCAACAAGATTGTACAATGCGGCCAAACATTTGGTAAAAGTACAGGAGAGAACATTTCACCATGAGTCACAGGACAAAATAGAGATGGCACTTATTAATGTGGCACTTATTATGCATATATTATCACAGGTCATGTCTGAGTTTGCACTTGCACAAACTCTGTTTCTCTTGCACTGTGCCATCATATAAAAATGCCCCGTTCTCCACCTGCTCCCCTTCCCCAGCTATAGGAGCACTTTCATCCATCGAATGAGAGTAGTTCTCCAAAGGTAGCTTTGCTCCATTTGTATAATATAATATAGCAATATAATCTGAAAGCTTCTAAAATCTATATATACTTTAACACAATAATTTTAATTTGATTAATTTTATCCAAGGAAATGATGTGAAATGTAGACAATTATTTACCAACAAGGATATTTATTGGTTTTACTTATATACTTATTTTAGAAATAATATTCATGGTAGAATGATAGGTATAGCTGAATAACTATGGAAGATTTATAAAATAAAACAATATGCTATTAAAAATCATGTGCATCAAAATTTTTTAATATATGAGAATGCTTATGGTACAATGATGAATTTTTAAAATCCCTTAAACATTTTTTGAATTATGTTTTAAAAAATAGAAATAAATGCCAAAACATCAATACTGCTTCTGAATCATAGAAATACAATTTTGTTCTGTTGTGATTTCTTCTACTTTATTGGTAATTTGCAAATATTTCACAAGGGCCATGTATATTTTGTAATTTATGTAAAAAAGAAGGGTAGAAAAATAAACATGTTTCCTAGAAAAACCAAGATTTTTTCAGCTGTAAGTTGCAGCTGAAGTAAGAAAGTGTGCGTGGGAAGTTGGAGTCCAGATGAGACAGGGGACCAGAAACTAGACAGGGAGACAGAAGCGCGGGCATATACTGCTAATAATGTAGGAGACGCAACACTCACTATTTAGGGAAATCAGAAAACTGTAAAAAACAAACCTGAGACATATGAACAAAGGAAGGTCAGCTGAATAAAACACCATAGGTGGTCAGGTACTCAAGTAGAAAGTCAGAAGCCAGAGAGACATAAAAATCACATTACTGAGGCTAAGGGGATATTGGGGGTGAGTTCCCTTGCCAGGAAGCTTCATCCGCGCTCTGGGCTAGAACAGAAAGCAGCCTGAGGATTTGGCCGGTTCAGAGTTCATATAAAACAGCAAATGCATTTTTGTTTGTTTGTCTTGTTTGTTGATTTGTTGCTTTCAGTTTATTCTTCCCACACATGAATAAAATCATATGGTTTTTGACCTTTTCTGTCTGACTTATTTTACTTAGCATAATATTCTCAAGATCCATTCATGTTGTCGCAAATGGCAATATTTCATCTTTTCTTATAGTTGAGTGGTAGCAAAAACTCATAGATACAGACAACTGTGTGGTGGTTACCAGAAGGAAAAAGGAGTTGGGGGATAGTAAGGGTCAAGGGGGCCAAATACACTGTGACAGAAGATTTTCACTTTGGATGGTAAACACGCAATGCAATGTACAGATAATATATCATAGCGTTGTACACTAGAAACCTATATAATTTTCTTAACCACTGTCACTCCAATACATTTAATGAAAAAAGAAAACAAATAAGTTAGTAAACCCAACAAGAAATTAATAAGAATGGGTGGATATGACTTTCTGTAATCTCTTACGTAGTCAACATCAGAGAAGAAAGTTGAAGTGGGTAGAGAGATAGAGATAGAGATAGAGATAGATAGAGATAAAGGGGGGAGAGAGAGAGAGAGAGAGAGAGAGAATATGAATAACATTCATGGTACCCCAAAAGTACAGGATGAAGGAACAAACTAGTAAAGAAATCATGGCACAGGGGCACTAGATCTGCAATGTAGTTTATTCACAAACATATAACCTAATATGCCATTATAGATAAAAGAAGAATTATGTTAAGCCCTAGAATATATGCATTTAATATTTGTAATAAATATGTTTATTATGAACAAAACATTCCTCTCATTTTTTCAGCTAAACAACCTAATTCTATTTCAGTTATAGAAATATATAAGCACTTATCTTTTTGAGACTAAAATTCACTAAAATACTTCCATTTATTTCCTTGTTAACATCCTATTCTAGAAATGTCAGGTATTAGAAGTTACTGACTACATACTTTTGATCTATTACAAGTGTGTGCTACAGGTTCATCCTTTGGAAAACTTGCAAGCACACAACTGAGTATTTTCAATCTATTATTCACCTACAACTAATGCAAAGTGAATAAGGGATCTACAGATATTTGTCCTTGTCTTCACAGCTTTTCACAAATACGAAGAGACACTGTGGCCCCAGTGCTGTTCCCATAAAATACCTACTTTCCTCCTGCCAATGTTAACATAATAAAGTTCCTGTGACAATTTCTTTCAATTTAGAGTTTATCTCAATCCACTTTATTATTAGTTATATTCAGTTCATTTAAAATTAACCACATCTTCTGTTCCAATGTTGCTAGAATTGACCTAGCATGTCTGCAGAGATAATAAGATTAAGGTGAATAAAGTAATGAATAGTATAACATGGCCTAATTATATACCATACTCCCATTCACCTTAATTTGAGAGAGAGCAGAAACTGGATGGAATTCAAAAGACAGCAGATTGAAAATGGATAAAAAGACTTTTTATGTGGTGCATAATCAGCTTTCAGAATTCACTGCTGCAGGATATTTCTCAGGCTAAAATTTAGTAAAGTTTCAAGATAAGAATAAGAATGGCATCTGTGGGTACACTAGCTGGATGTGAATTTATGGAAGCTATCAGTCCGCATGCTGGTAGCCATAAAATCATCGGCAGCTGGTGCTGGGATGGAAATCCCTCCCTGTGGTATCCCACTGCACAATTGGCCAGATGCATGATGGGCTGCTGTTGTTGTACAAAGACAAAAGAACCCAAAGAGGCTTAGGCATCAGCCTTTGCCAAAGGAAGGATTGTGCATGTGACGGGAGCTTTCAAGCAAGCCTGGAGCTGTGTTCCTGAGTTTCACAGTAGCCTCCTCTATCTGTTTTGTGATAGAATGTCATTTCCCCCATCATGGTGAAGCATAATGGTTCTTCCTTTCCACAGAGTTTATTCAATGTTATCAGTGAATTCGTGTACACTTTATTTGTTAGAAATGCAAGTAATCTCTGCTATGAATAACCAGACCACCTTTCATTTAAAAGTGGCAGGTCCCAAATGTCCCCCTTTTAAAGTAGTAACAATGGTGATGGGGGTGATCTGGGGCTTTTGTTAATGGACAGCATGGCAGGTCTATTTGTTGGCATTCTTCCTGACACCCTGAGCCTTTTAATTCTGTCTGACAGATTCAGGCCATGCTCCACATCTCACAAAAGAGGTGATAGAGAGTATTGATCCTCCTGTTATTGTTGGTGATTTACCATTACATTCCTTTAGCAAATTTAAACACACATGCACACACACAAACACTCACCACTGGGGTCGCAGCTGCTAGATGGCAGAGTAATGAGTGATTATTTTCTTATCTCTCCTAAGCTCTATAAGTAACTTCTTTTGTGGACTCATGACAGTCCTGCAGATTTAAGCCAAATAAATATCTTTTCACCCTAAGGTCAAAGGGTTCCTAAACATGGTAATAAATATCAGCTTGAAATAGAAATCCATTCAAGTTGAAAGCTTGCAGAAAGCTAAAATTGGCAAGCTACAAATTGCATTTTTTTACCATCCTATAGTCTAAAACAAATTTGAAATGTGTCATTTTGCAGTATTCTAACAGTGTTACCAAAAGAATAAATAATATATGAGGCATAGCTTTAAAATCAGGAAGCTATTTCCTCCCGAAGCCCAGATGGTCATCATAGAGACTGTTTCCCTTACATGTTGCCGCATTAGGACACTTGGCTGACTCAGGCATGTTGTCACTGTACAAAATGCTTTGGAATTATTTTTATTGCTTTGTATACTTACAGCTTTTTACCCTCAAAACATGGTATAAGTAAGTTATGTCATTGTATTAGTGTGTTCAGGCTGACAACAAAATACCACAGACTGGGTGGCTTAAACCACACTTATTTGCTCATAGTTCTGGAAGCTAGACATCCAGAATTAAGGTTCCAGCAGGATTGATTTCTGGTGAGACCTCTCTTCCTGGCTTGCAGATGGCCACCTTCCACTGTGTCCTTACATGGCCCTTCCTCTGTGTGTGCACAGAGGGAGCTGATGCTGGTGTCTCTTCCTCTTCTTATATGGACACCAGTCCTAAAAAAAGAGTGGAGAGAGGACTCCACTCTATGACCTCATTTAATCTGAATTACCTCCCTAAAGTTCCTGCTTCCAAATGTAGTCACATTGGGGGTTAAGACTGAAAAGTGAATTGTAGGGGGGCAAAATTCAGTCCATAACATAACTCTTATTTATTTGTCTTAAGGTCAAATATTTTTTTTGCCTAAATAAAAAAATCAAATTTCTTGGTGAGGTGGTTGACACTATTTAAGTACACACCGATTCTTGTTTTTTAAAGATTTTATTTATTTATTTATTTTAGGGAGGGAAGGGATGAGGGGGAGAGAGAGAGAGAGAGGGAGAGAGAGAGAGAGAGAGAGAGAGAGAGAGAAACATCAATGTGAGGTTGCTGGGGGTTATGGCCTGCAACCCAGGAATGTACCCTGGCTGGGAATCGAACCTGGGACACTTTGGTTCCCAGCCTGCGCTCAATCCACTGAGCTACGCCAGCCAGGGCTCACACCGATTCTTAGTAAATTAAAAAATATGTCATAGGCTCTTAGGGTTCAAAAGGAGTTCTAGATATATGCTGAAATTTAGCATTTGCCAGAATAAATAATTAGCTTCTTACAATGACTATATTGTTTTCTAGAGAGAATAAATCATAAGAATTAATGATTTCTATTTTTCATTTCAAAAAGACTTCAAACCATACCAATGCTTTATTATTCTATAGAAAAAAAATGTTGATGCCTTTCCACAATAGCTGAATAAGCTCCGAAAAGCTTCAAACAATCTGTCTGCTAATAACAACTATAAACTCTGGACAAAATACCAAGATATCTTGAGGGCTTTGGAGAGGAAGTAAGACTGGCAGATTCTGAAAAGAAGTTGTCACTAGGAAAAAGGGAGTACTACTGTGTAGTTTTGCTGTTCCTGTAGATTTGACTAAATGAGAAGTGGCCAAAATTCTAAAAATCTGAGAGAAAGCCTGCTATCTTTATGTCCAAAAAATTAGGGAATGGAGCCAGAAACCAGAGATAATGAAGAGTGGGAGAAAATCATGGACAAGAGAACCAAACATGGGGATTACCAAGTTATATAAACTCTGCCCAGGTCTGATTCATGAACTCTGGCTGCATGGGGAAAGCTACCAGCAGATCATCCAAATAGAGCAGAATTAAATTTAAATTTGAGATGTTATCCACCACCAGTGAGCCAGAGTTTTAGTTTGAATGTGCTCAGGTTAATTGCCTGCAGAAACCAAAGCATCATTACTCCTTGAGGAATATAGCAGAATCTAGAGTCTACGCAGGATAAAATTTACAATGTTTAAGATACAACCCAAATTACATTACATATAAATAACCAAGAAAATATGAGCCAATTTCAAGGGAAAAGACAGTCAACAGAGACCAACCCCGAGAGGAATACAAGTTGGAATTATTAGACAATGACTTTGAAGCAGGTGATATAAATGAATACTTAATAAGGTAAAAGAAAATACACTTGTAATAAAGGAAAAGATAGGAAATAGCAGATAGAGCATATAAAAACAACTGAATAAGTATTTTTAGAATCAAAAAACTCTTTAATAGAAATTCAAGTGTCACTAGCTGAATTTTATATTAGAATGAAGATGACAGAGGAAAAATTAAGTGAACTTGAAGATAGAGCAATAGAAATCATCCAATCTGAAGAAAAGAGGGAAGAAATAGATTAAAAATTAAAAAATACAGACACAAAAACACAAACACCACACAAAGTCTTGATCAAAATATCTAACATGTATGTAGCTATAGTCCCAGAAGAAAAGGGAAGTGAATTGGGTAGAAAAAAAAATCTGAAAATATATAACGAGGAAGTTTACAAATTTGGTGAGGGAAGATTCAAGAAGCTCAGCAAATCCCAAGCAGAAAGGATATGAAACTGGGGAGAAACTCAAATCTTCAGGAGCAAAGGAAGAGCAGCAGAAACAGCAAATAACTTAGTAAATGACAGGTTACCACTTTATCTCAATTTCTTGAAAATACAAATTTACAATGGACATCAGAAAGACAAGGAGAAAAGGGTCTGAACTGCAAATTTTCTACATTTCAAGCAATACTGCTCTAATTAGAGAAAATACTTTGGGTGAAAATAGAGTTTTTCTCATATATTATTCATCCATTTACCAACATGATTTTAGAAACTTCTACCCACACTTAATGTATTTGTGTTTTACTTCATTTCTAAATTACACTTGCTCCATCAGCCAAGCTATTAAAATTGTAATGATACAAGGGTAATTTCCTTTCCACTTGGGTCAGTATGACGCTTTTACTTAAAAATTAATAAGAATGAGATGAGACGATTCACTCACTCTTTCAACAAATACTTATGAAATGGCATAATGGAAAAAAAATGTTTGGGATTTTCCCACCACATACACATCAATAGCAGCTGGATTAAAAACATATGAAAACTAATGGAAACTTTTATCTTTCAAATGAAAACATATGCCTTCTTTTAAAACAAGATATAGAAAACACTAAAAATAAAATAAAATGAGAAATAATGAATAAACAAGTATTTATTTATTTCATAAATTGTATTGTTATTCTATTACAGTTGTCCCAATTTCCCCCCTTCGCCGCCCTCTGCCCAGCCCACCCCCCACTCCCACAGTCCATCCCCACACCGTTGTCCATGTGCATGGACCATTCATACATGTTCTTTGACTAGTCCCTTCCCCTTCTTCTCACCATCTCCCCTCCCTCTGAACGAATGAGTATTTAAATTAGAATGCTTTGCATCAAGAACTATCATAAAAATATGACAAACAGCTCTCAAGCTAAACTAAGAAAATTAAAATTATTTCTAAAAATCAGCAAGTAAAAGAAGAATATAATTTAAAGGAAAGGGTATGAACAGATAATCATGGAAAAGAAAACCAAAATGGTCAGTAAAAAGGAAAATATATGCTATCCATTAATAGTCAAGGAGGTTCCACTTAGACCACAGTGAAAAAACATTTTACCCCCTTAAAATTAGCAAAGATTAGGATAACTGAGAATGCCATATTTTAGTAAGAAGAGTAATAGAATTCATACATTGCTGCGGGAGATAAATTGGTACAAGCACTTTAGATAGCTATCTTGCAGCATCAGATAAGTTAAAGAGGCAAATATGCTACTCTTTAGCAATTTCACTTACATAAACCTAGAAAAATTCTTGTACTAATACACAAAGATATATGTATAAAAATAATTATTACAGCATTGTTTGTAACAGAAAAACATAATTAAAGGGAACAAGCCTATTATGTTATCTTCATTAAAGAAAATATTATATGACAGTGAAAATAAAAATTAAAACTGGTAAACTTTTATAGATCAATGTAGATGTATCTCACAAGCATAATGTTAAGTTAAAAAAAATACAAGCTGCATTTGCATCAAATTTAAAAACATATATAGCACCCTGGCTGGCATAGCTCAGTGGATTGAGCGCGGGCTGCGAACCAAAGTGTCGCAGGTTCGATTCCCAGTCAGGACACATACCTGGGTTGCAGGCCACAGCCCCCAGCAACCGCACATTGATGTTTCTCTCTCTCTCTCTCTCTTTCTCCCTCCCTTTCCTCTCTAAAAATAAATAAATAAATAATCTTTAAAAAAAAACATATATAGCAAAACTATATATTACAATGGTGTCCAGAAAGCTATCATAAAATTATAAAGGAATGTATAAAAGCATAATAATGAACAATAAAGGTAGTATAATGATTTTCTTGGCAGAGAGCTGATGCAATCAGGGTAGCATCCATATCACTGAAGGGAGAACAATCAGGAGTCTAAGTCCCAGACAGGGGTCTTAGCTGGAGAGGGTCACTTGAACTAGAAAGTTAAGAAACTGAGATCTGAATCTGCTTTGTTTTTTTTTTAACCAGTTGAACTTAATTCACTAGTTAGGGATCTACAGTTAATGAGCAAATGTGTCACTTTTCATTATGTGAGAATCCTCAGTCTGAGGCTAAGCTTTCCTCATCAGAAAAAAGAAGCAACTATCTTGTCACTTTGTCACACGGCTCTATAACAGCATATACCTATCTTGAGCATTAATAACTAAAAACATCAAAGAGTTATTTATACAATGTTTACACTTAGAAATAATGAGAAAACATATGGATGTAATAGATTTGATGAAAGCTTAAATTTTTCTAGACATTGGAGTCACACCATTTTGGCAACTAATAAACTTGTCTTGCATGTTCTTTCTTCCCTAATACATGTCTCTGAGAAATGACACTTCATTAATATCTTCTGTAAACTCAATATCTGAATACATCTATCCTCTCAACATTTCATTTAAAATGGTCCACTTTACATATGAAAAATTGCCCATCTTGATATGATTTCCTAACGACTCTGCACATATTTCAATTTGATCCCTGTCTTCCAGGGACTTCGGAGTGTTTCAGTTGTTTCAACACACTAAACATGCATCTATATTTTGTCAACATTTTTTTTTGCAAGGTACTCAAAATTCTTTATATAGTAGTCCACAAGTTTTCTTCCTTAGAACTGTGATGCTGAGAGAGGAAAGTGCTTCAGAATTTGCTGGGAATAAGAAAAGAAGGTAAAGTGGAAAAACTCTTAATCTCATCATTTTCTCTTCATGGAGAAAAGTTCAGATATTTTATTATTGAGGTTTCCTATATGAATTTCAATAAACTGATTTTCCTAAGGAAATAAAAGTATAAAACCTACTGCTCTGTTCATGAAATTGGAGTGCCAAACTAAAATTTAAGCAAAAAGCTTATTCAGAGTGTGGCATTTGTTGGATCAAGATTGAACCAATAGGTAATTTTGTCAAAAGAAAGTTCACTGTTGGGAACTTGAAAATCATCTCTAAAACAAAAATTATAAACCACATAGGAAGACAAATGTTGCAAAAACATATCACAGAAATAATTTGAAGAATTTACTTCAATGAAATGGGGATATTATGTGTATTTTAAATCCCTAATTTGTGAAGACACCCAAAATACAAAGTTAGATGTAAATAAAAATAAGTGGATAAAATGAACCAATGTGAGGTCCAGTGAAAAGTAATCAAAAAACTAAACCTCAGTAGAGCATCAATAGTAGATTGGGACTTATGGAAAGAACATTTGTACTTGGAACTAAGCACTGAGAAAAAGCTTTCTAAGTGCATCACAAAGAGATAAAAAATCTAGATAGAATACAGTGAAGAAAAACTTAAGAGGCTTTGAAGATAGACAAAGACGTTTAAGATCCTTTTATTCTCAGCCTTAGAAGAAACAAATAGAATAAATGGGATTAAAGCAAAAGGATAATATATGTTAATTTTCTTGAGGTAAATACAAGTATGTATCATCAATTTAAACTGGCTCATCATGTGCCAAGTAAGACCGAACAATGATAGGGAAGGGAGAGGGAAGGGAAGAGAAGGGGAGGGGAGGGGGAGGGGGAGGGAGGGGAGGGGAGGGGGAGGGGAGGGGGAGGGGGAGGGGAGGGGGAGGGGGAGGGGAGGGCAGAGGTTTAAACATACTATAGTGAGCCCTGGCAGGCAGGGCTCAGTTGGTTGGAGGGTTGTCTATAAACTGAAAGGCTGCAGGTTCAATGCTGGTGAATGTGCATGCCTAGGTTGTGGGTTCGTTTCCTTGTTGGGGTGCAAAAAGAGGCAACCAATTGATGATTCTCTCTCAAACTGATGTATCTCTCCCTTTCTCTCTCCCTCCCTTCTCCTCTTTCTAAAAATCAATAAGTATGTCTTTGGGTGAGGATTGTTTTTAAAAGCATATTATAGTGAAACTGTAGAATTTTAAGAAAAACTAACCAAAGAAAATAGTTTAAACAAATTAAAATCTTGTGGTAGCTATATATTTATGATCTCTCAGTTCTAAATTTACTCTTCATCACCTGCTATGCCAAAACAGATAGATTTCTTAAATATGTTCCTTTGCCAGTTGGCACGATGATGCTAAATGCTGTTGATAAGGAGCACTGGAGAAACATGGTGGGAAATAGAGGTGTTGCTACCTGGTTCAGTGTGCTCTCACTGGGCTCCTGCAGTGGACAGCCCATTCCTGCAACATAGATGGCTTCCCCAGAACGTGACTCCTGTGACAGCTGCAGCGTCCCCAGATCCCAGCTTCTGTGGGACAGAACAGGCAGCCTCTCCAGTGCTACGCCCGTGCACTAGACATGGCTCCACTGGCACCCAACTTCTGCAGTGTGCAGTTATCAGTAGCCCCAATCAGTGCTTCCCTTGGCACCCCTCTTGGAGGGTGCAAAATTAGGACATATCCACAAGACTATTCTCACTTCTTATACCAATGACAAGTTTAGAGGTCTCTCCAAGCCCACCTTTAGGTTTGATAATTCACTGGAAGTACTAACAGAACAGTAGGAGCTGTTACACTCACCATTTTGTTTTAGCAAAACTAAAGGATACAGACCAAAATTGGCCAAGGGAATAGGCCAGTTTCAGGAGAGTTTCAAACCCAGAGCTCCCAGCATCCTCTGTCAGTGGAGTCAAGATCAGTGTTAACTCTTTCTAGTAATGATATGTATCAATATGCTGTGAGTATGTCAATCATGGAAGTTTGCCCAAGCCTAGGTGCCCAGAGATTTTATTGGGTCACATAGACATAGGTGACCATCTGTGCTATTGACCTTAGTTCCCAACACATATTTGACATTGTTCGACTATCTAATGCGCTAAACAAAGATACTCTTATCAGGTGGGACAGTCCGTGGTCTTAGAGGATGCATCCTAAGAGCCCAGGGCAGAGACTAGTTGTCTCTTTGGCAAGGTTCAATCTTTACTAGAAGGGCGATTTCATAGCAGAGTGCCTCTCATGGCATGACCTGAAAAGCTTTCCCGTGAACAGCTTTCCTCAGCACTCTGAAGGGTGGGTTTTCAGGAGGGTCTACCACTGCAGCACCACCACACTCCTCTGTCGGGCAGTGAGCTGTGGATAGTCGCAGTTCAGCGAGGTCTGAGTCTCAACCCTGATGTTAGAAAAAGCTTCTCGTATTCACTGTTTTCGTATTCTTTATATTTTGCTTTTCTTCTCACTTTCCAGTTCCTTGATATCCTAATTCCTTGTCACAGTTAATAAATCTTTATATTAAATTTTCCATATCCAAATTGCTGTGTGGGTTCTGGACCTTGATGATATATGACATATACTGATTAAGTACAGACTTCATATCTGTAATGCAAATCTCCAGAAAAGAGTTGAAAATATCTTCAAAATTCTAATTAAAATTAGCCATCAACATTAAATTCTATGCCAAGCAAAATTATATTTTGAGAATGAAGAAAATATTTTCTGACATTCAAAGACTAGAAGATTTTATTAAAATAGACTTTTACTGAAATAACTATTAAAGGACTTATAAGGAGGAAAATAAATCCAGAAGGGAAGACTATGATGTAAGTTACAATAGTAAACAGAAAAACATTTTATACTGTTGATATATTAAAATTAAATTCCTCTCTCTCCCTCTCTCTTCTCTCTCTCCTTGTAAAATCAAGCTGAAATTAAAATGATAAATAATCTGATTCTAAAATTCATATGAAAAGGTAATGAATAATCAAAACAACTTTGAAACACAAAACCAATTTTGAAAGGATCAAAATTGATCTCAGAATTTGTTATAAGGTTCTGGCACTAGCAAAAAGAGAGAAGATAAATGAAACAAAACTGAGAGTTCGAAAGTATGATTAAATATTTCTGGATAATTGATTTCTGGGAAAAGTCAAAAGACAAATCAATAGAGAAAGAGTAGTTTTCTGAATATATAGTGACAAAATATTTGTATAGCAATATAAAAAACAAACCTCAGTTTATACCATATACCAAACTCAAAAACAAACTCAAAATGGATAATAGACCTAAAAATAAAACCTACAAAACTTCTAGAAGAAAACAGGATAAAATCACACTGGCCTTGAAATAGGCAAAGATTTCTTCAATATAACACCAAAAGCACAATACATAAAAAACAAATTGAAAAATTGTATTCATCAAAATATAATATTTCTGTTCAAAAGGAACTCTTAAAAGAATGAAAAGCTATACACTGAGGTGAAATATTTGCTAGCATATATAAAACAAATGATTTGTATGCAGAATATGTAAAGAATCCTCAAAATATAAACAAAGGAAAACTAATAACCAAATTTTCAAAATGGACACAAGATTTGAACAGATACTTCACCAAAGATGATATACAAATTGTAAGTATGCCCGTGAGAAATTGTCACTTTCTCTTCTGGGAAATGGAGTTGATGGACTTTTCTTTGAAGAATAATTTAGCAGAGTCTAGAAAATTTTAAAGTGTGCTTATACTGGAGAGAAACACAAAGATAGACAGAGGTGCACATACAGATATTCACTGCAACTGCTCATAATTGTGAAAAATCACAAAGGACCGCCAATACAGAAATGGAAGAAAATTAATGGAGTATTTATACTATGGTATACTAAATAAGAAACAGTTAAAATTAAAGACCTCACTATTTCTTGAAACTATATGTATATGTAAATACATCTCAGAAACATAAGATGACATAAAAATTTGTAAAGCAATTAAGTGGCAAAACAGAAAATGGTATTTATGTAAATAGTTTAAATGCACACACAAAAATATACTATAAATGGTTATGGATATGCATATATAGATTTAAATTTTTACCATGGACTATAAACATCAGTCCAATGAACAATACACTGTATACATAATAATCATTGCTGTTGTGAAAGGAAGAATAATAATGGCACTGGGGATGGTATTTCCAAGGAATGTAAGTTTTATCTGCATTTGTTTAAGTCAGATGTGTATATGCATATGCATGTATGTCTAACTATCAGTTTTAACTTTAAAATTCTAATGTAAACAACTTGAAGACACTGACATTTGCCTATTAATTACCATTTTAAAAAATTAATTCTGTGCATAATCATGCTAGCAAGATTTGCTATGCACTTACTGCAAGTCCATAGAGATGGTAATATTTTGCTGCAGTTTTCCCTTTGTTGTCGGTGGGACCCGGGTCCACAGTGGGAAGTCACACAATTCTAGACAACTCAGCTTCTGTCCTGACAATTAGTATCCTCATCCTATGCTACTACACAGGTTTGTTTTCAGGATCCAGTATGTTAACAAATAAATGAAAAATAGTGTATTAAGTAACATGGCACGTCCTGAGCATCTATTAGTTGAGGTTTAGTAAAACTCAGTGTCTATTCATACAGAAAAGGAATAGACTTACATGACATTTTTAACCACATCTTTCAAACATAATATTTTGGATGACATTGGCTAATACAATTACATAGGTTTCAAGTGTACAGCTCTGTAATACATCATCTGTGTACTCATCACCCAAAGTCAAATCTTCCATCACCATTTTTTTGATCCCTTTACCCTTTACTACACTTCTTTACCCCTTCCCTCTGGTAACCACCATGTGTTTTTTTTTTTTAATTATTGGCCTATGTAGCTATTTTTTCTGACGATTATCACAGCTTGGAACACTAAGAAACAGTAGCAGTTTGTGCAGACATAACCTGGAATGCATTGAGTTAAATGATATTATTTCAAATAATAATACACTTCTCTACCTGTACAGAAATGGTGACAATGTGAAACAGAAAGCTCTCCTCAAAGATAAGAGCAAAATCTTCCACGGGAAACTCAGTGTAAATGCTCTTTTATGGGTTCCTTCCTTTGATCTTGCTTTTAAAAAACATTAACTACACTTTATTTCTTATGGCTGCTTACTTTCAAATAAACTAGCAGATGCCCTTTCAACCCCTGTTCCTGGGGAGACCACTTTCAAGGAAGTCTATTATCTGGAAACCTCCTTATCAGAACTGTGGTGAACACCTGGAATTTCTTATCATTGTCTCCAGGCTGAGGAAAAAATGGTTAAACAGGCACAGCTAAAAAGTTGAAGTTTTAAAAAGTCTTTTAAAGTGACAGGCAACCACTTCTTGACTGGTTCCTAAAACAAAATGTAATAGCAACCCACGCAATCCTTTCATACATTCTGCCAAGAAGAGCAGAAACAAAATGCCATGCACTTGCCCCACGTGTAGAAGCCTAGAATGTAAATACAAAATGTGTAAGAATTTTTATAGCTTTCGCACTATGAAAGATAAGTAATATCTTTGTAATGTGAGGAGAGCCATTTTCATTATCTCGGGGCTTGACAAGTAGCTTGCTACATGGTTTATCAAGCCAAATGCCCCTAATCTTGGCAGAATACTGACTTTTTTCATGCCTTTGTTATGTCTGAAAGGAGAAATTTATGCAGTTGGGTACATGGACATACTGACAAATTGACAGGTCTTCAACGTGGTTATAAAAAAAGTTGGGTAAACTGATTCTCAGCCTTCTGCTTCCATGTTGCCTGACGAACACGCATTTTTCACCATGACAGGAATTATCGTCATCTACATGTCCTGCCTAACAAAGCTGCACACATTTTTTACTCTCATCAAAAAATGACGTCAGGTTTCAGTGTGTCTTTCAAAGGAGAACACTTTCTGCATGCCATAGCCTGCCTAGCCTCAGGTTTGGTCCCATCTCATCCCACAGTACCATTTTTCAAGTTGGAACAGGGCCAGATATGACAACCTATGTATATCAGTAATGCTTGATCATTCTCCCACTGCTTTCATGTGCACTGTTCTGTTTTACACCCCCTACGCCTGTGAATGGGGAATTATTATCTGATTTAGCAGGTAAGGAAACTGAGGGAGTAGAGATGTTGAGCCACTTACCTAAGATCACACAGCATCTCAAGCAGTGTCATGGAGTGACAAAGCCACACTGAGAACCCAGAACCTCCGTAGGTGCCACCAGACCATGCTGTCATCCCACTGACTCTTCCTGTGTCTTGAAGCTAATAGTTTTCATCCATCACCTTGGACCTCATGGCCCGATTTCTCCCCTCATTACACACCCAGAGGCCCTGGATACATATTTGTTGGGAAAAAAATGAACAGATAGATATAGATATATAATAAGTGTTTATTAAGATTTTTAAAGATAAGGTGCTCTTACTCTGATTCAGTAATTATATTTTGTCCTTAAGATGTTACCGTGGAGGTCTATGCCACTACATTGTGACTGGTCACATGATAACAAAAAATGTTACCAAATGAAACATCACTACTTTTTATGGTAAAATCTTTTTCTCCAACTGGCCAGAATCATAGTTCCAGAGAAAAAGAGGGCTTGGAATTCTTATTTATTTTGCACCACAGAAGTCAAACAGAATACAAATCATATGAAGGCATAGACAAGAATGCAACTCCTACTATCCTATGTACTTTTCCATTTTCCCTTCTGAAATTGTTTCTGCCAATATTTTGATTTAGAGCCTACCAAAAGGGGAGAAAGAGAAAGATTTAATCAGGAGATTGTCAAATGCCTGCATATGCCTAAGAATTAGTGGCTATTATAGTATTTGAAGTCTGATATATATAATTCTTAGGAGATGCATCTCTTACAGGCTTTATTTTTTTTTCTTTTAGAAATGTACTTACAGGAATTTCAGATAAAATTAATATTTTCACCAATTACTTATTCATCTGTATGCACAATGTGCATATTTGCAGTCCTTCCCAAATACCAGTCAGGGTATAGCCTGAACATCAAGTAACATGGAGAACTATTTTATTGAAAAATTGAACATTAAATTTTAGAAATATGATTATAGGCACTACAGACCTAGAAATGGACTATATCGATAATAAAAAGCTCAAGATTCTTTCAGCCTACATAAAGGTATGAAAGTTGCATGAGTTAGTATGTAACCTAAATATTCAATTTTATTGAATCCTGAGCATCAGCTACTTGCCTTTCTCCAGGAAGGAGGATATGGTTCTTTTGTGCTTAATGATGCTTATGATAACTTCGTCTGCTTACTACTCATTAAAGCCTATTTGTGAAGGTTATGTCTTTAACTTGTGAGTGATTTAAGGATTTCACAGCTCAGTTTCAAATTTCCTTACCTGCCTCATCTTCTTCCATTCCACACATGAATTCTAAGCTCCAGCTAGGCCAAACCACAAACCATTTCTCTGCTATCAAATGTTTAGCAAATGGCACTCTTTCCTTTTTTTTAATGTATCATTTCTCTCCACATGTCTTTCCCCAGTGTCTCTACCATGACACCCCAGAGGGCAAACATTAGACCTTATATTTTTAGCTCCTTCTTTCCAAAACCTATCCACCTCCCTCCAGCTTAGACAAGTTATATGTAAGTTATAGTAAGAGCTCAACAGTTAAGTAAAATCCTATACATTCTGTGACATACAAATTTTTTTAAATAAGATGAATAAATTATAACTTATTTGACCAGTAATATATAAAATATGTATACAGTTAATTTCTGGTTTCTCTCTGAAACAGGGTGGGTTGGAACAAGATATTTGATCTCATGTTTCCTATCAACCATGTAATTGATTAAATGTTTTATTTTTTAAACCAGTTTAATCTGCCTATTTTTATAGTGACTGGATTTCAGAAGTCAAATGATCTCTTTTCCTATTTGTGTCCTCTGTACAGTTTCATAGAGATGGGAAGGGGGGAAAATGTGATTCTTACCCTACAAAAGAAAATATTTGTTGAATTCAAAGGAAAGGGGATGAACTGGTAAGAAAAATTATTCTGCTTCTCGTCCATGAAGTGAGAGTGAGGAAGTAATTAACGAACGGTACTAAGGGCAAGTTAATTAAACTGGGACATTTTCAGTGGGTACAGCTTAGATATTGGAAATTAGTACTATGAATAAAAATAGTTCATGGTATATTAAAGAAAAGTAAGAGAAAAAAGCAACTAGATATTTGTATTTTACTTTATGAAAGACTATTACATGAAAATCCCACTTACAAAACAAAAAGTATAGGGCTTTTTTTAGCATTGTGAATTATCACTTTATAAATATCATGATGAGGTCATTAACTCAAGAATTTATTGAAAATGAAACTGAATAAACAAATTGGACATGGATTCTGGCTCTGGGGTCCGAGGCATTGTGGATGAGACAAGACATTCACACAGACTACCAAGTCCTGTGGAGGAAAAGGGAGGAGGAAAAGGGATGGAGCAGCTTCTCTCTCAAGTGGAGAGCAAGCCTCAGAGCACCTCAGCCACTCTCCCAAGAGGAGAGCTGTTGCCTTGACAAGCTTTTATTGGGTTCAATTTGCACAGGAATACAGGGCGTAAGCATAAAGCTCATCAATCAATGTCAGGCAGAAATGATTAAACAATAAATAACATTCAAAGAACTCTGAGGGCTTATTCTGAGCTCTGGCTCAGACCCTTTAGAGACTCTGAGACTCTGGGTCAGAGAGTTAAAGGGTCATAATTTAGGGAACAAACTCACTTTCTGCTTGGACCCTTATCATTTAAATTGAGGGTATTAGCAAAGTAGGTTTCTTAGGATTTTATGCATTCTTTCTTAGGCCTGATCACCCTAAGGAACCCACCCTTTCCCAGCACAGGGCTACACACACCTCCAGCATTGTTTCAGGCTTAAGTCAGGCAGGGGAGTAAGGCAGCCAAGAGATTAGGAGACTTCCTGCAGACAGAATGAGGACTCAGGTTATGTCAAAGCGGAGGGACAAGGGTCCATCACCCCCTTTTTCCATAGTCCCCCAAGTCCTTCCCTGAGGGCCTCTTTGTGACCATGCCTATCTTAGGTCATCCCTCTTTTGAGGAATCTTACCCATTATTGGCTAACCAGTCATCCGCTCAGGGCCAAGCAAGGTGAAGAGAAAGGGGGCAGAGGTGGTGCCCCTACAAGGAAGATAAGCTTTGTCTCCTAAGTGGCTTATGGTCCCAAGGTCCTTTACTCAGCCTTAGCCATGGGGGGTTACAGCTTCTGAAACCAGGCAGGGCAGTTCCCAACATGAATCAACAAATAGTTCTTGAGCATTTACTATAAGTAATTCATAAATAATAACAAATAAAACATTATAAAGCATAATAAAACACACACACTCCAAAAACTGCATTTTAAACATCATGTATCTGTTAATTTACTTGGGTTTAATATTTTTTTAGCTTAGACTTTGTATAATTATGATAATGATAATAGTAGCCACACCTTTTTGTATGCCATGTATGTTATGTATTGTATGTTATATTTAATCCCTAAGTATCAACTCTGTAAAGGGGTAACATTCCAAATTTATGGTTCAGAAAATGGACATTGAGAGATTTAAGAATCTCACCTGTGTTCATTGACTAGTAAACATCAGAGCTGGGCTTGAGTCCATGTTGTTCTGACGTGATATGAAAACCAGAGTCTCTGTCCGGTGTTGTGTTTCCTCTCCTTGGAGGAAGTGTCAGTACTACCAGATTTTGGTGACAAAATTATATCAATATTAGTTTTAAATGGTGTTAAATGGTGTTAGATTTAGATCAATTAATATCTAGATGAATAAAATTATTTTAAAGTAAATCTGAGGAGATGCATTTAATTGGCATAATTGCATGTTAAAAGATGATTTACATGTACATAATTTCTAGTTTAAGCAATATAGTGTAATAATTATTTGGATGACAAACTTCATTAAATGCATTTTAAATAACTGGATGACACTTGGCTAGCACATTATGTAATAAATACCTTATTGAATTTAAATGAAATTCCTATTTGAGCAACCAAGTTTAAATTACAATCTGATGAAATAGGAAAAACTAAGCTGTAAGGGGTTAACAGACAGAATTACTTGATTATAGGAAATGCTATAGGATTCAGGGGCTGTGCCCACTTTTTTAATTTACACATAAGTATATATTTGTGATGATTATACTTAATTAGTATTTTAGAACTAAAAAATAGCACTCATAGTCCAATACTTTTCTTTTGAGAAAAATAAACCTAAAGGTTAAATGACTTTCCCCAAAAGCACATAAAGAGAATATTGTTTATAAACAATATTTTCTATTCTCTATAAAATGTATTTCCATTGTATTATATAGCCTTTTATATATCAAATAGGTGGGCATGGTGTGCCCTCTATCTTGATCTCTACTTATTAAAATTTCATCCATCTATCCATCCATCCATCCAATGATCTGATACCATTTTCCATGGGTGTATTTCTTGGTCATTTCTTCTTGAAGATGTTTATCCTAATTTTATCAATTTCCCACATCTGTATGTGCCTGCACTTAAAAAGTCAGCTCAGATTAATCCCCTAGCTAATAACCAAACTTCTCTACAAACATGAGTTCCGGGTCCTGAGTGGTTCTGAGTCCTGGTGGCATATTAGAACTCTTTAAAGTATCCAGGACCCATTCTGCAGTCTTGTTGAATAGCTAGGTTTGCAGTGAGGCAGGGCCATTGGTACTTTTTCAAAAGAACTCTCAGTGATTGAAATGGGAACCCAGGATTTAGATAAAGTGATTAGTCTCTGTGACCATACTAATCTGGGTTTTGATTCCAGTCCTGATGGTTGGGAAGAAGTTATTTTAACAGTTCATGTTTTAATAGATCATGGGGATTAAGGCAGAATCCTCAAGCTCTGCAAACACTAGAATTGCCTGTGGGGTATTTAGCCTGCTCAGATGCCAGCCTGAACACACCTCCAGAGTTTACAATTTATTAGGTTTTGTGAGAGATTAAGGCTATTGTAAAAGTTGTTAATAAAAATTAATTTAAAAGAAAGGAAATAGGGGAGGAAAGGGTGAGACTATAGCAATCTTTGAAAGAGAATACAAAATAATACCTGTCACCTTCCTACATTGTTTTATTCTGTGACCCAGCAAAGACTGTCAGACTCTGGGACAGCTTCCACATTCCCTTCCAGAGTACAACATCTCATGGAATTAGTCATGGAACATGGAACATAGAACATGGGCCATGCTAGCTGCAATCTTAGATATTTGTGTGGTTAGTCATGAAATAGATCAAGTACCAAAGAATGGAAAATAAGAGTTGAGAGTAAGAAGGTCCAGAATATGTCAGCTAGTTGATGGAGAAAATGGAGAAGTGTGGGAACTGGGAAGAGAATTTCTGCACTTGGGAAAGCCCATCAATATAACAAGGTGTGTGTGGGGTGGGGGGGGGGCGGTGTATGAGGTAGAAAGGCGATATGGTAGTACTCCAACAGATCAAGAGACTAGACTTGAGCAAATACTAACTTCTTTTTCTTCAGTTTTTTAAATATTTTATGGTTTAACTTCTTACTCCTAATGTACCGGCTTATTTAATCTTGTTGTCCCTGATCAATTTTCAGGTTATAATAGGCAACCTAGTCAACTGCAATTTATATCTCATACTATTATAACACCACATTATTCTGACATTTTCATTTCTTTTACACTAAATTGCAAAATTGAGGAAGGGTCTTTCTGGTTCATCTCTGAATATGAAAAAGTACTTGGTACAGTTTATTACACATAACTGAATGCAATAAACATTGTTCTGCATCTCTATAAACATTGCATCACTATAACTTTTGGTTTGGACATCTATGTTTTCCTCCTCATGCTTAAAAAAAGCACATGCTGTCTTTCAAGATGAAAGGCAACTCTCACAAAACAAAATATATTTCTCTTTCTATCCTTGCCTGGAAAACTTGCACAGATCCTTCAAAATGCAGCCACTTCTAACATCTAAGTTAATATCTCTTCCCAATGTACTATAACTAGATCATAGATGTGTTCCTATTAATGGAAATATTATATTGAATTTTAATTATTTAATCGTACATCAGTTTTTCCCTATGCTGTCAGTTTCTTGAGGAGAGAGACCACTTATTCATCATTGCATCCTCAGCTCCTGGCAAGATTCCTGGAACACAGTAGATACTCACAAGTGTATATTGAATTTATATCTAAGTATAAAACACACACCCAACTCTGTGCATTGTATGTAATGAATGCTTCACTAAAATTTATCAAATGAATCTTGAAAGAACAGTAAAAAGAAACTTCAGTAATCTTTAGAAAACAACTCACCCACAATTAAGCACAAATCTTTCCTGTATTGCTGATATTCATTATTGCTACATAAATAGTAGAACTTCGGTTTTGCTCTTAAATTTGTACACTAATGAGAACATGGGAAAATGTTCCTATATTGTAGTAACCAATGTGATAAGACTCATGTGAACAAATTTCTTCCCAATCAGCCAGGATACAAGCTAAAATGATTTGCATCTATTAACTTTGAGGAAAATTCTTTTTGCATAATGAGACAGGTGCAATTCCTTTTGTGCCTCTCTGAATATGAACAGCTTCTAAAATTTAAATCTCAGTTGATGCTTCAGTGGTTTCTGGGCTACAAACAGTTAAAAAGGAGAGTTTCCTTGCCAAAGAGTGATGGATTCAACAAAGCTATGAAGCATCTTTAAGAAGACATGGCCATTTTCCATGTCATTAGATAATTCCCTGCTACCAACAAGCATTATTTCCATCTTACTGAGAATGGGCTGCTGACCATTTTCTTTCATTAGAATGATTCTCTCAAACAGACATAATAGTGTGAATCTACATATAAAGGAGAAAAATTGAGCAAAATAAGCAACCATGCCCCCAAATGTCTGTCTATTTGCTCTGTTGAATACCAGCTTTTAGTGCTGGGCTTAAGAGAAGGCGAGTTGGTTATCTAAGTGAATTCTGCATGGAAGGGAAGACTCCTTTCCTCTCCACAATCCCTTTGTACCATAATCATAGTTCACACTCAATTAGTTCACACTCAATTCCCCCTTAACAAGTGAATGGCTCTGGAAAACAAGACGAATTAAGCCTTATCTGTATGTTATGCTTCTTTTAGGAGTTAGTCTATTTCACCATTTTATGGAAACTACTCTTGTTGATAGAATTATAAAGAGCACACATTCAATCTCAATCAAATTCCCATCTTAATGAGAAGAGTGAACATAATCTCATACTCTAAAGGGGGAAGGGGAGGAGAGCTGTGGGGGGGGGGGGAGGGTCATTACCAAATTACTATTTTGCAACCTTACCAATGGCTTATCTTGTAAACAAATAGTAACACCAATCTACTACTGTGCACTTTACAATCCCTTTCTTTGGAACATATTGCTTTTTCTATAAACTGTATCTCACAGAATTCACAAGGGGTAAGGTCCAAAAAAAATAATAACCCCACATGGAAGGGCTAAGTAATAAGAAGTAGCTTTCATTGAGCACTTACTTGGTTCCAGGGAAAGTACTTTATGTGAATTATTTTATAAATAAAAAGCCATTCCTCGTATAGTTTGCCTATTCTTGGTACATGCACTACATCAATATAGCAACAACAATCAAAATTTCTTGTTCTTGTGGACCTTAGTAAATAAATTAGAAACAATGTATAAGTACATTATGTAGTATTAGAGGTGGTCATGCTGTGGAAAAAACATCACTGTAGAACAGGTAAGAAAAGCAGGAGTAAGAGCAAGGTTTGACAAGAAAGTTAAAGTGAGGGAAGAAAACATGGAGACATCTGGGAGAAGAATGTCCAAGCAGAAGGATGGGCTCTGGCAAAGGCCATAAGAGAGAAGCATACCTAGTGTGTTGGAAGAGGCTAGTGTGACTGGAGCTAGGTGATCCATGAGCAACCAGGAGTGAGAGAGGACAACAGAGAACTAACTTAGGAGTGGGAGCTTAGGGGACAGGTGAGGTAGGACTGTGTAGGCCTTTGTAGGGGCCCTGATTTACTCTGAGGTAAATGGGTGACTGGTAGAGTTTTAAGCAGACACCTAAAATGATCCATCTTAAGATCTGTATAAGACCTGTAAGGGAATGCAAGATTATTAGATTTGAGCCAGTGTGATGACAGAGGAATTGGTGAGAAGGGCTTAGATTCTGGTTATACTTGCAAGTAGAGCCAACATGATTTTTCTGGTGGATGCAGGATATGAAACTACAGGAGGGTTACTTCAAAGCTTAAGCAAGTAGAGGGAAGAGTTTCCATTGATTAAATGGTGAAAACTACAATTTGGGGTGAAAATCTGAGCAGGTTTAGCATTGACAAGTGTTATACATGCGCATAGAGATGTCAAGCAGGCCGGTGGTTATTCAAACCTGGAGTTCAGGAAAGAGGCCTGGTTGGAAACAGAAATTTGTAACCATTTCACATTTGAATGGTATATATACACCATACAAGTGTAGGGAGTGAGGGTGCACAGAGAAGAGAGGGGGCTGAGGACAGAGTGCCAGGTCCTCCGTGGTGAGGAAGATGAGCAGGATCAGCCCAGGAAACAGAAGAAATGACCGATGAGGTAAGAGGAAATCATAGCCCTGTGAAGAAAGCAGATTGACGAGAATGGAGAAATCAACTTTTGTAAAGGCTTTTGAATTAAAGTAGGAAGAAAACAAAGAAATGACCTTTGTCTTTGGCAACATATAGGTAACTGATGTTAAGAGCATATTTGATGGAATAGAGGAGGAAAGTCTCATTGGAAGCTTTAAAAAGAGATTTCCTCCTACATTTATGGCTCGTAATATGTGAAATAAAGATATTCTTGAAATTGAAGTAGGAAGAAAATGCAGAGAGCCTTTTATTTATCCTAATGTTTATTGTGTGGGAACCATACAATAGACAGGGTGCAGCACAATTATATAATAGTGACTAGGGGCATGACCTCCAGGGTGACCCACTGCAGGCTCCCCCGGTAATGGCTCACCACTTACTGGCTCTCAGGCAGTCAATCCTCAGATTCCTTAAACTCAGCAAACTGCGTGATCACAGCACACCTTCCATAAACATTAGCTGCTTACAGCTAGTCCAAGTGCAGTGTAAGATTTCACTTTTGTGTGCATTCTTTAAGATGTAAATGACATGTCATAGCATATATGATGAAACTAACACAACAGTGCCTGTGCCTGTGGATATTTAATATAAAGCAAAAAGTGACCCAGGATAGAACTCATGAAAACAGAAGTCATGAAAGACTGACAGAAGGAGTTGGTACCTAAAACAGTTCATCTTAAACATCAACTACATTTAGAAATCACCATATGTATGCTTTTTCACAATTTTAAAAATCTCTCTTAGCAGTCTGTAGATTAGTTATCTGTGCGCTTAGTAAGCTAAGCATTTAAAGAGTCCGCATATCCATTCCCACTTGACATCCAATATCACAGTGAAAATCATGCTGCTGAAATATGATACAGTCAGAATGGAGATAGGGTAATCTAATAGGTTATGCACCCAAACAAAGGATTAATATTCATCTAATTCCTTTTAAATCCCAGTCTCAATGATACTTTAAAATGTATGCTTTACTACAAATACCTCCTCTGCATGAGGAGTGTGGGGCCTCTGATTCCATCCGCATCGGAATTTTCTGCTTGATGATCATCCTAGAATCACTGCGTCCAAAGAAGCTGTGTTTTTCTTTTCTTGATAAAAGTAAAAACGTATCTTCCTCCTCAGAGCAAGGCTTTGAAAGGAGGGTCAATAGATCAATCCAAGCCACATGCAATTTTCATTTATCCTTGACAGTAACCGTAGGTCCAAAGCTATCCAAAGACTGCCAGACTGATTTGGTGAATCTCTGTCAAGAGAGAGATTATGATTTTTATAGTTTAGCTGAAAAAAGGAGCCAAGTTTATTATCTATCTATCCTGCTAGGTAACAAACTGTCTATAATATTCATCTTTCTCTGTTTTTCAATTCCTCTGTGCTGTTTTGAGTAAAACCGGTAACAAATTTCTGCCATCTGACAGTTCCTTGAGGTTTTCTAAGATAATTAAAACTGTCTTTAAGCAAGATCCATCACTGTATCACAGGATGGAAATTTACAGAACTGTAGCCTAGACCCAGGCTGAAGTCGGAGCTTCTGAACTTCAGCACCGCTTCTGCTATAATAAGAGGGGGAAAATAACAGTAATTATAGCTCAAATTAGTTTCATAATACCATGTGCAACTCATCAGTACATTATGTTCTGAGCAGGCAAGGAGAATAGAGTCACCTAAAATTAAGATAGTTTCCAGGTAAGGTGTGCTAATCCTGATCTGTGTGACCCAGGGGAAGCAAACAGGGCAAGAGTCTCTCCCACAAGTAAAAAATGTTTATTAAAAAATAGCTTAATTGTTTTACTGTTGATTGTTTTACTGTTGACTGTTTTACTGTTGGTCTGTCCTTTTCTACAGGCTTATGCACAACTGAAACAGAATGCTCTGTCTAAAAAATGTAGAAATCGAGGAGACATGAACTTTATACATTTTAATGTGGGGAAAGGGGGAGAGAACATTAGGACCTTTTACTCCAAATTTCTCACTCTGCAAAATACTGAGGCCTGAACACTGGATTCTTTGCCTATTGATTACTGCAACTGTCCCATTTTCTAGTGTCACTCAGAGGCCCTAGATAAATCCTGACAGAGTCCTGACAAATCCATTGCTTCTTGGAGAAGGAACCGGGAAAGCTTTCTCCTACTACTCTAAACCACAAATGCTGGGTATTATTTTGAATCCTTGGACCTCAAAGATGTTTTTGCATTAGCTTCCAGCTCAGGCACCCACTCTTCCAAGCATGTACTTGAGAAATCTTAATTCTGTCCTCTCTGTGCCAGAGAAGCAATGGGACATTTCACGGGGGAGGGGGACACAGTGGTAGGTATGAATCCTGCTCCGCAGAATTAGCCATCTGACCTGAGACCAATCACTGGACCTGTGCGATTTTCAGATTCCTTAGGAACAAATTTGGGATAATAATATGTGCCTGCAGAGTTGTAAGGATGTAATGAGGTTATTTACATGAATGTTCGTGACACATAAGGATATTAAATGATGCCCAGATAGTGCATAGTGCTCATGGGCATATGTGTTTTGAAACAAAACAAGACTTGTGTTCCATTCCCAGTTCTGGTACTTACTAGCAGTGTGACCTTGGACTATTACTTTATCATTCTGAGTCCTCACTTCCTAATTCATAAAATGGAAATGACATCTCTCCTTTGTAAAGCTACACTGGATAGGAAGGATAATTAATGTGTAAGGACCTAGCACAGCGTGCAGCACAAAGAAGGCACTCAGACATGTAAGCTATGATCCATGTTTAAACCTAAGTATGCTTTTGATTTCAAGACTAAGTTCTGAGGCTCTATTTTATGCTTTATTTCCATTTTACTGGCTTTTTTGAAAACTCGCTACATACCAATTACTACAAAATGGCTACCTCCAGTCCAAACATCTCCTTTGAACTCCCATCCCAACTACTTCTGTGGCGCTGATGATTAGAAACCTCACAGGCTGATCTACACTCACATGCACCAAACCAAACCCCCTTCGCCGCACCCAGATCTGTTGCAATCCCCATCATTCTCATCTGGGGAACATGGTGCCTCCATTCACCCAGTGATCAGGTAAGGATTTTTGGAGAATGAATTGACAGAACATGGACATCCTAGACTAATAGCTCTCAGAAAACAGTGAATCATGGTGTCCAATTTCTACATTAAAAACAAATTAATGGCACAGAGATTTATTTATATGTAAGCAAAAGTATGCAATAAGAAGACAGTTCTAGTATTTCACACTTTTCTTTCACAGACATTTCCTCTTCAAACAATTTAACATCTTCATATCTGTTATTTCTTTTTTATATATTTATTGGTAACTCTTTTCCAGTTAAGGACCCTCTGTTCCTGTATCTTCTTTTCTCTCAAAATGTATCTACTTGGGGGAAGGTTTATTGAGTGAACATATATTACCTCTTCTGGTAGCATTTTATGAGCTCCTTACAGTACCCTGCTTGGCTGTTAGACCATTTGTATGCCAGAGTGACAGTACATTTACATAGTATGTAGGTGGTGTATTACACATTCACTAATTCATTCAATGAAAAGATCAGTCTAAATATAAGGATAAAAGTGAAACTTGACACAAGCTTCAAAGCCACAAAAAAAAATTAACAGCAACCAGAGTAGTCAAAGTGTAAATCACTTTTGGGCACTAAATTAAAAATAGGATTTCCCCTGCCCCCTTGGCAATCCATCTGATTGTATGAACCAAGAGACAAGCCTTAACAGAATTAAGCCTTTTATGGACCACCATGTAAAATTTTTTGCTTCACCTTTAAGTGATTTTTGTGTTATGCAACCATGTCCATATTCATCCAAGAATTGTAAAAGGCCATTTACTACACAGAGATTGAGGAAGCAAATGCTAAGTCTGAGCTTCAGGTAAAAAAGTATTTCAGCCTAAGTAAACATTTTTTGTGGTGGAGAAAAACAAGGCATTGAAAAGTGCCGAGGTGATTAGTGTTTCTGTTATGAGCTTGGTGTTTCAAGACTCTCAAGTTGATGTGGGTGGAAAAAGCTGAGGTTCAGGCTGAAATGGGAACTGCAATTCTCTACAGTCCGCACAAGAACATCTTGTTTTTCATTTCAGAACTTGGTAAACAAGTTGGCTCCTGCATTAAATAGACACTAGTGACAGCGCCTTGCAGGAATTCTGCGGCAGATGTTTAAAAACAGGGACTTTCAAAGGCATACACAAACTACCCTCCCACAGAAACTAGTATTTCCTACATGATTTAGAATCATGTTCTGCCTCTTCTTTCAATCTTCCTGACCAGTTGTGCGAGATGGCTGACTTTCCATTTTTAGCTCAAAGGAAAAGAGAAAAATGTGAAGAGGAAACTAGACTTAGCTTTGAAATTGCCACCTAGAAATTACTCCCTAAATGCCAACCTAGTACCTTAGACTAAAATTTGTTTTGTGGCCTAATTAGTTGAAAATGGAAGTGATGGTCAACATACCAGTTGTTTTGTTTTTATTTTATCAGGTAACATGTTTGATCAACAATAAGGAGTGACGAAATTAGCAATGGTATATTGAGTGACATAACTTTCCAAGCAATAATATTCTTGGCATCTTATACACATTATTTAATCCTCACAATAGCTTTATGACATAGATGACAAGGAAGGTGCAGAATTTCAGGACTTATAAATGTAACACTATTTTATGAAAACTTGCTGAACTCTTAAAAAGACCTTTTAAACTTATACTTGTAATATTTTATAATGTCAGAGGCTCCTGAGAAACTAAACACAAAAGAATATTGTTTTATTACCAAAGAACATCATGACAGTTGAAATGAGGAAATTTTACCAGAGTGCCTTGCTTTATCTCAAGAAAATTTTAAAAGCATGGAATGTCATGAAAAGTTTAATAGTTACCTCATGATGCTGATGTGTGAGATAAAACTGAAAAAAAAAGTAGAAAATTTTCACCCAAAGCTGTCCTTTTTTTTCTGAATATTCTATCTTTGGTTATGTATCAGTTATTTTTTATATGGAAATGAGGTAATAATCATGAGACCCATCTCATTCAATGGCAGAAATTAAATAATAACTTATACAAGTTTAGAAAGTATGAAAATGAGAAATCTGGCTTTACCACTCAATTCACAACTGATTATACTCTAGAATATGAATAAAATATATGTAGTCTTTTTAAAATGTAAGAGGTAGGTTGTGTACATAAAAAAGAAAGGCACAAAAGGATTCAAGTGGTGTACTGCTTCCTGTTTATGTGTGTGTGTGTGTGTGTGCGTATCTGTTCAATACATGCATTTCTGAAGAATGTAAACCTGGGAGTTGGAGATATTGGTGCAAACTCCAGAATACCTTTTTTGGACATTGTATCCTCTGTAGACTATCAATTAGGTTCACCTAAAAAAAATTTTGTGAAGTATATGTATGCCTTGGGAATGGGATTTTTTCCATTATTTTTCAAATATATGTATTAACTATGGGAATACATTAGTAAAACAAACTGGTCACTTAAAATTTTCCCATCTGTTGATAACACCTAATAATAGTTTGCTATATTCTTTTTCAGTCTTATATCTTCCCCAGTAGTAAATGGCAAGTTGATAATCTTTTTATGTTTAGAAATACTTATTTTAAAATCTTTTAATGCATGCATGACATTTAAATTTCAGCAATATGGCCAAACTTTACTGATTGAATCCTCTGCTGTTGGGGACTTAGATTATTTCAAATCTTTTATATTATATGAAAATGTTCTAATGCCTAAATCTTCTTGCATATTCACATTTGTTTCCTTTAGAATAACTGAATTTGAATAGGTCTAAACATACGTATGTGTTAAGGTTTTGTTGTCTGTTGGAAATTACCCCCTCAAAATGCTTGAGCTGTGAATCCTTGCATTGGTATGTAAGAATCCTCTGTACTGATCTTCATTTTATATAAATTTACTGTAATGTAAAATAAAACAGTATAGCATTTACTTTTGCTGGCAGCGTACATGTAACACAGATAGTTGTCATGAACTGGTGAATGTGTGTCAACAATCCAAAAGACAAAAACACATCACACAGTACATGGGCCGCAGCTCCAGTGGTGTTACCACTTTGATGGGACTGTGGCATCCTGTCTGAATTGCTAAAGAAAAGAAAAGAGTGTGAGACTGGAATAGGGGTCAGCAAATTTTTCTTATGAAGAATCAAATAAACATTTTAAGCTTTGCAGGCCCCATGATCTCTCTCATTCCTACTCAGCTCTACAAGTCACAGTGGGAAAGCAACCACAGCCAAGAGGTAAGTGAACAGGTGTGGTCATATGCTGATAACGCTTTTACTTACAAAAAGAGGCTGTTGGCAGCATTTGGCCAGCACCTCATGGTTTCCAACCTCTGCAGTTGAACATGGGGCTCCTCACCTCCCTAATATTAATCTCAGATGGATGAATGAGCCAGCAAAATGAAACTCAAGAGAATTATATTGTTTATTGTTAGAATGTGCTTCTCTGGAGGTCTAGTCTCAACAACCTAGATGAAAATACAATGTTGTCTCACATTCTGCTCATTAGTTATCTTTCCTGCAGATTCTATCTGGACAGAAACTCCGGGACTTACCTCTCTAGAACAAGTACCCAAGAAACTTAAAAAAAATCCCCAGCTCATGACCACAAAAGTACCTTCTGAGACAATTGTATCTTTACCCTAACTTGCTCACAAGTCCAATTTACAGATCTCTAGCTCTTTCAATACACTTCATTTTTAGAACACTTCCAATGTTGCTATTTTACCCCATTTATTTTCTCATGTGTATTACCCTCTACTTTGTTTTATGTTTTAAATGCCAATCATCTTTAGTTTATCATTTCATTTGTCTTGGTTCTCCACAACATAGTAACCTGCCAACACAAGTTTCTGCAGAATTTATTTGAATATTTAAAAATTAATAAGTTTGAAGTCTTTCCATTTAGAATCTTGACTGAAGCGCAAGTTTTTGTGTGCTCTTTCCACAGACAACATTATGGAACCTTCACGTGTGAAATCCACTGCCACCTATATGGATGGCATAGAGATATATGACTTGGGCCTATTCTTAAAAGTTTAGAGTTACTGGAGTGTCAGTAAATAAACCACTTGTTAGAGTAGAATATTTGTTGCATACCTTTCCATAAATATACACAGAGGAAAAGAAGGTGCTACTATCTCAAAATGGGAATTTGGGAACATTTCCTGCAGGAGATGATGCTTAATGTAACTCTTAAAGAATAAACAGGATTGTGGGGGCAAGGGACTTCCCAGCAAAGGCAAGAGCAAGCTCAAAGCCCCAGGATTATTAGAGAGAATGACCCCATTGTAGGAATGGGTCTTGATGACAAAGCTGAAACAGAGATCATGGCGGGGTTAGGCAGCCAAGGAGGGCAATTGTCCATCTGTGAATTGCTCTGGGCACCAGCTAAGGAATTTGTACTTTACTCCAAAGACCACAGGGAGATTCTCCACTAACCTAATGGGAAAAATAAAAAAGAACTTAAGACCTTGTATTTAACTAACGGAAGTTGGCAAAGAATCCAAAGTAAATTCGTTCTACATAGGTCTCAGGATATTATTGGTTCTGCTGAGCCTGTTACAAATAGCTTTCCAAATCAAAGTGAATAGAAACGGTTTCCTGGAGTTTTGAGTTTCCCTAGCCAACTACTACTAGCTCAAATATTTGTCTTCCATCTCTCCATTAGGCTGTGAGCTCTTTCCGGGCTGGGACCAGGCCTGACTCAGAGAAGGCATTCAGTAAACATTTATTAATTAGATGCTTTACTTCTTTCACTATGGTTTTAAAGTTATTTTTCATCTCTAGCCATACTTCCCTCTAGAGAACAGTGTTCTTGATTTTTTCCACATTTTCGTCTTAAGTATCAAAGACGAATGAAATAAAATAAGAAGCATTCAATTCTGGAAGAGAATCACAGAGGTTTAGAGATTGAACCTCTCACTTACAGGTAAGAAAATCAGTCTGGTGGGGTCGAGTATTTGTCAATGTCTCATGGCCAGATATAACAGTAGGAATACTTACCATATTGCACATCAAACACAATGCCCTATATCATCTCATGTTATCTTACAACAATTTTGGCAAAGTAAATATTATTGTCCCTATTGTACAAATAAGAAAAGTGAGTATGAGAGAAGTTGAGTGATTGATATAGGTTCACAGAGCTACCAAGTAGCAGAGCCAGGACTTGAACCCACTCCTCTGATTCATATGTCCCTTCTCTAAAAGAATGTTGCTCAAAGTGTGGTTCATGAACAGGCAACACCGACATCACCTGGAAGCTTGTTTGAGATTCAAATGTCTTGAGACCAACCTCAGATGTAATGCATCAGAACCTAAAGTTTAACTAGACCCCCAGGCAATTCACTTGCTCATTAAAATTTGAAAGTCCCTGTTTTAAACCACTGTACCACACAACAGAGGTTCTTAGCTGAAAATTTCAAGTTCAGGAATAAATATCATAATAAAATTTTGAAATGTTTTACATCTTGATTTAGGTAGTGGTTATACAAGTATATACATATATAAAAATAATCAAGCTGTATTCTTTTGCTGGGTCATTTTATGCACTTTATTGTATATATGTCATATCTAGATTAAACTAATAGATCTATCAGAATATTTATTAATTCAACAATTCTTTCCAGAGTGTGTATGCTAACAAAGTCCTGTGCCAGACATTGAGGACCAAACGCTGGAGAGAGATTGAGATTGAGATTGAGATTGAGATTGAGATTGAGATTGAGATTGAGAAAGGATGCCTTTCCACATGGAATATTTTGTCAGGAAAGGTAGATAAATAACACACAAAATATCAGAAAACAAATTCATAATTATAATTGCAACAACTGCTATGCAAAGAAAGAACATGTATGTAGTCTGTAATAAGAAGGTTCAATTTAGATTGAGAGTCAGAAAAGGTCTTAGTGAAGAACTGAGATCTAAATAAGCAGGAATCATCTTGACAAACAGGCTAGGAAAGAATTTTTCATGCAGGAGTAGTGGCATATTGGCAGGTGCTGAGGTGGGAGAAGGTACGGGGCAGCTGAGCCCATATAAGAAGGCTGTAATATCTAGAGTATAGAGAGTAAAGAAGAAAATGGCAAGAGCTGATGTTAAAAATGTAGGCAGGGAACCAGCACAGGGAAAATGTTTAAAGGTCACTTTAAGGAGTTTGAGGACATTTTTATGAACTGTAGCCAGCACTAATGAAGAGTTCTAAAGCTAGAAAGCAAAGCATTATATGTTAAACGGGGTTTGTCCAGAAGGTATCCGGCCATGTAATATGAAAAATAGAGACATTTATCGAAGAAGATACCAGGAACATTGTACATAGGAATATGACACCTCAGTCTCCTTAAAAGTAGGCACCTTGGGACCTCACACAGGTCTCCCAATCTCTATCAATTGCCCCATTGTATTTTCCTGAATCTTATCAATGATCTGAAATTTCTTCCCTTTCAAAGGTGATTTTAGTTTTGGGAAAAGCCAGAAGTCATAGCACACTAAATCTGGGCTGTAAGGGGTGCTGGACCACCTGGGTGATCTGATATTTCACCAAAACATTCTGCACAAGATGTGATACATTAACAGGTGCACTGTCATGTTAAAACTGCCATTCACCAGCTGCCCATAGCTGTGGCCTTCTGAATCATCCAAATAGTCTCAATGGAGGCATGTTCAAGCTTAACACAAAATTTAATGCAGATCAGTTACTCTACTCTCTCAGTCATTTTTAATGCAATGACCACACAGCGCACATGCTCACTCAACAGCATCTACTGACCCCACTGACTGGTATAGTAAAGTTATCATTGTTCACACATGCACATTCCAGTTCATTCTCCTTGGCTGCCAGGTTATATTGATGTTGCACAAACCGTTTTGATTATATTAGGAATGGCTGGACTTTTTCTGTACAGACCTCGAATAATTTACAGGTTAAAAATTTACTCTCACCACTGTGTAAAGACTATTTTAAAGGAGAGATGAGAATAAAGTGGGAAGAGCAATTAAATAGCTATGCAGTATCCTAAGCAATGGTTGGTAGTGGTTTGTTTTATTTTTAATTGCAGTTCACATTCAATATTATTTTGTATTAGTTTCAGGTGTACAACATAGTGTTAGACAATTATATACTTTTTAAAATGTTCTCCTCAACATTTCCAGTACCCACCTGGCACCACACATAATTATTACAACATTATTGACTATATTCCCTATACTGTACTTTATATCCCCATGACTATTTTGTAACCACCAATTTGTGCTTCTTAATCCCTTCACCTTTTTTACCCAGTCTTCCAAAACCCCTCTTCTTTGGCAGCTATCAGTCTGTTCTCTGTATCTGAGTCTGTTTCTGTTTTGTTTATTTGTATTGTTCTTTAGATTCTACATATGGGTGAAATTACATGGTATTTGTCTTTCTCTGAATGACTTATTTCACTGAGTATAATACCCTCTAGGTCCATCTATGCTGTTATGTAAGGTAAGAGTTCATTCTTTTTATGGCTGAGTAATATTCCATTACACACACACACACTACTTTTTTATACACTCATCTATTGATGGGTGCTTTGGTTGCTTTCATATCTTGGTTATTATAAGTAACACTATAATGAACATGGGGGTGCATACATTCTTTTGAATTAGTGTTTTTGGTTTCTAATGTTCTTTGGTTTATCCAAAGATATATATACATACATATCACCATCCATCTGGAAGTGGAATTGCTGGGTCATAAGGCACTTCCATTTTTTATTTTTTGAGGACTCTCCATATTGTTTTCCATAGTGGCTGTGCTAATCTGGATTCCCTCCAAAAGTACAAGAGGGTTTCCTTTCCTGAACAACCCCAGGAGTGATTTGGATTAGTGTGTTTGATATGCAGATGAAGAAACATAGCCCTGGCCAGATAGCTCAGTTGGTTACAGCATCATCCCTATACGCCAAGGTTGTCCATTTGGTCTCTAGTCAGGACACATAAAGGAAGTAAACAATGAATGCATAAATAACTGAAGCAATAAACTGATGTTTCACCTTTCCACCTTCTAAAATCAATAAATTAAAAAAAGAAAAATGAGAAGTCTAGATAAATTCAAAATATATTTTGGAGGTATGCACAATAGCTCATGGTGATTAAATGTGGGTGGTATGGGAAACATAAATTCTAAAGACTCCTGAGTTTCTAGAGTTCATGGAGGTTGGTGAGAGGTAGAGACTGCATCAATTTATTTACATCTTTGGTTTCTTTGTCAGAGTTTTATAGTTTTCCACATATAGGTTCTGTACATATTTTGTTAAGTTTATATTCAAGTAATTTATTTTTGGTGCTATTATGAATGATATTGTATCTTTAATTTCCAATTCCAATTGTTCATTGCTGGTATATAGGAAAGAAATTAACTTTTTTTGTGTTAAACTTGGATCCCATCACATTGATAAAATTACTTATCAGTTGTCCAAGGGTTTTCTTGTTGTTTTTTTGAGATATGCTACATAAACAATTTGTCATCTGTGACAAAGACAATTTTTTGCTTCCTTCCTATTTGTTTTTTTAATTTTGGGGTCTATTGTGTAGGTAGGACTTTAAGTGTGATGTTGAATAAGAATGATGAGAAAAAACTCAAAAGAGTGGTTTTTATTATTTGTAGCTGGGAGATCCCAAATCACCTTTACATTTTAAAAGATGTCTTTTAAACATAATTTTTAAATAAAGGTTTTACAATTGTCAGTCACTCAAAATAACTATATCTTATTTCTTATATTTCTAATAAAATTCATTTGTGAAATAATTTTCTTTCCTTTTGTAAAATTGTTTTCTCTGATGGTGAACTTGTTGCTAGATGGCATATGTGTTACCAGTCCTGGAGATAAAAATAATAAAGAGATCAAGATACTTGTAGGCACCTGAATGTTTTAGGAGGAAACTAAAAACCAAAAAAGTGAAAACCTACCAAAAAAGTATGTTGGCCCACAGCTAAATGAAATGTAAAGCTATACAGCACACAGAATTCCACAGTCATTTTAAAAATTAAGTACTACATTCTGAATCTAGAAATAATATCAGTATATTGATTATAAATTATAATAAAAAATAATTGGGCATTCCACCTAAACTATGTGTAAGAAATAAACATCAATAAAAATATGGCAAAATATGAATTGGGAGAACCTTACATGATGGTTCCTTCCTTTTAGTCTGTAGCTTTATATAAAAAAAAGGATACAGCAGTTGCCATGGCAAATTTCTGGCTCTGTTGAATACTGAAACCTCGTATATGAGACTAGGATTTGATGAAACTATAATTTTGAAATGAGCAGGCATATTTTACATAGCCATTTACCTTATGCTGGTTTAGATACTAGAATGTACATCTGTTTTATTTAACACAAAACAGACATTTAAGTATAAGAAATAACTAAATATTCTTGAAATCATAGATAATTTTTAATATCATAAATCTAGAATTCTAATATTTTAGGGCATATAAATTATTGAGCAAGAAGTTAAAGAAATTATGCCCTTTTTCAGAGGCTTATTTTATAAGAAAAGCTATTATTTTAATAAAAATATAGTGCTTTCCCTGCATTTAAATTATAAAATATAGTTTCAAGTCTCTTTCACTTGCATAAGGCACATTGCAAATATATCCACAGCAATCTTACTGGTAAAACTTAAAGTTTTTAAGTATTTTGGTCATTGGAATTCATTTGTATTCATCTCAATATTTAGGAGTATAATAAATGCATGGTATTCATGTCTATGACATACACTCCATAAAAGTTTAATTGTCATTCTGCATTAATTAAGCCTGAATTAATGAACACTTTCAAAGTTTTGCAACAGTTGAATCACCAGTTCCCATCAAGCATGACTGAAGCAGAATTAGCTCATTCTGAATGCTAAAGCTATTCAAAAAAAAAGCAAGAAGATAGATATACAGAACATCAGTCAATTATAATATTGAGTAAGATGAGTGCATTGGCAGAAATGCCAAATTTCAGGAAGAATTTAAATCTAAGATTAATATTCTTTGCTTTTATTTCTATTGTAAACAGGCCAAATTTTTTTCTTTCACAATTTTCTTCATTATGTACCCAGTTTTAAACACTGTAATGTAAAACTTGCTTGCATTACACCATGTTGGGAGAGGTGTCTGCATTCAGGGCTGAATTTGAATTACTGACTAGTTTAGAGTGGTGAGTAGATGGAGTTGACATGATTCAGAACACACTACCCCTAAATATGGCAGCTTGCCATATTAGATATTTAAGCCAAAGGAATCTGAGAAATGGCATGTGCAGAAAAGACTTTCTGACCTTCCCCAGAAGTAGGTTATAAAGCCCTCTTGTGAAAGGTGCCCTTCCCTGTACTGGAGGGAGGGAACATCCATATCTCCAAGACACAGAGAAGTTGCAATGAGCAGGCTTTACTGTGCCCCATCAAATCCAGCATAAAACACTCCGCTATAAACACTTCTCAGGTTTTTCATTTCCTTATGAAGGCTCTCATCTCATATAAAATTTCTACTAAAGAAATCTGTATGATTTTTCTCTTGCTAATATGTCTTTTGTTATAGGGACCCTAGTTTAGAACTTAGAAGAGTAGATGAAACATATTTTTCCTCCTCTATAGGATCTAGGGTTAACTAATACTGTAATAGTAATACCCTTTCCCCATTTAATCCCAGTGCCCATCCTTAAAGGGTAACACAGTTCCTGTTTCCAAAAGCATCAACACTGAGATGTAAAGGGGTGCAGTGACTCATCCAAGTTGCCAATGGCCGAGCCAGGAAGCAGACATGAAATTTCTGACTCTAAATTCAATCCCCCTTTCCTCACTGGCTAAGGAATGCTGCCTCTGAATAACGTAGGAAGGATTACTGGAAATTGAAACCTTCTACGCAGCCTACTGTCTACATTAAAATGGCTTTATTATTCTAGTGCTTTCACTCAGAAAATTTCAGCATTCCAGGAAATGTTTATTTCAGAAGATAAAAGTTGCAAATTACTTTATGGGATAAATTCATTATTTTATTCAACAATTATAAATTGTTCATTTTAGGAGCTTCAAGTCCTTAATACAAAGCATTAAACAACAGTTTGAAACTCAACACTTTGAACCCTTCAACAAACTCCTCCTCTTTCTGTGTCTACCAATTCTAAACTGTTAATCATTATCTTTATCTGACCCTCTTCCAGCATGCCTCACCATACCTCTCTCCCACACTGATTTCCATTTTGTTTGAGAATCAAGCATCAGACTTTGAAATCTCAACACATATTACACATTGTTCTTCGCTGCTCTGATGCGCCACTAAAATTGTTCATGTATTGTCCTCCTTATCATGGGAGCAATAGACAACTATGTCCCATCTCTATGTTATTTTGGTGATATTTGGGGAAGCTAGCTTTTGACAGATAGAAGTTGGCCTACATTACACTGAAAGAAATCATGAGTTTATTTCAGACACATACTGAGTTTGTGTTGCAGATGCAACTTATAAACAGAAGTGGCTATTTGCCTTTGAATATGAATTCAAGAATCACACTCTCATAGATCTTCCTTTGATCACCTGCTCCAAATCTGGATTTATTATCTATAGAACCAGAAAACCCTGTGTATACTTCATCATATCATTTTACAGTGAATCTATGAACTGCATGTAGCATTTACAAAGCATATAAATAAAATAAAACTTTATGACCCCTACCCCAGTTTTGAACTGGAACATCCCCATCAGGTTCCCTGCAGGCTCCTGCCCATCTCATCCTACCACCTCCTGGCCGCTGGAGATACCACTCTCTTGTTTTGTGACTCAGAGCTATCCTGTAAAGATAAACTTTAAAATAATGTAATCATATATGTATGTCTACCTATGTAATAAGTTTTTAAATTCATTTTAAGCCTTTAGAAAATGAAATCACATGCTTTTCTGTAATCTCCCTCTTACACTGAATATGATTATTTCCAAGATGCTCCTCTGTTGGAGATAGCTAGAGTACTTTCGTGTATACAGCTGAATCCATAGCACTTTTATTATACACTTGTCAGAGGAAAAAAGTAATCATTAGGTCTGAAGTGATTGCTCTGGGAAGATGGAATTCTTAGGAAGAAAAGAACCTTCTTTTCTTTAGGATGACACCATGACTGACCTTTATTGATTGTGAAAGGCAAGCAAGCCCCCTGTGCAAGACCAGGGAAGGGAAGGCTGTGAGAAAGGAGCTGTACTGGCCTGCTTGGAACTGCAATGAGAGAAGGAGGGGTTGTGGGCAGACCATGGAAGGGGATAGCCCATGGAAGAGGGGAGATCCCCAGAAGTAAGTCAGCAGGCCGAGACCTATGGAGAAAGAGACCAATGAGTCAATGCCTGCAAAGCTCCAGTATCCCTTTTTTCCCCTTCTAGCTTTTTGTAGTTCTCCTCCACCTAAGACTTGCTTAAGTGTATTCCTAACAAGAGCCTGTGTTGTAGAGCTTCAGGATGTGAAATAGAACAGGCAGAAATCCTCTCGAGGACAAAGTTGTAGGGACAGTACAGCATCTTCAGAAAGGAACATGACGTCATTAACACTAGGTAGGAATTTGGAGCAAGTGTTATCCGATATATGAAAGAGCCCTGGCCTTGCACAAAAGTGGGGGATGCAGGAATCACCAAACTTTCTACCATATGTGGGATGAGGGCCAAAGCCATATTGTCTAGAGATTACAAAACAGTGTGAGTGAGACCCCAACGTGCAATTCATTACATAAGGAATTGAAATTACCAGGTTTTCTGTCTTTCCAAAAGAACTCTAAGGACTGGTTTATGCTTTCTCCCACTTTATGTCTCTGTGTTGATATATCAAGAACAAATCAATAATTGAAATAAATAAATAAATAAATAAATAACCTTTGGAAGAGAAACAAAACCTCCAGAAAGATCAAAACTGAAGACACAGAAACAGAGGTCATCTATCTGGAATTTAAAATGAATTTCAGATAAAAGAGAAAAGACCACGTAGAGAGAAGAAGAAGGAGGTCTTCAGGCTGGGAATACACCTATTGGGTTAGGAGGTGAAAGGTGCCATGCCCTGCAGTCTGCATACAGAATCCACTGGTTCTGCTGATTTCACTGCCAGGCTGATGCGTGCCCTAACCTCCGACTCATGGAAACTCTTTGCATTAAGAGTATTCTCTTTAGAAAGAATTTTTTTGGTTGTCATAGTAAGACAGAGAAGAAATCTGAATACAAGTGGAACTTGTAACCATGGATTATAACTATCCATTATAATCTTGGTGCCTCTATTTAATCTTTCTGAGGCTGAATATGCAGGTACCAGTCCCAAATAACATTTGAGTTTCCTTGAAGAGTTTGGATTTTGTTTCTGTAGGTCTTCCTCCCCTATTTACTTTGATTCCTGAAAGAGGATTTATGATACAATCTCTGAGACCATTCTACCCGGCCAGTGTCCAATTCAAAAAGGAATATTCAAAGTTAAAAATATATTAGAGGAATAATTATACATTGCTAGAGAATAAAATAGCTGCTCTCGGATCTCTGAAGAAACAAACATGCATGTCCTACAGGACAAAACAATCAGAGCGTTCCCTACACAACTTTCAATCATGCTTGGCACAGAAGAAACCTAGGGTCCTGCTCTGGAAGTGGGGACCCTGGAAACTTGCTAGATCTACAGCCTCCTAGATTCATCTGAGACCTGTGTAACCAGAATCTTCATCTGTGTGAAATTCCCAGACGATCAGTGTGCACAGAAATTTCAACGATCATTATTCCAGAGTATTAAAGATTAACTTTAGGGCCCACCTTGGGGACAGTTAATACTTCAGAAACAGACATGCCCAACCCCCAAGGCCGAGGCTCGTAATAGGCGCCCGGCCACGATGGTAGTTCACCTGAGGTCCACCTCCTGACCCTTACCCTGCCTGAGCTCCACCTCCTACCCTCCCTCCCCCATCCATGGAAAAACATATCCCTGGTGCCAAAAAGGTTGAGGAATGTTCTTCTGAAAGACCTAAGAAAAGGGGTAAATCTTCTGATCTTGTCCCACCTCTTCACTGGAGCAGTATAGCTTTGGTCTGATATTTTTAAATATTAAGGGCTCATGTTAAACTTTAAATATGTAATCTCCTGCTTAAGGTTTGAAAACCATCACACAGTATAGCAAACAGAACTATGCTGAGTCCAACAATACCCCTAGAGCAGAGGTGTCAAACTCATTTTCACCGGGGGCCACAGCAGCCTTGTGGTTGCCTTCAAAGGGCCAAATGTAATTTCAACTCTTTAACAGTTAAGGAGTAGTTACATGTATACAGTACTAAAATTATTTAGGCCCTTTGAAGGCAACTACAAGACTGATGTGGCCCCCAGTGAAAACGAGTTTGACACCCCAGCCCTAGAGTGTGTTCTACCTATAGGCTGGAGTTCCTGTTTTGTCTGGAGCCTTAATACTTAGTATCTTATACTGTTTTTAAAATGCATATAGATACCATTAAAGTTAGTGAAGCATAGATTTGTTTAAAAGTAGAGGTTAAGGAGCTAATAAAATTTGATAATCGTCACCAAGTGGGAAAACAGAGAAGCGAGAATACTGATTCAAATCTAAATCATAGAAACTGGAGGAAGAATGGTTTTTCACTTGTGGATGGTCAGCAGCAGTCAATATTCAGAGAAGAAAAAACAGGGAAGGAAAAAAAAACGTGTTCTAGGAAATGGGGCCATGTCACTTTCACTCACTTCTTTAGCTGTCACAGGAAGCAGTTTGGTGGGTTATGTCAGTTTATAGCCATAATAATGTTCTGAGCCAAACCAGCTGCCTTGCTCGGCCTGTTGCTGTGACCTCAAATGCAACAGATGAGGACTGAGAAAGGAACATTGGATTTGGCAATTAGGTCGATATTGGTAACCGTGGAGAGAGCAGCTTTAAATGAGTCATAAAGACGAACAGCAAACTGCTAGGGGTTGAGAAAGAAAAGTTAGCAGGATGGCCAATTTAGATACTCTTTCAAGCAAAAGAGAATTGTGCTAAGAGAGAGGGGGGAAACAGTAATTTGGAGAGATACTATCTTTGAGGATAAAAATTTTTTAAGGTGATGGAAAGCTTAGTAAATTTGTAAATTGAGGAAAACAAAAACAATAGAGAGAAAAACTGAAAAGAAAAAATGAGGGCAGTGTGTAATGGAAGTAGTTCACCCAGGACCTTCAATGACATAGGTGGAAATTCAGATGAGGTCATTTCTGCTCTATTTATGCCAACTCTTCTATTATGATTTTTTCACACATAGTGAAGTTGAAAGAACGTGTCAGTGAATATCTGTATACCCACCGCTATATTCTACCATAACATTGTTTTCTATTTGTTTCATTATATACCCATCTATTTATTTTCCCCATCCTTTATTTATGATGCATTTCAAAGTAAGTTTCTTTTCACCAAAAACTGTATCATGAATTTTACTAATTAAAGTTAAATATTTGTTTACAAGATTGTTTCTTTTGAGGTAAAATTTATACAGTGAAATACAAAATACCATATGTACATTTTCTGAATTTTGAAAAATGTACATCAATATAACTCAAACACCCAGTGAGGTTCAGACCCATCTTGTCACTCCAGGGAGTTCCTCCATGTCCACTCCCAGTGAACCCTCACACTGACATTTTCAGAGTCCACTGTGGTTGTGATGTTCTAGAGTTCCATGTAGATTACAGTTTCCTATTCTAGAATGTCACATAAATGGAAAAGTACAGTACTGATTGATTTATATAAGGCTTCCTTGACTCAGCATATTGTTTTTGAGGCTCATTAATATTGCTGAGTGGATCAATAGTCATTCCTCTTCATCACCATGCTGAGTAGTATCCCATTGCTTAGTCATTCTCCCGGTGGTGGACCCTGGTACAACTAAAGATGCCAGCAACATCTCTGTGCAAGTCTTTTCAGGGACATATATTTTCATGTACCCTGGGTAAACATTTGATAGCAGAATTGATGTGTTTTAGGATAGTTTTATATTCAAGGACACTAGCATACCCTTTCCCAAAGTAATAGTACCATTTCACACTCTCATCAACAATGTATGAGAGTTCTACTGCCTCCAAATCTTCCCCAATATTAATACTTTAGTCTTGCCATTCTGCTGAGTGTATAGTAGTATCCCATTGTGCAGGCAATCTTTAGGTTCATTTTATTTTTGTATCAGAAGGTAATCTCCCATAGCACTCATATAAAATTTAATATTATAACACTTTACAGAAGATTGCAAATGCTAGTTTATGCATTTGTCTCCTCCCCTACAGCAAACACCTTACAGACAGGGACCATGCAGCACTATCATTTTTTTTTAATTTTTGCACTAGCATTTAGCCCAGTGACTATGTTCAATAAATGCTTGTTTAATTTAATTGGATCAAATGTATTCCCATTGGCAATTCTATCATGGGAGAAGTCATCATGGAAGCTTCTCTTTCCCCTTCGTTTCATTTTTAGGGGATCAGCGGCCAGTGGCACTGTGAGTGCAGAGAGGAGTGACAGTCACAGTAGGAAAAACAGCATGGTATGTTCCCACTGCAGCAGATACGGGGCCGGCAGTCTACCCTGTCTAATATCTAGATGTACATTTCACAGAAAAATGCTGCATATGAGATGAAAGTTTCAAGTTGCTTTTTATCAATAATATTTTAGTTACCTATATTTTGCTAATAGATACTACAGTCAACTAAATGTGGACAATAACCAGAAACTAAAACACAACTTCCAGGAAATAACAAATTTTATTTCTTTAACAACAGCATGAAGCTGAAGGCTAATCACTGTTTAATTTCCATGCAGTAATGCCCAAGAAATGTACTAAAATTCTTGAAGATATTATTGCTCTAGTGACATATCAAACACACACACGTGCATGTGGTAAATCAACACAGCTTTGGCTCAGATGCATTCTAAAAAACTCATATTCCATAATCATGAATTCATTCATACAGGACCAAAGCATGTTTGTCAATTCATTTTTAAGAGCACTTGTATGAATAACAAACTTCATGAAAGGTATAAAGATGATAATTGCAGAATGGTTTGTGAAATTATAGTAAACCAAGAAATTTTTTGTTATGACAATTAAATGCATTGTACGTCAGAAACATTTTCAAGGAAAAGTTTATTACTGGCATTACCTCTAAACACTTCTAGACTATTTTATTCTAGAATACTATTTTTCAAGCACTTACTAGATTCTAGCATATAGCCATGTACCCAGATCTTACTTACTACACATGCCACTCAGAATATCTTGTCTGAGAAAGAGAAACTCTGCCTATCAGAGTGTATTTGATGTTTCTTCTCATTCCTCTGCTAAGACCCAAAAGATGACACTCTCATTATGACAGGAAAAATGTGAGAGAAAAAAAAATGTTGGATGCCTATTGTGGAAGGGTCAGCTGCTTGTTCACAAATATCTTTTCTTTCTGGAAAGGCTTGTAGGAGACTGTGATGCGACATGGGCTCTATTTTGTAGCCCTCTTTGCAACCAAGAATCACCATATATCTATTCTCCAGAGAGGAATGTGGACAGAGCTGATGTGTGCCAGCTCCAGGCCAACACTTTTGAAATGAAAGTGAGGCTTCTCCATTGTCTTCCTTTCCTTAGACCAGAATGTAGGGGATTCCAAGGCTCTGGGAGGGTGGAGCTAGTGGAAGAAGCAAAGGTCTTAAATCATGCGTAAAGCAAAGTGGCCTCCTCACTAAAAATACTTGCATTGGACTGTTACATGAGTGAGAATGTTTATTAGTTAAGCTACTGAAGTTTATCGTTTATAAAGCCAAGACCCGGTGAACTCAATGACTCCAATAACTTGACCAAGTTCATGTAACTAGAAAAAAAAATAAGGTTTTTAAGCCAGGTTTGCCTGGTTCCAAAATCTAGACTCTACCAATCTCCCCATATATCCATGTAAGTCATAACATAAACTTTTCATGTTATGTAAACTTTTTTTTTTACTTTAAAGTAAGGAGCTTTAGAAATGAATTAAGTCTAATTTTATGAAAGAAAGTTGTGGCAAATGATTTAAGCTCAGGTCACATAGGTCTTTAAGGAACAAATTTCAGAAATGCTCCCATATTCTTTTCACCACACCATAATATAGAAGTGAGAAATATTTATTAAAAGAGTGCTTAACTCATAACATATATCAATTAATATAAGGAAGTAATCCTCATTGTATTTAGAAGTCATTCCTCAAATTATTACCAAATGTTTGCCCTTGTTTTCCCATCTAGAACAAGAGGAGTTGTGCACGGTACTTTCTCCTCTTGTCATTTCGTGAGTCTACTGTCCTGAATATTTGCAACCCTCTACTTGTTTGAACCAGTTACTTTTTTACATTATGTTTCCATAATCTCATGCATAAAATACTGTTAGAGTTAGAAGCAAATATTTTTTTAACATAGAATCATAAATTTTAGGAACTAGAAACAATTTTAGAATTCTTATAGTATAAACTTCTTATTTTAAAGATAAGGAAACAGCCTTGGGGAATTGAAATAATTTTCCCAAGTGTGCAAAACTAATTATTAACAGAGCTAAAGCTATATCACAAATATCTGCTTTTTAACCCACTTCATATTTTCAAGTGAAAAATAAAATGCTAATTTTAGACCTTTTTGATAACATATGTACACTGAAGTCAAAATCAAAAAATCATAAAAATTAGGAAAAATAGTAGGGAAGTGCCTGCTAATTTGGATACTCTTTACAATAAGAAGAAAGTCATACAAAGTGTGAACTAGTTCCATTACTAACTTCCCGAATAAGAACTACCTTTACTATTTTTTATGACTCTGTTGAGGTTATACTCTTTTCAGAACTACTAAAAAAAAGGCTGTGTTCTAGCTACAAGAAATATAAGCCTCATTATTTTTGTTTTTCTTAACACAATTGCCATGAAGTATCATCAAAACATGCTTGTGTCAGAAAAAAACAAAACCTCCCATAGGACTTTTGCTCATTGGGCCATCACACAAAAAAGTGAGGAATCTGTGTACAACATGTGTTTCCAATTTCGGTTTAAGAAACCAGGATGTGAAGTCATAAACCATTAGTCTCTGTAAGCTTCTCGCTGGATGAGCACCAGCATGGCAAGTGCTGGAGTGCTCAATTAGCCCACAGCCTCGGCTGCTCAGCATCCAGATCGGTTACACAACAGTGGGTGTTTGATGGGCAAAGTCTTCCCAGGGGCTTCTGAAAACTCCATTGCTAAACTGCCAACAGTAGAAGAAAAGCATGTATTGGTGTTCCAGACTGGAAATGAGCAGTTATTTTTATATTCTTATTGAAAGCCTGACAAACATAATGAAACAGAGACAGCCATGAGATTTCTATGATTGGGCATGGAAAACTGGAACAGGAGAAATGAGAAATATTTCAAGGCAACAAGGAGCGTATAAACCATAAAATTGACTGCTGGCGCAATTGGACATGAGTAAACTATAAAACCAACCACTGGCACAATTGGGCGTATCTTTTTTTCAGCTCACTGAATTTGGTGGACCTAAAAGCATGTATTGAAGGGCACTGTTTTATTGTTTTAAGTAAACAGAGAAATTAAGTACAAAAAGATGTCATAGTGAATGCAGTTAATACTATAAAGAGTTCAGTTAAACTGTGAAGGAGCATTATCAATGAAACCAAGCTCTAACGTTATAAAGCCATAATTTGGTAATTTAATGGGGGCCAACATATCCAAAATGCCAGGATCAAATCATTTTATTGTGTTCTATGCTGAAAAGGGTCAGGATCCATTATCTAATTTTACTTTTCTTTGCACTGTGTTTATGAAAAATAAACGTACTTTTTAGTCATAGTTTAAGGCAGATACTTTCAACTTGAACCTCAGAGAGCAGCTAGCTGCACCACCATCCCAAAAGCACAGGCCTGAGTAAATCATATGAAGAATGTGCAGTAGCTACTGGTTTGGGAGAGTCCATCAGAAAAGCTTGCCTTATTTTATTCTCTCATTTTTAGTTACCTGATTTCAGGTAGGCTGTTCAACTATCCTGCTACTCCATATCTCTACCACGCAACACTCTTAATGCCTCCTTAGTACAGCTGTTTATCCTAAGTAGTATAAAGTCTACAGTTTCCAAGGTCCAAATATCTACTTTCACAGATACCTCTCATCTAATATGTTACTTTGCTTAAATTATATATGGTAGCCTTATTTTTCAGGGATGGGGGTGCTGAACTTGAATGGCAGAAAAATCTGAAACTTCAAGACCACCAGGGTATGTAGACACTTGAGCGCTTTGCCAGTGACTATAAAAGAAGCAGATGTAAGGGTTTCTGAAACTTTAGGAACAATAACTTGCCTATAAACTCAGCAATGAAAAGTTGTCTACCCAGATGGTTGGCTCCCAATGGCCATTCAACACTTTAAGTCATTTTTGGCTAACTACATGATCATAGAATACGCCTGACTAATAGGCCCAGATTCTGACAGTGAGTAGGGGTGGCGAAGGGGTAGCACTTGCAAATTATCATGAAGCTCCAGCTTCCATTAATTAGACATTTAGCCTTTTGAAATAAAGACCAAAAAAAATCTCTGGTCTCCTCAGCTGTTCTACAGAAGGCACCCACTAAAAGAAAAAATGAAAACAAAATGATAGAAAAAATATCCAATACATTAGCGTGATCATGAAATAATGTTACAGGAATTGGACACTTTATAAGTAAAATTATCCTTATGGGATATGATTCTATGAAGGTGAGAATAGAAAGTGACTTGCTAGTACAACAGGATGCTTACTTCCATCCGAGCATCACGGATTATTTTGATGCACCATGATTCTGCAACACAGATGTTAGGCAAATTGTGCCTTTCGATCTGGCCCAAGCCTTCCTTCCTAAGTTCCATGGAAATGTGGACTGGTTTTCCATTCCAAATTGGCTAGAGTACAGCAGAGAGGGTTCTGAAGGAGGCATCTTTGTATGAAGAGTGTCTCTCACGATTTAATTTCCATAGCAATTTAAGGAAATGATGTGGGAGCAGGGACAGGCAGCAAGTTGGTAGAAAAAATGCTCGGATTTGACAGTGTGTGCGAAAGCTGAAAGTACACAGTTTTGTGTGCATGAATTAACCTCAACACCTTTCCAAAATGGCCTCTTTATTCAGCAAAAATTTTCTCAACATCCATGAATAGTTATTTTGAAACTGAGTGGCATGATTACAAGTCAGAAAATGCCACAGGGCAGAGCAATGTATATTTTTCAAACCCAATCTGAAGTTCCTTGTAACCTCAAGTGAGGTGATTTTAAAATGTATACTGACATCTCTCAAAGATTATAAATTTGTGGTTACTTCAGTCTTCTGTTTCATTAGAAATCCAAGGTGACAACAGACAAAATAATATTAGACTATGGCTATACACTAAGATATAATTTTTTACACTAAAACACAAAATTCCAAAGTTTAAAAAATGGTGCCCTGGCTGGCATAGCTCAGTGGATTGAGCGCAGGCTGCAAACCAAAGCATCGCAGGTTCAATTCCCAGTCAGGGCACATGCCTGGCTTGCAGGCCATAACCCCCAGCAACTGCACATTGATGTTTCTCTCTCTCTCTCTCTATCTCCCTCCCTTCCCTCTCTAAAAATAAATAAATAAGATCTTTAACAAAAAAAAGAAAAAATGGTAAGAATTTAGTTGTTAGAATTCTTTCAGCCTTCTATAACATAGGCTGTGTCTATAAACATGGTTCCATGTGTTATAAAGGAAATATAAAAATATTTTAGCTAATGAGGCTGGGTGAAGACATGACCAAAGCATTACCTTCAAAGGCAAACACATAGGGGTATTGATCCCAGCTCTGCCACTCATCAACAATGAAAACTGGGTGAATCACTTAACCTTCTGGGATTTTATTTTCTCATGTATAACAGCAATAATAATACCATTTTATAGGATTGCCATGAAAATCAGTATCAACATGGATAAGGCTTCTCTCACAGGACTGCATTGTAAAATACACTTGATAAATGCTTTTTATTATTGACTATTGTCCATAAAGAACAATATACTTTGCTTCATTCTGCCTGCTTTGTACAACTTGAAAAAACTTATAATGAATTAAGTAGATCGATTGTGATTCCTTTTTCCTATCATTAAAAAATTTTGAGACAAGTTTACGTGAAACACTGTTGACAAAATTACAATTTTTATTTTTATAATAAAACATATATGCTGACTCACTAACTTTTTGTGTGCTATAATACAAGCTGAGTCCTTCTGAGAATAATAGCTCAAAACTTAAATTCAAAATAAGATAGGTAAAAAGATATTATGTACATTATTAAATACGGATTGATAGAATGAGCCAAAGACTTTTAAGCAGATTCTAGAGAACAGGCTTTAAGAAAATAAAATTTTGTTCTGGTCTGTGTGGCTCAGTGGATTGAGTGCCAGCCTGCAAACCAAAGGGCTGCTGGTTTGACCCCCAGTGGGAGCACATGCCTGGGTTATAGTCCCGGTCCCAAGTTGTGGGCATGTCATAGGCAATTGATCAATGTATCTTTCACACATGGATGTTTCTGTCTCACTCTTTCTCTCCCCCTTCCTTTCTCTAAAAATGAATGAATAAAATCCTTTTTAAAAAGCAAATGAAATTTTAGGTGGCATGACATGATGTTTATTTTTTAGGGAAAAAGATAAAGCTCAGTTTGGCTGACTGTACTCCTCTGGTTTAAATGGTTGTAGGGTTCTCCACAGCATGTTGAAAATGTCCAAATTCTTACCTGGACATTCAAATCTGCCCATAGCTTTGTCCCAGTGGGTTTCCTAACTATATTCTCCACAGGCTTTTCACATAGAACAACATCACTCAAAATGAGCTTCTCACTTTATGCATATCTTAATTTACACCTCTGCAGCTGTGATCATTGTATTTAATTTTTCAAGAGTCTTATTTTTCATTATTACATCATATCCACATGTCTGAATCTTAAAATATCAATGCAAATATCACCTTCCCTCAAACCCATTCTAAATTCACATCTTTTCTGTGAACTCTTCTAGAAATTCCCCGTATTTCCCTTTTGATGGGTTATGATTAGAGATTATATCTCTTTCCTTGTGTTATTTCTGTTTATTTATATGTCTTTCTAGTAAATTACTCTTTTAGAGGACACATAAAATTATGTCACTTTATGTGAAGAGGCAGTGAAATACAGTTAAAGGTACAAATCTTAGAGAAGGAACTTCCTGACTTAGATCCCTGTCATTTCATTGGCCACTATGTGACCTTGAGAAAATTACATCTTCTCTCTTAGCCTCAACCTTTTTTACATAAAAAGATGAAAAATAAAAAGTGAATTAATAAATATATACTTTCTTGATATGAAAGTGGCAATGGTAAGAAAAAGAAATAAGACAATCCTTCTGCAAGGTGTGAAACTGATTTTCTAGTTAGCAAAACCATCAAAGAACTATGTCTTATTTCCGGAAGTTTCCCAAATATCCTTGTCAGAAAATCAAAGTGAAAGCCAAAAATAGCTTACACTAACAAACAGGACATCTTAGCTGCAGTGGCCCTAGTTTTACTACTTGATGGCTATGTGACCTCAGACAAATTATTGACCATTCAGGCCCTCATCTCTCTCCCCCAGATGAAGAGAGGAACAAGAAGTATTAAGTTCTTACAGTTTTCCTCCCCCCACAATGCACCCTGTGGAACTAGGAATAGTCCAGTTCAAACTGTAAGAACCAAGAAGCAAACAGAAGTGCCCAAAGACCTTTCAAAGTTAGACAACTTCAGGGTAGACCATTCTGTGAAGCAGGGAATCAAAAGCCTACATGTCATTTCTACAACAAAGCCTTCCTTATAACCACCACCTGGCCCATGGGAATTTCCTCTAAGAGGCAGCATTTTTTTGTCGTTCTCATGTCCACTTATTACCTTGTATTCTCATTATCTATCCAATATATCTGTCTCCTCTCACAGATTATAGAGTCATTGAAGGTATGGGTCATAGGTATTGTTATTTTCATTACCACGTAGAGTTCCTGGCTCAGTAAATATTTTATTACAAATGAACGAATAAGTGAATGAACAAATGAATAAACAAATGAGTGAGTAAAAATTAGAATAAATGCAAAAGTAATTAGAATCAAAAGAAAACATAATTTAATGTATATATAATTCCAACAACATTAACCTAGTTATTTAATTTATTAATATGTAGCCTTTTGTTCTATCTGAATGGTGGGAATTACTATGCCCAAATTAGTTTAGTTTTGAATTTTCCTGTTTTGTTTTCAGGGAGCTGTGAGATTAAAATATATATGTTGTATATATATATTATGTGTGTGTGTGTATATATATACATGCATATCTATATATATAAGCTTCTAATGCACTGTCTACTTGCTCTTTCCCAGTGGCAAGACATAATTTAATTTTTAGTCTTTTGCAATAATGAACATTGATTTTTCTATTTAAGAAAGTGTTTTGCATATCATACCACTTAAAAAGCCTTGTTAATGGCTTCTCATCAGTATAAATTACAAATTACTTCCCAACAACACTGGAAGGAATTGTTTTAGTATATTTGGATAGGAAGGTGACAGCTGCTTAACTGTAGGTGACTCAATGTCAAATACTAATATCAATTCATTTTTAAAATGCCAAATTGTGCACAGCCAGCTCCTTTCTGGTAACTAGATACTGCCAGGCAAAAATCAGTAAATTAGTAGATGCTGTGTGTTGAAATTTTATTTCCAAGATGTCACTCATTTTAATGAACTGATGAAGACTACTATCAACTAACATTTATTTATTTATTTATTTATTTATTTATTTATTTATTTATTTATTTATTTTAAAGAGTTTATTTATTTTTAGAGAGAGGGGAAGGGAAGGAGAAAGAGAAGAAGAGAAACATCAGTGTGTGGTTGCCTCTGGAGCACCTTCTATTGGTGACTGAGCCCACAACCCAGGCATGTGCCCTAACTGGGAACCTAACCACAACCTTTTGGTTCACAGGCCCACACACACTCCACTTAGCTACACAGCCAGGACTCAACTAACATTTATTAAAGTAGTTATAAAAGTACTTAGTCTTGGGAATAAAAACACAAATAAAAGCAAAACTTTACCTATCTACACAACAATTTGGATGTTCACACAGTTCTTAATAAAGGCACTTTGAGAACCTAATCATTGTTAAAATTAAACTGAAAAAAAAATTGGTTATGCCACTTTAAAAATACATATTGCCTCTATGTTTACTTTGTGCCAGGCAGTATTCTAGTCATCTTATGTGTGTTGTCATTTAATTCTTACAACCACCTATGGAATAGGTATTATGACCATTCTAAAGATAAGGAAACCAACATGCAGAGGATAATTTCTTGCATGAAGCCACGTGACTAAGCAATTGGGGAGCTATCAATAATAGCCATTAACTGATATTTGTTGAAAAAATAAATATATTTTCATCACCAGCGTAGTCATCTGTGCTATATATTAGTACTCCCTTAGGAAAGATCTCCTCTTCCTGCTATATGCCTATACCGCTCAGCTCCCCACGGGCCTATCAAAACCTGCTCAAACTTTCTTTATCTGGACAATAAATTTCTACAGGGACCTTGATTGAGATATTTGCATTATCAAAAAAAGTAAAAGTGTTTGCCTGTATCAGTTTAGTTTTAAATATTAACAGATGAGGTAGGGAAGAGCACCCGTGGTTGTCCATGGGAAAGGACCATTTCCAGGCCATCTGAAATTACATGCCCAATTGGCCTCCCCCTTGGCCTTGGCATTCAGTTGGCCTAGCACTTCAGGTGTTCCTGTGTCACACTCTACAATAGGGAAATGATATTATAATCAAAGACACTATCTACTTGTTAAGAGATCATTGTGACAATAATCAGTTGCATTGCTCATGTAACACCTCTGATAAGCCCAAGAGGATGCACAAGGCCATAGGGATATACACAAAGAGGACTCCTGATCCGGAGTATACAAAATTAATAACAAAAGCCTCTTCTGGAGGTGTGAACACTCAGTGCAGACCACATGCCTGGCATTTTCCTCCAAACAACCTTAAACCTTAAAGGTTTAATTAATTTAAGTAACAACCCACAGCTAGTTTTAAGTGGCATTTAAACACAAGTCTATCTGACTCTAATACCTATGGGAACCCAGGCTTTTTGATGTCTTTCTCTAAACAAGTTTCCCTACCTTCGATACACACCAAGATACAGTCATCCAGATCCAGGTGAATTAAAATTGCATAATTAGTACAACTCTGACATATTCAGTAAGTTACATGATATTGTGCAGCTGTATTTGGGTCTAAAAAATAATGAAAACATTTCCTATGCTGGCACTAAATACTTCATTTGTTCCATTTCACTTTAGTGGTGCTTTCAAAGTTCTCTTGAAATTTGGGGCACTCGCTTGAAACTGATTTGATTATGGGATACATGGTTAATTGGTTTTTGCATTTGAATTAATTGCATAAATATTCAAGGAACTTTTAAAAAGGATTGAGCTCAGTGAAAATTGATGCCATGGGAGACATCACAATTTTTCATATGAATTGTATTATTGTATTTCTAAGGAGAGTTTCCTTCCTTCAGAACTTTTGGATATGCAAGCCTGTAACAAAATCTGCTTCTTACTGTGGCTCTCAGCCAGGTAAAGTTCTATCATATGTTCTGAGGCAAATGTCTCTTTGTAGATTCATTGATTGCAATCATCAGTAGTTTGCTGAAAACTGGAAAGAAGTAGCTATGAAATAGCAGATGCTTGTTTTATCTTTCCTCAAGCAGACAATGTTGTAGCTACAATCCTCCTTGAAATAACTATGATACCATGCTATAATCACAGCTTATGCAAATATAATACCATACATTTGTAGAGTGCTCCTCAAGAGATTTTTATAAAAGTAATTCACTTGATTTTTAACAACACACCTGACTTAAACATGACAGGTATTATAATGTCCATTTTTCAGATGAAGACATTGAGGTTTATAAAGGCTGGATAATTTACTCATGATTACAAAACTAGTAAATGATGAACATACTTATTAGATAATAGATTGTGGATGCAGGCATTTAACAATCATCATTTTAAGTATTCATGGGTCCTCAAGAAACCAGATTATACAAATTATGAAATTTTGGGTTAAAATGCCAAAAAGTGTGTGTGCTAAAATATGTTTATGTGTTGTCTGTTACTAGTGAGTGAATCTAGGTATGGCCCAGCAGCTACCCCTGAACTTAACATTTTATTCTTGAGACTTCCAGTCAAGATGGAGGTGTAGGTAGGCACACTTAGCCTTGTCATGCAACCACAAAAAGAATTACAATTAAATGTCAAAACAAATAACACCCAGAACAGTCAGAAAATCAAATTGTATGGAAGTCCGGTAATCAAGGATTTAAAGAAACCACATTCATCTAGACAGGTAGGAGGGGCAGAGATGTGCAGACGGGGCAGAAAGACAAGAAGATGTGGTGTAGCAAGGAGAGGTTGTGGCAGTGGCAGAATGGGTATGGGATATCCTACATTCACTGTGGTGAATAGAAATCAGGAGGACACCTTTGGAGCCAGCCATCCCAGCCCCAGGCCAGACCACACAGTACAGGATTTTAGCACTGGGAAGAAAAATCCCCATAACTTCTGGCTGCAAAAATCAGTGGGGGTTGGGGAGACAGCAGAAACTGCCAGATTTTGAGGAAGCTCTGCTTGATGGGCCTGCATAATCTGAAAATGTATGCAAACCCACCAACTCTGGAATTCAACACCAAGGTAATAATTGGAAGGGTGCCAGTTGCTTATGAGGAATGGGTGAGGTGATTAGAAATGACACAGGGGCTGGGAAAACCCCTAGAAGCCAGGCAGCAGCACAGTCCTCTCTCCAAGCTCTCCCCCCACACAAAGCCATGAAGTGGTGAAGTGGGTTGTGCCACCGTGGTAGTTACCTAAGGCTCCACCCTACACAATTTACAGGTGCCTTTTATAAGGAGTCAAAGCAGCTCCACCTAACACACAGAAATAGACACAGGGAGGTTGCCAAATTGAGGAGACAACAAAATATGGCCCAAATGAAAGAACAGACCAAAATTCCAGAAAAAGAACTAAGCAAAACAGAGATAGCCAACCTATCAGATACAGAGTTCAAAAAACTGATGATCAGGATGCTCAAAGAGCTCACTGAGTACAGTAACAATATAAAGGAAGAAATGAAGTATACACAAACTGAAATAAAAATCTACAGGGAGCCAACAATGAATGGAAGGAAGCCAAGATTCAACTCAACAATTTGGAACATGAAGAAATAAACATTCAACCAGAACAGAAAGAAGAAACAAGAATTCCAAAAAATGAGGATAGTATAAGAATACTCGAAGATATCTCCAAATGTTCCAAAATCTGAATCACAGAGATGCCAGAAGGAGAATAGGAAGAGCAAGAAATTGAAAACTTAGTTGAAAAAATAATGAAAGAAAACTTCCTTAATTTGCCAAAGGATATAGACATACAAGTCCAGGAAGCACAGAGTCCCAAAGAAGTTGGACTTGAAGAGGACCACACGAAGACACATCATAATTAAAATGCCAAAAATTAAAAAGAGAGAATTTTAAAAGCAGCAAGAAAAAAGCAGAGAGTTATCTACAAAGGAGTTCCCATAAGACTATCAGCTGATTTCTCAAAAAAAATTTTCCAGGCAGGAAGGGACTGGCAAGAAGTATTCAAAGTGATGAAAAGCAAGGACCTACAACCAAGATTACTCTATCCAGCAAAGCTGTCATTTAGGATGAAAGGGCAGATAAAGTGCTTCCCAGACAATGCAAAGCTAAAAGAGTTCATAATCACCAAGACATTATTACATGAAATGTTAAAGGGACTTATTTAACAAAAGAAGATAAAAACTATGAACATTAAAAAGACAACAAATTCACAACTATCAACAACTGAATCTTAAAAAAAACTAAGCAAACAATCAGAACAAGAACAGAATCATAGATATGGAGATCATTTGGAGGGTTATCATCTAGGAAGGGAAGGGGAAGAATGGGGGAAAAGGTGCAGCAACTGAAAAGCATAATTGGTGGATACAAAATAGACAGGGGATGTTAAGAATAGTGTAGGAAATGGAGAAGCCAAAGAACTTATATGTGTGACCCATGGACATGAACTAAGGAGGCGGGGATTTGCTGGAGGGAAGGGGGTTACCAGGCAGAGCAGGGCAAAGGAAGAAAAATTGGGACAACTGTAATAACATAATCAATACGATATACTTAAAAACATTTTTCTTTATTACTTATTGCCAATTTCATAATAATCTGAATAAATCAAATACATACTATGGGTCATTCATTTATTAATCCAAAAAAATAGCTATTAAATGACTCTGTGACTCATGGGATGTGAGAGATATAGTGATGAGCACTACTGATTCAGTCCTTGAATTAATGGGGCCTTCAGCTATGAAACAGCTATTAGGCAAGAAATTAGTGCCAAACCATGATAAGAATTAGATGATTTTTAGGGAGCTGTATGATCTAACCTAAGTGTTGGCTAGGAAATTACTCCCTGAAAAAGCTGAGATATGGAGAATGAAAAGGAGCTGAGCGGTTTGAAGGGGGAGGGCAAAAATCACATGATTTATTTTTTACTCTACTTCTTTTTGTAAAATAATGTTGTTTATAAACTGAAGACTTTGTGATGGTTTCAGGATGTGCCATTGTGAATGTCTAGGGTAGATGCTACCCTTAGCTGTTTTTTAATACTTAACTTGGTTGGTTAGAACATAATGCACTTACAAAGTCAAGGAAAGATTTGAAAGCATTCTTAAATAATGATGTTTTTCCTCATCCCAAACATGCGATCTGTGGTCCTAACTCTGTCATAAGAGAGATCACTTAGGAGAATGTGGATAGAAGAGTGAAATTTCATTGCCAATGCTGGAAAAAAAATTTGAAATACAGATGCTACTGACATCATATACTATTCTGTTTACCTTAAAGACATCAGCTTATTATACAGTTTATATACATATTATAAAACAAAGTCAGAGGCTTACATTTTTTTCCATAGTGTTTGGAACAAAGAAATCATGTTAATTTTTATTGCTTCTTAAAAACATTATAATTTTTTAAAGTGTCACTAAGAATTTTTGCAAGATTTGCACTGTATGTGTCTGAATATTCAGTAGTTATAGTACTATATTTTACATAACATCTGTTGGAAATATCATTATGTAGCATAGTGAAATTCTAATTGATAGCATATTTGAAAAAGTCAAATCTAAATTTAAAATTTCTTTTTTGCATAATGGACAACACCAGCACAAACTGGAGATTATGTTCAGTGAAAGTAGAGGACAGTTAACACAGAGCACAAACAAAAGAAAATATATTTTTAAAATATACCCCAAATTACTGATGTTTTTTAAGAAATTTTACTTACAATATGCTAGAATGGCTCTTTAAAACATTAACAAATTTGTAAAAAATCACAGAATGTTAAAATTAGTGTAACATTTTCAGGTTAATTCTTTCATTTATAAATGAAAAAAAATGAGATCTGGAGATAAACGACCTAACTAAGGTCACAATGCTTGTCACCAGCGATGTTGGGACAACACAAGTATCTTGACTCAAAGTCTAGTTTTCCTTGCAGGGGTCACCACACTACAAGCTTTACATTCCACAGTAAGTTAAAAATTGTCCAAGCACACTTTCAAATGATTCTTCTACCATTTTGAATGCATGTCAGTGTTTGTCTAGTTTGTGTATAAAAGGGGAAAAGATAACAACTAAAGAAAAATCAAATCATATTGATTATTGCTTTTAACCTTTGCTGGTAGTAGTATGATTTCTAATAGTTTGAGGGTCATTGCAAAGATATCTTAGGACCCATTCCTGGGGAATAGGAAATAGACAAAACTGATAGGAGGTCAGAGATCAACGTTCTGAATTACTGTACGTCTACCTGTATATCTGTCTATTGGTCGCTATGATCCAGTTTGCAAGGAAGTTGAAAGTATTGTATGGTCATCTACAGAGAAACAGTTATTTTAGTTTCCTAAACTGAATATTTAAATAACTTCTTTTGATGACCATCATTAAAGTCAGAGGAACATAAATTTCTTTTTTTGGTGGGGGAGCAGACTACATTTCAGTAGACCGCTATTTGGTCTATCCATACTGCTGGATGGAGTAAGAGGAAGCAGCTCGAAAGCAAACCTCGCAATCTAGGAAGAGGAAAACACTGGGTCTGTCCAAAATGTTAACATGTAAATCATTTGTGATTACTGTTAGACAAAGGTCAACCTGAAAATGAAAATGAATGACAAAGATGTCAAGATAAAGTAGCAGAATGCCTTGCATGTGGTTGGGAAGAATCAATGGAGACTTGAGTTGACAAAACTGTTTTTAGAAGACCTTTCAGATAGGAGGGCAGTGCACGCACTCGTGACAAGCATATAGCAAAAGACCAGCCATCAAGCTGAGGGTGGGCATAAGTCATGTCTAGCAGAAAGGCTTTAGCTGCCCAAGTAGGGACCAGGCATCAGGAAGGTATAGAACAAGGCCTCAGGTGATGAGTTATGAGACAAAATAACAGTTACTAGAAATGCAGTACAAGCATAAAAATGAAGATAGAGGTGAGCTGAAGTTTAAGAAAACCAAAGGTTTCCTGAAAATAAAACTGCATGAGCCAAGCTTCAGAGGAAGTATAAGCTCAGATAGGAGGGACTTGAGTCACTCTACCCTTATACCCTGGAGTCTAAATTATGGTGCCAAATAAAGTTGCTTAGTCCTGAATCCATCTTGGTTTAATATACAGGTCAGTCTTGTGGATATATGTCTATGTGTATATTTGCACCGAGGAATATGTTTCACTTAGCTCAATTTCTTTATATTTTTCTTTAGATTTTTATAGGTCCCTTTTGTGTTTTATATCTCTGCAGTCACCATCTAAAAGCACCAATATAAAAATTGGCTCCAAAGCCATCCTGTAATTCGTTTTGTGAATGGAATTTTTCTTTATCCCTACTAGTTATTTGGCAAATTAAATTTGGTTAACTATGCTGATATAAACAATGACTGAATTCAGGATGACTACATTTAAAATTACCCTCTCTGTATAATATTTACTGACCATACTCTAATAAATACTTCAATAACAAATACCTTAATTATAGCATCTTTGTCTTAAAAAAAAACAGAAATAAACAGGAAGTAGTAAAACATGTTTTTGAGTTTCTGAGTCATACCTTAATATAACTATATTATATTTTAAATTAGTATGCTAGGTCAAGGTTACTGAACTATAGAAGTGATTCCTAGAGCAAGTTGGTCCCACAAAGTAATAACAAGACATTTCTCCAAAGAATTCAAAGCAATTTTTTCACTGAACTTAACTTAAGCCCTTTTTGAGGGATATGGAAATAAATATAAGCATTCCCACTTTATGAATAAAAAGATGAAACATACAAGGTACTTATACAGTAAGAATTCTAAATCTAGATAAATGCATGAAACTATATTAATTCAAAACATAACACTCAGATTGCATTTTAAACCTTTTATAACATAACTAATTTACAAACCACTAGAACACACTGCCAACTGGAAACAAAATATTCCATTTCTTTTCATGCTATAGCTCAGACTCAGTGAAAAGATAAAAAGAGATTATCTATTTGGAGGAAAAGAAATACATGAAATCAAGTTAAAATTGTTATTTGTCCTTTGAATTAGAAAAATATTTTTAAACCATTATAATGCAAGAGTATGAGAAATACATACAAATACAATCCTGACTAAAGTGTAATTAATATTTTTTGAAGAGCAAGATTCATAACAAGTTCATAATGTTTGATCCAGTAATTTTACATTAGGATGTAACCTTAAAAAATAATTAGACATGTAGCTATGTATCCATATTAAAAAAAAATCACTAATGTGTTATTTAATATTTAACCCTAGAGGTTTAGTTAAAAAATTCTGATATATTTTGGTGATGGAATATTATTAAAGCATCAAACATTTTTAATACTGTGGCATGAAATGATATAATAACAAAACCAGAATATGAAACAGCACATGCATGAGCTATGGTTCTTTGGTCACAAGCAACAGATATGAATGTCTGCTAATATAAGTCCAAAAATATGGTTCAGAAGGAGGAGGAGTAGAAAGAAGATGAAAGGGAAGTCGAGCTAAAGAATCAGACTCTAAAGAGGCAGTTTTGGGGACACAAGGACGGGAGCTAATTATCAGCCTCATCTACTTACCATTATCTGACTCAAATCTTTTTTTTTTTCCTTTCTGATTTTGAACCACTGTATTCAAATTGTCAGGAAAGAGTCAGATTGGTATAGCTTGAGTCAAATATCTACCACTCGGCCAGAAAAGCTTCACTGGTAGTTCTTTCAATCCAGTATATTATGAACAAAGGATAATACTTTTGTCACAAAATAAATGGAAAATAACAAAAAATTAATAGGGAATTAATGTAATAATAGTCATTTCTTTTTTTATTTGTTTTCTGTTTCCAAGTTTTATATGTTGAGAATTATTTGCTTCCAGGAAAGTTACACCTTATTTAGAAATAATGGTTTATGGCAGAGAGCAAGGTAGACCAAGGGAAAGATTGAGTTTAGTATCATGTTTTCCTTCAAACTCACCAGGTGAGCATATTGCTGGCTGTATAAATCAGTATTATTATATTCTTTTAATTACAGAACTTATTATTTTGTCTAAGGTCAATAGCATATAAAATATATCACTTATAGTCCTGGCTGGTGTGGCTCAGTGGATTGAGCATTGTTCTGTGAACCAAAGGGTCACCGGTTCAATTCCCAGTCAGGGCACATGCCTGGGTTGCAGGCGAGGTCCCCAGGAAGGGGCACATAAGAGGCAACCACACACTGATATTTCTCTCCGTCTCTTTCTCCCTCCCCATCTCTCTAAAAATAAATAAAATCTTTCAAAACTAAAATATAAAATAAAATATATCATTTGTAAGTGCTTTGCCCTTAGTTTTATTTGCTCCCTGCCTGCTCTTTTTTATTTGTAATATATAATTGAAAAGTGATATTTTATTTTTCAACCAGCACATTATCCTTTATTTAAAAGTTTATTAAATTGAAATACAATAAAATACAGCTTTTTTTCTCCTTTAAAATACATCTGTTGATAAATATCAATTGATTACTAGAATATTGTATGGAAAATTATTTTCAATTAACTGTGGACAGTCTTTTAAATAATAATACTATTTTCAGTTTTAACTTTCGGGGTGTTTTTAGTTGATTTTGATATATTTTGATTAAAATGCATTTGTTTTTTCCATTAAACATGAAACAGAGCTGTCAACTCAAAAACTAATTCCAAAGGCATTTGACAGGATTTGAAAACTGTTTTTGAAGTTTATTGGAAAAGAATCTTTTAATCTGGGATCATGGCCTTAGGTGATTGTGAGGAAGATGATTAGACAGTGAGGAATCCATCCAGTCAAATAATAAAAAGATTGTTTTTCTATCCTTTGAAATATTGGAATGGAAGAAATTTAAAAAAAATCACCTGGGACAAATAATTGGAATCAATCTACGTAGGATATTTTTATAACCTATTTTAAGTATAAAATGAGAAACTTAAGTTTCCAAATTACCTTTGGTTTCATTGATATGGTACCCTGTAGACTGTAGCACTTCAGTAAACATCAGTAATAATGGTGTTCTGGATGCTGATGAAGGAAGGTGTTAGGTAAACCTTACAAGTTTTGATTTGTACACATTATTTTAAAACTGGATTTAAAAGCTTTCTTTTAAAAATGTATGACATTTACAGCAGCTTCCTATGAATTCTTCATGATTTTAGTGCTTGTGAAAAGAGACAGATTGACAGCACCAGCAACTGTTTATCTCTAGGAGAAAAAGCATCAGCAATTAAAACTTGCAAAGGCCTTGGTGAAGCACCACGTCACAACAAGAAAGGATGGTGGTCTGGTCCCTGTGGGCTGTTTAATTCTGCAGGGGTGCCTGGAAAAATCCTCATTTATACACGTGCTTTTCATGTCACAACCCATTAGGAGCTGAAATGGAGCCTGCCGATTTGCTTTGTTGGCTGTGGGACAATGCTGGAGAGCAAGAGTGAGAGCAGAATGAACCCTGGGATGGAAAGGCCTCCATCAAGTCAGGCTGTGTGCAGCTGAAGGATAAACCAGGTCATCTCTACGGGGACCTGTCTTACCAGGGAACGGCAAACTATTTTTCCATAAAGGGCCAGATAGTAGGTATTTTGGGCTTTCTAGGCAACACCCAACGTGTGTGTGTGTGTGTGTGTTTCACAATCCTTTGAAAATACAAAAACATTCTAGGCTAGAAAGTCTTATGAGTTGGAATTGACCCTCTGACTTACTTTGTGGATACTTGTTGTGATAGACAAATAAATACATTTGGCCACATAAAGAATGATTTAGTGACTCCCAAAATATTCTGTACCTCCCTCCAGCATCCTCTAACCTGTGCAATACCTGGCCCTTGGGGACTAATGAAGTCTGGAGAGAATCACATAATATTATGGTTCCTTGGTAGCTCTCCCATATCTTCCACTCCAGAGGGTTGATGGCAGGTGTTCCCCAAGACCTTTAAAGCTCCTTACAACCTACCTTAATACATGATCATTAAACTGGAGGAATGTGGGCTGCTGAAGAGAGGTGAAGAGGGTTTCTTTCCATTCCAGTTATCATTAGCAAGAGAGAGTAATTCTGGATCATTGTGAGGAATGTGACCTTCAACAGCCACTCCCCCCAACCCCCCCATAAGAACATATGAGATGTCAAGTACACTTTGTGTTGCAAGACACTTGCAAAAGAGGCACTCTTCTTGCAAGAGATGTTAATTTTTGATCAACAAAGGTAAAAAGGTCTCTTCCAGAATGTCTAAGTGGAGCTCAATGAATAAACCCACACATCATTCATTCATTTCTTGTCACAAAATGATGAGCCTAAAACATTCAGTGCCCTTACTACATCTTCTGCAAAGAATACTCTCCTATTTCTCACCCCTTTTTCCTTACCTGATAAAATATTATTGTTTTAAAGTCCTACTTTGAATGTCTCCAATACCCGAGAAGTCTCTTCTGACTTTCTAAGGCAATAATTGCCCTCATGTGTGCTCATGTGCTATCCTGCTTATACCTCTCCTTGCATTTTAGTTACCACAAAATGTCTATGCTTCCCCAACATGATAAAGTCCTCTGTGATAGAGAAGACATTTGTGATAGAGATATTCAGATGTGTTCCAAACCTAGGGCCTGAGTCATCGTGGAAATTCATTATCTATATGGCAAAAAAAAATGAAATAATCTATATAAAATGTCTCCAAATTGAGGTGGAATTCCCACAGATCTAGAGATTCAGTTACCATCATAGAAGTGGTAAACCTCAAAGATAATTATAGTTTGCTTTCAAAAGTTTGCATTAACCCAGAATCCTCTTACCCCTAACCGCTAGCTCTCATCTTAAGATAAAATAAAGCACATTTTATAATAAAATAGTTATTTTGAGGCATGTTTATTATATAATGAAATCTCTATTGATATGATGGTTTAGAGTTGTGTTCTCATAAAATAAAATAGGACAAGGAATAAAAAACTGCATGATTTCGACAATCCAAGTTAATGACCCAGATTCCTTTTATTACCAGACATGCAGAGCATCATCACTCAGTGAGTGGTTTGGAAAATGAAACCTTAGGAAATCTGATGCCAAAACAGGTCAGCTGGCCAAGGTTTCAGCTTCAACTTGTCCTAGTGTCCATAACCAGTTCAAGAGAGCCTAATATACTACTTATTTATCAGTTAAAATCTCAAAAGCTCTGAGAAACACTAAATAATCCATCATCTCCTAACTCCCTGCAAGATGGAGAATTACCATTCTGCATTTACAGATGGAACGTTTAAAATGTAAAATAGCATATTTAAGGCCAGACAGGAACTCAGCACCATGATTGAATAAAAACTCTGAGTTCCCAACATCCAAGCCTTGGCAAAGGAATTTGTCACATTGCATTTTTATAGAGAGAGCATGGAAATCCAACAGGGATGCATGAGAGAGAATGATAAATTTTAAAGCAATATGAAAATCTCTTTAATTCAGAATCAAGTTAATAAGTAATCAGCTCAATTCCTTCTCCATCTGCCATTGTGTAGCTGGTTGTTAGACCAGCAATTTGGGTGACTCACAAGCACCAGCACAAGACTGAATGGTCAAAGAGGTGGGCAAGACAAAAATTAAGGGACTGAGAGGACTTAGGCTGTCATCTATGCTTTTAGGGAACTTAAAACAAAGGAAATATCAGCACTAGCAAGGCATTTACCTACTTTGGGTTATTCTCTATACTGGGAATAGAGTTTCATGACCCATGGTTGAATGTTATAACTGACTTAAGAAAGTTGTTCATTTAGGGAGAACCTAGTCTGGGCAACTTGATTCACATTCCTGGTAGCACATGCTTATATCACTCTGACTTCGTTTAATGACTAATCAATGAAAAACCAGCAGTGTCCCACAAATCAGCACTAGAGAAGCGTTTGCATGTCACTTGCCTCACAGAAGTCACAGTTCATTTTATAAATTCATCATTGAGGGATCCGAGTTGTGATAGCAAGGACAGGCTATATCCCCAGGAAGCAATTTATCTTCCCACAGACGTGCTCTGGCTTTAATAGCTGATAACAGAGCTGTGGGATAAGCAGAGTATTGGCCATAAATGAAATGTTCTCTTCTGGTGTTCCTCATTTGGGCACTATTTGACCTTCAGTGGCTTCTGATTCTGTGAAATGAGGTGGAATCACTACCTGCAGAGGACTGAGTAAAGAGGCTAAGAGGATGTCACAGTGGCTATCTGTTCAGGTGATGTGCAATATCAAGAAGCCAGAAAGCGTACTCTCCCCAAAATGTCTCTCGCACCTGCCTGCCCACTTGACAGACCCTTACAGTCACTCAAAAGAGGAATTCAAAGAAGGAACTATTGCCTCCAGGTGGTCAGAGATAGGATGATCTGTGGCTATCTGACTCACCCTGACATAAAATAGGGATGACAAAAATAAGAATATTCCTTTCAAGTCTAAGAGTGGCATAATTTGCATAGCATTTTCAAACATAGTCCTCTAGGAGATCCTATCCATAGCTATGAGGGGAGCAGAGCAGGGTTATTATCTCAGTTTTTTTAGATGAAGAAACTGAGGCCTATTAGACTTGTGTGACCTTCCCAGAATAGTATACTTACTAAGTGGTTGAGCTGGGATGAAACTCCAGAAACTGCAATGTCAAATTCATGCTGTTTCTGTGCCCAGGCATTTTTACACAATTGACTACTTATTCTGGCTGTGGTTCCAAGTCAAAGGAACCTATTTTCAATCAAATGAGTAAGAGGTCTAGATGACCTCCCAGGATCTTTCCACTGCCAAGTGTCAGTCATCACATTGCTAGCCATAGCCCTCTGGGAACCAACCCAAGAATTTAGGAAATAGATTTCCACATTTTTTCCAAATCATCTTAGAAGTAATAATGATGCCCTTTTGGTAAAAAACCAGGGCATCATATTCCATGAAGAATTACAAATTGTCCTAACACTTAATATTTATGCATGTATTCAAGTACTATGTGCCAGGAGAAAGGAGCTTGGATATAAGCAAGACAGGCATTCAATGAATAAGTGCACAATGACTTAACTCCAAAAATGATATTTAATAAATGGCAATTCCCTGGACACTGGAAACAAACTACAAGTTGTAAGAGAAAGTCATGGAAGAAAATAAAGTCACTTTTGTAAATAATGATTTTCACTGTTTGTGGAGTTCACAGAAAAAAAAATACTTCTTAGGAAAGTCTGTTAGACAACCCAATGAATGGGAGAACATATTCACTGACACACTGGATAAATTTATAAAGAACATATAAAACTCAACACTAAAAGAAGCAAACAATCCAATTTAAAAAATGGGCCAAGGACATGAATAGATACTTCTCCAAAGAGGACATACAAATGGACAACAGACATATGAAAAGATGCTCAATGTCACTAATCATCAGAGAAATGCAAATTAAAACCTCAAAGGGATACTATCTCATACCTGTCAGAATGGCCATTATTAATACATCAACAAATGAGGGCTGGTGAGGATGTGGAGAAAAGGAAACCCTTGTGCACTGTTAGTGGGAATGCTGGCTGGGGCAGCCACTGTCCCCAGCAGTATGGAGTTGCCTCAAAAAATTAAAAATGAAGCTGCTTATGAACCAGTGACTCTATTTCTGGGTATATATATCCAAAGAATCCCAAAACACCAATTTGAAAGAAAATATCCATCCATTCATTGCAGTTCATTGCAGGGTTATTTATAATAGCCAAGATTTGGAAGCAGGCCAAGTGTCCATCACTAGCTGAGTGGATAAAAAAGCTGTGGTACATTTATACAATGGAACACTACTCAGCCTTAAAAAAAGAAGGAAATCTTACTACTTAGAACAATATGAATGGACCTGGAGAGCATTATGCTAAGTGAAATAATCCAGTTAGAGACAGACAAGTACCATATGATTTGACTCATAGGTGGAATCTAATGAACAAAGTAAACTAACAAATAAAATAAAAACAGACTCATAGAAAGCAGACTGATAGCTATTGGGGGCAGGGGTTGGGAGGCTGAGTGAAAAGGTGAAGTGATTAAGCAAATTTAAAAAGAAAACCTCATAGACACAGACAAAAGCTTGGTGATTAGAGGGAAGAGGGTGGGGGGGACATAGAAGAAGGTAAATGGGGGATAATTGGGGACGGAAGGTGACTTAACTTGGGGTGGTAACCACGTAATACATTATACTGTTGATGTATTATAGGAATGTACACCTGAAACCTATATAATTTTATTAACCAATGTTACCCCAATAACTTCAATTTAAAAAAATAGAACACTGTGGCCACCCTGCTACAGGAAGGGTGCCCCTAGGAAGTAGGGATTTTTTTCAGACTCTTCTGTCACTCTAGGCAAATGACTGGCTTATAGCTCAGGTGTGCATTTGTCTGCTTAAATCTGCCACTGTTCCAAGCAGCTTGCAATGCTCTATATATAGAGATGACTTCACCCTCTGTTGGAATGCAGCAGCTGTTCAGCAGTGCACACTGATATGCCAAAGACCTGGGCCATATCTAATTGAGCACTTCAATACTGCAGAGATAGGCGCCTTGGAAATGTTTAGATAAAATGCCTTTGGCCAGATGGAAGCTGGCCAGGACACCAGGATAAAATCTTCATCTCTCAGGACTGCCAGTGAATCTTGGTCGGGGGCTCCAGGGAGGGAGGCAACATCAGGAGAGATGCTGCTCTGTCCCATCCACCCTCTATGCTGTAAACATGACACAAAGAATAACAGAGAATAGGAGAAATCAACCTGCTTCTTTTTTCGCTTCCATGGCAGTCCAAACAGAGCCCACCTTCTGTGAAAACAACCGGAATGGTAATGGTGCCTACATGTCAACAAGGCTCCCATTTTTAAGATCCCCCTAAGAATGCACCCCCCTCGGGTCTCCCAGATTCCCAGACATGGAAACTGGTTGGCAGGTAAAGGCAGATCAGATGTTGCCATTCCACTGCTTCTAAAAACATTGGTTGTTCAAAATGGTTTTATAAACGTATTTTTAAAGTTAACAATATCTGAAAACATTGCAAAAATAATAAAATTAATTTTTAAAATGTAAAAGAAAACCACTCAAAGTAGACAAAATATGATTGTTGACTATTCCACTACTCTAACCCTAAAATGAAGTTGCTAAGTATCCTAGTAACTTTCTTTCATATCTCATAAATCACCCAATAAGTTGATTTCCAAAGCAACAAAAGAATACTACAGGACAAAAACATGAAAGGAGGTCAATGTCGTGTGTGTGAACGCTGAGGGATATTCAGAAGAGCAAAACCCAATGAATGTTAAGAATGATATTTTAAAAGTCTATTGCTACTGACACCAAAGGAAAATGAACATTTATTCTAGCCACCAGGAATTAGCATAATTTTAGGTTAAAAAAAGAATTAACTGAGATGCAGATTTTTCAGTTATTTGGAAGATATTTTGTTTTCACATATTCTCATGCATTATCTTTTCATCCTCACCAACATACAGTGTAATAGATATTATCAACCCCACTTTAACGTCAAAGAAAAAACTCAGAAAGGTTAAGTGGCTAATTCAAACCCCTGGCATTTATGAGAGTCCATGTATGACTCCAGGCCACTTGATTCCAATACCTATCTGGCCAATGCCTATTTTGTAGAGCAGCGATCATATAGTTGAAAAAGTCATAAGAGTAATAATATTTTGTGACATAAGAAAATTATGTTAAACTTACATTTCAGTATTCATAAAAAAGTTTTATTGGAATACAGCCACTCTCATATATATATATATAAATTGATTATTGCTTTTGCACAAGGACAGAGTTGAGTAGTTGTGATAGGTACGGAACACTACATGAAAGAAACAAAGCAAATAATCATCATGGCTCAAGCAAATATAAGCCTGAATAAATGCAACATTATTAGTTCTTTACTTTTAAGGAAGGAAGAGTAAATGAGGTCTAGCATACCTAGACTATCACAACAAGAGTGAATTTCACACTCACACTTTAGCTATATGTTATTACAGGAAGTAAATTTTCCAAAGAAGGCCCAAATGCTAAAATAAAGAATTTCTTATATAGAGTGGGTAGATTGGCATGATTTATTGTAGCTGTATTTTATTACATTATATCAGCCAAACACTCAAAGACTTAATTTGTCCAAGCCAAAATTGTGATACATAGTCCAAGTTTGAATAAACACATGAAAACACTGAAACAGATGATTACAGATTCTAAAATTTTAAGAACTGTACTTATTTGTTGTTACTTTTTTTCATTTTGCAAACATTTATAATTTTATGCTGCTTTGGGCAAAGCATCATTATGAAATGCCTTCTGTGCCATATTAAGGGGCTTGGTTTTATCTGACAGTGATGGGGAGCCACTGAAGTCTTTCAAATATAGGAGTGACTTGGGGATTCTAGTAGGTAACTGGCCAGGGGATGAAAAATGGTCCACAAAGACCAGAGTTGTACAGGTAGAAGAGGAGAATAAAAAGTAACCAAAGAGAAAGGATTAGAAAGTTCAAGAGGAAGGATATAATTTGTAGCACCATATACAACAGAAAAGTCCTATAAAGCAAGGATTGAAAAAAACATCCATTGAATTAGTCATAAAATTAGTCAATGAGAAGGTCATTGCTCACTTAGTAAGGCCAGTTTCAGAGGAACGGTGAGGCCAAACATTAGACCACAGTGGATTGAAGAGTGAATGAGAAGAGATTATAGATTATTTTTTACCAGAGATATAGAGGGCCAAAGGAGAGCACTGAGACAGCTGCTTAATGAAGATGCAAAGCCAAGAATTTTTTTGGTTTTCTTTTTCCTTTTTTAAATAAGAAATTCTCAAACATGTTAATAGGCTGAGGAAAGTGAGCCAGGAAAAAAGAAGAAAAAAAAAAGGTTAAAGATTTCATTGACAAAGCTGACTGTCTAATGGAGCAAGTCTTGGCAGAGCAAGGAGCAGATGGGGCCATAAACACTGACAGGGTTTGGATCTGAACAAAAAGTGGGGCATCCTTTCTTCTGATACTGGAGAGAGGAAGCTAGTTTGAAGACACATAAACTAGCCTGTTGTGCTGTATGGGAAAGGGACTCAGAGTCTGTCACAGCTGTGGCCTTGATTTTCTAGATGAAGAAGGAGGCAGGGTCATTGGCTGAGAGTGAAAGGTAGAGTCTGATGGGGGTTTGAGAGGACAGACAAGCGATGTTTGAAAAGTGTATACTCCCAATATAAAGGCAGGCATTTGCTTCTTCTATATTTTGTCACTATCACTTAAGCATAACATAAGCACCCTAGACTGTGCAAAGTGACTTTCTCAAAATAATCTTAAATATTTGTTCCTACCCTATCTGATGCCTCTCCACAACTTTCTGTTGTCTTTTTCATATATTATTTTCCACCTTCTGCTCCTCATATGTTGTTTTTCCCAAGATTATATAACTATGGGGAAGTATTTTGTGCATGTAATTCAGTCAACAACCTCAATCATTGTTCAATTCCCCCTGGATATTCTGTTTTGAATTATCGTCATTTTACAAGTGCCTTTTTGTGGTTAAAGAGTTCTTCCTCTCTTTTTATTTTTTTTTTTCAGTTTTATGTGAGATTCAAATTTAAGGACCTTGTTTTTAAGATCTTATCATGGAAATAGGTCTCCATTTTTAACATTATACTGACCTCTAGAGTAGAAAAGCTTGAACACCTTTTGACTGTCAAGAAAGAAAATAGCAAGATAACTGGCATGGAAAGGCTTATTTTTAAAACTCCAGTAATCCTCATTAGGTGATTACGCAGTTAAAGTAACACTTTTTTTACTTAAAAACATAATTGAAATCTATAATTGAATTTCATACACAGTCACATGAAAACATACCAAGAGAATCTCTACATTGTCTTAATCATGTTATAGTATTTTTGGAACAAGACTAGCTTATAAATAAATAGCTGTAGCACTTTATTTCACATTTATACAGCATTTTTTTCTCTAAAGGGAAGTCAAGATCTTAAATAAAGTAAGAAAGAAAAAATTGCCCAGTTTTATAGACATATAAAAAAGGGTAGAAAAATACGGAGTAAGGGTAGCCAAGTAAGAATCAAGGCTGAAAAAATGGGAGAGTCAGAGAGCTAGAAAGTAGACTGGAGAACACTCTCTGTCACCATTTCTCTCTATCCCTCATTTTTTCAGTAAGGAAGTTAGAGGCCCAAGAAGCTTTTTGTGGTTTGCATACTCAGAACTCCTGGTCCCTAGTTCAGTGTCTTCACTGCATAATACAGCTTCTTTTACTAGAAAAAGAATTGGTAGAAAAACCACCAAGCTTCTCACTGACAACTAGTGGTCTCATGACAATGAGGTCTGGCTTTAGCTTCATGGTGCTCTGGGAAAATGCCACTTAAAGACAAAACTAGGGTCAGCCATATGCTTTCTGAACCTCAGTAGCCTAGAAAAGTCCTTTTACCTAGGGAATCCCCAGACCATGAAAGGATCATAGAAGTATATTTTTTATACACTTCTATACCAGATACCCCTGAATAGACCAGAAAATTTCAAGTGCTATTTAACTGAAAGGGCCAGAATATACCATCTTATTGTAGTAAGCATATTCTTACACTCATCTAACTGTCTTCTTAATAGTCAGAAAGATAAGTATTAATATTCCTGTTTTACAAATGAAAGTTTAAAGGAGCTACATAATAATGCTCACATTGATGTGAAATGGTGAAGCTGGCATTTGAACCCATGTTATCATAATTTAAGTCTCATTCACCCACTTCCTTCAGTGGTGAATCTCTCTCACTGAGATTACTTCAACACTCAGCTAAGGATTATGACTAATGATTTGTTTAGTGGTAAGTTTTCTTTTCTGAATGATCTTTCATATTTACCAGGTTTGAAATCAGCCACCAGAGAACTCCTAAACCACTGGGTCGTTTATTGATCTAATGGGATGCAAGATGACTATCAGTGTGTCATCATTTCCCATGAGCACACCCCAAGGCTGTTCCAGAAACTTGGCAGTTGTAAGCCACTCTCTCAAAGTGAGGCATCATTTTAAAGCATATTTTGTTAAAGTAAAACACAGGCTAATCTTCCTCTTTGTTTCTCTTCAACCACCAAATACCATACAATTCATATCCTTGTACCCAGACTGCATCCTCAGCCTGGGCATTTATGGATACAGGGCCAACCCTGGGCATGACCAGAAGCAGGTCACATGTTTGCCTTGACCCTCTGCCACCTACATTTTCTCTCTTTGTCTTCCATATTAAGTTGTCATAAACCAATGCATTCTATTCCTGAACCCTATAAAGTCATCTCATCAAAGTTTCAATTTATGCTAAAATGTAAATGACAGGGAACAGAATCAACTACTACTCAACCCAGAAAAAAATACATTTTTTCAGGTATTAAGTCTTTTAAACAAAAGGTGAAAATTTCTACCATGGCGATTATAGCTCTTCAAAGGAGATGACAAGACTTATTGTCATTGTCTACAGGGCACACTCTTTTCTCCATCATCCCAATAGGGCACAAGAATTTTATCCCAATGACAAAAATGTCCAGAAGGAGAAAGAACTTATTTTCTAAGCTGAGAGTTAGAAGACAGAAGAAGATAAAAATCTCCACTCTTCTATATTTTTAAGAAAAAGAACAATTTAATATTTATTGATTGACTGGCCAATATGGGTCATTTATTCTACTAACTCTCCCATATATACTATCTGATTTATCTAATTTTGATCTTTCCTCAAATCCTGTGATAGAGGTTATTGATCTCCATTGTATTTTTTAGAACCATGCAGGTTTTTAAATGTCACAGTTGGAAGTGGCACTCAAAGTTTTTGTCAACCCTATTTTCACTAAGGCATCTGCAAGTGAACTAGTGGGTTTCTCTGTTGATGTTCTTGCACATGAAAAGCCTTCACACTATCTTCCAGAGTACTGGTTCTAGATTGGACTGCCTGGATTCAGCCTCAGCTTTACAGTATGACTATGGTCAAGGAACTTAACTTCCTTGAGCCCAGGATTCCTTATTTTTAAGAAAGAAATGATAATAGTGCCTACCTAATAAGGTTGTTGTAAAGATTAGTTGAGATAAACCAAGTGAAATGCTTAGCATGGTGACTCAATAACTTAGATATTACAACCGCCTAGGTCAGAGAGGTCAATGGTTTTTTTTTTTTTCTCACACTACAGCTCTGACTAAGTGGAATGGCTGCCAGAACATTGTTCTGAGAATTCACAGGAGGCTCTGGACAATTAGTTATTTGCTTGACTCTGCCCTAGGGGCAAGATCAAGGTTAAAAGTACTAAGTATACAGCAAGTAGTCCATCCTGGACCTAAGTGATACTTAATCCTCCTAGTACTTTACACAAAAAGGTGTTTAAAAAATAAATAAAAGATTGATTGAAGTAAATAGATAAATGAATTAAAAAATCAATATAAAGCCTGCCTACTATGGATCTATGTATTAGCTGGACCTAGTCTCAAATTCCCTGAATCCTTTTTCAGCTTTCTAACCACAGCCCACAACGGATACTTTCTCTAAAACTTCAACAGACCTCAGAAGAAAGGTATTAAAAACATGAAATATCTTTCTTGGTATACTGTGTAACAGTCCAAGTGAACTTGCAGGTTTAGAATCCGAAGGTGCTCAGATTGAAATGTGTTGTACAAGAATCAGTTGCCCCAAGTGGGACCCATCTGTGGAATGCTGGATGTGGCATAGTGCAGAGAAGCTCAGTCACGGAGCTCGCACTTAGAACAGTAAACATGTGGCTTGGCCACAGTAAGTGCAAACTAAAGTGTTGATTTTTTACAATACAAAAATAAAGGACGTATTTTCTAGCCTTTGAGATTTGTCCTACCTCTGAAGGACTGCCTGGGTAATTTCAAAAGCAGGCATATATTTCTCAAAAGAGGAAAAAAAAAAGATCTGTATTCAGAAGATACTACCTTTCAGACTCATGATGAAAAGACCTTAGGTTAAAAGGACTTAAGAAAATAAAGGACATTTAAAAGAGTCTGGTGAGAAACTTCAGAGGAAATTATTGAATATGCTATGAAAAAAAAAGAAGCCAACAATAAACTGAGCTGTTTAGATTTTTAAAAATCAATAGGCTACAGGTTTAGGTTTTTTTTTTACTTCTTTTTTTAAGACTAGGGAAAAAACCCAAATTGTTTCATATCTACTATTATTCCTTGTAGTGTGTGCATATATACCTAGAGGATGAAAGTGGCATGGGTGTTGGCTGAGGTTCAAGAGAGAAGAATGCAAAAGAATAAATGGAGAGAAGTGATCCATCCAGGACAGACACGAGATTCACTTTTGTCGCTGGAGTTGAGTACAAAGAGATCAAAGTGAGATATGACTGTGAGCCTTGTGAGAAAGAAAATGATCTGCTGTATTTCATTATTGACCAAGAAGAGCAATCTAGCAGGGCTCAGTGACCATTTTGGGGTGAACAAATGTGCTAAAAAGACCTAAAACCCACCTTTTAGAGAATATCTGTGGCGTTAGGTTTCCATGGAACACACGTTTGGAACCACTGGTATATTGTTATATGAATACAATATTAAATTCCTAGTGACTATGAGTATAAAATAACTATGATTTATATACTTTTTGTGTCTTAGCATTCATTTTCATGTGCTTCTACTCATTTTGTTCTCCAAATTCCCCTATTAGGTCAGTATTAAAACATTCGTTTCAAAGATGTCGAAACAAAAATGGGAAAGGTTAAATAACTTTCTCAAAGTCTCCCAAGGAATTATAAGCAGAGCCAGGACTCAAGGCTGGAACTTTAGGCTTAAATCCTGCGCTATTTTCAGCAGTGGCAGCAGTAACTACACAGCAAAAGAATGTTTGGGGAATGTACAGCAGCTAAGGAGTCAATATTATGGGTTCAGTCTCATAATGTCTCAATATTACAGAAGGGTGATAAGAAATTATTGTACTTCCATTTTACACTAGTTGTTCTTATGTTTCCCTTCATTTTAGCCCTCAAATAATATTTGCTGTTCCTTAAAGAATGCAGTCTTCAGAACCAATTGAACTGGATGATCATTTTGTCCACTGTTTGGAGATTGAGCCCAAAACCCCAGCCGGCTGAAACAAGCCTGGACAAATTGGCCCCCTTGCTGATGCTCTTCACAACATCCACCTACTGAAGGAGTGTAGTTCTGACTGGCTTCACTTACATGGAGTCAGAGCCTGCTCTTGTTGTCTGAGTTCTTGAGAAGAACAAGTTTGCCAGGTTCTTTTTAGCAACTGCAATCTTTTAAAAATCTACCTAAAAAGTTTGGTCAGAAAACATTTAAGGATTCTGCAACTGATGACTAGGTATGCAACAAAAGCCAATCAGCTTGATCTTTTTGTGTATTTGGGCAGGCTGCTTCTCATCTCTGCACCCAGCTGTTGTGCTGCTGGTGGGAATGAAGACTGGTGCAGCCACTGTGGAAAGCAAAAAAATTAAAAATGAATCTGTCTTTCAACATAGCAACCCCACTTCTGGGAATATATCCAAAGGAATCCAAAACACTAATTTGAAAGAACATAAGCACCACTATATTAATTTCAGTGTTATTTACAATTGCCAACATATGGAAGCAGCCCAAGTGTCCATCAGTAGATAAGTGGATAGAACAACTATGGGACATGTACATAATGGAATACTACTCAGTCACAAAAAAAGAAAACATTACCCTTTGCAACAGTATGGATGGACCTAGAGAACATTATGCTAAGTGAAATAAGCCAGTCAGACAAAGACAAATACCACATAATTTCAGTCAAATGTGGAATCTAATGAACAAAGTGAACTAACAAGCAAAGCAGAGACAGACTCATAGATGAAGAGCAGATGACAGCTAGTGGTGGGGGGCAGTTAGAGGGCGGGAGGATTGAGCAAAAAGGAAAAAGGGAGAAGGACTCCTGGACGTGCACAACAGTGTGCTGATTGCTGAAGACCAAGAGGTATTAGGGAACTAAATGGAAATTGTAAAAAAATACAATAATGATTAAATCAAAATAAAATAAATAAAAGAATCTGGAGCTGACCTAGAGAATCTGAAGTGTAAGGGATCAGCTTTCTTTTGTTTAGTCTCCAGGGGAAGAGAGGAGCCCAGCAAAACTTTGCAGAATATTCCCTTTCCTTGATAGTGGGAAAAAAATGTCAGCAACATGATCTAGAAACCTGAATGTGACCTTTAGGAAATGTCAAAGCGAGAGTGGCATAATGACTGTGGAAAGAGGGGTACTTCTATCAATAGGTTTATTTTTTCCCCATAACCATACTTTGAAACATGAGGCTAAAGAAATGAGTTTTGTGATCACAAGATAAAAATATAATGCCAAGAGCAGAGCATTCAAGGCTAAAGGTGCTGAGAAAGAGAAAGTTTAAAATAGAATTATGTGTTTCTTAGGTGTCAAGACACATAAACTTTTACCTGATTACATAGATGGTACCATTTCAAAATGTCTATAAAATGGATTATATACCTTTATTTCCACATTTCAAAATTATATATTTTTTGTTAACCATTGGAGGTTGTCTGTAAAAAGAAATGACAGGAATAATGGTGGAACTTGCTGTGATGTGTTATGCATAATTAACTCACTTTTCTAAATAGCAAATTTTTCAATTAGGAGTAATTAGAATCATTTCCCTTCTTTCCCCTGTTAGGAGAGAGGTGGGGATGGGTAAGGCAGGGGAAAGTGATTGGAGGAAAATGCAGACAACTGTACTTAAACAACAATTTAAAAAATACAAAAAAATTAGAATCCTATACAGATCCAACAAAACAGCATTTTCTACTACATAGGCAATATTAGGGGTTGACCATAGCTTGAATTAATGCCTAAAAATTTATATTACCTTTTATTTTTATATTATTCAGTCCTCATGTATAGAAAAAACAGTGCTGTTTCTGCCTACCATATCCCCTACAAATGAAGTTTAAAATATAAGCAAATATTTCAAAATAGAAATATAGATGATGTCAATTTGTTTGGTGATTACTTTGGTGATAATAGATTCATCTTAAACCTCAAACCATGGCATGAGGTCTTATTCCTGACTGAAGCTCCTGGGAGTTAAAGAGTGTGAATCTCTGGAGGGGAAGAGCAAATACAGAGAAAGGGCTTCAAAACCTGTAAAGAGAGTAGAGAAGTGTAATAACCATAATCTGCCCTTTTTTCATTTTTAAAACTAGTCATGTTTGGTCAAGGGTAAAAGGCATGTTCTCTGAGTGTTTAGGGTTTCTAAGATGGGGAAAATGAGATAAATTTTCCTCCCTGTAGTTATCACAGTCTAAAACTGCACATTCTCAGCGATCTTTGCATGGAATGTTTACAGAAGCCAGAGAAAGCAATCTTGATGCAGGAGTATTTACTGTAAGCAAATTCAAAAGTCTTATTTCTGTGGACCATGAATATTACTTGTTGGTTAAAAGAATTTTAATCCAATCAATATGTATATTACTAATTAAAAGTTTAAATTAACCAGAATAATAAACTGGGTGTCCTTGGGCAAATAATATACCTTCTCAGATTCTCAGTTTCTCTGTGTTTAAACTATGGCGTTCTCACTGGGCTGTTCTGTGTTAAAGTCAAGACACCCTTTCTCATTGGCAATATTGAGCTCTGGCGCTCTGTGTCCTCACCAGCACTCACCACTCTCAAGTTGTTGCTGCTGTTGTAGTTGTCAGCCACTCCAGTAAGTGTGTAGTGGCTTCTCATTGTGATTTTAATTTGTATTTCCCCAATGAACATTAGTGTTGAGCATCTTTTTATGTGTTTATTTGCCACATTTGTATCTCCTTTGTTGAAGTGTCTTTAAATCTTTTGTCCATTTTTAAATTGGGCTGTTTGTCTTATTAGTATTGTATTTTAAGAGGGCTTTTTAAAAAAATTCTGAATATATGTCTTTTATCACACATGTGATTTACAAATATTTTGTGTCATTTTTTGTCTTTTCATCCTCTTAAAGATATCTTTTGAAAAGAAGTTAATAAATTTGATGAATTCCAACTTATTTTATTTTTCATGTATTATGCTTTTGGCATCATGTCTTTGTGGTTCTAATTGCATTTCCCTAATTACTAATGATGTTGAGCAACTTTTTCTACATTTTCCATCCACTAAATTTTATTCCTTGATCTGCCTCCTCAGATTCCACTCAGTTTTCTGTAATATGTTTATTTCTTTTTCTTATTAAGTAGTAGAAATTCATTAGAATCCATTCTAAGTATAACAACTTTAAAATATCTTTTTCCAGGTTATGGTTTTTCAAATTTTATAGCTGTTATTTGGGGAAGAATCAGCTTGTTAGGCACTCACTCCTCTAAACACAAAGTCTCACTAATAGCTATATTTTGCCTCTTCTTGGAGGAAGAGCCTTAGAACCATTTAACTCCATTTATTTACTTCCAGAGCTATATGCCATTAAATCATGCATTTTAATTATCTACATGTTTTGAACACCACAATACATTATTATTATCTTATACAGTTAATATTAATGTACCTTTACATTCTTACTCTTCTTAATGTACTACAATCCTTCCTACATTTCTGAACTTCTATCTGGGATTATTTTTCTTCTGTTTGAAAAAAATTCTTTAGTGTTTTATTATGTGTTGGTATACTATTAAATTTTTTCATATTTTGTCAGAGTGTCTTCATTTCACTTGCATTCTTGAAGAATATATTCAATAAATTATAACTAAGTTAGCAGTTATTGCCTTTCATCACTCTGATACCATTTTCTTGCCTTCCTGTCTCCATTGTTTCTGTTAAAAATTCAGCTATCATTCCAATTGTTGTTCCTTAAAAATAATATGTAGTTATTATTCTGTCTTATACCAAGATTTCTCTGTGAATTTGATTTTCAACAGTACTGTCATGAGTTGACATATGGTTTTCTTTAAATTTTCCCAGTTGGGTTTTATAAGATTTCTAGAATCTATGCCTTGATGCCTTTCTTCAGTTTTAAAAAATTCTCAGTAATTATCTTCTCAAATATTGTTTCTTGCTCCATCTTCCTTCTCTTTTAATTCAGGGGCTAAATTATACATAAGTTGACTATGCACTACTTCTTCCTTTTCTTTCCTGTGTATTTCCTATGCCTTTGGTTTAGTCTTGTTTCATTCTGGACCATTTATGTCTGAGTTGTAACCAGTTCACCTAATGTGTCTTTAGCTATTTTGCTATTAATTCCATCTATTGGGTTCCTAATTTTGGCATTTATGTTTTTTAGTTATAGAATTTCTATGTGATTTTCACCCAATCTCAGGTTCAACCACTTTATTCCTATGTTTAACTACGTGGATATAGTAAGCACATTTATTTTAATCTCCATTCAATAACTTCATTATTTGGAGCCATTAAGTTTTTTTCTATCATCATTACTGATACTGGTTGCCATTCTTTTTATTTTTTACTATTTTATTTTTATGTATTTTCAAAACTGTTTATAGAAATATTTTAGGTACTAGGATTATTTTATTTTCCCCCCAAAATTCAGGTTTGTTTATTTTCTAGTTTCATTTTTTTTTCCTTCTTCAAGAGACTAAGTTCATACTAACAATCTGGGATTACTCTAAATTGAGATAAACACAAAGCTAAACTTCATTCCCTATAAGATCCTGCCTTCTTCTGACATACCCTTAGTCTACATTGTAAATCCTCTGGGTTCCAGCTCAGTGTAAAGGAACCCTAGACCTATGAGCTGTCAAAGGGGCCATCCATCCTTTCGTCCTTTCAACTCTTCCAGTAGATTTTGCACCTGCTCCCAGATAAAATATAACTAAAATGCCAGTCTCATTCCCCATGCTTTAGTCTTACCCTGTGTGCTAGCCTGATAATTTTTCACTATCATTTCTCCCTCTATTGTTTTCAAGCTTGTGTTTGTATTTTGTTCAGCTTTTTATGTGGCACCGAAGGGAGGTTTAGAAACACTTTCCTACTCTGCTATACTGGAAGAAGTCTAAAATTCCATGAATTTTAAACTTATACTATAAAAGGATGACTTGATATTTGACTATAGTATTATTACTCAATGATTAATTCCAACAAGACAGAGAAACAATGAAATATTACCTGTGATAGTCAAGTTAATCAAACCTGTGTACTTCAGCATAATTTTTATTAACTCAATGTATACTATGTATTTTTCTGAGAAAAGATATTTTCAAAGCATTGTTTCTAAATACTAGAGACTAGTTTTTTTAAAGATTTTATTTATTTATTTTTAAACAGAGGGGAAGGGAGGGAGAAAGAGATGGAGAAAAGTAACAATGTGTGGTTGCCTCTCATGTGCCCCCCACCCAGGACCTGGTCCACAACCCAGGCATGTGCCCTGATTGGGAATTAAACAAGTGACCCTTTGACTCACAAACCAGTGCTCAATCCACTGAGCCACACCAGCCAGGGATAGAGAGTATTTTTTAATATGAATGTACAATGCCTTAGCTTCTGCATCCTACTTTTATAATAAATGCTCTCATATACAGATCATTATTAGATATGCTATAGCTTGTTTTATAGGTTTTCTCTTTCTTGTGGGAAGATGCCTTTTGTAATTATTTACTAAAGCCAGCAAATCTTTGCTACTTTGTTATTTCTAGTCAATTTTTATATTTATCATTACTATTATCACCCTTTTTTTCCCATAAGTTTGACTTGTTATTTTTTTCCAACTTTCTGTCTTAACTCCTTGGTTCACATATTTTTATATTTATTTAAAAAATTTTAAGGCCACAGACTTGTCATGGTCTCCTCATATCCATGTTGTTAACACTTAATGTAACTTAATATATTTCACCTTATATCTTATTTTTATATGTTTATTTTTAAATATTCTACAATTATAATATCATTTGATTTCCTTACTAACTGAGATTACGTTAAATTTACAGTAAATTTTTCTGCCTTTTTCAGACTCAAGTAAATATTCAAGTCAGTTGCAATTTTTCATGAGCTATTAAAAACAATGCTCTTCATAGATTGACACTTGACCTTTATATATAACAAGCATGAGATTTGGAATTTCTTTCTAAAAATAAATGTATCATTTAGTTGGGGGGTAAAATGTTTAGTTCAACTTTTCATCTTCAGGGACTATTTTTATTTTGCTCTTAGATATTGCTTTCTCTTAGGGAAGCCACTTGCCATGTTGCAAGTGAGCTTAGAAGTGGATCTGAGGCCAATAGCCACATGAGTGAGGTCAGAAGTGGGTCCTCCTGCAGCTGAGCCTTGCAATGACAGCAGACCTGGCCGACACCTTGATTACATCCTTGTCCAAGACCCTGAGCCAGCACCACCCAGGTAGCCTCTCCATATTACTGACCCACACAATCTATGAAATAATAAATATTTGTTGTTTCAAAAGCCACTAGGTTTCAGAGTAATTTGTTACACAGTGATAGATAACTACACCTCCTATTTCTTTTTAACCAATGTAAAAGAATAAAGTAAAGTCTCTAGTGATGATGAAATGTATTGAAAAAAAGAGTATGACAAAATCAAATATGATTAAAACAAAATTATAATCAAGCCTCAGTTACTCCAAGTGGAGAAATTAGAGGTACTAGTCTCCCAAGAGGAGGCAACAAGGAACCTGGATACCTGTCCCCATGATCAGGGGGAAAAAAAAGTTCCAGTGCTGGTAACTAGAGGAAATGAAAAGAGTTAAGTGCATAGTCAATAACCCCCCAAATGCTGCCCCATTCACAGACCAAATCCATGGCCATGGCCTCATCTTCACAATCCTGTGCCTCAGTGAGCTGCATCACAGAAATATCATTGGCTTACTTATTGCTGGCCTACCAACTGCTGACTGAGAGCTGCTCTGCAGTGTTGCTTCAGGTTCACTGTAAGGCTCTGAATTCCAATTTGTTTTGTCCTGACAGGTATTTAGCACAAGGAATTATGACTTTAATTGGGTCCAAAACCAAAATTTCTGTGAAAGATATTTATTTGAGATCACATAAGAAGTGCTCTATCAAATCCTTTGGGAAGAATCCTCATGAAAACTCCATTTCCTGCTGCGTGCTTTATCTCTTTCACAATATTCAAGATGGGATTTTTCCTTCTGAGTGTTTTAAGATCTCTGAAATCTAGTTTAGAAAGTGATGAACACACAACTTCAATAACACCTAGCTTTAGTCGTAGGACACGTCAGTTGACAGAGCTGTGCCTGTGATGTTCATACTAGTGCATTCTAACAGAGCCACATTTTTTCTTCTGTAAAAATTTGGATTTGGTCCTGTCACTTGATTTGTGGGGAATGTGTTATCTTCATTCAAAAACATCTTTGCCAACTATCAGTCATCATTAGTCGAAAGATCTTTTTTTCTTCCTGTCTCAGCCTGTCTAATAATTCAATAAACATACTTTCTCAAACACATCTTTGTTGTCTTTTCTCAGCTTATTACACTTTGCTCAGATTTTTCATTTTAATATGGCTGTTTCCAATTCTGGTGCCTTCAGAAAAAATTGTCATGAAGCTTCTGCTTTCATTCTCTTCACTTGGCAAAACACAGATCTTAAAACCTAGAACAGACATTATATTTCCATTTGTAAAAGGCCACCTGAGAATAGCTATAGATGTTGTGATTATGAACAAGGAAGGTATTTGGGGAAATTAATGACCAAGCTGCTCTCCCAAGGCAGTGCAGCACACTGCAGAAGAGCTCAGGATTTGACACAGTGGACCTGGGTTGTCACCTCAGTTTTGCTATTTGACGGTGTAGCCTCAAGGAAAGTTTTACATGTTTTCTAGGTATCAGATTCCTTACATATTAAACAGTATTAACCTAGATACTACCTTAAGTTTTAAATACAATAATGTCTGTTAAGTGCTTTAAAGAATATAATAAATGCACAATAAGTATTAGTCTCACTTCCTTCCAAAAAGTCTGTTAACTAAGCTGTAATATTGTAGGCTTGCCTACAGATATAAGGTAGATATTTTCTCCATCATTGAATATACAAGGAAGAAATTTAGCCTACAGGGCAATCATATTAGGGAATTATGCAGCCTTTTTAACAGAGTTTATTTCATGTTTTTGTGCACACACAGTTGGTTAGTGAATAATGCAATAACCACCTCTTATTTAATGTATGCTCTACTGTCCAGAAATGCATGCCCATTAGATAGATAGATAGATAGGTAGATAGATGATAGGTAGATTATAGAGAGATAGATAGATAGATAGAATTATAAGATCACATAATTTGAAAAATAAACTCAAATAATTTGTGGCCCATCATCTACATTTACAGATGAAGAGGAGGGAATAAAGCTGAATCTCCCAGATTCCACTCTCCTGCTTTTTCCTCTAACCTGCAGGTGGTCTGTAGATGTTTCCATAGAATCCTACACATAAATAACAGTAAAGAATTTACAATCCTTTGCAACTATTTGCATAACACCAAGTATTTAAATATTGTGAATTAGAATTTCTTCTAACAGAAGATCATTGCAGGTTACTTGCTTTTATGATACAACAAAGCACTTTCTTGAACCAAGTACACAGCTGCATTTGACTCCCTTTTTACCTTCACGGATAGCACAATAAATGGCCTTTGGAAATAAAAGTAAATTTCTGACTTAAAATCATTCAAGCATATACCATGAAATACGTTGAAACTAGTAAGTACACTTTTCAAGTAAAATTCCCAAAGTGTATTACCTTCTCTAGGCCAGTATGTTAAGCCCTTTGACAAAGTTTACTACCATTTTAAAAACCTTAGAAGGATAAAAAGGTTTCTCTGATTTCAGGTTCAACTAAAATGTACTGAATATCAAGTATGTTTCAGCGACTTTAGGAACACTTTCACATAGATAATCTTAATTAATTTCATAACTCTGTAGGGCTGTATAGAATTTATGTTTAACTGATGATAAAACTAAGGTTCACAAAATTAAGTTACTTATCTACAATCACATATATATAAATAAGAGAGATAGGTTTCCAACCAGAATCTCAATTCCAAGTGCCATACACTATATGAAAATTACCTCAGAAAACCTCTTGGGTTTTTTTGCTTGTTTGTTTGTTTGTTTACATGTTTGTTTTTACCAAGAAAAAGCAAAATTAAAGAATTGGAAACAGTTCAGCAAAATGAAAACAAACTAATATAATTCTATTAGTCTGGCATAACTTTTCCATATTTTCTGAGTGTAACCCCTAGTGACATTTACCCAAGAGCATTCATAATTTTATACAGCTCTAATCCCAGTGTCCTCTCATGTTTATTATCATTTTCACCAAGTTTTTATAAGTGCTTTATACTATTTTATGATTGTATAATAGTTAATAAGTTTGCGGAACAATGGTGTATTCTACATTCCATTGATATTTAATAAAATAATAAGCAATTTTTTGCATATAAGCTTTTTTATTTTGTTTGAATACTTTTTATGATACATTTCCACTAATCAGATTCCTGGGTTAAGTATATGGACGTTATTGTCTCTTTATATGTGTTGACATACTGCTTATATAATGGATTATGTAAATTTACACTATGTGATTAACCAGTCTTGCTCTAATGTACAACACTGGGAAAAATTTTTTAAGTAATCTAAAAATAGAATTATATTTTAATTTAATTATTGATTTGTGATAAATTTAAATGTTGCTCCTTGTGTAGATGTGCTCATCTCTTCTCATTGTAAATCAAATGTATGTAACAACAGCACGGATGGGAAAATGTGAGTCTAATTAAGTATAGAAGACATTTGTGAGTAAATTATGGACAGTCCTTTCTACAATTAAATAGAGTGATGAACCTGTCTGTAATATGATTTAAGCAAAAGCTGACACATATTCCATATATTTCATTTAATTATTAATGTTGGCATGGGAAAACCATGACATAAATGCTGGAAGAATTTGTATTCCAGAAAAATCTAGTAAGCTGGTAAATTCCTTTATCAAAGGCTTTTGTTTGAGCTTTAATTTACTCATCAAATATTGACTCATGTAGGTCGCTGGGCATATGGTAAATCCCTTGTTTTTTTCACACTGACATACTATTTTATTATTATGGTTATTTCTGTGCATGATACATTCTCTATATAATTCTAATTTTTTTAGACCAGAGACTCTATATGCTCTCTTTTAATCATAAATAAATTTCAATTTGTAGTAAATCAAAGTGACAAATTTATTAATAAATTATTATTTGTTGGTCATAATCATTTACATGGAAAAGTTCATTTATGAATATTTTAACAATTACATACCAATTAGTTGAATAACAAGAGGCTATTTGAGTCATTTCTATTAAGTCAATATTTGTCATTAACTTGAAACAATCTAAACTTCATATATAATTATGTAACTTAAAATGTATAATTTTTAAAGATAGATTGTATATAACAATATAGAAAAATATAGTTCTGAGAATTGTACTTGAACAATAAAATAAAAATTAAAAAAACAGTTTCAGACATTATTAATATTACATATACCTATCATTCTCAGATTTTGACCTGTATTATTATGACAATTTGTTATAATAACAATGTTATTATTCATATTAGAGGGTAAGGACAGTGGAGGGAATGCAACAAATTGATAAAGACTTTCAAGCGTGACAATTCCAGGGATTTACAGTGTTCTATATCTGTTTCAAATTCTTATAATGAGTATGTATTATTTTGTAATCAGAAAATAAAAACACTTGTCCATAAAAAGAAAAATTTTACCCTTTGTGACAGTGTGGATGGACCTGGAGAATGCTATGCTAAGTGAAATAAGACAGTCAGAGAAAACGAATACCATATAATTTCACTCATATGTAGAATCTAATGAACAAACTGAACTAATGAGCAAAATAGAGACAGACTCATAGAGAACAGGATGACAGCTAAGCAGGAAGGGCAGGGAGGGTAGGTAGTAGAGGGATTGAACAAAAGGAAAAAAGGACAGATGGACATGGACAACAGTGTGGTTATTTGGGGGGTGTGGGAGGGAGGGGACTATATGGGGACTAAATTATAATAGAAAAGTACAATAAAAATTAAATAAAAAGAAACAGATTTGAGAGGATGGAATGCAAAGATTTTAATAAATCATAACTTAAAGGAAAACACATGAAAATTTAGAAAAAAGAGAAACAAACAAAAACTAGATGTATATCTTTAAAATTATGCCCTGGTTGGTGTGACTTAGTGGATTGAGTGCCAGCCTGCAAACCAGAGAGTCGTTGGCCCTTTGATTCCCAGTTAGGGCACATGCCTGGGTTGTGAGCCAGGTCCCCAGTAGGGGGTGCTCGAGAGGCAACCACAGATTGATATTTCTCTCCCTCTCTGTCTCCCTCCCTTCCCCTCTCTAAAAATAAATAAATAAAATCTTGAAACATAAAATAAAATAAAATAATTACAAAATATATGTTAGAGTCAATAAAAATTAGTCCCATATTTATATTTGGTGATGATGGTTTTTCCTACCTGAGTCCCAGTTATTTAAAACCCCATCATAATACCCTATCAAGGAATTTTTATTTTAAGAAGTATTTATTTGCCACCTCTAAAGTGCTAATTGTCATTCATTTCATTTTTTACTAAAGTAAATTTTTATTTTGTTTCAAGAATATTATGACACTCTTTGATCTACTGGATAAGAGATTCTCCAACTTTTCGGATTCAGTAACCTTTACACTTTTAAAAATTGTTGAGAATCCAAAGAGTTTTTATTTATTTTTTTATCCACATGACTTTTATTTTTTATTATTAAATTTTTATTTTTCTATTAGTTTACATTTAATATTATTTCATATGAGTTTCAAGTGTATAGCATAGTAGTTAAACAACCATATACTTTACAAGATTTTCTCAATAATTCCAAGTACCCACTGGGTACCATATATAATTATTACAATATTATTGACTATATTACCTATGCTGTAGTTTACATCCCCATGACTATTTTATTTTTTAAAGTATATTGTATTGATTATGCTATTACATTTGTCCCATTTTTTCTCCCACTATTCCCCTCAACCCTGCACCCACTCATCCTCCCTCATTCCCCCTCCCTTATTTCATGTGCATGGGTCACACATACAAGTTATCTGGCTTCTCCATTTCCTATTCTTAACCTCCTCCTGTCTATTTGATACCTACCATTTGTGCTTCTTATTCCCTGTACCTTTTCCCCCATTCTGCTGCCTCTCCATCCCTGCTAATAACCCTCCATGTGATCTCAATTTCTGTGATTCTGTTCCTATTCTAGTTGTTGGCTTAGTTTGTTTTGGGTTTTGGTTTTAGGTTCAGTAGTTGATAGTTGTGAGTTTGTTGTCATTTTACTGTTCATAGTTTGGATCATCTTCTATTTCTTAGATAAGTCCCTTTAACATTTTATATAATAAGGGCTGGGTGATGATGAACTCTTTTAATTTGACTTTATCTGGGAAACACTTTATCTGCCCTTCTATTCTAAATGATAGCTTTGCTGGATAGAGTAATCTTGGATGTAGGTCCTTGTTTTTCATGTCTTTGAACACTCCTTTCCAGGCCGTTCTTGACTGCAAAGTTTCTTTTAAGAAATCAGCTGATAGTCTAATGGGAACTCCTTTGTAGGTAACTGTCTCCTTTTCCCTTACTGCTTTTAAGATTCTCTCCTTATCTTTAATCTTGGGAAAGGTAATTAGGATGTACCTTGGCGTGTGCTTCCTTGGGTCCAACTTCTTTGGGACTCTCTGAGCTTCCTGAACTTCTTGGAAGTCTATTTCCTTTGCCAGACTGGGGAAGTTTACTTTCATTATTTTCTCAAATAAGTTTTCAATTTCTTGCTCTTCCTCTTCTCCTTCTAGAACCCCTATGATTCTGATATTGGAATGTTTAAAGTTGTCCCAGAGGTTCCTAAGCCTCTCCTCATTTTTTTGAATTCTTGTTTCTTCATTTTGTTCTTGTAGAATGTTTATTTCTTCCTTCTGGTCCAAATCATTGATTTGAGTCCTGGTTTCCTTCCCTTCACTGTTGGTTCCCTGTATATTTTTCTTGATTTCACTTTGCATAGCCTGCACTTCTTCCTCTACTTTGTGATCATACCAAACCATTTCTGGGAGCACTCTGATGACCAGTGTTTGGAATTCTGCATCAGATAGGTTGGCACTCTCTTCACTTAGTTCTGTTTTTGGAGTTTTTTTGATCTGTTCTTTCACCAAAGAGCTTTTCTCTATATGGGTTATACCTACTGGATTTTTTCTATTCCAGATTAAAACAGAAATTATTATACTTTTAAATTATAAATTTATTATAACAATCCAAAACAATTTTTGTTAGCATAAATATCATACTAATTTAAAAATATATTTTTGTAAAAAAAAGCACAAACAATGAAATTTGTTAGATACTTTTACAAATTTTCTTAATTGTCTGGTATAACAGAAAACATCTGCTCATTCCTGCTTGAGCCATTTTGGTTGAAATGTATGAAGAAAATCCACTTCATACAGATATGTGGTTCAAAAAAGGAAAACAATTTCCATATTTCCATATATTTTTCAGATATTTTTGAATGGTCTTCTTTGATCCTGCACTAAAATACCAGTGAGTCATGGTTTCTTTAGAGTTAGTTGCTATGTGGAATCTGAAACCATAGTAATGTATTTTTGTCCTCTGTTGACATTAAAATCCATCAGCCTATTTTGTGCATTGAATGGATATTTTATCCATTCATGATTTTGTACCATTATGCATTTATCACTTGGAAAATATTGGTTTGTAGGTTTATGCAAATCTCCCAAATGTTAACATAATTCATTATACAATATCAACTTCATTCATTAACATCACCACTAACTTCATCAAAGTTTTTAAGCAGGACCACTTTATAGGATTGTAAACTGTGCAGTTGCAGAGGCTTCCACACTCTAAATGTTCTTTTAATTTGTAAGTGAAGCCCAAAGGGACAATAAAGCAAAAGGGAAACATGTAATATGTAGCATATTTGCCATTCCTTGCTGCCTTATTTGCATATAGTTTTCATTGTGTCCAGTATCCCACAATGGGTGGGAGGGAGTTTAGGGACATTCACAGTAGTACAAGGTAAGCTTGTTAAACCTGTGGCTGAGTACCTGGGGGAGCTAACAGCTCTGAGAAACACACAATTTCCAATCAAATCAGAATTTGTTTGAAATGTAGAAAAAAGGCGGTGCAGTCTAAGACAAACCACCTAGGAATTCTAGCATATTCTTTCTTACTAGTGTTCCTTTCCTATAATAGCTAATCTTTTCCCATGAAAACAATGCCAGTAAAAAAAAGAAAAAGATTGGACAACCCATAGTTTCTTTTCATTTCAGTTCTCCCCTAGTCATACATAAGCTAAAGATGGCGTTGATAAGATGTGTTAATATCAAGAAATGAAATAAATACATTTGCTTAGGGTTGTACATCATTTTCACTCTTCTAGTAAGAACATAGTATGTATGCATGAATTATGGAAATACAATCTGTGCAATTTTGGTGATTTTGCATATGAATCAAATGTTCTTATAACTGTGCATAAAATTGGCATTGCACAATATAAACAGTAAAATTAATGCTAGTAACTTAAAATTTAGATTTTCTTTACTTAGAACAACATGAAGTAAAAAGTATAATGGACCATGGCAAGTCAAGAAAAAGACCATGGAAGAAGAAAAAAGCTTTCTATTTTAGTACATTTAATGGAACTTTTTTTTTCTGCTTTTTGAACGAGGAGGACCATATTTTCACTTTGCACTGAGGCCTGAAAATTATGTAGCTGATCCTCTCTTTAAGTATTGAGAAACTGTCAAGTATATGGTGCCAGATACATATTTTCAAAATTCTGATTTTAACTTGAAAGCTCAAATTTTACCATTGGCCACAAATACTGTCAGTTGTTTTCCTTGAAGTGACAGGCTTACTTCATTCTTTTTTGGGAACATGTCTACCAAATACTCAAGTCTGAATAACCATAGTTTCTTTCAAGCAGAAATAGTATTTCATTTTGAAAAAGTGGCAAGTTTGGCTCTCAATGACTGCACAACAAGACAGCCCTCCCCTGCAGTATATGGCAGGACTGCTTTATACACGCTTTGCCACACACAGTATCAAAGAGATGTGTACTCAAGGATTGCAACTGAATAAAATAAATAGGTTTTCCTGCTTCATCCAGGGCGTTTGCAAGTGGACTGGAATTTTAGTTCCTTTCCTACACAAGCATGGAAATGAAGAAGTGTCTATCAGCATGGTTTATTGCCACTACTTTGATTCATGTCAAGATTCCAACAGTCTGTCCTACTGAGGCTTCTGCATCATCTGTGTAAATGTTAACATGGTAATAAAATTAAGAAATAAAAAGAAAAAAATTCCTTAGTATAATTATTGAAATAAATTTTGCTCTCAAATACCTTCAGAAAGAGTCTCTGGGGCTGCCAGAGTTCCAAAGACCACCCTTTGAGAATCACTATACTAGCTGATTTATTATGATGGGGGAAAGAAAATGTGATACATTCCTTGAAATGTAATTTGTCTTTAAAGTCAAATAAAGAAATTAAGCCTTCCTAAATATTGAATATACAAATGGACGCTAGTACCTCGTTTTTGCATGTCAAATGATTGTGTGTCACACATAATCGGTAAAAAGTCCTAAGGAAAGAATGAGATTTCCTCAATCCAATGGAGTTGCCATGGCTGACCTTACTCCTTTGTTCTTTTATATTTGATCTATGATGTCAAGGAGATTTGTCAATGATATTATGTACTGTAAATGGGCTGATTCCCACAAAAATGGTCACATGATTTTTAAATATTTCTGTAAGAAACAAGAGGTTAAAAATAATAAAGAAAATACACTGAACTTAAATGACAGAATTGGGACTTCTGATCCTGAAGTCATGCTATTCGATGAAAACCATTGATGCACCAGTCAGATATAAGAGGAAGTCAGATAAAAATGTATCAAAAATTATCAAAAATATTATTTAATAATGAATGATGAATCTAACCCTAAAAAGTCTACATAATATTTGACACATTAAAAATAGTAGAATCTATATATATACAATGAATATTCTTTTTATTAAAAATTAAGAAAGTAAATTATATACATAAAAATAAAAGACTATGAATGATGATAGTGCATTAGGAACTATCACTTATTATTAAACCAATTCTATACACATGAGTTTCATAAAGAAGGAAGAAAAGTACTCCAAGCAAATAAAAAAACAAAAGAAAACCAAAAGTTTGTATAATGATACTAATATTAGATAACAGAATTTTTTAAATATTAATATAAAGAGTAATATAAAATCATGATATAAGAACAACCCACAGTGAAGATATAATAATCATAAACATGTGGAAGTGATTTAGTAGAATGAAGTCTATCAGTTCTGATGACCCTGACTTATGATCTAACTGTTTTCTGGTCAGTGGCTATATATTAAGCTGTGTTAAATCAAACCATTTGCTATAGACACAAAAGTCAAAATTAATTTATGAAAGAACAAAATTGATGTAAGTAAAACAAAGAGAGTGTGTACAATCATTAAGTACATACAAGTTACATCATAAATACATCTTGAGGGAGTAGAGTGGGGAAGCATTATCCTGAGAAATGGAATATCTCAGACTTCATAATGTATGTCCAGTGAAATTTGGAATTATTCTGCTTATTTTACCAGTAAATCTCCCTTTAGCTGGAATTACTCACTGCTCTCAAGAGCTCAAGTAAACTCTTAAAAATAAGGTTTTATTCTCAGTTGATTAGATGTACATAAATAACTTTAAAGGAGTTTGAGTGGTTAATATAGGAAAAGACAATTACTAATGGTAGCACCTTTAATAATGTTTACTAGACAAAAGGGAAATATCTGTAGTAAGAATGGTATGGGGTGGTTGGTATTAGATTCCATTTGTTCTTATGAAGAAACATGCTTTTCCCTGAAAGCAATCATCAGAAGACCAGTCGTAAACAGTAATCCAGAGAAGAGAAAATTGTCACATCACTAACAATACTTACCTGACTTCAACTCAGTATTAAGTAATTGAAAATGTAATGAATTGGCAACAAGGAGTTGGATAATTAACCAGTAATTATTATACCAAAATAACTGATTGCAATTTCTTAAATCTTTATTTAAGAACTGTCTAGAGATCTTAAAGGAAAAAAGAAAACATCAAAGGTACTTTGCAGAAAGGATTGAAGCATGTGAGAAAATAATTGGCCACATCTATATACAGAGCAGAAAAAAATTAATGGAAACAAGTCCATGAGAAAAAAAACTTTAATACGCCAGCATAAGCAAAAAGCATTCAAATAAACTGAAATGCTAAAGTATATTCACAGATCAAGTATCAACATTAATAATGGTAATAAAATATAATAGCCACCAGTATGTGAAATTAAAAAATGCTTCTAAACTGATATATTGGGATTAAACAGTTTAATCCCAATATATCAGTTTAGGAAAGAAAAAATAAGAGCTTATAAAATAAAAATATGAAAAGAAAATCTAAACTAATGTTAAAATGTACATTTTATACTATCAGTAGGAGAAGCTACATTAAAACTATTTCAAAGAAACAAATTCTGATTTCATGCACAGATGCTCTGGAAAAATCAATAGTCACAATTGTCATTTGGCTAAATTGGACCTTCTTTGAACTGAACTGAAAACCAACTAGTTTTTGCCTTTTAGAAAGGAAGATTCACTAAGTAAGTAAATAAATGGAAGAATGTAAGAATGAATGAATGCAAAGATGATTGGGTGGATAAAGTTTGATATATCTTCAAGTTCAATTAGAAATTAAATATGGAAGAAGTCACTAAAAACAATGAAACTTTTAAATATGAGAAATAAAAATGAGTAGTAATAAAAACAAAACTACTTCTCTAATAATAATCCCCAAATAAAAACCAAAATATACTTTGAAATACATAGATGGTGCAGGGTATTGGTGAAGAAATCAAATAAATAGGACCGCCCAAAAAGCTGATTTGAGTATAAAGGGAAAGTAATACATATTACACAAAATAAAAGCAACCAAGTCTGTAGTTAACCCACATGTATTTCTTTTATATTTAAATTCATTGAAACTAACTGAGAATAAGGGCTTCTGAGGCAGTAACTGATAAAAACAAATCAAATAGAATATGTAAGTGATGGCACCACTCTGACAGTCCAAGATAAGAGCTGAATGTGGCAGAAATGCCAAAGGAAAAAGATCAAATTTCTTGCATCTCTAAATACTGAAATGGCTGAATGTTTTTCTTCTCAGCATGAGCATGTTTTGATTGTCTGAGAATGTATTTCGCAGAAAGAAACATTACTCTGTTTTCTCAGCCAGCATTATGCAAGGGAGACTCTCTCATATAGAGCCAATTCTAATTTCCTAAATCTCAAGGCAAAGAACCTTAATTATTCCTGTAAATTAACTATTCTAGGAAGAATATCATGCCATAGTGTGTGGTGCAACTAGAAGCAGGGAAGAATTATTGGGCAGCTGGCCTATTACTAATGAAAGAGGAAAGCCTTTGGCTACAAGTCCTTAGACTTCACCCAGCTTGCTCTTAGATCCTGTTTTTAAAGAAACATCAGAGAAGCATGGTAGCAATGTAGCATATGCGGCAAAACAATACAAGGCTGTTTTAAAATTTTCAGAGTAAAAATGATCATATATTGTACATTATGATTGCAAGCATGCAAATACTATGGAAAAAACTGTAAGGAAATGTAGAAAATTGGTTAACAGATGGGTTGGATTATGTACTTTTTTTCTTTTCAATACTCACCAAACTTTTATTTTAAATGAAGACTAACTCCTAAGATTCTTTTTTAATATTTTATTTATTTACTTAGAGAGAAGAGAAGGTAGGGAGAAAGAAAGGGAGAGAAGCATTGATGTGAGAGAGAAACATCAATTGGTTCCCTCATACACATGCCCCAATAGGGGACCAGACCTGAAACCCAGGCATGTTCCCTCACTGGGAATCAAACTGCTGATCTTTCACTTTGTAGGCTGATGCCCGACCAACTGAGCCATGCCAGTAAAGGTTTACCAAACTATTTGATAATGTAATGTATATACAATATGTTTAAAATTACATGTAAAATATATTTTAGATCTAAGATCATTTAGATTGAGAAAAGTACTTATGGCTAGTTTAGAAAAAAATACCAGTGGGTACTTGAATTGTCCTCAAGGGCTCACACTTAAACACAGTTAGACAAAACTAACAAGTACATGTTTCCATTGATCTACTAATGGAATCCTGAATCTCTACCTATTGTCTATGTTGCGTATAATAAAAATTAAGACCCAAGATGGCAGAGGAGTAAGTGGAAGCTATACTCACCTCCTCCAAGAACCAAACTGGAATCACAACTGAACTATAGAGAAATCACCCTGAATAATGAACTGAACATTAGCTGGAGAGAAGACTTATAACCAAGGACAGACAGAAGAAGCCACATCACCACAACAAGAGTAGTAAGGAATAAGGAGGAAATGAGAGACTACTAGCTTGGCTCCCACAGGTGAGAGCTGAAATTCCAGAAGGATATTTCAGCAGCCAGGGGGTTTCCCCTGAGAAGTGTGGGGTCTAGACCCCTGAGCCCATAGCACCAGAACCAGGAAAGGAACCCAAATAACACATTTGTGAAAAGTAGCAAGATTTCTATCTGCCAGGGAGAGACAGCTGGAGACTCAGAGCCCTTAAAGTACTAATGCACAAAATTCCATTTGCAGCCACTTACCCTGGATTCTGGCAGAGGAAACAGGGGAAGATAGGTAAACAATCTAACTCACACTTAAGAACTTGAAAAAGAACAACAAACAAAGTCCAAAGTGAACAGAAGGAAGGAAATAATAAAGATAAGAGCAGAAATAAATGAAATAGATTCTAATAAAATGATACAAAAGATCAGCGAATCCAAGAGCTGGTTCTTTGAAAAGATAAACTAGATTGACAAACCTTTAGCCAGATTTAACAAGAAAAAGAAAGGACCCAAAAATAAAATCAGAAATGGAAGAGAAGAAATAACAACTAACACCAAAGAAAAACAAATGATGTAAGAAAATATAATGAACAATTATTTGCCAACAAACAGGACAACCTGGATGCAATGGATAAGTTCCTAGAAACATACAGTATTCCAAAATATAAATTGGGAAGAATTAGATAATCTGAATAGACAGATTACACCTAGTGAAATTGAAGCAGTAAACAAAAAACTCCCAACATACAAAAGCCCTGAACCAGACGTCTTCACAGGTGAATTTTACCAAACATTCTGAGAAAAACCAACACCTCTCCTTCTCAAACTATTTCAAAAAATTCAAGAGGAGGGAAGGCTCCCAAATTCATTTTATAAGGCCAGCATTATCCTAATTCCAAAACTAGGTAAAGACACCAAAAAAAATAATTATAGGCCAGTATCCCTGATGAACATAGATGATAAAATCCTCAAAAAAATTAGCAAACAGAATACAGTAATGCATTAAATAGATCAAACACCACAATCAAGTGGGATTTATTCCAGGAATGCAAAGTTGGTACATTATTTGCAAACCAATAAATGTGATATACCACATAAACAAATTGAAGGGGAAAAACCACATGATCATATGAATAGATGCAGAAAAAGCATTTGATAAAACCCAACACCCATTTATGATCAAAACTCTCAGCAAAGTGTGAATAGAGGGAACATACATAAACATAATAAAGGTCATATATGACAAACTCACTGCCAGCATAATACTCAACAGATAAAAACTACAAGCATTCCCCTTAAGATTGGGAACAAGACAGAGATGTCTGCTTTTACCTCTCTTGTTCAACATAGCACTGGAAGTCCTAGCTACAGCAATCAAACAATAAGAAAAAATAAAAGGCATGTAAGTTGGAAATGAAGAAGTAAAACTGTCTTTATTTGCAGATAACATGATACTGTATATAGAGAACCCTAAAGATTCCACTAAGAAACCACTAGAACATATCAATGAATTCAGCAAAGTAACAGGGTGCAAAATTAATATCCAGAAATCAGCTTCATTTTTATATGGCAATAAGGAACTAACAGAAAGGGAAATTAAGAAAACAGTCCCATTTACAATTGCTCCAAAAAGAATAAAATGCCTAGGAATAAACCTAACCAAGGATGGAAGACCTGTACATAGAAAATTATAAGACACTGAAAGAAAAAATTAAAGAAGATACAAATGAGTGGAAGCACATACTACGTTCATGGATGGGAAGAATTAACATCACCAAAATGTCCACACTTCCAAAAGCAATCTATAGTTTCAATGTAATTCCTGTCAAGATTCCAATGATATATTTCACAGAACTGGGACAAATATTTAAACATAAGAGGCCCCACATTGCAACAGTGATCCTGAGAAGAACAAAGTTGGAGGAATCACGCTACCTAATACCAAACCATAATAAAAAGCCATAGTAATCAAAACAGCATGGTGCTGGCATAAAAACAGACATAGATCAATAGAACACTATAGAAAGCCCAGAAATAAATCCACACCTTTATAGTCAATTAATTTTTGACAGAGGATGCAAGCACATACAATGGGCTAAAGATAGTTTATTCAATAAATGATGTTGGGAAAAATGGACAGATACATGCAGAAAAATGAAACTAGACCATCTTCTTAGGCCACACACAAGAATAAATTCAAAATGATTTAATAGCTTAACCATTAGACCCTAAACCATAAAAATTCTAGAAAAAAGCATAGGCAGCCAACTCTTGGACATAACTCACAGCAATATTTTATCAGACATATCTCCCTAGGCAAGGGAAACAAAAGAAAAAAAATAAACAAATGGGACTACATCAACTAAAATGTTTTTGCACAGCAAAGGGAATCATAAACAAAGTAAAAAGACAACCCAAAATGGGAAAACACATTCACTGATACATCTGATAAGGGGTTAACATACAAAATTCATAAGAACTTACAAAACTCAACACACACACACACACACACACACACACACACACAAACAAGTAACCCAATTAAAAAATGGGCAAAGGACCTGAATAGACACTTCTCCAAAGAGGACATACACATGGCCAATAGACATATGAAAAGATTCTCAATGTCACTAATCATCAGAGAAATGCAACGAGATACCATCTCACTCTGTCAGAATAGCATAATCAATAAATCAACAAACAACAAGTGTTGCCAAGGATGTGGACAAAGGGGAACCATTTTCACTGTTGCTGGGAATGGAAACTGGTATAGTCTCTGTGGAAAGCTGCATGCACCTAAAAAAATAAAAAGGGATCTGCCTTTTGACCCAGCAATCCCACTTCTGGGAATATATCCAAAGGAACTTAAAATACTAATTTGGAAGAACATAAGCACTCCAATGTTCACTGCAGCATTATTTATAATTGCCAAGATATAGAAGCAACCCAAGTGTCCATCAAGAGAGGAGTCAATAAAACAACTATGGGGCATTTACAAAATGGAGTTCTACTTAGTCATAAAAAAGAAGAAAATTTTACTCTTTGCGACAGCACAGATAGATCTGGAGAACAATATTCTAAGTGTAATAAGCCAGTCAGAGAAAGACAAATATAATATGATTTCAATCATATGTGGAATCTATGGGGACAGACTCATAAATAGATAGCAGATGACAGCTAGCATGTAGGAGGAAGTTATGTAGGTGGAGGGATTGAGGAAAAAGAATAAAGGATTCATGGACAACAGTGTGGTGACTGGGGAGGGCAGTTGGTGAGAGGAGTATAAAGGAACTAAATGGCAATAGGAAAATATACAAGATAAAGTAGGAGGGATCACAATACCCAACACTAAACTATACTACAAGGCTACTGTAATCAAAACAGCCTGGTACTGGCATAAAAACAGGCACATAGACCAATGGAACAGAACAGAGAACCCAGAAATAAGCCCAAGTCTCTATGGTCAATTAATATTTGACAAAGGAGGCAGCAACATAAAATGGAATAAAAATAGCCTCTTCAACAAATGGTGTTGGGAGAACTGGACAGCCACGTGCAAAAAAAATGAAACTTGAGCACCAACTTACACCATATACAAAAATAAATTCAAGGTGGATAAAAGACTTAAATATAAAACATGACACCATTAAAGTCCTAGAGGAGAATGTAGGTAGGAAAATCTCAGATATTTCACGAAGAAACTTTTTTACTGATGTGTCCCCTAGAGCAAGGGACATAAAGGAAAGAATAAACAAATGGGACCTCATCAAAATTAAAGGCTTCTGCACAGCTAAAGAAAACAGTATCAAAATTAAAAGAGAACCAACTGTATGGGAAAACATATTTGCCAATGATACCTCAGACAAGGGTTTAATCTCCAAAATATATAGAGAACTTACATGACTGCACTCTAAGAAGACAAGGAATCCAATTAAAAAGTGGGCAAAGGACTTGAACAGACATTTCTCCAAGGAGGACATACAGAAAATCCAAAGACACATGAAACAATGTTCAATATCGCTAGCTATCAGAGAGATGCAAATTAAAACCACAATGAGATACCACTTCACACCAGACAGAATGGCCATCATAAACAAAGCAACAAACAACAAGTGTTGGAGAGGTTGTGGAGAAAAGGGGACCCTAGTGCACTGCTGGTGGGACTGCAGACTGGTACAACCACTCTGGAAAGCAGCATGGAACTTCCTCAGAAAACTAAAAATGGATCTGCCTTTTGACCCTGCAATTCCACTGCTGGGACTCTATCCTAAGAATACTAAAACACCAATTCAAAAGAACCTATGCATCCCAATGTTCATAGCAGCACAATTTACAATAGCTAGAAGCTGGAAGCAACCAAGATGCCCATCAGTAAATGAATGGATCAAAAAACTATGGTACATTTACACGATGGAATTCTATGCAGCAGAAAGAAAGAAGGAGCTCCTACCCTTTGCAACAGCGTGGATGGAGCTGGAAAACATTATGCTAAGCGAAACAAGCCAGGCAGTGAAAGACAAATACCATATGATCTCACCTTTAACAGGAACCTAAATAACAAAACAAAGAAACAAGCAAAATGTAACCAAAGACACTGAAATAGAGGACAGGCTGATGGTGACTGGAGGGGAGAGAAGAGGGAATTTAAGGGGGACAGTGGGAAGGGTTCACAGGAACAAACTTAAAGGACACATGGTCATAGACTAAGGGGAGGGTGGTAATGGGAGAGAAGTGGGGAGGGTGGGAGGGGGGATTGGATTGGGAGTAAAAAGGAGAAAACTGTATTTGAACAATGATTAAAAAAATAAGAATAAAAAAAGAATAAAAAAAGAGAAAATATACAAGATAAATAAATAAATAAATAATAGAGTTATAATTGTTTTGGTTTGGCTTTAGTTTTTATTTTACTGTGCAACTAATATGCTAGACAAATTGGTAGACATTATACTTTCTTATCCATATGGAGGTATTAGTAAGAATAAAATTCATAAAATAATGGCAAGCAATATGCTAAACTTTGCAGTGCTAGAGAGTAAGACCATAGCAAAGCTTCTTTCACAGAGCCTCTACTGAAACCTTTCAGACTGGGAGACAGATCTGAATATGAAAGCAATGGTGTCCATTACCAGTTGATGCCTATGCAGTTGTGACTAATCATTTTCATCTCCCTATTTGTTTACCTAATGGCCTGCATACTTGGTGTGTTTGCACTTATGCTTGGTAATAAGCTACAACCATTATTAACATTTTAAATATACAGTAAGGTTTTTACAAGTCAGTAAAAATACTGTAAGTTGCAGGAGACAGTTAAGTATGTTTATTAAGCATTTGTTAAACTCTTAGTAAATGAATTCCTGAAGAGTTTTTTAGATAATAACGTATTAATAATAGAACTTCCCAATTATATAGTACAGTTACACAATGCAAAAAGGAGTTAGAGAAAAGTAAGATATAATCTGGGGAAAATGAAAGCTGTAAGACATAAAAATGAAGCTAGGAAGAAGTTAAATTTACACATGAATGTAAAGTCCTTGTGTAGGGTACAGACAGAGGAAGGCAATACAAGCAAAGGGAGACCACTCTGAAAGTGCCTTGGGTTTTGTCATTCATGCCCAGCATTTATACTTACAGGAGCTCTGATAACACAACCAGAAATTAGGATGAGGAGAAAGAGAGCTTTGTTAAGAATGAAACAAGTTTAATTGTAGTCACACAATTTTTTTTCCATTTTGAAGAAATTGCCATTGAAGATTTCCTGTAGTTTGAACTAAAGGGCTAGAGGTTAGTGGAAAGGTTTGGCAAAAAAAAATGGGATTTAGGAGCAATTGATTTATAGATAAAGATTTAAAACAGAAATAAAGAATAATAGTTTCTACAAAGTTTGTGAACTGAGGACTTAGAAATAAAGTTTGGGTACTCACCATGGCCGGGAGAATGAAGGAGGAAGAGGAGCTGGTGGCAGTGGGGAAGGAGCGTAAGAGAAATGGAAACCACTCTAGATCAGTGAGAGGAAGGCTCAAGGGGAGTTTGGGAAGGACTAAAGTTGTCCACCAAGATATATCATTGAGATGTCAAAAGGAGGAAGAGAACTGAGGAGAAGCTTCTAAATCTGATGAGAAGGGAATCATAATCCCATTGGGAAAAAACTGGATGTAACTCAACCATAGAAGCAGAAGTAGAGGAAAGGGTGGTCAGAAGCTGAATTTTGGTTGCTAAGAGAACAGTGAAAAGTAGGTCAATGACTCAGAAGCATAGTAGAGTTAGTAAAGAGTATTTGTTTTCATTTAGATGGAGAAATTGGATTTTTAATGCATAAACATTGGGAATGGGAGACGACAAAGAAAGAGAAGAATAAAAGTGTGAGCATTGTCCTTCAGAGATGGAGATGAATGGGATTGGGAGGAAGAGCCTGGTTTGCTCCAGAGGGGAAGGGACACAGAAGACAGAAATTAAGGAACTATAGGGGGCTTATGTATTTTTTTAAAAAGGTCTGGATCAGTTACCCAATGTGAATAAAAAGTAGGTATAACAACGCATATAATAGGAAGATAGGTAAAACAGAGTACCTACCAAAAAGGACATAAAACACTCTATTGAGTGGCTCTAATGAAGTTTGACTACATTGATTGTTCAAGGACCAAGGTCGTGTCTTGTATTAACAAAGAGGAAAAGGGAAACGAGAACAGGGGCCAGGTATGTACAGAGGCATAGGGTGTGGCAGGGCCTGTGTTTAAGGTAAGGTAAGAAATTCAGTGTGGCTGGAGCATAAAGTGTGTGTCAGAAAATTATTCATTCACAGGAGTAAGTGGCATCTTCCTTGGAAGGACCGCAGGCTAATGGTGGGAATAACTTGTATTACTCACCCTGGTACAGAACAGTGCTAGGTCACCTTATATGCTCCAAAACACAATCCCATATTCCTCACCAGGCATCTCCTCCTCCTCCCCTGCTCATACCCGACGTGTTTGTTGACCACTAATTAAGTAAAATCTTGTTATGCAAACTTCTCTGTGCCAGTGTTCACCCATCCAATGTAAATTGAAGAAATAGTTAAGCACATATATAATGAGTAGGAGAGTCAACCAATGTAAATCTGAGTCTTTATTTTTTATGTTTTCAACTAAGAGATGGCCTTAATTATAATTGTTAGATGTGTCCTCCTTTATACCTTCCTTTTAAATATATAATAAGGCATCCAAGAGTCTTTTCTTTTTCTAGGCAAAGAAAACAATGCTTCTATTTATAAGATATTAAAAGTAAAGGTATTTTATTTGCCCTGGCTGGCATTGCTCAGTGGATTGAGCGCAAACTGGGAACCAAAGTGTCCCAGGTTCGATTCCCAGCCAGGGTGCATGCCTGGGTTGCAGGCCATAACCCCCAGCAACCGCACATTGATGTTTCTCTCTCTCTCTGTCTATCTCCCTCCCTTCCCCTCTAAAAATAAACAAATAAAATCTTTAAAAAAAAAGATATTTTATTTTCTGTGAATACATTGAAAATTACTGATAGCTGCCAGGAATTTTTATATTAAGACTTTTGTCACTCATGTGTGTATTTATTCAACATTTTACTACATACTTAAGTACCTGCAACCATGCTATGTACCTGAGATAACAGTCAGTAAAAACAGAGGCAATTCCTGGTTTCACTGAGCTTTAAGTCAAATAATAATACAAATAAACAAACAAGTAAAAACCAAAGTGTTTTCTAGAAAAGAAATATATGATCCTCTAAGAGTGTAATACATACATACACAAATATTAACCTGAATTGGAGATTGGTGGAAGCTCCCCTGAAAAAGGGACACGAATTAGAATCTAAATATTGATATAAGCATTAACTAAAAGGAGAGATAAAAAGACTCTTTCAAACAAAGACTAATGAGAATTTGCCAAGAGAATGGATTTCAGATGCTCTCGCCACACAGACACACACACACAAACTGGTAACTATGAGAAGAAATGAAATATTAATTAGCATTCCTGTAGTGATCATTTCACTACATATATGTATATCAAATCATTATATTGTACATCTTATATACACACAGTTGTTATTAAAAATAAAGAATGAGTGGGAAGACCCTGTGATGACAGGAAGCCCACAGCATCATCCATCTTCACACACCTGTCCTCATCCTAGGTCTGTGTAATGGGGCCCTGGAGGATGTGGGAAAGTCCCCCGGACTTCTAAGAAGTGTTATAGAACACAGATAATACAGCAGATAGGTTTCACCTTGAAGAAGGATCAGACTACTTGCTGCCAGTAGATCAAGGGACAGTTATATTTCCTTAAGGACTACCATAACAACACTCTACCATTCATTCTTAACAAAGGAATGCATCCAGGAAAGGTCTCCCACCAAGACTAGAGAGCAGGAAGGTTTCTTTGCTGGTTCCCAAAAAAGAGAATGCTAGATTGTTAGCAAAGCTCCACATCAAATGACTGGTTTTAAACATAAAAAAAAAAAAATCCCTTGCCCTACATATAGTAAATAAGAAGGAGGCAGTGTAAGGCAGTAAAAACACCTAACTTTCTCAGGTTTGTGAATAAGGGCTCAGAGCAAAAGAAGTAATGAATAGCCCAAGATGTATTCCAGGCCTTTTTATGCCAGAAGCAGTTGGGCACAAGGAAACATATTATCCTTTCCTTCAGAGAGTGACAGAGAATGATATTTTCTGACTGTGTACTGAATTTATTTCATTTTCTTAATGTAGCGTCTCTCAGTATGTGGTTTCACGTTTGTTTATGCTCATGTAGCCAACTGTGCATTGCTACAAAAAGGAATATGAGGTCTAAGAAAGAAGCAACATTTTTTCACCAAAATGTAAATTGCTGAACAAATCACTCTTCCCTGAAATATGAAATTTGAGTAACAAATTTTCTTTTAACGTTTTGTAAAACCCTTGTAATAGGTATCTCTCAAGCAGCTAAACAAAAGGGGTTCTGTTTACCGATCAAATCACTTTAATGAGCAGAGCCGAGCAGCAGACATGTCAGTGATCGCTATCCTTTCATCTCCAGTCATGTTTTGATGGGTTTAAAATATGGTAATTCAAAATAGCCTTCAAGATCTCATCAAAGAAAATCAATCAGATGTGGTAGCCAAAATGGTATTGTAGAATCCGTTTGCATTTTTATTAAAGTTTACATAAAGCTACTCAGAATCCAGACTCATTGCTATTTAAATTCTAAGTCATACAAATACTGCTGTATGCAAGAATGTGCTCGCACACAGATGGACAGCCTAAAAGAGCCATATTCCCTCTGACAACTGGTCTTATGAATTCTTAAATGAATGCAAATAAGGATTTATGTTGATGTATCTGTGGCCCAAAACCCCTTGATTGGTAGCAATCAACCTGTAGACCAGATTAAAGCATTATAAAATTTCTCAGAGTTTTCTTTTCCTCTCACACGTTTTTAGACTATTATTTGGTAGTGAGAGATTTTCCTTCATTAATAGCTCACATCTAGTTCTAATGTTCATTGCAGTAAAGATTCTCTTGCAGCAAGGCTGTTAAAAGGGGTATAGCGTGCATTGGGCCATGCTTGCTTCATTCCCTGGGAACATCAAACAACTGTCATTCTGCTAAATGAGTTGTCATTAGCAGGCAGAGCCTTCTGTAGTCACATGGAAAGAAATCTAACTGAAGTAATGATTATTGGAGAAGCCCTACTAGAGTTTGGAGGCTTAAGGGTTCCCCTCCCCCATTCCCCCAGTGCAGTGCTTTAAGCAGCCTTTCTAAAGTAGGGATATTTGGCTTGGGACTAGTGACCTAAAATTACCTCTGAAATCTGGCACAGTATTTCAACTCTAGCATGAATGTTCTCTCCTCTAGCCAGCATTATTGGCAGGCATCTCATAAATTGCTGAGTATGTTTCAGAGATGCAAATGATGATTAAGTTAGGGTGACTTGCAAATATAAATTAGTGATGGTTTCTTTTATTCAATTTAGAATTTCTGTGGGAAATTATGGACTCAGCTTTCTTAGTCTGCCTCTATAGTTTGACTATGATGATTTCAATACTTTCCTCAAATTCAGACCTTAATCCTGCTAATGGATTTCCAACCCCCAGATACCTGTTTCTGCCTCTCCACTTTTCTTTCATACAAATGGTATATGCCCCATATTCCATCCTATCATGCCAAAATTCATATTTTTGTGATTTATTGCTTTTCTATTGAATTTCTATTTGGGACTAAATGAAGAAATAGTCATACTTGTGATGTGGTTGAACTCTTCTAGAGATAAAAAGTTATTGTTTCATTGATTCAGAACATTAACTAGGTCCCTATGAGAGTATTGTTCCCAAAGTGAAATCCCTCACTACTTAGGAGCTCATAAACATATTAATAGAAATCTTCAAGTGACTTTAAGTATTTAAAAAATTAAAATTATAATTATGTATTTGCACATAATGAAACTGTATGGGCTAATTGCAATGTCAAGTTTCTTTGCTTTGGCTAGATACATTATATCTTTGGCATTCTCAAGGTAATCCCAGCAATTTTATGATTCCTTCACTTCATGGGTATAAAATAGTAATAATATCTCCCGATATGCTCTATATTATAACTGAAAATATATCCTTATGTATCCTTAATTAATTTTGGAATTTTTGACTACAGCTATCACCTAAATTTTCAAACACCCCCTAATGAACTCTAAACTTTATTGCATAGCATAGTCAGGATAATAACACTAACCTTAAATATAGAAGAATTTGTGAAAAAAAGAAAATTTGTAGTTCCTTTACAAGAGCCATCAGCTGTTAAATAAAGATGAGGGAGCTGCAGCACGGCCTGAAGACGAGGAGCTGGGCAATGGCTCAGGCTCCCCTGCCCTCCCCACACACAACATCCCCTTCCCCTGCCCAGCACACAACACTCCTCACACACGGTATTCAATGCAAAGATAAACCCGGCCAAGACACCGGTCACTACGTTATGTTCCTCTATGAGTGCTTATCTCAGAGTGCTGATCAGTTCTTATTGGCATTTCCTTTTTTAAAAGAAAAGTGAGAAAATAAATTATACCATATAAATGTAACATGTTGAACAATATCTTTCAGTATATAAAATTCATCGATAAGAGATTGAGAATAACAAAAGGGGTCTTTGAAAGTGGAAATGAGTACAATCAGAATTCAAATCCAATCCTTAATGATAATTTTTATCTTTTCTATTTAGTGAGATATAATTGTCACATAATATTGTATTTGAATTAGATGTACAACCCAAAGCTTAATATGTGTATACATTATGAATGATTACTGCAAGAAGTTTAGTTAACATCCATCACCACACATACTTACAATGTCTTTTCTTCTGATGAGAGCATTTAAGATCATAGATACAGACAACAGTGTGGTAACCAGACGGAAGGGGGTGGGGATGTCAAGGGTAAAGGGAGACAAATATATGGTCACAGAAGGTAATCTGACTTTGAGTGGTGGGCACACAATGCAACATACAGATCATGTACTCTAGGAATGCACACTTGTAAACTACATGATCTTATTAACCAATGTCACCCCAATAATTTTAATTTAAACAATAAAATTAAAATAAATAAGTAAAACTATCAAAAGTCCTAAGCAAAGGGAAACAAAACAGAGATCTACTCTCTTAGCAATATTCAAAAGCACAATGCAGTATTGTGAGCCATGCTGCACATTAAATTCCCAGGACTTACAACTGGACCTTTGTATCTTTTATCACCATGAAATGGATGAAGGTGGTAAATAATCATTTTTATTTTTAATTTTTGTTCTTAATTTTATGAATAAAATATAAAAACTCCAAAGGGAAATATAACAGCCTTACATGCAAGCCCTCCCTGGATGAATGTGTATTCATATTTTCTCATTTTTTGTTAATAAAAGAACTAAAGCCCACTTTGATCTCTTTCCCAATCCCAACCCTCACATGCCCTTTCCAAATTAAATATTGGCATGAAGTTCACCTATAGTCTTCCTAATCCATGTTTTAATGCTTTTGTTGAATATATGCATGTCTCCAGAAATAATATTTATTATTATTGTTTTGTGCAAATTTTTAAAATTTATGCAAGTACTACAACATTCTAGACATTACTTGGTATGTTGCTTTTTTAAACTGAACATTTTTTAAGTCATTTAGATTTAGTTTCACTTTTACTATTGAATAGTTTTCTATTATATAACACAATTTATTTCTTAATGTCCTTACTAGCAGACATTAAGGTTATATCTTAATTTTTGTGATTATAAACAATACTGCAATGAACATAGTTAGGTATGTGTCCTGACATATGTATAGGAGACAAGATTCCTAGGTAAAAATGAAAAAGCTAGCAATCTGGGGAAAAATGATTCTATTATAAGGACTATGGGCTCAGAGCATAAAGACCACTATTCAAAGCAAGCACAGCATAGGAACAACACAGTGTCTTTTGGTAACAGAACGCTCTGTTGATGAGGAAGAGGCATAATAAATTTTAAATGTCAACTTTACAGCATGTATTTATACAGTACTAAGTAAAAGATTAGATTTAATTCTGGTTCCAGAATGACACTACTTTCCTTGAAAGAAAACCCTTCAAAGCAAGTAAGTAGATACGTAATTATTTTCTTTTTAGAGAGGAGGAAGCAAGGCCTTAGACAGTTAAGTAAATTCCCCAGGGTCACACAAATAGTGGCAAAGCTGGGATTTGAATCCAGGTTGCCTGGCTCCAACATCCACTATTTTAAATACTACATTATATTGCTTTATAGTCAAAGGTTATTTAATTACCTCCAAGTGTCTTACTTGAAAATTATGTAAGATATAATTAATCAAGATCCAAACTGAATTTCATGTATTAAAAAAAAGCTTTCTAAAACGTATGCTTTCTGCCAAGAAAACCTTATATCATAATGTTCCATTTGTTTGAGACTGTTTATCTGCACATTTCTTACAAATCTTCTTATGGAAAAAAACCTTCAGGATGAATATATATATATTTATATATATAGTTATATAGATAGATATAGATATAAAAGCACAGACTATAACTGCTTTGGTTGATGGTTCAAAGCTAAAATATTCTGCCTGATTTTTTACTTGTTTAGTTTTGTTTTACTTTGCTTTTGGTCACTGCTCTAGTGGGCCCCTTACACCAGAAAGTGGCAGATAAATGGCTGGACATCTTTTCTCTAAGAAACTGGATGCAAATGAGTGGATCAAAAAACTATGGTATATTTACACAGTGGAATTCTACGCAGCAGAGAGAAAGAAGGAGCTTATACCCTTTGCGATAGCATGGATAGAACTGGAGAGCATTATGCTAAGTAAAATAAGCCAGGTGGTAAGGAACAAATACCATATGATCTCACCTTTAACTGGAACATAATCAACAAAAGAAAAAAGCAAATGAAATATAACCAGAGTCACTGAAAACTAGAACAATCTAACAATAGCCAGAGGGGAGGGGGGAAGGGACAGAGGGAAGGGTTTTCAGGAACTACCATAAAGGACACATGGACAAAACCAAGAGGGAGGGTGGAAGCAAGGGAGGGAGGTGAGTTTGGAGGGGGTGGGGAGGAGGGTTTGGGAGAAAATACAGACAACTATAATTGAACAACAGTAAAAGAATTTAGGGGGGAGGAAGATGGCGGCTTTACTGTAGGCAGCGTTTTTCTCAGCTTCTGTGAAGAGCGGGGAAACTCACGGATCAGTGGAGAGGCAGAGCAAGTGGACTGGGTTGCCGAATCACTTTTGAAAGCAGGACATCAGAAATTATTGCACTCACTGGAAAACCAGATGGTAAGGAGATGGCTACAGGACAAAAGGGGCCCAGGGATCAGCGCGGGGTCTGGGGTGCCCAGACCCCAGGCCTGCCCGATGCTCCGGGCTCTGCCCCAGGGATCCCGGGAGAGGGAAGTCGCTGCTCCCTCCCTCCCCCGAATACGGGGGTGAGCAACTCCAGGGGAGAACGGGTTGCTAGAAGGAACAGATTGGCCAGTTGGACTGAGAAAAAATCGCCCAGGGAATTTGAAATCCCGCCCAGAGGCTGAGAAGTGAGAGCCTCTAGCCAACAGGACCAGGGGCATCTCTAGCCCGGTGGAAGTGCAGAGCGGTAGAGAGCACAAGCCGGCGGAGCTCGGCTCGCGCCCCATAGGGAGGCAGGAATCGCGCGCTGCGATCCCAGGAGGGACGAGGGGCTGGGTGCGTTCCTTCAGTGGTGGCTCAGAGATTTCCAGCCAGCCTGACCAGGAGAGCTGGGAAAGGCCAACATTCCGTCGGAGAGCCGTTCGGCGAGGAACACGGAGCTGGAAACGGCTGGGCTCCCGTACCTTCATCGGGAAGACTGACTCTCTCGCACCAGTGTTTTCGGGAGTGCCCCGGGTACCTGACAGACTTGCTGAGTTCTGGTTGTGAGAGAGAGAAGCATTTCAAAGGCTCCTCAGCCAGCTGAAGCTAGCAAGATCAGAAAAACTGGTCTGGCCAGTTAGAAACCAACAAGAGGTTTTTTGTTTGTTTGTTTGTTTGTTTGTTTTTTGGTTTTGTTTGGTTTTTATTGGTTTCTCTGGCTGTTGTTGGTTGACTGATTTTATCGTGTTTTATGTGACTTTTTTTTCAATTCTCATTATTTTTATCTCGCAATCCCTTAGGTTTCTCTTCCATTCAACCTAATATTATTCTTTCCACTCCAAATTTATCTCTCCTGCACCACATCTTCTGCTTTTCTTTCCTTTTTGTTTTAATCTTGCAAGTTACTGTAAATTTGTATTATCTTTTTCTCACTTTTACTGACACTTTTTTATTTTAATAATATTTTGGTATTCTTTTTCTTTCTGTATAATCTTCTTTGCTTGGCTGGTTATACTGTCATTTGATAGGTTCCCCCTGGTATCTCAGTCACAAGGTGTTGATAAGTTACTATCCTTCATCTGCGTTCCATTAATACACTTCTCAAGGTTCTATACTCTTTATTCTTGTTATCTAGACCTCATCGATTCTGCCACAAGACTGTCGCTTTACTATTACTGCTAGTAAGACCTAGTCTATACAATTGTAAATGCTTCTCAATACCCCTACCTGATCTCAACCCACTTTGCAATTTTCTGAACTATACTATTGTGGGGGTTGTCTCTATTCTTTTACTCACTACTCCTATATACTAATCTTTAGTCCAACCCTACCTTAGAAGCTGACCTCCCACAGCCTCACAGCTTTCTAGATCCAACTAACAATCCTCTTATCCCCAATAAGAGTCTTACCTTCTTTCCATCCTTTCTAAAACGTGGATAGTGGGGTGGAGGATCACGGCTACACTATAAGGAGCCAAAGGATAACCCATCTCTTCTCTACTGGCTGCTAAAGTAAATATCATAGTATACTATCTTGCTGTTTTAAACCATTTTGACTTACTCTTCCAACTGATCCCAAAAAAGAGTAGGGGGAAGCTGTGACCACCAGGATACATGAAGGAGATTGCACCACTGAAACACACAAAAATTCTACCACAGAAGTTCACACCATAATTACAGGGAATCAGAACAGTTCAAATTAACAAACAAGAAGAACAAAGGAGAAACCCACGGACAATGAGAAAACAAAGAAACAACCCCCAACTGAAGGGAAACGAGGAAGCCTCAGGAAAAATGCTAAATGAAATAGAGGCAACCCAACTATCAGATAGTGAATTCAAAACAATGATTACCAGGAAGTTCAATGAACTCACAATGAGCTTTCAGAAATTAGAGGGAAACTACATCAATCTCACTGCAAACTATATAAACATGAAAAAGGAAATAGAAACTCTCAACAAAGGTCAAGAGGAAATGAAGAATACAATTTCTGAACTGAAGAACACAGTAGAAGGAATGAAAAGCAGGGTCGATGAAGCAGAAGATCGGATTAGCGAGCTGGAGGACAAAGTAGAAAACAGCATCCAGAAAGAGCAAGAAAAGGAAAAGAGGCTCAGAAAGAATGAGGAGGGATTAAGAGAAATGCAAGACAATATGAAACGTAATAATATCCGTATAATAGGGATACCAGAAGGTGAAGAAGAAGAGCAAGGGATCGAAAACCTGGTTGAACAAGTAATGAAGGAGAACTTCCCTAATTTGACAAGAGAAAAAAGTCACACAAATCCAGGAAACACAGAGAGTCCCAATCAAGAGGAACCCAAAGAGACCCACCCCCAAGGCACATCATAATTAAAATGACAAAATTTCAAGACAAAGAGAGAATCTTAAAGGCAGCAAGGGAGAAGAAGGAAATAACATACAAGGGAGCCCCAATAAGGCTAACAGCTGACTTCTCAATGGAAACACTTCAAGCCAGAAGAGAATGGCAAGAAATACTTCAGGTAATGAGAACCAGAGGTCTGCAACCAAGGCTACTATATCCAGCAAGGCTCTCGATCAAGATTGAAGGCCAAATTAGAAGCTTCCCAGACAAAAGAAGTCTAAAAGAATACACGTCGACCAAACCAGCTCTGCAAGAGATTCTAAAAGGACTGCTTTAAGGAGGAGAGAAGAGAGAGAGAGAGAGAGAGAGAGAGAGAGAGAGAGAGAGAGAGAGAGAGGGAGGGAGGGAGGGAGAGAGAGAGAGAGAGAGAGAGAGAGAGAGAGAGAGAGAGGAACACATGTACATAAAAGACAATGAATAAGTACCTATCAATAATAACCTTAAACGTAAATGGATTAAATGCTCCAATCAAAAGACATAGAATAGCTGATTGGATAAGAAAAAATGACCCACATATCTGCTGTCTACAAGAGACCCACCTCAGGATAAAAGACCTACACAGGCTGAAAGTGAAGGGCTGGAAACAAATCTTCCAAGCAAATGGACAGGAAAAAAAAAAGCTGGGGTAGCAATACTCATATCAGACAAAATAGACTTCCAAAAAAGGTCCATAAAGAGAGACCCAGAAGGTCACTTCATAATACTCAAGGGAAGAATCCATCAAGAAGACATAAATATTGTAAATATATATGCACCCAACATAAGAGCACCCAAATACATAAAGAAAATCTTAGAGGACTTCAAGAAAGATATGGACAGCAACACAATTATAGTGGGAGATTTTAACACTCCACTATCAAAAATGGACAGATCTTCTAAACAAAATATCAACAAAGATATTGTGGCATTGAACAATACCCTTGATGAAATGGACTTTACTGATATATACCGAGCCCTCCATCCAAAAGAAGCTAAATATACATTCTTTTCAAATGTACATGGAACATTCTCAAAGATAGACCACATGATAGGACACAAAACAAGCCTCAAGAATTTCAAGAAAATTGAAATCATACCAAGCATTTTCTCAGACCACAAGGGACTGAAGCTAGAAACCAACCCGAAGGGAAAAAAACAAAAACACTCAAAATCATGGAGATTAAATAGCATGCTATTAAACAATGAATGGGTCAAGAATGATATTAGGGAACAAATCAAAAGTTTTCTGGAAACAAATGAAAACGAACTCACAAAAACCCAAAACTTATGGGACACAGCCAAGGTAGTCCTGAGAGGGAAGTTCATAGCGATACAGGCCCACCTAAAAAGGTTAGAAACATTCCAAACAAACAACCTAACCCTACGTCTACAAGAACTCGAGGAACAACAACAAAGGCAGCCCAGAGCAAGCAGAAGGAAGGAAATAACCAAGATCAGAGCAGAATTAAATGACATAGAGACTAAAAGCACAATTCTAAGGATCAATGAATCCAAGAGCTGGTTCTTTGAAAAGATAAACAAAATAGACAAGCCTTTAAGCAGACTCATCAAGAAAAAAAGAGACAAGACCCAAATAAACACAATCAGAATTGAAAGAGGAGAGATTACAACAGATACCACAGAAATACAAAGGATTGTAAGAAATTACTACGAACTGTATGCCAAAAAATTTGAAAACCTAGATGAAATGGACAACTTTCTAGAAAAATATAATCTTCCAAAACTCAATGAAAAAGAAGCAGAAAGTCTGAACAGACCAATAACAACAAAAAGAAATTGAAGCAGTAATCAAAAAACTCCCAACACACAAAAGCCCGGGACCAGATGGTTTCACAGGAGAATTCTACAAAGCATTTAAGGAAGAGCTAACCCCTATCCTTCACAGACTATTCCAAAAAATCCAAAAAGATGGGAATCTCCCAAACTCTTTTTATGAGGCCAACATCATCCTAATTCCAAAACCAAATAAAGACACAACAAAGAAAGAAAACTTCAGGCCAATATCACTGATGAACATTGACGCTAAAATCCTCAACAAAATACTGGCAAACCGCATCCAACAATACATTAAAAAGATTATACACCATGACCAAGTGGGATTCATTCCAGGGATGCAAGGATGGTTCACATAAACAAAAGCAAAGACAAAAACCACATGATCATATCAATTGATGCAGAAAAAGCATTTGATAAGGTACAGCACCCATTCATGATAAAAACACTCAGCAAAGTGAGAATAGAGGGAGCATTCCTCAACATAATAAAGGCCACATATGAGAGACCTTCAGCCAACATCATTCTCAATGGGCAAAAATTAAAACCTTTTCCATTAAGATCAGGAACAAGACAAGGCTGTCCACTTTCACCACTTCTATTCAATATAGTACTGGAAGTTTTAGCCACAGCAATCAGACAAGAAAAAAGAAATAAAAAGGCATCCAAATCGGAAAGGAGGAAACAAAACTATCACTGTTTGCAGACGACATGATAGTATACATAGAAAATCCTATTGACTCTACCAAAAAACTGCTTGACCTAATAAAGGAATTTGGCAAAACAGCGGGATACAAAGTCAATATCCAGAAATCAAAGGCATTTCTGTACACCAACAATGAAACAGCAGAAGCAGAGATCAAGGAAAAAAATCCCATTTGAAATAGCAAAAAGAAAAAATAAAATATCTAGGAATAAACCTAACCAAAGAGGTAAAAGACCTGTATTCAGAAAACTACACAACACTGAAGAAAGAAATCAAGGAAGACACAAACAAATGGAAACATATACCGTGTTCATGGATTGGAAGAATTAATATCATCAAAATGTCCATACTACCCAAAGCAATTTACACATTCAATGCAATTCCTATTAAAGTACCAATGGCATATTTCACAGACATAGAACAAACACTTCAAAAAATTTATATGGAATTATAAACGACCCCGAATAGCTGCTGCAATATTGAGAAAGAAGAGTAAAGTAGGAGGGATCACAATACCCTGACACTAAACTATATTACAAGGCTACTGTAATCAAAACAGCCTGGTACTGGCATAAAAACAGGCACATAGACCAATGGAACAGAACAGAGAGCCCAGAAATAAGCCCAAGTCTCTATGGTCAATTAATATTTGACAAAGGAGGCAGCAACATAAAATGGAATAAAAATAGCCTCTTCAACAAATGGTGTTGGGAGAACTGGACAGCCACGTGCAAAAAAAATGAAACTTGAGCACCAACTTACACCATATACAAAAATAAATTCAAGATGGATAAAAGACTTAAATATAAAACATGACACCATTAAAGTCCTAGAGGAGAACGTAGGTAGGAAAATCTCAGATATTTCACAAAGAGACTTTTTTTAATGACGTGTCCCCTAGAGCAAGGGACATAAAGGAAAGAATAAACAAATGGGACCTCATCAAAATTAAAAGCTTCTGCACAGCTAAAGAAAACAGTATCAAAATTAAAAGAGAACCAACTGTATGGGAAAACATATTTGCCAATGACACCTCAGACAAGGGTCTAATCTCCAAAATATAGAGAGAACTTACACGACTGTACTCTAAGAAGACAAGGAATCCAATTAAAAAGTGGGCAAAGGACTTGAACAGACACTTCTCCAAGGAGGACATACAGAATATCCAAAGACACATGAAACAATGTTCAATATCGCTAGCTATCAGAGAGATGCAAATTAAAACCACAATGAGATACCACTTCACACCAGACAGAATGGCCATCATAAACAAAGCAACAAACAGCAAGTGTTGGAGAGGTTGTGGAGAAAAGGGGACCCTAGTGCACTGTTGGTGGGACTGCAGACTGGTACAACCACTCTGGAAAGCAATATGGAACTTCCTCAGAAAACTAAAAATGGATCTGCCTTTTGACCCTGCAATTCCACTGCTGGGACTCTATCCTAAGAATACTAAAACACCAATTCAAAAGAACCTATGCATCCCAATGTTCATAGCAGCACAATTTACAATAGCTAGAAGCTGGAAGCAACCAAGATGCCCATCAGTAAATGAATGGATCAAAAAACTATGGTACATTTACACGATGGAATTCTATACAGCAGAAAGAAAGAAGGAGCTCCTACCCTTTGCAACAGCTTGGATGGAGCTGGAAAGCATTATGCTAAGTGAAATAAGCCAGGCAGTGAAAGACAAATACCATATGATCTCACCTTTAACAGGAACCTAAATAACAAAACAAAGAAACAAGCAAAATGTAACCAAAGACACTGAAATAGAGGACAGGCTGATGGTGACCCAAGGGGAGAGAAGAGGAAATTTAAGGGGACAGTGGGAAGGGTTCACAGGAACAAACTTAAAGGACACATGGTCATAGACTAAGGGGAGGGTGGTAATGGGAGGGAAGTGGGGAGGGTGGGAGGGGGGATTGGATTGGGAGTAAAAAGGAGAAAACTGTATATGAACAATGATTAATTAAAAAAAAATAAAAAAATAAAAAAAAAGAAACCTTGCAGGCAAGAAGGGGCTGGAAAGAAGTATTCAAAGTCATGAAAGGCAAGGACCTACATCCAAGATTACTCTATCCTGCAAAGCTATCATTTAGAATGGAAGGGCAGACAAAGTGCTTCTCAGATAAGGTCAAGTTAAAGGAGTTTATCATCACCAAGCCCTTATATGAAATGTTAAAGGGACTTATCTAAGAAAAAGAAGATCAAAACTACAAGTGGTAAAATGACAACAAACTCACAATAATCAACAACTGAACCTAAAAAACAAAACAAAAATGAACTAAGCAAACAACTAGAACAGGAACACATTCACAGAAATGAAGATCACATGGAGGGTTATCAGCAGGGATGTGGAGTGGGGAGAGTGGGGAATAAGTTAAAGGGAATAAGAAGCATAAATGGTACATATAGAATAGATAGGGGGAGGTTAAGAATAGTATGGGAAATGGAGAAGCCAAAGAACTTATATGTATGACCCATGAACATGAACTAAGTGAGGGAATGCTGCTGGGGTGGGGGGTACAGGGCAAAGGGGAATAAAAGGAAGAAAAAAAAAAGAATTAAAAAAATAAAATAAATAAAAATAAAATAAAATAAAAAAGAAACTAGTTGAGACAAACACATGGAGAATATATGCTTAACCAGGATATTAGACAAATGAATTAAACATTCAAATGTCAAAAGGCCAAAAGCAAAAAAGCTCAAAAGATGATGGTTAAGGACACTTCTGCAATCAGATGATTCATGTTCTGCACCCACCTTACAACTTGGCCAGGGAAACATCATTTAAACAAAACCAGATCCACATTTTTCATATGCAAATTAGATACAATAGTAATACCTAATTCTTGGGGTTCTTGTGAGTAGTAATAAGGTGGGCTATGAGTAGCTCAGTGCCTTATACACAGGAAATGTTAATCCAAGTTGGCTAGGCTATTATTACCTATGCTTTTTCCATGTCCACCTACTTGACTTTGCTTTACGGTGAGAACACAGGCCAGACGCCCATGGTTGCAGTTCATTGCATTGTGGAGGGCTCTACTAGGCATTCCAATTTGGTTTTGATACAGGCATCAGTATACTTTTCTAATCCCACCTCAAAAGAGGAAGCATGCTGGTGAGCCATGACTGTTTTTTTAAAAAAGCAGCAGCACCTGGAATTTCTACACATATGGTTAGGTGCTGTAATATTTACAAATTTGTGGGGAATCGAGAGAAATTGAATTTAAGTCTACCTTGTGTCCATTTCATATCTGACTTAATCAAACTGCCTGAAAACATAAATGGTATGAAGATTGAAAGCCAAGCCCAGAGGAACCAGAAATAATATTTTGTATTTTTACCTAGAGTATTTAGTGCTTTGAGAAAATTGGATGAGACAGATCCTACCTATTTGTTTTACACTGTGTTATAGGTAAACTATATTATGAAAATTAATTAGAAGCTTAGGGGAGATGCATTACCACTTTCAAATTCTAATTTAGTGGGGCATGGTGGCAAGGCAATTAAAATTCACTTACAATAAAATATCACACTTGTATGAAGCCTTTTTGTACACAGTAGCTAATTTGATCCTTACAAAAAGTACTGTTGGTTAAAGAAACAATCATTTACCTATCACCGTTATTATGTATGTACTAAAAATAGTTTTGGAAAGTTAGTATAACCTCACTGATTTCGTAACTAGTGTGCCACAGACAGCACTCACCCCAAAGCTGCCTCATTTAAGAGACTCTGACTTTCTCTCGGGGCGTGTTTATATTGTAATAAAATCCCAATGTATAGGTATATCTACTTACTGTAGAATAATGGTGACAATGTGAGGTTGTTCAAATCATAGTGCTGCATGTTACAGAGTCGAACCCATCTTTTCATCATGTTTACACTCTCCAAACCCAGAGCACCATTAGTCATGAGCTTCATTGTGACAATGTGTCTTCCAGCAAGTGCACGCAAATAAGAAGAAAAGGCATGAAAAAAGGAAGGCGATGACTGTTGCCTCAGGGAAATTTTTTCAAAGGTTCCCCTTTAGTTTTTTTACCATTCTCTCCCATTCATATATATTTTCCCCAGAGAGGTCCTCATACTGGCAGCCTTATACACTCTTTCCTTGAACTGACCCTCATTTAGCTGAAGTATAAGATGTCTATGAGGAAACTTCATTCATAGTTCTGTAAAAACAACTGACTCAGGACCATTTGGCAGAATTGTTAAGAGTGCCCACAGACAGATCTCTCTAGCATGTGACGTCCCCTCTTGAATGCAACTACAGCTTTCTCCATCTTCTCATGTGAGGAGGCTCCTCAAAACATTAGGTCATTCGATGCTTCTCTAATCTTGACAAATCAGCGAACTTACCTTACATCCAGATTGGACCCAAGTTCCACAGCCTCCTGAATGTCATTATGATGTGAACTCACTGTTCTTTCACACATTTTTGAGCAAAAGTAAAACACAACTTTGTACATAGTAAAAAGAAATGCAAATCTTTCTCAAATCTAATAGATGCAAATCTTTCTCAATCTAATAAACCTGTACTTGAGAGGAAAAGTATATTTACCCAAATGAATGTTTATTTTAAAATCACTTAATTCATATGTAAAATTACCCCTTCCCACACATACACTAGTAAATGCCATCTGTGATTAATATTATCAACATCATTTTGAATTTAAGTTTACTAATCTACTCATTTACTCTTACACAAAAACTCACAAAGCCCCATCCTGATAAGTATTTCTTTTATATAATAGATTAATCATATTTACATAACAAAAGAGAAAACAACATTACAATGTTTTTCCCTCTACTTGAAGCCTCACTTTTCATATAATTGTATGTGATCATCTCCTTTTATGGGTCAGTGAAATTCTAAAAGATTTCAGCTGACTCAAACAGAAAGAAATGTATTTGAGTTTAAAAAATGTGTTAAATTTAATACATTTTTTCTTTATTTTACTCTGTGATAAGATAGATGCCAATGAGTGACCTTGTCGGCTTCAAAAGGAAGTTTCTCATTTTGAATAATCTTCCTCCTATTACTCTTGCTTTTACTATGTAAGCATGAAAGTACATGGAAAGGGAAATCCTCACTAAGTAGAAGCTGTCTACACCCCACTTCTAAGACAAACATCACTATAGGGCATCATCCCCAGTTCATCACCACGGCCACTGCCTTTGGGAAAGCTGTGCTGGCCCATCATACAAAAACGCACGCACCCACCTTAGTTAGTAAAACTGGCATATACATAGCATTTTTACAATCTCTTTTACATACATGCTGTGAAATCTGCCCCAAACTTCATGAGATGGATATTTTAAAAATTAAAAATTGTGGCAGAGAACATCAACTCAGAAAGGTGACTTGTCAGTTCAGATAACACATTTGTGGTGAAAATAAGATCTGAAACCAGACGTTGACTTAAGGAACAGTCATCTATCTTGCTGAGGTCCTGCCCTGTCTTTAGAGCTGTAGTATACCTGGATATAGCCTACAGTAGCACTGTGCGTACTCACGTATCCTTTCATACATGCGTGCCTGTGAAGTAGTATGTCATCAGCTCTTTCATATAGAGAAAAACAAGGAAACACACATACACATATCCCTTGAGTAGAGAAAGGAATGACTGCCATTTGAATAGGCACAATGCACACACACATGTACACACCACATAAAACTACCACAGAGTTCACTTTCTAACCAGTGGTTTTCTTCTTCTTTTTTTTAAAGATTTTATTTATATTTTTAGAGAGGGGGAAAGGGAGGAAGAAAGAGAGGGAGAGGAACATCAATGTGTGGTTGCCTCTTGCGTGCCCCGAACTGGGGACCTGGCCCACAACCCAGGCATGTGCCCTGACTGGGAATTGAACCAGCGAACCTTTGGTTCACATGCCCACATTCAATCCACACAGCTACACCAGCCAGGGCTAGCCAACAGTTTTCCTATAAATTGTTATTTGTATCATTGTGAAATGTTTTTATTGATTTTTTTACTACAGTACAAATACAATCCTTTACCCCAGTTAATGCTAAAGAACCACCATCAATAATTCTAGATGCCCTCCTCCATGTACCACCTATGTGTTAACTATGTCAATCTAAATAAAGAATTTATTAAATAGAACTGAAATAAATGCAACCAGAAAGAAGAGGAAGTTCTCTATATTTCTCATACTGTTACATTATTTTCATTGTTTCCTCAGGGAAAGAGAATTAATACTGTTTGTTTAGTATTTTCTAATACATATTATCTGGTTCAATCATCTCATGAACCAATAAAATTAAAAGATAGTTTTATTATCCTTATTTCCCAGATAAAGGTACCTGGTGCTCAGAGATGCTAAATAACTTGCCCAAGTCCTCATACTCCTATGTGCCACAGCTACAGCACCAACACTCTGGAGCCAATGTGACTTTCTTCTCACCACACTACTTGCCAGGACCACCACAGAAATAGAAAGAAGGTAGGAAACTCAGCTGAGGGAATTGGGAAGGTGAGCTTGACTCTTGCTAATCTGGAGCCAAGGTGGGAACTAGATTTCTGAGTTCCCATTTTCATTGTTGAATCACCTCTGTCTATCCCAGCCTTGTTATAAAACATGGGGGAAGCAGATCCTGAGAAAGGAATAAATAGAAGGGAGATATCAAGTACATAAGAGGGATCTCTCTCAGATCATTTAATATTTAGAATGAAGACACAGTTTCAACACAAGCCCCATAGCCATACTCTTTCTCTAATGCTTTCAACCAGATTATCACTCCTAAACCTCACTATGTAGAAATTTTGAGACCATCTTGTTCTTTTGTATTGCAGCTAAATCTTCACTTCCTAGGAAAAGGTCCCATACCACCCTGGAATAGCCCACAATATGCTACCCAGGTAGTTATGAGAGAACATAAGATAGAGATCCAGTTCTCAGTTATGGACAAAGGAAGCTTATACTAAAATTAGACCCAGAAGTTGAGACAGACTGTCATTCCCCCAGTGTATATTTTTGCCTCCCTTGTCGTACGTTAATTGACCATATAAGTAAGGGTTTATTTCTGGCCTCTCTATTCTGTTCAACTGATCTATGTGTCTATTTTTATTTCAGCGCCATACTTTATTTATTATTATGGCTTTGTAGCATAGTTTGAAATCAGGGAGCATGATACCTCCAACTTTGTTCTTCTTTCTCAAGATTACTTTGGAAATTCATGGTCCTTTGTAATTCCATATACATATTAGGATTATTTGTGCTAGTTCTGAAAAGAATTCCATTGGTATTTTGGAATTGCATTGAATCTGAAGATTGCTCTTTAACAAGTGGTGTTGGAGCCTTGGCTGCTGTGGCCCAGTAGTTGGAACATTGTCCTGTAACTAAAGGGTAACAGGTTCCATTCCCAGTCAGGGCACACACACAGGCTGCAGGTTCGCTTTCCAGTCTAGGCACGTACAGTAGGCAACCAGTTGGTGCTTCTCTTCCGTGTCAATGTATCTCTCTCTTTCTTTCTCTCTCCAGTTTTTTCTAAAAGCAATTAAAAAAAATGTCTTTGGCTGAGAAAAAAAGTGGTATTGGCAAAAGAGATATATGGAAAAAAAATGAAACTGGACCATTTTGTTACATCATATAGAAAAATAAGCTCAAAATGGTTTAAAGATGAGTGGAGGGATGGGTGAAAAGGTGAAGAGGAATATAGTCAATAACAGTGTGATAACTTTGCACAGTGACAGATGGTTACTAAAATTACTGTAGGAGCACATTATAAGACATATAAATGTCAAATCACTATCCTGTACATCTGAAATTAATATAATATTGTATGCCAACTATACCTTAATTTGTAAAAAATGGGAATTGAAGTGGGCAGATGAGGGCAGAGGAGAATTCAAGAGTTAGAGTATTAATAGAAAGCATCCTAATAAAACTCAAGCAGAGATGTACAGAGTTAGATTCCTGGGCGGGGCGGGGAGGACAATTCACCAGAAAAAAATAAATCTTTTGGTGGGGGGAGTCAAAAATGGCCTCATTACAGTGACAATTTGGGGTTGAAATAGAATCAGAAGTAGAAAGAGCTGGTGGGCCTTGATACACTACAAAGCCTAAATTAGCTTTCAGTTTTGGGGAACGTGCACTAGGAGATGCCAGGTTCAACAGAAACGCCTCTGGCAAGAGCAGAAACACTAACACAAGCAACCTGCAGCTGAGAAGCGAACTGCCAGGTCATTAAACAAAGAGGCGCATGTGCTCCGACACCAGCACATTGAGCAAGAGCGATGGCTGTGCACTGGGACGTGGAAGGAACTTTCCACATGAGATGTTCCTTTATGAGCTTCACAGAGCTGCCACCAACCAAACCTCTGCTCTGAGTCCCAGAACTACAAACAAAACACAAATAAAGTAAAATTTATACAGAACCTGAAGCTACCTCAGCAAACTTCAAGCATGTTAAAATTTATTTAAGCTGCCCTAGTATGATTCCCTGCCCCCCACACGCATTAAGGAATAGGGACATATGTGTAAAAGAATTGCATTTTGGTAAGAAAACACAACATATTTTGGAAAATTGTTAAAATGGGTAAGAAAAAGATCTTTAGATTGTGCACTTTAGTGCACAATTAATTTATGGCTTTAAATATTTGGTAAGTAACTACTATGCTTATGCTGAGGTCTGTGCTAGACAGACCCTGGCAATACAAAGAGAGATATATCGGATTCCTCTCACTATACTCTATGTTGATTAAATTGGACTCAAAATTTGCATTTGGTCTGGAGCCTCAGATTCTGATAAACCAGAGAGGGACCAGGGAACACTCTGAGAATAGTTTCGTGTGTGGAGCAGCACAGGTGTAAGAATAGTCAGCTCGGAGATTTAGGTGTTCGCTCTCTTCAAACATGCAAAGAGCTGACTTGTCAAAGAGAGGGTAGAGGTGTTCTCTGGGGCTCCAGAGGACAGAATCACAGAACTTCTAGGAAGAGATATTTTGACCTAATAAAAACAAGGAGCAGAATGGGCTGCCTTAGAAAAGTGTGAGCTGCCCGTCTCTGGAAACAACCCAATGGAGATTGAAAAACCAACTTGTTAGAGATCATCTTAATGGGGCTTTCAAGTTGTATAAAGTTAGATTAACTTTTATTCATCTAAGGTAGTTGAAATGATGTTTAGAAAGAAGCAATTTTATTGACTTTTTTATATTGAAAAGTCATAAAATTAGCAGTTCATAACTTTAAAATCTGTATTGTCTATTTTGGGAACTTTTAGAATATATGGTTATGAAACTGGACCCATATCAAGCAATAAATATGTCCCCATGTTCCCCTTTGGGGTTTAGGGTAGAGTAGATGTCTATACTTCCCTAAACTCCTGCAGGAGCCTAGGTCTCTGAAATTTATTTAGAAGTCTATTTCTCCTCATTGCACCACAAGCTACACTTGCAACAATTAGTAAGGGTGACAATGGTGAATCCCCATGTGTGGCTCTTGGCCTCCCTATATATTAGGTGCCACCATGGTCACTAGAGATGCACTGCTTTTTTCAGACAGAAGTAGCTCATTGCCACTGGTCAGTCATGAAATACATGGTGTAAGTACCTTATGCCTGATTTTTCATCATTTGTATGAATGTTACCTATTTGTAAAGAATGTCTGGTCACATCGTAGTCATTCTGGTCCTGGGCATTACAAGGCAGCTTTATGTAGGCTATCAAATTGCTTTCCAAACCGGCTGATGGGGCAGTTGTTATACAATTAAGTGGATCAACAAACTCTAAAGAATCTAAGTTCAATCAGAATTGGATTCCTTTGCTGGATTATCTTTATCCTCTTGGAATCATCTGGGGAAAAAAAGTGTTTAATGCTCCTGCTTCTCCTTGTTAAAAGAGGAGATCTTTAACACTAAGATCTTTTTACTGTTTTTTTTTAACATATTAGTTTCTATAACTGATTAGATAAAAACTACAGGAAAAACACAAAAAAATGACTGAAAATATCTATCAGACATTAATGTAGTTTAGAGCCATAACACTTGATCAATACAATACAAAGTGTCAAAACAGACCAGTTTGAAACAGAAGCTTGTGGAAACATTTAGAATGTGACAAAGGAGGTACCAGAACAAGTGCTATTGGGAAAACTGGCTAACCACTTAAAGGAAAATGTTAGATTCCTACTCTTTACCATCATAAATTTCATCAAAATGAAGGAATTACTATTAAAGAAAATACAACATACTTGCCATAGAAGGAAATAAACGTTTACTTTAAATGACATCACTGTGGAGAAAGTCTTTCTAGACACGACACCAAAGCAGACACCAAAAGTAAAAGGCTGATGAATTTAATTACCTAAAAATTAGAATGGTCCTTATATAACAAAGGAAATAATTAAATACAAATATAAACTGGGAAACATATATGATGTGAACACATAAATAATTCTTAAAATGACTATGAAAAAGAGAAAAAAGTATCACCTAAAATGGCCTTAGGACGTAAAGAAGTGATCAGTAAAGAAAAAATAAAAATGTCTACTAAGTATTTTAAATGCTCATAGCCATTACTCATCAAAGAAATAAAGTGATGCCCTGGCTGGCGTAGCTCAGGGGATTGAGTGCGGGCTGCGAACCAGACATCGCAGGTTCGAGTCCCAGTCAGGGCATATACATGCCTAGGTTGCAGGCCATGGCCCCTAGCAACCACACATTGATGTTTCTCTCTCTCTCTCCCTCCCTCCCTCTCTCTCTCTCTCTCTCTCTCTCTCTCTCTCTCTCTCTCCCTTCCCCCTCTAAAAATAAATAAATAAAATCAAAAAAAAAGAAAGAAAGTTATAACAACAAGAAAATGTAATATTTACCTATTAGAGTGGAGGATAAAAAGATAAAACCTAATGTTGTAGTGGTGAAGAAAGACGTAATTTCATTCTCTGCTGGTAAGAGTATAAATTTTTAAAACATTGGTCACTTAAATAACTGATTTATATGTTTTAAAACCTTTCTGGCATGCAGATTGCAAAAATATATTGAATTAGTTAATATGTGTATTTCTTTTCTCTTTCTATGAATTTATTCTAAAGAAAAAAATTAGATGTATGTAAAAGCATAAAATGAAATAGCATCCTTTAAGGGTTACATCATAAGCATTCATCATTTTCATGGAGGAATATTTATGTGATTTCCAATAATTTTCTGTTTTAAAGGATACCGTAATAAATTTGTTTCTACATATATTGATTTATTTATTTAAAAGTTTGAGCTTCCTCCTTTGGTGAGATTAGTTATCTCATGCCCTGACATTCTCTATGAATATTTTCTTACTTGCCTTATACAAATTCCAGAGTTGTCTTCTTTGATTTGTCATTAAGGATTTCTATCTATCTATCTATCTACCTACCTACCTACCTACCTATCTATCTATCTACCTATCTACCTATCTGTTTAAAATAGCCTAACCTGGTATTAATGGTGAAGTTAATGTACTAACCGGTGCCCATCCTGAGCCACCCCTGTCAGATGGAGAGCCAACAGAATGGCATTTGGACCAACAAACCAGGTCAACACTGTGCAGATATAAGAGGAATATGTCTACCATTATGTCTGCCATCAATCTGAACCATTTAAAGGGAATGTTAAGAATACAGCTCCAGTCCCTCATCTAAATATTGGGTTAGCCAAAGAGTCCATATGTTTTTTTTTCATAAGATAAAAGACACATTTTTTTTTATTTTCACCAATAAATTTATTGATTTGGATGTTTTGAGTATGTCGGCTATCTACCATGTGATATAATGTTGATTATTCTGAATTACTATCTTGATTTGATCACTATCAACTCCAACTGGTCTACCTGGCTGTGGAGAACCATTTAGGGAACAATCTCCAGCATGAAACTTCACAAACCACTTTTGACATGTTCCATCAGTCACAGTACCTTCTCCACACACTGCACAAATCTTTTTTTTTGAATTTGAGTTGTGCCTTTACCTTTCTTGAAATAATAAAACCTAATATATTGAAAATGTTGTACATTTTCTTCCATCTTCAATATTAAAATGCCTACACAAAAATTCACCAATTTTGATGTTTTTTAATGCATACTGATATGACAGCTGTCACAATATAATCTAAGAAAATTGTTTCAAATGGATTTAAAGACAACTAAATGCTACTAGAGAGACCCATCTTAGGGAAAAAAAACAAACAAACTCTTTGGCCAACACAATAGTAAGCAATTAGAGCCTTTAAGATGAGCTGTTGACATTCCTTATGTTGAGACACCATTCCTTAATATTTCTAAAGGTATTAGTTCTTCCATGCTTTGCCTTCAAATATAACTCTTAGCTACTAATCATTTTCAGCTATCACTAGTGGAGGAACTTAAAGGATTTGAGGAAAATTTAAGTAGGCAAAGGTGACAAAATACATACTCACCTTTCTACACTTTTCATAAAATCTTAGTGCCTAAGATTTAGGTTAAAGTCCACCTCCTTACTTCACCTCTAACCTCTGCTTTACTTCACCCAAGTCTCACTGGTATTGAGAACTTTTGTTTACTGGCAGCACCTTCCCTTATTCATATCTTCTCTTTATTAACTTTGCTAAATCCATAATCCCTTAATCACACTGTGCATTCTTTGATGATAGAGTCCCATTTCCTTGTGCTATCTTACTTGATAGCCAAAAAATGCTTTGTCTGTGTCCTACCACACTGAGAGTTTTTCGGAAAGCCAGGGGTAAGGAGTAAGGAGACACCTAAGATATACAAGCATCTCAATATATACACCTAAGACAACTAAGATATGCAAGTGTCCTGCTTCTGCTGATGAGTCTCACCCTGGGAAAACTAAGCATGAGGACTTAAATGGAAGTTCTCTGGAACGTCTCTTTTAAAGGAGAGTCAGGGTAAAAGAAACAAGTGAGACCTACTTGTTTGTGAATCTTAAAACTCAGCAGCTGGGGTCTCCACTCCAAACTCATCCAGTTGAAATTCTCCTCTGAGTTACCCTTTCTCTGAAATCCTCATTATATTGTTCCTCAAAGGCAAAAGTTTTGTCACATTCATCAGGTAAGTCCAGCCCCTATACAGAGCCTGGCGTGCAATATTCACTCAATAGTGTTTGATAAATGAATCAATGTGAAGGAATAAGCTAAGTTTCCTGTTTTATTTTGTATCTTTATGAAAGAATAAGGCTCCAATTTTGTAAAAGTAGTTAATCATAGGATTTATTTATCTAGTAAGGAGCTCATTTATATGTAGGACCCAGCTTCCCTAGCCTGCAGCTGAAAGGATACAGAGTAAGGCTCATGTGTCCAAATTTACATTTAGTCTCAAAGATAATTAGATATACAGACTGCATCTAGGAGGAGATGATAATCAACAAGAGACAAACAAATTACAAACACATACATGACAGAGACATCAAATAAAGAATATACAGAAATATGTGTGTTTAGTTTTAAAAGGAAGTTGGAATGATTAAGAAAGCTAATAATTAGTAGACTGGAGAGTACACACTGTGTACCACTATGGGCCCGCTCCTTGGCTGTCTTCCACCTCAATTAGTTATCTGGCAATCATACAAGATCTTAATAAAAATAACTCATGAGATTTAGTTACATCAGAAAAGTCATCAGAATGAGTGATCACAAATGTTTTGAAAGGGTCACAAGTTAAGTCAGCATTTAGGATATGCTTTTAAAAAATTGCCTTAATCAATGTCATCTCCAAAGAAAATACCAGAAGAATATTGTCACAACTCTGGCAATCTCATTCCATCCCCCCAAATCTATTAATCTCATGTTGTGAAGTTTGCACCATTGTCAGGAGTCCAGTAAAATCCCACAGCATTCCTTTTATTTTTCCTTTCTCAGAGGAATAACTTTTTTCTAATCTTGTTATACATAGTTCCATGCTTTCTAACCTAGTTTATACCAGATGACTTTTACCAGCAATTACATCAGTTTTCATGAACCAAAGGACTTTAAAAGAACATAATCACACTATTTATATAAATAAGTACACTCTAGAGATTGTATAAAGCACCTCACAGTTTACAAAAATCCATTTACACTTAGTTGTCATTTTAAGCTTAAAACCACCCAATGACTTGTTTGAGCAGATTATGGTCAGGGTTTTTTTTCTCCATTTTGAGGGAGAGAAAATTGAAGTTTAGAAAGGTTAAGGGAAATTCTCAAGGTTAACATAGCACATAAATGGTAAAGTAATTCTTGAAATCATGTGTGTGCCTCTAAAGTTATGAATACCTGTGCCTATATGTAGGATGCTCAGCTGGGAGAGAAAAGGTAAGAGTCTTGTCCAGCATCCCTAGCATGGAGGTCTGGAGGTCAAATGATTTACTAAGCTAAATATACCATCATAACAAGAGCTTTATTAATGACCCTTTCTTTGTCATTCTGCTTTTCCCACTAGAACATGGCATTTTACAAGTAGGCCCAACTACGTAATTTTCAGGAACCAATGCTTGTTCTTTGGGTCTTCCCAACGTAAAACTGAAGAGGAGATAAAAAAGTGTTCCCCTGAGATTCTAACTCTGTGTAAATCGGTCTTAACTGCGGCTTACTCCTTTTCCCCTCGCACCCCCGGACTGAGTGTTCCTTCAGCTCTCTCTGTCCAATGCCATGCACCTGATCCACTACAGGACACACTTGCTTTTTGTCCTCTTTCCTATGATATTAGAAAAAGGCAAATACATGAGTTTATACAGAGACATTAGTAACAGTCATTTCATGGATGGAATTCTTCCCACGGCAAAGGTGTTTCTTTCTGACTCTCTAGTACGATCACTTCAGACATCAGTGACAAGGGGAAAAGGGAGAATATTTGGGGACAGCTTCCTAGCTTTAAGACTCACCATAACTATTAATCTGGGTATTTTCATCTCTACAACCCTGGGTTTACATAATTTGTCTATATTGCTTTCAAAATAAAAATTCTATTTTAAATGGGTTTAGATTATTACACTGAAATACTACCTTAGTCAAAAGAACAAACTGTCATTCACAAATAACACTTTTACTTTCAACGTGGTGTAAGAGCCACTGTGAAAGACGGAGTAAAGGACTTGAATTCTGTGGGAGCTCCCCAGTGGATCTTCCAAGGAAAATGAAATGGCCCTTTTTCTGAACCATTTTAACCCGATTACATTAGCTCTTAGGAAATACACAGAGGAAGCAACATTTCAGAGAAGGGTCTGGCTGGGACAAACGAGCATATTTCTGGTACCTCATGGATGACAGCATATGCCGAGGTTAACCTTGTGTTACATTTCTGAACCAGGGGCCAGCGCGGCCTCTGAAGCCATCTGCTTTCTATGGTTGTCAGCCCCGAAAATAGCCTGAGATGGCTGCATCCCTGGAACACGTTTTTTTCTACTGTTTTGATTAGAAAAGCACTTCTACTCTAATCAATCTTTCTGTTTTGTCTCCAGCATGCATTTGACAAACTTCCTAGGTTTGATTCTTTTGTATACGTGGTAGACTTTAAATTCCCAGCTGAGGTTTGACTTTAGGGAAGCTGTGGTGAATGTGTAACATAACGTTGTAAAGTCACATTGGTTTTGCTCTCTGTTTGCAGGGACGAAGACATGTACTAAATAAAATCACAAGGGTGCAGATCTTAGGAAGCCCGTGTGCTTGCATTTTCCTGAAGTTAACGTTTTGGCATCCTCTTTACTCATTTAGATACTTCCGATTGCATAATTATCCTGCATCCCACCTATGATGTCTTCTTGTCCCTCTCTCTGAGGCTCTCCTAATTTATCTGTATCTGATGGTTGAGGCACATCTTCTACACTGTGTGCTCAAATGGCGAAAACAGAACGTCTAAACACACTGAACTATTTCACGCAGATTTATGATTCAAATAGAACCGTCTTTGTCCTAATTAAGAAAGCTTACTTGAAGAAAGATGGCAAAAACATTGTTTTCATAAAGAGACATTTTTTAAAAGTCCCAAATAAAGCTAAAAGAAAAAGAACATAGGGGAAATATAGAAGGAACATTACTTACTGAGTCATTGCATTTAGAAATCTTAGAGACGCATATTAAATTGCTGTGTTTCTGAACAGCATGGTGCTCTACAGAAATCCTCCTGTGACTTTTTCATTGCCTTCATTCAATTTTATATTGTTTTGAAGGTCCAGGCAGAGAGGATATGTAATTGGACATTTGGTGAATGTGGAGGAGTAAAATTGTGTCCAAAGTTATTAGCTTATCTTCCTTTGAAGAGCAGGGAGAACATTTTATTTTGTCTAACTTTTTTATAGTGATCAATTAGTCCTTTGCTTCAAGGATGACAACAGAATGCCTTTATTCATTCTCATGGAAACATTGACATCTAGTGGGTCACTGCATTAATGCAGGGCAGCTTGAAGACTAGGGAAAAAACTCAGAACTTTGGGTCAGTGTGGTGTGCTCTCTTTTATTAATTAATTTGGCCCTTTGATTTCACTAGCTAGACTTTCCTTGTAATTTTAGATACAAAATAATGATTCAAAGAAAATTGTGGCAAACAGCATACCTAACCAATAGTTTTCAGATACCCTGTATATAAATTCTTAAAGATTACTTAAGTTGAAGGTTCATTGTTATTCACAGGAGCCAAAATTCATAATGGTTCACAGAGCTGTAGTGATGATAGGAACTAGCCCTGAGTGTTTAGAGACCTAGATAGTCTGGCACAATGGTTCTTAAACGTTTTTTAATTATGACAACTTTAATATAAAAGTATCTTAATGTCTATATATATATAATTACATTCTATTTTATATAATTATAGAAATGATTTTCCACTTAACACCATCAAGAGTGTTTTCTTGTGTCCCTAAATATTCTTTGGTAGCATAAATTTTTATTAAATATTTTATTGTAGTTCTATTAGAGTTGTCCCAATTTTCCCCCTTTTCTCTCCTCCACCCAGCCCACCCCCTTAGTTCTTAAAGTTTTTTTATTTCAGATATTATTTTGATAAACAATATGAGGACTCTGCCAAGAAATTTTGTGTATGAACAGCTACCCTAAAATCTGTAATTGTGTGTACAATTTCAAGGGATCATAAAACCATTGAGACTTGAGCTGGTGAAGAAGCTCTGAACTACTAAGAATGATATAGCACTTACTATGTACCTGACACTTGTTTCAAGTGCCGTTCACCTATTAATTCAATTACCACAATTTTCTAAGTAGATTATTAACCCATTTCACAGAAGAAGAAATTTGAACACATAAAGATAAAAATATTTGCCCAAATAGCACTAGCACATAGCTCATAGAGTTGATTCAAACCCATGTAGGCTGACCCCAAAGTTCATGTTCTGTCACATTGTCTGGAGCCTCTTGCAGAAGGAGGATTGTGAAGGTGGCTAGATATGCAGAGAGGAAACTTACATATTCATTTCAGCATGGCCAATTTCTCTAAGCAATCTCTATTCACTACTCATTTTCTATACTTCGGCTGCCCAGAATTGCATCACAACAGATAAACCTTCACGACCTAATTAGAGATGAAAGAAGTAGGTGGAGAAATAAGACATTATTCTTTGGAGCCCTTAAAAAGATATATAGTAAATCTGAGTTATTAGGGCCTTCAAGACCTGTAGTGTTGGGTTGATAGCCATTGCGTATACAAAAGACCAATTCATTAATCACAAAAGGACCGATTTTAAGCAAATAATGTGAGTCCTGACATATAATTTTCCTAGAGGACAATGGTATGAGGTTGAGTTGGGTGCAAATACTGGGTTACTACCCACACAAGATGTCCTATAACCCAGACCTGAATTATCCTATCTGCATCCCTCCCCAGAGGGTTGCTGGGAGATAAGACCAAGAGGCTATTGGACAACAATGAGCCTTCTCAGTAGAGCCCTTCTTCCAAACCTCAGAACATTTAGCTGTTAGAACAATGTCCTTTGGAATTCAATCTTGGCTGCTAAGAAAGGGAGTAGGAGATCTTTGAAAAGATCTCCTTCCTTCCAACACATCCTTTTAAAAATGTAGGCATTCTAGTTCTTTGACCTTGTCATGTATTTTTCCTTCAAAATAAATATAGTAAAGACTTTAAAAACATCAACTTCTATTCTAGGGAAAATGTTCTCTTCCCCACCCTTGGCCTAAACACTCAACTAAGCTAGAAATAGTGATTGTTGTCACATGAGTAGAACTGGGTTTGTTAACACGGAGCTTCTGATGTGGATAAAGATGAACAGACGTGAACGTCCACGGATGGTAAAAATGTTTTCTCCAGAGAATCCTGATGGATCTAAAAGAAAGGCGCACATGTTTTCCAATTAAGAAAATGCCTGCAGAGCAATGGGTAGTGCCATATGTCTGAGCTTCTTAAATGGAAATGAACAGCCAAAAGCTTTTTGCTAAAAAGTAAATGGATTATTTGTCTTTATGGTCTGGTATTCTGAACTTTCCAAATATCATCACTGCATTTATATTATCTCCACTACCATCTAAGTATACTTGGACTATCTGATGGTGATGTCATAATTCTATATTTAGTCTAGAAAAATTTAGCTTTCTCCACTCTGTCTTTTAAAATACCATTTTCTCATTTAAGAAAACTCAGTGGATTCCAGCATAGTTTTAAGTAATTTTTAATCAGTGATAAAGGTCTATGTTTCAACATACTTCATGACTGGGCCATCAATTTCTCATCACAAACCCTTGAGGGATCAAATAAAAAAGCTTTTGAAAAATATGAATAAACTCCTTCTACTGCCTCTTCTTTTTCTTATTCTTTTCTGAGAAATTTGAAAGATTTGGTCAATAAATGTTAAATGAATAATAAAGGTCAGAGAAAAGCCATACTTTCTTTCAAAAGAGGTACATTTTCTTAAGTCCATCAAACTAGAATTTTCTAACTATAGGGAAAATACATAGCCTCATTAAGAAAGCATTCGGGGTTCTGGAAGATGGCAGCCCAGCAGATGGGAGCCGAGTCCACTTGCTCTTGCATCCAACTAGGACACTTAGCTGATCTTCCAAAAAATAATGTGAACAGTCAACGTAATCTTAGCTGATATGAAGTTTGGAAGCCGAAAAGTAAAGAAGACGCTACAAAACAGGCAGTAAAGAGGTTTCATAGGTGAATAGGGAAAATCCCCAGGCATGATTCCAGTAGTTGCGGCGCCTGCATCCATGGAGCCTAGTCAGAGACAGCAGCTTTAGGGGCTCCCTCCCCTCCCAGAGCAGAGAATCCCCAGACCCTGGCTGGGAGCAACTTGGATACACAAAGTCGTGGGGGAGAACCAGGCGACACACACTCACACAGATAGTGGCACACACAGCAGCAGCAATGGCGGGGGCCAACCAGGAGAGTGCCAGAGTGAGAGAGATACTATCTGCACCTGGATCGGGTGGAGGAGGACCGCAGCTAGCTGTGACTGGGATACACTCTTGAGTGTTTGGAGAGGTGGGATGTATGGAAAGGCTGACAGCAACACGGCACTGCAGTGGGTGTGCCCAGAGACTTTTTCAAAAGGGGAGCTGAGGCAGGCTGGCCAGGGGCCCTGCACTCACAGCTGCCCTGCCAACAAAGACAGGGCAGCTGTGAGTGCTCAATTTGCATTGTGTGGGCTCAATTTGCTCCCACTCAGTACAGCTGGACAGATTGATCAAAAAGGTGCAAAGGGAGGTGATTTCTCAACCCTAGCCTGGAGCAGCTGCGCAGAGTGGAGAGAGCGTTCAGGTCACTGTATGCTGTGAAGGAAGTGGGCTGGGAACTGAGCATGTGAGATTATTTAAAGCCAGATTGAGTGCCCTTCCTCAGTGAAGCCTCAGGGAAGGGAAGGTTGCACCCAGCCACCACCTCCTGCAGGAGTGGGGGAGGAGCGAAGATCTGCAAAAACAGGCTGGGCAGGTTTAACAACCCTGCAGGGGCCATTTCCTCCACAAGAGAAAGACAAAAAGAGGAGTGCCTAAAAGGGCCCATTTTGAATTCCTCACAGGGAGACAAATTACAGGGCATCCTAGGGCCCTATTTCACTGAGGCCATCAAAGCAGGGAGTTCAGAAAGGGGAGCAAAAGGGGACATTCAGAATTCCACCCAGCCATTGCTTACACACAGAGCTGCCATCTACGCCAAGCAAATGAGGGCTGACACTCTTACACAGATTGTCCCCTGCCCCCTGTGAAACAGACAGCTATTTAATCAGAAACTACACATTATTGGAAATAAACTGGGACAGACTAAAATGGGAGGTGTAGGGGCATAGGGAGCACACCCACAATTTTCCCAGAAGACTGAACAGTGCCTCCCAGAGGAGACACAGAGTCCCCACCCAGTCTAGACCTTAGTAGAAGCTCCCTCTAGGGGCAGGTAAAGGAGATACAGGCGGTGTTGTCGGAAGTTGGACAATCCACCCAGGGACCTTGAGCTGATAAAAAACCAGAGACAGATCCAGAAAGATGTTAGAAGGCGAACACCAACTGCTGAGACAAATTTCACCTTGCCCTTCCTGAGAACGTGCATGTTTTTTTCTTTCTTTGTTCTTGTTTTCCTTTCACATAGCCTTTTAATATTTCTTCTTTTGTTTCAGTTGTGTTTCACTAACCCACTACTGGTCTTTTTTTTATTCTTTTTATTCAGATTATATATTTTTCATATTATTGTTATGGCAAATCCCATATAGCACTCTTCTCTGGTCTTATTCCATTCTGCCTTTTCCTGGCCTGTCTTACTGGTTTTGTAACCTCTGTTTCCTCCCACACTGTACCACGTTTCCATTCCTCACTCTTAGTATTTCTCCTCCATTTTTCCTCACAAAAGCATTCCTCCTTCCATAAGTCAGCTCACATTCTTTTCCCCCTCTTAAAATAGTCTCACTTCCACCTCTATAAAATGTGGCTAGTTGAGCAAGGATATCATGGTTACTGCCGTTCTTCTACAATGGTGTTCCTATTTGTTCACTATTGGTTTGTAATTCAAACCCCATAGGATACTCTCCCTCTGTCTTACTCCAAATTTTTTCCCTTTCTTATCCTGTATTCTATTCCTTACTCTTATTAGTTTTCCTCCCCAATCCTCCCAAAACCATTTTCATTACTATAAATGTATCATATTTACTTTTATCTTTCATATAATATTCTGATTCCCTTTCCACCTTTATTAATCTTCACTCAGCATTTTACTTAGAAGGCACAAATATTTTTTATTTATCACTCTATCATCAGTCACTGGAATAGTCACTGCTGTGCAATTTAACAAATAAATGAATGAATGAATATTGAGAGTATTATAATAAATATTTGACAGATGGAAAAAAAACTAAGATTCAGGAATGTTGCCTTGCCTCAAAAAGGTGTTAAAGAACAAATCTCTTATCCAAGGTCAAACACTAATTTTTGGAGCTAAAGTATAATCCAGTTTTATCTGACTTCAAAAGCCAAAGGATATACTTCAGAGTAATAAAGTCTACTGCTATGAAAAGCATTCATTAAATAAAGATTAGAGCAGACATAAATGAAATAGTCTTAGAAAAACAATGCAAAAGGTCAACAAATCCAAGAGTTGGTTCTTTGAAAAGATAAACTAGATTGACAAACCTTTAATCAGATTCATCAAGGGAAAAAGAAAAAGGACCCAAATAATAAAATCAGAAATGAAAGAGGAGAAATAACAACTGACACCAAAGAAATACAAAAGATTGTAAGAAAATATTATGAACTATTATATGCCAACAAACTGGACAACATGGATGAAATGCATAAATTCCTAGAAGCATACAATCTTCCAAAAATAAATCAGGAAGAATCAGAGAATCTTAATAGACAGATTATACATAATGAAATTGAAGCAGTATCAAAAAAACTCCCAACAAACAAAAGCCCTGGACCAGATGGCTTCACAGGTAAATTTTACCAAACATTCTGAGAAGAACTAACACCTTTCCTTCTCAAACTATTTTATAAAATTCACGAGGAGAGAAGGCTCCCAAACTCATTTTATGAGGCCAGCATTATCCTAATTACAAAACCAGGTAAAGACTCTACAAAGAAAGAAAATTATAGGCCAATATCCCTGATGCATATAGATGCTTAAATTCTAAGCAAAAAATTAGCAAACCAAATACAACAATGCATCAAAAAGATCATACACCATTAACAGATTTATTCCAGGAATGCAAAGTTGGTACAACACTCACAAGTCAGTAAATGTGATTCACGACGTAAACAAAATGAAGGAAAAAAACACATGACAATATCAATAGTTGCAGAAAAAGCATTTGATAAAATCCAACACTATTTATGACCAAATTCCCAGCAAAGTGGAAATGGAGCATACCTAAATATAATAAAGCCCATATATGACAAATCCACTGCCAGTATCATACTCAATGGACAAAAGCTACAAACATTCCCCTTAAGATAAGAAACAAGACAGGGATGTCTGCTTTCACCACTCTCATTCAACATTGCACTGAAAGTCCTAGTCACTGCAATCAGACAAAAAGAAGAAATAAAAGGCATAGAAATTAGAAAGGAAGAAGTAAAATTGTCTTTATTTGCAGATGACATGATACTGCATATAGAAAACCCTAAAGATTCCACCAAGAAAATACTAGAACTGATAAATGAATTGAGCAAAATTGCCAGGATACAAAATTAACATCCAGAAATCAGTTGCATTTTTATACACCAATAACAAACCAACAGAAAGGGAAATCAAGAAAACAATCTTCCATTCACAAATGCTTCAAAAAGAATGAAATACATAGTAATAAACCTAACCAAGGATGTAAAAGACCTGTGCTCAGAAAATATAAGACACTGAAGAAAGAAACTGAAGAAGAAACAAATAAGTGGAAGCATATACTGTGTTCATGAATAGGAAAGATTAACATCATTAAAATTTCTATACCATCCAAAACAATCTATAGATTCAACACAATTCCTATCAAGATTCCAATGATTTATTTCACAGAAGTAGAACAAATATTTCAAAAATTTATATAGAACCACAAAAGGCCCCACATAGCAACAGTGATCCTGAGAAAGAAGAACAAAGTTGGAGGAATCACGTTACCTAATATCCGACTATACTATAATTTCATAGTAATTAAAACAGCCTGATACTGGCATAAAAACAGACACATAGATCAATGGAACAGAATAGAGAGCCCAGAAATAAACACATACTTTTATAGTCAATTAATATTCAACAGAGGAAGCAAGCATATACAATGGGCTAAAGATAGTTTATTCAATAAATGGTGTTGGGAAAATTGCACAGAAACACACAGAAAAATTAAACTAGACAACTCCCTTTCACCACACACAAGAATAAATTCAAAATGGATCAGAAACTTAAATGTTGGACCTGAAATCATAAAAATCCTAGAAGAAAATACATGCAGCAAAATTTTGGGCATTACCCATAGAAATTTTTTTGACAGATATATTTCCCCAGAAAGGGAAACAAAAGAAAAAATAAACAATACACATAGCCAATAGACATATGAAAAAATGCTCAGTGTCACTAATCATCAGAGAAACACAAATTAAAACCACAATGAGATACCATCTCACTCTGTCAGAATGGCCATCATCAATACATCAACAAACAACAAGTGCTGGCGAGGATGTGGACAAAGAGGAACCTTTTTCACTGTTGGTCGGAATGCAGATTGTTGTAGTCACTGTGGAAAGCAATATAGTGATACCTCAAAAAATTAAAAATGGATCTGCCTTTTGACCCAAAATCCCACTCCTGGGAATATATCTAAAGGAACCCAAAACACTAATTTGAAAGAACATAAGCATCCCTATGTTCATTGCTGCATTACTTACAATGGCCAAGATACAGAGGCAGTCCAAGTGCCCATCTAGAGATGGGTAGATAAAACAACTATGGGACATTTACACAATGGAATTCTACTCGGTCATAAAAAAAGAAAAAAATTTTACCCTTTTTGACAGGATGGATGGACCTGGAAAACATTATGCTAAGTGAAATAAGCCAGTCAGAGAAAGACAAACACCATATGATTTCACTCATATGTGGCATCTAATGAACAAGCTGAACTAACAAGCAAAACAGAGACAGACTGTTGGGCAGAGCAGATGACAGCTATTGGGGCAGGGGAGGGGAGCGGTTGGACTGACTGAGCAAAAAGGAAAAAGGACTCATGGACATGGACAATAGTGTGGTGATTGCTGAAGGGAATGGGATATAAGGAGACTAACTGCTAATGGAAAAAGATACAATAAAGTTTAAATCAAAAGAAAAAAGAAAAAAATACAAGAAAAGCATTGCTTTACTCCAAATGCAATCTGTGAACTGGGACAATCAGAAGGACAATCAGCCTTGTCTCTCTAATCTGAGCAGGATGCATGGCTTCTGAATGTTCTCCACAGGAGGCTGCTTCCTGTACTCTGATATTAAGATAAGAAGTATTGAAGCCCTTTCTCAGGACACTTCTCTTACTTGTGCAGGAAGGTGACACTTTCTATGTGTCATTATTACATACCAATTCACAGCAATAGCTCAGGGCACTGCATAATTTTTCCACCAAATATTATTGTATAGATTATATTGGGTTCCTTCATTCCCTCAGCCACTTACCTTCTTTATACTGGGTCTTCACAACTTTCCCCAGACTCTATAAATTAGTGTTCTACCCTCAACTATCTTGTAAAGATACAGGCTGCATTCAGAAACTGAATGATATTTTAACTAAAAATCTTCTATTCAGGATGACTTACACAAAAACTAGAAAGCAGTAAAAAAAAAAAAATGCTTCCTGGACACAGTTTTCTTGTGGATTCTCTGCTTTTCCCTCCTTGAGGAAAGCACAAAAGAGCTCTCTGGTGTAGTTGAGTGTGTGCTGGTGATTTGGAGCAGTTGCTTTACTTTGCCAGCTTTCATTCTCTGAATATGAAAGCCTCAGGATAGTTTAAAACCTAGCTACAGGGCTATTTGACCATTGAAAACTTAATTTGTTTTATTCAATAGATACACATGTTACAAAATTCAAAAATACAAAAGAATATTTAATGAAAAGTAAATCTTCTACCTACCCCTGTCCTCAAAACCTGAAACTAAGAACAGTTTCTTTGGTGTCCTTCCAGAGAAATCCTTTGCATATGCAATTAAATACAATTTTTATTCATTTGTAACATCAAAGGTAATTTACTAGACATGGTTCTTCTTGTTTTCTCACTTATCAATATTTATTGAAGGCTGTTTCATATGTGAGAGTTCACCAGAAGCTTACACATCCTTTTGAAAAGGTGCATGGAATTATTTCTGTACTTAACAAAATTATCTTTAAATTAGTATGGAAGAACAGACAAGACAAACAAACAATACTTTTGAAAAGTGAATAATAGCAAATGGAGAATGGCCTACACAGCTGTCTGAATATATTCTTTAAAAAGTAAGTAAAACAGTGCAGTACTAGGACAAAAGAAGTCATAAATACAAAGAATGTAAAAAAGAGCTAGTACACAAAAAATAGTATACAATAAAAGCTGTATTAAAAACTGGATATTTGGAAAAAGTTAAATTAGATATATATCATACCCCATGCATATTCCAAAAGGAAAGAAAATTTATGTAAACATATATGTGATCTTGGAGTTAATAAGGACATTTTCAGCAAGAAAAAAAAAGTAACTGTAGAAAAGTCAAAAGAAGGAGCCTTGACTGGTGTGGCTTAGTGGGTTGAGCATCCTCCTGCAGACCAAAAGGTTGCCAGTTCAGTTCCTGGTCAGGGCACACACCTGAGTTGCAGGCCAGGTCCAGGGTTGGGGACATGCAAGAGGCAACCAAATGATGTTTCTGTCACTCTCTCCCTCCCTTTCCCTCTCTCTAAATAAATAAAAACGTTTTAAAAAGAAGGAACTATAAAGAAAAATGATAGATTTCCATGATTTTTACTTCAGTTAATATGATTGATTTGACTATGTGAATAGTAAAACTTCATTGCAACAAAATTTAATAGAAAAATTACAAATAGAAAAGTTTTGTTAAAAGACATCTTGAAAAGTCTGACTTACACAATTATTGAAACAAAGAGAAAAGAAACAGATACCATCTCTTATATTCCAGAAGTTTTAGGGGGACAGAGGCAAGACTAAAATTTTAAGGAATAAAACAGACATGGTTTTCTAAGATGATTTAAGTCCCTGGAAGGCATTTAAAGCTGAGTGAGCAACAAGAGCGTTATCACAGGTTAAAGAAGCCAGCTCGCAGGTGTTCCAGTTAATAGGAAGGTAAAACAAGTGCCTACTTCAACAAATATTAGCCACAAACTACCCACAATATTTCATAGGCTTTTTATTCTTTCTGAATATTTTAATTTAAATTTAAAATGACTGACAATGTTAGCCTCCTGGAGAACTAAAGGAGCATTCACAGAAGTCCATGGGATGTGCAATGTCTTGCAAACCCTGCTGAAGGCAAAGGAATCACAAAAAGCAGTAAGATATTAATTAGTTAATAGAAGAGGCCAAATATAGAGCTTCTTTCACTTTGGGGATTTGAGTTTGCAAATTACAGGACAGAAGGTAAATAACTTTGCAATTACAAGAAATCAGAGACAGGAAATTTTGGTTTTGGCCAAAAGCCATAATTTTTTTTGGTAAATTCCATTTGATGAACCTCAACAATAACTAACAGGTGCAGGAGTCTATTAAACTGTTTCAGTATCTAGATATATTCATGTGGAAAAAAACATGGCCTCACATTACTTTCAGCATATTAAGGTGTCATTCACAAAGAGGATGATTTAATGGTGTTCATCATTCACAATTCACTTCCATACAGATTGGGAACGGTGCCCCATAAAGATCCTACCATCCAGCCAAAACTCAAAATACAAATACCTAATGGGTATGGTTTTGATTTTGGAACAGGATGAAAAAAAAATCAGAAGATAATATGGCAGACAAATGACATAACTACTTTATATTGAAAAAGTTCTCACTAATATTAAGAAAAATAAAAACAATCCAATTTAACTATAAGCAAAGTGTATAAGATAATAAAAACTCGCTAAAGAAAAGCTTATACAAATGCCCAAAAAACAGTTTTAAGAGATATCGAACTTGTCAGTAATGCAAAGTAGTAAGTAATGCTAAGAGCACAATGAAATACCATTTATTTGTCTGTGAAGTTGAGAAAGATCATTAAATGCACAGTTCTCAGTAGTGGCAAATGCTGTGAAATAGATGTCCTCATATACTTACTACCATTCTGATGGGTACTTTGATATGTTTCGAGAGCTTACAAATGTTGTGACTTTTTTGTGTTGTATTTCTATTTGTAAGAAGTTATTTTAATAAAATTATCAGATGTGTACAAAAAGACTTGTATACAAGATATCCATAGAACATGGTGAAAGTTTCAAAAAATTGAAATATCAGTCATTAGTGTATTACTATATACATATTTTACCACACTATGTCCCTGTTAAAATCACACTTTAGAGAAAATGTAATGGCAAAGAAAATTTCTCAAAACACATAATTAAGTTAAAAAATCAGATTAAATCCAGTTTAAACATATATATGTATGTGTTTATGTATGTATATGTGTATACATAAAAAGGTAAGGCTTTACACAGGCTATTAACAGTGTTCAGGGTCAAATAATAAACAATGTTTTTTAAATTTTTTAAAATTTGATACAGAACAGTATTATTTTTTTGTAATCAGAAAGCTCAATAAATGTTATTTTGAAAAATTAAAATCAGAGTATACCTCTCTGATTTAGATATTTAATTCTTATTATTCAACTGTCACATTCATATCATTTATGCCAGACCTCACTGAGTATTGCTTGGGTATAAATTTTCTTAGAAAAACACACAAATGTTATTTCAGATCATCTTCAGGAAAATTCCCAGCTCCAAATTTAAAGCCCAGAAGTATCCCCTGAGAGGGTCTAAACATTATTTAAATATTACTAATGTTTCTGCTTTGTGTTGAGGCAGTTGTTTAGATTTTTAAAAAGTAATGTTGTGTACACAAACATTGCAGAATCCCAATCAGGAAGTTAAAACCCCAGGAGGAGTGACACTGTAGATGAAAGGACAAGGACTGTTCGTGCCATTACTTACCTGTGGCGTCAGCCGCGGGATTTGCTGGTGTGTTTGCCTCTGCCCCCCTCGCCCCGCCCCCCAGCTATGACGTCACATGTTCAGGTTCCGCCCTTGGCACAAATACAAAAATAGCGCTGGTAATCCCAGTCAGGAATTCATTTCAGAACAAATCACAGTTCTTTGTGTAATTTGCCAAGCAATTTTTCTCATGATTTTCTGAGAAAGTCCAAAGCTTTGCTTAACATTACTTGAATTGGCAGCAAAGCTAGTCATGCATGAGAAATCACTACTAATGTGTTTAAACACCCTTAAATCTGTTTTTATTTTACTTCTCCCACATTATTAGAACAATCAGCTCCACTCTAATTTTCCAGTACTTCTAATCAGGGTTCAATTCCCAAAAGTAAATTGAAACTGAGGTCTTCTATTTATCAAGAGAGCTTCCTCTTCAGGTCTGCTGAATACCCAGTTACCCAAACGTGTGGGCCCTGAGATGAGCAAGGCTTTCAAGTCCATTTTACACTAAATAGTTCTTAGCTGGCATGCATTTCTTGATGCACTGATAGGTGATATATATCAGTACCTACCAATCTGGAGTATACTGTGGTACATTTCTGCTTAAAAATGGAAAGAAATGGATTGTGGAAGATTGCTACTAACTTAAGGTGGAATCTTAGGTGATTGAGTTCAAATCTTTCTTCTTTTCCAATATAAATATTTGATGCTATAAATTTCCCTATAAGCACATGCATTAACTGCAAACGATAAAGTGTTTTGATTTTTCTTAAATTAAAAAACTATTTTAATATCTCAAGATTTCTTCTCTGATACAAAAGATGTTTAAAAATGTATGATTTAATTTCCAAATCTATGAGGATTTTCTGTACATTGTTCTGTTATTTCTAGCATATACCCATTATTGAGATTTATTGTACTTTAATACTCAAGAGTGTGCTCTACTTTGGTAAATGCTTTACATTTGCTTGCAAAGAATGTGTGCTTGGAAGTCATTCAATAAATTGTTAAGTAAATGTCAATTAAGTCTAGTGGTTGATGATGTTATGAAGCTCTTCTATAGCCTTACTAAAGATTTTTGATACTTACTAAATATTTTCTGTCAATTTTTCTATTAATTACTCACAAAGGACTATAGACATCTTCAACTAACTTTATAGATTTGTCTATTTCTATTTTGAGAGTTCTAGCAAGTTCTAAAATAAATTTGAAACTCTGCAACTGGGTGCATAAATATTTAAGATTATGTCTTCTTGATGAATTGAGTCCTTTATCATTGTGCAGTTTCCCTCTTTATCCCTGGTTACACTCTTAGGTTTGAAGTTTACTAGGTATTAATAGGGTCATACCAGTTTTCTAGTAATTAGTGATTACATAGAATATGACCTACCATTTAACCTTTTTTAAATATTTTATTTTTAGAGAAAGGGGAAGGGAAAAAGAGAGGGAGAGAAACATCAATGTGTGGTGGCCTCTCCCGTGCCCCCTAGTGGGGACCTGGCCCACAACCCAGGCATGTGCCCTGACTGGGAATAGAACCCTTGACCCTTTCGTTCACAGGCCAGCACTCACTCCACTGAGCCATACCAGAGAGGGCATAACTTTTAACATATCTATGTCTTTATATGAAAAATGTGTTACTTGTAGACAGTATGTAGGTGGGCCTTAATTTTTTAACCACTATGAAAATCTTTGCCTTTTATTTGTTTTTTTTCAGTAAGCATAAATCTTTAAAGTAAATATTGATATGGTTTGATTAAAATATTCCATCTTGATAATTTTTTTAAGTAGTCCTGTATATTATTGCAATTTTTTCTTTCCTACCAGTTTTGAACTGAGTAACTTTATGATATTATTTCACCTCCACTATTGGCTTATTTTTAAATTTTTTTCTTTTTATTAAATCTATTAGGGTGACACTAGTTAAAAGACTATATAGGTTTCAAGTGTACATTTCTGTGGTACAAGATGTGCCCACCATGCAAAGTCAAATCATCTTCCATCACCATACATTTGACCCCTTTGCCCTTTCCCACCACCCCCCCTTCCCTTTGGTAACCTCCATATTGTTGTCTGTGACCATGACTTTTCATTTGTTTTTCTTGTTTGTTCATTTGCTCATTCCAGTTTTATATCCCATATATGAAATTATTTTATTTTTTGTGACTTTTCCATTGTTTAACAAACTTATCCTTATAATGTATACTTAAATGATCATATACCACTTCATAATGGTGTAAAAATCTTATTTCCATTTTTCTCCCTCCTGTCCTTTGTGTTATTTTTGTCACAGATTTTATTTCTATAAGGGCTATAAACCCCACAATCTATTATTACTATCTTTGCCTTAAACAGTTTTTAAAGTGATTTGAGTCTTATATTTACCCTTGTTTTTACTATTTCCTATGCTTTTTTATTTTTTTAGTTTAGATTTAGCTTTCCATTTGGTATACTTTTTCCTGTGTCTGAAGGACTTGCTTTAATATTTCTTGTGGGGAAGGTCTTCTGTTGGTAGTAAATTCTCTCTGTTATTTGTTTGGGAAGAAATTTTTATTTTGCCTTCTGTTTTGAAATATATCTCCCCACTGGGTACATAACTCTAGGTTGACATATTCTTACTGTAAACACTTTAAATATGTCATTCTATTATCTTTTGCTTTGAATAGTTTCCAGTGTGAGGTCTGCTATAATTCTGATCTTTGTTCTTCTCTTTGTATTGTTTTACTTCTCTTCCACTGCCTTTCAGAATCTCTCCTTAGCTTTGGTTTTCAACATTTTGCCTATGATATAGGGTGGGGCAAAAGTAGGTTTACAGTGAAGTTTTATAGAAAATAATACAATAATAAATGCTACAAAAATAAACTGTGTTTTGCACACTCACAACCGTAAACCTACTTTTGCCCCACACCATATACAGATATGTTTATGTTATATTCTGTGTGGCATTTTCTGAGCTTCATATATCTATTGTTTATTAATGTGATTAATTTTGAAACATTCTCAGCCATTATTTTATTCAAACATTTATTCCACCTCTTTCTATCTCTTTTCTTCTATCAATTATTTCTATTTTAGACCATTTGCTATAGACCATCAGCTCTTGAATGTTATGTGGCTATTTTTCAGTTCTTTTAGTCTCTTTTTAATTTTATTTTGGATAATTTCTATTAACCTACATCCATATTTACTCATTTTTTCCTCAGCTGCCTACAGCCTGCTAGTCAGCCTACTGAAGGCAATCATCATCTCTGATAACTCATTTTTCTTAATTTTTGATATTTTAATTTGTCTTTTCAAATAATTTTTATATCTCTGATGAAGTCCCCATCTGCTCATGTATGCTGTCTATCTTTTAAATTATGTATTTTAACATTAATAAAAATAATTTTAGCCCTGGTTGTTGTGGCTCAGTGCATTGAGTGCTGGCCTGTGAACTGAAAGGTACAGGTTTGATTCCCAGTCAGGGCACATGCCTGGGTTGTAGGCCAGGTCCACAGGTGGGGACATGTGAGAGGCAACCGTCAATGTATCTCTCACACATTGATGTTCTCTACCTCTCTATCTCCCTCATTTCCTTCTCTCTAAAAATAAATAAATAAAATATTTAAAAAATAATTTTAAACTCCTATGTAATTGTTCTAATTGTATCATTTATGTCTAGTTCTGTACATTACTTTATCTTCTTCAATGAGTTGCTTTTTCCTGGTTTTTGTGTATTATGCAATTTTTGATTGAAGGTTGAACATCATGTATCATGGAACAGTAGAGGCTGAGGTAAACAGTTTTTATTCTCACAAAAGGTCATGACTCTTCTTCTCTCAGGCCATTAAGTGGAGGGCAGGTTGCAATAAACTAATCAGTAACTGAATTAGGTGTGGCTTTTCTATTGTCATTATCCTCAGTGCATTATAGGATTCACATACCTTCAGTGTTGGGCTGCTATTATCTTCTGTTTAGTGAAGGAGCAGTGCTACGCCTGAATCACAGAAGGGGTGTCTCTACACTCTTACCCATCGGTGGGCTGCCTTCTGTTTGTTGCTGGATGCCAGGTTAATGGTGGGAGAGGGGAGAGTTCTTGGTTCTCCTGGTTCAACTTCAGGCTCAGGCAAGGCTCATTCGCAGAGGCCTTGCTGGTGAGGTATTTTCAGCATCCCTTCTGTTTCTCCCTCCCATAGCAGCCAAACTTTTCTTTTTTTAGAAAAAATCTCTATCAAGTCTTGGGCAAAAGATAATTTTCTAACCCTCCACAAGTGGTAGCAAATCTGTGCTTTGTACTGGTGCAAGATCCTTGGAGAAAAAGTTTTCCTGCCTTTCCTTCAGCATCCCTGGTGGTAAGTGTTCACTGTCCTCTGCAAGTGGCTTAAGGCTTTTTTTTCGATATAGGAGAAGGAGCTGGTAAAGTGAGCAGTGCATTTTGCCTGTCACCAAGTGGCATCCAATCACCCTCTTGTACATCTATCCTACCATGGGAGGGGGAGTGGGGAGGATGTTCCAGTCCCTTGCACTGCCCTCAATCTCTCTCTGTGAGCACTTCATGTGGCCCCTGGAAAAGTTTGGTAGGGAGGGCTAACCATCCTTGTGTCTGGATCTCTCAGTTTTTCTAAAGGAGGGAGTGAGAAAGAAAGAAAATAGGTCACAGACATGGACAACAGTGTGGTTACTATGGAGGGGAGGAGGGTATCAGGGCACTAAATGGTAATGGAAAAATACAATAAAAAACAAGTATTTACAATATTTACTGTTTTTTCTTTCTTGTTTCTATGGCAGCCACATATTCTTCCTGTGCTTTGCTGAAGTTCAAAAGGTCGGTGTCTGCCTTGCTCCAAACAAAGGATCTGTCACTTTTCGGAATTAAGGTTTCTAGATCATGTTGTGGCCTCATCACTCTGATGGCTTTGAGATCAGTTATAAACTTGTAGACTACCCGTTTTTTTCTCACTCTTAGTATGGAAGCAACATTCTTTGCAGCTTTCAGCATTCTAAGCAGAAGTAGAACTTGCCTGTTAGAATTTTGCTTGGGATTCAAATCTACATATCAATTTTGGAAGAATTTTCATCTATATATATGAGTCCTTCAATCCACATACATATTATTAATTTGAAATGAGAGTGGTTGTACTAATGCAATGTTATCAGTGTGCACATTGACTACTGTTGGGAAAAGTTAGCTTTACTGAAGTCCAGATCATCTCTGGGGTAATAAACTGGCAGAAGTAGGGAGCAAATGTGGAGGGAAGACAGTAATATCCTCTATTTCCTCATTTCACAGAACATCATAAAACGGATCACAGTCAAACAGCTGTTAGTTAATTGCAGATGTTTGGCTGTAACACTGGTCTTATTGACCCCCAGTTCAAGGGTCTTCCTGCCTTATATTACATATGCTAATGTCCTTTTGAAGAGATCCTTGAATTTTTTTCTTTTTTTAAAAGGAATGTAATCACAAAAATTTTTCAGAATGTCAAACATACCAGTGAGTTCATTAGTTTTCAAATATCTTATTTCTTTTCCTATAGCCAAAACTCTCTATGTTGGATATATGTGCTGAATCCTTTGATGAAAAGGTTTTTACTCCTATGAAGTTTGTTCATATTCATCTTTGTCAAAGTTCTCACTTGGGCCTATCATTTTTGTCACTTTGTTTTTTTATACACATTTGCATTCTATGTAATCCTTGAAATCTCACCACTTGAGAAATTGTTTCTTCTTGTACCAAAATTAGTGAATAATTTGACACACAGTCTTTGCTATTCTCTACTGGAATTTAAAGTCACTGGAATTTGAAGACTTAGGCTAGATTTTAGGTTAGTTAGCTGGTCATCTTATAACTCAGATAAATATGGCCAGCGTCATGGGGAAAAATCAAGATTGGAAAGTGAGGGAAAGCTGACATCAGAACTAGTGATGGGGCAAAGTACCCTACAGAAGAACCAGTCCCTAGGGACATTTGGTAATAGCATTTAATGCAGTGAGATAAAGTAGCTGTTGTCTGAACATCTTCCCGGAGTTACTGTTTTCTTCCAACATAGTAAATGAAGGTGTGTCCACTCTTCGTTTATATCTATGGACTTAATGGACTTCTCCTTGAAGAAACTAGAAGGGTACAACAAGAACATGACAGTAAAGAACTTTAGTAATTTGCCCCCCAAAATTTACTTATTGAACCAGATTTCAGTCAGGTTGTCTGTCTACAGTAGGTTTCAGTAAAATATGGCCCACAGGCAAAATCTGACCTACTACTTGTTTTTGCAGATTAAGTCGTATTGGGGCACAGTCATATCTATTTCATCTTCCATGTGCATCTACAGAAATATTTTCAACCATTAATTTAATCTTCTACTTGTTGTTTACTAAAAACCTTCCCAAGGATTCCTATTGCTCCAAAATTCTTTATACAGTATGTAAAGCTATTCATAATATGACCCCTGCTTACCTAAGCAGATTCCACATTTATCTCTGCTTCCCATCGCACAGTCTGTATTTCAGTCATACATTTGCAGTACTTACTGTCTTGCCTGTGGGTCTTTACACCTGCTCTTTTCTTTGGCCTCAACAGACTCAGTCTTTCTCATACTTCTGGTCCCAGCATAGAAGTTATTATTTCTTTGGGAAAAACCCAGGCACGGCAAATTTCCATGTACTTTCATAAAACAAAAAAAAATTCTGCCAAATCAAGGGTTGGTAAACTACAACCATAGGCCAAATTGAGATTCAGAAGAAAAGTCATATCTCATGATATGCAAAAATATATATGAAATTCAAATTTCATTGCCCATAAATATAACTGGAGCCCAACTACACTCATTTGTTTATACATTGCCATACATGGAGGACAGTATGTAGATACAATGATGAAAGGGAAACTGCTATGCCAGACTTCAGTGACTTCAGTACCCACAATACCTTCCCTCATGTGAGGCCCACAGAAAGCACTCACTACTTATTTGTAGCATGAACAAGTGAATGAAACTATTTTGCTTAGGACTCAGTTGCAACTAAGCATAGAATCCGGACAGATTTTTCATTTCTTACCCAAATACTCTTTTCTACTAGATCAGGCATCCTTTCCTATGATCTTGGAACATTATTCTTAGAGTAGTCATGGAATTAAAGTTTCTACCAGTGTCTACATAGTCTTGGATGATCCCAAAACTCCAGGTTTGAATACACTAAAGTGATCATAAGAAAATCTCCTGTGATGCCAAAGAGTAAATACTGACAGAAGAGCACTTCTCAAAGCTCAGCTTTAAATCAGCATTTTGATAAGTCTAGGCACATCTCAAAAAGTAGAGCTTATGGAAAATGTATATAAAAGCAAGCACCGTGATTAACCATATCCAGATGGAAGGAAAAATGTGACATTTCAGCAAGAATGGTTTTAAATTCAAGCTGGAAAAAACTCCATTTATACTTTCTAGCCAGCCAAAATTTCCAGCTGCACAGACTCTCTGGTGAGCAAGCAGGCCAGCACACAGAATAAGGTCACTAAAGAATGTGCCCGTAATCACAAACTGTAATTAAGTAGTAATGACCTCAACCTGAAGCTTTCTTCAGGATTAGTGAATACCTGAGAAGCCAGTGGCCTGAGGCAGCCCTCATTCTATCCAGAATGCCCTGGGATGAAGCTGCTATAAAATGCTTCCAGCTTAAACCATTCCTCAGTTATCTTTTCTGTGACGATGTCACAGAGTTGGATTTTTTCATGGCATTTATGATATGCCAGATGATGCCTTATAAATTTATCTCTCTAGTAAACGTGAAGTGAAATTATAATTAATATCAGGAGCTATTTTAATTTTTATTACTATGGTTTTTAATGCTTTGGCTTAGCTGATGAGAAGAGAGGGAACGAGCGACTATTGGGTAGTAAGGTGACCATCAAAATATTAGCCATCATTTATTTGCTGCTTAATAGATATTAAGATAGACAAGCAGGTACATGATAGATATTCTCTCTTTCTTTGGAAGTTGAACATCATCATCTCCTTTTCATAAGTAAGGAATGTAAAAATCAGGGAAGTTAAGTAACTTATCTAGGTTATTCTAATCGGGTAAGGGTTGGGATTCAAAACCTAGTTTCCTTTGACTCCAAGTTCAAAACCTGAAATCACTATGCACTATGACCTCGCTGATCCAAAAGGTCTCTGTCAAATGTCTGGAAGTAATGTCATAAATTTATCAGAGTGAGAATGTCAGTAGAGAAATTTAGCTAGTGGCTGGTGGCTGGTTGTAGATTAAAGTCATTAGCATGCATTTAAGGGCCTTTTTGTGTGTAATCACAGCCAAGAGGAGCTCAGGGTGACAGGGATTTCATGGAGGAGTCTGCTCTGCTCTGTGAGATGCCATCTTTAGGGGTTGGCAGTGTTTCCATCCTTGACATGAATGTAGACACCCTGAGACCAACTGTAGGTTCTAGAATATACCCACATTCATACTGGCCCACTTCAATCTACCATGTTTAAAGTTTCTTATAAAATGACTAAGGTATATTTTTTTAAAATGAGAGGCTTAACATGAAAACATGCCTCAGAGAGTTACCCATTATGACTTACATTCATCCAGAAATAGGAAAAACTATCAGAACCTTTCTTTATAGGTAAGAGCAGGAAGCCAGTTTTACAGTTTGAGGAATTAATTAATGGACTATTTTTTAAAATCCTGTATACCAATACTGAAATAAGACAAAGGAATGGTGGGAATGGCCTATTTATTAGTCTGCTGCAGGCAAACATAAAGAAGATAAAGTAACCAGATACCTGCCTCCCTGTTCTCATCTCCATATCCTCAAAGTGGATGTCCAAGCATCCCTTTTTCCTTTGGATGGATAGGTCGGATGACAGAGGGAATGTGAAGAGGCTTTAGACAACTAGTTGACTGCCCTGAGCCTTTATTTTCAGGTGTGTCTTGTTCTTTTAGGGGAAAGTGACAGGGTATTGTTGGGTCTCAGAACCTTCTCCAAAAACTAACTTTTTCCCACTCTGTCCCTCATGTAAGAAGCAGACTTGTTCTGAGTGGTCCCTTTCTCCCAGGGCTATTCCATCACAACTGCTTTAGCTTCTTAGTAAGACAGCCTTTGACCATATTCAAGCAAACAAAACCTTTTCTAGCCAAGTCTCAGATACCAGAGTAAAATTATGTTTGGACTATGGTATAGTTGAGCCACAACATACTCACGTTCTAAACTAAACTTGATCTCTGACTATCTTTTTCCCAGGAGAGAAAATGGTAAGAATATTTGGGAGGAAATTCCCAATACAGCTGAGACTGCTTTACCTTTCTTCATTTTTAAGTTCAGGTAGTCACAAACACAACTAGAGAAATCTCCCATTTTGGCTATCAGTTACCAAATTGGGAGAGAAAAGTATAGCAAACAGAGAGAAAAGTGAAAAAGTTAGGAACAGGGGTGGCTACCTCTCCCTACTTTGTAATAAACAAGAAGTCTTGAAAACTTTTTTAAAGCAAAAAATCATCTTACCTTTCAAAGATAATAGCCAAGATTATAGGACAGAAGAATGACAACTTCTTCCAGGTGAGTAAAGTCTGTCTGCAAAACTGATGCTGAAACAACGATTAGAGAGGAGAGGAGAGGAGAAGGCAGGGGAGGAGAGGAGAAGAGATGAAGAGTTACTGAGTAATGAGTTCAATCAAGACTTACTGAATATTTTCACTAAATATTTTATATATATTGAAATTTTCACTGAATTATGAACCACATACAATCTAAGGTCTAGACCCATCCAAGTCGCAGTCCTAGCCCAGATCTGCCTCACCCACCAAGACCTGGGCTACCTCTGGTGCAGTATAAGATGAGTGTTTGAAGGAGGGAGTGAAAATGAGATAAGAAAATCCACATCAGCATTTGGTTGTAGAAACAAAGGAAAAGAAGCACAGTGATTCTCTGCCAGCAATATCTATCCCATCCAGCCCACTCCGCTGATGATTACCTAAAAGGCATTTCCTTCAGCCACAGCTGGTTAGCTATTAATTTTGGAAATAAAGACTCCAGGTGGTAATTGGCTAACTGGTTTTCCAGGAGATTTAGTAAGTAGAAACATTGACATCTTTGCATTTGCAGACAGTCATTATATCCCACCTAACTTTCTTCTGTAACTATTTCTAATTTGATGGTTCTCAACCAAAGAAATGCATTTGAAGCATCTGTAAAACTTTTTAAAAACGTACAGCTTCTCTTTATTCCAGACCTAAGGAATAAGAATCCTTAGGAGGAAGGGCATCTATATGTGTACCAAAAACAAACAAATAACTCAAATGAGTCTGAAATACATGCCAAGTCAAGAACCATTGTTTCAATTTCCTTAGTCCTTCATTAAATGATAAGATCCAAAACACCTTCTTCATCTCAGCAGCTACTTTTTGGGATGTATTGGTTTTCAAACTTGCTTTTAAAATAATGATATTTGATAAGAAACATGAAACTCCAAGCATCCATTAAAAGATTGGACTACCAGCTTCTTTATTGTATTATTGCAGCCTCAGATAGCATTTGCTTTTCCTTTCAACATTAGCGAAACCTTTCTAGGCTTTTTGCATCTCTCTTTGTTTGATTGTGTGCCATTTCATGGGATAAAGTTGCCCCAGAAAATATTCTGCAATAGCCCTCACAGCTTACTATCAAAAACCCAGTTGATAAATGCAGCATCCTGCTTCCCTCCTTTTAGGTATTCTCATGACCCCTGCTCTGCCTTGAACTCTTGTTCAATTTAGGTTGTGTGATTTATAACTTATTCTTATATCTTTTCCATGCATTGGATAAAAAAGAAGAAAATTGCACCACAATTCTAATCTGCTGACAGATTAGAATGCTGATTCCAGGGCATTTACAGTATATTTCAGATCCATGCCATTTGCACATTGATCTGCCTCTCATACGCTTCCTCATCCATAATCTTGATTAAGATGTTGAGAGAATGGTATCAAGGCTATTTCAGATCAACTAAATAATTGCCTAACACTTCACCTCCCTCCAAAGTGAGAGATCAATGAAAGAATTCACAAGGAAAAACAGACATCAATAACTGGAATACTCTACAGGTCAGAAATCACAGAATCACCTTAACCTCTATGATACATCCTCTTGATGTGTGATGTTTCTCCTTTGTAAAAGTCATGCTAGAAAGATTTTATAGCTCTTGGAGGAAATAGCTATTAGATTTACTATTATGAAGCAGCTTGTATCAGACCCTACTGAAACTATGGGTAAGAAATTTATTATTGAGTTAAAATAAGAATGACACCACAGACCTTGATTAATATCCACCCATCCATCATTCAATCAGTGAAAACTTAGAGAATACTAACTGTGTCAGACCGGCACTATGCCAGGCATGGGAGGTAGAACAATGGCTAAGATAAACCTCTTTCCTTACTTCAAAAAGTAACAGTCTGATTGAGAGATGCAGGCATTAAAGGAGAAATTACTAAAAATTATCCTATCTAGACTAATGAGGAGTCCTTCCACTGCATTATACTCATTACTATGACACCTTGTGGTGAGACTTATCTAGTAAACTTAATATTTGAATTTCAAAATGCTTGTGGATACACGCATTTGAGAGGAATATAGAGGAACTGGAATTGTTTTAAGAAAGCACATTCTAGGTGCAGAGGTGACTTGAAATCATGCTATATGAAGGACAATTAAAAAAATAGGGATGATTGATTATTAGTCTAGAGAAGATAGACATTTTAGTAACCAGGCTTTGGAAGGTCGGGAAGCCACAAAGGGAGATAATCAGGTTGAGGGGGTTTAGGAAGTTTTAAAAGGAAACAATGGGTAAAAGGCAGATTCAATCTGAAAAGAAGAAATTTCTGTATATCAGGATTCTCTCAAGAATGTATGGGCTTCAGAAGAAATAATCAGATTTCCATTATGGATTTGTCTCATCACATGTTGTTGTTCCATCTCTTAGTGAGGGTATAATAAAAGTTTTCAACTAAAAAAAAAATGAGCTATTGGACTCTAGAGGGTAAAGATACTCTCTGCCCTGAAATTCTATAAATCACATTTTATTTAAATTTTTTCATATATGTAAAGAATAGAAACACCTGAACTCTCATTTTAAAACAGAATTACTATCCCTTAAATATAATTCCAAATTTCTATTATTTCCTTTGTATTGACTACCTAATCATATGCTATAGTACACTATGGGGATACATTTTATATTATGAATTAAGCCTTAATAAATCCACTTTTAACACAAAATCATGTGACTATTTTACACATTTTTATTAAAAGAAAAGAAAAGAAAAGAAAAGAAAAAGAGAAGCCTTTTTGAAACCTGTGTCTGATCTGTACAAGGAAGCCTTGGCCTCTTCCTCTGGGAAACTATACAGTCACCATGACTCAAATAAGGTATGAAACTCCTATTTAGGAATTACTTTAAAAAGCTTTAAGCAGATTTTTTAAATAGCTTTAGTAGTAGTAAATTTTAATCCTCCTAGGTGCATATTCTGAAACAGCCAAAAGTCATTCAAAGTAACTTCTAAGAAATAAGATTAGGATATCAAATTGATAAGTCAGAATTAATTTTCACAGCCTTAATTTCATTTACTTTTTTTAAAAAAGAGTTCCAAGTAATTCTTTTCCTAAGGTTATATTTTTGCCCTTCCAAGGACATGTGTCCTTATCTTTCTATACAATATAATCCAAGTCTTTTGTTAGTACTTCATTTCAGAAATTGTTTAACTTTTTTCAATGGAGAGAATGCATCTAAATCACCCATGTGCCTGTACAAAACAGTGAGGATTCACTACATCTCAATAGATTTGGGGAAAATTTATCTTTGAAAAGCTGCTTCCAATAATTATAATGTTCAGCTATAATGAAGAACTCTCTGTCATCTTATTGTAACTCACATGTTTGTTCTCATCTCAGCACTTTCATGACAACAGAATTTCAAATTCTAAGTACGTAGATTTAAGACCTAGAGCTACTGTTAACTGACTTTAGGCAAGTGACAGTATTTTTGAGGCTCTTCTCAGTAAAGGTCAATTAATAGTTAATATGAAGGATTATTGTGAGAGTTAGATTGTGTATGTAAAGCCATAGCATAGTCATTGGTTCATTGAAGTTTAATAAAAGAAAGCAATTATTGCTATTTTCTCATCATTACTCAACTTTACTCACGTTGAACATTATTTATCTAATAATTTATTAAATTTTAACTAATGCCCTGGTCAGTGTGACTGAGTTGGTTTCAGTGTCACTCTGTAACTTAAAGGTTGCAGGTTCCATCCCCAGTCCCAGTGTGTACCATCCCTGGTCTGGTGTCTGGGTGCATATAGGAAGCAACCAATCAATGTTTCTCTCTCTTCCTTGTGCTGTCTTTCTAAGAGCAATGAAGAAACATCCTTGGATGAGGATAAAAGTTAAAAATAAAAAGTAAATTATAGCTGAATTTGAGGGCACCATAGTTATCCGTAGGAAACCTCAAACTCTTTTCATTGTTCTTTACATCACTGGCTTCCATCTAAGTGAGCTTGGTCCCTTGAAAATGATCAGAGATTATTGAGAAATAAGAGAATGTTATGTTTAGAAAGACAAAAATATAATCATCAGCAAATGAATAAGTGAATAAATCATAGTTATTTAGAAAAAGAGTAAAAGTTAAATCCAAGAATTAAAAGAATAGATAATTTCACAATCAATTCTAATCTTTCTTTTTTAAGAATATTTTATTGATTATGCTATTACAGTTGTCCCAATTTTTTCTCATTTATCCCCCTCTTCTCTGCATCCCCACCCACTCCCATCAGCACTCCCTGCCCCTTAGTTCATGTCCATGGGTTGTACATATAAATTCTTTGACTTCTCCATTTTCTATACTATTCTTAACCTCCCCCTGTCTATTTTGTGCCTACCTACTATGCTTCTTATTCCCTGTACCTTTTCCCCTCATTCTCTCCTTCCCTTTCCCCACTGATAACCCTCCATGAGATCTCCATTTCTGTGATCTGTTCCTGTTCTAGTTGTTTGATTGGTTTTTGTTTTTTTATGTTTAATTGTTGATAGTTGTGAGTTTGTTGTCATTTTACTGTTCATAATTTTTGATATTCTTTTTCTTAGATAAGTCCCTTCAACATTTTGTATAATAAGGGCTTGTTGATGATGAATTCCTTAAACTTGACATTACCTGGGAAGTATTTTATCTGCCCTTCCATTCCAAATGATAGCTTTGCGAGATAGAGTAATCTTTGATGTAGGTCCTTGCCTTTCATGACTTTGAATACTTCTTTCCAGCCCTGACCTGCCTTCAAAATTTCTTTTGAGAAATCAGCTGATAGCCTTATGGGCAATGCTATATGAAGTCCTTTCCTCTTGCTGTTTTTAAGATTCTCTCCTTATCTTTAATCTTGGGTAACTTAAATATGTGTCTTGGTGTGTTCCTTTTTGGGTCCAACTTCTTTGGGACTTGGAGCTTTCTGGACTTCCTGGAAATCTATTTCCTTTGCCAGGCTGGAGAAGTTTTCCTTCATTATTTGTTCAACTAAGTTTTCAATTTCTTGCTCTTCCTCTTCTCCTTCTGGAACCCCTATAATTCAGATGTTGGAGTATTTGAGGTTGTCCAAGAGTTTCTTAAGCCTCTCCTCATTTTTTTGAATTCTTGTTTCTTCATTGTGTTCCAGTTGGATATTTATTTCTTCCTCTTGTTTCAAATCATTGATCTGAGTCCTGGTTTCCTTCCCTTCACTGTTGGTTCCTTGTATATTTTCCTTTATTTCACTTTGTATAGCCTTCATTTTGCAACCAAGCTCAATCAATTCTGTGAGCATCCTGATTACCAGTGTTTTGAACTCTGCATCAGATAGGTTGTCTATATCCTTGCCACTTAGTTTTTTGTCTGGAGTTTTGATCTGTTCTTTCATTTGGGCCATATTTCTTTGTCTTGGCACACCTGTTAGGTAGTAGGGGCCAGGGAGGGGCAACCTTTTTGCTGCTTTGTGGTGCTGTCTGTGGGGGAGTGGTAAGAGAGGGAACAATGCTGCTTGCTTGGCTCTCGTCCCACTTTCTATCACTTCCCTTGCTTCCCACAAGTAGATTGTGACCTTTCAGGTGCTGATTCACAGGTGGGTGGGTTTGTGTATGTTTTAGGACCTCATGGGCCTCTCCAACAGACTCTTGTGTGAGACTGGGTGTTTCCCCACCCCCACAACTCCCACAGATTTTTTACAGCCAGGGGTTTTGAGTCTTTAGTTTCCCCATGTTGAAACCTTTAGTTTTGCCCATCTGTCTCAATCTCCCATTGTTCCTACCGGTTTCTCTGTGGGAGATTGTGGGATCACCCAGGCCATCCACCACCTTGCCTTGCTGTGCATTCTCTCAGCCCCGGCTGCCCATATCTGCTCCTCTTACCAGTCTGGATGAATGTTTCTTTCACTCCTTGGTTGTTGGACTCCATGCAAATGACTTTCTGGCAGTTCTGGTTGCTCTTTGCTTTTAAATTGGTTGTTATCCTTCTTTTGGTTGTTTGAGAAAGCAAAGTGTTTCTGACTATGTCTCTGTCTTGTAAGTGAATATGATCTCTATTTTTAATACATAATTTTCTTCCCTATGATCTACAAGATAAAATCCAAATTGCTTAACATACTTATGTCAAGTAAAATCTACTCTTCTCATTTCCCACTGGACTGTCAATTCTAATCTTTCTAAATATGATCCTTGAATTCTGAAGATATCCCTCTTTATAGGGAAGGGTATAGTTGATGCTGAGCCTTAAATTTTGGATTTCCCTCCCTTTAGTCCTAGGGGGAACAAGTTCTTCTCGAGGAGACTTAACCATTAAGTTTCTGACTCTCCTCAAATAAATATTGAGAGTGAGGATTGGAGTTTAGAAACCTCTAATATGTGCTTGCCTGTTAAAATTTCAGCTCACTCAAAACATACCTTTTGTCCATCTTTGCCAGCAGTCTGAATGTAGGAGAAACCAGAATCTGATTATGATTGTATACCTAACATCTGTCAAAGGCTTGCTAGACATCAAGTCCTGTGCTGAGCACCTTACTTTATTGCCTTGTTTAATTTTCACAGCAGACCTATGAGGAAGATCCTTATATCATTGCCTTTTACAGAAAAAGGGATTGATGATTGAAGAGACCTTTAAATATGTATCTCATCACCCCTGTGGATTCTTCTCCAAAATGTATAAACTCAGTCAAACAAGAGAAAATATTGTTTTATAAGCATGCACCCACTTCTGCAACTCTTCAATCTCCAAGTGTCACCATCTTTTGGGGTGAAGCACAGAGTAGCATCTACTAACCAGGTTTACATTTCCATTCCTATGTGTCTCCATCCAATGCTCACCAGACTCGGTACTACTTTCCCATCCAAACACTCCATCTTTCACTAACAAGAAAACCAAAGTTTCCTGAACATATTATAGTATAAAAATAGACCAGGATCTTTACTGATAAATAAGCTACATCACCTATTACTCTTTGGGAAGGAGGAAGAGAGAATGTAATTTAGAATACGAAAAAAAATTAATAAATATGTCATTTTTATGAATTTTTAAATACAATTTATTTCCAGGTACATTATGTTACATTATCAAAAACACTTTTGAGAGTACTTCCGTTTAAAAAGATATACACAGGAAGAAATCCACAACAAAAATAGCTTTTCATCTTTAGAAGTAAATTCACAACATTTTTTATTTTATTGTACATGGAGGTAGAGAGCAAAGATGCCAATCATTTCAGAGCAGTGAAACTAGGTAACCCTCTTCAGAATCAACTACTTTGTCTATACGATCTTTTACAAGCTAACCAGCCAGAAATTGCTATAAAATTGGGCTTTTAAAACAGCAAGTCTGTTGTATGACTGGAGTTGAAAACCAAACTAAAGCATTTCCAACAGTTATTAAAACAAAAAGCAGGTCCCATTTGTATGCCCCTTGTATAGTGCTCTATATAATTCAGAGATGTCAACAGCTATAGTCTTAGCAAACATATGCCATGTTTGTGTACAGGTGAATGATATGCCTGATCTATGCAGGGGGGAAAATGGTCTCAGTGTACCTCTGAGCTTAAGCAGGCATTTCAGTATTTAAAAAGTGTGTCTGTCTGTGAGCTCTTTATGTTAACACAGGTTGGAAAGCAGGGGAAAATTCCAGAGGAGGAGCCCTCCCCCTGCTTCCTCCGTTGCCATTAGCACAGGTCTTTAGGGCACGTCTTTTCTCCTGGGTTTCTGTGTTTGTTTTACTCACTCACTGCTATCCTGTTCTTCAGCTTAGGGCGTTTTTATGAATAAGCCAGAACATTCTCAGCACAGAAGCCTCCCTACTATCTGAAACAATGAGCTTTAACTCTGAACATCACACAGATACAGTGAAGTAAGTAATGTTTTTTAATGATTGGTGGAATGATTTTTTTTAAAGTAGTGTTACTGCATTATAAAATATTCCTGTTGGAATATTGGTCTAACTTTTCCCACTTCCCGACAGGGAAATATGACTTAATGTAGTATCAAAACAAGAGATTGTATGAGCATTTTATAAAGTCTACAAGTGTTTTTTTCCCTCTTAATTTATGTGAAATGTAAAAATTACAACAAAACTTTAAAAACAATAAAATTTGTTGGTTATTTACACTGCAAACTTACAAGTTAGCCTCTTAACCTTTTATTTACTCTTCTATTGGGTAAAATTACATTTGATAAGAAAAGTTAAAATTTTATTCTAAGGTCTTGCTTGTGTATCCCGTTGTTTAATACAAGGAAGAAGCAGGTGCTGGAACCAAAGAAGAACCCATGTTATTAAGAAAGTGGCTTCCTATTCCCATGGAGACATCAAAACATGACAAATTTCAGAACAGGTCTACTTGAACAATATTGCTTTAAAATTATTGTCCTCTGATTTACCTTAAATAAGATTAGAAATGATATTGGAAAGTTGAGGAAACAAATGTATTTGGTTACACCTCACCATTAAAATTCAAGCACAGAAGCCCCAGACCAAAACTGTCTTTCAAGCCTCATAACAATACGAACTTAAAGTGAGGGCCTGACCCTGAACACATAAGAAGGCTTTCACTCAAGTGTTCAGGGCAACAAAGAAGAACCCTCCATTACTAACCTCACCATGAGAGACCACAGGCAGACAAACAGAATGGTTGTTGTGGAAAAGCAAATGCTAGATAAAAATGTACTTTTAGGAAATGTATCTGCAAACTGAAAATGCAAATGTATATTTAAGAGCTGTGTCCAGTCTCTTAGCAATTCATATCAATTGCATTACTAACAATATTTGTATGTTTTCTTATGAAATGAGGTTATGCCACTACACTAGATTCAATATTTGTAATGTTATATTTAGGGTCCTGCATTGTTTGGTGGATATAAAAAGAGAAAGTGTCGGAAGACACTCCTCCTTTATAGCCCATACACAAAGCAACTTCAGACATAGAGATTCTATGAGCAATCTTAAAATAGTAGAAATAGGATATCACCTATTGAATTTTTACAAATACTATTTTTCTTTTCTGCATTTTAGCACTGTTTTTTATAACTTAGAAATGTTTTGTGCCTTGGGTGGTGTGGCTCAGAGGATTGAGCACCAGTCTGTGAACCAAAAGGTCTCTGGTTTAATTCCCAGTCAGGGCACATACCTGCGTTGCAAGCCATGTCTCCAGTTGGGGGCATGCTAGAGGCAACCAATTGATGTATCTCTCACACATTGATATTTCTCTCACTCTCTCCCTTTCTTCCCTTCTCTCTAAAAGTAGACAAATAAAATCTTTAAAAAAATGTTTTGTATAAAATACAATATTATTTTCTATAATAATTTCAAAGTGCTAAATAAACTTTTTAATCTATTTTCTAACTATAATAAAGTCTATTAAAGAAATTGTTTACATAAATTGTGGTGGAAAAAGACTTGAGTTGGGGTGGTGAACACATAATACAATATACAAATGATGTATTATTGAATTATACCCCTGAAACCTATATAATTTTATTAAAAGTCTCACCCCAATAAATTAAATTAAAATATATTTTTAAATTTAATTTTATTTTAATTATTGTTCAAGTAGAGTTTTCTGCCTTTTACTCCCATCCCAGCCCACCACCCCCAGTGTTCCCCACTTCCCTCCTGTTTCCAACCCCCCCTCGTTTTTGTCCATGTGTCCTTTATACTTGTTCCTGTAAACCCTTCCTCTTCTCCCCTGAAATTCCCTCCCCTCTCCACTCTGGTTCTCTATTTCAGTGTCTTCCATTATATTTTGCTTTTTTGTCTGTTTTGTTGATTAGGTTCCTGTTAAAGGTGAGGTCATATGGTATTTGTCTTTCATCACCTGGATTATTTCACTTAGCATAATGCTTTCCAGTTCCATCCATGCCAATTAAAATATTTTTTAAAAGAAATTGTTTATAAATTTAAATCCCCAACTGGTAAAGTATAAATCCATTCTATTTACCCAAGTTTAAGTTTTTCTACTGTTCACCCATAACAGATCTTATGATATAACTGTTTGTAGAGATAAAATTCATACATTCTCAAACGCCTTCAAACTGTATAAAATGTAACAGTGTTCTTAAATTTTATCTTATGGGCTCTTTTGCAACAAAGCAAAGGATTTGCAAAATGCTAAAACTTAAATATATTGTCAGATTTGTAATTTTTAAAATAACAAAAATGGTTATTAATCTGGGCATTTAATCCAAAAATCCAAATATTGGCACATTAAATTTGTTCTAGATTGAATTTTCCCTAAATCGTATTGAGTCAACTTTGAATAATTAATTTATTTTTTAAGCATGCACACTTCCTCTGTCATAAAGTCACCCAGTTTTGTCCAGTTTTGCCTATATTTTTTGTTTGCTATAAATAAGTCAAACAAACCTAGGCATAGCTCTAGCCTTCCTGATGGCTCAGGGATGCAGGAAAGAGGAGACACCATGATGCCAGCCTGGTGATAACAGGTGAAAAAGCAACAGGAAGGGGCAGTCACCTGTATTTGTTTAAGGAAATGTGATCCTGATAATGCAATATTAAATATTTTATGGTCCTATTCAAGGATTAAAAAAATCAATCTACATTTTACCCATGTTTGTTCCAATGCATATATTGTTGACTATACGCCATCACTTTGCATTGCCTTCAGCACTTCTTTCATATATATGGACATCTCTCCCTGATCACTAAGTAACAGAAGCATGGCCATTATAGAAATCAGCTTAAGATCTGCTATACATACCCTGAATTATTTAGTGACACATTCCACTAGAATTATTTAGTGACACATTCTACATGTCACTGAATTATTTAGTGACACATACCTGTAGAGTGCATTCTTTTCTCTGAAAAACTCACTTTTATCATCAGAATTTATATTTGCTAATGTGTGATTGTACATATGTAACTTCTTAATCATGAAAAGTAGTATGTACACAAAAGATGGAAATAATTTGTCTAATAAGCATGGATTTAGTTTCTGTGTCTGGATATGGATAGTAAAACATGTAAAATATGATATCTGATGTTTAGGAGTTTATGATCTAGTTGCAAGAACAAAGAAATCATACAGAAAACACTGACTCAACAGATGATAATTAATGCCAAAATAGAACATAACCACAGTAATTTCCAAAGAGTTTTGAAAGGTGATAAACATAGGTTGACACCTCAGAAAAGGCTTTGGGCATTTGAGCAGCACTGACCGATAGAACAGATGTCTGAACAGGATCTAAAACAAATGAGGGGAAGAAGATTAGTTCAAATGTCACCCAATTTCTAGCCTTTCCTGCCTGCCTTGGATAGAGCTATGGCTTTTTTATGTCCCCAAGAAATACTTTACAAGCAGTGGCACTTGTTGAAATGTATTGTAATTAATCGCTTATTTGTCCTCTTTCCTTAATTCCTGCTGAGCTACTAAAGGCAAAGCAGGATCTTCTTCATTTTTATATTCCTCTTGTCTTGTAAGTACTCAATAAATGTTCACTTTAATATATCTTTGAATGATTAGGAAGCAATATAAACAAAGATACAGGGCAGAAATGAGCACAGGGTGTGCAAGTTTTATTGAAAGAATTGGATGTGTAGAAGAAGTTTTATGTTGTGTATAATAAAAGATCAATTTAAGTGATTGAGGAGAAGACCTAGAAGGGCCTTGCTTGTCGGGACTGGCATTATCTTCTCTTGGCTGAACTCATAATCTTAGTTTCTCTTGGTCAAAGAGGCCCATTAGGGCCCTAGGCCTATTATTACCTAGTGTTCTGTGACCAAATGATAACACTAATCAGACCATCGTCCTTAGACTTCATTCTGCCCGATATTGAGCCATCGGAGACTTCTGTGACATTATAAAGGGAATTTTCTAAAGGTTAACCTGGCTGTGCACTGGATGAGTTATAAGACCAAGACACTATTTCAAAAGTCCTGTCTAGAAAAAGATAGCAGTGAAGATTTAAAGGAAAAGACACTAGAGAAGAATGCTGGAAATAAACTGGTAATGATAAACTATGAGGGAGGATGTTGAGGAAGGGGGGAGGGTTAAATATGACTGCACATTTCTGTTGGAGGATAATTGCACTGTTGAAAGAATTAAACCTAGAGAGTAATCTCTGATGGATTTGTTTCAGGGAAAAGACAAATGGTTCACATCCAACAGGTCAGGGTGATAGTGAAATACACAGTGGGAATACCTTAGAAATAAGAGAGGACCTCTGGAAATACTAATGGCAATCCAAAAGGGGTGAGAATTAGTACTGTGGGTGTGGGTAAGATTTCGAAAGCAGAAGAGAGCTCTGGACTAGGAATTAGAAAATATCTGAGTGTCTTTAAGTAAGCCACTAAATCTCTTCCCTTCTGTAAAGGTGGATGATGCCTTGCCTTTTACCTCATGGGGAAGAGGTAATGCTCAAATGAGGATAAGACCTTAAAGTGGTCTTGAAAACAGGAGGCATTATCATGGACACAGCCAAAGGAGGGTAGGATTGAGGGTGGGGGTGGGCGAGGAAGAGGAAATTGGTAGCAGGAAAATGGAGACAACTGTCCTTGAACAACAATAAAAAAAATAAAAAATAAAATAAAATCACACTTTTAAAAAAGGAAACATAAGCATTACACAAATATGTATTGTTATTCATCTCCATACTTATTTCCCTGTCCTTCCCATGGTCATTTTTTATTATAAAAATAAATCACGTGCTAGAGTAATAATTTGAACTAAGTAATCACAAAAACCCCACTTACTACTCTTATTAATGTAAAGAATTGATCTATGTTCTACCCTGTATCAGAGAGACAATCTTAGGAGAAATATAAAACAATGCAATAAGAAGCATACACTTTATTTCTGTGGTTTACTTTGAGCTACATGTTGTGCAGCATGGACCAATGCGGTATGTGTGGCACAAAGCTTTTAAGTGTCTTGCCTACAGTTCGAACAACTAGTGCCATATCATCACCTAATCTGAGTTGACAGTCCCATTATTGTTTTATCTACCACTCATAAAGGACAAAAATGCAGCCAATTAACTGCAGCATGCCATCAGTTGCAATTTGTGCCCCAGTTTCAGAGATATTAAAGTGTAGAGCAAAGAACACATCTTACAATTGATAAAATATTAAGGTGATAGCTAGTAAATGCTTTTTCGTTTCTAGCCACTGCACAACACCACCTCCCATAAGGAAGGTGATCTGTAAATCCCTATTGCAGGGGCATCACCATTTCTCAAAGATTTGGTAGCACACTCAGCTGATTTGGAATATGATCCTGTGAGTTTAAAGGCAAACAAGAAAAGAGACAAATATTGCTCTACCAGCTATCCCCCATTCCTTTCAATTATCTTTCCCATTAAGAAGAATGATGGCAGGGTCTGAGGACCTTCAGGTTGCCCTGAACATAAGACCATTGCTGACATCACTCAGTCTTTGAGAATCTAGCCAGGACAGCTCTGCTATGGTAAGAAAAAATTACGTGTCTAGTAGGATATTTACAAGACACTGTAAATTTTTTTTCATGGGGAAGAGAGACTATAAAACCCAAATCAGGTGTCAAATAGACTGTCTAGTTGGCCTCATAAGAAGTCTTATGATCAATGAGAACTCAAAATATATTCCATTGCCTTGCTAATATAAGTTTTTATTCCACCAAGTTCTCCCCAGATAATGAATAAGTTCCTCAAAAGTATAAGACCTATTGCTAAGCTCCACAACATGTCATGTAAATTTTTTCAGTTTTCTTATCCATGTATGTTTATTTTAAGGATTTTTTACAAATTAAACAATAAAGATAACACAGAAACCACTTATGAATCCTGTTCTTCAAACCAAAGTTGAATTTTAAGTAGCCAATATTCTTCAAAATGCATTAATTGCCCTTTGTCTCTCTAATGCCATCCACAAAACAGAATGGAAGGTCATAAAGATCTCTCCACAGTCATATGTCAGCTCATGATTAAAAGGGGCAAGTGTCACATAAGAAGCCACCTTCTAGTCCAGTCTACTTTAGGTTCCTTGGATGCACAGTCAAGGAACTTTGAAAGGCTAAAGGATAAACCAACAAACAAAAGGAAAGGGAAGGGAAACAAACTCATCACAGTTGTTTGCACTGAGTTTAAAAATTCCACATGGAATCACAAGTAGTTACTGTTCCACATGAGACTGTGAACTCCATGAAGGCAGTGCTGGGACCACTCGTCTCTGTATCTCCAGACCTTAGCATCAGGGCTGACTCTCAACGAGTGTGGAAAGGATGAATGAATAATAAAAAACCTGTTATACTTTTGTAAGACTGGCAGCACAGTGATTCTCTATAATGAATGATATCTACCCAAGTTAACTGACCATGGATCATGCCATCAGGCTGGACCAGCTTTGGGGCAGCATGTGTGGGTGGGACAGGGTTTGTGACAGCCGGAAGAATGGACAAGATGACTTGTTAGTGGGTACTATGAAGCACTGGAGGTCTCACATGGCACTCTGGTCAGAAGATGGGAAATCACCTTTAAGGAGAGAATAAAGAGAAAAGCAGAATAACAGGACTGGTCAAGAAACCCACAGCAAAGAGTCAAGTGGCCAGGAAAGGTTCTGAAAACCCTACATGCAAGCTAAATGAGGACAGCAAGTCGAGGGAGAAATTTTATTAAGTAATACACATCCAGGGAAAAATAAACCTTTTGACAACAGATTTCTGTAGAAGACATAGGTTTCCTAAACATAGTCTGTGTGGGCACCAGAATCCTGACCCTAATAGTCAGGTAGGAGCCATTCAACTCAATTTTGTGTAATTACCACATGTAACTCACAGGAATTTTTTACCATAGGCATTATGACAAAAGAATTTATTAAGAATGATTGATGCCACATCTTTTAATGAGAAAGAAGCAGAGCATACCAGATATATACTTATACAATAATCTCTAAAAGTTAACTAAAGGCTACTAACAACTCTGAGTTCTCTTCCAGGAGGATATGATGATAACTAGCAGGTCAGGGGAGCACCTGTGATCCTCCCACAATGCCCCAGCAACTGAGATGTAAATTCTCAACTTCAGAGCCTCCTTGTAACTAATTCTTGGCCTTATTTGCTTTCTTTTAGTGTTTAAGTATTATATTTTATCACATTTTTAAACACTTTCTTCACTTTGCTATACATCACACACACAGCACTTGGGACACAGTTGGTGCCTGGATAAACATCCTGTGAATGAAGGAATAAACAAACAACCACACCTGTGCTGTCAAATACTGACTACAAGCTGAGCTCTCTGAGAATGACAACTTGGGTACATGTGCGATGTCGACTAAAAACAAAACCTATAGCAACTACATAGTTTGAAATGAATTCTTTTTTAATGAACATCTTATTTCATTTTAATAATAGCCCTGTTACTAACATAAAAATAAATGAACATCATAGTGAGTGACAGTAAGCATGAGGGGCAGAAAAGAAATAATTGACTCTATCTGCAAGGTTCTGAGAAGGCTTCTTAAAGGAGCTGATCTATGATCTGGATTTTGAAGACATGATAAGATTTTTTTTCAGAGAAGATTAAAGAGGATAAGTACTCCAGGCAGAAAGACTAGCATGTGCACAGGAAGTCCTTATTCCCATTTACTAAAGGCTTACTTTGTCTAGTCAGTGTGTGATAGAGATCAAAACTGCTTCTGATTTTTTAAAACATTTTATTTATGTATTTTTAGACAGAGGGGAAGGGAGGGACAGAGAGAGGGAGAGAAACATTAATGTGTGCTTTCCTCTCACTCACCCCCTACTGGGGACATCGCCTGCAACCCAGGCATGTGCCCTGACTGGGAATCGAACCAGCAACCCTTTGGTTCGCAGGCTGGCACTCAATCCACTGAACCACACCAGCCAGGTACTTCTGACTTTTAATCCCTATGTTATTTCCACTGCAATCTATCGTCTCTCTGGCTAACAGAATGCTAAACAATCAATCAGAATATCTTGAAAGACAGGAACTCTAAGCACAAGTTTTGCAATAAGTAAATTTCTGAATGGTATCTGTAAAGAAGGAAACCCTAAAATAAGTGATAATCTGTGAAAAGAATCTGGAACACAACCAGAAATATGGTCCCAGCAGCTGGAAAAGACAGAAAACCAAGTACCTGATAGATACCCTGAATAAACAAAATAATGATAATGATCCTTATAGTGATAAAGTGCTTCCCAGACAAAGTAAACTAAAGGAGTTCATCATCACCAAGCCATTATTATATGAAATGCTGAAGGGAATTTATAGAAGAAGGAGGAGGAGGAGGAAGAGAAGAAGGAGGAGGAGGAGATCAAAACTACAAACATTGAAAATATCAATATATTCATAACTATCAATAATTGAATCTAAATAACAAACTAAGCAAACAAGCAGGACAGGAACAGAATCATACATATGGAGAATATTTGGATAATTATCAGCTGGGAGGGTAAAGAGGTGAATGAAGGAAAAGGTACAGAGAATAAGAAGCATAATTGGTAGATACAAAATGGACAGGGGGATGTCAAGAACAGTACAGGAAATGGAGAAACCAAAGAACTTATACCCATGGACATAAACTAAGGGGAGGAATTGATGGAGGGAATGGGGGTGCCAGGTAGAGGGGGGCAAAGGGGGGAAATTGGAACAACTGTAATAGCATAATCAATAAAATATTCTTTTTCAAAAAAGCACCTTAAGTCTCCAACACTGGAACACACCCCAGGAGATTAAATTAGTCAACTTGCAGAGGCTGATTAAGACTTTACTAAAATGAAAAAAATATATACTTTTAAGAGCCATGCCAGATCATTATTTAAAAAATAAATGAGAAAAGGAAGCAGGATAGCACCTTAGAATCTCCTCTTCCAAAATAATAAGAAAGATAATTTTGGACTGTTCATACCAGTTGTTGACTACACAGACACCACAGGTGAACAGGACAGTCCCAAATCGCCATGAGAAGCAGAACTCATGCATAGAGGTTGCAATGAAAGCTCATGTTTCAGACATCTGGGTCTTAAAATTAGAGCCATGCAACTGTGAAACTGTCCTGTATGATACTCTAATGGTGGATACATGTCATTATACACTTATCAAAACCCATAAAATGTACAACACCAAGAGTGAACCCTAATATAAACTATAGACTTTAGTTAATAAGGTAATAATGTTAGCTCATCAGCTATAACAAGGGTACCACACTAAAGCAAGGCATTAATAAAACTGTGGGACTTTGAAGGTATGAAGGAACTTTCTGTACTATCTACTCATTTCTCTGTAAACCTAAAAATGCTTTAATATAAAATAAAATAAAGTATATTAATTTTAAAAACTAGGACCATTTCCTTGTAGGCCCTGAAGCTGTAACTCATATTCTTTCAAATCTATTAAAATGTACTCATTTCACAGTAAATATTATTGTTGCTTTAAAATAGTATTTTAATAATTTTTATAATTTTTTATAATTTTGCTTTTTAATTGCATATGACTAGTCCATTAAATTTATCTTCATCAATTATCCAGCAATCATTGCACATACTCACAAATTCTTGTAAAGTGAAGAAATTTAACCTACAAATTATCCAAATACAATAAAATGTTAATGAATGTTAAATATGGCCCAAGCTTATATATTATTACATTTTGAGATAACTAGATATGTTTCAGTTTAATTTTACCATGATTTTTTTTTGTATTTGGGCCAGTAGCTTTTATCTTTCAAGTCTGAGACATTTTCATAGAACCTAAAAGCCATTAATCCCTGGTGTTATATTTTATATCTGCACTGCCCAGTGTATAAAATGGATCTAATCAGAAGATATATATGTATAATATATGTATACATGTATATACAGCATATAGATTTAAAATAATGATACTAAGTTACAGGGACTGATGCACTAATATTTATTTTTATATTAAGTATATTTCATATTTATTATATTTCATGTTCATATTTTAACTGGTTTCAGTAACAAATTTCTAATGTTAGAAAAAAACAGCATCCAGGCATACTACTGCAGCTTCTTACCCTGTGGTTGCAATACCTTCAAATGAATAATTTACATGACCCCACATAGGGGTAATATGATACATATGATGAGACCTGTCCTATCACTACTTCCCTGCACAAACTACCAGAAATGAAATAGTTTTTAACAGTGCTCATTTAAAAAAAAATACTTAATGAGGTGAAAGAAATGAATGCAAATTTAAAAAGGACAAACATTTTATATTGTTCAACAATGACCACGTCAGTAATCTTGCCTCCAGACTTTCCTTGATAGCCTTCCTCCTGAAGCACAGAGTAGGAGACTTTGACCAAGAGTCATTGCGGGTATGAGCAGATTTTGTGGAGGAGAAGCTTTGCAGCTTTGCTCAAGGAAACACCTTACTGAAAGTCTGAAGGTATTCAAGTTTCAGTACTTTAAAATAGTGTTCTCAGTGTAATCCGAAAAGTCAATTGTCATGAACTATCCAGAAAATGAGTGTGGAGTCATTCATCAAAATTGGGCCTGTGACCTTTTTCTCAGTTATTTCACTTGGGTTCTCATTTGGTTTGATGGAGAAACGGAACAATAAAAGAAACCATAGTTTGTATAAATAAATCATTCGCCCAGCTTGCATTGAAGCCCTGTGAGGAGACATGGGATGAGAAATAGGCATTCCACACAGGTGATGGTAATTTGACTAATGGATATTTATTTGTCCATTCACCAAATTATTGCACATGGATGGTAAGGATGGGCTTTGTTCCTGACTATCATTATAAATGTAAAGCAGTATATTACCATAGACATAATGAAAATAGAGAAGCATGTACTAAGTAGAGTGGCAGAGCAGAGAAGAAAGGTTTGCAGAGAGTTAGGAAAGAATTGCTGGAAAAGATGATATTTGTGTTAGTTTTTTAAAAGATTTTATTTTTTTTATTTCTGGAGAGAGGGAAAAGGAGAGAGAAGGAGAGAGAAAGAAATATCAATGTGAGAGAGAAACATCAATCAGTTGCCTCCCGAATGTGCCCAGACTGGGCACTGAACCCTCAACCAGGCACATGTCCTGACCAGGAATTGAGCTGGTGACCCTTCACTTTGTGGGATGATGCCCAACGAACTGAGCCACACTGGTCAGGGCTGTGCTAGGTTTTTGAAGATGAGTAAAAGTTAGCCAGATGGGAGAAAGTTCATTCCAGGCAAAAAGAGAACATGTGCGAAGGCATTGAAGTTGAAATATAACTCATGTATTTAGGGAACATATATGTAGCTTAGGTCTCCTAGCACTAGAATTACATGTCTATTGAGCACTTGAAATGTGTGTGTTAAATGTTAAAATGATTATATTCTGGGTTACCTGCTGTTTGTGTGTGTGGGGGGTATTTTTCTTGTTTTGGATGGTTTCTTTGCATTTCTTGTTTTAATGTGGCTACTAGAATGTTTAAAATTTTGTATGTGGCTTGTATTAGACATTTATTGGACAATACTATCCTAAAGCATATGGAACAAAGAATTAATTATATGAAATGAGGTTGGAAAACTGTTAGAGGCAATCATGAAGAGTCTTTTGTGACAAGGAAAACCCCGTATAATAAACAAAGAGCAGTTGCGGAAGGTGGTGTAGTAGCAACTACAGTAAGGGATATTGCAGAGATACAAAAATCTGGGGAGGCTTCTGGAGAGGAAAGAAGGAGCACTGTGCTGAGGCTCCAAAGCTAAGCAGAACTCACAGCCAGCAAGAAAAAGTCATTTGACAAGTATAGAGCAATGTGGCCAAGGTGTAGAGCTGGACTGAAGACCAGTCCAGTGACGTAAGTGGTCAGATCGGCACTGGTGAGAAGAGCAAGCTGGACTGGACAGAGAGTGTGGCCAACAGCCCAGAGCACAGCACACATCGTTGTATAGTGACTGGCATCACAAACGCCCATCGCCCAATGGTTAGGACATGGTATTTCCCAAACGAGGCAGGAATAGTGCCTGGCTGCATTCTTTATTGTAAATGCAGGCTAACTGGGCCTGGTTACTTGGCAACGTGACCTCACTTAATGGACCCTCTTCTGTCATTGTCATTTAATACCCAGCCTGAGAGCAGACCCAACCTTGGCAGGTATCTGATCTTGCTTTCCAGGAATAAGCAGGATATTGCAGGATGTAACCTTTTCAAAGCAGCAGATGGCGCTCTCTCCTCTGCCTCAGTACTGAAAGTTTTAATGATAGGAGAGGCCGCCTTTTACACAGAATCAAAGATTTAAGAGATGACGTACATCACTTTGCAGCAAAGTTAGGGGTACTTAATTTTTTTTAAGTCTAATCTACATAGAATGTTCATGCCAAGTTCTAAAACATGTATCAGAACGAAATAACTTAGGAGAAGGAAGGAGTGGGAAATACATGCACACAGATGTGCATTGTAATATTATTTATAAAAAATTAGAAGCAGCCTAAACCTAGAAGCTCAAAGATAGGGAAATGCAGAAATTTCTTTTCATTTCTTCTACAGAGTAGAACTCAACCATCAAAATGATAGATATAAAATTTGCTTCATAGCTAAGGCTCAGTGAAAATAGTAACATGTATAAAGGACCCATGGACAAAGGCAACAGGGAGGATTGAATGTGGGAGGTCGGGGGTGGGGGGAGAGTAAGGCAGGGGAGATTAATGGGGAAAAATGGAGACAAATGTAACTGAACAATTAAAAAACATTTTTTAAAGAAAAATATATTGCTATATAATTTTTACATTATTTAAAAATATATACATATGGAAACATTTCCAGACTGGAAATTTTTGTACAAAAAATGAATATAGTTGTTTTAGAGTGCTAGGCTTATTAATGCCTTTAATTGTTCTTTCACATTTTATGTAATACTGCAATTACTTAAGTATGATATGACAGCTTTCCCTCCTAAGAGAGCCTAACCCAGAAAACACCTGGGTAATCTGTGCTTTGGGTTATTTTGAAATAGGGGCAAGGGGTTGAAGTAACTTAAGACTGCCCAGCTCTGGCTGGTGCAGTTCAGTTGGTTGGGTGTCATCCCAACAACGTGAAAAGTTGCTGTTTTGATTCCCAGTCAAGGCACATACCTAGGTTGCAGGTTCAGTCCCCAGTCAAGGTGCCAGTTAATATGTCTCTTCCTCTCTCTCTCTCAAAAAAAAAAAAAAAAAAAAAAAGACTGCCCAAAATTCTGCTGCCTAGTGGTCTGACTAAGAAGAAAGAAGTGGCTGCAGCAGTCATCTCCAAGAAGAATGTGATGCAGTTTCCAAGACAATTCTGCAAGATTCGTTTCTCCTTTAGGAGAGGCAAGGCTGAACATGCAGGGTGTGACAACCATTTAGCGAACCTCGACTATTCAGTGATCTTTATGCTAGGTATCTCTTACTTTCAAGTCTAGGCGGATGTGACCGCTCCATTTTATACAGAAGAAAACCGAGACCCAGAGAGGCTGGATATTGTATCCAAGGTTCTCAATACGATAGTTGCTGGGTTGGAATCAAGCCCAGTTGTTTCACTCTGCTCTTTCAATGACACTACTTGAACGTAGATGGTCTCCTCTCCTAGGACCTGGCACACAGCAGCTTCTGAGGAAACCTCTCCTTAGCTATAGACTGTGAGAAGTTGGAGAGATGAAAACACAACATTACAGTTGTTACTACTCACAACTGCCTCATGAAAATGTATTTGTTTTACAAATGTGGAAAGTTTAACTCAAGCAGATAGGATTCTGTTTTAAAACAATATTTTCACAGTGCTTTAAACGCAACTGTCAGGGGCTGAATTGTGTCACCTCAAAATTCATACATTGAAGTCCTAATTCCCAGCACTTTAGAATGTGACCACATTTTGGTGACAGGGTCTTTAAAAAGGTAGTTAAGGCAGGGGAGAATGGGGGGGGCGGGGGAATGGGGACAACTGTAGTCGAACAACAATTTTTTTAAAAGGTAATTAAGTCAGGGTACATGCCTGGGTTGCAGGCCATGACCTCCAGCAACCGCACATTGATGTTTCTCTCTCTCTCTCTTTCTCTCTCTCTCTACTCCTCCCTCCCTCTCTCTCTCCCTCCCTTCCCTCTCTAAAAAAAAAATAAATAAAATCTTTTAAAAAAAACTTAGTAAAAAATTTTAATAAAAAAGTAAAATAAAAATTAAAAAATAAAAGGTAATTAAGTTAAATGAAGTCATTAGAGCAGGCTCTAATCCGATATGACTGGTGTCCTAACAAGAACAGGAAAAGTGGACACAGAGACACAAAGACAGAAAGGCCGTGTGAAGACAAAGGAAGAACCAGGCCATCTGCAAACTGAGGATAGAGGCCTCAACAGAAACCAACCCTGTAGACACCTCAATCTTGAATTTCCCAGCCACCAGGACTGTGAAGAAATAAACTTATATTGTTTAAACCTGTGGTACTTTGTATGACAGCTCTAGAAATCTAATACAACAACTGTTTCCACTACTGTTATTTCCTTAAAAGAACTCTGTAAGGGAAAGTGGTATCATTATTATTTTACTGATACAGAAATCTTGTCCTAGAAAGAAAAAGCAACAGTGCTTGGTAGTCCCCAAAAGATTTAAATTAGTTTTTATAAACAGGAGGGTTATGTGATGTCAGAGAATGGAGATTCATTCTGAATGTTATCTTTCTCCTTTCTGAGGCTAAGCTAAGCAAAATAATGTTCAGGTTGGATCACAGAATATTACAGGATGCTTTTTGAGAGTGTCCTCTCACTTTATACATGAATACATAGAGAGTGGAAGATAAAGTCATTTTGCTGTAAACTGTATTGCTGCCTATTCTTCCTTCCTGCCATGAAATTGAGGAAACTGGAAACCAACCAGTGATTGGCAGCAATACAGTTAATTAGTGGTAGTAAGGCTCCTATGCATTTAACCATAAACAGGAGTCTTAATGTTTTCTTTACTTAAAATTCTTACTTTTATTCTGAGTGATATATTTATTTATTACTCAAATATATATTGTATTCACAATAAAATTTTTTGTCTACTCCCAAGTCACAAAGAACACAAAGATTTTTAAGATCTAGACAGGACCTTCAATCATTTTTTAAATGCTTTAAGCTTCTATTGTGACTAGAAGCTGCTGTTTCTATTATGCCCAGTAGATGGCACCACTTTAACCACAGAAATCAAGAGCATTAAAAAGCTAGAATCCTTGCACCATGATCAGTGCTTCTCAAATCTTGGTTTCTAAACCAGCAGCAGTAGCCTCATCTGGGAGCTTGTTAGAAATTCAGATTCTTGGGCCCCACACAAGACCAACCTAATCAAAACCTCTAGGGATGTCGCCCAGCAATCTGTGTTTTAACAAGCCATCCAGGTGATTCCGTTGCATACAAAGATGTCAAAACCACTGATAAAGGTTATTCATAGAAAATCAGGTTTGCATGATTTTCTATGTTGAGGAAACATAAAAATGTAACATTACAAATGTTATTACCTAATAAAGCCAATTTTTTTTTCACCAGAATGAATAGTGATTAATAGTGTAGGCAAACTTCACCAGTATCACTGGCATTGGCATTGTATTATTATTAATTATTAATTATTATTATTATTACTATTTTAATCCTAACCTGAGGAGATGTTTTTATTGACTTTAGAGAGAGACAAAGGGGGAAAGAGTTGGGGAGAAACATCAATCAATTGCCTCCCATATGTGCCTTGACTGGGGACTGTACCCCCATCCTATGTATGTGCCCTGACTAGGAATCAAACCCACAACCTTTTGGTATATGAAATGATGCTCCACCCAAGTGAGCCACCGGGCCTTGGCCTTATTATTAAGCACCTAATATGGGCCTAGCACTTTCCATGTATCAGCTCATTTAATCTCACAACAACCCCATAGTGCAAATACTCTTACCTCTCTTTTTCTACAGATGAAGATTCAGAGGCTCTGACTGTAAGACTGCTCACTGACATAGCTAGTAAAGGACAAGCCAGGACTCAAAGTCAGCTCAATACTGATGCCAAAGCCCATGCTATTTTTCCTTTATGCCCATTTAAACTTGTCAGAATTAGCAAAGAAAAATGAAAAGTGCCCAGTTAAATATGAATTTCTGCTAAACAATATTAATCAAATGTTGGTGGTGTCAATTCAGCATCAACAGGAATCCCCAGTTTAGGGTGTGGTGAAGAAGGAAACTTGATTCAGTTCAAACAGCTCAATTGTGATCCAGCAAGTGTATGCAAACAGCTATTAGAAGGCCCTGGGGTGAGGTGGCCCTGGGGCCAGGCCCCTTTCTGGGTAGACAGCCCTTCTCTGCTCCTCCTGGTCTGGTCGGCTGTGCCCCGCACTAGTCTGCTCCACTGCACTCTGCTCAGGAGAGATATCTTTGGTGCTTTAATTCTAGCTCCAGCTCCAGCCAGGGAAACACAGACTTCAGTCTTCAGTGGAAAAGGAAAATGCTCCCTGAGCCAGAGGAGAGCTGACTCATATGGACAGAAGTGTCTACTTCGTTCCTTGATTGGTTCATCCTCAAGCAAATGAGGATTCCAAATCCTCACAGTTTGATCTAAAAGGCACTGCTCTGATTGGTCAGAATGGAGCTGCTCTGATTGGTCAGTAAACGTGCTGATAAGGATGTAGCACAGGGAGAGTCTCACTTCTGTTGGTTGAAATAGGATTCCAGGAATTCCTCTATAAGGGCTGTCAGGAATACAGTGTAGGCAAGCAGTTTAGTGCAAAAGTAAGTAATTCAATACAGGCTTCTCCCTGAAGTAAAGTTTGCTTGAAAGGCCCCTCTATAGCAATTACTACTAGGCTGTCTTTGTTTTTTAAATTTAAGCCCAATTAGTCACCAGAAGCCATTCTTAGTAGGTATCTTCTTTCTCAAGGTCCACAGCAACATCTATTGTAATATAAGTGTGTCCCATGTAATATTTGAGACATATTTATGCTGACAAATTATTTCTTGCGTAGGGTTCAGAATGAGCCACCCCAAGATATGCCTCAGTGCTATGCAGATTACTTTGAGCTAAAGGCAATTTTAGCTTCAGGCTCCAGAGAAACTTCTCCCCCTCCATTTAACTACCCAGAATAACTTGAATTAGGGGCCTACCTATAATAAGATATTACCAGCAATAATCTTTTTGACCCACCTATAGGGCATGACAAACTTTTATTTACTAAACACCTGCTCATCATTCTGCAATGACACTTTTGAAAGCCCCAAGGTGCATTACCTCATCCCTTGTTCAGGACATCTCACATACCTAGATATCCCTTCTGTCTCTGAACCTCTTGTGCATTCGGCGTCTCTGGCTCTTTCATGTCTGTGAGGTCCCATACATATTCAGGTATTAATTTGGTTATATTCCCTTGCTAATCTGTCTCATGTCTATTTGATTACTAGACCAGCCTGAAGAGACTTGAGGGTAGAGGAAAGTTTGTTTCTGCCCCAAACTGTTTATCTGTAATTCTGTTTACCTCAGTGTCCTGTATTCAATCAGGCAGCCTTATCACATGGTCTCCTTCAGTTTTGCTTTCCAATCGGTTAAAGAAAAAGAAGCTGGAAAGTGTCTTCCTTGAGGGTTATTAGGGATAACCCTGATCTCTGGTCCCTCTCCAGAAGCTGCATTTTAATGCCATCCCCAGGTGATTTATATGAGCATTACTGTTTAGGAGGCAATGGGCCAGGATAGTTACAGTCCAGAGTGACTTCAGTCTAGCTAGGGACCCCTTTCAGAGGCCACTCCAGACCTGAGAGTCCATGATTCTATCAGGGAAGATAATGTGAAATAGCTTATCAGTTTACTTTTTTCTTGAAATACTGATATGAATCTGCATTCATATGAGAAAGCTCATATGAATTCATATTTCAATGAGAAATATTGAAAAATCAATATGTATTTCATTTACAGAATTATCATTATTGATTAGGTTTTGAATGTAGGAGTAACAGTGAGCATAACATTATAATTAGTAAGGAATCACCAAAAATGCCTTTAATATTGGATTTCAAATCTCTTATTCAAGTCACTAACAGAACATTCACAACAGAAGCAATACTACTCATTTACAAGTCAGAATACATATTTTTTAGGCATAACACCAAATGTGAGAAATAGGAGAAAAACAATTTCCCAAATGATATATTTACTCACTCATTCAGTGTTTATTAAACACCCAGAAGAAGTGAAAGCCCTTCTTCCATTATGACAGACACATACAATTCACATGAGATGCCAGGACATCCCTTTATGCAAAACTTTCAATGACCTTTTTGGAGAACTAGCCTCAAGCTTGCTAAGACAAGAATTCCTTTTATTGTGTCTATAAAAACCATTATAGCTCAGATAAACATATTGTTGGTGTAAGAACCTATAGAGAATTTTTATAAAAATTTATTTGAGCCAGACAGGATACAGCTGGAAGCAAAAGCTCAACAGACTGAGATAAATGCTTTGAAGGACAACAGTTGCATTTGAGATTAAGGAGAGAATGTAGGGAAGATTCCACGGAGGTGAGAGGAAGTAATTCCGGGGTCAAATTACAAAATAGTTCAGCTTGTATGCTCTTTGTGGGGTTCATGGGGAGATGGCCTTGAAGGATAGTTACAGCTGTATTCTACTGAAGAGTTTAAAAAAGTGATCAGGTATTAGAAGCAGGGGCTGAAAGGTAACGTGTTAACTTAGATGCATGGAAACTATGGTCAGGGCTTGTTTATGGCAAAGATAAACCTTTTAGTAAAAAGTTGTGTGCCTGGGCATGACTACCCACCATGACCTGCCACAGCTCCCCTGTGAGGTTACTTTCCATAGAATCCCTTTTTTCTCAATATGAATCACATCATTCAGCCATCATGTATCAATTTCCTACTATGTGCTGGGCTTTGAAGTAGGGTTTATATGTAACAAAAAAGGGGACTGGGAATCCAGGCCTGCACAGTAGTTCAGAGAAATATGAGCAATAGCACTGTCCAGGGTCCTGGAAATGGAGACAGGCAGAGTATGTGTGTGCACCGGATGTGGTGGAACATGGCTGGACTTAAGGCCAGAAGGCAGGCTGGGGGGTCTTATCAGGAAAATCTCTGCAGTCTCCGAGCTTGAGCTTGCTGTCATTGACCTGCATCCATCCACAGTTAAGCGAAATGAATACATTTCAACTTGTCTGATTTTATGTAACTCAAAATCTTTTCACTTTAATAAATAATTATCTGCAACATTATTTTGCTCTCTGACATTAATTCACACCTGGTTTAGAAAAAAGTACTTTATTAACTATCACCTGTGGCACTAAAGAAGTTTGAAATTTCAAAATTACTAATAATATTGAAAAAATATGGACCAACCTCTTTTTATATTTGGCTCACAGAGCTTCACATTATGAAAAGACTTTCAGGTATTTATTTGGTCTCATGTCCCCAGGTGTTATCTCTCATAAATTTCAATAAGCAGTGTACATAATAGATACCAAACAAATGTATGTTGCACTATGTCACTGACTACACGGGGTTATTAAAACGTGTATTTATTCTGCAAACACTCATCCAAGCTCAAGCACCTGAATAAGACTCCCGCAGCCACCTCTCTTCCCTTTGTGCAATGGGGAGCACCGTCCAGTGGTGGTGAGTCGGCACGAGTGCCCAGCTGGAATGAACAGATAGTAGCTCTAGCTTACACTAAGTCATGGGGGGACTTCGCAGTCTTTTGTGATGTGCTGTCAGGACTTTTCAACAGCAGTGGAGCCTTCTGTGTCTTCACCATTGACTGGAAGAACTCAGGACTATCCTAAGAAACACAGGGGTTTTGGAGGCCTAAGAGTGAATCACACCATCTGACTCCCCTTCCTCCACCAGGCTATTAACTATATAGTACCCCACTCTGGGCTGAGCCTTGGATTAGATCGCTAATATTTTGTTATCTTATTCTTACAATCCTACATAAAAATATGTGTGATGATCCCCACTTGACAGAGGAAAACAAAACCCAAGGTCAATCAGCTAGACGATGGTGAGGGATATGTAACCTAACAGGTTTGTCTAAGTCTAAGCCAGGCTCACTAAAATGCACTACTTCCCTACTCCCTGTAAAATGTGGCAAAATAAGTAAGGCACACTTAGCAGGAAAGGAGAGCACTGCAGCATGTGGGCAATTTTTAGGCGTGAGTATGGAGCAAGGTGGAGTTCAGTGCACAGTCAGACAGCCAGGCCCACCTACAGATTATGACAACACTAAATGTGTTCACAGTGGTGCTGTTTAATCTCTGTTTGCATTAGATGGAACTCAGTTCTCCAGGGCCTTTCTACAGTCTTCAGACAGCTTCTGTTCACGTTGATCTTTTCAAGGGTATGCACATAGCAAACAGCCTTGGAAGGTAGAAGTATGTCCACCTCCAAATTTGCAGAGAGCAAATTTGTTTCCTGAGCAGGATAACATTACTAATGTCTTCCCCAGGGGACAAAGGTCAGGCATGTTTGTTAGCATCCCTCTGAAGGAGTTTTCTAAGCTCAGTGTTCCTTGGTGGTGGCACAGCTCACTGTGTGCAGAGCATCCACCTGGTGTCACCACCACGTGGCCTCCATGGAACTTGAGGAGCAAGGAGAGCTGGTGCAGACATGTAGTTCATGCTACCCATTGTGTTATGAATAATTGACTACCTAAATCTATCTCAGCTCCTTGTGTCCTTACCAACCAAATGTATGTGATTGTCGAGAGCTGACCTAATAGCTGCAGGCTGCTGCCTAGGGGCTGCCTGACAGCACCATCTGCTCCTGCACCCCCTTCATTCTCCACACTTCTCTGCCCTGTGCTGAGCCTACTAGGAACCACACACCCCACCCTCTAGTCTTTCTTGCCTCTGGCTTCCTGGTTGGATTGACCAATGGGAGGTGCTGGAGGAGTTGGGAGACAGAAAGGTCAGGGTGTTTATTCCTCTTGCTCCTCCTCTGCCTCTGTGGCTGCAGTTTCCATTGCAAATCCCTCTTTCATAGCTGCTCTGGCTCTCCTCACTTCCCCTCAGACCCAAGGAGGAAAAGAGTCTGTCACTCTTGAGCATGATGCCATCCCTTATCGGATCCTTCAAGCCTGCTCAGATCTCTGTAAACAGACTTCAGGAAGCTTTCTGCAGTTAAACTCTCATAATGCGCCACCTTGCTTTAAAACTACTTTAAAGCAGACTTTTATGTATATGAAACAAAGGTTATGTATCTATACATGTAAGACTGCTTTTTAAACCTTCGGTTACCTCTTCTCCCTCTATTACCAAAGTCATTGCAGTCACCTTGGACTTACACCAGCACAGGGACCTCCTTAAGATGAGGACTTCTGACACTTTAGGGATGGCTTCAACTGGATTGTATTACAAATGCATTTTCCTTTGCCCCAAATAGTATTGTTTTGATGGTTGTGGAAGTGCTGTGGATGGGCATGTTGGTAGACACTATAAAGATGTCCTCTTTGCCAGTTATGGCAAAAGAACTCTATGCAGTTTTCTGTACCTCTTCGGGCAGGTAGTGATCTTCCTTAGTGTGCAAATAATACACTCTGAGCCTTGGTTTAGTTAAATAAATGTACAGAAAATTAAATAAGGCCACACCATAACACCATTCTACATAAAATGAGATTATTTAGGGAACTTAGAATCACAGTTTCTTATTGGAAGAGAACTTTAAAGACCTTAAATAAAACTCTTTCACTTGACAATTTATTAGACTCTAGATAAATTAACATTACATAAATTCATTTTAGTCTGTGAAAATCACTTCATTTCCCTTCCTTTCCTATTATTCCTACAATTCACCAAACTGTTGGAAAAGCATATTATCCTAATACCACATATGGAGAAACTTACTAAGCAAACTGTTTCATTTCGTTAATAACAACAATGACAATGAGTGAACTAGGAGTGGGTGGTATTTGGGATAAGTCTTAGGACAGGCAGGTGTTAGCCAGGAGGATGGGACTGTGCAAGAGCAACTCAGGCAGAGGAGACAACCCAGGAGCATGCCTGGAGGTAAGAGAGAAATTAATGTGTCCTGGGAGCTATAGACAGTTCAGAGTGACAGGATCCCAGAGGGTAAACTAGGATTAAGGGAAACAGAGGGGAGAAAGGTGAATGCTTCTAAGGTTCACCATTTGAAATTACCTGCTTCTAGCCACACAGCCCAGCTCTTCCCACTCTAAATGCCTGCCAGCTCTGGACTGGAGAGGAGCCATAATCAATAACATCCAGGTTCTCAATTGACTGAGCAGTCACGATCAACCATTTGGGGATCCCTGTCTCCACTGAGTCAACAGCCATTTAGCATTTGTTATGTTCTCAGCACAGTGATGAGTGAACCAATCAAAGTCATAAGTCGTTTTAACTTGGATGAAATGGTCATTATACACCAAGGTCAATGTGTCCATTTAACAGTCTCTACCATTGCAGTCCCTTCCAAGAATGGTTTTTGATTCTCTTCCAAGAAATGCAAATCCACAAAGCACCTAGAACATATGGTTTAAGATAAAACCCAGGCTCTGCACTGACAAATGTGAATCCAAATAAGGGGTAGTTTTTGGATAATAGTCACTCCACAGTCTACATCAATAACTTCTCAAGCCTCTCCCTTATATACTATATGCTTATGATGCAGATGCAACTTCAAGACAGATTGCCTATGACTTAATATCTCCCCCCATGATCAGATTGCCTTCTCTAAGCTTCATCTGTACAGAAATGCTACTTAAGAGGACTGTCTACCTAAATTGTTTTTTCTGGTATTATTATTTTTAGAGGGTAATTTTCTTTAAATTTTTATTTATTTTTAGAGGGGAAGGGAGGAAGAAAGAGAGGGAAGTAAACATCAATGTGTGATTGCCTCTAGTGCGCCCCCTACTGGGGACCTGGCCAGCAATCCAGGCACATGCCCTAGACTGCAAATTGAACTAGTGATGGTTTGGTTCACAGGCCGGCACTCAATCCACTGAGGCACACAGCCAGGGCTATTATTATTTCTAATGGGGCAGTTTCAAGGAAGAGGAAATAGTCTATAAGAAACAGAAAATATATTTTCTTTCCGCTAGCAAATAATTATATTTCAACTACATAGTTAAGTATTTTTATTGCTTAAAGATTTTATTTCTTTTTAGAGAGAGGAGAAGAAAAGGAGAAAGAGAGGGAGAGAAATATCAATGTGTGGTTGCCTCTAGCACACCCCCCTACTGGGAACCTGGCCTGCAACCCAGGCATGTGCCCTGACTGGGAATCAAACCACCAACCCTTTGGTTCGCAGTCCAGCACATAATCCACTGAACCACACCAACCAGGGACTGTTACTTTTTTTTAAGTACTTAATAAGAGATAGTCAGACAGAAAGGACCTTAGAAGGGCTCCTTTCTTGGTTTAATGCTCTGCTGTTGCTATTTTTAAATCCTTAATGATTTTGAACAAGGGTTCAGTTCATTTTATACTGGGCCCTGAAAATTGTGTAGCCCTTCTTGCCTATAAATGATATAGGAGTCCTCCGATGGTGCTCACTGAGTACACAACTGGTCAGCAAAAGCAGATGCTGAAGAAAGGTTTATGCCAGGCTTTGAATAATGTTTAGGAGTCAGATAATTTAAGAAAAGTGAGGTGGGGTGCTTAAGTTTTACATTAATATTTTTTCTGCAAAAACACTAACTAAATAATACCATTAAATTCAAATTAAATTTGAAATAATCTTCTAAAATGCTTCCAAAAAAATTAATTAATCTACTTTTGCTTAGCTCATGCTTGATTTAAGTAGCTAGTATTTATTCCCCAATCTGCATGCTTGTTCAGCTTCCACTAAAAGGATTTAGTGCCATCCACAAACCAGGTAACAAGGTTTTAATTATCAGAGAATTCCACAAGAGGTCAGCCTTGGGCTGACGTAATAAATCCAACACCAGGGGTGGGCTTTCATTCAAGCGCGGACTCTCCCAGGCCTCCATTTTGAACGCCCTGGGCCTGCTCTGTGGCAGCAGCACCGCAGGCGCAGGCCCCGTGTGTTCAGTGCCCGTGTGTGCTGAGCACGTAACTTGCACCACTTCCAATCTTTGAAATAGCCCTGCATCCACCCAAATTCCCACTTTACACTTGAAAAAGCCAAGATACATACAAGTTAAGTCAGTTTCTCAGCGCAGAGAGCTAATAATAGGAGCCAGAGTCAATGTTTAAAGACAGAACTATTTGAGCCCAAATTCTGTGCAATTTATACTTCATCGTACACTCTTGAGGCATCAAAGAAAATAAGCAAAGGCATTCAGAGAGTGGACACAAAACAAGCCCTGGGACCTCTCTCATCCAGATTCTCTCTATACCAACTACGTGTGGCCAGGGCGCCACATTAGGTCCCAAAAGCATCATCCTAGGAGCTGCCCTCTCCTGAGTTTATGACAACAGCTGGGACACCCACCAGCGCCACTCCCAGAGGAATCTAAGCTCTGCAAAAGGACATGTCAGTAAAACTGCGTTGCTTTTTACCATCATTTATTTTATTATTATTACTATTATTATTATTACTACTACTACTAAGTATTGTATTAGTGTCAGAGGTAATGTTCAGAATAAATCATGGACTGTAATACTACTGCTGCTTCTAGATGTTTCTGAGAAATCACCTGCCCAAGCTTCCTGCTGTCAGGAGCCTCTCTACACCTGTGGGGTTGTTTGCTTGTTTGTTTGTTTGTTTTAACCAGAAGTGCAAACTCAGCCTCTTCCCCTCTACAGTTCTGGAGCCATCCTTCCCTTGTTTAGAAGGTGATTCAACATTACGTTTACCTTTCTGTGTGTTCTGGTCAACACTGCAGGTGAGTCTTATTCCCAAAACAAAACCGTTTGTACAAGGTTCTCAAATTTGAATCTATTTCCTTGTTGTCTTGAACCTGAATCCCTTCCCATGGGAAGGCAGCAAAAAGCACAGGAATTGATATCTCAGGCTCTGGATTTGAGTCACTTGTAGGGTGACGAACTGTCTCAGTTTTCCTGGCACTGTCCTGGTTTTACCATTAGAAGTCCATTGTCCCAGGAAACCCATCAGTCAAGTATAAAGTCAGATGGTTAGTTACCCTAAATTCACTCCCTAACTCTGTAGACTTTGTTACCTAACCTCTCAGCACCTGACATGTAAAATGAGCAAAATACCAATGTTTACCCCATCAAGTCATTGTGGATTTTAAGCGAGGTGTGTGCACAGTGTTTAGCATAGAATAAGCATGCAATACACTTCAGCTAATATTATCACACATGACCCAATCAGCCCATAATCCTTCCAGAGTATCCGAGACTGTAGGACTGTTTTGTTCCTGCCAATCATTTCCAAAGGGAAGGGTCCTGCCCCAGAGCCTGAGACCTGGAGCCCTTCCAGATCTCTGCATTCCCTTGCCCTTGCTTTTTCCTTATTTCTTGCTTATACTATCAGCTCTTCTTTTTAAGAAGCCTCTGGGTCCATTTGCTTTTAAGCATCAGTGACCATTCTGACAGCTCACACTCCTCGGTAAAAGAGACTGTCCCTCTGAAGGAGACACAGCCAGTGATCGGGGGACAGGAAGGCTGCCCTGGTGGTGCCCAAAATCTGAGTGTGGTTGAAAATGTACACTTTGATTCCATTCACTGCCACAACAAGGATCTAACCTCAGGAATAATTTTGTTGACTTGGCCAATAACTCTTCTCAATCCAACTGTATCTAATGTCCTGTATAATTAAGATCTTCCTCCAACCAAGCATTTAACGGCTGTCATGTTTGACTACACTTTGACACATATATCTTCATCATCATTGCAAATATTGCTTTTTACTACTTTGTGGAAACATTACGCATAGTTAGATTCTGTTTCATCTTACAAAATATGTATATTTTTTGCAACAAGAATAAAGAAAACATGGCCAGAAGTAGTACCTGCTCTATTTTCTTTTTCCATCTTGTATAGACTTGTATTTATGTTTGAACACATTAAAATATATGTCTATATTACCTCACTTAGGAAAGCTTGCCAAGACATTCTGGCTGTATGTTATCTGTCACTCACAAAATCATCACCAAGAGTCTACAACTGAAAATGGTATGCTTTATTTCCATCTTCTAAAGAGATATTCAGGGTTTATAGTTCCTGTTTATAGGATACCATCTTTCACTAAATTTTTAGACTTTGTCATTTTAAGTGGAATCAATACCTCAGGAAAGTAATATCATAAATAAACCTATATTTTGTATGTTGTCTCCTCATCCAAAATGTCTGAGTCATCAGCCAAATGCCTGATTTGCACAGGGGAGCTAGTTTGGATGACTCTCAGTGCAGATTTCTATGTAGCTCAAGCTGACCTTCTTCACAAGACTTGGCTAAATTTCTCACACACAGGATACTTCATTCTCTCCACTCCAGCTCTCTGGGTAGGTCCTCTGAGAGCTGCAGTCCCCACTGACTCTAGGGAAGAGACTTGCCTATTGCACAACTAGACCTGTTCTCCCAGCTGGCTGCACAGACTCAATTCAAAAGAATACCTGGGGGTGGGGTCTTTGTTAGTTCAATTGGTGAGGCTTTAACTGAAGGACTGTGTGCTTCTGGTGAGGCACCTGAATTTGAAACCCTGACCCACATGCCACATGATTTCACAGAAACTTTTAGGATTAAGGTATTACAATAAATGATCTCTCTCTAAAAACTACTGAACTTCAGATTTTATGACTCAGTGACTTAAATGCAATGGACCTAAGCTATGCAAATCACAATATTTACATGATGAAGAATAAATATGTACTACTGGAAATCTTTTGACAACCAGACTCTGGCTTCTGTAAGAGTCAATCAGGAAACTGCACAGCAGAGATGCAATGGCAGGAGCTTGAGGGTGGGATGAGAGAGCAGAACTTTGAGGTACTTTCCTCTCACATGTTCCAAGTAACTGTGTCAGCATCACTCAGCCATCAACATTGTCAATGTACTGTTGAGAGCACCAGAGTCAAGAAAAAGCAACCACCAGACAGAAGAAGTGAGTCTTACAATCATATTCTAAATCAATCAGTTAAAGACTCCTTGGTAATGTAAAGATAAATGTATTACCAGCATGCCAATAAATGTTTTTCTTGTTGTGAACATATGTTCCTGAGATATACCTAGAAATGAAGCTTCATGAGACATAGAATCCTAGACCGTTAGTGTCAGAGCTAAGAACATTAAGTAATCATCTGTCTAGCCGTCCCATTTTACAGATGAGAATATAGTCCAAACTGTGAAGCATAGGTTTATCCAGACAGTCCTTACCCTCTCCAGCAGGATTTCAGGGATATGAATTTTCATTATCAAAAAGAAGAGATATGGGAAATTATATGTTTAAATATGATCATCATTAATAAAAAGTACCCATTGCACTTGATATCTGCATTATTGGACCAGTGACAACTAAGATGGTCATTAAGCTTGAAGTTAACCCAAAAGGGACAAAGAAAGATACAGTATCTCAAAAAGTGAAATACATGGACGATCTTTCAGCTCATCATCCACTACTTTTGTGCCATTACACATTCATAAATCCTAATTTTACTCCAGTGACCTGTATCAGCACACTCTATTTGAAGCGGCTCTCATTATAGACCTAGCGCAGCAGTCCTAAAGTGCCTTTCTTTCTAGGGGACATGGAAACTTTTTGAGAGTCAGAAAGTCCTGTGCAATCTCAAACTGCTCCATTAACATCATGGTCTCTGCATTAGGGAGATAGAGTCCAGCAATTTAAGATGTTTATGTCTGCAAGTGGCTCCTTATCTGCCCCTTAACCATATAGCATGGAAGAACCACTGATTTATTGTTCAACACCCTCTTGTCAATACCAAGTTATCTTCAACCTCTTTAAACACCTTTCTACCTATAATTTCTGTCCTGAAGCAATTTTATTCCATTCATTTAGAAATTTGGACACTTTCATATAATCAACCTTAAACTCTCCCTGCTGGGAATAATTATTTCCTAAGAAAATTAGTTGATGACTCTAAAAAAATGACATATGGATCTGATACTACCAATTAGAACAGATGTCCCAAACTTTCACTCTGTAAATTAAGCACCACCAGAATGAAACACAATCCCAAAACAGATGACATATAGTGACACAACAATGCTCCAGACCTTAGTATAACCCTATTTTATTCCCAGATTTGTTATATGACTTATTCCCCAATTAGAAGATTAACTCTGCCTACAAAATCAAAGTTAACAACTTCAAATGCAGATAGGAACCTCAGAGAAAGCCTTGCCTGTATCTGGATTCCTCAAAAGCAGACATGGAATGATAGGTTTTTCAAGAGTAAAACAAATCTTGCCACCCTGAAACCCCAATCTAACTTAGAAAAAATCCTTCCTCTCAGGGTCCCACTTATTAATTCTTTAATTCATTTAACTTTTAATGAGTACCTACTCTATGCTAGGCACCAGGTCAACCTTGGGGATTCAAAGACAAATAAGTTATGTTCTTTCTCTCAAGGAACTCATCATTAATTAGATCAGTTAACAAATAATTACACTGCTTTACTTATAACTATTCCTACAGTAAAATACCCATATAATTGATCATCAAAATGCCCAGATTAACCTTCACCCTTCTTGTATTTAGAGAACTGATATTTTAGTCTCTGCGTATCTTCTCAAAGCCTAACAACCTCACATATTAGATGACTCTTTCAATAGCAACTAGCATTTTACTAAAATAATCAATGCCTTACCACAGAGGTGCCTCCAGTTATTCACCATCCAATTTCACATCTTACAGAAATTTGTAACTGCCCCCCACACACATGCATACGCACATAGCCTTTGCCTCAGAGCATGTCTAGAGAGTGAGTCTCTTGGTTGCTTCAGGTTCCTTCAACCTTCAGACACCACACTAGGAGGAGTGATAGAAAATGAGTTTACTTGCCACTCAGTACCCCCAATATACTTTGGAAAAATCAGGTAGGTCTAAAGACCTCAGGAAGACTGATAGGAATTAAACCAAACCCCAGCCATAGGACTGGGATTTAGAAGCATGAATCTTCTACTTATAGAGATGTTATGAAACCTAGAAAACAGTCATTGTTATTAAGTCATTCTCATGTAGCAGGCACTGTGTTTTAAGTGTTTAGCAGGTATTGTTTAATCCTCACAAAAATGCTACCGTCCTCATTTTAAACATAAGGCAACTGAGGCCAAATAACCTCACATGGTTATTTGCAGTCCAAAGCCACACACAGTAATTGGTGAGACCCTGATCGGAGCCCCAGCACTCTGACTTCAAAGCCTACTGTGGAAGAGGACGTAGAGAAACTAGAGCCCAAGGTCGTAGGGTGGCACCTTGTTAAGACACCTAACTATTAAACTTACCACATTTAGTTCGAGAACAAAATTGTCTTGAGATTTTGGTGATTGCCAATTGTCATGGAAAATATCCATTAGCCACACACTTATTGGAGCCTGTTTATACAGACAGACAACTTCCAAATTCTGCCATTTCTGCTGTCCTGTTCGGATGCCTGTTCATAAAGCTTATCTGTGGTGCAGCTATAGAAGAGAGTTCTGGAAGGATCAGTTGAACTATAAAACATAGATGTTCAAGTTGTGCCATCATTAGCTAATTAAAGCTAGCCAATTATTTTCAGGTAGGTGTGGAATGGCTGGTAGCATTGAAAGAACTTTTTTATTCTGCTTCAGAAACTTGTAATACCTTGTTTATTCATGAGGAACTGTTCTGAGCACCTCATGTCCAGGTTAGCAGAGACCCCCACTTATTGCCCCAAGTTTTCACTAAAGTAGAGCAAAGAGCAAACCATCTTTAACACCCAGAAATGATCCCCTTGGACAGGCAGAAGTGTGTCTAGTGAATAACTGTGGAGCAGACTGCCACCAGGCCCACCATGATTGATGGCACCGATATGAAGTGCCATGTCTGTCATCTAGGAGCAATGTCTGTGATGATGGCATATTCATCCTTTCAATTCTCACTTTCCTCTTAGGCAAAACTGCTCATTTATATCCTCTGAGGATGCTCCTAACAAGACGGATGTGCCATCATATGTTTAAAGAGGAAAAAAGGAAAAGCAATTGTAGGTGTTCAAGAAAAAAAATAAAAGTTGAATCATTCTCAGTAATCTCCCAAATTTATATCCCTCAATATCACAAACTGAATTATCTTTATAAACATTAGTTTAGAAAAACAACTTTTCACTTACAGTTGCATGGTGAAGAACCACATCACATCCATACAGTAAAGATTTTATTTTCAATCTAATGTGCCAATGGCAGTTTTCAATAGAAAAGAAAAAGCAATTTGCTAGTCTAGCCAATTACAATTTGTCCTTGGATGCAGATGACAGCCAAGTCTGTGCCTCTACTTCACTGACAATATTAGAAACATATCCCTAATACTCAGTCTGTTTCTCTGAGAAGGAGGTGATTAAAATTTAGCTTAACTTTGGTATCAAATCACAGGAAAGGCATTGCTAGCCAATGGTAGGAGCAGGTTTTCAGAACTGTCCAAAGCAGCAAAGGCATGCATTTCAATCACAAGCCCTGTGGACAATATTTGACTTTCAGTGCCACCACTTGTAACCTTGCCAGGAAGACTTTCTTCTATGCTCCGGGGATGTAGGGCTACTTGAGGTGGCTACACTATACAGATTTAGTTAAACATGCAGGCCTTGCTTTATTTGATACCTCTTTAGCCAGAAGATGACCCATAGCAGTAAATGAGAGGTACAGGGAAGAATGACTCCTGATTATGCCATTGATTTCTTGTGTCATGAGTGGAAAATCATTTTGCCTCTTTTAGTTAGAACACATCAGAGGCTATAATGCTAGATTACATCAGAGAGCTGATTTGTGAGGTTTCAATAATGATAGGCTCAGATAAAAAAAAAGGCAGGTCAGGGATATTTGCTGTGTCACTAGGCACTTAAGAATGAGTAAACTTATGGTTCCTAAATAATTATTCAACACGACACTTTTGAAGGTAATGTACCACTATTATATCAATACAACACTGCATTATTAATGTGAGGACATAGGAAACTTTGCTTGATAATTAAAGGCATTTCCTGTATCCTGGACCTGAATTGATGGGCAGGAAATTAAACATATTTTTAAATTATTTTCTCCAATTCAAGTATCAGACAAAAGTCTTGAGGAGAGACAATGATCTGGTCATTCATTTATTGATTTAGCAAACATTCACTGAATGTTTACTCTATGCCTAGCTTGATTGCACTAAAAGCACAATGATGAGTAATACTTGGCTCCTACTTCAAAAAATTTACAGAGAGGAGAGGAGACTCACCTACTCCTCATGCCTTACTTACCTGTGCCCTCACTTGGATGTTCACACTAGCCATGCACCTGCCTTCCAGGTTTCTGTGCTGGCTTCTCTGCACGGACCCACTCTACTCATTGTTCACCTACTTAACTGCTACTCATCATTAAAAGTTCATTTGTGTGCTCAATAAGTATTTTTTAATTCATTAGAATACAAAGACATTGTCGAGTAGAGGAGGAAACAAACACATCTGGGGCCCTGAGACCATGGGAAGGCTCAAGAAAAGCTCCAAAGAAGGCATGTGAGTTGGTGATATTTTGAGTTGGATTTTGAAGTGTGAACAGGGGTAAAGGGTGAATAAGGACAACATAAGAAGAGGGCAGGTAAGAGATTAGGGAAAGTTCCACCAAACAAAGGGAATATCACCTGCAAAGGTACAAAGATATAAATTAGGATGTGATGTTTGCAATGTTTGCAAGCTCGGGGGAACTAAAACATAGAGCACATAGAGGGAAGTATGGACTGGGCTGTTTGTTGGAGGTGATGGTTAGAAGTATGGATGTTTTCCTAAGGTGATAGGAAGTAGTTGAAGGTTTATGGGCAGGTATAGTAGAGATTCAGAGGAAAGCTAGACTAATGAAAAACAGTAACCACTGTAGCTTAAGGGGGGAAATTATTAAGGGTTAATAAATAGTTCGTAGACACACTGGAAAAGACAAAGTTCAGGCTTGGGGGCTCTAGTAAAGATCACTATCAATCACCTCCATCCACTGAACAGACTTAGCAGTCACATAAACAAACCTGAACACTACCTGGCCAAACCTCCACCAATCCTCCCAAGAAAGCCATTTCTGTCACCCTGGACAGAATTGAATTGCATACAGCACTTCTTCATACTGCTGTCTTTCAAATCAGCCTTGCCAGCATTCTTCTGCAGCATTCTTCAGCATTAGTAGAACCCAAGTCACATGCCAGCACTCTAGCTGCAAGGTAGAGTGGAAAAGTGAGTTTCTAAAATCTCCCTGGGCAGGAAAGACCTCTAATGTGGAAAATTCCAAGTATAACACTTGGAATTTTAGTGTTCTAAAACTTTAGTGTTCTAAAAAGTTTTAGTATTCTAAAAAGGTTAAAAGGCTACAACTCATGCACTGGAGAAAAGGAGGGCTGGAAGATAAGAGGTCACTATAGGAGGTTAGAGGAGGGAAGAAACCAAAGAAAAGGTGGGGGTGGGGCACGGACTTTGGTGCTGACAGTGGACACAAAACAGAGAGAACACAGAACTGGGTTGTAAGATCCTAAAGAGCAATAATTGTATTTTTCTTTTTTACTAAGGAATAATTTACAAACAGTAAAATGTACCTTGTTGGCAAATTTGGCAGTTATATACCATAGTATAACCAGTACCACAATCAAGATATAGAATGGTTTTGTCACTCTCCACATTTCCTCATGCTGCCCTTTTAGACTCCGTCTCTTGACTCTCACCCCTGGCAAACATACACATACAGCCTTTTGAATCTGGCTTCTTTCACTGTGTTAAGTGCATTTGAGATTCATCCATGTTATCGTGTGTATAGTATGTATGTACCAGTTTATTTGTGACCCAGATGAAAGACATTAGGATTGTTTCCAGTTGGGAAGATTAGAAATCCTCCATGTTTTTGTGTGAACATAATTTTTCATTTCATTTGGGTAAACACCCAGGAGTGGGAATGCTGAGTCGTATGATAAGTATATGCTTAGCAAAAAACTGCAGAACTGTTTTCCAAAGTCCTGTACCATTCAACATTCCCTCCAGCAATGTAGGAGAGTTCCAGTTGCTCTAGACATCTTCACAAGCACATGGTATTTTCATTTTTTAAAGCCATTCTAATAGGCGTCTAGTGGTACTTCACTGTGGTTTTAATTTGCCCTTCTTAAAACTAGTGATGTTGAACATCTTTGTATATTTTTATTTGCCTTTGCTATATTTTTTGGTAAAGTTTTCAAATATCTTACCATTATTTTTCAATAAATAATAAATTTATAAATAAACTGATGCTAGAGACATTTAGAAAAATAAAATTACCTCCACCTGATATAACTGGTCATTGCTAATGAGAAAAGGGAGAGGTCAAAGATGACACCAAACTTTTTAAGTGACTATTGATTAAGAGAGTTTAACTGAATGACTTAGCAAGCATGACCAAAGGTAGATGTTCCAAAGCCTTCAAATTAATTACGTCATTCAGTGGTCTTTGACCAAATCTAAAATCCGTGAAACAGCACAACTTAAAAAATGCTCTCCTGAAGTTTTCTGCATTTGCAAAAACAGATGAACCTCAATTGGTTTTTAACTCCTGCTTATAAAAGAAATAAACGAATCTCAAAAACCAATCCTATATCATTCTCCACAAAACCCTAAGGATCATTTTTTTCTTGCAAAAGAGTACTAAATCGAACGCAAAATCAGGAGAAACAGAACTGAGGGCCCTGGCAGTCAATTAAATGGCTGATCCTTTATGATCATTTTCCCTACAGTGAAGGATGCAAAAAACCGAGGTCACTAGATTATAATTTTTTTTGCTTCCTGAATCATTGAGGACCAAAGGTTTTGGACAATAGGGGATAGCTGATAGTTGATGGAGAAAGAATTTTTTTTTTTACACAGAGATGCCAGATTGTAAAAATAACACTGTGAGTTGCATTTGAGCCAAGACAAATCAACACTCCACTCTATTGCTGCAGCTGGGATGAAGCTTACACAATGGCCTGAGCTGCTGATAGTCAAGGGAAGCTAGAGCCAAAGAATGAGCATTGGCCTGCCAGGATTTGAGGGCTTCATCAAGGATCAACTAACCTTGGTCTCCAGTTCACACAGTTCTGGTAGAATATAAAATACCAAGGCAAACCAAGAAAAGAAAACCACATATGAAATAAGCACCATAGCATTGCTGTGCAGAGAAAACATCAGCTTAAAAAAACACTCTGCCTTGAGTCAGCCCAAGCAATATTATGAAAAGGCTAGTAGGTATGGATTCTCTCCATTCTCAATGGATTCTTTACTGGGGGAAAAAAAGCAGTGTAGAGAACTCAAAGACATTGAATTCAGTCCCTCAATAATATAAACAATAGAAGGGCATAGAGAGGTAATTTAGTGGCATCATTGGAGTTAGAACCTGGATTTGCTACCCAGTCACTCTGTCAAACACGTCAGCTCAGAAGAATGCAGCCTCAGCGGAGAGTCGGTGACTGGCTGCTTTCTAAAATTTCATACAGGGCTTTGGATGAAGCATTTGCATTACCTCAGACTCCATCTTTCCTACCAAAAAAATAAATAAATATTATCAAAAACTAATGACTTAATTTTTAAAACATAATATATAACTAGGTCTAAGGTAAGAGAAAAGAGAGGAAAAAGAAGAAACAAAATTATTGGAAAAGAATCCCTGTCACATGGTCTGGTGGAAATGACTGCTCGAGGTTGCATTCCAGATTTGCCATGTGTCAGTCCATGAATTTGGGCAAATTTCTCCATACCCCTAAGGCTCAGTTAGTTTGTTTCTCAAATTGACACAATAATACCTTCCTTTTAGGGCTATTATTTGACAGCTTCTCCAAATGCCCAGGACTGGGCACATCCTGGGGCATGCAACCTGAGCATAGAATCAGACACTGCAAGAGAGAGCTCCCTCTTCTCCGTATATCTGTTTTGTTCTATATTAAATAACTTTAAATACTATTTATATATTGTAATAAGTACGGAGATAATGTATAAGAATGCAAAATTCAGGATGATTTTAAATATAAACTATAAGATTTTACAGCACATTCTTTTGTCTATGCCCTCAGATATGTTCTTGCTAATAGGAAAGGGTGTACACACTCATGCCTGAGAAGTGCAACCATCATTCAGTGGAGTGAGTTTGGGAAAGGTGACACTCCACTAGCACATGGCATCAGTAGAGTTTCCTTCCTTCCTACAGCAAGTTGTTTCCAATGTGGGAGATTACATGTTCATACCTGACAATGCTTGCAAATAAAACAATATGACTAATCAAAATGGCAAAATGACAGGACAAATGGAATCACAGACCCTAAGGGGAGCCATAGAAAGTGAGTGAGTGCTATGGAGTGATGTCCAGCTGACTCGGGGGCCTGGTGAGTTTTTAAGCTGTTCTCAGACTAGGGCAGGGACAAGAATACACAGAGAGAAGCCCGTGCTTGCTTGGACTTGGTTCACAGCAAAAATGACACTTTAAAGATCTATAACAGTCCCCTGTTACTGAGAGGGCACAGTTTCATATCCACAAGGGCTTGTCCTCGAACTAGATAACTGCCCATGTTCTTCTTCGGTAAATCAAAGCCATCAATTACCGCCTCCTAGTGCAGCTACTCCAGGGGCTGCAGGACAGACAGGGCTAAACGGAAAATTGTTGGCTGGGGATGGCTCCTTCTAGGGTTGTTTGCTGCCAGTAACAGCGTCAGACAAAACTGCTGAAGGCACTGTTTAATTCCTGCCCCATGCTGAGAGCTCAGACCCCAACCGAGTGCTGACAAGGGCCTGCCATTCATCACCTGATCACATACAGCTGAACCTCAGAGACCATCGCACAGCCTTCATGGAGGTGTGGAAGCCTGAGATTCCCTTGTCCTGCTGCTGGTTCTGCAGTAATTAAAGCTTTATTCCCCACCGCTCCCCTATTAGTCTCTTGCTTTTAATGACCCTGTTAATACAGGTAGGTGTAATGGCCAAATTTGGAATAAAAGTGCTCCTGTAAGCCACAAAGATCCAGACAAAGAATATGGCAATTTTTATAAGATAATCAGACAACAGAAGGTTATAAAAGGTAGTTTTTGAGCAGAGGTTTGAATTATTTACAGTTGATGATAATTACTGGAAATCATTTGTTCAGACAATAACTATTGATCTCCACTTTAAGCTGAGCACAGTTCGAAACTGTACCCCAATACTCACTGATAGTTGTGCATGTGAATCAGACAAAAAAAAATAGTAATGCTGAGGGTTTTTTTGTTTGTTTTTATGTGTCCTTGCTAATTGCCATTGGGAATTCTCTCTGCAGATACCTGTGAACTACTTTTCTGCCGTACCTTTACTCTCTGAACTGTGTGATTTTATCTCCACGGTCTGACGTACAGGAACCTGACATAACTCAGGGTGGCCACAAGGTATGCTGGAATCATTAAAATGTTTGTGCTTCTGGAAAACATGGGGGCAAATTGCAAGTCAGTGAACCTGGAGGTAAATAAATGGATCTGATGATAGAGCTGCTCTCTGAGGGTCAGTATACAAAGGTTTTGGCCAATCTGATTGGTCCACTGTTAACATCAAAAGGTCCAATTCAATATGTGGGGTATAACCCACAGGTACAGACAATATGAGAGCCTTGAAATCTGACAGCAGAGGGTGCCAAGACTTTGAGTAGACTGGGCTATTTGGAGCACGACCGCTCCTGCTCTTATCTTGTGACTAATGATAAAAAATAAATCCTGTGGCTATTTTTATAACTGCCAATTTGTACTTCTTAATGCTTTCACTTTTTTCACATATCCCTCCCTCTCCTTCCCATCTGGCAACCATCAATTTGCTATGAGTTTGTTTCTATTTTGTTTGTTACCTTTTTTTTAGTTCCACATCTAATTGAAATCTTGTGGTATTTGTCTTTCTGTCTTCTTATTTCACTTAGTATAAAACCTTCTAGGTCCATCCATCTCACAAATAGAAAGATTTCATTTTTTATGGCTGAGCAATATTCCATTGTATATAAACACAGGGATGTAAAGTACAGCATAGGGAATTTAGTAAAGAATATTGCAACTATGTATGGTGTCAGATAGGTACTAGACTTACCAAGGTGATCATTTTGTGAGTTACATAAATGTCTAATCATTATATTATATACCTAAATCTAACATAATATTGTATGTCAACTGTAATTGAAAAAAGTTATAAAAATTATTTTTACCTATTTCTTTCAATTCCTGAAGAAAGAGCTAGCACGCGCAAGGCAGAAGGCCAGGTCCCAGACAAATGGGCTGTGGCTGTGAAGAAAGGGTTGTGGTTATGACAGGAACTTAGGGATCCAACAAAATAAATTGAGGCAGAAGGCCAGCCAGGCTGGTGGGTGCCTAGCTGTGTCTTTTCCCACTAGCTGGGCTCAAGTGACTAGGTTAAGAGAAGACCGTGGTACATTATGCCTGCACGTGTCTAGGGCTCCTACCAGATTCATTTCATGAGGTACATGCAGTCAAATCTAAAGTCAGCTTCCTTCTGCTCCCAAGATACTGCCTGCCTTGACTGAGAATGGTGGAAGAGCTGTAGAGGGCTACACCTGCAGGGACCCCAGCCAGACTGAGATTGGCCAGGCAAGGGGCAGACAGAACCATTGCACCCATGCTGACCTGGCTACTCAGACAGAGCACAGGCAGTAGTTAACTGCCTTTTACCAAAAAGTGAAAGAGGACCCTGAGGAAGAGTGTGACTCTTATAACTCAGAAGGAGGAAAAATTGTTAGGGCAGCCTATTTCATGATTATTCTTTATATGGTAATTCTTTCTTCTAAAAGAGGAGTGACTGAGAGAAGAAAATAACTAGCTTGATGGGTTGAATATGAAAATTTTAGAATCTGACATTAGAAGAATTTTTCAGAAGACTATGATCTCGAGCATGTAAATTCCCTGAGACTGATCACACAGCAGCCGGTCTCTCTGGGACTTGATCAGAGACTCCAAATGTTTGGTTTGTCAGGCATCAGGCTTTCAATGGGGATGGGAAAGGGCACTTAAAAATGTTTCTTTTAATGTTCGTAATCGAATTTATTAACATTCTCAAAGTTCATTTAAAAATGAAATTTCAAAGAGTTGCTTCTTTTTCAATTTCTCATGCTGACAGGCCCATTTCTGATGTGTCATTTCTGATGGATTAGGTCAGTCAAATCGCATTAGATTATAAGTGCCACACAGCACAGCATTAGTCATGTAATTGAACAGGACATACACATCAGTGACAATTTATTTCAGAGACGTTGTTTTCTGGAAAACCTGTCCAACTAAATACCCATTTCTCATCTCTGATTGTTTTTCTCAAACTTCATTTTCTCTGTTTTGATTTCTCTCATATTTCTCTTGGTCTCTTGAAGTTATTTCCTGTGTACTGACTTTCTCTAATTTGTTCATTTCCCAGAGTCTTGATTAGTGAAAAGCTTTTCCTAGCTTACTTTGCTACAGTTCAATATGAACACATGAGGAGAGGAAGACATACATGAATGCCTTGGCTTACCTTGTTAAAACCCAAATAGTAGAACTGGGTTTTCCAGGGCTTTTACTGCTGAACCTATTTCACTTGAGGTTAATGCCCTTTAAACAACAAATTGCTTCAGGCTATCATTAAAAAAAATGTAATGGTATAGTAGGAGGTACCTGACAGCATTGAAGGAAAACTGGAGAACCCACCTCTAAAAAGGACAGAGGATCTCCTGAGGTTTACGTTGTAGGGATAAGCCACTCTCATTGGGACCCCATCATTTTTTGGGTGTTACATTTTCTGCTCTACATGCTAATGCACCAGAAAGAGCTCTGCTGTGCCTAGGTGGGTCTTTTCCCACTACTTTGGCTAAGAGAAAGAAAAAGAAAGAACTGCTCAGTTGATTGTCCCACCAAGCCTGCATAGGACAGGCTGTTCCCAAAGTGAAGGAGGGGAGCTGCTTGGTCTGCAAACCTCCAGATACCTGCTACAGCTGAAAAGGAGATGTAGCCAGTGGCGCTGGGCCTGGGCCATATAGGGATGGTAAATAAAATGGGTGCTAAGATCTCAGTAGTGTTGGTTCCCACATGAAATTAAATGGTGTGAAGCCAATACTAATAAGAGAGTACTGATAAGAGAAGCTGGGGATGAGTGCCAGGTCACAAATATCAAAGTCAAGGAAGCACAGAAGCAGCTGGTATGGCAGAGGGTTAAATACTTAGGCACCAAATTCAAAGAAAAATGAGAGATTATAACTTCACATTTCTAATCGTGTGTCCTCATCTGGAAAACGAGGATGATAACAAGTTTTATAGGGTAAGTGTGAGGAATGCATGAGATAATGTCAGCAGGGTGTATGTTATAGCTCCCAATGTTTGCTAAGTGGTTGATATGGGTGCCCCTTGTGGGGACAGTCCTAAGATTGTCCAGTGGCCATTACTTCACCTTATTCCTTTCAGATGCTTACAGTCCATCTTTCTTATCATGGAAGTGTTTCTGCTTAAGAGAAGCTGTTTGCAGAAGCCTCTTACAGACATGCTTATGGTTGAGGTACAGAATGAACAAAATGGTTCACTTTGCCCCCTCTGTGCTCAGCCTGGCTGTGATCAAGTTAGCACATTTCCATCCTATCTATTACTCTGGACTTCAGGGTATGAGACAGAATGAAGATTTGGAATAAAAAGTTGAGGTATGAAGAAGGGGAGAAAGATAAGAAAACAGATGTCAAGAATGACATGCATGATGAAAGCTCATTGAGAGTTTTCAGATTCTTAGAAGTCAAGAGGAAAATTAAACCTCCTCAAGAGAGCCTCATTACCCACAGTTCTTCCATAACCAGCATGCTAAGGCTAGGGACCTTTAATGGGCAATGGTCATTGAAGATACCAGACTTGTGGAGTTATATGCAAAAGCGAAAACATATGGCACTTCCAGCTGTCCAGTTTTGGTCAAATAACTCCAGAGAAATGCTTAGTTCTTCAGCCTCAATTAGTTTCAGGTTGTGAGAATTCCACTTCTGCTGGCTGGAGAATTACTAGCAACTTTCTTTTCTCCAAAGGCCATTTAAGCTTTTAAGAGGTTGTACTTCTATCAAGTCAATACTAATTGGAGCTGGTGCTGACATCTGTAGATATTAGAGTGACAGGCATCACACTGACTCCTGGTCTTCCCTCTGCTCTCATCCAGAAACATCTCTCCTGTGGCTGATAGTTCTTACCTTCTCTTTCTAAAACTGCTTATAAAATAAAGTTAGTTAATTGTGTTATAGGGTACTGTAAAATATCTGGGAAGAAAGTTTATATTAAAGTTGTCTAAAACCCAAAGAATATAAAGCCTTGTTATTTGGCAGAGGAGATACAATTATAGTGGCATTCAATTCAGAAGATAGTATGTTTTTCATAGCCTAAGGAAAGAGTATAATCTTAGGCTTCATGAAATTTTAATTAAATGAATACATAGGCTCAAATAATATACAGCAGATATGTAGACTTCCAATTGATCCCCAGTAGATTTCCTGTTATTGAGGTGCCAAAAAGAGAAATACTTGACAGATGGGCCATCTATGCAACATAGTACAGGAAGATGAATCTAAAACATCAGCTGTATAATATCAATGAATATGTATATATTTATATAGAGAGCCCTAAATACAAAACAGCTTTAGACCCAAGATCCCTAAATGTCCAGGATTTAATTTATAACTTAAATTTATAATAATCTTGCTATTTTGGTACACTAATGATAATCTATCTCATAGGCTATCTTCTGTTACCAAATTACAAAAATCAAAATTTGGCAGCCATTATATCTGTGGATATATGTAGGGATCCATTGCATTACCAATGAGAAAACTGAATTTTTCTTAAGCTTGTGTAGTCTTCCTGAAATCTTAAAAAAGACTGACCTTAATAGTTAACTGGACATCATAAAGACAAGACTAGCAACAGACTCAGCTCCACTATTAGTAAAGATGATGCTATATATAATTAATCTTCATGTTTCCACATGAAAGGCACAGCCATGTGTTTTGGAAGCCTTATTTGCTTCCAAATAGGGGTTTATAAGCAAAGCATCTGGAAAATTGACTAAAATTTCTACTTGTTTGTCCTTATGTATTGGCACCAGGAAGATAGCCTCATATGGTATATTCTGCAGCTGCACCGACTCTGCCTCATTCCATAAAGTTTTCAGTGAGTGACACGTGAGTTCCGTGGAGTATATCAGGCTGACCAAGAATACTTTAGACTTCAGGGAGATAAAGTCTCGTACTACATAGTAAAACGCTATAGTGAAATCCTTCTTTCACTAGAAACTGAAAGAAAGGGAATGCCATAAGCAAATGGTGACATGGAAAAGAGAAAAGGTGCAGTGTGTACATCAAGTGATGCCTCCTGGGGTTGTGCAATGCAGCAGCCTTGAGATAACAAGTCTGGGCCTGAGAGGTAGAGGCCCTGAGTCTGATTCCCAGACCAGCATGGCTCTGTGTGTGACTTCTGTGTGGGGAAGTCAGTCAGTGTCTCTGAACCTGCACAATGTCCTCAGCTGTAAAATGGAAGTACAACCTCCCTTCATGGGGTTGCCGCATGACTGAGATCATGTGTGCCAACCCATTATTAGTTGGATCTGAAATGCAGGTCAATGAGATTCTAAAATGGAATTTATTAGCCATTTAAAACATCATTTGTAGTTACTACCTGTCTGATTTTAAAAGTTTTAAGAGAGATTGAAAAGCTACTGGAAACTTTGGTGCCTACTAAATAAACATGTATAAACCTAAAAATGCTTGTTCACAGTGAAATGTAAAGCAAAACTATTCACATATTCAAATACACATGTATTTACATGTATTACAAAAATGTAAAAAGCAATGTAATTATTTTCAATAATTTAAATTTTATGATTTCATTTTTATAAGTTCAAATAAAAGCTATTCAGTGGCATGGAACATCTAGTATTATTTCATTTTGAATAATTAATGGGGCAGTAATATTTTTTCTTAAACACATTTACACAACATGTGTGCCTATAGGTACCCATTCTACCCTGGGTATAATTATCATTGATCTAGCATTTGCTCTTAGAAAAATTTTTTATTATTTTGTAAATTCTTCTCAGTGCCAGTGCCACTTTAGATTAGATTAGTTGTTGAGTAAATAAAGATATAGTTTTATTTATTTACCTCTAAATTTATTTTTTTTCCTTTTTATTGAATGTATTAGTTAACAAAAGTATACAGGTTTCAGGTGCATAATTCTACAGCACATCACCTGTACACTATATTGTGTGTTCACCACCCAAGTCAAGGCTCCATCCATCATCATTTGTCCCCCAAACCCATCTGTAATTTTAAATGTGAAGAAGGTCTCCTCTGAGCTGAAAATGCATCAGCCAACTTCATATTGAGCTTACACAACACAACACTGCAACCAACAAAGGAATTCAGTTTCCAGAAAACTTGAAAGGAAAAACATATGAGAGTAGATATTTAAAAGCAATTCATACAAGGTACCTGTAATGGTCAAATTCATAGAGACAGAAACTAAAACAGTGGTTACCAGAGGCTGGGCAGGGAGGCCAGAGGGGGGTTGCTGTTTAATGGGGACAGAGTTTCCGTTTAGAATGAGGAAACATGGATGCATGGGGGTGATGGTTGAACAATGTGAATGTACTTAATGCTGCCAAAAGGTACATTTGAAAATGGATAAAATGGTAAGTTTTATGTTATATATATTATACCACAATAAATAAATTTAGCATTAAAAATTTAAAGTGGCTTTTAAGACCCCTTGCCCTGCCCCCACTGCTCCTAAATAATCCTGGTCTTCTTTGTTGGTCTGCATACTTCAGTTCACTGAGAGTATAAGGAGGCATTAAAGATAAAAGAAAAAGTTAAAATTATAGTGACACTTGCTAACCCTACTTCAAATTAAAGAATGTTCGTTAGAGAGCACTGATGATTGGAACCATCTCTGATGCTTTACCCATGCAGACTTTGCTTCAGAGAATGGATAATTTTAAAAAGGAAGAAAGGAACTAATAATTGTTAAGCATCAACTAAGTGCCAGGCACTGTGCTAGATACTTCTGTCTCACTTAATTCTCACAGTAAGTTTGTAAGGCATCTTCTTCCCATTTTCTAGAAGAGGAAAAGGAGACCTTAAAATTATAACTGACAAGCTCAGATTTGTATTTCTAGAAACGTCCAAACTTGGTGATTGGAATCAGTCTCCTAAATTGGAAATCGAGCTCCTCCTCAGATTTGTTTTGACTTACATAAACAGCTGGTAGCTTTGGCAACATATAACCATACCTAGGTGGTGTACATTATGTACTTCAGCAGAAAGAGTGTTTCATCGGGAGTCTAGAGCCACATTCCTGTCCCAGCTCTAACTTTCTCTCCCAGTCCCTTTAAATGGATCAATAAACCCTATCTAGGTTCTGCTTCCCTCAGTTGTGAAGAGAGATAATAGTACCTTCTCTGCTTAACTGAGTTATGCTATAAAGGCCAAAAGTGATCATGGATAAAAAAGCACCTGACATTGATTAAGGACTGTAAAATAAGCAAAAATAGCATTTGCAGCCACAATTCCAAGCTTGCAAAGATCCTCCCAAATGATCTGGCTACCTTGTCCCCATGGAATAATGTAAGGCCTTTTGTATGAAAAGTTCTTACCACTCTTCATTTTCTTAAGATAAACATTTCAGCCTTCTTGGTATGGCTAATAAATGGAATTCTGACATTATCTGGTATGAAGAGGGTATGCTAAGTTTTACAAGGCTGAGAAGCTTCTCTCCCAAACACCACTGACTTCTTCCCATCTCATTCCTCCAAAGAGAAACACTCGACTCACAGAGAGAAAGCTGTCAGTGCCTACACAACAGCTCGAGCCACAGTCATACGGTGCATCAACACGACAGGTCTAGACATAGAACTGCCCTTAGTGTTTGGAACTGTCTTGGAGATAATGCACTGAGAGCCTTCTGGACAAGGTGCTAATGAATGAGGTGGTTGCCAGCAGATAGACTAGGCTGGCAAGGAGAACAATTAAAATGATGTTACTGCAAAGCCAGTGTTATTTTAAAATTTAATCATACTTCCTGGTGGCTTAATGGGAAATTCTCCTCTATAATAAAAAAGAAAAAACAAGTCAGATGCCTGTGCCATGAATGAGGTTGTATCCACACAACACAAAGCAAAATGCTGTTTTGATGGTGAATCAGGTAAATTCACAAGTGTAAATGGTAAAGCAGCATAATTCAAAACCTAAGACTGGGTTGTCTCACTCTGATTTATTCCATTAAATTGGTATTTTCACGAAGCCAACCCAGTAACTACTCATCTTTGCTTTTACTGTACAGATTCAGCCTGAAGAGGGTTATTTATGCCGATCAAGGGTAAAAGAAATGCAAACACCCAGCAAAATTTTAACAATCCAATTGATCAACTTTTAACTTTCAAACCAAAAGCAAAAAGTTCTAATAAGCAGTATCTTCTGGTCATAGTAATTAACTTGGTCCTAAATAAAATAGGAAGGAGTTTCCTTTACCACTGGCACGAGACATGCCTTTGATTGTTCACTCTTTGGTCTGTACAGGTCGTTAGGGCACAGAGGCTAAGATCTTAACAGAACAGAAGTTGGTGATCTAACAGCCCAAGGGTCACGTGTGCCCCCACCCCCTTTGTATACAGCCCACACGCTAAGAATGTTTATTACATACTTTAAAGGTTTTTTTTAAATCAAAAGAAAGTATTATTTTGCAATAGATGGAAATTATATCAAATTCAAATTTCAGTGTTCATAACTAAAAGTTTTTTTGAACACAGCCACACAGAAGCCATATGGCCCTCAAAGCCTGAAATATTACTGCCTGACCCTTCAAGAAAGTGTTTACTAAATCAATGCCCTGAAATTATCCTCCTTAGATTCTAATCCTGCTTTAACAGCTGGGTGTTCTTGGGCAAAGTAAACTTCCTATACCTCAATTTCTCATTTGTAGAATGACTACATATGTTATTTGTGAGAACTAAGGTAAATGTATATAATGTGCTTAAAACAGTCTCTGATACAGAGCTCCATAACTGTAAGAACTCCATAAGTGTTAGTTGTCATTATTATTATACTTTGTCTCCTAAAAGTTCAATGGTTACATCTGATGCTAATTTGGAAAATTGTGAATAAAAGTATTAATAAAAAATTAGTAAAAATATGAAATTAATTATAAGTATATTGTTTTATGTAAATTCAGCAAATAAAATTATGTAGGAAAAAATGGTATGTGCATGTTTATAATTCATTCTTCATCCCATCACCCTGCTCTTAGCCAAAAATTTTAGTGTAACTTTGAAGCCAATTAATCAAGTTGAAAATATAGTTAGGTAAAAACAGTTGGATTGGTACATTTGTCATTTTGCTTAAAGATAGGATTAAGGCCCTTGGAAATATTTTCCTAATAAAATACATAATTAAATATTGATTGCTTGGCTAAAACACCAGCTGCAATTTAAACAGTTGTGATAAATTATGTCAGCTTATTGTTTTACCTGAAATATTATCAAATATAGGACAAGTGCCTAAAATGCTAAGAATATTTTAACCTCAAAATTTTGCTTTAGAACCTTTTAAGCAAACTTTGTCTTTATCTTGAAGCAAACTTAATCTAGTTTGAATATTTATTTATTTATTTGAAATTAGTAATTTATATATAAAAGATATATATAAGTTATTTGAAATTACTAATAGGTAAACATTTTAAATGGGTAGAGAAGATAAATATAAATTTTAAGAAAAAATGCAAATGAGAAATAAATCCAGGAAGAACACAAATGGTAAACAAATAAGGAATTACTGTTTTTCATATTAGCATAAGATGTGTTTCTTTATGGACTGGCCAAGATTTTTCCTACATGATAGTAATGCTGGTAGGGGTGGATCAGTCATAGCAAAGACTGATGCTATGTTCACTAGGAGCTATGTTTTTTTCTAAGTGCTTCATATGCAGTTAAATAATCTTCAAAACAATCCCCCAAATTCAAGATTATTATTAAAGACATTCTAATAATATTTTACTAGACAAAAAAGAAGAGAAAGAGAATAAAACTAGAACCCAAAGTCATACACCTGTTTGGAGGTAGAGTGGAATTTGAACCCAAGCTGTCTGGTTTTGCAAGTCTTTCTTCCAACCACAACGTTATTGGTGCAGCGATATGGACATATTCATATTCTGCTGATTCCAGAGAAAACAATGCACATTGTGATGTCAGGCCTGGTAAAGAGGGAAAAAGATGTTCTCCATTGATTTCTTCTTCATCTTAACTTCTAAGGGAACACATGTCCTGATTCTACAGCTTGTCCTAGATCAATGGTAAATACATTTTCAATGATATTTTTAAGACAAAATAACCAAAGGCTTGCTAATGCCCATAACAGCAATTACAGTCAAGTCAGAACTACTGCACAAATACTGTGTGGTCTGTCCCAGGTGTTCCCAGGGTCAGGAGAGCGATCACAAACTGAAGTTACTGATGGGCCTTTTGTGGTGATATGCAAGGGAGGGAAAGAAGAGAACTTGAGGATCTGCCAGGTTCTAAGAGCTTTACTTGTGTTGACTCACACTGACTTCAAAACTCTGTGAGTTATTATCTCCATTTAACAGAATACATCTCCAGATCAGATTAGCTGAGTTATTTAAATTTAACATACATTGAGATCAAGGTAATATGCAGAGACCTAATCCAGCAAAAAACCAAATCTTGACATCTAGAAACTTCTCTAGAGATCCAGCTGGAAAAATGAAACTGGGCACAAGCATAAAGAATCTTATGAATATGGCAGAATTTGACCCTATTTTATTCTTGTGCATTCTTTGTAGATTAAAATATTATTTTAACTTGAAATTTTAAAATACCTGTATCTTTCTTATTTCTCCCCAGTCCCCAAAAGATAAGAGCAAAATAAAGTTATCTTTAGTCTGCAGCTGCAGCTGGAACCGTCAAAAGATAGCACTGTGAATAATGTAGTCACATAGAAAGCTTTGAAGTCACAGTGATGCGTTTCCTTTGCGAGGGGTGGGCAGCAGCATTAAGTAAGCAGAATGAGAAACAGTAAAGTTTATAATTCCTAGCTGCGGTCTTTGCATCTCTCCACATCAGAGGATTCTTTGAAATATAAATCCCATTATCTCAGGTTGCCCTGCTCACAAAAAAATCATTAATCTAGCAAAAACATTTAAGGGTTTATTGAGAACTAGGTAAGGTGTGTTTTAACAGCGAAATTAAGTGTTAAAAGTGAATATATCTGTCCAGGGAAGTCAGGGAGGGTTCCTTAAAGGACGTGACATTTTATCTGAGGTGGGACATCAATTTAAGGACTGTGGACGCATTTTCCAAGCAGAGGAAATAGCACAAGCAAAGTCTTGAAGGTATACAAGTGCATGGTAAACTAATGATTTAAAACTTCCAGTGGAGCTGGAGCAAGGGGGACTTTGTAGGGATGAGTAGGAGTTGGGGTGAGAGAAATACATGATGACAGATTGTAAAAACTCATATTGGAAGTTTAAGGAGTTTCAACTTTGACTTATAAGCTGCAGAGAAGCACTCGTGGTTTCTATGCAGGAGAGTACTGTGATCAGAACAGTGGGAGTTTTATTTTGTTGCTTTTTATATTTTGTTGAGTATAACAAAGATATGAAATAAGTAAATTTAATTTATTCTGTATCTATATTATTGAATTTCTTGAATTTCACGAAGTGAACACAGTCATGTAACCAGTATTCAGGTCAGAAAACACATACATGCTGAGTCAAAAAGTATGCTGATGTTCAACTTCAGTAGATAATGCTAAACTCTCCAGGGCCTGTCCCAATTTGAATTCCCATCAGCAGTCTATAAAGTTGTAGTTGCTAGTTGTTCCACATCCTCACCATCCCTGCATTGATTGACCAATTCATTGACTGATTGTCTTTATCCAAGAATATGGTAGTATCTTGTCGTGCATTTCAAACAGTGTGATAGTGGGGATAGACTGAAGATTGAGAGGCTGGTTAGAGAACTATGGAAATAATCTAGGAGTGAAGTAATATAGGCATGGATCTGCAACAGCGCCAACAAGAAAGCAAGGTTCTTGCATTGTCCCTGTTTGTCATCTATTATGCACAACCAGTGAAAAGGACATATGTAAAATACCGAAAGCCTTTGTGAATTGTTTCTCATCATTTTATACACACTTGTGCTTTTTCCTTTCAACAAGATAATTTCCATTTATATGGGATCCTTAATCCCAAAGACCTTTGCAAAGGAAGCCAAAAAAATGGAGCCCAGTCCATGTCAATTAGCAGAAGAGAGAAAACAAAAGGCCCAGATGCGTCTCCCCCTGGCTGCCTTGTCAAGGGGAGGGGTTCGGGGCTTGCCCGAACTGCGCCCTGCCCTCCAGCCTGTACCTGAGGCAGACTTGTGCCCCGAGTGCCATCCTCAGCAGCCACCTGAGAGGGCAGAGGCGGGCGGGTCGCCCGCAGCTGGCAGGGAGACCTGGCAGGAGAGCGTGTGCTCCCTGCCTCACAAACCCCTTCACCGGGGCAGCCGGCCAGGACCAGCGACTGGAGATCTGTGGGAGACCAGCCGAGACACCTGCAAGTAAGAGAGGCGATTTTATTGTCTTCTAAATAGCTTGACTAATGATCATCACTTGCTATCAGAACAAAATGTTTTTGTCTGTGAATTTTAACCTTCAAATCCAAGTGTTTTAAGAGTTTTCAACATGTTGTCAAGCCATACAATTCAGAGGACTATTCCTGAGAGGCAAGGTCTGTGAGGTGGCAGGGGAACAGTGTGCACTTGGATTGCAGAGGGACTTCCTTGCAATCCAGAGAGAGGCAGCAGCCCCCTCCTGGCCATGTGACACCCCCTCTTCCCTCCACCTGGGAAACAACCCCTGCTGGGGCTTGTCTTTCTGCAGTCTGCATTCCCCAGGCTGACCTCTACTGCCAACTGTCCTGCAGGGTGGGCTTCTTGGGAAGGTCTGGAAGCCCCTTGGGCTGGACTTGGAATTGTGAAGAAAGTTTATAGAGGAGGTCTTTCCCTACCTCATTGTCTTTTTGAACTGGAGGGCATTATGAATTGAAGCAAGTAAAAGTGAGTTTCCCTCTTCACCTTTTTTTCCAATGTCCACTTTTAAATGTCTCTTTCAGCCCAGCAACATGTCCTCAGCTTCCCTTGTGATTCCTAATTAATTTGGACTCTGAAGTCAGCATCTTAAATTCCCTAAGCAAACCTGCTGCTTCTCCTTTTGGATCTCATTTCTTGTCACTGCTAATAGCAGCATTTATATTCAATCACTCATTCTAAGAGGGCTTGTCCTACTTCTGCCTCAATGCCCAGTTTGACCAACCATACTCCATCAGTGTGGAATCACGTGCATCTCTCCCAGCATCCTACTCTTTACTTTCCTGCTCCCTCCATCTTGGCTCAGTTCCTCCTACCTGAAAACTTCCTGGACTTCTCACCTCATGTGGCCATTCTGATGCCACCTAGTACTGAAATTTCAACTTTTCTCACCATATATACAGTGTTTATTTCCAAATTCTTACATTTTAAATGCCCAGATTTCAGTCCCCAATGACTCCAGAATAAAATGCAAACTCAAAGTCTTCTGAGTAGATGCTCCCAACTCAACCTTCCAACATTCTTCCAGCCCTCCTCCCCATCAAAACTTATAGTCTGGTCAAATAGACTTTAAATTGTATTCTTTGGAACCCCAGTATTTTATGGAAATGCCATGGAATCTATCTTATGGACTAAAGTACAGGGGGATGCTCAGCAAGTAAGCCTTGGCCCCTAATTTCATTATATTTATTGTATTTTATATTTATCATTTATATTTAATATATATTTTATTATATTTAAATCTCATATTCAAGAGTTTTACTATTTACTAAAAATACTAATGAGTTTTAAGCTCATGCTCTCTTGTAACTGAGCTCCTAACATCTGATCCTCTGTCGCTGTTTTCACTATTGTGCTCTCCAACCGGCTGAGCTGTCCTCTCATTCTCCCACCCATTTCCACGTTTCCAGATCCAGAAGCATCTCTTCCGAACTCATCTTAGCTGCGCATCTTAAACGCACTAACTCCAGAGTCCTTTTTGTCTCCACCCTGGAGCCAATTCTCCTTTCCACCCGGAGGGAGGGGCTGCAGCAACACCTGCACAGTGGCAGCACCAGCTGACTGGCAGGCTTTCATTGTCTTGCACACGTGGATCAGAACCAGGCAGCCTGAGAACCCCCAAAAGACAAAAAGAAAAGGAAGGACTACTTGAGGCACTGTTATTTAGGGATCTATACTGCTTCATAGGGAAATTCTTATGCTTTATTCCAGAGGCAAATGTCCCAGTGAGAAGCCTCACTCATAGGGCCATTTAGGAGGCAGCTTTCCAACCATTCACCTTGATTTCTAACCCTCATCCTACTTCAACTCCTCATGCCCACCATCACATTTTTGGGGGGGGGGACCCATCTTTTGAAAATGATTCTTACCTCTATTATAAACATTCTCTGTGTGTGCTCTCAACACTGACTCCCTCCACTGATTTACCCAGCAGTCTTTTCCACCCACCTTTCATCTTCCAGAAATCTACCAAACACCTTCATCTCAGTGTTTTGGACCAGAACTCGTCACATCACATTTCACTGAACTCAAGTTATTTGGTGGAGTGTGTTAAAAGATCCAGGCATTGTTTAGGTTAGGGAAGATACCTATCTAAGGTGCAAATTGGCCAAGAGGTAAGGAAGTGCAACAAGATAAAAAGGATTAGACAGGAAACTAGATGAACAGCTGAGAGGAAATGAATCAAATATTAAATTCTTAAAAAAAAAACCCTGAAAGACAAAGTAAGCAAAAGGCCTCAGTTCCAGGTGTTCTGGTAGCTAAGATAGCATGAAATAGGAAAGACAAAAATGGAAGCCTGATGCTAAAATAAAGGCAACCCAGCCACAGCCTTTTATGGTTCTTCTGGAATAGGCAGTTACAGCGACAGATGTTTCATGGAAAGTCAGAGCTTTTACCTGTGGTGTGACCCCACATATGGCAGCAACAGGAAGTTCTATAATTCCCAAGCTACATACATGAAAAAAGTTATTTCCCATAGAGGCAGCATATGATCTCATTACTTTATTTGGGACTGTGTTCAGATTTTGGGACCCTTTATACAACCACGCAAACAATGAGAAAGGCAAATATATTTTCAACATGCAGCTAAAGTTTTGTCCACACACTCAAAATAACATGACACCTTATATTGATGGATCAATTGAAGTCAAGAGGAAAAATATGGTCACTTCATTCAGGAAGCACTTAAAGCACCCATTATGAAACAGTAAGTTGAGTAAAAATTAGCTAAAGTTGTGTGTGTGTGTGCGAATTTATGTACACAACCAACAGTAGGAAATATCTATAAAGAAGCAACCTTTGGTTATCATGTCCGCCCAGCATGCACTCAAATGTGTTTGCTCTGTGACTTCTGATGGCCTTTGGTGTTAAAAACAACTGAGCAGAGCAAAGATTTGTTTTCCTATCTCATCTTAGGAAAGATAATGAAAATAATCCAGCCTGGAAAAGACAAAGTACTTGGTGTACATACGTGTGTGTGCTTGTCCATTAGGAGTAGAAAGACACAGAAGCTCAGAAATAAATCACTACCTCAAGAACCAAAGCACATGTAGGCTTTGGGTGTAACTTCATTTCTGTGGAAATGAGGCACTGCAGCCATGCACAGAAATTAAAGAGTATGGCAGGAAAAGTGCTAAACAAAATATGAATTGTAATGAATTCTAAAATGTCAGTTGTTCTATTATTGTGGCTTTATGTGATCATGAGGCAAAACAGCCTGCGTAATGAGAGGTCACTGTGGCTAAAAATCAGAGCACTAATGGCTCTAACCTACTGGTGAGAGGCAGTGATCTCAATAAAATGCAACACTAATGGAAATAGCCCTGCCAATAAAAGGCTGCCATCTGTAATGCACGAAAAGGGAAATAGAGAAACCTTCTCGATCTACCTAAACATCTATTGTTTCAACAAATAATGTCTTTTTAAATCAGTTGGGAAATGTCCCTTGCAAGAGCTTACTTCTAATTCTTCTACTGACTCCAATCTTTTAACTTTCCCTTGAATGAGTGAATCAGCCAGTTGTGTCGGTACCATTCTTAGGAACACACTTGGATATGGCAGATGTAATCAGCATGGACATGATACAAGAGGCTTCTAGTTAACATGCAATGAGGCTGCCAAGGAAGAAAAAATGGCTCATCTGTTGGGGCCCAGTATTATCTGAGGCTTAAAAGATATTCAGTCAGTCCCTAAACCTCCCACCACAGCCAAAACAAGGTCAGGAGGCAGAAGCTCTCTGCCTCTACATAGTTACCACTGGAATAGCCTTTCTCTCAAAGCTGCCTTTGGGTTTTCTTTTTAATTTGTTTTTGTTTTGGACTTCTTTTTACCTGATTTTGATTTTTTTAATAAAAATTTTTAAGATTTTATTTATTTATTTTTAGAGAGGGAAGGGAGAGAGAGAGAGAGAGAGAGAGAAACATCAATGTGCGGTTGCTGGGGGCCATGGCCTGCAACCCAGGCATGCGCCCTGACTGTAAATCAAACCTGCGATGCTTTGGTTCGAAGCCTGTGCTCAACCCACTGAGCTACACCAGCCAGGGCTTTGATTTTGATTTTTTTTAAAAGGCAGTAAAGAGAACAAGTTTGCAATTTGCCCTGCACCATGGAAATGATAAAAGGAACACTAGTTTTACCATTTTATTTGTTTAATTAGAGTTTTTTATGATATAGTCTATAAATGTTAAGTTCCTCAAAGACCAGGATTGTTTAAACATTTAAAAAATCATCCCTTATAAGTCTGAGTATAATAAATGCACAGAAGAATGATGAGGAATTTGACATTAAACCTCATCATCTATCAAAATGGCTGAAAGTTCAGGGGAATTGTGTGGGGAACAGTGCCTGGGCCTGGGTGCCTGTGGGAAGGTGTACTGTGCAGGATAAGGCTAGAGCAGATTGTACAGTTTTTCCCTGGGGACGGCTTGTGGTTGGAATGGCTTGCCATGAGAAAAGACAAAGCTAATAGCTCAGGTAACCATGGCATATCCTCCCATTGCCCTCTGACTATCTAGATCAATGTATATGGCCTCCTGGCTCCTCTGGGCTGGGTATCAGGCTTTGGTTTAGGACTGGGGGCCTTAATGTAGATAGAATTCTATGACAGTGTTTTGAAATCAGGTGTGTTCAGGAGTAGGGGTTATGTTTGGAAGGGAACCTTGAAATTTCCTAGAAAGGAGAGTTCATACTACATCAGCCACCTGGCTATGCCCCACTCTCTAAATATCCTCCACCTCTGAAACTCTGAAGCCCCCTCCTAGGGGAGTCTGTAGCATTTCTACCTTCAAGGGGTCCCTGCCATGACCATCAGCTTAGATGACGAAAGTGCCTTTCACGCAGGTGTGACTGGAGGAGGGAGAATGTTGAGAATCAATCTGCTAGACTATAGGAAAATGTTGCTCAATTCCTGTTTTTGAAACCCAAAGAATAATGTATTTCATGTGGTCTACTGTCCCTCTGCCATTCAGAACACAGCCTTTTAGGATCTCAGGAAAAGGAGTAGAAGAACTGTAATCACAGGTTAACCAGCAGATACTATAAAGGGAGACATTAATCCCCTTTGTCTTGTTTTTTAATAGTTCGTGAAAACGATAGAAGAGCTGCAACAGAAATTCACAAAACTAATGTGCTTGCTTTGACTAGCACTCCATTTATAAGCCTATTCGACTCCTGATTCTGCTCTTCTCCCTCACTAAAAATGACCATTTCTCACTTTTAGTCCTCCTTTTAGGTGTCCCTTCATCTCATCTTCCTTCTTTTTCCATCCCTCTTCCTCAAAATTACTTCTCTCTGCCTCTTCATCCTACTTACTAATAACCATTTGAATATTAAAGGAATGCATAAAATTACTTTGTGTAAAACTATCATGTGAAATAAATCACTCAAACTTAGACTCTAGAATATTCATTCTGTTAGCCAATTCAGAGATAAATTGAATGTGGTTTCCTATTGTCAGGAGGAGTGAATGACTGAGTAAGAAAACAGCTTAGTGCTTGGCTTCCCTCATGGTTCCACAGATGGCAGAATCCTAGGGGACAGAGGATCCATTCTCTCTTTCTTTCCTAAATACATTTTCTTCTTCTCTCCTCTCTGTGCATACCTCCGTGTATATTTCACCATCACTTAAAATGTTCTAATTTCCCATTCCCTTTCAATTTATCATAATATGGAGGTACTATATATATTTCAGTAATTTATATATATGATGAGATGTTAATAGTCAATTCACCATCTTTCTCCTTTGCGGAAAGCCCTATACTAAGATTTGCAGAAGATAATTTTATTTTAAGCTTAGACTCTTGTGAAAGTCCTCTGTGCCCTCTGCAAGATATCACTTCCCTTCCCTCCCTTATATTGTCCTCAGTGCTCTCTCCATTATTCAAGGTTTGCTCAAATTATACAGCCTCTGAGAAATGTCCCTAATTCAAGTCAAAATTACTTTTCTGTTTATTTTCATAGCATTATTTGCTTGTATTTTTTAAAGATTTTATTTATTTATTTTTAGAGAGGGAAGGGGATGAGAAAGAGAGAGAGAGAGAGAAAGAGAGAAACATCAATGTGCAGTTGCTGGGGGCCGTGGCCTGCAACCCAGGCATGTGCTCTGACTGGGAATTGAACCTGCGATGCTTTGGTTCGCAGCCTGCACTCATGGACTTGTATTTTTAATTCTCCCTTTTATCGAATCAGTCATCCATTCACCCCTTGTTACGGACTGAGCTATATTCCTCCAAGTTTGTATGTTGAGGCTCTAACTCCCAGTGTGACTATATCTGGAGACAGGACCTTGAAGGAGACAGTTAAAGTTAAATGAAGTCATGAGTGTGGGGCCCTAATTCAAGAGGACTGGTATCCTTATGGGAAGGGGAAGAGAAACCAAGGGCATATGCACACAGAGAAGGTGGTCATCTGCAAGACAAGCAGACAGGCTTCCAGAGAAATCAAACCTGCTAACACCTTGATCTTGGATTTCTAGCCTCCAGAACTGTGAGAAAATAAATTTTTATTGTTTAAGCCACCCAGTCTGTGGTACTTTGTTATGGCTGCCCTTGAAGACTAATACACTTAACCAAACACGTCACAGGCCTCCTACATTAGGCCTGTTCATCATGGCTCCTACATAGCATAGCCTGCTCTGCATTAGTTACCTTGACACATGAGGCCTCTCTCCCTGGCCTCAAAAAAAGCTCTCTGTGGACAGGTCCAGCTCAGAGCTGAGCACAGGTCTTTGGTAAATTACAGGTTTACTACTCTGCTGAACTGAAATCAAACCTTGGCTTGAGCTTTACATTGAAACTGGAAACAAGGAATGAATTTGTAGTTTGAGGGATGACATTCCCTTTCCTCAGGGCATATTTCAGCTCTTCCTCTAAACAATCATGCTACATACTTTTATCTCACATTTACTGCCTGAGCACTCCTGACACCTGAACTAATTAAGAATCTTCTGAGCTCAGGGAATATAGTTTATGATGAGGTTTCTGGCCATGGCCATGGCTGCTGGATTCCCCTCACCACCCGGTCCTCCATCAGCCCGGGAAAGACAATTGTGCTTCATACCTTCTACTTTCTTTTTTACACACACCCTGCTTTCTCCTCTGTACTAACAATTCACTTGTTTTCACATCTGAAATAGAAGAAACGAGATGCATAAAACTCCCCTCTCTCCCCACCCGAGTTGGCTTTTTACGGTTGACTGCAAAAAACTGTTCAAGTTCAGGAAAATTGATTTCTGCCATTTAAATAATCTAATCTTCACAAGCCTTTTAACACCCAAACAAAACCCATTTAAGGCACAGCAAGATAATTAATATCGAAAATAGTCTCTGTAGGGGACTTGCATACCTGCCTGCCCACATTTCCCATTTAAAGGAAGCACCTAGTTTGTAGTTTTAAGTTTATGAAAAGGTTTACCTCACCAAACATGAATTCATCTTAATAGGCATTTCCACCCTCATATTTTATAAATTAATGAACTTAACTGACCAAACGCTAATTAAAAATGCATTAGGAAAGGTTTATATTCAACAGCTTCGCTAATATTCTTGCTGATGATTTTGAAGCCCATTGAGTCAGAAAATCAATGCCATGGAGTCTATTTTTTCTCTGCCACAGCCTCACGCACTGTACCCACTCACTGGTGCTGATGGGAACTGCCCTGGAAGAGAGAGCTGAGCCAGGAGGAGAAGGAGAAAAGTCATTATATAAAGGCCAAATGCCACTGTTAGCACTGCAAGCAAATTTAAGATGCACACGAGCATAGAAATATCCTTGCCCCTATTATTCACCTTGACTTTTGTGAATCGAGAGTGTTCAGTGGAACTAGAGTGAGACCGATAAAAACCCTGCCTGGTGAGAAACTTTGGTCTCCTGCAATCCTGCAAATACTGCTGATTCCCAACACTCTCTAGTGCCAAAACCCTTTTTCTTCCTGAGAGCTATCTCGCATCGAATCTGTCCCCAAGGTAGAATCTCTGAAATTCACAGACAGGCTTCTGGAAACCTGTGATCTTCCTGAATAGGGAATGGATGAGCATGTTTCTGAAGAGAGCATGCATAGCTTTCAACAGATCTTTAAAGATGACCATGGCTCCCAGAAACTTCAGCAGCAAGAATTGCTGTTTCACTCCGTCAGAGGCCCTTCTGCCCCACTCAGTGCTCCAGTCACATTGGCATATTGTCTTTCTGCGGGTGGACAGTGGCTTCTCCACCTCAAGTCTCTGTCCACATTGTCCTGTACCTAAATACTCCCCACTTCCATGGACTGATTCTTCCCCTTTGAATGTTTGATTAAATGCCACTCTCACTGTTTACTTCTCCAGAATATTCCCCCTAATAATTTTCTTCCAAGGCACTTACCACAGTTTATAATATCTGGTTTCTTGTGATTCCTGTTGTCTCGTTTGAGCTGTGAATCCAGCGAGGATGCAGGGTCAGTCTGTGCTGTTGTTTCATCGGGCGTTTTATTCGATGTTGTTTCTTGGTGGAAGTTTATCTTCAGAACGGTTTCGTCGCCCTGGCAATGGTGTATTCCCCTTCTTGGGTAAATGTTTTCGCCATTGCTCAGCAACGTTACAGGTAAAGTTCAATCAGCATTTGAAGCTGCGTTGCGAAGTGAGTTCTCTGCATAATTCTGTAACGCAGTTTGTTTTGCTGGTGATCGATGTTGGAAATTAGTCGGTTATCTTATTACGTGGGTCATTGACTTCTGATCGGTCTGTTTGCGCGGTTTGTTGGCGTGAAGCTCTTTGGTGTGTTTCCTGGTTGCGTTAGTCAAATCGGTTGCGGTCTTTCCCTGGTTGGTGGTTTTCGATCAGTTTGGTCAGTTATTCGTAAATCAGTCCGATAAATTGGCCACTCAGTTTAGTCGATTGTTCTTTGTTTCGTGGAATACCTGAAGTATTGTAGATGGGGAAATTAGAATTTTTCCCTGATTGCAGCATTTTCAAAAGTGGGTTGTGGTTTTAATATGGAGGACAGTGTCCATTGCTATTCCTATTTAAAGTCTAATTTAAGTGTCTCATTGAGTTTAATTTGTTTCAGACATTGGATTAGGCATTGTTTCTGTTGGATATTCTCATGGTTATGGATATCTTGAATTCGATCATGCTCGTTTGTTTCTTTGAACCTGTTCCAAACCAGTTTTGGTGACCAGTTTTTTAATTGATGCGTTTGAAGCTGATTAATAAATAAATATGATATATAAGCAATCAATATCCCATTGCTCTAAATTAAGCAAGCATGTTATAAATTAAGGTTGCGACAATTTAATCCAGATCTAGAAGTGCCATAATTGACCGACATAAGGGCTTCATTTAGTGTTTCTCTCATATTCTCTCTCCACCCTCTTCCTCAAAACATTAATATCTCAGTGAAACAAAAATAATTTTTTCTTAATAAAAAAAAAGAAAGAAAGAAGATGATCAAGAAGGATTACTGTACCCGGATGCCCAGAAGCTCAGGCAATGGGCATATTTCATAACTCAATCAACAAAGACCTGAAGGCGGCATTTGTCCCATATCATTATTTATAATCAAGAAGACAGGAGCAAAATTCATGGAGTTTGTGAACCAGAAGAGATCCTCTTTAATATCCTGGGAAAGAAAGCAGTTTTATAGCAACTATAAAATTGGTATTGTTCTTGTGCCTTCTTGGATTACAGATAGCTACCTTCTCACTCTGTCCTCTCAGGGCCACCCTTGGTCTGTGCATTGTCTGTGTTGTAACCTCCTCTTTTTATAAGGACACTAGTCATGCTGAATCAGGGCACATCCATATGACCTTATTTTACTTCAATTCTTCTATAAAAGCCCTATCTTCAAATAGTCATATTCGGAGGCATTGGAGATTAGAACTTAAACATACAGATTTGGAGGAGACACATTTCAGCCCATGACAATACTCTTCCTTGGACTAATATCATCTCCTCCAAACAAGCCTCTCCACACATCCAGCACTTTTTCCCATCTAAATCATACCTTGGCCAGGAATCCTTCTTGAACACAGTTCTGACTCCAGCATCCTCCTACTTAAAAATGAACTCCCAATTGCTTACAGATTATAAAATGAAGTCCATCTTCTAGCTGGAGACATGCAACTCTTTCTGGTTCCAGTCTTCTATGTTTCTCTTCCATTCCAAAGCTAATAAACTCCTCCTTCTTTTTTGCACAGGTCTTTCACTTTACAGCCTGTGGGCTGCAGTTGAGAGCTTCTTTCTGCTTAGAATACACTGTTCACCTTCACCCCAGACACAACTGTGCCAGCCATTCCCCATGCACCACCACCCTCTAGTACACTGTCATCAGTCCCATCTTTCTAAACCTAAATCCTATTCATTTTTTAAAGGATTCTTAAATCTTTCTTTCTCCAGTAAATATGTTCTGGTACCTCCCATAAAAAGCAATCTCTCCTTCTTTAAATTCCTATTTTAATCAATCTTAAAGTGACAATATAATGTAGAAACAAATATGTTCTCTTCCCTCAAGACAGGATCTATATTAGTTTCCTGAGGCTACCATAACAAATTACCACAAATTTGGTAGTGTAAGGAACACAGACAGAATTTATTCTGTCACAGTTATGGAGGCCAGAAGGTTGAAACCAAATCTCCCTCTTGAGGTTCTAAGGTAGAATTAATTTCCTTCCTCTTCCAACATCTGATGGCTGGTGGCATTCCTTGACTTATAGCCACATCACACCAATCTCAGCTTCCGTGGCCACACTGGCTCCTCTTCTGTCTGTGTCAAATCTCTCTCTACCTTTCTCTCATTGTCAGTTGCAGGGCCCACTTGGATAACCCAGGATTATCTCCTCAACTCAAGATTCTTCAAGTCTCTTTTCCCAAATAAAGTAACATCACTACTCTTTGGAGTTAGAATATGAACATTTCTTTTGGGGGCCACCATTCGACTTGCTACAGAATTTAAGTCTGATCCATCTTTATATAATTAGCCTAACAGTGTCTCACATAGTAGGTGTGCAACAAATATTCATGCTACAGATGAATACCTAGTAATCTGTCTGTTTAATCCTAACCGTTGACAAGTCATTCAGTGAAAGAACAAATAGTCTGAAATAACATAATTAATAGATGGCTTTAGTGTTGCCAAGGTAAAGATTTTAAGTATTGCTGATACAAAAAGGAGAAGAGACAATTAGTAGGTTTCAGGTATAAGTTTCTAAGTCAATAAATTACTTATTAACACTTTTTACCTCCTTCTAAATTCTTAATTTAGATACTTTCCATTCTTTAATCAAAGAGAATGTTTTCTGTTTTTATTAAGATTGTCTCTCTGTTTCAAGGGTAACCTGCACATGTCAGTGGCAGGCACGTTGAAATGTCATGGCATTATGCTTGCACCAAACAAAGTAAAATGAACTCATATTGTTTTAATTCCATATGTTTCCTAGGATTTCCTGCAAAGCACTGATATGTATATTCCTGAGAGTAAAGTGTAGATCACTCATTTAAAATATGCCATCATTCTGCATTAAATCATCATTTATTTGTAGGTAGACATTGTAAACAGTATATACTGAAGCTTATAGCACATGTTCAAAATAAATAAACCTACTTATCTTAGCATGGCTACATTTTTGCAATGTAGAAAAAAACCTGTTTAAAATGATATCTTAAGAGGGGGCAGCACTTATGCTTTTCAAACTGCATTTCCAAGCTGCATTATCACATTAAACCACATAACAACCCTAAAATGAAGGTAAAACCTGCTTTATGCAAATATCTAATCATGGTGGGGTTCTTTTCAGAATATACTCTTGTAATGATCAATAAAATCCCTTTCAGAGAACAAACATTCATTAGGACCTATAAAGATATTTTCTTTTTCTCCCCATAGAGCTTGCTAAAATCCATGGTCTCTCCTTTCTGTCTCAGGTTAAAAGACCATAATAAAGCAATAGAAAAGATATATCTTTGGATTAACTGAATAATGATTTTTAGTGTTAGAAAAAAATCTTACAAACCCTGTAGGGGGCTGACTTAGTTGAGACTCAAAGGGGCTAAGTGACTTTTCCAAGGACAGATGGTTTCTGGAGAGTCATGACTAAAATCCAAGTCTCCTGATTCCCAGTCCTGTGAGTTATAGCCTGAATTCTCAGTCAGGGGCACTTGGTCAGTGTATCACATGGTGATGAGACTTCATAGCTCTTATGTATTATTTGGGTTCAGGAAGAGGAGAAACCCAGCTGGAGGGAACTCCTACCTGATGCAATAGCTGCTTATTAGTATCTCTTCTCAGCTCTGTTCATTGATGTCACATCAGCAGTCTGAGTGGTGGAGTGGGAGAATTTACACCATGAAAATCAGCAAACACTACAGATTAGCTAGGCCTGTATTTGGGGTGGGTGGGAGGGGAGCAGTAAGGATAACCAGACACAGTAGGAATGGTGTTCACCTTTGATTTTCCATACACATTGGAGAGGAACAGGACTAAAATATTATTTTGAGTTCCTTAAGATTTGGACATGAAATTAAATAATAACAACAAGAACAGCAACTATTTTTTATATGTTTACTATGTGCCAGGCAGTATACTCAGAGTTTATTCTTTATATGCTTTAATCTTTAAATCTGCATAACAGCCCTTTCAAGTGGGTTTTCTTATTACCTTATTTACAAACAAGGAAACTGAAGCCCAGAGATGATACATAATTTACTACCTTTTGCTGATAATAAGTGAAAGAACCAGAGTTGAAAACCAGATCTTGCTCCAAAGTCGCTGTCCTGTCCTTAGCATCATGCTGCCTCCAAAACTGGCTCTGTAAACCATAGTCTTTGAAATAATAATAACTGCCAGCTACCGTGTCTACCAGTGCCAGATGTTGTGCTAGACAATGTATAAACATAAGCTATTTTGTAGCGTGCGTGTTACCGTCATGTATCATCCTGATAAGCTGATGATCAGAAAGACTGAGTGATTTGTTCCCAGTCCCAAAGCTAAGAAGTGATGGGTAGGATTCAGACTAGGCATGCACATCCCAGACCTCTTGCCTTCCGAAGCTGCCTATACAGCCTCATAAATTGACAGCAACTAAATGTGATAACATTTAGTGAATGTGACTAATAAGCCATAGTTGTCACCTCTCCAAAGGGGTCACCTTTTGGTTTTTGTTTACTATGTCACAGGCAGTTTTGATGGATTTTAGACTACTATAAGATCAGGTAGTAGCAACCTATGGTACCAGAAGTGTTGAAATAAAACAGCTGGACAGCGTGACTGTGAACATGCAACTTTCATGACCCAAGCCTCCTTAAAAGCCAGCATTGCCATTGATAGACATTTGTTTTCACTTGGAACCATTATAAAAGCAAACTTTTCCTCTATTTTCCTCTTACTTCTTTAAAGAAAAACCTCAGCTCTCAGACCAAGAATGAAAATGGTTTTAAAATTCTCAGGCTCGCAAATGGCTTGAGGTCAAACTGCATAACCCAAAAGAGCAAATGTTTTGAACTAGAATGGAAAAATAAACTTTATGGTTGTGATCCGGCATTGTTTCCTGCTTTACTCTACTCCAAACTTTCAGTTGTTGGTATTTTTAAAGTAAAATGAAAGCTGAAAACTCACACAAACTATAATAGGAAATGTCAAAAATTGTTGTGATTGTTAAAAATAAAATCATGAAAACTGATATGACTAGTTAAAATGCCAAGAAGGTCCTAATGATTTTTAAACCCAAAATAAGTCATTCAGTGTTCAGTGGAACTCAATTCTACCTTTTTAAACTATCTCAGGCACCTGGAACATTTTCATGGCTGTATTTTAGCCCCACATGGTTTCCCAGACTGTTCTAGGTACCAGGAAATGAATGAGAATATGGGGGAAAAGCAAACACCCCTCAGTAACTTTTAAAGTTACTATCGCAGGAGATAAAGCCAATAACCTCAAAACCACTGTGGAATAATCACACATTGAATGGCATGATCCTGATGCTAAGTGCTTTTAGTATTAGAAAAGTGATTAGTGTGTGTAGCTGGTATGAGCTGGAAATACTTTCAGGAAACAGGCAGAGATAAGAGTGTGTGAGGATAGCCTTTGACTCGGTCTTTCATGAAGAATGCCCTTACACCAATAGTGAGGAAGCCATTTAAGCCATTCCAGTTGGAAGAGAAGGCAAAACCAAAGCCCTGGAGATGGAATAAGCCTGAGAATGATCTGGGAACATTTCTCAGATGCTCCTTTCAAAGTGATAGTAGTAGTAGTGAGGGAGGGAACATGAATCCAGTGTGAAAGTCCCAGCTGGCCACACAGGGGAATTTGAGCTTAAAGTTGTTGGGGAGGAAAATTTTTCTTTGCCCTCCTGGTTCTTTTGGCTGGCCTAATAATTAAACTGACATAAGACAGATTAACAGGAAAAAAATAAAATTTAGTGTTGTGCATGCTGGAACTCCCCCATACATGAGAGGTTTCAGATAGAAAGGTAAAATGAGGCATATATGACATCCTGAGCTCAGGAATGAGGTAAGGGGTCTCAGGCCTCAGAGGGGAGAGGGTAATTCGAAAGATGATAAAAAGAGGAGATGCTCAGTAATTAGATGTCTGCCCTGCCATATAGACAGGTCATAAAAAGTTATTTCTGATAATATTTTATGGGTAAGATCCCCAATTTACATTCCTCTAAGTACTTACAGGAGGAGCAGAAGTTTCTCCTGAGCCCACAGTTACCGGTCACTTTCAGTTCAAAATAATTCATGTGCCAAAGTAGCACATCTTGAGGAGGCCTATTCTAAATCTCGTCCAGTAGATGGAATCTGTGACCCACTCTAAGTATCTGAGAAGCAATAACATGACAGAAGAGGTGATTTAAGAAAACTTCATCTTCTGCCTCTGCCACTCCATGCCTCTACATGTGAGTCTCTCATTGCTTCCCTGCAGCTCCTGAGACAATCCCAGCTGAGCCAGTTCTTAGGACCTTCAGCAGCTGGAGTAACTGTTCCCTTGGCCCAATCTGTGGATCTCAGCAGTATTTTTCTTTACATTCTCAGTGTGATAACACCAAATTTTCAAAGTTTCCCTTACTGTGACAAAAGAAGGTATCTGCTGATCACTGCTGAGTTCCTGTGTGGCCCTCCATATTTGGAGTGCCCACTAGCTATGAATCTTGAAGATCTCATTTTGCCTTATCATCTCCTTCTGCAGAGGTAAGATGATGTTTACTTTGTAATTCTTTCTGTGTCCAAGATCCTGCAGCTTCATGTGCTTCCTCTAGGGTAAAGAATACCTGGATCCACTACCTCTATACTAGTCCACACACTGGACTCCTAGCCTTTGGTTGCTAATGCCTGTCATATACCTGTACTGTGACTGCAAATTTTGGCCCTAACCCAAATTTCAGATCCAGTTCACCTAAAAAGCCAATTTGTCGCTTTGTTAGCCTGGTGAACATCTAGTCATCTCCCAAGTCTCTGGGAGGTAAAAACCTTTTTCACCCCCCTTCATTGTAGATTTCTTCAATGCACTCTTCAATGTAGACTTCTCCTTGTTCTCACTAGTCCCCCATAAATATTTCCATGAGGTCAAGGAAGGTTGGACTACAAACATGTTAAATGTCTGTCTCCTTCAACAGACTGTGCACTCCTTGAGGACAAGGACATGGGATTTTATTCCCTGTGACCTTGGCAACTCACAGAGGTAGAGGGCAAAAGCTTCAGTGGGTATGTCCACAATCAGATCATAGTTCTTTTTTCCTCTCCCCATCCTCCAGATTGATAACTGTAATTAGTCAAACTGGAGCAGTTTGGCCCCAGACTTGTGAAGGAACAAATGAAAATAGATATTCCAGCATAGCAAAAGACTACATTTTGCATACTGCCCTCCACTAAGATGTCAAGTAGATAAGAAATGGCATGAAACAGTATGTGTTTACCCCATGTCAACAGTTATTACAATGTGCTGTAGTTTAATTATCTGTCTCGTTATCAGAGTCTCAGAGCTGTGGCTTATTCACTGCTGTGTTCCCATGCCCGTCTCAGTACCTACACTGAGGATGGGTCCTGAGATCATCAGTAGCTATGTGTTGAGGGTCATTGTCCACTCCCTACCATATCATGCACTTGCCCCCCACCATAGAGAATAAAAGAGAGAAGTATCAAGTGATATTGAGTGTGGAAGGGGTAGTATGGATTGAATAAAGTGTGTCCCCAAATTGAGACATGTGTACCCCCTTGAGGCATTAATTCCAGGGATAGCTGACCTCCTATCTATAATCAGCATCTGGAAACTTACATTTGATTTTAAGGAGGAAAGAGCATCTTGGAAAAGAGAGCTGCGAACTTAAGAAATCTCAGGTTTCCACTCAGTGCTGAGATGGGGGTGGCACAAGAGGAGGGGGCAACCTAAGACACTGCTTAAGAGAAAAGAATATTTAACTCGTCTCCTGACTTCAAAAAATGCAAAACCCCATCAGCCTAAAGAAACATTAGAAATTAATGGTGCAGAAATAAGTAGTTTGTGTGTGATGCATTTCCAACTTACAGCAAGGCAGCTATTAGAATGGAATGCTCTCCAGTGGATGGGACCAGATTAGACTCCATCGCTACGAGCCAAACATGGCTCAGGAAAATTGGAAATTGCATGCAAATGGAAAGTGATTAGTATTACTTCTGCTGTTAGACTCTTCTGAATGGGAAGGTGACAGGACTCTAGTTTGTAACAGACTATTAGAAAAAACAGACATGTGTCTGGGTTGTCTTTTAAAGATGTTGCTTTGTCTTTGCATCTTTCCCCAAATAGTGTTAAATTACTTATTTATTCATTTATTCATCAACATTAATTGGATACCTTCTAGTGCCAAGCAAAATGCTCAATCTTGCAACTCAAAGATAAATAAGCAGACCCTTATCCTCAAGGAGCTCACAGACTAGTGAGGGATAAAGTTGAGTAAATAGTTAAAAATCACAATAATAGAGATATGCTCAGATGCTAGAGAGCAAAAGAGACAGAGCTGGCTAAATAAGACTTTTCTTGTTGTTGCTAAGGAGAAATAAGGTGTCTGGAAGGTCATATTTTTTGGTGGAATTTGTTGTCATGGTGAGTCCTGAAGCATATGCAAGAGTTAGCCAGGCAGAGGGAGGTTGGTGCACAAAGGCATGAAGGTGAGAGAAAGTCATGTTCCAGGAGAACCTCAGCCCTTCAGATAGCATAGAGGAGCAGAAGCACAGGGCAGGAGAGGCAGGGATGAGCTGTCTCCATGACCCAGTTCAGGGCAGCGTGGAAGTTCTGTCTGGGTAGTCTATTTTCATTTGCCTGCTTTGTTTTTGTTGGGGAGAAGGGAAATGAATAGATAACATTTTTAGTCCCTTCAAGTATGGTGCTTCTAATCTCATAGATACCGAGCTGCAAGGGATCTTAAAGATTGTTTAATTCAGTCTCCTTATTTTACAGATGAGGAAACTCATCTCTACAAAAGGTTAGGACTTGTTCAAGGTCATACAAATAATGAAAGCAATAGAATCCACTTCTGTTTAATATCACGACCTTTGAGTATGTGAGAGAAATTCAGGAACCAGTAGTGTTCTCCCAGTGTGCACCAGTTCTCAGAAAACTAATGTCTTCCATTAAGTCTCAATTCATAACTTTTCACTTTAGGTGCTGCCCTTTGCCTAAACTTTTCTCCACATTCCAGGGTTATTGTCCATTTGTAGGCCATGAAACATCTTCTTTCTGTCTCCACCTGCAGGAGTCCCTTGGCATATGAAGATCATAGACATGAATCCTTCCCACCCATGCATGGCTCAAAGGCAGTCAGTCAAGATGTTGGGGTGGTGGGGCTGTATGTGTTTCAGTCCTCATTAAAATCATTTTGCTGTGTTTTTGAAAATGATGATCAATTGTCTTTGATTTAAACAATTCCTGGAAATATGAGACTGAAAGACCCCAGGAGTCCTCTGAATCATTTCTGTACCAACCAGAGATTTTATTCTTTTGTTCAGCCCTCACATTCCCAAACTAGGGATTCAGTCTAGCAGAAATGCAAGTATTTCCTGACCTGACTTTCTTCTTTTCACAACTTTGAGGACATCCTTACCAATCTGTCTAAAGTTTGGTACCGTACCATGGTCATCAGTAAAAGTGAGTCAAAATATATACATTTTTTATTTTGTAAATTATATTTTGAGGAAGTGACTCAGATAATGGAAAATTTTAGCCAGTCTGACTTCCTTTGACAAATCTCATATTGGAAACATGTCCAGTAATCAAGTGTAAAAGAAACCCTCTTGGAATGATGTAAAAGTGTTCTTGTTTTCCTCAAGAAAAATGGCCAGAACTTTAGCATCTTCATCATTCTTAAGAAGGCAGCTGTGAACTTGACCATCAAAACCTGACCACTGCTTTCACCATGTCATCTCAGCAATGGAAAGCTGGAGGATTTTTAATAATTATCCATGTTTACACAGAAACCTAGGTTATTTCTTTGAGCACTACCTAACACACCCTAAGTAATCAAAGATTGTTTGTAGAATAAATGAAGAGTCAAGAGGAAACTTGTCAGGCTTGAATTCTCCTGACACAAAAGTATACTTAAAAGCCTAGCATTACAAACATATTCCTGAGACTATAGTTCTGCAAACATGTCTCTTGAGATCAGGATATAAAGTTGTTACCATGAACTCACTGGCCTATTCACATCTGATATGAGAGTCAAAAATCTGTGGTGGAGACAACATAGATGTTGTTTTCGGACCTATTGCCCATAATTGCCCCACAAGAGAAAATGATATGCTGAGAGTTAATATGCTTATGTTCCTCACCCCTGAGACTTTGTTTCCTGCATTTGGAGAGCCCTGCAGGAAAAACTTTTGCTGGCTCCTCCGATTGGTTAGTAAAATGGAGTTCTTTAGGCTTTCCCCTTAGGCACTTTGCTCAAAAAAACAGATACTAATTAGACAGTTACTTTAGACATGTGACTCCCAAGATTCTCAATGAAGACGTAATCTCTTGTCTGGAAGATTTCTTTTCTACTAATACCTATATTTAAACCTCAGCCGAGATCTAGGCCTCCTACCAAGTTGGAGGCATCTTCAGATTATTCTCAAAGTCAGTCATGCAACTGTGCATGAACATACATAAAAATGTAATTTAATACAGGGTAGCAATTAATACAGTTTAATACCCTATGGAGTCTATGTGTATTTGTAGGGAGCAGGGTTGGGGCAGGAAAAACAGTGAAGATGAGGTTGAACCATAAGGTGGGTGCAAGATAACAAAGGGTCTCAAATACTACATAAGCAATTGGGAGTAAACTATTCCTGCCTTCATACTCTCCTTGTTTCTTAGTCAATGTCATCAGAGTATCCAACAATTTATTGTTCTCATTTATTTGTGTGCATCTTTCCCTACTAGACAGTAAGCAACATGAAGGCAGAGCCTATATCCAAGTTGCCTTTTTTTGTCCAGGGCCAGCAAAGTGAGCAAAGTAACTATTTCACAAATATTGGAGAATACCATTATTATTGTGTGACTCAAAACAATGATTGATTTTGAAGAAAATAAATAATGAATGAATGAAGAGTCTGAATATCTGATGGGTTGGTACAGGTTTTAAAGTAAACCAAAAAGGGAAACTTCACTAACCTCAGGGTACTTCTGTCACCATAAGTAGTTCTTTTCAGTCATGTAGGTTGTATAATAAATTCCGTATAGTAAACACCATTTGTTCATTGACTTTTAGATTAAAATTAGATCAAAATGGGGGCTAATGGATTTTTCTGTATCCTTGTACAACCAGCTCCTAAGAAGTGAAATTAGGCAGATTAATCCTATGGGTCAGTATGAATTTAATCTATTTTATATTCTAAATCCAATTTCATTCTATATGCTAGTACAGGATTCTCTCTACTTTGTGAAATAAGAGCAGACCTTATAGACTCTCCCCCTTACAGAAACTGTTTCATTCCCAGCTCAACTAAAACAGAAATAGCCAAGTTCTATGACTTTTTCATATTTGGGATTTCTGCTGTCAAATAACAAATAATAATAACAACAATAACATAATAACAATTACAACTACTTTTGAGCACTTGCTATGCATCAGGAACTTTGTTAAGTGCTGTTGAGTGAGAATATTGTTCCTGTTTTCTAGATGGGAAAGCTGAGTCTCAAAAAAGTTAAAGAATTTGAATAAGACAAGCTTGTAAATGAGGAAGCCAGAGGTAAATCCCTCAACCTGTCTGCTTCTAATTCTTAGACTCTTCACTATGGCACTTCCTTTCTTGTACAAATTTGTGTCCTTTATAACAATACCTGGAAGGTATTGTTGAAAAAAGAAGGTATTTTTGAAAAAAGAAGCACAATGTGGGCAAAAGAGCTCAGAACAAAGGGTCAAGAAACAGACTCAAGTTTTGTTCCATGACATTCTAGAGATGTGACCTTGGACATTCAGCTTAGCCACTCAACCTGTATTTCTTTTTCTTCCTAAAATAAGGTCATTGTAAAGTATGATAAGCTCATGATTGATTACATAAATGAAAAGGTAATCACAAAGAACAAACATATTAAAAAGCATTTTCCTATCATAAAGTGATAAACAACATTAAAGGACTATTGTTATTTATTGTTTAATATGAAACACATTAATCGTCCCAAAATTAGTAATATCTGTCTCTCATTCAATAAAAGGATTTAAGTGATGCTATAAATAATTCATGGGGATTTTAACTGCATTTTCCATATCATCAGAACACAAAAAGGAAAAATTAAAACATACAAGCATGTCTATGTTACTGGCACTATATATTTCAGAAACTTCTCTCCTACCCACTACACCAAAAAAGTGGGGTGGAATGCAGTTATTTCCAATGAGATTCTTAAGATATTTATCAAATATCTGGTCAGAATTTTTATTTAAATTTCAAAAAATTAATTTTTATTCAATCTTTAGGAAAACTTTTAACTCTAAGTTATCAACTGCAATTTCCTAGTTTATAAATGCCTAAATAAAATGAGCTTTGGAAGGGAAATAGCACAGAATAATATTTAAGGCATGTCACTTGCAGGATACAAAGCAAGCCTCAATTGCCCATCTGTACTTTTTATTATCAGGAAGTACTTATTTTGCACTAAGTATTGTGCTCCACAATAGTCTTTGGCATATGGAAAAACCTCTAGTAGAGCCACACATTATAACTCATTAAAGAGAGCTGGAAAGAGCCCACCACCAATCATGCCACAAGGGAAGATACCTTGATTTTTAAACCACATTTAATTAATAATTTGGAAATACTGTGTAGACCCCCATATTGAAAAGAACAATGAAGCCAGACATTGGTCCTATGGTCACTAGAACCATGACTAATCCACACCATCCAGCTGGATGCAGGACAAGGAAGTGGTGATGCACCTGTCAAGTGCTTTGTCCTTGCGCTAACACACTCACCTGGCAGGTGAGAACACCTTAGCTTAGACTAACTACAGTGTACCCAATGCCACTCAGCCAATCTAGAGGTCTTGCAAAAATGTCAAAAGCAAGAAATATCCAGCTTTTTAGGCTACAAGTTTAGTGTTCTTCTTCCTCTAATCTGTTCATTCACATTTCAGCTTGATTTCATGTTAGCAGTTCACTTTTTATTATAATCATATGAAAAGGGACAAAGAACAGTGAAAGAGAGTGAGGGAAAAAAATATGACACCTCTGAAGTTTTGGCCAAAATGGTTTTGTCTAGAGTTGGTTGGACCAATCTCATTATATTACATTTTATTTCATTTATTTCAAAAGGGAAATCAATGAAACCCCAACTCTCCATGTACCCTAAGACAGATATATAAACCACAGATTCCTATGGAACTTCATATCCTGAAATAATGGAACAATTTATAGAAGCAATTTAAGTAAATATAGAGAAATGTCCTTGTGGCATTTCCCAGACAACTGATCTATGTAATAAGCCAGAAAATAAGTGAGAAACATTGCATGCTGCTGCTTTGTTGTCAAAAATGAAACATAAGAGGGAATTTTTATGACCAAAATAAAGGAAAACCCTGTATATGCATTTCATAAAAATGGGTTATTATTGATGTACACATAAATGTCTCATATCAAATTTCTGTGCATGATTAGGTATATTAGCTGATTTTGCTAAGATAGACTTCTCTATCCCATAGATGAAAATCAATTGACTTGTCCTATTTATTTAACAATCTCAATACACTTAATCATCTACAGGCCTGACTCAGAGCTTTTATAAGCGGCACACATTTATTCTGCCTAAGAGAATCAAAAGTCCTCAGCTTTCAACAGAGCTTTATTTGCCTCCTAGAACTATTCTTAAGACTTGCTTAAAGAAAAACTGGCCCCTGTGGAGATGTTTGATTTGTGCATTGTATCAACCTGAATAATAAGTGACACAGGAAGAGGGTTTCAATGCCCTTCCTTCTAAAGGAGATGCCTCATGCTCAGGATGCCTAGTCTGGGCTCTGGGACAGTGCAGATGTTGATGGGTCACCAGTGCAAGTGACTTTCTTAATCACCCAAAGGAAGCCTTTATAAGGAAAAAAAAAGTGTATTGACTAGAAGAAAAAAAAATCAAATTTTCATATGCAATGTCATATATAACCTTTTAGCATTTAAGCATAAGCATAGCAAACACAGCAACATGCCTAATATAAATATTTGTAAATTTGAAATGTTAGATGAAGAACACATTACAAATAATATCATACCACGATTTGGTAGGTTTTTATAATAAAATATGGGGTTGAATCCAGGTTTAGTCACCAACTAGTTGTGGAAATATAGAAATACTGCTGAATTTGTACAAGACTGTGTTTACCTCTCTAATATCCACCACACCAAATAGTCACAAGTGTAGAAATAGTGCATGTGTAATGTGAAGTTCACAATAGGTGCTAAATCATGGGCATTATTATTGTTATAATAGTGACAATATGATGTCGATGTCTGTGTCCATTCCTAGAGGACAGGGATGGGGGCGCTGTATTGGCTTTGACAGGGCAGGATCTCCTTACTCTTTTCTTTTCCAGCTCCATGCCTTCTTGACTTGAATGGACCATTTCTCAGCTTTGGCCGGATACTGTCAAAGTTCAGTTAAGCAATGTTTGACTTTACTGATACAACTACATTTCTGTTTTCAAAAATTTTAGCTGTAGGTATCTTCTCGAACAAAATGTCAGTAATGTAAAGCAGATCAAAGGAGAGCTGTTCTCTGGAAGTCTCCTCAACCTCACCTGACCTCTTCAGCTTTCTCTAAGACTCAGCCAGAACCCCTGCCACTTTCAAAGTACTGTATTTTCCTGTGTATAATGTGTACTTTCCTCAAAAAAATTTTGAGAGGAAAATAAAGGTACACATTATACATGGGTAGTACCTGAAATAACTTTTATCTGTTCTTGTGGTTTGTAATTATTTGTTACATAAAATTTCTTGTACCATAATATTTTCAAAAATAAATGCTAAAATTCCTTTTATAATACAAAAAACAAGTATCTAAATGTAAATAAATAAGAAATTGAATTAAAAAATTAAAATGAAAGATTTTTTTCCTGAATGTTTGCCCCAAAAATGTGGGTGCACATTATACAGAGCAAAATATGGTTTGTATATCCAGTGGTTCTTATCCAAGGTGCTAGTGACTCTCCAGGTACATTTGGAAATGTCTGTGGGCCATTACAGCTGAAACCATAGGGGGTGGAGACACTTGGCAATCAGAGGAGAATGAGGCAGCCCAATATCTTGCAAAGAGAGGGAAGCCCCCTCACCTCAGAAGACTGTCACTGCCCAAATAACATTAATGCCCTCAGTAAAAACTTTGAGCGCTAATTGAGCCTCCTTGTTCTTGCACAAGTCTGTGCAAGAGTATATAACTCAGGAACAGCCATATGGAAGAGATGCATAAGGCAAGGTATCTGATAAGGAGCACAAAGCTTCCATGTTCTCTGAGGGTGTCACTGCCCCCAGATCTCCACATGTTCACCAACTTGAAAGCTATCCAACCCCATCCATTTGGGGTTTTAGGGAGACTGCATTATGTATAGATGTGATTGATTAAATCGTTGGCCATTGGCAATTAAACTCAATCTCCAGCTCTTCTCTCCTGGGTGGTGGTGGTGTTGGAGAGACTAGAAAGTTCCAATTCTCTAATCACATGATTCATTCCCCTGGTAACCATCCTTACCCTTAGGTGACCTATGGGCTTTCCAAAAGTCATAGGAAAAGACATCTTGATTCTTTCATCACTCAGGAAATTCTAAAAGTTTCAGGAACTCTGTGCCAGAAATGAACAAAGACCAAAGACCAAATATATTTACATAGTCCTGGCTGGTGTGGCTCAGTGGATTGAATGCCAGCCTGTGAACTAAAAGGTTCCAGGTTTGATTCCTAGTCAGGGCACCTTTCTGAGTTGTGGGCCAAGTCCCCAGTTGGGGGCACATGATGGGCAACCACACAGTGATATTTCTGTCCCTCTTTCTCCTTCCCTATCCCTCTCTCTAAAAGTAAGTAAATAAAATCTTTTTTTAAAAAATTAAAATATACATATACACATATATATACATATGTGCATACATATAGGGTAGGCAAAAGTAGGTTTATAGTTGTGAGTATGCAAAACAAAGTTTATTGTTATAGTATGTATCTTATAGTATGTATTCTTATAGTATGTATTATTTTACATACAAACAATAAATATATATATTTTTTAAATATATATCACAATATCACAGGAACATAGACCTTGGTAGCACAAATTCTGACACAGGAAGACTGCCCTGTGCCTTTTGAGTTTGACTGTTAGAACAGTCATTGAGGTCAGCAGCCATACAGAGAGACCTTCAAGAGAAAGTTTGTATTTCTTCTATGACAAATTAATGGTTGGACTAGAGGGTCAGTTAACTTTTTTGCAAAGGGCCAATAGTAAATATTTTAGGCTTTGTGGGCTCCATGGTCTCTGTAGTAACTACCCAATTCTGCCATTTAGTAGAGTTAAAGTATAATAACAGCCAATGACCATATGTAAGAAAGAGGGCATGGCTGTGTTCTGATAAAATTATTTACAGCAACAGATGGCAGGCTGGTTTGATCTGCAGGCTATTCTTTGTCAACTCTTGGATTAGACTATAGATTGAATTAAAAACATCTTAGTGTGGCTTCAAGGTCTTTCCAATTATATAGAAATCTACCTTTTCAATCTCTCTGTGCTTCTCAATAGGTAAAGGATATTAAGGAAAAAGTTACACTTGAATAAAGCAACGGTGGCAGGAATGGGAAGGTCACATCCAACACAGAGAAAAACTAGCTTGTCAAGAGCAGAGGTTTCTATTGATGAGTACAGAGAATCATAGATTTGAGCCCAAGGGCAGACTGCCTGGAGAGCCACATTAGGGAATTTGTACCCTAACCTATAGGCAATGGAGAACATTTTAGGCATTTAAGCAGGCAAAAGAGATATTTTATAAGATTAAGATTTTGAGATCAAGGTTTTTCTTTAACAACCTTCATAGGGTTTATAAACATACTACTCTTGTGGTAGACATGGAGAGCATCACCCACGTACCCCTCCATGGACGGACTTGCTGTCCAGATTGGTAGTGCAATCTGCAGCTGGCCTTTAACCCTCAGCTCCTTCAGGGGCTGCCTTTACTCAGAGGGGAGCCTTGCCCTCAACCCAGTCTTTTCTAGGCAGCCAGCACCTGATGTCTGAGAGAGGCAGGTTGCAATGTCCTCACGGGGGGACATTCTGATGGGCAATATTTATTCCACAGCTCACTGTCAGATTGTCTGAGGCTTTGTGGGGCCTGGATCCTTGATTCACTCTTCCTCTGCCCAGTACTGCCTCTCATACTTTTCCCTCACAGATATGTATCTTGTACCTTTTATGGGTTGAATGGTGTTCCCTCAAAATTTATACGCTGAAGCCCTAACCTCTAGTATGTCAGAATGTGACCTTACATAGACATAGCCATTGCTGATGTAACAAGTTAAGATGGGGTCATACTGGCTGGTGGACATAAAAAGGGGAAACTTGGACATGGACAGCCACCCAGGGAGAATGCTATGTAAGAATGAAAGCAGAAATTGGGGTGATGCTGTAACAAGCCAAGGAGTGCCAAAGATTTCTAGCAAAATACCAAAAGCTAGGACTGAGACCCGGAACAGATCCTTCCTTCATAGCCCTCAGAAAAAAAACAACCCTGCCTATACCTCGATCACCGACTTCTAGCCTCCAGAACTGTGACACAGTACATTTCGCTTATTTGAGATACCCAGTCTGTGGTAGTTTGTTATGGCAGCCTTAGGAAACTGATACATACCCAAACTCCATCTTAGTGTTTATTGCCGAGGAAGCTAACCTGTGAAAATATTATTTTATTAAAAAATCAATCTGAAAATATTAAACAATAGTGTAGCATGCCCTGAAGTAATGAGTAATAATAATCCTAAAGAAGGTTTCACATAGACTTATACATTAACACACCAAGTACAAAACCTTCAGATTATTTTCATTTACATGATAAAAGATTTTTGTGTTTTTTTAAAGAAAGCAAGTAAAACCAAAACAGAGACCAGAGCAAAAGTAGAGAAGCAGAGGGAAGAGCTTATAAGGATAAACAGCAGCATAATAGCAATATTTTCCCAAAATATTAGAAGTGTGGGCTAATTAGGTAACATGAGATTGCTGATCATGCTGCATATTCATAATGTAGAAAGAAAATAAATGGTCCAGGTGAGAAATTCTGCTTTGGTCTATCTTTAGACAGAAACCACTGTGTTCCAAATTGTTTAATATATTTAAATTACGAACTTCTACTAAGCTTATTCTACTAGAAGCAATAGTGAAAAATGCTTTCTTTGTTCTAAGATATCTAGATTAAACCCAGTGAGACAAACTTTTTTTCCTATAACAAGACAGTTTTTTTCAAAAGGTTTATTCGTGACACATGCTTGCTCTTCTGTTCCACAGCACTAACAAAGTTTGGTATTACTATGGCTCCAGAAGTCTGAGTTTGATCTCCTGTCACACAAGAAGGTCAAGGGTTAATGTGAATGAAAGAAGTAGGATACAGAGTGCAGCAAAGTAAATGTGACTCAATTCTATCTGAAGTCAACCTTAGACGGGCATGTGCCCTTGAGTAAGTTATTTCCTCTTCCCGAGTGTCTATTGTCTCATTTATAAAATTGAGGACTGAACTAGATGACCTCTCAATCTTGTGCAAAGATTTTGAAAGCATGGCCAGCCGATGAACAAAATTTAGAAAGAAAACATGTCTTTAGGAGACATGTCTGTAGAGCCTTGGTGTATAGCTGGGAACCACACCCGTGCATAGCACAGCACAGGCACCCACATTCTGGCACAAGAAGCCCCATTGTTGGCATATACCACATGAATCACATGGGTGACATCACAGCAGCCATTCCTTCTTATCTGCCATGGTCACATTCTCTTCTTCAAAGAGAACATGATAGAAAACACACAGCCCTTACAACACAATAGATCAGGCTCCAGTAGTAACTTTACTATGAAAAAGAGGTTCCTTTGAGCATATAACATCGATTCTGTTAGATCTTTTTATCCTTGCTGAGAAGAAGAAGGTGACAATGTGCATTATATCTCAATAATTCTGATTTTTTAAAAAAAAAAAACAAGACCACAATGCCTACCTTAGGAGATCACTATGAAGAGTGGCCTGAATAGGTGTAGAGAACCTACACATAGTAGGTATTCCACAAATCATTAGCTACTAGTAGCCTCCTCATCATACCATATGTTAATGTGGGCATTTTAGAGCTCTCAATTCTCTCACTAGCAGTTTTTCTACAGAACTCACAAGTCTAGAAAAGTAAATAATAAAAGCAGGGAGATTTACAAGAATGTACTCACAGAGCACATACAACTATGAAAGAATCTTCTTTCCCTCTCATGCCTTAGCTGATGGGGAAATACATGAATCTTCAGTAAACATTTCTGGCATCAGATGATATTTCCAAGTGTTGTATTCTGGTTCCAAATGTCTGTGTGTGTTAATTATCTTCATGACTGTTGATAATTATTTGGAAAGTGTGTTTCTGAACCTATTCATAGCACTATTGAGGACTCATTCAGGAGGGTAATACTGTATTTACTCTCAGAGTGGATCTGAAATAAGCCATCTGCTATATGTGTATCCTAACCTTTTCAAATGAAAACGGGGTACTTGTTGAAGAGGGCTGGTTCCTGTTAGTGAATGGTTTTGAGGTCTTTTAAAAATCACTGAGGGTTAGACCTGGAGGAAAATTTAGAGATGCAGTAATTTAGTCTACTTCACATTTTTATTTGAAGTCACTCAGGTAAAGGAGGGTTAAATGATTTACCCAAGGCCACAGCTTTGTCATGGTGCAACTCAGACTAAAATCTGCTTGGCCTAACTTCCAAACTACTGTCTTTTCCACATACTATCCTGCTTCATCATGACGAGATAGGAAAAAAAACACTGACAATATATATTTCATGTTATGGGACCACACTGAAATCTAATTTTATAATCCTATCATATTACTTATATGTTCTTTCATCTTCAACTGAGACCAGAAGACATAGGCATACTCTAGAGAACCATGTGGTATCATGGGAAGAACATAGGCTTTGCCTCCAGAAAGATATGACTTTAAATGACAGCTCAGTGTAACTTTGAGCTGATTACTCCACCTCTATGATTCTCAGTTCCCTGTGGTTCCAATGAAATGAAGATAATACTTGTTTGGAAGGCTTACTGAGGGAGAAGAAATTCCACATGTAAGGATCTTGGCACACAGTAGCTGTTCAATAAATGTCAGTTATTATTATCTCTGAGGCCCATTCAGGGTTCCATCATTTCATTCCCCAGTACCCCTAAAGGGGCAATATGGAGAGGTTTTAGAGTATCAAATTGAAAAAAAAAAAAAGGGCCTGGGCTAAGGTCTAACTGCCACCAGCTGCCCTAGTTAAGGAACCTTGACCTTGCTCTTACCTTGGTCTACCCTTGGCTCCTGTCTGTAAATGGGAGTTCATTTCTACTATTTCCATCATATTGTGAGCTACTCTGTGGACATTTGTTCTTTCCCCAGTGTCTCTCCTGGAGGCTTACATGAGTCTCAAATTAATCCCCTGCAGAGTTTCTGAAAGGCTCCTCAGGGAAGCATCCCTTCAAGCCCCCTGAACCCCCCTGCTCGGCAATATAAGGAAATTTTATTGTTTCCACATTGCTCCATTTCCAACATATCAACCCCACACAGAACTCCACAGCCCTCACATGTGCCATTTCATATGAAAAAGTAACATTTTCTCAAGAAAACAAAGAAGGTCATGAGCTTAGGCAATAAAAATACATTACTTGTTTATTCACTTCCTCTTCCATTCCCAAACCCCATTACTGCCTGCCTTGGTGTGATTTGAAAAGGCCATTCTCAACAACTCCTCCTCCTGCCAGCTTGTCATTCAAAATACAGCATGCCATTACAACCAAAAAGACATCTGCCATCTGGCAAAGTCCTGTTTTTATTGCCAAGGAAACCAAAATATTAATTATCTTAAAATAGTAACACCTTTTTATTCTACTGATCCTCTTGATCCTCCTTTGTAAATTTCTCCAAAATATTATTATTTGTCAAAATCTGTGCCTGCTGCCTATCAGAGACTCAGAGGTCACCCAAATACAATGATCATGGATATTCCTGCAGTTTAATTATCACCCAAGTGTTTAAACAAAATAAAGGCCCAAGATAAGTGTTAAGTTCATGAAAAAAAATGACAAATGCAGTGTCAAAAATTATGCAGGATGGGTTTTCTATCTTTAGTGCTGCTATTAGAAAGTCTAAATAGTAAGGCCTTTAGCTGTTTTGTGCTTTTCAAGACATTTGAAAATTAACACGACGAAAAATTTTAAATTTTTCTCACCCTGAAAAGTGAAATTTGTTTTTACAAATAAAGATTTGTGTTCTCCAAAACAGTCAAGGAACATAGCTGTGAGCATGAACCCTGCTTGCTGAACAATTGCATATTCAGCTGCGTCATCGTAATCACTATCACCATTTGTCAACAGTCCACTATGTATCTAAAACTGCACTAAGACCTTTACCTGTAATAACTCACTTAATTTTAATAATAACTCTACAAAGGGGGTCATGTCAACCTAATCTCATAAGTAAGGAAACTGAGGCAGAGAGTGGCTCCTTCCTCAGTCATGAAGCCAGGACACCGCAGAGCCCTAATTTGGATTCAGGGGAGCCTGGTTCCCAAGCTATCGTTCTCACCACCTCCAGATCCCTCACTGAGTTCTTAATGCTGTGGCTGATGAATTGTATGTCCTAGACTTGTAAGAATTCAGCTATAAATTAAAATATCCATAACTCATTTGTTAAGAAAATGAGCTAATATATTCATGAGGCACGGTGAAAATCATGACATTTTTAAGCAGATAATTAAATCCTGACATTAATAAACTTGTTGAGAGTCTAACATTTTTTAAAATTAACTAATAGGTGCTTGGTAAGCTCACGGTTTGGAGGAGGTCTTCTCTAATTATCAGGGGCTGGAGGTGTCCTGCTGGCCAGTGTTTGTTCACACTACAGTTAGCCTGCTTAGGAACATGTTGGCATCATTAAAGACAGCTGAGTGTATTCATGGAAAGATAAATATTAAAAATGAGCTAGAGGCAAGGAGAGAGACTTTTTTTAACATACTATTAAACAAATGATGGTGTTTCCTGTTGCTGTTTCTGAAACAAAAATGGTGTTGGATGGAGGAAATGTGTCTCAGAGATCAGCAGTTTCAGAGTCAGGAACACATCATTAAAATCCTCAATAGGCATCAGAGGCTTCACTCAAAGGACCGATACAGAACATTTGGGAACAATGCTATGGTAAAGGTTTTTTGTTTCCCTCAGATCAAAGTTACACTTCCTGAATCAAAAAAATGCATTTATGCATGGCAGTCGTGAAAAATGGAAGTGCTGGATTCATACTGCTCTTCACTGTTAAATTAATATGTAACAATATGAAAATTTCATCACTCCTTAAACTTTTGGACCATTTTAACAGAGGAAGTCTCTTGCAGGTTGCTGAAGGTAGAAGGGTCCCCTTCTGGCTGGTTCTGTCTCTATCAGGGACCCTCAAGCAACTGGTCTAAGCCAAAGAATAATAAGTACTGGAGCACAAGGCAATAAAGGATCTTAGAGTTAAAAGGGACTTAATCTAGCTCTTCCCCTATAGGTGAAGAAAGGAACGACTCTTAGACTCTTCCTAGTAGTTACTGGCCAAGACTTCATCCTTATGTAGTTCACTGGAAATTCTTAAAGTTCTGCTTAAAATATAATTTCCTGTGTACCTGTGGGGTACACTATGAAATGCACAAGGTGGAGGTTTATTTTCAGGTTAAATGCCAAGCTTTTTTTTTCCTTCTTAACTTATTCACATAGATCTTGTACTATACTTATATATTTACCTTTATTCATGTCCTAATTTAAGCATTTAATACATATTTATTAAGCATGCACTATGTGCCAGGGACCCTTCTGGTTAATGAATATTCAAAGATGAATAAGATTTTATTCATACGTTCAAGAAGTTCACATTCTAATTCTACCCAGTGTGATTAATGAGCCTTTAATAGAGAAATGTTCGAGATGCAGCAGAGGCACGAACAAAGGATGCAATTCTATCCAGGAAGGTCAAAAAGGGCTTCACACAGGAGAGAGGCTTCAGCTGAGACCTGAGAATGAGGAGCACCTCAGCAGACAGACGAAAGCTGCCTGGGAAGGAAGGAAGCTTAGACAAGACAGGTGTGCAATGGTTCCTGTGCACAGTACCCGTATGGGTAGCTAACTTATGGAATTACTCATTCAAGAAATGATCTGGGTTGAAAATTAAGATGGCTTTAAACTGTTCTGTAAACTTCTAAACAACTCAAAGATAACTTAATAAAGGAGGTTAAGTTGGCTGAGGATCCAGCATTCAGCTTTTAGATTACTGCACTTTCCTGTAAGTAATTCATCTCTCTAGCTTTCATTGGAGAGTAAAGCACTCTTACCCATTTACAATAATCAGGATAGGTGTCCTAAATAAATATTCACAGGTATTTAATCAGAGACAGAGCCCTGAGCCAAAAAGACCACAGGCTCCCCAAATTCACCATCCAAATGTAGCCTGTCCTGTCCTCCCTCTAAGAGAAGCTGCACCTGAGTTTTGCTCCAGGCCGCCTTCCTGCCTTGCCCTGCAGCACTCAGCTTGCTGTCTAGCTGCAGTGCCGCAGTGCATTGCTGACTCACAGCCATCTGATACCTACCCAGAACCTCACTCTCCCGCTTCATGCACACAGCCAGGTCTTTCCCCCGTAAGTATGGACACATCTGGAGCGTCTCCCCCTCCTGTGTCCACCTCTATTCCTAGTTAGACACAACTTTCTTGTGTCTATTTCTGATCTCATTTCTAAATCACCAAGGTCATTTTGAATTCTGAATCTATCTTTTATCAAAGTAATAGTTTATATAACTTTGTTAGAGATATGCTCAAATAAGAGTCTTCATTCAACTCTTTGCTGTGTCATTTATTAAAATGTGACTTAGCCTGGTCCTAAGACTAATTCCTACTGAACATCACTTGTTACATTCCTGGGCTACCATTTATTTTCAAGGATCATTTTCAGATGATGTTTCCAACCTGATGTTAGAAACATACTTAAGGGCTGTATGTGCTCTTAGCCACATCTCCATAAGGATTGATATTGTGCTACAAAGATCAATTTAGAAACATTACCAAGGTCAAGGGAAATGGCATCTACAGGAAGCAAAACTATCCTGCCCTAAATGAGATTAGTGTTTTTAATGGGGCTTAATCTCAATAAGCAACAACCATAATGCTAACTAGAACTTGTACAGTGCTTTAGAGTGTTAAAAGGACTTTCATATAGCTGAACCTAATGGCACTTCCTTGAGGTAGCTATTTGAAGTTCTATTCAATAAACAAGAACACTGAAGCACCAAAGAAGTTATGGGACTTGCCCTGATTTGCATGAAAATAAATGCAAAAGTCATTTTAGAAGATAGGTATTCCTAGGCCAAACACTATATCAATGCTAGGGTTCTGAAGAAAATTTTGTAATAGCTTCCTCTGTTTAAAAGTTAAGGTTACAGGCCTATAATTTCCCATTCAATCTCAAGCACATTCCCAGACTTTCATTCTCATGGAACTAGAATGGAACTCAATGGAATGGAACCTACGTTCCATTCTCATTAATTGAGCTAATATCCCACCACAAACAGTAGACAACTATTTCAGCATCTCAGAATGTAAGTCAGCACAATTTTTCAGACGAGAAACATAAGCAAAGAATGATCCTTGAGAATAAATGCTAGCCTAGGGATGTAACAAGCGATGGTCAGCAGAGTGAAGTCTTGTGACCAGGGTAAGTAACATTTGAATCCATGGTATCTCAAAGACGTTTCAGTGAAGAAATCTGTAATATTTTTACAAACTTTCTGTGGACCCATCTTTACTCAATCTTTGTTTCTGCCCTTCAGTCTCTGTCTGCCCCTTTTCAAAGGACAGGCCTGTGTTGTTTTATCATGGACAGTTTCTACTATACTGTTTCTAAAACAACAAGTAACTACAATTGAAAAAAAGGCAATAAGAGGATGAGATCAAAGAATATGGAATTTTTTTTAAACATTGTAAGAGACCTTGAATCTATTTTTTAAGATGAATGAAACAAATTAGCCCCCAATACTTTGATAGGTGCAGCTAACTGGCATTAAATTAATTTAAAGTCAGAGATAAAAAATGCCTGTCCTAGGTATGAAGAAGGCAGCACAGGGACCTAATAAGGCCCTGTGTACCAAATTTTTTAGGGTAGAGGTGATAATTCAGTCTCTAAGCTATTTTTGAATAGTCCCAAAAATGAACAGTGGTAATAGCAATTGGAAGGCTTTGGCTAAATTAGGAAAGAGAGGGTACTTACTGTTGGACTCTCAAATGAAAGTAAAATTTGGAGTTTTTTAAGTCATTTTAAACTCTGTCAGAGAGACAGTGCTTGGTCAGTAACCCATCATTTAACAAATGGAAGGCCAGCAGGCATCAATCAAGCAGAGCTCAGCAGGATATGCAGGCAGAGGAGAAGCTGAAACAACTTCCCAGTAGCCACATGGCCTTTCTGGAGGCCAAGTGAATTCTGTGATCTCATATCAAGGGGGTCGAGAGTGAGAGATTCCTTCAGAATTACTCAATGAAACTCTTATGTAGACAGCCTGATTTGAGCAGATGTCTCCTGCACTTATGAATACAAGGAACCCCATTTAGTCTCAGAAAAGAACTAAAGAGAGTCAGCAACCAATTTTACAAAAGGATTCTCCAATTATTCATTTGCTTTTCATTTTTGTAACCTGCCATATTTCCATCTTTGAGGGATTACTAAAGTCTTGGTTAGGCCCAGAAAGAAAATCATTTTCATCATCACTTTAAGAGTTCTGAGTACAATTTGTGTAATGAATTATTTTTAAAAATGGTATGTAAGTATAAAAAATTAAAAATATCATATGACCTATATGGGTACATTGAATATATCAGAATGAGCAGCTTCAACTTTAATCGCTTTATATTGTTATCAAATGCCCTCTTATTTGGTTCTCACAGCACTTTTGTCAGGTGGTCATGACATATCAGTATTTCTACACTACACATGAGAGAGCTAAATGTACGCGACTTTTCCAACAAGACATCATTTAAAAATGGCAACCATGATACGGAAACCCAGATTTTCCAACCACAAATCCAGTGCTTATGCCTACAAATCAGTTTTCTAAAGAAGCATGACTGAAATAATTTTATTAGTATATTTCCTACCACTGCTTTCCTGCATCTTTAGGGACTCACCCCCATGGATATATAGAGTTCGAACCATGGTAGCTGGTCAGTCAGGCTATATTTCTGTAATGAGCATCTGCTAATGTCTAAGCACTGGGTAATTGTGCTAATAAAAAAGGTTACAAAGTAAAAAGATATACCAACTTCACTTTACCCTTCAGTAAAACTGCAATAAATCATGGCACATTTAAAATACAGACATGAATAGAAGAAGAAATACTAATTTATCCTGGAATGAATGAGGCAAGACTTCCCTGAGAACCTGGTACTTGAAATGAGTTTTGAAGATGGGGACCATAATATTATTTCTCTATGGTTCATCTTACATACACCCAAATGAATTGGACCACTGAGTATAAATTACATAAGTTATTAAAAATTGTGCAAGTTGAATTAGGAGAAAGTAAATGAACCTAAGCATCTGGAGCAGATGTTTTGAGGAATGGTCAGTCAAAGCATGAACAATTTGATAACTAATAATCACACAAACAAAGAGATGGCAGAGTCATGTTTACAGAAGAGCCAAAAACCCCCTGCACACCTGGACTATGTAAAGATGGCAGATGGCAGAAGCTAGAATGGAAAAAAAAAAACAAAACCAAAAAAAAACAAGAAGTGGCAAATTCTAGCAGCTGCAGAATCAACCTCACTGAATATGCTCTGAATCCATTCAGGATCAGTTTTGCCCTAGGCAGTCTCAGGAATGGTAGTCAAGTACTAAGGTGCATACTCTTTAAGCAACAGTTGTCAGATGTCAAGTGAGTCAGCTGCCAAGGAAAGCACCCCAGGAGGACACTGGAGAGTTGGTATGAAACGCCATCTGCAAGGGAAAGACTTCTTCTGGGTCACTTAACAAAGCTCCTGAAACCTCTTCTGCTTCCACCCTCACCCCCATACTGTCAGCACCCAATGGTGAGAATAAAGGAGCAAATACTTTAGCACACGATTAGCAGTTCCTGAAGGAGAAGGCAAGTAAAATGTACGCATTTGTCAAGTATGCCTGTGGGCCATAAAACAGAAGAGAACTTATCTATGTACAAAGAGATAGGTTTTGTCATCATTATGACTGGGCCTTTCATCAGGAAGTCACCCCATTACTGTTAGTAAGGAGAACAAACCCAGAGGTAGCAAAGCAACAGAGACCAAAGTATTTGTGGATTTGCTCATCTCTCTGTACATTAATGAGTCAATTTTTCTTATGTGTGTTCTCTGTGCCAGGCACAGCGCTAGACACTGGATATACAAAGAAAAACAGGAGCCTATCTGTGTTCAAACAGCTTTTAACAGCAATATTGGGGAAATACATAGGTATTTATGGAAGGGTAGGAGCTTAAAAATGAGGACTTAATTAGAAGGGGGTTGAACAGGCAAAGAAGGCAAAAGAAGGCAGCCAGAGCAAAAGCAAAGAGGTGCAAAACAACAAGTGTGGGGGAACTAGAGACGGATCTGGATGAGATATATGTAAATTAAGTGAAAAAAATGAAGCTAAAAAATGTAGGTGGGGGCCACAAAAGAATGGCTTCCTAGATAAAGATGCTTAAACTTTTTGAATGTGAAACTAATGAAGAATTTAAAACTGAGGATCCCTAATTAATTGCTTATTTTAACTGAAGTCACTTTAGAGTTTCACATTTAAGAAGTTTGCTTAGCTTTTAATAAATAGTCTTTATTATATTTAAATAGTTTTCTTTTCCATTTTTCTTAGAATTTTATTAGGACTGGCTATTGACTTTTATTAAATGTCTTTCAACATCTTTCACTAAGATCATACAGCTTTTGTCCTTGAATTTGTTCAAGGCTTATGTTGATAGACTGATGGATGTTGCATTTCGTGAATAAATCTTACTTTGTCACAATATATTATATTTTGATATGTTTTTGTATTTTAATATTTTATTTATAATCTCTGAACCCATATCCATCAATGGTCCTGATTATTCTTTCTGTCCTTTCATGGTTTTTGTTTCTTTCTTTTTTCTTTTATTTTTCCCCAGAAATAACTTTATTCTGGCTTGGTACTAAGTTTATTGACTTTATAAAATCAAATCAAATAATTTACTTATTTTTCTGTCACCTGGATCAGAAACAGCTTTAGAATAACCTCTTACTTAAGGTTAAGATAACATTTTATTTGTGAACACAGGTGTTCGTGGGTTTTCTACATATCTAGATATCTAACCACTGGTCTGACCTCTTCCATGATGATTGGTTTATAAAAGCTTTTGTTTCATTTTTGAGTCAGCTTTACCAACTTATATTTTGCTAGCAAATCATCCACTTCATCTCAGTTTTCAAATATTTTATTTCTTTATAACTATTTTAATTTTCTATATTTAGCTAGAACTTCCTTCTCATTTATATCTTATATATTTTAATTCATTATGTTTTCCTTAATCATGCTTATAATGGGTAAGTCTATTCTGTTAGATTTTTAAGGTTTTAAATTTATTTTTATTTTCCATTTTCTATGTCACTAATTTCTGCTATCTTTGTTAATTTTTACTTCTTGCTTTTAAAAGGTCCTTGTCTAGTCCCTTCAAATGCATATTATTTACTTTATATTTTTACTTTTCTTCTTTAATAGTAAAAGCATTTAAGACTGTATATTTTCAGAGTAATGCTTCTAAGTTTAAATATATTGACTTCCACCAATTTTGCAACTCCTAAATTCTTCTAGCTTGTATTTTCTTGATATTTCTTTTCCTACCTCTTCACATTTAACCTTTATTTATCACTTTGACTTTGTTTTCCTATAAATTGAACAAACATGAGTTGAATTTGTTTTTAACCAATCTGATAGTCTTAGTTATAGAAAGGGAAAATTCTATACGCAAATAATAATATAACCAGTATACTTAATTTTGTCTTCCTTTCCACTTCAACTTTATTTCATATTATTGGTTCTTCTTTTTTGTTATTTTGGCTAGTGTAATAGTGCTGTTATTTAATGTGGAAGATTTTTCTTTCTTTTGTTAATTTCAGAGTTTTAATGTACTTTTCTATTCTATCAATGAATATCTTTCCTTTTACTTCTAAACAGTAAATATTTTCACACCAGAACACTGTTCCCACAACAAAGATGCTATATTTCTCATCAACTTGTCCCCTCTCCTACTCCCTATGTTATGATATTTAAAATACTTGGCCTTCTCCTTGCTTCCCCAAGAAGGAGTCCTTTGGAATGCTCTTACGTACCCTCTCCCACTTTGTTACATACAAGCTTTTATCAGAACTCCTTCTGTCCAACCATTTTGCCTCAGGTGGCCTTACAGAACAATTTGACAGCATACTTACTGCCAGTCAGATGTTTCCTACCCAATTGTTTGTGTTTATCTGTGCAAGTGTGAATGTGTGTATCAAGTGGCATTGCTTACTAAGTCTCTCTTCTGCCTCCATTAGTTGTTGGTTCTTTCCATAATCACTCACTTAGCAAACAAAGATCTGCCAGGCTAGCACTATTTGTTAAGACGGTGGTGAAAAATGCTGTAAGTTCTGCTTGCAATAGGTGTCAGATTTTTCTTCTGCTTGGGGAAAGGATTCTTTGGTACTCGAAAAAAAATTATTGGCTCTTTCTTATCTTTTCCTTCCTGCCTCTGTAACACCTTTTTGATTTTCTGGTTTCAATCTCCAAGTCTCTTATATTTTTGCTCTGGGCCTCGAAATTTATCTTTCACTTAACCTTCCATCATAACAGAGACCAGCCCAGCCTCTTTAACACCTTAAATAGTTGGAAAATCATGTATTTGGTGTTTTTCTCTCTTTCTGTCTCAAATATCTCTCAATTGTACACATTTGTCTACTCTGGAAACCTTATTTTGCTGGTTGTTTTCAGTTTGTTTGGAATTTTCTCTTTCTCCCTAATTGGTAAATTCCTTTAGAGATTTGTTATTTTGTTCTTGTTGTTGGTTGATTTGGGTGTACATGTGACCGTTGGAAAATACAAGCAGCAGCACTTGTGAGTGGGTGGTCTGTGCTCTCCTGGCATAGAAGTAGGCAGGTTGTCAGCCCCTCCTTGGGCACCTGAAAGAAACCTCCTTGCTTTCAGATATCTTTCAGTTCTCCCAGGCTCATGGCCAGAGAGGTGTCAACCTATAAGTTTTGCTGTTTTTTTCTCCTTAGATTCTATAAAACACAAACATTCCAGTAAAGACTTTCGTTAACTTCACAAACCCCATGAGTCAAGCCTTCTAGGATATGCTCTTTCCTTGTCCTCACCCCATGACTTCCAGAAGTCAGTTTCCAGGCATTTAACCATTTCTTATGGTTTTCTCCAGAGAACATCCAAAAGAGTTTCATATCATACATACTCAGAGCCATAATTGATTAGAGAAAGATGGAGCTCAAGTGTGCTGCATTCAGCTTATTGTAATCTCAAAATCCCCTCTGTCTATACATTCTTGTACTTGCTATGGCTTTTGTTAAATATAGCACTAAATATTTCTTCATTATTTATTGGACCATTGAGTAATTTGCAAATTACTATCATCATAGATACTATCATTAGTAATGAAGTATCAAATAAAAATGAACAGCCATGGCTGGTGTGGCTCAGTGGATTGAGTGCCAATCTGCAAACCAAAGGGTTGCCAGTTCAATTCCCAGTTAGGACACATGCCTGGGCTGTGGACCAGGTCTCCAACTACACATTGATGTTTCTCGCCTTCTCTTTTTCCCTTCCTTTCCCTCTCTCTAAAAATAAATAAATAAAATCTTTTTTTCATTTTAATTGTTGTTCAAGTACAGTTTTCTGCCTTTTACTCCCATCCCAGCCCACCCCTATAAATAAATAAAATCTATAAATAAATAAATAAATAAGTAAGTAAGTAAAAAAATACATAAAAATGAACAATCACTAACATTGGAGTTAGCATAAAAATATAAGGTAGGGGAGCCAAGATGGAGGCATAGGTGGATACACTGTGCCTCCTCATACAACCAAGAGAAGGACAACAACAAATTTAGAAATAAAAAACAACCAGAACTGCCAGAAAATTGAAGTGTATGGAAGTCTGATAACCAAGGAGTTAAAGAGAAACATTCATGCAAAACAGTAGGAGAGGCAGGGAGGAGCGGAGATGGGTGGCCAAGTGAAGAGGACCTGCAGCAAGGTGGCAGTTGGAGGATGGGGGCAGGTAAGGTGGAGGCTAAAAGAGCAGACAATCCCACTTTCACATGCGTATAAACCAGGAGAAACAACTGAGGAGTGAGACGGACTACACAACCCAGGGTTCCAGTGCAAGAAAATAAAGCTTCAACACCTCTGACTGAAAAAAATTGCAGGAGTTGAGGTGGTGAGAGATACTCCAACCTCACAGGACAGTTCTTTGGAGAGACCCAAAGAGTTCTAGAACATACATAAACCAACCCACCTGGGAATCAGCACCAGAAGGGCCCAATTTGCATGTGGGTAGTGTAGGGAGGGACTCAAAGCCAGCAGAGAGAAGAGTGGGCCTCATTGTTCCCTCTCGGACCCCTCCCCGCCACACAGCACCACAGTGTGGCAATATGGCTTGCCCCACCCTGGTGAATACCTAAGGCTCTGCCCCTTGCTATGTAACAGGCATGCCAAGACAGAAAGAAATGGCCCAAATGAAAGAACAAATCAAAGCTCCAGAAAAAATACAACTAAGCAATGAAGAGATAGCCAGCCTATCAGATGTACAGTTCAAAACACTAGTAATCAGGATGCTCACAGAAATGGTTCAGTATGGTTGCAAAATAGAGGAAAAAGCAAAGGCTATGAAGAGTGAAATAAGGAGAACCAAAAGGAAAGGGAAGGAAACCGGGACTCAAATCAATGATTTGGAGCAGAGGGAAGAAATAAACATTCAACCAGAATAGAATGAGGAAACAAGAATTCAAAAAAAATGAGGAGAGGCTTAGGAACCTCCAGGACAACTTTAAATGTTCCAACATTGAAGTCATAGGGGTGCAGAAGGAAAACAAGAAAAGCAAGACATTGAAAACTTATTTGAAAACATAATGAAGGAGAACTTCCCCAATCTGGCAAAGAAAATAGATTTCCAGGAAGTCCAGGAAGGTCAGAGAGTCACAAAGAAGTTGGACCCAAGGAAGCACATACCAAGGCACATTATAATTAAGGTACCCAAGGCTAAAGAGAAGGAGAGAATCTTAAAAGCAGGTAGAGGAAAGGAGACAGTTACCTGCAGAGGAGTTCCCATAAGGCTATCAGCTGATTTCTCAAAAGAGACCTTGCAGGCAAGAAGGGGTGGGAAAGAAGTGTTCAAAGTCATGAAAGGCAAGGACCTACAACCAAGATTACTTTATCCAGCAAAGTTATCATTTAGAATGGAAGGGCAGATAAAGTGCTTCCCAGATAAGATTAAATTAAAGGAGTTCATCATTACCAAGCTCTTATTATATAAAATGTTAAAGGGACTTATTTAAGAAAAAGAAGATCAAAAACTATGAACAGTAAAATGACAACAAACTCACAACTACCAACAACTAAACCTAAACAAACCAAAAACAAAAACAAACTAAGCAAACAACTTAGAACAGGAACAGAATCACAGAAATGGACATCACATGAAGGGTTATCAGTGGAGAAGGGGAGGAGGGAGTGGGGTACAGGGAATAAGGTACAGGGACTAAGAAGCATAAATGGTAGGTACAAAATAGACAGGGAGAGGTTAAGAATAGTATGGGAAATGTAGAAGCCAAAGAACTTATATGTATGACCCATGGACATGAACTAATGGGGGGAATGTGGGTGGGAGGGGGTATACAGGGCAGAGGGGAATAAATGGGGGCAGGGAATGGGACAACTGTAATAGCATAATCAATAAAATATATTTTAAAAAGAAAAAATATGTAAGGTAAAGAGTAGGGATATTCTCAATTTTTTTAAAGCACACATTCAGCAGCACAATTTTTGCCTATGCTACCTCTCCTCGGTTCAGACATGCAAGGCCCTCATGTGTAGTCATGCAGGTGTTCTACTCTGCAATTCTGGGGCTACCATGCATTTTGTTGACATCATAGTTTTTTTCTGCTTATTGGGGCAATTTTCTAGCACGTGGTTGATAAATGTCCTAATAAAGGATTAGTTTTTTCACTTCTAATTTTCACAAAGTCACCACCTAGTTATGTCTACATTTAAGTTTCAACCAATTATCTTGTATTCCATGAGTGTCTTCCTCCAAAGGACATGGGAAAGATAACATTTTGAAGCTAAAGATAATGTTAAGTTGTTGTGAAGGGCTTGTTTGAAGTATAATGCAATGCATTATAGGAAAGCTACCCATGACTTTTTCTTTTTGTTGACAAAATTCTGGGGACATTTTTATTTAAAAATAGTATGACTGGTTTTTAAATTTCCCTGCAGAAGTAATGGCTTCATGAAATATCTAGTGTTTTCTTGTACAAGAAAAAAAAAGGTCATTTTCCATCTCCATAACAATAGATCCATACTTTAAATAAATATCTGAGTCTATTGTATACTCTTTTTGATTGAGTGCTGCTTCTTATTTACTAGATGTAGTTGGGTCATGCTATCAAACCTTGCTGCTGCTATCAAGTAAGTGCTTTGTGGTAAGCTTTAGGAATGTCATTTCTGACACATGTCTCAATGATTTCAGGTTATCCTGCATGTCTTTTACTGTCTTGCATGTTTTCTGATATTCCAAGCTTGCTTACAAAGGGCATACTGTTTTTAACTACCAGTCAGTGATCCCAGTTGAAAACATAACTATAGAATTAGTATGCTTTTAAAAAATAAAGTAAAAATGGCATTAACATCACACACACACAAAATTTGAGTAACTTTTCTGGCAGATATTAGAATAAAACATGAGTGCTTGGGTAAATTAACATTTGGTTGAGTATACATTTTAGCAGGATATTGATCTGATTTGAGTGTGGAACATTTTTGTGTGTGTGACATCAAAAACTTACTGAATCTCAGAAAGGTAACAAACTCCTTTTTCTTATAACAAGCAACAATAGCTGTCTTTATGGCTCTACCTTTCTTTCTGTATTAGCTTTCCTGGCTCTCGCTGAGGACGTGGCCTCTGTCCAGTTTGACAAATGCCACAGAGTTCCCTAAAGACAAAGAAAGTTCCAGATTTCCAATGACTTCCAGAGCTCATAAAAATGTTCTGTTTGCTGAGGTTATCTGAAAAACTCCTGATTTAATTCTACTGAATTAAGCTTGTGCTAAAAACTTTACAGAACACAAAAATTCAAAACTCTTGCTCTCAAAATTTTTAAGCAAATTGATTTTCCAGAAGGACAGAGCAGAATTAATGTGTAGATTTGTGTCTCTCTGGTATCCAACAGAATTCCCTGGGAGTAAGAGTACTCCAGGTTTCAAAAGACATGGTTGGGAAGGAATTCTGCCCTGAACAGAAAGAAGATCGTGAATGGAGCCTCAGATTTTGTAGTAGTTCTTCACTTCTGCTCTCCCTAAAGTGAGAATGTCCACTTCAGGAAACAAATTAAAATTCCAACCTTAGTAACCTTCCTTTGCCTCCTTTCTCTCCCCTCCTGTCATATGACACCTGACTTCCACTTCAGTCCCAAAGCAAAAAGAATGTAAACTAATAAATGTCTCTGTGTGAAAGAAAGGAACAAAGCATCCTCTCCTGCCACACTGACTACCCTGCCTTGGGCAAGGTCACATCTCACTGGTGGAACTACCAAAATGGAACAGCCCTTTAAGGGAGCAACTTAGCAATACATACCATGAGACTTTAGAGCAATGGTCCACAACCTTTTTGACACATGAGACCAGTTTCATGGAAGAAAAGTTTCCTACTGGGGGGAAATGGCTATATAGCCTGTCACCAGATGCAGTTTAATTGTAACTTGCCACTCAATGATAGGGTTTTGATAGGAGTCTGCAAGCCATTGATTTATTATGGTCTCTGTGCAGTCACCATAATGCATGATCAATATTTCTCTCTCACATTGTTATACCTCTCTCCCTCTTTCTCTCAAACCTCTCTGCTAATGACAGTCTGTGTTTGCAGCCACTCCCCAGCACTAGCATCACTGCCTCAAATCATCAGGCATTAGATTCTTATAAGGAGCACACAACCTAGATCCCCCACATGCACAGTTCACAGCAGAGTTCACATTCCTATGAGAATGTAATGCTGTTGCTTATCTGACAAGAGAGCGAGCTCAGGTGGTAATGAGAGCTATGGGGAGCAGCTGTAAATACAGATGAAGCCTTACTTGCTCCCACCACTCACCTCCTGCTGTGCAGCCTGGTTCCTAGCAGGCCAGAACTTTTAATGGTCTCTGGCCCAGAGGTTGGGGACCCCCACTTTGGAATGTTCAGGTATTTCAGGCCAATGTTACAGATATGAAAATTTATTCTAAATAAATATAACCAGATATGTAGACAAATATTTGTTGAAAAGACCTTCAGCAAAGCATTATATTAATGTGTGTTCAATAGTGGGATTTAAAAAATAAATTAGAAAAGATCCATATCACAAAATATTATGCATCCTACTTAAAAAGATTTGAAGACACCTGGCTGCTGTGACTCAGTTGGTTAGAACATTGTCCCATAGACAGAAGGGTCATGGGTTTGATCCCCAGCTGGGCATGTATGAGAAGGCAACCGGTTGATTGATGTTTCTCTCTCACATTGATATCCCGCCCCACCCCCCACCTCCACTCTCTTTCTCTGAAAGCAATGAAAAAATGTCCTTGGGTGAGGGAAAAAAACAATTTGAAGATTTCAAAATGACATGGTAATGATAAAATATATAAAACTATATATGCAATATAATCCAAATTTTTTACATTAGAAATAGAAAATATTTGTGGAATTTGGAATCACAGGAGGCATTTGTTTATATTTTCTGTATACTCTAATTTTCCAATCATGAGCATGTGTCACTTCTATAATGAGAATTAAAGTGTTTTGTTTTTAAGGGGGGGAAACAGCATGCAGTGAAATTACCATCATATCTAACCAATACCCTTGATAAAAGTACCTTTACAAATACATTTCAGTATACAAATCTGTTTGGTTACATCCATTTTCTGATTCTAAGTAAATTGTGAAATGTACAAATATTTATTAAGACTTTCTTAGATGTCTAGCATTAAATAAATAGAAATTCCCCAACTAACAATTATGTAATAGATTTACTAGGATTTTGCTATAGTTTTGTCAAGCAGGACCTTTTACAATAAACGTTCAGACACTTGCTGAGAAGCATTTTGTTTGTCAAATGGCTCTTATCCCACCCTAAAAATCTAGCAACATAAAGTGGGTAATTAAAATATACAACTGAATATAAACACCAACAAACATATAAATCTTTGTCCATTGTACCCAACCTTTGAGGCCTTCTGCATACCAGGGATTTCTTTCTTTTGTCTTGTTTTGGTTTTAAGACAACCTTGTTTTAATTAACTTACATTGAAAGCGGCAGGTACCATATCTACTGGCATGGAGGGTACATAGTACTGCAGCACCGTAAGTCACAGCATTAATAAGAACATCAAACAGCAATCATCTTCTCACTGACTGCACATAGACATGCCTGGAGGGTAGCACACGTTTCCAGGAAGCAGGAGGGTTGCAGCTAGGCCCCAGGAAGGAAATTAAAATACAATCCAAGCAACTGTCAATATTCTATTTTATGTTTTATTTTAAAGCTGATTTATGTCCAGTACTCTGACAGGCTTCAGAAGAATGGCAATGCAGCCCAGTAAGCCATCTGCCAAGTGCAATGGCTCAGCCACAGAATGATGGCTTCAGAAAGTTGGTTAAGCTAGCTTGTGCCAGTGATTTCTCATGGCATCTAGTCCAGGGCTCAGCATCTCAGTGGGTTTGGTGGTGGGAGGGGCATAGTAGGGAGTATATTTCTCCTAGTCTGTAAATTCAGATAAATTAATTAATGTGTATATTATATTATTATCTACCCCCTTCTCCATTTCGACCCCACCCATACAGAGTGGTAATTCACTGAAACCTACAGACAGGATTAACTGCTGACAGAAGGAGGGGTTTCCTGCAGGATTTTCCATCCTAATTTTAATGAAGACAGACAGATACGCAATAAAAAATCCAAGAAGATGATTCAAATCACAGCCTCACTAGATGAGTTTGTGCTTATAGCCCATAGATCAGAGAGTCCTGTTCAGCTGCCACCATTAGTGTAGAATTATATTCTGTGTCGATTCTGTGGTTAGAAGAATTGGGAAAATCTATAGTTTATCTTTTTAAAAATGTTTACCAATGGCTACCTTGAAAACATAAAGAGCTATAAAATAAAAGGTAAATAACCAGGCATGAATTTTTGCCAGATAGAAAGAGAAAAATATATGTCAGTAAGCTCCAATTTATCCTTTTTTACCACTTTAAAAAAATTCTTCTGGTGCTTATATTTCTAGATATTTCTAGGTAAAGTATAAGGAGCCAGATATAAAGTTTCATGAAGTAAAATAACACTGGTTTATGAGTTAGAAGACATACTTACTGGCTGTGATCTGGGATAAATCATTTAACCTCCGTCATCCTCAGTTTCTCCAGATGTAAATGACACTTGATATTTGCCTTGCCACTCAATAACTTTGTTCTAAGGATCAAATATAATGTGTGCAAATTTACCCTATAAATGTAAAGCTTTAGAAATTGTCACTTCATTAGTAAACTTTTTAAAAAGATTTTATTTGTTTACTTTTAGGGGGGAGGGAGAAAGAAAGGGAGAGAAACATCAATGTGTGAGAGATAAGTCAATCTATTGCCTCTCACACACCTCCAACCAAGTATCTGGCCAGCAACCCAGGCATGTGCCCTGACTGGGAATCAAACACGTGACCTTTTGGTTCCCAAGCCAGCGTTCAATCCACTGAGCCATGCCAGCTAGGGCTCATTAGTAAACTTTTTAAAAATCTCTAATCAGAAGGAAAATCTTTATGAAAAGTGGTGGACAAATGAAAGACACTTCACTGTGACTTGGAAATCAGACACAGGGCTTTCATGTCAGAATTTCTTCAAATGCTTTCTTTTAATTACTTTTTAGGGCTAAGAATTCAAATGTTGCCTATAGAATGTCTCTTTTATGAATTAAATTGGGACTTTAAAGTGAGTTGGCTTCAGCTTTTACAAGAATGTAACAGGAAAGAAGCACTTTCTAAACTATCCTGTTATTCCTAGTTAAATAGTCACAACAGGGCAAAAAACGTTGTTCTCTGTATTACTCAGAGCATACATTATATATTCCAAAATATAATTAGCACTTGTAGCTGTAACAGATAGCTACACCTTCTGGTTATGTATCTATCAAATTTTCATTTTAATAGTGATGACTCATAATGAAATTATGCATTCATCGTCCCATTCATTAAACCACTTAACTTGAGGGCTGTCCATGTAAACTGAAAATTCTCTGCATGTGTGTTCACATCATGCTGGCCCAGACTCTATTTCTCAACATGATATTTGTTAACATACACAAATTCTTTCCAGAACAAGGCACTTTTTTGTTTTGTTTCGTTTCTAATGTGCATTCTGAGAGCAGATGCTGTTGAAAATGTTACCAAGTTACAGATGCACATAGTGCTCTTGCTGAATGTGTCTGGTAATATAGTTCTGAAATATTACTCCAGTTCTAGCCTTCTGCTGCCCCAAACTTCATTCTCCAGGGAGCCATCCAAAAACACAATGCTAAGAATTACTAAATTCAATCTTCAGATCAGCTGTTTTTGAAATGGTAGAACATGGTTTTAACAAATTCAGCATAGGTTTCTCTTGTTGATGAACAGGTGAACTCCAAAGACACATTATTATCTGAAACTTCATTATTAGGGAGGGAATTAAAGTAATAGTTATTGGGAGAAAGCAAAACAAAAACAAGAGGTTCTATCTTATACATTTAACAGCTGGCATTCTTCTCTCTTCCCCTCCCTCAATCTCTTTCCTAATCATGCCTTCTTTTCATTTTACTCTTTCTTTTCTCCTCTTCTTTCCTAGTGTGCCCCTTACCCCCTCTTTAAGAATTCCTCTCCCTTTTACTTCCTGCTCAGTGATAACCAGCAAAGAGCTTTACTCCTACCTTCTCACGTACCTTGTCTGATTATCATATATGGTCTTACAACATATATATTATCTTCATTCCATTTTACCTGAGGCTTAAATAGACTAATGGAAACAAGTCAGGCCTCCTTATTTCAAAAACTGTGTCCTCTTCGAATATGATGCTACCTTAAGAAATTCCTTTCTCCCTCGTAGATCTTTTCCTCTTCTTTCCCTCCCTTCAGCTTCTCTCCTTCACTTTCTGCTCCTCCTCCATTACTCAACAAACCATCTCCCACCCCACCCCAACCCCCATCTGAACAGCCCTTTCTAGTAAACTCCTTCATCCTCAGAGAGGTCAAGTGACTTCTTCTTCTCCAAGGACTTCACTGAGTGTCTTTGCTGCAATCCCTCTTATTTCATCCCAGGAACAAAATCTTATCTTTATCTCTTGTGTCATTAGCATCTGTCTTCTGAATTAATCACATTAATATTGGAGAAAAGTATCCAACTGGGGAGCTCTTCTCTCACTCTCTCTCTCTCTCTGTCTCTGTCTCCCAAATTATTTGTGGTATTGTTAATGGTGTCTAGGTTGTCAGGTTGTCAATTAAACCCTTATTACATTTGAAAAAAAACTGGGATATACAGCTCATAATATTATTCTCTCATCATTTTATAAAGAGAATATCATAAATTCTTCTCCCCTGAAATACTCCTTATCCAAATTTTTGGATGGAATACTTACATTACAAACTGTGAAACTGAGGAACTAAAGACAATAATTTTGCTCTTCCCAGACTCCTTACAGCTGTGAACATTTAATTCCTTGGCTAAGAAATAGTTTATGGGGCTAATAGTTAATAGGATTATAAGGCTGGTGAAAGATTTTGGACATAACACAAAATATTATTTTTTTCTATTTGAAGAACTGAAAATTTTTTAAAAAGTCTTCTTTGTCTTACAAACATAATGGGAACAGAATTATTTTCTGAAATTACAATTACAAGTATTTTCTGATTTGGGGGATATAGGGGAACCACTATAAAGATACCCAATCAGAATGAAATGTGTTACAGTTTGTGATACAAAGAGATTTTTTCATTAAATCACACCTTATTCCTGAGAAAAAAATTATGACCAGTAAAGTAAAAAGTAAAATTCAAAAACAATCAGGGCATATTCAAACCCAAACCAAGAATTAAAAAAAAAAACAGAAAGAAGAAAAGAAGTATATTTTCTTTATCAGACAACTGAGCAATTCAGATATTCAGTTCTCTCTTATAATAAAATAATGGATACTATGATCATAATAGTATTTCTAGATCACAAAACTATTAGTAATTAAATAGTGGTGATTGGTGACCATTTCCCTTGAGATTTTGTTTTGCAGTAGTTTTTGTTTGTTAATTGCACCTCATTTTCAATTCTATAGGCCAGTATTCTACATTTCCATTTCCCTTCTTATTCCATCTGCTACTCTCCCTAAGCCTCTCCCTTAAGGGGGAACTACTTGGTTTCTATAGTAACTATTACAAACTATCACTCCTGGGGTAGCAGGAGTAAAGACCAGCAGAAGAAAAAGACTAAATCTGGGCACTTGTAGTGTAACACATTCTCTATGTTATTGTGAGCTACCAAGAACTTTTCTTCTACTTTCTTATTTGGAAAAGAACTTAGTACTTTTCAGAATAGCATTTCAAGGAAGTAAATAATACCCTTGTCTCTGACCAATGGTAAGAAACCCCTCTTGGACCTTTAGTGATCAAGACTGTCCAAAGGGGATCAAGGTAGTGTGCACGTCCCCTCAACCCATTTGCACAGTAGTGCACAGCATATGATTGCTTCTAACTGGAACACAAGCTTTGTCCATCAGCGTGAAACAATAAATGTGCTCATGATCCATTCTGGCCATTTGATATCTAATTTGAAGTTTTATACAAAATGTAATATGCTGAATCCTAGCTCAGTGATGATGAGAATGTTTCCTGTTGGGATTGATTCTCTTACCTAACTCTGGAGAATGCTTATTTTTGTAACAGAAGAGTAGCAGTCCCTTATTGGGAGTGAGAGAATTGTTTGGGGAATCCTAGAGTATTTACTCCCAACTTCACTCTCGGAGTAAAAATACCTATTTGCAAAAGGAATGCTTTCTCCTGTAGTGAAAGGGGAGTTGGAAATCTGATCCAGTAGGCAGGGTGGTGTCTGTCAGTCCCGGAAGGACGTCTGAGCCTTCTCTCCCTTTTTAATGTAAGAATTCGAAAGCAGTGGGGAAGCGTGCTAGACCTATCACAGCATTGCTAACAGACAGCCTATTACAGTATTTAATAAAAACAGAAACAGCATGCCTATCATAGGCTAATAATCCTACCTCCTGTACGCTTTAAAAACAGTATGAAGCAGCTCTAACAGAGCTTCAGATAACTAATTTCAAGCATGGCTGTCTAGCGTGCCAGTCACTCCTATTGTCCTTCCAAACTCTTTCAGACATTTTGAGCTGGGAGTATTAAAGCTATGAGTTAGCAAGGGTTGTGACATTAGTGGTCCAGAAAAGCTTTAGGCACGAGAGGTAATGATGATTACCGGTGGCTCTTTGGAGGACTGCACTGGATCTGGATCGCTGTCCTTAAAAATTAAGCGTGGCTTTTGAGGAAGATGTGACAACTACAGGAGGTAAGATTTGCATGTCAAACAAAGGGATCTGTTGCTGTTTCTTGCTTTTTTTGTTTGCTTTGTGCCCAGTGGGTTGTGAATTGCAGCCAGGTGCGGAGTGAGGAGCAGGAAAGCGGGGAGAGGGGAGTGGGAGACGGATCTGCTTAGAGCAAAACACAGTGGATAGTATTGTGTTTTATGGCAGAAATGCCTCGAGGACAAAGTGGCTCCGTGCCTGCTGAGTGTGCATTCCACGTTGCTTTTCCCGTGGAGTAGAATGCTTAGAGGTCATGGAGAAAGCAGTTTGCTTCTTATCTGTGGTGCCAGCTGGGCTGTTAGTAGGGTTAAGTGAAGACTTTGGTGGGTGGGGGGCAAAAAGGTCCAAGAAAAATAAAGAGGATGCTGTCCTTAAGACTTGAAACCTGTTAGATAAATAATTTTTCCCATGGTGTATGTGCTGTGATAGCCAGAATCTAATTTTTAAAGGGGGACATTGGAAGATTACAAAGGATTTCCCTCATAAAGAACTACTTTGTATTTAATTTATTATTAAAGAAAATTGGGTACCTCCGTCCATTTTGCATGTTGAAAGGCTGATCCACGCTGTTTGCACGGATGGTGTTGCTAAAGCAGAGAGTTTTAGACTAAAGGGGCTTTCCCTCTGCTCCTGCTTTTGCTTTTCAACAACTGTCAGGGCTGCAGATGAAAATGGTGATCCGTTAGAGATTATGAACTTGATGTTTTGTCTTGTTCTTTTCTTCTGTTTTTTTTTTAATTAACAGCATAAAAGCACAATTCTCCTTGAAAGATGAGAGGGGCAGTTGGGTTCCAAAGTCCAGTGGATAATGAGTAGATTTGCAGAGGAACTTATACTGCTTTGTACTTTATTATGGGATCCGTGTAGCTCAATCAAAGAAGGATATGTCAGGAAATCAGCGGCTGAGGTTTTTTAAACAAAATGCAATGATCAAAAGCAAATGTTTCCCCAACTTGATCTATCGTGCAAGTTTTGGTATTTGTCATTGCACATGACCCTCGATGTGAAGTGGCAGGAACATAGTGAGTGAATTTCTCCATGTTCTTGTGTTATTTCTCTGACAGACTTCACAAACTCTGACATGTAAAGATGCAGCTATAGATTTTGAAAAATGTCATGTTCTGATGCATTGATTTAGTTATAACAAATGGCAAAGATACATGGAATAATTATATATTTAAAAAATAATATAACATTTTTCCAAAAGTTCTATGTTAATGAAGTATTGACTAGAAATAAAAGTGAATGAGAACTATAGTATGTTTGTTTCAGCTAAATACTGGAATTAAAGTTAAATGGGCTTTTTCTCTGGTGCAGCTGAGTTTGTACATTTGTGAGCTTCTGTATATATGCTGCCATTCACATTTAAAGTTGACATCGTTGCCCTGTAGTGTGTGACACCTATGCTTAAAGTTGTGTGTCTATTTTTCCTAATAGTGTAATGAAAATTACTGAAACTCTCTATGCTAGTCTTTCTGTGACCAAGAGCACATGTCCATGAAATAACTGTATGGAATTTCTGATGCAATTGATGGCTATGACATAGTTTTCTGTTTCTATGTGTCCAGTGGAATGTGTGACCTTGACCTTGTAAAGTCCCATTATCTGGCCAATTGTGCTCACCAGTCAAGAACTCATACATAGAGAGCATGCAAGACACAAACAGAAACACACACAAACATTTTATTTATGGCGGTCAGATTACAAGTGAATGTAATTTCTATTGTTTTCATTAATTTCATTTATTTTCAAAGAACTTCCACTGTTTCTGGTCTTACCAATATCTTCTGAATCTAATCAGATCAAGCATTTATTATAGAAGCGATTTGTGCCATAAAAGTTGTCAAGAGGAGAAGTCATTTTGCTATGGTCATGCTCATAACACTTTACTGATAAACTAAAATGACTTTTCACAATGATCACAGATTTATGGGAAAGGTCCCTATATTAAATCTCCATGGTATGTGTGTCTAGACTAAACGCCTACAACATAAAAAATATAGGAGGCAATTGTTTTGTTGTCTGCAAGCTGTGGGGAAAGCCAAACCAAGTAATTTAGTCAAAACAACCTACTTGTCACAAATTAATTTTGCCACCTATTTACATTGGTAGCTATCAATCAAAGCATTTCCACATATCCTTCCCTTTCAGTTTTTGGTACATCTAGTAATAAAAATGAGCAATTCACCAGCTATACAGAAATCAACTCAGGAATGCACCCTGACATAAAAAATAAGCAAAGCTTCAGCCTCTTGTTTTCTCAGTGCCCAAGGGTGGCACAGTCATCATTCAGTCACCAAGACACAAGTCTCCAAGTCCAGGATTGTCCTTGTTCTCAGTCTCTCTCATATACACAGGCATCATTTTACTTTTATTGGTGATATCGGACCAGACATTTCACAAACTAACACAACCTTCTCTTATCACCTCTCTTCTGTCATCAAAATATGATGAAAAAAGAACTTTCCCAATATCTTCCTGCTATTACATTGAATAAAAAGCAGACTGCAACAATGTATCTATAATATAACCCTAATTTTAATATATACCTGTGTATGGAAAAAAAGAGAAAGAAGCACACCATTTTATTCTCATTATTCATCTGTAGGGTTGCTAAAGTTTTTCAAAACAGACATTGCATTAACAGTCACAGGAAGACTAACATCATTAAAGTTTATATCTCCTATCCCAATCACATTGCCATCTTTCTCATTATCATACTTCATATAACCCACTATGCCTTCATCTCAAATTCCAAACTCATTTGTTGATCCCAGAAAGACTGAGCAGAAATGTCATGCCCCTTCTTCCTTGGGTTTTCTGGCACATCCTGAAAAACTCACCATCATCTTTTCTCAGAGACTGACTCCTACCTGTTAATTCCCGTTTCCTAGAAAAGATGCGTATGTGTGTACATGTGTGTGTATTCTCTTTACTACTTTATAGATAGATAATATTTCAATCTCTTTTTTTGGCTCCTTATTATCCCCTAATATTTAAACGCTGGGGTGCTCTGTGGCTCAGCTCTAAATCTATTCTTTACCTATACTTACTCCCTAAATGAATTCAAGCTAGTCTCAAGACCTTAAAAACTATCCATACCCAAACAGCTTACAAATTCTAGTGCCTGAATTGGGCTTTTCCTCTAATGTGCATACTTACATATTCAACTATCTACATAACATTTTCATGTAAATGTACTGTGGGCATTGCACACTTAACATATTCACAACCACATTTCTGAATTTCTACGCACAGTCCTCCCAAGTTTCCCCCCATGCATCTAAATGGGAACTCAATTCTTCCACTTGCTCTGAAGAAAAATCTTGAAGTCCACTTTGAATCTTCTATTCTCTTCACTTGTCACAGAAAATTTGATTGTTTCTACCTTCAAACTGTAGCTAGAATTCTATTACTCATCATCCCACTGCTACCATTCTGGGCAAGTTACTGCCAGCTCTCAGATTACTGTGTATATTTTCACCACTGACCTCTTGCTTCTGCCTCCCCCCGCTCTCCTACACACATTCTGGTCCGTATCCAACACCAGTGGTCATTTCAGAATTGAAGTTAAACATAGTATCTCCTGCTCACGAGCCTCCAACATCTTCCCATCTAACTACAGGTCAAAGCCAGATCCTTACAGTGGCCCACAGGTCATGTGTGATCAGCCCAGGTTCCTCCCGGGCTCCTCTGCTGCCTCCCCCTTCAGCACTGCACTGCAGCCGGCTGTTGCTCAAACCTGCCATGTTCTCAAGCCTCGGGGCCATTGACTCTGCTGGGCCTGCTGCTGGGGAAATTCTTCCCCTACATAGCTACATAATTCAGTGTCTCACTTTCTTCAGGTCTCCACCAAATGTCACCTCATCAGAGAAGAGTTCCCTGCAAACCATATTTCAAATCGTACCCTCTTGCACAAATCCCATCCCTAGCCCTTGCTTCACTTTTCTCCATCACATATCAAATTATACCCAAAATATATCATATGTTAAGTTTTTATTGTCTGTCTCTCTCTTTCCTTCTAAAATGGAAACTGTATGAGAGGAGGGGTTTTGTTTTGTACCCTGATATAACAGTTGTCAAATTAATGAATGTAGGAATTCAATACTTTTTTCCCCCATAAAAATCCATGGGTAACATTAGGCTCCAAACATAAGGTTTTCAACCTCAGGGTCACAGCTCTATGTCATAGCACTGTACTACTTTTTCTAAACAGAAAGATACTGAACACCTTGAAGAAAGTCAAGGAGATTTATCAAGATGATTTTTTTCTCTTCTTTACATAAGAGAGAAAAAATGCACATCACTGATTCCAACCTATGTCAGAGCAACTAAAAATTCAATTTGCCTAAATTTGATTTATCCAAAAGATTACTTCTTTTTCAAAAAGATATCTTCACAAATTTATAGAAATGACTAAGAGCATAAATATGTCCTATATTTTCTCTGATCTCCCCTGGTGATAAGAGAAGGGATGGCAAAACCAGGTTGGAATTACAGTTGGACTCAATACCCCTTTTCTGAACATACAAGCCCCAGTAGCCTGTGTGGCACAAGGAATCAATCAATACTGATCAATATATGTACCATTCATTTGCATTAATTTATTGCTCTTGAAATCAGCATGGTTAGTCTCATGATCTGGTTAACAGTGACCTCTCTACCACTTATAAGGTATATGTTTTCAAATAATTAAAGTATAATAAAATAATCTTATTCTACAAATTGGGTGCAAGTAGTAATTCCCTATATTTCCAGAATGTTCTATAACCCAGGGAGGTAGTGTGATATGAAAAGGACATAGCATCTGACATAAGCACAGGCTGTAAGAACAAAGATATTTGGTCTGAATCTCACATTTGTACTTCATAGCTATGTCACCATGGGTAAGTTTTTAAAATGTTATCATGCCTCAGTTTCCTCCCTGGTAATTGGTGATAGTAATATCTCCCTCTTTAGGTTGAAGATTAAATATGATTATGTGTTAGAATACTTGGTACAGAGAAAAAGCTTAAAAAGTAATAGTGTTCTCACTGTCATTGTCATTTAATCTTCACAGTATGCCTGAGTAGTAGATATTATACTTTCTATTGAACAGATAAGAAAACTGAGGTGTAGAAAAGTTAATCATATTGCTCAAGGCCAAAGAACTAGTAAGCTATTGGAATTTACTCTCCCTTCAGCCATAAAGAGTCCTGATAAATAGAATGTCAGATTAACCATCTTTTAGTGTATTTAGTGACTACATGCTACCAGTGATTACAGGAATTTTTGTAAAGGAAGGATCTGAAGAAAAGATTTTTCTTTCCTCTGTGAACAATGCAGGAGCCTTATGGATTCCTTCCCTGAAGAAAAAGTAGACTTAAGCTTCAGTAGACTGAAGAAAAAGTAGACTGTGAAGTGACTTAAGTGACAGCCAATTTATTCATTAAGAAAACCTCACTCTCTAGAGGTAGAGTATACTGTGGCATCCAGACACGAGTTCTGCGGCCCTGAAGACCTTCCCCTTGCCAGTTTTTTAAACCTGCTCTTTCTTCAGCAGAAATGTAGACAGTAATAGTACATTACTCATGGGGTTTTGAGGATTAAATGAGGTAATCTGTGCACGGCTGTTAGCACTGTGCTTGGCACAAATTATGTGCGTAATGCGTATTACCTACCAGCACCTTAACTATTATTATCTAGGATGAAACTTAAAACATTATAAATGTATTACAACACTGAGAGATTTGGTTTAAATATCTCCTTTAGTTCTTATTTCTTAATATTGCATGTCTCTAGGTTAATTCAATAGATGTAATTTAAAAGTGATTTAATTACCAAAGTATTATGTTAGAGGTCAAGGTGTTTGAGCATCTGGCCAGCTCCAGAAACAGAATTTCTTGAAATGTGTGACATTTGATCGTTTCTTATTAGACCCAAAATAAAAGAGGCAATTCTAGAAAAATCAAGAAAATGTCTGCTTTTCTGAGATAACCCAATTTTATGGATTTGTATTAAAAAAAACTTTAACCGATGGCCTTTCCTTGACCTTGTCAGGCTCCAGTTTCAACATTACTGGTCTTCACTCTGCCTGTGACTGCATGGGATGAATTGCTAGTAAACTGAGCGTGAATGAACGCATCACCTTGTAATACGACTTCAGTGCCAGGTGTGCATGAAATCTGCAATTAGCACCAGTTGGTTATTCTAGATTTAACATTATGAATTTCTTAATGCAAAGGCATTCACTTTCATTTAATTGCTCAATAAAAATTAGCACCTCCATACAAACTACTGGGAAACTCTCAAATGCTAATCTACTACAGAGGCTAAACTTTCCTTTAATCAGTTCTGACCATCATCCTGTACCAAACAACTTCTCAAATTTCAAAGCCTTGAAGACTTGTTGTGTTGCTAATGATTGTATTTGTGCGGGTGTTTCCTTTAATATTTTGTCATTTCCCAAATCCACCTCTGTAAGTGCAAATATTTATATTCCCTCGTTATTTTCCAAAGCATAAAAGAAGCTACAAAACTGCTATTCTCTGGTGCATTTGAGATCTTTTTCCCTGGCCCATGTCATCAGTTTGGCTCAAATAAACTCCTTTAAAAAAAAAAAAAAGCTAGAGCTTTTTTTTTTAAGATTTTATTTATTTATTTTTAGAGAGGGAAGGGAGGGAGATAGAGAGACAGAGAGAAACATCAATGTGCGGTTGCTGGGGGTCATGGCCTGCAACCCAGGCATGTACCCTGGCTGGGAATCGAACCTGCAACACTTTGGTTCGCAGCCCGCACTCAATCCACTGAGCTACGCCAGCCAGGGCTCAAATAAACTCTTATAAAAGTTTTTTAGATAAATAAATATAATATATATACCAACCATAACATAAAGGTCAGCGATGGAGGTGATAAGCATTTCGACAGAGGAACATATTGGGCAGTAAAGTGTCTCTCTACATTTTACCTGAAGTGATGTAATATTGCCACTTGTTACACTGTGAAAGTTTCGATATATATATAGTAAGCCACAGAGCAACTACAAAATAAGAGAGCTGTATCCAAAAAACAGTATATACATTAAAATTTAATATTAAGAAATATTGAAACAATTCAAAATAAGGTAGGAAAGTAAGAATAAAAAATAAGAAAAATCAGTTTACAAATAATAAAATAATAGGCCTAAATTCAACCATATAAATAATTGCATTAAATGTAAAACATCTAAACAAAGCAATTAAGAGATTATCAAATTGGAATTTTTTTAAAAGGCCTAACTTTGTGTTGTCTACAAGTAAATCATTTTAAATATAACAACATAGGAAGGTGAATAAAAAGGTGAGAAAAGATACATCAGAAGAGCTAATCAAATGAAAGCTGGAGTGTCTATATTAACATGAGACAAAATAGATTTCAGAACAAGGAAACTGCAAGCGACAAGGAAAAATAGTACATAATGATAAAATGAGTCCATTCATCCAAAACATATCATTCTAGCCCTCACTGGTGTGGGCGGAGAGTTCCATTTCCACAGCAGTGAGTGTGTGTTACATGTCAACATCCGGAACCCTATGAATGAGTGATGTCCACAATGTCCTGTCCTCCCCAGCCCTGCTCAGCTCCTGCAGACTCGTGCCTATGGCTTCTTTATGGAGTCAGTCCTTCTCATATTTGGTCTCCCTCTTTTCCTGCTGCATTCTATTTTTCCCATCACTGTTGTCTTTTCCACAGGAGCTTTGTAGGATGTGCCTAAAGTAAGATAGCTTCAGTTTTGGCATTTTTGCTTCCATCAATGTTTTAGGCATAATTTGCTCTTAGACTCACTTTTTTCATCTTTCTGGCAATCCTGGTTATTCATAGAGCTCTCCTCCAACACTGTATTTCAGGCAAATCAACTATTTTCCTATCAGCCTTCTTCGCTGTCCAACTTTTGCGTCTGTACATAGTAATTGGGAATACCAGAGTGTGGATGATGCTAGCTTTGGTCTCTAATAACACATCTTTGCTCTTGGTGATGTTTCTTAATTCTTCTGTTGCCATCACAGATTTTCAAAGTTTGATTTTTAAAAAACATCTTCACGAGGTATTGCTCTTTTTTGCTGCAAGAATACTCTGTGCATAGTTCTACCATGGCTGTTGGCACACTGTTCTGATCTTCGGTTCACTAATCTGCTCCATTCCTCCCCAATTAAATCATAAGTCCCAGGAGGTCAAGGACTGGCTCATAGTCATCACAGTATTTCCAGTGCCTAGCAGAGTTCTTCACGGTAGTTAATGCTCAATAAGTATTTCTTGAATGAATTGAACCAGTGATAAATATATATTCAGTATTAGATATCTTAGTGTCCAGTTTGACCTGAGGGTAAATCACCAAGTGAACAAATAAATCATGCATTTCCAAAACAGTGCTGCATAGGACTGTTACAGTAATGTTATAATAACAAAGCCCTGGACCTGCCCTGTGCTTGCAAACTCCTCATTCACCTGCCCTCTCACCTTTCCTCTTTCCATTCTCGAGCCCATATTAGATGCTTCTAGGGGGCAGTTTTCCATCCCTTCCTCTCTACTGTCTGTCCAGAGCTTTGTAAAGAGCATGGTAGAACCTTTCATTCGAAGCTAAGTTTAAGTCTGACAGCCTCCTGGAGCAAATGCCTAAGCCCCCTCCTCATCAAAGCCAGGGTGACAGATGAGCCTGGGTGAGAACTTTAGCTCAGGGGGAGGGGAGGGAATACATCAGCTGTCAAAATGTCAAGCCTGCTGACTTCTTAGGAAAGAAAGAGAAGATGCTTATATTACTAGACAGGAGGGCTTTGGTTTACATTTGCTAGCATTTGTACTAAATAGGGAAAATGTCAGATGAATCCCACATGCAGGTTTCTTGTCATCTTGGTGGTTTTCTGAGTGTGAAATTAAACCTCCTGAATATTCTGGACATGGGAGCTCATTTTCAGTTTTCAACAAATCCATTCAACTTGTAAAACAGTATAGCTAGGCAAATAAAATACATAACTTAATTTTAAAGTATAATTTTTTTAGCCCAGATAATTAGGTTGTAAACTCCTTGAGAGCAGATACCTTCTTTTTATAATTCTTAGGTGAATCGAACTATATTAAAGATATACAGTTTTTAAAAAATAACTTTTTGGATGATATACACTCCTCTCTTCACACTGGTCCCTGACATAAAGGCATATTAGATAAGTCAGGTAGATTTCTTACTGTTATTTACGAGGCTGCTTGACTGGCAGTGTAGGGGTCTAGAAACTACACAAATTTTAAGTTCACTGCATCTCCTTTGTTGTGGAGGTAGGGCTCTTAGGGAAGAGGAAGGAAAGAAGGGTTTGTGAATTCTCATCTTGCCTGTTTATTCACAGAATCACATCCTCACAGACTTTCTTTGATTGGAAATGATTTACAAAACCAACCCATGTGGGCTTCTATCAAACAAGGATTCAATTTGGAACTTTGTCAAAATGCAGCTCTTACTACATGGCATGCATCTGGGGCATTTCACTGTCCTCTTTACATAGTTTGGGACTTTATAAATAATGACTCTAGTTTTGTCAGACTTTTTAAGTCTCTCTTTTTTATTATGAAAATTTTCACTCTGAACCTGGAAAAGGTCAAGCACCTGGCTCTATAACTCTTATTCACAAAGGTAAAGTGTCTTTCAAAGTGAAACTCTGAGAAATTTAAAAAATAAGCAGCAATTTAAATGCAAATCTAGGTTCTTTCTTGTTCTGCATAGATGCAGAGGATCATTCTGGTACTGCCTATAAGGCACTTTGTGAGAAGGAGAGGGAAGCAGTTGGTAAATCTCGCCTATGAAATAATTCTTAAATGCCTTGAGTTTGGTTTTGCATAAGCATCTGAAAATTTCTGACCATGTGAAGAATTTGTAGCTCCGTCAAGCTAAAGTATAGTTTATTTCCTTAGATGGATTGTATTTCTATAGTGAATCTAGAACCATTGATTGTCTTTGGATTTTTTTTATTTCCTAGTATATTCCAAATGAAGAAACTGAGGGAGGAAAAGCAACCAGCCAGAAGAAAATAATACCTAACTTTTGAGGCAGAGTTATAAAAGGGTGGATCAAGTTTCTTCCTGTCTGTGGGGATGATCAATGACTTGTGGAGCTTCACTTCCTAGTGGTTTTATTTGATCCTATGTGATGCTTGGGAACAGCCATATGGGGCTCTCTGTGTAGATAACTCAAGGTAATTATTTGTTTTAAAAACATAAAAACAGAACAGCACAGGAATCAATTCTTTGTTGGAATGAATCAAAAGAAAGGTTGAGAGAGAAATAGAGTTTATACCTAAAGGAGAAAGAAGGCTTATATAATATGTTACCAAATTTGAGAATATCTTTTTGAGTGTATAAAAGACCACACACAATAGCCCTGGTGCAGAGAACACTGGCTAGAGAATGTCCACTACAACATGTTTCTCAATCTTCTTGGCTTCATTCTCCACTGACAAGTAGGTTTACTGTCTGCAGGACTGAAACTAAAAAAAAGGGGTATGAATAGGAGTTGTACTCCAATTTATATGTCTATATGAAAAGCAGCCTTGCGTGCAATTTGATTTCAGATGGTGCTTCATTTACTACAAGATTCTTCCCCTAGATCTATGGATGTGTGCAAGTGTTTATGTGACTTTTTAAAAAATTTCTTCTCCATTCTGCTACTCTTTAGCAGATCAGTCCACATTTCACATCTGCATTCATTCAATTATTCATTCGTGTATTCATCAAATATTTATTCAACATCTATGGATGAGGCACTGAGATGGGTGTTGAGGATACAGTGTTGAGCTAAAGCAGAAATGAGCTGCTCCCCCGCCAGCTGTGAAGTGACAGTCCTGGATGAGAAAGACACTGTTCAAATGTTCACACAAATAAATGTAAAGTTACAAATATAATAAGTGCTAACAGATTATTTAATTGAAGACATTAATGTAGTCAAGGATGTCAGGGAAAGCTTCTCCAAGGAAGATATAACTGAGATGCTAAGTAAAGAAGCATAAATGTGGAAAAATAAGCAAGTGTGAAACCAGGAGGAATTAGAGGAGAAGTGTTAAAGGCAGAGAAAAGGCAGAGTGCAAAGACTCAAGCAGGGCTCCTTTACTTACTCAACAGTTGTTGAATGCTGAGCTTGTGTAGACAGAGAGAGAGTGGGAGACAGAGAGAGAGAAGTTCCTGTCTTTACAGAGCTTGTATTCTAGTGAAAAGCAGTCAATAAAAAAATTAATAAATGAGATTTTTTAAGCCTGTCACAGAGTATAGATGAGTACAGTGCCTCTGACAGAAGTCCAGCATGGCTGGAGGGCAGGGATCGAACAGCACATGATTAGACCCCAGACTGGAGAGGCATACAAGAACCCGGCTAGGTAAGACCTACGGGTCATGCTGAGTTTGCCATCCAAGCTATTAATCAGGGTATTGGCAAGATATTTGTGCTTTGCAAAGGTATGTCTGCTGCAATGTGATGATCAAAATGGAGAAGAACAAGAGTGGATGCAGAGAAGCCAGTTGAAATGCTAGTGCAGTAATCCAGGTGATGGTAGCTTTGACCAGGCAGCAGTGGGACAGCAGAAAAGTGGCAGGAGGAAAGGAGTTCAGGAAGTCATATCAGAGAGTAGTGGTGAGATAAATCTGAGAGCAGATGGGTAAAGAAAAAGGAAGTGTCAGGGGCAATGTTAGGTTTCTGACTTGAACAATGGATAGATGGTGGGGTTATGGAAAACTGGAACATGACTGGAGTTCCCTGTCATCAAAAAACATTGTGAAAGTGTAGTCTGTACTTACTGCCTCCACTTCCTTGCTCCCCATTCACTTTTCAATGCACTAGTGTATAAATTCTAGACATACTTGCTTTTCTGTGATGGCCCTTTCACACTTCCCAAGAATCTCTTTATCACCCAATTTGTCTTTTTTTACAGTCCTCATGGCCTTTGATTATTCTACAGCACACAAAACAATAGACCTCATTTCTCTCTCTCTCTCTCTCTCTTTCATTATACATAAAATTATGTTTTACTGTCCAGGTCCCCTCCTACATTATCATTCTTTTCCAACTTTTCTCTTTGCTGTGCCCTTTTCTTCTTCTTTTTTCACACTTTTTCAGTAATTGAAAATATTCTCTTACACCCCTAACCATCTCTCCAGCTGTGGCCTTACTCCCCAACCCAAGTCCCATTGCCTGTTACCTAGTAACAATTTTCCTGTGACTGCCATCTTTACCTGTCAAAATTTATTTGGTAAAACTAAACTCTAGTTAAGACCTAGTAAATCCACTCTGCCTCATGTTTCTATTCACTGTGCTGTTGATTACCCAGGTTTTAAAGCCAATAATTGTCTTTGAATTCTCCTCCAACTATAGACCTAATTGGCTGGAGTCCTATTGATCCTTCCTTCAAAATGTGTTTTGCATGCATGCCTTTATTCCTCCTTACATAAACAAAGTCCCTTTATTCTCTCATTCTCACACATTGGGTATAACAATAGTTTCCTAACCAACCTTGCAACTACTCTGGTTTTTTTTTTCAAAATGCCATCCTGAAATCACTTGCACAAGAATTACCTGGGAAGGTTTTTTTTTTTAAATATGTTGATTTATCGACTTGTATTTAATCAGAATCTTTTCCTATAAGGCCTGGATATTTAACAAACATCCTAGGTAGATCTGTCATACATAAATTTTGAGATAAACTGCTTGAATCTCTCTTCATCCCTCTTTTCTTCTATGTGCCACTTCCTAATAAATAGTTCTGAAATATGACCTTGATCATGGAACTTCCCTACAGCCCTCAGCGGCTGTCCCTTAACCAAGCAAATAAAGTTTCCCAAGATTGGACATCATTATCCTCCAATATGTGTTGTCCAGATATATTTCCAGCCTAATCTTTACCTCCCACTTTCACCCTGTGTTACAACTGAGCTGTACTACTTGCCACCCCTAAAATGTACCTATCAGACCTTCACGTCTCTGTCTCTTGGCCTAACCCTTTGAAACATCCAAGAAAACTCTCTCCCCTTTCATTTTCATCTGTCAAACTCCTATAATCTCTCCAGTGACCCGCCTCCCTGGGAAAAACCTTCTCTCATTCCTTTCTCATTTTTCCTTCCAATCCTTGTCCTCCAGGCTAGAAGCGACCTATCCAGTCTCTGAAGTCTTTCAGCAGGTTCTACCTTTTACTACTTACTTATCACATAGTTGCACACATGCATTACTTTCTTCTTTTTTTTCTTTTACTTACAAATATCATGGAGAGAGGAGGTATATTTTATGAAAAGACAGATTTATGGAATAGAAATAAAGTTGGCATGGGTTCAAAATCCATCTAGTAAGCGTCCTTTAACAAGTTATTTAACTTTTCTGAGTTTTGTCTTTATTTATTAAGTGGGATAATGTCACTTACATGATAGGATTTTGTATATCCTAAAGTTGTATGAGTTGAGCGTCTTGTCAAAACTCAATCCACATGAAATTGCCTATATTCAATTATTTTCACCTACAGAAAGTGGAAATTTTACTTTACCTATTGGTTCTCTGTATTTTAATACACTTTGCTTTAAAATATTGTGTTCCATACTATGCTTTGCATCCACCTCACACATCAGCCCTTTGCCCATTAAAAATATGTACATTTATAAATTATATGAATATAAAAATGTTATCACTGTCATCCTAAAGAGATAATTAGGGAGAACTGCACAAGTACCAAGTAGGCAAACCATTAATCTACCTCAGTGCCTGCTCTTGCCTGTTCCTTTTCAAAGCAGGTGAACAAACAGAAATTTTAATAGTAAGCTAAAGCAGCTCTTTTCTAATGAGAGAGTTCAGTTAAATAAAGGTCAGCAAGAAAACTAACAGTACTCATTGTCTCTTGTTTATGGTCCATCTGGGCATCACACGGACTTGTTCTAATTTCTCTCCTGAGCATTACCTTATCCTGAGTTTGTCTAAATTACATTACACCCCTTCTTGGCTGGGATTCCTTGTCATTAATCAGAACGGCAATGGTAGTTTCAACTGCACCCTCTAAGAAAAGCATGCACATTTTGTCTCTTCAGCTATCTTTCTGTACCCCTGCAATATTATGAAAAATTCTCTTGACCGATTAATCCAAAGGAAACTCAGCTTGAGAAGGTCACTGTTATTTGGTTATAAAAGTAAATGAGCTGGGAAGGAGTTGATGTTGCTTTTATGTTCTTACTAAGTGTTAAGTCTTCAGACTTATCAGTCCAAAGAGAGATTCTTTGTGGAATGTTCCCTTTGTTAAAAAAAAAAAATAAGTTGTGCCAACAATGCATTATGCTAAAGGAGGTTCTCAAGGAGATTACAAATTACTCAGGAATTATATCAAGTCCCAGGAGTTAAGAGTGAGATAAATGCCATAAGAAAGGTACACAGTGCTTTGGGTATTTTAATGGATAGAGAAAAATTTCAGATAGAAAAGGACAAATCTCCAAGAAGCAGCAGTATTAACAAGGTTACAATCTCTCCTCCCCACCCCTCTCCTCCTTCTCCTCTTCCTCTTTTGTCTTCTCTCTCTCTCTCTCTCTCTCTCTCTCTCCACTTGTGTGGCAGTTACATTACATTCAGTAAGTTGATTGACATCTTTGTGCCTCAGTTTCCTTATCCATAAAATGGGGCTATAATACTTGCTACCCAGAGGTTCTGTGTATGCCAGGTGGCTAGCATAGATACTGCAGCATGCAGTAGCCTCTCAAGGACTGGCACCAGTTGTTATTGATGTGGGTAATCCTATAAAATGTTACAGAGAATTCAAAGAGGAAGGACTTTAGATTTTGTGCTTTAGGATTTTACCGATTCAATGGTGAAATGGGAGATCATTTTCCAAAACAAGGTTAAACATCAAAATTAGTTTCAATGGCATTAAAGGACTGAGCAGATGGTGAGGAAGCAGGCCATCCTTTCAAGGAATTATCTTTCCTCCAAAGGAAAGCAAGAGTGAGGGCAGTTGACAAAGAGCCAGTAGTGATGCAGGAGTTATAGACTGGCTGTGAGGGCCTTTGGGTAGTTGATGAAACAGTATCTTACTTTATTTTGTATGTTACACATGAATTTCATCACCTATGAGTTCCACAACTCTGTGCAGTGGGCATCCTCACCCCCCTTTCTATATAGGGAAGCTGGAGTCCAAAGACATTGAAAGTACCTGCTCCAAGTCCTACAGCCAGTAATAGCAGACTCAGCCTTCCAGCTGGCTCCTCTGACTTTAAACCCCAGGCCATGCTGCCTCATGTAACTAGGAACCATTCACCTCTGCCTCTGGATTCTGCTTCACCAAGACATGGATATTCCCAGAGATAATACCTGTTGAATTTGTGATATGGTCACTGTTAACAAGACTTTTTAAAATGTCTACAAGGATACACACCATCTATTGAGGACTTTGTACATGACAGGAACTTTACACAACAATATGGGTGGTAGCTCCTGAGCCCTTAGTAGGTGCAAGGTATTGTGCTAAGCATTTGATGTGCATTCTTTCATTTATAGCTCAGAACAGCCCCAGGAAATCAGTGCTTGTATTATTCCCATTTTACACTTTAGAAAACTGAGGCTCAGAGTGACCAGCTTGCCCAAAGAAAGTTATACAACTTGTAGGTATGGTTCAAGCTGGAGCCAGCCTAACTCCCAATTTTTCAAGCATTGTCTTTGACACCTGCTGGCCATTTGACACCTTTTCTGCCCACATGCCAATGTGCACAGGCCTCAGGTGTACAGGGCTGGACTGTGAGGCCTGCCCAGAGCTCCAGGGAACAGAGGAGAGCATAGGAATCATGCACAAAGGTCTTAGAGGCAGGTGACCCAGGCAATCTGCTTTCATGTGGATTAACATCTATCTCTGCTCTCTCCTTTCTCACTAAGTAAACCCCTAACATGTGGTGCTGGCCCTCATCCAGATGCTGACCAAGGTTTACAGGTACAGTTCTCCATGGTAACTATGAAATAATGATTCAACAGTACTCCTGTCACAAGCTTCCACACTGAGAAGTTGTGAAAAAGAAAGAAGAGTTAGGCAAGTAAGCAGAATGTTTTGTTGACAACTTTCACATTTTTCCCTTAACATAAGGAAAATTGTTTTTCTATTTCTCTGCAGTTTTATTTTTTAACAACAACACTAAAAAACCGATTCTATTCTTCTGTCACTAATTTCTAAGATAATTCTGGTTGCTAACCCCTTTCAGATAAAATATAAATTATGTCCCAGTTCCCTTCACTTAACATTTTCCATAACTCAGTGCATATCAGTGGCATCATACGAGTTATCTCCTTCCCATCCCATTTCCCCAAAATCAACCTTGGCCTCATCAACACAGCATATGGGCTACTTCCCTAGAAAATCCCCTATCCCCTGTCTAGGTAGAATTTGGACCAGAGGCCCTTCCATTTACACAAGTTTCATAGTGTTTTTAGTAACTGTTTTAACTCAAACAAACATAATTATTTTTGCTCTTGCTTTTCTTTAAATTGTAGATATTCAAATATTCTATTACCCTGAAATTAAGATTTAAAATGTGTACTCAAAAGAAATGACTTAATCCATTACACATTTTAAGCCTCAATAGTCTACTAGATTTGTGAATAAATACCACAGTGAATTCTGACTGCACTCCTAGTGGTGCTTAGATTTCTCTCTTCTTTGCTAGGTATGCAGAGTTTGATGTTATCCACATCGCAAAGGAATAGTAAGAGCTAAGGGGTTCTTACTGGTCATTCTTCATAAAGATAAGCAAAAAAGCAATTGCTCTGAGCCAAAGCGTTATCTTGCCTGGATTTTTATCACTGCTTGTCAACAAGCTTCCCCTAAAATGGTATTGAATTAATTTATATTCACAAAGGGAAATCAATTTCAATAAAACATTAACATGAAGTTCAAACAGAGCCTTCACCTGAAAACTTGAACTTCCAAATTGTTGCTCATCTAAGGCCAGTTAAGATTTATGACAGATATACAAAATGTGAGGAAGGAAACAGACTTCCTCTATTAGCCTACCTAAGTGCCATCTGGCACCATGCTAGAAGAAAGAAACAAAAAAAAATCTGGTTTGGAGCTAGTCTTGGTCTGGATGTTTTTCATAAGATTTGATGGAAAAAAAAACACTATGAAACACAAAATAGATTTTGGCCTGTTTAAAGCAAAATCAGAAAACAGATGCATGGACAAGACATTTGGATGCAAGAAATGATTGGGAATATGCCTGAGACAGAAAGGGACAGTTTGTGGTTGAACACAAGAATGTCACCCAACATCAGGCATTCTCAGGTCAGCTCCAGAGATTCTATTTTTTTTTTGCACAACCAATTATTTTATATATAAAAAACTCTTAAAAGTTCATGACTAATTATTATGAAAAACATTTCATCTAGTAGTAATTTCTAAGGCAGCACCTGGGGTTTCCATAAAAACAAAACAGTGTTTCAGAAGAAAGGCCATCAATAAGAGGACCAGAATCCTCTATTTACAAGGGTGGTGGTTTTCCCTGTTCATAACTTGGGTTCAAATTACCTTTCATTTGAATCTCTTGTTCATTCCACTCCAGAGATACATGTGGGGAGGGAGGACTTTCAACTTCTTCATCTTCATTTTCATGTAGAAAGCTACAAATCGTGTTGGTGCTATAGGAGAAATCATTTTCTTTGATTTGCAGCCATTCCATATCACTTATGTTTTCTTTTCCTTCCTTCTCCTTCCTGATGAGTTCTTGTCATGCTGAGCTCCTTTGATGTATGACATTTAGATGTTAGCATTGTTTTATTACTGCCTTCTCCATCTACATGTTCAACAATTTCTTCAAATATAACACAGGTCCCAACAGTGCCTTCATACTCTCCAACAGAGACATAGCTGTCCACTTGCAGAATGGACCTCTCAGTGTCAGTTTCCAAAACCTTGTGTTTATTTTCACAATTTGAGAGAAAGTCTGAACCAATAATAATTCCTGATAATTCCACCAGAACCAACTGCTCTGCCTCTACGTCCTCCTCTTCCTTGTTCTCCTGACTCCGTTCCTCAGTGGCTGCCATGATCCTGCCCCTCCAGAATTCTTAGTGGTACTAGGGGATTGTTCCCATTGTTTTTCCCAAAAACAAAACCTTGAGAGAGTTAAGGTAGACAGAGAAGAGAGTGTAAATACTTGGAAGAAATCATTGAAAAGGAATATACCAGGGCTAAACTGTTTTTCAAAAATATTAAAATTAATCACTAACATTTCTCGATTATTTATGCATGAGTGAGGCACTATATGATGCCATCTTTTCCTGATAAATAACCTATGAGTAGGTTTTCTTATCATCTCTATTCTTCAGATAGTGAAGCTGAAGCACAGAGAGGTCCAGCAACTTGTTTAACATTACATAGTTAACAAGTATTAAAACTTTGTTTCAATCTCAGGCGATCCAGTTCTGATTCCAGAGTCTGTACTCTTAGTAACCACAGCCAAGAAATTCCAAAGCACTATGTTTTTCAAATAATAACTTTCAGAGCACATGCTTGTAGGTAAAATTGAATAACTTCAAATAAGGATTCAAACCTGAAATATTTATCAGAGTCAAATCCTGAAACTACAACTATTACCAAAACACCATGACTACTCCTTATCATTGTTTTAGAATAGACCTTCAAATGATAGTGAAATTTATAGCACACATAAACATTTATTTTTAAAGAAAAATAATCTTTCTCTTATCAGAATCATCTAGAACCATATTAGAAAAGACAATTCCTTCCTTTTTCTCTGATGCAGAATAAATACCCAATTGCAAATGAACTTAATTCAGTTCTTTTTAACAATTAGTTACTAGTTCCCTTTCAAGAGATAGCAGCTGTGCCGCTGATTTTTCATAAAGAACTCAGATTCACACTATTTCTATGGAATAAGTATATTTGACATTCAGAGCCATAGCCTAGTAAGATAATAAGATTGATTAAAAAAAAGATTAGAAGACATGTTCCTTTATCCTCAAATTTCCTGCAAACTAATATTGATTACTTTTCAAAAGAAAGTGCTGGTGGGATCCCCAAAGCATGCAGGTGTTGTGTGAAGGATGTGGGTCCCTTCCCTCTGCAACCCACTCTATCACGGGTATTAGTTGGCTAGAGAGGACCCCGTGAAGCTGTGGAACAAATCCTACCAGATCAGTTAGCTGATAAAAACATATGACCAAGGCCAAGATTCTTGTCATTTTAACTGAGATCTCTTAAAGACAGTGTTTTTAGGATGAAAAGGGAAATGATGTAAATGATGGACCAACAGGCCAGAGGAGCTGGCATGTTAGAGAAGTGTCCTCACACACTACAACTGAAAGCCCTCACACCACCTGTTCCTCAGATTGATTCTGCAGCTGGGGAATTATAAGAACTATGAGAGTAAAAAAAGGAATAAACAGAATATCTTACTACTTTTCAGGAATAAATGCTCTGCACTATCCACAAACCTTCCCCTAGCAAAGGGTCTTCTTCCCTAGTCCATCAACTCCCAATGTATGAACAGGGGGTGTGATTTAATCTAATGGGCTCCCATGGTATTAAGCACATGAGATTTTATATTTGGATTTGACCCCTGCTCTTCCAGTCCTAGCTGTGTCACCTTGTATAAATTATTTAATGTTTTCAGTATAAGTTTCTGCACAGTACTGGCCCTGCAAGTTTGCTGGGAGGTTGGAATGAAATGACACATAAGAATATGTGTGAGTATAATGGTGATCAGTTCAAACTAATGTTTATAAATGCATCAGTTGCATCTACTATGTTAACAAATCCCTATGCCATTACCCTTTATAGCTCCAAACAATTGCCATTGTATTATAGATGTTTGTATATGTGTGTTTGTTGACTCAGATAGATTGCAAGTGCCTTGCTTTTAATACTAACTATATCCAAAAAAAGATACAGTCTCTGATATCAAGATATTAACAATTAAATAATGAAACCTGTACCTGCTATGATATATTAAAAAGTAGAAAGTACTAAATTTCATACTAGACCCCAGTAGTGCTTTGGGACCACCAAGGAGGAAAGGCTAATTTTGACTGGGAGTTTGAAATAGCTGTGGTATACAGTGCCATAGCAGACAGGATAATTGTTCTGTGGCTTCAAAAATGTTTGAATAAGAATTAGAAATGAGAAGGAGAAAATAGATGTCTTAAAAAGTACAAATAGATACAACTTGGAGATTCATGGGATATGGAAAGCAAATAAGAGAGGCAAAAATGACAGAAACACAGAGTTTTAAGCCCAGAAACCTGGGAAGACTGTGATGGCTGGAGTTCAGAGGGGGATCACAGAGAAGCGAGAGTGCTGCTGGAAGAGCCTGAGCTCTGTTTGGAACATACTGAGTTTGAGGAGAAGGAAGGACATCCAGATGAAGGTGTCTCCTGCAATGTGTAACTTGCAACTCAGGAGAGAGAGAAAGATTTCAGAGCCATTTTCACAGATGTGATCATTTAACCTTAGGCACTCACTTTGGGGAGAGAACAAACAAAGAATTTAAGGACACTAGGATAAAATTCAGAGAGATATAATTTTGAAGGAATTTTGGGGGACCTTGCAAAGAAACCAAAATGCATACTCACAGAGGCCAAGGGAAGAGAGAATTTCACACAGGAGATGGTAATCAGATTGCTAGGTCCTGCAGACAGCCAGCGGATGATGAAGAGAGAGGGGCTTTGCTGGCCACATGGTGACTTCAAAGAAAGCTATTTCAGAACTGGCCAGAAGCAGGACAAGTAGGAGGAAAGACAATGCTTGCAATCATAGCTTGAGGGACAATGAAAGGTGTTTTATTAAGATAACAGACGGCTGAGCACATTTGTAGATTGACGAGGAGCCAGTAAAATGGATTAAAACTGAAGAATAAACAAAGATTAATTACTACTTCAAGACCCTGGAGCACTGATTACCAAGCCTTTCTGAACATTAGACTCAGCTAGGACCCTTACAATGTGCTAATGACTATCCCTGATTTGCAGAGATCCTAGCTGAATTGTTTTGGGAAGGGAGGGCACCTGTATTATTCATAAGTTCTCCCAGGCGATTCTACTGTGCATCCACGTATGAGAACCACTGATCCAGAAGAACTGGGCATTGTATTAAGGCCCCAGTAGAGGGTTGCTTTTGGGTGAGAAAGGCTCTTCTTCTAGGATGGGAAAGGATGAGTTGAGTAGACATATTTTGAAGGAAGAACATTGAAAGAACTCATGACAGATGTTTTTTCTGAGGAACTAGAAAGTCAGATGCTAAGAGTAAGGGGGCAGGAATAAAGGTGAGTCATGGAAAAAAAAAATAAAACTTAAAATGTCCCAAGTGACTACCAGGATCCCACCAGGGATAAACAAAGTAATTGCCCATTTATGGCCTCATTTTCTCTCTGCTTATTGGTTCACCACCCCCGACACAGAAAAAAACACTACTGTCTTTTTTGTTCCTCTTAGAAAAAAGGAGAAAAAAAGAAAATTTATAAACAGGGAAGACTTTAAGCAAGAGTATCAAGAGAGAAAGTCTAAGTTGCAGACTCAGACCTCTGTGAAATCACTTAGAACTTGTCCATGAAGGCATCCTAGCAGACCACCTTACTGAACTCCTCCCATTTAAATAATAAGTAAGCAGAGGTTCAGAGAGATTCTGCGATTCGACCATATTAAATAGCAAGTGAGCACCAGCAAGACACCCTGAAATTCGGTCTCCTGATTCCCCACACCGGTGCTTGCCGATCCTGAACACACCCTGCCCTGAGACATCTGTGGTTGAGATTCTCAGGGAATGAAATGGCTGAAGCTCCTCCATGAGGATTAATAAGTAAATCCGTAGATTGCTTTTAGCTTGTTTCAAGAGAGGAAAAAATGTTCAATGTCTTCTTTATTGCTGTTATTATGTTAACCAGATTGAATTGTTGCATCTCTTTAGAGCTTCTTACTACTAGTGTGAAGTTTCTCATTTTACCCAAGCCAATCTTAAATTGCTCATAGAATACACAGATAACTACAAGAATTCAATTGCTACTTTTAGTGCATTGTTTACAGTACAATCAAAGGGAAATAGAAAAACTTGCTAGTCTAGAGAAGCAGCAAGGTAGAACCTGCAAAACTGTAAAAAGACATATTTCAGGTAATTAAGAAGGGGCAGTATACATGATGTTTTACCGAGTTGTGCACTTTAAACCTGTATGGTTTTCTGAACCACCATCACCTCAGTCAGTTTGATTTAAAAGAGAAGGCGCACTGTGTGTTGACTAGATCCGTGGCTCTTATGCGCGGTGTGCCCACAGTACATGTACAGGGGCTTTGACCCTCTGGGCCAGGGTTTTTTCACATGTAAAGCAAGATGAATGCTCTAGATCACCTTTCAGGTCCTTTCTATTCCTGCCAGCTTTCAGATTTTTGCCATCATCCTCCACAATGTGTTCTGAAGGAGTTTTAATCAAACTACATAGACTATCTTGTGGATCATTATTTCCAGTTTTTTTAAAGTATAAATAAATGGATGTCTCAACTTGTCAGCTTTCTTATCTGTAAAGGAGAGGAGTACTGGAGTAAATATTCTCCCCTCTGAGCCCTGCGCTTCAATGGCCTTTTTGCTACCTTTGGATAGTTGTGCCAGGCACTAGGTTGGTTGCTATTTACCTTGCATGGTTGAATGCTCTGCCCCACCCCCTACACAGCCAGACAGTGCACTGACCAATGAGCACTGAGTCTTGGTACAAACGCCCCTGGGCACCTTTCTCTTTTCCTTCTTTTCTTTTATCCTATCCAAGTGTGCAGGACACGCCTGGATCATTTCAGGAGCCCTGTAGGCATGCTGAAAAGAACTGAGAGAGCAACAGCGCAGAAAGTGATGCGACAGGGTGACATACACTATAGGTAAGCCAGAATCTCCCAGACCACTGTGTTTATTTTGCCTTCATCTTCTGAATTGGTAAAGGAATGGGTGATGGTTGTTATGCAGAAATAAACTACAAATAAAGAGAACAGTACTGGTGTGGATGTTTCAGAAAATGGCTAGAAGATGAAAGACTAAAGAACCCAATGTTTCCTGACTTTGGAACTATCTGCATGGCTGCAAACTCAGGAGTAGAGGGAAGCGATCGCTTGTGGAAGTGGTTTCTTTCATAGGGAAGTGATTTCCTTCTCTCAGTTGGATTTCGGGCTGTTTCTTGATTCTAGTGTGTATTTTCTCGTATTTTAAAAGATGGCATAGTACTAATTCACAAGTCACAGGTTCCAACTCTGATATATTAGAGTTGTGTGTGGTTTTTCTCAGACTTTTTAATTCTCAGTATCTTCCTGTAAGCATTTTCTTCTCTTTGATCAATTTTCTGAAGGAAATTCTGTCTAGACAAGTAAACTGACTTGGAGAATGGATACAAATATTGAGATGACTCTAGAAAAAAGTATCTTAATTGACTAATTTAAGTGACAAGTGGTATTAATTACCACTTATATGTTTAGATCTATGATTCTGCATATATAGAAATCAACTTATACAAATTTATTTAACAGCAGTCTTATTTTACAGGAGATTCTCTTCCTCTGCATACTAGATCACAGTATTTTTAGTGATGAGAAAATATATACAAGTTCAAGCTGATAGACATTCATGGATCCCTAATATTCCAATATGCTCTGTTATATGTTACCACTTTGAAAATGATTATTAATAGGCTGACTAAAAAGTTACTTATAAAACATTTTATTTCAAAAATAAGCATAACTTTTATATTTTAAACAGTACAGATGCATTGTTAAGGCCATTTCCCTTCCCTGTATTTAATTTACTTTCCCTGCTTTAAAAAGACAAATATATATTATATTACATAGTATATTTATATATATGTAACATATATATAATTAGGTAAAAAAAAACTTGAAAGAAAGAAAGGAAGAAAAAGGGAAGAAGGAAGGAAGGAGATTTGGCGAGTAATTAGCTTATCTTAGATCACCAAACAAAATACTTCAAGTCTTCTCAAAATGCCTTGTACTATTTGGTTCAGATGTTTTCCTCTAAGGGCATAATTTACTAGCAATAGAGGGTGTCCAAGATAAGGCAAGGTGGGAACCCAAGTAACTGACAACCAGTCAGGAGTCCTTCGTCTGAGAACAGACAGAGACCACTTGGGTGGACATTTCTCACAACACAAATAAGTCAAAATTAAATGGAAGATATCTCCCCCACCCCCAGTGATATGACTACAATTCCTAACTTTACCCTGAGGGCTCTTCTTCAAAATCTGAGATTTCTGTTGTGGGTAAATGACTATACTGAGCCCCACAAACAGAGCTCAATCAACCAGTAAGTCAATCAGTAAAATCTAAGTATTTCAGATCTAAAGCCCAAGTTTTCTACCTCTAAGTGTATTGAGATATTGACTTTGCTCTCCAATGTGCCTTGAAAGAGCACAGCAGACTTCACTGACATATAACGGTAAAGATTTGAACATTAGCTGACATCTTTGAGCACTACGTGTCAGACATGTGCTAAGTGATTTCTGTCTTGTCTTTTAATGGAATCTTTGAAATAACTCTATGATGTAAGTGCTATTTCTATCCCCTGGTGAGGACACTGACTTGAGACTTGACTAAAGTTCTTTGCCCAAAATACCACAGCTAGTCAATAACAGAACCAGGATGCAAACCCAGCACTGCCTGACCTCAAAGCCTATGCTTTACCCACTACACTATCCCACCTCCATCAGGTACAACTTGCATTATTCTCCAGATGTTCCTGGACACTCGGAAGCCCACAACAGAATTGAGTTCTCTGAGGTTACAATATGCTGCATGTTCCTTCTGAATCCCCAGAAGTGCCAAGGATAATGCTGGGCAATAGTAGGTACTTGAAAAATACCTGTTGAATTTAATGTGTGAATGAAAACTCTGTGTTCTAGTGCTTTATCCTCTCCCTGTGCTATGAAACTGAGTATGAATCCATAAAATTTTTGTCACAAGGATAATGCTGTTTGAACAGGAACAAGATAGTATTATGAATAATAGATTTCAATCTATTAAGCACAGAGCTACAGCTACAGTTTAACAGGATAAGCAGGGATTATTATAAAATCTTAAGAGATTACTGTAAGTGGCACATGATCCCCTTCACTATCAATAAACACTAAACAATTCTGAGAAGTAGGCTTTCTTGTTTGTTTGTTTTAACGTTAAAGTTGTACAGAGTTGTGTAACTACACCAGAGTTTGGACAGCTGTGTTTTATCCTTGTTCCAAAACTAAATGGCTCTGAGACTCACAGCAAAAGGCTGATCCCTTCAGGCCTAAATCTCCTCATGGTTAAAAGTAGGGGACAATCAGATTAGATGGTGTAGAAGGTCCTTCCAACTTTAAAATCACATCATTCTTTAATATTGCTGCATCAGATTCCAGTGTTAGTGTAGCTGGAAATGCTCACTTTGTAATTTTTTTTTTACCTTTTGCAAATGGCATTTTATGGAAAAACTCAGTAGGGAAAGAAATACAGCAGCCTTTTAGCCACAGGCTGGGATGTAGCAACTATAGTGTGTATGTAAGGGGAGAGGAAATGCCATTATCTGCTTTGGTGCAGACAAGGTCAAATCTAAATAGTATCACCAAGACTTAGCATGCACAGAATTAGTGACAGTTCTTGTATAAATACAGAGTTTCTAGTAACATCATACACAGCACAATATTACATATTCATACCTGGGAAGTTCCAGTGCTGGCTTCTATGCCTACCTCTCTATTAATTAACTGTGTTATCTTAATTAACTAATGTGACTTTTCTGGATCTGGGTTACTCCATGCATAAGAAGAAAGAGCTGGATTTGGTATCACAGTGGAAGTGCGGGAACTTCAGAAAGAGTGCCCCCAGAGTCCTACAACAAAGGAGTGGAGGGCTGGGCACAGTGAAAGAGAGCATTAAAATTTAACAGTCGCAAATCTCTCCAAGCCTCCCTTGGGACTTTCTATCATAACAAGTAGATGTAGACACTTTGATTTTGGATCATTCAACTAGAAATCCATGTCTTAAAACTCCAAAATACATGGAAACAAAGGGTGCCAACCAGAAGACTGAGAAGACATCTACAAAGTACTTGTAAAACATTGAAATTTTGATTAGGATGGGCATCATGTGTCATAGAAGGATAGTGTTCTATGCATGAAGACAAGGCTGATTGGAACTAACTCTAACAGTTAAGAAACTCAGTACTAATGTAGGTATGAATACTAGAGTGCTGGAAACACTATAGATATGTATATATATCAGGTGGAAAAATCGGATCCAACCAGTAATTGCTACATTGTTGCTTTGTGTAAAGGGGAACAGTTGGAGAAATAGAAAGATAGGAATGAAGATTTATCAAGCGCCCACTTGGTACCATTCTAGATGCTTTACACGTGCTACCTCATTTAATCCTCATGTTAACCTTGATAAAAGGTAATTTATTCTAGTTTTATACTCAAGAAAACCAGAGCTAATTTAATAAACTTGCCCAACTCTTATATACACTCAATGGGTTATAAATTGATAAAAACTCTTTGAAGAGTAATTCATTAGAACCTATCAAACATTTTAAAGAATGAATTAATTGTTTCAGCAATTCTATTTGTAGCCAGGCATTCCTCAGAAAGACTTTTGTAAGTGTGCGAGGATATTAGGTGCAATTGTTTCATTACAACATTATTTATAATATTGAAAATTTGGAGACAACACAAAGTTTCTTCAGTAAAATAAACTATGATATATCTGTATTTTAGAATACCTCAAATGCAATAAAAAGATTGAAGTCCATGAAGTTAAACTCACTCCAAGGGATGTCTTAGAAATATTTTTGATTGTAGAGATTAAGATACAAAATATCATGTAGCTCTAGCCAGTGTGGCTCAGTTGGTGGGAGCATCATCTGTCTACCACCAAAAGGTTGCAGGTTCTATTCCAGCTCAGGGCACATACCTAGGCTACCAGTTTTAATCCTTGGTCATTGCATGTATGGGAGGCAATCAATTAATGTTTCCCTCTTACATCGATGTCTCTCTCTCTCTCCTCTACTTCCCTCTCCACCCTCCCTTCCTCTGTCTCTCAAGTCAATAAACATATTTATAAACATTAAAATATATATATTAGCTTTGGCTGGTGTAGCTCAGTGGATTGAGTCCAGGCCTGCAAACCAAAGGGTCGCCACTTCGATTCCCAGCCAGGGCACGTGCCTGGGTCGAGGGCCAGGTGCCCAGTAGGGGGCATGCAAGAGGCAACCACACATTAATGTTTCTCACCCTCTCTTCTTCTGGTCTCTTCTCTCTAAAAATAAATAAATAAAATCTTTAAATATATGTTCCATATGTAGCAAATTAACATTTTATTTATAAAATATACATATATCTATATGTACATAGTAAAAAGTCTGGAATAGCATGTGACAAGTGACTGATAGTAGTTGCCTCCAGAAAATGAAAGTGAGCAGTTGGGATGTAAGTGAACACTTTCTACTTTCTGCTCTTCTGTGTCATTCAAACTATTTTAAACAAATATGTGCTGTTTGTTAAAAAAAAAGATTACAAGTCATAATGAACCTGAAGTCACACAAGCAGCCACTGGCAGTCACAATGCAGAACAGTTTCTTCCAAAATGTGCCCCTAAGTTTACAGTTTGGGAGATCTCCCTCCTGAAATGCATTTACTCTCTCTAGCACAGAAAAAAATGCATTGTAGATTACCTAAGAGAAAACCCAAAAAGTTTCTAAGGAAAATCAATTAAAATATGGACAGAGGCCATGGCAGCAATCATAAGCACATTTTCCTGCCAAAGAATAAATACACACCTCTGGACAAGAAGATTTATACAAAACAGTGTTGCGTCACATCAGCTTGTTTTCCCCAGAGTGCAATTCTTCACAGCACTCCCAACCGTTCTATTAAATCACCCTGGCAGACGTGGTCAGGTACACATAACTATCACTGAGTACATCCCTCCAGTTATCAATTCATTTCCAACTCTGAATTGAAACCTCAGCATCTCTTCTGGCTCTTCTTAGAGGTCTGGTGCTGGGAATCAGGATTCTAAAAAAATCACATCCTCACAGTGTAAATCCCATGACGGATAGGAGAGTAGGATTCTCAGAAATACTATAATATTCAACAACACAGTTTATAACTATTAATGAGGTACAGAACTGTGAAACAAGGCATCAAGGACACAGTAGAACATAAATATAAGAAACTCAAAATTACTTTCAAAATCCCAAGAATATTTATTAAGAATAGACAAATTAAATAAAGTGAAAATATATTATCGCTTTAGAGTAGGGTGGCCTTTTACTGGCAGGGGAATATCATGCGACTAAACAGAAGCATCCAAAAGATGGTTGAACTAGACCCCCTTTAGGGTGTTTCTATCCCTAATGTGAATTTCCCCTAAAATATCCAAATAATAATTTGTGAAGTATTTCTAACAAAAATACTTAAACTTAATTTGCTAAGCCCTCTAGTGGTCTATAATCTTCTCAAAGTATAGTCTTAGTCCAAATATTTTTTTAGATTAGTAAAAAAAAAAAAGTGGGAACAATGCTTAAAAATATGCAGTTTACTGAAGATAGTAATTCTTTTTTTAAAGATTTTATTTATTTATTTTTAGAGAGGGAAATGGGGGAGAAAGAGAGAGCGAGAAACATCAATGTGTGGTTGCTAGGGGCTGTGGCCTGCAACCCGGGCATGTGCCCTGACTGGGAATCAAACCTGCAATGCTTTGGTTAGCCGCCCGCGCTGAATCCACTGAGCTATGCCAGCCAGGGCTTGAAGATAGTAATTCTTTATTAGCTACATGTAACTACAAGCTCAAATAAAAACCTAAGTCACATCTGGAAAGTTCAATGGTCTCAGCATTCAAATAGGCATCATCTGGCCACATCCCACAAACACACATGCACACTTGTATACACACACACACACACACACACACACACACCTACACCTACTTGGCAATTTTAGCTCAGAGAAAACTCATGTAGACTATAACATACAAGTGACTTAAAATTTTTCTCCCAAATCACATGGAAGCAGAAAGCCAGTCCATTTAGCTAGTAAAACTTGTCTTCTTTCAGAAAACCACTGTCTCCCTATTTTCTATTTTTAATCCAATGTCAGAAAGGAGAAAAGCATTGAGTAATTTTTTTTAAATCAGGCGAACAACAAAATCCATCCCCTTGCCTTACATTTAGATAAGTGTGTAAAAATCCTGAAAACTCCATATTTATGTTTCTCAGCTGGGGATATTTCAGCAAAAATCATTTTACTAAAGATATATTTAAATGCAAACTTTACAAAAGTGTTAAGCAGCCTTATGCTTTAAAATACATCCTCATATTCTACAGATTAACCACCTAGTGGCTCCAAAGGAACAATCACAGCAAGATACATTGCTGTTAGTATAATTGAGACATGTTCATTTAAAGATAAACATCCTACCATCTTGTAGCTCTAGGCACTGCAGATAAACAATAATGACTACTCACATGAATTAATAAGATGCTTTCGAACCTTTCAGTACTTAACAGAGGTAGTTAAATCATAACCCAACCAGCATGGCATGACTCTACTGAAGGTGGACTTGGCATATCCCCATTTGGGGTTTTCTTATTCCCATATTTATCCTTTCTAATATTTGACCAGAGTCAGAAAGGTTAATGTAAGTAATCAAAGCTTCTGAGTGTACATATATATAAAAATATAAACATGTGTCTACACATACACATCTATACATTTGTCATGTGCTGTTTTAGACAGGGAGTGATATGTTCTGTGAGAGGCATTATCAGGTGATTTCATCATTGTACAAACACCACAGAATGCAGTTACACGAATTTAGGTGGTATAGCCCACTACTGTAGCTATACGTGCTATACTTCATACCACTGGCAGTACAGTAGCTTTGTTTACACCAGTATCTCCACAAACAGGTGGGTGATGTATTGTGCTACAGCATTGCAATGGTATGACATGGCTGAGTGACAGAAATTTGTCAGCTCTTTGATATAGTCTTAGGGAACCACCATCACATATGCGGTCCATCGGTGACTGACATATCATTATGTGGCACAATGACTGTGTGTATGTTTGTGTGTGTGTCTAAGTAGCTCAGTTAAGGAAGGTATCATTTACCAGTCAATATCTTCTGCTTGAAATTTACCTGAGACCTAGAACATAAGGGGAAAATGTTCTGAGCAACCGATAGAAATATCTACAGTGAAGATTAATTAGACTACATATATAATATATCTAAATGGCTCATAGAAGATATTCAATAAATGATCACTGTATTATCATTATTGACTCCACATGGCTACACAAAGAACTCAAAATAACTTATCCTAGAAAACCTACTTAGATTACAAGCAACTATGAAATGGGGGAGACATTTTTTTCTATAACCAGGCCTACTTACAATAGCAATGAGTTAGATTTAGTATTCTGACAATGAGGGAGAAAATATAGAAAAGAAATTATAAAAGGCAGACATAATTCTAAAGAAAGAGAAATGTGAAGGAAGCCATTTGCAACAAGACAAATAGTTTAGAATATTTGAAGCAAGGGTGAGCATCATTTTTTTAAGATTTTATTTATTTATTTTTAGAGAGGGAAGGGAGGGAGAAAGAGAGAGAGAAACATCAATGTGCAGTTGCTGGGGGCCATGGTCTGCAACCCAGGAACGTGCCCTGACTGGGAATCAACCTGCAATGCTTTGGTTCGCAGCCCGCGCTCAATCCACTGAGCTACGCCAGCCAGGCTCATTTAATCTTTGCAAAGCACACACTTTGTGTTTTTAATGATGACACTGTTAAGAATAGCAGCTAGAGAGTCAGAAAGATATGAGTTCAAATCCCAGATCTACATCCTTGTGGTTTTGTGATCTTGGCTAAGTTACTTGCCTATTCCAATCCTTAACTTACTCCTCTCTTGGATGAGGATTGTATCTCTTCCATCACAAAAGTAGGTATAAATGAAATATTGGATGTAAACGGCTAATGCAGAGGACACCACATGCAATCTACTTATCAAATGGTAGCTGTATTATTATCACTATACTTTGCATAAGAAAATATGTAAATGTATAATACATTGTAAAAGATCCCTTTCAAATACCTTATAAAATATTTTTGTCATTTAAGGAGGTAATTTTCACTTACCTAGAAAACTAACATATGGAAAGCCTAATTCCCCACACAATTCTGCTATGAATATGAAGATTTGATTTATAATGTAATAATATTTAATCAGACAGAGATGTATGAGACAATATGTAATCAAAAGGCAGAAGAAACAAGTGTGTCTTTTTTCCCCTTTATCTGGGTCAAAGCAAGTTCACAAATTCCTCAGACTTAAAAGGCTGTTCAGTAATTGTTGAAACTGGACCAATCCCTATATTTCTGTAACTATACTAGCTTGGAACTATATTTTTGCTGTTTCTTTCATGATACTTCTTTGTTTATTTATTTGAAATTACAAATAAACTGTGAATACCTCCAAATATTCACTTACAAATGCCAGTGAAATCTTGAGCACCCACAATGTGAGAGGAAGAAATTCCTTTTATGAAAGAGTACAAACCCTTCTGATGACATTCATGCTACGATCCCAAGGATACTCAATTAGTTCAATAGGCAAAGTATTTTATAACTCTTAAGAGGAATGCTACCGGGCTCGTGTGGCCTGTGTACCAAAGAGTCACTGGATTGATTCCCAGTCAGAACACATGCCTGGGTTGCAGGCCTGGTCCCCAGTAGGTAATGCATGAGAGGCAACCACACATTGATGTTTCTCTTCCTCTCTCTCTCCTTCCCTTCCCCCTCTCTAGAAATAAATAAATAAAATCTTTTTAGAAAAGGAGAAATGCCCAAAAAATGGGAGGGGTGAGTGGGGGGAGAAGTACAGAATAACCAGGGCTTCTTCCGTGTTTGAAAGACACTCAAAGAATAACTATTGAATAAATACATTTACCATAACTGGAATTTACAGCAATATCTTTAAGATAATACATAGACAGATTGATAAATAGATGATAGATAAAATTAGAATTGATTCTCTCTATCATTCAGAACTCTGGATCCAAGTGAATATGAAATGAATTGGCTTACTAGGTAAAAACGTCAAAAGCTGAGTAGCTTTGGCATAGCTAGATCCAAATGCTCAAAAATATCCTATCTTCACTTCTTGGCTCCTTTTCTTTTGGATTGGCTACATCTTCCAGAAAATTCTCTCCATGTGTTAAGAATAGATAGCCACCAGCAACTCTAGATCTACATGAACATTGCCCTCAGAAAGACATAGAGGATCTCTCTTCAAGCATCCAAATAATTTTCTCAAAAAGGACTCCACAAGACATTAATTGGGTTTGATTTGCCCTGGACCAGTCCTGGTGACCAATCATAATATTTAGAAGGACAAGGCATTCTAATTTGCCATCTTGATTCATTTTGGCAAGACGTGTAACCACATCTGTGGCAGTGGGAGGAGAAACAGTGCCATCAGATTGATGGTTTAACCAAAATCATGGCAGGAGAAAGTGACAAATTCTAAAAGGAAGGGATATAGGAGAAATAAAATAATAGATGTAAACTACAGTACTTTAATTATTGTTATACCCTCTGTCAGTTTCCTCCTTGAGCTTCCAAAATATTGTACATAGTTGCTTAAATACATCAGAATTGAAGCTTTATCAGTGTAGCAGAAATATTTTTCTCACAATGTGAAGCATTGAACATTACAGGAACTCACTAATCTAAAGGAATAACTTATACAAAAATCTTTGTAAAATGTAAAAAATTATACAAATATAAATATTTCAGGGGGATAAATTTGTCTTTGACCTTCTGAGAGAGTTAAAAAAAATCAGAACTGCTGTCTCAAAATTCAGTGACTCAGAACTGCTTCAGGCAATGGCTTCTGCATCTGTTTTCTTCAACTCACATCTTTTTATTGAATGTTTTTTATCCTGATCCACATCATAGAGGTGCTAAGATCAAATTTAAAAATTACATTATTACCTGTAAGTATAACTCCTATTGTACCTTTGTAATAACATTTCCCTGTTCCTGGCATTGAGCAAAGTAGCCGGAATGCAGCCACATCTGCTTCCTTTTTGTTAGTTATCACATCTAATCTGGTCCACAAGGGCACTTTCTTCTATACACGATGTTTCCCTTAATACTCAGAAGGAATTAGTGTGTGTTCAACACTCTCAATATATTTCCAGTCCCTTACAAGTCTATTCACTATCTTGAAAGTTCAGTCTCTCACCTAGTTTTCTATAATTTCATGTCTAAGCTTGTCTCTTAAGGTTTTCTGGTTTTCATGTAATTACAATTATGTTAAAAAGACAAATTATAGCCCTCTAAAACAGAACCATGTTTTACATATTACTTTTTAATTACTCACCATGCCCTGCCACCACAAAAAGAAATGCCTCTAATAGTGAATTTTTATTGTCTGACAAAGGAAAAGTGTGGAGAAAATGTGAAAATATTTCAGTAATGATAAGACCAGAAAATCAAGTCTCATTAAAATGAATACTAGCACAATAGAATTTCACTATAATTAAAATATTCCCAAACTCTCTCTGCAAAGTGACCAGTAGTAATGATGCCTTTTGATCTTGCTAAAATAAAAGTTTCCTTTGTTGATAATTCCATAACAAAGGCTTTATCCCTCAGTCTTTGCCCACTTAATTGTCAATAGCTATTGTGGAGGGGGAAGCCTGAACACTTGATTCAGGAATAAAGAGCAAGTGGAACAAGGAGCAGAACCACCAGCTACAACAGCGAAAACCTCCTCACAAACAAATGACTGTTGGGAGGAATACAAAATGCAGTGGTTTTATTTTTTTATAAAAAGAGGAAATTAAAAATAGAATTTATGGACTCTGACAATAAGAAAAAGTCTTTGAACAAAAAAGTATGCTACCTTACATTATAATTTGTGCCAAAGTTTTACTGATATTATCTCATAAAGTGCAATCATTCAACAAGTTTATGAAGTAGATATTATATTTTTATCATTTTTAAAATTAGGAAACTGAAAATCACATTTTGAGTGTTTTTTTCCCAAGAAAGAAAACTGGCCACCTTCTGATTTAAATATTTTGTACTGTTTCTATAACACCACATCTGCCTGTTGTCCTCCACAAATTAACCACATACTTTCAAAAACACTGAGGCTCTGTGTGTCTTTTGAATATAATTTCTAATTCATTACAATTTCATCCTTTCTACTTTTTGGTTGCCCCACATGCGTGTGTCTAGGTTGTAGCTTTACTCCTCAATCATTTTTCTATAGCACCCCTTTTAACTAGCATCACCTAACATGTAGATGATATCTAATAACTTAGATAATATAGATTAAAATAAGTTTATAGTTATGAAAAAGTAGCTCATTTTTTCTTATGAAGGTGATTAATATTAATAGTATTATATAAAAAGAAATGAAAAAGTATGTTATGCAGTGAAGTGTTTCAGTATTGCTTACAATAAGACAGTTTAGATCTCCCATGAGCTTCATCATTAATTTGCAGCACGGACAAGAAATAAGGGCAGAAAGAAAGTCTTTGTCAATGTGCAGGCATGAAAGGCCTCAATGAACAGGCATATTAATTATGAATAGAAGGAAGATCCACTTAAAACATTCAATAAATCTCTCCATTCGAGTTTACCTAACTAGGCCAAAAAAAAAATCCCTCAAGACACAAGTTCTATTACTTCAATCATTTTTATGATATAGGCTACTCTGAACCTCCCAATTCAGTACATTGGACAGCATCTTGGGTTTAAAAAAAAAAAAAAAATAGAGAGCCATCTACTGGTCAGGAACCTGCTACAGTACCGTAGTAGTTGAAGTTTCAAAAATCTTCAGGTTCTAAGGTGAAGTTTTAAAAAAGAAGAAGAAAGGTTTGTAAGGCTCCTTTTACTGAGGACTTTTTTTTTTTCATCATGGGGATGTCTGGGGACCTTCATTTCAGTTCCCTCAAACAGGTCAAGCCAGTTCACATAGCCCTGAACAAAGGCATCTGACCAGAGCTGAACAGGGCTTTTCACTTGGGCTCTAATCAGTTCTATATGATCCAGCCATAGTAATTACTTTACAAAGAAAGCATAAAAAATGGCTAAGCTTCAAGTCTGCCAGAGTTGCAAATGCTTTGAGGTTCCAATTCTAATGTTGCTAATGTATCTTTCCAAGCAACCTCTAATAATGTGTTAAGTAGATATTTGGTAATTGAATAGTGAAAGAATATTTGTAAATGAGGGTAACTATGTGGATTGACACATTTTCCTTATGGACATAATTTCACACTTACTTGAGCCAGTTAAATAAGCAAATGATATGATTGCACCTGAAATTCTCTTTTCTCTGTACAAAACTACTTTCCTTTAAAATTCTTAATTAAAAATAAACCATGTGCACTGATTCACCCTCCCTTCCTTAGTATTTATTCCATGCAATTAGTCCTAGAAAATGTCCTATTTGCTTAGAGAAATAATCATTCTGTGACTTTCATAATGGTAAAGTTCTCAAACCAGATACCATAAATCATAGAAATAAATTCTTAAATTGGTACATCAATATAGAGTAGAAAACAGATCAGATCAGAAAGGCATATACCTGGAGACAGTAAGATTTTTCTGGAGTAGATATTTGTACTTAAGCATTTTGAAGATGGTGTGTGTAATAATGCTTTATGATCCCTTGCTATTGGTATTCCCCAGGAATACCTTGTTTTGAAAGCATGCATCACATCAATTAAGCACTTTTGTACTTAAGACATTAACTTAATAGATTTTCACTATGACCTTATAAAATATTTAAGGCAGGAACAAGCTCCCTCATTCTAAGGATGAACAAACCAAGGCTCAGAGAAATCAGTTAACTTTGCAAAGTCATATGACTAAGGTGTCCTAGAATTGGGTCTCAAGCCCAGTTCCACTGACCCAAAGCCTATTGTACATCACTAATCCTCATGTACTTATAGACACACACATCAGACACACCTCCTGCATGAAGGTGGATAATCCACTTATCTTTTCACTTGTTCATGTACTCTGTGATGCATCTTTATTTTCTTCCTGCTGAAGTGAAGAGAAACTTAATGCCCCTGTTCCTGGAATGCTACCTAGCAAGATATAGCAGATACTCAAATACTTGCTGAATGATCAATAAATGCTTGAATACCCATTGAACAGAGTAGCTAATAAAACAGAAATCTATTCATTTTTTTTAAGGGTAGTACCATTCCAAGAACAAATGTTGTCTTGTCTGGTCCTTCCTCTATTCTAACTAATACTAATGTAAGATTACCAAGGACCTGTGATGTATGACCTCAGGATATAATTATATAGTTGTTTAGAACCTTATACCTGGAGAGAATTAAAAGGAATATTTATTCATGTTATGCAAAATTCTAGTGCTATTTTTACTGCCCTTGAGTAAGTCTTGTCATTGTGTGCATTTTGATTAATGGTGAGCTTTTCACTGCCCCCCTTCAGTTCTGCATCTTTAAAAATAAAATAGCAAGATGAAACAAATGGAAATTCTAGAATATTGGGGGCAAATGTGGACCCCATGAATAATGACCTTATTCAGTCCACACTCAATCTGTAGAACATCACTTACCTAGCAACCACCAAAAGCAACCACCAAATCTGAAGAACTTCATTGAGACATAGTAAGAGAGGTCATAATTTTGAAAAATAAATAACTAAAAAATGGACCTGGAACTAATTTTATAATTAAATGCTTGTTTTCATTGTTTTTTATAATTTATTTTTAAATTTACAATAACAACATGGGAGGTTCTTCAGAAACTGTTGTAAATATTATGTGAATTATAATTTCAATTCTAACCACAAATATAAATATTTGAAAAAAACATATACACACATATTTTTTAAGAAAAAATATTTCAAATAACAGCCACAAAGTTCATAACTTCAGATGAAATTCAGTATAGATAAGTGCAATCAGAGTTCATGGAATTGCTTCACTTTCAGTCTTGAAAACAAGTTCAACATTTGAACAAAGATTTATTTAGCAACAATGCTGTATGAGGCATAATACTAAACACTGTAGGGAATGAAATGAACAGGATTTTGTTTCTGCCTTCTGGATGCCTTGTGTGTAGTAGCAAAGGTAAGACTTTCACACAAGTAAAGCCTGTGATCCATGTCCAAGGAGAGATCAAAGTGATAACCAAGTGCATAGAGATATTCCACACCTAGAGGAAATCAAGAAGCACTTCATAGGGAGGAGTTTTGTCAGGAACAAATGGCATAATATACATGAAAGCACTCTGCAAATTGTGAAATCCTGTTCCAATATTAGATGACTTTTTCCAAGAGCAAAACAGAACATGTAGCACTCCAAATTAGACATCAAAAAGGATAGTTGGATTAGACACTTGTAGAGTCCACTAAGGACACAGAAACCAAGGAAATGCACAGTACACCACAGACAAGGAGATGACAGGGAGAGCAAGTCCTTGTGATGGAAGAGCCAGAAGTAGAGGCTTGTTTGAGATCCAGGTTGCCTGAGAATCTAAACAGCAGGTTCTTGTCACTTTAGTTTGGCTCTTCTCAGGGCTCCTCTTCTCACTACAGAACCACAGGAGTTTTTTATCTCCTCTGTATATCTTTTCTCTCTCTGCCTTGGGACTATTGCTCCTGCATATTCCACTAGTCCTGACTCACCTTGGCCTCAGGCTCTACCTTAGGGCTGTCCTCTATACATACATCTTTTCCATAGCAGACCAATCAGACCTCTCTGTTAAGCTTAAGGACTGGCTGTCCTTGAATCAGGTAGTTGACCATTATCCAATCAATTTTGACTAGGGGAAAGTGGTCATGTGGTTCAAGGTGTGAACATTTAGTTTTTCTCTTGCATTCACACATTTATTCAATCACTCATCGGTCTATGCACTAGGTGATACAATGTGAACAAGATTTGTTGTTAAAGTCCATGTCTTTGTGCTGCTTTCATTCTAGTTGGGAGAGACAATAATAAAAGTAAGAAAATAGACAAACACAGTAAATTTAGCTGGTGATAAATGCTATGAAAATATAAAAATATATTGTAAGTATGACTGGGGTAGGGAGAAGGGAGATGCTAACTTTGGCTGGGCAGTTACAGAAGTAAGAGTTACCCTGTGAGTAGAAGAGAAGGGAGTGATGTGGTGTGGTCTGTGGGATATGTGATAATACTTATGTAAAATGTTTCAGGGCTGCTAGGTCATTATACCAGTTCTCCTCTCAAACAAGTTTAAACTCAACCTATCAAGTTTAAAATATATGTACTAGCTAGTATGAGCTATGAAGAATCAACTTACAAACACAGAAACACAAATCTAAGACAATCTGGTGATAGCAATAAATGATAAACCATCTAGGATTTATTGATAGAGTAAAAGCCAATTTGAAATAAAGCATGTAAAAATAATTTTAGATACAGAGAAGGGATAAGGGATCATGATAATTACTAGTATAAATTAGAGTGAAAGGAAGGACATTAAATCCCAAGACAAGTAGGCATTGACCAATGCCACTTTTCGGAAATTGTAAGTAACCTAAAAAATGCCTACAATGTGTACTCATGGTGTGTAGGGAACTGCTTCACATGGCGTGGAATTGTAGCTCAGCCTCCATGTGGAAAACCAGTGGGGTGCATGTGGCATGCAGGACCACACCCACGGACAGGTTTTCCCATGGAGAATCAGGCCTGCATTGTACCCAGACTGCTATGAGACTTGCTTTTGCTAAAACTTCCTCACCCTGAATTGAGGCAGCAAGGGCTTACTGCAACTTCCTAAAATCTGAGCTAAACCTCCCAAGTATGGAGTGTGACCAGTTCAGCCACCTTTCCCCTTGATCTGCAACATCCTTCTCTTTGAAGAAATTAGCAACATTCTTTCCTTTGTTATCTGTAAAAGGTAATCACCTGCAGTGAACCTGAGCATAGTAAATGAAGACTACCCTCCATGTAATGTACCCAGAGAAGGAATATAAGCCTGTCCAGGCAGGGAATGGGCTCTCTGGCCCTCTCGTCCTCCCTCTCTCTCAGAGAGTGGCCATGCCTCCCTTTTTCTCCACAGAACTTCTGTTGTCCATGTGTATTTGTTCTCTAGCAGCTACAACATACACGGATCCTGCCGGCCAGGATCTGCCACAATGGTATTCAATGGAGAAAACATTACTAAGACTGAATTTCATTAGGAAAAAAACTTCATATGCATATAGTTGTCATCCATTTTAAAATCCCTTTAAAATCCCTTATTTAAAATATTATTTAAAATCCCTTTTTGGAATATCCCCACACCATTTACATAGCCTAAGTGCATTGTAATCTCCACAACTCTCTCTCATAAAAATGTAATTTTTGTCAGAACTGTTTTCCCCAATTTAGAGGTTACATTCTCAAGTCCTGCCACTTTTTCTACATCACCCTAAGCTCACTTAAAATCATATACGTAATATGACTAACATATTTTTACTGCTTTCTCATTATCCAGATCAGGGGTTACCTGGTTTTACAAATACAAATGAAATCATTCAACAGATCACTTTTTTCAATTAACCTCTTCCCATATCCATCACTAATTCCTCTTCACAAGTTAAGCTACACTGAACTTTTTTTGCAAAATGAACTTTTTTCTACATTCATTTTTCTATATCTTCTTTAGATCTTCCAGAAATAGGAGGACTTTTTTTGTTTATATGTACATTTATAAAAATTAAATAATATATTCTTTGAGAAACGTCATAGAGAAAAGACCTGAAATAAATATTACTTTTACCACTAAATAGTTGAGTGATCATAAATAACAAGTTATTTAACTTTTCTGAAACTTTGCTCCTCAGACAAGGAGACAAGGTAAAATGTATGATTGAAGGATAACGATGTATGTCAAATGTGAGGAGGACTCAACAGCCTTAGTCCTCGTTCAAGATGGAATGATTTTCTTATGTCTAATTCATCATAGGAGGAAAGAGAAATAATGTGCTTTGGCAGTCTTAAAGTGCACATTATTTATTTGATGGGGGAAATGGCTACCTTAAAATTATTAATACATATTAAAATGCCTGTCTCAGGAAAAAAAGTTATTATAAAAACCACTATTATATGTTCAGGATAATTGGGCATTTAAAATATGATCCACTTACTATTTGTATTTCACAAGGTAATATAAGTAATTATGCCACAATCATTTGTTAATTTTACAATGGCCATTGGCTAAATCTTATTTTCTCATCTAAAGCAGAATTAAATTATACAAATATTTAAAAAGAGTCTCAGTCTTTTTGGCTGAAAATTTATCAAAGCACTTGTTTAATTCAGTAATTGGAGGGGATCTTATGTGATCATAAATACTTACTTCAAAAATTCAAACTATTATTTTTAAATATGATTGAGTCACAAAATGTTAAAATAATGATTTTCCTTCCATTAACTGTTTCACCAGGATGACCTCAAAAGGATAGAATTTGGAAGAAAGTAAATTTTCTTATCATGATTAAAACTGACTGGCTGTGTAATCCTGGAAAGTTATTTAACCTTGCTGGGGCCCCAAACTCTCATTTATAATAGTGGAAATGACGTCTGCCCTATCCTCTTCATGGAGCATTCTTTTGATGGGCATAAAAGCATGCAGAAAACTCTGAGAAAAAAAAAAAGAAGAAGAAAACAAGGAACTAGGCAGAGTTAGTGGCTCCTTTCTTTGAGTTTCCAAACAGGCTGTTTGCTACCCTCCATACTATTGCAATTTTCTGCTCTCATGGCTGAAAATGATACAATGGCAGGGGGAAGAGTAGAAACCTGGGGTCTGGGTTGCTCTAGATTAAACCATTTGCTTTCAGGGGCCAGGAAAGCCTGGGTCCAAAATCACTTATTTAACCAGAAAATGTTATTTTTGTGATGTTTTGTGATATCCAGCTTCTGCAAGAGAACTAACAAAGGAGATGTAGCAGACAAAAGGCAGCTAACCAAGAGATAGTCCTGGCCAAAGCACCTCTGCTTCAAGAAGCCGATGAAAGGGGTGGCATGGTGGATTTTGCCTCCCAGCCAAAAGGCATGTTTACTGGCTCCAAAGTAGTTCCACTGTCTACCATAAAAATCCTGGAACAAGAACAAGAGATCGGTCCAAGGTTGGGTATTAGAGGAGCCTTACATTTATAGGCTAAGACAAATTGGTGTGGCTTAGTGGAAGACATCGCATGGCATTCTGCCCCAGACACTGGCTGTTCTGACGTTGCAGGACAGAGTCTGCTCAGTCTCACACACTAGTTCTCTCTTCTTCCTTCCCTCTCCCAGATCTGAAGTTTGTATTTAAAAACAAAGATATCCATCTTTCTTGATGTTGCATCAAATAGTCTGATTTCTACTATATTACCATCAAGTAGGCAGGAGCCACTAAAATGCACTTTTTTGCTAAAAGGGCAAGTTGATTCTTACACCTGCTGTGTTCCACTGGCAAAAGACTGTGATACCTCCCTCCATCCTGATCTTCAAAAAACAAAGAGAAACCATCCAAGGCCATTATTTGTATACATTGTGTCCTTACTTCTGTCAAAGTTTGTCTGTCAATATTTTCAAATTTAGCAGCAAGGCTCTTCTTGATAGACTAAGAGAGGGGTCCACAGGGGAAGACTCATCATCTGATTAAGGCTTATGGGCCAATTAAAACTCTCTGGACAGGATCCTTTTTCCCACTTAGATTGCAGTGAACAGAAAACAGATTATCTCTCCAGGAAATTAAACTCTAAAAGTGCTTGTGGTTTTAAGACTTTGGCAGAACGTGTTGAAAACAGCATCACCATAATACCCTTGTACAGACTCTAATTTTAATGGCTCTTTTGACTCACATGATGCATGATGAAATTTATGAAGGCCTGTTTTCCTCCCCCAGGGTCATTTCTTTTTTTTTCCAGAGATCCAATCTGCATCACTGAAGTTCAAACTATTATATTAGCCATTCTTTTCTCTAGACTAGAGAACTTCTTTTTAGTTGTCCATATCATGGCCACCATGCATCAAAGGTAGGATCATTTTTTCTCACTTATTTTCTTTGCTAGAAACCCAAATTCATATAGGAGGGGTGTTTAGGGTTGGGGAGAAGAGTCAGAGATTTGATCTGTGTCTTTGGATACACCAAGCCCAGATACTTCATACAATAACATATTCAGATTCAGTATGGCTTATTTCCCTTACAGATAGAGGATAGACTGACTGGGACTAGACCCAGAGACTTAAGCATCCGATGAAAGCTGCCTGAATAATTTTGCACTTTTGTTATTAAAGCAATATAGCACTAGTTTTCTGGAACACTGTGGTCTCGCTTAAACATGTATAAACTGCTTAATTAGAGATTATAGCACTATTGGGAAAGAAAGCAAAAGTGATCATTTATATGATAATGTGAGCCAATAATTTAGGAATGATTCATTCTCATAAAAGTTCCAGCTCTACCATGTAAGTTTATTACTTCATCCGTATGGTGAAACAGAAGTCTTATCCAGAAAGTAAGGCCTTTAAAAAAAAGCAATCTTTTACTGACTTTTTTTTCTGTGTGGTAGAATGGCACATAACACAGTAAGATTTCAGGGGGTGAGGGCTGTCACAGCTCCCTTGCTGCTCTTTCTCTGCTCTGGGTTCTGGACTCTTCACCTTGTTCACACAGACAGGGTTGCTGGTGTGGGCACATTCGTGGAGTAAGAGGAGATTTGTGCAAGCAGTTCAAGTTTGGAATGGGGGAATTGACAGGATGAATTCTAAGTTTTCTTCCAACTCTAACTGTCTCCTGCCCTAACCAGGAGGTGGAAATGATTTCCAGCTGCAAACCCCAGCAGAGATCCAAATTAAAGAGAAATTTTGTGATATGCCATTGGACAGAAAAAAATTAGTAACTGTGGTTGCACATCAAACAGAGAGTCGGAGGCCAGACTCTTCTAGTCAACATTTTATTTTAGCTTAAAATAAATACTCAGTTTTTAAAAGTCAGTTTTTGAAGGCAGACAGTTATGTTATAATCTCAGACAGTTATGTTATAATCATCTCAGAAGATGAGAAAGGGATAGGAGATGTGGGCTTTTCCAAAAGCACATTTCCAAAGATGAAGAATATAATCTCTATAATAAAATAAGTAAAGCTGATACAAGGTAAAATTGTGTGATGGTTAAATATCCTACCCTATTTTCTTCAGATAGAGAGATAATACATACTTAGATAGAACCCAAATATATTTTCTAAATACATTTTAACACATTTCTTTTTAACTTTTTTAGTAGCCTAAGTAATATATGACCATAATGCCTTTGTATTATCTTCACTAGAGGTAATCATTGTTAACTTACCCTTGAATATTCTTAAATATTTACATATATTTTGTGTCACAGTTTTCAATTTTATATAGCCTGATATGTCACTCTTTACCCCTATGGTTTCAGTGTTTGATGTCAAAATTATAAAATCAGCCTCCTATCCTTTTTCTAGGACAAAAGAGTTTTTTGTGTGCATTTAAAACTTTAATCTACTTTTAATTTGCTTGGATAATATGAGATAAACATTATTTTTTTTCTAAATGGGTATAATAAAAGAGACTCTCCTTCTTTCACTGATTTGAAATGCTGTGTTCATCATGTAAGCATTGCAGTTGGGAGAGAAGGCATGGCCTGCACCCTGTTCTGCTCCATTGGTCCACTGATCTATTCCTCTACCGACATTGTACAGGTGTTAGCTTCTTTGGGTTTTGTACCATATTTTTCTGTATACTGGGAAAACCTTTATTTAACCATTTTTAACAGATAACCCCTAATAAATTCAGCAGAGATGAATTATCCCCACCTGAGCTAAGGTCTGGGAAGTGTTGGGAAATAGAGAGTGGAAAAAAAAAATCTCTGAAGTCCAAAGATCTTTCTGCCTCAATAAACAGAATTGGTGGGTTGACTATATTTTCCAGTGATTTCTCTGTGGGAGATGCCCAGGTGACTCTGCCCAACCCCACTGGAAGACGGCAGGTAACAGAGCATCTGCATGGGCCAGGGATTATAACCTTGACCAGACTCAGTCCCTGCCTTTAAGGAAAGGAGTTCACAGCCCAGCAGGCACAGACACCCAGATGGAAAAGGGTCTTATTGCAACGAGAAGATGAACATGAGGTTAAAATTCCTGCCACCCCCACCCAAAGGAAAAGCAAAAGAGTCCTATCAGTGAATAATTCATTTAAGTAATGGAAAAGAGGAACAGTTTCCAGCAACTTTTAAGCAGGGAGATGGCAGAAAGTAATTGAAACTCTGCCTAGGAGCATGGTACAAACCGCAAATGAAAGCTTCTTCATTTGTTTCTCACCACATATTTCTCTGCTGAAACAAATTGCTTTTTGAGAAAGGAGATCCCTGTTAAAATAATGCTGCTTATTAAATGTTTATTTTGTACCAGAAACACATACATACATATATGTGTGTATAATTTTAAATTTATTATTACATATATATGTATGCACACATATATGTTATATGAGTATGTACATATACATCTTCATTTATTCATGACAAGCACCTGGGAGGTAGCTATCAAGTCTTTTGTTTCACTTTTGAATACACTGAGGCTCAACTACTCAGAATCATCACACTCTTACAGTCCCTTAGGCAATTACTGCAGTACTCTAAGCCTCAGGCTTCTCATGGAGAAAACATAGGGTCTATGCAAAGGACCATTGTGAGTAAGTTACGAGATCATGGATATGAAACATGCAGTATGGGGCCTTGCACATAGAAAGGAATCAACTATTAAGTGGACAAAAAGAACCTACATAAATAAAGTGATTCCCCTCGGACTTAAATCAAACACTACATACTTATTTAGGATGGGTTTTTCTTAACTATCTTCTATAGCCTTAGGGGGAGGATGTCCTTGAGTAAAAGGAACAGTAAATTCAGCTAAAAAGGTCTTTACTCCAGCATTCCATCAGCTCAGCTTTACCTTCCAAGCCCCCCAGTCAGGCCAATAGCAGTTTTCCAGACACCAGATTTCTGACAGAAGTACTAAGAAATCACGCATTTTACCAACACACTTAGTTCTAGCTGAGCCCACATCCAAATGGATAGTGCTTCCACATCCCACGGAAAATCCCCACCTCCAATCCCCACAGTCAGCCATGGTGGCTGAGAGACAGCCACACACCACAGGGATTCAGGATGCAGTTCTCCTTCAGCTGAACCCAGCCAGTGCCCACTCATCTGAAGAGGGACAGTGTGAGTCTATCAGGAAGGGAAGTGACCCATTCAGGTCACAGTTTCATAACCTGGACTCAGACTAGCCATTGAATAAATATTAATACTTGCTGGTTAATTGATTGGAGTGGCAGGACAAGATGACAGCTTGGTCATAGAACTCCATTCTGCCATTCTCTAAAGCAAGAGGCCCAGAGAAAGTCGTAACATTTAAAATTGTTCATGACCTGAGAATCTTCTTTATGATTTCCTTTTCTAAACCTACCAAGAGGTGAAATCAAATCAGGCCTGTTACCATATCAATACATTAAAAATTACTGGCCCAAATGTGTTATGGTGAAGGGAAAGGTTGGAATAAGATTAAAATGTCATTCTATTGAGATTTGGGAACGTTTAACCAGAGATACTGCATCTAAGAGTTATTTTTTCCTTTACTGTTCTTTACTCTTGTTTGATGCTAGAGGGTCACAGAAAGAAAGAAAGAGGAAAGAAGAGAAAATGGATATTTTTAAGAAGAGTGGGTATAGCAATTTTATTTGTCTACTTGTCCCTATTCCATTTTAAAATAAAACATCTTTGTGATTGATGTTAGATTTGGGAAAGGGAGGAGTTTTTTGAAATTACCAAATTGTCGATTTTCAAAAGTGGAAATTTTTTGTTTTGTATTTATATCTTTAATTTCTGTCATATCATAATATATAACATTATAACATAATCACATAAAAATTCAAGGGGAAGTCTAAGGGAAAAATTACCTATTATCCCAATAATAATAATAATAGCTGACATTTATTAAGAGCTTTCAAATGTGCCAGGGACTTTACCAAGAGCTTTATGCATTATCTTGTTTAATCTTCACAATACTGTGATATAACCACCCTTTTTATCTCCCATCTATTGTTAAAATTAAAGCAGAGTAGTTTAGTAATTTGCCCAGAGTTTGTAATTGATGAAAACAGTACTTAACCCCAGAGAGTGATTTCAATGTCCAAGCCCTCAACCACCTTAATTCTGTCTAACATTTTCATTCTTTTTAAATTGGAGTTAAAAATCACACTGCACATACAGTTTTGAAAGGGACTAGTATACTCTTTCTCCCCCAGACAGGGAGATTTCCTAGTCCCTACTTGAATGAAAGAAAAGACATGCCTACTAAGTATTTCAAAGTGTTGTATGATGTTTCGTGAGCCATTAAAAAACAAACACAAGATTAGTGACTGAAAACAAGCTACTTCATAATTTTGCCAAGGAAACTTGTAAAAAATGGTGCAATCTAGAATGGAGAAGAGGCTAATATCCCATGAAAGCACCTTTGATGGATCTTCATCTAAAGTGATTCTCATCCTCACATGGTCAGTCCCACCAATCTGAGTGCTACCAGAGAAAAATCTCAAACTTCTCTGCACACAGTCAATATACAATGGTTAAAATGATAGAAATTCAAGGAGTCCACATACATATGGATCTGCCAAAATGAAGAGCCAACTGTGAATTTCACACCCCAGTCTTTGAATGGCACTGATTGCCAGGTTTTCATTGCACTTCCCTTCTTCAGCATTCTTTTTTTTTTTTTTTAGAACCATGAGCCCTACTCAGGGAACTACAAGGTGTACATAAATGAGAAGCACATGGCTTCCACTCCCTCCAAAAGCATTCCTCTTGCTCATCCCTGGATCTTTCTGGGAAAAGTTAGCAACCCTGTCTCTCCTTTGAAACCAGGGCTCTGACAAAGGACCTCAGGTCTGCCAGTCGGCATGGTGAGAGGATCAGGTCTAGCCTTTCCCTACACCCTGGCTTCATTCACAGCAGCTCTGCCTTTATCTTTTTATATTTGGCAGTTCTATATAAAACTTTGGTTGAAAAAGGATTCTGCAGCTAATTTTGGGGGGTAAAAATTACTGGATTTGATTATCTCTAAAATCTGTTTCATTCCTATGCAATCTTTTTTTATAATAATGCAATTCAAGACTGTATATTTCACACAAAGTCAAAAAGTGCATTCCCCTCACATCTGTAGCATACGTTGTTTTTCACAGGCCTTTTCCCCTCTTTTGTTCTTTTTGCTTTTACTGGCAATATTTATGAAGGGCTTGAATTATCTCAATCACATCAAGCAGCTGTATATCATGTTCAGGCTACATAATTTGTGATCTCTCACTCTCAGCATTTTGGAAAGCATTGTTTGACCATATTATTTCAGATTCTGGGAAACCAAGAGTTCTAGACAGCACACAAAGGTGTTAGTGATTAGCCTCTGCCCCCCTCAGAGGTGTGTTCACATCTGGTTTCTTAAGGCATAGGTTCATTGAGGACACAGACATCATTCGATGTTTATGTTTATCTCAGACTCTCTGAAGGAATGAAACATGTGAAATGTGTCAAAATGAGAGCTTGATACTCAAACTTCTGGAAAAGGATAGCTGGATTTGCAGTTATCGTGTAATGTCATCTGCTATGATGGGTTCATGGTGGTCTATGTGTATTTTCCATAAATAGAGATGTTAGTAAAGAAGTTTTTTTAAGTAGTATCTGTCAGCTCAAAATCTAGGTAATGCTATGCTTCTGGAAGTTCAATATATTTTTTAATATATTTTATTGATTATGCTATTATAGTTATCCCAATTTTCCCCCTTTGCCTGCCTCCATCTGGTACCCGCATTCCCTCCAGCAATCTCCCCCCACTTAGTTCATGTCCATGGGTCATGTATAAGTTCTTTGGCTACTCCATTTCCTATACAGTTCTTAACATCCCCCTGTCTAATTTGTTCTTACCAATTATGCTTCTTAATCCCTGCACCCCTTCTTCCAATCTCCCCCTTCTCCTTCCCAACTGATAACCCACCAAATGATTTCCATATCTATGATTTTGTTCCTGTTTTGCTTATTTGCTTAGTTTGTTTTTTAGATTCAATTAATGATATCTGTGAATTTATTGCCATTTTAATGTTCATCAATTTGATCTTTTTTCTCATATAATGCCCTTTAGCATTTCATATAATAATGTCTTGGTGATGATGAACTCCTTTAGCTTTACCTTGCCTAGGAAGCACTTTATCAGCCCTTCAATTCCAAACAATAGCTTTGCTAGATAGAGTAATCTTGGATGTTGGTCCTTGCTTTCCATCACTTTGAATACTTTTTGCCGGTCCCTTCTAGCCTGCAAAGTTTCTTTTGAGAAGTCAGCTGACAGTCTTATGGGAACTTCCTTCATAGGTGACTCTCAGCTTTTCTCTTGCTGCCTTTAAAATTCTCTCATTATCATTAACCTTTGGCATTTTAATTATAATGTGTCTTGGTGTGGTCCTGATTGGGTCCATCTAGCTTGGACTCTCTGTGCTTCCTGGATGTGAATGTCTATTTCCTTTACCAAATTAGGGAAGTTTTGTATCATTACTTTTTCAAATAAGTTTTCAAATTCTTGCTCTTCCTCTTCTTTTCTGGCACTCCTATGATTTGTATGTTGGCACATTTAGAGATGTCCCAGAAACTCCTTAGGCTATCCTCATTTTTTTTAATTCATTTTTCTTTTTGCTCTTTTGATTGAATGCTTTTTTCTTCCTTATGTTCCAAATCATTGATTTGATTTTCAGCGTCATCCCCTCCAGTCTTGGTTCCCTGTAGATTTTCCTTTATTTCACTTAATGTAACCTTCATTTTCACCTGGCTCTTTATTATGCTGTTGAAGTACCCAATGAGTTCCTGGAGCATCCTGATAACCAGTGTTTTGAACTCTGCATTGATAGGTTGCTTATCTCCATTTTGTTTTATTCTTTTTTTGGAGTTCTGTTCGTTCATTTGGGCCATATTTCTTTGTCTCCTCAGTTTGGTAGCTTCCCTCTGTTTGTTTCTGTGAATTAAGCAGAGCTGCTTTGACTTCCTGTCTTAGTAGCAAGGCTTATTATAGAAAAGTTTACCTGTAAAAGTGGTATGGGGTGGAGCCTTAGGTAATAGCCAGGGCAGGGCCACCCATGTCCCCAATCTGTGACTCTGTATGGGGGAAGACTCGGAGAGGGGACAATGCTACTGCCTGGCCTCTGGAGTTTTGCCTGGGAGGAAACTGTCTCTTAGCACTTGTCCTGTTGCCAGTCATTTCAATTTCTCCCCATATGCCACTGGTGTCCTTCCAGCTGTTGCCCTGAATCCCAGAAGGGGTGGGTCTGTGTGAGCCCTAAGTCTACTGTGGGCCCTTTAAGAGGAGTCTGAATCCCTGGACTGAGTGGTCTGGTCTGGGACTGAGATACTTCGGGAGTGAGGTCTCTCCCAATTTTTATCCATCACATGTGGATGTGGGACCACCCATTTCATGTCTCTGTCCCTCTCCATGCCACTCCACCCCTCCACACCTCTCTGTGCTTCTCCATGTCTGCTCCCCTCCTATCCATTGGGTTGAATGTGGCTTCTTTAAGTCCTTGATTGTCAGACTTCCATAAAACTCAATTTTCTGACAATTCTGGGTAATATTTGTTTTGTAGTCTAGTTGTAATTTTTGCTATAGTTGTATGCAGAGGCAAGACATGTTTACCTATACCTCCACCTTGACCAAAATTGGTCAATATATTTTGGTAAACTCATTGTTTGTGCCTGTGTGTTTTGCTTCATTTAAGTCATCCTCAAGGTGTGGTACAAAGACCATCTATATTAGCATCATATCAGGGAGGTATTTTGGAGACTGAAAGTTTCTACTGACTCAGAATCTCTACAAGAAGGTCTACCCTATTAACATGCCCTGTAGGGCTTCTAATACATACCAAAGTCCTTTTCTTTTTTCTTGTGACTCTTTTTCTGCCATACAGTCTCAGTAAACATTATTCATGTGTTCCAAATGTTTTACCCACCAAAGGTATGAGGTTTTGCATGTCCTTTTGCCACTCTTTAGAAAAAAGTAGGGGCTATAGAGTTGGGGTGGGGGTACTATAGATTATCTCTAAGGACCTACCACCTCAAACATGCTATTCCTGATGCTATTTGGGTTAACTTAAGCTTGGATGCCAGAGCAATTTATCACCTTAAGTACTTTTTAGTTTGAGCTCTTATCTACTAAATGGCACACATTCCACCTGGAGAAAGAGAAACTTTTAAAATATTTATGTACATATTTATGATGTGTACAATGAAAAATGGTACATCTGGGAACAAGTACCAGAAATGAAAGAACTGTCTAATAAAGTAAGCAGACCAGTAAGAAGTCATGTATTACCTGACTCAGTTCCTCCTAGAGGGGCAATCAAATGAGATCTATCTTGAAATCCACAATTAAATATACTGTACAATCTAGCCAGAGAATACTGCATCAAAAGATGTGATTTGACCTTTATGAGTTTGAATTTTTGTTCAACAAGTTAAGGTTTCTAAACTGATTTCTAAGTTTTTTGAGTCACTGATCTAAATTTTTCTCAATGGTCTATTTACTCTGAACATTTGGTGACAAACTTTTATTCTATTGATTTGACCAATGCTTATTTTTTTAACCAAGTTATTTAATGTCTATAATACATCATGTTCTACTTCTTGAAATACTCTCAATTATCTTGTATTTCCAGAGAACCTACCATAGATGGAGCTTTAAAATCTCTCGTCTATTCGAATACCATAACCTCCCAAGAGGTCACTCTACCCATTTCAATACTTCTTCCACTCTAAATTCCTAAAATGCAAATATGATTATGTCACTCTTTTTCCTAAAACTGTTTATTGACTATCAATTACCTAGTAGGATAAAGTCCAACCTCTTGGACATGGCATACCAGATCATTCATTACCTGGCTAAGCCTAGAGCTTTGTATAGGTTTACCACCAGAGACACTGAAAGTTCATTCACACTATGTTCTTTCAAAACCATGACTTTGAGGATGCTGTTCTCTCCTTCTAGGATGCTCTCTTTCCTCTCTTTTTACATAACCAATATGCATGGCATGTCTGATTAATAGCAGGGAGGCCACTGAAGCAAGAGCAAAGTAAACATGGAGAAGAATATTAGAAAATAAGGTGGGAGGTAGAAAACAGAAAATTACATAGAACCTTATACTCTGAGTAAGATGGAGCCTCACTGGAGGGATCATAGCAGGAGTAACATGAACTCTTTCATAATTTAACATAGATCTCACTCTGGCTGCTGTGGTGAGAATAGTCTGTGGGTGGGGGAAAAGCAAAAGTAGACAGAGCTATTAAGAAGAAATATACTAATCTAAACAAAAAATCAGTATGGAAACAGTGGAGAGAGTAGGAAGTAGATAGATTCAGGATATATTTTGAAACTAGAGTCAACAGAATTTGCTAGTAAATTCATGTTGAGCATGAGAGAAAGAATACACCAAGAATAACCCCCCTGAGGGTGGGGGATCAGAGCAATTGCAAAAATGGAGTAGTCATTCACTGAGAAATAGTAGTCATTCACTGAGGAGCACATTTACAGGGGGTAGTAGCAAATTAGAAGTCTTGGGTGTGTTGAACCTGACAAGATTTTTAGACCCTCAGACAGAGCTGCACTGTAGGCAGTTGGATATATAAGTCTGGAATTTGAGGGGAGGTTGCATCTAGAGAAATTAATTTGAAAGTTGTCAACTATAGACATTATTTATTAGTGAGTATAGATATAAAAGAGGAATATGAACACATAAAAACACTAACAAAAGATGAATAAATGAATGGATGAATTATACTGATTGAGATACCTACTTGCATAATAAAGTGAATAATATGAAAGTCTTATCAATATCTTTCAAGGGATTTTGTTTGTCACTTTCTTCTTTTATGGAAAATTTTTTTGCTATCTCTAATTTCAAAGAACACACCACTGATGTTTTTTTACTAATATAGAGATGATGAATACAATTATCTGTTTAACTATTAAATAACTCCTCTCTTCCTGTTCTTTACTTAGAGTTCACTTATTTGAAAAATGAAACAAAAATCAATACATCAATATGAAACTGTCAGGTTTCAGATGGGTATCACAGCTAAAAGAAGTGTTTGGACACATTAAAAATTCCTCACATCCTCACATGATGGTTTACAGTTTGCAATGTGCTTTATCATCTATTATGTCTCTTTGACTTTGACTCTGTGATATCCATACAACAGGCAGGTGAGCATTGGTATCCCTGTTTCAAATTTGGAGAAACCATGGCTCAGTAGGTGAAGTCATTTACTGGAGTTGATTAATGAGCCATCCCAGCTTGCATCCTGTTAGTGGAACACTTGTCCACTCTGATTCTACATGTCACCTCTCTGAGGGGCCCAAGGTCTGCCTCACCCTTAGTTATGGTCCAATAAAACTTTCACAGGATAGCAAGCAGTATGAGTCATTTTCCACTTCACATTTAAGACTAAGAACATAAATGGTCCTCACCAATACCATCCATTCAGTAGATCAGCAGTACTACATGTCTCAGATCTGGGTTTTATTATCAGAAACACACTTAGGCATGGAATCTTGGGCTTTCTCAAGTAGTACAGTGAAGAATGATGGCCCTGGGAATGTATCTGAACTCACCTTCAACTCACACACCTCACCCCCTTGCCAGTCCTTGACACCTTTGTGCTTGAATTTGTACCCTCAGGTCAGATCTCTCTCCATCATTACCTCCCATCTTGGACACTTACCTTTTGTGAACCTAGTGTGTAAGTCCTACCCACAGACTCCCTACATCCAGATATAGATGATCTTATTTTAATAATCTCTCTTCAAAAACAACATCAGTGCAAAATAAGAATACCCTTGATTTTATAGCTGCTATACTTTTGGAATTTACCTATCCTATTTAAGCTGCACAACAGTTCTCACCAGAAAGCCATTGCTTTTCTATTTTACAAGTGAGAAAGCAAACTCAGAAAGACATAACTAAACTCCTGTGGTCACATAGCTGCTAATAATTGGAAGAATTAACCTGTAAACCCCAATCTCTACTACTCAAAAATTCAAGCTCTTTTCTTTAACTCTGTACTACCACCTCCTCTTGTCATGACTCCATCTGACTCTCCATTAGAGTCAGACTCTAACGGATGGACTCTCCGACATCCACACAAGATAAATGATACTTTATTTTCCCCTCCAGATGAGGCCAATTGCTTCTTTTTCTCCTTTAAAAGATCCAACAAAATTTCTTGTTGCGCGTGGGTCACGGGCCAGCAGTGACCACGGAACGCTGTGGATGGCTCGACGAAAACACGCGAGAAAAAACATGCACAGAGACAAACTAGTTTCTGTGGAGAAGTAGGGACAGAATGGCCACCCCCCCTAGTGGGGAGCGCGCTGATTTACCGTCCATACCTGCTTTTATTAGGCTCATTTTGCATAATAATTCAGGTAAAGTACAGTACTCATTCGGGGGAAGTAAGGAACTATAGAAAACAAAGAACTCTGCTGGTCTATTGAGTTAGGGGTCAAAGAGCTGTAAGACTGAGGAACAAACTAACTTCCTCCCAAGACCCTTCTCATTCAACTGAGAGCATTCTAAACAAAGAAGGTTTCACAGTAATTTACATGTTCTTTCTTAGGCCTGATCACCCCGGGAAATCCGCACTTCTCAGTACCAAGCTGTACCACCCTGTCATTGTTTCAGGCTTAGGTGGAGCAAGGGAACTAAGGCCACCGAGAGATAAGGAGATTTTCTTCCAGACGCTGAGAACTCAGACTTTGTCAAAGCCGAGGAGTGAGGGTCCATCACCCCCTTTTGCTGCAGCCCCCCAAGTCCTTCTTTTGGGGGGCCTCCCAAAGTGATCGTGCCTGGCTTAGGGTCGTCCCCCCGTGGGGAATCTTACCCGTCTTTGGCTAACCGACCAAGCTTTTTGGGGTTCAGCAGCAGAAGCAGCATTCCTGCCAGGGAGATAAGCTTTTGTCTCCTTGCTGGCTCACGGTTCCAAGGGCGTTCCCTTAGCTTTAGCCTAGGTGGGGGTTTCAGCCTCTGATACCAGTCAGGGCGGTTCCCAACAATTTCTCATGGTCTCCCATACTCTTTCCCCATTTCCCCACCACCACCTACCCAGGAATTGTTAAAATCTTGTTAAAATTAGCAAAGTCCAGGAATAAACCAGGTATCTTTACAACAGACCAACTGAACAGAATTTCCATGTGTCTGAAAGTCAAAAGATTCTGTTTTATATCAGGCTCCAAATCTGTTTCTCAGATAGCTCCCATGAATCTGTACCTAAATCAAAAGATATGATTTATGAGAGAAACTTTCTCAGTTAACATATTTATTCCATTGGTTTCTTCAAAGCAAGGTTTCTATGTGGCATTTTGCTAGAGAGGGGAGAAGAGGATCAGTGGAGTTTCCAACCCAATTCAGTCTTCTTAGGTGTGCCTGGCACTACTCTCCACACAGATACTAGACATCTTGGGGACACTCATAAAAAAGCAGGGTTAGTCATAAGTCCCAAGCTATCTGCTCTAAACAGGCACCATGAAGAGGAGTGTAAGTCACAAGCTGACATTCTTATACTTCTTGCTCAAAATAGATTTTTATCACAACATAAAATGCTCCTCAGCCAGTTAGAAATCATTGTCTTGTGGAATCAATTTTGCAGGGCACTCCAAAACGTTATGTTTGATTGTGATGTTAATAGGTATGAAGATACACAGTGTGGCTCAATAACCATTTCATTAACGTCTAGTTTAAACTTTATTTCCGATATCATCATTATGAAGGAGAAATGGCCCAAAGGACACAGTACTGAAAAAGTAAAACTCATTAAGTATGCAGGCATCTAAAAGCCACTTGCCTCTCCTGGGCTCCATTCCTTATGAAATGTGCACAATACTCATTTGGCACAGCCAGTCCCACTACATAATCAGAGGGAAAGTTTCCATTGGGATAATATTGGCATGCAAAGCATGAGAGTGTGGACAAAGTCACATTGTCATTTCCATTGCTGACACAGTGACACAACAAACAGTGTTCACCATGAACTGTTTTAAGACCCCTGAAGCAGAAATACTGGAGATGCTTGAGTACCACCATGTCAGTAATTTCACATAAATGTGTTTGATTGATGTGCTGTTCACCACTCATTTTCCAGGCTGGGTTCCATTTGCTTAGGTTGTGTTTTACATCGTTATGGGCGAGGTACTTAAATACCGATTTTCATCTTTCCCTCTCTGATAAAAATTGACCCTATTTATAATCTTCTTGGCTGCAATTCCATTTTTGTGTTGGCTCTGCACTATTTCAAATGTGGAAACTTGAGGTAAAAAGGAATAACAGGGAGAGCAAATCATAAAGCTGTAACAAGACATATGGACCTCAAGTTTCTAATTAGACTCTAACACCAGCCTCATAATTTCTACAAAACTCACAGGCATAAGCTCAGATTATTTGACATTTTAGCTACACTCTCTCCATCTGAACCTGGAGAGTAGTAGTCTCAGGTTAAAATGAAAAAAAAAAGGTTTGTTGAGATAAACTTGGAATGCGTAGAGGACTCTGGATTTAAGTCCAATCAAGTGATAACTACACAGCAACACTTTTCTGAGATACAAATTATATATAATTAAAGTCTGTAAAACAGTATAGGACATGAATTGGAATATAGAGATAGAGTGATTGGACTACTTAAGAATCTGATAGATGTTCCATTCATTCATTCATTCATTCTGGTAAGGAAACTTATTCCAGAGATACACACCAATAATATACCAGTTCTTGAAAGAAAGAAAAAGGGAAAGCTATGGTTATAGTAGAATTTTTTCATTAAACAGAAAAGAGAGAGAAGAAGGGAAAGGAGAAACTAAGATGAAATTGATTATACTTGAGCTGTTTTCAAGGCAGAACGCCGATGTATCAAGGAATAAAACAGAGAGGCCAGAATCAGAGGGAGCAGACTGAGCAGTGGGAGGGAGGGGGCAAAGCGCACATGTGCCTGGGAAACATCATTTGATCTGAGCTATGTATGTGGAGCCAAGTTGACGTTGAACATAACCTGTGAAAAATAGAACCCTGAGGGTCTTGTGAGTCAGGTTAAGGAGTGTGTACACTTTCCTCTTTGTTAGTTGTTTGTAATTCTGGCTGCACATTACACTTGAGGAGCTTCCAAAATATACTCAGACCCCATCCTCAGAGATTCATTTGATTTGAGGAAGGTCCAAAGTGGCAATTTTAATGCTACCCATTACAGCTGGGGCAGAACACTACATTACAGGGATGGAGTTATGCCGAGAATATTTAAGCAGTGAAATGTCAAAGTTAGTTCTGTGTGTTAGAAAGATGTATCTAGCAGATGTGTGGAGAATTGACAGGAAGAAGTAGAAACAAGGTGGGAGATTAACACAGTCTTTTAGAGAGCAGTGGTGTTCAAACTGTGGTTCACCAAAACTCCTCTAGGGTTTTATGGAATTTTTGCAAGGGTTTAACACATTTGTTTTCAATTTGTTTCTTAAAACATTTGTTTAGTTAATGTTAAAAAGGAATATTGACTCAAAAATCCAATATGATATAAATCAAATTTTAACACATCAGTAATGGTTGATTTTATGTTGCCAATTTAATTTAATATTTTTTTGAGATCTGTAATTGGCAAATAGTCTGGAATTATATAGCAAGCTATTTAAAAGTGGGTGGGGGAGTCACTAGGCTTATAGGAGTGCTTAAAAGTAGCGTACAACATTGACTATTAAGGATGAATGGCCACCCACAGCCCCAGATTTCAAATACATATTTTCTTCAAACTCATCTTACATATTGTCTTCTTTTTTTGTATGTGGGAAAATAAATATAAGAAAAACTTTACCTTCTTAACCATGTATAAGTATACTGTTTAGCAATTGCTGTTTAGCAATGTCAAGTATATTGTCATTGTTATATAAATCTTCAGAAGTTTTTCATTTTGGAACTGAAACTCTATTCCTATCAAACAAGAACTCACTATTCCCCCTGCTTCCATCCCCTGGAAACCACAGTCCTTTCTGTTCCTGTGAGTTTAGCTACTCTAATTACCTCATATAAGTGGGATCATATACAATAGTATTTGTCTTCTGGTCACTGATTAGCTACTTCACTTAACAATGTCTTAAAGTGTGTCCATATTGTATCATGGTGTACGAATTCCTTTCCTTTTTAAGGCTGAATAATAATTCAATACATACAATTCTGCTGTATGTATAAACTGCATTTTGTTTATTTGTTTGTCTGTCGATGGACATTTTGTATTATTTCCACTCTTAGCTACTGTGAATAAGGCTATGGGTGTGCAAGTACCCTATTTTTCAGACTATAAGATGCACATTTCCTCCCAAATTTGGGAGGAAAATGGGGGTGCGTCTTATAGTCTGAATGTAGCATACCTGGCTCACTGGGGGAGATGGGGGTAGGGGGAGGGGGGAACAACAGCAGTGGAGCAGGGTCGCAGGTTATTAAATACTTTACCACATTTTTTGCTTCAAAAATATTTTTTCTTATTTTCCTCCTCCAGAACCTAGGTGTATCTTATGGTCCCATGCATCTTATAGTCCGAAAAATATGGTATCTCTTCCAGGCCCTGCTTTCAATGATTTTCAATATATACCCTGAAGTGGGATTGCTGGATCCTGTAGTAACTCTAGTTTTAGTTTTTACGGAATATATTTATTTTTAATAAGTAAAAGCTATACATTGGAAAATGGATTTATTGCTTTTAAAAAATCAGCTTTATCCATTTATAAAATAGAGTCCCACATAAGAATTTATTTGGAAAAGTTGGGAGCTGAGAAGAATATGCTCTGAGAAAGAGAGAGAGAGAGAGAGAGAGATGGAGGGGGAACCACACACACAACAGGACAGAGATGATACGAATGGCAGGCAGGAGCAGAAACAGATCAGAGAGGTTAAGAAGGTGATTGTGTCTCTGGAATTTCCTCAACTACTCCCTCTGCTTCAATGACTATAGTCCTGTGGGGATCCTAGGATGTATGAAAATAATACAAAACTCTGGATTTCAGAGTCTTGAAGACCATGATTGTCCCTCTGGCTAGAGGGTAAGCTTCCATAAAAATTAGAGAGAAGGGAAAAACTGCACTATTTCCCCAGCCTCTTCTCAGTAGGTACTCTCCTTGTAAGTCACAGGGTAAAGAAAGTGTACAGAGAATGCACTATGTTGCCTTGGGCCTTGTCTTCTCCTTTGGTGCACCAAAATTTATAGCACCACAGTAAATTCCACATTGTGCTTTGAAAAGTTTACTTAAATTTTAGATATCAGTAGAGAAGGTTTCTATCAGAAGTAGTGAAGAACTAACAGCGGTACTCTCAAGCAGTTACTTCAGGCCAGAATAGAACAAAGGCACAACAAAAGGAAGTCATTATACAAATATAAGGCCAGTAATTGCCCACCCACCTTTAGTAGCCTTGGCAAAAAAATGGAAGGAAGTAGTTGACTTGACAGGTTTCTGCCAGGATGAGTTATGTGAATGCTCTCTAATTAATAACAGTCTTCTGCATATTTTTTCATCAACAGGCTTACTGACTGTTATAAGATGGCTGGGGGGAGGAGAGTGTAAGAAGAATGGCTCAAGAATTACACCCGGGTCACAACTCAGATGACTTAACTGGTATGGTAGAGGCCTAGGGACCTGAAGTGCAGGGTGAAGCGCAGGTTCAGGGAATTTGAAAAATCGCCAATCTAGAGTAGATACAGTCTGGGGTAGATAGAGAGCAGCATGGAGCCAGAGCAAAACAGGGCTCAAATTGAAATTATTCACCCAAAAATCCTTTTGGTGTGTTCATGGAATAATCCTGGCTGCCAAGGGAGCTTTGATGAATAGAACAAACATGGTCTAAACCCTCAGGGAGTTTCTAGAGGATGTGACAGGCAAGTGACCAATAATTTCAATAGAGGGTCAATAAAAAAAACAGAAGCTTAGGATAAGCTCCTACTAGAGCTCTGAGGGAGGATCTCCAGGGAATGAGGCATCTAAGTAGAGCCAGAAGCATGAGGAAAAGCCAGCCAAGTGAAGAGGAGTGGGTTTCAGCCAGAGGAAGCAGCACACACAAAGGCCCTGTGGCAAGACAGAGGTTGGCATGGTGAGCAAAGGACAGCAGTGCAGTAGGACAAACATGGAGTCAGGCAATGAGGCCAGTAAGGCCCTCACACTTTAATGAACACCAAGCCACCTGCAGGGCTTGTGAAAGTGCAGACAGACACAGCTGTGCCTGCTCCCAGAGTTTATGATGTTTTAGCTTTGGAGAATTTATTTACATTTTGGCAAAGCTCTCAGGTGATGCTGATGCAGCTGATCTAAGGACCCAATACTAGGAATCACTAATAAAGAGAATACAATGCAGTTGGACATTGAAGGGGGCTATAAGCACATGCCCCCCCAAAGTGGCCATTATAGTAAGCAAGATAGTGGCAGCCTGGAATGGGGGTGAATAGGGATAGAGACAGTGGAATTGGCAATTCTCAATGACTATGTGTCAAGTGAGGCATTCACAGAGTGCAGAGTCAGAAGGATTGTGTTACTCCTTGAGGCAGGGACAAAGGGAAGAGCCCATCTGGGACAGAATTTAGGTCCTGAGGGTATGCTTCCAAGTCATATAAGTAAACAGTAATAATCAATGGATGTTATTTCAAATGTATGTATCAAATGTATGAAAAGTAAGTAATCAAATGTATGCTTTCTAGGAGCTAAACTAGGCTCTAGATGCAGGCTAGGGAGCTGGGAAAGTAGGACATAAGCATGAAGATAGAAATTGAATCTGTAGAAATGGCCTGAAGAAGAGAATGTGTAGAAAAGAAAAGAAGAAACCCTAGGAAAAAAATACTGAAAGGAAAAAATAAACAAACAAAAAAAACACACAAAAATTTGGGGAGTGGGTAAAGAGAACAAAGAAGACCAGAAAGGCAATCAGAAGTCCCAAGAAATGCAGCAAATAGAAGAGAGAGTTTCCAGGAGAGCGTCCTCTACAAATGCAGAGAAGACAAAAACGAGAGGGTCACCAGCACCCACCCACTCTAGAAAGGAGAAGGTGTTGTGAGTTTAGGGAGGGTGCTTTCATTGAATAAGAGCAGTACATAGATTTAGTACCAGGCTAATGGATCCATACCCTCTGCAGTGAAAATTCTATTGTGAAAAGAAAATTCTACTGCTGATTGTCTAGTTTAAGCATTTTAATTCTATGAACAGGGATATTTGAAAATCATGTCTACGGGAAAGCAAATGCAGAGGCTGGTCAGTGAAACTGGCATTGCACAGGTATTGGTCTGAAAGGAAGTGACTATAACAGGGTTCAAAGCCCCAGAACAAGAGTTCTCACACAGAGGAGACCCTGAGCCATCCCAAGGTAGTGGTGGCAGCCTTTTTCTAGAGGAGCTCAGCAGACTAACCTGACAACTAAGTTTCTGCTCACTTCTTCCTTTGGGTACATCTAGTTTCTGTTCTTTTTTTCTCACCTCACCTCAGTGTACCCTCATCCTTACCCACCCCTCCCCAGTAATCTCAGCCCTCTGGGGCAAAGCAAACATGAGTGCTAAATGTAAATACCATAGGGGGTGAGATAAGTAAACCATAGCACAGATGTGCACTGGAATAAAATGTCACAATAACATGGGGACACGTATAGGATCAAGAGAAATTATAAAATTAATTCCAAAATGCAGATAATAATGCCACAAACAGAGGTTAGCTGGATATCATTCGATACAGAACCATGCTGAAATTAAACCCAGGGGAAGGAAGCACCATGTAACCTAGAACCACAAATATTTTATAGCGTACATCCAGTAGCACTTTGAAGTGTCTGAAATTCACATTACTTTTACCTCATAACCAAAGTTTACTTTGATTTTACTTCAAAAATTCAAGTGTGATTTTATATGTTTTATGGATATCTTTATTTTTATTATTTTTTGTTTTTGTTTTCCTTGAAGAACTTGAATTTTTTTTCAATTATAGTTGGTAATCAGTGTTATTTTATATTGGTTTCAGGTGTATATCATACTGGCTAGACAATTAGATAATTTACAAATTATCCCCTTGATAATTCAAGTACCCCGGCACCATGCATAGTTATTGTAATATTATTGTCTATATTCCCTGTGCTGAACTTTACATCCCAATGACTATTTTCTAACTACCAATTTGTACCTTTTTTAATCCTTTCACCTTCTTCATGTAGCCTCACAGTTTGCCTTCTGCATCTATGAGTCGGTTTCTGTTTGTTAATTTTGTTCTTTAAATTCCACATATTAAGTGAGATCATATGGTATTTGTCTTACCCTGTATGACTTCATTCACTTAGCATAATACTCTCTAGGTTCATCTATGTTGTCACAAGTGGTGAGGTTGTTTTTCTAAGTATGTGGTGTAAATGCACCACAGCTTTTTTATCCACTCATCTACGGGTAGACACTAGCACTGTGTCCGTGTCTTGGTGATTGTAAATGATGTTGCAATGAACACAGGGGTGCATATAATCTTTTGAATTAGCATTTTGGGTTTCTTTGGATATGTTCCCAGAAGTGGAATCACTAGGTCAGAAAGCAATTCCATTTTTAATTTTTTGAGGAAACTCCGTATTGTTTTACATAGTGGCTGTACCAATTTTCATTCCCTCCAACAGTGCACAAGGGTTCTCTTTCTTTCCACATCCTCGCCGGCACTTGTTGTTTGTTCATGTATTGATAATAGCCATTCTGACAGGTGTGCAGTGATATCCCATTTTGGTTTTAATTTACATTTCTCTGATGATTAGGGATGTTGACAATCTTTTCATATGTCTGTTGGCTATACAGACATGTATATCCTCTTTAGAGAAATGCCTATTTAGGTCCTTTGCCCATTTTTTAACTGGAATGTTTGTTTGTTTTGGTTTTGTTTTTTGGTAATGAGTTATATGGGTTCTTTGTAAATTTGGATATTAACTTCTTATCAGATGTATCATTTGGCAATATCTTCTCCCATTCAGTAGGTTACATTTTCATTTTGTTGATGTTTTCTTTGCTATGCAAAAAAACCTTTAGTTTGATGTGGTCTCATTTGTTTATTTTTTTTCTTTTGTTTCCCTTGCCAAAGGAGATATAAGTATTAGAAAAATCTTGCTAAGAGAAATGTAAGAGATTTTACTGCCTATGTTTTCTTTTAAGAGTTTTATGGTATCAAGTCTTACAGTTAAGTCTTTAATCCATTTTAATTTATTCCTGTATATGATATAAGAAGGTGGTCTAGTTTCATTTCTTTTGCCTGTATCTGTCCAATTTTCCCAATATCATTTATTGGATAAACTGTCTTCACCCCACTGTATGTTCTTGCCTCCTTTGTCATATACTAATTGACTATAAAGCTGTGGGTTTATTTCTGGGCTCTCTGTTCTGTTCCATTGGCGTGTGTGTCTGTGTTTATGCCAGTGCAAGACTTGTGGATGCTTGTTAAATGAACTAAAGAAGTGTAAATGTGATTCACAAGTTCAGGCTGACAATGTTTGACTTTTAAATTTAGAGAAATCTAGAAAATTTCATTTTAACCAAATCCTGCTAGCTTTTACCTTACTAAATCATTTATCTGATTCATCAGTTACTAATGATATTTATTTTGAAGTTGTTTGCCTTGTGAGAAAGCCCAGAATCTTGTCCTACTGCTGGCTAAGTTATCTGACACAAAGTAAATCATTTGTCTATCATTCCTAGTGACTAAAATCACTCAGTTTGATTAGATGATCTCTAAGTTACTCGTTAGCCTAAGAATTCTGTAAGCATGACATATTTATTCTACTGATAACTCTAATATAATGGCTTATGACCAAGAGTCGTCAGGTTGACAAAAGCTTAGACATTATCAATTCAGCACACTTGTTTTACTGACCAGTAAAAAGGGGCCCTGAAAGATTTAATACCCTGTCTACTGTCAAGTAGCTTTCTAGGACCAGATCCAGAGTCAAATTTAGGACCCGCATTATGTCCACTGGAGTGCATGGCCATTGCAGACAGGTGAAGATGACACTGGGGACCGAACACAGAAACTCGGTGGTAAGTCAGGTTTATGGAAAGGGACAGTACAACTGCAAATGGGATGCATTTCCTGGAAGAAAGACCTTTTGACTGAGTTCTAAAGAATTTGAAATGTATATAATGGCTGAGAGGAAGTGAATAATTAGTTAAGAAATTACAAAACAAGAGGGATTGTGGATGGGTATATTATTGCATTCTTGAAACTAATGTTTGTGTGTTCAAAATGCCTTCAGAACCTCTTCAAACCTCTGGCTGCAACACCCTGCTAACTTCCTATTCTCAAAGTGCCCAGATTTCAGGACCGTAATTATAGCTATGTGTTCCTCACTCTTGGCAATGGAGGTACTTCATTTCAGTTGAAGATTTATATATAAGATTTCCATGGTAGAAAATAAAGTTAATGCAATTACCACTTCAGTTAGCATCACTTCTTCAAAGTTGGTGCAGAAAATGTGTGTGTGTTCATGTTTCAGGTTTGCTACTTGATTTATCGACAAACACTGAAGACAAAGAAATCATTCATAATTTCTAAGGTCAAACTAGTAAATATCTAACAGGAGTAATTTCCTACTGTGCCCTGGTATTTTGTTAACACAATCTTTTATAAACACAATTCCCTTAAAAGCTTTAATGAAAAGAGTAAATCAATGTGCATGGGGTCCACGTTCCTGCTCAGCTGGCAGGAATGTCATTTCCACGGTAGTTCTAAGGTTCTCCTTGAAATAAAATTTTAATGTGGATGTGGTAGGAGACCCAGGGAACACAAAGGAACTAGGAGAATTTGAATATATTAGGTCCATATTATGAATTGTTCTAAACAAATATGAAAATATATCCTGAGGAGAAATAAGACTATAGATAGTCACAGGATTTAGAGATTCAGAGGGAGGTAAGAAGAAAATAGACAAGATTAGAAAATTATATTTAATCTTCTAAAAGAAAACAAAAACAGCACAAATGTTTGCAGGGGGAAATAGGACTTTTAAGAGATTTTTGACCCAAGAAGACTTTTATAGTTTCACCCACAGGCTGATAAAAATCATGTGAGGTGTTAGGACATAAAATTGAAATGCTCAAATTGTCTTTGTTCTCATGTTAAAACATCCCTAAAATATATGAGGGGGGACTCAGAAAGAAACCAAATTATCTTCTAGAGGACAGACCCCTTGTAGTACAGGCTTTCCCTGCTAGGTGAGTGCTTCAGGAACCCATCTGTATCAGTGTACTAGCTGGCATTGTTGTGAGAGGCTGCTTTTGGCTTCAGTGAATTGTTTTTGAAGACTCTTTCAACACATTTGCCCATTTCATGATGGGTGATTTATGAGCACACCTGCCCAGACCACACTGAGTGTTCAGCAGTTTTTGACTAAAAGCAGCATGACCCCCATGCCCAACCATCCCTATGCACTCGATCTACCCCAAGGGATGAAAAAAAGTCATCAAAGGGAAATGTTTCGCAATTGTAGAAGATGTGAAACAAAAAAATTGCAGAACACTAAAAAGCATCAAAATCAACAAGTTCAAAAACTATTTTGAGCAGTGGAGAAAATGTTTTGATAGGTGTATTGCATCAAATAGAGAGTACTTTGAAGGTCACTGAAACTTAAACATGTGAGAATAAACACACAATTTTTTATAAATAAATTTGGTTTGGGGGGTCTCCACTCACATATAGGGCTGGTTTTATAATCCCCATTTTATAGATGGAAATATCAAAGATGAGAAAGTTGCAACCTCCATGTATGCAGCTAGAAAACAATGTCAACATGCAAACAATAGCTAGATGCAATAATAGAATTATGAATGATTCTCATACTTTTCTATATGCAGTCTTTAAAGTTTTTTTAAAAAACTAATTTTCTGGCTGGCATGGTCTTGGATGGCTTCATAGAAGATAACACTTGATACAATCCTCGGAAGATAGATAGGACTTACCCAGGTTGAGACTGGAAACAGAAGGAAGAGGAATGCATTCCAGGCAGGGAAGAGTGAGGCAAGATTGGTTAAGAGTTGGGGGCATGTGAAAGGAAGCTTCCTATTTTAGTCCCAGATAGTGTCTTGAACTTTTTCTTCATTGCACCTCTCATAATCAATAGCTATAAATTAACATTTATTGTGGGTTTGTAATGTCAGGTACTGTGTTACATTTTTTACAAGTTATCCCATGAAGCAGGTATTAGTATTATCCCTGTTTTCCAAATGAGGGAAACGGAGGGTCAGAGAGGCAGTTACCTGTGCAGAGTGGGAGCGGATGCTCTCACCCAGCAGATGTCCTAGATCACATGTGGGGGGAGGGTGATATTGTGATTATTAGCATGACAATAGAATATAGAATCAAACTTACTGGGTTATTTCTTGGTTCTGCTACTTACTAGCTGTGAAGCCCCTAAATAAGTTGTTTAATCCCCCTAGATCTCAATTTTCCCATCTGTAAAATGGGATAATATTGCCTCTCACTGAGTTGTTAGGAGGATTAAATGAGTTAAAGACTTAGAAGGAGACTGATGCATAGTAAGTATCTGGTAACTATTATTAGTTATGTGATAAGTTGTTTAAAAACTGCCTCCCTATCAATTCTGTAGCAGCAGTACCTGTCCCTAAGAGGTGGAGTTTGTGTGTGCCACTGTATTGCCAAGTGCCTAGTGTAGCACCTGGCCACGGTGGGTGCTTGGTAGATATTTAAACAAATAAATAAACAAATGAAAAGCTGAGTTTAGAGAGCTTACCACCTAATACCACCGCCACACACAGAGCCCTTTGAAATTTATGAGCTATATTGCATCATTATTTTGTATAATTCTAACCACAAGCTCAAAGAAGGCTGAGAAGGAACTATTATTATTTTACCTTTGAGAATGCTGAGTGTCAAACAGTTGCTTTCTCAAGGTCACATGGTTCATAAGTGGTAGAGCCAAAAGTAGAACTAGCTCTCCGATTGCCTGAGGCCACAGGGCACCTTAAAGACAACCCAGGGGAGAGTTACGGCACATGGGGTTAAACCAATCACAGACAGCACTGTTCTGAGTTGCCCCAGCTGGAAGCCCTGGCTTTGCTGTGGCTCCTGAAAACCTCTCCAAGTGCTGCCTCAGCTTTGTTCTGTATCCTCCTCTGAGGCACCTGCCCATCCCTCCTTGTCCCATCACCCCTTTCTAACCCTGCTGCTTACTCAAAATCTGAGGACAGCATCAAAGGCCAAGCCTGACACCAACCTAAAGGGCTTTAATTACATGGTAATGAGGTACAAGACTGATTCTTTCTTGGTTGGATATAAGAAAAGAGAAATTGAATGAATTAACTGGGTTATAAGCCTGATTAACCAGAACAATGGTTGTCACCTTAAAACAAATAGTCAATAGAGGAGATGTCTGTTTGAGAAAACAGAATCAATTCAACTTTAGGCATGTCAAGTTTGAGACACCGATAATAAGGACTCCTAAGGAAGCAGTGGATAGCTAGCAATTGGAAGTGGGAAAGAACTGTAGGAATCCTGCGTGCAAAAGGAATGGTGAAAACCAAAGAACCCAAATCCTGCCCAATGTCACTTAGTGCAGACCTCTTCAAACTGTATTCCATAGAGTGTCAGTATCCTGTAAAAAGGCATTGCTGGCCTCCAGGCCTCAGCCCCTGCTTCAAATGGCATAGAACCACATTCATCTGATTAATATTGAATTTCAGCATCAGAGTTTGTCCGATAAAAAATTGCAGCTACAAGAAAAATTTGAAACACTGACTTAGTAGGTATTCTTTCTCCCTGTTCTGCTACCAGTGCCTCTTACAGCATCTCTGCCCCTACATGGATCGATGGACAGCAGGGAAACCTTGTTAATTTTAGTTCCGATAGTGAAGGAGCACTCGGCACCAGGGACTCTAACTGACTAATACTCAGGTGATTCACATGTGATTTAGAAAATATTTTGGTGTCTTAGTCTGGTTCCAGTTCAATGAATCAGTTAGAGGTTCAAACTGGTTTACTAGGGTTTAATTTTTTAAGGGCTTAGTTTTAGTTTAATTTCTCTAATGAATAGAAAATAATAATGTTTGGATTTGATTTAAGGTTCAGCAAGCTCATGTATTTCACTCCAGGTTTTCACCCCTGGTTTCCTCTGCACCAACTCCCCTTTTGGAAAAGTGCACTATACATATCTCCAAATCAATCCTGCTGGACTCATTCAAGGCCCCCGTATAAAATGACATGACATGACATCCATGGTGTCGCAGTGTGAAGCCCAGCTAGCCCTTTCCTTGAGGTCTGGGCAAGTTGGGAATCTCATAGGGAGAACACCTGCCCCGGAGCTCTCCTGAGAGAAGGTCCCAGATCACAGGGCACCCAAAGGACACCAGCACCACAGGGATGAGAAATTACATCAGACACAGCTGCCACTTCAGAGCCTCAAGTTTCCCGTAGATTAGCACCTACTTGTTATTTCTGTCTGGGCTCAGTTCCCAGCTGTTAACTCAGGGCAGGCCCCATCCTCAAGGGACTTGAACAATGGCAGGGCAAATTTAAAGTGTCGTGAGTACTCCAGCCAGCTCTCCCTTAATCAAGCCACAGAGAATTAAAAAAACATAACAAAACAAAACCTGCTTCCAGTGTATCTACTTCTTTTTATACCTTGATTGCTTAATACCCAACTCACAAAGAACTCAATTTTTTAATGTTTATCATTATTGCCTTAGATTTTTTAAAGCAAATGCAAAATTCATTTTTGCAGCTGCAAAATGTCTGTGCTACAATGTCTGACTAAAGACAATTCCACTGTGGAAAATGTGTGATGTTGCCTAGAGTTAGTTTTTCTATTTTAAACATACTCATTGAGACAGTATGTCATTTATCCAGTGTGATTCATCCACTATGACCTCTCTATGTGTAATTTGCATAATACTTTTAATTTGGGGATCTTAGAAAAATTCAAACAGCTTTCCACTTTCAAACCTATACCAAAATCTCTATCAGGAGCATAGAGAACAGAGGTTGCCACAAAGGATGCTGTGCATTATTACAAGGAATGTAAAATACAGGAGAGAATGTAGGACCTGAAGTCAGACAGCCTTGGGTTCAAATCCCAACTCTCCACCTACTTGGTAGGTGAACTTGGGCAAGGCACTTAGTTTCTCTGATCCTACTTCCTCTTCTGCTAAAAAGACCATCATGAGGATTTAAAAAGATACTGTGCCAACAGATGTGGCACACAGAATATGCTCAGTACACATTAGTTCACTTTCCCACCCTTCTAAGGTAAGTTAGGGGTCATTTGTTCATGTTCCTCCAAATGTATTAACAGCAAAAGATAAATAAAACCTTAAAATGACTCACCCTACAAAGTGAGACTTGACTTTATCCCAGGACACCGCTGAGGAAAATGCAAAGTAGTGGAAAATGTTTCTGTGGAAACTTCTACTGGCAACGTTCACTTGGGCAATATAAGAGACCTTGCAAAAAAAAGCAAAGGGGATCTGGAATCAAAGAGACTTAAATTTGAACACCAGTTATGCCATAACTGATTAAATGTCAGACCTGAGCAAGTTATTTAACATTTCTGAGCATTTGTCCCTCATCCATGAGGTAAAAATTATAATGAAGTCTCCCACATACAGTTATGAGAAAGATGGAACAAAATAATGTAATGAAGTATTGTACCTGGTGCATGGTGAGCATTACACAAGTGATCGTTATTACTGTGGCTGTTACCTACGTTACCTCACAGTTACCAACGGTAAAATCCAAGATTATAAAAGCAATTTATAACTGCTATGTCTCCTTTGTGAAACAATGAAATAAAATACTATTAATACCATTATTGATTGCCTCACTAAGATTTAAAAACTTGAGTTAGCTAGATTATTTACAAACTTTGAGGGTTATTTCATCCTATCTCTATCAAAAGCCAAAGCTTCTGGAGTACCAAGAAAGGAAAGCTAAAACTCTTTGTCTCCACTCATGATGGATCTGATCTTTCAGTTGTCTGGTGATGTTTTCCCTGAAAGGTACAACTACATGGAAATACTAAAATCAATTTTTACTATGTCATTTCATGAATTTTGCCTTTGAAACTAGTTTAAAGTCTGACTGTATAGCTTTAAATATCCATGTATGGAGTTACAATAGAATGTCCTAGTAGGAAATTTTTCTGTCCTGTCAGGAGCTCCATCACTAGACTGATTCTGAAACTCAAAACCCTTAGTCTTTTTTTAAGGGGTTTTCACATTTGTTCTCTTAAGTGCATCAGAAAAATATCTCATTTTGATTTATTTCACTTTGATAATAATATTCTGTCATGAGCATATGATACAGTCTTTCCTATAAGTCAGCTGGGCAACTGCTCAGCTAGCTGCCTGCTGAGCAGCCTGGCACCGAGGAATACGCAAGAGTCACACACAGTAACCAGGCTCTTCACTCAGTTTTTATTGAATGCAGGTTCACTCAAAGTAGATCAACAAAAATAAATATCCTCCTCACACTCTAACAATCTAAGAGAATTATAACACACACACACAGCAATCAATGAGGGTAATGAACCCGAGTCCCAGTCTCAGTCTGTGGGTCCAGGAGACAACACAGTGGGCAAGGGAGTTGTCAGCGTCTTGCAAGGAAGGGTCTCTGGAGCCAGGTGGGCAGCAGGGCAGGTGAAGCCCTCAGTCCAGCAGGGCAGAGCCTCTGGTGGCCAATGGCAAGGAGCAGCACTGTAGTGTGTGGAGCTTGGCTGTGTCAGCAGTCATCTGGAGAACCTGCCTCAGTTATACTTTGAAAGTGGTGCACTCCACCCTTCTGGGTCTTTTGATAAACATCTTGGCACCTCTGATGCAAAGTGGAGAATTTTCCAAGGAGCCTATGGGTGGTACATGGCTAATAGCAAGTGGGAAATTTCCCCAGAAGCCTATCTGTGGTGGTCCTGCTCTGCAGACATGGCTGTTCTGGTCACATGTGCAGATACCTTAGGTGGGTCTCCTTGAGAGATGTGTCTAGTGTGACTTAGATAGTTTCCTTCTTGAACAGAAGTGTCGTGGCTGACTGACAGCCATCTTGGTTGACATGAGCGACTCCATTTTGTTTTATATACTGTATGCTGTCTTGACCCAACCAATGCCATTTTATTGGTCCCACTCTCCACACATTCTCCAGGAAACAACTTTTTCCCTGAGTATTCAGATATCTCCTCAACTTTGTCCCTGAAAACCTTTCCTTAACTTTCTCTTATCAGGGTGGCCATTTGATTTAAGGTTGAAGGTGGAAAATAACAGACCTGTAGCTGTTCATTATGCTGCTCTATCTACACTTCTATTTTATGAGCCATTTCAACCCTAATTATGCTAATTTGATAACATTGTATTTGAATTAGTTGTTGTTTCTCAAAGAATAAGAATGATGTTATGAAGATACCTCTGAGTACAATCAAGTGTTCTGATCTTGTATTTTAGTCACTGATTTTCCAAAGAAAAGCCAAGAATAGAAACTTTAATAGAGGAAGAAAAGTGAAACTTGAATCCCAGAAACTGTTGAAAAGGACAGCTGTAACTGCATGGAAGCAGCCAGTGTGGACTTTCTGGCCAATGTCCATGAGCACAAATTAACCCTTTAGCTAGTTTTAGTTAAGAAAACAGCTTAGCCCTAAATTAACTATATAGGATCTTGCTCCATATTTTTAACATTTAAAAAATGCATGCCTACAATGTGAATTTAGAGCTAAGTCATCCTGTGACTCATACAGCCACCCTCTTCCCACCCTTCTCCTGGCACCCACCACTGTGAGCCCCCTTCTCTTGGGTTCTGTGCCAGTGCTTAATGCTGAGAAGAGGATGGAACATGAGCAGTCAAGAGCACTTGCTTTCCTGTGAATACTAGAATCTATTCCCAATTGATTTTGTCAATAAATATTTCTTGAAGGAAACCTGATTTGTGCCAATGAAAGCACATTTAATTTATCATTTCATTCCCTATAACTCCAAACACAAATAAGAGAATACATGTGGTCAAATACTAGAGGAGGTAGGTTTGCCATCATTTCTGAGATGAGAGAATGAGATTTGATGATTGTGATCTAGCAAACTTCTCAGTGAATTACAGTTTAAAACCATAGAGAAAATATAAGTTTCTTTAAGTGCCCAGTTCAGGGTATGATTCATAAGAACTGAAGAACCATTATCATGAGATGCAACTGCAGGAAAGACCCTGTAGGAACACAGAGAATAGACTTCCCTGTGGGAGACCATCTGCCAGCTTATCTATTAAGAAACACTATACAGTCTTCTGTGATTTGGGGAAAAGAACTCATGCTACAGAAAGGGAGATGCTCAAATGGCTAAGTGTTTTAAAGAATTCTAATTAGGTTGTCCAGATAGAATATGTCTGATTGTGTATACTTTTTAAAAAAGATTTATTTATTTGTTTGTTTGTTTATTTTTAGACATAGAGGAGGGGAGGGAGAAAAAGAGGGAGTAAAACATCAATATGTGGTTGCCTCTCATGCACCTGGCGACCTGGAGACCTGGCACACAACCCAGGCATGTACCCAGACTGGGAATTGAACTGGCGACCCTTTGGTTCTCAGACCATCACTCAATCCACTGAGCTACACCATCTAGGGCTGATTGTGTATACTTTTTACTCATTACATTTACACCTAAGAAAACACACCCAGTTTTAAATTGCTCATGGCCTACAAGTATGGAATACTTACTTTCACTATATGATTTCTGTCTGCTTAAGTACCTTCTTCTGACATTTCAACAATACAATATTTACTTGTTTACTAAGGTAAATTTAATTAATTGCATTTAATGTATGAATTTTTTCATTCAAATCACTCCTTTTCTCTAATGACATTAAATGACTCCTAATAATATACAATGTAACTCCAAATTCCTTATTCCAAACTCCAGCTATCTTTCCAAACTTCTATTCTTTGGCTCCCTTTCTGCATTGTTTAGTATCAGCCATACTGAATTTTTCACCATTCTCTATAGATGGTCCTAAATTTTCCTACATTTGCACATTTGTTCACACCACTTTCTTTCCCTGATTTGTTTCTTTATCACAAATAGTGGGTTCTATGGTACAGAGCAAGCAAGGATGAACTAAAAACAATTCTGTAGGAAAAATTAACAATGTCAAAAGGGATAATCTCTCCTGGAAGAAAAGATGTGAAGGGCGAATTCTTTACCAAAAGTCTGAGGGACTAGGTCAAGTTTAAGAAATTAACAATGTCAAAAGGGACAATCTCTCCTGGAAGAAAAGATGTGAAGGGTGAATTCTTTACCAAAAGTCTGAGGGACTAGGTCAAGTTTAAGATGAAGCTCCTATCTGTAGGGTCTAATTTGGTTGGGGTGAGGATGAGAGGTTTGGGAAGCACAGGAGATACTGAAATCACATTGGGACCCTATCATGAATCAGAGAGGTCTAGAACAACATAAATGGGATCCTGTTCTGAGTAATAGGGCTACAAATATTATAAAAGCACAGTCATCTTTGTACTTTGTTATGTAACATTTATTGATTATTTGCTATGTGGAAAACCTTATGCCAGTCACTGACAGATACACAAAGATCAGTAAGACAAACTCTAGCCTCAAAGGAATATACAGTGAACACAAATACTTCAAGAAGTGAATGTAAGGCCAAGGAGGAGAAATGGTGAGGTTGGGCTTGTGGAAACAGCCAACAGTTCTGACTCTCCAATGCTAAGGGAAGATCTCACCCTATCTCTGTGCCCACCATACTGCTCCTCTCCTGCCCTTGCCTGCAAGCGTGAGTGACCACAAAGTCCATTTCCCTGAAGTTGCTTGAACAGACTGTCTGCTACATTGAACCACGTGTGTTCATGTGAGAACCATGACAAGCAATGTGTTGTCAAGAGATGGCCTGGGTGCACTTCAGTTTTTTCCCTTACCCACAATTCCCATCAATGCTCTCCTAGAAGTTAAAATATGCATTTGAACATAAAATCAATTCCAAAATAAGTGTTCTAGCACCCCCTTCCAACAAGATTGCCACCCCTGATCTCTCTTGTAAAGCCATCACTATTGTCAAGAGAGACTGGCCCCTTCTAAACTCTTTGCTATACTTTGTCACCTGAACCCAAATTGGTTTAGGTTGGGTCTGAAATATCACAAATTCTCTGTTGAAAATAGTTGTGCCAGCTTCTTGTCCACATACCATGGGCTTCAAATTCCAGTTTACAGTAAATCCAAGGAAGTGACAGGATAATGGACATTATACCATCCCCTCTGTCCTTCTCCCTTCCTTCCTTTCTATCTCTATCTTCTTCAATACAAAACAAAAGCTCTCAGTACACTTAGATGTGGGCAATCAGGGCCTGAGCCTCAGATCTGCCAAGCAATATGTTCCATAATATTATTGGGCTCTGCTCTTAGGTCAAAATATGTCAGAATAGTTTCTAGAAAAATTTCTATGAAAGCCTAACCAGCTTTGGTGTTTTAAGAAACAAATTACAGTTATCTGGAAAAGTTAATTTATATGGAATACCTTCTTGGTAATGTTCAATGTGTGAGGCATTATTTACAAGCAGAAAAACAAACTAAAAAATATAATAAAACTACACAGCGTCCCTAAGACAAAGGAAATGTTTCCACTGTCTCCTGATGGAAGCTTAACTCTTACAAGGATTCAAATAACTAAACTTGGAGGAAGGCTGAGACCTTTTCTCTATTTCTTAACATGGTCCTTGGAGGTGAAAATTACTTCTCACTTACTATCCAACCCTTCTGGCTGTCTTTCCACTTCAGTTTCACTCCTCCCTGTGACTGATAAACCTCTTAGTGCCTTTTGAGATTCTTGGTAAGGCTGCCATTCACAGTGGTGTTTCCTAACTAACATGGACCAAAAAAAGGACTGACAAGTTAGTGTTGTCAGTCGTGGCCACACTGGGAGAGTGGTCTGGAGAACACAAGCTTCTTAATCAAAGGAGCCTGTATGAGTTTTACCCCACAGTCCACAAGCCAGCAAAACTACCCAATGTCTGCCTGTCCAGCTGGCATCTCTGCTTCCTTTTATTGCCCATATTTGGGCACAAATAGCTCATGGTAGACACTGGATGGATGGATGGATGGATGAATGGATGGATGGATGGATGGATGGATGGATGGATAATGGATGCTTGACTAGAGCCAGGGTATTTAAAGAATGAGAAAATGAAACAAATCTCAAGTGTGCTATCTGTTGCAATTCAAATTAAAGGGTTTGGTGAGGGAAGGTGGGACTAAAGCTACTGACTGAAATTCAATGTATGGATTTTAGCTTCTCTTGCCACTCTTTTGGCTAACTAATTTGGATTTTACTAAGAGTTCATCATTTTAATATGTCTCAATCTATACAAGCATATCCAGCATAATGGATAAATGTTAATTCCCCTATAGAGAAAACAACACTTCTAGCCACATCTTCATGGCATTCAATGTTTCCAGCTTTGCCTAGAAAATGTTTTCTGTTAAAGTAAAAATATGGTTTATTTGGTTCGCATTTAATGCAACAGGTGGACATGCAACAGGTTTTAGAGCAGTTTAATTGAAATCATGAATTATTCTGCATCACCTGGGAGGCAAAGCCCTGTTATTCTGAGCTTTTGTTTTCTTTCGAGCATGATGCCTCAGGAAATGTGTGCATCTAAGAACATATGCTTAAGACACAGGGCCCCATCTGACTGCTGGGTGTGCCTTTCTCTCCATAATAAACAAGAATATCACAGCACAAAGATTGCCTAGATCAAGGGGGAAAGGCAGCTCACAGAGTCTGCTCTTAAGCCTGTGGGAGCAAACTAAGATCCAGAGTTTTGTTTGGTTCAACAGTGCAAAACCCAGTGCAAGACTCCTCAAAAGTCAAAATGAATAGCTGCCATCCTTCCTATATGAGATCTTAGGGGGAAATATTTAAGAAGTCAGGAGGTGACTCTGTGGGCCTCTATTTATATGAATTGGTGAACTTTAATGCAAAGGCCTGTAAGGTGGAAGATCTTGGTGTTGCCAGGCCTGGAGTGGAACAGGAGAGTTGGAAGCAGAGGAAGGTGCAGTGATGCAGGTCTGAGTTCAGTGAGGAAGAAAACTGTTCCCCCTCCCTGCCCCACATGGAACATATTGAGGCTCCTGGACTGTGGAGCTCACAAGATTTGGTCTCTGGTGTGGAATTTTTAGCAGGAGACAGCACCCTAGACAAGGTAGGCTCTTCCACAGTAGAAAGGCTGGAGGAAGGTCAGCAATGTCCTGCAGACAAAGACTTGATTGAGCATGTGCTCAACAGTCCGGGAGATGAGCCAAAATACCTGCTGGGGAGTATATTTCACCAATGTGCTTGAACTGGGGAGAGCTAAGGGCCAGCACAATTTCAATACAAAATACTGATTTGTTCTTCTCTCTGCTGATAGGCTTGTGGGGCCTGGGGACATGCAGGTTACTACGCAGTTCTGGTCTTCAATCATTATAATATGTCTTATACTGGTACATCCAAAAACACGCACACATCCAAAAACACACATTTCTCTCAATGAGCTCAGTTTTCGCACCAGGCAGAGGGAAAAGCAAAGACAGCTTTAGTTGTAGATGCAGTGGAATAGCTCTCAGAGGCTCTGTTTCACAGACTTGAAGTATCATTTGGCATCCTGCAGTATTCTCCACATCGGGTTCTCCTCACTCATGACACAGTCTCCTGTGTCAAATTCCTTCTCCGTCCACACTGCATGGTCAGTCAGAGAGCTGAAACACTTTACATCCAGACTTTATATCTTTTCCACAAACCAATCATTCACCCCTGGGTCCATATGGCCACATTTAAATGTTTATATTTTAGCATACAATTATTTTTCAGCTTTTTATCATTGTCAAGATCACTATGTGGTAAATGATAAATTATTATAATTATAAAACCCCAGTGTCTCAATTATTGCGCATTACCTATTAATTCATAGTCATCAGTACCACAAACAATTGTTATTGCTAGAGTTTCGTAATTTTGTTGGCATTGCTGTTGTTGATATGCAGAAAGGATATTTTACCTGCATACCTCATCCAGTATATGGATTGTTCATTTCTACCAAACTAGTAGTTTTGGACTTCACCTTTAAGATCAGATGTAATAAATAATTTCTTGTCTGAATATTTTATGTGGTCAAATTCTTATGACTCAGGACAATAAATCAGTGTCTCCTTTCTTCCCAATTTTTCAACCCCAACCCAGGGAATCACAGCAAATATTTCTCACACAAAACTTCCCTTTGATTTAGATGGATTCTGTTTCTCAGAGGTACCATCTAAAAATGCAAAGACAGGAACCCATGCCCTAAGGATTTGTCTTGTGAGATCACTGTGTTGGAGACTAAGAATAGACCATAGGACCAGAAAGAAAAATGTGCACTCCTTCAGCCTCTTTGGTTGCTTGAAGCTGCCAGTGTTCATCTTCATGTGCAACAATGTACAATGGTAGTCTAGTAACTTGAACAAGCCCTCAGGGGCCTATTTTCAAGAACTGGGTCTCAACATTGCTTTTTATTTTCCTGAGGTCAGGAGTTTCTTCTGACATAGCAGTGGACAGAAGTATCTTATGACAAAAAGACACTTTGGAGAGAGGAGTTAATCCCGTGACTAACAGGAGTGGTGAACAGATCCTTCGTCAACACCTAACAACCCTTAGAAGCTACTTAATTACACTGAACTTTGGTCTCCTCATCTTCACGGTGAAATTATAAAATGAGAAAATTCCTGAGGTTCCATACCATCTGATGCTAATACTTCATGGGTTGGTGAATGTAAATGATTTAACGTAAGTAAAATGGAGGTGACACAGGGAGAGATGATTTACGAAGAAGCCACTAACAGACTCACAGAGGAAAGCTGTGGACACTAATTAGTCACAAGGATCGTAGGAGAGAGAAAGGCAAGGCTCATAATAAACCCTGCATGTGGTGGTTATTTCCCATCTCTAATGTACCATTCCCCCTTTCCAACAGCTTAATAGACATTCTACTTGGAGATTCTACAAGATGGACTCTAAACCTACGATGTCCCACCATAATTTCAGTATTTCAACCTTGGTTCTCCTACTCTTTCTGTTTCTGCTGAGAGTTCCAGCACCCTCTTAGCTGCATGGCCTTGAAACTTATTAGGCTCCTCTCTGTCCCTGGAAATTCATCCAAACATGGCTCAATCCTACCAGTTCTTCTTCCACAATTCATTGCAGGCATGTCCCTTTTACCATCTCTCCCCTTAGTTCAGACCTCATTGTGGATTTCCACAATACCTAATTTACCTCCTCACCTCTTCTCTCTTTCTCTCACAACACAGACTCCAAATGGCCACCAGAGTTATTTCTTAAAGGGCAGTGCAGGTCCTACTATTCTTAAATATATTCAGTTGTGCCTTTTAACCTGTGCACACAGCTCAGACTCCCCAGACTGCCTTTGATTCCCACAACCCGCAGGAAACCAAACTTTTTTCATTTGTTTCCTTCTAATTTCTTTTACTCTTAACTTACTGGGCACTGCTGCTCTTCCCTGATAGTTTCACTGTTTTAACTGCCACCATCATCTCTAACACATCTAAGTCTATGCTGTGTCAAGGCACCAATCCAAGGCCACCTCTTCCATGGTCTCCTCCACACCCTCCCGCTGAGAGCGGTCTTTCCACCTCCTGATACAGTAGTGTTGAATCAACACCTTTCTTATGGCATGTCTCACTTGTTATGTTCAAATATTTTTTAAACACTTTTGACAAGAACATAAACTCCTGGAGAAACTAATGTAATGTCTTCTATATACTATGGCCCCAATTCATATTTAAGTTATTGAAAGTGTGATTAGAGGAGACAGATATGAAAAAAACTACATCTCACCCAGGAAGTATTTTGGAAACAACATATGGTTTAGATAGGCTGTTCTGATAGACTCCCAAACTGTTGTGAAACACCTTCCATACAAGCCTTCTAAAATAGGATTAGCCAGTCATTTACTTATGGCCCTTCCAGGGATCAAATTGGTGGTCAGATGAGTTTTTGATGCCTATGAATCCAAGTAACATCTTAGAATATTATTTGCTGTTTATGACAGAAGCAAAGTCATGTTAGAATCATTCCAGCTGACATGAATTCATTTTTTATTATATACCATGTAATATGCTAAAAGCTTTTCATTAATTATGTCATTTCATTCTCACAGAATCTGATGAGGTCATATGATATGACACAGATATGTTGAATAAGTTGTCCAGGGTTAAAAAGCAAATGAGAGGAAATCACAGATGGTGAGCCAGTGTCACTGGGTACAAGTCTACCCATGTAACCATTACACTACACTGCTCCTGGTGGAAAAGGACTGGTATTCACTTTGGAGACAGACAAGGGTTTAATGCCTGTGCTATTTACTATTGCTGTGTGCCCTTCAACAAAATTACTTAACCTGTCTGAAACACTGTATTATCAATAAAATGGTTAAAATAAAAGTACCTGGCAGAGTTCTTAATAGAAATAAATAAAATAATATCTCAATAACCTAATGTAGGCTCTTCACTCTCCACAGTAACTTTCCCCTTTGAGCAAAAAAAAAAAAAAAGGTTCTTCTCAACCTGACCTCTTGTTGTGCATTTTCCTCCTGTATGTTCCCTCCTATACTTCCACTCTCTGCAAGCCATCACTGAGATCTGATACCTACTGGAAGACAAAAAAATGAGACCCACTATAGCACAATCACACCTGTGACCACAACTTAGTTCTATAAAACATCAGAAGGACCTTTGAAGTGGAATGTTTTCTCTATTTTTTTGGTTAAATTCTTGATTTGTGTGTCCTGCAGAATAGTCTCTCATTATTTCTGTATGGAATGAGAAGTGAAATCAGTGAGCAGTATGCAGATATATTCATCTTATGGCTAAGAGTGGAAGAGAAAAAGATTCCCACTTGCAGTTTTGTATTTAAGTATTTAGCACAACACCTGACACAGAACAGATGTTCAATAAATATCAGTTGCCTTTCCTTGCATCAGAAGGAAAGTAGCACCGTGTAATACTGAAATATTAAAACAGAAAAAACCCTCACATGCCTGTGGATTTGATGTGTCACAACTTATTGCAATCCAATGAAATGGGCACAAGATATAAACTCTAACAATAAGTCTCAAGGTCATCCTCCATTTCTTGTCCATATACATTTGAAAACTTATTTAGATAAAAATTGTAATATTATACCCAATAATTATTTTCCAACTCAAAGAGCCAAAGTTCTCATTTTTAAAAAAATTATAGTTAATGTACAATAGTGCATTAGTTTCAGGTGTAAAACATAGTGATTCTATAGTTATATATCTTACAGTGTGATCACCATCTAGGAACCATCTGTCACTATACAAAGTAACTATGATATTATCAACTATATTCCCTGTGCTATACATTACATCCCTGTGAGCTACTTATGTTATAACTGGAAATTTGTATATTTTGTTCCCTTTCACTTTTTTCACTCACCCCTACCTCCTCCCTCTGGCAATTGTCATTTTATTCTCTGTATCTAGGGGTCTGTTGCTGTGTTTTGTTTCTTTTGTTTTGTTTGGATCCCAAATATGTGTGAAATTATGTGGTATTTGTTTAACTCTATCTGACTTACTTTACTTGGCTTAATATCAACTAGATCCATTCATGTCACAAATGGCAAGGATTGCATTCCCTTTTATTGCTGAATAATAGTTTTAATAAAGACCAACACATCACCTTTTCTTTTATAGATTTTGCTTTGAATTATCCCTAAAAACATCAACAAGCCCTGGGTCACCTTGTAAAAACCAGAAATCGGTATATAGGTTGGTTTGTACATGAATGTGCAATTGGTCCAGCGCCATTTGTTGAAAAGACTACCTTTTCTCCACAAGTTGTCTTTACTTCTTTGTCAAGGTGACTACATTTGTTTGGTCTATTGCTGGGCCCTTTATTCTGTTCTTTTGATCTATGTTTCTATTATTGTACCAATACCACACTGTATAGATTACTTAAACTTTATAGTCAGTCTTAAAATCAGATAGTATGGGTCTCATTCTTCTTCAATATTGTGTTAGTGGCTCTAGGTTTTTGCCTTTCCATATAAACTTTAGGATCAGCTTGTCAACTTCTATAAAATAGCTGTGAGGAATTTTGACTGAGACTGTATTAAAGCTATAGACCAAGTTGGGAAGAACCAACATCTTAATATTGAGTTTTCTAATCCATGAACATAAAATAACTATTTATTTAGATTTTCTTTCATTTCTTTCATCAGAGTTTTCTAGTTTTATACATATAGAACCTATACATATATTGTTATATTTATACCTAAGTATTTCTCTTTTTTGGTACAATATTAACTAGTACAATTTTTCTTTTTTTAATATATTTTATTGATTATGCTATTACAGTTGTCCCATTTCCCCCCTTCTCTCCCCTCCACCCTGTACCCCCTCTCCCACCCACATTCCCCCCTGCTTTAGTTCATGTCCATGTGTCATACTTATGAGTTCTTTAGCTTCTACATTTCCCATACTATTCTTGCCCTCCCCTTATGTATTTTCAACCTACATTCTATGCTACTTATTCTCTATACCTTTTCCCCATCTCTCCTCCTCCTACCCCCCTGTTGCTAACCCTCCATGTGACCTCCATTTCTGTGGTTCTGTTCCTGTTCTAGTTGTTTGCTTAGTTTCTTTTGGTTTTGCTTTTAGTGTGGTTGCTAGTAATTGTGAGTTTGCTGTCCTTTTACTATACAAGTTTTTCCTTTATATTCTTTTCTTAGATAAGTCCCTTTAGCATTTCATAAAATAAGGGCTTGGTGATGATGAACTCCTTTAACTTGACCTTATCTGAGAAGCACTTTATCTGCCCTTCCATTCTAAATGAGAGCTTTGCTGGATAGAGCAATCTGGGATGTAGGTCCTTGTCTTTCATGACTTGGAATATTTCTTTCCAGCCCCTTCTTGCCTGTAAGGTCTCTTTGGAGAAATGAGCTGACAGTCTGATGGGAACTCCTTTGTAGGTTACTGTCCCCTTATCTCTTGCTGCTTCTAGGATTCTCTCCTTCATTTTTACCTTGGCTAATGTAATTATGATGTGCCTTGGTGTGTTTCTTCTTGGGTCCAATTTCTTTGGGGCTCTCTGAGGTTCCTGGATTTCTTGGAAGACTATTTCCTTTGCCAGAATAGGGAAGTTCTCCTTTATTATTTGTTCAAATACATGCTCAATCTGTTGCTTTTCCCCTTCCCCTTCTGGTACCCCTATAATTCAGATGTTGGAACATTTAAAGATGTCCTGGATGCTCCTAAGCTTCTCCTCGTTTTTTTGAATTCTTATTTCTTCACGCTTTCCTGCTTGGTTGTTTCTTTCTTCCTTCTGGTCCACTGTATTGTTTTGAGACCCAGTTTCCTTCCCTTCACTATTGGCTCTCCTCCGTGTATCTTCCTTCATCTCTTTTATGGTAACCTGCATTTTTTCATGTAATTTGCGTCCAAAATCAACCAATTCCATGAGCTTTCTGATCACCAGTGTTTGAACTGTGCATCTGATAGATTGGCTATTTCTTGGTTGCTCAAAAGGATGAGTCCTGGGGGACTGATCTGTTCTTCTGTTGGAAACATGTCTCTCCCTGTCTCTCCTTTTCTTTTCTTTTTTTTGGAGGGAGGGGTCTGGTTGCTCTTGTTATGGTGAGGGGCGGAGCCTTAGGTGTTCAGCGAGGCTGGGCACCCCAGTCCCTAGATTGTGACATTATATGTGGGGGCGGGGGTGGGAGCCGGGATGGGAGGGGACAAAGGTGGTAGTTCCGTTCTCCTGGAATCTCAGTCCCTTCTCTGGGATCCTGGGCTGCGAGCTCTGCCCTGGCCCACAATAGCCGCCTCACTGGGTCCACCAGCCGCTGCTAGTGTACTCAGGGTCCACCGCTGCGATCTTGCGTGCCCTGGATGGCTTACGCACCGAGTTCGCGCCAAGTTCTCCCCGACCTCTCCACGCCCCCGACCCGCGCCCGCCTGGCTTGTCCTCTCCGCCCCTCCTACCAGTCTGGAGGAACGGGTCTACTTCAACTTCTTGGCTGTCCGACTTCCATTCAGATAAATTCTCTATCAGTTCTGGGTGTTATTCTAGCTCTAAACTGTTGTTGTTCTAATCTTGGTTGTACGTGGAGGTACGGTGCGTCCACCTATTCCTCCGTCTTGCCAGAAGTCCAATTTTTCTTTTTTTAATTTGTTATTGTTGTTCAATTACAGTTGTCCTCATTTTTCCCTCATTACTCTCCCCTGCCCTGTCGACTCCCCCCGCCATTTCTCTTTAATTTCAAGTTCCATTTATTTATTACTGATATATATAAAAAAGCAACCGATTTTGTTATATTAACCTTGCACCTGAGACCATGCTATAATTACTTCTCAGTTCCAGGAAATTTTTTTTTGTCAGTTCTTTGTGATTTTTTTGCATAGACAATCATATCATCTCCAAACTAAAAGTTTTGTTTCTTCTTTCCAAATTTTATACTTTTTAATCCCTTTTCATGTCTTTTTGTAGTAACTGGGACTTTCAGTATAATGTTGAATTGGAGGGGTGAAAGTAAATTCTTCTTTTGCTCCTGATCTTAGGAACGATCCATCTAGTTTCTTACCATTAAGTGTGATATTAACCGTGGATTTTCTGTACATGCTCTTTTTTTAAGATCCTTTTTTTTAGTATATTTTATGGATTATGATATTACAGTTCTCCCAATTTCCCTCCTTCTGCCCCCGTCTGCCTGGTCTCACCCTTCCTTCCAGGAATCCTCCCCTTAGTTCATGTCCATGGGTCATGCATGTAAGTTCTTTGGCTTCCCCATTTCCTATACTATTCTTAACACCCTCCTGTCTATTTAGTACCTACCCAATTTGTACCTCTTAATCTCTGCAATGTTTCACCCATTCTCCTACCCCTCACAGCTGATAACACTCCAGATGATCTCCATACCTATGATTCTGTACCTGTACTGCTTGTTTGCTTAGGTTTTTTGTTTGTTTGTTTAGATTCAGTTGTTGATAGTTGTGAATTTGTTGCCTTTTTAATGTTCATAGTTTTGATCTTCTTTTTCTTTTTTTAAGAGATTTGTTTTTAGGGATTTTATTATTTATTTTTAGAGAGGGAAGGGAGGGAGAGAGAGAGAGAGAGAGAGAGAGAGAGAGAGAGAGAGAGAGAGAGAGAGAGAGAGAGAGAGAGAGAAACATCAATGTGCAGTTGCTGGGGGTCATGGTCTGCAACCCAGGCATGTACCCTGACTGGGAATCGAACCTGCGACACTTTGGTTCACAGCCCGCGCTCAATCCACTGAGCTACACCAGCCAGGGCTGATCTTCTTTTTCTTAAGTAAGTCCCTGTTAACATTTCATGTAATGACAGATCCTATGGCTTTACCTCGTCTTGGAAGCGCTTTATCTGTCCTTCCATTCTAAATGATGGAAGCTTTACTGGATAGCTTTACTGGATAGAATAATCTAGGTTGTAGGACCTTGCTTATCATCACTTTGAATACTACTTTCCAGTTGTTTCTTGCCTGCACAGTTTCATATGAGAAATCAGCTGATAGTGTTATGGGAAATCCTTTGCATGTAATTCTCTGCATTTCTCTTGCTGCTTTTAAGATTTTCTCTTTATTTTTAACCTTTGGCATTTTAATTATGATGTGCCTTGGTGTGGTCCTCTTTGGATCCAATTGGTTTGGGATTCTCTGTGCTTCCTGGACTTGTATGTCTAATTCCTTCGCCAAACTAGGGATATTTTCTTTCATTATTCTTTAAAGTAAGTTTTCAAATTCTTGCTCTTCCTCTTCTCCTTCTGGCACCCCTATGATTCAGATGTTGGCACATTTGGAGATGTCCCAGATTCTTCTTATATTATCCTCATTTTTTGAATTCTTGTTTCTTCTTTTTGTTCTAGTTGAATGTTTATTTCTTTTTTATGTTACAAATCATTGATTTGAATCCTGGCTTCCTTCCTTCCACAATAGGTTCCCTGTATATTTTTCTTTATTTCACTTAATGTAAGCATCATTTGTTTATATTGAGTATGGCAACTTTATATTATTGCCATATTCAATGAGTTCTTTGAATATCTTGATCACCAGTGTTTTGAATTCTGCATCTGATAGGTTGGCTATCTCCATTTTGTTTAACTCTTTTTCTGGAGTTTTGTTCTGTTCTTTCATTTGGGCCACATTTCTTTGTCTCCTCAATTTGGCAGCCTCCCTGTGTTTCTGTGTATTAGATGGAGATGCTTTGACTCCCTGTAAAAGACACCTGTAAATTGTGTGGAGGAGAGACTTGGGTAATTTCCAGGGCAAGGCAACCCGCTTCACCACTTTGTGGCTCTGTGTGTGGGGAGGGTCAGAGAGGAGACAATGCCACTGCTTGGCTTTTGGAGGTTTGCTGGGCACTTGCCCCATTTCCAATCACTTTACCTACTCTCTGTATATGACTGGCACCCTTCCACCTGTTGCCCTAGTGTTGAATCCCAGAGTAGGTGGATTTGTGTACATTTTAGACTTCACAGGCCCTTAAAGTGAAATTTTCTGAAAATCCAGCAGTTTCTTCCATCATTCCAAGCTTCAGTGGTCTTTACAGCCAAAAGTTATGGGGACTTATCTTCCTGGCACTGGAACCTTGGGCTGTGCGGTCTCACCTAGGGCTGAGCTTGTTCATTAACAAGGTACCCTCCTGATTTTTGTCCACGACATGTGAATGTGGGACTGTCACTCATGCTCATTCCACTGCTGCTGCCACCTCTCCACACCACACTGCATCTCCTCACTTTCCTTGTCTTCTCCCCATCTCTGTCCCTCCTCCCCATCTGGATATTGTGGATTCTTTAAATCATTAGTTGTTGGAGTTTCATACAGTTTGATTTTATGAGAGTTCTGGGTGTTAGTTGTTTTGAGATTTAGTTGTAATTCTTTTTGTGGTTACTTGAGGAGGAGATGTCTATCTATACCTCTATCTTGGCCAGAAATCTATATATGCATTTTTCCAAGTTCAGAAAGTTCCCTTGTATTCATAGTTTGTTGATAATTATGATCATAAACAGAACAGTCTCATTTTTAAAGATTCAAACTTTCCTTTTAACTTTCATTTTTAATCTCTGTATACTTCAAAATTGTGCATATTTATCCATTTTATTTTTATACTCTTGGTTTCTAAAATGGTATAATTAAGCCATCTGGAGATTTTTATAAGACTCACAAAATAGCTAGGATTTTGCCCCCAGGTAAAATAAATTACTGCAATTATGTGTAATGACATACAGTAGTTTATTCTAAGTATCTCTAAGATTTGTTTGGGGAAAAACAATCAAGACAGAGCTTCTGTTTTTTATAAACATGACTTTCAGCAAGTGACTGTTATAGAAATGCATACATGAGACATTATGACATTGAGATTATGAGAGTCAAATGATAAATATAGTCTCCAAGTGAAAAAGCAAAAATTTCTCCATTTCTAAAAAGGGTTTACTTATACATGAGAACTAGCAGTCTAATAGCATGAATGTGAAATGAAGCTCAGAGTTGTAGCCAGGTTCATTCATTAAGTAGTTGTGCACTCCTCAATAAGTCATCTGAAATCCTCTAGTTCTGTGGTCTCATATGACAAGTGCAATGACAATAACACCCACCACCAACACTGTGCTCCCCACCTACATGTTCACTGTATTAATTCAAGGCTAAACAAAATAATGAATATGAAAATGCTTTTTTAAAAATTTGAAGCAAAATAGAAATGGAAAGCATTATTATTAGATGTGTAAGTTAGGAAGAAGTTCTAACATTCATCAGATTTTTACACTTAAACTCCATCATTAAAGCAATTACATTTTTTGAGCTTTCAAGTTTTTAGTTGAACTTCATTCCTAGGGTAAAAATCATTTGGGGTGATAAAGACACTAAAGGCTGAAGTCTTCAAGTTTATCACCAATTTTGAGTATGGCTTGATTATACTACGATACAAATACAGTCATTGTGTAGTTTATCTTGTATTATCCACTTCTTCACCAGTGAAATTAAGTGACTGGTCATTTAAAGAGGCTCATGAGGGTGAGTTTGAATCAGAAGGCCAGAATATTTGGCTGTCCTAAATGGTGTGGAAATAACCATCTTTAGCTTTCCCCACTCAGGCAAGATATTCAATGCAGCCAGTTACTTGCAGAGTTGGTTATCCCTTCATATAGCTAATTGAGCTCCCACCATCTGTCAGGTGCCATGGAGGAAATACAAAGATAAAAAGAAAAGGCCCCATGATACATACATACATACCATGGAACAGAACTCAGCAATAAAAGAAAAAATTGCTGCAGGCAACAACCTGGATGAATCTCAAGCAAATTATGCTAAGTGAAAAAAAAACCTCAAAAGGATATCTACTGCATGATTTCATAAAAAATGTTCATGAATAACATAATTATGGAGATGGAGAATAGATTAGTGGTTGCCAGGGGTTAAAAGGATGGGAATAGAGGGACTGGAAGTGACTATAAAGGAGTTCCAGAGACAGTCCTGTGATGCTGGTACAGTTAAGTGTCTTCATTGGGTTAAATGTATGATAAAGTTGTGTAGTGCTGTATAGACACACACGTGCACACACACACACAAGTGCGTGTATAACTGGTGGAGCCTGAAGAAGCTCTAGGGATTGTGTCAACATCAGATTCTTAATTTTTCTATGGCACTATAATTGTGTGAACTACTAACACTTGGAGAGACTGGGGGAGGGTGCAGAGGACTTCCCTGATCATTTCTTTGCAACTTCCTGTGAATCTATAATTGTTTCAAAATATAAAGGTCAAAAAAGACAAGATGCCCATAGGATGTACAATACCAAGAGTGAACTATAACATAAATAAAGTTTGGACTTTGGATAATTCTCTTGTGTCAAACTAGGTTCATCGCTGTAACAAAATGTGCCACTTTGGTGGGTGATGTTTGTAGTGCGGGAGGCTATGCATGTGTGTGGCAGGGGCTGTGTAGGAAGAATCTGTACCTTTACCTCAATTTTGCTGTGACCCTAAAACTACTCTTGAAAAAAATCTTATTTTTTAAAGAATAAAATGGAACATTCCATGATATGTGAAAATCATATGAAATTTAAAGTGTCGGAGACTTCCGGCAAGATGGAGGAATAGGTGGATGCACCGTACCTCCTCACACAACCAAGAATAGAACAACAATGGTTTGCAGATATAATATCACTCAAAACTGGCAGAGGATTTATCTGAATAGAAGTCGGACAGCCAAGAAGTTGAAGTAGACCCGTACATCCAGACTGGTAGGGGACGACGAGCCGGGCGGGCACGAGGCTGGCGCGGGTCGGTGGTGCGCGGAGGTCGGGGAAAATTTGGTGCAAAATCGGCGCGACAGCCATCCAGGGCACAAGAATGCAGCAGTGATCCCTGAGTGTGCAAGCTGCAGCTGGGGGACACAGTGAGGCAGCAATTGTGGACCAGGGCGGAGCTCGCGGCCCAGGATTCCAAAGAGGTGTCTGAGCCCAGGAGAATGAACTACCGCCATTGTTCCCGCCTATCCCCGCTCTCGCCCCCGCCCCCACATATAATGTCACAATCTAGCAACTGGGATGCCCAGTTCCAGTGAACACCTAAGGCTCCGCCCCCCACCATACAAGAGCGACCAGACCGGAAAAAAAAAAAAGGGAGACAGGGAAAGACATAAGACATGTTTCCAGCAGAACAGATCAGTCCCCCAGGACTCATCCTTTTGAGCAACCAAGAAATAGCCAATCTATCAGACGCACAGTTCAAAACGCTGGTGATCAGAAAGCTCACGGAATTGGTTGACTTTGGGCGCAATTTAGATGAAAGGATGCAGGTTACCATAAAAGAAATGCACGGAGATACACGGAGGAGAGCCAATAGTGAAAGGAAGGAATCTGAGTCTCAAAACAATACAGTGGACCAGAAGGAAGATAGAATCAAACAAGCAGGAAAGCATGATGAAATAAGAATTCAAAAAATCGAGGAGAAGCTTAGGAGCATCCAGGACATCTTTAAATGTTCCAACATCCGAATTATAGGGGTACCAGAAGGGGAGGAGCAACAAGTGGAAAAGTTATTTGAACAAATAATAAAGGAGAACTTCCCCAATCTGGCAAAGGGAACAGTCTTCCAAGAAATCCAGGAACCTCAGAGAGCCCCAAAGAAGTTGGACCCAAGAAGAAACACACCAAGGCACATCATAATTACATTAGCCAAGGTAAAAATGAAGGAGAGAATCCTAGAAGCAGCAAGAGATAAGGGGACAGTAACCTACAAAGGAGTTCCCATCAGACTGTCAGCTCATTTCTCCAAAGAGACCTTACAGGCAAGAAGGGGCTGGAAAGAAATATTCCAAGTCATGAAAGACAAGGACCTACCTCCCAGATTGCTCTATCCAGCAAAGCTCTCATTTAGAATGGAAGGGCAGATAAAGTGCTTCTCAGATAAGGTCAAGTTAAAGGAGTTCATCATCACCAAGCCCTTATTTTATGAAATGCTAAAGGGACTTATCTAAGAAAAGAAGATAAAGAAAAGACATGTATAGTAAAAGGACAGCAAACTCACAATTACTAGCAACCACACTTAAAGCAAAACCAAAAGAAACTAAGCAAACAACTAGAACAGGAACAGAACCACAGAAATGGAGGTCACATGGAGGGTTAGCAACAGGGGGGTAGGAGGAGGAGAGAGGGGGAAAAGGTATAGAGAATAAGTAGCATAGAATGTAGGTTGAAAATAGATAGGGGGAGGGCAAGAATAGTATGGGAAATGTAGAAGCTAAAGAACTCACAAGTATGACACATGGACATGAACTAAAGAGGGGGGAATGTGGGTGGGAGAGGGGGTACAGGGTGGAGGGGAGAGAAGGGGGGAAATGGGACAACTGTAATAGCATAATCAATAAAATATATTTTAAAAATATATTTAAAAAAAGAGAAGACAAGATAAGCAACATAGAGGGAGTATCAGACTTCAGTAACTGGGTAAAGGGAATACAGGGCAGAGATAAATTAAAAATGACCAAGGTTTTTGGGTAAGTGACTGGGAGAAGGCCAGTGTATCTTGCTGATGAAAGAGGAATAAGAAAGTAAGAGCCTCTTTCACTGGACTTTAGTAAGGAGAGAAGTAGGGTCTAAGAAGATCATGAGTGCCATTTAAGATATTCTGAGTCTGAGTCTTGTATAGTATCCCAGTGGAGCTGCCTAACTGGAAACACAGGTCTGGGTCAGGCAGTCAGGCTGAGGGCAGGAGTTTGGGAGTTGCACCTATAAGGTAACAGGCAACACTGTGTGAGAAGGAAGTTTTATTAATGTGGAATCAAAAAAGGAAAACCACCAAAAAAAAAAAACCAACTCAGAAGGAACCATCATGGAGACAATAGCAGGAAAATGTATCCCAGGAACCAACAGATGAGAGCTGAGAACAAGGATGAAAAGTGGGATGGGGATCGGGGACAGAGAACTGACTAACCTGACAGTTGTAACGAAGCCAAGCAATAGGAAGTAGTGAAATGTGTCATGGGAAAAAAGCTGAATGTAACAATTCTTATTGCATTAAATACTCAAAGAAAATAGCTAATCAAAAAAAAAAAAAAAGAAATTTAAAGTGTCAGTGTCCATAATGAAGTTGTACTAGAACACACACATAAAGACAAGCTCCCTGCCCTCCAGGGGCTAATCTCAGTCCCTCTACCTAACCCTCTCTGGGTCTTGTACTATTATTTCTGGAGCCTTCAGGATTCTTCACATGTGCTTACTCCTCCTTCCTTAATCTCCATTGTTTACCCATCACCAATGGCCACTTCTCAGAGCTGTGTGTGAAAATGCCCAGTCTTATCCCTGAAGAGCTCACACCTGGTCCATGGAGCTACTAGAGGAATAGGCAACTATTCTCCATTCCTCTTCACACTCACACCTTTATTTTTTTTTAAGTTTTTATTTATTTATTTTTAGAGAGAGGGGAAGGGAGGGAGAAAGAGAGGGAGAGAAACATCACATGAGAGAGAAACATTGATTGGTTGCCTCCCATACATGCCCCAATCAGGGACCAGGCCCTCAACCCAGGCACATACCCTGACCAGGGAGTGAACATATGACCTCTCAGTTTGCGGGACAATGCCCAACCAACTGAGCTATACCAGTCAGGACCACACCCACACCTTTAGACAGCTAAACAAAAGCCTTTGCCCAGACCATGTCCCCCACTACAAACCAGAATGTGAAATATACCCTCAAGGGTCCACCAGTTCTACAAGTTCACCAACTGTGTCTGGTTGTCAGGAGTCCTTTGGGGTCTGATAGGAATGATAATGTCCAAGGTGAAAAAAAGTATTGAGGTAGCCAAAAAATCCATTTAATTTTTTCCCTAAAATAAAAGACACATTTTTCATTTTCACCAATAACTTTATTGACTTAGATATTTGAGTATGTTGGCTATCTCCAGTGGTATAATGTTGATTGTTCTCAGTTAATGTCTTGATTTGATCACTATCAACTTCAATTGGTCTACCCAACTGTGGAGCATTGTCCAGCAAGAAATCTCTAGCATAAAACTTTACAAACCACTTTTGACATGTTCAATCAGTCATAGCACCTTCTCCATACACTGCACAAATCTTTTTTGCATTTCAGTTGCATTTTTACCTTTCTTGAAATAATAAAGCATAATATGCCAAAAATGTTGCATATTTTCTTCCATTAAGATGGCTACACAAAAATTAACCAATGCTGATAAGTATTTTTAAATGTACACTGGTATAACAGCTGTCACAATAGGATCTGTCAAAATTGTTTCAAATGAAGTTAAAGACAACTAAGCACTACTAGAGCCATCTTATGGAAAAAACAAATGGACATTTTGGCCAACCCAATACTTAACCAGAGAACCTAATCAGGGAGGGCTTCCAGAAAGGTAGTTCTTGACTGAGACTTGAAGGTAAATAAATTCCAGGGAGAAAGGAGGCAAGAGAGAATTCCAGGCAAAGAGACCCTATATGCAAAGATGCCGAGAATTCACACTGTGGCAAAAAAGAGAAGTGGATTACTATTAGCATATTGATGTGAAAGGTGGTAGGCAGGCAGCTAACAAAATGAGAACTGAAACCCAGCTCCGATAATTTCAGAGGCTCATGTCCCGCATGGTGCCATATGACCGAGAAGCATGTTCAGACACAACTACATGAGAACCACTGTTCTCTGAGAAATCTAGGTGTCCAGCTTGGCAAGTCACCCTCAGCACTGCAGTGACAGTGATGTGACTGAGGCCCAAAAGGGGCTGCTTTTGCTCCTGTGCCTGCATAGGCAGACCTGAATTTAACTGTGTGTATGTACTTGCCTCATCAGCTTCTCCTGTGTCTTTATGTAGGTCTATAGACCTACATTCCTTTGTATGCTGCCCAAAACTGTTAGGCAGAGCAGCAGACAAATGTGGGGTTGTAGAAGCATTGGACTTAGACCGGAAGATCTCAGTATGAACCAAAGTTCTCCATCCCTCACAAGCTATGAGCATTGAGCAAGTTCATTTTGTTGAGCTTCAGTTTAGTCACCTGTAAAATGGGGACAAGAATCTACCACACAGAACTCTCCTTAAATTAAATGAAGAAATGTACATGAAAATGCCTTTCACAGCTTTTGCCCCTAAGAGATACATTCTTGTTTTTTTAATTGTTGCTTTCTTTTTCTAATGGTAGTTTCCCCTTCCTTGTTCAACTCTCATGCAAGACTCTCATGTGTCCCCTCGCTGCCATTTTTATTTGTAATTCTCCTAAAGCGAATACCCAAGGCAATGACCCCAGTGCCAGCCATTTCCTGGGGAGAAGAAATGTGCGGGGACACGAATTAAGACTGGAAACAAACCAGCTGCCCCTTTGGCCACTGGTATGGAATTCCACCAGAAAAGTCCTCAAAGCCAGTGAAGAACGATACCTCAGAGAAAGAGGGATTTTTTTTAATGCAGTCACTGGACAGGGGTGCTCCTCTAATGTCACTTCTCAATAGAATTTCTGTCCCTCTGAGCAGGCTTGAGAAAGTCACAGTGAAGACACACCGTTACTCACGGCAGCATCTGGGAGTTGTGCCCTGTGACGGTAAGGGAGGGGAAAAGGACGAAGCTCTAACAATGAAAGGGTCTGAGAAACACATGTATATCAAGGTAGTCGATAAGTCTTAGTGTATACACTTATGCTTTAACAGAAGAAAACACATTTGGTATTTAACAATGCTGACAGCAGAATTTATTTAGTATTGGAATGGGGCACATGCATAAGACAGGCCCCTGTCTCAGCCACCCCTCTGCATGCATTAGCCTGCACCCAAAGCTATCATCACTTTTAAAAGAGAGTTTTTGATAGGAACACAAGAAAATCTGGTTTGTGTCACAAAAATGTGACAGTATCCAGAGAAGTAGGCCTGAGAACATTTGTTTCCTGAGGACATCTGTCTCCCTGCCAGGATGATGGTCCTGGAGAGACAGTTTGGAGATCACAGGGAAATCAAACAGCTGTGGGGCAGGGCCCCAGGCTCATTACCACCTGGCCGGGCCGCAGACTCTATTAAGGCTCTGGAAACAGGCAAGGACCTGGCAATGGCTCATATTCGTGACACAGATTGTAAGAAATAATCAGGCACATTAATTTGTTTCCTCCAAATTACAAAGTTTGCTTTAACTACTGGCTTCCTCTTGCTCAGACTTAGCATAATTTAACTCTGCAGGCGAGAAGAGAGTAGGCCAAATTTCTGAGGGGCAAGTGGCACCTGTTCTAAAGGAAAATAAAAAAGAAACCGTTATCAGGAGGTGGGTATTGATGCTGTAGCCCAGGGAAAACAGGACTTGGGTTGTAAAGAAGTCAGGATCTGCTAATGTGAATGCTGCTGAAGCCTCCCCTTCAGGCCAGCAGATCTGAGAAACAGTCAGCGAGGACTGAGGAAGACAGAGTGGTAGCATCAATCTCCGAAATCACCACTCTGTATAGTAAGTTAATAATGTGTTGTGCAATTAATGAACTTGGTCTGGCCATGGTGACAGAGTTCATTAGAGAACAATTATTCTCTATGCAAGAAGGAGAAAAATTACTTCAATAAAAATCATGCCATCTCCACAGATATATTATTTTTTACTAAAAGGGCATTTTCAGTAGTAAAATTCATTACCTATTCACATAATTAATCTGGATCTACCTTTCCACACATACTACTGTTGGATAAATGCTAGCAAGATTGAAGGGAAACAAATATGATCATGCAGCTATACTGTCATTGAAAATAGGTGCAATAAGGAAGGCAACTATAAAGTATGTTTATATTTTGGTTCAACTGGAGCAATTTATAATCCACCCAGATGAGAGCTAAGACCTGGCCTGCCTTCTCTGAATCCTTCTGGGTTGCCTGTATCAGTATACTGATGCAGGTGGGAAAAAAAAGCTAAAGGAAGAAGACTCCTCTCGGGCAGCTGAAGTGTGTTCCTTCTGTGCTTTCTTCATCTTTCCCCCTTTATATTCTAGAAATACACTCAAGGAAAATTTGGAGGACACAATAAATGAGGAAAAGTGTGTAGCTGCTTTCTGTCAGCATCTGGCAATAGCTTGTAGTTAAAAGACCTCTGGAATCAAACCAGCTTGAGTTAAGAATCCTAATTCCACCCCTTGTAAGCATAGAAAGTTATTTAAATTCTCTGAACCCGTTCCATCATCAGCAAAACACAAAGGAGACATCATAGTGGTTTGTGGATTAATTGAGAATATATGCTACTCATAAGATAGGTAGTACTTAAAAGCCTTCACTTTATGTTGCTTTGAATACCTAAGTCAGTTTTACTGGTACTTTTGCATTTAATAAAGCTCTGTTGAACATCTGCCATGGACCAGCCATAATGTCTTAGGCTCTGGGGATGTGGAAATGAGCAATATGGTCTTGATCCCAATTGCTTTAAAATGGGGAAGATAGTCATTGAACAAATACTTACTAACAGTTCATGAAAATAATGTCTTGTTTTAAGCCAAATGGTTAAAGAAATAGTGATTTATTATTATTTTCAAACAAGAATAACAGTAATGCTCCAGTATAATAATATATTAAAGTAATTCATTCATTTATACAGTATATGTTGCTTTCTTTTTGTTTGTTTGTTTTCCTTTTTACTCAGGTACACAAAATTGAATTAATCATATTTCTCAGCTCATGATACACTCTCATCATAAGGACATGTGAGGCTTTATTTTATTCTCTTTTCTTCTATAAATATTCCTATTTTCCTCTTCACCATAGGCGCTCATCTAAAGTATTTAGTATATGTCCACTCACTTCACTTTTGCGCATTCATTTAAAGATACACGTATTCTTAAAATATACAGTGCTGCTGTTCATATGTGATATACATAAAAAGCACTGTTAGAAATAGGTTGTTCCTTTGTCCTCTTAACACTGCTCTTAAGTGAAGTATTTCTGTTTTCATAGGAACCTAACTCACTTCCAAGTGCTACTTAGTATTCCACGGTGTGCCTGGATCACATTTTAACTAACTGCTCCCCTAGCAATGGGCACCTAAGCTGCTTCACCTCCTTGCTGCTATAAGCAATTTGACAAATAAACATCATCACATAAATATTCTTATGAATCTGTCAAAGAGTTTTTTGGTATGTATACATATCCAGGCATTGGGTTTTGCATATTTTATGTAACTAATAGATTTTTGCACCATTTTCCAATTCCCCAAGCCCCTGCCAAGGCCTAGCATTGTTTGATGTGCTAATATCCATCATCTGATGAATGTAGAATGGTATTTCATTGTTTTTAAATGTGAATTTCTCTAAATAATGGTGATATTGGCCATATCATAATATGGTTATTAGGTTAATTATATCCCTTGGTTCATGACACATAGCCCAACCTCTTAATAATACTGTACATTTTTCTATTCAGTTTCCTGCCATTTCTTACTGATTTGTTCTTATCTATATTGTTTAGATATTAGTAGTCTTTGTCTGTTTTTCACTTTGCAAAAATAACTTCTCTATTTACTAAACACACTGCCATAAGATAGAAGATTCCTATTTCTTGTAAATTTGGTTCTCATCTGTGAAATGGGCTAAACCTGGAGACTTTAGGTTATAAATCCAGCCAACTCTTTCTTCTTAAGTCAACTTTACCATTTTATACATTTCTAGAAATTTAACCATTTTATTTCAGACAGTCAAATTTATTGGTATGCAATGATTCACTATATTCTTTGTTACATTTTTATTTATTTTTTATTGTGTCTAATTTCCTTATTTAATTCTGGACTTCAAATATTTTCATCTTTTTTTAAATTAGAGGTTTTTTTTAATTCTATTGTTTTCTCTTGTCTTTTTAAAGACAGAGCTTTAGCTTTTATTTACATTCATTAATAATATACTTTAGCCCTAGTTGGCGTAGCTTAGTGGATTGGACTCAGGCTGCGAACCAAAGCATCACAGGTTCAATTCCCAGTCAAGGCACATGCCTGGGTTGCAGGCCAGGTTCCCAGTGGGGGCCATGTGAGAGGCGACCACACATTGATTCTCTCTCTCTTTCTCCCTCCCTTCCTCTTTCTAAAAATAAATAAAATCTTTAGAAAAATAATATACTTTAAACTGAATGGCAGTGAAATCATCTCATGTCAACACATGAGGAACACAGTTAAAACAGTATTTATAGGAAAATGTATAGCTTTGAATATATTTATCACAAAACAAGGACAAAAAAAATTAATTGATCATTTAACTCAGAGGAGGAATAGAGCAAACCCAAAAGCAATGAGAGGAAAAGAATAATAAAATTAATGGCAAAAATCAATGAGATAGAGGAAAACAACAATCAAAAATAAAATTGAGAATTTATACTTTTTAAAATGCTTTACATATATAACATTTCCTGGGGCATGACTTAAAAATGTAGATTAGTATTTGGACTGAAAATAAATGGGACTTTTATTGTTTGCTCTAGTTGTTTATTTTTTAAATGTTGAGAGTTGCACTGAGGAAAACCATAGAGGCAAAGATATTTCCATCAGCAAAAGTTAAAGTGGAGTTTTAATTCTGCTCTTGTTAAAAAATGGTATAGCACAGTTGTTTAAAGGGTGAGCTCTGTATTCAGCCAGAATAGGTTCCATGTTTGTCTCTACCACTTCTTTACTGTGTAATACCAGGCCCTCTGAGCCTCAGCTTCCTCCTCTACAACATGGAAGCATCATGGTTTCTGCCTCAGGGAGCAGCAATAAGAATTAAATGAGATGAAGCAAAGTCTATAGTGTGCTTAGCATAATGTTCTGTAAATGTTAACATTTTCTTTGTGTAGGCTTTAGTAAACTGTAGTAAATTTTTAAATACCCCCTCCCATGGAAAAGAAAGTGTTAGACAAACTAAGAATGCATGCATGAGTATTAATTTTAATTCTCTTATAAATATGATAACACTATGTAAAGAAGAATATACGCCAATCCAGAACTAAAGTGGTGTAAGGCAGCTTCAAACCATGAGTGAGGAATTCAGTGACCAAGAGCTAATGCAGAATGGTCTCTGGGTTTCACCCACAAGGAGTACAAGAAAGAATGAAAAATACATGACAGCTCTACCCTGGATAGAGTGCTGAGAAATTGAAAATGAAAGCTTTTGATCTACTCATTTACTGATGGGCACTCAGGCTGTGGTACATTTTACACTATGGAATACTACACAGCAGAAAGAAAGAAGGAGTTCCCACCCTTCATGACAGCATGGGTGGATCTGGAGCACATTATGCTAAGTGATATAAGCCAGGCAGTGAAAGACAAATACCATATGATCTCACCTATAAGTGGAACCTATGCAACAAAACAAACAAGCAAGCAAAATAGAACCAGAAACATGGAAATAAAGAACAAACTGAAAGTGACCAGAGGGGATCGGGGAAGAGGGTAACAAGGGAAAGAAGGGGAAGGGTCAAGTCAGGGAACATGTATAAAGGACCCATGGACAAGGACAATGGCAGGAGTGGGGGAAGAATGAATGTGGGAGGGTGAGTGGGCAGGGGGGAGAGTAATGGGAGAAAATAGGGGACAATTGTAATTGAACAATAGAAAAATTTTTAAAGAAAGATCATATGAAAAATAAAGAAACACATTTTTACCTGGAAAGGAAAGAAGGAAGGAAGGGAGGACAGAAGGAAGGAAGCTTTTTAGAGTCACTGGGAAAGAATTGCAAGTCTAGCAGGGCAATAAAGAGCCTTGTTGACTTCCCCTGGAGTTGTCCACCCTCTTATCAGGAAAAAATACACAGTGTAATCTCAGGAAAAGATAGAACGAGAGGCAGAGAAGGTGTAAGAAGTGAGACAGCCCCACCCAAATGGTAACAATGCTGTTGCTTCCTGGTCTGAGAGGCAGGGTTTCCAGAGAGGACAGGAAAGCCCAGACCCTTGGCTCCAGCTCTAAACACACTGATCCCAGGGCCCACACTTCCAGAGCAAATGCCTCAGTCCTCTGAGGCTCAGACCCATGGTGGAAAGTTATGTGTATAAAGCATGAGAGCTTCCCAGACTTACCAATTTCACAGCCTGCCATCAGAGTTACTTTGCTCTCAGGAAAAACAGGGCTGCATCACAGCTGCCGTCAACCCTGTTTAACGAGGGCTGGAAACAGTAATGAAACCAAATGGGACTAGTACATTCTCTCTCTACAAAGCAGATCCATAAAAGCATGCTGTTGACTTTTTGAAAATGGCAACAACTGTCTCATATCCAGACTTGCAAATATGTTATAAACATGACAAAAGCAGGCTTACATGTAAACATGACCTGGAAAGTGCCAAGCAAGACCTCAGATATGTTAGAGTAACATAAATGAGGATCTGCATTGAATTTCTTCTGAGATACCTTCACAGAATACTAAGTGCAAATGGGCTATTTCTGACATCTAAACTCCAGCAGGAATGAGAGCTAGGAGTTTCCAGAAATGATTATCTAGGAATGGCAAATTCTTTTCTTTAGTAGGTTAATAAGCATTAATACTAATGAGTGCTGAACTGAAATGATATTTCTACAGAGTGGGAATTATCACCTGAAAATTCATTGGAAATAATGGCATTCTAGCATATGTCAAGAACGTGCTAATCAGTCTAGTAGAAAAGGTGACAGGGTGTTCTCAGAGCATCTCGAGGAGTGCTGGTACTCATCTCAGCCCACATACTAAGTCTCAGGTGTGAAGTTGAAACAGCATATATCAAAATGATTAAAATGTGCCTTCCCTGGAGTAAAGGAGACAAGAAACAGCTCAGCTAAGGAAACCATTGCATGGAACCCAAATGCAGAGTGCACCTTTCAGATTTTGCTCTGGTTGAGCACCTACTCTGCTGCCTGCCTGCTAGCTGCTCTGTCTCTCAGACTGTCGATTGTCAGTATACCCCTGCAAACTGCAAAACATAAGGCTCATATGGGTGAAAGAACTTGCCTTTGTCCACATGGCCAAAAAGTGGAGGAGGCACTTAATATTTCCAGAGCCTTATACCTTCTTTTCTGTTATGCTGCCCCCCAAAGGGGACCACACCACACAGGACAGGGCTCTGAATTCACTTGTCCAGGCTCCAGATGTTCACGTCTAATCATTCTGCATCCTTTGAAAGACTGGTTAGTGTTTCGTTGCTGGTTCTCAGGTGCTCCAGCTTGGATTCAAGGCCTCTTGCTCTCTGCTTAGGGCTCAGCCTTGACGGTGGACTGACCTGGGAACAAAACCCAACTTCTGTCCTCCTCTGACATCAGTTAAGCTACACCGTCTCTCCAAGCCTTGGGTTTTCACCTGTGAGATGGGGTTGGTTACATCTGCCTCACAGGAGTCCATTTTAAAATGAGGCAACTGCTCACATACCAAACTTCATCGATGACTGGGGTCAGCTGGACTGCCATCAGCTATGTTTCTGGTCCTTAATTACATTTTGTTCCACATTCTACCAAGTTTCTGGCCTTGGCCTGGCCCTGTTTTACTATTACTTCCATCTTGGACCTGACCCTTTAGAACCCCTGCTTAAATGCATGGGAAGAGTCCAGGAAAAAGAAATCAGGAAAGGGAGAGGGGAAGGAAAACAAGAATATGGGAGGAGACACAGCCATCACTGCCTCAAAAACCTAACATCTAGTCAGAAAGATGCCATTTTCCCAGCCCATTTCTCAAGCTCCCAAAGTATGCACTTCAAGAAACAGGTTTTCTCATAAATAGCAAGGGATTGGTCCCATAAGCTGCTCATGTTTTCATGACTGAGGAGTTTAAGTCAAGGCTGTCTGTTCATGAGGAATAAATGGGCCTTCAATATTGAATCAGGGTGAAGTTACCCCTTTCTTAAAGCCTCTCCCCTTTCCTCTGACAACAGCTGGAAAACCCACCTTGCCAATTACTCTAGGAAGACTAGTCTGGCTCCTGCGCTGATCCTTTGCTTCCACTGCTTTCCCTTTCCTCTAACACCTGTACCACATTCTCCAGCAGTGGTTTAAAAGTCGAATTTCTTCATGGATGAAATGATGCATAGTTGGTTGCCTCCCAATCTAGATGGAATGCATGCCAGCCAATGTAAAGAAAGCCCAAAGGATCATGCCTTCTGCTTTCATTACTTCACTGCAAGCCTCATGTAGCTAGTGCCATATAGTACATATAGTATATTACTCAGTCAGTGATACCCAAAATAGTAATTGACTTAAAGGACTGCTCAAACAACTATACCAAAGGCTCACAATATGCCCAGAATGTTATCTTCCCGAATTCAAATACATTAAATCTAGCATGCACAGTGCTAAGTGGACAGAAATCACATGTTCGGCAGAGACTTCTCACCTATCCGACTTTTGTGAACACCAAATTATTTCTTCAGACAGATGCCTGAGCAGGGGTCTCAGCAGAAATCCAATAGTGAAGTGAAGGGGCACTTAAAAGATTTCTGTCTGGCCCCTTCTGCTACAGGAGCTTTGCAAAGCAATAGGCTAAGGATGTTTTTAATATTTCAAATAGCAAAGTCATTTCATCCGTGAAGCACTCGCTCTAGAGTTCTGTGCATGTTTTCTGAATGAAGGCCAGATCCAATGTGAGAACTGCCAGGTGAAAATCACAGAAGCATAGTATTATGCAATTTGAGCTCAAGGCAGAATGTTCTAAGTCCTCAGGTTGCCAACCAGACATAACATCTGTGAAGAACAAACCCACATTTAGACATGGAGGTCCCTTACCTTCACAGATTTGGATGAAATGTCATGAAGTCTAAAAGTTAAAGCTCTCAACATAACCCTAAAAAGAGAATTCAATCCTTAAAAGTTGTAATTGCTCCTAGTAATAATGTTAGTCAAGTTATGATGTAATTTTCATAGAACCTTAAAATGTTAGAGCTAGAATATCTACAACCTATTATTTGGTGAAATTCCTTCTGCTTACAGTAAAGAAATTAAAACTTAGAGGGGTACATGGTTTGTCCAGGCTCACTCAGTTTATATCAGACCCAAGATGTGCAATCAATCTCTATACCTCATTTTGCTGAGCTTACCTGCATGCTCAGATCTATACTGAAACCACATGGGCTTTGTGAGTGAGTAACTCCTATTTCATACAGAACTAGGAAATTAAATACTTATGGTAATTAAATGAGATAGTATATATGGCACATGGCCCACCATAATACTTTATAAGTGGTGGCTATTACTATGATCATTATCATTACCGTTACTATTATTATCCAACCCACAGTCTAAGCCTCACACAATTTCTCCTCAAATCACATGTGAGCCTGGCTGTTTATAGGACACCCCTTCCAAGCAGTGACTGAAGCCTGGAATTGATGTTCCCACAATTAGCAAGGGCTCCAACAGGTCTAGTGTGAGCCCTGACACTAGTCTCTATACCAAGCTGCAGCCTTCTTCTCTAGCCAATAGCAAGAGAGCCTTATGGCCAAGCAGAAAGAGCATAGGTTTTGATTCAGATAGTTCTTTGACTTGTTACATGATTCATCTTAAGTTAATTACTTAATTTTAACTCAGCTTCAATTTTCTCCTTTCTTAAGTGAAGGGAATAGTACCTACATTGCAGAGTTTGTAAAGAAGATTAAATAAAATAATGTATGCAAAATGCTTAGAAGAGTAGCTGACAATGGTAGTATGCACTCAATAAAATCACTATGATTTTTATTATTATGAACATTTCCTATTCTTATAATAAGGTTTCTGTCTTGGGTGCCGAACTGTTATCATCAGGACTGGGGCCCTGGCATGAAGCCCAGTCCACTCAGCTGGCCCGAGCCCTCACCGGGGCTCTTTCCATAGAAGGACTGTGTGGAATCAAGGAAGAGCTACGCACTTGACTCTGAGCATCACAGAAACTTAGAAATTCTAGCAGTCATGTCTCTAGCGATTAACACGACTCTCTCTTCTTGGCCAATACAGTAGTAACATTTTTTCTTAGTCCATTTTATCTGCTATGATGAAAGACCACAGGCTGGGAAGCAAAAGAAAGTTATGTCTCACAGTTCTAGAAGCTCAGATCAGGGCCCTCTCAGTAAAAGCTGTCTTCCAGCTTCCAGACCTTTGGTTGTGTCTTATTCACAAGGCTGAATGGGCTAAGGAGAGCTCTCCTGAGCTTCTTTTATAAAGGCATTAAACACTTCCCAAAGGCCCCACCTCCAAATATCATCACTTTAAGGGTCAAGTTTCAAAATACAGATTTGGGGGGGACACATAGACCATAGCACAATTGTTTTCTACTCTGTAGCAGGTTCAATGTTGCATATCTTTCATACATAATCACTAATTTTCTAATAAAACCCATGAGTCAGTTTGATGAATTCCACTTAACAGATGAGCAAACTGAGGCTCAGAGAGGTTTAAATGACTTGCTCAGCATCACCGATGTTACCAAGGCAGAGGCAAGACCAAGATTCGAAAGCTTGCTCACTCATCATCAGGCCCTCTTGCATCTTACACACAGCACCTGACACTCACAGATCAAGTCCCACCCATTCCTAGCATCTTGCACTCCCTATGCTAGAGTTCCTGTAAAACCCATTGTAATAACTTGATTCTTTAGACACATCCTTCCTTCTCCCTCTAACAGCATTACATTGCTCGCTGAGAGGGTTATGAACTTACAGTGCTCTATATTTGGGGTTGACAATTTTTCTAAATATTTTAGGCTTTTATGAGCTAGACAGCCTCTGTTGCCAGCACTCTACTCTGCCACTGTAGTACACAAGCAGAGACAGACAATACAGAGCCCAATGAACAGAGCAGCATTCCAGTAAAACTTCATTGGCGAAAACAGGCAGCTGGCTGGATTTGGTCCATAGGCCATCATTTGCCGATCCCTGCTCTCTATGATTGCTACTCATAGTATGGTCTGTGCACCATAAGGACTGGGATAATCTGGGATGATGGAAATTCTTGGGAATCTCGGCTCTCACTCCAAATCTGCTATATCATAATCTGACTTTTCAGAAGACCCTCCACATGATTAGTGTGCACATTAAAGTTTGAGAAGCTCTACTCTCTATGTCTTCAACTCATCAAACACCCACTCTCGTCCAAGCACTATTCCAGGCATAATACTTACTTGATCTATAATTCTCACTACATGGCAAGGTGGTTGCTATTATTCCATTTTATAGACAAGGAAACAGAAGTTCAAAAAAAAATTAAATAAATCAAAGAGTAACTGATGGCACTGAGATTTGGCTAGAAATTAAGTAATCTGTTATTGACATTCATCTCAGAAATGATATGGTCAAGGCCTTCCAAAATATTTCAGATGTGCTATCTCTGAATTTAAATAAATATTATTCTCATAAATATAAGCACATGTTTTTATTTTAAAGGATTCAAAGTATGACACAGACACAGAAATAAATTTCCACTCTCGTAAGTAATCCTAAAAATAGAATATCATTTGCCAAACTATGCCCTTAATGCACTGCCCTTTACTCAACTTTAACATCCTAAATTCTTCAAAAGGCCATGTCATTACTTACGTAATAGTTTATGTATTTCTATATTCACTCTTTTTTTCTAATGTCTCTCAATAATTTTTAAAGGATTTGAGGTGACTTAGAGACATACATAAAACACAAGATAAAAGACAAAGTAATGATGCAGATTATTGAGGGCTGTAAAATGTGCCCAAGGATGAGGGCCATACACAAAATGCACACCATAAAGTCCTGTAGCTTTTCTGTGCTATTTCACTACAAAAATGTAACCAAAGTTTTATCATCTGTCACAGAATACAAAGAGACTATACTTGGAAAATACCTGCTTGTCAAGCATATCATTTCATTTCTATTTGTTCACATATAAAAAGTGCATAAAATTCTCACAGAAATTGTATCAAATGAAAAATATGAAAACATTGTATATTTCACTCCAAGTTTTATTGATCTTTTAATTATTATAATAGTTACTGATATAAACTATCATATTGCCATAAGTAACACTTACTGATTACTTATTATGCTAAAATCTCTGAATGAATTATTTCATTTAATCTTCACATCAACCCTAGATTACAAAAATTAGCTCCAGTTAGAAAGTATAAAATGAGTCTAAAAAAATAAATAATTTAATCTTCCAGCGTATCAAGTAAGCTAGTGATGTGTATACCACCACCGCAAAACATAATGGTTTAAAAAACAATAATCATTTATTTGTTCCCAATGCTGGGGGTCAATAATTTGGGCTGGGCTGGGACACTTTATTTCTGCTCCCTGTGGGGCTTGCTGGGCTCACTTATATATCTAGTGGGGCTGGGACAGCAGGGCCTCTCTCTCTAAGCAGTCTCTCGTCTTTGAGGAGGCTAGCTCAAGTCTTTGAACTGGGTGGCAAAAGGGTTCCCAGTGAGCAGCAGCAGAGGGAGCGCCTCAGTGAATAAACACTCTTCAACCCTCTGTTTCAGATTGCTAATGTTCCAAGGCCAGGATCAACATGGGAGAGAATTCAGCAAGGGTATGAACACAAGAGACATGATTCCTTGAGAGTCAGTATTGTAATAGGCTCTCTTACCCAGCCTATAAATGTGTGTTCCCTGTGTAAACCTAAGACATTGTGAATTCAGGTCCCATTTGCTTCACCATCCCACCACACCTGACTCCAAGAAAATTCCCCCAGTGTTATCTAGATGATGTCTGTTTCTGTTTTAATTCTTGAACTGCCACCTCCTGAAACACTGAAGACATTGCTGAACTCCTCTCCAAATGACTTATTTATAATTTGAAGAATTACCATGAACTTTATTGTAAGAATAACACAGGACAAATTAAAGGCAGATTATGTTTCATTTCTTAAGTCATTCATATTATTAGAAAGATGGGGCCCCAGCTGATACCCAAAGTGGCACTGATGCATTAAAAGTCAGCACCATTACATCATATTGTATAACACTGTAACTGTCAATACAGGACTTTCAGAGGGAAAGTACATGGGGCTTTTACTGTGGGCATCTGGGAAAACAGATGGAAGGAGAATGAAATTGAAAAGCCACTCTTGGAAACAGGGTGTGGAGTGTGTTATATGCCATACTAAGAAGTCGGGGGACTTTAATGGAGGTAGAGAACAGATAACATGGTCAGACTGGCATTTTAGGAAGATCCCTCAGGCAACATAGGGTACGGTGGACCAGAGTGAGGGGAGACTAGTAGGGAGACTGATGAAGAGGCTTTTAGTCTGGGTGAAAGGCTATAGTAAAATCAAATCCAAGCAACAAAGGAGATGCTTATGAAATCAAACAACCTGGCTATACACACCTGTTTGCTACAGGATGTGGTTTTCCCTTTCATCGAGAATGGCTGGATACTAAAATTGTGATAGTGGTGGTGGTGGGGGGAGAGAAGGTGGGCTGTGAAGATTCATTGTTTGCTCTGTAACGATCAGGGATTCTTTGTACCCAGAGGATTGAGAAAGGCCTTCCTCATAACCTGAGATTTATTTCTTCTACTGCCTTAATATAAATATCCCACCATCAAAGGAAAAAAGAAAGAGAAAAATTGCATTGTTGTATAAACAATAGTGGCATCTTTCTTGGAAAAAATAATGGAAGAAAATGTGGCATTAGATTAAGCATTATTAGTATGATTAAACAATGGGTATTCTAAAGAGTATATCATGCAGATGACCTTTATTGTTACAGAGAACAATATATACAAAAGAACAAAGGAAACAATTTTCATAAAACATTTTGCCTTGAGTCAGAAATATGCTTCGTGCAGCATATATGAAAAAGGTAGATGTTTGATGTAAAAAGACACTGTAACCTTGCTATAAGAGTGTTCATTGCTTAATGCCACTGAAAGACAATTAATAGACTCCCAGAAGGTGTAAGAGTCATTTTGTTTTGTGGCATTTGTTTTCCAACAGAAGAGTTTAAGAGGAATCTTTTCATGTGATTATTTAAACAAAGAACTTCAAGGAATTCTCAGTGACCTCTTAGGATTCACCAAAGGGCATTTCTCTTAGAAAGGATTCATCTGAGAGGGAAGTCATACCTCTGAAAGAGTTTATTTAAAAGGGGAAGAAGGATTCATGTGCCACAAACAAATTCAACAATTTATGCTATTAAATACAGCTATAGCTATTTTATTTTAGTTTTCTCTAATCAAATTCTACATTGATTTAAAAACAAACAAAAAAAAAAAACCCAAGTTCTGAGTTGGCAACCCAGCAAATGAACTGATTCCTTTAAAGGCTTGATTTGTATGCTGTCAAGTCTGAACACCTCATGTGACGTTAAAGTTCTTTTTATAAATTCTCTCCTTATCTTGTTTCCTGTCATTGGAAACTACTTACCTTTATAGGGGCTTAATCCATCTTTACAAGCCACTTTATAATTTATAAATTACTTTACATCTCATTAGATGTTCTCAATCACCTTGCGGTTAGACAGAACAAATATTGGTGTTATCATCTGACATATGAGCAATCTTGCTTCAAAGTATCGAAGTGACTTGCTTAATATAAGGCACTTAGCCACTTGCTAGCAATAGAGTCACAAACAAGACAGGCAAAGTTCTGACCCTGAGGGAGTTTGTCTTCTAGAGTGAGAGTACATACACATAAATATATGAATAAATAAACATGTAATGTAACATCAGAAGAATAATAAATGGCAAGACTGAAACAACACAGGTCATCTATCTCAGATCTGAACTTTTCTTAGTATCTTTACATCAGTACAAGTGCAATAGAGTGGTTGTTCTAGGACAGTATTCTCCACCAAGCCTTTGTTGTGTGACTCGGGCAAATCCTACTGTCCCACAAGTAGAACTCTACTCCGTATCTACTCAATATAAATATTCATGTGTCCTTGGGGAGCTGCAGACCAGAGAAGTAGATATCAGTGTTCCAGAAAGTTTACTTAAAAACATGATTTGTGGACACTAGAGAATGGCAATTACTGGGCACTAGTGCAGTTCACTAAGAACAAGTCAGACAAGCCAAATCAACAGGACTTGCATTTGCAATAAGTCATAAAAGAGATGAGGACACAGTACTAGAGGCATCCTTGGTCTACATTTTAAGAGCCACCTCAAGTCCTTCTTTATAAATCAGGTTGATGATAAATACATAAGCACAAACTTCATGAAGACCCTTGGTAAAATAAACCTGTAAACAAAGCATATTTGTGGAGAAATCTCACCTGTGTGGCAATACAGTTAAGCAGATTTAAAATGAATTCAATAAACCTACCTAAAAATCATTGCCCATTGCTCAGCTCACAGAAGGAAAGACTTCCATTTTTGACCTGGTCAGTATTGCCAACTATGGTTTAAATGAGAATGTCAATAAAATGCTGGTAAAATCATATATGAAAAAAAGGCCAAGAGGGAAAGGTTATGGATGTGTTGAAACACATCATCAGAATCCTACTTCACTTCTAAGTGGAGGCAGTCACTCACTCAGTTCTGAATCAGTATTAAGTGCTCACTGTGAACAAGGCGCTGTGAGAAATGCTGAGGCAAGGCATTGTCCCCACCCTCCAGGGGGTCCTGTGAGCAGCCACTGCTGTCACATTGCTGTCCCCATTACCACCCTGTCATGGGCTGAACTATGTCATCCCCAAAATTTATTTGCTGAAGTTCTAATCCCCAGTACCTCAGAATGTGACTGTATTTGAAGACAAGATTTTTAAAAATAATTTTATTTTAATTATTGTTCAAGAACAATTTTCTATCTTTTACTCCCATCCCAGCCCACCCACCCAGCCCTCCCCACCTCCCTCCTATTTTCACCCCCCTTGTTTTTGTCCATGTGTCCTTTATACTTGTTCCTGTAAACCCTTCCCCTTTTCCCCTGAAATTCCCTCCCCTCTCCCCTCTGTACACTGTCAGCCTGTTCTCTGTTTCAGTGTCTTTGGTTATATTTTGCTGTTTCTTTGTTTTGTTGATTAGGTTCCTATTAAAGGTAAGATCATATGGTATTTGTCTTTCACCACTTCGCTTATTTCGCTTAGCATAATGCTTTCCAGTTCCATCCATACTGTCACAAAGGTAGGAGTTCCTTCTTTCTTTCTGCTGCATAGAATTCCATTGTGTAAATGTACCATAGTTTTTTGATCCATTCATTTACTGATGGACACTTGGGCTGCTTCCAACACTTGGCTATTGCAAATTGTGTTGCTATGAACATTGGGGTGCATAGGTTCTTTTAGATTGCTGTTACAGGGTTCTTAGGATATAGTCCTAGCAGTGGAATTGCTGGGTCAAAAGGCAGATCCATTTTTAGTTTTCTAAGGAAGTTCCATACTGTTTTCCATAGTGGTTGTACCAGTCTGCAATCTCACCAACAGTGTACTAGGGTCCCCTTTTCTCTACAACCTCTCCAACACTTGTTGTTTGTTGCTTTGTTTATGATGGCCATTCTGACTGGTGTGAAGTGGTATCTCACTGTGGTTTTAATTTGCATCTCTCTGATAGCTAGCGATATTGAACATCATTTCATGTGTCTTTGGATTTTCTGTATGTCCTCCTTGGAGAAGTGTCTGTTTAAGTCCTTTGCCCATTTTTTAATTGGGTTGCTTGTTGAAGACAGGATTTTAAAGTAAAATTCAGCTAAATGAGGTCATGAGGACAGGCCCTAATCCAATCTGACTGTCATCCTTATGGTAAGAGGAAATTAGGACACAGACACACACAAAGGGAAGACCATGTGGAGACACAGGGAGAAGATGGCCATCTACAAGCCAAGGAGAGAGACCTTAGAGGAAACCACCTGGCTGACACCTTGATTTTGGACTTTAGCTCTGGAATTGTGAGAAAATAAATTTCTCATCATTGTTTAAGCCACCCAGTCTGTGGCATTTTGTTGTGGCAGCCCTAGCAAACTAATACAAACCTCTATCAGAACATTGACCATCTCAGACCTCTGCCCCCCAGCCATTCTGGGTTCAACTGGTTTATAAACTTATATTGTAACATAACCCATTTATAAGACAAAGATCGCCTTTTCAATTTGCAACATGAGTTGTCTCTTCCTTCACTGATGTTTATTTACTGAGCACTTGCTCTGCACCAAGCCCTCTGCTAGTCTTTTTCATATTTATCACTCCACGGAAGGAAATGTAAGAACATGTCAGCAGGATATGGGGGCACAGGCAGAGCATCCTGGAAATGGGAAGTAGTTGTTCAAATTCCCACTTGAATTGGAAGGGTCCACAGTATCTTTAGGGAAGAGAAAGAAGTTTGCTATGGCTAGAATAAAATATGTATTGAATACAGGAGCAGGAAAAGCAGTCAAGAGATGTATTTGGATGGACTCTAACAGCTTTTTCTGCCACTCTGTCTTTTGGACCCATGTTGTCCATAATGGAGAATCTAAAAATATTTTTTAGCAAAGATGTATGACTATCTTTAAAATTATATCCTAGCAGAAGCAAGCTCAGAAGTTCTTTAAAGACCTGAAATTATGAACCTCATTATTCATGAAGTTCTGCAGTTATGAATCTGCTCATCAATCTACTAGTATTGCTCCCGTGCGTGTGTCTGAATCACAACTCCTACATATATACACATGTGTGGCACTGCATGCTTGTGAGTTGACCCAAATTTAATCTAATTCATCAGCACTATAAATAAAGCTATTATTATTATTATTATTGGTAATTTACTGCAATTGTCCATGTCTTCTGTTCTTGCTGGCAAGTGATTATAACCATGTTTATATATTACCATGATAAAAAACATTTAAGAGTCTATAAAAGATACATTTTTATTTCCAAATCACAGGGGCAGAAGGTTCATTTTGTCCTTCGGTAATGAAGCTCTCATCTTGAGAGATCCAATTCATAAAAAGACATTTACATAGCTTAGTGGGTTTTTTCTCTCTCTCTTTTGCTTTTTATGAGAAGAAAGGAGGAATAGTGAAGGAATCCACATCAAATAGAAAAGTAAAGACAAAGCAAAAATAAAATAAAAATCCTCAATGATTAGTGTGATGAATAGGGTGAGTGCTGTGATAGGGAAAAAAAAAAAGGAAATTACACAGGCTCTTAGGAAATGCCTCTTTGGAACATTTCCATAAAGATGGATGGGCACATGACCCACAGGGGAATTCAGAATGATTCTTATTCTATAAATAGCAGCTGCCACCTTTTGTTGTGTTCCTAAAATAGCTTGCACATTAACAGAAGAGACAAGTGGAGTGTATTGCAACAGATTTTGTCAATGGAAAATAATTAACCTTCATCAAGAGAGGAGGGGAGGGCAGGAGGGGGAAGAGTGTAGAGGACGTAAAGGTAATGACTAGGAACATTAAAACAGGGATCCTGGTGCAGGCTGAGGACTGTCAAGGGAGTCTGCAGTGACCAGTCAGGGGTGGAGTTTAGTCATGGGGACAATATCGAAATTCAGCAAATGTTGGGTAAGCCTCCATGTGTGCAACACCTTGTGCTAGAGTCTGCACAGACGTCAAAGATGTATGAGAGGCAACCCCTGCCTTTCAGGGAGTTATCACTTAGGAAGAATGATTATGCAGAAATATTAACATCAGTAATACAAGGCAGCACAAGAGATATGTCATGAGACATAAAATCACAGGACTCTGGGATTCGGAAGTGAAAAGAAAACACTAGAATGATTTGGAAAAGCATCATGGAAGGAATCATACTTGAATACTTTCCTACTTAAAGGGCGAGTAGGATTTTAACAAGTACAGAAGGTGAAAGAGAGGAGCGGTAGGGGGAGGAGGCACCCCAAGCAAAGGGTGAAATATGAAGAGGCAGCAAATAACAGAGCTAGGGAAAAAGAGCAGATGTAGATACAGCCAAGCAAGTTTTGTTGGTAGGTGGCCAGAGTAGGTTTTGCTTATTCTTCTAAGTCAGAAAAAAAATATTAATTTGAAGGAGAAGAATGGAAGCTGAGCTTTCCCACTAGAAGGGTAAAGCTATAAAATGGGAATTACCACCCCCCTCCATCCCCCCACAAGTGGAGCCAGATGCATGACCGCTGCCAGCATTAATTCGGCACAGGAAAAGAAAATGCTCCTCCAAGGGGTTCTCAAAGCAGCCTTTAACCCTCTACCACCACCTCACAGCAATCCTCAAAGGCAAGTTAATTTTTCGTTGATGAGGAGATCTGTCCTGTGCATCATAAGATATCTAGCAGCATCCCTCGGATCTACTAACTAGAGGTATCAACACTTGCTGTGTCAATCAAAAAACTTCTAGAAGGAAGTGGAGATTAAAGAAGCAAGTAATATTAAATAAAATAAACAAAAAATTTTTTTAACTGGAAAACCTGAGAGGTATAATAACAACAAAAACTAACATTTTTAGGGCTACAAGCCAATGTTCTAAGGCCTTTATTATACTGGTGTTGGGTTGACTTAAAATTAGCTGAATAAAACTATCTAAAGGTCACAGCGCATTGTTTGACTCATGGGAGGGCTGAACAACAGAAGGCCTCAGTCCGAACAATTAGTATCCCATTTTACAGGTGATAAAATTGAGGACCAACGTTATGCAGTTCTTAAGTTTTGAATCCAAGATTTGAACCAGGTCATCTGACTCCTAGCCAAAAGGCTTAACCACCCTGCTGTTTTATTTCCACTGGAAAGCAGCTGATTTTTGAGTTATGCTAGGTAGCAAGCTGAGGCTTGGGGAGGTGATGGAATTTGCCCAAGGTCATCCATCCAGTTATTGGTAACTGCTCTGTGGCTAAGATCTAGGTCTTCTGACTCACTCTACAGATGTTTTTCTACCTAAATACCCTAGGAATGTGCACAAAGGGGATTGCTTCCTCCTCTCAGGAAACCTGAGAGGTTGAAGCAACATGGGAGAGGTTGGAGCAACTAACAGGTGGCAGTGAAATTGCCTCTGGACTAGAAAGCAGGTTGGGACTCAGTCTGATGCCTGCATTTAAAGAATTGACTCCTGACGTCACCCTCTTTCCTTAACACACACATACATACATACACAGGCTACAAGGAAATAGAGAATTTGGTTAATGTTGCTTTGAACCTGCAGAGATCTGGAGAGAGTCAAAATGTTTATATTGTTTCCCCAAAACTTCTAGGCACATTAAAACAAAACTTTCTTGTAATTAAATCAGGGTAATTCCACTAAAATTCCAACCTAAAATACAAGAAGAGGGACTTTTCAGTTATTTTGCGGGTTGACATAAGATGTTTTAACTCCCTTAATTGTGCAGTCTTGTGGCATTTAGAATAAGAAAGAGGGTCCGAACACCCCACCACTGCCCAGCCTCTAGAGAGGCTGTCTGCCCACACATGACAGGTGCTCCCATCTGCTAGGCAGAGAAAATGAGCAGTCTAGACTCATTATCTCAGCCCCCGGTGTCTCAGAGCAGCAAGCTGAGCGTAGGAAGAAAACACAGAATACAGACAGAAGGTGAAATTGATGATCCACAGCATGGTTTTCTGGTCAATCAAAAAGATGGGGGCCTTTTCGCTTGCTGCTCTCCTCGCCCAGAATGGCTTTCTCCCAGAATTCCACGTGGCTCCCTCTTAGGTTCCCAGGGAGACTTTCTCTGACCTCCATGATTATACTGGCAACTCCTGCACTTTCTACCTCCTTTCCTACCTAATGTTTCCCAAGAACAATTATTACCTTCCAATATAATAATTTATGTATTGCCTTTGCTAATTGTTACAATAGAAGGGAAGCTCCATGTCGGTAGAGATTTTTATTGTTTTGAGTACTCAGCACCATGGGTCTGGGACATGGCTGGTATTCAGCAAATATTTGTTAAATGATGAATGAAGGTTAATATAATTTTTAAATGATTTCGATTTATGTTTAAGTCACTCATCAGCATGTCCTATTATAAAAGCTATTAGTATTTAAAAGCCTAATAAGCCTTTTAATAAGTGTTGGTGAAAAGCCTGATGCACTTAAATTACCATGTGGTAAACATCAGCCAAGAACTTCCAGAACCGGACGGACTAGGATTAAAATAATGGAGGATTAAAAAAAGCAAGCCGGGTACCAGCTACCATTTTTTTGAGGGCATTCCAAGGAGACCAAGGGGAAGTTAAGTTTAGAAGGATTACCTGCCAGTTTCCCACAGGGGTTGATTTTTGTAGATGTCAGAAGTTCCGACACACCTGCTCAGGTGGAATCAGGACAAAACCTGAGCAAGGGCACATGTGGGTAAGTAAAGACTGCAAATTAACACCTGAGCACTTTCTCCTTAGGAGTTTTTTTTTAAAGTGTTTGTTTTGATAAATATGGAGAGTTTTTAATCAGTGCTTACACAGTTTCTTGGAAAAGCATATCAAAAAGTAAAAGTATGCCCTGTTCTGTGGCACTTCTGGGGACAAGAGAACAGACTGTGTCAGACATACCATGGCTATTAGAGGCCAGTGGATGAATCAGAGTCCAAAGCATAATTATAAAACGAGGACTGATATCTCCGCTGTCAGATCCGGTGGGTGGAGGAATCTGTGGCCTCCTGCAAGGCAGGTTGGAGCAGGGTGGTTCTCAGGAGCCTCTCCCTGTGGGATACCATAATCACCGTAACACTGACCATTTGTTAGCCACATATTAGGTATCAGGACTCTTAGATACTTCATCTACATTAGCTCACAAACGCTTAAAACCATATATTTTCCCCATTCTAAAGATGAGGCTCAGAAAGGTCTAGCAGCTGCCTAAAGTCACACAGCTAGTGTGCCAGGGGGTCAGTATTCAAAACTCAAGTCCCTTTGACCCCAGGGCCATGTCAGTGCTTCTACACTAGGCTGGAGCAGCAGTTTAGAGAAAACACCTAGGCCTGGGGACAGGGCAGGTCAGGCATCACAGCAGTTCTAGGTGCCAGCCAGGAACTGGGGGCCACCCAGAGCCCAAGTCCAGCCTGAGCACCTAGGCATACTCCACGGTACAAGTGTCCAGACTAACTTGGTGGGCACAAATGATAGGGCTTCACACCAGGTTTAGGGCTGCAGTCCAATTTTTGGCAGGCAGAGAGGTGGACAGACCCACAGACACATGGAGGTACAGACAGACACACAGAGGGAGAGTGCTCACTGGAACTGACAGAAGGGCTCCTGCGTTGCTCTCCTTTCTCCCTAATGTCCAAACTCTGCCTTCACACCCCCCTCACCTATCCATTTTCTCCTCCAGCCTCCTCCACCTTTCTCTGCAAGCTCATCCTAATTGTCTCTGCAAAAGGGGGGTCCTGGCTGTTGGGCTTGGTTGTACTTCCTCTCTGCTCCTGAGACAGTGCAGCCTCCCCTGATCTCATCAAACATCCCTTCTAAGCTCCACATTTTTAACTGACAACCAGGTAATAGTAACCCATAAAGAGCTAGAACAGAACCCACATGGAGTGGGGGCACCCACTTGGTAAGAAAGTAACCTCCCACAGCAAATAGTCTTAAGGTAGGCCCCAACACCAGATCCCAGGTCAGGCAGCATGCCTGCACTCTAAGCAATTTTCTCATGTTTTGCCTGACATTCACTTATCCCAGACCTCTCCACACCAGGGAAAGATAATACCTCCCATTTGTTTAGCCTTTTACAGGTTGCAAAACACGTTTAGCTGCATTACCTCACTGAATCCTCCCAAGAGTGTTGGAGGAACAGCCCTCTCCCCCACCGGGTGAAAAAAACAGACCAGAGCCGGGCCAGTGGACTGCCCTGAGTGCCAGAGCGGTCAGTCTCAGGCAGTGGGCAGTCCCCAGAGCCAACTGCTCCTTTTCACTGCAGCCAAAAGAACGAATGACTCAACCTGTCGGAGAAAAGAAGGCTTCTTTAGCCCAATTTTTATTTCCTCATGACATAACCTTTGCTCCCGTTAATCTAAGAAAAACCCAATTAAACAAAAACAGTTGCCAGAACTCTAGGAGTGGAAAATCAAACTTTCCCATGCTGACTTCAGTTCACAGATGGTCCCTTGGCTCGGGAAGTTCTCTCCGTCCTCCACTTGTAGTCTCATAAATAATATTGCTTTTCCTGTGAAAAACACTGGAAGCCATAAGAACATTTACATGAAGGACAGCTGGAGACTTTGTACAACAGTAGAAAAAAGAGAAATGGGAGCAATGGGGAAGAAAGAGACATACAGACATGGGAAGGGGCTCATACACAAGCCTGGACCTGTAGGAGACCGGGCCATGACTTGGCCTTCCCCCTCCCCCTCCCCTCCCCCTCCCCCTTCCCCTTCCCTCTCCTTCCTTCCCCCTTCCCCCTTCCCCCTCCCCCCTGTCCCCCTTCCCCCTTCCCCCTTCTCCCTTCTGTGTTGGCCCAGATAAAGCACCACAGCCCTCTCCCACCTGCCCTGCCCCCATCCCACTGTTTAGTCGAACCAGCAGCTCCGTGCTTCCTGTCCCAGCCTCTCCCTGACACTCCTGGCCTGTAGTTGTATACATGGTAGAGGACCCCAGTTTCAAAGAAGTTAGATAAAAAGACTTTGAAAGAGAGGGAAGGGAGGAAAATCTGACAATACTGTTTAAAAGAACCAGACACAAACTTCTTCTTGTTTATCTTCGTGGAATGTGGCAGGCTACTGGGAATAGGCGATCACAGTGGGTTTCCCTGGGGAAACATTTTGTGTGGGCTGATCACCTCGTTTCTGACATATTCCAGCTCCCCCAATACAAAGTCGCGTGAAGACTCAGAAGACCTCCACCACTGGGAATTCATGGGCTGTCTGCTTCAAAAAGAGAAAGGGCAGTGAGAGAAATACATATTTTTTGGATTCTATTTCAGTGGAAGAGAGGATACTGACACATCCCGAGTGACGTGGGGACGCATAGCGTCCTGTTGCAGACAGGCATCCCCCAGTTGCTGGCATGATTGTGACTTCTTACCATTTTATGGGGCTCAACTTAAATGCGACTATCCACTTTCCCATCCCCCTTTCTAAAAATAGATCCCTCCGTTACTGTCTGTCCCAGGACCTTGTTGTTGTCCTTCTTAATACTTAGTAAGCTGTAATTGTTTGGTTCATTTATCAATCTGTTTATTGACTGGCTCCCTCAAAAGACATGAGCTACATTAGCATGATTACTTTTATTATTAATTTGAGACATTCTAAAGTAAGAGCTCAATTTATATCTGGAATGAACAAATGAATATTAAAATCTCTGGCACAGTATGTGATTTCTCAGTAATTTCACAAACCCAAGTTTTTCTCTCCGAGCCTCAGTCTTTTAGGGTGTGTGGACACATGGAACTATAATTTTACACAAGGCTGACTGAGTCACATGCTGACTAAAAGCAGAAAAAGAGCTGGTGGTGAAGATTTTGTTCCAGGTAGGTCTCAGGGCCTGGCAGGAGAGGCTATTTGCACACTTCAGGATCTCTGGGAACAGGGAAGTTAACCCCAAGTTCATGCCCACCTGCTCTGCCCCCTGTTCTGGGGTTGTCAATTAAAATAAAGGCCCAAAATCAGGAAAAAATGGACTGACAAGTATTTATAGAGACATAAGATTTGGAAACTCCCTGGAGCAGTAAAGCCCAGGCTTTGCCCTTACTATTCCAGGGCCCCCACCAATTTATCTCCATGTAAATTTACCTCATTTCTTTCCAACAAGGATTTTAAGCAGGGTGGCTTAAAATGCCCCCATTTACTACATGTTCTGTCCTTAGAAATGTCACCTAAAGATATGTTTCAGGCCAGTTCCCCCAAGTGACTGGAGGAAAGCACAGAGTTTGACCTTGGCACATGATGGGAAGGATGGATAGGATCTGCCCAAGACTTCAGTAGACTCAGAGGAGCTCTGAAGCATTCCCCCTCCCCTGCCCAGGACACAAATTAGCAACCAATTGTTTCTGACTCTCACTCCCTCTTGTGGAATGAGGCTCCTCATTTTCACTAATTCCAATAAAGTGGAGACAAAGCCTGTGGGAGACAGATAAGATTAAAGGGAGCTCGAGATGGGTGGCCGAAGGGCTGTGCCTTTTCTTTTAATCTGACTCTTCCAGCGCCTGCCTAGCAAGGTGAGACCCCGAGGGCTCTTTAAGGCCTGTCTGGCTGGAAGCACCCTTTTCCAGGACGCCAGTGCTATCCGGCTGTGTTGACTGCCTCACACTTCCTAGTCGGGCTGTCTAGAGGCTGGCCGTCAGTCGCTGGGGCTGTTCTTTATGCAGTATTTTTTTTCTTCTTTATATTTGAAGAATTTTGCTTTTGCTTTGTTTTGTTTTATTATTTGAGGAATTGAAAAGTCAGGAAAAGAGAAACACAACTAAACTACTTTGTAGGTTACTGAAAAAGAAACATTAGAATCCAATTCAAATACCGGGAATTTCTAATTTCTCTCTGTCTCTTGAAGCTACTGAGGTCGCTCCTCTGTTATCTGCCAGAGGGCTCTGGGCTGGCACTTTGGCGTGTCCAGTCCAGTCATCCAGAAGGGACACCACACACTCATGGCTGTGCTCACTCTTCCTGTAACTGCACTGCCAGGACCCTTGCTCTAATTCTGGCCTGTCTGTTCTCTCAGCAAAGTGTCCCAGGAAAGAAAGAACTGATAGACTTAGTGCCTGAAGACTTTGTTAGACCCTTCAGAAGGGGCCTCAAATGCGTTCAACAGATGCCTCTGAAGAATACTTGAAGTGTCTGAAGGGCTTCAGTGTAAGTCCAAAGTGTCAGTGAAATGTGTTTAGGCTACTTGTATGTCGCTGCCATGTAAGGTTGGGCCAATCAGTAGAAGTTGGAGACATATTTGGACTGCTGTAACAGCCAGAGCTCCCAGCTGCCTCACAAAACAACGCATGTCACTGAAGATGTTCAAGAGCTTGCTAGAGCGGTGGGTCCGTGAGCCTAGATGCCTGCATAATCTCTGGGAGTCAGAAGCAAGGGCACAGAACCTTGAACGTGAGAACACAGGTTGAAGGCCATGCTCTCACAGTAATAGTTATGGAGACTTTGAGCTTCTGTTTTCTCATTAGTAAAATGAGCCTAATACCAACATTAAAGAGGTAATAATTAGCTATATGTGCTCAATAAATGTTACTTTTTTAAATAGATAACTTGGCCAATGAAATTGACATTTAGGTGCTTCTGAGAATGAATCAGAAACCTGACAACATCTGTAGATTAAGCAAGAGTCTCCAAGAAACATTGGTCCTATATCTCTCTAACCCAAAGACAGCCAATGAATGGATTTCCAAGTATACAATTCATAAACCATATTCATACACATTGTTTCATTTGGATGTTGGCTGTCACAACAGCCATATAAGTGGAAAAGGTAATTTTATGTCAACTTTGAAGATAAAAAAAATTAAACATTTGTAGAATTAAGTAACTTGGATGAGATTGTACTGCTAATTATCCAGATGTAGGGTGAGAAGTAACTTGCACTTCCTAACTTCTACTCAGGTGCCTTATTTTCACTATCCCAAGCTCTGTTCCCTGTCAACAGTTTCACAGGCTTAGTTTCTTTCCTTCCCAAGCAGACAAGAGACTAGAGACTGTATTTTGTGGTTCTTTTTGCCTCCCCTTCTGCTAGCCAGTGCTTTGCATAAAGTGAGAGCTCAAAATGCATTACTGGAATTCATTCATGGAATGGGTTTTGAAGAGAGCAGCACTTTTTCATAAGCATAACCCCCAGCTTGGGGCCTGGGACTTTATCTCACTTCACCTCGGTATCTCCACGGTTCTTAATTCTAAGATTTGCTTAAATCTCTTTTTTCTTAACCATTTACACTAGTCTCTTCTCAAGGCCTGCTAACTTTTTCATTTCAGTGTTTGCTAGGTGTTCCCCAACTCCATAGTCAGGTCTCAAGGAGCTCTTGCCTTTCTCCATATTCTAGCTCAAGTGGAAGGGCATGGAGCAAATTAAAGTTTGAATCCCCAATCTTCTCTCACTAGGCTGGGTAACTTGGGGAAAATTACTTAGCACTTCTAAACCTTAACATTCTTACTTGTGGGGGGAAAAAAAGAATACTTACATACCAAGATCCTTGTGAAGATTAAGATAATGGACCAGTGTCCTGTCCCTGCAAGTTTTCCTAAGCTACAAAGCCATGAACACTATCCTTAAGTATAATTTTCATTGTATCACTTACCTACTCAGATCACTTCTTCAGCATCTCCTAAGTAGTATTCCCCTCAAGTTCAAACTCTAGATCAACACTGCCCATTAGAAATGTAGTGCAGGCCACAAATGTGAGCCATATATGCAATTTTGAATTTTCTAATAGCCACATTAATGCAAAGTAAAAAGAAACAGCTGAGATTAATTTTGATGATGTACCTTATTTAACCTAATATATCTAAAATGTTATCATGGTAACATGTAACCATAAAGAAATTATTAATGAAATATTTTACATTATTTTTTATACTAAGTATTGAAATTCAGGTGTGCATTTTACACTTACAGCACATCTCAATTTATACTAGCCACATCTCAAGTGCTCAATAACTATATGTGACTAGTGGCCATTACACTGGACAGAGCAGCCTAAATTCAGTTTAACCTTCACCTACCAACTGCTTCTCTTTGCTGATGATCCTGATTTCCAGATTATCAAACACTTATCAAAATCACTCCTCTGCCACATTATCCCTTTCTTACCTAAAAAAAAAAAACAAATTACCATAAGTCTTTCACCCATCTAGAAGGCTTTCTCCCGTCTCCTCACACTCTTCTTCAGACCCTTGACTGCTGAACAGTTCCTCCAGGGAAGCTGTCTCTGCCTAATTCCACCTGGGTCTGAGGTCACCCACTGAGAAGAGCGGTGTATTGATTACAAAAAGTGATCTCGGTGAAGATGCAAAAAGCTGTGGAATGAGGCAAGCCTAGGTTTACATTTAGGTCTAGGCTCTGGCACTAACTGACCTTGGTAGAGAGGAATGGGGCTGAGGCTAGGACCAGTAGCTGTCAGTATTTTAAAAGCAATAGGGATACCCTAGTTTAGCCCCCAAAATCCACACTTGAGAATGTTTCTTTGAGTGGTTCTTCCATAGACCCCCTGGGGTGGCTGCTGTCTTGTGACGTGGAGGCACAGGGTTAGCACTTCCAATAATAGCCTGTGAGTGTTAGCACCATCAAAAGGCAGCGGAAGATCAAGGCAGCTATTGCTCATCTTGCCGAATCAGCCAGTCACATCAACACTGGCTCCGTTTTTAAATTAAGAAATTAATATTTAATACTTCATCACTTGTTTTTATAAAACATCATCACATTGCCTTGCAGGGCTATTGGCATGCAGGTGGAAAGATTTTTGTCAGGCAGTATTAATTCCAAACCTGGGCTATTTTTATCTCCTCACTATGAGGTCATCAACAATGTCCCATGATCTAGCAAGTGCCGCCTCTTTTAAACAGTATCAGTCTGAAGGAATAAACAATAGTAGGCAGAAATTGGGAAAAGAAAACTTGGTTAAGTATTTAATAATCCAGTCAATACTAAGTAAATAATCCTTTACTCTATTTAAATTAGAGATAAGTGCCAACCAAGTTGCAAATTCTGGTTAACTTAAGTGGAAACACCCCCAGACTTAAGTGAAAAAAACTGACTACCACAATCCTGTGTTCTTATGAAATTGTTGTTGATATATTGTTTAGAAACATTTTAGAACCCCATAACTGTAACGAGTGTTCTTCCATAACCCATTCCCAGCCATTCCTTTATGTTAAACTGAACAAGCCCCTGATGGCTCCACACTTTTGCAAATAGGAAACTGTCACTTTTCAGTAATGCCTTTTTATAATGTCCTTAGGTCCATATCTATATATTGTGTACAACATTTACTTTGTTCATCTTTAATTGAAAAGCTTCCCCGAAACACAAATCACTGAAGAGAAAAAGCTAGTTACCAAGAAGAGACATTCTAATAAATCAAAGAGTGACATCTATACATACTGTAGCTGCTTAGTTCAGAAAGCCTTATGTATATTTAAAAGAGGAACAAACCATATTTCAACCAACTGTGGATCGTGCATTTCTACTGGCAAGAAGTGCAGACAGCCTTTATTTACTTTTTTAAGCGTGGAAGCAAATTAGCAAGTGTCTCTTGTATGGAATCTGTGAACAGATTTAGACAGATGGGACTATCTCTAGAGCATGCTTGATTTAGGAAAACAAATCCCATCCAAGGACAAAGTGGCCCAATGGAGATGAATAAGAACAGCACTGAAGAGCTCTGAATTTCCATCCAGGAATCTGCACGGGGATTCTCTTTAAAATGGGAAATAGGGAAAACTCTACATCTTTGGTTGCAACTGTGACATTCTCCAAAATAAAGGCAGTGCCACTAAAAAAGGGTTGATTCCTGATTTAACTCTGCAAGCCGCGAGTGAACTGCATGACTAATTTGGGGATTCAGATCAGACTCTTTTGTTCATGAGCTGATAAAAGAAAAAATTGTGTTCACATTCAAAAGTCTCTTCATTGATTCTCACCATATTTTTGTAATAAGCCTTGGTGTATTTCTGAGTCTGGAGTTTCTACCTAGCTGTGCAGTGGGAATTAGTAGCTACTGCTGACAGAAGACCTTTGCAAAGATATCATGAAAGGCAAGACACATATCCAGTGAAATTCTGATGCCTCCTGTTGTCTGTGGGAATCAGAATAATGCCCAGGAATCCTGTGAGTAAAACAATTACAGGAGATGCAAAAAGCTCTGCAGGGCAGAGAAGTTTCAAATACCAGAGAAATAGCCAGGGCTTTGTAAAATCAAGTCTGATGCAAAACCTCAGTTTTTATTATTTAAATTTTTTATTATTTAATTTCTACTGTTATGGCTCCTGTTTTTGTTCCTGAGCAACCAACAGAGAATATTAGGAAAGTATTATAGCTTTGAAAATTTCAGTATTTGCATTAAATTATTTTATCTTGTCTAAAAATACTCTTAAAATGTGAAGAAAAAGAAAGAAAAAATCAAACAATCCTTCGCTACAGAACATTTCTATAAGCTACTTGTTTTTAAATAAGCTTTCTTTCTGAAGATGAAGCCACAGATGAATATGATTCAAAGGAAAAAACACCTTTGCCTGACACAACTGAAATCTTACTGGCAACTTCGGGTCCACTGTTACTAAGGTAACTCAATCTATTAAAGTTTGAGTAATATTCCAGAACTTATTAATGAAACGTGAGGAGAGAAAAGAGATTAGGTTTAGGGTGAAAAAATTGGAATTACAGAGTTAAGTAGCCTACAACTGTCTCCTCTGCTTTTTATATTTCAGATAATTCTCAGATCTTAGCAGTTTCATAATGATAAAGAAACTAATGAGATTCTCAGTGTTCAGGTAAAAGATATTTTATAAGACAGTAATTTGGTTTAGTATTAGGACATAAATTTTGCTACTTCATCTCTAGAATAAATAAAGCCTGTATAGAATCATATTCCGTGGCAACTTTATAAAATTTATCATCAAGTCTTATTGATCTATGTTACCTCAGGCTTCAGATTAAGTGAATAATAAGTGAATAACTATTATTCTAATAAAAAAACAAACATGCTGGAGAATTTATAGTGGGAAGAACACACAGAAATAGAACTTGTACAGCATAGAAAAAATAAATGTGCTACTGCTGAGACTGAAAACTAACAATGCTTTTTCATTTATAATTTGTCCTAGTATATCTTGAGAGTACGTATCTCAGAGGCCTCTCCTGGTATTGTCCTATCTGTAATTCCAAAGACAATAAAAGAAGAGGCAAAAAAACAGTTACCTAAAGATGGAATTTAAAACGTTTAATTATTTTTTACAATTGAACTTCCTGTTCAAATTTTATGTCTTTACAGATCAATTTATTTACATTTGAATATCTTTAATTGTTGTGGAAGGACAAAAGAATATGTTGTGGAATATGAGAAAACTGAAGTAAGACTGAAGTAAATGTGGTGAACTGCCTTCATATTTGTATCTAGAAATGTGAATATCAATGTATATCAGCTTTACTGTCAGTGTGTGTTCTTGTTTGAATAGCAAATGTTTAAGTAAGTTTTTTCATGTCAAAGAAAATACTCTGTAAGAATTAAAAATATAAGAAACAGAAAAGGATCCTTAAACTCATTATCAGCTTTCACTTAAGTCAAACAGAAGTCTTCAGAGCATTTTATGTATTATAAAACTTTAAATGAAAGAATGTTAGAAAAACCTAAGAGTATAAAGAAAATACTAAGTGCTGAATATTATAGTATAAATTTATATTGTTATAGTAAATCTGTCATTCTCTCCTCCAAAATGGCATTAAAAAATACAGATTGTCTTGGTAATGGTGAGCATCTTGGTAATCACAATTTTTAAGAATATCATTTAACTCTCATTTTATTGTGCTTTGAATAGTGTTCAAAGAAGATCCGGTTTACCAGTGATAACACCTTGCATTTATGTAGCAATTTAGAAGTTAGAGAAGGCAGTCAGCTAAATGATCTGATTTGATACTCACATACTCTGGGAAACACTTCTTTTCTCCTTCCTTTACCTGAAGGAAGAAACAAAGGTTGAATGGTTAGGTGTCTTACCAAGGTCTTAAAGCCAGGGAGTGGTGGGACTACAACTTGAACTTGAGTCTTTCTACTCCAGTCATAAGCTCCTACCACTACTCCACAATATCTCCATTGAGAAGATGAGCTATTACTAAATATTACCATGGAAACCTCACAAAAAGAAAAGAGAACGCAGCAGGGGCTGCAGCAGAGGTTGAGTGATTAGCTTATGTGCAGTTGGACGTCTTTCAGATGTTGAAAGAAGTTGCAAATATTTGTTTATTTGAGTAATTTTATTCTTTGTTGCTTTCTTACAGGCTATGGCACTTGTCATTTTAGAAGTATTAAACTTAGCTAACGTAGGTTTCCATACATAAAAGTTGTTAGACGTTAGGGAAAGTCCCTTTGTAAGAGTTGTAAGCACATTACTTAACATGTAGTATGATTGACGATCTGTGTAGTTTACATTATGAAAATTTTAAATACTATAATATGGAAAATATTAATGAAGTCACTTTATACATAAAACTGGATATAATGAAAATCTGTGTTTTAAAAATCTGGAACCACAGAAATCAAAGTTAGCAAGCCAAATGAATTATAAACTCTATATTTGCTGCTACCAAATGGCATCAGTAACTGATACCTCTTCTCAGAATCATGTGAACCATATTGTTATACATATTAAAACTTTGGTAGATAATTCTGGTGACTATTTGGCTGTTAACACTTACTGTTATAATTATATACTGCTTCTTTATATACTATAGCAGTGATTTTCAACCAGTGTGCTGCAAGAATTTTTAAAACATGCAATCCTGACAGTTTAGTCAGGGGCACTGATCTCTTTCAGTTGTCAAATAAGAAAATAACAACAGCTAACACAACAATAGCCATCCTGTGTGAATGAATACCCTGTCTTGAGTCATAAATATATAGGTCATATAATATAGAGTTGTATCTTAATGGTCACATTGCATGATAAGGTTGCATCTGATTGGTTAATTCTTAGTACCAGAAATCTTTATATACAAGTATAGGCACCTGATTTTTTAAAGTCACTTTGCAGCAAAAAAGTAGATACTTACTATTCTTATGTTTTGTAAATCAATCAAAACTATACATATTTTTTTCAGATCAGCAAAAAATATACTTTACAGTATGTCACAGAATTTTATTTTATTTTTATTTTTATTTATCCTCACCTAAGGACATGTTTATTCATTTTAGAGAGAGGGGAAGGGAGAGGAAGAAAGATGGTGGGAAACATTGATGTTGTCTTGGTTGATGAAACGACATTGTTGCTTCATTTCATTGTTGATGAAACAAGGATGTTGCCTGGTTGCCTAACCAGGACTGAACCCTCAACCTAGGCATGTGGCCTGACCAGGAATCAAACCCACAGCTTTTAGGTTTACAGGCACTCCAATCAAGTGAGCCACACTGGCCACAGAATTTTAGTAGTTAGTTTATGTGTGCTATGAGATGAAAAAGGTTGAAAATCCCTATACTATTGCAAAGTTTCTAATCATTAATGAAATTATGGTGCTGCTTCAAAATAAAAAATAAAATAAAACAAAACTTTGGAGGATAGTTTAGATATGCTAAAACAATTGAAAGAAGACCAAATATGTGCCAAGAAATAATGAGCTGCTGATTTAGGAGAGAGAGCTCTAATAAATAATAGATCATTCTACCTCTAGACTTATAAAAGCATTTATGAAGAAAAAAGAGCAGGAGGAGAGGATGAAGGAAAAGAAAAGAGAAGGGAGGAACAGGAGGAAAAGTAGAGGAGAAGGAAAGTAAGGAGGACAAGGAAAAACAATACAAGGAGGGAGAGGAAAAGAAGGAATAAGGGAGAAGGAGGAGGAAGAAAAATAAAGTGAGGGTGGAATTAGCATAATGGTTGTAGATTTCTGCACTCTGACAATGCACTCTCCTTCTTTACTCCTATCAATTTGGGAAAATTAGCCTTGGATTATTCAAATTTTCTATCATACAAGTTCTTTAAGAACATACTGCACACAAACTATAATTTCCCTTTATAAAATAATGTAGTCAGATTTAGCATGATGCACAGTTTACCCACAGGAAGATTTGATCTTCATGTGGTAGACTCAGGATTAGAATGATACCTAAAGGCCATATGCTGTTATCAACTCTTGGACAGTACATGGAATCTCCTCTAAAACATACCCCCAAAGTGACCAAAGTGATCCAGAGATCTATAGGTCTTTTAAAAGCCTTTGAATTCGCAAAATACTTTAAAGTGCCTAATCTCATTTAATCTTCACAGTAAACCTGTGCAGACAATTAATTTTATCTGTGCAATTAATTAAATCTGTGCATGACATTAATTTTCCAATCAAAACAACTAAATCCCATAGAATTCATGTTGATTGCTTATGGATACAAAACTACCTTGAAAAAGACCAGGTTCACTGACACCCAATTCAATACTTATTTCTATCAACTAAATAATTCCATTTCACTGTCTAAAATTATTTATCAGATGACTTTAAAGTTTCATGTTATACCTAAACCTTAAGTAGTAAACAAATATTTTGGAAAGTATATGGACAAATTCTCTTCCAGCTTACTGTCTTCTAACCAGGATGTTAATTAAATCACCTGACCCCGGGAACTTAAGATTCATTGAAAGGACTTTTTAGATGGTGCAGTGCTAGTCCAATGCCCTCCTGTCTTGAAAACGAAATATAGTTCTAAAGAGGGGAAGAGGTTTTCTTTGTGTTATCATGTGGCCATTTCCTTACAAAACATAAGAATCCTAAGTATACTTCCATATTTAATGTGACAGATTTAGGAAGAAATTTGAAAAGGTACTTCCAGCTAATGACACTCCAGATACAGAAACAGGAGCTCATTTCTTTTACCAACTCATCCTCAACCACAACATCCTCTTGACGAGTAGGGAAGGAAGGAAGGAAGGAAGGAAGGAAGGAAGGAAGGAAGGAAGGAAGGAAGGAAGGAAAACCCCCAAAATTTTTCTGGTTTTTAAAATTCTCTTAAAATAGCATCTTAAATCTGTAGACATTTTGCCTAGTTCAGTGTGAAACTGAGCTCAACTGAGCCATATTATAAGAGTCAAAGATCATCCCTTCCAGGATTTTACTGTGACAGTCAGTTTAAGCTCACTTAATTAATGTTGTTTGAATTCCAGATGAATTTTTCCCAACACAAAAATAGATTCAGTCCAATGATTTTCTTTTAAATTTTAATAGCTCTCATTTCTATGTAAGTACCAGTGCTAAAAAATATTAATCAAGGGATATGAACCCAGTCTGAGCCCATCGCTGTAAAATGTCTGTTCATAGAAGCCGATGGAGTTAGGGTACACACAGCACACATTCCTTCTTTACTGAAAGTATCTAATCCCAGCACCTGACATAAAGTGCGTGCTTAGTAATATTTTTCTTTATTCTTGCTTACATAGTTTTATCCTAGTGAATTCCTTCAACTTTATCATCTTTTTTAGAATATATAAGATAAATAGAGATATATATAGATATGTATATGACTAGTTAGTTGGGATGACTATATTTGTTGACAACAAAAAGCAGGCAGGCAAAAAAGAAAGGGATGAAGATTAGTTATTTAGTTAATTATACATATGGCCTTACCAAACATTAAAGTTTTACAATTGATAAGAAAAATATGAAAAAGATGATTAAAATCAACAGAAAGAAAATTAAAAAATGAGGAAAATGAAAATGGAAAGAGGATCAGAAAATAAAGAGAGAAATGACAATGAGTCATGACCAATGATATTAAAAACCACTTATTAAGGGACTCCTCTTTGCTCAGTGCTGAATACTTTACATTTTCATCTCTGCCAGGTATCTGTGTTCTCATTTGGTAGAGGAGAAAACTGGAGTACAAGGTCACAGAGTTGGAATGGCTTTGGAGTTGAGATTTGCCTACATGCCTCCTCCCATTCCACTATTCCCAAAGCTCTTAGCAATGCAAAGAGGGAGTGTCTGAAAAAAAAGTGGGGAAGAATAAAAGAGAAAGAACAGGGGGATATTTAGTTCTCCATTTGTGCCCCTTTGGCTCTGGCTGTCATTTCATTCAGGTAGTTCCATAGAGCCCCTCAGAGTCCCAGAAAAAAAGCAGGAGCCATTCAAATCCATTATTCATATTGAAATTTACAAATACAAGGTAAAATACAAATCACAGGGGAAAAATGTTTTATTCTTTAACTAATGGTACTCAGTTAATGTTGAGCCAAACTGCAGGAAAATACATACAGCATAAGTGGATCATGAAAGCTTTGAGAGTCACAGGACTGTAGACATTCTCCGTGGTCCCTGTTCACGTAAACATGTATCTGCTTCCACGAGTGCGTATGTCTTGGCTCTTCCAAGTGAACTATTGCTGGCTGTAGACCCAAGCTGTTTCTAAATACTGAGTAATTCAAAAGGAATTATTTATGATTCATTTTCAAGCATTTATTACATAATGTTAATGTGGGGAATAAGGTGGTTTGAGTGATGGTAAAAATCAACACAATTCCCAGAGTTTTAAGCCCAGAGATTATTCAGGAGGAAGGTCCAAATTATATTTTTGTAAGCATTAAAGGAGGAAGGTTTCATTTACGGGCCAAGAAACATCATGCCCTGGAGAAGAGAGTCCTCTGTATTTGTAATGCTGGCATTTGAAAAATAAAGCTTTAGTAGTCAATGAAATGCTTTTATGTTTAGATAATTTTATTTAAAATCCCCATTCTCCATGAAAAACAATTAAGTTTCAAGCACTGTGATAAAAAAATGACATGCCCTAGGTATAATTTGCTGTGTAAATTACACCCTCAGACAAACATTTTCTGGTGATTCAAAACAATGGTGGCAGGCCAATGAGAGAGGTCACCTAATAAGATAGTCTCTTCCCTGTTTATGCCATTTGTAAAATATTTTGAACATTATCCACTATACGGATTCCAAACAGAGAATCACACTCTTGTGTTTCAAGCTATGTGGATAAGGCGGTTTAATATGATAGCCATTTGCCCAGTCTCACTAACCATATTTCAAATGCTCAATCTGAGGCCTATTCGGCTAGTGACTAGTGTATTGATCAGTTCAGCATTCTAAAACATTTCTACCACTGCAGAAAAAATCTCTTGGACAGTGCTGCTTTAAACATCCTCTTTACAAAGGTAAAACCTTTTTTTAAAGATACCTCATCAGAAGGGAGAACAAAAAAGCAATCAGAATGTGAGACTCAAAAGATTAACTGACACCCTGGCTGGGTAGCTCTCTCCCCCTCTCTCCCTCCTTTCTTCTCTTCCTTTAAAATTAATGACTAAAAATTTAAAAATAACATAAATATTTTCAAAAGGTTAACTCACTTTCTCAAAGTCAGTTCATGAGAGAACCAAGACTAAACTCCACCTTTCTTGCATTATGCTCAGTTCCTGCCTGTTCCCAGGGACTTTTTATTTAGGCTAGAAATAAATGGTACATTTGAGTGGCCAGTATTTTTCAACCACTATCAGTTTCTAACTTCCATATAGTGAAACTTTCATGTCTCCAGCCTCTTCCACTTCTGTTCTCACCTCCCTGGGTACCAATCACCACCACCCTTTCCTCCTCGTCAAATTCAAATACAAGATAGCAGAAACTCTCCTTTGACTTCTTCTCAAAGCCCTTTCCCATAAGTCCCATATATCCATGGCCCAGGTCTCAGAGGAGCCCCATGCTCCAAAACGCAGTCTTTAAGCTCATCCTAATCCAATATCTGGGATACCTGTCCACTGACTACATCCTTATACAGCCCACTGCTGGCTTCACCTGACTCGAGGAGAAACCTACTCTGAGTCCCTAGCCCTTCCCCCCAGCAATATCCATACAGGGGTGGTTCTTGGACACATTTCTAGATGGTCACTTTCGAGTAGGGTTGAGACAAGCAGGCTGTCACTATGCAATAGCTCCTAGGGAGTGGGAGATATTATCCAGCTACTGGCAGACACCTGTTAGTACTCAGGCCTGACTTGTCCCTCAGGTCATCCCATAGGCTGGGATTGCATTAGCCAAGAACCCATATCAGGTACTGTACATTGTGGATAGTTACTGCATTGCCTACTTTCAAATGAAATAAATGAGAGGGTGTTTTATATTTGTAAATTAAAGGTCATAGAAATGTTCAAACTAGAATTTAATCACATAGGAAAGAAGGTCTGAAAATGAGTTCCTGATACACACACACTCACACACACACACACACACATACCCAGAAGGGTTATGATCTTTGTATTTGGGAAGAGACTAAAAAAATAATTCTTTTTATGGTTGTCTATAGTAGTCATTTTTGCTACTGGTATTCAATTCTATGCTTTTTTTGACTGTTATTTAGATTTAGCATATCTGAGTTAATTATAGTTCAAATGAAATACCAAAATCAGAGTCAAAATCATATCCTTCAGAAAATGGAATGCCAAGTACCAAGGAATAGAGCTCCATCCCCTTCTTCCAAAAAGAGTTACACCAAAAAAAAAGACAGAAGCAGAGAGAGAGAAGTCCAAACATGGAAGACATACTCTGGCCTTAGTTCTACCAAGCTCCTGCTTCCAATACCCTCCTGTCAGACCACCAGAGACTCTCTTAAGGACTTAGGGGGAGGGGGAAGCTTGGACTGTCAGCTCTCACAGTCAGTTGCTGGAGGCTGATTGCAAACCCTTCTATTGACGGCCCCTCCCAGCCTTGGTGTCAGCAGCCACAGGCAGCTATTCGCCTGGTTCTCGTATCACCAGCTGCTTGATCTCCAGCAAAACACTTACAGTATTGGAAATTCAGTGTTTTTATCTAGGTCATGATAATTCCAAGCTCATAGGATTTTTTTCATAATTAAATGACATAATTATCAAAATGCCTGGCACAGAGTAGGACCTCCCCAAAGAACAACTGTTTCCTTTTGTGATTATATGCCCTTTGTATGGTAAGGTGACAATAACAACCCTCACCAACCTGACCTTTTGAGTGCACAGAAACAACCACATTTAGAAGGTGAACACTGTTTTCAAGTGGATGCAGATGAAATTTGATTAGACATAGGTCTGGTGTGGTCTCCCTTGTCTTTCTAACCTTACAGCCTTCCACTTCCAATTCGGCCAAAGCCACTGAGCCCTTGGGAACTTCAGGAAAGGGGCAAGTTGTTCTTTTCTGGCGTGTGGCCCTATGCCAGAATCAAACTACTTCCCTTGGTGAACAAAACCGGATCTCTGTAGCTGCAGACCCTACCCAGGTCCCGTGCTTACTTGCTCTTCCGCCACCCAACCTCCCCAGTCCTCTGCACATCCACGCTGCCATCGACACCAGTGCTTCTATGACCCGGGGGAGAATCCCGGAGCTACTCCACCAAAGAGACCCCCCAGTTAGCTTGACTTATTTAGCATATCAACACAAAGCACAGCTAGTTTTGCTTTTTGTTTGTTTGTTTGTTTTTTCTATGTGCAAGCGGAGGTACACAGGAAGGGAAACGATGAGCAGCAAGTGGTGCCAGTTTCCAGAGTCCACTTTTAGGGTCTCTGGGATGAAGTGTTAGCTTATAGCTGAGTTAAGGGTACAACGGCATCTGTCACTTACTAACCATGAGACTCTGGGAAAATTGGTTACGTTTTTTAATCATTGGTTTCCTCATTTGTTGTAAAGGAGATAAAATTACCAAACTCTTGGGGTTGTAGGGATGATTAAATGAGAAGTTAGAAACGCCTGGCACATAATATGTTCCAAATAAATTACCTTGGCTATATTAGTACTAGTGCTGTATTCTAACTAGAAAATCAAAGATATTGCTACTATTGCAGTTGCTACTCTGAACTCTTCCTGGTAGGGAACAGATAATAAGGATAAGAACCTCAAGGATCCTCCTAGATACCTGCACCAATTTTGCACTAAATATAACCAGTACCAACACTTGGCTGCATATTAAAATCATCCAAGGGCTTTAAAAAATCCCGATGCCCAGGTCACATGTCTGAAATCTCTGGGAGGGAAATCCAGGTATTAGTCATGTTTAAAGGTTATTCTAATGTGTAGCCAAGTGTGAGAATCACAGTTCCAATGGCTGCCTTAGAAAAGTCATGTCCTTACTAGGACTTCTACAGCCTCTGTTTATACCTATTGTCATACTTGTCCCTTTTCAGGTAATTCATTTTAAGTGTGTCTCATAGGGGTGCAAATGCCTGCACCCCTGTGAGACTGCTCAAGACCAAGGACCACAATTTATTCATCTTTGTAACTTCAGCAGCAATGATATATAATGATAACAATGGAGATAGTCCCCAACTTTCATGAATCATAACCCCTATGTGCCTGGCATGGGGCTAAGGTCTTTACAATATTCTCCCATTTAATTCTCATAATAATCTGTAGAGTAAAATGTTATCATTAGCCTCATGTTCCAACTGAGAAAATTGAGGCACTGACAGGTTAAGAAACTTGTTAAGCAAGTAGCCTGACTCCAGAGCCTACTCTTTTCCATTAAGTTATGGAACCTTCCACATCACAGTCTGGACTTCCAGTGGGCATTTACCAGCAGCAGTGGCACCAGTAACAACAGTGTAACCGAATTTAGTGAGAGCTCCTTCTGTACTATGAACTATGTTGATCCCTTTACCTACTTTATCTCATTTAATTTTCACCACCCCTCCCCACAAAAAGAAAACTATAAAAGGCAGGTTCAATTATTATTTTCTTTTATAAAGAGGAAATTGAAGTTTAATAAGAGGGTAAATGACTTCAAAAGAGGTCAAAGTGAAGCAAGGATTTGAACTCAAGTGTGTCTGATTTCTGGCTCTTAATTATTAAACAACACTGCATGTATTTATTTTACCATTGGATGAGTGAGAGAACGAATGAATGAATGACCTTGTCAGGTCTTTTTCTCTCCTTGCTTCCTTTATCAACATTTTCAGCAAGGCTCTCTGCTATACAAGAAGCTTAAACTCCTCTTACAGTTTAAAGAAGGAAAAAATAGCTGTGTACTAGTTCTATTTGGGGGAGAAGGAAGAGGAAATCAACATGAAGGAAATTAGTCTCTGCAAATTCCCAAAGATTTTGGGCCGAAGCCAATTTGTTAGTGTGCAAATGAAAGCGCTGTCTTTGCTTTTCACTACTCTGTTTCATGCTTTTAAAATCTAAACAGGAGGCTTAATATCTGCTATGTGTATTGGAAAATCAGTACTGTGAACAATGACAAAGGTGGAAGGGTTACCAAAACAAACCCACATGCACACAGAGAACTGTATGGTGATTACCAGAGGGAAGGGGGGTGGGAAGAGGTAGAAGAGGGTAAAGAAGGATAAATGGTGACAGGAGATTGGACTTGGGGTGGTGAGCACACAATACAAGATACAGGTGATGTATTATAAAACTGTACACCTGACACCTATATAATTTTATTAACCAATGTTGCCCCAATAAATTCAATAAAAAAAAAGAACTGGGAACACTAAACAGAAGATGTACTGGATAGTCTCAAATATTTTTAGTTGCTAGGCAACACATTTCCTGCTTTCCAGTCACCTCAGCTAAGTCACCTGGGCTTCAACTCTGAGGAAGTCTTGAATTAAACTTCCAGCCATAGGCTGCGACAGAGTATAGAAACAGAACCATAGAAGAGTGCATTTGATTATACACAGGTTTTCTGAGACTTCTTACTAACTGCTGTTACTGTCAGCACTCGATCAACAGCGAGAAATGGGTTAACACAAGGTAGTTTTCTTAGAAACTCAAGTTTTTTATACAATAAGACTCCCTAACTCAATTAGACATCAGAAAGGGCACTTCTGAAGTAGTAAAAAGTATAAATTATAGAATAGAATGTTTTTAAAGAATAGAATTTTGTTCATTTAGTTAAGTTCAATAAGTTTAAATGAACTAACAGAACTGTCTGGAAGCAATCCTTATTTTAATGGTAATTGTAAAAAAGTTGTTTAATTAACACATTAACCCACCAGTTTAAACAATCCTGGTACTTGTTTATCAATCACCTCAGGATTTTATTTGAACTGTGCATTTAAGCAATTCTTTGTTGATATTGTTTCACCTCCACTACAACTCTGGGAGAAAAATATTTCCACTATTTCTAAAGATAAAGTAACGAGATTATGTGGCTAACACCCCTGTCTGGAATTCATAATTACTTCCATAGATTTTCAGAGAAGCCCAGGATAAAAAGCAATTTCTGAATGTTCTTAAATCCCAACCTACACCCTAGAAATAAACACTTATTTCTTCTGGAAGCCCTCCAGCCACCCAGGATCTGCCTCTGCTTTTTTGTTTAGATCCACAGCCCTAGCAGGTGGTCACAGGAACCTGAAGTAATACAGTTAAACCAAAAATACCACTGTCATGTACTATATGAACTAAATGGCACCTCAAGCCATAGAAGTCAAGCAGGGTCCCAACCCCAGCTCATTGGCACAGCAAGGCTCTCACAGAGCCCTAAATTACAAGTTACAGTCACTTCTGAACTCCTCATTTATTTCCTTCCCCATCACAAGGCCTTAACCATGCACATCCAAGTTAGAGGAAGGGATGCAGCACATTTGGGAATTTTGGAAGGAAACTTAAGGAGAACACAATTCTTAAGTGCCTCATTGTCAATCATCCTAAATTCTAGATTTTCATGCCAGCTAGAGGAAAACAGACTTGTGATCCTCCCTTGCATCTAAAGGACTATACTTGGGCCTAAGTCCTGTGGGCAAGGTTGTTTTCAGGGGAGAAAAAAACAACCGTCCTGTGAGAAATCTCTAGCATGAAGCTTCAGAAACCACTTATGAAAGAAAATTGAGAGTTGAGGAAACAGCCCTTGCCAATAATGAGTCAAAATACAAACCCAAGTCTTTCAGAGCACAAACACTTTGCTACCATGCCATATTGACTCTATTTTAATTGTGTATATTTGCATATATTTTAATTGTGAAGATTAAATGCCATAATGCAAGTAATACTTAATACCATGGCTGACATTTAGTCTGGAGTTATTTTCATTCTCTCATCCTGCACAGAGAAAGCCTAGCCAATCCTGAGCTCCCAACTTCTATCATAGCCAAGTCCCCTTGGAAAGTCCCAGACAGTCTCCTTCTTGGCCTAGCCCTCCCTCCCTCTTCAAAACAGACTCCCAGCTATCCTCCAGGAACCAAGAGGCCAGACTTTGTCATTTCTCACTGACAAGGAAGCCTGGCACACGGACCCTGGAAGATTTTGTCCATTCAGAAAAGCTCTGAGAGACAGCAGCTTCTCCTGATTGCAAGCGTGCAAATCCTGTCCCTGTTGTCCATCAGGTACATTGTCCTCCAAAGTCCTACTGCTTGTTCACAAAACTTGAATACGCATCAGAATTCCCTGAAGATTTTTAAATGCAGACCTCCAGGCCTAACCACTAAAAATTTCATTTTGGTAAGCTGGGGAGGGGATGGGTGGCAGAATATGAGCTTTCCCTCAGGTATTCCATGGACTTCTCATGCAACTTGTTGGATGGCCATGGAATAAGAATCAGCTTCAGGGTTAGCTTCAGGCAGAGCCGCAAGGAACCTTCTAGCCAGTAAATCCCCTTCCTCCAGGGATCCCACCCCACTGAGCCAGGGAAGGCTGAGTGAGTCCTCAGAAAAGGCTGAAAGTCTACTTAAAATTAAAAACAGGCCAAGCATCACTCCCATTACCATCTCTAGCCAATCAGGAAAAAAAAGGTTAAAAATTTTCTTTGACACTAGACATGTACTGAGAATTTTTTCTTTGCCAGGCTTAGTTTGATGGAGACAGCACTGGTTTTGAAATAAAATGACCTCTTTTGAAACCACACTGTGTTTTCTTGGACAGATTATGTAATTCCTCTAAATCTCTGATTCCACATCTGTAAAGTGGCAACTGGAGAATGCAGCATTGTTCTAGGAATTAATAGGATCAATCATCTGGTCTGTGGCCACATGAATTAACTGTTGACTCCCTGGATTCTACCCATCAGACAAGATGCTTTCCCATGTCACTGTGACTAGGGAGTAATTAAACGAGCTGTTTTCTACCTTGATATTTGTTGTGTGTGTAATCTTTCTATCTTGCCACCTAAACTTAAAATATCGCTACCTACCATCTTTATTCAAACCAGGAGATTAATCATGTATCTGCCAGTTCTCTCTCATTTTTCCCCAAAAGAAAGTAATGAGATTAACATTTTCATTAGGGGGTCTAATCACCTAGATGCTGTAATCTGTAGATATTGTATATAATGAATGGATTTTGTGATTGATTAAAAATGTACCCATTATTTTAGAAAACTCTCCCAAGAGACTCTCTTAACATTGCTCTATTAATATTGTGTGCAGTCTAACAGAAGGAGGCTACAGTGCTCTGTGTATGTGCGTGTTATATGGACCCATAAATATTTATTAAATGTTTCCCAGAGCCAGCCACTGTTCCAGGTGCTGAAGACACCATGTTGGACATGGTAGACTTTGCTCTCATGCACTTTAAACTAGTGAGAAAATAGTACTAATGATAGCTGACATTTATTATATGCATCTTACATGTGAGGCGCTGTAATATTGTTTTCCATGAATGCTGTATTCTTAAGAATTCCATAAATATTAGCTGCTTTTATTACCTCCATTTTACAGATAGGGAATCTAAAGCACAGAGAGGTTAAGCAACTTGCCCACAGTCACACATGTGATCAATGTCAGACCCAGGATTCAGACGGACCCCAGAGATTTCTGCCTCAACCACTGTGTAAACTGCATTTTCATATAATCTGAAGTTAAATGGTATTTTATATTACACCAAGATTTTGTATTTTATTCTATGAGCCTTACATCTATCAATTAAAAACAGCAAGTAGTAAAAATCACCATTTTTGAAACAAAAAACAAGCAGAAAGATAAAATAGCTGCGGACTATGAGGGAGTAGGCACAAGAGCTCATATTTTTAATACTTTCCATCTTTAGTATTCCTAGTATTATATATACATACATATTCTGTTAGGGAAAGGGGGATAAGACTGTTTGAATATGAACTGAACTGAGCGAGCTAAGACAATGCTCAGTCTCCTCATTGTAAATTCAGGGTAAAATTGTAGCCTTGGGATAGTTACTGTAAGGACTATGTTAGATAAAGCATATACAGTGATTGGCATGTAATAATTGTGTCCTACATGTTAGAACCTCTATATCTTGTAGTTATAGTTTTACATTTTTGTTCTTCACATTGGATATGAGCAATACTCAAAGAAACTGCATTTCATTCATGGAAAATTTCTGAAGTCAATTCATTTTTAATTATAATACCAAGCCAGCTCTGTAAGTCTGTTTCACATGAATTTTTAATGAGCATACAAAATAATAAAAATAATATTGTACTTGAAAACTAAGAAAAGGACTTACCTACCTCTAGAGTCACCTTAGAAGCAAAATAGTTCTTAGAAATCACTTTAGAAGTCTGGTCCAACAAACTTCAAAACCAAAACACAGACAGGAATTGCCTTGTCCAAAGTTTCATATCCAGTTGGTAGCAGCATATTTGGGACTCTAGTCTTCACCCACCTTCACCCCGCCTTCACCCCACTTCACCCCATCCACTGTCCACTGGCCTCCACCCCCCCACACCCACGTGGTCTCTGCCACATAGTACAGCTTCCATTAATGCTCTCAACTGTACCCTATAATGCCACCTGAGGCATCATGCTCTGAGACTTCCTTTACACAAAGCTGTCTTTAAGTGGGATTCCTTGGTACAATTTAATGGAAGGAGCCCTTCTGATGTGTGTTTGTTCACAAACTGGCCCCCATACTGGGAGGGTAAGGAGAGACAAGAGAAAGAGACAAACCACTCAAGATTGGCAGGTGGCAGGTTTAAGAAGCAAGGGAACTTACTTGCAAGGCTTGTCTTGGGCACTGCAAGATGAATAGATCTTCACATCTGCCTGCCAGAACCTTAAAAATTTATATAGTGGTCTTAGCAGGTCCACATGGTCTCAACAATAACTTGCTCTCTCAAGGCTTGAAACTGGACCAGCTATAAAACCAGGGGCAGAACTTACATACATTCCAAAGTCAGGGGAGCAGGTAAGGAGCTTCCAATTGCTCAGGTCCAGCTCAAGAGTCAACCAGCAGTCACAACCTCTTGGTGACCTCCTCCAACAATGTGGTCTGAAAATGATCGCCATTATAAAAATTTCAGTCTGGTGGAGTAAACCTATATCGAAGTTATTGTACCAAGTAATAGATTCCTCAGAGTGCGCAAATCCCCAATCATTAACCTGTGGTAGAAGCATTTACCTATATTGTCTTATTAAAGTCTACTTATATTTGTAGGGAAAATAGAAATTCCCCATACATATAAAAATCATATAATTATTTTGTTAAATTCTCATTTTTCTATTGTCCATAAGAAATGAAACCCTTCAGAAAAATAGCTATTAGCCAGAAACACTTGATATTGTCAAAAAATATATTGTTTATGATTAAATTGCATGTTTCTACCTTCAATAACATAACATATACACACACAGTTGAAAATACCAGACACAACCTTTCATCTTCACTGCTTCTAGATGCCCTATATTTTACGTCATTCAGCAAATATGCTAGAATTTGGTCCTATGGTAAACATAAGCTACAGTTCTTGCCCGGAGGGTTTCACCGGGGAAAGACCCTGAAACAGGGACATTACAAGTGTCCCCTAGACTCTAGGGGATGGGCAGTGTAGTGGAGGCAGTGAAGGGAGCAGCTATCTCATCCTGAGTCAACCAGGGAAGGCTTCACAGTGGAAGTGACTTTGAACTAGGTCTTGGAGGACCAGTGGGAATTTGCCAAGTGAAGACTGACTGGTTAGGGCACCTGGGACGAGGAAGAGCATGTGTAAGGATGTACACTTGGGAGAAAGCATGATGTAGTAGTTAGTGAATGATGAGGAGGAATAGTAGGCAAGAGTGGACAAATTTGGAAAGGTAGGTTTCTCAGTCATATTGAGAATAGTCTTTTGGGTCAAGCAAGAGAGTTTGCACTTGTTAACATGCAGGTGGACAGTTTTGCTGAAATGACGGGCTTTAAGCAGCAGTGATTGGATAAGGTCCACTTTAGTAACATCTAACATTTGCCAGCATTTGATGAAGCTTCTGCAGTTAAGGTAAGACCCCTCTCTCTTTGAGAGTTTGAGGCGAGATTGGCCATGGAAATTACAGCTGAACCTCAATCTTCTGTCTAGAAATAATGCATCTGCAGCTTTCCGAAGTTCTTCCTCCCTGATTCTGAAATTCTGTATGTCCATCCTGGCATTTCTGTAGTACTGAAGAGAAAATAAATACTTGGCCACTTGTTCATTTTGGAGGTAAAATACAGAGAGATTTGAAGGGTTCCAGTTTATTTTTTCAGTCTGAGAATTTAAAAGAGAAAGAGAGAGAGAGAGAGAGAGTTAGTTTAGGGCTGATTTGAATAACCACTTGTGTTCCCAAGAGCTTTGTGCTTTGGTAAGCAATGTTGGCTGATTATTGCTTTATGCTTTTCTGAAACACCTGCCTGTCTCCTTTTGGAGGTCTATTCTAGGGGGATTGCAAGAGCCACAGAAGAGAATTTAACTCCTGAACACTCAGTCCGTTTGGGTAGAAGAGATATGAAAGAGCAGTGGTGCCCTTTTGTTTGTTTCATAAAGTCACTGGTTGTTTGAGGCAAATGGGGAAAGGTTCTTTCTGGGGACTCACAGGGAAGTTTTGTGTGAGCCATTCCTCTGAAGTCCACCTCCTTGGTATTTCGATGTCTGTCTGTGTCTTTTGTTTTCCAGCTAGGATTCATTATTTATTTTAAGGAGGAACAAGTTAAGGTCCACATCTCTGGTCTGTCTGCTTTCCGAGTCCAGCTACAAGTCTAGTTTATTTGGAAACCACTCTATGCCATGATGGTTGGATTTCTTGTCATACCCAATAAGGAATTAATTGCCTTTTACTTTTTTACATTTAGAGATTATTTACACTAAAATTAATTTACATTTAGAGATTATTTATTAAACACTCTGTGAACTTGGTATTTTTTAGATGCTATGTGCATTTAATCAATGGAGTTTGGTTTCCTATCACAGAATTTAAACACAGGGCCCTTGGCTTAGTGAACTTGCCTCTTATGGTAGAAAGACAACTGAACAGAACTGACCAGGACCCTGGATGAATAGAAACTGATTTTTTTTTGCAAGTCAGAGGTCTGCAGCAGTTCTGTGGCCTTATTGAAGTTTGGGCAGAAATGTTGAAATTGCCTGCCCCTCTTCCTTGCTGCAATACCACTGCCTCCTTCCTGTGAGGTATCTGTCCTTCTTGTCAATTGTTCCCACATCCCTCTTACCCAAGTTTACAATTCAACCAACTCCAAATAGTTCCTTTGAGCTAGCCATGGACTGCTCATTCCCATGGGACAAAGCGTTCTGCAGTATTGTTAGCTCATATACTTCAGCAGGGGTCTTGGCTTCTCTTTTACATTTGATATTTCTGACATTTCTGACTGGTTAATATACAGAATAACATTAATACTGTCCATATTTATTGAGCATTTATATATGAGGGACATCCTAAACATTCACATATCATTTCCTTTCTCTTCCTCACAACAATCTGAGAGCTAAATACCATTATTCTCCCATTTTATTGGTTTAAAAAAAGAAAACTTTGTCTTAGAGAAGTAACTCACTGGTAATCATGGAACAGGTAAGAGGTATTACCGGAATTAGAACTTGCATTTGTTAATACCACAGTCCTTGGGATTACCTCAAGAGGTTTCAATACATTTGCACATCTCCATTCAGAGATGTCTGGATCACGTGGGACTTGACCCCACATCAGAGACTGAAAGCTTCCCAGGCATACTCTTTCTCCCTTTAGGATCCACTCACTTGAGAAAAAAGTCAGCCCTGGCCAGGTGGCTTAGTTGGTCAGAACACTATCCTGTGCACCAAAAGGTTCAGGGCACATACCTAGGTTGTGGGTTTAGGCCACAGTCAGGGCACGTATGGGAAGCAACCAGTCAATGTTTGTCTCTCACAGTGATATTATTGATGTCTCTCTCTCTCTCTCTCTCTCTCTCTCTCTCTCTCTCTCTCTCTCTCTCTTCCCCCACTCTTTGTTTCCCCCTTCATCTCCCTCTCAAATCAGTAAAAGCATATCCTTGAGTGAGTATTTAAAAAAAGAGAGAGAGGAGATCATATTCACAAATAGTAGTAAAGTCAGTCTTTCATTTTAGGCATTGCTTTAAAAAAACATAAAATGCTATTTCTTTGGAATAAGTTAAATGATTAGCTTGTCAGGCTCATGTTGGTATTTTATGTTTAAGCAAATTTTGGTAACTCAACTAAAAAAGAAATGAGAAGATGAGCTCTTCAAGTTCCAACATGTCTAACCTAAAATATACATATCAACATCAAGATGTGTCCAGATGGAAAACTGAGGGGAAGAAAATTAATGTGTGTGTTTTTTCCTCCTTGTATCCAATTTGACCCAAGCATTTGAACTGGGCATCTGTTCCCCAGGCATGGGCCTCTACCAACCCCTGTGTTCAGGAGCCATTTCCCTGCATCCTAGCCTGCACCTGTTTCTACCTGTTTCTAACCTCCTCAGATCCTGTTTGGGCCTTCTCACTCATATCTTCCACCCTTTGCCTGATCATGTATCTGTCAAGCTGACTTTGGTTTTTTCCCTTAGCTATGGTATACTAGAAGTTTACTCCAGGCCCCAGATAATGATGGAGACTAATATAACCTCAGCATAGGGATCCTACCCAAGTGCCAGCCTTCAGAGTCCACACTCCCTGGATTTGCTTCAACTAACTCCCCAGAGAGAATTGGACAATTGAAGTTAAAAGTTCCCTTGGCTCATATCAAGTGTGATAACTGACTTCTATGCCTGAGGGATAAGAAAATTTCAGGCAGGCATCTCAACAAACACAGCAATCCTTCATACGTAGGTGGCTCCTTATAATTTTTATATCACCAATAAACAGACAAGTCTTATCCCTTTTGTAAATAAAGTTTACCTGATACCTCTTTCTTTCAGCATAATCTTCATTTTTTTTCTAATTTTATGACCTTCTGACAGCAATGTCTGGTCTGAGCCCGTCTGTGGAAGCCACTCTCCATCTTTTCTCTGGAAGTGCTAGATCAGAACAACCCCTGGCCAACCAGTAGTGTCTCGTCGCTCTGCCTAAGAAGGAACATTTTCTTACCATTTCCTCTCTGATAGGTGCTGTTCTATTGCATTATCTTATGTTGAGGTAAAAAAAAAAATAACCTTACCAAGTGCCTGAAATTTTGTGTCTTTTTATCTGTCTGTCTATCTCTCTATCATCTATCTAATTTTCTCAACAAGAAAGCAAATGTTCCTGTTAGAAGTTAGATAGGATTGCCAGACCAAGAACATTTCCATATCTGTTTCCTGACCCTGGAACCAGAAAATCAGCATTACAGCCAGTTTGGGCATTAAATGCCTGTGCTACCTAAAGCAAGTTATTTCACCTTTCCAGACTTACTTTCTAGATATGAGACCAGACAGGTTCAGGTGAGTTCTAAGTCTGAGTTGATCTAAGTCCCAGCTTTTTCTCCCTGCTCCACACCACCTGAGAAAGCTCATCAGGAAGCAGATTGGCATACTTTAGTCTTTAGTTTGATTTTTTTTCTCTGTATTATTTAGGCATTATGCTGACCTAACCAAATATGTGGTCCTACAGACATCATAGGGACACAGATCTCCTCCTGTCTCATTCTAAACTCACAGTCATGAATTTGAGGTCCAAGTTTTATGAGGCCTACCCTTTCCGGGTGACAGCCAAGCCTCCAGGAGGTGGTGAGATGGAGTTTAGCTCAGCTGCTGACCTCCAGAGGCAAGGGTGAGTCCCTGAGCTGAGAAGCCATCATAGACTCCAGCCTGGCCCTGTGACTTTTTCATCAGCATCATTACACCAGGCTGGGCCTAATCACTTCTCTCCGGAGTAGGACTGTTACAGAGCAGTGCATTTCTTGCATTTTCAACACTTGCTTTATTCTTTTTCCTTATGATTGAGTGTGAACACTCTTTCTCCTTTTAACACTCCAGATTCTACATGGAGGAAGGTAACTTCCTCTGACCAGACTGAAGTCATGGGCTTTTTCTCACTAGAGTCTTTTAACCAGAAGGGAGTTCAATATGCCTGTGGGTTCCATTTCAAGGCTCCTCTCTTCGGGCCAGGTAGGGACGGCCTTGTTTTATGACTCCTAGGTGACAGCCTGCATGACTCCATTCTGGGCCTCTGGGCCACTTCTGAGGCGATTATCTGCCCACAGAGGGCCATGAGCAGCTTTAGACTTCACTGTATTCCTTCACCAAGTTTGATTTCTTTTTATTTTTGACTCTTTTTTTTGGCTTCCAAATCTGTTTTCCTCCAGTGGCTTGGGCATGTGTATGATTTTCAGAGGGACAACCTCACACTTTATATGTTTTCTCTTGTGCAGCATCAGAAACACCATTGTAAACTGGAAACATACAGCAGATTTATCATCTTCTACAATCTTTATGTCCAAATGTTTCTTTTTTTTCTTATGTTTCAAAGTCATTGTACAATCAATTTTATTCTTTCTTCTTGGGGCTGGGGAGTGTTTGACTCTATGAATTTTAACGCATATACAGATTCATGTAACCACCACCGCAAGCCACAGAGACTCCCGCAGCCTGTTGTACCTTGGTTCTCAAATCTTCCTGCAGCCCTAGCCCCTGGCAACCACTGTCCTATAGTTTCGTCTTTCCCAGAAGGACATATAAATGGAATCATATAGTATATAATCTTTTGAGTTTACCTTACTTCAATTAGCACAATGCATTTAAGATCCATTTATAGAAGTATGTATAGTTTATTCCTCTTTATTGCTAAGTAGTATTCCATTGTATGAATATATAATAGTTGTTTATCCATTCATCCTTTGATACTATTTATTTATGTAGTTTCCAATTTATGGCAATTATTAATAATCTGCTGTACACATCTGTGTACAGATTTTTGTGTAAACATGAGTATTTTTCTGAGATACATGCCTAGAACACAATTACTAGGTCATACAGTAAGTGTATGTTTTTCTTTGTAAGAAACTACCACACAGTGGAAAATGGTGGCTGCACCATTTTGCATTTCCATCAACAATGTATACAAGTTACAGTTTTTCCACATCCTTGCAAGCACTGAGCATTGTTGGTATATTTTAACTTTACCCATTTTAATAGGTGCATAGTGCTCTCTCATCTTGTTTTTTTTTTTTATTTTATTTTTAGAGAGGGAAGGGAGGGAGGAGAGAAACATCAATGTGCGGTTGCTGGGGGCTGTGGCCTGCAACCCAGGTATGTGGCCTGACTGGGAATCAAACCTACGACACTTTGGTTCACAGCCCACGCTCAATCCATTGAGCTACGCCAGCCAGGGCTCATCTTGGTTTTAATTCACATTTCCCAAATGGCTAATGACACTGAATCTCTCTTCATATGCTAATTTTCCATCTTTATCTCTACTTTGGTCAAGTATCTTGTTCAAGATTTTTGCCTATTTTAAAAATGAAGTTGATTTTTTCTTACTGTTGAATTTTGAAGTTCTTTATATATTTAGATATAATTTGTTTATCAGATATATGATTTTCAAATATTTTCTCCCAGTTTGTAGCTTTTATTTTTTATATAACTAAGTATTTTGCAAAATAAAGATACTAAGTTTTAAAGAAGTGACACTTATCCATTTTAGTGTCATATATAAGAAATCTTTGCTTAATTCTAGGTAACAAAGATTTTCTCCTGTGTTTTTTCTAAAAGTTTGTAGCTTCTGTAAGTTCACACCTATCATTCATTTAAAGATAATTTTTGTATAAAGTGGTATAAGGTTTAAATTGAGTTTACTTTTTTTTATCTCTGTGTCTAATTGTTTCAACACTTTTGATAAAAGACTGTCTTTTCTTCATTGAATTCTTTGGAATTTTGTTAAAAAATTAGTTAACTGTATTTCTGTGTATCAATTTCTGGATTCTATTCAGTTCTATCTATCTATGCATTTATCTTTTCACTATTACTACACTATCTTATTATTATAGCTTTATAGCAAGTATTAAAATAAGTAGCATAATTCCTATAATTTTTTTCATTTTCCTAATTGTTTTTGTTATTCTAATCCTTTTGCCTTCACATATAACATTTAGAATTAGATTATCTAAATCTTTGAGATATTCTGCCAGAATCTTGATTGGAATTGCACTAAATCTATGAATCAATTTGGGAATAATTGATATCTTTACTATTGAGTCCTCTCACAATCACAGCATGTCTCTCCATTTATGTGTATCTTCTTTTATTTCTTTCATCAATGTTTTGTGGTTTTCAGCATACAGAATAGGTATGTGCTATTTAGAAGAGTGTTTTTAATTTCCAAGAGTTTCAAGATTTTCCTGATATCTTTCTGGTATTGATTTCTAGTTTTATTTTATTACAGTCAGGGAATATACTTTGAATTATTTTAAAGAAACCTTCTTAAGGTTTATTTTGGCATTAATATGGTCTATATTGTTGGATTTCTCATGTACACTAAAAAAGAACGTTTTATGTGCCATCATTGGATGAACTATTCTGTAAATGTCAATTGGATCAAGTTGGTTGATAATGTTGTTTAGGTCTTTTATGTTCTTACTAATTTTCTATCCACTATTTCTATAGATTACTAAGAGAGAAATTTTGAAATCTCTAACTATAATTCTGGATTTATCAATTTTTCCTTTCTATTATGTCAGTTTTTGCTTCATGTAACTTGAACCTGTGATTAACTGCATAACATTTAGAGGTGTTATTTCTTCTTAGTGAGTTAACCCTTTATCATGATGCAGTGCACCACTCTTTATCCCTGATAACTTATTTTGTTTAGAGGTCTACATGTCAGGTATTAATATAGCCACCCCAGTTTTCTTCTGATTATTGTTTGGATGGTATATCATTTACTACTCTTACTTGTAATCTACCTATGTCATTTTGTTTGAAGTGAGTTTCTTGTAGACACCATATAGTTGGTTCATTTTTTATTTTAAATGTATTCTGAAAATCTCTATCTTTTAGTTGGTATACAGTCATGTGCTACTTAAGAACAGGAATACATTCTGATAAGTCTGTCATTAGGTGATTTTGTCAATGTGGGGTCATTATAGAGTGCACTTGCACAAACCTGGATGGTATGGCCTACCACACACCTAGGCTGTGTGGTATAGCCTAATGCTCCTAGGCTATAAACCTATATGGCACGTTACTGTACAAAAGAACACAAGATTAAATCAAGCACAAGAGAAAATGATGCCATCGAGAGATGTAAACATGAGATGTATAAGGCTGCTGCCAGTGTAACATGACACACTGTTTCCCAGAAAACTATTTTTCTAAGTAGAAAGAGTAAACTCTGAAATAACAATAAAAAATATAGTATAGTAAATACATACACCAGTAATGTAGTCATTTATTATTGTTATCAAGTACTACATACTGTAAATAATTGTATGTGCTATACTGTTTTATAACTGGCAGAACACTGGGTTTTCCTGCATGAGCATCACCACAAACACATGAGTAATGTATTGTGCTATTATGTTATGACAACTATGTCACTAGGTGCTGGGAATTTATCAACTCTGTTACAATCTTATGGGACCACTGTTGTATATGTGGTTTATCATTGACCAAAATGTCATTATGTAGCATATGACTGTTTTTACATTTGCATTTAAAATAATCATGGTGAATTTATGCCTAACACTGTATTATTTGGTTTGGTTTGTTTGCTCTGTTTCTCATTCCTTTGTTTTCCATTTCCTAATTTCTTTTGAGTTATTTATAATTTTAGCTTAACTAATATGGTTTTTGTTTTATTTTGGGTTTTTTTTTTGCTATTTCTCAATGTAATTTTTTTAGTGGCTGTTCTAGGGATTATAATATACATACTTAACCTTTTTTAGTCTATATAAAATCAATATTTTACCACTTAAAATGGAATGTAAAAATCTGGCCACCATATAGTTCTCTTTATCTTTCCCCTTTATGTTATAATTGTTTATATATTGTAATATATCTGCACTCACTGAAGACCTCATATAACAATATTTGAATGTTTGTTTTCAAGCATCAGTCATATATAAAGAACTCAAGAGGAGAAAAACAGTCAACCCAATTCACCATTTCTGTTGCTCTTTCCTCATTCCTGGTATTTCAAGTTTTCTTCTGGTATCATTTTTCTTCTGTCTGAAGACTTTCCTTTTCTGATTCTTTTAGAGCAGTTCTTCTGACAACAAGTTCTTCTGGTTTTCCTTTGCCTGAAAATGTTTATATTCACCTTCACTGGTTATAGAATTGTACATTCACAGTTTTTTTTCCTTCAAATATTTATTTAATATACACTGAATCTGACAAGCATTGAGATTGCTTTCATGGACCAGAGCCTGTTCTAGCTTATCTTCTTATGACAAAAAGATATATTCTAAATAGACTTTCAAATATATTATTTTTTGTACTTCTACATTTCCCCTCAAGCTTTCAAATTGGAGTTGCTATAACAAAAATAAAATGTTCACTTATGGTAACATGAGAGGTTAAGCCGACACAACTCAAGATCACAACCTGTCACTATTTTTGTTCATTGATTTTTATCCCATAATTAACTGGAATGACTTATTAACTCTCTTATTACAGTTCTAGCCCTCCTTTCACTTGATTTTTTCACAATGTTGTGATCACACCTTTATCATTGTCCTGGCTGGAGACCACTAGTTTGCAAATTAAAACCAAATAATCTCCATTGGTAATATCTACCATCTGTTTCTTTCATTAGGCTGCTAATTAAAGAATAATTAATAAACTAATGATAGCAAAACTCTTAGCTGTTTAGGTATTTACTGAAGTTACAGGAAATAGTGATATATCTTTTTGAAAGACCAGGGAAACATCAATTGTAGCTTTTATCATATCTTGACTCTTTGTGCTGATCTCAGTACATATCCCCCCCCATCTAGACTGAGGTTTCCATCTAGCCTTGAATCCCTTCCCCATGTCTTCTCCCTTCTCCCATTCACCCTGAGAATTTCAGTTGGGTCTTTAGTACTCAAATCAAACGTCACCTTTTGGAGGCATTCCCTAATGTATTTCTCTCCCATTGTGGTAGGCAGAATAGCAACCTCCCAAAGATGTCCATGTCCTAATCCCTGGAACCTGAAAATATGTTATCCTACATGACTAAGGGAACTTCACAACATGATTAAGTTAATGACCTTGAGATAGGGAGATTATCCTGGATTCTTCTGACTGGCCTAATCTAATCACATGAGTTTTTAAAAAGTGCAGAACCTTTCCTGGCTGTGCTCAGAAGAATATGTCACTAAGAAAGGAGGGATAGAGAGATTCAACATTGCTGGCTTTGAATACAGAGGAAGGGGTCATGGGCCAACAAATGTGGGTGATCTCTACAAGCTGGAAAAGACAAAGAAACAGTTCTGTCCTGGAAACTCAAGGAAAGAATGCAACCCTACAACACCTTAAATTTAGTTCAGTGACACCTGTGTTAGACTCTCAACCTACAGAACTATACAATATTAAATTTGTGTTGTTTTAAACCACTAAGTTTGTGGGTCATTTGTTAGAGCAGCAATAGAAAACTAATACAATTCCCTCCAGGCTGGGTTGAATGCCTCTTCTATAAATTTTTGTTACACAACACACATTGCTAACAATATATATATAGTACTTATCATATAGTATTAATAACATCTCCTGACTTTTCTGCTCCTTGCAATAGACAATGAGTGCTTGAAAGTGCATGTAGGCCTTATGTAGGAATGTGGTTATCTGTGAATTCATTCATTTATAATACAAAACAGCTATTGAGTCATCACTTCACCCCTGGCCCTGGTACAGGCTTTGATAATGAAAATGCATATTAACATTCCTCTTTCATTCCAATCAGTCTCCTTCCTGTGATTTTTCATTGAAGAAATAGAACAAGATCAGGCATAATAAAGATGGGTGACTTCACCCAGGCCTAGACCCTAACAGCATTCATATCTTTAGATCTGGCATTCAAAGGACATTAAAGACATTTGTATCCACAAAATCTTTCCAGTGAATCAGTGAGGTTATTTTGGGAAATGTGATGGGCCAAGGAGAAGGGGGAGAAACTGCAGAAAGGAAATGCACATGCCTATTTTTCACACGGAGAGTGTCAGGCAGAAAGCATCAAGCAATGTTACCCATGACACCATCAGTCAGATGACTATGTCTAAGCCAAGTTAGGAATCATGTTATGGCTGTCTGTCTAAGAAGCAAGAGATGAGATCGACTTTGGGATGAATTTGCATGCTTTCAGTTCTTTGCAAGAGGCACCTACTGGTCTCATCTGTCAGCATCAGGTATGGGAGTTTAGCTCCCTCTCATTCACTTTGTCCCTATATACCTGCTGCACTTTTAGAGTAGGGGGATGCCTGCCTTCACCCACAGTGGCAATTATGCTCTTGGAAGTCACTTTTCTATAAGGACACACTCTACCTTTAAAATATATATATACAATTTAGATGCGATACCTCACCCTTTATTAAACTGAGAACTTCTCTACTCCTGGAAAGTTACTTGGGAATGAAATTCCTATTTCATCATTTGCATCTGTTGCATTCTCTCGAAAGCTTATCTAATCTCCAGTTCTCAGTGTTGAGAATCAAGATATCAAGTGTTAGTCTATAAGTGCATATACAGACCTGGTTTACCTGGTTTACTCAGAGGTTTGTGTGTTACTCTGGTCTATCCCATAATTTTTTCAGAAATGAAATGTAAGACAAAATGGACAAATAAACAGACAAACAAACAAAACTACCTATTTAGTGCCAAACATTGCAAAAGGAAACTAACTCTAGTCAGGTGTGTTAACTGAGGGGACACTAGGAAATCAAAGAAGAAAAAAATTCCATTCCTCAGTTCTGCATTTTTATGGAAACTGACCAAAATATGGCACAGAAGAAGTGAGTGAGTCAGACCAAATATATCATTATACCTAGCTTTCATCAATTTCTCCTGGTCTGTGTTTTGTGCACCGCACGATCAATTCGGTCCCAGCTCACAGTATTGATTAGGAAGATGGCTGAGATGATTCTATCTCCCAAAGTCAGGTTCAACAGCTGCAAGCAGACCAAAGTCCAGTCAAGTATTTTATTAATTATCTGCCTTCTTCTTTCTTTCTTTGGTTTGTTTGTTTACCCTCCAACATCACCCACAATTTTGAAATCCCTTATCTCTTTGATCTGTTCCTTTCTCCTGGTTCTTATATTGCATGCGGTAAGATTTTCAATTAGTTCAGTTCTGGGCTGAAGTCAGCCAGGTCAAAGTTTCTTCAGAAAGTTTTTTTCCACAAGTATACTAATAAAATGACCACTCTTGGCAGAATATTACTTTTTAAATCCCATTTTCAGATACATTTTACAGTTTTCTGTATCCCATCTTGTTAAAGTACATATTTCAACAGGCTGTGGAGATGGTCTTTGAATGGTGGTCATTCCTAGATATTCCCTGGAAGATAGTTTGCTTTTTGTGTCATGTGTCAATCATAATGGGCTAGAGTATGCTGCAATTTAAAAAAAATCTCAGTGGCTTAAAACAACAGGGGTTTATGCCTCACTCATGTTACATGCCTGTTCCTGGTTGACAAGGAAATCAATCTTATTGTCATCATTGGGAGAGGAGACCCCAGCTGATGGAGCAGCCACCATTTGCCATCTCAGTGGAAAAGAGACCCCTAGAGTATCTCACACTGACACAGCTTTAAACCCTCTAGTCTAGCGTGACACAAATCACTTCCATTCACATCTTATTGGCCCCAACCAACCATAAGAAAATGAGAAAGTACAATCCTATTGGAATCCTTATTTCCAATAAGTTAGAGATGAAAATGCTTTATAAACCTAATGGCAATCATGTAACTGTTAAAATTTGTGCTATGATGTTGCCATTTGACCCACAAATTATGAAATTGTATGCCTTGCCCGTTGTGCAAGTGCTTATCTTCATAATAAACTGGTAGGTATTGTAGGTAGTTGCACTTATTAAGTCAGAACATACCTTGTGTTTCATTTTTCGCATATCTGAACTGCTTCTCTTTCTCCATTATCACTGCCATTACACACACACACACACACACACACACACACACACACACACCTCCCCACCCCATCTAATCCTCAAATACTCTAATAGCTTCCTAACTGGTCTCTTTGTTTCTACCCTTGCCCTCCAAAGGCCTTTTCTTCACATAACACTCAGAGTGGGTTTTTTTTTTTGAAATGTAAATCAAATCAAGTCTCCTCCTACTCAGACATTCCCATTTCTTCCCTTCAAACAACAAAATATAAATTCTTCACCATGTCCTACAAGATTTTCACTCTGCCTACCTCTTCAACTTCACCTGGCACCATTTCTTCTTTCCCACTTTACTCAAGCCACAATGGCCTTCTCTTTGATCCTCAAATAAGTCAAAATAATTTCCACATCAGAAACTTTATATTAAGCCTTCCCTCTGCCTGAAATGTGATCTCCCCAGTTCACATGGCTGGCAATTCTTGCCATTTAGGTCTTATATCAGTGTACCATCTACAGAGAGGTGTCCCTGATCACCCAATCTAAAATAGTACCCACTCCAATCACTCGCTGTTAATCATTTATTTAACAAATATCTTAGTGTTAACTATATGCCAGACACTGTTTTAGATACTTAGATATATTCATGAACAAAACCAATAAGTATACCTATAATCTATAATAAATAAATTTAAAAAGTAAGTTATATATTTTATTTAAAGGTGGAAGGAAGGAAGGAAGGAAGGAAGGAAGGAAGGAAGGAAGGAAGGAAGGAAGGAAGGAAGGAAGGAAGGAAGGAAGGAAGGAAGGAAGGAAGGAAGGAAGAAAGGACAAGGCATGCACCTATTTGAATAGGTCCCTACTAGCCAAACATGAGACAATTTTGATCACTACTGTGTTTAAATCTTGACCTTTCTATATGATTTATACCTTGGATTACTCAAAGTTTATGATTAAACATTGAGTAAAAGCTTCTCTCTCATAAAAGTATTTCACTTAATCAACAAATCAGGAATAATAGAATTAGAGTAGAGCTATTTTCCAACATTTGGGTCTGAATAATTCTTTGTCACACGGGACTGTCTTGTGCATTTTGCAATATTTAGCAGCATCCCTGGCTCTACCCACCAGATGCTGGTAATTGTCTCCAGACATTGTCAAATGTTCCCTGGGAGGAAAAATAGCCCTGCCTCAGAACCTCTGATCTAGAAAGTGAGCATCAGTGGCTGTTTACATGACAAAATGAGGGACAAAGACACACTATATGCTCTCTGATGGAAGTACAAAACACAACCCATAAAATAATCTTATTAAAAAATAAAAATAAAACCTGAAATTTATTAAGCTGTAGATCTAGATACCAATGTACAGGAAGCACAAGAGACAAAGAACAGTATTAAACAACACCAGAAGAATAACCAGCAAAATCTAGATCATGAGGAATAATGTGTTTCTTCAACAAAGAGAAAGAGAAGTGGAAAGGGAATCTATGGGTTAAAAGAAATTTAGCAAAAATTGGATATTTAAATCTATAGCTTAAAAGAGAAAACAAAGATTGGATATTTGGTGATATTAAGTAATTATTAAAATTTTGGTGAAATAATCTTGTAATTATGTTTCTTAAAAGAACTTCTGTTAGAGGTAGATACTAAAATACATCCACTCTTCATTATTTCCAGATTCCATGTTTGCAGTTTCACCTACTCACTAAAGTTCATTTGTGACCCCGAAAATCAATACACAATGCTTTTGTAGTCACTCATGGACATGCACAGGGTAGCAAAATATTCGAGGGACCTGACATACAGGCTCCCAACTGAAGGTGAACAAGGCAATGATCTGCTTTCTTATTTCATCTCTCATAACTATAAACTAATGTCTTTTTCAGGGCCTATTTAGTGTCACATTTTTCACATATTTGTACTCTTTTGGGGGTAATTTTATTGTTTAAAATGGCCCCCAAGTGTAGTGCTGAATTCCTGTCTAAGGTTCCTAAGCTCAAAACGGCTGTGATGTGCCTGATGGAGAAAATGTGTGTGTCAAATAAGCTTCATTCAGGCATGAGTTATAGTGCTGCAGGCCATAAGTTCAATGTTAATGAATCAACAACATATATTAAGTAAGGTGTCTTTAATAGAAACACATATAAACAAGGTTATGTATAGAATGGCTGACAAAAATGTTATGACCAGAGGCTCCCAGAAACCTAATGCTGTATTTCCCTTATGAGCAACAGTTAAGTATTTGCTAACTTCATAGAACATAACTACCACAAAAAATGAGACTTGACTGAATAACAAGTGTAATTATATGATTTTAGATTTCTACACTTTGTCCTTGTAGAGACAATTTTCCAGTAAGCATTTAATGTCATCCTTAAACAGTTTCCTGATGTGTATGTAGAATGTCATATGTGCATATATTAATGTATATATAATAGTTAAAATTAAATCATCCTGAATAATAAAAAAACTGACAATTGACTGTATAGTAAATGACATTATATGATTTTAGATTTGCTTTAAAATAATCTGGGATGAGAAGTAATGGGCAAGGATAGTTGATAACTATTGAATAGGGTGATGATATTTGATATTTTGTTATATTCTACTCTTGTATGTGTTTGAAATTTTCTACAATGAAACATTATAAAAATAAAGCAAGAGTAGAATTGGGTTTTGAGGAAGCAAACATCAGAAGTTTTCAATTTCAATTCAGATAGGCAGGATGGGTCTTGCTGAGGAGGTGACATTTCAGAAAGAGATGAGAAATTTAACCATATAGAGAGCTGGAACAAAATCAATCTAAGCAGAAGAAACAGTGCAAGGGCTCTGAGGCAAGGCATATTTTATATCAATATATTAAAGACACTGCATGGAAACCAGAATGGCTAAACTAGAGTCAGCAGGAGGAGATGATGTTGAAGAGGTAAGGTGAAGCCAGCTCACATAGGGTCATATCACTCTTTGCAAGGTCTTTGATTTAAGGTCTTTGATTTTTATTCTGGATTGGATGGGTAATCAACAAAGGGTTTTGAGAAGAGAAGTGATATGTTCTAACTTAAGTTTGTAAATGATCACCCAGCTTCTGCTGAGTCTAGACCCCAGACTACAGAGAATATGGAATGAAAGTGAAGAGACCCAGAATATTGTGGTAATCCAAGTAAGACATAATGGTTGCTGAGGCCAAGAATTGGAGCAGGGAATTAATAGTAAGTCTTTGATTCTAGATATCAATATATTTTGGAAGTAGAGCCAATAGGATATTCCAACCAATTGAGTGTGAGATATGAGAAAAAGACAGGATCAAGTTTTTGGACTTCAGCAACTGTGAGGAAGGAGTCTTTAAAAACTCATGTGGGGAAGATAATATTTGCAAAGCACCAGTATATCCTCCTGTGAGAGATGATTCTATTCTGTCCAATAAAACGTTTATGTGAGTACAAATAAAATCTGTCATTTGTTTTGAGTCTGCTACATAGTCGACATGTTTCAAACACCCCTTTTTAATATTCATAACATACTGAGACTCACAGGGACCAGGAGGCTTATCCTGGGACACAAGACAAGTGAATGACAGAGCTTGGCTACAAACCCAACATTTCTCTGCTCGCCAAACAAATGCCTTTTCTGGAATAACACACTTACTTGAAAATTAGTATAGTAAGTATAATAACATTCAATTCATAAAAACATTTAAATAGAAATATCCATCTTATGCCATATAAGAGGACTCAAATGATATTACATAAAAGCTTATCTAAGAGCTAACCATTTAAATACCACAAGGCCTCAGTGAATATTGGCTTTATATCTTAACAGGGCCTGCTTCTAAATTCTACACTTGTTTTGCTAAAGTGAGACGCCCTCATCCACACCCACTTGGTTCTTCTTGTATTCTCATCAAAGAAGAGGTTGTATTCTCCATTCTGGACCTTTCCATTCTACAGCTAAAAATTCATGTCTAAGACCATGCCCATGAGCTACATGTGCACCTGGCACAACACCAGTGGCCCATCACTCCATTCTGCTCACGCAGTAATGAAGTTGATGGATGACTTTGGATGGCATTCAGAGTAGGCACCAGCTTTCAGAAAGAGTTTCTAAAGGAGTCTCTACACAGACTCCTCAATTTCCAAGTGGACTGACATGAGTTGTCATGAATAAGTTAGAAAGTCAAGGAGAGGAATAATACTAAGAAAATATTTTTTAAAAACACACTAACCAGCCCTGGTTGGTATGGCTCAGTGGATTGAGTGCCAGCCTGCAAACCAAAGGGTCACCAGTTCAATTCCCAGTCTAGGGCACATGCCTGGGTTGTGGTCCAGGTTCCCAGTAGCAGGTGTGTGAGAGGCAACCACACTGCTGTTTCTCTCCTTCTCTTTCTCCTGCCATTCCCCTCTCTAGTAAACAAACAAATAAAAAATCTTTTAAAAAACACACTAATCAAGGATGTTTAATATTTTAAATTCATTGAATTACTGGTGAAAAACCATGATCTATGATCCATGAGTGTCCCTGCCCAGGCAATTATAAAAGAAGCCTGTAGAATGATCAGAGAAAGGCTGTCCACCAGTTTGATTAAAGAACACTGAAGCTGACGTAGACTAGGTCTTAGTTTATTCCCCTCCCAGAAGCTGTCCAAGCATTGTTGCAGTAGCATTATGACCAATTAACCCCATCTCCTCCCCCAAATCAGGGAGCTAATGATTCCAATTGTGCACTTCAGAATGCAAATAACCAAAACAACTTTTCTTACATTTTAACGAACTACAGCTTGAAATAATTGTCTACATATCAAGTATCCTCCTCACCTACTTTCTAGGAAATGTTCCTGTAGTCATTATAGTACATTGTCTTTTTTCTGTTGTCAAATATTTTATTTCATTTTTTAAATTTTATTTTATTAATTATGCTATTACAGTTTTCCCAGTTTTACCCCCTTTGCCCCCCTCTACCCAGCACCTGCCACTCCCTCAGGCCATCCCCACACCATTGCTCATGTCAATGGGTCATGAGTATAAGTTCTTTGGCTACTTCATTTCCTATACTGTACTTTACATCCCCATGGCTATTCTGTAACTACCTATTTGTACTTCCTAATGCCCTCACCTCTTCCATTCCTCCACCCTCTCTTCCATCTGGCAACCCTCAAAGCATTTTCTATATCCATGATTCCACCTCTGCTCTTCTTGTTTGCTTAGTTTGTTTTTTGCACTCAGTTGTTGATATGTATGTATTTATTGCCATTTCATTGTTCATATTTTGATCTTTTTATTAAATAAATCCCTTTAACATTTCATATAATAATGATTTGGTGATGATGAACTCCTTTATTTTTTTCTTGTCTGGGAAGCTCCTTATCTGCCCTTTGATTCTAAATGATAGTTTTGCTGGGTAGAGCAATCTTGGCTATAGGTACCTGCTTTTCATTACTGTGAATATTTCTTACCAATCCCTTCCAGCCTGAAAAGTTTCTTTTGAGAAATCAGCTGACAGTCTTATGGGAACTCTCCTATAGTTAACTAACTGCTTTTCTCTTGCTGCTTTTAAGATTTTCTCTTTATCTTTAACCTTTGGCATTTTAATTATATGTCTGAGAATATGCCTCTTAGCATCCATCTTGTTTGAGACTCTTTGTGCTTTGTGGACTTGCATGTCTATTCCCTTCACCAAATTAAGGAAGTTTTCATTCATGATTTTTTCAAATAGATTTCCAATTTCTTGTTCTTTCTCTTCTCCTTCTGGCACTCCTATGATGCAAATGTCAGACTTCTTGAAGTTGTCCCACAAGGTATTTACACTATCCTTGGTTTTGTGTGTTTGTGTTGGTGGGGAGGATTCTTTTTTCTTCTTCTTGTTGTGAATGTTTGTTTTCTGCTTCCTTATATTCCAAATCATTGATTTGATTGTTGGCTTCATCCACTCTACTGCTGTTTCCCTGTAAATTGTTCTTTATTTCAATTAGTGTATCCTTTGATTCTGACTGGATCTTTGTTATGCTGTTGAGGTCCTCACTAAGCTCCCTGAACATTCTTACAATCAGTGTTTTGAACTCTGCATCTGATAAATTGCTTATCTCCATTTTGTTTAGCTTTTTCTGGATTTTTGATCTGTTCTTTCATTTGAGACATGTTTCTTTGTTTCCTCATTTTGACAGCCTTTCTGTGTTTGTTTCTATGTATTAGGTAGAGCTGCTATAACTCCCTGTCTTGGTAGCATTGCCTACTGCAGTAGATTTCCTGTAGAGCCCAGTGGCACAGCCACTGGGTGTAATCAACATACACCCTTTGTGTGGACTAAATACACCTTCCTCATGTATTTGAGCTTTGGTTGCTTTTGACAGGTCAATGGGAAGGATTTACCCAGGCCAGTCAGATGCAAGGACTGCCTGTGACCTCTGACCACCAACCTCCACCCTCTGTGGAGGATCATCTGTGTGGGGGCAGTGTGGTGATTCTCCGATGTGGTCTATAGCTGTCCACTGGGTGTGCAGGCTCTTAGGGTTTCCTGGGTGGTGAGGCTAAGGTCAGCCCCTACCTGTGTTCTGCCAGGGCCTCTTTGCATTAGATATAAAGCAATCTGAGATGGCTGCTACTTGTGCTGGGCTTGGAGATTCTCAGGCAAAGCCAAGGTATGAATCTAAGCTTGCTGCTTGCTGGTGCCAGGCCTGAATCACTTAGCAAGAGGTATAAGGGCCAGGGGCTTGCTGAGACTGGCTGTCACATGTTTGCTAGGATTTAGGAAGTTGTGAAGCATGAGCCAAGACCAGCCACTCATATGGAAAAGTCATGGTTAACAGTTTGGGTGAGCCCATAAGTTGGGTAGGGTGGAGTCTTAGGGGATCTCCAGGGTAGAGCAAACAGTGCTAGCCAGGTTGATGGAATCTCAGATATGGAATCAACCTGCTGGTACTGTGGCTCTTTGAGAGGAGGGCTCAGCAAAGGGGCAATGGCCTCTGCCCACTTTTCTATTTGGGGGAAAATTGCCCTCCAACTCTTGCCTTGATGCCAGACAGTTCAGTTCCTCCCTGTATGCCACTAGTGCCTTTCACGCTGCTACCCCAGTGCTGGAGCTCAGACGGAGTGAGTCTAATTTTTATGTGGATTCTTTAAGGTAAACTTCTTGGGATTCCAGAATTTTCTTTTTTTTAAGATTTTATTTATTTATTTTTAGAGAGAGGGGAAGAAGGAAGAAAGAGAGGGAGAGAAACATTGACATGTGAGATACATTAATCAGATACCTCTCACACACCTCCAACTGAGCGCCTGGCCCACAACACAGACATGTACCCTGACTAGGAATCAAACCAGAGACCTTTTGGTTCACAGGCTGGAGCTCAATCTACTGAACCTCACCAACTAGAGCAGGACTCCAGAAGTTTCTTCTACCTAGTCAATCCCTGCTGGGTTTTGCAGTCAAAAGTTATGGGGGCTTATCTTCTTGGCACTGGAAACCTGGGCTGGTGGGCCTGGTATGGGGTTGTAACTCCTTGTTCCTGAGATAGCCCTCTTGAATGTTTATCCACCATACATGGTTGTGGGAGCAGCCCATTCTATGTCTTCTCCCCTCCTATCTGTCTGAATGGATGTGATTTCTTTAATTCCATAGTTGTTAGACTTCCATTCAACTCCATTTCTTACAGTTCTGAGTGACGTTTCTCAGTGATAGCTGTTCTACCATTTAGTTGTAATTTTGATATGCAAGTAGGCAAGCTGCGCTTACCTATGCCACTATCTTGACTAGAAATCCATAGTACATTGTTATAGGGGGGAAAAAGAGGTGAAAGTGACAAATTTAAAACATGTCTATGATATAAAATATTCACTCAACAGCTATTTGCTGCATAAGTCCTGTGTGCCAGGCATGTTCTGGTACCTGGAAAACAGTCATGACTATGACCTACTCCCTACCCTTAAGAAGCTTTCAAAGTAGTGATGGGAACAGAAAAAAAATTAATATGAAAAAGAGAAAACTGTAATGTATTTGTGCATTGTAGTTTAAGGGAACTGCCCATAAAATGTGAATTGAGGACAATGTCAGGTAAATAACTCAGAGATGATAGAATTACTTAGGACTGGATTAAATTCTACTAGCGAATCTCCAATGCCACAACTTTTGCCAGTTTAGCCTGATATATACATTTTGAATGATATGAAATACCCATATTTGCTGACAACATTGATACTTAGTAAAAACTCAAGCAAGTGCCAGCGAATGTTTATTGACTGAATGGTTGCAGATTGGCAAGAATACCTCTCCACCAAAGACCAGAGGATATTTGTATTTCTGTTGGTGAGTGGAAGTTGGCATGTGTGCCCATTGACAAACTTTAGGCATTAAATCTTTAGTGTTAATCTCCCCTTCCTCATAACTGCTCCCCATTCACCATTTCTTAATAAATAACACCACCACCACTAGAAGTAATCCTGACACCTTGTCACCCTCAGTCTTTGCCTCTAATCCCACACCAGCACTGCTCTCCATTGTCACCCTCCCTTTGTCCCACCCACCAGCACTGCCAGCATTATAACTTGTCTACATGCACCCCTCTATCACTCTGTTTTATTTTAAAATATCAAAACTGATATTTTCAAAATTCAAATATGATCTTATCACTCCCTTGCTTAAAACTGTTTCTTACTCCCCATAACTTTCAGAATACTACTATCCAAGATCCTCAACATAACCCCAAAGTCCTATGTCATTGGGCAGCTTCAGGTCATACCACCCTCCTTCACTATTGGAACCCTAACCCAACTTTGCCCAATAAGCCAAACTTCCTCCTGCTTCAGGGACTTTTCATATCTTCTTTCCCATAGCTAGAACTCTCCTATCCAACCCCCAGCCCCACACCAGACCTCAAATCAAATTTCATTTCCTAAGAAAAGATTCATTTGCCTCTCCATAGTTCATCTGCCCTTTCTACCTTCTCATTCCCACCCTCCTCTATTATGACCTCTCACAACTCTCAGTACTTTTCCTTCACTGGAATGTGAACTCCTGAGGGCTGAGACTGTCTGTATTGTCCACCAATTACAGCTTCTAATTACAAACTTTGTGATTACTTAACTAATGTCTGTTCCCCCTCCTCACCAGTCTGTAAATGTCATGAAGTTGGGGACCACATCTATCTAGTTATATGCTGAAAATAAATATTAACTAAATCTCTCTCTCTCTCTCTCTCTTCCTCCCTCTCTCAACATGCAGAAGATGGTGAAAGTCCATGGCGAGGTCACACATTTTATAAATATGTACAATTTTTAGTGATCAGTTCATATATTTTTAGGAAAAAGTCATAAGATGGATGGATGGTGTGTGTGTGTGTGTGTGTGTGTGTGTGTGTGTGTGTGGGAGAGAGAGAGAGAGAGAGAGAGAGAAAGAGAAGGAAGCCTGTTGAGTGAGAAATGTTTTAGATAACTGAAAAAAAATGTGCACATATGTGAATGTTAGGTGGGGGCAGGGGTTTTAGAAGTAGAGGATTCAAAAGAACTAAGAGCCTGACCCATTTGTATAACAACTGATAGGCTATACAACTTTAGGCTGTCACTTAACTGCTTAGTCAGCTTCCTCATCTATAAAACTAGAAATTAAAACACTTTTTTGCCCACCTCAAGTGACATGTTGAAGAAACTTCTATGTGAAAGAAAGATCTTGCCTTGACTGAGTGACTAAGTTGGTTAGAGTACCATCTCAATACACCAAGGTTGCAGGTTCAATCTCTGGTCAGGGCACATATAAGAAGCAACCAATGAATGCATGAACAATAGATCAGTCTCTCTCTCTTTCTCTTTCCTCTGCCCCCAATCTGTCTCTCACTAAAATCAGTTTTAAAAAGAAAGGAAAGAGCTCTACAAAAGTAGTAGGACATTACTGGATAGCCTTGAAAATAATGCCCACTGTTTAAATGTGTAAAGAATTTGCTTCTGGGGACAGTATGATCCTGACTAAATTTTCCAGGGAATTACCAAGGCTAGTAGAATCCTCTCCACAGGGCTGGTGCCACTGCACAGAACATCACCCTTTCCTTGCATTAAAGAGTGATTGGTGAAAATAGTTCCTGACAGTGGAGAAGCCAAATATTTCTCACTTCCAAACTGATATGTCTTTGGAAAGCAGGGTGCTGTTGAAACAAAGTCAAGGGGAGCAAGATGCCTTTAAAAAGAGATCACAAATTCGAATGCTTATGGAGGTAGCCAGGTAACATAGGTGAGAGGGAGTGAGGGGAAAAAGACACTGTAGAACTCTAGAGATGAGGGGAACACATAAAATTTGTCCAAACTAAAGAGAAAGGGTATTCTATCATTAATTACGTAAGGAAGAAAACAAGCATAAACCAGGCTGTCCCCAGGCAAACCAGAATGTATGGTCACCCAGACTAGGCAGCATGATTGCTTGGCTCCAGTTAATGTGAAAACACCAACCTATTACTGACAGTTCTGCCCATTTTTTCAAGAGAATCCAGAAATTTCTATATAAATTTTTATATAAATGTTAGTAACTAATTTTTTAAAATACTGAGTATATCAGACAAAACACATATTTAGATAGTCAGCTTGTGACCTCTGCCTTCAAGGATTTTTTTCATCATTACTCACCATCATCACCATTAGCTGGGCTCCTGGGCTCCACAGAGACATGTACCTGGACCACCTTCCAATGCAGAGAGAGAATCTTTGCTGAACACATGAATGAGTATATACTTCATCAGCTCCTGCCACCCACCCAGCAGGTACTCTCACATATACCATCTCATTGAAACTGCACAAGATCCTGAGGTAGGAATTCTTACTATCCTCCCCTTTACAAGACAAAAATCAGAAGCTCAATGTGACAAAATGATATAACTTCCTGCACAGCATACCTGGAATGCAAAGTCATTGATTCTTCACAAGTAACATGTGTAGAGAAACTTAAAGGGATAAGAAGAAGTAGGCAAGGAGAGAGAGTAGCATTAAAGCCAAAAAGAAAGGAGTGAGAGAGAGATCATCTTGACTGTGTGACACTAATAGGGTCTCAGTATTTGTTTTGTGTGTGTGTGTGTGTGTGTGTGTGTGTGTGTGTGTGTTGCCTCTCGTCATTTTTTTAAATATTTATTGTTCATGCTTTTACTGTTGTCTGAATTTTCCCACTTTGCCCCTCTCCATCCAGTCCATCCCCTATCCCACAGTCAACTGTCACACTGTTGTCCATGTCCGTCGATCAGGGTCTCAGTATGTACTGAACGAATGATTGAATATGTTTGTGAATTTGTGGTAGTGGTGTTGGCATGTGTTGTATGAAAGATAGAATATTTAGAGGTATACACAGCTGTATTTAAACATCAACTTTCCCATTTACTGCAATTTGAATTTTGGTGGATTTTAACCTTTCTAACCTCAGTCCCTCATGTATAAAATGAATGTAACATCTACTTAGAGGGATGTTTTAAAAAATAATTAGAACAACACATGCAAAACAACTAGTATACTAAACAATATGGTACATAGTCAAAACTCAGTGGATTTTTACTGTCTCCAGCCCTCTTGAGCAGAAGGAGAGATGTCCCATTGCCCCTATTAGTTTTCCATAAGGGTCTCTTGCCTCCATCAAATTCATCCCTATCCCATTCTTCCTTCTTTACTTTCCTCCCCTTAACTAACTCTGGTTTGTCCCTAACAACAAGGCTGCTCCCCCTAGTTTCCCCATGAAAGCTGTTCTCCCTACAAGCCTTTCCCTCTGGTCCGGGGGTGAAAGGGGAGGATGTCAATATTCTCTGGGCTTCCCATTGTTAATTTCAGACAAAGAGTCCATATCCTTCATTCAACTGAGAGACTGTAAACCCTTCAGGAGCCAGCCTATATCCTCCACACGTTGGTTGGAGCCCCAATTTAGCAGAGTGCCTAGATGGCGGAAGACCATCAGCACATACCTGCTTAGTAAATGAACTTGCCTTACAAACAATTTAAATTCCTTTCTTGTAAACCACAACTCTGCATCTAGCCAAGGCTCATAAGCTACATTTAGAGTTGTCCGGTAATTGCAAAGAAGTTCAACATTATGAGGTAATTTGATAAGCACCTATCCAGTGCTTAAGACTATATATGAAAGAATAAATTAAATTTTAACAGATTCCTCTTTCTTAATGATTATAATGCACTAATTTATGGATGTAATAGGCAGATAAAGAGTCTAACCAACTGTTAATATCCATCATAAAAATACAGTTGACTAAGGAACATAGCATTAAAAATCATAGAATACCTCATAAAGGCCGTTTCATTGTCAGTATGGATCTCATGAAGTACATTCATTAAATCTACTCTATGGTAAATGATTAACAAAATCAGGTAATTCATTTAGGAAAATTCAAATGCCACTCACATTTGTAAAACATCTAATGAAATAGCACACCCTTCCAACAAGGAAGGGGCCTTTATCAGACAGCTTCTGCACCTGCATACCCAGCTCTCAGCTACAGTAAAATCACTCTGATCTGATGGTCATTCCATGCTTGTGAAGTCAGAACTATGACATAGCAAATAACTCCAACAATATTGGATGCTCCTTAAAATTTACTCCCATTTGGCCCATAACACATCATTACCCAATGCATAGGAATAATTATCATTTTTCTGGTCAAGATGAAAATGAATGCAAAATTTTAAATATTTGCTTTATTTATGTTTTCTGAGATTGCAGTAAAGATGCCAATAAAGCTCCATTGAGGTAGGTCTGTCGCCAGCATAATTAACATCTTCTCAGTTAAAATCTGAGACATTCTTCTCTGCCTCTGGCACCCCATCAAGACAGTCATTAGAGAGCCCTTGTTGACAGAGCAAATAGGGGTATAATGGTGACTGTCAAAAAAATGCCCAAAGTGATGCAGGAAGACAAACATACCTGTGGTTCCAAGCATATGGCTGGGGATAGGGGAGTCCCTGAAAGGGTTTTGAGTTGATGGCCTCACACACCTTGAAATACTATTCAATATGGCTGTGGGGCATCATTTCCCATCACTGTGCCCTGATGTATGCTGGCCAAGAAGCATCCAACCCAACCCCCTAACCAGGGGCACTGGGTGGTTGGGAGGAAGGTACCAGGCCTGGTCCAGGCGTGTTTCTTGGGCCTGGGGGGAGTTCAGGGCAGGGTAAACTGCATGATTTTTGGAGTCTGGTACGATTATAAGAAGCAATATCTTGAGGTAGTACTAGGACTAAGCCTGGTCTGCAAAATGAGTGGGATTCTTGGAGGGAAAGCAAAGAAAAAAAAAGGACGTAAGGTGTGGCCACTACGTGCTACACAGCAGTGCAGTAGAGCATGCAGACAGGGCCTCTGGGGGACTGTGGTCACACCAGGCACAATGGTCCCCCTGCTCAGCACATACTCTCTCCCCAAAGTTTCAGCCTCTAAAGAAGTTATATGTCTAAATGTGTTAGAATACTAACTCAACTCTAGAAATTTTAAGCATAAATATATACTTCTAAGTTTTATTTTTTAAAAATATGATGGCAACCTGTCACAGCTCATCAAATATCAGATTATATCCACCCCACCTCTACCCCATCATCCCCTCCCCATCTCTTCTTTATAATTCCATCCTCAAGGTTAGAGAGGCTCAGAGATAGAACATCTGAGCTTTCTTATCTTCTGAATTTTCCCCAAGGAAAAGTAAACATAGACTCTTAAGTGCTACTACAAGTGACATAAATCCCTAGGCTCCCTCTGTGTTGACCAAATTCTGCGGGCACAAAAGTCTTCATGGGGTGGGGGCAAGGAGGCATGTCCTGAAGGGTTTTGCCTTTCCTACAGAGGAAGTGACTTTTCATTCACTTCCATCTCTGGAGCTCATGGCACTATAAGCTCCAACATTCCATTTTAATCATTTAGTGCAGGAGGATCAAGGGGAAGCTGGAAAAGTGTTCAGATTTATCAACTACTAGTCTTGCTGTGAATTGTCAGCCAGAAAAACAGGGACATTGTTTGAAAAAAAGGTGGCATCGGCAGAATGTAAAACATCTATTTCTGAAGATGGGTAAAATAGTATCATTAACAGAGTTTGGTTTAGAGTCTATAGACGTGTGACCCTCAAGAAGGTTAATAGCACTAGAATATGATTTGCTGTTGTAATAGATGTTAAATCTTATTTCAACTACCAGCTGATATAGAAAGAGACCATGATCTCTTTGAAATTACAATGGTTAGGCTGAAATACACTAATATAGCAAGTTAATAACAGTATTTCATGTTATATGAAGCTATAATGGGTCTTTTATACTTAAACATGTCTGATAAATTGTTGACATGATAAATATAGAATAATAACCTGAAATATCTTTTTGCTTTCTTAGTCCTTCAAGTATGAGAAATCTGAACCACTTAGTTTTATACTGCAATACAAGTTCTCAGTTTTCTGGCGGAAGGTCTTTTTCTGCAACTGTATGGATTGGTAATTAGTTTTTTAAAGAAAAAGAACAGCAAGATCAAACATTAGAGGGAAGTAATAATACTTTACATTTGTTTAATGCTTCACAGTTTTTTACTCATTCATTCATTGAGTGTTTCAGGGGCTCCCATGTGCTATGCTAAATGTTAGGTGGCAGGTGGTGAGCAAAACAATCCAACCCCTGTTTTCATGGAACAAAAACCTTTCATTCACCCTAGAGAACAAGACAGAGTAAAGCTCCACCATTGGCTCCGCCTCATTCCTCCCTCTATGTGTTATTGCTATGCTTGGATCAGAGACTCACTGGAGACCTCTCAAGAAAGGAGGTGCTTCCTGAAAGGAGATACAAGTATCTTGTGGGACTCCAAGAAGAGGAACAGCCATGTTTGGGCTTCCTAGGACCTGTGTTGAACCAAAGGCAGCCACGAATCTCTTCAGGCTGACTTTGTTCTGTTTCCAGTTGTCGGCACTCTTTAGGACTCAGCCACTCTCTACTTCTTTGCTCTGTTCTCTTGTTGGAACACATCAGTCATGGAGAGGTGGTAGAAAGCAGACTCTGGAGCCCAGAAGCCCGGGTTTAAAAGTCAGTTCTGTTATCTACTATCTGTGTGACCACAAAGATATTAATTAACCTCTCTGTGCCTTAGTTTTCCCTTCTGTGGAGATATTAACAGAAAATACCTTATAAGATTGTTGACAGGTTCACTGACAAAAATATAGAGCACATGGTATTGTGTTTCTCAGGCGATAAAAATTACAACAACAGACATTGACATACACCCAAAGAAGTGCCAAGCACTTCTCTAAAGGAAGTTCCGTGTATTAACTCATATAGTCCTCACAACAACCCTGTGATGAAAGTGCTACTATTATCTCCATTTGTATAAAAAAAATACAGAAAACTCCAGAGCCTTAGAGATAGTAAATAAATTGCTGAAGATAAACAAACTATAGCAGATAGGAATCCATAAATTTCAAAATCTGTGCTCTCAATGACTGAGTTAACATAGTAACTGGCTTAGTCTTGTCCTTGAATCTGTAAATCTTTTCTCAGTCTCAGTGTTGCTTAATTAAAGTGCTCCTAACTTCCACTTGCCATGACCTCTCTTAGCCCTGATTCTATTTTACTGCTCTACTGTATGTTTCCTATTTTAAATCCCCGCTCATCTTTTCATGACAAATTCCCTCAAAGTCTGCTGGCCCACCTCCTACCAGCATCCACCCAGGGCCAGCTGGCTGTGGCTCTGAGCAGTGAGGTTACTTGTTTCAAAATAGGCTCAGACAGAAGGAGCTACGGGCATGACAGGCAAGGTGACTGACATTTCTAATGTACAATACCCATTCTACAAGCACAGCAGTCAAGGCTTTTAAAAGTCTGGTGATTAACCAAGCTCATACTGCAAATGGCTGCAGCAGATAGGACTCCAGTCTGAGAGCTCTGACTTCGAGAATACTGAACCTTCCCTATTTCCTCTGGGATATCTGTTTCTGTGTGTGTGGAGGCCAAATTCAGCCTCACCTGGAGCTACTGCTTTACTCAAAAGTAACTACAGTTAAAATTATATTCAGCAATAGCAAGTAAAAAGTAAAGAATCAAAGAGTATTCCAGGTATGCCCGTACCCTGGAGCATAGTCTACTGTAAAGTTTTTCACCAAATACAACAAATTTCTATAGTAAACATTTGCTCTTTTTCCCTCTTGATTCCTATATCAAGATTTCCTGCCTATGTGCTAAGGAGAGAGAAACTTTTCATAGCTCTATCATCACATATTTCTAACCAGCTCAAACATGGCCAGATGCCATTCTGGGAAGGAGAAAGGAGCTTTGGGGATACTAAGACTCCCAGAATATCTGAAAAAAAAAATGCAGTTTAAAAATGAAAAATGATGGCTTATCAGTGGGAGTAGAGGATTGGGCAGTGTGGGATGCAATCCTTTTCTGCACCACTCAGTAGAGAGTTGTGTATACTGTTTGATTCTTCACAAAAAGATTGGACTTCAGTCTGTATATTTTCACCGGGACTGTGGAAATATTCCACACTTGACCCTTCTCATGAGTGTGGATTAATGTTCACAAACAGAAGCTAGCTGTTGAAAACTGAGAATGGAGGATCACAATTGAAGTTACCTTGGAATCAAAACTATTCCTTAGGAACATGTATAAAGGACACATGGACAAAGCCAAAGGGGGGATGATCAAGGGTGGGAGGTAGGGATGCCTGGGGTGGGTGGGAGTGGTGGGAGGAAAATGGAGATAACTGTATTTGAGCAACAGTAAAAAAAAAAGAGGGGAAAAAAACTATTTCTTAGTTACCCTGAGGCCTTGGGTCTTAGTGACACCATGTCCACTATGTTGAAATATTGACTGAAACTTGTTCTCTGTTAGGAGAGACAAGTGCTTATACTTTCATAACTCAGGGAACTTCTTACTGAGAAGTCATAATGACTGCAACGAACCAAGATCTCGGGGTAACAAACAGGTGGTTCCCTATGATCTCAGGGAGAGCAGCAGAAACTTTGTTAATGACTTTCTTAATGGTTGAACCCTGTTCATCAAATTACCCACAGAAATAATGTGATCTGATGGAGAAAGCATGGTCCCAAGAGCCTGAAAAACCTGAGCTCAAACCCTCCCTCTGTCATTGACTTAGTTTCTCTTTCTGAGCTTTACCTTCTTTCTCTGTAACGATGAGGATATTAATACCTATCACATGGTTGTCATGAAGAATGCATGTAATATACTGGAATGCTTTCAGAGAAAAAGAATATATAAAGGTTATTTCTTGCTCTTATGAGAAATCCTGATAAAACAGACTTCTACAGGACAGCTTGGCATCCATGATCATTATATCTGATTTCAAACTGTAACACCTAACACGGAACTATAAGCAACTAGTCCTAAGAGAATATATACAATAACAATTCTAATCCAACTTTCTCAAAGGCTGGTTATAACTTTCCTTTGAACCTTCCTACTTTTTTAATAAAGTGAGGGTATTTCTAAACAACTCAGCTTGCTGAGAGTGAAAATTTCATCTGGTGCTGTTCTGGGCCATCTGGTCAGCTGTGCTCCTACCTCTAGCTCCTCAGAGCAGTTCTGTGCTGGGCAGAGGCTGACATCTGAAGATCTGATGCTGGCATTCCCTAGGAATTTTTAAAACTTGCATTAGGAAATTCTTAAATCCATAAACTTGAGAAATTGACTAACATGGCATTGCTCAAAGTTCTGAGTACAAAGACTTAATTAAAGGCAGGATTTCAAGTGTCTGCAAGGGATAATTTGGGGTGAAGTTTGGTAGCTGAATTGAACAGATTGGAGTATAGATGTGTTGAGAGCAGAGGTGTCGGAGAAATGTCTCTAACCTCTTGGAAAGCTGATCAGATTTATCATCTCAGCATTTCTTTCTGCCTTTGGTTGGGTAGTGACACTCAGAGTGACCATGTAACCTGTAGACAGGGTTTCTTTCCCACCTGTGTGGACCTGAAAATCACAGTAGAACTATACAGCAGAGTTTCCTCTGAATATGACTTATCTTGAGAACCAGTGGAGCTTGGACAGCCCCCGGATGTGTGTGTTAAGAAGTGTCCAAATAAATACTAGGTGTTGAATTCTTAGATGCCAGTTGATCAGCAAATATGTATTCAAGACCTAGAATTATTGGAAATGGGAGCAGGAGCACGAAGAACGGAATAGGTATATTCTTATGAAAGAATGAGTTTACAGTGAGAGATACATCCACTAAGCACTTTTAGAGACCAGAGGTGGAAACTCTCATTCCTTGCTGGGGAAGTCACTTGGAAAAGAGGTCAACTGGGAATTAAAATCATCTACTCGCTTCACCATTAAGACCCTGTGGTCTTATTAGTCAATAACCTCAACCTAAAAAAAATGGTTTGAAAAATAGGGCATGGAGATTTAGAGATCTTGAAAAGGAGATAAAGTTTTGATATTGTTTTTTCCAAAGAGAACATAAAGTAGATGATTAGTTAACAGTCTCATGGTCTAATTCCAATCTGTGGTGGCCAACTACAACAGACCCACTTCTCAGTCAACTCAGCTTCTAAACACTCTCCATTGAGGAGGCCAGTGCAATGGCCAGTGGGCCAATCTGATCTAGCACCTTATTCCAGAGCCTGGTACATGAAGGAGTTTCCTCACAGATGTTGTCTCTTCCCACCCTCATCTAACCTAACTTGGGTTTCAGGAGCCACTGTGGCAGCCCACCTCGTCATTCAGCACACACTGCCCGGAAGGACCCAGACAGACTTCCACGCCCACACAGACCTTAGAGTCAGGTTTTCCAATAAGAGCCCTGATCTCACATGACTCTCAGACATCAGGAGTTTATGGGCCTCCTGCTTGGCAGAGCCTCATTAGGTAATGAGAGAGGGAGCAGACCTAAAGAAATTAATAGTCAGTGATTCCCCAGTGTAACTTCCTCATCAACTCCAGCAGACAAATTAGTTTCCTGCCCACATCTACCATGGCACGATTCTTTCAATGGACCTACTTGTTATTTCAGTAGGCCCATCTGCCCCAGGAGAAAAAGAAACAAATCATCTTCAGCTATGCTGCCTAGAAGCCCAGGCTAGTTTTATATGCCTGAGTTGGAGGGACAGCTCATGTAAGTAGTCTGTACTTTCTTGTCCAACAGGATCATAAAGGCCATTCACTCATTCCCCATTCATTGAGCCAACAAATATTTAGTCATTGCCTAATATGCTTCAGGGATGGTACTTTGCAAGAATGAGGATTTCTTTATACTGCAGCAAGACCAAAACAAAAGAATACAAAAAAAGTTTAGAGAAAAACTGATAAAATAATAATAATAAACTCTTCAAAATTATAATTATTTACTATTAAATAGTTTAGCTGTTCTATAGCAACTGGAGACATGGTAGAGGTACCCGAAGAGGGAAAAAGGGAAGAGGGAAAGAGGAATGTTCTTTTGGAGGATTCTGGAATTGAACTGCACATGTGTTTTATTATGGAAGATAATCAGTCCCTGAGACTGATGGCTCAGGCCAAGTCTCTCAGTCACATAAAATGATGTGCCAAGGAGTTCAACCATAAAGCTAATCAGTCAGCTGTTGCCTCTATTGAGCTTTCACTATGCAACCAATACTTTGCAGATGTTACTTTTCTTAGCCCCTATAGCAATCCTTGGAAGTAAGAATCAGAATTAATAACTTTTCTGGGGTCCCCTACACAAGCTTAATGTAAAGTCATCTACATCCCCAGATACAGAAGTTAGTGATATGGTAACTGGTCAATAGTCTGCAGCCCCAAAAGCCTACAGTCTGTGTATGGAGATGGGCCCTATACATTTTGAGGGCTAAAAATACAGGACAACTACTGCTGGGCAGTGTGTAGCTACAAAGATGAATTAATTTTAAGTTCAAGGGTCTTCCAATCTATTGTGAAAAAGGCATATGAACCACCCTATAACAGAAACAAAGTAAGTGTCAGAAGAGAACTATAAACACAGAGTTGTTAGAAACAGCAATGAATTCTAGCTTCGGATCATTAGAAAATGACATTGGAGCTTGCCTTAAAGGGGATCAAGTGTTTTAACAGGGGGGAAAGGAAAGGAAGTTTTTTAAAAAGGTAGGGCATTTGTGCTGGGGACCTGGGAGCATATGACTCATTTCTGGAGTAGTAAGTAATCCATTGCAGCTACTGTATATGGGATTAATAAGGAAGAGTAATGTGAGATGATATTCAAAGACGAGGTGGGAGCCCAATTGTGGAATGCCTTGATCACCATGCTAAGAAGTTCATGGTCTACCTTGGAGGCAATAAGTTACCATTAATTGTGGTGGATCCCGGCCAGCAGGATCCATGTATGTTGTGGCTGTTAGAGAACAAATACACACGGACAACAGAAGTTCTGTGAAGAAAAAGGGAGGCATGGCCACTCTCAGAGAGAGGGCAAGAGGGCCAGAGGCCCCCAGTCCCTGCCTGGACAGGCTTTTATTGCTTCTCTGGGTACATTACACGGAGGGTAGTCCTCATTTACTATGCACAGGTTCACTGCAGGTGATTACCTTTTACAGATAACAAAGGAAAGAATGTAGCTAATTAGTTCAAAGACAAGAATGTTGCAGACCAAGGGGAAAAGTGGTTGAACTGGTCACACTCCATACTTGGGAGGTTTAGCTCAGATTTTAGGAAGTTGCAGTAAGCCCTTGCTGCCTCAATTCAGGGTGAGGGAGTTTTAGCAAAAGCAAGTCTCATAGCAGTCTGGGTACAATGCAGGCCTGATTCCCCACGGGAAAACCTGTCCGTGGGCATGGTCCTGCATGCCACTCACTCTCCACTGGTTTTCCACATGGAGGCTGAGCTACAATTCCATGCCATGCAAAGTGGTTCCCTACAATTAATGGCTTTTAAGAGAGACAGATATTATCAGATGTGCATTTCATAAACATAAATTAGAGAATGGAAAACTGGAGGAAATACTAAAGAAAATACAGATTATAACCTGGGATGGATGCTAGTTAGAACCTTGTTATAGTGGTGCAATCTGAGATACTGAAGTTAATGTCAGTCAGGATAGAAGTTTGGGGTATCTTTGAGAAATCCTTAAAGAGACAGATTTAACCAACAATGAAGGAGAGGGAAAACTGAAGATGAGACTATGTTGTCTATCTTAGGTACTAGAAAGAATATACTCAGGCTAAAGTCAGCAAAGAATCAGTTTGGAGTACAAAAGATAAACTCATACATAGTCTTTTGGGGAAGAGACCACTGTGGTCTGAGCCAGTAATCAGAAGTCACTCAGAATTGCCCTAAATGTCATGCCCCTACAGGTGAGGACAAGATATCAGGGACTTATTTTTTTTCCAGTTTTCCTGCTGCTGAACATATATCTCATACTAAGTCTGCTCAGTCTAGTCAGGTGCTTGCTCCCTATCTGTAGCTGAGCGTCAACATCAAAGTAGAAAGCTGAGACTTCTTTTCCCCAAAATGCTACAGAAAGTCGATTGTAGTCCTGTAGTAACAGTTACATCTGTAGCAGAAGTAGTGGTAGTGGCTTCAACTTATAAAGTGCTTCATTCTTTTTAAAAAATTCTAACACTCATCACTTATTCACTCATCAGCATACCATGGGAAGTAACTGAGTAATTAAGAGCATATGCTCTGGAGTCAGGCTATCTATGTAGGCTCTGCCACACACACTGTGTGACCTTAGCAAGTCTCTTACCTTCTCTGTGCCATTTTCTCATCTCATCTATAAATTGTATGTATAAGTGTTGTGATGATGACTGAATGAATTCACTCATGAATGAATTCACAGCATTTGGGAGAGAAACGGATGGAATGTAGGTAATTTGTATTTTTTTAAGTAAATCCTTAAGAACTTAGTTATTTATTTTTATACCTGATTCCACTACTCCCTCACCCCCACTCATAACCACTGAAGTACTTGGAAGAATACCTAGAATAAAGTGAAAACATCTAGTGAATGTTTACTAATGTATTTGTTATGTGTCCAAAGAGAGATCTTAATAAAATGCCAATTTGAAAAGAGTGATTACCCTTTTAATGACCACAAAGGAGACAGCATTTGTGCTGTGTGCAGATGAATAAGTAAGATTTGATATTATGTCATATGTTCCCATAACAGTCAGGGGACATAGGTAGAGTACATTCTATAATTTTCAATTTACAGATGACACTTTACTATGACAGCATGAAGGTGAAGTGACTTGCCTAAGGTCACCACTGAGAGGCAACATCAGTGGGTTAGAAACAGAATGTGCCCAGCCTCTCACCAGTTCCATCTGTTTGGACCTACAAAAAGCCTGCAGCTTCACAGACAGCCTATTTAGCATGCTTGACCCTCAGTCTGTATTATGAGCTGTAAACAAACTGAATCAACTTCCTTTCCCATGGCCTCTGAGTAAATGACCATTACCTACCTCATGTTCAGGCATCTGCTTTGCAGCCATCACTGGTGATGAGATTAAAGCCCAGTGCAGAGCAGATGGACCATATCCCCATTCTGGCTGGCATGCATTAGGCTCCCCTGCATCCTGGAGATGCTAATGCCAGCAGTGGGGGAAAGGAAGCGTGACCAACACTCAGAGAGCAGCATTGCCTTGGCAGGCACTGTCAGCGACTCCTCCATCTGGGGCGGCAGCAATGGGAGACACGCCTGGGCACCTGCAGAGCAGGGGCATCCAGTAAATGCTCCATGAAAGAACCTGACACTTAGAAATCAAAAAGGCTTCAAAATAGTCATTATAATAAATATACCATATTGGGAGCTTCCTCTTGCTTATTTTCCAATTTAGCATTACTTTTCTATCACATATTGGGAGTGGGAAGCACCATTATTTTTTCAAGTTATTATATTTAAATTTTTGTTTAAAACTTAATGTGAAACAGTAAAATTTATATTAGTATCTTAGAAATATTTTATCTTTTGATTGAGGTTATTTGAATAACAAAAATTAAAAATCTTTAACTCCAGTTAGATTACAGCCACTTTTTAGTAAAACAAAATGTCAGTGTTATTGATACTATTTTTGCTTTTGCCCATAATATTTCAAAAATTAATTAACTTACATCTACAGCATAAGCTTCTGCCAAGTTTCACCCAACTGCTGTCAAAGCCAGAGGAACTACTCAAAATGGGCCTCATTCCTGAAGTACCCTATTTCAAAATTTTAACTGCAGTTGACTCTGGGTGGTAATTTTTCTTTCTTCCTTTGTTTTTCTTTGTACCTAAGAAATTTTTAATAAATTTTCTTCTCTAAGAAGGGAATAAATTTAAGGAAAAGAGAGAAACAAAGACACTGGCAGAAAAGTATAGAGGAGATAAGCAAGGATGGGTAATAGGAAGGTAAGGCTTTAAAAATGTCTATTGTGCTATGCTGATTCACATAATGTAATCTCCAAAAAAAATGCTCATAAGCCAAATGCTTCCTTAGAGATAAGTAACAAGTAGAAAAATATGCAAATACTGGCCATCGAATGAAAAGATGTTTATAAAAAAGATATTTAGGCTTTACTTTTTTACTGCTTATACCATTTCCTGATCAGCATATTATCTAATAATTCTGCTTACTAATAAGGATGTGTCCCAGTTGAAATTCTGGGCTTTAGAGCCCTGGCATTGAGTGATTTCTTTAATCCCTTGAATTCAATGAAAATGGGAAGCTATGAGACCTTCAAGGCAACATACCTTTAATTACTCAGATACTTAAGATGATGTATGGGCAGTTTCTCTGGGTCTGCATTAACCCTGGGTCTGAATGAGCTTTAGCTTACTTTTAAAGAAAACATTCAAACTTGGACCAAAAAAGCTAGAAATGAATCATGGTGACTGATGCTCTATAATTCTATTTCTTCCCCATATGATATCAGTGTTTTAAGACCATCTCCTGTGGTGCCAGAGTCTATTATGCATTCTGCTCAAGGCATCATCTAGAAAAAGCAACAGAGACCAATATTATGTTTTTAAAGACATAGGAAAAATAAATGGCATCTTATACAATGCCATTTTCCCATAAATCTTTCTTAACAGATATTATTCACCTTAGTCAACATTTGTTAGTCTGTTCATAATCTTCTAGTTCTAGTTTTGATCATGCAAAACAAAAGATAGTTCTTCATGTGGGAAAGAAAGCTGTTGACTAGCAAAGATTGCTAATATAGCTTATCATTTTACCTTGTGACCCCATACAGACCACCTGTGTATCTGATCTGCTCAACTAGTCCAGTTCATCTGTGAAGGGTAGGATGCACTACACCACCATAGCACAATGGAAAAACAATTTCACATCCCTTATATTCAACAAGTATTCTTACTGAGAGCCTACTAGTGCTAGGAAATGTACCAAGCACTAGAGAAAACCTGTAAAAAATATATACAAATAAGATCCTTAATGTCTTGTGTTGAAACTCTGGTTGACAGATACACACAATAAATAAATAAACAAATATACAAAATAATTTTAGTTGTGAGAAGGACAAAAAAGAAAAATTTTATATTTTTGTTTCTCAAAGTTTATTTTTTTCCATTACCATTTATTCCCCTTACAACCCCCTCACCTCTGCAATCAACACACTGTTGTCCACATCCATGAGACCTTTTTCCTTGGCTCAATCCCTCCACCACCTAACCTCCCCTGCACTTAGTTGTCATCCTGTTCTCCATCTATGAATCTGTTTCTATTAGATTCCACATATGAGTGTAACCATATGATATTTTACTTTCTCTGACTGGCTTATTCACTTAGTATAATGTTCTCCAGGTCCATCCATACTTTCAAAAAGGGTAAAATTTTCTTCTTTTTTACAGCACAGTAGTATTCCATTGGGTAAATGTCCTATAGTTGTTTTATCCACCCATCTATTGATGGACATTTGGGCTGCTTCCAAATCTTGGCAATGAAAATAATGTTGCAAGAGGAGTGCTTATGTTCTTTCAAATTAGTGTTTTGGGGTCCTTCAGATATATTCCCAGAAGTGGGATTCCTGGGTCAAACGGTAGATCCATTTTTAATTTTTCAGGTACCTCCAACTGCTTTCCACTGTGGCTGCACCAGTCTGCATTCCCACCAACAATGCACAAGAGTTCCCCTTTCTCCACATCCTCACCAGCACTTGTTGTTTGTGGATTTATTGATGAAACCCACAGATGAGAGAACATATTCACCAATACATCTCATAAGTGGTTAGTATCCAAAATTTATAAAGAACTTACAAAACTCAACACCAAAAAAAAAAGAACACAACTAAAAAATGGGCAAAGGATTTAAATAGACACTTCTGCAAAGAGAACATACAGATGGTCAATAGACATATGAAAAGATGTTCAACATTACTAGTCATTAGAGAAATGCAAATTAAAACCACAATGAGATATCGTCTCACACCAGAAAGAAAAATGTTCATGGTAAAAAGTAGTTGGGGAAAAAAGGACAAGCAAGTAAGACTCTTAAGAAGAGTGGTGATTCAAAGCTTATCTGGGGTGTGATAGTGAGCTGAACACAAAGAGATGAGAAGGATCCAGCCAGGCCAAGAGCTGGGAGCAAAGCATTTCAGGAAGAGAAAACAGTATGTGCAAAGGCCCTGAGAAGACTTAGCATGTCCAATGTGGTTGGAAAAGGAAGAGACGTAATACTGTTAGGGCATACAGGGTCCATACATAGTTCGAATTCCAAGAGCAATGGAAATCCTTTAGCAGATCTAAAGCAAGGAAAGATCTAGTCTCATTTCCCCTTTTAAAATACCTCTCTAGCTGCTGTAAGATACAGATGGTGAGGGAAAAATCAAGAAAGCAGAGACACCAGCAATGAGACTATTACTAAGATGCAGATGAGAGAAGTGTTGGTAGCTTAAACCAGAGTTGTAATAGGAGTAACAAAAAGAAAAGAACTGATTAGAGAGATTATTGTAGATAGAAATATAGACTATGAAGATTATCTGGATGTGAGAAAGTATGCTGAAATAGAAAAAGGAATCAAAATTATTCTTAAATTTGGGGCTTGAGAAACTGGAGCCTGAAGTTCAGGAGATAAGTCTAGAGATATAAAATTGGGAGACACTTAGCTAGAGATGGCATTTAAAGCTATGGAACTGATGAGATCACCTGGGAAGCATAAATAAGGAAGAGAAGTCCCTTCAACTTTGGAGACTAGTTGTGACTGAGAAACCACTTAAGGAGCCTGAGAAGAAAAATCAGAGAAATGGAAGGAAAACCATCTGACATGGTGTTACAAAAGAAAAAGAAGACAGTTGCTTAGGAAATTAGTCGCTATATTGAATGCTGATAAACATTCAGGTGAATTTAGAATAAAGGCCTGTACATTGGATCTGGCAACTCAGAAATCATTACTGACCTTGACAAGAGGTTTTAGTGAGACATCTAGGTTTACATTTGATTGGGATCTATAAAGGTTGAATGTGAAATGAGAAACAGAAGACAGTACAGACACCCAACTCTTTTGGAAAGTTTTGCTGTGACAATGAGATAACTCATGGGAGATGCAGGATCAAGAAAAAAATGATTTACTTTTTAATACAGAAAATTGCAGAATTCTGTGTATTGGAATGATCAAGTAAACAGGAAGAGAGAATGGGATCCTGAATGAGGATGAAAGGGAAAATCTTGAATGGGGCAGGGACATGTATTCCATGAGGAAAAACAGGGAAGGTGAGAACAGAAGATGCCAGCAGGTCTATAGATCTGTGCTGGAAAAGGCAAGATCATCAGTTAGAGAACTGGAAACTATGGGAAGTTTGACAAGAGAAGTGAATATGTGAGTTAGTTGTTTCCAGGAGAGAGAAGTTGAATTCGCTAGGGAACTATAGGTGGTGCTTGAAGGCCATTTGAAATTTATAGACATTATTTAATGTGAAACCAGGAAGTCAGACTTTGTGACTTTCTTCAGTTTTGTTTGGTCACCACAGTATGGGAACAGAAAAGATGAATAGTTGTTTTGACCCAAGGTTGAGGTTTAGACCAACAATGAAGGAAAAGTGAAGCAAAAGAGTTAAAGCTGTCTGCAAGGGAGGGATACAATGAAAGACCATGAGATCCAGTTAGGTAATGACAGAAGTAAAGAGAGGAGGTGAGCTGTTGATGGATAATGCAAAGAAGTAGTATAATTGGGTGGTGGGGAAACTCAACAAGATCAAAAAATTGTTGCCAAGAGAATCTTGGAATAAATGAGCTTTGAAACCATGCTTTTTGACCAGAGAGTAGGATGCATGAAAGGTTTCTAAGATGGTACAATTGCTGGTGATGATAACATTTAGGGTGTGACCATGATCCTTAGCAATTTCTTGCAGGGAATCAAAACCAAAAATACCACTGTGGCATGGTAGGACAAATCTTTGATGTGGATGTAGAAAACCATGGGTCACATCATACTTCTACCATTTTCTAGTGGCATGACTTGCAAACCTTAGTTTCATCATCTGAAAAGTGGGGACTAATAATAACAAAGTCAACACACACAAGGTTTTTCTTACTTTTAAATAGTGTCATATGTCAAACTCATTTTAAACCAGGAAACCACTATAAAATTCATATCATGATTTAAATTTTTTATGGGTAAGGAAACCAAGGCTCAAGAAAACTAAATGATCAAGGTTAGATAGTAAATAAAGGAGCCAGAATTAAAATCTCATTTTATTTGATTTACAATCCAGTGTTCTTTCCAACCCACCATTTACCATTTGCCAAACACAAAACCTAACTACCATTTGTTAAAAACAAATAATTTTGCATATTTTAATCTCTGTGCAAATAAACTCATTATAATAAAAAGCACGGTGGTACACTAAATTATAAACTGATTTTTCATGAATTGTCACCCCAAAAGCAGACATCCTTAATATCCTACTATTACAACATATTAACTCCTAGGATCAAGGAATGGGGATCAGCACAACTAATTATTTTGGGTATTAGTGCTCAGTGCATATCATAAAGTTTATGTGAATGCAAAAACAACTCACAATGTGAAGCTGGGCACTTTCCTGGGTTTGCACTGCCAGAATGACATGCATATATTAAGACTAAATCTCTACCAAAAATCTCTATCTTAGCCCAGAGTATTGTATTAGCCACAGGGTAAAATGAAAGTAGAAGCATAGGGTGTTTAAATAGTATTTTAATTCACTCAGATAACTGAACTTGTACAAGTAAGCTGTAATACTTCCTGTGATCCCATGAAAACCAATCAATGAGAACAATCCACTAAATTTAGAAGAGCAAGAAAGAGAAATAGCATATTTATCACTCCCCCTTCACATCCAGAATGAAGAATGTAGTACGGAACTCCTAACTAAATCACAGTGTGAGCACATCCAACTAAAATTGTGCCCTTCTGCTCTTAAGTTAACCTTTGCTGATCAGGTAATGGTGGTTGCGTTGTCTTGCGAAAAAGGCACTAAAAAAAACAACAACATCCCAGAGTGTGACACTGAGCATTGACTGACACCTAGAGTTCACTCTTTCTTTCCTAAAGGACATTGTTGTGGCTACTACACCCCACATGTGTATTATCAACAGAACACTAAAAAAGGAAGGTAACTCTCTGTCAACTACTCTAGCCCCCTCTTTAAGAGATGGTGTGAGGGCAGAGTTGTCACAGCCTTGCTCCTTTTCTGTTTTATAAAATAAAACTGCCTCCCATTTCTTGTTGACTTTCACATTCTACTTTTTTTTTTCATTTTTCTAAAGGGAGAATGAAAGGAGATAAGAAAAGGACATTCACTATAGTAAACATGATTCAGCTTGCCTCCTACACAACCTGTCAATTTCTCGGCCCGCTGCCTTACCTACTTCCTCTTCAGCAAATGCCTGAGTCAGGCTTCCAGGCCAGCTCTGCTGGAATACCTTTTGTTGTATGATTTTGTATGTGTGCATGTGTGTGTTTTGGCAGTCAAAGCTGAAACTGTATCCTTTCTAGTTTTGTACAAAGCAACACTTTATTCATCACGTTGCCCCACTACCCCTCAAAAATGGCTGTTCTGGACCCCCTCTCAGTTCATCATACCCCATCTTGTCTCTGCTTCCTTTCTGTTTAATTAAATGCCCTTTCTCTACTTCTGAGAAGATGGTTGTTCTAAGACACAACCTATTTTATCTTTCCTTCTCTAAATATTCTATTCTATACTGCACTTTCCGCTGTCCCTTTCTCTATCCCTCATCTTTTATGTAAGACCATCTTCCTTCTCCAACACATCATCCTTACAGTACACCTAATTCTTTTCTTCCTTTCCACACCTACTTCTGCACATCTACCCCTCTCTGTTTCTCTAAATTTTACTGAAACATAAAGATTCATCTCAAATCCCACTTCCTATATGAAATCTCTCACTTCCCCAGAAAAAAGAGACATTTCTCTCCTCCAGATTCCTATGGAAAATATTTTTTATACAAGTGATTTGACAATTAAGTGCCTTGTGACAGCTGTGTTATTATCTTGAACTGTTTTATTTCACATTTAATTTTATTTGTTTTATATTTTATTTAGTTTTAGAGAGAGGGGAAGGGAAGGAGAAAGAGAGGGAAACATCAATGTGTGGTTGCCTCTCACATGGCCCCCACTGGGGATCTGGCCCAAAACCCAGACAGGTGCCCTGACTAGGAATTGAACCAGCAACCCTTTGGTTCACAGCCCGTGCTCAATCCTCTGAGCTACACCAGCCAGGGCATATTTTATTTTATTTTTATATTTTGTTATTTTTATTGATGCCATAGTCTCCATGTATTACAAAATGAAACACAAACCAAATGCTTAAAAAGTGATTATTTGTGTGAAACTCTTAAAGAAATGCCAAAGGTAAGAGTTTACTGTACAAGGAGCCAGTGCCTCAAACATTCTCCTCATCTGCAGGCCCTGTGGGTTAAGACTGGTTTTCTGGTTTAGTGTCAGGTGCCCTAACTATGATTCCATCCACCTTTTTCCTCTCCAGAACCACAAAATCCATGTCAGGACCAACCTGACATTGACAACCCACTGCCTGAGGTCATTCACAGGTTCATGCCTCCCTAACCCTGAGATGGAGCACTCCTTGTCAACACACTCATTCCATGTTGGGCCAATCCATTGGACAGGACTTCTGTCCAGGTGTTTTCTCCTTTGAACAGATCATCTGCATCACCACGGGCTGTGGTACAGCATGCAGTTTAGTAGATACCCAGTCTGACTCTTGCCAAGTCGATGATATCTTCTCCCATTATCCATTGCATGCAGATAAGGAATTTAAGTACAGACAGATCCTGCATGGAACAGCTTACTCAAAGATTCTTTTAGTTATTCTTTATTAAGCACCTGCTTGCCCTTGGACCCCAAACCTTGATGCTGGGGCCATCTGCTTCCCCAATATGGTGGCAGCCTCCCCTACACTCAGTTTCCCCCAAACCCTGTTCTTCCTTGGCTAGTGAGTCAGAAAACAGAATGGGAAGCACAGTGGGAGGTGTGGATTTTAAAAGGTCAGGAAGCTCAGCTCTCAGGATACCTGCTTTGCAATTTCACATCTCCAAAGGAGCTCTGCCTTCACCAGAGAGAGGCAATGAGCGTTTACTTCTCAGGCAGCAGGGCTGCATTTTCTTCTCACTTATCCCACTGACCTGTGTCTGAATTCCTCTCACATAAACAAGAATAAGAAAAGAGCTGCATCTCTAGCTCACAGAGCAAATACAAAATAAGCCAGACTCACCAATTCAATGCTTCTAATTTTCACACATTTCCCTTATTTTTGCATGAGTGAAACCTGAAAGGGGGGACGCCCAATGATGTACTAAAGTTGAACAGGAAAGTGACAGCAATATCCAGACTTACCTAAGGGCACTGTCTCACGTTCAAAGTGAAACAAACCCAACAAACACCACCCCATCTTTCCCCAAGGAAGAAGTTACATTTACAAGATCCATGAACAGTAAACAGACCCACAGGATAATGCTGAAAGGGAACCAGCCCCTTGCAGTACAAAGACATCTTCAGTTTTCCAAATGCTGCAAAGACTCCATCAGCTTTCCAAATGTGCCCTTCTTAATTGACCTTATCTATTTAGCTTTTTACCCCTAGTATGAAGGGTCTCTAATTAACCTTGAATTCATTTGAACCGTTTGCTTTTTTGACCATTATCGTCCCGTTATTATATATATATATACCATATGAATGCATTTTCAGGTTCACAAGAGTACAGAATGCCTGCACAGCTTAGTGAAAGCACATTTTATCATGTCTTAGTATTTGTCCCCGCATGATCAGTCCTCACACCAGCTCAGGGGTGAATTGCAAAAGATTGGGGCCTCCCTGCTAGATGGGATAGAAATGGGATCTGACCTAGATGAATACCCTGAAAGATGGTGCAAGGCATGAAATCCAATACCTACTGAGAATAATAACTATGAAGACAGGCAACAAATCCAACTGGTGGGATATTCCAAAAGGTGAACAGAGAATACAAATTGCAAATCCACAGTTAGCAACAATACTCAGAAGTCCAGGCAGTAGGTACAAAAACACTTGATTTGGTAACAATGTTAATTTCCCCCAAATTTATCCAAAAATTCAAAGAAATTCTGATCAATGTCCTAAAATTTTTAAAACATAAATTTGGCAAGCTGTTTCTAGTGGTCATCTGTAAGAATAAATGCTGAAGAATAACCAAGAAATTTTTGGTAGGAAAAAAATGATGAGTGGTTTTCTCATACAGTAACACGTATCATAAAGCTACAGTGATCAAAACTCTGTTGATGTCAGGATGAGAAAATTTTATAATGGACCAGAGTTTAATTTAGAAACAGATCCATGTACTATGTAGGAATTCAACCTCTGATAAAGTTAGCATTTGACAGAAAAGCCTCTGTACAGAACTCAGGCACTAGGCAATATAATTTATTGTCCAAATCAGGACAACTTGAAAGTGAAAGGAAGTAGAAATGGGATGCTGGAACAAGAGTCAAAAACTGGATTGTCCTATGAAAATCCAGGCATATGGTTATGCACTTATAGATAGGATTGTCCTTGCAAAGTTATTCATACCTCCTCATTTCATTCTCAAAAGTGTGCCAGGTTGGGCACTAAATTCTATGGGTACCCTCATTATAGGGTCCTGGTCATCAGGCAGGTATTCAAGAGCCAAGTTCCAGGCTCTGAGAGAGGCTGTGACTAGGAGTCAGGTTCCTACTTCTCAGACAGGAACAGAAGATATTTAGCTTACATCTTTGGGTATAACAACTAAGGGAAGAATCTAGTTCTGATAACCTAGAAATAAAAGAGACAAATGCATCAAGGTTACCTTGATATTGAGTGCCCAGTTCTGGTGAGGAGAGGCTGCCTCAAGTCAGGAGGGGCCAGAAGGCAGAGCCCAGGTGTGGCATTGTGCAGGGGCCAGGAACCAGGCAGGGCCCAGCACAGTTTTTACTTAATTACTTTTAATTATTTTATAAGTATCCAAACATTTTAGCAAAATTTTTGAGACACATTGATCATTACTTTTATCAACCTAGTAAACAAACCACCATAAAATGGTCCTCAGTAAAAGCTCAAGAGGGTAAAGTAAGATAAAAGATGTGAAAGCACGGGACAGGGTTACTGAGCACTCCAGCGGTGTCCATCCATACTTCATTATCTCTGGAATTACATAAAACATTTATGGTTAGATGTTTTACATGCATTATCTCATTTAACACAGCTACCACTCCAAGTAGGTTTTATTAGCTTTATCTAATAAAGCTAATAAAACTCCCTTAAGGCTCCCTTAGGAAGACTAAGGCTGCTGAGGCTTCCAGGAAAGATAATTCACAGCATTGCTAAGTGGCAGCCAGAACTGAGTGACGTCTGTTTGGTCCTTAGCCTTTATGTCTTGTGGGTAACGAGGATTATTCTTTGGGTAAATAAAGAGATGTCTGTAAACACAGGATGAGTCCAATGGACACTTATTGTTGGGAAGAACAATTGCACAAAATCTAGTCAGAGATTTTAAGAGCATACACACTCGTTAGATTATAATTATTTTTTTGCTTGATAATTTATGTTTACCTGGTAAGAGCAAAATCACATATATTCTTAGAATTATCCTTGCCTCCTCTTTTTCTCATACACTCTACAATCAACACTCCACAAGTCCAGTCTGCTCTACCTTTCAAACATACCCCACACCTCCACTGCTGCCAGACTGCTCCCCAAGTCCATCACCAATTGTCTGGACCCTTTCTACAACTTCAAAATGGGACTTCCTGCTTCAACCCCTGCCCCCCACACTCCATTCTCAACACATTGGTCCAAGTGACTCCTGTACAACCTACATTGATCCAAGTCCTGCAATGAGTCCCCATTTCACTCCCAGCAGAAGACAAGCCCTGTCTACTAGCACCTTTGTGGCCTGGCTGCCTCCTGACATTCTAACTCACCCCCATCTAACTCTGCTATGTCCACACTTGCCTTCTAGCTGTTCCTCGAAAACAGCAAGTACATGATCACTTCGGTGTCTTTGCACTTGCTGTTCTCCTGCCTTGAATATGAAATTTCTTGCTTTCTGACCACTGGCTCAGTCCTTTTCCACCTCAAGTCTTCACCAAAATGTCAGTTTATCAGTGAGGTTTCCCTGACTGCACCTCCACCAAAGCACCTCCCTTACACAATGTGACATTCTCCAAGGCACTTATCGCCACCTGACATGATATGCAAGTATACATATAGTCAGTCTTATTTATCTTTCTCTCTTTATCCCCTTCTGGGTGAATTGAGATTAACCATAAGAAATTGCCATTTGTATAGGTCAAAAAATGGTCAAATATCAACAATTTCATATAACTTAATTATAGTAGTTTTATGAGGATCTGTTTTATCTCTGCTAAATTTCCTTGCACAGATAACAATGCCTCACATATAGCAGGTGCTCAATAAACAGTTGTTGAAAATGACTGATCTGAGAACTACAGCATACAGAAGCAGTCAGGTGTGGGTAGTAACCACTTTCTGTCTCAGCTTAGCTTGATGCTCAGTTATTGCACATGCCCAGTCAGGGAGTTAGTCCAACCTCACTCCTCTAATGGTTGCTTTGGAACTCAAAGCCAGTGGCAGCCACACCACTTGCATCTCTCACTTCAAAGACTTCAAAGCTCTGTTGACAGCTTTAGACAGAGAAGTTATCCATCACTTTTACTGCTGATTCTCTTACATATTCTGAAGTTTCAAAAGGGGAATTAGGCATTGGCAGGGCATCTCAGGGGCCCCAGCAGGCTTCCAGATCAAGCCATCATGACTGCTCTTCTGAGTTAGAAATAGAAGCAAGGAGAAAGGGCCCATAGTCCCCTCTTTCTTACCCCTTTGCTCAAGGTTTAGAGATCCCCGACTTCTGGTCATAATACTTACTCAGCACATTTTATTTCCTAGTTATTATTCTCTGGCAATTTGCTCCTCTCCTACTGCTTTCTCACTAATCAATATGACCTTTACATATTTTCATGGGTGATTTCTTCTTTACAGCAGTAAGCATTTAATAATCTTAGTTTGCTTTTTCTCCTCTTATTGAATCTGAGTCCAGAAGAATCAAATAGGTATAACTCCTTTGTTCAGCCAAATTTATTTTTAACAGAACAAGAACAGTCATATACTCAGAATGTAATCTATATTGGAATGTGGTGAAAAGAATATGCTTGTCTTGGAAGTAGGCAAGTTCACCTGCCTCTGTCTCCTCACTCTTCCCACTCACCTACACTCCAGCTCAATGTCCCCTTTGGGGACTCTAGAAATTCACCAGGCATATTCTTCCTAGAGTTTATAACACTTCATCTTTTCTTATTGAAAATAATTGCCAAACTCCATGAGGTAAGGAGGTCCCCACTGATTGCTTCTCATTTATAGACAGAAAGCCATTACCTCTTCATTCCAGACACAGAACAAATTTTCAGTGTGCCCTATTCCCAAAAAAATTAACCCCACATTTTGTTAGGACAGGGTTTCTGCTTCAGTTTTACAGTCCTTGTTTTCATTGCTACAATTTTTTTCAGACTAAGCCTTGGGAAGATAGAGGGTAAAACAAATAAGGAGGAGTAAGATAAGAAACAGTTCTATAGAGCACTTACTGTGTGTGTCCATTCAGGCTGCCGTAACAGGATACCACAGGCTGGGTGGCTTATAAACAACAAAGTTTATTTTCCACAGTTCTGAACACTGAGAAGTCTAAGATCGAGGTGAGGAAGCTTTCTCAGCTCTCTTTTATAAGGTCCTTCTCCCATTCATAAGGGCTCTGCATAATGACCTAATCACCTCCCAAAGGTCCCACCTCCCAATATCATCACCTTAAGGGTGAGGAACCCAAAGTGTGAATTTTAGGGGGACACAAATTTCAGTTCATAACAATGCCCCAGGTCCCTGGTCCATGGCCTTGAGGAGTCAGTTAAGACACAGAGGCCCCTGAGCAAGGGAAGACCTGGGGTTCTGGGAACCACGGGGTCTGAGACAGGGGCTCTGTGAGAAGGTACACAGAGGGACATCTTGCTGCTGTGGGACTGTAAGGCCACTCTCTCATTCACATTCTGGAGAGGTTTCGGGGTGTCACTGACACAGAGAAAAGCACACACTGAGAGGAGCCACCTCTAGACTGGAATAGGGACAAGAGTGATCAGCTGGCCATGAACTGCTTCTAGAAGTGTAGAAACTTTTTTTCCACTCAGCCTTGGAACAACTGTGCCATCCTTCTCTCCCCCATTGTCACTGAGGATATAATCGAAATGAGCAGACAGGAGGGCTAATGGCTCAAAACTATGCCCACCATTTATCTCATTTTAAAACTTAGGGAAATTTTAAAGGTCAAATGTTGTGTGTTTCGTCTGTCTAGCATGTCAGTATTTTCCTTGTCTCTTTGACTTAAATTCTGTCTATAAGATATTCTGAAAGGTAGCAAAGATTTCAATTTCCAGAGACTAACAATTCTCCCAGAACCTCCCTCATACATATGAAAGTGAGAACGGCTTTCTGCACCAGGCTCACTTTCATCAGTGCCGTTGAATATTTGCAGCCTGATCCCAGAAACATATCCAAAGTTCAGAAACCTATCATACCACCTTTGACTTGGCTGGGTCAAGCGCTAGTATTCAGTTCACACAAGAATAAGCAAGCTTCACCAACGGTCAGCAGTTCACCCATTAATATTTGTTGCCAGTTCACCAGGACCATTATTGTGCTTAAGCACTCGATTTCCCTTAAGACCTCTCATAGTCCTGAAACTGGCCAAAACCACAAAATTAGTCCCTCCTATCTAGTGTGTTATCTGACACCAAGTGTGTTTCTAACAACTGTTACATAAATTTGTGTATCAATAAATGAGAAGCCCACAGAAACTTTTTAAAAGATAGAGAATACATTTTAGAGAGGGTTTTGAGAAAGAATGCTCTAATACTTATAAGCTAGATAATATAGACCTCTAACCTTTATTTTATGAAAATCTACATTTCCTGGATTTTCACACTAAAAATATTAGATTGTTTAAATAGGAATTCTGTTCCTTGAGAAATAATCACCATCTTTAGTCATACTATTTATACCAAATGGTTACCCTGCTACAGTATTTGAGGAACATTTTGAAATGATGAATATCATTTCATATGACTCTTGTCAAACATGTTATTCCTTGTATAAATGCAAATCATTTACAACAAACACAGACATAAAGGAAATTAGAATCATTTTGCTTGAGTCTTGACATAGGAAGACATCAAGGGCAGCTCAGGGACCTTCTCCTCGGGGCTCCTGAGAACAAGAACCAAACTGCAGTTTGCTGTCTGCACCTGGACCTTCCTTCCGAGCCCCTGTATATGTCCACTGGCTGCCATCCTCTCTCCTCAATGTTGCATTTGGCATTGTCTCTATCCCTCCTAGCTGCTCTGTAGCTTTCCCTGCAACTCTATCTACCCACTCCTGTCCCAAAGTACAGCTCCTTTTACTATGTTAGCCACTGCTGTTAATAATGACCTCATGTCCACAGAGGCCCCCAAAAGAAATCTGGGTAGCCTTTTGAAATCCTCTTTCCATCACCTTTTGTCCCATTAATCTGATCAGCCACCAAGTCCTGACCTCACACCTCCTAAACACTGCTTGGACCTCTTTATTATTATTTTTTTTTTGTCATCACCACTTCCTCCAGATCTTGCCTGGATTATTGCCATTACTATCTCATTCCTGCTTATTGTTTCCTCCTGCTTTAATTTATCCTGAGCGCTACCTTCAGAGTAATATTTCGAATATGTAAATATGATCATGTGGCTTGCTTCTTTACTTAAAAATGTGTAATGGATTTCAAAGTTTAAAATAAATTTAAATACATAATAGGATTTCATCACCTTCAAGATAAAGCCCAGAACCTCTGCATGGTCTTTGCAAGGGAGGTGCATGGAATTTCAAACTTTGACTCTTGATTTGGAATTCTCTGTATGTACCATGATCAACCATACCAGCCAGGAATGTTAACATGATCTCAGGACACATAATAGAAGAAGGTGATAGTTCTGCCATCCTCAATACCAATCAGGTGACACTAAAAGGACTACATTCAGAAAAATAGAATTGAACAGTGTTTAAGGGTATAGACTCCAAAGGTAGCTGCTGGGTTCATATGCTGGCTCCTTCACATACCAGCTCTGTGACTTTGGGCAAGTTGGTTAATGTCTCTAGTTTTCTCATCAGTAAGACAGAAATAATAATACCTGTCTTACAGAGATTTTGTGGCAACTAAATTAAAATATATGCAGCACTATTAAAAATTTTAATAATAATATACTCATGAGGCTTTAGGAGAGACATTAATCAGTCAATGGAAAACAGCCTGAGGAGGCGACTAGAATAAGAAAAAAATGAGATTTTTTAGGTGAAGAACAGTTAGACAACATGCAGCTCAGAGTGAAGTGCTGGCAGGATACTACAGCTACACTGAAACATCTGGAAAGCAATCCAGAGTGCTGAACTTGGAACAATAGTGGAACTTGAAGAAGATAGATTCCAGTTCAGAATATGGAAACACTTTCCATCGAATAGAATATCCAACAATGGGTGGGGTTTTCCCCAGACAAAGGGAATTCCCCACCACAAGAGCTGTTTAGTCAAGAGCTGGATAACTGTTTAAAGTATTCTAAGGGAACTGAAGCATCAGATACAAGGGAGAAGATTAGCATCTAAGGGTCTTAGGAGTCTCAGATGACAAAGGACTTAACCTATCAGTTAATAATAAATAGGTATTCATAGGAATTGGTTATTTTTGGTAAATTCTATGAAATATATTTATGTCACTAAATAACACCAGCTCAGGTTGATTCATCCTCTAGTTTTCCTCAGTAAACCTGTTTCCCAGAGCTGTGTAAAACTCTAAATCTAGGCTATACCAAAGCATCTGAAACAATCTCCCTGGCCTGTGATTCGAGATGGACGATTCTAGCCAAATGTCCTCAAGGACAGCTATCTCTTGCTGTTGCAGCTGCATTTCCTTTTGTTTCTTGAAAGAAACAGTGACGATTTTCCTCCTCTACAATTTGCTTGCACTGTTTAGTTTCATTTATTGACATGTTTTGAAAGCAATATGGCAAAAGTGAGTACAAGAAGAGCTATATTTTCATCTTCTGCATCAATTTAAATAAAGTGAGAAAGCTCAGGAACAAAGAAATGGGTCCTCTTTTGACCTTGATACAACTGAAGGTTTGAGATAAATCCATTAAGAAAAGCTACTCAGTTTAGTTCCTTCTATGTGCCAATAGTAATTACATTTCAAAAATAAACAGGCTAAGGTATGCTTAACTGCCAAGTCAAAAATACATGGTCTAAAGGGGAAAGCAGATAGTCACACACAGTGACCAAGAAAGATAAAATGCACCTATGTCCAAGGTATCTCAGTTTTGCCATGGCCCCCTCCCCACTTGTTCCAGATTCACTGCCTGCATCATAGAGCCAAGCATGTCTCAAATCTAGAAACTAGGAAAAGCCAATGTGTCATTCTCCATACTCCTGAACCACCTTTTGTCCTTGGGGACACACTGAGGCCAGGCTGAATCTAATATAATCCTTGGTGTTGGAGTCTGTACTTGTACTTGACTCTTTGACCTGAATTTGCCCCCTGGTTTTAGAATAGCCAGTTAGGATGTACCTCCCTGTAGCTCTAGGACTCTTGAACCAAGTCCTGGCACCTGCCACAGGACTCTTTCTTACTCCACCATGAGAAGTGTTAGGATTTAATCATGGGTTTTTGGCTGGGGTGACAAGACACTCTGTGCTCTTATTGGTAATGCCATGGAGTGGAGTACAAGGGAATGTATGTCATAAAGGGGAAAGGACTGGGAATCACTCTTTTAAAATACAGCTCTTCTTACATTAATATTTAAAGATCAAAAGGAAAGTACAGTGATAAATCCCACCTCACCAGCTATCAACTTTTCCCAGACTTGCTTTCACAACTCTTCACACTATGGCAGCACAACATGGACCTTCTGTTTCAAGAATTTCCAACCTCCCAGATGACCCCCACATACTACGCTCACATCAGTGAGCCTATTGAATTGCTTTTCCCAGAAAATCTTTGTAACATTGTTCTTTTTTGGCTCTCAGTTTCGGTCTCCTCCAGGAAGCTTTCCCTAAGTTCACATTAATTTCACCCTCCTTAAAGTAGCACACACAGAGCCTGGGAAATCTTTCTTGGGTTTATCTACAGATAATAAATAGTCATTGACAGATGTTCAGCAAGAAAGTCATCTGATTAAATATATATTTTATAAAAATAATCCAAGAAGAATTATACTGAAATAAAGATGAAAAACAGGAGCACCAGCTGGTGTGGCTCAGTTGGTTAGAGCACCACTCCGTAGCTAAAATGTTGTGGGTTCAATTCCCAGTCAGGGTAAATATCTAGGTTGCAGTCTGGACCATATGATCCCCAGTTCAGGTGTGAATGATCTCCAATCCAGGTGCATATGGGAAGCAACGATTCCATGCTTGTCTCACACATTGCTGTTTCTCTCTCTCCCTTCCTCTCTCCTTTCTTTTCTATCTAAAAGCAATGACAAAATGTCCTCAGGTGACAATTTTAAAAAAATTTAAATAGGAAAACATATGACTTTTATTTCAGTCTGTAAATCTGAATCCAAATAAAATTCACACATTTCATTTGGTCAATAATATCTTTTAAGTCTATTTAATCTATAGATTTCTTCTCTATTTTACCTCAGCAATAATTTATTAAAGGCTCCAGGTGGGCTTTTCCATAGAGTTTCCCCATAGTATCAATTTTGCTAACAGCATCCCCATAGCATTTTGTAATATGATCTTCCGGCCTCTTTACTTTCCATAAATTGTTCATTGGATCCAGGGGATTGATCAGATTTGGGTTTGAGGGCAAGACTATTTCATAATCTCCCTCTTCTTTAGTGGTAACAATAATTGATGATCAGAGTTGAGGTACTCTAGCTACTTAAATGTTGAAGAATGGTAGGTATTTGATTCTAATATCCCATCCTTATCAACTAGGTGAAGTACTTCTATAAAAAAAAAAAACTTTGCTTCACCTACTATTTTGTTTCCCAGTGCAATAGTTAATATATGAAATATAAGATAAATGATTGATTCTTTCCCCGTACTTACCATTTTTCAATGTAGTAAGTTGGTTCCCTAGCATCTTCTAATGGTGATTGATCGATTTTAATAATAATAATATAAAATAATAAGTTAAACATATTTGCTTTATTGTCAGCTATTTTAGTTGTAACTCTGACTGATACTCAGATTGTTCTCTCTTTGTTCCATCTTCAAGTTAGCTTTTCTTCAGCCTATAGCTTTTCTTCAGCCTGTAGCCATCAAAAAAAAGATTATTACTGGTTTTTTCCCCTTTTAAGTACAGCCTCTTCCATTAAGTTAGAGCAGGATTTCGAATTAAAAAAAAAATTGCCCACTTATTGCTTTTACATTGTGAAGACCTACTTTTACAATGAGACCCATTTGCCTTTTGTCTGCAGCTTTAAAAGACTATCCAAGAAAACCACAAACATTAAGTCTCAATATCAGCTTATGGCCTAGAAGACCTCTCATAGCTCCCTGAATACTAACACTTAAATGTTAGTATTCAATGATTTCCCTAAATTCTGTCTCGGATTCCTTTAGTTAAGATAATAGTTTTAATTTAGCCTATTAGGTAAATTAGGATATATAAATAAAGAATCATACATATAAATAAATAGTTATATTAAATAAAAAGCTGCCAATGTCAAATTCATTATTTCAATTAATCCCCACAACAAATTTTATAGGTTGTATTAATATTCCCACTTTGTAGATAAGGGGAGAGACTCAGAGAAGTTAATTAGCTTGCATGCAATATAACACTGATAGGAAACAGGCAGAAATGGATCTTCAACTCAGTTTTCTCTGCTTCCTGTGATCATGGTTTCTTCCCACCATTCCACTTGGCAATAAAACACATGGATAAATCAAGTGAATCTTTGTCCCATTGGAAAAAAGAAAGGGCTGGACTACTCAATTTGAGGCTGAGAATGCTGAGTTAGGAATGCTGGTTTCCTCCAGGAGTAGAAATTTATACACAATATTTGTAGTCCATTCAGGCACCTACTGGGAGAGGCTGTGGACTAATTTAATTATAGTTCACCCAATGATGACTACAGTTGAACAGACCAGGACCTATGAACCTTATTTTCTTGCTACAAAAGTAACTCCCTCACCACCTGCCATAGCACCCAGTATTCACCCAGGATTTATCACAAATCCTCTTTGGGATAGAGCAGTGGTTTTAAAACTGGGTTAGAGATGGGGCTGTGTGGGGAGACAGCCTAAGAGGCAGGAGGAATTAAGCAGAAGAGACTCTTGAGATACTGACAGCCAGACAAGGTTTCAAGGCATGCGCCCATGACATCCAGCTCTATGGCAATGGCTTGGTCTGTAGGAATCCTTTTCAGGGACCTTCGGGAGGTGTTTTTGTGCTACCTTCCAATTTGGTGCTTACTCTCCCCTCCCTCTGTTCTATTAGATTTCTCAGGAGCCTTACTGAACGCTTCATTTAAGAAATCAACTTAGTGTAAAACAGAAAGAATTTTTATCTAACCAAATTAGAATTCAACTAAGTTGTAGAAATAGATCTTGATTACAACTTTCTAAAGTAGAACAAAATAACAATTTTCAGACACAAGGAACCTTACATTCATCTCTTTCAATTCTCTCACATTACGTGTGAGGAATAGGTAGCCAGGATACAAAAGAGCCCAGTTACAGACTAGTCAGGGGCAAGGCAGTGCTGAGGCCCTGGCTTCCTCTTTTCCTCACACCTCTCTCCATGAAAGATTTAAGATCACACCTATGAATGTCTACTGAATATATTTAATTGTGTGAACTTCTACACAGATTCTGCTATCTTCAAACCTAACACATTATTTAACCACTTCCCAAGTGGTCATAATAACAGCATATACTTAATTCCTCTCATGTTTTACTAAAAAAAAAAAAAAGATTTCATTTATTTATTTTTAAAGAGAGGGAAAGGGAGGGAGAAAGAAAGGGAGAGAAACATCAATGTGTGGTTGCCTCTTGAGCGCCCCCTACTGGGGACCTGGCCTGCAACCCAGGCATGTGCCCTGACTAGGAAGCGAACCAGTGACCCTTTCATTTGCAGTCCAGCACTCAATCCACTGAGCCACACCAGTCAGGGCTCATGTTGTATTTTTCACATATTAACTCACATAATATCATATATTTACTCACATAATATCATATATTTATATATTAACATACATATACTAACATATATATTTTTGTTACATATACTGTGCACTGATATAATATATATATGATTGTTATGTTATAACATCACAAAGCACACCACCTATATTAACTCAACCTTCAAAAAAACTATATGAGGAATATACTTCCGTTATCAACTTCATTTTATAAAAAACAGAGGAGGAAAAGTGTTAGAAATTTGCCTAGGGTCACACAGACAATAGGAGCAAAGCTTGAGTTGGGGTTCACTTTATTTTACTATGCTTTACTTTCTTGTCTTTTTCTCATTCCTGCTGTATTCTTCTACCAACTCCCATTTTCCCTCTCTAGGTTTGATGTGGCAAAGAGTGTGGCACTCAGTGAAGAAATAGGCTCAATGTGGCCACCATCACTTGGCACCCATCATGTATCTGATATGGATTTGGGTACTTGGTTTCCTAGCAAAATGTACAGGTTGGCAGAGCATGGTCTGTGGAGTTAGACTGGCCTAGACTGAAATTCGAACTTTACAACTTAATAACTATGTGACCTCAGACGATTTTCTGACTTTCTGAATATATCAGTTCCCTCTTCTGGTCGATAGAGAGCTCCCCTAGGGTTACTGTCAGAATTAAATAAAGCAATGCATATAAATGCAGTATTTATATATAGGTCTAGAGAAGTACCTCATACCTTTATTGCCATTTCTAGTTGTTCCCTATAAGAAGCTGTCATTATAGTTTACCTCCCTACATTTTCAACTGAAATAGAAGTCAGAATTAAACCACATTCACTGAAAAGAGATGAATGGTACCCACACAAATCTGTCATTCGTATCAATTTGGGAGGCACACGTGAGTTATGAGCAGGTTTCCTCACACCAGCTGTGTGTGTGATGCTCAAGAGAGTGAATGTTTAATGATTAAACTGGCTTTAAATATGTAGCATAGGAGGAATCAAGCTGAACATCAGTTGTGATTATCCACTTCAAAAGCTCATTAAGGAATGAATTATGGAATAGTGGACTAATTAAGACCATGTAGAAATGTGTATTCCATTTGTTCATAGAACTTTTTTTAATCAATCAAACAGAAGGACTTAATGTATGGATGTCCTGTTTAGGGGAAGTTTTTCTGCTATTTCCTCCAAATGGAAAACACTAACGTTTACTGAGTGATTACTCAATGCCATACATTATTTCAAATCATCAGCATGGCAATTCCTTATTATATCTGTATTACTCTGATTTTCTTGATGAGGAAAATGAGTGTCAGGAAAGTTTAACTATATATTTAGGTTACACAATGACTACATTGTGGAGCAGAAATTTCAGCCTGAAAGTAATTTCAAACTTCTTTCAACTTAGTCCTGAGATAGCATTTCTGATAACTGTTATGACTGTAGATGTGATGCAAAATTTATTTCATTGCTTTCACATACATAACAATCTTACAGTAAAAACCCCAATCCACACTCATCTGGCCAGTCTGTCTCCTCCTCTAAACTATACGCTCTGTAAGAGAAGGGTCATGGCTGTCATGTTCACCAATACATCCTAATGCACAGGCTCAGTGCCAGCCACATAGTTACATCTTCTGTAAATACGTGTTGAATGACAAAATAATGCTGAATTAACCAAAAGAATGGCAGTTAGATCCACAGCCATCCTTTCACAGGTGGCAACCCTATGGGCAGTGGGGGGGATGGAGCATTTTTGTCTACAGTAATATAATTACTCAGTGACAGAGTAAAGATTAGAAGCCTAGAGTCTCTGAATTGCTGAGCTCAATGAGCCAAGTCACCAGCAGGCTACAGGACAGGTACATTATTTAACTTGAGCTGTGTTCCCCTGAAGCAGAAGTCAAACACATTGCAATTGCCTAAACAACAATCGGTCCACATACATGCCAGAGGTCATGGTGAACCCCACATCCATCTCCAGCCAGAAGAGTACATACATGGTTGACCCAGCCATTAAAAAGCAGCCTGTGACAAAAATTTAGAGAATACATTCTCTCTTACTTGATTCTTCTCAAAGAGACCATACTGTCCAGCAATACACTTCTTTACCTTCACAACTGGGCAGCAAATGGAGCTCTTCACTCAGTCTTCCAGGCATCAAACTAGGGAAGAAAGGTCTTTCAAATTCTTGTTAGGAGACATTGTCAAGAGTCTATTCATGAGCACTTGCTAGTCCCCCAAATGACACTAACATTTAAGAGGTAAGTAGAGAAATAGGAACAAAGAAATGGAAGGACCAGCTAGAGAGTAAAAAAGAGAGCCAAGAGAGCATTGTCCTGTAAGTCATTTTTAGAAGAAGGAGATAACCAATGATATTGATTCCAAATTCAGTTAGGTTAATAGCTTAAATAAGATGAGGAGAGCCCTGGTTGGTGTAGTTCAGTGGAATGAGCACCAGCCTGTGAAAGAGAGGGTCACTGGTTCGATTCCCAGTCAGGGCACATGTGTGGATTGCAGGCCAGGTCCCCAGTAGAGGGCACATGAGGGGCAACCACATATTGACCTTTCTTTCCTTCCCTTCCCCTCTGTCTAAAAATAAATAAATAAAAAACTTTTTTAAAAAGGATGAGGAGAGACAAGTACCTTTAGCACCTTTAAAAAGAGCAGTTCTGGTATAATAAAAAGGTCAATTTGTTATTCTGACCCCTGCATGGGCTGTGTACTTCTCAGAAACAGAAATGGGTGGCTGCAGTACCCAGTACAGTCCCTGGCACATGTACAGCACTTAATAAATGTTGTCAAACAGATGCCCAAATGAATGAAAATGAGGTGCAGTGGTTCATTAGGGAAGAAAACATCCCAATGACATTTCAAACTCCTCTTAACAAAAAGTACCAATGTTTTCTAAATTACATCACTAGGTCTAAAATTATCACCACACATTTGACTTCCTCCTCCAAAGGGCCTGAAGCCAAAACAACTCAATTCCTATGGAGAACATATAATTTGCCATTTGCAGAGATCAAGTCCCAAGCATTAGAAGCATTCCTAAATCTCTGTGCTTTGAGTGACCATTTAAGTTGCTGCTGTGATGTCATTAGTATTACAATTTTATGCAAGATTAGGCATGTAATTATGTGTCACATAGTTCCCCTGGCTCTTGCTTGCTGTGTAATAAAGCAGAGTGCATTAAGAGTATCCCATGTGCATAGCTCAAGGCCACTGACACTAGGAAACTGCATCCACTTTGCTCTTTCCTGCCTTGTGTCTCACTTGTCCTTGCAGCTGTCACCTTGAGGCCTAGGCGCTGGTAGAAAGTAAAAAGCCACTGCACAGAGTGGCATGCTAGTGCTGTCACTCTCCATCTGAAGCTTCTAGAGGCAGGGGAGTCTCCACAGAAAATTTAACATATTTGTTATTATTTGCTAAGGTTGTGGAGAAAAAAAACCCTAGTGCACTGTTAGTGGGATTGCAATTTGGGGCAGCCACGATGTAAAACTGTGGAGATTCCTCAAGAAAAATAAAAGAACTACCATATGACCCAGAAATTCCACATTTAGATATTTACCTAAAGAAAACAAGAACATTAATCCCAAAAGATATATGCAGCATTATTTACAATAGCCAAGATATGGAAGCAATCTAGGTATCCATCGATAGATGAATAAATAAAGATCACACACACACACACATATAATGGAATATGACACAGCCAAAAAAAGAATGAAATCTGAACTCACACTCATGACCCATGGACACTAACATTGGTGTGGGGATTGCCTGAGGGAGTGGGGGTGCTGGGTGGAGGGCAGTAAAGAGGGAAAATTAGGATAACTGTAATAGCATAATTAATAAAATATAATTTAAAAAAAACAAAAAAAGGAATGAAATCTTGCCATTTGAGACAACAGGGGTGGATCTAGAGGGTATTGTGCTAAGTGAAATAAGTCAAGCTGAGAAAGACAAATACCACATGGTTTCACTTTTATCGTGGAATCTAAAAAAACAAGACAAATGAACAAACAAACAAAACAAAACAGACACATAGAAACAGACCAAAGGAATGGTTACCAGAAGGGGCATTGCTGGGATGGATGAAAAGGTGACAGGGAATATAGTCAATAATACTGTGATAAGTTTACACAGTGATGGTGATTATTAGAAACTAGTGGGGTGATCACATTGTAAGGTATAAAAATGTCAAGTCATTGTATTGTATACTTGAAAGTAGTATAACTAATATAAGAATGTATACCGACTGTACTTAAATTTTAAGAAAAAGAATTCAACTTAATTAAATCAGAACCTGCGAGTTAGCTGTTCTTCTGCCCTGGCTGCATTGTAGAATTGTCTGGGCACCAGTGTTTTTTAGAAGTCCCCTTATATGATCCTGATGTGTGTCCAGGGTTCAGAGGCACATTCTTTGTGCTTCTCTTGCTCAGGATGGGTATTAACTTAACGTGAATGAGGAAGTACTTCAGGCTTTATTATCTCAATATCTCAGAAAATTGTTTTTTCTCTATTGAGTGCCACTGACCCATAGGGAACAAAAAAATCAATAGTCTCAATGTACAAGTACAAAACAACGTAATTGGATTTTTTAACAAAAAAATAAAATCCAATTATGTTTGCTTTTAAAATTAATAACACAGGAAAAAGAAATAAACTAATGTTCACTATGTACCTACTATGTGCCTTAATCTACTTTAGGGACCTTTGCATCTATTGTCTCATTTATGTTTCAAGCAACCCAAAAAGGCAAATGTTATTATTCCTGTTGTTACAGTCAAGGAAGCTAAGACACAGATGTCAAACTGACTTGTTCAAAGTCACATGGCTGGTAGGAGGTGAAGCCAAGTGTGTACAAACAAACCAGCCCATCAGGCTCTGCCACTCATCTTTTCATTAGGCCATCTTGTCCTCTCTGAAGAAAACCTTACTGGATGACAACTCAGCAAGCAATAGAAACTCCCTGTCCAAGTCAATGAATGAGATGCAGAAAGCAGGACAATCAGAAGGAAGAAGAGGTGGGGAGTGGGAAAGAAGGAAGGCCATCCCAAGCTAAGGGAAGGCTCCAGAAGGAGCCATGGGCTGCACCCAGCAGTAGTGAGCCAAGCCTGGGAGGCCAGCATCAGTACCAGTAGTCATGCTTTCTGATAGACCCTTAGCTGGTCAAGGTGGCAAACACAACCAATGTTTCCCTGCGTATCCTGTGTTCTGCTATAAAGGTGCAGAAGACACAGCCCTGCCCTGAATGCCCATGGCCTCGCAGGGGAGGCAGGATGAGGTGTACCTCGCTCTAATGCAGGTAAATACCAAGAATCAGTAGCAAAGCTGAGGAAGCTGCTCACGTGGGCCAGAGAAGGCTTCACAGAAGAGGTGATGTTGGAGATGGTCTTAGAGACAGAGACATTCCTTCATGGTCAGGGAAGGAAAGCAAAGGGGAAGTGTGACCAAGTCAGGGAGGAAGAAACCCACAATGTGTGTTCTTGAGAGATGGAAAAGGCCTCTATAAATTCCTGAGACAAGAAACTGTTACAATCTCACTGACATCCTGCTTTCATTAGGCTGAGATGGCATCATTTCAGGACCCTGGTTTTCCCATCATATCGTCTGCAAGGAGTCGTGGCCCTGCCCAGTTCACCTCAGTTCATTGGGCACTTAGTGATGGAATTAGACCCCGGTTTCCTCCCCTTGCCCACAGCCCTGTGCAGCCACTAATGCAGCTGTGTTTCATGGTAGGATTCCAAATTACAAAATTTTATAAAGTGTTTTTCTTATCTCTATATAACTTTTCCTAATCACAATTCAAACAAAAAGTTCCTTGGCAGAACTGAGGTAATTATGTAAGGAGTTCAGAAGGGCTGCCTTTGAACTGAGAGAATCTCGGAACCAACCTCATTAACATAATCCGAGTGTTTCTTTGAAGTCTGGAAATTGTTCTCAACCTCCACAAACCTTTACACTGTTGTCCTCAAAGCAGCTACTCCCTTCCCTTTTAATTAATGAATAACTTAGCAGGTTTTAAATAACTGTGTCTTTATGAATATAAGAACTGGAGTAAAGCAACTCAAATCCACATATTGGAATAACCTGAGGAGTCAGTAAGTCCTTTCCAACAAGCTTCAGACAGTTAATTAGAATAGATATGTATCTTTCATCTCCCCTTTTCCATATCATCCTAAAACAACAGAGCAAGGGTGCAGTGCTAGAATAATGACATGCAGTCTGAACAGTCTCCTAAGAATATTAAATCACCACAGCCCTTTCACTTGAATGATTTCAAAGCATTTATGATATATATGGGGTGTCTATTAAATGCTGGCTAATAACCAGTAATTGGCCAGAAACTCAGTCATCTACTGCTTTACTTTGACCCAAACTGTGCCACTTTTCTTTGTCTACTCCACATCCCAATCATTTGAGGGGTGATTGAAGTGACTGGAGTGGATGTTCAAATAACTTCCTGAAAGTTTAAGCCAATCTTCATTTTTATGAAGTGATTTATTCAATATAAATTAAAATTATTATTTCCTGAAGGCAGGTTTATTTTGATACTAATGAATTTAACCTCTATTCTATATGTTTTTAGTTAAATTTATTGGGGTAATATTGATTCATAACATTCTAGAAATTTTAAAAGTACAACATTATAATTCAACATCTATATATTCTATTGCATGCTCATGACCCAAAGTCTAGTTTCCTTCCATTACCACATATTTGGCTCCTTACACACCTCACCCCCCTCCCACCCCTCATCCCCTCTGGCAACCACCATTCTGTTGTCTGTGAGTTTGTTTTTGTTTTGTTAGTTTGTTATTTTTTGTTTTATATTCCATATATGAGTGAAACAATGTAGAATTTCCATATGATCCAGTAATTCCTCTTTGTGGTATATACCTGAAAAATATGAAACCACTTATTCCTAAAGATATATGTACCCCTATGTTCATTGCAGCATTATCTGCAAAAACAAAGCCATGAAAATAATCTAAGTGTTTATGAAAGAATAATGGATAATTGGACAAAAAAGATGTCATACATATATATATTCAAAAAAGATGTTGTATATATATACACACACACACACATATACACACAGTAGTACTCCATAGCAATATATATTTTATATTGCAATATATATTTAGCAATATATATTTTATATTTTGCTATATATATTTTATATTGCTATGGAGTACTACTCAGCCATAAAATTATGAAACACTGCCATTTGTAACATAATGGATGGATTTTTAAAAGTTTATTTTATTCTCATTCAAGGGCATGTCCATTGCTTTCTAGAGAGAGGGGAAGGGAGAGACAGAAACATCAATGTGAGAGAACAACATCCATCAGTTGCCTCCCATAGATGACCTGACTGGGAATCAAACCTGCAACCTAGGTAGGTATGTGCCCTGGACAGGAGTCAAACTGACAATGCTCCAGCCTACTGAGCCACACTGGCCAGGTCAACATGGATGGACCTTGAGATAATTTATGTTTTAAAGATGTTTAAAAAGGAACATAAATAACTATTTTTATTGTATGTTTTTCTAAATAACTTTCCATATACAAGATCCAAGACACTGAAAGAGCTGGCAGATTTAACTTCTAAATTTTTCTAAAACTATTTGGAGCATCTATTTGCATGCATCCATTCATTCTTGACATCTATCCTAAGAGACCAAGGATAGAAGTATGATTTCTTGCATTCATGTTGGTTACCAAACCCCTGCCACCTCCCATGGCCTCTGTCCCTTCTATCTCTGACGCTGGCCGAGGGTTACAGAAGGAGCTCTATTCCCAGACCTGCTCCCAGAAAGTCGGCACACAATGACCTACAATGTACTTAGATTCATTCTTCGGTGTGTTGAATCACAAAATTTTGGAGCTGAGGGAGTTCTCAGAAGTTACCTATTTTAAACTTGTTATGTTACAGATTAAAAACAACTAAGCCTGAGAAAAGTGAAGTGACTTTCTCCAAGCCACACAGCTAGTTAGTGGCAAAACTTGGCCGATAACCAACCACTGTCTCTGAGTACAAACCCTGAGTTTTTTACTCAGTGTTGTCTGCAGACCAGTGATATCAGCATCATACAAAAGAATGTTAGAAATGCAGAATCCTGGGCCCCACCCCAGACCCACTGAATCGTACTCTACATCATAGATCCCCAGGAAATTTGTATGCATGTTACAGTGTGAGGATCACTGGGTGAGACCAGAATGTGTCTTTCTCCAGAGAGCGCAAGAACTAGAGGCAAGCAGACGTTAGCTGGAAGCATGAGTCTAATTTTTCTAAATGTGACAAATATCCCAAACTTCTGGAAGCATCATTTGCAATCTGGAAATATTAACATTATCTACCTTACATGGTCTTTACATGTAAGGGTTTATACATATGTCATTTCATGACATGTGTATAGATATAATGCCAATTGCCTCGCACTAGCAGCTAACACAGTATAGAGTAGCTCATAGTATATCCATCCTCATGCTTACCATTAATATTGTGTTCAACCTAAAGGAAAGCCAAGAGTGACAGTGAAACTGTAAAGGAATCACCACCCTTTCTTCCTTTGTTCTACTTGTTAAATATCATTTTAAATTTTATATGTAATTCAGATTGCTAGAATATTTCATGTTTATAACTCCCTAGAAGATAATTATTATGTAGAAAGTAAATAATAATAGCTAACAATTTTTAGTGCCGTTCTCAGAGATAAAAGAACTTATCCCTAAGTCAGCCACAACCAAAAGAACACAACGTGCCTGTAGTATCTTTACTCTAGATCCTGTAAGCCTGGCCTCAACGCGCCAGCAAAGTACCTGCTGCTGCGGCTGCTGTCATTTTCTCAGATGCGCCACTGCGAGGAGGCGACCACACAGCTTTGACAACAGTAGTGCACATTTAAAAGATAATGCTCCGTCCCCAAAATGCCACATCTGTCAGCTTCAAGGAAAACATTTTGCAGAAGAAAGGGGAAAATAATTTTAGTATCCAAATCTGAACCAAAATTTTGGAAAAATATGGTATACTACAGAGTGTGAAACCATACCATACCATAGTGTCAAACCATGCCAAAATTATATTCTTGGACGAGGTGTTTTGGAGGGAATATGGCCTTCACCTCAATTAGAAAACCATGTTGCCTTGAGGCAGTGGCTCTCACCTCCGGTGATGCTTTTGCTTTAGAAACAACTGGGAAACTTTAAAAACATGGCACATTCCGGGGGGTGGGGTGGGTGTGGCATGCTTCAGTGTTTTTAAAAGATTCCTAGTTGATTTTAATGTGCAGCCAAAGTTGAGACCCACTGACCCATAGGAGCAGAAACCTGATGTTATTTAAAGGTCAGTCCACTGAGTTATTGGTTGTTATTGATACAGAGTTTCCAGAATTTAAAGCAATGCACTGAACTTCAGTGTGTACCTCTTTTAGGTCTTTTCATCATTCCTCCAGGACTTCCACCATAAGGGAAGGAGCCCCTGGACCAACATCCTCTAAGATGTTTATATGGACCAGTGGCCGGACCTCTTCATCTTACAGACACGATGAGAAAAGGTAACTGACAACCCAGACAGGATGCCGATGGAAAAGCGTTGGACAAATGAGCTGCATGTTTTGCATGTGTTAACGTAGGCTAAGCTCTATGTTGAGAGAATGGGCTTTCAGACTTTTTGGCCTTCCTCCTCTTTGTACTCTCCATGCTCACTCCCACCACACAGCTTTGCAGTGTCTGTCCCTGTGAGAACCACCCTTCACAACATGTATATGCACACCTACTCATCACTCAGCAAACTCCATCTCTGCCTTCAGGTACCCATTCAATCAGAACCTCCCTCCATCGTCTTGATTGGCACAGACTATGTTTTACTCTCCATGGAATTTCCAGCATCTACCACTATACCTGGCTCATAGTCAGGGCTCATTACTTACTGAACTGAAATGACCACTACTGCATTTCAAGACACTGGACACATGGCAGGGAAGGAAAGCAGTAACGGTGAGAGGATAAAAAGAGGAGGGACAAGTCTGTGGAACCCTCGGATTCCTTGAAACAATAGTCTGGGGTAGGGGAGAAATGAGGGAATAAGAAGAAAGACTACAGGGCACCGGCAGTGTTAATAAAAGATAAAATGACAAATACGCAGCTTAGTCCAGCCCTCCCACATGGGTAAATGCATACATAAGACTCTAACCTGTTTTAAATATTTGTTTTCTTCAGTGTCTCTCTCTTTTTCATTACCCTTTTACTATCACTTAGGTTTGGTGAAGCTAACTTTTAAACAAAACTGCCTATACCAGCATTTTGCAATTTAATCACACCTCACCTACCTACAGATCACGATAGAAATCAGGATAGATAAATTGTGCTGGAAACAAGAAGAAAGACCTGAGGCAAGCTTACTGGAATGTAATTTTGAGAGCTGGTACTTTTATTTTTCTTTTTAAAAATCTGTATTTCCATACAGATGAAAGCTTTTGAAAAAATCTGAAAACAAAATTGTTCTTCATAGTAATTATATATTACAGCAAAAATATTGAAGCAACTTTAATATTCACAATAGAAAACCTGTCAAATAAATCATAGAATGTGATAAATATATCACTTAGTATTTTTAAATGTTTTGTCATAATATTAACTAAGAACGAAGTTGAAAAATTACATACAAACAATTATTACAGCCACAAAAAAACACATGCATAAGAAAAGACATGGAAGGAAAAGCATGTTTTTCAATTCTCAATTTCCTAAGAGCTTTGTAATACATTATCTTAATTATAGAAAAAATAATGACATGATATTTTAGTAAAATCACATCCCAAAAGGCAACAAGTGTTTGAACAAAGTTCAAAAAAAACTCTCAGTGTTCATCATAATACAAGCAGATCAACTGAAAATTTACTGTCTGTTCATCTCTAGACTTTCATATGCTTCTCATTGACTAATCCAGTTATTTTTCTATTTCCTTTCAAGCCAAGTTGAATCATCTTTTGGTAAGACCTATACTATAAGACTAAAATCCCATGTGTCATCTCAAAGTTCCATATTATATATGTACTTTCTTCATTTCCTTAAAAAAAATCTACTACCAACGATGGTGCAGCAGAGCAGAGATTTCATTGCACTAGGAGTATTGTGACTGTCAGTGGCCAGCCCTTCCTTAGATTTTGAAGGTTTTGTCAGAGCAGGTGAAGTGAGATGTATTTGTTTCAGATTCCATTTATTCTCATCAAAAAATTTTGAGTACATTTTGCTCTGCATATCTCTTCTTACAAATAAAGGGATTAACATTCAAGAACAATTACTGTGTATTGCATATTTTACATGAACCATTCTCTTTCCATGTATAAGATAGGGATCATTGTACCCATTTTACAGATGGAGAACTGAGGTTCAGAGATTTCAAATAACTTCCTAAGGTCCAATAACTAACCAGTGATGGAATCAGGGTTTGAACCCAAGGTCATACTCTCTCCCCTACACCCCAAAACTTGCATAGCATCAAACATGAGATATTGGGAGAAGCAGTGAAGAGTCAAGCCCACAAGGGGAAAATGGTGTTAAGATAGAGTTGGCAATAGTGATATTAAAGGAGGTAATAAACATATGAATATGATATATTGGCAATACTTGCAAAGTTAAATGGAGCAAATAATTAGCTTCACATTTTACACTAATAAGATTTATGAAACTCTTAAATTACTATTTTCATTTTTTTTCAAAGTTTGATTTCAGTGACCATGGGATTTAAAATAATTAAAATATTGACTGTAAGTCAATCATTTTCAGCAGGCCTTATTTAGAGGATGGGGATGCCAAGGCTCATTAAATTAATCTGCATGGCATTGGCCTACAAAGTCAAAGGCAAATGGAAAAACAGCCAACAAATACAGCAATAGAAATTTCCCCCAGGCCAGTATCTTTAGTTTGATGTTTGGTTCATTTTTCTGTGTCTTTCTTGACCACATTTTCATCTTCACTGTAGGATAAGACTCAGAGTTTAAAACTGACTTTGAACAGCACCTACTATTCTGCTTAAGATGTTCTTGGTGGCAGTAATCATGGTCATAGTGAAGGTGATGATGGCTGATAATGAATCTAGATCATTAAGGTCCTCAAGTTAATTATTCTGAAACAAATGAACTAGGTTGTCTGGCAGCATTGCCCAGAACTGCTAGTAATTTTTCCACCTTCAGTTTCCTCTCATTTGGCCAACCTGACCTCTGTGTCTAGCTTCCCCAGCTGTGCTCCCATAGCAGCCGCAAAGGCCAGGCAGCCAATATCCTTGGCTCCACTCCACGTGGCCTCTTCCGTGGCAAACTTCTAAGGATATTCGCTGCCCTGGGACTCCTGAAGCAGTGGAATATCAGGAGATAGTTTAACAGGCAGGTGCAACAACCAAGTGGAAGGAAAAGTCCACCGAAAATTCTGAAACTAAGTGCTTTTAACACTCAAGGGAAGTTGAAGTCAATTTTACTTTTTGTTTATTATTTTAATTCTATGCCAGTCCTTTTCTGATCATCTGTCGTATGCAAGACACTGGTCTTTATCCTTATCTTCCATTCCACACACCCAGCAATATGAAAAAAACTTTACTTTTTTCTTTTCTAATAGGTGAGCTTACATTAATCCCTAAATTGCAGGTGCTAAAATAAAACAGCAGCATGAATAACTAATTTAGAATTAGAAGAAAAGGTTATTGGCTAAGGACACAACAGCTGAGTATTTATCAAATATTCTTCAAAGTGTTTTATTAAATACTAAACTGATATGAAGAAATACATTTCACATGTCAACATACTAAGAATGATGATAGAATAGACTTCTGAGTACCCTTCATTAAACTTTAAAACATCAGAAGTTTTGAAACCCTTGAGGATGCTTCTCTAAAAGCATTGCCCTTTCTATCCCAGCCCTCACCCAGAGACAACCACCATCTGCATTTTGTGTTTATCATTCCCTTGCTTTTCTTCACGAGTCTTTCACATTTCACAATATGTTGTTTACTTCTGAATGTTTGGAGAGTTTATATAAATGAAATCATACCATATGAATTGTTCTGCAACCCACTTTTTTCACCAAACACAATGTTCCTATTATTTATATGTGAATAGCTGTGGCTCATTTTCTCTCTTGTTGTATGCCATTATGTAAATACACTGCCATGTATTCATCCAGTTTCCTGCTACTAGACACTTGTATTATTTTCAGTTCTTTTTCTACCAATAATGCTGCTGTAATACTTTTTATTGATGTCTCCTTGTACATGTACAAACACTTCTAAGAATATATATCTAGCTTGGGAACAGTTGGTTTGAAAGTATGCAGTTTCCACTTTACCAGGTAATCCCCATTGCTTTCCAGAGCAGCTACAGATGTGGATGTGGTACTACTGCCCTACAGCCTTGCCTAGAGTTTTCAGATTTTTAATTTTCATCAATTCAGAGGGGATTGTGCCTTCAATTCCCATTTCTCACATTAGTAATAACATCGAGCCTATTTCTCTAGTTCTTTTTTTCCAAGTGCCTGTTCAAGAATGTGGCCCATTTTTCTACTGGATTGTTTGTCTTTTTCTTATTGATTTGTAAGAATTCTTTTCTTTTAAAGATTATTTTAAATCCTTACCTGAGGATATGTTTATTGATTATTTAGAAAGGGAGGAAGGGTAGGGGGGCCGAGAGAGAGAGAAACATCAATTATCAATTGCCTCTCCTAAACTCCCCAACTGGGGATTGAACCATAACCTAAGTATGTGCCCTAACCAGGATCAAGCCCACAACTGCAACCTTTTGGTGTATGGAACAATGTTCCAGCCAACTGAGTCACCCACCAGGGCTATAAAAGTTCTTTATAAAAGTTTATATTAACTCTTTGTTTATTGTATACAAGTAGCTTCTGTGAAGAATTTTCACAGAGTTCATTACATTTATTCCTGAGTTTCTTTTTTAATATTTAAATTACATTTTCTATTTTGCAGGTATATGGGAAGGCAAATGATATATAAAATTTTCATTTCATCTATGCTAAATTTTATTATTAATTCTAATAATTTATTTGTAGAGTCTTTTGTATTTTCTTCATAATTATATCATTGGTGAATAATACATTTTTGTTTCTTCTTTATCAGTAAAAATACTCTATACCATTCTTTTGTTTTTCTTGCTTTATAATACTAGCTGTAAATTGTGTATGAAACAGGTGACTTCTGGCCAAGATGGGGGCATAGGTAGATACACTTTGCCTCCTTGTACAATCAAAAGAAGAACAACAACAAATTAACAAAAAAATACCCAGAACTTCCAGAAATTTGAACTGTATGGAATTCTGACAACCAAGCAGTTAAAGAAGAAACATTTGTCCAGACTGGTAAGAGGGGTGGAGACAAGCAGCCAGGGTAGAGAGGATTCACAGCAAGGTGGTGGCTGGTGGACCAGGTGGTCCCACATTTGCATGCAGACAACCTGGGAGGAACAACTGGGGAGAGAGATAGACCACACAAACCAGGGTTCCAGCACAGGGAAATAAAGCCTCAGAACCTCTGACTGTAAAAATCTGTGGGGGTTGCGGTCATGGTAGAAACTCCCAGCCCCACAGGAGAGACCCACAGAGTCCTAGAATGTACATAAACCCACCCAACTAGGTATTAGCACCAAAAGGGTACAATTTGCCTGTGGGTAGCAGGGGAGGTGACTGAAAGCCGTCAGAAAGCCAAGCAAGTGGCATTGTTCCCTCTCGACCCCACCCCCACATACAGCACCACACTGCAGTAATGAGGGTCACCTCGCTATGGCAAATACCTAAGACTCTGCCCCTTACCACATAATAGGCAGGCCGAGACAAAAACATATGGCCCAGATGAAAGAGCAAATCAAAGCTCCAAAAATAGAACTAAGTGATGAAGTGATAGCCCACATATCAGATGCAGAGTTCAAAACACTGGTAATCAGGATGCTCACAGAAATGGTTGGGTATGATCACAAAATAGAGGAAAAAGTGAAGGATATGAAATGTGAAATAAAGGAAAATGTACAGGGAACCAACAGTGAAAGGAAGGAAACTGGAACTCAGATCAATGATTTGAAACAAAAGGAAGAAATAAACATTCAACCAGAACAGAATGAAGAAACAAGAATTCAAAAAAATGAGGAGAAGCTTAGGAACCTCCAGGACAACTTTAAACATCCGATATCTGAATCAAAGGGATGCCAGAAGGAGAACAGAAAGAGCAAGAAATTGAAAACTTATTTGAACAAATAATGAAAGAGAACTTCCCTAATCTGGCAAAGGAAATAGACTTCCAGGAAGTTCAGTAAGCTCGGAGAGTCCCAAAGAAGTTAGACCCAAGGAAGCACACATCAAGGCATATGATAATTACATTACTCAAGATAAAAGAGAAGGAGGGGATCTTAAAAGCCATAAGAGAAAAGGAGACAGATACCTACAAAGGAGTTCCCATAAGACTATCAGCTGATTTCTCAAAAGAAACCCTGAAGGCAAGAAGGGGCTGGAAAGAAGTATTTGAAGTCATGAAAGGCAAGGACCTACATCCAAGATTACTCTATCCAGCAAAGTTCTCATTTAGAATGGAAGGGCAGATAAAGTGCTTCTCAGATAAGGTCAAGTTAAAGGAGTTCATTATCACCAAGGCCTTATTAAATGAAATGTTAAAGGAACTTATCTAAGAAAAATAAGAAGATCAAAACTATGAACAGTAAAATGACAACAAACTCAAAACTATCAACAACCAAACCTAAAAAAAAAACAAAAAAAAAAAACAAGCAAACCAAGCAAATAAGTAGAACAGGAACAGATTCATAGAAATAGAGATCACATGGAGTATTAACAATGGGGAAAAGAATGGGGCGAAAGGTACAGGGAATAAGGAGCATAAATGGCAGGTACAAAATAGACAGAGTAAGGTTAAGAATAACATGGGAAATGGAGAAGCCAAAGAACTTATATGCACAATCCATGGACATGAACTAAAGTGTGGGGGGGGCAGGGAATGCTGATGGGAGTGGGGGTGCAAGGCATAGGAAAATAAAGGGGAGAAAAAATGGGACAACTGTAATAACATAATCAATAAAATATATTAAAAAACAAAAATAAAAATAAAACAGGCAATAGTGAACATCTTTGATTTGTTCTCATGTATCAACTAGATTCTTAAACATTTCATCGTTAAGTATAAACTTTAGTATTATAAGTATTTTCTCTATACTATTTATCACAGAAAGAATATTTCTATTTCTAGTTTGGTAAGAATTTTTATCATGAATAGATTTTAAATTTTATCAGATATGTTTCTCTACATTTACTGCATTAATCTATGATAGTAACCCTTTAAAATGATTATGTAATACATTACATTAATAGATAATCAAATGATGACAACATTATATTCCTGGATAGCCCCAACTTGATCACCATGAGTTTTCACTCTTGTATATTGTTAGATTCAGTTAACTAACTTGGTTTTATAATTTTATATTTATGTTTATGCAGTTTTACTTTTTGTCTGATTTGGTTTTAGTACCAGATTTTGCTAACTTCATAAATAGATTTGGTTGCATTTCATCCTGTTTTCTCCTCTGAAATGATTTGTATAAAATAGTTAGAACTCATCTATAAATATTAGAGTCTGGTAGTTCCATTCTGAAGATACTTTAAATTTATGGCTCAATTTTTTAATGATCTAGAACTATTTTGATTTTCTAATTAGTTTTCTAATCAGTTTTAGTTAGTTGTATATTTATGAGAATTTACTATATAGTTTAGTAAATTATATCAAAGTTTTCAAATGTCTTGCTATAGTTGTTTTTAATATCCTCCATTATCTTTCTAATCTACTCTGTATCTGTGTTTATGGTTTTTTCATTCCTGATATTTTGGTCTTCTCTATTTTTTTATTGATCAACCTTGCCAGAGGTTTGTCTAGTTCATTAATCTTTCAAAAAAAGCTTTGAATTTATTGATTTCCTAATATAATTTATCTTCTATTTTATTTATTTTTGCTCATGTTTCTGATTTCCCTTTTCATGCTTTATTTTAACTAAGTTGAGTGTCTAGCACATTAATTTTCAGGCTTTCTTCTTATATAAACATTCAAGATTAAATATTTCTATTTCTGTATTGTTTTAGTTGCATGCTACTAGTTATTCTAGAGTGTTCTTCTTATCATTCAGTTTTAATACATCCTAATTGATCATGTTGTATTCTATCACTCATGAATTTTTGGAATTATGTTTTTATTCCCATATATAGAGTCGCTCTATGCTGTGTTATTTATTTCTACCATTGGTGCACTAGAGCCTAATAGTATGCTCAATGTAAAGGTTATAGTCCTCAAAGGCTCTTTAGGTTATAAGGATCACCTAACTTAGCTAAATAATTCACGCAATTTTCTGTTTTCTTTTGTATTTTTCACTAAAGACTTATAAAATTTAATATGCTAGTATATCAGTTAAAAATAAATAAGAATTAGAAATTAAGATACCAACAAAACAAACAAGCAAACAAAATAGAACCAGAGACATTGAAATGAAAAGCAAACTGGCAGTGACCAGCGGGGAGGGGGGAGGGGATAACAGGGGCAAAGGGGAAAGGGCTTTCAGGAATGTGTATAAAGGACCCAGGGACAAGGCCAAAGAGGAGTAGGATCAAGGGTGGGAAGTGGGGATGGCTGGGGTTGAGGAAAGTGGGGGGAGGGGGGGAATGGAGACCACTGTACTTGAACAACAATAAAAAAAGAGAGAGATAAAAGAAATTAAGATACCACTGGGAAATTGTGTGACCTGATAAGTTAAAGACGGAACTAAAAAGAATCAACTCCTGCTTTTGTTTCAATAATTTTGCTCTCGCCCACAACCCCTTATTTTTAAAATGTCACTCCAAGTCTTCCTCGACAATGAATAACATTAGTTTCATGGACAAAACCCCTCATGCTCACAACAGTATTAAGTGTGACTGTCATTCATTCTCAGACTCAGAAGAACATTCCTTCCAATGGAATGGACACTTTAAAGGACTGAAAACAGAAAGACAATTAAACTGATCAAGCTCAAAAAAAAAGGAACAAAACAATGACATCTGAAACTAATAGAAGATGAGGATACACATATGAGAAGCATGTCTCAAACACGTGGAAGGCTTTGGTGGACAGAAGGGAGATCCCTGGCTGCTTTGATGCCACTCCCAGCTCTGCCATATGGGTTAGCAGGTTGAGTGTTCCAGGGGCAGAACTACATAGCAACTCTGCTCATTTCAGCTCAGCTGGCACTTAGCAATTCATTGCCCCACAGATTCATCTTCATGGGATCTAACAAAAGGTACTTTTCCTTGAAGTCTGGAAATTAGAGCTCTTAGTGCCTAAAAAGCTCAGTTTTTCTAGAAGGAATGCTAACTCTGTTGCTAGCAGAGTTCACTGATAGGAAGCCAGAAGCCAGGGGCCTGCTTCAGCCATGGTGTTCTGATTTATTTGGTTTCAGTAACCATTTAGCCTCCCAGTGCTTGCCATCTCACAACATAAGCATATGTGTAGCCACTTCTAGCCCACATAAAAGGAACATACTTTGTGAGCCTAATAAATGTAAGAGACTGCGCTTACAAAGATGAATGCAGACTGGCTCTAGCTCTTGAGCAGCTCAGTATTCAGTGGGCCCGAGAGGCATAAATATAGATATTCAGTATGTTAAGCAGTATGTGTAAGTTCCTGAAGTGCTCTCTGCCAAGTGATTTCAGATACACTTAATTCTTCACTTCTGTTCACATCTTTCCTATTTCTCTTTTCTACACCCTCTAGGTGTCTCCTCACCTCCCTACAGCTTCAGCGCCCTTTGCTGACCTGCCCTCTGTGTGCTCCAGTACCCTAGCTGTCTTTTTGTGTTTCTGACTGTCTAAAAAGTCTCGTTAAAGCTCACAGTGTTAGTCGTTACTTCTAGATGCAAATGATGCCTAGATCTAAATCTTCATCACCCCACCACTGCTTTTATCCAACCCCTCTTTAACATCAGAAATGCTGGGAGAGTTTCAGAATCAGTCACTTTGCACCCAGATGTAAAGCTTTCTAAACACCCAACCATACCAACATGAGCGGTGTTTCTAAAGTACAAATCTAATCATAACACTTCCTTGCTTAAATTATTTTAATTGTTCCTGTAACTTCAGAAGACACACAAGTTCTTTTATCTCTGGCTCCTGCCCATCTAACTAGTTCACTGCCTGCCACCCCCACCCACCAGATCCTGGAATCCAACCACACTCAGCTACCCAGTTCCCTCACACTCTGCTTGGATGTGCTTTCCCTTCCCAATTGTTTGCTCATTGGAGACTCAGTTCAATCTGTCACAGGACCTGAACCATCCCTGCTTAAACCAAGTTATTACGGCCTCCAACTGGCAGTCTTCCAAACCACCGTCATGCTGATTAACAATAATCACAGCCCTGGATCAATTTATCTACCACTAACTCTTTAAAGAATGCCCAGTACAGTGATAGCCAATTTGCCTGAAGCCAATATGCAAAAAAAAAAAAAATTATCTACCAGTCAATCATTTGATTAATATATCAAATTTGCTATTTTCCAAAAACTCTGATCACTATAACCCCACATAGTTCTACTGGTTAGCAGGGACCAAAAATGTTGCAGGCAGCCCAGACTCAGGGCCTTCAGACTCTCCCCCTCTGTCTCCCAGTTTCTGCAGCCACTGTTCCTCTATCCCTCTGCCCCTTCATCTTTTAATCCCTGTGTCCCCAACACCCTCCGCTTCTAGCCTTGCCTTCCCTTCTCTCTGTCCCCTGGTCTTCCCTCCCTGCCCTCTGCCACAGCCATGCCCTATTGCCCTCTCTGTTCTTCCGTTTCCCCTCCTGGGTTGCCTCGCTCTAGGGTCCGCAGGTCACACTGTGCGTCACACTGTGCATTACACTGACTCTCCTCTTCAACTTTGCCCCAGCAGAGAGTCCCCCACTTTTACCCAGATCCCTCCTATTGCAATGACAGGGCCAGGGCAGAGGCAAGTAGCATTTTGTAAAACAGTGCTATAAGGACAAAATGAAAACCAATGAAATAACACTTCACAAATCTTCAAAAAAGCTGTTAAAAATTTCCATCCAAAATCAATTACTACAACCTTATGAATAGTTAAGAGAAACAAATTTGGGTTCGTTGATAAAGCTCACAAATCTATCTAAGTACTCATAATGTGAAACTTGCCACAGGGGTCTCGGGGATGCTGAAATGTTAGCCAAACAGCAAATGATTCTAACAAGAATTTGAAAAAAAAATTGATATAAACTGAAAGCCTCCCAGATGAAATGCTAAACTTCTGTTACATCTATTAGAAGAATATATTCCAGAAAGATAGATCTGTGAATATATTCACAAGAATATATTGAGGAGAGTAAGCCTCCATAGGAAACTTAGGTTTTTTTTAAAAAAAATCAAACAGATCTTAAAACACTACGAAGAAGAATAAAAAGGATATATTTTATAATTGAATTTATTTTGAAAGTATAGTCTCAAAATATGTATAAGAAAAATATATTCATATTCATTTACTATAATTAAAATGATACATCTTAAAATATCTTTATACATCTGTAAAAGTGATAAAGTGGGCAAATTACTCATTTAGCAAAGGGATCCATAGGGACAGTTATTAAATAAGATACAAGAAATATTGTACATAAGACAATGATGCCTCAGTCCCCTCCAAAGTGGACACCTTGGGACCTCACACATTTCTCCCAGTCACCATCAGTTACCCCATCATATTTGCCTGAATATCATTGACAGTCTGAAATCTCTTTCCTTTCAAAGCTGATTTTAGTTTTGGGAAAAGCCAAAAATTGCAGGGCACCAAACTTGGGCTGTAGGGGGTGTTGGGTCACCTAGGTGATTTGATGTTTCACCAAGAAACTCTGCATGAGACGTGATGCATGAGTGGGTGCAATGTTGTGGTGAAGCTGCCAATCACCTGTTATCCATAGCTGTGGCCTTCTGAATCATCCAAATAGCTTCCATGGAGGAATGTTCAAGCTTAATACAAAATTTGGTACAAATTCATTTTTCTACTCATTCATCTTGAATACAATGGCCACACAGTACACATATTCATTCAACAGCATCTATTGCCCTCACTGACTAGTACAGTGAAGTCATCATTGTTCACTCATGTGTATCTCAGTCCAATCTCCTCAGCTGTCAGGTTACATCTATGTTACACAAACAGTTCACATTGTACTAACAATGGCTGGACTTTTTCTGGACAGACCTCATGTGTGTATACACACACACATATAGCCTCATAAATATTTTGCTTATTAATCATAGGCCTAATATCAAAGTTTAAGAAAGTATGTAAATGTGGAGATTGAAATAAAATTGTATTATGTTAACTATTGCTTGGGGTAAAAAAAATAAAACTTTATTGGACAATTAAAATATTTTTTTAAAGATTTTATTTATTTATTTTTAGAGAGGGAAGGGAAAGAGAAAGAGAGAGAGAGAGAGAAACATCAATGTGTGGTTGCTGGGGGCCGTGGCCTGCCCTGACTGGGAATCGAACCTGCGATGTTTTGGTTCACAGCCCGTGCTCAATCCACTGGGCTACGCCAGCCAGGGCTCCAATTAAATATTTTTATGCAAAATATTCTGTTATACTTAGGTTTGCCTGTGATTTATCAATAACTCACATGCTGTAAAAGAGTTTAGACAAAATGTTCCCTGTATATGTAGCAAAGACTGTATATATCTTCTAGTTGTTATTGTCAACATGTGTAAATGTTGATTTGTACCCACCGTGCTGATTCATGGTTCACCAGGAACCACGCGGTCAACACTGCCCCATCAGAGCTTAAACACACTGCTTTGCCAGCACCTGCCGAGGCTTGATCTGCTTCGAACTTATACATCCAATTTCCTGCTTTATACCTACTGTTGTACATCACCCATATTCAAAACTGAATTTGTAGTCATGCCCCAGGCTCATTTTTCCTCCTTAGATCTCAACTTTAGTGACCTGTACTAGCCTTCATTCCCTTATTTCTCCCAAACCCTCTTTTAATAAGATTCACAGAGAATAGATGGAAAGAACCAAGGGGAGATAAAATATCTGCTCTGTTAATAGTGGCACAGTAACTCCTAAATTACAAGTCTTCCTAGTATGAAGAAGGATGTTTAGGACTAAGACCCAAAATATACCATTGTACTCCTTTCCCAGCTGAAACTTACTACCTGCAGACAGGAAGGCCGAAGCACTCCAGGCCTGAACAAAGGCAATGCCAAATGATGAATTAAAAATTGTGCTACATACATGCAGTGTGACCTTCAAACTCACCCTTGACTGTCAGGCTCTGGCCCATCTCACCAATCAGATGTCATTCCTCTCCACCTAAGCTCAGGACACTATGTTTGTGGGAGAGAGAATCTACAATGTACAATCAGCTTCTCACTTCTTACCGGGCAGCAAACATCCTCTGAGGTGCCCTGGGGACTAGGGATAAGGTTTCCTGCCTTAACACTCTCTACCATGTCCCTAGGTATCCAAGCTCAGTACCTGGCCATAAATCTAAACCACATTATTTTTCTTACTTCCTTATCATCCCTTCTGTTCCATCCATCACCAGATCCTGAAGTTTTATCTCCTAGATCTTTCTGCCTACATCTTTTTCTCTCCATCCATCCTCCCTTGATGTTAGATCCAGTTATCATCCTTTGCCAACACACAGGAATGATCTCCTAATTCTTTCTGATTTAAGTCTTGTTCCATTCCTAATCTAATCTCTGCATTGCAGCCAGAGTAATTCTGAAGCTCAATTCTGATCATGTTACCCTCTGACAGCTTCCCATTAACTACAAGGACAAAGGACGAGCTCTTCAGAATGATTTACAAAACCCTTCATGAACTACTAACTTTCCAAACTCATTTGCCCCATTCCCCACCCCATCCTCATCCCAGTGATATGAAAATGCCTGTCGTTTCTGACAGTCTGTGCAGCTGCAAACCTTCATCCCTTTTTTCATGTAATTCCTCCTGTCTGAAATGCTCTTGACTCCTGTCTCATTTACTTACCTCTGATTCAACTCTGAAGATTCTGTTGAAACCATTGCTCCTTCAGGAAGCTTTCCATCCTCCATACTTGTCTGCTCCCTCAGTCTGGGGAAATTACTCCTCTTCTGTACTCACTCCGTGAATAGCTACATCATTGAATTGAATACCCTATCTTGACTTTTTTCCTATGTCTGTCTTCCTATTGTTTAGAGGCCATATCCCCAGTAACTAGAGGTTACCAACACTCAAGATAAGTCTGTGGGCTTCAACTAAACACTTTTTTTTCCCAAATCACTTATTTATTCCTTAATTTATCCATTAATTCAATAATAACTTATTGATGAATTTTATGAGTTTCACCCCACGTGTGCACTTTTGCCTGGCTGAGTAATATCCTAATTTCCCAGAAGTGTTTGGCCTGTGTGGGAACCAATCATTTTCCTGCTTCACTACACATTCCACGGTATGTGAGGAACATTTGTTAGGCATTTTTAAACTGTGATTTGCAAATTACCCATTTGAATCATTTTTCTAAATGCTCGTTCTGGTGACACTCCTGACTGATCACACTGCATCTTTTTGATGGGGATAGGCTGACATAAATGATGCCGTCTGAAAGCCTAATACTCTGGAACTGTGAGGCTATCACTCCTCTTTGCTGCTTCCATCTGCAGAAAATGCAAATCTCAGTGGCAGCCATCAGAATTAAATACACTTGGATAAACAATAATACAAAATAGTGTCCGATTATTATTTCACAGCAGGTCTTTGAAGTCACTCAGGTTCAGCTGGATGCTTCTTGTTTCAGAAGTCAGCTGCTCAAGGACTTCAGCTGCTAATGGGCACTGATCTTCTTTTTGTTTTCTTTTGTTTTTGTTTTGTTATTTTCATTCCAATCCATAAGGGTCGAGTTTAAAGAGCTTTGATATAAACCCTACATTCTCCAAAAAAAGTCTCAAAAAACAATGGGGAATCTTAGAGGCTGGAAGGTAGCCATCTATTCCAGGGGCAGTGGGCTTAGGAACCTGAGAATAATGAACAATAGGTTCTCTCAGTGTGTCTGGCAACAAAGATAGTGAGTGGCCAAAGAGTACAGGCAGGAGGGAGTCAGGAGGAATGGGTCCATGAAAAGGCCAGAAGAAAAGGCCTCTGTAATTCTCCTTCCACCATGGGCCCATTTCTCCAGGAAAGAGGGAGGTTTGTAAAAGTAAGAGTAAGACCTCATAAAGAGAATTGTAAAATAATAATAATAATAATAATAATAATAATAATAATAATGGCAATCTAATTGGTTAATATTACACCTAATAACCAAATTAACAAATATACCCTAAAATCTTTTGGAAATATATTAAGCATACACACACTCTCACACCTCTATCAGGAACCAAAATATTTAACAACCAACTCAAAATGTACCAGGCAACCAGAACAGATGCCCACCACAAACACCAGGAAGGCCGTCCTGGAGCACAAAGTTAAATGCATGTACATACAGTTGAATACACATACAACGGCACACACACCAGACATGCTTCCCTCCCTTGTGAAGTTCCATACTGAATTCTACTTTGGTTTCTCTTTTAAGCAACAAGAATGACTAGTGATAAAAATGCTGAAGAGAAATCTGAAGTCATTCTTGTGTATATTGTTTTTTTTTCTGCCTGAAGCTTAAAAAATGACATAAGATTTTCTTTCTCCATTTTCAGCCTTATAGTTGTCCTTCTCTCTCTTCCCTAAAGACCAGGAATTCCCCAACTCCCACGCCCTTCAATCCAGAGCTCCCTTCTGAAAATAGACACTAACGGAGAACCTATGCCAATCCTCGGCCACCTGCCTCGCTGGAATCCCTGAGTGTGGCCTTTCTTCCCATCCTTCTCACGGATCTCTCCAAGCATCCCACACCCTCCAGCAAGTTCATACTTCATTCTTCTGCCTTTTCTTCCAGACCTCGTTTCAAATCCAATCCTCTACTCAAACTTTTCACACATTATCATTATTATTTTGCCATTCTGTCCTTTAAAAATTCTTTGGCAAATAGTAACTTCAGGGTGTTCTGAGGCTCATGTCATGGAGCCAAAGCTCTCACCCCATTTTTCAATGGGAACATTTATTAAATACCTCATGCCAGTCATTCTCCTGGGTAATTTACTTATGCATCTCATTCAACCATTACAATGCAGTAGAAACATCATTCCCACTTTGTCGGAACCTGGGAGTCAGAGGGGCTGAGGAATTTGTCACTGATCACACAGCTAGTAAGGGGTGAAATCAGGGCTGGAACTCCGGAGACTGTTTGACTACGATCTTGTGTTCTTTCATACCCAATGTGGCTGCTGTAAAGTAAATGACAAAAATAATAATAATAATAACTAGCCAAAGTTACAGAGTCTCACCTCAATTTAACTAACATTGTTTTAAACTCACTCAAGTGTTTACAAATAGAAGAAGGCTGAGTCACCACTCTACATCTTAACATTGCTTATAAATTTTAAGCCAACTTAGCCTTAAGGAACTCTAAACTTTAGGAAAATGTTAACCAAAATAACTTTTGTCTATTACTACTGAGGGGAAATAAAGTTTTAAGTTACAGATTCCCAGTGTATATTGCCATTTATTTGAATTAATGTTCCACTGTGTATTCAGGAAGTATAAAATGATCAGGGATGATCGGTCCGGAGTTAAATGACAAAAGCAACAAACCCAAAGCACTATGTTAATGGTTGGGAGGATTGCGTTTTTGTCTTTAGATTTGGAGAGAAGAACCAAGTATTTACAGGTAGACATGGCCCCCAAGTAAAGAAGAGAGCTTGTTCCTTGTGTTTGTTTTTGTTTTTGTTTTTTTGAAGAAAGAATTCCTGTAATGAATTATAGTTTATATTTTTAAAGCAGGTGGGGTAATTTTTATTATTGTTTCAAATATGCTCCTAAGATTGATTATTTTTTATCAAACATTCTCTATTGTATCAGCAAATGGTCAAATAACACATTTGCTCCATCAGAAAAGAGAAGAGGTATTTGGGCTGCTTGTTTCTGCTCAGGGTTGAGATGTTTGTGTGTCTGTGTCTGCACGTGTGTGCTGGGGGGCAGGGGGCATATGCTGGGGGGCAGGGGGCACATGCTGAGATCAACTGCACTCAGGCAGGGCTGGCTCCTCCTGGCCTCGCTGGCCTGGGGAGGCACAGACAGTGACTTACCCACTTTCTAGCAGTGCACTGATTAACTGTGAACCTCATATAAGACTCTATTGTTTTCAACCTCAGAAATATTTACCAAAAAATCAGAGACCATGACCTGCTGGACAAGAGGAAAACTGTCACGGCACTGAAAGCAGGCGAGGACCGTGCCATTCTCCTGGGACTGACCATGATGGTGTGCTCCATCATGATGTACTTTCTGCTGGGCATCACCCTCCTGCGTTCATACATGCAGAGGTAACACCACCAGGGGGCTGGGCCAGTGTCCTCTGTCTCTGCCTTCTCCCTTCTCCCGTTCTTTCCGAAGAAGAGCTTGGAGCAATGCCTGGCACATAATATTTTTCAATTATGTTGTCTAGTAATAATGCTAAAATATCTGTATTTATACACTGCCTACTATGTGCCAGGAACTTTTCATACATCACTTGCTTAATTTTCATTACTATTCTATGAGGTAAATATTAATATACTCATTATTAAAATGGCAAAACTGAGGCTAAAGATAGAAATAATTTGCCCAGTGTCACACAACTCTAGCATATGGCAGAGCCAAGATTCAAACCCACTTCACACTAATTCTAGGGACCCTGCTCCTGTCTCTTTACACTTCTGTTCATTCTCCACCCTCATTCCTTTTCTACCCTTTACTCCTCCAGCACCCCACACACACATCAGTGGTTCTCAACTGCACATCTAAAATTCCTGAGAAACTTCTAAAAATACTTGTGCTCAGTCCCCCCACCATCATCCCAGAGGTCAGATTTAATTGCTCTGGAGTGGGAACCAGTCACCAGTAGCTCTTAAATTTCCCCAGGTGATTCTAATGTGCTGTGAAAGCTGAGACACACTGCTGTGCGCCAACTTGAAAAAAAGTACAGATTTTGAACCCTTTTCATTTTGCTATTTGCCCATGGTTTACTGAATAGATAGAAAGGCAATTAAATCATTGATATTTCACATGTATTTCCCCCTGAGTAGGCCACAGCATCTCTAGCTAACACTGCCTGTAAATTGGACACTGTGAGCACAGGAGAGCCCAGCATTACTCTAACAAACAGGGAAAGTCTCACACTGGTTCAGCTTAAAGAGATGAGAGCCTTTCAAATGAAAAACTGAGGTTTTGATCCAAAAAAGAATCAAACCACTTTGTGGCATTTAATTCTCCACTTAAATTAATACTTTCACTTTAGAAGCAAACTGTAGCTGAAATACAGTAATTTGCTAAAATTAAGGCATCATCTCTCTCATTTGTGACTGCTCTGCTCTGTTTCCTGGAAGCCTTCAACTGTCTCCTTCTCAGTGAAAGTGCTGATGACTCAGGCCCCGAGTGTTCACTGACTCCAAACCACTTTCAGTCCCTCACATCTGCTTACAGCCATCTAAGACTTGTTCCTCTATGGATAAGCAAACTCTGATCACCCACATCCTAGGAAAATTCACTTTGCTACACCAGAGAGGGTCAAGGCTACTACAGTACCTCTGGTATACAAGAAAAGGGGGTCCCTCCTGACTGGCGTGGCTCAGTGGATTGAGCGCCGTCCTGCGAACCAAAGGGTCGCCAGTTCAATTCCTAGTCAGGGCACATGCCTGGGTTACAGCCCAGGTCCCCACTAGCAGGGCATGTGAGAGGCAACAACACATTAATGTTTCTCTCCCTCCCTTGCTCCCTCCCTTCCCCTCTGTTTAAAATAAATAAATAAAAATCTTTAAAAGAAAGAAAGAAAAGGGGGGCCCTGCCAATACATGTCCAGCAAAACAAAAAGGTATTATTCTGTAAAGAAAACATGTAGTCTTTTGTTCACTACAGAAATCAGCTTACACCCAGAAGCAAAATATCGACTGCTGGTGTGTTACTTCCAAACCACAAATATTACTCTTGGTCATAAAATTATAAATATTTTAGAGTAAAAAGAGAGTCAATAAGCAGCTAGAAGGTTTTTTTTCTTTAATCTTTCCAACTGAAAGGTCCCAGGGCATGAACATGAAGCCAGTAGTCAGCACAGACAGTCCCCTTTTCCACTGTGCTCTTGGAAGGCACAGAGGAGGCGCCACAACACAGAACCAGCCTGGGCCCTGGAGAAAGAAATCCAGGCTTAGATGGAATCACACTTCCATCACTTACTAGCTCTGTGTCCTTGCATGCTACTTGATTTCTCTGGCCTTCAGTTCACTCACCCGTAAAGGGAACTAATACCCAACATACAGACAAGAGAGGATAATGTATATAAAACACCAATTGAGGTGGAAAGAAGGGGATGCACAAGTGATATCTCATGGTATAATCAAAATGTGCAGCTATCTTTTCTCCCTTATTAGAAAGGCCTTGAAGAAATACACCCCCGTCCTTCATCTGTCGAGTTGGACTTCAAGGCCCTCCACCCCTTTGGCATCTCTCCTCCTCTTCTCCCTTATACCTTCTCTGCCTATAGACCAGGCAGACATTGCAGAGGTGAGGGCTGGGCCATGGCAGGAAGCTGCTTACAAGGCAGAAATACAGAGTGAGTGCAGGTTGTGATATAACAAGGTGCTTTATGCTTATCGGTGAATTCGAGATAGGAAAAAATAACTTAAATCAAACATTGGCCAATATTATACTATGACCAATGGTAGTCATTGAAAGAGTTCTCAGGTGCCAGGCAAATTTTGTCTATGTTTATATTACTGTTTGCCTATGGCTACTCGATTCAAAGGAATAAACTTTAACAAAGAGGTTTTATCATAGATTTGGAAAACATTTTTCAGGCTAAGGACAAATGACCCCCTCTATTTATGCTTTCCTTGCCGTTAGCTCTTTGAACCTGTGTTTTACCCTTCCCATCTCTCTGCAGCGTGTGGACCGAAGAGTCTCAATGCACCTTGTTGAACGCATCCATTACAGAAACGTTTAACTGCTCCTTCAGCTGTGGCCCAGACTGCTGGAAACTCTCTCAGTACCCTTGCCTCCAGGTGTATGTTAACCTGACTTCTTCAGGTGAAAAGCTTCTTCTGTACCACACTGAAGAGACGATAAAAATCAATCAGAAGGTAGGTCACCCCTGCAAATCTCCCACACTCGGCTCATCTCTCTCTGAAGTTCCCCTGTGCCAGCGTTTCAAAGGAAAATGCCACCAGGAAGCAGGCCCTGCCTCATCTATAAACAGAACTCACTATTTAACTCTGGCCTGGGAAACATTTATTTTCTGTGCACGTTGTGGACAAATCACTCCCCCATTCTATGGCAATGCGGATTTACCCTTTACTTCAGTTTAGAAGAATAAACATCATATCCTTATTTATACACAAGTGGATTGAGTCTTTCAAAGCAAATGTACAGCTTAGTCAGAGTTGTACAAGCTAAAATCCCAGCTATTTGTCATATATCTGGGATCCTTGGGGTAAAGCTGTATTTGCTTTTCCACAGTCATTGTCACTTAGTTCTATGAACTTGGGGATGTAACTTAACTTCTCTGAGCCTCAGCTTCCTTTTCTCTAAAAAGGTAAAAAACAATGGCCATCTTTCAGGCCCACTGTGAGAACTGGAGCAGAGAATGTCAGGTGCTGAGCAGAGCGCAGTACCTGGCACAGGGGAGACTGTCAATCTGAAGTTACAGTGTGTATGCCCGTGTCTTTCCCCATGTGTATTATGTCCACATAATGCATATGGAGGCTGAATTTTCCAGCACTGATGGACATATTACACATATGGACATAATACTTATAGAAGCTGAATTTCCCAACACTGATATATTCAAGTTCACATGGTAGGTGGTCAAGGTGCATGTAAAATTTGCAGTTATAAGGATTGTGATAACCAGTCAAGTGTCAGCAGAACCAGCCTGCTATTATCAGTTTTAAGTTGAATATACTGAGTTTTGTATTTATGGTAGCAATTCAGATGACCAGAGTACTCATATGCCAAAGCAACCCAGTGCCACTCCAATAGGATAAGTAGCCCTCATTACCCAGGTACAGGCTTCATGAACTTCAGCTTTCCTTGTAAAAACTTGTCATGACAAATACCAGCATTTAAGTGACATAGGTTGTATGTATTGAAAAAACGCAGTAGCTTTGGAGTGTGATTCTAGAACATAGGCTTTATTTTGTGATATATTGACACAAAGTAAAGAAATCCATCTTTCGTTTTCATTGCAATAACTTACAAGAATTCTTGCAACTGTCCCTGAGGACTCAACATAATAAATATTTCAAAGAATGGCTTTTGAAAATTCTGCCCTGACTTCCTTTGTTTATGATGGCCACAAACAATGCCAGTCCTCACCCTTTTCTACAAATCTATAAAGCTCAGCTCTCCCACAAAGTGTGTGTCTTCCAAGATCTTCCCTCAGGTCAGACTTTTAAATCAAAGCTGACCTGTAGCAACAAATGCTTATAAAACTCTCCAAATTTCATGGTATTGGAAATTGGCCAAAGTCGAATAAGCATCAAAAAGTGGGACACATTTCCACTTCTTCATTTTGATATTTTATCAATACAGCCCTGTAAATGCATTAACAGGGCTATAAACAGGAATTGGACCTACCATAGAAAGTCTCAGTTAAAAATTTAGGACCAGTATCTTGTCTGCTGTCAACATGGTAGGTCAGTTTTTGGTCATAATGGGGCAAATGCCATTACCTTGTTTTTAACTGTGACTTATAACACACATACAGAAACATGCAAGGAATGAAAGAATACAGCTCAAGCATTAATTACAGAGTTTCCTACATGTAACTACCATGAGGTTAAAGAAATAAAACATTTCCTGCACCACAAAAACATCCTTCATGCCTCCTCCCAATAACTATGGGCTCTGCACTCTGACAAATGTAACAACTCTCCTGACATGGCAGTTATTTTCTTATTTTTCTTTATAGTTTTTTTTTAAAGATTTATTTATTTATTTTTAGAGAGGGAAGGGAGGGAGAGAGAGAGAGAGAGAGAGAAACATCTATGTGTGGTTGCTGGGGGTTATGGCCTGCAACCCAGGCATGTACCCTGGCTGGGAATCAAACCTGGGACACTTTGGTTCCCAGCCTGCGCTCAACCCACTGAGCTACGCCAGCCAGGGCTATTTCTTTATAGTTTTATTACCTAGGCATATATCCCCAAACACTGTATTTTAGTTTTGCCTGGTTTTTAAACATTATATAAATGGAATCATACAGAATATTTCCCTTTGTGTCTGGCTTCCTTCACACAACACTGTATTTGGTAGAGTCATTCCATTTGGTGATGCATCATTCATTTTTATTAATGTATTATTTCCTGTGATATGAACATGCCAATTTATTTACTCATTCTACTTTTGGTGGACATTTTGAGTCACAGTGTGGCACCATTACAAATAATTCTGCCATGAATAGTCTCATATACATCTTTTGGTGCACAAGCACACACATGTCTGTCGGTTATAAATCTGGGAATGGAATATCTAGCTCACAGAGTATACTTAGTTTAGGAGATAATGACAAATGGTTTTCCAACATGCTTTCACCAATATACACTCTCACCAACCCTGTACGTATGAGAGTTTTTATTGCTACAAATCCTCACCAATACTTGGTATCATCTATAATTTTAATTTTAGCTGATATGGTAATATTTCCTTTGGTTCTCATGACTACTATTGCCAAATGCCGTTCCTTTACTATTAGCCATTTGGATATTGTGTTTTATACAATGTCTGTTCAAGCCCCTTGTCCATTTTTCTATTGGATTGTTTCTTCTGCATATTCATTCTAGGGATTCTTTAAATCTAGATATGAACCTCCATTGGTTATATGTCTTAAAAACATCTTCTCCCATTATGTGGCCTTCTCACTCTCTTAATGATGTCTTTATATGAAAGAACTTTATAATTTCAATACAGCCAAATGTTAACTTTTTGGTGGGGGTTTTTTGGGGGGGGAGGGTTCTGTTCAGTCTTTATATACCCTGAGGTCATCATTTTCCTAAATTATTTTCCAGAAGCAAATGGTTTCTCTTTTGACATCTAGAGTATGATCAACCTGGAATTGACATTTATGTAGGGGTCAAGTTTCTGGGTATCTTTTTTTTTTTTCATATGAACATCCACTTGCCCAAGTTCATTTATGAAAAAAACACCCTTTTCTTACCTGATTATCTTTGTAATCCTATTTCCCCTTCTATTTTTGTGGCAGTTATCTGTTCTGTTGCTATTATTGTAGTGTTTAGCCTAGAGATTATAACTTGAAATCTTGACTAATCAAGAACAATAAAATATTTTATCTCCATGTATCATCTTCCCAACTTATATATTATTGCTTTTCTATATATACCATAAGCTCATGTAGACATTATTATTGGTTTTGTGTATAGTAGGTATTAATTTATATGTGTTCCCATGATTTTCCATTTTCATTATTCTTCATTCCTTCCTTAGTCTCTGGTCTTCAGTCTGAATTCATGTTTCCACTGCTAGAAGAACACTCTGTAATTAGCATTAAGTAATATCTGTTCTAAAGAATTATCTCAGTTTTCATTTGTCTGAAAATTTTTTTCATTCCCACTCTTGAAGAATACATTCACTGAGCATAAAACTCTTAAGTTGGTTGTTATTTATTTCTGTACATTGAAAACATCCCATTGTCTCCTGATGAGCATTGTTACCATTTAGAGATCAGCTTTAAGCTAGTTGCTGCTTCCTTGAAAGTAATCTTGGTCTATTTTAAAGATTATTTTCTTTGGTTTCCTACAGTTTTACCATTATGTACCAAAGTGCACATTTATTTTTATTTACCCTGCTTAGTGTTCCCAGGGCCTGTTCCCTGATGTTCTCTGTCAAGTTTAGATAGTTCTCAGTCATGATCACATCAAATACTGTCTGCTCTCATTCTCTCCCATTTCTGGCTTCCTTGGACTCCAAATTGGCCACATGTTAGGTTTTTTCATTGTATTCCCTGTGTGTCATATTCTTCTTTTTATGTTTTCCATTTTTTTGTATTTTTGTACTTCATTCTGGATATTGACCTATCCTCAAATTTGAAATTCTTTCCTCAGCTCTGTTAAGTCTACTGTTAAACCCATCCTTTGAGTTCTTAATTTCTCTCACTGTAATATTCATTTCTAAAAATCCATTTGGGTTTTATTTTGTAAGTTTTAGTTTTCTACAATATTCTAATTCTTGTCTTTTAAATCCTTCAACACAAAAAATAAAATTGTAGAGATTTCCAGCCAAGATGGAGGCATAGGTAGACACACTGTGCCTCCTCACACAACTAAAAGGACAACAATTTAAAAACAAAAACAACCAGAACTGACAGAAAATCAAACTGTATGGAAGTTCAACAACCAAGGAGTTAAAGAAGACGCATTCATCCAACCAGTAGGAGGGGCGGAGTCAGGCAGCCAGGGAGGAAATAACTCACAGAAAGGCAGTGGCTGGCAGATCAGGTGGTCCCACATTTGCATGCAGACAAACCAGGTGAAACAAAGAAGGAGCAGGATGGGCCACACAACCCAGGGTCCCAGTGCAGGGATATAAAGCCTCAAACCACTGATTGAAAACACCTGTGGATACACCCACAGGGTCCTAGAATGTACACAAACCCACCCACATGGGAATCAGCACCAGAAGGGCCCAATTAGCTTGGGGGAAGTGAAGGAAGTGACTGAAATCCGGCAGAGAGCAGAGCAAGCGGCACTGTTCCCTCTCGGACCCCTCCCCCACATAGTGTCACAACCCAGCAATGTGGGTTGCCCCACCCTAGTGAACACCTAAGGCTCTGCCCCTCACTACATAACAGGACGTCAAGACAAAAAAAAAAAATGGCCCTAACAAAAGAACAGATCAAAGCTCCAGAAAAAATACAACTAAGCAATGAAGAGATAGCCAACCTATCAGAGGCACAGTTCAAAACACTGGTAATCAGGATGCTCACAGAATTGGTTGAATTTGGTCACAAATTAGATGAAAAAATGAAGGCTACACTAAATGAAATAAAGGAAAATGTACAGGGAACCAATAGTGATGGGAAGGAAACCAGTTATCAAATCAACAGTGTGGACCAGAAGGAAGAAAGAAACATCCAATCAGAAAAGAATGAAGAAACAAGAATTCAAAAAAAATGAGGAGAGTAGGAACCTTCAGGACATCTTTAAATGTTCCAGTATCTGAATCATAGAGGTACCAAAAGGAGAAGAGGAAGGGCAACAAGTGGAAGTTATTTGAACAAATAATAAAGGAGAACTTCCCCGATCTGGCAAAGGAAATAGACTTCCAGGAAGTCCAGGAAGTTCAGAGAGTCCCAAAGAAGTTGGACCCAAGGAGGAACCCACCAAGGCACGTCATAATTACATTAGCCAAGATTAAAATGAAGGAGAGAATCCTAGAAGCAGCAAGGGAAAAGGAGACAGATACCTATAAAGGAGTTCCCATCAGACTGTCAGCTCATTTCTCCAAAGAGACCTTACAGGCAAGAAGGGGCTGGAAAGAAGTATTCCAACTAATGAAAGGCAAGGACCTACATCCAAGATTGCTTTATCCAGCAAAGCTTTCATTTAGAATGGAAAGGAAGATAAAGTGCTTCTCAGATAAGGTCAAGTTAAAGGAGTTCATCACCACCAAGCCCTTATTCTATGAAATGTTAAAGGGACTTATTTAAGAAAAGGAAGATAAAAAACTATGAACAGTAAAATGACAGCAAACCCATAATTATTAACCACCATACCTAAAACAAAAACAAAAAGAAACTAAGCAAAGAGCTAGAACAGGAACAGAACCACAGAAATGGAGACCACATGGGGGTTATCAACAGGGAAGTGTGGGGTGGGGGAGGTACAGAGAATAAGTAGCATAGATGGTAGGTAGAAAATAGACAGGGGGAGGGTAAGAATAGTTTGGGAAATGTAGAAGCCAAAGAACTTATATGTAGGACACATGGACATGAACTAAAGGGGGGGAATGTGGGTGGGAGGGGGTGTGCAGGATGGAGAGGGTGAAGGGGGAAAATGGGACAATAGTAATAACATGATCAATAAAATATATTTTAAAAAATAAAATAAAATAAAATTGTAGTTAAAGTTTATTTTGATGACCTTAATATCTGAAGCCCCTACATGCCTATTCTATTTTCCTCTCTTTTTTCACATGTTATGTAATATCTGGTTGATTTTTATTATGTTTCACGTATCATATTTACAAAATTAATTATAAAAATAATTTTAAGCCTAAAACAATGTCATATTTTCCCAAACTTATTTCCATTTGCTTATGTCAGGCCCTGGGTGTATTAGTCATTCATGATCACCTCGTTCTGACTTCATAAATTGAGACAATCAAGTCTCAACAGAAGTCCCTGTGAGGACCTGTTTACTTCAGGTTTCCCATTATTCCTACAATGCAGCCCTTAATTGTCCCAACACAGAGTGAAAGGAGGGTGTCATCAGGGCCTCCACTGGACAGGCCCTAGCTCTGCAAGGCCGTCAAAAGTTCCATTCAGCTTTCCTGGCTCTGAACCCTCTTCTGGAATCAGCAGATGCTCCCAGAGGAAAGATGGTACCCAATACTGGCTCACCTTCCCAGCCTGGTAGCATTTCACTCTCTAAATAGCTGTCCTCTGCCCTTAATCGGAAGTGTATACATTGAAAATACATTTATCTGCATGTCAGAAGGCCATTAAGCCATGGCCTTAATCCAACATAAGAAATATTCAGGATATTCCTGGGGGAAAAACTTAAAATACTCTCTATGTGGATCCCTCCTTCCTGTTAACTTTCCTCTAAGCTCACCGAAAAGAGTAGTCTTCCCCATAGCTGCCAAAAATGGTAGCTTTACTAAAGTATATAAGGCACTACTGACAATGTTTGGTTTGAGACAAGAGGAGGCAAAGGATGTCAATCAAGCAAGCTGTCTGCATCTTTGTAAAAAATATCCAAAGGATTTTATTTTTAAATTTTCACACTCTCTCATACATTCCTTTTCATTAGGCTTTAAAGGCAGTGCCCAGCCTCTTGTCAACATTATAGCTAAAGCTGCTTAAGCTATAAGCTGGCACGGTCTTATGGAGCAATTGCCTAACAGGCTCTGGGAGTGCAAGTGGGCTGAAGGGCCCCTGCCTCACCTGGTGACATGGTGTCACAAGAATCGTAAACAGTGGCTAAGTATTAATTCACTATGATTGTTGAATTCTTCAATGTGATCTCCTTGGGGAGTTTAAAATCCTTCTACCCACCAGAGAGTCTTAAAACATACCCACCTGTGTTGAGAGTGAATTTAAAGTGAATTTTTATGCAAAACAAGAAAATATAATTATTTTTTGATATGTGGTATAATACCTTATGTATGGTATTTTATATACTACTATAATGGGGAAGATAGCTATTTTGGGTAGAGAATAAATTCTACCAATTAGCCAGTTATTTACAACTCCAAACTCAAAATTGTCCCTCATTTTATCACCCATTCTGAAGTTTTCCAGGTTCCCTAAATCCTGAGAACATGCAAATCTAGAACAAGGTTTCTCAGCTTCAGCACTACTGACATTAAGGATGGAATACTCTTTGCTTTCTGTATAGGTGGGTGGGAGCCTGTCCTGTATGTTGTAGGATGTTTAGCAGCATCCCTGGTTCTATTCACTAGATCCTTGGCATCCTCCTCCCTCCAGTTGTGACAACTAAAAATGTCTCCAAACAGTTCTGAGCCACTGCTCTAGATTTTATTTAGCTGTGAGCTTGTATGCTGTGAAATGCTGGAATCCTAAGCAAAACTTGTACTCCTTGAGTTCCTATGCACAGCATTCATAGGATAATGGGAAAGGGGAAGAAAATGTGAAATTGAGAATCTCAGTGGGAAATAAAAGGGACCAAAGATTTAGTAAGTGTCTACTATGAACTATGTGCCCGGCACCATGCTAAGAACTTTATAAAAATTATCTCATTTAATCCTCACTGAACCTCTACTTGTATAGTAATGATACCCAGATTTTATCAAGACCTCAAAATGTGCCAGGCACAGTATAGTAATAAATATTTCATATGAACTCATTTAATTACAGCAGAAATCCCAATTATTATGTACCACCATTATCTCTGCTTTACAATAATGAATCTGAGCTCAGAAAATGAAATAATTTTCCCAAAGTCATACATACACTAACTAGGTCCAAATTAAAAATTCAAGTCTCTTTACCTAATCATGTTATCTCTTAAAGAGAAAAACACTACAGTGCTCTCTTGAAAGACAAAAGATAAGAGCTCTGAAAAGTCTAAATTTCATGAGATATTTGTCCTTCTGATGGTATATTTTAGTGAACAGCTGAGAATCCATTCCATTCCATCATACTTCAAGAGATACTTAGGATCAAGTAAAAGGCCATGAGCAAAGACTAGAATTATCTGCAATCCATAGGGAAGGTCAGGGTTGTATATTTAGCACCAGTTTACATAGGGTGAATACTAGGCAGACATAAGTGCACCCTGAAAAAGGGGGAGAAAAACCTGCCTGGAAATTTGACATAAGACATCTTCATAATTCAAACCTTAATTTTAGAGATATTGATTAAACATTTCCTGAAACTGCAATGGACCAAAGATTCAGAAATGCTTTGGTTATTGATGAAGTTTAGTCACTGCTCACCAAAGCTAAATTCTGGAAGAGCCAAGGGCATCCTTATGCATAAATGAAAGGAGGAATGTGCCTAAAAGACGCTTGTCCTGAGCATCAAGAAGAGATAAATGGAGAAGGAATCTATTCCTTTCCAATTTCCGAGAAAGAGGACCAAGGCGAAGTGTGAGGTCAAATTACATATCTGACTTACTCTGGGCCTAACTGGAGACATCATAGGCGTGGGGGCTCCGTGGGTTAAACTACTCTGGGTATTGACTAATTTCAAGGCTCCAGGAAGCTTCTACTTCATTAGTGAATAGTCGAGGTCTTTTAAGTGTCTGCCCCAAATCAGACAGGAAAGCCGTAATAAATGTGAAAGATCTGAAAAACACAAAAAAGAAAAACCTCTCTCAGGAGGAACCTGTGTCAATACTGAAAGAAACCTAAGTACATAGCAGAGTGGGAACACTACCTGCCTTTGATCTACTGAACATGTCAAACAGCCCTGCTTGCCCAAATCAAGCAGACACAGGAAGTGCAAACTAAATAAGTATAAACTGAATTTTGGGGGATTCACTTCCTTATAGATCAGGACATCTCAAAAGGAAAAGAACATAGAATCCCAATTTACCCTCTCAGCTCCTCCGACTATCACTAATACTTGGAGAACTCAAAATACAAAATACACTTAGGGGCCAGAGTCACCCAAGGCTGCCAGCTGGTGACTTGTCTGCTCTTTGAATGCAAGGCTGACGTTTTCTTCTCTGGCCCAGAACACAAAGCCTGACACACTGTACACACTTAATGAACACATTTGAGAATACTGGGAAAAAAGTTCCATCTGACTTTGGAACCAAGAATCTTTATGTTTCACATGAACAATGTTTTTATTTTTGTTTTGTTTTTATCTCATATACATTGTAGAGTAGAATGTCCAGCTACCAAAGAGTTCTGAGAGCAAATCTGTGGCCCCTCTCTGTGAATGGGTATAATCTTTACTGAGAGCCTTTTTAGCCTCATTCCTGGTGCCATGTCATCACCTCATTCCTGTTTTGTATTCTTTTCCTGTTTCTCTCCGGTTGCTGTATCCTACATTGTTTACGTTTTTGATGCCCATGCCTGGCATGCTACCTGGCACATTAGAGACAATAACTAATCATTGCATTTTATTAAATGTCTAACCCCTCCCTGAAATAAGACACTCCACCTTTTATAAAAGAACAAAACCCTTTCCTAAGGTGATCCTGAGACTTGATAGCTCCCTTCCTATACTCCTAAGGAAAAGGCGGCTGACCAGTGAGGTACTGAAATTCAAACACCCTCTCCTCCCTGCCCCCAACTCCTGCCCACATCTTTTACTTTCAGGTGAAGACCTGCCACTTTGGGCTTCACACAGGTCTACAAAGCATGTCTAAGCAAAGCGCAAAAGGTAGTTTCTCAAAACTTCTGTCTATCATGAGAATAAAAATAACTCTATTGACGTAAAAGATTCTAGAAGTGAGCCTAAGGGAAAAAAAAATTTTTTCAGTGACTTTCCAAAGAATGGGAAAGAAGATGCACTTGACAGGTCTCTGTTGCCACGTAAGGGAAAGGACAGTCAGGAGAAGGTGACAGGACTCGGGTTTCCTCAGCTGGGAGACAAGAGGTCATGTCATGGAGCCGTCTCTGTGGTTTTCAATACTAAAGAGAATTGAAGGGACTTGGGAAAGCAGAGGGCTTATTAACAAAATTCAGGATTAAAAAGAAAAATGTGAGTCTAAGTCTTCTGCCCAATGGCTACCTCAGGGGTTTGCTAGTTTATATATGCATATGTTAAGGCACAGAGGTAAAAATATAGCTAAAGGTAAAAATATAACAAGCTATAGCTAAGGTAAAAATAACATATATTAATAAATTTTGATTAGTACTTACAAGTCTTACATATATAAAATTATTTTTCATATATTGGTTTGCATTATGTATCATGAAGATTCTAAACTTAAATCTTTCCTATGCCACACCTACCACTAAAAATATAAAATAATCTAAAAATGCCAGGATTTTTATTTTTTCAGTCTGCATTATATTTTTCCAAGTAAGCATAGATTACTTTGTAAAGCTTCCATTTGTTAAAATACATGCTATGTATTTTAAACCAATCACATCAAATTATCCTTCAAACAGATGATGAAATCATAAGATCACTAAATCTTCACCACAAATTCACACCAGCCTCAGAAACATACACGTAGCTATCGTTTGAGCCACAGAAACAGAAACTTAGAATTCAAATACATGATTCAGCATAAGGTCAAATCTCAGATACCAAAGCAAGGAATACAAGACAAGAGCCATAAAACAAGACTATTCCTATAAGAGCCAAGTAACGAGTAGTTCTGCCCTTCTGAGAGTTTTCATAGGTTAGGGTGTGCACTTGGTTAAAGATCATTTGGTATTCCAATAGGAGAATATGTTAAGGAAAATGTATTGAGGCTTTTAATATTCATCATTTAATCCCTTCACAAACCCTGCCAGGAAGGAAGGCTCTATTTATTAACCCTGTTATATAGAAAAAGAAGTTAATTCTGAGTAGCAAAGTAACTTGCTTGCTTACAAAAACAGTCACCAAATTAAAAAAAAAAAAAAGAACACATGGACAAAACCAAGGGGGAGTGGAAGCAGGTGAGGGAGGTGGGGATGGCTGGGGTAGTGGGGACTAGTCTGGGGTAAATGCAGACAACTGTACTTGAACAACAATAAAATAATTTTTAAAAAGACATTAGAGAATAAATAAATAAATAAATAGTACCAGGAAAACCAAAAAAAAAAATCAGTCACCAGATCCCCTGAGCATAAGTCAGGGAGGGGCTCAGTGGACTCCATCATATGTTCATTATCACAACAGAGGGCTCATCAATAAGAAAAGGAATGATTGACATAGGGAACAGTTTTCAGGGCTCCGTAGCAGACCTAGTGGGAGCCGGTTTACATGTGTTAGAAGGTGGCAGGTGGCCAGGTTAGAGAAACCTAAAAACACACTGGCAAAGGAGTCTTTTCCCCACTGGCAGTGTGGAGTTGCACTTACATGTGCCGCTGGCCCTCAGGACCTGAGTCCAATCGTGTATGGGGCATGCCTTGCTAGTTGGGCTCAAAGGTAATTTGTATCTCATTTTATTTGGAAGAATCTTACCTAGTGTAAGAATTATGGTCATTGGCTGACAAACATTTCTCGAAAAAAAATTTAAAAGCCATATCAATGCACAAGAGCATAAGAAAAGTGAAAACCTCCATTTTTAATGGAATGCCATTTTTATTGAGATCATCTCAATAACTTAGTAGTCTTAGTCATAGAATCTATAATTCTATAAACTGTCTTGGCATAAAAATACATAGAAGCCTGAGGCATTCATAATCTAAACTGATTCTGTTTGAATTCAAGCATAAATGGCTTGTCTGTGATTTTTCTTTTTATTACTTTGCTTCAAGAACATTAAAAAAATGTAAAGGTATGATCTGGGTAGCATCAAAGAAGGAAAAACAAAAAATACCCCCTTACTGCCTTATATCCTTTTGACCCAGAACACATCTAGCTAGTAGAAAATTTGCTTCATGGCAGTCATAGGCATATTTCTGTACTAAGTTATAACTCACTGAGAAATTGTGCTCTTGGAGATCCTCTCAGACCTTTAATGTTGTGCTAGTACCAGCTCTCTGCTGTACTCGCATTTATGGGTGCGCTCACATTTATTCTTGGCTAATTAGATCTAACGGTGTCAACCAACTCTTGTTATGAAAACGGTACTTTCAGCCCGGTTTACAATAAAAGCCAACATGCACATCCTCCATTCTTAGCTAATCGAAGAATTTTCCTGCTGTTTATAGTCAAATAATCCAACGATTACTGCACAGCAAACAAAGCAAGGAGCCGGTGCCCCCACTAATAAAGTCAGGGGGAAGAGTGAGCCAAACATACTCCATTAGCAAAACTCATTTATTTTATAGTTTCTTAATGTGAAATCTGTAAGTCTGAATTGGACTACAATTCCAGGATCTTACCCCAAAGCTCCCATCAGTGCACCTCAGTACCCACCAACAGCCTGCCTCCTCTGTGCCGCAGTCCTGGGGGTTGTACACTGCACAGCCTTAGAAGCACCAGTCACATTGTAAAAGTCATAGATGTGACTACTTCTAATAACAACTAATCAATTGATAACAGCAGTAAAATTTTGCGATTTTCATGAAATCAGTATTTTGATAATTTTTCAACATAATTTTTAATACATAATCTTTATTGTACTTTTCCACTACCATTTAGTGCCCTTTTACCCCCTCCCCGCAGCAATCCTCATACTGTTGTCCATGTCCATGAGTCCTTTTTCCTTTTTTCCTTTTTGCTCAATCCCTCCACCCCTTAACCTTCCCTCACCAGCTATCATCTGTTCTGGAAAATAACAGTTTTGAAGAGAGGACATAGTTTTCTAAATCATACGAAAACACTATAGATTAGCAGTTTTCTTGCCATAAACCAATTTAACTCAGATAAATCAGTTGATAATGTGTATAAGAGAAAGGGATTTTTTTTTCTATTCAGATATACCTTACCATAGGAAGGAGAGAGAGTTAACCCATCATCCATACATCTCCCAGAAATGTGACTTAAATCTTTTTCCTAACATTTAAAAAGTGAGATTTATTGTTATATGAGCTTTGTCACTGCCCATTTACAGACCAAGGAAAGAGAGCCACAGAGATTTGATCTCCTCAGAAACTGCTTTATAATTAGGAAAATGTGTTCAAAAATATATCCAATAATAATTTTTAAAACTACACAGTGTATTAATTTTACCTATATTCAGAGAAGAGAGAGTGGGGAAGAAGAAAGGAGAACACAAAGAGGGAACAGAGGGGAAAACATAAATCAGGGTGAGGGAGGGGTGGGGCAGGGAAGGGAAAGAGGTACAAAGAAAGAAATCAAAGGATGTAAGTGCTTAGAAAGACAGAAAGGAGAGATATATACAAGAGATATAGCAAGATACAGCAAGAAAGATGGAGAGGTGGAAAGATCAAAGGAAAGATACTGTAAGTTCTCAGATGGGTGCTGGTTGAAGAGTAACTGATTTGCGTACAGTTTTAATTTTCCTAGGTTTATGGAAAAATACTTTATTATGCTAACTGGGCATGAAGTGTTCATCCCAGGTCTTTATTCAATATACCTACACTTTCCAATATTCTTTGTCAACAGCTCACCAAGTTGTATAAGTTTTCTTGACTATAGTAGCAATATGAACATGGTGTCTTGGCTGAATAAATTAAGCCAAGCCAAAAAGATAAGAGAAACTACTTTCCCTGAGAGAACTGGTAGCTTTTGGTGTTACAATACATGGACAGCTATGGACATACAAGACAAAGGCTGACATTCTGATTCCATGGAAAAGTGTGTTTAATAGAGAAAAAATTAAAACCCTCTATGTTTAACTATGGCAAAAAGAATTCATTGATGCCATTCAGCTTTAATAGATATTTAAATTTATATGGGTGAGCTATCAAAGTATATCTTGGTCAAATACTTAAAAAATTGTTAATTTTTTTTAACAATTTGGTCAGATACTAAAAAAATTGGTGGTTAATCAATGTATGAGTTCTTAGTGTTTCTGGAGACACTGGTTTGAATATGAAAAGAATAACCACCATGGTTATTTCACAGATCATTAGGTGGGCCTCAGTACCCCATCCTCTCCTAGTATCACACACACACACACACACACACACACACACACACACATACACATACACACTATCTCCTGGTAACAATTTATCTCATTTTCCACAGTGCTCCTATATTCCTAAGTGTGGGAAAAATTTTGAAGAATCCATGTCTCTGGTGAATGTTGTCATGGAAAACTTCAGGAAGTACCAGCACTTTTCCTGCTATTCTGACCCGGAGGGAAACCAGAAGAGTGTCATCCTCACCAAACTCTACAGTTCCAATGTGCTGTTCCATTCACTCTTCTGGCCCACGTGTATGATGGCTGGGGGTGTGGTGATCGTTGCCATGGTGAAACTCACACAGTACCTCTCCCTGCTCTGTGAGAGGATCCAGCGGATCAATAGATAAAGGCAAAGTGGATGACATTATTTTTTTTAAAGCTCAAATACTGTTTTCTTTCATTCTTCACCAAAGAACCTTAAGTTTGTAATGTGCAGTCTGTTATGAGTTCCTTATACATAGAGCAATAATGTAAAAGCTGTTCTATATGCAAATATGATGTCTTTATTATTCAGGAGAAGAAGTAACTATGCTGTGTTGGTTGTTTTCCTAATCTTGTTTCAGTGCTGGAAATAGTACTTCCTTCTCTCGTTCAGCCAAAATAGGGCTCAGTTATTCATTTGCCAAGGTTTGTGGAAGAATGTAGACAATGTTAACGTGATAAGTTCTGTGTTCTGAGTTGTCGGATCTCTTGAAGACATTTCTGCAATAGTTTTCATCATTCATTGTTTACTAAAGCTGCAGCCAAAAATATTTTTTTCTTTTCTTACTTGAAACTGAGCCCTACAGCAAGTGAAGGGACCAGATTTTCTCCCTAAAAGATGTTAATGCATTTTCCTTGTATTTCTTCCCACCATATGGGAGTAAAGTTGGGGGTAAAGCCAGCCAGCTATATTCTTTTAATTACTTTCTATTCATAACTTTAGATTTTTTAAAACTGATTTCCAAAATAAGCTGTTTTCATTAACCAATTCTATATTTTCCCTGTGATTTAAATAGAAAGTGAACAGAGCCCTTTTCCATGTAAGACCTGCTGCTGTGTGATATGCTCCTTGCAAGGAGTTTCGTTACCTGTGAACTGACTTAATGTTGAGTAAATGCTCCGTTACAATCCAGAAAAGTCTATGTTACTAAGATACTTGTGTGAAAATCTTTATTCCATTTTAATTGAACTGTTAGGTGGTAAAACTAAGATCCTACTTGCCGGTCAAGACTAGTGGACTTATTTCAATGGGTAAATCTACTGTGGCAAATTAACATGCTGGAATTTATGTTTAATGAGTGTGTAGTCTCTCTCTTTCTAACACGTGTTCCCCATTTGGATTTTAAAGCTGTGTGCACAGAATATTTGTCTCCTCTACATGTTTTATTTTTTCTATTTTCAATTGCCTTTTTTGTTGCTAGATTTTATACACAGAACAGATCATTTTTCCTAACACACACTTGAACTGAATAATAGATCTAAAGAAAGCTTTTGTTCACATTGCCATTCACTTATGGTGGTTAGAGGGTGGGGGGAATGAGGGATTGGTTTCAGACTAAAACATTCCATCTTTTATTTAACATCAATATCAAAAGGAGAAGACAAACATCTATCTTTTTCATCTGTATTTAAATACCTTTTTGTAATGTTGTTTTCTAGGTATTGCACAATTTTACAGATCATATCTGTGGAATGAATGGTGAAACTAATCTGATGAAGTGAAAGTTTTCTGCAATATTGTAATTCATAGATTACTTTTCATAAGCAAATAAATCCCTAGGGAATAATCAGGACTTCAAATGCGTAATTAAATTTTTTTAAACAAACCATTGCATCAACAAGATTTGAATACCTCTTGTATTTCTCAGATGACAAGACATGGTAGTCAAAAAACTATGATTCATTCACTATCTTTAGAGGTATTTAAAGAGATTATAAAGGAAGTTCCTTTTTAACACCAAAACATATATATAGAATATTATGAAATTTGGAAAATTCAATTCCTGCTTGATCTTGAAAACATAATTCTGAAGACAACAGAGAAAACTTTGTGACCATAGAGCCAAAATTTGTAATCTTTCATGTTCCTTGGGCCTCCCTCCAAGTGATCTAAGTGTGAAATATGTGCAAGTGAGATTTTAGATGGGTTATTTTTTATTTTTCTCTGATTTTAAATTAAAAATTCCCAATTGTGATAAGAATGTAAAAATCTCAAAATAATGACACCAAAAAGAAATTAACCAGTGCCTTCTTGAATTGCGATAAAGCAACATCCCTTTCAAGTAATTTAACTAGATATACAATTAAGTGTTCATTGTTGAAGGAGGAAGAAGTGGGACTAATAGCAATGGCTTATATGCTTTGCAAGTGTTAGCTAGTTTAATCTTCATAACAATCTCATTGGAGGGGCACTATTTCCATCCCACACATGAGAATGTTGAGGCTCAGTTACGTTAAGTAACTTCCTCAAGGTTACACAGAAACGAAGATGGTGGTGAGCTGAGGAACTATCCAGACTTTAGCTTCCCTGTTATGGTAACCATTTCCATGGCTTTGGGTCTTTTAGATAACAGAGACAGATACTGAGATTTGCTGGGGTGGGGGCCGTGTTACATCGGTGAAGAAGAAAGCTCACTGGATTCAAACTCAAAAATATTTCATTCAAGACATGGTGACTAGGTGACTTTAGACTTCTAAATTAGTCTCTTGACTTCTTTGATCCTCAAATTAGGATGTCAGGCCAGCTGACCACTAAGGTCCCTTTAACAACATTGCATCATGGGTGTATGAAAGGAAGAACGAATTCCATTCTACAACCTCCATAGTATAGGCCTGAGTCTCAAATAGAATCTACATGTATTACACTGCAGATTTAAAAACAGCCTCCCTGTTGAGGCTGCTGATCTGATACTCCCCATTAAGTAAATGCTGGACCTCTTCTTTAGGGCCCAAAGCTTTATTAACACCTGCCAGAAGAACAGCTCTGAGTCTCCACATAGTAAACAAGGATGATTTCCCCCACAAAATATCCGTGCTTCCAAATCACCTCGCTACCCAATTGGTACATCCCATCTGTGATTGATTTCAGATTGCCTGTACTGCAGTTCTGTTGAAAGCCATATAATGGTAAATACACCAATGACAGCTTGCAAATAACTATAATAAAAAAAAACACATGATTCTGTAGAAATCCACTAGTGAAATGCTGACTGATCATAATGATGGTGTAGGCATAAAGCACCTCTTTTTTTTAAGATTTTATTTATTTTTAGAGAGGGAAGGGAAGGAGAAAGAGAGGAAAAAAAAAACATCAATGTGCGGTTGCTGGGGACTGTGGCCTGCAACCCAGGCATGTACCCTGACAGGGAATTGAACCTGCGACACTTTGGTTCACAGCCCGTGCTCAATCCACTGAGCTACGCCAGCCAGGGCTGGCATAAAACACCTCTTATGTAGACCACATGACATTTAACATTCAGAATGTTATTCTTTTCTTATTGTTGTAAGTGATCAAAAAAGTGATTCTGCGTGGCATGTGTATAACAAATACTGGTTTTACTATGTCAAGCCATAAGCATCTTACCACTGTCCAGTGAGTGAAACATCTTGACACTGTAATCACTCCACTGAGACATCTTCAGGGCAGAAAAATAATATGAGCAACTGAATCAGATGAGTTAAAACAATAATTTTAGCCCTGTCAGGGTACATGCCTGAGTTGTAGGCCATGACCCCCAGCAACCGCACATTGATGTTTCTCTCTCTCTCTTTCTCCTTCCCTTCCCTCTCTAAAAATAAATAAATAAAATATTTTTAAAAACCAAAAATTTTAAAGAAATGATTTGTTATTCACAGGCATAATTAAATTTCCTCCCCTCCCCACCCAAAGGTTGACATGAGCAATGTTCCAGCAAGTAAGGTAGTTCCCATTGTCCTGGTGGAGAACTGGAGGTGATTGAAAGTTAAACATGGCTCCTTCTCAACATCTACTTTTTCCCCTTTCCCTTGTAAGACAATTCAGTAAGATAAAGCTCACTCTGCAGTAACCACTCCAATGCAGGTACCACATGAAAAATTTGACTCAAGGACCAAAGTTTCAGGATTGCCCTAAAAAATGTGTCAGGGTGACCTATAGAGCAGGACCAGGTAGACAACTTAAACTGAATCTGTTCCAGCTTTCCATATATGCCTCAGCTGTAAGGAATAATACAAGTACGTAACACTGCCTTCTCTCATAAGCATTACTTTGAAACTTACTAGAAGGGTTGAGACAATACACATGAAAAAAAAAAAACAGGTCACCAATCCACACTGGTGGGGATATTTATAGAGGGTTGATATGAGGCTCAGCTGGATGTATATGTAAAATGCCCAGCACTATATATAGCACATAATAGATGCTCACCAAATGGTAATTATTACTATTAATGGTAGCATTAATCATATAACCACTGGTAGCATTTGGTCTCTTGGAGCTGCAACAGCTCCAAAATCTTTTTTCCCAAAATTCACACCAATGTATAAGTAAGTCCCTTCTATACCATCCTTGCAAGTGATCATCCAGTTACTACTTGAATCCTCCCAACTATGAGATAGGTGACCAGTCAATAAGAAAATGCTAGAACATTTTCCTGGTAGCAGTTTGAAATCTGCCTCCTTGTAATATATCTACCCATTAAATCCACATAAAATCAGATCAATACTTCTGTCACAAACTTGTGCTATTAGTGTTATTTTATGTTAAAAATGGAATAAGGGATGTGGAAAGACCAACTTCTATTTGTTAAGAATATAAGACCATGAAAAATAACCCATTAAGGCAGAATTATGACTAAAATAAAAATTTATAAAGGTAGCATAAACAGCACCAACTTTAAAAAAATAATAAATCTGTTAGCACCTAAACATTCATGGATTTATTATATTGATGAGCTAGCTAAACTCTCTGATGTTCATGTGGATTTTAATCCTGCACAACTCCTTGAGTGTAATTTGGCCTTCTGAAAGGTAAGACTGTCTGAAGTTCTATATTTTGTTCTTATTCGACTATGACAACTAGACTAAGCTGTCTGCTAAGGAGCCAGATTCTTTAGAAACATGGATGTGCTCCTAACGCAATGTTGCTACAGTGTGCTGTCAGCTGACCTTGGCTAAAACATCCTTCTCTGGTGCAATGCCAAGAAGTTGGAAGGAAATGTCAGTTTGTGAATTCTGGTTGTGGCTTTATGAGTAAATGTTTCATTTAGGTAGAAAGAGAAGTTGTTCTCTCAAACCAATATGATCACTTAATTAGGGCTTCCAGAACTATTTTTAAGTCAAGTTCTTCTCAAACCAATTTAATCCCAAGCCCTTGTAAATTGTAATATGCCTCATTACCAGCATAGAATACTGTCAGGCCATGGAGAAGGCTTCAAGGCCCTCTACACAATCCCACCATCCATTAGCACTATCAATAGTGCCAGCAATTTCTTTAAGAATAACTTCCCTTCATAAAAATAAACACCTGTCTGCCTGTCTGTCTTTCTCTTTGCTCTGTTTTCTTCTCATTCTTAACCTTTATGCAGCAGCAAAGGTGACCCCTGCCACTGCATGTTCACAAACTCCCTTCTGCCTTGAACCACAAGTGGAGAAAAGCCCAGCATCCATATCAACCTTCAAAAATGCCAGTTTTCTTGCCCACTACTGGGCCCACCCCTATAATGGTGGAGGCAGTGCACGTTATTTGCAGCCTCACTACACGGGGGTCAAATAATTCCCTAAAAGAAAATGAGTATGTGTTAGAGAATAGAGGAAGGGGTACTGGACAGGCAGAACAACAGACGTTTCCATGTTAGGAAACGCATACCAAGGGATGCATTAGGGAACACAGATTTTAGCTAAAGGATAAAAAGTGCCCCACTTATGGAGACTAGCATTCCTGGTGTTGCTGAGAAGGTAAAGGAGTAGAAATTTACTTTGCAGTTTTTCTATGAATCCCCCAGTTATCTCATAACAATTTAAAAGAAAAAACATTTCTGATTTTCACTCTATGAGAGCTGCAGGAATATTTGGTTTCAGCAAGAGACAATAGGTTCCCCTAGCAGCAACTGATACGGCAATGAGAGAAAAGAGTTAATAAGAAACAGAAACTAGTTTAAAAGAAGAGAGGAGTGATAATATATGGGGAAAGGAGATTAGGAATTAGAACATCTAATTTAAACGACTATCACTATTTATTAGATACTAATGAATTTCTCTGTGTTTATCTTAAGGACCTTGACTAACACAGATTCAAGTGCCCTACTTACTGCTTATTTTGGACTAAATTCATTTAAGGGGCATGTGAAGAGTAAAAGGGGTGGGTGCTCCTTACCCTTTAGGTTTTTTACACATCACAACATTTGAGAAAATTACTCCTCCTTGCACCATGCAGTAAGAGCTCTTGTCATAGAGATAATGGCAGGAAGCATCACTCACCATCTAGCTGCAACCTCCCCTACCATCTACACCACTGTGGTGACGACCACATCTACATACCCACAGCACACCCTCAGATTAGGTCTGTCCAAACTCACCAGCCTCCCCCGTTGGAGTCATCAAAGCTCAACCCTTCTATTTGCTGCATTAAAAACCCAGCAGTTTGTGAGGCAGCTGCAAACCCTGACACTTAGCTCCTTCCTTGGCTGAGCAAACACAACAGGCTGTCCTATGCTGCCCTTGAACATGACAGAAGTATCATTTTGGAACAATGAACAGTGTCTGTATCTAACCAAAAACATTCAGCTTCTGTAGCTAACATCTAGCAATATTGAGAAGAAAGCACGGAGTTCATACCAGGAACTCTTACTATGTCAAAAACATCCCTTTCCAACAGTGGTGACAGAAACAGAATTTGGTGCCAATTATACACGTAAGTCCCTCTCTGGAAAGGCATAAACAGCTGGGAAATTTCAGCTTTCCTAGAAAAGAGAGGGCTCTAAATACAGCTCAGGTGTCTGCCAGTGGGCATCCCAGGGTCCAGGTCCAGCGCCCCCAGTTGAGGCCACTTACAACAAAGAGGTTTTGCACTAGTACAACAGAAAGGCTTTCCACCTCTCTGTTTCTTTAAAAATGCCACACTATCTAGCTGAATAAACAAAACTCTTTGAATACTAACAACTCTTAAGTTAGTCTGGCAAACAGCCAAGATGTTTGGCCTCTTGGTATACTTGAGAAGCCACAGGTCCAAATCATCCGGGAGTAAAAATCAGCAACTGTCTCCACTTTTAGGAATGAAGTATTTAATAGTTGAGGAGCTGCATAAACTGCCAGCATTTACCACTAAACTCAATTCAGAAAAAAATCATGGAGAACTGGGATGAAGAGACCCTTCACAAGACCAGGTAGAAAGCCAGCAGTTTACCATGGGTATCAATGTAGCTGGTGATCCCAAAACAGCAGCCACTGGGAAAACTGCAAGCCATCTTCACAGGGTCATTCCCCACATTGTCACTTCTGTTTTGTGTAAAGAAGTAAGCCAAACCCAGCCCAGTCTGGAAATTGCAGGCATCAAAGCCTGCTAAAATAAGGAGACTTTCATTCCACAACAGACTGTAGAGCAGTCTAAAGTTCTTCCTTTATTTAAGAAGACTTACCCTTCCAGAACTAGTAATAATTCGCATCTGCAAATGACTTGGGCCATGAAGTAAACTTGCCCTTAAGTGCCTTTGGCACTGTCATCCCCACACCTCTCATATTTCAGCCATCTAAACATTGACCATCCCCAATGTCCCAAATTCTTTCACACCTCTGTGCTTTTGAGGTTATTGTCTTATTGTTTCCTCTATCTGAGACTCCCCTCTCTGACCTTCCTTCTCTCTACCTAGCTAACTCATACTCATCCTTTGAGATTCAGCTTGAATTTCATCTACACTAGGGGATCATTCCTGAGCTCTGCAGGCCTAGGCTAGGTGCCTTTTTTATATGTTTTAATAACACCCCATACACCCCTCTATAGAAACACTTATCACCCCACATTATAGTCATGGCTTGTTTCTCTGGTACTCCTACAAGATTCATGACATGGATTTATTTTATTCATCTTTGTTTTACTTTGTTGTTATACTCTCATTACCTAGTCCATTGCAATTCTTGGCCAATACAAGGAACTCAATAAATGTGTTTTTAATTATTAATAAAAAGCAGGCAATTAAGTAGATTTCTCTGTATTATGACCTGAACATCTTCCCAAACAACAAAAATACCTGCAAAGCCACCATTAAGAATCTCTTCCCTTTAGTGCAGATTCTTATTGCCTGACAATTAAGTTGCAGATGGCCCTGGACAATGCTTTACTCAGTCATTAATTCCTTGGCACACCAATGTACCCTGGAACCATACATCACCCCAGTAACCTAGGAGCAGGGCTGCAAGAGAACATGAAAGGTAAGTGCTGATAGGAGACAGTTGGAATCTTAAACTTATAAAATGAAATAATGCCCAAGAAGGAGAGGGTAGTCTACATACGTGATTAGCACACAGATTTGAAATCAGCCAGACATGAGTGTGAATCCTGGTTCTGCTCCTCAATAGTGTGAGACTTGAGGAATATACTTAGCTTCCTTGTAGATCCATTTCTTCATCTGGAAATGGGAATAATAATATCTAATTCATATGACTGAATAAGACATAAAATGCTTAGCAAAATGTTTAGTGCATAATAAACATTCAAAAAATATGTCACTTGTTTTATGATGATTGATAATAAAAGACAAAGACTATTATTATTTTGGGGGCTGGGCACTGAGAGTTTGGAGGCAAAGGTAGAAAGGTTGATACAGTGTGGACTATAAAAGATTCTTAAAATGAGCTTCATCTCTCCTATAATTTTTCCTAGGACTGGCCCCAGCCTTAGCACTGGCACTAAAATCTCATAACTGAGGTTAGTTCTCGGGAGGTTTAAAAGCATCCCTGTCAATGTAGGAATGTGGATAGGGAGTCAAGAGTTTCACTTGAGGTGTTACATCACATGCTCCCCAGTTTCTTCAGAAAAAAAGCTCAGAAGAGAATTCCTATTTGCTCCAAGTAGGGGAAAATGAGATTTGGTTCCTATATCAAACCATATCTAGCCAATGCATAAAATCCCAGAAACCTTTTTAAAAATAGGGACATAAGAGGCTGAACAAACAAGCATTTGAGTTAAGGGCACCAGAGAGCCACCCATAAAGAAAATGAGGGTTACAGGGAGAGACGCAGCAAAGGGGAGAAGTGGAATGTATAAACTTGAACCAGAGTCATTAACACCAAGGCTACACTCAGGAGGGCCACAGAGTGGACCCAAGTTCCTGTTTCCTCCCAGGAAAGAAGAAACATTGAGCTCTGCTTAACCACATACCTTATCCACGTATGTTGACATTTTTACACAAGGGGTTATAGGGACTTATTTTGAGACTAAGGGCATAAACATGAGCTACCAACTCAAAGAAAGAAAATGCAGTTCATCCCCTACTTTCTGTCTCCAATTTTCAGCAAACTGGGAAAAGTAAGAAGAAAGTGACCTAATATATAGCTAAATATCATCACACTGGACACATTTTTATTCTCCCTAAAAGGAAAGGATGGCTATAGGTGGAATACTTCCTGCCCTCACAAAAATCATTTGGATACTCAGGAGGCCTGAAATGGTGGGAAAAGGTCTACAGAATTTAAAAAGTTTATATACACAAAAAAACAAACACACACGCCTCTGGAGAAAATAGCTTATTCAATTTTCCATCAGGCAAGGATGTCTGCTTCCAAATGAGTCACTATCATGTAGTGATTCTATTCTAGCCATTTGAAAGGGAGAAAGGTGAGAGAAGGTAAGGTGGGAGAAGGTAAGTTCCATAAACTGTCCCTTCTCACAAATAAGTCATAACCTGATTTCTATCACAATTAAAATAAAATCAGCAAATTCTGGCACTCAGAGAAAAGGATCAGGAGGGTAATGTTTTTCTGCCTAAAACAAAATCATTAATACACCCAGACAGACATCAGTATAATTGACTGGAAATTAGTTAAAATGGCAGAAAGCTGAGAAAACACAACACAGAGGGTGTTCTGCCATAATCTGGGATCGTTTCCCCAGCACCACTCACCATATGCTTAAAGAGGTGGGAAAGCAAATTGCCAACCACAGCAGAACATGGCAAGCCCCTTCTGCTCTCTATGCACAGGGGCTGCTCCTCAGGCTGTTCACCCGAGCTCTGGCTGTGACTGTCCCTGGGGATGTTATGAGGGCTTGGCTCACCTATATGTTACATTGCCAGCTTTTTTCCCACACAGATAAAATATGCCGCAAATCATATAATAAAATATGTCATAATTTGCCACATATAAAACCTCTCTTGCAACATTTTCAAAATCTCCGTGTCTCCCTGATAGATAACAGAGGAAAGTAAGTTTTTTAACATCTTGGCAAAGAATGTTTGTATTATCTGTATTCAGAGGTGGCTCTGTTTCAGGGACCTTTCATGACATAACATATAGTCCTGTTTGGGGACTGCTTTCCCTTGAGCATAAAAGGTGGAAGAGAAAAACAAAAAACCTCAAGAACATTGGCCTTAAGCCTTTAGGATGTCCACTGAACAAATGTGAATTATTACTGCCTGCAACTTCATTCTATACAGTTAGGTTGGGTGACAGGTGATGCAGGAATAAATGGACCGAGAAAAATGACCAGGTGTCGTTAGCTGAGCCTCCAAAAATTCACCTGCAAAGCAAGCCCGGCCTTGAAAAATGGGATTTGGTGTCATCCATGCCTATGTCCAATCACTGTGTTAAATGTCTGTCCAATTATCAGCAAACAAATAAAGATTACAGAAAAGAACATCATATATCATGATTAGACATTTGACAGGCTTCTCCAATATAATAGAGACACGTATAACGTGAGGAAAGATATGATGCATTCTCTAAAATCACTTTTCTGGAAAGGACCTATATCACTCAATATAGGCATGCAAATGTATTTTGAAAGGGACAGTGTGATGTGGCAGTAGGAGCACTGGACGTAAATCCAGGAGACCTATTTCTTACCTCAGCTCTGCCGCTTTAAGGGAGAAGCCACCTCATCTCTCTCTGTGTCCTGATTTTCCCCCTTATAAGATGCTTGTGAAAATATTTTTCCTCCCTGCTTCAGATAGTTATTATGAAGATCAAATGGGATAATGTAAATGAAAATTTTTCATATACTTTCCATAGCCTTTTCTCCATTTTCCCAAGGAATTGCATCCATGCTCAGGGCTTTTAAGATCTTCAAATATCAATAAATATTCCAAATGTTGTATACCTACTTATGAACTCTTTCCTAAGTCTCAGAGCTCTTTCTTCACCTGTTTCTGGATATCTCCACCTGGGTAGCCTTCAGCCACTTGCAACTCAGTGTGTCCAGTTGAAACTGTCCTCTTCCTAAAGCCCCACAAACAATCCTCCCTGCCATTCATCCTACACCTCTTGGTCTCTGTGCATGCACCCAACCACATCCATCACCACAGTACACTGACCCTAGGCCCTAAGCGTCTGTCAGGCCAGCTCCTTCTTTTTTCTCCACACTGTCACTCTCCTAATAGCTGTAGCCTCAGAACTAGTCTTCCTATCTCCAGTCTCTCCACTGTCCTTTACCCCAATCCATTTTTATACCAAAAGAAATTTTGAAAATGGATATCTGATCATATCATACCTTGAGTAGAACTATCCAATGACTTCCCATTGCCTTTGTGATAAAGCTTAAATACCTGAACTCGACATACCACTACTTGGTGAACTTACCCCAGACTGCATTTCCAGCCTCATCTCCCTCCTCCCATATCCCACTCCTCAACACATTCTGTTCTAGCCATCCTGGACTATTCCTTCAAACCCACCAGACTTTCTCAAGCCTCCATACTTTTTAGTTCCTGCTCACTTCCTAGCTTGCCTCCTAGTGTCAGTAGAGGAATTGATAAGAGCATAGACTCTGGAGCCCAAAAGCCTGTGTTCGAATCCCATCTTAGGCTTGACTTGATCTGGGTTTAGCCATAAGCAGACTGATGAGGATTCAAGTGCCAGCAGTTTATCTGGAGATTTACAATGTACCAGTGGAGAGTTGGGAGAAGTGAGAAGGAAAAGGTAAGTCTCTACAGTAAAATAAATGTTATCAATCCAGCTATCTGTCTGGATGGCTGACATTTTACTACACAAGGAAACTCTGAGAAATAGTGAAGAACTCTTGCTTCAGAATCATCTCACCTAAGAGTTATCCACCTGAGGAATAAGGTTCCTGGGTTATTAACACATAGCTTTTTCCCAGCTTTATTGAGATATAATTAACATATAACATTATGCAAGTTTAAGATGTATAGCATGATAATTCGATACATGTGTATACTGTGACATGATAACCAAAGTAGGGTTAGTCAATACTTCCATCACCTTGCATAATTAGCATTTGTGTGTGTGATGAATATATTTGCCATAAACTCACTTAGTAACTGCCAAGTATGTTATATAGCACTATTAACTATAGTCAACATACTGCACATTAGATCCCCATAACTTATTCATTTTATAACAGGAAGTTCATAGCCTTTGACCAATGTTTCCCCATTTCCTTTCCCAACCCCCAACCCCTGGCAAATACCATTCTGCTCTCTGTTTCTATGATTTCAGCTTTTCTTAGGTTCCACATATAAGTGATGTCATACAGTTTGTACCTCTTATTCTCCTTCACCTTTTTCTACTCATTCTCCTCCCCTCTCCAACCATTAGTTTATTCTCCATATCCCAGAAAAAATATATAAGCAGTAATCTCTTTGACATTGGTTTTAGCAATTACTTTGGATATGTCTCCCTGGAGCAAGGGCAACAAAAGCATAAATAAATAAATAAACAAACAAACAAATAACCAAATAAATCCAAAAAAGTTACTCTTTAAACACATAACTTTCAAAATGTGACTCTTTAAAAACTATTCATGCCTTATGTCAACTGCAAGTGAAAAGTAAAAACATTATCTTTTTTTAAAAAAGAATGTTTTTTAAATGTTTTTTAAATAATGTTTTTTAATAAAAACATTATTTAAAACATTAAAAAAACTATCCATGCCTTAAAAGGTTCAATGGACAACAGACTTTTAAAACACTTTGAAATTGTTTGAGAGTCTATATTTGTCAAACTTTGGAACTACAAACAGAATAAAGGAATGCATAAAAGTAAACATCCATAGGGAAAAAATTCAAGTGGTTCAGTGTTGTGTATAAAAATATCATTGAGATTTACTTTGAAATGGGCAAAACATCAAAGAAATAAGGGAGCACTCAATTGCAGCCCAACAGGGAGCCCCAGAACACCAAGTGACAGGATAATCATTCATATTTAGTGTTTCCTGGGATGCTGGAATGTCACTTGAAGCCATGTGACTTGATCATGATGCATTGATCGGGACCAGTTTGTACAGTGTGAAATGGCAGTTGTTATTATTTTTAAAAAGATACAATTTTCATATGAGACACCACCTTCAAATTGGAATCTTACTATGGAAAAAATGAAACTATAGGGAACTAACTCCCCATCAATTAAATGACAGGGAATAAAAAGCCAATGGCACAGAGAGAAACTAAGAAATAGCCCAATTACTAGGTGATGCTGGAGGTTAAGCTGTGAGTTTACCCCCTGATTTTTTTTCCTTTCTTTGTCACTGATTCCACTGGAAGTAATAATAATAATAATAATAATAATAATAATGCTGTATCTGTGAATTATAGGGTATTAAATAAGGAACTGATTAAACTAGTTTCTGGTACTTTTAGAAAAAAGTAATTAAAATAACAGCTGATTTAATAAGCATAGAAAAGTTATTTAAAAACAAAGATATCTGGAGAGCTCAGTTCTGTCAAAGCACTGGGAGAACACAGTTTCTAGACAGTCATGACAACTGTAGCCAACTATCAGTCATCTGGGTTTGCTAGCACTACGGGAGTCAAAATTCAGCTCTGTGGAAAAGCATAAAATCATTCAGCTTTCCACTCACCACCTAATAGAAAGCTGGAAGGATTCTCCTAAGCAGAGCACAAAACCAAGAAGCCTTGGGGGAAAATACTGACAAATACAAAAATATCCGTAAAACAAAACAAAAATAAAGTTCACAAGGAAGAGTTCCAGCCAAGATGGTGGCCTAGGTAGAAGTGCTTTACTTCCTTGCACAACCAAAAGAAGGATGATAACTCATTTAAAAACAAAAAACAATCAGTACTGCAATAAAATCAAACCGCATGGAACTGTCGGAGTTGAAGAATCAAAAAGTTGAAGAACATACATTCATCCAGACTGGCAGGAGGGGCGGAGAGGGGTAGCCAGACGGAGAGGACATACTACAAGACAGTGGCTGATAAGGGCAGGTAAGGCACTAGCTGGTGAGGCAGCAGATGGTGGATAGGATTCCCTACATTCACGTGCAGATAAACTGGGATGAACAACTGGGGAGTGAGAAAAATTGTGCAACCCAGGGTTCCAGTGCAGGGAAATAAAGCCTCAAAACCTCTGACTGAAAACACCTGTGGGAGTTGAGCTAGCAGGAGAAACTCCCAGCCTCACAGGAGAGTCTGCTAGAGAGACCAGGCTCCTAGAATGTACACAAAACCACCCACCTGGGAATCAGCACCTGAAAGGACACAGTTCACTTGTGGGAAACAAGGTAAGTAACAGAAAGTGGGACAAGAGCCCACCAAGCTAGCAAGTGGCATTGTTCCCTCTCGGACTCCTCCCACACACACAGTGCCAAAAAACAGCAAAGTGGGTTGCCCCACCTTGAAAGATGCCTAAGTCTCTGCTCCTTACAACACAACAGTCACGCTGAGGCAAACAAATACAGCCCAAATGAAAGAACAGATCAAAGCTCCAGAAAAAGAACTAAGTGATGAAGAGAAAAACAACCTATCAGATACAGAGTCCAAAACACTGGTAATCAGAATGCTCACAGAAATTACTGAGTTTGGTTGCAGAACAGAGGAAGAAATGAAGGCTATTCAAAGTGAAATAAAGGAAAATAAACAGGGAACCAATAGTAAAGGGATGGAAACCAGGACTCAAATCAAAGATTTGGAGCAGAAGGAAGAAATAAACATTCAACCAGAACAGAATGAAGAAACAAGAATTCAAAAAAATGAAGAGAGTCTCAGGAACCTCTGGGACAACTTTAAACATTCCAACATCTGAATCATAGGGATGACAGAAGGACAAGAGGAAGAGCAAGAAACTAAAAACATATTTGAACAAATAATGAAAGGAAACTGGAAACTTCCCCAATCTGGCAAAGGAAATAGACTTCCAGGAAGTCCAGGACACTCAGAGTCCCAAAGAAGTTAGATCCGAGAAGAAACACACCAGGACACATCATAATTATTACCCAAGATTAAAGAGGAGAAATCTTAAAAGCAGCAAGAGAAAAGGAGACAGCTACCTACAAAAGAGTTCGCAGATAAAGTGCTTCCCAGATAAAGTAAAGTTAAAGGAGTTCATCATCACCAAGCCCTTATTATATGAAATGTTAAAGGAATTTATCTAAGAAAAAGAAGATAAAAATACTACAAACAGTAAAATGACAACAAACTCACAACTATCAAAAATAAAAAATAAGCAAACAACCAGAATATGGACAGAATCACAGTAAAGGAGATCACATGGACTATTATCAGTGGGGATGGGGAGGGGGAGAATGGGGCAATGTACAGGGAATAAGAAGCATAACTGGTAGAAACAGAATAGACAAGGGGAGGTTAAGAATAGTATAGGAAATGGAGAAGCCAAAGAACTTATATGTATAACCCATGGACATGAACTAAGAGTGAGGAAATGCTGGAGGGTGGAGGGTTACAGGGTGGAGGTTATAAAGGGCAGAAAAAACAGGAACAACTATAATAGCATAATCAATAAAATACACTGAAAAGTGCAAAAAATTTTTAATTCATAAGCAAGTGAAAGACATAGGTATAAAATTATAATTCATAAAATAGAACATGTCTAATAAATAAAATCCTCCTAAAAATTAATGAGAAAAATGCATGGCAACAGATAATGAGCAAAGAATAGGCATAGGCAATTTATAGAAAGAAAATTAAAATGGCCATAAATGTGTGAAAAGATATTTAATCACATTACTAACCAAGAAAAATCAAACTGAAACAACAATGATGTATTACTTTCCCCTTATCAAGCTGTAAAATATTAAAACTGTGATTCCCAATAGGAAGACTATGTAAAAATGAGTGTTCTTTATGTTTGTGTGAGTGCAAAGTAATATATCCTTTATGGAGAATAATTTAGGAGTGTCATCAAATGTCAAAATGTGAATTGCATTTGATTTAGCAATTCCACAGCTAAGGATATCTCTTAGGAATATAATTACATATAGACATATGAGTGAGCATTGTGTACTATAAATGTGATGTTCATAAGAAGAAATGGAAAATAAGAATCTATCATCAAGGAAAATAGTTAAATGTGTTACAGTACATTCATACCTTGGACACCCATATAGTCGTTTAAAAATTAAAGCAGACCTGTATGTACAGATGTAGAAATTTCTCCAAGACATAATTTTAAAAAGCAAATCCAATTTATAATACATATAAATAGGTATATGCACATATAAGTATCTTAAGGAAATCTACAAATAACATGGGAAAAATCTGAAATTATAAAACCCAACAGTTAATATGGTTTCTTCTAAGAAGAAGAGCTAGATGGAGGACAGAAAATTGGGGACTTTCACTTTTTACTCTTTATTTTTCGATATTACCTAAATCTTAAGTATACTTGGCCTTCAAAGATATGTATCCTATGATGGTTAGTATGACGTGTCCCCTTGGCTAGAGTTTAGTACTCAGCTATTTAATACCACACTAATCTAGTTTTTACTGTGAAGATATTTTGCAGATGTGGTTAACATCTTGATTGTTGAATTCACTTGATGTGGCAGGTGAGCCTCATCCAATCAGTTCAAGGTCTTCAAAGTAAAAATTAAAGAAGAGATTCTGTCTCGATACTACGGCATCAATTCTGGCCTCAGTTTCCAGCCTGCTCACCTGACCTACAGATTTCAGGCCTTCCAGCCCTCACATAAGCAGATTACTTAAGACAGACAGATGCTGATAGATGATAAATGATAGATAGATGATGATAGATGATAAATGAAAATAGATAGATGATAGATAGATAGATAGATAGATAGACAGACAGACAGACAGACAGACAGTCTCCTATTGGTTCTATTTCTCCTGGGAACCCTGACTGAAACATTTCTAATGTCTGGAACTTGTATTACCTTAACTAAAAAAGGATTATTTTGCGGGTATGATTAAATTAAGGGTCTTGAGATGAGATTATCTTGGATTATCCACATGGGCCCTGAACATCCTCAGAAGTGTCCTTATAAGGAAGCAGCAGAGGGAGTTTTGACATCTAGAGAGAAGACAGTGATGTGAGACAGAGGCCGAGATTGGGGTGATGTGGCTGCAAATCAAGGACTGCCAGCAGCCACCAGAAGCTGGAAGAAGCAATATTTTCTTTAATTTCCTGAGTTTCTGACCTTGAAGTCAATATTCAGGGAAGAAGTTTGGCCAAGAAAATGGAATAACCTCTGGGCATTTTTAGTGTTTATCAAAAGGAGACAGACTCAAAGCTTTTTTCTATTTCTATTGAAGGTTTGCAAGTTTTCTTTTATTATAAAAATTACCTTAGTGTGTTCAAGAAGCCAATGTCTCTCAAATGCCATGAAAGTTAATGTGAATTCTAGAAAGATGCAGTAAAATGTCCATCTAACCTCCACCTACACTAACCTTCCATTCCCTGTCTCTCTCTCAGCTCATATCTAGCATCACTTGGCTATTTCCCACCTGGATCTCACAGCCAGATAGTTAGTGTGCTCTCCCTTGCTTTCTGGGACCCATCTTCTCTAGGCTCTCTCCTGTACCTCATTACTGGTCCCCACTCTGGAAAAACTCCCAGTGTTAATCTCTTACCTGGACATCTGGATGCCTGGCTCAATATGAAATCATACTGTGTGAGCCTGGCCTATAGGGCTTAGCTGTTTCTCCTGACCTGTGCTCCTCTTTCACTGGTTTATCGTAGCAGGTAGCATGCACAGCAACTCTTCCGAATATGTTTTCCTCAGCTAGGCCATTAAACATTCACTCCATCTCCTTCACCCCATCTCCATTCTCTCAGCAAATAAATCTACTTCTTAGTTATACTCTGCAGATCAGTGGGATCTAACAAGTTCTTTAACTTCCTTTTACTTTGCCTTAAAAGGCATGGTTGACCAAGGCTCTATTCCTTTCATCATTTTGTTTTCACTCTCCTCTCATACATCCATTAACCATCCTTTCTTCCAACACCAATATCTTCCTCTACACTTACTATTTTATTTGACCTATAACAATCTCAAGTGTTTCCTGTTCCTCCAACACCTTTCCTTCTTCATTTATTAAAAGTGTCAAAATTTATTGCCTCTATTTTTTAATTACAGTTTACTTTCAATAATATTTTGTATTAGTTTCAAGTGAACGGCATAGTGCTTAGACAACAATACACTTTCCAGAGCATTCCCTCTGATTTTTCTAGGACCCACCAGGCACCAGACATAGTTATCACATTATTGACTATATTCCCTGTGCTGTGTTTTACATGCCTGTGACTATGTTGTAAATATCAATTTGTACTTCATAATTTCTTCACCTCTTTCATGAAGCCTCCACCCCTTCTTCCCTTTGGCAACCACCAGTGTACTTTCTGTTTCAATTTTGTTCTTCAGATTCCACATAAAAGTGAAATCATATGGTATTTGTCTTTCTCTAACTGACTTGCTTCAGTTAGCCTAATACCCTCTTGGTCTATCCAAAACACAAATTCGAAAGAATATACACACCCCTATGTTCACTGCAGCATCATTTACAATCACCAAGATATGGAATCAACCCAAGTGGCCATCCATAGATGAGTGAATAATAAAGTTGTGGTGTATTAGTATATTTTTCTTACTTTCCTATGCATTACCCGGGACTCTTGGTCATGAGATGTCTTGTTTGTATCATGACAGAAAAATCATAGTTCTCTCTTTTATGTAATTAATTCTTATGTAATTAATCCTGTCATTAATCAGGACCTTCCCCATAATTCTCCCTTTTTCCATATCTTTGCTCCTTCGTGATCTTGGTCAGATGCTTGAGAAAATAAAGCAATTATTTAATTTCTTTTAAAAAGTTGTAAAATATATATACATATACATATACACATGCATTTATACACAAACAAACACATGAAATACACATGAAATAAAATGTTAGCTGTCCATAACAAAAGAATGAAATTTTACCATTTGTGACAGCATGGATGGACCTAGAGGATATTACTGCCTCTATTTTTAACAACAAATATTTATTGAATGTTTTGCAGGGGCCCAGTACTGTGCTGAGTGTTTATACGCATTATCACATTTATTCCTCCTGAGGCAAGAACTGTCATTAGTTCATCTGTACAACGGGAAACTATCTGTCTTGGAAAGTTTAAGTAACTCATCAGAAACACAGAGCCAGTAAGTAGAGAATGCAGATTTAGGCTCAGACTGATTAACCACAGATGCCTGAGCTCAACCACTGAGCTACAGTGCCTCCTCCCCTACCTGCCCTTTCCCCTTCCCAACCTCGGTGGTCTGACCCTGCTCTGCATACTCTTTCTGAAACTGCTCCTTGAGGCCATTAATGAAGTGTTGATTCCAAAATCCAGTGGCTCTTTCCAGGTTCTACCCAAAATGGCCATTTGATTCTGTCCTGACCTTAGGGACCCTGCACTCCACATTTCTTCCTTCTTTTCTGATTTCTCTTACTCTGCCTCTGCTGGAGTCCTCTTCCACTCAGGCCTGCTCTTGATTTTCTTTTTCAGTCTTTACACTCTTCTTACCTTTTGCTGGAAGCAATTCCCAAAGATTAAAAATCCATCCTATTTATAGGACACCTTCAGTAATTCAACAACAGTTTGTTGAGGCTTTCCTCTTCTGGTCCTGAAATTTTTATTTGGACAAATGTGAAAGCTATTTCAAGATGTGACTATGGTATGCCAGCTGCCACCTAGAGAAGGTGCTCTATGCAATGCGCTGTGACAGCCTTGATGGTCCTGGAAAGAGGGCGCAGGAAACACAGGCTCTGGGAAGGCTACTTGCTTTTACACTTTCAGCTGCAGAAGGCACCCTCTGAAACCTCTTTATTTGTAAAGTGGAAGTAAGACCATCACCCACTTCAGCAGCACGGAGGAAGTGTAGAGTATAATTTATAAATAGAAAATATGTAAATCATAAAGGAGATAAGTAAAGGTCCAATAATTGATGTTCAAGCAGCAGGACCAAGTGAAATGCACCTGTTTAGGCTAATTAGCCTTTGTTTCTAAGGTTATGTGTACAGTGTACACTACTTTCTATCTGGCTCCCCTTTCCAATTGCATTTCTGTTGACTGTGGTGGGTATTTTGTGTGTTCTCTCAGCTTAAGCAAGCCTAGTTGAAATTATGTTTAATGTTTCAGATAACAGCCAATGAACTGACTTCAATAAATTGCACTGAGCCAAACTGTAATGAAGTGATATTTACTTACTAAGTTAATGAACAGTTTTATCTACCTAGTTTTTCTTGAGGAGCTTAATTCTCCTCTGGTTCAGGAGAAAACAAAATATACTCTTCTGTGGCACAGACAGGAACAGAATTCCCTGCTCATTATCCAAAAATATTCTTGAAAGTATCTAAGCCTTTTGTTCCCTGGAGCACCCCTCATCTGCCACTGGGATTTTTGCAGATGTGGGGTTGCTGTTGGCCACAGAAAGGGAACTTAGGTACACGCATTCAAGCTTTACCTGACCCATCCTTCCCAGCTTTGGCAATGACCCCTCTGTTATCAAAATGTGTTTATTAACTTTACCTTTGTGTATTTAACAACCTTAATTTGCACAAAAGGAATTACAAAAACCAACACGGCCACCAATACTCCTGTTTTTTCACTATGGCTGTAAAAACCATGGGTGGAGCAGTCCATGATTAGGTAATTTTCCCACACACACCCTGAAACTGGAAATCAGAAAATTAAGGCCACCTTCTGAATGTTAATCTAATTAAATCAACACATAATGTGAAGAGACAAGGTATCTTTGTCCTCATAGTAAGACTTGCTCTTCTAAAAACAACTTTTTCTTGGTAGTAAGAATACACCTAAACAAAGAATGGACTTATAGAAGTCAGTGGCCAGCAGAAAACTGCTGGGTCTGGAAGGCAAACTTTAGGAGCACCTGTCCAATGCTATCCAGGAGAATGAAATTTGCTCAGGCAGAACTCTGGACCTTGTAGAAATCTTTGCTATATGCTTAGGGTTTGAAAAAATTCAATTCCAATATGACCCAACTGAAATGAATTCTGCTCCTCAAGCAAATCTTTCATTGTTAATTTTATTTCCTAACTACCTCAAAAAAAAAAAATCAGAGTGTCTTGGATTGAGACATAAGATCATTCTATCCCTACAAAGGAATGATCCTTCATAGTATATTAATAAGTTAACATTCTTATTTATCCATTAGGTCTCCGCTAATGTGGGTTTTATCCATCTGAGGAGTTACTAGTGAAGGTTCAGTTTCTGTAACTGCAAGACTGAGATTCACAACCTGTGAGGCCTCTATGGTGGCCAGTCAGCAGCCCCTTCCTGGATCTCAAGGCATCTGTTTTTCTCTTTAAAACACTTACAATGGTCTCACTTATAAGAAACAATAATCAAGTTTTGTACGTGGCCATTACCTAATAAATGTAACAAAACCTATTGCTTTTACTTATACCAGCAATATCTAGTTATAAAATATAATGGAAAAAAGTCATTTCCCATTGGCAAAAAAGAAAAGCATATAACCCATATGAAGAAAATGCTAAAATTTAACCATAGGACATAAAAGATTTTATTAGAGAGGGACCATATTCCTGTATGAATATACTTGTTATTGTAAACAAGTCTCAAGTCTATTAATCTATACATTTAATGCAATTCACTTCAAACTCTCAAAAAATTTTGTTGTAATTCTGAACTTCTTCTGAAATAGTAAACTAAAAACCTACTCAAGAAAAAATTTAAAAGAAAAATGGTTCAGAGAGCCTGGGCATATCAGGTAGTAAAGACAGAGCAATTAACCAGCACTGTACCAGTGTCAGAAATACAAAGAAAAATAAGTGAAATGATACAAAGTCCAGAAACACATAAAATATTTGACACAAATAGGATTTCAAATAAATGGAAAAATAATGATGATGACAAATGGCATTAGAGTAACTATCAGTTTTAGGAAAGGTAATTCAGTTAAATCACTATTTCAAAACTTAAATCTAAATAAATGGATCCATGATTTAAATGAAAACAAATTCTGAAGAAAACACAGTCTTATTTTTTAATTTATTTTGTTGTGGTAAGAACACTTAACATGAGATCTACCCTCAACAAACCTTTAAGAAGTATAATTTGTTATCATTGGCTATAGGTCCAAGCTATACACCAGATCTCCAGCTTATCACCTCAATTAACTTGATGCCCACTGACTAATAACTCCCCACTCCCTCTGCTCCTTCGGGCCCCTAGCAACCACCATTTCACTCTTTGATTGCATGCCTTGGACCATTTCAGTTACCTTGTCTAAGTGGAATCATGCGATGTCAGGCTTTCTGTGACAGGCTCATTTCACTTAAAATAATGTTCTAAGGTTCATCCGTGTTGTTGTCTATCACAGAATTTCCTTCTTTTTTTAAGGCTGAATAGAATTCTGATGTATGTATATACCACATTTTATCTATTCATCTGTCAATAGACATTTAGGTTGTTTCTACATCTTGGCGCTTAGGAATAGTGCTGCAGGGAACTTGGGAGAGCTGTTTCTTCGACATCCTGATGACAGTGCTTTTTGGATAAGGAACTGTCAATGAATCATGTGATAGTACTATTTTTAATTTCTTGAGCAACCTCCACACTGTTTTCTGTGGACATGCACTATTTTGTATTTCCACCAACAGAATACAAGAGTTTCATTTTTTCCACATCCTCTCCAATACTGTTGTCTCTTGGGATTTTGGTATATACATATATGCCTGCCATCCTGATTGGTGTAAAGAGCCATCTCATAGTGGTTTTAATTTGCATTTCCCTGATAATTAGTGACATCGAGCACTTTTTTCACATGTCTATTAGTCATTTCTCAAAGCTTTCTAGTTTCATGTGATCCCACATGTTTATTTTTGCTTTTGTTGCCTGTGCTTTTGGTGTCACTTGCATTAAATCATTGCCATGACCAATGGCATGAAGCTTTTCTTCTGTTTTCTTCTAGCAGCTTTAAAGTTTCAGGTCTAATATTTGAGTCCTTAATCTGGTTTTATGTATAATGAAAAATAATGGTTCGATTTCATTCTTTTTCATGTAGATCACCAGTTTTTCCAACACCATTTGTTGAATAGACTATCGAGTCCCCACTGTGTATTCTTGGCACCCTTGAAGTAAGTTGGCCATATATACATGGATGTATTTCTGGGGTTTCTATCTGTTCTCTCAGTCTATATGCTATTTCAGTTAGCTTACTATATTGGAATATACTTTTTATTTATTTTTTATTAAAATTTTATTGTTGTTCTGTTACATTTGCCTAAACTTTCCCCCCTTTGCTCTCTTCCACCTGTGGAGAGAACCTCATTCTTCTTTCTCAGATTGCTTTGGCTATTCATGGTTCCATATGAATTGTAGAATTATTTTTTATATTTCTTTTTAAAAATCCATTGGGATTTTGATAAGGATTACATTGAATCTACAGATTGCTTTTGGTAGTATGGATATTTTGATAATATTAAGTCTTCCATTTCATAAACATAGTATGTCTTTCCATTTGTTTGTGTATTCTTTTATTTATTTCATCAATGTTCTTGTAGCTTCCAGTACACAAGTCCATCAGCTTCTTAGTTAAGTTTGTTCCTAAGGACTCTTTTTGGTCTATTGCAAATAAAATTGTTTTTGAAATTTCTTTTCAGATAGTTCATTGTTAATGTATAAGAATGCAACTGCATTTTGCATATTCATTTTGTATCCTACAACTGTACTGAATTTGTATTTTAGTTCTAACAGTTTTTTAGCACAGTCTTTAGGGTTTTCTATAAGGTCATGTCATCTGCAAACAGGGACAATTTTACTTCTTCCTTTCTGAGATGGATATATTTCTTTTCTTGCCAACTTACTCTGGCTAGGACTTCCAGTATTAAGTTGACTAGAAGTGGTGAGAGCGGGGATCCATGCCCTATTCCTGATCTTAGAGAAAAATCTTTCAGTTTTTTACCATTGAGTATAATGCTAACTGTGGGCTTTTTATATATGGACTTTATTTTGTTAAGGTACTTTTCTTCTATTTCTAATTTGTTAAAAAAAATTTGTCAGGAAAAGGTATTAAATTTTATCAAACATTTTTCTGCATCTATTGAGGTGATCATATAGTTTTTATTTGCATCCTTTAATCTGTTAATGTAGTATATCACATTGGTTTTTGTTTGTTGAACTATGCTTGCATCCCAGAGACAAATATCCCTTTTAATATGCTATAAGATTCAGTATGCTAGTATTTTATTGAGAAATTTTGCATCCATACTCATCAAAGATATTGACCTGTAGTTTTATTTTCTTGTGGTATCCTTCTCTGACCTTGGTATCGGGTTAATGCTGGACTCATAAAATAAATGTGGAAGTATTTCCTCTTATTCAATTTTTTGTAAGACTTTGAGAAATATTGGTGTTTATCTTTCATTAAGTGTTTGGTAGAATTTATCTGGTCTGAACTTTTCTTTATTTGGAGATTTTGGATTAGTGATTCATCTCCATACTATCTATTTTTTCATGATACAGTCTTAATAGATTATATGTCTCTAGGATTTTTTCCATTTCTTCTGAAATATCCATTTTTGCTAAATAACTATTCATATAGTGTTTTATGATCTTTTTTTTATTCTGTGGCAAAAGTGGTGATGTCTCTTCTTTCATTTCTGATTTTATTTGAGTCTTTTTTTAGGTAGTCTAAGAATGTCAATTTTGTTTTATTTTGTTTTGTTTTCAAAAACTCTTAGTTTTGTTGATTTCTTGTTTCTTCTATTTTTTAATTTTATTTATTTATGCTCTATTTTTTTTTATTTTCTTCCTTGTATTAACTCAGGTCTTAGCTCTTCTTCTCTTTCTAGATCTTTGAGGTATAAAATTAGGTTGTTGATTTGAGATTTCTCTTTTTTGTTTTGAAATTGTATATTGCTATGAATTTATTATTACTACTGCTTTTTTTTTATACCCTATAAATTTCATTTTCATTTGGATCAAATGAAAGTGCTATAATGTTGCTTTTTAGCATCCTTTCATTTTGCCTTGAAGGGCTCCCTTGAACATTTTTGTTAGGCAGGTCTAGTGGTAATGAACTCCTCAGCTTATGTTTCACTGGACAAATTTTGCTCACTCCTTCCTTAGACAGTAAATAACTACCCAAATGGAGCAATCATTAATAATATTGTTTAAACTTTTATAAGAATGAATACACCATAAACTTCTCAAGGAGCTTACTCCCTCTTTCATAACACAAGCAATTCTTCACTTTGTTTATCCTACATATCACATTTTAAAGTTTAAGTCCTCTTCCTCTTTCTCTGGTAACCTGGAATTCAACTGGTCATTGTTGTCATAAACACCCTTATTGAAGCTAAGGACCAAATCATGTCCTTAGACCTACTTGATAGTACCTCTCAAAAATAAAGCTTCAAGTTTAAATAAAAGAGGGACAATGAAAAAAGTTCCTTATTAACAACATGTAGAGATTAAATTTGTTTAAAATTCATTGTGCAACCAGTGACACTATGAGCAGGACACTATACTCCTAATTTTAGAGCTCTAAGTCAGAGCTTCAAAGTGTGTTCATGAGAAAAATATCTGTTCATGAATAAACTATGTAAACTGAATGGCAAAGGTAGGCACTAAATAGTACTTATTAATTATTATCAAAAATCATATTATTTCTATTAATTTTCTCCCTAAGAATAGCACCTTGAACAGTACCCTATACATACGAAGAATTTATTAAATATTTAAGGACAAAAGTTAGGGAAGGGAGGAAAATGCAGAAAAAGAGAACAAAAGTTGTTCTTGCTTTGGATATAAGCTTCCCAAGAAAAAAGTGCTATCAAACACTTCCCACGACCAACCCTCAGTCTTCAGCAGAAAGGGAAGATGACTATCAAATTTAGACTCTATGTACTAGAACACGAGTCTTACTGAGGGAGAAGTCATACTTTTGGATGGTTTTATATGCAGGAAAACTATTATATGCAGGAAAAATCATTCAATAGAATATCAGAAATAAAATTTGTGTCATTCAAAGGATAATTTGTCTTACTTTATTAGCTAAAGAAAAAATTAAGTATGAAAAATGAAAATGGTCGGACACACAAGTTGGTCCCTCTTCCAATATCATTTAAGTGTATTCTTAGCTGAGTTTATTCACAGTCTGAATTGCTAGGAATAGTTCAGTGAACTATGACAGAAAACAATTCAAGGGAAAAGATTCAAAAAGAGGTGAGACAAAGGCAATCACTTCAACCAAATTGTCTTAAATCTGCCATTCATAAATGCCAGCATTCTGTAAAATGGACCTCATTGAGAGCTTGTTCTTCTGCTTGCATTTTGAGTCCTGCCACCTAATTTATTAAGATACAGTCCAGGAGTTGGACAGTTCATGCTTAGGAACTCAAAAATATATTAAGCATAAGAAAAGCAGAATGGCTGTGTTCTTGATGCAGAACATGTTGCCATCTATTGTTTGTCAGAGGAACAGGGATATAAATTTAGAGCCTAAATGAAATAGATGAATTAGTATTTGAGTTGCATTTGACTCACAGACATTCCAGTAGGAACAGGGAAACAGGACAATCTATCAAGGTTAAAAGAAAGAAAAAGAATTTTAGGGGGTTTTTAATGATTTATAACCATAGACATTTCCAACAGATTTCATTTAAAATGAGAGATTTAAGGCTAGAGCTCCTCAAGGCATTTGACCATAACAGTGGTTTTAAGGTCAAGGCTTTACCAGCTCTAGGTAATGAGCTATCTTCAATTCATTACGTAGGTGGAAATAGCTTTTGAGTGTACACTGAAAACCAGAGAAATTGAATTCTCCTTTACAGTTCATAAAAAACTTCCAATATACTTCAAGAAAATCCCCAAAAGATCTAGAAACTATTTTAAGACTATAAACTCCATGAGAACAGAGGTTTATATACCTTTGTCATCCACTGTATCAGTAGTGCATAGAACCATGGCTAGAACAGGGGAGATCTTCAGTAAATAATGTTTAATTGATTTTATAAAATGTGGTATTATATAGCAAGGAGTAAAACTAGATCCCCCTTGGGCCCATAAGGAAAAAGAAGGAATGTGCAGAGGGAGAAAGACAGGAAAAGGGGAAGAGGAAAAGGAGGAAGGAAGAAGAAGGAAAGAAAGAAGAGGGTTGGGAGGAAGGACAAACTCTCTCAGTGAATAAAAGAAATAACAAGTTAAATACTGTGCAGTCCCTAAAAATACCACCACATTACTGTATCGACTTAGGCAGCCCTTAAGGAATTAACTACCCCAGTCGTCATTGCTACTCACAGTGTCTGAAAGCTGGGATCTAAAAGGTTTACAATTATGGAATAAATGGCTACCCAGTAGGAAAACAAAAGCTGCACATAGATTGCTTTTCACTGTAGCACTTTCACATAAGTTTTTCAAATTTTTAAATACATCATGGAAAAATTAAAATAGCTTAACTTTAATTACAATTAAAGTGGTTTATCTGGTAGAACCAGTTACATTTAGTTAATCTGAAGAGAAAGTTGAAGGAGATTTTCATGCCATCCTATGAAGAGCTTCTGTTTACAGCACTATTTGTCCTCCATCTGTAACTTCTGGGTGCCCATTCTTCTCGTAGTCAGTGATGACCATCCGCAAAAGGTGACACTCTTAGAAAATAAATTTTGCACTTGTATAAGTATAGTGGAATATTCATCTTAAAAGTAAAGTTTTCCTTTAAATGCTAAAATCCTGCAATCAGCTTCTTTGTGCTAGAATGAGAAGCTACCTTCCAACTATTTTCTTTCTAGAGGTGCTTTCTGGTTATTGATAATTATAAGAATCAATTGAAAACATAACTTAAAAAGTACATTTGTCTTTCCAGCACCAAGTTTTTTTATTAAACACTAATAGTCAATTGCCACCTTGTCCTGTTATCCCAAGTGTCCCCAGAGCCTGCTGCCATGGTAGTTGGGCCAAAGAACTGATGGATTCCTGTCAAGGCCAAAGGTGCATATTGGCCCAACAAATGCAATCTGTTGTTGGGCTGAATCCATTTCTTGCTTTTACCTTGGCTACCGGAAATAATGACCTGCCACACTGAGTCTTTTCTCTGTTTTTCCAGAACCCACTTTATCTTCACAGGTGAGAAACATCTATCCATGAGAAAGAACCTCAGGACATTTAAGAGGAACTTGAATAGAAACATATCACCTGCAGAGAGAGAGAGAGAGCCAGGAAGACAAACAATGCTTAGGTTTTGTGCCTAATAGATCTGAAGGCAAAAACAGAGGGCTGGCCTTGGTGATATTTTTCAGAAGCCCTGTGAAAGGGCTGTACTTCTCCCCACTGGCACCCTACCCCCTAAAAAAAGCTTCTTCTGGTCACTTGACAATAATTAAATTAATTTGACAGAGGAAAAGTAATGAAAGAAAACAAACATTTAGTATATGTATTCTGTGATAGGTGGACACTATCACATCAAGTCTTACAACAAATGAAGTAAATATTACTGTCTTCATCTCACAGCACAGAAAACAGAGACCCAGGAGGGACAGAATACTTTCCCAGGCTCACATTACTGGTAGGCATAAAGTCACATCTTAATATTTATTCCATCCTACACTATAGGGCAAGGTATTATGATAAATCCATGCTACGGAAAAAAATGACTAATACATCATTTTTCCCTAAGATTGGGTCACAATAGAAAAAAAAGGAATAACACGCGGTGGCTATAAAGTAGACTGTAGCTAGCTCTCGGAATAGAAGGGACCCTTGGAGCATTATGACAGCCTTAACCTGTATCCCACGTTTGCCCTGAACATGCCTGTAGCCTTGAATATAGATATAAGTGAAATTATGTTAAAAGAGTTTGTTCTGTTGCCAAGTGGCATGAATATATGAAGATTACCTGTAAGTCATAGCCAAGGACCATAATGAAACAGATAAATTCTAGAGTCAAGGTTTCATTTGCTTCAAGAGAGCTGAGAATTTGTGGTCAGTTCAGTACTACTCAAATCATCATAGCCCTGAATGATAGGCTCCAGTGAGGCAGAGGTTTGAACACAGGCCAACCTGGCCTTTTGGGTCCTCCTAAAACTGTCCAGTTGAACTTTTTGCATTGATAGCAATGGACTATAGCTCTGTTATTCAACACAGTAGCCACCAGCCCTACATGAGTATTGAGCACATGAAATGTAACTAGTACAACTGAGGAGCTCAATTTTTTGTTTTATTTAACTTTAAGTTACTGAAATTGAAGAGCCACATGTGGCTAGTGGCTACCATACTGGGCAGATTAGGTCTCATGGACACATGGACCCTCACCTCCTCATGGCCTCCTCCCTAAAGTGCTGATCACTCAGCCCCCACCCAAGCCAGACCCAGACACAGAGCGCCAGCCTAGGCTGGAGCAGGATTGACAAGTATCATGAAAGAGGGAAGGAGTGGGAGTAAGAAGACTAGAGGAATATCAATAATCTCTCTACTTCATTTCCTTTTTTCAGACCCTAAAATTGTCAATATAGTGTAACATTTGTTGAGCGTGATATTGATCAAAGCACGAATGAGTGAAACAGAGTTGGTCCTCTAGGTCACCACCCCTAGTGGTGATAAAGGTGATGCTTGAGCCAAGTAGGAGGTAGCCAGGCAAGGAAGCATGGAAAGGACCCACAGGTATAAAATCAAGAAGTGAGAGCAAGCTAGGCAGATTTGGGAAGTTGTGAGTGGTCATGGGCTGGAACACAGGTATTGTTATGTGCTGAGTTGTGTCCGGAAAAAATCCTTTATGTTGAAGTTCTAACCCCCAGTGCTTCCAAATGTGCTGTATTTGGAGATGTGGCCTTTGAAAAGGTAGTGAAGTTAAAATGTGGTCCTTAGTGTGGGCTCTAATGCAGCACGATGAGTTTCCTTGTAATAAGGGAACATTTGGACAAACAGACACAGAAGAAAAACCATGTGAAGACACAGCCATCTGCAAGCCAAGGAGAGGGGCCTCAAGAGAAACCAACCCTGCTGTCACCTTATTCTTGAACTTCTAGTGTCCAGAGCTGTGAGAAAATAAACTTCCGTTGTTTACACCAACCAGCATGTGGTGCTTTATCATGGCAGCCCTAGCCAATTAACACAGTGTACACACAAGAAATGAGACAAGAAGGTTAGACTGGGACCAGTCCATGAATGACCCTGAAGCATGCTGAGAAATTTAAGATTTATCCTGAAACTGCTGAAAGGTTTTAATAAGGGAAGTGGCATGACCTGGTCTTCACTGTTAAAATTTTGTTAGGTTTAAACCTTCGTTGACCCTAGCTACTTGTTTATACTGGGCTTGCTAGTATCTGATCTTGGTTCTGATTTGACTTTAAATATTCCATGATGGCAAGTACAGCTGTGATAAAACAGACAGTCATTCTTTAACTCTCTGATATTTGCCACAGGTCAGTAGACAAACCTGTCTTAACATGTTTTAAAAGCCTGTACTCATTGCACCTGGGTCAGACATGATTATTTCGTATTCACTGAATAAAATTTCCTAAGTGCCTAAGTGATGCTCAGGTAGAAGGAGTTCAGCAAAAGGGGAGGTGCATTAACTCTTTCAGGTCACTAGGCTACCATTTAATGCATTATTGCTAATGCTCTTTTGAATAAATAACAGGTTGTAAGAGGCATGGAGACAATTAAGCTATTTTTAAAGGGGGCCAGGGGTTGGGGGTGACAGGCAGCTCTGAGCCATATGTAGAATAACTATGATGTAAGGAAGTTTTAAAAAGGAAATAGATGAGAAATTTTACATGCAAATGAGTGCTGTCCTCATGAGAGTTAATTTTCTTATTCCAACTATCATTCCAACTACTTAGAACAATTTAGAAACCCTTCTGGACATGTCTTCAGAGCTAGGTGATGAGATCTCCAGCCCTTAGGTCTCACTGTGGATCCAGTCTACATGCAATATAGGGGAGAATTAGTTCCATCTGGGGAGCACAGGGCCCTTTGTGGGCTTCCTGGAAGCAGAGCTTTCCTGGGATAGAACAGCTATGCTTTTGAAGGAACTGAGGACCTCCACCTAAGAGTGCTCCATCTCACCTGCACCTGGAGACAAGGCAGAGTGTCCTTGGAGAATAAGGAACCTCATTATGTATATGGCACCTGTCATGCATGCTGCATTTTTTATTTCTACAATGACCATGACTTTGGGAAGGCCAGGTGCTAAAGAGGCAATAGGAGGACATAAAGGTTTCTTGAACAGTATCATGAATGTACTATGGAACATCTGTGCTTAATGAGAGAGCAAATGCTCCTCCTTCTGAATCCTTTACTGCCAGCCAACAAACAGAACCCACTGTTGCCAACTTGCACTTCTCCATTTCCTTCACTTTTCTCCATGAAGTTTTCTCCAAATATGGTTGTCTTCCATGCTAAACCCTGCTTCTTCTCTCAGGTCTGTTCACATGCTACCTTGTTTATCAAGTCTTCTCTACTATCCCCAGCCAGAAATAATCCAGCCTTTCCCTAGATTCCCCTATCCTCTCTTTTTAACTTACAGTGTTATCATAGTCTTCTATCAAAGGATGATCGTCCTAAATCAGGGTCTAATTGCCATTAATTCTGCTATCTCCCAACTCCTAAAACAATACCTGAAAAGAGTATAAAAGCTTTTAAATCAGTTAAGAAAGAAGCAGAGCAATTCATTGTGCCACTTGTCTGAGTCAATTTGGGTGGCGAGAACAAACACCATAGACTGGGTGTTTGTTCAATATAAATTTATTTCCCACAGCTCTGGAAGCTGAGAAGTCAGAGTGCCAACACAGTCAGATTCCAGTGAAAGCCCTCTGCCCAGCTGGTAGACAGCATCTTCTTGCTGAGTCCTCACATGGCAGAGAGATTATCTCTTTTCTATCTCTTTTTATCATCTTTTCATTATATAAGGGCACTAATCCCATTCATGAGGACTCTAACCTCATGACCTAATTACCTACCAAAGATCCCATCATTCAATACTCTCACATTGGGGATTATATTTCAACATATGAATTTTGGGGCAACATAAATATTCAATCAATGTAACCTCCAATTATCAGTACAAATGGTATGAACAGGATGTGATCAAGACCCAGGAGAAGACAAGGGGTAGATCAAACAAAAAGCCCCTGAAGCCATGAGGAAATAGCATGACACAGATTCTGAAACAGAGAAGCAGACATAGACCAAAACATGCCAAAACCAAAACCAACAGTGTAGTACGGAACACAGAAATAAAGGAAGCTGTAATGACAGCAAATTTCTACTACAGGCTCCAAGCCCTGTGTCATCTGGAAGACATAATAGGAATAAGCTCTGCTCTAAAAGTCATTTTTATATGATGGTTATTTAGAATTTAGAATATATTTTCCCATAGAAATAATGTTAACAAGGAACTAAGTTAGTTACCCAGACAGCCTGCAATTATATTTAATTTATAACATACCTGAAAGACACAAATAGAACTATTTCAACTACAATTGGCCACCATTTATAGAATAAATCAATACTTTGAAAAATAAGGGGAGGCTTCCAGTATGAGCTGGCATGAATCTTGCTCCCACAAATTACAAGGAAATAAATAATGCAACTATCTGAACACTGAAAATGTAATAGCAGCATGTGAAATGAGTAGAGAAATCATAAGGAATAATCAATATGGTTGGTAAGATTCCTAGAGTTTTCTTTTCCTCTCCTGTATCTTATTACTTAGACACTGTAATTAAGACAAGTCACTGGCTGGGTGGGTTCATTAATTAGAGCATCATTCCAATATGCCAAGGTTCTGGGTTCAATCCCCAGTCAGGGCATATACAAGTATCAATCAATGAATGCATAAATAAGTGGAACAAAATTAATGTTTCCTTCTCTCTCTCCCTCTCTCTTTCTCTAAAATTAATGTAAAAAAAAGAACTGAGACACTAAAGCAACCTGAATCATGAAACTGCATAGCAAGTTTATATAGAAAAATCTGTAAGAGAAACTTTCATTTCCTAGGACAAAGGTGAAAGTGGGAACCTATGTGACAGAGAGTGTAGAAAAAATCTCCCCTGGCTGGCGTAGCTCAGTGGATTGAGTGCGGGCTGGGAACCAAAGTGTCCCAGGTTCGATTCCCAGCCAGGGCACATGCCTGGGTTGCAGTCCACATCTCCAGTTGAGGATGTGCAAGAGGCAACTGATTGATATACCTCTCATACATTGATGTTTCTCTCCCAGTCTTTCTCCTTCCCTTCCCCTCTCTCCAAAATAAATAAATAAATACTTAAAAAAGTAAATGAAAATTTTAGAACTAAAAATACATTAATTAAAGTCAAATAGTAATGAGATAGGCTCAATATCAAAACAACAATAACAGAGTAAAGAATGAGGGAACTTGAACACAGATCAAGAAATTATCCCATCTCAACAATAGAGATTAAAGAAAAGAGACTGGGAGGAGATGAACAGAGCTACAGGAATCTGTGAACAACCTCAAAATTCTAGTATGCAGGTCATTGGAAACCTCCCCCCACCCCCAAAAAAAAGAGATCAATGAAGAAAAATGTTTGGAGAAATAATGGTGAAAATTCTACAATTTTGGTTAAAAACATAAATTTACACATTCAAGAAGTTCAGTAAAACTGAGTAGGATAAACTCAAAAGAATAATACTCCTAGATACATCATAATCAAATTTTTGAAAACCAAATTTTTTTCACAAAAAATATTTTTTGAAAAAGACAAAGTAAACAACATGTTAAACATTGTGGATCAATTATTCAAATAACTAAAGAGTTCTCATCCCAAACTATGACAGACAAAATATAATGGATTATTTTTTAAAGTACAAAATTACCAACCAACATTCCTAGATCCATAGAAAATATCCATCATAAATAAAGAAGGAAAAAAGATATTCTCAGAAGAATGAAAACTAAGAAAATTCATCAACAGTTCTGCACTAGAAGAAGCAGTAAAAGAAGATTTTCAGGCAGCAGGGAAATTAAACAGAAAGAAATTTAGGATTTAATGAATAAAAAAGAATAACATAAGTGGTAAATATCTAGATAAAAAATAAACTAGTTTATTTTTTTACTATTTATGACTGTTTAAAGCAAAAATGATAGCATCAGGGTTAAAATTATGTAGCTGTAACAGGTGTGCTGAGACAAAAAAAAAATATGGCCCAAATGAAAGAACAGATCAAAGCTGCAGGAAAAAATACAACTAAGCGATGAAGACATAGCCAACCAATCAGATACACAGGTCAAAACACTGGTAATCAGGATGCTCACAGAAATGGTTGAGTATGATCACAAAATAGAGGAAAAAGTATTGGATATGAAAAGTGAAATAAAGTAAAACATACAGGGAACCAAGAATGAAGGGAAAGAAACCAAGACTCTAATCAATGGTTTGGAGCAAAAGGAATAAACATTCACCCAGAACACAATGAAGAAACAAGAATTCAAAAAAATGAGGAGAGTCTCAGGAACCTCTAGGACAACTTTAAACATTCCAACATCCAACTCATAGAGGTGCCAGAAGGAGAAGAGGAAGAGGAAGAAATTGAAAACTTATTTGCACAAATAATGAGGGAGAACTTCCCCAATCTGGCAAAGAAAATAGACTTCCAAGAAGTCTAGGAAGCTCAGAGAGTCCCAAAGAAGTTGGACCCAAAAAGAAACACACCAAGGTACATCATCATTAAGTTATCCAAGATAATAGACAAAGAGAGAATCCTGAAAGAAGCAAGGGGAAAAAAGACAGTTACTTACAAAGCTGTTCCCATACGTAAGACTATCAGCTGATTTCTCAAAAGAAACCTTGCAGGCAAGAAGGTGCTGGAAAGAAGTATTCAAACTCATGAAAGGCAAGGACCTACATCCAAGATTATTCTATCCAGCAAAGCTATCATTTAGAAGGGAAGGGCAGATAAAGTGCTTCCCAGATAAGGTCAAGTTAAAGGAGTTCATCATCACCAAGCCCTTATTATATGAAATGTTAAAGGGACTTATTTAAGAAAAGGAAGATAAAAAACTATGAACAGTAAAATGACAACAAACTCACAACTATCAACAACCAACTCTAAAAAAAAAACAAAATAAGCAAACTAGGACAGGAATAGAATCACAGAAATGGAGATCTCATGGAGGGTTATAACTGGGGAGAGGAAGGGGGAAGAATGGGGGTAAAGGTACAGAGAATAAGAAGTATAAATGGTAGGTACAAAATAGACAGGGGGTGGTTAAGAATAGTATGGGAAATGGAGAAGCCAAAGAACTTGTACACATGACCTATGGACATGAACTAAGGTGGGGGAATGTGGGTGGGAAGTGGGGTGCAAGGCAGAGGGGAATAAAGGGGGAAAATAATGGGACAACTGTAATAGCATAATCAACAAAATATGTTAAAAATAAATAAATTAAATTAAATTATGTAGATGTTATACCTATGTCATCTAGATAAAGAGGAGATAATAAGGATATCTGTATAATTGTAAGGTTTCTATATTTCATTTGAAGTGGCAAATATTAATGATTATAAGCAGACTGTGATGAGTCAAGAATGTCTATTTTAATCTGTATAGCAAACACAAAAAGAAAAAAACCTATACAGAGACATATCAAAAGACAATAGATAAATTCAAATAGAAGACCAAAAAATACACTTAAACTAATCTAAAAGAAGTCAAAAAAGGAAAAATGAAAAATAGAGGGGACAAACAGTAAAAATTAAAAATTGGTGGAAGACCTCAATCCAACCAAATCAATAATTACATTGAAAGCAAATGGCCCAAAAGCAGATGTTCTCTAACCTACATCCCAATAAACCCATTGCAGTTGAAAATATCAGAAGTAGAAAATGCAGTTAATTAGCTTAGCCTACCGTAAATATGCTCAAAGCACTTAAACTAGCCTACATTGGGCAAAATCATCTCACTGCCCAACATCACAAGACAGTATCATACTACATGTTACTAGCCCAGCAAATGATCAAAATTCAAAATCTGAAGTACGGCTTCCCCTCAATGCATATCACTTTCACATTATCATAAGTCAGGGGATTGTCTGTATACTAATTAAAATACAGAGATTGTCAGAGTAGATAAAACATTTAACCTATAGGGTAAAAATGAAAAATGGGAAAAGATCTACCACAGAAACAGTATTCAAAGAAAGCCAGAGGGACTATATTAATATCAGATGAAAAATGATCTTAGATCATGGAAAGTTACCAGGGGTAAATAAGGATGTTACAGAACAATAAAAGAGTCAAGTCACACCAACTAGACATACACCTAACGACAGACCATGGAAATAACCAAAGCAAAAACTGACAGAACTGCAAGTAGAAATGGACAGATCCACAACTGCATCTGCAGTCTTCAACATTTCTCTCTCCACAGTCAACTCAACTAACAGGAACATCAGAAAAAATACAGAAGTACTGAACAATACCATTGGACAACTGGACTTAATGGAGAGTAACCAAACATTCCACCCAACAATAGCAAAATGCATGTTCTTTCAAATGCACATGAAATATTCAACAAGATAAACCATATTCTACTGTGTAACATGAACCTTAAATTTAAAAGAATTGAAATCATACATAATATGTTCTCTTAAAATAATGACATTAAACTAGAAATTAATAACATATCTAGGAAGACCCCAAATATTTGGAAATTAAACAACATACTTCTAAAATTCCATGGGTTACATAAACAGTCTCAGGGAAAGTTAGAAAACATTTTTAACTAGTTGAAAGTACAACTCATCAAAATTTGTGGGATATAGCTAAAGCAGTGATTAGAGGGTGAAATTTATAGCATTGCATACTAATGTTAGAAGAGAAGATCTCAAATCAATAAGGTGCATTTCCATTTAAGAAATTAGAAAATCAGAGCTAAAGCTAAAGCCCAAGCAGGTGGAAGAAAATAAATAATGATTATAATACCAGAAATAAGTGAAAATGTAGAATAGAAACAAAGAAAATTCATGAAATCAAACATTGGTTCTATAAAGAATTCAATAAAATTTATAAATATCTAACCAGCTAGGTCAATAAAAAGATACAAATTATTAACATTATGGATAAAAGAAGATATATCACCAAAAACCTTAGAGACATTAAAGGATAAAAATAGAATACTAAAAACAACCATAGCTATAAATTCAACAATGTGAAGAAAATATAGCCATTCCTTGAAAGACTCAATGACCCAAAATGTACTAAAAAGAAAAAAAAATTATCTGAATATTTCTATATCCACTAAAGCAATTGAATGGTAATTAAAATCCTCGTGATGAAGAAAATTTCACAGCCAAATGTTTTACTAGTGAATTCTGCCAATTGATTTTTGACAAAGATGCAAAACTATCCCAAGTGAAAAAAGCTAGACTGGAAAGATCATATGCTGTCCAGGTCCATTTATTTGACACTTTGGGAAAGGCAAGACTAAATGGTCAGAAAACAGGTCAGGAGATCTCTGTACAGGGAAGAGTTCCACTACATGGTACAGCAGAAAGGAATTGAGCAAGACAAGGAAATTTGTCTGTATCCTGCTTGTGATGGTGGGTACATTGTTTTTACATTTGTCTAAATTCTTTAATTAAAAAATACAACATAATGAAGTAAAAATGAAGGGAAACAAACCTCAAATGGAATCGGTCCTCTACTTCTCCATTCTCTGCTCATTTCCACATCAACAATTCCCAGAAACAAACCCCCACACCATTTCGGTGGAAGGGGCACAGTCAGAGGGGACAGGGTTAGACTTCCTACAGTCCACATCCTATATTTTGGTAATAAAAGGTTTTCCAACTCATTTACTCTTTTTCTTATTATCCTGTAATTGGGGACCTGCAGGCAACTGTCTCTAGGAGAGAATGAAGAGGAAGCAGCTGACCTTATTTGCACAGGCAAATCTTAAACGGGCTATTCTTAAATTAAGGTCTATCTATATTTCCTCCACTGCACCTGGAAAAGCCTTGATACCATTTAAGTAAAAACTTATTTCTGCTACTTCAAAAAATGCTTTTAAAAAATTGTTGCTACCTAATCAACTTCACAAAACAAAAACCTCTCCTCTCCTGTTCTAGTAAACTGAATAAAAACACTTCTGTTTATTTTTCATTCTGTGTATTTCTGTAAGTTACATATTTCTTTCTTTGAATAAGTAGGGTAATTGTTTTTCTTAGCTTGAATTACTTGCTTTTTGTGTTTAATAGTGTGTTCCTCTATGTTCTATTATTTGACTACACAATTTTGCTTAAAACCATAACTTTCTATTATAAAAAAAGAAATTGTTTCTGCTGTCTTTTCATAATTTTAAATAGGTTTGGTGCAGTAAAATCACATTTCCTTGGTTAAAAATATTTTACTGCAGCCCTGACTGGTGTGACTCTGTGGGTTGGGTGTCACCCAGTGGACCAAAAGTCTGCCCATTCTGGACCAGGGCCAGTTCCCCTATTGGGATATCTTACAAGAGGTGACCATTCTATGTTTCTCTCCCACACATTGATGTTTCTCTCCCTCTCTTTCTCCCTCCCTTCCCCTCTCTCTAAAAATAAATAAAATCTTTTTTAAATATTTTATTGTATTATTACAGCACTGAATATTCACTGGGCACAATCTTCTAGGATGCATTAAAAAACACTGCTACAGTAGTGGTTTTAGCTAGGCTGAATGTTCTAAAGTTTGATTGACATGTTAACATGTCTCTAGTATGAAACTTCAGTCTACAAATCAGACTAATCAATCAGAGGCCAGCTCTGGTCAGATTATATTATCTTTGTCTAAGATGTTACAAAAACCACAGGGTTGATATATTGTGAAACAGACCTGATAAAAATGCAACAGAAGTTGTCTCACGTGACTTTAAACAACAAAACCTAAAGGGTAAAAGAAATTTGCTCCGTGAGTTTCACAGACCTAAAAGAGAGAGAATGCTTCAAGTTGTTAAGACATGAAAACAATTGGTTCAAAAATAAATTTTGATTAAGAATATATTAAAAAAAACATAGCTAGCACAGAAAAACAATGGGGAAAATTGGAAAATACTTTGGGGGGAAAGTGTATAACTAAAATTGCCTTGTAGTGATAGTAGACTTCACCTGGGGTGGTAAACACACAATACAACATACAGATGATGAATTATAGAATTGCACACCTGAAACCTATGTAATTTGATTAACCAATGTCATTCCAATAAATCCAATAAAAATAAAAGAAAAAATTAACATAAAATTGCCTCTAGATCTTTTTTTATTAACATAATAAGCTTAGAGATGAATGGATTCTTTCTCTTAAAGCTATAGGTTGAAAGGCTATTCTTCTTCAGAAGTTGTTCAGAAGTAACTGACAGGTCAAAGACAGAACATTTGCCAACTTGCTCTCCCCTCATCCTACCCTCCTTATTCCACTTTGCACATGTCATACTTCTTGGTGCCACCACCTCAATCTCAGGCTGGGTTCAGAAATCACTAACTCTGTAATTTCCTTGTTGCACTGTTCTTCTAAGTTCTTCAGTTACCCCATTGAGTATCCATATGCATCTTTTATATTCAACTATCAAAAATAATAAATATAACACGACAGCTACCATGCATAGAGTGACTGCCATTTATTTATTCATTTAATGAATATGTTTGAGCTACTTGTTTGTATGTAGCCTCTGCCAAGGGTTAGAGATATTGTTAGGAACAAGACAGAGGTGATTTCTCTTCTCATGGACTATGAAGTCTGGTATGGAAAAGAGACGTTATAAAATACTTGCACAAATACTCAGTAATTATCAGTTGTGATGTACACTCTGAAAAATAAATGTGTGGTGCCCTAAAAGCATGTATCGGAAGGACTCCTTTGTCTGGAAGATCTGAGAACTCCCTAAAGCAGCGATTTTCAACCTTTCTCATCTCAGGGCACATACAAACAAATTACTAAAATTTTGCAGCTCCCAAAAAATATATTTTTTGCCAATCTGACAAAAAATAGGTATAATTTTTATTCACTCACACTGAACAGCTATGGCTGTGTTGGTTGTTGTCATTTTTTATTTGACAATCTAAGGGAAAAGATGTCAATGTCCCTGACTAAGTAGTCAGCTAGTGCACATTTTAAAAATTCTTGCAGCATTCTGGTTGAAAATCGCTTCCCTAAAGAAATAGCCTTCAAAAAGTGTTAACTACTCAAATTGTAATTTGAAGAGGGAGACAGAAGGAAGATTGGAGGGAAGAACAGGAGAGGAAGAAGCGGAGGAACCAAATACCAAGAAGTTGACCTATGCTATCTTATCGAATATGCAAAATGAGAGCCTGACTGCAGTCGGAGGAAATAGGTTTCCAGCCCAACTTTGCCACTTAGTTGCCTTGTGACCTTGGGTAAATCACTGAATCATTCTGATCTTCAGTATCTTCTATAAAATGGGAGTAATAACTGTCCTAAATTTCACATGTTGTGAATACCACTACTTAGCATAGCAACTGGCACAAAAAAATACATTCCACAATTTTTAAAAGATTTTATCTATTTATTTTTAGAAAGAGGGGAAGGAAAAGAGAAGGAGAGGGAGAGAAATATCAGTATGTGGCTTCCTCTTGCACATCCCTTACTGGAAACCTGGCCTGCAACCCAGGCATGTGCCCCGATTGGGAATTGAAATGGTGACCTGTGCTCAATCCATTGGGCTACACCAGTCAGGGCTACACTCCACAATTTTGTAATGGTTTCAGTCATAATGCATGCCACATTTAGTATGAGCATAAAAGAAAAGCACATAGTTTTTACTTTCAGCATGCCACTGGTTCCAGTCTTCTACATCCTTGAGTATCCTCAGCTGGGCGTTAGCTCATCCCGAAACCCCTCTCTCCTTTCTTCTTAGAAGGTGCCAAGTAGTTTTAGGATGGAAACAGGACAAAAGTAGTGTCATTAAATAGAGGTATTTAAAGAAAGCAGACTTCTTTCTAGAGAAATTCCAAGTATAATTTTAAACTATTCCATGGCCAGGAAGCTTTGTGTGTCTAAGCTACTCTGAATCTTGACTATGAGCAGCTATCTGCAAAGAGAAGACAGTAAGAGGCCCATCCTCTATAATTCATCATTTTTTCTAGAATTAAATTGATGATGCAAACGAAGGAGTACTAGGTAGGTGCTTAAGAGCACATCTGAGATAGTGACAAGCCTTTGGAAATTTCAATTGAGGCTTTGATATGTAAGATAAAGTTGATATATTGATGTTCCTGCATCCAAATATTGATTGGGAAAAAATCACAATAATAATGACAAGACTAAATAATACATTTACCTGTCTATGGGCCCAAGTTTCCAAAAGACCACAGAATCTAGCCAGCAACTCAGAGTAATTGCCAATATAAGGAGGAAAAGGCAATGAAAAAGCTACTAGTTTGTAATATGTATCCCCTTTATGACACCTGAGTAAGCATTCATCTTTTTGCTTTGTGTAAAAGATTCAAAATTGTTTTCTGAGTGACTGGCTATTTCACAAGGATTCCAGAGAGATTTATCTCTGGAATAAATCTTTCACCCCTAGCAGCCCAGCCTGAGTCAGTAGTGCCTGAAATTTGCTAGCAATTAAAAGCCAAGTGTTGACCTATGTGAAATGAAAGGTTACAGAACATAATGCCACATGGGCAGGTTTCAACAGCTCAGGGTGACATTTGAGTCAACGATACAAGTAGAACAGCTGGAAAGCATGGAAGGGGTTAAACACTCTGGCTGGGCATTTATTTTTAAAACAAATACCAGAAGGAAATTTGACAGTCCATAATTGTGAAGTAGTCAAACAGAGAAGGATTATTTGATGTTTCAGAGAGCACATGACTCACTGTCCGGGCACCAGCTGTGCCCCCACTTTCTATAATGTTTAATGCATGATATTCTCTCTCTCTCCATATCTCTCTCTCCATCTCTCTCTCTCTCTCTCTCTCTCTCTCTCTCTCACACACACACACACACACACACACACACACCACCACCAGTTGCTCTTTTCCTGCTAGGGATTCTATCCACGTTTTCTTAGGATCTTCTCTCACTTGTAACCTTCTGACTTTTCTGAGTTATAAGGGTGACCTTTCAGCTATTATATTACTAAGAATACACTCTGGGAAAAAGAAAACAAAATGCCCATTTTGACCTTTCATTGTCCTCTTGAAAGGGGATTTCTGCCTCCACATTGTTCCTCTGCACCAAAGGACTTTGATACTTATCTCTATAGGTGGGAGCTGCTCGAGAGAAAGATCAAGAAGAAATTTGATGGGAAGCATTGAACCAGCACTATATCTAGACTCATTCCTATTTCACTGAAACTGCTTTTTTTAACTTATCTTTTTTATTGTTGTTCAAGTACAGTTGTCTCCATTTTCTCTCCACTACTCCCCCCAACCCCAACCATCCCCACTCTCAATTCCACTCCCCTCTGGTTTTGTCCATGGGTCCTTTATAGTTGTTCCTGAAAACCCTTCTCTCTTTTCCCCCCATTATCCCCTCCCCTCTGGTTACTGTCAGTTTGTTCTTAATGTCAATGTCTCTGGTTGTATTTTGCTTGCTTGTATGTTTTGTTGATTAGGTTCCCTGGCTCTGTGGTTCTTAAGCCTGAATTGAAACTGCTTTTTGAACTACAACAGTAACTTACAGTGTCACTCAAAGGATCTTGTGCTGCTTTTTAAATAGGTTTCTAAAGGCTAAAGCTTTAAAAGGAATGATTTACTTATTCAAACAGTAGAAGTATCTTCACCCACAAATGCTGTGATTGTGTAATCCTCATCTAAACAAAGAGATGAAATTAAATAGATAGATAGATAGATAGATAGATAGATAGATAGACAGACAATAGATTTGATAGGTATATAGATAATAGGAAGGAAGAGAGGAAAAGAGGTAGTGATGTCTTCAATATTCCCGCTGGCTGATGGTTTTCCAGTTTGAGAAATAAAACTCATTCCTAAATACATAGAGGAAATCCTGGTGATTCTGCACAACCCCACCTACCAAAATGTGAGTGCACTTCTAAATTAGGATGTGTTTGAGCAGAATCTAAATGACTTCCCAGGTTTATAAGGTGTCTAGTTCCTAAAACATCCCACAAATAGATGATCACAATACTCTATAAGTCTTATACCTTATCATTACAAAAAATAAGTGCCAAGTAAGGCATCCCTAGAAATCTTGGGTCTACCATCCTACTCTCTTCCTCAAAATCTACCTCAGAGAAAAATCTTTCATGCTACAGTGACCCTGACAAAAAATTGATTCTGTGACACTCAGCACACAACTGCAAGCCCCAAAACCATGGAATAAAAGGCACCTGACTCTAAGAACCTAGACATCTTTAAGCAAAAGTTCTCCAAGAGGTGGGAGTCAAGGTGGTTCCCACTTGGACCCCATGAGGAAGGCTCTAGTTGGAAGAACACCTGTTCTTTCCTGAGAAAAGAACCCAGTTTCAGAGTGACTCACAAAATGTTGTAAGGGCAAAGGATAGACTCCTACTTGCAAAACTAGAGTCTCTCTATCTCTACCTCTACCTCTATCTCTATCTCTCTCTCTCTTTCCCCCTCTTTCCCTCCCTCCCTCTCGTACACACACATACACACACACTCAGCTTAAGGCACTAGAGTCCACATCATTTGTCCACTTTAGTATCCAGTACTGTTGTCACAGACCCTGGAAAATACATGCTTCTGAAGTGAAGGTCTCCCCCAATCTCAGGACCTTTGAAGGGGTCCAGATCACCTGTTTTGTCTTGTCAGCCTGTGCCACCACCCATTAGCCAATGAAGAAAGATCACCTGGAAATACAAAGTAACTGCCTACACTGCATCTGCAAAATCCTATGGCTCCAATCCCCACTAGAAGATGCCCCTTTGGATGACATCCCTGGGCCTAATCACATCACTGCTTTTACTGTAATTTAACATATAGTCGATCTCTGGAAGAGGTCAGTGAGTTTTCTCTCCCAGCCTCTTCCGGAGCACTATAGTCTAAGGCCTCTGCAATCTCCTAACCCCTCAGAGTTCGGCCGCCTCCATGATGCTGGCCTTGGATATCCAGCCCTCTCCACTACAATTCCCCTTTCCACTTCCCACGCACTGCATCACTCCCATACTCAAATAAAGTTCAATGGTCACTACTGACTTTTACTAGATCAAGCTTAATTTTACTGACTGCAAGGCCTTTTATAAACAGTCTCATCCCACCTACTTAGCTGGGTTTATCACAGTTTGGAGGACCTTAGTCAGGCCCATCTCTTCAAAATCCCAGACAGCTAGCCACCGTCATTCCGAAGATTTTCTAAATCTATACCCCAGAGCAATGCTGAAATTTTTTTCTCTGGTATGCCCTAGTTGGAAAATTTTGTAGTCATCTTTCAGTGATGGAGGTGATAATTATAAATAAATCACTTGAAAGTAATTGTTTGGATTGTGAATTAAGGAGAATGGTTTGGCTATTTAAATGTAATTAGTTTAATTAGGTAGAAGAGGATATTTTTTAAATAAGTAATAACCACCAGAATGAATTTGCTACTTGAAATGTATGCTGGTGGGAATTAATTAAACATCCACAAGTAACCCTTCACACAGTGGCTCTCCAACATTAGTCAATACCAAAATCTTTTCGTTAAAACTCAGATCACCAGAAATTCTGAATTAGTAAACCTGTGGTGAAAACAGAGAATCTCCATTTCTAACAAGTCCAAGGTGACCCTGATGCTTCTGGTCTAGGGACATGCTTTGAGACCGACTGGCCTGGTGTGTACTGTATCTCAGTCTATCTTCAGCATCGTGTGCCTGTATTACATCATTTCATACTTGCAATAAAAACCTAGGAGGCTGCTGTTACTACTATGTGTGTTCTATATGGAAGTTAAACAACTTGTCTGGCTTCATACCACTAGTAAGTGGTGGAAAAAGCATTCAGCACTAAGCCATCAGCTCTAGGTCCTGCATGCACCACAAGCCTTTCATATGTATTGATTATGAAAGTGTCATTTGAAAAAAGTAAACAGATTGGTTCCTTCTCTGGCTGCAATGTCTCCCCCTGAGGAATAAAGCAGGGGTAACATTAAAGACAGCATTAAAGGGCCATAATGTTCTAACAAAAATGGAACACTTACCTAGAACAGATTCATGAGGATGAGTCATCGGTGTCTCTGTAAAGCTCCACATCGAGGCTCTTTGGACAGCAACCCCACATCCTCCAGAGGCTAGTAATGATTCAGTTCTACTGCAGACAAACCCTCTCTTCCCTCCCCACCCCATCCCCCAAAAAGACTGTTATCACACTGACCTCTCCACTTTCCTAGTTTTAAAAGCTTCCCAGGTTATTCAAATGTGCTGCCAACTTTGATAACTAGCACTCCAAGCACCGGCTGGACCTCCCCACCTCAGCTAATGACTTCTCTGGCGATATGGCTTTGACCAGGTTTATCCCATCAATGCTCTCGGACCGCCACTGCTCCTGCGCCTGTTCAGCCAACCCCCATCTAGTCTACATAGACATCAGCATTTCACACGCTCCTCTCCGACGTCTCTAGCCCTGTCCAGGATGTAGTAGTTCTCTGAATTTAAAGATATATGTGCAATTATACAATGGTTTCTCTTTATCATGGGGGCTGGGAAGACTGGTAAAGAGAGTCAAATCTTTATTTTGTAAAAACTCTCTCAGTAAAGTTCCATTTAATATGAAAACACTGTGAAGATGGCACATTTCCGTGTCTGGCATGTTTCATATGTTCATACAAGATGTTTCTTAAGATAGAGCCTGATTCTCTGGTGTGGAATGCAAAACCCAAGACATTCAAAAGTACTTGTGAAATGCAAACAGTTTCATCTATTAATGGTAGTGCCTTCTGGCCTGCCATTTTTTTAATGTATATATCATGTAGATTCTGCCTATTTCTAAAAAAATATTTAAAGAAATATATAATATAAAGGTGTATATAAAACAAAATAGCTGATATCAACATAAAGCAATGATCATTGATCATTATAAAAATGAGAGAGAACAGTGAGCTAGGAATTAGGAGTGAGTGACTTTCTGTAACTGAGTTCTGTAATAGACAATGAAAACAGAGAAATATTGGATGATATCAATTTTATTATAGAGAAAAAAGGAAGGATGAAGGGAGGAAGGGAGGAAAGAAAACCTATTTGGAAAAAAAATTCTGTATAAATTAATAAATTAAATGATTGCCCTGATTCTCACTCATGAGACCTGGTCCCATAACAATCAAGGTGGTTTTCAAGTTTAGCATCCCCTTTTGGAGTGTCACTCAGGATCTGTGGTGACTATGCAAACCATGCCTATCTAAAGTGTGAAGAGAGAGTGATTAATTAGCTCATTGTCATTCCATGCTGCCAAACATGAGCATATATTATGGTTTTCAACAATAATACTTATTGTATATGATTATAAATTAATACAGCCAATGCAATCAAAATTAATCTCATCTCAATGTTCCCAACTAGGAAAATAAACATTTTTCCTAGCCTCTTTCCCTCACACATTTTTCATGGAAATGACACTTATGAAATACATCAAGGCATGATGAAATTTCTCAGTGAAGGGACAAAATTTTTAGTTTTACAATGGTCAGTGAATAGAAATCTCTGATGTATTGAATTGCAAATCAGTTCCAAAGAAATAATGAGTGAAAATTGTTCTCTATGTAACTCTGTGAAACATGGCCAGCTTCAATATAGTTCCTTACTGCTGCATAACAGAAGTTTAATATGTACTTGCCTTTAAAAAAATGAAGGTCCCATTGAGTTATTCCAGGCTATGAAATCCTAGCATCATATGCAGAGGACATCAGGATGCCTAGCTATGTGGCTAGGTAGCAGTGCAGTTCTCTAGTTGGCACTTCCAGAACTTGGCTCACATGCCCCAAGTGATTTAAACACACCTATCTCCAAGCTTGCCCACAACTATGGGTTGGTGGGCAGCTATAAAGTGGGCAAATGGCCCTCTAGTAAAAGCCACAGAAAAGTCAGACTATCCCCAAGAATAAGCTTATATACCTGCCTCCAATGGCCATTTTTGTCTGTTTTCTCACCATTATTTCTAAGTTGCTCCAAAGTATAGCCGAATTGTGCTGTCCTTCTCCTTGACTGCTATGCATTTACAAGGGTTGATTCGTGCTCCTCACCAAGGCTTAAAAGCCAAGAGTCTCAATATTAGAAAAGACTTTTAAAATGATCTAGTCCTTTTACTTCCCAAAGCTGAACTACACACTGTGGAAGCACCTAGCAACAGGAACCCATTCCTTCTTGTACCAACCAATCCCAGTTTTGGAAACCCTGGTTTTCAGAAAATTTTGAAAAGGAGCTACAACCTATTTCTTTCTAATTGCTGGCCATATTTCACCACTGAGACCATAAGTGTTTCATCATTCATACGTCTGATGACACTTCAAACATTTAAGGACAGGTGTCATGTCCATGATGGTTTGCTCTTCCCTAGTTTCAGTACCCCATGAATGGTAAGCTTGTTTTCCTATGGCACAGTTTAAAGTCTCTTCATTATCTTGGTGTCTTCCCTCTGAATACTGAGGAATTCTTCTATCCTTCTTAAAACATAATAACTTTCAACAAATGATTCTGGAACAACTAGATATTCACATGCAAAAAATAATAAATCTAGACACATTATTATCCTTCATGAAAATTAACTCACAATCTATCATTAATCTAAATGCAAAACTCAATGACATGAAACTTCTAGAAGATAGCATAGGAGAAAACCTAGGTGACCTTCTGCCTGACAAGGAATTTTTAGATAAAACACCAAAGACATGATCCATGAAAGAAATAATGGAAAAGCTGGACTTCATTAATACTAAAAACTTGAGTTCTACAAAAGACGTTTTCAAGAGAATGAGAAAATGAGCCACAGACTGGAAGAAAATATTCACAAAAGAAATATCTGATAAAGGTCTAGTATCCAAAATATACGAACAACCCTCAAAACTCAGCACTAAGAAAACAACCAACCTGATTTAAAAATGGGCCAAAGACCTTAACAGACACTTCACCAAAAAAGATACACAGACAGCAAGTAAGCAAAAGAAAAGATGCTCCATACTATACATTATCAGGGAAACGCAAATTATAATAACAGTGATATACCACTATCCACCTATTAGAATGACCAAGATCCATAACACAGACAATACCACATGTTGGCAAGGATGTGAACAACAGAAAATCTCATACACTGCTGGTGGGAATGCAAAATGGCACAGCCACTTTGGAGGACAGTTTGGAGGTTTCTTATAAAACTAAACATACACTTACATATTGTCAAACAATTGCTCTCCTTGGTATTTGCCCAAAAGTGCTGAAAATTTAAGTCTGCACAAAAACTTACACATAGCTATAAATGGAAGATTTATTCATCATTGCCAAACCTTGTATGCAACCAAGAAAGATATCTTTCACTAAGTGAATGGATAAATAAACTGTGGTACAACCAGACAATGGAATAATAAAATGCTACTCAGTGCTAAAAAGGAACAAACTGTCAAACCATGAACTGACATTACAGAACTTTCAAAGTATAGTTCTAAATTCAAGAAGCCAATCTGAAAAGGCTACAATCTGCGTGATTCCAACTATATGACATTCTGGAAAGGGCAAAATTATGGAGACAATGAAAGGATAGGTGGTTGACAGGTGATGGAGGGGTGGGGAAAGACAAGTAGGCAGAGAGGATTATTAGAAAAGTGGAAATACCCTGTATGCTATTATCATGGATATATGCCATTTGTCCAAACCTATAGAATGTGCAAGTTATGAATGAACCTTAATGTAAACTGTGGACTTGGGGTGATTATGTGTCAGTGTAGGTTCATGTTGGTAACAAGTCTACCACTCTGGAAGGGGATGTAGATAATGGAAAGGCTACACAAGTGTGGGGGTTAAATCTGTGTACCAACCTTTCAATTTTGTTGTAAGCCTAAAATTGCTCTAAAAAACAGACTCTTAAAAAAAAGTAATAGCCTAGAGATGGTTGGAAGTGCTCAGTGGTGGGTTGAACGTGACTGTAATCTCTGTCTCACACATCAGATGCTCACTTGCAATATAAGAGCATATTCATTCTGCTGGTAACTGTGGGATATTCATGGCACTCATTGCTGATTAAAATCCTGTCCCCTGCAGTTTTTGAGGAAGAGTTAAGAGGCACTTTAGGTTTGATTTACTTACACGAGGAGAAAAAATGCCTCTGTTGTAAAACATGAATTTTCCATGTTGTTTCCCCCATTCTAAATGTCCATTACACGTGGCTGCAAAGAACCTAATTTTAAATATACCATGATACTTAGTTTTTAACTCCTATGGATGTTAATAATACAAACTCTTCTAGTCTTTGACATTCCAAACTAAAATGAGTCACCATAATACCACTAAAATTATCACCATAATAGCCATATTCTAACAAAATAATGTATATCTCTGAACCTATCTTTCATTACTTAGTAAGCACTTAAAGTCCCAATTATCTAGCAGTATAACCAGAACTATTATTAACTTCATTTTGCAGCTTCATTGTCAATAGGCACATTGACAATGCCATGTACAACTTCAGAAGAGAAGCTCCTGAAAACAGCCTTTGTCCTGGTTCTAGAGGTGGTGTGCTGATAAAGGCTTTACAACCAGGGCGAACGCCTTCTGCTAGTGCCCGTCATCAAATGGGGTCTGATTCAGATGTGAACGCCTCAGCAGACGGGAGGGTTAATAAGCTCCAATGCAACACGTAGCAATTTAGAGCCAGTAGGGACGTCAGGAATAATCAGGTCTACTTCCTGTTTTACAAATAAAATTAATCCCAAGATGTTTAGTTTATATTTGTGTTCAGGCCCCACAGCCATTGATTGCAGTTAGAACACACGTCTAAGACTTCTAACTTATAATAGTAAGATTTATTCTCACGTTAGGCAGTAGCACTTTCTTAGTGCTCCAGTGAAGAGCATATGGTCTTTAAGCTGTTCCATGGAAAATATTCCATGGTCAAATAAGCACATATTATGTGCTTTTATTGGATAATTACAATGCTCATTAGCTTTGATAAGGAAATCTGTTTAACAGTATTAACACAGCATTTCCTAATTTATTTAACTCCGAAAACTTGCCCACTCCAATCCCACCGCCCATTAGCATTCACCTATCTGAAGAACCGAGAAACTTTGCCTCCTGGCATGTTTTACCTACTTTTACTAGTATTATCACTCAGAGCTGTATATTGAATATGTTACATACTCCTCCACTTGATAGACTTTCAAATATCTGAGGACAGCTCGTATACTTTTCCAGAAACCTGCAGAGGCTGATTGGAAGTAAGCTAAGAGTTCTTTTCTAAGGAATGATGGCAATGCAGATGTAAAGAAAAGAAAATTTAAGTAGAACCCCTATTGGCTTTGGAGGCACAGATAATATTTAATTTCTTGGATCTTTCTGGCACACCCAAAGGGATTCACAAAAGCTACTACAGCAAAGAAGTCTTCCGTGTCAACTGGAGGTCTTCCAGAAAGCCCACTGAAAAACCCAACCATCCTTCAAGAGAAGGGGGGAGGGGAAGGGGGAAGCCACTTCTGGCAACAGTTTCACCAGGTTAATTAATTGCGCCTGGAGGAACTACTTTGGGTGCAATACCAATGACCTTCTCCTACCCTGTAGACTCAAGCAAAACGTACCTGATTACTATTCAGGCTGGGCTGAACATTTCTAAGGACTTTTTAATGAAGAAGAATGTTTCTAAGAGGGACAAACTGGTCAACTCTAAAAACCTTTTATTAAGTATTAATGAAAAGGAAAGCTGATTCTCAGCCAAATAAAAATGTGTTTAAAATAAAGATCTCTGTCAGGGTTTTCTTCTATCTTTGTAGGCTTTTGCTCTAACCTCTGAGAAAAGAAATTTCTAAAACCATGGGTAGCTTTGCTACTTTTTCAGGAGGTACAAAGCAAGGGAAAAAAATTAAAAAACATGAGCTTTATAAATGAAGGGATGAGGTGGGTAGGGAATGCGGCTACAAAGTCCAATTGGACACTCTCCAGACCTGTGCAGGGTTTTTACAAAGCTCTCGGTGGATTAGTTTTGCAGGTAACGTAATTCAAAACACTTGAGGAGGGCATACGATAGTAAAATTCTTGAAATAACTTTGTGTCTGAAGGCAGGAGCCTTTTATTTGAGAATAACAAAAAGTACAGGTGAACTGTGAAAATAAAAGACCATTTGGAGTTCTTTTAGACTTTACCCTGCAGCAAACCAAATACAATTAAATATTTAATGAAATCTCAGGCTAAGTCCAACCAATGCAAGCAGAAAAATGCCGAGATGGGTTTTAAAATTTAATCTGTAACCCTAGGTCACTCACCCAGGGACACCACTAATGGTGTGACAAGCGAAGCAGAGGAAGGGCTAAATTCAGGGGCCACTGAAGCCTATGCACACTCAAAGCCACAGTGCTGTGGTGTCAAACACGTTTTAACCTGTCGGTCTACACTGGCTGTAGAAAGTTTCAAGTTGACTGACACAGTAGGTGAGTGGAGAGAAAGCAGTATTTTGGAATTATGCTATGAATTATTAGTATAAGGACTAACTTTTTTCATATAATGCTTTTGGAACATAACATATAAATAACAGAAAGACAAAATAAACAAGCAAAAACAAACAACCAACACTAGACCCAAAACTAACACCTCATACACCATCCAAAAACCCAACAGGAAAATAGGGAAAGGGAGAGCAGGCATTATTAATGGCCCATTATATAAAGTTCTCATGTGATTTCTCCCCCACGCTTAATGAAATCCCAGTCCTCGATGCCACTCCCTGCCAGCACTCCAGCCCACTGCAATCTACCCTTCACACCACAGCCACTGTGATCTCGCAAACCTGACCAAATCACTTCCTTGCCTAAAAGTGATTGTTGGCTTCCTGTTACCTAGGAGAAAGGTACCAGCTTACTGGTTTGGCATTCAAGTCCTTGTCAGTAACCCCTCGTCCCAGCTCTCCAGCCTGATGCCTGTGCTCTCTGACCCTCACCATTTAGCGCATGGGGCATGCATAGTGAACTTCCTGTCATATTCAACTGCCTGAGTCTTTGAATCTGTTTCTCATCTCACACTGCCCTCCCTCCAAGCCCTCCTCTGTGAAATCACTCATCGATCCAAACTCTGTTCAATTATCATCATTTCTATGGAGCTTTTCCCAGCTGTCTTGGACCAAATTAATTGCTTCCCTCCTTGTACCCCCAGGGCTCATTTATTGTAAATAATAAGTAATGACAGATTAAATCACTAAGCACTTACTATAGGCCAGGCACTGTTCTATGCATGTTTACTCATTTTACTTAATCCTTGTTTAAACCTCATAACAATCCCATGAGGCTAGTACTCTTATTGTTATTTCTCATTTTCCAAATGAGAAAGCTCAGGCACAAAGAGGCTCAGTGTCTTGACTGAGGTCATTCAGCCAGTAAGTGGCAGGCACAGGATTCTGACACAGGCAGCCTGGCTGACACGTGGCATTCACACTCAACACCGCCACCAGCTACCAACAGACTGAGCCTCCTGGGACCACGCTGGGAGGGAGTCTCTGGGGCTCAGCCAGGCCGACGGGGTTCCCTGAGACAGGGGCCAATTGAGCTTGCTTCTCACCAAAAGTTGTGGGGACCCCCCAAATTGGGAAAATTAGCAAGGCCAAGAATTGAAGGTGAAGATGAGTCAAGCAAACCGGGAGAGAGAGACTTTACAAGTCCTCTAAATCAAGGGAGAAGTGCAAAGGTCAGAGCTGAGCTCTAAAATCAAAGATCTGAGAGCCAGGGACCAGGCTGTTTCCATAAGCAGCAAAATGCCTTACTCACCTTTTGTCCCTATAGCTGAGTTCAGCAAAGTTCTTTTGTTTGAAAAGGTATAAATAAATCTAGCTGTCAGTGTGCTTTAAACATTTTATGGGAGCACCAGGCACCTGCTTGGAGGGTTGTTTCATCCCCTCCAACTCAGAACTTTGGAAGTCCAACCTTGAGGCAGCCCTCACTCAGAGGGACATTGTTCCCGCCCGGGCTCAGAGCAGACCCCAGAATAATGGAACCAGGGTTGAAGTCTTTTGCTGATAAAGCACAGACTACTGACTCGTAAATAATACCAGCTTACTTGTCACTTGGTCATATTTTGTTTTTTTATTTCGGGTCATCACACTGAAATCTGTGTGTCACTTCTGAGCTGAGGCATTAGAGAGTGGCAGCTCTGGAAGCCACGAGGTGAGAACACAGGGCCAGTCTCCAAACAGAAACAAAGCCTGGATCCAGCTGACAACGCGTCAGGGAGAGTGGCCGTGAGGAGTCCCGAGATGTGCATCAAAGTTTCTGAAAGCAAGAAACAAACTTCTGTTGGGTTAATCCATTAAGAGTTTAGCAATTTTGCCCTGGCTGGTGTGGTCCAGTGGATTGAGTGCTGGCCTGTGAACCAAAGGGTCGCCAGTTTAATTCCCAGTCAGGGCACGTGCCTGGGTTGTGGGTCAGGTCCCCTGTTGGGGGCGCACGAAAGGCAACCACACACAGATGTTTCTCTCCCTCTCTTCCTCCCTCCCTTCTCCTCTCTTTAAAAATAAACAAATAAAATCTTTAAAAAAAGATTTTAGAGATTTTGTGTTTTGTTGTCACTGAAGCCTTAACTAATACAGACTATAAATGCTATGGCCTCAACCCCAAAACTCTAACTTCTTCCAGCTTGACTTTTTCAGAGCATTTATCTAAAGTGAAGGAAAGGAACAACATGGGGAAATAGATACATCTAATGGCATCCTTTTCTTCAGTACAAGCATGGGAATAAATTGGGAAGCAGCCAGACAGGAGCCGTGGATATCCTCACAACACACAACAGACCCGGTGTCACGAGGCATCCCACAGACTGACTTGGGACAGGAGAAAGAGGATGAACTACAAATGGGCTGTGGCATTATTCTCCTCCAACAAAATCCTTCCCCTTCTTGCACTCACTCTTAATTCACACCTTGGCTTCTACTTTGACAAATTTCCTGATGTGCTGAAGACTTTTATACATTGTAATACAAGGTTACATAACTAAGAAAGATTTTTTTTTAAAGACCCACAGAATTGCCTTTGAGGAACGTGGAGGTGCCGGGGATTGAACCCAGGGCCTCGTGCATGCTAAGCATGCGCTCTACCACTGAGCTACACCCCCTCCTAGAATTGCCTTTGGAAGCAACACACTTTCTCTCACCTATGTGAGGTACTTTGGACTTACTCTTGATAGAGGAGTAGAGTGAATTTCCTTCTCTCTGCCCCTTTAAATGTATTCATCCTCACCACTGTCTTGCCAATGCATTAGCCAAAATGATAAATACACTTTTCTTTAAGCAATATTTTTAAAGATTTTATTTATTTATTTTTAGAGAGGGAAAGGAGCAAGAAAGAGAGAGAGAGAGAGAAACATCAATGTGCGGTTGCTGGGGGTCATGGCCTACAACCCAGGCATGTACCCTGACTGGGAATTGAACCTGCAACACTTTGGTTCACAGCCCACACTCAATCCACTGAGCTATGCCAGCCAGGGCTTCTTTAAGCAATATTAAACTGGAAATGTTAAATGTGCTTACCTTCTTCCCAGCAATTTCAGCATAGCAATTTACACTACTCATAAAAATTCAAACGTAGGCTGTTGGCAGCTTTTTTTATAATAGTGAAATACTGGAAACAACCTGAATGTCCATCAACAGCAGACTGGTGATATGGTATTTTTCTGCAAGTGAATTTATAGCCCTTAAAATGATTCTGTAGCTCTAGATTTATTGACAAGCAAACATCCATGTCAGGTTTATGAGAGAAAATTTAAATTATAAAAATATCTATAGTGTGATTCTATTTATATAAAACTATCTGCTGCCTTTGTGTGTGTGTGTTGTTTGTGAATAGAAAAGGCTTGAAGGATCCTCTCCAAAATATTAACAGAAATTCTCTTTTCTTAGTAGGTTTTGGGGTATTTTTCTATTCTTTCCTAAGTGTTTTTCTATACTGCTTCAATTTTTCAATTTTTGCATGGTGTATTTACTATTGTAAAAATAATAAAACTGATTTTATTTGAGGTAGAATGTTAAAACTGGATATTAGTTATCACCTTCTAACCCACCTAGAACCTCATTTCAATAACAGCACGAAGTGGCACTAACTAGGTTCAACAGTCTGTTTATCAGAGCTCGGGTCTACCTACAGTTTCCATAATAGGAATGGCATCTGATCATTATTCAGACACTGTTCCACAAAAGCAGTGACGAGGATTTAAAAGTCCACTGGAAGTTAAACTATTCTTTGATGAACGTTCATATCAGACTCACATTCAAATGTGAAGATGACTCTGACAGAGAGAAGGCACATAAATCCATTTCAATAAAAACTTCAGGTTTTTTAACTATTGTTGCAGAACTGGAATTCCCATGGTGATCAAGGTTTTCAATCATGATCTTCAGTTCATGTGGGCAGATGTTTCAGCCTCACTAAGTAACCAGCTGTCAGATAAAGGAAAAGCAAAAGAAGCTCTAAACTTTATCTGTCAACATGCCCAAAACTATCTCAGGCAAGATATTATAGGTAAGTTTCTTTTTAAATTATTTTAAGCCTCTCTCACCTGATAAAGAGAAATAAAGAAGTTCTGTCAGAAATGATTTTAATAAAAGGCAGAGTCAAAATACATTGACAACCCTCTTGTTTAAAAAACTGACATATGAGCCAGAATTTAATAACTAAGATCCAAAGAACGGGAGGATGAAAGTAAACAGGAGGTGGACAACTTCAAAATTTTAATGAATTTCTAGATTATAGAAACTTGTCAGAAAAGTGCTATCATGGGAATATGCTACCAGGAAATATTATGAATAAAGTTTGATTCTAGAGCTAGCTCATCCCTTCAATATTGTTATTAGATTCTCACTAAAAATTGGCCGAATGACTGAGTGTCACGTAATTCAGAAAGAGATTAGCTATGCTGCTATAATAAATACATTCTAAAATCTCAGTAGTTAAAATAAAAAGTCATCTATCTCCTAAGTTATGGTTCAGTGTTTTTTGGGTGACAGACAATTCTGGAAAGCTCTCATCCAGGTGGTGATGCAGAGATCCAGGCTTCTTCCCTATGGTAGCTCATAATTTGAAACATATAGCCTCTAAGATTGCCACAAAAGAACAGGGGCTGGGAAATCAAATGTAGTGCTTTGTGAACAGACCTAGAAGTGGCATGTCATTTATACCCACATTCTTTCAGCCAGAACTCAGCTACCTGGCTGCAATGAACGAAGGCTGGAAAGCATAGTCCTTCTGTGTGTCCAGGAAAGTGAAATGGAATTATGAGTATTCATATGCTGATGTTTTCTATGTTAACTGTTTAGTGGTAATCTTTATAGAACATATTATATACTGTCTTGCTTTCTTGAAGACAACGATAAATATTACACTCTTTTTCTCTGTGTGTGCCCCAAGTTGATAATTACAAGCACTACTCACTGCTCTTAACTAATATACAGGCATGGAGGGTATGTTTCCTCTTTACTTTCTCAGTGCTCCCTCAGTTAGTCATCCACACTTATACTTAATAATGCCTTGACTTGGATCCCCTCTGCCGTCAGTCACAGTCTCCTAGAAGATCGTCCTGCTTCCACTCTGACCTCACCAACAACTAATCCATTTCATACACTGCCATCAGCTGAATCTTTCCAGAACAATGCTTCAATCACCACTGAAACAACATGGCTTCGTTTTCCTAAGGTATCATACTATTCTCCCTTATCTTTCTGATTGCTACCTCTGCAATATGGTCTGGTCCAGGCTCCATAGCCTCATTACGCTGAGGAGGCTACCTAACTGTCTGATCCCCTTTAAAATTCCATTTCAGCCAACGGTGCTGTATTCCCTTCCCCATGACATTGCTCATTTCATCCTTCCTGTCTGAGACGTGCTCGACACCTTCTGTAATCACCTATGTCCTCCACCTTCTTTAACACTGTTCCAGTCTCATTTTCTGTATTAGTCAGGTAACAAGCTGCTGTGACAGAAGAACACCCAAATCTCAATGATCTAACACAACAGAAGTTTATTTCTTGCTTTCACAAAATCTAAACTTGTGTTCCTGATATCGAATGGCCCTCCTTTCAGGTGACAGTTCAGGGACTCAGGCTCCTTCCTTCTTGGTCCCACTTTTAGTTCATAGCCCAACTTTTAGGTACTGCTTTTCATTGCCTCTGGCACACTTGTTTCTTCTAATCAGTACTCCTTACTCCGCCTATAATTTACTGCTGCTAATCTGCTACACAGTGTTTTTAAAATCTTAGCAATGGGAAACTTTCTACAAATAAGATCAGCTGTGGACCCCCAAGGACATGGAAAGAGCAGAACTGTGCAACCGCCCGGCTCCAAGGAGACTCTCCGTGAAAGGAAGTCCCTTCACCCACTCTCCGCCCCTCAGCAACACTGTTTGCTTGTTGAAACACACTTCACTTGGCAACTCACCGAAGATTTTTTATCGTGGCACAAAACCTATTACTTTTGTCACTCTTACCACAAACAAACAAGGAAAGAAAAGGATGAGGAAGAGGAAATGGGAGAAGAAAAGAATTTTGAAAGCTCTGGTGAATAATAAGACTGATAGCTATCACGGAGATTTAGAAGACATTTCAACAATGCCCCCTGTTTTCCCCACAGAAATCCTTCTCAGCAGCTCACAAAGCCTCTTCTGCACTAACGCCACATGAAGACAGAGACACAGAACTGCTTCAAAGTGTCAGCATAGAGAAATACTATGACTAGCCATAAATGTTCATTCAAGCAGCTTTTAATGGAAGCACAGATATCTTTCTGAAAGGAATTTAGAGCAATTTAGTCATATATTTTAAGCAAAAATAATAATATTTAACATGTTAAAAAGTATAGAAATTAGTTCAATTATTTCTAAGAATATTAAGGTCTATGGGTTCAGTGAAAAGTTTCATGTGCCAAAATCCATATTATTGTATATGTTCATGCTTATAGGATTTGTCATTATGAATTAATTTGTTTCCCTGGGCCACTATTTAATTGTCATTTTTTATTAAACTGCCTTGAATTAAATGTTAACTGAATAGAATACAAAACAAAGTTTCTTTAACCCACACTGACCTCTAGAGACATAGAGAGATTACAAAATGTTCGAGCAAAACCAAAACCCACCTTCACAAAATCAGTGTGAATATAATAAAAGGATTCATTCAGGGCCATAAGGATAGACAATTCTTTGAGCTCCACATTATACTCCGTTCATTAAGCACACCACACTACATGTTATTAAAATTTCACTGCAAAGATAAAAAGAAAGAGACAAAGAGCAAGTCTCTAAAGATAAAAGGAACTTGAAAATAATTGAAATTGTTCAAATGTATGCCTTGGAAAAGGCATTGAACCATGTATCCAGAGGTCTGAGTTCTGGTTCTGTTTTTTCCACATAATACCTGTGTGACCCTGGGCAAACCACTTTCCTCCTGAAGGCTTTATCTTCCCCATCAATTAAATGTGAGTTTGAACCAAGTTCTATGATACTCTGTGCTATGTACAAGCTAAGAATACTAACAATTTCTTTTCTAATCTAAAAATAATCTATCTTTTTTTTAAAAAAAAACACCTTCTATTTTTAGACTGGTCAGTGTAGTACATTACTAGTAAAGATTATTATATTAATTCCCTATGGTTGCAGTAACGAAGTGCCACAAACTGGGTGACTAAAACAATAGACATTTATTTTCTCACAGATCTGGAAGCTACAAGTCCAAAATCAAGGTGTCAGGAAGGCTATGTTCCCTCTGAGACTCTAGGTAGAATCCTCCCTTGCTTCATCTTAGCTTCCGGGGGTGGCCATCATTGTTGGCATTCTTTGCCTTGTAGCTGCATCACTCTGATCTCTTCCTCTATGGTTGCATGGTGTTCCCTTCTGTATCTCCAGGTTACCTTCCCTCTCCTTATAGGGATGCCAGTCATATTGGATTAAGGGCCCACCTTACTCAAATATGACCTCATTTAACTTAACTAATTATGAGGACTTCTGGTCAAGATGGAGACATAGGTGGATGCACCGTGCCTCCTCGCACAACCAAGATAGGGACAACAACAATTTAGAAACAGAATAACAACCAGAACTGATAGAAAAATGATCTGAATGGAAGTCAGACAACCAAGAAATTGAAACAGACCCGTTCATCCAGACCAGTAGGAGGGGCTGAGTTGGGTAACCAGGTGCGGGCCGCGGCACGGAGAGCAGAGAAGGCATGGGGGCGTGTAAGACCGCAACGGGTGGACCCTGAGTGCACAAGCAGCAGCTGGCAGACCCCAGCTGAGGGGTGGCAACCACAGACCTAGTGAGGTGGTGATTGTAAAGCAAGGCAGTACGCTCAACCCAGGATCCCAGTGCTGGGAAGCAGAGCCTCGGGACACTGATTGAGGACACCTGTAGGAGTTGAGGTGCACAGAGAGACACCCAGCCTCACAGGAGAGGTCCTTGGAGGGTCCCACAGCATTCACAAGCCTACTCACATGGGAATTCACACTAGAGGGGCCCAGTTTGCTCCAGGGAAGCAGGGGAAGGGACTGAGGTTCCACAGAGAGTGGAGCAAGCACCATTTTTTTCCTCTTGGACCTGCCCCCACATACAACATCACAACCCAGTGACTGGGGTGCCCAGCCCTGGTGAACACCTAAGGCTCCACCCCTCATACATAACAGGCATGACCAGACCAAAAGATGGCTCAAACAGAAGACCAAATGAAGGCCCAAGAACCCATCCTTTTAAGCAACTGAGAGATAGCCAACTATCAGATGCACAGTTTAAAACACTGGTGATCAGGATGCTCACAGAATTGGTTGATTTTAGTTGCAAATTAGATGAAAAAATGAAGGCTACAATAAGTGAAATGAAGAAAAATACACAGGGAACCAACAGTGATGGAAAGAAAGCTGGGTCTCACATCAATGAAGTGGACCAGAAGGAAGAAAGAAATGACCACACAGAAAAGAATGAAGAAATAAGAATTCAAAAAAATGAGGAGAGGCTTAGAAACCTCCAGGACATCTTTAAATGTTCCATTATCCAAATTATAGGGGTACCAGAAGGAGAAGAGGAAGAGCAAGAAGTGGAAAAGTTATTTGAACAAATAATAAAGAACTTCCCCATTCTGGCAAAGGAAATGGACTTCCAGGAAGTCCAGGAAGCTCAGAGAGTCCCAAACAAGTTGGACCCAAGAAGAAACACACCAAGGCATATCATAATTACTTTAGCCAAGGTAAAAATGAAGGAGAGAATCCTAGAAGCAGCAAGAGAAAAGGAGACAGTAACCTACAAAGGAGTTCCCATTAGACTGTCAGCTGATTTCTCAAAATAGACCTTACAGGCAAGAAGGGGCTGGAAAGAAATATTCCAAGTCATGAAAGACAAGGACCTACATCCCAGATTGCTTTATCCAGCAAAGCTTTCATTTAGAATGGAAAGGCAGATAAAGCATTTCTCAGATAAGGTCAAGTTAAAGTTCATCAAGTTCATCACCACCAAGCCCTTATTTTATGAAATGCTAAAGGGATTTATCTAAGAAAAAGAAGATTAAAAAATCTGAACAGTAAAAAGACAGCAAACTCACAGTTAGTAACAACCACACCTAAAACAAAACCAAAAGAAACTAAGCAAACAACTAGAACAGGAACAGAACCACAAAAATGGAGATCAGATGGAGGGTTAGCAACAGGCGAGTGGGAGGAGGAGAGAGGGGGTAAAGGTACAGAGAATAAGTAGCATAGATGGTAGGTAGAAAATAGACAGGGGGAAGGCAAGAATAGTATGGGAAATGTAGAACCTAAATAACTTGTGACACATGGACATGAACTAAAGGGGGGGAATGTGGGTGGGAGAGGGTATGCAGGGTGGAGGGGAGTGAAGGGGGGAAATGGGACAACTGTAATAGCATAATCAATAAAATATATTTTAAAAACTTAACTAATTACATCTGCAATGATTCTATTTCCAAATAAGTCCATATTCTGAGGTATTAGGATTTTTACTTCAACATATCTTTTGAGGGCACATAATTCTTAATAGTGATGATGAGAAAATACACAAGGTCTGTCCAGAAGGTATCCAGCCATGTAATATGAACAATGGAGACATTTATTGAAGAAGATACAAGAAATATTATACATAGGAATATGACGCCTCAGTCCCCCTCAAAGTGGGCACCTTGGGACCTCACACAGGTCTCCCAATCACCATCAGTGCTCCTCATATTTTCCTGAATCACATTGGCAGTCTGAAATCCTTTCCCTTTCAAAGGTGATTTTAGTTTTGGGAAAAGCCAGAACTCACAGAGCATAGGCTATAAGGGCGTTGAATCACCTGGGGATTTGTTGTTTCACCAAAAAACTCTAAACAAGATGTGATGCATGAGTGGACGTGTTGTCATGATGAGGCTGCCAATCACCAGTGGCCCATATCTGTGGCCTTCTGAATCATCCAAATAGTTTCTGTGGAGAAATGTTAAAACTTAATACAAAATTTGATGCAGATTTGTTGCTCTACTCACTCAGTCATTTTGAAGGCAACCACCACACAGTACACATGCTTACTCAATGGCGTCTACCACCCTCACTGAATAGTACAGTGACGTTGTCATTGTTCACATATGTGCATTCCAGTCCACCCTCCTTGGCTGCCAAGTTACATTGATGTCATGCAAACCATTCTTGTTATATTAACAATGGCTGGACTTTTTCCAGACAGACCTCATAGTCAGAGAAACTTGGCAGTTTTAAAAGAAAAGCAATGTCATTTGCAACATAAGTCACTTATAGAGCATGTATAATGAATCCTTTCCTCTTGAAGGTTGATGTCTCTGCTGGAGAATCCCATGGTGAGGAAATAGTTATTCAGTACAGAAATGGCATGACCTAAGGCTGGCAAAGTGACTCAGACGAGATTCTGGCACCATGTCAGTGTAGGTTGGGGTGGTGAGAGATAGTGGTGCTTCTGTGTAGTGTAGACTCATTCAGACCCAATGCCTCTGAGGGTTTGTCCTGCAAAGGTTAACACGACGAAGAACCACTGGAACTCATTCTGGCCATTCTGTCAGAAAAATTGTTTTAAATGGCTTGTATTTTCCTCTGAAACTTTGATTAATGAGCAAGAAATATAGAAGATAAGCCTGGAAAATCTTGTTACACCATATAGCAAGGTAGCTATCAGAGCCTATACTAAGACCATGTTAAGAGGACTTAGGCATCAACATGTTTGTGCTGCCCAAATATGAGTCAATTTGTGCATCAATTAGAATAATAATAGATTAAAACATAGCAATTGCATTTAAAACCCAAGAGCTCCCAATAATATTTAAGGGGGCAGGGGAATCTTATTTGTCCTCTTGGTAGAAAATAGGAAACAAACACACTACTTCAACAACTTATAAGTAAAGGGAAAGAATCTAGTATTGATTCTGGCTTTATTACTCAAACTGTACCACTATTTTAACAAAAGAGTGAATAAGGGGATGTATTCCAGACACTTGTGGGGAGCCATTTCATGTGGTGTGGAAATGTAGTTCAGTCTCCATGAAGAAAACCAGTAGGGAGCGAGTTGGCACACAGGACCACGCCCATGGAGAGGTTTTCCTGTGAGGAATCAGGCCTGCATTGTACCTAGGCTGCAGTGAGACTTGCTTTTGCTGAAACTCCCTCACCCTGAATTGAGGCAGCAAATGCTTACTGTAACTTCCTAAAGTCTATACTAAACCTCCCAAGTATGGAGTGTGACTGGTTCAACCACTTTTCCCCTTGGTCTGCAACATCCTTCTCTTTGAAGTAATTAGCAACATTCTTTCCTTTATTATCTATAAAAGGTAATCACCTGCAGTGAACCTGTGCATGGTAAATGAGGACTACCCTCCATGTAATGTACCCAGAAAAGCAATAAAAGCCTATCCAGGTAAGGACTGGGTTCTCTGGCCCTCTTGCCCTCTCTCTCAGAGAGTGGCCATGCCATCCCTTTTTTTCCACAGGACTTCTGTTGTCCATGTGCATTTGTTCACAAGCAGCCACCACAACACATGGATCCTGCCAGCCAGGGTCCACATCAGACAGTAAATGAAAAAGAATCATATAATAACACCATTATGCAACCCCTAATGAACTAGAGGATGCCAAGAAATACAATAAGGATACTAGTAAAAGAAAACTCCTAGATGTAAATAAATTACACAACCAAAAGATAAGAAAACACAAAGATATTAAGAATGCCAATAAGATGTAAACATGTCATTGACCAAATGCCACTAAGTGATTCAATGCATTTTCTCTCTTCATATTGTTCTGAATGAGTGTCCACTTGACAATCCATGAGCCACAACACTAGCGACACAATATAATTGTGAAAATGTGTTTCTTATACCCAATGGAAATAAAAATTCACATATACTTCCAGTTTAAGAAGGGACATACACACACTTCTTGTACTTTCTGAAACCCCACTGGAAAAAAAAATTTCAGAGGTAACCTCAAAATGAATGGTGGGGGGAGAGCAATTATGACAAGAAATTATGCAAATTACACAAATCACTGGGAGACATTAAGCAGAGGACTGGGAGTTAGTAGAATACAGTCAGAGCCTAGGATGCACGAGAGCCCAGGGGTACAAAATCATCTTACACAGGAGAAAGTATTAATGAGAAGTCAGACCACCTCCCCTCTCACTCCCCTGGACTGAAACCCATCCAAGCAAATGCCCCACCTATTCACGCAGTGATGCCGGGCAGGATCCCCACCCCAGCATAAGACTTTCATACCACAGCAGAAAAACCTAAAATGGCCACACAGTCATCAATCACTGATGGAATGAAAAATAGAGGTTTAAGAATGTTACGGTGATAAAGGTAGTCAATAAAAGAACTAAATAATGTGACTGGGAGATAATGACAAAGGAAAAACAGAACATGGTAGGTAGAGGAACAAATGGAGAACCACAGAGAAAATGATTCACACTTGGCAACTGCAAATATTTCAGCACAGTGGGTCTTTAGAGTGCAAAGGAGGGATTGATGAGAGATGGTGAGTCTACCAGAGAAAGCAGAGGCCAGAACTTTACATCATACTACAAAGAGTTTGAGCTTTATCCTGAAAGTTCCAAGGACTTTAAACACAGCAGATTTGTATTTCAGAAACACAACTCTGACTTTTGTTATGGAGATTTCTGAGAAACAAGTCTGGAGACAGGAAAACCACTTAGGTGGCTGCTGAAATCATCCAGGAACAAAAGATAATCAATTGCTAAATTTAGAAAGTGAGCCAGAGAAATGCTTTCCTAACTTTAGCACACATTCAAATCACCTGAGGGCTAGTGAAAACAGTGGGACCTATGAGGCGGGACCCAAGAATCTGCATTTCTAATAAATGCCCAGGTGATGCTAATGCTGCTGGTCCCGGGACCACACTGTGAGAACCACTGGCCTGTAGGAACAGAAAAGGGATCTGAGGGTAGGACTAGACAAGAAGTGGAATCAACCATTCTTGGTGGCTGATCAGATGAAGATGTTGAAGAAAAGGAAGGACTCATAGTTCTCAACTTTCTCCCTCAGGCAGCTGGGAGATTTCAGTGTCCATGGTCAAGGAAGGAACACCGAGGAGGAACATATTTGATGGGGTAAGGAAGAAGTAAGTATGATGAGATCCATTTAAGCACGTGTCAAACAACATTCATACTGCACATCCCAATGGAATTATACCACAGGCAAGTAATGTATTCTTCTGGACTTGAAAGGGAGATACAGGTTAGAAGTACAGATATCAATTTAAGAACCATCAGCATATAGATGATAATTAAAGCCATAAGAATGAATATGATTTCCCATGGTCAGTGAATACTGTGAGAAGAGAGAAGAATAAGAGAACAGAAAAATTTAAGAAGAAAAGGAACTGGCACACTATGTCAACAGATAGATAAAGAGGTAGATAATATTCACTGCTACATTGTTTGTAGTAGCAAAAAATTAAAAATAATCAAGTTCTCATAAGGAAGGGACTGGTTAAGAAAATCATGACACTTTCTACAGCAGAATTCTTTGCAGCTGTAAAAAAGGGGGATGAATAAGCACTTTATTAATAGAAAAGATGTGCTAAATATATAATATTGTTAAGTGAAAAAAAAGCAAAGTGCAGAATGGCATGTTTAATGTGCTATCATTTACATGAAAAGGGGAAATATATATATCCAATTTGTAACCCCAAGTGGAACACAGTGGAGGACCTGGAGATTAGGAGACAGAACATCCAAGGAAGAACTTCAACCCAACGGTCCAAATGTCCTATCAGCCTATGTTAAGATGGAAGCATCAGAACCTGATGTTATTATCAGAATCTGATGCTGTTAAATATTTAAGTCACAAAAATAATTATCCTTATTCTGATTCTATGATTACTCAACAATATTCTGAAACTTTTCCCATGTAAAGAAAATTCATTCTTCACATTGTCCACCTAACACTCATAGATTTTTATGTCAACTTAATCATTAGCATTCTACCATGGGCTGTAACCATTCATCTCTTGCAAGCTTTGTGAGCTTGAGGCAATATCCCTGGGTTCAATCAGATTATGTGGAGATTTGGGGTCTATGGAGCTAAGGGCTAAATCCTGGACTTGGATACATCAACCAGGGTGAACTGCACATTGTTGGGGTCTTTTGACAGCCAGTCAGCTGGTCTCTCTTGGCCATACTCCAACAGACCCACGATGTTATATTCCAGTTTCTAGAGGCAACAGAGTTTGTTTATACAGCTCCTCACTTGATATTTATGATACTCATGTCATTAACTGATATCAGATTTGCCAATCTACCCATAAATTCTATAGGACTGTAATCTCCAACCTCTCCCAGCAGCATCCCTTCCCCTCCAAAGAGTTTGCCAGAATCATTTCATCAAAATCTTTCTTTCTACTGTAAACAAAAATTACTGTTAGATACCTTGATGTATACTTGCCAGGACCCACCACCAAACCATAAACTTTCCATGGGGAGGATCTGTTTTATTCAACTTTGTATTCCAAAAAGGTAGTACAGCACTTTGTACATCACAGACACTCAACACATTCATGTTGAACTGGGTTGAACCACCTGCTCATACACTACCTACCCAGATAAGGTAATTACTTAAGCCACTTAAATCAAGGATCCTTACAGGATTCTCTTTCAGGTAGGACCTCTAATCTTGTAAGGGAGATATTTTTGCCCAAGGGCCTTTGACAACCTTCAAGTGTAATCATAAATGAAGTCACTTACTCAACCTACTTATAAATCTGCTCAGATAATAATACACTGCATTCTAGCAAGTTCTGAAAATAGGTTTTCTATTGTAGTTAATAAAAACTCTCAACATACATGACATATAGATTGATATTTTCCAAATTAGAATTTTATTTTTAAAATATGTTGCACTAAAATGATGCCAAACAGAATGCAAATTTTCTTTGAACCTGTAAAGCGGGGTTTGCAAACACTGTGAAGGGAATCCAGGCCTGGGGAGATCAGAACAGCTGGACCAGTTAGCCAGGCTCAGACCCTCCACTGCTGTAATACACACAAATAGTAAACAGCTCTGATTTGTTTAAAAAGGACTTTGTAGTCTCCCTCTACCTCAGGTCATTATTACTATCAATTTCCCTTCCTTGTATCTGCACAGAAGTACCAGGAATGAAACAATGGAGCAACCAGAAGGTTAGATAACAGAACATTTATTGAGACTATGCTGCATACAGTGTGAATCTTTTTTGGCAGTTAAAGTGCCACTTTTTTTGTTTTCTTAAATAGTTACTATTTATTTATTTCAGTCATTTCTGTTACTCTGTCTTCTAACTAATATCAATGTAGTCTGTGGAACACAGAACCTGGAAGAAGTCCCTGCCACAATCTAAACTCTATGACAGGGTAACCCCCCCAGGGAAAAATCTCAGAGCAGAGTACTTTCTGTTGAATATTCAAAACCACTTCTCTTTGCCAGGAAATATCCTCAATATGGAAAATCCAGATCTATAAGTATTGAAAAATACCCTTTTAAATCTTATTCAAATAAACCTTCGAACTCCAGAAAACTAACTGCAAGCCTTAAGATGTAAGACTACTTTTTTATCTATGAAAAGAGGCCCAATCACTTCCCATTGGAGAGGAACAAAATATCAGCATGTTAAAGCAGAAAATAAAATAAGAGCCTTAAATTGGAATGAGATGACAGAGAAATATGGAACGAGGCAGAGGAGATCTAAGAAATCAGGTCGGCTGTATCTTAATTACCAAGTTCCAAAATTAATCTACACATATATTTCTGAACTCATCCTCAGTGGGATTTTATCTCTGCTTCCCCCTTTTTTTGACTCAATTGGAGCTTTATTGTCAGAATATCATCAGTCTCATCTGATAAATTAAATTTTAACTAAGTCATTACACATATTGTAGATTTGCTATTCTGTTTTAACCTCATTCAAATAAGTGCAAGTACTGTTTAATACATTATAAATATTTCAGAACAAAACCTAAGCAAATGAACCTTACCCAGTCAGGAAGAGAATCCTATCACTGAGCCATGCTGTGCATATGTCAAATACCTTGATAGAGTAATAATGACCTATTAATCTGAGTACAAGTTAAATGACCCCACCACCTGCTGCACATTAACATTAATATTCTGATAAACTATTTAAAGAGATGAGCAGTGTCCCTACTATCCTACACCAACTCTAGCTTTCAGGTAGTATTAACACTCACAGATGTGGACAACTTGAATCAAGACCTAGGAACTAAAATAAATCATTGGCTTCCAGCATTAAAATATTGTCTTTTTTTTTAAGTTAAACCTTTAGACTTCCACTAAAGATGGCAGCATAGGCAGACATGGCTTGCCTTTTCGAACAACCACATCAAAATTACAACTAAAATATAGAACAACCATCATTTAGAATCATCAGAAATTGAGTTGAATGGAAGTCTCACAACTATGGAATTGAAGAAACCACATCCATCCAGATTGGTACAAGGGATACACACAGGGGAATGGGCTGGTCCCATACACAGGTGTGGTGAATAAAAATTTAGGGTGGCTATCTCAGGAGCAAGGAGTCCTGGCCTCACACCAGGACTCCCAACCCAGGATTCCAGTGCCAAGAGGATGAGTCCCCACAACTTCTGGCTGCAAAAACCAGGAGGGATTATGGCAGTGGAAGAAACTTCTGGAGCCCCAAGAAGTTCCTCTTACAGAACACAACAAAAACAACCACACAGAACAAGAAGAAAAAAGAATCCAAAAAAAAATGAGGACAGGATAAGCAGCCTCTCAGACAACTTCAAGAGATCCAACATTCGCATCATAGGGGTACCAGAAGGAGAAGAGGAAGAGCAAGAAATTGAAGACTTATTTGAAAAAATAATGAAAGAAAACTTCCCTAATTTGGTGAAGGAAATAGACATGCAAGTTCATGAAGCACAGAGTCCCAAACAAGATGGATGCAAAGAGGCCCACTCTAAAACACATCATAATTAAAATGTCAAAGGTTAAAGATAAAAAGAGAATCATAAAAGCAGCAAGAGAAAAGAAGTTAGTTGCCTACAAGGGAGTCCCCATAAGACTGTCAGCTGATTTCTCTAAAGAAATCTTGCAATGTAGAAGGGATTGGCAAGAAATATTCAGTCATGAATAGAGGGGGCTGACAGCCAAAATTGTTCTAACAGCAAAGCTATTATTTCAAATCTAAGGACAAATCTAAGAGCTTCCTAGACAAGAAAAAAATAAAGAAGTTCACCATCACCAAACCATTATTATATGAAACATTAAAAGAACTTAAGAAAATCAAAACCATGAACAATAAAATGGCAAAAAACTACACATCTATCAACAATTGAAGGTAAAAAAACAAAATAAGCAACCAAGAAGAACAGAGACAGAACCATGGATACGAAGATAGTTTTGATAGTTGCCAGATACAAGGGGGTGTGGGAGAATTGGTGAAGAGGTGAGGGGATTAAGAAGTACAAATTGGTAGATTCAGAATAGCCATGGGGATATAAAGTACAGTATAGGAAATGGATTAGCCAAGGAACTTATACACATGACCCATGGACATGAACAATGGTGGGGTGACTGCCTGAGGGAGTGTGGGGGTTCTGGGTGGAAGGGGACAAATGGGGAAAAATCAGGACAACTCTAATAGCATAATCAATAAAATATAATTTTAAAAAATAAAAGTTAAATTTTGAATGCTTTTTCAGATTCTTCTGTACACATGGCATCATAAAAGCTACACTGTGCTAGAATTGTTGATGGTCAATACGTAAATGGTTGAGTACCCACAGGTACAAGGCTCTGGGTTTTCCCAGTGATCAAGAGAAACATCATCATAATACTCAATGTATGAGTCCTACGCTCCAGTCTCAAATCTACTGCTGAACTTAATGTTAGTTACATGGCCTTTGACAGGTCACTCAGTCTCTCTACCTTCCTATTCTCCTCTGTAAAGTATAGAAGTTGGACTAGATCCTAAAGTACCACAAATATCATGTTGCTGCTGCTACTGGGTTTTGCATCACAGGAAGCAGATGAAAGTGCACATTATCCAAACATCACTGAACAGAATGAGTTTACTGACTTATGCCTTTCTATGGTCAGCTATGCTCAGTTTTAATTCCAAAGTTTCACCTGAGGTAAGATTTTTTGGGTCCTTGAAATGGTAATGAGAACAACATCATATTCAACACATATATTATTAACAACATTTAAGAACTTTCTTTAGTAAGTTGAGAAGGTACAGTAGAAGAAACTAGTAATTTCTAACTGTGAAGTAATTTTTGTCTTAAGCTACAAATGTAAACACACAGCTCCCCTTCATCTATATAAATTATTCCATTTGAATATCTGTGCTGCTATTGATTCATCAAAAGGTCAAATGAATTTAAACTTTCAAAAGAAAGACATAGATTTACTCCCTATGTTCCTCCTTGATGTTTTCATTTTTACACATTTATACTTTACAGCATTATGTAATTTGTGGGACTGAGAATTCAGAATTAGGAGCTGTGAGCTGAAATCTAAAGTTTCTGAATCTTCTTATAAGCCATAGAACTCCAAATTTGGTAAAATTTCAAGTCAAATTCCCTCACTTTAAAGATCATACACACATGCACAATCATATATATACACATAGCACTCTGGAAATAAACTAATTTGCCCAATAACCTATAGTCAGCAAGTAGCAGGGAGGACTTGAACCCAGGTCCTCAAGTTCTTTCCACTACAGGAAATGACTGCCCTCAACATACGCAGAGGGCAAAGACCATCTCCAAAATTCTTTCTGGTCTAAATGTCTGGACTCCCTAGAGATGGTTACAATCCGGATGGTTCCCTACCCTACAATAAACACAATTAGGCTCTCCATTTTCTGGGTACAACTGAGAGGGGAACACTAAGAATCAGAGTTCTTAGTTACAAGCCACAAAAGACTTGGGCTGATTTAAGAAGGATTTCTGGATAGTTGCCAGAATCACCAGAAAAACAGAAAAGGGCAAGGAAAATAGATATTGTGTCCACATAAATTAGAGACCTCTAAAAGTGATTATATGATATTCAAACTAATTTTATAAATTTAATGGTATGGAAGCCCATTTGAGCATAATACATATAATACAATGAGGAGAATCCACATCAAAACATGTATATTATTACCTTTTGATGATAGAAAATAAGTAATTTTGAAAATTTATGCTTAGCTAAAGTTCCTAAATTTTTCTTCCACATATATGTATTATGTGTATAATAATTTTTATGAAAATAATAATGAGGTGAAGAATTTCCAATTCTATTGGTAATTTTATACAATTCCAAAACTTTAATAACACATAGTGCTAAGAAAGCACATAACTGCTTTTTATGACATTCATTAAAAAATAAAACATGCTTTTAAATGCTAATTTTATTTTTGCACTTGTTTTATAGTTCAAGAATCACATTTTTTCACTAACAATTTCCTTAAAGAATGGAATCTTTTAAATTATTTTTAAAAGAAGGGAGCACAATTCTAATTCAGAGGGTGTTTGACCTGTCCAAACATCCTGTTTCTCCTCTTTACCAATTCAAACATTTCCTTTCCTGGCAAGACTTACTGCCGTCGACCGAAGTTGCGGGTAGCTTTCTACTGCTCCTGCTCCTGGAGGGTTAGCTTGTAACCCTTGGATTTCTTGGCATTCTTTTCTTCTTTTCCCCAAATATCCAAGCTCTCTACCCCTTAATTTTGCTGGTTGATTCTGTGCTCAGTCATTATTTATGGCTGGAGATAATCCCAGATTGGCACAGCTGGTCTGGTTATGAGATCTGTGATCTCATTTAGTTTTACCAGGTATGATCCTTGGCCACAAACACATCAAGAGCATGTATATGAACTAAGAAGTTTAACAAGCATGAAGCAGGTAACACAAACATGGATCCTCTACTGCAGAGTTTGCACGCCATGATTTAAAGGAGAAAAAAACAACATACAGCCAAGAGTACCTCTGGCATTCTTTTATGCAGGGTGAAGCTTCCCACTCTGGGAAGGTAGCAGGCTCCTAGTATCCTATGAGAAGTTCATACTGTTTCTATTGTCTCTTTCATATGGAGCACCCTCGCTGAATCTCTCCACCAGCCCAAGGACTACATATTGTTCAAAGAATGTTTCAAACTCTATCTTTTTTCCTGAGGGATATACAGATGCATAGCTAAAAATGAAAAAGGAGGGACTACAAACCTGAAAGACAGACATAATAATGATGATAGGTACCTTGCTGCTAAACACCACATTTACTCCTCATATCACAACAGCCTTAGAAGCATGGACTGATTACACCTACTATGTTACACATACTGTGACCATTAAGGTAAATATAACAGAGCCTCTGCCTTTAGAGAATTTCAGTCTGGTAGAATCAACTGTGTTCAAAAATAATTCAACACAAGAGGCTAAGTGCAGAGAAAGGGGGAGTGTGCCCAGAGAGCAAGAATTTATTACAGCCTGGATTCGGGGGAAGGCTTCTGCAGAGAAGCCCATTTTACAGATAACAAAACTGAGATTCACAGAAGTTAAATGTTCATAATCACAAACTAAAAAACGATGAGCCAGAAATCAGACACAGCAAGTCCATCTGAGCCCCACATTCCCACTCTTTCCATCGTGGGAAGTTAACACAACCATCTGCACATTTGCCAACACCAAGTATGTTCATTTTCTAGAGCTGCTGTAATGAATTACTGTAAGCTTGGTGGCCTATAGCAGCAGAACTTTATTCTCTCACAGTTCTGCAGATCAGACATCTGAAATCAGGTGCTGGCAGAACTGGTTCTTTCTGGAGGCTTACAGGGAGAATCTGCTTCATGCTTCTCTCCCATCTTGTTGTGGCTGCCAGCAATCTGTGGTGCTCCTCTGCTCGTGCATGCATCATTCCAGTCTCTGCTTCCAGCATCACGTGGCCTTCTCCTCCATGTTGCTCCTTTGTCTGTGTGTCTTAAATCCACCCCCTCTTCTTTCTCTTATAAAGACTCCAGTCAATGATTTAAGGCCCACCCTAAAACCAAGATTATCTTGTCCCCAGAACCTTAACTTTATTAGACCTGCAAAGACTATTTGCAAATAGGGTCACATTCACAGGTACCTGGAGTTAGGACTTGGACTCATCCTTTGGGAGGATGCTATTCAACCCACTACACAAAGCACATTATTTACAAGCCTGGTCCAGCTTGTACTTCTTAGCTGAAGGTCTTGAATTCATCGGGGAATCTGTGGAGAACTCTCGAGCATGCACTCAGCCTTGGGCATGCAGGCCATCTTCCAGACCACCAGGGAGATAGAGGCTTATGAAGACCCACTGTGGCTATCCCCTTCCATTCTTCTCCTTGTTAAATTCCTCACTAGTCTGTTGGTTTCTTGCTTATTCCCACTAGGAACACAACTTCAAGACAGCCTTTCCTGTTTATTTGCTGACAATTTCTATAACTGAGGGCATGGGGTTTTCCATTCCCCTCTCCAAATCAAGCCAGCCTCCCCTAGCAGCTTTTCGTGGCTTGCCCTGCCACAGCTAAACCGTCCCGTGATGGAACTGAGGAGGGGAATGGGAGTAGTCCAGGCTGTCCGGCACAGACTCTCCTTGCTTGTACCCAAGGTTCAGTAGTTCTTGTTAAATAGCACTGAACAATATGTTGTATGACCTTAGTCAATTTGCAGATCTCTGAAATGGCTGTTTTTGGTACTAGTATTCAGCTTTATCACTGCTTTTTGTGAAGAGCAGTGCTCCTCACTCTACTATCCCAAGAGCCTCACTCCACAGCCTCTGGGCATCAACAACAACAACAAAAAGCCGTAGCAGCACTGCAGCTTCACTCTCACTAGTCAAAGGAGAGGCAGAGAGGTCTCCAGAAATGCTCACTCTGACTTGGGATAGCACAAAACGGAGTGGGAACTGACAACAGTTTGGATTTTTTCCCCTTCAAACATTTCTCAATATTTCAATAGTAAAAGAAATGAATAGAATTGTCTAAGACTATATTTTACAGAACAAGAGTTCAAAATCCAGATAAAATAATCCATCTAATCAAGATGCAAATTGCTACAGTAATTGCATATAACTCTGTACACACAGAGAAAAATACTTGCCTATTATTATTGCCCATGGGCCACATTGATTCACTTAAATATTTATGAAGATTTTTTACTTTATAAATCTATAAATCTGTTATTATGAAATTTCCATAGCCTTTCTTTCTCAGACTAGGAAGCCAAATCATTTAAAGGCACTCCTATTTATAATACACTCCTGCTAAAAGGTGATAAAGGTAATTGTTCATTACTGACTTTGGGCTATTAAGATACAAAGTAGCTCTATCAACTTTTTTCCATCAATTTTTCACCTGCGCATGCCCATAAACACAACTGCAAGAGACTCTTTCAGAGGCTACAAACTGGTAAGCTTTGGCTGAAAAATAGATTCTATTTAGCTCTTATTATACCTTTTAAAATATTGAACTAACAATTTTAAAAATCCATACATTTCACATAAAATATGAACAAAATATGCTTTCTTTTAGAAAAGAGCTATTAATATCAAACCTTGTAATATCTGCCTTTTAAAACAGGGCAAGCAATCTCCAATGTGTTGTAACCCCCACTTGTCCCCGTAATTTCCCTAACCCTGAGAACCAATGTCAGCTACCATCAATCACCTGCATTATTTTTCTTTTTATAGTAGAGAAATATTTTCTGTAAAAAATATCTTTATTAAAAATGGGAAGAAAAAATAGTAACTGAGAGGGCTATTTGACTAGCCTTCACCCAGTCCTCTTCAGTTACAAATGCTCTCTGGCTCCCAGAAGCGTTTGAGTTTGTGGTCTCCACTTTTTGTCCCTAGATTAGAACCAAATAATCTCTTGAAATATAAGTAATTCAAGATTTAGTCATTGTGAGGTTCTTGTTTATCAGGTTGGCCTGTGCCAGAAGGAAATCAAAAATCTTTCCAAAAATCAATTGATTATATAATGTAGTGTTTACATGTCCAAATTCTAGAGCCAGACTACTTGAGTTCAATTCCTGACTTTGCCAGTATAGAATTTGTGATCTTGAGCAAATGAGTTAGCACCTCTGAGATTCGATTGTCTTGTCTGTAAAATGGGGCTAATAATATCATGCAGCTTGTAGGGTCATTTAAGGGTAAATTAAGCACTCAGACAGTACCCACTGGATAGTAAATGCTCTGTACATTGTAGAACCAAACCAAAATGGAATCACTTATGTCAGGGACAAAATGGAGACAATCAGGACAGGTGCATAAAGATAACCCAACCTAATTTTACAGGAATTTACAGCTCTTCTCAGAAATCAGCAGGCAATATCAATCAGTCTCCAAATACCAAGTTTGTTCATCCCATCTCTGGACTTCCTTGTTCCCATGACTCAGCTGTCCTAATCCAAATATGGAAGAAGACACCCAGGCAATCAATCAGCTAGAAAAGCCAACTAACTTCTGCATTTATTCCATAAAAACCCCTGAGTCTGTAAGCAACTTGGAACTCATTGCCCCCATACCCTTGAGTTTCCTAGTTTGCAGGTAAAAAGCCTAGTAAGAAACTCATCTTTCTTCTTTGTTTTACTCAGTGTTCAGAATTTGATTTTTACATGTTTGCTATTATTATAAAAAAGCAACTGCCCCTTGAAACATTACTACATTGTCCATTGTTAGTGGAATTGACAATCACACTTTGTAAAATTAATCTATCCCCACATACATATAAATATTTTTATGTCTATACAAGAAAATTAAATAGAGAACAAAGTATTAACTAATAAGTTTAACTACTATAAATAGTTAATTTACCTGGATAATTAAGGTTCTAATGTCTTTTAACCTTACAAAGCAGATAATAGAGTTTGGCTCCTGAAATTTCTAATTATCTATTATCATCTTTCCAGTTACTCATTTTGCCTAGTTTTTTTTAAAGTAAATTATTTAAAAATAGTAACAATTACTTCTTCAGCAAAAAGTTCCCCTTATGTTTCTACAAATATTGATGTCTATGGCATTCCCTTCTGTACTCTTCATTTTTTCCTTTCCAAAGGGTGGTACTTATAACTAAACTTCTTCCCATTGTCTCCAAAACCTCTGCTTAGATGATTAGGAATTTATGGCAGGGTAGGGTGTGATGTGGGGCAAGAAAATGAAAGAAAATAAATCATGTACCTAACACAAAGGGAAGCAGAAAGCATCAACCAAAATTGTATAAGGAAGAGAGCATAAGCAGATTCCAACATAATGGATTCTAGAACTGCACTAAAGGGAAGATACTTGTGCATGAGTACCACTAAATAAAGTACAATGAGTCTGAATTATCTGTCTTGGAAGCAACCTATATGCTGAAACATTGCCCAGCAGGACAGGGAGATGCTCTCACATCAGGCCTACCCAGAACATGAAATCTGTAGTCCAAAGAACACTTTCTAGGCCATTCTGGTTCCCAAGGTCTCTAGTTACAACCCCAGGGCAATTGATGATTATCTACTGGAGACTCCCAGGGCAAAGCAAGACACTATGTTGGTTGATTTGATTAAGTCAAAATAGCCACATAAAAATATAAAAGTTTTTTTTTCAATTACCAAGTAATGTATACTACAAACATACCTCATCTTTACCCAATCCTGGGGTTCGGGGATAGAGAATAACCTTCAGGTGAGATACCTTATATGACAAGGAATCTTTTTCTCTGAAAATTTAATGTTTATTAGAAAATGGCTAACTTGAATTTTCTAGATACTTCCATGGGATGAGAGAGGGCACTACAAAGGGCCAGTTGCAAGTTGTATATAGGGCCACAAAATAAGGCATTAATAAAACAATGAACGCCAGGATCTTACCATACAATAAACATTATTTAAAAGTCCAGAGCTCAAATCAGGAGCTAGCTTTCCCTATCTCATCCATCCAATAGCCCCTCCGTGCTTCCAAACAATTTGCCCTCATTAAATGCATCTTTCCATAAATCTGTATTAAGCACTGCTGAGTTAAAATAATTTAGGACAACTGGAAAGTAAATAAAATATAGTTTTCTTCTTTTAAGGTGTTCACATTTAGAGAGTAAACTATAAAACACAAAGAATAACACATATGCAGGAGCAGAGTGATGTAAGGGTCCCGTGCATTTTTGGACAGATGCAATCTCTGGACCAAAGACTGAGAAAAAGAAACAGGGGACTAAAAGGTCAAACACTGGTCTATGATCCTGAACATCGACACTCACTGCCTGTAAGTCCCTTGCATTCCCTTCTCTACTCTTAATATTTTTCCTTTCCAAAGGGTGGTACTGCCTGATGCGCACAGCCCTACACCAAACCCTGTTCTTCTCTGGAACCAGTAAGCAAAGTGACCTAATTAAATCAAAAGTTCCCTTTGGACTCCTACTAAAACTTAATACAAAGAATCCCAAAGACTTTCTTCCTTTTTTTAAATACTTACACCATTTATTATACATGCATGCATGAGTTCATTCCAGTTGGTACAAATTGTGTTGCCTTTGGTTGGGAGTTATAAGCAACCCATGAGAGCTTCATCAAAGAAAGGAATGCTTGGGAAGGTCATAGATGTGTCTAAGAGGATGCAATGGAGAGACGAGTGCAAGACTTAAATTAGCTCTACCTCTCCGGCAGAAGTTTACCGACCTTCCTTCTAATGTGCTTCATTAATGTGACTGAGTTATCAATACTTCAAGTCCTTCAGTGCAACAGGGAATGTCTTGGGTCCATCTTGAGTGCAGTGTCTGCCCCTGGACTAATTGACCAGAGCCAGAGAAGCTGATTTCCATGTGTAGACATGGCTATGGGGGGTCATCCTGGAGGTTAAGACCCCAGAGAAGAGTGAGGCAGTCTCTGAAAAATGACTTATACAACAGAAGTAGGAATTTCCCCAAGAGCCCTTGACCTAATTTTGGAAAGTAGGTGGGCTCAAGGAAAATTTCATTATGGATGAGAACTATAATCCCATTACTTAAGTATGAAAAGGAGTTAGCTGAGCCAAAAGGAAAACTGTGGACAGCAGAGAGAGGAGGGCATTGTCACACACGGGAATGGTGTCTGCAAAAACTCCGAGGTAGGAAAGAATAAGACACATCAGAGGACTCATGAGAAGTCTGGCCAACGGAATATCTTAATTCTGGTGCACCAGAGGCCTTATCTCCAACCCAATGCCCCTTTCCTCAGCCCTCCTGGGAAGTCACTGAGACTCCTGGTGTCCAGCAGCTAAAGGCTTTCAAAAGGCTTGTCGCTGAATTCCATAATGGTTGTGGTTTAAATTATTAGGCAAAACCTGAAATTTTCAGTTCAGTGGTGTTTACTGTAACCAGCTTTGTCTAGGTTATTCTCAACCGAGTCTTTAAATACAAATAGAATATAGAATACATATTAATATAAGGTAGAATTAAATATGGAAAATTCCTAGAGATTTAATCTAAGAAAGAGGATAGGTAATATGTTTAAAACTACAAACCTCCTCTAGTAAAATACACAAACACATGTTTTGCATAAAATTTTTAAAAAGTCACAGATACTTAGAAAGATTGGGTTTTGAGAAAAACTGGAATTTGAACATGGGAAATAAGGGGGGTTACCTGATGAGGACTACCTAGCCATTTAAGGAGAAGGGTTTCCATGTGGTACTTTGCTTAAAATCTACATGCACTGTATTTGACAATCACATTATAATATAATAAAGCATCTTATAGCTAGTCTTCAACTAAAACTCTGAGATCTCTTAAAAACTAGAAGGCCAATACAGCATTTCAGTCATATTTAAGCTTTTGAAAACATTAACAGAATATTTTCACTCATGCATTTCGAAAAGGAAATGCTGTTCATTTTCATTCAAAGACCAGCTTCCTTTTCATTCTTAAAAAAAAAAAGAAAGAAAGAAAGAAAGAAAACCCTACTGCAACATAAGGCATGATGAGATGCCCTCTTCTGTTTCTAAACAGTTAATGCAGGGTTCTTTGAATCCTAGCCATTTGGAGGACTTCAAATTAAACTGTGAACACAGCAGGATTTTAAAATCCTAAAGCACTTCTATTGACCTCCAACGACTGGAATATCTCCTTACACAGCAGAAGTTCCTCTTTGCCAATTAAAAAGTCCTCATTCCTCTCTCTGTGTAATAGCACACCCTGTTCCTGGCTGAGAAGAAAATAAATTAACCTTGGGCTGGCGACTGCTTTTCGCCTGATTTCCCTGGGTGGGTGAATGAGCTCACCAAATGTATAATGTGTCCAAATTTCCTTGTTACCCAATTTTATATATATATTTGCTGCCCTGAAGCCTTGAACATAATTCCAAATGGCTAAAGTTAATACTTTCACCTGGGCTCGAATCCAGTTGCTAAAAACAAAACAAAACAAAACAAGAAGCAGTGAGATAACAGTAGACCCTGAAGGATGGCCCAAACTTCCCGTTCTTTGTTGGCAGAATTTTGGTGTGGAACTGGCAAAGCTGGGCAAACTGTGCCAAGAAACAAATGTAAAAGGACAGATCCAATCCAAATGGAGGTGCTGGAGAACAGTTGTTTCAGTGGAACTACCCCTGGGCCACTGCCAGTTGCATCTGGGCAGGAAGGAAATGCAAATTCAAAGGAAAAATTGGGCCATTTTAGAGCAAAGCAATTTTTCAGCAAAAGCTCAGTGCTAACACTAAAGAATAAAGAAGGTATTATTTAGTTGTAAATTGGATTGATTGATTCTTTTCCTTGGTGATTCTAACTAAACTGCTTCTCTTCCTCTTCCCTGGAGTGATGGAGGTGTTTTGATAAGGGCTCCTTCTTTCTGCAGGGCCACTTCTCATCTTTGTTACTTCATACCACCTCTGTTCATCTCATGCAGCTACTGAAAGGGATTCTGTCTTTATGTAAGGCCTACAGCCTGTACTGAAATCAAAGCTAACTGATAACTTTCCTTTCTTTCTTTTTCTTTTTGCCTTTTAATCATCTCCCAAACTAAACAAATAACTCTCATTTAGAAAATTAGACTTTGGAATCAGAACTGACTTTTAGACACCTGTCTATTGCTCACTAGTCCTGTGAACTTCAGATTCCTCAGCCATGAGATCCAGAAGTGCCTGTTTCAGCTACATCATCAGGTGGCTGTCAGGGTAAAGTGAGATTATATATGAAAATGCACTTTAATACCTTATTATCTATTAGCTCATTTAACCCTCACAATGACCTTATAAAGACTATTTTGTCCCTATTTTACAGATATGAAAGCTGAGGCAGAGAAATTAATTCACTTGACAAAGGTCTCCCAGCTACTAAGTAGAATCACTGAGATTCAAACCCAGGTAGCCTGGTTCCAGATCTTACACTTTGCGTCCACGCACACCACCTTCCATAGAGATGTGCAGTGGTGTTAGTCATTCATTTCTTCATCAGCTATTTATTGGTCATCTACCATATGCCACACACTCTTAGAAGATGAGCCAAAAATGATCAAATCAATGGTATTTTTGTTACTTTTCATTTTTAGTTCCTTCACTTCATAGGAAATAAAGAGAACAGCATAAAGGGAGAAGGAAAAAGAAAGACTCTGAGCCTATCATTTAGGCCTCCTCCAAAATAGTCACATAAGATGCTACAACTCAGATGAGAGGACCTCTGGCATAGACTCAATGACCACTGGCAAGAGGAGTTGGAGAAGAGGAGGCCATGATGCCTAGGAGACAGGGTCCCTCCCCACAGGCAGGTGCAGAGGGCAGAAGGCTGCAGGACCTGGGTTTTTAGCTCAATGAACAGCAGAATCACTGAGTGGCAAACCCCAAAGCTCCAGACACCTAATCTTGAGCCTTCTTCACGAGGTAGCCCTAAGATCCAAGGAGACAGCCTCTGTGAATGTGCTTGCTGGATGATGAAGTGCTCTATAATGTTAGACATAATGAAGAGGTGACTTGCAGTAAACCCTGGCCTCAACAAGGAATCCAAAATCGGTAGTTTGACACAGGAGACATAGATATAGTATTTAATTTAGTAATGGGGGCAGGGGGATTCAAGTCCTGGAATTTATTTATAATTATCTAGAAAAAAATCATTAATAGAAAAGGGATAATTAATAGTTGTAACATTCTATGGTTTTCTCTTCCAGAGCAATCTTCCCCAAGAACTTCAAATAAGTTTAACTCTATTAGTTAATCACCATCAGCTGTAGTACAGAGTCATTGCTATTATTTACCCTACTTTTAAGAAAGGAAAAATTTAAATGAAACAAAAATAAATAATACTTTAATAATGTGATATGACAAGAAATATCTATTCGGTCTTCAATCTTTTTCCTGGCACAGAGCTCTTGAAACCCTTGTAATTTCCTGAGTGGCAAGGTTGAGAGGAAGGTTTTTGCTATTCATTATGAGCCCCTTCCAACTATATCTGAATTTATGCTAACAAGCTAACCCTTGATGGGGTCCTCAAAAACTTCAGGATAGGGACTGGTTGCCAGAGGAGCAAACCAAGTGATTATAAGGTTGCTACCTTCAGTCCCAACCCCAACCTACAAAACAGGGGACAGGGGATGGAAACTGAGTTAATCACCAATGTCCAATGCGTTAAGCAGTCATGCCTATACAAGGGAACCTCCATTAAAAACCCTAAACAACAGGCTTCACAGAACTTCCCGGTTAGCTAATGTATTCATGTGCTAGGAATGTAGCATACCCCAGCCTCCACGGGGTCAGAAACTTCTGCACTCAGGACCTTTCCAGATCTCACTGATTTACCTTTTTATCTGGCTGTTCACTTGTATCTTTTATAATATCCTTCATAGTAAAATGGTAATAGTAAGTAAAATGTTTTCATGAGTCCTGTGAGCTGTTATAGCAAATTATCGATTATCTAACCTGAAGAGGGAATCATGGGAACCTCCAATTTGTAGCAAAGTCAGACAGAAGTGTGGGTTACCTGGGAACCCACTACTTAAAATTGCCATCGGAATTAGGGGGCAGTGTGTGGGGCCGAGTTCTTAACCACTGGGGTCTCTAACTCTGGAGAGTTAGTATCAGAATTAAACTATAGAGCACCTAGTTGGTGTTTGCAGAGAACTGGAGAGACCCACACATTTGGTGTCAGAATTGTTGGTAGTAAAAACAGGTGGCAGCAGAAACACTGAGGCATTTCTACACAAAGCCACAGCATGTCACCTGCCAAGAAAAAGAAAGATTCCTCTATCAGGGAACATACATACTTTCTTTCACTTGGAAGTATCAATTTCTTTTTGAAATGCTAGCTGAACATGGACTCTGTCCTCTCCCATAATCTGGTATTCTAATAAATATTAACAGTATCAATTTATAAGTGTAACTTCCTTGTCTGGCCATACCCTTAGTCCCATCTCCTAGGCCCCTAAAAAGAGAATCATGGGGCCCATTGTTATTCTATTGTTATCTATAATTTCTCTATCCAATTACCACACACACACACACACACACACACACACACAGAGTGTGAGTACATTTATACCATCCTGATCTTGAACTTGCTTGGTAAGCTTTCATGGACAGAGATGGGACAGATAAGAGATACACTAAATTCACAGCTGTCACACAAACAGTCTAAGGGTAATCACAGGCACCCGAATTTACACATTTACTCAAAACAACAAATTCAGACTCATCTCAGCAAAGTAAAGGAGTAGGCAGAAATAACTACGGATATTTTTTGAAAGGAGAGAGGCGAAAGGTACGTGTGATTACAAAGGGCCTTCATCACCAGCGACGCTTTTCTGCCCAGCAGGGCCGTCATGGGTAATGGACAGCATCTACGACACTGTGGTGCTGGGAACATCTCAGCGTCAGCTCCAGATAGACCGCTGGGGTCTAGAAGGAGGTGCAACATATCAAGGGGAATTTAGGACACATCTGAGAAAACACTTCAAAAGAGAAAGCAGTTTATACCCTGGTTACCACAGCTTAACATGGAGAGATGAACTTTTTAAGTTCAGCTTAAAAAGTCTGAAGACTTTTAGAACATGTACGATCTTCTAAAGGCTGAGAACTAATTAAGTGACTTAGGGTCAGCGATTCTCAGAAAATGTTTTAGAAATATAGTCCCTTATTTCATTCAACAAGTTCTCATAGCCTTTGACTGAAAATATCCAGTATCCAGAAAGTTACAACCAAGACAGTTTTACATTTTGAAATGCTAATTTAAAAGATTTTTTTTTCTTTTCACACTGGTCTGAAACCTGTCACCGTATAACTCACATTTACTGATCATAAACTTCTGGAGCAGTGACAGGCCCTGAGAAATGAAGACAGGCATCAGCTCCTCTCCATGCCTGTTCCTCTCCAAACCAAACAAAGCTGACCCTTGAAGAATGCAGGTTTGAACTGCATGAGTCCACTTACAAGCGGATTTTTTTTTTAGTAAATATAGTAAGTCCTTCCTTATCTGCAGGTTTCCCACAGGCAGAGTCAACCTTAGACTGAAAACAGTACTTTCTCATTGAAACCAGTTTCCCAGCTGCGGATCCCAACCCCACATCAAAAATACCCTTTTCCACCCGTGTTGGTTGAATCCACTGACATGAAGGGCCAACTCTAGTTAAGTTTTCGGGGAATCAGAACTTGTAGGATTTTTGACTGTGGGGTTGGCGCCCCTATCCTCCGAGTTGTTCAGAGTCAACTGTAATCACAGCTCCCTTTGAAACTCAGGTGGCCCTGTTTCTAGATCTTCCATCGCCCTAGGGGCTGTGTTTTGGCATCAAACTTCGGTATGCCTAAGAACCACCTGGAATGTTTGATAAAGATGAAAACTGCCAGCCCCACCCCTACCCCTATCCTCTGATGTAGTCAGAATATCTGGGATGGGCCCTGGATCACACTCTTGAGACCTCCCTTCCTGATGCAGGTGGCCTAAGACCCACACTTGGTAAATCATGTGAGTATATTCTTGCTGCATTAAAGTGTGATGTTACCAACTGGACACAGCTCTCCAAACTCCCTCCCACTAATCCAGGGTCCAATGACACCAGTACCTTCTCTGATCCAGACACATGTGCCTATTCCAAAACTTCATCTCTTTTGGATAAAATATTTTGTCACATCTGTCCTTTAGGAATATAACTGCAAGGCACATTAACTTTGCTGTCTACTTTAGCATGTTTTATATATGACCCATATCAAAACTGTGACAGTTGTATTTGGATTATTATGATGAGAGCAGACAGAATTCAAAAATAACATATCAAGGGCTGACCCTGGTCCTGCCTGACAGAAAAAGCCCTAAAGTCCTAGGAATATTCTTACACAGTGGCTTCTTTTTAGTTGAAACATTACTATTACCATAGCCTTTGGAAAATAATTTACTATTTTAGAAGTTAATCATTTTATATGCCCATTCCTACTTTGATCAGAAACCCCCCTGCCAGTATTCCTTACAACTCTCCAACGCCACAGGTTCTGGACACAATTACAAGGTCCCTTTCTAGAAAAAAAAAAAAAGGAAGAATAGAACAGGTCCCGTTTTCACAGTGTTTTGCTCAGCAGAACACTGCAGTGGGAAGTAGAAACTCCAGGGTTAGGTGAGAGTCAGGAACAAGCCATACAGTACTCTCCTGTCCAGATATCTGATGTGCCCAATAAGAGTGAGGGTCCCCATAAGCAGGAGTAAGTGTCTTTGTCAGAATGAGGTGGGACAACTAGAAGAGAGCTGAAAGAAGGAACCCTCTACCCAGAATCTTACACCCAGCAAAAATAGCCTTAAGGAAAAAAGAGAAATCAAGACATTTTCAGAAGAAGAAAAACAAAAAGAATTTGTCACCAGCAGATCCACCCTGAAATAACAGTTAAAGGGCATCCTTTAAACAAAAAGGAAATGATAAAAGTAGGAACCTTAGAACATCAGGAGGGAGAAAAGACACAAACAAAAATATGAATAAGTGCAGTGGAATCCTCTGCTCTTCCAGGGGTTTTTTGTTTAGTTGGTTTTTTTATGTTTGAGGATTAAAGTACAAGTTATAACATGCCTGGTATGGTTCTAAGTGTAGGTGGAGGAAGTAGTTAAGACAATTATGAGTGGGGGAGGGTAAGAGACTGTGAAGGTGGGAAAGGTAGCTATACTTCACTAGAACTAGTAAAAGCACGACACTAGGAAACTGTGATGAGTTACGTATATATAATGTAACACCTAAAATGACTACTAAAAATGTTATACAAGTCCCAGCCAAGATAGAGGCATATATAGAAACCCTTCGCTTCCTCACACAACCAAAAGGAGGATAGCAACCAATCTAAAATCAATAAACAATGAGAAGTGCCAGAAAATCAAAATGCATGGAACTCTGACAACCACAGAACTAAAGAAATAGTCAAACAGAACCACCAGACCAGTAAGAGAGCAGATGGAGAGAAACCGCAGCAAGGCAGCAAGTGCGGGCTGGGCTGGCTGCTGCACAGAGGTGAGCTGTGTGGGTGGGGCTGACTTAAGGGGAAACTGAGACTCAGAGTGGGCTGTGGACTACGGCAGTTGCCATGGGAGGAGAAACTCCCAGTCTCACACAAGAGAGTTTGTTGAAAAGCAGGCTAGAGACGAGCAGGTGAGCTGCACTGTTCCCTCTCTGGCCCCTCCCCCACAGGCAGCTCCACAGCACAGCAAGGAGGGTTGCCCCACCCTGGTGAATACCTAAGGCCCTGCCCCCTTATAACTTACAACTTAACAAGGGCCCCAAAAAAGAAATAGGGCCAAAATGAAGGAACACTGTGAAAGAGAGCTAAATGATGAGGAGATAGCCAACCTATCTGATGGAGAATTTAAACACCTGGTAATCAAAATGCTCTCAGAACTGATTTAGCTTGATCAAAAAATGAAAGAACAAATGAAAGATACTCAAAATGAAATAAAGCGAAATATTCAGGGAACCAACAGTGACGGGAAGGAAACCAGGACTCAAATCAATGATCTGGAACAAAAGGAAGAAATAAACATCCAACTGGAACAGAATGAAAAAACAAGAATTCAAAAAAACACAGAGAGACTTTTGAACCTCTTTGACAACTTAAAACATTCCAATATCTGAATTATAGGGGTGCCAGAAGGAGAAGAACAAGAACAATAAATGGAAAACTTATTTGAACAAATAATGAAGGAAAGCTTCCCCAATCTGGTCAGGGAAATAGACTTCCAGGAAGTCCAGGAAGCTTGGAGAGTCCCAAAGAAGTTGCACCCAAAGAGGAACACACCAAGGCACATCATCATTATGTTACCCAATATTAAAGATAAGAAGAGAATCCTAAAAGCATCAAGAGGAAAGGAGAGAGTTATCTACAAAGGAGTAGATAATTAGGCTATCAGCTGATTTCTCAAAAGAAACCTTGTAGGCAAGAAGGCACTGGAAAGAAGTATTCCAAGTCATGGAAGGCAAGGGCCTACATCCAAGATTGCTCTATCCAGCAAAGCTTTCATCTAGAATGGAAGGGCAGATAAAGTGCTTCTCAGATAAGGTCAAGTTAAAAGAGTTCATCATCACCAAGCCCTTATTTCATGAAATGTTAAAGGGACTTATCTACAAAAAGGAAGATCAAAAATATGAACAGTAAAATGACAGCAAACTCACAACTATCAACAGACGAACCTAAAAATATAAGAGAAAGAAAAACAACAAAAACAAACACTAAGCAAACAACTAGAACAGGAACAGAATCAGAGAAATGGACATCACATGGAGGGTTTTCAGGGGGGAGGGGAGGAATGGGGAAAAGGTACGGGGAAGAAGAAGCATAATCAGTAGGCATTAAATAGATGAGGAGACATCAAAAAAATGGTACAGGAAACAGAAAACTCAAAGAACTTATATGTACAACCCATGGACATGAACTAAGAGGGGTGGGAAGCTGGAGGGTTGGGGGTGCAGGATAGAAGGGGGACAAAGGGGGAAAAATTGGGAAAACTGTAATAGCATAATCAATAAAATATACTTGAAAAATATTATACAGAGAGATACCACCAAAACACTGTAAATAAATCAACATGAAATCTAAGCAAGGTTCCAATAACCCACCCGTGGGTAGGAAAAGGAAGACAGAAAAACAAAAAGCAGAGAGAACAAACAGAAAACAAAAAAATAAAACAGCAGATTCAAGCCCTACCATATGAATAATTACAGGAAATGTGAATGGTCCAAGTTAAACAACTAAAAGACACAGATTAGCCCTGGCCAGATAGCTCAGTTGGTTAGAGCATCATCCAACTACAGGAAGGTTGTGAATTCAATCCCTGGTCTGGGCTCATACCAGAATCAACCAGTGAATGTGTGCATGGGTGGAACAACAACTGATGTCCTTCTCTCTCCCTGTCTCTGTCTGTCGCTCTCATTCTCTCTCAATTAAAAAAAATCAATAAATAAAAGACACAAATTGGCCAAGTAGATTAAAAATCATGACCTGACTATATGTTGTTGAGAAGAAACTCACTTTAAATATAGCAATATAGCCACAAAGACAAAAAGGGAAAAGACAAGTTTACCAATATCAAGAATAAAATGGGATATTGCTAGAGACCCAGCCAACAAAAGAATAATAAGGATAGATAAAACCAAAATTTCTGCACAGCAAAGGAAACCATCAGCAAAATGAAAAGACAACCCACTGAATGGAAGAACATATTTACTGACATTTCTGATGAGGGGGTAATATTCAAAATTTATAAAGAATTCATAAAGCTTGCCCTGGCTGGTGTAGCTCAGTGGACTGAGCTCGGGCTGTGAACCAAAGGGTCACCAGTTCGATTCCCAGTCAGGGCACATGCCTGGGTTGCAGGCCAGGTCCCCAGTGTGGGCCATGTGAGAGGCAACCGCACATTGATGTTTCTCTCCCTCTCTTTCTTCCTTCCTTCCCCTCTCTCAAAATAAATAAGATCTTTAAAAAAAAGGAATTCATAAAATTCAACACCAAAAAGTAAACAGTCCACTTAAAAAATGGGCAAAGGACCTGAATACACACTTCTCCAAAGAGGACATACAGATGACTGATAGACATATGAAAAGGTGCTCAATGTCATTAATCATCAGAGAAATGCAAATTACAACCATAATGAGATTTCACCTCACACCTGTCAGAATGTCTGTCATCAATAAATCAACAAACAAGTGCTGGTGAGGGTGTGGAGCAAGGGAAACCCTTTTGCACTGTCAGTGGGAATGCGGATTGGTGCAACCACTATGGAAAGCAGTTATGGATATTACCTAAAGAAAATTAAAAATAGAACCACCTTATGAACCAGCAATTCTACCACTGGGAATTTATCCTAAGAAACCCAAAATACTAATTCAAAAGGATGTATGCACCCTTATGTTCACTGCAGCATTATTTACAATAACCAAGATTTGGAAGCAGTCCAAGTGTCCATCGGTAGATGAGTGGATAAAACAGCTCTGGTACATTTACACAGTGGAATACTACTCAGTCATAAAAAAATAAGACAATTTAACCCTTTGCAACAGCATGGATGGAACTGGAAAACATTATGCTAAGTGAAATAAGCCAGAGAAAGACAAATACTGTATGATTTCACTCATATATGGAATCTAATGAACAAACTGAACTAACAAGCAAAAAATAAAGACAGATTCATAGGCAGAGAGCAGACTGACAGCTCAGTAGGGGTGGGGGCTGGAAGGATTGAGCAAAAAAGAAAAAAGGAGAGAAAGGACTCACGAACTTGGACAACAGTGTGGTGATTGTGATGGGGAGGGGGTGAGTGGTGGTAGAAGAGGGTATGGGGGGATATGTGGTAATAGAAAAAAATAAAGTAAAATTTTTTAAAAGATAAGGAATATTGTGACTAACTCTACACACACAACATTAACAACTTAGACAAGCAGGGCCATTTCATCAAAAAACACCAACTACCACAACTCACCCAAATGATCAAGATTTTACCAGGCTATTCATTTTAAGAATCCCAGCAATAGGTTAATTGGATCATTTTTAAAAACTACCTTCTTTTCATTTTCTTATCTTTGAAAACAAAACAAACATTCTCTCTAAACTCCCCCTTATCTGTTTTACCTGAGGTGCCTGTTCAAAATGAAAGTTTCTGAGCCCAGATTTACTTAATCCAAACCACTGAGGGTGGACAAAGCAAAGAGCATCTTGGGTATTCCACTGCTCACTGAAGTTTGAGAACTACCGTCCGCATCTCAAGAAAGTGTGAAGCCCAAAGAGCCCTGATTGTTTTCAGAATGCTGCATTTTACTCATCCTTATTCTATCTTTTGTTACCAACACCTGAGTGAAAGGTAATCACCACAACTTCTAGATCCAAAAGGCAGGATGCAAAGAAGTTTTTCACAAAATATGGAAAAACTAGCCACAGTGGGAAAATAGGAAAATGTAATCTCTTTCCCACAGTTTTTTTTCCCCATTATGTTATCCACATATGTATCCACACTTTCAGTTGGTTTTGCTTCCATTAAAGCTCCTAATTAAATTTGTTACCTGCAATAAGTTTGAGTATCACATCCCTTAATCAGACACACTGCTCTTGCCCAGGGAGTGATAAATCAGTTGTGCGCCCACAGAACTGTTATGAGATGACAGAAAGACAGGCATACAAAGTTTCTTTAATGGAAGAGGATACGAAAACTTTGAAACTGAATTAAGCAGGCAATAACAAACAGAAGCAAAACCTCCCAGGCCCTCCCACATTGCAACAGGGAGATGGCACTGCTATAGATAAATCAGCTTCCTGGACATGTGAACTCGCTAGGCTCGAGATATCTTTTTCATTCTCACGGAAATCTGAGGCCTGTCTGTTCTGGAATCTCTGGAAGCTACACATGACTATAAAAAACCCCAGATCCTCCCCAGGCTGAGGCTTCTAAACAGTCTGAGGGCCATTCCTGTAACTATCATTTCCTAAACATGTCAGAGCCTCAGGCCCTGTGGTTTCTGGAAGTGCCACAAGGAACCATGCCATTTGGCAACAGTAGAAGTTTAGTTGCCAAGTACTTAACAATGAGCTAGGGGACAGGCACAGTGTTATTGATATTTTAGGAGCTTTTGAAAAACAAGACCAAGACCAATTTACTCTCACTGCTTTTTCTCACTCCCTACTCAAATTCAAACAGGGTCCATGCCTCCTACAACCATATTGTCTAGCCTTGTTTCCTGCTCCACTGGGAAGATTTAGGCCAATGGACATAAAGCACCTCACTTTCTTTTCCATGTATGTGTAACATCTTTTCCTTAGTTTCCCTTAAGAAGTAATAAGACATAGAGTGGTCAAAAGCATGAGCTCTAAAACCAGACTACCTGCCTACCAGCTGTGTGATCTTAGGCAGTTACTTAACCTCTCAATGCCTCAATTTTCTAATCTGTAAAATGGGGATAATAATAGTATATATCTAAAAGAGCCCTTGTGAAGAGGAAAGACTAACATTTACTAAACATGTTGAAAGCACTCAGTACAGTGCCTGGCATGTAAGTAGGTATACATCAGTATTTACTAGCATTATCCTAATTTCAGAGAATAAACACTCCCTCTTTAGAGGGAAGTTCCTGCACCTGAGCCCATGATGCCATGCTCATCGTCTCCAACAAGAGTTGGCTCCATCAGCGTCTTCTTCCTCCATCGACAATCTCCCTCTTCCCTAGCTCCCTCTCCTTAGCCTTTAAAGATGCAGGAGTGTGCAGGAGTTAGGGCAGGGTCCACAGAGGAAGCCAAAGTGCAGCCAGCCTTGAAGACTCGGCAGGAATTTGCTCAATGGAAGGAGGGCAGCTGGGAATCAGTGGGAGGATGCAGGGGTGAGGGCTCAAACAAAGGAAACAGCAGTTGCCCAAAGCTTTGCTGCTTGAGGAGTTGTACAGGTGGTCATGGTGTTGAATGCTTGGAGTGCATTCCTACAGGTGAATCTCTAAGGCAGGGTCCCAACATCAAATGCCTGTGAAACCACAAAGGCGAACTGAATGAGTCAAGTAAGCCAGTTAAGAAAATCAGGAACGGAGAAGCTCTTCACCTTAATTACCACCTAAACACAGAGCTTGCGATAGGGGCTCGAGCACAAGTGATTTGTTTTAGGAGGTGTTCCCAAGGAGTGTGAGTGAGGGACCTGGAAGAGTAAAAAACAAGGAGAGAAAGCCAGTCCAAGGGGGAATGTGGATCTGGTCACCGCTGTGGAAAATGGCAGCTCTTTTCCACTCGGGCATATTGATCTGCCAGTTCTGGATTCTCATTTCTCAAGGGTTCCCCGTAGGGTAGGAACAACTTCACACTTAGGTTTGCACCTGTGTCAAAGAGGTCAGTGAGTTCCTTTCTACATCCCACCGGGCAGAGAGGCCGTGAGGCAGGAAGCAAGGCTCACACAAACCGCAGCCTCGGGGCTGCAGTACAGGGTGATTCCTGAACCGGGGAGAGAGAGCTCAGGGTCCATTTACAGAGGGCAGCCACACTCACGTCATATAATTTATACAGAAATGCTGGCCAATATGGCTGGAAATCCAACGTTTTGTGTCAAACCTCTCAACCTTGTTCTCTTAGTAATAGGTTGTATTTTTTCTAAAACACTGTGGGGCCAGATATAACACATCTGCCAGACAAATTCAGTCCTGGGTTGCTGGTTTGCAGCCTCTGCTTTCAGAAGCCTTTGGTTTAATTCCATGACAATAAAATCTAAATTTTTGGCAATGGGAAATGAGTCAAAGTTTTTAAGCAAAAGGATGTTATGGCCAGATTTTACTTGGGAATATGCCCCTTCTGCAAATGCTTGACGTTTCACCAAATGTTTCCCCTTTCGCATATCAGCCCATGAATTCCGAAGTGGCAACCACCTGTGATAGGGCAATTATGAGGCGGCGCACAAATCTCTCTTGAAATCCAGCACAGGCCACAGTTTTTGTAACCAGTGGTGACTTTGCAAAGTCCTTAAGCCCAGAGATGGATTCCTGTTTTCCTCGCCAGCTACCAAGTGATAAAGTACTGATAGCGTGCAAAGGAACATGAAACTGCTCATTCGCTCTCCTCGGTCCACTAACAAACACCTGGTGGGAGGGCATGTTGATGAGATGTGTAACAGCATTCGGCAACAGCCATCCTGAGGATGCCCATCTGCAGAACACAGTGAATTTTTCCTAAGGCCCTGGCCGATAACATGAATCCATTGGCTGGGTATTGTCCTGCCAACAACCAGAGAGAATTCCTGGGGAGCAAAATTGATCAGTCCCCCTGCATTTAAGTGGAAGAAGAGAACAGGAAGAACAGCATCACATTCAGCAAATGACAATCCCCCAACCGTGGACTCCGTAAGCCACTGGCACTGGAGTAAAGGGACCTGATGAAAAACAGGCACAGTTCTCTTCCCTAGGAAAGACTTTGTCCTTCCAGTTTCATCTGTCTAAAATGGGACGTATGTAACTAAGGCATCACCTCCTGCCTTTTAAATATAAACCTGAGAGGGGTGAACTCTACAATTTTGGTCATTTGTTTTAATTCTCTAGAGTGTATTTTTAAGTGGTCTCCTGGGTAAAGTAACACAAGAAAGAGTTGGGCAAATCTGGGAGAGATATGAGGAAATATAGTTAAATAAGCAGCACTCGAATAGATATTAAAAGTACATGGTATAGAAATTTTTCAGTAAAACATAAAAATGACGTACTTACAAATACATAGGAAAAGGTTTGGAAGGATACACATTATGCTAATAATAGTAGTGACCTCTGGAAGGGAAAAGTGGGTTTTGGGGAAACTGGGAGTTTAAGGAGTATTTCCCCACTTTAAAAGTGTTGAATATTTGACAGTGAAATGTATGTAAGTCTAATTATGTGATTGAACATAGATATAAAGAAAAAATTCCTCTCTTTGAGGACGTTCCTTCAGGTCACATAAATACACTTTGAAATAGCTGATCCAGTTGTGATTTAAGTACTCTGTTCCACAATTTACTTGCAAAAACACGGAGTGACTGGATAGAAGAATAATTTGCCCTGAGATGCCACTGGAAGACTAAGGATTTTCCCAGCTTCGACCACAACGACACTGTAGTGTTGGGCAGAAAAGGCCACATCACTGAATGGATGCAGTCCTGAGTCCTCTTCCTCAGGGAAGCAGTAGCTTCATGCACTCACAGGCCACAGGCCAACCCTGCTGGCTGAGTGGGACAGCCCTGGAAGGTTGCTGATGGTGGGACTGCTCCACCCGGCAGAGCACAGAGCAGGAACCTCACCGTCCGACATCTCGCGTTCTTTCTTATTACTACGTATTCTTCCTTCTGACAAACCACACTATTTCACTCGAAATTTCAAAACTATCTTAAGTGGAAAGTAAACTTTCCAACAAATAACAGATAATATTAATAAAGTACTTTTAAGATGATCTGATATATAGTGAGTGCCTTGCAAGTGTTTGTTAAGTAATTAACAAATTTACTTAGCGGACGAAGTAGATATACTCTATGACAAAGATCTAGTTGTACTAAAAATAGGACAAAGCATTTGCTCAAGTGTTTTTGATAACTGACTGAATTAGAGGTTGCCATCATAGCAGCCACCTGCCTGCTATAGCCCCTTGTGGGTAAAACGATCTTTTCCAGAGAGGCATCCCAGCGATAGCCAAGCAACACCCACAAGGCAGCCGTGACTGTTTGGGTCCCAGCAACCGTGCTAAATCTAGGCTATTACTAGAACCATCTGAGGAGTCCAACCTAGAGCAATTAAATCAAAACCTCTGTGGCACAACCCAGGTGTAAGTTAGTTGTTTCTAACTTCCCAGGTGCTACTAAATTAGTTGTTTTTAACTTCCCAGGTGCTACTAAGTTTGAGAACAGCTGCTCAAATTTTAATACGCGTATGAATCACCTGGGGATCTTGCATAAACATAGGTTCGAATTCAGTAGGTCTGCAGTGGGACCTAGGATGTTGCATTTGTAAAAGGCTACAAGGTGATGTAGCAAGGATCTAGCCTGGAGAGTCTATGGAGATATGTTTTAAAAATTCACCAGGGTATTGTTTTTAGTAAGAAAATGTTGAAAAAACACCTAAATGTCCATCAACAAAAAGAGGAATGAATTATGCTATACTTAGACAATGGAATACTATACAGTATTTAAAATGAATAAAATATGTTGGGAACCGCCCTGCCTGGTATCAGAAGCTGTAACCCCCGCCTAGGCTAAGGCTAAGGGAACGCCCTTGGAACCATAAGCCAGCAAGGAGACAAGCTTATCTCCCTGACAGGAGCGCTGCTTCTGCTCCTTCATACCTCACCCTGCCTGGACCCCAATGCTTGGTTGGTTAGCCAATGATGGGTAAGATTCCCCAAGGGGGGAACTATCTAAGACAGGCACGATCATGTGGGAGGCCCCCAAAAGAAGGACTTTGGGGGCTACGGCAAAAGGGGGTAAGGGACTCTCGCCCTTTGGCTTTGACAAAGCCCAAGTCCTCCTGCTCTGCAAGAAAATCTCTTAATCTCTTGGCTGCTTTACTTCCCTTGCTCCACCTAAGCCTGAAACAATGACAGGGTGGTGCCGTCCTGCACTGGAAAGGGCAGATTCCCTGGGTGATCAGGCCTAAGAAAGACCATGTAAATTCCTGTGAAACCTTCTTTGTTTAGAATGTCCTCAGTTGAATGAGAAGGGTTCAAGGAGGAAGTTAGCTGTTTGTTCCTTAAAGTCTTACAGCTCTTTGACCCTGACTCAAAATAGACCCTCAGAGTTCCTTGTTACCTATATTTGACCCTTACTTCCTCGCAATGAGTATTGTGCTTTACCTGAATTCTTATGCAAAACGAACCCAATAAAAGCCGGTTTGGACGGTAAATCAGCGCGTTCCCCACTAGAGGGGGTGGCCGTTCTGTCCCTACTTCTCCACAGAAACTGGTCTGTCTCTGTGCATGTTTTTTCTCGCGTTTCGACAAGCCATCTGCAGCATTCCGTGATCACTGCTGGCCGGTGACCCATACTTCAAAAATATAACTATAAATATCATCATACATATGTTGAGAATAAAAATAAAAATATTTGTATATTGTTGAGACAATTATGTTAATTTTGCAAGCATGAACAATACTATCTACTGTTTATGGATACATATAGCAGTAATATAACACATATAGAAATAATAAATACCAAATTTAAGATTGTGAGTTTATCTGTCAATGGCTTAGATTAGAGCTGGCAGGGGATGGGGTGCATAGTGGGCTTTGGCTGAATTTGTAATGTTTTATTTTTCTCTAAAAATATCAGAATAATATACAGCAAAATGTTAGGACTTGATAGTGCTGGGGAACTTGGTGATTACATGTCTGTTTAATTATCCTATAAACTTTGCATATATGAAATATTTCATAATTTTTAAAGTTTTTAATTTTTTTACACCCATGTTCAGCATTATTCACAATACCCCATGGGTGGAAACAACCCGAATGTCCATTGATAGATGAATAGATAAATAAAATATAGTATATACATACAATGGAATATTAGCCTAAAAAGAAAGGAAAGTCTGACACATTCTACAACGTGTATGAACTCTGGGGACATTATTCTAAAATGAAGGGAAGCAGGCACAAAAGACAAGCACTGTAAGATTCTACTTATATATTAATTCTGTGAAGTAAAATTCACAGAAAGTAGAATGGTGCTTGCCAGGGACTGGGAGGTAGTGAGGAACAGGGTATTGCTGTTTAATGAGCTACAGAGTTTCTGTTCAGGAGGATGAAAAAAGTTCTGGAAATGGAGGGTGGCAATAGTTTGCACCACGTGAATGTACTTAATGCCACTGACGTGTAGATTTAAAAATAGTTAACATGATCAATTTTATGTTGTGTGTATATTTTACCACAATATTTGTAACTATTTTTAAAAATATTTTTATTATTTTTAGAGAGAGGGGAAGACAGGCAGAAAGAAAGGTAAGGAAACATCGATGTGTGAGAGAAACATCGGTTGCTTGCCTCTCGCACACCCCCAACTGGGGACCCGGCCCGAAACCCAGGCATGTGCCCTGACCGGGAACTGAAACAGTGGCATTTCTGTGCACAGGCCGGTGCTCAATCCACTGAGCCACACCAGCCAGGGTTTGTGTTTTTATTTTTAAAACATCATTATTTTATATATCTATATATGAAATCAATAGAGGACCAACGAAAGAAATTTTGAAAATCATACAAGGCAATACCACACAGTCAGAAAGAGTGAGATAAGATTCGCGGGTCCTGGCATAGAATGATTGCCAAGGCACACTGCTCACTGAGCAAGAGTGTCACATGGATTTCCCACTCACACTGCATAGCATACCTCTGGGAAAACCACTAAGCAACTGGTAACTGCTCACCTTGAGGGAGGAAAATGGGACATGAGTTCACAAGTGGCTCAGAACTTATTCAAAAAAATTCAACTAATTTTTTAGAAAGACCAGTTCTCTAAATTGTCCATACTATTGAGAGCAATTAAAAGGAATAACTGGAATTCACACCTAATAAGACCCCAATTCGAAGTAACTGGATTTCAGCAAGGTTAAGTGACATGCTCAAGAGCACACACAGGTGACAGAACTGGGACAAGTTATGGTAACATTTACTTCTTCTAAGTGTTGGAAATATTTAATAAAACACTTAAAAATGTCTCCTTATGTACTGCCAGCGTATTGAAGCAGAAACCATTATGTTCCTCCCCCAAATAAATGATGTTTGGGAAAACTTTAGTATTTTGTAGTTCTTATATTATCAGTATGATTTGTGCATGTTTGGTAACATTTGCCCTTGTACATAATTTTTTAAATGTTCGACAATCTTCTATGATGAAAGATTAGTCCTTTCTTTCCAGTTTGGGGCTTCCACTGACCATTATTTTATTTTAGTTTCTATGTTTGTTGTTCACATACCCAAACATGTATGGGTAATAGGTTTTTTAAAAGAAAAATAGGTATTTTTAAAACATCTCAAAAAATCCTACACATATGTATATACATGCCTCCTGATTCCCAATCTATGACTTTTCTCACTCTGCATACTTCAGCAGCTGAAACTATAAAAGAATAAACTCCTTAATACCTCCTAGAGCAGGGAGGTGTCAAACTCATTTTCACCAGAAGCCACACCAGCCTTGCAGTTGCCTTCAAAGGGCCAAAGTTGAAATAATTTCAGGGCTGTATGAATATAACTACTCCTAACTGTTAAGGAGTTGAAATTACATTCGGCCCTTTGAAAGCAACCACAAGGCTGATGTGGCCCTGTTGACAATGAGTTTGACACTCCTGTCCTAGAGATATGTCTTCCCTTGCTTTATTTAAGGATAAAAACTCCTCTCCTTCATTAGGTGGTTTTTAGCAGAAGATCCTGCTTCAAAGGTAGTGTATCAACCACATTCAAATTGCTAACTGTAAGATTTGGAGAGTCCACAGGGTGGCACTAGATACCTTTGGTCAAAGCCCACAGCCTAATAGGCTCTTTGTAGAAAACAAGGATAGAGAAGAGCCTCTGGCATCAGCAAAGATTAAAAATTGAAGTTAATATTAAAGACATCTTGTTCCTTTCCGGAGGACAGCTGCCAACCAAAGCACATTTGAAGCTCCAATTATGCTGAAAGACATCCAAAATGCCAAGCAGAAGTTACAGACTGCCTCCAGTGGCAAATTGACGCTGCTCCTTCGGACACGCTTCCCCAAAGTATTTGACATCTTGAACATGTTTACACACACTCCTTCCTAATACACACACCTCAGCCTCTCTGTCTCTTCCTCTCTCCCTCACACACACAGTAGACTGTATTTTCAGGTGATTTTTTGCGGGGGAGGGTAGGTAAAGGATTCAGAGTTACATTCTTATTAAATAATACATTTCACGGTGGGCTAAGTCTCAACTCATTATAAAAATCTTAAAATGCATCACACAAAGACCTACTTCTGATCTCTCTACAATCTTACATCAATTTATAATAGATTGGGAAAGTTCATTGCTGGTCTTTTACAGACAAGCAATTTTAAAGTATAATATCCAGTGCCTGATTGTGAATAGATTTTCAGCCAACACATAAGCCTCAGAAATGCCTGGGAAAAAAAAAAAAAGCTGAAAAGCTGTACTGATTTAAGACCTTTATTTTTTTGATGCCCATTATTACGGCTTTCTTTTAAGCTACAAATCTCTTGGAGATGATATAATAAAATGTGCTGATGCCTTGAGTGTTTTTAAAACACAGTCAATGTGATCCATTCAGTTCATTCAAAAACATTTTTTGTGTGTGCAGACAGGAATTTTTCCCACGACAGTAAGTGTATGTGTCTTGCATCCCGATTAAACAAACCATAGCAGCACCTTCCAGGCCTATCATCTGCTCTTCAAAATGAGCATTGAAATTCAGAAGCACACTGCATACAGTAAGCCAGAGTGCTTAATGACCATACCCCAATAATGTATTGTATTTTTAAGTAAATTTTAAGAGTATTTTGTATGTGAAATATCCAAAAGATTAATGGGTATATGCATGTTAATATGTTTATTTCTAAAAGCAGCAGTTATGATTATGCTAAGCTCAACATTTCTCAGAATTTGAAGGGAAGATAAATTTTAAAATATATCAATAAAATTAAGAACTCCCTCCAGTCTCAGGCTAACTCCAGTGACGTGGGGCAGCTGGGTTAATTCTACTGCAAGCCCAAGACCTGACAGCACTCCATGTGAGCTCTAGGAGTGAGCCCATGACGGATTACGTGCAGACTGATGAATGGTGAACCCACAGTCATCCAGCATGGGCATTAAAAGTAACACCTCCGTGCTGACAATGTGCCTTTTTCCTTGACCTCCAACTCATAGCTGAACGATCTGCAGACAAGACTCGGAAACTGTTTTATTAAATTGAACACAAAATGCCCATTATAACAATGTCAAGCCTTTATCAGAAATCAGTACATAGTGAGGATACACAGCCAAAATGAGCCATCAACATAAGCAGTATAAATTTTAAATAACTTTTTGATTTCTATATTCAATATACAGAAGAAAACAAAACCAAAGGAGCAATTTCAATTTCACAATTCACAGTTGATTGGTTTAAACCCCATGACATTTTTTGTCATTTCTGTAGCCCCAAAACAGAAACATTTCCAAAGCAGTGACTGGCACTTAGCCCCAATAGCATACACAGATGTTAAACTCCTGCAGGACATTTAGAAATAATTTAAGGAAACAACTCCAATTTCACACAGTTCTGGCTGGCATTTTTTTTTTAGCTATATCCTTTACCAGAGACACTGTTCTAGTAAAATAGCAAAAACTGTTTTTACAAGCTTGCCATGCCATTAAATGAAGGATTCTAAAGTCTCCATTGGTTTTCCATGATTTTATTCTCTAATTTAAAATAATAACCACTAAAATGCAACCTTAACAGTGAAAGCAAAGTCATTTTTGCTTCTGGATCTAAGAGCATACATCCAAGAGAGGCAACATATTGTCCTAGCAGATACGTGGAATGCTTTAGAGCAGAGTCTGACATACTCTAGTAAGGCATTTCAAAGCAGACACACCACACCCAAATTAAACTGCTGTGGGCAGCCAAGGATACCACAAGGTGAACACCAATTACACAGAATCAACACGAAATTCTCATAAGATGACTCACGAATTTACAAAACCACAGAAAGGCTGAAGTAGCAAAAGAAGGCAAACAATGACCAGCCACTCTGAGTTTTGTTCCTGTGAATGCCAGATTCGAAGACTAGAAATAAACTTTATATGTTCTTTGCCCTAGGATAATATCATTCATTCTGACACATTGGGGTTACTTTTCCTTTAAAAAATAGATCATGTAGAGAATATACATATAATCAGTGATAGAGAACATTCATTTTCACTAGTGAGGGGGTCACTTAAGCACTTACATAGAAAGAGTTATGAATGAATCATGAAAGTCATTGAAATGCAAAAATAAATCTGATAAAACCTGCATTAGTTAGTATTCAACAGTGAAGTGATATTTTTAGCAATTTCATTGGCTTAATGAGGAAATATGACCATGAAAAAGTTCTTTAAGTTCAAAAAGTCATGGAATGCCTAAATATAAAGTCTAATTAGTAAAAATACATATTTTCATCTTCAGGGCCCCAAAGGAAGTGTTATTTAGAAGCCATAAATCTTACCAAACTAGCACAAGAATATGAGTCAAGAACACTGAAGTTTCAATTCCGACCTATCCATTCCACCTTCATGCCCTGGAGCAAGTCACCTACCATTTTTCCCACAAAAAAAAATTGGCATGATGAAGGCATATGTCAAAAAAAATTTTCTCCAGGCAGTACTAGAGTAAAGCTAAAGATGTTACTAAGGCTCACAATCTCAACAATTCACTGTGCAGTACAATCATTTTTGATCCTGCTAATTATGGCTAGAGGAAGCATGGGCAATTCCATTCTCAGGGAACTCAGAGGCTTTATATAAATTCATGGTTTTAACTTTCTAAACTACTTAATCTGCTCCCCTAGAGTTTTTAAAACAGCTAATCGTCTACAGTCTGACTCTGTACTTTCTGGCAGAATGGGTGGAAGTGTGAAGGAAATGTGATGACATGACAGAAACAGCAGCAGGTTGAAATGAGGTATAGGCTGATTTCACAAACCCCAATGAGGAACTCACAATTTTCTAAAGCTGCATAGTTCAGCAAAAATACATCATAACAAGAGGGATAAGGGAGAAATCTTACCATGAAACTTTAAAATATATGACAACTAAGCATTTACAATGTCCAACACAAGAAGACTTCAGTTTGAAAAGCATTGTCTTCCCTCATTCTAAGCACGTACAAACGCAGAAACTGGCAGAAGGCTGAAGTCCACAGGAGAAAAAGCGTGTGCTCAATTGGCTGAGGTTATCAACTTCATGAGTCAATAAACACATGATCTAAATTTAAGACTGAGACACTGACTTTAAAAAGATACTGATATTTAAACAAGCACAAAACTCTAGTTAATGATACCTATGCTGAAGTGTTTAAGGGAAATGTATTGTCTGAAATTTACACTGAAGTGTGTATTTAAAATAAACTGTGGGTAGATGGATGAACAGAGGGGATGGGCAGATATGTAGTAGTACCAGCACAGTGAAATACTGACTATAGAATCCAGTGGTGGATATACTGTAAAATTTTTTCAACTCTGATGTTTGAAAATTTCCACAATAAAATGTTAAGTTTCTACAATGAAATTAATTTAGTAGTGTGTTTTAAAGATTCAAAATACTTAGCAATTTGGAATTTAAAAAATTTTTTGAAATAAGGAAAATTTTGTTGTAAAAGGCCTCAGATCGGATTTGTGAAGGTGCTTTTTTAAATGTAGAAACTAAGTACCACAATTAATATTTATTGTGCATGACCATCTCTTCCCACACTTCATTTTCAATACATAATTCCCTCCCCTTTACAGAGACTGATTTTGAAAAACAACATGGGATGAGGCTTTTCCAAATTCAGTGTCAAGCTCTTCCCAATCCACACACCACTGTTCACCAAATGTAAATGTAACGTAAAGGTGGAAAGTACTCTATGACTGCTGCCACCCTAGAACACTTAATTCATTTTTGGGGTGTATGGTTTCTGATCAGTACAAGTAACAGTTTTACTCAATATCAAATTGAGCCTGCATTAAGAAAAAAAATGTAGAACACAGAATTCACATAGACCTTTGCTATTCTAAGCTCCTGGGTTTAATGAACTGTGATTAATGGCAATAATTCTATCATCTCTTCTCTCTGTGAAATGCTAAAACTTGCTAAAGGCACTCATATTCTGGGCTTAATAGAGACAAGGTCACATGGGACCATAAGCCAGTATTTTTTGGTTTTTGGTACCTGCCCAGAAAGGGAGTTTACAAATGATCCTCTCATTCATAATGGGAAGAAAAAGTCAAAAGAGCTATCGGAAGTAATGTCATATGGGAAGCTATTTACACAACTCTTTGTCCATTCTGTTAGTTTGCTGGTAATCACTCACAATAGTAAGGATCCACCGCCAAAAAAAAAACAAACAAACCCCAAAACTAAAAGCAACAACAAAACACTATGTATGAAACTCCTGAATAGTGATTTGGCTGATCAAAACAAAGTTAGTAAGGTAGAATATTTTTAGACATCTCTTCAACAGCCTGTATTAAACTTTTGCCTACATTGACAAAACATTTCTCTATTTCAAAAGCAGCTCTATTGTCCTTACATGCCTCACCAAGTTCTTTACAGAGTACTTACAGCCTAAGTTCTGAGACTGAGGAAACAAGATAGGTTAGGCTCCAAATCCACCATTCCTGGGCCGCTCTGCGGAGGTACTGAGAGGGACAATTACATGTCCCCCTGGCATAAGCAAACTCACTTTCCATAGGCCACTGGGCAATCCTCAAGCTGTCACTGCTCAACGTTCCAGCCAATTCAGGAGTGAAGGAATCATAAATCCCACAGCTAATCCTTAAAATCTATCTACAGAGGAAGATTTATATATATACACATTTTATCCTTGTTCAAAGTGTGGCTAGGTAGCTATAGCAAGTATTACCAGTGTCACAGAACAGCCCTGCAAAATAAATGGAAGATCTCATGCTTCCTTTAGCTGTTCAAGTCAGAGGGACAGAAGAATGATCTCAGGCACAATTCTCCACTCAATCTCAGGGTTTCTAAAACCTAAATGGTTTTCTAAGTGTATCAGCACATTAAAGGGGAAAATAGCATGGAGTTGGAGAAGGAACTTTTCAAAATGGATGGTATTTAAAAAAGTATTCACTTACAGATTTCAGTGCAGCAAGAGACAGGCAAACAAATGTAGTAAACGACATGCACGTATTTACAAGTTGCAGCATGTGGTATACAAAGACCAACAAAGTATTTTCTGTTCAAAGTGGAGTCAAAAGGATTGCATGGCACACACATTTTGTACCTTAACTTTTTGGGAAGAAATAAAACACTTCAAATGCAAACGCAATCCAATCTTTTAATTGGAGCATGGAGCATGGAATTTTTCCTTTAAAACTTCTTGCCCTCAATATCTTACTAAAGTTTCTGTCATCTTCTAACATCGACTTTGAAAGAAAACTTACACAGATATTCACAGAGAAAAGAGACTTCGATGCCACGAGGTCTTCTTGCAGATGATTACCGAAATCTACTTAATTTAATTAACCGCAGGTTTTCCATTGTTTAGGCCTCAGTCTGCCCTTATATACCGCCTGTAAAAGATACTATCGTGATTCCTGGGGAGCTCAAGGTACAAACTCTAGAGCACACTACAGAGCAGGACTGGACTTCACAAAATGAAATCAATGGAGAGCACATATCACTGGCTGCAGTAGTAACGACAACCTTCTCTGACCGGGAAAAACACTGTCTGTAAGGAATGCATGACATGAGATACTGTACCATACAGAGATGGATTTTTAGGCATTTCCTTTATGACAGCTTCTGTCACCCTTTTTTTCACCTGTGGAACACAGAATATTAGGAAGCAACAAACCCAGGGCACACCACTGTCACAGAGATTTGTAGGGGCTTTTTAAGGAAGATGTGTATGTCACCTCTATAAGTGATCACAGAAGTTATTCATCAACTTCCTAGAGTTTAGAAATTAAGGAGTAAACAGAATAGGCAATATGGTATCTAAAGTATCATATAAAACAAACACATAGCTCTTTTTTAGTGCAAAGAAATATAGCAAGTAAGAAATAACACTATAAATCTTTTTTTCCTTAAAAGAAAATGCGTTTATGCATTCATAAAGTCCATTAAGGGCACTGGGAGACTGGAAACCTGAATACACAAGGCCAGAAAAAACATCAAGGCCTTAAATCCACTCCTCTTTGTATGTATAATGAAATTAAGTGGGGAAAATGAGGAAACCCTTCCTTTAATTTTATTTTACTTGCAAAGGAAAAAATTGAAAATGGATGAATGTCACTTTTACAAAATACAAATTCTTATCCACAATCATTTACTGTTATCTGAGATAAGAATTCAATGAAATCTTCTCTATGATATCACATAAAAGTATTTATCTATAGTTTTATGTATGTGTGTATATAAATACACATACAAAGAGAAGGGAAGATGGGATTTTTAAATAATCACAGAACCAGTGGCCAGCACTGTAATATCAAAATCTACCACAGAATTACTTAGCAGCAAAATGAATAACCTACTGATGAATAAAATAAGCTCTAAATTGCCCTAAACTAATCAACTCTATTTTATAGATAACTGCACAAAGCATTATTATACAAAAAGTTATGGGTCTGGATAGAATTTCAACCAAATGTTATCTTATTCTTCTGTTTCTAGGAGAAAAAAATATTAAATAATAATTCTTTTCAAAAACTATCACTTCAACGGAAGAGTGACTTGATATTGTACCAGAGGTTAATCATAAAACTAAATTTTAAATATGGGTCTAGATTGTTCAAACATCATTTGGAAGAATTAAAGAAAAGGAATGACGATTATAATTTTCCTCGTCCCCATTTCTTTGCATATAGAATTCTCAAGAAAAAGCCAGGAGTTTGGTTATTTTCTTAATTAGTAATATAAGCAATCAAGTGTGAACTGACCATAGTGCAAAGATACTTCTCAATATAAACTTCCATGTGGCCTTTCAAAAGAAGTATGGATGAGCACCGGTCTTATCCATGTAAATATAAGTAGATAAAGTACAGTTAATGAAAGTTCATAGAGTACTCCATTAGTTAATCTAGACATACACTAGAGCTTTATTTTAAAAACAAAATACAAAACTAATAACACTGTTGTCATTATCAAATATCAAGTAATCTATAACATATTTCTGTATCTCTATTATCTTCAAGAAAGCTGAATTAGAAAGAATGAAATCAAAGTTCATGTATTTTTCTACTAGAAATGATGATACTGAAATTTGATTAACTTTTTAAAAATTCTTCTCTATCTATGAAACAGTAAAGTAAGTGGTATTTTTCAGAATAGCCAGCAAACCAGTAATACAGAGGTGAATATGAGTTAAATGGAAGGATCAGTTTATCTACAAAGTCTGCCAAACCAAAAATCCAGAGATCTAAACTTATGATTGAGACCATCGTGGAAGTAACAAGTCACTATCAATGAAGTAACTCTAAACTGAAAAATCAAACACATCTTTACATTTTCTAAAACCAGCTGAAAAATATTTTTTTTAAAAAATATCCTATCTATCTTAAATTCATTGGATATTCAAATGTGGAGCTTGGAAATTCCACAACATAGCTGGGGCATGAAAATAAGCTTATTAGACAAGTTAATTCAGCTGGGTGGGGAGGGAGTGGAGAGGAAAGAAGGTGGCATTTAAATATGTGAAATCCATAACTGGAAATTAAGTTTCACTGTTTGGAAGTGCACACCAGAAGTGTCTGAGTCCAAGAAAACCTTCATCTCAATAATGGGAAGACATGATAACAGGGAAAATGTCCTGGAGAAGACCCAAATGTTGTTTATAATAGAATATACCCCACCAACAAGACACTGAGTAGAGGTGGTGATTCCAAAGAAGCCTTGGGAAACTGAAATCTCTGCTTACCTGTTTTTACTGTGATCTGAAGGACTCATAAAACCTTTTACTTAAGAGTACATAAAACTAAAATTGCAAAAGAAGATGAGATTGTTAAATAGTTAAAGCTCTAAGTGGTCAGGCTGCTAATTGACCAGAATGGTCGAGATAAACCATTATTTCTCATGGGGTGTAGAGGTCACATGGTCTAAGTAACTCAACACAACTGACCTGAAAAAGCATCATGACCTAAGAAGCACGTTCTCATCCTTCCCCAGTTTTGACATCTCACTGTACCACTGCAGGTTACATGTATTAACATTAAGCAGAGGAATGTACTCATATCAAAAGGACCACAAAGCAGGGCATGTTGACAGAAGGCAAACAGGCAGGATGAGCTGCTCTATTGGAATACAACAATCACTATACATAGCCCAGATTCTCCATCTCATTCCTGTACCGCTGTTCAGACACCTTGCTTTTATGTTGCTTGCTCTCTAAATGATGCCGGAATTCCACCTCTTCGCCAGCCCCAACATTACACATTGAGCAGTAAAACTGGCCACTTGGAGTGACGCACATGGCCAGATCACGCGGAATTCTCTGCCGAGAGCGACGATTGAAGTAAGGACCTCCTATAGCAAGACACAAAATAATGTGTTCACTTCAAAATATTCACTAACTGAATGGCAGCAATCTGATTAATTATAACTATAATTTTGTCCCTAAGTTAAAATTATAAAATTTACAGATTCCTACCTTCAAATGAACGTGAAGTTAATGGATTTTTTAAATTACAATTTTATAAAGGTTCAATCTAAAAACTAGTATGATTCTTCCAACTATTGTCACAAAGATTACTATAGAGCCAAACCCAAACTCTAAATGACAATGTCTCTAAAATGTAAATACTGTTTTAAAATGATTTAATTTCCCAGTATTATATGAAGTTTTACAATTATCCTAACTCTTTAATCCAAAAATTCTATTTCTAAGAATTATCCTAAGAAAAATATTAAGAACGCTTGCATAAAGATTTATCAACAAGGGCATTTATTTCATCAGCATTTATAAAAAGGTTTTTCTGGGAGGGGTTAGAGAAAGGAGAGTTCCAAAACTACAACTTGAAAAATTATGTTAAGGACTATAATGGAAAACCATGCAGTCACTAAAAATAATAAAAACACTATTAATTCCATGAAAATGTGATTGTAATATGCTATTAAGTGGAACAGAAATATCACAAAATATTATCACAATTCTATTTTAAAGAAGCAATATGAAGGATGGAATGACATATATATAAATGTTGGTGGAATTATTGATCATTTTATTTTCTTTTTATATAATTGACTTAAGTTTGGTCATTTGTTTATTAATTTCATGTTTTTCTTTTCTACTAGAATAAATATTTCAGGCTTTTCTCAAAATATTATTTTTACTACATCCTATAAATTTAATATAATTTTATTACTGTTTGGTTCTAAGAGTTTTTAATATCCCATATAATTTCTTCTTTGATCCATGAATTATTTAAAAATCTTTTAAAATTTCCAAACAGCTGAAAATCTTGTGTGTGTTTTTTTAAATATTTTTGTTATTGATATCTCATCTAATTGTTCTCTGGTCAGAGAATATTGCCTAAACAGCCTTCTGACCTAAAGTTTATTTTATCTAATATTAATACAACTATCTCAGCTTCCTTCCTCTCAGCTCATTTTTTAATCTATTCTTAAAGCCTCTGTCTTTTAAGTGGGAATTTAGTAGATTTATATTTGTTGTAATTACTGATATATGTTCAGGCTTTTATTAATTACATAACATTACTGTTTCTATGTGTCCCTATTTTCTATGCTACTCTTACCTTTCCAATTACCTTTTTTTTTTAGATTTATTTATTTTTAGAGAGAGGGGAATGGAGGGAGAAAGAGAGGGAGAGAAATGTCAATGTGTGGTTGCCTCTCACGTGTCCCCCACTGGGCACCTGGCCTACAACCCAGGCATGTGCCCTGACTGGGAATCGAACCAGTGACCCTTTGGTTCACAGGGCAGCACTCAACCCACTGAGCCACACCAGCCAGGGCTGTTTTTTGTTTTATTGTTCACATGAATGACCTGTGCTGGTATGTGTCCACATTGGAGGATGGGGTAAGAGGATGAGGGGCTACGCAGTCCTATTTTCCATCCTGAAGATAATCAGAAAAGGCAGGACACATTCCTATAAGCTAGTTGACCTGAAGGTGTGTATCATAATCACTGGGGAAGCATTTTCAAAACACATGTGCATCTGGGTCCTACTCCAAATTTACTGACTGAAAATCTCTAAGTCCTGGTTCAGGCATATGTATTTCACAAAAACTCCCCTTCTGGTTCACTAACCTGGTTTAACACCACTGCTACAATGTTTTTTCCCAATAAATATGGAATTAGCATGGTGTGACTTCAAACCAAATAGTGCATTTTTATAATTAATGTTACATTTCTCAGCTGGCAAATACCAGAAGAAATATAAAGGAACTTGATAAAAGCTCTTAAAACATAAAAACTATAGTTTAAAAGCAAAATAAATAATATGCTAAATAAAAAATAAATAAATAAATGAAACCTGAAGTAAATACCAGCTTGAAAAGCCACTAGACCAATTCAAACAAAACAACAGCTTACCCCAAATTCTCAGGGTTATCTATGACCATTAAAAGAAATAAAAATAAAGGAGACCACTTCTAGAATGCAGCCAAGGTATGTGGAAATCCAGTGGATACCTGAATTATTCTGTACCGTGTACGTATTTCTCCTATTAGGCATCATTTTATATTCATTCCCTTCTTTCCGGGTCCGCCGCTGACCTGCCTCTGAGGATTCCCTGGAGAAAAGAAATTTTAAAAGAGTGAGACGTCTAAACCAGGATCCATTTCAACTCTTTCTCTCTACAGACAGTCAGTCTCACACAACACTTTGGCCTCAGAAAAAAAGGCAATACCTACGAGAATGAGTTACTCTGAGCTTCCGCCAGCCGCAGCCTCTTGGCATGATTCTTCCCTTGATAGTGAGCCTGAGCCACCGCGGGAGAACTGAAGGAGGCATCACAGAGCTTGCAGTAATCGTTCTCTGTGGCCAGGATCACTCTGCCTCCTGGCTTAAAGGAGCCCATCTGACAACAGAGACGCAAGAAACAAGGTTAAAAAAACACCTGGAGCTTATTCCCTTCTTTTCCTCAAAGTTCCTTCTAAGGCACTTTGTGACTTAATCATGGTTTTGCAGGACAATAACCAGTGTGCCAAAATAACGAATGGCTCCTTGTTATCTCCAATGAAGAAATTAAAAAAAAAAAACAACTTAAAAACCCAGCATGGAAGATATAGGGCAGTGTAAATAAAGCCTAGAATCACACTGTCAGAAAAAGTAAAGTCAGCCCAGAATCCACCAACAAGCATTTACAAGCATTTACTGAACATTTACTGTTAATAAGGCTTGCTACTTAATGCAGAAGCTGTGTACAGACATATATTTAAAAAAATGAGCCTCTACTCAAAGAGTCCACAAACTAGCTACAGATATAATTGTAATTATATACTATATTATAATTACTTTATAATAATATAATTATAATACCATATAATGGGGAAATAACCAGCAGATCCAGACAGTTACATTCAGGCTGGGAAACAACAAGTTAAGGGAAACTAACATTGTGCCCAAAAGATAGTATCCACTCAAAATGTTTTTGGGTTAACAAAAAACAACAAACTAGATTTTGTCTGGAGGAGAATAAAATATATGAGAGTCTGGAAGGCATATCATATCAGGACCAGCGGAAAGAAATAGCACTGTTTCTTTCACCCCGAAGGGAAGATTTCTGGAGACAGGATAGCTGTCTTCAAAAATCACAAAGGGCTATGCTGTGAAAGAAGGCTAAGGCTGTTTGCCCAGAAGGGTGGAGCTGGCTGAAAACAGTCCCCAACAGGGAGCAGCCACCCAGTTCTAGGGCAGCCTTCAGGAATTAGTCCTGTGACCACTACACTGCCTGAAGATCATCCCAGTAATTTTCCTGTCCTCTCATTCTGTGTTTAACATATCTCACTTACCCCCACAAATTCTTGCAGATGGAGGAATAGCTGGTATTTCTATCCATACCTTAAGTACTGGAAACTAACATTTAGAAAAATAAAATTTATACCATGGTGATTATGAGTAGAGGTCTAAGATTAAAAACAATTCTTGCCCCACCACATGTAATGCCATGGACAAGGTACTGTACTGAGCTTGCCGGAACTTCTAATAAACTTCCAGGTGAGATGAATGTTGCTGGCCATGGACTACACTTCGAGTAGTAAGGCCAGTACTTCTAAGTTACTGCAAGCACTACGTGAAGTCAGCACCCAGGTCTAGAACCAGGCAAGGCAGGCTATGAGCACGAAACTCAAGGGAGCATCAAAACACCCAGCAATCAAGAGAAATAATATTTTAATGAAATAGTTTAATAAACTAGATCATCAAACCTAATACCAAAAAAATCAACGAGGAACAAAATATCAAAATTTTAAATAAAGACAGGATCAGTAACTGTGCCATATTGTTGCCTGAGGAAAAAGGAAAATAATACTTACCCTGTCTAAGTTTTGACCTTTTGTTCACCATTGAATTGTTTATATTAATTCTGAATATTTTAAATATTTATCTTGACTACTGAGTTTTCTGTTTCTTCCCCCTTATATTGTGGGCACAGTGGAGTGTATCCCTCTCCTGACCCTAATCCCAGACCTGAATGAAATAATGCATGAAAAGTGCTTAGCAGACTACCCGGCATAGTAAGTACTCGATTAGAGTTATTATCTATGAGCACTGTACTGTTCTAAAGACAAATAATACTTCAAAGGCAGGTTAAGGAGTAGAATCCATATGTCAGAAGCTATTCAAGTACAGAAATATCTTGCTCAAAATACGTGCCCTATCTTTCAACGAGTGAAAGGAACTCCACTTTTAACCAGAGAGAGTTTATACAGGTTCTCTGCACAGAAGTTAAAAAAAGGGAGAGGGGTTAGCAATCTCAAGAAACTGATCTTAATGGAAGGCAAAATATAAAATAATGGCATTAACTACAATAAAGATATAAATGTTTTGAAATCTCTTATTCTATTCAGGGTTAGTTAGTTTTTATTCTAGTTTAGCCCTAGACACTGAGGGCCATTTAGGCCAGAATTTTGAGAAATGCATAGTGGAAGACTCGTGAAACAGTAAGTGTTTCATCATTTCATGCATCACAAGCAAAGCCAATGGGCAATCTGAAGATTTGTGGATTTTGGCATGTGTTAAATCCAGCCCTATAGTTCAAGGAGTTTTAAAAGCACCAAGTGGTCCTTTTCAGGAATATCTGCCCAACTGTGCCTTGATGGGCACACGGATGATAATCACACCCGTGACCATTTGTGCACAGGACAGCTTCCCCCTGACACACGCCTCACCTGCGGAGGGACAGGAGCAGCTGGAGTGGCCACAGGTTCTACCGCATTGCTCATTCTGGCAGGAGGAGGACAGCTGTTCGCTGCGTAGTAATTTCTGAGTTTCTTACCATGATTTTTACCCTAGAAGTGAAATGAAATGGGTAATCACCATGGGGGCAAATGTGTCATGTTAATATATTCACTTAAAAAATAGAAAAAAAGAAAAAAACACAAGCAACACTAACTACATTTTATTCTTTCAGATATATGCAACACTGGGATAAACAGACCACTAGCTAGATTTGATTACTTGATCTTAAAGTAAAAGTCTATTCTTTGGTCCTAAGAGGATAATTAAATTTATCTGAGAAAGATAAGAGAATAAAGCCAAAAGAAATTAATTTCCTATATACTTCTAGAAAAGTATCACATTTTCCAGCAATCTCTGTTCTCCCTAAACTTGCCATTCATACCCCACTGCCTACATATGAATTTCATGACACTGTGCTCTAATCTACTTTATAAATCTATAATAAAATGGATAAACCAATTATTTTTACAAAAACAGCTCTTACAGAGCTATTTTACTTTGTGCATTAATACATTTGCTGCTCACAAAAACCCTGTACGATGAATTCGTTAATATTATCCACATATGACAGCTGAAAAAATGCAATCCGGAGAGCATGGGGGACGTGCCACCAACACTTGCAGCAGGGCCGAGCAGCGGGGCCAGAACTGGAAGCAGGCCTTCCATGTCCAAAGCAAGGCCCTGTTTCTCCACAGCATGATGGCTTCAGGATGCTCCGTGGGCCTCTATTAAAATGGATCTGCTTCTCTCATTGTTTCCCTTAAGTCATTATTCACATGACTACACTCCTTGAATGGACACAAAATGGTGGGAAGAGTCAGTGATCTAAAAGCATTCTAAATGAGGGTAAAAAAGTATATTATCCTTTAAACTACCTCGTAAAAAGCAAATGTGTAGGCAAACATTTATTCACCATCTAGTATACGCTAAGCCCTAGAAACAGGACTCGCATGTGTTCTAGAGGTGACAGATAACATATGCAGTTAATTAAAGTAATGAGCTAAGTTCCACCTTCTGGCCGCTGAAATGCCCTAAAGGTGTCCTCACCAGTCACAGTGACCTCCGGGGGGCCAAATCCAGCCGTCGTACCTGTGCCTTCAGCATATCCGAACTTCCAGCAGCATGACACAACTGATACTCTCTCCCTCTACTGTCTTCTATGACTCCCTCCTTACATCCCTACCCCTCAAACTCCACATGCTATGATGTCCGAACCCTGCTCTCACCTCTCTTCTCTATCCGTCTACACTCAAACTCTCAGTTATTTTATCCAGTCTCAGTGCTTTAAAATATAATCAATAAGTTGCTGACTCTCAAAACTATCTATCTCCACCCCTGTTATGAACTCTATGTTTGTGTTCTGCCCAATATCATATACTGAAATCTAATGTGATGGTATTAGGAGCAGAGGCCTTTCAAAGGTAACTAGGTCCTGAAGGTATCCCTTTATGAAATACACACCAGAGGTACCCCTCACCCTCTACCTGCCACATGAGAGTACAAGATGTCAGTGGTCTGCAGTCGGGAAGAAATTCCTCCCTGGAACCCAGCCAAGCTGCACCCTGATCTCAGACTTCTCGCCTCCAGAACAATGAGAAATAAATGTTCCTTGTTTAAGGCACCCGGTCTCCAATAATTGGTTATAGCAGCCCCAACAAACTAAGACAATCCCTGACCTTCAGAGCCACCTGTCCAACTCACTTCCTGTCATTCATGCTTGGCAGTCTCAAGAGGCATGTCCAACTTAAAATATCTGAAAGGTAATTTTTTGTTCCACCCCCACAAAACTTTGTCATTGCTGTCACCACCACTAGTCATCTACGTGGCAGTTACTCAAGAAAAGCCAACAGGTCCTTTTCTTGATTCCATCCCTCCTTAAAACCAACACATCTAATCCATCAGCCAGTCCTAGCAGCCTACCTTAAAAATACATCCTAAGTCATTCCACTTCTTTCTATGGACACTACAAATCCCACAGAATCCAAGCTACCAACATGTTCTACTTGCAGCAACCACTCCTACCTGGTCTCTGCCTGTAATTCTCACACCCTCCTGAGTGATCACTCCAGACATAAATCAGATCTGTCCCTCTCTCACGTAAAATCTCCCAATGGTTTCCCACTACACTGAAAATCAACAAATCTTACCCGTAAAGCCCTACATGATCTGGCCCTGCCCATGTCTCAGATTTTACTTGTACAGGCCCCTTCCTGCAGCTCATGATGCTCCTGACTCACTGGCCTTCCCTCTGCTCCTCACACATGATAAATTCATGCTAGCTCCAGGGCCTTTGTACTCACTGTTCCTGCTGCCTAAGATGCTCTTCTTTCAGGCTGCTGCATGGCTGGTACCTTCTGATCTTCCAGGTCTCAACTCAAACAGCATCTCACTCAATCTGAAGTCATGCCCATCCCCACTTTCTCCCCACCGCCCCTCCACGCACTCTCCATCCCATTACCACAATATCGAAAATAATGTTCTTTGTTTATTTCTTTTCTCTCTCCAACCCTCTGGACTGTAGACTCCTTAAAAAATAAGAACCCTGTCTGTCTGGTTTACTGTTCTAGCCCCAATGTCTAGGACAGTCTCTAGAATGTAGCAGGCAGTAACTAAATATTTGTTGGAGAAATGAATCAATAAGCATAATGTAGTCAACAAACTGCTAGAACACAGAGAAGGAATTTCTTACTTCTGCCTGAAGGTGTCAGGTATGACTTTCCTGAAAAGGGGACATCCAAATCATCTTTTTTTTTCATTTTTAAAGATTTTATTTATTTATTTTTAGAGAGGGAAGGGAGGGAGAAAGAGAGAGAGAAATAAACATCAATGTGCCGTTGCTGGGGACCGTGGCCTGCAACCCAGGCATGTGCCCTGACTGGGAATCGAACCTGCGATGCTTTGGTTCGCAGCCTGAGCTCAATCCACTGAGCTATGCCAGCCAGGGCACAAATCATCTTTTTAAAAAGTTGACCAGGCAGTTAAGGAGTGAGGGGAAAGAAAACTGTGAACAGAGGGAATAGTCTTAAGCAAAGGCCCAGACTGCTGGAAAGATGGTCTTCAGGATCCTTTAGAGAAGAGTAGGAGTTGAGATACATGCAGGGGTTGGGGGGACTTCCGAGGCAGCAGGGGATGTCTTAAGAAATTTAATGACATGATTGGATTGCATTTGATAAAGAGTATCCTGGGATCAGCTTGGAGGATAATTTAGTGTAATTTGAAGTTAGAAGCTGAGAATACAGAGAAGACAGCCAAAGACAAATCCCCAGGCACTAAAATATAGAGTACAGTAGAGGATGAAGATCCAGAAAATGAGATGAAACTGTTTGGCCTATGAAGTAAGATGAAAATTAAACAAGTGCAGTATCATGGAAGCCTATAACAAGGTGATTCAAAAGAAGAATCTAGTTAAATACAGTATAACCCAGGAACTCTACTTCTAGGTATTATCAAACAGAAATACCTGAGGGGATATTTATCAGAATATTCCCAGAAGGACTGTTTGTAACAACTGAAAATAGAAACAACTTATGTATCTATCTACCACCTAATGGTTAAATTGTAGTCTATTCATAAAATGGAACACTATTTACACAGTGAAACTGACAGTGACCAGAGGGGAGGTGGGAGGGGATAATGGGGGAAAGGGGGAAGGGTTTTCAGACACATGTATAAAGGACACATGGACAAAAATCAAAGCGAGGTAGGATCAAGGGTGGGAAGTGGGGATGGCTGGGGTGGGGGGGAGTGGTGGGGGAAAATGGAGACAACTGCACTTGAACAACAATAAAAAAATGTGAAAAAAATAAAAATAAAAGCCAATATGTAAAAAATAGAAAGAAAATAAACACTCTAGGGTCACACATGACAACATGAATAATTCTCATAACAAAATGTTGAATGAAAAGAATAAATTGCAGAAGATATTTAAGAATAATTTTTCACTATGGAGGTTTAAAACATGAAGAAAATCATTGCAGATTGTATAGGAAAACACATATGTGGCAAAAGTGCAAAACAAGTATAGGAACAAGAAATACCAATTTAGCATAATGGCTACATCTGAAGCTAGGAAAGGATACAACTGGGAATGGATTGGGGTGAGGGGCTTCAAGTGATTTGATAATTTTCACTCTTTAAACTAGACGGCAAATGCACATGTGCATTATATTATTTTAGGCCTTTTTTTAATGTCTGAAGGACTTAATTTAAAACAATAACCAAAATGGAGTGGTTCTCCAGGTCAAATGCTACTGTGGGGTCAAGACACAGAAGTTAATGCTTGGATTTGAAAAGATAGAGGTCAAGAGTAACTTCAGTAAGAACCATTTCAGTAGAGCAGTGGGGGAATAAAAGGTGTATGAGTAGCTTAAGGAGACAATGAGAGATGTGAAAATGGAGACAACCAATATAGGCAACTTTTAAGAAGAATTCTGCTACGACAGGGAACAGAGAAACAGAAGAAATAGGGTATAGAGTTAGAGGGGGGCCATAGATCAGTAAAAGATTTTTTTTATGTTTAGAAAGAGAGGTGCAAGAGAAACACTGATTAGTTGGCCTTCACATGGCCCCAGCTGGGGACCTGGCAACCCAGGCATGTATCCTGACCAGGAATCAAACCAGCGACCTTTTGGTTTGCAGGATGATGCCCAACCCACTAAGCTACATCAGTCAGGGTGAAAGATTTTTTTAAAGATGGACTTTATTTAGCCTATTTTGCATGACAACAAGAGGAAGTCAGTAAAAAAAAAAAAGAACAGAACAGATGATGCAGAAGCTAGAGCATGGCTACAGGAGCACAGTCCATGAAAAGGCAGAAGAAGATGAGATACACAGTACTAAGGGAGGGGTCACCTTTAGATACTATCAGTATCTTATTTTCAAAGCAGTATCCACAGTACAGTTCAAGTCAATGTTGCATACCCAACATAGTGATAAGAAAGGCAACTAAAATTTTCTGAGCACTTATGTGACTGATACTGTTCTAAACAATTCATAAATATTATCTCATTTAACCTTCATGAAATTTCTATCAATTAGGCATAATTATCATTCCCATTTTACATATGAGAAAACTAAACTCAGAGAGTTAAAAACTTGCAGAAGAGCTTCCAGATAGTTGGGTGGCAGCTACCTAGATTTGCATCTCCCCACATATCCTCTACAAACAACACAGAATGACAAGAAAAATAAAACTACACACAAATCATGCCTTCCACACAACCAGACACCACAGAATGTCCAGACTTCATAATAAGTATAAGTAAAAGAAAGAAAGAAAGAAAAAACATCCAATCTCAGTGAGCCATCACTCATGTTCCTGCCACGAGCCTGCATGGCAAGTAACAACACACAATAACGATAAGAAAGAGAAAAGAGGGAACCAGCAGAACACCTAAAGTTGGTTTATAACTACACCAGGAAACATTAAGACCTCTAAGCTTGTAAAAGCGAGGCCCAGTTACCAACTGCTGGGAAGGAGGAGCTTGAATGTACAAGTGATCTAAAGTGCCTATCATCAAAGTGGTGGTCTGGAGGAAAAATAGGCAAAAAGGAAAACAAAGTCACCCTTTTGCAACTGGGAGGTGAAGGGAAAAATAAACAAAATAGGAAAGCTAGCATCCTGCAAGACAAAAAGAACACAACAAAAATCAGAGGACCTATAAACCTTCCCCTGAACACCAAAAAGGAAAAATTATTAAAGAACTGAATTTTGCTGCAGTGATAGAAGAGGCTTCCAATGAATTAAGGATCTCATAAGCTACAAAATCCACAAAATGAACAGATGAATCGAGTCTATACAAAATTACTACCAAAACAATCAACACATGTCAGCAAATGAGCCCCCTGCCCCCTGCCCAAAAACCAACATGAAATAGAAGGAAACCATTTAGAAAAGGTTCCAAATTGAATTAAATATATTCAAACAAGAATTTGGGGATATTAAAAAATCATTGTGAATCAGGAATTTAAAATGTACAAAGAAAAATAGTCAAAACATGGTGAGAAATATGTAGAATAATTAAACTCAGGAAAACAAAACAGAATTATGTCAAACATAAGGAGTAAATACAAGTGCCAAAGGAGAATAGGCACAAATGAAAATGTATAATAATAACAGGCACAGAAGATTTTTAAGAAACAATCAAGAAAATAAAAATGATATAAAGAAAAACTTTAAAGGGTCAGAGAGAAAGCAATGGAAATAGAAGACAATAAGGAATGGCTTACATGAAACTGGTGTTCCTTAAGAAGTAAAACAAAACAATTAAGCAGAGCTAATATTTTAATCTATAATTGTCTAAAATCATCTTAAGTTGTCCAAAAGTAAATACGGAAAAGGCATCCTAGGTATCTAGTTATAGTAGGTTTGTTTTTCACAGAGATATTGATGAGTACTGACAGAGAGGCAGGGAGGGAGAGAGGCTGAGTGAGACTGTTTTGTGGATAAATCCAGGTTTCTCACTATCAAAGAACATAGTTAAACATTAACAGAATATGGAAGGTTAGAATGAGCACTGTCTTGGCATATTGACAGTGGAAGTATCAGCCTGAATTAAGTTTTTAATATATGTACAGATAAATATAAGTATGTTTATATATACACAGATATATTACTAGCTCTGACCCTGAGAGGATCCAGAAACAATAAAACCCCAGTACCAAGCACCACACCTTGCACTGGGGTTTGGTTTTCTAAACACCATTCTCCAACAAAGAAAACCTGGCTTCTTGAAGAAATGGCTGGCATAAGGGAAGTATAAGAAAACCCTGAGCTATTTTATATTGCCAGAAAGTAAGGAAGTATGCAAAAAATTATGGGGACATGTCAAAAGGACACAAGCACTACCTTGAAAGAATTCACACTGGTCAAATTTGGAACAATTTAAACATTAAGATGGTAAATAACAATAGTAAGATATTATATCCCTAAAATAAAATAAGAATCCATAGTGATATAAATAAATAATTAGAAAGGTAGATAAATAGGAGAAAGGGGAAGTTCTTAAAATTCCAACTAATAAATGTACAAAGCATGATTAAAACAGGAAAAAAATCACCATTTGGCAAACACCACAAAAGTATTCCCTGCAGAAAAGAATCATCAATGAATGCCAAAATCATTGAGTAAAACATGATGAGAAATAAAATATCCACATGGTCTCAAAGTATCTCCCCATATGATATTTACTAAGTACAAGACAAAAAAAATGGTTACCTTTATAAAGGGTATCTTGTCAGACACCCCCATACCTAGTGATCAAAGTCAACAGCACCAGTTACACAAAATATGCACATATGTCCCTCCCAATATGATGCATTGGAAAGGACACAATATCATGTCTTTGGCATTCTTGCAAAAACAAAACAAAACAAAACGAAACAAAACAAAAAAAAAAACCATAACATGAATTTAATCATAAGGAAACCCAAATTGGGACATTCTATAAAACAGCTCTTCAAAAATTACAGGAGTATAAAAAGCAAAGAAAAATTGCATTAACACAATGGAATGCTACTTGGGCATAAAAAAGAAAATTTTACCCTTTATGACAGCATGGATGGACCTGGAGAACAGTATGCTAAGTGAAATAAGCCAGTCAGAGAAGGACAAATACCATACAATCTCACTCATGTGTAAAATCTAATGAACAAAATGAACCAATAAGCAAACAGAGACAGACTCATAGAGAGAGAGAGCAGGCTGACAACTGGTGGAGGGGGGACTGGTGAAGGGGATTGAGCAAAAAAGAAAATAAACTCATTGGCATGGACAACAACGTGGTTACTGACAAAGGGAGAGGGGTGGAGAGAGGTAGAAGAGGGTATGAGAGGATAAATGGTGATGGACGGAGACGTGACTTGGGGGGGTGAACACACAACAAAGTGTAGAGATGGTATGTTGTAGAATTGCACACCTGAAACCTATATAATTTTGTTAACCCGTGTCACCCCAATAAATTCAATAATGAAGAAAAGGTGAGAAAAGAGGAGGAGGGAGGGGGAGGGGAGGGGGAGGGGAGGGGGAGGGGGAGGGGAGGGGAGGGGAGGGGGAGGGAGGGGGAGGGGGAGGGGGAGGGGAAATAGAGAACCAAAACAAAACCTAACTGGGGCGGCACTGGTAGTTGCTGGGAAAGTGGGATTAGATGAACATAGAGAATGAGGTGAGTCACTGGGCAGGTGAGTGTTCTAGTCTAAGCCATCCAGTAGCTGAGGACTTAAAGGGCCAGGCCTCCCTGCAGGACATACTTGATAACATCTCCTTCATAAAGACTGAGTGAAGAGATACTCCATGTCTGAGGTACAGAAGAGGTGCAATTTCTCACTAGCCCCATAGTACGGCACACAAGAATGGGAACAGGACAGAAGGAAATCAGGTAGATTGTGTTTACCTGAGAGGTAGAGAGAAATGCAAAAGGTAGAGCCCTGAAATATGCACCACCTAGACAAACAGTTATTGGTGCTTTACTGTTTATGAAGATGTGCTCTCTTCTACCTAAATTTTCCAAAGTTTCTAGACATAACATACTCTCATTTTATACTGGAAAGACAAACAATAACTACTGAAAAGGCACTGTATTTAAAGAAGAACGTTCTTTATAGGCCACACACTCTGAAAGGGACTCACTGTATCAGCTGAGAACTAATAGAGGTAGAAAGGAGAACAGAGAAGAAAGGCAGGGGATGGGTGAAAAGGGGAGAACATATGTTATATTATAAGTGCTTTTTTCTAGAGACATTATTTTAAGTGAAATATCTTTTAAGTATTTTAAGGAGGCTAATTACCAGTGGCAAATGATACAAAGAGGTCAAGTGAAACAGAGCTAGATTTGGCTGTAGAACCACAGGTGACCATGGAACAGACCATTTCAATAGAATACTGGAATGTAAACCAGGGTGCGTTGGGCTGGGGAGTGAATGGGAAATGAAGACCCAAAGAGACAATTATACCCAGCAGAACTCTAAGGACAGGACAGAAGAAGAGAAAGGGTGCTAAAAGAAGGATTAAAGGGAAAGGGAAAGTTGCTGTTACTACTTTTACATGTACAGAAAAAAAAAGGCTTAAAAGTGGTTTTAATTCAACAGAGGTGACAAGTGATAGCAGGTGATGAAATCCAAAGTACAGAGTGAAGAATAAGCCTTGTATGTAAGAAGGGATATCTATTCAGAAATAAGAAACGAGGTAGCAATGGACTTGGACGAGAAGGCAGAAAGCTGACGAGATCCGGCTAATAGCAGGATGATGGAGAACTTCTGTCCCCTAATAAGGTGTATTTTGATCTCAGTCCACTGCAGGATCATTTTGAAAACAATCAGATGAGAGAATTCTGAAAACATAAAAATGAGCTGAGATCTGAGTTGCTGATCATGCCACCCAAACCTGAGTGGTTGATGTTAAAATGTATGTGCCAAAATCAACATTTTAAATTTGGGGATAACATCTAATCACACTCTCTGAACTATGATCACAACATTCAGCATCATAAGGCTAGAACTACTTTTTTAACTGTGTTCTGTCTCTCTTTCTAATTAATCTAATCTGATAGATCATTTCACAACTAAACATTACAAAAAGAAATTGATGTTTATGACAAATTTTAGAAATGTACTTTGAGTAACTATTACTTCTTCAAATGCATGTGCAAATTAGAAAACAAACTGGTTGACTTTGTTTTAAACTGTGGGTGCCTTAGCAAAATTTACCCAGGCTTTTAGCCTTTTAAAATTTCTATTAATGACCTTCCATTCTAAAGTGGTTCATCCTCTAGGCACTTACGCTGCTGAAACAGTGTTGTGTTACTCCATGCGAGACTTGCCCTAAGTAACCTGAAGCCTGCAGATTTTAATATAATGAAGACACGTTTTTTCCTCCAAAGGTTTTATTTTTTAAAAATAGATTTGTTTGTTTGTTTTCAGTGAGAGGGGAAAGGAGGGAGAATGGGAGGGAGAAAGAGAGGGAGAGAACCATCTATATGGGAGAAAAACGTCAGTTGGTTGACTCCTGCATGCCCCCAACTGGGTACCTGACCTACAACCCAGGCACATGGCCTGACTGGGAGTCGAACCAGCAACCTATTAGTTCGCAGCTGGCACTAAATCCTCTGAGCCACACCAGCCAAAACCAAAGACTTTATTTTAAATTAAGATATAACTAAAGCCATAATTTTGAGACTGAAAAGATAGGTAACTCATTAAAAATAAAAGAACAGTTAAGGGTATTTTGAAGCAGACTGACCGGTTTAAAAAGTTCTGGAAATAAAACTAAATCTGTGGTAGCAAGAGACACACGTGGGCATTGCTAAGGCAGCCCCAGGTTGGGAACATCAGGATGTCAGGGAAAGGTGGTAGAGAGCTTACAGGGAAGTATTTATTGAGCAGTTTTCATTGTGTGTCCTGGATTACTAGAACATGATACAGACTTTTGTGTAACACTGTTCAAACCAGATTGAGGATTGTTTACAATACCCTGGGCAATTTGAAACTTTGTGATTTCAACAGTGGCATCAATTAACTAGAACATTTTGAGAAATGTAATCAGAGTGATTTATCACTTCACAAGAAGGTGTTTCTAGCTTAGAAACAAACTACCGCTCCCTTTTATCTCACACATAACTGAAATAATGAATTGGTATCACTCTCTATTAAAAAATTAGCCCTGGTTTGTGTGCCTCAGTGAATTGAGTGCTGGACTACAAACCAAAGTGTTACCAGTTCGATTCCCAGTCAGGGCACATGCCTTGGTTGTGGGCCAAGTGCCCAGTGTGTGACAGGCAACCACACATTGATATTTCTCTCTCTCTCTTTCCCCTTCCCTTCCCCTCTCTCTAAAAATAAATCTTAAAAATATTTTTTAAAAATAAATAAAAATTATAAAGCAGGTTTTTAGAGTTGAAATAAAACTTTACTTTTCATCATCTCATCAATCACTTTGTCTTATTGATCTACAATCCTTGCCATTCTGCCCATTCCTGGTTCTGGTAAGCCTTACTCATTGGTCTTACCCTTGCCTTTAGTACACTTTTTAAATCACTGCCTTTTTTTCTTTGTAGACTTTTTTTGCTTTTTAAGTTTTAAATTATAGTTGATATTTTATATTGTATTAGTTTCAGATGTACAACATAGTGGTTAGAAATTTATATACCTTATAAAGTTGATCCCCGGATATGTCTGCCCTGACATCATTTATAGTTATTACAATATTACTGGTTATATTCCCTAAACTGCACTTAACATCCCATTTTGTAACTGACAATGTGTACTTCTTAATCCCTTCACCTTTTTCACTCAGCTCTCCAAATCCCTACCCATCTTGCAACCATCAGTTTGCTCTCTGTATCTATAAGTTTGTTTTTGTCTTGTTTAAATTTTTAGACTCCACATACAAGTGAAATCAGAGTATTTATCTCCCTCTGACTTACTTCCCTTAGCATATGCCCTCTACGTCCATCCATGTTGTCGCAAATGTAAGACTTCATTCTTTTTTGTGGCTGAGTAATATTCCACTGATCACATCTTCTTTACCCATTCATCTTTTGATTGGAGCAATTAATTCATTTACATTTAAAGAAATTATGACTAGGAACATAGTTACTACCATTTTATTGCTTTGATTGTTTTTGTAGGTCTTCACAGTTCCTTCCCTACTCTCTTACTCTCCTCTTTGGTATGTTGATAACTTTCTGTGGTATTATGTTTAGATTCCTTCCTCTTTATTTCTTGTATATCTCTTGCAGACTTTTGATTTCTGGTCACCATATGATTCATGCATACCAAGCTATATTTATAGCAGTCTCCTTTAAGTCAAAGGTTGCTTAAGTTTGAACACATTCTATAATCACTACCATTTTTATTTACCCCCTCCACATTTATGTGTTTGTCACTTTTTACTTCTTTTGTATTTATTTGTGTGTATCCCTTAATTTACTATTGCCATTACACAAACCTTCCTATATTTTTGGCCTTTTAACCTTTGCACTAGCTTTAGTGTTGATTGATCAAGTGTTTTTATTATGTGCTTGCCTTTGTCAGTGAGAATTTTTTTCTTTGTGATACTTAATACTTTTTCTTTTTTCTTCTTAAAAGAACCAGTCAGGAATGAATAATACAATAATTGAAATGAAGAATACATTAGATGGAATCAACAGCAGATAAGAAGATGCAGAGGATCAAACCAACAATCTGGAAGTTACGTAGTAGAAAACACCCAATTAGAACAACAAAAGAAAAAAGAATTTAAAAAATGAGAATAGTTTAAGTGACCTCTGGCACAAAATCAAGTGTAACAACATTCAAATCATAGGGATAACAGAAGGAGAAGAGAGAGAGCAAGGTATTGAAAATCTATTTGAGGAAATAATGACTGAAAACTTCCCTAACCTTGGGAAGGAAAGAGGCCTACAAGTCCAAAAAAATCAGAGTCCCAAATAAGATGAACTCAAAGAGGCCCACCCAAAGACACAACATAATTAAAATGCCAAAGGTTAAAGACAAAGAGAGAACCCTGAAAGCTGCAAAAGAAAAGCAGTTAGTTACCTATAAAGGTGCTGTCATGAGACTATCAGCTGATTACTCAGCAGGAACTTTGCTGTACAGAAGGGAATGCAATGAACTATTCAAAGTGATGAGAAGCAAGGATCTACAACCAAGATTACTCTTCCCAGTAAAGCTACAGAATCAAAGGACCAATAAAGACCTTCCCAGACAGGAAAAAGCTGAAGGAGTTCATCACCACCAAGCCAGTAATACCAGAAATGTTAAAGAAATGATTTCCTAACCTTGGATTTCAGGATTTCTAACCAATGATTTCAGAATCATTGCTTGTTTACACACCCTTTGTGCAGTCTTTGACGCATCTTTCAGGCTAACATGTTTATGCTTTCCTTCTACATTGATTCACCCACTTAGGTTAGGTTCATGCTTTCATGGTTTATTATGCTGATTCTCCTTTGAGCTACATTCTCTCATTTCAAGCATGTCTGTCTTGTTGAAATCCAGATCTCACTTCTAAGATTAGCTTTCTGCTCTGCTCTCCTAATGAAACTGCTTGCCTTGTCTCCCTCTTTAAAAATTACCATTAACATTGGTTTCATTCAAATCTTTGCTTCCAAATTCTTAGAAACACACTTGTATTACACCAAAACTTTACATTTTCTATTAGGTCCTACTTTCTTAATACCCATTTGCTACTTCTTCACTCTATGTTTACCCTAGATCTTGGCTCCTTACATTGTCCCCTACAACAGACTATCCCTTCTCCACTTAATAATTCTGATTACTGAGAATTTTACCACAGCTTTATTTCCCTTTTCTTGTATTTTCCAATTTATGTATTCACTGTATGAATGACAGAGCTGCAATTAAATAGATTCACTAATCTCATAAACTAAAAAGTTCAGAGCACACACACACAAATGTAGAATAAAACAAAAATAAAACTAAGTAAGTGTTGCTTCTGTTTCTTACCTATTTTAAACCTTATACTCCAATGACCCTGCTCAAACTGAATTCTCTCTATGCGTAACTAGCATCTATCACTTTCTATAGGGACACAAAGTGATATTAGGAGGGGGGAAAAGCAGGAGGTATAGGTATAACCCATGCACACATATTAAATTATACATTACCCAAGAGTTTTACCTCATAAAATTAGACAACTCTTCTTTAAAGAACACACACATGGGTTTGCTTCCAATTTAATGATTTATTAGGGATAGCTAAAAATAAAAAGTTTAAAACCCAGGTTTGATTTTTCTAAGTTAAGTCTTAGGCTATAAAACTGAGTGTTCCACAAGAATGAATGAAGAGGAAAACTAACACTAAGTTTTGGGTTTTAGATGGATCATCCTAACAGACCTGTTTTATCATTTACCCACCTACATGATAAAACAGGTAAAGGGAGACCCTTTGATATCAAACCATTGTGGTGGAAAGTAGTACCCAGAGGGAATGAGAGCAGGGATTGGGGCAAGGGGGAAAACTATAATAATAGAATCAGAAGATGCCTGTATGAACCAAGGATGACATGTGCCAAGATCTGAGAGGTCTAATTAAGTCACCTCTTTGCACCTGAGGGAAAAACAAACCCAAACAAAGGGAACCTCAGGGGAACAACTTGTTATGTCTCCCCCTAAATCCCAGAGAAAACAACATACTATCAAAATACTGATGTGTAATCACAAAGTGACACAATCATCAGTCTTTAGGATCAAAACAAAAAAGACTTACACAAAGAGTAAATAAAAACTTGAAGTTGAAAAAAATTATAATGGCATGAGAGAAAACAATACCTGTGTAAGTCACTGTTCTACCATACTGACTTGTTACTGCACATATTCATAGAGAGAATAAATAATCAGATCAATGGTGACCCAGAAGATAACCTTTCACTCAATGGCATTTGGCCTCACTTGCTTCTCAGGTCTCTTTTCTCCAAAAAAGAGGAAATTATATGATTCTAGATAACAATCTAGAATAAAAAGAAATACTGTACCCTCCCCCTGTAGCAAAATTTAATTTTCCATTTGTCTTTTAAAATTGTCTTTTCCACTAGTTATTCTACATGGAAGAGAAAGCTTTAAATCTTAGAAACAATTATCAGTTCACAACAACGGACTAAAAGAAATCAGAGTGTGCTCTTATAAATGAAGGGTAAGGCTCAATATTCCAATGTCATTTTATTCTCACTACAGAAGATACTTGTGTTGTCCTTAGCAGTGATAAGATACATAAGAAGAGCCAGAGGTTAAAAGCATAAGATTCATAGACAGAGATTACCTTGAACCAATGCAAATTGTATTAGAGGGAAGAGAATATTTATAAGACTAATTCTTCTAGGCAATCCTGACATTGGGTTTGGTACATCATGTGTCAAATACCTGTCCTTGGAATCACAGGTTTGTTAGGTTTTTTCACCAACATAGAAGGTGTACATGTGCTTACAATGACAGGTAAGCTATCAAACACCATACAGCTAAGTATAACAGGTTAAGATCCCATTTTATAATAAATGGCATTTTCTTTCAAACTACAAACATTATGCTTTTAGTCAAACTAATACTTAGTTGTTCACTAAGCCACCTTGATTATTCCAGACATATCAGGAGAGAAAACTCCAAAATGGGTAAAGCCTTAAAATGTTCCCCACTAAATGCCAGATTTTCTTTTCTTCCCTTACCTGATAATGAGCCTGGGCTTGCTGTGCTGAGTTCAAGGTGACATTGCAGAGTTTGCAGTATAGGGGCTTACAGAGCTCCTCCAGGGCAGAGTCTTGCTCACCTCCCTTAGGTAATTCTTCTTCCCCTGCCAGAGGTATGGAAGCCTCCTGCCCAAAAGGCTTCTGCGGCAAATGCTGCAAGGTTCCTGTAGACCTGGCGGCCACTGACATAGGAAGAGAGGATGAGGGCCGCTTAGGCAGAGGAAGCCCGGCGTGTTGCAAGAGAATCATTGGGTAGAAAAGCCTTGGGCATAATCCAACGTGTGAGGAGAAGCTGGGTCTTCAATTCTGAACCAAAAGCAAAAACAAACTCACTTAAAAATGTGACCCAAGCAATATGAAATGTAAATGACCATACAACCTCACCCATTTTTCTTCTTCTTCAACCCATTTTTGGGACTTCTGCCTCGTTTTAGCAGACTTCCCATCTGTTAATCCACATTGACACGATGCTCTTCCACTAAAAACAGGTTTATCGATTTGGCTTTGTTTTGCTTGGCACAGCTCCAGCTGTGGTCCCTCTGGCTACCTCATTGATACATGATGAACATTAATAGCATTGCATCCATGACTAATTAAATCTAAAAATCACTTGGCTGAAATGGACATCAAAGGTCACCTAGTCCAGACCCCTTCCATCAAGCACACTTACACTTAAACACTCTTGATAACCATGCATACGCAAAATGCCACCAGCTAAGAACCTTAGTAACAGTCTACTTTCCATCCAAACTAGTCTTTCATCCAAATTATATGAGAAAAAAAAGAATGAAATAGTGTCACTTCTCAGAATCCTTAAGACACTTCTAGAACTACCTAAATATTAAGGAAGTCTAAGAATAACTCAGAGTTACCATGTGACAAAAATAAATAAAAGTGTGCTTTGGGAGGTGGGGAGTATACCTTCTGATCAACTACTAATACTCAAAGAGCTAAGCCAATGACTCCTCCCAGCAGAGACTGTAGACAGCCTCTAAGCCATGCAGCCATAGCTATGTTCTGTTTGGAATATACTGTTTTGTTTTGCTTTCATTTTGCATTTAAAAATAGACTAATGGCTTCTCTCGATAAGAAAGAAGAATTGGCAACATTTGGCACATTGCCCTACATGGGCAACAATAGCTAGTTAGTGCTGAAAGGCATGGTCCCCAACAGCAAAGCCTGCCTTCTCCAGGCCACCTCAGTCCCCACTCAGCCTGCTGCCTGTATTTACTTGCTTGCTCCCTATAAGCCCTTGAGTTTAGGACTTCACTTCATTTAGCCCTAGACTACATTCATGAGTCCCCTATAAAATGAGAATATTTTCTCTCCCTCCACAGGTAAATTTCCTGAACAAAATAATGTATCAAGTAAATGTCCAATGAGGTAATGGATCACACTACCACAAGTCCAATATAAAACCACTTCCTCAGTCTTTCAGGTATTTCTTTTCCCTTTCTTATTAAATAACTGATAGTCTCTATTCTCTTTCCCTCTGAAAAAGGTGCAATATGTTCCAATCCTTCCTCAATTTTATCCATGATTTCTCTTGCCTCCCACCCAGATGGCATCTTCTAACCCCAAGTATCTCAAAATAAACCACAGCGCACACTTTGAGTTCCCACGATTCTAACTAACCCAAATTAAAATCTTTACTTCAAAATCTACTATTCCCTCCACTCCCTCAATATTATTTAAACCTCTTTTCTTAGTCAATAGAACATGGCTATTTTAAGTTGCTGAAGTTTGCCATCTGCAATAGACAGGGACACATTTCATGACAACAATAAATTTAATAAAATTAAGCAAGTACATTTTGATAAGTCAAAAGTCTCTTTTACCAATTTATTAAGTATACACATGTGGAAATTACAATCAAGTAATGACCTTTATATTAAAATTCAGCATCTTGGGGGAGCAAAGAATATCAGTGCAATGGGGAAATAATGTGCTACAAGCAAAGTACATAAATTATTAGTCATAGTATTCAACAACACTTCTTTCTCATTAACCGTAACATCTATAAAAACAATAATATTATTTTATTCTTAGGCAGAAATATGATATCCATATCTTTGGAAACATAAAGAAAAGCAATACAGATTTAGAACTCTTAACAAGTCAGGTTCTCTATAATCACATTATTCCTATTAATTAAATCAAGCAAAGACATTGAGAAAGCAGAAACAGATAAATGGGCATTTCTAAAAGGAAAACTAAGAAGACAAAGACGACTTTTCAAAAACGTTAACTACCTAACTATAATTCATGCTATTAAAAGACTACACATACTACCTGTACAGAGACATATTAATACCAAACTGTCATAAACAAGCTACCAGTTCAGAAAAGAAATGGTGGAGGAGGGTGTCAAAACATCTGGATTAAAAAAAAAATCATCACTATAAACAGAAAATCAAATGCTACCAATTGTTTAGACATGTCTGGACTTGTTTTATGGACGCTCACTCTCACTTGAAATTGCAGCATGTGTCTCCCCTAGGGTTGCCTACAGACTCCCATCAAAGGCCCTTCTCAAAGCACAGAAGTACAAGAGACCCCCTTCCAAAGGTGATAAAATCTCCCAAATTAAAGAAAAAATGCTCGCCAAGTACAGATTTACCTATTATCGCATTTTATCTTTACAAGATTTTCTAGATATCTAGACTAGCTAGATATTCTAACATTATTTTTTGTAATATTCAACAACCAAAATGTCAAGTTCAAAAAACAATGTATGACAGGTACACCAAGTATTACTACATTTGCAAATAAAAAGTACCATAAAATATAAATCTGAAGAAATAAAGCCAAGTCTTAAGGGAAAGCATGAATGATGATGGTATATAGAAAGACCAATGTATATGTGACTCACATCTGTTCAACTACTGCATTAGATTAAAAGAAACTAACTTGAGGGCTGATGTAAATAAAACATTCCTCAAATCATAAAAGTCATTCAATTTGATGCTTACAGTACCATAAATGAAAGATTTTTGGTGGTTAGTGTCCCGGTTTGGAAAGGGTTGAGGGGACAATAAAGAAAATCAAAGCTTCACAGTGTACTCTTGTTTAAAGAAGGGGAATGTTCATAGCATAGTTTTCATGACTGGACTGGGGCCTACTTTTCACATACTGTTTTAAGGCTAATCACTTTCTCATTTGGAGAAAACTACAGAAGAAAGGGAACAGTGTAAAGGAGCAGGTTACTGGCACCTCAGCAAAGTAGCAAAGTCTGAAATTGGGAATTCTACCAATGAAAGGCAGTGAGCGTTATTCAGAGGTCATCAGAACACAGTCAGAAGGACTGAGAGAAAAATAGAAAAGTAATCAGCTGAGGCAAGGTGTATCATATAAGGAAGACTCCAAAGAACGCAGGAATCTGGAGGAGAAGAGGCCTTGGTGAACTGGCGAACGTTCTCCAGTCTCAGCTGTGACGGTGCCTAATCCTAAGGCACCATTTACATACTTGAATCAAAGCTACATATACTTCAGCATCGCCCACGTAAAATTACCTTACATTCCTAAAATGTGCATGCATGCATACACGCGACCACGCACCTCAATCCCTTAAGGATGCCATCACGAAAAATGGAATCCCCGGTCTCCCAGGAGGTAGGGGCCAGCGCCAGAGCCAAGGCAGCTGCACGCCCAGATATCCAAATAGAGCACGTGAAAGGCTTAAAAACAAACAGATAAATAAAAGCAGCGCAAGCCTGTCACGTGGAGAGCAGGTGGAAAGACTGCAGCCAGATGGACCGTTAGTCCCCGGCTCCTGGGCTCGTCCTCAACGCCCCAAGGCTCCGGGTCCTCTCACTTACCGGAACCGCCGGGACGCACCGGGAATCTGAGTGTGGGCTACGTTGCCGTCTTCCCAGCGCGCCTAGCTCGGCCGGGCTCAACCCCGCCTTCCTCAGCGCAACTTTCTCAGCCGGTCCCACCGAGCCCCTCCGCAGCTAAAGGATGACTCCAAAGTCAGTGCAACCAGACCCACAAGGAAACAGCTGCAGGAAGTGACTGCGGAACCGGGAGGCGGTGGAGGAGGAGACTGAAGGCCGCCACTGCGCATGTGCCTGGAGGAACAGGCTCAGTGGTGCGTCGGCGTCTCCAGCAACCCAGGGCGCTGGGTGCTCTTTGCACAGGTGCGCACTCCATGAGCTCGTGGGTGCTGGGCCACAATGGGAACAAAGGCAGGCGGCAAAAGGAAGATGCACTACCGTCCATTCCAGCGGACAAGCCCTGAGAGTTGTTCATCCTATACCCTTGAAAGTTGATTCAGAGCAGAAGCCTGGACAGAGCTTTTGGAACTTTCATCTGCTATCATTGAGATCTAAGGCTCTTTCATTCCAGCTGTGCCCTCAGTCTGTTGGCTGCCGGCTAATGGGGCTGAGTGGAGCTGCCAAACGTCCAGGACCCTTTAAACTGCTGGAACAGAACCTTTAAGTTGCACCTCTCCCCAAGATAAAAGAAGAAGAGCTTGACTGCCTACTCAGTGGTCTCCAATCACACGAGAGCGCACAACACACACACACACACACACACACACACACACACACACACACACACTTACACGTTTGCCCTGTTCCGCTACACTAACATGGACAAGAAAAAGAATGACTTTCTCCTGACCGCTGGAGCCTAGTCTTTAAGATAGGCAAGACCAGGAAGAGATTGGCTAACGCTAGAATGTCACATCCTCTCGTAGTCAACTTTGACACCTTTAGGGTTGATACTGCAAGATAAGCTGAGGAAATTCCAGCTCTAAAAGTCTATTAATTTGTAAATTCTCCCATAGGAAAATTTGCTTGGGGGTTTGGTTGTGGTAAAATACATACAAATCGACCATTTTCATCATTTTAAGTGTACTGTTCAGTGTCATTAAGTATATTTACATCATTGTGTGCTTATTTTTTAATCACTAGTTAAAATGTCAAGGAGACCTAAGTATAGTAAGATGCGCCCTAGTAGGCAAACTGCTGTAGGAAATTAAGGCTGTTTCTTTAGCTGAAACACACCATCCAGAACCACTGCCAACAAACCAAATTGACTTTTCCAGAAATGAATTCATAAATAAGGTGATTTGTTTAGCAACCATACACACACAGCTAGTGTACACAGGCCATTTGGGAAGAGTAATCGATCATACCTGGGTAGAAAACAAAATTTTTCTGAGTAGATTCTCCAGCTGTTTATGTATCCATACTTCACATGTAAAAAAAATTGTAAATGGCAGTTCATTTTTGGTTTCTTGAGAAATTCCATTATTTTCCACAGTGGCTGCACCTGTCTGCATCCCCACCAACAGACTGGTGTAGCTACTATGGAAAACAGGGTGGAATTTCCTCAAAAAACTAAAACTGGAACTGTCTTTTGACCCAGCAGTTCCACTACTTGATTATACCCCAAGAATCCTGAAACACCAAATTAAAAGAACCTATGCACCCCAAAGTTCATAGCAGCTCTATTTACAATAGCCAAGTGATGGAAACAGTCTAAGTGCCCATCAGTAAATGAGTGGATCAAAAACTGTGGTACATTTACATGATGGAATTCTATGCAGCAGAAAGATGAAGGAGCTCTTACCCTTTGCAACTGCATGGATGGAACTGGAGAGCATTATGCTAAGTGAAACAAAAGCCAGGCAGTGAAAGACAAATACCATATGATCTCACCTATAAGCGGAAGCTAAGCAACAAAACAAACAAACAAGCAAAATACAACTGGAGACATGGAAATAAAGAACTGACAGTGACCAGAGGGGAGGGGCAAGGAGGATAACAGGAAAGGGTCAACCAAGGAACACCTATAAAGCTCAATATTTTGGCGACCCAAAAATTCCATAAATATGTAGATAGAGATAAAAAGAGGTTTTTTGTGTGTTTGTTGCTTTATTTTTACTACATTACAAGCTATGATGAGAAATTATCAAGAAGAGACCATCAGAATGCACCTAGAGATCATAGGGTGCAACCAGATATTTGAAGCTAATGTCAGACATTCTGTGAAAACAACTCACTAGTGAAATAAGAATGACTAAGAGTCCTTAACCCAGGTCAGTATATTTTATAATTTTGGGATTACTTTTCAAAAGACATTTCAGTGAATAAAGTGAGATTTTACCAATAAAGCTATAATTTTTTATCACATGTAAATTTAAAGGTCAAATGATTCATGACCCCTGAGTTCTTCACATAACCTCTCAATTTATTTTTCATTGAAACAATGCTATTATTTTCAGTAAAAAAAAAAAACAAAAAACATTCACAGTTTATCATTTTCACCATCCTGTTAAACATATGAATTAAAGAAGCAAGATTTTTCAGATAAAATGTCCTTGGTAAAGAAAACAGTATTAACTAACAAAGTAAGGAGATAAGCACCCCCACGGCTTTATATGTGATAGACTTGAGTCCATTTATTAATTTTGTCAATTGCTATTCTGTTCACTAAAACTTCACACATCTTGTTGAAAATGTTTTTGTTAGTACTTTGCAAATACATGACTTCACAAATATGCTCAATGTAAACAATAGTAAACAAAAATAAATGAAAAACTAGATCAATATTTATCTTCAATATAACATGTTATATTTGTTTGGGTACATGTTTTGAGAAGCATCACTCTACTTTCCCTACAAATTATCCTTATTATTCTAGTACATTTTGACAAGATTGTATAGATTTCTAATATTAGTGTTTTCACTGGTGATATTCTGTTTTTATGCCATCAGTTTATACTAAGGGATATCTTAGTTTGGGTTGCTATAACAAAATACCTTATACTGGGTGGTTTAAACCACAGAAATTTACTTCTCACAGCTCTGGAGGCTGGGAAATCCAAGATCAAGGTGCCAGCAGATTTAGAGTCTAGGGAGGGCCCTCTTCCTGGTTGACAGATGGCCTCTGTGTGCCCTCAACACAGCTAAGAGAGAGAGAATGAAGCTTTCTGGTCTCTTCTTATAAAGGCACAATTCCCATCATGAGGATCCCACCCACATGGCCTCAACTAACCCTAATAACCTCACAAACCCCACCTCCTAATATCATCACATATGAATTTTGGGAGGACACAGCCATTATATATAACTTATATTAGAGCTCTTTTGGCTCCAGTGACACATGGATAAGACTTGTGAAAGCAGCCAATAAGCCAGAAGGTCATCCAAGATGTATTCAAGGTTCATATAATACATTGTTATATAATACTAATACTAAGGAAAAATATGAGGTGAAAGAGGAGAAGCAGAAAAAAGAGAATGAGAAGAAAAGACAAAATAAGATGAAATAAAAGGAGAAGAAGAGGAAAACAGATGGGGAACACTGTGCCAGGCACTGTTTTAAGCAACTTATTAAATCTTTAAAACAACCTTAGGGTAGATACTATTATTATTCACATTTTGCAAAATAGGTTCTTAAAATTTGAGAAACTTACTCAAAGTCACAGACCATAGTGCATGGGGTCTACAATGATACCATTGACATTAGCTTTGTCAAAAAACTACTATCAGACTAATCAACACTCAATCTACTTCTTCTATTTACAAATAATATGTAGGCTTTATTAATTTAATGCAGCCTTACAATTTCTTGGTTCACCTATCATATAGCTTTAGAAAAAGGAAAATTCAAGAAAACAGTGTAGAAGAACCACTGAGTACTTCTAACTTACACTATATTAGAAATCCTTGCAACAGGTGGTATGGATTAAGGAATTTGAGTGCTGATGATAGCTGATGAAGTTGTGAACAAAACAAATACAACATGCCTAGAATATATTCCCAGATATCTTCCCTTAAGGGGAGATATCTTATATTTACTCTTTTTCCCCTACTTCACTATCCTTGATTCCTGTAGCAGACATTTGCCATTTGTTTGCCTCCCCTCTGACCATCTCATTTCAGAATCTGTATCCCCTTCCATGTCTATGGCTTTTTGTCAACTATAAAGGAAGGAAGGAAGGAAGGAAGGAAGGAAGGAAGGAAGGAAGGAAGGAAGGAAGGAAGGAAGGAAGGAAGGAAAAAAGAAGGGAGAATGAAAGGATAGAAGGAAAAAAGGGAGGAAGGGAAGAAAGAAAGCAGGGAAAGGAGCAAGAATGCAGAAGAAGGAAAGGGAGAAAGGAAAAAGAGAAAACAAAAAAGACAAGAAAAAAAGAGACTTCCAGCCAAGATGGAGGCATAGGTGGATGCACCATATTTCCACACAGAACCAAGATTGGAACAACAACAATTTAGAGGCAGAATAACATCCAGAACTCACAGAAAATTTATCTGAATGAAAGTCAGACAGCCAAGAAGTTGAAATAGACCCATTCATCCAGACTGGTAAGAGGGGCGGAGACAAGCAGCCAGGTGCGGGTTGCGGTGTGGAGAGCAGAGAGAGTTGGGTGTGTAAGGCATCTGGGGCATGCAAGATCGCAGCAGGTGGACCCTGAGTACACAAGCAGCAGCTGGCACACCCAGTAAGGCAGCGATTATGGAGCAGGGCAGAGCTCGCAACCCAGGATCCCAGAAACAGGACTGAGCTCCCATGGAGAACGGAGCAACCACCATTGTTCCCTCTCAACCCTGCCCCCACATACAACATCACAATCTAGTGACTGGGATGCCCAGCCCTGCTGCACATCTAAGGCTCCACCCCTCACTGTAACAGGAGTGACCAGACCAAAAAAAAAGAGAGAGATGGCTCAAACAGAAGAACAAATCAATGCCCGAGAACTTATCCTTTTAAGCGACCGAGAGATAGCTAACCTATCAGATGCACAGATCAAAACACTGGTGGTCAGGATGCTCACAGAATTGGTTGATTCTGGTCGCAAATTAGATGAACAAATGCAGGTTACGATAAAAGAAATGAAGAAAAATGCACAGGGAACCAATAGTGATGGGAAGGAAACTGGGACTCAAAACAATAGAATGGACCAGAAAGAAGAAACAACCAAACAGGAAAGAATGGAGAAATAAGACTTCAAAAAAAATGAGGAGAAGCTTCAGAACCTCCAGGACATCTTGAAATGTCCCAACATCCAAATTATAGGGGTACCAGAAGGAGAAGAGGAAGAGCAAGAAATTGAAAATGTATTTGAACAAATAGTAAAGGAGAACTTCCCCATTCTGGCAAAGGAAATAGACTTCCAGGAAGTCCAGGAAGCTCAGAGTCCCAAAGTCCCTCAGAGACCCAAGAAGAAACACACCAAAGCACATCATAATTACATTAGTCAAGGTAAAAATGAAGGAAAGAATCCTAGAAGCAGCAAGAGATAAGGGGACAGTAACCTACAAAGGAGTTCCCATCAGACTGTCAGCTCATTTCTCAAAAGAGACCTTACAGACAAGAAGAGGCTGGAAAGAAATATTCTAAGTCATGAAAGACAAGGACCTACATCCCAGATTGCTCTATCCAGCAAAGCTTTCATTTAGCATGGAAGGGCAGATAAAGTGCTTTTCAGATAAGGTCAAGTTAAAGGAGTTTATCATCACCAAGCCCTTATTTTATGAAATGCTAAAGGGACTTATCTAGGAAAAGAAGATAAAAAAAATGTATAGTAAAAGGACAGCAAACTCACAATTATTAACAACCACACCTTAAGCAAAACCAAAGGAAACTAAGCAAACAACTAGAACAGGAACAGAACCACAGAAATGGAGATCACACGGAGGGTTAGCAACATGGGAGTGGGAGGAGGACAGAGGCGGGGAAAGGTACAGAGAATAAGTAGCATAGATGGTAGGTTGAAAATAGATAGGGGGAGGGTAAGAACAGTATGAGAAATGTAGAAGCTAAAGAACTTATAAGTATGACACAAGGATATGAACTAAAGGGGGGGATGTGGGTGGGAGAGGGTGTACAGGGTAGAGGGGAGTGAAGGGGGAAATGGGACCACTGTAATAGCATAATCAATAAAATATATTTAAAAAAAGAGAAAAGAAGGAGGGAGAGAAGAAGGGGGTGAGAGAAGAAAAAACTCAGGAATTAGAGACAAAGCAGTGAGGAAAATAAACAAATGAAGATTATTAATATCCTGTGATATTACAGAAGTTAGAACATCTATGATACAAGAACAGGATGCTATAAAAAGGAATATTTGGTATGATATATGTTAGTTATTTATTGCTGCATGACAAATTACTCCAAAACTTAGCAACTTACAAGAAATATTTACTATATGACAGTTTCTGTGGGTCAAGAATCTGAGAGTAAGATGGTTCTGCCACAAGGGCTCTCAGGAGATTTCTGTCAAGCTATCAGCTGGGATGCAGTTTTCTGAAGACTTGACAAGGACTGGAGAATCCTCTTTCAGATGACTTATTACACAGCTGTTGGCAGGTGACCTCAGTTTTCACTACATAGAACTATTCATAACACCATTGCATGCTCTTACAACATGGCAACTAGCTACCCCTAGAGTAAATAATCTAGGGAAAGATAAATAAAAACCCCACAGTGTCATTTATGACCTGGTATCCAAAATGTACATACTATCACTTGCATTTTTAAAAAAAATTCATTGTAAGCAAGTCACTAAATCCAGCCTATAATCAGGGAGAGGGTTGTTAACAATATACATTTTGATGGGAGCATCAGAGAATTCATAGACATACTTTAAACCACCACATAAGAAAATAGCTGCAGAAACTATATACATGATCAAAGTATGACCATCAAAATAAAAATTCAATCAGAGCACTAAAAGGTAAAATTAAGAAAAGTTAACAAAAAGTCAAAGATAATTACTATATGATGAATAATAAGAAAAATAGAGCTTTAAATACAGAAGTTCAAATTCCCAGCTAAATGAAATTCCAGGAAAAGAAAACAGAAAAAGGGAAATAATTAAAGGAAAATTTTCCCAGAATCAAAGGACATAAATCACCAACTTTATAAAAGTGTTCCTCTACTGCCGAGTATAACATATGAAAAACAATCCAAACCAAAGCATAATAACACTGGAAAAAAAGAGGAGATTCTATAATCTTCCAAAATGAAAATTATTTCTTTAAGTTTCCAAAAACCGCCCATCTGGTATTCAAAGTTAATATATTTGCAAGGGTAAAGGGTTAAATTTTTTTTAATGTCTTTTAAGTTCCCCAGGTGTTTTTAAAGATTAGTCAAATTTGGAAACCTTTGGTAAAAAGATAAGAGAGTGAGATAAACATCTTTATATTTAAGTATCACCTTTCTTTAAAATCATGGGACATATTTTCTAAATATTCTGCTATAAATAAATCTGCACTTTCCCCCCATGGGTGGCAAAATTATCCTCATTTTATAGACTCATGGTGATGAAAGGCAAAAAGAATTTTTAAAGCACATGTGACATTTCTGTAACATTTATATGCAAAGAATAGTAGTAACCTGCTCTCTAACACCACTAAAGAAAGAATAAAAGGAAATGACTTAAACTACAACAAAATAGCCTCAGGGTAAGGAAGTTTCCTGACATTGATTTTGTTACACACTAACATGGATGTCTAGGGATGCTAGGAATCTTGCAGTTTTTAGAAAATGTTTCATGTCTGTCCAAGTTTAGAGGACAAGCCTGAAAGAAAGAAGATGGTTAGGAAGACTTTCATTTTGTAAGTTCTTCTTCAGCTACTGCTAAGTGCCTGGCAGTGTTTTAAGATAGCATTTTCAAATGTATTTGATGATGGAATACTTCTCAAATGAAAGTGTGTAAATAGATCTCCAACAAGAGGAACTACTAACACATAATGTTTATTTGCATAAAAAAAGAAAAAAATTCCAGATTAGTTGCTGCAAGAAAATAAAAAATAATATTATCAAGGTAAGTAAACCAGCTTTGATCTCATATTTTGCTATATGATAACAAACTTTAAAATATGATACAAAAATTAAAATGTACACACTCATATAAAAAAATCAATTCTCCTTTTTCAGAACACACAAGTGTTCATTGAAGTTATCTGATACTAGATAAATATAAAAATATTTTATATAATCAATTAGAAAAATGCAGTAGAGGGTTGAAATAGGAGTCTATTCCCTAGACCAACAAAATGATGAAATACCTATCAATAAGATTGCAGAAAACATACAAGCTCTATATCAAGAATCTGGTAGTAATTAACTGAACTATATCAAAGAATATTTGAATAAATTAAGAATTTCAGGAATGGAAATGTCAGTATTGTAAAGATATCAGTTTCACACGAATTAGCCCACAGATTTAATACAATTCTAAATAAATTAATATGGCTAGGTGAGTGGATGGATAGGTGAGTGAGAATAACATGGAAAACTGATTATATGTTCATCAAGAAGAATAAGTACATTACAATAAACAGAACCAGATGTCACATTTATCATAGAAATTTAACTCCTCTCCCTCCAAAGTCCCACTGAACAATGACATTAAATATTTTATTGAGAAAGATAAATAAGTTCACAGGGAAGAGGACAACAGAGAACACCAGCTGGCAAATGATATCAACAATAATATCCTTTTTGGAAGATGGAAGAGATATGACAGCAGAAAAGAAGAGGATGCTATAAGATGCCTCCCTAAAGGAACCATGTGGATTTACCTCAGTGAACCCCTGGGAGGTTCAAAATATGGACAAATCAGGTACCCTACTTGTGAGGATAAGAGGCAGGTATAAAAATAGAGAAATTAATCAAAAGTCAGTATACAAAATGACTGAAACAATAGGTTCTCTTCTCAATCCAGCATACTCAAACCAGTAATCTATCTGAACAAAATGAAATCAGAAAGGCTCTATGCTTAGACACAAAATGTACAGCAGAGTGTAGTAGAGAAGTACATCGTATAAACCTACATCCTGAATAGTGAGAAGTCAGGATCCTTCCTACATTCTAGAATTTTTGTGGATCATACACATGTCCCACAAACAGAATACTAGAGGGTCCTAAAAAACAACAACAACACTGAATGGCCTTAGAACAATTACTTACTAATATCTAATACTAATGATATCCTAGCTGCTGAATCACCCTATAGTGAAGCAAGCCACTCAGTGTTTTCAGCAACTTACTCTGAAATATAAATGGATGGTCTGAGTCACCAAACATTTGAGGAGAGTCTCTAACATCTAATGCTGAAATAACAAACAAAAAAGCACTTAGGGGTTTGAAAGGGGGGAAAACCCAGCCCAGATGCAAGAAGATGACAACAAAAAAGAATTCAGAGACTTTTTAATTTTTTAAAATATATTTTATGTTATTACAGTTATCCCATTTTTTTCTCCTCTTTATTCCCCTCCACCCTGCACTTGCCCTCCCACCTGCATCCCCCCTTTAGTTCATGTCCATGGATCATACATATAAGTTCTTTGACTTCTACATTTCCTATACTATTCCTAACCTCCCCATCTATTTTGTGTCTACCATTTATGCTTCTTATTCCCTGTACCTTTTCCCCCTCTCCCACTCCCCCACTGATAACCCTCCATGTGATCTCCATTTCTGTGATTCTGTTCCTGTTTTAGTTGTTAGCTGTTTTTGTTTTAGCTTCAGTTGATAGTTGTGAGTTTGTTGTTATTTTACTGTTCATATTTTTATTTTTATTGTTGTTCAAGTACAGTTGTCTCCATGTACTAGTCATATTTTTGATCATCTTCTTCTTCTTAGATAAGTCCCTTTAACATTTCATATAATAAGGGCTGGGTGATGATGAACTCCTTTAACTTGACCTTATCCAGAAAGCACTTTATCTGCCCTTCCATTCTAATAGGTTTTCTGGATAGAGTAATTTAGGATATAGGTCCTTGACTTCCATGACTTTGAATACTTCTTTCCAGCCCCTTCTTCCCTGTAAAGTTTCTTTAGAGAAATCAGCTGATAGTCTAATGGGAACTCCTTTGTAGGTAACTGTCTCCTTTTCTCTTGCTTTTAAGATTCTCTCCTTCTCTTTAATCTTGGCTAATGTAATTATAAAATGCTTTTGTGTGTGTTTCCTTGCATCCAACTTTCTTTGGGACTCTCTGAACTTCCTGGAAATCTATTTCCTTTGCCAGAATGGGGAAGTTCTTCTTCATTATTTTTTCAAATAAGTTTTCAGTTTCTTGCTCTTCCTTTTCTCCTTCTGACACCCCTGATTTGGTTGTTGGACACTTAAAGTTGTCCTGGAGGTTCCTAAGCCTCTCATCATTTTTTTTTAATTCTTATTTCTTCATTCTGTTCTTGTAGAATGATTATTTCTTCCTTCTGCTCTAAATCATCAATTTGAGTCCCAGCTTCCTTCCCTTAACTGTTGGTTTCCTATATATTTTCCTTTATTTCACTTTTCATAGCCTTCACTTTTTCCTCTATGTTGTGATCATATTCAGCCATCTTGATTACCAGTGTTTTGAACTCTGCGTTTGATGGGTTGGCAATCTCATCATTGCTTAGTTCTGTTTTTTGGAGCTTTCAGCTGCTCTTTCATTTGGGCCATATTTTTTCATCTCGCATCCCTCTTACATTTTAAGATACAGAGCCTTAAGTATTCACCAGGGCAGGGCAACCTTTCACTGTGTATGTGGTGGATGGACCTGAGAGAGAACAATACCACTTGCTAAGCTCTCTGAAGGCTTTCAGTCACTTCCCCAGCTACTCACAAGTAAATTGGGCCTTTCTGGTGCTGATTTCCAGGTGGGTGGGTTTGTGTATGTTCTGTGGGTCTCTCCAAAGAACTCTCCTGTGGGGCTGGGAGTTTCTCCCACCACCACAATTCCAACAGGTTTTAACAGCCAGAGGTTTTGAGGATTTATTTCCCCATGCTGGGACCATGGGTTCCATGTTCTGTCTTGATCTCCAGTTGTTCCTCCCAGTTTATCCACATGCAAATGTGGGCCCACCTGGCTAACCACCAGCTGCCGCCACCTGCCCAGTTCAGAAGCTGTTGCCGTGCCACGCATCCTCTCTTCACCAGCTTCCCATCTCCACCCCTCCTACCATTCTGAATGAATATTTCTTCTTTCTTCAATATATTTTATTGATTATGCTATTACAGTTGTCCTATTTCACCCCTCCGTTCCCCTTCACCCTGCACACCTTCTCCCACCCACATTTCCAAGTTTTAGTTCATGTCCATGTGTCATAAGTTCTTTAGCTTCTACATTTCCCATACAATTCTTGCCCTCCCCCTGTCTATTTTCTACCTGCCATCTATGCTACTTATACTCTGTACCTTTCCCCGCTCTCTCCTCCTCCCACTCCCCTGTTGATACACTTCCATGTGATCTCCATTTCTGTGGTTCTGTTCCTGTTCTAGTTGTTTGCTTAGTTTGTTTTTGTGTCTGTTTTAGGTGTGGTCATTAATAATTGTGAATTTGCTGTCAGTTTACTGTACATGCTTTTTATCTTCTTTTCCCTAGATAAGTCCCTTTAACATTTCATAAAATAGGGGCTTGGTGATGATGAACTCCTTTCACTTGACCTTATCTGAGAAGCACTTTATCTGCCCTTCCATGCTAAATGAAAGCTTTGCTGGATAAAGCAATCTGGGATGTAGGTCCTTGCCTTCCATGACTTGGGATACTTCTTTCCAGCCCCTTCTTGCCTGTAAGGTCTCTTTTGAGAAATGAGCTGACAGTCTGATGGGAACTCCTTTGTAGGTGACTGTCTCCTTATCTCTTGCTGCTTCTAGGATTCTCTCCTTCATTTTCTACCTTGGCTAATGTAATTATGATGTGCTTTGGTGTGTTCCTCCTTGGGTCCAACTTCTTTGGAACTCTCTGGGCTTCCTGGACTTCCTGGAAGTTCATTTCCTTTGCCAGAATGGGGAAGTTCTCCTTTATTATTTGTTCAAGTAAGTTTTCAATTTCTTGCTCTTCCTCTTCTCCTTCTGGTACCCCTATGTGTCGGATGTTGAAACGTTTCAAGATGTCCTGGAGGTTCCTAAGCCTCTCCTCATTGTTTTGAATTCTTATTTCTTCATTCTTTTCTGGTTGGTTGTTTTTTTCTTCCTTCTGGTCCACTCCATTAATGTGAGACTCAGCTTTCATTCCATCCCTATTGGTTCCCTGTGCATTTTTCTTCATTTCACTTATTATAGCCTTCATTTGTTCATCTAATTTGCAACCAAAATCAACCAATTCTGTGAGCATCCTGATCACCAGTGCTTTGAACTATGCATCTGATAGGTTGGCTATCTCTCAGTCGCTTAAAAAATGTGCTTGTGGGGCTTTCAATTCTGTTTGAGCCATCTCCCCCCACCCCCCTTTGGTCTGGTTGCACCTCTTACTTATGAGGGGTGGAGCCTTAGGTGTTCACCAGGGTGGGGGCACCCCAGTCACTGGGTTGTGACTGTTGTATGTGTGGGCGGGGTCCAAGAGGAAACAATGGTGCTTGCTCCGCTCTCCGTGGAACCTTAATCCCTTCCGCTGTTTCCCCCAAGAAAACTGGGCCCCTCTGGTGCCAATTCCCATGTGGGTGGGCTTGTGCACACTGTGGGACCCTCCAAGGACCTCTCCTGAGAGGCTGGGAGTCCCTCCCTGCTCCTCAGTCCCCACAGGTGTCCTCAATCAGTGCCCCAAGGCTCTATTTCCCAGTGCTAGAATCCTGGGTTGAGTGCACTGCCTTGCTTTACAATTGCCACCTCACTGGGTCTGCCAATTGCCACCCCTCAGTCGGGGTCTGCCAGCTGCCACTTGCGCATTCAGGGTCCACTCGCTGCGGTCTTGTGTGCCTCGGATGCCTTACAAGCTTGGTCCCAACATTCTCTGCTCTGCGCCTCCACCCGCACCCAGCTGCCCGACTCTGGCCCTCCTACCAGTCTGGATAAACGCGTCTATTTTCTTGGTTGTCCAACTTCCATTCAGATCAACTTTCTGTCATTTTTGGTTGTTATTCTGTTTCTAAATTCTTATAGTCTGTATCTTAGTTGTGCAAGGAGGCACAATGTGTCTCCATCTTGGCCAGAAGTCCAAATATTTCTTCTTTAACTCCTTGGTTGTCGGACTTCCATACAGTTTGATCTTCTGACAGTTCTGGTTATCTTTTGCTTTTAAATGTGTTGTCCTTCTTTTGGTTGTGTGAGGAGGCAAAGTGTATCTACCTATGCCTCCATCTCAGCCAGAAGTCTAGGATCCAGATATTTTATTATGCCCCTTGGTGGGAAAAGGAAGACTTCACATATATGATACATGATCAAACAGAATATTATTTTTTAAAATAATGATCAAAACAGAAAGTACCTCCAGAAAAGTTAAGATTTAATCATAAAAATTAAAATTCAACAGATCAGATTGCTAAGTTCCAGATAGTATAGCAAAGAAAAGGTTAAAGCAACAGATTATAGTACAGATAATTTTAACACAAACAAAAAGAATGATACAGAAGGTATAATATCTGACTAATAAGAATTCCAAAAAGAGAACAAAAGAATAAAATAATAATTTTTTCCAAGTAAAAGAATTTCTATATTAAAAGAATCTATTGAATACTAAAGAGTATGTACAAATAAAACTATATCAGTACCATCAAATTCTAGAACAGAGAGTCTAGAAAGTTCCAGAGAGAAAACAGATCACTTAAAAGTAAACTAAACAATTAATTCAGATCATTTAAAAATTATGACAATTGAATCAAGTAAGCATCAGAGAATTCTAAAACTAGAAGGTGAAAGTAATTTAAGAACAATTACATATTCACGAATTTTCCAACATATTATTGCTTAATTATAAAAAGAAAATAAAAGGAAAAGTAGTAATTTATAGTAGAGAAATAAAGAGCAAAGTAATGGTTATAAGGATCACTGACTCAGTGATTGAGTGCTGGCCTGTGAACCAAAGGATGCTCAGCAGCATAGAAAAAAAGACAGAAATCATAAAAAAGGACCAGACAGAAAAAGTAATGCAATGAGTGAAATAAATAAAACACTGTAAGGAATAAACAGTAAGTTAGATGAAGCAGAGGATAAAATCAGTAACTTGGAAGACAACGTAGAAAAAAATACCCAAGCAGAGGAGGAAAACCAAAAAAAGAATTTTAAAAAATGAAGTTTAAGGGACCTTTGGGAAGCATGAAGTGTAACAACACTTGTATCATAGAAATACCATTAGGAGAAGACAGATAGCAAGGGATTGAGAACATATTTGAAGGAAAAAATGACTGAAAACATCTCTAACCTGCTGAAGAAAAAATACACACAAGCTCAGGAAGTACAGAGAGTCCCAAACAAGATGGACCCAAAGAGGCCCACACCAAGACACATCATAACTAAAATGGTAAAGCTTAAAGACAAAGATAGAATCTTAAGAGCTGCAAGAAACAAGCAGTTAGTTACCTACAAGGCAGCTCCCAATAAACTATGATCTGATTTCTAAACAAAAACATTTTAGGCCAGAAGGGATTGCCATGAAATTCTTCAAAGTGATGAAAAAAAAGCAAGGACCTACAACCAAGGCTACTTTACCCAGAAAGGCTATCACTTAAAATAGAGAGAAAAATAGACTTTACCAGACAAGGAAAAGCTAAAGCACTTGTTACCACCAAACCAGCATTCCAACAAATGTTAAAGGGCTTTCTTGGAGGAGGAGGAGGAGGAGGAGGGTAACAAAAGGAGAAGGAGAAACAGAAGAAGGTAAGGAAAACGGAGGAAAAGAAGAAGAGAACAGAGGGACATAGTTAAGAAATAAAATGATAATTTTATTTATATGGGCACACACACACACACACACATACATACCTATACATATCAATAGTCACTTCAAATGTGAATGGTTTAAATGCTCCAATCAAGAGCTGAATGGATAAGAAAACAAGACCCATACATATGCTATCTTCAAGAGACCCACCTCACGATGAAAGATACACACAGACTAAGAATAAATGTGTGAAAAAAGATACCTCATGCAAATGGGAATGGGGAAAAAAGCTAAGGTAGCAATACTTCTATCTGACAAAATAGATTTTAAAACCAAGTTTACAGCAAAAGACAAAGAAGGACACTACATAATGATAAAGAGAGAAATCCAACAAGAGGATATGACCCTAATAAACCTTCATGTACCCAACATAGGACCACCTAAACATGTAAAGCAAATCTTCTTTAAAAATATATTTTATTGATTTTGCTATTACAATTGTCCCATTTTCACCCCTTCACTCCCCTCCACCCTGCCCACCCTCTCCCACCCACAATCCCCCACTTTAGCTCATGACCATGGGTCATACATATAAGTGCTTTAGCTTCTACATTTCCCATACTATTCTTGCCCTTCCCCTGTCTATTTTCTACCTACCATCTGTGCTACTTATTTTCCTATCTTTTCCCCCCCTCTCCTCCTCCCACTCCCCGTTGATACACCTCCATGTGATCTCCATTTCTGTGGTTCTGTTCCTGTTCTAGTTGTTTGCTTAGTTTGTTTTTGTGTCTGTTTTAGGTGTGGTTGTTAATAATTGTGAGTTTGCTGTCATTTTACTGTACATGCTTTTTATCTTCTTTTTCTTAGATAAGTCCCTTTAACATTTCATAAAATAGGGGCTTGGTGATGATGAACTCCTTTCACTTGACCTTATCTGAGAAGCACTTTATCTGCCCTTCCATGCTAAATGAAAGCTTTGCTGGATAGAGCACTCTTGGATGAGGGCAAAGACCTTCCATGAGCTGGAATACTTCTTTTCAGCCCCTTCTTGCCTGTAAGGTCTCTTTTTGAGAAATGAGCTGACAGTCTGATGGGAACTCCTTTGTAGCTAACTGTCTCCTTATCTCTTGCTGCTTCTAGGATTCTCTCTTTAATTTTAATATTGGGGAACATAATGCTGATGTGCCTTGGTGTGTTCCTCCTTGGGTCCAACTTCTTTGGGACTCTCTGAGCTTCCTGGACTTCCTGGAAGTCCATTTCCTTTGCCAGAATGGGGAAGTTCTCCTTTATTATTTGTTCAAATAAGTTTTCCATTTCTTGGTCTTCCTCTTCCCCCTCTGGTACCCCTATAATTTGGATGTTGGAACATTTAAAGATGTCCTGGAGGTTCCTAAGCTTCTCCTCATTTTTTTCAATTCTTGTTTCTTCCTTCCTTCTGGTTCATTCCATTGATCTGAGTCCCAGTTTCTTTCCCATCACTATTGGTTCCCTGTACATTTTCCTTTATTTCACTTAGCGTAGCCTTCATTTGTTCATCTAATTTGCAACCAAATTCAACCAATTCCCTGAGCATCCTGATTACCAGTGTTTTGAACTGTTCATCTGTAGGCTGGCTATCTCTTCATTGCTTAGTTGTGTTTGTTCTGAAGCTCTGATCTGTTCTTTTGCTTGGGCCAATTTTTTTTGTCTTGTTGTGCTTGTTATGTATGAAGGGCAGAGCCTTAGGTGTTCACCAGGGTGGGGCAACCCAGCTGCTGGGTTGTAATGCTGTATGTGAGGCAGGGGTTCGAGAGAGAGCAATGGTGCTTGCTCCACTCTCTGCTGGATTTCAGTCACTTCCCCTGCTTCCCACAAGCAAATTGGGCCCTTCTGGTGCTGATTCCCATGTGGGTGGGCTTGTGTATGTTCTAGGACCCTGTGGTTCTCTCCAATGAACTCTCATGTGAGGCTGGGAGTATCTCCCAGCACCTCAACCCCCACAGGTGTTTTCAGTCAGTGTTTTGAGGTTTTATTTCCTGCACTGGGACCCTGGATTGCGAGGTCTGTCTCCCTCTCCAGTTGTTCCTGGTTTATCTGTTTTTGAATGTGGGATCACCTGGTCTGCCAGTCGCCTTGCACACTGCTCCCCTCCACAATCTTCTGCCTTTCTGGCTCTGTCCACCACCGTCTTGTGTGCCACGGGGTCCGCCAACAGCAGCTTTGCCTTGAGTTCGCTCTACCCAGCTGCCCACCTCTGCCCCTCCTACCTGTCTGGATGAATGTTTCTTTTTTAACTCCTTGGTCATCAGACTTCCATACAGTTCAATTTTCTACCAGTACTGGTTGTTTTTTTGTTTCCAAATTTTTGTTGTCCTTCTTTTGGTTGTGTGAGGAAGCAGTGTGTCTACCTATGCCTCTCTCTTGGCCAGAAGTCCCATATGCATTTCTCTATTGAAATCTTTTTAAATCTCTAAACCAACTCACAAACTCTTGTCTACAAAAGTAGCCAAGGTTAAGTTCTCCCATGGGTTGTATTTTTATTTCATTGACAGTTTCCTTTGCTGGGCAAAAACTTTTACATAGTCCTATTTGTTTATTTCTTTTTTTTGTATCCATTGCCTAAGGAGATAGCTAAAATAATGCTATGAGGAATGTCTGAGATTATACTGCCTGTATCTTCTTTTAGATTTTTATGGTTTAGCATCTAATATTTAAGTCTTTAATACATTTTGAATTTATTCTTGTATGTAGTGTAAGGAGGTTGTCTAGTTTCATTTTTCTGCACATATCTGTCCAGTTTTCCCAACACCATTTAATGAACAAACTATCTTTTGCCCATTGTGTATGCTTGCTTCCTCTGTCAAATATGAATTGACTATAAAGGCATGGGGTTATTTCTGGACTATCTATTCTGTTCCATTGATTTATGTGTTCATTTTAATGCCAATACAACGCTGTTTTGATTACGCTGGCCTTGTAGGGTAGTCTGATATTAGGCAGTGTGATTCCTCCAACTTTGTTCTTCTTAAGATTGCTGTTGCTACAAGGAGCCTTTGGTGGTTCCATATAAATTTTTGAAATATTTGTTCTAGTTCTGTGATATATGTTATTGGTATCCTGATAGGAATTGAATGGAGTCTATAGATTGCTTTGGGTAGTGTGAACATTTTAATGATGTTAATCCTTTCTATCCGTGAACATGGTATATGCTTCCCTTTATTTGTATCTTTTTAAATTGCTTTGTTCAATATTTTATAATTTTTCAAGTACAGGTCTTTACATTCTTGGTTAAATTTATTCCTAGGTATTTTATTCTTTTTGAAACAACTGTGAATAGGATTATTTTCTTAACTTCCATTTCTGATAGTTTATTATTGGCATATAAAAATGCAGCTGTTTTCTGAATTTTAATTTTGTATCCTGCTATTTTACTAAATTCATTTATCAGTTCTAGTAGTTCCTTGGAGGAATCTTCAGGGTTCTCTAAAAATAGTATCATGTCACCTGCAAATAAAGGCAGTTTTATTGCTTCCTTTCCAATTTGGATACCTTTTATTTCTTCTTCCTGTCTGATTGCTGTGGCTAGGATATCCAGTACTGCGTTGAATAAGAGAGGTGTAAGTGGACATCCCTGTCTTGTTCCCAATCTTAAGGGGGATGCTTGTACTTTTTCCCATTGCATATACACTGGCAGTGGGTTTTCATATAGTGCCTTTATTATGTTGAGGCAAGTTCTGTCTATTCCCACATTGCTGAGGGTTTTTATCATAAATGGGTTCTGGATTCCATCAAATGCTTTTTCTGCAACTATTCATATGATCATGTGGTTTTTATCCTTCATTGTGTTAATGTGGTGTATCATGTTTATTGATTTGCAAATGTTGCACCAACTTGCATCCCTGGAATAAATCCCACTTGATCATGGTGTACGCTCTTTTTGATGTATTGCTGTATTTGGTTTGCTAATAGTTTGTTGAAGATTTTAGCATCAATGTTCATCAGTGATATTGGCCTATAATTTTCTTTCGTTATAGTGACTTTATGTGGTTTTGGAATTAAGAAATGCTGGCCTCTTAAAATGAGCCTGGGAATCTTCTCTGCTCTTGAACTTTTTGGAATAGTTTGAGAAGGAAAGGTGTTCACTCTCTTGGAATGTTTGGTAAAATTCACTTGTAAAGCCATCTAGTCCAGGGCTTATGTTTCTTGGGAGCTTTTTGATTGCTGCTTCAATTTCAGTAGTTGTAATCTGTCTTTAATCTCACTTTAAAGATTTCAGATTCTCTGATTCTTCCTGATTTAGTTTAGGGAGATTGTATGTTTCTAGGATTTTACCCAATTTGTTCAGGTTGTCCAATTTGTTGGCATATAGTTGTTCATATTTTCTTACAATCCTTTGTGTTTTTTGGTGTCAGTTATTTGTCTCTTTCATTCCTGATTTTATTTGGGTACTCTCTCTTTTTTTCTTAATGAGACTGATTAAAGATTTGTCAATCTTGTTTATCTTTTAAAGAACCAGCTCTTGGATTCATTGATCTTTTGCATTACTTTTTAGACTCCATTTTGTTTATATCTGCTCTTATCTTTATTATTTTCTTCCTTCTACAAATTTGAACTTTGTTGTTCTTTTTCAGGTTCCTTTAAGGGTAAAGTTGGATTGTTTATTTGAGCTTTTCTTGTTTCTTTAAATAGGCTTGTAATACTATGAATTTTTCTCACAAGGCTGCTTTCCTGTGTCCCACAGATTTTGAGTTGCTGTGTTCTCATTGTCCTATGTTTGGAGGTATCTTTTGATTTTTTTTAACTCCTTGTTAACCCAGTCATTGTATAGTAACATGTTATTTAGCTTCATGTCTTTGTGTATTTTTCAGTCTTCTTCTTGTGTTGATTTCTTATTTCATAGCATTATGTTCAGAAAAGATGCTTGATATGATCTCAGTCATCTTAAATTTATCGAGGCTTGTTTTGTATCCTACCATGTGGTCTATTCTAGAAAATGTTCCATGTGCACTTGAAAAGTATGTATATTCTGCTGCTATGGGATGACATGCTTTGAAGATATCAATTAAATCCATTTGATCCAGTGTGTCTTTTAAGGCCACTGTCTCCTCGTTCATTTTCTATCTGGAAGATGTATCTATTTAAGTCAATAGGGGGTTAAAATCCCCAACTATGACTGTATTTCTGTTAATCTCTCCTTTTAGTCCATCAAGATTTGCTTTACATCAGACTTCTGGCCAAGATGGAGGCATAGATAGACACACTGTGCCTCCTTGCACAACCAAAAGAAAGACAACAACAATTTAAAAACAAAAAACAACCAGAACGGATAGAAAATTAAACTGTATGAACGTTCAACAACCAAGGAGTTAAAGAAAACATTCTTCCAGACTGGCAAGAGTGGGGGAGTCAGGCAGCTTGTGGCAAAGAGGTGGCTGGCGGACTAGGGCATGCAAGGTGGTGGCTGGTGGATGCAGGAGGCAGTGGATTATGGAGGGAAGCAGTGTGGAAGGCTGCAACAGGCCGTCAAGGCAGGAGCTGGCAGACCAGGTGATCCCACATTCTAAAACAGATAAACCAGGAACAACTGGAGAGGGAGACAGACCTCGCAATCCAGGGTCCCAGTGCAGGGAAATAAAACCTCAAAACACCGACTGAAAACACCTGTGGGGGTTGAGGTGCTGGGAGATACTCCCAGCCTCACATGAGAGTTCATTGGAGAGAACCACAGGGTCCTAGAACATACACAAGCCCACCCACATGGGAATCAGCACCAGAAGGGCCCAATTTGCTTGTGGGAAGCAGGGGAAGTGACTGAAATGCAGCAGAGAGTGGAGCAAGCACCATTGCTCTCTCTCGAACCCCTGCCTCACATACAGCATTACAACCCAGCAGCTGGGTTGCCCCACCCTGGTGAACACCTAAGGCTCTGCCCCTCATACATAACAAGCACAACAAGACAAAAAAAATTGGCCCAAGCAAAAGAACAGATCAGAGCTTCAGAACAAACACAACTAAGCAATGAAGAGATAGCCAGCCTACAGATGAACAGTTCAAAACACTGGTAATCAGGATGCTCAGGGAATTGGTTGAATTTGGTTGCAAATTAGATGAACAAATGAAGGCTACGCTAAGTGAAATAAAGGAAAATGTACAGGGAACCAATAGTGATGGGAAAGAAACTGGGACTCAGATCAATGGAATGAACCAGAAGGAAGGAAGAAACAAGAATTGAAAAAAAATGAGGAGAAGCTTAGGAACCTCCAGGACATCTTTAAATGTTCCAACATCCAAATTATAGGGGTACCAGAGGGGGAAGAGGAAGACCAAGAAATGGAAAACTTATTTGAACAAATAATAAAGGAGAACTTCCCCATTCTGGCAAAGGAAATGGACTTCCAGGAAGTCCAGGAAGCTCAGAGAGTCCCCAAAGAAGTTGGACCCAAGGAGGAACACACCAAGGCACATCAGCATTATGTTCCCCAATATTAAAATTAAAGAGAGAATCCTAGAAGCAGCAAGAGATAAGGAGACAGTTAGCTACAAAGGAGTTCCCATCAGACTGTCAGCTCATTTCTCAAAAAGAGACCTTACAGGCAAGAAGGGGCTGAAAAGAAGTATTCCAGCTCATGGAAGGTCTTTGCCCTCATCCAAGAGTGCTCTATCCAGCAAAGCTTTCATTTAGCATGGAAGGGCAGATAAAGTGCTTCTCAGATAAGGTCAAGTGAAAGGAGTTCATCATCACCAAGCCCCTATTTTATGAAATGTTAAAGGGACTTATCTAAGAAAAAAGAAGATAAAAAAGCATGTACAGTAAAATGACAGCAAACTCACAATTATTAACAACCACACCTAAAACAGACACAAAAAACAAACTAAGCAAACAACTAGAACAGGAACAGAACCACAGAAATGGAGATCACATGGAGGTGTATCAACGGGGGAGTGGGAGGAGGAGAGGGGGGAAAAGATAGGAAAATAAGTAGCACAGATGGTAGGTAGAAAATAGACAGGGGAAGGGCAAGAATAGTATGGGAAATGTAGAAGCTAAAGCACTTATATGTATGACCCATGGTCATGAGCTAAAGTGGGGGATTGTGGGTGGGAGAGGGTGGGCAGGGTGGAGGGGAGTGAAGGGGTGAAAATGGGACAATTGTAATAGCAAAATCAATAAACTGTATTAAAAATATACAACCCATGGAATGGGAGAATATATTTATCAATACATCTGATAAGGGGTTAATAACCAAAATTTATAAAGAACTTATGAAACTTAACATCAGAACAACAAATAATCCAATTTAAAAAATGGGTAAAGAACCCAAATAGACACATCTCCAAATAGGATATACAGAAGGCCCATAGGCATATGAAAAGGTGCTCAATGCCACTAATCATCAGAGAAATGCATATTACAACCGCAATGAAATATCACCTCACACCTGTCATAATGGCTATTATCAATAAATCCACAAACAACAAATGCTGATGAGGATATGGAAAGAGGGAAACACTTTGCCCTGTTATTGGGAGTGAAGCTTGGTGCAGTCACTATGGAAAGCAATGTGGAGATACCTCAAAAAATTAAAGAAGGAACTGCCTTATGACCCAGCAATCCCACTTCTGGGAATTTATCCAAAGATACCCAAAACATTAATTTGAAAGAATATAAGCACCTTTATGTTCATTGCAGTGTTATTTATAATTGCCAAGATACAGAAGCAGCCCAAGTGTCTACCAGTAGGTGAGTATATAAAGCAACTATGGTACATTTACACAATGGAATACTACTTGGGCCATTAAAAAGAAAATTTTACCCTTTGTGACAGCATGGATGGGCCTGGAGAACATTTTGCTAAGTGAAATAAGCCATTCAGAGGAGAAAAGGACCATATGTATTACCACATATGTAGTACCACATATTTCATTCATATGTGGAATCTAATGAACAAACCCAACTAACAAGCAAAACAGTGACAGACTCAGAGAGCAGGCTGACATCTCTGCAGGGAGAGATTTGCGGGGGTGGAGTGATTGAGGGAAAAAGAACTCATGGACATAGACAACAGTGTGGTGATTGGGGGGTGGATATAGGGTGGGTGGAAGTAGAAAGAGGATATGGGGGAGATAAATAGTAACAGATAAAAATACAGCAAAAATGAACTATTAAAAAATAAAATAAAATTCATAGGGAAAATGATTTAACTCCACTCCCCAGAAATCTATGCAGTTTTCTATTGCTGCACAGCAAATGCCATAATCTCAGTTACCCATTTATAATCTCAGTTTATGTGGGTTAGAAGCCTGGGCACAGAGCTGGATTCTTTGCTCATGTTCTTATAGGGCTGCAATCAAGGTATCAGCTAAATGTGCACTCAACCCTCTTTCAGACTCACTTGGGCTATTGGCAGAAATCAGTTCCTAGAAGTTGTATGACAGAAGTCCTTGTTTTCTTGCCACCTATCAACCTAGGACTGCTGTGATTTCCTAATGGCTTTCCCTCAGGCCCTTGCCATATGGCCCCCTCCTCTAACAACACAGCAGTTTGCTTCACCTTCAGGGCCAGCAGGGGAACATCTCTCAGATGCTTTACCTTCCCTTGAAGGACTCACCTAGACTCAACCAGGATAATGTAACTAAAAGCCAACTGATCGGTAACTTATTCCTGGGAATAATATTTCATTGTATGTACTGGTACCACACACACTCAACAGAAGATTATGCAAGTTGTGTACATCATGGAGAGGAAATCTTTAGGGCCATCTTAGAATTTGGCCTAACCTTCATTTCAAGTGTGCAGCAATCTGGTTCTCAACTTTAGAATTTCCGGGTGAACTTAAATCCTATCAGAATTCTCTTTGAGTGGGTCTGAGACAGAGCTTCAGAAGGTACTTGGATTTTTTTTCTGCCATATAATTCTAATATGCAGCTAGTGTTGAAAACCACTGGAATAGAACCAATTTTTCATATATTTAAAATCTCAGACAACCTATTTCCCCTTCACCCTTTTTCAGGAAGCTACTAGAGACATACTCCTCTGAAATGAGGAAGTAATCAAGAAAGGGGAAAGCACAGGATCTAGGAAACAAGGACACTAGAATAGAAAATAGCAAAGGGCAGTCTCAATTGGTAGGCAGTAGGAGCCTGAAAAGTAACCAGTCCAGACTGGAACAGGAGGATGAAGGGCTCTAAGATATGGTTTCAGAGAAAAAAAATAAGTAGAATTAAAAGGTTATTTGATATATTTGATCAGATATAGTGGAGTAAGACAACGAGTATTATGCATAAAACAAATTGATATGCAATTAGAAAAAAGAATAGGAACATATAAAAATTATATATATGATAAATGATGCAACTATTTTCTTCAAGGAAAAGTCAAGCTTTTCAGGACAGAAGAGCACGCACTATTTGGCTATGCAGTTAACAATATTAATAGAGTCATAATGTAAATATTGATCCTTAACTCAAAATTATAATTATACTGAGGGTATAGGATGAAGGAAAGCAAGGATATATATGTCTACGTAAGAGTTAAATAAAAAAATGATAAAGTAGTGCTATAATACTAATTCCTAAAATAACAAGTGAGTTTAATGTGTTTGGCTCCAAAAATAAGATGCAAGAAATAAGAAAGTACTATTTTTTAATATAATCTTTTTAGTATTAGATTCTAGCTATGTGCATGTGACACTGTGTTAAAAGTTAAAGAAGGTGCTCACTTTGGCAGCATATATACTGAAATTGGAACATACAGACAAGATTAGCTTGGCCTCTGTGCAAGGATGACATGCAGATTCATGAAGCGCTCCATGTTTTTTTTTAAGAAAGAGTAAGATCAAAAAGGAACTTGCATTTCTTTGATATAAAGCAATAGATTTCACTCAAGCATAACAGACTGTTATATATAATATGGGGGAGAATTAAAGATATTGTTCCCTGGAATATATTGTCAGCTTGACTCATATAAATGCTTATAAAAATTCCCCACAGGTTTGGATGTTTCTTCTGTTGACATTTACTCAGCATAGTCAGCACAATTCCAAAGAAACCCACCCAAAACCACCCTGTGAACTTGCACCCAGTGCTAGGTAAACGCAAGGCCCTACCAGCTCACTACTTCGTATCAGGTGAACTGGGGTGAGGTTTTTTTTTCTGGTATTTGGGACCTCCTTGCTTTAAGTAGCCATACAGGACTTTATTTGAGCTGTTCTTAGAAAGTCCTTGGGGTGAGTAAGGGTTGGATAACCCAGGAAAAGGAAAAAGAGAAGAAAAAAATGGGTTGCGTTTAATTTTGGCTTTTTAATTGGATTACTTATTGAGAGTCCAAACAATACCTTTGCTGGTTAAATGAGAGATTGAACTTTTTTAGCTCTGAAAGAGAAAGGACACTTGCTTCCCCAACCCAAACAGCCCATGGGGCGACAGCAGTTGTTCAAATCCCCAAATCCAGAGTGTCAGAGATGGGTGCCAGGAGTCATCCTGTAGGTAGCACAGCTGATACTGGAGAAGCCAGTGGTGGGAAACCCAGGGAGAAGGGTAGAGCATCCCAGAATAGGTTTACCTTCAGAGAGGGGCCTGAGAGAGGGTTCTGGGCCTTAGAAAGCATGAGTTCAGGCGGAGCCCAGTAAGCTCTCATTGGCCCCTGCTCAAGTATTCTTAGGTGACTAAAAATCTTGTGGGGTTACCTGAGAAAAATTTCCGCTAGGGTATAAAGCAGTTCTATAAGGATATTCACTGTATTGGGTCACCTAGAGATATGGGCATAAGGGCTGGTTTTCCGTAGAAGTTTGCTGTGTCCCTACAGATCTCATAAATAACATGAAAAACTCTGAGGCCAATAAGCCTCATGAGTGTCAGCCTTCCATTAGTATTAATACTAAGATGACTAAGATGAGGATCCATTGATACTTCTAAATTAATCTTTTGCATGCACATAGAAAAAGCCATCTATCAAATTAGGCAGAAAGAATGGAAAGCATATTTCACTGGTCTCACAAAGCTCAAAAAAAAAAGAGGATTTAGATAAATAGGTCAACCTATGGTGCCCTTTACATGTCAACCCAATTCTTTGGGGTATTAAAAATGGCTGTCCTTATTTCAACTTGACTTGTCCAGGATATATATAAATTGCAAATGTCTCCAAAACAAAATTTGGATCCAACTATTCTGTTTGTGTCTGTGTGTCTATGTGTGTATGTTGTAAATGTTATAAAATTTTCTACCTCCAGATGGTACTGTTAAAATCAATTTAAAGGCAAGTCCTTCTTAAGGATTGAATATTCTAAACTTCTTAGAAAAAGAGAAACTAAATCATGTTTTTCAAGTTTACATGATCTAAAATTAATCCTTAGTAAATAAAACCTAGCTTAAGATTGCTAGTTTAAGTAAAATAAACATGTCTTTTTTGTCCTGGGTTTAATAAAAATAAGTCCATGTTAATAACTGACTTTTATGTCTATGAAATATTCCTATAAGTCATAAAATGTCTTCATAAAATTGCTAAGAATGCTAATTGCTTATTTCTCAGTTTTCATTAGAAATTAAGGTTTTAAGGATTAAGAATCTCTCCAGCCAAGATGGAGGCGTAGACACACTGTGCCTCCTCGCACAACTAAGATAGGGACAACAACAATTTAGAAATAGAATAACCACCAGGACTGAAAAAAAATTGAACTGTATGGATGTCGGACAACCAAGGACTTAAAATAGACACGTTCATCCGGACCGGTAGGAGGAGTGGAGTTGGGCAGCTGGGCGGCGAGGGGATGTGGCACAAAGAGTGGTGGGACCAGGCGCATAAGGCATCCCGGGTGCACAAAACCACGGCAGGTGGACCCTGGGCACACAGACAGTGGCTGGCAGACCCCAGGCGTGGAGTGGCAACCAGAAGACCCAGCAAGGCAGCAATTGTGAAGCTAGGCACTGTGCACAACCCAGGGTCCCAGTGGTGGGAAATAGAGCCTCGGGGCACTGACTGAAAACACCTGTGGGGGTTGAGGTGTCGGGAGAGACTCCCAACTTCACAGGAGAGTTTGTTGGAGAGACCCACAGGGTTCTAGAATGTGCACAAGCCCACCCATATGGGAATTAGCACCAGAAAGGCCCAGTTTGCTTGGAGGAAGCGGCAGAAGGGACTGAAGTCCAACGGAGAGAGGAGCAAGCGCCATTGTTCCCTCTCAGACCCTGACACCACATACAATGTCACAACCCAGTGACTGGGTTGCCCCACCCTGGTGAATACCTAAGGCTCCACCCCTTACTATGTGACAGGCGAGACAAGACAAAAAAAAAATGGTCCAAACAAAAGAACAGATCAAAGCGCCACAACAAATATAACTAAGTGACCAAGAGATAGCCAACCTATCAGATGCACAGTTCAAAGCACTGGTGATCAGGATGTTCACAGAATTGGTTGAATTTGGTCACAAATTAGATGAAAAAATGAAGACTAAGCTAACTAAAATGAAGGAGAATGCAAGGGAACTAATAGTGATGGGAAGAAAACTGGGACTCAAGTCAATGGAGTGGACCAGAAAAAAGAAACAACCAAACAGAAAAGAATGAAGAAATAAGAATTCAAAACAATGAGGAGAGGCTTCGGAACCTCCAGAACATCTTGAAACGTTTCAACATCCGACACATAGGGGTACCAGAAGGAGAAGAGGAAGAGCAAGAAATTGAAAACTTACTTGAACAAATAATAAAGGAGAACTTCCCCATTCTGGCAAAGGAAATGAACTTCCAGGAAGTCCAGGAAGCTCAGAGAGTCCCAAAGAAGTTGGACCCAAGGAGGAACACACCAAAGCACATCATAATTACATTAGCCAAGGTAAAAATGATGGAGAGAATCCTAGAAGAAGCAAGAGATAAGGGGATAGTAACCTACAAAGGAGTTCCCATCAGACTGTCAGCTCATTTCTCAAAAGAGACCTTACAGGCAAGAAGGGGCTGGAAAGAAGTATCCCAAGTCATGGAAGGCAAGGACCTACATCCCAGATTGCTTTATCCAGCAAAGCTTTCATTTAGCATGGAAGGGCAGATAAAGTGCTTCCCAGATAAGGTCAACTTAAAGGAGTTCATCATCACCAAGCCCTTATTTTATGAAATGTTAAAGGGACTTATCTAAGAAAAAGAAGATAAAAAGCATGTACAGTAAAATGACAGCAAACTCACAATTATTAACAACCACACCTAAAACAAAAACCAAAAGAAACTAAGCAAACAACTAGAACAGGAACAGAACCACAGAAATGGAGATCACATGGAGGTGTATCAACAGGGGAGTGGGAGGAGGAGAGAGGGGAAAAAGGAGAATTAGTAGCATAGATGTTAGGTAGAAAATAGACGGGGGGGTGGGTAAGAGTAGTATGGGAAATGTAGAACCTAAAGAACTTAAGACACAAGGACATGAACTAAAGGGGGGAATGTGGTGGGAGGTGTGCAGGGTAGAGGGGAATGGGGGGGGTTAATGGGACAACTGTAATAGCATAATCAATAAAATGTTTTTAAAAATTTTTAAATTTTGAAATAAAAAATACAATATAGAAATACAATCAAATGAAACTATGAGCACACAGAGATATGTATCTCATTTATGATTGGGTATGAACAAGCAGTGCCAGGTTTTAGCTCTGCTGGACGGTAACATTTCTGGGGTGGGTCACTTTCAAGTCCTCTCTACTCCTTCAAAATTCAAGGGAGAGACAAGGTTTGAGGATTTGTACCACAGATCCTATGCTTTTTCAGTACAATGAAAGACCACTAGGGGGAGAAACACGGAGTAAAGAAAGCCCTAATCTACTGTGATCTCAAAAGGCAACAGGTCCCATTACAGGGTTCTCAAGCAAAAGGAGGTTCCTGTGGTATGCAGTACCAAAGCACCACCTTGAATCTGATCTATAGCCAAGATGGCTTTTCTGAAGTCTCCGCGGGAACTACGCAAAAACAGCACACCTTATGAAATGTCAGAATTGAATCTTACAAGCTGATTCAAATATGAAAAAAACAGAAGGGGTGGAGGAGGGTATTGCAAAAGGTCTCCCCTGAGTCAAAGGATTGCTTGCACAGGGCTAAAGCAGTCCATTGCTATTTTAAAACGGGCCAGAACTTAACTTTACGTTGGCAGAAGAACGCTTTGTAAAAGGCCTTCTTTCTAGTATCTATAACCACTTGTGGTTAGCCACCGTGCCCCATTCTCTCGCCCCCAAAGAAAAGGATATCTCCTTTCCTCTATGGGCATTAAAGTGGGTGAACTCACTTGCTCCCGGTACCCCCCCCTTCTTTATCTGTACCCCACGTTGCCTGATGCTCGTAGAAACCGATATACAACACATATGCCGCCCTAGGATGACACGCAACCGCATCACTACGAAACACGGAGCATTTCACGTACGCACGCCCGAAAAACAGCCCCAACACCACCCGAACTTCGGGCGGAAAAGCAAGGCGCAGCCGCAGCAGCACTTTGTTACTCTATTTGCCCACTTCCCCTCCTGGTCTCCGCATTTTACTTCCTCTTTTGCACATCTGCTTCCGGGGCATCATAGGCTCTGCCCCTCTTCAACTCCTACCCTCCTCTGCCAGAGGAGGGGGGAGTCAAGGGGGTGGGGATGAGTTCGTTGTTTGTTTACACGATGTGAGCGGAAAAGGAGACCAATAAAGTTTATTCTGGAAACAAAAGGGAAAAAAAAAACAAGGGTGACAGAGAAAGGAGACGGGGTGGGGGTGTGTGACGGGGGCTAGCTAGGAGAAGGAACGAGGAGAAAGCGGCAGTTCCGGTGCCGCCGCTGCGGCCGCTGAGGTCTCGAGCTGCTGCCGCCACCGCCGCCGCTGGGGCTGGGGCCGCCCGCAAGGCAGGGCTCGGCCCAGCCGGGCAGCTCCGAAGCGGCGGGGGAGAGGGGCCAGGAGGCGGGGGCCGTGCCGCCCGCTTTCCTCTCCCTCGGCGCTGCCGCCGCCCTAGGTACTGGGACCCCGATGCGGCTAGAGCCGCGGAGCCTGGAGGAGCTCCGAGCGTGAGTAGAGCGCAAACTGGCCGGGAGCGGGCGCGGTCGGGATGGGGACTGGTGGGTGCCGGGGACTCGCGGGGCGCCCGCGGTACTGGGCGGGGGCCAATCGCCGGTTGTCTCTCCCAGCGTCGGGCCGCAGCGGAGTTCGCCTGGGAGTACTGTTCCCTCTCCCCGGCCTGCCACTGGCCTCACCCAAATGCAGAGACCAGGGCTCCCTCGTTTCTCCCTGTGGCCGCTGGCTCGCTCCTTGTTTCCTTCCTCTCCCATTTTTGGTGATGGGCGGCTGGTAACTGAGGAAGTGCGCCCAGGGCCGCCGCCCCAGCCACGGTAGCTTGATCTCCGCGCCCTTGCACGCCCACCCGCCCGCGGGTGGCAGGGTTGCCCGGTTGCCCCCCCCCCCCCCAGCACCACAACAAGAGGGATTCGCATGGAGCCGTGAGCTGGTCCTAACAGGCTGTCATGCCCAAGGGAGGACTCCGGCCCCGCCAGCCTGGCGACCCTGCATTTGCAACATACTGGGTTTAAATCGCCCGGCTGGGGCTGAAGGAAAACTGCTCCCCCACCCCACAGTTCCCCTCCCACTCTTCCTCTCGAGGTTGTTTTTTCCCTTTTGACGGTGGCAATCAAACCTATTGGATCTTTCATTCATAGACCTGAGACATTGTCTCGTGATTTGTGTCTCTACTAAGTATTCTGCGATGCCGGTTTTATAGCTCTGAGTGTTTCGCCCGTGACCGTGGCTCGAATGGTTTATTTTAGGATGCTAAACGAATAGTGGTGATGGTGGCTAGTTACCAGACTTGAGAATCGAAAGCTACTTTCTTAAATGTCAATAATTGGGGGGCTGTTTACATAGCTACGTGAAAGGTAAGGGGAGCGCAAGAGGAAGCTTTTAGAAAACAGCCTGCGTATTCGTTAATGAATTGGAGCTGTGATTTCGTTTTTTTTGGTGAAGCTTCCTCGTTTTAGCGCTACGCCTTTATGTACATGCAGGACATGGGTTGGCGTGATGATGTTTTGAATTGTAGTTTGTGAAGCCTGGGAGAACCCCTAGAAAACTCGGGTCGGTAAACTCCTGGTAACTCAAGTCGGATCTAAGGCTACTTTTGAACCACTGCGGGCAATAGTGGTTGCATGTTTCCCTCCTTAGAAAGTAGATCCTTTGGTTATTTGCTTATATTGCACTGTACAAAATTTATGTGCTGAATTGCCGGATAAGAAAAGATCTCGAAATACTTAAGACATCATGTTGCCAACTTAATTTGGATAAATTAAAACACTTTATGTCTTTATTAATGGACTCGATATAACTGCAGCATAAGAACTTGATAATATGTCTGCGTGTTCAAGTTTTAAGATTTTTTGAATTCTGATTGACAGCATAGATCTCTATCTATACATCACATGTTCTGGAAAATTTTAAATATCGGAATAACTGTTCTGCAGTGTCATCAGCCAAAATTATCTGATCATGGCCCAGCTGTGTGTGTGCGTTTGGTTTTTTTAAGTTTTCTTATTTCGTGTTTTTAAAATTAAATAAAATTTCATCATTAACTTTTTTCAAAAGTTTCTTGTGACTTTTTCACCATCGTAAATTAAGTAATTTAAATAAATGATAGTACATTATAATAGTAATAGCATCATAGTGAAAATAGCAAGAAAATAAATGAATATTAACAGGATTTTATCATTGGCTATGAGTATAAAGTTTGAAAGGCACTGCTATCAGTTTTAGTTGAATTAAAAGAGTAGAACAGTGTTTTTACATAGTAAATTGGATATAGTATTAAAGAGATGTCGCTAAGTACAAATGCTGTACTTAAACTGAAAAATTACATGGAAGTGTATATTCTCACAGGGGTAGATACATACAAAAGGGAGACTGTAAAAGAGCAGTGGCTGTGCCTGGCTCTGTGTATGGAACAGTCCTTCTGGAGGCAGAGCTTCCTTCCTTTCAGGATAAGATCCTCTCCATCCCAAATAAGTATTCCCTGAAAAAAAATAAATTTATAAATAAAATACTTAAATAATAATATAGATAATATTTTTTTCTAAAACAGTTTACTTCGTGTGTAACTTTCCTTATTAGTACCCTTTATTGAGTAAAGATTTTTAAATATTTGCTGTTACCATTTTTAAAAAGGCATTTACTCTGTTGATTTGTTTATTTGAGCAGAGCTATCTTAATCCCATTTGATCTCTTTAGCAACTAGAGTAGCATTAAAGGATCAGTTATTTTATTATTTTAATATCTTGAATGCCAAGGTAAGGGTGCTTCTTTAAACAAAGCATCATAAAAGATTTCATCTCTGGTGAAAATATGGTCTTAAAAACTGTGCAACTTGAGTAGCCTAAATCTTGGAATATCTTTGTATATATTTTATTAGCACAATTTCAAGCTGTTCTATTAAGTATTATTTATCCTGAGCTACACAACAACCCCACAAACAAGGCAGGATTATTATCTCTGAGAAATTATATTTTAACCTAAGTTCAGACAGGTGTCAGATGACAGAGTCATTGACAAAAGCCAATGTTTTCCGACTCCTTTCACTAATATCATGCCACCTCTAATCTTCTCCTCCCGTTTTTTAATAGATAAGAAAGTAGGGCCCACAGAAGTTTAGTTACTTAAGATAACCTTTTATTTGCAATATATTTTTAGTTTACTATATAGCTTAAACAGTGGTTTTCAATCCAGTCTGTATATTAGAATCATCTAATTAGCTTTTTAAAAATACTAGTGTCAGGGTTTCATTCCCAGAAATTCTGATTTAATTGGTTTAAGATGGAATCCAGACATCTGTGTTTTGTTTGTTTTCAAGTTCCCCAGGTAATCCTAATAGACAAGATTTTAAACCCCTGCTTTCAGGGACCTGTATGATTTTGTCCTTCTCTGTCTAGACACATTTCCCCTTCCTCCTCCAGGTCCTCCTGAAATATGTGTATACTCCATATTCCATCCTTAACTAGCTGACGACTCCTACTCATCTTTCCTATTACCTCCTTTGAAAAGTCTAGTCTGGGTTAGGTGTTCCTGCTTCCTGTTCCCACAGCTTCTTGTACTCCCACCATCATAGCACTGACTCACTGCATTATAATTGCCTATTTATTTGTCTTTACCCTCCACCAGAATGTAAATAGGGACTCCTTTTTTCTTGTATATAGTTGTATTCTAATTGCCAAGCACAGTAGCTAGTATATAATAGGCATTTTATTAACCAAATAAGCATATTGGCAACAAGCTTCTTTACAATACGTAATAATTTATAAATAACAAGATTTTATTCTTGCCAAATACATTTAATAATTTTAGTCACTAAAAACGTACATCCCTGAACTTGCCACACATATGAATTTCATTTGGAGACAGTTGTGATGTTATAAATTATGTGCAAATTATAACAAGAGTGACACGCTCAATGTCAAACACACACGTGCACGTGCACTGGAAATCAGAGCACTTGAATTCAAATCCCAGTTTCACCACAAGTGTTGTGTAATTGGGCAAGTCTCATTGTCTTTGGATCTCAGTTTTCTCATCTGCAACACAAAGGAATTGGACTGGTGCTTTGTGTGGTACTAATGTTCTAGCCTTAAAATCTTGAGTACAGCCCTGGCTGGGTAGCTCAGTTGGGTCCTGATCTGCCAAGGCTACAGGTTCCATCTCAGGTCAGGGCACATACAAGATTCAACCAATGAGTGCATAAATACGTGGAACGAGAAATCTGTGTGAGTGTGTGTGTGTCTGTCTGTCTCACTGTCTCACTCTCTGCCTTTCCCCAATCCCTCCCCTTCCCATCTCTCTCTAACATCAGTAAATATAAATAAAAATAAATACTATGAGTACTAAAAATATTGGCTTGGGAATTTGAAGCTCCTTAATTCAAACCTTGACTCTTACATACTACTGGCAGAATTACTTTGGACAGGTGTCCTCTCTGTATAATGGGAGTAATTACTACTCAATAGAGTAGTTGTTGCATTAAATGAGATATATAGATAAGGGAGTTTAGTCCTGCATTAGGTATTTAATAAGTGTTCACTTCCTTTCTGCTTCAGAGTATTAGAACTCATGACTGAACTTAGCTGAGATAAACACAGTTTGTGTAATAAATACAATTTTCCACTTTGCTGACAGCTAGCATTACAGGTGTTACTAGTGACCAGAAATCCTTGTGGCTTTTAGTTCTTTTTATCAGAATTGCATTCCATTGTCAAACACCAAGGTGTTAGTCAACCCACTTGGAAAGTAATTATGCCTAGAAGTTTGAACCATAACAGCATAGCAAGTTTCAAGCTATCAATACATCTATAATACAAAATGGGGGAGAGGAGAGTCTACATCTATAATACATAATGGGGGAGAGGAGAGTCTAAGTTAATGACCTTACACCATCTCCAAAAATAACTAAAATCAGACTTGACTTCCAAAAGAAGGAAACAGATTTTAAAAGACCCAGAAATTTTGGTGACATTTCTGTCCACCAAAGCTTAAAATTCAGGAACCATTATTTAATAATTTCCAAGAGATATAGGAAATAGACCTCTGGTCAGGACCAGTTCCAGAAGATGAGATTGTTTTTTATGTCAGATTAGCAGTTTCAGATAACAATTAACGGATTGAAGTTGTTAATATTTTTCTCTATTTGGGAGCTGTGTTTTTTAATTTTATGTAATTGTCTTACCTTTAACTTATTTGGTAATAGAGAATAACCTTACACACAATGTAATAATATCTCTGCTGAAGTTTCTTGATATCAGTCTAATTTTTGTATAAATCAAATTGGCTTGCATGAGTTCTTCCTTAAGCATATGTTTAAAGGGAATCTTATTAGCAACCTTTTAGGGGAAAATACTGTAATAAAAATTAAAAACTTTGAATAGGAGAAGCTGAAGTATTAGAGTATAAAAACGAACTATGAGGCAAAACAGTAAAGTCTGAGGATTCAACTTGAAGGCTTGAGCCATCATCCTAGAGATAACTCAACCTTAGATATACTGACTGTTTTATAGCTGTATGTATTATTTACAGTTAATCCTTCATTAAATGGATCAGTTTATCATGATAAAGGCATTTTTAGGTGTTCTTTTTTTCTTTCTCCAACTATTCAGTTTCAGGACTTTAAAGTTAAAATGTTCCACAAGAGGGTTTGTAAGTAATAGAAGTGGTAGTTTAGAGCCTTTTCTTCAAATTTAACATTTTTTTAAATGAAGCTGTCTTTAGTATGGATTACAGAGCTCTGTTCTGGATAGCTGAGAGATTAAATTCCAATCCCAAACTGCTACTTTGTGTTTATGTGTGGGGGAGAGGAGGAAGGCTGTGTCACATCTTTGCCTCTTTTTCTGCATGGATACAATAGGAATTGTAATATGTTGCTTGTTAAGTAACTCATAAAATTAATTAATGCAATTTAAATAATCCCAAATTGCATAAAATTATTTAAGAAATAATGTATATATAGTAATCATTATTTTAAATTTATACCTCATACAAGAATAACATGTTTCATATTTGGCCTGACAATTAAATATTAATTTCTTCTGTATAATTTTAGTAGTTATCTTGATAATTTATCTGTATCACACTCATTCATAAAAGATGAAGTTTTAGTAACTTTTAGCACATAATTGCAATTATTAAACAAAGGAATCTTTGTATCACGTCCAGCATTGTCATTTGAAATAAACATGGTATTACAAAAAAAAAATAGTAAAAATTCTTATAGACCATATGTACCTGGTACACTTACAAGTTTAAATATTTGTGAGGTAGAAACCAAAGCAGTCAGTGTTGTGATATGAAAAAAAATCTGTATCAGGACAGAACCATTCTGGTCTGATCACAACTCCTTTGCCTAATTCACCAGGAGTTAATGAGACTCAGTGGAGACATACATCTTATAAAGTCTGTATTCATTCTTATATCCTTAGCACCTAGTATGGTGCCCAAATGTAGGTGACCAGAAAGCATTGATATTTTTGACATACAGTCATAATTGGGAATCAAAATACTTTTCTGTCATTTACTAGCTTTATTCTTTATCTGAAAAGTAAGTAAATTTCTATGTGCCCATCTTAGTCGATCATTTAGTAAGTATAGATTTGAAGTATATAAAAATGCTTTTCGATCTCTAGCCAAGATGGAGGTGTAGGTGGACACATTGTGCCTCCTCACATAACCAAAACAAGGACAACAATAAATTTAAAAGCAGAAAACAACCAGAACTGACAGAAAAGCGAACTGTATGAAAGTCTGATAACCAAGGAGTTAAAGGAGACACACTCACCCAGACCTGTAGGAAGAGTGGGGCTGGGCAACAGGCGGAGAGGCCTCAGTGGCAAGGTGGTGGCTGGGGAACTGGGCAGTCCCACATTACTGTGCAGATAACCGGGAGGAACAACTGGGGAGCGAGACAGACCCACAACCCAGGGTTCCAGTGCCAGGAAATAAAGCCTCAAACCTCTGACTGAAAACACCTGTGGGGGTTGAGGCGGCAGCAGAAGAAACTCCCAGCCTCACAGGAGAATCCCTTGGAGAACCCCACCGGGTCCTAGAATGTACACAAACCCACCCACCTGGGAATCAGCACCAGAAGGGCCCAATTTGATTGTGGGTATCCGGGGAAGTGACTGAAAGCTGGCAGAGAGCCGAGTAAATGGCCTAGTTCCCTCTCAGACCCCTCCCCCACGTGCAGCGTCACAACGCAGAGACGTGGGTTGCCCCACCCTGGTAAACACCTAAGGCTCCACCCCTCATACGTAACTGGCGCGCCAAGACAAAAAAAAAAATGACCCAAATTAAAGAACAGATCAAAGCTCCAGAAAAAATACAACTAAGTGACAAAGAGATAGCCAACCTATCAGATGTACAGTTCAAAACACGTAATCAGGATGTTCCAGGAACTCACTGGGTGCTTCAACAGCATAAAAAAGACCCAGGCAGCAATGGAGTTCGCATTATGTGAAATAAAGAACAATCTACAGGGAACCAGCAGTGACGGGAAGGAAACCAGGACTCAGATCAAGGGTTTGGAGCAGAAGGAAGAAAGAAACATTCAACCAGAACAGAATGAAGAAACAAGAATTCAAAAAAATGAGGAGAGGCTTAGGAACCTCCAGGACAACTTTAAATGTTCCAACATCTGAATCATAGGGGTGCCATAAGGAGAAGAGAAAGACCAAGAAATGGAAAACTTATTTGAACAAATAATGAAGGAGAACTTCCCCAATCTGGCAAAAGGAAATAGACTTTCAGGAAGTCCAGGAAGCTCAGAGAGTCCCAAAGAAGTTGCACCCAAAGAAGAACACACCAAGGCACATCATCATTAAGTTACCCAAGATTAAAGATAAAAAGAGAATCTTAAAAGCAGCAAGAGAAAAGGGGACAGTTACCTACAAAGGAGTGCCCTAATATTAGGCTATATGCTGATTTCTCAAAAGAAACCTTGCAGGCAAGTGGGGGCTGGAAGGAAGTATTCCAAGTCATGGAAGGCAAGGACCTACATCCAAGATTACCCTATCCAGCAAAGCTATTATTTAGAATGGAAGGGCAGATAAAATGCTTCCCAGATAAGGTCAAGTGAAAGGAGTTCATCATCACCCAGCCCTTATTATATGAAATGTTAAAGGGACTTATCTAAGAAAAAGATCAAAAATATAAACAGTAAAATGACAACAAACTCACAGCTATTAACTGGACCTAACAAACAAACAAGCAAACAAACAAAAAACCATAAGCAATCAGCTAGAACAGGAACAGAATCACAGAAATGGAGATCACATGGGAATGGTTATCAGTGGGGGAGGGGGAGGGGTACAGAGAATAAGTAGCATAGATGGTGGGTAGAAAATAGACAGGGAAGGTTAAGAATAGTGTAGGAAATGTAGAAACCAAAGAACTTAAAATCCACGACCCACGAACATGACCTTGGTGGCGGGGGGGGAATATGGGTGGAAGGGGGTGTGCAGAGAAGAGGGGAATAACGGGGGGAAATGGGACAACTGTAATAGCATAATCAATAAAATACATTAAAAATACTTTTCCATAAGTTGTTAACTGGTTATGTGTCTTTATTGATATTTGGAGACATTTTTTACAAAGATTGATAGGTTAAGGAGAGGACGTATGCTACGGTGAAAAGAGTACTAGATTGGCAATCTGAAAATATGGGCTCTGTATTGAACAATTAACTAGCTGTTTAGCCTTAGATGTTAACCTTTCAGCACTTGCTTCTTCACCTGCAAAATTTCTAAGGATCTTTACAGCTCCAAAACTTTCTGAGCTTACTAGTACTGTAAAGTCTATCTCTGATTTCAGGGAAGATAAAAATAAGCCATTCCTTAGAGAAAGGACAGTTTATCTGTTTGTGGTATTTTCAAGAGCTAAAATAGTTTTGTCTGCCTGTTTATAAATGTGCACATATTTTAAGGCTCTTGTGTTAAGTTCTGTGGTCAAGACAAGTTGCCACCCAAAATGAATGGACTGGAATTTATTTATTTATTTTTTTTGTCCTAAAACCACTAGTGGCTTTAGGGATTCTGACCTCTTGCAGGCATGACCATTTTGCTTAGTAGCACTGAGAGCAATTTAATGACTGATAGGCATTGAGAGTAGGTCATCCATTGCACACCAGTTGCCAGGGTTATAAAAGCCGGCAAACCTGTCACAGGACTCTTAATAGCCACTGGCGACCATCCTCGTTAAAGACTTCTAGGAAAACATGTTCTGTAATTTCCCTGGATAACCCATCCCACTAAATGGTTATCAGAAAATGTGTTGTAATGTTAGAAACATATTTCCAGAGGCATAATAAGCCTCTTTTTTTCCCCTAGATGTGTCCCCCGTTGTTCCGACAAATATATAGTTGACAAAAATCACTATCCTTAATTGGAAAATAATGGTGTTTGCTTTGTTGTTTTGTTGATTTGCTGTTTCTGTAAATGTTTCTATAAATGTTCAAATTACCTTCAACTTTTGAATATTTTTTAACCAGCAAACTGTTAGGGTAATGAGATAATATTTAAAGTATTTGGAGCATGTACTCATTTTCAACAAGCTAAGCATATTTCTGTGGCTTAGTTTTCTTTGAGAAATTGTTATTTTCCAAGCACTTTCCTCACAGACTTAGTGCAGGTCTAGACTGAAAGTACTATTGCATTTTGAAACAATTTACTGCCTTTAGCCTAAGAGCAAGTGAATTGTGCTTATTTTTCCTTAGGAAGTTAATGTTTTTGCAAGTGCAAAAAACCTTGGAGTTTTTTTTGCTAAATAAGTTACTCTTCCGTGAATGTAGATTTATAGAGCATGTCATCAAATGTAAAACAGCAATGGAAAAAATTGTAAGGAAAAAGATTGGAATTAGGCACTGCTATGAAGCCCAATCTGAAATCAAACTATACATGGCAGCAGAGGAAGGAAAAGTTATATTTTCAAACTGTCATCTTTACAGTAATTATAAATAATAATAATATTTTATTTTACTTTTTATTTAAATCATTTTAAATTACAGTTCACAAGCAATATTAGTTTCAGGTGGGTACACCCTAGTGATTAGACATTAATGACTTGCTGGGTGATCATCCAAATAAATCTAGTACCCATTTGACCCCATAGGTAGTTATTACAATATTACGGACTATATTTTCTATGCCATACTTTATATCCCCATAACTGTTCTGTAACGACCAATTTGTTCTTCTTAATCCCTTCACCTTTTTCACCTATTCCCCCAACTACCCTCCGATCAGGCCACCATTAAAATGTTCTCTGTATCTGTGAATCTGTTCCTTTTCTGCTTGTTCATTTATTTTGTTTTGTAGATTCAGTTGTTAATAGATATGTATTTATTTTATTGTTCATATTTTTTATCTTCTTAAAGAAGACCATTTTAATATTTAATGTAATACTGGTTTGGTATTGATGAATTCCTTTAGGTTTCTCTTGTCAGGGAGGCTCTTTATATGTCCTTTGATTCTAAATGATAGCTTTTCTAGATAGAGTAATCTAGGTTGTAGGTCCTTGCATTTCATCACTTTGAATATTTCTTGCCACTCCCTTCTGTCCTGCAAAGCTTGTGTTGAGAAATCAGCTGACAGCCTTATGGGAGCTCCCTTACAGGTAATTGTTTTTCTCTTTCAGCATATAAGATACTCTCCTTGTCTTTAACCTTTTGCATTTTAACTATGATGTGTTTTGGTGTAGGCTTTTTGGAGTTCATCTTGTTTGGGACTCTGTGCTTCTTAGACTTGTATGTTTATTTCCTTCACCATGTTAGGGGAGTTTTCTGTAATTATTTTTTCAAATATGTGTTCAGTTTCTTGCTCTCACTCCTCCTTATGGGCGCCCCCATAATGCAAATGTTAGTACATTTGAAGTTTTCCCAAAGGCTTCTTATACTGTCCTAATTTTTTGGATTCTTTTTTCTATTTGCTGTTCTGATTGGGCGTTTTTTGTTTCCTTGTATACCAAATAGTTGATATGATTCTCAGCTTCATTCACTTTACTGTTGACTTCCTATAAATTATTTTTCATTTTAGTTAGTATGTCCTATATTTCTGACTGGTTCTTATGGTTTCCATGTCCTTTTTTATACTGTCGATGTTATCACCGAATTCCTTGATCATCCTTATAACCATTAATTTTTTAAAGATATTTATTTATTTTTAGAGAGAGGGGAAGGGAGGGAAAAAGGGAGAGAAACATCAATGTGAGAGAGATACATCGATTGGTTGCAATTCGCACGATCTAACGGGGAACCTGGCCTACAACCCAGGCAAGTGCCCTGACTGGGATCAAACTGGTGACCTTGCAGTTCATAAGCCAGAACTCAGTCCACTAAGCCACACCAGCCAAGTTTATAACCATTATTTTAAACTCTGAATCTAGCATATTGCTTATCTCCATTTTGTTTCATTTTTTTCCTGGAGTTTTATTCTATTCTTTCCTTTGGGCCATCTTTCTTTGTCTCTGCATTTTGGCTGCTTCCCTGTTTTTGTTTCTATGTGTTAGGTAGAGCTGCTTTGTCTCCCAGGCTTGGTAGAGTGACCTTGTGTAGTAGGTGTTCAATAGGTTCCAGTGGCACTGTCTCCCCAGTCACCCTAGCTGGGCACTCCAGGTGTACCGTCTTGTGTGGGCAGTGTACACCCTTCTGTTGTAGTTGAGCCTTGATTGCTGTTGGCACGTCGGTGGGAGGGGTTTACCTCCAGGCCAGTTGGCAGCAAGGACTGGCTGTGACCACTGACCACCGTGGAGGATCAGTTGTGCAGGGGCCCACCCCACAGAGCATGACTTAGTGCATCTGGTCTGTGGTGCCTGCTGAGTCTGCCCTTTGAGTGTGTCACTTGTGGAGGTGGTTGGGTGGTCCTCCAACATAGTCTGAAGTTGTCCAGTGGGTACACTGGCTCTAGGGCCTCCCAGGAGGTACAGGCGAAGGTCAGTCACTGCGTATGTTCTGCTCAGGGCCACCTGACACAAGCTACAAAATGATCTGCAGGTGGCTGCTTTTTGTGCAGGTCTTGTAGGTGCCCCAGTGAGGCCAAGGTGGGAGTAAAGGCTGGTTGCTGCTAGTGCGAGGCCTGGGGCCATTTAGTGAGAATTCTGTACAGGGCACACTGAGGTTGGATGCTGCTTGTTTAAGAGCTTATGTGAAAGTCTGAAACATGAGCTGAATAGGAAAGGCCACTGGAATCTGCTTGAGTGGACCAGCAAATTGGGTGGTGTGAGGTTTCAGGGAATCACCAGGACAGGGCAAACAGAGTCAACCAGGTTAATGAAGACTCAGATATGGCCTGCCTGCTGCCTGCGTCTGGTGGGGGGTTCAGGAAAGAAACAATGGCCTGTGCCAGCACTTTGTCTGGCAGAAAGCTGCCCCCATCCCCATTTTTTCCCTAATGCCAGACAGTTCATTTCTTCCTTTTATGTCCCTGGTGCCTTTTGAGTTGCTGCCCCCATGCTGGAGCTCAGAAAAAGTGAGTTCAAGTAAGTATGTGTACAGGTCCTTTAAGAGAAACTGCCTGGGACTGCAGAAGTCCTTCATCTCCCTCAGCTTTAATTCCCACTGTTTTTTACACCTGGAAGTTTTGGGGACTTGTCTTCCTGGCACTGGAACCCTGGGCTGGTGGCCAGGTGTGCTACGTGGACCCCTCACTCTTTGTGGGGGGGACCTCTGCAGACAACATATCCCTCCAGATTTTTAATCACTGGTAGGTGTGGGACCAGCCCATTGCATGTGTCTGCCTCTCGTACTAGTCTCTGTGTGGCTGCTTCTTTAAATCCCCAGTTGTAGGACTTCCATTCAGTTTGATTTCAGGCAGTTCTCAATGATGGTTGTTCTGTAGTGTAGATAAAATTTTGATGTGATTATGGGATAATATAGGTACCACATTTATCTATGCCACCATCTTGACTGGAAGTCCATGTTGTATTTTTTTAAAGTTATTTTCCATGTGAATATTTCCTTAAAGCCTTAAAGTCTAATGGCTATTGTATGCAGTTGAGACCCTTATATCAACATCTTCAAGTATTAATGAAAGAGAGAGTTGTAATCTTTTTCTCTATGTAACAGTTGATAAAGTTGAACAGGACTTTCAAAGCAGCTACTGTACTTGTCCTGATAATTACCATGGTAGTAAAACTCAAAGCAATTTAGACTTCTAGTAATTTTATAGTGTAGAAACTCATTTCTTCATATCCTCTTCACTACAAATGACCAACTCTCAACTTTCTTAGTGATATTATGGGACTCCAGGTTTTCTCAAAACCACTTTGAATAATTTTGACTATTTCTATACAATAACAGCCAGCTCTTTTTACATTCATGTGATGTTCACAAACACTACTAATTATACAACTAAACATATCTACTAATGTATAACTGCTAACCCACAACTAAATATAACATAATATAGTCTTTTTTGTTAAGTGTAAATATCAAACATTTAAATTAATACATTCCTCCTGCAAATATTCTTTTCCTTTTTATTGAACTTATTACGGTGGCACTGGTTAAAATATTTGTACAGGTTTCAGGTGCACAATTCTACAACATGTCATCTATACACACAAATAATTTTTTTTCCCAACCAAAATGGGACAAGTAATTTGACAACAGGACCGAATATGTGAAGTCAGGACAGTCTTAGAAAATCCACAAAATATGGTCATTGTACTTAGGCTTCTTTAGTTTTTCTTTTCTTCTGCTAAATTTACTCATAATTCCATAATGATGAAGAGTGTGTGCTCTGGAGCCAGACTATCGAGATTACTAGTTTTCTTACTTAGGGCAGGATATTTAATCTGTCTGAGTTACGTGGTCTGTCTAGCTCCCGGGTTGTTCCCCAGTCATTTCTCCTCAGTTGTTCCTCCCCCTTTATCCGCAAGCAAATGTGGGACCCCCAATCCACCAGCCACCGCCTTGCCATGAGTCCTCTCCACCCGGCTGCCTGTCCTCGCTCCTCCTGCGGTTCTGGATGAATGTTTCTTCTTTAACTTCTTGGTTGTCGGACTTCCATACAGTTCAATTTTCTGGCAGTTCTGGTTATTTTTTGTTTTTAAATTTGTTGTCGTACTTCTTTTGGTTGTGCAAGGACGCAAAGTGTATCTACCTACGCCTCCATCTTGGCCAGAATTCTGGTCCTAACAAACTTTTTGACATTACTACTTGCTTTTTGTTTCATTACAGCTTTTAAAGTTTTATTCTAGATCTAGAAATCTGAATTCTGTTTTGCATCTAGTTCTAAGAAAAGTTAGCATATGGAAAATAAATGTGATAGAAATGAGAGATTAACGGACGAGTAGATATTAAGTACCATATTTTGCTGTATGCAATGCACACCCACATATAATGCGCACCCACATTTTTGTGCATGTTATACATGGGGTTATTATACCATGGTATGTAATCGCTATACCCATGTATGATGCAGATCCTTATTTTTCCTAAAAAATTTGGGCAAAAAAGTGCACATCATACATGGCAAAATACCATAAATGCATGACTTTTCCTACCTAGTCTGATCTTCCTATGGGTTGATTTTCCCTGTCCATTCCTGGAATCTCAAAATCCCCAGCAGATAGCTTAATAGTACTGTGCCATTGAAGCAATAATTGTTTTGTGCGACTAGGTATTTCTTTTCCCTATCTTTCTTCATGCACTAAAGACAGTACATGTGTCATATTGTCACAGAGTCTTTATGTAATATGATTTTTATAAAATTCTCATGTCATGTTTTAAAGCTTCTTGTATCTTACTTGCCCATAATAGCTGCTACCAAGTCTTTATTGAATACAGTATTTGTTCTCTTACTATCATTGTTACCTAGTTGACACTGACTGGACATTATACAACTCTTACAAGTCATGTATGTGAAAATAAGGAAAGCAACTGTGTGTGTTGATTATTTTCATCAGTTCAGTCTCTTAATCACTAAGATGAGCTACTTGGCATCATTGATACAAGTTTCTGTGGCATTACCTACCTGGTTTCAGTACTGTTGTTGGCACTTTATGTAAATGAAACTATTAATTCATATTTAATTTTTGGTAATTATACAGGAGATTATATTGTCTTACTTCCATTTACCAGTTTTGATTAAATTGCTTTTGATGGACACACAGGGTAACTTGTTCTTCTTAAGTTATTGGTCCCATAGTTTTTATTTCCATATACCAGGCTAGTAATAATAATAAAACCCACTTTTAAAAGCTACATATATTGCTATGAATTTACATGGGGATTGCTTTAGAAATGATCTGTAATTTTTTGCATAATTATTCAAAAATTTTCATTGTTACTTTTAAATAATTAAGCATACTTTTAAACATTTTATACATGTAAAACTGTATAGAAGTTAGTCTCTTTCGGGGGTGGCGTGCACAGGGAAAGAAGAAACTGACACTGGCACTGACACAGAGTTTATTGACATACTATGTGGTTATGACCCAACTAGCATTGAAGTGTTATCTGCTTATTTTAAAGTGGCATTACAAAGAACTACAGTTGACAGCCTGTGGGGAAAAAATTCCTTTATTCTCTGAATGTACACATTAATGTGTATATTTTGAGTTACCTCAAACCCAAACTTTAATATCACGAATCTGGGAAGGGGGAACGTGATGGATTTTGCATATGTTATCACCCTCAATCCAGATAGTAACACTTCTATACACATCTTTCCATTTCACAGATTAGGAAACTGAAGTTCCACACCTAATCAGTACAGTGGAGTCTCATCACATTTAATTTACACAAATTCAACTATGTGTACTCAGCCAAAAGTAGAACCTTGATGAAAGTAATCATTTAAATATTGTAGTAGCATCCCATTACTGAGCTTTTGTTTCAGAGTGGACATGAGATTAAAGATATGATTGGTCGTTGTCTCAGCTAGTCTCAATGTGTAGCTATGAAAATCCCACCATGTTGAGTGTGATTCTGTTTTTCAGGCATGTTTAATGTTCATACAACATGGCCTCTCATACTAAGCCTCTAGTGCTCAACCAAAGAAACAGCAATTTGTTCCAGTGCTGGAAGAGAAACTATTTTAGGCTTGATGAGTAATTGTGTTGATTTCCAAGATGACCTGCAGATATGGTCACAACAAACTATTGTCTGTGCACGAGCATTCTTTCTTACACATGCATGCATGTGCATAAACCCACCTCTTTTCAATACTACATATATTTTTATATTGCATATATAATTTTATTGTGTGTTCTAGATTACCATATGTATAATATTTTTATATAAAACATTTCTGTGCAAGGAGATATACCAAAAAAGTATACATTGTAATTTTGGGGGAGATTTAAAAGATTTTGCAAGGAAAAATACTGACTTTGTATATCCACAGACTGTGTTTGTGTTGTTTGCTACCACATACCCAGGGTCTTGCACATTGCCAAGCGCAAGGTTTGTTGAATAAATCGGGGGGAAAGCCTAATCACTCAGCTTATTTTTATGTTAAAAATATAAATATACATAGAGCGGTCATATTTTTCTCATCTAGAATTCTGGAGTCTCTTTTGAAAAATGTGCTTTATTCCCCAGATGGGTTACTTTTTAAAAGTAACTTTTTCATATTAGAACAATATGGAAATAGAATATTGGAAATCACAACTATCAAACAATATCTGGTCCTAATATGACCACTCAACTTACCATTCTTTATGTTTCTTTCTTTTCTCCCATCTGTTTTTTTAATATGTATACAGATTTACTAAAGGAAAATCAATCATACTAAGCAGAAGTTATTTTATGAAAACTCCGAGTGGCTTTCTGCTTTTTCACCTAGAGAAATGGAAAGACTAGAAGTTAGAAAATGTAAATAATGTGACACATTTATTGTACATGTTACTCTTACCCCTTATATAATATTCATTCCCTTTATACAAATACCCACTTTTTGAATATTCTATTTTCTTCCTTCCTTTTCTTTCCTTTTCTTTCCTTTCCTTTTTTTCCCTTCCTTCCTCTCTTTCCTTTTTCTGTTTCTTTTCTTTCAACACTCTTACAGATGTCTCCTAAGTCCCACCCTTTGCCCTGCCCATAGCTGACCTTCACCACCTCATTGTTGTCAGTGTCTGTGGGCTCTGCATATATGTTCTTTGGCTAATCTGTTTCAGTCCCTCTCACCCCATCTGTGTGGTGAAGTAGAACTTTCTCTAGAGCTTGGAAAGATAAAACTGTGTGCTGAGCTACCATGTGCCAATCTTCTGAGCTGGCTAGAAGACATGAGTACCAGCCCAAGAAAACATGGTCTCTCTTAGATTGGGGGAGAAGGAAAGGTTTGATGCAGTGAAATGGGACAGTTGCTTGTAATTCTACATCAAAACCAGAATGGCTAACCTGCCTGCTAATTACAAGACATAGAATAAACCACATGTTTTGTTTTGTTTTAAAGTTATTTATTTATTTATTTATTTATTTATTTACAGGCAGAGGAGAAGGGAGGGAGAAAGAGAAGGAGAGAAACATCAATGTGCGGTTGCCTTTCACATGGCTCTCCACTGGGGACCTGGCCCACAACCCAGGCATGTGCCCTAATGGGAATGAAACCGGTGACTCCTTGGTTCACAGTCTGACACTCAATCCACTGAGCGACACCAGCCAGAGCTAAACCACATGTTTTAGAAGCCTGAAAAGTAGTTACTGGATGGCTAGTGACTGAAAGAGATTTTTCTAGAGTTCTGTGTTTCAGAAATGAACTTGTGCAAACTAAGAATGCAGAATTCAAATAAAATAGCACCTATAAATAAAATAGAAGTAAAAATAACTCAACAATATATTAAGTGCATTTTATGATTACCAAGTAGGAATTATTCTCAGAATGCATAGATGGCTTAATATGAAATTTTATAATGGATAGGTGAATAAATCTGATAAGGGAAATAAAGATCATACCAGTAAACATGGAGAAGACACTAATAATTTCCTTTTGTCTAATTAAAAACCAGGAATGAAGAAAACTTTCTTTAACAAAATATTCCAAACTAAAAGCTAAAATAATAATTATTGTTGAAACACTAGAGAAGTAATCATTATTAAACAATTGGAAACCCATTTTCACTACATTATTATATAACATCTGACCAATACAAGAAGACATGAATTAGAAAGAAAAGGATTAAATACTGAAGAAGAAGCTGCACAATTACATTTTTGGTGTGATGTGATTGCATTTCTAGGAAAACAAGAGTCAACTGAGAAATTATCACAGTAATAAGACTACAGAGTAACTAAATTTAAGATGAATACTTTAAAATCAATCATTCTACTTTTCAGTAATTATTTAGAAAATATAATTTAAGATAAATCATTTTTCACAATAATAGACAATTATGTTACTAAGAAATATGTAATCCTATGTAAGAAACCGAAAAACTTTTTGGACATGAGCATAGCTGGGGGGGCAGACAGTGCAAAGAGGTGTAGGCAGAGGAATGTCATGTTTCTGAATGGAAGTCCAACTACTACAAATATCAGTTTTTCTTAAGTTAACTTACAGGCTTAGCATAATTGTAATTTTTAAATGTATTTGAGAAATTAATGAGATAATTCTTAATTTTGTCCAAGGCACTAAACAGGTAAAAGTAAGATGACTTTTAAGTGAAAAACCAAGAACAGTGACAACTAACTGTAGAGTCCTATCAGATATCAAAACATATTATAAAACTATAGTAAATAAAACATTTGGATATTGACATAAGCATTGGTAGTAGAGTTGGTGAAAGGGAATCAAGATCCCAGAAATAGACTTCTAAATAGTATAATAAAGGCATCATCAGAAGTTAGTAGAAAAAGAAAAACATTCAGTAAATGTTTTTGAGAGTGTTAAATAGTTAGAAATACAAAGTCAATTTAAATCTTATTCTCATCTTATATACCCAAATAAATTCCACATAAATTGAAGAGTTTGATAACTTAAATACTCTTATGGGAATCTCTTTTAAGAATGATATTTATCTGGATGAGGAAATACTTTTCAAACTTTAAAGAAGTGCAAGGACTTATGAGGGGAAAGTTATTACATTTGACTCAAATAAAACAAATGACATTTATTCTGTCTTTTTTCTCCTACCCCCTCTCCTCCCAATATAAATGAACGACTTAAAAGATGTACAAACCAGGATTAGGAATTTGTTGGGTTTTTTTTTTTTAAGTAACAGACAGATATTTATATCTACTTTATTTTTTGGTGGGTGGGGGATCAAACCACTTTACTGAGGGGTTTCAGAGGAGGTTTGAATGACTAGGAAGCCAGTAAGATCAAACATCCTCAGCCCAGCAGGATCTCCCCAACTTCACAGTTGCAGAAAGCCAGATATTTATCTTTGAATTTTGAGGTGTTCATACAATATTTTCAAAAGCACTAAGACCCAGGGAGAAGAATGAGCAAAGAACTTGAAATAACAGGTTCATTTACTAAAGAGGACATAAAAGCATATGGAAATAGGTTTTTCCCTAACAAGTAATTGAAGAAGTAAAACTTTAAAATGCAGTGATACAACTTTACTATTTTGCGTTAGCAATGTTGTTTTCTGATGGTGGTATTGCTGGTGAAGGTGCCATGAAATGTGCTAGCTCATATATGTCGGCTGTCTAAATTCATTTAATCCCGCTGTATAGCAAGTCAGCAATTTTTGTGCCTTTTAAATTAACGTATCTTAGTCCTATAATTCCATTTGCAGCATTATATATATAAACAGCGAAAATTTTAAAACAGTTTATGTATTCAACAAGTAAACTGTGCTATATGTCCCAAGGCAATAGGTCACCATAGAAAACTGTTGTTTATGAAGAGTTTACAGAAATTTGAGGAAGTATTTTTGAAGTAAAAAGAGCAAAATACAGTTATTATACTATATGAGCACAACTATATAAACCAATATGCATAGAAAAGATAAGCTGTAAAAGAATACACCAAAAATGATAATAATATTTGTTTCAGTTGTGTTTTTCACTATTTTGTTTTCCTCGTTCTTCAAAATACCTTGTATTTTGAGCAGGTACAGAGCAGTGCTACATCTTAATAGACACTCCAGTCAGTATTTAAGTGAATGAATTTCTGTAGTAAGCATGAGTTACTTTTACATTGAAAGAAATAAGAATACAATCCACATCTAATTTAGGAAAAGAAGTGTGGGAAGCACTCTAGAAAGGAACCTGATTAATGTGATCTTACACTTAGATTTCCAGAATTCAAAAATGTTTTCACAGCTTTATTTTGTATGATCCTTTTTATTAGTAACATCATTACTTGCCTAAGTTAGAAATTTCTGTTAACTTTGACTCCCTTCTCTCTGACCAGTCAAACCCAACTAATCACCAAATTTGGGGTATTCTTTCTCAGAAATGTCTCTTGATGCCATCTTTATATTTTCACAAATCACCGCCTTAGTTTAGTTCTTTCCTATATCTCTGAATATCCCAGTCAGTCAACCCACTTTTCTCTTTTACTTTCCACATTGCTGCCAAAATTATCAGGCACATAACTAGCAGGATTTTGTGAATGTGCTATAATAAATAGGTTCTGTGGAAGAGAGAGTTGACATTGCTTTACACAGCTGCCAAAATATCACTTCAAAATACAAAATTTTTAAAATAAAAAATTAAAGATTAATAATTCCTTATGGCCTGCATTGCTGTTTCTCAAGCTTTGGATATATAAGAATCACCTGGGGAACCTGTCAAAATGTGAAATACCCAGACCCTAAAAAACCCGATTCAGTGGATCTAAGGCCTGGAGATGTGCATTTTAACAAGTCTTCCCATTTTTTATCCTTGTTCATGCAATCACAGGACAAGATTTTGAGGGACACTGACCTCGGAGTAAAGTGCAATTTCATTAGTTTACTATAATTCTCCTCATAATTTGGTACCAGCCCACTTTTCTATATGCAGTATGTTTTGTATATCTTCCCCTCACTGAACACCTTACAAGCCAGCCATTTTGAACTGCTTCAAACTTCTGTGCTTGTGCTCACGTTGTTTTTGCTGCTCAGAGCCCCTTTTGCTGTGGCTGCTCCTACCCAACAGCTTGTCGACCTGGCACACTATCTTGAGATTCTAAATAATCTGTGTAAAGCATTCCTGGACTCACTCTCATAGGCACAGTCGCTCTCTCCCTTCTATTTCCCTATCTTCTATTTATTACAACAAACGCATAGTAAGTTTTGCTTACTTATTTACATACCCATCTTCCTCATTAGATTATGAGCCTCTGGAAGTCAGGAATGTCATTTTATTTATCTCGTTTCTCTAGCATAATCCTGGCACATAATAATTGCTTAATACATGTTTGTCATGTGATTTAACAATCTAGTAAAGAAGGCAAGGAAGGAATGATTAGTCTTATTTTTCAGTGAGAAAATAAGGTCTTTTTATTGTTAAGTATTTGCCTACAACTAGCCAGCTTGTAAGTACCGACTTGAGATTTACACCCAAGAAATCTAGCTTCCTTTCTGATTTTGAACTTCTCAGGGAAGGTAGAATATCACAGTAAAATTACACATGTGCAAAAACACACACTCCTTTTAAGCATTCCCCCCACTCACATATTAGTTGATCTTTTATCATTTGGGAGGAGAAGGTACTTTAATAAACGTTTTCATCACAGTCCTACTTTATAAAATACCTATTCCTCCAAGACAAGAACCTATTACTGGCTAGTAAGCTGTTTGTCTCTTTTACATCCAACCTTCTATACTCTGCTTTGTGATACTTATTTATATCTCTTGCAAAAACCATTTTTAATAGCTAATGGGGTATCCACAAATACTTCTTTTTAAAATTTAAATTCAGCTGATATTTATGTAAGTTAACAACTTTTTCTGCAACACTTACGACAAGAGGGCATATATGTATAAGTATTCAAGTGGGTTTCCATCATATTTTTTAAAGCTTGATTTCCAGAGTTTAGAGTGTGTTAACCTTGCTGCAGACTTCAGTCTTTAGGTGTTGATGGAAATCAACCACCAGCTGCAAAGTTCAGATCCACCATGCCATAGAATACATGTAGCTATGGCTTAAGCCAAATGTTAGCAATGAAATATTTAGTAGCAACTGTTCTTTTAAAAGAAACATTTTAGATAATTAGAATCATCTTGTAATATCCTTATACCCAGCTGTCAGCTTTTTACTTTTTCTGCCAATATTTCTAAAACTGAAGTCAAAAAAATGGAAATTAGAGTAGCATACTTTGAAATATACTAAACAGTTGAAAAACTGTTATATCTTGTAAAGATTTCCAAATAGAGCTTCTCAGCCAGTGTCTAAACAAAATTTTATAAAAAGCAAATAGCTATGATAATGCTTTCAAATATTAAGCTGAAATGCATACATTGGTAATAGGAGCATGTGAGAAATGGAAGAGTTGCCTCAATGATAGCCACTGGACTGAAAATTATTAAAGTAAACTTGAAGATTGTAATTTCACTTTTGAAATTTTCTGTTCCTGTTTCTTCATTTTGTTACCATGTTTCATTAGCATCTCACCATCCTTCCATTCTCCTTTTCTTTACCTTTTGTTGTTATCATTCTACTTTTAATATACCCAGATCTTCATTTTCTATCACATCAGCTTCAGTAATATTCCAGATTCTCCACTATGCTAGACAATGATAATAGCACCCTAGTTTTCCTTTCAAGTCTTCTCCTACTTTTCCACAACACATACATACAATTATTTTTTACATTTTCAAGTAATTTTAACATTTATATTCTATTCTGTAACCATACTTAAATCCTCTTATATTTTGACTACAGGTAGATTTTTAGAGTTGGAACCAGTAGTACTCACTCAATATGAATGCATTAATAAGAATAACGTTGATACAATTATAAAATGTTTCACTTACAACCATATAGAATTCTAGGATTAGGTTTTTTTCTCTGTATGTTCAACATGATGAACCAAACAAAGAATATTCGTAGCATTCAGGTTTCATGGTTCCTTTTTGCATACACTCCACACATGGCTCAAAATTGGGCTGTTTTGCCTCATATCTTTAGTAGGATTTTATCATACATTTTTGCTGATTATTTTTTCCTAAAGTTTTTATTTACATTTTCCCCATTGTGAAAATAACCATGTCATTAAGATAGCATGATTCCTCAATTCTTTTGTCCATTGCTTAGAACCTGTTGTATACGTTCAAATACTTTTTACTTGACTTAGACAGATGTCATCTTCTACTTTGGATTTATTACAATTGATATAAAACTTTATCCTAGAATTGCTTTTTATAACTTTTATATGTTACTTGGTAACTGGGTCAGTTCTACTATTTCTAGCATATGATCTCTTCCTCTCTTTTGACCTCCATCTTCAGGTAGCTAGGGTACTATCTCAGGTGCCTTAGAATTGACTCATGAGAAGTAAAACCCATACAAATACCTTAATTGTTCTTTATACATGATCATTTGCTAGGTATAGAATTTCCTGCTCAAATTACTTTCCAACAGATTTTAATTACTGCATAATTTTTCACTCCTGTTGCCACAGATGAGAAGAGTGTTAGATCATTGTTCTTTACATATTACCAATTCTACCCCCTGTGAAAGCTTTTAGGCTCTTATCTTTATCATTTATTGTCTAGTGTAGTTTTCTAATATGTATTCTATTCAGTGGTCCCTTTCAATCTAAACAGGTCAGTCTCTCAAGTACGGAGATTTTTTTAAAATTTCTTTACTTTCATTTTTCTCTTATTTCTTCTAGAATAGCACGTATTTGCTCATGGGACCTCTTTGAGTCATCTTAAATCTTTCTGCCCCATTTTCAGTATGTCTTTTTGCTCTATTTTCTAGCAGTTTGAGTTTGAAAATCCAATACGTGAAATGTTATATCATTTAATTTGCATTTTTATTCTGATTAAAAATGAGTATTTTTCACATATTTGCCACTTACATTTCTTTTTCTATGAACTCTTAGTTTATATCCTTTTGTCCACTTTTTATTGGATTGTTTCTATTTCTTTGTCAGTTATATGAGTAGCAGATAGTTTTTACTAGTTTACTAGTCTATCTTTTGTCTTTGCCTATGGTTTTTTCACCTTCATACAGGAATTTTTATTTCTTATGTCTTTTTATGTCATCTTGATTTTAGTTAGGAAAGACTTCCTCACACATATTAAAAAGGATCACCCATGTGTTCTTACAGTACTTTTATAGTTTTATTTTTGTTTACTATTCTAAGTAGAATTTATTTTTATGAAATTATAAGTTGGGAACCCACTCTTAATTTTTTCAAGTGTCCCACATCTCTGTTCCATGACATCTTATCATATAAATACAAGATGGAGCAAAAGTAGATTTACAGTTGTGAGTACTTGTATTATTATTTATTAATTGTATTTTCCATATAAACAACTGCAAACCTACTTTTGCTTCAACCTGTATGTCCTGTGTCTGTTTTTGCATTTTCTGTTCTATTCATTCTAGGGAACTGACTCTTAATGAGCTATATCTGACCATCATAATTATGCTCTCCCCCTTTTTCCCCTCCCCTAATTTTCCCTGGGTTTCTTGCTATTTTCTTTGGATTGCTAGTGTCACCATGATAAGTTCTACACATTACAAATCATATTGACATTTTATTGGGGTCATGTTAAATGTATAAATTATTTAAAGGGGAATTAACACTTGTGAATTTGAGTTTTCCCATCTAAGAATGTGGTATGTTTTTCCATTCCTTCGAGTCTTTTATGTTACTCAGGAGCATTTTGAAGTTTTCTTTATATATCTTGAATTAAAGCAGTAAAAGTTCAACTCTTTCCCCCTCCAAATGGCTGGTCACTTCTACCAGAACCATCTATTAAATAATACATCTTATAGCCTGCATCTCGAGATTCTTAATTTTCCTTACACAAAACCGCAGTAACTACTTGGATTCATTTTTGAACTTAGTTCTGTTCCCTGAGTCTTTCTGGGTCAGTACTACACATACTATTTTTATAACTGAGGCTTTAATGTTTATTAAGGCTAGTCTCCCCTCATTACTCTTGTTTCAGACATTCAGTATATTAAAAGCTATTGTAAAACTTACTACACTATTTTAGGGGTGTGCGTGCACACATCATACACACACACTAAGAAAACTACAGGCCAGTCCCACTTCAGGTATTAGTTATCTTAAATAAAGTATTAGCTAGTAGATTCCATAGTTTGGTGAAACATCATTATAAGTGAAATAAGCCAGACACAAAAGATTATAGACTATACAATTTCATTTATATGAAACTCAAGAATAGGCAAAATTATGTGACAGAAACCAGATTAGTAGTTTTATGGTACCTAGGGTGAGAGTGGGGGTTGACTACAAAGGAAGAAATCTTTTAAAAGTAGGTAATTGAAGTGTTTTAAACTTGATTGTAGTGATAATTTTCACAACTGTATTCATTGAGACTCATTGAACTGAATTTTAAATTATACCTAAAATAAAGCTGAAATAAGAACAATATGATCATGTGGTTTTAAATTACCACTGAAAGATTAATAAAAACAGCAGTTTCTCCTCCTATCCTTCTTCCCATCCTCTCCCCCTGATTTGCCTTGCCCCATGCCATTCCTCAGGAAAGCCACTTTCAACCGTTTTAACTACTCCTTGTGTTTACCACCTTATAATAATGGAGTATGCTGCCTCTCTTCGCCCACCAATATTTGACATCCATTAACTTTCTCTTATAACATCATTTTAGCTCTCCTAATGCCTTCCTTTGCCTTACTGTGCCATGCTGATACATTTAATTATTAGTGGTTAAACCCACAGGTTGTGTTTTCATTATTATGACCATATACATATTGTTCAGTAATGAAGCAAATAGTGTGTGTGTGATTATATCTTTTCTGGTAAAAACTTTGTTGTTATTGTTGCTTTAATTCAAGAATTGCCTCATTTTAAAAAATTTGCTTAGCACTGAGTGTCGTCCCACAGGCTTCAATGCGTCTTTGTAAAAACTTTCACCTATGAGGTAATTAGTTTGGTTATTCTCCAAAGATATCCTTCCTAGAGCCATCAGATTTTCTGACTTAATCTTGACTGTTCTCTAGGTCTGTGTTACAGCTATTGTGGTTAGACTTCTCTTTGCTCTCATCCTGAAAAGCCTGCCCACCTGCTTCCTGTGTTGGAGCCTTGATTTCTTATGTCCTATTTCTTGTGCCTTCATGGCTTACTCCCACATTCTCAGGGGCATATCCTCTAGTGTCTTCCTGAAAAGGGATAACCAAAAGGTAAATTTTTTTGAGATTGTATATACTTGAACATGTCACATTCTCCTACAATTATGTGATATTTTAGATGAATGTAGAATTCTAGGTTGCAAATCATTTTTACTCAACTTTTAAAGTATTGCTCTAATACCTTGTAACTTCCAGTTTTGCTATTCAGTAGTGCAGTGCCATTCTGGTCCCTTGTCTTTTATTTTGTTTTGTTTTGTTTTCCTTTCTCGGTGGAAGTGATTAGAATTTTCTCTTCATGCCTGGTGTTCTGAAATTCTATGGCACTGTGCTGTGGTATGGGTCTTTTTTAATTTGATATGCTAAGTACTCAATAAGTCCTTCTACAGAATTACATCCTTCAGTTTTTTGAACTTTTCTTGCCTACCAGTTTTGGTATTTTCTCTCCTCTGTTTTTATTATTATTTCTGGAATTTCTGTAAGTCAGATATTAGACTTCCTGGATTACTTTTTATAATGTTTTACCTTTCCCTCCTATTACTTATCTCTTTGTTTTTTATTCTGCCTCCTGGAAAATAGCCTTGACTTTTAACTTCACACTTGAATTGAATTTTTTCCTGCTCTTATTCTCTGATTATTCTTCTTATAGGTTTCTCTTTTGGTTAATGATGTAATTTTTTATCTTAGAATTAGTTTCTTTGACATTTTCTTCTGTGCCATCATTTTCTCTGTTTTTCAGCACTTTTGTTTTGATCTGTCTTTAATGTTGGGGACTTTCTTCAAATGCATGAAGATCCTTGACTGGCATTCATATTTTAAAAAAGGCATTAAAAGCTGGTTGAAAGTTTGAGTTTGAAGGTCTTATATAGCTGGACTGTGCTGTAGGAAGTTCCTAAATGTCACAGTCTTTCTCTAGGTTAGTCAGTTTCAGATCCTTTCCTGGAGAAAATTTACTGTCTTGTTTGTGGGGCTGCTTATGGTCTAGAGCAGGGATGTCAAACTCATTTTCACCAGGGGTCACATCAGCCTTCTGGTTGCCTTCAAAGGGATGAATGTAATTTCAACTCCTTAACAGTTAAAGGGTAGTTATATTTATACAGTCCTAAAATTATTTCGGCCCTTTGAAGGGCCACACCAGCAAGGCTGATGTGGCCCCCGGTGAAAATGAGTTTGACACCCCTGGTCTAGAGCTATACTGAGGAAAGGGACTTTGGGTCTCATTAGACTCTCACATAATCTCTGATTTTAGTTATAACCTGTGTCTATTTAAGTCCAAAGTCTCTTGGGTTTAGCTTTTCCAGAAACTGTGCCTTCAGATTTCTAAAGGTAGGAAGTCAGTGACTACACTAAGTGAAGTTAGGGACCCGGAATTCTAATACTTCCAAGTATCTCCTAGTTCTGAACCTTTCTGAGGTTCTGTTAGAATTGGCTTTCTCCTTATCTATAGGCACTTAAGTTTAATATTTGTCACCTCATTTTTCATTGTTTTTTACCTGTCTTTATACATTATGGTTTAGGGTTGATGTTTTCTAGCTTCATCAAAGACAATGTTTGGTTTTCTTATTCTCCTTATTTAGGAGCAATTAGAGACACAAGGTCTTTACTTTGATATTTTGAAATCAGAACATGCTGTTCTGCAGCCCTTGCCCCACCTCCTTACTGTATCTTAGCAATCTTTTCATATCAGTACATACAGATCTACATCATTCATTTTAAGATCTGTATAGTATTTCATAGAATGCTTTACTATAATTTATGTAATTATTCTCTTATTAATGAGTATTTTTGTTCTTCCTAGTCTTTGCTTTCATGAAAGTTGCTACAATGAATATTCTTTACCTTACTTTCTGGTAAATTTTTATAAATATATATATAATAAATTTCTGTTGATGGGATTGCCTAGTCTAACAGTGTGTACATTTTAATTTTTGAATCATATTGTCAGATTGTCTTCTGGAAAGTTTACATTTCCACCAACAATCTGAGAGTGCTTCTTTGCAATAATGGCTTTTATCAAGCTTAATTTTTTTCAATCTGATAAGTAAAAAATAGGAATGTATCATTCATTGTTTTTATTTGCATATTTAAGTTATTTTCTTTAACATATCCATTTAAATTTCTCTTCCTGCAAACTGTGTACTTGTAATATTTTCTTAATTGATCTTTTTCCTGACTTGTCTAAGTTTTTTGTAAATTACCTCCCAAATTAGCCCTTTGTCATATGGTTACAAATATATCATCCCAGTTTGCCAATGGTTTTTCAATTTGGTGTATGGTACTTTGCCAAATCAAAATCTCAGACTTCTATGCAGTCATATTTATCCATCTTTTTCTGTATGGCTTCTCAGTATTATAGCATTAATATATAAATAAACCACAGTTTTCCTTTCTATGAGTAATAACCAATTATATAAAGGAAAAGAAAAACCCATTCACAAAATTAACAAAAAAGATCACTTATCTAGACATAAACTTAATAAGCTGTAGTAAGAAATAAACTTACATGAAGATATCTTTTAAAATTTTACTGAGAAGGCAAGGATTTCTTGGATAGGACACAAAAAGCAGTAGTCATAAAAATATATTGGATAAATAGGACTTCATCAAAATTAAAATATTTTGCTCATTAAAAGACAATATAAGTAAAATGACTAGACATGCCAGAGAAGGAAGAAAATATTCTCAGTACTTACAAGTGACAAAAAATTTGTATCCAAAATATATAAAGTATCTCTGAAATCAACACTTTTTAAAAATCAACTACCTAATAAAAATGGGTAAAAGACTAAAACAGACATTTCAGAGAAGATATACAAACAGCTAATAAGCACATGAAAAAATATTTCAACGTTATTAGTCATCAGTAAATACAAAATAAAACACTATGCCTTTCATTTGTAAAGATACCACTACATACCCACTAGAATAGCTAAAAAAAACCCCCAAAAAGTGAATAGTTATTAAGATACAGAGCAACTGCAGCTCTCATTTATTGCTGGGAAGAATGCAAAAATGGTCTATCACTTTCGAGAACTAGTAAGCAGTTTCTTACAAAATTAAATAGAACATTATATGTCAGCAGGTCACTAAGACCACAGACAGGTTCTGTGGTTTGCTAGGAGGACTCAGCATGTAACTATGATCATGGTTACAGCAAAGGATACAAAGCACAGTTAGCAAAGGGGAAAGTTGTATGGGAAAACATCCAGGGGAGACTAGGTGCAAGCCTCTAAGGGTCCTCTCTCAGTAGAGTCACACAAGATAGTTAATTCCCCCAGCAAGTAATCAAGACAACATACATGAAATTAGCCAACCAGGCAAACTGGTCTGAGACAGCGCACACATAGTTTATTAGAGGCTGATCCTTCTGCCTAGCACATACCCAGATTCCACAAGGAAAGCAAACATTCATCAGAAACTATACTATTTTATGAATGGTTTGGGCATAATGAGCCACTCTTATCAGAGAGTGGGAATCTTTTCAACATCCAAGTTGCAAGTTCGTAGACACAACCAAGGGATGACTTGACCGGCAAGCTTTTTTTAAAGGATAAGCATTCAGTCTGCATACCATACAACCCAACATTTCACTCCTATTTACCAAAAGCAATAAAAGTACATGTCCACTTAAACAAAAACAAAAAGCTGAGGTAAGAATGTTCATAGCCAAAAGTGGAAACACCTTGTGTGTTCAACAAGTGGAAAATAAACAAGTATATTTGGATTAATACTTTGTGATTTAGAAGAACCAGTTATTGATACTTTAACAACCTGGATAAATTTCAAAAACAGTATGTTAAGCAAAAGAAACCAAACACAAGAGTATATACACTGTGCGATCTGCCTTGTGTGGATTCAAGAACCACCAAAAGTCATCTGTAATTACAGAAATCAAAATGTTATTATCTTGGACCAGAGAGAGAAATTAATTGGGAAAGAGCATGAGGGAATGTTCTGGGGTAATAGAAATTTTGTATATCTCATTTTATGTGTGGTGGTTACATGACATAAAAAGTTATCAAAAATCAAATTTAACAAGATATGTGCAGTTCATTGTATGTTAATTATAGTTCAATTAAAAAATAACTACTGAGGAACATTGAAAAATAGACTTAGATAAGTGGAAGTACATACTTGGATAGAAAGGATAACTTGTAAAAATGTCAGTTCTCCCTGAATTAGTATACATCAGGAGTGTCAAACTCATTTTCACCAGGGGCCACATCAGCCTCTCGGTTGCCTTCAAAGGGCCAAATGTAATTTTAGGACCATATAATATAACTAACTACTCCTTAGCAGTTAAGTGAGAGCCTGGCACTGCCACTGTGTAGAAACAAGGTGCCAGGCTGGATAAAACAAGGTGGAGGGCTGAATTCGGCCAGCAGGTCTTGTGTTTGCCAGCTGTGGTATAAATCAAAGGTTCTCAATCAAAATACCAACATTTTGCTTTGATTTTTGTTTTTGAACTTAACAAAATTACTCAAAAGTTTATCTGGAATTATAAGCCAGATTTTAATAAGACTGTAAAGGGACTGTAGGGAAGGCATTTGGGCTGAATTTAAAGGGTAAATATGATTGAAATGGCAACAAATGGAAATAGAGGTAAGAGATCATAGATCTTATTTACAAAGGCAAAGAAGACTGATCCAGTAAGATTAGAACCTGGAGCCTGATTTTTAAAAAGAGTAAGAGAAGAGCATAGTTGTGGGGAGGACTTTGAGTTTCAGATATACATAATCTGTAAATACTAAAGAGTCACCATATTATTTTAATTAGGTAGCTGTATGACTAGGTATGTATTTTAGATAGCCAGTTCTGGTGACATTGTGAATAATAAATTGGGGAAGGGAGAAACTGAATAATGTATGCTTCCAGGTCCTTTTGCCTTAGTTCATACTGCCTACTTAACCTGCTGTAGTCTTCTCCTCATTCTGTACTTATGAGAAATCCTTTTCATTCGTTAAAGGTAACTCCCTTAAACACACACACACTTTCTCCTGTGATTACTACATTCTGCCTTGCAGCTTTGATAATGAAGTTCGGAACTCTATCCTTATCACCTTCGTTTGTATACACATAGGATTTTTTTTCTTCTCTTTTCCATCAGCCATCCCTTCACTTTAATTGCCAGTGTCTTATAGATAGTAATTGCTTAATGAATACTTGTATAATTAGAGACAGAGGAGTGTTCCATATGAGAACTCTTTAGGGTCTAAAAGTGATAGAGAAGATGGCCAAAAAAAATAAATAAATAAAGTGATGAATCTGAGATTGATTTAATCGGTGGAAATGACATCATGCAAGAGAAGTTGAGAACTCCAAAGGTTCTAACCTTGAAGATTGAGAGAGCAGTGATGTCATGAAAAATGCCCACATTTGAGTAGCAGAGTAAGAGATACCAACAAAAGAACAGAGGCCAGAAAAATACCATAGAAAGATTATTTTAACTTTTATTGGGGAAATTTTGAGAGGGGGGGACTTAAATTATTCATAGCATCCATAGGTCCTTACTTTTGTAATTTTAACCTTTTAATAAGGAAAGTATTTTAAGATAACATATAAAATATGAACCTGAGAACTTTTTAACATTTAATATTATGGAAATAAATACCCACTTTTAGAATGTTCTCTATGTATATTGCAGTTACTTTGTAGTAGATACTGAGTCAAATACTCAGGGAGAGGTGGTTTGTGGGTGTGTGTGTGTGTGTGTGTGTGTGTGTGTGTGTGTATTTTGTCTTGGGAAAATGACAGCATGACTGGACAGAAAAACAAAAGACAGGGACTGAAAATGGCTAGACTAAAGGTTGTTGTTCTGTCATCACACACCAGATACGGAGAGTAACAAAAGCAGACAGATGGACAGTTTTGCTAGTTGTGGAGTATTCACATGGAGAAAAGAAACATTCTGTTCCTTTTATTCAGAAAAGGAATTTCTAGTCTAAATTACTGGTTTCAGTAATGTTTCATATCCTGATCAAAGAAACATTATTTTTTTTTACCCTGAAGATAATGACTCATGTTTTTCTTAGAATTTTGCTTTTGTGGAAACTAAAGTGCAGTAATAAAAACAGCACTATTATTTGGATCTTAGTGTTAGTGATACTATTGTGAGTAGACTACTGATAGGTAAGAACACTAGTATTGTAAAACCAATTTTAACAAAGGAACCAACACAAGTTTTAATTACTATGTTTTGCTGTGTATAATGTGCACCTTTTTTGCCCAAATTTTTGAGGGAAAAATAAGGATGCACATTATACATGGATAGTACTAATTCCATATCTATGTAAATGTTTTTAATTCTTTTATTTATGCTTATGTGTTAAAAATGTAACTCTGTAAAGCAATAATGATATCCATATGCAAAATAATACCCTTTATGCTACAAAAAATAAGTATCTAAATATAAATAAATAAAAAGTTGACTTAAAAATTAAAACAAAAGATTTTTTTCCCTGAAAGTTTGGGCCAAAACCATTGGTGCATGTTATACGCAGGAATGCATTATGCATGACAAAATATGGTAGTCAATTTCTAGAGATGTGAAAGTATATTTTTTAAACTATTAAGCTAATAATTATTGTGATTTTGTCAATTATCCTATAAAATAGAACCCATACCTTTTTTATTATTACTGTTGTCCCAACTTTCCTCCATTGCTCTCCCCTGCCCTACCTACAGCCCCCTCCCACAGTCAATCCTCACCCTATTGTCCATGTCCAAGAACCCCTACTTTCATCTTAAAAAAAAAAATACTAATCATTTTGAGGGCTTTATGGCAGAAGATAAATTTCTGACTTCCAAGGTTTTTTTTGTTTGTTTGTTTTTTTGCCTCTGAAAATTGGTGTGGGAGCCCTGACCAGTGTAGCTCAATTAGTTGGGCTCATTTCGCAAAGCAAAAATGTGCTGGTTCCATTTCTGGTCGGGGTACATGCCTCGGTTGTGGGTATAGTCCCCAGTCAGGTTACACATGAGAGGCAGCCAGCCGATCAATGGTTCTCTCTCACACTGATATTTCTCTCCCTCTCTTCTCTCTCCCTTTCCCTCTCTCTAAAAATTAACAAATAAAATCTTTTTTAAAAAATTGGTTTGAGACGATGGAGGCATAGGTAGAAACCCTTCGCTTCCTCACACAACCAGAAGGAAGATAACAACCCATCTAAAATCAATAAACAACCAAAAGCACCAGAAAATCAAACTGCATGGAACTCCAACAACCAAGGAATTAAAGATAAAATCAACCAGAACAACCCAGACCGGTAAGGCAGCTGACCACACCGGATGACTCAGAAAAACCATGGCAACTCAACAGCCTCGGGGGCAGGCTGCACAGGAGGGGCTGACTTAAGGGGAAACTGAGATTCAGAGGTGACTGTGGACTATAGCTGGGCTTGCCTCAGTGGTAGATACTCCCAGTCTCACACAAGATTCATTGAAAAGTGCGCTAGAGACGAGCTGCATTGTTCCCTCTCTGGCCCCTCCCCCACAGGCAGTGCAGCAAAAAGGGTTGCCCCACCCTGGTGAATACCTGAGGCCTCGCCCCTTTACAATCTATCAGTTGTGCTGAGACAAAGAAATATGGCCCAAATGAAAGAACAGAGCAAAGCCTCAGAAAGAGAACTAATCGAGGAGGAGATCACCAGCCTATCTGATGGAGAATTTAGAGCCCTGGTAAGCAAAATGCTCACAGAGTTGATTCAGCTTCGTTGAAAAATGAAAAAACTAAGGATACCCAAAGTGAAATAAAGCAGAATGTTCAGGGAACCAACAGTGACAGGAAGGAAACTAGGACTCAAAGCAACGATTTGGAACAAAAGGAAGAAATAAACATCCAACTGGGCCTATACAAGAATGAAGAAACAGGAATTCAAAAAAAAAAAAAAATGAAGAGAGGCTTAGGAACCTTCAGGACAACTTTGAACATTCCAATATCCAAAGCAGGGGTGCCAGAAGAAGAAGAACAAGAACAAGAAATGGAAAACTTATTTGAACAAATAATGAGGGAAAACTTCCCCAATCTTCCAAAGGAAATAGACTTCCAGGAAGTCCAGGAAACCCAGAGAGTCCCAGAGAAGTTGCACCCAAAGAAGAACACATCAAGGCACATCATCATTAAGTTACCCAAGAGTAAAGATAAAAAGAATCTTAAAAGCAGCAAGAGAAAAGGGGACAGTTACCTACAAAGGAGTGCCCTAATATTAGGCTATCTGCTCATTTCTCAAAAGAAACCTTGCAGGCAAGAAGGGCCTGGAAAGAAGTATTCCAAGTCATGGAAGGCAAGGACCTACATCCAAGATTACTCTATCCAACAAAGCTATCATTTAGAATGGAAGGACAGATAAAGTGCTTCCCAGATAAGGTCAAGTTAAAGGAGTTTATCGTCACCCAGCCCTTATTATATGAAATGTTAAAGGGACTTATCTAAGGAGAAGAAGATGAACAAAAATATGAACAGTAAAATGACAACAAACTCACAACTATCAACAAATGAACCTAAAAGAAAAGAAAAACAATGAAAACAAACACTAAGCAAACAACCAGAACAGGAACAGAATCAGAGAAATGGACATCACATGGAGGGATTTCAGTGGGGAGGGGGAAGGGAGGAATGGGGGGGAAGGTACAGGAAAAAGAAGCATAGTTAGTAGGCGCAAAATAGGGAGAGATAAAAGAAAAGGTATAGGAAACAGAGGACTCAAAGAACTTATATGTACAAGCCAGGGACATGAACTAAGGTAGGAGGAGAATGCTGGAGGGTTGGGGGGGCAGGGCAGAAGTGGGGATGAAGGGGGGGAATTGAGAAAACTGTAATAGCATAATCAATTAAAAATACTTAAAAAATAAACTCATTTAGTAATCTTAAAAAAATTGATTTGAGAGTATCAAATTATCTCATTAGGTCTGAAAGCATCTGTCAGGTAGAGATTATTTGTATTGACTAGATGAAGTTAAAAGCTTATGTTCCAGTTTGGTTTAACTTACTCTTCCAATTTAAGAACTAGAGCTTTGAGTGTGCTCTTTATGTACCCTAATAGATGCTCTGTGAGTTTTCATCATATCAGAACTCTCCATCAAGTGTCCATCACTATAATAACCATTATTGGGCACAGCCACAAAAGTCTTTGTTAATAACACCTATAGTACCTCTCTCCAATCTAGAAATTTTCCTTTATCTCTTTACTTTTGCAACCTTTGCAATCATTCCCTTTCTTGAGGTACTACTCCCCAGGGAAAGTTTAGAATTTTAGTTTTTTCAGTTTCCCTTTTCAGACTTTTTATATCTCTCTCTGTGCCTTTATTTTAATTTTATTAAAATTAGCTGATGAGTCATAAAGTGTGGAGCAGTTCTTGGGATAATAGTTTAATGGCTTATATTAAATAACCAGTGTAAAAGTTTCTATCCGTTGATACATTTTTAAGGAAGCCCTTTAACTTACTGCATTAATATAAGGTAATTTATTGTTTAATTGCTTGCCTTAGGTGGTCAACTGATGACATAATAGCATCCGCAAATACGAATGTTAATATTCTATTTATTGGTCATTTATGTTGCTGTTTTCACACAATTATATTCATGTCAGTATGTCATTCTCACTGATCTCCTTTTAAGGTATTGTAACTATAATTTCCCAGATACTTGGTACATTGTACTACATCAAGTATAAGTGAATGGTAAATGTTTGAAAGGACAAAATAAGACTATCTAATAATACTTTTCTCCCATCATTAAGTGTATTCTGAAATACCTTGCCCATAGTGTAATGCTTAAAAAAGAAGGTCAATTTTTTAGAATACCTGTGATTCTACCTTGTTGTTACTATCATTCATAGGACTACATCTCTTCACATCTCGGCAAGGTGATACTTGTATTAAAATTAAGCTATCCTCTCTCTGATTGCACTGCTGGAAGATCTATGTTTCTTTGCTCTTCTACATTACTTCAAATTTTGCTAATTTAGTGAAGTAATCCTTTTATCAGAGATCTAATACTGAAGGATGATAAATCACTATTGAAGTTGATCAATAATTGCTCACAGTGAAGTTTTTCACCATTACTAGTGGCAAAATATTCTGGGCCTGACTGGTGTGACTTAGTGGGTTGGGCATCGTTTCGCAATCCAAAGTTTGCCAGCTTGATTCCTGGTCAGGGCACATGCCTGGGTTATGGGCCAGGTCCCCAGTTGTGGGTATGTGGGAGGCAGCCGATTTATGTTTCTTTCACATGTCAATGTTTCTCTCCCTCTCTTTCTCCCTCCTTTCTCCTTTCTCTAAAAATAAATAAAATCTTTTTTGAAATATTCTGTTATTATTAGAATGGTGCAGATGGCAAACAATTACATCAATATAATGTTATTGTTTGGTCTTTATCACTTAGAAAGTTTTTAAATAAAATTTCTACTTTATTTCATGTCTTTCATCCAATGCTATAGCATCCCTCTTGAAATGTAGTGTTTGTTACCTATGGATATACTTACGTAGTGTTCACTGAAACAATAATATATATCTTACATTCATTGGAGTGTAGTTTGAAGAAAATGGAACATATTTGCAAGTAGTTCTTTAGGGATTTATCTGCTTAAGTAAAACTAGGGAATACTTGCTCTGGCCAATAAATTGGCATTTGGAATGAATAAATTAAAAATAGACATTAGGTGATTAGTTTAAGTGAAATTTTGTGACATAAAATTCACAATATATTCTTTGCCTTATATCAATTTGTAAGAATGTCAGTAATATATCAATAGGTACAGTATAAGAGGAAACATTACTTGAAGAGATTACAATAATGACCTCTAAGAAAAAAAATCAGGTCAAAAACAAAGGTTGAGATTGTGATTTAGGGGCAGAAGTATAATAGCAAGGGTAAATAAATACCGGTAACTGGACAAAAATGTCAGGGACCTAAGTATTGATGTGAAAACCAAGGATACTCAATAAATTCAAGCCAGATTTTTGCAGTCTAATTTAGTCCTGGTTATATATTAAATACGTTGAAAGTAAAATATATTTTCATGATACTATATTCTACTGATGCTTAATTATGTAATGCAGCTGTTAGGGACTATGCCTTGGTATGAATGAAACTAAAAATAAGGTCCTTTTAGTGTTTTTTATTAAAAGTTCATTGAATAGTACCCATTTCCACAAAACATACTACTAAAATTGGAATGACAACAGAAGACTATCACAGCCCCTGTGTAAGGTTGATACACACATTCAAGAAATACTCCAGACTTTCGGTGAAGATGGCAGCAGAGGTAAACACAGCTTGCCTCCTTGCATAACACATCAGAACTACAACTAAACTACAGAACAACCATTACTCAGAACCTCCAGAAATTGAGGTGAATGGAAGTCCTACAACTACAGACTAAAAGAAGAAACCCCACCGAGACTGGTAGGAGAGGTGGAGAAGCAAAATGGGTTGGTCCCACACCCCCATGTGGCAGATAAAAATCGGGAAGGATGTCTCTAGAGCGAGGGGTCCCAGCCCCACACTAGATGCCCCCAGCCCTGGGTTCCAGTGCCAAGAAGTTAAGTCTCCATTACTTCTGGCTGTAAAAACCAGTGGGGATGGAGGTTCTAGAAGACAGAAACTTCTAAAGTTTCATGCAGTTCCTCTTAAAGGGCCCATGCATGGACTTACTGCCTCTCAGTTCCAGCAGAGCAGCACTCAAAAGCCAAATGCATACAGGGAGGAGCTGAATTGTCCAAAATGAGGACGAGAGCTGGGGGGCAGCTTTCTCCCAGACAGAAGTTCCAGCAGAGGCCACTGTTCCTTTTCTGAGCCCACTACAAGACCACTCTAATCAAGACAGTCTGGTACTGGCATAAGAACACACATAGATCAGTAGAACAGAATACAGAGCCCAGAAATAAACCCGTGACTCTATGGTCAATTAATATTCAACAAAGGGGTCATGAGCATACAATGGAGTAAAAATAGTCTCTTCAAAAATGGTGTTGGGAAAACTGGACTGGTACATGCAAAAAAGTGTAAGTAGACCACCAATGTACACCATACACCAGAATAAACTCAAAATGGATAAAGGGCTTAAATATAAAACACGATACCATAAAAGTCCTAGCAGAAAACATAGGCAATAAAATTTTAAACATCCTATGTAGCAATATTTTTGATAATATATATCTATATCACAATATATTTTTTTTAATATAGTGCATTCAGTATCAGGAAGCGTGTGTGTGTGTGTGTGTGTGTGTGTGTGTATCTCCTAGGGTAAGGGAAATAAAGGAAAAAATAAACAAATGAGACTGTATCAAATTAAAAAGTTTCTGCATGGCTGAAGAAACCATCATCAAAATGAAAAGGGAACTAACCGTATGGGAGAACATATTTGCCAATGATACATCAGACAAAGGTTTAATCTCCAAAATATACAAAGAACTCATATGACTCAACACTAGGAAGACAACCCAAGTAAAAAATGGGCAAGCGACCTGAACAGCCACTTCTCCAAGGAGGCCTTACAGAAGGCCCATAGACATATGAAAACATGCTCAGCATCACTAGCCACCAGAGAGATGCAAATTAAAACCACAGCGAGATATCACTTCACACCTCTGATAGCCACCTGTCAGAATGGCTATCATTAATAAATCAAACAAGTGCTGGCAATGATGTGGAGAAAAGGGAACTCTAGTACACTGTTGGTAGGAGTGCAGACTGGTGCAGCCATTGTGGAAAAGTGGAATTTCCTTCAAAATATTAAACATGGAACTGCCTTATGACCCAGCAATTCCACTGCTGGGAATATATTGTAAGACTCCTGAATCACCAAGTCAAAAGAACTTAAGCACCCCAACGTCTATAGTAGCACTGTTTATAATAGCTAAGTATTGGAAACAGCCCAAATGCCCATCAGTAGATAAGTGTATTAGAAAACCATGGTACATTTATGTAACGGAATACTATACAGCAAAAAGAAAGAAGTAAGTGCTACCATTTGAGACAGCATGGATGGGACTGCAGATTATGGTAAGTGAAATTAGCCAGTTGGTAAAAGACAAATGCCATATTACTTGACTTATAACTGGCATATAATCCACAGAATAAACCAACAAGAAAAATAGAAACAGACTTGTAAACATGGAACAGACTGACAGCTGAAGGAGGGAAGGAGGAAATAGTGGAAGGAAGTGGAAGGCACTAGTGAAGGAACATGTATGAATGACTCATGGACATAAACAATGGAGAGGGGATTGACTATGGGTAAGAGGTGGGCTGGGTGGAAGGTGGCAAAAGTGAAAAAACTGGGAGAACTGTAATAGAGTAAACAATGCAAAATTTAAAAATAAAAATAGACAAAGAACAGAACAAAACTCCAGAAAAAGAACTAAACAAAATGGAGATAAGCAATCTACTGGATGTAGATTTCAAAACACTGGTTATAAGAATGGTCAATGCACTTAATGAGAACCTCAACAGCATAAAAAAGATCCAGTCAGAAATGAAGGATAAACTAGTTGAAATAAACTATTCGGGGCATGAACAATTGAGTGGATGAAGCCAAGAATCAATCAATGATTTGGAACAAAGGGAAGCAAATAACAACCAGTGACAACAAAAAGAAAAAAGAATTCATAAAAATAAGATTAATGTAAGGAGCTTCTGGGACAACTTCAAGTGTACCAACATTCACATCACAGGGTGCCAGAAAGAGAAGAGAAAAAGCAAGAAATTGAAAACATGTTTGAAAAACTAATGACAGAAAACTTCCCTAACTTGAGGAAGGAAATAGACCTGCGAGTCCAGGAAGCACAGAGAATCCCAAACAAGATGAACCCAAAGAGGCCTACATCAAGACATCATAATTAAAATGCAAAAGGTTAAAAACAGAATCTGAAAAGCAGCAAGAGAATAGCAGTTAGTTACCTACAGGGGAGTTTCCCATGAGATTGTCAGATGATTTCTCAAAAGAAACTTTTCAGGTCAGAAGGGAATGGCAAGAAATATTCAAAGTGATGAAAAGCAAGGACCTACAACCAAGATTGTTCCACCCAGCACAACGATCATTTAGAATCAAAGGACGGATTAAGAGCTTTCCAGACAAGAAAAAGCTAAAGGAGTTCATCACCACCAAACCAGTATTAATATGAAATGTTAAAGGGTCTTCTTTAAGAAGAAAATAAAAAAAACATGAATAGTAAAATGTCTGTAAATATATATGTATCAGCAGTTGAATCTAAAACATAATAAATGAACAAGCAGAACAGAAACAGAATCATAGATACAGAGAATGTTTTGATGGTTGCCAGTTGGTAGGGGGTCAGGGGGTTGGACAAAAAAAGTAAAGGAATTAAGAAGTACAGTTTGGTTGTTACAGAAATGTCATGGTTATATAAAGTATAGCATAGGGAATATAATAGCCAAAGATCAATATGTTTTATGTATGAACCATGTACATAGACAGTGGTATTAGATTGCCTGAGGTATGGGGTATGTTGGGTGGAAGGGGGCAAATGCATAAAAATTGGGACAACTATAATAGCATAAATAATAAAATATAATTTAAATTTAAAAAAATAACAGTACTCACACCCTCCCCAAGCACTCCATATTTTTAAGCTAATGTCTTTGATTCATTTACTAGCAGGCTCTTTGCCTGCTTCAAAGCAAATTGATGGAGTCCATTTAATACATTTCCTCCTTAGCCTGTTAGCATTGACAGAATTACCACCATGATCACTTCAGCACAGTCCAGACCTTGTCACCTGATTTGGAAAATGTCCTTGCAAAAGCCAATTGCTGCAATGATATGCAGATATAGTCTTTGTTCATTGTTTGTGCATGGTTGCACATAATCATAGGCACAGACACCATAGCTGCAGTTTATGACACTTGGCCTCAGGAAATAGGGAAATCTATTGGAGACCAGAGACCATGATGGAGCTTTATGATTGGTCTCTGATTTTCTCATATTAACTTGGCCTTTTGGCAGATGGCACAAGTGTGGAATGTTGAGTTGGTAAAAAATGAGAATAATATTCCAAAGCAAAGAGACCTATGAACTATATTTGGATTCACTTAAGTAAATATATTGTGTCTGCTAGTAGCCCCAATCAAAGTTGGTAGCTCCATCTTTATTGTGCTGGACTAAACTGAAAAATCTACTATATTGACATTTTGGATTATTTTTCTTTCTCTTTGGACACAAACTACCTGTTCTGTGCAAGGAAATAGAGTGATAGTTTCCACTGAGAGACCTGTAGCTGACTAAGTTCTACTTTGCTTATAATAACAGTATAGGGTTGGTATGCAAGACTCTCCTATTTGCCTTTGTCAAGAAAGACCATTAAATTTATCAGTAGAGTGCAGACAAGTTTTAATGTGTCTGAACAATGGACAGGTACCACTGGAATGAATAGTACTTGACTAGATGCCTCAATAAAGATTGGCTTCATTCCATAACATAAATAAGGTAGCTGTTCATTTTTGACAAAGAGAGAAAATGTGAAGCAAGTGTTTTCTAAAACTTCATCCACCCTCACCCATAGTAGTGGGAAGACTTGAAAGAAAACAATGGAAGTATTTTAAACCATGGAAAGGCTTATGAAGGCATTACATTATCGCAGAAAGAAACAAAAAGGAAAAGCCACTTGATAAACTTCAGGGAGAGAAATCCTCATTTCTGGTGGTTTAAGGAAATATCTTGCCTTCAGGTCTGTAAAGAATTGAGTCAAGTAAGCTGGAAGACACTTTGCCTTTTTTGTAGATGTTCTTAATTTAATTAAAATGTTTAATCTAGATATTTTTCAACTCTTCATAAATTTATCTAGCTGGGCCCTGGATGATGTACTCTTTTGTCTCTTCTTTCTCCTTAGATAATCAGCAGCCAGGAAATAACTATTTTACAAATCAACCAAGTCCAGGATGGTATTAGCTTCATTCGGGAAAGAAAGTTACTTTCAGTGAAGCCCCCAAGCTTTTGAAAGAAAAAGAGAGGAGAGAGTTAGTTTTGATCCTGACTTTAAGTTGAAAAATATAGCCCTTTTATACTTTTTCTTAAGTGAACCCATCAATCAAGAAAGGAACACTGTGTGGTTGGCATCATTTGTGTGATTCCAGGTAATAAATGGATTTTATTCCTAAAGTATGTGGGACATGGGTCTCATTTGTAAAGGGGAATTACAAAGGACTGTGCATCTCAGTCTTTGGATATCATCAATAATAAGTTTGCTTATAAACTTTTACTTGTAGAAGGTTGATCTTTCAGGACATTTTCTCTTTATGTTCTATGGGAACTAAAGTTTCTTGCTTAGCAGGAATTGGAATAACATTTCAAGAACCTTTTCATATTTTCCATCCCTTATAGTAGCATGTCTTCGTTGCTAAGCTAGTCTTTTCATTGATCTCATTGGTTAAATTTCCATGGAGGCAATCAGATGCATAATTAACCTTCTGTTTTCATTGTCTTGTTGAAATGTATACACTCTTGGTCCTTAAATGTAGATACAATTGCCAACCTTAAAAACTTAGGGTTGTCTCTCTCTCTCTCTCTACTTAAAAGAGACTACTTTGTAACCATTTTACAAAGAAAGTACATCTTTTTCTCATTAAAATTTATAATGTAATAATCTAAGGCTAATTATTTATTAAACTGCATTTCATTACTGCCTCTTAGGTTTGTTTACCAGTTTTGATTCTGCTATTCACACTAGATTCTTTTAATCTACCTTAATAGAATCCTTCTTCACATTTACTGATAACCAAAATTTACACTGGTATGGACATTACTGACTTAGATCTTAATTGTTTGTCATTATTTTTTAAAATCCATTATTAGCACAGACCCTTTCTAAGCCCATCCATGGACCTGATATTAGGGGACTCTTGTCTTAAATAATTCATTAAATCTCTGAAGTGTATTTTTATAGCACCTTTAATCACACTATGAATTTAACAGTGAAAATGAATTGCATCCCCTACTAAAGGAATTTGAATTTTCTTACATGCTAGTTATGAAAACTTGATTTTCCATCCTGAAGTTGTTAAGGTCTCTCTGAATCACTGAAAAGGATAAGTTAAAACTATTTTCTCATGGTCAGCTTGTAAAGGTCAGTGAAGGACAGCACTTTGAAAGAAATGGATAATACACATCTTTCCAGAGCAAGTGTATATTACAGCTGTCCCCTTGGACTCACTCCAGCAACAGCTCAGTAACTCTTAGGGGAAGAGAATTTTAGAGGCTCTAACTGGGGTCCAGAAAAATTGTAGTAAAAGACACTAGCTTCCCATGAATATCCACTGCAATGAAATTTAAGATTGTGCTTTTTATCCCTCCCATCCAATTATTCTCTCAATACTTTTGATTGTCTTTTACAAGGCATCTTCATCCACTTCTTTTTTGCTGTCACTAGTACTACTTCTCTTTGTTCAGCAGGCCCTTGTTACATTTTCCCTGAGATAATTTCAACAATTTGGTTTCCTACTTACTCCTCTATCCTCTAGAACTATGGTGACATCAGACAAGACCCTATCTTGGAAAAGTTCACAGTCTAGCAGGAAGCTAAACATGGATGTGGATAATTTTAATAAGAATATATTAAGGTATAATCACAGAAATACATGTAAGAGGCTGGATAACATTTTAAAAGGGAATAATTAAATCTGGAAATATTTAAAGTAACTTTTAAGGAGAGTAATCAAACCATAGAATTATTAATCCAGACTATAATCATGCTATTTCTACAGCAAGTTTAAAAGCAAGTTTTGTTCTCTCATTCTAAATCATACTAAACTAAAGATTCATTTGGTAATTTTGAAAAAAAGAAATCTTATTTTCTAGTTAATGAGCAAGAAAGAGATAAAACTGAGCCACAAAACTACATGTTAAAGTTTTCTTGTTGAACTGTCTTAGAATGAGGATGGAAATATTTTGTCAAAATATATCTAAAAATACATATTTATAAATGTGTCAGTTAAATCAGATGTAAGTATTTGTGAAACCTTTGGTCATTCAACAAACATTTATGAAGCTTCTATATTTATAGACCGTAGATACCTAGAAAATACAGCCTGCTTATTTTAGCAATTTGTGGCTGTTTGAGATGATTAAGGTACTAGTGGAGTCAATATAGATATCCCCTAAATTTGCAAGTGTACAGTACAACATAACTTTATCATTTTAATGATTTTCTGGTGCACATATAATATTGATATTTAAGTACAGGTAACTGTTATAAACATAATGTAGTTTGGAAATTGAAACCTGAATTTAAATTATCTGAAATATATTCTGTGTATATTTTTTATTGAATTTATTGGGGTAACATTGATTAATAAGATTACATAAATTTTAAGTGTACAATTCTATATATTACATATGTGAGGTCTACTCAGAAAAAGTCCAGCTATTGTTAATATAACAAGAACAGTTTGCACAACATTGATGTAACCTGATAGTGGACTGGAAGGCACATGCCTGAACAATGATGACTTTACTGATCTAGTCAGTGGGGGCAGTAGGTGCCAGTCGGTGAGCATGTGTACTGTGTACTGTGTCTGTCGCATTCAAAATGACTGAGCGAATAGAGCAGCAAATCTGCATCAAATTTTGCCTTAACCTTGAACATTCCTCCACGGAAACTATTTGGATAATTCAGAAGGATGCAGCTATGGGCAACTGGTCATTGGCAACTTATCACAACACACCAGCTCATGCATCACGTCTCATGTAGCACTTTCAGGTGAATCATCAAATCACCTGGGTTACTCTGCCCCCATTACAGCCCAGATTTAGCACCCTGTGACCTCTGTGTTTTCCAAAAACTAAAATCACCTTTGAAAGGGAAAAGATTTCAGACCATCGATGAGATTCAGGAAAACACAATGGGGCAGCTGATGGCAATTGAGAGAACTGTGTGAGGTCCCAAAGTACCTACTTTGAAGAGGATTGAAGCATCATTGTCCTATGTACAATGTTTCCTGTATCTTCTATCTTCTTCAATAAATGTCTCTATTTTTCATATTATGTGTCTGGATACTTTCTGGACAGATCTCATATATTCCATTAGCATGTGTTTATCTTATTGTGTGCTCACCACCCAAAGTCTAGTCTTTAGTCACTGTATATTTGACCCTATTTTCCCCCTTCAATCACTTTATGTTTGTTTTAAAGTAATCAAGTCAACAGAGGTCTCTGTAGTTGTTAGGCTGTATTTATAGACACATAATCCAAGTCATAGTTTTCTGTACTCTGCCTTGGCGATACTGACTCTAGAGTATTGTACTAGATTTTGATTGCGGCATTTTGAGATGAATATTAACAAAGGAACACATCCAGTGATGACAAAGATGATGATAAACTATCTCACTTTATGATAAAAGTAATTTGGGGGGTAAAGAGACCTAGGAAAAATTCTTATCACTGTCAAGTATGTGAAAAAAATACAGAAGTCAGACAGAACTGATGAAATGAAGTTTAGGAATGACAACCTTTAGGAATAACTTTATGAGTACTCCACAAAAATTTTTTTATATTAGGTAATGAACTTTCAACAATGAAAAATATCTAATAAGTGACTTCTGAGAGACTTTCCTATTTCAAGATTTTTAACTTCACTGGCTAAAATTAATGTTTGTTTTTCCTCCAAATGACTTAGATTGCATGTGTAAGAATATAGTTGTAAAGGTAAGGTTGAGGATAACTTATTAGGCATTATGCACTAAGAAAATTTTCCCATTTATATCAGATCCTTCTAATATCTTATCAGAGATCTGCAAACCTTTTTGTTAATAGGCCAGGCAGTAAATACTTTAGGCTTTGCAAGCCAAGTGGTCTCTGTAGCACCTGCTCAACTCTTGCTATAATGCGAAGGCATCAGTGATAATAGGGAAACACACATTATTGTCTGTGTCCCAATTGAATTTTATTTACAAAAGCCTGGATTTTCACTGTGGACCATAGTTTGACAGACTTTGCCTTAAATGATGAAATCTAGAAATACCCTTCTAAGTAAAGAAAGGCTTTCAATTTAAGAGTCGAAAGACAAATTCTCAAAATGTCATTGTCTTCTTGGACTGAAAGAGTGCATATCAAATGTTCAAAACTTAAATTGCCCAATGTATTAAGAAACCTTCCCCATAAAAATCGAATGACAGTGGAGAGTTTGAGACAATTTTCTGCTGTTCATTTCTGCTCTTATTTTGTACTTCAAGGTACCTTTACTCCTGCTAAGCAAAACCATCTTACTCCACTTGGATTGCTGATGCACAACCAACCCTTACCAAGAAATAAATGCAGGTTCAGACTTTCTAAGAACCAAAGACTTTCAGTACCTCCTGCCCAAACAGTAATTTTTATAGTAATTTTAATATCCCAACAAGGATGTAAAAAAAAATAATCTCTGATCAGCAAAGTATCTGTTACATATTTTGTGCTTCCAAGCCCATACAGGAGAGGTTTTCATATCATCATTTGGTCTGTTGGCCTCTTGTTTATAAAATTACAAAATGGTAGTCGAGTGTTGTTGCTGAATGGAAATGAATAATAGAAAGGAGGCTACTATCATCTGGCAGGCTGGCCACAGCTGAGCATGACCATTGGCTGCTGGAAAACATAGCGATGGGAGCATTTTTAAAAAGCACCATCTCCAACCTGGGGTTGTTGGTTTTAGGGCCAAAAATATCCTCAGACTCTTCAATAATACCAAAGAGCTTTGCTATATTGTGTTTTAGTATAGTGCAGTAGTGAGTTTTATAATGAGGACTCCTCAAAAAAAGGGTAAATTATGAATTATATATACTCTTTTAAGAAAACAAGATTGCCGCATTAAAATAACTTATCAGTAGTATATAAAAATTTAGGATAAGCAAAACCAGTATTTCTTAAGAGTGCTGAATAGTTGGCATTTGTCAGCAAGTGGACATTTAGTCCTGGCATTCTGAACTCAAAAGCTCAATAGAGTGCTCTTGACTCTTAAAGTATTTTATTTTTAGCAGATACATATTTGTGACTTCAAACCTCCAAAATGCAGGTTTGTTTTTAAATATTTTATAGTGATTTTTAATTTTCAAATAAGTTCTTTCCTTTTAGATTATGCAGTTAAGTTTGGATAATTCCACTTTCTTTATTAACATTTAAGTATTTATAGCATAAAGGCCCTTTTACTTTAAATGTTATATGCTCTGACGTATTATCTTTAGGGATTTTTCTCCAAATTCAGGGAATTAAGATGATATTTTTACAACTTGGTTAATGTTCATTTGGTTATATCCTATATTTGAAAAGCAAAGTTTTAAAGAAATCTGAACTGAAAGAGTTTCATGCCATTTCTTTGCTCAAAATACTTTTTAGAGACTTGCTTTTACTTAGGATGTACTATGAAAAATTCAAACTTCTTACTATGAACTCTGCCCACCCTTGTGGCCCTGCTACCTCTGTCCGACCCCACCTTCCTGGTCACACTCTTTGCCTTTTCCCGTGTACTTCAGACTCCAGCAATAAAAAACAATTTGTATTACTGGTAACAGGCTACGTTCTTTCATGGTCTAGACTTTGCACACATACTCATGACAATCTAAAACACCCTCCTCATCTAGCTTTCCCATGTTCAAGCCATCCCTTCTTTGCAAAATCCCTACTAATCTACAATGTTCTTCTTAAATTTTACCTCCATGATGCCTTCCCTAACCATCTTAGGCACTTGCAGATTTCTTGTGACTTTTCCAAAGTTCATGTTTTGTCTTATAACAGTTTTCCACCGTTAAAGTTGTTCCTTTGTTTTGTCTTTCCCCAATAAACTGAGTCCTTCAGCCAAAGGGAAGACATCTATCTTATTTACCTTTGTTTTCATAGCATATTTAGCCTAAAACCTAGCACAAGCAGATACTTGTCCAAAAACATGGGGTTGAGGGGTGGGGCACATACAGCAAGGGATTCCTCACACCTAAGCTATAGATAGCTGACCATTTAAATGGGAATATTAGGAGTATGGGGAACTAGAAGCAGCTGCAAAAGTACCAGCTTCTGAGCCACCCACTACTGGTCCACACTCATCAGTGATCCTTACGTCACCAGTGTTTCTTCAAGTTTCAGCTCTTCAAGTTCGCACAGCTTTGTAAAGCTCCCTATTTATAGGTATACATTACAGGTTTATTAATAGTAATATTTAACATTTACTGGGTGCTTACTGGGCAAATCTTTTGCTTATGTGTTTTTCATATATCATCTTGTCTAATACAACAATGTAACAAAGTATATACCATTATCCCAATTTAACAAATGGCCGGGGATGGGGGAAGATGAGGTTCAGTGAGATTTAACTACTCAAGGACACACAACTACTAATTGAGGCAGCAAGAAATTGAATCCAATGTAACTTTAGAGCCCATTCAAGTCTTACTTACCACCAGCGAGTGTTACCTGGCCATAACTGAAGCCCAAATAGCAGCATACACTTTGAAATCACCTAAACATAATTTCAAAGTACATTTTCTAGTGGTGAATAATTTCACTTCTCTGACCTTAAGTTTTCTCACATGTAAAATGGCAATATTTGCCCTAAAAGGATCATTGCCTTACTGAGTACATTATGTATACTAAATAGTAAATGTTAACTCCATTTGCCATTTCTACACTTCTGTTCATATGAGCTCTGAGGTAGTGGTTTGTACAGAGTAAGGCCTGGTGTAAGAAGACAGATAAGCATCCTTTCTCTTCTGTTTAGTAAGTACTACCATAATGTCAACCAGTGCCTGCCTTCAAGAATCTCCAGTGTTTTATGGCTATGGTCACGTTTTTTCTCCTATGAGAAGAGTGTATCATGAGTATTTCACAGTTACTAATTGCCCATAAATATATGGTAGTATAATAAAGATTGGAATCAATGTTAAATCTACTGTACTAGACTTTTGCTAATTCTCAGGTAACATATGAGACTCCACAGGTTGTTGCTTATTCTTCAAAATAATTGCTCCCTTAATTCCGTAACATAGGCCTGTTAGCACCATTCAACAAAGAAAACTATAAACACAGCTGCTGTTTTGGTGTGGCTTGTGGTTTTGTTTTGTTTTTATTTGAACTTTTTTATTCAGACAGATCATCATTTAAAAGTATTCATTTGGCATTTTCCCTTGCATTCTTCAGATTTTTTTCTATGTTTTAAAAACTTAGCCAAAGTCACTTCTAAAATTATACCCACAGATTAATCCATCTGGTTTTTTTACTAGTCAATGAATTTTTTTTGAAAAATACAGGAAAACTATATTTTAAATCGTATAACTTCAGTGGGTCACTTATAAACTTGAAGAAAATATTCTTAACTGTTAAAAACACATACAGTGTATGGATTATGTGTTGTAGGATTGTGTACCTGAAACCTGTATAATATTGTTAACCAGTGTCACCCCAATAAATTCAATAAAAAGGAAGAACTAATAATAATAATTTTATATTCTCAATTGTCTTCCAATTTCTATATTTCCAGAGGTAGGGGTGAGGGTTTGAAATTTCTGTTTCTATTCCTCATGTCTTTTATATGTTAAATCTCTGAAGCATACCTTAAACACTTGTTTGCAACTAAGAATTGACACACCAGAAATGGCTGCTCAGAGTAGACCCTGTCACTCTCTAGGCCACACTGGCTGTGAGGTGACAGATGGATTGTAGGGAGCAAAGCTAGTTGCAGGGAGACCAGTTAGGCCTTTGCCGTAGTCCAGACAGGAAACAGTAGTAGACCCAAGGTACTAAACGTGATAGTGAAGGAGTGCAGACAGATTCAGGAGATAGAATTAACAGAATTTGTTGATGTATTAGATGTTAATGGGTATGACATAGAGAGTCAGGGGTGTATCATGCTGCTCACCTCTTATTGGGTTTACTCAGTTCCCACTTGTCCTTAAAAAATTCAGTTTATATGTTACCTCCTGTGGAAGCCTGCCCACTCCAACTTTCATTGAGTTGGGTGACAGCTATGAGCTTTTATAGCATCTGGCACTTTTCCATGAGAGCATTTTTTCTGTTTTGTTGTTCCTGTCAGTTTAATTATCCCACACCCAATATACACATAATCTTCACACTCAACTTTGTCTTATGAGGGCAAGGGCCGTGTGTCTACTCTTCATCATATTCCCAGCACCTAACATGGCTCTGGGGACAGCACCAATACATTTTTAGTGAATAAACAAAGTGTCATTTATAGCTATTGTCCACAGTGCCTGGTAAGAGGATCAGGTATAGTAAGTTATCGGAGCCTTTGGGTTTGTGTAGCTTAATATTTATTTCTTTTTTGTTTTTTTAATGTCTCTCGCTTTGCCTTTTTTATACCTTTACAGTTTAGCTTACTGAATAAAAGAAAAAATAAATTAAACAACAAGAAATAAATTTGTGCTGACAATACCTTCTGAAAAAAACTCTCAAGATTGTTGACATCAAAATTGAGGGCTTCAAATCATAGTAATTAATGTTTCTAAAAAATATTACAAGTGCTTAATACAGTTGTTTGGAACATTGTACTGACCGAGTCAATGGATTTCCTTTATATGCAGATCATTTCAATCAGAAATATTAGGACTAGGTTATTTGGTAAAATAGATAGGTCATTGTAAATTTATCTTAAGGCAAATGCATTACTGAAACTATATTATAGTAACTATATACCTAACTTACACTTTAAAAGCAGTATGGTCCAAGATACCACTTAGATAATAATCAGTACACAAAAGGAGATTACAAAGATGGATTTAAGGAAAAAAAAAGACTAAGCCATGTAATTTCTCATTACCACAGGGTGGAGGTAGGGGAGAAAAAGGAAAAGACTGGACTTCTCCAGGCTTTACTTTACTCATCTTTAAAACAAGAGCAGTTGACCCATGATTAAAGATCTTTTCCAGCACAGATTCTGCTCAGTAAAATAGAAGTGAAGGATAGAGGCAATATGCAATGGAAATTTTAGTTTCAGTTACAGCTTAAGATTCGTCCTTCCCATAGCCTAAGCTTTTTCTTATAAGACCCAAATGTTAAAAATTCATTCAAATAAAAAATTTTTTATTAAATGTTCTTATTAAATATAATTAAATACAAGTGATTTTTCTAATTTCTGCTTCATAGTCAGTTCTTTCAGCCTAATTTGGAGCAACTCCATCAAAATATTTAAGATGAATTATTATTACTTATCCTAATTAATTTGAAGTATGGAAAATGAGTTTTTTACAATTAATAATGCTATAAATCTATTATACTATAGTTGTTTCTCTTTTAACATATGTGTTCCATTCTTTGGTTTAGATTTCTGCTTTGGGACAGCAACACATCTAATTCCTTAAAGTAGTTTTATATGTAAAACTTGTAAAGGATCAGAACAATGCCTCCAAGACCATCATCAGGTGAACTGTGGGGCATCCACTTGATGCCCCCAAGAATCCTAGTAGAATGTTTACTACCAAATGGAATGATAGTGACTTTAGAATGCCTCCGTGAGGCTACGTTAATAACTATAAAGCATGAACTATTTAAAGAAGCAAGAAAATACCCTCTCCATCAACTTCTCCAAGATGAATCGTCTTACATTTTTGTAAGTGTCACCCAAGAAGCAGAAAGAGAAGAATTTTTTGATGAAACAAGACGACTTTGTGATCTTCGGCTCTTTCAACCCTTTTTAAAAGTAATTGAGCCTGTTGGCAACCGTGAAGAGAAGATTCTCAATCGAGAAATTGGTATGATATAATTTTTAACTAAATGTCCTTGTCATGCTATTCTAAACACAAATAACTGAAACTTTATGTTCTCATTACTGAAATATTTCTGTTTGAACAAGTTAATTACTTTTGTGCTCTTAAATAAATAGATTATGAAGTAAAAATTATTACAAGTCTAAAATATTTTTTGACTATTGGACTAAGGAACTATTTTTTAACACCTTGGTATTTTTCTGTAAAGTTTTAAGAAGTATCATTTGTATGGTTGACTTAGATTTGTTATATCCCAGTTTTAATTATTCTTTAAAAAATAATTGATTTGGCTATTTGCTGCCTGATATGGATGTTTGTTGCATTTGTTCCAAATTACTAAGTATATGTTTTATTAAAAATATTTGAGTCCTTGTCAACTCTTATTATATGTATTCACAAAAAAAAATTTTAAGCCCAGGGAAACTTCTTTACCCTACTGTGATCTTCCAAATACACCAAGTTTTCTATTTATAGGAAACACATTTATACTATGTATTTAATAGAATATTATATTCTTTATATAATTTTTAAGGCTTTGCTATCGGCATGCCAGTGTGTGAATTTGATATGGTTAAAGATCCAGAAGTACAAGACTTCCGAAGAAATATTCTGAATGTTTGTAAAGAAGCTGTGGATCTTAGGGATCTTAATTCACCTCATAGTAGAGCAATGTATGTCTATCCTCCAAACGTAGAATCTTCACCAGAACTGCCAAAGCACATCTACAATAAATTAGATAAAGGTAAGAAAATTTGCAGACAACCATAATTGGTTACTGTAGTGAAGACTTATATCTGTGCCTATATTTTTAAACTCTTTTTTATCCCAGTTAGATGACAAGCTTCTTGAAGTAAGATACTGCTTCTACGGACAAGTTATGCTTGAGTGCAAAGTACACGCAATAAATATTTTATTAATTAAATGAATTGTGTGCATATGTTGCTGTTCCCATGGTGAATTGTTTATCTTAGAATAAAACCAAAGAATTTCAAGTTTAAAATTCACTGCTGTAGCATTACAGCTGATTATCTTCTTACAAGTGAAAACAAGTATAAATAGAAACATTTTGTGAAATTTTAGAAAAACTTATATTTTTTAAGCCCAGGGAACCAAAGAAAAATACATTTCTTAGTGTTAAGTGCAGTAATTAAATCTGATCATAATGAGGTTGACTTTTGACACTTTAATATATCAATTTCTAGAATTAAGTGCACTCGAAAGTATATAAACTATAATGTTTTTGAAATGAACTTATATCCAATAAATATATTTTTCAAGATAGCAAAGTGAAGATTTTAATTTGAAGTTATAGAATAGGTTAACTCACATACTATATTATATTTAAAGTTCTGTTAGAATATGTTGGTATCTTATTACTATTTCACCCATATTATTCAAAGTAGTTTAATGCAATATAACATAACATCTTTATTTGAAAACCTTTTCTACTTTTAAAAACGGAACACTCTTTTCATTTTCTCCAACATTCTTTATGAAAAAGTCCTAACATATTAGATAGGTAGAAGAATTATACTGTGAATACTCAGACCATTTTGAAGGTTTTCATTTTTCTATTTCTCTTGTCCCCTGACTTAATTGACCTTAGAAGGAAAAAAATAAGAAAATCCATCTTATTTGCCCTCCTCCCCCATCTTTTTTTCTCATTCTGATTGAGCACCTTTCTTTAAATCTCCATAATTATTTCCCATAGTTACCAAAACTCCTCCACTTTTGAACCTTTGGTTTACCATTATGAGACACTCTTCACAGAGGTTGTATCCATGAAGTATGCCATGCAGTTTAGAATGGAATTATCTTGGTCTCAGGTACTTATGAACCAGAGTCACAGTTTTGCATGTTTGCCAAAAAACATGAGATTTGGGCATGGTCAGGCAGCTTTATTAGATTTGAAGATTTGCCTGTATTTAGTTAGTTTGATTTCAAGTCATTTATGATTGTAGTTAGAATAATTTTAGTTGATACTTTTAAAAGTCTGTCTCTTGATAAATGAAGTCTATGTGGTCATTGCATCTAAAAATGTTTTCTTGTTATAGGGCAAATAATAGTGGTGATTTGGGTAATAGTTTCTCCAAATAATGACAAGCAGAAGTATACTCTGAAAATCAACCACGACTGTGTGCCAGAACAAGTAATTGCTGAAGCAATCAGGAAAAAAACTCGAAGTATGTTGCTATCATCTGAACAACTAAAACTCTGTGTTTTAGAATATCAGGGCAAATACATTTTGAAAGTGTGTGGATGTGATGAATACTTCTTAGAAAAATATCCTCTGAGTCAATATAAGGTGAGTAACAAGTTTAAAAACATTAATTTTAAATTTAAAAAATAATCACATTGTCTTTAGAGCATGCTTTTTGAAAAATATTATTATTAAAGAACATTCATAAGTTTATATTCTTTAAAAGGCTTTATTTATTTACTTTTAGAGAGGGGAAGGGAGGGAGAAGAAAAGAGAGAGAACATCGATTGGTTGCCTCTTGCACACCCCCACCTGGTGCCCTGGCCTGAAACCCAGGCATGTGCCCTGACTGGGGATCAAACTGATGATCTTTTGGTTTACAATCCAGCACTCAATCCACTGAGCCACACCAGCTATGGCCATAAGTTTATATTTTTATGCGATAAATTATTTAATTTGAGAAATTGATGATAAATTTAATTTGAAAGAACAGATGCTATTCTTCTTTTAAATTTTATGTAATTAATATTTATGTATTTGACATATGTGTGGATAAGCTGATTAATATTTTTGTAGTTATAACAATAGTTTTATCATTCAGATAAAAACATTTGGTTTGATGACTTTAATTGTGCTATGAGGTAAGATACATGTTTCAGGTATTCTGCATGCAAAAAAAAATGCATCATGTGCATTTCTAGATAGCTCCAGTTCTATAGTGGAAATATTTTCATTAGCCAGTAGGAATTGTAAATAATATGAAATTTGCACAGAGTTTTTATGTGTCTTTTTATTTTAAAGGGGTTTATTGTATTCCTTCAAATATGCAGTGTAAAGAATAACATATATGTGCCCCTTGTCACAAAAGACAAGCAAACATATTAACATGTGGCAGTTACACTAACACTGAAATGTGGAGTATTTCATAATTTTTATCTCCTCCCAGACAATGACACCAGCAGTAATTAAACATTTCAAAAAAATTTTAATGATTTACTGTTAAATAATATATACTATTACTATTACTATACATTAAAAAAAATACGTATAAGGAACTTCTGGACAAGATGGAAACACAGGTAGATATACTTTGCCTACTCGCACAACCAAAAGGAGGACAACGACAAATAAAAAAAAAAAAGCCAAAACTGCAAAAAAAATCAAACTGTTTGGAAGTCTGACAACCAAAGAGCTAAAGAACAAACATTCATTCAGACTGGTAGGAGGGGCAGAGAGGACATGGGCAATCCTACATTTGTGTAGGGATAAACCAGGAGGAACAACTGGAGTGTGAGATAGTCCAGGGTTCCAGTATAGAGAAAGAAAGCCTCAAAACCTCTGGCTGTAAAAACCTGTGAGGGTTGCAGTGGCAGGAGAAACTCCCATATTCACAGAAGAGTTCATTGGAGAGACCTACAGGGTCCCAGAGGGTACACAAATCCACTCACCCAGTAATCAGCACCAAAAGGACCCAGTTGGCTTGTGGGTAACAGGAGAAGAGACTGAAAGCTGGCCAGGAGCTGAGCAAGTGGAATTGTCCTCTCTCAGAGCCCTCCGCTACATACAGTGCCACAACATAGTGACATGGGTTGCCCCACCCTGGAGAATATCTAAGCTTCTGCCCCTTACTACATAACAGGTGCTCCAAGACAAAGAAATATGGCCCAAATGAAAGAACAGATCAAAGCTCCAGAAAAAAAATACAACTAAGCAATGAAGAGATAGCTAACCTATCCGATGCAGAGTTCAAAACACTGGTCATCAGGATGCTCACAGAAATGGTTGAGTATGGTCACAAGATAAAGGAAAAAGTGAAGTCAATGAAAAGTGAAATAAAGGAAAATATACAGGGAACCAACAGTGAAAGAAAGGAAACCAGGATTCAGATCAATGATTTAGAGCAAAAGAAAGAAACATTCAACCAGAACACAATGAAGAAACAAGAAGTCAAAAAAAATGAGGAGAGGCTTAGGAACCTCTGGGACAACTTTAAATGTTCCAACAACTGAATCATAGGGGTGCCAGAAGGAGAAGAGGAAGACCAAGAAATGGAAAATTTATTTGAACAAATAATGAGGGAATACTTCTCCAGTCTGGCAAAGGAAATAGACTTTCAGGATGTCCAGGAAGCTCAGAAATTCCCAAAGAAGTTGCACCCAAGGGAGCATACACCAAGGCACATCATAATTATATTACCCAACACTAAAGATAAGGAGAGAATCTTAAAAGCAGCAAGAGAAAAGGAGACAGTTACTTACAAAGCCATTCCCATAAGACTGGCAGCTGATTTCTCAAAAGTAACCTTGAAGGCAAGAAGGGCCTGGAAAGAAGTATTCCAAGTCATGAAAGGCAGGGACCTATATACAAGATTACTCTATCCAGCAAAACTATCTATTAGAATGGAAGGGCAGATACAATACATCCCAGATAAGGTCAAGGTGAAGGAGTCCATCATCACCAAGCCCTTATATGAAATGTTAAAGGGACTTATCTAAGAGAAGGAAGATCAAAAATATGAACAGTAAAATGACAACAAAGTCACAACTATCAACAACTGAACCTAAAAAAAAAAAACAAAAGCAAACAACTAGAACAGGAACAGAATCACAGAAATGGAGATCATATGGAGGGTTATCATCAGGGAGGGGAATGGGGGAGCATGGGGGGTAAAGGTACAGGGAATAAGAAGCATAAATGTACAAAATAGCAAGGGGAGGTTAAGAATAGTGTAGGAAAAGGACAAGCCAAAGAACTTACATGTGCAACCCATGGACATGAACTAAGGGGGGAATGCTGGTCGGAGGGGAGTACAGGGCTGAGAGGAATAAATGGGAGAAAAAATGGGACAACTGTAATAGTATAATCAATAAAATATAAATACATACATACCTATAAGAAGCAACCATACTTGTACCAAGCATATGTCAAATACTAATGTGTATTACCAAGCAAGACATAATTCTGGCCTTCATGTTGCTTCCAGTGTGGTAGACATATGGATAAGAAAATAGGCTATTATAATATGTACACAGTAACATTTATATTAGAAATTTCTATCCTAAGTACCACTTCATGGTTCAAACCAATGTGTTTTAATATATTTTTTAAATATATTCTCTGTTTTTATCAGTCTCCTCTCTGTGGTTTTTTTGTTTTGTTTTAATTTTTAACAAATGTTTCTCAAGAAATATTGCAACACAAGAACAAGAGGACACCAACCCTCGTTTTGTCATGGAAATGATGCACCGTATTTTCGGACTATAAGACTCACCCCCCTCCCCAATTTCGGAGGAATAATGGTTGTTAATGCTGCTGTTGAGTTCTGTTTACATTTACATTGGTCAAATATCATGTTATTTATGTTATTAAACATTTTACCACATTTTTTGCTTCAAAATTTTTTCCTATTTTTCTCTTCTAAAACCTAGGTGTATCTTATGGTCTGAAAAATATGGTAATAAAATGATAGAAGCTCACTAAATGATGTTGCTTTTCCTTTAATAGTGCAGTGTTTTCATAATGAGTATCCTATGATTCTTGTTTTTATTTTGTTTTTTTTTCTTGATAGTTAAAGGTAAAATTATAGTATCAAAAGCTGACTTTTTTATACAATTTATATTTTAATAGGTGCTTGCTTGATCCTGCACAGTAACCTAACTCCCAAATGTTAGTATTTTAAATATTAAATATAGCATCTGCCAAGAAATACAGCCTACAATTTTTTATTTTTTATCACCTTTGCATATTAGTGTGTAAATTCTCTCATAATAGTCTTACATGTTGCTTTTAAAATAAAAAACCTTGTTGAAAAACAGCTTCTCAATCTTTTACAGTATATAAGAAGCTGTATAATGCTTGGGAGGATGCCCAATTTGATGCTGATGGCTAAGGAAAGCCTTTACTCACAACTACCAATGGACTCTTTTACAATGCCATCTTATTCCAGACGCATCTCCACTGCTACACCATATATGAATGGAGAAACTTCTACAAAATCCCTCTGGGTTATAAATAGTGCACTCAGAATAAAAATTCTTTGTGCAACCTATGTAAATGTAAATATTCGAGACATTGACAAGGTAAAGCCATTTATTTGGTGCTTATTATTTCATATAAATTACTTCACATAAACTTTTTATTGACCTAAATAATTAACTGTTGACCTGCAGTATGTTTTCAGATGGCTGGAAAACTGCCCATCCACCTCAGCTATTACACAGCTTATTGTCCTTTTTCTGTAATTCTAATATCATCAATTCCAATATTACAATAGTTCTAAGTGTTCATAATCCTAAGTATTTAAAACCAGAAGTTCTACAGAATTTATTTTGTAGCAAAACCTGACCCAACCTGAAGAAATGTTTTTTATTATCTTTATTTATTCCACTACTATAAATATTCTTGTTTTGTTGCAAAAATATTAATATATTTATCGTATTCTGACTTCTAATAGTATTAAGTAGTGTTTAGTATATGTACCTATTTTCTAAAATATTAAAAGCTCTGAATCTCATACTTGTCCTAAAGTTGAGCCTATATTGATTTTTATTAGTCTGATACTTCCCTGAAAACAGCAACAAATCTTGATGGAAAATCTGCATCAGTATAACTTATTATATACTTAAGAAAAAAAGAACCGAAAAGCTACATCTGAACAGAAACTTCTAATGGATTCTCTTATTCATATCAGTTACACTATTTTGGTATTGTTTAATGTTGGTTCTATCTAATATATACAGTGTAGGGCAAAAGTAGGTTTACAGTTGTATGTGAAACACAGCTTATTCTTGTGTTGTTATTTATTAATTATTATATTATTTTCCATACAACCAACTGGAAACCTAATTTTGCCCACACTGTATGTGGCATGTGTGTACGTATTTTATATATATGTATGTTTGTATATATTTATCTCCACATACTTCTTTCTTTCTTTTATTTTTTTTAATTTCTTTTTGTTTTAGATCTATGTTCGAACAGGTATCTACCATGGAGGAGAACCCTTGTGTGATAATGTGAACACTCAAAGAGTACCCTGTTCCAATCCCAGGTAAGGAAGTGTATGGATTTCTATCTTTAAAAGTCATATTAGTATTTAGCAATGTAATTAATAAAAGTAGTACAGTTTATATCATTAGTTTTATACGTTATATAAATTGCCAGGCATTTACATATAGAACATAAGGACTTTCTGTCAAATCACAGGATCATTATTGATTCTCTGTAAAATTTTATCTGTACGGTTTTTCTGATTCTCTCTTCCCACTGTATCTAGGAGAGAATAAACTATGGTTACAGTTTTGCCCCACATTTGATTCATAAACCTAGCATTTTGTTCTATTCTTATCTCCATTATCATTTACACCAAGAAAAACTGAGAGCTGACAAACAGTTCCAGAGCCAGACTGCTCTGAGGCTGTTTTCTGCACATTATTCCCAAGAGTTCCTAAATACGACATTCAAATACATCAATTTCTTAGGAAGAGGGAGAGTTCTTGGAAACATTTTAAGTTATTACCACCTAGATATAATGATGAAATAAGAGAAAGTATAATCCAACAGCTTGCCATTCTGCCATTTCTTTCCCTCTCTGTAGAATCCTTTGAGATCAGAGTGTACCCCTAAATATTATAGTAATATTTTAAGAGAACTCAAATAAGTATTAAAGATTAAAGATGGATTTTGTGGAGTACAGTCAAGCTAACTAGTAAATCATCCAGAAGTAAATTTCATAATGAATTTAGACTGAATTCTAGGAGAGTCAAAGAAAGTTTTGATCTTATACTTAAGTTGCTAGGGATGGCCACCATTCTAGAGTTTAGGTCAAGTTCAAAGAGATGGCAACCTTCTCTACCTGGAGGAAGGGAAATAGTTCCTCCCTCTACTTGAACCATTAGGTCAGGAAGTATGTCATTCAAGTTAGAACTTATGCTGTGGCAACAAACAACCCCAAGATCTTTTAAAATTTTTGTTAGAACAACAAAACTTGATTACCTTTATTTCCCACTCATGCTGCCTGACTGTCACAGGTTGAGGATGTGGTTGTGCAAGGAACAGCAAAACAGTACTTGAGAAAGAATAGCCAAAAATTTTCCAAATTTGATGAAAACTATCAAACCAACAATCTAGAAAGTTCAACAAGCTCCAAGCAAAAACCCCAAAGTAGTATTGGGTAGATTTATTCTAGTTGTTTAAAAACCAAAAAGTAAACTAACTTTGTAAAAGTAAAAGGTAAATTTACTTAATGATATAAGTTAAATGTCAAAATTTTATGTAATTAAAAGAAGCTATTTAAGAAGCACTTATATTTGGTTATCTTTTCTTAAAGAATTCTCGAGCCTAAAAGGTAAAATCTCTATGGTAGTAGTATGAATATTTAAGTAAATTTTTTAACTTTTCTGTATTTACCCAAAAAAATTAGAGATAAAAGAAAATGAAGTTATCAGAAAAGATTTTAAAAATTCGTACTGATATTGATTGTTCCAAATCTGTACTTCCCATATGCTAAATTACTTCATGATTTCTTCATAAATGTTACCAGTTATCTCCCAAACTCAGAAACAATTTGAACTATGTATAAGGCCATTGCCTAATAATAAAGAATTTAACTGGTGTGTGTGTGTATACTTGAGAAGAAGAAACATGCTTTTTTCACATAGTATTATAAACAACTACATACAAAGGTTATAGCTCTCTTAGAAAATATGGAGAATATTTCCCATTAACTCTGAGCAAGTCTAAAGATTTAGAAGTACTTAAAAATAACCCAAGTACAGTTACTCTGGACTTGTCAAATCCCACAGTATTTCTTCTCCCTTCTTGTTGCTAAGTTCTGCCATTTTAAATGTCTTCTAATATTTAAGTGGAATATATATGTATACACACACACACACACACACACACATACACACACATATTTAACTTCATTCATAATCAAGCAAAGAGACTAGAATAGAGAACTTATTTTACTGAAAAACTTTTATGCCTTAGTTTGGCTAATTAAAAATAGAATTTTTATACTATCTTGTTAATTCTTATTTTATTTATAATCAAAAATAGAATGGGATTTTGAAGAAATCATTTGAAAAGTTTTCAAAATCAATATCTAGCACTTGAGCTTTTGCCATGTGCTTATTACTCTTCCAATTGATTTACTTCTGTTACCTCATTTAATCTTCACAACAACTTTATGAAAGTAGGTACTGTTTCTCACATTTCCAAGACGAGAACACAAAGGGCCGCACATGTAATAAAATAGTACAAACAAGATTCTACTCTAGGTAATGTGACTTCTGAGTTCATACTTTTAACCACTGCTATAATCTTTTTAAAAAAGGTAACAACTTTTTTTTAAAAAGTTGACTCTTTACAGATATGTTTACTATATATTCGATTATATGAATATATCCCAATTTACCCATTTTACTATTACACATTAAGATTGCTGTTTTGGGATATTGTAAATAATCTGTTAACAGTCTATGCACAAATGCACGTGTTTCTTTGATTTTATACCAAGAAGTGGAGATGAGTCATAGGTCACTTTTAGTAGATTATGCTTTCCATATTGGTTGTATAAATTATACCTCCACTAGCAGTATGTGAGATTTCCTGTTACTACACATTCTAACCACCCCTTGGTGTCATCAGTCTTTAATAGTTTTAGCCAATCTCTTGTATAATGATAGCTCCATGACATTTTATTTTGCATTTTGTGGATGAAAAATGATTTGACTACTTTTCCATGTTTATTGGCCATTTGAATATGATCTTGTGAAATGTCTTCCATTCAATCACAGTCCTATTTGTTTTAGTTATGTATCTTTTGAAGGGTTGTAGGAGTCATTTCTATACTCTGGATAAACCCTTTTTTTGGTAAATTCTTTTTTTTTTAATTTTACATAGGTGGAATGAATGGCTGAATTATGATATATACATTCCTGATCTTCCTCGTGCTGCTCGACTTTGCCTTTCCATTTGTTCTGTTAAAGGTCGAAAGGGTGCTAAAGAGGTAAAGTCTGTTAGAAGAAACAATTCACAATTCACCTTTAGAAACTCCAAATTATACTGCTTACTGAATTTTTATTAGAAATGGATATTATTTTTATCTAAAATAAATAAAATATTTAAAAATTTTAAATAAATGTATCATAGAATAATGCTTTGAGAGAGCTTCCAGAATTTATTTATGATGAGTATGTCCTTAGATCAGATAGATAGAATTTTTGAACATGCAAAGTGACTACATACAAATACCTGTTAAGTGACTAAATGCATATATCTGTCTTGCTTCCTTTGGTTCATATTTCCTAATAACAATTAGAGAAAAGACATGTGATTTTAAGTGGGAGAAAAGAAAGCAACTTACTTACACTTGGACAAAAATAATATAGTTTATTATAGACATAATTATGAAGATAGTTGTTGAATTCTGCTTCCTGGGGAAGAAAAGTGTTTTTGAAAGTTAATAATTTAATCCACAGAGTAGTGAATATTTTTTCTGTTTTTTTGTTTTAAGGAACACTGTCCATTGGCGTGGGGAAATATAAACTTGTTTGATTACACAGATACTCTAGTATCTGGAAAAATGGCTTTGAATCTTTGGCCAGTACCTCATGGACTAGAAGATTTGCTGAATCCTATTGGTGTTACTGGATCAAATCCAAATAAAGTAAGCTTTTTATTATTATAAATTAGAATTTTTTCCTTTTTTATGACAGTCAAACACAGTATATATAATAACTTCTACTCCATCTCTTAGGAAACTCCATGCTTAGAGTTGGAGTTTGACTGGTTCAGCAGTGTGGTCAAGTTTCCAGATATGTCAGTGATTGAAGAGCATGCCAATTGGTCTGTGTCCCGAGAAGCAGGATTTAGTTATTCCCATGCAGGACTGGTAAGGAAAATCACTTCAGTTTTTTTAAGTATTAATCATAATCAATGGATTTGGGTACACACTCTTTGTATGGAAAAGGCTTCGTGTGTTTTTAGTTACACTGGCATAGCTAGCATAGGCTCTAGGAATAATGCAATATAATAAAATTCTCTATGTGCTAATATTTTTACTGCAGCTCTGCCTCTTAGTTTTTCACAGCTCTAGCTTGCCTTCATTTACAAACATTCATTGAATGCCAACTCTATGTATGTGTATATATTGTGTGATATGTAGCAGGTAATAAAGGTGTGACCTAAAGAGACCTCCATTTAGTATGCAGTCTAATGGTAAAAATAGACATTAAACACGTAAAAGAAAAATATAAGATTATAGATCATGGTAAATGCCATGAAGGAAAAAACGATAGTACAGTAAGAATGACTGACTGAGGAATGGGAGACAAAGGCTAATATTGGATTCAGAAAAGGTTTCTCAGAAATAGTAATCTTGAAATTGAACCAAAGTATAAATGTACTGTTAGGTAAGCTTGGAAGTAGAGGAAATTGCTTCACCATCGTAGCCCAGATTCCCTAGAAAAGAGTGTATATATATAGAATTTAAATTTTGATCTACTTGTCTGATCTTGGCCATAACATTTGAACCATAGTATAACTGGGTTTAAAGACCATTAACTCTTTTTTCTCAAGGACAAAGGTGTCAGTGCTAAGAAAAGGAGATATTTTTGGGTTTTGTTATCTGTTTTTCTAATATTCAAATTTATTACTTTTTCTTTGGCCTGGTTATAAGTTATAAATAGACCAACCAGTGAATATGGGGCCAAGAGGTACTGACATATGCCTACCGTGTTTTATACATTCCCGGGTACAATAACAGCAGCACCAGGGGCAGCCGGCAGTCCAGCACTTAGTACTTTCAATGAGGAGTTCACTAGTACCTTTTGTAAACTCAATAATAATATAACCTTTACCCTTCCTGTCTATGCACTTTCAAAGATACATAAAAGGTATTCTAAGTAGAAATAAATGTAAAATTACTGAGTTTAGTCAGATACTAAAGTACAGTTAACTTTTTGGATATTAAGAAGAGATTTTCTTGAAAAATTAAGCCATTTTTCTGTAAGTTTAATTTCTTGATAACAATCGCTAACATCTGTCAAGTGCTTACTGTGTACCAAATGCCATACCAATCACTTTTCACATATCCCATTTAATTTTAAAAGCCATCTCTCGGAAGGTAGGTACTATTATAATTCTTATTTCGCTAGTGAGGAAACAGGCTTAAAGAATCTAAATAACCTACCTAATGTTACTGTTTAATAAATATTGAGCATCTTACTCAACCATTCCATTATAACTGAACAGGAATTCCTTAATTTTTAAATTGGGGTTGAAATACTTATAAGCATTCCCATGACATTTTCCTGTCCAATTAGTTATAGCTATAACTGGAAGGAAAAAGGTGATGTAAAATTTTAAAATTCCCTGGCTCCATTGTTCTGATTGGTATCTGTAAATGTAAAAATAGAAATGTTTATAAATAACATGGCAAATTTCTATTTGTAAATAGGAATTTACAAATAGAATGGCAAAGAAGATGACCATTCTGACAATATTATGAGGAATCAAAGTTTTCAAAAATACTTCATTTTGACTTATAGGTATAGGAAGAACCAGAAGCAATGATAAGCTAGAATTTCTTAGATAATGTATTTGAAATCCAGACTCAGTATTTACAACAAGAATGTCAAACTCACTTTCACCAGGGGTCACATCAGCCTTGCAGTTGCCTTGAAAGGGCAAAATGTAATTCAACTCCTTAACAGTTAAGGAGTAGTTACGTTTATACAGTCCTAAAATTATGTCAGCCCTTTGAAGGCAACCACAAGGCTGATGTGGCCCCCAGTGAAAATGAGTTTGACACCCCTGATTTATAAGATGGTCATGTTCCAGGCTCATGCATGACAGTTGATGAGCAAGCAGTTAGTTGCGTTCAAAGGATATTGCTTATTTTGGATTGTAACCCTGGTTTTACTATGTTTAAATTCTTATCAAGGTGTCATATAATTGTTTTTAATTATCACTCTATTCTCTAAGTTATTCTATATTAAATATATAAACAAATAAAAATAAGTAAATGATATAAAAGAATTAAGAGGTCATGGACCCAGACAGTAAATGGTAATGACTACTTTTCCTGGTAAATTGAGGGTTAAACATTTATTATCTCTCACCTGAACTCTTTCTGTAGCCTCCTGACTGGTCTCCCTCCTTCTACAGAGCGCCCAGCACAATATTTATTGAATGTAAATCAAATCACAACTCATTGTTTAAATGACTTCCACTAAAAATAAAATCTAAACCTTTTACCCTGACCTACACATTTTACATGCTTTAAACAGGGATCTTATCACTCTGCTCCCTCATCTACTGGGCTTCAGGCTCACTGGCCTTCCCACAAACTCATCCTCCCTGTAAGACACTTGCATTTTTCCTTCCATCTGCAGTTTTTCCAGATCTTTTTGTGGATGGTTCTTCCTTGCCATTTGGATCACAAATTATTGCATTCTCAGAGGCTGTTTGTGAACACCTAGTCTGAAGTAGTCACTCAGACATTTTCTGTTAGATTAGCCATAGTATTTAAGTCAGCTCTCCAGTATTTTTCTTACATGTTTATTAAATTTTCCATTGTAGTGGACACTGGGTTAGTACAGGTTCTTTTACAGTTTTATGGCTCCCAAAAGTAAGAACAAGACAAAGCACACAATAAATGTTCTAATAAATATTTGTTTAATGAATGTGTGCCAGTAATATTTCTTGATGCTGTTAGATAAATTAACAATGTTTAAATGTATAAAAACCTGGAAGTATGGATTTTTGCTTTCATTTTTAGCCATTTGGAATATGTGTAACCCTTTCTAAGGTATATATAATTGTTCCTTATAATACATTAATATGAGTTCATAATTATTCATTATATAGTTAATGTAGCTATGTTTAAAGGGAATAAGTGTATTGCTTGGAATCTTGGAATTATACCAAAAGTTATATTTTCTTTTTAGTTTCCAAGCATGCAATGTACATGGTTTTAATGGAGGTATTTCTTCTTCTTTTTTCTCTTATTTATTTTTACTTTTTTTAAATTTGAATGTCTTAACTGACTATACGGATGTATTCAGGCAAAGATTATGAAAGAATTTACATTTTAATTTTATTTTACTATCTTTTATTTTTTAATATATTTTATTGATTATGCTATTACAGTTGCCCCATTTTTTTCCTCCCCTTTATTCCCCTCTACCCTGCATCCCCTCCCACCAGTATTCTTCCACCTTAGTTCATGTCCCTGGGCCATGCATATAAGTTCTTTGGCTTTTCCATTTCCTGTATGATTCTTAACCTCTCCCTGTCTACTTTGTACCTACCGTTTACGCTTCTTATTCCCTATACCTTTTCCCCCATTATCCCCTGACCCCCCTCCCCACTGATCACCTTCCATATGGTCTCCATTTCTGTGATTTTGTTCCTGTTCTAGTTGTTTGCTTAGTTTATGATTTTTTTTGTTTTTTTAGGTTCAGTTGTTGATAGTTGTGACTTTGTTGTCATTTTACTGTTCATATTTTTGTTCATCTCCTTCTTCTAAGTCCCTTTAACATTTCATATAATAAGGGCTTGGTGATGATGGACTCCTTCAACTTGACCTTATCTGGGATGTACTCTATCTGCCCTTCCATTCTAATAGATAGTTTTGCTGGATAGAGTAATCTTGGATGTAGGTCCTTGTCTTTCATGACTTGGAATACTTCTCTCCAGCCCCTTCTTGCCTTCAAGGCTACTTTTGAGAAATCAGCTGCTAGTCTTACGGGAATGGCTTTGTAGATAGATCTTTCCTTTTCTCTTGCTGCTTTTAAGATTCTCTTTTTATCTTTAATATTGGGTAACTTAATGATGATATGCCTTGGTGTGTTCTTTGGCTGGAACTTCTCTGGGACTCTCTGGGCTTCCGGGACTTCCTGAAAGTCTATTTTCTTTGCCAGACTGTAGAAGTTCTCCTTCATTATTTGTTCAAGTAAGTTTTCCATTTCTTGGTCTTCCTCTTCTCCTTCTGGCATCCACGTGATTCAGTTGTTGGAACATTTAAAGTTGTCCCAGAGGTTCCTAAGTCTCTCCTCATTTTTTTGAATTCTTGTTTCTTCATTGTGTTCTGGTTGAATGTTTATTTCTTCCTGCTGCTCTAAATCATTGACTTGAGTCCCGTTTTCTTCCTTTCACTGTTGGTTCCCTGTATATTTTCCTTTATTTCACTCTGCATGGTTTTCACTTCTTCCTCTATTTTGCAACCATACTCAACCATTTCTGTGAGCATCCTGATGACCAGTGTTTTGAACTCTTCATCGGATAGGTTGGTGCTCTCTTTACCACTTAGTTGTATTTTTTCTGGAGCTTTGATCTATTCTTTCATTTGGTTCATGGTTTTTCCTCTCATTGCTCCTGTTTTGTAGTAGGTAGCAGAGCCTGTGGTATTCTCCAGGGTGGGGCAACCCAAGTCTCTGTGTTGTGGTGCTATATATGGTGGAGTGGTCCAAGAGGGAACAATGCCGCTTACTCGACTCTCAGCTGGCTTTCAGTCACTTCCCCTGCTACCCACCAGTAAATTGGGTCCTTTAGTCCTGGGTGAGTGGGCTTGTATATGTTCTAGGACCCTGTGGGTCTCTCCAATGATTTCTACAGCCAGGAGTTCTAAGGCTTTATTTCCCCGAGCTGGAACCCTGGATTGCATGGTCTGTCCTGCTCCCCAGTTGTTCCTCCCGGTTATCTGCTTACAAATGTGGGACCACCCGGTCTGCCAGCCACTACCTTGCTGCAAGTGTTCTCCACTTTGGCTGCCTGTCTCCACCCCTCCTACCAGTCTGAATGAATGCTGCTTCTTTAACTCCTTGGTAGTCAGACTTCCATATAGTTTGATTTTTCTGGCAGTTTTGGTATTTTTTTATTTTTAAATTTTTTATTGTCCTTCTTTTGGCTGTGTGAGGTAGATATACTTATGCCTCCATCTTGGCCAGAAGTTCTATTTTATGTTTTCATATTACAAAAACATTAGCTGGTTAGTTAGAATACTATGAAGGGTCCTCATCAGCAAAAGAGGGAAATCATTCACTACTACCCCTAGTATTCCAATCATCTTAGCCCTGACTAACTTTGGCAGTTGCTGTTCTACGGTTGGTGGTAATGTTAACCAAATCAGTTATGGGATTTGTTCCATAAATACTGTCTTGTTTTTTCTCTATCCCTAAAATAAAATCTTGAAATAGGAATAGTAAACTGTTTCATAACAGTTAATAAGCAACATAAAGTTTATTGACAGTTTTCTTTTTGTGTGTAGATCACTCATGAATGAATCCTGGGTGAAAAAATCAGCAAAGAAAATCATATAAAATATTACTGTATTTTACAGAGTACCAGACTAGCCAGAGACAATGAATTAAGGGAAAATGATAAAGAACAGCTCAGAGCAATTTGTACCCGAGATCCTCTATCTGAAATCACTGAGCAAGAGAAAGATTTTCTATGGAGCCACAGGTAAGTGTTAAGATGAAGAGTCTCTGTTTCTTTCTTATGTTACAGAAGAAAAGAAAGCATTGACTTTGGCTGGTCTTGCCCTTTTTTCTACCATACCTATTAAAGTTAAATAAAGTATAATTTACATGACTTTGTATTATGAACAATATTTTTTTAAAGCTGGAGATATAGATTAATATTTCTACAAAATCATTCCACATTGGTACTAACTTTGCACCTTGAAGTCTTTTTGTTAAATTCTAGGTAGATAAGACTTTTTTTTAGGACTTGGTTTTCATTTTTGTTTTTTAATAAAATTCAAGATCCAAAAAAACAGCCTGTTATTTTAGATCAATTTAGTTGGTCTAGATATTTCATTCTTTAGGAGTTCCCTCCATTTTCCTTTTTCTTTTACACTTCCTCAAACTAATAGTGTAATGTCTTATTTTTATTTATGAAGAGACTATCCAACTATGTGGCAAGTTTTGTTTAAATAAAGCAATTGTACTGCATTTCTACAGCAAGTTCATCAACACATAAATTCTTTCCAGTGACCACGGTAGAAATAGTGACTCTTCTTGTGGTTCACGTTGCCTAGTGAGTGAAGAAAAGAAGCTACAAAAAGAGTGTTATAAAATAAATTCATGATTTTTCCTAAGTACCTATCTTCCATTTGGATTTTTCTTTTGCCTTCCTTGCCTTTATAACTGTATCTAAGTATGTATGTACATATATGTGCAGCAAAATGGTAAACACTCTTTTCTTTTGATTTTAAGTAAGGCTAGTAATGGTAAATAGTTTTAAAAGTGTTTGGAACTTCTTAAAGATTGCATAGTGAAAATTTAGATATCTAGGTCTTTTGAATAACATGCAAGAATGTCTTTTATTTTGTTTTCTTTTCCACACAGACACTATTGTGTAACTATCCCTGAAATTCTACCCAAATTGCTTCTGTCTGTTAAATGGAATTCTAGAGATGAAGTAGCTCAGGTAAACACATATTTGAGATTACTGGATAACTATTGCACAGAATAGGTATGTTGCTCAAACTGTTTTCTCAGAAAGTCTGCATACATAAGAGATGAAATGGACTGTATTAAATTAATTGATAATGGTAATGTAGTAGAGAAAAATACCATTCACACTACTTCCACTAATAAAATTAATTAGAATTGGACATTTTAAGTACTGAAATCATGGCAGGGGGAGGCCTTTATCTAAACTAATTTTAAAATAAGAAAGTAAGACAATGTCTTAAAAGGTTCATTCACAACTCTCTTTGCTTTATACACAGATGTACTGTTTGGTAAAAGATTGGCCTCCAATCAAACCTGAACAGGCTATGGAGCTTCTGGACTGCAACTACCCAGATCCTATGGTTCGAGGTTTTGCTGTTCGATGCCTAGAAAAATATTTAACAGATGACAAACTTTCTCAGTACCTAATTCAGCTAGTACAGGTAAAATAGCATAAAATAGAAAAATAATGTTGTATTCTAAGTTCATGCAGCTTCCAAAACCTACAGTATTGCTTTATGCTTTAAAAAAGTTTTTTTTTAGTTTTTATTGTGTTTTTTCCTTTACCATTTATCTTACCTGACCTGCCTCCACCACCACCTACCCCAACAATCACCATACTATCGTCCCTATCCATGAGTTCTTTCTCTTTTTATTTCTTTTTTTCTCAATCCCTCCATCCACCCCAATCCCACCGAGCCCCACCTCCAGAGCTATCAGCCTATTTATGAGTCTGTTTATTTTGCTTGTTCGTTCAGTTTTAAAAATCAGTTTTGTTAGCAGTAGTATTTACTTTCTTTCTAAACAAATTGTTTTTAAATCCAACTGTGCAAAAACTGGCCCCGATTTATGCAGAGTTGTTTTTATATTTGTTTGTTTGTTTTTAAACACATAGGTCCTAAAATATGAACAGTATTTGGATAATCTGCTTGTGAGATTTTTACTCAAAAAAGCATTGACTAATCAAAGGATTGGGCACTTTTTCTTTTGGCATTTAAAGTAAGTCAAATTATTTTCCAATTAAGTTTTTTAGATATATATTACTCTCTTAATATATGTGTAAATATACATACTTATATACTATAGTTTTTGTTTATCTAGAAAAGTCTTCCATGCTGAAAGTATATTGTGCCAATGGTGAGTTTCTCCTCAGCCTTTCCTCTTTAACATTAAATAAGTGGTAAAATTCAAAATTGAATTTTCTGCAAGAATGAGAGCTGAAATATTTTTAAAGATTTTATTCTACTTTAAACATAGTTAAATTTGTTGGATTAATGTTGATTAATGGTATATTTGGTTTCACTTTAATGTGTGGATTAAAATACTGCAAAATAAAGGGAAAAGTCTTACCTTGGAATTTAGAAGAATAATGACAAAAAATCTCTGGTTTCTTACTAGAAACAAACTAATTAAGAATTTAAGAGCCCTGGCTGGTGTGGCTCAGTTGGTTGGAGCATCATCCCATAACATAAGCAGAAAGGTAGTGGGTTCAGTTCCCGGCCAGGACACATGTCTAGGTTGCAGTTAGTTAGGTTCCAGTCAGGGCGCACGTACAGGAGGTAACTGGTAGCTGTTTCTCACATCAGTGTTCCTCTCGCTCTCGCACTCCTTCCTTTCCCCTCTCTCTAAAATCAGTAAGCATGCCCTTGGGGGAGGATAAAAAAGGATTTAAAAAAAGAATAGAAAATATTTTATAGAATAAGATATATCTATTACTTAAATTAACATGAGTTTTTAAATGTTAAATTAAAAGTGAAACCTCGAAGCTAGGTTTAAAATAACTTAAATTCGGAGACAATATAGAAAAGGAGTATGTATGCCAGCAGAATCAAATAATACTCACTGAGTTCTTAACTCTTTTCCTGTTCATTTTATTATTTTTGTACCTACTTTCCCTTTTTTCATGTTTATATATCTTGTACTAAGATTAGTTAATAAAAAGTAGTTGAAATAAACCTAGGAGCTAGTTCATTAAATTAACATTTGCAGGAACTACCTGAAACCCTTGATTGTTTTGCTTCTAAATGATAGGTTTTAAATCATTTTATTGTTAGTATGATTATAATATTTATTGAATTAGAAAATTAGTTTTTTACTTTCTTAAGAAAGATATGTATACTCATTTAAGCCCATACATACACACACACACACACACACACACACACACACAGACTCCTTTTTTTAAAAAAAATCTTGCACTGTTCTTCTAGATCTGAGATGCACAATAAAACAGTCAGTCAGAGGTTTGGCCTGCTTTTGGAATCCTATTGTCGTGCGTGTGGGATGTATTTGAAGCACCTGAACAGGCAAGTTGAGGCTATGGAAAAGCTCATCAACTTAACTGACATTCTCAAGCAAGAGAAGAAGGATGAAACACAAAAGGTATGTGACTCTTCAGTTTGTTTTTGAGATTGTTGCAGTGGAAGAGGGTTGAGAGCCTAATATACAGGCGTGGGCAAAAGTAGGCTTACGGTTGTGAGTATGCAAATAGTTGATACTTATTAATTATTGTATTTTTCATTTGTATTATTTCCATACAAACAACTGTAAACCTACTTTTGCTCACCACTGTATATGCAAATCCTGATTGATAGAATCAGGTATATTAGGATTTAGATCCATTTCACTGGTTCTCAGCTGTGTAATGTTAGACACCTTAATCTTTGAGATTCATCTTCCTCATCTGTAAAATGGGAATAATACTTTCCTCATAGGGTTGTTGTGAGAATTAAATTATATGAGATATGCAAAGCATCTGTCACAATCACAAGAACATAGAAAGTGCCCCCAAAAGTTAGTTCTCTTCTTTCTTTTTTTTTTTCATATAACCCTCACTTTTAAAAATAATTTTCCTATTCTGTGTTATGTATTACACTTTTGTAATGACCTTGAAAATGAATGAAAATTAGTTTTTACATTTCTAAGTTTAAAATGGACCCTTAGTCACTCAGTAAATATGTCACACTCTTTGGTCATCTGCAGTAGCTTAGTGTTACTGAGGAATATGAATTGTGAAGATTTTTTATGACCTTTTGCTATTCTTCATCCTTTATTTAATCCACTGTATTTCATAGTAAAAAGTGAAATCACACCTCATCTCTAGTGAAACTGAAAAAAATATATATTAGTTTATTAGTGAGTCCCCAAAGGATGGAGAATGTAAATTAACAATACTGAATTAATTTCTCCAAAATCTTCATTAATGTTGCTTAAAAAAAACTTTAAAAAGAAAGTTACTGTTTTAATCTAAATGACACTGAGTTGATTTTATTAAAGTTGTGGTATATAAGTTTAAATATAGGTTATTAAAAAATAATTGTACTATTCCTGATACTGGAATTGTGAGCAAGATGGGACTAGACTGCTTTGAAAGAATGAAGTATGTTATATTTATATTGTAAACTGAGGTAAGAAAAAGAAACTAGATATTAGTTAAATTTCTAAATGTAGGTATTTTTTCTAAGCTGGAGTTTTTATATAATAGATTGGCTGTGATACCATGGATTAATTAGGAACATGCAGTTCATTACTCGGATTACTATTGGTTTAAATGGGATTATGATAGGGAACTAAAAAAACAGTCGTAGGATTTGTGGAACCTAAAGAAAATAATCATTAAAAAAAAATGAATGAGCAGAACAGAAATGGGCTCATAGATACAGAGAGCATTTTAATGGTTGCCAGATAGGGGGGAGGGCTGGGGGAATGATTGAAAAGGGTGAAGGGATTAAATATACAATTTGGTAGTTACAGAATAGTCATGGGGATGTAAAGTACAGCATAGGGAATATAGTCAGTAATATTGTAACAACTATGCATGGTGTCAAATGGGTACGAGATTTATCAGGGTAATCACTTCATAAGTTTTATAAATGTCTAGTCACTGAGTTGTATATCTGAATGAATGTAATACTGTATGTCAACTGTAATTTTAAAAGAAAAATTTATTTTAAAAATACACAAACTAAAAAAGTTTTTTCTTCTCTGAAACTCAAGTGATAAAAAAATGCAGTCATAGGACTAAAAGCAGTTACTTTGTGTGTTTTGTGTTTTATCATAACAATGATAAAATGTAGGAAGCAGCATACTAACCTTAGGGTTTATAGAGATAGAAAAAGAAACATCTTTACATGATCAAGAACTCCTCCAGCCAGTGACAACTACATTTTCTATTTATCCACTTGTACAGAGTAAAGAGAAGAGAGAGAGAGAGAGAGAGAGAGAGAGAGAGAGAGAGAGAGAGAACCTTATTACTAAAATTCCAGCATGAAAATAAACTTATTGTGAATTCCTAGGTCCTAAACTTTTTTTCCCTACTCACATTTTAAATTTTCAGTAGATAGAGGTTTTCTAAAATAAAATGGCAATTATTGCATGATAACTCAGCAGTCTGGGCTCTGGTTTGAATTGATTAAAAAAGGGATTTTTTTTTCTAACTATATACTAGAACCTGAGTATGATGTAAGGCTCAGTATAACAAACATTTTTACAAGTCCTTTCCCGACAGTTCCTTTTAGCCTCATTTGACCTTTTCTACCCAACAGGAAGAGAGTGAGTATGATGTTCTTTAAAGGCTAGATAGTACATACTTTACATTTGCAGGCCATGCAGACTCTTGTAATTCCTTGACTCTGCTATCCTAGTGTGAAAGCAGCCAACGTCTAAATGAATGGGCATGGCTATATTCAATGCAGTTTGATTTACAAAAACTGGCCACCGACCTGCTGTGGTTGACCACACACTGTCCTAGAGCCAAAACATTGCCTCTGTCATCATGCAGAGTTGTCACAGGAAAGTGCTTGGTGCTGCCACTCTTTGCCTCTCTGCCTGAGCTGTGCTGCTCTGTGTTACAGAAACCCTCCCAACTAGAAATCTACCAGCCCAAGATAGAGATTCAAAAACTGAGGTTCTATTGTACAAGAGAAATTAGCAGTTAGTTTTACTTTTTATGAAATCAGCCTCTAACCATGATTATACTCATCAATCAGGTACAGATGAAGTTTTTAGTTGAGCAAATGCGGCGACCCGATTTCATGGATGCTCTACAGGGCTTTCTGTCTCCTCTAAATCCTGCTCATCAGTTAGGAAATCTCAGGTAAGGTAGTTTATTGGAATTTCTATTGATATATTTAAATAAGTACCCTATTGAGAGAAAAATCTTAATAAAGGCAAAAATACCCATTGTAATTAGAATAATGCTCAGTTACACAGGGTGGGGCAAAAGTAGGGTTACAGTTTTGAATATGAGAGTTTATTCTTGTGTTATTTATTAACTATTATATTCTTCTCCATATGAACTGTAAACCTATTTTTGCCCCACCCTGTATGTGCTTCCCTCTCCCATTCTCCTACTCTGCAAAGTAAGAGTTGTAAAATTTTCTTAAGTTCAGAACTGCATTTATTCAGAATGAGTTTTACTACTTTAATAATAGAGTTTAAAACACTATTGGGCCAGAATTTCTGGTATCATAGGATAAGAAATGGAATGTAATATCTGTAAAACTAATGATGCATCACTATATTTGTTGGAAATTCATAAGCTATTATGTAAGACATTTTTAAGCTTAATATTTATTTTCTATTTATAATCCCTTAGAAATGAGCTCATAAAATTGAATAGAAAGTTTTAAATTTTCATAGCACTTCAGAAAGCTGTATTATATATGTATTTTAAAGTTAATTTGAGGATAAAACAATAACAAAGCAAAGATGCCTAGTAAAGTTTTTAACTATTTTAAAGGCTCGAAGAGTGTCGCATTATGTCTTCTGCAAAAAGGCCACTGTGGTTGAATTGGGAGAACCCAGACATCATGTCAGAGTTACTCTTTCAGAACAATGAGATCATCTTTAAAAATGGGGATGGTAAGGAAGAATATTAATGAACTTATGATGCATAAATTTAGCTATCTTTTTATATACTGGCTATTTATGAACCATGAAGACTATTTACAGAATATGCCTGTGGTAAAATAGATAATATTAAGCAGATGTTAACCTTTAGAGTATGTATATATAATTATTGAAAAGAAGTACTGATACAGAATCAGAAAGCTTAAATCAGTTTCTGACTAACACTTGTTCAGCTGTGAGAGCATCCATTTATTCCATAAATATTTGATGTGCTAGACAGTGGGGGTTGTAAGCATAAACAAAAGAGCTCTTGCCCTCTTAAAGCTTATAGCCTAACAGGGAAAAGAGAGATGTAAAACAAATAATTATAAACATAAAATTACAACCATGGTACGAAGAAAAAGTGTAGTCTGCCAAGAAATCATATAAAAGGAAGTCCTAATTTACTTGGAGAAGAGGCTGAGTGGGGAGCAGTGGGAGGATCACTTACGGGTCTCCATTGGGAAATGACATTTCAGCACTGAATTCTGTTAGCCTGATATTTTCATATGAACATGTTCAAAGTTAAGGATTCAGAAAAATAAGAACTTTAAATATTTTAATTTAAAATGTTTGTAAAATAGCTTATTCTACATCATTATATAGACGAGTTTATGCAGATACTTTAGAAATGGGTTAAAGAATCAAAATATTGCTTCCTTATAGATTATTTTGAAGAGTAAATACAGCTCTATTTATTTATCGTTTGAAAATAATGTGATGACATAATGCCCAAGTTTTCACTTATGGCATTAAGTGGTGATACATATTATTTGAATTTCAGATTTACGGCAAGACATGCTGACACTTCAAATTATTCGCATTATGGAAAATATCTGGCAAAATCAAGGTCTTGATCTTCGGTATGTAACCAGTAAGGCATCATGCGTGTTGTTGAACCCTATCCTGAAAAAGTAAACTATTAATAAATATTAAGTACAAAGCATATAGAGCCATATATCTATAAAGAAATGTATCGGGTAGTAATGAACACTAGTTGATTCCACTATGGTACTTTCCTTTGCTGTCCTCTTCTTTGGCGTAGAATAGCTAAATGAGATTCAGCTAGCTAAGAAGAGTTATCTCCTATAAGCTGGTCAAGACTGCACCTGCCTCCAGAGTGTCACTATTTAGGAACAGGACATAGAAGACACAGAAGGCCCCTGTTTTCTTTCACAAGTTAAGAGTTTAGAAGAAAGGTTTTTTTTATAATATAAATTTTCTAATTTTAAAACCTTCTACATCCTCAAATCTTGAATCAGTTCTGCAGGAAAATTTATGAAAGCAACTAATCTCACAGTTTTTACCATTCTGTTGATTTCTGGCCAGCCTTCCACAGTTAATCAGTATTATCTCCCAAGGCTTCTCTCAGGGGTCGTCATCTAGTGATTTTTGCTTCTAATGGTTTGTCCTTCTCTTACGTTGCAAATCTAGAGTCATTCAGGCAAAGGCCATTCTCCAGAAGCATTCCTGTCTGTAAGTGGGTGTAGGAGACAGGGATCAACTCCAGGTACAGCACAGAGTAGATGAAGGTTTGTTTGTATGCTTCTTATAGATTAAGAATAGCTAGTATATAAAAGTATATCAGTGACAAGTAGTAGAACCCTTTTATTGCAAAGAAGGAAAATGGACATCTAATGTAACCTGCCAAATCACAAAATTGAGTTATCAACTTTAACTCTTAACTCCAAATTCTTTTTGCTTGATCCCTGCTTCTTTCCAAAAACTACTCCTGTTATACAAACCAAGTTTCCTTTTATGGTACAATTTCCTGTATCATAACACATCCAAATGCCACTGCTACTACCACGCCCAGAGAGTAGAATACAAAAGATAATACAGAACTAGAGAGTAAAGGAAAGGATTTAACTATAAAACTCTGGTAATTACAGCATTTAGTTGTAAATCAGTGACTGTGCAAAAAAGCTTCTAAAGTTAAACTTAGGTTATTTATTGGAAAGTAAGCTGGATCGTTGGGAAGTTTTTAAGCCATAATATTTTCTAAATATTTTTCTTGTAACTTAAGTAAATTTAAGTAAAATTTTATCTTAAATAAAATCATAACATTTTTATGTATACTTGGCAAAACTTAATTCAGGTTTATGGTAACTCTGCTTGATTTCTCTCCCCCACCAACAAGCCTGACAGGACTAGGTGACTCTTTAAACTAGGAGCATATTCAACAGTAATAACATGTAAAATAAGGCAGAATGAGCAGGAGTACAACCTTAAGAAATTCCTGTAATTACCAGAGCAGTTAGAAGAAAAGATTACATAGGAGAAATGTTCAAAAGAGTAGGAGGACCCGAGTAAGTGATTCACAGAATCCCAAAGAGAGGAGAGATTCACAAACAACTTACAGTACCAGGTACTTCAGGGGATTTAAGAGCATGAGGACTATGAAAATGCCCTTCAATTTGATGATTCATGGTTAGCTTTAAAAATTGCTAAGTAAGTAAAGTGGTAGGTGGAAAAGTTAGGCTATAAGGAATTAAATCAGAAAATGAAAATAAGTATAGACTGTTTATTTAGAAAGGGCAAAAGAGTGGACAGTAGTTTATGAGAAAAACAAAGCAAGGAAAACCATACTTTAGTACTTATGTGCCAACTTGGGTATCAGTTGCTTTTTTTTTTTCATTTTTCTCTTTAAACCCTCCTATCCCTACCCTTTAGTGCATGTCCTTTTCAATATTCTGTGTACCGAATGAGAAGTACCCATAAAGTACTTCTGCCACATACCACCAAAGTATGGCTGTATCAAGGAAGGCATTTGTGGGTTACTTGAATTTTGAGGTGAACTAGCTACTTTTTTCAGGAATACCATTTTTACTTAAAGAATAACTAATAGACAAGCTGTGGTTATTCAGACATGGGTATTTGGTAGACATTTTCTTGAAAATGAACAATATGAGCCTCTCTCTTTAAGAAGAACAACTTACAGTATTTGTTGTTAATTGTCAAATTTAAGCTTTCCAGCAAATATTAGAATTTTAAAAACTTTGCCCTGGCTGGCGTAGCTCAGTGGATTGAGTGCGGGCTGGGAACCAAAGTGTCCCAGGTTCGATTCCCAGCCAGGGTACATTCCTGGGTTGCAGGCCATAACCCCCAGCAACCTCACATTGATGTTTCTCTCTCTCTCTCTCTCTCTCTCTCTCCCCCTCCCTCCCTCCCCTCTCTAAAAATAAAAAATAAATAAAATCTTTAAAAAAAAAACAAACAACTTTGTATCCGCCAGTAGAAGCCTAACACCGTCCACCAAATTAAAAGACTTTTCTGATGAGATCAGTGGTAATATGGATTTGGCAAAAGTAGGTTTATAGTTGTTGGGATGTACAATACAATAATTTATAATAATAATAATACATGAACAAACTCTGTTTCACATACTCACAACTGTAAACCTATTTTTGCCTACTCCTGTATTGACAGTTGTGATCTTAGTTGGTATAATGAAAAGTATCAACATTTGAAAGACCTCCACAACACAATAATATCTTCCGAAGGACCCATATAAAGACCTACATGGGTAAAAGTTCCATTCACAGGCAAAACAGACAAATGGATTTTAATGTAACAGTATGAAAAGTTTATTGACATGGTTTCAGATTCCATATTGCAACTCGAAAAACTATGTCAAGTATTGCACTAGTATCAAAGAAAAATATCTACAATTATCTGAAAAGGCTATTATAATGTTCCTTTTTCATACTGTATATTCTGTATGAGGCAGATTTCCTTCATATGCTTCCTTCCATTAAAATATTGCATGAGATTGATTAAAGAAGCATACCTGAGAACTCAGCATAGTACTGTTAAGCCACACATTAAAGAAATTTGAAATAATGAAAAGCGGTGTTACTCTTTTAATATAGTTTTTGTGTTATAATAGATGTTATTTATATTATCTTACCATAGTTTATTATTTTTAAATGAATTAATAAATATTTTAATTTTTATTTTCTCCATTTTAATTTCTAGTATCAGTAGATGCCCAGTAGTTTAAAGAGTGTAAAAGAGACCTGAGACCAAAAATTTGAAACTGCTGCCTTCAATTATATTTAGATGTCAATTAAACATCTTTAAATTCATCCACGTTTTTCAGCTTCAAAGGTTTATGAAATTTTAATTGCCACAATAATTTTCTTAATGATTTTCTGATATATAATTAAATGCTTTCTCAATTGAAGGCTATAATAATGATGGCAGGTAATTTTGAGAATTTTTCTAAGAACGTCATACTACAGTAAAAGAAAATTAAAGTTAGATTAAGTGAGTAACATGACAAATTTGCAAATACCAGAATATTCCTGAATTAACCTATTAAAATATTTGCTATTTTAAATTTCCATTATTTGATTGCAAGTGTCTCGATCCTTTTTCAGAATGTTACCTTACGGTTGTCTGTCAATTGGTGACTGTGTGGGACTTATTGAGGTGGTGAGAAATTCTCACACTATCATGCAGATTCAGTGCAAAGGGGGCCTGAAAGGTGCACTGCAGTTCAACAGCCACACACTCCATCAGTGGCTCAAAGACAAGAACAAAGGAGAAATGTGAGCTTATTATTTTTTTGTTCCTATTTAAGTTTTTGTTAGACAAATGTTTTAATGGTTCAGTATGTTTCTGAGTTAGACAAGAGAAAACAACTGCACTTACTTTGGGAAAAAATATGTTCAACCTTTGACATATTTGAGATTATTTATATTTAAATGATCAGAATTGCTTATAATTTAGTGAAATCCTGTACATTCAACTTAGATATCTAAAAGGTGTTTTTCTTATTGCTTGTTTTTATAAGAAAAATTAACATTGCATGTTAAAGTTTTGCTTCTAATTTATTGTTACAATAATTAGGAAAATTTCGTTTTAGTGGCATAAAAGTATTTTTCACTATAATAAGAATTGTGCTTTGATCAGAGAATTCTAGAAATGTCCTTAGAAACATTTGAAAACTTTGGAATCTCAACAGTTCTCATATCTTTGGAAACAATTACTTTTTCCCCCTAAAGTCAGTGATTATTTTCATTGTTTTAATATAGACTTGACCCTCTTTTCCCAGTTTGGACTGGGTCACTCTATATTTCCACAGTACTCATAAAGAGTTTATTTCTTCTTTGTAGATACGATGCAGCCATTGACCTGTTCACACGTTCGTGTGCTGGATATTGTGTGGCGACCTTCATTTTGGGAATCGGAGATCGTCACAATAGTAACATCATGGTTAAAGATGATGGACAAGTAATAGCTTTCTCTTTTTAAAAATTTTGGTGTTCTTAAATTCAGTAATTCAGCATATTGTACTTCTGCATTTATCAAACTATAACTTAATTTCTTATTTTTGAAAGCTGTTTCATATAGATTTTGGACACTTTTTGGATCACAAGAAGAAAAAATTTGGTTATAAACGGGAACGTGTGCCATTTGTTTTGACACAAGATTTCTTAATAGTGATCAGTAAAGGAGCCCAAGAATGCACAAAGACAAGAGAATTCGAGAGGTAAGCTCAAGAAACTAAAAACACAAAATAAGGAATTCTTGCTGCTGTATCAGAAATGATTGATATTTTTCAATCAACTTAAGTAATATATGTTATATTAACATTGTAGCATAAACTATTTTAATATATTTTTATTGTGTGATGTGGTAAAGAAAAATTTTTTTAAATTTATTTAGTCCATTAAAGGAAAGTGATTCTTAAACTTCATAATATATTAAAAGCTTTTATATACTGCTATTTAAATATTTGGACTCCACCTTCTCTATATTGACAAATAATATATAGTGCTTAAGACATTTTTAGTCATACAATTTGAAGAATTCAGTCAACTATAATTACCATGCTTATTCATAATTTTTCTTACCACCTTATATCAGTAGTCTATCTTAAATCGTAAAATAAATTTTATAAAAGGTTTTAAAAGTGCTTTTATCTATAACTCAGTCCTGACCCTAGACTGACCCTTAAATGGATCAATTTATACATTTAGTAAATCCCTACTAAACTCCTAATGTGCCAGGCATTATTGTAGGTTGGTGATAAAGCAGTTAAACAAAGTCCTTATGGACTCATGGAATTTACTTTATCATGTAGGGTGAAGGGATAGGGGAGAGGCATGCTGTTTTTTTATAGTTTTGTTCAAGAAGGCCTCTCTAATGATGTGACATTCCAGCAAAGACCTGAAGGTATTAACGCCATTTGCTTCATACTGACCAAACTGTTCTTATTACTTGTAGGTTTCAGGAGATGTGTTACAAGGCTTATCTAGCTATTCGGCAGCATGCCAATCTCTTCATAAATCTCTTCTCCATGATGCTTGGCTCTGGAATGCCAGAACTGCAGTCTTTTGATGATATTGCATACATTCGAAAGACCCTAGCTTTAGATAAAACTGAGCAAGAGGCTTTGGAATATTTCATGAAACAAATGAATGATGCACATCATGGTGGCTGGACAACAAAAATGGACTGGATCTTCCACACAATTAAGCAGCATGCTTTGAACTGAAATGATAACTAAGAAACTGAAAGCTCAATATTGGATTCTATTCTGCACTGTTAATAACTGTCAACAGGCAAAGACTGATTGCATAGGAATTGCACAATCCATGAACAGCATTAGAATTTACAGCAAGAACAGAAATAAAATACTATATAATTTAAATAATGCAAACGCAAACAGGGTTTGATAGCACTAAACTAGTTCATTTCAAAATTAAGCTTTAGAATAATGCGCAATTTAATGTTATGCCTTAAGTCCAAAAAGGTAAACTTTGAAGATTGTTTGTATCTTTTTTTAAAAAACAAAACAAAAAACGCAAAATGTATAGAAATGATAGAGAAGGAAAAAGAATGTTCTTTTTTTGACTCGCAAATATTCTGTTTTGAAATGTGGACACACAAAGTCTAGTATTGCATTAGGTCCAAGTAAACTGGAGTTTGATGTTAAATTACATTAAGATTGGAAATAATGAAATTTCTTATTTTTCATTGCTGTTCAATTTATAGTTTGAAGTGGGTTTTTTGACTCCTTGTTTAATGAAGAAAAATGCTTGGGGTGGAAGAGACTCTTGAGATTTCACCAGACTTTCCTTTTTTAATAAATCAAACCTTTTGATGATTTGGGGTCTTAATCTGCAAAGTTTTGGAAGCAGTCACAAATGAGACCTGTTATAGGGTGGTTTTTTGGTGGGTTTTTTTTTTTTTCTGGACAGTATTTACAAGAATCTGATTCTTTTTTCCCAGGGAAGTTCTGGGCACCCATAAAGTAAAATAGTCATCATAGAGAAAGAATGAGCAGGAATAGTTCTTGTTCCAGAATTGTACAGTATTCACCTTAGGTTGATTTTTTTCTCTTTTTGCAAATGAATTGAATACATTTTTCATGCATGTTTTCCAGAAAATAGAAGTGAGTATTAATGTTATTAAAAAGATTATTTTTTTTATTAAAGGCTATTTATATTATAGAAACTATCATTAATATATATTCTTTATTTCATGATCTGTCCCATAGTCATGCATTGTTTTGCACCCCAAATTTTTTATTGTTCATATCAGCATGATCAGCTCTTCTCTTGGTCTGTGGGTAAGGCCAGGCACTATCTCATTTATACCAGTACTAGTGAATAACTACTTAAAGAAACAGATTAAAATTTATTCTTTTTCCTTTTCTTTGTTTTTAAATGAATCCCCCATCCTCCATCCTCTTTTATAGTTCAGAATTCCTCAATCATATGAAATCAGTTACCAAAATTAATAAAATTTAGAGTATCTTCCTGATGCTTAAACCCTCTACTGAGGTATGCTCATGAATAATATGGGGAAATAGAAACCGTGAACTTTTTACCATCTTAGCCTATTTATCCAATATCTCAACAATAAAAGTAGGACCTTAAACCATTTTAAGATCATGTCCCATTTCCAAGTGATCAGGGCTCGCTCTCCAACTTTATTAAATTGCATTTGAGTACAGGATACATTCTTAAACATTTTGAAAAATATTAACCCAAGATGTAGGGGCTAATGCTAGTTATCACTCCAGAATCCAGTATTTCACTCAGTATTTGAAATGAATTATTAATGCCCTAGGAAATAGCTTTAGCAAATGTCCAGGTGCCACACCAGAAAAAGTGCAATAATTTACTGACAATTTTCTAGATTAGGCACATTATTGGAACACAACTTTATAAAGAGTGCACATTGTATTCTCTAGTGAAACAGCATCACTTAAAAAAATTTTCATTTATTAAATCAGTTACCTATAGTAAAAGTCTTGAATAGTGAAGAAGGACTCTAATACAAATATTCTTAATATTTGGCTATTTTAGATCCCTTAAAGGGCATAATTACCGGAGATTTAGGTACTTCATTAAAGCATGTATATAATATTGCCAACAAGAAAAATAAATTTGAAGATTAGGAGAATTTATTTCTCTAAACTGTTTTGGAATGGTTAAGAGGAATTTAAACTGTTTTAAGCAAGAAACTAATGGATTCCTTTGCAGATATAAAAGATTCATAACTTATTAAAACTTCATGATTAACATTTTGTGTCTTAGATCTATTCAGTTATGATACATACTGGCATCCCAGTCTCTTCTATATCAGGGATTAATTACAGGAAAATTCAGTGAAATGGTACAAATCTGAAACTTCAATGGTGGAAACTGAAGTTTTAACAGAGAACCATGTTTTACCCGAGTGCCAAAAAATCTGTGCGCTTCCTTGCATAAAATTGATACAGTTTTAGCATTTTCCACATCAGTTCAGATAGTCCCCTTTCCCTAGGGGACTATTCCCTAGGGGACTTCTCCACCATTAAAACACATGCCACATACTTTGTTTAATCATTGACATTTATTTTCAAGAGTTATTACAACCAAATTAAGTCTGTCTGAGAAGTGTAGACAAATTTTATAAAGAATATAGATTAAGTGGTCTAGCTAAAAGCAAAGTAAATTTTAAATAAATCTAAGCAGAGTTTAAGCAAACAGCATTAAAAATAAGAAAAAAGGGACAAGTAGTTCTCAGAAGGCAAAGAACCAAAAACTGAATTAGATGCCGCATGGGTGACCGGGGTATGTTTCAAATCAGTGACAGTGTAGTCACTTCAAGGTACTTTAGTATCAGAGATCAGTTCCGATTGATCAGTTCCTATGGCCAACCATCCGTCACTGAATGTGCTGTAACTGACTGTCGGCTCTACAATTTCATTTAGTCACTTCAGCAATATTTCCGTCAATGACTATTTTGGAGGGGGTAGAAAACAGGTTTAAAGAAAGTAAAACCTAATTTTAAACACATCTAGGAAGAAATAACTGTTTGAAAATCATGCTTTAACTTTTTGTTGTATTCTCAGCTATACAAAATTGTTTATTTTAAAGATTTTGAGACTGTTGTTAATTTGAATCTGTTAATCATATTGTGGATTTTTTTTAAACAAAAGATGTTTCTAATTGGAATTTTTAATCAAGAATGGAACTTGGTATCTATTTTATGGTAGAACCTAAGCTTTTTGTGGTTCTTTGTGTCCTGTGTAAAACTTAGTGTCAAAGTAATCAACTTTGAGGTTTTCCCTTCTACTCTGCTTTATATTATAAGCCCTTTAGGAAATGGGAACCTGGTGAATATACAATGAATTGTAAAATATTTTAATGTGTAACTTTTTCAACTGTGAAACTATGACTATTGGTTTTTTGATGAAAACAGCTGCTGATAAAGTATTTTGTGTAAAGTGTAGTTCTTATTAATCAGGAAAATAATCAATGACTTGATTAGAATGTATATACCCTCTTAGATTTTATTTTAAATGGATTGGTAATTTTCACATAGGTAAAACACAGTCCATCTGTATTTTTTTTTTCCATCAAAAGGTGCGTGATTTGGCATTATAAAAAAATTATGAGCAGCCTATCTATTCTAAAGGCACTATGGAAATTTCATAGCATATAAACTTGGATTTGTTTCTTAATGATTTTGTAAATCCATTTAATTCATATCTTGACCAACAGCCCATGCTTGCCAGCTCTTTGAAGAAATTTAATTTCTAGCATTATTTTAAAGCCAGCAGGTTAACTTTTTCTGAATGTTATGTTTCTTTTGTTTCCGTGTCTGCACCAACAGCAGACCTGGGCTGGACCCACACACTCAGAATCCACCTTAAAAAATTGATTTTGACATCCAAGACATCACTATAGTATTTCAGTTTAAAGGCCATATGTGGTGTTAATGGATTGTGGTGCTTCTACTATTTAAAAACAACTTTCATACTTCAGATGTAATTGAGAAGAGGGGAATGTGGAGGGAGGGAGCAAAACAGGGAAGAGTTGTTTGAATGAATTACATTCTTAATATCCTGCTCAGATTGGGCGCTAGAGAAGACTCAAAGATGTGAGAGTATATTGTGCATACCACGAGGGAATCATCTCTTCATCGAGGATGGGATTATGAAGGCTGAACTAAACACTTCAGCACTGACAGGATACTCAGATAATAATTCTTGGTGACAGAATAATACAGCTGGGCTGTTTGTTTTTTAAATATAAACACAAACCATTTTTTTAATTATTACATTAAAGATTGTACATGTATCTTATGTGCCATGGCCTGGGAAGCCTTTTTTCTTTTCTATTAGAAGTTGTGTTCACTTTCTGAAAAGCATTTAGTGGTTAGCTCAAGATACCTATGGTCCTGATAAAATCGGATTGGTAACTCTACCTCAGAAGGTTAATAAGGAAAAAAATAGATGAGTCACAATTCAGTACTTCAGGCTCTGATATTACAGAAATTTGTAAAGCACTGTATTTTAGATTTACAAAGTCATGGTTGGCATGCCTTCTTGTTAATGGCTTTGGAGACATTAAGAAAAAAATTTGGTTAAAAATTTGATTATTTCTCCAGCCATTTCAAAAAGGCAATAGTGCTAGGAGGTTCATGGTACTAGGTTCTTGAATTCGATATTTGAAATTAGTTGTGTTCTCTTTTCTTGATCATTAGTAAAATTAGTGTGTGTGTATTTGCACACATTTCTATTTGTATACACACTGCTTGCTAGCTCTAGTCAAGAGGCATCTTTTATAAAAGGTGTAAACATCAAGGTTCTAAAATTCAGAAGAGTTTAGAATTTACTAGGAGTTTCCCAAGTTGGGATGTTAGTTTTTAAATATGCTTATTTCACTCAAGTATTCCACTTGATTCAAGTTTTGCACTTCTTTTTATCAGTGCAGCACCATTCCTTTTGCTTAGCTGTGTTCATATTTTAGGTATGTTAACATTACAGCCATGCTAGCTAGCATAAAGTGACAGTTATGAGCCATAAGGAAATTTTCTTGTACATTTAGCGTAGTTGGGTAACTGACTCACTACCAACCATAGACTCCGTTTCTCATGTTGGTCAATATGGAAAGGGGCTTTTTTTATGCATTTTGTGAGATATTTAAGTCTACGAATTTATCAAATCGTATTTCATCTGCCACTACAATAATATTATGGTTATGCTAAGAGCCATGTACATGTTTATATGATTCTTATTTTTGTTAATTCTTCTAGGTTAGCAAGGAGGAAGAAAACCAACTTTGGTATTTTCTCAAAATATCTTTAATAAGACTAAACTTGTTAATTCCAGTGTAAATTTCTAAATATGATCATTACCATTGATTTCACAAGAAAAGCCCCTTACCATACTTCATTTATGTTCCTAAGAACACAGTGGTTGGAGAAGTTGGCCTTCATCTGACTTCTAGAAATGTCTTTGGTGAACCTAAGTTTCAAATGCAATCAGTGGTTTATGTGATTCAGTCCTTCAACTTAATCAGGTTGAATGAAATCTAAAAGAATATATCCTGTTGGAACATAACACTTTTAACATCTTGGGAATTGTGGCACAACCAAAAGACTACTAACACGGCGAATGTTGACTTTGGAAATTTTAAAAAGTAGTTCCCACCACCCTTTTTAGCCCCATTTACTGTAGCAAATCTATTTCTCTATATTTTGTCATTCAATGAACTGAAGTCCTGTGGTGTACTGTATTAGTTAGGAGAAAAGTGTTTTTAAATGTTCACTTAATGAGGGCCCAAAAGATATTTGACACAGCAAGATGCATGTGTTATTGTGCTGAGACTATAGAATAATACAGTGTCACTACGTTCAAGACCTCTTCCCAGTCTTGCTGTTCCTAGCAAGAAGTTTGGCCTGCGGCTGCACTTACTGTTTGTGCTCATCAGAAACTGTCAATGTCTGCCTTTTCTTTAACTTCGCAGTCTGTAACATCACGCTGTTTATTAAAAAAAAAAATTACTTTGACTTGTGTCCAAACAATCCTTAGTGTACTATATATTTTAAACAAAAAATCGTGGTAATTATATTTTGCAGTCTTCTGAATGCTTAAAAGCAAACCAGTGTTGCTAATAATTAGATTTTAGCTGAATTTGAGTTCTTCTCAATAATGACTAAGAAACATTGATAGAAAACCTGAAACTATTATGCCTTAAAAGCCAGTTTTTCTGCCCCAGTAAAGTGATGAATATCAGAGAAATATCTGTTTAAGTATTAACTTCCTTTAACTATAAAAATTTATATTCTTGTATTTTAAGCAGAAATATATGTATACACATACATGTATAAATGTGTTTGTATGTGTAAATGGACTTTTTTATTTAAGTTAGTTGAAGAACAGAACCTAAAAAAGAAGTTAGGTTAGAAGCAAACTGGTTTTGCTTTAAGTTCATATAAGCCTTGCAAAAGGTAAGTCTGAGCTCTTCTTTGACCCACAATGCACATGGACATTGACATTTAGTACTTCTAAGCAATTAACAGCAAATGATTGCTTAAATTTTATTTGTCAAGTGACTTGAGTGCCTTTGAATTAACATTGTCCTAAATTGACTTTGTTCTCCAAGCATAATGTCTCTCTTTCCTGACATGAACCAACTAGCCACCATACTCATGGAAAACTGTAGGATTGCAACACTTTACGTTTCACACTTTTACACATTCTGGGTTTCAAATTAGTGGTTTTGAATTTCTTAGCAGAAAAGTCCCGAGAACTGCATATTGTTAGATGGGTGCGAAACTTATTAGGAAATGGAATAGAGATACACCCTTAATGTAAGAAAACTACAGAATCTCAATTTGCAGAATGATTTAAAATTGTATACATGCATATATTTTATTACAGGGAAGTCTTTGGTATACAAAAGAGTTTACCACAACCTTTTTTTAAAATACTGTATGTATTTACGAATTTGGGAAGGGGGGGGCAGTGAGGGAGAAAAACAGGGAGAGAAACAGTGATGTGCCAGAGAAACGTTCATCAGTTGCCTCTTGCACACACACTCCAACCAGGGACCTGGCCCGCAGCACAGGCAGCTGCCCTGACAGGGAATCCGACCAGCGACCTTTTGGCTCATAGGCCAGCACGCAATCCACTCTGCCACACCAGCCAGTGCTACCACAGCCTTTTATACAGCATGTTGTGGACATTTTCTTTTTAATAAGAATTGTATGTATTTAAGGTATACAATGTAATGATTTGATATATGTAGAAATTACTACAGTCCAGCTAATTAACATACCATCTCACAGTTACTGTGTATGTGATGAAAACGCCTGAAATCTACACTCTTAGCAAATTTCCAGTATTTGAGACAATATTAACTATAGTCATCATGCTGTATACTAGATCTCTAGATTTATTCCCCTTATAACTGAAAGTTTGTACCCTTTAACCGAATCTCCCCCACCTCCCTACCGGTAATAACCACCATACTTCTCTCTGTTTCTATGGATTCGACTTCTTTAGATTCCACGTGTATGCAAGTGAAATGCAGTTTTCTCCTTTCTGTGTCTGGCTTATTTTAATTAATACCCTCCCAGTTCATCTGTGTTGTTGCAAATAGGATCTCATTTTTTAAGACTAAATAATATTCCTTTGTATGTGTATATACATACACTACACATCTAGAACCACAATTTCTTTAGTCTGCTGATGGACACTTAAGTGATTTCCATATCTTGGCCATTGTGAATAATGCTTCCATGAACGTGAGAGTGCAGCTGTCTTTTGGAGGTACTGATTGCATTTCCTTTGGGTATAGAGTCAGGAGAAGGATAAAGCTGACTGAATATTGAAACTTAGGAGGATATTTTTGTTATCTACTAACATTTTTAAGTACCTCTACTGGGTGCCAGAAACTGCACTAGATGTTTCACATACTCTACCTTGTTTATTCCCTAAAATAACCCTCTGAGATGAAAAGAGAGGCTCTAACAATTCAGCCAAAGTGCCCAAGGATACATTCTGAAAAGTTGTAATTATGGCCTAAAAAATTCCAGTAACTCTTACTCTGAGACACGTGCTCTCTCTGCCACTCCACACCAGAAAGAGGAGAAAACACCAAAATTGTTCATTACTGGTCAAGTCAATGTTGCTCAGTTTGATTATTCTATTTATTTGGTAACTTGTGACTTACAATTAATTTCTAAAAAGGAACAAGTTGGCTGAGGATAAAAGTTTCTGGTTTGACTACATTTAGATGCTTCAAGTCCCATTCTTTCTGTTGTCCGTGAAGTAATTTTTTAGTAAAATTTTAAAGCTACTTTGAAGCATGTTGGTTTTCAGAACAGGATTTAAACTCATATTCAGCTTAATCTGGAAAGAATCTGTTGGGAGAGTCTTGTGACTTTCATTATTTAATACCCACGGTTTATTCCTCAATTAATGTATGGACAGTTGCTGAGGATCCACATGAGACTCTTCTACAATGCAGATTACCTGAGATGAATCTTACATTCCATCCAATACAGCTTACCCCTACTTCACAACACATTTCTAGCCATGTCCCCCACTCTCACCAGAATGTGCACAAAGAACAGCAGGAGCTTACAGAATGCATAATTAACTAAAAATATACTGCTGAAAGAAAAATCACATGGTACATAGTCAAGTTAGGTACAAATAACTCTAAACTTAGTGAATTTTCGAGGCAGGGGCTTCCCCCTACCATGAAGGGTGAAGTAAAATGGCAGATCCACGTTTTTAGATTACCAGGTTACTATCTTCCTCTAGTGAATGAACTGCTCTTCATCTGGAATTTTTTTGAGATATATTTGAATGTGAACTATACTGCATAGAACTAGACTGGTGGTTCAGTGCTCAGTAGGTTAGATACCCTCATCATTTATTTCCACATTGACAAGTTCTAGCTAGAGCTGAAACTAGGTGAGGGACAACTACCTTGAGCTCATTTTACCACGTGAGAACAAAAAGTTGGTTCATGTGGAAAGAGATTGGGAGTAGAAAAGATGGTGAATCTGTAGGTATTTATAAGATAAATAGAATACATACGAGACTTTATAGGGGTTGTTGTTTTTTTTTTTTCATTCCCATCTCGTACTTAACTGCCTCTCATGGCTAATTTGCAAGCAAGTATAATTAAGTCATCAAGTGCAGAAGTCCCAGGTGTCTGAAGGCCAGGACTTCAATTTGGCCACCACCTTAAGATTTCTCTGCTCCTCCCCTTGCTTCTCCCCACACTCCACAGTTTGAATCGATGCTGTTCCCTGTAAGGTACTTGACCACCTATCTCTCCCCTAAATGCAGTGCTGTACTGTTCACACAGCAGGGACAAGTACTGTGTTAATCGCACCATGCCAACAATCAGGACACCACCCAGCAGAGTCAACGAAGGCCAAAAGAAACAGTGGAAGATAGCCATTTGGCTGTACTTTTTTATGAGAATGACATCTTTAGATTGGCTGTCTGGACTGTAGAAGCATGAAAAGGGGGTCCCATTTTTGTGATCGAAGAACTCCTTCATGTCCAGGGTGCTGTTGAGCAAATCACTCCTATCTTGGTGGCACTTCGGTGTGTAAAAGCACTAGGAATATGGAGAAAGAAGAAAGATGAGGACACTCTTCCTGATATCAAGCACTTCCCAGTTTTAATTCTGAAAGCTTCAAAGCGAAGCTATTGATGGGGAGTTTCAGCCTCAGAAGATGATGAAACAAATCTATTAGCTCACAGGGAGGGGTTGTCAGGAGGGCACACAGTGGAAAGGCCGTTCCCAGGCACGAAGCAGGGATGTGGGAAAGTATTTTTAGAATAAAGACATTGCAGAATAGGCAATGACCAACCTCATAAGGACCACGCTCCTAACATGTGGGTACTGGGTCTCTTCCTGGACAATAACTCAATCTATTTGACATTCAACAAACATTGGTTGAGCTTTCTATGTGCTTTCAACACCTATCAATCTCCTTATTGTCTTTGTCTTGATTTCCTGTAGTAAAATCATTCCTTAAAGGATTAGCATATTGAGACTTTTGTCCTAGGCCCACAGAGAGGGGCCCTGCCTGGGCTCTGGTTCCTGGGAGGCAGAACCAGGGGATAAGGGAGCTCTATCAGCTGATGTCTTTTTTCAAAAAAAGCTTGAGGTTTAATATGACCTCCACTAGGCACTCCAGGCAGTGTGCCAATGGCCTATAAAAATATTGGAGACCTTAAAAATTATTGCATCCAAAATAGAGAACAGAAATCATCAGATTAAAATTAGTGATTAAGTAAAGGCAGCAAAGTGTCACATTTCAAGTAGTCTCATACAACTCAGCTTTGATCAATAGATGTAGATGTACACTTTATATGAGCCAGCTGAGTAACTAGCTAAAGTCAAAATTACAGTACTCCTTTAAATTTCTCTGAGGACAAAAATCACTTGCTTGATTTAAAGTGGACTGTGGTGCCTTTTACCATTTGTGATATGACAGGGAGTGGGACTTCCAAAAGTAAGACTTCCCAGAAATGACTTCAGCCTGTAAATTTCAGACACAAGTTTGTGAAATTGGAATAATGTCTCCCGTTTCTATTTACTCCATTTTTCCTCCAGCAATGCTTTTAGCTTCATTTATCCTGATCTGACCACTCTCAAAACATTAACTGGAAGGAAACAGATTCATCCCTAGGAATGGCTGTGCGTATTGCATCGTGCAAGGGACAGCCTGGTGTGAAAGGGTTGCTGTAACCAGAACTTTGTGATTAGAACATTACCTTGGAATTTACCTGGACGGCCTCTTCATTATAATGCAGGAGAGCTTTCTGACCTGAATGGGTGAGGTTCACAAGCACCTGAAGACAAGGGTACTTGTCCTGACCTTGGCAATCCACACCACAGGTGAAAGAACAGTCCAACCAGTCATCCGTGATACATGTATGGATGATAGTGCAGTTCGATTCTTCTCTCTGAGTGCTTCAATTTGAAAAAATTAAATAAATGATCTTCACCCTCTGGAAAACATAGTTCTGTATTTCTAATGTGGTAACCCGGGACATTTGTCTGTGTTGAGTAATGGACGACGATCACAGAAGGCACACAATAAATAACCAGGGAGCATGGAGGATGGGGGGCAGGAGCTAAAGAGCAGCAAAGGCCAAGTTCATCTCAGTTATGACCCTCCAGGCACATTTCTCACTACACCAACCTTTAGATCAATGGTTTTCAAACTTCAAAATCATCTGAGTGAGTGTTAGAATGAAGAATTTCTTAAAATGTGTTTTCCACACTTCACTCGCAGAGATTCAGATTCACTTGATATAAGTTAAAGCCCAGGAATCCCTGTCTATGGAACAGTTTTAAAGGAACATGTATTTGGAGAACCATACTTTGGTTGATATTACCCTAAATCCTGCAGTCAACAAAATTCACATACACTCAGAAATAATGATCTCTCATGCCTCATCCTAAAATGCATCCTTTGCAGACAGTCCAGCCACAAGACTCTTAGTCAATGCAGCCTCCGAAAGTTCTGGTAATGAAGTACCATTCCACTTACATTTACCTGCTGTGCTTCCAAACAGGCAAATGCAAATCATGCAAGAAATCTCTCATTAGAAAATTTACCATGTTTTTGCTCTCGGTAATGTCTTGAGGTCAGGACCTATATCTTATTCACCTTGACGTTCCTCAAAGCTTAAAGCACAATGCCTCTCATATAGTCAAGTCTCAGTCGATGTTGGACTGAATTAACTTTTACTTAGAAAACATTCCTTGAGAATTTGCATATGTATGACATACACAGAATGTCACAGCAGCAATGAGAAGTGGCAGACAAAATCACTGCCCATGAAGACTTTGAGGTGGTGGTGAAGAGAAAGGACATGTAGGTGCAAAATAATCAGAGAACAAGCCCAAGATGAAGTAGGTGGGGGTAAGAGGATGTGCTTTGATTGAATGTGTAAGGCAAGCTCCTGATGCACACTCACCTCAGAGTGGGTCCCTATGTTTATTTCCAGCTGCCTTAAAAACAAGAAGTTAGAGTAGCAAATCCTAAAGTCAATATTTGAAAAGCATTTTTAGCCAGGTTCATACTGCACTCTCATTAAGATCTTTGACCATCAGTCATCATTTTGCTTTCTTAATATAACAAACCTGAGACAGATGGTGCAGTTTAACACGATCTTAAGGCATTAAAAATAAAAAAAAAACACTGGATGTGGCCTAGAAGAAGACAATGCCGGACAAGTGAAAATGCAAAAATGGAGAATAAAGTTCTTTCACAGGTTTAGCACCGGCCTGCTTTTTCACAAAATTAGTTTCTCTACTTATTTAGACTGGGCGTCTTAAAAAAACATTTAGAATTGCCTGCTCATCTGTGTTAGAACTTAAGCTCTCTAAATCCTAACTAAGTGACAAATGGAGGATGACTCAAACCGTCTTGGAAGATTTCAGGAAGCTTCAATACAGAGAGCAGGACACTCTTTGCTATGCCCAGGGGCCAGGCCAGAGCCTTCCAAGTGGAGCCAGGGGTGTATTTAGGGCTGAAAAAAAATGGGCATACTTTCAATAGCATTGTGTGTTCATTTGTCTACAAATAGACAAAATCCATCATTTGACTGAGAGATGAGGGTGTAAGGGAGTTGGGGTAGGTATAAGCTACCTAAGCCTCTTAACTATCATCTTTTATGGAGTGAAGCTTATCTCTGGTGACACAAGATTGCAAGGCAAGAGATGACAATTCACCACTCTTAAGCATTCAGTAAATTAAGTAATTTCCAGAAATGTTTAGAAAATGTTTTTTAAATATGAGCAACAGCTTGATGCCAATTTGCAAAAAGTATCCTTAAACCATCTCCCAAATACATCACATTCTTTAAAAAGTACTCTGTGTGCACACACATATTTATTCAGTTTACATAGACATATGTAATACAGATCAGATAGAAATTAGGTAGATAAAATAGAATAACAGGAAAAGGAAAGTAGAAAACTAGAATGAAGTCAAGAGTGAAGTTCAAACATGTAACCTGCAGATCATAAGATCCCTTATAGTTATGAGAAATGAAACTTGGCTTTGAGCTTCTTAACAGCAAAAGCAATAAAGGAAACACAACCAGGTATCGCATCGCTGGTATCCATTGAATAAACATAAGCAAGTTGGTCAGCAGCAGAACATTCTCTGGTGCTAACACCAAATAGAAAATGCCCCGTGACCCTTCTAAGAGTGGCACTGTGTGCTATAGTGGATGGTCACTTCCACATCATTACCCTAATAATGTTAATGCAGGATTGGTGGGGGATGACTCTAATAAATAATGCAAGTAGGCCACCCACTTCCTCTTCTATGACTTCTTTTCACTGAACTCATAGGCCTCCCTTTTCCCATTCCCCCAGGCCCTTGCTTTCCCAGCACTGCCCTCCCCCAAAGTACTTCCTGTTATGTGAGCCATTCTCCAAAGTTGAACAGCTCCTCTCCCGGCCCTAATCAAAACACCGCCCCCGCCCCCCCCACCATTGCAGGGAACTTCATTTAAGTATTAGGAAATTCTTATCTTACGTCAGAATGACAGGCAGATTCTTTCCTGGCTAAGTGGCCTTGGTGAGTTATTTGGCCTGTCTGAGCCTCAGCTTTTTCATTTATAAAATTAAACTAATGCTTCCATCATGGGTTTGTTGTAGGTTTAAATAGGATAAAACATAGTATATTTGTCATGTATTATCTATTTAATAAATGGTAACTACTATTACATGTATCTAATAAGGAAATTAATTAAAAGAAAAGGAAGAAAACTAATATTTATTGAGCAACTACTACAGGCCAGGTAGACATTGTCAAACTCAAAGAACTCAGACTCAAAAACTTTTGTTGTGTTCACGTAGAGAAGGCTTCACTGCACCTTCCCTGTGTGTTAAAGGAAGGATGTATCGCCTACATGCATACCTAATTTGTGGATTAGTTGTTGAAAGTATTTTTGAGATTGGAGTTGGGGAGCAGCAAAGAAATATCCTCCACTTTCTTACCACCTCTTCCTCCACACCCAGCTGTCTCCCGCACTGAGGGAGGGACAAGTGATTCTATCTTCCCTGTCCTCTGCTCCAGTCAGAGGGGCTGCAGAAACCAAAGCCAGACTCCCCTCCCCTGCGCATTGTGCCTGCATCTCATCTGAATCGGAAACTCTGGGTCTGTCTTTCTCTATTTCTTACCTGAGCATGAAGGGCTTTAGGATGGTTATTCCAAACAAGAAGAACATTAGAACTGAGAAGCCCATCATTGTGAACCCAAGCAGCATGGCTCGGTCCTCTCCAGCACTGGAAGGCAGCTGCTTTTGCCTATCCGGTGGGTCCCCACCATTGTGGTCTGTGTTTCTCTTCCTCCCTGAGGCAGATAAGGCTGTCCTTTGGTGAAAATGGGAAAGAGATATTTCAATAGGCTTATAAAGAAGTCGGAACGATTACCAGCCCATGGCGGGTGGAGGGATCATCCCATTTGCTGCCCACCTAAGGTTTGTGAGCAGATTTAATGCAACACAATGAGATCCCATATTCAGGGCTTAGTGAAAAGTCTTTTCTGAACATGCTAAAATGATGTGTTACAAATTTTTTTCTTGAGTGGAACAAACAACACTATGGAATCTTGCCTGGTGGAAGTCTTCAGAGACCTGTCGAGCCAATGGCTAGGAAAGAATTACCTGTTAAACTAGCTTTCGTTTGTTTTATGTAAACAAATGGTATGAACTTGCTTATCTTTCAGGGTTATCGCATGTGCCTCTGAAAGTATTTTTAACATTCTTTTATGAATTTCATTTGGAAAGAATGACTCAAAACGTTCACATTTGGAACTAGCAGCAACCTGAACTAGGATTTGACTTGATCTTTCCTATCCAGCTATTGTTGGAAGGACAGCATAGCTGCCATAGGTCTTTCCGGCCCAAGGCCCAGTCCCCTCAGAAGGATGAAGGTTTCGCTGCTGTCTTCTCCCAGTTCACCCACTTCTCCGTCCATGAGTGGCCCTACGTTTCTCTCCTCCCTCTCCCTGCTCTGCTGCAGCAAAGGATGTAATAAATTCTTTCACAATGGGGTGTATAGTGAATAGTAAGGTCCAACACAAGGGTTACAAACTGGTGACCCATGGACAGGATCCAGGCCATAAATGCATTTTGTTTGGCTGTGTGTGTGTGTGTTTTTTTAATGTGTGATTAGTTACTAACACTCTGAAAATCATGAAATCTCATAAAAATGCTGGTTTCTGACTTTTGAAAGCATCACAAGGTCCACGTATCTGCCTGTGAACAGCTGGCCGGCCCAAGCAGAGGCTGCTGCTGAGGACAGCAATGTGTCCTCCCATTTGCCTCAGGACCACCACTTCCGACGGCCGGTCACTTATTCACTATCCCCTACTCAGAAAGTAATTCAGGACCGAAGGTAATTCCGATTTGAGAGGCTCAGCAAAACCTTAAGCCAAACAAATGCAGCTATAATGGGAGAGAGTCAGGCTCCATTCAGCTACATAAATGCTATCTAAATTTTGGAGCCAAGCAAAAACCCTGTCAAGGGAACTGCTAGGTTTGTTTTTGTTCTTTTTTTTTTCTTCCCAGAGCGTATGTTATAGTTGATCCCCCACCCTTCGCCTTCTTTTCCCTGGCTCCCTCTATACTGGCAACATCTTCAAACTCCAAAGAGAGTAAGGGGGATGTCAGACAATCCAGGATACTTCGGGAGCCCGCACCTGGAGGCACTGCCTCCGGAGATGGCAGCTCTCGGTGGTTAGTGATACTTTGGGGATCTGTTGGGAACCTCCCTGACTGGTATCAGAGGCTGAAACCCCCACCTAGCTAAGGCTAAGGGAACGCCCTTGGAACTGTAAGCCAGCAAGGAGACAAAAGCTTGTCTTCCTGGCAGGAATGCTGCTTCTGCTGCTGAACCCCAAAAAGCTTGGTCGGTTAGCCAAAGACGGGTAAGATTCCCCACGGGGGGAACGACCTAAGCCAGGCACGATCACTTTTGGGAGGCCCCCCCAAAAGAAGGACTTGGGGGGCTGCAGCAAAAAGGGGGTGATGGACCCTCGCTCCTCGGCTTTGACATAGCCTGAGTTCTCAGCGTCTGGGAGAAAATCTCCTTATCTCTTGGTTGCCCTAGTTCCCTTGCTCCACCTAAGCCTAAAACAATGACAGGGTGGTACAGCTCAGTACTGAGAAGTGCGGATTTCCCGGGGTGATCAGGCCTAAGAAAGAACATGTAAATTACTGTGAAACCTTCTTTGTTTAGAATGCTCTCAGTTGAATGAGAAGGGTCTTAGGAGGAAGTTAGTTTGTTCCTCAGTCTTACAGCTCTTTGACCCCCAACTCAATAGACTGGCAGAGTTCTTTGTTTTCTATAGTTCCTTACTTCCCCTAATGAGTACTGTACTTTACCTGAATTATTATGCAAAATGAGCCTAATAAAAGCAGGTATGGACGGTAAATCAGCGCGCTCCCCACTAGGGGGGGTGGCCATTCCGTCCCTACTTCCCCACAGAAACTAGTTTGTCTCTGTGCATGTGTTGTTTTTTCTCGCGTATTGTCGAGCCATCCACAGCGTTCCGTGGTCACTGCTGGCCGGTGACCCACGCGCAACAGGGATCAAGGACCTGGTTGGGGGACTTTTAGTCTCCTTTCATATTTTAGTCACTCTCTATCATTCCACCTTCAGAGAATGAGCAGGAGAAAAAAAATTAATGAAATCTTAGCCAGTACATTTTACAATGTATCGACAGACATGACAGATTAAGGTTTGGATAGATTGTTGGGTAACACTCCCAGTATCGCCCAGCCCCCCCACCCCACCCCCAGCACCCTGCATTTTCCCTGGGGCTCTGGGAGTGGACTTCAGTTGCTTTGTAGCATAAGGTATCCTGGAGGTTTCCTGTATGGACCATGGAGGCCATGTGTGAAGAAGCTTATTGTGAAGTCTCTCTGGCATTTCCGATGCATTGCCTTAACAAACCCATTTATAATTGTATGATACACAAAACTGGCATAACCTAATTCTGATCTAATTTAGGAATAAGACAGACCTGGTCGTATAATACTAGACTGTATTTTCTCTTTCCAATATTTCTGCCCACTTTGTTTCAAGGCTTTATGAAAAGTCAACAACCTCACTGATCATTTGTGAAGAAGTTAATTCATGTTTGGGGGAAGGATAACATAAAATAATCACTAAGAATGAATACACAGATACATCTTTATTATTGTAAAAGTAATTAAGCTGTTTCACTCAGATGGTGGACTAGACACCCACTCTAACTGCTAACAACTACAAATTCTGGCCAAAGCTTTTTTAAAAAAGTTGGAAATACTCAAAGGACAAAACCTCTCTGAAAGGAGGAACTTAGGGAGGAAAGTAGACAGAAGGAAACTTTTACTTTGAGGGCATTTGCAGAACTTGGTGACCCTGAGCTTCAGCATCACAGTGTGTGGAGAGCAAAGGAGGACAGGAAACAATGCCCTGGGCCCATCCAAGGTATGGGATTTAATATACCGCTCAGCTAGAACGGTCCTCAAAAGACCCCACACTCAGTGTAAGAATAAACTGGAAATAACCACCTCAAACCCTGAAACTCGAATGGGACAGGGGAGGATTATAATCTCTCCCCTGAGAGTTTGTAACTTTAAGGTGATCCTCAAGAGAATTTTAGCCTGAATTCACACTACCTAGGAAATTCAAAAATCCTAACCTAACAATTACGTTTAATGTTGTCACAAGTATTTGTCCCCTTGGCAGCTGGCAGAAGCAAATACATACCTTAGAGGAACTCACCTCAAAGGAATCCTATAAAGTTTCAAGGAGTATGTGTTGTTACTCAAAAGTCATAACACACACAGCAAGGGACTTTGAGTGAAAAAAAATAGACAACAGAATTAGACCCACCAAACACTTCAGATATTTAGACAGCATGTAAAACTGTATCTATAATATACTTAAAGAAATAAGAAAGGATGAGAAATACCAGAAAGAGCCCAGGACTCTAAAATATGCCCAATGTAGTATTTTTAAAAATCAAATAGAATTTCTGGAAATAAAAAATAAAATCATTGAAATTAAAAAACTTAGTGGAAAGATCTAACAGTACATTAGATACATCCGAAAAGCTAATTAATTAGTAAACAGAGAGAGGGATCTGCAAAACAGATTATAATACAGAGAGGTGTCTTTAATAGCAAATGCAGAGAGGTCAAGAAACATGAACGATAAATAGCAAATGTCTAACATAAAGCCTTTTCAGAACTGCAGGAAGAGGAGAAGAGAAATAAGTCAGAAGTAGCATTCTAAAAAGATGATAAAATTCCAGAATTGATGAAGGCCACAGTCCCCAGATTCCAGAAGCCCATTGAGATAAAATCAGAAGAAGCCCGCACCTGCACACATCACAGAGACGCTGCACAGACACTGAGACAAGCCCAAGCTTCAAAGCTTCGAAGTAGCCAGAGGGAAAGACAGACTAACTTCAAAGGAATGACAGATAGGCCGAAACTTCTCTACAGCAAGGACAGAAATATTGTTGATATGCTGAGAGAACGTAACTACGGAACTCTACACCGAGCAAAAATCCCTCAAGAGTAAGTATGAAATAAAGACACTTCAGAAGCACGCAAAGCTGAGCTGACCACCAATCGAACCTCACTAAGGAAAAGGTCAGGTATTTACCTGAGACAGGGAAAACAATTCAGATAGAAGAGTGGAGATTTAAACAGAAATGCAGAGGAATTAAGGAGTTAAAAAAAAAGATATTGACTTTATAAAATAATATCTAAATTTAATTTAAATTTAAATTCTTTTTAAATTTTAAAATAAAATTATCACCATCATTATGGAGTTAAAAGAAAAAATAAATACGTAACAAAAGCAGATAACGTGCAGCGGGTGCCAGTGTGTGTGCTGAAAGCCTGACGCTTTTCTGACAGAACACACAGACACTGGCTTCTCTTTGGGAAGTTCAAGGCTGTGTGCTAAAATTTCTGGAGTATCCACGAAGAGAGTGTAAATAGGTGACTTAACTTCCAAACTAGCAGAGGAAAAAAGAATGGAAGGGAAGAAAAATCAATCCAAAAAAAAAACAAACATCAAGAAAGAGGGTGAAATCCCATGGAAAAGACAGGATAAGTAGACAGCAAAAAACGTGATAGAAAAAATCAAAGTACACCAGTAATGACAATAAATCTAAATGGATTAAATGACCCAGTTAAAAGAGAAAGATTGTCAGACTAGATTTAAACATAATTTTTATGAAAGATGCATCTAAAACACACATACAGAAAGGTTGAAATTTGTCCAAGTCTATCAAAAAGCTTTAAGTAAAGAAGGTAATAATATTAATTAAATGTTTAAAAATTCACCTGAAAAATCTAATACTAACCTACATGCACCTAATAGCATTGTCTTATTAACAGAACTGCAGGGAGAAATAGACAAAATCCACTATCAGGTTATGAGGTATTTTCACATACTCCCTCAGTAACTTACAGCTTAACCAGACAAATCGGGAAGTAAACAGATTTCAGCAATGCAATCAACAAGCTGTATCTCAATGATAACGTAGAATACCGTTCCCTACAGAATATATCTTCTTCTCAGACATGTATGAACATTTATGAAACCTAACCACAAATTGAGCCATAACAAAAGCCTCAACAAATGTCAAAGAATTCATAAAAGTAATAGTAGTTTTTATGTTCATTTTATGAAGTTCAAAAAACAGAGAAGAAAAGTCACTCACAATTCTACTACTTAGAAGTAATGACTGTTCACTAAGTGGGTTATTCTCCTCCTCTATATTGCTTTAAATAGAATGAGATCACATTGGATACAGGGTTGTTGTTTTTTTTTTAATCATGCCTTTTTCATTTAACTTAATAAGCACTTTCCCATGTCAGTAGCAATTCTTTGTAACACTTCTGTTGGCTACATAATACTATTCCATCAATTGGATATGCCATACTTTCCTTAACCATTTCCTTATTGTTGAGTAAGTTTTCCAAGACCATAAACATCCCTGTAATTAACTGTATGGTATTTACAAGCACCTTTCATCCAAGGACCTCAAAGCACTTAAGAATGATCTAATTTTGCTCTCCAGCTAGAGATAAGTAAACAGCATTTTTATTCCTTTTTGCCAGTTGTACATCTCCCGTAACCACTGTGTTACCTGGAGATGTTTTACTCAGTCAAGGCAGAACCCACCCCTTTTCTGTCCTTGCCCCTGCAGACAGAACTGACTTTCGCATTCTCTGATACTACACATTGCTACAGGCGCCTCCTGGCTTAACCTGAGGCAAACTCAGTTTCAAAGGTTTGAACATGCTTCTTGGGGTGTGATCCCTGCAGATTCCAGCAGCCTCTCCCTGCTACACTGTACCTGGAGCAAAAAGGGTTCCAGAAAGGACTCGTGGACACACACAACAGTGCGGTGATTGCTGTGGGGAGCAGGGTATAAGGGGGCTTAATGGTAATGGGGGAAAAAACACAATAAAGATAAATAAACGTGTTCCTTAGAAAGATGCCACAGTTCATCAAAGCTTGATAATTCATCTGACACTCATTGCACACCTGTATGTAATATCTAAGCAATGTGTATGTTAAATTAATATTTCCCTCTACTTTGTGTTGCAGAAGAGATTTGGGTAATTGTTTTTACCCTTCTATTTTCTTAAACCCCCTTCTATTTTTTTAATTATAAAATCATTTAACATCTTCTTTTGAAACAGCTAAGTGAATGAGGCTAAGTCAATGAGGTTTGTCGAGTTTGGTAAGTGGAAAAAGCAATAATCCAGTCATGGACTTCAGAAATGAAAATGGGAGACCATTGCTGCAGGGAGAACACAGCTGCTCGTCTGTCTGGTTAATTGTGTTAAGGACGAGGCTTTAAAACTTGTTCCATTGCAAGTCTGTCATTTGATCTTCTGCCATACAGTGATTCACTTCAATTGTCTTTTCACAAAAGCTTAGTTCCATTTTTTAAGAGAGAAGTGTTTTTGCCTGTATCTCTTTCCTCTGTGGTCTGTCTGTTCCTTCCTCTTCCAGCTCCCACATCCGTCCAAACCCCTGTATCTCACTCTCCTGCACTCTTTCTCTCTAATACCCTTGAGTGTAGTTGAAGGGTAGGGGAAGTGGGTAATGTGATGACCATGGTGATCTTCATCGTTTCCACTTTCTCAGCTCCCAACTCCGCTGACAAACCGTCAGGTTTTTGGTTGGAGTGAGTAAAGCTGGCTGTGAAACGGACCCCTCCCAGGAATAAGCTGGCTAGTTTTTCAGGTCCCATTCCTCCAATACCCTCAGGCATTGCTCTTCTCTCAATTTTGGTGCCTGCTTCTGACTGCCCCCCCCCCTCACCAAACTCAGGAACAAGCAGAGAGAGTGCAGCTCAAGGCCTTCGGACCCTGTGCTTTGCATTCCCCTAGGGAGAAAAGAGGTCCTTAAGATAGCATAACTATCTCACTTCCCCTCTTAAGAAGATACCTCACTTCCTCCCTTAAGATGGTTAAAAACAATGGCTAAAATATATAGACAGTATGATGAAATACTTCAGAGAGCATGCTAAAGCTATTACTATCTCCATTTCACTGACCAGGGGATGAGGCAGAGACAAGTTAAGCGACTTGCTCACAGCCATCCAGCTAGTTAAGTGGCAGAGCTAGGTAAAGCTCTGGCCTGTGAATCCAGGCCTGTGACTCCAAGACCCAAGCAGGCTTCAGCAATGGGACCAGATGCTGGCAGTCACTTCCTCATTCCTTCACTCAACCAAGAGATATTTACTGAGGACCAACTATGTGCTGGGCCATGTTCTAGTGCCTGGGAGCCAGAGAGGAGTTTAAAAGGTCACTGGCCTCCAAGACCGTGCAACCTGGAGGAGGAAACCAAGGAAAAAGGATGCAGCCTCCCGGACATCACTGCTGCCGGGGAAGCCTCCAGTGCCCCCTGGGAAGCGGCAAGTGGGCACCCTCAGAGGATGATGACCAAACTCAACAACCAGACTTGTCATGGCTGTTCTTCCTCCAGCCACTTGTTGAGCGAGATTCCCATTACAGGCTGAGAGATTCTGGTGGTGACTTACCTCCCCTGGCGCTGCCGGCCACCCTGGAGTGTAATTTGAATGGGGATGCTGAAAGGCTGCATGAGACCAAGGGGCTGGGCAAGATGGAACCCTTCCACCTGAATCATAGCCTCTGAGGGCGCAGGAAGGATGATCTCAAGCATCAACGGAAGCAGGGTCCCAGAGGGAGCCACCAGTGCCCCGCATGGGCAGCCATCAAAAGCACCCCCACCTCCAAAGCTGCCACCTGATGGTGGGTGGTGCCTGCTTTGCTGGACTCGTGGGAAGTCAGGGCAGGCCTGCCTGTGGCTCTGCAAATTCCAAACAAGGCTGAACAGTCAGCTCTAGAAGCTCAAGAAGCCCCTCCGTGGTTTTCTGCAGCCAGACTCCTCACGGTCTCCCAGTGCCTGGCCCCCGCCTCGTCACCTGTGTTCTGCCTCAGCAGCCAGGTCCATCACCATAGAGACCTAACCACTTGTGGAAAGTTCTGAGGCCCAAGGGACCCTATATAATTGGTGAGGACAGACATACTCAGTTTAAGGTTTACAAAAAGAGGAAATGTGTTGCCCTGGCCACGTTTCCTTTTTCACAAGTTGTCTGTTAAGGTGCAATAGATTAGAGAATGGATTTTTCTGGTTAATACATGTTCCGATGAAGAGAATGTTTCTATGCCATATGTGATTTCCCAAATTTTCAAGCCCAAAGGACCATCAAATAACTTACCTTTAAAGCTATGTCAAAGCTTTAAAAACTATCAAATGCTATGTTATCTTTCTTTGATAACCTAAAAGGCATTTGGGGGTCTTTTAATAACCCTCAAATCATAAACATCAATTACCATTATATGGCAGCTTACTGGAATGTGGATGATAGAATACTAGCTCAACTACTTTTGCTGTATGTTTTTTAGTAAAGGTAATATTATCTTAACCTTTTCCTAAACAGCATGAGCAAGACTTTAAGTATAATCTCATCTACAAAACATCCTTGTCTATATAGCTGTATTAACTGTTACTTGCAGCTACTTTAATGTTGTTTAATGGAAATATATAATTTACCTACTTCTGATTTGTATTATTTTTCTGTTACAGTTATGGACTAGGCCCTTTGTAAACTACTTGTTTTTAATAAAATGCAATTTGGAATAAAAACTGATTGCAAACAGAATTTTTTTGTCTTCTGCCTCCTATTTGCAACTTAACATTGTAAATATATAATAACTTTTCTTTTTCAGATTTAGATGTGCTAATAAATTCCCTTGCAATTTGGTATGTAACTCTCTTTGAAGAAATGAATGATTTACTGCTATTTTTATGTATTTGATTTAACCTCAGAAATATAATAATTTTGGAGCCTGTGAGACCCCTACTAGGCACGCAGAATTTGCACCTGCCTTTGCTGGGACTTCCCAGTCATTCCCCTCTTATGATTCTTATAGTTCCAATATGCATGCATCATCTTTAAAAAGTCACCTTCAGGTAGTATGGAGAGAGAAAGTGCATTACTTTAAATTAATTTTAGTCTCAGTTCAAAAGTTCTGATAGGCCCAGATGGATTTACTTTGGGTCCTGGACAAGTCTGGCCCTGGATATGTCTCAGGTGTAGCTGTTCCAATTAGCCACCTGAAACTGATCTCAGACCGAGCCTGTGCTTTGTTTTTGTTTATTTATTTTTCTTTCTTTTTAAAGAGGGGCCAACCTGGCCAGGTTAGATCATCATCCTGGTATGCTAAGGTTATGGGTTTGATCCCCGGTGAGGGCACATACAAGAATCAACCAATGAATGCATAAATAAGTAGAAGAACAAATCAATGTCTGTCCATCTGTCTGTCTCTCTCTCATCAATAAATAAAATTTTAAAAAAATAAAGAAAGAAGGCCAAGATGGCAAATGAGAAGGAGGAACACAGCCTGTTGCCCTTTGATTTTCTCCCCAGTGCTCCGTTGGTTGGTAACTGACTAGTCTCTCTGTCCACCAATATCAGACCACTCCCCTCACTCCTCTATTGCAAGCCCCATCCACCCACAGACTCTGCTGAAGCCTACCTCTCAAGAAGAACCTAGAGTGGTTGTTAAAAGTTGTAATCCCATGTGTCCATTCAGGAACATGGCAAGCTAAGACAGTAATGTGGTGGCAAGAGCCACCAGGTACTTGTACCATCATTGCACATCGGGATCTCTGGTCCCCACTCATGGTCTCCTAGACCCTCCCCAAATTCCTAGCTTATTTCTCCTTCTCAGAATTGCTGGATATCACTTCCTGCTCCACAGAACATCAGCCAGGGGTGAACTGTCAGGCCACCATGTGGGCCTCCTCCCTTTCTGGACCCGAGTCTCCAGGCACTGTTCAAATCTCAGCTTTGTAACTTCAAGTAACTCTTTAAACATTCTCTGCCTTGGTCTGCCTCAGTAAAAAGGGAGTAAATAAAACTCAGTGTGAGACGTATGAGTATGGTGAAACTTAATTAGTGCCCATAAACTGTCGTGAGATTTATAGATTAAAAGGGATGTTATTGCAAAATGTTGGCTTCATGAATTCTTGACTCCACAGTCCAATCATTTTCTTTTGCATTTTATAGATGCTTTACTCAAGAAAAACAAGAACCACCTCTTTAAACTACTTCCTCATTTTTTCCACATTCTGTCAATTACTCACTCTTATTAGAGCTAAGAATGCCTCTGTAGCTGAAATTCTCCACGTTCCAAGAGAACTATATTTCTCTTTCCAAGTTTACAGATGCACAGATCATTTACAACAACCAAAAAGTATATAAAGTATATAAGAGACATGTTCTTTACATGTCTCTGAGTATTTGTATGTGGAGAATAAATAAACCCCTAACTGAACCATCATCCCAGTATGAGTAGTTTTTGCTGATGTAAGCAATAGCTTAAACTATCAACAATAGAGTCATACCTGATCTTACATTCTCTTTTCAGGGGGAAAGAAAACAGCAAGAGAGTATGATCTGTGCCACCCACTTACGGAGTCTTTGATGGAATCTTTCTTTATTTTTTAATCTTAATGACAATCTCCAGCCACCTTTGCCAATCAAATCGACACTGGCATGTGTCAGAGATCCCAGCATCACCTCCCCGCAGGTGTTCTTCCTGCTCTGATGAGTAACCATACTAGTGACTAACATTTATTCAGCTCTTATTATTAGCCAAACATGGGTCTAAGTCTTTACATGTTCTTTCTCTACATAGCAGTGATTTTCAACTAATGTGCCCCATGAATTTTTAAAACATGCAATACCCAACTATTTATTTAGTCAGGGTCACTGACCTCTTTTCCCTTAGACTGTCACATTAAAAAATAACAGCAAACACAACAATAGCTGTCTGGTGTGAATTAATCAAGATTATGCCTTTTTTTTGTCAGCTCGGCAAGAATTATATTTTTTGGTGTGCCACAGAATTGTAGTTATTAGTTTATGTGTATCATAAGAGAAAAAGGTTTAAAATCACTGGTATGTAGCATTAAAAGGGAGCTACTTCCAAGGAACTGGGTTAGGCTTGAAAGACTAAAACATCTGGCTTTCCCTTTCTAGAGCTTCCATTTATATCCCCAGCCTGTCCACAGTGTGAACTAAAGTTCAAAATCATGGCTGTGAGGATCTGCAAGATTCTTAATCATTCTACTCAATGAGCACTCAGTGTGCGTCTCCCAAGGTAGAATGCAATTATAGTCACATGTCCCACTGCAGTGGTTCTCAAAGGGGACAGTGCCACCCCCTGGTGGGCATGTTGGAAGTGTGTGTGGGGTTTCCTGGTTGCCAGCATGAGCAGAGTGAGTGGACAGCCAACTGGGGCAGAGGTCCTGCAGGGCACAGGATAGCGCCGGCACAAAGGGCTGCCCTGAGTGCCATGGAACTTTCTGTGTTCCAGTGGACGGTCGTCTCAATGAAAAGCCTGTTTATAATGACCTGAGCCAGAAACCTAACTCCATTTTCCATATACACACAAAATATCTTGTATTCAAGAGTCTGCATTGTTTTCAATATCCATTGAATTTCCCAAAAATGTGTCTACTGTGTAGATTGGGGGAAATGTATGTACACTTGTTTTGTTCAGAACTTTTATCAAAAGTTCTTTACATTTTAGAAAGTCACCACCAGCAAAGCCGTTCATGGTGTTTGATATAGTTGCTAATATAATACCACAGACAAGCAGGTTTCCATCTGTCACATCCAAGCTGATTGTCCATACAGACATCAGCGCCTGTGTACCTCACGGTGCTATGGATAGAACCATGCACAATTATTCACATGGAAAATCGCAAATTTAATGGCAACCTACTTTAATTTATCCTACATACAATAGCTTGGGCATTATATTATTTTTAATGTATGTAGATAGGTTATTTCATCTACGAATCTCATTTCAGGGTAGTCAAGTATTTGTATGAAGGGACATTGGGTCTGAGGGGATTGAACACCACTGCTCTCCTTCTTAAGAAAGTGAACAATTAGGACTCAAGAAGCTTTTTCAAGCTTGACTCCACATATTCTTTTCCAGACCCCCGATAGAGTGTGCCCGCCCCCTTCCTGGGTCAAATGGGATGAGTCTACTCAAGTGGACTTGCAGGCCCATCTCAGTCAGCTCATTTGGGGGCTATTCCCAGTCACCCTCTAAGGCAACTGATATTATTCCTGCGTTACAACAAGGAACCCGGGGAACAGAGGGGCATCCCAACGCCACAGTTAGTCAGCTAGGGAGTAGAGGGCCATGGGTCCAAGAGCCCGCCCTGCTGCTGCTGCCCACCGGAGACAGCTGACAGTGTTTGGCCTCTGCTCCCCCTTTTTCTGTCTCCTTAACAACTCATGGTCTGACTTTTCTACCCCATCACTGGAAAGTTGTTTTCTTTAAGGTTAATAACCTCGAAATGATCAAATCTATTCTATCACACCTTACTTATAATAGAAAATTTTAATTACTTCTCTCATGTGACTCTCTTAATCCACTGTTCAACTCTACAGTGGCTCTCAATCCTGAGGACATCTGGATTACCCACAGAGATTTTTTTACATTTACACTTTTTTATTTCTATTAAGGAATGCATAACCATGGCTCACAACTTGACAATGAGGTGTTTTCCTCCTGTCTCCAGAGGCAAACAGTTTTACCAGTTCCCCACGTATTCAGGAGCTCTTAAAAAATACAGACCGTTTTCCAGGAAACTCAGATTTAAGAGGTCAGTATTTTGAAAAGTAAAGGTAATTTTTACTCACTGGCAAGATTGAGGACACTTAAATTCTTTCTAAAGTTTCTGGCCCCTTTTTGAGTCACCAGGATTACAAAGTAAATGTTTTCTACCATTTGGAACATTAAACCCAACATTCTCTCTCCCCAGATGAGAACCCTTCAGTGGCTCCCCATGCTGAAACTACCACACAATAGAAAGGATGCTCTGGGGGGAGGGGGGACAGTCCTGTGGTCAGATCCACTCGGAAAGTGCCCTAGTATCATGTCCAACACTAGGAAATGCAAAAAGCACATTAGCATATTGCCTTCGATTAGCTTTGTTAAAATGTCATAATGACTGTGAACCCCTTAGTCCAATATCTGACTCATGGCATGGGCTGAAAGGATGTTAATTCTTATTAGCCACTCTATCCTATACCCTCTAACACAGTCTCCTTTCTGGGACTTTTCTTACTCATAAATTCTTAACAAATCACCTGTGGCCATTTGTTTCATTCCTACGTTCCTCATTGGCTGCAAGCCCCATGAGCATGGGACCATGCGTGTTGTTTCTCTCTGTGTAGCTTGCCTCACCCTCCCTCTCACTGGACCCTGCCTATCACAGGGGCCAGTGGCTATTTTATTGAGCTCAGTGCTCAATAAAACAGGTGCCAACTGAACAGCAAAAATACTGTTTATTAAATCAGTTTTCCCCAGATTTGGCTGACCAGGAAACCCTTTTACCATGTAAGAGTACTTATCACACAGACCAGGTATTTCTCCAAATACAATTTAAACAATACTGGCCTGTGGCTTAAAATTCAAGTACCTTACATGGCCCAGACAATGCTCTGATAGGCCCTGGGCCACTCCCTGTCTATGCTTTCCTGCCTTGCTCTTGCTGTGCCCTCCCAGCCGCCCACCCTCTGCCTGACCAGGTTGCATTCATTTCCCCAAGATTTCACCTGATCATGGCCCTCACCAAATCAGCCTGAAGTCTTTCACCCTCTTGTCTTGCATTGCCCTTAGGACTGCCAGCTCCTCAAAGACAAAGACTTGACCTTACTCATCCTGCCCTCAGCTCCTCACACAAGCCTGTGATATAATACACAACTTACAAATGGCTGGTGAATAAACAACTGATTTCCTTTTACAATTAAAATTTCATTCTCAGAATCGCATTACACAAAATTATCAAATGAATTGGGTTTTTGGATCTCAAATCTGTAATAACACAGTGGCTCAAGGGATGCACAGAATGAAATGATCAATGCACTGAGAGTGAACAGAAGGATCCTGAGCTAACCCTCATGTTGTGCGTCACTAAATCTACACGTGGGCAGAGTGAGGTGGGCACCCTCCCGGCACAGACTTTTGTGATTAATGAGGCTGGCCTCACACAAGCTAGTGACTATAACTCAGGCTAGATGAAAGCAGAGTCTTTCAAGAGCTGAGAACATCAGATCCATGACTCTGGAGTCATCCCAAGTGGGTCAGGACACATAACTCTTTGGACCTCTGTCCTAGGCTTGTGAATAAGAGCATGTGGATAGGAGAATGGTTCGGATCAACTTAACCTGACACAATCACAACAATGTGAGCTCTTCTGCTGATGACTGACCAAAGTTTCAAAGGCTTCTTTCTTCAGTGATGTGATTGTTGGATAAATAGCTATTAAATTGGTTGGTTTAATTATCTATCCCTGACTTATCTCTTGCATCACAAATTCATGCATCCAGCTTACTAACGCACTCACCAAGTTGTATATTCCTACACAAATCACCATAACTAAGTATTAGACAGCAGAGATCCAAAGGCAAAAAGCCCACAGTTTAACTGGGGGGAAGATCAGTAAGCAAGTATATAATGTTAAGTGACAGATGGATAATTAAAGATTGGAAAGAAGTGCTACCAGAGCAAGGAAGAATGGATGGCTACTACTGCTTTGGGGGTCGAGGAAGGGAAAGTTTTTGACAGGATGATTCTGAGCTGAATCCGTGAGTCTGGAGTTTTTGCCAGGAGGACAGTTCCGGCAGAGGGAGTTGGATAGCCCAAGTGGCTGGCCCTCGAATTCAGCCCACACACAATCCATCACATCTTCTCCCCTGATATAAACCAGGCATGATGTGGCCCCAGCAATCAAGAATTGTTCAGTAAAATACCAAATAAAACCATTCCAAATCTATCTGTGTGATGAGGAAAGAGAAATGGGGTGATTCCAAAGAAAGAGATGGGAAGAGGGCAGGCAACATTGAATAGGAACATGGCCTGTAAGCTGGGACCTGAGTGGTAAGAAAAAGCCAGCCAGGCTAGGGAGCAGAGCATTGCAGACAGGAGCACAGCCCATGCAAAAGCTCCAAGGTGTGAAAAGTTTGATCAGCAAGGGGAACAAGAGTGGAGCTGATGACCACGGCAGGGACACCCAAGCGGGAGAAGCATAAACTAAGTGTGTTGGAGGAGGGGAGCCCAGTGTTCCCAGCCATTCAGATAGTCAAGCAGAGCAACGCTCTGGGGCATCCAGGCTGTGGCTGATCTTCAGGAGTCAGGATGACAGTTCATCACTGAGGGATATTTGTCCATGTGGGCCCTAATCAATCTGCCAGAAAGTCAGAAGGGGACTGCGAGAGTAAAGTAGGACGCCCAGGGCCCACTGGTGTCCCCAGCCATTGGACTGGTCCTTAAGGCAGCACCAAAGTGTTAGGACTAAGAAAGGGAAACTGAGGCAGCTTACTATGTACTAAAACTCAGGCCACCCCAACACCAGGACTCCCAACCAAAATCATCAAGCCCTGGGTCCAAACTGGCAACAAAAGAACCCAAGTCCTAGAGGAAGTCCTAGAAGACATAAAGGCTAGACCCCTGGACTACCATGAAGCCAGATCCAGGTAGACCGCTGGATCCCAGGGCCAGAAGAAGGAACCCCACCAGGTATCAAACGGCATAGGAAGAAGGGGGTGGTTATCGTTGGTTCTCATCAGGAATGGCTCAAGAACCGAAATGGGAAGGGGAACATAGTTGAGAAGCTGAGAATTATCTCTGCCTGTGAGCTCTATCTGAATGGCAGCAGCACACACACCATCAGTCACTAATGGCAGCAGCATCCACCCCATCAGTCCTGCCCATCGGTGAAGGAGAGGGCTGGAAGGCTGAGTCATCCCCTCTCCTTCACCACCACCTCTGCCTCCACCCACTGTCAGTGAGTCACTACAGGCTGTTGCTAACTCCTCTGAACTATCTCCTGAATCTTCGCCCTGCTCCTATTCATGTTGGAACTGCTTTTGTTGAGTGTTCTCTCTCACAGGGCAGAGCGGAAAACACGAGGACCATAGAATCAAACAGCCTGGCTTTGAGCACTGGCTCCTTGGTTACTGGCATCAGGTTAGATAATTAACCTCTATGTACCTCAGTTTCCTCACCAATGAAATGAGAATAGTTACAGACTTCGTGGGGTTGTTATAAGGGTTGGTGGAAGAGCTTTATAAAATCAAAAACTCTCTCTAGCCCTGGCCATGAGGCTCAGTTAGTTGGGGCTTTGGCCCACACACCAAAAAATTACAGGTTCAATCCCCAATCAGAGCACATACCTAAGTTGTGGGTTCATTCCCCATTGGGGCACGTATGGGAGGCAGCCAGTTGATGTTTCTCACATCAATATTTTTTACTCTCTCTCTCTCTCTCCCTTCCTCTCTCTCTAAAATCACTAAACATATCCTCAGGTGAGGATTAAAAAAAAAACTCTTCATAAACATAGGCATTAGTAACTAGGGGGAACTTACATTTTCTGAGATCTCGATATAGTGTCGCATAAAAGAAAAAAACAAATCCAACCTCAAAAGATTTAAATGAGAAATGCCAGCCTTTATGGAAGTCTCCTAATATTCTTTGTTTTAGCTAGCCAACTTCTACTCTCCCTCCTGCCAGTGCCTGGGTTTGCTGTGGCACACCCTGCCTCCGCTGCCCCTTCACATCAATGACACAGGTGACTCAGGCCTGGCCGATCAGATGTGCACAATCCTTTGGTCAGATGTGCGATTAAGGAATAGGCATGTGACTGAACTAAAGCTACTTAGACATAAAGGAATTTTTTCTGAGGTTAGTGCCTGCCTTTTCCACCACAGGGATGAGCACTTGGCCCAGGCTGTGTGATTCACAGGTGCTCTCCCCCATCACCCCGCTCAGACACAGGGACTGGTTTAAAGATGAACACATGGCCCAGGCAGAGAAAACGAGAGTTGTCTCTGAGGATAATGCTGGGACAATGGAGGAGAAGCCATCTGTTTTCATTCAGGGTGGCTAAGCTAGGGAGCATGGGCCTAGGGCTGTTGCCACCCATCTTACCCAGAGCAGGAAGGGAGCCCGCCTCAGGGACAGGCAGGAAGGTACCGGGTGGAAAGTTGCCTGGATGATAACCTTTGGACCTTGAGATCCACCTTTGCCTGAAGCTATTCCCCTCCTGCTTATACTTCCTTGTCACAGAGTCAATGAACGCACTTTCTACTTAGTTAGACATAGTTGAGTTTCTGCCATCTGTCTCTGAAAAAGAGTTGATGTCTGAGCCATTTCAGTAAAAGGAAGGAGTTCCATGAAAATATTAAATAAAGTAAACATTTCTATTCTCTGCTTTCCTTTACAGAAAACCTGACCTAGTCACAAGCTTCTAAAGATAACAAAGAGCACAGAACCCACCTTTAAATGCCTAATGATCTATAAAGGAGCAAATAATCTAGAAAGCAAATTTTCTCTTTGTGCTAATTTTTAATAATAAATTGAGGCCAATAACCATCTGCCTGTATCGGCAAGTTTAAATTATTAGACACCCATTATTTTGGCAGCAAGGAAACAGGCCTTCCTTTCAGGACATGTTACAGTAGACTGTTTCCAAAATACACAGTTAGGTGCCTGGCTTCGCAGCCACATGGGCAAAATGATCGGTGACGTCATGGATTACCCTCTCTGGCTGATCCAAGCTGAAATGGCTGGGCCATATTTTCCTGCCAATTTCAAAAAGGAAACCCCTCAAGTCATAATCCTGGGCTGGATCCTAAGCCCTGGATCCTGTATTCCCTTTTTCAAAAGGTATGTTATAACATGGCCTGTCAATTCTTACGAACCTTTCATTAAGAAGCACAATTTATTTTCATTGATTCGTCAGGAGGAGGACTACAGAAGCTTGATTTCACAAACCTGGTATGTGCCCTGCTGTGCTTCTGTCTTGGGTGAGCTAACTGAGATGGGTGAAGTGAGGGGTCACGTGTAAGACAACAGCACAGACCGCCTGGGAAATTGGAGGGAAAACACATTCTCATATCCTAACGCTTGGTGCTGGGTCTCTTTGCAGTTTCTCTAAGAAACATCCCTGTCCTCTGGGAAGTTGAGGACATGTTGAGACACTTTGCCTAGACATGAATTCTGTTAGTACAGAAAACATTTAAAAAATCTACTAATGGATTTCTCTCTGTGGCATTTCCATGTGTGTGATCTTTCTCTAGTCAGACAGCTCTCTGGGGCACCGAGGCAAAGAGAAGGGGGATACAGGGTTTTTACAACAGGAAAGTTAAAAGAAAAAGACTCACTATTCAGTCTCTGATCTCCAAATGTGTGACTTAGGGTCTGCTGCAGCACAGTAGATCTTGAAAGCCAGGTTCTGTCAGAAAAAAAAAGAAAAAAAGATTTTCTAAATACCTTTATGTGACTTTTAGGTAATCTAGAAGCAGATCAGGTGAACTCAGGTCTGGGCAGCTCACCTTGTTCAAAACCGTAAGAGGTTGTGGCTTCTTTTCCCCTAGAACACAAGGCTCATAGCCTGAGGCGGGAGGGTCTGGGGGTGAGAAATCCTGGGGGCCAGCCCAACCTGAGCGCACAGTGAGCACTCAATGACTGTTGATCTGCCTGGGCAGGAAACACTCGGGAGAGAGGGCACCATTAGGGAGCTTTCCCACCCTGGCACCATTAGCATCCAGGGCTAAATTTTCCCTCATTGAAGTATTAAGTCTAGAAGTCGGAAGAATCCAAGACAGATAATCCACCCACAGTCCCACTCCTCCAAATTAGGAAAATGGTTGAAATACATTCCCACTTTGTTCACATCCTGTGTATCTGTTTCTGGTTGGTTTTCTGCAGCTGTGATCCAAACTCAGCACTATCACATTTTGGAGATGTAAACAGTTTTTTCTCCAGAGTCACATCTGTGACATTGAAAATGAGGCCAGAAAGTCACTGAGTTGTTTCTCCAAAAGTGGGTGGAACATGGAACAAGCCAGCCCTCGAGGCTCAGTCACCACAGCAGGCAAGACCCCCACTGCACCAAGCAGCCTGAATACCCCCACTTCCTGCACATGTGAGCTCATCTCTCTGCAAGTTTTCCTGGATGCACAAGAAACATCAATAACATAAATCTTTTAACTGAAGCACTCTCCTGGATGAAAGTGCAGAGGGGGAACCTCATAAAAATAGGATAATTGACTAGGTGAAAAGAGCCACAGATTGGGAAAATGGGTCAAATAAACTTAGAATAAGTGGTAAAGCCAGAGTCACTCATTCAAAAAATAGTTGTTGAGCACCTATCATGCATCTGATGCTGCAACAAATCACAGGTCGGGCTACCTGACACTATGAAAGCCAACACTAGAGAGGCAGGTACTAATGTAAAGGAAAGTGGTTTATCTGTAGATGCAGACCATCTGGAAGATGGTGGACTCACATCTCAAAGCCCATCCCCTGGAAGATGAGGTACTTATGTCACAAAGCCCATCTCTACCTCTCAGTGAAGGCAGAGGTTTTTATGAGGAGGAAGAGGAAAACAGAACAAACAGATCAGGGGAGGGGGTTGACAAGTTCTCTATGTGCAGATAAGCACAGTCTCTTCTGATAAGGCAAGCAATGGTCCTATAATGTGTCATCCTGGTTTAGTCAACCCAGCTTCACATCATCCTGGCTCCATGGGTGAAGGTCAGCAAATCTCCTGGAGCTGGGATGTTTAAAGGTTGGAGTCTATATATTTTGAAACTAGTTTCTAGGACTCTTACACAAACATGCTGCTCATCTATAAGCCACATATTAATCAGAGTCCACACTTTCAGGAATGATATCAAAGAATGGTAGGGTGGGTTACAATTCCCTACCGCTACAATTTTCCACTGTTCCAATGCCAGGATGAAAGATGCACAAAGCTAACTACTACCCACCCATTTCACCCCAGACCCAGGAAGAGTTGCTGTGGAGGGGCTGCTCAGCCTGTGCACTGCACACCTCCTGGAGATACCATTCATACCAGCTACCCAGTGAGTGGTGTCCCTGGGAGTTTGCAATACTTCCAGAGGCATTCATGTTCCCGCTGATGACAGAGGTGTAGAGGAATAATTATGTATTATAGGTACAAGAATAAAGGTATATGTGAGGGGTTGTAGGAATCTGGTCAAGTAATAAAGTGGCTCTATCCACCCTGCTTGCCATTCACAGCTTCCCCCAGTTATGGGAGCAGCAGACTTAGGACCAGACGCCCCTGGCATTCCAGCCTGCTGTTTTCCTGTGCATTAGGAAACGCTTTGGGAAAGCTATTACTACCAAGTCAAAGGAACACTTCTTAGCTTCCAGATCTGCTCCCCAAACACAGACCCTGGGCAGTAGTGAAGTGCAGGGCTGGCCTTAGAGCTCCACAACCTACAGGGCAGGCAACTCAAGTGTCCACAGGAACCTGCAAGTGTTCTTCCCAGGAATCTGCAGTGGGCCGGCTAATGCTAAGGAGTTAACCCAAAATGTGATTTCATGCTTTTTTAAAAAATTCCACTGGTGATTTCTCCCTATTTTTTAGAGAGAAAAGCTCAGTACCAAGTCCATCAGAGGGGCAACTGTAATCATTACAAAGACAGGGCAGAAAGAAAAAGGGAAAGGGAGAAAGAGACATGAAAGGGAGAAAGTGGGCACCTGCATCACCGCAAGGATCAAACCGGAATACAGCTGGCTCGTGTTGACGAAGCCACATCCCCCATGACCACCTAAACCTCCTCTCACCTTGACTCTGTATAAGAACTGGGGCTTGTGCTGAGCCCCTCATGCCCTGGTTTCTTTCTTGGTCCTCATGGGCATTAAAAATTGCAATCAGGGAGATGAGACGTTTGGGAGAATTTATTTCAGCATGATCACAGGTACTTTGCTTGGCACTAAATGTACTATTTCATCTAACCCTTACAACAACCCTATGAAGTTTATCTCTACTTCTAAAATGAGGAAACTGAGGCCCAGTGTGCTTAAGTAACTTGCCCAGCATCACACAGCTGACAAGTGGGCCTATCACTGACCAGCAGAATATAATACGAGCTATATTTCAAATTTGCCTTGTAGCCATGTTTTAAAAAGTAAAAAAGAGACAGGTAAAATTAATTTTAATAATATATTTGATTTAATCCAATATACCCAAAATATTACCATTTCAACATGTGACCAATATAAAAACTATTAATGAGATCATTTACAGACTTTTGCATATGTTCTTTGAAACACAGTGTACATTTTACATTTCTAACACATCTCAATAAGAATGCTAAATTCTCAGTGGTTAAAGTGAAATACTGTCATACCAAAGTTATGAAGTTGTGTTTAAAAGAGAAATATTTCACACTGCTTCAGTTTTGAATTAAATTCAAATTCATTAAAGTTTAGTTAAAAATTCAGTTCTCCCTCAATTGCATTAGGTACAGTTTCAAATCCTCAATAGTCACACATGCCTGGTGGCTGCTATACTAGATGGTGTAGATCTAATCCAAATCCCTAGATTTACAAAGAAACTGAAGCCCAAAGAGGTTAAGTGAGTTGCTCAGGGTTACTGCCAGTTGGTAGTTGAGCCTGAACTAACCCAAGCTTCTTAACACTGACTTTTCTACCATACCATGGGTAGCAAGACACTGCTGAACTAATGGGCTATTTGAGTGGATTTTCTGGTATTTGGGGGGTTATCCCTCAAACTAACCACATTCCCATCCCAGCCCTCTCTCTTCTTAGACAAGTGCACCATAATGATTCCTGGTTCACCACTGTGATTCACTCTATAAACCTCAGCCACTGAGAGCCCTACAGGCAGGTACCTTGTATCTGTATTAAAAAAAAAAGAAGAAGAAAAGCTAGAGGTATTAATAAAGATTCCTTTTTAAAAAATATGACTTAATGACTCAAAGCTAGTCATTTTAATACCATTTATTTTCAGAGACAATTTAATATTACATGCCAAGAATGTTTTTAAATTTTATTTATTGATTTCAAAGAGAGAAATGTCGACTCACTGTTCCATCCATTCATGCCCTCACTGGTTGCTTCTTGCATGTGCCCTGACAGAAGATCAAACCCAAAATCCTGGGATATCAGGACAGCACTCTAACCAACTGAGCTACCTGACCAGGGCCACATGCCAAGAATTTTTAGCATATCTCCATCTTTCAATGGGAAGAATATGCCAAATTTCTCTTTTTAACATTATTTTGTGCAGAGAAAAAAATGAGATGCTAACAGTTTAGCAATTTACCTGAGATTCTATAAGAAATAAGAAGAAGACCTCAGTTGGAACACTTTCTAATCCTGTGCTGGGTCTCTCTCTCTAAGTGATAGCCCTTGCCTTATGTTACTTGCACTTTCCAAACAGGAAATGAGGACTACATTTAAAGTAGAAAACACTGATGTATAACAGCCCAATAATTGAGTTGTTAACCAAACAAAAATCAAGGTAAAACTAATATTTTTAATCCAAGAGACCTCACATATTGATTATGCACAAATAACACCAAGCACAACAGACGCAGCGCTGTCAGTACAGACTGACTTTTCACAATGATTTGTAAGACATCCTCAGCAACGTGACCCCCATCAGGAGCCATGCTCTGGAGGGTTTAGGTAGTCCTGAAATGGATTATGTCTTACCACATGTCCTACTCCTAGATCTCATTTTTATAGACAAAGGGAGAACTGTCAGTTACTCTTAACTAACTGTAGCCATGGAACTCAAAGCCTTGAAATATGTGAGTAATAATCTAGAGAGAATTGTCATTCTCTAAGGTACACTGATAGATGTACTGATAGGGAGCTGGAGTTTTTTTCTGCTGAATCAGGGAATGCATACAGTGAACCTTGGAGAAAACAAGGGAATGAGTAATAGGAGGAAATGAGATACCTTGTTTAAATGCTTTGGAAAAAATAAAACCAGAAAAGGAATAAAACTTTTTTTCTCTTCTTGTTTTGGTTTTAAGATCAAGTTGTTCCTCTGTTGATAAATGACAAAAATCTGCCCATTAGGACCAGCCACAGAGGGTCTGAATTCAGCTCTCTTTCTGCCACAGGTTAACGGCCTTTAAATATTCAAAGAGAGCAATCTTGTCTCCTCTACAAAGACTTCTCCTTCTGCAGGTTAATCACCCTCAGTTCCTTCAACTCTTCCTTACAGGACTGATGCAGGCTTTGAACCAACACGACTGAGTTCCACTGTACTCCAGGTGATGTGCCCTGAGAACCCAAAGATGACTGGGATGCTGCCCCGCCCCTGCACTTGCCACCTCAGGGCTTATTTCCAACAGGCAAAAAATGATGCAAATATGTTGATAGGCAGTGAATTAAATTATAATTCCAAATAAACTCTGTTGAAACAATGTTTACCCTTTGCATACTTTTTTGAAAATCTTTATGTACAGGGCCTATATTAGGCATTTATAAGTCAGAGAATCCTTAATAGAAGAGGGAAAAGGTAGTTTTGCCCTCCAGAACTAAGATCTTTAAGTTTATTGCTTGTGTTTTATGACTATAAACTAGTCTCATACTCATTAGTTATTTACATGCACTCTTAAAAAATGCAGAAGTTTTGTATCTTTTCCCTTGGAAAATTTCAAACACGGGCAAGTTAAAGTAGTGAGTGAGTGTGCTTGCATGTGTGCACATAATAATAAGCATCATCTTTGTTTCCTTCTGTTACTAATCCTCATCAGTGCCAAAAAAGCATTTGTTCATTCATTTATTCAATGAGTATTTCAGTTCTTGCCATGCACCAGGCACTGCTCTAGGCTCTGGTAAACAAGGGTAAATACAAAACAACCAAATCCCTGCCTCTGTAGATCTTACCAAGGGCTGTAACTCCATTTAAAAAAAAAAAATCCTCACCCAAGCCCAAGCTGGTATAACTGTTGGGCATTGTATGTACCACAAACCAAAATGGATTGTGGGTTCACTGCCCCGGGTGCATACAGAAGGCAAGTAATCGATGTTTCTCTCTCACATCCCAATCAACTCCCTTTCTCCCTCCCTTCCCCTCTCTGTAAAACCTCATCCAAGGATATGTTTATTGGTTTTAGAGAGAAAGGAAGGGGGGGGAGGGGAGAGATTGAGATGGAAGGAGACGAAGAAACTGATGTGAAAGAGAAACATCAACTGGTTGCCTCCTGTATGCACCCTGACCTGGGATTGAACCAGCAATGCAGGCATGTGCCCTGACAAGGATTGAACCTGAGACCTTTCAGTTCACAGGCTGGTGCTCAACCCACTGAGCCACACCAGCCAGGGCAGCTCTTTTAAAACAGTGTTTAAAGATATGCAGAAATGCTCCAGCAGCTTATTTATTAGAAACTGTAATCAACTTTCTCCTACTTTCTCTGTAATCCTTCATTTTATCTTTACTTGGAGGAAGGGAAAATGCATTTCTTCAGGGGATTCTTTCAGAAAATCCCCTTCTCATTTATCTCATTTCCAAGTCAACACTAGCTTCCAGATGAACTAATGGGTTTAATGGGAATTTAACTGTCTTCAAAGCACTGACTGAAGGGGACTCACCAGTTTGGGGGATTTCTGAGACCAGTTCTGCACACTGCTCTGAGGTAATAATCACCTGGAGGGCTCCCCAGGGCAGTGGACCTTTGGTGTCCTCCATGAGATGACCTCCTGTACCAGGTGAGGGGAGGGTGTTTCCTGTGCTCTCCTTCGATGGCACTCATTCAAATCTCACCCAGGCTCTTGCCCAGCCTCAAGGGCAGCAAACTCATGAACAGCTGGAGGTAACATCTGAAAAGGAGACCTGACTGAACACACACACACACACGCACGCACGCGCGATAACAAGCTGCGTTTGGCATTTTTCTGAGAGGCTGGGTAACATGACCACAGAGCTCCACTCTCTATCAACATCCACCTATATTACCCATGACAGGAAAAGCACGACAAATTACTTGAGAAAAAGGCACACAGTCCAATTTAAAAATGAGTAAGATTTGAACAAATGCTTCACAAAACAGGAAATCCAAATTGCCAATGAAAAGGTACTAAATCCCACTGGTTATCATGAAAATTCAAATGGAAATTCCAACCACAACAATATATACTATATTGGTACCAGAATTGCTGAAAAAGAAAAAAAGTATTGGTGCCCTGGCTGGTGTGGCTCAGTGGGTTGAGCACCAGCCTGCAAATTAAAAAGTCAATTCCGAACTTTGGAGACGTCCGGCAAGATGGAGGCATAGGTGGACGCACCGTACCTCCACGCACAACCAAGATTAGAACAACAACAATTTAGAGGCAGAATAATACCCAGAACTGATAGAGAATTTATCTGAATGGATGTTGGACAGCCAAGAAGTTGAAGTAGACCCGTTCATCCAGACCGGTAGAAGGGGCAGAGAGGAGCAGCTGGGCGCGGGTTGCAGCATGGGTCTCGGCACGGAGAGCAGAGAGCAGTGGGTGCATAAGGCAACCAGGAGCTTGTAAGGCATCCAGGGCAAGCAGGATCGCAGCAGGTGGACCCTGAGTAGGCGAGCGGCAGCTGGCGGACCCGGTGAGGCAGCGATTGTGGACCGGGGCAGAGCGCACAGCCCAGGATCCCAGGGAAGACACTGAGGTCCCAGGAGAGCGGAGCTACCACCATTGTTCCCCCCCCCCCTGCCCCCACATACAACGTCACAATCTAGCGACTGGGGTGCCCAGCCCCAGTGAACACCTAAGGCTCCACCCCTCATACATAACAGGAGCGACCAGACCAAAAAAAAAAAAAAGAGAGAGAGAGAGAGATAGACATGTCTCAAACAGAAAAACAGATCAATGCCCCAGGGCTCATCCTTTTGAGCGACCAAGAGATAGCCAATCTATCAGATGCACAGTTCAAAACATTGGTGATCAGGAAGCACACAGAATTGGTTGATTTTGGGTGCAAATTACATGAAAAAATGCAGGGTTACCATAAAAGAGATGAAGGAAGATGCACAGAGAACCAATAGTGATGGGAAGGAAACGGACTCAAAACAATAGAGTCGACCAGAAGGAAGAAAAAAACAAAACAACCAAACAGGAAAGAATGAAGAAATAAGAATTCAAAAAAATGAGGAGAAACTTAGAAACCTCCAGGATATCTTTAAACGTTCCAACATCTGAATTATAGGGGTACCAGAAGGGGAAGAGGAAAAGCAACGGATTAAACACGTATTTGAACAAATAATAAAGGAGAACTTCCCCATTCTGGCAAAGGAAATAGACTTCCAGGAAATCCAGGAAGCTCAGAGAGCCCCAAAGAAGTTGGACCCAAGATGAAAGATACCAAGGCACATCATAATTACATTAGCCAAGGTAAAAACGAAGGAGAGAATCCTAGAAGCAGCAAGAGATAAGGGGACAGTAACCTACAAAGGAGTTCCCATCAGACTGTCAGCTCATTTCTCAAAAAAGACCTTACAGGCAAGAAGAGGCTGGAAAGAAGTATTCCAAGTCATGAAAGGCAAGGACCTACATCCCAGATTACTCTATACAGCAAAGCTCTCATTTAGAATGGAAGGGCAGATAAAGTGCTTCTCAGATAAGGTCAAGTTAAAGGAGTTTATCATCACCAAGCCCTTATTGTATGAAATGTTAAAGGGACTTATCTAAGAAAAGAAGATAAAGAAAAAACATGTATAGTAAAAGGACAGCAAACACAATTATTAACAACCACACCTAAAGCAAAACCAAAAGAAACTAAGCAAATAACTAGAACAGGAACAGAACCACAGAAATGGAGATCACATGGAGGGTTAGCAACAGGGGAGTGGGAGGAGGAGAGAAGGGGAAAAGGTACAGAGAATAAGTAGCATAGATGGTAGGTAGAAAATAGACAGGGGGAGGGTAAGGATAGTATGGGAAATGTAGAAGCTAAAGAACTTATAAGTATGACATATGGACATGACTAAAGGAGGGGATATGGGTGGGAGAAGGTATACAGGGTACAGGGAAGTGAAGGGGGGGAAATGGGACAACTGTAATAGCATAATCAATAAAATATATTAAAAAAAATAAAAAATAAAATAAAAGGTCAATTCCCAGTCAGGGCACATGCCTGGGTTGTGGCCCAAGTTCCCCAGTTGGGGACCTACAAGAGGCAACCAATCAATGTATCTCTCGCACATCGATGTTTCTCTCCTTCTCTTTCTCTCGCCCTTCTCCTCTCTCTAAAAAGTAAATAAATACAATCTTTTTTTTTAAGTATTATTGATAAAGATGCAGAGCAACTGGAACTCTCATACGTTGCTGGTAAGGTTGTGAATCAGTACAGCCACTTTGGGAAAAAAACTTTGTAGTCTAACAAAGTTGAAGATATACATACCTAGTGATGCAGCAATTATGTTCCTGGGCATATATCTGAGAGAAACATGTGTACATATAAACCAGAATACATATATAAAAATATACATTGGATGCAACCCATTTTCAGCAGAACGGGTAAAAATATATATTTATATAGGAGTATCATCCAGCAACAAAATTAATAAATTTCAACTACATGCAACAATTGGACAACTTATGCCCTGGCCAGGTAGCTCAGTTGGTTAGAGCATCATCCCAATATGCCAAGGTGTGGGTTCAATCTCCAGTCAGGGCACATACAAGAATCAATCAATGAATGCATAAATAAGTAAAAAAAAAAACAAATTGATGTCTCTCTCCAAAAGAACAAGCAAGATACAAAAAAATATACTTCACCATATGACTTATACAAAGTTCTAAAACAAGCAAACACAATATTTAAAAATATTGCACACATATGTGGTATAACTATAAAAAAAGAGCCAGAAAATGACTATCTTAACAAAAGTATAACAGTTGCCTTTACACTGTTATACTGTTATAACTGGGCAGGGGTCAGGATAAGAAACAGATACATGGATTGGAACAAAGTACTCACAATGTTTAATTTCCTAATCTTGGTACCAGTTACATGGGTGTTTGCTTTATAAATATTTGTTAAGCTGTGCAAATAGGTTAATGCATGCTTCTGAACAAATGTGCAATATTTTACAATAAAAATATTTTTAAAGGAGTGCGGGATATGGCAAACTAAGTAACACCATCAATCATCTCCCTCAGCCTTTCACCTTGACCATTCATTTTAATGTTCCTTATTTGAAATACCATTTCTTGTGGGGGAAGTGCTTTCTTTGAGAAGAAATAAGAACTTTGGAGGTGATTTTTATCTAACAGATGTCCTGCACATGAATGAAAAGCAGAAGAAAAGAGGGCTTAGAATTTTAAAAAAAGAATTAACTCTATTACTGTGAAGACTAAACACTCTAGTGCTAATTTCACTGCAAAGTCTGTAACATGTCAGTTCCTGTGTCCTCTGAGACTCCATCACTAGGCAGGAAGGGAAAATAGTAATTACCTTACCCTCTGAGGAAACAGTTGTAAGCGAATCATCCAGAGCATAGGAAGGTTCATTCATATTTTATATAAAACAAATAAGCAAAATGACTTCAGAAAAAAAAAAGAACCATATAGGAGAAAGGAAAAAGTGCAAAACAAAATCTCACCGTTGAAAAATTTATTATTCATTTATATTAAGGATTCCAACAAACCATCATTCATTCATTCATTCATTATTGGACAAACATTTGTTGAGCCTCTACTGCTGTTAGGCTTTGTGGGAACTGAAGAAGACATGGTTACATGGTTGCTGTCCTGAGAGAGTGCATAACTGAGTAAAGAAGAGAACATCTGTATAAACTTCTTTAGTTTGCTTACAATTGTTGAAACTTTACTGGTGTAAAACACTATATGCTAAATCATTAGTCACTATTATCTCATTTAATCCTCATAAACAATCCTTTAAGGAGAATTGCAGATGTAGAATCTGACTCAGAGAGATTAAGCAATTTACCCAAAGGAAAACACCCTGGCTAGAGTTTCAACTTGTCTATCCCACCCAAAGCCTTTACACAGGGCTATATATACTGCTTCTCTGTTTACAGAACACAAGACAGGATAAGCTAAATGGTGTAACACAACCCAGACACTGATAATTTTTGATTCTTTAGTGTTAGAATTTGTTACTACAGCATGTGTTACTTAGGTAACGTTAAATTTTTAAAACTTATAATGCTTTGGGACATTGAGCAAACTTCAGTTTAGATTACCTTAACCTGAGACTTAAATAATTTTATAAAATCTTAATTTAGGAACATTTAGAGTGGAAAGATAAATTCAAAGAAAACAATTCTCATATTCTCAAGTTTTCATAAAAGATAAAAGTTGGGACCCCAAAACTGCATACTTGTCATACTCCAACTATTCTTTCTAATGCTCAGGTAGGGTTTTATATTTCTGCTTCCCCTCTTAGAATTCTGTTTCCAAAATTAACACGTGACTAAGGACAAATAATTAGGTTCCTCTTGAACTTTATACCATTCCCTGGAAAGTACCCTTCCAAGTGAGGAGGGAAGGAAGAGAAGAACACTGCAGGCAAAGCAATCTGGGAGTGAGTCCTCCGGTTCCTCTCTCGTCTGGGAGCTGCCCACAGCTGCCTCCAACCAGGTGCACAGGCCACCCGTGAGGCAGCAGCAGTTGGCGTGGGAGGACTCCCAGCTCAGGAATGGTTTCTGTGTGCCTGCTGCCCCGCTCACTTGAAAAAAATGGGAGCTTTTACAAGTTAACATCTGGAATGCTCATTCACTCACTCCAAGCTTTCTCTCACCCTCAGTGTGTTCTGGTTGGGTCAACCTGACCTTGATAGTCAGATTCTTAATACACACTATTCAACATATGAGCATTCTTACAAACAGCTTAAGTAAAATGAAAAGTATATCTGTACCTTCAACTGTTCCTCTGCCCCCAAAAAGGAGTATTAACTATATTTTGCAATAATTAAGAAGCAATTAAGTGAAGGTCACCAAAGGAATAAAAGGTCATGGGGGGGCAGGTTTGCCTGCATTCTATCATACCTGAGCACTTAGAAGATTGAGCAAAAATATGGGAATTGAGATGGGTAGACATGAAGGAGGCAGCATTTCATTTGGACTTTATTTTAACTTTTTTATTGTATTCACTGGGGTGACATTGGTTAGTAAAATTAGACAGGTTTTAAAATTTTTAAAAAATTTTATTTGTTACTATAACACATCATCTGTATATTGCATCAGGTGTTCACCACCCCTAGTCAAGTCTCCTTCCATCACTATGGATCCCTCCTTACCTTCTTCTACCTCCCCTACCCATTTCCCTCTAGTAATCACCATACTGTTTGTCTGACTCTATGAGGTTTTTTTGTTGCTATTGTTTTGTTTTTTCCTTAATCTCTTCACCTTTTTCACCCTGCTATTTGGACTTTTGCAGATTAGGCGTGGCAGGCAGAAGGGGCAAGTGGGGCATTATAAAAAGAAAACGAAGTGCCAGGTTTGTTGGACAAACCTTGAGAAGTTCAGTTTGGCTGTCACCGAGTACTGTGCAGGGAGGAGAATAAAAGGAGGTAAGTCTGAAGTTTGAACAGAGGAGAAGCCTTAATGGTAGATAGTTATGAAAACCAGGCTAAGGCACTCAAACACTCAAAAGGTCATTTTTAAAGTGTATAATCCAATGGCTTTTAATGTAGTCACAGAGTTAGGCATCCATCATGACAATCAATTTTAAAGCATTTTTCCTACCCTAAAAAGAAACCCCACACGTCTAACTACCATCCTCTTAATAACCTTTCCCCCTGCAGCCCTAGACACCCACAAATCTACTATGTCTACAGAATTGCCTATTTAGGACATTTCAGATAGATGCAATCACACAATGTATGGTCTTTTGGAACTGGCTGCTTCTGCTTAGCATGTTTTTGAAGTTCACCCATGTCATAGCATGTGTCAGTACATCAGTTACTTTTGCAGATGAATAATATCCCCTTGTGTGGCTATAACACATTCTATTCATCCATTCATCAGTTGATAGACATTTAGATTGTTTCCACATTTTGGTTATTATGAATAAACTGCTCTGAACATTTGGGTGTAAGTTTTTGTATAGATGTAGGTCTTCAATTCTCTTGGTATATTTACCCAAGAATGAAATTCCTGGGTCATATGGCTCCATGTTTAACTTTTTGAGAAACTGTCAGACTATTCTCCAAAGCTACTGCACTATTTTAGATGTGTGGAGGTTCCGGTTTCTTCACATCTTTTCCAATTCTTGTCATTATCTATCTTTTTTATTATAGTCATGCAAGGGGTATAAAGTGATATTTCATTGTGGTTTTGATTTGCATTTCCCAAACAACTAATGTTGAAGAATTTCTTTTCCTGTGCTTATGGCCATAGTCTGTCTTCTTTGGAGAAATGTCTCTTCCTTTGCTTATTTTAAATTGGGTTATTTGTTTTTATATTATTAAGTTGTAATAGTTCTTTATATATTCTAGATAGAAGTTTCTTATCAGATGAATATTTGCAAAAAAATTTCTTCCAATCTGTGGAAAATGATGTGTCCTTTGAGGCACAAAAGTTTTTCGTTTTAATGATGCCCAATTCACCTATGTTTCTTATTCCTTGTGTTTTTGGTGTCATATCTAAGAAACCATTGTCTAACCCAAGGTCACAAAGTTTACACTAATGTTTTCTTCTAAGAATTGTATAGGTTTAGCTCTTACATTTAAGTCTTTGATCCATTCTGAGTTAATTTTTGTATGTGATGTGAAGAAGCAGATAATTTTTAATCTCTAATCTTTTAAATTCATCAAGGTGGATTTCAGAGAGATTAACCTGTCAGGAATATGTAGGATGGATTAGTTTGATAAGAGACTAAAGGTGGGGAGGCTACTGTAGAAGTTCAAACTCATGCAGTTGAGGAGATTAAATTCCTGGAGGTAGGGACATAGGCATCATTTTGTGTTTTTTTAAAGCTCATGGATAATTTTACTGTGCAGCCAGCTCTTAGAGAAAGAGAAGGGAAAAGACAATGCAAATAACAAATGATAGGCAAACGCAAGAGGATCCCTCCAAGGGGTCATGTCTAAACACGGGTAGTCATGTGGTTGCTCTGGTCTGGACTGACTGTACTCCCAGGAAAAAGAGGGACAACAAGACCTCTTAGAGAAGAGCTGGGAATGCCAGTCATGGAGTAAGCATGGGCTGCAAAAATTTTAGAAAAAAAACCCTCAGAATTTAATAAGTTTTAATCCCTGCTATAAATTACCTACGTAGCACAGTTTTCTCTTTCATCATAGGTAACATTGCTCATTTTTGGACACTATCTTCCTTTCATACACTCACAGATGACCATCTCCACACATTCTCATCCATTCCATCTCTCACTACACTAAGTGATTCTCAGCTTGGGGGACTTGGTCATGGAAATTCACCTGATGATACAACTAAGTTTAATTTAGAAGTTGAATCACAAAGGAAAAAATTGTCTTTTGGGAAATGCTTTCTCCGTTCAGAAGCAGGAGACTAATTATAAGAAAACACCTTAGATCATTGAACTAAGGCATTAACTTATTAGGTTAACCTGCATTTCCACCCTGAGGAGGCTCAAGAAAGTTTCCACAAAACTAGGTTAGCCAAACCATGCATACACTTTAGTCCTAGGAAGTATAATTTAAAAGTTACTCTGAATACATATAGACTGGGTGATCCTCAATCCTGGCCTATCATTAGAACTACCTGTTGAGTTGCATTTATTTTCTTGTCAATGCTCATTCCATGGCCCTTATCCCCGAGTTCCTTGATAGAAATATTTGGGGTATGTCTCAGGTATCTTTATGCTTAGAGAGCCCCACAGGTGATCCCTATGACAACCAAGATTTACAATCAGAGAATTGAGCTGGAATAAAGAAATCTGGTTCTAACCCAGGTCTGCCATAACTAGCTAATTTAATCTTGAGCTTTACCCAGAAATCTGAGCTTACATTCCTCATTCAGCAAAGAGGGGTAGTAATGACCATAACTACCTCCCAACATTTCATGTGAGAAGAAACTGACATTCCAAATGTTATAAAAGCACTCCAAAATGAACTGTGTCAACACTAATTTATTGTTATTATTATACCCAATGGCCAGCTATTGTACACAACAGTTTTTACCAGCATTAGACTCATTTGGCCTCTCCCCTCTTGAAAGAGTCTTCTCATGGTTTCTATGACATGACACTCCCCTGGTTCCCTCTTTTTTCATGGACCCCTCCTCTCTCGTGTATTTTCTGATGTCCCCCACTCAGCTGGAGCATTAAATGCTGGACCATCCAGAGCTCAGTCAAGGGTCCATTCATTTTCACTACATAAACTCTTTCTTGGTGATCCCATCCAATTTCATGAGATCTATGGTTTAAAATAAGCATCTGTTATCATGACTTTGAAAAATTTGTCACCAGCTCTTGTGTTCATTAGCCATCTAAGTGCCTACTTGACTGACCCCTCCGTTTAGAGGCCTAAGCAATCTCAAACTGAACATGTCCCAAAGAATATTCCTGATTCCCAATTCCCAAATCATTTCTTCCACTAATCCTTCCCATTTCAGAGTGTGCATGCCCAGGTGTGTGATGTATTATAAGGAATTAGCTTATTAGATTATGGGGGCTATCTAAGCAAGTCTGAAATCCATAGGACAGGTGGACAAGAAGGGAAGAATCAAGCAGGCTCAAATCTTGAACTTCACAACATAGGCTGATGCCATTATTCTCCTTCCCCCCCCCCTCCCTCCCTCTCCCTCTCTCTCTCTCTCTCTCTCTCTCTCCCCACACCCCCCTTCTCTGTGCATCTGATGGGCCAGTAATCAATTATTCAATGGGTTTCCATGCTCCCGACCATCTCTGGCATTTGGTATTGCCAAGCATTAAAACAGCCCTGCCAAGCATCTGCTCAGAGATTTCTGTCTCCATCACTTCCTTCTGTTCCACACACTTTAGATAGGTAGCTTCGTCAATGAATGTGGCCATTTGCAGTCCCAGATCATTTCCTTTATTGTTTTTTCATATATCATTTGAGCTGCATGGCCATAAAGGATGAAAAATTTTCCAACTGTTGTTAATTTGCCTTTCTGAATTATTCACATGGCAATTAAGTTTACTGGGCTTCTAACTGCATAAGATAGTCTACAACCTTACCACCCTGAATGCACCCAATCTTGTCTAACTGCATAAGATACTGGTTTTTTGTTTTGTTTTGTTTTTGAGTACTTTATTTAGATTATGTTTATACAATTTAATTTTAATTTCAACATTAATGTCACTACATGTATACAAATGTTGTAAAACAAGTACAGTGGTATTTTCTTTTTTTTAAGATTTTATTTATTTGTTTATAGAGAGAAAGGAAGGGAGGAGGAAAAAGAGGGAGAGAAACATTGATGTGTGAGCGATACATTAATCAGTTGTCTTTCATATGCCTTCAACCTGGGACCTGGCCCGCAACCCAGGCATGTGCCCTGACTGAGAATTGAACCAGTGGCCTTTCACTTCACAGGCTAGAGCTCACTCCACTTAGCCACACCAGCCAGGGAACAGTGGTATTTTCAAGACAAAATAAACACCTGTTTTAGAAAAACTATACTTAGTATCTACACAGAAAGCCTGCCTTTTCCAAACAGTAGCCAAAATTAACTGTAAAATCTCCAAAACAAGTACAACTGCTTCAGTTCAAGCTATTCCAAGAATAATGAACCCATAACACATTGCAAGGGTGATTTGAAGACTGTAGCTGAAATTACTACATTTTAATATATTTTATTGATTGTGCTATTACAGTTGTCCCAATTTTCCCCCTTTGCCCCCTTCTTCCCAGTACCCCCATTCCCTCCAGCAATCCTTTCCCTTAGTCATGTCCATAGGTCATGCATATGAGTTCTTTAGCTTGTCCGTTTCCTATACTATTCTCAACATCATTGTGCCTACCAATTATGTTTTTTAACCCTTGCACATTTCTCCCATTCTTCCCAAATGATCCTCCAAATGATTTCCATATCTATGATTCTGTTTCTGTTTTGCTTGTTTGCTTAGTTTGTTTTTTAGATTCAATTGTTGATAGTTGAGAATTTGTTCCATTTTAATGCTCATAGCTTTGACCTTCTTTTTCTTAAATAAGTCCCTTTAACATTTCATATAATAATGGCTCAGTGATGATGAATCCCTTTATCTTTTCCTTGTCTGGAAAGCACTTTATCTGCCCTTCCATTCTAAATGATAGCTTTGCTGCTGGGAGCAATCTAGGTTGTAGGTCCTTGCTTATCATCACTCTGAATACTTTTTGCAAGTCCCTTCTTGCCTGCAAAGTTTCTTTTGAGAAATCTGCTGACATTCTTATGGGGACTCCTTTGTAGGCAATTCTCTGCTTTTCTCTTGCTGCTTTTAAGATATTCTCCCTTTTATGTTTAACCTTTGGTATTTTAATTCTGATGTGTTTTGGTGTGGTCCTCTTTGGGTCCAACTTATTTTGGACCCAAAGTCTAGGAAGTCTAGGAAGCCTAGGAAGCTCTCTGTGCTTCCTAGACTTGCATATCTATTTCCTTCACTAAATTAGGGAAGTTCTCCTTCATTATGTTTTCAAATAAGTTTTCAATTTCTTGCTCTTCTTCTTCCCCTTCTGGCACCCCTATGACTCAAATGTTGGTACTTTTGGAGATGTCCAGAAGTTCCTTATACTATCCTCATTTTTTTAATTCTTTTTTTTTCTTGCTGTTCTGGTTGAACGCTTGTTTCTTCTTCATTTTCCAAATCATTAAATTGAATCTTGGCATCATCCCCTCCATTGTTGGTTCCCTGTAGATTTTTCTTTATTTCACTTAATGTAAGCTTCATTTCTTCCTGGGTCTTTTTTATGCTGTTGCTATACTCAATGAGTTCTTGAGCATCCTGATAACCAGTGTTTTTAACTCTGCATCTGATAGGTTGACCATCTCCATTTTATTTCATTCTTTCTGGGGTTTTGTTCTATTCTTTCATTTGGGCCATATTTCTTTGTATGCTCAATTTGGCAGCCTCCCTGTGTTTGTTTCTAAGTATCAGGTAGAGTTACTTTTACTCCCTATCTTAGTAGTGTGGTCTATGGTAGAAAAGCCACCTATAAATTGTGTAGGACAGAGCCTTAGGGAATGTCCAGGGAGTAACCCACCTCACTGCATTGTGGTTCTGTGTGGGGAGAGGGCTCAGAGAGGGGGCAATGCTACTCCCTGGCTTCTGGGGGTTATCCAGGAGGAAGCCGTCTCTCGGCACTCGCCCTATTTCCCATCACTTCATCTTCTCCCCATATGCCACTGGTGGCCTTCCAGCAATTGCCCTACTGCTGAATCCCAGAGGGGGTGGATCTGTGTAAGCCCTAATTCCATGTGGGACCTTTAAGAGGAGTCTCCTGAAAATCTGGCAGTTTCTTCCACTGCCCAGACCCACCCGCCCCGAGTTTTTACAGCCAGAAGTTATGGGGATTTATCTTCCTGGTGGTGGAATGAACCCTGGGCAGTGTAGTCTGGCCAGGGGCTGGGATCCCTCACTCTGGAGGTGTCCCTCCTGATTTTATCCACCACACATGAATTCGGGACTGCCCATTCCACTGCCTCCCCACACACCACATCCCTGCACCTCTCCGCATCTCTGCCTCTCTCACCCATCTGGGTGAATGTGGCTTCTTCAGATCCTTGGCTGCTGGACTTCCATGCAGCTTGATTTTCTGACAACCCTGGATGGTATTTGTTTTAAGGTCTGGTTGTAATTTTTTCTGTAGTTGGGTGAGGAGGTGAAGCATGTTTACCTATGTCTCCATCTTGACCAAAAGCCCCAAAAGCCCCAAAAGATATTTTTTAAAGGCAAAATCCTTTTTCCTTTATGATCCTTGATTTGTGGGACATTTCCCCTGGTAAATTCTTTGCAGTCTTATCCTAAAATATTTTCTGAATTAAAAAAAAAGAAAATATCTAATAAAATTTTTTCTTGAACCACAAGTAATTTAAGATTCAGGATGCTTATCAACATCTCTAAGAAAAAGATGGTTTTATTTTTTATTGAGATATAATTGAAAATTATATATTAGTTTCAGGTGTACAACAATGATTCAATGAATACAGGGATGGGCAAAATAGGTTTACAGCTGTGCATACACAAAACACAGAGTTTATTTTTGTACTATTATTTATTAATTATTCTATTATTTTTCCATACAAACAACTGTAAATCTACTTTTCCCCACCCCTGTATGTTGTGAACTAATCACAATAAGTCTAGTTAACATCCATCACTAGAAATAGATACAAATTTCTTTTGTGATAAGAACCTTTAAGATCTCTCTTAGTAACTTTTAAGTACGCAATATAGTATTATTAACTGTAGTCACCACACTGTACATTACATCCCCAGAACTTATTTTATAACAGGAAGTTTATGCCTTTTTACCACCTTCATCCATTTTGCTCGCCCCTCAGTGTTCTCCTGTGTAAAGAAAGAATAGCCCTGGTGGGTTAGCTCAGCCAGTCAGAATGTCACCCTGATATGCTAATGTTGCAGGTTTGATTCTAGGTCAGGGCACATACAAGAATCAACCAATGGATGCATAAAAAATAGAAATAATATTCCAAAGGGTTATTAAGAGGTTTAAATGAGTACAGTGATTATCATCTGGCAGATGCAAAATAATAACTGTTGCTAATAAATAATTTTCACAGAATTTGCAGATTTCTAAAGCACAATTAGGTTTTTAAAATACTTGATGTACATGAGAATTTTATGGAAAACTTTTAAACATGTTGCTATAACTGGGCTTCACACCTGAGATCCTGATTTACTTAGTCTAAAGACTATGCTTTTTCTTTCTTTTTTGGGGGTTTTTTTTTCAGTTACAGTTTACATTCAATATGATTTTGTATTAGTTTCAGGTATACAGCATAGTGGTTATACAATAGGCTTTTTTAACACAATTTTTGTACATAATTATTCATAGTAGATTGCTTTTTAATAGCCTCGAACTGAAAAAAACAAAAAGTAAAATGTCCTGAAATGCATAAATGATTAAGGAATCTATGGTACCTCCATATCATGGCACACCACTCAGCAATAAAAAGGAACAATCCATTAATACATGCAACAATTTAGATAAATCTCAAGGGCAGTATATTGAGTGGAAAAAAGAAGTCAATCTCAAAAGGTTACATATGCATGATTTCATTTATATGACATTCTTTTTTAGGTCTTTTAAAAAAATTTTTTACACAACATTCTTGAAATGACAAAACTATTGAGACGAAAAACAAATTAATGATCGCCAGGGGCTAGAGGTGGAGTGAAAGAGGGAAGCGGATGGGTGTGGCTGCAAAAGGGAAGCCAGAAATCCTTGTGGGGATGAAATCGTACTGAATCTTGATTGAGGGGTTGGTCACATGAATCTATACACATAGAACTGCACACAGACACACACATACACAAATGAGTGTACATACGACTGATGAAATCTGAATAAGGTCTGTAGATTGTACCAATGGCAATTTCCTGGGTTTGATAGTATACTATAAATATGTAAGATGGTGCCATCAGAGAAAATTGGGTAAAAGGTACACAGTGATTCTCTGTACTGTTTCTGCAATATTCTGTGAATCTATAATTATTTCCAAATGAAAATGGAAAAAAAAACTACTGCTGAATGCAGCAATTTGGATTGATCCCAAGGGCATTATGCAGAATGAGAAAAACCAGTCACAATACTGCCCTCAGGGCCTCATACTGCCCTGACTGCATTGTTCCACAGAGCCAAAGGTCACCAGTTTGATTCCAGGTCAGAGCACATGCTTGGGTTGTGGTTGTGCAAGAGGCAACTGATCTCTCATACCTTGATGTTTTCCTTCCTCTATTTCTACTTCCCGTCCCTCTCTCTAAAAATAAATAGTCTTTATTTTAAAAAGGCCATATACTGTATGATTCCATTTATATAACATTCTCAAAATGACAAAAAATACAGAGATTAGTGGTTGTCAGAGGTTAAATGGTAATTGGGGAAAAGGGGTACATGTGGCTATAAAAGAATAGCATAAGGGAGATCTTTGTGGTTATGAAATAGTTCTGTATGTTGGTTGCAGTTATGGTTATAGGAATTTCCACAGGTGATAAAATGGCATAGGACTGTACAAACACATTGTGCCAATATCAATTTCCAGGTTTTGACACTGCACTAAAGTTACACAAAATATAATTATTGGGGGAAACTGCATGAAAGGTACACAGGGCTTCTCTGTATTGTTTTTGCTGGTTCCTGTGAATCTATAATTATTTCAAAATAAAAAAGTTTTAAAAATAAGAGCCTCAAGTGATTTATATGCACACAAAGTTTTGAGAAACACTGACACTGTTAACTCAGTCACAAATATTAATAAGGAAGCATAGAATTACGATTTATTTGTTTAGAGTGCTAGTTAACAACTTAGTCATCTGGGAAACTTAAAAAACACCCAGACTCCAAACTAATAAATCAGATTCTGACACAGTGATTCTCAGATTCTGGGACCTGAGATTGTGCATTTCTAACAAGTTCTCAGGTGAATAACAAAGATCAACTCCTGCCTAGACAGGATGTAGTACTACAGAGGTAGGTGTTTTTGTTAACATGTGTAAGAAAACTAGTCACTAATCTATTTGGGGTTTTTTTTTTATCTCCTTACCAAAATAGTAATAGCAGCTGCTACCACTGGAAAGCATTATGAGGTTCCAAGTTGTTCTGGAAAATGAGATATTTTCAAATACAAGCAAGTAAAATCTTTATTTACAAATAATCACTAAGTACATCTACATTGGGAGGAAGGATCCTAAAGACAAAAATAGCAGCCTTCACAGATACAGAAAAGAGACACTGAGCAAAAAGTGTAAGTCCTTTTTTTTTTTTTTGAGAGAGAGAGAGAGATAGGAAGGGAAAGAGAAAGAAAAAAGGGAGAGAGAAAAAGGGAAATCAATTTGTTGTTCTACTTATTTATGCATTCATTGTCTGCTTCTTGTATGTTTCCTGAGAGGAGATTGAACTTGCAACCCTGGCATTTCAGAATGATGCTCTAACCAACTGAGCTACCTGGCCAGGGCCTATAAGTCATTCTACTAAGTGAAGTTGAGAGGAAAAATCCTTTGCTCTCAATTAGGGAAGCTAAGAGAATAATGAGTTCAGAACTGCTAGGAGCCATCCCTAGCTACGATGTGTCTGCTAGTAGCCACAGCCCACTGCCGCCCCATTCCTCCACCCCATAGAGCACCAATAACTCTGATTCATAGTGAGGGAAAATTAACCAGATGCACAGAGAGATGCAGAAGAGAGGGGGAGATTTAATGGTTCCAGTTGTTTCCACCTATCTACCTTGCTTTCTCAGTTATTATGGATGTTTAAAATAACATTTTGCTAATATCAAAGTAATGCATGTACATATTTTAAGTTAAATCATTGTATTAGGCTTCTAATACACAACAGGAGCCCGTTGCTCTGCAAGCTGTCTTTTCACTGGGTCCTCACACAGTGGAACAGACAAGGGAGCTCTCTGGGGTATCTTTTATAAGGTTACTCACTAATCCCAAACACGAAGGCTCCATTTTTGTAATCATGTCCTAAAGGATCCACCTACTAATCACGTTATATAGGGGTTAGGATTTCAACACATAAACTTGGGGGTGGGGGAGATAAGCAATCAGTCCATAATAAGGCCTAACTCCTTTCTTACACAGACTTTCATTTTCACATAGAATTTCTCAAATTTTCAGTCAGACTCATACCCATGCCTGTTTCGTCTTTTTGGCCCTTTCCAGGATACTGCTGTGAAAACTGGCTTGCTTCATGGAGTTACCCTCTCAGTCAGATCTGAGAAAACAAAAACCAGCCCTGCTGGTAATCAGGCTGTGATATCCCTAACAGAACATAAACAATGTTTCCAAGGACATGGACAAGGGCACATAAACAGCATTTTTATACAAGGCCATACCACAGCTGCAAAAACGACTAACAATCTTTCCTTCTAAGTGATTGCTGCTTTGTTGACAAGGACACTCCCGGTCTGGTTTTATTCCTCTGGTCTCTCCTCAAAATTCTTTCCGAGATATCCAATATCTGAAATTCCCCCATTTCTCAACCATATCCCATCCAGAGATGATACACTGCTTCCTTAGTCCCTTCTCAGAAATATGCAGCACAAACACAACCATTTAAGAATTCCTTCTCAGTTCTCCTTTACTGAGATGATTCCAAGATTCCTCTGGAGTGTGGTCTCCCTTGCTTAGAAAAACTAAGTAGATATAACTTTATTTAACTCCAGGTGTGCTCCTGGTGATCTCTGACTGGTAAATGTTGACAGAATTCCACTTTCTGTGGTCTGCTAAGTTAGTTAACTCTAGTGTCTCTACTTTTAAGTTCTGTAATATTGTTGACCTCTTTCTCTGAGGTTGCCACAAATTGTATTCTCTCTTTCCCTGTTGTTGTGAACCAATGATTTTGCCTAAGGTTGTTCAAATTGGATATCTATTACTTGCAACATGTTCTTGACAGTGTTAATGGCAGAAAATACACTGTAAAAAGCATGAATGAGTAAATCTGACATAGCATCTACTATACTAGACATATAAGCCATGACATTTGAACATGGACAATACAATGTATATCCCCAGATCCAGTCCCTTCTACACAATGTTAGACCCACCTACTACATTCCAACTGTATGTTAAACTAAAAAAGACCAAAACTTATTTCATCCTCTTTTGCCACCATATTTGCTCCTCTCCTGCAATCCCTATGCCAGTTAATATATCTCTTATTGGTCACACAAGCCAGATACTGTAAATCCTTTCTATACTGTTCCCTCTCCCTTACCTCCAAATGTCCTATTATTACCAAGTTCTGACAATTTTACTTCTTAAATATTTATTGAATATCTTCTGTACCTCTGTCCTTAACACTAACTACCCTGTTTCAAAGTCCTTGCCATCTCTCATCCATGACAACGCAATAGCTTCTAATTCTTTTCTCTACCTTCAGGGAAGCAACCACACCATTTTTGCTAGAAGTCACCACTAAAATACAAATCTGATGTTTATGCCACCAGTTATCAATGGCTTCTTTCTGGCTACAGAAAAAAGGTCTAAACTCCTTAGTAAGACTAACAAAATCCTCACAGACCTGGTCCCTGTCCATTTCTCCAGTCTAAAACACATCCAACTTCAATTATAAACATTTCTTCCAGAAATACCAAACCATATTTGCTTCTCATTTCCTTTGTATATGAATGCCCTCTGGCCAACAATCTTCTTTTTCACAAAGCTGATTCTTACTAATCTTCCAAAAAGCAATTCCTACCCTGCACTGCCCAGCTCAGGGAACATTTGTCTAACCCAAAAGACTATCAGGTTCTCAGGGGTGGGGCTTTCTTTTATTCAACTTTGTATTCCCCAGTGAGTAGCATAAACATAAATATATGATATGCATTGTATAAACAACTGTTACCAACTCAAAATTCAATGTGATAACTATATAATGTTTTATGGTATTTTAAGCTTCATGGTAACCACAAAGGGAAAACCTGAAGTAGATACACAAAAGATTTTGATAAAGGAGTCAAAGCACACTGCCATAAAAACTCACTAGAGTACAATGGAAGACAGCAAGAGAGGGAGCTAGAAACAAAGGATCTACAAAACAGACAGAAAACAATTAAGATAGAAATAGGACAGTCAAGCCTCTGGTCTCAAACATCTCCCATCTAGAACAATCTGGTTCTTGACCAAGTTGTTCACAGAAAAAATGTCTCAGTTGTTGAAAAAACTTTGGTTCTTAACAACACTTTCATGCTGATACCTGAATTTCTAATAGGGAAAAAAAATGATTCAGTTTTTTGAACAAATTGCTTCTTGAACAGTCTTCTGGAACAAATTAATTCTGAAAACCAAAGCTCCATCTGTAAGTCCTTACCTATCAATAACTTCTTTAAACATAAATGGATTAAGTTTCTCCAAGCAAAAGGAAGAGAATGATGAATAGCTTTTTTATTGAACTTTTTGGGGTGACATTGGTTAATAAAATTATACATGTTTCAGGTATACAGCTCTACAACACATCATCTGTATATTGTCTTGTGTGTTCACCACTCCAACACCATCACCATTTATCCCTCTTTCCTACCTACCCCACTCCCTTTTCCCTCTGGTATAAATTGCTTTAAAAAAAAAACTCCAATGATACACTGCCTATAAGAAATTCATTTTAGCTTTTAAGACACACATAGGCTGAAAATGAAGAGACAAAAAAAAGATATTCTAAGCAAATGGTAATAAAAAAAAGCAGGGGTAGACTTCAGCTAAAATAAACTTTAAGCTAAAAATGGGCCAAAAAAACCCCAATTACAGTCATTATATAATGATAAAGGAGTCAATTTTCCAAAAAAAAAAAGTCAATATTGAAGGACCTATATACCTATATTAGCACAGTAATGACTTTTGCCACAAAAACAAAAATCCTCCTTGGATTTATTTCACTTAGTGAAAACAGGTACTAATGTAAGTCTTTCATAAGGACAAAGTGAACAAAATTTTCAGAAAGCAGGGTATACCCTTTGTTTTACACCAGTTAAGTTTACAAGAGGTTTCATAGAAACTTTCTCCTTTCAGAGAGTGGAGAAACCAATATAAAGCAAATAATACTTGTGGACTTTAATGTCCCACTCTCAACAATGGATAGATCTAGATGGAAAACCTATAAGGAAATAGCATTTTTTAACAACACTGTAGATCAAATAGACCTAACAGATTTAAATAAAACATTTCACCCAATGGGAGCAGAACATACACTCTTTCCAAGTGCACATGGAACATTTGCAAAGATAGATCATATGTTAGGCTACAAAACAAATCTCAACAAATTCAAAAAGAAATTATATCAAGCATCTGTTTCCAACCACAGTGGTATAAAACTATAAATAAGTAAAAGGAAGAAAGCTGAAACATTCACAAATATTTGGAAATTAAAGAACACACATACTCCTGAATAACCAATGGATAAAAAAAAAATCAAAAGAGAGATCAAAAATGTCTTGAGACAAACAAAAATGAAAACACAATGTTCTAACTTATGGGATGCAACAAAAGCAATTCAAAGAGGAAAGTTTATAGTTATCAATGCTTACATTAAGAGAAAAAAGAAAAATCTCAAATAAATAATGTATCATTACACCTCAAAGAACTGGAAAAAGAGCAAACTAAGCCCAAAATTAGAAGCAATAATTAAATAAATATTAGAGCAGAAATACATTAGAGAATAGGAAAACAATAGAAAAGATTAACAAAACTAAGAATTAGTTCTTTGAAAGATAAACAAAATTGGGTCAGCAAGATGGTGGAGGAGTGAATGGAAGCCACACTAATCTCCTCCCAGGACCATTCTGGAATTACAATGAAATTGTGGAGAAATTACCCAGAACAAACAACTGAACAATAGCAAGAGAGAAGCCTTATAACTTCAGGCACACAGAAGAGTCAGCTTTGGCACAACCTGTCTGGTAAGAAGTGTAGTGGAGACTCAAGAGGGCTGGCTGGGTGCCCATGGTGGAGTCTTGAGAGGGCTGGCTGGGTGCCCACAGGCAGCAGTGCCGGAGGGATAATTAAGCAGCAGGTTGGATCCCCCTGAGAAGAATGGGGTGTAAACCCTAAGCTGGGATCCCCAGCCCAGAACATCACAGTCCAAAAAGTACACAGGTAACAACTGGTGGTGAAAAGCGTCAGGGTTGCTCTCCATCAGAGACAGCAGGCTGGAAATGCAAAGAGCCGTTTAAAGGGCCGACACACAAATCTTCATTTGCTTACCTGGGGTTCCAGCAAAGGCGGGAACAAAGTGGTCTAGAGATGCCTGAGGACAGACTGGGGACGGAAGCTTTGGGGAGAGAGTGGGGAGAGTAGCCACAAGGCTCCTGGTGCTCAGGCATGCTCCAAATGGCGGCAGCCATAGTGCTCAGGCAGACCACTCCCCTCCGAGCGCCAGCAGTCTGAGGGGAAACAACAGCCCCACCCCCGAAAGACTGTGCTCCGGATCTGTGTTACTTATGCCTGACTACTGAATGCAGAGTGACTAGATTAATAACTGAAGGAGACAGCCACAGACATAGATCCCTGGCAAAGGGGGGACAGAGTGGACTAGAGATACTTAAGGAGAAACTAGGGACAGAAGCTTTGAGGAGAGAGCAGAGAGAGTAGCCACAGGGGTGCCAGCACTGAGTCATCCCCCAAACGGCAGCAGCCATTGTGCTCAGGCAGACAGCTCCCTTCCTGCCCCGAGCAGCAGCAGCTTGAGAGGAAACAATAGCCTCACCGGCAAGAGACTCTACCCCAGCTCTGTGGTGATTAAGCCTGACTACTGAGTGCTGGGTGACAAGATTAACAACTGCAGGAGAAGTTGTTAATCTAGACTGTTTGTCTATGCTAACAAACGTAGACAGCAGGTCCCTGGCAGACTCGGAGCAGGCTGCCTAAGGTCAGATGGGGTCAAATTTGACATCACCAGAGGTAGATCCAGAAATAAAAAACAGTGTTAAATACAAGAGGCTACCGAGATGAAATCCACTGCGGTCTTCTCCATGACTAGCAATATTTTTCTTTCCTGCATAGCTTTTTAACATTCATTTCTTGTCCAGCAAGTTTGTGTACATTAAGTCACTAGAATTTCTATTATATTTCTCTCCTTTCTTATAATAGTCGTAAACTCTTTATGCACTCATTAATACTGGTTCATTTATTGTTGATACTGAGATTGTGGAGGGTAGATATTTTTGTGGATGTGGGTTTGTTCCCAAGGCTTTGTGGTTTTATTCTGGCAGCACCTGCACAACAGCATACAAGATGTGGGCAGAGTGACCCTCAGTCAACCAGCTGGAGGGAAGGACCCACCAAAGAATGACCCATTAACAATCAAAACCCAATTACATCCAGAGAGCCAACATAAATGGCATCCCAAAAGCAGCAAGTTCAGGAGATCAAGGAAACTGCCTCACTGAATCTCACAGGTCTCCTACCATAGACGTTCACATCACAAACTCAGGGAGTCAGAACAGATCAATTTAGGAAGCTGAGTCTAACAAGAAGAGCTTCACAAACAATAGGAAGACAAAGAAACAAACCCCAAATGAATGGAAAGGAGGAAGCCTCAGAAAGAATGCTAAGTAAAATAGAGGCAAGTCAACTATCAGATACTGAGTTCAAAGCAATGATTATAAGGAAGCTCAATGAGCTTACAGAGAATTACCAAAACTATAGGGAAACTACAATGAACTCACTGTAAATTATATCAACATGAAAAAGGAAATAGAAACTATCAATAAGAGCCAAGAGGAAATGAAGAATATAATTTCTGAATTGAAGAACAAGTAGAAGGAATCAAGAGAAGGCTAGATGAAGCAGAGGATCAAATCAGCGAGCTGGAGGACAACGTAGAAAAAAACACCCAGAAAGAGCAAGAAAAGAAAAAGAGACTCAGAAAGAATGAAGAGGTGTTAAGGGAACTTGCAGGACAACAAGAAACAATAATATCAGTATAATAGGGATACCAGGAGGAGAAGAAGAAGAGCAAGGGATGGAAAACCTGTTTGAAAAAGTAATGATAGAAAACTTCCCTAACTTGAAGAGAGAAAAAGTCACACAAATCCAGGAAACACAGAGAGTCCCAATCAGGAGGAACCCAAAGAGGCCCACTACAAGACACATCATAATTAAAATGGCAAAATCCCAAGACAAAGAGAGTATCTTAGAGGCAGCAAGGGAAAAACAGGAACTAATATACACAGGAGCCCCAATAAGACTAGCAGCTGACTTCTCATTAGAAAAACTCCAAGCCAAAAAAGATAAGCCAGAAATATTCAAAGTAATGAAAAAGAAAGGCCTTCAACCAACAGTACTCTATCTAGCGAGGCTCTCAATTAAAATTGAAGGTAAAATAAGGAGTTTCCCAGACAAAAGAAGGCTCAAATAATACACTTCCTCCAAACCAACACTGCAAAAAATGCTAAAGGGTCTGCTTTAAAAAAAAAAAAACGAAGAAAAAGGGTGAGAGAGAAAGAGAGAGGAACACAGATACAAAGGAAGTAAAATAGCAATGAATAAGTACCTATCAGTAATAACCTTACATGTAAATGGATTAAATGCTCTAATGAAAGACATAGATTGACTGAATGGAGAAGAAAACATGACTCGCACATATGCTGCCTATAAGAGACCCACATCAAAACAAAAGAACTACACATTCGGAAAGTAAAAAGCTGGAAAAAAATATTCCAAGCAAATGGAAACAAACAAACAAACAAACAAATAGAGTAGCAATACCCATATCGGACAAAACAGACTTCAAAAATGAGCCATAAAAAGAGACCCAGATGGTCACTTCATAATATTCAAGGGAAGAATACATCAAAAAGATATAAACATTGTAAATATATATGCACCCAACATAGGAGCACCCAAATACACAAAGAAAATCTTGGAGGACTTCAAGAAAGATATTGACAGCAACACAATTATAGTAGGGGATTTTAACACCCCAGTGTCAAAAATGGACAGATCTTCCAAACAAAATATCAACAAAGATATTGTGGCATTGAACAATGCCCTACATCACATGGTCTTAACTAATATATAGAGAGCCTTTCATCCCAAAGAAGCAAAATACACATTCTTTCCAAATGTACATGGAACATTTTCTAAGATAGACCACATGATAGGACACCAAACAAGCCTCAGAAAATTCAAGAAAATTGATATCATATCAAGCATTTTCTCCAACCACAAGGGACTAAAACTAGAAACCAACCTCAAGGAAAAAACCCAAAACACTTAAACTCGAGGAGATTGAATAGCATTCTATTTAAAAATAAATGGGTCAAGAATGAGATTCGGGAAGAAATCAAAAAGTTTCTGGAAACAAATGAAAATGAACTCACAACAATCCAAAACTTATGGGACACAGTGAAAGCAGTCCTGAGAGGGAAGTTCATAACGATACAGGCCTATCTAAAAAAGATAGAAACATTTCAAATAAACAACCTAACCCTACACCTACAAGATCTGGGGGAACAACAACAAAGACAGTTCAGAGCAAGTAGAAGGAAGGAAATAACCAAGATCAGAGCAGAATGAAATGACATAGAGACTAAAAGCACAATTTTAAGGATCAATAAATCCAGGAGCTGGTTCTTTGAAAAGATAAACAAAATTGACAAGCCTTTAAGCAGACTCGTTAAGAAAAAAAGAGAGAGGGCCCAAATAAACACAATCAGAAATGAAAGAGGAGAATTTACAACTGATGCCACAGAAATACAAAGGATTATAAGAAATTACTACGAAGAACTATATGCCAAGAAATTTGAAAACCTAGGTGAAATGGACAAATTTCTAGAAAAATATAATCTTTCAAAACTCAGTGAAGAAGAAACAGAAAGCCTGAACAGACCAATAACAGCAAATGAAATTGAAGCAGTAATCAAAAAATTCCCAACACACAAAAGCCCTGGACCAAACAGTTTCACAGGAGAATTTTACAAAGCATTTAAGGAAGAGCTAACCCCTATCCTTCACAGATTACTCCAAAAAATTCAAGAAGATGGAAGACTCCCAAACTCTTTTTATGAAGCCAGCATCATCCTAGTCCCAAAACCAGATAAAGACACAACAAAGAAAGAAAACTTCAGGCCAATATCACTGATGAACATAGATGTTAAAATCCTCAACAAAATATTGACAAACTGCAACCAGCAATACATTAAAAAGATCATATACCATAATCAAGTGAGATTCATCCCAGGGATGCAAGGATGCTCAAATATTTGCAAATCACTAAATGTAATACATCACTTAAACAAAATGAAAGACAAAAATTACATGATCATATCAACAGATGCAGAAAAACAGAGCAACTGGATAGCTCTGGCCACGACAGTCTTAACCCCAGTTCAATTCAGTCTGGCATTCAGAGTACTCTCAGCAAGCCAGCAACCAAGTGGCCGAGAATGCACAAATGAATAATCCTGTCACCCTCCCTATGCTGCTTGGGTCTGGTGATTTTGCCACTGCTATGGCTCAAGCCAGACTTGACCCTCATGCTTTTAGTCAAAGTGCTCAAATTGCTCTCAGAACCATGAAGGCTGTGCTTGATTCTCAGGCCAGGGAAATTTCTTCCTTTATCAGTATCCATCAGGGTGCTTCAGAAGCATATATTGACTTTATCGATCACTTCCAAGAAGCTATTGAAAGACAAATAGATAATGACAGAGCAGCCAAAGCTCATTTGTGGCAGCTAGCTTATAAAAATGCTAACAGAGACTGCAGGATCATTATAGGACCCCTGTGAACTATCACCAAAGACATCAGTGAGTTTATCAAAGTTTGCCAAGATATAGGCACAGAACAGCATAAGGCTGCTCTCTTAGCTGCTGCAATTAAGGGAGATTCCAGATGTCACAGTTGTGGAAAGCCTGGTCACCTGCGCAAGGACTGTTCATCCACAACGGAAAGGAGAAAGGGTAATTACAAGCTTCCCCTAAAGGACTGTCCGCACTGTGGCAAGGGCAGACATTGGGCAAAGGAATACCACTCTAAATTTGACAAAAACGGCCAACCTATTCAGGGAAACTTCTGAGGGGGCACCCGCTCCAGTGTCCCCAACCCCAATTGGAGCTTTCAGAACAGCAATCAATATCAGGGAATGCAGGGAAATTCAGTCTCCGACCTTCGTGCAGCCACCCGTAGAAGCGCAGGGCTGGACTTGGTCACTACCAATGAACTCATCTTAAAGGAACAGGATCAAGTAATTGTAGCTCCCACTGGTGTCTGGGGACCTCTACCCCTGGAAGCAGTTGGTTTAATCTTAGGGAGATTCAGTATTACTACCAAAGGCATTTTTATTCAGCTGGGGGTCATTGACTCAGACTATCAAGGGGAAATTAAAATCATGCTCAAAGCTTCTGGTTATCATGTTATCCCTCCCAAACTCATATTGCCCAGCTGCTCCTACTCCCCTACATAATCTCAAAGACTCAGAATACAGTGAGGGGAGAGGGAAGCTTTGGTAGTACAAACAATCAATCAGTTTTTTGGACAGAATCAATTAAATTAAATAAACCAATCTTACAAATAAAGATAAAGGATAAGACCTTTCCCGGACTCATAGACACAGGATTCGACATCTCTGTTATCTCAGATCAGTTTTGGCCTCCTGAATGGCCTCTAACAGACAGCAGAATGCCTGTAACAGGTGTTGGAGGAGTTTCTCAGCCACAAGTCAGTGTATGGTCTCTTAAGTGTTATGGACCAAACAGACAAGTAGGGAGAATTCGGCCATAAATCCTGCCTATGCCCCTTAATATTTGGGGCCATGCTCTCCTCAGTCAGTGGGGGATGCAAATCTCTCTGCCACATTTTCCCTAGTGGCCACTGCTCTAATAACTCCCCTACCACTTACCTGGCTCTCCAATATGCTGGTGTGAGTTGATCAGTGGCCATTTAAAGGAGAGCAACTTGAACAGACCTGCCTTTTAGTTAAACAACAATTAGAAGCAAGTCATATTGAACCCTCTAACCGCCCTTGGAATATGCCTATTTTTGTTGTACCAAAGAAATCTGGCAAATGGAGGCTTATTCATGATCTAAGATAAATCAATGAATCCCTCCAACCTATAGGCCCCCCTGCAGCCTGGAGTCCCTAATCCAGCTTGCATTCCAAAGTACTGGCCACTTTTAATTATTGACCTAAAGGACTGTTTCTTTACAATCCCTTTAGCAGAAAATGACTGGGAGAGTTTTGCATTTTCCCTCCCAGTCCTTAACGATTCTCAGCCTTTACAGCGGTTTCAATCAGGGAATGCTTAACAGCCCAGCTATCTGCCAGCATTTCCTTCATACAGCCATTCAGCCAGTAAGAGATCAGTTTCCTAATTCAATTATCTATCATTATATGGATGACATCCTGATTGCAGCTCCTTCACAAGGTATTTTAGCAAAAACTGCTTCCTTTCTTAAAAATTCTGTAGCTTCTGCTGGGCTAGTAATTGTTTCCAGAAAAAAATCCAGCAGTTAGAACCTTGGAAATATTTAGGCTATATTCTTTTTAATAGGACAATTCCGCCTCAAGTTCTTCAAATTAATCCACCCAAGGATTTGACTCTTCATCGCCTCCAACTACTCCTGGGAGCAATCAACTGGGTGCGACCCAGCCTCAGAATACATACCCAACAATTAACTCATTTATTTAATGACCTTAAAGGGGAACCGGATCTTAAATCCCCCAGAAAACTGTTCTCCGAGGCCCTACAAGAATTAACTATAATAAGTCAACATATTCAACAGCGACAACTGGAATTAATTCACAGTCCGGCTTTTCTGGCTTTTCAACCTTAGGCACTCTAACAGGCCTTATAGGACAATTGTTACCTCACTTAGCTACGATAGAATGGTTTTTTCTGTCTCATCAACCACAACATAATATTACCACCTATATAATTGCATTGTGCCATCTTATTATGAAAGTACATGAGTGAACACAGCAGTTATTTGGATATGATCCTGCTTTTATTCACGTCCCCTAATTCAAGTCTATTTACAACAATTGGCAGCTCAGTCTTTAGAATTTCAGTGTGCCATAGCTGACTTTGTAGAAGGACTAGAAATTAACCTGCCTTCAGATAAATTGCTTCAACATGTTCCATTCCTTCAAATAAGGCTAGCAGAAAAAGTCAGCCCAACACCAATGACTGGAGCAAGAACTGTGTTTCTTGATGGGTCGAGAAAATCTGGACGGGATGCTATTGCCTGGCAAGAGGGCAAAAACTGGAGAAGTTTTGTATCCTCAGGACATTCCTCTACTCAAAGGGCTGAGCTTTCCACTGCAATCATGACCCTGCGGCAATGGCCCCAGGAACCTCTGAATATGGTCTGTGACTCAGAATACACTGTTTATACTATTCTGCATCTAGATCAGGCATTAATTAAGGTTTCTATTGACCCCAATCTACTTAACCTATTTTTGACCCTACAGTCCCTCCTTGACAAGCAAGAACACCCCTCTCCATTACTCATATTCGATCCCATTCAGGCTTGCCTGGCCCCCTGGTAGATGATAGCAATAAAGCAGATGCCTTAGTCAGTGTCCTTACTGCATTCCAGGAAGCAGCACTCCGAAAACAGTTTAATATTCTTCACTCCCAAGCTAAGAAAATTATTAAAGAATGTCCTGATTACCAAGCCCTTAGCAAGTCACCCCCATCCCCAGGAGTTAATCCTTGAGGAGTAAATTCTCAAAAAATTTGGCAAACATATGTCACTCATTTCGCTCCCTTTGGAAAATTCAAGTGTGTTCATATTTCTATTGATACTTACTCTGGTGCCCTACATGCATCTGCCTTGACAGGGGAATCTGCTAAAAATATACAAGCCCATTGGCTTGAGGCCTTTAGTCATGTAGGATGGCCTCAGCAAATCAAAACTGATAATGGCCCTGGATACCTTGCCTATTCTACTCAGGTTTTTCCTCCGCTTAGAATATCCAACATAAAACAGGAATACCTTACAATCCAACCAGTCAGGCAATTATAGAACAGGTTCATCATACTTTTAAAAATCTTCTTAATAAAACAAAAAGGGGGAGCCATGAGTCCTCCCCCCAAAATTTGATTATGTTAGCCATGTTTACATATAATTTCTAAATTGTGAATCACTTGTATGAATCACTTTATATTCCAATTGAGAAACATTTTCCAAAGAAAGAGCCAAAGTCATCTTATCCTCAGGTTTTATATAGAGATCCGCTGGGAGATTGCTGTTGGCAGGGCCCTGTAGATCTCTTAACATGGGGTATGCATGTGTTTCCATCCCTACAGGTCCTGTCTGGCTGCCAGCCAAAAAAGTAAAGCCTTATCATGAGTGGGACAGACACCAAGCTCTGCTACCTGGGGCTGAGAACTGATCAACGGACAGACCAGATGGCCCAGCTGACACTGAACAACCAGAAGGAAAATGGACACCCACACCAACACTCATGGGCCTGGGTCCACCAACGGGGGAGGATAGGGCCTGCCCCGATGACAGGGGCTGAGGCTCAAGCACCTCCCACAGAAGGCAACAATCCCCCAGTGTCCCATAATGTTCTCTTTAGGCGTGTCCCCACCACATGGGGGACATCAAGGCTCTTAATGCTCAAGCAAAGGCCTTATTGAACAAAAAGTGTGCCAGACCCTCCACAATCACCTACAATGTCTGAACCCTAAACACTGGTTCAATGGACTGAATTTATGAGTTTGGGTCATGGCAGCCCTTGGATGCCTCCTTGTCTTAATCCTTATTTGTGCTTTATGATATATAGAGAGGTTGTGTTCTTAAGATTGGGTTTGGGAACAGGAAATACTAGGTTCCAGAGGCTGAACAGCTACAGCTGTATTTACAGATGAAAAGTGGGGGAGATTAGATGTTGGGAACTGCCCTGCCTGGTTTCAGAAGCTGTAATCCCCCAGGGCTAAGGCAGAGTGAGAGACCTTGGGACCCGAAGCCACTGAGGAGACAAAGCTTATCTCCTTGGCTGGAGCACTGACTCTGACCACCTAACTTCACCCTACCTGGCCCTCAGGGCATGATCGGTTAGCCAAGGACGGGTAAGATTTCTCAAGGGAGCGATGACCTAAGACAAGCGTGATCTTGTGGGGGTCCTCAGGGAAGGGCTTGGGGGCCTACAGAAATAGGGGGTGATGGACCCTTGCCCCTCGGCTTTGACACAGTCTGAATCCTCATTCTGTCTTCAAGAAGTCTTCTAATCTCTTGGCTGCCTTACTTCTACTGCTTGACCTAAGCCTGAAACAATGCCAGAGGTGGGTGCGGCCCTGTGCTGGAAACGGCAGGTTCCCCGGGGCAATCAGGCCTAAGAAAGCATAAAATCCTGTGAAACCTGCTTTTCTAATACCCTCAGTTTAAATGATAAGGGTCCAAGCCTAAACTGAATTTGTTTCCCCAAAGTTTTGTGGCCTTTTAGCTATCTTACCCTGATTCTAAATAAGTCCTTATAGTTCTTTGAATGTTATCTATTTGATCATTACTGCCTGACAATGTTTCATGGGCCTAATCGGAGAATGTGGATTTTTGGAATGCTGGTTGCTTATTGATTATAATAATGCTCTGTGTACTTTGATGTATTTGCAAATCATTTTCCCAGTGTCATATGAGAGACCAGCAAGCAGCACGCTTTGTGGGATCTATAGTGGTCCTAACTATAAACAAGGGGGGCAGGTATAGGAGACCATTCTGTGGTCCCAGCTCCCACTCTGAGATGCACAGGACCCATGCCCACAGATAGGCTCTCCCGTGGGGAATCAGGCCTGCACTGTACCAAGACTGCTATGAGACTTGCTTTTGCTAAAAGTCCCTCACCCTGAATTGAGGCAACAAACATTTACTGCAAAGTAACTTCCTAAAATCCATGCTAAACCTTCCAAGGATGAGTGTAACCCGTTCAACCACTTTCCCCTTTTCATTTGCAAATATCCTTCTTCTGTGATGTGATTAGTGGCATCCCCTCCTTTGTTTTCTGTAAAAGATAACCACCTAAAGTGAACCTGTGCATAGTAAATGAGGACCTTCATGTAATGTGCCCAGAAAAACAGTAAAAGTCCATTGAAGCAAGGGCCGAGGCTTTTGCTCCTCTTGAGAGAGAAGCCGCCTGCCCTTTTTCTCCACAGGATTCGGTAGTCCATGTGAATTTCTTTTATTTCAGCTACAATGCCATGGACCCCACAAACCAGGGTCTGCAAAAACTAGCTATCAGAGAGATGCAAATGAAAACCACAATGAGATACCACTTCACACTGGTCAGAATGGTCACCATAAACAAATCAACAAACAAGTGTTGGAGAGGATGTGGAGAAAAGGGAACCCTAGCACACTGCTTGTGGGAATGCAGACTGGTGTAGCCACTGTGGAAAACAGTATGGAATTTCCTCCGAAAACTAAAAATGGAACTCGCTTTTGATACAGAAATTCCACTGCTAGGATTATATCCTAAGAGCCCTAAAACACCAATCTAAAAGAACCTATGCACCCCAATGTTCATAACAGCACAATTTACAATAGCCAAGTGCTAGAAGCAACCTAAGTGCCCATCAGTAAATGAGTGGATCAAAAAACTATGGTACATTTACACAGTGGAATACTATGCAGCAGAAATAAGGAGCTTCTGCCCTTTGTGACAGCATGGATGGATCTGGAGAGCATTGTGCTAAGTGAAATAAGCCAGGTGGTGAAAGACAAATACCATATGATCTCACCTATGTGTAACCTAATCAACAAAACAAACAAGCAAGCAAAATATAACCAGAGACACTGAAATAAAGAACAAACTGGCAGTAACCAGAGGGGAGGTGGGAGGGGACAATGTGGGACAAAGGGGGAAGGGATGTTAGGAACATGTATAAAGCACCCGTGGACAAAGCCAAAGTGGGGTAGCATCAAGGGTGGGAAGTGGGGATGGCTGTGGTAGGGGGGGAGTGGTGGGGGGAAATAGAGACAACTGTACTTCAACAACAATAAAAAATGAGCAAAAAAAGAAATAAAAGCAATGGGAAAAAAAAGAAAGATAAACAAAATTGGCAAACCATTAGCTAAACTATGCACTAAAAATAAACTACCTGAGAAACAAATAAAGAAAACAATCCCTTCTACAATAGCATTAAAAAATAATACAATATTTAGGAATAAATTTAACCAAGGAGGTGAAAGACCTGTACACTGAAAACTATAAGACATTGATGAAAGAAATTGAAAAAAGACACAAATAATTCGAAAGATATCCTGTGTTCATGGATAAGAAGAATTAATATTGTTAAAATGTCCATACTGCCTAAAACCATCTATAAAGTCAAAATTTTAATATCATTTTTTTACGTAAATAGAAAAAAATCCTAAAATTTTCATGGAACCATGAAAGACTCTAAATAGCCAAAGCAATATTCAAAGAGAAGAACAAAGCAGAAGGAATTATACTTCCTGACTTAAAACTATATTACAAAGCTATAGTAATCAAAACAATATTATACTGGCATAAAAACAGACACATAAACCAATGGAACACAGTTGAGAGCTCAGAGATCAACAAATTGCCCATTTTATTGTAACCTTTCAAAAAGAGTTTATTATCAAATTTTTGGATTTATGCTTATCTGACAGTGACAAATATAGCTCAGGCTAGTTTTAATTTATATTTATATTACTATGAATTGAGTATTTTTTAAACATGTTTGAGGACCATCTCTATTTCTTTCTCAGCAAACTGGTTTTTGTCTCCATTTTTTACAGAAGATTTCCTCATATCCCCTCATAACTACCTCTGCCTGCATCTCACTGGCCAGAGCTGTGTTTTAGCATTACCTCTATTTTGAAGGGAGGCTTGAACAACATAGTTCTAGACTTCCGGACAAGATGGAGGTGTAGGTAGACACAGTGTGCCTCCTTGCACAACCAAAAGAAGTACAACAAATTTAAAAACAAAAAACAACCAGAACTGACAAAATCAAACTGCATGGAAATCTGACGACCAATGTGTTAAAGAAGAAACATCCATCCAGACCTTTAGGAAGGTGGAGACGGGTAGCCGGGGCAGAGAGGACTGGCAGCAAGGTGGCCGCTGGCGGACTGGTCCATGCAAGGCTGTAGCAAGCGGACTCGTCAGGCCAGAGGATTGCAGACTGGGTGATTCCGCATTCTCACGCAGATAAACATGGAGGAAAAACTGGAGAGTGAGATGGACTTCACAACCCAGGGTTCCAGCGAGGGGAAGTAAAGCCTCAGAGCCTCTGATTGAAAACACCTCTGGGGGTTGAGGCAGTGGGAGAAACTCCCAGCTTCACAGGACAGTTCATTGAAGAGACCCACAGGGCCCTAGAATGTGCACAAACCCACCCACCCAGGAATCAGCGCCAGAAGGGCCGTATTTGCTTGTGGGTAGCGGGGGAAGTAACAAAAAACTAGCAGAGTGGAGGAAGCAGCATTGTTCCCTCTCTGAGCCCTCCCCCACATACAGCGTCACAACCCAGTGACGTGGGTTGCCCCACCCTGGTGAACACCTCAGGCTCCTCCCCTTACTACGTAATGGGCACGCTTAGGAAAAAAATAGTCCACAAGAAAGAACAGATCAAAGCTCCAGAAAAAATACAACTAAGCAACAAGGAGATAGCCGACCTATCAGAGGCACAGTTACAAAACACTGGTGATCAGGATGCTCAAAGAATTGGTTGGATATGTTCACAAATTAGAAGAAAAAATGAAGGCTATGCTAAGTGAAATAAAGGAAAATGTACAGGGAAACAACAGTGATGGGAAGGAAACCGAGACTCAAATCAATGGAGTGGACCAGAAGGAAGAACGAAACATTCAACCAGAACAGAATGAAGAAACAAGAATTTTAAAAAATGAGAAGAAGCTTCGGAACCTCCAGGAAATCTTTAAACGTTTCCACATCCAACACACGGGGGTACCAGAAGGAGAAGAGGAAGACCAAGAAATTGAAAACTTATTTGAACAAACAATGAAGGAGAACTTCCCCAATCTGGTGAAGGACATAGACTTCCAGGAAGTCCAGGAAGCTCAGAGAGTCCCAAAGAAGTTGGACCCAAGGAAGCACACACCAAGGTACATCATAATTACATTACCCAAGATTAAAATGAAGGAGAGAATCTTAAAAGCAGCAAGACAAAAGGAGACAGTTACCTACAAAAGAGTGCCCATAAGACTGTCAGCTGATTTCTCAAAAGAGACCTTGCAGGCAAGAAGGGGCTGGAAAGAAGTATTCCAAGTCATGAAAGGCAAGGACCTGCATCCAAGATTGCTCTATCCAGCAAAGCTTACATTTAGAATGGAAGGGCAGATAAAGTGCTTCTCAGATAAGGTCAAGTTAAAGGAGTTCATCATCACCAAGCCCTTATTGTATGAAATGTTAAAGAGACTTATCTAAGAAAAAGAAGATAAAAAATATGAACAGTAAAATGACAGTAAACTCACAATTATTAACAACCACACCTAAAATAAAAACAAAAACAAACTAAGCAAACAACTAGAACAGGAACAGAACCTCAGAAATGGAGATCATGTAGAGGGTTATCAGTGAGGGAGTGGGAGGGGGGAGAGGGGGAAAAGGTACAGAGAATAAGTAGCATAAATGGTAGGTAGAAAATAGACAGGGGGAGATTAAGAATAGTGTAGGAACAGGGGGAGATTAAGAATAGTGTAGGAATTGTACCAAAGAACTTATATGTACCACCCATGGACATGAACTAAAGGGAGGGAATGCAGGTGGGAGGGGATGTGCAGGTCAGAGGGGAATAAAGTGGGGGAAATGGGACAACTGAATAGCATAACCAGTAAAATGTAGTTTTAAGAAAGATAACTTTACAACCATTACCACACCTGAAAGTTAATAACAATTCCCCAACATCATTAAATACACAGTTCATCTTTCCATATATATATATATTATATATATAATATTATATATTATATATTATATATATATATATTAGGTGATTACTCTGGGTCAGCACTGTGCTAGGTTTTGGGGATTAGCAGTTAACAAGGTAGACCTATCTCTTATCTTCACAAAGTATATAGTCTACTGGGGAAGACACCACAGAGTCTCTACCCACTAGCTTTTATTGTGATTAGTAGGCATTACAAATAATTATGATGTCCATGTAAGAAATGTCCAAACCTGCAAAGAATTTTTATGAGTATATTTGATCCAAACTGACATCATATGCTGGGGAGTAAGACCTCAAATGCTCAGGAGAGTAATAGTTTCTTTTATGCATTTGAAATGGAGAGAACTAAGGAAGATTTCATAAAGAAAACTCAAAGCAGGGATTGGACTACAGGACAATAAACAAAATTATGTGCTCTCTTGAGAGTGGTTAGGGCTTATTTCAAAGGTGTGTTAACCTAGATACATAGAAACAATAGACAGAGCTTGCTTAAGGTAAAGATAAACCTTTTACTAAAAAGTTATCCCTGACTGGGTAGCTCAGTTGGTTAGATATCATACAGACACACCATAGTTGTGGGTTCAATCCCTGGTCAGGACACATACAAGAATCAACTGATAAATGCATAAATAAATGGGACTACAAATTGATGTTTCTGGCTCTCTCTCTCTCTTTCTGTCCCTCTTTCTCTAAAATCAATTTTTAAAATATTTTTAAAAGGTTATATACCTGGGGTGTGACTATCCATCATAAACTTCCCAGTTTGAAATTTATGACCAGATCACCCTATGAGGTTACTTTCCACAGAACCCCTTTCTCCTGTCCACAGTAAGTTCCATTTTTTGACTTCCATTGCTCAAAACAGGCAAAGCAATGCATTAAGAGGGGCTAGTCAAAGTTTGGAAACGGTAAATGCACTGGATATGCCTGAGCATCAAAAGGAGCTCTCATGGTTAGGATTATATAGCAACACTCGGTGTAAGACCTGAGAGCTGCTACACGCAAATACTCCAAAAAATAGCAGTTCTAACAGATTTACTTAGATGTTCAGTGTGGCCTGGTAAGACTGCCACAAAAGTAACCCAAAACACATTTTTGCACTGTCTCCTCCACACACAGTTACCTCACAGCTGCTTCATCTCTCAATCAGGAGTACATCACCGTCAGGTCTGCGCTACCAAGAACAGGCTAGGTAGTCAGGAAATAGTTTATTAGTTCATTCCACAAGTTGAACACCTAGACTCTTTTCCTGCCCCATCCTGCTTAAACCGAGCTAGACTGCTTATCATGTGCTTCCACAACCCTCTTTCCTTACCTTACATCAATTTAGTCATCCCCTTGTAGTGCTGTTCACTTGCCTGTCTTGTCTGGCCTACTGTAATGCTCAGCAGAGTAAAGACCATGTCTACCTTGCTACATTCTATCCCCAGTACCTAGTACTGTGCTGAACATAAGGTAGACATACAATCAACATTTTTCTTAAAAAAAATGAATGAGGTGTGCCAAACTCAAAGTCAGTGAAGACACAATAGAATAAGTAGGGACAGAGGCAAATTTTGCGCAAACAGAAGCTTATACAAATTGAAAGTACTCACTTAATAAAAGAATTATAAAATTACAAATACAAAATTAAGTACCTCATCATGGAAGAGGTTCATGCAGTTGATGGACTTTAACTCTAAGCTTCATTATTTCATAGTAAATTCATCTCTGGTGATGGGTAGACTAATGTACCAAATACTGTGAAATCTCTGAAAAATGATCAGAGATCCTTGCTTGAGAAAAGTCAAAGATTTCTTAGAAGAGATAAATTATGTGGTGATATTACAGAAACACAGGAACGAGATTGCAGGTGGAAGAAACATGCTAAAACACATGGGTGAGAAAGAGCTAGAGCCTACTTGTGGAATAGTAAGAAGTACTTTTTGGCTAGTGTGGGGTTGGCTGGTGAAAGTCTTAGGACAGTGTGGTTCACAAAGTGTGATCCCAGGCCAGCAGCATCAGCATCACCTGAAAACTTGTTAGAAATGCGGCCTCTCAGGCTCCTGACCAAACTTACCCAATTAGAAATTCTAGAGCAGAAAAATCTAAATTTAACAGACCTCCCAGTGATTCTGATGCCATTAAAGTTTGAAAACCAATGCTAGAAAATTACTTGAGCATCAGTTGAAGCTATTTTATTATTACAATTTTAATTTCAGGTTGTTATACAATTGAAAGGAGATAAGAACAAAAGGATTATGACAGAAAGAAAGAGAGCATTCTCTTCAACTCATACCCCAAAATAAATTAGAGATAAACTAAAAAGTTAAAGTTAAAAAAATGGGTAGAAGGAGATTATTTCAGCATGAGGCCAATAATAAAACCTGTAAAGGAAAAGATTAATAGCTTTTCTTTTGCAACAATATAAAAAGTTTGTAACACTAACAAAACTAAAAAGGAAACAAACTAGAAAGAAACATATGCAACATATATTTCAGATAAAATGCTAAAAAGATTTTTAAAAAATAAACAACCTCTAGAAAAATGGGCAAAGGACACAAACTGAAAATTCACACACACAAATACAATGGCCAATAAACCAATGAGAAGATATTTAAGTTCACACAAAAAACAAGAAATACAAGTTAAAATGGAATAGTATATTTTACTTACCAAATCAGCAGAGTATTTTTAAAGATGGAAACAACTTAATTGTCCACTACTTAACTGTATGGTCACTTACACTGGAATTCCAAGGTGCCACTAGCTTTAAGAGTATAAGGAACGTTCATGCTATATGAAATGAGAGGGGAGAAGCTATTACAAAGTAACATAAAACAACAATATCCTAATTTTGAAAAAAAAATCTATATAGATACAGCTGTAAAAACAAGGAAAACATATTGAGCAAAATGTTACCAGTGGTTAGCTCTGGGTTGTGGGATTGATACATTTTTCTCTTGTTCTTTGTATACCTCTTTTTTGTTTGTTTGTTTGTTTGTTTTTCTTCATATACTTCTATTGTCTCCATTAAACTATGCTACAAAGTGTGGACACAAGTTGAAAGAATGATGATTCATTATCCCCTTAAAATTCTAATAGAATATAACAAACCTCTTGAACTTGGTACTCTTGAGATTGGAGGGCTTTATCCTCACAGCCACCACCCTCAAGAGGAAGGAGAGGACAAGGAATATGCAAAAATGGAACTGGATGGACCCCAGCCAATCAAAGAATCTCAAGTTGCCTCTAATTTGTGATTATGTTAAATGACATGTAAACATTGGGATGCTACTGTTGTTTACTTTGTTGGGTAAGTGCAAATAGTGTGAATTTGTTTGTTTAAGTAATGGCAAGGGGTGTTTGCTCTCACTACGAAATGTTTTGGAATAAAACTTCAGCCTAGAGGTGAAGGTTTTGTTTGGCACTAGGCTACAAGGAGCAAAACAGTAATTTAAAATGGTCCCATAACACCCCCTTGTGGCTTCTGCTGTATCCCATTGGGCAACAGCCCAACCAGTCCAGAAGAGAGAGAAATACATGTTGCTCTTTGTAAATTCAACAAACACGTGTGGATTTCCTATTCTGTGCCAGGTAGTAGGATAAAATGCCACTAAATCTCTTCGCACTTTATTCAGCCCATGCCAGTATTCATAAATATTCGTTTATTTAGGCTGAGTATAGGCATAAAAGTTATTAAGTCATAAAAGGTGAGCCTCAAAACTAGTGTATTTCAAATGTGGCTTTGTCTCCTGGGAGTGTGTTAAAGGAATTCCCGAGTAAGGTCTGTGATTTTTACTCTCCAGCTGCTGGTAAGTATGTGGCAATCAGAAATAGCACTGTGGATGTGGATTGTTGCCCCGACTATCCGAGTGACCTTGAGCAAGTGATAATCCCCATGGGTATCACGCATCCACTTAAGAATCACCTAAACCCGGTGCTGCGGCTGCGAAAACGAGTGAGACCTATTCTCTACCCCCTCGTAAACTCACCTTTCTAATTAGTAAATAGGGACTACTAACCTCAACGCGTCAAAAGGATTATCCATATGACCACTTTTGGACAGATATCCTCATTTTTTAAACCATGCCCACAAATTTATTTGTGCTTATTTAATTTAATCCTCTCTATATCTGCCCATAGAAATTTAAGGTCAGAAAATAAATCATCATCTAATCCATTCCCTATAATTTCACATTAATTCCACCAAGATTTCTGGAATCAAGGATTCCAGCTGAAGCCCAATAAGGACTCACGGGCTTCAAGGGTTTTCGGCCCCCTGCCCGGTGGACAGCATTCCTGCCCCGTGTGGTTCTTTGACAAAGTCAGTAAAACCGTGACGCGGGGTTGCCCTTTTTGTTGTCCCGGCAGGCTGAGGACAACTCGCAGGGGTTTGAAACGCCATGTGCCCTGCCTAATCGGAGCAAGATCATTTTCGCTTCTCCGCTGAAGGAGGCAGGTGGGAAAGGGGCTGCTGGCGGGAAGCGCTTCTCCCACTTTTTCAGGGGCAGGTGGGAGGGCCGGCAGCCCGCAGGGTAATTCCCTCGGCGGCCTCGCCTGGAGCCATTCTGGGTTGGAATCTCCCGCCCGGCTAGGGAGGGGCGGTGCCCAGCGCAGGAGGGGCCTGCGGCGGCGCACAAGTACCGGTAGGGGGCGCGGGACGCCGGGTCACCCCCGGGGCTGGAGGCCGGTGGTCCCTCCCAGGTCGGGCGTACAGCTGGGCCCAGCTACCCCATCCCCTGCCCCACTCTCACCTCGTCACCTCCCCGCCCTCCCGGCGGGCCCCTGAAGTGCGCAGCGCAGGCGCGGAGCGAGGCGGTGAGTGTGGCCACTGAGCCTGGGCCTGGGGCCTGGCTGGCCGGGTGTACAGCGCGCGGGAGGGGCAGGGGCCGGCCGGTCACCGCGCCCAGCAGAGCGCGGGGAGGGAGAGGGCCAGAGCGCCACTGCTCGCCTCCGTGTGCCTGCGGGCGGTCCCGCGTGGCCCCTCGGCCCGCACTCGGCGCCTCCGCCGCCGCTGCTGCCTCCGAGAGGCTGCGCGTGGGCTGGCGCGGCGGGCCCCAGGATACTGGTGAGTGTGAGGAAGGGGCGGGCCGGCCCGGCCCGGCCCCGCGCTGGGCTGCTTTGGGGGATGAGGCGTTCGGCCTTAACTTCCAACGGGGGAAGGGGACGCGCCAGGAAAGACGGGATGGCGTCTGTTAAACCCCAACGCTGCCTTCGTTTTGTGGCAGGATGACGGTCCCCTCCCCCATCCCTAAGGCATTTTCACTCCTTGTCGAAGACGCAGCCACCCAGGCTCCCCTCGGCCCCCTGCTGCTTTTCCCTTGTGGTCCTTTAGTGTCTGGGCTTGGGAGTTCCCGCTAGTTGTCGGGCCCAGGTGGGGCTGTGCGTGGTACTGGGGTGGAGGCGGCTGGGGCTGGGCACGTCCTGCGGCATCTGGGCTCCGGATGCCCGACTGTGCCACGCTGGCCCGAGGGCCCCGCCAGGCGGCTTAGTGACCCTTTGGCAGTGTATCCCAGTGTTCGCGCCTCAAGCAGCAGCCGCCAGCAGGCGTCGGTCCAGGTGCTCAAGGCTCCAGCCCTTAGTTTAAGCCACGCTTTAGGGCCTTATACACCCCTTTGTTTTTGTTTTTGTTTCCAATACAACGGAGGGGCACGAGTAATTTGAAGCAGTTTATCTCTTTGTAGAGACCTAAAGATTTGTACTTAAGCAAAGATGGACACTAAGTTGGACACATAAATGGATTCTGATTCAAGCTCTCCTGCAACGTATTTGGGTTTAAATTCTTCTAAAATCTGGGAAACATATACTTATTTTTAAATGAGGGCGGGAAGGAATGTGCTTTTAAAACTTTAGTATAAAAATGTAGCTGTTTATTGTAAGTGCTTGTCTTATTTTTATACCAATTAGGAAGACTATATTTACATTGCATGAAAGGCCTTTGAAAAAGGTGGTTCTATTTTATCTAGGTGCCCATCTATTATGTAAAGGCTGTTTTGTACCTAGATATTCTTACTGTCAAAAAAAGAGGTGGAAAGATGCTGATATGTATTTTGTAAGTTGCTTTTTAAAAATTAACGCTTGTTGTGGCATGATCTCATTTTTTCGAAAGTAAAATGTAAATAAATGTGTACCTTAGGAAGTAGATCTAGAAGTCTATACACCCCAATGGTTTTTCTAGGTGAATAGATTCTAAGTGATTTGATTAATTTATAAACCATTTTCCTACTTTTTTATGCAGTGACATGTAGTACATCCGTAGTTTGCTTTTAAGTGAGGAACAGGGAGTGAGTGATTAAGTCATATGTGATTCAGAATCTTCTACATGTGAGGAGTGCTAGTAAGCAAATGTCTGTATGACATCCCTAAGTAAAAGCCAGACTTCATCATCTGGGCAGTTATGCATACAAAAAGCACATGAAAACATTTGCTGAAATAAAGGATGGTAAGCATTTTCAATCTTAAGTGGACATTTTACTATATTGCTGAAAGGAGGGCTGGTTAAGTGCTTGGATATTGTTCAGCCCCTAAGTAGAAGTCAAATGTATTTCTGATCAAGGTGATCCTACTTCTTTCATCTGACAGTCTGAATCCAGACCAGGTTTCAACATTAATTTCAGTGCCATGTTGCCCTGGCTGGTGTGGCTCAGTGGATTGAGTGTTGGCTTGTGACCCAAAGGGTCTCTATTTTGATTCCCAGTCAGGGCACATGCCTAGGTTGTGGGCCAAGTCCCCAGTAGGGGGTGTACGAGAGCCAACCACACACTGATGCTTCTTTCCCTCTTTTTCCCTCCTTTTCCTTCTGTCTGAAAATAAATAAAATATTTTTAAAGATTTGTTAACGCCATGCTTGGTTTTATATTATTTCTTATTCTTCATGTTAGAAAGAATTTAAAGTAAATTATGAAGTAAAAAGTGCCTACTTTAACACGCTAGGCTGCCAGTTTTCAGTATTCTCCCTGATACTTGTAAAGCATTTAGAACATGAAGTGAACAGCATTTGGCTATATAAATTCTGGAAGTGCACAAAAGAAGTATTAGAAATAAGTCTTGAAATTCTGGTTTATTACATAAATATGAAACAGCTTTTCTTTTTTGATTTTTGAATGGACTTGATTGGGATAGGCTCAAGAAATATTCTTTGTTTTGTTAGGTGAGAAATTATATTTATTAGTATCATTTCTGTGTATCTCATGGTTGTCAGTTTCTTTGGGTGATTCCCTTCCCCTCCTCCCAATTGGTGGCTGAGTAAGAACTGGAAGCAAGATGTAACTTGATGGTAGCAGAGATTAGCAGTGAAGATTTACTCACACAGTTCAAAAACCAGGACTCAGAAGACATACATTTTTTCCTCTGGTTCTGCCACTTGGTTTACTTGACTTTTATTGAGTCTGTTTCCTCATCATTAATATTGGATGGGTTTGATAGTAGCTCCTCTATGTACCTCACAGGATTGTGAAGATCAAATAAAATAACGGTTAGGACAGTGCTTAGTAAACTAAAAAGCACTGCCTTTACCAGGTGTTCACATCACCAGTAGTGCTAATATACCCAGAACTTAGTGAAGCAGCAAAAATAATATGTGCATCTCAATTCCTTACCACTAGAAATGAAGTGCTCTTAGTAATGATGCAAAGTTCTACCTGCTATGTACCACAATCACCTTGTTGGTAAGAAAAGCAGCATATAAAGGTAGTAGACAAAACCTCTTTTTCTGACCTTCCATATTTGTCCACTACTGTAGTTCAAAGAACACTAATCTGAAATGGAAGAAGTAATTATGATTCCAACACTAATATATTACCATATTTTGCCATGTATAATGCATACATTTTTGCCCAAATTTTTGAGGGAAAAATAAGGATGCATGTTATACATGGGCAGTACCTGAAACACCTTGTATCTGTTCTTGTGTTTTGTAATTATGTTACATCAAATTTATTGTACCATTATATGTTAAAAATAAATGCTAAAATTTCTTTATAAAACAAAAAACACATCTCTAGATACAAATAAATAATTGATTGAATTAAAAAATTTAAACAAAAGATTTTTTTTCTGAAAGTTTGTGTCAAAAACCTGGGTGTGCCTTATACACAGCAAAATATGGTATTTGAATTGGCATGATCACTTTATCTCCCTATTTGTTTCCAAAGGCTGGGCTTTAAAAATAATTAGATCTTTATTGAACTCCCAACCCTACTACTTATTACTGACTATGCCTCAGTTTCCACATCAACAACAAGAGATAAATAAGAATGATTTTGAGGAGAGTAGAGTGGAGTTTGCATATCACAGGATTAAATAAGATATGGCACAGCCTGGTACACAATTGGTGTTACAGTAAGTGGTATTATTTCACTGGTAAGTCTGTAAGGACTTAAATAGGTAAAAGGTCTATAATTTGGTGTTTGCTTTCATTATATATGCTTTCATTATGGCTAAATAAACTAATACAGAATTATGTTCCTGTTGGTGTTAAGATATAACTTTAGAAGGTAAATGAATTCAAAGAAATATGACATATTTACATATACTCACATATTTATCAACATATATAGTTTTTGAGTACTTAATACAGTATATTAAAAAAAACTATACTTGAATTCGGTATAACTTCCCAGTTGATCAAAGATCTTTGTACCATTGTATTCTTGAGTCTCAGAAATGAACTTCATTTTGACTTCTGTCATGTTTTTCCTACAGGAATTTTTTACCGTCTGTGAAATCTTCCTTGTAATTCATTTTTCGTCACTTCCATATTAAGAGTTATACAAAGTAAGTGGAATGTGGTAAAACGAATGAGTCAATTTTGTAACAGTCCATGAGAATTTAATCATACATTGGTTGTTGTTGCCATACCTGTTTTGTTCTCAGTAGAAAGTTGAAAGTGACCACTAAGTAAGAAAAGCATTTTTTTCTTGGAAATTATATTTTAAACTTGTGTGTGATGAGTATTTTTCCTCAAAGCCAGGGGATCAATAAAGACTTGTGAAAATACATTTTCTAAGGGAGTATATCTACCTTTTGCTTAAAAACTGTATCACAACTTTCCCAACTGTAAGAAATGTATCTGTATTCTTAGTATGGTGCCATAGGCACAGTTTATTATTTATAAAAAATAATTTAAGCATAGGGTTTATTGTAATTATCCAGTTCTCACAATTATATCAACAGTTGCAAAAGAGTTCTCAAACTCCATAATAATAAAAAAACAAAAAAACGGGCTTCTGGTCACGATGGCAATGTAGGCAAACACGGCTTGCCTCTTTGCACAACCACATCAAAATTATAACTAAAATGTACAACAACCATTACTCAGGAATGTCAGAAATCGAGTTGAATTGCAAGTCTGACAACTATGATATCGAGTTGAATGGAAATCTGACAACTACGGAATTGAAGAAACCACATCCATCCAGACCGGTAGGAGGGGCACAGGTGCGGAATGGGCTGGCCCCACACCCATGTGAATAAAAATTCGGGAGAGATATCTCAGGAGCAAGAGTCCCAGACCCATACTAGGCCCCTCAGCCCAAGATTCCAATGCCAGGAAGATAAGTCCATACAACTTCTGGCTGTGAAAATCAGTGGAGATTGAGTCAGTGGAGGAGGCTGCTGGAGCCCTAAGCAGTTCTTGGGGAACCCACACATGGACTCACCTACTCATGCCCTCTGAGCTCCAGCATGGGGGTGGCAGCTTGAAAGAGAAATACTGAAGTGTCTGGCATCAGGGCAAGCAGAGGCCATTGTTCTTTTGCTGAGCCCTCCCCGCACAGAGCTATTAAGTTGGTGCCATATCTGAGGTTCCATCAACCTGGCTAACACTTTTTGACCCACCTTGGAGATCCATAGGGGCTCTAACCCACCCAACTTACAGGCCCACCCAAGCTGCTTCTCCATAAGAATGACTGGTCTTGGCTCCTACTCCTAGCAAACAGGCAACAGCTGGCTTCAGTGAGTCCTAGTGGCAGCCAGATTAGAGTCACAGCTTGGCTTCACCTGGGAATCTTCAAGCCCAGGCAAGTAGCAGCCATTTCAGATTGCTTTATACCTCAGACAGGGTGCTCTGGGCAAAACATGGGTGGGAGCTGAACTTAGCCAGCCCCACTGGGAAACCACAGGGCCAGTGCACTCAGTGGACAGCTACAGACCACTTTGGAGCACAGCTGATCCACAGAGGGTAGAGGTTGGTGGTCAGCGGTCACAGGCAGTCCTTGCAACAGCCTGGTCTGGGTAAATCTTTCCCATTGATCCGCTAACAGCAACCAAGGCTCAACTACAAGAGGAAGGTGTACTCAGAACACAAAGGGCACAACTCAAGAGTAACTAGCTTGGATGATAGGGGAGACTGTGCCACTGGACCCTATAGGACACCTACTACATTAGGCCATACTACCAAGACACGGAGTCAAAGCAACTCTACCTAATTCATAGAAACAAACACAGGGAGGCTGCCAAAACAAGGAGACAGGGAAACATGGCCCAAATGAAAGGACAGATCAAAACTCCTGAAAAAGAGCTAAATGAAATGGAGATACGCAATCTATCAGATGCAGAGTTCAAAACACTGGTTATAAGGATGCTCAAGGAATTTAGTGAGGACCTCAGCAGCATAAAAAATGAAGAATACACTAATTGAAATAAAAATTTATAGGTAAACGTTAGAATGAACGAAGCTTAGAGTCAAATCAATGATTTGGAACATAAGCACAAATCAACCATGCAGAACAAGAAGAAGAAAAGAATCCAAAAAATGAGGATCATATAGCTGCCTCTGGGACAACTTTAAGAGGTCCAACATTTGCCTCATGGGATGCCAGAAAGAGTAGAGAAAGCAAGAAATTGGAAATCTATCTGAAAAAATAGTAAAAGAAATCTTTCCTAATTTGGTGGAGGAAATAGGCATGCAAGTTCAGGAAACACAGTCCCAATTATGATGGATAAAAAGAGGCCCACTCCAAGACACATTATTATTAAAAGGCTGAAAGTTAAAGATAAAGAGAAACTCTTAAAAGTAAGAGAAAAGAAGTTAGTTACTGGAAGTTTGCCAGATGGGATGGGGGAGGAAAAGAATGGGTGAAGAGGTGAGGGGATTAAGAAGTACAAATAGGTAGTTAAACAGAATAGCTATGGGGATGTAAAGAACAGTATGGGAAATAGAGTTGCCTAAGAACTTATATGTGTGATCCATGGATATGAACAATGGTGAGGGTATTGCCTGAGGGAGTGGTGGTTGTTGGGTGGAGGAGGGCACAGGGGTAAAATCAGGACAGCTGTAATAACTGTTAAATTAATAAAATATAATTTAAAAATTTTTAAAAAAAAGAAAAAACCCAGAAATTTGTTTCCTGCCTTGATTATAAAAGTAAATTCAAAATATAAATAGGCATTTTTTAACATTCTCCTATGAAGTAGATTTTCAGGTGGCACACACATTTCTTATTGCCAATAAATTCTTTGGTTAGAGGAATTTTTATAACAATATTAATAATAGTTATTTGGGACATTTGTTAATTTTTTTCATTTTCTTCTTAGACTGAAAAGATATGAATGAATATCCTAAAAAAAGAAAAAGGAAAACTTTACACCCTTCTCGTTACTCAGGTCAGTGAATTGTTTTAAAGTTGGGCCATGGGTTAATTTCCATGCAATTGTATTCCAGTCTATTTTCTCAGAAATGATCAGATAAGAGTTTGATATCTGGGTCAACTTTTAGGTAAGAGAAAATTTTAAATAAATTCTCTAAGTATAACTCTTTGTCTGCCATGTGCTGGGCATTGATCAGAACTTACAGACATTAGTTAATCATCACAACTTCAGGGTCTATTGATACTTAAAATTAAATATCCAAGAGTGAATACTTACCCTGCATGACTGAGATTTGCCTATGGATTTCACAAGCTTGTGCTTAAGGCACAACAAGCACAACAAGGTTATTACCTTGTTGGAAGATATTTTGCATCATTCGGAAAAACATCTTCATCTTATATATTCAGAAATGTTAACTTTCATTTTGATTGTATAATTTCCTTTGGTGAGGTTAGCTCTACTGTCTTAGCAGTATTAAGAAGAGGTCTTTGTGGCCATCTGTAATATGCTTCACATAAATGTACTTGGGACAGTCTCAGACATACCTGTTAGCCCACCCAGCCTATACTTTCTTATCTAAGGAAATTCTGTTTTACTGCTTACTGCCCGCCCCCCCACCCAAGCAAGATTTGAAATGACTATATTCAGGTTCCCTAACTTGTCCTCAGACCATTTTTCCTACTCTGCACTACATAAAACATCTTGGTATTAGTATATTTTGTAGTTAACACATTTGTTGCATATTTTTATTTTGTGAGATTCTGACAGTAAGACAAATGTATCTTTGTGTGCTTCATAGTATTATATTTTACATTGTATGTATTGTGGTTCTTATAAAGCTCAATATTAATATCAGGTCTGAAATACAAAAGCTATCAGATTTGAGGGACCTGTTACTTTATTACAGATATTATAAAAATTTATATATGTTGGATAAAGGGATGGCCATCATTAAATGTATGTGTGTTTACTCTGAATTTCTTAAATTTTGTTTTATGTTCAGATTCCTCTGGAATAAGCAGAATTGCAGATGGATTCAATGGAATTTTTTCTGATCATTGTTACAGTGTCTGTTCTATGAGACAACCGGACTTAAAATATTTTGACAACAAAGGTATATCTAATATTTTTTGAAATTTTTAAAAAAATTTATAATAATTTCTTGCTTATTTGGAAATGTGGATGAGTTATGATTTCAGAATGTGTAAGTAACTTTGTTTAAATGTAAGAAAACAAGAATTTCTTTGTAATAAGTGAATTTTCATTTTTAATGTAATTTGAGATATATAAATAAAAAACACATTTGCCTAAATCTATTTTAGTTGGCTAGGAATGGGTGGCAAAGCAGTAGTGACCCAGAGTTTGGAGTGTTTATGGTAAAAGGTTAAAAATAGTGGTATACATGGTTCTTCCACTCAGCTGTACATTTTGGTCTGGAGGGCTAATGAAGGAAAGAACAGAGGGTGAAGGATTTGGTCTTTCTCCATTTTTCATCTTCTATTGACTTCTATTTTCTAGAGCAATGGGTGAATGATAACAACTGTGATTGTTTTCCCCTTCCTCAGCAACTGTCAGAATTCCAGTTCCCTTGAGCTCCTATTACAGACATAGAAACATAAATTATTGAAAATCATGTAGAGTCAGAGACATCAGTATGAACTCATGTTTGCCTTAATAGAGACACAGATGTTACACAAAGAAATTTTTATAGGTGTATCTATATATATGTGGCAGTGTACACAAACATTTTTTGTTCCATTGGCTAAGAAGGCATAAAAAAATGACACCCCAGTAGCAGAGATCACATCTAGTGCCTAGATCTTGGTTTTTAATACCAAGAAACCAAGGTTTCTTCCTCCAATGAAAGGAACTAGGGCTTGTCAGAGAAATGGCTGATTCTAGTTCTGGGAAAGGAAATATACAAGATAAGCCTGAAGTATCTCATGGTTCTAGAAAATAAGGAAGTACTCAAAACTCATACACGTCCGCACACACACCCAGGCATTACAGGTATGCCAAAGGAGCACAGGAGCCAATTAAAAAGAGCTCCCAGTAGCCTGGCTGGGTAGCTCAGTTGGTTAGAGCGTTGTCCCACTATGCTAAGGTTGCTGGTTTGATCCCTGGTTAGGGCACATGCAAGCATCAGCCAATGAATGTGTAAATAAGTGGAATGACAGATCAGTGTTTCTCTCTCAAATTAATTTAAAAAATTAAGTAAAAAAAATTTCCTAGTAGCCAAAGCTAACACAATATGAGGGGGGAAAATGAATTATAACCCAAAGTATAAAATAAATAGCCATAAGTTCATACTGATGTATACTGATGTAAATAAGTGATTGAGTAAATAAATGAGAAGAAACAAATCTCTTGTACAAAAGAACTCCAAATTATTGATATAGGTCCTCCTCCCTCAAGGAGGTGGAATATATGTCCTCACTTGTTAAGTGTGGACTGTGACTGCCTTCTAAAGCACAGAGTATAGAAAGTAAACGAGTGGCTTTCAGAGGAGAAACCTGATAAATACTACCTCAACAAGGCGATCAAGGTCAGCATCAACAGTAATCATGTTAATCATTTGTACCATTGATAAGATGTGATAAAAATGGTGGTTTGTCCCTCTGTTGTGTTCCCAGTAACCCATAATCCCGGTTGAATTATGCAAAAACAACAGTTAAATTTTGATAGTGGGACATGCTACAAAATACCTAATCTGTCCTCTTCAAAATTGTCATAGGCATCAAAAACAACGAAAGTCTGAGAAACTGCCACAGATAACAGCCTAGAGAGCCTTGACAGCTAAATGTCATATGGGATCCTGGAACAGAAAAAGGACAGTGGCTAAAAACTAAGGGAATCTGGATGAAGTATAGACTTCAGTAAATAAGAACTTATTAGTATTGGTGATTAATTGTAATAAATGTACAATATATAGCTAAGATGTTCATAGTGGAGAAAATGCAGAATATGTGGGAATTCTCTATATTACTCAAATTTTTTCAGTAAATCTTAAACCTTCTAGAAAATAAAGTCTATTAAAAACAACAATGATGTGAGATTGAAGCCCATTTTTCTCTACTGACCTGTATTTCAGTTTCTCCATGCTAGCTTTAAAATACTGAGGCAATACAGGCTTACTCAAATTCAGTAATTTAAACTTAAAATTCCTAAGTAACATTAAAAAGTGTGTGTTCTAGTCCAAATGGGGCATGGAAGTAAAAACAGTTGCTTGTTTGGACAGATTTTCTGTGTGCTTAGATGTAGCCACAAGAGATATGTAATACCTTCTCATGGCTGAATCTAAGTCCTTAGTTTCTGTTGGAACTCAGAATTATACTTAAAATATTCAGTGTTTTATGTTACAATACTTAATGTTTAATGCTCTGACATAAATAATGTTTTTCTTTTTTTTTTTTCCTAAGATTTTATTTCTTTATTTTTAGAGAGGGAAGAGAGGGGGGAAAGAGAGAGAGAGAGAAACATCAATGTGTGGTTGCTGGGGGTCATGGCCTGCAACCCAGGCATGTACCCTAACTGGGAATCGAACCTGTGACACTTTGGTTCGCAGCCCGCGCTCAATCCACTGAGCTACGCCAGCCAGGGCTAAATAATGTGTTTTTCTAAATTCCTCTTTACAGATGATGATTCTGACACAGAGACATCAAATGACTTGCCAAAATTTACAGATGGAGTCAAGGCCAGAAACAGAAATCAGAACTATCTGGTTCCCAGTCCCGTACTTAGAATTCTAGACCACACTGCCTTCTCTACAGGTTTGGGAAACTAATTAGTAGCATTTGCATATTTTTATAGATCAATGAAGAAATAATGCATAAAGTATTTTTGCCAGTTATGTATTTAACTGGTCTTACTTAATAATAGTAATAATAGGTTTGCTTTATTTTTCAGATAAATCTGCTGATGTTGAAATTTGTGATGAGGAGTGTGACTCACCTGAATCAGTCAACCAACAAACTCAAGAGGAGAGCCCTATAGAAGTCCACACTGCTGAAGATGTTCCAATTGCTGCGGAAGTGCATGCAATTTCTGAAGATTATGATATTGAGACAGAAAACAATTCCTCTGAGAGTCTCCAGGACCAAACTGATGAAGAGCCACCAGCTAAACTTTGCAAAATACTTGATAAGAGCCAAGCTCTGAATGTGACTGCCCAGCAGAAATGGCCTTTACTGAGAGCTAATAGCAGTGGCCTCTATAAATGTGAACTTTGCGAGTTCAACAGCAAATATTTTTCTGACTTAAAGCAGCATATGATTCTGAAGCATAAGCGTACCGATTCAAATGTGTGTCGAGTATGTAAGGAAAGTTTCTCTACCAACATGCTCCTGATTGAACATGCCAAACTGCATGAAGAGGATCCCTACATCTGTAAATACTGTGATTACAAGACAGTAATTTTTGAGAACCTCAGCCAGCACATTGCAGACACCCATTTTAGTGATCACCTTTATTGGTGCGAGCAGTGTGATGTACAGTTCTCCTCAAGCAGTGAACTCTACCTGCATTTCCAGGAGCACAGCTGTGACGAACAGTACTTGTGTCAGTTCTGTGAACATGAAACAAATGATCCAGAAGACTTGCATAGCCACGTGGTGAATGAACATGCATGTAAATTAATAGAGTTAAGTGACAAGTATAACAATGGAGAGCATGGACAGTACAGCCTCTTAAGCAAAATTACCTTTGACAAATGTAAAAACTTCTTTGTCTGTCAAGTGTGTGGTTTTCGGAGTAGACTTCATACAAATGTTAATAGGCATGTTGCTATTGAACATACTAAAATTTTTCCTCATGTTTGTGATGACTGTGGCAAAGGCTTCTCAAGTATGCTAGAATATTGCAAACATTTAAATTCACATTTATCTGAAGGGATTTATTTATGTCAATACTGTGAATATTCAACAGGACAAATTGAAGATCTTAAAATTCATCTAGACTTCAAGCATTCAGCTGACTTGCCTCATAAATGTAGTGACTGCTTGATGAGGTTTGGAAATGAAAGGGAATTATTAAGTCACATTCCAGTCCACGAGACAACTTGATTATTCTTAACTTCCACAGTGTTAATGTAAAAGAATAAATGCAGCTTTTTTGGAGACGTTAAGATGGATGATTTTAAACACAGTATGAGAATTGTCTTTAATAAGTTAGATTTTTAATTGTCCAGTTTTCTTGGCATTGTTACATTTTTCAGTATATTATTGTATCCAAAATATGATACTTTCAGTGCATGGTAGTTCATAGTTTTAACCGCTCTTGGTGTCTATCATTTTGTGCATGTGCTCTGATTTCATGAATGAATAAGAAACAAATGTACTGAAAATACTAGACTAGTTTCCCTTCCATAACCATAGGTGCTATTAACTTTTTAAAACTCAAGACAAGCTTAGTTTTTCATGTATGAAGTCATTAAAGTACTGAAGTACCAAAACTAAAATGAAACATAATATATAGTTAAATCCACTGATATACCCATTAATAAGAACCCAGACCCTTCTTTTGCATTCTCCATCAGTAATTATCCCCAAGGCTCTCCATCTGAGTGATTTGATAACTCCAGAAGGCCAATGCCATAGTAGGAAGAAAAGATCCAATTTTCTCGGCAGTTTTTTTTAATTCTCACTTTTTTTTAGCCCTTATGTATGTGTTAAATAATTTAAGGTGAGTATGAAGGGGAACCGGTAAGGGATTAGACATAGAGAAGTAACATTTCATAACTCCTAACCTGTTCACATTTCATTTTCAGTTACGCAGCTGCAAAGTCATGCATGTCCAAACTTCTGATGTCAAATTATTTATTGACTGAGCCCTGGCTGGTGTGGCTCAGTGGGTTGAGCACTGGCCTGTGAACTGAAAGGTTGCAGGTTTGATTCCCAGTCAGGCCACATGCCTGGGTGGGCCACATCCACAGTTGGGGGTATGCGAGAGGCAACTCATTAATGTTTCTCTCGCACATTGATCTCTCTTCCTCTCTTTCTCCCTCCCTTCCCCCTCTTTAATAAATAAATAAATAAATAAATAAAGTCTTAAAGAAGAATTATTTATTGACTGAGAAAACCCACTGAAGTATTAATATAGAATTAGGAAGATCTAGGAGATAAGACATTGCTGGCATAATAATGTACAAATTACTTTTGGTAATGGTAAATAATCTTAGCTCCTATATTGGTTTCCCTATATTGTGGTTGGCAGAAAAAGTTACCACAGCTGAGTGGCTTAAACAACAGAAATTTATTGTCTCACAGTTGTAGAGGCTAGAAGTTCAAAATCAAAAAGTTGGCATCGTTTGTTCCTTCCGAGGGCTGTGAGGAAAGGATCTGTTTTGAGCCTCCCTCCCTGGCTTGTAGATGGCCGTCTTCATGTTCAGAAGGTGTTTCCCCTGTATGCAAGTCTGTCTCCAAATTTCTCCTTTTTATAAGGACGTCAGTCAGGTTATATTAAGGCTAACCCTAAGGACCTCATTTTCACTTGGTAAAGACCATATCCCAAAATTGGGTCATATTTTGGGGTACTGGGGCCTAGGACTTCAACATGAATTGGGAGGAAGGAGGGAGAGACACAAACACCACAGTGCAAAAGCTGCTTCTTAAAAAGCAGTATCAAGAAGATAGAATTTTGTTTATTACTGGCTTCAAGTTTAATAAACTGCAGCTAATAATATTGTTTGGAATATTGATACGGTTGGAAAAAATTTATGACCTATGATTTTTCCTGCTTCAAAAACCATGGGAATTTAGTCTGTTTTGAGAAAGTTGTCAGCAAAAAAATACTTTCAAAATCAGTCATTTGCATCTTTACTATTTAGTCACATGTGCATGCCTGTTTTCCCAGAACCTGCCATTCCATCTGACTGTAACTTTCCAGCTAGGGCTATCTGGTACCCATGTTTCTGAGAAGACTTAAAATTATGATTGTTTAAATTAGAAAGAAACTTTAGAAACCATCTCATCTAAACCCTCTAAGTTTTCCAAGTTTTTTGTAGAAATAGAAAGATGGTTAATCGGGCAAGGTCACAAAACCATTATAGCAGACAGGAGTGAATCCAAGTTATTTGGCGTCCAGTCTAGTAATGTTCCATTACACTGTGTTACATTAAAAAAGCCTAAGCTTTGTCCTTGGGGTATTTTTCATAACCACTTAACCTAGCCATTCTGCTGCCTTCTTGGTAATTTTTCTTGGTAACTTTTCTGATACACATCCAGCCAGGAATTTGAGAAAACAAACCTTAAATAAGTAATGCCTGGATGGTTGTTTAAAATTCTGTCCTTTATTGCTTTACGTTTGATAAGTGTTAGTAAGAGAGTGATGAAACTAAAAAGAAGTTCAAGTTTTAGAAACAATTTTATAATTTTGATGAATCTGCAGCTTGAAGTGACATCCCACTGACTGCTTGTCCCTACAAAACCTTTTGGGTTTCATTTAGCTTTCAAATAAGTCTGTGACTGATGAAATTACTGAGGTAACTGGTCTATATTTTTAGCTCAATGAACTTCTTTGGAAAAATTTACCTACTTTAAAGGAAATTTTTCTGTTTTGGGGTTTTCCTCAATAAGAGGCATTTCTGCTGTACTCTGACTTGAACCACAATTCAGGTATGAGAAAACAACAGAGTGTTGTTTATTAATATTACAATAGAATTCTTGGCAGTGAGCATTAGTGATGGGTCATTTTCTTCCTTGCTGTTTTTATCGTAATCTTGCAAAGAGTTGGAAATTCCAAAACATTAACCTTGTATACCAAAATTTCAAAGTGATTGTGCACTACTCAAAAGCATCTTTCTCTTGTAAATTTGTCCGTTTTACCATTTTAAATCACCTTTTTTCAATTTCTCTCAAAGTATGTCATCACATATTTATTAGTTCCTCAGTTTCACTGGGCCTATAGCAAGTTGTTAGGTGTGTGCTAAATTCTTAGCAGCGTGGTATTTTTTTTTTCTGTCCAGGAAGTATCCAGCCATAGTACTATGAAAAATAGAGACATTTATTGAAGAAGATGCAAGATACAAGAAACATTGTACATAGAACAATGACGCCTCAGTCCCCTTCAAAGTAGGCAACTTGGCACCTCCCACAGTGCTTCAATCTTTGTTGATTGCAGCCCTTACACATTCAACATTCTCAGGTATTCTACTTCTATCAGGCCTTCCAGAATGTGTGGATCACTTTCAACAGATTCTTGACCATTTTTGAAGCATTTGTGCCACAATTTTATTTGTGCTGCAGTCATTGCATTGTCCCCAAAAGCCTGAATCATCCAAAAAATTTCTGCAGAGAAATGTTCAAACTTAATGCAAAATTTCATGCAGATTTGTTGCTCTACTCAGTCATTTTGAATGCAGCAGCCACACAGTACACATGCTCACTCAAGGGTGTCTACTGCCCTCTTTGACTAGTACAGTGAAGTTGTCATTGTTCATGCATTTGCATTTCAGTCCACTCTCCTTGACTGCCAGGTTACATCAATGTTGCATAAACCATTCTCCTTATATTAACAATGGCTCAACTTTTTCTGGACAGACCTCATCGTACATAAACTTTTCAACAGGTTAACACTTCCTAATTTTTTTTTTAGGATTTTATTATTCCATTTTTAGAGAGAAGGGAGGGAGATAGAGAAAGAGAAACATCAATGTGCAGTTGCTGGGGGTTATGGCCTGCAACCCAGGCATGTACCCTGGCTGGGAATCGAACCTGCGACACTTTGGTTCACAGCCTGCGCTCAATCCACTGAGCTGTGCCAGCCAGGGCTGCACTTCCTAATTTTTAAATCTGATTTACAAAACATTGAATTACTTAATTCTAGGCACTTTACCATTAACCCCAACTTGATTGTTTTGTCAGAGTTACTACCTTTTGCAACTAGTTTGATGTAGTTGTCAAACTACTGTGATTAATATTTAATGAGATTTTAATGCCTAAAAAGCAGTATTACAGGAAGAATTCTTCCTTCTCCCTATTCATCAAACTGTTAAAATAAGTTACCCTCATCGCACCATATACCGTATCACTTGCTTTTAATACCCTGTAAATATTTTATGTATTCCTGTCTAATAGCAGTTTGTGCTGAATTTATAAATTTCAATGTGTCCATTTTTATTTTAAATAGAATATCATGATACAGATATTGTGAAATAATTTCTTTGGTTACAATTGTATAGTTAACTTTGTTATGGCACTGATTTAACGTTCTGTAGTGAATCGCTAAAGTGCTGAAGGAAAGAAACTAAACTAGAATGACAGAATGTTCATCTGGGAGGGAACTCAGAGTTCTTTTAATACAGACTTATGAAGTACACAACTATAAAAATAATTTTATATGCTACATAGTTTTATTTTCATGGGTGTAAATTATATGTTGTAAAACTTAACCACAATATTTTTACTTAGGACAAAACTAATTTTTTAACAAAAAAGCAAACTGATTGAAAGAAAAACATGAATTAAAACATAATGATACGTGGACATGGAAAAAATTAGATAGCTGATACATGAATGACTGAAATTTGAGAATACAAAACTCTCATTTAAACTTGTTAATAGCTTAGAAAAATCATTTCCTAACATCATACTTTTAAAGCCAGGATAAACAGAACTTCTAACTCCCCAACACTTTTCAAAGAATCATCTTTAGAAAAAGTTCAAATGTGCCCTATTTCTTCCATGGAATGTCATACCAGACACCTACAAAGAGAAAATGACATGTTAGAGAGTATAGGACGAAAGCATATGCGACCGACTTCTAACACCTGTTCGCTAACTATAAATTGTGTGACTGTAACCATGGACTGCATGTGCGATGTTACTACATTTTTCTTAAATAGTCCATGGGCTCTGCAACTCCCTAAAACTTCTATTTCACTAATTCAATTTAACAGCTACAGACTATCTATGATCAAGCCATGTGCTCAGGGATACAAGGATAAGTAAACTATGGTTCTTGTCCTCAAAGAGATTTACCACATAAGGCAGAAAGCGTCTGTCACCTTTCTGAACTTCAGTTCAATTAAATTATCAGACTGAGTGCCCTCTATGTTTCTAAGCATTTGCTTTAAGCGCAGTGCTCCTGTCAATATTCTTGTGTGTGTTGAGGTGATTTTGATTTTGGGTTGTTTTTCTGTGGTGGGAGGGGGATATATTTTTTGTATACTTGTGATTAAATACTTCCAAAATATCCCAAACATCTAAAGTTTATACTCCCATCAGCTCTTCATGTTTTTCTAAATCCTTATCAACAATTAATATACAACTTTTTAATTTTCTGCAAATCTGAGGGGCTAAAGTAGTATGTAATTATTGCTTAAATTTGCATTATCTGATTACTTACAAGATTGAAAATACCTTAATGTGCTTATGAATCATTTTGGTTTCTTATTTTGTGAAGTGCCTCTCTATATGCATTTTTACTTTTCTTTGGGGTTTTCTGGTTAATTTTCAGAAATAATTTACAAATTTTAAATATTGGTCTTTTGTTGACTATACATACTGCAAAAAATAAGTTCCCAGATTGTCACCTGTTACTGCCATCTTGTGTCAAACAAAAATCTTTGAATTTAATGCAGACAGATCCATCACATTTCCCTTTATAGGTTGTGCTTCCTGCCTATCTTATTTACAGAATCCTCTCTAACCCTAATGTCCCAAAACTCTTCTACATTTTCTCCTAATGATGTTCTGGTTGTACCTCTCATGTTTAGGTCTGGTTTTCTTTGTGTGTAGGTATGATTCAAGGTTTTTTTTGTTGTTGTTATTATCACTGGTTTATTATAAAAGTTACTATAAAATATACAAATGAAGAGCCAGATTAAGAGATACAGGGAAAAGTCTGGAAAGTGCAGGACCTTTTTTTCCATGGATTTGGGACACATCACCCTCCTAGTACGTGGATGCGTTCATCACCTGGAAGCTCTCTCATTTCATTTTTATTCATTCAGGTGAGCCAATTTCCCCAGTACTATTTGTTAAATAATATATCTTCTGCCAGTGATTCAAGATACCAATTTTATCATATATCAACTTTCATGGGCATAAATGGCATTTGGGTCTGTATCTGTACTCATTATACTCATCTGTTTGCTTCTGCAACTTTATCACATGCATTGGCAATAACGGTATGCTTTAACTATTACGGCTTTGCAATATGTCTTTATCAGATAGTGTGAATTTATTCTCTCTGCTCTTCCTTTTGAAAACTGTTTTAGCTATTGAATTTTTGTTCCATGTTAATTTAGAAATATTCCCAATGCCATCTAAAGTCTTGTTGGAATCACATTAAATTTTTAGGTAATTTTGGAGGGAATTGACATATTTACAATGTTAAATCTTTTGTCTCCTATGCTCAAAACTGGGTAGTTAAGGGTTTCCCACTGTTATTAAGTGGCATAACCTAGATTTCAAATGAGGTCTTCAACTTTAAAGCTCATGCTTTTCCATTAAATGTTTTTTCTTCAATATATATTTGTTGAACACATACAAATCTGTCTGGAAAGTCTAGCCATTGTTAATATAACAAGAACTATTTGCATGGCATACATGTAAACAGGCAGCCCGGAAGAGTGGACTGGAATGTGCATATGTGAACAATGATGACTTCACTGTACTAGTCAGTGGGGGTGGTAGATATTGTAATGTGTGGCTGTCACATTCAAATGACTGAAAAAGTAGAGCAACAAACCTGCATGAAATTTTGCATTAAGCTTGAACATTCCTGCATGGAAACTATTCGAATGATTCAGAAGGCTGCAGCTGTGGGCAACTGGTGATTGGCACCTTCATTGTGGACAATATACCCACTCATGCATCACATCTCGTGCAGAGTTTTTTGGTGAAACATCAAATCACCCAGGTGACTCAAAACCCTACAGCCCATATTTGGCACCCTGTGACTTTTGGCTTTTCCAAAAAATAAAATCACCTTTGAAAGGGAAGAGATTTCAGACCATCACTGAGGTTCAGGAAAATATGATGGGACAGCTAATGGCAATTGGGAGAACTGTGTGAGTCCCAAGCTGCCTACTTTGAAGGGGACTGAGGTGTCATTCTCCTATGTACAGTGTTGCTTGTATCTTATCTTCTCCAATAAATGTGTCTATGTTTCATATTACATGGCTGGATATTTTTGTAAACCATATGTAACACATAAATTTTATTTCTGGATGCTGATATTACATGAGATTTACTTTCTTTGTACTTCTATTTTCACATTTTCCGCATTACACCTGTATTTTTCTACAATGAGAAAAATATAATAGTTTATATTTTTAATTCTTAATAAAACATGTGTATACTGTGCCAATATAATTAACACTTCTGTATGTCAAGAATTTTTAAAAACAAACTTTAATGACTATATCATATTCCATTTTCTGCATGTATAATTAATCCATCTCCTATTGAGGAATACTTGGATTATTTCCAATTTTTCATTTGGATTGTATATTTATTTGTACCTTTTAACATATTATGTTTTATTATATATTTATAGCCAAGTGTTTGTTCACATGTTTGACTCTTCCTAGGACTGCTGAGTCAAAAAGCCTTCACACTATAAATTTTGAATCATTTTGCCAGATAGCTCATAACAATGTGATAGCAGTTTTATATGTCAACTTAGAGAGCCTATGGTACCCAGTTATTCAACCAAACCCTAATCTAGGTGTTGCTGGGAAAGCATTTGTGATGAACAATTAGTTGACTTTATGTAAAGGAGATTATACTGCCTAATATAGGTGGGCTTAATCCAGTTAAAAGGCTTTGAGCACTGAACTGAGGTTTCTCTAAAAATGAATGCTGCCATATATGGCAGTGTAAGGCTGACACTCCTGCCCAAGAATTTCCATTCTGCCCTTATTGTTGGCTTGCCCTACACATTGTGGATTTGCCTAGAAAACCCTCACAATCATATAAGCCAATCCTTTGCATAAATTTCTTATTTTTTGAACCCTGACTGATACATACTGCAATCCACCCTTTTCGTAGCAAAATATGGGACTGCCCTTGGTCATTCACATCATAATGTGAAGGGTTTTTTTTTTTAGCTAAGTACACAAATTTTGATAGATTACAATTCCAAGAATTCCTAACAGAAATGATTAGCATACTGTGTCAATGTGTGTGTTTTTGTCTATGGTGTGGGAAGAGAGGGTGAGGAGAGGGGATAAGGTATTAGAAAACAAAAAATATCCTTTTTTTCCTTTTCCTCGCCTGAGGACATATTTCCATTGCTTTTTAGAGAGGAAGGGAGAAAGACATCAATGCAGGAGAGAAGCATTGATTGGTTGCCTCCCAAACATGCCCAGACCAGTGATTGTACATATCCCAACCATGGACTGAACCCACAACATAGGTACGTGTCTTGACCAGGAATCAAATCCCAACCTTTCAGTTACCCAACAATGCTCCAACCAACTGAGCCACATAGGTCAGGGAAGAAACATAAAATATCTTCAAGTCAAATGATTCCAGCTTATTTTGCAATTAGGTGTAGAGCCTTTACTACATTGCTAATATTAAAAGTCACTTTTAAAAAATGGAATGCCTCTAATTCCAGCCACTAGACTGGACCCTTTAATAAACACCATGTGGAATCTCTGTACAGTCCAAAGTGACCTTTTCAAAATGCAAATCAGATCATATTACTCCCCAAGCTTAAAATAGCTAGGCATTGCACTTAGAATAAAATGTAAACTTTTGATCTTGGCCTATGTGACTCTACACCTGCCTACCTCTCTAAACTTTCTCCCCACGTTCTCCCTTTCCTTCCCTATATCCTAGACATACTGGCCTTCTGTCTTTTCATCAACTATATCACTCTTTTGTATGGAACTTTAGATTCCCTATTTGCTGTGTTTTGGTCACTCTTCCTGAAGTTATTCCAAAGATTGGCTTCCTGAAGAAAGCAATTTAATATTGCTTTTTTCCTCCCCAGAAAGGACGACCTTGTGTGGTTAAGTCTTTCTCATTTTCCTTCAGATAGTTTATTCCATTGTCATTTTTTCTTCTTTGGAATAGTAAGCACTATCTGAAATGACCTAATTATTGCATTTGCTTCTTCATATTCATCTGTCCCAACAGAATGTTGATGCAAAACACATTTAAACCTGTAGAGAATTTTTATGAGTTTGAGCCAAACTGATGACATATGCCAGGGAGCAAGTTCTCAAATGCTCCTGAGAAAAAGTTGTATGCACTTGAAATTAAGAAGGGGATGTAAGAAAGATTAGCAAAAGCACAGTGGGAATGTGTGTTAACCTAGATGCACAAAACGGGCAGGGCTGGCTTAAAATCTTTCACTAAAGAAGTTATCGGTCTGGGCCATGACTACCCACCATGACCTGCCCAGTTAGGAATTTATGATCTGATCCGATCATAACCCTGTGAGGTTACTTTCATAGACCCCTCTCTTTTTGGGGGGCGGGTCTATAAAAAGAAAAATACTTATTTATCTAGCTCTTACTATATGCCCAGCACTGTTCTAAGCACTACTTCAATATTATAGATGAAGTACTTCAGAAAGATGAAATGGCTTTACATCAAAACTGCACCTCACTAGCCAGCTCTCAAAAGAAATCCCCAGGAATTCTGTGGAGCCGGGTGTATACCACCAGCAGCAACAGGCCTCCAAGAATGTTAAAAATGCACACTTGCAGGTCTCACCTCTAACCCCATGAATCACATTCTGCAGTTTAACAAGATCTCCAGGAGATTCCTAACTGCAGAGTTTGGGAAGCACTAGTCAAGGATACATCAATTTCTTAAGTCTCACTTATAAAGTAATTCAACACACGTACATGCACTCACAGCTGTGTTCGAAGCCCAGAAACCCAAGTGCACAAAACAGAGAGCATTGGAGCAGTCAAAATGTTTTCTCCTTTATTGCTGCTGGCCCAGCAAGCCAGGATCCTTCTGGTCTGCTTCTCCCAACCCTGTATCACCAGACCTCTCTTCAGCTCTCCCTCACTACACTAGCCATTGGAGTTAGCTGTGACTAGGCTAGGTAGAGGTTTGCAAACTTTAAAAGGAGAAGAGAGAGTAAACAGAAGTAGAGGGATGACGGGGGAGAACTACAAATCATTCGTCTGGTAGCATTCCTTGCCCATAACAAAACTTGGCTTCTGCCTTTAACAAAAATGGCGTTGGGCGTGGGTGTACTTCCGGCCAAGGAGCCAAACAAAATCAGGCAGGGCAAGAGACCGGAAGTGACCGCCCTCCTGGCACTCCTCCCGGCTCTTCCCAGCTTCCCAGCCTCCTTTAAGAGGATGAGCCGGTTTGGATACTGTTGGCTGATCTGCGGTTACCGGTGACAAGTTGGAGCCAGGACCGTGTGAGTGCCCTCTGCCTTGGCCGCCCGCCGGCCGGTTTATTTCGCTCGGGGTGACCTTGGTGCGGCCGGGGACGGGGCGGGCAGTCCTGCGCCGGGTGCTCTGTGACGAGTCGCCGCCGCGGTCCTGTGGACCGGACCGAGCGAGCGGGGCCGGCGGGCGGGTCTGGCCCGTGGAGCCCGCGAGGCCAGAGCCCGGGAAGTGGGGAGCCTGGTCCGGAGCCGGCGCTCGCAGGGCAGTTGTGGGGTCTGGACCCTAGTCCAGCCGGCGGGGCTCCTGTGGCCGGTGTGCACGGCGTGGAAGGCCTTCCCGCGAGGTAGGTGTCGTCACCGGGCCGAACCGGGTCGTTGCCGTCACCCTGACTTTCCCACGCAGCGCCTTCCCTCCCGCGGTCGATTCTGACCTGTGGAAAACTCAGCCTTCCTTATGCCTACTCTGCTCCATCCCACACATCCACACCAGGACACTGGTGTTTAATCGTTTTTGTTTAGTGTCTTTTTCGTGAAAGCTGCCAGGGAAAAATTCTTTTTCTTTAAACTTCTGTTCCTTGAAGTTCTTCGTACTTTGGCTGGAAACGTCACTGCTTGCGTGAAGCCTTGCCTTCTTGTTGTGATGAGAACTACTTCTTTCTAAACGCCAGTATTGATTTATGCTCTCGGGATTTTGATTCTTCACTTTGCATATCCACCTCCACCTAGAGCTCCAGGTTGAGAGACTTAATAACTCATTGTTTGTGAATTTGGCTTCTCACTAACCCTTTTCCTGATACACCAAAGAGTCACGTGTAGTCACAATTTAACCCCAGTTTCATATTCACCACAGGGAAATAAAAGTGGAAATTGAAACCAAGATTTTGGCCAATAGCGTTCACTTATTTTCATGGTATATTACCCAAAAGTATCTTTAATTGACTAACTAAAACCTCTCTCTCCAAAGAACAATTATCTAAGAGAATTGGCAGTTGGTTTAATTTATTTCATTGTATTGTTAATCAGTGTCGCCTGAAAGTGCCATTAAATTTTCAGGTGTTTGTGATCCAGTGTAATTTGTGCATTTCTTTTTTTTTATTTAAAAAAATTTAAAATATGTTTATTGATTTTAGAGAGAAAAGAAGGGAGAGAGAGAAAAAGAGAAACATCGATGTGAGAGAAACATTGATTGGTTGCCTGCTATACACACCCCAACCGGGGATTGAACCCATAACCCAGGTATGTGCCTTGATTGAGAATGGAACCCCCAACCTTGGTGGATCAGAGGACCTCTGACCAACTGAGCTACCTTGCCAGGATTCATTTGTACACTTCTAACTTTTTATTTTCTCCCCCCAGTACCATAATGGCAGAAACTGCATCTCCACTGAAGCACTTTGTGCTGGCTAAGAAGGCAATTACCGTAATTTTTGACCAGTTACTGGAATTTGTTACTGAAGGATCATATTTTATTGAAGGTTAGTTTCTCTAAGTTTTTCAAATAATAACTGGAAAATATACCAAGGTACATTATTCTTTCAACCTTAGTTGCTGAACACAAATATTGGGACCTTGTGTTTATATATATATATATATAATATATATATATATATAATGAGAAATACCCTGACAATAAAACCCATTTCTGCCTTCCACAGGAGGAAAGATTAAATGATATTAACAACAAAGAAATAAGTGCTTGTATGTAATATTATGAGCACTTTATTATATTAATAACACTTTAAAAACTATTAACTCATTTTATGCAAAATAAATTTAAGTTAAATTATAATTAAATTTATATTATAAATATTAACTCATTCCAGTAACATTAACAGTTCATTTAATCCTCATATCAACATTGAGGTACAATTTTAATGACACTCATTTTATAGATTAAGAAAACCAAGGCACAGAAAAGTCAAGCAACTTGCTCAAGATCACATGGCTAATATATGCCCAGACTGAAAATCAGGCAGCCCGCAGTTAGCCATTACACTTACCTTCTCCCCTACTCAGTAGTTAAGCCAGTATCTCAGACCAATTTTATCCTTTCAAATGGGGCTGGGATGCTGTGGGAAAGGGCAAAAAAGTTTTCCTAAAGTGAGTGCAACTGTTCACACAGAAGGATGGGAATGGTTTACTAGGGAATACTGCCTTAGAGATAAATGTTGAAAACTTTTCTGGTTCTTAAGATTATGTGACCTTGAAGGATACAATGAAAAGGGAGGGATTCTGTAAACTCCAGTGACAGTGGGGAAACATTTGATAGTTTGGTTAGAATCAAATTTTCTTTTCCCTCCTGACCCCCCCTCACCAGATTTTGAGCTCCTTGAGTGTAGGTATCATACCTTATTATCGCATCTGTGTTACCAAGCCTGACTCAATTCAAGTTTTGTTGGAGTGAGGGGGAAAAATACAGGTATAGAATCTTTACATTTAGTTTGGGGAAAATTTGAGGTGGAACAATGACTTTTTTTTAAGTAGTTTATTTTTTATTGTATTTTCTCCCCATTACCGTTTATCTCTGTTGTACCCTCTTCCACCTCCACCCACCCTCCCTCTCCCCTGCAGTCACCATACTGTTGTCCGTGTCCATGAGTCCTCTTTGTGTTGCAACAGTGACTTTGAATAGTATTTTATTCTAAAACAGTTGATAGGAAGTGAAGATGAAGTTAAATGTATTATTTTCTGTATAATGAACTAGTTATTGATCATCATGCTAGGAGCTAGTGGCTAGCCGCTTAAAAATCCAAATTCAATTTTACTGGTTTTAGAACCTCAAGAAAAAATGTTTCAAAAAAGAGAGAAAGCAAATACACTAGGAAGAACATAGAAGAATAAAATGGAAAACAAAGGTGAATGTAATTATACTTAAGCCAGTCTTAACTTTACTCACCAAATTATACATATTTTATTAATGCACTTGAAAAGTATGATGAGTATGTAAAGCTTAAGTTGAACTAGATGAGTACTTGGTAATGTGTCATTAATTGTCTCTAATTAGGACCTTTTAAATAACCAAATGAATCTTTCATGTTTTTACCTGCAAAATAAGATTATAAAAATATGACTGTAAGCATGTATAATCCTAAATAAAAACAAACAAAACTGAAAAGCTTTTCTGCTTTTCAAACCCAGACTTTTCAAGTAACCCTTATCCTTAGAGGAGGGGAGGTTGAGGCTATGGTGGGATTCAATCTGCAGTTCTTCTTCCTGTGGAATGAGTTGTTTGTGTCATCCCTGTGCCAAGCAGATAGGAAGTGATAAGGCAGCAGTCTTCCCTAGCTTGGAGGCCTCCTTGAACCATACCTGTTTCCTGGGTGCTCCCATTCAAACTTTAGTCTTAGCATACATATCCCTCTTCTCAGCTCAAGATTTGAAGATCCAGTCAGGGTAGAGTAACAATAGGTGCATATTATGTTCTAGTTTCTCTGTTCAGAAGTACATTTTTGTCTTAGTTGGTGGTTTTGTGTTTTTGAGACCTAGACGAATAATAAATATGCCCTTTTGACTGGTCCCTGTAAATTCTTAATAATTTTGATGTTCTTTTGGGCAGGATTCTTATGACCCATTGTAAGGAGGCATTCACCTTTTACAAAATATTCAGATATGAGCATTTTTACTTTTCAAATGGCATGTTAATATAGAACAGAACCAAAATATATGCATATCTTAGGTATTTCATTATATAATTAACTTACTCATTTGTATGACTTTTTCTAATACCATTTCATTTTTTTCAGCAACGTACAGGAATTCAGAACTTGATCGAGTAGCTACTGAGGATGATCTAGCAGAAATGCAGAGGTATAAAAACAAGCTTTCTGTTATTGGTGAAGTGCTGTCTCGGAGACATATGAAAGTGGCCTTTTTTGGCAGGTAATCCTTTATTGTTTCTTCTCAAGGGTAGTTACCAGAAATCAGCTTTTCCTGTCATAGCTTCAGCTTTGTGTCTGATATTTCAGCAAGTGATATTCCTCTCCCTTCTCCCCACAACAGTTTGTGGCTATATTAAATGTTAAAGCTGTTAGTAGGCAAGAGAATTTGTTCGTTTTAGCTTCTAGTATAAAATGAAGCTTTATGAAGGTCAATAATATTTTTGTATTTTTAAAGGATGCCTATCTCTAAGAATTGGCCAGTTATAAGAATAGAAATATAGATAATACCCATAATACGTGGTTTACTCTTTTAAGCTTCTGTTGATGATCAGGTCTGTTTTTCAAAAGGATTCTCAATCCCATGATTCCCAGAGAGTAGGAAGTGCCATTTCTTTCTTCTTTTTTTAAAAAAAGATTTTATCTACTTATTTTTAGAGAGGGGAAGGGAGGGAGGGAGAGAGGGAGAGAAACATCTACGTGTGGTTGCCTCTCCAGCGCCCCCTACTGGGGACCTGGCCTGCAACCCAGGCACGTGCCCTGAATGGGAATTGAACTGGTGACCCTTTCATTCATAGACTGGCACTCAATGCACTGAGCCATACCAGCCAGGGCGAAAGTGCCATTTCTTAATGTAACCAGCTGGAGCTATAGAATGATCTCTGCCACAGCTTCTGCATTCATTTAAGGATCATTTGTTAACTACCTATGTACCATGCACTCTTAGGCACCAAGGTTGCAAAGACAAATGACTATGTTTATAGTTGGTTACTCAAATATTGTGGGCTATGTACCAATAGAGGCATTTATGTACTCACTAAACCTCATATGCCTGTTCAACTATTTTCCTTTTTAAGGCTTTAGCAATTGCAATTTCCTATGCCTAGAATTCTCTTTGCCTTGTTCTGTGTATGTCTGGCTCCTTCTCTTTAGATCTCATCCTAAATATTACTATCTTAGAAACCTTCCCTTATCACTCTTATTTAAAGTATCCTTCCTCAGTTATTCCCTACCAGAGTACCTTGTTTATGTTCTTCAAGTAGTTTTACAGGGCTCTGTTGTTTTTGTTTATGTTTTTATTGTCTGCTTCTCCCACTTAATCATATTCTCAGGGCTTTTAAGAGTCAAGGATGAGGTAGGTCTGTTAAAGGTGCTGCACTTCAGATTAAGGTGGAGTAGGAGCGGAAAATAAAAGGCCGCCTGGAGCGGGATGCTTCAACTGCCCTACTTGAGAAGGAGAAGTATGTCTTAGCTATGGATGTGAAAAGAGTCCAGTCTAAATTTAAGGACATGCGGCGTTAGGCCACATTTTGTAATGGGTAGTGTCACAGAGTTAGGGGCTGTGATTTCAAATTGCTACAAGAAGCAAGAAAGATAGAGAAGGTAAGGAGAGCTTTATAGGAAAGGTAGGATTTGTTTTCCTCTACTTTATCTTTCTGCAATGTACATTGCTAATATTCATGTAAATCAGGTAGTTGACTCTTTCATGAAAAATGGCAAGTAGTGAAATTTTAGCAACATTTGAATTCTAGAAAAGTCAGTCTTAGGCCCAATAAAAGAACAAAATTTTTACTGTTATCTTTTGTTTTTCATGGTTTTGTATATTCATTCTTCAGGACAAGCAGTGGAAAGAGCTCTGTTATAAATGCAATGTTGTGGGATAAAGTCCTACCCAGTGGGATTGGCCATACAACCAATTGCTTACTGAGTGTTGAAGGAACCGATGGAGATAAAGCCTACCTTATGACAGAAGGATCAGATGAAAAAAAAAGTGTGAAGGTATTACATTTGACCATAGCAACATAATGTACCTGAAAAATGCCCTAGTTCTTTAAAAAACATAAGATGTTAATAGAACCATTAATATGTCTATTCATAGCTTTTTTTTAATCCTCACCCAAAAATATGTTTGTTGTTTTTTGGGGGGGGTGCAGAGAGAGGGAGGAAGGGAAAGAGAGAAACATCTATGTGAGAGAGAAACATCAATGTGTGAAAGAAACCGATCAGTTGCCTCCCATGTGCCACCCCTATTGGGGATCAAACCGCAACCTGGGTATGTTCCCTGATGGGGCATCAAATCCACAACCTTTTGTTGTGGGAGATGACGCTCCAACCAGCTGAGCCACCTGGCTAAGGCTGTATTCATAGTTTTTAAAGCCATCACTAATATTTTAAATTCTCTAAAATTCTTTTGCTTCAGAATTAAATTGTCGGGAGAAGAAACCCTGTCCTTAACTTGAAATATAAGTAAATGAGAGTTAAAAGCTTATTAAATTTTTAAAACAATGTTAGAGTATGTTACTACTATTTAATCTCAGATCTTGGCTTTTTAAAGAAAACTTTAAAAAATTTGGGCCCTTGGAATTTGTTTCTGATACATGCATGCTTTTAGAAACTTTTACATTGGAGTATTTAGTAAACATAATCATGAATAAATGTTATAGTTTTATCAGATGAGAGCCAATGACAATTATCTACCTTTTATAAATTTCTTAAGGGATTCAGTGCCACTAGATTTCCTTCAGCAAAAAAAAAAGAAAGAAAGAAAATTGGATGTGAGATTCTGGCCGGAATGAGAGCTTTTTGTAAAGGCATTATGTTTCACCACAGTCACTTGCTCTTAAGTTGTAACTTCTCTTCCACAAATGCAAGAGTTCAGTGTTTGAACTTTTTAGTTTTTGGTAAATTGTAGGTGTATTCATGTGTCGGATTCTTGTTCTGTGAGTTTGCTGTTTGATGTGTGTCAGGTAACTCGATTTGTGTAGTAACCTTCACATTAGTTATTAGGAATGAGAAGAAGTTTATGAAAATATTTTTAAACTTTTAACCCATACAAATGAAGGATCACCTAGTTTGTAATGAAGGTTTTTAGCAAATTAGAATTCAGACTACTTCTGACTTTCGTTCCTCAAGTCAAGTGTGCTGTGATATTTTAAGGTAATCATTTGCTTTTCCTTATATATGCTGTCTACTTCCAGTCCTTTTCCTTCATGTTCTTTTACTCCTCTCCTCTACTCCAAAATTTAAATTTGTTTAGCTCAAGTAGTAGCCTGCTTTAAGGTGTAAATAGACTTTCAGTCTTGTTTTCATGCTAAGTAATAGTTTACTTCTTAGTAAGAGAAATGCAACCATAATAGCTAATACTTTATCGTGCACTTGCTATGTACCATGAACTGTTCTGAGTACTTCTCATAACTCAAACCTCACCATAGTTCTGTAGATAGATGCTTTTATTTTATTTTTATAAGTGAGGCATGAAGAATTTAGTACAAGTTTAAATTCTATTAAAAAGTTTATAAGAGCAATAAAAAAAAAACCTACCTAATGTTGTACTAATGGAGATTCACTTCAACCCTGATCAGGACTATTGTGTCCATTTGAAAATAAATGTTTCCCTTTAAAATGTGGCATAGATCACAAGTGGACCAGAAGGTATATGTGCTGATGCCCTTCCTTGATTAATGATTTTTTTCTTTTCTTTTTTTTTAAGTTTTTAGAATCATGTTTATTGAAGCATAATTTACATTCAGTAAAACTCGTCCCAAATTTGATCATAGTCAAACCTCAGTTCTTGAACATCTTAAATTGTCTTAAGATAGGTGTAGAATAGCTAGTCTAGTTACTGTGTCAAGCTGCAGGCTGGGACTGGTTGGTAGAAAAAAATTAAATATTGAAATTGAATTCTATGGAAATTCTCTGTGGGGTAGACATATGTCTTAAAGACATTTGGCACATCAGAACTCACTCCTGCTCTTACCATGAAAGGGGCAAAGAAAGCAGAAACCTCTATTTTGCATATATCAACTATCACATGTTCAAATGCACCTTATTTACTTGAAAAGCTCTTTCAGGCACCACAATTCTGTCTTTCAAGCACCAGCCGTGAAGTTTGTCAGCATCTTGAGCTGGGCTGAACTGGGTCACACACTGTGGCTGAAAGGGGATGTTTCTTCTATTCCCTGTTAGTACTAAGCAATATGCATTCATTTTATGAATGAGAAAGTACAGCAGACAAAAAGAAAAACTCTAAACAAAACTCACACACTTCCTGAAACCAGTGGAAACCCTTTGGGTTTGTTTCTCTGTATTTAAAGAAGGGCTTTATATCATGTGCTGTTTCTGGTATTGCTTTTTTTCCCCCTTGATATAGTATACATTTCTTTTTCTACATACAATATCAATTTCAGAGGTTACATAGGAATTCCATTGCCAAAGTTCCACTTCGGGGGGTGTTTAGAATTTTTACAGCTCTGATAATTTGTGTAGAATGGTAGAGTAAATTGTTTTTAAGGGTACTAGTTTATTTTTTCTGTTTGGTAATCTTAAAACACAGGTTTCTCAAGATTGCTCACATGGTTTTATTTTAGATTATTTAAAGTTCTGCTTTTTTGCATATTTGTAAAAAATAAATGTGTCAGATCATAGTATTTTAAATTTTTATTGCAATTTATTGTAAGTAAGTGTTTTGTTTTTTCTCCCCCCCCCCACTTTAGACAGTTAATCAGCTGGCCCATGCCCTGCATATGGACAAAGACTTGAAAGCTGGCTCTCTCGTGCATGTGTTTTGGCCAAAGGCAAAATGTGCCCTCTTGAGAGATGACCTGGTTTTAGTAGACAGGTAAAGTTACATATGAATTTGTTTTCTTTTTGTAAGGGTGTATTTGTTAGAATAATGCTGCTTGCTTTAGCATGTAGTACATAAAAATTTTAAATGTTCAATTGCTGCTTTTTTCTCATTTTCTAGATTGTTAAGGGACAGATATGGTGTTGGTTTTTGTATTTTAATGATATCATAAAGGTGCCAATTTATCAGTCTAATTCTATTATAAGAAATTTCAAGGATGGCCACTCTTGTCTTACTTCTCTACTCTGACTTCATAGCTTGTGTGAGTGGCTGGGCCTTAGAGATTATCTAGTTCTAGATAACTGTTGAGTGGGCTAAAAAGTCTGTATGGTTTTTTCCATACAATAAAAGACATATTTTTCATTTTCACCAATAACTTTATTATTGATTTGGCTATTTTGAGTATGTTGGCTATCTCTCACCAATAGAACAATATAAATTGTTCTTCTAAATTAATGTCTCAATTTGATCACTATCAACTTCAACTGGTCTACCCAACCATGGAGCACAGTCCAATGAGAAATCTTTAGCAGGAAACTTTGCAAAGCACTTTTGACATGTTTGATCAGTCACAGCACCTTCTCCACACACTGCACAAGTCTTTTTTTGCATGTCAATTGTGTTTTTACCTTTCTTGAAATAATAAAGCATAATATGCCAAAAATGTTGCGTATTTTTTTCCCTCTTCAATATTAAAATGGCTACACAAAATTCATCAATTTTTATAGTTTTTTTTTAAGTGCATGCTGATATGACAGCTGTCACAATACAATCTAACAGAATTGTTTCAAATGAAGTTAAAGACAACTGAGTGCTACCTGAGCCATCTTATGGAAAAAAAACAAATGAACTTTTTGGCCAACCCAGTAGATAGAGAATTCTAAATAGTTAATTTTTAAAACTGGTAATGAATTTATTCTTGAGACCCAGTTTCCCAAAGTAACTTTGCTGGACAGTTCATATAGCTCATCATTGTTCAAGAATTAATCAAGTACTGTTGGAATTTTTTTCCCAATTTTTCTCATTAATCTGCATCTATATGTGTTCTTTAAATCACCCTACTAAAGTGGTGCTTTGTGAAATAATAATGCATATCTGGTAAGCAACGCCATTAACCAAAAAAGGTAGTTAATGGTTTTTAAAAATTTTCATGTGTTTTGGTTTTTTCAGTTAAAATTCAGTGTTCTGTGGAACCCATTTTGTTTTTGATGATGGACATTTAATTCGTTTTAATTTGAAGTGTTTCAAGTAATCAACAGAACTTGCTCAATGAATGAGAAGATGCTTGTGAATTAAACATACTTGGTTTAAATGTAGTAATATTAGCCAATAATTTTGCTTTATTTCATACCTAGAATGTATCTATGACACCAACTGTCAACCTGTCAATTTGATAGCGGCACTATAATTGTATAGTGTAGGTTGTATATTAAATTTGTGTCTAGCAGAGGCTGTTTTATTTTTCATGACTTACACTTATAAGCACTTAGTCTTTTCTGAGCTGTACTATACATAGCTGATAACACCTTCATTTTTTATTACGCATTAGCTTAGTTTGTTTTTTTATTACGTATTTTTTAGCCTTCTAAAGCATAAAGATTTAACAGATTGAACTATCAATTTTGTTATTTGCTTTGTTAAAAACCATGAGGTTATTTGTCTTTGGTAATTTTTTATTTTTTACCACCTGTCGTCAATTGGATAGGCTCTAGGAGTTCCTTGTCAGCGGAGTAAATAGGTAGAATTATATAAAGCACAGGCTATCTCACCTTGCCACAGCTGCTTTCTTATAGGTCAGAATGTAAATCTCCTAGACTTCATACGATGACTGGTAGAAAGTGTCCTTTAGTCTCTAAACTACTTATAAAAGTTTTAAAAATTGTGTACAATCCAAATTTTTTGAAAGAAATTTTATATAATTTTTATTTTATTCCCATTAGTCCAGGCACAGATGTCACTACAGAGCTGGATAGCTGGATTGATAAGTTTTGCTTAGATGCTGATGTTTTTGTTTTGGTTGCCAACTCTGAATCAACATTAATGAACACGGTAGGATTTGATTATATTACTAAGTTTGAGTGGGAGGAAATGAAATGGTGTCTGTTTTAATTCTGAAAAGCCATAGAAATCCAAATATTGGATTGAAAGAACTTCTAATATCAAGGGTGAACAGAAGGGTTTGTGTTTCCTTCGGACAGGAAGGACTGATTCTGGTCTTGAGTGTTCCCACAAGGTTTGAATAGCAGTGTGGGATTTGATGGCATTAGTTTCTGCTGAATCTTTGAGTTCAGGGTGTGATACGTGTGTGTCGTTGACATTCGCCATGATTATTTGCCAGTTTCAGAAAGAATGGGCACCAGAATTGTTAGGATACTAAGTCTCTTGAATAAGGTATAACACCACCACCTCACTCCCACATTTGGCAGGCAAGGCTTTTCTATTTTGAGTTTTGTTAACCCTTCCCTAGCTTAACTTGAGTATACTCTAGACTATTGTCAAACTTAGAAGATTGTCCCAAATTTTCTAGATCCAGATTCATTCCAAAAAAAATTTCCAGATTTTTAGATAATCTAATATCTAAAACTATACTACAATTTTTAAAAATTGTTACTCATCAAAAGCATAGAAATGGCCAAACACCATATACCCTAGGTGTTACCAGCTAGACCTCTGTTTTGTTGCATTGTTGATTAGCATTTGTGTGGCCAGTGGCCCAGTCTGCATCACAAGAGACCAGGCTGCTGTGACAGCACTGCCCATTGTTTATAACCTGATGGTATAAAAGATAGATAAATGCTTAAAATCGGTGTTAGAAAATAACTACTATTGGGGAGTTGGATAAACAAACTTTGACATGTATTCTAACTTTGGTGCCTTTGTTTATACTGTTCTTTGCCCATAATTCTCCCCCTTTCCAACTTTTTATTTTTTCAAAAAGTCCATCTTTATCACCACCTTTTTAATGGACCTTCTCATAATTTCAACTAGATAATGTTGTCTCCTTCCTTTGATTAGTCCCAGCATTGATTTACAGTATTTTTGGCACATACTTTCTGCTGTTGCTTATTATGATGTGTTGTACACTAATCTTATATTATTATTTTACTTTATGTAAATTTTAAAAAAGATTTGAGGTAGCTGTTTGAAAATTTAGACTGTCATGACCAGTAGTACCTTTGATGTCCTGCATATAACAGAGCCAGATAAAATACTTGTTAAATTGAATTTCGAAAAAGACTTACGGCTGGAGCAGGAAAATCTTTACTTTTCCTTTTTTTATATTATAATTTTCTCATCTTTGAAAAGTTTAATGATCATAGTACTTTGGGATACTTACCAATGAGTATTAATCACTGTTGTCTAAATGGTTCCGTAATTTAGATGAAAAGAAAACCTTAATTATAGATAAAAATATAAAAATAGATTTTAGAAGTGAACATAGATACTATTGGCTGTTTGATGTTTTCTAGGAAAAACAGTTTTTTCACAAGGTAAATGAGCGACTTTCCAAGCCTAATATTTTCATTCTGAATAATCGTTGGGACGCCTCTGCATCAGAGCCAGAATATATGGAAGATGTAAGTTTTTTCCCCCATAATACTTGACATATAGTCATGTACATTGTTATCTGAGAAAACTGTATACCTATGATATAGCACATCGTAAGCAGCTGCTCTTTCACTAGAGAAAAGCATATAAGTGTAGAAAATCTGGAGTCAGTATTTGATATAGGTATTAACCTACTTTGAAGGGAAATTGTGTTATAAAATTACTATCTAATCATTTTAGATCTTGAAACTCCCCTTTTCTTTGTTTTCTTGAAATTTTTTACTGAAGTATAATGTAGTAGAAAAGTGTACACATCATAAGTGTCCAGCTCTGTTAAATTTTACAGTTTAGCACAACTTTGTCAGGATCCATCCAGATCAAGAAGCAGAACATTCCCAGCACTCTGGGAGCAACTTCCTTCCATCCTCTATTCTTCCTCCCAACAATAATCACTTAGGATTTTTAACACCTTTGACTGATTTTTCCAGTTTAACTTTTTGTGTAATAGAACCATATTGTAACTACTTTTTTGTGTCAAGATTTCTTTTCTTCAATCTTGTTTTGATATACAATCATACTGTTGTGCATAGTTGAAGAATAGCATTCTCACTGCTGTATAGTATTTCGTCCTGTGATTAATTACAATTGATTTATTCATTCTGCTAGTGATAGGCATATGGTAAATTACTTGTTTTTAGTTATTACAGATAATAGTGCTGTGCACATTCTTATATATGTCTTTTTTTTTTAACACGTAGGTGTATATTTCTGTTGGGTGTATACCAGTGGTTCTCAGTGTGAGAGGTTGGGCAGTTTTGACATCCTGGAATATTTGGCCATGTCTGAAGACATTTTTGTTGACAGCTGGGTGAATGTGCAGCTGGCATGTAGTGGGTAGAGGCTAGAGATAATGATGAACATCCTAAACTATAGAATAACCCACCCCCCAACCATAGATTTACCTTCTGCAAAAGGTCAATAATGCAGAGATCAGTAAGATATGAGTATATATCTAAGAGAAGAATTGCTGGATTACAGGTTAAGAATATGCCATTTTAGTTAACACAGCCCAAGAGTTTTCTCAAGTGCTTACACCACTTTATACTCCCCACCAGCTGATTTGACAGTTTCAGGTGATTTATATCCATCCTCACCAACACTTGGTATTTTTGTCATGCTGGTGGTTTTAGAAACTTTGTTTCTATTTATTTATTTTTAGAGGGGGGGAAGGGAGAAAGAGAGGGAGAGAAACATTGATGTACAAGAGAAATATCTATTGGTTGAGTCTTGCATGCCACATAACAGGGGCCTAGCCTGCATGTGCCCTGGCATGTCCCCTGGCATGTACCCTAACCAGGAATCGAATAGACGACCTTTCGGTTTGTGGGACGACATCCAACCCACTGAGCCACACCAGCTGGGGCTAGAAACTTTTAAAAAGAATAGAGCCCTGGCCTGGTGGTTCAGTGGGTTGGAGTGCCATCCCATACATCAAAAGGTTGTGAGTTTGATCTCTGGTCAGGGCAGATACTTAGGTTGTGGGTTTGATCCCCATTGGGCACATACAGGAGGCAGCCAATCGATATTTCTCTTCCACATTGATGTTTCTCTCCCTCCCTCTCTCCCTGCCTCTTTCTTTCTCCCCTCCCCACAACCCCACTCACTCCCTTCTTCCCTCCTTCCATTCCTCTTTGAAAATTAGGTAACATATCCTCAAGTGAGGGTTTTGTTTTTTTTTTTAAAGACCTTAAAAAGAATAACATTTCTAAAAAAAAGACCTTAAAAAGAATAGAGTATCTTAATATTTGGTCTATAAATAATGTTTATTTAAATTACTTGACACTATTTTTTCTGATTTTGATAGTAGTGTATGTTTATTGTAATATATGAAATGTATAAAAAATTAAATTTACGTTATTCCATCAGGGTTCACATGTTCAATTGTTTGTTTTCATTGTTCCTCCCATACCCAAAGTTAGAATTTTGCTTTATATGAAGCTTTATATCCTGGTATTATTAACTCTTGTTGTAATATCTCTTTGAAATTGGGTTCTCATTTAATCATCAGAGAATTGGGAAATATGACCCACAAATGTTTTTTCTCCATTCTTATGTAGCTTAATTTTATTATTAAGTACTTAGTATTATATACTTAATTTTAATAAGTATTAACATAGAAATTTCTTACCATAACTAAAAGCTAGTACCAAACCCTAACTATTTTTAACCCTTAGTCCTAATTTTAATACCCAAGTGCTAATCTTAAACCTAACATTGTAACCTTTTCTCCAGCTAATGCATTCTCCCCAACTTTAATTCGCAGTATTATCAAGAAGGGAAATATAGTATTTGTGTCCTGACTTCAAAATAAAAATTGCTTCATTGTAGCTTATTGTAGCCCTATTTTCTGGTTTCAAAGGTATTAATAACTTCATTGTGGAAAATTTGGAAAATACAAAAAGCACAAGGAAGAAATAAAAATGCTACCCATTTTTTTAGGTGTTGGCCTGCATGCCACCTCTTAAGTTACATAAATACACATATACACTCTTCATTTCCTTGTGGTATAATCACGCACATACTTGGTACAGAACTAGGAATATCTTCCCATGCCATGAAGTACTAATATTTGTCTACAATATGTTTTATAACAGCTGTGTGATATTTGATGATCCATCAGAATTTTAAATTAAATGTTCAAAGGAAGAATCACTACTGTAAGTTAACAGAGAGAAATATTCTGTCAGCAAGCATCACACTTCACTTTATTAGAATTATAATTAGGGTTTGTTAGGTATATGGGAACTGTTACTATGATATCACTCTAAGTGGAGTTTTGGTCTGTAGCTGTCAGTTGTGATTATATTTGTTTAATTCTTAGCAGTTCATTGAATACCCTGTTTTGTTCTAGGTACGCAGACAGCACACAGAAAGATGCCTACATTTTTTGGTGGAGGAACTCAAAGTTGTGGGTCCTTTAGAAGCACGGAATCGTATTTTTTTTGTTTCTGCAAAGGAGGTTCTCAATGCTAGAATGCACAAAGCACAGGGGATGCCAGAAGGTGGTAGGTATTCATCATAGAGTTCCTTTTGAAATACAAATATAGATTATAAAAATGGCATGCCAGAAATCCTGTCTTACTGTATAGATTAGGTTATTAAATCTTCACCTAAATGTTACAGGTGGGGCACTTGCTGAAGGATTTCGGGCAAGATTACAAGAATTTCAGAATTTTGAACAAATCTTTGAGGTAGGAATTATGTGAATGTATCGGTTAATATGAAACCCTGGCATTGGATGAGAGTGATTTTCACTATTTGTCTTTGTCAGTAACCTTACTGTTGTTTAGTAGAGTTACATAGCAAGTGAAAGGAGGAAAGTTTGAAGAATGGAAGTCCCTGCAAAATGGATGATCCGTAAGAATTGAGAATTAATTTCTTTCTTATTCTTTTTTCTTATATCCACAAGAAGCTACTTTCTAATATTCTTTGTGTTGTGCATTGAGGGAAGTTCTCTATATTGAGTAATTTGGTATAAGACTAAGCAAATGTAATTGCTGTTGGAATGGATAATAAAGCAAAGTGAAGATCATCTTTTTTTTTCTTTGTATCTTATATTTGTAGGGACATACAGAACATAGTTTGGTATTTGATGAAAGTTTATTACATTTCTAAACTATGTTGTCACCTGTTAATTTTTCACGTCTTATACCAAGTGTCCTTAACACATGAATGAATACAAAAATAATTAAGATACAGGTCCTGTACTTCAGAAATTTGGCAGGAATTACTGAGGCACATGTATAACTAATGTGTTTGCAGCATGGAGGAGGGAGGATTCTTCTTAATGTCTTGGTGTAGGTGTTTTATTCAGAGATATTAAAACTTATCCTGCATTGGACTGAAAAGTTCTTTAGATGTTAAAGATATCTAAACTCTTATTTAGCCCTGTTTAGTCTAGCTCTGCTTAGATTGCATATCCTTACCCATGAATGAACACAGACCTCAGAACTGAAAAAACTTCCATCTGTAATTGTTTTTTTTTTTAAGATTTTATTCATTCATTCATTCATTTATTTTAGAGAGGGAAGGGAGGGAGAGAGAGAGACAGACAGAGAGAGAGAGAGAAACATCAATGTGCGGTTGCTGGGGGTCATGGCCTGCAACCCAGGTACGTGGCCTGACTGGGAATCGAACCTGCGACACTTTAGTTCGCAGCCCGAGCTCAATCCACTGAGCTACGCCAGCCAGGTCTATAATTGTTCTTTCTCATAAGCAGTAACTGCCTTAATAGTAAGAACATGAATATTGAATGTACTAGGCAGAATTAAATATTTGCTCACTGTCCCTCATCTTTAATTTGGTGAGAAATAGAAAGATTATTCAGATAGATGAAGAAAAGTTACTTAAGAAAGAAAACCCACTACCAGCTATTAAGGTAAGATCTCTCTAATTGTTTGGAGACCCCCTGGGATAGCAGCAGATGTCCTCTCAGACTATAGGATACATGAAAGTCTCGGTTACCAAGAGATCATTGTTGTCTGTTTATTGTCTTTCTCTTTTGCTTTCACAAGAGATTTAATGTTCTCTTCACTTTTACCAGTTATTTTATCCATGGGGAAACATCTGGGAGGGGATCTATTCTGTTTCCCTTGTCTTTCCTTATTTATTGATCTTCCTTTCCTTCTTCCCATCTCTTCCCTGTTTGTCATTGGCTTCTCCTACCAAATCATATACTGTTCTGTTATACACTTATATACTGGTTCTTGGTACAGTTTAGCTTTCCCAAAATAACTCCTTGAAGAGGTGGGGATGAGAAGAACAAAAGATGTACTATGGAGCACTGGTTCCCAAACCTGGCTGAATTACATGAGGTGCTTTAGAGATCTGCAGATGCCTGGTCTGTTCCAGAGTCTGATCCAGTGGGGCTAGGATGGACCTCGGAATTGGTATATTTTCAAAGCTTTCCAACTGATTACAATAATCAGGCAGACTTAGAAACTATTCTTAATGTTTATAGGAGAAAATTGGCAGTTTTTGTTTTATTGTAAAAGTATGTTTGGACATCTAAAAATTATATATGGAAAGAAACTGCTTATGAGCAGGAGTTTTTAAATAAACTCACAGAGAATGCCAGGATTTAGAATTTGAAACATTTAATTGAAACTGTTACAGATCTAAAATGGAATCAGAAATTACTTGAATTTATCTAAAGAATTAATAAGATGGACCAAAAATTTTGTCTGGGTGTCCAAACATTTAAAGCATCATTGTTTTTTGCTTTTTCTTCTTTTTTTCAATTTTTTCTTTTTGAAGAAGGAAACTTTATTTAGTGCAAACAGTTCAGTGGTAATACAGCATGGCTGTGAAAACAGCACAGCAGTGAGGCTGCCCAGAGCCAGGTGGCTCCATGGCCAGGACCCTCTTCAGCTAGGCCGTTAGTCAGTGGTCCACACTGGCCTGCTCCCAGACACATCTTCAGTGTCTCAGCTCCAGCTGGATAGACACAGTCGTCAGTCTTCTGTGGAAAGTGCGTTCTGCTTTTTGTTTTTTAGGGAAAAATTTTAAGGCCACGAATTTGTAAATGGGTTTCATAATTCAGTTTAGGCTTCATTGTTTATTTTTAATTACAGTTTTTGGAGTATCCTATTTAATACAGGAGTTAAGATTCAGATGTTTTGATTCTTTTCATCTAACTTCCATTTATTACTTTCTTGTTTTCTTTGCATTAAAGGCTATATTACAGAATATGGCCTTTATACACATTTTGTCATTGTTTTAGAATTCTCCTTTCTTTGTAGTTTTAATGATTTTGGTGAAAAGAAAAGCTGAAATTCATTATTTTATCATGATTTTTGCCGTGGATTTCTTTGAGATTTATTTGGTGCAAGGGAGCTAAATATTGATGAAAAAACAAAGTACCAAATTAAATAAGGCTTGGAAATGAAATCAAGTAAAGTCAATCAAAATGAACATTAATTCCATTAATACATTTTCTTTCTGTGTTCTATCTGTATTTAAACAGGTATATGTTCTGAAGGCCCTTGAGAAATCTAAATCTCTCTGTTCAGTTCTTTGGCCATTACCTTTTAATAATTTTGGTTGTGTGATGGACAAAAATATATAAAATAACTCTTCTGTAAAATGTCAATGAATTTGTTGTAAACCAAATTTCTGGGACAACTGCTAAAATTTGAAAATGGACTCTGTGTTAGGTTAACAGTCTTGTCCCAGTGATAAATGTTCTAAATACAATAATTGTCTCATGAATCTGTATGTTTAGTAGTAAGGTGTGGTGGCTGCAATGAATTATCAGATTGCCCAGCAGGAATGGTTATATGGTTATATACGCACAGCAGGAATATATACACACACATATATGTAAAATATATGAATATTTCTATATAGATATAGCCAGAGAAGGAAGATAAACACAAATGAGGTTGAATGTTAACATTTGGTATATTTACTTGAAAGACATATTACATTGGTGTTCTTTCTATTACTTTCTTGTTATTTAAAAATAGTACTTTAAAATAGTAAGTCAAGAGTGTTGAGTAGTATGTTATTGAGTGTTTGGGGTGTGTTATCAAGGGGCCTTGACAAGTTCATTTTATGTTTTAATTATATATAAATATTAATATTTATTGGTGTAATTATGTACAATTGCTTACCAGCTGGCTTCTTTAAATGTTACTAGACAATCTGAAAGCTATCTTAATTGAGATATGATTATTGTTTTGGTTCTGAATCTTTAATAAGTTATAAAACAGTCTAATGGATACCTTAACAAGATGGAATTTAAGTTAGTTTGATGTAATATATTAAACTCAGAAAATTAGAGTTTCTGATAATTATATTCCCCATGGAGATCCAAAGCATATTAGTTTATTAAGGGTTCTGAGAAATAATTCAGTAAAACAGAGTATTTCTTTTGCAGGTTGACTCTTGATATTTTTCTGATCAGTGGGAACACCATTGTGGGATGGTGTTTTAATTTGAAGATTGCCTATTTTCTTCTTTATACTTGTTGTTCATTGTATATTTTGAATCAAGGAATAATTTTATATTGCTTAATAACTTTTGAAGATTTTCCTTTCCTGTCTAGTTTAGCTCTAATACTGTGCTGTTATCTACAAATTGAAGACTTCATTGCTGATATCTAGATCTGCTTCATCGAGGAACATAAAATTTTTTTAACCTTTTTTCGTTTAAAAATATTTTAGTGTTTCTTTATAGTTTTTGTGGAAGTTAATTTGGCAATTAATGAGGCAGTATTTAAAGTAAAACAGAAGTTTTATTTGTTAAAAAAACAGGTTTGCACTTTAAAAGTTTAATATTGTTTAATTGTTAGTGGTTTTACTTTGGCATGTACTAAGCAGGAATGCTGTAACTTCCTACCACCAATACCCTCATGATTAGTGATATGGAGTAATGTGTCAGTGAACTTACCCATCAGCAGAAGTGAGGCCCTGCAGTGGAAGGAAGGAATGGTCTCTGAGTTAAAGCTTTCAAAACTGTTCACTAAATGAATTACCCTCAAGTGCTTACAGCTAGAGAAAGGATTTTTGCTTTGTATTTTATACCTCAAACAAATCCTGAAGAGGGCAGCTAAAGTGGCAAAAGACATTTTAAGTCTTGTCTTTGTGAAGTGAACAAATAACCATTTTAGAGATCTGAAAGCTAAGCTAGTTTATAAATAGTACATTGAATGAATGTAACATACTGATTTCAAGATGATATACAGGGTGTGGCAAAAGTAGGTTTATGGTTACTCGTACAGAAAATAATACAATAATTAACAAATAAAAGAATAAGCTCTCTTTCATGTACCCACAACTGTAAATCTACTTTTGCCCCACCCTGTGTGTAGGACTAGAGTATTAAGTAAATACCCTTTAAATCTTGAAAATTATTTATTTTAATGAAGGATAGTAAAAACTTGAGAAAGAATGACCACAATTTTGTACTAGTTATATACAAGGAGTGACCCCAAGCCCTGGAACTATCTTCTGGAGGTCATGCCTTTTGTAGTACAGGCTTCCTTTGCTAGGTGAGTGTTCTAGGAGCCTATCTGTATCAGTGTACTGGCTGACATTGTTGTGAGAGGCTGTATTCAGCTTCAATGAATTTTTTAATGAAGACTCAATATGTTTGCGAATTTTGTGATGTATAACTTATGAGCACACCTGCCCCACACTGTGCTGAGTGTTCAGCAGTTTTTTGCCAAAAACCAGCATGACCCCTGTGGCCCACCCTTCCTGTTCACCCATTCTCGCCCCAAGTGACCTTCTGGTTTCCCTGGATAAAAAAAATCCTGGAAACGTTTTTCCGATGTGAGAGAGGTGAAATAAAAAACAGCAGAAGCACTAAAAGGCATCAAAATCGATGAGTTCAAAAACTGTTTTGAGCAGTAGAAAAAATGTTTCTATAGGTGTATTGCATTAAATGGAGATTACTTTGAAGGTGACTGAAGTATAAACATGTACAAAAAAATACACAATTTTTTATAAATATAGTCTGTTTCGGAGGATGTCCACCCTTGCATATCTAGTATAAAAAGTTATACCATATGTATAACTAGTACAAAACATTAAATGCAGAGAAATGTTCAAGTTGGGGTGTATTCCTAATTTTTAATAACTCACCACAGAATTAAACATGGCATCCTACAAACCACCTATTATAGTTACTGATGTTGTGACCTGGTTGAACATTTTGTGATTGTTCAAAGATCAGATAGTACTATTCTGTAAACACTTGTAGTTGTTTTCAAGTGTTATGTCAGTACAGAGTTTGACTTTCTATGAAGTAAACATGAAAGGCTGATTTTAATTTAATGATTTTTCAAACATTCAGTGAATCATCATAAATGTTTTAAATAACTAGTATGTATATATATTAAAATTGAAACTAAAATTTCACAAAATAAACATCCACCACTATATGTGATTCTGAAATATTCTATTAAAAAAAAACACTGGTCATCAAGCTCTGATTTGTACAACTGTTAACAGGTTATGAGCTGCATGAACTTGAAGGTAAAACTAATAATAGGGCATTGTGGGGACCAGTATGCACATACTGCAGACCAATGATAGTAACAGTTGTCTTTGAAATAAATGTAGACTTTTTCTATAAACAATTTAAAGTATTACTCAGGTTGTTTAAGAGTATTTTTTAAATTGTTCAAGTTTTAATCTGCAAAAGTCCTTTTTAAAAAACTTTATGTGAATCCCAGCATTCAACTAGTTTTTTAAATTGTAGAATTAGAGTTCATAACTGAAGAACTTTATTAGGCTATCTATTGCAAGTATGAGAAAAATTTAAACTAGAAGTAGATTAAAGGTGATATAAATAAAATCAGTAATTCTAGAAGAAAAGCCTTTTTTAACATTGAAAATAGTACTTGGTTATTTACTTTCAAAAAGTAATATAAAAACCATTGCACATTACTGTGTAAAATTACACAAAGATTTGAACTTGCTGTTTGGAAGCCCTTTTTACTTTTGAATCTTTGTAATTTTTTTAACCTTTGTAATTTTAAGTTGTGTTTATCATGCCTTTATTTTATATCCTAATTTCTGTTTTGGTTAAAGTTATAAACAGCAAGTTTTTGTGTTAAAATTCCTAAAAATGTTGGGATGGAATTACAGTAATGTGTCATGGCTTCGGCCCCTCGCAGGAGTGTATCTCGCAGTCAGCAGTGAAAACAAAGTTTGAACAGCACACTATCAGAGCTAAACAGATACTAGATACTGTGCAAGACATAATGGATTCAATAAACGTGGCAGCAGCAGAGAAAAGGTATGAATGCATTTATTGCAAAATAAAAATGTAAGTTTTATGTCAATATGAATTCCTTAAGCTAAAATTTTAAATAATTATGAATACTTTCCTACTAGAATAAAACTTCTGGGTTTAGCTAATCTTTACTTGTACATTTTTAAATATTTGAAACTGTAAATATTTATTTACTTATTGTACACATCATTTGCATTCCCTGCACCTCAGTATTCTTGTGTATGAGTTGTGGTTTGAAAATGTTTAGTGGTTTTAAAATATCTTACAGCAGTGGAAGAGACATTTTTCGAGCTAAATTTCTAGAAGAAATCAAAATAGATGACCCTCTTTTTTACATTTAACACATGACCAGTCACTCATATATTCATACATTGATCCCTTGAAATCACTCTTTTATGCCAGTGGTGGTTTTTTACCAGCTGGCAAACAACCAAAGGTGATATTAACTGCCAGCCAGAAAGTCAGTTTGGTAAGCATTACCATATATGTCATACTGTATTGCAGTATTTTATTCCATTTATTACTTTATAAAAATGAAAATGAATGCTTGAAAATGCCAACACCATCAAAGAAAAGAGTAGTTGTTACAACTTTGATACACTTGAAATGATCAGGATGTTACTTGATGTGACAAATACAGTGATGTTGAGCCTCAGTTGAACCTTTTTAGTGAGCTTAAGCCGATTAAAAGAAAGGTATAAAGCATAAAAGTCCAAGATGACATGCAATTGGAATTTTAAATGTATCTGATATTGCTGGGAACAATTCCTCTCACATCTAAGTTTATTGCCTAATTTTAACACATTTCTAAGAATGTATTATCTTAAAAACTAGAGAATTTCCAGCTTATATAACAAAAGGGTGATACTCTAGAATCTGATTTCAGGCTCTGTACACTATTTCTATATAATGAATATATGGTCTGCTGGATTGACCTTATTAATTTTTAAAAACATAGGACATTGAACTAAACATGACCTAAAAAAGATGTGATTTGAGGGTGGTTTATGTAATCATAATACCTCAGAACAACAAAGTCCAGATATTCTAGGCTTTGTGGGCCATACTATCTTTGGCAACTATTCAGTTCTGCGATTTTAGAGCAAAAACAGGCATTTGGGTAGTTAGTACATGAATGAGCACAGCTACATTCCAAGAAAATGTTAACAGAAACTAGCATCTGCAGAGTTGGCCAATTTGCTGGCCCTTATATATTAAATAAAGTCAGTATTGAATTCTCTTCATATCTGTGAAGTGTTTGGATGCTTAGAATTCTTACTAATCCTTTGGTGGGATTCAGGTGACACATGGGCAGAGAAACAAAGTAGTTTAAATCCAGTCATCTGTAAAATTTTTGTAAGTGAAGTATTTAAATCTTTCAATGTTGAAGTACAAGATTTTTTCTTCTGTCATGCTAACAGATAGTTTAATATATAATTGAGTGCATTTGCTTAATTGCTTTGAGACTTTACTATCCTCTGAATATTAATTACTTTCATACTATGATAGAGTTTATTCAATGGAAGAGAGGGAAGACCAAATTGATAGACTGGACTTTATCCGAAACCAGATGAACCTTTTAACACTGGATGTTAAGAAGAAAATCAGGGAGGTTACAGAGGAGGTGGCAAACAAGGTGGGTAACAGGAACTCTGTGGTTAAAAAATGGAATAGAAATATTTTTCATAATGCTTAAAATGTTATTCCTGTAACTTAAAAGGAATACTTTGTTTTTTGGGGTGTTTTTTTTTTTTCAATTTGAATTTTTGAGTGATTGATGAATTTGTTTAATTTTGTTTGCAAATTTTTTTTTTTCCATATTTCCAGGTGTCATGTGCAATGACAGATGAAATTTGTCGACTCTCTGTTTTGGTTGATGAATTTTGTTCTGAGTTCCATCCTACTCCAAGTGTATTGAAAGTATATAAAAATGTAAGTTAAATTGTACTTAAAAGTTATTCAGATAGTTCCCTCACCTTATTCTATACTATTATGTGTTGGCTTTATGGCAGTCAGTACACAGTTGAACTGTCACCATTTCCTGTGCACTCTTGTAATAAATGTAAATTATTTTGTATTAAAATACATAAGAAAGTTATCCTCTTAGAATAAGATCATTTTAACACTTACTACATTTTTAAAGTTTTTATAAAACTTTATATTCTAGAGAAAAAAATGATGTGGTCATTTACTGTTTTTACCAGGAATTAAATAAGCATATAGAAGATGGTATGGGAAGAAATTTGGCTGATCGGTGCACCAGTGAAGTCAACACTTCAATGCTTCAATCGCAACAAGAAATTATTGGTAATAGTTATGTCCACAAGTTCATGTGTAGTATTTCTTTATTTTGTTGGTAAAGGATATATTTTCCTTTAGATGTTTAATAAAATGTAAAACAGCCTTGGCTGGTGTGGCTCAGTGGATTGAGCTCTGGCCTGCAAACCAAAGGGTTACCGGCTTGACTACCAATAAGGGCATAAGTAAAATCTTTTAAAAAAAAAATATTGATGTTTCTCTTCCTTCCCCCCTCTAAAAGTAAATAAAATCCTTTTTTGAAAAATATTTTATTTATTTATCTTTAGAGAGGGGAAAGGAGGGAGAAAGAGAGGAAGAGAAACATCAGTGTGGTTGCTTCTCAAGCACCCCCTGTTGGGGACCTGGTCCACAACCCAGGCATGTGCCCTGACTGGTAATTGAACTAGTGACCCTTTGGTTCTCAGGCCAGCGCTAAATCCACTGAGTCACACCAGCAAGGGAATAAATAAAATCTTTTTAAAAAATAAATAAAATGAAAACATTATTTACTATTATTTTTAATTTTTTAAATTCCTTTATTTTCCCAATATTATCTAGTTCCCTTATCCTCCACCCTACAGCCCACAGTCACCACACTTACTGTTATTTTTTATTTTTCATTTTAATCATTGTTCAAGTACAGTTTTCTTCCTTTTAACACTATTATTTTTTAAAATAAATGTCCTAATTTTGTTCTTTATAGAAAATTTAAAGCCATTGCTTCCAGCTGGTGTACAGAATAAACTACATACGTTGATTCCTTGCAAGAAATTTGATCTTAGCTATGACCTAAATTGCCACAAGTTATGTTCAGATTTTCAAGAGGATATTGTATTTCGTTTTTCCTTGGGCTGGTCTTCCCTTGTCCATCGTTTCTTGGGCCCTACGAATGCACAGAGGGTGCTTCTAGGATTATCTGAGCCCCTCTTTCAGGTACAGATTTTTTCTGTTTTGCTTCTATTGTTTGAAGTAGTCTTTTTTTATCAGGTGTTTATTGCTGTACTCCTGCACAGGTATGTGTCTTTTATTCTCACCACTCAAGATTCTCCTTTTGTATTTTGCTTATGTGATTTTCTCTACTGGGGTAAACTATGTGGAATTTGCATGTTTGTGAACTAATATCTATCACTTGGAGCCATTTCTGAATTAGGTATGCTATTCATAGCAGAAAACCAAGTCGAAAGTTTTCCTTCTGTACTGTTACAGGTCATTCTACTTACATAATTGAAATTCTTTTTTTATATTCTCATCTTAAAAGTTGTTGTTTTTAGACTTTAGATAAACTGTAATTAATACAGGTTTAAGAAACTTTTTTGAATTTACCAATTCAATAATTTTTCAGATAGTTATGAATCACCACAGTCCAATTTTAGAACATTTATATCACCCCAAAAGATACCCTGTGCCCTTTGCTGTCAATCATCACTCCCACCTCCAGCCCTACTGCTAGTCAGTAGTTATCTTTTTGCCCTTTTTAGAAGTTTCCTAATACATGGAATTTTTAAAAATGTTGTCTTTTATGACTGGCTTCTTTCACTTAACAGAATGTTTTCAAGGGTCATCGTGGTGCACAGATGGTGGTAGCATACATCAGTACTTCATTCCTTTTATGGCTGAGGACCATTCCATTATACACCTCACACATTTTATTTACCCACATATCGGTTGATGGATATTTGAGTTGTTTATACTTTTTGGTTATTATGAGTAATGATGCTGTGAACACTCAGGTTCTGCTTTTATGTGGACATCTGTTTTCACTTGTCTTGAGTATATACTTAATAGTGAAATTGCTGGGCCATAGACAAATCCATGTGTAGCTTTCTGAAGAACTGCCAAAATTTTTTTTCAGAGTGGGTACAATATTTACATGCCCACCAACAATGTGTTAAGGTTTTCTGTTTCTTATCATTCTTGTCCAGATTTGTTATTATCAGCCTTATTTGTTCCTAGTGTGAGTGAAGTGGTATCTCATTGTAGCTTGGTTATATTTCCCTGATGACTAATGATTTTGAACATCTTTTCATGTGCTTGTAGCCATTTGTGTATTTTGCTATGTAAAATGTCTGTTCAGATCATTTGCCCAATTTTTAATTGGGTTGTTTGACTTCTTACTGACTTGTAGGAGTTCTTTATATATTTGAGATACAAGTCCTTTATCAGATAATGTGATTTCCAAATATGGTCTTCTAGTGTGTGGCTTATCTTTTAATTTTCTTATGATGAATTTTTAAGTGTAAAAGGTTTAATACTAAAGTTCAATTTTTTTAAAGGGTTGCACTTCTGGTATTAGAACTTTTTTAAATACAGTTTTAATTTTTCTTGAGTTGAGGGCCTACTGTTAACGCGTAGACTGATTGTATATTATGATATCTAGGTCGTAAAAAATGAGTTTCAGACCATTTTTATTTTCTTCATATGTTTATGGTAAACTTATTAATTGGCATTACTCTTGTCATTAATTTACTACTATAATTTTAAAACATGCAGTAGAATTTTATAAATGTTATTTCATTTGTAGTTGTTTAATTGTGATAATTCTTTTTTCCTTGCTATTAGCTCCCCAGATCTTTAGCTTCTACTCCCACTGCTCCTAATAATCCAGCAACGCCAGATAATGCATCACAAGAAGAATTAATGGTTACCTTAATAACAGGGTTAGCTTCTCTTACATCCAGAACATCTATGGGCATCATTGTTGTTGGAGGAGTGGTAAGAAATGGGACTTTTTATTGTAGTGAAGATTGTAATTTTCAAAGCTGTTTGCTAGGTCACAAAGAGAAATGTATATTTACTTCTATTTCCTAGATCTGTAAAATGTCATGAAAACTTGTAGGTTAAAATTAGTGAATTAAGCCCTGGCTGGGTAGCTCAGTTGATCAGAACATTGTCTCAATACACCAAGGTTGTAGGTTCGATCCCCAATCAGGACACATATAGGAATCAAACAACGAATGCATCAATAAGTAGAACAACAAATTGATGTTTCTTGCTCTCTGTCTCCCTCCTTCTCTCTCTAAAATCAATCAGTAAATAAAATTTTAAAAAAGAATTAGTGAATTAAGTCTTGTCTAAAGATTTTTAAATTGAAAATACTGATATATAACATTGTATTAGTTTAGGTGTACAGCATAATGATTGAGATAGATATAGGTATATATATATAGATATGTATAGATATATCTATATATATATAGTGAAGTTATTACCATAATATAAATTTTTTTAAAATACATCTTTAGGAAAGAAATATCACCAACTCGCTGGTCCTTAAAATAATGCTTTCCAACTATTTTCCTATCACTGCACACAAAGAAGTGATATTTGTACGTGGGGTAACCAGAATGATCCAAATTCCTTACCTAATCTTCTCTGAATACAAAGGGTATTAAAGATTACTTTTCAGTAGTAGTTCTTATGTTAAAAAAATTTAATATCATTTAACAGCATGCCTTTACATAGTTTGCTGTTTCAAACCTCTGTCCTAAAAGAAATCAATCTCCTTTTTTGAGATACATTGAATCAACTTACCAAATGTCTAGCAGGTTAAAAACTTCTTGCCTGATATTTATGTACTACTCCTTTTTCAGCTTGTTTGGTTTTTGATAACTTCAGATTCTCTAGACAGGAATATATACTTTTTAAAAATGAATCTGACTCAAAAAGACCTGTATGTAGTACAGTCTCCCCAGAAGTGTTTTTCTTTCTCAAACTGAGCTGTAAATTTATCTTGCAGGTTTGGAAAACTGTGGGCTGGAAACTCATATCTGTTTCATTAAGTATGTATGGAGCTTTATATCTTTATGAAAGGCTGACCTGGACCAACCGAGCCAAGGAAAGAGCTTTTAAGCAACAGTTTGTGAACTATGCAACTGAAAAACTGCAGATGATTGTTAGCTTCACAAGTGCAAACTGTAGCCATCAAGTACAACAGTAAGTTGAAAAATTCATATTTAGCTCTTAAAAATGGAGTTTCATTGAAGTGTGACATACGTGGAGAAAATGCACAAGAGTATAGTTCATTTATCACAATGTGAAAAAACACATTTGTTATTACTCTGATAAATACTTGGATCCACTGTCTTTTTTTATATATCATAAATATTAATTTCATTGATTTAGTAGAAATGTATAGAATTCCAATTAAATCAATGCATAATATTCTGTATTTGAATTAAAAAGTTCTCTTGAGTTCAAGATGATTGCAATTTAATGGAAGATATAATGTACACAATTATAATAAAAGGTAAAAAGTGATAAGTAATATTAGAGGCTCTAGAATCTGAAATCATGAAGATTAGTGGATCAATAAAATTTTCTAGAGAAGGTGTAGAATGTGCAGAACAGGAAGATATAGGCAGAGAAAACAGCTTAAACCAAAGGCAAAGAGGGTAGGCAAAGCAATGTGTTCAGAAACATGAATTTTAGTAGGAGCTGTGTATGTATGGAGGGATGGGAGTACATTCAAGTATGAACCTAACAATAGGACAGGGATTTGGATAATTAGGAAACATAGAAATGATATCATTAATACATAGCTGTAGAACAAATAGCTTTGCAGTGGTGTGGTGTGTACAGAATGGTTTAGATTAAGGAGACAAGAATTTGCTGGGAGATGATAACTGTTTCAGACATAAGATGAAAACCTGTACTAACAGCTACAGAGAATGGAGAAAATTAGGGAATGGACATGAGACTACTGAATTAGTTCATTTATTCATTTACCAAATATTTACTGAGCTCAGATTTTATGTAATAGGTTTAATTTTACATCAAGGAAGATCTTTCCTCCAGTGAAGATAGCTGGGTCTGTAGTAGAAGTCAGTTGAGGTTCATGTACATAACAACAAAGTTAATGAAGCTTTCCATTCATCTGATCATCAAACATTTATTCATTGTCTACCATGTGACAATAACTATGCTAGACATTATGGGAAATAATGTCTAAAAAAAAGTTAAAAATAACTTGATCCTTTCTTTAGAGGGTGTCACTCTAATGGGGAAAATGTTAACTAATTATTCAGTTCAAATATTAGCTAAATATTAACTTAATAAAACATTAAAATAATGAAAGATGCTTCATTTGTTCAGTATTGATGATTGTTGCAATGGGGAGAGAGTGGAAAGGAAAAAGACCATGGTGAAGATGCACAGGATATTAGTTGCAGAGAAAAACAAGTAAGACAGTTACTTGTATTCCAGAGATGTACAACTACGAGGCATGCTTCCAATTACAAAATACAAACATGATGTTTGCCAAAGCTAACGTATGAACTAGCACACAAAATAAATTAATACAAATTAATACCCTTCAGTTCTAGAAATATGATTAAATGTTGGTATGATTTAAAGTAGTTTTGCCTCAGTCACAGGAGTTAATTAAATTTTCTTTCCTGTTCTCAGTAATTATTTTTATGGCAGGAGATAAGAGTAAGGCTTACTGTGCTTCTGAAGAAATGTAGCCATCTTTTGCCTTTTTATAGCTTGTTCATATTCACAGCCGTATAGCAGAGGTGATGCTGTCTGTTGAGCATGGACTTGAGGCCAGATAAAATTACACCCACAGTCACATTAAGCCTACAGGTGCCATACCTCCCTTATCCCATTCTTAGCATCTTGTTTTTTGATACCTACGTTCTTAAGTATATTTTAAATTTGTGACCTCCTTTTATATGATCTTTTAAAAAGCTCATGCATTTTAAGACATTTGTGTTGTTTTTTATTTTAAGGGAAATGGCAACCACTTTTGCTCGCCTGTGCCAACAAGTTGACCTTACACAAAGGCATCTGGAAGAAGAAATTGCTAGATTTTCCAAAGAGATAGAGCAGTTGGAGGAAATTCAAAACAATTCAAAGCTCTTAAGGTATTTGAACCATTTTTTTTCTCAGTAATATGAACATTTATTGGTCTCATAACCAGAATATAATTATGTAAACCACTAGTGAATTTGTATTAAAACTTTAGCTCTCTGTTGACTTTAATTATAATTTTCCATATTTAATTTTATAGTATTACAATTTCAGTGAATGCTGATTTCAACAAGAAAAAACATCTGATGTAAATGAATGTTTTTAGATTTAAACTTAGAACTCTCTGTTAAGATATATTAGTACCCCCGCCTTTTTTTAAATTGATTTTAGAGAGGAAGGTGGAGAGAGAGGGAAAGAAACACAGTCATTCGTTGTTCCACTTACTTATGCATTCATTGGTTGGTTCTTGTATGTGCCCTGACCAGGGACCCACAACTTTAGCATAGCAGGACAACACTTAACTGAGCTCCCTGGCCAGGGCAATATTAGTCCCCTTTGAGATCACAAGTTCTGTAATTATAAGTATCGATACTTTTAGCTCTGTATACCTAAGACCCATAACTACCATTTTCACTGAGGACTACTACATTTGAAGCTATAAAAGTAAAATATATCCTAGTATAATATGGAATTCTGGTTTAATGTGATTTATCATGGATTCTTTGGGGTCTAAATAAATTCTGCATTAGAGGACAAGACCAGCAGTTTTGCCATGTGGTCTATACTTCTTGGCAGTTTTTAACTTCCTACTTCACTACCCAATTACTGGCTCACCTATGAGTCTGAAGGAATCATTAAGCATCATTTAATCCCTGCTGCTGCCTACTAGGGTACATACTACATACAGTTGTCCATATAAGAGCAGTTTGCAGTGTCTGCAATTGGAGAAGATGTCCTTGTGTCCCAAATTTTGGGACATATACAAGGTCTGTCCAGAAGGTATCCAGCCATGTAATATGAAAAAGGAGAGATTTATTGAAGAAGATACAAGACACAAGAAATATTGTACATAGAGGGAAAAAAAAGAAACATTGTACATAGGACAGTGATGCTTCAGGCCCCAAAGTAGGCACCTTGGGACCTCACACAGTTCTCCCATTAGCCATCAGCTGCCCTGTCACATTTCTTGAATCTCATTGACAGTCTAAAATCTCTTTCCTTTCAAAGTAATTTTAGTTTTGGGAAAAGCCAGAAATGGCAGGGCACCAAATCTGGGCTGTATGGGGCTGAGTCACCTGGGTGATTTGATCTTTTCCCAAAAAAAACTCTGTACGAGATGTGATGCATGAGCGGGTGTGTTGTCCATGATGAAGCTGCTAATCACCAGTGGCCCATAGCTGGGGCCTTCTGAATCATCCAAATAGTTTCCATGAGGGAATGTTCAAGCCTAACACAAAATTGGATGCAAATTTGTTTCTCAGTCATTTTGAATGCAATGGCCACACAGTCCACATGCTCACACAACAGTGTCCACCACCCACATTGACTAGGGCAGTGGAGTCATCATTATTCACACATGCACATTCCAGTCCACTCTGCTTGTTTGCCAGGTTACATTGATGTAACACAAACCATTCTTGTTATATGGCTGGACTTTTTTTGGACAGACTTTGTATTTAAAACACTTGGTGTTGTGTCTCTCCATGGTGTCTTGATCTGATCCACAGTCACGTTCTCATTGTACCTCAGTCTCAGAATCTCTGGAGAAGATGACTGCCTGTGTCTTAGATGCCAGCCTCCTTTCCCACACACAGACACACCCAAGTGTTTCATTGCTCCTGATAAGTTACAGCTTCCCAAATTGGTGAAACTATATCCAGTAGAAGTATTTTTGTTTTTTTAACCTAGGAAGGTTATTAAATAGTCTTTCATCTTGTTATGGCAAAACATGATAAAAAATTATTGACACTTATGTACCTTTCTGATTTTGGCTGGACTGGAATAAGTATGAATATTTTTGATCTGCTAATTTACCCTTTTTCTAAGATAAATTAAAAAAAAACAAATACCATACTTGGAATCTCCATTGTTACTGGATTTTGCTCAGCCATTCAGATAAAATTTGATTGCCCTGGTACTTCAGAAGAGTTGTCCAGCCCTGGCTGGTGTAGCTCAGTGGATTGAGCTTGGGCTGGGAACCAAAGGGTTGCTGGTTTGATTCCCAGTCAGGGCACATGCCTGGGTTGTGGGCCAGGTGCCCAGTAGGGGGCTTGCAAGAAGCAACCACACTTTGTTATTTCTCTCCTTTCCTTCCCTTCCCTTCTCTCTAAGAAAAAAATACTAAATAAAAAATTTTTTAAAAAGAGTTGTCCAAAGAAATTTGCAGTGGCATTCATATGTACATGTAACTTAGATGGCCTCAAGTATGTATGTGCCCTGGCATAATATGAGAATGGGAGACATAAATCTGTATTTGTTGGTCAGTTTTAGTTCCTGTTTTCCTCTCTTTTTATGGACATTTGGCTGAATCAAGTATGATTCTAATATTTTTTAAAAAAATATTTTGTTACACTATGGTTCATATATAAAAGCACTTACTCTATGCTTAACTTAAAAGAAAGTCAAGGACAATTGTGACGGTACGTGACTTAGGCTCTATCTCCCATGTAAAGTGATAGGACTACTGTTTCCTGCGCTTTTCATCCTTTGAAGTTCTGAACATTGGACTCTGTTTACTGCAAAGCTGCAGTAGCATGTATAGTACTCTAAAAAGGGTTTTCATTGTTTAGTCTGAGTTTAGCTAAATGTAGCAGCAGCAACCTGGGGGCTTTTTTATTTTTAACATGGGATGGGATGCATTTTTTTTTCTTGTGGATCTTAATAATTATTTTGGTGTTTTGTTTATTTTTTAAAATAGAAATAAAGCTGTTCGACTTAAAAATGAGCTGGAGAATTTTACTAAGCAGTTTCTACATTCAAGCAATGAAGAAGCATCTTAACAATAGAGATTGCTTTGGTGATCATCATAAGAGAAAATGCAACTTGGATGATTTGGGACAGTTATTTTTATGAAATTATTTTAAATATGAATTGTACCCACTATACCTAAATAGCAAATTCTTGTGTAAATTCTGATAATGATCTATCTCAGGGTGTTTGCATTTCTGAAGAGTGTTATTATGTTTCTTTAGTTTCACTTTTAGGTAAGGAACAGGCTAAATAGTTTGATGTGTTAAAATGATGAATTAGTTAGAAGCAACAGAACCAATTATGTGACCCCTGAGGGGTGGGGCCTTGCTCTTACTTAGGGCTCTCTTCGTTTTTGATTCTGAAAAACTCTGCTTCCTGGCATCCAGGAGTTAGAGAATGCTCCCTTCATCTTCTTTATCAAAACTAATTTTCAATGTCACTTTAATGGGAATAGTCACATTTTTGTTTTATATCTCCATTGCTCTAACCACCAAAAAGGAGTGTAGGATGTTCTTGAGTGTATTATCTTGCAAGTTACAGTCATTTTTGCCACTCTGCCAGGTATGTAAAACACTAATAAATACGCTCTTTTTTACTCCTTATATTCCCATTAAAACTGATGTAAAGCGTGTAAAGGTTTGTCGTTCTAAATAGTCTCTTCTAAAAGTTTCTGGGTCAAACATAGCGTGCTGATGTTTCTAAAGAATGTTTTCAGCTTCAGCTATGACAGCAGCAAGGAAAGTTTTCTATATCGCCTTTGAAGTTTGAAGTGATAAAATAGCCAGAAACGGAGGTCTGAATTTTGGGTGGTTAGAGTCATGTACGAACCGTTCTACAGAAGGTGTTTGCTGAGGGCACTGCTGGATTGTCCCCCAGGGTGGCTTTACTTCTATTTAATTGTATGAATTTGCCGGGGCATGGTTGAAAATTAGCACTGTATTTTTTAGCTTAATGAAGTATTTATGGATTCAAGTATTGTGCGTGTTTGTGTTAAAAACTTATTGGAACTGATATGGAAACATTTAAAAATGATATTCTAGGGCTTTGCTATGCAAAATGTAGCCTTGAGGACCACCAAATCAGCATCACCTGGATGCTTGTTAGAAATGCGCACTCACAGAGGACACAGTGCATTTGGCCAAATACATATATTCACGCTTTTCTGTGGGAGGGATATCTTTTCAGGCTGTTTTCTTCTTTAAAGACTCACTACTTCCTTTTCTGTGCCTTTAAGGCTCCTAGATGCCATTCTGTCTTTTCACAGCAGGTGCAAAACTGTTTTTCAGGGTATTTTAAGGAGAATATCATTTAGGCCATAGAAGCCTTTAAAAAATATTTTTATGCCAATCAGATACTAGGATGAAGTGTCAAATCCAAATAAATATTAACTAATAGCTTTTGTTGTTGCTTTATAACCAAAAATTGGTACCTGCCACCAACATGTGTGAATCGGGTAACAATTGCAACATGAAAAATTGATGTCTAAGACTGGATACTGCTAATTTAGTTTACAAGTTCAAGTCCTTAACTTTATACATAGTACTTGAATTTCTGAAACAGCATAGTGGTTTGGTATCACCTCATTAGTGTACCACTGCGGTTCTCAAAGTTTGGTCCCTGGATCAACAGTATACTTGTCAACTTGTAAGAGATGCACATTCTTGGATCCTACCCCAGACATACTGAATCAAACTCTAACTTTGGGGACCAGTGATCTGCTGTTAACAAGCCCCCTGGTGATCCCGATGGCACACTAACATTTGGGAACTCCTGGATTTGTGGTTCTGGTATGTAAGCTTGTAGTAAGTTTTCCATCACCAGTTTGAGTGCAGTTCCACCTGATGAAGTTTGAAAATGTAGGAGTGTTGGAAATGGAACACTAAAATAATGAAACCCAACTTTTATGCCTAGAACTAAATGCACCTACAGCCAAGCCTGTGAATTCTACAGAAATCATGTAATTTACAGTTGATGTAGTTCAGAGTTATTGTTCACTGTGTGTGTTTGCAGGAATATTTATAAACTTTGTATAACCTCCAACTTTTTACAAAAGTACATTTTTTATAAGTATGCAAACTTCAAGGTGAAAATAAAACTTGTTTGTCTGATAGTTGATCAGTGTAGCATTTATATGGGCATTTAGTGAGCTTTATTCTTGATTTTTATGGTTTAGACTGGAAACTGTCTTGGGTGGGCTGACTCATCTTTTGACTGGATTAACTCTTTTAGCATGCCTGGCCATAAACTGAAAGCTTCTTCATTCATCCTTCTCCAAGGTTGTGGTGATGAAAGTAAAAACCTTCTAATCAGTCCTATAAGCAATAGAATGGTTTATATCCTAAGGGGGCACCAGAGAAAGAATGACTTAATTGTGCTTTTTAGTGAAAATCTGTGGTCCTTTAGGGCTAAGGCAACATAGTACAAAAGGATAGATCAGGAACACATGATCTCTTCCATGTTCTGTAGCCCATGACAAATGTTTAGATAAAGGAATTAGGACTGAGCATGAAATACTGGGCTTGGAGTTTAGTTCTGGGACTTAAATATGCCACATGAAACCTGGTTAAAGCACTTTATTGATTACAATATCAATTCACAGCCAACATTATTTCACAGAGCTACTGTACAAATAAACGAATCAGTGTGCAAGGAAGATCCAAGAATACTGTTAAATCATGGGACAAATCCATCTTATGTTTGGTTTAAAGTCTAGTACATTCGCCTCTCCCATAATCGTACTACTGATGTTCCCAGTCAGTTGGCCACAAGTGGGTATGAACCATTGTAGGTAAAGAAAAACATTTTAACCAGCTTAAAAAACCCACTTAGTTGGGGATGCCTTTGGGTAAGAATATGCAAATACAGTGTTTAGATGATGCTTTGTAAAGAAAACAGAATAGAGCACCATTGTGTAACAGAAAGAAAAGTCTTGAAATATCAAGTATGTCTGAAGTTCTATTAATTAAGAAATACATACTGCCTGATCTAAGGTTTTTTGGGCACATTGAACACCAGTTAAATCAACTGGGTTTTCCATAATGCTGCATTCTCATAACTTTTATAGGATCAGTAATTGGACTTAACAAAAAAAGACTTAGGATATTTCATCAACATGCAAACATATTTGCTAAATACAAGGTGTACCATCAATCTGTGATTAATAAATTACTTTTTAAAACAATGCTAACTTAGACATTCAAATACAAACCATTTTCATGAGTACCTATGGTAACCAATGTTTTAAAACACAGCACTCAATTTAGGGCAACTCAAAATGAACAAGAGAAAAACTAGTAAATAGAAAGTGTACTTTATATTCTACTTAAACTAATTTAAAATGTCAATTTTATTCATTGTGCTACCCTTCCTCACAAGAAAGATAGTCTAGCTTGTGGGTCTTTTAAAAATTTGAACAGGAGAGGAGAGAGATAAAATTTTGCTTTCCACGATGGCAAAAAAGGGAACTAGAACCTTAAGATAACTAAATTTTTTTAAATGATTTAATCCTGACTCACAGCCTAAAGTTTCTAGAAAGATAATGTTCATTATTAAAATAATGATTGGCTTTTTTGGGAGATTGTTCAGTCAGTTTCCATAAGTTCAAATACATCAACAAATAAGCCACAATTATTCAGTTTTGTTAAACGGTTTTAAATGTGAGACATTCACCAGTGTTCAAAGTATAAACTTCCCTGAAGGTTTTCACTTTTAAAATGGACAATCTTAATTATTAAATCTAAGAACTCAAAAGGTCAGTTATATAATATTGCACAGTATTTTTTAACAGTAATAAACATTTTATCACCTGGAAAAGTGAAGATCTATTTCTCTTTTAATAGATTAAAATTGTCTACCCCATATTCCAGAAGCCCCTACATCCATCATGTCTAGGACACAAGCACTATTATTAATCGGTTCAGCTGAATCTAAATTAAAATAAGGAGAACTGCCAGCTAGTATCCCTTGTAGCTGAAATATTAAGCCCAAATCTTTGCCTCTTTGCAGATGGAACTCATGGTGTGTGTAACCCTGGAATCACAGGTGTTAAGGGCTAGGGAGGGACCTAGCTTATGGTAGCAAGTGCTTTTTGAGCAGGTTTTTGGGATGATTTTGGTTAACCACAGGGCATGTTACTATTAAGTTGTTTGAGAAAAGAATATATGCCTTTAAAATATTTTTGTCAGATCTTTAGAAAACAAAGTCCACAAGTAAAACCTGTTTCTTACAAGGTAAAAAGAGAATTGATAGGCCTCAGATAACTGCAATATTGTTGATAGTACAAATTCCTTAAAACTACATTTGGCCATATTTTTTAAGTCTTCTAAAGCCAAGATCCGAACTATACAGTTTCTATGTGTTATGTACTATTTTCTTTTATTTCAGGAAGTCTAATGAACAATAATTAAATAGACAATCAGCTGAACTCAAACTGCAATTAAAAATATTTAGCAAGTGGAATTCATACTACTAGAAAGCAAAGGTTTAACTAGTAAGTTAATGTGGTAACAAGGTCACATTTGGTCATATATATAAGTAGCCACAATCTTCGGTAGCTTTCAGATGCCTAATAGTTAATTACAGGAATTGCTTTTAAGCTATGCATAGAAACTAATAACATTAAAATAAATTTTTATCAGCATGTTTAAGATCATAGAATTGTAGTCTGGGTGCTTCTCTGACTAAAGTTTTTTGCTCCTAGAATAACTTTAAAAGTAGAGGGGATACTCTATTTTTCACATGGCAGAAGTGCTTTCTTGATTAGGAGTTAGGAATGAGTTGCTGAACTACATGGCAAACCCTCACCCCCTTTTGGAAGTGAGTACATTCCTTTAAAATATTTTTGCCTGATCTTAAAGAGCTGTTCTATATGAAGTAATATAAATAGTCCACAAACACTAATAGGATAACGTTCATAGAAATCTGTGTATAAATCCATTCGTGCCTGCCATCCACAAGTTATTTTGGCCCCATATCTTCATCCTCCTTTATTCATTTTACTCTCTTTTTAATATCAACAATGTTAAAACTGACTTCATTATAGTTGGTGTACTTGTTAGCACATTCACAACATAAAAATGAAAACTGACACATAAAATTTGTAAGTATTCAGGATTATAGGTGACCCTATCTCAACAAGTATCTGACAGAGTTTACTAACAAAACACAATGCACCATCAAGCAAGACTAACAATCTCCCATTGTCAATCATTTAGATTTATTTGTAAGAGAAAAATGCAAGGGGGAAAGTATCTGTTTAAATCCAGGAGGGCCCATTCTAGTAATAGACAACACATTATACCATTGACAAGCAGAGGAATGAATTGCTTAGTATTTTCCTCTGGCTCCTTTAAGAATTGCTCTTTGAATTTTTCTTTTGGCTTTAAAATGGAGTCACTTGGATCTAGGCATTTTTTGAAGCACAGTCGCACCACTAAGAAACCAGTTACTTTGTTTTCAGGGAAGAAAAGTCACAGAAGAGCAGAGCTGAAATGTTTCCTTCTTAAAACCTGAAGGCACAGTTTACATCAGGTCAGATTTTAGGTGAACATAAATTCATTAAGCCACCTTGTAACAACTATACACAGGTCTAGTGATTGGCTAGATTTTACACTTTGAAAAAAGGCATCCGTCACGTTTCCTTAGCTCTAGATGCATACCAATGGAGCACATACCAGCACTGGGGAAGTGCTCCAGATGCAAGGACGGTGCAGACGTTCATCCCTGTTCTGGAGTAATGAGTAGGCTACTAACTCGATTCTTGAATATGAAATCAATAGTGAAGTCCAGTTGTTTGGAGGATTACTCAAAGTGTCATTTGATCATAACCTTTTTGAAATGTCAAGAACCATTTATAGGCAATTACTGCTATCTACCTATTCATAAAGTTTCTTATGTATGTCTGAAGTTTCATAGAGAAATCTCTATTCCCTAGCTTTCAGGTTATCTTCCTCTCAGAGGGCTGAAAATGAGCACTTACTTAAACTGATAGGATGGTAAAAGATGCACCAGAAACTAAGGACATTGAAAAGGACTCCACTCCAGGTACCTACCCTGTTAGCGATTCTTAAAACTTGAGGCAACCAGGAGGTCAGAATTCACAGAGACTTTCTTCAAATATAAGGACATGCACATAAGGGACTACTCTATTACTGTGCCTGGTTCCTCCATTAAAAAACAAAAATGTGACATTTCTGATGTATACAAAGTTAAAGATGCAGTTCTTAAAAAAGGCAAACACAAACATGATAGGTTGCTATAATGTATACATTTTGTTCTACACAAGGAAACAAACTGAGTAAAAGCAAAATTCATCAAAGTTAAACTAGCTCAACTCAATACACTGGTCCTTTTGATTCAGCAAGCACCTTTGCCTTGTTTTTTTCACCATTTTTTTTCTGTTTTGTATTTTACTGAAAGCTGCTCTTTGTATATAATCTCAATAGAAAAATCTTCAACTGCAAATATAAGGTAGAATTTTTTTTCACAGCTCTAGGCTGCAGCACTGATTTTTCCAGGTATCAACAGAGAACAGAAACATTGTATGCACTGTTAATTCCAGATTCTGAGAAAACTGTCCCAGGAGCCTGTTGCAACAGCCATGCCATCATCAGTCACGCCCAAACAGCTGACACGGTTGTCGTGCCCAGCAAGAACACCTAAAAGCAAAGTTCAGTAAAACGTTAGCAATGGCAAGTTGTAGAATTAAACTTAGGTCTGCAGAGAAGATATGGGAGGTTACTACTTAGAAGCTAACAAGTTTCTCTGAGTCTGGAGACGGAGTGCCAGGGGTAAGCTGGACACGTAAGTAAAATACAATTCTTTGTGCTACGTGAATTTTTGAGGTGTGTCGTGCTATTCTTTTTGAAAAATTATTTCATAATTATGCTTTCTTATATCTAGGACAACAGTAAACATTATCACTTTACATAAGCTTATGCTACTCCAAATGTTGCCACTGAGCTATGCTATTTTCAAAACAAAATTTTCAGTGAAATAGACCCTTTTCCACAAGAACAACAAAACATAAGAATGAAGTTGCCTTATGTCACCACTTCTAGAAATACCAACATGATTTATTTACTTTATTCGGTAAACCACCAAACACTGGAATGTTTTGGTTATAGCTTTCTGAAGCCATCAAACTCATCTAGCTTTAGTTTCATTTGCTTTTTTTTTTAAGCATATTTTATTGATAAGCTATTACAGTTGTCCCAGTTTACCTCTTTACCTCCCACCTCCCTCCACCTGGTACCCACCTCCCTTTCCTCCAGCAATCTTCCCCTCTTAGTTCCGGTCGGGCATGGGTCGGGCATGTAAGTTCTGTAGCTTCTCCATTTCCTATACTACTCTTAACCTCCCCCCGTCTATTCTGTACCTGCCATTTATGCTTCTTATTCCTTGTACCTTTCCCCCCATTCTTCTCTTTCCCTTCCTCCTCCCCATTGATATCCCACCAAAAGATCTCCGTATCTATGATTCTGTTCCTGTTCTGGTTGTTTGCTTAGCTTGTTTTTTAGATTCAGTTGTGAACTTATTGGCATTATAATATTCATAGTTTTGTTAACAGAAAACTATGGTAACAGAGGAGAAATGACAGCAATTAAATAACACCCCCAGCTTCCCTAGTACTACAGGGTACAAGTCACCAGATTGAAAGGCCCACTGAATACACAGTGAATGAAAATGGGTCCATTCTGAGACATATCAAAACTGGCAGAAAGGTTGAAGATTAACTAGTGAGAAGTACATCAAAACTAAGAATAAGCCAAAAAGTTAATTTAACCCTAGAGAACATTAAAAAGATGCATAGCAAAAGAAGTCAGAGTATATAACTCATGGCTCAGCACTAAGTACTGTGTAAAAAAAGTCACAATTATGTAAACTCTGGTATCTAAACAAAATTCACAAAATGGGAAAAATTGGAAGACAGGAAGGATGTGGCTGGGCGGAATGTGGTAGGGAGGGGGAATGATAGAGCCAAACCCTCAACAGTTAATGCCTAAAAGTTAAGCCACTTTTGGAAGCAGAAAACATGCTGTCAGGACTACTGTGTTTTGGTAACATGCCATGTAGAAATTTTTGATTCCTTACATATAACTTTAACTCTAAAAAAAGTTAAATCACCCTACGTAATTTGCGACAGTCCCCAGTGACTTGATGTGTGTACTAATACTTTGGAAGCTGCAGGACAGAAACTCAGAGTGTGGGGCTAAGGGGGACAGCGGTTCTGTCCTGTCCCAGACAAGATCTGTTCCAGGAGGAAGATTGTCTACAGCACTTAGAATGTTTCCTGTCAAGGTTATAAGAAAACTAATTTTGAAAAGACCACACTGAATTATATTCAGTTCTTTTTTATATCAAAACTTATTAAACAAAAAAAATGCACATTTACTTGCATGCTCGCTCTCTCACATACATACCCTCCCCCCATGCCTTTCTCCAACCTCTTCTTTCTTCAGGGTGCGCGCTCGCGCGCGCGCGCTCTCTCTCTCTCTCTCTCTCTCTCTCTCTCTCTCTCTCTCTCGCATATCTTTCTCCCTCTTCTTCCCTCAAGGTGTGCCCCTTTGCTCTCTTTCTCCTAAGCTCCAAAGGCCTTTCTGTTGCCTCTGTAACATTTCCTGAGCCCACGTAGCCCAGCTGGCTCACTTTTTCTGCCTCTGACTTCCTGAATAAACTTTCACTTGTATTTGAAAAAAAAGAAGATATGACAGAACTAGATGTTAACTGTTCAGAAAACAGAAATGTAACTAGGGTGTATGAACTGTAAACTCAAAGGGCAACAGTGACCATGCCCAAGAACCACTGGGCTGCCATTCCCCACATCTGGGTGTCCAGGAGCCTCAAACAACAGATGGGAACCTCTTCGTGTTCCCAGACAAAACCAACACATAATGTGGACTTAGGAACTAACCTGCACGATCTCCTTTTAGCGTGTCCCACACATTACAATTAAAGTCATCATAGCCAGCTAGCAGGAGGCGCCCACTTTTTGAGAAGGCTACAGAGGTGATCCCACAGATGATGTTGTCATGAGAATACATTAACAACTCTTGGTCTGCACGTAGGTCGAAGAGACGGCAAGTGGCATCATCAGAGCCAGTGGCAAAGGCATATCCGCTTGGAAAAAACTAGAAAGGAAAGCAACAAGCATTTATTCCATAGACATGTACAGAAAATCATGTGAGACAGTGTAATAATACACCAGAGAAAACAGACCGAGATTCAAATTCCAGCTTGGCTTTTGACCCGGTGGCTGCTGTCGGGCACTGAGGTCTCTCACACACTTTGGGCCTTACTTCCAGTTTCAGAGTGTTGGTTGGGATTGAATGAAATAACTTATGCCAAGTACATAGCCCATTGGTTAGCACAGAGCTAGTATTCAGTAAGTATTGGCTCTGGTCCTCCACGTGTCTTACTGAAATACTTAAATATAAATATTACTATTGATGGAATTCAAATTCCATAAATATGTGGGTTCTTAAATGTTTCAAAATCCCATTATGAGAAATAAATAGGAAAGATTTTATGAAAAAGGACATGAATCATTCCAGCTAGGCTAGGTTATAATGTTAAGCTAGTAGTTAACAAAACCATGCATTATTAGTTTATGCATCCCTTTTCACAGATACTGGTGCTACTCAATGTTGACTCTTTTATAAAGAGGAGACAACTTTTTGTCATATATTTAATGGCTGTCTGCATTACTTTTGTGAAATAATTGTTCATATCCTTTGCTTAGTTTTTACTGTGTTGTTAGTACTTCATTTGTTGATTTCTTGGAGTGAAATAAAGAATATAAATTTGTTTCAATTATTTTATAGTTTATCATTTGCCTTCTAATATTGTTTACTTTTTTAAAAACATAATTTTTAATTTTTATATAGTCAAATTTGGTTACCTTTCCCTTTGAGATTTAATTTTTTATAAACAAAGTCAGTCCTTCCCAGACTGTTATTTGATGTTCAATTATATTTTCTTCTAGTTCCCTCTTTAATAATTTCATTTTTCACATCTTAGTTTTTACCCATCTGGTATTTATTTGATATGCAGCATTCGGTATGGGGATCTAATTTAATTTTCTTAATAGTTAATCAATTGTCATAGCTGTGAAATAATTTTTCTACTCATTTTGTTGCTACATCTATAATTCTCTATACTCTTATATACTCAAAAATGTTAATTTTGAGTTTTCTCTCTGTCCCTTTTTTGGTACCTGTATCACACTTAAAAAAATCATTGTAACTTGACAGTAAATTTTATTATCTGGCATGGCAACACACTTTATTCTGCTTCAAATCAGTCTGTCCTCTCCTTTTTTCCTGCTTGGCTTTCAGATATTTGATGAAGAGGTCTCCTCTCTCCATATTCCTCAGACTCACCTCAAAAAAATTCACTTGCATCTTGATTAAAATTTGTATTAAAAATTAGTTTGAGGGATAAATGATTTTTTTTAAACAGTCACTATTCCTATTCAGAAACATGAATTTTTAAAAAATGTTTACCATTAAAGTTTTATAATTGTCTTCATTTAGATTCTGCACAGTTCTTGCTAAATTTATTCTTTGTCTATTTTATAATTTTTGTTGCTGCTCTCTATAGGATTTTCTTCCATTTTTGTTCTACCTGGCTATTGTCGGTGTAACAAAGTTACTGATTTTATAATACTTTTTATAATCCAAAAAGTACACTGAACTCTTTTTGGGGGTATCTAGATAGCTAAAAATATCACATGCAAATAATGGGGTTTTTTCCCTACTTTTTAAATGCAACTCTTATTAAGTCAGCTTTGGGCCTAAACTATAAAACGCAGAAATCATCACACTATGAAAAAGCAAGACTGCCCTGACTGGTGTGGCTCAGTTGGTTGAGCATCGTCCCATAAAGCAACAGGTCCCCGGTTCAATTCCCAGGCAGGGCACATGTCTGGGTATGGGTCAGGTCCCTGGTTGGGGGCATGCAAGAGGCAACCATTTGATGTTTCTCTCATACATCAATGTTTCTCTTCTTTTCTTTCTCCCTCTCTTCCCCTCTCTCTGAAAATAAATAAATTATTTAAGAAGTAAAAGAAAGGAAAAAGATATGCCCAGGCTAACACTAATCAAAAGAAAACTGGGATATTTGTATTAATATCAAACAAATATTTCAGAGGAAATAACATTACCAGGGATAAGGAGGAATATTTCATTATGACAAAGGAACCAATTCATTAATAATAATTCTAAAGGTTTATAGATTGAAATACATGAAGCAAAAAACCAATAGATTACAAGGAAAATGGACAAATGCACAACTGGAGATTTCAACACCCCCCTTTCAATAATGAATAGAAAAGACGGACAGTAATCAGTAAGGACACAGAAGACCTGAATAACAATTTCAACCATCTTGACCAAGTTGACGTCTATGAAACTCTCCACCCAGTAACAGTGGAATTTTCCCAAGTGCACATAAACACAACACACAAATCTGTGGGGTGTAGCTAGTAGCAATGCTTAGAAAGAAATCCATAACTTTTAAGTTCCAAAATTAGGGGAAACAAAGCTCCAAATCGATGGTGTCACTTTCTACCTTAAGAAACTAGAAAAAGGGGTGGGGGAAGAAAATCGAAAAAGGAAAACAAATGAAACCCAAGGAAGCGGCAGAAAAGAAAAAACAAAGATCAGAGTGAAAATCAATGAAACAGAAGACAAAATGGAGAATATTGCTAAAAACAAAAGATGGTTTTCTGAGAAGATAGATAAAACCGATAACCCTCTAGCCAAACGTGTTAGTCTGCTAGGGCTGCCATAACCAAGAACCACAAATTCAGTGGCTTAAGCAACAGATTTATTGTCATCTCACAGTTCTGGAGGCTGGAAGTCTGAGATCAAGATATCTGAGGGTGGTGAGGGAAGGATCTGTTCGGCCTCTCACCTCGCCTTGTAGATGTCTGTCTTCAACCTGCATCTCCTCACACGGTTTGCCCTCTCTGCCTGCTGTCTGTAAATGTCTCCTTTTTCCGAAGGACACTGGTCATATTGTATTAGGACCCCTAATCCAGTGCATCTCAACTAATCACATGGCATAACCCTATTTTCAAATAAGGTCATATTCTGAGGTATTGGAGGTTAGGACTTTAATCTAAAATTTTGGAAGCATACAATTCAACCCACGACACTGGGAAAAAACTAAGGCAAGTTACCAATATTATGAATAAGCTATCCTACAGATTCAACAGACATCGAATGGGTAAAACGGGCATATTGTGAACAACCTGAACACACCTGTGGACAGCCACCTTATTTGCTCAAGATGGTCTATCCCTCCACATCTGGAAATAGAGCTTATTGTTCATCTGCAAATAAAAACCTAGGTCTATGGAGAAAACCTTTCTGGGTTGTTTTTTGAACCAACCTTACTCTTTGGGAATTCAGCATTATAAAAACATTATTTTTAAAAATTCTCATAGGCAATTTGTTGTGAAGATCATGCTATAGAGTTCGGCACTGTAAATGCACAATAAATTTCCCTTAGAAATGCTAAGCACTTACACTGACAGCATTAATATCTGAGACATGTCCAGAGAAAGACTGTCTGCACATTCCATCTCGAATATCCCATAACTTGGAGGAGGCATCACAAGCACCAGAAACAAAAGTCCTCATGTCAGGACTCAGAGAGAGACTCATCACGTCTCCAGAATGGCCAGTGAATGTGGTGGTCTGCTGGGCAGTTTCGATGTCCCATAGAGCACTGTAATTAGAAATGAATAAAAATGACTCTAATATCTTCTTACATTAGTTCCTTCTACCATCCACAACCCCAAAATCAGTGTTCTTCTGGAATAAACTTACCAATTTGTATCTCCTGAACTCGTAACAATTTGGCTGTCATCTAAGAAACGACAGCAGGACAAGTAGCCTACAGCAGAGAGTAACATTTTAGGTTATCATTGATTAAATAACTCAAAATAGCATATGAAATACTAATATTCTTAAAAATACCGGGGCAACAGTGTTTGTTAGTACAATCTAGCATCCTACTCTCAATTACTTCAACTCTATGCTGTCTGAAATGAAATTTTATTCATGAACTCTTTCTTAGGTATTTACTGTGACACTGACATTACGATGGCCCCTCTGAAAGTTACAGCTTGAGTAAAACACAGTCCCTCCTGCTTACAGGTTAGCTGAGGAGAGACATACTCCTCTCAATATCTATAATCTTTGGCAGATGGGATGAAGTACCTTGCAGAGCGATTAGAAGTATTGTGACAAACTAGAACAACCACCCCAGTGAATGCTTCATGAAAAAGGTGCCATTTGTATGCTCAGAACTGACCAGTATTTCAAAATACAGGAATGGTAGGAAAATACCATTGTAGTGATTTTGTAAAAAGCATGGCCAAATAGTACTGCAAAGAATTCGGAGAGGCAAAATCCCAAGGACTGGCAAAAAATTCCTACTTAACACTGCTAGCCAAAAGCTTTACTGCTGAGTGATGTGTGGTGTGCACTCCAGCAGATAAAGCAACATGCTGTCCCAGTGAAAAATACTTCATAAGTGTTATCTTAATATACACTTTCAGTTACATACTTAAGTATGGATACCAAAATCCCATAATTGTTAAATGGTTGCAGAGAATACAAAAAATATTTGTTTTCTTTTTGTATTTTTCATTATTGTTTGAATTTTCACAATAAATTTATCATCTTTATAGAACTAGTACTATTTTTAGGAAAACTAGGACTACATTCAGTGGCGCTCACCTATGTGACCGGGTAGCTCTCGGCTCACTCTCACATTCCCCTCCCTGGTCTTTAAGTTATATATAGAGCAGATGTTGTCCAGTCCTCCACAGGCCACGAAATTGCCAGAGGGGGCGTAAGCGCAGGTCATCACCCAGGAGGACCTCAAAGGAATAGCATGCATCTGCAGGACAAGCAGAACACACAAGCACTGTTACTAAGTATGACAGTCAGCTTCCTCACCCGTTTACAATGAAGCAAATATTACCAACAATTAAATGCATATAAAAATTGAGGCAAAATAGAGAATGCAATGAATTCAGAAAGGAAACTAAAATACTAATGTACACTGAAAGGCATATTATTTTTTCTCTATTATAAATAACTGCTCTTTTCAGAACTTATTCTTTTAAGAGATAAAGCAAGAACAAGGATATTTCAAGCTATGTAACAATTGGAAATATTAAGTGTAAAATGTTAAAGATAAAAAATGTAATAAAATTCTTTGTTTTTGCAGTAGTGTTCAAAAGACGGATTTCTTCCAACATATCATTAAGTAATATAAGTATCAGAGTCAGTTACAATGGTTCTTCTGTGAAGAGATGGTCCTTCTAATAACAGGGCTCAAATTTACTCTAGACTCAAATTTACTCTGGGCTCAAATTTAAACAATGGGAACACTTTGCAATCTACTCATACCTGTGCCTGGTGCTTTCTTGCCCAACACCAGTCATTTGCAAGTCAGGCAGCAAAACTTAATGTGTATGGGACTAGCAAGGCTAAATGGTCCATACAGAGAATCAACACATCATCTGATTACTACTGTGCTCTCACTTACCTCAAAATAATATTTTTAATACACAATTTGGTTGTTGTAGGAAAATACAATTGAAAGACACATGCTCAATGCCAATTAATATAGAAAAACTGTTAGAATGCAAATCTGTCTTGGCTACCTTTAAATTCTCTACCAGTCTGAAGATACTGTTTACTTCACAAAATGATGCTCTTTAAACTTTAATGAAAAACAATGATAACAGTATACACAGAATCTCAAGGTATTTGACCTGTGAACATTTTCCTGAAGCTTTTCCACTACCACTCAACACCTACATGCCAGAGATTCCTTCCAGGGGACAAACTAGGGTGACCCCACTGGCTTTTCCCAGCAAGAGATCTAAGCAAGTTGTGATCTGCCTCTGATTTACTGTCTCTTCTGAGCTGTCCAGAAACACAAATCAACGCCCAGAGTGGACGAAGAAAAGCTTCACACTAGCATCCTGGCTTACCCACAAATAGAATCAAAATCTCAGGGTCACTGTCACCTTGGGAAATGGGAATTTGTTTAAAAAATCATTTGTATGTAAAACTGATACACACTCTTTTCTAATATTCAAATATAAAATATGAGAGTCTAGTAAAACATATTGAACAATATTTCCGCAGTTGTTCTTGGAAATTAAAAAAAGTGGCTAAGTATTAAATCCAACACTAAGCCTCATTTTAATCTAAATTAAAATGAATGGAATACATTTATCTTAGAAGGAAATTACAATTGGAAGTAATAGAACAAAGGAAAGAACTGATGAACACCTTTTCAAATAATATGTTACTTCAGAGAATCATTAAGAAATTCTACCTTATTTGTTGTATAGCTATCCCAAATAATTAATTTTCCATCTTGAGAAGCACTGACTAGTAGCCTAGAGGAACAAACAAAAATAATTTTTAAATTAGTTATATATCGCATTAATGTAGAACAGTTCCAAAATATATACACAATTTTTCAAATAAAAACTTGATACCAGAAAATAATCTTCCCAACTTTAAAAGAAATTTATTCTTCATGCCAAAATTTTCAACGTAACATAAAATTTAGCAAAATTTAGACACTGTGCTAAAAATGTCTGTGTTATGATTCACCAATGTTATGGTGACAGCAGTCTAGGTTCTTATTCAAGATCCTGGTGGGCACTGGCTGACTGGTGTGTATTTACTGATTTAAATTTATTGACATCAGAGTACATGGAAGCTGAACAACCGTATTTCATTCAACTGAACATGTCCATTGAAAGCCTGTGAAGGTAGTGTTATGGGTACAACACAGAAAATACCACCTACCTTTGAGGCTCCACCATCTATCTGGTAGATAAGATATTTACACGTATTTATAAGAAATTGAGTAAATCAGAGGAGTGGCATGAAATTAATGCCAAAAGAAAGTGCAAGGGGAAAATATAACTGCTATTTGAATTAATCAAGTAATTTCTCAAAAGAGACTACCTTCTTGAAAAATGCAATCTGGAGAGCTAACGATAGATATGCACTCTGATCCTTTGTGAATTTCAGTAATAATTATAGTAATACTCAGTAACTTGTAAATAGCAATATTCAATAATACATGCTTATTTGCTGAAATTTCAATAGAACTGCTTTTGACATAGTAAAAAGCAAAGTATAATACCCAACTGCAAAGAAAAGAAATCTCAAACAATTAACCTGGATAATTTGATAATGGATATTTTTAAGAGATGTATTTATTTTCCATAGTAAATATTTCTAAACTTTTAAAGTGTCATTGAATATTTTTACTGAAAGCAGTTTCATATTAGATGCATTTTCTGCAAACACTTCATAAATGCAGTTTTAACTAGAAATTATTTGTTTTTAAGGACATGTAAATGATGATTCTTAATGACTATAATTTTGCGGACAGTTTGAAAATGGCAGCACAAACCTTGAGTCATATCCCCAATGCATAGCGTAGATCTTAGCGAGGTGCCCCCGCAGTGTGCGTCTGGTTCGCATCTGTATCCGGCCCACCGAGTCCATGTTCGATGTGATCTTTAGAATGAGATATGAATGATGTTATTCTTTTCTTTAGTCATGGCTCAGGAAATGAAGTAGAAACTACTGATAGGCAAGAAATCTTGATACAAAACAACCTTAGAGCAACTGAAGGCAATCTAATATAAATATTGCCACAGGGTAATTATAGGACCAATATGTGGTTCAAGAAAAAGGTATGATTGACTTAAAGTGGTGCCACTTGCACACCTTCCAGTAGGAATAGCTTCTGTAGACTATTAACTAAACCGAACAGACATACCTCCCAACTTCAGTTAAAGAAGCCCAAATAAAAACCTAACAGTAGATGATCCGGGAGTAAAACATTTATAATTTTAACTGTTTATAAGAAAGCCAGTTTTATATTTGTCAAGCATATAACATATTTCCTTAATGAAAATTATTAATGTTAATTAAATTAACGAAAACTTCCTAAGAGTTTATACAATTAAAAAGGCTCAGAGTATATCATAAAGAATCAAGAGGCTACCTTCAAAGAAACATATAAGAACCTACATATTTTCATAGTATTTATTTTCCATAGACTTCTTTTATAACAAGTATGCTTTCAAAGCACTTTTACAGCATCTGACAAATTACAGCATTTTTAGAGATCTCACTTATTCAATGAGACACTAATGAAAAACTGAATGTCATTTGCATCAGTGTGCAGCTGTATCATAAGAATTAGTAAAGTAAACTGAGGGGAAAAAAACTTTACCTGAACAAGCATTGCATCATTACAAGCTTTCCTAGCATCCTGAAATAAAGAAAGAAGATTATAATGCATTTACACATGGAATTCACTAAATATAATTTAAAATAGTATTTTCATTGTAAATATAGGTATGCAAACATACTTTATTGAGATAAAGTTCACATACCACAAAATTAACCATTTTAGTCATCTTTTTAAAAAATACATATTTTATTGATTATGCTATTAGAGTTGTCCCATTTTCCCCCCTTTATTCAGCTCCACCCTGCACAACCCCTCCCCCTGCTTTAGTTCAGTCCCTGGGTCATACTTCTAAGTACTTTGGCTTCCACATTTCCTATACTATTCATAACCTCCCCTTATCTACTTTCTACCTACCATTTATGCTACCTATTTTCTGTACCTTTTCCCCCTTTCTCCCTATCCACTCCCCCACTGATAAACCTCCACATGATCTCTATTTCTCTGATTCTGTTCCTATTCTAGTTGTTTGCTTAGTTTGTTTTTGTTTTTATTTTAGGTGTGGTTGTTAATAACTGTGAGTTTGTTGTCATTTTACTGTTCATATTTTTATCTTCTTTTTCTTAGAGTCCCTTTAACATTTCATACAATAAGGGCTTGGTGATGATGAAATCCTTTAACTTGACCTTATCTGGGAAGCACTTGATCTGCCCTCCCATTCTAAATGATAGCTTTGCTGGACAGAGTAATCTTGGATGCAGGTCCTTGCCTTTCATGGCTTGGAATACTTCTTTCCAGCCCCTTCTTACCTGCAAGGTCTCTTTTGAAAAGTCAGCTGATAGTTTTATGAGTATTCCTTTGTAGGTAACTCTCTGCTTTTTTCTTGATGCTTTTAAGATTCTCTCCTTATCTTTAATCTTGGCTAATGTAATTATGATATGCCTTGGTGTGTTCCTCCTTGGGTCTGACTTCTTTGGGACTCTCTGAGCTTCCTGGACTCCCTGGAAGTCTATTTCCTTTGCCAGATTGGGGAAGTTCTCCTTCATTATTTGTTCAAAGAAGTTTTTGATTTCTTGGTCTTCCTCTTCTCCTTCTGGCACCCCTGTGATTCAGATGTTGGAATGTTTAAAATTGTCCTAGAGGTTCCTAAGCCTCTCCTCATTTTTTTTTAAATTCTTGTTTCTTCATTCTGTTCTGGTTGAATGTTTCTTTTTTCCTTCTGGTCCACACCGTTGATTTGAGACCTGATTTCCTTCCTTTCACTGTTGGTTCCCTGTACATTTTCCTTTATTTTACCTAGCATAGCCTTCATTTTTTCTTCTAATTTGTGACCATATTCAACCAATTCTGTGAGCATCCTGATTACCAGTGTTTTGAACCGCATCTAATAGGTTGGTTATCTCTTCATTGCTTAGTTGTATTTTTTCTGGAGCTTTAGCCTGTTTCTCCATTTGGGCCTTTTTTTTTTTTTTTTGGTCTTGATGCATCTATTTTGTTGTAAGGGGTGGAGACTTAGGTGTTCACCAGGGTGGGACAACCCACGTCACTGTGTTGTGACGCTGTATGTGGGGGAGGGATTCAAGAGGGAACAATGGCGCTTGCTCCGCTCTCTGCCAGATTTCAGTCACTTCCCCTGCTTCCCACAAGCAAATTGGGCCCTTCTGGTGCTGATTCCTGGGCGGGTAGGTTTGTGTACATTCTAGGACCTTGTGGGTCTCTCCAACAAACTCTCCTGTGAGGCTGGGAGTTTCTCCCACTGCCACCTCAACCCCCACAGGTGTTTTTAGTCAGAGGTTTGAGGTTTTATTCCCCCGCACTGGGGCCCTGGGTTGTATGGTCTGCCTTGCTTCCCAGTTGTTTCTTCCAGTTTATCTGCTGGTGAATGTGGGACTGCTCGCTCCACCAGCTGCCGCCTTGCCCACCAGGCACAGCCTGGCCTCAAGTCCTCTCCACTCGGCTGCCCAACTCCGCCCCTCCTACCAGTCTGGATGAATGTTTCTTTAACTCCTTGGTTGTTGGACTTCCATACAGTTCAACTTTCTGTCAGTTCTGGTGTTTTTTTTGTGTTTAAATTTGCTGTTGTCCTTCTTTTGGTTGGGCGAGGAGGCATAGTGTGTCCACCTACACCTCCATCCTGGCTAGAAGTCCTTGAATTCTTTATGATAACAGAAATTTTACTTTGAATTGAGTTTATAACCCATCTGTATCAGTGTACCCCCTGGTGTTGTTGTGAGAGGCTGCGTCTGGCTTCTGTAAATTTTTTTTAAGACTCTTTCAATGCATTTGTCCATTTCATGATGGGTGATATACGAGCACCAAAAATGGCATGACCATGTGCCCCACCCTTCCTATTCACCCAATCTGGTTCCAAGTGACTTTTTACCCCCTGGATAAAAAAAGTCCTCAAAAGGAAACATTTTGCTGATGTGGAAGAGGTGAAATAGAAAATGGCAGAAGAACTAAAAGGCATCAAAATTGAGGAGTTCAGAAACTGTTTTGAGCAGTGGAAAAAACATCTCAATAGGTGTATTGCATCAAATGGTGAGTACCTTGAAGTTGACTGAAGTTTAAACATGTAAAAATAAATATACAATTTTTTATAAATAAGTTGTTTTTTGGGTCCCCCTCATATATCATATTTGTTTATCCATTGATTAATTGATGGACATTTAAGTTATTTCCACTTTTTGGTTTTTATGAATAATAATGTTTCAAACATCACGTACAATTTTTTGTGTGTACTTATGTTTTAAATTCTCTAGGGTATATACCTAGAAGTAGAATTGATGGTTGACATGGTGATTCTTTGTTTAACTTAGAAACTGACAAATTTTTCTTCCTAATAGTGACACAGTTTTATATTCCCAACAGGAATGTACAAGGGTTTGAATTTCCCCACATCCTCACCAACGCTGTTGCTGTCTTCTTCTTGTTTTAATTAGTATTAGCACAGCCATCTTAGTGGAGGTGAAGTTGTATCTAGTGGTTTTAATTTGCATTTCACCAATGATTAGTGATACTGAGCATCTTTTCATGTGGAGTATCTTTACTTGTGCTTATGAGCCATTTGTATATCTTCTTTGGGGAAATGTTTATTTAAGTTCATTGCCTATGTTTTTTTAAATCCTCACCCGAGAATATTTTTTATTATTAATATTAGAGAGAAGGAAGGTAAGTGGGGGGAGGAGAGAAAAACATCAATGTGAGAGAGAAACATAGGTCAGTTGCTTCTCATATGCACCTCAACTACGGATCAAACCTGCAACCTTTCGGTGCACAGGACGATGCTCCACCCCACTATGCCTCCCAGCCAGGGCTCCTTTGCTCATATTTCAGAGGGGTTACTTGTTTACAGCTGAGTTGTAGGAGTTCTAGCATTCGGAATACTAGACCCTTATCAGATGTATGATCTACAAATCTTTTCTCCCATTCTATAGGCTCTCTTTTTCATCTTGATAGTGTCCTCTGACACACAAGTTTTCAATTTATCTATTTCTTTTTGTTGCTTGTGCTTTTAGTGTCATATTAAACCATTACCTCATCCAAGGTCATAAAGATGAACAACTGTGTTTACTTGTAACAATTTTACCCTGTTAGCCATTATATTTGGGCACCACTCTGAGTTAGTGTTGACACATGGTGTGTTGAAGGAGCCCAGGTTCACTCTGCTGTCTGTGGGTGCCCTGTCGTCCCAGCACGACTTCATAGAAAGGTTATTCTTTCCCTATCGAAGGGTCTTGTTACCCTTGTTGAAAAACCATGTCTGTGGCTAATTGATTTTTAATGGACTCTCAACTGTATTTCATTGTGCAAATATATATTGGGTTTATAATTAAAAGATTCTTAAATTGTATCCCCTGATTAAAAACAAAGTTGATTTAATAAGGCCACAGGATTTGCAGTTACATTTGTTACTAAGCTTCAGCAAAAAGCAAGAGTTCTGTTTGTTCTGGAACCTAGAAGTTGAGGTGATAGAAGAAATATTGCTAGTGTACCCAGATCATTTTAGAAATATTTTAAAAAATGTATAACACTCCTATGAAAATGCTTTCCAAGTACACTGGATACAGATGCTATTAGAAATAAAATATTTTAGATCCAATATGAGAAAAAGACATGAAATCTCAGGAAAAACAATTTTTATATAAATAGCCAGTTTATACTAAGTCACATCTATATTTCCATATCAATAGAATTAATTAATAACATATAAACTGGTGTTTATGACTAAACATTATAGGGTAGGCTTTCAGACACCTTAAATTTTTACACAAACTGAAGGGAATTATCAAAAAGGAAGATAATGAAACAGAAATCAATATAAAAAAATAAGAAAAGGCAGGAAAAGAACATATATAATAAGTAACAAAATGTTTTCAACCAAGTTTATTAGTTAATAATAAATTTAGAGGATTTGTATACGTGGGAAAATCGGACATGCCATTAATTCCTCCTTCTAGACTTGAAACAATATTTTCCCCCAAAGGTTAGGGCAGTATCCTCTTTAACTTTGTTTTCCCCCACTGTGCTCAGCATGTTCCTGTGCAAAGACGGTGCACACAGTATCTGTTAAGTAACTGTCCCAGACGGACACCGTGTTCCAGGCCGCCCAGGGAAAAACGCCTGCCTCCACTTGCAGCAAACCCTAGATGGCATGCACAGTCTGTCTGGCTGCCCTTTCAACCTATTTATAAACACTTAGAATAGTTCTATGTCAGGGTGTTATAAGTAGTTACACAAACATACGATTTGATTCTCTCATTCTTAGTCAAATTGTGGGTTGAGAAACCTCATTTGGCAAGGAATGACTTAGCCCACTTTCCTACAATGAAAAGAATTTCCAGAAATGACAGTGATGACCTGAACCGTGTTCCAAAAGTGGTGGACTTGAAGAATAAATTCTAAAAAAAAAAAAAGGTTCCCTAATTTTAAGCTTTATGAAATGAACTATATCATTTAGGTTATCTTCGTAATTCAGTCATTCGGTTAAAAAACGCGTTGAATAGGGTGCGTCAGGTACTGTTCCAGGGACCATGGATGCAGCAGTGGGCAAACCTCAAACCCTGCCTCTCAGAGCTCATGCTGATAATACGACAGCCCTGACTGGTGTGGCTCAGCTTGTGATACTTCAATTTTTTGATGCAATTGTTAATGGGATTGTTTTCTTAATTTCTCTTTTTGATAGTTCTTTATTAGGATATAAGTACACAACAGATTTCTGTATGTGGATTTCTCTATTCTGCAACTTTACTGAATTCATTTATTCTAGCAGTTTTTTGGGGTGAAGGGCTTACAGGAACAACTATAAAGGACACATGGACAATAACAAGGGGGATGGAAATGGGAAGGAGGTGAGGAAGGCTGGGATGGTGGGGAGGGGTTGGGGGGAAAGGCAGAAAACTGTACTTGAACAACAATAAAAATCTAAAGTATTTTTTAAAAAGTGAAATATGTAGGAATAAATTTAACCAAGAAGATGAAAGAACACTTAAAAACTATAAAACATTGATAAAGAAACTGAAAATGTAAATAAATGAAAAGATATTCTATGCTCATGAGCTAGAAGAACGAACATTGTTAAAATGTCCATTATGCCCAAAGCAATCTATAGATTCAATACAATCACTATCAAAACTCCAAAGTCATTTTTCACAGAAACAGAACAATCCTAAAATTTGTATGGAAAACACAAAAGACCCCCCCAAATAGCCATAGAAGTCTTGAGAAACTGAACAAGCTGAAGACATCATGCTCCCTGATTTTAAACTATATTACAAAACTACAGTAATTAAAAGAGTATGGTATTGGCATAAAAACAAACACAGAGATCAATGGAACAGAACAGACAGCCCAGAAAAAAATTCATGCATAATAATCAATTAATTCACAAGAAAGGAGGAAAAAATATACAATGGGGAAAGGGCAGTCTCTTCAACAAATAATGTTGGGCAAACTAGACAGGCACATGCAAAAAAATAAAACTAGATCACTGTCTTACACCAACACAAAAATTAACTCAAAATGGATTGAAGACTTGCATAAGTGGGACTACATCAAACTAAAAAGGTTCTGCACAGCAAAGGAAAGCATCAACAAAATGAAAATGCAACTTGCTAAATGGGAGAAAATATTTGCAAATCATATACATGGTAGGGGGTAATTTCCAAAACATATAAAGAACTCAATACGACTTAACAACAAAGAAATCTGATAAAAAATGGATAGAGAATCTGAACAGACATTTTCAAAAGGAGACTTAAGAAAGGTATGAAAAGGTGTTTAACATCACTAATAATCAGGATAATGCAAATTAAAACCACAATGAGATATCACCTTGTGTGTTAGAGTGACTATTGCTAAAGAGACAACAAATAAAAAGTGTTGGCAAGAATGTAGAGTAAAGGGAACCCTTGTGCACTGCTGCTGAGGTGTACTATGGAACTGATGCAGTCACTTTGGAAAACAGTATGCAGGTTCCTCAAAAAATTAGAATTAGAACTACCATGTGATTTAGCAATTCCACTTCTGAATAATAGTATTTGTCTGAAAAAAAAAACACCAAAGTACTACCTTGAGAAGATACAGACATCCCATGTTCATTTCCACATTATTTGCAATAGCCAAAATATGGGGACAACCTAAGTGCCCATCAACAGATGAATGGATCAAGTACAGGTGGTACATATAGGCAACAGAATATTACTCTGCCATAAAACCAAACAACATCTTGCCATTTGCAACAACATGAATCGACTTTGAGGGCACTGTGCTAAGTGAAATAAGTCAGATAGAAAAAGACAAATACCATATGATCTTACTTATTGGTAGAATCTACAGAAAAAGGGAAAAAAGCAAACTCTTAAGTACAGAGAATGAATTTTCTAACAATGAGATGGGCATGTGACCATGTGCTTGGCCAACAGGTAGCTCCTGCTCACCATCTGGAGCAAGTCACAAAAACTACAGATGGTGGAGAATCCTTTCTGGTAGTGGCAGCAGCATCTAATTCAGGGATTAGCCCATGAAGCCTTCTCTGTTCATCCCAGGCAAAATAAGTTCCTCCTTTGTTTTGTCAGCTTTGCTCAGACACCTACGGTTTGATCAACTCTGAGTTCTTATTCACATCTAACACATCAGCTTCTTTGAATTCCTGGCAACAAGACCAATTATGATTCCAACCCACTCAGAATCAACACTTTTCCAGTGAGTGTTTTTTGCCATTCCTTGTTCATCCTGCTCTTTTCCCTCTTTTCTTGTAACATCTTTGTGGAGAGGCTGCACTTGTTCCTTTTTTCTTACTCTTCACTTTTAAAGTAGATGAGTTCTGAAATACCTACTGCAAAAAGCTCATGTTGGAAAGGGCCACTGCCGGATTTCAAGCTATCAAGAGTTTCTCCCTGCTTCGTGCCAAAGTCCTTCATTTATATTTGTAAATTGTTTTACCCTTCCTTTCTCCCTGTGAAAAGAAGTTAGCCACCCTGATCTACACATAATTAGTCTCTTTCCTACACCCTGTCAACGAGAGGCTTCCTAAAAGAAGGAATGTTTATATCCTTTCTTCCCCCACCCCCCCCCCCACCCTCTGCCTACCTTGATATTCCCCAGTCCAGGGAAGCATCCATTTCCATTGTTCCAAAGGATTATTGGAGTTATTACTGGAGTTCCTGAGGGAGCACTTCCTCCTCTGTGTGAGACTTACAGCTGCAGAAGTCCCTCTCGGAGCCCTCCCACCCCCTGAGGCACTTCTGCATCTGACAACTCTACCCCATTCTACTAAGAAGCTCTAAGTGTCTTTTAGTTGTATTAAAGATGGACCTTGTATTTGTTTCTCACGGTTCCCTGCTTTGAGTTGATTTCTAAGAGTAAAATCAGATAGACATGTCTTTATTATGCCACTAATAATTTTAATGTTTTTTCTGCAATCTAATGTTTTAGAGATGAATAATTTTTAGTATATTACAATGTGGTAATCTGCCTCCTATTGCACCAAATATCAAACTATGATTCCAAGTCTGTGACTGAGAATTATGTTTGTCTGTCAGCGAGGATTACATATATAACATTAACTTCTTCTGGACACACAGGATATTACTCCACATATGTATTTTTCAGGAATGACATTTGGAGAGATCTTTAGAAGCATGATAAATGCAAATTGACCATTTCTAGTCTTATAAACTATTTAAAATAAGTAGACTGATAACCTATTGAACAAATTTGGTTCATTACTGGTACTAAATAAAAGTGTTAAAAATTTTTCTGAAAAAAATGAAAAAGAATGCTCTTACCTGAATCTGATTTCGTAGTTGTTCGGCTTCCTGCCTCAGCTGTTCCAGTTCACTCATTTTTTAAATTTGTTTACTTCAAAATTAACAACACAAAGCAACTATAAAAAACAGAGAGACACTAATTCAGTTCTCCATTTACATATTAATTTGCTTGAAAAATATTGACATATAGCTTCTTTTCAGTCCTTCAAAAACTCCAATGAGACGGTTAATTATTACTAAAACGGAAGATTGCTTAGTAAATATAGATCTTGATTCTTTTTTTTTAAACAAAGATAACTTTTTTTTGTAGATTTTATTTATTTATTTTTAGAGAGGGAAGGGAGGGAGAAAGAGAGAGAGAGAGAAAGAGAGAGAGAGGGAGGGGGAGAGAGAGAGAGAGAAACATCAATGTGTGGTTGCTGGGGGTTATGGCCTGCAACCCAGGAATGTACCCTGGCTGGGAATCGAACCTGCAACACTTTGGTTCTCAGCCCGCGCTCAATCCACTGAGCTACGCCAGCCAGGGCAGATCTTGATTCTTTATAAAGGATTTTATGGTGGAATGTGATCAGAGGATGGAAGAGAAATCTTGAGTCGTGGTTTTCAAGACTGAATCCTAGAGAATTAGTACAAGAATGGAGTCCAGCGAGAAGTACTTCACAAAAGGGCACCAGCAGACATCCCCACTTAGATGTCTAACAGGCACTTCCATCTTAATACTTCAGAACAGACCCCTCCCCACCTCACTCAGGTCTTCCTTATCACAGTAAATGGTAATTCCATCCTTCCAATTGTTTAGGCCAAAAACCTGGGAGTCATGCTTAACTTCTGTTTCCTTCATACCCTACATGTACACCATCGACAAAGCATGTCAGTTCATCCTTCAAAAAAGTTCCCTGGATTTGACCAACTCTGATTATGTCCACTTTGACCACCTTGATTCAAGCCACCATTCTCTCTCTCCTAGTTTCCCTTCAATTGCTTTTGACCACTCCCCTGTCTATTCTAAATATAGTAACTAGTGATCATTTTAAAAATGCATTTTATTTTTAGAGAGAGAGGAAGGGAGGGAGAAAGAGAAGGAGAGAAACATCTACCCATTGTCTCTTGCACACACCTTGCCCAGGGATCAGGCCTGCAACCCAGGCACATGCCCTGACCAGGATTCAAACCCATGACCTTTTGCTTCCCAGGAAGACACTCAACCAACTGATCCACAGCAGTCAGGGCTAGTGACCCTTTTAAAATACAAGTCCCTCTTCTGCTTTAAATCTGACAATGGTTTTTCACTCCACTCTGAGAAGAGCCTTATTCCTTATCTTGAGTCACAGAGCCCTCCTCAACCATTGTACACAGCCCTCTGACCTGCTCATCTACCCCTCTCTCTCTCCCTCTCTCCCTCTCCCTCTCTCCCTCTCTCTCTCTCTCTCTCTCTCTCTCTCTCTCTCTCTCTCTCTCTCTCTCTCTCTCTCTCTCTCTCACTCTCATCCTCCACACCAAAGCTTTCTTGATGTTCCCTGAACACACTAAGTAGGCTTCAGCATCAATGTCCTTACACTTGCTCTTCCCTTCCCTGAAATGCTTTTAGCCCCACCCCCAATGTCTTCATTGCTTGCTCCCTTACCTCTGCTTCAAAAGCACCTCTCACAGGGACCTTCGCTGGTAGCACTCATGCTCCCATCTAGCCCCCTTTCCCTGTCTCCAAATGGTCACTGTGAGACTCAGCACCATCTAGATATGTTTCCTCCTAGTAGGATATAAGCTCCTTAATACAGGAACTTTGTTTGCTTTATTCTTTGCTATATCCCTAGCACCAGGACACTTTCTTCTCTGGTAAATAAGCTAATTTGAAATAGCTTAAGAAATAAAGGGGAAACTGTTCTGAAGATTTAGGATGAATCACAGAACCAAAAGGCATGAATATAACTGCCTCAGGAAGAGACCAGAGCCTGAAAACTACTAGTATTCTTTCTCTAACTGCCCTGTTTTTCTCTTCATTATTTTTGTTTTTCCTCTTTCTACAGAATAACTTTCTCTGCTTCCCTGAGAAGGTTTATATCCCCTCAGCTCCTGATTAGAGCCCAAAATGACTACCCCAATGCCAGATTCCCATCAGAATTTTTTTCAGACACCCATCCTCCATTCACTTCAACTCTGAAGTGGTACTGAAGTTGCTGACTAAAACAATTTTAAACGAATAATTTAACAGGAATCAGTTTGATATAAGCTCTTTCAATTACTGTAATGTTTTAACTAAGTTCTTTTTCAACAGGAGTATTTGATTCATTTAACCCGTTTTAGAAAACTGTCACAGTGAAAGCATTATAAGTTGAGCAGAAAGCAGCATATCAGTTATCTTTTAGAAGTTCAGCTGTACCAGTTACAAATATCAAAAAATACCAATGAGCCACTGTATCCCAGCCAATTTATTAAACAAAATGGAAAAAAACACAGTTGCATAATTCAAACTGCCTTCTTCCTCCATTTCTTCAAATACCCACAGAATTTTTATTAAAGGAAGGCATTATGTAGCCTGCACAATTATACTGCTGTGTTAGTGAATAGCTATTTTAATCTATATGAGACAAGGAAATACAAATATCTTAGCTACTAACAATTTTCATTCTGATTATGACAGCATATAAAATGGAAAAATACTTTAAATTGCACTCACAATTTAAGCATAAACTACTTTTACTTACTAAGTCTATTCATCAGAAAAGTGAATTTCAAGTTTGTTACTATAATCATATCTGTAATATTCTACTCTTCTCTTTGAAATTCTGATCTATAATTCCCATACTTTGTAAAATTCAAAACACCCTAAACCTATAAGGAATTGGGCCAGGTGTTTAAAGCGCTCATGATCATTCTTCCTAAGGAATTTAAACACACACTTGCCTACCCATCCCAAGTATTCCTTATACAGATATTCCCAGGTGGCTTTCTTTCTCAAGAACTCAGCAAAAAATTAGAGCTGAATGGGTGAATGGATAAGAGAGAAAAACAGAAGTTAGAGATGCTGAAACTGTAACACAGGCATTACGTTTTGGTTTTTTATTTTGCTACCAAATTTCTCATTACATTGAACATCTTTTTTTTTAAGATTTTATTTCTTTTTAGAGAGAGGGGAGGGGAGGGAGAAAGAGAGGGAGAGAAACATTAATGTGTGGTTGCCTCTCGTGGGCCTCCTCCTGGAGATCTGGCCTGCAACCCAGGCACGTGCTCTGATTGGGAATCGAACCAGTGACCCTTTGGTTCACAGCCCACGCTCAATCCACTGAGTTACACCAGCCAGGGCCTACGTTGAACATCTTTAAGTGCTCCAAAAGTGAACCAATTCTGCCTCTTGTAAAGTGAAGGCGGTCTGTTAGTCTTGTGTCAGGAAACAAATAAGGTGCTGCTCTCAGCGTCAGGTTTGTTTCACTGCACCTCACTGTTGTTTTCTGGCATAGTTCATTCTTTCACCAAACATTGGCTGAATGCCTACTATGTGCCCAAGAATTGGGGCAACATGTGAATAAGATGTAGTCCCAGCTCGCCAGGGCTTTGCAGTCTAAGAAAAAAAACAGACACAGGTCCATATCCATTACCCTAAGCCCTAGGGCCAGATGCATTTCAGAATTTGGAAGTTTTTAGATTTTATTTTTTAATTAATTTTCAATTATTGATTTGAGGAAGAAAGAAACATAGATATTTGTTGTTCCACTTATTTATGCATTCATTGGATGACACTTGTATGGGCACTGACTGGGGATCAAACCCACAACCTCGGCATGTTGAGACAATGCTCTAACCAACTGAGCTACCTGGCCAGGGATGAAGTTTTCAGATTTAAAAAAAAATGTGTTCACCAAATATCCCATAACACCCCAAATGGACCCTGGGGAAGCACCTCACAAAATCAAGAAGGAGAACTACAGCAAAATGTAAGCACGTTCACAACCCAATGGGAAAAAACAGACTAGCAAGTTCCATGCTAGCTCAGCTCAGGTTGTGGCACCAAACAAGTTCAAATTACATCAGGTTTTGCCAGTAAATGATTTATTTTAAAAAATGCAGTTTTCAATGCATTTTGGATATCCAAACTGTGGAGAAGAGGTTGTTAACCTGTAATACATAAAAGGAGGATTACTGGTATAAAAGCATAATGACCCAGAACTTAAAAGATACCAAGTAGCAGTTGCCAAGCAAGAGATGACATTTATTGAACACTTATTATTATGTGCCATGCACGATTCAAAATTTCTCATAGTAACTCATTTAACAATCTCAAACAACCTCAGAAAGTAGGGGCTAATACCTTCCTCATTCAACAGATGAGGAAACTATGTTAGGAAGGTTATGGACCTCACCCAAGTTCACACAACCTAACAGAGGTGGAATGTGACTATAATCACTGTGTGATTCCAGAAATTATTTAACCTCTCTAAGTCTGGATTCTGTCATCTGTACAGCAGAGACCAATCTACCCCAGGAGATTGTTTTATGGATTAAATAATACACATTTACAAAATGTCCTTAGAGACCTGGCTAGTGTGGCTCAGTGGATTGGGCAACAGCCTGCAAACCGAATGGTTGCCAGTTGAATTCCCAGTTAGAGCACGTGCCTGGGTTAAGGGCCAGGTCTCTGGATGGGGGAGAGGGTGTGCAAGAGACAACCAACCAATGTTTCTCTCCCTCTCTTTCTCTCTCTCTTCCCCTCTCTCAAATAAATAATCTTACAAAAATAAATAAATAAAATAAAGGAGGGCCCAGAACCATCCCATGCAATCAGTCCACTCTTTAAAATGTCGTTGGAATACTATATTAGAGCTCATTTAGCCCAGAATGGGAATCTATGAAGAAGCTATAACCATAAACACTCCTCAAGCTGATATCTATATCTATGATGGATCAGTAAATATAATACAATCATACTTTAAATACAAAAGGAAAATAAATGATTACCAGAAAGAATTTTCCTCACAGCCTCAGCATCCCAGTTCTTTTGTTTTCTGGGAGAAGTATGAACCATCATCCCTAGCCAATATAGACTCCTTCTTATAGACCAAGATCTCTCATGGGGCTGGGAGAGGGAGAAAGACTCCAAGAGGGGAGAGGATAGGAGAAAAAATATCCAGTCCTTTGAAGGGCTTCCTCAAACTCCACCCACCTCCTGAAGACACCTGACCCAACCCAACAATACTTTGCCCATTCCCACTCCAATGTCTGCAGTGAGGCACTATTACTAATGTTACACCCTTCAGGACTGTAAGGGAAGAAACAGTGATAACCACTAATGTAACCAAATAGCTAATCAGTGGTTCTCAGAGGTTAGCCACAAGAATCATCAGCATCACTTAGGAAATTTTTTGGTTAGAAATTCAAATTTTCAGGCCCTTTCCCAGGTCTAAAGAATAAGAAACTCTGGGGTTGGAGCCCAGCAATCTGGGTTTAGCCAACACTTCAGGTAATTCTGCTGATGCCTCTTGGAGCTCGAGAACCGAAGGTCTAAACTGTGGTTTACACAAGGACACAAATCTGAAGCCATGTGATTAGAGGAAAGTTCAAGAATGTGTTGATATATTAAAAAGTTCCTTTAAATGCTAAATGTCATTTACATTATCCTCCTGGTCAAACAAAACATCTAAGTACTTAAAAAAATAAAGTATTAGATGGAAATCATAGTTATAGAAAAAATCATTCTCATACTTACTGGTTTTATATTTTGCTAAATTATTTACCATTTCTGAATTGTGGGGGGAAAATGTTTCTGAAGTATGGCTTCAGAATGCAAAAAGAAGCAATAGAGAAAAAAAAAACATAGAAGGTCCCATATATAAATTTCCTGTATCTCAACACTCACAACTTAAAATGTTTTTACACAGAGATCACAAACAACTCTTTGGTATATTTCAGGTGTTATCACCCTTTTCTTCAAGGGAAACAATACATCTGGAAAAACCTTGATTTTTTTTGGCAGCCATTATCACCTTCAAAATAATCTATTTGTCTTTGGTTCTGCTTTACTCTTTAAGAAATATGAGGACTCTAAAGTCTATGGTCCTCATATTTTTTGGGTAGTAAGGACATTTACTACCCAAGGAAAGGACAGCTTAGGAACCAAGATATATTCTGTCTTGAAATATCCATGCTGCTTGAAAAGATAACTTGAAAAAACAATTTATTTTACTTTAAGACTTAAATGCATTAAAATTCATTAAAGTAGTAAAGTATATGAGAAAAACCCACTAAGAAAATAATGTTTTATGTATCTTTGGAATTAACTAAAACTACAACTTGGATTCTGAACTGCCAAAAGTCATTTTTATATATTTTTTCTTTTTAAAATAACTTATGGTTAATTTTTTAATAAGACAGAATATGATAAGCCTACATATAGTAATAAATCCATCAATAAGAAAACACGGTCTTTATCTAAATATCGCAAACCCTTCTGGGGTGAATACTTTGGATACTAATAAGGGGTTTTCCCATTGACCAAGACATGTACTTGTTGTGGAAATCTAAACTGAGAGAGTACATTCACAGTCCAATGAAATGTCATGAATAAAAATAAAAAATTAACAGGAATTCATGGAATTGAAAGCAAATGGATTCTGTTGTTTCATTACTATACACAGTCACACTTGTGTGTTATAAATGAAATGTGTGTGGCATCTGCAATGCTTTAGACTACCTGCCATTTATAAAAGCTAAGTGCTTAAGCAAGTTTAATTTTTAAAATTAAAATTAAAAAATTATCTTTTAAATCAAGAAAAGGGAAAAAAGAGGAAGAAGTCTTTGAAGCAAAGCTAACAAAGACTAGAAGTACATTAATATCAGGTTCTACATGAAAATCTAATGCAGAGTGCATGTTTTAAATATAGAATGGATATGTTCTATGCTTTCAGTGAATCATTTTAAAACTCCTACATATACAGGGTGGGCAAAAGTAGGTTTATAGCTGTGAGTATGTGAAACACAGAGTTTATTATTTATTTGTATCATATAAACCTACTTTTGCTTACCCCTATATAGATAGAGAGATACACTGGAAGCTTTAAATGAGTAGGTCTAGTATTGTCCAGTCAACATTTTGGGAAATCTTTCAAAAAGATTTTTCTTCCTGAATCGTTCCTATTATTTTTGTCTATAGTCCTAAAGTACCTTAAAAGAATAAGCAATTCCAAAACTAGATAAAGATACAACAAAGAAAGAAAACTACAGGCCAGTATCTCTGATGAACATACAAGATAAAATCCTCAACAAAATGTTGGTAATCTGGATCCACCAATACATTAAAAAAGATCATACACCATGATCAAGTGGGCTTCATCCCAGGGATGCAAGGATGGCACAATATTTACAAATCAATAAACATAATATGCCACATAAACAAAAGGAAAGACAAAAATCACATAATCATAGCAGTAGATACTGAAAAAGCATATGATAAAGTCCAGCACCCATTTATGATAAAAACACTTGGCAGAGTGAGAATGGAGGGAGCATTCCTCAACATAATAAAGGCCATATATGAGAAACTTACAGCCAATATCATACTCAACCAGCAAAAACTAAAAGCTTTCCCTTTAAGATCAGGAATAAGACAAGGGTGTCTACCTTCACCACTCTTATTCAGCATAGTACTGGAAGTTCTAGCCACAGTTATCAGGCAAGAAAAAGAAATAAAAGGCATCCAAATTGGAAAGAAGGAAGTAAAACTGCCATTGTTCACAGATGACATGATAGTGTACATAGAAAACCCTATAGTCTCCAACAAAAAACTATTTGGACTAATAAGTGAATATGGCAAAGTAGTGGGATATAAAGACAATATTCAGAAATTTAGGGTATTTTGGACACCAAGAATGAACTATTAGAAAGAGAAACTAGGAAACAAATCCCATTACTATAGCAACAGGGAAAACAAAGTACCCGGGAATACATTTAACCAAAGTGGTAAAAGACCTATACTCAGAAAGCTATAAACACTGAAGAAAGAAATTAAGGAAGACACAAGTAAATAGAAGTATTTACTGTGTTCATTGATTGGAAGAATGAACATCATTAAAATGTCCACACTACCCAAAGTAATCTACAGATTCAAAACAATTCCTATTAAAATACCAATGGCATATTTCACAGATCTAAAACAAGCATTTTAAAAATTTATATGGACTCAAAAAAGACCCTAAGGCTGCAGTAATCTTGAGAAAGAAGAACAAAGTAGAACAAATTACCTGATAGCAAACTATATTACAAGCCCATTGTAATCAAAACAACCTGGCCCTGGCATAAGAACAGACACATAGATCAATGGAAGAGAGCTCAGATATAAACCCATGTCTCTATGGTCAATTAATATTTGACAAAGAAGGCATGAGCATACAATAGAATAAAAATAGCCTCTTCAATAAATGTTGCTGGGAGAACTGGATTGGTACATGCAAAGAAATGAAACTAGACCACCAATGTACACTATTCACCAGAATAAATTCATAACAGAGAAAAGACTTAAATATAAGTCATGACGCCGTAAAAGCCCTAGAGGAAAACATAGGCAGTATAATTTCAGATATTCCACACAGCAATATTTTTGCTGATGTATCTCCTAGGGTAAGGGAAATAAAGGAAAAAATAAACAAATGGGAATACACCAAACTAAAAAGCTTCTGCACAACTAAAGAAAACATCAAAATGAAAAGGGAACCAACTGTATGGGAGAATATATTTGCTAATGATACTTCAGACAAGCGTTTGATGTCTAAAATATATAACAAACTCATCCAATTCAACACCAGGAAGACAAACAATAAATAAAAAATGGGCAAAGGACCTGAATAGACACTTCTCCAAGGAGGACATACAGAGGGCCTATATGTGTGAAAAGATACTCAGCATCACTAGTCATCAGAGAGAGGCAAATTAAAACCACAATGAGATATCATTGCACACTGGCCAGAATGGCCATCATTTAAAAAAAAAAAAAAAAAAGAACAGCCATCATTAACAAAACAAAAAAAAAGCAAGTGATGGCAAGGATGTGGAATAAAGAGAACCTTAGAACACCAAATGCAGACTGGTCCAGCCACTGTGGAAAACAGTACAGAATGTCTTCAAATAACTAAAAATGGAACTGCCTTTTGACCCAGTGATTCCACTGCTCAGAATATACCCTAAATCCCAAATCACCAATTCAAAAGAACTTATGTACCCCTATGTTCGTAGCAGTGGTTTTTACAATAGCTAAGTGCTGGAAACAGCCAAAGTGCCCATCAGTAGATGAGTGGATCAAAAAATGATGGTATATTTACACAATGGAATACTATATAGCAGAAAGAAAAGGAATTCTTACCTTTGCAACAGCATGGATGGAACTGGAGAATATTATGCTAAGTGAAATGAGCCAGTTGGTGAAAGACAAATATCATATGATCTTACTTATAAGAGGAACCTAATGAATAAAATAAACCAATGAGAGAAATAGAACCAGAGCGATGGAAACATGGAACAGACTGACAGCGACCTGAGAAAAGGACAGAGGGGGAAAATGATGGAAAGAAAGGAAGGGACTAGTCAAAGAACATGTATGAATAACTCATGGATGTGGACAACAGTGTGGGGACTGACTGTGGAGGTGGGGGGTGGGCTGGGTGAAGGAGGGCAAAGCAGGGGGGGATTGGGACAACTGTAATAGAATAACAATAATCAATTAAAATATACAATAAAATAAAGAAATGAGCACTATCCTGATGTACTGTCAATCCAAATCACCATGTGAACCATTCTTCCACTCAATAAACATATATTTCACGCCTACCCACAACAGGCATAGGAATGGGCCCATTCCAGTAAGAAAAGCAGATAAGTAGTAATAATTATATCAGGATGTAAGTGCTACAATAGAGCATATTTAAAGCATTATGTCACCAAAACCAAATGTTTCATGAGAACAATATACTAAAGATTTCCTTTGAATGTTATTCAATACACTTTGAAACCACTGTGTATGTATCTGCTGAAATCATTGTAGTATGCTTATATTTTTAGCTGCACTACCTCTTAAAGAACCAAGTTTAATAAATTCACTGTCAGCTATGTAAAACAGCAGAGCTTTTACTTAGTCTTAAAACAACATTCTCTAAGTAGATACACCTCTAGTTTTAGGATTTCTAAGACTTTGTGGGCCAAATATTAGGAAAATAAATGATTTTGTAAGTTATAAATCATAACCTTGTCAGCCTATCTTTTCTTATATGACTCTACTCAAGTATTAGCGCCCCTTGGAGTTTTTTTAATAGGACCATATGAGGTTCATTCCATATCACTAAGTCCACATAGTCTTGTATCACTTTAAATTTTGTATTTATTCATTTTAGAAAGAGAAGAAGAGAAAGAGAGGGAGGGAGGGAGAGAGAGAGAGAAACATCAAGCTGTTCCACTTATTTATGCATTCACTGGTTGATTCTTGTATGTGCCCTGACTGGGGATGAGACCTCCAAGTTTGGAGTATCAGGATGATGCTCTAACCAACTAAGTTACCCAACCAGGGCAGTCTTGTATCATTTTAAAATCACATAATTTGTTGTTTTTGTTTAACCAGGGGGGAAAAAAATCCTTAAACTTATCAGACTTGGTTACCTATCACTCTTAGTTACATCTAAAAATTTTTAATGAATTTCACTGCTAAAGAATGAAAATACAAAAACTGGGGATATGAGAATTGCATTTAGTAAGTGTTTGAGTGCCTAATAGACACCATGGTCTAGCTTATTTGCTGACTGGGCTTCACTGGACAAAATGGGACTTGCGCAATTAACATATTCATGGCAAAATAGCTGCAATTCCATGTATTCATCACTTTAAAAAAAGTAAAATATTTAAAGCTCCCAATAATAAGAAGTTACCAATCATATCAGCTTTGTCGATGAGGTATCCAGCCATGTAATATGAAAAATAGAGACATTTATTGAAGAAGATACAAGATACAAGAAACACTGTACATAGGACAGTGATGCCTCAGTCCCCTTCAAAGTAGGCACCTTGGGACTCACACAGTTCTCCCAAACGCCATCAGCTGCCCCATCATATTTTCCTGAATCTCATCAATGGCCTGAAATCTCTTCCCTTTCAAAGGTGATTTTAGTTTTAGGAAAAGTCAGAAGTCGCAGGGCACCAAATCTGGGCTGTAGAGGGGCTGAATCACCTGGATGATTTGATGTTTCACCAAAAAACTGCACGAGACATGATGCATGAGCAGATGTATTGTCATGATGAAGGTGCCAATCACCAGTTGCCCATAGCTGTGACCTTCTGAATCATCCCAATAGTTTCCGTGGAGGAATGTTCAAGCTTAATGCAAAATCTGATGCAAATTCATTGCTCTACTTCCTCAGTCATTTTGAATGTGGTGGCGACACAGTACACATGCTTACTCTACAGCATCTATCACCCCTACTGACAAGTACAGTGAAGTCATCATTGTTCACACATGTGCATTCCAGTCCATTCTCCTTGGCTGCCAGGTTATATTGATGTCATACAAACCATTATTGTTATATTAACAATGGTTTGAGTTTTTCCAGACAGACCTCATAATTAGCACTCGGTGTCTTTCTCCCAGTGCAGATTTCATGCTCTCTAACACAAAGCCATAACACCTAGAAACAAGATAAAACTGGAAGTTTTACTAATTAAAAAGAAAGTCTATGATATTGTTCTGAGATGATGCTACTTCAAGATTACACTTATTTAACAAAATACCATGCAACTGCTCTCTTGGGTTTAGACCAACAGCTAGTGAATAACCTGAATAACTCAGGTTAGCTATTGGGGATTCCACTCCATGCCCAATTCCTTACCCTCACCACTAATGTTCTCAGAATCCATCCGTCAAAGGGAGCTTGAATAGTGTATTCACTTTTTGTTACATTTAGTCACATTTAGCTTTATTCTACTGCTCTGAGTTTCCTACTGGTGTTTTCATCCTGCAACACTCAGCACCACATATACCAGTATCACTCTTCAGCAGCCTTAAGAGAGCACACACTACTCCTTATCCCCTCATACTCTCATTATCACCTCTAACAACTCCACAAAGATGTCCCCTCACTGAAGATCAGTTAGCACATAACCTTGGGTGAAATTTACAGACCAACATTTCTCCTCATTTTTACATCTGAAGGCATGGAGGAGTCTTTGTATGTGTCTTTTAAAATTTGTTTATCTCCCTGCAAAGATTCCATAGTGGCACATAAATAATTAATAAACATAATGAAATTCCTTATTGATAAATTTTCATTGATCAAAGTTAATATATAACCATGAAAACTAATATCCAAGTTTAAAATTTTTTAAGTACCAGCTGTTTTTGCTTTTTATACCACATGACAAGGAGACATTTTTCTAAGAGTTTATCACATGCCCCCCCTACCCACAACAGCTTCTCTAGAGGCCCATTTAATACATAATGAACATAATGGAGAATACTGCTGATGAATTTCAATTTCCATTTAAATACATAATTCCATTTACAGAAGTCTAGAAAGTAAAAAAAAAATTTTTAATTATTTCCTTATAAAAGTTGGTCTGTATAAGCCTTATTAACTATCTTAAATACAATGTATAGTCTATGCCATATGCTAATTAGACAACAAAGCCTTAGTCAGCCTAAGATGCATTACTGGGTTTTAATTTTACATTACCAAATAGTTAGAGCTCAATTTTTGTACTTGGAACAATTCCTGGGTAAAGTTAATTAACTGAGGAACTCATAAAAATTGAAGGGGAAACTTCCAGTCAAGATAGAGGCATAGGTAAACACACTTTACCTCCATATACAACTACAGCAAAAATTATAACTAGACTACAAAACAAGCATCACTCAGAATTGTCAGAAAATCCAGCTGTATGGAAGTCTGACAAACCAAGGATTTAGAGAAGCCACATTCATCCAGATGGGGAGGAGGGCAGAGACACAGAGAGTCACAGAGAGGTGGAGTGGCACAGAGTGGCAGGGGCATGGGCAGCCCCACATTCACATGTAGTGGATAATAATCAGGAGGGACACCCTGGGAGTGAGCAATGCTAGCCCCAGACAAGATCATCCAGCCCAGGGTTCCAGAGCCAGGAAGATAAGTCCCCATACTTCTGGTTATAAAAACCATTGGGGGTTGGGGCAGCGGAAGAAACTTTGGGATTCTCAAGAGATTCTTCTTAAAGGGCTGCAATGAACTTATGACTCATGCAGACCCACCTGCTCTGGGATTCAGCACCAGGGCAACAGCTAGAAGGGCACAAGTGACATATAGGGAGAAAGTGAAGTGCAAATGCTGGGGAGACAGCTTCTTCAGGGGCAATCTCCAGAGGCCAGACAGTGACACTGTCCCCTCTCTGAGCCCTCCCCCTCACAGAGTCACAAAGCAGTGAAATTGGTTGCCCCACCCAGGCAATGAATGACCTAAGGCTCCACACCACACAATTTATAGGTGCCTTTTCTACTATAGGCCACACTCCTAAATCATTTTGAGTCAAAGCAACTCTACCTAATACACAGAAACAAACAGGGAGGCTGCCAAATTGAGGGGACAAAGTAATATGGCCCAAATGAAAGAACAGAACAAAACTCCAGCAAAAGAACTAAGCAAAATGAAGATAAGCAACCTAACAGATGAACAGTTCAAAACACTGGTTATCAGGATGCTCAAAGAAATCATTGGGTACCACAACAGCATAAAAAAGACCCAGGCAGAAATGAAGTTTGCATTAAGTGGAATAAAGAAAAATCTATGGGGAACCAACAGTGGAGGGGATGAAGCTGAGAATCAAATCAACAATTTGAAACCTAAGGGGAAAAAAAGCATTAAATCAGGACAGCAAGAAGAAAAAAGAATTTTAAAACAACAAGATAGAATAAGGAGCCTCTAGGACTTCTCCAAATGTACCAACATCCAAATCATAGGAGTGCTAGAAGGAGAAGAGGAAGAGCAAGAAGTTGAAAACATAATTGAAAAAATAATGAAGGAAAACTTCCCTAATTTGGTGAAGGAAATAGACATGCAAGTCCAGGAAGCACAAAGAGTCCCAAACAAGTTGAACTCAAAGAAGACCACACCAATACACATCATAATTAAAATGCCAAATTTAAAAATAAAGAGTTTCTTAAAAGCAGCAAGAGAAAAGCAGAGAATTACCTCTAAAAGAGTTCCCATAAGACTGTCAGCTGATTTCTCAAAGGATACTTTGCAGGCAAGAACAGACTAGCAAGAATTATTCAAAGTGATGAAAAGCAAGGACCTACAACCTAGTATCTATCCAGCAAAGCTATCATTAAGAATTGAAGGGCAGATAAAGCACTTCCTAGACAAGATAAAACTAAAGGAGTTCATCACCACCAAGTCATTATTACATGAAATGTTAAAGGGAACTGTATAAGAACAAGATCAAACCTATGAACATTAAAATGGCAACAAATTTACAACTATCAACAACTGAATCTAAAAACCAAACTAAGCAAACAAGCAGAACAGGAACAGAATCATAGATATGGAGATCATTTGGAGGATTATCAGCTGAGAGGGGAAGGAGAAGAATGAGAGATAAGGTGCAGGGATTAAGAAGTACAAATTAGTAGGTACAGAATAGAAAGGGGGTTGTTAAGGACAGTATAGGAAATGGAGAAGCCAAAGAACTTATATGCATGGCCCAAAGACATGAACTAAGGGAGGGGATTTCTGGAGGGAATGGGGGCACCAGGAAGAGGCGGGCCAAGGAGGAAAATTGGGACAACTGTAAGAAGATCACTAAAATATATTTTTTTAAGTTGAAGGGAAAAAAATGGAGTCAAGCCATTGCTAAATGTTACCATAACAAAAATATCCAAAATTCCTGGGTAAAAGCCAAGAGATTATTAGCTCTTTGAGCACAGGGACCATTGTTCTCATCTTTGTCCCTCCCAAGGTAGGGTCCTCAGTTTATGGTGCAGATTATAACTAAGTCTTATACCTAAGACTTGTTACAGGTTAGACGATGAAGAAAAACCAGTAAGGCTCCTAAAAACTAGATATTTTTGAATACATAAGAGTGATAGTTAAGGATAGTGATCACCAAATGTTTATGTACTACAAAATTACAAAACTAAATCAACAGGAGAGCAGTATGGTATATCTGTAAAATGAAATATTATGTGCCTATTAAAAATAGAATGTTAGAGCTCTAAGTACTTGCAAACTTGCAAAGATGCCAACACTAATGCTACCCTCCAAACAAATGTTCCCTTTGGGGATTCCAACTGTAAGTACGACATACAAGCATCCAGTGGGAATCTGCCCTTATCCAGCAAAGTATATACTGAGTGTCCTTGGTAATAACTATAGGGCACAGGAACTAAACCTGCTAAAACCAAAACTGGGGTGGGGCAATTTTTAAGCTATATACTGCTTTAAATATAAAATATGGACCTTAAGGGAAAATTTAATATTATTTTAGCAAGTCCACAAGTGTTGAAATCATTTTATGTGATTTCTACTTCAGAACATTAAATAAGATGTAGTTGTCAGCAATCTGAGAAGAAAGGGCACTCCATAATGCACACTGGAAAATGATATTGAGAAACTTATCAAGTACTTTTTTTTGACATGACTTTTGCACCAAAGGAAATTCTTTGGTGCCTGTACCACACACAGGACATTAGCAAAACGTAGTGAGGCAAAATAGTTCAGAATGCTGCCTCAAGTACCCAAAGGTTGGGGTTTGAATGCGCCTTCTCCAGAGGGGTATGCTGACTGACATGTAGAAGAGTCAACAGAGGCCAACTGACATTCTTATGACAGTTGAGAAAAAGATGCCTTTGAACTAAACAAGGGAAATATTTAAAATATTTTCATAGCATCAAGAACAAGTCTACTCAGGACCGATTTTGAATCTTAAATCAATCCATTTGCCTGGAGAAGGAAGGACTTTTACAAGTCATTAGAGTTGTCCATAAATTGGACAAGTTGCCTCATCAGAGAGTGAGCACCCCATCACCAGAAGAGTGCAAACAGGAGCAGGTTGTTCGGGTGGCAAGATGTCTCTGAAGGGCTCAAGCATGAAAAAGAGACTTGGGGAGAGGTGAAGGGCTTGACACTGGGTCACCTGTCACATTCTAATGTGAAATGATAAGTATCTCTGGGTTTTGAAACTAGACAGATGGAGTTTTAGACTCTGGCTTCACTGTTTATTACATGACATTGGCCAGCTTCCTGTCCTGCTCTGTCTGTGGCTCAGTCTCTTCATTTAATCCAGTGGAGATAAGAATATTACCTAACTGATTGATTTGTCATGAGAATTGAAGTTAGTGCGTGGGGGTGAAGTACTCATCACAGTGGCCATTGGAACATGGTCTCAATAAATATTATCATGATTTTTGTTTTTTAAATATATTAATAGAAACAAGTATTTTTGAACAGAAATTATTTAAAATAATCAAAACATTTTACAGTTTAAATAGTTGTATTTTTTCATCTAACTATTGCCTTTTTCCTTTCTTTCTGATTTTATTATGATTAATCTATACGCTAAACTAAAATTAACATTTTTTAATCTTTGTAATTTAAAAGTTAATTATCCAGTTTGTGACCAAGGCTGTTCCATCTTTGTTTCTTCCTACCGACTATTCATCTGCTGCTTGTCAGTATTACCTCCACCAGAGGGCAGACAAAAGAAAGATGAAACTGGGGGGAACAAAGCTGGTATCTTGTTGGCTTCCAGAGCAGCTTTGGCAGTGTCACCAGAAAACTTTAAAGGGCACTAACGTTCTAAGATTCCCTGAGACAGTCCTCTTCGTTTGAAATAGGGTTAGAGAAAACACAGCACAAGAGTTGGCAAGCATCAATTCAGGTAGCTATCCATTTAGTTAAATATCTGAGTTCCCACCACCCCTGCAATCACCACACTGTTGGGACTAAATGGTAATGGGAAAAAATACAATAAAGAGTAAATAAATAAATAAATAAACAAACAGCTGAGTTCCAAACACATGCCAGGCACATTCCAGGCTCTAAGGGTTCAGCAGCAAACAGAACAAACAAAAGTTCCCGTTGTCATGGAGCTTTATTCTATATCTGTCTAGGAGAAAGATAACAAAGCACATAAATAAATGACAATTTCAAGTACAGATAGGTACTGTCCAGGAAAAAAAATACTGCAAGAAATTAGAGGGTGACAAGGAAGGCTACTTTAAAATAACTTAACCTAAGTAAAGACCTGAATGAAATGACTGAGTGAGGTGTGCGGATAATGGGGTGGGGGCAGGGGGGGTGGGCAGGGAAGAGCAGTCCCAGAAGAAGCAACAGCACCTGCCAAGGCCACGAATCAGAGACCAGCCTGGCGTGCTGCTTAATCAACAGCAGACAGGACAGTGAGGCTGGAGGGAAGTGAGCAAAGCAGAAGCCATTAGGGAGGTGAGCAGCGACCCAGCCATGTGATCACGTAGGCCTCCTGACCATAGCAAAAACTTCACATTTTATCTAACAGTATTGGGTTCAGATGACTAAGAGGTATAATCTGATTTGCTTTACATCTTTTGAAGTTCATGCTGGCTGCTGGGAGATAGAGATTGGAAGTTGAAAAACTGGTTAGCTACTACAATAATTCAGGCCAGGAAAGCTGGTGGTTTGACACAGAGGAGGGGCAATGGAGGTGATAAGAAAGAGTCATATTTGGAATAATTTTTAAGTTAGAGTCCATAATACCTGCCATGGAAGAGCAGATATAGGATGAGTAGAACAGGGGGATTAAGGATAACTCAGGATTTTTAGCATGAACGACTGGGTGGGTGGTGGAGACATTTGCTGAGATGGAAAGAGTAAGAAACCACAGCCAGAGAAGCAGGATGAAAACAAGAGTTACTGGTCCCAGAAGCCAAGGGAAAAAAAATGCTTCAATAAGGAGAGAGTTCTATCTGTCACCCGAGTCAAACATGGCCAAGAGATCTAATTTGGCAAGACTGACATTCCTGGTGACTTGAGAAGAATGGTCTCATGGCACACTAAGGATAAAGTTCCTGCTGGCCAGGGGCAGGGGTGGGGGTGGGGGGTTAGGGGGGGCAGGATGGGGCAGGGCAGGGGTGGTGTTCAGAAGAAGATAGGAGATGAGGAGTAGAGGCAGCCTATGTGAAAATTTGGGGGGGACATCTTTAAAGGTTTATTTTTAACTTTTCATTTTTTTAAAATGTCAAACTTAAAGTTTTAAAGTGCTAAAGTGGTACAGTGAACACTCATACCCTCACCTAGAATGACAAATTGTTAACATTTGCCATATTCGCTCTATCTCTCTCACTCTCTCTATACATAATATTATCATGTATCCATTTGAGAGTATATTGAAGATCCTTTGATACTTTATTCCTAAATAACTTACTGAATATCTTTAAAAAAGGGCATTCATATTCAGGACACTTACTTAACATTGATACAACACCATTTATTCATTATGCAGAATATTTATTATGTAGTACATATTCAAATTTTATGTCCCAATAATATTCTTGAGCAACTGGATTTTCCAATCCAAGATCCAATCCAGGATTACATGTTGCATTTCACGGTCAGGACTCTCAAACTTCCTATAATCTGGAACACTTCCTTTGCCTTTCTCTATCTTTCTGCACAGTAACATATTGGAAGAGTACAAACCAGTTACTTTGTAGAACAATCCTCGATTAAGGTTCCTCTATTGTTTCCTTGTGGTTTGATTTTGGTTATGAATTTTAGAAATACTACAGAAAAGTAATGATGTCTCTAGATCAAGCACATCAAAAGAAGCATGTTTATCCCACCACTGCTGACATTAACTTTGATCGGTTGGTTGAGGTGGTGTCTGCTAGATTTCTCCACTGTGAAGTTCTTTTTCCCTATAGTCATTACAGAGATCAATTCTACAGAGATGATTGGAAATAGTATTACTACCATTTTCCCTATCCAACTTTCTCCATTAATAGCATTTGCCTAGTTTTACCACGATGATAGTCACAAACTGTTGACTTCTATTGTTCCTCCTACATTTTTTAACTGGTGATCTATTTAGCAGAGCTTTCCCCTTTTCCTCACTTTATTTACTTATCATGGCTGTTGATTTCTTATTTTATTCAATGGGTTATAATCAATTATTACCTTTAATTCATTTTGATGCTCAAATTTTCCCAGTATGGCCATTCGAGCTAGTCCTATGTGCTTTTCACATGCCTCTGTCAATTTTTTTCAACACTTCTTTGTGTTTTAGGCTCATCTTATCCTCTCCCTGCCCTAGCTCTGGCTGGAACCAGCCATTTCGATCTGAGCACTAGTTGTGATAAATGCTGCTAGGATGTCGTTATTTCTAGCCCCTTTCATTATACAGAACTAGAAAATCTATGTGTACGTACTTATGAATGTATATACATTTTAATCACAAGTTCATATTAATAAATCTAATCCCAATCCAACACCAAGGAGTTCTTCATTGCCTTCTTCCACTTCTTATTTTTATATCCTTTCTCCCTCAGTTAATACCCAAGATTCCCAAATATTAATAAATTTACTCATTTGCCCAATCCTACAATATAGACAAAATAGTTTCGGAATTGCTATGTCTTATCTTTACCACTATAAGTAATAGATTATTATACAGGGTTCAAGATTTTTTTGGAAGTCATTTTTATCTTTAGATTAAAGGTGTATATATAGTCAAAGTCCTATGTTAGAAACATACTTGGATTCATTTTTTTCTTCTGAGAATTGATATTATACATTAAAATACATTTGGTTCATTTGTTGCTGTTTATATTCAGTTTTGGGGGGTTTCCCCACTCGTGTTAATTTCATTTTTGAACATATGAAACACTGACATGTTTCCAAAACTCAAAACTATACAGAAAGGTATAATCAGAGCCATTCCCTCCATTATCCCTTTTTTTAGTTCCTACCCATCCCCTGTAGGTAACTATTGGGTTGGCCAAAAAGTTCATTTAGTTTTTTTCCATACGATGGCTCTAGTAGTGCTTAATTGTCTTTAACTTCATTCAGAACAATTTTGTTAGGTTGTATTGTGACAGCTGTCATAGTGCACATTTTTTTTGAAAATTTATCAAAAACAATTGGATTTTTATGTATCCATTGTAATATTGAAGATGGTAGACAATAAGTCAACATTTTGGTGTATTAAGCTTTATTATTTTAAGAAAGGTAAAAACGCAACTGAGATGCAAAACGAGATTTGTGCAGCGTATGGAGAAAGTGCTGTGACTGATCAAATGTGTCAAAAGTGGTTTGCGAAGTTTCTTGGTATTACTGACATTGTGGCCAAATAATTCTTTGCTGTGAGACTGTCTTATGCATCGGAAGATGGTTAGCAGCACCTCTGGCCTCTACCCATTGGAAGCCAATAGCGGAAGACAGCTGACATACTCAAAATATCCAAATCAATAAAGTTATTGGTGAAAATGAAAAATTTGTCTTTTATTCTATGGAAAAAACATAATGGATCTTTTGGCCAACTCAATAGTTTCTGGTGATCAGTCCTATATTTATTTTCATTCTATCAAAAAAAATTATGCTTTCCACATGTGGAGCAGAGAAATGGGACAGAATACTGGATCAAGAAAGAATTTTATCTAAGATGAGAGATAGCCCTAGCCAGGTGGCCCAGTTGCTTGGAGCATCATCTCATTAACCAAAAGATTTCGGGTTTGATTCCTGGTCAGGGGATATACCTAGGCTGCAGGCTCAATCCCTGGTCTGGGACATACAGGAGGCAACTGATTGATGTTTCTCTCTCACATCGTTTCTCCCCCTTCCCTTTTTCTCTCTCTCAAATCAAATGAAAAATATCCTTGGGTGAGAATTTAAAAAATAGATGGGAGCCATAACAGAATGTTTGCATAATAATGTAAATGATTCCATAGAAACTGAAATTGAAGCTGTAGGAGGGATGGGATAATTACAGGGAGAAATATCTGTCAAAACATCTTCTGGTTTAATTTGAGGGATATCAAAGGGTTACCAAATTCCAAGATAGATTATCATCCTGTTTGTAATCATCCCAATTAGTTATATCTATGGCTCTAAGAACCCATACTGAAACCGGGCTATTATTTTAGAAGGGTAATTAAACTACCACTAGCTACTACTAATGTCAATAAAAAGAAATTTTGCCATAGCAAGAGGGAGGTTTTGAACTCTAAGCTACACATTTAATCAGGAATAAATAAACAGGCAAGAAGGGAATGGCTGGTGTGAGGATCTGTGTAATAACACAGATGAATAGTAATGATCATGCTGGAAAAATAAACCCACATCTCTAACATGTCTTGGAAAAGTTACAAATATGCTAATAATTTATGCTAATAATTGAGGACCATTCCTCATGCCCTGGCTGTAAGTCAGTGTGGCACAGAGAACATGGACTCCAGGGATGGAGAGGCCTAGCCTTGAACCCCAACTGAGTTACTTAACTACATGACCACCAGCACATCTCAGAGGTGGCTTCCTTACCTAGAGAACTGTATAATGCCTCCTTTGCCAAGTCAATGTGAGATATAAATAGAATAATGTATAGCACTGCCCCGACCCAGATGTTCAATAGACAGATGTTCTTATAATGAATGCAGATTAAACTAGTTAGCAAGCTAAAGAAAATAATCACACAGTGAACTTCAAAACATGTCTGAAAGAAATCAGAGAAATCACGCCATCCCAGGCAGTATTTGGTAAGGGCAGAAAAATGTCTAACTTTTACTTGCAATTCTCAATTTTCAAAATGTCCCAGAGACTATTTATAAAGTGTAAAAATATGTACTGACATACTAAAGTGCCAATGACTTAAAAGAAACAGTTCTAGGGAGATGTCAATTAAATGGTACAAAATTCCAGTTGGGAGATGAGTAAGTTCTGGGAACCTTAGGTACAGCATGGTGACTATGGTTAACAATATGCTATTGCACAATTGAGAGTTACTAAGAGAGTATATCTTAAGTGCCCTCAGCACGCCCCCAAGGTAATTATGTGAGGTAATCAATGTGTTAACCTTATTGTGGTAATCATTCTGCAATATATGTGTATCAAATTATCACATTATACATTTTAAATGTAAACAATGTTATGTGTCAATTATACTTCTGTAAAGCTGAAAAATTAATAAAAGAAGCAATTCTTCAGGTTAACAAAGAGAAATGACTCAGAATAACCTCTTAAATAACACCTATGGCTCACAAAAACATAAATCTAAATATATTACAGCCATATGAACCAATTTTATAATTTTACAAATATGCACACACAAGAGTTAACCATGTTCAGAAAACAATATTTTAAAAGTTTCTATTTCAGTTCCAAATTCATCTACAAACCAAAATACAGCAAAGAAATCTTAAAAATGATCTTTAACCAAATACTGAAACACACAATAAACTTTCAGACCTGTGGACAAAAAGAAAAAGGAGTTCTATAATAAATCTAACTGAAGGTAACCTCGCAGAATGATCTGATCAGAAATTCCTGGCTGGGCAGGTCATGACGGGTAGTTATACCTCAGGGCTGTAATTGCCCAAATAAAAGGTCATCTTCATCTTGAGCAAGCCCTGGCCATTGTTTTTGTGCACCTAGGTTAACACACCTTTGAAATGCCTTTTTCAGACCCCCTCAAGAGTGTACACAACCTTGTTAACTATCCTGCAATCCTGCGATCTTCAACTGGTGTGCCCCAAGAATTTTAAAAACGTACAATACCTGACTATTCGATCAAGGGCACTGACCTCTTTTCCCTTAGATTGTTAAATTTTTTAATGACAATAGCCAACGCAACAATAGCTGTCCAGTGTGAATGAATCAAAATTATACCTATTTTTTGTAAGATCAGCACAAATACATATTTTTTGGTGTGCTGCACAATTTTGATCATTATTTTACGTGTGCCATGAGATGAAAAGGCTGAAAGCCTCTGCTGTAATCCAATCATAGTGATGTCCCTGCCTTGCCTTCTTCCGCAGGTTCGTTCAGAGTGTTCCTTAGTTCCCTCCTTAATTCCAAATGTATAAAAGAAACTGCAAAACTGTAATTCTCCAGAAGCATTTGACATCTTGCTTCCCCACATGTAGTCGATCTGGCTCAAATAAACTCATAAAAATTCTCCACAGCTTTGGACATTCTTATGTGACAGAGCCTAACATCAGTAATAACCCCAAAGCCCCACACTGAAGTCTTAAAATGTGCCTGGGCAGAGACTCAAGGCTTGCAACCGTGTGTATACAGACCTTTGTTTTCCTCCTGACTAGAAGTCACTTCGCTTTCATCTTAAATAAGCAGTGTGTGCTCTATCTCTATTCTACAAGATGTACTTAAAGGTCACCATCTCAGTTTACAACACTAAAATGGGCTGACAACATAGAGATCTAATCAACAATTAAATGTCTTAAGAAAACTTCCCAGTAGGGTGCTAATCCACAAGCTGGCTGTTTTGCCAGTGGCGGAGAGGCAGACAGATGCAGCCACATCCTTTACTAAAAGAGAAAAGGAGTAGAGAAAGGGGAAGAGAGATGCAAAATAACAACGCATTGCTTTTATAAACAAATGAACGTCTGCTTTTAGGCTTTTAGAAAGTCAATCTTCCTTTACCAAATAGCAAAAAATATCAAAGTATAAGCCAATCATTTGTATTTTGCAGCAGAAAAAGGATGTGAGGATTAAAGGAAAACATTTTATTATGTACTGATCTTACAAGTGTTTGAAATCCACTAATTTCACCCAACCACTCCCAAAATGCTGGGGAATCATATCGTTTCCAAAGTAAATTTAACACGAAACCACTGGGCTCATTTTTAGTGCTCGGAGAACTTTTCTGAGCTTTCACAGCGCTCTCCACCCAATAACCCTTCTGGGCAATCCCGGATAACCGCTATTTTCAGAACGATCTCTCGCTCTGCCCTAGGAAGGTAGGGTCCCGGGCGTCGAGAGAAACCTGGGGGTCACGAAGCTAGGAATACGGACGGCCCCCTCGCTGGAACAGAGCGCGACTAAGGCACGCCCGTCCTGTCCCTCCCCGGCAGGGTCTACCGCTCAGAGCCCCGGGTCTCTGATTCAGGAGGAAGCCAGCTGGCCCCGAGCCGCTCCCCGGGCCGGCCGGGTTCCGGTGGACGGCCCTGCGACGCCTCACGCCCCCTGCGGGAAGCCGGCGATCCCCTTGCGGGGCGCACAGAGGAGCCACAGCTCGCTCAATTGCTGCCTACCTAGAGTGAGCTCCAACCCGTCGACCTGGCGCTGCCCGAGTCCGGCGCTGCCCGAGTCCGCTGGGCACTCAGCAGCCCCACGCGTGCGGAGCTGGCGTGCAGAGCGCAGAGCACCGCTGAGACCAGCGCCGCGGAGATCCACTGGCCACACCCAGGCCAGCGCCACTCGGCTGCCAACTCCGCCGCGTGAGCGCGGGGGCCGGGGCGGGGACGTGGCTCGAAGCGCGAGGCGCAAGGCACGAGGCGCGCGGAATCGGCGCGAGCGCGCTGCTGGCGCGAGCAACCCCTGGAGCGCGCCCGGGGCCTGGGTGGGGGGCGAAGGGAGGGGACGCAGAGCACAGCTTCTGCTTCCTATTTTTTGTCTCGTTTCCTGCCAGAAGAAGAAAAACATTAATTCCCTGGCAGTTTCGTTTTCTTGTCGGCGTGGCGCCTGGACGCCAGCGCACACTTTTGAGTAGGGCCCAAGTGGTGTGGCGGGTTTCCTTCCTGGTACTGCATAAGCCTCAGTTGGCCCGTGGACAGGACAGGGGGGCTGGCTCAGAAGACCCCAAGGTCTCATTTAGATTTAACATTATGAAATTGTAAATGTAAGAAAGTAAACTGAAGTCCAGAGTCACACAAAATTGCATTGCAGTCCGCGGTCTACCATCGCTATTTGTGCGACTGGACCGTGGTCAGGACCTCGATTTCCTTGTTGAAAAATAGGGGACATGGTATCTGCCTTATACAGGTGCTAAAATATTTAATGAGATAACGTTTACACAGAGCCTTCCTCTAAATAAATGATCAATACTTGGAAGTTATTCTTCACTACTGTCAGGGATGAAAACAGGCCTTCCAGATAACCCTGTCACGTCGCTCTTCTCTGGCTTAAACATCCTAGGCTTCTCAACCGGCTTGATTTTCTCCACATTTTTCTTGGTGTTTGATGTTTAAGATGTCATAAAGTGAATGCATCTACCCAATTTACTTGCTCTGAAGTCAGTACCCGCCGAGGGAACAGTTTTCCTTTCTCCACCCCCATCTTTCTTTTGAGTTAATTTCAGTTTTGACAGACTGTTGCTATAGCATTCCTTCTCTGACGTCAAACAATTTAAAGAAATAGCCCTGGGTAAGGAAAACTGCAGAGGAGTTCTTTGTGGAGTTTCTGTGCTGGAGAAAGATTTGAACGATATCGTAAGTGAACTTGAACCCCTCCGCAGCCCTCCATTCCTTCTTCAGCAGCTTCCCATTATCACCTGGAATAAATCTCTCAGCACCTTAAAAGACATGATGCCATGATAAACACACTCTGATGGCAACTGTGGGAAAAAAATGTGACCATTTTGGAAAGAGCCGTGGGGCTAGAGTGTTGAAATTTCTCACAAATTTTCTTTTTCCCTAAGGTGTGCTTTTTTCCATTAAGAAGAAAGGGGGGAAGTCCCAAATCTTCTACATATCAAAGTGCCAGAAAGGTTGATTGGTATCTGAATGGTTTGGATTTGTAACTGTTTAAGTGTTTTAATGATTAAAATCCTGAGCGTTATTGTTGCCCTTTTTAGGAAGAAGCAGAAGGGAAATTGTTATTTAATGAGTGTCTATTAAGCACCAGGCTCCCAGCTTTCTTGTACCATACTTGACGTAATTCTCACAATGACTTTTCAATGTGTGTTGTATCCCCGTTTTACAGATAAGGAAACTGAGGCTCATCAAGGTTAAGTAATTTATCTAAAGTTACACAGTGGGTGGCAGAGCTTAATGTGGGACCCAAACTGGATTGACTCCAAAGTTCATGTTAGATTCTTTCTGTCTTGTTCTTTTGCACTGATCCTTAACAGATATTGTAGTGTTTTGAGAAGTGGTCAGGTTAGACTGTTAGCTGAAAACTAAGTTGCTGGTATTTAGGAAAATCCAGTGGAAAGTACTGAGATATTCTATTCTAGAAAAGATTAGGGGAAATGTAAATCAAGGGCTTCTAAGCACAAAAACTTGAGAAGATCTAACAAGAAGTTTACTGATCTCTGAAGATTTGAGAATAAAGTACACAAAATGATTACCTTAATCTTCTTGAAAATTTTATGTGGACAGAAAAATGTCTATGATAAAAAAAAGTCCAACTACAGAAAAGGAAAGTTTAAATGTTATCCAAACTAGTCAATTTCATAGAGTATTACTACATTTCTGTTTTGCCACGTCTGCTGCATATTTTTCTGAAAAGAACACTTGTTAAAGAATGAGCCTGTATTTCAAATCTGAAAGCAGAGCTGATGAAAAGAGTTTCATTACCAGGAATAATTTCCTAATAGCACAGTAATGCATCTAAGTGATGCAGCAATTAGTAATTTTTTTTCAAATGATAATGTAATGAATGTAGAAAAAAGGGAGAGAGAGAGAAGGAAGGACATGCTATTAATACTTTTTTGAAGGCTGCTGATTTGTGTAGATGATTGTAGTGACACATCCTGCTTCTAATGATTAAACCCAAGGCTCTTGTGTTTGGTGCCACTGGACGATATTTAGATTTCTAAGTCATTAATTAGACTCATGTTCTCAAATTTCACTCTATTAAGAAAGGATGGTGGCATTCCTGCTAGAGAACCTTTGAAGACAAAATCTCTGCCTGTTTCATCTTTGTACTCCCCATACTGTTTAACAGAATACTTGCACATACTAGGTACTTAGTGAATGAACAAACAAATGAATGAATGGATGCACTTGGTTATTTATCTTACCCAAATAACCTCCAATGCCTAACTCTATCTGTGCCCTACTCAGACTCCTAGAAAGAGGATAGTGATCATTACAGTTGCAATTGCTACTGTAGTGTTTTGTTCTCCTATGATGTAGTTCACAGAAGCTCTCCTCTTGGTCTTATATTAGATAAATCTGAATCCTGTTCTCAGTGAGTTACCCTAAAATCCACAATGCCACAGGTTTGTAACATCTGCTTTTAAATCATACCCTAGAAATACTCTATTTTTTTCCTGAGCCTATTGCTCCGACACAATGCCAAGTGCATTATGAAGAACAGAACTACCAAAGTGTACTACTTCTCTGTACTGCCCTGTTGTATATGTTCCAATTCCAAGGTGAGGTCAAATTATTTACACACATTAGAACTAAAGTAAAGGTTTTCTTTCAACTACAACAAAATAAGTTTAAAAATACTAAACAGAAATTGTCTGATAGGATTTAGAACAGAGTTCCATGAGGATGCGAGAAGCGATTCCTAAGCAGATTCTGTAAGAAATTTGTGAGTTTTTTTTTCAGACAACTTTATCCTGAGCAGTCATGTCTAAAGCCTTCCCTCTTGCTTGTGCATAATGCATTTTGATATTACATCATTTTATAGCTTATATTTTGAGCCCACCTTTGCTGTGTTCTTCTGACACTCCTGATAACAACAAATCAGTGATAGCATCTTTCTTGCATGTTTCTATTCAGGGTCTCTAATTGCAATTTGGGTCTAATTATCTATATGCACATCAGTGACCGTAGAAGAGTGCTGTATTTAACTAATGATGTATGTCATGGGCATGGGAGGAGGAAGTAGAAACACCCAGGCATATATTGGCCGTTGTGGGTCCTGTGATTCAGGTCTCTGGAATCTGTTATTGGGAAGGGACAGGCAAAGTAAAAAGAATACAAAACTGCAATCAAAAGTTCAGATTTAGACCTTTAGCTTTGGTACTAAATATCTGTCTGACCTCGGGAAGGTCACAACCCATCTGAATTTTGTCTTATTCAATATCTAAAATGCGAGTTCTGGATTCTAACAGGATTTGCAAATATCACTAATGCCTCACTTAATGCTATGCCCAGTGTCTAACTTCTTAATCAGTCATGTACTCTTTTCCTTTAAGACTCATCCTGTCCCAAGAATTCTTTTGAACACTACAAACCAGGAAGGCACTCTGATTTTGGTGTTGATAAGTGAATAAATGCATTATGTTAGCTATCTATTGCTATGTAACACACCACCCCCAAATATAGTAGATTAGAATAACAGCATTCATTTCCTTTGCTCATAACAGCCAAGTTCAGCAGGGCTTGGCAGACACACTCTTCTCTGCCCCAGGCAATGTCAGCTAGTTTGACTCAGTTTTCAAAAGGGCTCACTCAGATGGCTGGCAAGTGGCACTGGCTTTTGGTTGAAAGATCAGCCAGGGCTGTGGACAGAGACCTCCATGACTCTTCACACAGACCTTTCCATGGGTTGCTTGAAAGCCCTCATACTATAGTGTCTGGGTCCCAAGAGCAAGTGTTTTAAGGGAACAAGAAGGAAGTGCATTGCATTTTTATGATTTAGCCTCAGGAAGCTCACATCATAGCTTCTACCATACACTGTTGGTCTTGGCAGTCACAAATTCAAAGATAGGGGCACCAATCTCTTGATGGAGGGGTAGCAAGCTTCCAGGAGAGCATGAAGGCTGACATGTTGTTGCAGCCGCGTCGGAAGTACAATCTGTCACAAGCATATTCACTAACCCTGAATTAATCAGTGAATCTATATACTAACTTAAGGTTCTCTTTTTCCATTTCTTCATCCTATTTAGCATTGACTTTGTTTCTTTTTGCTGATGTCCTCTGTCAGATATTTCAAATGGAAAATATCTTGCTTTCCTTCCTAATTTGTTGTTTTTTTTTACTTTGTTTTCATTTTGGAATTTCAGTGTTCATAATTATCATACTGTAAATGTGACTTCATTTTTTTGATGTATGGCTCTGATTTTACTTACTTTTTGATGGCAGAATTTTGTGGTTTTATCAACACAAACACAGTGTGCACACAAGCTGTCTATTCATTTTCTTCTCTGCACAGCCTGGCATTGGGGTTGGTGACTCTGATGGCCAGCTGGGCTACTCTGTGATGGCTTTGCAGTTCTTCGAGGAGACATTGTGAGCAATCTCAGCACAGTGAGATTTGTTGCGCATCAGCAGCACTTCAAGCTCCTTGACAATGTGGACCAGGAACTTCCAAAAGTCACTGGGCAGCATGTGCTTGTTTTCTTGTTGCCGCTGTAACTAGTGTTGAGCATCAAGATCTGACCCTTGAATCTCCACCGCATCCAACTATCAATGCCTCTGGGTTTCTACCAGTTACACTTAATTTTGGCATGGGTCTGAGTAGTACCTGATGAACTTCTTGGTCTTCTTTTTTTTACTATCTTGAGCTTCAAAAGGGGTCTGAGGGTAGCCATGATGTCTTCAAGAAAGAGACAGAGACTGTGAAACAAAGAGTCCTGGAAGAAGGCCTTCCTGCCCAGGGCTCGAACATTGTTGCAGAGTGTCTTCCAATCACCAGCTACTGAGCATGCGGTAAATGGAATGGGTACCTCTGCCAGGTTTGCTTTCCCTCCTGTTTCCAAAGATGGTAGACTGTTGCTAATTACTCACTCTGCAGACATGCTGGAAAGTCAGTTCTATGATTTTAAACACATGTACAGATTTATGTAGCCACCAGTACAATCAGAATACAGAATGGTTCCATAACCCTTTGAAAATGTCCTCCTGCTAGCCTATTATTATTATTGTTGTTATTACCTCACCTCCCTCCCATAACCCCTAGCAATCACTGATCTGTCCTCCATAAATATAGTTTTGTCCCTTTAAGAATATTGTGTGAATGGAATTATAGCATATGGAACCTTTTGAGACTGGCTTCTTTTACTCAGCACAATGCCTTCTTCCATATTGCTTGGTAGTGTTCTATGGCACTGAGGTACCACATTTTGTTATCAATTCACCCGCTCAGGGACTTCGGGGATGTTTTCCATGTGGGGGCCATTATGATAGAGTTTCTATAAACACTGATGTCCAGGATTTTATGTTAATATATATTTTCCTTTCTCTAGGGTAGACAACCATGAATGGATTTTTGGGTCATATGGTCAATGTATATTTAACCTTATAAGAAACTTGTCAAATCATTTTCCAGAGTGGTTGGTCTATTTTTTATTCTTACCAGCAGTGTATGGGAGTTTCAGTTGCTCTGAGTCTTTGTCAGCACTTGATATTGTCAGTATATACACATATTTTCTAGTTTTAACCATGCAAATAGGTATGTAGTAGTATCTCATAATGGTGCTTAATTTCAAATCTTTGTTAGCATCACACATGCATGTTTCTTACCTCCTACCTTTCCCTGCCCTGATCCAGTCCATGCATTTCTGTCAAATTGATTTTCCTAACCCAGAGTACTGATTAGATCCAGTTTTAGCTTTAAAAATACTATAATGGTTTCTAATTTTTTACTGAATTGATTATACCTGCCCTGCCCTGATATGCAAGGTCTTACATAATCTGTCTTCACCCTATCTTTTCCAGATTCATCTTTTACTATTTTACTGTACTTTTCACTCCATCTAACTCTTTTGCTTTTCTGAGAGTAGGTTCTTTGCCTTCTGTGTCAGCACTGTTCTCAAAACAGGCTCCTCTGCCTTCCTTTTGTATCAAAAACCAAGACATGGGAGGGACTGCCCTTGCCCTTCTGTGCCTGGAATGCCTCCATGCAATACCATGCATTCTATTCCAGATGCTCTTCATAGGTTCTGAAAGCACCTTCCTCCACAGGTCAGCAAATCCAAGACCAGGTGGGTATCCAGCTGGGAAATGAGCCTCCTTTGCTTGTAGAGATGGAGAACCTTCCAAGTGATTCTATCAGGCTGCCCTTCCTTGGGGAAGAGAAGGAAGCTAAGATAAAGGGCTAGCTTCTCTTCAGGAACATTGCATTCCACTCAAGCCCCTTTCCCCTTTAACCAGTATCTGAATGCTAGAAGGCAGAGAGTGAATATATAGTAATGATATTATCTTACACCTGTCTGAGAAGTTCTCTGAAAGACTTTTGAAATTTTTGGAGATTTGATTTTAATGATATGGTAATTTTTCAAATAACTTTCCAATAAAGCATGAAGAGCTCTGATAGCTGTCAACAGTATGTCACTTCCCTTCAACAATGAAAGCTGAGAGAGAATAATTGAATAACATTAATAATTTCCTGATGGAAACTAATGCTTTGGTATAATACCAAGCCACTTAGCCTGATCTTCAAACTCTACTGGAAGGAAGGAAGGAAGGAAGGAAGGAAGGAAGGAAGGAAGGAAGGAAGGAAGGAAGGAAGGAAGGAAAGAAAGAAGGAAGGAAGATCAACTACTATACTAAATATTTTTGTTTGTGGTAGAAACACTGTTCTCAGTATCAATAACAACAAACATTAATAAGCCGGTTCTTTAGTACAAACCTCTAAGATTAAAGGAATGATTTTAAACACCTGTGCTTGCTCAAAGAACTATTTAAGAAAAAAAGAAGTTTTGAGTTCAGACATTGTTAGCCATCTTCTCTAAGTAGACCAGGATATTTTAATCATGTTTCCAAAAGCCCACATAAACCCATATAAGAAAGCCAAGTAAAATTGTTAATGATAACAAATTCAGTTTTAGTCAAGTGTGTGATGTAGTCAAGTTATATTCTACATAGCTTACTTCTTGTATAATTATGCCCTTAACTACCATCTCTAAAATATAATATATTATTTTGTATGATCTAGAGGTTTACCATTGCATGACAATTTTGTGCCAAAATCTCACTCCTGGAAGACTCATGTGTTATCACTATATCAAAGGCTATGGATGCATAGTCTTAGCACAGTACCTGCACATACTAGGGATCCATTGTGTTTCTTTTATGAGTGAATGAATGAATGAATGAATGCAGACTTTCAGGAATGGTCACTGGCAAGTTCATTTATCCACTCATTCATTTGTAAGTCTTTAATGAGTTCTTAGGCAAAAAGATCTCTTTTAATTAAAAAAAAATTTATTTTTAAATTATAGCTGAAGTACAATATTATGTTAGTTTAAGGTGCACAACCCAGTGATTAGACTTTTATGTAACTTACAAAGTGATCACACTGATAAATCTATTACCCATATGACACTATATATAGTAATTACAATATTATTGACTATATTTCCTGTGCTGTACTTTACTCCTCTGTAACTACAAATTGTACCTCTAAATCCCTTCACTTTTTTCACCTACCCTCCCAAACCCCTCTCATCTTACAATTGTCAAAATATTTTCTATATCTATGAGTCTATTTCCATTCTGTTTCCTTGTTTTATTTTTTAGATTGCACATATAAGTGAAATCATCTGGCATTTGTCTTTCTCTGTCTGAGTTATTTCATTTAGCATAATACCCTCTGGGTCCCTCCATGCTTTTGTAGATGGCAAATTTTCATCTTTTTTATGGCTGAATTATATTCCATTGTACATATGCACCACTTCTTCATCCATTCAATTATTGATGGACAATCAGGCTGCCTCCATAACTTGGCCATTGTAAATAATGCTGCAATAAACATATGGATGCACATATATTTTTGATTTATTGTTTTGGGTTTCTTTGGGTAAATACCCAGAAGTGGAATTGTGGGGTCCTTCTTTCTTTCTTAGTATAACTTTAGTTTTAAAGTCTATTTTGTCTGGTATAAGTATTGCTACCCCAGCTTTAGTTTTGTATCCACTTTTAAGAAATATCTTTTTCCACTCCTTTACTTTCAGTCTGTGTGTGCCTTTTGGTCTGAAGTGAGTCTCTTCTAGACAGAATATGTAAGGGTCTTGTTTTTTTATCCATTCAGTCACTATATGTCTTTCGATTGAAGCATTAATCCATTTGCATTTAAAGCAATTGTTGATAGATATGTATATGTTGCCATTGTATTATTCATATTTTTATCTTTTTTCTTCTTTTTAAAGAAGACTGTATCATTTCTTGTAACACTGGTTTGGTGGTGATGAACTCCTTTAGCTTTTTTATGTTGGGAAGATCTTTATCTGTCCTTCCTTTTTAAATGATAGCTTTTCTGAGTAGAGCAATCTTGGCTGTAGGTCCTTGCTTTTCATCATTTTGAATATTTTGTGCCAATCCCTTCTGGCCTGCAAAGTTCCTGTTGAGAAATCAGCTGACAGTCTCATGGGAGCTCTCTCATAGGTAAATAACTATTTTCCTCTTTTTTAAAAAAGTATTTTATTTCTTTTTTAGAGAGGGAGGGAAAAAGAGTGAGAGAGAAACATCAATGTGTGAGAGAAGCATCTATCATTTGCACTCCCCCACCTGGCCTACAACCCAGGCATGTGCCTCTTACTGGGAATTGAATGGGTGAGCTTTCAGTTCACAGGCCAGTGCTCAACCCACTGATCCATACCAGACAAAGCTAACTGTCTTTATCTTGCTGCTTTTAAGATTCTCTCTTTGCCCTGACTGGTGTGGCTCAGTAGGTTAGTTGTCATCCTGCAAACTGAAAAGTCGTTGGTTCAACTCCCAGTCAGGGCATATGCTTGGGTTGCAGGCCAAGTCCCCAGTTGGGGGTATACAAGAGTCAACTTCTCTTGCTCACTGATGTTTCTCTCTCTCCCTCCCTTCCCCTCTATCTGAAAATAAATTTTAAAAATCTTTCTACAAAAGAATCTTTTTGTCTTTAACCTTTGGCATTTTAATTACAAGGTGTCTTGGCATGGGCCTCGTTGGGTTCATCTTATTTGGGACTCCCTATGCTTCCTGGACTTGTATGTCTATTTCCTTCACCAGGCTAGGGAAGTTTGCCATCATTTTTTTTTTAAATAGGTTTTCAATTTCTTGTTCTCTCTCTTCTCCTTCTGGTACACTTATGATGCAAATGTTGTTAAACTTGATGTTGTCCCAGAGTCTTCTTACACTAATCTCATTTTTAAAAATTCTTTTTCTTTTTTCTGTTCTGATTGGATAGTTTCTGCTTTCTTGTATTCCAAGTCACTTACCTGCTTCATCTACTATTGATTCCCTGTAATATATTCTTTATTTCAAACAGTGTATTCTTCAATTCTGACTGGTTCTTTTTTATGGTTTCCATGCCTTTTTTAATTCCATTGAAATTCCTAAGTTCCTGGAAGTTCTCACTATATATAGCATCCTTATAACCATTCTTTTGAACTTTGTATCTGATAGTTTGCTCGTCTCCATTTCATTTACTTCTTTTTCTGGATCTATTTCTTGTTTCTTTCATTTGAGACCTGTTTCTTAGTCTCCTCATTTTGGTTGCTTCCCTGTGTTTGTTTCTATGCATTAGGTAGAGCTGCTATATTTTTCAGTGTCGGTAGAGATGCCTTATATAGTAGGTGTCCTATATGGGCCAGTGGCACAGCCTCTTCAGTCACCTGGGTCGGTTGCTCCAGTTGCACCCCCAGTGTGTGTGCTGTGTGCACTGTCCTCTTGTAGTTGAGAGTTGATTGCTGTTGGCACATCACTGGAAGAGATTGACTCCCAGGCCGATCAGCTTCAAGGACTAGTTGAGACTACAGGGGAGGAGCTGTTATGTCAGGGCACATGCCACAGAGCAGGATTCACTTCAGTGGGACTTTGGTGCCTACCAAGTCCACCACTTGAGTATGTTGCTTAGGGAGGTGGTAGGTTGTGATCTGGCATGGTTTAAAGCTGTCCACTAGGTGCACTGGCTCTGAGACATCCCAGGAGGTGCAGACCAAGATCAGCTGCTGACTGTTCCCTGCCCAGGACCACTACCCAATATGAACTACAGAGCAGTTTGCTCATGGCTGCTACTTGTGCTGGGTTCAGAGGTGTCCAGGAAAGACCAGCCTGTGAACTGAGGTGGGCTATCATTTGTACCAGACCTGGGGTCACTTAGCAAGAGGTATAGGATATAGAGAGACCAGATACTGCTTGTTTGAGAAATTTCAGGAAAATCTGAATTATGAGCCAAGAGAGGCCATTTGCATAAAAGCCACTGGAAATGCTTGGATGGGCATGAAATCTGGGTAGGGTACAGTCTCAGGGAATCACCAGGTTGGGGTGAACAGTTTTAGTCAGGCTGATGGAGACACAGAAGCCTGCAAGTTCTTCGTGGGGAGGATTACAGCAAAGGAATATCGGCCTCTGCCAGCACCCCTGTCTAGGAGAAAGCTCTCTTTCCAACCTTGATCCTAAAGCCAGGCACTTTAGTTCCTCCCCATATGCCCCTGGTGACTTTCCAGCTGTTGCCCCAGCACTGGAGCTCAGAGCGACTGGGTCTGAGTAAGTCAGTGAACGGTCCTTTTAAAGGAACACTTGGGGCTCCAGAAGCCCTACATCTCACTCAGTCACAATCTCCACTGGTATTTACAGCCAGAAGTTATGGGGATTTCTCTTCCCAGCATTGGAATCCTGGGCTGAGGGTTCTAGTGTGGGGCTGGGACCCCTTGCTCTGCAGGCAGGGACCTCCACAGCTAAGATATCCCTCCTGATTTTGAACCATTCTGGTCTCCTCACCTCCTACCAGTCTTGATGTCATATTATAGGAGTTCTGTTCAGCTTGATTTCAGGCGGTTCTGAATAATGGTTGTCCTATAGTTTAGTTGTAATTGTGATATGGTTGTGGGAGGTTTCAAGTACTGTGTTTACCTATTCACTATGTTGACCAGAAGCAGAAAATGTATCTTCATAGTTATTTAGAATGAATAGAATCAGGCTAACAAAATGCTTGAATCAACAGTAATATTTCTAGTACCTGAGTGTTCTGACAGGTGAGGTGGTATGACAGAGGTGGAAGGAGGGTACATGTGCAGGGGTGTCCAACCTGTAGGCAATAGGCCACATGCAGCCCAGGAAGGCTGTGAATGCAGTCCAACACAAAATTGTAAATTTACTTAAAATGTTATATATTTCTGTGATTATGTGTTGCAGTGTATTTAATGTGTGGCCTAAGACAACTCTTCTTATTCCAGTGTGGCCCAGAAATGCCAAAAGTTGGATACCCCTGTAAAATCTTGGAACAGTTTTTATACTTTTCCTTTACTCTGAGGTAACTTATGAGCACTGAGCTACCTTAACAGTTTACATTCCCTTTGACTATTATTTTAGTTCTTAATGTGGTGTGGGGAGGGGCATTGGGGCTGCTTTAATATTTTGCCCTCCATGGGACAGCAGTGAATAAGGGCTTCTAGAACAATTCACTCTCTTCAGGGACCAAGGATGGAAGAAAACTACTGGGTGGAACCAACTTCTGTTCTCATAGTGTGTGCTGAGTGCTGATGGCTGTGATATCATCACCTGGTTTTAAGTGCCCTGTGGGAAAGCCCAGCCCTTTGCATTTGAGCAAGAATATAAGTAATGTTGGTTTAAACAAGAATTGCTTTGCTTTGCTTTAAAGTACATGAAGGAGAAAAAAAATCAGCGATTAGGACAAAATATCAGAAAATATATACCTAAATTGCTGTAGGAACAAAGCAGAGTTAAGACTTTCCCTAACAGAAAGAAAAAAAAAACAAACTTCCTTAATAGAAATTATCTTCCTTGGAACAGATATCCTCATTTAATATTTTCCTTTCAATATCCCTTCAGTTCATTTATGTTTATCGAATATTTAAGAGCCAATACTTCATGTTATTTGCCTCTGTTTTAATCTACAGCAGACTTGTAAGTGTATCTTGTTCCCATGGTTCAAACAAGGAGATTAGGCTTAGAGAGAGTAGAATCTTGCTCAAGGTCCTGAGGCAGGGCCAGAGGGTGGGTGTGGTGGGTTCAGGCCCCCACCCTTCTTGCCCCCCACCCCCATCTCCAACAGCCCTCACAGCTACCCCAGCAACTACACAACCTAGGAAAAATGTTATGCAAATGTAGCTGAAACATTCCCCTCCTGAAGCAATATCCTTGCTCCTGAGACTTTCCTATATGGAATCAGACATCTAATAAATGGGGGAGCTGACATATGAAGCCAGAACTTTCTGACCAATGGTTGCTTGGTATGTTCCTGTGCCTGATTGCAGGCTACACTCCAACAGTAACTTGACTGCTTTCACTTAAGTTTCATTTTGAATATTGTATTTCCTTCTAAATAATCAGGACAAAAATTCTGGTTAGCAAATGCCTCAGAAGTTTTTTGGGTTTTGTTTTTGTTTTTATCTCTTTAGTTGTATCACATAATAAAAACCAGGCAGTTGACTCCACCATCACCCAACTTGCCCCAACGCTTACCAACGCTGAAATCCCTTTCAGTCTGGGAACTTTAACTTCTTTGCTGCTCCTTTTTTACCCTCTCTTATCAGGAGTAACTACTTATTTACTGCTCTTTGTGTTTTGATTCGACTGAAACGAACTGAAGCTACTAACCCTTCTGTCAGATGGATTTCCTGGCTTAAAAGACCTGAATCAAAATGATATTAATTCTCCTTTTTTTACAACGAGGTATGATTGCTCATTATAGATATTCATACTACTCCATCTTATTTTTTGAGAAATTTTTGGATTTTTTTCATTACAAATGTTTTGGAATCAGTGTGTTAGAATTTGCATTTTCTCAAGTAACAAGTAGGTTGCTTCATTTTTAAATCAAATTTTTTCAAAGAGAATTCTAGTCCAATTTATTAATATATTTTTAAAAATCTGATTTAGTTACAATCAAACCCAGAATTCAATTAACTAACATTTACATTATTAGCATTGTTCAAAGACAAGTTTTGCCTGTAGGGATTGACCCAGGGCAGCTGCACAAGTCTCTACAAGAAGGTTCCTCTTTTTTGGTGACAATGAGTCAGATTTGTATTAACTCAGAAATAAATTTAAAGAGAAATAAAAACAGCTTTGTCATCTAATGGAGTACTGTTTCATCTCAGCTTAGTTGATGAAATAGCAACTCTAAAAATAAAACTTACTGTAGATTTGTTCTTTTATCTTTTATTTTAATGACAACTTAGACCTGGCCCTGGGTAGTTCAGTTAGAGTGTCATCCTGACACACCAAGATTGTGGGTTCAATCCCTGGTCAGGACACATACAAGAACCAACCAATGAATGCATCAATATGTGAAACAACAAACAGATCTCTCCCTCTCTCTCTCTCTCTCTCTCTCTCTCTCTCAAATCAATAAAAAAACACAATTTTTTAACTTTGCCTTTTTGAATACCTAAATAATATATAATATTTTAAAAATGATTTCAAGTATTAGTATTGGAAGGGATTGCTTGGATGCACTAATTATTTGAGTCCACATATGAGCTGAAATATAAATTTTAAAGAAGCTTAAATGTCTCCAATTTCATTCTCTTCCATGAAATCAGACCTACTTTTTTCTGCATTGACAATGATTGACTAATAAATCCATCCTAGATCAACTAAAAACATACAAACTTCCCAGATAATTTTCTTTCCTGACCTACAATTACCATGGCATTTTGTACATCAATGACATTTATTAAATTTTGTCTTTTCCTGACGTTATTCTCCTAAAGTTCAGCTATGCTTAAGTAACTTCTTTGATAAGAATCTACAACAGCTGCTAGTTGTTTACTAAATAGGCTTCTGACTCACCTGGCATGCATAGACGTCTGTGATCTGGCCCTAACCCACCCCTTCCAGCTTTATCTTTATGTTTTTTTCATCTGAAACTTGGCTCTTCCTGCTTCTGAGAAGAGGTCCTGGGATTTCCAATTTTTCTAGTGCTATCTCATGAACTAAGTACCTCATTGAGAGACTCATTTCAAAGCTACGTGTGATCTTCCCAACTGAACACATCTCTCCTTGTCTCTGATCTTTGCAGCATGTAGCTTATACTACACTTGTATACTTACATCACTACTGCCTACGTTGGCTTAAATTATAGTCATCTGTGTGCTTGCTTTATCTCCCAGATTTGCAAGTAAGCATGGCATGCTTGAAAGAACATGACATTGAAAAAAAATCTAAGTTCATATAATGCCTCTGTCACTTATGAGCTGTGTGACCTTGGAAAAGTAATCTAGCTTTCTGAGCTTTTCTTTTTCATCTATAGAAAAGTCATTGATTCATTTCACCTCTCTCACAGACTTTGATTTATCACAAAATCATTGTACTTAAACAGAAGATTCTTTCCACCTAAATGGACCCCATTCATAAATACAAATAAATAAATACTAAATAAATAAATAAATACAAGTAAATAAAGAAATAAAGAAATAAAGAGAGAAAGAGAGAAAGGAAAGAAAATAAAGATAGTAACCAGCCCAAATGAAGGAAAAGAGACAAAAAGCTTGTACTGAAAGTCTAAGAAAGTTTAAAGAAAAATAATGAGTTTGCCCTGGCTGGGGTGGCTCAGTGGATTGAGTGCCAGCCTGCAAACCAAAGGGTCATTGGTTTGACTCCCAATCCAGGTCACAGGCCTGGGTTGCTGGCCAGGTTCCCAGTAGGGGGCATTTGAGAGGCAACCAGACACTGATGTTTCTCTCCTTCCCTTTCTCCCTCACTTCCCCTCTCTCTAAAAATAAATAAAATCTTTTAAAAAAGAAAAATAATGAGTTAAAGTTGTTTAGCTAAGAAAAAAAAGGACAGAAAACTATATTTTCTCCCCCAACTTCTCAAAGGAGTTTTATTAGTGGTCTGATATATTCATTGGTCTGATATATTTACTGAGTCAGGGAGCAATATCTGTAGCCATTCAAAGCAACAAAGACCTTGGAAAGCAAAAGATGTCAAACTCACTTGTCTCTGAATTCATCCCTCCTCTATTCTGCATTTCAGAAATAAGACATTGAAAAGAAACTGTCATCCAGCATATGTTGGAAGAATAGCTATTTTGTCTTCCAAATAGAAGAAATTTATTGTATTTTACAAGGACAATTTCCTGAAATTAATTTGCCATTGCTACTACAGGAGAAGAAAAGAATTGGTGTAAAAATTAATAATAATATTGAAAAGAATAACTCTAGACATTTGTCAAGTGTTTATAATGAGCCTGGGTAAGTAATTGGTACCCCAAACTATTACCTTTCTTAACAGTCAAATGACTTGACCACTCAAGGAGTAGTCTGTGGAGCTTGTTACAAATGCAGAATTAAAGCTTCCACCCCTCAACCTACAGAAAAGAATCTACATTTTTTAAATAACCCCCCACCCCAGGAAACCATCAATAAAATGCAAAGCAACCTACTTCTCTGGCCGGTGTGATTCGGTTGCTTGGGAGTCATCTTGCGAACTGAAAAGTTGTAGGTTTGATTCCCCATCAGGGCACATGCCTGGGTTTCAGGTTCAGTCTCTAGTAGGGGCACATGCTAGAGGCAACCAATGGATGTTTCTCTTTCCCATCAGTGTTTCTCTCCTTCTCTTTCTCTCTCCCTTCTCCCATCTCTAGAATCAATAAAAGAAAAAAATTTAAGAAAAAGCAAAGGCAACCTACTGAATGGAAGAACATTTGCAAATCATATATTTGATAACAGGTTAATATCTAAAACACATAAAAAATGCATACAACTCAATACCAAAAAAGAAAAAAAGCCAAATGATGTGTTTTAAAAAATGGACAGAGAATCTGAACACTTTTCCAAAGAAGGTCTACAGACGGTCAACAGGTAGATGAAGAAATGATGAACATCTTCAGAGAAATGCAAATCAAAACTATAATGAGATGTCAACTCACAACTGGTAGAATGGCTATTATCAAAAAGACAAGAAATAAGTTTTGACAAGGAAGTGAAGGAAACCTTTGCGCACTGTTGGTGGGAATGTAAATTGGTGCAGCCACTATGAAAAGCAGTATGGAGGTTCCTCAAATACTTAAAAATAGAACTACCAAATGATTCAGCAATTCCACTTCTGGGCATTTGTCAAAGAAAAAGAAAATGCTAACTTGAAAAGATATGTGCACCCCCATATTCACTTCAGCACAGTTTACAACACACAAGTATAAAAACAATGTAAGTGTCCATAGATGGATGAATGGATAAAGAAAATGTAGCATACTTAAACAATGGAGTATTATTCCACCATTAAAGAATGAAATTTTGTCATTTGCCAAACTGATGGACATTGAGACCATTATGCTAAGTGAAACAAGTCAGAGAAAGGCAAATACTATATGATCTCACTTACATGTGGAATCTTAAAAACAAAACAAACCAACCCCCCCCCCCAGCTCATAGATACAGAGAACAGATCAGTGGTTGCCAGGGGCTGGGGAGGGGGACAATGAAGTTGGGAGATGAGCAAATGGATGAAGGGAGTTAAAAGGTACAAACTCAGAGTTATAAAATAAATGTCATGAGGATGTAATATACAGAATAGTGACTATAGTTAATATTGTATTACATATTTAAAAGTTGCTAATAAAGTAGATCTTAAAAGTTATCATAAGGGAAAAATCTATAATTATGTATGGTGACAAATATTAACTAGACTTATTGTAGTGATCATTTTGCAATATATACAACTATTGAATTATATTGCACACCTGAAACTAATGTGATGTTGTGTGTCAGTTATACTTCCATTAAATACAAAGACCACAAAGTAATTCATAAGTACATCCAAGTTTGAGAAACACTGATGAATAAAGTCCTTTTCATAAGGATTCTAAGATCTTTAACATTAGGAAATCATTTTTCCTCTCTCTTTTCATCTCAGTCTCAGTCATTTGATATTCTTTGGTGTTCAGTAACTATTTGGACTAATATGGGTCTGAAAAAATGCAAAAACATACTAATGTTTAAATGGTTGCAAGAATGTTGTGAATGTAATGGCATCTTTTCCACCTTTACTATACTGGGGCCAAGGAATGGCAACCTATAAGTAGGAGACTTTTTTCTAGTCACCTACAGATATGCTTTTGGGGTGAGTTATATTAGTCTCGTATAATAGAGCTATGGGTTGGACCAGTGAACACAGACTTAAAGAAGTCAAATGGAGAAACCATTGCCGGAAGAATTTCAAATTCACGTGGATATTTGTTAGTAAACCCTTTTTGTAGGACAATTTAGCAATATGTATTAAGCATACTAAAACTCTTTGACCTAATCATACTATTGGTAAGAGTTTATCTAAAATACATAACTAAAAATGCACACAACTATTAATGAAAAATTTGTTAATGAAAGATTATAAATAAGATACTCAACAAATAATGGAATGATTTTAACTAGATTATGATGTTGCCAAATAATAGAATAATATGCAGCCAATAAAATCTTACTTTTGATTGGGGAAAAACTCACAATATACTAAATGTAAAAATAAGCTCACCAAATAAAGTATGATCCAAATTTTATACAAAAATATGTACACATAGAAAAAATGAAAAAATAAATAAATAAAATATCAGCAGCAGTTATTGCAAAAATGGATAAGAGCACATATTGGAAAAATACACCTAGATAGCTACAAACTTTTAAAATAGCAAACATCAGGGTTATTACTGTTTTAAATATTCTTAAGTGCTCCTATATCCCTTAGAAATGTTGCATATTCTCAGGTCATAGAAGTACAGAATTTTGGAAACATAAGAAATCCTAATGATAGTGAAGCCCATTTTACAAAGGAATAACAAGTGCCCCCAATGGAAGTGACTTGCTTAAAAGCACTGGATAGATTTGGTAGCTGAACTCAGATATTCTGACTCCCTGTAATAACAGCAATAACAATTTCCAGGTGCACTCTGAACACCTTTTCATATGCTCTCTTTAATTCTCACTGTCTTTGTCTTTCCTTCTCTCCACCATAAACTAGCCTCCATCATTCCCAAGGTCCTGACTTCCTCTAGGAGGAGCCTGGGAAATACCATAATTTCTCTCCGGCACAGCTTTATCTCACAGCATGCATGTCCCACCCACGGCTTATACTATCATTAAGTACAGTGGGATTTGTGTTTACTATCCATGTTCACACAGATAAGGTATTATATAAGAATCAAAATGTATTATTACATGTGTGGATGAAAAAGGGGTTCTATGGATGTAACCTCACAGGGTGATCTGATCATGAACTAACATGGTGTGTGTTCACACCCCAGAAATATAATTTCTTTAGTAAAAGCTTTACTTTTGCCTTAAGCAAGCCCTGTTTATTTTTTCTGAGACTGTAGCTTAACAAACTTTTGAAATAAGCCAAAACAGTGTTCAAGAGAGCACACAATCTTGTTGACTGTCCTGTAATTTAATCCCCTCCTTGCTTTTATGTAATCTTCCTTAGGATCCCTCCTCAGTTCCAAGTGCATAAAAGAAGCTGCAAACAGCTGCTATAGGAAACACTGATATCAGTCTTTGAGATTTTGCATCCAGGTTATGTTTGGCTCAAATACATTTTTAATAAAAATTCTCTACAGGTTTGGACATTCTTACATCAACACTTAAGACATTCACTCATGAAATGACTGCTCAAACCCGCACATATTTAACACTGGTCTTCCCTTGCTCATAGCATCTCCAACTTGTTCAGTCATCTCCACCCGACTTTTAGACACAGTAAACTTCTGCAAAAAGATTGTGAGTACAGCTGTGAACAAAAAGGGCTCCATAATAAATCTGACAGAGCTCAGGGAAGAAAAGGTGATCAGATCACCCTGTGAAGGTGAATCACAAATTCCTAACTGGGCAGGTCAGGGAGGGGAGTCATGCCTCAGGCCCATGATTTGAGGTCTTTCTTTGCCTTAACCAAGCCCTGTCCACTGTTCTTGTGCATCTAGGTTAACACCCCATTGAAATGCCAGAGTAATCTTCCTTTTCAGACCTTTGTGAGGTAACCACTCCCACGAAGCACATAATTTGTTAACTGTCCTGTAATCTAATCATATAGATTTCCCTACATGGCTTTCTCCCACCTCCATGCAATCTTCCTTACAGTTTCCCCCTTAATTCCAAATGTATAGAAGGCAATGTAAAACTATATTTCTCCAGAGTATTCCAGATCTTGCTTCCCAAAAATTATCATCAGTTAGTTTTTGCTCAACTAAACTCATAACAAAAATCCCCTACAAGTTTGTGCTCATTTTTATGTTGACAAAGGACATAGAGCAAAATGTTAGGGTAAAAAGTTATCTCTTGTGTGATAGTGTAGCAACTGATTATTATTTTCTTCTGTGAATTTTCCATATTTTTTCAAAAATGTTTTAAAAAATGAGTAAATCCTACTGTTTTTAAAAGTGATTTTATTTATTTACTTTTAGGGAGAGGAAAAGGGAGGGAGAAAGAGAGGTAGATAAACATCAGTGTGAGAGAAACACCAATCAGTTGCTTCTCTCACATGCCCCGACCAGGGATCAGGCCCGCAACCCAGGCATGTGCCCTGACCTGGAATCAAACCAGCAACCCTCTGCTTTGCAGAATGATGCCCAACCAACTGAACCACATCAATCAGAGCTATTACATCTTACTTTTGAAATAAGAAAATATTTACCTTCAAAAAAGACAGAATTCTCCCTCTACTCTGTTTCTTTATAACCCCAACTCCCACCAAGATGCTGTGGCTTTAAGGCTAGTTCCTCTCTTTACTAAAACACCGATTATTCAAGGGTAGAACCTCTTCTACTGCTGGCCATCACAATGCAGTTATTCTTTCATTTTGCAATTCAAAATTAAAATAATTTATATTTCTGAAATATTTTGGGATTATTCTAAGGTTTTTTGAAGCAAGGGGAAGGAAGAAACTTTCCTCTATCCTAAAGGTTCTTTCAGCTGATCTAACAATTAAACAGACATGAGACCGATTAGCAAGAGAAAATAATCAAATTGCTCATGTATATGGAAACCCCATATACATGAGCAGTTCAAAGATAAAAAGGGAAAATGAGGAATATATGACATCCCAAGCTAAAGATTTTTCCCATCAATTCAGTAGGAAGCTGTGTAGTAGATTTTTTATTCAACAAAAGTGGGGTTTGGCTGCTCGCTGCTGAACACAGGCATAAGAAAAAACTTGGTGAGGAAGTAAAAAGGTCTTTATTAAAATGTTGCACAATTTGGGGGAGCAGGAAACTCCCTGGATCCAGGTTCTTCTCTTCTGAAAAACATAGAAAAAAAACCCTTTTGTTCCCCAAGAGACTGAGCCCTAAAACCATGTCCAGAAGTTTCACTCCATTCTTACCAGTATATGTCCTTTTGGAGCACGAGGCTGCTGAATGGACTGCTCTCTGGCTTCAGGATTCCTCCCTGGAGTCCACATGTGTGGGACCGGTGTTGCCATTGCCACGCCACAACTGCTTTCCACACCAGGGGCCTGGGTTGCTGCCAGCCACTGCAGCTGGTCACACAGGGGCTCCATCCATGGGGCCTGGGGCCTGAGCTGCCCCAGCCCCTGGGGACAGCAAGCACTCCAGCATGTGCATCTGTGCACAGATCCCAGAGGAAGAGAAGGGGTGTGGTCCAGGACTATCCCTGGAGCGTGGCCCAGTGTGTGGGACTTGGCCTTGGTGTGAGCCAGACCCCACTGGGTGAGCAAGGGGAAGAAGCACCATGTGTCTCTCCCTACCCTCCATTTAAATCTCCTGTCCCAAAATTTCATGTGCTCTGGAAAGGTCCAGCTCCACAGCCAAAATGTACTTTTTTCCAGGCTAGACTGACAAGTCAGCACCTCCCCCTGCTGCCATGTTCTGAAAGGAAGTAAGAGAGCTTTTCCTTCTGTCAATCACCTTGCTGTCTTGTAGAGTCTTTGCACTGGGCCTCCCTCCAACCTAGTTTCAGCCCAGGGGTAGGAAAATCTGTCGTCATGTGCCACACTCAGCTTCACCCCTGCCATCTCCAGCATTTCCTGCAACCCTCCCTCACTCCAGGGCATGGTCGTGCCATCTACCTGTATCAGATTTATATGATGAAGAAATTATTGAAATTACAATAGGCAAAAAACTGCAAGATATAGGCAATTGCTTATCATGATACTAAATACAACCTCTATTATTAAGACTGAAAAAAATTGTTACCTTTTACCAGATAATAGTTTAAGTAATTTATTGCTACTTTCTGTAGATTTAGATGGCTGATTTCCATTTTGACTTTAGGAAAAAATTTTTCTTTCTGATCGTATCCTAGTAAGATTAGTTAGAAAGTGCTAATTAAAGTAAAAATATTTAACAAATTTTATTACAATCTATGGATGAAAAGGGGACACATACCAAACCTGACAAGCTCAGGAGAGGCCTATGTGACAGCCTTATGAACTCAGACACCTAAAGTCACCACAAAGGATGGTCTGAAATTAAAACTTATTAGCCAAAAGCAAGTCATGGCGGGCAGTCATTGCCATAGGCTGGAATCTTTCATGACAAAAAGTCAATCTTTGCCTTAACTGAGCCTGTCTATTGTCTTTTTGCACCAATGATAACATACCTTTGGAATGTCAGATAACTTCCCTTTTTTCCAAACCTCTGGGACACAACCACCACATAAATCCCCTCATTGCTACTTTTAACTATCCTGTACCCACCTATGGAAGAGAAGTATGTGTCTATCATTTTACCTTTTTATCCAGTCCCAAAGGTTTCCCTGCTTTGCCTTCTCCCACCTCCCTCATCTGTCACCAGTGGATTTTGTGTAACCCCCTTATGCCTCCTCTGTTTATTGTAATGTATAAAATAAAGTGCAAAACTGCCATTTTCTGGAGCATTTTCTCAATTCATTGAGGTTTTGCTTTCCAGCAATTGTCAGTTTGGCTCAAAAAAAACCTCATAAAAATTCTTACAGGTTTGGATGTTTCTTACATTGACAAATCAACACAGTTTAAGTAATTTTGAATTATCTCTCACCCATTCCTTCTCCAAATCGGTTAATCTCTTAAAATTGCAAAATTTAGACTTAAAATAAAGGGTGTTCGAGTTTTTCTAGTTCAGTTTCTTCAGTTATTAGCCATGGGTGTCTTAGTCGGTGTCTTAGTTTCTCAGTGTCTTAGTCTCTGAAAATTTACAAAGTTCATTTTTCAAATTCTAAAAAAAAATGATTCTCAGATAAATAAAAAATGAACATATGTCAAAGATTTTTATTCTACATTAATGAAAGAGAACCAGTAGGATATTATAACTGATTCAAAGAGCAAATTGAGAAACCATGCTTATAAAGGCAATTTAATTGATTTCTCTCTTAGGTATAAAATTGGTTAATCCTCTAGCAGGGCCACATGCCATAATCTGTAGGGTTCTGTTACAGTGAATAGGAATTATTTATAACTCTGTAGGACAAACAAAGTCAATTCTCATTATTTGTGGATTCCATATTGTTGATCTGTCTACTCATTTATATATATAAATATATATATATACACAGGGTGGGACAAAAGTATGTTTATAGTTTTAAATACAGAAAACACAGTTATTCTTGTATTATTATTTTTAATTATTATATTATTTCCCATACAAACAACCATATGTGTGTGTATATATATATATACATATACATATATATAGTTTTTAAATAGAATCATGTGTAAAAACAAAGTTATTTACTGATCAGTTAATGAAAATGTTGTGACCAGAAAATCTCAGGAAACTACCGTAACCCTATAGTTTCCATAGAAGCAATAACCAGTATTTGTTCCTTCAGTAGTTTACTAATGGCAACTTTTATAGAACATCACTACTGAGAATAATGAGACTCAACTGTATATACAAGTTAACTTCTCTCCTTGCAAGGTTATAAAATAGGCCTGTAAATAGAAAGCACTACATGGCAAGATCACCTGATATCTCTTTTCCCTATTTCCAAATTTCAGTTAATATTCCTATGGTATTTAATTAGCCTTGTAAAATGCTTTGACTCCACTAAAGTTCTCTGCTTTTTCCTTAAGTTATGAAACATGAAACAGGACATAATTCACTGCTAATGTTTTAAAGATTTTATTTATTTTTTAGAGAGAGGGAAAGGGAGGGAGAAGAGGAGAGAAACATTAATGTGTGAAAGAAACATCAACCTCTTGCCTCTCAGATGTGCCTTAACCAGGCAACCCAAGCATGTGCTCTGAGCAGGAAACAAACCAGCAGCCTTTCACTTTGTGGGACAACGTGCAGCCTACTGAGCCACAGCAGTCAGGGCTGCTGCTAATGGTTTGGCCAGTGCTAAGTGGAATGCATTTTTCCCAGTTCTAACTCTAGAATTTTATTGTCTTCCAACTTATAAAACTTGGTGTCCTGTACTTTGAATATAATCATTTTAAATACATACTTAAGCTGTTATTCGCTGACTCTTAAATCTCTTTGTGCTATTCCTACTCTTTGGAAAACTTACATTTCAGTGATGCAGTTAGGAGATCATATTTCACTCCTAAACCAAGTAAAATGGTGATTTAAACAATTACAATCCCCTCAGATTTGTTTGCTTCCCAACCAGAGGGTAAATAGCTGAAATCACCCTACTGACAAAGATAGATAGCAGAAATCCAACTAGTGCCATTTGCCAACCGCACACAAGGACAGATGAAGCTAAGGGAATAAATCTCATTTTGGGGGCATTAGCATAAAACTGATGAATATTTTATTGAGATCCTCCCCTAAGACCTCCCCCAAACTCCCAGCCTTCAAAAACCCTCAAACACAGTGCCCAGCATGCACGCTCCCTCCCAGGAGTACATCTGTACCTTTTCCTTCCCTCTCTTGTTTCCCCATGGGTATGCATCTCCTAAACCCTAACTGACCCCATGAGTCTTGCAAACAGGAAAGCAATGGGCAGTGGCAGCTCATCCTGGGCTGACCTCCTGAACCTGTCTCCAAGGCCCCCCTTCCTCTGACTTCTCAGTGAGCCACAGCAGCCTCACCTTGACTCACTTCTTTCCTATAACATTTCTAGAGAGCCAAAGCAGCCCCACGAAGGCTCTCTCTTGTCCTTCCAATATTCTAAGCTCTTCCTGGTTTTACTGCCCCCAGTTTTAACAAATGTACTCTCAAAATCACCTGGACTTGTGAATTTATTCTTGTATGAAGTCAAGAAACCCACACACTCCCAGCTGGCCGGAGGCAGACCAGCTCCAGGCCAAGTCCCCTTTCCCGTAACAGTATCAGAAGATGTTTTATCAAGTTCTGCCACTTACTAGTTGTGTGATCATGATCTGAAGTAAATCATCTAACCACTCTATGCCTCACTTTCCTAATCTATAGCTTTCATGTCTAATATGAAGTTGATAACCACTTGGCTTGGTTACCTCCCACTATTGTTTTAAGGATCAACTAGAAGAGGGTAAGGCATGTAAGACCTAACCTATTACCAGGGATCAGGAAGTAACGTGTAAGCTGAAACTTGAAGAAAATAAGGAGAAGGAAGAAATAGCTTCTAAGACAGCCCATGTGGAAGACAGTGTTATGTCAGCTTGGGAAACAGCAAACCTTGTGAGACTAGAGGGCCATAGGGGCTGATGGTGAGGTTAGATTGGGATGTATGGTTCTGTAACTGCCTTCTTTCCACTACTGTAATTGTGAACATTCTTCAAGCCACTCCTCTGTTAAACAATTTTAAAGAATCAAGTGTTGATTCACTTAATAAATCCCTTATTAGGTGAACATCTCCCTGCTTAATTTGCAGTGTTCTCCATCTTAAAATTGTGATATTAATTTGAGGAGCTCTTAATCAAGCTTTTCCAATTTCCAGCTACAGTAATTGATATTTGCCTAAAGTTGAAGAGTATTCATATATCTTTCAGCTAAACAAGAGTAGGGAAAAAATAAAGATAAAACAAGACTATCCCTTACACTCCCTGTAATAATAAGTCACAGGAGTCCAACGGAATTTCAAGAGGAATTTCTGGTTATGTAAGACAGGTTTTTTAAATCCTATTTCCTTGATGTGGCAAAATATAAGCACATTTGAGCCCAAATGACATCTGAGCAGAGTGAAACTGGCCCAACTGGCCCAATTTATTTGTTTATCTATATCAGACAAACTTAGAGTTACAGAGACAAAAGAAGGGCCTTGGAGCTTAGGAGAGAGAAAGGTAAAGGTAACATGCCTCAGGGGAAGGAGAGGGGGAGGAGAAAAGTACAGGCATGCTCCTGGAAAGGAGAAAACTCTGGCCCAATAAATTTTAAAAAGCAAAGTTTTGCCTCAAATTCAGTAAACTGGTGCATAAGGATACGGCTGCATTGCCATAAATGAAAGTACTAGGGAAAATCTGAGACTTCAAAAACAACTTTCAATCACTAATTAGGAAGTTGTGTTGCCCTGTGAAAAGGAGCTTGTGCCTGCAAATTAAAAAAAAAAAAACAACAAAAAACCTGTTCAAACATCTGGCCTCACAACATAATCATGCAACTCTTTTAAAAGCATATTGGCATACATCAAGCTGGAGAAATCAGGCCTGTAGTTAAAAAACACTCCTATTTAAAAATGACTCCTTCTAAGGAAAGTATGAGTGAAAAAAGAAGGCTTTCATCAGAAGCATGAGACACTTCATTATTTCAAAAATCTAACCAAACCTATTTTAAATGAGTCATTTAATTCAACATGTGCTATGAATGTTTTTAGACTATGAACTATTTCCTACAGTGTTTAACAAAGAAAGGCATACTGTTTAACTGTGATGAATATGCTAATAATGTCTTATTTTGTTAGAAAAATGTTCTCCACATGTTATTGATACAGAAAGACCTGATAAGATCCCTAGGAAGGAGTGAGGGAAGGGCCATAGGTGGAAGTCACCCGAGGTGGTGGTGAACGAGCATGTGACAGATCTCCCTACTCTTGGGCAGAAACATAGTGTGGGGGGGGTGTGCAGATCTGCCAGTCTAGGACAGGATTGGCTGAAAAGCTGGGTGCCTCCAGTGCATATGGAATTATGGGCTGGAAAATTTAACCAGGAGGGCAGAGACTTGCTCTCTTTCTCTTCCTTGGGGATACCTGGATGATTGTGCTGCAGCTGCCTGTGTTTCATAAAGGATGGTATTTTAAATGGGAGAAGGAACTCTAGGTGCAGGCTAGGACTGGTGTGGCCTGGCAGAATGTGGCAGGGTTATTCTTCTTTGTTGTTCTAGAAGGGATGGGCTTTGAGGTAGAACACTGCTATTCCTCCAAAGTTGTGTAGCTTTTGTATCTTATGTTGTTTTAGTTTGTAAATACATCTTATAGAAATAAGATAATTAAAAACTAACAGGGGGAATGATAGGAGAACTCAAGAGTTAAAGGTTTTAGCCTTAATTTATGGGCTTAAGTGACTAATGCACGTGGAAGGCTGTTATTCCAAAATTGTGTAGCTTTTGAATAAAGACTCCTTTATTACCAAACCTCTGCTTCCAGAATTTTGCCTAGAGGGTGATGGCAGGCAACAGGACCCTACCTGCTGTTTGGTAATATTATCAGCACCTTATATAAAGTGTTTTTTAAATGAGTCATATAGCTCTGGTCAGGTTGTTTAGTTGGTTGGACAATAACCCAAGGTTGTGGGCTTGATCCCCAGTGAATCAGGATACATACAGGAAGCAACCAATGAGTGTGTGAATGGGTAAAGCAACAAACCGATGTTCCTCTCTCTCTCTCTTCCTTTCTCTCTCTCAAATCAGTGAATAAAATTTGGAAAATAAAATGGGTCATACATAGGAGCAATAGCAGTTTTGAGATCTAACATACTAGCTCTAATTGTAAAACATAAATTTCTACTATAAGATGTGACTATTCTATAACCAAATTTTCATGACTATGAAATAACTATCTCTACTTTAATTCTAAATGATTTATTTTATGAGGAAATAACTGCAAACTTTCAATTAAGGAACATAAAACATTTAGTAATACTGCATGAATTAAAAGGCATAGGATACACTAGCTTTTTTATGGCTATGTTCTATCTACATCCAAAAAAGTTATAATATTTTATTACAAAAGTCACATTATACAATTTGGCTATTGCAATAAAAAAAAAGAAATTTAAATACCACGCTACTCTACAGAGACAAATATACCAATTCCACAAATGAATATACTGATCCTCATCACACTTAGCTCTGAGCTGCCTGTCAGACAATGCTTAAAGAAATATACACATTACATAATTCTTACCATATGACCAAAAGAAGATACTATTTCTTAAGGCAATATTTTTCCTAAAACTAAATTATAAAAAGAAGTAGAATTAACATTTATCTTCTATTATGTGTGCTGGGAAATTTACATACATGAAATTATTTAATCCTTTCAGTGAGCTTTATATTGATCCACTTTCCATTCTATGAAATGTAGATTCAGATCCAGGACTACTTAATTCCTAGATTTATGTTTTTTCCTCATTCCCAACAGCTTTGCACACACAAAAAAAATAAAACCCTATAATGGACTAGGATACATTTGTTAAAGAACAAAATTCAGCCCTGGCCAGGTAGCTCTATTGCTTAGAGCATCATCCCAATATGCCAAGGTTATGGGTTTGACCTCTGGTTAGGGCACACACAAGAGTCAACAAATGAATACATAAATAAGTGGAATAACAAATCAATCTCTCTCTCTCCCTCCCCACTTCTTTTCTCTCTGAAATCAATCAATATTTAAAAAAAAATTCAACTGAGTAAATTTAAATATCTAATTGGTTTTATTAAGTGATTTGGGACCTGACAGCATCCTATCTAGCAACCAGAAGGATGCTCTGATGAATAGTATGAAGTAGAAGGTTTCTAAAGGCAGAAAGAGGGTGGGAGCCCTGATCTGTGTGACTCAACTGAGCATCACCCTTTGGAGCAAAGAGTCACTGGTTCCATTCCCCCATCAGGGCACATGCCTGGGTTGCAGGTTTGGTCCTGGGTTGGGGCACATCTAGAGGTAACCAATGGATGTTTCTCTTTCACATAGATGTTTCTCTTCCTCTCTTTCTCCTTCCATTTCTCTCTCTGTAAAAATGAATATTTTTATTTAAAAATTTTTAAAAGAAAAAAGGTGAGAGTAAGAAAATAAAAGAGTGGATTTTTTTCAGGCAAAGTCACCTTTCTTTATGGGAAGGCAGGGGAACTTATCAGGCAAATTATCTCAGTGGTGACAATCTGGAAATTCCATATTGGTTGGTTTAAAAATTCTACTCCTGGGAGAGGCTGAAACTGCAATTAGGTTAGTTAAGTTCTGGTTTGGTGACAGTGGCTTAGCAAAAGTATCTCTGCTGTTGACATAAGAACATCCAAATCTGTAGAAATTTTTTATGAGTTCATTAGAATTTGAGCAAAGCTGAAGACACGCCTAGAAGCAAGATATCAACAGACGGAAAAATCCTTCCTAGAATGACAGTTTGTAAAGAGTATTTCAGAGATTTCCAGCCAAGATGGAGGTATAGGTAGATATACTTTGCCTCCTTGCATAACCAAAAGAAGGACAACAACAAATTTAAAAACAAAAAACAACCAGAACTGCCAGAAAATCAAACTGTACAGAAGTCTGACTACCAAGAAGTTAAAGAAGAAACATTCATCCAGACTGGTAGGAGGGGCAGAGTTGGGCAGCCTGGGGAAAGAGGACTTGCAGCAAGGCAGCAGTTGGTTGACCAGGTGGTCCCACATTTGAGTGTGGATGAACTGGAAGGGACAACTGGGGAGCAAGAGAGACTGTGCAACCAAGGGTTCCAACACTGGGAAAGAAAGTCTCAAAACCACTGGCTATAAAAAACTGTGGGGGCTGCAGCAGTGGGAGAAACTCCCAGCCTCACAGGAGAGTTTGCTGGATACACCCACAGGGTCCTAGAATATCCACAAACCCACCCACCCAGGAATCAGCACCAGAAGGGCCCAATTTGCTAGTGGGGAGTGGGGGAAGTGACTGACAGCCTGGCAAGACCTGATCAAGTGGCATTATTCCCTCTCAGACCCTCCTCCACATATAGCACCACAATGCAGTGATGTGGGTTGCCCTGCCCTGGTGAATACCTAAGGCTCTGCCCCTTACTATGTAACAGGTGCACTGAGAAAAAAAAATATGGCCCAAATGAAAGAACAGATCAAAGCTTCAGAAAAAATATAACTAAGCAATGGAGAGATAACCAACTTATCAGATGCAGAGTTCAAAACATTGGTAATAAGGATGCTCACAGAAATGGTTGAGTATGATTGCAAAATAGAGGAAAAAGTGAAGTCTATGGAAAGTAAAATAAAGGAAAATATATAGGAAACCAACAGTGAATAGAAGGAAGCTGGGACTCAAATCAACAGTTTGGAGCAAAAGGAAGAAATAAACATTCAATCAGAACAGAATGAAGAAACAGAATTCAAAAAATGAGAAGAGGCTTAGGAACCTCCAGGACATCTTTAAATGTTCCAACATCTGAATCATAATGTTACAGAACAAACTGGGGACCCACCCTTGTGCTCCAGGGAACCCCTACCCTGTACTAAGTTTGTCTTGTCCACCACCAGAGGAAGATGTCTCTCAATGCCAGAGACTGGTGAAATGGAAAGGGATTATTTATTTAAAAAGTTATACAGACTTAGAGTAATGACTTAATGTCTTCATTAAAAATACTAAAGTCCTTTAGAATGCCCACAAACTCACAGTACTTCCTTTTCCCCTTTGCCCAGTCTGGGGTACCATATCTCAGGAAAAGAAGTAGAAGTCCATGGTTCAGGCAGCCCCTTGGTTCCAGCACCATCTGCTGAGTCGCTGCCGCAATCTCCAGTTAATCCAAAACCATGTGGCACCTTCTCATGGACCACCAGCAAGAATCCTTTCACCCATTTTCTTCCAGGCAAAGTCTCTCTTGCTTCCTAAGCCATGTAGCAAAAAGGGCATACCCTAAAGATGCACAGTCCCAACTTTCACCAAAGCTGCATGGTACCAAAAAGCCCCAGCATGGCTGCCATGCCTGGATTTAAATCGCAGCACCAATCTTCCTCTGCAGCATCATTTCTGACTCCTCCCACAATTGGTTACACCTGCCAGCATTCCCATATTCTTCCAGCTTTACTGGGCTGCCATAGTAAGTCTGGGCAGGCATGGCCCCATGGCATGGTGCCAATCATCTCCAAGCTCTCACATAGGTGCTGTAACCAGGGGGAGTTGCCTCCCAGTTGCATCATGGGTTGAAGTCACTCCCATCCCCTGGCTCAAAACATGACCACAGCTATTTAACATATCCATGAAACCAGTTAAAAGTTAGAGATACATTAAGTGACCATGCCAGAGGTTAGCTGCAAAGCTGTTGCTATGCAAAACAGCTCTCAATGGCCCTGCTCCATGTGTCCCATTCTCCAGCTCACACTTGTGGAAATTAGGACATCCTACATATATTTTTTCTAATATTTCCTGGACACCCTGAGTTCTGGACCACATTACAAATCCCTATTTGGGGCCCCCCTTGGCTGCACCCTGTTACAATAAGGGTACCAGAAGGAGAAGAGGAAGAGCAAGAGACTGAAAACTTATTTGAAAAATTAATGAAAAATTAACTTCCCCAATCTGGGAAAGGAAACAGACTTCCAGGAAGTCCAGGAAGCTCAGAGTCCCAAAGAAGTTGGATCCAAGGAACCACACACCAAGGCACATCATAATTACATTAGTCAAGATTAAAGAGAAGGAGAGAATCTTAAAAGCAGAAAGAAAAAAGGAGGTAGTTACATACAAAGGAGTTCCCATAAGACTATCAAGTCTTATAGTCAAGAAATCAAGACTGATTTCTCAAAAGAAATCTTTCAGGCAAGAAGAGGCTGGAAATAAATATTCAAAGTTGCGAAAGGCAAGGACCTACATCCAAGATTACTCTATCCAGAAAAGCTATCATTTGGAATGGAAGGGCAAATAAAGTGCTTCCCAGATAAGGACAAGTTAAAGGAGCTCATCATCACCAAGCCCTTATTATATGAAATGTTAAAGGGACTTATCTAAGAAAAAGAAGACCCAAAATATGAACAGTCAATGGAGACAACTGCACTTGAAAAACAATAAAAATAAATAAGTAAAATATGAACAGTAAAATGACAACAAACTCATAACTATCAACAACTGAACCTAAAACAAAAACAAACTAAGCAAACAACTAAAACAGAAACAAAATCACAGAAATGAAAATCACATAGAGGTTATCAGTGGGTAGGTGGTGGAGAATGGGGGAAAAGTTACAGGAGACAAGAAATATAAATGGTAGGTACAAAATAGACAGGAGGAGGTTAAGAATAGTATGGGAAATGTAGAAGCTAAAGATCTTATATGTATGACCCATGGACATGAACTAAGGGGGGAGGAATGCTGGTGGGAGGTGGGGTGCAGGTAGGAGGGGAATAAAGGGGAGAAAAAATTGAACAATTGTAATAGTATAGTCAATAAAATATTTTTTTTAAAAGAAGAGTACTTCAAAGGCATTATCCCAGATGCACAAAAACAGTGGACTGGGCTTGCTTAAGGCCAGATAACATTTTCCTAGGGTAGTTGTAGGCCTGAGGTGTGACCATTCACTGTGGCTGTTCAGTTAGGAATTTCTGATTAGATCATTGTGTGAAGTCACTTTATTAACTGATTCATTATAAAGCCTGTTTTGTCTGTTCTTTCTTTCCTCCTCCTTCTTCTTTTTCTTTCCTTCTTCTTTTTCTTTCCTTCTTCTTTTTCCTCTCCTCCTTCTCCTCCTCCTCCTCATCCTTCTTCTTCTTCTTCTTCAACATATCATAAGCACCTAGAAACTTAGAACCATTTTTTAAATATATTTTATTGATTATGCTATTACTGTTGTCCCATTTCCCCCTTCACTCCCCTCCACCCTGTACCTCCTCTCCCACCCACGTTCCCCCCTTTAGTTCATGTCCATGTGTCATACTTGTGAGTTCTTTAGCTTCTACATTTCCCGTACTATTCTTGCCCTCCCCCTATTTTCAACCTACATTCTATGCTACTTCTTCTCTATACCTTTTCCCCCTCTCTCCTCCTCCTACCCCCCTGCTGCTAGCCCTCCATGTGCCCTCCATTTCTGTGGCTCTGTTCCCGTTCTAGTCGTTTACTTAGTTTCTTTTGGTTTTGCTTTAGGTGTGGTTGTTAATAATTGTGAGTTTGCTGTCCTTTTTCTATACATGTCTTTTCTTTATCTTCTTTTCTTAGATAAGTCCCTTTAACATTTCATAAAATAAGGGCTTGGTGATGATGAACTCCTTTAATTTGACCTTATCTGAAAAGCACTTTATCTTCTCTTCCATTCTAAATGGGAGCTTTGCTGGATAGAGCAATCTGGGATGTAGGTCCTTGTCTTTCATGACTTGGAATATTTCTTTCCAGCCCCTTCTTGCCTGTAAGGTCTCTTTGGAGAAATCAGCTGACAGTCTGATGGGAACTCCTTTGTAGGTTACTGTCCCCTTATCTCTTGCTGCTTCTAGGATTCTCTCCTTCGTTTTTACTTTGGCTAATGTAATTATGATGTGCCTTGGTGTGTTTCTTCTTGGGTCCAGCTTCTTTGGGGCTCTCTGAGCTTCTTGGATTTCTTGGAAGACTGTTCCCTTTGCCAGATTGGGGAAGTTCTCCTTTATTATTTGTTCAAATAACTTTTCCACTTGTTGCTCCTCCCCTTCTGGTACCCCTATAATTCGGATGTTGGAACGTTTAAAGGTGTACTGGATGCTCTTAAGTTTTTCCTCAATTTTTTGAATTCTTATTTCACCATGCTTTCCTGCTTGGTTGATTCTATCTTCCTTCTGGTCCACTGTATTGTTTTGAGACTCAGATTCCTTCCTTTCACTATTGGTTCTCCTCTGTGTATCTTCCTGCATCTCTTTTATGGTAACCTGCATCCTTTCATCTAAATTGCACCCAAAGTCAACCAATTCCGTGAGCTTTCTGATCATCAGTGTTTTGAACTGTGCATCTGATAGATTGGCTATTTCTTGGTCACTCAAAAGGATGAGTCCTGGGGGACTGATCTGTTCTGCTGGAAACATGTCTTTTGTCTTTCCCTGTCTCTCCTATTTATTTATTTATTTATTTATTTATTTATTTATTTATTTTCCGGTCTGGTTGCTCTTGTTACAGTGGGGGGGGGGGGGGCGGAGCCTTAGTTGTTCACCGGGGCTGGGCACCCCAGTCGCTAGATTGTGACATTATATGTGGGGGCGGGGGCGGGATCGAGGATGGGTGGGAACAATGGCGGCAGTTCGGTTCTCCTGGGCTCAGACACTTCCCTGGGATCCTGGGCTGCGAGCTTTGCCCTGGTCCACAATTGCTGCCTCACTGGTTCCCCCAGCCACTGCTTGCGTACTCAGGGATCACCGCTGCGTTCTTGCGCCCAGGATGGCTGTGGCGCCGATTTTGCGCCAAATTTCCCCCAACCTCCGTGCGCCGCTGACCTGCGCCAGCCCCGCGCCCTCCCGGCTCGTCGTCCCCTACCAGTCTGGATGTACGGGTCTACTTCAACTTCTTGGCTGTCCGACTTCCATTCAGATAAATCCTCTGCCAATTCTGAGTGATATTATATTTGTAAATTATTGTTGTTCTATTCTTGGTTGTGCGAGGAGGTACGGTGCGTCCACCTATTCCTCCATCTTGCCAGAAGTCCCAGAACCATTCTTTGTATGGTCATTTCTTTTATCTAACCTCCATAGAAACTGGAGACATAACATTTTAAAAAATGATTTAGTGAGGCTCTGTTCTGAGTAAGATAGAATAAGCACAATTTGTTTTGTTTCAGCCACTGAATGCAACTATAAAATCTGGACAGGATGCATGATACATGTATATTAGGACTCTGAAAAGTAGTCACAGATAGCTTACAGAAGAAGATCAGAACTTGTATCAATGAATTGGTGGTGACTTTCCAATTTTGATTCTTCCAGTATCTAGCCTGGACCTGAAGGTAGCCAGAAATCCAGAAGTGTGGTCAAAATTTATAACCTAAACCCAGTTGGTTTGATTACCTGCTAAAATAAAAATACCAACACTCTTCATAGGATTTTAATAAGACCCAGGGCCCTATACTGTTTTAAATGTCCAGGACACAATCCAAAATTAATTAGCATTGAAAGAATCAGTAATGTGTCTACTTACATGGAAAAAGATAATCAATAGATGCCAACACCAAAATGACAAATACATTAGAAGCAGCTGTTACAAAAAAATGCTTTAATAAAGGGTGAACACTCTTGAAACAAATGGAAAGAAATAGAAAAAATAAAGAAGAACCAAATGTAAATTTTACAAAGATGAATAAGAAAAGGTCCCTGTGCCCAAAGGGCTAACAGTCTAATTTCCAGGATAAGGAATTTAAAAAATTTTTTTTAGACTTTATTTATTCATTTCTAGGGAGACGGGAAGGGAGGGAGGGAGGGAAAGAAACAGCAATTGGTTGCCTCTCACATGCCCCTAACCGGACACCAGGCCTGCAACCCAGGCATGTGCCCCAACTGGGAATGAACCAGTGACCTTTCAGTTCACAGGCCAGTGCTCAACCCTCTGAGCAACACCAGCCAGGGCTGGATAAGAAATATTTAAGTGGTAATAGAACACAAAAGAATAAAGACCCAAATGAACAGACTCACAGATGAAGAACAGATGACAGCTAGTTGGGGGTGGGGGACGGTTAGAGAGTAGAGGGAGTGAGCAAAAAAGAAAAGGATTCATGGACATGGGCAACAGTGTGGGGACTGCTGGTGGAAGCGGGGCATAAGGAGACTAGAAGGTAATGTAAAAAAAAAGATTAAATAAAATAGAAAAAAAAAGATTAAAAAAGAAATCCAGTTACAGATTTCAACAAATTGAGAGCACCCACAAAGATGCCTAACTCATGACAGTTCCTGTGGGAAGGGCTGTGACAGAAGCAGGAGCGAAGAGCAGCAGGGCCAGAAAGAGGGAGCGTCAGTCCTGGGCCGGGGTGCAGGGGTAGAGGAGGGTCAGGGTCGATATATTATTTAGGATTAGATTGGCTCAAGAGCGACAGAGACTCAAAAAAATCAGTATTTTTTACTCTTATAAGTCTGGACAGAAGCACTGCAGCGGGGGTACAGAGGTTCTACCATCGTCTTCTAGATCATCTAGGTCGTGGACTGACGGCAGCTTCCCACTCCGCCAGTTCAATTTCAATGTTCTTAAGCCTCTAAGGGAGGCGGGTGGGAGGGTCATAATGGCAGCAATGAGAAGTGGTCAGTTCTGGTCATTTTCAAGGTACAGGACACAGTGTTTGACGCTGAATCAGATGTGCAGCATGAGAAAAAGAACTCAAGCGTGATACCAAGCTTTTTTCCTGAGTTATTTACTGATGGGATTATGGCACATGCAGCAATTTCATAGGGTTAGATTACCTCTTATTCTTCTACTGTAGATTTTTTGGTCATAAATTTTGTAATCATTTCATTATTATAGATGTACAGTCTCATTGATATTTTAATTTCAATATTCTTCAGACTATAAATGAAGCAGGTCGGGAGGGGAAGGACTGACAGTGTTGCAAGTTTAATCTCTCCACTCAGGAATATGACTTTTTTTTTCATATCGTTAAAAACCGTGTATCTTTCAGTAGATTTATCATTACCTTTACTTATGTTGCACATTTCTCTTGTAAACTAATTCTGAGGGATGCCATTGTGAACACTATCATTCTTTTTTTTAATTAAAAAAATGGTTTTGAACAGCATCATTCTTATCATTATATTTTCCAGTCTGCTATTGTTGGTATATTTGTTAAACGAGTGGAGGGAATAGTTGAGTAGGTGGTGATGGTGCCTGTAGTTTATCTCTCCGGTGGTCTTTGAAACTCAAGCTTATAAGAAAATACCAAACTTCAGTAAACTCTTCTGTTGAGATGGAATATGCAACCCTGAAAGTAAAATACAGTCATTTTAATTGGAGATTAAAACTCAAGGTTCGAGGTTAATGTATTTGTTAAAACTTATCAAATGGCACATTTAAGATTTGTGCATTTCACTGCATATAATTTTACCACAGCAAAAAAAACCCCAAAAACCCATAAACAAATATTGGACTCTTAATTAATGACAGGCGTGCTGAAATGTTTAGAGGTGAAGTGTATTGATATCTACCACTTACACTGAAATGCATTAAAAATAAGATATATTGGTGCATAGAAACATGAATAGATATTTAAATTTCTATATAATAAAGTAAATATAGCAAAATGTTAATTATACAATAGAATCTAGGTGATAAATACAGGAGATGTTACTACAATTTTATCAAATTGTTCATATTTGAATATTTTGATAAAACATTAGGGGGAAAATTCTATTATCAACTATATAGTCCACCAAAGTATTCTGGGTTTCAATAGCTCACCAATATTTCAGTGGTCTTTACCCCCAACAAAGAAAGCTTCTGCCATCTGGGACTGCTGTTTGTTTTCTGGTGGTGAACTGAGAATCTCTTTGATTTTCTGTCCTATATTTCTATTCTAAAACCCTTATAATTAACATAGTTGGAAGTGTAATGTCAGAGGACCCAGTGTTATCCAGTGCCAACAAACAGACCCAGACACAGCCATCAGCCTTCAGGGTGGGTTGGCTCATTGTCCAAGTTACAAGGATGGAAACCTACCATAGTTTTATTCAAAAGATTAAATTAAAGGACAGTGGCTTTAAATTGTAGAATGAATCACGAGCCAAATTTATTTAATCTGTTGTTCATTTGCTAGCTGCCAAGATTTGAAATATTACTCCTGGGTCTCTGCATTGCTTTCTGTTGCTTCCATAGTTAATAATAGGTAAAGTTCAGTCGCTCTAAACTGGGGAATGGATCTTTCTAAGTGTTGGTTTTTCCCAGATGACCACAGTCTCCAAGGATGGATAGGAGAGTAAGTTTTCACAACCGCTTTCCTTTGATATTCCAATCCTTTTCATATTAACCACAATTCTGAACTTTCTAGTCTTGTTTGCTGTTTCACAAGTCTGTGCTTCTTAAAAATAATGGTAAAATTCTTTAATGTAGCCATCTTAGATATGAGAAAAAGATAAATTTTTATTAAAATAACTAGATATCTTATGAAAACATAAAATTATGGATTTATGGAGTGAATCAGTAATCTTATAACCCATAATGGGTTTTCTTTTGTCACTTTTAAAAATTTATTTAGTTTTAGAAAGAGGGAAAGGAGGAAGAAAGAAAGGGAGAGAAGCATCAATGTGAGAGGAAAACATCGATCTGTTGCCTCTCATACGCACCCCGACCAGGGACCGAACCCAGGCATGTGCCCTGACCAGGAATCAAACTGGTGACCTTTCACTTTGAGGGGCAGTGCCCAACCAACTGAGCCGCTCTAGCCAGGACTTGTGATGTTTTAGGCCACTAAATACTTGTGAAAGCAAATATTTGTATCTTAAACTAACAAAATGATCAACTTGCAGTTGTCTATGTACTTGTGGCTATGCAATGGAATTCATGGTACAAGCTAAAGTTTATATGATAGAGGTATATAAAAAATCAGGGTTCACTTAAAAAATAAATATTTTCAAAGGAACGTAAAAGAAAACAAAAATCATGAGAATTATAGTGTTGTTAAGCAATGTATATCCAAAAAGTCATTACATCTTCTGCTTTCTTTTTGCAATAAAACCTACACTGACAATCTTTCTTTTCTACACACTAATAAAATCTGCAGACTTTTAAAGAAAAAAAACTATATATCACCTTCTTCTACTTTTCAGGCCTGTTGTTAGATGTCAGTTTATGTCAGTTTATGCCAGTATAGGTGTAAAATGTGTCACAGGTAGAAAATACATATTCTAAATATACTCATATGTATATACTCATATACTCATAAGTATATTCATAAATATACTCATGATATGATATCCTTTTGTCTTACCCTAAACTATTGCCTCAAAGTAGTGAACAAAAGGAAGTGCTGACCTACCTTTTAGGACCTAAGAAGTTGCAAAAGTTACGTTGTGGCTATAAGCCCATTTTTCACCTGCAGCCTATTGATGAGATGAGAACCACTGGTGATGAGAATCACTTCAGAAAACAGTTACTAGAGTCTTATGCACTGAAATCTTCCCATCCCACCCCGACCTTACGCGCGATAAGTTGCTGTAAGGGAACATCTCAGAGAACTTGCCATGTGTTCAGGTGATGGAGAACCCAGAAGACTGACTTGCACCTGGAAAAGTCTAAGCCAAGGACTGACTGGAGCTGGCCCTGATGACAGAGTGAGGAGGGAAGGCTCTTGTGGGATTAGCCAGCACTTTCAGAATTTGGTGGAACAAAAAACCGCGAGCACTTCAAGTGAACCAGAGCACACACTGCAGTAGGTGGCTGGCATGAGTGCCCTTAAAGCATCTTCATTCTAGAGATATGTGTGCCTAACAAGAAAACCCCGAGAGAAAAGTGTGACGCCAGAAGCAAGAGCTATGGGAACAGTTGCAGGGCCAGCGGAAGGTGCTTGCCCACATTAGAATACAGTGCAGCGGGTAGCTGAAAGTCTTCAAGCAACTCACCAATCGTCGACCCATGAGAGAGAGCCAGTGGCTCTGCATCTGTTAGACAGGAGGACCTGTACCAATGTGGCGGCAGTCAAGCAGAGCGATTAGGGGAAGAGGTAGAACAATAGAGAAAAGCGGACTCCCTCATTGCAAGTGTCCACACCTAAGTCTGATTAAGAGTTGTGGAAGAGAAGGTGCTTTATGCTGAACGAGGGTGCTCTGTCCAGGTAACACCATTGGTTAGAGCATCATCTCAATTTGCAATAAATGTATAAATAGGTGGAACAACAAATGGATGTTTCTCTCCTTTCTATGCTCTCTGTGAAATCAAAAAATGAAAACTAAACTGAATGAGGGATTAAAGTTTTTATTTTGAATAAAATAAATTTTTTAAGTCATGAAGAAAAGACTATGTGATGGTGCCTCAAAGTTTTGAGAAAAGCTTTCAGATCTCCCCCCCAGAAAATTTTCATAGTGGGGAAGGGAATGATATTCAGGCATATTTGAAAGACAGTAAGAAAAATAAAGCCTTTAATATTTAACCTCACAAAACCCAGCTAGTTCATAAAAATAATACATAAAGAACAAGCAAAAAACATGTATCCATAGAAATTTAGAGCTAAGGTGGATTTTATTACTGTTTCCATCCATGTGAAAATTTGCTCTTTCTCCATGTGAGAAGATTATACTTGCCCACCCACTGACATCAGGCTTACCATATTACTTGATTTGGCCAATGAACAGTGAGTGGGAGTGATGTACAATTTTAAGCAGAGACAAGAGTCCTAGTGTGATTCTACCATTATTCTTTGTCCCCTGCCACAAGAACAGCATGTTCCAGATAGAGGCTGCTCCTTTAGCCCAGATCCCAAAGTGAAGAACATGTGAAACTTGTTCACAGCTAACCTGTAGCCGAAGTGAAAAAATATGATGAATGAGAAATAATACTTCTGTTGTTGTTGTAAACCACTAAGGTTTGGAGGGTTGTTTGTTACTGCAGCATAACTAACATAAGCTGCCTGATACACAAAGTATTTGCTAAAACCAAAATACAAGCTTAAAAAGTTTAAAAAATATATAAAATATTATAAAGTAGTTCATGGTAAGAGGTAAAGTAAGTGGCACTGGCAATAAATATTATAAATTTAGAGAAGGGTAAGATGGCATAATACTGAAATGGTCAGAGTTGCTCTTAAAAGTTGAAGGTGGAGGTAGAAGAGGATATAAAGGATAATAAAAAGTGATGGGAAAAATTAATATTAATAAAGGCAAATTTTTAAAAAGTTGGAAACAATAAAACACACTATAATGTTATAAGGTCATTCAAAATCATGTTACAGAGGGATCTTTTTTTTTAATTTTACTTTAATCATTGTTCAAGTACAGATTTCTCCCTTTTACTCCCATTCCAGCCCACCCACCCAACCCTCCCCACTTCCCTCCCATTACCACCCTCCCCCTAGCTTTTGACCATGTGTCCTTTAAATTTGTTCCTATAAACCCTTCCCATTCTCCCCTGAAATTCCCTCTTCTCTCCCCACAGAGGGATCTTTAAGGGCAGAAAAAGAGGCTTATATCTTACTGCTTAAGTTTTTAAAAGCATGTTAAAAATAAAAATATACAAAGTGAGCCTCTTTTTATAAATGAAAAAGTGTATGTTTTTCTTCTCCCTCCTTTACTAGGCAAAAAAGAAAAACTACCTTGAAAGACTAACAGTATTTATCTTTGAGCAATACAAGGGTGTTATGTTTACAATTTCTTCTTTTTGCTTATATGACGTAAAGAAGGAAGCATATTTTAAAATAAAAAACAAAACAAACAAACACAGGAGAGATACACAAACTAAAGGAACATGAAGATAGTGTCTGAGCTCTGGTGATAGCAATGAAAAAAAGGGAGGTACAAGAAGCTATATACAATAAGAATTGATAGCAACTTAGTTCATCAGCCTTTGAAATGCTCTGGAACTTCAGCATTCATTCATACTGAAGACATTTTAGATCAACATACTGTTTGGATATTTATATCAGTTCCTTCCTTCACGCTTCTCAAGTGTGAACTCCATTCTCTTGTCCCTGCTAATACTGATACCTGTGCTCTTTTTCCTCTCATTTTTTCCTAAATCTCCCTCTCTAATCTTCTCTCTGTTGTATATAAATTCTTGCACACACCTAGAAAACACTGTGCCTTTCACATAGTAGATGCTCAGTAGATATTTGTTGAGTGAGTAAGTTTTTTGGTTCGCAGGCCCGTGCTCAATCCACTGAGCTATACCAGCCAGGGCTGTTTTTTCACAGTGTTATTCCACTGGGATACCCTTATCAATGCTCTTCATGTGTAAACCTGTTGCTTCTCCTCTTGTGCTCCTATTTGAAGTGAATGGTGCCACCACCCACTTAGTTGGCCAAACCAGAAGTCTAAGAGTGTCCTAGACTCACCATTAACTTGAAAAGTCTCATTGGTTCTGTCTCCTTCATGTCTCTCAAGTCAGTTTCCTCTGATCTTTTTTGCCCAGCCCCCAACCCAGGCACTCATCATTCTGCCCATGATTACTGCATGAGTCTTGCCTGCAGACTTTCCTCTTTCATTCCATTCTCATTCTCTGGCCAACCTCCAGGGTGATCTTTTTACAATGCAGTCCCGATTACATCACTACACAATTTTAAATCCTTTGACAAGGCTTCCCAGAGATTTCAGGTAAAAAAAAAAATTGTTCATGGTGTGTAGACAAATTTTTCACCATCAGGTCTCTCCCTTTCTTCTGCCAAACTACACACACCAAGTATGTTGAAAATATCTGTAGCTCTTGGAACACATCCTGCTCTCATGTACCTGAGTGCTCTCTGCCCGGAACGCTCTTTCTCCCATCTTCATCCTCTTTTCCTTCTGATTGAATTCTACTCTCATCTTTCTGCAAAATTCAGCTCAGGCATCACCTTCTCTGTGAAGTCCACCTTAGTTAGAATTTTCTGTACTCCCTTTGTTCTCCCCAAACACCTCTAGCTACTTTGAATTGATTACAACACTTTATACCATACTGGAATCATTTATTTATTCTGTGTCTTTCTTACTGCAATATCAGTTTTTGGAATTACCAATCATGTCTTATTTATCCCATGCTTGGCATATAGTTGATGCTCAACAAATATTAATGTTAAAGGTCTTGGCCATTAATAAAGTATGAAGACTAAACAGAATGGAGAAATCCAAGTTGACCAAAGTTTTGATACTGGGTCATTATGAAAACTGAGGCTCTGAGAACAGATACAGGAAAGTTTGGAGGCATAGTTAGTTCAGGAAGGATGGTGCTTTGGCTTTATGCGTAATGAATTTGAACTGAGAGTATCCAAAGGGAAAAGATAAATAGGGGAATTTTTCCTTATGTAACCACAATACTCTCACCCACAAAGACCCATGGCAAGCACAACACCATGGGAGACACAGGGCACAGCTAACCCCTCGCTGGAGTGACAGCATCCTGGATAGTATAAGGCTGCCTCCTTCACCTCTCCTCTCAGTATTGTGTGAAAAAGGGATAAGATTAAAATATATACCATATTTTGGGGGCTATAAGAGGGACTCCCCTGCCAAATTTGGGAGGAATAATGGTTGTTAATGCTGCTGTTGAGTTCTGTTTATATTTACATTGATGAAATATTGTGTTATTTATGTTATTTATGTTATTAAATATTTTACCACATTTTTGCTTCAAAAATTTTTTTCCTATTTTCCTCCTCTAAAACCTAGGTACGTCTTATGGTCTGAAAAATACAGTACCTATCTGCTCATACTTGCAAAAAAGAAACACTGAGAAGATAAATCAAAACTAATACAAAGGCAGATGGAAGGAATTCTTTCCAGAGTGTATTTTATTATGTAGTTTTAGATTTGGTGTCATGTTAACATGTTACATATCTAATAGATAAATCAAAAAGAAAAAATTCCTAAAATATTTTAAAAATGGAAATAAATATTTTATCTTTTTAACTCTATACCAAGTTGGTGATATAACCACATAGAGAAAATAATTACTTCAAGTTACTGACACAGAATTTTAACTATATGTCCTCAGTGGAATATATTTTAAGGACAAATAGAGCTTCAAAGGAATCATGAGCCATGCATTCAATAGTCTTATTGTTAATTGTTATAGTTTATTGTTAACAGTATATTAGTGTTATTTTGAAACTATTTTTTAAATTGCAGGATAAAGCAAATAACTGTGTTACTAGGAATAATTTTCACAGATATGTATGGGGGGTATCCCTTATAATGTTAGAGTTAAATTGGAAATATGGGTATGAGCCTGTGATTTTTTTAATTTCCAGAAATGTATATTTCTGAGCTCTGACCACTGAAAAGGCCTGGATGGAATGACAGCACAGATTGTGGCCTTTAAATACCATTTCCCACTGCAGAAGCCAAGGCCCCCAGAGGGATGTGCGGTTCCAGATCTAGGACCTGATTATATATACAATCATCACACAGAAATTTAATTTTCAAGCATATTTTAGATGAGGAGGTCCTGGGGGACACACTTGGTTTAACCAAAAGAGATAACCTTGTACAATTAGAACACACACTTATTATTTTAGAAAGTGAAGTAAAACTACCAAGTGAAGTGGACATTCATATTTGCATTCTCTATCTGTGGACAGATCTTGGGAAACCAAATTACAAGCAGAAGTAGCGTGCTGTGAACCAAACCAGTAGGACAGAGTTAGCTGGATGAGCCTAGTGGCTGATGTTATCAACCCATGATCATCTGAGGCATACGTCTCCACACACATAACTCGGTGTGTGCTTGCTACGTAGAGTGGCTTCTTTTTTTCCCTTCTCATCTGGTATTGCAGAATTAGAGAACTGTGGCCTCTGTTCACTCTTGTTCACCTTCCCTTCATTATGCTTTTCTTCAGGCTACTTCCCTTCTCACAGACAAATTCTTTCTTTAGATATAACAAGACTATCAAGTCTTAGAAGCAAAAGACCACTTCTGTCCCTGCAGACAGACTGTGCCACTTAACATATAACATTAGATAACCACATTTCCCATGAAAATTCAGATTTCTGACCTCTCTTTAAAAAAAAAAGAAGAAAAGAAAAATAGAAAAAAAGGAATCAAACAACAGTTAGCAGAGTAATGGTAGCAGTGCACAATCCTCAGTTCACCATGGACTTCACCCAGCCTGAGTCCCGCATTTCTGTCACCTGTCACTGTAGGTATTGAGTTTGCACCCTGGATTTTAAGGTACCTCTTTAGGATCAGTCACTCTTCTGAGCCATTACCCTTGTTTGGTAGTTAACCCTAGGAAGGCAATTCTTCTTCCTAGTATCCAGGTTCAAAGCCTATCTCCCTTTTGGCCTTCTACCTGCATTTGCACTGTCTACTGATGAGCTGATTAATGCCATGAAATGGAATGAGTTTGCTGAAGCAAAGGACGCTGAAGATGGAGCCTTGGCAAAAACCTATAGCAGAAAAATGAGAGGAGGAAAAGAAGCCTCTTCAGAATGGGGTTCCTAATTGCCCTTCTCTTTCTTGTGATTGTTTTTTCTTTAACAAAATTTCCACCCAGAAAGTTGAGAATCAGTACTCTTTCTGGAGTGAAGTCAAAAGCCCTGACACAAATAATTTTCTCACCTGAAGTTTCTCACCTGAAGATTCCTTAGCTGAGATTTTGCACACATTTTCCTGTCACACGCTGACATTCCTGACATAGGCATGTGCTCAACTATCCCCTTTGTGCAAACTGTGCACAGGCTGAAACCCAAATTATTTTTGGTCCCCATTACAGATGTTAGCCTGTGTTCCATTTTTAACTCTGACGTAGGCACATGCCCTGGTTGCCCAGGAGACATGAATCTGGGCTAACCAGAGAGAAGAGTGCCCTGAGGAAGGGCAAATTTTGTTTCTCTGTGGCCCTATCTCCAACCTCACCCTCCCACCCCTGTTCCTCCCCACAGAGACCCATGGTAAGCACACATCCATGCAGGTGCATGGACACAGCTGACCCACACTGCCGGACAGCAGCTGGACAGGGAGCCAAGACAGTTGAGGCTCCCTGATCTCCCCTTCTCTTTGCTGCGCTGCTTAAGCCAGTTCTGCCTGCTCAAAAGAGCCAGTCTGGCTTCTCTGCCTGGGTCAAATCTCATTAAACACTCTCAGTGCTGAAAGCCAATCCTTTGTCACACTGCTTCCCATTACACTTGTCCATGTATTTTACTTATGTGTTTGATTAATGTCTGCTTCTCTCTCTACGAGAACAAGGACCATGTCTGCTTTGTTTGTGATGTATATGCAGCATCTCGTATACTCCAAGAGTAGGCATGCAACAACAACTGTGAATAAACCCTAGACCACTGTCAGTGGTAAGGACCTTAGATGGCATTCAGCCAGCTTTCCTCATTTAATGAGTGAGGCGAACCAATTCTTTCAAATCACATGGATTTTCATAAACACAATAGTAAGTGTAGTAAGACTATAGGCTCTGAAGGCAGAATGCCTGGGTTCATATCTGGGTTCTACCACTTACTTAACGTCTCTGTGCCTCAGTCTCCTCATCTGGAAGATAAGGATAATTATTCCAACCCATGAGGTTATTATAAGGATGAGATGATATTTGTAAGTGTTTAAAACAGTACTTGGTACATAGTAAGCTGAAGCCTTATATTTGTATGTTTGTTAAGAAAAAATAGAGGGGGGAATAAGACTGTGTTCTAGTCTCTTAACTCTCTGTCTAGTGCTTTTCACAGAAGTGCCTAATATTATTTTGTCATTGGTGTAGACTAGTGCTAGCCAATGGAATTTTCTGTCATGATGGAAAGAAAGGCTCTACACTTTCCAATATAATAGTGCACTGAACAGATGTGACTACTGAGCGTTTGAAATGTGGCTAGTGTGACTGGGGGAATTAATTTTTTTTATTTCATTAGAATTTGAATTTAGACCACTCTGAAGGACAGTCAAGAGCAGGGATCCCTGCAGCAGACAAGCCATCATGGCTGATAGGATCAGCTACCCTAAGCCCAGGGGGATCCTTTAGAGTGTCAGCAGCAACATAGTCTCCAGGAAGCCCAGAAACTCCCCACATCCTTATCTGGGTCAGGCCTCCCAGGCCAGGCACCTGGCATCAAGGCAGTATTGCCATTCTACCAGGTAGCTGTGCAGGTGGGCATACCCTGTTGGAACTGTAGCTGAATAAACCAATTAAGAGCATCTTTTTTTTTTTTTAGGGCCATACACCACAACTCTAAAAACAGTCCACGGCTTAAAAAAATGTTCAGAGCTTTAACATGAACATTATTTTCAACCTGTTTTAAAATATATATACTTCAAGAACATTTAAAATGCTACTTCGGGAGAACTCTTTCTCCATATGTAGAGCTATCTACTGCCACTAAAAAAAAAAAAATCAATCCAAGAAAAAGGCAAGACCTCAACTGGTTGGATTCCAAATTAAGCTACAGCTTGAGCTAAAAATATCTTGCCAGTGTTAAGAATCTGTTCTCTGAATTTAAATGGCTTGTCTCTCTCCCAGAGGACAACATTCACTGTGTTCTGTGGCAGGATTGGACTCTGGGAAAGCACACTTCATGTTTTCTCTGGACTCACTTCTACTTTATGTTCAGAGTAAAAGTAACCAACCACAGTTCTAGGTTCTACTCATATGTGTTATTAAGTGTAACGAGCATAAATATCTGTAGCTTCTCTTAGTACAAAGGGTAAGTGTGTGAGATTCAACTTTGTATAAATAATCCTAAAGGTATGCATAACAGCCTGAAGGTATGTTCTAAAAATAGATTTTACCTTCTTTTTTTCCCAACCATGTTATCATTTACTCTATTTTCTCCTAATTACCACATAGAGATTCTATGTTTTTTAATTTCAAAAACTATTTTTGTTTTTCCTCTGGAACTCTGGGATAGCTCTCCATGTGGCAGTAAAGGCCAGAATAAAAAATAAGTTGCAGGCTCAATATGTGGTAAAAATGACATTTCAAAATGGATTGCATTACAGATACTTAAACATTTTTTAATACCACAGACAGTAGGACTGTATGTGTACCAGGTAAGGACGCCGCAGCAAGGAGGTGGCCACCTGCAAGTCAAGGAGACTGTCCTCACCAGAAAGCCACCCTGCCAGCACCTTGGATCTTGGACTTCAAGATCCAGAACTGTAAAAAAAAAGGAATTTCTGTTGTTTAAGGCACGTAGTCTGTGGTATTCTGTTGAGGCAGCCCGAACAAACTAATACAGAGTTTAGCATTTGGTTTAGAACATTTCTCAGTTCTTACTAAAGAACAGGCTTTCAAATGGTCATGTTTTTAAATGATGAAACTATTCTTATGCCTTCATGCCTTGCTTCTCCATTTAAAAGAGATGGACTCCAGGGCCGTGTTTTATTGTTATGCCATACCACTGCCTGGTACGCACGGAACACCCCTTCTCCTTTACAGTATACAAACTTCTGTACAAATGCTCAAAAGCCACTCTCAGCACACTGAGTGATTTCAGGAAAAATGACTTAAAAATAGCAATAAAATTAACATAGCTGTTGACACTAAGTGCTTACACTGTAGCAGACACACTATTCTAAGTGCTCTTCTTGTATTGCTTCATTTAATTTTCACAACAGTCCTGTCAGGTAGTTACTATTATTATCCGATTTCACAGATGAGGGAACCAGGCACAAAGTTAATTAAGTAACTTGTCCCAGGTTTTTATAGGTAGAATATTTAGAACTGAGATTGCTACAACTGGAATTGGCCTAGTTTACCTAGACATCTGTCCTTATCATTAACATCCTAATAAGAAGTATTACCAATTGACAATGTGTTGAAGACAATTTACTTATTTTCAGAGGCAACTTAAAATTTAAATAGAATATAAGTTCTGTGAGGAAACTAAGTGCTACATGTGATGCTGGAAGTCGACAGCAAGATACTAGTATTTGGCTTTAAACTGAATTCAAGCTTTCTTTGCTTGTCTCTACCCCAGTATCACTGAAGAGAAAACATTTTACACTTCATTTTGCAGATATCTGACCAAATATTTCTCACAAGATTCTAATGTCTAAACCAAAAATGGAGTTTCTTGGTCCATAAAGCTAAGGATACCCTTTGCCCCTTTGAGAGCCACTCTATAAAGCTTTGTTTGAGTGGTTTATTGATCTCTGTTTTATTCTATCTCAAACTCAACACCATCTTTATTATCTTTATTGCAAAAGCCTGAACTATGCTTCTGTGCCAAGACCCTGTCAAGTTATGCTCCAGACTGAATTTTCTTAGTCTGTTGTATAAACTTTGAAAACCAGAGAACAGACTCTTCCTCTCCCTTTTCCTTGTTAAACAATTCCTTAGGTGATAAATAAATTACAGTGTTACACACATAGAAATTCTCAACCAACAGTTCTGAGCTGCAGGAAAAAAATTTTTTTTGCACTATGCTCAGAATTAACAACATCAGAAAAATTAACTTTACATATGAATGGTTACAAATGGACTTCACAGAATAGGGAACATAAGGAGGCTTGTGGGAAATGGAGGGAAAAAAAATCTGTGAACAATTACTTGACTCAGAGGATAAGAATGTTGTAAGTATGTACACCGTTCTGGGAAAAAGGTCTTTAGCAATGAAATAGTTAAACATGGGGTGAATGCAGACAGCAGCTGGAGGGAGTGTTTACAGTGCAAGGCAGGAAGTGTGGAGTCAATGACTTATGCTGGCCGGAAAGAGTGGAGGGGGAGGGAGAGGGAGAGGAGGGCAGGGGGCCTGGAGCCAAAGATTTCTAGTTGTTCTCAGCCTGGAAGACTTTCTCTTACAAACTTAAGCCAGATATTAGCCAGAGATCCTCTCCCATTGTTGCAGAAAGGATGAAAAGGTGCTGAGTGCAGATAGAGTGAAGCCAAAGTTGGGAGATACAGGAGTTGTGCCCAGAACTTCCAGCATTTGTATGGAGAGACATAAAAGTAGGAACTGACAGCTTTTGACATCTAGAAAAACACTTGATAAAGCCTTCCTAAATAATAATCATAATACCTAACACTTGTTTAGCAATTTTTACATGCCAAGAGCTGCATTAAAAGTTTTATCATTATTACCTCATTTAATTCTCGAGAACTCTATGAGGAGAGTCTTTGCTTTACTCTCTCTCTCTTTCCTTCACTCTTTAAATCCTCACTTGAGATACATTTATTGATTTTCTTTTAAAAGAGAGGGAGAGAGAGAGAAAGAAACATCGATCTGCCTCCTGTATGTACCCCCACCAGGGATCAAACCTGCAATCTAGGTATGTCCCCTGACCGGGAACTGAACCTGCAAATTTTTGGTGCACAATACAACACTCCAACCAACTTAGCCACCTAGCCACAGCAATACTGGTTTTCTTCATGTGGTCTCTGAAACTTGATACTTGGGAAAGTCACAGGAAGGCACAAATACTGAAAGATTTCAGTGCAGATCCAGGCAACAAAGCAGGGTCTCAATTAATACTCAGTGACTAACTAATTCACTGTCATAAAGTTCCCCATAAAGGATTCATTGATAGATGCCCCTTACCCTGAAAATTCAGGCAAAACAGAGGTTCAGAAAATTTGAGAAAGCTTAGCACAACCCAGTGGGTATTTCAAATTGTAAAATTTCACTCCCCTTCCCTTTTTCCCATGCTAGCAATTTTTCTATCCCATGAAGATGTTACCATGCAACGTATATTAATCCATTCCTTTGTTTTAAGGATCAAACTAAAATCTGTTTACACATATAAAATGCTGATTACTTTCAAGAAAGACATTATGAAGCTGGGGAAGTTCCCAAGTAGAAATCCCAAAACAACAAAACAAAAACAAAAACAAACACAAACGAAAAAACAAAGGAGAGAGAATGACCTCCAGGGACTCGGACTCTGAGCCAGAGGCCTGCGGTGAAGACTCAGGAGAATGGGAATGATTCCATCCCCAGAAGACAGAAAAAAAGTGAGCTGAGTAATTGGACACAAAATTCTTCATCAAATCCTACAACAAAAGTACACCTGGTATGAACCTAGAATCCAATAATGTCAAGATGCATACAAAAATATTATGTATAATCTTACACACTTGGTACTAAATTTATGGAATCTTTTGTCCAAAAAGTGATGCAGACCAAATATAGAAATTGTCCCCCCCCAAAAAAAGGTTTATATTCAACCATAAAATCCACAACGGGTTATTTAGGAAATTTAAAAGTATTCGAAGGCAGATATACTCCTGACCCTCTATAGTTGGCATGCTAGAGGAAAGTGTGCTCAAGAAAAATGTTCCTGTTTCTCATGTAAAATATTTCCAAATGTTTATTCAAACATAAAAAGGTTTCTGTGTCTACCAAAGGATTTCCCTAGAAAACAACATGTGTTTAATGTTTCCAATTTTATTTGAAAAGTAAATAAGTGAATTTCGTTAATGCCAAAATATACACACTTCAGAGTATATAATAGTAAAAACTTATTTTGAAATAGAAGAATAACCAACAGAAATATAATACCTGAGATGCATGGAGCATTTAATTTTCTAACATTAGGTTAAGTTTATTTCAAAACAGAATGAAATTCAACTTAACTATGATGGGGTTTCTTCTCAACCCACAATGGTTAATTTATTGCTGCCACAAAATAAATCATACTTGCTAACATGAAAGTTATGCAGCTTCCACTTTTATGGATATAAAAGTTGAAATTAATGTGATCTGTCATATTAGAAACACATCAATTGACCATGTTGATTGATAACCCCAAGTATTAATTATTTCTTAATTTTTAAAAACCACTCACTTTCCAAGGAATATGAAATATTCCTTTTTGAACAGATCCCAATTGTCCCATGCCTGCATGTGAGGCAAACTAGGTCTTTCTACTGATTTTACCAGAATGATTTTATGAAATACAACCAGCACCTCCTCACAATTTTCCCCCAGATAAAAACTGTAGCATATATAAAAGTCCATCAACAGTTTTTTAAAATCCAGTAATTAAAAGCAGGACTGCAAAGAAGGGGAGTTCGTGGGGGAGTTCTTTACTGTGAAGTCTGGTTTTCCTGTGAAGTAGAATTTCATCAAACTGAATGTGTTATGAATTTTAAATATATTTAATGCTGAAAGGGAAAAATAAGTATGCAGTTCTTTCTTGCAGGTTTGTCTTTAGATGTGTCTGGTCATTACCCTGGCAACCCTTACAAATGCCAACTGACGTCAAGAAAAGAGGAAAAACACTGCTGAGAGCGTGCACTCCATGCATTATAGATCATTCTGAGGACTTAGAATTCATAGGCACGTGCAAGCAATAAATGGCTTTAAGATGAGCACAAGCAATCCTCTACTTTACAAGCATTCTTCATAAATGTTTTATGGAGTTGCAAATCTGAAAAGAGCATCTTTGAGTTTTTAATTTAAGCAAAGCACAATTCAACTATTGGCTTAGTTGTTCTGTCTCAGTAACTGCCAAGTCTACTAAAATGTTGGCACTAGTAAATCTCATAAACAAATGAAGACTGCCTTTTTCTTTTGAAAGTTTATTTTCCCAACAGTTTATTATTTAAAAAAAAGTTCAGTCATAGAAAGTTGACAGCATTGTATAATGACCACCCATATACCCATCACCCAGAGTCTTCCAGTCTGCCATTAGCATTTTACTTTACTGGCCTTATCACATATTTATCTGTCTATCCATCTATCTATCTATCTATCTATCATCCATCCATCCATTTGTCCCTTTATTCATACCTTCATCCATCTCATTTTTTGATGCAACTCAAATATCAAAACTGCAAGCATGAATATACTTCCCCCTAAATATTTTAGCATGAACATCATTAACTACAATTCAATAGTTTTTCATTTGGTAAAACATTTAGAAACAATGAAATGCACAAATTTTAAGTGTACATTTGCTGAGTTTTTTTTAAATGCATAAAACCTCCTATCAAGATATAAAACATTACTGTCACCCTAGACAGTTCCCACATGCTGCTTCCCAGTTAATCCCCACTCCATCGTCCTCCATAAGCAACTACTCTTCTGATTTCTGAAAGTATGTTTAAGAGCTTTGTAATAGGGCTGATTACTTCTAAGAGCCTCCTCCCTTGAACTGTCCCAAGAAATTCATTCATCCTTCAAATTGCAAGTGCCTATGTTCAGTGCCTGTAGTATTAGTGTGCCCAGCATTTACTTTTCCTCTTGTCAAATCTTTCCCCCAACTTCAACTGTGTAATCACAATACAGTACTCCAGGGGTGAAAGGCAAAATCAGAACAGGGTACATAATTTTCAAGGGTCAGTGAAAAATGAAGATGTGAGACCCTTGTTCAAAATGTATGAAGAATTTGTATGTAAAGCGGGGAGGAAGCTGCGTGGAGGAGGCACAAGGGGAACATTGGAACAACTATAATAGCATAAACAATAAAATATAATTTTAAAAAATGTACTAAGAATTCCAAGATGGTGACAGCCAAGCATTAAACTAAGTGCAGAACCCTTCTAAGCACAGGGCTTTTTGTTTTCTTTTCTTTTCTTTTTAAATTTAATCTTTATTGCATTTTTTTCCCACTACCATTTAGTCCCTTTTCCCACTACCATTTAATCCCCACAGCCCCTCAGCAATCACCACACTGTTGTCCACGTCTATTAACCTTTTTCCTTTTTGCTCAATCCTTCCACCCCCTAACTTCCCCCCAACTAGCTGTCATCCTGTTCTCCATCTATGAGGCTGTCTCAATTTTCCTTGTTAGTTGTTTGTTCATCAGATTCCACATATGAGTGAAAGAAACCATATGGTATTTACCTTTCTCTAAATGGCTTATTTCACTTAGTATAATGTTCTCCAGGTCCACCCATACTGTCACAAAAGGCAAAATTTTCTTTTTTTATGTCCAAGTAATATTCCATTGTGTAAATATCCCATAGTTGTTTTACCCACTCATCTACTAGGGCTGCTTCCATATCTTGGCTAGCGTAAGCAACACTGCCATGAACATAGGGGTGCTTATGTTCTTTTGAATGAGTGTTTTGTTTCCTTTCGATATATTCCCAGAAGTGGGATAGCTGGGTTGAAAAACAGATCCATTTTTAAATTTTTGTGGTATCTCCATACTGCTTTCCACAGTGGCTCCATGAGTCTGCATTCCCACCAACAATGCAAAAGGATTCCCCCTTGTCCTCATCCTCAGCAGCACTTATTTGTTGATTTATTGATGATGGCCAATCTGATAGTAGTGAGAGGATATCTCATTGGGGTTTTAATTTGCATTTCTCTGATGATTAGTGACATCAAGCATCTTTTCATATGTCTATTGGCCATCTGTACATCCTCTTTGGAGAAACGTCTATTCAGGTCCTTTGCCCATTTTTTAATTGGGTTGTTTGGGGTGGGTTTTATTTATTTATTTTTTGTTTTGAGTTTTGTAAGTACTTTATAAATTTTGGATATTAAACCTTTGTCAGATGTATTGATGAATATGTTCTCCCATTCCGTAGGTTGTCTTTTTATTTTGTTGATGGTTTCCTTTGTTGTGAAAAAACTTTTTAGTTTGATGTAGTCCCATTTATTTATTTATTTTTATTTTGTTTCCCTTGCCTGGGGAGATATATCTAATAAAATATCACAACAAGCAATGTCTGAGATTTTGCTACTTATTTTTCTTCTACAGTTTTTATGGTTTCAAGGCTAACTTTTGTCTTTGATCCATTTTGAATTTATTCTTGTGTGTGGTATAAGAAGGTGGTCTAGTTTCATTTTTCTGCATGTATCTGTCCAGTTTTCCCAACACAATTTGATGAATAAACTATCTTTAGCCCAATGTATGTGTCTGTTTCCTCTGTCAAATATTAATTGACTATAAGGATGTGGGTTTATTTCTGCACTCTATTCTGTTCCATTGATCTATGTGTCTGTTTTTATGACAGTACCATGCTATTTTGATTACTATGGTCTTATAGTATAGTTTGATATCAGGTGGTATGATTCCTCTAATTTTGTTCTTTCTCAAGATCGCTGTTGCTATTCAGGGCCTTTCATGGCTGCATATAAAGTTTTGAAATATTTGTCCTAGTTCTGTGAATTAGGTTCTACGTCATTACAATTATTTTTGTTATAGCACAACTTACATATTTCAAATGGACAAAATTAATATCATTTACAGTATCTTAAGATAAATTGCCTTTGAATGGGAGCTTCCTTTCCAGTACTTTGAGGTCTATAAGATGTATCTAGAAAATTTACTACTGTGGAAAATGAGGACTGCTTACATCAAATGGGAGAAGGGGTGGGCCTGTGGTTTTTCTTTTGATTAATTGCTGTAACACTGTCCTTCAGGTGGCTGAGGGAGTTTCATATTTTCTTTAGACATCATTAGGCGCCACAGCTCCTGCAGGACAACTTTAATCCTATATGAATTCTGCCATTTTCCTAGCACTGATATGGCTCTTGGGTCCACCACTCCATTAGAACTATTAGCTCCATTCACATTAATTTTTGTTGCAAATCTTACAAAGGGGGGTGCTTTGGGGTATTTAGGTGCACATTCTATTTTAAGGATGTATATTTGTTTTTTTAATATATTTTATTGATGATGCTATTACAGTTGTCCCATTTCTCCCCCTTTATTCCCCTCCTCCCTGCACACTCCCTCCCATCCACATTCCCCCCCTTTAGTTCATGTCCATGGGTAAAACATATAAGTTCTTTGGCTTCTACATTTCCTATACTATTCTTAACCTCCCCCTGTCTATTTTCTACCTACCATTTATGCTACTTATTTTCTGTACCTTTTTCTCCTCTCTCCCTCTCTCACTCCCCCACTGATAACCCTCCATGTCATTTCCATTTCTGCAGTTCTGTTCCTGTTCTAGTTGTTTGCTTAGTTCATTTTTGTTTCTGGGTTTTTTTTTTAGGTTCAATTGTTGATAATTGTGAGTTTGTTGTCATTTTACTGTTCATATTTTTTATCTTCTTCTTTCTCTTAGATAAGTCCCTTTAACATTTCGTTTAATAAGGGCTTGGTGATGATGAACTTTAACTTGACCTTATCTGGGAAGAACTTTGTTTGCTCTTCCATTCTAAATGATAACTCTGCTGGATAGAGTAATTTTAGATGTAGGTCCTTGCCTTTCATGACTTTGAATACTTCTTTCCAGCCCCTTCTTGCCTGTAAGGTCTCTTTTGAGAAATCAACTCACAGTCTGATGGGAACTCCTTTGTAAGTAACTCCTTTTCTCTTGCTGCTTTTAAGATCCTCTCATCTTTAATCTTGGCTAATGTAATTATGATGTGCCTTGGTGTGTTCCTCCTTCAGTCCAACTTCTTTGGGATCTCTGAGCTTCCTAGACTTCCTGGAAGTCTATTTCCTTTGCCAAATTGGGGAAGTTCTCCTTCATTAATTTTTCAAATAAGTTTTCAACTTCTTGCTCTTCCTGTTCTCCTTCTGGTACCCCTATGATTCAGATACTGGAATGTTTTGAGATGTCCTGGAGGTTCCTAAGCCTCTCCTCATTTTTTTTTTAATTTTTATTTCTTCATTCTGTTCTGGTTGGCTGTTTATTTCTTCCTTCTGGTCCAAATTGTTGATTTGAGTCCCAGTTTTCTTCCCGTCACTGTTGGTTCCTTGTACATTTTCCTTTATTTCACTTTTCATAGCCTTCATTTTTTCCTCTAATTTGTGACCATATTCAACCAATTCAGTGAGCATCCTGATTACCAGTGTTTTGAACTGTGCATCTGATGGCTTGGCTATCTCTTTGTCACTTAGTTGTATTTTTTCTGGAGCTTTGATCCTCTTTCATTTTGGCCATATTTTTTTGTCTCAGCGAACATGTTATGTAGCAAGGGACAGAGCCTTAGGTGTTCACCAAGGCAGGGCAACCCACGTGCCTGCATTGTGATGCTATATGTGGGGGAGGGGTCTGAGAGGGAACCATGCTGCTGGTTCCACTCTCTGCCAGTTTTCAGTCACTTCCCCTGCTTCCCACAAACAAATTGGGCCCTTCTGGTGCTGATTCCCAGGTGGGTAGGTTTGTGTACATTCTAGGAACCTGTGGGTCTTTCCAATGAACTCTCCTATGAGGCTGGGAGTTTCTCCTGCCACCACAACCCTCACAGTTTTTTTGGTCAGAGGTTTTAGGCTTTATTTCCTGATGCTGGAACCCTGGTTTGCACAGTGTCTCGCTCCCCAGTTGTTCCTCCTGGTTTATCTGCATGTGAATGTGGAACTGCTCAGTCCTCCAGCAGCAGCCTTGACAGCCCTTGTCCACAACCCGCTGCCTTACCTGGAATCCTCTCTGCCCAGCTGTCCATCTCCACCCCTCCTACTGGTCTGGATGAATGTTTCTTCTTTAACTCCTTGGTTGTCAGATTTCCATACAGTTCAATTTTATGTCAGTTCTGGTTCTTTTTGTTTTTTAATTTGTTGTTCTCTTTCTTTTGGTTGTGTGAGGAGGCACAGTGTGTCTAGCTACGCCTCTGTCTTGGTGGAAGTCCTAAGGCTGTGTATTTGGTTTTCATAAATTGTTCCTGGAGGCCCAATTATCATCCCTGTCCACCTGGTAAGTGTCATGTCTTCATCATCTTCTAGACCCCAGCTAACGGTACCATCTCCTGCTCCTTTCTGGCCTTCTTCGAGGTCTTTCAGCAGTTGAAAATTATGAGGGACTTTTACCCCAAAGCCCATGGTGGCTGCCATCTTGCATCACTGTCCCATCATTAGAATTTTGATAGGAATTGGGTTCACTCTATAGATTGCTTTGGGTAGAAGCACAGGGCTTTTTCAACTGCACAGTTTGCACACTCATGAAGCTGGCCGCTGTTAAAATATTTTTCTCTGGAAAATGAAAAATTTATTCATGTAATTGTATAGATTTACAAAGAAAAGTAACAAAGGCAAATGACAGAACTAGAAATTCTTAAGTATCTTAGGATCTACCAATTTCAACATTTGCTCTAAGGCACACTGAAGTGGGTAGCAAAATTGCCTCTTAGTTTCCCTTTCCTTCCTCAATAGCTGAATCAATGGATATCTTTATAAACAAAGTTATGTTGAGTCAGTAAAGGTTAACTGTTTCATGGGGCTACAGATCAGGAAACAAGCCACTTCTGTACTAGTAATCTCTGCCCTGGTTGTAATTATACAAAGTCGCTATATTTACATTTTAATTCACTAGCATCTTAGGAAACAAATTTCACTAAAACTAAAAAGCAACTCTTTATTTAAAAAGTTAAGTAACATCTAGAAGAAAATATAAACAAATGTTCTACTCCTGAAGCAGTGTAATAAGGTAGTGGATGCCTTTCTGGCTGGAAATAACAATGAAACATTTTTAAATGATGACCACATGGACGTCAAATATACTCTTAAATGACATCTAACATAGAAAGTTTCATTCACTTTGGAGAGCTTCTGGGTAGGTGAACACACAGAAGTGCTGGGAGAGTGGTGCACCAGGAGAGGGCATGGGTGTGCCCCACCCTTCTGCCCTATCATGCCCTGTGCATCTCTTCCATCTGGCTGTTCCTGCATTCAGCTGTTGATGAAAGTAAGAACATCCAAACCCACCTCACTCCTTCCTTGCATGATACTCCCTTAAACATTAAACCCTCAGGACAAATAAGTTGTCTGGTCAACATCAGTCTTAGGAACAAAACCCCTGGTCTTAACAACAAGACCATTTTTCATTTTTGTGTTCTTTACAACTTCCCCAGTCTCCAGAAAGATCACATTTTCTTCTTATTCAACGATTCTAATCTGACATCATGCAGATAAAATCACAGGATTTTTCTTAATTCAGGCAAAACCAGTTGTGGGTTTAGAAGCTGGCTGTATCTTTCAAATGACTCTACAATACTTTCTAGTTAATAGTGAACCAATGGTATTTTTAGCCTTTCTTTCCTTTACATAATTAAAACCCCTTATTAATAGCAATGCAACAGCCAGATGAACAGATTCACAGGGCAAGGTTTTGAACAAAGAGATTTTATTGTCTCAGAGCTTGGGGCCCTGGCATACTGGTACTTAAAAGTATTCTGATTTCTCAACCTGGAAGCTCCCCAGTCAAAATACTTAACAACTGTTATGGTGTGGCCCAGTTGATTATATTGTAAGTCAGCCACAGCAGCCAGGCTGAGTGTGGAGGTGTTCTCTTAGTAACTAGATGGTGAGGAGAGGCCCAGGGGATATGGTGAAAGGCCAAAGTAGTGGGCAGCAGAGAGGTATGTGTTTGGCAAATTCCAGCAGTGGCTATATAGCAGGACCTATGGGTGCATCAGGATTTCAGCCACAGCTTGTCTATGTTGTGTCCACTGGATCACCCTACTAGGTGAATCTGGTTCAGCCTTTCTCAGTAGCCCATTGCCCTGCTGAAGTCAGGATGTAGATTTGTAAATCAAATTACATTAATCAAAGATCTTCCCTATGAATTTTCTATTTGGATCTGCAGAAGCAGTACCTCCCCACCTTCCTCATGTTCACCACTATATATTGCATTCTCGTAATACTACCAAGACTATTAAACTAGGAATTTTCAGGGTTCTGATTATTTTCAGAATGTAGTGGGACAGTGTTTCTAGATTTATGGTTCTTTTTTCTCCAGGGTTTCCACATACTTTTTTTTTAAAAAAAACTTTATTTTTAGAGCAGTTTTAGGTTTCAAAGGACAGAGATTTCCCATAAACCGCTTGTCTCCACACATGCATAGTCTCCTTGAAACTATCGACATCGTGAACTAGAGTGGTAAATGAGTTACAATAAATGATCCTACATTGTCATCTGAAGTCCATAGTTTACACTGTAGTTCACTCTGGGTATTTTACATTCTATGGGGGTGGACAAATGTGTAATTGAATATATCCATCATTATAGTATAATACAAAACACTTTCACTGCTGTAAAAATACTGTTTTTTTACCTATTCACCTTTCCCTCTCCTTTGTCCCCTGGTAAGCACTGATCCTTTTTTAAAAGATTTTATTTATTTATTTATTTTTAGGGAGAAGTGAAGGGAGGGAGAGAGAGAAAGAGAGAGAAACATCAATGTGTGGTTGCCTGTCGCTCACCCTTCACTGGGGACCTGGTCCACAACCCAGGCATGTGTCCTGACTGGGAATCGAACCATCGACCCTTTGCTTAGTAGTCTGGTGCTCAATCCACTGAGCCACACCAGCCAGGACACCACTGATCCTTTCATTGTCTCTATAATTTAGTTTTTTCTAGCATGTCAGAATCATACAGTATGTTGTCTTTTCAGATTGGCTTCTTTCATTTAGTAATTTGCATTTAAGTTTCCTCCACATCTTTTCATGGCTTGATAGGTCATTTCTTTCTAGCACTGACTAAATATTCCATTGACTGGTCACATTACACTTTACCCATTTAACTAGTGAAGGACATCTTAGTTGCTTCCAGGTTTTGGTAATGATGAATACAGATGAGGTAAACATCTGTGTGCAGGTTTTTGTGTGGATATAAATTTCAACTCACTTGGGTAAACACCAAGGAACACGACTGCTGGTGGGGTACAGTAGGAGTATATTTAGTTTTGTAAGAAACCACCATATTGTCTCCCAAAGTGGCTGTACCATTTTGCATTCCCACCAGCAGTGAATGAGAATTTCTGTTGCTCCACATCCCTGTCAGCATTTAACATTGCCAGTGTTTTGGATTTGGGCCATTCTAATAGGTGTGTAGTGACATCTCATTGTTTTATTTTGTACTTCCCTAGTGACAGATGACATTGAACATCTTTTCATATGCTTATTTGTCATCTGTATATCTTCTTGAGTTAGTCATCTGTTTAGGTCTTTTGCCCATTTTTAAATCAAGTTCTTTTTCAAGTTTTTTTATTGTTGAATTTTAAAGGTACTTTGCATATTTTAGATAATAGTCTTTTATCAGATATGTCTTTCACAAATATTTTCTTCCAGTCTGTGGCTTGTCTTCTCATTCTTTTAACAGTGATTTTTGCAGAGGTATTATTCATTTTTTTTTCTTGAATGAAATAGTCTATTCAACTGAGAGAACAACTCAGTAGATAAGAAGATCCCTGCCTTCATGTAGCCTAAATTTTAATGCAGAAAATGACAATAAACAAATAAATGAATAAAGATATAATAGACATTTAAGTGGAGATAGTTTCTGGGGAGAAAATTTAGACAAGGTGAAGGGTTAGGGAGTGACTAGGGAAAGCTCACTCTGGCTATTGTGTAGAGCTATTGGGGCCACAGTAGAATAGACCACAGTGGGAACAAGAGAAGTAGGGAGACCTGTTTGGAGTCTATTGCAGTCATATGAGCAAGCGACGATGTGGGTATGGACTAGGGTGGAAGCAGAGGAGCTGGTGAGATGGATCCAGATTCTGGACACTTGTTAAAAGTGAAGCTGACATAACTTTCTCATGCATTGAGTATCAGAGAAATAAAGGATTCAAGGAGAAAAGCTAGGTTTGGACCTAAGGAACCAAGTGAATGGTGGTGAAACTGGAAGAGGAGTTGGGAAACCAGGAGACAGGCAGGAACCAGGCTAGGGCATGGGACAATCAAGTGGAAATTCAAGAGATGCCCAATAGGCCATTGTGATTCAACTCGAGAAGTTTAAAAGTTGGGAACTTTCAACACGTGATAGTGTGCTGGATATCTGTAGGGTTTCCAGATTCTCTCCCCACGCCTCTCCGCCCTGTTTTCTGCCTCCATGCAGACTAACGTGTATGGATTAAGTCAATAAACTCCAGTCCTCTGGTTCCCAGTTAGATCAGCGAGCCAGGCAGCAGATCAGAAGGGAGGAGATCAAAGTGAGATGGTTTACCCCCTCAGCCCCCTCCCAGCAGTTCCCCCTCAGTTACCTGAGTCCTGTCTCGAATTCACAGTTCCTGTCAGACAGGTCGCCACATGGTTGTTTCTCCCCAGACGCAGTAACTGCTCGCTCCCTTCATCTCGTGAGGTCCTTGGGTGGTAACGACCCCTCCCCTTACTACCCTCAGACTGCTGCCATCCTTACACCTTTGTAAGTACAGTAGTTCCCACCCTGGTTTCACTTTCCCTGTTTTCAGTTACCTGCAGTGAGCCACAGTCCAAATATTAAATGGAAAATTCCAGAACTAAACAGTACATACGTTTAAAATCGCATGCCACTCTGAGTGGTGTGATAAAGATCTCACAGCACCCCCACTTTATCCCACTCCAGACATGAATCATCCCTTTGTCTACCATATCCTCAGGTTGTAAACACTCCACACCTGTTAGTCTCTTAGTTGCTGGCTAGGTTGTCAGATCTACTGTTGTGGTAGCATAGTGCTTGTGTTCAAGTAACCCTTATTTTACTTAATAATAGCCCCGAACACAGGAGTGGTGATGCTGGCAATTCCAATATGACAAAGAAGCATAGAGTGCTTCCTTTAGATGAAAAGGTATGTAAGTACAGGAAAAAACAGCATACGTGGATTTAGTACTATCTGCAGTTTCAGGCATCTATTGGGGGTCTTGGAATGTATGCCTCGCAGATAAGGAAAGACTGCTATAATCCCTTTAGTGAACCCTCTTTGATTTATCTTAATTTGAGCATACTTGCTTTTTCCTGTTAGGGCCTTGACTGAATTTAAAACCCCAAGGCTGGATGAAATCACTTAGAGAGTGAGAAGAGACAGGAAAGAGATTAGAGGACTGAGTCCTAGAACACTTATAGAAGTCGGAAGGAGAAGTTCTGCAAAGGGAAGTTCAGTGAGACAGGAAGAAAATCAGGAACATGTGATGCCTGGGTGGTGGCTCCAAAGGTAGGCTCAAGACGGAGCCCTCTTTCCCTGGAGCTCCCAGAACCTCTTATTGCCTTTGCTTATCATTCCTGACTCCTTCTTGCCTCGTGTGAATTACCTCTCAGGGGTCTTTAAATTCCTTTGTAATTTGGCTTCTGACATCCCCATATCAGCTGATAGGTTGTAGGTATCTGAGCCCTAAGGGAAATGATGGATTGAGTTCTCAGAAGCTCTCAGCAGCTGTGCAAATCCACATATCCGGGGCAGGGGGAACAGAGAGGAACCTCCAGTGGACATGCACACACAGGCACACACAATTGTTTTTATACCTGTCTCAGGTATTTTTCTGTGAATATAGCCAAGGCAGAAAGCGTTCCATATTCACTGTTGTTGCTCAGTACCTAATATGATATTCAGTACACATGGGTAGCTCAATAGATTTTTTTGATAGATAAATGTTATTTTTTTCAAAAATGGTTTATTGTGATATAGTAATACTATGCCTCTGGTGCATGAAGGCCCCTTTACAAAATTAACAACTAATTCTTTGAATTGCCCTATTATATGTTGCTGATTATGCTTTCCTGTACTACGTAATGCCTGGGTGTGAATGAAGTTTGTTTGTTTTTAACAGAATTGCATTGAGAAGATGACCACATAAATGCTGCAGAAACAAAGACTGTGGATTTTGGTCACTTGGACTCTGGAGCCATCAGATAAATATATTAGTACTGTACTTCTAACAATGATGTTTTGTTTACACTGTGAAATGCTTTTTGCTAATGGTACCATTCCCAGAAAACTCGTTTCATGTAAGTGGCAAGTTTTTGCAGCAACTCTTCTCTGTCTGCAGCCTCCATATCAGTGCTTGACTAATTTCCTCAACTCACGGTACCCTATCCGGACTCGTCTAGATGAAAAACACTGCTTCTTCCACTAAGTGGAGTTTGAATCCTGGCTGCGCCACTTTCACAAGCTATAATTTTGTGGAAGAGCTTAACTGCTTTGAGTCTTAGTTTCCTTATCTATAAAAATGGGATTAATAACACAGCTGTTCCTCCGTATTAATGAATTCTATGTTGGCCAATTCTTGCAGCATTTCTGTAGTCACTCATAAACATGCGATGAAAAGTATGAGTCACCCAACATGCATGTCCCCAGCTGAATTCAAAGAAGGTGATGTTTGCCTTCTTATCTCATCTTTTACTGTAAACAAATAACCTTTTCATGGCCTATTTAGTACCACATTTTTGCATTTTTATGCTTTTTTGTTTAAAATAGCCCAAGTGTAGTACTGAAGTACTGTCTAGTGGGCACTTCTTGGCACAAGAGGGCTGAGATATGCCTTACAGATACAAAACCTTGTTAGACAAGTTCTGTTCAGGAATGAAACAGAGGACTCAAAGAACTTATATGTACAACCCATGCACATGAACTAAGATCAAGGAGAATGAGGGAGGGCTGGGGGGGCAGGGTGGAGGGGGGATAAAGAGGGGGGGAAAATTGGGAAAACTGTAATAGTATAATCAATAAAAATACTCTAAAAAAACACTTCCAACAAAACAAACAAAAAGGAATGAGTTATAGTGTTGTTGGCTGTGAGTTCAATGTTTTAGAATTGACAATATGTTAAATAAGGTGTCTTTAAGTACACAAAAGGAGCACACAAAAGAAGGTTATGTATTGATTGTTCAATGAAAATATTGTGATCAGAGGCTCACGGGAACTTAATTCTGTGCTTCCCTTAGGAATAATCATTCAGTACTGGCTACTTCAGTGTTTGCAATGAATTTATTAAAGACAGGATTTAGATTAGGACCCACATCGAAGGCCGCATTTTAACTTAATTACCTCCTTAAAGAAGTTGTCTTCAAATTCACTTGCATTCTGAGGTAACTAGAGGTTAGGACTTCAACATATACATTTTGGGGAGACCCACTTCAGACCATGACACAAACTGTTCAACTTTACTTCCCATGTCCAATTCTGGCCAGCCAAACTGGCCACTGGTCATTCCCTAAGGTTTCCTTATGAGCCTCTGGACTTGGCTCATTATATTCTATCTTTACAGCACCTCTGGCTCTGCACATCAAAGCCAAATTTACCTTTCAAAATGATTAAGTTAAAATAAGGTCATTAAGATGGGCCTTAATCTAATATGACTAATGTCCTTATAAAAAGAGAAAATTTGGACTTGCATGCACACAGAGGAAAGACTATGTGAAGACGAAAGTAGAAGATTTCTATCTCCAAGCCAAGGAGAGATGCCTGGGAAGAAATCAACCCTGCTGACAATCTTGATCTTGGACTTCCAACCTCCAGAAATCAATTCAGTTTTTTTTTAACCCAGTTAGTACTATTTTGTCTTAGCAACCCAAGTGGACTCGAGGCAAATGAGTTTGCATTGGATTCTGTAGTTAGTGTGAGCAACAAAATTTTTTTTAAAAGGTATGTAATCTCTGCTGTGCTTTAGAAAAGGACCTGGAACCATCTTCTGAAGAGAATGACCTAAAGGGGGGGGGGAAGTCGGAGGCCGGGGAGATTACTGATTGTGGGGCTGATTCTTACACATATATTCAAGGCTTTTATATAGTGTTGTGTATTGTTAGGCCCTGGTGCAAAAGCCTGTTCAGAGTATCAGTGGAATAAGAGGGTCATAGCATGTGGGACAAGACCAGGAGAACACTCTCTAACAAAGCAGCGATGTTGCACATGTTCTAGAACCCTTTCTACAGTAGCACATTTGAAATTTTCAGTGGGGCCACAAGAACTAAAGATTTTTGCAGCAATGGCCACTGAACATAAGATGTCCTATTTCCAAGTGTGCAGAAGACATGATTTGGGTTGTGAAATACTGATACTTGACTTGTACATAACAGATCTCTAGCAGGCATTCAACAGAGGGTCCTGAGCTGATTGGTTTATATGCCTAGACAAGAGATAGCAAGCCAAAGCTTACTTTAATTTGTGTCTTTTCACTTCATTTTGTTTTTGGCTTTCTGGACTCTGGTTATCCAAGGGAAACTGAGGCAATCATTACCTAAGTCTAAAAAATGGGTAATAAAAGCCAGAAGTAGTAGCTGTGTACATAGTGCAGAGGATATAGTTTGTCGAGGCATTACAGCATGATATTCACAGGACATGGTAACTAAGTTTCTTGGAAGGTACTGAGGAGACTGAGATTCCCTAGAATAACCCACAGTTTGAATTTTGGATGGGTTGAGGTGAAAGGACACTTCCAATTGGAACATGTGAATGCAAACGTCTAGCAGGTGAAGAATGGAATTTATAAATTTTAGAGCTATTTGCCTCTGGGTGACAGACACAGGAATGGATAAGGTACTCCAGGATCTGCTCTGAAAGGAGAAGAAAGAGGCCATGAATAGCTGCCTTAGGCTGCAGAAGGAGGAAGTGGAGACACAGGAGTGGCCAGAAAAATAAAAACCAGGACACAAAATCCACCAGAACAGGAACAAGTGATATGGTTAAATTTGGAAAGAGATGGATAGATTAAAATAAAGAGCAATGGGATTAAAGAAGAGGAAGCTCAAGACAGATTAATTTGATTTCATTCGATAGCAGTGAAAGGCTAGCTCATCTTAGAGAATGGAAAAGGAATTAAGGAGAATAGAAAATGTTTGGATTAGTCACCATTAGGAATGTGAGGGAAGCAAGTGATGCAAGAAAGAAGCAGAAAGGCTGTGGAGGGAGGTAGATATTAAGAGACTGGGGAACAAAGGGAAAAGGAAAATGTAGTTTGATTGAACTGAGAGAGTAGTTGAAAGCTGGCTGGGGTGTAGTGAGGGAGGGCAGGGGTATTATCACATTTCGTTTCATAACTGGTCACAGAGAAGTTCATTGCAGCTTCGTGGGGCAGACTGAATTGAAGCTGGATCAGTCTGCCTGGGTGAGCCAGGGTCTCTGTTGGTACTGGGAGAATGTCTCATCAAGCAGGCAGAACATAGTAGCCAGGAAATGCATGAACTTATAAAACTCAGGATCTGAGTGAATGGTTAGCCTCAGGGTGGATTGTGGCTCTTGGAAACTAGACACAGGTAATGTTCAGAGTTTAGGCGATGCAAAGAGGCAGGTTTTAGGTACCATGAAAGTTTGCCATAGATAAAGTCCCAGCCTTGGACTGAAGTTTTGGAGGAAAGAGAGAGGTCAAGATCCATGGAGGCCTGTAGGGACAGACACTGTCATAAGGACTTAAACACAAGAAAATAACATGAAAACCACTCTTATTTCTTGGTAAATTCTTTTTCTATTTTTAAAAATTAAAAAAATTGTTTCAATGACACACAATATATTAGTTTCAGGTGTACGACATATTGATCAGACATTTAGATAACTTGCAAAGTGATCACCTAGTCTCTACCAGACACCATACACAGTTATTACAGTGCCATTGACTATATTCCCTATGCTATACTTTACCCCCTCGTTACTACTTTTATAACTGCCAATTTGTCCTTCTTAATCCCTTCACCTTTTCACCTTCCCAACTCCTTCCCAATTCTTGATATCAAGTCAAAGCCCAGCTTTAGAAACATAAGATTGGAGTTCAACTGCAAGAGGTTTGATTTTGAGCTCTCTGAATGGTGTTGCAGACCTTCTTCAGGCTTTCGACTGTGGAAGATTGGGGCTAATCAGTGAGTAAGGGTTGTGTGGGCCCAGCTGCCAAGGAGAGGAGTCATGGGAAGGTTAGGGAATTATGGACTGAATAAGAATTGTGAGGTTAGACTATTGGAAAGTTTGTATGTGACTGCTGAGGTTGATGGCAGTGGATGATATAAAGAAAAAAACCTGAGATGCTGAAATGATCAAAGAAAGCAGAGACTATCCTGAACTTTCTTAGATAATAATAAAGAAGGTGGGAAAAGAGAAACATAAGTGAATGGCTTGCAGTTCCTTCCAAAACAGACATAGTATTGAGAGAAGTACTGGAGAAAAAATAGCAATGTAACCATGAAATATAATATACCAATGCCTCCTAACCCTGGAAATAATGTGGAAACAAGATGGGAAGTCATGTTCAATGGAGGTAACGGTGGTATTGGTGCAAAACCAAATTTTAACCATAGTGAAACACAAACTGTGTCTAAGTGTGTTCAAGGATGTAGGGGAGCTCATTGACCCTGGAACAGGGAGTTCCTAATGCCTGAAAGGGGATCCTAGTTAAAGGCTAGGCATGGAAGATATGAGAATGGATGGCGCTTAAGTATGAAAAGGAAAAACTAACCCAGGACAGGTGGTTATAAAATTAAAGAACTAGATCATTACAGAAATATCTCTGCCCTAATATTCTCTTTTGTCTCTTTTCATGGATATAGCTATTGCTTTCATACTTTAGTTTTAAAGGCAGAAAATATTAATGGTGTTTTGCTATGTATGTTAATCTAAGTAAAATTATAAAGCAGATTCGGTGTATGGCTAGATTAGGACTCCATCTGTAATAGACAGAATAAAGACCACCCCAAAGATGTCCATTTCCTAATCCCCGGGACCTGTGAATAGGCTACCTCCCATGGGAAAAGGGACTTTGCAGATGTGATTAAAGTTAGGACCTTGACATGGGGAGATTATCCTGGATTACCTGGTTGCATACAACCCTTGTAATCACAGGGTCCTTATAAAATATAGGCAAGAGGATGAGAGCCAGAGGAAATGTGTTGACAGAAAGCAGAGGTTGGAGTGACGTGGGACCAGGAACCAAGGGATGCAGGCAGCCTTTACATGCTGGAAAGGGCAAGGAAAGGACTTTCTCCTTGAGCCTCAGAAAACACACGGATCTGTAGACATTTTGATATCCCCCCTAAGGCCCAATGTTGCACTTCTGACCTTCAGAAGTATAAGATAACAAATTTGTGTTGTTTTAAACCATTAACTTTGTGATACTTGTTATAGTAGCAAGAGAAAACTAACACATCATCTGAAAAGATGAATAAGGGGCATCCAGGCCCTGACTTCCTAATGTCAGGAAAAGGCAAGAAAATGAGGGCTGGAATTAGGTGGCAAAATAAGGAGGGATTGCTAATTGCCATTCCTCACCTTTAAAATTTAATAGCAGTAATAGATAAATTCTTTCAGAAAAAAATTGCAGTGGGCCTATGCTTATACACAGATCTGAAAGTATTTTGACATTAGGCTTGTCAGTCTGTAAAGAGAATTGGAAATTCTTTCTGGAAAGATTCAAAGGAAGAGAGTTATAAATGATAGAGAGAAGATAAAACAAAAATATTGCTTTTCTTTGTATTTCTTTTTGCAAACTGCAAACAGCTATTCTGTGCAGTTTATGAGAAAATTAATTCCCAAGAGAGCAAGAGAAATCTTGTGACATGAATTTCCATAAACCTCAAGAGAATTTTTAAAGTGCAATGAAAATTCCATGTTGTCCTATAAATTATCATTTTATGCTGTATAACATCCTCCAGGTCCTCTGAATCAGTTTATTTCCATTAAAAAATAGCTGATTGTAGTAGTTAATTTCATTCTGTACAGACAACTGTCCTTCCCCTCTCTCCTCCCCCTCCCCACCCCCAGTCATCATGTCTCTTCCTGATAGGCATTTGAAGTGTGCTGTGACTTAGTTCAGGCACGTGAGAGGACAGAGTGAGAGGCATTATCTTCAGAGAGCTATCAGATTTTTTTTACTTAATGAATTTTTTTTGTTTAATAACAATTACATTTGCACACAAACTCCATACACAGAGATCTATCTGTAGAGGAATTTAACTCGGCAATGGTTCTCTTAGCCTTTCAGACATAATGACCACACAACAAGCAGGGAGAGGAGTAAAGCCAAGAGGTAAGAAGTTGCAGCCAACAGTATGAGACTATAAGCGAGGGTGGAGTCCAAGCAGCTGGGGGCAGTTGGCACTTTGAGATTTTGGCCATGCCTGGCTAGCCAGGGGCACGGGCAGAGTCATGGGAAGGCTGATGGGGAGAGCCAGGAAAGACAAGACCTCAGGCAGCATCCTTTGGTGTGCCAGGCAGAATTTGGAGTTAGCCTGGAGGATCACCGGGAGGCTGAGTCCTGGGCAGCTGCTAGCTCCTTCCTGTGTTGGTTTTAAGCAGTTTTCCTGATGTAAATGGAAAAAGGATGAGCAAGCCCATTCAAGTACTGAAAAATTCAGCAGAAGGCTAGATTTTCTCATAAGAAGAAAACAAAAATCCAGTACTTGGTAGCACTGGGTTGGATAGTTTAACAAAAGTGAGCTACCCATCTTTCTATATGTGATACGAAAAGCAGAAATCATAAAGAAAAAGACTGATGTATTAATATCAACATGAATTTTTAAAAACTTCTATATCTCAATAAATGTTCATAAATAGGGAAAGACATACATATCAAAGACATTCATCATACAAGATAAAACTATGGTTTAATCTATATATTTATAACAGCAGAAAATTAGCAATGATTGAAATGTCAATCAGTAGGTTTAAATACATTATGAAATACCCCTACAATGATATGCAAAGGCTTTCTCTTTGTAAAATGCCAGGTAATAAATATTTTAGGCTTGTGGGCCAGAAAGTCTCTTCGACAACTGCTCAGTCCTGCGGTGGTCGCACAAACACAGCCCCAGCCAGTAAAGGAACAGAGGTGTGCAGTTGGGTTCCAGTACACATCAAGCTCAAGGAACAAAAATAGGTGTCTGGCCACACGTTACAGTTTGCTGGCCCCATCCTCAACAATACTTTTAAAAAATCATTTAGATCTATACACAATATTCTGGAAAACTGTCAAAATTACATAAAGTGAAAAAATACATGTTTCAGAACTGAATCTGTATTTATATAGTATTTATTATTTTATATATGAAATTATAGAAATGAAATGATGTGTAACTATGTATTATTATGTATGAAAATACTATAATTGTATGAAAATTATATTTCTATTTTTATTTAGATGAAGAGATAGTCCAACCTAAGAAAAAAGCCTAGAATAATAAGTACCAAAATGTTAACCTGGATATTAAAACCCTAATTTAGGATTGTACAATTATTTTCCTAGTGTAAAATTTTAAATGTGTTTTTCTCTGTACTAAAGGTTTTAAAAAGCAATTATGTTTAAAACAATTTATGACACAAAATGAAACATTTAAAAATGTACATACAACCCTACTAGCCATGTACAGATATTTTCGTTTCTCTGTGTCCCCTTTCAATCCTTACCTGCATTACGGCCTTGTGAACATAAATACATTTTTCCTGTTGTGTTCTCGGGGTCAGCAGCTCGTGTTTTATTAAACGCAATTCAACGAACATTAGTTAATAGTTGTGATTACGGTCGTAGTGATAATGATGTGATAGAGCAATTATAGGTAGCTTTCTAAATTAAGGATTCTTGAGGGAAATTAGCAGTTGCAATCACAAGTGTTACTGTCAAATGTTACTCAAGACCCTTTCAGAAGGGATATTGTGTTGAATCCTTCAGAATCTCTTTGTTCACATGTCCCAGGGGATTGACACCAAAAAGCTGCCTGGAGCATTGCTGCCTCTGTGTTTCCTAGTGTAGCCCCCCAGTTGGCACAGTGGGAATGACTTTGAGGCTTCCAGCAACTGACAGAACATTATGAGATGATCAAGGTTTCAGCTTGATCATCTACTTGCTATACAAATTATTCTACTTGCTTTTGTCATCCAGAGCCCAGAGTCCCCAAAACACACTCCTGGGTCTGGTGCACTGCTGAGGGTACAAACAGTAAAATCAGAGGCTTTTTAACCTTGTGTAGGTTTATCAAAGTCTGACAGTTGGTAAGCAAGGTGAGTAATTTTACAGTAGCATAATGTGATTCTATACACTATATCATGTAAAGAGAGGTGGGAATAAGATGATGAACTCAAGAATCATAAACTCCGAGTATTGATTAGGTACAAGAGGCTAATTATGACCTGGTTTAATGCTCAAATTCTTCAATGATTGGGTTTTACTATCCAGATTGTGGACACTTTTTGACATTTTTATTAGAAATCAACCAACATAATGATGAGCTGAAATACAGCCTTTATTATAGTCAGTTCAGGTAGAGCTGGAAGATGGCAGTTATTTGAATCATCTGTAAAAACTGGTGGTTTGTAATTAATAATTAAACCCTCTATTTCTCACATTTTTCTTAAGAACTTTGATATCCTCCCCTGCAAAAAAACCCAAAACTAAAGCAACACCTCCTCCCTACCTGCCCACAAACAGAGGCTTAACTGTTCCTTAATTAGAGAAATGATGTAAATGGCAATGAAAATGTGAACATGACCTGTTAGGTGTGCTGTGTACCTTCTCTTTTGTTTACAGCCATCTTATTCACATGCCAGAGTAGAGATAAAAGGCTTTAAAGGGAAGGACCCATATCTTCGCAAGCTTTGGTGGAAGCCCAAGCTTAAGCGAACATTTGGGAGCCAGTCTTCAAGAAGGAACTGGAATGTATAAGCCACCATTTTCTCTCAGCTTGGGAACTCAGGGAACTCTGGGTGGAGCCAGGGCTCAATTCCTGCTGTACTCCCCGCACCTGGCCTAGAGAAAATGTCCAGAGAGTTAGCTGACCAAAGGTTCAGCTTAGTTTTGTCACCCAGTGTCTAGAGCCCCACAAATGTATTCCTGGATCTGGTTGCACTGGTAATGGTACAATCAGTAAAATCAGGGCCTCTCCCTAAACTGCTCATGAATGAATGAAAGGTCTTATCTAAAAACTCCAGCTTGACAAAAGTTTGATAAAGTTCTGTATTGGTGGGGTTTAGAGAGAAAAGTGTACTCTCAAACATGCTAGTGAAGAAATGCAAATTGTACAATCTCTGCATAATTTAGCAACTACCATTAAAATAAATATATTCCCTGTAACCCACTTCCAGGAATTCATCCTGTATGAAAATTCTCTTATATATTCACACACAAAAAAATAGTCATTGTAGTATTCTTTATACTAGCAAAAAAACAAAAGTAATTTGTGTCCATGTACAGAGAACCAGTGAAATAAATTATGGTATATACATATAATGGAATTTTAAGCTGATATGAAAAATGAATAAGATAGAATTATATCTACTGATATGGAATGATCTCCAAGATATTACAAGTAAGTGAAAAAAGTCAGCTGCTAGCTGGTCTTATGTAAATAAACAAAAATAGCAGAGGAAAAGGATGCAAGCAAATACATGATTTTATTTGAAAAGGCCACCATCTCAGAAGAAAATGGTTAACAATGCTTCAATGAGGGGAAGAACTAAGAAATTTCAAGGGTTGGAGGGAAGAAGACTTGCTTTTCATTCTTTTATGTTCTTTCAGTTCTACCTACGAGTGCAGACTACCCACTGAAATTGTTTAAATAAGATGGTCAAAAGTAAACATCTTAAAATTAGTTTCCATGAAGAATGCTTTTTAAAACTCACTGGCATGCTGTGCATTACTGTTTTCGTATCAGAGAAATGGGTGGGGGTACCCATCTACATAATCACTTGTAGAAGAACAGAACCATCCCTGATGAGAATTGGGTGGCTGGGGACTCCAGTAGGAGACTAAACTCCTGTATGTTTTTTGTATTTTTTGATTTAAAAAATCATTAATACATATAATTTTATTATATGCAATATACATAATAAAAATTAAGATTGCTTTTAAAATTTACTTGAAGTGAGAGGAAATGGAGAGGAAAAGGTATCTTTAGGAAGTGGGAACTGCATGCTTAGTAGGGTCAGACAGCCCTAATTTCAGACCCAGACGCTTCCAATAGCTGTATGATGTTGGGAAACTTGCTGAGTCTCTGTAAAATCCACATGGGGATGTGGGGATGTGAGGATTACATGGAAAATAGTGGATATAAAGCACATTTCCTTCCATAGCACATATTAGGAGGTCAGTCATTTGTAGTTATTATTATCATACAGCAGAGGAAATCCTTCCAATTCCAAAACTGTTTCAAGGGTTCTGAAGAAGCAGTACAGAGCAAGAAGCCTGCCCTTGGTTCACTGTTGCTCCTTGGGTTGTGTAACAGCCCCCATAACATGGCATTGGCATTGACCTCACTGACCTAGATCAGTGGGAAGCCCATGAGTTGCCCCCAAATAGCCCAAGGTGGCACGGTGCCACTTTACAACCCCAATTGATTAAATGTTGATGTTTTGTGATTTCTCACAAGAGCTATGTCAAATGAAGAGATTATAAAAGTTATAATGAATAACAATAAGGATTTGTAAAATCCACACAGCATCTAGCACTTCATCTTTTTTGTCTTTAAACATTGTTAATACTAATCTATTACGAATCTACTGGTATGTTATAAGGTACCAGCTATGACCAAATATAATTTCATTTGCTTCTTTATCTAGGTCATATTATTTGGAATGCTTAGCAGATATCTTACTATTCTAATGGCAAGCAGATGTGTCAACCTGACTGCTCATATGTCTATTGGTAGAAAACTCCTCACTCCAAATATGTATCCTTTATCTCAGTGGTGCTTGCATGAGTATTATATTTTTTGGAACTTTGATAAACAGAGTATGGTATTTAACACTCCTTATATATACACATATACACCAAAAATTGTATTGAAATTTGCTTTTCACAATTGCTAATGGCATATGTTTTGCAGCATCAAATAAAATAATTCTAAATACATGCATCTTTGTATCATTCTTAAGAGATGATAATCTCCTGAATGTTTCCTAGCTTTCATTATGACAGTTGTAATTTTTTTCAACTCTGAACTTGATTAAGCCTGAGACAGAGGACAAGATCAGTAACATTTTGTAATGGCTGCTGTGTGATTCCATAACCTGAATCCTGATAGAGTTGAAAAAAGGAGTGAGGCTGCAGCAGGACTAGACTTCTGGTACAGCATTAAGGAATGGAAGAACAGCGACCCTGTGAGGCAAAACCAAGTATTGCACTTGGCTACGCAGGAAATTCTTGATGCTTGCAAACTACAAAGGATTTCTGAAAAGGCACTTATTTTTAAATATCTGGATTCAGAGTCAACCACTGAGCATCTACTGGGGGCTACACAAGTTTACATACATGTTACTTCAATACCTTTCACTTTTAGGTTGACACAGAGTATGCTGACTGGGGGTGGGGGTAGAAACTGCAAGCATGGATTACTTTTACATATAAATACCCTTGATAATTGACATACAGACAATAACCTTAATTGTTGTGCTTTTGTTGTTTTTTTTAATCTGACTAGCTATCAATCACATTAATGTAGGCTGAACAAAGACTTCAGAGAAAATGTTAGGCTACAGAAGAGAAATATTAATGCAAAAAAAACCCCTCAGATATTTTATATTTCATGGTTTCCGCTGGGTCAGTATTTTTGTTTTAATGTATGTTCTACCAGTTTTCCTAATTATGAAGAATGGGAGAAAACAAACTTCCATAGTACAAGTACTGCCTCTAAGGAAACAACGTCATTGTTACTGTGGTTGGGTAGTCCTCTGACATGTTTTCTTAAGACGCTGAATACCTTTCCTTTCTCAACAGTCCATCCTTCCAGCAATTCAATACTTTAGGACTAATGATCTTAGTGCCCTGCTACATTTCTTGCTGATTAAAATTTATGAAGGGCTTAAGTGTACACTTTCATCTGCATTAACATGTGATTAGTCCTGATACATCAGATGTACTGTGAAGTTCTTTTCATTTGAAGTTCATTTCAATGGCTTATTAAAGCAGTGTGCCCAGTGATACATCAAGAGAACAAGCTGACCTGAATTTATGAAATGAATGATCTGTTTTCTAATATTTGTCTAAGTTACTTGAAGTAAAAAGATCTAAGCATGGCATTCCAGTATTTCTTCAAGCTGTTTTCTTTGTGCTATCAGCTTGAAGACTCCTCTGCACTCCAGCATTGTTCTTTGTGGAAGAATACAATCACAGCATCTTAAGCCTTCCTGCAGGCTAGGGGTGTGGTCCTCTTTACCCTTGCTAAACTGTTTCATTTTCTCATGAACTCTGAACTAGTGGAACAAATACTTTGCTATTTTTCAGCCCAGACAGTATCTAATTTCTACATGCATGGGAGATGTTAAAGATAGTATTGCTGAGAATATCTATTTAACTTGCTGTATAATACTATACTTTTAAGTGTTAAAAGTGTCTTTGATATTTATTACAACAGTAGCACATGTTTTATAGTCCGGGGTTCGATAGTAAATACATTCTCCAGCTTAGTGGGTCACACAGTCTGTTGTAACCACTCAACTCTGCCTTTACAGAAAAAAAGTAGCCATAAATGAATAAGCATGGCTGTGTTCCAATGAAACTTAGTTTATGGTGACTGAAATGTGAATTTCATAAAATTTTCACATCACAAAATATTATTCTTTATTTTTAAAAAGTGATTGAGAAATGAAATACTCATTCTTAGCTAACAGGCCATACAAAAACAGAAAGCAGGTTGGACTTGGCCCATAGATAGCTCACCTCTGCATTATCACATTGGGTTAGTGGGGGTTTCCTAAATAATCAGATACATGGTAATTATGCTGTCAAACAGTGGGAGTTTACTCACTAGCCTTGTCGCCCACCCTGCTATCAATCACTTTCTGCCACACTGGTGGCACTGAGAGTAAGGGGGCTTTATTCCATTGTTCAGGTTAAGAGCAGCCCCTGTATGCCTAAACTCCAGATGAATCAACCTAAGAACTGCTATCAACTACAAGGATATACTACTGATCTTGAGGGTTTGAGTTGGAGTGCTGTCACAGACTTAGGTGTTTTCAAAGATCAAGGTGCTTGCAGTGTCCCCAAGAAGCGAAGCAACAGGTTGTTGCAATAATCCAGGGAAGGGACAATGGAGATCTCAACTGTGCTGGCAGAACAGAGGACTAAGACATATCTAAGATGTAGTTATGATCAGGTACTCACTTGGATGAGAACTGATTACATTGTTCTTACCTGTCTCACAGCATAAAAGAGATGGATGACAATTTAAAAGTGTAATTTTTATGCGATTGAAAATTTTTTTAAAATTTAAAAAATAAATAGCCCTGCCTGTGTTGCTCAGTTGGTAGGGGGTCGTCGTGCAAAGCAAAAGATGGCCAGTTCGATCCCTAGTCAGGGCAATAATGATGATGATGATGATAATGATGATGATAAAGTATTAACGTGCTACCTAAATTTGTCAGTCTTCATTTAATTACTTATAACCACTTTAGAAATTACAGAATACTATCGGTTTCCCTGATTTATTGATTCCCCTACCCCAAAGTGGAGTACATTTTCATTACTTCAACATAAGTTAGTTGAAATACATTTAATTAAAAAAAAAATACCCATCTGCCTTCACCACACTCCCAAACCGGCAATCACCACGTGAAGACACTTTCAATTTCCAGAAATTTACTTTGCTCTAGCGGGTCCCACGACAGGCCCCACTTTCGCCCAGCAACCCTCTCGGACCAGCCCCAACAGTTTCCCCTTCCCTCTGTCGCTAGTGCCGCCACTGTGACTCCAGCTCCACGGGCCAATTCCTTCCTTCCTTTTGTCGCTTTTCCTTCGCCCCGCCCTGATGGCTGTCTTCGATTGGCTGACACTACAATGCCGCGGCAGGATGCCCCAGAACCCAGTTATGATTGGCTGTAAAATAGGCGGACCTCTTCTGATTGGCTGAAAAGAGAAGGCAGCAAGTCTGGTTGCGCACCGGGTGTGTGGGCCCCCGCTTTGTTGCCTGAGTGGGGTGGCGGTAGAAGTTAGGGGGGTCAGAGGCTACAGCTGGTCTGGACCCACAGTCGCTGTCCTTGCCGTCACGTTTCCCGGTAGCCTTCAGCGTAGGAACCGCGCCCACAAGCAGCCATGAGCGGCGGCGTGTACGGAGGAGGTGAGTGAGCGCGAAATTCAGTGTGGGGTTTGCAACCCCCGCCACAGTCGTCTTCACTCCTCCCCTCGGTGGCGGTCCCTTCCGGTCTCCCCGCGTCTGGACTCCCTACTCCCCGCCCCATCCCCGCCCAGCGCCTCTGGCTCTCGGAGTCTCCGCTGTCTGCGGCCCCTTCCAGCCTCTGTCCCCGGAGGAGCGGACGGGCTTCGCGGCAGGGACTGAACCTGGATCCATCGAGGCAGGGAGTGAAGCTCCAACCAGGGGTCGGCCCGCCGAGCCCCCGCCGGAATGCCCAGCCCATGGTCGCCTCTCTCCAGTGTCTCCATACCTCGGCTGATCGGGGTGTGCGCGCGAGTTTAAACTTGGGAGTGCCCTGCGGTTTGCGAGCGTGGACGCGGGATTTCCGCAGCATCGGGTAGATGGCTCAGCGAGCGCGGGAGGTGGGTGGGATGGCCAGCGTGGCGGCCACTCAGGACCCGCACTCCCCTCCGCCCTCAGCGCTCGCGCAGCCGCGCACCCTTCAGCAGCTCCTGCCTGTTGGTGGACCGTGGATTCTCCAAGTTACTCTTGCGTGGCAATGCTCGGGATTGATTTCGGAACGCCTGTGATTTACGGACGCTTTGCTTGGCTAGGCTGTGGTATGGAGGAAAGAAACTGGAGCCAGCGAGTTCCAGGGACCTGAGCAGTAACAGCAGCCTCACCGTTCCTGGGGCGCTTTGGCCTTGGGCGGGTGACTTCACTTTAACCAGCTTCAGGCTCCAGAGTTGTGAAGTGGTAGTTCCTAGTGTGGGGGTTCAGAAGCAGACTCCCGAAGACGTGGCTCAGTAGTATGCGGCTTATTTCGAGCTAATGTCAGTTTTAGCTTCAGGCTCAAGAGAAACTTGTTCCCCCTCCCTTTAACTACCCAGAAGAACTGGAATTAGGGACCTTGGCCATAACAAGAGACTATCAGCAATCATCTTTTTTTGACCCACCTTTTTGGCACAGCGAACTTTTTTTTTTTTTCAGGAGAGGTGACCAAAAGAAACCCAGAATTATCTTCTGGAGGGTGGGCCCTTGTGCTATGGGACCCCCACCACCACCACCACCCTCAATCATTATCAGTATACCAGCTGGCGTTGTTGTGAGAGGCTGCATTTGGCTTCAGTGACTTTTTTTTTTTTTTTGACTCACCGCATTTGCCCATTTCATGATGGGTGATTTGGGAGAGCACCTGCCCACACCACGCTGGGTGTTCAGTTTTTGACCAAAAACAGCATGACGCCTGTGTCCCACCCTCCCTATTCACCTGATCTGGCCTTAAAAGACTTTTTGTGTCTTTCCCCCCATGAAAAAAGTCCCCAAAGGGAAACGTTTTGCCTCGTGGAAGAGGTGAAACAAAAAACAGCACAAACACTTCAAGGCATCAAAATCAACAAGTTCAAAATTGTTTTGAGCAGTAGAAAAAAGTCACCATTAGGTGTAGTACATCAAATGGAGGGTACTTGGAAGGTGACTGAAGTTTAAACATGTAAGAATAAATATACATTTTTTAAAAATTCTCAGTTTTTAGGGTTCTCCCTCATACTAAACACCTGCTCTTGCTATCATCCTGCAGTGACCCTTCCAAGTCCCCGAGGTGCATTATCTCAGCCCTAGCTCAGAATGTCTTACAGACCTAGATACACCTTTCTATCTCTGAACCCCTGGTGCATGTGGGGGTCTCTGACTCTTGTGTCTGCAAGGTTCCTATACATATCTATGTATTAAACTATTAAAATTTCTCCTGCTAATCTGTGTCCTGTCTACTTGATTATTAGACCACCAAAAGAACTGTTAGGGTGAGGGAAAGTTTGTTTCTCCCCACACTGGCCACTGGGGTGGTTGTGATGATTAAATGAGATAATGCTGCACTTGCTCTCAAAGTGTGGTCCATGGAGCAACAGTTCAGCATCTCCTGCCAGCTTTTTAGGGTTGCAGACTGCCAGGCCCCATTGTAAATCTACTGAGTCAGAGCCTTTGTTTTTGCAAGAGACCTAGAGGGAACACAGGTGTGTATGATTCTTGTTTTGTGTTTCTGTTTGATGAGTTGGAGAACAAGGAGCCAGAACCAAAGTGTTGTTCTTTTTCATTGTGTCTAGTAAGGTTGCTGTCTCTGAAGAGGATGGCATTTTATTGGCAGAGGATAAAAATAATGTTTTCAAAGTTCTTAGGTAAAGCATTTAAAATTCACAAAAGTAAGGAAATGATTTTGTGTTTGAGCTATCACTGCATGGCCAGTATTTGTAGTGGGTCACATTTTCCAAAAGGTTTACTGTGAAAAGCAACCAAACCCCTCACCTAAATTTTGTGTAATTGTAGATTGTATTTTTAACTTGCATACTTATTAAAAAGATCTTTTGCTGAGGCCGGTGTGGCTCAGTTTGTTGGGCACTGTCCAGCAAATTGAAAGTTCACGAGTTCACTTCTCAGTCAGGACACATGCCTGGGTTGCAACCGATTGATGTTTCTTCCTTCTCTACCTCCCTTCTCCTCTCTTGTAGAATCAATAAGTGTGTCCTTGGGTGAAGATTTTTTAAAAAATCTTTGTAGTTTAAATTTTTTAATGTACAGCTCTCTCATTCCCAAAATAACTTTTGACCAGTTTGGACACTGATCTAAATTAAAGCTTTAGGAATAATGTATAATTCGGGGTGGGGGTTATTTTATTTTTTTTAATTTTTGGAGAAGGGAAGGGAGGGAGAAAGGGAGAGAGGAACCTCAGTGTGTGGTTGCCTCTCACACGCCCCCTACTGGGGACCTGGCTTTCAACCCAGGAATGTGCCCTGACTGGCACATTGAACTGGTGACCCTTTGGTTTCAGGCTGGCATTCAATCCACTGAGCAACACCAGCCAGGGCTAGTTAGAATATTTCTTTACCTGACATTCTAGTTAATCAGTAATAAAGTTTACTAATTTATGTTCACTGGTAAACTTAGGATTTGTACTTGAGTTTACATGCTACAGTGAAATCAGATGCATTGTTCTGCTTTTAAGTAATTTGGATCAGAATATTTTATAGAGAATGGTTAATTTCTTTGGGAATATATACCAAATACAGAAATTTTCTTTCAAATTAAAAATAAAAATAGGTAGTCTTTATTTAAATAAAAATAAGATCATTATTTTGTAAAGATGTTATCTCTCAACTGTGAATATTTGTAGTATAATAATTGATTTTTCTTTTTAAATGTATTTTTATTGTATTTTTTCCATTACCATTTATCCGCTTTATACCCCCTCTCCTCCACAGTTACCACACTGTTGTCTATGTCCATGAGTCCTTTTTTTATTTTTAAGTTTCATTTTTAAAATTTTTGAAATAGTTCAAACGTACTAAAAAATAAAATTTATATGTAGGTTTATATGTGATACTTTCATACTGACTACTTAGTTTTAATAGATGCAATATTTTACCATATTTGCCTCAGATATTTTAAGAAGTAAAATAGTACTGATGTAGAGTTCTCTCTCCCTCTTTAGAGATAAACACTACACTGGAGGTATGTAACATTCTCAGACCCTATGCATATTTTTATACTTTCAGTGAGTATGTATGTATCCATAATGAATTAAATAGTATCATAATAATATGAATATAGATATATATATACAAACACACACCATATACATATATACACAAGTATTATATATATATATATATACACACACACACTTATTTATATATGTGTGTATATATATACACTAACTTTTTAAGCTGAGACTTTTGGATTTATCCATGTTGACACATGTAGGTCTAGATCATTCGTTTACCTGGTATATAGCATTTCAATATATGAACACACTGTAGTTTATCTGTTTCCCTGCTGAGAGACCATTAGATAATTTCTATCTTTTCCCATGGCAAGCAGTGTGACAATACTAATTATCTTAGCAGCTACCACTGACAGTGCTTGTTATGTGTAGGAACTGTTCTGAGTACTTACATCCCTTAAAACAGGCACCAAACTCATTTTCACCACGGGCCACATCAGCCTCGTGGTTGCCTTCTAAGGGCCGAATGTAGAGCTCCTTGCCCCTGGTTAAGGAATAGTTACATTTATACAGCCCTAAAATTACATTCAGTTCTTTGAAGGCAACCAAGGGCTGATGTGGCCCCCAGTGAAAATGAGCTTGACAACCCTGCATTAAAACATTTAACACATTCAATCATTATACCATCCTATGAGATAGGGAAGTGAAGTAGAGAAGTTAGAAAATATCACCCAAGGTCACACACCTAGTGAACATTCTGGTAGGTGAGAATGTTCACAATATATGTGAGAGTTTCTCTAAAGAAGGTATGTGTGATTTCTGTGAATGCATATTTTCAACTTGAGTAGTTATGAGCAAATTGTCCATAGTGTTCATTACCAATTTCCAGCTTATACTAGGAGAGGTATAAAAACACCTCTATCTCTACATCTTTAGTAAAAGGCAAAAGATTTATACGATCTGAAGAGAAACCAGAGTATCTTCTTTCTCTACATCTTTTGACAACACTTGCTCTTATCAGACTTATTAATTTTAGCTAATTTATTGGGAGTAAATAGTATTCTTTATTATTTTTAATGAAAAAATCCTTCTTTGAAAAATCAGTGCCTGGAAAATCCAAGTGCTTTATTTAAGGAGGCATACTGTTTCAGCTGAAGTAATTATAAAGTGTAATTAGAGGCTGTTCTCTGAATTTGAATGTAAAAAATACTAGCCTTCTCCCTTAGCATTAAACTTTATGTCCTAAAATTTTTTTAAACATGCAAGCTTTGATGATACCTTCATTTTAATGATTTTTCCTGGCCTATATTAATATACCTTATCTCATTCTTCAGAGTCCTACTTGGGATTTCGCTGAGTTCTCTAACTGGATGGAATATTATTTCCCTGATGTATGAAAAAATCATACTAAAGTATACTAGATATCTTCCCTTTGCCCCTCTAGATCCACCCACCACACATTTTCACCCTGTCTGTGCCCTTGAACACTGACCCATGTAGATTAAATCAGTGGGCGTCCTTGACCTCTGGGAGGCCAATGGTAAGGGTACCCATACTTCCTGCTTTGTGATTCTTGTCCTGGTACAATTATTAATTAATATGGACCCCTTTCACATTCAGAAGTAGCCCAATTTGGATGAGAAATTATGAGAACACCCCAGTCCATGGGGAGAGGAAGTAGAGAGGTTGGCATGTTTATTAGCCTGATTCCTTTTTCTAGGAGCCAGCCACCCCTTCACTGAAGGTCACAGCTCCTGTCAGGTAGCCCTCCAAACACACAACTCTCTGGGTTCTGGACTAAGTTTCTTCTCCATTTCTTCAATTCAAAGGGTGCTGACAGATCTCTGACATTATAAGTCCTAGGGTACCATACCATTTTTCTTATTTTCCTGTATTGTGCCCTATATCTTTCTAAATAGTTCCTTAAGTGAACTCTCCTCAAATTACCCAATTTTAGTTTAGCATCTCTTTCCTGATTGAACTTCTGATATATTGTGTATGACATTATGTTTTATTTCTTTTATTTTTTTAAGATTTTATTTATTTTTTTAAAGAGAGGGGAAGGGTGGGAGAAAGAGGGAGAGAAACATTTATGTGAGGTTGCCTCTCCAGTGTCCCCACCTGGGAATCGAACCAGTGATCCTTTAGTTCCCAGGCCGGTGCTCAATCCACTGAACCACACCAGCCAGGGCTGACATTATATTTTAATTAAATGAATCTTTAGTTTAAGGTGCATTTAAAATAAAGCTAGGTTCAAGGTAGTAATAGTATGAATGTAATGCCTGGCTTAATATTTATAGAGCTTTCATGTACATTCTCATTTTGAACATGTTCATTTTGAGCATATTAAGTACTTTTAAAATTTCCATATGCTACTTGTAAGTTTTTAATATTAATTCTTTTCTCATCTCTTCAGATGAAGTTGGAGCCCTTGTTTTTGACATTGGATCCTATACTGTGAGAGCTGGTTATGCTGGTGAGGACTGTCCCAAGGTAAGTGTAATGTTAGAGTTAATGGGCTATGTAAGGGCCATTCATGTAGAATTAAATTCCTGCAGAAATACTGGCTCAAATATGATAAAAGACATTAGTTTGGGGAGAAAATGAGTCCTTGATAAAAGCAGGTAACACTAGCGTGTCATGTTTTTGACTCTTACAGGTGGATTTCCCCACCGCTATTGGCATGGTATTAGAGAGAGATGATGGAAGCACGTTGATGGAAATAGATGGTGATAAAGGCAAACAAGGCGGTCCCACCTATTACATAGATACTAATGCCCTGCGTGTTCCCAGGGAGAATATGGAGGCCATTTCACCACTGAAAAACGGGATGGGTATGGTTTTGTTTTCCTACGTAATTGATTATAAACACAGGGTATACTGGGTGCATGTGTTAGATGTAAAGTAACAGCTTCCTGTGAGTTGAACATCAGTAATTTTTTTCATTCTACAAACTGATGCATCAGATACTGAGAATACAAAGATGCATAAAACACATTTCTTTTCCTGAAGAAACTCATAGGTAGGAGGCATAGATGTATATATACAAAAATGTTGGGTAAGTGCTATATAGCTATGTCTGATAATCAGTAGGATTAGAGAGGAATGGCATTCATTCTGTCATTGGGCGTCAGTGATGGTTTTCACAAAGGAGGGAAGTTTTGTACCGAATCTTGATCAATGAATAAGAATTGGCCAGACCGACAAGAACAGGTACAGCAGAGCAGCCAGCATGTGTGAAGAGATGGAGTTGTGGAAGGAACTTACATGTTTAGAAATGTCATCAATTGTTGTACATATGGCTGCAACATGTACACATGTTGCACATTGAGTGCCTTATGGCCAGATGCAAGGAAGGTAGGCCGAGAGCAATCATAAAAGGACTCATAACCCATGCCAGGGGTGTATTAAGCTGGTAATAAGAGTAACCCCAAAGGAATTTAAACAGAGAGGTGTGAAATGTTCATGTTTGCCAGCTGGAAAAATCATTCTAAGAGCAATATGTAGTCTAGACTGGAGGAAGGTACTATAGACAAGAGGTTTAGTTAAAAGAGTTAGGAGTTCAGTGGAGAAATGAGTATTTAAATCGTAACACTGATGGTGGTGATCCTGAGGTGGCTTTCAGAGATAATCCAGAAGCAGTAGGTTTTTAAAGTGATTGATTGGATTGGTGAAAACAAGGATTGGGAAAGTTTCTTGGATTTTTTATTGGGATGACTGAGTTAAGAGTGCCATGCATTGAGGTAGGAATAGAAGGCATAAAACAAGTTCTGTGGTCTTAAAAGCTAAGTGAGTTGCTAATATCTAAGTTGCTAATACCTGAAATTCAGTTATTGACTGGAAGGACTACAGGACTCAGTGTATAGTTGTACTGAAGGCTCTGATTGTTGCACTGAAATGATACAAACAAAATCAGTAAGGGGAAAAAGGGGACATGGAGTGTAGTCCAGAGGAAGGCAGTACAAACTTCTAGGAGTCTTCACATGGTGCAGTCATACAAGATGTGTTTAATTCCTCCAGCACCAAGTTATAACCATATGTGTGTTGTCCACTAGGCTTTTTATTGGGAGATGGTCATGTAGGTATCCTGTGCCTAGCAAATACCAAAATCCTAGCCTCCCAGAAGGAAAGAAGGTTTTTATCATAAGCCTCATTCTTTGTACAAACTATTTAGGCACAATGAGCTACTCTTATCACGTAGGGAGTTTTATGTCAGTGCAGGAAACTGTTCACCAGTCAAATCCCCAGATGCCTACCAAGGGTCAACCTTGTAGCAGGTCTTTCTCAGGACTGCTGTGTTAACTCTTTTCTGCACAGCAAGTAAATGAGTTTATTATGAGTTCAAAGTGATTGAAAAAAGGTGCTAATGATTGTTGTAAGCAGATGACAAAGATCTCAATATATAGAACTGCATTATATTACTCTGGAACAGTTTGAAATAGGAGAACAGGGTTGAAGATGGGGTTCCTTGTGAAAACTTGTTCTGTATTTATAAAAAACCCACTGCCAACATCATACTCAATGGGCAAAACTAAAAGCTTTTCCCTTAAGATCAGGAACAAGATAAGGGAGTCTGCTTTCACCACTCTTATTCAGCATAGTACTAGAAGTTGTAGCCACAGCGATCAGACAAGAAAAAGAAATAAACAGAATCCAAATTGGGAAGGAGGAAGTAGAACTGTCATTATCAGCAGGTGACATGATAGTGTACATAGAAAATGTTATAGTTCTCCACAAAAAACCAGTTGACCTAATAAGTGAATTTGGCAAAGTAGTGGGATACAAAGTCAACATTCAGAAATCTAGGGCATTTTTGTACACCAACAATGAACTATTAGAAAGAGAAACTAGGAAAATATCCATCCCATTTACTATAACAACAAGAAAAATGAAGTACCTAGGAATAAATTTAACCAAGGAGGTAAAAGACCTATACTCTGAAAACTATAGAACACTGAAGAAAGAAATCAAGGAAGATACAAATAAATGGAAGCATTTACCATGTTCATGGATTGGAAGAATTAACATCATTAAAATATCCAACTACCCAAAGCAATCTATAGATTCAGTACAATCCTACTAAAATGCCAATAGCATATTTCACAGATCTAGAACAAGTATTTCCAGAATTTATATGGATTGAAAAAAGACCCCAAAGTCTCAGCAATCTTCAGAAAGAAGAACAAATTAGGAGGGATCACAATACCTGATATCAAACTACACTACAAGGCCACTGTAATCAAAACATACTGGTATTGTCGTAAGAACAGACACACAGATCAATGGAACAGAATAGAGAGCCCAGAAATAAACCCATGTCTCTATGGTCAATTAATATTTGACAGATGGGGCACAAGCATACAATGGAGTTAAAATAGCCTCTTCAATAAATGGTGTTGGGAGAACTAGACTAGTACATGCAAAAAAATGAAACTAAACCACCAATGTATACCATACACCAGAACAAACTCAAAATGGATAAAAGGCTTAAACATAAGTCAGTACCATAAAAGTCCTAGAAGAAAACATAGGCAGTAAAATTTCAGATATCCCACAAAGCAATATTTTTGCCAATATATCTCAACAAACAAGCAAAAAGTTTCTAATGTAAAAGCAAAGATGATGTCTATTTAAAGGACTGTGTTAGGAAGTAGAGCTATAGAATAAGTAGGTTCTGTGTATTAAAGTATTTAATGGTAAATCTTAGAAAAAAATCTCTCCAAAAATGCTGTATTGATCTCCAGTTAAGCACTGTTTTCAAGGCACTGATTTTACATTCTAGTTGAGGACTGGGATAGTTTCCAGGCTATTTTGGATCACACCTACAAGATGCACGTCAAATCAGAGCCCAGCCTGCATCCTGTCCTCATGTCAGAAGCACCGGTAAGGACAAGACTTGCCTTTCTAATGTTTCCTCTCCCCCAAGGACCATTCATTTGAAAAAAAAGTTTTTTGGCTTTAAAGGAGCTTAGAAATTTATATTTTGATGTTTGAAAATTAGGGGAAGAGGGATTAATTTTTAAATAATACTATAACTTTTATTTCAATAAATAAAATATTCGCAGAATAATATCAAAGCACCCCAATGAGTTCTGGTGGTTATTTATCTATTTTTTCCAGGGATTTACTTAACAGTAGAATCCTTGGGCTGCTTCCCATTTTGGTTTATGAATTGTCCCTTGTGCCACAAGTGCAGTACATAGCTGCTTTTATACTCAGGTGAGATGTCTGGGAGAGATGTTGATTGAGGGCTGCAAATTGGTAGACTGAAGCCTCTTTTGAAATAATAAATTATCAATCTACTGTTATTATAGTTAACTTCTGGTTTCTCTTATGAGTACCAGGTATAAATGGGAGAATTTGGTGACGTAAAATTCATACTTAGGATTATGATGACTAGATTCACTCTTTTTAAAAAAATGTTTTTAATTTCATTTTTGGGAGAGAGGAAGAGAGAGAGAAACATTGATTTGCTGTTCCACTTATTGATGCATTCATTGGTTGATTATTGTATGCCCTGACTGGGGATTGAACCCACAACCTTGGTGTCTCAGGACGATGCTCAAACCAGCTGAGCTACCTGGTTAAGACTAGATTCACTCTTAAGATTTAGTAATACTTTATGTTTATAGCAATCATAAGTCCCTTAATTGAAAACTTGGTAATTTCTGGAATTCATTGCAGCAGATAATTTTACTTCTTACTAAATAATAACCAAATTATAATTTATATTTATTAAATCTATTTCATTTCATATCTATTGAAATGAATTAAATTTTATAAAATTGTTATTATGAAGATTATTTGCCATGGTATTTTATTCTATTTTTAACATTTTACATATTTGTTAATATAGTGCTGTGATGAATCCTGACATAAATCAACATTTTAGTTTTTAAACAACAAATGACTTGCTTTTCTTTTTTCTCCTTATCCAGTGGAACACCAGAGCCAAGAGAGAGAAACTGACAGAGTTGATGTTTGAACACTACAACATCCCCGCGTTCTTCCTTTGCAAAACTGCAGTTTTGACTGCGTATCCTTGAAAGACCAATGCTTAGCTTTTCTGTAAAGGTAGATGTGGTATTCCTGAAGATGATGCCCCAGCAGGAAGACATGAGCTAATTCCTGCTTGTTCAGAACTTTGGGGTTTTTCTGTCTTGCTTTTTAGCTACCCATCTTTTAGTATTTCTTATTGGAAGTGATATACGAGAAAATATGAGAGGGTAAGGGAAAGATGCACTGAAATCCCACTTGTTAACAAGGTTATTAAGAATTTTGTTTTTTGAAGGAGAATGTGCATAGGAGGGAGTGTTGTGTCCAATTGGCAAAGATATAGTTCAGAGACTGCCATTTCCTCCCTCTCCTCCAATACCATAGAAAAGTAGAATTGGCTATAACTTTACTTAATACTAAATCACCAGATAGTTTTTGCAAGCATATAAAGGGACAGATATGGAAATATGCCCTCACCTCAAAGAATTTGTAATGTAATATTCTTGTTAGAAGCTAAATAATAGCTTTTAATATTACTTCAAAATAACCATTGGTAAAAGTCATAAAGAAGTACATGATTAATTTGAAATTTCTGTGTAGTAATTGTGGTAGTTCTGCAGAGTAGTATAGTAGTCTGACAACCTTTAATTTTTTTTAAAAAAGCTAGTTGTGCGACATGGGAGAAAGAGCCCTATATTTAGAGTTCAAGTTGGAGTGTTTACATTGGTGTGATCTTGAACTAGGTATTTAAAATCTGATCTTCACTTCAACTCATTTATCCTGTGTACTTCCCTGGAAGGCTGTCATATTAAGGTCATTTTTACGTAAACATGAGGATCACTGTGGTAACTCTAATCTAATATCTGTAAGTCTTGTAGATGACATAGCAAAACCAGTATAAGTGTTTGTTACAGTGATTTAGTTTATAGTTGAAGATCTATGTTTGGCTTCAGGAGTTATAAAAATAGGTTTAGGTCTGACTGTAGGGGCCTCCTCAAATATAAAAAAATGTGAACTTCAGACTCTAGGGAACCGTTAAAGGTTTTTGAGTTGGAGATGAAGAGTGCTAGCTGACCCATTGTGTGCATTATCTCATTTAATTTCTTTACTGACCTCATCAGGAAATGGAGTCAAAATAAGCAAGTTGGTCCAAGTTCACAATTTGGAAAATGGCACTTCTGAATTTGAATGTAGGTCTGTCTGTTTGGCTGCTTCCTTACAGGGAGTACGTAAGCAGAATTGGGCATTGTTTTATTTTTTAACTTTTTGTTACAGAAAATTTCTGACACAAAAGAAGATAGACTATTATATTGACTCTCTATAAGTTCACCCCAGTTCAATAATTTTAAGCTCATAGCTAAGTTGCATTAGTTATAGCCTCACCTATCTCCCCTCCCACCATGATTTTGAAGGAAATCCCAGACTTTAACTTTAGCCATACAAACTTGAACATGTATGTATCTATAAAAGATTTTACCGTGTTTTTTAAAAACAACAACAAAAAGATGGAACCACAGTTGATCTTATTTTTTAAAAAGTTTAGCATGTTTGAATCAGGGTCCAAACAACAAGGGTCATATGTTGTATTTGGACAGTGTCTCTTAGGTCTCTTTTAATATATAGGTTCTCCTCCTCCTCCCCTTTTTTTGTTCAGGGAGTAGATTGTCCTGTAGAAGTTTCCACATTTCTGGATTTCCCTGGCTGGTGGTGTTTTACTATAACACCACCAGTCAGGGAAATCGGTGTTGTCTTCTAGCTCAGTAGTTCTCAAACTTTGTATATCCATAGTTTTTATTTATGTGGGTTGCATCTGGCAGTATTTACCATATTATAAATTAAAAAAGAAAGTTAAAATTATATTTGCTTACTGTTATTTTAATTAGTAATAAGTTTATTGTATGTTAATATAAATAAAATATTTTCAAGAAATCGCAATTTTCCAAAACCCAAAAAATTAATGAGAAGAGCAGCGGCATCACTTAAAATTTTTTCACTCTCTTTAATGTTGAACTTAATAGTGGAAATTGAAGTCTCATATAATGCTTTTACATTCAGTATGTAGTGTATCACACACAACATACCCTCTGGAAAACTTTGCTATATAGTCATGAGAGAATGATGGTGAAAAAGACAAAGTACATTTTAGTGTTATTCTAAAATTGTTTTGATGTCTCAAAAGGATGGCATCAGGACTGCTCTACACTTTTAAAAATTACTGAAAATCCCTAAGAGCTTTTGTTTATGTGAGTAATGTCTACCAATATTACTGCATGACAAAGTAAAACTAAGAATTTAACTTTTATTTATTAGTTCCGTTTAAAGTACCAAAAATAGACCTGTTAACACATTTTTATGAAAAGAATAATTATATTTTCTAAAACAAAAATATCTTTTAAAGATTTTATTTATTTTTAGAAAGGGGGGAAGGGAGGGGAAAGAGAGGGAGAGAAACACTGATGTGAGAAACATTAATCGGTTGCCTCTTGTGTGCCCCGTCTGGGGACCAAATCTGCAACCCTGACCAGAAATTGAACCAGTGACCTTTCACTTTGCAAGATGATGGGAGCCAACTGCGCCACACTGGTCAGGGCTAGAACAAAAATATTAATGACAACAGTAGCATTGTTTTATCTGGCTTAATTGATGATAGCTGAGTTCTCCTATCTACCAGCTGCAGGCTCTGTCCTGTTGACACCTTAAGCTAAAAGGAAGGCTTCAATTTTCTGCTGTCCAAGCTGCATACTGTTGGAGAATGAATGTAGTTAAAAAGGTAGCAAGAGGTCAGTAGAGTAGCAGTAAAAACAGATAAATAACTAACCCTCTTTCTGGCCATTTTATTCTCAGACTCCATTCCTCTGATCATCTCTGCCCATTCCTCATTGTTGTTTTGCCCTTAGCCCTTCATGTCTCTTGACATGCTCTTTCTGGCTTAACTTACAAATTTCCTTGACTTCAGACACCAGTTATACAGTGAAAACTTCCATTCCGTATCTGTATTCCAGATCTTTCTTGTGAGCTCCAGGCTCAGCTGCTCAGAAGAACATGTTCTGTTAGTTATCTGTATGAGCACTTGAAGCTCATTTTGTCCAATACTGACTTGATCTTCTCTCCCCTCAAATTTATTCCTTCTCGCAGTTGCCCAGACCTAAAATCTTTCTCTTTAACCCTTAAAATGTATCGGTCATCAAGATCTATGTATTTTTCACCAAATACCTGTCAAATCCATTTATTTTTCTATATTCACTACCCTTGCCTTACGTGCAAACTGTTTCCAGTATTACTGCAACCTTTCCTCATAAGATTTTTCTTCCCCTTTTTATTGAATTTGTTGGGGTGACACTAGTTAACAAAATTATACAGGTTCAGGTGCACAGTGCTACAACACAGCATCTCCATCCATATTGTGTGTTCACCGGCTCAACTCAGGTCTCCATCCTTCACCATTTACAACCCCATACCCTCCACCAGCCTCCCACCACCCTCCATACCCCTTTCTCTTATCTTGCTCATTCTTCACAGGGAAGCTCCAATAATCTTTGTTAACTGCCAGCCAGCTTTAAGCCAGAATCATCTTCTTCATTCTTTTCTTCATTCTTCTTCCAGGCTGTACTAGTGAACTCCTTAGGTGCAAGCTGTTTCTGGGATTACTGCAACCCTTCCTCTTAATAATCTTTGTTAATTGCCAGCCAGCTTTAAGCCAGAATCATCTTCCTCATTCTTTCCTTCATTCTTCTTCCAGGCTATACTATTGAACTACTTACATTTCCCTGACCTCACCTGCTCTCTTGCCTTACAGCTTTTTCTCATGTTCCTCCTCTTTCCAATGTCCCCCTCCCCAGCTTATACTAGGATTTCCCAGGGATTGGTCAAGTGGTCTCTCCATACTACCCTCATCATCCTGAGCTGTTCTTTTTACAGCTTTATCTACTGATTTCTACTTCACTAAACAGGATATACCTCAAGGCAGAGACAGTTGGTTCACCTTTGTGTGTCTTCTGTGCTGAAGGAATGCTGGTACCAGACTGACCTCTTTCCTTCCCTCATTTATTGACCATGAGACTCATCACTAGGCACACAGTAGATGCAGAGTAAATAATTGATGACCAAGTAAATGGCTCCATTGCTAAACAGTGTTCAAGATGTTCTGGGCCAAGCTGTTCAGAGTGGGAACTGCCCATATTCATGGTGTTGAGTTGACCTGGATGGGCACACTCAGCTGCCACACTGCTGAACTACTTCTTTAATTCTTTGTGACATGCCCTTAGTTCCTAGCTCAAAGTCCACAGCCTCCCTCTGTGCTTACCAAGTTTCTGTGGATTTCATTAAGTAAATGCTTCTCAACTTGTTATAAGCCCTTAGATATATCTCCAGAGACTCTGAGTGTGTGATTGTGTTAGTTTTGACCAACTTAACAGGACTCTCTGCGGGAAAGAGGGTTCCCCAAGTTCTTCCCACCACCGGTCTAGAAGTCAGTCCTGCCTATTATTTGTTTCTAGTCCAGAGTCATTGTTTGATACCAATTTTAAGCCCTAGATTTACTTTCACACATTTCAAGCTGTAATGCCTCTGTTTACAAATGCCTTCATAAAACCTTCCCTTTATAATAAACATTATTTTTAGGAGCCTTAATTCTTACTTGTCCTTAATGCTTTAAACTAGATTTGCTAATGGGCGCTCTACTGGGCTTATTTTGGACAGTGGAGCCACTCATACCACTGCAATTCCAGTCCACGACGGCTATGTCCTTCAGCAAGGTACGTGTATTTAACCAGTGGGCTCTGAGACCGTGTTAGCTGTCAAGAAGACACAGACAATGAAACTGGGCTGTCAAAACATACCAAGTTCCAAATAATGTCTTTTTTGAAGAGATTTTTTTTTTAAATGTGGTGTATAACATGAATTTAAAACTGATGCATAGCTTGATGCATGCTTTGAGGGATAGTTCTGTTAGTTCTCCTTGAAAAGAATTATTGACATAAATCCACTGAGGACATTTGTCCCAAGGAGTTTGAACTTAATGCTGTCCTAGCCTTGTTTACTCTTTTTCATAGGTATCGTGAAATCCCCTCTTGCTGGAGATTTTATTACTATGCAATGCAGAGAACTCTTCCAGGAAATGAATATAGAACTCATTCCTCCATATATGATTGCATCAAAAGTAAGTGATGACTACTGAATTTTTGTGTTTATATATATATGTATACACATACACAAATATATACACATATATATTTTTGAAGCTTTTACTTATTTATAGAGAGGGGAAGGAAGGGAGAATGAGAGGGAGAGAAACATCAATGTGTGGTTGCCTCTCCCACGCCCTCTACTGGGGACCTGGCTGGCAACCCAGGCATGAGCCTGACTGGGAATCCAACCGGTGACCCTTTGGTTCACAGTCTGGCACTCAATCCACTGAGCCACACCATCCAGGCCTGTTATATTTTTACTATAAAATTTTTTAAAAATATTTTCCCTGAATTTTCTTTTTGGAATTTATCTCCGCCTCTTCACCTCATGTTGTGAGCTCTGTTATTCTAGCTTATGTTCTTGGTACTCAGGAACCTGTGCGTGAAGGATCTCCAGCAAACTGGAAAAAAAAAGAGAAGTTGCCACCGGTTACAAGATCTTGGCACAATTATATGTGTAACGTAAGTGACCATTATCCTCTTTATGAAAGAGTTATAGCCTGTAAATCTTAGAATACAATATAACATAGTTTTCAAATTTTACATTTTTAATGATACTGTACAAACAGAATTAATAGGTTTTTGGGGGGTGAGGTTGCATTTCATACCTACCAAACAAATATTAGGTTGGCCAAAAAGTTTTTCGCCAATAACTATTGATATGGATATTTGAGTATGTTGGCTAGCTCCTGCATGGTATAACATTCATTATTCTCAATCAATGTCTTGATTGGATTGCTATCAACCTCATCTTGTCTACCTGACCATGGAGCATCATCCAAAGAGAAATCTCCAGCATGAAACTTCTCAAACCACTTTTGACACGTTCAATTGGTAACAGCACCTTCTCCATACACTGCACAAATCTTTTTATGTTTCAGTTGCATTTTTACCTTTCTTGAAATAATAAGCATAATATGCCAAAAATGATGCATATTTTTTTTCCATCTTCAGTGTTAAAATGGCTACACAAACATTCACCAATTTTGATAAGTTTTTTAAGTGCTCACTGATATGAGAGCGGTCACATACAACCTAACAAAATTGTTTTGAATGAAGTTAAAAGACAACTAAGTACTACTAGAGCTGTCGTATGGAAAAAACAGAACCAACTTTTTGCCCAACCCAATATGTCAACAAACTATAGATTTATGTGGATTACTGTGGTGAGACTTGGAAGGAACTTTGGTTTGAGGGGGGAAAAACAAGCATTATGCTATTTTAAGATATTTTTTTGTGGAGAAAATGGTTTTCATGTGTGGTGACCTGCTGGTATGGCTCTTTATATTCTCTTTCCTACATTCATCCAAGTATGAAAAAAATTTGTTATTGTTGATAGCAAGGAACCAATGAGAGATTCTTTTTAGTAAAACTCCATGTTTTTTAAATTTTTAAATTTATTTTTAGAGCGAGGGAAAGGAAGGGAGAAAGAGGAAGAGAAACATTGATGTGTGGGAGAGACATCAATCAGTTGCCCCTTGTATACCTCCAACTGGGGACCTGGTCTATAACCCAGGCATGTGCCCTGACTGGGAATCAAACCAGGACCTTTTGGTTTGCAGGCAGATGCTCAATCCACTGAGTTATTCCAGCCAGGGCACATTTCTGAATATATGACTTACTGACTGACTGACTGGGAGATGTTACTAAAACAAACACTCACAGCACAGATATACATTTATTTCTCACAGTAAAAGGATATAAAAGCAGGGATATATCCTCTCTAAATGTTTTTGTGCCTAAATATAGAAAATTTTGTGGGTGCTCAGTACAAGGAAGACTTGTGAAGATGGTTAGTAAACTTACCAGGATATTATTAGACAAGATATATCCTTTAAACCAAGACATCATTTGTATTTCAGAGCAAATTTTTTCATTGTTTTACACTAATGCAGTCATTAAAAATTACTTCAAATGCAATATATATGCATGTTTTTAATATATTTATCTAATGAAATCTTCTAAGTCTGAGCATATTTTAATGGTAAAAACAGTGTTTTGAAACTGGTCTTGTTATGCAAGACTGTGGTAAAAGGGTTCCTAGTTTTTATCTCATCATCATTCCATTAGTGTTTTGATTTAACTGTTCTGCATTTTAGCTTTTAATTCAGATTCATATAATTGAGTTTCTTTGAAATTCAAGAGTCCTTGCTGGATAGATTTATACACTTGAAAGTACTTACCCACCTAGGGTGAGTACTTAAGAAAAGTATTTTGGAGATAATGTTATGAAGGTATAGATTGCAAGGGTAAATTCAATAACTTTGTTTCTTAAACTTTCTTGTTTTTATCCATAGTGTGTTATCCAGGATTTTCAAGCTTCAGTATTGCAAGTATCGGATTCAACTTATGATGAACAGTATGTTTTATAATTTTGTTTACAAGACATAATTTAATAGGTCATAAAAATTTTCAACTAATCTTTTAGAAAACTGTATACTTCCTAAATGAGGAAAGGAATTGATTTAGATTAAAAAAGAATAATAGAATATGCTTAACTGATCAAAAGGTAAAAAGTTATGTTAAGGAATATGGAATAACATTTTCAAAGAAAACAGTCATTCTCACTTTGCTTTTATGTCCATTGATTACTTAGTAGTTTATAATTTTTGAAGAGGACTGTTTTTGTCTTTGTTTAATAAAGTTTAATATGTTTTCAGAGTAGCTGCACAGATGCCAACTGTTCATTATGAATTCCCCAATGGCTACAACTGTGATTTTGGAGCAGAACGGTTAAAGATCCCGGAAGGATTATTTGACCCTTCCAATGTAAAGGTATGAAGGTTTATTTCATAGTTAGCCTGGCTTTTCTTGTATATCTAGAGATCTTGTATAATTATAAAACCTAGATAATACTAAAATTTTTTAGATGTGCTTTATTGTTTGAAGTTCTCTGTGTCACCACTCACTGTGCTTTGTTGCAGGGATTATCAGGAAATACAATGCTGGGAGTCAGTCACGTCGTCACTACAAGTGTTGGAATGTGCGATATTGATATCAGACCCGTAAGTCCAGCTTCCTGTTTCTTGTGTGAAGGTGTATTTTCGGGCACCAAAATAACCTCAGATCATTATTTAAGTTGGCATCTTGGCCATGGATTTTGAAGTCCATTTTATAACAGAAAATAGGAAATAATGATGTGTTAGAAAAGAAAAAATATGAAACTCTTGAGCTATGGTGTCCAGTGCAGTACCTAATAGCCCCATGTGGCAATTTAAAGTAAAATAATAAACATTTCAAGGTCAGTTCTGTATTTGTACTACCACATTATAGATGTAGCTAGTAGCCACTGCAGGCCAGTGCAGATATACAGCATTTCCACCATCACACAGTTCTTTTGGACAGTGCTATTCTAGAGATTTCATAAAATGTGACAAACCAAAATGAGGCGGACCCTGGCCAGCAGGATCCGTGTGTCGTGGTTGCAAGAGACAAATTCAAACAGACTGCAGAAGTCCTGTGGTGAAAAGGGGACGGCATGGCCTCTGTCTAAGTGAGAGAGAGGGTCCCGACCTCGACCTCCACCTGGCAGGCTTTTATTGCTTTTCTGGGCACGTTACATCGAGAATGGTCCTCATTTACTATGCACAGGTTCACTGTAGGTGATTACCTTTTACAGATAACAAAGATAAGAATGTTGCTAATTACTTCAAAGAGAAGGATGTTACAGATCAAGGTTACACTCCATACTTGGGAGGTTTAGCACAGACTTTAGGAAGTTACTTTAGAGATGTGCAGTAAACATTTGCTGCGTCAATCCAGGATGAGGGAGTTTTAGCAAAAGCAAGTGTCATAGCAACCTAGGTACAATGCAGGCCTGATTCCCCACAGGAGAACCTATCCATGGGTGCGGCTTCTGTGTGCCGGACCTCGCTCCCACTGGCCTTTCCTATTGGGGGCTGGGCTACATTCCCACACCACATGGAACGGTCCCCTATACCAAAATACCTATGATTGGTGATTTTTCCTGTTTGTTATATGGTTATCCTTTTATTTTTTAATAAGGTGTTTAAATTATGTCACTTGTATGAGGAATGTAGTTTAGATAATTTCCTTAACTTGATAATTTTCTGCTTTTTCAAGTTTTAAACACTAACTCCATATTATAACACCACACTGATCATTAGATTGATTATTTCAAATTAAAACACTGGTTTTAGTTTGTAGCCAATATATTGCCTTGCTTTTCTTTGGGTTAATTCTGTTGCTTACAGCAAATGCCGAGGGTGGGTTTAGAAACCATGTTGTTTAAAAAGACTTTGGATGCTATAAAAAAAAGTTCTTTATTTCAGCTAGTCACCTAGCAGGCATGTGCTGTTTCTAGGACAACAGGGATAAAATTGTGGAATCTTTTAGTGCAAAGTCAAGGCCACCTTTGGAGAAAGGCAGTTGAAGTACATTTACTGTAAGAGAGTGATAGCTTTCTCTTTTTAGTGAAACTTCTTTTAACTAATGTTGATTGCAGAGGAGACTCTTTTGTATTCCATTTTCTTTCGAAAGTGAGACAATTTATGCATTTGGAATAAATTTTTGTAATATGAATTTACCCACAAAAAAAAGCAGGCTGACATTTAACTTTCTGATACATTCTTGCAAATTAGAGATATATGTATACCCTGTAAGTAGGAATTTATTTTTGTTTGGAGAGGCCTCAGCATGTAGATGTTATAAATGTTGTAAAAGTTCTCCATGTGGTCTGGTGCACACCCATAGAAGAGGACGATGGCGGTGATTTTCCGGGATTCTTGTCAGAGTGTGTGTTGCCCATTACAATCATTAAAGAGTCACACTGTCTAATTTTAAATACCAGAACTTCCAGAGGAGCATTTTAAGTTGAAGGCATTAACTCTAATGCTTAAACTATATCTCCAATTAAATATGGCAGCTATCTCCAAAAATTATGATGGGTTTTAGAATAATTGCTTTGAGTTAGTGGTCCTTATACCTTAATGGATGTTACCATCACCTAGAGAGCTGTAAACAACTAATTCAAAACCCCATCCCCAGAGGTTTTACTGAAGTGCCCCAGTCACTGGTGTTTTAAAACCTGGCTATGTGGGTGGAATGTGCAGCCAGTACTGGGGACCACTGGATTAAGTATTAGGTCTGTGTAAAAGTATAACAACTTAAAAAGAAAGGGACATTGTAGTGGCAGACATGGTCTTATCTGTAGTTGTGTTTGAAAACTGTTGGAAACGCTTGGAACTGCCTTATTTTTTGTTTGCATCCTAGGGTCTCTATGGCAGTGTGATAGTGGCGGGAGGAAACACGCTAATACAGAGCTTCACTGACAGGCTGAATAGGGAGCTCTCTCAGAAAACGCCCCCGGTAAGTTTTGTGTGTTCTTTAGAGGCATTCTTCAGTCACAGGTTTCCTCCCCACTGCTGTAATTGTATAGATAAGGTTTGTTTTTCAGTAAATTGATGATATTTTGTGTGCCTGAACAGTATTATTTTAATAAAGTTAATATCCATTGTTAATTAAATTTTCCTAGATGGCATGTATTATTTACTCTTGTTACTATTTGAATCTCATTTTATTCATTGATTCCATATTTAAGTACCTATAGTCTGCTAGGCCCTGGAGATTTAAACATAGTCCCTGCCCACTAAGTGCTCAGTCTGCAAGAATGAACAGACATGGTAACAATAATGGCTGTAATGTGCTAAGTGGCTCAGTATGTCATGAACCAGGCACTCTTGGGAACACTGAGGAGCAAGTGTTTAACTGCCTGGGAGTATCAGAGGAAAGCTTGGAGAAGAAGCTGTTTGAATAGGAGTTAAGTGGTTGGTAATTTATGAAGGAACTTGTAGGTGGAGGGAAACCCCATATGCACAGTAAGAAGGGAGGATGATCTATTCCAGTATCTCAAAGTGGTCAGCTTGTCATCTGTGCAGAAGCGGGGAAAGTGATGTGACTTGTTAGATGGACGGTATATTAGTTCCTAGGTCTGCTGTATTGAAGTACCATAGAGTGGGTGGCTTAAAACAACAGTAATGTATTCTGCCTTGGTTCTGGAAGCTAGAAGTCTGATATTTTGTATTAGCAGAGCCACGCTTTCTCTGAAATCTACAGAAGAGAATCCTTCATTCCCTCTCCCTAGCTTCAAGGGTTTGCCACCAATCCTTGTTGTTTCCTGGATTGCAGCTACACTTCAGTCTCCATCTCTGATGTCATATAGGAATATCCCCTCGTGGGTCTGTCCTTCTCATAAAAGAACACTAGCCATATTGGATTAAGGGTGCACTCTCCTCCAGTATGACTTTCTCTAATGCTTCTTAATTATATTTGCATAGACCCTATTTCTAAATTAGATCACGTTCACAAGTACCAAGGAGTATAACTCCAATATATCTGTTTCAGGGACACAGTACTGTTCACACAATATGTAACCATGTCCTGTAGCTTATTAAGAGCAAACTTAAAGGATCGAGTTTAGCAGAGGACCAAAGAGCTCCAAGGTTTGTTTTTAAAAGATTACTGTGTACCCTGACAGTGTGGCTCAATTGTTTCAGCAAAGCGAAAGGTCACTGGTGCTATTCCTGGTAGAGTACATGCCTACGTTGCAGGTTTGGTCACTGTTGGGGCTTGTATGGAAGGCAACCAACTGAAGCTTCTCTCTCACATCGATGTTTTGCTCCCTCTCTTTCTGCCTCCCTTCCCTTCTGTCAAGAAAGAAAAGAAAGAAAGAAATTAATCATCACCTGAGGATTTGTTTTAATTGATTCTATTTTATTAAATTATATTTTATTGATTATGCTATTACAGTTGTCCCACTTTTCCCCCTTCCCCCCTTCCACTCAGCATTCCCAACTCTTTCGGGCCATCTGTACCCCCTTGTTCATGTCCATGGGTCATGTGTATAAGTTCTTTAGCTACTCCATTCCCCATACTATACTTTACACCCCCGTAGTTATTGTGTAGCTACCTATTTGTACTTCTTAATCCCCTCACCTCTTCACCCTTTTCCCCATATCCCCCTCCCATCTGGCAACTTTTTTATTAAATAAAAAAGTCTCTTTTAACATTTCATATAATAATGGTTTGGATTTATGAACTCCTTGAGTTTTTTCTTGTCTAGAAAGCTCTGTATCTGACCTTCATATCTAAATGGTAGCTTTGCTGGGTAGAGCAATTCTGGCTTTAGGTCCCTGCTTTTCATGACTTTGAATATTTCTTGCCAATCCCTTCTAGCCTGCAAAGTTTCTTTGGAGAAATCAGCTCATAGTCTTGTGGGAACTCCCTGTAAGTAACTAACTGCTTTTCTCTTGCTGCTTTTAAGACTCTTTATCTTTAACCTTTGGTATTTTAATTATGATGAGTCTTGGAGTGGGCCTCTTTGTGTCCATCTTGTTTGGGACTTTCTATGCTTCCTGGATTTGCATGTCTGTTTTCTTCACCAAATTTGAAGAAGTTTTCTTTCATTTTTTTTTTCAAATAGGTCTGCTTTCTTGCTCTTTTTCTTCTCCTTGTACTGCTATCATGCAAATGTTGGAATGCTTGAAATGGTTCCACAGGCTCCTTACACTATCCTCATGTTTTTATATTCTTTTTTCTTGTTCTTGTTCTGATTGGTGGTTTAGCTACCTATTTCCTTATGTTCCAAATCATTGATTTGAGTCTTGGCTTCTTCAACTCCACTGTTGGTTCCCTGTAAATTGTTATTTTATTTCAATTAGTGTATCCTTCCTTTCTGACTATATCTTTTTTATGCTGTTTAGGTCCTCACTAAGTTCATCGAGTGTCCATATAACCAGTGTTTTGAACTCTGCACTTTGAATACATCACTTATCTCCATTTTGTTCAGTTCTTTTTCTGGAGTTTTCTTTGTCTCCTCATTTTGGTAGCCTTCCTATGTTTGTTTCTATGTATTAGGTAGAGCTGCTGTGACTCCCTATCTTGGTAGTATAGCCTGATGTAGTAATTATCCTGTGGGGTCTAATGGCACAGCCTCCCCTATCACCCAAGCTGGGTACTCAAGGTGTGCCCTTCATGTGGGCTGAGTACACCCTCCTCTTATAGGTGGACCTTGATTGCTGTTGACAGGTCAGTGGGAGGGATTTACCTAGACTAGTCAGCTTCAAGGACTGGCTGTGACCACAGAACACCAACCTCTGTCCTCCATGGAGAATCAGCTGTGCGGGGCAGGGTGATGGTGCTCCAACATGGTCTGTAGGTGTCCATTAGTCTACAGACTCTGGAGTTTCCCCAGATGGTACAGGCCAAGGTCATTCCCCACTTGTGTTTGGCTCAGGGCCACCCTTCCTGAGCTATAAAGCAATCTTCAGGTGGCTGCTACTTGTGCTGGGCTTGGAAGTTGCAGGTGAAGCCAAGCTGTGAACCTAGGCTGGGTGCTGCTAGTGCCAGGCCTAGGGCCACTAAGCAAGAGGTATGGGGACTCAGTAAGTCCAGCTGTTGTTTGTTTGAGAAGATTTAGGAAATTGTGAAGCATGAGCCAAGACCAACCATTTATATGGAAAAACCAGTGTTAACAGCTTGGGTTGGTCCACAAGTTGGGTGGATGGAGCCTCAGGGATCTCTAGGGCAGGGCAGTTAGCCAGGTTGATGGAGTCTCAGATATGGTACCCACCTGCAGGCTCTGTTGCTCTGTGGGGAAGCTACAGAAGAGGGGCAATGGTCCCTGCCTGCCTTTCTTTCTGGGAGAAAGCTGTTTCCTGGCTCTTGCCTTGATGGCTTCAGTTCTTCCCCATGTACTACTATACCTTTCAAGCTGCTACCCTAGTGGTAGAGCTCCAGGGGAGTGAATCTAAATAAGTCTGTGTGTGAGTTCTTTAAGAGACTCTAGCAGTTTCTTCCACCAACTCAATTCCCAGTGGTTTTTGCAGCCAGAAGTTACAGGGACTTACCTTCCTAGCACTGGAACCCTGGGCTGGGGGGCCTGGTGTGGAGCTGGGACTCCCCACTCCCAAGTATCCTTCCTGAATTTTTGTCCACTACACATGGATGTGGTACAAGTGCATCCGAATCTTCGCCCTTCCTACCAGTGTGGATGGATGTGGTTTCTTTAATTCTGTAGTTGTTGAGCTTCCATTCAACTCAATTTCTGACAGCTCTGAGTGATAGTCTTTCTATAGTTTAGTTGTAATTTTGCTGTGGTTGTGCGAGGAGGCAAACCATGTTTACCTATGCTGCCATCTTGACAGAAGTCCAATGTAGTTAAATCTTAATTGATTTTAGGGAGAGAGAAAGAGAAACATTGATTCATTGCATCCTCAATGCTCCCAGACTGGAGATCAAACCCTCAGTCTAGGTAGGTGCCCAAGCAGGAACTGAACATGCAGCTTTTTGGTGTAAGGGACAATGCTCCAACCAACTGAGCCACCTGGCCAGGGGGAAAAATATATATTTTCACTGATCATTGTGTACACTGGGATAACTTTTAAAAAAATAGAAGAACCTGGTTTGGGGAGAAGGTAGTTTACAGGGTTCATTGATAACAGTAGCAGTCTAACTTTAGATTTTTGAACTTCTATCACATAGTTTTTGTAAGTTATTCTAAACTAATGTTGTTTTAAAAAACTTATTAGGCATTGCATAGACCCTAACAGTATTGGTATATTTGATAGTCTTTTGGTTTCTTACCTGAAGAAGTACTTTTCATATGCCAAATTTTTGTAATTGTGTTATTTAAATATTGATGTAGGCACAACATTGACTCCCACCCCTATTTACACCATGCTTGGACATATAGTCTGGTTACAGATATAATCATTATTTTTTACAAAGTCCCAGAATAGTGATTATAGACATGGGCTATCAAGACCAATTAGATAATATTCTTATTCATTAGGAGGCAATTAAAGATGAATGAAATAAAAGGGGAAAATTCCATTGTAAATAGGTATCAACCTGTTCCCCACTTACAAAAACCACTTTCATCCCTCCTGTCCCCAGCCCCCTCACCATACGATATAGTTCACCCTACCACACATTTATTTCACTGTAAAAAAAGACTCACACTATGTGTTCATATTTAGAATAATAAAAATATCAACAATTTGAGAACTATCCCCAGGAGCAATTTCCTAGGTCAAGGGAAGAAACCTCTTGATGCAGGAAATGAGAGAGAGAGCACTGAGGCCAAAAACAATGATTATCAAGAGACTGTGACTGCAAAACAGGAATTCTAATTAGGAAGAAAAGCAGTATAAATAAAAAATTTACCTGAGATCTGATGTCTGCACTTCGTTTTCTAAGTGGGAGATGGTAGACAATGTGGAGTGTGGAGGAGTAAACTATGGTAGGGAGGGATAGGATAGCATGAAGCCTAAAAAGGCAGTAGAGAGAAAATTGAGGAGGACTACTGAAGGGGCTGCAGGTTGGGATAACAGTTTGTTGGAAGAAATGAAGTAATATAGGATGCACTTAGCACTGTACCTGATGTATAGTAGTGTTAATTATGTTTGCTGTTGGTTATAGGATATAAAAGGTAAATGTTTTATTCTTTGTAGTTGTCTAATGTTTATATAATATATTTTCTTATTAAATTTACACATAAAAACCATAGTTAAAGCACTTTATAAAAATCTTTCTATGCAATACTTTCATTTATGCCAATATAAGCCTAGCTTTTACAAAAAAAATCATGTATAATCAGTGTTTCAACCAGTCATTCAGAAGTCCTCCAAGCTGAATTTCCTAATGTGAGTTACCTGTTGTAATGTTAGTTACCTGTTGTAACTAATAATACTTACTGTTCCCTCTCGATTTTAGAGCATGCGGTTAAAACTGATTGCAAATAATACAACAGTGGAACGGAGATTCAGTTCATGGATTGGTGGCTCCATTCTAGCTTCTCTGGTGAGTAGAGAAAGTGCTTTCAAAAAGAACAATTCTTACTGAATGATTTAACCTAAATATACCACTGAACATACTAACTTTACTACAAAGACTACAAATGATGCTAGTACACCATGTACCTTTGCATTTTATAACTGTCCAGTGAGTGGAGGACCTAATAGAACCAGTTCTACGTGTATTAATCTAACAAAAGGCTTTGTTGCCTTATTAGTGGGTATTTGTCAGCCTAAGTTCAAGTTTCCAATCTCAGACAGGTGGGAATCGGTTAACTTATTTACGCCTCTTCCAATGATACCCTCACTGGCACTGGTCAGGACTTAGATGCAGCATATTTAGGATGAAACATTCCTTCTCAGGTTCTGGTTGCTCCCTGGCCTGTTGGTAAGGTAGAGGACGTCAGGAATTGGTTCTTGGGGGAAATGGTAGAGTCATGGTGCTGGGTTTTCATGTTGCTCAGACTGGCTCCTGCGTTGAATCAGAAGAAAAAGTCCTTGTACTCCTCTGCACCCCATATTGGAGAATGTTCCCTTCTCAGAGCAACCGAAGTAAATGTCACCAAGGACTTACACTATCCACCTTAAGCAATTAAATGTTTGGAACTGACCATATATGTATTTCTTAATCTATTTCCAATGTTTTAGTGGATCTTTTTTAAAAAAAAAAGATTTTATTTAGCTATGTCATTTATTTATTTATTTATGAGGGAGAGAAAGAAACATCAATTGGTTGCCTCACACACACACCACACCCATGGAGCAGGCCCACAACCCAGGCATGTGCCCCATGGCAACCTTTAGCTTTGTGGGATGAAGCCCAATCAACTGAGCCGCATGAGCCAGTGGTTAGCAGATCTTTGATCAGAACAAGATACCATGTGTGAATTTACTTGAATAGAGTTAATCATAGGGAATGGGTTTCTCCTACTTACATATTTTATTATTAATGTTGCTCAGGTTTCTTCCTCCTCCGGCCACTTTCTTCCTTTCTTTTCTATGTTTATTTGGTAAAGTGCTAGTGTAGTATTGTATATGTACTTGCAAAATTTTATTCTAGTTCTGATGAGCACTTTTTAGCTCTACATGTTAGTATTAATCAAGTCCTAGAACACTTCTTCAGTTCTGTACTAGGTTCAAGCCTTCCAACAGTTTATATTGCTGCCTTAGATTGGCACCAAGCCCCATCATAGCTAAACCCTCCATCTTTCTTTCACAGCCTTTTTCTATCCTCATGATGGTGTAACAGGTATAGAGGGATTTAATATCCTTCTAACCCTCAATAGTGCCGTGGGTGTTCCGGAGGAGGGCAGAAATAACAAGACTAATGAAATACTAATTGTGTGTGTGTGTGTGGGGCGGGGGCAGGGGGGTCGGTTAAGAGTTCTTCAAAAGTTAGGAATTATGAAAATAAAGATATGTAAGTTTTCTTTCCATTTTACAGGGCACCTTTCAACAGATGTGGATTTCCAAACAAGAATATGAAGAAGGAGGGAAGCAGTGTGTAGAAAGGAAATGCCCTTGAAAAGTGTTCCCACTGCTCCACTTTCCTGTCTCCTTACGTTTCATAGCTTTAGTGCACTCAGGAAAAAATGACCATCTTTTGTAGAATATTTATACATTTTGCATATTTCAATTTCCACTTAAATTTTTCAAGGTTTTAACTGGCTCTAAAAATTAAAATAAGTTGTACTTTCCTTGGAATGCACTTATTCTTATTATAAGCATTTTATAATTTTGTATAAATGTCTATTTTTTCTAAATATTTTCCTTTCAGTCAAATGCTTTCCAACTCTGCTTAGTATATTAATTACCAGTGAATTGGTAGAACTGCCTTTTATTGACATATAAATTTATTGCCTATGCTTTTTATCTTAGGCTTGCAAATTTAAATTAAAATTGCTAGCCATTAAGAACTAGGTCTTTGGACTGTTGTTGTCTTGTGACTTGCTACTTTAAATACTAAATGTATTTGTCCGTATTTTCAGTGAAAGTACACGCTATTTATTAACAGCAGTATCCATACCACCTCATATCCTATTATCAGTAATAGTAAGAATGTTACCAGGTGGCCTTTCCTATAGCAGTTAACATTACTTTCACACTCAGAGATACAGGTGATGTTGAAGTCTGCTTAGATGTCATCATTTATAAAATGAGCATTTAACCTGAACTTTATACCTGATTTTTTAAAATTTTTACAAGCACGACCATTTCCAAATCGGCATGCTGTGTTAACACTTAAAACGGTTGACAGTTGAGTAGAAACACAATTTCTTTATAAAGCACTTATCATATAGGTACTTTTGTATACAGACTGTTTACTTAAGAAAAACAAAATGGTAAATTAAGACTTCTAATATCTTAAACTAAACTTGACTTCTCAGCTTCAGAAATATTGGAAACTTTTTCTGAAGATTTGCTTCTCCCTTGCTTGGATATAGGCTTGTTTCTTATATCTTAGTCTAGAAGAATAAAATCATAACTGCAATTTTTATACAAAACTATTTATTTGTCATGCAATACTATCAAAATATGTTGAAATCAATGACTTAAAGGCCTCAATGACTTAAAGGCCAGGCTCTGTATTAGGTGTGTCATGTATATTATTAAACTTAAATAATCACTGTCCTACAAGTCAAAGATACATGTGAAATCAAACGCATCTGTCACCTTGCACCAATTCTTTGTATTTCCTGACTGGCAAGATGGAACAGATCTTGTGAGCCTGTAAAAGAATGATCTATCTTTCTACCTTTATATCTCAGACAGAAGTGCTGGCAGAGGCTATTGTTCCTTTGATGAGTCCCCTCCCACCACAGAGCTGGCAGGTGGTCACCATATCTGAGACTCCATCAACCTGGCTCACACTGTTTGCCTAGCCCTGGTATTCCCCGTGGCCCTGCCCCACCCAACTTTCTGGCCTACCCAAGTTATTTCCTATGGATTTTCCATAGGAATGGCCTGTCTTGGCTCATACTTTAGACTTTCCTAAAATCAAACAAGTAGCAGCTGGCTTTGGTTCACAGTTCAGCCTGGCCTGAGCACCTCCAACCCCAGCACATTCTGTAGCTTATGTCAGGTGACCCTGGACAAAACACAGGCAGTGCCTGACTTGGCCTGCACATCCCAGCAGGCCCCAGGGCCAGCATACACAGTGGACAGCTTCAGACCACTTAGGAGCACCACCACGCAACCACTTCCACATACAACATACTTGAGGGGCAGACTCTGGGCATCAAAGCTCCACTATTCTGTGGGAAGGACATTGGCACAGCTGATCGGAGGTCAGTGGTCATAGCCAGTCCTTGCAGCTGATTGGCCTGGTTAAATCCCTCCCATTGTCCTGCCAACACCAACCAAGACTCAACTACAAGAGGAGGGTATGAGGAGGGTGTACATAGCCCACATAGAGGGAACACCTCAATGGCCCATCTTGAGTGAAAGGGGAAGCTGTGCCACTACCCTACATAATACCTATTACCCCAAACTCTATCTAATACATAGAAATATCAAGAGGCTCCTAAAATGAGGAGACAAAACATCCCAAATGTAAGAACAGAACAAAACTCCAGAATAAGAACTAAACAAAAGGGAGACAAGCAATCTACTAGATGTAGAATTCAAAACACTGATTATAAGTATGCTCAAGGCACTTAATGAAAACATCAACAGCATAAAAAAGGACCAATCAGAAACGAAGGATATACAAACTGAAAGGAATAATTTACAGAAAATCAACAGTAGAGCAAATGAAGCCAAAAATCAAATCAGTAATTTGGAATGTTAGGAAGCAAAAAACACCAAATCAGAACAGTAAAAAAAAAAAACTGAAAAAATAGGGTAGCATAAGAAGTCTCTGGGACAACTTCAAGAGTACCAATATTCACATGGGAGGGCAGGAAAGGGAAGAGAGAGAGCAAGAAATTGAAAACCTATTCGAAAAAACAATGACAGAAATCTTCCCCAACTTGAAGAAGGAAATACACATGCAAGTCCAGGAAGCACCAGGAGTCCCAAACAAGATGAACCCACAGAGTCCCACCCCAAGACACATCATAATTAAAATGCAAAAGTTTAAAAGCAGTAAGAGAAAAGCAGTTAGTTACCTAACAGGGGGCTCACATAAGACTGTCATTTGATTTCTCAAGAGAAGCTTTGCAGGCCAGCATGGATTGGCAAGAAATACTCAAAGTGATGAAAAGCAAAGACCTACAGCCAAGCAAAGCCCCACCCAGCAAAGCTATAATTTAGCACTAGCCATGTGGCCCAGTTGATTGGAACCTCATTCTGTGCACCAAATAGTTGCAGGTTTGATTCCTGGTCAGGGCACATACTTAGGTTGAGTTTGATCCTGGTCAGGGTATGAATGGGAGACAACCAATCAATATTTCTCTCTCACATCAATGTTTCTCTCAAATCAATAAATGTGAAGAATTAGTAAATGTCCTCCAGTGAGCATTAAAAAAATTAACTAATATTTACCATATTCCACATTCACAGAACAATGTGATTCATCATATCAATAATACCAAGGATAGAAATCATATGATTATCTCAATAGATGAAGAAAAACCATTAGACAAAATCAATAATCCATTTATGGTAAAAATTCTTACAGTAGGTATAGAAGAACTTACCTCAGCTTGATAAAGACTATAAATGACAAGCCCACAGCTAACATCATACTACATGGTGAAAAGCTCAAAGTTTTTCCTCTAAGATCAAGAACAATTCAAAGATGCCCACTTTCACTGTTGCTGTTCAATATAGTAATGGAAGTCAGAGCTACAGGAATCACAATAAAAAGAATAAAGGGCACTCAAATCAGGAACCAAGAAGTAAAACTCAGTATTTGCAGATGACATACTATCCACAGAAAAAACCTAAAGAATCTACCAAAAGTTAATAGAGTTAATAGAAATTCAGTAAAGTAGCAGAATACAAAGTTAATATACAAAAACCCACCGCATTCCTATACACTAATAATGAACAATCAGAAGGAGGAATTAAAAAAACAATCCTATCTACAATTGCATTAAAAAGAATAAAATACCACCCTGACTGGTGTGGCTTGATGGGTTGGGCATCGCGCGGCAAACTGAAAGGTCGCTGGTATGATTCCTGGTCAGGGCACATGCCTGGGTTGCAGGGAAGTTTCCTGGTGGGGGGTGTGTGAATAGTAAATGACCAGATTGAACTGATCAATATTTCTCTCACACATTGATGTTTCTTTTCCTCTCTCCCTGTCTACCCCTCTCTCTAAAAACAAATAAAATCTTTAAAAAAATATTTTAAAACAAAATACATAGGGATAAATTTAACCAAGAAGTTGAAAGATCTATACTCTGAACACTGTCAGACATTGAAGAAAAAATGGAAGAGGACACAAATGGAAGGATATATTGTGCTCTTGGTTTGGAAGGACTATATCATTAAAATGACCATACTGCCAAAGCAACCTGTAAATTCAATGTAAACCCTAGCAAAATACCAGTGCCATTCTTCTCAGAACTAGAACAAATAATCCTAAAATTTATGTGGAACCATAACAGCTACAAATATCCAAAACAATTTTTATTTTTGTGTACACAGAAAAAGCCAGCTATAAAATTAGGCAGAACAAGCCCCGGCCAGATAACTGAGTTGGTCAGAGCATCATCCCAATATGCCAAGGTTGTGGGTTTGATCCCCAGTCAGGACCCATACAAGCCCTACTGATGAATGCATAAATAAGCTGAACAGCAAAAATCAATGTTTCTCTCTCATTTCTCTCACTCTAAAATCAACAATTAAATTTTTTTTTAAATTAGAATGAAGGGAAAGTAATTAAATTGATCTCTCAATGCTTCAAATACAGGGTTTAGATTAATGGATCAACATATGATGTTGTTTAGGAGGCCACCCAATTCTTGGAAGTATTAAAAATAGCTGTTCTTATTTTTATTTTACTTATTGAATTAGAGAGAGAGAGGGAGGGAGAGAGAGAGAGAGAGAGAGAGAGAGAGAGAGAGAGAGAGAGAGAGAGAGAGAGAGGGAGAGAGAAACATCAGTTTGCAGTTCCAGTTATTCATGCATTCATTGGTTACTTATTGTATGTGCCCTGACTGGAGATTGAACCACAACATTGGCACAACCGGATGATGCTCTATCCTACTGAGCACCTGGCCAGGGCTGGCATACAACTTCTTTTGTAAAAGGTTTATCTTTGCCTTAAGCACCCCCTGTCCATTGCTTCTGTACATCTAGGTTAATAACACACCTTTGAAGTGTCTCTTTTTCAGACCCCTATGAAGTATAACCACCTTCAGGAGAGCACATAATCTTAACTATCCTGTAATCCAATTGTTGCCTTGCTTTCTCTCACCTTCAGGTAATCTTTCATACCTTTCCTCCTTTATTCCAAATGCATAAAAGAAACTGCAAAACTCATCCTCCAGAGAATTTAAGGTCTTGCTCCCTAGCAATGTCATCAGTTTGGCTAAAATAAAGTCTTATAAAAAAATTCTCTACAGGTTTGGGTGTTTCTTATATCAACAAGAATGACCAATTTATGAATTATGATTTTACACTAACAAGAATAACCAATTTAAGGATTATGAAACCTGGAACTATGACCTGTCAATGTCAAAGATTATGCAAAAATGTCACGCCACACCAAGGATCAATATGGCTGCAGATTGGTAGCTGAGAGTGACAGTAATATGTTATTTTTTTGTACCTGCTAAAAGTCCAAAATACCAAACCTAGATTTAATACCTGATCTAACTGTAGCTTCAACCTCTCCCAGAAACATAATCTTTATTACCTAGTATGGAATTTTCTGGTCAAGGTCCATAAGGTAATCTATCACATAGGCCCTCTCCATCTGCCATAGAAAGAGGAATTTTACATAACAGAATCCCTTTCCCTTCTTTTCTCTCAAAGAAAAGATGTCCCAGATGAAAAATAATCCTTTATTTTCTTTTCTTAATAGTTCCCTTGCCCCACCCTTTGTATAGAATCCTTCCATTTGGTACAGCTCCTTGAAGATCCTGATTCACAAATCATTTGATAAAGCCAATTAAAACTTCACATTTCATTGGTTGAACTGCTTTCTTAACAGTGTCCACAGTGACAGCTGTATTAAGGTGGCAAAAGCTAACACTTTAAAGTACTTAGGGGAACTGTGCTAGATGTGTTACATGCATTATCTCAGGGGTCAGTAAGCTCTTTCTATAAACGGGTCTCAGTAAATATGTTTCCCAGTTTAGTTGGCCACAGAGTCTCTCTCTTAATTACTCAATTCTGCCTTACAGAGTGAAAGTAGCCATAGGAGGAGGGACCCTCAAAAACCAGAATGATCTTCTGGAGGTCAGGCCCTTGTAGTACAGACTTCCCCTGCTAGGTGAGTGTTCTAGGAACCCATCTGTGTCAGTGTTCCTGCTGGTGTTATTGTGAGAGGGTGTATTCAGCTTCCGTGAATTTTTTTTCTTTTGAAGAGTCTTTCAACGCATTTGTCATTTCATGATGAGTGACCTACCCACACCGCACTGAGTGTTCAGCAGTTTTTGACCAAAAAGGGCATAACCCCTGTGCCTCACCCTCCCTACTTACCTGATCTGCCACCAAGAGACTTTTTTGTTGTTTCCCTGCATGAAAAAAGTCTTCAAAAGGAAACATTTTGGCAACGTGGAAGAGGTGAAATGAAAAACAGCAGAAGCACTGAAGAGCATCAAAACTGATGAGCTCAAAAACTGTTCTGAGAGGTGGAAAAAAAGTCTCCATAGGTGTATTCCATCTAATGGAGAATACTTTGAAGGTGACACAAGTTTAAACATGTGAGAATAAATACACAATTTTTTATAAATAAATTCCAGGTTTTTTTAGGGTCTCCTCTCAAAAGTGAATAAGCTTGGTGCCTTCAATGAAACTTAGTTTATGGTCACTGAAATGTGAATTTCATATACTTTTTACATAACACAAATTGTTAAATTAAAAGTATTTTTAAAAACCATAAGAGAAATGGAAATCATTCTTAGCTCATAGGCCGTAGAAACACAGAAAGCTAATTGAATTTCACCCTGGGCTGTCTCCTGTATTATCTCATTGGGTTAGTGGTGGTTTCCATCTAAATGATCCGATATACGGTGATTATACTGTCAAGTGAGTGGGAAAGAGTTTTTTCACTCCTCTTGCCCCCCACCCTGCTATCAATCACTTTCTTCCACACTGCTGGCACTGAGACTAAATAGGAGATTTGCTTCGTTGTTCTTCAAGTCCCTGTATATCTAGAATCTAGACAAACCACGTTAAGAACTGGTATCTACTACAAGGATTTACAACAGATCTTGAGGGTTTTCTTTTCTTTCACTTTTTTTTGTTGTTGTTGTTGTTTGTTTCAAGGGCTTGAGTTGGACTTGTGTGACAGACCTGGAGTTTTAGAGATCAAGCTGCCTGGGAAACGGCTAAGCTGTAAAGCTGGTTGCAGTAATTCGGGGAAGAGACTCTGGCGATGTCACTGGGCTGGCAGAACGAGGGGACTAAGAAGAATAGACAGTTGGAATGTATTTAGGATCAGGTACTTGCTTGGATGAGGGCTGATTACATTGTTCTGTTATCTGTCTCACATGAGAGAAGAGATTGATAACACTTTGAAATAACTGAATAATTTTTAAGGTGCTACCTAAATTCGACTGGGATAATACTTGATTTACTGATTCCCTTACCCCAACGTATAAAGGTGAGTTGAAAATGATTTTTCTGAGGGGGAGAAATAGTTTGCATTCCCACACACCAAAGCCGGGAATCAAGCCTGGAAACATTGTCTCCCAATTTCCAGACCTTTTCCAGAAGTTCACCTGGCTCTATCGACTTCCCACGGTTTCTCCGCGGCCACCAGCAGCCCCCTAGACCGCCCGCAACAGTTTCCCTCCTTCTAGTCACGCTACCACCACCGCAATCCCCCGCCTACTCAGATAGCTCCGCCTCCTTCAGCTCCAAGGTCCAATTCCTTCCCTCCTTTTGTCGCTATTCCCTAGCCCCGCCCCTATGGCTGTCTTCGATTGGCTAACATGACAGTACCGCCGCAGGATGCCCCAGAACCCAGTTATGATTGGCTAAAGAATAGCCGGACCTCTCGTGATTGGCTGAAAAGAGAAGGCAGCAAGTGTGACTGCGCACCGGGTGCGGGGGCACCGCTTTGTTGCCTGAGGGGGGTGACGGTGGAAGTTCGGGGGGGTCAGAGGCTACCGCTTGTCAGGACCCCCGGTCACCGTTGTTGCCGTCACGTCGCCCCATAGTCTTCAGCTTAGGAGCCACACCCACAAGCAGCCATGAGCGGCGGCGTGTACGGAGGAGGTGAGTGAGCGCGCTGTTTTCAGTGTGGGGTTTGTACCCGCCGCCCCTTGCCCTCCTCACCCGCCCCTCGGCTGCGGCCCCTTCCGGTCTCCCGGTCACTGGACTCCCGCCGCCCCGCCCGTCCCCGCCCCGCGCTCTGTGGGCCCCTGGCGTCCACCCGGCGTGCTGAGCGCCTCCTGCTCCCTGAGTCGCCGCCGCCTGCGGCCCCTTCCAGCGTCGGCCCTAGAAGAGCGCGTTTGGGGAATGCGCGCCGGTCCCGCGGCCGGGAGTGAAGCTCCATCCGTCCCCGCCTCAGTGAGCAGCCGCAGGGTCGCCTCTCTCCAGTGTCTCCATACCTCGGCTGATCGGGGTGTGCGCGCGAGTTTAAACTTGGGAGTGCCCTGCGGTTTGCGAGCATAGACGCGGGATTTCCGCAGCATCGGGTAGATGGCTCAGCGAGCGCGGGAGGTTGGTGGGATGGCCAGCGTGGCGGCCACTCAGGACCCGCACTCCCCTCCGCCCTCAGCGCTCGCGCTGCCGCGCGCCCTTCAGCAGCTCCTGCCTGTTGGTGGACCGTGGATTCTCCAAGTTACTCCTGCGTGGCAATGCTCGGGATTGATTTCGGAACGCCTGTGATTTACGGACGCTTTGCTTGGCTAGGCTGTGGTATGGAGGAAAGAAACTGGAGACAGCGAGTTCCAGGGACCTGAGCAGTAACAGCAGCCTCACCGTTCCTGGGGCGCTTTGGCCTTGGGCGGGTGACTTCACTTTAACCAGCTTCAGGCTCCAGGGTTGTGAAGTGGTAGTTCCTAGTGTGGGGGTTCAGAAGCAGACTCCCGAAGACGTGGCTCAGTAGTATGCGGCTTATTTCGAGCTAATGTCAGTTTTAGCTTCAGGCTCAAGAGAAACTTGTTCCCCCTCCCTTTAACTACCCAGAAGAACTGGAATTAGGGACCTTGGCCATAACAAGAGACTATCAGCAATCATCTTTTTTTGACCCACCTTTTTGGCACAGCAAACTTTTTTTTTCAGGAGAGGTGACCAAAAGAAACCCAGAATTATCTTCTGGAGGGTGGGCCCTTGTGCTATGGGACCCCCCCCCCACCACCACCCTCAATCATTATCAGTATACCAGCTGGCGTTGTTGTGAGAGGCTGCATTTGGCTTCAGTGACTTTTTTTTTTTTTTTGACTCACCGCATTTGCCCATTTCATGATGGGTGATTTGGGAGAGCACCTGCCCACACCACGCTGGGTGTTCAGTTTTTGACCAAAAACAGCATGATGCCTGTGTCCCACCCTTCCTATTCACCTGATCTGGCCTTAAAAGACTTTTTTGTGTCTTTCCCCCCCATGAAAAAAAAGTCCCCAAAGGGAAACGTTTTGCCTCGTGGAAGAGGTGAAACAAAAAACAGCACAAACACTTCAAGGCATCAAAATCAACAAGTTCAAAATTGTTTTGAGCAGTAGAAAAAAGTCACCATTAGGTGTAGTACATCAAATGGAGGGTACTTGGAAGGTGACTGAAGTTTAAACATGTAAGAATAAATATACATTTTTTAAAAATTCTCAGTTTTTAGGGTTCTCCCTCATACTAAACACCTGCTCTTGCTATCATCCTGCAGTGACCCTTCCAAGTCCCCCGAGGTGCATTATCTCAGCCCTAGCTCAGAATGTCTTACAGACCTAGATACACCTTTCTATCTCTGAACCCCTGGTGCATGTGGGGGGTCTCTGACTCTTGTGTCTGCAAGGTTCCTATACATATCTATGTATTAAACTATTAAAATTTCTCCTGCTAATCTGTGTCCTGTCTACTTGGTTATTAGACCACCAAAAGAACTGTTAGGGTGAGGGAAAGTTTGTTCCTCCCCACACTGGCCACTGGGGTGGTTGTGATGATTAAATGAGATAATGCTGCACTTGCTCTCAAAGTGTGGTCCATGGAGCAACAGTTCAGCATCCCCTGCCAGCTTTTTAGGGTTGCAGACTGCCAGGCCCCATTGTAAATCTACTGAGTCAGAGCCTTTGTTTTTGCAAGAGACCTAGAGGGAACACAGGTGTGTATGATTCTTGTTTTGTGTTTCTGTTTGATGAGTTGGAGAACAAGGAGCCAGAACCAAAGTGTTGTTCTTTTTCATTGTGTCTAGTAAGGTTGCTGTCTCTGAAGAGGATGGCATTTTATTGGCAGGGGATAAAAATAATGTTTTCAAAGTTGCTTAGGTTTTTGAGAGCAGCTCGAGTCTCTTTTGAGGTGATAGGCTGACCTTCACCCCTCCTTCCCTATTTCATTCTTGGTTCTGATCTCTCAGATGTGAATGTCAGTAGTCTCCCATTTTACTGTGGAGAAAGCCAAGTGGATCTTCATGATTTACCTCTGCCCTGTCTGAAGATGCAGTCCTGACAGGGAACCGGATCTGTGTGCCTTTGTGTCCTGGAGGCTGTTGACTATTTTGACCTTCAGGTTCACTAATCCAAGGACCTAGAGGCTGTTCATAGAGTATTTCCTTACAAGGAATCAATTAATTCCTCACTACCATGGAGTAAGGTAGAAATGGATACGGTAATTCCCGCAGATAACATATATTGAGTGTACATTGTATACCAAGACCTGCTCCAGATGCTTCTCATTCATTGCATTTAATACCTTCACTACCTCATTCGTTAACAACCATAGGAGTTGGTACTACTGTCCCCATTTTACTGAAGAAAATGAGATACAAAAAAGCTTAAGTAACCAGCCCAGAGTTACATAACTTCCTAGTGAATGGGGAGCAAGAATCTCTGGGATGAGGAAAAGGCATTTCAGTAAAAACCTTTACTATTCAAAAAAGAGGTTTTGATTGTTTTTCTATAAATCATTTTTCAAACATATAACTACATATTCACGTATGGTTTAGATATTCAGAATAAACATCTTGTTTTTCATTTGCTATGTTTTCATTTCACTTTTTAATAAGCCTATTTCACATAAAAAGTATTTTAAAAACTCACAAAATTAAGTATATATGGTTTTTTGTTTGAGCTACATAGTGGGTCACATTTTCCAAAAGGTCTGCTATGAAAAGCAACCAAACCTCCCACCTAAATTTTTTGTAATTGACTTAGTAGAGTGTATTTTTAACTTGTGCTTATAAAAAAAGATCTTTGTAACTTACATTTTAAGTCATGACTGTCTTTTTTTCAGTTATAACTTCTGCCCAGGTTAGACTTTGATCTTTAGCTTTAGGCACAATGCATAATTTATCCAGATTTCTATACTTTAACTGGTTTCTGGGCCTACTCATTGTTCTTGCAGTCATCTGTAATGGTATTTGCTCTACTTAAAATTTCTTAGCATAATAAAAATAAACAGTATACTACCAGCCCAAATTGTTAGTTTCATCATTTTTGCACTCCTAAATCTTTATCCTTTAAACTTTCTCAAAATCATCTTCCTGCCCAGTGAGTTGGGTCACCCTTGTATGTGTGTGTGTACACACACACACACACACACACACACACACCCCGCCTCTCAACCTCCACTTAAAGTCATTCTGTATCCTTGTGGAATGTTTTAAGACCAGAAGATTGCCATCATTGCTTTGTGCTTTGCCAGAGAAATCATCTTTCTTAAACTCAGAAGCCATTTACTGTGAGGAAAAGCATAAAAATCTTTAAAAACATGGTAACAGAAGCATTTTTAGTGGAAAAGGGATCAAACCCTTGAGGGTTTTTAACCATTAGAATCCATCCTAGTTCTTAAATATCCAGACTTCCGAGGTTATGCTTTTAAGCCCTCTCCTTCCCTTTGCCACCCTCCTATTTCAGATTCCTTGGTGCTTGATGTTTACAAAACAAGGTACAGGAAAAATGGAAAACTGAGCAGGCGTAAAATTCAAAGAATCAAACATCTTACTCAAAATTCAACAATGTTCAGGATACCATACTAATTAAAAGAAAAAATCCCTGATGTGTTAGATTTTTTGTTTTAACAAGAAAAAAAAATGAATGCTTGCTATGTGCCTCTGACTTTAAAAAGCTGTCAGTGTATGCCCTGGCTGGTGTGGCTCAGTGGATTGAGTCCCAGCTTGTGAACAAAAGGGTTGCTGGTTCTATTCCCACTCAGGGCATGTGCCTGGGTTGCAGGCCAGGTTTCCAGTTGGGGTCATGCCAGAGGCAACCACACATTGATGTTTCTCTCCTTCTCTCTCTCTCTCTCTCTCTCTCTCTAAAAATAAATAAATAAAATATTTTTTAAAAAGCTGTCAGTCTTGTAGGTGAGTTGGTCAAGTAAATAGACACCATATTTAATTTATTTTTTTTGCACATTTTTCACCATACTTGAAGAGTGGAATATTTCTTAATATTGATGGTGTGGCAGAGTTTAATTGGCAGCATGTTTTTTTCTTAGTGGTGCATGAAATAGTGGTGCATCTTAGAGTTTCTAGCATCTTAAATTGGTAAGAAAAGGTAACTCATTCAGTGAAGTATGTTCACTAATGACAATATATAGAAGGTACAAAGGTAACAGACAAACTTATCAGCTCAGTGTTGGGTAGTCAGGGAACTTTATAAGAAAGGTTATGTGGATGAGGGAAGAGGAGAGGAGAGGGACAGCATATGCGAAGGTTAGCTGAGTGAGATTACATGGTGTCTTTAGGGACTACATATTAGCAATTATGCTAGTGTGTGAGGTGGGAGGTGGGACTGCCATTATACTAGGCCTTGAATATCAACTGGGTAGACTGATTTGAATTTTATCTTGTAGATGAGGAGAAGCTACTGAATGAGTTTCCCTTTCTCATCGAAGGATTTTTGTTCAGAGTTACAATTTTGAAAGATCAGAGTGTAGCAATGGAAGATTGAGAAGGTAAAGAGATAGAGCATAATACCTGTGCTGAACTGTAGTAATTTCCTGCTGCAATAAGAGCTTGACTCAAAGCAGGGGCAATGGTATTAACAAGGAAGGGATTTGAGAAGTATTTAACAAATATTTGGCAGAAATTGACAAAAGGTAAAAAATATGAAAGTGTTTATGATTCTGAAAAAATTCAGAGGCTTTTGTGATAAGCAGTGCTTCTATTAGGTTAGGATGGAGAAGAAAATGCTTCAGATATGTTGAATTTGAGGTATCCATGGGACATCAGGTGGAATTGATGTTGATGTGCAGTAAGAAGCTCAAGACATGGATCTATATGAAGGCGAAGACTTGAAAGAGAGATCTGATATCGGAATGATTAGTATTTAGGTAGAAGTTGAGGCTGTAGGAATGGAACAGATTACCTAAGAAAGGGTAAATTAAGGAAAGGGCTCCTAACCTGGGTCCCTGGCATTCCCTAGGATTCCATGGATAGAATTAAATTTTACCGTAATTGGTTTATTTTATAATCTATTTTGAAACAGTCTAAGAAGGGATTCATAAGTTTCCTAAACTGTCTGTATTGGTTTGCTAGGGATGCCATAACAAAGTACCAAAGACTGAGTGACTTAATAGAAAATAATTTTGTTACAGTTCTGGAGGCTAGGAATCTGAGGTCACGCTGTCTACAGGATTACAGTTTGGAAGTCTTTTTTCTTGACTTAAATGGTTGTCTCTTTCCTGTTGCAAATGGTCTTTCCTCTGTAATTTCTATGTCCTAATATCCTCTTCATGTAAGGATGGACACCAGTCATAAGGATTAGAGCCCACTCTAATGATACTATTTTAATTTAATCACACCTTGAAAGACCTTATATCCAATAATAGTCACATTCTGAGGTACCAGGGATTAAGACTTCATTGTATGAATTTTAGGGGGAACAAATCAGTCTAGAACATTGTCAAAGGGGTCCATGACACAGAAAATGTAAAGAGACCTGTTGCAGAGCAAAAGATTGATTCTTGAGAAAAGGAGTTTAAATTTTTGGTTAAGCAGGCTATTAATTAATATATTTAGGATATTTCTTTACCAGGCATTCTGGTTAATCAGAATGCTAAAGTTTACTAATACATGTTTGTTGGTAAACTATAATTACTATTTTTACTTGACTTTCTGTGCTATGGTGAAAACAAATGCAGTGTTCTGCTTTTGTAGGCTCTACTTTAAGACAAAGTTGTTGTGACTGGAGAATTATATAGAGAAAGTTAATTACATTGGGGGATATAGCAATTTCCTTTCAAATTAAATAAAAGTAGTTCAGTATTTTAAAATGAAAATGAGATCATTATTCTGTAAAGATACCATCCCTAAACAGTGAATATCTTGCCCTCACTGGTGTGGTTCAGTGGATTGAGTGCTGGCCTGCTAACCAAAAGGTTGATGGTTCAATTCCCAGTTGGGGCCCATGCCTGGGTCGTGGGTCAGGTCCTCAGTTGGGAGCCTGTGAGAGGCAACCAATCAATATTATCTCATGCACATTGATGTTTCTCTTCCTCTCTCCCTCCCTTCTTCTCTCTCTAAAAATAAATAAGTAAAATCTGAAAAAAAATAAAAAAATAAACAGTTGAGTATCTAAAGTGTACTAATTGATTTTCTTCATTCTAAATTTTATTTAAAATGTTTTGGTGCTTGAACAACAATAAAAATAAAAAAAAATTTGAAATAGCTCAACATACTAAAACTTAAATATATGTAAGTTTGTGATACATACTTATTACTTAGATTAAATAGATGTAACTTTTGTCACATTTGCCTCACATATTTTTTAAAGGCTTTATTTTTTATAGAATAGAAGACCTCTTTTTAATCTTTTTATTTTTATTATCTATCTATCTATCTATTTATTTATTTATTTTAGAGTGAGAGGAAGGGAGGGAGAAAAGAGGGAGAAAAGAGGGAGAGAAACATCAATGTGTGGTTGCTGCTCACGTGGCCCGCACTGGGGACCTGGCCTACAACCGAGGCATGTACCCTGACTGGGAATCGAACTGGCGACCCTTTGGTTCAAAGCCTGTCCTCAGTCCACTGAGATATACCAGGCAGGGCTGCCTCAGATATTTTAAGAAATAAAATGTTATTGGTATAGATCCTCCTCTCTTTCTCCTAGAACTGTGTAACATTCACAGACCCCATGCATCATGTTTTTATACTTTTACTAAGTGTGTACATATCCATAGTGAATTAAATAGTATAATGTGTGTGTGTGTATATATATATACATATATTAACTAACTTTTTAAAATTATTCTTTTGAGACTTTTCCATGTTGACACATGTAGGTCTAGATCACTCCTTTAACTGGTATATAGTATTTCAATATATGAATACACTGTATTTTATGTTTCCCTGCTGAGAGACCACTAGATAATTTCTGTCTTTTCCCATGGCAAACAGTGTGACAATACTAGTTATCATAGCACCTACCACTTACAGTGCTTGTTATGTGCAGGTACTGTTCTAAGTACTTGCATACATTAAAACATTTAATACATTTAATCATTATACCATCCTGTGAGATGGGAACCTGAGGCAGAAAGGTTAGTAAATCACCCACAGTCACATACCTAGTGACCATTATGATTAGTATACTTTTATAATCTATGTTGCTTTTAGAGCTGCTTTCTAGAAGATAATGTGTAATTTCTATCTATGGACAGTTTCAATTTTAGTGATGAGTAAATTGCCCATAGTGGTTATTCCAGTTTACAGTTTTTACTAGCAGATATATAAAAGCTCTTCTTTCTCTACATTTTTGACAACACATGGTCTTATCAGACTTATCAATTTTTGCAGATTTATTGGGGGTAAATAGTATTTCTCTATTATTTTTAATGATTGAACAAATTCCTTCTTTAAAAATATCTGCCTGGAAAATCCAAATGCTTTGTTTTAGGAACCATACTGTTTGGGCTGAAGTACTTGTAAACTATAATTAGAGGCTGTACTTTGAATTTAACTACCTTTTCCTCTCAGCATTAAACGGTCTTTCATAAAAATCTTTTTTTTTTCCTAAAAAAATCTTTAAAATGTATAAACTTTGATACCTTCTTTTTAATGATTTTTCCTTGGCTTGCATTAATATACCATAAATTCTTATTCTTCAGGTACCTTGCTTAGGACTTTGCTGAGTTTATTCTCTAATTGGATGGAATATTATTTCCCCGATGTATGAAAACATTACACCAAAGCATACTAGATATCTTCCCTTTGCCCCTCTAGATCCACCCACCACACATTTCCACCCTGTCTGTGCCCTTGAACACAGACCCATGTAGATTAAATCAGTGGGCTCTCTTGACCTCTGCTGTGGCCAATGGTAGGGTACCCATACTTCCTGCTTTGTGACTCTTGTCCTGGTACAATTATTAATGCGGACCCCTTTCACATTCAGAAGTAGCCCAATTTGGATGAGAAATTATGAGAACACCCCAGTCCATGGGGAGAGGAAGTAGAGAGGTTGGCATGTTTATTAGCCTTGTTCCTTTTTCTAGGAGCCAGCCACCCCTTCAGTGAAGGTCACAGCTCCTGTCAGGTAGCCCTCCAAACACACAACTCTCTGGGTTCTGGACTAAGTTTTTTCTCCATTTCTTCAATTCAAAGAGTGCTGACAGATCTCTGACATTATAAGTCCTAGGGTACCATACTGTTTTTCTTATTTTCCTGTATTGTGCCCTGTATCTTTCTAAATAGTCCCTTAAGTGAACTCTCCTCAAATTACCCAATTTTAGTTTAGCATCTCTTTCCTGATTGAACTTCTGATATATTGTGTATGACATTATGTTTTATTTCTTTTATTTTTTAAGATTTTATTTATTTTTTTAAAGAGAGGGTAAGGGTGGGAGAAAGAGGGAGAGAAACATTAATGTGAGGTTGCCTCTCGAGTGTCCCCAACTGGGGACCTGGCCAGCAACCCAAGCATGTGCCCTGACTGGGAATCGAACCAGTGATCCTTTAGTTCCCAGGCCGGTGCTCAATCCACTGAACCACACCAGCCAGGGCTGACATTATATTTTAATTAAATGAATCTTTAGTTTAAGGTGCATTTAAAATAAAGCTAGGTTCAAGGTAGTAATAGTATGAATGCAATGCCTGGTTTAATATTTATAGAGCTTTCATGTACATTCTCATTTTGAGCATGTTCATTTTGAGCATATTAAGTACTTTTAAAATTTCCATATGCTACTTGTAAGTTTTTAATATTAATTCTTTTCTCATCTCTTCAGATGAAGTTGGAGCCCTTGTTTTTGACATTGGATCCTATACTGTGAGAGCTGGTTATGCTGGTGAGGACTGTCCCAAGGTAAGTGTAATGTTAGAGTTAATGGGCTATGTAAGGGCCATTCATGTAGAATTAAATTCCTGCAGAAATACCGGCTCAAATATGATAAAAGACATTAGTTTGGGGAGAAAATGAGTCCTTGATAAAAGCAGGTAACACTAGTGTGTCATGTTTTTGACTCTTACAGGTGGATTTCCCCACCGCTATTGGCATGGTATTAGAGAGAGATGATGGAAGCACGTTGATGGAAATAGATGGTGATAAAGGCAAACAAGGCGGTCCCACCTATTACATAGATACTAATGCCCTGCGTGTTCCCAGGGAGAATATGGAGGCCATTTCACCACTGAAAAACGGGATGGGTATGGTTTTGTTTTCCTACGTAATTGATTATAAACACAGGGTATACTGGGTGCATGTGTTAGATGTAAAGTAACAGCTTCCTGTGAGTTGAACATCAGTAATTTTTTTCATTCTACAAACTGATGCATCAGATACTGAGAATACAAAGATGCATAAAACACGTTTCTTTTCCTGAAGAAACTCATAGGTAGGAGGCATAGATGTATATATACAAAAATGTTGGGTAAGTGCTATGTAGCTATGTCTGATAATCAGCAGGATTAGGGAGGAATGGCATTCATTCTGTCATTGGGCGTCAGTGATGGTTTTCACAAAGGAGGGAAGTTTTGTACTGAATCTTGATCAATGAATAAGAATTGGCCAGACCGACAAGAACAGGTACAGCAGAGCAGCCAGCATGTGTGAAGAGATGGAGTTGTGGAAGGAACTTACATGTTTAGAAATGTCATCAATTGTTGTACATATGGCTGCAACATTGAGTGCCTTATGGCCAGATGCAAGGAAGGTAGGCCGAGAGCAATCATAAAAGGACTCATAACCCATGCCAGGGGTGTATTAAGCTGGTAATAAGGGTAACCCCAAAGGAATTTAAACAGAGAGGTGTGAAATGTTCATGTTTGCCAGCTGGAAAAATCATTCTAAGAGCAATATGTAGTCTAGACTGGAGGAAGGTACTATAGATAAGAGGTTTAGTTAAAAGAGTTAGGAGTTCAGTGGAGAAATGAGTATTTAAATCGTAACACTGATGGTGGTGATCCTGAGGTGGCTTTCAGAGATAATCCAGAAGCAGTAGGTTTTTAAAGTGATTGATTGGATTGGTGAAAACAAGGATTGGGAAAGTTTCTTAGAGTTTTTATTGGGATGACTGAGTTAAGAGTGCCATGCATTGAGGTAGGAATAGAAGGCATAAAACAAGTTCTGTGGTCTTAAAAGCTAAGTGAGTTGCTAATATCTAAGTTGCTAATACCTGAAATTCAGTTATTGACTGGAAGGACTACAGGACTCAGTGTGTAGTTGTACTGAAGGCTCTGATTGTTGCACTGAAATGATACAAACAAAATCAGTAAGGGGAAAAAGGGGACATGGAGTGTAGTCCAGAGGAAAGCAGTACAAACTTCTAGGAGTCTTCACATGGTGCCGTCATACAGGATGTGCTTAATTTCTCCAGCACCGAGTTATAACCACATGTGTGTTATTCACTAGGGGAGCTCATTAGACATTTAGTCCCCAAGGTTTTTACTAGAGGTTGATTATGTAGGTACCCTGTGCCTTCCAAAAGCCCAGACACCCAAAAGGAAAGAAGGTGTTCATCATAAGCCACATTCTTTGTACAAACGGTTTAGGCACAATGAGCTACTCTTATCACGTAGAGAGTTTTATGTCAGTGCAGGGAACTGTTCACCAGTCAAGTCCCCAGACTGCTACAAAGGGTCAACCTTGTAGCAGGTCTTTCTCAGTACTGCTGTGTTAACTCTTTCTGCACAGCAAGTAAATGAATTTGTTGAGTTCAGGGTGTTTGAACAAAGGTGCTGATGTATATCGTAAGCAGGTGAGAAAGTTTTTAAGACATGAAACTGCATTATATTACTCAGAAAGAGTTTGTAATAAGAGAACAGGATTGAAGATGGGGCTCCTTGTGAAAAGTTGTTCTGTATTTAATGAGTAGAGAAGGATAGGTGCCCATGAAGGTGAATGTGAGGGAACTTAGGGATGTAGGAGAAAAATTCAGGAGGACAAGAAAACTCCTGGACAACTTAGAAGTCCAGTGATTCTCATTGTTCACAGCTGTGACATTCAGATGTACACTAAGAAGGGGAGAAAGAAATGAGAACAACTAACAAAGTCTGCTGACTAAAAAATATATCCTGCTAGGCCTGTGGATATATGTTGTATAAGTAATGACATTCCTTCTTTGCACTGTGGCAGAAAAAGTTTGTAAACTCTTGAGTAGTCAATTTAGAGAGGTCAAGCAAAATTGCAAATACGAAGCATTCACTGGATTTGCACATTAAAAGGTCAGAAGTAATTTAAGCTAACAGTTTTTTTTAAAGATTTTTTAAAAATTTATTTTTAGAGAGGGAAAGGAGGGAGAAAGAAACATCAATGTGCGGTTGGTAGGGGCCATGGCCTGCAACCCAGGCATGTGCCCTGACTGGGAATCAAACCTGCGACACTTTGGTTTGCAGCCCGTGCTCAATCCACTGAGCTACGCCAGCCAGGGCTTAAGCTAACAGTTTTAATGGAATGTTTAGGTGGAAGTAAAATTGGAGACATATTCTATTATTATCTGAATTTTTTTATGTCCTTAATTTTATTTATTCAAATAGACTATAAGTTTTTTTAAAAAATGTTATTAATTATGCTGTTAAAGATGTCCCTGTTTCCCCCCCTTGCCCCCCTCTGCCCAGCACTCCCATTCCCTCCAGCAGTCCCCCTAGTTTATGTCTGTGGGTCATGCATGTAAGTTCTTCAGCTTCTCCATTTTCTATACTATTTTTAACATCTTCCTGTCTATTTTATACCTACCAATTATGCTTCTTAATGCCTGCACTTTTTCCCCCATTCTCCTCCTTCCCCTTCTCAGCTGGTAACCCTCCAAATGATCTCCATATCTATGATTCTATTACTTTCTGTTAGTTTGGGGTTTTTTTTAGATTCAGTTGTTGATAGTTGAAAACTTGTTGCCATTTTAATGTTCATAGTTTTGATCTTCTTTTTCTTAAATAGGTCCCTTTAACATTTCATGTAATAATATTTCATAATAACAGTATGGTGATGATGAACTCCTTTAGCTTTTCCTTGTCTGGGAGGCACTGTATATGCCCTTCCGTTCTAAGTGTTAGCTTCGCTGGGTAGAGTAATCTAAGTTGTAGGTCCTTGCTTTTCATCACTTTGAATATTTCTTGCTAGTCCTTTCTTGCCTGCAAAGTTTCTTTTGAGAAATCAGCTGATAGTCTTATGGGAACTCTTTTGTAGGTATCTCTCTCCTTTTCTCTTGCTGCTTTTAAGATTCTCTCTTTATCTTTAACCTTTGACATTTTAAGTATGATGTGTTTTGGTGTAGTCCTCTTTGTGTCTATCTTATTTGGGATTGTCTGTGCTTCCTGGACTTGTATGTCTGTTTCCTTCACCAAATTAGGGAAGTTTTCCTTCATTATTTTTTTCATATAAGTTTTCAATTTCTTGGTCTTCCTCTTCTCCTTCGGGCATCCCTATGATTTGGATGTTGGTGTGCTTGGAAATGTCCCAGATGCATCTTATAGTATCCTCATTTTTTCTGAAAATAGGTTTCTTCTTTGTGTTCTGGTTGAATGTTTTTTTCTTCCTTATGTTCTAAATCTTTGATTTGAATCTCAGCTTCTTCCCCTTCACTGTTGGTTCCCTGTAGATTTTTCTTTATTTTGTTTATTGTAACCTTCATTTCTTCCTTTATATTATTGCTGTGCTCATTGAGTTCTTTTGAATATCCTGATCACCAGTGTTTTGAACTCTGCATCTGATAGGTGAGTTATCTCCATTTCATTTCATTCTTTTCTTGGGTTTTGTTCTGTTCTTTCATTTGGCCATATTTCTTTGTCTCCTCTATTCAGCACCCTCGTATGTTTGTGTCTGTGAATTGAATAGAACTGCTTTGATTCTCCTGTCTCAGCAGTATGGCCTATTGTAGAAAAGGTGGCTGTAAATTAGGTGGGGTTGAGCCTTAGGTTATCACCAGGGTGGGGCATCCCACTTTACCACTTCGTGGTTCTGTGTGTGGGGAGGGCTCGGAGAGGGGCCAGGCTGTTGCCTGGCTTCTGGAGGTTTGCCCGGCATTCCCTGTTTCCATTCTCTTCACTCACTCCCTTTATGTGACTGGCGTCCTTTCAGCTGTTGCCCTGGTGCTGAATCCTAGAGTGGGTGGGTGGGTGTATGTTTAAAGACTGTGTGGGCCCTTTAAGTGGGGTTTCCTGAAAATCTGGTAGTTTCTTCTGCCACCCCAATCCCTACTGGTTTTTATAGCTAGAAGTTATGGTGATTTATCTTCCTGGCGCTGGAACCCTGGGCTGTGTGGTCTGGACTGGGGCTGTGAAAGCTTGCTCCCAAGGTATCCCTCCTGATTTTTATCAACCACACATGACTATTGGACCACCTGTTCTGCTGCCATTACTACCTCTCCACGCCACACTGTGTCTCATTGACACTCTGCACGTGTTCACATGTCTGCCCCTTCTAACTATCTGGATAAATGTGGCTTCCTTAAATCCTTGGTTGTCAGACTTCCATACAATTCAGTTTTCTGACAGTTGTGGGTGTTATTTGTTTTTGAGGTTTAGTTGTAATTCTTTCTATGATTGCCGGAGGAGGCAAAGCATATCTATCTATGTCTTCATCTTGCCCGAAAGTCTCATATTGTAAGGGTTTGAATGTCAGGCCTACATCATACAGTTCTTTCCTTTTACCATTCCTATAAGGCATACTGGGCCTCTAATAAGTACTTGTTGAGTAATATTTATGTGGTACTGTAAGTCTATTATGCACATTATTTATATTTGGCACAGGTCTTGGGGTTGTGACTCTATTGGAACTGCAGGAACCAAGAAAAGCTTCTATATCTAGAAGCAAAGATGATGTCTACATAAAGTACTATGTTAGGAAGTAGAGCTGTGGAATAAGTAGGTTCTGTGTATTAAAGTATTTAATGGTAAATCTTAGAAAAAAATCTCTCCAAAAATGCTGTATTGATCTCCAGTTAAGCACTGTTTTCAAGGCATTGATTTTACATTCTAGTTGAGGACTGGGATAGTTTCCAGGCTATTTTGGATCACACCTACAAGATGCACGTCAAATCAGAGCCCAGCCTGCATCCTGTCCTCATGTCAGAAGCACCGGTAAGGACAAGACTTGCCTGTCTAATGTTTCCTCTCCCCCCAGGACCATTCATTTGAAAAAAAAGTTTTTTGGCTTTAAAGGAGCTTAGAAATTTATATTTTGATGTTTGAAAATTAGGGGAAGAGGGATTAATTTTTAAATAATACTATAACTTTTATTTCAATAAATAAAATATTCACAGAATAATATCAAAGCACCCTAATGAGTTCTGGTGGTTATTTATCTATTTTTTCCAGGGATTTACTTAACAGTAGAATCCTTGGGCTGCTTCCCATTTTGGTTTATGAATTGTCCCTTGTGCCACAAGTGCAGTACATAGCTGCTTTTATATTCAGGTGTCTGGGAGAGATGTTGAATGAGGGCTGCAAATTGGTAGACTGAAGCTTCTTGTGAAATAGTAAATTATCAATCTACTGTTATTATAGTTAACTTCTGGGTTTTTTTATGAGTAAAAGGTATAAATGGGAGAATTTGGTGGTTTAAAAGTCACACTTAGGATTTTCATCACCAGATTCACTCTTAAGATTTTTTTTTTAGAGGGTTTAATTTGGCATTCTTTAATGAACTTGGGAAGTTCAACTGTGTTTAGCATTTTTTGACATATCTCCTACTTTTTTAATGTTTTATTATTTATGCTGTTACAGTTGTCGCATATCCCCCCTTTGCACCCCCGCAGCCTGCCCTCCACTTCTGTAGTCAGTCCCCACACCATTGGCCATGTCAACGGGTCCTTCATGTATGTTTTTTGTGTAATGCTTTCACCTTTCAGTCAGTCCCCACCTCCCCTCTCCCCTCTTACAGCTCTCAGTCTATTCCATGGTGCTCTTAAGATTTAATAATTCTTTATAAGAATCTTAATTTTCCTTAATTTTATAGAATACATAGCAGCAAACAATTTTATATACTAAATAATAACAAAGTTTTAATTTGTATTTAATTTATTTATTAAATCTATTTACAAATAAATAGAAATGTATTAAATATAATAAAGTTGTTATTATGAAGGTTATTTGCCATGGTATTTTATTCTATTTTTAACATTTTACATATTTGTTAATATAGTGCTGTGATGAATCTTGAGATAAATCAACAGTTTAGTTTTTAAACAACAAATGACTTGCTTTTCTTTTTTCTCCTTATCCAGTGGAACACCAGAGCCAAGAGAGAGAAACTGACAGAGTTGATGTTTGAACACTACAACATCCCCGCGTTCTTCCTTTGCAAAACTGCAGTTTTGACTGCGTATCCTTGAAAGACCAATGCTTAGCTTTTCTGTAAAGGTAGATGTGGTATTCCTGAAGATGATGCCCCAGCAGGAAGACATGAGCTAATTCCTGCTTGTTCAGAACTTTGGGGGTTTTTCTGTCTTGCTTTTTAGCTACCCATCTTTTAGTATTTCTTATTGGAAGTGATATACGAGAAAATATGAGAGGGTAAGGGAAAGATGCACTGAAATCCCGCTTGTTAACAAGGTTATTAAGAATTTTGTTTTTTGAAGGAGAATGTGCATAGGAGGAAGTATTGTATCCAGTTGGCTAAGATATAGTTCAGAGACTGCCATTTCCTCCCTCTCCTCCAATACCATAGAAAAGTAGAATTGGCTATAACTTTACTTAATACTAAATCACCAGATAGTTTTTGCAAGCATATAAAGGGACAGATATGGAAATATGCCCTCACCTCAAAGAATTTGTAATGTAAAATTCTTTTTTTTTTTAAGATTTCTTTCTTTCTTTTCTTTTCTTTTCTTTTCTTTTCTTTTCTTTTCTTTCGAGGGAAGGGAGGGAGAAAGAGAGAGAGAGAGAAACATGAATGTGCAGTTGCTGGGGGCTGTGGCCTGCAACCCAGGCATGTGCCCTGACTGGGAATCAAACCTGCGATGCTTTGGTTTGCAGCCCACACTCAATCCACTGAGCTACGCCAGCCAGGGCTAATATTCTTGTTAGAAGCTAAATAATAGCTTTTAATATTACTTCAAAATAACCATTGGCAAAAGTCATAAAGAAGTACATGATTAATTTGAAATTTTTGTGTAGTAATTATGGTAGTTTTGCAGCATAATATAGTAGCCTGGCAACCTTTATTTATACAAAAAAAAATAAGTTGTGTTATATGGAAGAAAGAGCCCTTTATTTAGAGATCAAGTTACAGGGCTTACATTGGTGTGATCTTGAATTAGGTATTTAAAATCTGAACTTTACTTTTACTCATCCTGCATATCTTCCTGAGTTGCTATAATATACAGGTAAATTTTACGTGAACATGAGGATCAGTCTGGTAACTAATCTAATATTTGTCAGTAGTGCCATGTCTTAGAGATGACTTTAGCAAAAGTGTTGAGGTGAATAGTAAAGCATTTGTGTCATGATTTAGTTTATAGTTGAAGATTTATGTTATACTTAGGAGTTGTAAAATAGGTTTAAGCCTGAATGTAGATATAAAAAATGTTAGATATAAAAAAATTTGAACTCTAGAGACCCACTGAAGGTTTTTCAGTAGAGGACAAGAGTACTGGTAGGCTCTTTGTGTGCATTATTTCATTTAATTTTATGTTGCCATATTAGAAAATGAAGTCAACATAAGCAAGTTAGTTCAAGTCCATAATTTAAAGATGGCTGTCCCCAATTTGGACATAAGTCTTTGGCTGCTTACTTATAAAGAAAGTGTAAACAGAATTGGCATTGTTTTATTTTTTTAATCTTTTATTTTGGAAAATTTCTAACACAAACAAAATAAAGTAGAATGTTGAACCTCCATAGTAAGTTCATCATCCAGGTTCTACAATTTTCAACACATAGTTAAATTACACCAGCTATAACCCTACCTTTCTCCCTCCCACCATGATTTTGTAGTTAATCCCAGACATTATTTAATTTTTATCTGTAGAAATTTCAGGATGTATATATCTATATAGGGTTTTACAATGTTCTCTAAAAATGATTAAAAAAAGATGTAACCACAATTTTTAAAAGGCTTTTATTTATTTATTTATTTATTTATTTATTTATTTATTTATTTATTTTGAGAGAGGGGATGGGAGAGAGAAAAAGAGGGAGAGAAGCATTGACATGAGAGAGAAAGATTGATCAGTTGTCCCTTGTGCACCCCAGCCAGGCACCAAATTTACAACCCAGGCATGTGACTTGACTAGAAATGAACAGGTGACCTTTTTTGCTTTGGGGTCCATAGGCAACCAACTGAGCCACACCAGTCAGGGCTGTTTTCTTATTTTAAAAATGTTTAGTGTGGCCTGGCTGGTGTAGCTCAGTGGATGGAGTGTGGGCTGCGAACCAAAGTGTCGCAGGTTCGATTCCCAGTCAGGGTACATGCCTGGGTTGCAGGCCATGACCCCCAGCAACCGCACATTGATGTTTCTCTCTCTCTCTCTTTCTCCCTCCCTTCCCTCTCTAAAAATAAATAAATAAAATCTTAAAAAAAAAGGTTTAAGCTGGTAAATTAAAAAAAAATGTTTTTTTCTTTTATTGATTCCAAAGACGGGAAGGAAGGGATCATCAAAGGGAGAAAAACATACTATGTGAGAGAGAAACATCATTAGTTGCCTCTTGCATGCGCCCCCACTGGGGACTGAACCTGCATCCGGGGCATGTGTCCTGACCTGGAATCCAGCCTTCGACCTTTCTGTTTGAGGGACAATGCCCAACCAACAGAGCCACACCAGCCAGGGTTTAGGTCTTTCTAAGTGTGTAGTTTCTACTCCTCCTCCCATCCCCTTTTTTTTCCTTTCAAAATTTCTTTCTTCAGGGAAGTAGATTGTTCTGTAGAATTTTTCACATTTGTGAATTTTCCTGACTAGCATCATTCCTAGCCCAGCAATTCTTGAAATTTTTATGCCCAGAACTTTTATATATATACATTGTATCTAGCAGTATTTACAATATTGGAAATTGAAACAGAAACTTTAAAATCATATTTGCTTAGTATTATTTTAAGTAAATTAATATATATTATATATCAATGAAAAATACTGCTTTTTAAACCCAGAAAATTAATGAGAAGAGTATTACATTTTTTCAAACCTCTTTAATGTTGGACTTAATAGCAGAAGTTGAAGTCTCGTATCTGGCTTTTGCATTCAGTCAGTTGTGTGTCACACATGACATACTCTCTAGAAAACTCTATACACTTATGAATGAGTGAAAAAGACAAGTAACATCTTAGTGTTGTTCTAAAATTGTTTTGACTTTTCAAATATTATGGCCTCAGGATTCCTTTACAGTTAAATTTACTGAAAACTTCAAAGAGTTTGTTTATATGTGTTATATCTATCAATATTATTGTTTGACAAAACTAAGAATTTAACATTTATTGGTTTATTTTAAAATAACAAACTAGACCTATTGTTAACATAAATAACATTTTTATGAAAATAATAATTGTATTTTTAGCCCTGGCTGGTATAGCTCAGTAGATTGGTTGCTGGCCTGCAAACCGAAAGGTTGCTGGTTTGATTCCCAGTTAGCACACATGCCTGGGTTGCAGGCCAGGTCCCCAGTTGCGGGTGTGTGAGAGGCAACTTATCACTGTATCTCTTACACACTGATGTACATTGATGTTTCTCTTCCTGTCTTTCTCCCTGTCTCTCTCTCTCTCAAAGTAAATAAATAAAATCTTTAAAAAAGAAAATAATATTATATTTTCATCTTTTTTTTGTAAACCTGGGCCAGTTTAATGTTCTTTACAATAAAATAGTTTTCTTGATGGCTACAGACACGTAAGCCATTGTAGTAATTGTAGTATGTAGAAACATCACAGTCAGGTTTTCCTGATTGGTGCATAGTCTTCAATAATTATAGGGAGTTACGTGTATGAAACTTCTGTCAGACCAGTAAGACTGCATTTATACATCCATCATTTTCAGGATTATTGGTAACCTGGGCATATTTCCCCCAAATAACCTTGCCTCCTTGGGTCACAAGACCCAACTCGCTTACGTTCATCTTGATGATGGTACCTTTGGTAATAACACCCAAAGTTGTATAAAGCAGGGATGAGGGAATCTTCTTTACATCAAGTATTGGCAGGCAAAAGGTGGCTTTCAGTTCAGAATGTGTTACATGGGCCTTCTTGAAACGTAAGCCCATTGGCCTGATGAATCTTTCATATTTCGGTGGTTTTCAAGTAAAGCTATCTCCGACAGAGCAGACTTTAGTAACCATCCTCTATCATGCTTTTTTCTTTCTCTTTTCTGTTCGAATAACTTTTAATACCTCTGTTTCTCCCTAGGCATGAACTTTGGGCAGAGGGATTTCCCATTTTCCCACTTTCTCTTTTCGTTTTTGTTTAATCATATTAAAAAGTACTTTAGCTCAGGACTGTCCCTCTCTGTTCAGTAGATAGGCAGGTACTGCTCCTTGGGGAGTCTTTTCATCATTCTTTTGTTCGGTGTTTCTCTTTTCATGCGTCTTGATAATCTTCTTCATTTGTAGTTTCTCAGCATGGCGCTGTTTATGGTAGAGTTTAGCCTTCAGACCAATCATCTTTTTTGTCTTCTTTGAATGTTCATGAGCCTCTCGACCTTCCTTTTTTCTCATCTTCTCATGGTAATCCAAACGATATCCATAGCACTTATGATGTAACTCAATATACTTGTTTTGTGGCATGGTTACAGCCACTGGGCTGCTGGGTGCAGTCCTCTGCACACAAAGAAGTGGTCAACTTTTGGGTCTCATAGACCTAAAAACCAACTCCCATGACAATAATTATATTTTCTAAAACAAAAGTATGAATGAGAAGAGTAGCATTGTTTCATCTTAATTGATATCTGGGATCTCATATTTGCCAGCCACAGACAGGCTCTGTCCTCTTGACACCTTAGGCTAGTGGGAAGGCTTCTTTTCTGCTTCCCAAGCTATATACTCCTGGAGAATGCATTTAGCTTAAAATGTGGCAGAATCACAGAAGTCATGGATACAGCTCTGTTTTTCAAAAGTGGATTAATCTCTGTTCACTGTTCCCATTTTTGTTGATTCCCCTTAAGTCTTATACTTGCACAGTTTAATAGTTAGCCCGAAAGATTTGGGTAGATTTTATACTGAGATTTTGGATTTCACCTTTTTCTGTAGTTCTCAAGTTTCCAACGTTCTGCTTTAAGTGTTTAGCTATTTTCCTACCATAAGCCATAGTCATGGAACTGGGGAGCACTTTTAGGCAAGGGAGTTGCACACTTGAGATTCTTACTTTGAGTTATAGCTTTATGAGAATAAATATTGGCTGGAATTTGACTGCTTTTGAATACTTTCCAGCATCTTAAAATGTTCATTTAAAATAATTTGTCCAGCCCTGACTGGTGTGGCTTAGTTGGTTGGGCGTATTGAAAGCGAAGGGTCTCAAGTTCAATTCCTGGTCAGAGTACATGCTTGGGTTGCATGTTCCACACCTAGTCTGCATAGTGAAGTCAATCTACCGATCTTTCCCAAATGATTGTTTCTCTCTGTTTCTCCCTACATTACCCTCCCACTAAAACAAATAAAATAATTTGTCCAGCACTGGCTGGGTGGCTCAGTTGGTTAGAGTGTCATCCCGTACACGAAAAGGTTGTGGGTTTGATCCCTAGTCATAGCGCATACCTCGGACGCGGGTTCTGTTCCTGGTCGAGGTGCATATAGGAGGCACTGATCAATGTTCTCTGTCACATCAATATTTCTCTTTCTTGCTCCCTTTCTTTCTAAAATCAATAAACATATCCTTGGGTGAGAATTTAACAATATAAATAAAATAATATGTCTAGATTTTATAATTGCCACCTATAGGAGGGTCCATAAACCTTTATTCTACTTTGTAGATGATGTTACTGTATTAGTCAGTACTAATAGCAATAAAATTAGTGTTTATGTATATAGTTGAGCAGAAGTCAACAGGATACCAGTAGTGACAAACATAAATCATTCTCCTGTCTTTCTGGCCATTTTTTCTCAGACTTCTTCCCCCAGGTCATCCCTACCCATTCTTTGGTTATCTGCCCTTAGGCCTTAATCTCTCTTGACATGCCCTTTCTGGCTTATTTTACCCATTTCCTTGACTTCAGATATCAGTTAGTCAGTGAAAAATGCCATTTCATATCTGTATCAGATCTTTCATGTGAGCTCCAGGCTGTTGCCCACAAGAACATTTTCTGTTAGTTATCTGTATAAGCACTTTAAACTCATTCTGTCCAAAATTGACTTTGTCTTTTCTCCCCATCTCCTTCTGTGTATCATCATAGTTCCACTTGTGCAGACCAGAAATCTTTCTCTTTAATCTTTATCAGTCATCAAGACCTATGTATTCCACCCCCACCCCACCATCTCTCAATTCCATTTATTTCTCTATCCACTACATTAGGTGCAAGCTGTTTCTGGGATTACTGCAACCCTTCCTCTTAATAATCTTTGTTAATTGCCAGCCAGCTTTAAGCCAGAATCATCTTCCTCATTCTTTCCTTCATTCTTCTTCCAGTCTATACTATTGAACTACTTACATTTCCCTGACCTCACCTGCTCTCTTGTTTCCCAGCCTTTTCTCATGTTCCTCCTCTTCCCTGTGTCCTGTCCCAGGCTTATACTTGGATTTCTCAGGGATTGGTCAGGTGGTCTCTCCGTAGTACCCTCTGGGGCATCATCCTGAGCTGTTCTTTTTACAGCTTTACCTACTGATTTCTACTTTACTAAACAGGATATACCTCAGGGCAGAGACAGTTGGTTCACCTTTGTGTCTTCTGTGCTGAAGGAATGCTGGTACCAGACTGACCTCTTTCCTTCCCTCATTTATTGACCATGAGACTCATCACTAGGCACACAGTAGATGCAGAGTAAATATTTGATGACCAAGTAAATGGCTCCATTGCTAAATAATGTTCAAGATGTTCTGGGCCAAGCTGTTCAGAGTGGGAACTGCCCATATTCATTGTGTTGAGTCGACCTGGATGGGCACACTCAGCTGCCACACTGCTGAACTACTTCTTTAATTCTTTGTGACATGCCCTTAGTTCCTAGCTCAAAGTCCTCAGCCTCCCTCTGTGCTTACCAAGTTTCTGTGGATTTCATTAAGTAAATGCTTCTCAACTTGTTATAAGCCCTTAGATATATCTCCAGAGACTCTGAGTGTGTGATTGTGTTAGTTTTGACCAACTTAACAGGACTCTCTGCGGGAAAGAGGGTTCCCCAAGTTCTTCCCACCACCGGTCTAGAAGTCAGTCCTGCCTATTATTTGTTTCTAGTCCAGAGTCATTGTTTGATACCAATTTTAAGCCCTAGATTTACTTTCACACATTTCAAGCCGTAATGCCTCTGTTTACAAATGCCTTCATAAAACCTTCCCTTTATAATAAACATTATTTTTAGGAGCCTTAATTCTTACTTGTCCTTAATGCTTTAAACTAGATTTGCTAATGGGCGCTCTACTGGGCTTATTTTGGACAGTGGAGCCACTCATACCACTGCAATTCCAGTCCACGACGGCTATGTCCTTCAGCAAGGTACGTGTATTTAACCAGTGGGCTCCGAGACCGTGTTAGCTGTCAAGAAGACACAGACAATGAAACTGGGCTGTCAAAACATACCAAGTTCCAAATAATGTCTTTTTTGAAGAGATTTTTTTTAAATGTGGTGTATAACATGAATTTAAAACTGATGCATAGCTTGATGCATGCTTTGAGGGATAGCTCTGTTAGTTCTCCTTGAAAAGAATTATTGACATATAAATCCACTGAGGACATTTGTCCCAAGGAGTTTGAACTTAATGCTGTCCTAGCCTTGTTTACTCTTTTTCATAGGTATCGTGAAATCCCCCCTTGCTGGAGACTTTATTACTATGCAATGCAGAGAACTCTTCCAGGAAATGAATATAGAACTCATTCCTCCATATATGATTGCATCAAAAGTAAGTGATGACTACTGAATTTTTTTGGTATTTTTTAAAATTATGTTTTTTTATTATGCTATTACTGTTGTCAGGATGTTTCCCCTTTCACCCCCCTGTGCCCACCACACCCCAGTCCCACAGGCAATCCCACCACCGTTGTTCATGTCCGTGGGTCATGCATATAAGTTCTTTGGGTACTCCATTTCCTATACTGTACTTTATATTTCCCATAGCTATTCTATGACTGCCTATTTGTACTTACATAAAATTTAAAAAAAATTTTATTGCATTATTTTCCTGAATTTTCTTTTTGGATTTATCTTCACCTCATGTTGTAAGCTCTGTTAACCTAGCCCATGCTCTTGGTACTCAGGAACCTGTGCGTGAAGGATCTCCAGCAAACTGGAAAAAAAAAGAGAAGTTACCACAGGTTACAAGATCTTGGCACAATTATATGTGTAATGTAAGTAACCATTATCCTTTTTTTTTTAAAGTCCAAGCATATGTTTATTGATTTTAGAAAAAGAGGAAGAGAGAGAGAGAGAAACAGAAGCATCCATGTGAGAGAGAAACACCAATCAGTCACCGTGGGTAGTTGTCCTGGCTGGTGATCAAACCTGCAGTCTTTCACTGTATGGGATGATGCTCTAAGCAACTGAGCCACCTGGGCAGGGCACCCGTATCCTCTTTGTGAAAGAGTTATAGACGTATTTTTTAATACAATATGAGCACTATTTTCAATCTCTACATTTTAAATACTTTAACAGAATTAATGGGTTTTTTTGGATGGTGTTGCCTTATATACTTGCCAAACAAATATGTCAACAAACTTTCATATATTCATTTGGATTATTGTGGTTACACTTGGGAGGAACTTTGGTTTGCAGATGAAAGCAAGCATTATGTTATTATGGACATTTTTTTAATTGTTGGAGAGAATGGTTTTTGTTCAAAGCAAACTCCTGATGTGGCTCAGTTATGTTCTATTTCCTAACATCAGTCAGCAATGTAAAAAATATGTATTATTGTTCATAGAAAAAAGCCAAGAAGAGATTCTCTTTTCTAAAAATTTACTTTTGAACATAGGACTTACAGAGGGAGAGGTTAGTAAAATAATCTCTCATAGCACTGATATACACTAATTCTCACAATAAAAGGATATGAAAGTCATAATTCACTGTAGCAGGTATATATCCTGTCTGACATATTTTGTACCTAAAGATAAAGGTTCTTTGTAGGTGTTCAGTACAAGGAAAAATTGTGAAAATGCTTAGCAATTTTCACTAAATATTAGACAAAATTTATGCTTACCAGGCCAGAGGTCAAATGTATTTCAGAGCAAATTTTTAAATTGTTTTACACTGTCATTAAAAATGACATCAAATGCAATATATATGCATGTTTTTAATATAGTTAGTTAATGAAAGCTTCTAAGTTTGAGCATATTTTTACAGTAAAAACAGTGTTTTAAAACTGGTCTTGTTATGCAAGACTGTGGTATAAGGGTTCCCAGTTTTTATCTCATCACCGTTCAGTTAGTGTTTTGATTTAACTGCTCTACATTTTAGCTGGTAATTCAGATGCATATAATTGGGTTTCTTTGATACTCAAGAGTCCTTGCTGGACAAATTTATACACTTGAAAGTACTTACCCACCTAGGGTGAGTACTTAAGAAAAGTATTTTGGAGATAATGTTACGCAGGTAGAGATTGCAAGGGTAAATTCAATAACCTTGTTTCTTAAACTTTCTTGTTTTTATCCACAGTGTGTTATCCAGGATTTTCAAGCTTCAGTATTGCAAGTATCAGATTCAACTTATGATGAACAGTATGTTTTCTTGTTTTGTCTATAAGACATCATTTAAAAGGTCATAAGAACCTTCATACTAATCTTTAGAAAACTGTATACTTCCTAAATGAGGAAAGGAATTGATTTAGATAAAAAAAGAGAATCAGAATATGCTTAATGGGTCAAAAGGTAAAAAGTTATGTTAAGGAATATGGAATAACATTTGAAAAGAATATACCTATTCTCACTCTGCCTTCATGTAAGTTGATTCCTTAGTAGTTAATAATTTTGAAGAGGATTGTTTTTGTCTTTTTTAAAAATGTTTTATTGTTTTTCAATTACAGTTGTCCCCATTTTTCCCTCATTACTCTCCCCTGCCCTGCCCACCACCCGACTCCCACATTCAAAACTCCCTCCCCGCCTCCCCCCATGTCTTTGTCCATGGGTCCTTTATTTTTCAACTTGACCCTTCTCCTTCTTTCCCCATTATCCCCCTTCCCCCTCCCGTCACTGTCAGTTTCTTTTTCTTTTTTCTTTTTAGAATTTTTTAAAAGACTTTATTTATTTTTAGATAGAGTGGAAGGGAGGGAGAAAGAGACATACACATCAATGTGTGGTTTTCTCTTGCACCCCCCTGCCCACTGGGGACCCGGTCTGCAACCCAGGAGTGTGCCCTGACTGGGGATCCAAGTGGCAACCCTTTGGTTCGCAGGCTGACGCTCAATCCACTGGGCCACAACGGCAGAACTCAGTTTGTTCTTTATTTCCACATCTTTGGTTCTGTTTTGCTTGCTTGTTTGTTTTGTTGATTAGGTTCCACTTAATAGGTGAGATCATACAGTATTTGTCTTTCATGTTTTTATCTTTTCTTTAATAAAGTTTAATGATTTCAGAGTAGCCGCACAGATGCCAACTGTTCATTATGAATTCCCCAATGGCTACAACTGTGATTTTGGAGCAGAACGGTTAAAGATCCCAGAAGGATTATTTGACCCTTCCAATGTAAAGGTATGAAGGTTTATTTCATAGTTAGCCTGGCTTTTCCTGTATGTCTAGAGATCTTATATAATTATAAAACCTAGATAATACTAAAATTTTTTAGATGTGCTTTATTGTTTGAAGTTCTCTGTGTCACCACTCACTGTGCTTTGTTGCAGGGATTATCAGGAAATACAATGCTGGGAGTCAGTCACGTCGTCACTACAAGTGTTGGAATGTGCGATATTGATATCAGACCCGTAAGTCCAGCCTCCTGTTTATTGTGTGAAGGTGTATTTTCAGGCACCGAAATAACCTCAGATCATTATTTAAGTTGGCATCTTGGCCGTGGATTTTGAAGTCCATTTTATAACAGAAAATAGGAAAGTATGAAGTACCAGAGAAGAAAAAATGTAAAACTCTAGAACTGTGGTGTCAAATGTGTTATCTACTAGCCCTATGTGGCAATTTAAATTAAAAAAAAAAGTTTCAAGGTCAGTTCTGCATTCATACTAACCGCATTATAGATGTAGCTAGTAGCCACTGCAGGCCAGTGCAGATATACAGCATTTCCATCATCACACAGTTCTTTTGGACAGTGCTGTTCTGGAGATTTCATAAAATGTGACAAACCAAAATATCTATTATTGGTGATTCTTCTTCTTTGTTGTAGTTATCCTTTTATTTTTTATAAGGTGTTTAAATAATGCCATGTTTATAAGGAATGTAGTTTAAATAATTTCCTTAACTTGATAATTTGCTGCTTTTCAAGTTTTAAACACTCCATATTATAACACCATACTGATCATTAGATTGATTATTTCAAATTAAAACACTGGTTTTAGTTTGTAGCTAATATATTGCCTCACTTTTCTTTGAGTTAATTCTGTTGCTTACAGCAAATGCCGAGGGTGGGTTTAGAAAACATGTTGTTGAAAAAGACTTTGGGAGCTGTAAAAAAAAATGTTCTTTATTTCAGCTAGTCACCTAAGGAGGCATGTGCTCTTTCTAGGACGGTAGGAGTAAAAGTGTGGAACCTTTTAGTGCAAAGTTAAGGCCACTTTTGGGGAAAGGCAGTTGAAGTACATTTACTGTAAGATAGTAATAGCTTTCTCTTTTTTTTGGTAATATATTTTATTGATTATGCTATTACAGTTGTCCCATTACCCCCCCTTCTCCCCTCTGCCCTGTAAACCCCCCCACCCACATTTCCTGTTTAGTTCATGTCCATGGGTAAAACAGATAAGTTCTTTGGCTTCTACATTTCCCATACTATTCTTAACCTCCCCCTGTCTATTTTCTACCTACCATTTATGCTACTTATTCTCTGTACCTTTTCTCCCTCTCTCCCCCTCTCACTCCCCTGCTGATAACCCTCCATGTGATCTCCATTTCTGTGGTTCTGTTCCTGTTCTAGTTGTTTGCTTACTTTTTGTTTTAGGTATAGTTGTTAATAACTGTGAGTTTGTTGTCATTTTACTGTTCATATTTTTTATCTTCTTTTTCTTAGATAAGTCCCTTTAACATTTCATATAATAAAGGCTTGGTGATGATGAACTCCTTTAGCTTGACCTTATCTGGGAAGCACTTATCTGCCCTTCCATTCTAAATGAAAGCTTCGCTGGATAGAGCAATCTTGGATGTGGGTCCTTGCCTTCTATGACTTGGAATACTTCTTTCCAGCCCCCACTTGCCTGTAAGGTTTCTTTTGAGAAATCAGCTGACAGTCTTATGGGCATTCTTTTGTAGGTAACTGTCTCCTTTTCTCTTGCTGCTTTTAAGATTTCTCCTTATTTTTAATCTTGGCTAATGTAATTATGATATGCCTTGTGTGTACCTCCTTGGGTCCAACTTCTTTGGGATTCTCTGAGCTTCCTGGACTTTCTGGAAGTCTATTTCCTTTGCCATATTGGGGAAGTTCTCCTTCATTATTTGTTCAAAGAACTTTACAGTTTCTTGCTTTTCCTCTTCTTCTGGTACCCCTATGATTTGGATGTTGGAACATTTAAAGATGTCCTGGAGGTTCCTAAGCCTCTCCTCATTTTTTTGAATTCTTGTTTCTTCATTCTGTTCTGGTTGAATGTTTGTTTCTTCCTTCTGGTCCACACTATTGGATGAGTCCCAGTTTCCTTCCCATCACTATTGGTTCCCTGTACATTTTCCTTTATTTCACTTAGCATAGCCTTCATTTTTTTCTCTAATTTGCGACCATATTCAACCAGTTCTGTGAGCATCTGATTACCAGTGTTTTGAACTGTGTATCTGATAAGTTGGCTATCTCTTTGTTGCTTAGTTGTATTTTTTTCTGGAGCTTTGGTCTGTTCTTTCATTTGGGCCATTTTTTTTGTCTTGGCACTCCTGTTGCATAGTGAGGGGTGGAGCCTTAGGTGTTCACCAGGGTGGGGCAACCCATGTCTCTGTGTTGTGATGCTGTATGCAGAGGATGGGTCCGAGAGGGAATAATGCTGCTTACTCTACTCTCTGCTGGTTTGCAGTCACTTCGTCCACTACCCACAATTAAATCAGATGCTTCTGGTGCTGATTCCTGTGTGGGTAGGTTTGTGTACATTCTAGGACCCTGTGGGTCTCTCCAGCAAACTCTCTTATGAGGCTGGGAGTTTCTCCTGCTGCTGCCTCAACCCCTCAACAGGTGTTTTCAGTCAGTGGTTTGAGGCTTTATTTCCCCGCACTGGGACCCGAGGTTTGTCTCGCTCCTCAGTTGTTCCTACTGGTTTATCTGCATGTGAATGTGGAACTGCCCTGTCCACAATCCGCTGCCTCACTGGGTCCTCCAATCACTGCCTTGCCTGACAGTCTCCACCTAGGCGCAAGTCCTCTCTGCCTGGGTGCCTGTCTCCACCCCTTTTACTTGTCTGGGTGAAGGTTTCTTCTTTAATTCCTTCGTTGTTAGACTTCCAGACAGTTCAATTTTCTGTCAGTTTTGGTTGTTTTTTGTTTTTAAATTTGTTGTCATCCTTCTTTTGGTTGTGCGAGGAGGCACAGTGTGTCTACCTACGCCTCCATCTTGACCAGAAGTCCTCAGCTTTCTCTTTTTAGTGAAACTTCTTTTAACTAATGTTGATTGCAGAGGAGACTCTTTTGTATTCCATTTTCTTTCCAAAGTGAGACGATTTACACATTTGGAATAAATTTTTGTAATATGAATTTACCCATGAAAAAAGCAGGATGACATTTAACTTTCTGATACATTCTTGCATATTAGAGATAAATGTACACCCCGTAAGTAGAAATTTATTTTTGTTTGGTGAGGCCTCAGCATGCGGATGTTGTGGAAGTTCGCCATGTGGTCTGGTGCACACCATAGAAGAGGACAATGGCAGTGATTTTCCAGGATTCTTGTCAGAGTGTGTGTTGCCCATCACAATTATTAAAGATTCGCACTGTCTAATTTTAAATACCAGAACTTCCAGAGGAGCATTTTAAGTTGAAGGCATTAACTCTAATGTTTAAACTGTATCTCTAATTAAATATTGGCAGCTATCTGCCAAAAATTATGATGGGTTTTAGAATAATTGCTTTGAGTTAGTGGTCCTTATACCTTAATGGATGTTACCATCACCTAGAGAGCTGTAAACAACTAATTCAAAACCCCATCCCCAGAGGTTTTACTGAAGTGCCCCAGTCACTGGTGTTTTAAAACCTGGCTATGTGGGTGGAATGTGCAGCCAGTACTGGGGACCACTGGATTAAGTATTAGGTCTGTGTAAAAGTATAACAACTTAAAAAGAAAGGGACATTGTAGTGGCAGACATGGTCTTATCTGTGGTTGTGTTTGAAAACTGTTGGAAACGCTTGGAACTGCCTTATTTTTGTTTGCATCCTAGGGTCTCTATGGCAGTGTGATAGTGGCGGGAGGAAACACGCTAATACAGAGCTTCACTGACAGGCTGAATAGAGAGCTCTCTCAGAAAACGCCCCCGGTAAGTTTTGTGTGTTCTTTAGTGGCATTCTTCAGTCACAGGTTTCCTCCCCACTGCTGTAATTGTATAGATAAGGTTTGTTTTTCAGTAAATTGATGATATTTTGTGTGCCTGAACAGTATTATTTTAATAAAGTTAATATCCATTGTTAATCAAATTTTCCTAGATGGCATGTATTAGTTACTCTTGTTACTATTTGAATCTCATTTTATTCATTGATTCCATACTTAAGTACCTATAGTCTGCTAGGCCCTGGAGATTTAAACATAGTCCCTGCCCACTAAGTGCTCAGTCTGCAAGAATGAACAGACATGGTAACAATAATGGCTGTAATGTGCTAAGTGGTTCAGTATGTCATGAACCAGGCACTCTTGGGAACACTGAGGAGCAAGTGTTTAACTGCCTGGGAGTATCAGAGGAAAGCTTGGAGAAGAAGCTGTTTGAATAGGAGTTAAGTGGTTGGTAATTTATGAAGGAACTTGTAGGTGGAGGGAAACCCCATATGCACAGTAAGAAGGGAGGATGATCTATTCCAGTATCTCAAAGTGGTCAGCTTGTCATCTGTGCAGAAGCGGGGAGAGTGATGTGACTTGTTAGATGGACGGTATATTAGTTCCTAGGTCTGCTGTACTGAAGTACCACAGAGTGGGTGGCTTAAAACAACAGTGATGTATTCTCTCTCGGTTCTGGAAGCTAGAAGTCTTGTATTTTGTATTAGCAGAGCCACGCTTTCTCTGAAAACTATAGAAGAGAATCCTTCCTTCCCTCTCCCTAGCTTCAAGGGTTTGCCACCAGTCCTTGTTTCCTGGATTGCAGCCACACTTCAGTCTCCATCTGATGTCATATAGGAATATCCCCTCGTGGGTCTGTCCTTCTCATAAAAGAACACTAGCCATATTGGATTAAGGGCACTCTCCTCCAGTATGACTTTCTCTAATACTTCTTAATTATATTTGCATTGACCCAATTTCTAAATTAGATCACGTTCACAAGTACCAAGGAGTATAACTCCAATATATCTGTTTTAGGGACACAGTACTATTCATACAATATGTAACCATGCCCTGTAGCTTATTAAGAGCAAACTTAAAGGATCAAGTTTGGCAGAGGACCAAAGAGCTCCTGTGTTTGTTGTAAAAAGATCATGTGAGCATTGGGAAAACTTTTAAAAGAAGAACCTGGTTTGGGGAGAGGGTTGTTTACGTGGTACATTGATAACAGAGTAGCAGTCATAACCTTTAGATTTTAAATGTTTATCACGTAGTTTCTTGTAAGATACTCTAATGTTATTTTTGAAAATTTGCTTATGGGGCTGGCTGTTGTGGTTCAGTGAATTTAGTGCCAGCCTGTGAACCAAAGGGTCACTGGTTCTATTCCCAGTCAGGGCACATGCCTAGGTTGTAGGTCAGGTCCCCAGTAGGGGGTGTGGGAGAGGCAACCACAGATTGATATTTCTCTCCCTCCCCTTCTCCCTCCCTTCCCCTAGCTAAAAAGAAAATAAAATCTTTTAAAAAATAAACAAAACTTTCTAGTGGTTGCATAGACCCTTACTGTACTTGTATATTTGATAGTTTTTTGGCCTCTCATATAAAGGAATATTTTCCCTATGCCCTATTTTTGTAGTTGTGGTGTTTAAATATTAATATATGTACAAGATTGACTCTTGCCTTATATTTACACCATTCTTGGAGATACAGTGTGATCTGGAATATACCTTAATTATAGTACCAATCGTTAGATCTTAGAAAGTCTCAGAATACTGAATATAGTCATAGGTTATCAATACCAGTTAGATATTATCCTTATTCATTAGGAGGCAATTAAAAATTAATGAAATAACTGGGGAAAATCCCATTGTAATAGGTATCAACCAATACCTCATATATGAAAACCCATGTTTACCCCTCCTGTTCCCAGCAGCCATAATCCAACCATAGGACATAGTCCACCCCGAAACGGTTATTTCTGTGAAAAATGATTCACAGGATGTGTTCATATTCGGAATAATTAAAGTAGTGTGTCAACAATTTGAGAACTATCACCAGAAGCAAATTTCTAGGTCAAAAGTAAAAACCTATTGGTTCAGGAAATGAGAGGGATAGCACTGAGGCCAAAAACAATGTTGAGAGAGTATGAGTGCAAAACAGGAATTCTCATTAGGAAGAAAAGCAGTATAAATAAAAAACTTACCTGAGATCTGATGTCTACACTTTGTTTTCTAAGTGGGAGACGGTAGACAGTGTGGAGTGTGGAGGAGTAAACTATGGTAGGGAGGGATAGGATAGCATGAAGCCTAAAAAGGCAGTAGAGAGAAAACTGAGGAGGACTACTGAAGGGGCTGCAGGTTGGGATAACAGTTTGTTGAAAGAAATGAAGTAATATAGGATGCACTTAGCACTGTACCTGATGTATAGTAGCGTTAATTATGTTTGCTGTTGGTTATAGGATATAAAAGGTAAATGTTTTATTCTTTGTAGTTGTCTAATGTTTATATAATATATTTTCTTATTAAATTTACACATAAAAACCATAGTTAAAGCACTTTACAAAAATCTTTCTATGCAATACTTTCATTTATGCCAATATAAGCCTAGCTTTTACAAAAAAAAATCATGTATAATCAGTGTTTCAACCAGTCATTCAGAAGTCCTCCAAGCTGAATTTCCTAATGTGAGTTACCTGTTGTAATGTTAGTTACCTGTTGTAACTAATAATACTTACTGTTCCCTCTCGATTTTAGAGCATGCGGTTAAAACTGATTGCAAATAATACAACAGTGGAACGGAGATTCAGTTCATGGATTGGTGGCTCCATTCTAGCTTCTCTGGTGAGTAGAGAAAGTGCTTTCAAAAAGAACAATTCTTACTGAATGATTTAACCTAAATATACCACTGAACATACTAACTTTACTACAAAGACTACAAATGATGCTAGTACACCATGTACCTTTGCATTTTATAACTGTCCAGTGAGTGGAGGACCTAATAGAACCAGTTCTACGTGTATTAATCTAACAAAAGGCTTTGTTGCCTTATTAGTGGGTATTTGTCAGCCTAAGTTCAAGTTTCCAATCTCAGACAGGTGGGAATTGGTTAACTTATTTACGCCTCTTCCAATGATACCCTCACTGGCACTGGTCAGGACTTAGATGCAGCATATTTAGGATGAAACATTCCTTCTCAGGTTCTGGTTGCTCCTTGGCCTGTTGGTGAGGTAGAAGTCAGGATTTGGTTCTTGGGGGAAATGGTAGAGTCAGGAGTAAGAGTCCTTGTACTCAATGTATACCCTGTATTGGAGAATGTTCCCTTCTCCTCAGAGCAACTGAAGTCAATGCCACCAAGTACTTACACCATACATCTTTAAGCAATTAAATGTTTGGAACTGTCCATGCATATATTTCTATTTCCAGTCTTTTACCAGATCATAGATAAAACTACATACCACATACGAAATCTCCTGAATAGAGTTACTCATAGGGAATGGGTTTATTATTAATGTAGCACAGGTTCCTTCTTCCTTTGGTCACTTTCTCTTTCCACTTTCCATATTTATTTGGTAAAGTACTTGTTACTATTGTTTCTGTACTTGCAAAACTTTATCCTAGTTCTGATGAGCCCTTGCTTTTTCACATGATAACCATGAACTTTATTAATTTTCAAATTAGCAAGCCCAAACAATGTCCAGAAAAGTTACTAGAATTTTAACAATTTGAGCCAGGGCCCAGGCTCAAAATAATAGAATCAACTGGTAACAATACAGTATGTCAACTGAATCCTATAAATAGGACAAAATTTAAAGTACCATCCAAAATATCAGGCAATAATAAACTACTGGAAATAAATCTATACAAATATGTACCTAAGACCTTAATGATTAAAATAACACTTCATGAAGACTGTAAAGAACCAAATGTAGGAAGAAATGATACTTAGAATGTAAAGCTCACTAGTGTATAAAGATGTCAATTGCCCCCTAAAACTAATGGATTTAATGCAATTCAAATTAAATGACCAGTGAGGCTGGCGTAGGTCCTTTGGAAAGATTTGCAGGCAGCACCACCAAGCAGAACATCCACTACAAGCAGCAGTTGTGCTCCTAGACCTGAGAACCCACAGAAATGTCCTGTGTGCCCTAAATCATGCTGCAGGACATTGCGCAGTGGCCGCACAGTGAAGACAGCAAATGCCATCTCCCCGGATAGGTAAATGGAGGTGCATTCACACTGCACAAGAGTAACCCACTGGCCAAGACCCACCAGCCACCACTTCTCACACCCACATAGGCGAATGCCACTGGCCAAAGGCACCCTGATCCTTCAAATCCTCAGTAGTGCCATGGGTGTTCTGGAGGAGGGCAGAAATAACAAGAGTAATGGAATACTATTTGGGGGGAGGAGGTTTTAGGAGTCCTTAAAAAATTAGGAATTGTGAAAATAAAGATATTAAAAGAAAAAGTATTTTGTAATAAAAAGGCACAATAATATAAATAATTTTTCTTTCCATTTTATAGGGCACCTTTCAACAGATGTGGATTTCCAAACAAGAATATGAAGAAGGAGGGAAGCAGTGTGTAGAAAGGAAATGCCCTTGAAAAGTGTTCCTACTGCTCCACTTTCCCATCTCCTTACGTTTCATAGCTTTAGTACACTCAGGAAAAAATGACCATCTTTTGTAGAATGTTAATATATTTTTGCATTTTTCAATTTTCACTTAAAAATTTTTAAGACTTTAACTGGCTGTATAAAGTAAAATTAGGTTGTGCTGTCCTTGAAATGTACTTATTCTTATTACAAGCATTTTATAATTTTGTATAAATGTCTATTTTCTCTAAATATTTTGCTTTCAGTCAAAGGCTTTCAAACTCTGCTTAGTATATTATCAGTGGATTGGTAGGACTGCTTTTTATTGATGAATAAAATTTATTGCCTATGCTCTCTTTACCTTAGGCTTGCAAATTTAAATAAAAATTATTAGCCATTCCAGAAGTACATGTTTGGACTGTTGTATTGACTTGCTACTTTAAGTACTAACTGTATTTATCAGTATTTTCAGTGAAAATACTCATTGTTTATTAACAGCAGTATCCACACCTTTATATCCTGTGAATAATAGTAGTTAAAATGTAACCAAATTGCCTTTGCTATATATGTTGACATTACTTTTCCAAAGATATGTGATAGTGAAGTCTGCTTAGATGTCATAATTTGTACAATGAAAACTTAATCTGAATTTTATACCTGAGTTTTAAAAGCATGACCACTTCCAGAATTAGTATGCCATATTAACAATGAACACAGCTATTTGACTAAAACCACATTTTCTTTATAAATCACTTAACATAGTTACTTTTCTATATGGATTGTTACCTAAGAAAAACAAAATGGCAAATTAAAAGTTCATACATCTTAGATAAGACTTGACTTCCGGGCTTCAGCAAGATGTGGAAACTTTTCCTTAAGTTGTTCTGCTTTCTTTTTCTCTAAATGTTTCTTCCTTGCTTGGATACGGGCTTGTTTCTCACGTCTCAGTCTAGAGTAAGAAAAGCATAACAGTAATTTATACCGATTTATTTAAGGCCTGAATCATGCCAGTCTCCATAACAGCCGTGTCTTGTATTTTATTAAACTTGAATAATCACTGTAAACCTACCCAAATCAAAGGTGTACGTGAAATCAAAAGCATATGTAACCCTGCAGCAATTCTCATTTCCTGTCTAAAATGAACAGATCTTCTGACCCTGTAAAAGAATGGTCTATCTTTCTACCTTATTTAAAAACACTAATTTTATCGAATACATTAGATTTTTTACATCCTAAAATATATCCTGAGACTTTTGGGAATTCTCTAATTTCAAATGGCACTCAGACTAGCATATCCTCTCCGCTACAGGGAGAATAAAGCCATGTTTAGAGGTGATGCTTAGGGGCTAGTTAGACTCACCACTTTTTTTTTTTTAATCCTCACTCAAGGATATGTTTTGATTGATTTTAGAGAGGAAGAGAAACATCAACATGAGAGAAACAATGATTGGTTGCCTCCTATATATGCCCTGATCAAGGACTGAACCTGTAACCCAGGTATGTGCCCTAACTAGGAGTCAAACCCATAGCCCTTTAGTGTATGGGACAACACTCCAACCAACTAAGCCAACCGGCCAGACCTGACTCACCACTCTTAAGTGAGTTTGCTTGTACACGTGGCAATCTAGGGCAAGAGGCATTTGTGCCCCTGCTGAATTATGCTGACCTCTATGGTGAGGTAGGAATTAGCAAAATTGTAAATGATGAATTCATGGATGCCAAGCCTCTACAGTACTGAAGCTAATATTTTGGAGGATATTTTATTGATCGGTAGGCATAAACATAAAATTTAATACCAAAGACATGTACTAAATAACTGAAATATGCCAGTGCTATGGTGGTCGCAGAAACTGGAGATATGGGTTATATTTGGGTAAAAACAATGTGTATATACAAAAGAATATGATACAAGCTACGGTACTTTGTAAATTAAGTATAACGTAAGACAAATCAAAGTTGATACCACATAACCCATTATACTCATTAATCTTTGCTCAAATTATATTTTGGCCATTTATAAGAAATAAACATCTGAAAGAATAAAGGTTTGTTATTCTTAAGAATATTCAGAAGATTATGCTGCATGCATTGAAGGTAAGGCTAAAAAAGGTAGTTTCAAAAACATAATAACTAGAATATGTATAAAGCCTATAAAAGTAACAATGGATTCATAATTTTTCAAATTGTTTTTAAAATGATGCTCTTTACAGCTTCACCTTACATGACTAAAAGGTAGAAAGGTCAAATGGCACTTTAGGCCATTTTTCTCCATTAGGCTTGGAGAAAAAAAGAACTAGTGCAGTTAGGTTTCTTCAATCACTTAGCATCTGAAGTGGGTCTTAAAACGGGCATACATGCAGAGATTTCAAAGCTGTAGGAACAGAAAAAGAGAAAATGAACAAGTTGTGTTTAGAAAACCAGGAGAAAATGGTTGTGAGACTGATGAAAAGAGGCTAAGACTGAATTGTGGGAACACTGGGTAGGAAGTGGTTTGGATTTTATCCTATAGACAAGAAGCTACTGTTTTAAGGTTTTCAACAGCTCTGATGTGATAAAAAGATTTCCGGAAGCCCTGGCCAGGACTGAAGTGTGGCTCAGTCAGCTGGGCACTGTCCTGCACCAAAGAAAGGTTCCTGGTTTGATTCCCAGTCAGGGCACATGCCTGGGTTGTGGCCTGGTCCGTAGTTGGGGGTGGGCCAGAGGAAACCAACTGATGTTTCTCTTTCTCCCTGCCTTCTCCCTCTCTAAAAATAAAAATTTTAAAAAATCTTTTTTAAAAAAGATCTGAGGAAAATTAGTCAGGAAGCAATATCTGAATGGACTCACGTAAGGAAGATGTTTCAACAACTCAATCTGATGAGGGACTGTACTGAGGCAGACTGAGTGGGAGTAAGAAAGAGAGATCCTGGAGACATTTTGCAGGAAGAATGAAATTAAAGAATGCCTGAATCTAGAGCACTGGTGTTGAAGAGGATGAATAATATTTAATATCAATAATGGATATACTGTAAATAAAGGGGTTCTGGATCCAATTCCGGTGGGCATGGGGGTTTCCCACACCACCACTGAGCAATCCACAGACACCACCAGGGTGTTGAGAATTCAACTCAATTCTGACACTACCTACCCAGAGACGGTGTCAGAGGCTGTCACCTGAACTTCTGACTGACTCCCTCCTTGGACTTCAAGCACCAGTCACAAGTCCCGGTTGTTAACTGTAGTTCTGACCGACTGGCTATAAATCAAAGGTTACCACAACCTTCTCCTGGGATTTGATTACTTAGTAGAGCAGATCACAGAACTCTGGAAACCTGTCTACACACTAGATTTCCAATTTGCTACAAAAGGATGTAACTCAGGAACAGCCAGACAAATGACAAGCAGAGAGCAAGGTCTGGGGAAAGGGTGGTTTCCAAGTCCTGTTGAGGCACACCACTCTCCACAAATCTCCAAGTGCTCACTAAACCGCTCTCCAAGCCCTATGCTTTTAGGGTTTTCTTTTTATGGAGGCTCCATCACATAAGCATAACTGGTTAAACTATTTACCACTGACAATTGATTCAACCTCCAGTCCCTTTCCCCTCCCCAGAAATCAGGGGATGGGGAAGAAAATTTCAATCACCTGATCAAGGCTGCTTCCCTTGACAACCAGCCCCAAATCCTAGGTGCTTTCCAAAAGTCACTCATTAACATAAAAGACAACTTTTCTTTTTATTTTTTTTGTAGGAACACTTAAGAAAGGTTTTAGGAGCTTTATGACCAAAACAGGTACAAAGTAAACATATATTTCCTATTATAAATCACATCAACACCACCATAGATAAAAATAGAAATGAGAAGTGGCTAGTTTGTTGAGGTAAATAAAAAATTTAAACTGATTCTAAAGTATACTAAAGACCCTTAAAATCAATTTAAAGATATATTTCATTCATATTTAAATTATTTTGTATAAGTTTTTAATTTTTGGGTACAGAAACAATCCTTTGGGAGAGTGAGCCAATTTTTAAAGAACTCTTGATGAAAGTAGAACATATTCTCTAAGGCAGTTGTTAAAAACTGTGGTTCTTGTGCTGCTAGGATTTCTCCTTTAAATTTGCAGCTGTTTTCTTGCCTTGAATTCTGGTCTCTAGAACCTCTAGCCAGTAACCCTGCAGATTCCCCACCATGGTGCTTTTCGGCAGCCACAGCCATGGAGGTAAGTGGCACCCTTTCCATGGAAACCACAAACTTGCAATTCTTTTCCCTTCAAATGAAAGTTTTGGGGATTAATTTCATCAACCTTGCAATAACATTAGCTCACATTTTATGCAACCGAAGTATCTGGACCTTTTAATATGGTAGAAAGACTTAAGCATCTACTTAACATACAGATTGATGAATAGAAAGGCAATAAAACTTTTGAAAAGATATATACTAGAAAGTTAATAGAAGACTGTATCTGGATGGTGAAATTATTCAAAACTAATTTCTTTTTTACCTGGTTTTTCTGTTTTTTTTTTGCCCCCGCCCCCCGCCCCCCCCCACAGTGAACATGTATTTGTTTATGTAAAAGCTCAATGCATGTCATCTGATGTAAAGCTGTTTCATTAGTAAGGGTGTTTGTGCTCACCTCTCAAAACGTTCCACATAAGGCATTGCAAAGAATCGTTTCCTGTTGTATCTCTTATTTAGGTACCAAGGTATAGGCCACTGCTTGAACTTGTGCCTGCCAAGAAAGCAAAAGTATCGCCTTTTAGAAAATATTTAATACATTTTCAAACAGATAGAGTTTTAGCCTTCTTTGGACTAAATATGCTGTCAACAAAATAAAAAGCAAAATAAAAAACTCTTGAAGGGAATAGCGCTCTTAAAGAGATTCTAAAATTGACACAGATTCTCTCCTTAACCTCACCTTTCCTAACTGACCTCAACTAGACTAATGCAAATAATTAGTAGAGTATAAACCAGGTCAGAGTTTTTAGTCAGAAGTTTTAGCAATTTATCTCTTTTCTGTATTGGATTACATGGTTAAAGACAGCATGGCTACCCCGCTAAATGTGGCCCCGAGCAGCCCCACTACCCCAAACTCCATTAAAGAAGTCTGCAAACAAGTAAGTGCTATTATGTGATGTAATTTCAAAAGTACAGGGAAGGTCTCCAACCACCCAAAATGCCATCTCCATTTTGCTGACCAATGTTTATAATTCCATTACTAATGTTTCCTTTCAGCACCTCAACCTAAATGTAAATAAACTCTTGGCAGAGACAGAACACATTGGGTCTTCTCAATTACTTATATTGCATTATAAAGTTCATCATCAGATCTTTTTCCAAGGTCTGGTAGGACTCTGGGAACTGGACTCAGGAGGCAGGATTAAATTGTTTCATAGCACAGACTAGGGCTTACCCTGGCTCATGTGGCCCTTATGCCTCAAAAACCTGTTTTAACAGTCCCAGGCTCTTAATGGGCAGAGGACAGGTGTGTGTCCTAAAATTGGCTTCATGGCATTTACAACCTCTGAATTACATGTACACATATCCATTTTTTCTGGGGAAAGGATCTATAACTTTCATCAAATCCCCAGAGGACCATATCATTCACATTAGGTTAAGAACCACTGTTGTAAGGTACCTACAGATAACTGAATCATGAGAATGGGATGCCTAGACTGCTAGTTAAATCTACCTTTGTTCACATCCTCGAGTTCCAAAAGGTTTTGGGACCTCTTTATATTAGGTATATTTTAGTCTATCTAATACACTTTACACAATAAGAATTTTCTTAAAAGACATTGGACAGGGGAAGAGGCATGGGACTTCCACTCTAGTCTCAGAAAAGCCACAACGTAAACTATGTACCAGATGATTCTTCCAAAGATGTCTTTTCTCCAAGCACCAGGTCTAGCTTTTTCTTGACCAGTCTGAAGAAGTCTTAGGGCATCTTCTCGTTCTTGTACAACTTTATCCAATGCATCCATGGATTCTACTACCTGAGAATAGAAAGACATAATTTCAACAATCACCTACAACAGAATTCCAAAGAAAGAGGACATATAAAGATTATGCTATAGAAAACCTATATGAGTATTTCTGTCAAAGAATCATTCTGTCAAAAATTTCCTAAAAATCTTTGTTGGCACAGGTATATATAAGTATCTAATATCACTTTTTGTAATTTTTTAAAAGTTTCATTTCATTTAAATGAAAACCTATTTAGCTTAGATTTTCTACATGAAGAGAACACTTCCGGTAGGTAAACAATATGCACATATGACTGATTACCTCTAGGAAAGGAAATAGGGAATCCAAGGGATTTTTTTTTTAATGATGAAAAAACCCTAATTTAAAAAATAGGTGACCCTTTCACAAGGTAAATATACTTAACTACCATACTACACACTTAAAAATGATTAAGATAGTAACTTTTATGTTACGTTTTTACCACAGTAAAAAAAAAAGTATGAATAAAATTTGACAGAGTGGGCAAGGAAGTGGCTAAGCTAGAACAAGAAATGTAAAATAGTGCAGCTACTATGGAAAACAGTTTTGCTGCTCCCTAAAATAGTAAACATAGATTTCCCATACAGTTCGGCAATTTCACTTGCAGGTGTCTAGCCAAGAGCAGTAAAAACACATGTCCACACACATGTTGGGGGCTCCAGGTAGAAATGGGGAGTGACTGCAGACAGGCATGAGATTCCTTTTTGAGCTGGTAGTGATGGCTACACAACTCTGTGAATTTACTAAAAATCAAGCAGAAATAGAAAAAATCTACTTGACAGGAAATATAGGAACCATATGCTCACTCCTGTTAACTGCACCCCAAATCAGTCAGCTCCCCATGGCCTTACCTTATCTAACCGCTCCGGACTTGGCATCGGTAATATCTGCCGTTTGGCCTCCTGCTGTAGAGTTAGAAGCATGTTTCTTTCTTTCAGCAGGACATACCTACATCAAAGAACACAAAGCTTATGATGCTAGTGTGTGGTAACATTAACAAAGTTGTGATTTTTGACATAAAAACTAATGATCTGTTTTCAAAAGCCTCGTAGAAATCTTGATATACAGAGTATCACTACAAAGAATAATTCTTTAAGCAAAATTATTATCTATTCTTATTCACTTGTTATGTTTTCCAGATGCCATATGTTGTATTATGTGCCAATTACAAAAAAGCATAAAATATAGTCCCCCTATCAAAGTGGAGAGAGATGCCTGTTGCATGTCAGGCAATGTGTGAAATACTTTACCAAGTTTCGTTTAATTCTTACAATACCCCTTTGAGATTAGCTTTATTTCCACTTTCTAAATAAAGAAACTAAGCTGAGAGAAGTAGGGTATTCTGGAACACATAGCTAATTCAAGATTCAAATCCTGGTCTCTCTGAATGCAAAACCTACTCTATTTTCACTCTCCTAGGCTGCCTCCAAAACTGCAATGTGATGTGGTGTACTGAGTGGTAGTGACAAGTACCAGAAGAATTAAGTGGGAGAGAAGAGACATTTCTTCTAGCTAAGATGATCAAGAAAAGCTTTGCAGAGATAGGGTTTGCTAGATTGGATGGAAAGCAAAGCAAAACAAAACGAAAGGTACTGAGTGACAAAGCTGAAGTGAGGGTAATGTCATGAATAACTGTTTGATTCTACTAAGAAGAGCTGGAAGAAAGGAAAGGAAATCAATGTGGAGGGTACTGAACAGAAAACAAAGGAACTGAAGTACATTATACTATGGAAGGAGACAATTTGGGGGGAAGCAGTGACAGAAGACAAATTGTTCAGTTTTTGACATGATGAATATTGCAAGAGTCCTAACTATCCTTTACTAATAACTCACAGTAACAGTGCTTTTGGCAAAACTTACAAATCTTATTTTTAATACAACTTATTTTTTTATAATAAATCTGTGCTGTTTTAAACATAACACTTCTGACACCAAGTGAGAAGCTTTTCCCTCTTCTTCACACCAAATGTGCCATCTTTTCCAACACCACTTCTCCAACTCTCCGACACTCACTATCTGGAGTTAGCACCAGATTCCACAGGTTTGAGCTCAGCCCCACAACACTATCCCCTAGTTGAGACACCAATACTAATTTCCAGGGCTTCTGTACATCTGACTGACCAGCTACAAGGTGGGAGTTCCAATGACCCCCTCCTTAGAATGGCTCACAGAACTCAGGAAAGCACTTTACTATCATTGGTTTATTACAAAGGACACAATTCAGAAACAGTCAAACAGAAGAGATGCACAGGGCAAGGCATATGCAAAGGGGTGCGGAGCTTTTGTGCTTTCTCAGGGTATGCCACCCTCTCAGCACGTCCACGTGTTCACCACCTTGGAGGCTTCACTATGTAGGCACGGTTGATCAAATCATTGACCACTGGTGATCGAACTCAATCTCCTGTGCCTGCGCCCCTCCCCAGTGGTGAGGGTGGTGGTTAAGCCTGAAAGTTCCGCCCTCTAATCAAGCCTTGGTCCTTATGGTGACCAAGCTCCATTCTGAGGTGCCCCCTACCAACAGTTGCCTAATTTGAACAAAAGATACTCCTATCACTCAGGAAATACCAAGGGATTTAGGAACTGTGTGTCAACGAATGGAGAAAAAAACTGAATATTTCTTATTGTATCACACGACAAACCTATATCATCAGTGGTTATTTAATTTAAAAATACTTAAGGAATCACAAATATGAGTAGGTGGGCTTAGTAAAAGACAACAGGATGGGCAAGAAGTGGTGTGCACTGATCCATCTGGATCGGGCAGTGGCTACGCAGACTGGCCGGCCAGCCACAGGCATGTGGGTCCGGTGCTGCCAGATCAGAGATCTGATTATTAAAGAGGAGCCGGAAATATTTATTTTTGTGTGAAATACCCAATTTAAAAACCATAGTGAAGTCCAAACAAGACATATCTTTGGCTAAATATTGTCAGTTAATGTTGGGAGTGGGGAGCAAAATGTGTGAAGGAGGTGAAAATGTACATATTTCCAGTTTTAAAATCAACAAGTCACAGGGATGTAATGTACAGCACAGTGACTACAGTTAATCATCCTGTACTGTGTATTTGAAAGTAGCTAGGAGAGTGGATATCAAAAGTTCTCATCACAAGGAAAAAAAAATTTCTAACTATTATGGTGGTAGATGTTACCAGAACTTAACTATGATGATCATTTTGCAATGTATACAAATACTGCGTCAGTACGTTGTATACCTGAAACTAATATAATAGTACATCAATTCTGCCTCAATAAAAAATATACATATATAGTCAATTAAAAATAAAGCCCTGTCTTAAATCTTTTCAACTCTAATTCATCAGGAGAAACTGCCTAATTCATCAGGAGAATGTACTTAAACTCCCAATTAAATGCATCCTCCAACACACTTCCCCAAAGCAAATAAGCTGAAGATTTCATACCATACCAAATGTAATAAAAAGGAGGAAGGCCTAAATGTGATCAACTCTTCTCCATTTCATTAGTTTTCTGAAATTGTTAGTACACAGGTATAGTATGACTGGTAGCATTTATAGTAAAACTTCTAAACCCCCAACTATACTTGAGAATTCGGGTATATTTTTCTTAATATAATTCAACCTGTCATATTTATAAAATCTGTAATGCCCTCATATAACATCCACAGTACTGTGAGACAAACCACTTTACTCAATTTCTTACATCACATAAAGTTTACACCTCACTGTTATACTGTAACTGCTTCAAACACCTAGATATTCATGTACTCAGTATACTTACCAAAGTTTATGCAAATCTTCATTACTTTTGTTCCTTAATTGCTGACAGGTCCATGCAGCTCCTATTAAAATGATAAATTCAAAACATGAAACAGTTTTCCAGCTATGTGCCCTTTGGCAAATTACTTACCTCTCTAAACCAGTTTCCTTATCTGTGAAATATGTAATAGCTTTATTATATTACAGTATAAAATATAACTGGGACTAAATTAGATAACACACATGAAAATATGAGTAATGAGACTGGCAATAGCATTAAAAATGTTAGAATAACTACAGAATGTATTTTTGCAATCTAATGTCAAAATACTGTATATCATTATAAATTAATTTTCAATCATCTCTAAAAAATAAAATCTAAAATAAACCTCAAACATCAACTTAGTAAAAAAAGTTCAGCCTACTCCTATTCTAAACCTTTTGCCAAGCTGCCAAGGAACAATTAGGTCTATTATATTGTCCTTTTAATTTTCACTAGTAGACATTCCCAAAGGAAACTGAAAATGGAAACACCCAAGTAATTCCTAAACTGGATAAATAATCCCAAGACAATGGATGGTTCAATAGATATATTTAACATTGTTTGCGGGTTGTTTTTATCATGTGCTCTACTAAGTCAACGTAAAAAGTATAAACATGTTTCCTGCATACAATGTGTTAATACCAATCAACCCAAATATCTCACCAGACTTTACTTTTTCTTCCCCCCAGTTCTTTGGGTCATCAAAAAATTCTTCCAGTCCTTTCCTTGACAACGTGGTATGAAGTATTCTACAGTGGTGCAAAGGTGTGACATTTGGTGTATTCTGAGGCAACAAATTAAGAGAAAACCTGCAACAGTACATAAACAAGTTCAAGTTTTACATTTGAATTTTATAAGCAATAAATTGAATCATTTTCTCACCTACAGTGTTAAAAAACTTACTCATGGCTTTGGCACAAGAAAATAAACTTATACTTTAGAAATTACTTAAAATATTGCATTGTAGATGGTGCTACCTTATAACCTCAGAGGTAATATATTCATATAATTATATTTTAAGTGGGTATATGAGTAGATTAAATATTCTGAAGGTTAATTTTGCAACATGTATGAGAGGCTGCAATGCTTCTTCCCTTAAACCATTAAGTCCACATCTAGAAATTTCAACCAAATAAGTTATCATAGATGAGAACTGATAAATTTAAACATCTATTAAGTATTCTCAGCCCTGGCTGGCGTAGCTCAGTGGATTGAGCGCGGGCTGGGAGCCAAAGTGTCCCAGGTTCGATTCCCAGCCAGGGTACATGCTCGGGTTGCAGGCCACGGCCCCCAGCAACTGCACATCTCTCTCTCTCTCTCTCTCTCTCGCCCCCCCCTCTCTCCCCCCCTTCCCTCTCTAAAAGTAAATAAATAAAATCTTTTAAAAAAAAGTATTCTCATTATGCTTATATATAAGAAAGTTGATAATGTAAATGTGCAACCATGGTTTAAAAAATTATTGTGTCTCTGTATGACAATATATTATAAAGTAATTTTAAAATCATGTTTTTAAAGAATATTTAATGACCTAGATAAGTAATTTAAAATACAATAGGAAAGTGTGTCACAAGTGTTGTTGTATTCCTACCAAAAAAATTTAACCTAAATCTAATCATGAAGAAACATTCAGACAAATGCAAATGGAGGGATATTCTACAAAAACTGATCTTATAAAAAAAGTCAATGTCATGAAAGAAATAAAGGAATCATTCTGGATTTTAAAAGACTAAACAGACATGACAACAAATGCAAAAAACAACCATTGTTTGGACCCTGAGTAAAAAGAAAACAAAATTACCAGGACAACTGAGGACATCTAAATTTGGGCTATATGCCAGATAACAGCAGTGGAATAGTAGTAGTGTAGCAATGTTCAATTCCCCGGTGTGATCACCGCAATATTGTGGTTAAGATGCTGTTCTTGTTCTTAGGAGATATATGCTGAAGTGTTATGATGTTTGCAATTCTGACAAGCCTCAAATAGTTCAGAAAAAGCCCTGGCTGGGTGGCTCAGTTGGTTGGAGCATTGTCTGATACACTGAAAGGTTATGGGTTCAAGTCTCTATTAGGGCACATACCTAGACTGTGGTTTGATTCCCAGTCGGGGTGCACACTGGAAGCAATCGACTGATGTTTCTCTCGCATATTGTTGTTTCTGTCCCTCTCTCTCTCCCCTGCTCCCTTCCTCTCTCTCTAAAATCAATACACATATCCTCAGGTGAGGATTTTAAAACAGTTCAGAAAACAAAACACATGGACATAAGCAGATAAAGAAAAATGTAACAAAATGCTAAGAACTGATTAATATAAAGAGTATATGGTTATTCTTGCTACTACTCTTACAACTTTTCTGTTGGTCTGAAATTTTTAAAAACAAAAAGTTGGGGAAATGGGTAGCACAGGAATGCATATATGTAAATAGTGCTGATTTTATTTCAAAATCACATTTATGTGGGCTCTGGCCAGGGAGCTCAGCTGGTTAGGGCATCAACCCTATCTGCCATAGTTGTGGGCAGGTACGAGCCCTGGTCAGGGCACATACAAGAATCAACCAATGAATGCATAAATTCACAGAACAACAAACCAATGTTTCTCTCTCTCTGTCTCCCTTCCTTTTTCTAAAATCAATCAATCAATCAATCAATCAATAAAATTACATGCATGTGTGTATATGCAAAGTTAAGGAAGGGAAACCTGTTTATCTCTTAGTGGAATTATAGTTGATTTTTACTTTTTTAAGTTGATTTAGTTTTTACTTTTTGAAAAAGATTTTATTTATTTATTTATTTTCAGAGTGGAGAAGAGAGGGAGAGAAACAGTAATGTGTGGTTGCCTCTCATGCACCCCGCACTGAGAACCTGGCCCACAACCCAGGCAAGTGCCCTGACTGGGAACTGAACCTGGGGCTCTTTGGTTCGCAGATGGGCACTCAATCCACTGAGTCACACCAGCCGGGGGCTGATTTTTATTTTCTTCTTCAAAATACTTTACCCTATTTTCCAAAGTGTCTGCAAATAATATTTTGTTATAATAATAAAATCTATAATTAATTTTTAAGGAAAAAGGATAACTAGGTAACAACTGATTCAAGCCTGCCTGCCACCTTGTGATCAAGTTACAACCTCTGTCTGAGCCTCTGCAAAATGAAAAAAAAAATATTGCTTATCTCTGACGTTAGTATGTGTAATAATGTTTTAACATAATAGAAGCTCAATAACAGACCTAGATTTAAGAGCACAAACATTGCTTCCTTTTAGGTAAAAACAAAACAAAACAAAACAGACATACTCAACTATTTATAAAATTCACATCTTAATAGACAAAAGACAATAAAAGAAAGGAAACCATCCACCTAAAGTCAAAAATGATAAGCTGACTTTCCAGAAATAATGAACGCCATGTGTAGGATGTTCCTTTCTCCCACCTGCAAGGGCAACTTTTCATTTATTTGGCTACTTTCATTTATTCACTCAGCCTTTACTGAACAATCTCCTTGTGACACATTCCAGGAGTAGAAAGGCCCGTTCTTTTTCATCCGTCCAAGCCCGTCACAGCCTTCAGCTCCACAGCCAAAAGCTCTTCAGTGAAGTTTTTCCCAACTCACCCAGCCAAACGGAATACTTCCGTAATTCTAGCTAGAACTCAACAAATTCTGGGCACCTACAACCTCAACTACTGACTGGTCACAGTAGGTGGCAACAAAATGACGCTGGGACGGAAATGGTGCCGGTGGGCGAGTTGTATAAAATCACTCATTTCTCATAGAGTTGGGTTCGTGGTCAAGCCAACCCGGGAGCCTTTCCATCCTTGGAAAAGATTTGTTCTCATCATCTCTGCAACCAAACAAGATCCAAAGTTGGAGAGGTGAACATACCTACTGCTCACATCACTTACCTTGTGCCCTCCGGGGCCTGAGAACTTATTAACGACCTGGAAGTCTTTAGGACGGCTGATGCTTTTCTGCAAAAAATACCTAAACTGGCTGCAGCCATTTTTTCGCATAAGCAAACCACGTTTCCGCCGTGAATGGCATCACTTCCGGTGCCTCGCTCTGACCGGAAGGAGAGAACCGAAACAGCCTTTGCCCTTACTCAACATGGCCCCCTTACAACTTTGCCCTCGCTGGTAAATGGGCCATCTAGGCTCCCGTTACTCCCCCCACTTCTTCCTATTGCCCGTAGTAGCCATGGCGGCTATGAGCTTACTGCAGCGGGCTTCGGTCACTGCGGTGGCCGCTCTGTCTGGCCGCTGCCTTGGCACTCGACTTGGGTTCGGGGGCTTCCTCACGCGTGGCTTTCCGAAGACTATTGGTGGGTGCTGGCTTTGGGAGAAGGCGCTCTCAGGGGAAGCGGGGTGAGATAGAGGACTTCCCGGGTGACCTTGGTGGGATTCGGAGGGAGCCGGGAGAAATTGTGGGCTTGGGTTTGAGATGAGGGATGAAGGACGTTATGTGAGGAGACTGAGGGTTTTCCTGGAGTAATTGGGTCTATTGCGTTTAAATTGTTGGCATTTGTGAAGCACTCAGTCATTCAGCCATCCTAATTGGTGCTAATTTGCGGAGGAAGCTGAGATCGGAAAGGCACAGAACTGAGACCCATGTCTCTGGTATCAGGTTGTTTGTACTTTACCCTGAACCAGGTTCTAATCCCGCAGCGTGAGAAGTTATGTTTTTAAGGTGCCAACTGATGCTCAGTAGTTTGTAGGTAGGCGGACGGGCTCATGATGGGGCTTGCTGGAAATGATGGAAAGTAATTCAGCAAATTTCAGGAATTTGAACCTGTTACAAAACTACTTTGCTAACACTCCTTGATTTAAAAAAAAAAATGAAAAAACCCTAAGCCATTTCTGACGACAATTATCTTCCTCTTTAAATACTAGCTAGGTTAGTATTTCATCTTTCCTAGCTGGAGATAAAGTAAGGTAAAAATCCCGCCCCCCCCGGTTTTCCATTCTTGGCGTCCCTGGAAGGACGGTTACTGGTAATCTTCCCTTTGCACTGGGAGCAGGAGAGGATGTAATAGCAGTACTGGGTGTTACTGTGTTTCAGCCGAGTGCCTGCTTTCAAAGGTATTTTGCATGTGAACCCTTATCTATCACTGTGCAATGAAAGGTTTTAATCAATTATATTATTGTTTATTTCTGCCTCTACCAGAATGTGAGTTCCTGCACAGTAGAGAACCTTATCTTGTTTTGTTTCCTCTGGAGTTAGATTGCCTGGGTTCAAATCCTGCTCCACAGTTTAATAGCTGTGTAGCCTTGGGTCATCAAATCGTTGAAGGCACTTAATTGCTTGAAACCTGGTTTTTGGTTTTTTTTTTCATCTAAAAAAAGGTGTTTATTACAAGTGTGCTTACTCTGTTGACAGGGAAATACAAGAAAACAAATCTTTTTCCTATTGATCAGAATTTAGAACCCTGAAATATATCTCTGCGTAATTTTGTGTATTTCTAGAAGAAATTTCATTTTGAAATGATCGTGTTTCATAAGAACTGTAAAATAAAAGGAGGGATGATAATTTTAACCTACTTTATAAGGTAGTTGTGTAGTGACTAGCATTAGCCTTTCACAAGGCCCTGTGGCTACATCTTTCTTAAACATGTAGTACTGTCATGTTATCTTTATTTACCCTCAGTGAAACCTTCCTCAGACAACAAGCAAATTAAAGTATTTTCTCTATTTTGTATTAAAAGTCAAATGGCAAGAGATTCAGGAGATGAGCTTAAATTTTTCCCTCAGCTGCAGTGAACTTTAATGTTGAAGACTGATGTGCATATTTTTTTTTCTATTAAGTGTGCATATTTTGGTTTTAAAAAACAGAATAGTATTAAAGTTATTATGTAATCAAGTGGTGTGGAGTTAATTCAGACATGGAAGATGGGGCATTTTAACTGGATTCTGGGGTAGTTTTAACAGATATAAGATAAGCACATGTGTTTTCTGGTATGTCTGAATGTGGGTCTCTTGGGAAATGTAGCTGTTGAGAGATAATATAGCTAATAAAAGGAAGCTGGAAAATAGTCGAAGAGATGTGAATTAGAGCATAAGGAGTATAGTCAGTAACATACGAGCTATGTATGGGCCCAAGTGGGTGCTGGAAGCATCGGGGGACCACTCTGTAAAGTACATGATTTTCTGGCCACCATGCTCTATATCTGAAACTAATGGTATTGAACATAGACTATAATAGAAAAAATAAAGTAATTTTTAAAAGGGAAGTTGGGACTAAATTGGTGAGGGGAGGGAATTGAGTATAAAGCAGAAGTATCTAAACTATTTTGTAGTCAGCAGAGAGTATTTTAGCAAAAGAGCAACATCAGTAGTGCGTTTTAGGAAGATGCTTCTGAATATTCGATGGCTTCTACAAGCTGTTCGTTACTGAAGCCATTGCGGTAAAGAGAGCATATAAAGAAATGGAAGTCTGAGTCTTAAAATCAAGAGGCCTTGACAGCTCGTGAGTGAGGGGTGGGAGCAAGGAAGGTGAAGGAGATTTTTAATGTGGCTAATTGAGTTGGTGGTACCATTAACTGGGAATAGTCTGAGAGTGAGGAAAAGGAAATGACCTATTTTTGATTATTGTCTTAGAAACATGAAAAAATCCTGCAGTGTCTTATCTGATTTTCACAAAGACCACAGTTGTCAAAAACATGAACTTTCCTGAGCTTATTTGCATTAAAAAATTTTGTTATTGGAACCTAGTTGCACATAATTAATGAATATTTGAAAAATTCCCTACTTTGTAAAGTGGCAGAAGATGCCTGTTTTCATGGCAGGGGGTCTGGGTTGCACAGGTCCTGGCAGTCACCTGTGTGTAAGTAGTGCTCACCGTAATATTTTTTAATTGTAAGCACATGGCCCTAATACATGAAGAAGTCACAAAGGCTCAGAATATTTGGAAATAGTTTAGTGCTATGCAATATACTTTAGAACAGTTAATGGTAATGAGTTTTCTGGCACATTTAATGTCATGAATAATTGTTTCATAGGATAATTATATGTAAAACAAGCAGTTCACATTAATAACTGCATTAATATTGCTAAAATGCAGCTTGACTAGTCTTCCATAGTTTTTTGTTTGTTACGTTCTCCATGTCTATTTTTAGTGTCATTCCTAATCAGCTTTTTCTAAAACCACATCAAGTTTAATTTTTGTCTTTCTCTGTGTGTGGCAAACATGCACATATGTATCTGATTGAAAGGGAAAATTGGAAGTATACTTTCTCTTCTGAATAGATTTACTTTCAGGGACTAGGGGAAGATGTCCTTCCAACATTTAATTTACTTAGGAAATGTAAATTCAACAGTATTTACAGAGCGCCTACCATGTGGCAGACACTAAAGGGTACTGGAGATGCAATACTGAATAAGACAGTTCCTGACCGGATGGACTTTAATAATTACGCTCAGTGCTCATTGTTCTAAAAGAAATGCAGGTATACCTCAGAGATACTGTGGGTTCAATTCCAGACCACTGCTGTAAAGTGAGTATCTCAGTAAAGTAAGTCATAATCTCTTCACTCGAGAATCTGTGAGTACAAAAGCACAGTGAAATGAGGAATGCCTGTAACCAGGTGGTATTAAGGAGAGTAAGTGGCAGGCCAGCTTTGGATAATGTAGTCAGAGAAGACCCCTTTGAATAGATGGCATTTAACTTGGCCTTGAAAGATATATGGAGGCAGCCATTCAAAGATCCTGGGGGGAAACTTCTGGGCAAAGGGGAAAATAAGTCCAAAAAGAGTTCTTGGAATTAAAGGGAAGCCTTTGAGATTGCTGAGTTGGTATGGTATACCTTCTTATTGCAAGATAGGCCATGTATTCAGATTCTTTGAGGAAAAGGGTATTTGAAATACTCTAGGCCAATCCCCTATAGTATGCTAATCCTTCTTAACATCCCCTTATTGATATTTGAATCCAATCATGGTACTATCTAATATAGAGTTGGGGGGTTAGTCCAGTTTTATTTTCAGCTGCTGAAATTGTTAGAAACTTCTTCCTTGTATTAAGCTCTAAATAATAAACTCCTCTTTTACACATTGATCCTTTCCTTCAGTTCTTTCACACACAGTTCTTCCCTTCAGCTCAACACAGAATAGTGTATGCCCTTTGTCCTGGGACAGCTCTCCAGCCCCTTAACTACTCTCATCTGGTCTCTAACCAGACTTCTGTTTTGTAGACCAGTCAGTTCTTTCCTTTCAGTATGTCAGTTTCCTTGTGGTTTTCCATCCAGGTTGCATAAGTAGGGGCATACCCCAAATTGTCCCTCTAAAACTTTGCAGTCTGGGACAGACACACTAATGGAGATTCAGGGGTGGGGAGGGGCTCCTCCTGTTTTGACCTTGTACTTCTAATACATCAGATTAAGATCAGATTACCTGGCTTTTTTTTTTTTTTTTGGTAACCCCAGTATACCAATGGTTCTTTCTTTAAGTTTGTGAGCCACTAAACCTTTGGAGGGGGGATGTAGGCAGAACTTTCCACTTGTATTTAACCAGTTTAGATTCAGCCTTTTGTAAATGTGTATGAAAACTTTTGGGGGACCCCATTTTATCATCAGTGTAGTAGCTTCTCTTGTAGAAGTAACTGTCTCACCAGGAGTACCATCTTGTAGGCCATTCAAGAAACCTTGATGCCACAAGGCTATGGAGTCGACTCTTTTGCAGGTTACTACATTAAGTAATAGGTACTTGTTGGGTGTAATCACTCAATTATCCATTTTGAATTCATTGAACATGGTTCTTCTCTCAGCTTATAATGTGCTTTTCCTTACAACGCCCCCCAATCCCACTGCCAGCCCCCTATGCTCACACCCTCTATCTATTTTGTAGCAAGTTCTAATATTTATTGCCTCATATGGAATGGCATAATTTAAATGTATTTCCTTCTCAGCATTAGCAAATATTTATTGTAGAGGGTAAACAAAGCAGCCACCAAGAGTTTCTGATCTTCCTACCTGTTGTTGAAACAAATTCAAACGATTATCTAGATATTTCTTTAACATTGAATAAACATGAAGAAAGGTATAGTTTAGAACAGTGCATCAATTTCTGTTTAAAGACACCCTATCTATCTGTCATGCCTTTACTACTTAAAGAAGCATGCATTTTTTATCTTAATTCATATTAAGCATTATGTGTATATATTTTCTTATAATCTGACTTTATCTCTGAAAATATATACCAATATGAAACTTGTATAAAACTTGTATACCGATTTAAAACTTGTATAATATTTCCAGCTCCTGTGAGACACAGTGGAGACCATGGGAAAAGACTGTTTGTTATCAAACCTTCTAGATTCTATGACAGGCGGTTTTTGAATTTACTGGTGAGTTAAAAATTTTGTTGAACTGAATTCTTAATGTAAATAGAAAGAACATTCTTGCCTATTTTAAAACATCTTTCATTTTGTAAATTCACATTTGTTTTCTCTAGAGATATTGAGATGGGCAATAAAGTCTGATTTGTTACTGGATTTTTTAAATAAGTTAGTTAACTTTTTTTCTTGAAAAAATGATTTATGCTTATTGGAAGTAAAAATTGAGCCATTGCTTTCATCTTAGATTATGGGGTTTTGAAAAATAATCTGTGTTCCCCAAATTTTGGAAACATTTACTTGGTGATAATTATTTGTATTACTAAAATATTCTTTAAGTTACCAAAGAACTAATTAAAGTGTTTCTTTAAATAAGGAACTCCGTTATGAGATAGGATATTTTTATTTCTATGTTGTTCAGGAACATTGATTCAGTGAGTGAAGCAGGATATTGACTGTACATTATTAATTCAAAATTCTGCAACAGAAAGTAGGGGCTCAGAGGATGGAAGATTATCTGGACTCTGCCAGCATTCCTAAACATTGAGCATGGGCTGTCCCCTAGGCCTTCTCTTGCTCAAGGGGATCCCTTTGCGTCCCCTTGGTTGAGCTCCCACTTTTCTTGTCGTGACCAACTCAGACTTTATATAGTGGTTAAAATCACCCTGATGTTTTTACACTTCTTTTCTTTTTTATTGATTTTACTGGGGTGACATTGGTTAATAAAATTATATGGGTTTCAGGTATATAATTCTGTATACATTTTTCTTCTTAATACAAAATTTTCTAACTTTCATTACATTGCTTTAACCAAAAAATGAAAAAAATCACTTAAATATATTGTGTTATACTTACACAATTAATCATTGCTTCTTTCATTTTTGGTGTTATATTTAGGCATCTAAAAACTAGGGCAAAATAAAATCAGAGAAGTAAGTCATTTGATATTGCATGTCCAGTTTGGAAAGTTTATTTTATAAGAAATATAAGGAAATCCTCTAATAAGGATAATTTTTGGGCGGGGAAAGAGAGTTCAGAAATAGTTATGTGAAAACTTCTTTTTAAACCTTAACAGAAATTCTACATTATGTTGACTGGGATTCCAGTGGTAATTGGCATAACCCTGGTGAATGTATTCATTGGTAAGTCCCTCCCACCTGACCAAATAGGTAAATTTTAAAAATCTATGTCCGTTAATAAAAAAAGAAATTATGGATAAGTAAAAACTCTTTAAATAATAAAATATACATAAGCATGGGCATTTATTTTAAAATAATAAAATCTTAACCCATAACCATATACAATATATTTTTTAAGTATCTTGGTTTTCTTCCAAAAGCTTTAGGTCATCAGTTCTCTAGCAGCCACATAAAAGATTTCCAAAAGCCTTGTCTTCATTCCGCAAAGCCTGCTTGGACAAGACAATGAGGGAAATAGAAAGAGATAGGTAGAAGAGAGGCTGAGGGATGACAGACTTTTTATCCATCTTAGAACACATAAAATTATTACCTTCTTTAAAAAAAGGAATTGTGTGACAGTAAACATTAGATTTTTATGGGAAGTTCTACTGAAAGGGCTTCTTTTTCTTTTTCAAAGTACTTCTAACATCTTGAATCCCAAAATGATTTGTCTAGTTAGTATAAAGAGAACCAGAAGGAATAATATATCTTTTATTATATCTTGTTATACTATATAAAAACAATGAGAAACTCACATAATTCTACAGAAAATGCCTTACATATAGAAGACATCTAAAATATATCTAATGACTGAAATTGTCAACCAGATTGAAGCGAATTTAGATATCTTTGTTAGCACAAATAAAAGGTCACTTTAAAACCACAAGAAGTTGGATTCTCACATGAATAGTGAAGATTTAATATTATACATTACTGATGCTGAAGTTGAACATCACTGTTTTTCTCTTGTTAGGTGAAGCTGAGTTAGCAGAAATTCCAGAAGGCTATGTACCAGAACACTGGGAATATTACAAGGTTGGTATAAGTCACCAGAAGTTACTCTCTGTTAGGTGTCTTATCACTGTACTTTTAATGTCTTAATTCGGCAATTAAGATACAGTTTTATATTCAGTTTTGATATCAATTAGATGAATACATTTTGTACTCACTTTCTATAAGTAACTTTTTTTGGTAATTTTCTACATTGTTTTATTATTTTAAGCTTTATGGGGTTTTTAGGTCTTATTTATTTTTTAGAGAGAGAGGAAGGAAGGAAGGAAGGGAGGGAGAAAGGAAGGAAGGGAGAGAAACATCAGTATGTGAGAGAAACATCAGTCATTTGCCTTTCGCATGCCCCAAACTGGGGACCTGGCCCACAACCCAGGCGTGTGCCCCAACCAGGAACCAAACCGGCAACCTTTTAGTTGGCAGGCTGGCATCAGCCTACTGAGCCACACTAGCCAGGGCACTTTATTTTAAGGACAACTGCAATGTTTCTCAAACTAGCAGAATAACAGTCACAACTTATCCCAGACTCGATGCCACAGGAAAGATTTTTAACAATACTCATACTAGCTGTCATTTATTGAGCACCTGTTGTGAAGCAGGCACTGTGGTGTTTTGCAAATATCTCATTCCTTGTAAAAGGCCCTATTACCATTCCCACTTTAGAGATGAGGAAACTTGAAGCTTAAAAGAGAATAAGTGCTTTGTTTGAGAGTAGGGCCACTTTTTGAACTGAGGTAGTTTTAGCTCCAGAGCCTACACTGTTAATTAGTCATTTTATCATACTGTCACTACTACTAAAACTCAAAATTAATTCTATTACTTAGCTTTACAAGTGTTATAATAAGTAGCCTTATTAGAGTACAAGTTTTGTCCAGAAAAAGTCCATTGTTACATAACAAGAATGGTTTGTGCGACATCAGTGTAACCTGGCAGCCAAGGAGAGTGGACTGGAACGCACATTTGTGAACAATGACCATTTCACTGTACTAGTCAGTGGGGGCAGTAGACACTGTTAAGTGAGCATGCGTACTGTGTGGCCCTCGCATTCAAAATGTCTGAGCAAGTAGATAGAGCTTTGAATCTGCATCAAATTTTGCATTAAGCTTGAACATTCCTCCACGGAAACTATTAGGATGATTCAGAAGGCCACAGCTATGGGCAACTGATGATTGGCAGCTTCATCACAAAAAAAACACCCATTCATGCATCATGTCTCATGCAGAGTTTTTTGGTGAAACATCAAATCACCCAGGTGACTCAGTCCCCCTACAGCCCAGATTTGGCGCCCTGCGACTTCTGGCTTTTCCCAAAACTAAAATCACTTTTGAAAAGGAAGAGATAACAGACCATTGATGAGATTCAGGAAAAGACGATGGGGGAGCTGATGGCGATTGGGAGAAGTGTGTGAGGTCCCAAGGTGCCTACTATGAAGGGGACTGAGGCATCATTGTCCTATGTACAGTGTTTCTTATAACTTGTATCATCTTCAATAAATGTCTCTCTTTTTCATATTACATGGCTGGATATCTTCTGGACAGACCTCATATATCCTGTTTTATTATCTGAATGAATTATATTTAGGGAAGAAGTACTTCATTATTAAATCTTAAAATAAGCCATACTTTCAGTTTATCTTTTCCTAAATGGTAGAAAGAGCTCCAGGTTTTGGATACTAGGCCCTGGTTTTGGCTCCCAAATAGGACACTTTAGATACTCAGCACAGATTTTGGAGTCTGATAGACAGGTTGGAGTTCAGATGTGTCACTTAGTAACTTTATACTTTTGTGCAATTTGCTCATCCATAAAATAGGGACAAAAATAGTATATACCTAATGGGTAGAACTTAATTAAAATAGGTATAAAGTAGTTGGCACATAGCAAGTGTTATGGTTTACTTGAGCTTGTCATTTTAAAGAATAATAAGATGGAAAAGCAAAATATATTCAGAAACTAATTTTACACAAATTTTCTCTTGTAGCATCCTATATCAAGATGGATTGCCCGAACTTTCTATGATAGTCCTGAAAAGAATTACGAACGAACAATGGCTATTCTTCAGATTGAAGCTGAGAAGGCTGACTTACGGTAAAAATAAAAGGGGGGGCAATGGGTGAGGGAAGAAAATCCTTTACTGGGGTCAGTAAAACTGTTTCAACACTACATATGTAGGCTGCTCTATGTAAAAGAATGAAGATGAGCGAGAATTAGCCTGTTTAGAGTGGAGACTATGAGCTGGAGACCAGGAAACAAGTAGGAGATCATATCTGTTGGATTAAAAGTAGTTTTTTAAAAAAAATTCTGTTAAGAGCAAGGCAGTCTTCTCCTGTCTCCCCTGCCCAGTCTTTTCTTCCTGTACCCAGTCTGTCCTTCTAGGTGACCACTGTTTAATGACTTCTTATATATGTTCCTAGAAAAAATTATATACATTAAAAATATATTTTACATATTAAAAAATACATTAACATAATAGAATCCTCTTATAAACACTGTTCTGCACCTTGTCTTCATTTCACTTACATCTATCTTGGTGATATTTCTGTAATAGTATATAGCTCATTCTTTTTAATGGCTGCATCATTTATTTCACTGGGTGGGTGTCCCTTACTTTTTTAAACAGTCTCCTATTGTCAGTACTTAGGTCCTTTCCAAATTTTTTTAAAGGAGTTTTATTTATTTATTTGTAGAGTTCAGGGAAGGGAAGGAGAAAGAGTGGGAAAGAAACCTTAGTGTGTGGTTACCTCTTACACACCCCCCTGCTGGTGACCTGGCCTGCCACCCAGACACTTGGGTTCACAGGCCAGCACTTAATCCACTGAGACACAATAGCCAGGGCTGTTTTAGAATTTTTTTATATAATACAAAGTGCTATGGTGAATATCTCCTATGTATATTTTTGTATATTTATTCAATTTATCTGGAATATAAATTTCTAGCATTGGTATTGATAAGCCAAATGTTATATGTTTTAAACTCTAGATGTGTATTGCTAATCTCAAAAAGTTGTACCAGTCGTCTTTTCTGTCACCAGGACATGATAATTTCTGTTTCCCATACATTTCCCAGTAATGAGATTTATCAAACATTTTTTTGATGACAAGTTGAAAAATGTTATCTCATCATTTCAGTTTGTAGGGTTGAGTATTTTTTCACATATCTATTGGGTGTTTGTATTTCCTTTTTTATATAATGCCCATTTTCCTGCTCATCTGTATATTAAATTAATTTTTATTTTTCTTGCAGATATGTATTATGGCTTATTACTTGTCTTTTGACAGTGTAGAACGTTTTGCAACATGGAAGTGTTTTATATGTCAGATAACAAAAGTTAGTAGTAGCTAATATGTTTTGAACAGTGCTATATAACTTTGCTTTAATTACTTTATATGTATTTACTCATTTAATTATTGTCAGTTTTGTCTGCCTTTTTCTCTAGCTTCTGGGATTTTGTGTTAGGCATAGGTCTCTGATAGTAGCTAAATAAGTAAATATATAAGTCCAAAATTATGTTTTTAATGGTTACTTATGTTTCCTTTTGCTGCTTTTAAATTTGATCCTATCTGAGATTTATTTTGGTGTTTGGAATGAGGTTTACATACAATCAAAGGTACACATTAAGTTCAGCGAGTTTTATATATTTATTTTTTAATTGTATTTTTTTCCATTACCAATTATCCCCCTTATGGCCTCTGGCACCCCCACACAGCCCCCTGCGTCACCACACTGTTGTCCCTGTCCCATGAGCTCTTTTTTTCTATTTTGCTAGGTCCCTCAGCTCCCCCAACCTCCTCTAGAGCTGTCATCTGCTCTCCATTTATGAGTCCGTCTCTATTTTGCTTGTTAGTTCAGTTTGTTCATTAGGTTCCACATGTGAATAAAATCATATGGTACTTGTCTTTTCTCTGACTGGCTTATTTCACTTCTCATAATGTTCTCCAGGTCCATCCATACTGTCACAAAGGGTAAAATTTTCTTTCTTTCATTTTTATTTTAACAGTTGAGTTAGTACTCTATTGTGTAAATGTCCCATAGTTGTTTTATCCACCCATCTACTAATGGACACTTGGGTTGCTTCCAAATCTTGGCAATTGTAAATAACGCTACAATGAACATAGGGGTGCACATGTTCTTTTGAATTAGTGTTTTGGGTTTCTTCAGATAAATTCCCAGAAGTGGAATCTCTGGGTCATAAGGCAGCTCCATTTAAATTTTTTGCAGTAACTGCATGCTGCTTCCACAGTGACTGCACCAGTTTGTGTTCCCAGCAGCAGGGCACGAGGGTTCCCATTTCTCCACATCTTTACCAGCACTTGTTTGTTGATTTATTGATGGTGGCCATTCTGACAGGTATGAGATGATATTTCATTGTGGTTTTAATTTGCATTTCTCTGATGACTAGTGACGTTGAGCGTCTTTTCATATGTACATTGGCCATCTGTATGTCCTTTTTGGAGAAGTGTCTATTCAGGTACCTTGCCCATTTATTAATTGGATTATTTGGGGTTTTTTTGCTGTTCAGTTTTAAAAGTATCTTTGGATGTTTACCCTTTATCAGAATATGTTCTTCCATTCAATGGGTTGTCTTTTCATTTTGTTGATCGTTTCCTTTGCTGTGCAAAACATTTTAGTTTGATATAGTCCTTTTTGTTTATTTTTTTCTGTTTCCTTTGCTCAAGAACATATATCAGAAAAAATATTACTATGAGAAATATTTGAGATTTTACTGACAATGTTTTCTTCTAGGATGTTTATGGTTTAGAGTCTAACATTTAAGTCTTTAATCCATTTTGAATTTATTCTTGTATGTGGCATAAGAAGGTGGTGTTTTTTTTTTTTTTTTGCACATATCTGTCTAGTTTTCCCAACACCATTTATTGAATAAACTATCTTTAGCTCAGTGTATGCTTTTGCCTTCTTTGTTAAATATTAATTGACTATAAAGGCATGATTTTATGTCTGGGCTCTCTATTCTGCTTCATTAATCTATATGTCTGTTTTTATGCCAGAACCATGCTGTTTTGATTAGTATGGCCTTATAGTATAGTTTGATATTAGGTAATGTGATTCTTCCAACTTTGTTCTTACTTTTCAAGATTGCTGTTGCTATTCAGGGTCTTTTGTGGTTCCATATAAGTTTTTGGAATATTTGATCTAATTCTGAGAAATAAGCCATTGGTATCTTGATAGGAATTGCATTGAATTTGTAGATTGCTTTGGGTACTATGGACATTTTAATGATGTTAATTCTTGCTATCCATGAACTCGGAAAATCTTCCACCTTATTTGTATCTTCAGTTTCTTTCTTCAGTGTCTTATAATTTTTCAAGTACAGGTCTTTTACATTTTTGGTTAAATACTCGTAGGTATTTTATTCTTTTTGAAGTAGTTGTGAATGGTGTTGTTTCCTTAATTTCCCTTTCAGTTAAGTCATTATTGACGTATAAAAATGGAACTGATTTCTGGATAGTTATTTCATATCCTGCTACTTTACTGAATTCATTTATCAGTTCTAGTAGTTTTTTTTGTTTTTGTTTTTTGGTGGAATCTTTAGGATTCTTTTTGTACAGTAACATGTTATCCGCAAATAATGACCATTTTATTTCTTCCTTTCCAATTTGGATGCCTTTTATTTCTTCTTCTTGTCTGATTGCTGTGTCTAGGACTTCCAGTACTGTGTTGAATAATAGAGGTGAAAGTGGACATCCCTGTCTTGTTCCCAATCTTAAGAGGAATGATTGTAGTTTTTGCCCATCGAGCATAATGCTGGCTGTAGGTTTGTTATATATGGCCTTTATTACATTGAAGTATGTTCTGTCTATCCCCACTTTGCTGAGAGTTTTAATCGTAAGTGGATGCTGGGTTTTATCAAATGATTCTTCTACATCTATTAATAATGCCCTGTGGTTTTTATCTTTCATTTTATTTATGTGGTAAGTTCAGTGAATTTTTGACAGAAGCATACAGCTATGTAGCCACCACTGTCAAGGTCACTTTGATCACCAAGTGAGCCTCTTCCCTGTTCCTTCTAGTCAATCCCTCTCCCCTGCTCTTGGCCCCAGACTACCATTGATCTGCTTTCTGTTCATCCTCTTTTAATCTTAGTAGATCATAAACGTTGTGATGATATTTAAACATATTTAAATAATTAAAAGAACTTGATTGGCTAAAAGATGTGTGATTACACGTATATATAGTTGCCCCACAGAACTGGAATTAAGTATTTAAGAGCACAGAACAACAACGTGGCTCATACTCAGTAACACTGGACTGTTTTGAACTTCAGACATATACCTTTGAGTTCCAATTAAAAGACCAGATCCCAGAATTTCTTAGGAATATGGAGATCCTAAACAGTTTCAAAATAAAACAAAGTAAAAACAAAACCCTGACTTCTGTCTTCAAAGGAAAGAGTACCTACAGTTTTTTAAAAGTATATGTTTAGGTATTTGAAAAAGTGAAACGTAAAGGAAGATATAAAATAGAAAGGAACTACCTCCCATAATTAACTCCCTCAGAGATAACTATTATTTTTGATCCTCCAGATTTTTTAATACCTTATGCATGTGTACATATGTTCTTTTTTTTTTAATGAAATGGAAAGATGCTACACAATTATTTCTTACCTTGCTATTTTAACCTAACAGTATGTCTGTCATCTCTTTCCTTGTTACTGTATATTGGTTTTCCTGTGGTGCATAGTACAGTCCATTATATGGGTTAACCGTAATTTATTTAACCAGTTCTCTTTTATGAACATTTTAATTACTTGGGTTTTGGATAATTATATTCTAAAGTGGAAAAGGGAAAGAATGGTATTTAAATAAAAATAAATGATAAATATGCTCTCTTAGATCCACAATCACAAAGGTATATAATCTTTCTTAGATGGGGTTTGTGAGCTGGTTAAGATGAATAAAGTGAATTATTAAAATGTGGTAAATTTTTAGTCATATGAAAAAATTGATACGTAGTCGATAAAATGTAAAATGTTTGATGGAGAGGGACTGTTTCAGGAATATGTGGTAGTTTGTACAAAGGCTTGGCTATAAAAGAGGAAATTATCTTTATAAAATAGAGATTATTCAGTTTGTGAAGAAGGATGAGGACAAGTAGATCTTAGAGTTGGAGAATGTTTTTCATAATCCTGATTTTTCTTTCTTCTTTTCGTTACAAATATTGATTATCTGTCTGATGTTGGCCAGGCTCATTGTGATGCTGGTAGCTGGTGAATAAGATACCATTCCTGCTCTCAAGAGGTTTTCTATCCTGATGGTGATGGACAGCCAATATAAATCAGGGGATGTGAGCTCCTCCAAGAAGGCATCGTCATTTTTTTAATTCCTAGCACTTGACACAGCATTTGGCCATAATAGTAGACATTAAAGACAGGAAATGCATGACCACTATTCAAGTGAAAGTGATCTGTCTAGACAAAGAGCAGGGACAGAAGGAGAGAAATGATTATCAATTCAAGTAATGTTTTGGTGACTAAAAACAGTATTTGGCCCTGGCTGGTGTGGCTCAGTTGGAGTGTCATTTTGTGTTAAGGGTTCAATTCCCTGTCAGGGCACATGTCTGGGTTTTGAATTTGGTTCCCAATCAGGGCACATGCAAAAGGCAGCCAATCTATGTTTCTCTCTTGAATCGATGTTTCTCTCCCACTCTGTCTCCCTCCCTTCTCTCTAAAAATCAATAGGCATGTCTTTGAGTGAGGATGGGGAAAAAAAAAAAGTAATATTTGTTAGCTAACTAATAAGATAATATAAGTCAAAAATAAACCCTAAATTCCTTGCCCATGAAATGCTCCTCTTCTCTTACAACTTTTTGCAAATGAGAGCCAAGCTCCCGGGCCAGACTGCCTAAGTCCAAAACGCAGCGTGGAGCTGCCCCTGGGGAAAGTTGTCTGGGTGTTCCTGGCCTCAGATGCCCATCAGCTATGTTCTGTTTTCCAACATGTGGCAGCCAAAGCAGGACGAAATGAGTCCCACAGTGTCCCGTATGTATGAAGGAAGTAATTCACTCTTCTGAGTATATTACACACATACACCTAAAGTGTAAATCTCATGAAGAAACTTAAAAAAAAGCAGTCCTAAATTTTGCTTGTAGGTATATATCCTTTTTATGTATACACATGGATCTACAGAGGGACATTATACTTTACATAAAGCAGAGGACTCTTTGGTGTTGTTTTCTATGGTGGTAATTCATTTAAATTTGTAATTGGAAATGTTAGAATCACATTATTGCTGTTTCATTTGTTACAGGGTAAAGGAGCTGGAAGTACGAAGATTAATGCGCGCGAGAGGTGATGGTCCCTGGTTTCAATATCCAACCATTGATAAGGAGCTTATTGATTATTCTCCAAAAGCAGAACCTGACAACTAATTTTTTATGTTTAGTAAATAAAAAGTATATTCTCTCTATGGGAAAATAAAGTAATAAATATAGTCTGTATTTTTGCTCAGAGTGATGAATAAAATATCCTCTTCCATTGCTATATGTCTCAGTGTTGGTTCAGACTAAGGCTGTGTATGTGTGTGTGTGTGATTTTAATTTTTTTCAGCTTTGTGAGTTACAATTGACAAAACTTTTAAGATACCTAAGTGAACATTGTGATGATTTCATATATGTATACCTTGTGAGTGGCAGATTAAGGCTTTTGATTTGGGAGTTTCAGCTTCCTCTTTTAAGGTTTAAAATTAAAAGGCCCTGGCTCGTGTGGCTCAGTGGGTTGAGTGTTGGCCTATGAACCAAAGGGTTGCTTGTTCGATTCCCAGTCAGGGCATATGCTTGGACAGTAGGCCTGGTCTCCATTTGGGGGGTGTGCAAGAGGCAACAGATCCATGTATCTCTTGCACACCGATGTTTTGCTCTCTCTTTCTCCCTCCTTTCCCCTCTCTAAAAATAAATAAAGTAAGTTTTTTTTTTAGAAAACTTGGAGAAATAAGAATTTGTGGACTCCTTAAAGGTGTAACTTTGAAAGGTTAATGTTATACTTGTCTGATAAATGGAAGAGAAATCTGAGCACATTAAGTATCAGGAAGCATAGTATATGCACATGTCTATGTTGTAGACACTTGGATTTTTCAGGGGCAGCTCAGAGTTCTAAATTATAGAAATATTGAACCAACTATATAAAACATTAACACTTGAAATAAACATTTTCAGTGAACAAATCTCAAAGTTTGTTTTCATGGTTTTTAGCCATATATCATTCTTTTTAAATACACGTTTTTCTTAAATGCAACCTCTGAGATTCTTGAGTCCGTTGCAGACACTGGAGAAGTTATTCCAAAAGGTAAAATAATTACTGCAAAGGTTATGAAATGTGAATAAAACCTAAACTAATGGCGTCACTTACTAAGCATTTATTGTCTGCTGAACATTGTTCTAAATAACCACATTTTTTCACATTGTTTTCAAAATGACCTTATGAAGTCATTTTGTGACCTTTGTGTGTTTTACAGATGAGATACTCAAGACCAAAATAAACATTTACACTTCCAACTTCAAAATGACCTTTTAGCTTAAAAAATTTATTATTTTCAATGAATACCTTTTGAGTGCCCTCTTGCCCTAAGTGCCTTTTGGGGTGCTTGCTTTTTCTTATTTCCCAAGCAGAGGGCTGCTTCTCCCACCTACCTCTATGTTTGGTTCTGAGGATTCCCTATGCGACCTAATGACCATATCATAATTCTGCGAAAAGATTTGGGAAGAGGGCACGCTGTCCCTCAGTGTGTGCTTGCACAAACTGTTCACTCAGGTTTGTAGAAGAGGGGTAAGGAGAATGAAAGCAGATAGGTCATGTAAGCGATAATCATAAGCATCTGTATGTTTATATTCATTTCTTTTAGACTTCACGGGTTTTTTTGTTTTGTGTTTTTGGCATTAGTAGGTTTTACTCCCATTTTCTCCTTTCTACCTCCATCGATAATAAGAAAAATAGCATAAGAAATACAATCCCACCACGCGTAAAGAAATTTGAGAAATTTCCTTCAGTCTTTTACTTTTTGAACATAGCTGGGATCATATGTGTATACTGGAGTTTTGTCTGTTTGGTTTTGGTTTTGATTTGTGCTTCTTTAGAAAAATGTTAATAAAGCATGCATATAAAATACTGATTTTTATGCAAACTTTTTTTTCCGTTCAAATACTTAAGCTTGTTATATATCATTCACTATGATACACACTGGGAATAAAGTGGTCATCATCACAGTAGCATGTTTCCTCTAAAGAGTTTTATTTTTTAACACAAATGATAGAATTAAGTCAGAAATTGTATGCACAGGGTTTGATAGGTGAAGAACGGCAGTGTAGTAGCCTGTTAGATCTCAAATTAGCTTAAAGGTGCAATGACTAAGATCGCACCCATCAGTCATTGTGCAGTGACTGACATTTCATAACATCTCAAACATAGTGTATGACGTGGATTTAACTTTGTTTTGGGTTATCTTTAAGTTGTCTTTTCTTTTTCTGCAATTATAAAAGGCCGAGTATGGTGTTATACAAAAGCAGGGGCTTAGTCCTGGCCAGTGTGGCTCAGTGGATTGATTGCTGGCCTGCGAACCAAAGGGTTGGGTCGATAGTTCGATTCCCAGTCAGGGTACATGCATGGGTTGTGGGCCAGGTCCCAGTGAGGGGCGAGCGAGAGGCAATCATACATTGATATGTCTCTCCCTCTCTTACTCCCTCCCCCTCTGTCTAAAAATAAATAAATGAAATATTTTTTTAAAAAAGCAGGGGTCTGAATTGAGCAGACTTCAGACTAAATCCTGAGCTTGCTAATGACAATGATAATGACTGCCACCCATTTCGTACCTGCTGTGTGTGCCAGACACAAAAGTTCCTTCATTGTTTTGAACCCTGTCTCTCAAATGGGATTATGCCCTTCATCCCATGGCACTGTGTGAAGGTCACTTGGGCAATGTATAAAGTGCGTACGACACTGGTAAGTCGTAGGTGATAAATGAAGTCTGCTTTCTGTCAACTAAGATTGAAAAGGTCCAATTTTTTTTCAAGAAAATTGCCTATTTTGTACTATCTCTGCTTCAGGCTTATTGACTTCAAAGACTAATGGAGTTACAGGTAGACTATAGCCAATGGGCAATGTTTTTAAAACCACTTTGAAATCATGGAAACATCAAGTGTACCAAATCCTATAATGTGAGTTAACCATCCGGTTCTCATTGCAAACAAATACACTCCGCCGGGGAGCACAGGGAGTAGAGAGGTAAATTCCATGGGCTCAATCTCTCTCCTCACACCACTGCTTTACAAACTTCAGTCCTCAGTTACAACCATCTCTATTTTCGCCTTTACATATGACACATAATATTTTCTTTAAATGGACTTTTAAATGCAGATTTTAAAAAAGAAATGTGATTTTAAGACTATCAATAGAAAATCCAAGATGGAGGCACGGGTAAACATGGCTCGCTTCCTAGCACAACCACAGCAAAATTACAACTAAACTATATAACAACTGTAACTCAGAATTGTCAGAAAAATCAAGCTGTGTGGATGTCTGACAACTAAGAAAATAAATAAACCACATTCATCCAGGTGGGTGGGAGGGGCAGAGATGCGGAATGGGCAGGTCCCACCCCATGTGTGGTGGATATAAAACGAAGGGATATGTCAGGAAAAGAGGATCCCAGTTCCACACCAGCCCAACAAACCCAGGGTTTCAGTGCCAGGAACATAAATCCCCATAACATAACTGTGGTTGGGTCAGAGGAGAAAACTGGGGTTCTCAGGCTTCTGTCTTGGAAGGCCCTGCTCACAGACTTACAGAGACTCACTCCATCTGGGCTCCAGCACAGGGTCAGCAGCTTAAATGGCACCAGTGTCATATGGGGAGGAACAGAAGTGTCTGGCTAGCATCAAGGTGACAGATGGTGGACAGCTTCCTCCTGGATAGGAGGGCAGACAGCAGCCATTGATCCTTTTCTGAGACCTCCCCAACACAGATCAACAGTGTGGAGGCACCACAGGTGAGTCTCCATAAACATGGCTTATACAGTTAGCTCTGCCCTGACAATTATCTAAGGCTCTGCCCCATCCGAACTAGGGGCCCACTCAAGCTGATAGCAGTGGCTTTTCCCTATGAGTGACTAGACTAGGCACAGGCTTCAGACCTTCCTAAATCTGCTCAAACAACCAGGAGCTGAGCCCAGCCCATATGCCTCTTGCTGAGTGGCCCCAGGACCAGCCTAGTGGCATCCATCTGCAGATCACTTGACAGCTTATGCCAAGGGGCCCCAGACACAACGCAGGTGGAGGCTGACCCTGGCCTGCACCACCCAGGTAACACCAGAGCCTGTGCACCCAGCATTCAGTTATAGCCATGTTGGAGCACCACCACCCAACAACCTTGACAAGCCACAGAGGAAGGTGGTTGCTGGCCAGGGGTCACAGCCAGTCCTACCAGCTGCCTGGACTGGGCAAATCCCTCCCATTGACCTGCTGACAGCAATCAAGACTCAGCTACAAGAGGAGGGAGTACTCAGCCCACAGAGAGGGAACACCTCAAGTACACAGTTTGGGGGGTAGGGGAAGCTATGCCACAGGACTCTACAGGACACCTCCTGCATTAGGGCCACATTACCAAGACAGGAAGACAAAGCAGCTCTACCTAATGCATAGAAACAAACAGGGAGGTTGTCAGAATGAGGAGACAAAGAAACATGGCCCAAATGAAAGAACAGAACAAAGCTCCAGACAAAGAACTCAACAACATGGAGGTAAGCAATCTAGCAGCTGCCGAGTTCAAAATTCTGGTTATAAGGATGCTCAAGAAGCTCATGGGTACTTCAACAGCATAAAAATACCCAATCAGAAATGAAGTAAACACTGATTGAAATAAAGAACCATTTACAGGGAATCAATGGTGGAGTCAATGAAGCTGAGATCCAAACCAATGAGCTGGAACATAAGCAAGCAGAAGACATCCAATCAATACAGCAAGAAGTAAAAAGAATCCCCCCAAATTGAGGATAGGCTAAGGAGCCTCCAGGACATGTTCAAGTGTTCCAACATTCTCATGATAGGTGTGCCAGAAGGAAAAGAGAAAGAGCAAGAAGTTGGAAACCTATTTGAGAAAAGAACAAAAGAAAACCTCCTTAATTTGGCGAAGGAAATACACATAGAAGTCCAGGAAGCACAGAGAGTCCCAAACAAGATGGACACAAAGAGGACAACACCAAGGCACATCATACCTAAAATGCTAAAGATTAAAGAGAGAATCTTAAAAGCAGCAAGGAAAAAAGCAAATAATTACCTACAAAGGAGTGCCCAGAAGACTGTCAGCTGATTTCTCCAAAGAAACTTTGCAGGCAAGAAGGGACTGGCAAGAAGTATTCAAAGTGATGAAAAGCAGGGACCTACAGCTGAGATTACTCTATCCAGCAAAGCTATCATTTAGAATTCAAGGGCAGATAAAGTGCTTCTCAGACATGGTAAAGCTAAAGGAGTTCATCACCACCAAACCATTATTATATGAGACGTTAAAGGGACTTATTTAAGAGAAAGAAGAAGATCAAATCTATGAACATTAAAATGAGAATAAATACATAATTATCAACAGTTGAATCTAAAAAACAAAGCATAGAAGAAGAACAAAAACAGAATCATAGAATTGGAGAACATTGGGATGTTTGCCATTTGGGATGGGAGCCTGGGGAATGGGAGAAAAAGTGAAGAGATTAAGTGCAAATTGGTGGTTATAGAACAGGAGGATGTTAAGAGCATGTACAGGAAATGGAGTTGCCAAAGAATGTATATGCATGACCTCAGGCCATGAACAAAGGAGGGGGGATTGCTAGAGTGAGTGGCTGGTGGGGAGGGGGTGCTCGGTGGAGGATGACAAAGGGAGAAAAATTGGGACAACTGCAATAGCATAATCAATAAACTTTTTAAAAAGTAGAAAATCTGACCCTTGTCATAATTAAAAGGCAATCACAAATATAACTATGTATTATGTTCTGCCTAGATTCTGTTGCCTTCCTAAGGCTCTGAGCCTAATGCTGGCTCTCTCTTGTTAAAAAGGCAGAATTCTAATGGGAGATCAATGGTGTTAAAACAGATTAGTACCAAATGGATACTGTTCTTCATGTAATCAAATGGAGAATTGGAAAGACAGTAACTTGGTCATGGCATGATGAATTATATACTCCAGGTACCTGTTCACATTATGGGAAATTTTTGTGTATTTCATTATGGTGACAATACCTTTGATTTTAGAAAATATGGAAATAAACATCCTCTAAAGTATCAATTACAGTTTTTACTGACATGATTTACATTTTTGTTTCCTAAATTATATATTAATTGCTAAAGCATATCATTTAACATGGAACATAAGTTATTCAGCATTTCCCATCAGAATCCAACCACATTCCCATTAAATGTTTCTTTATGGAAAACATTTAAGCAGAGGTCGTCTAGAGTCATGATTTTGTTTCTATTTTTAACCTAATAACCACATATCCAGGGATTTATCTTAGGGAAAAAATTCACAGAAATAAAAAAGCAATACACATTAAACTCTTAAGCATAACATCATATCTAGTAATGAAAAAGCATAAGCAATATGTACTTAACAATAGGAGAATGTTCATTTTTAATACTATATCACCTGATGCACTATTATATAGCCATTAAAATAATTATAAAAATAATTATTGAGGGGAAACACCTATGTTAAGGTAAAGGTACAGAAGCTATTACAGAAATCCAAAATACATCACAAATGAGATGGAAATGTACTTTTCTAACTTTGTAAAACTCTCAGCTAGCATGGTGGCTCTCCATGAAATTCTCAGGACCCTCGGCTCCTTCTGTCTTGTTCTGCCGTTCTCTACATGCAGCTTCCAATGCGTGCTCCCAGATGCTTCATCTAGACCCTGCTACCATAACAAATCCCAGCCAATGAAAAGTGGAAAATAGAAAAGGGAGACATGCTCTTCCCCTCAAATCCATGTCACTTCTTTTTCCGTATCACCAGACAGGACTTAGTGACATGACCATACCCAGCTTCAAGAAGTGTCCAGCTAAAACTTTTGGAGAACAGATACTGAGGGAAAACTACCTGTCTCTGTCATTCGTTTACACTGTCAAGTGAAAGCATCAGGATACAAAAGTCACTGTACACTAAACAGTAATCATAAGTGGAGAAGTCAGGCAACACCTTGACCTGTATGGTGTTATGAAATTAACATCATACAAAAAAATTAACCTTATACATAAGAGATTTATGGATATATCGTGAGTAAAATACAACCTATGCAGTATGCCAACTAAAAATGTATAATCTAAGTCTAATTTAATCCAATGACAAGGAAGCATCAGACAAATAATGGTAAACATTTCATTAAAAAAAGCTGGACTGTATTTATTAAAAATGTGAATATCATAAAAGACAAGAAAGGTTGTGGCCATCTTCCAAGTAAAAAGAGGATGAAGAGACCTGCAACTAGATGCAATACCTGACAGCACACTGTACTGTGGCGGGGGGGGGGGGAGGATGTCAAAGGACATTATGAAGTATTATATCAGAATGCATGGAAGAAGTCAATCACTCCCTGTGGTTGTGTAAGGGAATAGCCCTGTTCTTAGGAAATAGACATATTTAAGGGTAGGAAATAGACATTTAGGGGTAAAGGTGGTGCAATAGTGCTGTCTGTGACTTACCCACAAATGGTTCAGAAAAAATATTTATACGTATATATGTGTGTATACTTATACACACACATATCTTTATATATATTGGGTTGGCCAAAAAGTTTATTTAGTTTTTTCCATATGATGGCTCTAGTGGCACTTAGTTGTCTTTAACTTCATTTGAAACAATTGTGTTACATTGTATTGTGACAGCTCTCATCAGCATGCATTTAAAAAAAGTTATCAAAATTGGTGAATTTTTGTGCAGCCATTTTGATATTGAAGATGGAAGAATGTATGCAACATTTTAGCATTTTATGCTTTATTATTTCAAGAAAGGCAAAAACACAACTGAAATAAAAAAAAAGATTTGGGCAGTATGTGGAGAAGGTGCTGTGACTGATCAAATGTGTCAAAAGTGGTTTGCAAAGTTTCTTGGTACTGTTAACACTTTGGCCAAATAATTCTTTGCTGTGGGGCTGCTTTATGCATTGGAAGGTGTTTAGCAGCACTCCTGTCCTCTACCCACTAGAAGCCAATAGTGGGAGACAGCCTACATACTCAAAATATCCAAATCAATGAAGTTATTGGTAAAAATGAAAAATGTGTCTTTTATTTTACAGAAAAAACTAAACATACTTTTGGCCAACCCAATATATATATAATACATATATATAATATATGTATTATATATATAACATATATGTGTGTACGTGTGTGTATAGGTACACATATATTCCTATATATATATGTTTATGTGTGTGTTATGGGCTCATTTGTGTAACTCCAAAATTTATATGTTTAAGTCCAAACCCAGGTACCTTAGAATGTGACTATATTTGGAGAGAAAGCCCTTAAAGTAATTGAACTGGCCTAGGGGAGGATTCTAATCCAATATGAGTGATCTTTTAACAAGAAGAGGTTAGTACACAGACACATACAGGGGAAGAACGTTGTGAAGACACAGGGAGAAAATGGCCATCCACAAGCTAAGAAAAGAGACCTCTGAAATAACTAACCCTACTGACACCTCAATCTTGGATTTCTAGACTCCAGAATTGTGAGAAAATACATTTCTATTGTTTAAGTTACCCAGTCTGTGTAATTTGTTATGGGAGCCCTACTAGACTATTACAGTATATATGTACATCTACATATGTGTGTATGTAAATTAAACACACACACATACAAGTTAATGAAGTAAAAGGTTTACAGATAATCTGATAAAAGAGTATGTGGGTGTTGAATTATTTTTATTTTGCAACTTAGAATTACTTTTAAATTTAAATTTTATATATAAAACAAGTGCATGTACACCATAATTGCAAACATGAACAAAATCTAAAAGTGAAACAAAAAAGATAAAATTATTGACTTAAGGTGGAGGAATTATCCCCCTCTTCAAATATCTAACTTCCTGTGGTGTTATTTTCTTGCATTTTACATGAATTTTTTAATAAATTAAAAGTAACTATCATTTATTGAGACCAATATGTAGCAAACACTGATTAAACACTTTGTATGTTATCCTATTTATTTCTTACAATAATGTTTCAGGGTAGATTTTACTATCTTCACTTAAATACAGAATGGAAGCTCAGAAAGGTTAAATAAAGTCAGCAGCCAAAGGTTACAGCTGATAAAAGTTATGCCAGACTTTCAAAGGGAACTGAAAACAAACAAACGTACACAGGTCTTGGGGAGGAGTGACAGGTCTTGGCCCCAGGTCACTAGGAAGTGACTACCTGGCGCATCTCTTCAAGTGCCCAAGTGCTTCCTCCTTTCCCGTGGATATGCATGATTTGTCTAACAACCCCCTACTTGGGGACATTAATATTGATTCTAATCCAAATCTTTCCGTGCATTCTTCATGTGTTCTTTAAGATAAACCCCTGGCAGGGAGATTTTGGCCAAAGAGTGTGCTTTCAGGCTTTGATACATGTTTCAAAGTTGCCCTCCTGATATGCTGTATCAATTCACACTCCCACAGGCATAGGAGGGTAACAATTTCCTCAAGCCCTGCAGTTTTAAAGGCTTCAAGTCTCTTGTCAGCCTGATGGTAGGATTTTGTGACAGTTTCTTTCGACAGCCCCAAGGGCTTGTGAAAAGTGTGATTTTCAACATATTATTTCACACTGGGCACAGACCTTATACCTGTGCTAAGCATTCCAGATCTTGGCAATTTGACTGTGTTTACTAAATTCAATTGCAGTAAAAGATGATTAATGCCAACAAAACAAATTTCTTCATAAAGTAGTCTTCTGTTCCCTGCAGGTATTTTAAAATTAGTCTTTCATTTCTTTGAACATGATAATCATAGTAATCTTGGATTCTGTGTTTGAGAATTCAAGTTTCTGAAATCTTGCAGATATGTTTTGTGTGTTGGTTGTTTCAGCTGTTCTCACTCATTGTGTATTGCTTTCTTATGTGCTTAATTATTTTTCTACTGTGAGTTTTTGATTTCCCTTGTGTTTGTTTCTGCAAAGTGCTGCCAGTTCAAGGGCATTTTAAAGATGAAATTAATCTCCACCAACACAGTCAGATTCCACTTGCATCCATTGATGATGGGGTAGGGTACTGAGGCAACATTTGAGCTAACCAATCCACAGACAAACACCGACAGCACCTTGGATTTCCTACAGCAAGCAAGAATGTCAAGCATTTGGGGGCTGTAGAAGCTGCCTTTGTCACACACCTGCTGGGCGTGTGACGAAAGTGGAAATACTCAACATGTTCAGCAATGTGGCTGTGCTGTACTCTACTCTGTCTCCAGTTTTAATCAGGGGCACATCCCTGAGGCTTTCGCTGGTGCCCCTGAATGGGCACGATGTCCAAGGCCAAAAGAAGGACATCTCCCCACGTCCAGGCCAGTGTTCTGGGTAGACTGCGTTTCTTCACACAGAGCTATGGCATCCGTGCAGGCAGTGGCTGGCACCTGCTTGGTGAGCAGCATGTCTCTAATCTCATTGGGTGCTCCTTGGAAATCATGCAGTCCACTCTACCCTGGGTGCTAGGCCACAGCTTGTCCAGAGCTGGGTTGTTTTCCAGATGCCTTTCCATGGCTGTGCATGTCGCGGTGTTCTTGCCCATCGGCACTAGTGCCTTACCCTACGCCTAGAGGGGAGAATGTGTCTGCTGCATTTGCTTGGAGACCACATTTTCTGCTCTCAGAGTATAGCATTTTTGATTATCTTCCCCAAACTGGATGATTTTTATGGAGAAGGTAGATTCCAGGCTTCTCTGTCTTCTCTGGTTAAATGTTAGCATACCAGCATTGACCTAAAGATGATATGAGATCTTAAGATGATGCCATGCTCACAAGAATGCCTGGGGAAAGGAAGTAGATTCTTTCTACAAGTGCCCCATTATAAATCTTGTGCTTCTGGAACCATATCATCATTATGACTTCAGAGAAAGGGGAGAATTAATGCTACCTTGAAGGTAAGGGAAGTTCTGACCAAACAAGCAGGAAAAGGGAAGACCTCAGATTCTTGAAAGGATGAAGGGAAGGAGAGATTAAGGAAGAGGGAGGCTAAGATAGAAAGAGACTAAGCAGAAGTATGTCTAGGGGCGGGAGAGGTGGGCGTGTAGTAGTAAAATGCACAGACAGGCACCGAAGAACTCAAGGGCACTGCACTAGTAGCCCACTGCCCTGGAGAAGGCACGGAGCCTCTTGGGAAGCCCACCTTTGGCCCAGAGCAGCATTTGTCCAATGTGAAGTAAGAGCAAACATCAATATCCCTGAGCTTGAGAGGTACAAAGGAAAATGTCCAAGAAATAAAGGAAGAATTGAATCTGAAGATTAAAAGGTCATATTATGTACAAGGAAATAATAGAACAATAGACACTAAGATATATCCTGGTTAAGTGATTGCATTTTAGGGCTTTAAAATGTAGGCAATAGGAAGAGATAGGTAATACGGTACAAACTTTCAGCTATAAGATGACTCTAATAGCATCTAACATAAAATGTGCTAACTATAGTTGATAACACAGTACTGCATTAAAAAATAAATAAAAATCAAAATAAGGATAGAGGAAGTTTCCACTTAGAAAAAACAGATTATGTATAAGGTAGAAAAATAAAGCTTGGTTCAGGTATCTCGTGTTCCCCCTTTTGGAAAATTATTTCTGACTAGCCATCCATTAATTCACCTTTTAATCTATAGACATATATAGGTGATGTATATCTGGAGTGAAGTTCACTTATTATTAATAATGATAATTTTGAGACTTCCAATTAAGATGGAGGAGTAAGTAAATGTGGCTTGCCTCCTCCCACAACGACAGCAAAATTACAACTAAAATATAGAAAAAACATCACTCAGAACCTTCAGAAAACCAAGCTGTATGAAAGTCTGACAACCAAGGAATTAACAGAACCACATTCATCCAGAGGGGTAGAGGGACGGAGTGGTGGAGACTTGGAGGCGTGGAACTGTCTAGTCCCAAACCCATGTGTAGTGTATATAAAATGGAGGGATCTCTCGGGAGTGAGGGATCCCACCCCCACACCAGACCAGCCAGACCAGGGTTCCAGTGCCAAAAAGATAAGTCCCCATAACTGCTGACTGTAAAAACCAATGGGGTTGGGTTGGTGGAAGAAACTGGGATTCTCAGGTCTCTTCTCTTAAAGGGCCTTGCACTGTACACAGACTTAGGGAGACTCCCTCCCTCTGGGCTCCAGCACTGGGGCAGCAGCTTGAAGGGCACCAGTGGTATACAGGGAGGAACTGAAGTGTCTGCATCTGGGTGAGAGCTGGGGGACAGCTTCCTCCTGGAGAGAACTGCAGACAGTAGCCATTGTACCTTTTCTGGGCCCTCCCCCCACATAGAGCCACAGTGTAGCAGCACCGTATCTGAGACTCGATCAACCTGACTCACATAGCCCTGACGATTATCTAAGGCTCTGCCCCATCCAAACTAGGGGCCCACTCAAGCTGATAGCAGTGGCTTTTCCCTATGAGTGACTAGACTAGGCACAGGCTTCAGACCTTCCTAAATCTGCTCAAACAACCAGGAGCTGAGCCCAGCCCACATACCTCTTGCTGAGTGGCCCCAGGACCAGCATAGTGGCATCCATCTGCAGATCACTTGACAGCTTATGCCAAGGGGCCCCAGACACAACGCAGGTGGAGGCTGACCCTGGCCTGCACCACCCAGGTAACACCAGAGCCTGTGCACCCAGCATTCAGTTATAGCCATGTTGGAGCACCACCACCCAACAACCTTGACAAGCCACAGAGGGAGGTGGTTGCTGGCCAGGGGTCACAGCCAGTCCTACCAGCTGCCTGGACTGGGCAAATCCCTCCTATTGACCTGCTATCAGCAATCAAGACTCAGCTACAAGGGGAGGGAGTACTCAGCCCACAGAGAGGGAACACCTCAAGTACACAGTTTGGGGGGGGTAGGGGAAGCTATGCCACAGGACTCTACAGGACACCTCCTGCATTAGGGCCACATTACCAAGACAGGAAGACAAAGCAGCTCTACCTAATGCATAGAAACAAACAGGGAGGTTGTCAGAATGAGGAGACAAAGAAACATGGCCCAAATGAAAGAACAGAACAAAGCTCCAGACAAAGAACTCAACAACATGGAGGTAAGCAATCTAGCAGCTGCCGAGTTCAAAATTCTGGTTATAAGGATGCTCAAGAAGCTCATGGGTACTTCAACAGCATAAAAATACCCAATCAGAAATGAAGTAAACACTGATTGAAATAAAGAACCATTTACAGGGAATCAATGGTGGAGTCAATGAAGCTGAGATCCAAACCAATGAGCTGGAACATAAGCAAGCAGAAGACATCCAATCAATACAGCAAGAAGTAAAAAGAATCCCCTCAAATTGAGGATAGGCTAAGGAGCCTCCAGGACATGTTCAAGTGTTCCAATATTCTCATGATAGGTGTGCCAGAAGGAAAAGAGAAAGAGCAAGAAGTTGGAAACCTATTTAAGAAAATAACAAAAGAAAACTTCCTTAATTTGGCGAAGGAAATACACATAGAAGTCCAGGAAGCACAGAGAGTCCCTAACAAGATGGACACAAAGAGGACAACACCAAGGCACATCATACCTAAAATGCTAAAGATTAAAGATAAAGAGAGAATCTTAAAAGCAGCAAGGAAAAAAGCAAATAATTACCTACAAAGGAGTGCCCAGAAGACTGTCAGCTGATTTCTCCAAAGAAACTTTGCAGGCAAGAAGGGACTGGCAAGAAGTATTCAAAGTGATGAAAAGCAAGGACCTACAGCTAAGATTCCTCTCTCCAGCAAAGCTATCATTTAGAATGGAAGAGCAGATAAAGTGCTTCCCAGACATGGTACAGCAAAAGGAGTTCATCACCACCAAACCGTTATTATATGAGATGTTAAAGGGACTTATTTAAGAAAAAGAAGATCAAATCTATGAACAATAAATAAACAAACAAGCAAAGAAGCAGGACAGAAACAGAACTGTAGATATGGAGAACATTGGGATGGTGGCCAGTGGGTAGGGATATCTGAGGGAAAGGGAGAAAAGTTGAGGGAATTAGGAAGTATAAATTTGTAGATGCAGAATAGACAGGAGGATGTTAAGAGCAGGGGCAGGAAGGAAATGGAGTTGCCAAAGAACTTATATGCATGACCCATGGATGTGAACAAAGCAGGGTGGGTTGCTGGAGGGCTTGGGGATCCTTGATAGAGGAGAAAAAGGGGGAGGATTGGGACATCTGTAATAGCATAATTGACAGAGAAGTAAATAAAATAATGCTAATTTTGAGTGAATGAATTTTGGATGATTTCCTTGTAATTTGTTTTGTTTCAATGTTCTTTTATTGTTTGTTAGGATTACTATGGTGGAGAAATTTCACACTCATTTTTATTTGAGGGAACTAATGTTCAGTTCACAGAACCATTTTTGTCTACATTCTTCAAAAACTCGAAGGAAGAGGATATCGCTTATTATCTGGGCAGTAACAGGAAAAGGAACAGAGTTGAGCAGGAGCCCAGACTGCCTGTAGCATGATTGCATATTTGGGTCTGTGCTACTCAGTCTGCTAGAGCAACAGACAGCCACAACATTGCTGTGTCTTCTAATAACAAACTGTTTCTTGGTTTTAAGGGCTAAAGGTTAGCTTTGGGTCTGCTGGGCTCTGCTGGTATCATGTGTCTTCTCCTTCCAAGAGTTGAGACAAGGAACAGCTTTTGATGACAACACTCTGCCCACAGCTAAGCATGAGAGGGGCAGGACGGGAATAGAACTTGGTCCCATATTGTCTTGTCTTGTGTCTCCACTTGTGTCACATACTTACCTTTTGCCCCGTTATCAAACTATAAGCTTCTTGAAGGCAGACACGAGGGCTCTGGGTTCCAAGTTCTTTTATCTTCTAGCGCGTTACCTTGGGCGTGGGTTTTTTTTTTTTTTTTTTGGCTTTGTGTGACCCTGAGTTCCTCATCTGTTAAATGGGGATAATAGGCCCTATGTTTAGGTTTGATGTGAGGAGTAAATGAGATAGTACCGGTGTTGCTTCTGGGACAGTAGAAGCTCAGTAAGTTTTCACTCTTGTCCTATTTTCCTGTCTTTTCCCTCCTCCTCTTCTTCCTTTTATTGTCCTATACCTTCTTTTTCTCTTATTATAATTGTTTCATAGGACAAATTTTTCTTGACAAGTATATGCCTATTCTAACTGTTCTTGCAAAGTACTCGATGGGGTTATCAGAGTCACTGGAAATACTACAGCACGATTTTTAATGATTGACACCGTGCATCTCTGTCAGAAGTTTCATTAGCACATCTCCCCTTCCTTATATACTTGAGGGCTTTCTCCTTAGTGTGGTCTCTTGTCATGCCATCATTTTAGGAGGGTTTAGGAGATATCTGAGTTTAAAAAAATAAAGGAGAGAATGGGATGAAAGGGAGGATAAGTGCATTTTACAGATAAAGAGATCGAAGTGTGAAGCAGCTGATACAACTGTCTGGGTGATAGAATGAGGAAGCGGGCTGGGTAGCTGCAGCTAGGGGAGTACACTGGCCTTTGGTCTCCTAAATCAACGTCCTGTCCATCTGTACTTAGGCGCACGCTCCCTCACAAAATGTGATCTCCAGTGGCTTCTGCCTGGAAACGGTTTGGTCATTTCTTGCTGCACGCATTCTTGCCATTTCTCCCCGCAGGCTCTCTCTGCCAGCAGCCACCGCCTGCGACCTATGACCCTGTTGCCGCCAGCCCTGTCTTCCTCAAAGGTTGCGCTCCTGTGTGTCGCTTTCCTGCTCGTCATCACATTCTTTTCGGGGATGAACTTTCTGGATTCCTGATCCTTGCCAAACCAGTCTGTCCTTTACATCTGTTCTGTGCGTTCTCCCAGTAGGCTAGCCGTTATCTGTATCATGTGGTTGATGATTAATCCTGTGTATACTGTTTGTGGAATATCGCATCTTACATAGGCAAAGGGAAAATGTACGGATGCACACATTTATCAGATATATTTTGGGCATGTATGATGTGGCAGGCATGAGGTGTTGGGAGATGGGAGTTAAGAAAATTTTGATTTGTAGAAGAAAGAAAATTTTGATTTGAAGAAGAAAGAAAATTTTGATTTGAAGAAGAAAGAAAATTTTGATTTGAAGAAGAAAGAAAATTTTGATTTGTAGAAGAAAGTATAGTTCTTCAACAGAAAAGAAGTAGAAAGGTAATTCAAGTTACATTAGTTTCCTATGGCTGCTATAACAAATTTTTACAAACATGGTGGCTCAAAATGACAGAAATTTATTCTTTTAAAACTCTGGATGCCAAGGACAAAGTCAGTATCATGGGGTTGCCAGGGCTGTGTTCCCTTCAGACTCATCTTGAGACCCTTAATTTAATCAAATATGCTCTTTTTCTTTGTGCCATATAATATTCATAGGTTCCAGGGATTAGGATATGAATATCTTTGGAGGGTATTATTCAGCCTACTATACAAATCATGGAATCATAAGTACTTTTAAGAAAATTTCACATAAGAATATTAAAAAGAGTACTTAATTACTTAGTACTAAGAATTTTTGTCTATATTTTATAATCGTTGTGTTATTTAGAATCATATTGACCTATTTGTAACAGAACATTCCCCACTGACTACAACTTTTGGAAAGGTGACTTAAATAATAGAACTTTATTTTTCTTTTATGAAGACCATCCAGAAGCAGGCAGGCCAGGGCTGACTTTCAAAGGTGATTTACTAATCGTTCCAACCAGCTCTGAATGCTGCTGACATGAGTTGCCCAGGAAGTGGGCTTTCTGATTTATTTGAGGCCGGGAGGAGTCCCTGGTGGACACACCTTGGGTGGTAACATTTCACTTCCAGAAGCAAAGCTAGCATGGTTATGATGTGAGGCAGCAGGGCCAGCGTGATTCACAGATACCTCTGGCTACAGTTTATCATGGAGTCCTCAGGACTGTAAGCAATGCACATTACACTAAGATACCATACCCTGCCCTCCCCAGCTCCAAGTTCAGCGAGCAGAGGAGTGAATCAAGCTACCCCGCTAGATAGTCACAGTTAGAGATGGGAGTTACTTGGTAGTCTCAGAGCTCCTTGATTGGAGTGGAATCTTGATTAGGAAAGATGCTACAGTATTATTAAGTACGGACACTGTGAACCTTCCTCCTGGCCTTCCCTGCAGCCACTGCCTAAGTAACTGTGCCCTGGAGAATGGGAAATGGTGCAACTTTTTAGACACTATAGAAACTGGCTCTGATCAAACCTATGGTGTGTTGGAATGCCACTCCTGTCTATTGCAGTGGAGGCTTATTGGGAGATGACATATGGGCTTCTGACCCTTGTTCACCTCATGGTAGGCCCAGGGAGACCCCAAGTTCATCCTGTGGATAGTACTCCAGTTCCTGAAAGTGTTATTGGAATACATAACCTTAGCAAACTGTAGAATCACCACATTGGCTCCTTGATCTGTGGTAGGAAGGACCGAGAGCATGTCGCTGGTGTCCCTCTCGCTAACTAAAGTGAACGCATGAAACCGGGCTGCACGGGGACTGGGACTGCCATCCCTTGTGCCAGTGTCGCAGACCAAGAGGACGCGGGCTTGGCGGTTCCTATCATACTTTCATTCTTTTTCCCATCGTTCCTCCTGCTGGAATGGAGCGTGATGGTGGACTGTGATAAAGTTAACAAGGTGGTGATCTCGATTTGGTTGATGTTCTAGAGATGATCTCCTTAATAAAGCAAATTAATGCATCTCCCAGCGTTTGGTTTGCAGCCACTGATGCGGTGAAAACATTTTCTTCATTCAGATAAACAGGTTTGCTATCAGCTGGAGGATAATGGCCCAAGTCTAAGGTCATGTCAGTTCTCTGATTCTGGATCAGAACACATAGACTGTAGGGGTCTTGACCAGCAGTTGGCAAACATTTTCTGTCAAGGGCGAGACAGTAAGCATCTTGGGCTTTAGCCCAGATGGCGTCTGTTGCAACTACTCCACTTTGCTGTTGTAGTGTGAAAGCAGCCGGAGACAGTATGCAAATAGATGAGTGTGGCTGGGTTCCAACAACACTGTGTTTACCAAAGCAGGCTGTGGGCTGGATCTGGTCTGTGAGCCGCAGTTTTCCAACTCCTGATCTTGACCATCAATACCTGTAAGACGTGCTCGGCCTTATGGTGGTGACAATGTGCAGACTGGACCTGGGAAGTAGGAAGGGGCAGAAGGCGGGTGATGGAGTTTGAAGAAGCACAGGGACTTGTTATTCCAGTGAAATTCCGGGGCAAAGTTCAGTAATGGAGAAAAGTAAAGGTCAAATTTTTCATCTTGACTTCCCTATCCTTAAGAATGAGGCACAGTTCTTTGGATTGTGGAGCCAATATGTATCATATTTAGCTAACTTGCTTTGCCCATTTCCTAGGAAAGCTGAAAAGCAGCTCATGGCCCCATGGTTAGTTTTGAAAATAAACCCGTGTTAACTTCAGGCTTTTCTGCATGTGAGCAGAGGACGTGGCTTCCTGCGTGTGCATGAAGTATTGGTGGGCCCGAGTGGGGGTTGTCAGACTGCCTCCCGACCTACCTCTGCAAGTAACCTATGAGTCAGGCTCCTGGAAGGACTGTGGTGAGCGTTACACATCAGGAAACCCAGAAGGGTGAACAGGGATCTCAGATTTCCCCCTAAGCTGAATAACAGCTTACCTCATCTTGATGTTAAGAGCTGTTCGAGGGGTTTGCTCATTCCAATGTGAACCTACCTTCTGGTTTAGCAGATCATCTATAAACCTAACAGTAGAAACCTGCTCACTTTTAATGTTTAAAAGTATGTTTATTGATTTTAGAGAGAGAGAGAGAAAGAGAGAAACGTCAATGAGAGAAACATCGACCAGTTGCCTCTCATATACATCCTGACAGGGAACAGAATCCCGCACCTTTTGGTTTGGGGGACAAGGCTCCAACTGATGGAGCCACACTGGCCAGGGCAGAAACCTGCTTCCTTTGAAAGGGGTGGTGAGTGGGACAAGTGAGTAAGAAAGAGGGTAAGGGAAAGAAAAACTGATGTAATCAGTGGTAGTGTAAAAGTTAACACTTCCCCTTACAAAAAGAAATGGATACTCAATGCAAAAGATTTAGATAACTCAGAAAAGCACAAAGAAAAAAACACAATATTTTCCCACCCAGACACAACCACAGTAACATACGGCCTATTGCAATCTAATCTTTTTTCTACTATGACTGTGTGTGTGTGTGTGTATTTAACAGTATAATACATATGCTCACTTATAACCTGCACTTGAAGTCTGCAGTATAGTGATTTTTCCACATCAATAAATATTCTTATACAACATGACTTTGAATGATTACATACAATCTCCTTAAGCAGAAAATGCCTTAAATGTCTTCACTAGTGACTATTGTTTTACATTTAATAATCAGTGTCTCTCGCAGAGGCTATCTTCCAGTATAGAAAATTTTATGATTTTTATGACTACATCTCCACAAGCTGTCACCATATATGGCTTTCCCAGATCACTGTGCATTTTTGGAGTACATCTGAGGTCAAGAGCTATTCCATTAATTGAAATAATTAAGGTATCTCTGTTCTTGGTAGATTTTCCCAATTCTCCTTTTTATGACATTAGTCATAGTAACTAAAATTCATGTCATGTTTTGATGTAACCCCTGTCAGTTCTGGGAACCCCATTTGTGCAGCAATAATTTTTACCTAAAAGGCACAAAGCCGACTACAAAACATATCTATTACTATGTCACAAATGTGAGTGATTCATTTGGAAGGCACTTACTGAGTACCTAAAACAAACAGAGCAGGACCTTCCTGGGCGAGCAATATTCCATAGACATGGAGCTTCCACAACGAGCAAGGACACTAGAAAAATATAACTTTTTTTCAAAGGGTTTGCTTTCTATATAGAGGGACAAAACATGGAACCAAGATTAATGAAGTAACAGTATAAAAGATGTCATAAGGCAGTGTTGGATGATGGGTACAGGCAATAGGGGCTGTCATTTAAAAACTATCAGGCCCTCAGGGTTGGAGCAGTCAGAAAAGGCTCCATGAACAAAACACTAACCCTTCAGAGGAGGGAAGTCAGAGGGGAGAGCTGTAAGCTAAAGCTAGGAGACATACACTTAGCCTTGGGGAACAGTGTAGGGAGCTCCCTAGAAGTGTAGGAGAGGGAATTAAGTCTGAAACAATTGCTAGAGGGGAGAGGTCCTTGAATGTTAGGCTAGTGAGTTCAAGTTCAGACTCCACCCCCCACCCCATCACAGGAGGGGGCTTTTTAGCAGTAAAGTGACATGGTGGCCTGAACACCTTGGTGTGACAAAAGTCAGTTCTTAGTCTTAGGTCCTCTGAAATCTCTTTGGTTAGACTTTTAATTTATGCTGGAAGTTAAATTGTTTGAGCAGCATCATTATTCTCGTTTTTGATGAAGATCCACATGCAGAAACCAGCCCTATAGTATGAATCCAGTTATAAATTCATATGTAGAATTTGTAAAATTAACTTAAATAGTTCTAGTAGTTGAACTAGAATTTTTTTCTCCTGAAAAGACATGATTAAGACATTGTCTGAGTTCCGTGAAGTTTCTCTTATTAACCTTTTTGTCTCGATACATTTTTATATTATGAAAGAAATGTAACATTCTTGAAGAGATTTTGAAAGCAGAAAAAACCCTGTAATCAAATTGAAATACAACTATTTAAATTTTACATCTTTCCAGTCTGGTCAAATGCATTTATTTTTACCCAGTTACAATAATGCTGTATGAGCATCGTAAATATGTTAAGCTATGATACTCTGATGTATTAAAGCAATCATTTCAAAGATTTGTTGAAACATCTTTGAATACATAGACACAATTTAATCATTTCTCTATGTTTAGATTGTTTCCATTTTTCCCATTTTGATTAGAACCTTCACTGTAGAGTGTCATTGGCATTCTGGTGTGCAGAGATGAGAACTCAGGTGAGATAAGATCTCTTGGGTCCTTGGGAGGCTGTGTGTGTGTGTGTGTATGTATGTATATGCGCAGCATTAAAAATGTTTACCACAATTACAAACAACCGGAAGGACGTGCTGAGTGCCTACTGCATATTCCCTGCTTTCATGCATTGATTTGCACTTGGCTTTTTTCATCTAGTAATATGACTTGGAGATTGTTCCACATCAGCACCTACAGCGCTCTTCTTTCTTTTCAATGGTACTGTATTTTATCCATTTCCTATGGATAGATCTTTCGGCTGTTCTGGATATCTGTACTATAAACAATGCTCCAACAATTATCCTCACACAACGTGGATGAATCTGTAGCATAAATGTCTAGACGAGGAATTGCTGGGAAAAACAGTACAGAATATGCATATAAAATTATGACTGGTGTTGTTAATTTCCTTCCAAAGTGGTTTACCATTTTTATTCCCTCCAGCAATGTTTGTGATGGTCTATTTCCCAAACCCAGGCCAACTCAATGTATCTATCAGTCTGATGGGTAAAAAATGGTGTCTCAATTTAATTTGCATTGAATCTAAACATTTTTAACATTTTAAATTTGGGATGCTTTTGAATCAAGTTTTTCTCTGTAATTGGACAAGCAAGCTTCATCTGTGGATCTGAAACAGACACAGCTACTACCAGAGGGTGTAAGCTGGTGAGAAAAAATAAGAAGCAAAAACTCCTGGCCAATGGTGGGGATAGGAACAGTGTGTAATTTCTTTCTGCATGTCTTTTTTCCTTCTCCATTTCCATCAGGTAGCAGTAGTAGGAAGCTGTGAGTTAAGTGGATGTGTCAGTGTGCTTGAGCCTTGCTGGAAGGCATGGAAATTTAGAAGAGCAAGGCCAGAGAGGGCTTGCCGGTCCACTTCTCCTCAAATTTCAGGTACCCCTCCTCCCTAGAAGAGCCAGCATATCTGCAGAATCAGGGAGAATAACAAAGAAATAATGGAGGGAAAAAAGAATTTAAGGACAATTTGATGTGGGAGAGGCGTTTTGATTCACTATTTCTTGCTATTTCTGTGTTTCATGAACTGGCAGGAATCACAGGGTATTACGTTCAGTGTAGTAAGGGAACCTCAATGGAACGGAACCCGTGTTTTAAGAGGGTTTTTTTTTTTTTTTTTAAGAAAATGGAGTATGCTGTGAGGCATGCTCTATTCGCAACCCCCCACCCTATTCATTATTTATTTTAGGGGACTGGGCGTGCATGACAGGAATACATATGCCCAACACGTAAGATCCCCAAATCAGGCAGGGAGACTTGTATCAAGCAGAAGACGGTACAAATACATGGAAAAATATAATGCCCTTCCTCCCGCCCAGTAAATTCTTGACTCCCCCCATATGTACGAAAAACTGTATTATTGCAAAAATACAGTTTATCTTCACTGGATCCTATTCTCTTTTGATGAGCTTTAGATGTTAAGTGAGGAACAAACGTGAGTGCGGTTAACATCAAAGTGCACAGAGCAAATTTAGATTTGGGCCCGACGTTAGGGTCCAGATATGCACGCCGAGTCCCACCCCTACCCAATCAGGGGAAGTCCCCGCTCTGTCTTCAGTTATTTTAAAAGCAAGCGGTTTTTAAAGCCCCGTTCTGCTCTTTGTGCTGGTGCCTCGGAGTCACTCCCTCGCAACCTAACGATTTAGGGTAAAAAAACTCCGTGGTGGTGCCCCACCGCAGGCCGCCCGCGTGGGCAAGAAGCGTCCCTCGCCCGCACAGGGATCCCAAGCCGACGCCCCCGGGGCTCGCCCCCCGCCCCCCGCCGCCGAGCCCGGCCCGGCCCAGGGCCCCTCTCCAGCGCCCCCACCCCGTCGCGCTGCGGCTGGCCCTCCCCAGAGCCCCGCCTGACGCTGCAGCTGGGCCCGCGATTCGCCATTGGATTAAAAATAGCTGCGTCCCCCACCCCCCGCCCCGCCCGCCGGCCCCAGGCCCCCGGTGCCCGCGCCCGCCCCGCGGCCCGCTCTCCCTGCCCGCCCCGGCTCCGCTCGCGTCGCCCGCGCAGCCCGCCGCCGCCGCCGCCGCGGGCAGACCCAGCACGCCGGCTCGGCTCGGCTCGGCTCCGGTGAGCGCCGCGGCCATGCAGCGCCGGGGCGCCCTGTTCGGCGTGCCGGGCGGCAGCGGCAGCAGGAAGATGGCTGCAGGGGACATCGGCGAGCTGCTGGTGCCCCACATGCCCACGATCCGCGTGCCCAGGTCCGGGGACAGGGTGTACAAGAACGAATGCGCCTTCTCCTACGACTCGCCGGTAAGCGGGGCTCGGCGGCGCCCCCGGCGCCTCGGGGGAGGGTCCGGGTGCGGCGGCCTGGGGCGGCTGCGAGCCGCGGAACTCGGCGGCACGTGAAGCGGGAGGAGAAGATGCGCAGTGGCAGCCGGGGACCTCCTCCGCCGGGCGGCGGAGTTGGCTCAGGGCTACTGCAGTTCGGCGAACGCTCGACGAGTGCCTGCTGGGTACTCGGCGCTGCCTGCAGCCCAAGATTGGGTCGCCAGGGGGTTGGCTCCGCCAGCTTCCTAGCCTGACAGGGCCTCCGCTACCTCCCGCCTGCCTAGAGCTCCGCCGCCTCGGAAAGACCGAGTGGAAGAGTTCCCCGGTCGGCACTGCGTGCTGCAGAGGGTTCGCGTCCTCCCTGGGGCGTGAGCGGAGGGCGCGTAGGTGGACGGGATTGTTCCCCGCCGACACCCACGGCCCTTCTCTTGGACCATTGGCTTTGCCCAAGGATTCCCACTCCAGGACAACCTTAATTTCCTCTCTGAGCTTTGCTTCCTTCACTTCCCATTTCTCCTCACTTCTTTTCTTTCCGTAAGAATGTCAGAAGAAACCTTCTGGTACGTCTACTCGGACAACAGAAATGGGAGTCTCCTGGATTATTATGGTTTCCTTAAACATGTTCCCTTACCCCATTTAAGTGAGTCACTTGGACTGAAATGCACTAGTATAAATTATTGAAAGTTCAATCTCGAGTAGTGACCTCAGAGACCGGAGGGGGAAGTTAAGACTGATCCCTGACTTCCACCCAGGGCGTCCATGGTGGTTTTCACCAGGTTGTATGTGTATGTATGAGAAGGAAAAGGAGGATGAATGTCCCTTTCAGGAGTCAAAATGGGCTTCAAAGTGACTCAGCTGTCTGGCTTTTATCATGTCTTTCTGAGGACCAGGTTATTTTTATCCACCCACTTTAGGTCTCATGTGTCACCCGCAGATCTCAGTACAACCGCGAGGTGCATGGATTGGAGGGGCTGAGGCAGGGTTCACAGTCGTCTGACATATTTTATTCGTATCATGCCGAGTACTGTTGGAGGAAAAAACCCAACCCAATGAGTGGTAAATTTTCCAAAGTAATCTTTTTTTCTCTCGTGGGTTATTTGGCTACTTCAAAGCGTGTTGTTTGGCATTCACCAGAGCACCAAAATTAGTGCCCTCCCGGTGACATTTAGTGTTTGTTGTATGCTAATTCCAGATCATTTGGGGGATAAAAACCTCATTTATTTGTTCATTACATATTTTTTCTTTAAAAAAGTCTATGTAGAGTGGAATGAAATGGTTGTATTTAGTTAGAATATTGTGATCACACTATTTAAAATGACTGTCACCAGTGGCATTAAATTCTGTTATCCAGAAAGTATTTCACAGTGCCATTTTCTGATTTTTGGGTCCAGTGTTGGCCAGGTTCCTGCTAATAGCTCCTAAGGGTGCAGAGGGATGATTGTCCTCACTTAAACAACAAACAGATTGTGAACGCCGGGAAGGAAAAAGTGGCCTAGTACAGTGGAGAGCACAGTATGTCAAGTGTGTAAAGCTACTTTTTCTGTGTTAGGTCTGGGTTGACCTTCAAATATATTTTTAAAAAATTTTTTATCAGAAACCTTTACCTCATTATATACTGTATAGCAGGTGTGAAAAAGTTGACAGTTTTAGTTCACCTGTACAGATAGTTATTGGGAGTTTCTTGTGTGACAAACACTATTCTAGCAGCATCCTGTCCAGTGTAAAATGATGATTTCATTCATGTCATAGTAGTTCCTTGGGGGAAGACTGGGCTTGTTTACAAGGTTGATGAATCAGTATATTTCATTATCTGTTTCGGGGAAGAAGAGAAGGAAGGTTTTATAGTAAGTTTTACTAAAGCATAGTGCGTAATAATATGAGATCTTTCTGTATGGTACTTAACACTTCATCATGAATCCAAAAAGATTTCTTGTGCACCTACCACGTGCCAACTCACATGGGCATGGCCGAAAGAACCACACAGAACAAAATTCATCGGTTCCATACATGCTGGAAACTTTAATCCATAATGACCATAGGACTGTTGTAGAGAAAAGGCCAAAACCGTCTGAGTGACAAAAATAGTCATCCTAGCTTTGGATACTTTTGAAAAAGGTCATAGATGAAGACAGATAGAAATAAAGGAGACTGACATTTTAAGCAAGGTCAATCACATGTGTGAACACATAAAGTGTGAATGTTATTTTCTTACGTGCTTGGAATGTATTGGAAGGAAGATTGCTTTAATAAGAAATGAGTCAGAGCCAGGTAGAGAGTAGAAGATGGGGTCCCTGAATACCTGGAACAGGATCTTGATTTTGTATACCTGTGGACAGTTCTGGAAAGCTACTGAAAGTCATGCGATTTGAAGTGGTGTTAGAGCAAGACCGAACTGATCGGTTTTTATCATGTGTCTCTCATAGGCATGTTGTGAGCACCTTTGTGGGTGTGAGCAGTGAGTGGGGTGGCAGGATACTCATTTCAGTGTTCCTGTCCTTCCTTCCTTCTCACTTTCTAGGGCTTAGCACTTAGCAGGGACACTTAGTAACATTTCTTCTGGGATAAGTGAAAATTTGTTTTTTCACCTGCCAATTTGGTTTCACCCCAGGCCCAGTTTGCCACCCTCATCTGTAGATTCTCCTCTCCAGGACTTGGTTCATCTCGCAAGGTCTGTAATGTGACCTTCCCGGAGAGTGGGGGCTGTGCATCGTTGTGTCCTCAGCAGCCTGCCCAGCGTCTGGTACATATGACAGGAACTCAATGCATGTCTAGGAAATGTATGAATTACATGAGGTTTCAGGTTTGGAAATTGGTGAGGACACAACATACGGGAAAGTTTGGGAAAGGAATCATGTGGGATCATGGAGAATGTGGTGACTTCATTGATTGTGGGGGGGGGGATATGAAAGAGAGAGCCAGATAGGCAGAATCCTCGCTCTGTCACCCAGCTATGTAACTTCTATGTGCCTCAGTTTCCCCATCTGTAAAATGGGGCTAATAATAGAACCTACTTCACGGAGTTGTTTTGTAGATTGAATAAATTAATATGCTAAGTGTGCCTGGCCAGCTGATACTCATGTAGCAAGAAAAGAAAGGGATGGAGTCAATCATGATTGTAAGCCTGAGGGTTTGGCTGTCAGGGCTTATGTGGAAAGCTTGGTGTGGTTTAGTGAGGAAATTGGTTCGCACCTCTGCTCACAAGTCTTCAAGGACCACCATGCAAAATCTGTTCCCATCCCCTGGTGTTGTCTAGCCCTCATCCATCGCAGTACACTGTCTCATTTCCCCTCAGTTTCCAGGTTGCCAGCTCCAGGTGGCCTAGTCAGTGGGTCCTTAGCGTGTGAGAGTCATTTCCTTTTTCAGGACCACCTTCCTTTTCTTGATCCTCTCTCAGGGGTCTACCTTATCTTTCCCTTTCTGCTTCAGATTTTGTCCTTTCCTCTGAAGCCTCCACTGTTACTTTGTGGCTGCGTCATACAGGATAGCAGTTAGTTATAGTCTGTCTTCCATGATTTGCCATTATTTTCTTTTCTTTTACCCATTTAACTGGTAGTTTTAAACATCGACTGTGTGTGAAGCCTCATACTTGGCATTCGGTACGGGAGGAGCTGGGCCACTGTTGTGCCTGTACGCCTCTCCCCGCTGTCTGGGGTGGAGAGCTCATCTTATGCCTTGTCCTCGCTGGAGTCAACTGAAAGATGGAGACCAGGGCTGAGGCCCGGGCAGTTTATTTTGGAAAGGTATCCCAGGGGACAGAAGTGGAAGACGTCCAAGGGAATAGTGACAAAGGGGAGGAAGGAAAGCCCTCACTCTCCCAGGGTGGTATTTGTGCTGGAGAGGCTGAGAATCCCTGCTGCCAGCAGCAGCTGAGATGCCAGCAGCAGCTGAGACGGGAGCGATCCTGGATCCTGGCGAGGGGAGGCTAGGTCGTCAGGGCCCACCTGCTGGGGCAAACAGCTCTCCACACCAAAAGGTGGCCTGAGAGGGCGTGAGACCAGCACAGTCAGTGCTCCCACACCTCTTCTTTCCTCCCAGTGTCAATCAGCACTATTTTTGTAAAAAGGAGTCCCCCCACCCCTGCATTCTCCAAAGCTCAGGTCTCTTGGTGATGTTGAGATGTCACTCACTGTTGGTTCTCTGCTTTCCTGGGGGTCTTTGCCAAACTCAGCTGGATGGCGGGGGGGGGGGGCCCTCATGGGAGTGGCTGGTGTAGCTAACCATTGGGAAAGGCGTTGAGGTCCTTTACTTGTAGGAAAACTTCTTATTAGGGGCTTAGTAAATCCTTCTGTGATATTGTGATTTATAATAAGGAATGGATACTTGGTCTTTGTTCCCAGCACAGAACTCCCAAAACTCTTGGAATTTCCTAAATGAGAAGGGCTACAAAGGTGTTGTTTGTTATTTATAACACGCTCCTTTTTACCACACCCTATAACCACTTTTCTGTTTTCTGTCCCTATTCCAGGTCCCCCGTGTAAGTGAGGTCACACAGTGTTTGTCCTTTTGTGTCTGGCTTATTTCACTCAGTGTATCCTCAAGGTGCATCCATGCTGTAGTGTGTATCAGAACTTCCTTCCTTTTTAAGCTCGAATGCTGTTCCAGTGCAGGTGTGCACTGCACTTTGTCTACGCGTTCCTCTGTTGATGGACTTCTGGGCTGTCTCCTCCTTTTGGCTGTCCTGTGTGGAGCTGCTGTGATTGTTGGTGTGTATGTGTCTGAGTCCCGGTGCAGTCTGCTTTCGGCTGTTGTGTTACCGTACGTCACGCAGTGCGACTTGCCATCCCAGTGCTTACTTGGAAGGGGAAATCATTTAATTTAGGATCTATGGGGAAACATTGTGATCCTGATGGATAAACAGGAACTGATATAAAATAGTAAAGTAAAATTTAGGAAGTACAGATTTTTTCTTTGAAGATGTAAACCTAAACTAAGTCTAATTAGTTTCACATAGCCAAAGCTCCCTGCCTGAAGCCGCTGGCTAAAAGGTAGTTTTACGGCAGTGCCCCTCAAACTCTTTGTCCCCTTACAAGTATTTTTGAAGACCCCAAAGCGCTGTTATGTGGTTTCTGTCTACTGATAGTTACCATCTTAGAAATTAAGGCAGAAAAATTGAAAACAGCTTCCATTCCATTAACTCTGCAAGTGGTGATGTCATCAGGTGTCTCGAAGATTGAAAAATGCCACTGTGTGCTCGTGAGAGAACAGGCGTGGGAAGGGCGAATGAGTGTGTGTTGTGAAAGCAGGTTGGCATTGCAGATTACTTGAACGGCCTTAGGGGGCATCACAGGGTGCCCAGGTCATACTTTGGAAACTGAAGTTCTAGAGTTTATGCAGAAAAGTGCAGCTGGCCCCTCTAGTGCCAAACCCACTCGCACTGTGGCTTCTATGGGTTCACTTTTTCACATTTGTGGTGGTTGAATAATTAATTGGTCATGAACCTTAGCTCAACCAGAAATATCATGTGTCTCGTACATTCTTGTAATGAAGCGAATTAAAATGTAGAATATGCGACTCCTTTCGAAAAGATTTGCAGCTACTTGGACAGGAATTGTCAGCTCTTTCAGAGGTGAGAAGTCTTTATTCTCTTTGCTGTGAGCTTCACTGGAGTGTGATCTGGCCGGGCCTTTTCTTTGGGGAACCTTAACATTGAGCATCATGATTTTTCCCCTTTGACCACTGGTTAGGAGACTTCTGTCAGCTGTTGCTTGCAAAGCCTGAAAGCCTGCCTGCCAGTACCCAGGGAGCCGAGTGGGAGAGGAGGACGAGGCGGCCTCCGCACCCGCATATTGGTACTGGCTGGGTATTGTCCTCTGGTTCTCCACCCTGTCCCTGTTCTGCCCTTTCGGCTGGGAACCTGGACCCTTTTGATGTCAGGCTGCTGGTTGTGAACCTGCCAGTGAGAGAGTCGGAGGCAAAGAGAAGAAGCCACGATGGCTAATGCAGCTGTGGCACGTGGCAGACGGGATTTTCCTAGTTCTTGTGGGACCTCAAAGCCGCCTCGGTCGAGGGGAGGCTGGGATCACTTGTGCATTTTTTTGTGAGGCTTGTGGACCTCAAGTTCCTGAACATGAGTGGTGGTTTCTCTGACCTTGGCTCTCACAGCTCTTCCCATGATTTTATATGTCTCTAAGCCCTGGTACTAAATCCCTTCCTGCCTGAAATACCCAGGATAGTTTGTATTTTCGGACTAACGCTGGACTGATACACATATGTTACCCTTCCATCTCCAAGTCCCTGTGTACTCGGGAAGGAACCCCTATCCTTAACTGAGCCTAGTGTCCCATGGACCTGTCCTTTGTTTTCATCTGTGTTGGAACAAATCGCTAGCAGTTTGCTGGTCAGGGAGGGATGCTTGGAGTGTGGAAGGGCTCTGGGGCTCTGACTGCTATCTGGACAGATTTCTGACCCTTGTTTTGGTCCCTGTTGTACCCCAACTTCCAGAGTTACCTGGGGCTGTCAGCTGTGGAGTCTTTTGGGAATTCTGGAGTGTCAGTCAGAGTTTGTCTTGGCTTTCCCTGCTACAGACTTAGCATTCAGCTTTGTCAGCTTGTCTTAGTCTTTTTAGCACTTACCCATCTGCCATCCAGGTTCCAGATTTTGTTGCTATGGTTTATGTTTTCTCCAAAAATCCCTTTACTGTTCTTTTATTTGGGCTTCAGAAAGGAGTGAAATTGATGTGTGTGTGTAGTCTGCCCTGGGCTCCCTGGAGTCTTCCTTTTCCAAACTAGTAATCAAGAAGTTGCTAGCTGTCTCTTTTTGGCACTTGTTAATTACCTTTAAAGTTGTATCATTTTTAGAGTTCTGGGATGTACCATACGGTGCTGATCATGTCAGGGAGCGAGAAAGTTTGTCATCACAGCTGATATTGAATCTGAACATCTGTGCAATTCTGAATTCTGTGTTTACTCCCTGCACCGCTCTTCCTGAGGCCTGGAGCTCCCAAAAGGTGCCACCACCGTTTAGTACCCTGACTGGGAGATGCCCAGGGTCACCCAGTCTCCCTCCCTCACCTTTAAAACAATTGTGTAAAATGCACATAATGTAAAGTTGACCTTTTTAACCATTTTGAGGTGTGTGGCTCAGCGGTATCAAGGATAGTTTCACATTGCTGTGTAACTGTCACCACCGTCCATGTCCAGAACTCTTTTCATTTTGCAAAACTGAAATACTGTCCCTGTCAACAATAACTCCCATTCCCTGCCCCCTCACCCTGCCAGCCTTTGGCAAGCACAATTCTGCGTTGTCTCCATGAATTGTCTGCGGTAGGTGTCTTATATAAGTGAGATCATGTAGGGTTTGTCCTTTCGTGACTGACTTATTTCACTTACCGTAACATTTGTAAGGTTCACGTGTTGTATCATGTGTTGGAATTTCCTTCCCCTTTAAAGCAGAATGATATTCCAGTGTATGTATATAGCACGGTTTGTTTGCCCGCTTGTCTGTGGGTGGACACTTGAGTTGCTTCCACCTTGTGGCTATTGTGAAGCGTGCTGCAAGGACCCCGGGTGCTCCTCCCTTTCTTTTACATCGCATCCCACCAGTGACCAGGTCCCCAGGTTCCTACATATCCCCTTCTCTCCTTCCCCGCTGCCAAGGGTCGGGCCCTCATCGTTTCCTGCCTGGACTCTTGCAGACACCTCATAACCCACTACCTTGCCGCCCTTCTTGTCTGTCACATTGTATTGTCGGTTGTCCTTCTGAAACGTGGGTCTTTTCATGTCATTTCCCTGCCTAGAGATTTTCAGCAGACCAAACAGGCTGTTCTAATATAGCACATGCTGACCCAACTTTCCTGGCCAGGGTCATCACTTAGCCCCTGCCATCTGGTTGCACTCCCTTTGGCCCAGAGGGTGCAGTGTTCTGTACCCAGCTCTGAGCTCAGCCTGGAATGCCTTCTCCCCGCCCATCACCCCAAGCAGGTAAAATCCTACGAGTCCTTAAACAGCAGCTCAGGTGTTCTCTGTGATCCCCCCTCCCCGTGCCCCAGCTGAGTTAGACATTTATTGTCCTGTACTTTCAAAGCACTTTGTACATCTCTGTCATGGTTGGGATACTGATTGCTGAAGACCTGGAATAGCTAAGGTCTTTGAGAATTAAAGGAACAAGAGTGGAGGATGGAAAAGCCTGCCATTTGTGATCCTGTGTTTAGTAGGCTGGATCCTTTCTGTTTCCCTATTTTTACAAAACCATCACCATGTATTCTGGCATAAAAATTGTTACTAAAAATTCTTACTAAAAACCGCCAATATTGTGGGTTTTTTTATTATTATTTTATCATGTTATCTGACAAGCCATAAACTTGACCCCTGAAAAGCCAGGGAAAGGTGTCCTGGGTATTAGCCGAGTGTTTTGTGTGTTGTGATTCTAGGCGCCCCAAGGGATCTTGGTAGAAGCTGCCACACATGGTGTCCCTCAGGGAGGTGACAGAGGGCTGGTCCCTGTAGACGTATCCCAGGCCTCTGTGCTGCGGCTCACGTGCAGTGTTATGGGGCATCAGTTGAGGACTCCCCTTGTCCCCATGCACAGGGAAGATGTGAACAAGACCACCGAGTTTTAGGGTTCGAGCAGGACAGTGCAGCCATGACAAGAATTCAATGAATCTGAACAAGCCACGAGATTGGAGATGTTGCTTGAGGTGCACAGTATGTGCTTCTTGTGATAACATGGAACATAAAATATTTGTTTTGTATTTATTAGCAAGAATCCATACTTAGAGCCTACTATACACCCGGCACTGTGCTCGGTGCTGTAGGTGGTGGGGCGGGCGAGGGTATTTAGGAGGGAAACAGGACCCTGGGGAAGGGAGGATATGACGTGGATCTTTCTTTCGCAGCAGAGAAGTGTAAGCGCCAAGTCTGAGTCTCCGTCATGAGTGAAACACTGCACTAGGTACTTTTATGTGCTGCCCTGTTTTACAGACGAGGAAACTAAGAGTCAGAGGTTACGTAGCTTGTTCAAGGACTTGCTCTAAGACTGATATTGACAGAGAGGGGACTTAGCCCTGATGTGTCATGAAGCTACACCTTGAAGCACAGTGGGGATATTTAAGTTTTGAACAGTGTGGCAAGGGAACAGCGTGAGGACCGTGGTTATTTGGTGTGGCCGTCCTGGAAGTGGAATGAGGACTGGTTGGTTGGGAGCAGGGAGGCCTGGAATAGGAATTCACCTAGGAGTCTCTCGTAACATTGGAAGGGGTGTTCTTTCTTTAGGGTGATGCCAGTGAGAGTCGAAGTGGCTGGGAGGTGGGAATAAACTCAGTGGAAATGTTCATGAATGGTATGACCCAACTTAGTGACAGACTATGCAGTGAGCAGAGGAGTTAAAGGCGACCTCACACCTTGTAGCTTTGGACATGGAGTGAGTCAAGGACGTGAATGGGGAAGGTCAGATTGTCAAATGCAAGTGGGCAAGTCCTGTATGCCCCCTGGGGAAATTGGGGACTAGAGTGGAGCTCCGAGGCCAGGGTTTGGGCTGCAGAGTCTGGCGGTCCCTAGTTTAGAGACCCAGGATTTGTGAATAACCTTTCCATTCGAAGGACTCAGGGCCCCACCTCCTTGCTCCTGGGACCTTTTCTCTCCAGGTTGTAGAGGAAGCAGCCACGAGTACAGGCCTCCTGCCCTCCCACTAATTGGCTCAACTTTCAGAGAAACTCAGGAGTCTGGGCAGTATTTTTTCCTGGAGATAGAAATTTGAATAGATGATGATGCTGCATAAGTTGTTATAGGTGGAATGCATATAGATTTGACTGTTTCATGAAATAAAATCACTCTAGGGGGAATTTGCCCCATGTTAACTCCATGGGTGATTGACCAAGAGGTTGATGGTCCTTGAGTTGCAATTATGAGAACTGTGTCCTAATCAAACCAAGTGTTGCTTTTTTTTTTTTGTCCTGGTTAATGCTTCGGGTGTGTCTGTAAAGTGGTGACCTGGACACAGATATCTCTGTCCCCAGCAGCTCTTAGAAATATATTTGGCGGTCTGTTAGTGGGATTAGTGAGTTGATTGGCCTGAAGGAAAGAGAACATAGGGTCCTGAGGATAAGGAATGGGGCAGGGAGTGGGGATACATTATATCCTTTGGGAACAACTGCTGCATTGCTCCTTTGGACATGCCATTCGGGCAGGTCCTGCCTCTGGGCTGCAGCCTGAGGCTTTGGAAGAAGCCTCAGTTGGGCTGTGTGGGCTGTCTCGCTAGGCTCCTGCCAGCCAAGTGGGACCATGGACAGATCCACTGACTGGACATAAGCTGATGAGGGTGGGTGGACTGTGGGGTCACCAAACCCTGCAACTACTTCCGCAGTGTCCGGAGCCCAGCACCATGGGTCTTGCCTGGGAGCTGTTAGCCTGGAGCAGCCACCTCCCAGGGTCTTCAGCTGCCTTTAGGAGCATGGGGAGTGGAGCTGGCAGGACCTGCTGAAGCCCTTGTCCTCCCCTGCAGGGCAGCCAGGCAGACAGAGCCCCTGGCAGAAGCTACTTACTTGAGTGGCCTGGCTGTCCTTTGCCCGACCCTTTTATTTGCTTGGAATGAGACAACTTGACCAAAAAAAAAAAAGAAGGAACTGCCCTTTTCCCCAGGCCCCCACGGTGGCGTGTGCTTGCCGACAGCCGCCCACCTGGCTCCTTCCGCCAGTAGGACATCTGTTTCTCAGTTGCTCCAGGCAGCATGTGGCGGGGCGGGGTGGAGGGGGGTGGGTCAGACTGGCCTGGGTCCAAATCCCCCCACCCTTTTACTACTTAGTGGCAATATGACTTCAGCAAGTACCTTAATTTTACTGAATGTCTCTGGGCCTCGGTCCCCTCTGTCATACCCACTGTGCACAGTTGCAATCATGGCTTCCCATTAAACGTGACTTATTGCTACCTGTCTCGTTATTGGGATTTAGTGGGAGGGAGCCCTCTGAGAAAAGGGTAAAGTGGGATTTATAAGGTCTTGGCTTTGCCAAAGAGACATGCTGTACTTGGTAATTTTGCAGGAGGCTCTCCATGCCCTAAAGTGGACACCTCGAGCATGGGTGTGTGCTGGCCCCGTTAGGGGGAACTCTGTTTGGTTCAGGGCTGTTATTCGTACTCGCTTTCAGCTCCATGGGATGGGCTTTCATGGGTTAGCCTGGAAAGCTAAGTCCTCATGTATAATGTAGTTTATCAGGAGAAATGTATCCTGAAGAAAACTATCTCTTTTAGAAAAATAATAATCCATGACTGTGAAAGGTTTTTACCTTTGACAATGCGGTTTCACATTGTTGATGTAAGCTGGGAACAACTTCAGTGCAGTATGGCTTCCTGTTAGCGCCACTGCAGATGCTCACCTCAGTGTCTTCTTCCTCTGTCAACTTTTAACTCGCCCACTTGTGCTGTGAGCCCTAGAGGAGCTGTTCCTCATGCCCCACCCAAACTCCTCCTTCCCCAGCAAGTTGGGTCCTCATTACTCCAAATAACCAGGGCAAGGATTTGGTTTTATCCTTCAGAAAAAAGTTAATAAATGGTGTCTCAGTGGGACAGTACATTTATATTTTATCAAACCTAGTTGTTCAGACCCTGCCTTTAGCCTTGCAGCTCTAAGGCGTAGGAGTCCTCTGCAGAGAGGGAGACCTCCAAGTTGGAGCAGGCTGGAAGAACCATTACTTCATTAACATTTCTATTTTTTTCCTAACACGCCATGGCCACGGTATGATTTATGTGTCCCGCACAGAGGCCTGAACCTTCTTGGGATGTTATGCATTTGCTCTTTTCTCTTTAGCTTTACAGACAAGTTTATTTCAGTGGGTTTGCTGTTGAAACCAAAATTTTTGACTTTGCAAATACCATATCTAGTAGTTCTGTTCTAGGGGTCAACTGCTGAACTCCAGCCTGTTTTGAACAATTCCTTTCTGTGTATTTCCCCTTCTGCAGGTTGCGTCCTGGCTGCACTTGATCTGGACCCTGTTTTACTTTCTTATCGCACATTTGCTTCCCATCTGCAGGCACTTAATTTTGTGTTTAAAAACCGTCGTCTGTTTGTTTTGCTCTAGAAGCCAGAATTGTGCTGGGGATTTGTACATTGGAATATTCATATGTACCATTCAGATATGGAAATACCCGAGAGGCTGAATTAATAGGCAGATGGCTGCTTCATGAAAGCAAGGATTGAGCAGAGCGCAGTGGGCAGTCTTGTGAAGCAATGAGTCAAAACAGTGAGGAGCTGTCCTTGCTTTGGCCCTTTTCCACACACCCCTGTATCTCATCCGTCTTCCAGGCTATGGGCTGTCTCCCAAAATTATGTCCTGGATCTGCTCAAGTTTGCCCATCTCTGCTGAGAGCCTCCTTCCCTCTTTCCCCTGCCACCTCCCCCAGGCTAAGCCACCACGTTGCCTTGCTGAGACAGGGGCTGTCTAAAGAGCTTTCTGTGGCGATGGGAGTGTGCCAGATCAGCCTTGTCCAGTGTGTTAGCCCCTCGCCACGTGCAGCCTCTGAGCAGTTGGAAATGTGTCCAGTGTGATTGAGAAACTGAACTTTTAAGTTAACCTAATTTAAACTAATTTAGATTTAAACATTCCTGTGTGTCCAGTGGCTTCTGTATTGGGCAGCATGGGTCTAGAATATATAATAGCCTTGTAACCGTGTGTTCTCCTGACACCCCCTCCCGGTAGTTCTCCCCGCAGTCAGAGTGCGCTTTTAAGGATGGAGGTCGGATTGTGGCACTGCCCACTCTGAAGCCCTCCAATGGCTTTGCATCCCACTGGGCGGGAACTCGAGCTCTTCTCAGGCCCTGGAGTCACTTCTGCTGGCCTCTGGGGACCTGTCCTCCTCCTCGTATCCTTCTACCTCCTCCCCTCATGCGACTCTAGTGTCCTGCCTTTCTTACTGGTTTTTGAGGATGTAGCCAAGCTTTCCCTGGAGCTGTGGCCTTTGTACATGCTTTTTGGTTTAGCCAGGTGCTCTTTCCACTTTGCTCTCCCGGCCCCTCATCCTAGAGCTGTTCCCTCGCCCTTCTCACCCCATCCCCTGGGCTGCATGGTGACCCCAACCCTCTTGTCTCTCCACCCACCCTCTGGCTTCTCTGTCACTCTGTCTCTGCTGGAAATTATCTCCTCTGTCTCTTACTTGTTTTCTGTCTCTTCTTACTAGGATGTCCATGTCATCAGGGCACCACCTTGCTTGTCTCTCTCTCCCTGCTGGATCAACTACTGCCGCATACCCCCACCAACCTCTCTCGCCCACGGAGAGGACATCACGGCCTCATTCTCTGTCACAGCTTCATTTCCAGACCCCACACAGACCATCTCCCTTCTGTGAGCCTGGATGGCATCCAGCTGGGGACAACGTCCTCGATTTGTTTCATTTTCCGTTGTAATCACATTCTAGTCTGCCTCCCTGAGATTACAGTCCTCATCTCCTCTCTTTCCCTTGTGTGCTCTCCCAAATTTCCTTGGCTACACATTTCAGATTAATCTGTTAGTTATTTCAGGCCGTATTTTCACCTTGAGCAATGAGACCATGCAGCGGCACCTTAGAGCTGTGAAGTTGTCTTGCTAAAGCGTAAGAAGGGCTTCGGTGAAGAAAAGGGAACATTGGAATGATTGCCTGTTCTATTCCACATGTATACATTTGTTTCTAAATACATTCAATTGAGGAAAATTTTAGTATCCTGGAAGAAAAATTAGAAAATGCCAAAAGACAACAATGAGAAAAGAATCCCACATTTCCCCCCATGCTGAGATGACATTCATGCCGTGCAGTGTGTACGTGTCACATAGATTGTAGCAGCATGCACACAGTTTTGTCATCTGCTTTCTGCACTCAGAAGCACGTATCAGTAAATACTCACCACGAGTCAATTTTAAATGGCCCAAGAGCGTTACATTTCTCAGATACGCCGTAAATTACTCAACAAATCTGTTGTTGGGCATTCAGGTTATTTCCTTTCACTATTACAAGCTCCCAATTTAGTTAATGTATTTTCTTTTTCTTTTTAAAATTGCTGTTCTAGAAAATGCCATGTTCTTTTCCTTTTTGTGTCCCTTTGGCAGGAGTGTGTGGGTCACAGTCTTGCAGGGTACTGGCATGTCATTTGCCCCGCACGAGGCTTTGTTGTGACTCCGTCTACCTACCTCATGTTTCTCTTTGTGGCGGTGACCGCTTGTTTTCCACACTGCCCTGTGGTTCTAAAAACAAGTGTTACGCAGCGACTCTGTTTCCTGAGCGTGCCGCTCACACAGGCTCACTCTCCCTTCCTGACTTCCCACGGAGGCTGGTCTCCAAGAACACGCCATCGTAAACAAAGTTCTCCGAACACCTCCTGATTGACAATGTGGTGTATTTTTATTTAAAATGACTGTTCACTGGCTACTCTGAAACATGTTGTAACCCTGACCTTTATATTCACCACTGTTTTTAATGTTCTTTTAAATGGCAGGCAGTATAATAAAAGGTGACTTCTTCCTTGGTGTTACTTCTAAATAGTACGTAGGGTACTACATTGTAAAGTAATAAATGGCTATGGATATATCGTATCTATATTGAAATGCATTGGAGAGCAGATTTAAATAATGCATAGGCTTCTGTGATGCTGCTCTTCTCTCTTACTATTTGGTCATCAGTGGGAGAAGTTTTCAAAGCGAAGCATTATAAAGCCTCAGAGAAATTTTGAGTGGCATTTCTTTCTTAAAAAAAAAAGATTTTATTTATTTATTTTTTTAGAGAGAGGGAAAGCAGGGGCGGAGAAAGAGAGGGAGAGAAACATCAATGTCTGGCTGCCTTTCCTGTGCCCCTTGCTGGGGACCTGGCCCACAGCCCAGGCATGTGCCCTGACTGGGAATTGAACTGATAACCTTTTGGTTTGCAGGCCAGTGCTCAATCCAGTGAGCCACAGCAGCCAGGGCCTGAGTGGTATTTCTTGACTTCCTTGTGATTTTTGGTTTCTAAGTGAAGCCTTTGCATCTCAATCAAGTTTCTGTTTGGTGCATGATGAAAATGATAATTGGAATCTTCTTTAGCTAAGAACACGTGGAGATGCATCCTTTGGCCATTCTGGGTGGGGTGTCCTCTAAGATAAGAGTCCAGGGTAGGATGGCTGTGGGGACGGCAGTCTCTGTCCCAAAGAGCCATGTGAGCTTGGTTGCAGAAGGTTGGACAGCTGGAACAGTGGGTTCAAGTGTCCAAGCTGCTAAGAATGTGACTTTAGCCAAACAAACCAGAAAAGCTAGTATTTCTGCAGGTGCCTCAGGCTGTGTTCTGTGCATGACCATCAGTTTTCTTTTGATGATCCCCATTACTGAGTCATGCCAAAGGCTTGAAATAGAGCCTGTGCTAGGAACTCTTTAAGAAAAGGGCACTGAGGACAAATTTGAGAGAGAGAGAGCTTAAACTATGTAACAGAATGACAGACAAATGACACAAAACCTGCCATTCATTCCATGAATGTTTGTTCCATCCTGCTCTGTACCAGATACGGTTTTGGGGATTCAGTAATGCATGTGATACAGTTGTCCTGCTCTCCAGGAGCAACTGTGCAGCTCAGCTTCTCAATCTACTGGCCCCAAATGAAGGAAGCTTGGGTTTGTCACAGCTACAGATTTCAAATAGCAAGATTCTAACAGTTGTGAAATGAAAGTGGGTTTGGGGTTAAGGACTGTCAGCACAAGCAGATGAGCAGGGAGATGTGGGAATTGGTTGTGGGCAGAGGCCGGCAGGTGGACTGGTGGGCAGGTGGACAGGTGTGGGATCTGGGGAGCAGCCTCTGTTGTTCAGACGATGCCATAGGTAGCTGGTTTTGATGGCGCTGCTCTGAAGGCTCGAGGTCTGGTCTGGTGCCCCCAAAGTCCTTGAAGTAACACTTTCCTGACAGTGACATACTCTTAGGATCCGGCAGTTCACCCAGCTCTCACCCAGTGCTACTCAGAGTGTAGCCAGCTGACTGGTGCCAAGAGATAGGTACAGACATTGAAAGTAAGTGTTTACACATTTTTACAGCATCTTGACCTCGCAGCCACATCCAAGTGCGTGAGCAGTGGATCAGTTGGTTTGAATAGAATGTAGATCCGTGTGGGTTTTGTGGGACTTCCCACGTGTAAGTTCACATCTGGCTGGAGCCTCAAACTGGTCCTGTGCACGGGGACCCTGTACCCTTCCCTTATGAATAGAAGCAGAATGAAACAGCCTCGTCCTGCACAGCATTAGTTTGAGAAACGGCACTCTAGGCCAAACATGGAGGCAGCGGGAGATGAGGCTGTGGGCCCCAAAGTCAAAGACCTGAAATCGATCTGAGGCCGTTTGTCACATTCCGTTTTCCGCTCAGGTTTTCGTCAGTGTGCAGACGCTCCTCACCGCCCCTTCTTCCCTTTCCTTCTTGTCACTGCCCTGAGTTCTCTTTCCATGAACGTTATTTTTCTGTGCACGTTGTGTGCAGCTCTGTACACGTGTTCTGCACATGTTACACACAATTTACAAATTTCTCGTCATGAGGAGTATTAAAGTATTTGTTGCGTTTATGTGCCACAGTTCTTAGCTCCTCTGTTTGGAGCCATTGCTCCTTTTTCCTGTTATAAATAGTGCATCCATGCATATTTTTTAACAAATCATTTCTTTTTAAATTTCTTTTGGGTTCCCGGAGTCTGTACCCAAAGAAGAAGTAGTTTTATTGCCCCACAGAAAGACATAACTGACTTATATTATGGGAGTGGATATATAGACTTTCTCTGTGGCTCCAGGCTGTGCAATTATAATACTTTTTCTGTTACTACTTTAGTAGGCCTGTATACTCACCGTGAGATTGTTTTAATGGGCTTACTTCAGGAGGTGAGAATGTGATGGTTTGATTTTAATATTTTCTCAAATTTAAAACTGAACAATCTTACAAAGACTCTTACCAAGTTGAAAGTGGATGTTGACATCCTGTATGTAAATTTATCGTTACATAGAATGCATGTAAGCTTTTCTTCCTTGTATTTCACACCTTCACTGTTCTGTTGGTTTTCTCATCGTTTCGTTGTATTTTGTGGTGTAAAACTTGTTCATTGGTGTTTATATGTTTATATTCAACAATGCCATCTCTTTTGCAATTCTGTTTTCTTGGTGAGAAGTTATTTTCCTCTTCACAAGGGGGATAAATATGCTATTCTGCTCTTTTCTAGTTTTTAAAATGCTATCTCTTGGATCTCTCTGGACCTTAGTACAGTGTCTGGTATCAGATGTGGATCTAGGTTAATTTTCCTCTATACTGAAGTCTCACTGTACCGGTAACTTTTGTTAGTGATTTCCCCCTTATTTTCATGATTCTTGTGGCTTGACATAAGTTTTTGACATGTCAAATGAATATATTTTTGGAATCTCCATTGTTATATTACCGTTTGTTTCAAAAATTAACTCAACATACATGCATTTCATTTGTAATCTATTTTAATAAAGCACCCTACCACCATGGCTTAGAAATAGTATCATTTTACATCCTTTCCTCTTATTCTTCGAGTTGTGTTTCACTGTTAGTTGGTATAGCTCTCTAAATCTACCTGATTTTTAAAAAAATATTGTTCAATTTTTATTTTCTTTTAAAGACATACTGCATACATCTTAAGACAAAGGACACTGGACATGAAGAAAGAGGTCCACCCCAGCCTGTACGATCTAGTGCAGTCACTTCTGTTCTTGTGTGCGTCCTGCTAGCTTCATTACCAAGCCGGGCTGTGATCCTCGTTTCTGCGGTTTTAGCACCGTGCTTACGCAGAAGTCCTGCCCGATTTCTGGCTGCACTGTTGGCCCCACGAAGACAAGTGTTTTGGGTGCTTTTGGAAGCAGTGATTTTAGTGGGGTTGTGGCTGGTTAATGAGAGGATGAGGTTGAGGGTTCGAAAACCTTATGAGTCAATCAGCTTATCTCTGATCCCAGGCTATAAACCCTTCTCTGTGCTTTGGTCACAGAGGAATTGGGAGAGATGTGTCAGCATAGACTTGTCGCCATTAGTGAAGGAAGCTGTACGTGGCATGGAGTATTGACTGTGTATGTGGCTAAAACTGTCGTATGGGGCCAATATTTAGACATTAATAAGGCAAGAGGGGAGAAAATATAGATCATTAGACTAGGGTGTTTGTTCTGTATGAGGTAGCTTTTAATGTGTTCTGTCTCAGTGTGTCCTGAATTTTTAGAATTACCAGTAAGTTCCCTGGGTGGTTTCCCCATCTCAGGGCTGCTAGCAGAGGGGCACATGCGGCTTCAGAGGGCACCCGTGTGCCTGATGGAAGATGCCTGTGGAGGTTTTCAATAGAACCCTTCATCGTGTGGGGGGTGGGGTCATCTCTGAGTGAGTGCCATAGCATTTTTCTGTTTGATTATGGACTTTGTGACACTATCAGGTGACTCCAGAAACTGAGAATGAATGTTTAGTATATTAAATTTTTATCAAGTTCCCGAATAATTAAAAAATGCTTGGCAATGAAATTAGCAAAGACTTTATGATTATTCAGAGATTATAAACTCTTACATTGTATAGCTACTCTACACTTAAACATTTTTCTTCTGCTGCTTGGTAATTTCCTGGTTTCTTACTAGTTGCCTAATGTATTTTTCTGGCAGATTAATATTTGTTACCTCTAGCCTGAGTGGCTGTCAGATTCACTTTTTCCTTCTATCTGCTGTTTCTCCCCTTAGAAAATAATTGAAATAATAGGAGATGCATGTAATACACAGAACTTTTAGCTCACAGTGAATAATTACCAATATCTTATGTGATGCATTACAACACAGAATGTGTTTCATCTTCTTTGAGGTTCATGAAACCCTGTGAGGTGGGAATTATTGGTACAGCCATGTTTACAGAGGTAGATACTGAGGCTCAGAGACTGTGTAACAACCTGCCTTCGGCTACAAGGTAATTAGTAGCAGTTCAGAACCTCTGGTCGCAACTCTCATGCTTCCCCTGTGTATCTCCTGGTTATCATTCTTTTGGACAGAATTACATTTTATTGAAAGAGAATGGAAGTGGTTTTTTTTTTTTTTTTTAAATCACAGTATGTGGTGCTCAATTTAATGGGCTCAATGAATCACTGACCATTATAATGATGCAATATGTTTTTTCTTAAGGATTATGACTATGCAAAAGAAGATGCTTATTTTTAAACAGTATTTTGAAAATATTTTCCTTATTGATCAAGTGAATGTAGTGTGAAGAACTTTTCTAATTTTACTCAAATGATCTCATTTAAGGGAAAAATTTATCCATAAGCACAAGCTGTAGAATTCTGAGTTTTTGGATGCTCTTTTATATTCAAGTTTTAAAAATTTAGTTTGGAGGTATCTGTTGCCAGAATGTAAAATTGAGGTTGATTTTTGTCTATCAGCCTGTCCCCTGCGGCCTTGCTCTGTTCATACATTGGTTTTACTGGTTGTTACTTTTAGTAGTTTGTAGATTCCTTCCGATTTTCCATATAAACTATAATGTCTTCAGCAAATTGAGACCATTTTACTTTTTTCTTTGTCATCTTCATACTTTTTTCCCTTGCCTTTAGCAATGTATATGCTACAGTAGTAGGCACAAGTTTGAGTTAGTGTTGTTACAATGTTCTCGTTGTGATAAGACTTCCATTATGTCTGGCTTATAAACCATGGATACAATGTTGGAGAATTTTGTTAAAATTACAATTTCAAAACATGTACTGATGCTCATTAGTAATATATGAAAAGTAATTTTTGAGTTATTAGGACTTTCAAATTTCTTCTTCATATATTGCTAATGAGTATCAGTGTATGTTTTGAAATTGTAAAGGGAGGATAAATGGTGATGGAAGGAGACTTGACTTGGGGTGGTGAACACACTATACAGTGTACAGATGACGTATTACAGAATTGTACACCTGAAACCTATATAATTTTATTAACCACTTTAACCCCAATAAATTCAATAAAAATTAAAAAAATGCAATGTAAGGAATTTTGATAGGTGTTCGTTGGCAATTCTGACAGTAATTTAAGAACTTTTAAAAGTTTACAGCAGTGAAACAAACAGGATCTTAATAAAAATCCACTCCACTGAGGCAATGGGGCTAATTTTAGATGCTAAGTTTACAGAGAAGCATGTCAGGCGGAGTGAGAGAAGAGGAGAGATGAGATTGGGATAGAAATCAAGTATCTGAAATGCAAACAATATTTTTGACTACTCATGGTAACAGTATGCCTATAATTAAGTAATATTTGAAATATTGCATAGAGGGATAAAAAGAGGAAGAAGTTCAAATTTACCTCAGACACTTCCAAGCTGTGTGAACATGGACAAAAGACGTCCTTAGTTTTTTTTTTTTTTTTTAAACTGTAAAATGGATGTAATAATAAGCAGCTTGCAGTATTGTTTGGATCAGAAATAATATAGGTAAAGCACTCAGCACATATCAGGCATGCAATAATGTGTACTGATAGCCATGATTGTTATAGACTCCATCCTTTAGCATTTACTTATTGAATTATTATTTAGAAATTAAGTTGTTACACTTTATTCATGGATACTAGCAAATATCACGTGTCATCAAAGGAAGGGAACAATGTCTTTGAAGAACTCTGTCCTGCTAAAAGGGTATAAACAGTCTGTCCTGGAGTCTTGCTCTGACAAGTGAGGAAGTAACCGTGATAAACTATGGCCGTGAGGGTAGTTGAATCATTCACCAACTTCCTTCTGTCCCTTATTGTGATTTACCCCCGAGTGGGGTGTCAGACAACCATGCCTATTTCCCAGGACCTTGAGGACTTTGCTGCTATGACCCTGTGCTCAGTTGTCCAGGGAGCACCTGGCACCCAGGATTGGGGGGGATGTTGCCTCTGTGGATGTCTGTGGAGTCACTGGTGGTCACTGGTGGTCACTGCCAACTACTGTGACAGCCAGGTGGCCTTTGCCAGGCTTTGCCTTCATCATTCGCCTTCCCTCCCCTTCCCTCTCTCTGTATCTAGGCTGCTTGGCGAGGCGTCCTTGGCTAATGGTGTGACCTCTTTTTTCTAGAATTCTGAAGGTGGACTCTATGTATGCATGAATACATTTTTGGCCTTTGGAAGGGAACACGTTGAAAGACATTTTCGAAAAACTGGACAGAGTGTGTACATGCACCTGAAAAGACATGTGCGAGAGGTGAGAGATGCGCCTTTGGAGAACTGCCTTGATGTCCTGCCTGTAACATCGTCTTGCTGTGTTTGTCATGTGGAGGTTTTACTGTAACTCCTGGTTCTCTGATGACGGGAAACAGAAACAGGACTGTTGTAGAAATTCATAGAGTCCCCCAAATCTTACCTTAACCAGTTTTATTTTTCTCTTCCTCTGAACTTCTGCTTCCAGTTAAGAAGATGAGTTGACTGCTGGAAAAATAATAAAGTAAAAAAAAATACAAAAAGTACAGAAAATAATACTAGAAATACTCATGAATCTAAAAGTCAGAAATAAAAAGTATTTGGATATTTTTGCTTCATATTTTTTTTCAGCAAGAGAAAGAGCTTTCTTGAAAGTTGAAGTCTGTTTTGTTTCCCTCACTCCCAGAAGTAACCATAGTCATGAAGTTGTTTCTCATTCCTATGCATGTAGGTATTCATCATCAATATGTAGAATGATTGTGTGTTTTAAAGATGTAGATAAATAGTGCCATACTCTTACTTGTAATTCCATGTAAAACTTTCCCTTTCGGCATTGTTTTGAAATTTGTTCATGTTGTGATACATTTGGATGTACTTAACTCAATTTAATAGTTTGATATTCCAAACTATTGGTATTGTTTGGTATTCCACCTTGTCACTTACTATTCTATTCCATTGATGAACATTTAGATTGTTTCTATTTTTTGCTTCTATTAACAACGTAACAGTTAATGTTTTTATGCTTTTCTCCTGGGGTACAGGTTCAAGTTTTTTTAGGAAATATATGTAGAAGTGGTAATGTTGGCATGTGGGTGTGTTTATCCTTATTTTTACTAGATATTGACAATTTTTTTCCCAGATTGGCTGCACCAATTTAAACTCCTGTCTGCAGTGAACTCCTGGGTTTCCACAGCCTCACCAGTCTGATGGTTGTGAAGTAGCGTGAAATGTTTGGCATTTCCTTCTGGGAGAGTTGAAACCCTTTGTTTATGTTTATTGGACATTCTGGTTTTCTCTTCTCCGAGTTGCCTATTTATATTTTTGGCCTATTTCTCAATGGATTTTTCTTTTTGTTAAAACTTTTATTTAGTTCTTTTCACATTCTGGATATAAAAACTTTTTGCTTTGTGAATTATTTTATAGAAGAGAAGCTTTGAATTCTGAGGTACTAAACTTTTATAAATTGTGCTTTTTGTATTATTTCTAAGAAATTGTTTTCCAACTTAAGGCCATAAAGATATTTCTTCTGATGCTTTACTTTTTTTGAGAAGTGCATGTGTGTGCACACATGTGTGTTTTAACATTTTAGATCTTTAATCCACCTATAATTTATTTTTATATCTCTGTGAAGTGTGGGAATCTATGTTTTATTTTCTGTATTGATAGCCAAGTTGTCCCACTATTACTAGAGTTGTGCAGTCTTTCCCAATAATTTGTAGTGCCACCTTTTTTTTCTTTTAAATATTTTATTTATTTACTTTTAGGCAGGGGGCAGGGAGAGAGGGACAGAAACATCAGTGTGTGGTTGCCTCTCACACGCCTCCTATTGGGGACCTGGCCTGCAACCCAGGCATGTGCCCTGAATGGGAATCAAACCGGTGACCCTTTGGTTCGCAGGCCGGTGCTCAATCCACTGAGCCACACCAGCCAGGGCATAGGGCCATCGTTTTTATATTTTAACTTGCCATTACCACATGGATCTGTTTGGGGGCTCAGTTCTTTTCTGTTGATTTTATTGACTACTTTTTGGTCTCTGCATTGGTGTGACAAGCCTGATATCTGCTAGTGCAAGCACTTTTTCCGTGTTAATTTCCCCTAGAACTTTTCTGGGTTTAGACATTCATTTTTCTATATGGATTTTGGAATCAGTTCATCTAGTTTAAAAAGTCCTGTTGAGATTCTGATTATGATCACATTTAACCTGTTGATTAATTTGTAGCCCACATCATCATATCAGTTTCGTGGGGGCAGGTAATTTTGTCTCTCTGTGTCCTCAGCACTCAGCAGTGCCCAGCACAGAGTAGGTGCTTCATAAATGTTTATTGAGTGACTGTTCAACATGCCGTACCTTTCTATTTATTCACAGCTCTTTTATGTCCTTCAACAATATTTTATAACTTTCAGTAAAGGAGCTTACATTTTGTTAGCTTTTTTTAAAGGTACTCTGTGATTTTTATAACCTCTGTAACTGCTGTCTCTTACTTTTTATGCATTTTAATTGGGGATTGGTGGTGTTTGGAGATATTATTAATTTTCAAATGTTGATTTGATGTTTACCAACACTGTTCAACTTTCACTTTAGTTCTAATAGTTTGTAGATTATCTTGGATTTTCTAAATCAGCAATTTTCAACCTTTTTCATCTCATGGCACACATAAACTAATTACTAAAATTCTGTAGCACACTCAAAATATATTTTTTGTCCATCTTACAAAAATTAAGTATAATTTTGATGTATTCACACCAGACGGCTATGGTGGTGTTGGCTGCTGTCATTTTTTATTCTTTGACAGTCTAAAGGAAAAGAGGTCAGTGCCCCTGACTAAATAGTCAGGTATTGCATGTTTTAAAAATTCTTTCAGCACTCCAGTTGAAAATCACCGTTCTAGGTCATCAGTGCTGATTTGAAGTTCATCTACTCTGTCACCCTAGCCTACTTAACCTGTCCTCTGTTTAAACTTTGGACAGTGAGGAGAGATCCCAAATTAGACAGTAGGGAGAGTGGGGTGAAGAGGAGGAGAGAAAGGCCGAGAGGTCAGATGAACCATAAACCCACTGATAGCTTTAAAAGAATCTAATGTTGGCTTAATATTGTATGATTTAAATTTACTACTCCTGTTAGTTGGGGCATAGCAGTTTCTGGGAAGTCCTCTTTGTCCCACATATTCCTTAGTATCAAGTGATGGAGATTCTACAGAATTGGTGCAGGGGTGGAGAATGAAACAGGCCCAGAGACTTGAAATAACTCGGTCACGGAGTTGGTGGCAGAGCTGTGGAGTGCCAGTAATCTCATATAGTTAGCTCTGCCTCCGACATTTTAAGTGAAATACAGGGTCCAGCACAACTAATGCCCCCTTTTTAAGTACAAAATCATAGGCATGTAATTCTGTAACATAGTATCGCACTCAAGCACACCATATCACATTTTAGGTGAAATGTTCAAATTAAAGCTACAAGTGATTACAGCCATATTATTACCCCACCAACCACGCTCAAGCAGGCCTTACTTCTGCCCAACCCTGTGTTTCACTCTCTGATCACAGCCCTCTCTTGGTGTGGCTCTTTCACTCATTTATTTTGATTTGTTGTCCCTCTTTGGTGCCTTTGGGCTTGTGGCTTGTCCAGGCAGCCACTTCCCATTTGGTTAGCCTGCTCATCAATTAGGGTCCAGGACTTTAAACATTCTCTTATCGCCTATACCCTCAGTGACCCTCATCCCCTTGTCTTGCCTCTTGAACTGTCCTCAGAACTCTAGCCACTGTTCCCACTGGTACCATTCTCTGCTTTCAGGTGCACACAGTTAGGAATCCCGTGCTGCCTTGGGGTCTGGGGCCCTGTCCTGTTCCTGGCCCTCCCCCTCTGCTGGGCCCTGTCCCTGCCCAGCAAACCGAGTCTGTCCTCTCTCCTGCTCCAGACTTCGGACGCTTCCCCGGCTCCTTGATTCTCAGAAAATGATTTGCCTTCTACTGTATGTAGGAAACAGGGACCCCTGGACAGAAACTCTCCGAACTCCTTTCTTGCCTCCTGGGAACTTAGGTGCATCCAGTTCCTCTATCTCGGCTGAAAGCTTTCTCTCTCTGTCCTCCTGGTCCTGTCTCCTCCTACCTGCTCCTTCACTAACTCCACTCCCTTTGCTATGCCCAGTCGCTCCCTGTTCTGGCTTTTTCCTCCCACCTTACAAAAGAACACGCCACAGAATTGCCCTTTAATGTGGCCTCCTTTAGTCAGCCCATCCTTTGATTAAAGCTTCTTTAAAAATTTTTCTGTTCTCATCATCTCTGGTGCACCTCCCATTGAGTGCAGCCTTTCAGACTGCCCTTTCTCACCTCCCTTCCCTAGCACTGCTTTCTTCACTTACCCTTCAGGCACGGCATTGCCTAGGGTTTCCGTTTGACCCTTCTGTCTTTTCTCTGAAAGCTACTCTTCCTCGTTCCTGTCGTGCACATCTTGGTTTAACCACTGCCTCTGAGCTGATGACTCCCACCCCAATATCTTCCCAGAGCCGAAGATCTGACTCTGACCTGGCTTTTTCTACTTGACGCATCTCATAGGTACTGCAGATTCACTGTGCCCAGCCTGAATAAGTTATCTGTCCTCTTTCTCAAAGAACAGAGCGTTGTTCTTTGTCTTGAATTCTGGAGACCTAGACATCCTTTCGATCCTGCTTTCATGCCGTGACTGGTTGGTGACCAAACCTTGACTGGGCTCCCAGGTAGCTCTGAAGTCCACCCTGCCCTCAGCATCCCTTTCTTCCTGCCTGAGTGCTCATCAGCCCCTAAAAGGACTAGTGCTGCAGCTTTCTGACTAGTCTCCTTCCTTCAGACTCGCTGCCCTCGATCTACCCAGCCTGCATGCTGTGCCCAGAGTGAACTTTCCAAATGCTTGTATCTGTGCATCTTGTCTTAAATCTCTGACGTCTCTCCCTTTGCTGTGGGACGAAGTCCAGACTCTTTTGCACGTGATTACAAGGCCCTCCATGGTCTGGCCTGTGGAGCCTTTCTAACCCTCAGTTTTACTCCACCAGCCTTGTGCTCTGGACACAGCAAACCACTTCTCTTTTTTGGAACACACTGATTTTATACCTTTGTACAGAGTTGTTTGTTTGTTTGTCTGTCTGTCTGGGATGCATCACTTCCACCCCTTCCCCTCTTCTACCTGTTGCATTCCCTGTGGTCAGCACATCCCTCTCTCTGTTTGACCTTTGTCATCCATCCATTCACCATCCACCCAGCAAATTCTTGCTGAGAGGCCGTTATATGCCAGGCCTGCTGTTCTTACTTGATTATCTCTGGCCACGTACTGCACCTCCTGAAGAACTGTCATTTCCTCCTTATTGTCATTATTGAAGTCGGTAGGTCTGAAGGAAGGTGCCATTAACTTCTGTAGAGACGTTTGAAGTGATCTCCAGGATTGTTGAATGTGCGTACAGGACAGGTTTATTTTCCCTCTTTTTGAGGCAGGTAAGTGGGGGTGGGGGAGAGGAAGAGAGGCCCTGAGGCCGGGGAGGAGAGGGGTTTCAAGAGAGCGACATATATTCCGCATTAGTATTTGGAGAAACAGGGTTCTGAGATGAAGTGTTCAATAATTCTCATGTTCCTAAAATGTGAACTATAGAGTTACAGTAGAAGCTGTAAAAATATCATGTGAGAATCACGGAGGTGAGTCAGCCGTCAATGCCAAGTGGTAAAATGTGGGCAAGGAGACTTCGAGCTGATAACGGCACGGACGAACGAAGCAGCAAGGCCTGACGCTGCCGTCACACGTGACCACGTGAGAAGGTGTCGGGGTTTGACCCGCACCCCCGCTGTTTGTCAGAAACGTGCTCTTTTTCTGTTAGCTGAAAGAATGTGCAAGGTGGACATGGAAACAAACATTTTTATAATCCGGTTTGAGAGTAAAATTTATTGTGAGTGTCAGAGGGTAACGAATGACCTCTTTTGCATGAACACTCGGTGGGCGTTTATTTCACTGGTACCAGGGATTTCTGGGATCGGCAGAAACTGCACGAAGCTTAGGGTGGTATGTAGCCAGCCATGAAATGTTTAGGGAGGTTAGATTGATCTGTAGTATGACCAGAATATCAGTGACTATATATTGGTATTTATTAAACCTTTCAACAGTAATAGCTGGGCATGCCCAGGCCCAGCCACCGGGGACCCAGCAGGTAGTGGGGCCAGCGTCTGCCGGAGTAGCTCCAGCGTCGGGCGTGGACACCAGCCCCTTGGGAGGATGTGCCGGCTTGAAGTTGAAGCATCTACTCGTACTTCACTTTGATGCCTGGTTCCACTTCCCTTTCCAGAAGCACTTTCTTTATAACTTGGTGAAAATAATCAGATGGAACAATAGTGTTGCCCTTCACTTACCTCCATTGACCTGGGTCAAGTTCCTGTTTATCCTGGAATCTCGAATCCAGGTTGAATATTTCCTCTGGACTTTTATAAAACCTGGGAACCTCTGAGATTTACTCCCCGCCCTCCCCACCTCCCTCAGTCATTTATTCCATGGGTTGCATTTTAACAATTTCTTGTTTTCTTTTCAGAAGGTAAAAGGGGCGTCTGGTGGAGCTTTACCAAAAAGGAGGAATTCCAAGATTTTTTTAGGTAATGTACCTAGTTATCAATAATGTGCCTAGATTTTGTGTGTGTGCACATGTGTGTGTGCATGTGTGTGTTTGATTCAGCCTGATAGGTTGCTTATTGCCCTACAAGTGAAGAGTGAGTGGAACCAGTTTGACTCGAGGTGGTGGGACTGCCTCTCGCGCTCACTGAGTGGTGAAGGGTGTCTGCACCCTCGGCCGGTTAGCGTTCGAAGCCCTCATGCCTGCAGCCACTGGGGAGCAATTGTGATTCTGCGTCTGGTCTCCTTTCCCGCTGCTTTTACAGAAAAGCCAGTTTCATGTCTTTCTTTTTTTTTTAATATTAGCTGAACGACAGAGTTTATTGGGGTTTCACTTTTTCCACGGATGTCCTGTCGTGTTTCAGAATCCCCTGTGGCATGCAGTGGTCGTGCTTCCTTAATCCTGTCTGATCTGGCATTGCTCCTCACTCTCTTTCTGCCTTTAATGATTGTGACTTTTTTGAAGAGTAGTGACCAGGTACCTTTTTTTTTTTGTTTTTTAGTAGTGATCAGTTACTGTGTAGAATGTACCCCCACTTGGATTTGTTTGATGTTTCCTCAGTATAATGAGTCTGAGGTTACCCATTTTTGGCAAGTGTACCAGAGGGTGCACTTGCCAAAACAACAGGGGAGCAAGATGCGGTGTCTTCAGGCTGGCGAGGTTAAAGGTGTCTGCTGGGTTTCTCCTGGAAAAGTTGCAGTGTAACTAATAAATGCATTAGAGTGATATTTGGAGACTATGCTGATACCTTGTTTCTCCTAAGGGTTTTGCTCACTAATTTTATCACCCATCAGTGGACCTTGCCTGCAACTGTGATTGCTGTGGTGTTTGACTAACAGTGATTTTCTGTTTCCTTCATTCAGGAGAGCTGGTTTTGCTTATGCAAATGAGTACTGGTTTCTGATATCATGTTATCATGATCGTATGCCATAGTAAGCTTCTGATAGGGTTTTCCCAGGAGGAAGAGTAGTTTGCTGATGTCTGACCAAGCAAGTTTAAATCCCTAAATGCCTGGGATTATTGTTTGAAAGAAATTTCAGAATCATTTGCATATTAGTTTCATTTTGGTAGAAACATCTGTACACACACATATATGTATACACATATACATGCATTCGCATATACATGTATATGTATATGTATACAGATATCGACATGTACATGTATACATGATACATGTATACATGTATATGGTTGTTTGTATGGAAAATAATACAATGCTTAATAAATAATAACACGAGAATAAACTATATGTTTTGCATATTCACAACTGTAAACCTACTTTTGCCCGACTCTGTATATGTAAATATTGACATGTTTGTATATGTGCATGCATATCTATATATGTAGGTGCATGCATGTATGTAAATGTGTGTGTGTATATGTTTGTGCACACACATGCATATATGACTGAGAGTCTGGAAGAGTCTGGCAGAATACACTCCAAATTGTTAAAGTAGCTTTTCTGGTGGTGTGATTGAGGTGATTTTTATTTTCTTCTTTTCACTTATCTGTTTTTAATTCTTTCCATAACGAATATATGTTACTATTGAAATGAAAAGGCATGTTCATTATTTGTAAAGTAAAGCCATTGGAGACAGTCACAGAGCTGGTTTTTCTTCCTGTTTTGATTCTCCATCTTGCCCTTTAACCTTGTTTCTTTTACTCAGAAGACTTCGGGGTTTGGTTTCTTTAGTGGTCATTTGTGGTAGATGACAGTGTCAAGTAAGTGTTTTAAAAAATTAACCCAAAGGTAAGCACTGAGGTTTTGTGCTGTATTCTGCATGGACCCCATTCATTGCTCCCCGGGAGCACTGACCCGCCAGCCCGTTTGGGCGGGGCTCCCCCACACACCACTCTGTGTGTCCCCAACATTCCATGTCTCCGGAGACACAGATGTGCCTAGAGCTCACAGCCCAGCAAAAATGTCCTCTTTGGGCTGTACCAGTTGTTTTCAAAGTTAAATTTGAACCTCATTAGCACTCTGGGGGTTGCCCCAGCCCATTTCTCTCTACTGTCTTATACTGGATGCATCACAAATTTATGTTGGCTACTTCATCCTGGCAAGAATTTGCTTTTGCAAGCCCCCGTTTACAGCCCTCTCAGCTGATGCTGCCCATCTTCCAGCGGCAGGCACTTTTCCCTCATCACTCTGATCACGGCTCTGTCTTCAAGTTGGTGTGGCCTGTAAGTGAACTGCAGTGAGGGCTGTATTAAGATTACACATGGCTTATGTAACAGAAAATTTAAACTACTGCTGAGTTCAAACAAGACAGTTGTTTATTTCTCTCATGTAGAGGATGTGGGGAAGCAGCAAGTACAGGCTGATGTGACAGCCTCATGTTCTACTAGAGTCTAGAGTCTTCCCATGTTTCTGCTTCACTCTCCATGCTGGCTTGTGATTTTTAACTTGATGGTTACTTTATGGTCCAAAAATGGCTGCTGGAACTCCAGCCATCACACCCTCATCTGGAAAGCAAGAAAGAAGAAGGAGGAAGGACAAAAATCTAATCTCCTAGTGGAGTTGCTTTTTTTTTTTGGTCAGCCTTCTTACAGACCTTTAAGCCAACACTTCAGTTTGTATGTCCCTGGTCAGAACTTGGACACATGGCCACACCAGGTGCTGCACAGGAGACTGGAAAGTGAAGTGTATTAACTGGCTTCATTACATAAAGCCTGTTACTATACAAGAAGAGAGGAATGGATACCAGGAGGCAGCTAGTAGCTTCTGTCAAAGATTCCTTCCCTAAAAGGAGCATTGGGGTTGTCTCTTTATGCAGAGGATGAGAATCAGAACTCTTTTGCAGTCTCTCTTGTTTGTTTGAATAGAAAGTACTCTCTCACTGCTATTGAAATGTAGTTATGATGCCCCGGCTCCTTCCCAAAACTCACGCAGATGACTAATACTTTCTCCTGGAGAGAGGCTTTTTTCCACATTCACTTGATGACTGGTGAATAATTCCTTTTCCTTTGGTTTAGCAGTCACATTAAAACCATTGAACCAATCAGTTATGACCTTCAGCACTGATTTTATAAGGAACACTGAGGCCATTAGCTGGTGCTCAGTGGCTTACCCTGAGTCTCCTGAGCACCATCCTGCCCTCAGCAGTCAGGTTCCCTTCCTATTTTGTTGGTATTCATCAAGGGAAACCACAGCTGAGCATCCTTCCCTCAGCTCTGGTGTTTGCTGCGGCGGGGGGGTGGGCGGGTGGGGGGGTGGGTGTGTATATGAGTTTTACCAACAATGACAACTATGGGCAACTTTCGAATCATTTACATTTTATACTTCTTTTTGCATTTAGCATTTCAAAAATATTTTTTGAATGTGTAACCCATGGAGAAAACTTAAAATTGCAAAGTTATAAGAGGCTCTATAATGAAGAGCAAATTTCTTTTTCTCCCTTCCGTGTCTCCTGGTTCCTTGGTTGGTCTCCCCAGAGACAAACGGTATTTTCTTTTTGTATGTCCTTATATATCTTCTGTATTCAGTGATAGTCTATACGTATACCATGCATTTAGACTTTTTCCTGTAGACAGTGGTGAGCCTTTAACACTTTGATTCCCCAGCTGTGCTCTGAGGCACCCTGGGGTGCTGCAGCAGACTCACAGGTGCACCTCGGGATATTTTAACTCTGTAAGGGAACACAGTGATGCTGGAACACTGCATGAACCATGAGCTCATGTATTTTCACTGTTAGAGTATCTGGTATTCCTTTCAATGACTTCATCTCTTTGTGAAGCTGGTTTTGGGTGGTTTCTGTGGTAAAAGGTTGGTACCAGGTGAAAATGAATGTGGAACAGGAAAAAGGGAGGCGTTGTCCGGCCTGATTCAAAAAGAAGCTGTGTAGTGCCCAACAGGTGCACTCATCCCATACGTGAGGAGTTGTGGGTGTTTAAGGATGAACAAGAACATTTTGTTCTTTCAATTTATGTGCATTATTTTTTCAAATGGCTACTATATAGTTAGAACATAAATACTTATTGAGTTGTTTGGACCTAACTATTAACTAAATAAACAGAACGTGAGGACTTTGTGGGGTGGGGGGTTTCCTGCTTCTGTGTAAAAATTGCTGGGATGCTGTGAACTGAGAAAGTGTGGGCAGCTCTGCGTGAATGTTTCCAGTGAGAAAGGGACACTAGTATAGGAAGATAACTCACAACAGTATGACAGATCATGCATTTTAGAAATGAGCTGACATAATACTTACCGCTCTATGAAAGAGAAGGAGAGGAGTGGATGTCAGGGAGCCTGGGGTCTTTAAAGAAATACCCAGCACTCCGGATGTGATTCCGGCCTAATCTTACAACAAAGCTACAAACGTGTATACGTGTCTAAATAACTGCTAATGCATTTCATAAGAATACCATATTTTTGGTATGTCATAAAAGTCGTGTTAAATATTCAAATTTTTGTTAAGTACCCCATCCCCCCCAGCATTCATAAACAGGAGTGAATAAGTTAGGTGCTTCTGTGTCTGAGGGCTGGGACTTCCAAGAGCCACCTCGACATCAGAGAGCTTACAGTCCATTTTGGGGGGCTTCGGCCTTGGCATTTCTACTTGAGAAACAGGTTGTGCAAGAGAGTGTTTGGGGAAAGTCCCAGGAATGGGGCTTTTAGAAGGCTCACCTGTGCCTGTCATGACTGCAAGGCCCCAGGGAGTGCCATTCTGCCTTTCCGCCTGAAGCAGGAGGGTCTGTGCTCACGGGCTCCCCCTGCACCTTCCGTGGAGGGTAAATGGGTGGTGGGATGGCACAGCCCTGGCCGGCGGGGGTGGAGGGGGGCAGGCAGGCGCTCACCCCCAGCACACAGGTGGAAGTCAGGGTGGTCGGGCCGAGGGAACGCTGGGCCGCTGGGCTGGGCGCAGAGCCTGGTCCCCACAGGGGTGCAGTCCTCGCTGTGCTGCCTCCCGGTCCGGTCCGGTCCGGGCAGGCTCCTTCCTGGAGGTGGGGCGACCTCAGCCACTTCTCCCGGGGGTCTGAGAGGCTCACTGAGGTGGAGTTGAGGAAGTGGTATTTTTCTCTAAATGTTTTTTTAAACTTAGGGAAGGGGCAGGAATTACCAGTTACTAGCACCGATGGGAAGTGATTGCTGGGAGAAGTTGGGGGTCCCTGTAGGTTTCTCAACTAGATATTTTTGGGGTGGTGAGACTCTAATTAGAAAAATTTGGAAATTATAGATTTATCCTTCAGATTGTGGAGTCATATATATTCCGGAAACAGTTTAGATTTGTCCCTTAAAATAAGAGTGTAAGTTCTCTCTGTTGACTTTCTCTAATTTGAATTAAGATGTTTGGAAAGATTGTGGTCCCCTTCCATTCCATTGAATTAAAAATAAAAGTAAACTATAAAGTAAGTGTTGAGAAATCCAACAAAGTTCTGGTTTTTTTTTTTTACATGACAGTGGTCTTGCTTCTTTTGAAACATGTAGCAGTTATCAACTAAAAATATAAACAACCCAAACCATAGCAACCCTATGATGCTCTTGTGTTGCTGTCGTCCTGAGCATGGTGGGTTTTTAACTTCTTCGTCTCCTCTCCCAGACACTTACTGAGTGTGTGGCATGTGCTGCGCACTGAGCAGGGGCCCGGGACATGGAAGGTGGATACGACCCGTTTCCTGCTCTCTCAGCTTAGTCTGGAAGCGTTCCAAGTTCATCTGTTCTCCACATTCAGATCACATGCCAGATCCCCACATGGTATCGTGATCTCCTCAGACTTTTCCCAGGATTGCTTTGGAGCTGGGCAGCCTAAAGCAAAGGAAGGCACGTCTGGTCCTGTGGCCAGGAGTGTAGGGAAGGCAGTGATGGTGATGGTGAAGGTGATGGAAGCTGCTGCCCATGGAGCCCCTGAGGCCGGCCGGGTCCTGTACTAGGGGCCCTACACCCTTACCTTGTTGAACGCTCTCAGCAGTCTTGTGGAGTAGATGGTATTACCCTTGCTTACTCTTGAGGAAAATGAACGTGGAAAGAACTTGCCCAGCATTACAGAGCTACTAAATGTCAGGATGGGATTTTCTTGGACTTAGTTTATCATCGTTTTTGTCCAGGTAAGATGTGAATCAGCATTAAGTGAACATGTTTTCTATGATAAAGAGACACCTACATAATATGTTATATAAGCTGAATCTACATATAACAACAAGAGATTTGTACTTTGGTTACTTAAAATTGTTATAAACAATACAATAAAGAAAAATGTAAGAATAGAGAAAAGTTCACCCACTTAGTATTTTCATTTTCTTAGGTTTCTCTCCAATTCTTTTCTCTGAGCATAACTTCCACAAAGTTGTCTTTACAGTGAAAGTGGCTTTGTATTTTTAGCATGAGTATAGCATAAACATTTTCATGCTTCTATCTACTCTCAATAAATATCATTTGAGTAATAGTCTATTGGGTTGAACACCATCCCATAGATATTGGGGCATTTAAAATTTTATAACAGAATATAGATATAGAATATAACATATAAAATAGATATAGTTATTGAGGCATTCAGATTTTTGCGACGTAGAATGACTGTCTTTGAATCGTTTCCTTGAACAAAATGCCCTTACTTCTTAAACTCTTAGAATCTTCTTTGACATTGTTTTTTGGGAAACAAAGCTCTTATGGCTGGCAGCATTTTTGTTTCTCTGTTTTCTGCATTTCTGCATCTTGTCATTTAGGATCTTCCATTAAACGACTCAGACTCTTTTAGCTGTATTTCATTTTCTACTTAAAACTGCTCTCCCTTTGGAGAATTCAAGAGCAGAGCTATCTACAAAAAGATACTAGGTTTTAGGTTGGAGGCAGACAACAAGGTAATGACAGAATCTGGATGCTTTGGTATTCAGCTGGCTGCTTGGTCTAGTGAAGTAACTTTCTTGTATCTACAGAACCTGTGTTTGTGTACCTGTTTATGTGTGGGTATGTGTGTGTGTGAGTGGAATGTGGCTTGGTAGCTCTTTGTCACCATAGTTCCAAACATCTAAATATACAAACATGATCTGGGGTGCTGGCACCATGTGAACGCGAGGCTGAAATGTCCATGTAAATATCATGATGAGACATTTCCTTGAGCCTTCACCTAATCTTTACCAGAGGTCAGCCAAGCAGAGAGGTGATGATTTGGTACAATAGTCTAGAGGACCTCATCTTTCGTACCAAAAATCCTTCTCAGCCCCTGGGCAGCAGGACAATTCATATTATGGAGTTTCCCCCTCTGATGAGCCATGCGATATCTCAGCAACTCTCAGTGGGGGAAGAGGAGTGAGAGGCAGAGAGGGAAAGACAGAAGTTAAGATTTTATTTTTCAATAATAGCTACTATTATTGATGGCCTATTCTGTGTCAGGTCTCTTGTCTACAGTTTCTTATTTATTCCCCATATAAAGTGTATGAGATAAGTGTTATGATCTCCATTCTGCACATGAGGGAACTTGAGGCTTAGAGAGTCTGTGACTTGCTCAAAGTCATATTAATGTTTGGAGCTAGAATTGAACCTAGGTTTATCTACCCTGAAACCCGTGTACTCCCACATTACAGTGTTGGGAAGAACACTCCAACCCATTCTCGTGAAGTCAGGAGCCAGGCACCCAACAAATCATAATGAGCAGTCAATATTCCTTTAAACATCTTTTAAGAATTGAATATCTACATATGCTTCACTGTAAAACTGTATGATATGATGCAGTCTTCCTTATACTACTCTGTCACTTATAAATAAGTGTTCATGACTTAGGACCGATGGAAAGGCCTTTTACTTCTGCTTCGGGGCAGGTGGTTGGTCCTGTCGGAGGAGGGAGTTGTCAATGTCATGCCCTTGGTCTGTCTCCCCCGTGGATTTCTGGCTTTCCCAGTGAGTGCTGCCTCAGTGTGGAATGTTCTTTCTTCACGTCTTGTTCTCTGTTTTTGTTTTCTCCTCAGATCTAGATACTGATGACGATTTAAATAGCGACGATTATGAATATGAAGATGAAGCCAAACTTGTTATATTCCCAGACCACTATGAAATAGCACTACCAAATATTGAGGAGTTACCTGCCCTGGTCAGTGAGTGTGCACGGCTGCTAGCTAGATGCGCGTGACTCTCTGTGTCAGGTGTGTGCGTGTGCGGTGTGTGTGCACTTGGGGGTGGGGAAGGCGGGTTGAATGAGAGAAGAATGAGCATGAGCAGAAGCACAAAAAGGCGATCAGGGTTCCATTTCAGGAGCTTTGGGCCAAATACCCTCCGCTGCTTGTTACGTCCCATGCTGTTTGGGCTTCGGGCTCCTTGGACTGGTCGCCTCCAGGTGGGCTGGCTGCCTCCAGGTGGGCTGGCTTCTTGCTGCCTGTGACTCACAGTCTGTTGCTTAGATTTTTCAAGCCATGCCCCCAAGATGTGCAGGGGCTGCTGCAGAGGGTCTGTCTTCTGATCGGAGGAACGACTATATTTTTGCCTCGTCTGCATGTTGGTCTTCCATGTAAGATTTTGTTTGAGTTGAAATAAAAGAGACCCGCTGTGGAAACAACAGCAGTACGATGATAAAAAGAGCCCAACATTGACCTGTCACGGCTCTGCAGGAGCTCTGCGGTAACGTGAACCTACTTTTCAGTTTTGTTCCTCACAGGGACTAGGATTACTTTCTAGGTATTAGACTTTAGATTTAGTGGTGAGTTTTTTTCTCTTCCCTTCCCGTTTTTTCTGTGGCATGACTTTCATCCTCCTGAACTTAAAGCTGGGGGTGGGGGTGGGAGTGGGAGGCAGCCAGCTTCTGTTTGACTTTGACTTTTGAATCCTGGAAGTGGGCACAGAGTTCCTGTGGGGACCCTAACCATTTTCCTGCTCTCTCCTCATTTCCTGTATTGTCTCTGCCACTGCATCCTTCTTGCTTTTGTTTTCTTTCTTTTCCTCTTTTCCACTTTGTGTACGTCCTGAGTTCTCAGGTAGCTGCAGGCCATTTGGACGCTCAGGGGTCAGCGTCCATTTGAGTGTAGACGTGCCAGTTTATTTTTCTCCTTCTCAAACTCTGCCAGAGCCAGAGCCAGGACTTTAGGTCCCGGAGTCTTCAGGACTTTGTGTGACCCTGTCCACAGCCACCTGCTCACTTGCGCTGGCCAAGAGGGGATTTTTGTGCTTGAGGTTCCCATGTCATTAGGGGCCAGGTTTCCACCATTCAACCTCTTGCTCCTGACTGACTTTGTACCTATATCTGTGACCATAGAAACGAAGATTCTCTGTACGTAGGTATTGTAGCTATTTCCTCTAACTATCAGATGCAACATCCTTTTTAGCACTGAGAACACACCTTTAGCAAGGCACACACAATTAACCGACCTCTGCCTTTTCCGGTTCCCTGTGTTGACTCCCGTGGTTGTTACCCAGGATGAAACATGTGAGTGGACGTGACGGTCTTGCCGCGTCCCCCACCGGGCATCACGCACTGACACGTACATCTTTGCAGTTTTTACTGAGAGTTGTCGTCGCTGTTCTGTGACGTGGCTCTGTGTCCGTTGTCAGAGAAGAAGCGAAGGAGAACATGGTGAATAAATGTCACGAGAAATGATTTTTCTCCTATTCACTTATAAAGGAAAAGTCTTTATGAGGAGAAGCTAATACAAAAGTGTTTCAATACTTTAAATTGTTCCTATATTCAGAGTATAATTTGAAGTAGGAATACTTTTATTTAAAAATACAGTGATATAGAAACCTGAATTCAGCTATAAATATGTATATATAAAATATCATAATTTTTAATACAGTCTTTTAGAATGAAGAAATATTTTAAGAACTAAAAAAGAAGAAGGAATTATTTGGAAGGGGAGATTGAAGGAAAAGCCTAGATTTATCTGATAGAATTTATACTACATTTTCTTTTGATGCTTTTGCTACATTTTGGTGTTTAAAATTTTTCTTTTCAAGCTTTTAAATAACAAAAGTTCTTGAGCTCAAAATCACCCAACCAGATCACCTTCTTCTTTCATCTCTTGAGCTTCTCAGTAGAAAAATTCAGTTCCAGAAAGTTACTCTGTGGATTCTACCAAGAAGTTAAACCACTTGTTAGTAACGCAGGGTTCACGGAGGTGTAGCGTTTGGGGCTCAGTGAGGGTTGTGTAATCTGGGATCCAGCACCTTGTTGTAGGCTTCAGTTCCTCAGGCCGGGGTGTGCTCGCCAGTGGTCAGCAACCAGCTCCCTGGGGAGAAGTCCTGCTTTGTGGTGCTTGCCGATTTCTGTGGTGTGAATATTGCCACTGTGGCTGAGTTCAGGCTAATGCCATGGTGTCACTGAGTGCTGTGTTGGGAAGAGATACACAGCAGCCTGCCATTATAAATAATTTCTGCCATTCACATAGCGCAGATGTGAAAATCCTCAAGAGACCATAGGTAATAGTCAGGTATAATAAGACCATTACAAAGTGTTTTGAATATTTGTTCCCTTTAAAAATATTTTTCATTTAATGACAAGTTTATATAATTTAACTTTTAGTAATGGCTGTGTTTAATAACCATCATACGGAATTTCTTACTATTTAACAATTGAGTCTGTGAGCCTTTTTGAGCCAGTTCCGGGACCCCACTGAACTCAAGGTCTCCGGAGACTTGGGATGGAGCCAGGACAGTCATTACTAGTAACAAGGTCTCCACTTCACTCAGACACCACATCCAGGGAAAGATAATTCACAGTATAATTACAGGATGATGTGTCCTGACCTTCTGCTCGGATCCACACAAGGGGCCTCTAAGTGATTTTAGGTGATACTCTCAAAACACTAGATCGGTGTTTTTTAGTGGCCCAGAATTGAAGGAAATTTTGTTGTCACAAGGAAGGATATTCAAAGAAAAGACATTATATCCAAATCTTAATAAAAAACATTGCACATTGCAAACCAGAACATGTAACAAATACCTAGTGGGGTTGAGAAAATCCAGAGGAGGACTGGGAAGGGCTTGAGGTGGACAGTGAACCAAGAAGGGGGCTAAAATAGCAGACCAGACTAAAAAGATTAGGATGTGTAGCCAAAGTGGGAGGGCGGCTTAAAAAATTCTCCTAAAATCAGGAAGGGGCTGCTGGCGAACTCAGCTCTGTTTTCTAGGGGCCAGCCCTGGAAGGGGGGTGAGAGGTGAATGTTGGCTATTGAAAGGAAAGGGTAACTATGTAGCAGCACTTGTGGTGAGAGATGAGCGGGAGAGCCTTTCACAGAAGGTTTTAAACTGTATTTTTGGATGTCTGCTCTGTAATGGAGGAAATGCTCTTTGAGGGCAGGGGTGTTTCCCTCATTCCTGACCGGGCCTCGCCCGTGTTGTCAGTCGGTAGTGTCCAGTATGACCTTGGGGGCTTTAAAGCTGGGGAAGGAGAGGATCTAATATTCACAGCAGATCAGTCGAGCTGTTGGAGGAAGGAGACGGTGGGGGGTGGGAGGCTGCTGTGTGGCCATCGGAGTGAGCTGTGAGGGTGGTTGGAATTAGGACGGGTGTGCTGAAAACAAGAAGAGGCAGGTTCCTAATAGGGTTTGGATGTAGGACTGATAGGAATTGCCCGTGGGCTGGGTGGGGGTGGGGTGGCAGCAGAGGGAACGTCCTCCATTGTCTCTTAATGAATTCTAGGATCAGTCAGTGCCCCCCAGGGGAAATACTCTGCATGGAGTTCCGTTATTAATTGTGCAGGATGTTAGTGATGCGGAAAGTAAATTTTTGTTTGAAAATTTTATTTTAATGGTTCAGTGGCTTTTATTATATTCAGAGTTGGGCACCCATCACCACTGTCTCATTCCAGAATATTTTTATTACCCTACAGCCATCACCTCTCAACCCGTCATCCCTCCCTGCCTCCCACCCCAGCCTCTGGCAGTCACTGATCTGCTTTCTGTCTCTGCAGATTTGCTCGGGCTGGACATTTCATATACATGGCATCATATAATACACGGTTCTTTGTGGCTGGCACTTTTTCACTTAGCATATATTTTCAAGATTTACCCACGTTGTAGCATGTATCAATACTCCATTTCTTCTTATTGCTAAGTAACATTCTGCTGTTTGCACATATGGCATTTTATTTACTCATTTATCATTAATGGATGTTTGGGTTGTTTCTACTTTTTGGCCATTATAAACAATGCTTCTGTGAACATTTGTGTATAACTTTTTTTGTGTGAACACGTGTTTTCATTGATCTTGGGTATATACCTGGGAATGGAATTTCTGGTCCTGTGGTAACTCAAACTGTTTGAGGACCCGTAAAACTGTTTTCCAAAGTGGCCGCAACATTTTATATTCCTACCAGAATATGTTTTTAAAGACAGCCAGAAATAAATTATATCATTTAGCAAACAGCCAATGTGATGATAGGCAGATGTCCAGGGTCAGCTGGGTTTGGGAGAAAGCAGAGAGTCTGCCCTCTCCCTCCCCACGGCCAGTTGGTGCCAAGCTGGGCATCACAGATTTGCTCACAGTGCGGACTGACCTGGCACAGAGATGCCCAGGTGTGTCCCTGTCCACATTTGCACCTGACTAAGTCATGGAGCTGTGCTGCTGCATTCGACTCGGTGCCCTTGACCACGCGCCATTGTGCGATGAGTTGAGGACGTCGGATGTCTGGGTGTGTATTTGTTAGGAGGGAAAATGCCCCACGGGGGGAAGCCGAGGCGTTCCCATAGCTAATTTCACCCTTGGAGGTTGTCCACCTTAGACTTTTCACTCTGCTTGCTAAGAGTAGGAATTGTTACACCTGAATCCCACGCTGGGCTCGCTAACCAGGTTGGGTTCCTTGCTGTCTCGTGCCACGGTTCATGCTACGCACTGTAGGCCAGCAGCCAACCCCAGCTGGGTCCAGGCGGGGGTGCTGGGGTCAGCAAGCTAGGATCTTGCTTTTGTAGTAACTGTAACCATTTGAATTTTCTTAGATAGGCTGCATTTATTAATAAACTTTTAAATTCGTTTTATAGAAGTTGCTGTTCTCTCAAACCGTTTACATATATTACATTCGGGTGTGTCTTCCAGGTAACAATTGCTTGTGATGCAGTTCTGAGCTCAAAATCTCCGTACAGGAAGCAGGACCCCGACACGTGGGAGAACGAATTGCCGGTGTCCAAGTACGCCAGTAACCTCGCCCAGCTGGACAATGGGGTCCGGATTCCTCCAAGGTGAGCGTCAGAAAGGGAGATGGAACGTTACCCCCTAAAACCAGCCCAAAGAAGACCTACTTTCTACATCTTCGCCGAATTAGCCATTCATATCATTTTCTTATCAGATGCCTTTTATTAGAAATGAACTCAAAAGTTTTCTCTAAAATCATCTGTACCTTTGTAGTAGATGCTGAACATGGCCGGCCCACACACCTGAGCCCGTCCCCACCTGCAGCTCTGCTGGAGGGCTTTCCCTGCCTGCAGAAGCCATGCAGGCCTGTGCCTGGGATGGCCAGAAATGCTAAGGAGTTCATGCTCCCTCCCATCCTCCTGGGACAGCCCTCGCCACCCAGAGACTGTGGAGTGGCTGGGGAAATAGCCCAGATCCCCACCACTCAGGTGGGGCAGCGGTCTCCTGGAGTTCCCCCGCTGGACTGTGTCCCAGCTGCCCAGGGTGGCCTCCTGTGCTTTGCAGTCTCACTTCCCTGTGGTGCTTCCTGGGATCCCCTCCCAAACAAGCCATTCGCATTCACATTTTTGTCTGAGTCTGCTTCTCGGGGAACCCAACTTACAACCGTCTTTGGTTGTCACGTGTTCGGCTGGAGTGCTCTCTGGGCCACGTTAGCACCCCTGTTAGGTGCTGGTGTGTCCAGAGGCAGATGCCAGAAGGAAAGAGCAGGTGGATTAGAAATGTGTGCAGTCTTGTTGAACCCGAACTATTCGATGTGGTCTTCGTGAAGGCGCCTCAGTTTCTCCACTTCACAACAGGGATGGCGGTACTGATGCTGAGGAGTGACTGTTAGAACTAAATGGTAGGGTGCCTGGTACATACCTGACACTTAACCTTTAGTTAAGTTGATTTCCTTTCTACTTAATTTTTGCAATCTAGTAGCATTTTGTTTAAACTAGTATTCTTAGATATGGTTAATGCTTTTGAACTTTAGATGTTTATATACATATCCTTAATGTTTTAAACTTGCTCAAGTTCCACTGTCCTGAGGAAATTGCTTCCCTTTCTGCCCTCAGTTTCTGTGTTAGTTTTCTGAAGCAAAAAGGCCCTTGCAGAGGGGATGGGAGGAGCTGGTCCCCCCCAACCGCCCCGCCCGGGGTGGCAGGCAGGGTACTGAGTGGTCCTGCCGCTCTGGGAGGTGTCTCAGGTTATCCCATTGATTGTTTACTGTGGCCCCAGCTGCAGGCACTCTGTTTCTTCCTTGTTAATTTTCTGATCCTGCCGTGCATGCCAGCTGTACTAACTGCTCTGCAATGACTTTCCAGCGGCTGGAAGTGTGCCAGGTGTGACCTGCGGGAAAACCTCTGGTTGAATCTGACCGATGGCTCCGTGCTGTGTGGGAAGTGGTTCTTTGACAGCTCCGGGGGCAACGGGCACGCGCTGGAGCATTACAGAGACATGGGCTACCCTCTCGCGGTGAAGCTGGGAACCATCACTCCTGACGGGGCGGGTGAGTGTGCCTGCACCAACTCAGGGACCTACCTGGCGGAGGCTCCCTCCTACATTTAAGCCATGTCTTCACCCGAGGGTTGGAGGGTGTAGGCTCTGGATTCTGACATCTCAGGTTTCAATCCTGATTGTGCCTGTTATTAGCCATAAGGTCTTGGGTGAGTTTTCAGATCCTGCTAAGTGTCAGGTTCCTCATCTTGAGGCTAACCATGGGCTTTGAGCCCGGTGTACACAGAAAGGTCTTAATACACGTTAGCTGCTTTTGTTACTCTCTTTCTGTGTATCTCTTGGCTAAGAGGGCAGAAGCAGGAGCCAGGCCTTGGGAAGCAAAGGTGCACAGTCAGACCCAGCATCACAACAGTGGGGGAGCCTCAGACTTCGTTATGGGGCCTAGTGTGATTTCAGGAACAGGTGGTTCATTCTGGAGAAGGTGGGTTTCGAAGGAAAGACAATGTGTGTCCAGAGTCCCCGCCATCCCCCGGCAGCGCTGGTGCTCACGTGTTCGAGGGGTCGGAACTGGTTCCTGTGTGGACTGTCAGCTTCAGAACTGTTTTCTTTTCTTTATGGTCTCACATCGCATGTTTTAAAACCATAGTGTTGTCCATGTTTATACAGTTAATTCCTTCTACCATTTTGTGAGGAAAGAAGAAACAATACCGTAGTCAGTAGGAGAGACTTAAGTATTGAGCCGTGGCCGTCAGAACCCACCCTCTGAGCATCACTGACAGCGTTGATTAAGCACGGGTCTGGCTCAGCACCTTGGTCCATCTTCTCCATCTCCCCAGGCGTTGGAATCTTTCTTCTTTATTTTAAGGGAAGATGAGTTTTTAGGAGAAATATAAAGATCCTTTTCCTTTCTCTGTTTTCTTTGTGTGACTGAGGAGCCTGCCTCAGAGTTGACTGGCTGGGATGTTTTCACCGAACATGGTGTACTTGTCAGCTGCCTTTTCCATCCACCTGGTTTTCTTTCCCACTTGTTTTCTAACTCAGGACTTGCAGTTAGGTCCTGTTGAGATTCTTTTGATTCACATGTTGGATAATTTTCCTGTTTCTAAAGTTAGGGGGCTTTTTTTTTTTTTAACTCATTAGGGAAGAGTAGCTGCAAGAGGCCCAGGTGCTGATGCCAAACATCCTCCCTCCCCCAAGCAAGTACAACTCGACACAAGCTGGGCTGAATCCTAAGACTTCCAGGATCTGGAGAGGAAGTTCAGGATATGCAGTTGGATCCGGGCCACAGCAAAGTGTTTGCAGGTCATTGCTTTGCTGAATGACTCCTTGATAAGGCAGCCGTCATTGTGTTTTTATGGCACCACAGAGAGAAGGGTTGGGAAAGTAGGAATTCCGTTGGATAAAATGGTAAGGGTAGAGTAACTCGAATATTTCTCCTCTGTGTGCTGTCTCGAGGACGGGCTTTGATAGGCCAGTTGTTAGAAGTTCAGCTCTCAGAAGAAACCTGTCCAAAACTACAAGTGCTTGTATATGTGACTTTGTTTTAAAATTTGAGTTGTTGGAAGACGGGGCTATCTCTTACTTATCTTTGGGTTCCATGCAGAATCTTATACATAGCAGGCATGTATACTTTTGTTAATGGAACCAAAATATTAGTATTTAAATAATTAGATTTTACTTAAATGTATGCTAATAATAAAGGCAAAGGTTTAATTTTCCAGAAGGCTTTTTGCTAGTGTGAAACTTATTTTTAAACTGCAATTTAGAGTACATCTGAAGATTTTTTTTTTTCAGCTTGAGGAAGGGAAGTTTATATTTGCTTCTTAATTATCCAGGAAGCAGATGCTCAGTGTAACATATTTAGAAAACAGAGAAAAGTGTAGAGAGGTAAATAAAAATCATTAGCAATAGCGCTTGCCAGATGAATTACTTCTAACAATTAGCATATCTTCTTTCATTCCTTTTCCTTCTTTAAGGCCTTGATTGGTTCTTACACAAAAAACACCAACTCCCCATATTTTTACCAAATTTGAATTACATTGTATAAAAATACCTTATTTCTCTCTATTTAACTTTAAATGGTCTTTCATGCCTTTAAATGTTCAGCAGCACCCCATGGTAGTTCCATAAATCATTTCACTGTTCCCCTGTGAGTTGTCGTAATGTTTTTGCTATTCTGATGGCCATCCTTGTACATATACAAATCTTTGAGTGTTTTTCTAATTCTTTTTTTTTTTTAGGATAAATTCCTAGGAGCAAATGGCTGATCCTTTAAAATTTTCAGTTGCTGAATTTCTTTTTTAAACAGTTGTGGTAACTTACATTCCCACCAGTGGTATATGAGAATACCTGTTTCACCAAATCTTGGACAACTTTGGGTGCTCAAAAAATTTAAAAACCTTTGGTAATCTGGTATCTTATTTTACTTTGCTTTACTAGTGAGGCTGAACATTTTTTATAGTGTTCTTGGCCATTCATAGTTATTTTTGTGAATTTCTGAGGCTGATTTTTTAGCTGGTTTATGTGTAGGTGTTTTCTTATTGGTTTTAAAAAACTTTAGCTATTAAGAATATTAACCCAGTATCTGCCATTAAGTTTTTTTTAGAGGAAGGAGCACTTTTAAGGATTTCTTTATTATATAATTGACAGTGCTTGAATCACAGATGAATGAAATACTGGCAGTAGCAATGTGGACTCACACCTGTGGGGAGGGTTTTGGCATTCATTTGGCTGAAATGATGCTCACTTTCTGAAAAAAGATCGTGATTCCTGTTTATTTTGTGCAGAGTTGGTTTTAACACAAATGATGATTTTCAATTTAATAATCATTTCATAAAAGTTTATGTGATGCTTCAATTCTATTTTAGTTTCTTTTGAATCTGTATTTAATTGATTGCTAAGTATACTTATTATTCATTTAAAAGCCAAATAAATTCATGAAAACATGCATAAAGTTTCCTGAAATATCCTATGATGAACCTTGTGTGTGCTGAGGCCCAGAAGGGCAGGGTGCCCTTTGGGGGTGGGGCGTCCACCTCCTGGGGAAGGTACCACAGCTGAGGGTCGCATCATCTGTACTTACTAGGCTAATGGAGGCTGATTAAACTCACAAGAGACAAAGTCTCAAATTCAGGGTGTTTATTTTTTAGTTTATAACGCGAACCACAACTGCTGGCTAGACCAGGACATTCCTTCCCTGTGGGAAGCTGAATTATATTTAGAATATCGTTTAGTAAACATGGAATCCAAGCGGGTTGTGGACTCAAATATTTAATGGTAGTGATCCGATTATCCTGGTCTCCTTCTCCCCTATAAGGACATACCTGTTCAGTGAGAAACTCCTACTCATCTTGAGGTCTCAACTTAGAATTAGTTCTTCCAAGAAGCCCTGATCCCCCAGGCGAGCCATTGTGGTGGCGTGGGTAACAAAAATGAGCCCCATATCAAGTTCCACTCTGGGTCCCCATGGGTACAACAACAAACAAGTCCGGAAACAGATCACCGTGCAAACAAACAAAAGCTTTCCTCTGTGGGAGGAGACGTTGGTTTGGCAAAAGCAAGGATGAGGTTCTTGGTGGGAAGGGAGCAAGAAGGCATGGGGGAAGGAGAGGGTGTTTTCTTCTTCCAGCACGGACACTGGTTTACCTAAGAACATGCCTCAGTGCCTTGCGTGACTGGAGAAGAGTCTTCCTGAGACGCCCAGGGCAGCGGTGAGGTCCCCTCGCCCGCTGGCCTGTGCACCAGCTCCATAGATTCTCACTCAAGGTGGTCTTTCTTCTTCAGTCATCTTCGCTCTCAGCCTGGGCATGTGCTCCCTTGAGTTACTCAGAGCCTGCGGGTTTGGAATCACAGTGTTGATGACTTCATTTTAGTTTTGACCTGGCTTGTGCCCCTCCTGTGTGCCTCTCTGGCACCTTGTGCTTCTCCATCATAGCATTTTCCCACAAGGTCCTGTAACTGTGTTTAATGACGGCACCCAGGCAGCAGCGACTGAGCGCCGTGTTTGCTCCACACCATGTATCTCTAGTGTCTACCATCGCCTCTCATACCTGGTAGGTGCTCAGTCTGTATTTGTGGAGTAAATAGATGAAGGAAGACACATCAATAAAATTTGCTCCTCTGATTCACCTTTTTCTGTCTGTCTTTTTCTCCCCCTATTTTGTTGATGTCTTTTTTCTTGTTTTCCTTTCCTGACTATAGTCTAGGTTTTGTCTGGCATGGAAGTGATACTGTCTGAGGTGATGATGCCTACCTCTGACCTCGTTCATTTGTATGTATTTCTCTAGTCATACTGAAGCCTTCTCTGGTTTCTCTTCTGGTCCATGGCAGAGGGTCTATAGACAACACCAGTAGAAGCTCAGGGTGGAGACATGCAGTGTGGGTGGATGGGTCAGCACTCACTCTGAAGGGGACCTTTCCTCTCAGAATTGTGTGTTTGACCAAGAGTTCTGTTTTTCTCTCCGCTTGACCTGTGAGAAAAGGGCAGTGAAGCCAGCTTCCCAGGTTTTCTCCTTCTAAACACAAGAGCGTGTTGAGGTACGTCTTTACCTCTCCCCCTTCTGCTTCCAGTGTGGGGATCTGAGGGCAAGATTTGGATGTCTGCCCTTTTCTGGGGCTTAGGAAGAGATCCCAAAGTCACAGGCTAACCCACACCCGAGACGATGTCTGTGAGGCCCTGGACACCAAACCAGCATTTCTTCTAAGATTATTTGAAACAGTAAAAGTTTAACTCATGAGGTCAGGGGCCCTACTGGACTGACTTAACATGTCCCCAGATACATCCGTATGTATCTGGTGTTCAGTGAATCCTTACCGAGAACAGTGGACGAGTGAGTGAGTACGTCAACCCGTGTGGATGAGCAGGGATGGCCACTGTACACTCAGTGCCATGCCACCCACAGAATCATTTTAATCTCTGGGAACCACTGATAAGAAATTCTTTTCAATCAAGATATTATAATAAATTTTAAAAAATATTAAAAAGGCAAAACCAACAACCACAAAAAAATCTCATTTAGAGATAACAAATTATTACCATTTTGATATAATTCCTCATAGATTCCTAGTCTTGGTCTCAGTTTCCATTTCTGCTCTCTTTTTCCTTAGGTGATCTTGGAACTTACTGCATGTACTGCTTTCTCACTGTCACCTCAGTGGGTTATTCAGGCTCCAAAACTTCTTAAAATCTTTTTGCTTGTGTGGATCTCTTTATGCTCTTCCTGGTTTAGTTTGTCATTTAACTGGAAAGAAAACAGTGGTTGGTGTCCTTGTAAAGTGAAGGTAGTTACTTGTGAAGTGTTGCTTGGGCTGTCCCTGGGAGGATCCCTCTCTAACTTCCCAGCTGTGCCTCTCGGCTCCCAGCGTTTAAGTCAGGTCAGGGGTGGGCGAGAGTCATACTTGTCAGGCAATACTTATTTGTTCCAGCAGTTTCTGAGCTAAGACTTGACTTTGCTAAGCTGAAGTTACAGATAAAGTGAATTTCCCAATGAAAAATGTAGAAGCCAGGACTTTCAGCTTCCCAGTTCACTTCAGAGGGTTTTTTTTTTTCTGTGACTACATGTCATTTATAAATTCTTCAAGAAAAGATCATCATTCGTTTTTAGGTAACTTGTTTGTTACTCACTGCACTGCTTTTGTCATTGGAGTAAGGCGTAACTATAGTGTCTGACGGAATCATGCTCTATCTCCACAGCAGTTAATGACTGGAGATAGGAAACAGTAATTTCTCCATGTGGCGTGAGTCCAGTGGCTTAAGATCCACAGATTGCTATGTGATTTTTACTTATTTCAGAATTCTAGGCCCACAATAATAGTGCAGTTCTGGCAATTTTATTATTTTCAAATGGAGCTCTGATAATTAGAGGCTTAAAGTCTAAAGACTTAAAGATGACCTCACTAATTAATAATAACCAATGTTAAAATGCCCAGGGAATGTCATTTTTAACTCCCAGCCAGTATTTGAGTGGTATTTTTCTGTTGCTTGTCATAGATGAGAAGTACTGTCGATGAATTTGTTTCAAGTCATTAGTTCAAATATTTTGTTGGGGTTTTTAGTATTTAAACTTCTTGGAAATTTTTTCTTTATTGGGTTGGGGATTTTGCCTTTTTTTTTTTTTTTTGCTTTTGAAACACTGAATTATATTTTAAAAAAGAATATAAATGAAGGCTACTACCCACAAATTAAAATGGGCCTCTAGGGAAACAGGGATAGAAGAAAAAGCTGTGCAATGTTTAATCTATTAATAACAGAAAGACTATCTTCCTTTGGTTACGATGAATCTCCATGAATCTAGGTTTGGGTCAAAGGGTCACCATAGTTTCTGTATATAACTTTTTTCCCCCTCCTGGTGATGTTCCAAAGAGGAGGAAACTGGATAGTCTGTCTTTACTGTCCTAAAGAATGATATCTTTTATGTCTGTTTCCTTTGTAATAAATTTTGTTTTTTAAATGTAGGATTGAAGAAATTGTGGTTTTGACCCTGCATGCTTGTTAAAGGCCTAGGACAGTGCTTTATCAAGTCTGTTGGTTTCCCAGGAGATTTAAGGACATGGTCTGGTGTGAGGGAGAAAGGACTGGTCCAGGAGTCAGAATACCTGGGTTCTGGGCCACCTGCAGGGTTTCAGGCAAATGATGTAAACTCTCTGAGTCTCTTTTCCTCGTCTGCAAAATGGGCCTGACACTGTCCCCTCTCCCACGTCGCATTGCTGGGTGAGGACAGATAAGGCAGTGGTTCCCTTAGCATTTGGGGATCTTATTAAAATGCGGATTCTCAGTCAGTAGTAGGTCCAGGTGGAGCCTGTAAACTTTGAGAAGCCAGTTTTCCTCTGAAGCATTCTCTTGCCAGGTCGAATATTAGGATCCCGAGGAGAGAAGCCCCACCTCAGCACAGAGCAGCCTAACATTAGTGCACCATCCCTCAGGCCCTGGGGCAGGGGGACGAGGGGGCAGGGCCCACAGCAGCCGGAGCCCCTTGAGTCACCCTGCTGTGTCAGACGCATCCGCATCTTCAGTGTGTGCCCTGAGGTGGGCACGTTTGGGGAGCACCGCACAGTCCTCACACATGCCTCCCCAGCTTTGTGAGGTGTGGGCACCAAAGTGGGAAAGAAGGGAAGGGGGCAGGCGGGAGGTGGGAGGCGGCAAGCTGTTAGGTCTGAGACTGTAGAGGGTTCCATGAGCAGAAGTGTGTCCTGTCCTGGACCCAACACCCCAGTCCAGTCATTCAGCTGCCACCGAGGGCCTGTGTACACCCCATAGGTCCTCCTGCGGTGGGCACACGGGGTCACCCCCTCCTCTCTCAGCCTCTCCTCCTGAATGTATAGTTGTGCCACTGTGGTTAGGGCTAGAAAACTCAAATGTCAGGCATTTTTGTTTGTCTGATTTTAAATTATTTTAACTTTAGACATGGCTCTTTTCTAGTTTCAGAAAATCTTTTTTAAAAAATATACTTCCTGAAATGTCACAAGAATTGATATATAGATACATTTACCCAAAAACCCCTATTTATTATGCTTGTTGTTCATCCTCTGTCTTTCCCCAGTTGAATGTGACTCACGAGAAGTTTTTGTTTTGCTCATTGACATATCCCAAGCTGGGTGCACAGTAGGAGCTCAGTGAATAAGTGCTGAATATTGAATGATTTGATTACAGCTGATTTCTCCTCACCCTCTAGACGTTTATTCTTTTCAAGAAGAGGAACCTGTTTTGGACCCCCATTTGGCCAAGCACCTGGCGCATTTTGGAATTGACATGCTTCACATGCACGGGGTGAGAATGCCTGCACTTTCTTCTGTTTCCACCTCGTGGGGACGGAGCTGTCTTTTTTAATATGTAACTTCTCCAATATGAATCTTCATTTCTGAGGTTTTAGGTTTTAATGGTTGCATTTACTTGTTGAATGTAATTAATTGGCATTTTCCTTGGGTTACCAGCTTGGACCTTTTTATGGTATAATAAAAATGGCACCTTGTTGAGGTTTGTTTAGTTGGAGTTTACTTGCAAAATCTCCATTGATGGAGAGGTGCATGAGTCACCCTTTGTTCACTAAAGGGAGAAGGTACGGGAGATGACCTTTAGAATGACCTGCGACCAACATCACTTTAATTAATTTCAGGAAGGGAAGCAGAGCTCCCAGGGGGTAGAAAGAATAAGCCAACACATTATTATTGATGGAAGAGCTTTGCTTCATTTACTGTTGTGTTTTCGAGATGCTCTCATGGTTCTGTGGCATCTGTCCCCGCAAGGAGCTACTTCAGTGTGCGTGTTTTGGGCTCGCCCAGCCCGGGCCACCCCCCTCTCCTCACGTTCTCCTGTCTCCTCTTTCTCACTCATGTCACTTGTTCATTTTTTTTCTCTGCTCCTCCGTCAGCCTTCCTCCTGTTTTGAGGCCCTCCCACGCCCCACAGTTCTATCGTCCTACTTCTCCAGCTTGCCTTTTTGTTTGCCGTGTTGTGTTTTATCCTCTCTTGAAATCCTTCCACTTGCTTCTTTCTTTCGATTCTTATTTTTCTTTTTTCCTCCTCCTATCTCCTTTCTTTTCAGTCTTTCTTTTAAATGTGGCTTTTTTAAATTGTGGAAATACATAACATAAATTCTACCACTTTAACCATTTCTAAGCGTAGAGTATACAGTTCTATGGCATAAGTACATTTACATTCTGCAACCATCCACCACTTCAGTCTCCTTTAATTAGGTTGTTCATTTTTCTGTTTGATTGTGGAAAAAAGGGCAGAAACATCTGTTGCTGTTAGAAATAATTCTAACAGTTAAGTGATGATCTCACCGAAAGTGCTGCAAACGATGATCACAGCTAAAGTTGTTTTCCTTCGACGACTTTGCCCCAGACAGAGAACGGGCTCCGGGACAATGACTTCAAGCCGCGGGTCAGTGAGTGGGAAGTGATCCAGGAGACAGGGACGAAGCTGAAGCCCATGTACGGCCCTGGGTACACGGGCCTCAAGAACCTGGGCAACAGCTGCTACCTCAGCTCCGTCATGCAGGCCATCTTCAGCATCCCGGAATTCCAGAGAGCGTGAGTGTCCCCTGCTGACAGGGCGCACAGTGCCACCCACGTCCCGTAGTGTGTGCTGGGGAAGCCCACCTTCACGGGCTGTAGGGTGTTTCACCACCTCACCCGTGGTGGTGGGCTTCCTACCCTGATGCAGGGTGAGGACCCTTGTCAAGTGTTCAGGGAATCAGGTGAGATAGGGAGAACTGTGTGAACTGGAAAACCTCCTACAGGGATTTGTTGTACTAATAATTAGGCTTTCATTATTAGACCATCACCCTCTGTGCCAAGAAAATGTTAATCATTAATCCTCACAGTAAGCCTGCCTAGTCCCTTCCTACAGATGTGCTAGGAGAGATTCAGTGATCCGTTTGGAGGATTTAGGCTTTTTGGGTTTTTTTTTTGGCCACTCAAAATGTGATTCACAGACTGGTGCTTGTCCTCACACTGCTGGGTGTGGCTCTGCAGTGAGACAAGAATGAAACTGAGAGTGAGCATGTAGCCATTTTTATAGCAATTAGACACGGCCATGTTTTATAAATAGCATTTTATTTTTCTAACAATTTGTTTTTATCGTATTTTTTAAATGTGCCATCTACGTGAGCTGAAATAATAATAAAGCCGGTCCTTCACTGAAGATAATGTGGGAGGTACTGACGCAGGGCACTTCCTCCCGGTGCAGGTGCAGGTGCAGGTGCAGGTGCAGGCTGCTGTCCTCCTTCCACTTGGAGGGGCAGAGCCGCTGTCCGTGGCCACGTTCTAACTTAGCCGTGCTGGGGACAGGGGCCGTGAGAAGGGGCCTGCGCGGGGCTGTCCTGGGCAGCCACTGCCCAGGTTTGGAACACAGTCTCCGGTGTTCTGCAGAGTGGGCGGGTTTCCCCCTAGGTTCCCGAACGGGAGCGAACACACGTGTGCTGAGACAGATGGGCGGGCGGCACACTCGCCATCACACAGGGCAGTTTTTTATCCAGCGGAGTGGGAGTGCTGGTGACTTCAGTAGTGGTTAATGCAAAAGTACAGCAGATATCCTTTTCTTTCCTTTCTTGGTATTTGAAGACTTACCTCTTACCGTTTTTTGGCTTTAGAAATTTATGGCCAGTTTTGCATGCCTGGTTTTCATTTTTTTTCATCCAGTCAGTAAAGAGTGAGTTCTGCTCTGCTCAGCAGTGTGCCGGGTGTGGGGAGTTCAGTGATAAACAAGGAGACACGGTTCCTGACCCCACTTGGGGAAACAGACATTAAATAAATAGCCCTAAGAACAGCTGCAGGGTTACAGACACGATAAGTTCCATGAAGGAGAAGGCAAGGAGGTGGTCAGGAGGATCTCTTTGAAGAAAGGACACACCAAGGGGCATAGACTTGAATGGATGTGTAGGGGCAGTGGGGACAGGGTGCTGGACAGAAGGAGGGGCAGATCTGAAACTGAGATGGGAAAACTTTTTCGAAGGTCTGCATTGTGCAAATATTTGAGATACTGAAATATTACTCAAATCTCATATTTGTATTACCATTTCATTGGGCAACAGTGTAGCATCATCTTAAATGTCTCATGTTCCAAGAATTTTTTAAAACATTGAAGGAATGTCCTTATAGTAGGTGTTATATAATTATTATTTTTGCTAAACTAGAGAGGAGAAACTTGTGTTCTTTTGTTACAAAGCCCGACAGCACTTTTAGTGATTTACAACCCATAGTTTTTTTTTTATTTTTTAAAAATTTAATCTTTATTTTTTCAGTACCATTTAGTCCCCTTATAACACAACCTGTAGTTTTTGAAAATTCTTTCCACACTCCAGAGTTTGATGACCATTACCTTTCTGAATTTTTTCTTCAATAAGAAATGTACTTTATACCTGTGATTCAGATCTCTCACCTCAGTCTTGTTTCACGGGTTTTAGAATTTTATATCATCTAATATTTTATATTCTGGGTTCTGAACATTTACTGTAGATATCAGAACACAAGCAACTTATTATTCATACTCTCTCTTTCTTTTTTTATTTTTCCACCAAATATCACTGGACTGAAATACTTTCTCTTCACACACATTTTCCCCCAGCAAGACTGACTCAGTGGAGTCAGGCCCAGGAGCAGGGCCTCCGTTTGTAAGTTTGTAAGTAGAGGGAGTGAGTCACAGAGGATTACAGGACCTGTGTGCACGCGATCACAGTGTAATTTGAGAATGGCAGCCTGACTCTTGGATACCCCGTCTGGCGTTTGGACCCCGTTTACATCTCAAAATAATTCTGACGAGGATCCAATCTAAATAAGCTGGTGTGCAAATTGAATGACAACTAATATGGATTCTCACATAACAAAACTCTGGTTTTTTCTTTGACAACCACTAGATTACAAACTGAAGATATTATGTGTGTTTAAAAAATTACCTAGTGTTCCTTCAGTATTTTAAGTTAATTTTGTTATAACGGATGATATTCCTCATTGATTAGAAAAGGAATATAAATTACTAGCAAAGTGGATTTTTTGACATCAAAATTTACTGTTTAACTTTATTCCTCTCCACCAGTCTTGCCTGAAAACATAATCCTTTTCACAAACGTTCATCTTCCCAGCCAATTTGTTCTGTCTTGTCAAGTTTCGAGGTATGAAAAGATTAGGTCGTATTGAGTTAATCATTGTATATCACTAGGAATTCGTCAGTGTGGCCTCTGGCTCTGAATAGTTCAGTTCCAAAGTTTGGTTTATCTGTCAGTTGGCTCTTGGTCTGTTGAAAAATTTCTGGTTGGAATTGTGGCCCTAGGGACACACCCAAAAGCTGTTTCCGTGGACTGTCCCCGAGAAGCGTGCTCTGTTCATTTTGGTGTAGGTACATAATTTGGGACACAAATTCTGAGTCTGTAGATAGATATCAAGTGTCACTAGTTGAGGTTTCTAGTAGTTGAGGGATCCAGTTAGAGGTCGTTGCTAACTAGTAGGTGTCATGGTTCTCTGCTGAGGCTTTGTTGCAGCAGTGATTTTTCTGTAGGGCTGTGGGTAGTCAGTTATGGAAATGGTTTATGTGGTTACACGTTTTGAATGTATTCATTCAAGCATATATTTATTGAGTGTCTTTTACTTGTCAGATGCAGTTCTAGTGCTAGAGAGGCAATGATGTAGGTAGAGTCTCTGCCTTCATGGAGATTATTCTAGTATGTAATTTCTAGCGAGACAGATAATAAACAAGAACATAAGAAAATTATATAATTGCAAATAGTGATGCATGCCAAGAAGCAAGGAAGCCAGAGTCAGGTGATAAGGAGTTAGGAAGGGTGGGAGGTGACTTTTAATCAGGCCGGAGAAGGATCTGTGGAGGGGGTGTTCCAGGGAAGAGACAGCAGATGGCCTGACCCTGGAGCAGGAGTGAGCTTGGCATGCCCTTGGGGCAGCAGGAAGGGCAGGTGGCCGAGGCTTTGTGGGCTGGGGAGAGGGGTGGGAGTGAGGTCAGAGACGTGTGCAGAGCAGGGTGCGTGTAGGGTCAGGGAAAGGGATCTGCTTCTGGATTCTTTCAGGCTCAGAGTCAGAGTCTGAAGAGGGAAAGGTGGACAACACAAAGCAGAGGGTGTGAAATAGGCAATGAATTTAGGACGTGAAAGGAATGATTGCACGGTGAGGTCAGAGATGGGTGGTTAGTGTTAGCACTGCTGCAGGATGGACTGGGCGGAGGGCTGTGGACTGCCCAAGGGCCCGAGGACGGGCAGGGGCCGCAGGATGGTTCAGAGCACAGATTTGTAGGCAGGCTGCCTGGGTCCACTCGGGGCTTCATCACTCCCTCCCTGGGTGGCTTTTACAAGCTACTTAATGACTTTGCACCCCGATTACTTGTATCTCTCAAATGGAGCAATGATACTAATCACTTCCTCATGCGGTTGTAATGAAGACTCAACCAGGTAACATAGGAAACCCTGGGGAAACAAGAGTTGTCCCTGCTGTTATCCTCATTATTCATTTGGACGCGATTGGAACAATTCCCAACCTTATCATTTGTTTTTGAGATGGCAGTTGCTATGGCCTGAGCCACTGGCCCTTGACTCTGGCTGCATGTTGGAATCACCTGGGAAACTTGTGGAAGAGTCCAAACCCCGGGCCTCCGTCTCAGGCAGTGAAATCAGAACATGGGAGCGGGTGGGGAAGTTAGTGGCTCTGGCTTTTGTATTTTTTTCAAGAAACTCTTTAGGGGATTCTAACTCACAGGCAGGGGTGAGATCCACTGATAGAAACACCAGCATTTTAGGGAGGGGGTCCCTGAACATGGCTGTGGAGGTGGGAGCTCAGGAAAAACGTTCCTTTGGGGGGTGATTTAACATGCACTGAAGGGTAAGGAAGTCTTAACTAGGACGATGTCCTGTTTTGGTTCTGTTCTCTCAGTTTCTGTGTTTTGACCATCACTTCCCATTTTCTAGGTACGTAGGGAATCTCCCAAGAATATTTGACTACTCTCCTTTAGATCCAACACAGGATTTCAACACACAGATGTAAGTGCCCAATTTCGTTTTTAAGAAACGTCTCCAGTAAAAGTATCCCTAGTGCTTCTTTCTGGGTTGCAGAATTAAAGTTAGTTCTCTTTATTTTATGTATGTTTAAAAGTGTTTTAAAATGAACATATGTTACTTAAAAATTTTTTTTTACTTTAGAGAGAGAGGAAGTTGGCAGGGAAGGAGAGAGAGAAATCAATTTGTTGGCCCATTTATTTATGGTTTCATTGATTGAGTCTTGCATGTGCCCTGACTGGGGATTGAACCTGCAACTCTGGGGTAAGGGGGCTGGCGCTCTAACCACTGAACTACCCTCCCAGGGCTCATGTGTTACTTTTATGAGAATAAAGAAATTAATAAAATGATCTGTAAAGTACTGAGGAAAATTTGAAAATGGAATCAGTATCAAGTAGAATCAACTAAATAGTTTGTGAGTAATTGAGACAAAGCAGCTCGCCTGAAAGTAGCCACACTTAATGAAATTCACAGATAATTTTAATACTTCTAAGGGGAACAACAATGACCTTTTTGTTTTTGTGTCTCCTTCCTGCCCAGGACTAAGCTAGGACATGGCCTTCTCTCAGGCCAGTATTCGAAACCTCCCATGAAATCCGAACTCATCGAACAGGTGATGAAAGAGGAACAGAAGGTATGTGTCTGGGTGGCTGGCGTTCGGTATGTAGGGCGGAGGGATTTCACCAGCTAGAATGTGGGTTTCCTGTGATTTGGCAGATGGCGGCTGTAAATTTAACGCGCCGCCAGGACAGCTGTTTCACGTCAGAGCGGAGGGCGTCTGTCTGCGTGTTCTCACAAAGGGTCGGCCAGGGTGGGGTTTCTGGTGACAGTTGCTGTGCGGATTTTACGTGATTGCCAGCATTAAGGGTCTTCAGAAACAAAATTCTCTGTGAGGTAGAGCTGAGATGGAAGGAGGAAACTTCATAAAATACAAACATTTCCCCTTGGTAATGCAGTCTTGGCCCTCACAGTGCCTTTCTTCCCCTAAGCCTCAGCTTTGTTTGCTAGGGTTTCTCAAGAGGCTGGTTGTTAGAAAATAACACACACTTTCCAAGTGGCCCCCCCACCCCCGAGTGGAGGGTGCTGAATTTCTGGAGAGGGCTGGGCAGTCCTCATTTTTGGTAAGCTGCCAGGGGGTTTGTAAGTGCACTCAAGTCAGAAAACCCAGTTGGCCATTTAGTCATTATTAATCGATAGAGTGATTGAAAGATGTGCCTCATCCAATAGGCAGACTTGCATTTCCACACACCTGCAGGATGGGCTGCGGACGCCTCTCTGGGCTGCTCTGTTACACACCTCCAGAGGGCGCTCCTCGCAACCTGGTCTGTCCGAGCGGTGCCCTTGGAATTCCGCACTGCACAGCTCACGCGGCCATATCTGGCGGCCTGGCCCCCATCGCTGCAGATGTCCCGGGCGGAATGCGTGCCCCACTTCCCCCACACCTGCTCTGCCTGCAGAGTGCCCTGTTTTGACTTAGTGGGCGAATTCTTCCACTTCTGTTTCTCGAGTGTTTGACCTCTGTGCTCTCGTCTTACATCAGTCATCCTTAGCTAATGCCTGCGGACTGCAAGTAAGACTCGAAAGTGAATAAACTCTTCTTTGTAATGAAGCCAGTTAGTAGGAGAAATGGAGCAAGTGGGAGAAGGGAGGTTATGAACGTACAGAGGCCGTGTTTGGGGGCAGGGAGAAGGAAGTTGGTCGTGAGGAGGGTAGAGAGGGGTGTGGACATTCTGAGTGGCCAGGCCAGGACATCCAAGTGTTGTGGGGGCAGGAAGACACGTTCTCTGGTTAGTTGCATTGTTATCCAGCCTTGCAAGGTAATGAGTTTCTCATCCAGCCAAGACCCTCACCTGGGACGTAGTTGAGCAGGTGGTTTTAGTGTAGGGCTGGGGCTTCTTCAGCTTATCCATGCTTCTTCTACCTCTGAGCCCTTGTGAAACTCTGAAGAGGTAGTGGTGAAGAAAACTTGGTTCAAAATTTTGTTTTTGATCACACCTATCCTGGGTTTTTATCCGGGCAGGTACTTCTTGGACCACTCCCAGGGGCAGAGTCCCCCCTCCCTGGGAGGAGGAGATTGGCTGGGACTTGGGAGCCTGGCCCCCTCTGCTGGCCTGCAAGGGGCTGTGGGACCCTGGCAAGCCACGTGAGCTGTGGGTCTCAGCAGTCAGATGGCAGAAATGGTCTCTGGGTGGTGGTCGTGAGTATTGCAAGTGGGAGGGTTCCCTCTCTAGTACAAATAAAGTCTGTGAACATACATGACTGCTGTTAGGCTTTCGGACTCTCTTCATTTGAGAAAACATGAAATGAAAATTCATCAATGTAGCAATGCTTGGGAGTAAAATTCATTTTTGTTAATATCACAGAGTCCTTTTACACGAGGAGAAAAAGTAGTTCTATGAATAAGCTACCTTATTAACGCAGTCTGCCAACAGTGGTTGGGGCCCTTGCCCCCTCCCTGCCATTGGATTTCACTGCTGTTGTGCAGGAGCTCTGGCTCTCTGGGGATCTGAGGGTTGCAGGTGGAGACCCCTGCTCTGTCTGGCTCAAGGGGTGCCATCTGGCAGCATCTAGGCCATTTATGTCCTGCAGGTGTGTACTGCTTGGCTCATGCACAAATGTCTGAATTTCCAGTTTCTCTTGAACATGCAGAACCTCTGGCAGCTCCAGGCCTGGCAGCAATTGGCTGGAGCTGGGCAGCAGTCCTCTTCACACCGCCCCCAGCTGGCTGCCGTCCTTCGGTGATTCATGGCCTGGCTGATAGGCTGTGCATTTGGGTGTGTAACCCTTGATCTAGATGATTTGTAAAAGTCGTTCTTGGCTCTGAGGCACCACAGTCAATAGGGTCCCTTGATCGTTCAAAATGAGCTTGAATTGATCATTCTGTGTGGTCCCGAAGGTGTTAGTTTCAACCTTAAATAGGCAAGTAATACGTAGTAAAATCTCTGCTTCCCTTCACAGTGGAGGGGTTTACTTTCTGGGGCAGCAGAAGTTTCCCTGGCAATTGGTTACAGAGAAGCCAAATTGTGAGAATCTTTCCTCTCTCAGGTATCAGGGGCCCTTTGGTCTTGTCCCAGGCCTCTGATGTTCGTGACTTGTAGATGAGCCTGATATGCCCCAAGAGAGGAAAGAAGATGTGCTGAAGCAGGCAAGAGGATGGATCACAAGAGGAACGTGTGGTGGAGGGGAGAGAGCAGAGATGGGTCAGAGCCTTGTGGTGGGCATGCCTTTTTGCAGGCACGCACCACTACTGCTGCGAATACTGACATTGCCCAATTCTGACAAAAGGCCAGGCTCTCCTGTGTGTTCTCCTGTGAGGCTCAGAAACCTTGCCTCACGTTCTGAAGCCAGTGACGGGGAGGGCTGGGCTTTCCACCCAGTCTGGTCCTGGGTCTCTGCATTTGACTGTGACACCATTCTGCTTCCCTCGAAGTTGTCCCAACACTTGTTTCCGTCTCCAGTGCCTCTGTGTGTGGCTGCATGACAGAAGGGGGTACTTAGCATTTGGAGAAAGACCAGGTAGACCAGTAACCTCTCACCTCTGGGATTCTCACCTCTGTCTGACATTTTGGATCATTTCCTGAATATATTCCTGGTATTAAAATGGTCTGCTGCAGACCAAGGTGAAATCTAGTTTTTACATATGCATACCTGATAGACTTTTTCATCTGTAAAAGGATTTTGGGGGAGGCACTGCCATTTCTACATACATTTTCGAATTGATTTTTAAAAAATTAACTTGTGTTTGTGGTAGATAAAACTTCACTATAAAAGAATACAGTTTCTTCTTCAAAAAGTATATTCCTGGTTTTTATGCATTCTAAGACAGTGCTTCCACAGATGTTGATACTGAGTGCTCTATAATTTGTCTTTCCTTCTGAAGATAACATGTTTGAAAAAGTTCTGTATTCTGAACAAACTGTTTTTTAAGTAGGAATTCATTTGATGTCCTATCTAAATAATCCTTAATACATAGTTGGTAGACTCAGTTTTTGATAAAAATGTTCTACTTGGAGGTGCTGTAATGTTCGCCCCAAACTAAGACCTTGGTTTTCACCCACCTCCATTTTCTTGGGTTAGGCAGTTGTGACATTTTTAACTCACCTTCTGAAACATGAAAAATAGCTTGGGGAGTGCCCTGTGTTCCTTTAGCTTAGGCAGTTTGGGATTTGGATCTGGGTTAGGAACTGCCGGTCCAGGGTTTACGATGAAAAGTTTGAATCAGTGGATGACAAGACACTTGTGTACTGGGAACAGGCTGAGATGGGTCTGTTTCCATTCCTGTGGTGTTACAATGTATATATCCTGCTAAGATGGATTTATTTCCATTCCTGTAGCCTTACAATGTGCGTATCTGTACAAGAGTTGCTCTAATGTGATACAAACCTCAGTTGTGCTGCTTGTTTATTAATTAAAGCATTAGGCTCAGGGGACCATGAATGGACGGTGTCTGGCTGCCTTCTTGGTTCAGCGGCCAACAGAAAGCCCATGCAAGCCTGGGGGAAAGATTCTGAACGCCCTAGTCCTCTCCCTAATGTTAGCTCATCTGTTTTGCAGTTGCCAGTGGAGAAAGTAAGTACAGTGTCCTATAAATACCACCGGTTCCCGAGGCGGCTGCTGTTTTGGAGGCTGTCTGGGGCTCTGTCTCACAGAGTCACTTGTCAGGACGAGCCATTGCTTCAGGTGTCTGAAGGCTGGCTCACCGTGGGGTGTGAGCTTTCTGAAGGCGGGTCTGACTCTTGGTCATTTCCGGTCTCTCCCTCTCGTCTTGTGCAGTGATAGGTCCATAGGGGGACGCTCGGGCGATGTCAGCAACCCACTGCCAACCAGGAAACCTGGTTTCTTTGACTTAGTTCTTTGGTTCTTATTTGGGCTTTCGGTTTCTTGTAAGTAAGAAACTGCCTTATCCAGAGCCTGGCCCCCCCCTTTAAAAAAAAAGTTATTTAAATTTGCAAATGTACACAGAAGTAGAGAGCAAAGTGTGCTGTGTCTCCGTGTGCCACTAGGTCACTGCAGCCATCACCAGTCTGCCGGCCTGGTTTTCTCTGGCCCCCAAACTGAACTCCTTCCACTCCTTCCTCTCCTTTCCCCGAAGAATTTTCATCCAAAGTCCAAGCATCGTTCTTTTCACCTGTAAACACTCAGCATGCATCTATAACTAGAATACTTTCAATTTGAAGTGTTAGAAGCACAACAACAAAAGGAGCACCTGTCCCTCAGTGAATCTAATGCCCAGTCCACATCTCGATTTGTCTCTGCAGAGTCAAGCACATCTTTTTCAAGTCTCCTCTTTTTCTTTTTTGCATGGTGTTGATTTGTTTTAGGAGCTGGATCCTTTGCCCAGGATTCCTCTAACGACTGCTTCCTCAGGCTGTTGATTAGCTTGTTTTTCTTATAAGCTGGAAGTTAGATCTGGAAGCTTAATTAGATGCAGGCTCAACTTTTTTATTTACTCTCTGACATATAAGCTATGAAGTGAACACAGTAATAGATGAGCATGGGAATTTGTGAGACCTCCCTTCTGAAATCAGAGGTAGCACTGGGTGGGGCGTGGGTGCAGGTGGACAGGGCTGGCTAACGATCAGGCCTTGGGTGCAGAGTGGCTGACCGTGAGCTGCAAAGCTTAAACCCGACTGTGAGGGCCAGCAGCTGGTCTGCAGCATGGAGTGCAGAGGGACAGGTGCCATCTCCCTGGTGAGGAAGCTTTTCCAAATAACTTCTCAGGGACCAGCAATTCTCAAGCTGTAGCTGAACCGTTGAACAAAGGATTAAGAAAGGTCTGTTGAAGGAAAGGAAATGGGCACAGAAAGAGAAGAGGCATGGAAGGGGAATGAATGAGGCTGGGCACAGTTCATGCTGAGTGTGTGGGGTTCCATGGGCTTTCCCCCAGGGTCTCTGTTGAAACGTCTCCTCCCAGTTGTGTGACCACAAGGTGGCACAGAGCAGCAGGCAGCCTTTCTGAATTTAGTGACCTGTTGAACTTTCCAAAGCAGCTGCTCCGGTGCAGACTGGCAGGCCACACCGAGCTGGAAGCATGGCCTGTAAGAAGCGAGAAAGGACACCATCCGGAAAAGTCAGTGAGTGTGTGCTCATGTGAATGCCAACACAGGAACACGCAATGCAAAAGCATTTATTCCAAGTGGAGCCTCCACGCTGCCCATAGAGGGGAATGCTTGCTGGCCTGGCCTATGGTGTTGGTCCCAGCGGTGCCCAGCGGCAGGTTTGAAGAGGGATTACCCAGAATCCAGGGCATACGGTGTTGGTAAGATGGACTCAGGGTCATCAGAGATGAGAACTCATCACTTATGTGCAAGAAGCAGTATTAGGACCCGAGAAAGAGAGAGAGATAGACAAAAGATAGAGACAGAAAGACTGACCTTTCTAGCTCTGATCCTGGGCCAGTTTTCTCATCTGTGAAGTGGAGTAAATAATAATAATATTAATCACCTCATGAGGTTGTGGGAGATAAGCAAGATATACATACAAAGTGCTCAGAACTATGCCTGGACCTGGTAAATATTCACTCAAGTACCTAGAATAGTGTCTGACATTTTATAGCACTCAGTAAATTTCCGTTGAGTGAATGAATGTCAGCCAGTATGCACAAAGATAAGGATTATTTTTGCACGCTGGTGTTGGCTGATACTGTGGAGAGATGCATCAGCATTGGGAGTGAAAAAACAACTTTCACATAGTTTTCAGAAGCTGCATATACAGGTAGTAAGAAGAGTTACTGGGTTTACTGTATTTTGCCGTATATGATGCATATCAATGTTTTTGGCCCAAACTTTCAGGAAAAAAAAATCTTGTGTTTTGATTTTTTAATCCAATTATTTATTTACTTATATTTAGATACTTGTTTTTTTGTATTATAAAGGAATTTTAGCATTTATTTTTGGACATATTATGGTACAAGAAATTTTATATAACACATAATTACAAAACACAAGAACAGATACAAAGTATTTCAGGCACTACCCATGTATAATGCACATCCTTATTTTTTCCTCAACAGTTTGGGCAAAAGAGTGTGCATTATACATGGCAAAATATGGTAAATTGATCTTCACATATCACTGGAAGCACATCGAAGCCATGTGTGCATAAGCCGGTCACTCCTGTCCAGGTCCCACGTCCTCAGAATTCTCTGTAGGTCCCCTGCAGTGTTCTCTCCCGTTTGTTACAGATCGTGTGTGTCTGTCAGCTCTCCGAGGGCCCAGTCCCCAGGAGTGCTCTGCAGGAAGTAGGTGGTAAGGAGATGCGGGATGACTAGATCAGGTACATTATCAGTGAGACAGGAAATTCACCTGCGCTTTATTAGAAACAGTGTTTAGGGCTGGGAACCAAAGTGTCCCAGGTTCAATTCCCAGCCAGGGTACATTCCTGGGTTGCAGGCCATAATCCCCAGCAACCGCACATTGATGTTTCTGTTTTTCTCTCTCTCTCTCCCTCCCCTCCCTCTCTAAAAAAATAAATAAAATCTTAAAAAAATATTAAAAAAAAAGAAACAGTGTTTAGTATGTGCATGTTGGAGAGGTTTTATATGTAGAGCAGCCCCTTGGCTGATGGCTATGGGAGTTTTCCCATCACCTGCTGCATCTGACTGTGTGATTTGGTGCATGCCTATTGTGGTGTCCCATCTCTAGGCATTGACTGGGATGCCTGGGAGATCTTGAAGTGTGAGATGTGGCCTCCGTCAACCAGACCGCAGTCAGGCTGAGGAGACGGGCCAGGGCAGGCTGAAAGTGAGAGGAGGTCGAGGCACTTGCTGGCCCACAGAGCAGGTTCTCTGGACGTCAGAGGAAGGGACAAGGCCTGGAAGCTGAGCTTGTGGTGGTTTGAGACGTGGGTAGACAGTAACCACACATATGCAGAGAGCTCATGAATTTCTTCTTTAGCTTGACTAGCCAGGTGAGGTTTGTGTCACCAAGACCTACTGTGTGCTATGGCCACCGCTCCATTTTTGCTACAGAGAGCCAGGACCTGCATCAGAACTGGGTGTTCGTTCTGGTTCTGCGCTTTGCGAGCTGTGTGATAATCTGGTTGTAAGCCCACTTTCAGTGGAGAGACCTATCTGGCGCTTCTCCACAGTCTCAGTTTCCCTAGCTGTACAATGGGGGCAACACTTGTACCTTCTTCGTAGGGTTCTTGTATTAGGTGCCCCATTATTAGATGGGGTGAACTGGGAGGGGATGCAGGAAACGGCGTTGTCATGAGACCACCTCTGTCGTCAAGGTGATATGGACTCTAGCCACTCATTGCCTAGATTTCCTTCACATTACCAGCATTAGAAAGTCCAATTCACATCCAAGTCAGTCTACAGCGTCTCCCCCCACCAAGCTCAGGAGTCTCAGAAACCAGCGGTGCAGCAGGGTCAAGGTCAGCGTCCTCTGGCATTTTTTTCCTTGCCCCACCTTTGTGCTTCCTGCCATTGCCTCAGGCCCCTCCAGAGTCAAGTTGGGGCACGTTGGTAGTTCTTTAGAGAGGACCCCCGCTTGTCCCCTGAGGGACCCCCATGAGGACCTTTCCTGGTGCCCTGTCCCGCTGGCCCTGTTATCCCCCACTCTGGCTCCTGCCCCGAGACTCCTCGGCCAGCTGACCTCCCATCAGGTTACGCAGCGTCCCTTCTGGAGGAGCCTGGCTGCCTTCTGTGCTATCCTTTAGCCTCTGGGGAAGTTTGCACGTTCTTGTCCTGCCGGACTTCCCGCTCTGCCGTCCTGGCAGCTGCAGCCAGCCTTTTCCTGCCTCTCCCTGTGAAGGGCACGCTCCTGGCCACTCCCTGTGCTTTGGAGCCTGGAGCCGCTCTGCAGAAGTTATCGGGCATGCAGTGCCGTTTCCCATCTCTGCCAGGGGTTCTCTCCTGTTCCTGCCTAAGGCATTCCTGGCCTGCTCTGCGGTGGGCTGTAATGGGCGGTTTGGCCACCGGGTAGCAAGTCCTGTGAGGCTGCAGGGCCCGAGTGCCTGTCTTAGAAAGTGTGATATTGATCATGTCTTTAGTTTTGACTTAACAGGAAGAGTCACGCCCTGTTCTCAGATCAAGTTCAGAGTGCAGGCCCGGGTGTGTGCTAAACACCCAGTGCACGTTGGTGTTCTCATTTAGCTTCTCTGGGCTTCAGTTTTCTCATCTGAAAATTAGGGTTTGTGGTAATCCCCACCCTTCTTGCCACTTAATGCTGTTAACGTGTAGGGAAGTCCACATTTGTAAGTCGATTCTATTTTTCTATTTTAGCTTCAACAGAATGGGATCTCTCCACGCATGTTTAAGGCCTTTGTAAGCAAGAGTCACCCGGAATTCTCCTCTAACAGACAGCAAGATGCCCAGGAATTCTTCTTGCACCTAGTTAATCTAGTAGAGGTGAGTCAAAAATGCTCAAAGGGTTGTGAGACATGTGCCCAGCTCCTAAGTGCAGCCTGCTCTGGCTTGGCCAGGGCGCCCCCACACCCCCTTACCTAAATCTCTCACTGCCCGAGCTCCATCAGAATCAACTTCTTTGCGGTGTCTCTGCTCAGCCCACTTGATGTGACAGCTCCTTGTGTCCTGTTTTCCAAGCACTTGTAGATCTCCGTGCTCTCCGTTTATCTGTATGTGTTACAGGAGTGTTTACCGGATATTACATTCACCATCCTTTTTCCTTTTCCTTTGTTTTTTTTTTTTTTTTTGTGACAAAGCTTCTCGAGGGTCTTATGTGGTATTTGGAATCCTCCTGCCACCATTTAGAGTTGGCCACACTTTGCTCACTGCAGGGTTGAGTCACAATAAATGCTGTGGTTTTCAAAAGCCACTAAGAATTTATGATGAAAGATTTTTCCCCCTCTTAAAAACAACTATTTTTTCCTGATTACATATGTGTTCTTTGTGGAAAATATAGAAAGGTACAAAGAAGAAATATCAAAATCAACCATAATACCAGGCCCTACAAACAACCAGTGTTAACATTCTGGTGTCTGCCCCCAGGCATTTTCCAGGTGCATTTATTAATTCTAAGTAATGTTTCCACTTCACCTTCCGTGAACGTTTTGCCACGTTGTTACATAGTTTAATTTAGTGTGGTTTCTTTTCACTTGTATATAATTTACACGAGTGCATTTGTGTCATCACATTCATGGCTTCATTTTCCCAGGCCGGCCTGTACTATTTTCCATTCCATTTAGTGTGTCTTCCTCATCTCCTTTCTTCTCACTCCACCCAGGGCAGTCCTTCTCCTGTGATTTTTAATGGCTGCATGATATTAATTCACAAGAGGAATCGTAATTTATTAAGCCAGTCCCCATTTGGGGCCTCGAGATAAACCCCAGTGTTTCACTGTTCAAGTTCTCTGGTGAAATGGCATGCCCCAAGGGTTTGTTTCTACACAACCAGGTCTTTACGTCAGCCACATTTGATTTTATGCTAATTTTTTATGGCTTACTATTCAAAACCCCACTAACCTGATGTAATCTACCTTTCAGAGGAACCGCATTGGCTCAGAAAATCCAAGCGATGTTTTTCGGTTTTTGGTGGAAGAACGCATTCAGTGCTGTCAGACCCGAAAAGTGCGCTACACGGAGAGGGTGGATTACCTGATGCAGTTACCTGTGGCCATGGAGGCGGCAACCAACAAGGGTAACGCTTCTGCCCTGGGGAGTCGGCCGCGGGCTTCCTCACGTGTGAGCTCCCTGCAGGCAGCCCCCACCCTGCAGCCCCCGAACTGCCCTGCCAGGGCACCCAGCCCAGGTGGCGAACCCGATACCATCTTCCCCTCGGTCCCCATGGGACTTTCTTTTGAAAAGAATCAAACGCATCACAGACTTTTTGAAGGGATTATGGATGGAACTGGTTTCACTGCCTGTAAATTTGACCGAGAGTTTGGCTTGGAGTCAGCTTAGTTTGGGGGAAAATATTTCTAATTAGACATGTGGGAAGTTTTTAACAGCGTCATCGTAAGTTGTGCTATGGAGTCTGAGACAGATTACCAGAACTGCGCTTTTCAATATGAAACACTCGAGCAGAGGTCTCGTGAAGTAATCCAGCTTTGGCAACCGAGTGTTCCCGTTGCCCCTTGTAGATGATGCGGTGTTGCAGGTGCCGCGAGCCCCTTTGGAGGGGCCTCTGGACTTTGGAAGCAGGAAGAAGGCAGAGACACTGCATCCAGGTTGGAGTCCGAGGGGAAGGTTCCTTCAGTCTATCCAATCTGGTTCTTTCCAGGCAGAATAGATAAAATTCTATTTCTTAGAATTAACATTTTGAAAGCAGAAAAAGGCAAAATACCTGCCAGGTTGCTTCTGTCCTATGAGTGAGTCATTTCCGTAGACTCCAGCAGCTTCCTGGGTGCGCTTTTTCCTCTTTTTTGGGGAACCAACTTTATTGTGCTAGTTGGAAAGTGGTGATTATGGTGACTGCAAAATAAAAAGGTTTGCATTTCCTATAAGCTCCTGCAGCTTTTAAATTCTTATCCTTTATAAGGGTAGAAAGGAGGGCGAGGGTGTATGGTTTGTTTCCTTTTTAGAACTAGACTTCCCTTCTCTGGCGGACCTCAGGGATACTGACTCACACGCTCCGCTCAGTCCCGTGACCCTGCTTGACACACTGTTAAAATTTATGAGTGGTAACTATTTTGTCGAGGAAGGAGAATGATAATTCAGTTAGCCTCTGGATGTTGATTGCTGGAACCCCGAATGCCAGAATCCTAGATACAAGTACATTATCAACCGATGGTGGACTGGGAAGACGAATTTTAAAAGCATAGTCAGAAGGGTTTAAGAAAACACCTAAGTACATAAGCGTGCCCAAACACTGAATCAGGAGTGATTTTTCTTTTTTGGAATGCAAAAGGAATTCTCAGAAAGCCCCCTTCAGAATCTACATAAAATTTTGATTCTCAGGTGGTTTCCAGGAGCAGATCTGCTGACTCCTGGCAAGTTCACAGTGCGCTCCCTTCCTCTCTCTGGACGCTCAGTCCTGTGCGCAGGGGTGGTGTTGGGAGGCTGTCTGGGCTGGCGGCCTTGTTATCTGAGGTGGTGCGGGATCTCAGCCGGAGGTTGTCTTTGTGGTGTTGGTCCCACAGGCTGCGCTGTGGAGAAGTGCAGTCTTTACGGTTCCCTTTGCTCCCTGGCCCACACCCTGTGTCACCTGTATTCATCGAGAAAGGCCTGGGGAGAGGTGAGCCCTTGAGTTTCTTTCACTGTGAAATTCTCTGTGTGACGAATTTGTGATTGGAAGGTGGCATTGGGTAAATCAGCCTTGACCTCTGGACAAATGAGAGACCAAGGTTGTGCATCACTTATATCACATGCGTGGTCTGAAGCTCTCCCACCTGGGCCAGGGCTCACAGTTCCCCTTTGTCAGTCCCAAAGGGGAAGCAGCAAAAAATATGAATGGCTCAATGCAGCCTGTCAGTGCTCCTCTAAAGACACCCCAAGAACAGCCTTTGCATGGGCTTTTCTGTGAAGGGCAGCAAGTACGCAACTCTGCCCCAGCCTTCAAGGAAGAAACCTTCAGGGAAGATTGTCCAAAGGGGATGCTTTTCATTTCCAGAGAATAAGAGCGAGGCCCTGACTGGTTAGCTCAGTTGGTTAGAATGTTGTCCTGATATGCCAAGGTTATGGGTTTGATCCCCAGTCAGGGCACATACAAGCATCAACCAATGAATGCATGAATAAGTGGAATAACAACAGCAAAAAAAAAATGATGTTTCTCTTTCTCTCTCCCTTCCTCTCTCCCAAATATTTCTATATGTGTATATACAGATAAGCCTATCTGTAAAAGAAGACAAGAGCGATTGCAAAGACATTCACTTGCTTGCTCTTTTACTCAGATGAGCTGATCGCCTACGAATTAACGAGAAGGGAAGCAGAAGCGAACAGAAGACCCCTTCCTGAGTTGGTTCGCGCCAAGATACCATTTAGTGCCTGCCTTCAGGCCTTTTCCGAACCAGAAAACGTGGATGATTTCTGGAGTAGTGCCCTTCAGGCAAAGTCTGCGGGTGTGAAGTAAGTGTGTGTGTGTATGTGTGTACACACACCTATGCACTTCTGTGTGCTCATTTGGTGGTGGTGGAGTAAGGAGGGGGATTTAAGAGGTGGGAGCTGGGATAGGGGCTTGGTGATAGGGTGTTGTGAGAATCTGCGCATGCTTGCTCATGTGTGGTGAGGTAGGATTGTGATTCATACAACCTTCGTGGTTCTGCCCTCACTTGTGTGAGACCCCCACCCAGTGAAGCAGGCTTATTATGTGCTAGGGAGGGAATGCCTTTTTTTTTTTTTATCAAGAAGGTATAGCCAAATGCTCCCCACCTCCCTCGCAGGAATGATATTAATGAAGAAGTCACAAAAATACTTGTGACTGTCTTCATTATTTAAACTCTGCTCTGGTAGATTTTAATTCCATAATTAAATATTTGGCTGAGAACTTGGTTGACTGTGTTCCCACCTGGAGGCCAGGGGTCTCAGGGCCTCTCGTGGGCAGAAAGGCTGCTGAGCGTGTTCGGGTGAGCTGCTCGGGACTTGGGCTGGAGGTGTCCTGTTTCCACATTGCCGGCCTCGTTGTCAGGTCCATGAAGCGTTTTTTTTCTTCAGTTGACACCTTAGTGAATTTTATAGAGTCCAGCCCTTGCCGACACTCTGTAGTTTTAGAAAATGAGTACATATAGTGGCAAAAAATGAGGGGAGGTCTGAAAGTCTGACTCTGGGAGTTTTTCTACTTTTAGATATGCTTTGGCCATTTTTATTCTAGGCTAAGATTGAGCTTTAGTTGATGGAAAGGGGAGTGGAGGATGGAGGAACTATTGCTAGCTGTTTTCACCTCAACCTGCAGTAGCAGTTGAACCTAAATCACTGTTCTCTGCCACAGCCGTCCCCCAGGATTCCTCTGTCTTAGATAATTGACCTCATATGTCAAAAATGGGTAAACAAAAAGAACTTATTTTAAAAGCTAAAACCCTATTTTCTTAAAATAATTTACAGAAGGGTTCTTTACATCCAAATGAGGATTAGTATTAGTTCATTCAGTTATCAGTTATCCATTGCAGGGTATGTTTTCATCCTGGGGCCACTCGGGTTGTGTGTATATGTGCGTGCATGCACATGTGTGTATGTGTGTGCTTGTGTGCACACATGTGCATGTGTGTGTGCACGTGTGCTTGCAGATGATAGTTGGTATGTGAAATGTCACTATTCACTTCATTGCAGCTTGGACACACTTCGGGCAGTAAGGTGTCTACACATAATATCAGTGGTAGAAACAATTTCTGTAATTATCCCCCCCTTTTATTGATATGTAATTGATGTGTAACACTGTCAGTTTAAGGTGTACAACATGTTGATTGGATTTTGTTTTTTTTACTGTAAGAATTCACAGTAGGCTGAAGAATCCTCAACCATTGCGTTGAGACTCTCTCATTTTCTGTGAGAGTCTTTCCTTCTCAGGGAAAGCCAGTGATTTGCTCAGATTTGGAGTGAGTTAAGTAGCATATCCAAGACCCACCACAATTCATGTCTTAACTCTTTTTGGATCTTGCTCTGTCTCGGTACTGTGACTTCTCTTCAGCACTAGGGGGCAGCAGTGATTTGCATTTGTTTTCTGTGTTCTGGGAGGAAGTACAAGGCACTGACTTAGATTTGGAAAGTGGAGTTTACAGGGGAGACTGTCCAAGAAATTTTTATTTTAGAAGATATTTCTAGTACATGTATGCAGCTAATTTTATTTTTTTTTCCTTTACCTACCACATTCACATTGACACTGAAATAGAAATGATTGTTATAACTAAGATGACAAATATTGAGAGAACGAGCTGGAACCAGGACACGAATTAGGTGTACAAATTGAATAGTTTGTGTATAAAACAGCCAAACTCAAGTCCAGGCAACTCAGCCTTTCTTACCCAGGATATTTATACCTCTGGGATCCATGAGACCATGGATTTAGGTGCAGTAGTATTTTAATGAGGTCCTGGAAGTTCCTGAGAACCCTCCTGTGCCAACTCTGTGCTGTAAGATAGTGATTCTCAGTGGGAACAGAGGTGGGAGTGTGTCAGGATTGCTTGGGGAACTTTTTCAAATCCCACATCCAAACACATAATGCAAAAGGTAAAGGGGTTAAAAAGTACAACTTGGTAGTTACAAAACAGCCACAGGGAGGTAAAGTACAGCGAGGGAGTACAGTCAGTAATATTGTGATAACTATGTATGGTGCCAGGTGGGTCCTGGAAATATCGGGGGGACACTCTGTGAAGTATGTGACTGTCTAACCAGGATGCTGTACACCTGAAACTAATGCAAAATAATACTGACTATACAAAACCAAAAACAAAACACACAATGCATGCATGTCTACACGCACCTACAAATATATATAACATACTGAATTCCACCAAGGGTTTTAGAGAAAACTGATGTCTGGTTGAAAAGCGCTTTCCAGAAGTATAAAATGCCATAGTAAAAGTAGTAATTTGGCAATCGGTCTAAAATCATACAGAAAGGATGGTGCCCTTCTCCTTTAAGCGTTGTCTTTTTACGCAGACCCAGGGTGAATGAGCAGGAGTGGGTGAGTGGGTGTCTGCCCATGTCTGTCTGCGGTGGCTCCGCCTCAGCCCTGTCATCGGAGCTGTGGGTGCGCCTCACACAAAGTGTGTGATGCTGTGCTCACAGTTCCCAAGGCCTTGTTTCACTGACATAATGAATCCCCTTATGTCTCCCAGAACGTCTCGCTTTGCCTCATTTCCCGAATACTTGGTAGTGCAGATAAAGAAGTTCACTTTTGGCCTCGACTGGGTTCCCAAAAAATTTGGTAGGTATCTTGTGCATGCTTTTGCTTAAAACGTCAAATCAGCCATTTAAAAAATATGGCATGTGAAATAGTCATGAGTGATTGGCTGCCAGAATGAGTCCCATTTCATTCTTTTCCTGGTATTTCCATTTTCGTCTTTTGAAAAAGAGTATGTGATAAACACTGATGATAAAATTAGCATGTGCTAACCCACCCCTCTCGTCATGGGTTTGAAATGTGTGGATCCTGGGAGTGGATAAGGACCCCCATGTTACCACGTAAACAGTGCTTCCCGAATGTTAAGGTGCATACAGATTGCCTGGGAACCTTGGCAAAGTGCAGATGCTGATTCAGCAGGTCTGGGACCAGGCTTGGGATTCTTTATTATTTTATCATCGAATATTTTATTTAAAAAAATTATTTATTAAATTTATGGGGGTGACGTTAGTTAATAAAATCATACAGGTTTCAGGTGTACAATCCTATAAATACATCATCATATATTATACTGTGTGTTTACCACCCTAAGTCAAATCCTGTATCACCATTTTTCCCTTTTTATCCTCTGTACTTCCCCTCACCCACCCTTTCCCTCTGATAATCACCATAGTGTTGTCTGTGTCTGTGTCTCTGAGGTGTTTTTTTTGCTTAATCCCTTCACTGTTTTCAATCAGCTCACCAAATGCCTTCTCCTCTGACAGCTGTCAGTCTGTTCTCTGTATCTATGAGTCTGTTTCTATTTTGTCAGTTTATTTAGTTCATTATATTTCACATTTATATAAAATCATATGGTACTTGTCTTTTTCTCACTGGCTTATTTCACTTAGCATAATACTCTCCAGGTCCGTTCATGCTGTTGAAAAAGTTAAAATTTCCTTGTTTTTTCTTATGACCAAATAGTATTCCATCATGTAAATGTCCCACAGTTTTTTTATCCACTTATCTACTAGTGGGCACTTGGGCTGTTTCCAAACCTTGGGTCTTGAAAATAATGCTGCAGTGAACATAGGGGTGCAGGTATTCTGTCAAAATAATGTTTCAGGTTCCTTCGGAGATACATACCCAGCATACCCAGCATATGGAATCCTATCCATAGCCCAGCAAAAGAGCATACCCAGAAATGGAATCACTGGGTCATAAGGCAGTTCCATTTTCAAGTTTTTGAGGAAATTCCATACTGTTTTCCACTGTGACTGCACCAGCCTGCATTCCCACGAACATTGCACTAGGGTTTCCCATTTCTCCATATCCTCACCAGCACTTGTTTGTTGATTTAGTGATGACAGCCATTTTGACAGGTGTGAAGTGAAATCTCGTTGTGGTTGTAATGTGCATTTCTCTGATGACTAGTGACATTGAGCATCTTTACATATGTCTATTGGCCATCTGTATGTCCTCTTTGGAGGAGTGTCTGTTCAGGTCCTTTGCCCATTTTTTAATTGAATTGTTTGTTTCTTTGGTGTTGAGTTTTATAAGTTCTTTATAAATTTTAGATAATAACCCCTCATCAAATGTATCATTGGTAAATATGTTCTCCCATTCAGTGGGTTGCCTTTCCATTTTGTTGATGGTTTTCTTTGCTGTGCAAAAACTTTTTAGTTTGATGTAGTCCCATTTATCTATTTTTCCTTTTGTTCCCCTTGCCTGAGGTGATATATCTGAAAATACTTTTTCTTTTTACTTATTTTTATAAGTTGATCTTTTACATAACTTTTTAGACTCTATTTTGTTTATTTACTCTCTGATCGTTATTATTTCCTTCCTTCTCCTTACTTTGAGTTTTGTTTGTTGTTCTTTTTCTAGTATTTTAAAGTGTAAAATTAGATTGAGATTTTTCTTGTTCCTTGAGGTAGGCTGGTAATGCTATGAATTTCCCTCTTAGGACTGCTCTCACTGTGTCCTCATAAGTTTTGTCCTCATTTTGATTTGTTTCAAGGTATCTTTTGATTTTTTCAAGGTATCTTTGATCTCATTGTTAACCCATTCATTGTTTAGTAACATGTTATTTGGCCTCCATGTCTTTGTGTGTTGTTTAGTTTTTTTCTTGTGATTGATGTCTAGTTTCACTATTATGGTCAGAGAACATGCTCAATATGATGTCAGTCTGCTTAAATTTATTGAGACTGGTTTTGTGCCCTAACGTGTCCTGTACTAGAAAATACTCTGTGTATACTAGAAAAGAATATGTGTTTTGCTGCTTTGGGGTGAAATGATCTGAAGATGTCAATTAAATCCATCTGAACTAGTGTGTCATGTAAGGCCACCGTTTCCTTGTTGATTTTCTGTCTGGAAGTTCTATCTATTGATGTCAAAATCCCCTAATATTTTTTTATTACAGCTGGTCTCTCCCTTTATGTCCGCCAATATTTGCTTTATTTAGGTGCTTCTGTCTTGGGTGTGTAAATGTTTACTAGTGTTATATGCTCTTCTTGGATTGCTCTTTTTTTCATTAGGTAGCATCCTCCTTTGTCTCTTACTATAGCCTTTGTTTTAAAGTCTATTTTTTCTGATGTAAGTATTGCTACCCCAGGTTTTTCTTTTCCGTTTGCATGAAATATCTTTTTTTCATCCCTTTTAGTTTGTTTTCCATTCTGAGGTGGATCTCTTGTAGACAGCATGTATGTGGGTCTTGTTTCCTTACCCATTCAACTACTCTGTGTCTTTTGATTGGATTATTTAAGCCATTTACATTTAAAGTGATTATCAATGGGTTCATATTTATTGCCATTTTATTCTTTTAACTATATTTTTCCATTTTTCCTTCTTTTTAAAGAAGGAAAATTCTTTATTTCTTTTTTTATTGTTGTTCAAGTGCAGTTGTCTCCATTTCCCCCCCACCAGACCCCCCCACCCCAGCCATCCCCACCTCCCACCCTTGATTCTACCCCCTTTGGCTTTGTCCCTGTGTCCTTTATTTCTGACAAGCTCCCAGGTGATGCTGCTGTTGCTGCTCCAGGGCCACACTTGGAGGTGCAAGTACAGTAATTGAAAATGCATTCTTCTCTTAGCACTGTTCCTGTGCTTCTGAAGCAAGCTAATGACAGTCTCTTAAATAATACAAGTCTTATTAATAATAAAATGAATATAGTCAGTTGCATTAAAAAGGGATATGGTTTTGGCTTAATTAGATTTCTTCCTTTCTACTTTTAAAAGACCTTGACCATTGTTAGAGGACAATGCATAAGAACATTTTTCTACCATCATGATCTAATTCTAAGGGCGTTTGTAGGCTATCCTTAGTGGCACAGAAAGATGTCCAGTTTTACGCTCTGTGGTTTCTCATGCAAGTACCTCAGGCTGTTTGCCAGTCTTTTAAAGTTATGTTTTGAGCACTTAAAAAACAACTACTCAGGTTTTACACTGGTTAATTAAGGATTCATCTGTTCATCTGAAGGGAATGAGTAAAAAGAATGGAAAATCGACTGCAGTGATGTCCCAGAATCCTCCCACCCTAACAGTTTACATAGCACTTGTTTGACATCCTACTGGGCTGTGACTGATTCTCTGGCAGATTTTTACTCTTTCTGGTGGAGTGATTTTGAGGGCATGAAGGAGGGCAGAGGGCAGGATGCTCATCACAGCCTTTTCTCCGCAGACCTGAGAATTACCTGAGAAAACAATTTCTTCTGAAGGCTCTGAACTGCTCTGGAAACAGTTCTCTTATTTTTTTTGTCCTTGGAATTCCTATAAAGAAACAAAAATTCAGATGAGATTTCATACACTTGCTGAATTTAAAGTCCCAAAGCTTAGTGTAATGAACATGAATTTTTCTGTTGAGAAACAATTGTATTGATTTTGTGGGTCAGACATACTTGTTTTTGCTGCCCCTTGAGATTAAAAATTTTTTTTAAATAAGCTTTTTCTTTTGGTTGTTGTTTTAAAGTAGGACTGTTATACCAGGCATCTTAACTGGTGTAGGAGATACTATTTTCAGGTTCTGTTTGCTGGCCCAAGAGACACATCCTACACTGACATTTGAACCCATTTATTACTATACTTGAATATATGTGATACTGAATATACCCAGATATTAGACAGGTAAGTTTTGTATTTGATAAGTCAACACAAGAACAACTGAGATGAGAAGTTAAAAACAATGTACTCAAATACTAGTACACTTCAGATTCAACTAATACCTTTAAAACTTCATTCTTTATTTTTCAAGTTAGTTAAGTCAAATTACTCATCACGGGGTTAAACCTTAGTTAAATCATATTACTCATCACAAACTAGGTGTTACAAACTCAAATGCCCAATGAGGACAGGGTGATAACGTAAATTAAAGAAATGGGTTGGGTATACAAGACAGGTAGCTAGGTAGCTTGGTCTTTCTTGGGTGTCACACTATGGATAAAGACTTGGCTTAGAAAAACACTTTTCCACCATGAGAATCATAGTAGCACAAATATGACGCCCAGGGTCATGAGGAGCGGTGAGGTCTGTGACAGATTGTTGCAGGGGGCACCCATAGGAGAATCTGCTTTGTTTTCCAAAATAGAGTAGAATCTGGATTTCTAAATTAAAATCTTCTGATTTAAAACTTGAAATTTGTGGCTAACATTTTAAAAACACACAGAAAGTATCCGGGCTACAAATGGTCTGTTGGCTGCTGGTCAGCCACCTCTGGCTTGTCCCATTTGTCCTTGTTCAATGTAAAATCCTGCCACCCTCTGTACTTCCCCCTGGGTGTCCATTAAAACCTAATCAGTCCTGATGAGTCTCCTGGTCCAGTGATTACTCCAGGGATCTGAAATCGCCCCTTAGCTCTGCCTAGACATATGCATGTAGAGTTAGTAGTGCTGATTTTAGGAGGTTATTATGGGATTTTGTAGAATCCTTTCAATGTAGCCTTTTTCATTTTGCAGATGTTTCCATTGACATGCCAGACCTACTTGATATCAGCCATCTCCGAGCCCGGGGGTTACAGCCAGGAGAAGAGGAGCTTCCGGACATCAGCCCCCCCATAGTCATTCCTGATGACTCAAAAGGTATCATCTTTCAGGAGGATGTTCCCCTCCCGCCACCTCTTCTGCTGAAATAGTCACTTTTCCCCAATCACTCTGTTGTCCTTTGACTGCCTTCCTCTGTTGTAACCCACCATAGACACACAAGTGAGGCCTGGCTGTGACCGTAAACTTAAACTAGACGTGTCCCAGACCCATCACGAGTAGTTGGAAGGCACCTGTGGAAACCACTGGCAACAGAGGGCGGTCAGTCCCCAGAAAGGTTTTAGGTTATGTTGCCTCTTGCATTGCTTTCTTCCTCTCTCTACTTGTCCCAAATGGACTGATAGGGGAGAAGGAGTGTGTTTTCAGGAGGCTCCTGGTCTAGGGGAGCCATGTCTTTTCCCGGAGTGCCTTTGGACAACCAAAGGGGACATTCAACAGTGTGTGTTGGTTTTAAGCATGTTGCCCACATGTCATCTCCCTAGCTTCATCATCCTAGCATCACATAGCAAGAAAGTGGTCTGAGTTTCTCTTTCACTTCGCTGAATTGGTCATTGTTCATAATGCTTAACTTTGGAAGGGAGAAGGACATGCAAGAAGTAGTTGCCTCACCTTTGTGGTTCCAAGGACGGTGCTGAAAAAGCTCGGTTCCATTATTAGTTCACTTATTTTCACGAAACCATTTTCGTTCTGGCTTTGTTTGCTCACCCATTTACTGTTCACCTTCCTGGAGAGTTCATTTTAAGTGAATAATTTAGAGGGATAGAGCACTCTGGGCCCCTCTACCAAAGGTGTTTCATCAGTGGAGCCGTGACTATTATTGGTGACTCAGTTTGAGTGCACAAGGAGGGTGAGGTGAATCCAAGACAGGATTCCAGGTGGGCATCTCTGTTCCATCGTTCCCTAATGCTGAGTCATGTGTCAGAGCACAGGGCATGGAGACCTGTGCCTGGGACACTCTGGGCTCTGGGTACAGGTCGTCCTTTGAAGGAATTTAAGGAAGATCGGTATAAATATCACAGAAGTACAAGATGGCCTGTTAGCACTGCTCTTGCTTTCTCTGAGATTCATAATGGAATCCTTGGCTTTTAATTATACAGAGTTCTTAGAAATACACGGAGAGAACTCATTTAGTTCATTAAGATGATAATCAGAGCATTATGTTTTATCTGCTCTGAAGGCCGGAAACCTGGTATTTTTCCTCCTTGCAGTAATGATTTTATGTTGGGCAGGCTGGGTGGTCTGTGGGGACCTGAGGGGTGACAGAGTTAGGGACTGTTCTACATGGATTCTTTTTCTTTCTCTAAAATAGTCTGCCATAGTTTGGTCTCATTTTTTTTGCTCTCTCTCTTAATTTCCAGATCGCCTGATGAACCAACTGATAGACCGTATGTATCTTTTAAATTTTTTTTCAGTGTCCTAGAATTATTATTGGTCTGGTCCACTTATCTGGGCAGTTCAGTAAAGGGGCATTTTTCTATAAGTGTGTATATGCAGCTTTTCCTCAGTGGAAATGATTCTTTGTCTGCAAGTTGAGGTAGCAAATATAAACCAGTGACATGGTGACTAAGTGGCCCTGTAGCTCGGGAGAGTGGCCATTAGCATGAGAGCCATTTAGGACTGTGAGGCTTATAATAATTTACTTAGTTTCTCTGCGCCTCAGTTTCCTCATGAATGAGTCGGGGCTATTGACGCCATTGCTTTCCTCTCTGGCCACGTGAGGAGGCCTTTTTCTGAAGTGGAAGCACAGTGGCTGGTCATTTCCTGTGCTCCCAGTGCTGACATGCAGTGAAGACACACAGCTGACAGGACGTGGTAGTGTTGATTAGAACTCCCAAGGTTATTAGTTTCATTAGATTGTGTGTTAGTTTTGTGGCCTTTTATTTCCTTTAATCCTTTTGGTTTTCTAAAAAGAATATTAAAAAATAAACTATTTATAGTGAACATTTAGATATTAGGAGAAAGAGGGAGTGTTTAAATACTCTGACTATTTTTGTCTACAAAGCCTTCCTCGAGACAAACTATTGTTAACATTTGGGCTGTTTCCCAGAGTTGATTACTTCCTTTGATTACTGATATACCTAAAGGCCTGCGATGACTTCCTGTGAGATTTAAGGAACAGGCCTTCTGGGCTGTAGATAATGCTTTTCTCTTCAAATTTCAGTCATAGGAGAGGCTGCTGAGAGTTCTTGAGTATGATATGAGAGGCTGAAATGGTTCTGGGGATACACTCAATCTCCCCTCACAAAGTTAGAGAATTGTTTTTCAAGGCTTGGGTTGCCCAGGTGATTATCATGGTTCCTATTGAGGGCAAAGATTTAGGTCAGCTCAACTCCAGTAGCTTAATATTTGGATGGCTTAAAGCAAAGCAAAACAAAGTTGAACCACCATTTGTACACCAGACAAAATAGCACTTTCTTTGGATGGCATGTGGATAAGGGGGTGAAGGGAAGCTGAGGCAAGAAGAGGGTTTACCTTTTTACATCAGAATGCCCTGTTGTGCTCTGTAGCATCAGACATTGATGAGTCATCGGTGATGCAGCTGGCCGAGATGGGTTTCCCTCTAGAAGCATGTCGGAAGGCTGTGTACTTCACTGGAAATATGGGAGCTGAGGTGGCTTTCAACTGGATCATCGTTCACATGGAAGAGCCAGGTACGTGGTGGAGAAATGGAATAGCTTTGGAGTCTGATGCAGTCCCTAGTGATGTTGTGCATAGGACAGTGATGCCTCAGTCCCCTTCAAAGTAGGCACCTTGGGACCTCCCACAGTTCTCCCAATTGCCATTGGCTGCTCTGCCATGCTTTCCTGAATCTCATCAATGGTCTGAAATCTCTTCCCTTTAAAAGCTTATTTTACTTTGGGGAAAGCCAGAAGATGCTGGGCACCAAATCTGGACTACAGGGGACCTGAGTCACCTGGGTGATTTGATGTTTCCCTGAAAAACTCTGCATGAGACGTGATGCATGAGCAGTTGTGTTGTCGTAATGAAGCTGCCAGTCACCACTGGCCCATAGCTGTGGCCTTCTGAATCATCCAAGTAGTTTCTGTGGATGAATGTTCAAGCTTAACACAAAATTTGATGCAGATTCATTGCTCTACTCACCCAGTCATTTTGAATGTGATAGCCACACAGTACACATGCAGTCATAGGAGAAAGACTCAATGGTGTCTACTGCCCTCACTGACTAGTACAGTGAAATCATTATTGTTCATGCATGTGCATTCCATTCCCTTCTCCTGGCTGCCAGGTTATATCAATGTTGCACAGACTTCTCTTGTTATATTAACAATGGCTGGAGTTTTTCCAGGCAGACCTCATACAGGGCCTATTTCTGGACACTCAATTCTGTTCTATTGGTCTGTATGTTTATCTTCATGCCAGTAACGACTTCTTGATTATTGTAACTTTGTAGGTGTTTTTTTTCCTTCTTGGCTTTGAAGTGTTTATTTTAAGACCAAAAAATGAAAAAAGGCCTAAGTGTGATTATTTTCCTCAGATTTTGCTGAACCATTGACCATGCCTGGTTACGGAGGGGCAACTTCTGCTGGAGCCTCTGTTTTTGGTGCTACTGGGTTGGATAACCAGCCTCCGGAAGAGATTATAGCTATCATTACCTCCATGGGATTCCATCGAAATCAGGCCATTCAGGCGCTACGAGCCACGGTAAGCATGAGAGACTATGTGGTGGATCCCTTCCTCTTATTGGAGTGGTTTGTATTTCATCAGTAGCAATTGAGACTTTCCAATGTTTTTTGGGTCATGTTTATCTCACTCTGTACCCTACCATGGATGGCCCACAGAGATTTATTTGCATATAATATATATAAAGCTTTAATAAATGAATGAGGATATCATACAGAGAGTTTAAAACTAGGGAGACAGTTAAAAATAGGGAGGCAATACAACTGGGGCAAGATGACGAAACTCAAGAAACTCCACTGTTTATTAACAGGGTCAGAGATTTGACTTGGAGCTTGCTTGTGGCCTTAGAGCCGAGAGGGGTGCATGAGATTCTGTGTTCAATAAGGCAGTTCTTTAGGAAAAATTATGCTTTTCTGATACTATGACATTGGAGAAGTGTCCCCGGAAGTCCTCATGGCAAAGACTGAATGTCTCCTTGGAATTCTCTGCTTCTGTTTCTCTCTGCAAATGAGAGAACTTTCTTCTGGTATTCCTGAACTTTGTGATACTGGAAGGAGAGAAGGCACCATGAAGCTAGAGGATACATAGAAGTCTTCCTTTTGCAGTGCACATAGCTGTTTAATATTGAGGGAAAGTACTTTTTTTTTTTAAACTCATCCTTCCTTGCCATCCACTGTTCCATTTTTGAGTTGTCTGCTGCCGATTCCTTCTTGCCTGTCCTGGCCGGTTGCCTGCTGGGGTGCATTGCTGAGGTCGCCACAGTCCTTGGCTGAAACATCTCACCTCGCATTTGTTTCGCTTGGGGTGCTTGCTTATGTCAAGGGGTACTGCTTATTTTACTTTACTCTTTCATTGGAGATTCTCACTATGTCTAAATAAACTCACTACCCCTCCAGTGAAAGGGGGGGGATGGACATGTTTTTCTGGTCAGTTGGTTTGAACTGTGTGGAGGTCAGTTTAGAACAATTTAACTTAACAAACCAGTGTTGTCATCGTTAATCAAGGCATTCATTTTGTCTTTGCTGCAGTTCAACCATTGTGCCAACATTTGGGGAGCGGAGGCATTAGTATAGTGCTCACATGGGCACCCTTCTACCTGGCATCGTTATCTGCAGGAAATACAGTTGGTAGAGAATGTAGTGTGTACAATCATTGTGGCCTTAGAAAGGGCTGCACTCAAACGAATGCCAAACTTTTTGGCATTCTGCACCCCGTCATTATCGGCATCAGCCTACAGAAATGCTGAGCAAAGACTGATAGGGGCTTTGGAGTGCTGATCCGCTGCTCAGAACTGTTTTCCAGTGAATCAAGTTACAGGCCTCTGCTGGGAGATGTGCAGAATGCCAAATGCATTTTATATGCAGAGTCAGAGCTTCTTCCTCTGAAGACACTCAGGACTAATGAATTCAGGCCTCCTGCCCTAGCTGCTTGACTCCCTGGTTCAAATGGTCAGGATATAATGAGGCCTGGGGACTGCATACATTGTAAACATGTTTTATTTCATTAGAATAGTAACCTGGAAAGAGCACTGGATTGGATCTTTAGCCACCCTGAGTTTGAGGAGGACAGTGACTTTGTGATCGAGATGGAGAATAACGCCAATGCCAACATCATTTCCGAGGCCAAGCCCGAAGGACCTAGAGTCAAGGATGGATCTGGAAGTAAGTTCCTTGCCTGAGGGCTGGTCTGAGCAGCTGTGACTGTGCCCTCAGCTCAGGACTTTCCCTCCCACTGCTCCCTCGTGTCGAAACCTTTGCCATCATTCCAACATGGGCACACATTTCGTCTTCTCCTACACGGTGTGTTTTGCCACTTTTCATGGCCACTGTGATTTAATAATGTCTTGGACAAACTTGGAGTCCTGTTACCTAGTAGTGTGTGTACTTAAGTTTAGTGGCAGCTTTGACTTTGTCCTGTGAGATGAAGTGTTTTCATGCAGCATGGAAGTTTTTGTCTGAAAGAGAGCATCTATTTTCATGTGGTATTTTTGAGCAGGTGAAGAGCAGTCTCACACCTGTGACCCTGTCATTGTCCTCATTAACTGCTGATAATATTCTGAAGGGCTGTCAGGGGGGCAGGAAGAGTTGCCATCGTCCAGTGCTCCACCTTTTGAGAGCAAACACTTAATGCATGTTGCTGTGTGCCAGGCACTGTTCTAAACACTGTGTCTATATATGGTCATTTAATCCTCAACACACCCATTTTACAGGTGAGAAAACAGACACACAGAAAGATTAGGTACCTTGCCCGAGGTCACACAGCTCTTAAGAGGTGGAGCCAAGATTCACACCCAGAATCCATGTTCTTCAGCATTGTGATCACCCTGCTTCTCAGACTGTCATTGCCACAGAATAATGCTCATTGTCTTTAGCCTGGCATTTGTCACCTCCTCCAGTCAGATGTCAGCCTACCTTGTCTCTCAGTGTCATTTCTTCTGCACCCCCGTCCCCTGCCCAAGTTCACATGCCACAGCACTAGCCCCGTCAGCTGTCACTGACCCTCTTCTTCGCTCAGGTGAATTGTTAGTTGTGAAATGCCCTTCCTTCCCATCACCGCACACTAAAATCCTTACCATGATTTGTAACTGAGCCACAGATTCTGTTTCCCTGGGTGGCTTTCCCAGGCCTTGTCAAACTCAGTCCATCCTTACGTCACATGCTCATGATAATTATACCAGTATTGACAACACCTCCATTGCACCACCTTGAATCCTCACAATAATCCTACATGGTAGGTTTTGCAGATGAAAAAACCATGGGAAAGAAGGTTGGTTGCCAAGGTCACATAGCCAGCGCTGGGTAGAACCAGAATTCCAGCCCAGACAGTCTGCCTGCAGAGCCCGTGCCCAGGGTCGCTGTAACATAGCATGGGCTTGTTCTTCTGTTATCAGAGGTGCCAGATTCCTCTTGGAGGAAAATCAGTTATGTCGATCTCTGTGTCTCCCAGTTGACTGGGAGCTTGTGGAGCACAGAGGCCATTTTACTTTTATAAAGCTCCTGGTGTCTAGCACACAGAAAGTACCAAGTACAATATAAGTGGATTTAGTTAAGTTCACACTAGCAGCATTTGTTCCTGCTGTCACGTAGCTGTAGCTCTGCTTCTTCATGGTCTTACTAGACCTAACATGTACGTATTGATCTAGCTCTAGAGAGAGAGGGTGGTGGGAAACTTTCTTCTCCTTTTATATAAAATAGGTAAGAAAAGGATGAGAGAGAGTTCTCCCAGCTTCCACAGTCATCTAAAGGGTCTTGTATTACGTTTTGGAAACCAGTGCTTTGTCTAAAATATTAAACTCTGTGAACAGAGAAGTTACCTGATAACCCGTGAGCGGGATTTATTACGTGTCACGTGTCCATTGGCTCGCTGCTTCCGTGACTTTCTGTAATGGACGCGTTGGTGAGTCCTTCTCACCGAACAAATAAATCACAAGATGGGGCCACTGTAAAGCTACCAAGATATTTGGCTGCAGAAGGAGGGACAGCCTGATTATTAGGGATTTCCATCTTCTGGTGGAGCCTGGAGGGACCCAGCCACGCTCTCAAAGATGGTCATTAATGATACAAACAGCCACATCCTCTCCTTGGGCTTCCTGAACTCAGTGATCTGCAGGTATTCCTGGCACTACTAGTTTTGAGTTGCATCCTTGAATAGGATGTGCAACTTTGAAGCACCCTTTGATTTAAAGACATTATGGGTCAAACTCTGTGGCCTTATTCCTCATTGCCTCCAAATGTAGGTCACTGGTGGGTGGCGGTGGGGAAAGAGACAGTGATACACTATGAGAAGTCACATACGGGATGTGCAGAACCTAAGGGCAGTAGTAGGTGAAATTTTTAATTATGAAAAAAAGACAAGCATAAGCCACCCTAACTCTACAAATAAATTTTGTTTGTGAACAGACATTAAAATAGCCTTTTTAGCACTGTGTCTGGCCCCTGGGAGGTGATTGGCAAATGAATGGTTGAATGAAGAATTGAATGAATGCCAGGAGGTAGTGGTCACAGGGGTAGGTTTTCTTTTTTGCTTTCTCTACCAAGTGCCACACGGAGGAATCAGCATCCTATTTTGTGTTACTTTGCATATATCACAGGAAAGGAGAAAGACGTTTTCTTGTGCTTTGTTGCATTAGCACCTGAACTCTTGTCAGTGGCTTCTCTCTTTAAAAAAATGATCATTTATAGTATTTATTTTTTTCTTATAATTAAAAGGATATATAATAATTTTAGCAACTTCAAAAAATACAGATATTTGAAAAAGGAAACTAAAAATGACTCTATAAACTTTCTTCTCAGCCATAACAGCTGTTAATGTTTTTTTAAATTATATTTTACTGATTGTGCTAATACAGTTGTCCTGATTTTTCCCCCTTGCCCCCCCCTCCACCCAGCACCCCTTACTCCCTCAAGCAATCCCTTTATCATTGTTCTTGTCCATGGGTCATGTGTATAAGTTCTTTGGCTACTCCATTTCCTATACTGTACCTTACATCCCCATGGCTATTCTGTAACTACCAATTTGTACTTAATCCCCTCAGCTCTTCTTGCATTTCCCCACAGACCTCTCCCATCTGTCAACCATCAAAACGCTCTTCGCATCCATGATTCTGTCTCGATTTTTCTTGTTTGCCTAGGTGGTTTTTTAGATTCAGTTGTTGATAGATATGTATTTTAGCCATTTTATTGTTCATAGTTTTAATCTTCTTTTTCTTAAATAAGTCCCTTTAACATTTCGTATAATAATGGTTTGGTGATGATGAACTCCTTTATTTTTTTGTTGTCTGGGAAGCTCTTTATCTGCCCTTTGATTCTAAATGATAGCTTTGCTGGGAAGAGCAATCTTGGCTGTAGGTCTCTGCTTTTCATGACTCTGAATATTTCTTGCCAATCTACTCTAGCCTGCAAAGTTACTTCTGAGAAATCATCTCACAGTCTTATGGGAACTCCCATGTAGGTAACTAACTTCTTTTCTCTTGTTGGTTTTAAGATGCTGTCTTTATCTTTGTTACCTTTGGCATTTTAATCATGATGTGTCTTGAAGTGGACCTCTTTGCATCCATCTTGTTTGGGACTATACTTTCTGGACTTGTATGTCTATTTCCTTCACCATCTTTGGGAAGTTTTTCATTATTTTTCAAATAGCTTTCCAATTTCTTGCTCTTTCTCTTCTCCTTCTGGTACCCCTATGATGTGAATGTTGGATCTCTCAAAGTTGTCCTGTCCTCAGAGACAACTTCAGAGGCTACTTAAACTATCCTCAATTTTTTGGATTCTTTTTTCTTTTTGTTCTGGTTGTTTTTTTTTTCTTCCGTATGTTCCAAGTCATTGATTTGATTCTCAGCTTCATTGACTTCACTGTTGGTTCTCCGTAAATTGTTCCTTATTTCAATTAGTGTATCCTTCCTTTCTGACTGAATCTTTTTTATGCTGTTGAGGTCCTCGTTAAATTCCTTGAGCATCTGTATAACCAGTGTTTTGAACTCTGCATCTGATAGATTGTTTATTTCCATTTTGTTTAGTTCTTCTTCTGGAGTTTTGATCTGTCCTTTCATTTGGGCCATGTTTCCTTGTCTTCTCATTTTGGCAGCCTCCCTGTGTTTGTTTCTATGTATTAGGCAGAGCTGCTTTGACTCTGTCTTGGTAGTGTGGTCTAATGTAGTAGGTGTCTTGTAGGGTCCAATCACTCTTAATGTTTTGTGTTATTCTTTAGACCTTTCTATGCAAATACATAAAGTGAATATAAATATTTATATTTATAAAGATATAAATTCTGTTCTATACATGGTATTTTATAATCTGCCTTTCCCCTAACTCTGGGCATCCATATATGTAAGTCTAGATCATAGAACATATATTAATAACATTTCATTGTATAGATGCACCATAATTTATATGCCAACTAATTTTAAGCCAACTAATTATTTAAATAAAAGATGATTACAGAGTTTTAATTAATGAGGTTATTTGCACATTTAGAAGCTGAGAGTAGTGATTTTTTAAAATTTTCGTAAAGGATGAATTCTGTTGATGGAACTACATACAGCAAATGCCTCTTTGAATCACTGTGTAGGTAATAAATATTTGTTCACATTTAAGTTTCTTCCCTTTCTTCCCTATTAAAAATAGTACTGTAGTGAACATTCTTGAGCCCTCATTTTATTATTTCCTTAGAATAATTTCTAGAAGTGAAGTTTATGAGTCAAAACTACAATTTTCTGTTTTGGTTTTAATACAGGATTGTTACCTTAGCCCCCAGAAACACACCCTGGCACTTCTCCTCTTCTCTGTTGGGCTGAATACTGTTCATAATTTTTAATATTTTTATTGCCTAGTTGTTTTTCTTCTTGGGTTAATCACTTCTTCATTTTCTTTGGCCCATTTCCCATTTTTATTGAGGTTTTCAGCTGTTTTTTATGGCTTTGTTAGAGAGTTTCATGTATTAGCTGTTAGTTTGGGAATTTTGGCATCTTTACAGTATTCGATATTTTCTTACCAGAAACATGTTATTCTTTTCCTTTATTCCTGTTTCCCTTCCCCTCCAGCCCCTGCAAAGCTATGTGGTTTTCTTTATAAGTGTCCTATGCATTTCCAGTTCATTTACTTCTCAGAATTCCATTTTCTGTGTTACTTATGAATAAAAATGTTCCCGTTATATTTTCTGAATTGTTATTGCTGAATTTTGGAAAGTTCCTGATCTTATAATTGTTATTTGTGGGGCTTTGACTAGAATTACATTAAATTGATAGATTACCTTGGGAAAATGTATATTCTGTGTAGGTCGATTGTTTACCTTTTTTTTTTTGGTTGGTTGGTGAACTGGTGGAGATATTTTAACGTGGGGTATATTTAAAGACAATTTAAAGGTAAGGGAGTCCTGTCTGGCTAGCTCAGGTGGTTATAGCATTGACCCAATACACCAAGGTTGTGGGTTCAATCCCCGGTCAGGGTACATACAAGAATCAATCAATGATGAATGCATAGGTAAATGGAACAACAAATTGATGTTTTTCTCTCTCTCTCTCTCCCTTCCTCTCTCTCTCTCTCTCTCAAATTATTTTAAAAAAATTAAATGTAAGGGCAGTTGGTATTTAGGAGCAAACTAGAGAGCCAAAACAGACGGACAGACAGACAGACAAAGAAACCAAATAAAACCAACCATCTCAGTTTTCAGGATTCTGTTGCAAGTGGCAGGAGTGCTGAGCAATGCTTAGCTAAGCAGATAGAAAGTGTTGTATCATTAAAGCTGGAAAGTCCCAGGCAGACTTGACTCAGGCTTGCCCTTGAGTCCAGAACTGAAACCCTTTTATCTGAATGTGCCTGTTGGCCCTGCTTCCTCTGGGTTGGTTCCAGTCTCAGACAGGCTCTCCCTGATGACCACGGGTTGGCTGCCTGTGCCTCCAGCAGCTGTCTCTCTCCAGGTTTGAATCCAGCAGTGAGAGTCCTGTCCCCTCAGCAAAGGTCCTGAGAGTCTGAGACTCAGGTGTGTGTCCATGTCTTCCCGGTCTCGGGCCCCATGCCCGGAGCCTAAGGGTGGAGACATGTTCCTTCCTAGCTTGTGAGCTGGAAGGGGAAGTGTTGGCCCCTTCAAGCCCTGGTTCAAGTGCGGTCCTGGACTAGCAGAATCAGTATCACCTCTGAATTTATTAGAAATGCAAATTCTTGGGCTCCACCCAAACCTACTGGATCAGGACCTCTGGGAGCAGGCCCAGCGTCTGTGAGGTTCATTCACCAGGCCTCCAAGTGGTTCTAATTCCATTTGAATCAGAGAAACACACCTTAAAAGCAAGATTAGGTTACTGTTGCCTTAAGAAGGAGAGTGGCTACTGGGGCACGAGTATCCAGGTTAATGTTGAAAAGGACAAGTTTGGTGTTTGAATTGGAAACAAATGACTTAGGAGGACAGGAGTCAAATAAGCACTTGTGTCCAATGATTAGGGGGTGGAGGGATTGAGCAAAAAAGGAAAAACGCCTCATGGGCATGGACCACAGTGTGGTGATGCGGGGAGGAGGTGTAAGGGGGACAAATGGTAATGGAAAAAATACAATAAAAATCAATTATAAAAATTCTTTTGGGGACTATGTTAATTAAAATTCACTGTTGCCATCTTTTTGCTGTTACATGAAGTTCTTTTATTTAAATGTTACCTAATTTGCTTAAAAGGGTTAGCACTATTAGCACCTGGTGCGTGGCGGCTGGCCCTCATGGGACGTGCCCTCTGGGTGTTTCCTTCACTCCCACCAGCGGGGCGTTCAGCTGGGGCTCCCACAGGTGAAGTGACTTTCAGGGTAGTGCCGGCTTGGAGTTCAGGACTGTCTGATTTTGGAGCCTGTGCACGTTTCCCTTTACCCCCCTGTTGAGTCATCTTGTTTCAGGTTTTTTGTATTGGAATGGGATTGGGGATCTATTTTTTGGAAGGCTGTATTTATTGTTTTAGGGCTAGCATCTAACTTTCTGTTGTGTTTTTTAAAATTTCAAAGAAGTGGAAAATTAGACTTTCAAGTTTGACTTATCTGGGCTTCTGCCATTTGCAAAACCATTTCTATATTACATGTAATGAGCACTTAATTTTTTTTTTTAAATAAAGAACTGGTTGCCAACGTAATTACAGTGGGGTTAGGCTGTGTTACTCAAAACCTGCTTTGGCTCCTTCAACCTCATCGCTGGATTGGTTCAGGCATCTGCTGCTGCACCTGAGATTTTCCAGTAAGGGAAGCGGAGAGGCATTTCATTTAGGTGACGGTTGGGCTCCCAACCTGCCCAGACCCCTGAGGAATGCAGCGGTAATAGGGTCTGAAGAGCAGAAGGTCTAGCCCCACGGGGGACCTAAGTGACAGTGAAGCCACACATACGTACTTAATGCATCTGGGCTCTGATTATCCTCCCACTCCAGCATCTGTTTGTAATTCCTGTTGTTTTTTCCTTCCAATGGTGTTATTGGAAGTTAAGAGGAAGCCACTCTGTGGAGTCAACTAATTTCCACTAAAGTGTGGAGGACTGAGAATGACTGGTCTTGGAGGGAAGTGTGTGCTGTTTGGAGTAAGAGGCAGTAATAACAAAGTGAAGTCGAGGGGGTTGGTAATTTTGAGGTGGCTGGGGTTGGGGAGGCCGGGGTTGGAGAGGCCCTTTGGAGACCCTTTTGAAGTCTGTCCATGTTGTCAACTGCCTTAAACTGTGACTGATTTATCCAAATCCTCCTCCTCCTCTTTTTGGGAACTCAGAAGTTTTCTGAATCCAGCTGCTGGGGATAGATGTTGTTTGCAGATATAGAGTATTTATGAGTCAAATTTAGTCAACTGGGGATAATGTTTTCTTCTTTGTTGTACAGAGGGAGTTAGGGATGGGTAATGAAACAAATTATTCAAGCTAGGAAAATTCAGTTGGAAAACACAGTTTGGATTTGTCAGCAGAAGGCTGCAGAGCGCCTGGGGTCTCAGTGGTTATTTCAAGGAATCTTTTGGTGTTTCTGTTTTCTGAGCACTCTCTGTAGACCCTGTTAATGTGTCTAACACTTACGAGTTATTGCTGCTCTTCAAATATATGTACATGCTACAGTGTTTTATAAAATGTAATTTAATTGCACTCTTGAATCTAGAGTTGCTTTTGTGCATTATGTGTTGTTGAACTATGCTTTTCAGAAAGGTAAAGAAAGTCATGACTCTCGAGTACATACAAACAACACATATCAGATTTTCTTTGACTCATAATTAGTGATGGAAGCAGCTTAATGGTATTACTGATTCAAAAGCATCTGAAGCTAAGGATATTTAAAAAGAATTTGCTTGCTGAGTTAGATATAAAATTAGTGTCTTCCAGGACCATGAATCCTGGTGGTTATATGTTCCACTGGACAGAAATTTTTCGTATATTTACCAGACAAACATGTACACGTTAAGTAACTTCACTGAGTCTGGGACCTTTAATCAGTAGTCAGCAGTGAGACAAACTAAGTTCTTCCCAGTAGCCGAGGGCCAGCAGCACTTTCTCTTTTCTTTGACCAGATAGTAAATACACGTTTCAGGCTTCGTGGACCATTCACAGGGCGTCTCATGTTTCTGTTCTCCTCCTTCCTCCCTCTCTCCTTCTTCCCCCTCTCCTTGGCAGCACAAAAGCAGGCCGTGGGCTGGATTTGCCCTATAGGTCGTCACAGTATGCTGCTCCCCGCTCTAGCTAACCGTGGGAAAGCCACTCTGCAGCTGACACGAGTGAGAATGCTGCTGCCTCTTCTACTTTCCAAGTTGCGTATTCTTTTTTGTTTCTGACAGTGTTTCTCAAAGCATAAATGCTTCTACGTCGGATAGGGGTGGTGGTGGTAAAATGTTGCCGTTAAAAATTTCTTCATATTACACGGCCTGTGAACCCAAGTGTCGCAGGTTGGATTCCCAGACTGGGTTGCAGGCCATGACCCCCAGCAACCTCACATTGATGTTTCTCTCTCTCTATCTCCCTCCCTTCCCTCTCTAAAAATAAATAAAATCTTAAAAAAATTCTTCATATTAGAAAGGTTGGGAATATTTCCCTAAGTTCAGAAAAGGACAGGTTTTGTTTGGGAGAGTGGGAAATGGGGCAGAAGGATGCTAGTTTTAGTTACTGTTTAATTCTGGTTAGAGGGACCCTCGTCACCAGATGTGAAACACAGTGGTTTAGGCAATTGTGTTCACTGCTTCCGGTACTTTGAAAGTTTCTCTGTTGAAAGGCAACAAACTGACAGTGACCACAGGGGCGGGAGAAGGGGGATAATGAGGGAAAGAAGGGGAAGGATCAAGTCATGGACCCATGACGTGTGTAAAGGACCCATGGACAAGGACAACGATGGGGTGGAGGGTGGGGAGGATTGAACATGGAAGGGAGGGGGTGGGCAGGGAAGGGGGAACCAATGAGGGGAAAATGTGGACAACTATAATTGAGCAACAATAAAAAAATACAAATAAAAGCATTAAAAATAATAAAAAATGAAAAAAGAAAGAAGGCCAATATTTAAAAAAATGATTTACCTTGCTTTACACTGCTTTTCCTATCCACATGAAAAAGGGGTGTGTACATTTTGGGGTGAGTGTGTGAAATGCACTGTTTTGGAGGGGGTCCTCTGAGAGCTTGGAAAAGAAGCAGCAAGAGCTCCCTTCTTAGTTTATTCACCTTGACTTTCTCTTTGGAAACAAATATTGAGATTTTTTTTAAAGTATATTTTATTGATCATGCTATTACTATTGTCCCATTTTCCCCCCTTCACTCCCCTCCACCCTGCACACCCCTCCCACCCACAATCCTCCCCTTCAGTTCATGTCCATGTGTCATAAGTTTTTTAGCTTCTACATTTCCCATACTATTCTTGCCCTCCCCCTGTCTATTTTCTACCTACCATCTATGCTACTTATTCTCCATACCTTTTCCCCTTCTCTCCTCCTCTCACTCCCCTGTTGCTAACCCTCCATGTGATCTCCATTTCTGTGTTTCTGCTCCTGTTCTAGTTGATTGCTTAGTTTGTTTTTATTTTTGTTTTAGGTGTGGTTGTTAATAATTGTGAGTTTGATGTCATTTTACTGTACATGTTTTTTATTTTCTTTTTCTTAGATAAGTTCCTTTAACATTTCATAAAATAAGGATTTGGTGATGATGAACTCCTTTCACTTGACCCTATCTGAGAAGCACTTTATCTGCCCTCCCATTCTAAATGAAAGCTTTGCTGGATAGAGCAATCTTGGATATAGGTCCTTGCCTTCTATGACTTGGAATACTTCTTTCCAGCCCCTTCTTGCCTGTAAGGTCTCTTTTGAGAAATCAGCTGACAGTCTGATAGGAACTCCTTTGTAGATAACTGTCTCCTTATCTCTTGCTGCTTCTATGATTCTCTCCTTCATTTTATTCTTGGGTAATGTGATTATGATGTGCTGTGGTGTGTTCCTCCTTGGGTCCAACTTCTTTGGGACTGTCTGAGCTTCCTCGACTTCCTGGAAGTCTATTTCCTTTGCCAGATTGGGGAAGTTCTCCTTCATTATTTGTTCAAATAACTTTTCCACTTGTTGCTCTTCCTCTTCTCCTTCTGGTACCCCTATAATTTGGATGTTGGAACGTTTAAAGATGTCTTGGAGGTTCCTAATCCTCTCCTCATTTTTTTGAATTCTGTTTCTTCATTCTTTTCTGTTTGGTTTCTTTCTTCCTTCCGGTCCACACTGTTGATTGGAGTCCCAGTTTCCTTCCTATCACTGTTGGTTCCCTGTGCATTTTCCTTTATTTCATATAGCGTAGCCTTCATTTTTTTCATCTAATTTGGGACCAAATTCAACCAATTCTGTGAGCATCCTGATCACCAGTGTTTTGAACCGTGCATCTGGTAGATTGGCTATCTCTTTGTCACTTAGTTGTATTTTTTCTGGAGCTTTGATCTATTCTTTTGTTTGGACCACTTTTTTGGGGGGGTCTGGTCCTGACCATTACATAGTAAGGGGCGGAGCCTTAAGTGTTCATCAGGGCGGGGCAACCCATGTTGCTGGGTCGTGATGTTGTATGTGGGGGTGGGGTCCAAGAGGGAACAATGGCACTTGCTTCTCTCTCTCTGGGATTTCAGTCCCTTCTGTCGCTTCCCATAAGCAAACTGGGCCCTTCTGGTGCTGGTTCCCAGATGGGTGGGCTTGTGTACATTCTAGGACCCTGTGGGTCTCTCTAACAAACTCTCTTGTGAGGCTGGGAGTCTCTCTGGGCACCTCAACTCCAACAGGTGTTTTCAATTGGTGATTTGAGGCTTTATTTCCCCAAGCTGGGGCCCTGGGTTGTGCGGTCTGTCTCACCGCTGCCTTTTTGGCCATGACCTATCCCACCCAGCCACCTGACTCCACCCCCTTCTACTGGTCTGGATAAATGTGTCTACTTTGACTCCTTGGTTGTTAGACTTCTATACAGTTCAAGTTTCAGTAAGTACTGGTTGTTTTTTTGTTTCTAAATTTTTGTTGTCCTTATTTTGGTTGTGCGAGGAGGCACAATGTATCTACCTACGCCTCCATCTTGGCCGGAAGTCCAAGATTTTTTTTTTTTGCCTGTTGAGTTTTTGCAAATGTGTTGAGACTGATTCTCTCTTATGCTATTTTTTTCCCAGTAGGAGATCTTGAATAATGCATGGAGTGGGTGCTTGTATTGGAAAACATGGCTAATTTTAATTCTAGGACTAAGATTTTTGCTAATTTTTTTTCTTTAATTTATTTTTATGATTCTGAGTCTACATGTGAGTTGGTTTTAACCAAAGAGGGGGAAAAATGCCTTTGGGGGCTTAATGACATGTTGGGTGTATGGGGTATATAGATTTAACCTTTGTGTCTGTTTGTCAACCCATTAACTATGTTGGAGTCTGAGCAGTGTTTCATTGCTGTGACCCTGGCTTATGGTGGGAAGAGCCCATTTAAATACTCTGATCAATTATTTAAGTCATTGTTCTGAAGGATAGTTCCTTGGTGTGGGTGGTGAGGCTTAGTAGGGGTATCATGTCCTTTCTTTTTTTATTTTTCTTTTAAAGTCTTTTTATTAAATATTTTTTATTCTATTACAGTTGTCTCAATTTTTCCCCCTTTGCCCTCCTCCACCCAGCCCACCCCCCCTCCCACAGTCAGTCCCCACACCATTGTCCATGTCCATGGGTCATTCGTACATGTTCTTTGTCTAGTCCCTTGCCCTTCTTTGCACCATTCCCCCTCCCTCTCCCCCTCTGGTCACTGTCAGTCTGTTCCTTGTTTCTGTGCCTCTGGTTCTATTTTGCTTGTTAGTTTTCATACTCTTTCTTTATTTCATGAAAATTCTAAGACAGCAGCTGCATTTGGGGAGACCAGCATTGTATTTCTTAAACTGGAGATTTGGAATTTGATATAGAATGATTCAAAAAGATTTTTAAAAATCAGCCAGTGTTGAGAAACATGAGCGGGTCTGAGCCCACACCCTCTTGCTCACCTGGGTGGGTGGGTTCTTAGTGCTGGGGGTGTGAAAGGACAGGTAGAGCGGGTAGGGCCCTTTAATGGCTACCTCAGAAGATTTGTGCCAGGCAGGATGATGTCATTCATGACTGTCTTTGCCTGCTTTCTGCTTTCAAATCTGGGAGATTTTTGGTTATTAGTTGATGTAATAGTTAGTTAATGCTATTGAAGGGCAATTGCCTCTGATTCATTTCTCTTTTAAGTCATTATTTTACTAATGTATACTCCAATTTATACTTTGGTAGTAGTTTATAAAAATACATACAGTAGGAGATGATATAAGCAACAAGGAAACAAGGGAGTCATTCCTTCCTTCACTCATGTATTTATTCAACAAATACTTACTGAGTGCCTTCTGCATACTAAGCACTGCTCATGTGCCTAGAATATTTCAGTAAACAAAACTGATGTACTTGTTGTCATCCTGGAGCTGTATTCTAGCCTGGGATAAAAGAGGATGGACAGTAACAAATGCACATGTAACTGCATGATGTGGCGGGTGTTGCCTCATGCTGTATGGACAACAGTGAAGCGAGGTCAGGGTGGGAGTAGAAGGGAGGGTTGCTCTTTTGAAAGTTGGCTCAGGAAGGTCTCTCTGACGTGACATTTGATCTAAGACCTTGAGGATGTGAGGGGTGAGCCATGTGACAGCCGAAAGGGCAGTTTCAGAGGGAGGGACTAGTAGGTGTAGAGACTGGAGGGACAGAGCGTGCTGGGTGTGTCTGTGGAGCAGCCGGGGGTCTGGAGTAGCTGAGTGGAGTGAGTGAGAGAGTGCGAAGAGCTGTGGGGGGCGTCACAGGCTACCGTAACAGATTTTACTCTGGGATAGAGAACACCCCTGGAGGGTTTTCTGACAGTAATAACCCAAGTCGACTCCCCTTTCAAGGGGAGGGGAGTGGAGGACCACTCTGATAGTCCTACTGAGAATAGTTGGGAGGGGGCAAGGAAGGAAGCAGGGACTCCAGCTAGGAGGCTGTTCTAAAATTCAGACAAGAGGTGATGGCCACTTGGATCAGCGGTTACTAGTGGAGGTGGTAAGAAGTGGTTGGATTCTGGGAATATTTGCAAGGAAATGCTGACAGGATTGCTGATGGATTGGCTGTGTGTAAAGAGTGTGAGAGAAGTCAAGATTCTGTCCTCAGATATTGGAAGAGTGGCACCACCACTGACTGAGACAAATAAGGCTGAGAAGAGAATGTTTGGCAAACTGGGAACAAAAGGGAACTTCCTCTCAACTTGGCAAAAAGCGTCTATAGGTCACGTCCTACTTACTGGTGAGAAATTGAACGCTTTGCTCCTAGGATCAGGAACAAGACGGGATGTCCACTCTTGCCACTTCTGTTTAGCATTGCAACAGGAGGTTCCAGCCAGGGCATTGAGGCCAGGAAAAGGAGTAAAGAGCATCCAGATTAACCAGGAAGAAGTAAAACTATCTGTATTTGCAGGTAGCAATTTTGTATGTAGAAAATCCTAAGGAATGCACTAAAAAACTATTGGAACTAATAAGCAGGTTCCTCAAATTTGTTTAGGAACAAGATCAATATACGAAATTTAGTTGTATAACATACATTGGCAATGAGCATTCTGGAAATTAAGAAAATAATTCCATTCATGCCATGAGACTGGATGAGGTCAGTCAGGATAGTGGAAAAAGAGGTCTGAGGTCCGAGCCCCAGGCCATCAACATGGAAAGGCCAGGGAGATGAGGAGCAGCCAGTGGGGCAGCTGGACCACCCAGTGAGGGTTGTGACCTGGGGCACATGCCTGAGGAAGAAGGAAGTGGTCAGCAGTGTTTAATGGGCTGAAGGATGTGTAAGATGAGGAGGGGGACCACAGCTCAGTAAGGGGTGAGGGTGGCTGAATAGCAGAGAGAGAGTAGGAGAGGGTGGGGAAAAGGAAAAGGTCTGTCTAGAACCAGTACTTTAAAACATGCAATCAATATTGAGTACTAGAAAAATAAATAGTCAAGCCTGTTTTTCCTTATTAAATTCAACAGACATGAATATTATTCTCAGATTATTATAAAAGTTTGTAAACAGTCAGTTTCTGTACCTGTTTTGCTGTGATCTATAAGTTTGCAGAGCAGACTGGTACTTGTCCATGGAGCCCACTTAGTGTTGTGTTGGTCTGGGTTTGGCCAGGACAGCAGGAGCTGAAATTCATTCAATCAGCACGGATTTGATACAGAGTCCTGTGCTTTATGGCAGGAGGTACTTGTTAGAGAATAAACGACCCTCAAAGAGGCTGTGTATCTCCTTGTTCAGAAAGCATGATCCTGAATTTGGTTCATGTAGTTTATAATCATGAGCAAGTCAGAAATCACAAGGAGCATATTCTGAAGCAGTGTCTCTTTCCATGAATATAGCAGACAGCTATCTGCTGTCTTACCACACTATTTGTATGGTATTTTATTCTGAATTGCTCATTGAAGCCTCATCCACCCTCATGAAGTGGGTGGATTTTCATCTTTGTGAAGACGTGAGCCCAGAGAGATGAAGCAGCCTCTCTGCCTGTATGCTGCTTGAATGTGAGAGAGCCAGGATTATCCTGGGAAACCCACGAACTTGCTGCACCAGATCAGGCTACAGGATTTTTAAAACCCTGCCAGATGTGAATTTATTGTCAGCTTTATGTTGATTATGTCCCGCTTTGTTATGAATTGGAAGGTTGAATTTGGTGTCACTTTGAGTGGGTGTGTTCTTGGTATAGCAAGGTAAGTAGACTTTGTCTTTCAATTTAAACAGTTGCTGGATTGCACACTTACTGGCTTTAAATTCTGGTCAGAAGTGCTGTTGGTTTCTAGAAATGCTGCCTTGTCACTGAGTTGTCTCCTCTTCTGCAGTGTACGAACTGTTTGCATTCATCAGTCACATGGGAACATCCACGATGAGTGGTCATTACGTTTGCCATATCAAAAAGGAAGGAAGGTGAGTCTTTTTCAGAAGGTAAATGTTGTCTGTTTTATTGAGTGACTCCTGTGTGTTAGGCCCTGTACTAGGTGCTCATGTGTTGTTATTTTATTTGGTTTTCATAGTGGCCTTGTAGGATTTACTCTTAAGGCCATTTTATATCCTGAGACACTGAGGCTCAGGGAGGCTGAATAGCTTGGTCTTAGCTAGGAAGTGGCTGTGTCAGAGCTGGTGTTCAAAGCCACCCTCTACCATCATGGTTGCACATCAAGGTAACTTTCCCAAATAAAGATGCATGCTACAGCAGAGTGTATGTCATATTTGGAATCTCCATAGGATTGCCAGATTAAGCCAACAAAAGAAAACCAGATGCTCTATTAAATTTGAATCTCAGATAAACAGTGAGTAACTTTTTAGTATAATTATGTCTCAAATATTGCACAGGACATACTTATACTAAAAAATTATTTGTTGCTTACCTGTTACTCAGTTTGATGGGGTATCCTGTGATTTATCCGGCAGCCCTGAGCAGTCAGTGTTGAGCTTTGTTGCAGCCTTGCAGTAGGCTTCCTGGCTGCTTAAGTAGAATTGTTGGGTGTGTGGTGAGCTGGGAATGAGACAGATGTGGGTGTAAGCTGCACCCATCTTCAGAAGCTTCCCCTGGGGCCAGACCCCCATAGGCCCCGCTGTTTTTCCCCTCCTGGAGCTCCCCACCCAGCAGCCTGTGGGTCGGCACTCCTGCTTGAGGCAGTGCTCAGACCACATGAACCCTGCGGAAGCATGTGACCTTGGCCTCTGCTATAGCATGCTGACTTCTCACCACATGCCTCGAATTGCATGAGTGGCCAGTTCTCACTCAACCCTCGATTGTGTTCCTCTTTGGTGTATCTTTTAGTCTTATCTTTGCTTAATTCATAAAATAGTTTAGCACAGGGACTTGATTTATACTGAAGTCTTTTTATTATCAAATTTGATAGCTCTTTTAAAAATACTTAAGAGAAATAGTTTAATTATAATTCAAAAGCCACAAAATTCATCACTTTGGTATAATATAAAAGCATATAAAAATGTCATCTGGAGGCCTAGTGGTAATAATTGTCTATATTTGGGTGTATTTCTCTTTATTGTTTTCATTGGGAGAGAGTGTGTAAGTCTATCTACGCACATACTATATATAAATATACTTTATATTTAAATATAAATGTAAATTTGTATTTATAACTTTTCAAAAAGCTTAATATATTCATATAGTTTTGTAGCCTGCTTTTTCTGACTTTGGATTGTACTGTGATTATTTTCTCAAGCTACCAAATAATTCTTTGAGACACTTTAATAGTTGTATAACAGCTCACTGCATGACTGTTTACTTCTGATTTTCAGTTAGTTTTTCACCAAGTCCTGAAACAAACAATGTGGTACATAATTCTTTAATTCAATTTCTGAGGTTATTTATGGATTTCTGCAAAAAGAATTAAGAGATCAAAGTGTTTGAAATGTTAGGAAGCTCTTTTAGTAACTACTTTTTGATTGAACTTGAGAATAAAAAAACAACTGTAATTTCCCACTGTCATTCTGTTCCATTTTATACAACACACTTGAGTTTGGTATCTTAAAACATCTTGATTCTTGTTAAGTGTGGCATGGTAACTTTTTTCTGCAAAGTTGTCTGGAATTGACTCAAATCCCTCAAATGCTTCTGCCTTTTATTTTCAGATGGGTGATCTACAATGACCACAGAGTCTGCGCCTCAGAACGGCCCCCTAAAGACCTGGGCTACATGTACTTTTACCGCAGGATACCGAGCTAGACCTCAGACGTATGATCGGCAACAAGCCATACGCCTTTTTAATTTGCCAAAAAAAAAAAAAAAAAAGGAAAAACGGAGGTTGGGACAGCCACACATGAAGGAATACACGGGGGTATTTATAGTTTATTTAAAGAACATCCTTTGACGCCTTCTGAAATAAGACTGGGAAGACATTTCTATTAGCGATGATACACTACTGTAGATAATTTTTCTTTTTATAAATGTTCAAGGAGAGAATGGTTAAAAAAGAAAAGTATTCCTATTGCTGGAAGGGAACCTGCCACCAGCACATCAAAGACAGGAATGTGCCACCAGCCCTCTGTTTTGCTTTGGAGGTCAGTGGTGTGGCCTCACCCACAACAAATGAAAAGCCCACTGTGGTTTCATATCCCAAATCAGTAACTGGGCTGGGCTTTGTTTGTGACATAATTTTTTCATTCAACACAGTAATTTCTGACCTATCCATGTATAGTAGATTAGAGCATCTGTAATGAAATATTTTTAATTTAATCAATTCGAGATTCAGAATACAATTGTGCGACTGTGTGAGAGAATGAGACCGGGAGTGTCGAGACCTTTATGGTCAAGGAGGAAATCTGTGGCGGGTTGGTTTTTAAAGGCTAAAACGGTTGGCATTCAGCATAGCTGGAACAGAGCAAGTAAATATTTTAAAGAAACTATAACTCAGGAACAGTTTAAAAAATTAGTTCCCCACTTAACATTTTTGGCATAAAAAGAACTAAGGTGTCCCTTTGAGTGCTGTCAAGGATTCACTTGGGTTTGTGACATTTGGTGGCGTAACCACACCAGATGCCCACAGCATCCTAGCAGTATTCTTGGCCAAAGGTAGATGAATTCTGTTTCCCAGCAGCTCTCCCCCTAAGGCATAATGTGTATTTTTAGCTGATCACTTCTTCCTATAAGGCATGACAACTCCTTGGAATCATGTTAAGTGCCCCAAATTCGTCTATAATTTTCTTGTCCCCGAATTCTTTGCCTGCCTCGATTTCTACATTTTCTGAGGGCAGAGTCTCATCTGTGTCCTGTCTTGGCTGCCTTGCCTTCACTGGGTGTCTGCTGCCACCAACAATGTGATCTTGGGCACTTTAAGGGTTTCAGAGGCAAAGACACTTGGTATGCCGTTATGAAAGGCCATCATTTCCATCTGGTATTTCAGCGTATTAGTTGCAACCTAGGATTAGATCAGAATTTCAAATGTGATGAAAACGTGGAATGGTAATGCTGTAGAATTTTCCTACTGCCCTGTACCGAATTCAGTCTCTCTGGAGTTTCTGTTACAGATTATTCAGTCAAATGTAGAAGGATTTGTTGCTGTCTGCTGAACATGCATATGAGTGGTAAAAAGGACCTTGCTAGAAACTATAGGACAATAAAATAGAAGCAGTTGGGTGAAATGCAGCACAGGCAGTGGGTTAGGCCCTGGTGAGTTGTGAATTGTCTGGCTGAGACGGGGCCTGTCTCACAGGAGAGCAGTGAGCACGGGGCCCGGAGCCCAGGGCCATGCCCGGAGCCCGGGCCGCTGCTCCTAGCTGGGCACATCTGCCAGCCTCTCTGTGCCTCACTTGCATTGTCTGCACGATGGAATGGGGACACCTGCTCTTTTTCCAACTGTGCTTCAAAGACATGGTGACATGCGATATGACAAACCTTTGAAGAGTAGCAGGTGGTATGCCCTGGTGGGTCCTAGTAGAGTGTGCTCCCTTCCTTTTCTCATCCAATGTTTTCTTCAATTTGGGAACAAATGAGATTGGTGTAAGGAGGGAGCTCATGGTGCAGTAATTGTCTACTAAACTCTGCCCACCGGTGTCACATGTGAACGCCGACTCGGAGGTCCTAAAGCAGCCCACCCCTTTACACGGGTCCTTGGTTCCTGTAGAAACCCCCATGCTAAGCAGCCTTACAAAATCTAGTGTCCTTAGGGCAGAATGAGTATCCTAGAATAATGACTCCAAACACACATCGAAAATGACCAGTTTTCAATGCTATTACAAAGCAAAGGCCTTTTTGGGGGGATGTGGGGAGGTGATTGGGGATTTGGATTGAACTGTGGACAAAGATAACAGGTGTATTTTGAACAAAATAAAAATTTTATAATAAAACTTTGCATAATGAATGGTATAAAATCAATATAGAAAATTATAGACTATACAATATTTAATTAAATAGAAAAATTAATTTAGCCCTTTTGATGCCTAAATGATTTGTAAAAAAGTGTAACACGGCTGCCTTCTTTTCCTGCCTCAAAAAACAAAGGGCTATTTCTACACGGCAAAGTTTTGTATATGTGCTATTCTCTATCTCAGATGGACAATTAGAGAAAAACTGGAGCAAATAATGAGTTTCTTTCTTGCTTAAAAATGTATTTGTATGTATTCCTTAGTATATACAAGGCAGGTTTCCCTGGAATAAATGTCTGGAACATACCGCCTAACTTTACACACGTATGTAGATGAGATTATTTGTAACTGAAAACTGGACTAATGTGTGGATTTCGTCAGTGGATTATCAGCCAGTCAGGAGCCGTCTGCGTGAGGCATGGCGGTGTCATCGTGAAATTCTTACTGCGTGTGGGTGTGCATGGGAAAGAGAGCCCCTTTTCCTGTAAATACCTTTTGATATCCATTTGTGTAAAATCCCAATGAATGTGTCTTTGGAAAATACAATGTATCAAAGTTTTTATTTTGTCAATTGACCTAGATGCCCATATAACTAACTAATCAGAAATCCAGTTTTGTTCAAATTGGGATTTTTTTTTTAAGGTAAAGAAGTATACAGAAAGGACTATTGGAAGTATTTAATGCCATTTTACATCAACATTGCTTCAATATTTTGACTTAGCTGTTTTCTCCCACGAACAAGAGGATGTGCCTGTCACTCCCTGTGCTCACCTGGGGCTGCAGGAGGTCTAGTGTGAGCAGCTGGGCTCTGGGACTCCCAACAGCATCGATTCCCCAGAGCTTCGCTTGTAGGTGGTGGTGGGCGCACCTGGCTTTGCAGCCTGACTCTGCCCCAGAGTCTGATGGGGCCCAGCCACTCCACCTCTCTGGGACTTTTTCTTTGAAATGAGTGGGTTAGACCAGGCAAGCCCGGACAGAAGTCCCTTCTTGTACTAGCAGTCCATTCTGGTCTTTTTTCCCGTGGTTACTATGGGGGTCAGCCATGCGAGATGTGATGGATCACATAGATTAGATGTTACGCTTTCGGTTCATTACAGCTTGTCCACCCTAGTTCAGGTCCTGTATCGCTAAATGCCCCCACCTGGACTTCTGTTCCCACTTTCTTTGCTAATTTTCCCATTTTCCCACCACTGTTGAAACTAGCCACTTTCCAGTTCGTGAGGTACTTTGTTACCATCCCCCTCAAAAATGAAAAAAATCCATTTAAAGTACCTCCCGCTCTGAAAAACCTCAGAACCACCTTCTGCCAAATCTGTCACATTTATAGATTATTTTCTTATTCTAATTCAGTTCTAGCCATGTTCCCCAAACAGATATGGAGACAGTTGTCTGTCACAGAAAGATGTCTTCATCTTGTAGGATCATGGTGGCAGAATCATCTCATCTGTGGGACCAGGGATTGGAGTGGATAAAGTCTGGTTCTGGCCTTCACCCCAGGGCAGAAATCCTAGGTTGCAAAAGAAGGGTCTGTATAAGGCTGTAGAAGTTGGTGTATAAGATCACCTATGCCGTGCCACAGAGATTCCCTACTTGGTAAATCATCCTGAGAGTTTATATTAAGATTCTCTAGACCTGAGCTACTCAACACAGTAGTCAGTAGCCACACATGGCTAATTAATGGCCTCTTGAAATTTGGCTGGTCCTAACAGATTGTGAAGCCTTGGTACCAAAAAAATAATAAAAAAAAGGATGGAAAATATTTTATCTATTTTATAGCGATTACATGCTGAAATGACAATATTTTAGATATATTAAACAAGATACGAAAATTAAACTTACTCCTTTTTATCTTTTTTTAATGTGGCTACCAAAATGTTTAACGTTAGACACGCGACTCTCATTGGGCTAATCTAGATGCAGACGTGGGGGCAGGCAGGAGGATGCCTTGGGTGTGGACAGCAATTCTCTGAAGCATCTCGATAGAAGAAGCAACAGAAGTGTTTTTGCTGGAGTCGGGAGCACTGTGAGGCACAGGATACCTTCCAGAAAACAGAAGATTTTCCTATATAAAAAACAATATGTATAAGACCCCAATTAAAAGACAAAAGCAAATGAGCCCAAACTCTCTTCCTTCAGCTTTGCCTAGAAGCTGCTGACTTGAGACTTATTTTCCGAGCAACCTCCGGTGCCAAGGATGTCAGCCCCATGAGGGTGCCGGATGTATGGGTTTCACTTCAGGCAACACTCTCTTGGGGTTCCCCTCCCCAGGTGGTGGTCAGTCTGTTTAGAGCCGGTGTGTTGAGAACCGTGTCAGTCTTGCTGCTCCAGACGCGCCGCTCCTCTTGGCCTTGGCAGAGGCTGGGCTTGTCGCCTGTGCCCTCCTGCCCAGCAGGTTTCGATGTTGGCTCCTGAAAGCGTTTGTATTTATTTGATTTTGCACTAGTCACAGTTGGTGTTTGAAATATTTCAAATGTTTCGGGAGAGCATTTCCCTGGGATGGAAAGAGAGATGGATGATTTATTGCTTCAATTGTTTTAAAATTAAAAGCTATTCTCACAATCTGAGGTCCCTTTATGATTATTTTTTTTTCTTTTGCAAAATGGCAAGTAAACCATTTCTCCTTGTAGGTTCTCATCCATCAGTGGAACAGGTAACATGAGACAGGGACTAATTTTATTTCCTTTCAGGGTATCTTTGTGTGGGTACCACGGCTGCCTAGTCCCATCAGCAGCGGAACATCAGCCACGACAGATGACACCTGTGGAGGGAGGGGCCAAGGCAGGGAGAAGTCTGGTGTCCTAGACTTTCTCTACTGGATCTCAAGTGAAATATCGGAGTCCATTGAGACCTTTCTGTGGTTCCCTTTCACTTTGCTGGTGGCTACCTTAATGCAGGGACCAGCAGAATAGACACTGGTTGTGTCAGGGTATTTCAGCATTTCTGTGACACCATGTTTCCAGGATGAATAAATTCCCTATGGCTGCTGTGACAAGTTACCACAAAGGGAGTGACTTAACACAATACATTTGGTAGTCTGAAAATGGATCTTACAGGGCTAACATCAAGGTGTCAGCAGGGAAGCTGTCTATTCCTTGCCTTTTGCAGCTGCAAGAAGTTGCTTGCATTCCTTGGCTTATGGCTTCCTGACAGCATTGCCAACAGTCCCTTGTCTGCATCCATTGTCACATCGCTGACTGGCTCTCCTGCCTCCGGCTTACAAGGATGCTTAAGATTACATTGGGCCCACCCAGAGAGTCCAGAATAATCTTATCTCAAGATCCTCAATCACCTGCAGTGTTCACCTGCATATCAAAACTTGTATGATAAGCAAAACATCATACAAGTTTTGCTTGTATGATAACACATTCAGGTTTTAGGGATTAGGAGGTGGACACCTTTGGGAGGCATTGTTTTACCTGCCATATTGGGTATGCTAAAACGTGTTTATTTAATGCTTACAATTTTAAGGAGAACATATATATATATATTTTAATCCTTACCCAAGGACATTTTTTCATTGCTTTTAGAGAGGAAGGGATGAGGGGGATGGGGAGAGACAGAGAATAATCAACATGAGAAACACCAATTGGTTGCCTCCCATATGCACCCCGACTGGGGAGGATGGAACCCACAACCTAGGTAGGTGCCCTGACTGGGAATTGAACCCTTCTGTTCACAGGACGATGCTCCAACCATCTGAGATACACTGGCCAGGGCTGAACCAATATATGTTTAAAAAGCCAAGTAAAATGACTAGCAATAGCATTGTGCCGTATGTTTTGGTGAGGGAGTAAGAGGAGAAATGACCGAGATGGTGAGGGGTTATCTGGGACTCAGAACTGTCACACACATTTGCCATGTTCCACGGTGCCCCGTGCATATGCTCTGTTTGAACTTACTGTCCTGCTTTTCAAATGGAGTCACAACAAACTTCACTCGGTGGGAAATTTGATAAGAAAATGGTGAGTTGTTCTCATCTTCATACAAACAGTTATTTAAAGATCTATGAGGGAGAGTCGGTGACGCAGGGAGGCAGGGTGGAATAATGGCGAGAACAGAGGCATATAGGTGAGTTCAAATCCTGTCCCCAACAGACTAGCTATGTGCTTTGGTAAGCACTTCACATCTTGAGACTCTGTTGTCTTGTCTGTGCAGTGGGCATGATGATCCTTGGGATGAGTTGTGTAAAGCATCTGACAGTCTAGTGGACACGGGATAATTTTTACTGGGCTCCTTCACATTACCATTTTAACCCATATACATCAGTATTTTGACCCTATGGAGGTTTTGACCTTTTGTGTCCCTCTAAAACCATTTAAAAAATTATATCAACATTAACTTTTTTCAAAAGTATTTTTCTAGAGATAGTTCCTTTAAGCCATTTTATTTTGTTAATCTATATAGTGTGGTTCATCATTCAATAAATACTAAACATCTACTATGTGCTAGGCATTATTTTTCTTAGATGTATCGGTAAAGAAAATAGACAAGGATCTCTGCTCTCGTTGAGTTTATTATCTAGCAAGGAGTGACTGATACTAAATAAAAATAAGTAAATTATATATAATGTTGAAAGATATTAAGTGCTATGAAAAAAGAAACCCACATAGATCAGGGTGTGGAGCTTCAGATCGTGGTCCGAAATAGAACACTCAGGGAAGACAGGTGAGATTGGAACCAAGACTTGAAGGCAATGAAGGAATCGTCCCAACAGATGTCCGGGGGGAAGGATATGCTCATCAGAGGGCCCAGCTGCAGCAGAGGCTCCCCTGTGGGAATGTACCTGGTTTGTCAGAGCAGCCGAACAGAGACCGGGGGTTTGAAGAAGGAAATGAGGGGGAAGAGTCGTGGGAGAGGAGGACAGAGGGGCTGTTGGAAGGCGTGGCTTTTGCGTGCTAAAGGAGAGCCATTGCAAGAACCTATGCAGAGCAATGCCTGATCTGACCAGTTTCAGGAAGTTTGTTCTTTGTTTAGATTAGATGATAGAAGGGCGAGGATGGATGGAGGCAGGAGCTACTGTGGTGAGCAAGGTGAGAGAGGAAGATGGCTCAGACGGGTGGGGTGGTAGCAGTGGGTGTATACATATAGTAAGGTTGGTCAGATTCTGGCTACGCTGGAAGGTAAGGCCAGTAGGATTTCCTGATGGGTAGGATGAGGAATGTGAGGGAATGAGAATAGCTAAGGCTGACCTCAAAGTTTTTGTTCTGAGCAACCAAAGGAGGTAGTTGCAATCAGTTAAGGTAGAGAAGGCTTGATGGGGTTGGGGGATGGTAGGAAAGGTGATCAGGAGCCCGGAGTGGGACGTGTTGAGTTTGAAATGCCTATTAGACCTCTATTTGATGTCGAGTAGGAAGCAGAATGTACTGCTCTGGATCTTGAGAGAAATTTCCTCGGCCTGGCACAGACTTTTCCCAGTGGGGGTGGGAGACATAAAAATTTTTGAATTATGCAAGGGCTTGGGAGAGGAGCCACACTATTTTTTTACTTTATGTAGAATAATAGTGAAGCAGGGAAGAAAGATGCCCAGCTTGATTTTACACAGGAGAAAATGGAATTCCACCAAGGTCGAGTGCTGCCTCAAATCAGGAGAGCGGGCAGTGAAGAGGGAGAAGGGGGGTGCTCCAGTCTCCTGATGTAATCAGTCTTCATCCAAGCCTGCTGTTGCCTCCATCACCAACCTGACTGCCCAAGGACTCTTAGCAAATGTTTCAGACACTCAGAAATTTCTGATTCAGTGTCTTCCTGCTCGGGGGCGAGTCTGCCCTTGATCTCCCGGATCTAAGAAGGCCCCCTGTGGTCTCCCCGGCTCCCAGCCTTCACTACCCTGAGGTCCTTTCTCCCTGAACACGTACAAGCTCATTCCTGCCTTGGCATCTTGCACTAGCTGTTCTGCCAGGAATGCTTGTCCCCAACCCCACTTGGCCAGCTTCTTTGTGTTGTTCAAATCTTAGCCCAAATGTCACCTAAGAGAAACATGCCCTGACTACCTACAGACAATGCCTTATTTGCCTTGTTCTTCAAGCACTTTGTAGCACATGACATTGACTTTTGTTACAGTATTTGATCTCTTACAGAAATCAAAGCTCTTCAAGGGCATGTTTGATTTAATTTACTTAACCGCTTTGGTGAACTAGAACAGTACCTGCACATAGTAGGTGCTCAAATATTTATTGACTAACCAAAAAGAAAAAAGAAAAAAAAGACCCTAAAACTGAAATATATTTTAACACTTTTATTCTGAAAAAAATCACAAAATCCAATTTTAGGTTAAATGATATTTTAGTCTTAAAAAATTAACAAAAGAGGAAGAATTTAAAGTTCTGTTTTATCTCTAAAAATGCATTCCTGATTTCCAGTTAACTCACGCAAAATTATGTGTAGTGATATTGAATAAAAGGACCTTTTAACCAGTAGTACAAATTGGATTCTATTTGGGTTGAAGTAATTCTGACCCCCAAATCTCATTTTGAAAGGTTTTTGAAAAGATCTTGAAGCCACAAAGTTTATTTGAAAATGTAGTTTAAAATTGCACAAATATAAATACAATTTAATAATGTGAAAAGGAAGGCATGCTTCCAATAATAGTACAAAAATACTACCTTAATCTTGATACTTTGTATATTATAAGCCAACTGAGCAAATTAAACACATCAATATGATAGATTATTTTTATGGTGGTAATTTTATTTCAAAGAGCAACACAGAACTACTAAGAAGAAGCCTTAATACCCAACAAAGTTGTGCTACAATACATAATATTTCACTAAATACACAGACATATTACCATGTAGTATGCCAGTAACTTTTACACCCCCCCCCCGCATTGCCATTAATTTACTATGGGTCACTTAATTTGGGGTATTTAGAAACTCAATGTAAACATTTAAGTTAAATTCCTCTTTGATATCTATTTTAGCTTAAAAATGAAATTGCAAGATTTTAAACATTACTGAGCATAATAAGGAAGCATCACAGAAGAATGTCTCAAAACAATATTTTTAGCTTAGACCAGATGTACAGTATTCATAGATATACAAAATATATAGAAATGTCTTTTCTAAATAGTTAATAAATGCTTGTTATAGTTTGTAAAAAGTTTATTAAATTAATCAGGTTTTATTCTTCAACCAATGTAAACAAACTTGGGCAATGAATATTGAAGAGGGTTCAGGTTAGACGGTATGGGGAAAATTGAAAGGAAGTTGGTAAAAATTTAGGCTTGCTGTATCTCCCTTAACTACCGGAAACCTTCCCAGCCTTGAGCGCTCGCTCACACGGCGCTGTGCCTGTGCTCGCGTCTCCTGTGCCTCAGTGAGCGTGCCTCACCACCTGGCTGAGTGGGTCTATCTCCTGATCCTTTCTGTATCACGCTATTGCCCTCTCCAAGGGACTCGAAGAAAAAAAGCACATTTTATGGTTGAGCAAATTGTCCTTTTTTTCATCTTAATATTATTTTGAGAGCAGCTTTCTAAACGGGTCCCGCGGAGCCTGTCAGGGCTTTGCTACAACACTCCGCGACATTGCAAATTAGCTCGCTCTCGCTCTCGTAGAGAGAAGGTCCTGAGAAACCTGTTCCGAGACTGGGGCCCTTGTTTGCAGAGCGTGTTCTTTTGGTCATTCTGCGAAGGTTGCAAGTAGCAGAAACTTAACTCAAGGCAAAATACCACAGGTGAGTTTGTTAAACCTCACACTTCAGCTTTTTTTTCTCCTCTTAACTGTTTAATGCCTCTACGCAAGGGTTTTTGCTGTGTGTTTGGGGGTTCTGTCTTGGAGCTCATGTGTATGTGTGGGGGGTGGAGGGGTGTGAAATGGTGACAGCTGCTCTGTGGTAAGAGCCCCTACTGCCTTACTGAGCTTTGCTCCTTCCAATTCTAGTTTCCTTGTCCTCATTTTTTCATACATCAGGGATGACCAAAAAGGCAGCGAGAAGATTTCAGAGTTGTTCTGAGTGACCCTGAAATCACCTCATCACCCCTGAATTTCAATGTTTTTAGACATATTGATCAAGTCCAGCTTCTTTAGGGTTATGGACCCATGTAGCTAGCCTACTGTATGGACAGGGCCGTGCTGAGGACAATGGGGCGGCATCTGCACACTAGCTACATGACACGTGTGGATATCCATTAAGGCCCCATGTTCACTTGGCTTTGTAGTGGTTTTCATGTGCCTGGTGTTACCCTAACCCCTCACCTTATTTAGAATGTCAGTATTTCTAATTCCTAAAACTTTTAGAAAACAATTTCAAATGCACTATTCAGCATTTAGAACCCAAAGCTGAGCTGAAGCCATCAACACGATTGTGTTTAGGAGCTTTCAGATAACATGGATTTTGCTTAAGTTTTACATCTGTTTGCCTTTACTGGTTGTTAAAATCATTTGGATGTCCAAGTACCTGGATTCCTCAGAGGGTTAGTTTGGCACTGGCCGCAACTCTGCTCAAACAGACACATGAATATCTGCCCAGTTCGGTGTGAGGGCCTGTAAACAATCTCAAGGACAGGATATTAAAAACAAATACAAACACCGTAACACAAAGGTCATGAAAATGCTTCCTTGTTCAGAAGCAAGGGAGAATAAGCTAACCTATGAAACTTAATCATGCTCTGGGTAAATTTACATTCAGTAAAGTTATATTGCATGCTTTGGTTAATAATTTAAGTAGGCAGATTTGCAAGTACTAATGCATGCATTATTTTTGTACCTGAGGTTAAATGTTTTATTTTTTCAAAATTCCCTTTTTACAAAACTTATGCCAGAGTTCATCTCCCAACACTCTTCAAAAAAAATATGTATCTACTTCTTAATTCAAAACAGTTTATAGTTCAACCAGTTCTGTAAATACTGAGAAGATAGAGAAACTGTGTAGCAAAATCCAGAGAGGGAGTGAACTTGAAATTATTTTACAAAGTTAAAATGATGTATGTGCATTAAATTACATATGTGCAATAATTTCTATAATAGGAGGTCTGAAAAAGATGGCACTCGATTTAAGCCTTCAGAATACCCTGTTTCTAGAATGCTTTCAGAAGCATTTCAAGGCAGAAGAGAACAGCAACAACCAGTGAAAGTACAGCCCACTGCTGTGGAACTGATTCAGGGACAAATGGAGAAAGGACACAAAAAGCCCACTTTGCTTTTTATATTCCCAAGGAGCTCCCAAAGTTTATGGTAAACAGTTGGGGAGCTCCTGTTACAAGTGGCACTAGGACAATTGTGTTTAAGTTTTGCTTGTGTAGCAAGAATATATTCGAAAAATTTATCTAGTAGGAGTATCTAAACATGGACACAAGATTCAATACTCTAGCTCTCTTTAAAGAAAAAGAATGAAGAAATGGCATAAACCTGTGAAAGTGAGTGTGTCCTGGACATTCCAACATAGTTCAATATCATTAATTTGTTGTTTTAGTTGAAACTCTGGTTGAGAAAGCACAGCTCACAGTTTTCTATGGAAGTGTCTTTGTGGACAAGAGCTGCCTTTCTTTCAAGAAGTCACAGGGAGTGATCTTGGGAGAAAGCAAAGGGAATGATGACTCAATGAATGGCCCAGTTAGTAAGCGCTTTGCTCCTTCCCCCCTCTTCTCCATTCCTCCAACTCCTCCTCACATCAAGGTGTAGCAGCACAGATAGCCCACCAGACACAGATATAATGTATCTGGAATTCAGCAATGATCACTGGCCTTCTCTGCATTTTCATTCAGTCAGCTGGTGAAATCAGTCCTTGAAAGTCACATCTATGCAACTGGGTGGCCACTCTTGTAAAATGGTATTATCCTCTAGGAGATCCTCGGCTGTTACTGAATAATAAAAGAAAAAAGAAACTCAAAGCCTTCCCAGAGTGCCTCAGAGGGAACCAAGGTCATTCTACTCTTTCAAGTGAAAAGAGTAATATAAATGACAATTTTATGCCATGACAATAAGATACCGAAAAAGTTTTGCCTTAAAAAATGTGTATACACTTAAAAAAAAAGATGTACATAATAAAGACTTCTAAAATTTAGCTACTTAATTTTGGGTGGTGCTCTGATTTGCTTTTTAGTAACTCTTTTAACTTAATTTTATTAAAAATATCATTGAAAAATGTCCTGGGCAATGATTCTGTACTTCTTAACAGGAAACAGCTTATGGAAATCCTAGTTCTGATGAGCACTAGATATATTGGAGAAAGTCCTCTCAAATGCTCTGAAAATTACCAAATTATGATGAGAACAGAAAATTGTTTACTCTCCCCTAAAACAACTCCTTGGAGTTTGATGTTGCTTTGTATTCAAAGAGCAAATTAAAATGGGCCCCTGAATCTGTCACCACTTGGCAACCATCAAGTTACATCAAAGTACTGCACATCCACCCCACTGTCAGATGTTAAATTGTTACTGATCTCATGTACACAGTGGCTGCAGAGCTAAGAAAGCAGCCTATAATTATTAGTGCGAATTCAGTTACCATTGAAAGTATAGAACGCTGTCACAAACAGAGCATTTGTGAAAGTTGCTTTGTATTGGATGTGAGTCAGCTGGCCAGCCGAATGCACAGAGATGGGGAGGAGGAAGCGGCATGCCAAGAAGGGGTGCTATTCCATCAGGGATGCTCAAGCAGGCAGCTACCACGGGTTGGAGGCTGGTCCCGAGTCCTTCCTCCGCCAAGTTTCTAGGATTCTAAAATTGTCAAGAATACCGTTCTTGCAAATATTGCTGAGCTCTAGGGAAGCAGGCGGTGACTGCGGAGTCACCGCTGCCCACCAGTGAGCGCCTTACGGCCCCTGCCTCCTGATGTCCATCCAGCTGGAGGCGCCCCGGCCCAAGTGAGCTTCCACCGAGAGTGTCCAAGCTTCTGCCTCAGCGCCCTCTACTCTGGAGCGGAGGTCCAACCTTGTGGCATCTCTGGGCCACATAGGAAGGAGAAGAGTTGTCTTGGGCCACACATTAAATACACAAACAGTAATGAAAACAAAAACATCTCACAATGTTTTAAGTAAATTTACGATTTTGTGTTGGGCCACATTCATAGCCATCCTGGGCCACATGTGGCCTGTGGACCACGGGTTGGACACCCTATATGTGTAAGCCTCAAGGATTTGTGGTTTCATGTTCACCTGAGACCCCTCCCCTATGCCAAGAATCTCGAATGGAACAGAGGAGACAAGTTCCACCTGCACCTCCGGTTCAGTGTGGGTGTGCATCCCCCATACAAGGAGAAACTCACTCCCCCTCAACTGAACTGTCTTGATGTGAATGCTGTTTTGTTGGGTAGCTATAGTCATTAGTATAACCAGCTATTACTGACCAAAGAACGTGAAGAAAGCTGGGATTGGAGTGCCTTGGGGAAGGCTTGGAGGAAGGAGGGAGACAAACTGAAGAAGAATGAGACAACTGACTGGGAGAAATGACCAGAACTGGGTATTGGTGAAACTATATTGTGGTTAGCATTTTACAAACAACCTTTTTAATCCGTTAAAAAGTGATGTCTGTCCAAAAGATCACTAAGCCCCCAACAAGCACAAAACACTCTGAAGAACCGAGTGGAATGTAATCAATGAAATAAACACCACTGCCAACAGGAAGCCCTGGTACTTGATAAATGTTCAGGAGGGGCACGCATCTTTCCTAGGACACCTCTGCCATCCAGTGAGATGCAGCTGGAAATACTGGTCTTTCTCACTTAGAATGCAAAAGGGTGAGCAATGCAGATTATTATAGAACTAAAAAAACACAATTGTTAGGAAAAATGTATTTATCACTCTTAAGAAATACTATTTAAAATGTTAACAATTTAAAAGGAATATCAGTGTGCAGGACAGTTAGTGAGCGAGGAAAATATGATATTTAAGCAAGTTAATGTTAACTCAGTAGAAATCATGATATCATCACACTTTTGCCCTGCAGACAATGCATGAAGGGACAGTATCTTATCTCCTGTTTAAGTTCACACAGTCCCAGACAACAAGTGAATGAGATCTGTGTTTGCATATTTATACCCTATGTCATACCTGCTTTAAGAAAAACACTCCTTCAAAACCCTACCCTATGAAAAAACTATTTTCAGGAATTTTTATTTGGTCCATTGATCTAACAAGGCTGAGTTCTCAAATCTTTTACCCCCAAGTTAAAAATTGGAGCAACCAAACAAAACTCCAGCAAGGCATAAATAAGATATTAAAGTGCATATATACAGTCCCAAAAAAGTTTTGATTGGGAACAGCAAAAATTTCTAGTGCAAAACTGCTTTTGACAGCAAAGCTCCTTCTCTGGAACCAAAAGCTACAGTAGAAGTTAACATTGGAATAGATTTAAGCAATGCCTCTCCTTAGTTGAGTTAATATTTGTGCATGCACCTCGGCCCAAACTATGTTCAGTCTTTCTAAAAGGGGGAATTTCAGAGGACAGTTCAGAAATAGTCAGAATTCCCTGATCTGAGGCAGTGCTTTCTCCAGGTGTCCCACGAGTAAGCTCCTTAGATGTGTCATCAGCCACAAGTGGGGACAAAAACCCAAAGATGTTTTGTGATAAGCTTGCAGTTTGTGAAAAAGGTATTCACATAGTTACTTAATCTCAGTTTGTCTTGAGCCTCTTCATTCTTCTTTCGAGCCTGACCTTGACTCTCTAAGACAACATGTTGTGCTTTTGGATCTGAACAGATCTGGGCATTGTCTGTAGGAATTCCCTTGGGTTTTATCACCACGGCATTTCAAACATCTGGTTTCACCTTTTTGGAATTAAAAATAAAACAGGTTTGCATTTCTCAATGATGTATACAGACAAAGGGTTATTATTATTATTTTTCTTTTCCCTCAAGGATCCAAGTTGAAAGCTCTCAGGAGGACATCCAGGTCGCCGAGATTAGCCGCCTGGAAGAGTTCTGGCTGGTCCATCAGAGAAAGTGCGATTCGGAGGGCAGCCCAGATGTTCCCGGAGATGGCAGGGTGGGGAACTTGCTGTTGATTCCGGCTCTTCCTCTGCAGACTGAGGGCAGTGAGAAAATTGCTGACTGCTTCTCTAAGAGGGTAGAAAAAGAGACACTTAAGCATATGACAGGTTTCAGAATGAGCAAACAAGACAATAATAATGGATGAAGTTATTTTAGTCTAAAACCCGAAACCAACTTTCTGTGGTGTCTTGGATCATCAGATGAGCAACTTTCCGACTCTGTCGTGATTCTTTCATGAAGAGTCATTGTTAAATGTAGTGAAATCAGAAAGAAGAGAGCAAAGCAATTTTTATTTTAGGAATGTCATGTGGAAGAGGAAGAATAATGGCCAAACCGTTGCTAACTCTTTAATGCATTCACTTTTCCCCTACTGCAGGAATGATTTGAAGATGTAATCCGTGTGCAGATGTGGTTTATATAACTAGGGTTGAAAGGAAGCATCTGGCCTCTCTCAGAAAGTAAGTGGCCTAACTTTTCCTATTGGCGATAGAAATAGGAAACGCAGCCGGGTTCGGCTGAGTTTGTTATCAGAGCCCCGGGGCTGGAATCCCTAGGTTTACAGCCGTGACTACACGAAACAGAGTTTATTCTTGTATTATTTTTGTTTATTATTGAATTATTAATTTTTCAATTATTTCCCATAGAAACAACTGTAAACCTGCATTTGCCCCACTCTGTATTACTGTCAAGGAGGTTGAGATTTCTTTTTTCATTAAGAAGAGGCCCACACTTTTGAAATGATTAAGACTCATTGGCCTAAGCTCCACCCTGGAGCTCCGACTGACAGAAGGGTAGCGTTTTCAGCTATACCCAAGTTTCGGGCCAATAATGTTCTCTCCTTATTTCAACTGTATACAGTACTAGGGCAGGGCTTGGCTTTGATGCTTTATGAAAAGTGCAGATGACACACAGTGAGTGTTACAGCTCATACACAGTTGCCTGCAGCTCTTGGGTGAGAGGTCCCAGACTTCGGTGGGTACCGAAGTGTTTGTACCAGCTCCTGGCTCTCTTCTGAGTTACATTTCTATTGAGGGTTGTTATTCATATGCACATGTTTACACCTCAAGTCAAACTTATTTTCAGAATTCATTTAAGGTTTAGGTCTCACTTGGCCTCTTTTTGTCAGGAAAAAATGCAAGATGTTTATCACTTCACCAGATTTCCCATATCCAGCATGACAGTTTAAGACCCACCAAGCTTAGCTGAGATGTTCCAAAGTTGCCATTTGATCCAGATGGACAGATTTAGTCACAAAGAATACAGGATGCACAGACACATTTGAGTTTAAGATAAAAAACAAACGATTTTCAGGATAAGTATGCCCCATGCAATACTTGGAAAATACTTACCCTAAAAAATTAGTCACTGTTTATATGAAATTCAGATTTAATCAGGCATTTGCATTTTATGCAACAACCCTAACATCATCTTGCTTTTGTACAGGATACTGTCTGCTTGAGGATAAAACGTTCCCACCTGTCAGGGACCTTCACGGCCTCCGGTATATAGTTGCCCTGCTGAGGCTTATATCTGCGAATGCCAAGAAAGTATTTTATTGGCCCTTCAAGTATGTTTTCTACACTAAGAAGTTACAATTAAGAAAATAACTCATCCAGAAGTTTTATAAAAGCCTCCTTTAATTGAATTCAATATGCCCATATGTATGTATGTATGTACTGACATCTCTCCTTGTTCCAAAAAAAAAAAAAGACCTAAGGTGTTTCATAAAACATAAGTGCATAAAGGGGTAAAGATAAAATTGGGTTGGGGAAATCAGACGGAGTCAGGAATGAAGTTAACATACAAAAGAGACCCTGTCAGGCCTTGGAGACCGGTCCCCTCCAGCCCTCTGCACAGCTGATGCAAATGAGCGCCTCAGCAAGTGGCCCGCTCCACCACGTTGTTCATAACACAAAACAGACCAGCTGCTCACGGGCCACTCACTTCTCCTGGCTGTGACCAGAGCAAGATCCTTCTGGGGGACAGAGTGTAATCCAGTGACTAATGAATGTTCTTTCTAAGATCCCTTTGTTATAAATGAAGCAACTAGTTTCTAAAGCCTCAATATTTGTTTGCCAAAGGCATGATGTCTTAATGCAGTTCAGAGACAGCAATTCTTCAGATGTCAAAAGAATGCAATTCAGTTATGTAGCCCTCTGATGACTCATCCAAATAATAGGGATAATGATGCCGATGCTGATGGCAGTGATAATCACACGCTAACTCCTGCTCGGCATCGAGCATCTGCTCTGTGCCAGGCAATTACACTTAAACTGCACAATAATCCAGCGAGATCAACATTATGAACGCCTGCTTTTTTTAAGCAGGTGAAGAAACTGAGGCTCAAAGTTGTGTGCTCAGTGTCATAAAGCAATAAATGGCAGAACTATGTATGATTTGAACCCAAGCATGTCTAATTCTAAAAGTTTGGCTCTTCCTGAGAATGAGAAAGGGTTTGACATTTTTTCTGGTGGGGTTTAAAACCAACATTTAGTTCTCTTTCTCCCAGTTATGAAAGCAATGCCTGTTTACTTAGAAAATAAAAAAAAAAGAAAGAAGAATGAAGAAAAATAGTCATACTTTCATTACACAAGAGAACCAAAGGTCATCTGTGGTCCCCGTGGACCCACTGACGGGGAAAATATACGAGAGAACATGGACCCAAGTGACAGTGAGGAATCTTGAGAGAAGAGCGAGATTGTATACCATAAACCCACCATTTAAAACTATTTCCCACCCTGGCTGGTGTAGCTCAGTGGATTGAGAGCAGGCTGGGAACCAAAGTGTCCTAGGTTCGATTCCCAGCCAGGGTACATGCCTGGGTTGCAGACCATAACCCCCTGCAACCGCACATTGAAGTTTCTCTGTCTCTCTCTCTCTATCTCCCTCCCTTCCCTCTCTAAAAATAAATAAAATCTTTAAAAAAAAAGATTTCTGTCTTGTTAAAAAAATAAATAAAACTACTTCCCTTAAGAATTTTTTTATTGCTCCCTTTATTAGTAAATTAGATTTAGAGAACCCGGATTCTTGGTCGTGCTTTGCCAGAAACTGGCCCTGGACTCTTCTTAAGTCATGTTGCTGGGTTCTCCTGTGCCCCCACGCCCAGGTTCTCCTTTCCTTCCCTGGAAGATGGTCTGGACTATTCAAGTTTCCCAAAGAGTTGCTCTTGGTGGGGTGTTAAAAGACCAGCTAACTTGTCCCAACGCAGGTGACTGAATGAACATCTACAGGAGAGGCCTGGGAATATGCATTTCCCAGGATGCTCGGTACAGATGGAGAAGCACTAAAGCCAATCATTCCTGCTTCAACAGGCCTCAGGGTTGCAAGTTTCCAAGCTTAACCTTAATAGGAGGAGGAGGGTTCCTCCTACAAAGCAGACATTTTTCAGAGGCAAACAACCTTTCAGGTTGTTCAATCTCAGCCCTGAGTGGGGCTCTTGGCCCCCCGCTTGCGGCCGTACTTCACCTGTAGGCGCCCAGGTTGATGCAGCTTATGCCCAGATTGTATCTGGAGCGGATGAAGCCGGGCTGGATCTCCAGCGCACGCGTGTAGGCCTCCACGGCTTCCTCGCTGCGGTCTCCATTGGCCAAGGTGGCCCCCAGACGGTTCCATAATGAATAGTCCTGGTGAGGAAAGGGGAGTGCTCTAACAACCAGCACAAACCACAGTGATGGAATACTCTCAGATTCCCCACAGAAGAAAGATGATGGCTAAAAATTAACCCAGTGCTCACAGACAGGGACCATGACGTGGCGAATGACTCAGAAATATTTATGGCTGCTTTATGAAATGACTCTCATTCGTCAGGGAGCAGGACCATTTGATGCTGTCAGGCAGTTAACGTTTCTATTTTAGGTACTTAAGTGTTAACAGCCACAGTAGCATCTCATTAGTACTGATCACTTCAAACCATTGGAAGCAGGGAAATAAAATGTAGCAAAAATGTACAAAGTACATCCTGTGAAAAAAAAATTTTTTAAAACAGAACCTTACGGTTTCTTGCTGTGTACTTACCTCAGGTCGAACGGTTAAGGCAGCATTAAATGCATCAATTGCTCTATTAAATTCCCCACTCAGGTGGAACAGCACCCCCAGACCTGTCTGCAGGTCTGGGTCGATCATATCTCCATTTTGGTGGGCAGCTTCCAGATATAATTCCTTCACTCCTTCCAGAACAGAGCTACCAGGGGAAATATTAGATTTGTAATCCAAATAGTATGAACATACATGATTTACTATTATGTTCTCTGTTCCAAGAAAACATTACAGAACAGAAAAATCTTGCTTAAAATATCATAGCGTAATGAGCAGACGATGACTACTGCATGGTAAAAACAGCTGCTGGTGGTTATGAAGTATGGTGTCGTGCACAAACAGTGCTAGGTAAGGAGAGTTCCGCCAGCCCTCCGAGTGCCAGTGCAGAGCACCCTGGGGCTGCGGGTCCCCAGGCCTCCGTGAGGAAGAATTGAACATACCGTGATTAGTTGCTGATAGAAACAAAATTCCAGAAGAACGGACTTCCATTTTTCCTCATACCTAATTCTCAGGCTTTATAACACTTGGCACATTGCTACTTACTATAATTTATTTTGGGTTAATTGTATGCCCAAAGCGTTTGGCTTTAAAGTATGGCACTCAGATAAATGTCTGTGAGTGCCTGCGGTGTGAACCAGGTGTCCCAACCTTGTCTCCGATTTCGGCTCAACCTTTTAGACCAGCGCTGCCCCTCTGGCAGAGCGCTTCCCCACAAGCCACCTGGAATGGGTGGTGGCGGGGGCCTGAGGTTCCTTAATTACCATTATGGTGATTGTAATTAATGAGAAAGATACCTATCAACTGGAGACTTAGACATCCTCCGCGTGAGGCCTGGAGATCCCTTCTTGCTCTTCACAAGGTATTTGTACTTTGGATTTTGCTTAATCCAATTCTTTAGAGCTTCGCAGGCATCCTGCTGATGGCCGGTGTTAGTGTAACTCACAGCCAAAGCCATCAGAGCTTTCAAGTTATTGGGCTGCAATTCTAAGCACCTGAAAGAAAGGGGGGGAGCCAACTTCAGATTTGTTTTGAAGACAGTCTGAATAGTCCTTTAGAAAATTTGGGGGTTTTATAAATTAACTGGTACAAAAGCATTGCTAAGTTTATGTTAAGCCCCTGAAGAATATCACATTTATTATCTACGTGCAAATCGGGACCTAGGCATATATTTTTTCTTTTTTATTGAATTTATTGGGGTGACATGGGTTAATAAATTTATATAAGTTTCAGGTGTATGATTCTACAATACAGCATCTGTGTATTTTTGTGTGTTCACCACCCCAAGTCAAGTCTCCTTCCTCACCATGTGTCCCCCCATATCCTCTTCTGCCTTCCCCACCCCCTTTCCCTCTGGTAATCACCACACTGCTGTGCAAGCCTAATCCCTTCACCTTTCTCCCCGCACCCCCAGACCCCCTCCCCTCTGGCAGTCGTCAGTCTGTTCTCTGTATCTATGAGTCTGTTTCAATTGTGCTTGTTTGTTTTGTTCATTAGATTCCACACACAAGTGAAATCATACTGTATTTGTCTTTCTCTGACTGGTTTATTTCACTGAGCATAAAGCTCTCCAGGTCCATCGAGGGACCTAAGCATATTTTTAAGAAAGTTAAAACTCATCCTGATGCGAGTTAGGTTTGGTCATTTTAATAAATGATTTTAAAACTATAGAAAATGTGGCTAATCCTTGCATGTAATTTATCAGTAGCTAATCTAATGAGAAGTAGGGGTATCATTTCAATGGTGCTCTACTGCCACTATATTAAGTGCACCTTATTTGCAAAGCAAACCGACTTGAATTAAATGTGGACAACCAGAGATGAAAGATTAAACATCTTTTGTAAAGGAGAGGAAGATCCTGTGTTTCCAGGCTGTTGATGTGGGTTTACAGGAGCCGGGGCTACAGCTGCTCTCTTCCTTATGCTACTCCCCTGACCTCTAGCAAGGGCTTTTCAGGCGTTGATGTGCATGGGAATCAGCCAGGATCTGCTCAGTGCAGATCCTGATGGAGAGGGCCTGGGTGGGCCCAAGGCTGTGCAGGCCTCATAAACTCCCAGGTGATGGCCATGCTGGTAGCCCCTGGATAAGACTGCACAGCAAGTCCTACGTGGCACCGACATCAGCGCTTTAGGAAGAGGTTTGATACATAAGAAATAGTAGAGAAAGTGGAAGCCTGTTTGGTAGGGTCTGTCCCCCCCCACCCCTCCGGCGGCACATCAGGGTTTAACTAGGGGCTCTAATCAAGTCTGGTGTGATGCCACACCCACCCAAAGTAGTCTAGAGCTTTCTTCAGGGGCTCAGGGGTTACACGTGCAGGTTGCTGAAACTGTCTCAGGAGAGGCTCTGTAGACCCAGGAGCTAAAATTGCACTGAAATAATTTTGAGTATATATTTTTTCTGAAGTAAACTTTCAGATGTTTCAGATAGGAACTTAAGAGAACCTATTTATTGAATGAGTATTTCATGATTGCTTTTTAACACAGACTCTTCTGTGCGAATGAAAGTCAGTTGATTTCGGCCAAACATTGTGGTTTAGGGACATCATGTCTTTGTAAGTTCTTATTTTCAGAGCTAAGTGTAAGTCATATGTGGCATCTCAGCACTTATTCTGGCCAAATTCTTTGCAATGTATTTAAAGGTCACAAGACAAATCTCAAACAATAGGCAGTCCATTAGCAAGTGTCCACCAGTCCCGTGATTTTGCACTTAGCTTCATGTACCTCTGGAGGGCGACAATAGCTGCTTGCTCATTCTCATTCTCCGCCTGGGTTATCCCGAGGAATTGCCATGCCTACAAAAAACAACTGATGTCAATATCGCGAGAGGAAGCAGAATCACTCCTGTGCAGTAGTGGGTGTGTTTACCTACAGCAGATCCCTCTATGCAGAGCAGCCTGTCTCAGATGCGAGAGTCTTGTGTAAGGAAAAAAATATTACATTCATTTCCTCATTCAAAATCTCTTGTGACATCTGGGTCAAGATCCTCTGTCTTAATTTACAGACTCTGAGTATTTATTGTCTCCTGTGACCCGTGGAAACCTCTGAGTTTCTGAGCTATTAGGTATCTTAAAACCAAAAGATGGAAGTATGCATTTGTGAGGAAAAAAGGTATAAAAATAGCCCAGAAATGTAGTTAAATAGTCTAAAGTTTATAATAAGAAATCCCCAGATGCACAAAATAAAATCAGCTTGTATAAGTGAGAGGCAAGCAGTTATTAAAGATGCAACAGGAAATTTGGGACCTAAGGAAAACCAGACAAAACCCCTTAGGACGTGTGTGCAGCTCTAACAGAGGGTGGGGCAAAAGTAGGGTTACCGTTCCGAGCATGTGATATACAGAGTTTATTCTTGTGTTACTACTAATTGTATTATTTTCCATATGAACAACTGTAAACCTACTATTGCCCCACCCTGTATAATCACTGTTAAAACACACAAAACATGAAATGCAATATAATGTATATAATTTTAAAGTCTACAACTTACACTCTATATTGTGTCCTAAGCACTTTTTTGTGTTTTTACAAAATTTTCCTACTTATAATTTTTAATTTAAATTTTGTTGAATAAACATTGCATTATTTACTCAACCAATTCCCTTATTGTTCTGGGGTTGTTTGCAATCTTTTGCTATTGTAAATATATGAAGAATATCTTCAAGCAGATACTGTTTTTCATATCTAGAATGACATTTTTAAAATATAACAAATTGCTATGTGTGTGCTTATTAGAACAATAATTCTCACATGATTATAAGAGCAATGCATGTCAAAAACACCTCTCATTGTACACATTTCCTTAGATTTGCTGGGGGTGAGGGTGCATCCAAGTTTTAGGGATTTAAAAAAGTTTGGGCAGCCCCAGCTGGTGTGGCTCAGTGGATTGAGCACCAACCTGCAAATCAAAGGGTTGCTGGTTTGATTCCCAGTCAGGCACAGGCCTGGGTTGTGGGCCAGGTCCCCAGTGGGGGACATACAAGAGGCAACCACACATTGATGTTTTTCTTTCTCTTTCTCCCTCCCCTCCCTTCTTGCTAAAAAAAAATAAAATAAATAAAAACATTTTAAAAATAAACAAAAAAGTTCAGGCAGTGCATAACTTTCCCACTTTTTTTAAAAACAAACTGTATAAAAACATACAGAGTCATATTAAAGTGCTATAAAATTGTATCAGTTTTTTCCCTTATGGGTAATTATTACACAGTCCATAAAAACTCATGAAAGTACTAATTATTTCTCCCTACAGTATCAGTGATTCTTTCAAATCTTTCAAATGTACACACAGCAGCCCCTATTTTTATTTCACCTTCTGTACATAGAATGCTTCTTAAGAAAAGACTGGAGAAGCAGCCTTTCTCTGAGAGCCCCTTTCCGGGCTCTGGGCGTCACATCACTTTCCCTGCCCACGGGCCATCCATCATCTCAGCACTGGGGTCCACGCAGATTCAGAAGCCCTGGGTCCTGGTCTGGGATCCATTAGTAACCAAGTATCCAAATTTCCTTATTTATGAATCTGGGGTAATAACATATGCTTTTTTAAAACCTCCCAGAGTTGTTGTGTTGAATGATATAATACATGCGAAAACACACAGCGTCCAGAAATGTAAAATGACATTATTATTTGTGCGTGTGTGTGTGGGGGGGGCCTGTATGTTTCTGTTAATGCAATGATTTCCTCTTCTACAGTGATGCAAGTATCTTTTTAAAAATTCTAATATTTTGGCTCAGAACTCCAGCTCTTAGTTCAATTTCATTATCAATGTTTCCACTAACAAGATACCAGTGGCTTTAGTGATCAGTTTACTTGTTCTTTCATCACAAACTAACCAATAGTAGTAATAAAGCCTAAGTATTGATGTGCCAGACACTGAACTGAGCACTTTATTTGTATGAACTAATTTAATCCGTAAAAAACCCAATGAGAAAGTTATTATAATTGTGATTTCCACTTTACACACAAGGGAACGGAAGTCAAGGGCTTTTAAATGACTTGTTCCAGATCACATGGCTCCTGGTGGGTGAACCAGCAATCGAGAAAACCCGCCCAGGACAGCAGACTGGAAGTGGAAACACTATTTTTTACTGCCTTCTCAGCACCACACATGTCCCTTCCTAAAATTTCTGTAACTCCCCTCGGAATAGCCCTTACGTTTTCTGGAAATGACAGACTACAGAAGACTTCAGAGCCCCCACTATCTTATGACAGGCTTTCACAGATTTGGAAGTGTAGTGGACCAAGGTTGGGGTACAGAAGTCTCTTGGGTGGGTCCCAGACTTGTTTGCAATCACCCTTCACACCTCAGAGAAAGAGGTTTTTATCACATGCTCTTTCCTGGTTTCAGCATGAAGTTCGAATGCTTGCCTGCCTCCTCTCACCTGCACTCCTGCTGCTCTCCCCTCCGTCTTTGACAGACCCAGTGTTTCAGGTCCCTCTGCCCACCGGGGATGGTCCCTCTCAGCTCCCCTGCTGTCTTTGGTTAACCCTCTGTCCTGGAACACTCAGCTTTGGACCCCCTTGCAGGGGAAGGCTGCGTCAGGAGTCTCGCTCTCTGCTGTCCTAGCCCCTTGTGCACTTGCGTGTATTCCACTGCACCGATTGATTTACTTGTCCCTCCACACGGACCACTAAATGTGCCTTTTCCTCGGTTCCATTTTCCAGCTCTTCAGTGTGCTGAGCCCACGTGTGGCCCAAGTCCTGGGACGTCATATGTGTTCAATAAATGTGGACTGAATAAATCGGTGGCGACATACGGGGTGGCTCTGGACCCAGGCGAGACCGCACACTGCCCCCTGCAAACTGCCGCTGCACTTCCAGGTGGGCCGTTTTAGCTTTCCATTCCCTGTGCCCACCCTCCAGTTGTGGGGCACCATAGACAGATACTGCAGATTTGGTTAGACGACAGGCTATATACCACTCTAACCCAGGGTAACTGCTTTGAGAACCATTGCTGGATGAAAATGCCCCTCAGCAGAGCTCTGAGAACCCCTCTGTCCCTCATTAGCACACACAGCCACACTCTGAGCCTGGCAGGATGAAGGGGAAACGACACCTCTGCATCCCCGGGGTCCTGAAGAATGGCTGCCTCCATGAACAGGATGGTGACTGGGAGGTCCCCTTCCTTCAGCCTTTTCAAACCTTCTTCAAACGCGCCAGGCCAGTCCTTGAAGGGGTTCTCGGTGTGGAAGTAGTAGCCCTGCAACACAGAAGGGCCAGCACAGGTCCACTGGTTTATTCTCACAGTCAGTTCCTTTGGAACTTTAATTAAATTACTTAATTTATTTAAATTAATAGATTAATTTAATTGCCATTAAATTTCTTTTTAAATTTTTAATAAATGTTTTTATTATGGTGAGATTTTATTTTATATACATAATGTAAAATTAACCACTTAAATTTCAATGGCCGGGGGCTGGGGGTTGGGTGGAGGAGGGCAAAGGGGAGGGAAATGGGGGCCATCTGTAATAGTGTCAACATTAAAAAACACTTCAGTTACTGTTTTTCCCTTATTATGGATATACATTCTCACTGTATGAATTTTAGATTTTGTTATTGAATAATATATAAAGAAACAAAAAGTTGCCCATAATGGCACAACTTAAATATGATCACTGCTAATATTTTGGAGTTTGTTGTCTTTCTGATATTTCGTTTGTTCACTTTGTTTCAGACACTCCCTGTAGCCCCCACCCAAGATTTTAAAGATATGGAGGTTTTGCACATACTTTGGCTCTGTGCTGCCCCCTGCGTCCTGAAGTGTTACCACGATGCTCTGCACATCCGCTTACGGGCTGTGGCCCTCAAGGGGCTACAAAGCGTTGGAATAGCTAGGACACTGTTGGCCTTCCCATTCTTTAAACTGGTGTTTGCCCCACTGGTGGCTGCATCGCCCACTGAGAATGTGTGTTTTAAATTTATAGATTTTTTAATTGTAAAAATTTTAAAAATGCAGAATGTACAAATAATCTCCTAGTATTTTTCTATGACTATATAAATTAAACAAATAGGCTTATACTACATGGGCAGTTTTGTAGCTTAAGCCTCATTTAGTTTTAGTTATTATAATTATTTCTATTAAAATTTACTTAATCAGACCTGTATCGATGGACTTTTAGATTACTTTTGTTTTTTTGTGTGTTCACAGATAAAGATATAGTGAAAGCCTCACGCTCAAATCTTTGTCTGCATTGATTATTACCTTTGACTTCTGGAGGGGTTTGTTAGGCTAAAAGCTCTGATCTATTGTGAGGCCCTTGATAAGTGAGGTTGAATTGCTATTGAGAAAGTATGTACCACTTTAAACTCTCATCAGAAATACCTGAGAGACATAATTTTTTGCAACATGAGGTAGCACAGATTATCATAAAAGCTTTCTAATTTGATAGATACAATTAAGCTAGTCTGTTGAGGATGCTACTTAGGTTTTAAAATAGATCCAACGGAGACCTTCAGAAAGACAAAAGGCATATTTCTGAATATGTTTGTTCCGTATCTGTGAAATATGTCATGGGTACTTTAATAGGGATTGCATTGAATCTATAAATCACTTTGGGTAGTATGGCCATTTTAGGGGTGGGGAGAAAATGCAAACTGAAATTGAACAATAATAAAATAATAATAATAAAAAAGACAAAAGCCCTTATCAAAAGCCACTGAGCTCATGCAGTGGTGTGCGGGTACGGGGACCTGGGAGTGAGGAGCTCAGGGCCCTAGTCAGGCCTCAGGCCAAGGATGAGTCTGGAGCCTGGTGATCTCCATCCATGTTCTTTCTTCTTACCTAGTTCTTTTTTCCTTTTTAAAGACAGTTATTTTTAAGGAAATGGTTGTTCTGGCCTACTGAGGGACACGGAATATTATTAGGAAGAGAAAGACATTTTGATGACTATGTAGATTAAATGATCCAGAACTAAATGTTATTGATAGTTCCTCCACAAAAACCATAATGTAAGCATAAACTATATATCATACCCCCTCCCCAGTGTAGAAAATCCACATCTTTTCTTATCTTTCAAGTCATTCAAACTTATTTCTCAAGGTAATTTTGTCCCTCAACTGTTTTTAAAAGCATAAATCCACGGGCAACTGGGACTTTATGGGTACTTTGGCTGGTCGTCCGCGGCACTCACATTGGCTAGCGCGCCTGTCAAGGAAATAGTTCTGAGGGATCCTCTTGGGACTCGGCCTGGCTGTGGGAAGGCTCTCTTTGCCGCCGCGTTTCTGCGCCGGCTGTCTAGTGACCACCTGCGAAATACAGCCCTAAGCCCTGCCTCACTCCCCTGCCCACTGATCTCACCTCTGTCAGCTCATCGACATGGCTCACCTGTCTGACTGACAAAAGGCATCATGGGGTTAGCCTGGGTCTTTCTCCAACCCACCCTCAAGGTCACTTATTCAGGTAACTTGCCAGCAGTCAGGATCCAAGCTCTGGCCAGCTGCCAAACATCCGTATTTACGTGATTAAAGAGAAGGGTATTCCATTCTAGCTTTCATACATTGGGTAATTATATTGTTTTCTTTTACTAGAATTTCTGCTAAGTCCTATTGATATTAAATTGTCTGTTTGATTCTTGGATTTTTCACAAAATAATTATCGACTAATTTATAATCATATGATCCAATGTGGTTGAGAAAATTGATCCACATGAATAAGAAGAGAATTGGTTACCTTCTCGCTAGCTGAGATGGTGACTTGGTTCTGGGCTTCTTGGTTCTCAGATATCCAGTTCCTCCGGGCCATTTCCTCCCATTCTGCTTGCATTTTATCCCAAAACTCTGTATCTGACTAAGAGATAGGAAAAAGGAAGCGAGATGGATTTAAGAACAGGCTATAGCATTTGGTTTATTTCCAGAAAGACAGTTTTCCTTATAGATCAGAATGAGTCCCGAGGAGGAATGAAATGCTGACACCGGCCATCTGCAATGATGCTCATGGCTGCAGAGCTTTCAGAGAGTGCTCAGTGGTCAGGGTGCTGAACTGGGCCAATTGTGCTTTCTCCAGCAGGAACGTTGCTACCATGTAAAGGACCTGGATCACATATACCAAATTCAGCTAAAAAGTCCATTACGTGAACAGTTTCAAGTAGGGGTGCCAGACACACATTTGAGGAAGGGTGGCCTTTCCTGCAGTTGCTCCAGGGATCTGAGCAGGTGGAACCACAGCTTTGGGGCTGGCTGGGCAGTGATGTGGGGGTGGGGGGGCAGTGGGCTGTGCACAGGGGAAAGTAATATTAGTCGGTCCCACTCTGTGGCAAGCGCTGTGCTGGGAGAAAACTGAGCCTAGATGGTGACGGTCATGTAGTGAGGGGCGCACAGGATCTGATCCCTGGGCTGGCTTCCAAGGCCACGCTTATCACCTTATGACAAACTTAGCCTCCTGGTGCTAAAGAATGAAGGATCCTGGCTTTGGGTGTGAGCTTGACTGAGTCTTCTTCAAGGTCTTTTCTATGACAGCATGGTTTTTGTTTGAAAAGTATTACTTGTTTTCCTTACAATCTTCTTTTATATCTTTCAAAAGGGAAACCTGGCCATTTGTTCTTTACTTCAGAGGAGGTTTGTGTCCTGGATGGAAGCAGAATTTTTCTGCAAGATCTGTCCCACGTTGGCTTCTATCTGACTGAGCCAGAAAAGGGTGGTTTAGGTGTCCTGGGGAAAGGAAATGGGGGAAGTATCTTAAAGAGCTGAAGAGAGGAAGGGGAACTTTCTAGGGGTGGAGAAAGAAGAAGGTGGTAGGTTCTGAGGTGAGTAAGAGGCTGGTGCTTAGCTGTCGGGTACTTCTCTGGCACATTAGACGGACCTCCTAGGGGATGACAGAGGGTGTGACTGGGAGAGTGGGGCTGACGTGGGCTCTGATGCTCATGTGTCAGGGAAATAGCGAAAAATGGAATTTCAAGGCAGCACGTGGGGTTTGGTCGGCTGTTCGTAGTGAATATGACAAAGAGGAGGGCGCAGACTCGGCCCTTGCTTTCTGGCAGCACACAGGCTTTCCAGATCAGGTGTCCGAGACTACATTTACCTTGCCAGTGTGGTAAGAGAGATGCTTGAAAACCACTTTATCTTCTTTAGAGAAAACAAATCAGTATTTCTCGAACACCTGAGTCTGGGACTGACATCCATACTCTACCTGCAAATATCATGTCTGTGATTCTCAATCCTGAGACTTGTTGACACACCATCAACTTGACTTGAGGTTGCCTTTCGCCTTTTAGTCCTCCCAGCCTCGCCCTCCAATGCAGCCTCAGGGCCGGGTGACGGGTGTGCCGTGGTGGGAACTTTTCTTCAGAGTTGCTTTGAATGATCAATATAACCTTATTTCTTCTGCATACAAATGTTCAGGGAATAAAGGCAGCCCAATGTGATTAACGCTGGACTATGAAATAAATCAAGGTCTGTTCTCTTCCTTTGCTATATCCAGTGTACCCAGTCCTACCACTGAAATGGGTCCTGTCCCTTCAGCAGGGGCCTCCCCTCGACGAAGGCGACCACGTATCCAGGCTAACATTAGGAATAAAATTCAAAATTTCCCTTTCAATGAGTCTTTCTAGTAGAATATCAAATTAGGCAAACCGAAGGGTCTCAGGTACACAGAGCGAAGGCTGGATAAAAGGGTACAAAGAAATATGCTGCCATGTTAAGAGTAATCTCTTTGAATGAAGGGATGATGGGTGATGTTTTTCTTGCTTCTTTACAATTTTCTGTACTTCCTGAGTTTTCTGATTTTGCAATGATTTTGTAATAATAAAGGTTAAAAGCAAGAGTAAAAAAATAAGTTAGCTTTTCTTTTTAAGTACTGTGAAACCTGAACATTTAGATACTGAGGAGTTCAGAGACAATTTTTGGAGACTCATTCTCTTGACTAGCGTTTCAAAGATGCAGGTTCAAGTCGCCTTCACAGACGCCGAGACAAATACGTTGAGTGCATTTCACAGTGTTCGCCGACTTTCCCAAGGCCCCTAGTAGGTCATGTGAAATGCCAGTGACTTCCAGTACTTTGTAAGGCAGTGAGAGTCCCTAAAATTTAAAGCTATTACAAGTCTTCCAAATGAAAGAATGAGAAGGGTGTTATAGCGTGTGCATCTGGGCTACAAAAGGACACGTCGCCTTTCCTGCGGTTTCAGGTTAGAGTAGTAGGCACTTAAATAAGAAGGCTGGGGAAAACGGGCCTGCCACCGCTGAGCAGGCTGCCAGGCTCTCGGTTGATGAGGTGCACCCGGACCCACTGCTACCACCTAGCATAAGTTCTGACTAATTAAAGTGCACAGCACAGCTTCATTTAATTACAGAAGACTACTTTTAGCACAATCAATTTTCATGCCGTGTCAAAATCCAGACTTCATTCACGTAACTGCAATTAACACTGCTTCTTTTTAAAATTTTTAATCAATTTCACAGAAACCTGAGGCATATTTGAATTTTAAACATTTTAGACAGGACTGCGGGGATTTGACATATTGATGATTTTCTTAGTTGTTCTGGGATTTGGGTAGATTGTTTTTTTATATCCTACAGGTTAGTGATCTGCTTACACCAGAGATGATCTATTGCTTGCAAACTATTTTCATTTTTAAAAATAGCTTTCTGATGATCATAATGGTAGGTAGTCATTAAAAAAGAATGTGGGATCTGCAGTACGATGGTTTAGAACAGCAGCTTTCTCCTCAGACAAACCTGGGAGCAACTCCTGGCTCTTTCACTGACCTTCTGCAAGAACCTTCCCCTCTCTGGGGTGCATCATCCTCGTCTTTGAAATGAAGATCTACAACAGTGACCTTGGCTGGTCATTAGGAGGGCTAAATGAGGAAATGTATCTGTGGCATAAAGCACATGATACCTGCTCAATAAAAGTAACTGTTCTCATCAGTGTTTTTGCAGCGCTGGAAAATATAAAAGATGACCAAAAATCACCCACAGCCTCAAAGCTCAAATACACATCAGTGAATACTTGGTGTTTTAATTTGCGGTGAATACATGTCCTCTTCCAGATAGCTTTCCTTTTGCCATTTAAATCTTTCCCTTCTAACCAATTGTTCAAAAATAGGAGGAAAGTTGAGAATATTATAGCAAAAATGGTATTTACAGAGAGTTCATTGCAACATGGAATAGCCCTTGGGTTATGACGTTTCTTGATATGATCGCAAACAACACAGAATGTGCCAGGGAAGCACCGGCAGCGCTGCTTTCGGGGGCTGAGGTCATGAGTAATTTGCCCTAGCACCTCTCCTTGTACTTTGCAGCATTTCCCAAGTTTTCTATTACTAGCATGTGTTATTTTGGAGAAAAGGTAAGATTTGGTTTAAAAATGCTGACTTCTTTTCAGTTTTACTTTCTTCAGTGATCCCACACTAGAGCAATTTCTTGCCTCTCTGAATTCCTTCAACACAGACATTCTGCGTTAGTGGTCTGGAACGCGAGAGGTATGTGCCAGCCAGTGCCATTACCCCTGTGAGCTGAGCAAGTCATTTTAACCCCATTGCACATTATTTTTCCTTATTTGTAAAGTTAGGAGACTGGGGTTGTTAGACAAATAGCTCAGGCTTCTTCGTCTATGCAGATCGATCCAGAAGATCAGAACAAGGGGAAAGGAGGTCTGTTCACTGATCTCCAAAAGTTATACTTTAAAGCACTTTCCCAAAATTATTCTTGACATTTTCCCTTCACTTTTTGATTGTAAAACTAGCAAATAAAATTTTTTATAAAAATCATGACAATAAAATTCATTATATTAAACTATAAAGAATAAGAAAATAAGTAATTTAAACTAGAACCAAGAAATTTTCAGGATAGCAACATACCATCAGCTCCCATTTACCAGTCTACTTTGGTCATCCTTGAGTTAAAGTTTTAACTCTGTAATCAAACATAACTATTGATTAGAAAGATCCTGGGGTTACGTTGTGAAGGAACTGATGGATGTGGGACTACATGCCAGTTCTGCCTGTTAGGAGTATGGCTTTCTATTTGCCTCTTTAGACATCTATTGATTAGCTGTTGCTGGACCAACACTTTAAAAAACAACCAACCAACCCATTCTATATATGCAAAAGAAAAGAGAGCCGCACTTGCACGGTGAGGGATGAAAAGTCACTACGCAAGCCTGGGTAAAGTGTTTGTCACCACAAACTTTGTTGAAGTGAAATCATGTGCAGTCAGCTTGGGACCTCATCGCCCGAAGATCCAGTAGCCCAGGCTGGTGAAGAGCGGCTGAGCTGTCCGCGCCCCCGCCCCCCCCCGCCCCTTGCTGACTAGAAGCTCAGTACTAGTTGAGGATTCCATGTGCCTGCCCAAAGGACATATTCTACCCGTGGCTGCAGTCATAGATGTGCAGTGCCCTGATCGAGGATGGGAGAGAATTTGGATTGGTCAGAATTAGTCTGAGCTCTAGATGCAGTCCTGGGTGTCCCATGGTGTGAGGGGTCATTGACAAATGAGTTGACACAGGCAGGGGTGAAAGTGCAAGAGCCACCCTGTTTATGAGGCAATTCACCTAGTGAGGCCAGGCTAGGCGGGGAGGAGCCAGGAGGGCTGAGCAAGCTGGCTTAGCCTTGCTGTCCAGATAAGACAACTAAGATGAGTGCGCAGCAGTTCCAGGGGGGGCGACCTCCTGTCAAACATGCCGTGAAGCTGCCGGAAAATGGGATGGGCTGCTTCCTCCACAGAAGGATGTGTTCTCCAACATTAGAAGTCTTCCAGCATAGACAGAACGACCCATGTCAGGAGTGTTGTAAAGATGCTTCAGAGATCGGGTGGAGGTGTGACCCAACAAATTCTTCAGTCTCTTACAACCCTGAGTAAGGGTCTCTGGTGGTGTAACACCATTAATGAATTGATTTATTGAGTGAAACAGGAAAGCTCAAAATGAGTAAAATCTCAATGAGGTAAGAAATGGATCTGTCATGCGTGCTCCTTTCTCAATCTAAACAGAATGGGGAGGAAAACACAAGGCCTTTGGCATCGGGCAGAACAGTGTGGATCCTGGCCATGCCCCCTGTCACGTGACCTCTTTAATTTAGCTTCCTCACCTGTAAAATGTAAAAAGTCTCTGAGGATGGTTGTGCACATTAAGTGGAACAATATATGCAAAGTGCTTAGAACTTGTAACATTAAGAACTCAGGAATTGGCAGTTTAATGCTATTTTATATTTGTAAATGAAGAGGAATGTCTCCCAGGATAGAGAGAAGATGCAATCTGACAAACTGTAAACCACGTGGTTCAGAAGTGTTGAGAAACAAAAAAAATTGGTACTAGCACTGAATACAGATTTTCCAGTTGCCTCTGGGTTAGACATGCTTCCTTGTTTAATGGAGCTGACCATCACTGCAGATGTCGGTGGGCACCTGGGCAAATAGCCTGAGGCTCTCACCAATGAATGTGCCAGCAGAGCAGCTGCAGAAATGTGGGGCAGAAAAATTGGAAATGATGAGCAGGAGAGAAAAGGGCGCAGGAGGCTGGTGATAATGCAACACAAGGCTTGAGCTGGATGTCAGAAGGCAGCCAAGAGCCGTTTCTAACGGGGAATCTAAGAGACTTTTCTGTTCTTTCCTTTCTGTTCTTTCTTTCTATTTTTCCTCTTCTGGGGAGGGGTAAAGAGAAATGGAGTATTAAAGCACAGTGAGCAAAACCGTTTGACCAAACAGGCAGGTGTCATTGGCCTATTCATTAGCAAACAAATGCCTTTCCAGAAGCCAAGTTTCACGTGATTATATCTATGTGTGTGGTTCCAGCAGGTATTTGTATTCACAACAAAGAACTGCTCTTAAGCTGCACTGGAAACTGCAGGGTTGGAGACCAAGCCTGCCTTTGCTGCCATTTAGGGAGTAAGGTTTTGTGGGGTCAGCATCTCAGAGGCTGTTGGTTTCTTGCAGGCCTCCTGGCCACTGTTTGAGTGACTGGCAGCATGTTTTAGGGGTGCTGTACCTTGGGTGTGAGGAAATTGTGGGTGGGGGATCCTGGGGTGTGAGCCTTTTCTCATGTTTCATGTGACAATAAGTCATGTGATAAAGGATTGGCCTGTAGATTGTGAGGTACAATCAGTGTCACTTGGTTCCAGAGGGGATTTTTTCTTGTTTAGCCATGTCTATAGGTAGTGAAAAGCTACTGGGAAATGCTCCAGTAGTTTCAAAAAGTAAAGTATTAGAAATATTTACTAAACCCAAACTATGTGCTTATGCTTTGGTTTACAGGACTACTAAAAAACAAAACAAAACACCTAAATGGGATGCTGCTCTCAAGAAGCTCACTGTCCAATGATCAAATAAAAACAGAGATAACTATGATTCAGGCAGGGTGAACAAACAATGCGAAGAGAAATAAAGTTACTTGCTCAGAGCCACACTATTCTGGTAAGTAACAGAACCAGAATTCAAAATATTGCATCTTTCCTTTTATGGCAGAATGCAAACTCCAAATGGCCCCCCTCTTGCAGAGTCCTGTGGGCACATGAGCTTGAGGAACATCAGGTTAAACCTAGAGGCCAGATCTAGCCAAGAAACATTTTCCCTCCTAATCCTAGGTGGGAAATTTCACATCAAAACTCAGACTTCAGAACCTTCACGATGGTCTGTTAACATCAGGTCCATAGAAGGAGCCACTACTGGGTGGTCCGTGTGGTTTTCCACGTCGCCGTGGTCACTACCAGACCATCACCTTCATCTGCCTGGCTCCTGGAGGTAGCTGAGCTGCCCCCTTCCGGGCAAAAGTGAACAGGTTCTTTGCTGTGTGACTTCCCAGAATCTTCACATGCTAATATACATGTTAAGTATCTAAGAGGGGGATGACCTTAAAGGAGTGTGTGTGTGTGGGTGAGAGAGAGAGACAGTGAGCCATTTAGGGTTCTCTAGGACACAGCTTGTAAAATGCTGGGGTCGAGTCCCAGCACATAAGCATCTAAAATTCCAAAAACACCAGAGATCATTGGTGGGATAAATTTGGTGTATCCTGAGAAACTATGAGAAATAGGAATTTACCACACATGGTTTGTTTTGATGTGATTGTTTCCAGTGAGACTGATTTCCAATTAGCCAGCAGGTTCCCTAATCCTCACATCTGCTGTGTGAATCAGAATTCTTCAAGATTTGTTGTTGTTATTGTTCCAGAAAAGGAAATGAAACCCAGGATGTGGAGGGGAGAATTAAAATAATTTTGTATGTTTTTGGGAAGACAACTCATTTAAAGTGTTTATCTTTTTAATACTAACTAGCCTTTGAAACTACATATGATAATGTATACAGATTGGACAAAGACTGGATGAAACACGAGAAAATGAAAACAGTGAATTTATTAGTGTACTGGGGTTTCTGGGTAGTTCCTAACCTTTCGTCCCCCAACCTCTTGGTTTCCCTTATTGTCCTTGCTTTTAAAATAACCTAAGAGAGACTATTGATAAAAATTTGTTATTTTTTGGTGATCAAGTTTTAAGTTCTATAATTGTTTTAGGGCCTGAAAAACATGCAAAGATTCTTTATATCAGGAATAGTGATTACGGGCAGGAGTTTTGGAGCTAGACAGGTCAGAATTCCAGTTCCATCACGGGACTGCGGTGTAGCCTTGCACAAGCTACTGAGTCTATGTTCCAATTTTCTCACGTTAACATAGGACATGGCTGCTGTAAAGCACCGGGCTGCCCACCAGGGGCAGCATGCACAGCTAAAACTAAAACAAACTTAGGCTGTCCATCAAGTTTAGGATGTCTGTGCATGTAAACAGGCTCCCCGCTCCTCCCCTTTCCTCTGCTGCTGGGCAAGGCCGCCAGAGAGACTGGTTTGGAGGCAGTTTCCTTTGCAACATCATTCCTGGTGATAAAGATTTTTTTTACCTTCTATCTAACACCCATGTTGACACAATCTTCTGCCGTGGAAATCTTGCCCCCTCTACCATCCTTTAGGGTTATCTTTGGAAAAAAAATTGGGCCAGTCATTTTGATGGAAATGGTAGATTAAAAAATCACTCACATTGTTTTGAACATATTGTACTGGTATTTTGACTTTTGCCCTTTTTCTTTTTGACTATGTGATTGTCACAGCAGTAGACCAGGTGTGAAGATGGAGCCTCAGTCCAGTTTGTTATGAAGGTGGTGGGAAAGAAAGTGGCATAAGCTGCATTCTTTGACACTGAAATCAACCAGCTGACTCAAGGTCAAGGCAAGGACTCTGGAAAACCACCAGGAGTCCCCTCCAGTTGGACAAGGGTGGTGGTGGTCTCATGGGGGAAGGGGGTCATGTTTGTGCTACATGGAGCTACTTCTCACTGTTCATAACTAACTACTGTGGAGCTAGGTCATTTCTGTGACACCCACCAATGCCTTAAAAAGATTCCAGATGGCCAAAATTATCACATGTTCTCCTTGTGTATTGATTTATTGGCCTGTGAGGATTAATTTGGATAGAACTCGAGAAATATTTTCTCTGCCAAGGATACTAGGCATTGCATATAGCTTTTTTTTTGGCAGCAACTGACTCATATCCAGCATCAAAACACAGAAGAGAAGCTGCATGAAACGCCAGGTCTGTGACTCCTCAGCCTGGGAGAAAATTGGCCGTCACAGCAGCACCTTCCTACAGAGCCTGACAAATAGTGCAGTGCAGAGGAGCTATGGACAGACTGACATTCCTCTAGTTTCACTTACGGTGTTAGGCTGTATTGGCAAGATCTGCTGGATTTTAACAAATGATATATCCCTGCATTAGTCTCAGGAGCTATGATGTCATCAGGAATGCATTTTAAAGGGTCAGGCATACCCTTTTTAAAAAGAAATGCTTAGATGTACAAGATAGTAGTGCTTTTCTAATGTCTATTAAAGGGATTTTTTCATACATAACATTTTCATTGATGTAATTTATTATATATACTTACACATTTAATTCACTCATTTAGCCAAATGATTGACAAGGCTGCTATGTAGCAGGCCATGTTCTAGTCACCTGGGTATAGGAATGGGCAAGACCCATGCTAATCCTGCCCCTGGAGTGTGCAGTCTGGTGGGGCAGAGACAAATGCGATACAGGGCTATCAGGCTGGGGAGAAAAGGTATTCTAGGAGCAAGGAGGAGGGGAACCCAACTTAGACTTAGGAGTTCCTCCCAGAGCTGCTAAGGATCCTCCCAGAAGCAATGGAAGCCAACTGAGACTCTAAGAGTGAACAGAAATTAGCCAGGTAATGGTGCGATGGAGAACGTTTCTGGTAGGAGGAAGAACGTGTGCAAAAGCTAGGAGAAAGATTAGACAGCCTCTTCTAAACTGATGATTTATAATGATGCCAGTGTAGACAAGAGGAGGTAGAAGCTAGAATGGTCCATGTCATGAAGAACCTTAGATAGCTAGGTCAAGGGGTTTGGACTCTGAGGACAAGTGGAGAGTCACTATGCAGATCTGTGTGTTAGAAATATCTCTGGCTGACGTGAAGAGAATGGACTAAGTGGAGCATTCCACTGGACACTCAGGAGGCAATGAGACCAGTTACAAGGCTGTTATAGTGGTCTCTACAAGACACACTAGAGTAGGGCATTGGCAGTGGAGATGGAGAAAAACAAGTGGATTTGAGAGATATTTAGTAGAATGAATAGGACTTGGTGTTTCACTAGATGTTAGGGGAGAGATAGATGTTGGAAGGTGGGAAGGGGACAGAAACTGGGGGGTGTTGAGGAGAGAGAGAGGAAGCTTTTTCCTGGAGGATCCCATTCCCTGAGTCAAAGAACAGAAAAGGTAACACAGGGATACAGGGACGAGCTCAGATCTGGATATGTGCAGCGTGAGGTGCCTTTGGAATGCCGGAGCATTGATGTTGAAAAGGCTGTGTGCTACGTGGGTTTGGTCTCAAGAGGGAAATCAGAGCCAGAAATCCAGAACTTGTAGTCACTGGTGTGTGAACGTTGACGGGAATCACAGAAGGGGATGTGTCCAACCAGTGAGATTGTGTTAGGATCGGAGGGCAGGCATCCGGCTTTGCACTCCCAGGAACAAGGAACAGGCAGAGGAGGAAGAATTTACTCCAGAGGGAGGAAGAGCATGGGGTCAGAAAATCCAACAGAAGAGAATCCTTAAGTGGGGGAAGTGTGTAACAGTGCCCAATGCTCCCCAGAGCTTTAAGCTGAGCTGGAGCGTGCCTGTGAGCGTGACTACTAATGAACAAGCAATGGTTTCATCTGAGCAAGCCAGGACAACCCATACTGAAGGCAAATGAAAAGACACACATTGTCGTTCGTTGTTTAACAGTAAATAAAACCGTCTTTGGAGTGCTTGTGGAGTTATGGAAAGTGTGAAATAGCTGAAAAATCCTGATCTTCACTTAACCAGCTTTCCCCATCTTCAATTTTATACATTTATACCTACCCACCCCTCCCTCCACCCCCATCCATCTTCTTATCTATTAGCTAATCCTTAACTGTTAAACCAAATGCCACATTTGAATCACGGCCAAGGCTAAGGATGAAAATGGGGTAGGGGAGGGAACAGAGATGTTTTCTTTCTTTCTTTCTTTTTGGTCTCATAGAATCTGAGCATCACAACAGGAAGTAAGAAGCCGTAGGAACATATGGTTCGCTCCCTCCCTGTGGGGAAGGGTGGTGTCGGGGAGCAGAAGAGAGATGAATTAGGAGGCTATTGCAGTAATCTGGGATGAGACCAGGGTGATTGCAACAGGAACAGGGAGGAAAGAGCTAATCAGAGATTTTCTAAGTGAACAAGTAAGAAGATTTAGTGATAAAACTGCATTGCTTCTTACTAAGAGCAACAATGTTGTCATCTTGAATGTATATAATTTTTAAAGAGCTTTCAAGTGCATTAACTCCTTTGACCTTTAGAAATGATTTGTCAAATGCCACTAGCTAGTTAATAACTGCACCAGGGCCAGACCCATATCTCATAATCCCTGTTCTGTACCCTTTTCATTGCTGCACCCCCCTGTCCCTTATCCTGCCCTGCAGCGCTAGCCTGTCCGGGGTTTGTAGGATCAGTCAGTGCTGGGCAGTATCATCCAGGTTGAAGGAAAGAGCAGAGCAGAGCCCTTCTGCTTGTCTCTTGTCACTTAATTTTCTGAGACAAACCAAGTTCATTCTGTTTAGAACTACAAGGTCACAGATTCTGTACTCAGCTTCTTTTCTGTCAGGGGTGAAGGAAACGACAGTGGAATGTTAAAACAGAACTTTTTCAGCCTAAGTTTTGGCTATGATTCCAAAAAATATATATAATGAAACAATTGGTGTCTATTACCTATGTAGGATTTGCAAAAGGAATGGTTTTATATACATTATACACACACACGATATATATGTGTGTATATGGGGGACACATGAGATATATATGATATATCACATATATACATATATATCATATATATCTCTCTCATGTGTCCCCCAACATTTAGCCCACAATTCTTATAAAACAGCTTTCATGGAAGGGAGCAGGGGTGAATATTTCCATGATGTGAATGGTCAGGAATGGGTGTTTCTCATGACCAGGTTTGGGCCACGAAGGGTCACACCATCCTGGAGCTGTCGTGAATTCCAAGAGGACTTCCTTGAAGGGTGAGGATGGTGCCCTTCTCAGTGGGGCTGCAAATGGCTATTCCCAGTAGGAGTCTCTGCAAGATTCACAAAAGCAGAACATGAGAGACTGTACTCATGTAAAACACCCACTGAGCCTAGACAGCACCTGGGCCAGGCCATGGTGTACCTGCCACATGAGGCTGGGCCCCTTCCCCTGCTCCTCACTGCTCTGGCCCCACCCTGGGGGGCTCAGAGACTGACAAGTGAGTGGAGGGGGAGGAAGTGAAGCCAGCAGACAGAAGGTTCGCCTGGCAGCTTCCCCACTACAGAGGATCAGGCCCAAGGGCACTCCTAGTTTGGGAAGGCAAGAAGCTCTAGATTGTGAACATAGAAGGAGTCATTTAATTATTACAGAGGAATGCATATCTCAGTTATTGATGCAGCACTGTTCTCGAGACCAAAAGTATCTGGAGGATTTTTCATGATCTTAGAATGATAAGAAAGCTATGGGACTTTTATGGGCTGAATTATGTTCCCTTAAAAGATATGGTGAAGTCCCCACCTCTGATATATGTGAATATGATCTTCTTGAAAAATAGAGTCTTTGTAGATGTAATCAAGTTCAGACGAGGTTCTTATGGTGGACCCTTGATCCAGTATCACTGGTGTCCTTTTAAGAGGAAGGGAGTCTGGACACAGACACAGAGGGAAGATGGGCCGCGTGAAGGTGGGAGGGAGGCTGGAGTGATGCTGCCACAGCCCAGGGAGCACCTGCAGCTACTGGAAGCGGGAAGAGGCAAAGGAAGACCCGACTCTAGGGCTTCAGAGAGAGCCTGGCCCTGCCCGCACCCCGATTTCACACTTCCGGCCTCCAGACTGTGGGACAGGACATTTCTTTTGTTTCTAGCCACCCGTTTTGTGGTGCTTTGTTACAACAGCCACGGGAAGTTAATATAAGGGACCAACCTGTGATTTCAGCCAGAGGTTGGGATGAAACTAGCTCGCAAATGGGGTTCAAATGGGCAGTAGACGATAAAGTGAAGCTTGCTCTGACTTTTACCCTATCAAGTTCTGCCCACTAAACACAATGACAGCCACGAGTCCTGGCGCATGGCACGTGCTCCACAAACACCTGTTGTGACTGTGCGGTTTCCCGAGCTGACGGAGAGGTACTGCTTCTTGTACTCTTTCCCTCAACTGGTCAAAGGAGCTTCCGTGCATCATTTCCATTTTTACAAATGAGGAAGCAGATGTCACAGAGATTAAATACCTTGCCCAGGGAAAGTGGCTCATAGGGCAAAAACTGAGGTTTAAATCTAGGTCTTCCTGACACCACTCTGTGCTTTTCCACTCCACTGTCATCAAATTAGTCCAAAAAAATTGGGCAGATATTCAATGGCTTGTGTCCTTGTAGTTCAGAGAATGATGCCTCATATGAAATGATTTTGTGGAATCTGAATGCAGGGATATATTTTCGTGGCAATTTTGGTTCTTAAAAAGACCAAGTCAAAAGTCTGTCTATAGGAAAACAGACAGAGAGTAGGCTGTATAACTTAAATAAATTTAATATGTCTCAAACCCTTAATTCTAGGCCTATGTTTTTGGACTAGGAAGCTGAAACAGACAGTTCTTGACCTCAAAGACTTCACAGTCACCAGGAAGGAATTTTTTTGGGGGGGGTGTTGAAAATATTTTAAGCAGAAGTCAGAAAATATGGGTGCTTGTCCTGGTGCAACCACTCCTTAGCAATGTGGTCTCAGACAAGTCAAATAACCTTTTTTCATTCCCAAATTTTTGGGAAATTCTTCTGTAAACCATGAAAAGTTATACTAGACTCAGGTGACATTATCATCATCATTATTATTATTATTATTGAAATATTTTATACAACCACCTTTCTTATCTGACTTAAATGTCCAAAGAGATGCTATACAATATATCATCCCGTAATGGACGCTGTTAAATATTCAGGCACAACCAACCTTATTTACGTGCTGTCAAGACAAAACTGTATTAGTGACTTTTTTTTCATGGAGGCAGACCTTGTGATTTATTTTTTAAAATGATATTTAGAATCTGAAGAACATTGCTGACTCAAGAGAAATGTAAAGGTCAATTGTTGCACCTAAGCTGTGCTGCCATAACACTTAAATAATGAAAAAATTGTCTTCAGAGATAATTGTAGTCCCACATTTTAACTAAGTATTTACTGACAGTAAACTATAAACAAGCTCTGTTTTTATATGGGGAATCCACAGAGCCTATTAACTGTCCAGATGGCAGGGAATAGAAGGATTGAAAGGTATATAAATTAGGGATCATGCAAATCTTTTAAACTAGAATGGGTGTTAAAAGCATATTTTGGAGATTTTCTAAATGTGAGAAGACAAGGACTTTTATTTCATTTAAGTGTTTGTTTCTGGGTGATTTTTTTTTGATAAAATACTTTAAAAGCATATAAGTTATGTAATAGTCTTTCCTTGCATACACAGTAGCAAAAATAGATGAGCAACAAGAAAAAATAACCCCATTAATTTTACTACCTAGATATAATATCTGGGAGCACATTGGTATATTTTAGTTTAGGTTTTCCCCATATGTTTACATATAAAAATGATTGCTCATAAACTCTCAGTCTTAGGGCCAGTTACTTCCTTCATGAGTCCAGTTTTCTTATCTCTAGAAAAGAGTTAAAAATACTAACACCATAGGGCAGTTGTGAGGATTAAATTTCATAATAATTATAAAATATTTAGCCAAGTAGCTGGAATATAATCATGCTCAACCAATTATTTCATTATTTACTTATTTCATTTATTGATTTTTAGAGAGAGGGGAAAGAAAAGAGGAACATTAATTTGAATTCCACTTATTTATGCATTCATTGGTTGATTCTTATATGTACCCTGACTGGGGATTGAACCTACAACCCTGGCATATTAGGACAATGCTCTAACCAACTGAGCTCCCTGGTGAAAATGGAACCTTTCTGTACATGTGGTTGTTTAACTTTTTATCAGGGATGTATTTACATGCTATTAATGTACAACCATTACATCATTTCAAGAATCCTGTAGTATCCCATTTATAGATTTATCTTAATATGGTTCATCTTCTATTATTGCTATTATAAAATTTGCATCAAGTATCCTGGGGCATGTATCTCTATGCACATGAGTGATATTTCTCAAGGATTATTAAAAAATAGCTGGGTTAAAAGGTACAAACATTTTGAAGTTTTTGATATATATTGTGAAATTACCTTTTAAGATATTTTACAAGTTTATTTTTCCACTGGTGCTGACTATTATCATTAAAAAATTTCTTTGCCCCAGAGGCAATAATGAAGCTAACTGTTTTCCACATACATATTCTTGGTTATTAGAAGCTTCCTAAAACATCTTTGGCTGGTGGGAAGACTTTTAATGATTCAATTTACTTAATGGTAATAGGATAATTCAAGTTGCATATTTCTTTTTGAGTCAGTACTAGTAAATTATATTCCTAATAGAATTATTCTGAGGCAGGCTCCATATTGGAATCTCCATCAGCCTTTTGCCCTGCTCTGGTGATTCCCTGAGACTCCACCCAACTTTTGGGTCCACCTGAGCTGCTTCCAGTGGCTTTTCTGTATGAATGTCCTGTCTTGACTCAGCTTGGAACTTTCCGAAAATCTTTCAAAGGTTCACAAATCCCAAACAGCATCTGGCCTTGGCATGCCTCATACCTCTTGATAAGCCATCCCAACCTTGCATTAGTGGCATCCAGCCTTGGTTTGCAGCTTAGCCTCTCCCAGGTACTTCTAAGTCCAGCATAAGCAACACCCATCTGCAGATCACTTTTTAGCTCATACCAAGTAGTCCTGGGCAGGGCACAGGCCCAGATGACCTTGGCATGACCAGAGCCTCTCCCAAGGAGTCCCAGAACCAACATACCCACTGGCCAGCTTCAGGCCATACCAGAGCACCACTCAACCACCTATACAAATGATACACCCAAAAGGCAAACTTGACCGGTGCCAGAAAACTGCTAAGGTGAATCTTGCTCCATAGGGTCAGCCACTGCAAAGCAGCTCCTCCATTGTAGTCATAACCAGTTCTCACAGCCAATTAACCTGAGGGTCAATCTCTCCCACTGATGTTCCAGCAGCAATCAAGGCTCAACTACAACAGGAGGGCACAAACAACCCGCACAAGGGACACACCTTGAGCACTTGGCTCAGGTGACCAGAGAGACTGTTCCACTGGGGCCCTACATAAGGCCACTCTATCAAGGCTGGGAGACATAGCAGTTATACCTAATAGGTAGAGACAAATACAGGGAGGCAGCCAAAATGAAGAGATAAAGAAACATGTCCCAAATGAAAGAACAGAACAAAACTCCAGAGAAAGAAGTAAACAAAATGGAGATAAGCAATCTATCAGATGCAGAGTTCAAAACACTTGGTTATAAAGAAGCTTAGTAATCTCAGTGAGAACTTCATTGAAGAGATAGGAGACATAAAAATGGAGATAGAAAATATGAAGAAAAAACCTATTACAAATGAAGAATACAGAAGGAATGAAGAGTAAATTAGATGAAGAAGAAGATCAAATTAATGATCTGGAAGATAAGGTAGCAGAAAACACTCAATCAGAACAGCAAAAAGAAAGAAGAATCTAAAAAAATGAGGCTAATTTATTGATGGAACAACATCAATAAAAACAACATCTGTACCATAGGGGTACCAGAAGAAGGGAGAGAGAGAGCAAGAAATTAAACACCTATTTAAAGAAAATTTTCCTAGTCTGATGAAAAGAATAGAAATATAAGCCTAGGAGGCACAGAGAGTCTCAAACAAGATGAACGCAAAGAGGCCCACATCAAGCTATTGAACATCATAATTAAAATGCCAAATGTTAAAAACAAAGGGTCCTAAAAGTAGCATGAAAAAACCAATTAGTTACCTACAAGGGAGCTCTCATAAGACTATCAGCTGATTTCTCAACAGAAACATTGCAGGCCAGAATAAATTGGCACACAATATTCACAGTGATGAAGCATAAGAACCTATAACCAAGATTATCCAACAAAGCTATTATTAAGAATTGAAGGACAGATAAAGATCTTCCTAAACAAGAAAAAGCTAATGGAGTTCATCATCACTAAACCAGTGTTACAAGAAATATTAAAGGAACTTCTTTAAGAAGAAAAAGAAAAAAGATAAAATATAGGAATAATAAAATGGCAATAATTACATATCTATCACTTTAAATGTAAATGAATTGAGTGCTCCAATAAAAAAACATAGGGAGGCAGAATGGATAAGAAAACAAGACCCTTACATAGGCTGTCTGCAAGAGACTCACTTTAGATTGAAAGTCACACATAAACTGAAAGTAAAGGGATGAAAGATATTTCATGAAAATGGAAACAGAAAAAAAAGCTGTGGTAGCAATAAGTATACAATAAATAGACTAAAACAAAAGCTATAAAAAGACAAAGAAGGACCCAGCAATTCCACTTCTGGTATTTGCCTGAAGAAACCCAAAACATTAATTCAAAAAGACATGAACATCCACATGTTCACTGCAGTATTATTTATTAGAGCCAAGATATGGAAGACATCTAAGTGTCCATCAATAGATGAATGGATAAAGAAGAAGTGGTGCATCTATACAATAGAATATTAGCCCTAAAAAGAATGAAACCTTACCATTTACAACAACATGGATGGACTTAGGGAAAGGAAAGTACCATATGATTTCACTTATACGTGGAATCTAAAAAATGAACAAACAAATGAAACAGAACAAATGTATATACAGGGAGCATTTTGATGGTTGACAGATGGGAGGGAGGAAGGGGCATGGATGAGAAAGGGGAATGGATTCAGATGTACAGGTTGGTAGTTGAAGATAGTCATGGGAATATCCAGTACAGCATAGGGAATATAGTCAATACTAACTATGTATGGTGTCACATGTGTACTAGATTTATTGGGGTGACCACTTCATAAATTATATAAATGTCTAATTATTATGCTGTACACCTGAAACTAATATAATGCATGTCAGTTGTAACTGGAAAATGAAGCATTATTTAAAAAGAAACATAAATAATTTAACCAATGTATTGATTCTTTTCACTAAGAAGAAAACTATATATATTTTAAGTCTTATTTTCCCACCCCCTCAGTGTTCTGATGTAGCTTGCTTCCTAATGATAGGTGTTTAAGAAGAAAAGAATTTCTAACACAGGCTGTTAAAGCTATTGGTTGCTATGGTGACCACAGTCTGTAAACTAATCAGCAAATCTAGAATCTGATAATCTTGTTGAAGGAAGAGGTTTTCTCCTCTGAGAATGGAAAATCTACTCTTCCTGGTAGAAAAGGTGGGGATTCATTCTGACAGGTCATATGTGATGATGTGATACTACTAATTTTTCTCTTTCCTTTGGCCTTGAGGTAAGGAAACACAAAGATTTAACTCTAAATAAAGATTGAGGATAAATCTTTATTTAGAGTTAAATTTCCAGAAGATTATTAAATTTTTTTTTACAAAACCAGGTGTAGATTAGAAAGCATTTGACATAAATTATGGTTTTTGAGTAAAGACTTAATTGTTCCTAGACTTTTGTATTTTTTCTTTGAATATACTGTAATTAAGCACAATGTTTTTCAAATGGTAACAATACTGGTTGTGTTCTTTAGCTCAAAGTTACATTAAAAATAAAAGTGGGACACACCCTTCAATCAATTTTTTGCAAAATCATAAACATTGATGCTGGTTAAGCTTTCCTAAAGAAAATAGGGCATAAATGTCCACATGAATGCCAGACTGTCAGATTAGGACATTGTGCTCATAGCACTGTTGTCCTATACTGCAGAAAACAAAGAGGATTATTTGGGTGCATTCAACAGAAGGTTGGATGCTACTTCTCAATGCCATCCAAACTCACATAACTTCTGTACTTTGCCTTCATTTGCACTTGCACGGTTTGTGATTATCTATCTGTGTATCATTCGAGGGAGTGGGGGTACGACAGTAAACATGACAAAGTCCCTGCTGTCATGGAGTTTCCAGTGTAGAGGGAGCAGATAAAGAGTAAAACTATATGGATAAGTAAAATATATGGATAAGTAAATACTATAATTTCAAATAATGGTTAGCACTTTAAGAAATAATTATGTAGATAATATACATTTTGTGAGTGGAAAGAAAAATAAATAATTACATAGGACAATTATGGAGGACTTCTTTTAGAAAAGGTGATTAAAGAAGACCACTTAAAGGGGTCTAAGACCTGAATAACCCAGGTAAGAGCATTCTAGGCACAGAGTACAGAGATGGAAATAAGCCTGGAATGAATGGGCAGAAAAGCCAGTGTGGTTGGAATGTCTCACTGGGGTGGGGACGAGGGACAAGAGGGAATGATAACAGGGGCCAGATCATGTCTGCTGGACCATAAGAAAGGATGTTATTTCTCATTTTATTTGTGATGGGAAACTATGGGCAGCTTTTAACTGCCATTACTAGCAGGGAAGGGATAGGATCTTATGTGCCCTTTGAGAAGAGAGCTTGGAATTCTCTAGGGAGCAAGGCTGGAAGACAGGCAGCAAGGAAGGAGGCTGTAGCAGTGGTTGGGGTGAGGGATGTTGCTGGTGTGGAAGAAAGTTTGCACAGGATTGGCAACAGATTTGGTTGAATGCCTTTGGTTTGGATGTTACTCCAATAGGACCTTCTGTTGGATTGGATGTGAGGCTGTAGAGGAAGAAAGGGTTTCAGGGTTTTGTTCTGAGCAGATAGTGGCACTATTATTGAACTGGGGTGGGGACTGTTTTGGGATGAAGAGTTAGGTGTTAGATATGTTAAGTACACAATGAATACTAGAACCCAAGTGGCAGCATCAGTAGGCAATTGGATATTCACTTGGGATCTCTGGGGAGAAGTATGTTTGAAAAGTCAGATTGAGAGCCATCAAGGTCTAGTCAGCCTTTAAATTCACAGAACTGAAAGAGACAGTGAAGGGACAATGTAGGAGGAGAGAGAGGAGCAAGGGCTGTGTCCTGGGGTCTGTGAGGTCACGAAGACAGCTACGAGTGGAAGGGGGAGCAGGGGCTCACTTCTACTGTGGCACCTGTGACGCTGTGTTAGGGTTACTTACTGCCCTTCATCTTTCACCAGATTTTGAGCCACTTGAGAGCAGGGATGGTGTCTCTCATTTCACTCTCTCTCTTACTTAGTGTAGGGTCTGACTGTAACAGTCACTTAACAAGAGTAATGTTATTTTAATCCAATAAATGACGACAGGATTCAATTTATGAGGATTAATTCAACTTCCTAAACAACTTTAAGTTGCTTCCCCTCACTTGTGTGTTACCCTAAAATCCCACAAGCAGGCTTCTGTTTAGATCACCAAACCCACAGGACCAGGTGGCACAACACCTGAGAGCTCTCTGCTTTGTGCTTATTTTCCTGAAGCAGAAAAGGCCTTCTGTCTGTACATATCACATCCATATTTTATACAGAGAAGCCTCCTTTGACAGGGCTTTAGGAACATAACCATTTCATCGCAGAAACAATTTAGATATCGCTGGTGTAGAGGAGATAAAATCTTACGGCCCGGTTCAAGTCATGTCACACAGGTTTCCTAGCAGTCAGCATAGCTCAGTGGGTTTATGCAAAATGCTCCTGTTCTTTTGAAAATACTTCAGAGATCCTGTAAAAATACTAAAGAACTGGAATAATTTTACTGGATCACAATGTTGCTCAACCGATGTCATGCTTAGCAACGAGGCAAAACTTTTCAAAGCTGCTGAGTTCCTGCCGACTGCTGCCCAGGCAGATGTGACACAGCTGTGAGGAGGAACCAAGCCCCTCCACGCAGGTCAGGTTTCATGAGGGCCCTGCAACCAGAGTGCCGAAGCCAGGGCTGTTTGCAGATGAAGGGCCACAGCAAGATGTGAGACAGGTTCACGTGGAGTGTTCATAAATATACAGAGAGCAAATTCAGCCTTGGGGTGTTTATAGATAAAATCTGAACTTATCTTTTAAAAAGAGGATTTAAAAAGAGGACTCATGTTCACGTCATTCATCCATTCCAATTCCTGGCACAACTGTAAAGAATGTCAAACTACAGTTTTTCAGTGTAGGAAATAATAATTTTGTGAATGCCACAGTCTTCTCAGTCACTATTGTTGAAACTTGGGCATTGGCCCAGACATGTGACATGTCCCCTGTAATTAGTTTTGTTGAAATTTGTTAACTTTAATAAACATGCAAATAAAGGAAAAAACACCAAAGAATGATGGAGGAAATCTGGAAAGAAGGCTAAGGAAAGCAATAAAAAAATGAAAGAATTAAATATATATATATATATATATATATATATATATATATATATATTGTTCTTAAGAATTTTATAAGAACACAGATCTAGAAATGATTTTGGAAGAAACTGGAAAATATATTTTGGGCAATACGGTAGTAAGAAACCTCACATTTTCCCTTCACTATGGGAACCTTGACAAGGAACTTGTTAGGTAAAGACTGGGTAATGAGAGAATTCAGTTGGGATTGAAAAAAAGACTGAAGCTGGTGATGTAAGTCTATGCAAGGAATTCAGCAGCAGATCCGATCATAACTAGATGCTCCCTTTTCATATCAGGGCTTAAATTGCTGCAGCAGGAATTTAGATTAGACATAAAGAAAATGTACTCTGATTGAAATGATTGCAAGACATTGAAATGGGTCACCTAGGAAAGATTTAGAATATTCCTTCCTAGCAATTGCTAAAAACAGAACTGGTACTTAAGGATGGCCCTAGGCAAAAGCGAAGCATCATATAGTCACAGACTGGCACAGCAGAAGGCCACCTTAAAAATCATTGAACCAGGAGGTTCCCAAACTTGTTTGCACATCAAATGACCTGGGAAGTGTGTTCAAAATTCGAAGACCCAGGCCAGGGTCAGGCCCAGTGAAATCACAGTCTCTGGGGGTGGGACACAGGCATCAGGATTTTTGAAAACTCCCAAGGTAGTTCCAATGGGTAGCCATGTTAGAGTGCCATGGATATAATCTAATGGTCTCTAGTTACGAGTGAAAGAATTGAGGCTCAGAGAGGGAAAGGGATGTTCCCAAGCTTGCCAGAGCAGGGAGTGACAGAGGAGAATTGGGGCCCAGGTCTCTTAACCTTTTTTTTAAAAGATTTTATTTATTTATTTTTAGAGAGCAGAGAAGGGAGGGAGAAAGAGAGGGAGAGAAACATCAATGTGTGGTTTCCTCTTGCATGCCCCCTACTGGGGACCTGGCCTGCAACCCAGGCATATGCCCTACACTGGGAATCAAACCTCAACCCTTTGGTCTGTGGGCCCACACTCAAGCCACTGAGCTACATCAGCCAGGCCCAGGTCTCTTAACCTTGATCTGATGCACATGTTTATGAAAGCAATACATTATCATTATAAATGATTTTTAAAAAACCATTGAAATTGCCAATAAAAATTAACAATCTCTCAATCCCTCCACCCAGAGATAAATAAACACCCTTTCATTTCCTTCTATTCTTTTCTCAAAATCCACAGGCACTTTTAAATTTGAGAGAGTGGTGGTGGGAAAATGGAGATGATTGTACTTGAACAACAATAAAAACATGCAAAAAAAGTAAATTTTTGTAAAAGTTAGGCTCCTCCCTTTCAGAATGGTGGTAGGCTTTTCAGAAGGCCAGGGAGCTAGAGGTGCAGATGGTGCTTGGGGACACTGGGCCATTCCTCTGCCTTTTTTCTCCCCCTTCTGTGATGGACACACAGCACGAGGCCTCATCTTTCCTGATGTCTGCATTTAGCCTGAGAATCAAGTGGGTTCAGGATGGGCTATGTTAAGTTCTGAGTAATGATTCAAAGCCCAAGTGGAAAAGGCCTGCCTTGGGGAGTTAGTGTCAACAACAGCTGCACACACATAATAGGGACTCCAGGGGAAGCTAGATTGAGAAGCTGCACTGATTTCTCTCATGTGGCCCCTTCCATTATACTAGGGATCCTTGCCTGACTAAGTTAAGAGCTCTACCTAAATTCATAGCAGTCTATGATTATGTGTGTGTATGTGTGTGTGCACAGGTGTGTGTGTTCTCACCCATCCCAACCAACCCGAAGGGTGCTAAACTATTATTTTGAATGGGGTATAGCTTTATTATTGATCCAAATGATCACTGTAATTTGGTCAACTCATAAAATCAAACCTCATTAATAAAAGAAATAATTAAATTCCACTTTTGAAGACAAAATTGTATTATTGCCACCTGACCAGTTAAACCTAAAACCTAATTTGTGAGGTGACTCTTAAATCTGATGGTCATAGTCAATCTCCATGCTTCCCAAAGCAATATATAGATTCAATGCAATTCCTATCAAGATCTCAATATCATATCTCACAGAACTAGAACAGATATTTCAAAAATTGATACAGAACCACAAAAGACCTCACATAGTGACAGCAATCCCGAGAAAGAAGGACAAAGTTGGAGGAATCATGCTACCTGTTATCAAACTATACTATTATGACATATTAATCAAAACAGCATGGTACTAGCATAAAAACAGACACAGATCAACTGAAGAGAATAGAGAGCCCAGAAATAAACCCATAACTTTATAGGCAATTAATATTTCACAGAGGAAGCAAGCATGTACAATGGGTAAAGATAGTCTATTCAATAAATAGTGTTGGGAAAATTGGACAGATATGTGCAGAAAAATGAAAACAGGCCACCTTCTTATACTACACACAACAATAAATTAAAAATGGACTAAAGACTTAAGTATTAGACCTGCAACCATAAAAATCCTAGAAGAAAACACAGACAGTAAAATCTCAGACATTGCTCATAGCAATCTTTTATCAGATATCTCTTCTCAGGCAAGGGAAACAAAATAAAAAATAAACTAATGGGACTACAACAAATTGGAAAGTTTCTGCACAGCAAAGGAAAACATCAACAAAATAAAAAAGAACCCATGGATTGGGAGAGCACATTTGCTGATATATCTGATAAGGTGTTAATATCTAAAATTTATAAAGAACTTCCAACACTCAACACCAAAACCCCCCAAATAATCCAATTAAAAATGGGCAAAGGATCTGAGTAGATACTTCTCCAAGGAGGACATACAGATGGCCAACAGACTTAGGAAAAGAGGCTCAACATCGCTAATTGTCAGAGAAACGCAAATTAAAACCACAGTGAGATATCACCTCACACCTGTCAGAATGGCTATCATCAATACATGAACAATAAACAAGTGATGGCGAGGATGTGGAAACCCTTTTGCCCTGTTGGGAATGCAGACTGGTGCAGCCACTGTGGAAAGCAGTATGGAGATGCATTCTAATGACAGATGAGACACAGTCCTGCCTGTAAGAGGTCAGAGTCCAGTGTGGAGATGGAAATGTAAACCTATAATAACTATACCATGTGATAAGCTATACTTGAGCGATCTCCTGAGCCGCTCATACCTGCAGTTCTTCTAATTCTAAGAGACAATCTTACTCAATTTTCTATTTGTAGCACCCAGCACAGTGCATGGCCCATAGAAGAAGCTGAAACATGTCTAATGAATTTGAAGGCAGAGGCACCTGGTGAGACTAACCAGCTAAACACAATTCTAGGTGCTGACTGGCTCTTCCCCTCCCTGCTAAGGCAGTATTTCTGGTGTGGCTGCAGCCTTGCCGACTGCCCTCATGCCCTCCCTCCTCTGCAGATGCCGCACAGTTCTCTCTAGGGATCTCCCTTCCTGGAGGCAGCTTCAGGCTTCACTGAGCTCTTAGGGCTCCTTCTCTGCTTTGCACTTCTGTTCCTCCCTGTGCTCCTTCCCAGGGACCTGTTGTTGCTGACAGTGCATTTAGGCTGCTGGCTAGGGAAAATACCTGGGAGGAAGGTCTTCTCCATTCTTATTGAGGGAAGATGCATTAAAAAAAAGCCCCAAATAGGAATTTTTGGCTCTTTGTCCTAAAATTACACAACTTTGAGCAGAGATAAATTTGCAGTGATTTTTCTTTAATGAAGGCAAAAAGCCTATGGAAGCAAAAAGCCTCACGAGACCACCTTGAGCTTGAGCCATGTCAGCCTTTGCACAGAATAGTTCCCAGGTCATTTATGATATGCAATAAATATGCATGTGCATCAGCCATCTTTTCTCCAGTAGAAGATACTGCATTTTAGGATATTTTAACTCAAATGTTAGTTGCATTATATGTTGTCAGGTGCTACTTAGTATAAGTAAAAACTAGTTTGTACCATGCAGGAAACAAGATGTGCCCAGTGTTGCTCCACAGAAAATTGGTTGGTGCTTCCTGCATTCTTATACATGTGTCTCACTGACTGACACTGAGACCAAGACAAACCCAGGGGATGACACTTCAGCACAGTCCCTGGCAGGAACCTGTATGCCAGAGAGAGAACTGCTTGTTTATATTAGCTTTGAAAATGCAGGTACTAAATTTTATTAAGAGGTGATATGGCACTTTACATGCAATGATATTTATGGATGATAGAACGAATTGCCTACATTAGGTGATTAACAATCAGTTATCCATCTATTAATTCAACAAATATTTACTGAATACTTACTAGGTACCAGACGCTGTCCTAGATATTGAGGTGAAGTGGTAAACAAGAGAGAAGGACCCCTTTCTCATGGGAGGTGCATTTGAAAGCAGAAAGACAACAAACGGACAAATAAATCAAAACAAACCAGTGATAAATATGAGGAGGAAAAACAAAGCTCTAGGTGCTGTGCTAGCAACGGGTGGTCAGGGTCAGCTTTCCTGGAGCCCTGACGCTCAAGCTAAAACTCAAACAAGGAGAATGATCCAGCCATGTGAGGATGAGGGGAGAGAGTTTCCTCTGTTGGGGAAAGACAGAGACGGTGGGCAGCGAGGTTGCTGTGCGAGAAGAGGAGGAGGACATCAGTGCCCCAGGGCTCAGGAGGGGACTGAGGGGCAGATGCTGGACTGGGGGCCAGCTGCCAGGTCATTAGGCATGATGGTGAAAAAATATATATAAATAAAATAAAGAAGTTAGCACTTAAGAATGGAAATAGACTGTGAAATAGAAAGACTATCAAAATCAGATGATACAAAATATAAAATGGAGACTTTGGAAAAATTCAGTTTAGAAAACGATTTTCGTCTCGGTCTCAACTATTGTTAAGAACTGTCCGTCTGCCGAAGTCAATCTGTGGTACTGTTCCTTATTGGTGTAAGAATGAAGAAAGGGGCACTTCTGGTTCTTGTAAGAATCTTATGTCCTCTGTAATGTCTATAACTTACCACTTTTTCCTCGATTACCAACATAACACATGTTTCTGATGGAACATTTGGAAAATACAGATAAACTAAGAGACGAAATAAGATATCCCAAATCCAGCCACCCGTTTTGACACACACTCTTTATCCTTTACTGCAAAGTGCGGTGATTTGGGGTCTGGGTGAAAATCATGTGTTTGTAGCGTGCTAAATTAGGGTTGTTCCTTTGTCAATCTATCTTAATTGATTATACAATGACACATAACTGCAATCGGTTTAAGCCTCTGTCTGTCACCTGCAAAGTGAGACTAGTAGTATCACGTCCCTCATAGGACTGTGAGGGATGAATGAGAATCCACGTAACACACCCAATGTAGTGCCTCGCTCATAGCACATACTTGAACATGTTAGGTGTTATGCTATTTTTGTTTTACAAAGTTGGGATCCTATTTTAAAACTGTCAGTGTATAAATTATTATTCTAATTATCACTATTTTTACATGATCTTATTTTTCTGTAATATAGTTTTGTAAAACTATATTATAGAGATAGATTTTAGAGATAATAGAGATATATTTTAGTTAAATCTGTATCATGAGACATTTAGGCTGTTTCCAAATTTTTACCATTTTTACCACTTGAAACAATTCTATAGATAAAATATCATCAACTTTCACAATTATTTCTCTAAGGTAAATTCTAAGAAGTGGCTGGGTCAAGGGTGTGTATATTTCCAAGCCTCTGATGCATTTTAGTATGTCTTCTGCTATGCATTTAGATTATGCCCTGGATATGAGTAATGGCAGGAAGTACAGAGTCCGTGTGTGTGTGTGGTTTTGTGGTCTGATGTACCATTAGCTTAGTGAAACACTCCCCATCTCTCACCTTTTTTTATTCACACCTGTTCTCACCTTCTGATCAGCAATCATCCTCCCTTATTCCTTCAGGAAGCTTCTCAGTTCCAGGCTTCCAGCCAAGCAAATTTGCTTACAATTTTCTGATTTGCTGGAAATTTTGTACTTTCTATTTATAGGATTTTAGTCTGTTAGAAGCCCAATTCCCTCACCTTACAGATAAGGAAACGAAAGTAGATGGAACAAGTGATTTGTCCACATTGGTCCTCTGGTCCATGCTACTGTGAGCTAATTAAGGCTGGCTCATTATCCCTAGTTCCTAGTTCAGCAGCCCGCACATATAGACGGCCAGTAACATTTGTCAAATGAATAACTACTTGAAGTAACTTACAGCCTCCTAGGATTTTGTAACTGGAAAGGACCATACCGGTATGGAAACTGAGGCCCACACTGTTGATGAAATGAAGCTCTCAGAGGGAGACTGAAATAACAACTGAGGAGAGACGAGGAGGAGACAGGAGAAGAAAAGCCCGGGGTTGGGGGGGGTTAGGTGGGGGGGGGTGAGGTGGGCGTCACTGTAGAGCAGATATCCGGCTGATTCTACCTCGTTCCAGGGAGGGCGAGGCCGAGACGAAGCAGAACTGGAAGCTGTTGGTAGGCCAATTTCAGCACGATATGGGGAAGGGCTTTTTAACAGTCAAGACTGTCGAAAACTAAAATAAGTTTTCCTGAAGAGAAGTGAGTTGTCCCTAATTAGAGGTGTTGAAGTAGAAACAGGGTACTTTGGAATAAATAACTTGCCAAGTAAGGCTGAATAGAAAAAAATTGGTTTCTGTGCCTGGTTGGGATACATGACTTCTAAGGTGTCTACCAAAACTGAGATGAAATGATTTTGTGAGTATGTATGTCTGTACATCAATATATCTACATCTATATATCACATAGAGATAGATATAGATAGATGGATAATTTTTGTCTTGTTGATATGTTACTTCTAAGTGTGAACTTACTGTCTTCCTCATTATAAATAGGAACAGATAAACTCTGTCTGTAGTGATCCAAGATGTTATGGTTTTAAATAATTTTCTCTTGTCTTTTTTTTTAAGATTTATTCATTTATTTTTAGAGAGGGAAGGGAGGGAGAAAGAGAGAGAGAGAGAAACAGAGAGAGAGAGAGGGAGAGATAGAGAGACATCAGTGTTTCTGGGGCCGTGGCCTGCAACCCAGGAATGTGCCCTGGCTGGGAATCGAACCTGCGATACTTTGGTTCACAGCCCGCGCTCAATCCACTGAGCTACGCCAGCCAGTGCCAATAATTTTCTCTTTAGTGCTAATTCAGTGCACTACATGCAGCAGGAGATCAAAAGATAAATTTAAATTAGTTCTTAAGTCTGAAAAAATCTACATTTAAGAAAAATTGAGCTATGGGCTCCATGCAGTTGGATAGTGTGGTCTCAATCAAATATATATGTTGATCACATTGAAGAGCTCTAAATACAGATTATTTTTTTTAAATAAAAAAGGTTAAAATTTAAAAAGAAATTTGGGTAGATTGTGTTGTGATGAGATAAAAGTGTTCTTTTACTGGGTTTCTGAATGATGATGTGAAATTATGGCTGGAATTATTTCCTAGAATACAAAGAATCCTTTTACTACGAAACTGAAAATATGATTTAATTGTATTTCAAGCATGGAGTTACTGAAAGACTGCTCTTAGCATAACAATTTTACCCAAATTTTAGCAATAAGACAGCTACATAAATGAACCATATTACAAGAATACTTTAAATCTTCGAGACTTCCTATCAGCAATAGAAATGGAGATTCTGACAAGGTCCTAATTGGGTTCGGAGAAAGCTCCACTCTCAGACAGTGAAGTGGCAAAGCTGTGATGGGTCCCACACATGGAGTTTCTGAAGCACTCTTTGTGATTCTGACCAGAAAGAAAGTGGATTAAAAAAACAGCAAAGAGTGCCTTGTTTGGCTTCCCTTCTTTCTTCCTTCCTTCCTCCTCTTCCTCCTCCTCCTCCTTTCTCATTGAAAGGCTAAGTAAGCAAATTATTGTTTGAATTAAGTATCTCATTTGATTTATCAACACTGTCATTGTTTGGAATGTTCTTTTTTATTTTTATTTTTCAATTACAGGTGACATTCAATATTATATTAGTTTCAGGTGTACAGTGTAGAGGTTAGACATTTGTATAACTCATGAGATGATCCCTCCATAATTCCAGGATGCACCTGGCACTGTTCATAGTTATTATAATATTATGGACTACATTCCCTATCTGTACTTTATACTCCCGTGACTGTTTGGTAACTACCAATTTGTATTTCTTAATTCCTTCACCTTTCTATCAATCCCTCCAACCCCCCTCCCACCTGACAACCATCAGTTTGTTCTCTGTATCTGTGAATTTGTGTTTTTGTTCATTAATTTTGTTTTTTAGATTTGAAAAGATACGTGCATCCTTAGGTTTACTGCAGCATTATTTGCAGTAGATAAGATATGGATGCAACCTAAGTGTCCATCAATAGACAACTGAATAAAGAAGATGTGGTATGTATATATACAATGGAATATTACTTGGACATAAAAAGCATGAAATCTTATCATTTGTTTTGGATACTCTTAACAGCAAAAAAAAAAAAAAAATACAGCTTGAATCAAGATAGGCCCCCCATTGGCCAGAATATTTCAGCCATACCTTCTCAGTTAGGAAAATGTATAATATTTCCGGGGCAGCAAGACCTTCTATGTTTCAGGCCTTGTGTATGTTTCAGGCCAGAGAGCTAAAAATGTCGCATGGATCTTGGCCTCACGGAGACGCAGAGAAGATGCATAGCACAGGCTCATCATAGAACCCAGGTGAGCCTCAGAGTTCTCCAGACAGTCGCTGCAAATTCACCACAGATCGGCATAAGAGGGGACATCTATTAGTCACTGCTGGTAGGAAGTCAAAAGTTCTCTGGTAATGGGTCTCATTTTAACAGTCATAGTCAGGTTTATTTCATGTCTGTAAAGTAAGACTCATTTCATGTGTTTCCTGCCAAAATTGTATTTTTGGAATTCCTGTCTCAGAAACATGACACAAAAACAGTTTTAGAAAAGTTACCTCCACTGCTGCTTTTGCCCTTTCAAATTCCTCTTCTAAGGAGTGGTTTCTGGAGAGTAATGCACTTCCCCAGCGCTGCTCTTTGGTCAGCCGAGCCTGAAATAAATCAGACACATGGTGTTACAATATTGGAATCCCATAACACAAAAGTACAATCATTTTTCCTTTTCCCACATTCCCCTAGAGTTTAAGCAGCACCTGCAATTGATGTCATTTTTGGAGTACTTTGCAAGCATGATATTGCCCAAACTGGCAGGGCGCCAAAATGTGTGGGCACACGCACGCATGATTCATCTAACAGGGTCTCACTCAGCCCTGGTCACGTTGAAACCAAAGATCTTACTTTAATTAGCCTTGGTGCTAGGCATTAATATTTTAGTAAGTCTCCCATATGATTCTAACAGGCAGCTGGAATGGAGAATCTCCATCAGAAGATGAGACCTAGAAGCTGACACTCAAGCTGTCAGCTTGTTAGAAGGACCAGCCTCAGGTAGAACTGGGGGAGCTGTAGAAATGAACGGTGGTGGTAAGGTCTTTCTCTTTAAGAGGGTAGCAGGTCTGCACGCTGCATCATCTTTCCTTTGCCTTCCCTCTGTTGGTGCACATCTGCCTTACGTCCCATTTCCTGAGTTCATCGTTCTCTGTTAAATAACAGTCACGTAGATGAAATCAGGGCTGGTGACACCAACCGCTCTGTCACAATTAACAGGCTTAGCAAAGAGTCTGCTGGAATTTGTAAACATGTTGTTAGTTTTCAATTTGACAAACAACGAATACTTTCTTTTTGAAAAATTAATTGTGGAAAATAAGAGGTGCACCTCCAGACTATTTTCTTCGTAGGTTTGTGAAAGGCCCGCAGACAACCGAGGCAGGGAGGGAACGGGACCCAAACGTACCAGGGAAACAAACTACCTCGGGGTTCTGGGGGTTAGGGTGGAGACATGGCTTTTTGCTGGCTACCTTTCATCCCGTCACAGCCCTTGTCTGACACTCTTTGGTCACAATGTTTGATGAACAAATATATAGATGCAGATGGTTTACAACCTTTCAAATTTGTAAATGTGAGGGGGTTATAGCCTGGTAGAAAAGTAAACCCCAAAGGTGATGGAATATTTTTTTCTTGTCGAGTGTTACCCAGTCCTGTCTCTAACTTGGCAAACTGATTTTGGCATTTCTTTCCCAGCTGGTTATATGAGTCTCCATCTCTTAATCCATTGCTTTTGGAACCTACTCTTACGTCTTCCTGCTGGTTCCTTCATTAAGGAAATAAACAAAGAAGTAAATTTTAAACTGTGGATGCATGGCAAGACCTGAGCTTTGTATGTTTGTGTAATAATGTCATGAATGAGCTGTGAACGGCATTAGAAGGAAAATAAAGCACCAATATTTTTGTGCCAAGCCACCTTCTTCTGTCCCAGGCACTTTTCACCAGTGAAATGCGATCTGTCTTTCCCATGAAGCCTGACCTCACAGGACTCCATTACTGCCACCAGCTTCCCTTCATCAATGTTTCATGACCCGAGTGGATTAGGAGTCACAGGAGACAAAGGGAGAAGAGGAAAATCTCTGTCTCAGGATTCTAGACTTAACAGTTCACATTCTCTTTACCACCCAAAACAGCAAGTATAAAATCTTATCGTGCAAATGAAATTATATTTTGCTAGTGCAATTGCTACTCAGGTAAATGGTATTTTCCATGTTGTTAGAAAGGCTTTGGATTATTACTAAACAAGTGTTATCTACCTCACGTTAGAAAGCCATATATTTTTCCCAGAGAAGCATGAGATGAACGTTATGAAGTACAGGGAAATACTGAATGTAAAAAAGCAGTTTTCAAGTTGAGGTTTGTGTGCAAATAAAGATTATGGGCAAACCCGTGATAATGGGAAAGCCTGTGTGAGCAGGGCTTGTAAACTGTGGCTGTGGCTTAGTGTTGACCTAGAGGAACGGCAAACAAGACCATGACACCCATTTGTTTGGGCCACAGCTGTTCCAGGGGCACAGTAGTGCTCTGTATCAGTAGCTCTCCTGCGTTAGTGGGCATCAGGATCCCCTGGAGGACTGACTCAAATGCAGGTTACTGGGTCCACCCCTAGGGTTTCTGGTTCAGTAGGTGGGGTGTAGCCCCAGAATCTGCCTTTCTAACAAGTTTGCAGGTGATGCAGATCAGGCTGGTGGAGGGATCACACTAGGAGAATTTCGGGTCTCAGTACTGGCACGGTGCACATGCAGGTGGAACTCGGGAGTTCATACATGTACTCTGACAGAGACATTTCTTTTCTTCTCTGAGTGATTTTGAAAAAATGCTCCACGTTTACAGCAACCTACTGGAAGTGCCTTAGCATTAAAAACAGCATTTTAATTGGTGTAAGCTAATTGGATTTTAGGGTCTTGCACTCTCCAAGGAAGGAAACATTAGTTCCTTCAGCTTTGTTTGGAATTATAAGCACTAGGTGAGAGGAAAGAAGAAATAAATTAATTCTTTAAAAAGGCTATTATGTTTTATTTCCCTTATTCAAAATTGTGAGTGTGACCAAAATTGTGATTTGAAACTGGCCGTACTGGTGGCTGAGGCTGTGCTGGCATAGCTTTGTTGGCTCATCTCGATGCCCGTCACTTATTGCTTCTCGTGCATCGCTTTTATGCTGAGATCTCCCACCAGAACACTTTTTTAGAAAGCTCAGCATCTTTTCAAAAGAAATGGAAGGGGAAAAGGGATCTGCATAACTGTAGAAGAGAAAAATGTAACAACTAGCAGACCTGAGGTGACAATATAACAAAGTCATGAAAAACGTAACCTCTGGAGTCAGACTGCCTGGGGCCAGACCTATTTACTGGGAACTGGTGACCCGGGACAAACGACTCAGTGGTATAATCCTCAGTCTGCACAGTGTGCATTCACTTACAGAATCAATACAAGAACTGAGAACAATAATTCATGTAAATACACACACAAAATGCTCAGTAGGTAGTAAGCGTTCAATAAAACTTGGCCTTTGTTTTCATCTTTCTGATTAGTACTTATCAGGTGTGGCTTTAGAAATACCTTAAAAATATCTGTGCTGACAGCACTTTTGTTCAGTGGTTACTGAAGACTAGTGGTTACTGAGTTGGATTCTTACACTACAACAGATAATTTAAATACTTGCTTCAGTGAGATGTTCAGATTTTTTTTCTTGATCAGTCAGCAGACATTTATCATTGAAAGCTCACAAATAAGCTCTACTTAAGTGTAAAGAGCAAATTCTGAGCTTGTGCAAGGAGGGCGCACATGGTTCCCATCTCCATCCAACTATGAAATTCTGTACTGTAGAGCATCAAGGTGAATCACTGCTGATGTTGAAAAGAGATGGACAGTCTATTATCATGACTAACTCACGGGTATTTTTAAAACTAGCTTCAACATGATCAAGAATTAATTTTTTCTTTTTATTTTTCTACCCTTTACCCATTAACCACTACTTACAAATTATTAAATTTGACAAGTGTGTATTGTTTCTTCTCTTCATTAGCATTCTCTAATTCTTTACTTCAACAAGTATTTGTTGAGCACTTCTTATGTACAGATTTCCTACCATGCCAAAAATGATCATTTGGCTTTCTTCCTGTCCTTTCTTGCCCTCCTTTCCTTATTTCCTTTCTTCTACCTTTGCTTGCTTCCCTCCTCATTGGCAGCTCACTGCGTATGTCCAGGAGGGGCAAGGGAATGTGTATGTGGCTCCTGTACCATCTTCCAACAGGCCAAACTATATGTATAGTGTACTATCTGTTTCTAAGTGATACTTCCTCCAGTCGAAACCCTCTTTCTAATTTTTTCACTACCTCACTATGGCTTTATGAATAGTCAACAATCACATTTGTTGAATCAAAGTGGAATAAAATGGGAGCCATCCACATTTCTAAGAGTTTGAGAATGAATTTGGCAGAGGAGGCACAAAATTGTACGTAGTTTCAGATCAGATGACAATCCTAATCTATCTTAAAAAGTTTCTGGAAGTGAGTGATAACTATTTTTTAGAGTCACTTGACTCATATTAACCCTATAAACATAGCAATCAGGCTTGCAATGAGAATGGAAACAGATGGTCTGGGAGTTTTCTCAGGTGGATAAGCTTGATGTGGCTGATTCAAGGGGGGGTGTAGATAAGAATAAGGGCTTTCCAAGCTGATGGGTGTGAATTGAATGCTGGCTCCTCTGCTCCTCAGCAGTGTCACCTTGGGGAAATTATTCTGCCCTCTAAGATGCATTACTTATCTGAGAAATGGGGATATTAATTTCCAAGATTACTGTAAGCATGTCAAGAAATATATTAGAACTATTTTACATTATACACATGAAGTGTGTAATATGACAGCTATTAAATGTATTTCTTTTGCACCACTAGGTTAAAAATTTAGACAACGTATCTGCACTTACATCTTAAAGTTTATATTGTTAAGTTTTGGGACACTGCCAACCTGATGGGATTATAATATGCAGAAGGACTCATTTGCAGTGCCAAGCCAGCAACATCAGAGAATTACAAGATTGGGATTAAGTATCAGAGAACCTGGCTGCCACACTTCGTGCATTTTCGTGAAGCCCAACTAGACGGGCAAAGAGCCCGTCTTGGAGCTCTCCTTTCCGTGTCCAGACTGGAAAAAGGGACGCTGGAGCCATCAGTCCCCAGCAGCAGTTGGAGTCTTTTCTTTTGCCTCGCCACTCTCCCCACCCACTTATGGAAACTGCTAATTTTACATCATTACTTTCTGGGTTTTTCTTCAGTTTTTCAAATGTTTTCTAATTTTTCAGATTGCATAATTTCTTTAAACATTCAACTCCAGGGCATGCTAATTACATAGTTTGATTGTGTCAAAAACTTTATTCTTAAATATGCAGAGGTTATGTAATTTATCATAATCTCTTGCCACTCTGATTAGTGTATTCGAAACGCTGTGTGGAAGAGACTGTACTGTCTTTCCTTTGCTCCGTCTTGATAAGAAATGAGCTAATGTAAGAATTCTTCTCATCGTGAACTTCCATTTTCTTTGATTCTGAAATATGTTTTTTAAACAAGGCTTGCAAACAGCTCTTCACCTGTTGGGCCTAGGATTATTTAAGTAGTCCTGAAAGAAAAGAAAGAAAAAATTCCCTTGATCTTCTGTGAGCTCTCGGAGTGATGGTGGAGCAGTGACAAGTTTTGGGGAGCTGAAGTTGTTTACTGAATGGTTTGCAAGTCAGTTTTGAGTGTTTATACTACTTTCATCATTTTATCTCTGTAAAGTGATCCTATATTTATGAACAATCTGCATCTAATAGTAAAAACACTCTTTGGTTTTTATTAAAAGTAGATTAGTCAGTCTACCCTTTGCCATTTGAATGACAGTATTTCAAATGATTAAATGTCAAGTTCATGAAATTTTCCTAATTTAACCATAGGCTGGGATTAAAATGAAAAGATTGTGAATTTACTTGGTTAAGGGAAATCATGATAAATAAACACATAGTATTTTAAAAAAATGGTTACATTCTTTATAAATAAGTAACTCTCTCAGAGGAGTCATTTTGGTACATCTAGACAGAGAACTGTCACAGCACATTTTGTTTTATTTTCTTTTATTTTTTAAAAAAGATTTTATTAATTTAATTTTAGAGAGAGGGGAAGGAAGGGAGAAAGAGAGGGAGGGAAACATTGGTGTTTGAGAGAAACATCGCTTGGTTGCCTCTGGCACAGGCCTGCAGCTCAGACACGAACCCTGACCAGGAATCGAACTGGTGACCTTTCTCTTTGTGGCACGAAGCCCCACTGACTGGACTACACCAGTCAGGGCACAGTGCATTTTCCATTGTTTTGGAGGACAATATTGGGAGTCTCATACAAATTTTCCAAAGCACATTGTTTTTGCTTAAAGGCACACTGTTGGGTCAGTGGTGGGATGAAATCAGACAACCAGCAGGAGAATAGCAGTCACTGGAATAATGAGATACTGCACTGTGGGTCTCCACGGCAACCAGGACCCCAGTTGATCTTCCCCTCCTCCTGCTCCATGCAGAGCCAAGTCTCCCCCAGCTTGAGAAACACACGTCCTAGTTCCACTTCAAATTGTCCCAAGGATCCCACTTCACAAAACAGTACCAATGACATTAGTCACATCTAAATTTCTAACACTTTTATTAAGAAATGTTTCTCTAATAAAAGCTATTATTTTGCTTTTAAAAAAGACACATTTAGAATGAACCCAGAGGAGGAAAAGATATTTCATGCTACATTTACAATTCATTAAGCTTCCCAGCATTCTTTGTTCTGGATGTTAGTTGAGTTGCTTTCCAGTAGAGTTCTGGGGGCAGTACTGTCCACTCTTCCTTGCGGAGGGTGAGGTGCATGAGGGAGGTGCTGTTGGTTTAGACAGCCAGTCTCTGTCACTTACTGGTTGTGATGCATGCACAACTTCCTAACTCTCACTGTGCTTTGTTTCCCCATCTGTACAGGAGGGTAATAAATTAACTCATGGCGCCATTTGTCGGGATCAAATAGATATTTATAATATATATTGGCAGGCCTTATCATAGCATTTAATAATATTTGCTATTATTATAATTATTCTTTACCTGAAATAATATATTTCTCTTCTTAGTTTCAATATCTTATCTAGCAAGCTCAAGAGAATATTTCAGGCTTACTTCATTCTACCCCTTGTTTTTAACTACATTGTAGAGTGTATGAATGTAGACACATTTCTTCAGAGATGTTCGTGGCTCTAGATCCAGGCTGTACCCTTGTAAAGCATTTGAGTGAATGAAAAGATTTAGACTGACTTTGGCCTTCTTGGCAGTTGTAACCACGGGAGATAACTGGTCCTAGACAAGTCAGTTATACTATAGTCGAGAGTCAAGTAGTGGACAGACTGGTGGTCAGATTTCCGCCCTGCTGCTGCCAGGGGGTGAGCTGAGTTGTCCAGGAGAAGGAGTTTTACTTCACTGAGGCCCTTTAAAGCATCTTTAAAGTGAGGCTAATAATAGTTCACAGGAGTATTTCAGTATTAGATATAACATATGTACGGCACAGAGTCAAGTGCCTAATCCTCAGTGGGCATGCTCACAAACGGTAGCTCTTAGTGTTATCATTCCTGCTAATACTATAATTATTTAACCCTTCTTTGAAATTTGTTTCAGTGTGGCAGTCAGGCTCCTGATGCATAATAAGCACCCTGTTCCACGGGGCACGGATGGAAATAAGCATTCAGTATGTAATTTCCTTTTCTTTGTTTCTGCGGCATGGTAGTGCTAATAATGGAGTAGTACAGATTTTGTATTGCCAAATAATGCAACAGTAAGTGCTGGAGACAGAAAAAAGTGCTACGGACGCATGATTTCATTAACTCATTTTCCAGTCTAGGCACAGAGACAGATACTGAGTAAGAAAGCACATTATAATATAAAATAAAGAAAACACACTTAGAACTTTTTGTGAAAATTTATGTAAAATATTTAAGATATAAACCATCTCTTAGAAAAGACGGGTTCACGGAAGAATCGATGTGTTACCTGTGTGGGAGGCACTAACTCCAACTCTGCCGCCGACTCGGAGTTCAGCGCACTTTTCCCGCCGCTCAGCTCTGGTTGAGACCTGTGCTCTGAGGACCTGCACAGGACCAGTGAAGGCAGCTAATGAACACCAAGAAGCAGATTTAGCTAGAAACCCAGCCGAGAAACCTAGGTAACTGGGATCATTGAGAGCCATGGGAACAAAGCTCTCGCCAGGATTTTGATAAAAAAGGTAACTTTTATATGTTTTTATTATAATGACCATCTTTGGGATTTAAGTGGCTGTGATGTGCTAAGTGTTATTGCCTATGATTTAGAATTCAGTCCAATTATGTGCAAAAAGTAAATGAATGCAATGCCACTCCTCTAACAAAGTTCTGCTTTATTAAAAAGGATTATTTTGAGGGCAGGAGAGATTTCCACAAAGCCTCTCAGGCATGATGTAATCCTCATACGGAACATAAAATGTCATAACTAGTGGAGGTGAGTGAGGGGCAAAAGGGGACTAAAACAGGCTGTCCTTTAGGAAGATTTAAAAATATGGCAAAATTCAGGAAGCCAGTTTTTCTCATGGCCTCCCAGGATTACCCTTAAATAGTAAATTAACTGATAGTGATGATGAAGAAAGTCAGAAAAGGTTACCTGTGCACCCAGAAACCTCTAATTTAACTGTCATTCCTGTCACATATTGAACATGCGCATCGGCAGACACATGCATGTACCTATTTTGATCAGCTCGATTGCACATTCATAATATTATAAACAAATATTGAATATTGAATTATGAATATTAGCAGGTTTTTGACAGTTTAGATGAAATAATTTAGTTTTAGAAGCCACAGTAATTAAAATCGATATATAAGGAGTTATACGTGGCACCAAGTATTTGGATTGACTTAACTCATTGGCTATTTCAGTACATGAGAGGAAAAACCTACACAATTGACACATAAATGGTTATTTCTTGATTTAAAATATCTTACCACAACAGTTCTTTTGAGCCAGTTCTAGATGAGCATGATTTTCTCTCTGCCATTGGATGGCCCTTGTGATCGCCATGAAACTTAACATCATCCCATTTTTCCAGTTGTGTTTGAATGTCTAGTGAGGAGACAGGAAGGGGGTGAGGGAGACGGGGGGAATATGAGGAGCAGAGACAAAAAGAGAGATTGGTTAAGATTGAGAAGTGTCATACTAGTGAACTTTACTCAACTGATGTTTTACTCAAACCCTAAGACCATTTCATTAAGGTCACGTGAAAATTAAAGCATGTGCAGCAAAATAAAAATGAAACCTATTAAAGAAATTAGATTGCTTTTACAGTCAAACAATCAGGTTGTTTTGCCTGAATTTATTTCAAGAGCTGTGTGCATTCTGAATTCTGTGCATGAGTCCATGGACTCTCATGGGAATGACCTTGTGGAGTACTGTATCCTATCGACCTCCATGTAAGGCAGTGGCTGGGAGGCACTGCTGGCAGGTCTCTAGACAGAAATTCTGTTTAAAGAGGATCCCTGTTAAAAGGAGGTGAGAATAAACTAGAACACCTTTCACAGCTTTTGTACAGACTGCTTAATTTCTTGCCAAGGAGGGAATTAACAAAGGGGATGGAGAGAAAGGAGGCAATGGAGAAAGCCAAGAGAAAGCCAGCACCGTTTTCTCCTTGTGGCTTCATCCTTATACAGATGAAGAACCTGGAGGGTCCTTTCTCGTTAACAAGCGTGTGACTGTAAATAAACCGTTGAGACAATCTTGGGGTCCATTTTTTTCCTTACAAAAAGATAGGTTTGCCATTAGTGTCCTCCAAAGTTCTCTAAATATTATTATAACTTCTTATAGAAAAATTTTCTCAAAAGCAGAGAAATTTAAGTTTCTTTATATTGATAGTGTGTTATATTGTAATGTGTTTAATAATATATTTTTATATAAATGTATAAATTTCATTTACTCATTTGTGTAGTTGAATAAACCTTGAACACATGGATGGTGAGGAAGTACTAGAGAGTTATAAAGTTTTCCTCAAAGAGACAGGCCTCAAAGCGGGGTAGGGTGGGAGAGAAGGGATCCTGGTATGCAGCTGGTGTGAAATGCATATTGTTCTGCTCGCTTCCTCTAGGACCTGTCTCTGGGTGACGTCATCTACATCCGTAAGTGTGATATCCATTCCTAGGCTTCAGACGTTCAGATCTCCATTTCCTGCTCAGCTCTCTCTCCTGAGTTCTACAAGTATACATTTAAGAGGGACATTTCCACAGAGAAGTCCCACAGTTTCCTCAAATAAAAAATAGGTTTACAGTTGCGAGCTTGCAAAACACGGAGTTTCTTCTTCTTATTATTTATTAATTATTGTATTATTTTCCATAAGAACAACTCTAAACCTACTTTTGCCCCACCCTGTACAAAAGGCTCAAAACTGAACTCAATGGTTTCCACCTTGTCTTTCTCCCTCCCTCCTTCCCCTCTTGTATCCTCATCACAGAGTTTGGCACATTCTAGATGTCTTCCTTGCTGGCAAACACACGTCTTCTCAGTCCACAAGTCCTGTGTTAATTTTTCTAAATGTGTCTTCCTCTAATCATCCTCTCCGTCACGATCTTAGTTGTTTGTATTGGTCTTTATATTCCCACTCCTTTCTATATACACCCACCAGATAAAAGTTTTTTTTTTTAAGGTAGAATCTGTTGATGTCACTCTCATGTGGAAAACCCTTCAACCCTGCCAAACTCAAGGCCATGGCTTCCGAGAACTCCCATTATCTTGACCTCCAGAGATTCTCAGACTTATTTTTCACTATTTGAATCCTATTACAATACTTGTATTTGCTTGAAATGGTATAATTTTTTTTGTGCTTGTCTATTTGTGTGTGAATCCCTTTCTCTTCTGCATCAAAAAGATGCCCTGTCCCTTCCTCCCCACCTCTCTCTGATCTGTATTTTTTCATCTGGAAAATTCCCATTCATCTCTCCAGAGTCTGCTCACACAGCACCTCCTACAAGACACCTTCTACAACCCTCTGGCAGGGTCAGGGACTCCATGAAGGTGCTCTTGTGGGAAGAACCTGGGTTTCTCTTTATTGCAACATACACAGTAGCTCCCCTTATCTGTGAGGGATACTTTCCAACACGCTCAGTGGATGCTGAAACTGTGGGTGGTACTGAACCCTATATATACCATATTTTTTCCTATACATACACACCTAAGATAAAGTTTAATTTAAAAATTAGGCAATGTTATTGATAGAAGATTCATTCTTACCATAGGACGTTGCAACCTCAGCATATGATTTTTTTTTCTTTCCTTATTAAATTGAGCACTTTCACCTTTTCACTTCAAGGAAGAACTTAACGAATTCCTTTTGGCATCTCCGAATTGCCAGCATCACTCTCTTGCCCTTCAGGGCCATTATTAAGGAAGCACTGCAGGATCACCACAGTTAATCTGGTCACTGAGACAGCTACTAAGTGACGAAAGGGCAGGTAGCGTACACAGTGTGGAGATGCTGCACACAGGGGTGATCACATCCTGGGTGGGATGTGGCCAGGCAGCTTGAGACTTCATCATGCTACTCAGAATGGTACACCATTTAAAACTTATAAATTGTTTACTTCTGAAATTTTCCATTCAGCATTTTCAGGCAGCAGGTAACTGAAGCTTCAGAAAGTTGAAGTGCAAACACAGGGGACTCCTGCAGTGCACATTTAATTATACTCACTGAATCTTTCTTCTCTCTCCCAGCTAGACTGGAAGCTTACTAAAAAAGAATATAAACTTAACTGAGGCAGAGAGCTTATATTATTTATCCTTGTATTTCTAGCATATAGTATGGAACACAGTAGGTATGCAGAGAAACATTTACTGAACAAATGAATAAATTAATTCATGATCATCTAACATGTACACATCACAGTGCAAAGAGATTTCACATATATATCTCCTTTAATATTTGCCACCTTGTGGATAAGTTACTAATATACTAATTTTATGAATATTTACCCATGTACATATGTATACACATGCACACCAGTCAGTCACAGCCTGGAGAAAAAAGAGTTACCTTCAGCTTTCTAAAATACTCGCCACCATTATTTCTCCTGAGAAGGAAGAGCTTAATATGACTAGTTCCACGAGCTGAGGGTAAGTCTTGTTTCTCAGGAAGACGTACAGTGGATGCTAGTATGGACTTTGAAGTTAATTAGAGCTAGCCTCAAATCCCAGCTCTTCTTCACACGAACTGAGCTCTTGGGGAAATTATTTAAATTTGAAATCTTCATTTCTCACTTCCTTTCAAAGAGTTGGGAATGAATTAAAGGACTGATATATATAAAACATGTAACACAGTCCTGGACATCATAAGCCATCACCAAATGGGAGCTGGGATTGTAGTGAATGTATCTTCACACCTATTACAAGTTACCATTCCATCTGGCTGTTCCTGGACTTTGTGTTACAGTTGTCTGTCTGTCTGTCTGTCTGTCTCTGTCTGTCGACTGGCTCTCCTCCTTTAGACTGAATGCTCCTAGAGAGCAACACTCATGTCTGATTTTACCTGTAACTCCAGTGCCTAGTGTGGTGTCTGCCACCTGTCAGGAACTCAGTGCATGTGGGTTGAATAAATATATGAGCCACTCCCCATCAGTTACTCAAAGTGGAGCCCCCAACTGTCATTTAATTCAAGCACAAAAGAAGTGTGTCCTGCCCAGTTTTCTACATGGAATTAACCCTTCCTGCTCCTTTGCCCATGGTTTTAATGTCCCTTGTGGAACTTGTTCTCAAGGCAAGGGAGAGCAGCAACGGACACTAGCTACTGCCTCACCTAAATCTAAGGATGACGTCTCCGGGCCTCGAGGAGGCTGGCCTCTCTGCTCAGCATCCACACCGATGAGATCAGATCCATCAGCCTTCTTCTTGAGGGATGAGGTTTTCGACGAGGCCTCCAACCTCTTGACTTTGGTTTGGGTTTGCGAGACGGGTTCACTCAGGTCCAGGAGATCTAAGCCTGTGGTCAACACTATCAGAGACCAAAGAGGTTAAGATTAGCCCAGCCAGAGCTCTGAAGTTATTCTTTAAAACTAGGTTTCGGTTGGGTACAGAAGGAATTTGTGTTTGTGGTGTAGGTTGGAAGCACCAAATTAAGTTAGGTCGTCATTGATTTGTGAGGACAGTTTGTGTTTACACGGGGAAGTTGGCTGCCTGTCCTTTTTCTGCACGGTACAAATCTGCAGGGCAGGATTTAGATCAGCCTCACCAGTGATGAAGGCTTGGATGAAATTAAAACGATAAAATTGAATCTGAGTTCAGGTACTATTTACTTTACTGTTTTGCTTTATTTACAGAGAGGTTTATGTTAGAATGCAGTTTTTTTCAAAGAAGATTCAATCTATCATTTTCAGGGATATGCTTGTGAAACAGTTATGAGGATGATTTGGTAAAGTTTCTGCATGCCTTTGTGTTTTAATTTCAAACCACGCAAGTAAACATCATATAATGGAATGCTGTTAATTACCTTTTATCTAACTAAGTGGTTTAATCAGAAAATGGCTTGCTGTTTGGGCTGAACTAGAAAGGTGTTTTATAATACACAGTTGATGAATGGGTACACATGGTAATGTCTTTGCTGCTTAATATGCAAGTTTAAATTTCAATGTAGCAAAATCAAAAAAGTCTAATGAGACTTTTACCTCCTAGCAGGTTGATTACATTGTATTAAATACTATGATGTAGATGGAAGTAGTAATTTGTTCAAATGCAAACCAGGCAAATGAGAATTAAAAAGGCAAGCTTTGAAACTCTTCATTCTTCTTGCTCTTACAGTGCAAGTAACCAGTGTTTGACTAGCTCATTGTGAGAGGCTGGCCAGGACCTCTTCACCCAGCTAGCTCAGAAACACCATCAAAGTGACAACAAAACCCCTTGTGTTAACCCCTCCTGGCACTGTCTACAGGGACTGCACCACTCCTTCTTTTGATCTACCAACTTTTCCTCTTGGTGAGGAACAGATTTTAGTTGATGTCTCAACTCTCTTCCATCTGCTTCCCCCTTGCACTGAAAGCAGGGTCAGGGTTCTACTGAGCTCACAACCCGAGTTCCTTTAGTACTGCACTGTTCTTGTGAGCTCAGCATCCCTATGGGATCCTTAAGATAGTGTGTCATGCTTTCCTCTCCATGATCTTGTCTTCTGATTTCAATTATAAATCACAGTGGCTGCATGTTGATGATGAAGTGGAAAGACCTGCCTATATCACTGTTTACTTGTGTGACTTGGAATAAGTTTCTTGACTTCTCTGAGTTTTAGTTTCCTCATCTGAAAAATGTGGAATTACTATGCTATCTTTTAAGTCTGATACAGAGATACAATTTTCTGATTAGTAAATCAAACGTATACAATGTCATGCATACAATAAGTACTCGATAAATGTTTTTTCCATTCTTTGGTGACCAATTTGTGATGCTTTTCTTTCCTTTTCCTTTCAGTTCTTCTACTTTCTCCTCTTATAATCTCTTCCTATTTTTCTTGGTCCTTTCTATTTCAGGCAAGAATCAGCTCCACACACTGACAGAAAGAGGAAACACCACTGGGAATAAAACGGAGGATGGGACAAAGATAGGGCTCTACAGAAGATGTTATAAAGTCAGTTTATCACAAGATGGCCTGAAAGTGTCAGCTCGTCGCATCTGAGTCTTCCTGAGGAGACGGGAGCACTTCCCAACGCTGGGCTGCACTGGGCTGCTCTGAGCTGCTCTGAGATCCGAGGACTGTTTTGTGGCTAACGAGTACTTGAATGTGGGGGGAAAGAAGTGGCGTTCAGAGCGAAGGCACCTGGCTTGATAGCTATAATTTAAGCATGGTACGCAGCCGAGATAGGCTAGGTCGCCACACATTTCCTGTCCTTTAAATGTTTAAACAAAAGTTTCCTAGCCACTGTATGTCAGTAGTGATCCTAGGCCCACTGTGATTTCTTTATAATAGAGGGAAGAAAGAGGAAAACCGTCTCTGAAAGGCCATGTAAGTCCTTTTTATTCATTGTTGAAAACAATTAGGAATTAGTCACTTGTTCCCACTCTGCTTTAAGAAGCAAATTATATAGAACTTATCTACTATTATATAGGAAGTATTTTTGTTACAAATAATAACAGGTAAGTAGTCATTTAATTCTGTAATGCTTCTCACTATTCAGAATAAATGGATTACTATAGAGTGAATTGTGGATTCAAACTTGGCTCAGTAACATTCTTTCCTCCTTCAAACTGTCCTCAGCACTTCCGGTGTTTGTTCTGAGCTCTCACTCCTTTGTTTTTTCCCAGCAAATGTAAAACACATGCTTGGCACCCACAAAAGGCCCAACTTGTTACCCAGGTGATGAAGGGGGTGGCACAAAGGTTGTATAGAAAGCTTTGGAGCCGGAGAATCCCCAGGGACCACAGTTTCAAAAGCACAGAAGGATGGGTGCTGTCTTTTACCGTTTGGAGGAAGACAAATCACATTTTAGTGTGTGCGTGTGTGCATGTGTGTGTGTATGTGTGTGTGTGTGCACGCACATATGTGTACCTAAGAATTAAAAATAAAGGGTCTCACTGTTCCACATGGGCTTCAAAGATAACGCTGCTTGCCACAGATGAGGGTGTCTGCTCTGCTGATGTTCTTAACCCAATTTAAAAGATTCTCTTAGCCATATGAAGGTTTGGGTTCTAGAATATGTGTGTTTAAATTAAGATAACCGCCTCTCATAGTGGGACGTGAAAATGTACGTGTCCAAAAGTGGTGGTGGTGGTGGTGGTGGTGGTGGTGTGTGCGTGTGAGAGAGAGAGAGAGAGAGTGTGTGTGTGTTAGTTTATGCTGTTGGCTTCTTTGGAGATGGAGGAAGGGACCACTGGCCAAGGAGTTCCGAATACCCTATAGAAGCCTGGAAAAGGCAAGGAAGTGAATTCTCCTTCAGAGCCTCCATGCAGGACACAGCCCTGCCGACACCTTGATTTTAGGCCTGCTGACTTCCAGAACCGTAGGATAATAAATCTGTGTTGTTTCAAGCCACTCAACTTGTGGCCATTTGTTGCAGCAAAAACAGGAAACTAACATACCATGTAGGACGGTGTCCATAGGAGGATTCAAACACAGGCCCCTCCCTGCCAAGTGCTCTTGACCACTCCTCTCTAGACTTGACCTGAACCACCCACAATGAGCTGACTCTATTGATGTGGCTTTGATTACTGTTTGTTTGGATCCCGATATTTTGGCAGGTTGGGCTGTCTGAGGCATAGCTTAGTACTTGGAGATTTCAGAAATGTTTTTTTTTTGGATAACCTATTTTCATTGGGTGAAATTTCCTGAAGATAGAATACGTAAGTATTTGTTTCCATCTATTTCAAGGATGCCTGATTGAGGATCACCCCCTACTGAACTGGAGGGCTCCCTGCGGGCACTGAAGGTGTTTGTGCATTCTGGATTACCCGAGCCCTGGAAGGTGAGGCTGCTCACAGCAGAACCTGTAAGGAAGCCCTGATTTGATGCTTTGGTGGTAAACACAGTGCTATGAACTGTGAGGATGGAAACAGAGGATGAATCTTGGGACAAGCCTGACTGGTGCAGTCACAGAACGTGCCACAAGGAGCTTGTAGGATCTCTGTTCTGTTTTCTAAGCTACCCTAGCAACCAGAAAACATCGTATTCTGTAATGTAGCGGCTGCAAAGCAAAGTCCTTTCAGGAAGGAGTTTGCCAATGATGTGAAATAAATAAATTAGACTTAAATAATTAAACCAACTTTTGCCTTTTTACTGGAATATGTAATTAATGCTGCTTCCCACATTTCTAAGTCTTCACCAGAGGCCTGCCATTTGGCTCATGGCTACTTGGGCTTCATAAATGTGCATTTTGTGAATATTACACTAAGTTTGCAGTTAAGGTGTTAAGTTAGGTGGCTGTGGTGGAATTGTGAACTTTGTTAAGAGTGCTTCTTCCCGTATATACAGGGATCTCTTATACAGGTACTGTGCATGGGGCCCCTATCAAGAAGTGAGATTATTATTTTTTAAACCATAAAAAGTCTTTGTACAGTAACTTTCCACCTAATGGCTCAAGTTACAATTCTTTGGATACAATTCTTTTAGATTATGTAGGTTGGTAAATGCAAACCAAAAGCCCTATTTTTCTTGTGTTTTAGAAAAGAGTCTTTCCTATACTCTGACATATATTAGATTTTCTTTGGAGAATACAGACAATAAGTTATTATTGCAAGTTTTATAATAATTATTTGTCCTATGATATAATCACTATCTTAAAATATCCATTGAGTTGTTACTTTCAGAACATTTGGTATATGCATCTGTGTATAATATCTATTTATTTGCCTTTTTAAAATCAAGGATATTAGCAATGATATTGAGCTACCTATCACCTATGAATATAGTGGGAGAAGGTCAATGAATTAGCTATATACTAGATTACAAATGAATTAAAGATAATTTAGGATGTTAATAGCAAAAAAAGATCAGCTTGAAGTTATCATCATTGGATGACAAGAAGTTACTTCTAGTGCAAAAAGCAAGCAGAAAGTAAAAAAGATAATTGAAATACTGAAGACAAAATGATCATTTAAAACTCTCTCGAGGTAGAAGATCGATATGTTCTTTTAGGGTTAGTAGAAATAAATCTCATCATTTAACTGACCTTTGGAAGAGATAAATATTTCTTTACTTTGTGTTAATTTATATAAGAACTATATTCCTTAAACACTTAAGTAAATGTCAAGATGGCAGCACACTGTCTTTAATTTTTCGTTGGAAGAAAATACCCAGTAAAAATGCCTCTCTTTTTAACATAAGGTTCTTCAAAGTTCAGCTTGATTGACTTGGTACAAACCTGAAGCAGGATTTTTTCTATATTTTAGTCCAAGATTATTTAATATGCATTGTAAGCGTGAAGATATACATAATGCCTGGTATGCCATAGAGAACATTCAATGACTATTCTGATTTCTCAATGTGATTTCATACTCTTCTATAAAATGACAGTGGTTTACTGAAAATTACTATTTTGTTAAAAATTTGGATAGTAAATGATAACTCTATCTTCTTCCTAGAATCTTTAACTATAAAATTATTGGAACAAATTAGAATTCTTTCCAAGGCGTTTGAATGCTACAACATTTCCTTTTCAAAGATGTGTAATAATGTGATGTTGCATATTGACATATAAATTGTGGGCTTTGTAATAATTAAAAATAACTATATTTCTTAGGTATTAAAGCATATAGTGTTGGCCTGGCCAGGTGGCTCAGGTGGCTGGAGAATCGTCACATGCACCGAAAGTTTGCGGGTTTGACCGCCAGCTGAGGCACATATGTGAGCCAATGGATCAATGTTTCTCTCTCTCTCTCTCTGAAAAATCAATAAACATATCTCCGGATGAGAATTAAAAAAAATAGTGTTTCTGCCCTAAGATATACTTTTAAGATGAAAAATCACTATAACAGAAGAATCTTCCTTCAGGATAAATATCTGTGTGACCCAGATGTATTGAATGCTGAAAGTGAGAAAGGAAAAATGACCCCCCACTTTGAAGGGTGTTATGGACTGAATTGTGTCCCCTCAGAAAAACCTCATCTATTGAAGCCTTAACCCCCAGTACCTCAGAATATGACTTCATTTGGCAAGAGGGTCATTAGAGATATAATCAGTTGAGTCATATCAGAGTAGGAAGCCTTATAAAAAAGGGAGATTTGGAGACGTACACACGGGAAGGATGTCAGGTGAAGACTGGAGTTATGCTGCTGCAAGTTAAGGAACTACCAGAAACTACAAGAGAGGCCTAGAATAGATCCTTCCCAAGCACTTTCAGAGGGAGAATGGCCCTACTGACCTTGATTTTGTACTTCTAGGTTCCAGAATTGTGAGAGAATAAATTTCTGTTGTTTCATCTGTGCAGTTTGTGACACTTTGCCATGGCAGGCCTAGGAACCAATACAGAGTCAATACTGTGGGTTTGGGGATTGCAAGAAATTATACATACTTTTAATTTTTTCCTCCAATATTTCACCTGTCTCTCTTTTATATGTTAGAAAAACCAACGTGAAAGTAGCTCTTGAGTCAAATATCATGTTGCTCTGTCTGGTGGGCTCTTCCTAAGTGGCTCAGTTTTAGCATTAGTTAGAACTGGCAAGTGCAGAGGATACTGGAATCAAGACCTGAGAATTCTACGCTTGACAGCTTTTCTGAGAACAGCGAGACTTCTCAGTGCACCCAGTTCTCGGGGAGTTCCCTACGGTTACAAACACAAGGCTCCTCTGCATTCTTCTGGGGGTAGCTTTCCGGGTTTGGAGGGGGAGAAATCCTTTCACAGATAAGGAGGATGAATCTGATCTGACAGCATGTGAATTTACTTAATTTCCTGCCTGGAATGTAACAAGCACAATTTTATTTGCTTGATTACTCAAAGTGATAGCTGAGTTCAGAAAATGATTGCATTGGTGTGATGTACAGAAAACTAATGCGTTTAAAAAGGGAAGTGTTGGAGGTACTGTTTTTCAGCTGATGGCTGAAAGAAAGATAGTACCTGATAGAGCTCACATGGTGCTCAGCACTTGCCTAGGTTGCTTCCTGTAATTTTCCCAAGTAGCCTATGAGATCTAGATCTTACTATCACTAGATAGATTAGGGAACAGACTTAATTTAGTTAAGCAACTTGCCCAAAGACACAGCTGCTAAGTGGCAGAGCTGAGGTTTGAAATCATAAACTTTGACCCCAGAGACTGTAGACTACACTGCCATATCAAGTGCCTCTCTCTTACGTTAATTACTCTTGTTGGAATTTTAAGCACTCTTTAAAAATCATAATTTCCTTCATCTGTGATTTTCTTCACTTAAAAGTATAATGAAAGTACTCTAGGCAACAGCGAGCTGAGGACACGATGGGGAAATGGAACTAATTTAACAAGATGGTATGTGATTATCATATTCTTTCCCCATTAAATTCTCTCCTGCAATCCAACAAACCTTTACTCTCTGATTCTGCACATCATTTTTTCATTCCTATTTGAACAACATGCCTTTGAATATGAATGTTGACTGAAGGAGATCAATGCAGAAAGGCTGCCCCTGATACAGAAGGGGAAAATTAGCTTTTGAGGCAAATCTTATGTTGCTCCCCCAGGGTGGGCCCTACCTAAGTGACTTAGTTTTAGTATCTGTGAGAACTGGAAAGTGCAGAGGGCACTGGAGAAAGGGTGACTCATACCTGTGGCATCCTACAATGCCCATTGGGTGAATACTGGTTAGTGCCTGGCAGATGATCGTTCCTGGTTGAGTAGGCTTAATTTCAGGAGAACGTACAAACAAACTGTTGTAAGAGGGAGCAAGTGACTCATTTACATGACTGAAAATGAAATCGGTGTACAATATCCCAAGTCTCTGGGACATTTTAATTGTCATTTCAATCCACCTGAAGGGGCTGCTTATATTTTTATATTACTTGACTTTCATTTGTCATATAAAGAATTTCCAGCCAGAACTTGGAAGATGTTACTTTGAAATAGATGCTTTTGTTTTAAAGGTTTCCTAACATGATGTGACTTGAGATGAGGTGTAAATATGAAAATATATGCATAGAAAAATGATTCATTGCTAATAGTGGCATGCTAATGTTCAGCACATTTGGTTGCGTACTATGTATCACAGTTTCTTATAGTATAATGCACAGTGATTTATTGGCTTAGGGTGAATGGTGTATGTTCTAAAGTTTAAGTTGGTTGTAAACATTGTCCTCCACTTAAAATGAATTATGGAAAAGAAACATCTATTTTACTAGAGTGAAAATTAACTCTACTTGAGAATCAGTTACAAGTGAAAGAATTACCAGCTGTGTTGGACGTTACTGGCCTTGCTATTGCCTCCGATTTGGTTTCACAGAGAAAGTCATCGATGGAGGGACTCAGGAGGGGTCTGCTTTCTTGCTGTTCATTCACCAGCTGAGAACAAATGAACACAGGTGTCAAAGGGCATGTTAAACTGCAGAATCAGACAAGTTAAAATGCAGCCTTGCAACAAAATGAGAATAGCAAGCCTACCAAAAAATAAATAAACCAATAAATAATGGGGTAGGGACAAGAAAGAAAAAAAAATACCAGGGATAGGGAATGAGCCTTTTAGCGCTGTCAATATTTTTGATGCAGCCAACTTCAATTTTTAAAGCTCAAGCCTTTGTTCCTTCTCCTAGAACAGTTTTAGAATTATTCTCAATTTCAATATGAAGAAAGTGATGGCTATTGAATCACTGTTCCTAAGGGCCAATCTCACTCTTCACTCGGACAATAAGCTCCTACCGAGACCTGGAACAGTGGCTTCAGACTTTGAGGTGACACATTCTGGTCAGGACTGGTCAGTCAGTGTTTTGTGGTAACAGCACACACACAGATCTGTGTGTGTTGGGGGGTGGTATTCTTTCTCCCCCTCTTAAAAAGCTCAAGTCACCTACTGGCACACACCCTTCCTTACATTTCCTTGGAATGCTTCTGTAGTGCATAACAAATATTATTTAAAAAAAGTACAAAATATTGTTGTATTAACTGTCCTGTCATATGAACTACATATCCAGTAGCTTTGTCTGTGAAAATCCATATATAAAACAGATGCCTGTGAATTCAGTTATATTTTCCCACTGGCTTATTCTCTAATTTCAGAAACCTTTCAGTTTGATTTTTCGAGGGTCTCTGTTTGTTTACTACCGTCTGTCTATTTACTACCAGTTCTTCTGCACCTCTTGAATCCAGACTTCCTTAAGTTCTGCTTCTGTGGTTAAGAGAAAAAATAGACTTATGATGCAAAAGTGGTTAATCCCTAAATTAACTTTCAATTTCAGGAGATTTTATATTAGCCTTTCTTAAAATAGGCATAACCATCTAGTTTTATACATATTATAAAAAAGGTGTGTCTGAAATATCTAGATTTTTAAAATACTTCTTTGCAAGGCTGTATTTTAAGAGACATAGAAAATAACAAATGAAGTGTTTTTGGAACATTACCAAATCAAAATATTTTATGCGACTCTACTCATTTTCACTCCATTATTTCTTTAATAGAGTGTCAGTGGTATTACAGTTTAGAGCTTATGGAAGATGGCAAGAGACCTAAAGTTGATGGTAAATGTAAGAAGAAAAAATGCAATGCTATTATTATTACTGAAGGAGGAATATGGAAACATTTAGTGATTATTTGGGACTGAAAACCAAGAGACACATCTGGTACTTATTCCTGTTCATCCTATGATTTAAACATGGAGAAATCTCAGATCTTCTCTAGACTTTAAGGTTTTGATGTAGAGTTAGTAATTTGACTTTCTTGCATATTCATATGTGGATATTATCAAGGAGTAAGCCCTGAGACTACCCATTTCCTTTTAATGTTCAAGTTACAGTGACAGACATTTCTTCAATTATTATAAGTTTAGTCTTACTATGTCTAAAGACTCACAGGTTTTTCGAGGAATCAAATTATCCAAGGTCTGTTTGGGTCTTAGCCTTTTTTTGGGAGGATGCTCCTTTAACCGATGAGTGAAACTCTGAGTGCCTTTAAATTTTGTTTTCTGAACTTGAACAGTCTTGGGAGTCATTCTTCTTATTTATATTAAAATATTTTTTAATGTTGAGAGACTATGAACCTTTTATGTTTCTGGGGTAACAAATATTTGAAGTAAATGCCATGGTCTATTTGAATTTAGGAATGATTTATAATATTGTCTGGCATAAAAGTCAATTTTATTACCTGGAAATGTAATTGAAAGCACTGATATAGAATACAATATACTAGAAAGCGAAGAAAGGGTTAAACATCAGTGATTCTGTGTGCTCTTCTGAATCCATAAAACTCCCTATATACTTTTTCTGAAAATGTGATTAGTTTTCTAGGACCTGTATTTCATTTACAGTTTGTTCATGTAAAGACTTTGTGTATGAAGGTGCTTCCAAAGGATACATACAGTAACATATATTTCTTGGTAGCACTTGCCCTTTTAACCATATATGCTCAGCGTAACGACCCACCTGATGTGGTATTACCAGAGTGGTGCGGTGGTCCTGACTTAGCCACAGGGCTAATCTCTAGGCTGTGTCATTCTCATTTCAAATGAGACTGGGTTCTCCTGTGCTATAAACATTCATGGAAGGTGAAGGTCATCATCAAACATGGCACCATGCTCTACTCAAACAAATTAGTGTAACAAGCTTGCGTGGACTCAGCAGTGTGTTCTGATTACTTGGTCTCTGGTTCTAGGTCTCATAGATCTATTGGCTAAAGAGCATAAGGTACAAAGAGTAAGTATAACAACTGCAACTTTAAAAGTTATATATATGTATGTGCAATGTCACAACTATCTTTTTGATAGACATTATTCCTCTGAAGAAGTCTGATGATAATGATAGATAACTAAAGATAATTTAGTCATTCTCTTAGTAATGATTTCAAGATCAATAATTAATTTAAAGATAAGTTATAGTCCACAAAATCCCCAAGTACTTTTTCTTTACTTTGCATACAATTAAATTCCTTTGTAGAACAGACATAAATTATCTATAGTTTTAGTAGCCCAGGGTGTTAGGTTTCCATACATACTTTTAGTTGTAAACATTGAAAAATGATAGTCTACATTTGATAAAAAGGATTCTAGAAAGTAAGACCTTTGTGCACATAAATATCTAAATGGAAAAAAAGGAAAAAGCACAATTAATTGAGAGGCTTGTCCTTTTAGGCAAGTCTGCTTTATTGAAGGTAATAGGACTTTTTTGGAGTCTCCCACCTCTTCCGCACTTCAGACGAATTTTGTGGAGAAAGCATCTCTAGCATTCTCAGATTTTCTCAACCAAAGAGGAAGTTCTTCAGAGAGACCCTAGGGAGCCCAGGACAAGGCTTAGCTCCTCCAGTCTTCTCCTAATCCTCTGTCTCATAAGGTCTGTGTCTCTTCCACACCTACTGTCTTGTTTCTGACCACATTTCATACCTGGACGATGGAGCTGTTGTCTCTGTCCAATTCCCTTGGCTCTCTTCCCTTAGCTGCTCCTGTGGCTCTCTGCCATAGATACAAATCAGAGGGCATAAACTACTTTCTGAGTCAGAATTTTTCAAGGTGCAGCACAATCTAGCTCTTGGGAAATGCTGGGGCTAGAGTCAGGGATAGTAGTCAGACTCGGAGGTAAAGAAGATAAAGGGCCAGATCTCAGATAGCATGGAAAGGTAATTTGGGAACTGAAACTTTTTTGGTTTTGATTGACATATGGAAGATAAAACAGGAGATACCATAAAGAAATCTTTTTCATAAACTCTGAGGTCAGAGGCTATGGCTTACTCATATTTATATTCTTCACAACTTCAAATAGAATATCTTTGTATAAGGAGGGCTCAAGAAATGGCTACCAAATGGGACATTGACTTTGCAGAAACCGAGGATATAAAAAGATCTATCTTAAACAGTCCAATTTTGAACTGTATCTTCAGTCAGATGAATTTAGGAATCATTATTTTAACCATACTAAGTCCAATTTTATTTTTATTTGTGTAGGCAAGAATAGCTTTTCACATGGCTTCCTGCTCTGCATTTTCAAACAAGTTCATGGTTTTCCTATGGTGATTTGAGAATAAGTAATTCTTTTAGGTCATAAAAAAATTGCAAACTAAGCAGAATCCCCCGAATAGTTCCCCTAAACTTTACTTCCAAGTTGTGTACTATATATTCTCTCATTATTCATTGATAGGATACTGCTTGTCTTTCTCTTAGAATTGCTTCCTTCAGTTTAAAAATACTTTATGAAGTTGCAATATTTCATCCTTTGGGTACAGAGTGCATTGATGTTATAAAAATAGTGAAAGGTGAATCAAAAGGTTTCTTTTTTTTTTTTTAATAACCGAGTTGGAGTAATGGCGATTTTAGTCTAATCAGACTACCATACTGAGTTAAAGTGATCCACTTTGTTAATTGCTAAGGTGTATGTCTCACTTTGTTTACATTTAAATTTTGTATTTCTTATTCCTCTTTGGTTCCCTTCTTAATGTTTAGATAAGTTCAAAGGCCTTTTTAATGGTGATACATCCTTATTTCTCTTCTAGGACCCCATTCTACTACACGTTGGGAACCTTCGGTGCCTGGCAGTGAGTGCCTTCTTACAGCATCTCCACGCTCCCATCCTTTACCCGGTTTTACCTGTTTCCCTCTCACTAGGAGGGACTTCTTTGTGAGTAGAGGCTTTATCCACTTAATTTTTGCAGCTCGGAGTAGCAGTTTAATAAATGTTGACTGATTTTATACAGTTTACTTGAATGGCGTATTGTAGAAAAGAATGATTGCATAGGCATCCTCAATTTTATACTGGGTTTGACCAACTCACAGAGAGGCAAGGGGGCCTCAGAAATGTTTACCAATTTCCTGACCAGTTTTAAACCCCACATCTAGGTCAATTTCCCCCCATTGTCGCATCATTTAAGTGTTTGGAAACCTGGATGTAGCTAAAGGAACATTTCCAAATGCAAGGCTTCTATCAAAAAGGCAGGAATGCAGAGTGGATGCCTAAGGAGAAAAATTGAACTAAAGGCACAGGCCAGCTCCATGACATCCTTGGAAGAAGGGCATAGACCCATGCCAGTGGGAGGCCAGTGACAGTTCAAGACATGACACTACTACCTCAGTCAGGGATTTTAAATCTGAGGTTCAAATCTGGAGATTTTGAGGGAAATCCCTTACATGGTCAATGGACATGAAAACAAAAGGAAACAGAAGATTGGTGAGGACTTGCATGGAGGGGCTCCCTGAGACTCAGAATTCAAACCACTATTGAACCTTTCACTTTCTTTGTAATCATAGGTTGTGAATGAAATATTCAGTCAGATGTCTTCAATTTACTTATGACTTAGACTGGGTTAGTTGATGTGGCTAATATTAGCCATCACAGGACCAAACCAGTTCTTATTTTATATCGGCACTGTGTTTTGTGATGAACAAAATGCAGACAATATCATCCAGATTTAATGAGTTATGGTCTGTTTTTAAACCATCTAAAAATGCATTTGCCTTAGTTCAACTTCAGTTTCTCTAATTTCAGTGTTAAAAATGAAATCATTATATGATCTAAGCTACAGGGGAATACTTAACCAAGGTGAAAGGAGAGTATTTTGCTTTTGAATACTGTCTGTTATTTAAACTCCAGCATATGCCTCTATAGCTGGTTTGTGACTAAAATCTAAGCTTATTTGTCTTTAACCAATATCTTCCTTAGGTGTTTCACTAAAAAAATATACAGCTAAATGGTTTGTGGTAACTTATATCATTGCAAATCAACTTCTAGCTAAAATACATTTTATACGATTAAACAAGGTCTGTAAAAGATAGTAATTCACGATTCCATAACTTTACACTTCAGATTGATGATCTCAAACTGTTGTTTTAGTTTAAAGTAAGTATTCTGTTTTTGTTTTTAAACATTTTAGTACTTAAAGAATAATTTTAACTTATAACATTGAAGCTAGTACATTAAAAACAGCTGAAAATATCTGATATTTGTAATATTGATTAAAAATTTTGTAATAATATACTATGTCTTTTATCTCATTTAAATAATAGAAAAAATTTAGATTGTTTTATTTCTATGTAAATAAAACACAAATATGCTTTTAATAGGTATATCTTGATGCATTTTGAAATGCCTTTATTACTTGTGAAACTGTTGATTCAAAGCATGTGTCACCTGTTATGTAGGTTTCATTTGTAATATTGTAATTAAACTATTTGTTTATGGCTTTATTAGTGTTACCCAAATTTAGAAATCCGTGCAATGCCCATCAAAATTATGACCATATCAAAACTAAGGTAACTGACTAAATCCATTGCAAAGACAAGACAACTAAATCATTATCACAAGTCCCTTAAGTGTTCAGGCTTGGTAGCTTTGTCGGGCTAACTCTGACACTGGAGAGAATTAATTTCTCATGAACTAATAGTACTAATGGTTCTGCCCCACCCCACTTTTTATACAGTGTGTGGGTCTCAGGGGATCTTCTTGTAAAGGACTACCATGTGATAACTTTTAACTCTTTGACTTGATCTAGATCTCAACTGACTACAAATATTTTCCTGACATGGTAGTTGCATTTATACGTGTGAATTTATTTGTGGGAAAATGAACAGGTATTATTCTTCACAACGTGGGAAGTACTAACACTAGGGCAGGCAGGAGAACATACTTAAAGCAATTGTTTCAAGTTAGTAATAGAAGGATATATTTAGTAGCCTTGAGAATACTTTTCCAATCAAGGACATTCCTTTTTTTATTTTTATTAGACACAAACAATTAAATCAATATTAAGGTGTAAGGGATAGGGGCAGATAGAAAAACGAAGGCTGAGTTTGCCTCCCCAAAGCTTCCAAAACAATAGGGATGTGCAACACACAGTGGTAAGACACGGTGCTCTGCAGCAAACAGTCAATGGGATGCACCTTGTTAAAAAAAAGTGCCTGGAGATGTGGTTAAAATGGAAATTTCTTAAGGTCCCTTACGAGAGAAAAATATTTGCTAAAGTCATCTCATTTTCAAAAAGAATACATTTTTCTACAATATAATGAATCTCTGGTACATAGTTTCCCCCTCTGTCCTCACACTGGACTTATTTACCCCATCACAGTCTAGAGCAGTGCTGTTCCATAGAAATACAAAGAGAGCCTGGGAATTTTAAACTTCCTAATAGCCATTTTTTTAAAAAGTGAAAAGAAACAGGTGAAAATAATTTTAACAATACACTTTATTTAGACCAGTATAGCCAAATTATTATCATTTCAAGATGTAATCAATATAAAATTATTAATGTGCTAGTTTATATTATTATTATTTTAAATCTTTTTTAAGGTTTTATTTTAATTATTTTTAGAGAGGAGAAGGGAGGGAGAAAGAGAGGGAGAGAAACGTCAGTTTGTGGTTGCCTCTCACGTGACCCCCACTGGGGACCTGGCCTGCCACCCAATCATGTGCTCTGACTGGGAATTGAACTGGCGACCCTTTGGTTTGCAGCCCACACTCAATCCACTGAGCTACACCAGCCAGGGCTGTATTATTTTTCTTTGGACTGAAGCTTGAAAATCTGGTGTGTATTTTATACTTACAGTACACCTCAGTTTGGGGTGGTTACAAAGTACTCAAGAGCCACGGTGGCTAGTGTCTACTGCATTGGACAGCACAGGTCTTATAGAAACTTTTTCTTCAAAGACTTGCTGATTCCCCTATTTTGTCTTTCCTTCAATCTTTTCATCAATGCACACTTGTTTCCATACTGTTTGACTTACAGTATTAGTCCAGCATGAACTTGAGCTTCTTTGAAGTGCTTGACGTATTGTTTGTTACTACAGACACAAAAGAACCATTCTCAGGGGCTCAGCCATCTCTGAGTTCAGGTCGCCTGGCCAAGTCTTCTGTTTTGTTCAATTTATTCATGTGTTATAAATGACTCCACTGGAATAAGTTTGGCTCTCAAAGTGACTGTAGTAATCACACAATACAAAAAAAATGCTTCAGTGTATTCAGCACTTATAATCTGTTGAATAAGGAGTTATAAAACAAGTTAGGAACTCTGTTTCAAGGACTTAATCTGTATTTTATCCATTGTGATCGTCCCAGGAGAGACAGCAATTAGCTTCAGACATATCTGAAACCTGTCAATGAGCAGCTGGCATCGACATACTAGTGATGAAGATGAGCCAATGTATTCAGCAGTATGTGGCACTATGTCATAGGGGGCTTTACAGAAGACATGGGACAGACATGTTTCAAGATACTCATACATTCACAGGATCACGAGTAAGAATGTGGTATGGTACACGGACGGGATGCTGTGGTTGCCATGAGGAGTACTCACTTTTTCAGATCATTCTGCTGCTTTTTGGCTTGTGCACGCCACTGGTGCATAGCAGGGAGGAAGCCACTTGTGTACAGTGGAAAAAGTATATCAACTAATAAAACTGCATTTGACTGGAAATAATTGTATCACAGCTGTCACTGAATTAACTCCATAAAATTATCAATACAACAGGTGCATTACATGTTATGAATCAGAATTTTGTTTGCTGATTCATAAACTAGCCAGTATGCAACAAGAATATGATGCATCAAAGAAAGCATTATATAATCTTCATGCAATAACTAATACTTCAAAAACAGTTAATGCAACATTAGACAGGGATTAAATAAGGAACTTGGCACACACAAATGTTCTGAATGTGAAAAAATGATAATAATCACAATTTTTTCTAAATTAAAAATAAAAAATATTATTTTGCATTAAATTTTAAATTTCAGCTTAGGTTTGATCATCATTTTGGACATTTGAAAAGGATTACTGGGAAGTACATACCAATGCACAGTTTTGGGGAAAAAGAATTTTGGGGACTAGAGCCTGTCCTGGATTGTTATGCCCTAAAGTTTTCTGTTGTAGCACAGCTACGCCAACTGCAAATCTGGGCAGGTCTTATCCACTGATGTGTGTGGCTCTGTCCTCAGCCAAGAACTCAAAGTGGTTCTGACTTCCCTTAGCATTTCTCTGAGAAACTACAGACTAGATCTTTTGAGATTCTACAAAGGGCAGGAGATCAATGTAAAACTGCATGTGTTTTACTGTGAAGGTTGTGTAAAGAATGAAGACCTTGGTAAAAATCAAGCAAATTTCTTTCCAGCAACTACTGTGTCATTGGGAAGCATCCCTTCTTCATGGACAAAAACTCACAGCATAAAACTTATCCTGAAGTCCTGGGAATCATTAATAATTTTTTTAAATATTCAAGTTTGATGTTTTATGTTGTTATAATTTCCATTACTTACAACATAGTGTTTGGAATAAAATTAAACCACACATGTTGGCAGCAGCTGGGGATGTAATCTGATGATATTCTAAAAATAGGTCGCCATAATTTAGCTTTTGATATAAATACTTTTCATAAGGACTGTAAATGGACATTTTTTTTCTAATTCTAGACATGTTCATATAATTGGAACTGAATCACTGCATTTACTACTGCATTATGGAAAAAAGAAATGTTTAAGATAACTAATCTAAGTTATAAGATAAATGCAAGTAAAAATATTTTTCATTTAAGAATTTAAAACTGATAGTTCCACAGAGTGGTGATGAATATATTATACATATTTATGTGGATTTTACAGGGTGTTTCAAAAGTCCCTGAGGACATACAGGATTCACAGTCTCAGCATGTCTTTGCATATAAATACAAACTGTTTTCTATACTTATTATAATAAATGCTGAAAATGGCCCTCATGTGCTGATAATAGAGATATTTTTGTTGTCAAGGTCACTAAGCATCAGAGGGGTCACAGATGCCATTTTCTGCAGGGGGACTCAGGGACTTCTGGCTCATTCCTGTAAATTAGTCATCCACATAAATACGTATAGACACATATGCATTATGCATAGTCACAACATAAATATATTTAACATTTAAGAAAATTTAGATATTCTACTGGTAAACTGACATATGTATACAATATAACTTGTATTTATTCACAGGAATTTGATTTTTTTGGTTGTTTTCAAATGTATGATTAGCTTCATATTTATTTCCCAAAGTTGTTAATAAGACTCCTTTAAAAAGAAGCAACATGTTTTACTTGCACATACATTTTTTAAACTAAAGTTGAGTAGTGAAAATTAATATTCACAAATAAATAAACAATGGAATTTTCTTTTTTTAGCAATTTTGGTTTTCATTTTATATTGTATAATTTTTTCATTGAAACTGTGCTTTTTAAAAAATTGATTCAAGTTAATGTTTTTTTTCTAGTTAAAAATCACAATGTCTGATATATTAACATATGTCAGCTTCCTACAGCAACCCTATGGGTCTGCCCACCTGTGATGTCATAGTAAGGAGGGGCTTTTCTTCAGCAGACTCCTCCCTCGGTATCTCCTTCATCACCATGGCAACAGCCTTATCTGCCGCCCTAGAGCCTTTTCCCTATAACAGTGAAATCAACAATGACTTGTGTCAGGAGAAATCTTTAACTTCTTATTTATTACCAGATATTCTAATGTTTAAAGAGCAATCCAACATAAATGAAGAGGCAGGCTGCTGCAAGTGAATCTTGAGGCTTTTGGCTGAAGAGAAAAAACACAAAATCTGAAAAAAGATTGTTTGTGAATTTTTAGTTAGCTCCTTTTTCACCTTTACAGCTGATATTATATTTAATTTTAACATAGTATTTTATATGTATATTTTAAGGCAATTTACATGACACGAACATCATTTTTATAGTATAAATTTTAAAACATTATGGATTGCCTATTATGTTCATTTATAGATTGTCCCTGTACAATTCCTAAAAGCTCTGGAGAACAGTGAGGAGTCCTGGATGGAGATCAGAATCGGGGTCTGCCTCCCACTGAGAGCTGGTGAGTGGTCTCTGGACTCTGTCATTTTGAGTGGATTGGGCATAAAAAGAGTAAAAGTGTCATAAAAACCTCTCAAAATTCTTCAGTGGCCTAATATCACAGGAATTCACCCAGCTTATTTTGTGGAGCTAGTATGAAAAAAAATTGTAATTCTGGTTTTGAGACCAAAGAATTTTGATAGAATTTTAGAATGTCTCTTCTTTGGAGACTCTTGTAAATCCAGATGTAAATAAAAATGATTAATAATAAGGCACTGATAGGTTCAGGTATAAATATAGATATAGGCATATATCTCTCCCTGTATTTTTTGTCTCATTACAGGCAGTCATAGACTTTACAGGGGGAGGCTGGCTTTTTGTCTTTTTGGTTTACTAGATTATTGAATTTTTGATACTAGATATAGTGTAATGGAAAAAATAAAATATCACTTTTTTAATTTAATTAGAGACATCTCATACAATGTAAAAATGAAACAATCGTTAAGCACTTTAAAAAGAAAAAACTTCCATTTTCTTAGGTCTCTGGGCAGAGCCTCCCTGGAGAAAATAATTTTATACTAACAGCATACGTGAATATCTGTGTTGTAAATCTACCTAAAATACAAGTGTAGTACACAGAGATATTATAGGCAAAAAACCAAAAATGGACATATGGGTTTGTTGTCTGAAAGGGAATTAAGAGCTAGGGTCAATATTAACTCCAGAGGTTAATAAATCTTGATACTTGCTATGCAATGCAAAAGGACAGAATTATGTTATCATCCTGGTCTCACACAGGGCTTTAAGGATTTAGAAGCTAGGTTTATTCTGGGAAGAAAAGCATTGTCCATTTTCTCAGGCATTCCTTTCTAAACTATAACAAGTGGCAGCTTTTATTTATGAAGACAAAAAGAAAAACTTCATAGTTACTAGATTTTAAAATGTGTGAATCTCTTTACAATGCTCAAAGTTTATTTCTTTGCTTTTTTATTCAAGAACTAGCATTACTGAATGATAAAGTGTTATTTTCATGATGGAGTATCAGCTACAAGAGATTTTATTAATCAGCTATGATGGTAGTTACTATCACATATGTTCTGAAAAGTTTCTAGGGCCAGAATGCTTAGAATAACTGACTTGTGGAAGAATAAAGGGAAATACTGATTGACTACATAAAAAATTGGGGTACATAATGATCCCAGGTTCATTCTTTAATGATACAATGTGCACTTCCTAAAATAGAGATGCATACAATTCTGAATTCTGGGAAAAGATTTGTTATGGTACTATTAAACTATTTTACATTTTTTCAAAATATAAAAATTATTTCAGTGAAACATTACATGCTATAAGCTTTATAGCTACACTCATTTACAGATTATGTTTAACAAATATTTTTGCAGCTTATTTTTTTTCAAAAAAGGAAAATCATTTGTAAAGAATTCTTTCCATGCTCCAAGAAGTTCTAATAAGATAGCAATAAACAGGGTGGCATGCTTATATTTAAATCCCTAACATACTTAAAAGAACAAACCTAATGTTATAAGGTGTCATTTTTAAAAAAATAATTCAGACTCTCATCTTGAGCTAAGAAAAAATGTCAATTGATGAGCATCTCAAAAAATTTCAGGTCAATATTTCAATACTCTATTTATTTGAAATGCTACCAATCCATAAACTACATATAGATATTTTCACATGTGCAACTATAATAGCTAGAATTAGCAACGGACATGCCATTTCACTAAAACAAACAAAAATAAAACAAAACAAAAATTAGTCCTTTCATGCTGAACTCTAGAACAAAGCAGTGGTCAGCTAGAAAGGATGTATAATTAACACATGCGGTGCTTTTTATTTCTTGCAGAAAAACCCACCAAAGCCAGAGTCAGGTCACTTTTTTGAAGACAGTGCCACTTTTTCTTCAAGGTTACACCTACTACCTGAAAAGAGTCATGATACCCATGTTAGTGCCTGCTTGCAGTTCTTGCAGTTTTTTTTCTTTATAGCCTTTAGCTTTTGAGTTATCACCCCAACAGCCTCACTGCTTTCCAAGGGTGGTGCAGTCCAAGAACAGAACCGGAAGTTCTGCCACAGCGACATCGCAGTGGCTGCAGACACAGGGTCTGACACTGCTGCCAACTCAAGCGAACGTACTCATATCAAAGCAAGATTTCCCCTAGATCATATTGCCATCTCCACCTGGTAGCTTAAAATTAAGCTGTGTTATTTCTGACGTGTCCATTTATCTTGTGGGATAACATTTCTAAAATTCAGAACTCCACTGATAACTGATTTGGCAATTCATGAAACTACACAACTCTGCTTATCAGCGGCTCTGCGAGGTGGACAGTAACACAACTGCACAGGTTCTTTCCTTCTTTGAAGTCAGTGGCTTAAAACATTGTGAGCACTGTATGTGCACAATTAGCTGGACTTCAAGCTCAATTTCTAAATATATCCACACCAGAGGGTAAATATTAACTTATTATTTGAAATATGATGAAGATGGCAGAAATGGAATATTCACTGAATATACACTCAAGCATGTAAGTACATTTAGATCACATTAAGCCTGTATGCTTTTACGTGATTCTTGGCAACAACAGGAAAGAATAGCGGGGCTTTAAGTTGATTACCACATCATGACACCCTTAGCAATTATTTCAGCCTATTTCTTTTAAAATAATACTTCAAAACCATATGTTCCCACTTTCTTGTTGAGTTTCTTGAGATATTTTAAATATTGTTTTCTTGGTAATTTGCTGTAGAAAATTCTTTGACACTTCTCTTTATCACAGAGTTCCCTCAGCAATAAAAATATATAAAATTATAGCTTCTCTAACAAATAATATTTCTTGAGAATAATTTGTCATTAACTTCTATTACAAGAGCAGGCATAAATGAATGAAACACAGAAAGCATAGCAAGTAATACTAAAATTATTAAGAAAACCCAATTTTGGCTCCCCCCTTTTTTTAAAATATAGAATATAAGAAACAGAGTAAAAAGTATTAGAAGTCACAGGATCTTCCCAGGCTGGACGCCAGGCTGTGAAGCTACCAGATGTCTTGAGATGAGGGGTGTTGGCTCCAGGCCTGTCTCACAAGGGAGGGAACTCAAGTATCTGGAGGAGCTACTATGCGCTGGGCACCCTGCTAGGTGTTTTATGTATTTTTACTCCTTTAATTGCATGAAACCTCTGTGGGGTAGAAATGAACTACGCTAGGTGGTTTGGGACATGGAGGCTAAGAGACACAGTGACTTGGTCAAGGCCTCCAAGCTAGAATGGGGCTGAGCCAGGATGGGAACCCAGGGCCTGAGCCCTGTGCTTCCTTGTCTCCCACATTGTCGTCCCTTCACCCGGCTTCGGCTTCGGGAGGCTGGAGGGCTCTCCCAGGCGGCCCTCGCTGCCTGCCGTTGTTGACGGCCATGCCTGCAGGTGTTTAAGAAACCATCCAAATTTTGGGCAGCAACCACTTCTCAGTATAATGATAGAGTCTGAATCAAGCAAATATTTTTGAAAAATATTTTCTTCAACCCACAATGGTCAGTAAGAATCAGCTACACATAACTTCATTCATAACCACAATTCTAACAAAATGTTTATCTCTTCTACCTCCATGGAAAATGAACCTCAGCATGTCATGCACCACACTGCTTTTTATTCCGTAAATCTTATTAGGTTTATAAGCTTTAGTATACCTATAATTCTAATTAAAATGCTAACTCAATGCTGTTAAATGCCATCTTTACTAGGATTTTCCTGAGATCTATTTTGGGTGCATGCAATGTATTTCCATGGTTCCACAGTCCATTTATAAGCAATTTTCTAGTTGCAGACTCTGTTACTACTATGTAAAGTTTTATGCTTTAAAAATTATTTTTAATCTATCAATCAGATTTCTTTTTATCGGAAATATTAAATAGAAGCTATGGAAATATTCTAAATTAGGGGAAAATTAAAGGACTACAGTAGTAGTCATCTCTAGCAACCCCACATTATCTACTGTCTGAACTTAAAAACCCTTTTATTCTGATTACAAAAATTAATATATGAATTGTCAAAAATTGAGAAAGAACAAATAAGAAAATAAAAACAACAAGCCTGATATTTTCATGCATGTTCCCCCAAGTTTTGTCTTTACAGCATTGAAGGTGAAACAGTGTTTTAGGATGAATGTTTTAAAGCTGTTCAAACTACCATCAAGTTTATAATTGTGAATGTATTCAATATATTTCTTTATATATACTGACATGTAAACAAATACCTGCCATCTATAAGATTTTGGCAACTCTGTTAGAAATGAAATGATATTCAGTTTTGTATATGCTAAAAAATTCTGTATCCCATAGGTTCTGGACCCTGGAATTAAATGTACCTGCAAGAAACTGGCTACAAAAAGGTTAATTTCTGATGGCCCTTCTCTGCTGTCACTCATATGCAGAGCCAGGATTACATTCCTTTACTCAGGAAGGCAAATGTCAGGGTGTTATGCTCTCTTCAAACTTCCGACTTGGGAAAATGTCAGAGCAAAGTTTCCCAGTGTGCTCTGTGTGCTGGTCACACCTGTCTACCCACACTCCCTCCCTCCACAGTTCAGTGTGTTCCTGTACATTTTTCTTCCAACACAGAGGACAGTTGCCCTGCTGGTTCTGTCACAGTTACTTTAACTTATTTTCCCCCAACAGAATGTTTCATAATAAATACATGCATTACAAAATTGTATTATATTAATAAAATAAAATATTTTATTATTTATTAAGAAAATAAATGGATTTATTTTTTATTTTACATGTATTTTATTGAGTATGCCATTACAGTCCCATATTTTTTCCCCTTTATTCCCCTCTGCCCTGTACCTGCCCCACCATCATTCTCCCACCTTAGTTCATGTCCATGGGTTGTACATACAGGTTCTTTGGCTTCTCCATTTCCCATATTATTTTTAACCTCCTCCTGTCTATTTTGTACCTGCCATTTATGCTTCTTTTTAAAAATTGTATTTATCTTTATTTTTAAAAATTTTATTTTAATTGTTGTTTAAGTACAATTTTCTATCTTTTACTCCCATGCCAGCCCACTCACCCAGCCCTCCCCACCTACCTCCAATTTCCACCCCCCCAAGTTTTTGTCCTTATGTCCTTTATACTTGTTCCTGTAAACCCTTCCCCTTTATCCCTGTACCTTTACTCCTATTCTTGCCCCTCCCCATGAATGTTTTGTAAATTTAAAAAGGGACACAAATAGAACTAAATCTGGGTATACTGGTCAATTCTTATTTCCAAACATCCCAAAGGAAGCACAGATCTAGATGTAAACAATTGGGAAGTATGGACAGAGTTCAGTCTTTTCTTAACTGGAGATTCATATGTGGAATTCACAAATCATAATAAATTCACCATCAGTTCAGTGATCTGTTTTTAGCTGGAAATAATGTGATTTCTGATTCCTTGATATGGGTAGTAAAGTTACAGTGAAGTAATTGGTGCCTCTCTATTTAAAATAATGGCACGGGGCATTTAAAAACACAGGACTGACAACTGACCCTCCCCATACTTCTCCCTCAGTATCTTTGTTCCACCCCCAGCATTATTTGTTTTTTTTGTGCAACCTTCCCTAAGCCATCTCCTTTTCTGGGAAGTCTTCTGAGGTGAATAAGGAATGACTCTACTGACATTCTACTGTGTAACTCCTGTACCTTCGGTTTGTGTTACGTGCTGACTGCATTTTTTGTGACACCCTTCCTGACCGTGTATGTGGTGGTGAGAGAGAGTCATGAGTCACGATCTCTATGGTCTCTAACCTTCATCCTCCTCCAGTGAAAGTCGCTGGGCTCCAAGCCCACCACTGATGTGTTTACTTTACTCAACCTGAATGATTGGTGCTGGGGGACATTTGTGACTTTCGTGGGCCCCTTCCTCCATAAAAAATGTTAAAAATTGTATTTTATGACTAAGTTAGTATAAAGACAAATATTCCTGACTAGATTTATTGTTACATATTCACTATTATACTAGTACTTTTATGGGTTCTGATTTTAAGAGACTAAAATAATATTTCTTTGGGCCCTTAAAAGTGTCTTGGGCCCTGTGAACTGTGTCCACTATGCCTAGTGCCTTAGTGGACTGTGGGCTGGCAACTTCTCAGGAGTCAGTGCTGCTCCCCTGCGGCTGCTCTGCTGTCACTAGAGCTGATCCATCGTCACCTCTTGGTGGTTTATTTCTGCAACAACTGCTTCAACTCCCCTCCCCATCCCCCACTTCCACCATGGTTGTTTCTGCCCCAATGGACCCCTTTGCTGAGACTCTCACTATTTTTGTTAGGATCCATGTATCCTTTAACAATGCTGCAGCCCCCTGACCCACCCCCCATACACGGTTTCACTTTCCACAATCTCTGTTACCTGAGGTCAACAGCAGTCTGAAAATATTAAATGAAAAATTCCAGAAATAAGCATTTCATAAGTTTTAGCTTCCATATGCTGCTGACCAAAGCTCCTGCGGTCTTGGTCTGCCCTGCCTGGGGTGTGAGTCATCCCTTTGTACAGCGTAGTGCACCGCGCTGAGTGCACTGTCCCCTTATTGGTCACTTAGCAGCTGTCTCAGTGATCAGGTTATCACAGTGCTTGTGTTCAAGTGACCCTCGTTTTTCTTAATAGATGCCTCCAAAGTGTGAGGGTAATGATGCTGGCAATTTGGATATGCCCAAGAGAAGCGGTAAAGTGCTTCCTTTAAGTGAAAAAGTATGTATGTATAGGAGACTTCATAGTATATTTAGGGTTTGGTACTATCCAAGGTTCCAGGTATCCGCTGGAGGTCTTGGAATGTATCCCCTGCAGATGCGGGGGATCTACTATATTCATAAATCTTATGGATGCTCAATTAGCAGCTTCCATCTTGTAGTTCTTAACGCAGTCTCAGAAAACTTGGACCGTTTAGGCCCCGGGACAGTGAACACTGGCATGTGAAGTCAATGTGACTCTTAAAGAGTAGCCTTTCCACTGGACAATGGGCCCTGGCACTTCGTCTTCTCCTGTCTCAGGGCGTGTTCCTGACTATCCAGGAGCACTTCTGAGGAAGCTGAGTCAAACTGTGTCTCTACATTGACTAAAAAAAGTCAGCGCTTAGTGATCAGAGTCTCCAATTGGTTCCAAAGCACTCCTTGCCATTTTTCCCAATAATGCAATGGGCCATATGAGGAACAAAACTGCTCAGTACCCTAAATTCCTGAGTTATCCATGCAGACTAAGCTTCCCCCGGGGACCTTGTTATAGTCCTCTATTTTTGTAAAATGTTCTTTCACCATTTCATCAATGAAAGCACCTCGTGCAAGCAAAGATTGTACTTATTTCTTTTGAATTATTTTCAATTATTTGGTGTAGTTCTCTGTGGACACATAATAGACACTCAAGTTTACTTGTGTATCCAGTACAAGTACTGGATGGTTCTCCCACGTTATTTAAAACACCGAAATCACATAATATGGCCAACTTAGACAGAAGGTTATTCTGACTTAGATATGACTTAATTAGATTTTAAATGAAGTTTCAAGCATCTAAATAAAAATTTATTAAAATTAAACAAAGTGTTGCCAAGTAAAGGTGCTAAATATTTGCTGTGAAGGAAAAATAAAACTTCTTTTTAATTAATAAGATCAATTTGTTTACAATCCATCCTGTGTTCATTCTTTTGAGAAGTGTAAACATCCCCCCTCCCTTTACCACCCCCCCCCCCCCCCATCCCTGAGGCTTGTTTACTCTGCCCGACAAGCTTCCTGGACCAGTGGTCACAGCAACAGCACTCAGTTCCCGCTCACCTGTCACCAGTTCTGAATTAGTAAAGTTTTACTCTCAGGATCCCTGTTACTAATGTGGCTCAAAATTACTTGGAACCCATTTTATGTTAATATTGAGCTTCTCTGTTACACACCTGCAAGCAACTTTTGCTACCTGGTGGTCTGGCTTAAAAAATTGTTTTATTTTCATCTTGTTTAGCCTTATATTGAGGATGACACTTACAATACGTATTTGAGAATTAAGAAGTAAATGTGGATATTAAAATAATAAAGCCAAAATTTCTTTTTTTTTTAAAGATTTTATTTATTTATTTTTTTTTAGGGAGGGAAGGGAGGGAGGGGGAGAGAGAGAGAGAGAAACATCAATGTGCGGTTGCTGGGGGTTATGGCCTGCAACCAAAGAATGTACCCTGGCTGGGAATCGAACCTGGGACACTTTGGTTCCCAGCCCGTGCTCAATCCACTGAGCTACGCCAGCCAGGGCTCAAAATTTCTTATTTATATTTTGAGAGGGCTCTGTATAAAATATGTAGCCAAAAATGTGATCTTAATTACTAATTAATACTAATTAATTAACAACCCTTAATACTAATTAAGGGGTTAGTATTGTTATTTTCAATTTGTTCTTCTAAATATTTCAGATGATTTACAAAACTGACACACTTTGGGGATTACTATAAGAAAAGGAAAATGCCTAGAAACACACAGTCCTAAAGATTTTTTGTTATTTTTTTCTTTTAGAAAAATGTCCCTCCAATACAAGTACTCTAGACTGCTCATATCTTACTTGCAGAAATGGATGGATATCCCAAAGCTCAAGATAAAGCACAGTGTTATGGAATCATTCATCACCAGCACGGTTAGTTGCTTAAATTATGCTTAACTGATGGTGTTTCAGGCAGGGGAGGTGAAGCATGGCTTTTTTTCTGGGAGGAAGCAAGAGAAGAGGCCTTGAGGTCTCGTTTCTAACTACAGCCAAGCAGCCAGGCTGGTGCTGGAATGTTGAGGGTTCGTGGTAGGAAACGTGGGCAGATTCATGGACAAACATTTGATTTTTAAAATCATTCTCATGTTTGCCGTATTTTCTACCATTGGGATTATTTGCAGAATATAACCAATGAGAATCCTTGTCGGTAAATATGTGGTCAAGACCATGAAAAAGTTTGCTGGGATTGACATGAGTACCTGTGAAACTCTTCTACTTGCCAGTGGTTGTGCGTATTCCTCACCAGCTTGACCCTACTAAATAAAATATACTTACCAAGCCAAAAAACAAGTCACAGAAAAGAATTTCACCCCCCTGCCAAATTGAAGGCGTTTAAATGTTGATCTTTATTATCTTAGAGCAAAGAGATCAAATCTCTCCTTTTTTTAAACAGATGGGAAGACCGTGTGTTAAATATGCTATTACCAAATTTTTGAGTTGGAGACAGCAAATTTACCCAGATGTCATAAGGTAGAGTTACACTGTATCCATTTTCATTCTAGAGGAGGACTATTAACTAGTGAACTGGAATTCATCCTCCTTATGAATGTTTCAGGCAAATTCTGTTACTAATTTATGAATAAGAGTTGTATCTTGGAGCCTCACTATTCAATAGTGTTTTTTTGTGGCTTTCCTCATTTTTCTGGTAGATGTAAATGTTTTTACCAGTTTCTTCCTCAGTCATCAAATGCCCTGGTTTTGTTGATGAACTTAGAAAAAGTAAATTCTAGAAACTAGGTTAAATTCACAAGCTACTAGATCTCAAGAAGATCTGCAACTGAAGTACCCCATCTGTCTGAGTTCCCTCAAACAGCTCCAGGAAAGAAGCCTAAGGCTTTGGGATTTCCTATTCTAAAATTCTGGGTCAGACTCTGGCATCACTGCTCATTTTGCCAGTCCTTGGAGATCATCGGCAGTGTGTGATTTGGCTCCTCCCTAATGTTTTGCGTTTCCTTGAAAGGGAATGAACAGTTTCTCTCTCACCTTGTAGAGAGGAGTTAGGGAAAGAACAGAGAGACCTTGGAGCTGTGAGCCCCAGTCAGTGGGTGACCAGGTGTGGTCAAGGTGATTACCACCTAATGGGACCAGTGCAGCCTCCACACGACAGCCAGTGGAGGAGAAAGCGGGATGGCTGGCCATGTGGCATGTTGGCACTAATACTAGGACAGGGGTCAGAAGGTGGGATTTTCAATTCCAGACCTGCCTTTTATAAATTATTCTCTCTAAGCCTCCATTTTATGCTGGATAAAAACATTATCTACCTACTTCATAAATCTGTGAGAACTAAATAAGGCTATCTATGAAAGCATTTCCACAATGCCTGGCACATTGTAGGTACATTTCATTGGCCATGAACTCTACCGCTGAGCTCATGGACCCTATAGCATAACCATCCTTATCAGATAGGTGGCAAAAGATGCAAAATTATGTTTGTGAGGTTCATCCATGGCTTAAGTAGCAATAGTTCCTCCATTCTCACCACTATATAGCATTCCATCATCTGAATGTACCATGAATTATCCATTCAATTTTTGATGGATATTTGAGTTGTTTCCAGTTTCCAGTGTATAGAAAACACTGCCATAGACTTGAGTTTAGAAGCCACAGGGAACATACGAGGGGTGAACAACTGAAAAACAGATGTGAAAAGAGTAGACCTGAGTAACAGCAACAGAGGCCAAGAAGAGTCACAGTATGGCTAAGAGGCCCCATTCATAAACATATTAAGAGGAAGTCTGAGTCTCTGCAGCCAAAAAGCAAAGGCCAGGGTTGGAATGGCCTAAATTAAAAGGGACTAATAAGGCATGCAAACTAAGGATCAGCTGCAAGACTGAGATGCTGAATAGAGCTACCGGTAGAGAATGAGAAACCGGGTTCTAGTGAGTTGGGATTAATAACTGAGTGCATGTCCCCAAATTCATATGTGGAAGGCCTGACCACCAGTACCTCGTATGTGACTGTGTTTGGAGGTAGGGTCGTTACTAAAGAGGCAATTAAGTTAAAATGAGGTTTTTAAGGTGGGCCCTAAGCCAATGTGCTTGGTTGTATGAGAGAAAATTAGGACACAGTCGAAAAACCATGTGAAGGTAAAGGGACAAGACAGCTGTCCACAGCCAGGGAGAGAGGTTTCGGAGAAGCCAACCCTGCCAACACCTTGATCTCAACCGTCCAGCCTCCAGAACTGGGAGGAAATACATTTTTATCATTTCAGCCACCCGGTCTGTGGGACTTGGTTATGGAAGCCCTAGGAAACCAATAAAAGAACTAAATAACTACCTATGAAAGATCTCAAAATGGCTACTTTTGTACCTCAGTAAACTGTTTAGAAAAATCCAAAGACAATTCAGTAACAGAGTTATTTTAAGACTTTTTAGCTTATTCCTTTTATTATTTCTAATCTGATCAAAAGGACTTTATAGATATTGAAAACTAGAAATTCTGATCCCAGGAGGCTACAATTGGCTTCTGTGGCCATGTTTGGGAAGGGACTGTAACCTGTTTGTTAGAGAGAGTTGCCCAAAAGAAGTCCAAATGTAGATTGTGCCTGGAGTGGTCAGCTGGTGCCAACAGGAGCTGAGCCTTCCCAAAATGAATTGAAGTTTTAGCAACATGACCTCAAATTATAGATCGGAACTTCTTGAAGAGAATTTTCTTGTGAAAAAATAAATTTATTTGATTTTGAAATTTGAACGCTCTAAGGATGTTATTTATTCTCAGCTAAAAGTTTATTAAATTATATATATTTTACAGACTTCATTTAATTAATATATACATCAGTTAAAATACATAATTGGTATGTACGTAAAAAAATGAAACAATGGGAAAAACAGAACAATTGGAAAGTAATCATGTAACACAGGTAGTTTTATTTTCAAGAGTTCTTGCTAATATCTCTGCAATTTCTGGGGGACAGAGTTACATCCGGGCTCTGACTGCCAGGTACAACCTGGACTGTTCTGTGTGAGGATGTCATCCTGGATGATGTTAACAGGGGATTTTAAATGAATCAGGGCCCCTGGAGTGCCTAATGTTTAAAATAAAGTCAGTTTCCTTTGTTCTAATCACCATCAATCTGTAACTCACATTTCTACACTTATGCAGATGATGTACCAGTTCATTTTACTTTTCTGTCTGACTTTCTGGCTATAATCACAGTCCTAATGCATTCCAAATCTATAGAACACTTCTAAATATCAATACATGAATGAAATTTGCTCGTGAAGCTACCATTTAAGTGCTCATTAAAAACACTACCTTTCAGTTCTCTCTGCTCTGGTGTGTGTTGACACCCACGAACAGGAAAGACTGAGCGAGGGAGGGACACCTGCTAGGCCATTCCAGCTAGTCAGGGTTCTAGTGGTTTTGAAGCCAGAGTCTGAACTGCGCCAAGGATCATGTGCCACCCTCTACATTACATATTTCCTTTTTGGAGGTTCTCCTTCAACTTACACACCAGAAGGGGAATGAAATAGTTACCAAGTTTTGCCTTTTGGGGGGTATTATTCCAACTGTGTATCTATCAACTCTAAGTTGTCGAGAGAGAGAGAGAGAGAGAGAGAGAGAGAACCTGGCTTTTATATATATGTGGTCACTGAGATTAGTTAGGTGGGGTCCTTGTTAACTGAGAATGGGACATGAAGTTGGAAACCAGGGTGTGAGACCTAGATACAACACTTTCCAGTCTTCTGTGACCTTAGGCAGACAACTCAGATTTCTTGAAGCTGGAGAGTGAGAATGGTACTCATAACTGCTTTACTGACTTTTCAGGGTTTTTGTGTGTCAAAGTAAGCATTTAATATACTATAATACTTCTATAAATCAGCTAAATCCTATTAGATGAGTACATTGTTTTCTGTAGTTGGCAGTCTATAATATCTGAAAGAATTATTATTTTGGAAGAGTAATTTTATAATGTGACACTATAATGAAACAACACATTTAATGAACTTGTAACAATGAAGTCAAGGTAAGTCTGGACCTGGCATATTCAAGTAGCAGTTGCAAAACTCCAAGGTACCATAAACTTGCTAATGAACGCACAGACCATTTTACGTGCTCTAGGATTGACAAACATAGAGCCATATTAGAACATCTATTCAACCCAAGTTATGGAATCACAGTAAAAAAATTAACTTCAACTTTCAATGTCTTAGAAAGGATTCAACATAGAGGACCTTAAGATCATTGAAACATTTCCAGCAGTTCCAAAGGAATGTATGTCTCTTAATGAGTTTGCAGGTTTATCTGATGAATTATAAATGGGCACCACAGTCACATGTCGTTCCTGATTCTGGAGGGCTAGGACAGTGTGGTGGGCTGTCATGGAGCCCCCAGGGGTACTGGGTCACTTCTGCACTCGGCTGCAGGCAGATCGCCTGTGTTTCCTCTACTGGAAATACGTCTGTGTCCCAAGTGGCTCTCTCTGCATAGGTACAGGAGTAACCTGATAATACCAACTTTAAGCAGCCTATGAATTTTTTCTCAGTCTCCTAAAAATGTATTGTCTGCTCACCCCTACATTTTCTTCCTCCTAACTCTCAGATATAAATCAAAAGAGATTAAATGAACATTTAAAAGAGATATGGCCTGAACTGGTTTTAACTTGCTAAATAATGCATTATGGTCTCTGAGGTTCAAAGATAAAAGCAACAACATGATGCTGATATTTCATTAGGCAGGTTGAAGTTGCTTCTAATTCTAGATAAATGTTATGTCTCAGGGAAAAAATTAATTTCTTTAAGATTCTAGCTGTTCCCACATCAATATACGTGAGTTTTTATTAAACTTTTAAAATGTTCCCAGGAATTTAATAGGTCTTAGTTTCTGCACTTAAGCTATTCTGTAAACACTGACTTGAAGAAAACTCAAAATAGTTTAATCCTATCAAAATGTATTGTTTCTCTGAGAATTTATCATTACCCCGCCCCACATTAACAACACCGCACTATTTCCTTCTAGCCACTTGTAATCCATTCAGATACAGTACGACAATAATCTAATTAACCAGTATCCTCAATGAATGTTTCCAGAAAATTTCATGTTTAGAAGAAAAAATTAATTTATAAGCAAACAAGCTCATTTGAAGGATTCTAAAGATTCTAAATTATGTCCCGCAGTCTGTACATACTCATTTCTGACGGCCACGTCTGGGACCGTTCAGGTGAGGGGAGACTCACTGAGTGAGCGCCCTGAGGCCTGCAGTGTCCCCATCCTTCGAAGAAGGAATCAGGTGCAGTATATTGTGCTTAGCGCTGCAGAAGGAAGCACCGATACATTTCAGAAAGGATTGTCACTATAAAAGGTGTTTTCTTTTAGTCAACCTTGATATGATAAAAAATTTCAACTACATATCTGTGAGTGTTCTGGTTACATGAATCTTTGTGCTATTTTGGACTTCAAAACACCAAGACTTCTTTTTAATTTCTTTACACTTAAATGCTGCTTTCCCCTTTTTATTACCATAAAAGCCATAGAAGAACAGTTATTTTAAAGCCCTACTTCCTATTCTTTTGCTTAGTTCATCATAAGTCAGTTACTTTTAGTTATAACATATATATAAGTTTTGCCATATATATCTAATATCTGTGTCTATATTGATATCATGACTAATTTATTCAACAGAATAATCTACAATAAATGTTTGTAAAGATTTCATTGCAAATGTATTTTAAGAGACTTTATATACCAGTAGGAAAAACAACCCAGTCTGTTGAACTTTCTATATTAAAGTCATCAAGATTTAAAAATTCCAAAAATATTTTTTTCTTTCTGACCTTTCCAACAACTTAAAAACTAATTCTTTCAGTAGGCTTAGAGTTATTCTGACCTTTCCTTTGAAAAGAGAAAATAAAATGGTTTGCATTTTTTTCTCTCATTAAAAAAGTGCTTACTTACTCAGAGAAGATTAAATTAAAAATAGAATGTATTTCTTGAATTTGGATAGTTTAATACCATAATGGTTTAAGTTAAAAAAAATAAAACCAACTATACCACAGAAAACAAGGTCAGCTTTTTCAAGAATTTAACCTGGATTCCTCTATTATAGGACTTACTGTCCATTTAGGTCTCTTTTAATGAATACTACAACATTTTGCTCACTTACTTTTTTTCATTTTATTTTATTTTAAAATAAGTTAGTAATAATAAATAACATAAGTTAGTAAAATTAAATGTTTATGAATATAAATAAATCCTGTGGGGGATCCAAGGTGGTGGTGGAGGAGGTGGAGCACGCTGGAATCACAGCTAAAATATTGAGCAAGTAACCTGAATAATCAACTGAAAACTAGATGAAGAGAAGTCTTATAACTAAGGTTTACAGAAGAAGCCACATCAAGATTGGTAGGAAGGGCAGAGATGCAAAAAGGGCTGGCCCCGCTCCCACAGGCAGCTGCTGAGATTCTGGAGGTATAGCTCAGTGGCAAAGGTTCCCTCCTGACAGGTCTGGGTCTCAATCCCAAGCTGGGCTCCTCAGCCCAGAGCACCAGAGCCAGGAAAAAGTGCCCACATAATATCTGGCTATGAAAATCAGCGAGGATTCTGACTGCCAGGGGGAGATAATAGGAATCTGCTATAAGCACAGGTGCCCTCTTAAAGGGCCAACACACAAAATCTAGTTTGCAGCCACTCACCCTGGGTTCCAGGGGAGGGAGGGCAAAGCAGACTGTAGTCCTGTGAGAAAAGACTAGGGTCAGCCACTGGGACCCTTGTGCTGAGTCACCTTCCTGTACCACAGATGCCGTCTTCCTTGTGTGGAGCCTGCCCTTCTATGTGGCATCAGCCTGGAGGAAAGCAATAACCCCACTCTATGGAATCCTTATCACCCCAACATGCAGAGCTTGTGCCCTGAGGAGAAGTCAGCTGCCTGGGCCAGGATGTAGAGGTGTGGGCAGACTGAGAAGATATCGGTGACTGAGTTACATGGCTTTGGCACTAGGGCCATTCTCCCACTTTTCCATGAACCTGATTGGTGCCTCCTCCTCAAGGGAGATCTGTTAGCACTACTTTCTGGACTTTTGGCAGCCTCACCTTCCTTGCCTCCTGGTGGTTCCGCCCTTTAGAGGTCTGGGGAGAATCCAGGACAGACTGAACTGTATGGCTCTAGGACAAAGAAAATTTTGCCCTTGCATGTATGAGCAGTGCAGAGTCCTCCCTTCACATAGCCAAATCTTGGTCTGTTTGGGCCTCACAAACACTGCTGGCCTCATTGTGACAACTCCCTGAGACTGCAACCTCACACAAAGGTGTGCCAGCACCCAGTGGTGGCAGCTAGATTTGATATGCCCTGGTACATTTGCTGAGTGGCTTCAGACCCAGCACTGGCAAAGGGTTTGAACCTGTGTCAATGTGGCAAACATCACTTGACCCTACCTGTTGACTCACTGATAACCTACCTCATGCAACTTGAGTACTGCTAGAGGCTCTTTCAGTGACTGAGACTAACAGGCAGCTGATAGGTGGAGTCAGGTAAGGCAAATCTCAGGGTGCCTCGGGGCTTTTGCTGGCCTGTCCATAAACCCAGTGCTGGTAAAAGTTGGCCTTAGTGTAGCTTGTTCTTCCTACACTCAGACCTAGCAGAGGAAGCCATAATCTGTGGATCAATTTGTAGCTCCAAACTGGTTGCCCAGGGCCTGCACCAGAGGTCTTCCCAAGAGGCCCCAGAGCCACCACATCCAGTAGCCAGTTTCAGAAAACACCAGAGCAGGAATTAATTAGCCTCACAAGTAACATACTCAAAGAGGAATCTCAGTAGGCACTAGACCCTACTGAGGCAAATTCCACTCCATGTGGTCAGCATTTGTACAGCAGCTTGTACACTGTGGTCAGGGTTGATCCTCACAGTTAGCCAGCCTGAGGGTTTATCACACACACACACACACAAATGGGCCAATAGGAATGAAGATTCAGCTATAACAGGAGGGTTCATATAACTCACACAAAGGATATTCCTGAAGCACTCAGCTCAGGTGATAAAGGAGATTGAACCACTGGGTTCCATAGGACACCTACTCCATAAGACCACTCTTCCAGGACATGGAGTCATAGCAGATCTACCTAATACATAAAAACAAACACAAAGAGGCAGACAAAATGGGTAGAAAAAGAAATGTACCCCAAACAAAAGAACAAGGGAAATCTAAAAAAAAAAAAAAGAGCTAAACGAAATGGAGACAACCAATTTGTCTGATACAGAGTTTGGTGAAGTCCTATTTGTTTATTTATTCTTTCCTTTATGTCCATTGTTCTAGGGGACAGATCAGTGAAAATATTGTTGCATGGAATGTCTGAGATTTTCCTGCTTATGTTCTCTTCTAGGACTTGTATGGTATCACAACTTATGTTTAAGTCTTTCATCCATCTTGAGTTTGTTTTTGTGTATGATGTAGGTTGGTGGTCGAGTTTCTTTTTTTTGCATGTAGCTGTCCAGATCTCGCAACATCATTTGTTAAAGAGACTATTTTTACTCCATTTTATGCTTCTGCCCCTTTGTCAAATATTAATTGACCATAGATAGTTGGGTTTAATTCTGGGCTCTCTATTCTGTTTCCATTGATCTATGTGTCTGTTCTTATGCCAGTACCAGACTGTTTTGATTATCATGCATGGCCTTTTAATATAGTTTGATGTCAGATATGGTGATCCCTCCTACTTTGTTCTTCTTTCTCAAAATTGCTGTGGCTTTTTGGGGCTGTTTATGGTTCCATATAAATTTTTGAAATATTTGTTTTGTATCTGTGAAATATCTCATTGGTATTTTCATAGATACAAAGCTTCTGCATGGCTAAAGAAATCATCAGTAAAATGAAAAGAGAACCAACTGTATGGGAAAATATATCTGCCAATGATATCTTGGACAAGGGTTTGATCTTCAAAATATATAAACGACTCACACAATTCCCCTCCAGGAAGACAAACAATCCAATTAAAAGATGGGCAAAGGACCTGAATAGGCACTTCTCCAAGAAGGACATACAGAGGGCCTAGAGACATAGGAAAGGATGATCTGCATCACTAGCCATCAGAGAGATGCAAATTAAAACCACAATGAGATACCACTTCACACTGGTTAGAATGGTCATCATAAACCAATCAATGAAAAATAAGTGCTGATGAGGTTGTGGAGAAAAAGGGAACCCTAGTGCGCCGTTGGTGGGAATGCAGATGGGTGTAGCCATTGTGGGAAACAATATGGCATTTCCTCAAAAAACTAAAAATGGAACTGCCTTTTGACCCAGCAATTTCACTGCTGGGATTATACTGTAAGAATCCTGAAACACCAATTCAAAAGAACCTATGCACCTCAATGTTCGTAGCAGCACAATTTATAATAGCCAAGTGCTGGAAGCAACCTAGGTACCCATCAGTAAATGAGTGGATCAAAAAACTGTGGTACATTTACACAATGGAATACTACACAGCAGAAAGAAAGGAGCTCCTACCCTTCACAACAGCATGGATAGAGTATTTTATGCTAAGTGAAGTAAGCCAGGCAGTGAAAGATAAATATTATATGATCTCACCTATAAGTGCAACAAAACAGATAAACAAGCAAAATATAACCAGAGACATGGAAATAAAGAACAAACTGAGAGTAACCAGAGGGAAGGGGGGAAAGGGATAATGGGGGAAAGAGGAAAAAGGGTCATCAAGGAACATCTATAAAGGACCCATGGACAAAGCCAAATCAGGGAAGGATTGAGGGCAGGAGGTGGGGGGCATGGGAGGATATGGTGGTGGGAAAATGGAGACAACTGTATCTGAACAACAATAAAAAATTTAAAAAAATAGAGTTTGAAAAAAATGGGCATAAGGATGCTAAATGAACTTAGTGAGAACTACAATAGTATGAAAAAAGACAGAAACCACAAAAAAAGTCACAAATTAAGAATACAATATCTGAAATGAAGAATACAGTAGAAGGAATAAACAGTAAGTTGGATGAAGCATAGGAATGAATCACTGATTTGGAAGACAAGATGATTGAAGAAATAATCATCTTGACTGAAAACTTTGCTAACCTGGTGAAGGAAAAAAACATACAAGTCCAGGCAATGCACAGAGTCTCAAACAACATGAATCCAAAGATACCCACTTCAAAACACATCATAATTTAAATGGCAAAGGTTAAAGACAAAGGGAGAATCATAAGAGCAGCAAGAGAATGACAATTAGTAACTTACAAGAAAGCTCTCATAAAACTGTTAGCTGTTTTTTCAACAGAAACATTGCAGACCAGAAGGGATTGGCATGAAATATTGAAAATTATGAAAAGCAACAATGAAGACTACTTTACCCAGCAAGGCTATGCTTTAAAATGGAAGGAGAAATAAAAAGCTTCCTAGACAAGAAAAATCTAAAGGATTTTGTCGCCACCTAACCATGATTACAAGAAATGTTAAAGGGGCTTCCTGGAGCAGGAGAAGGAGGAGGAGGAGGAAGAGGACATAGAGGTGGCCACTAGACATATGAAATAATGCTCAATGTCATGGATCATCAGAGAGATACAAATTAAAAGCACAATGAGATATCACCTTATACCTGTCTGAATGGCTATCATCAATACATCAACAACCAACCAGTGTTGGCAAGGATGCAGAGAATAGGGAACTCTCATGCTCTGTTGATGGTAATGCAGATTGTTGCAGTCAATGTGGAAAGCAATATGGAGTTATGTCAAAAAAATTAAAAATGAAACTGCTTTATGAACCAGTGATTTCATTTCTGGAAACATATCTGAAGAAACCCAAAACACCTATTTGAAAGAATATATTCACCCCTGTGTTCATTAAAGCATTATTTACAGTAGCAAGATTTGGAAGCAGCCCAAGTGCTTATCAATAGATGAGTTGATGAAAAAGCTGTGGTATACTTACACGATGGAATACTACTCAGCCATAAAAATAAGGAAATCTTACCTTTCGTGACAGCATAAATGGACCTGGACAGTATTATGCTAAGTAAAATAAGCCAGTCAGAGCAAGACAAGTACCATATGATTTCACTCATATGTGGAATCTATTGAACAAAATCAACAAACAAAATAGAAACAGATTTGTAGATACAGGGAACAGATTGACAGCTGTCAGAAGGGAGGAAGGTTGGGGGCTGGGTGAAAAAGGTGAAGGGATTGAGCTAAGAAAAAGCCCCTAAAACTTGTAGACACAAGCAGTATGATGATTACCAGAGAGAAAGGGGAGTGCAGAGAGGTAGAAAAGGGTAAAGGGGGGATAGATGGTGATGCAAGAAGACTTGACCCAGGGTGGTGAACACACAATACACTATACAGTGATGTACTGTAGAATTGTACAACTGAAACTGATATAGTTTTACTAACCAATGTCACCTCAATAAATTCATTAAAAAAGAAATCTCCCCTCCTAGGGAATTCTACCCTAAGAGGGTACTGGATAATATAATGAATGTTGTCCTAAAAACTTATCTTTAAGGGAGGCATCGTAATGAATGTATTCTATTAAGCTGTTTCTTAGTGTGTCTTTCTGCATTGGCTAATAGAATTCACTAGAGCATAATCTAACAAACATTATTATCATGCCAACTGAACATGAGCTTAAAGGAACTCACAGAATGAAGGCTTTCCTTTAAGGCCTCAGTCTCTGCACAGGTGGAATGCATCTCTCTCATGCTGGCAACTCATATTTGAACTAAATTCCAAATGGAGTCTGTTCAATGATCTGCTTTTAGTTCATCCAAAATTTTTACATCCATCCCCACAATCTTTATGACTATTTTTCCAGCACTTTGCAGCCCACCAGGTATCATTGAGACTACAATGAGACTGAAGAGAGACATATGGGACCCAAGAATCAGAGAGAGATGACTCAGCCGGCGTCCTCCCTTGGTGTGTGAGGGTAGGGATGGTTACTATGCCATCTGGAGCATGACAATGAGAACACAGTCCCTGGCTCTTCCTGATATAGCTTGCAGTCCATCTGGGCCTCTAGACATCCATTCACATTTGCATTCATGCACATCCCCTACTACTCCAACTCCTACACCTTTTGGCAGAAAATATCCACACAGCTGGATTGGATTCATAGAATGTTTTTATTTTTGCCTCATTAAACTGTGGCTTTCCTCAAGCAATGTTTATTTTAAAAATATAATTTAGCCTAGAAAAAAATAATTTAACAGGAAGAAGGCATCTCAGGAAAGTGTCTCAGCAAAAGCCTTAGCAATGGGAACAAAAGCATGTTGCTTCTGTTTGTTTTGTGGATGGGTCACACAATTCTTCCTGCTTTACCCCCTACAATACACAAGTATTATTGTATATTCTAGAAAAGTCCTCTCTGGAGCTAGCTAGGCAGATTTGTAACTGCTGTGATTATGATTTGTCTCCTGTAAGATTATGAGTTAGAGACCAGTGAGACACCCAATCAACAAACATTGCCAGGAACCACACCATGCTGGGGAGACATCAGTAAGCAAGACAGATGGATGTGATCCTTACAATTTGGAAGGCATAAGCAGTATCACACAAATATTTTCAAGGGTCGTAAATGTCATCAAGGAAAAGCAGAGGGTACTATGGGAAAAAAACAACAGTGGGATGTAAGACAAATATCTCCCTCTTTATTTAGGTGTGCCAGCAAAGGATTCCTTCTCTCGCATCTACCCAGTGCTGTCTTTAGAATCTGAGAGCCTCCCGCGCTGGTTTCACGTATCATACCTCTGTTTGAAGGACAAAATATTCACTGAAACCATTGAAAGCTGGTGACAGAATGCCCTTCAACTAATTAAAAAATCTACCTAATTCATGTAGGAAGATCAACCTTGCCCTCAGTGAAAAAGAATGCCATATTCATTTAAGAAAAAATGAATTGTTTAATTAGGAAATTTAATATATTAGTTATTTGCTTTACATTCTCTGTGACTCAATCTGTTCAAAGACTGCAAGTGAGTTCTTGATTATTCCAATAAAGGAAGAATTGGCATAAATATTTATCCAGTGAGACTGGACTCAAGTTTCTCCATAGAACACTGGGAGAACTACCCCTGTTGCAGCGGAGTCAGTGGTTCTCAAAATGCAGCACCTGCACAAGGGCATCAGCATCACCTGGAAACTTGCTCGAAATGTGAGTTCTTGGACCGTACTCTCAACCCACTGAATTAGAAACTCTAGGGGTGAAGCCATCAAGCTGTGTTGGTTCTCCAAATGATTCTGATGCTAAAGCATGAAAAATCTTCCAGATGACTCTGATGCTAAAGTATGAAAACCACTGGCATAGTGATTAAGATCATGAGTTTGGAATCAGCCAGACCTGGCTGATTCAACTCCTCACTCTACCACTTTAGTAGCTGTGTGACTACAGGTAACAATCTCTTTAATCCTCAGTTTCTAATTGGTACAATGGCCACAGTAATAATAGTGTCTAACTTGTAGTTTTGATGTATGGATCGAAAGAAGCAATCCTTGTAAAGGAAGCACAGTAAGTATTTCCAAGTGTTGGCCGTTAACTTTCATGGAGTTTTAGCTGTTTTTAATTTACGTGACTAGGATAATTACGTTATTCACTTTGTTTACTTGCAGGACAAATGGGGCTATATTTATTTCTGACCAGGTGATACCATGTTTAAGTGGGCAGTGAATATCAAAACTATCATCAGAGTTATCTATGTATTCAAAAGACATAGAAAAGCCCCCAAACTAAGATATGTAATAAAGAGATATCCTTTGGCTACCATATTGGGGGCATTGGGTACAGAAGCATCTCTTAGACAAGGAGGTTTTCACAGGCTTTAGTTTTATCTGGGGTAGGTCTGACCCAGACCACATCAGAGTGACCTCTGACTTGGGCTCTGAGATCAAGCCCTCCTATTGCCTGGCCAGCACAGCTGATTCCTGTCCCTTTAAAACCCTTTCTCTGAACTTCTCCCATGGTGCTGACCATTTCTGCCATGTATCATAGTTCTTTATGAGGATGCCATTGCTGTACATCTAGATGTCACTTTCTTGAGACATCTTCATACCTCCCTCTTCTCCTACAACCATGCCTAGCCTCTGGAATGGAATGATTATCACTGGAATGAATAAATGAGTGAATTAGTGATTTCAAACATAGACAAGCACTCACTGTAAGCAAGCTGTTTTATCTTCCTCCAAAGTGATGTCTGATTGTTATTTATCACCTAGAAAAGAAATGGAAGCAAGTGGATTTTGCCTCCTAGACCTGATTGGCAAATGGCATATCCTGTTCTCACTAAGTCCTGTGTGATTTCAGGCCAGTGGCTTAATCTCGTAGGACAATGAAACTATGCCCACCTACAAAGAGGATCAATACAATATTAGATTATTTTTGTATTTTAGGATAAAGTGCAGTACATGGTACATAGGAGGTGCTCAATCGATACTGGTTGAGTAAATGAATGAAATAAAAAGGGCTGCGGAGCACTAAACTTGGCCGAGCAAGAAGAAAGCAATCAAGCAAACATAATAAGATGACGTCTTTATCACTTTCATCTTAGAAGCCAGGCATTCGGGCTCTTTGTTACTCAAGTTGGAAGGCTATGTGCAGAATCTGAGAGGTAAAGATTAGAAAAAAGAGTTCACATTAGAAATTCATCTTCCTCTTCCCCAGGGAGGAAGCTCAAAGGCCAGAGAAAGTGCCTTTCTTAAAGGTTTTCTTCAGCAGCAACTTCTTGTCAGTAATAATCCTTGTCACTATTTGAACTCTGCCTAATGTTATATTTCTTTTTTTTTAATTTAATGTTTTGAATAGGTGCTACATGGCTCAAAAAATATATAAAAAGGTAACCAGTGGAAAATTTTTCTCACACTTTTATTTCCTATCTCTGTAATTCATCCATCTATAGTGCCCATTCATGAGGAAGTACTGTGATTAGTTTCTTATGTATCCTTCCAGAGTTTTGTTATATTTATACAAGCAAATAATATACTATGCATGTTATTTTCCCACCCTTTTAATGACAAGAGATTATATTCTATATCAATTATTCTATACTTGGCTTTTACCACTGAATATATCTTAATGGTTTTTTAATAACAGTACATAGAGAATTCTTCATTTTTATTATATTTGCATAATATTGAATTGTGAGGGTATACTTTAATGTATTTATCTAGTGTCTTATTACTGATTATTTACATTATTTCCTATTTTTACCATCATAATCATTGCTATAATAAATAACCTTGAACATAGTGCTATATATTTTCAAGGAGCAAAATTAACTCACTATCCCTAAATTTAGGAAAATTATCTTGATTTTAGGCAAGAACAAATGAAAAACTATACCAATACTCTGTCTATATGAGTGTTAAAGTTTCAGTTGCTTGAATTTTATTATTCTGTCTAATACTCTGGCCAAATCTTCTATTATATAATAATAAAGCTATAGCACAAAACATAAGCACAGATATGCTTAGTTATATTAGTTATAAAGTTATGAAAGAAAATGTCAGCATTATGAGATTTCTGAAAGATTATATTGAAAATTGTTTTCCTCTCTGTGGTCTATACCATGTGCCATTTAATCCACATACGGCTTTATTCTGGATTTCAAACCAATTCTCACCCTCCAAATGTTCCTTCCATTTCCAGCATTCCTGTCTTCATTCTGTTGCTCAGGTCAAAAATCTAGCAATGATCCTGAGCTCTCTCTTTCTGTCACCTCCAACATCCAGTCCAGTAGCAACTTTGGCCAACTCTACCTTCGAAATAAATCTCGAATCTGCCCCTGCTGTCATCCTGGCCCTGTCTTTCACCTGGAGTACTGAACTAGTGTCCTCATGGACCTGCTTCCACTTTCCCCCTTCCCTCTGTAGCATCGCCCTTAACAGTCAGATTGGTCCTTTGAAAAGGCAAATCAGGTCATGTCACAGTTCTCTGTCTCAACCAACCATGGGCAATTGGCCCCCACTTACCTTTCCGGCTTTGAGTGAGGCCCTCTCTTGCTCATTCACTGTGTCCAGTCACACTTGCTGGTCTTGGAACAGAACAAGGTTCATTGCCATCCCAGGGCTTTGCAGTTACTCTCTCCCCTGGTCTTCTACCAGACCCTTCTGGCTCCTTTTCACGTTCATGTCTCAACTCAAGTGTCCCTTCCTTAGAGTGGCCCACCGATCACATTATCAAAAATTGTGCCTCCATCACTGTCTATCCCTTTATCTTGGGCTTATTCTCTTCATAGGACTTATCACCAATTATGCGTATTTTTCTAAGTGGTTGCTGCTGTCTTGCCGCTAGACAGACTGTTCAGCAGAGCTGTGCTTTCTCATTTGCTGCTGCACCTACAGAGCTTAGAGTAGTGCCTGGCATATGGTAGGTGTTCAGGAATATCTGTGGTATATATAGGTGGATTATAAAATAAAATTTGTTTAACTGTGCATACTTCTTGGATAGTTTTGGAAATGGGATAATATTTAAAATGAAGCTTCAACTCATAGAAAAGTTGTCATCCAAAAGTTTTAATAATGCCAGTGTAATGTCCTATTTTAGTATGTGTCATACAAAAAGCCATGGCATGAAGTTGGCAGACCTGGGTTTTTGTTAAAAAAAAAATATATATATATATATATATATATATACACACACACATTCATACACACACACACGTCTCCTAGGGAATTTTGGGTAAACCATTTATGCTATCTGTAGCTCAGTTTTCTCATTTGTAAAATAGGGGTTTGAATGGTATAAACTTAGGTTATATTTTAATTATTTATTAATTAAACAAGTATGTGTGTTAAAGATGTAATATGTCCCAGGAACCGTGCTAGGCATTTGGGATCCTTGGTGAACAAGACCAATGACAGAACTAAATTCATGGAGCTGACAGCTTTGTGAGGGAGTCACATTTTCTCACTGGTGATTAGTGTGACAAGGAGATGTACATGGTACAAGGACAGCACAGAATGGGGACCTTGACCAAGTCTTGGATGTCAGGATAGACAGAGCACATGACCTGAGTGCTAATGGGTGGTTCTAGTTAATTAGGCACAGAGGAGTTGGGAGCTTTCTGGGCCGAGGGGACAGCTGTGCCAGTGTAAGGAGGGTGACACGTTCTAAGAAGGGGAAGCAGGCCAACTGGGCTGCCCATAGAGCGACAGGGAGAGGTAGGCAGGGGCTAGACTGTGTTTCTCAAGGTGTGATATGCAGATTTGTGAACTGTCTGTTAATATACTGTGATGATTCAAGTACAGAAATTGAAAGTATGTGTTCAGACATTTTTATGGCAGTTTCACAAAGTAACTTTATGTATGCTACATCTAATAAGAAAGTTGGTATCTCATTGTGGTTTTACTTTGCATCTCTCTAATGGCTAGTGATGTAGAGCATCCTTTCTTATGTCTCTGGGCCCTCTGTGTGTCCTCTTTGGAGAAGCGTCTGTTCAGGCCCTTTGCCTATTTTTTTAATTGGGTTATTTGTCTTCCTGGTGTGGAGTCATGTGAGTTCTTTATGTATTTTGGAGATCAAACCCTTGTCTGATGTATCACTGGCAAATATGTTTGCCCATATGGTTGGTTCCCTTTTTATTTTGCTGATATTTTCTTTAGCCGTGAGACAAATGAGCAAAATAGAACCAGAGACATGGAAATAAAGAACAAACTGACAGGGACCAGAGGGGAGGCAGGAGGGAGGTAACAGGGAAAGAAGCAGAACATGTACAAAGGAACCACGGGCAAGGACAATGGGGAGGGGATTGTCTCTGGGACCGGGTGGCTGGATGGGGCAGGGGGGAGCAACCAGGTGGTGGAACGGGGACAACTGTAACTAGAGAACAATAAAAAAAAGAAGAAAAAAGTTGGGCTTGCATTTTGTACAACTTTGTTTTTATTTCATTTATCTGAATAATTAGTTTCTGTTGTATTTATTAAAGCATCAGTCCTCAACAGACTGGACACTGAAAACAAGACAAAACTAAAGTGACCCTTCAGCAAAGACAGCTTGTGGAGCTCCGGGCTGGACCTTGAGAACAAGTTAAAGATTTTGGTCTTCATCTCGCAAGAAATAGGTGTAAAGTGTAGCCAGTGTTTCTGTAGCATACTAATTAACACACATGTAATTAACAGTTTACTGAGAGGAAGAATGGTTCAGCCAGCAATTTCCTTTACTTCAATAATAGCTGAGTAAAACCAACCGACATGCACTTACAGGAATCTGGATTGTGAGCCTTTGCATGGGACTTCTTTGTTCCCGTGTCTCCAGAGCCTGCTTAATTACAGAGAGATGCTCAGTAATGCTTGCCGAACTAAATTATAACTATAATTCAGAAGGGTCATTCTCAATTTGTAGCCTGAGACCCAACAGGGAGCACCCACCTCACTCCCTTTTGGGCCCCTGGTTTGTTCAAGGCTCACTGTTCCGAGGAAAGAAAGGGCGTCTGCAGAGGATGGGGTGGGAGTGAGATGGGGCTGGGGCCTCGCAGCGACACACAGCTTTCCCATCCCAACCTCACAAACAGGGGGCACAGTGGCCCTTAAAAACATTTAAGAACATAGGATGGATGGCAATTAAACAGTTGTGTGTCTGAGTTACAATCTCAGCTTTTCTGGGTTGAGTTTCTGGGTTGAATTTTAAGCACTTTCCTTCATTTTCCAAAAGTAACCATCATTTGCCACCAGCAGCTCACAGTTCCTTCTGTGTTAGATCTAAAACTCTTCTAAAAAACCAGCAGTCCCTTTTGATGTTACAGAGAAGAACTGGGCAAAGGACTGGAGTTGGCTCACACACATTCAGTTTTAGCACATGGAGAACAGAACCTCCAGAGCAGAAATCCCAATTTTTATTGAAGGCAATTAAATACAAACTCACTGCAGCAAAGTCACCCAAGATCCAGGCTCAAAGTCTCAGAATTCTATTATCCTTCACTCCATCCTTGTTAGCCTGATGACTGAAATCTGTAAGCAGTTGTCCCTGTCAGTAGTCTGAGTTGTTGAGACTCCAACTGTAATTCTATCCTCCTTTCCTGACAGTTAAGTTATATCCCAAAGGGAAATATGTCATGCTGTTAGGGCTCACATGACACTAACTTGTCCCACGGAGTCTTAGTGATCTTATAAGGAGGAAAGCAGTGGCAAGGATTATCCTAAACAAGGGGTAATCCCAAGTGACATGTTTAAAAATCCTAAATTCTTTGCAAAGAATGGCTCTAGCCTTGCACACACGGTTAAAATCAGGTTGCTTACCCAGCCGACAGCAGGGGGCAGCAGATGAGAGCCGGCGCTGGCTCAGTGACAGTGGTTTCAAGGATGGAAATTTTGCAGTGGAAAAATCCTCAAAGTGCTTAAATCTAAATATGGAAAACCTAAGAGTTGATTCCTCATTTTAAATAAAGATCTGAGTTAAGTATAAAGAATTTTGCATTTCATTTTAGTTCATATTCTTGTTTGTATTAGGTTTGAACCTCATGAAATTGCCATTTTTTTTTTTGTGAGTCAAAAGCTATTAATTATTGGCAATTTCAAAGGGTTAAACCTAATATTTTGGAGCAGAATTTATAGAGAGATGTACTCTTCAAGTCCACATGAAGGACAGGCCCATGTGTGCACACAGCCACAGCCCCCTGTTCTCAGAGACAATGATGACGAGTCCTCGTGGACAAGGGGCCAGTTTCTGTCTATCCCCAGGCTTTCCCTGCCCACCCCCCAACTGTGACCATGAGTGTCCTTGACCCTCATCCATGGTGTTCCTGAACCAATCACATCTTCAGCTGCCCCTGCCCACTCTGCGGCTCTGTCCCAGTACCCAGTGAGACTCGCTTGGCTCTCACTGTTGTTCTCACTGCTCAGTCAGATCAGGACACAATTATGGCTAAAGTCACAGGCTCCACAGAGCTCCCCTTCCTTTCAGAGCCAGCACTTGGAAAACAGGGTTCCTATGCCCTAGTTGCTGAACCTTGAATGAGTTCTTGGTCTCTTCTTTCAGTGGTTCTCAAACTGTGGCCCAGGGCTTGGAGCAGAAGCAACCACATCATGTAGCAACTTGTTAAAAAAGCAGATCCTTGACCAGACCTATTGAATCAGACATTCTGGAGGCAGGGTCTCGTAATCTGAGTTGTAACAATCCCTCTGGGTGATTCAGGAGAGGGCTGAAATTTGAGAACCCTGGACTAGGTCATAAACTGAATTTCTCCTTTGATCTTTGTTTTCTGTTATCAATGGCCTTTTACAAACTTCTTTTTCTAGACAGTTTCTAATTGTCTTCTTACCAGCTTAAAGTTCAGCTGAATCCCAGGCCTGTAGCTGGGCCTCTGTTATGCATGAAATGACTTACTAGTTGCCAAATGTCACCCTCCTGGGGTGCTGATGTCACCCACGCTGGGTTTTGCAATGTTAGCCTCTGCCACCTGTTGGAACCCAGGAAGCTGTCCATTACATAAACTGCACCTGGAGTTTGTGGTGCTCGTGGATTTGGTGCTTTGCCTCCCTACATGAATGTCCTATGAATGAGCTCTTACCCCGAGGCCTGTCCTGCCTCAGTGGACAGGTCCTGCCTCTTCTCTACTCTAACAACCATCTCTGAATTTGAAATATGGTAAATGCTGTCCATGTTGTTTAAAATTATATTTGAGCACTTCACAGAAGGGGAAATGTTAGCATTTGTCGTTCAGAGTGCATAACTTAACTCTAAAAAGAGGCCTGAATATTTCCTTTTTTTCCCCCAAAGACATTTTATACTTGCTCAAACCTTTCATCACTTTCTTCTGTGTAGTGAAATGGAGGAAGAGGGAAATGCCACCTCATAAAAATGTGAATTTTGAGAAAGAAATGGTATTACTTAAGCACAGCTTCCAATTTTCTTTCAGACAACACCTGCTTGCTTATTTGTTCATTTCCTGGCGAGATGAGCTACCTGAGGAAGAAACTGTTTGTCTTGTTTATTATCGTCTCTCCAGCACTATCCTGTAAGACGGCAGATGCTCAATGAATGTTTGAGAAATGAATGGATGTAGCACACACACAATGACATGTAAAAACTTAAAAAACATATGTGTCTTTGGATTACCTCGATTATTGAACATTACCAAAATATAAATGGGTTGTTTACATTTGACCAAGATTTAAGCTCCACATTTATTGTCAGGTTGAAGATGAGGAGCTCACTTGAATTAGTGCCAGGACTGGGTATCTGTCAGAAGGACCTGGCAAAGCCAGCGCCCTTACGATGCAGATCATCATCTCGTCTTAGGCTGTAAATAGCTCAAGGAACATCTGCTCAAGCCCTTTCATTTTTTGGAGGAGGAAACTGAGGCCTGTGGAGTTGAAGTCAATTTTCAAAGGTCAACTAGCTGATTGGCGGCAAACCTAGAACAGAGCCCAGGCTTTCTGACTATCGAGTTTTTCCCAGCCTGCTTTTGAAATCACTTTGGGCAATTATTTATGATGGTAGGACTAAATTGGAAAGGATGCCTTTTCCCCAAATACTTTTTTTCCCCCAAGGATATAAATATCTTAAAAAATGACAAGATGCCTGGAGCCGTATGCTCTGATATATTTAAATTATTCTTATCTATTACTGTTAAGAGAAACTCGCTATGTGTTTTTCTTCTAAAGAAGTTCAAAGAAGTGTTGTTTCCCAGCTTATAAATGAAAAATTCCTTGGATACAGTACGGTGCAATGAACTCAAATGCTAACCAGAGGGGTCCTGAGATATTCAGTTAAGTTCATATATATCCTAAACTCAGTTTTCTTTAACTTCACTTGTTATAAAATAAAACTGAGACATCCATTTTAGTCTGTAAGGTGGGCAAAGATTAAAAACTGAAACCATTTTGGTTGGAGTATAAGGGAACAGAACTCACACACTGTGAATGTGAGGGACTTCAACACAGTCTTTTTGGAGGGTAGTTTGTAGAGGGGATCAAACTTTTGAATGCACATGGTCTCCTGTCACCCATTTTGTTTCTAGCTATTATGCTAATGTTACAATAAAAAAAGTGCAAAGAAGACCAGGTACAAGGATGTTTATCCCAACACTATTTGGAATTATGAAAAACTGGAAACAACCCAAAATCTATGAATTGGGGATTAATTATATACATTATGATAATTTATGAAACAAAAGTCTATGTAGTTATTAAAAATATAAAACATACTTATAGGTCCTGAGATAGAAAGATCATCAGGACATAGGAAAGGGGAAAAATAAGGTTCAGAATCTCAAGTATGATATGATCATATTTATGTGAAATTGTGTGTGTGTGATTATAAGGAGGCATATGTAAGAATAACCTTCAAAATGTCAGAAGTGATTACTTTAAGATGGTGAGTTTGAGCTTTATTTACTTTTTGTGTTTGCTAGAATTGTATACATGGGCAGGTATAAACTTTATAGTTAGAAAGAAGAAAGCACCAAAAGATTTGTCTTCATATTTTAAACAAAATGAAGCTGAAGACATTGTGGTGTTGGCAAGCTCTGCTTTATGATCTTCTGAGGAAGGAATGCTAGGCAAATACTTAGAAGAGATTTCAAAAGCTACAAGTGATACGGTTAGACTTGGTTGTTATTCCAAATTGGAAAAATAAAGCTTACTTTCAGCTCCACTTATGCCCTTAATGTTTTTAAAGACAGTTTTGATGAAATAATTCATGATGCCAAACTTTTATTAACACACAGCTTGTATTGTTTCCAGTGCTGATGGCTGTTCCTGGACCATGTATGCTCTTCCTGCTCCTGTATCCAGTGACTCTGGTTACCAGGAAATCTACAGCCGGCCGTGGAAATGACGATGGCCACCCACTGCATAATTGCTGTGGGCACATGTGCTTTCCATGCAGGAGCTGCCATCTTCTGCACCAGCCAGTACCACTAATGTTGGCACTTGGAGGGAGCTTGTCCTAGGTTAAGTGGCTGGATGCAGTGGAGCGATGTGCAAGTCCCTCCTTTAAGACACCTGATTTAAACCCCAGTGAAATATCTATTATGAAATTCAACTGAAATTGGACAGTAGTCTGAAATTTGGAAATGTTGATAAGTTATAGTTCTAGTTAATTATGTTGAAGCGTTTATTTTTCCTCTTCCTGTTCCAAGGTATAGCAAGGAGGCCTGTGTGTCCAGTGTCACGTGAGCAAGAGAGTGGCAGTGCTTAAAAACATTTGTTGAATGTAGTTCCACTTTATATTAAGCTTCTGTGGGCCCCTGAAGAGCTTCATGCCTAGAGATTCTGATTCAGGTCTGCAGGGAGCCTCTGAGTCTGTATGGATAGCTTCCAGGTGGTGCTGATGGACAACCTTGAGTGTGTCCCCTAGATGTTCTGACAGGTGACAGTTTGAACTGTGGCCCATTCTGACATGCTTGATGGAAGAAGAGCACTTCACTATCTGGGAAGTTTATCCCAGTACTCAGAAGGACCCAATGGGACACAAAAGAGGAAGGAGTCTCCTCCCAGGCCAGTCTGGCAGATCTGCAACTCCAGCCCGGCAATCGATGAGCATAGCAGATGCCCTGGGCAGCCTGCTTTCACATCAAGTCTGCACTAACCCTATCCAGACTGAGCAGGTTGGCATACAATTCAGGCATATGAAATAGCTGCTACTCTGGAAGTTACCCTATATGTATTTGTGTAAAGTAAAATTTGCATTTACATAAAGCATATTTTTGTGCAAGCAGATATGGCAGGAGATACACACACACACACACACACACACACACACACACACACACACACAGTGTCCAGCAGAGGTAAGGCTTGCTTGAGAGCGGTTGGCAGGGTAATAAAATGGGTGTCATAATTTATAGTTTTAATTTGAACATTTCACCTAAAATATCATATGGTATGCTTGAGTATGTTATAGAATTACATGCTTATGGTTTTGTAATAAAAGATTTTGTAATAAAAAAGTGGTGTTATTTGTGCCGGACTATATATATATGTAATTGGAAAGGATGTGTGTACAAAACTAGGAATTAAGCTAAATGTATGTTGAGTAAACTGGGCTATTTTTGGGAGAAGGAAGGGCAGTGAGAATTGATATTTATGAAGCCTCCATCATCTACCATGTGCTGTTAAGAAACTTTACACAAATTGTCTCAATTAATCTTAGCACAAATGACACAGGGAGATGGGCTCTATGATCCTTATTTGGTGAACTGAAGTCTCAGAGGTTAAATAGCTTGCCTGGTAAAATTATGGGACATCAGGTCTGGGATTTGATTTCAGTTATGTCTGATTTCAAGGTCTGTATTCTCTGCCCTCATTGGCACAACATGGAGCAAATAATGATTAGTTAACCAAAAATATTATTTTGAACCTAATGTTGATTTGCATTTTACAGACCATTTATTTACTCTTCTGGTCACGTGGGGTCTTTGCTAGGTACACCAAAGGGCTCAACATCAACCCTGTAATTGTTTGGAAACTACCGTCTCTAAAATATTGATTGTTTAATGTGGTAGCATTTGATTTGATTAATGTACGTTTTAAAAACATTGTGGTTGTTTTTGGTAGTTCAATCTCTTGAATTAAAGAGTGATTGTGTTTATGTTCTTCCCCATTACAAATGGCCAGATGTCAATTATAAAGCATTCTGGATAGCAAAGGACTGGATTTTGGCAGAAGTATTCTGACCATGAATCAAATCCAGAAAAGAAACCAAGCTAAGTCCTGTGTGATTTTGTTATATCAGAATTCTTTTTGTAAAAGTGTTGTGTTCTAGAGGCAGGGAGCTGAGGGGGCTACTGAGGTGAGAGGATTTACATTAGCCCTAACTTACAACATGAAATATACTACTGCAGCCACAAAATATAATAGTTTTGGACAATTTATAGCAACATGGGAAATGATAATGTATAACATTATGTGAAAAAAGCAGAATCCAACTGTATATGCAGTGTGATTTCAATGAAGAAAAACCATATATGCATAGAAAAAAAGATCTGGAGAACTAAAAAAAATAGTAGTAATTATATCTTTGGGATATGCTTATGGGTCATTTTCACTTTTTTTTTTAAAAAAAAACCTGCCTGCATTTTGTTTTCCTTTTTATTGAACTTATTGGGGTGACACTGGTTAACAAAATTATACAGGTTTCCGGTGCACAATTCCACAACACATCACCTGTACACTGTATTGTGTGTTCCCCACCCCAAGTCAAGTCGCTGTCCATCAGCCTTTATCCCTCATGCCCTCCTCCGTCTCCCTCACCCCTCCCCTCCCAGCCATCACCAAACTGTTGTCCATGAGTTTTTTTCTATTTTTCTTTTTTGCTCAATCCTCCCATATACACCCCCATGTAGCCCCCAGCCTCAACAGCTGACAGCCTCCTCTCTATGAGTCTATTTTGCTTGTTAGTTTATTTTGTTCATTAGATGTACTTTTTGTTGTTTATTTTCTACTATGAGCATATATTACTTTAATTAGAGAAGACATATCTTTTAAGGTTAACCACTGATTATTTCCCTACAAAGTTAAAGCAGTCTGTGCAGGTTACTTTGAGAGTTATTGTAGCAGCCCACCTTCTACTGTGCCTGTGTGTAACAGTGATGGGAATAGGGGCTGATGGTCACAGGGTTGGGACAAACAGTTCCTGACTGCTGCGATTTTCCTCCTGCCATTATTTTCAGGGTTTTGGAATCAGGTTCACACATTGGCAAAGTACTTCACTATCTTTCAGGGTAAAAGGTGCTAATACATTTCAGGTGGAATTCATCTGCTCATTTGAACATGTGAAGTAGGAAGGAGAGCAAGTTTTTGTCTGTGGAAGAGATAACCTACCTTAGAGTTCTTGAAGGGTATAAAGTGAGATAATAAACCACTTACGACAGCACGTGGCATTTAGGGGATGTTAGCTATTACTACTGAAGTAAAATGAGCTACTTTTAGTTTCTAATTTAAGCTTTGGATTTAACAATTCCCCCCTTTTTTTGTTCCTTCTAAGTAACCTAATTTTGCTCTATTAACTTCCAAGAAACCTTCAATTTGCAAAGGAAGCTTGACTATCAAGGAATTAGGCTTTTTCTAGGAGGCTGAACAGTTGTATAGGTGTCCTTGACAAGAGAAGGGACAGGGTGTCATATGCTTTCCCAAAAGTCTAGTCACCAAGGAGAAGGATCAGGAAGATCAGGGATTTATAAGGTTCTTGACCTACCAGCCTTTCTCTCTTGTGCCTTCTCTGAGATTGCCTTGAAAGGCTTGACTCTTGCTCTGTGGCTACAAGTGCTGTCTCCAGCACTGACCTGTGTGCTGGATGGGGATTTCTGAAAATAAAAGTAAGTGGAATACACTTGACAGCTTACATGACAGCATGAGTTTCCCCAGTTACTCACTTATGTTCCAGGGGTATAAAACTATCACTGGACTGGGTGAGGCTGGTGCATTGTTGTGTACTAAACTAGTGTCAATGGGATATTACAATTATCTAATCAGCTGACACATGTGTATCGTGCCTTTAATATATACAAGGTGCTAGAAGAAATATAAACAAAGGTATAAAAGTAGATTCTACTCTCAAGGAATTTCAAGAAATCTTGCGTGATGGTGTTTACCTTTTGCAAAAGTAGAAAGTTCGTATTGTTTCATATCTAGGGGAATACCAAAGAAATTCAAATACAGTGTGGAGTCTAGTTAATAATAATGGGCCAAAGAACCAGTGTTGGTTCATCAGCTGTGACAAATGTACCATAGTAATGTAAGAGTCTGACAAGAGGGGAAACTGAAGGCAGTGTACACAGGAACTCTGTATTATCTTTGTACTTTCCTGTAAATCCAAAACTACTCTAAAAGAAAAAGTTTATTTTAAAAAGTCAAATAGAATTTATTAAGGACTCAATAGTTTTGCCTAGGAGTATACTTACACTCCTTCAACCCTGGATTCTTTTCATGTAACCATCATTTAACAATCACCTTTATTTTATTTTCTTCACAAAAGCCCAACATGTTCACCAGTTTCAGCAGCAAGCCCTAGCTGCACAGAATCCAGGCTCTGGGGTTGCCCTTGCTGTGGAATATGATGTGTACAAGCAGGCAAGGTGGAACTCAGGCTAGCTCCTTGACTTGGGGGAAGCAGGGTGTCCTCAGTGTTTCTGAATACCAGGTTTTAAGGATTTGGTCAATGTGAAATCTTAGGGTAATGGTGTCATTTCTCAGGGCCACCCAAGATTCACCAAGTTTTGTGCATTTGGAACAGGAAGGAGGTAGGACAGCAAGGTTTCTCTTGTATGTAATGATAATCCTGTCTCTTCTCTGGGCTTCGGTTTCTTCATCTGAAAAGCAGGATGTCATCTACCATCTACCAGTTCTGGCTTTGCTTGGTTGACTTTGACTGTGCCCAAGGCAGAGCAGCAGCACCAGCACCACTGCCTCTACTACTTCTTCCACCACTTCCACCAACTCCATCTTCACTACCTCCTCCGTCTCTACCACCCTCACTACTTCTAACCCTTCCACCACCTCTATCACCTCCACCTTCACCTCCTCCAGTTCTACCACCTCCACCACTTCTACCACCTCCGCTACTACCTCCCCCATCTCCTTGAGCACTTCCATCACCACCACCATCACCACCATGCCTCCTACACTTCCACCAACTCCAACATCACTTTCACCACCATCACACAATGATGGCATCAGAAGGCTTACTACACATCATAAATATTGACCTGAAGAGGTAAATATCTTTAAAATCAACTCTGCAGAGGTTAAAATAGGGATGAACTCTCTGAAATAAAGCTCCTTAGAGATGAAACTACTTATGACCTCCAGGAAATCCCTTCTTTCACCTATTAAAATGTGGGCCCTTTTGTCTCCATTAAGTTCAATAGCGTACAGATGCTAGAGAAAGCAACCTGCCCATTCTTAACATGAATGGATAGGAGATTAGAAGATATTTAATTTGCTAATTCTTTTAAAATTGTGCATATGCACAAAAGGCCTTCAAACCTGGTTACTCTAGAAATTCATTAGAACTGTCCAGTAAAATTAGAGCAGCATGATGAATTCAAACCTCTAACCATTATTTAACACTTTGTTGGTCAAGGGAAATAACATGTTTACTAAAATTACTTGTATCCATTAGGCTCAGCATTATAAGGTTTATTAGCATAGTAACACAATATAGTTTATGAGGATAATGCCACAGAGCAATGCAATGAGAAGGTGAATACTTTAAGTAGAAGAAAGACGATTTCAGGTAGGCATGCATCAAGGAGGGATACAGGTGTAGGCTAAAAGCTCAAATTTTTTTCTTGAGTGTTTCAAATTTATGGGAGACATTGCTCCATTTCAGCAACTGATGCAGGGTGTGGTGTATCTTGTAAATGTTCTGGAAACTGCAGCTAACTGCTGCTTGTGCAGGATGAGGCCAATGCTGGCCTGTCTCAAGCCATTAGACCCTAGTTTTACATCTTTTCTGTAGTTCAGAGCACAGTCACCTATTGCATTAGAGGTTAAATTCTGATGCAGCAATTGTCGGAAGTGTCCTAGTCACAGGGATCGTAAAAGATGAGCCCCAAATGGATGACTGGTCCTCCTGGATGTGGACTGGGGACAAGACTGATTTATGCTATTGGAAATCTGCCCCATAACCTGGTGCCATTTGAATTCCTATGGGAAATTCAGTGCACCTAAGAATTATACTTGTTTCCTTGTCCTGAATATTAAGTTTCATACATGTCCTTCTTTTTATGAAAATGAAGGTTCTGGACAATAATTTTTGGTTGAGTAGGCACCCTCTGAAATAAAGATACTTTAAAAAAAAGCCAGGAGTGATCAGCCCTGAAAAACAAGATTAATGCATCTCACTAGAAAGTGAAGTGAAGCAAAGACTTTTGGAAAATTTTAGTCCACTAGTTCTCAAAGTGTGGTCCCTAGATCAGAAGCACCTGAATCCCCAAAGGACTTGTGAGAAATGCAAATTATCTACCGAAGCCAAAACTCTGACAGTAGGGCCCAGTACTCTGCCTTGTTGGTCATCCTGGAAGCCTGAACGAAAGTAAGATATTCTGGAGGGTTCAGAAGAAAGTAAATAAAATATTTGGATCTTGGGGAACTAAAGCTTCAAAGAAGTCTGAAGAAACCAGAGACTGAAACTTAGGTTTGAATGCATGTGCCTTTCTGTGTTAACCACACGTACACAGACTTCTAGGTGTGGAGGAGACTGTAGAACAGACAGCCCCTCATTTATACAAATGCACCGAGGTCCAGTGAACTGTCAATTAACATTCCTAAACTTCTCCCATTAACCAGAGCTGAGTATCCCAAATACCACACACATGAGCCATGAAGAGGTTACCTGGCTGGGCCAACAGCTGCCCTTGGTCCCCACGGAGTGACCAGGCAGGTCCAGGGTGGCCAAGTCTCCTTGGAGAGAGGCCTGAGAAGAGTAGGGTCTGGTGGTACAAAACTGAAAAATTTGGGAAGCACTCAGAGAAAGAATGATTTCATGTCATTTATTACCAACTAATCATCCTATACAATGAGGGGTGGATAAAAAAACTAAAATGAGAGTGGTACGATCACAGTCAAATACAGGCATACCTTGTTTTATTGTGTTTTGCTTTGTTGTGCTTCACAGATACTGCATTTTTTTTAAAAATTGAAGGCCAAAGAGCATCTCTTAAAGGGGGTCAAATAAATGGGGATGGAAGGAGACTAAACTTAGGGTGATGAACACACAATACAATATACAGATGATGTATTATAACATTGTATACTTGAAACTTATGAAAACTTATTGACTAAGGTTACCCAAATACATTTAATAAAATTTTATTTATTTTATTGTTCTAAAATATTCATAACATCAAACTTATCATTTTAGCCAATTTTCAGTGTATGGTTTAGTATATAGTGGTGTTAAGTACATTCGCATTGTTGTGCATCCATTTCCACTGTCCATCTCTGCCACAACTTTTTCATCTTCTCAAACCAAAGCTCTGGACCCATTAACCTATTCCCTACCCCCTTCAGGCCCTGGCAACCACCATTCTACTTTCTTTCTCTGTAAATTTATTGGACACCTCTAGGTTCTTCACACATATGTAGAACCATACAATATCTATCCCTTTACATCTAGCTTATTTCACTAAGTATAGTGTTATGGTACGTATTCAACACTCAGTGATTCATGTAATTCTCACAAGAGCCCTATCAGGTTGATGGCAATCCCCCCATTTTACAGATGAAGTACAAATGGCATAACCTGAGTTCAAACCTGGTCTGTGTACTGCTAAAGCCCAACCCTTCCACCACCACAGTAATTCTTCTGGTGGGGAAGAGTGGGGAGTCAAAGTAGTTATAGAAATTAAAAAAATAAAAGCCAGAAAAAAACCCAAATTTTTAATATAGCTCACATTCCTATATAGCTATAGGAATACGGCAAGTCTCCCTTTTTGAGTAACAAGAGTATTTATCAGTCATTTCAAAAAGAAGGTTGATAGTTGGAAGAGGACCTGAATCCTAAGGTTCATTCTGCTTTTTACAGCCATGAGGAAAATCTACTCCTTTATGGAATCCTCTCAGAGAGTGGCTGTCAGATTGAAAGGACTGTGATAGCCTTTTCTGTGTCACTTCAAAGAAGCAAGGGCCACCTTTTTCCTGTGAGAGCTCCTTTCTGCGGCTGTTTCTTCTGTTTGACTGTTTCAGGACACTTTGCACCTGCAGCCTGAGAAGGGCCAAGCCCAGTGTGCTGCACAACTCAGGGCTGACTGGGAGTGGGGTGTTTCTCCAGTGGCCAGAGCAATGATGGCACTCCGGGGATCCTGTGACCACTCCCTCTTTTGTGGGGCCAAGGTCCCCAGCTTTCCTCCCTTTAGGATCTTTCGGTCCTCACCTGCCTCATGTTACACCCACATCCTCCCTCTTTGCCCCAGTCCATGAGATGGGTGGCTTTTTCCCTAGCTCCTGCCTTTCCCTGGACACACACAGGGAAGACAACAGGCAGGGACAAGGCCTACCTCTCAACTGAGCTGCCCAGATGCCACACCCTGGTTTAGTCCCCTTGTGGGACACGGGCTAGAATAACCCAAGGGCCAACACTCAAGTTGACTTTTTCTTTCTCTCCCCATACTTTTATCTACTATACAAGTAGATACAGTAGAAAGAGATTAACATTTTGGCACCAGGAGGCCTGGGGTCCAATTCTGGCTCTGTGGTTTATCATCTGTGTGGCCGTGACAATGCACTAATGTCCTCTGGACTTCAGTTTGCTCATCTCTAAAATGGAATAATAACAATACTGGCATCCAAAGTTATGTAACAATCACATAATATAACATACATCACAGCATGTGCAAAAATAAAGCACTATGCAGGAGTTGATTTTCTAAAACTTAAATATAGTTTTAGAACCATGCATAATTTTCTATTTATGGTGCATGAAGTTTGCCCTGGATTTAAAGCAGCATTTTTATATTAAGTCAGCTCCACCACCAGCACTTGCACTGCATGAACACTCACAGTATGCCCAGTGGTCACCTTGGCAGTAGAAAGAAATCATCCCCTCTTTTAGCAAAACAGCCAAGCTGGTACTTACTACCTTGCATAAATGAGTGAATTGCTCATTTGTTGTACAATGAATCATATCTACTTCTTCATTTCCTAAAATGAAATCATCTAATGAATTGGATGAACAAAGATAAAAACTAGCTTTTAATTTATTTATTCAAAGTACTTAAATGTATAACAATTAGCCTGCAGTAAATTATTCTGAGGAGAACAGAAACTCATGTTCAATTAGTAAATTCTTTGCTATTGTATTTAAATGTAGAAACTCAGTTTTTGCCCAGTGGAAGCTAATACTCCAGGAAGCTGAATGCAAATCTGAATTCTGTGAGCGATGTTTCTTCTACCATGTGGAGAATCAAAAAAGAAAGACTAGGCAGCACATGCAAAGCATGTGACATCTGTGGCCCATGCTGTCATTATATTTGAGAAAGAAAAACAAGGCTTGAATTCTTAGATGTTTGAGTCAGACAAAGGTCCCTTGAAGGGCTCAGTTACAATTCTCAACACAATGCTTAACTCTACCAGTTCTACTCCAACTCCTTTTTCCTTCCTATATCAACTATTCAGACTCCCTGGGCAAAGCAGAAGGAAACATGATCAGATAAGCCTTTCTGATAAAATTAGGCAACTCAAATATGTAGAGCAAGAGCTGCTTAACTTCAATGGGACTCTTGAAAAACTTTCCAGAAGAATGTGTCCTCCCAAAGAAACTATAATGACTGAAAACATTTGTAAACTTATAGCCACTCAAATTAGAGTAAGAAACATTTATAAATGCACAGACTACTTTTCCATATAAAAATAGATCATGATGTCAATATATTTATCATCAGGAGTCATTCCAAATTTTAGAAAGCAGAGAGAGTACATCAGAAATTGGAGAAATATGTGCCCACAGGAGTTTTTGTTGGAAGAACAACTATTAACTCAGATAATAGTACAATGCTGCCTTCAGAAATGCATGAATGACGGAGGTTTACACTCAACTTCAGCCTTCTAAGAAAAATGTTTAACAAGAATCAAAAGATTCTATGGTCTTGTTGGAAGGGCGCAGGCAGTCTGGAAATGTAAGTTCAAATCCAATCTTAGGCAGTTTCCATAGCCTTTCAGTCTTAGGGTTCATCATTTATGGAAATGGGGATAATACTGCCTACCTCCCAGGCTGTTCAGGTCTGGGAAGTGCAGCACGGCCTGGCGTGTGCCAGGAGCTTCAGAGATGTCAGTTGCCCTCTCCATTCCCTCTTTCTCCCTTCAGTTTAATAAATATCTGTTACAAAACTAGTTTATGCTACCTAAAGTGACCATATCTTATGTGACTTCTGTATTGAGTTTGTAAACAATTCTTATAAACTTTGTAAGATTCCAATTAACATTGATTTTAAGGCACTTTTAGTGGCCTTTCTACTATTGCCTAAGGAAGGAACACAAACCCTTATCGAGCACCTAAGACACATCAACGTGCTTTCCCCAACAATCCGCAAGCCCCATTTCTACACATGCAGAAACAGAAACTCACTGAAATGAAGTGAAATGCAAGATCACAAAACTAGTAAGTGGCAGAATCGGGTCTCAAATACAGACCTGTTAAGCTCTCCCTCTATGTCCTCTTCATAAAGCAAGATTCCCTCTCAGCATGATCATTTCTTGATATTTTGTTGTAATGCAGACCTCAGAGCCATATTTGAAATGAGAAAAGCAGTGTAGTGCTTGCAGTCAGAACATCTCCTGTCTTACTGTCTGCTTTAGACACAACTGAGTGACAAATCAGACAATTTGCTACTGGTTCGCTTGTGATCCAGCTGGATGGAACCAAGTTAACTGCAGTCCCCGTATCACATTGCCAGGAACCAGGACGGGCTGGTGGATGGGAGTTCTCAGGCTGCTGTTTCTTGACAAGGTTTGGACAGTGTGCAGTGGGCTAAAGCTTGAGTGCTGGGACAGACTTCCTGAACGACGATGACTCAGGACTCCAAGCTGGTATCACCACCACAGGAGGGGTGCAGTCATTAAGAGCACAGACTTTTAATTAAAGTCCTCTCTCTGCTATGTACTCTTTCGTGCCCTTGAACAACTTTCTCAATCTAATTCCCAATATCCTCATCTTTTAACTGGCAGTTACCTCTCAAGGTTAAGATAAAGGTTGAATAAATAATGTCTATAAACTTCTTAGCATGATGCTAAGGAGGGTTCTGCATCGCTACAGCTTCCACAGCGATCAGCCCACTGCATGGCCCATACTGGAGGCTCAGTAAATGTTTGACAGAATTGAACCTCCTGTTTAGGGGAAGAAACCTTTCCTCAGGGGTGCTACAGTGTTTACTCAGCTCAACGCTCCGTTCCTCTGGTGCAGAGCTTGCTGTGTCACTGCACCGGTCTCTCTGCTGGACAGGAAGGCCTATTAAATGTACCAGATCATAGCCCCCTCCTTTTCCTGCCATGCATTAGTCTAGGTTATTCCACTCAAAGTCACACAATATATTCTCTGTTTCTTCTCTGTGGTTGCAGAGTGAAACTGAATGACTGTGGTCTTTTACAAAGTTGGAAAAGGGGGGACAAAGCTGAAAAGTTGGTGGCTTGCAAGCCAAATTCACTGTATACCTAAATGTGTCTTGTTGACCTGCAGTGTTGAAGAGTTTTGCATTTAAATATTCTAGTTGGGACATTCATTCTCTAGTTTGCCACGGTCCTCACTTCTCCATACTGCCTTGTACCCAACTTCACTCTCTTCTCCCCCAGCCTCTGATTTTGTGACCTGTGGCAAACACAAAGAGGAAGTGTTTTGAAATCTGGTTGATCTGAACTTGAATCCAGGCTCTTGCTGGTGTACAGCACAGGGTTAGTGAACCAGCCTCTGTGACTCAGTTTCCTCAGTGGGAGGCAGGATGCTCCCACCTGCCTTTCAAGACGGCTGTGGGGATGAAATGAGGTAGAGTGCCTAAAACAGTGCGGGCACAGGGCGGCGACTTAGGAAATACGAATCTACTACACAACAGCCTTGTCTCCCCACTGAAATTCCTTGTTTACAGGTTAAATATGGAGACTGAAGAAAAAAAAATCAGAGATGAAGAATTAGGTGAGAAACTATTTCAGAACAGAAGTGATGATGAGAACAAGGAAAATGTAAGAAAAGATAAAACAACCAATTTGCAGAGCACACAGAGACCCTTGCTAACTCTGAGTAGATCCCGTGACAAGGTTTCAGTGACTCCCCTCAGTCAAGGTGAGCTAGAGCTGAGCCCAACTCCAGGGCAATTACATCAGGATCCCAGGGGAGGGGATGGGGTAGGATCGAAGCATCGATATTTTAAGAGAGTCATCAGTTGTGCAGTGTGCAGCTATGACTGTGAATCCCCCAACACAGCACACAGCTGCACTACCAGAAAGGCCTTCAATTTGTGGAGGGAATTTTTGCAGGTCCAGGCTCTTATGAACAGCGATGGTCCACCTCTAACTGGTGTACGATAGAGCTGGGATGTCTGTATGGATTTTTGCACGAACAGAAAGAGAAGAATCAATGAGTAATATGTGACATGTATGATTAACTCTGTGGGCCAAAGTCAGTAGCAGTGGGTATGCATTGAGTAGTTGCTGGCTGCATGGGGTTTCACAGTGCATGAAACATAAACCCCTCCTTGGGTAATTTTCAAATGAATGGCGGCTCTCACAAACTAGTGGGCAGAACAAACGAGGCAAAATCCTTACGGAGGCAGAAAGAAAGTATGCTTGTCTGAGAAATCTGCAGTGGCCTTTCTCAGTTCCACAGACTAGGTATGTTCATCTGTTAGAAGGAGGATTGAAATTCCTAACCATTAAAAAATGCTTTTAGAAAGGTTAAACTTAAACTCTTAAACTTAAAAGGCAATAATAGTAACAATTATAGTTGCCATTTATTGATCATCTACTACATGCTGAGGACACGTCATTTCTAATTCTCATGCCAACTGTATAAAACAACTATGACTATCCTCATTTTCAGCCATAGAAAAGAGTTTTAGGGGGGTTAAGAATATTGTCCATAATCACAGCTAGAAAGTGGCAGAGTTAGGATTAAAAGCCAGGCTTGTTTGAAAGGTTTATTCTACTAAATAGCTTGATTCTCCAAAACAAAGCAGACACAACATAAAGATAGTGCTCACATAAAGCAAACAGCATTTCTTCTTTTCTGTAGTTTCCAATGCCCTTCTCCAATAGTATTTTTAAGTGTTTTAATCAAGAAGTTATGCTGAAAGGGGAAACAGTAAGAACAGGGATCAGATCTATTATTTACAACATTGTTATTAATTGCATGCTTTCCCTTAACTAAAAGCATTAACAATCCGGGAATAAATAAAAAGATGTTTGACTTTCCATAATTACAATGAATTTCATGGATTTGTATGCCAGAGCAAGGGACCTGGAGGTTCAGTCCATAATTTCATACTCCGGTCCTTGCATCTGAGGCACAGACACCTCCTAAAGTTATGAAATGATGAAACTTCACAAAAGTGGCGGGCAGAACCCTGATGCGATCCTTATCTAGCAAATGGTCTTCCTTCCTGTAGGATTTTAGCTACTGTTTGGTCTTTATCTAAAGCATCAAGCCCCAAACAGCTCAGCTTCCCTCTCCCGTTTGACTTCGGTCAGCAAGGTGAGCAATTACGAGGGGGGAAATTGGAATTTGGAAATGGGTACTGACAGAGTTGTCATCTCACTGGAGAAGATGAATGAGGAGATAAATAGAAACACAGCATGGGAGAAACACAATTAGGTGTGTGGAGCTAAGGAGAGAATTTGAGTTTGGCAAAATTTCTTCCCTGCAGAAGCTACTGATTCAATCCAGGAAAATTATAAATGATGCTATCACTTGTAAAACTGGGTAGGTGCAGGCTATATTTCTTGGCTTCTCCCCAGTCCTGCATCCCCACTAGCCACTGAAAAAACCAAGTACCAGCTAAACAAAAGGAATGCCTGCCTACCTCGGATACTCTCTCTGTAGAAGCACAGGACTTGTGTATTAATCTGAAGTCACTAAAGCTACTAATGCCCATTGTTAAAATGGACTTTTAACACAATTATATGTACTGGCAGATAAGTTTTTCAGAGCATTTTCGCTCATGTTGACTTTAAACACAAGCAATCAGTGCATCTACGTTCATGGAATGAGACCTTCACGGTACTTAATTAATAAGGCCACACCAGCAGCAAGCAGATATTGTGATTATCTTTCCTGGTTCTAATTTTGCTGTGTCTCATCTGTTTAGATGAAACACATGACTCCGTTTGTAGCTGATGTTTAGAACAGCATTATTTCTAGTCTGATTAGTTGTTTAGGTCTTTCTCATTATTTTTTACTTTTAGTCAGTTTGTAGTATTTTACTTTTAAAAATTCTTTTTTTGGGAGAATTAATCAATATCAAAGAACAGAACTGAAAAGAACAAAAAAGTAGTTTAAAGTCAGTTATTATTGCAGCATCCAGAGATAATTACTGTTGATATTTTAGAATGCTTCATTACAGTCTTTTTTTGCTAAGCACATTTTGACACAGTTGGATCTTTCCGAACATTTGTCTTGCCTTCGTGATTTGCTTAATATGTTTAAGCATTTTTTTCATGTCGGTATAAACTCTGTAAGCAACAATTTTAAAGTTATATGTGATATGCAAAACTATTTCCTTCTTCAAAGTTTTCCTCTTTTAAAAAAATCCCCCTTTTTAAACAAATGAAAGGCCAACCAATTGCTATTTTTTAAATGTAGAGCCCATACAGTCTCTACTTTTATATAACTACTTTTACACATTTGGTAGAACTGCACACAGAATAGCCTGTGTTAGCGCTGGCCAACTGTCTACAGCAGGGAGCATCATGCCTTGTTCTTAAGTGCAAGTAAAGAACCTGCATCAAGCAGGTGGCCTTCTCCCCTGACTCTGACACACTAGCTTCCTTGTGCAAGTGAGGTCTATCCAGTCCTCAGAGGTAGGAGGAACTGGGAGCTTCATTCCACAGCAGATGGAATCAGACTAGTCTTGAGGTCATGGCCAAGGGAGGGAGAGGGACTGCATTTATTAAAAACCTGCTAGGTGCAGGAGAGTGCCAGGTGCTCAGAGCACGAAGATAAAATGTCTTTAGTTTCTTTCTTGTGAGGGCCCAGTCTTTGCAGCTGGGTTTTTCCTGCAGTTGCTCTGGGACTCTATCCTCATCTTGGCCGAGACTCTGACACCTCACCTACCAGTTGTCAGCCTCCCTTCCTAAACCATCAGCTTTGCTGAAGGGCTGCGGTAAGTGACCTGATTCCCTGGTATTGTGAAACTGGCTGAGGCACTGAGCACTGCCTGAAATCCTACTGCCACCCGTACCTTCTCTGTTAGTGACACTTGCATTGCTCCTTGCACTGCCCAGCTTCTTTGTGGCCAGGTCAGCTTTTGCCTCCCTCCCTCCACACTGTGGTGCTGGGGTATCAGCATGGCTTATAGCAAGCTTGTTAAACAGTTAGGGCAGCCTTTTAAAAGTAACCCCTCCTTCCCATCTTCTCACATCTTTTACTTGCTCTAATAGCAACTACTGGGCCTGTTAGATACACCATACTGCACTGAGCACTATGGGGGCTAATGCACAGTTAGGGCTGGACTTAGCTGTCAAGACACTGAGAATCTAGTTGAAATTATACAATAAAATGGGTAGGAAACAAAAGTAAGATTATGATAACATGGCATTCACTGACATTGTATGTCTCTCAGGGTCAAAGCAAATGAAATATTAGTGAAGGGGAGATTAAAGAACTCCTGACAAGTGAGTGATGGATGAGGAAACACTGGGATGAAATTGGTGAGCATTCTGAAATAGAGAAACATGAGTAGGGGCTTGCAGCAGAATGCATGAGTATGTTGGAGGCACGTGTGTGATGCCCAATGTCAAAGGGTGTTACACTGTGCTGAAATTACTCATTCCGCAAGATCCAGGCACTGTTGGCCTCTTTTCATTTTAGAATATGCACAAGTGAGTCTATTCCCTTTTGTATTGTTCAATGCTGACGATGATGACTGCAGATGCTTTGCATATTCCCTAAAAACAGTTCTTCCTATTTCTCCCACATACCTTCAGTAGACGATATTGGGCTTTATGATTTTATAAGAAAGAATTGTTAAGAAAAATCTAAGAAAGGTATGATATATGTTTATTTTCTTTTGCCATGGTTTCAGAGGTATAATTTATTTTTGACAATTTTAGAATGACAGTTATTGCTGAGATAGCTAGCTTTCCAACCTAATTATCTTTTTTCCTTAGTAACATGCTTTTTAGGTGGACATATTACCTACCATACAGAATAAATAAATCTGTATTTCATAGGAGCTACCCCTCTTCAGTAGTCATCAGATGACCATATGACTAAGTTCTGGGCAATTAAATATAAGCAAAGCGAAACAAAACAAAACAAAACAAAACAAAAAACCTCACCTCTGTGGAACTTCAGGGAAGTGTCCTTAAAAGAAGAGGTGGATAAAAGGGAAGAAAGGGAGGAATTTTTTTTAAAAAAGAGAAGAGGGATAAATGTTCCTTTGTCACTTTCTCTCTACCTTTCTCCTTTCCAGCTACCTGGAACTCAGAGATGGTGGATGGAGATTCAGCAGCCATTTTGTACCATGAGGAGGAGGGTTGCTTCCAAGGTATAGCAGAGCACAGAGCTGGAAGAAACTTGCATCCCTGATGACTTTGGAGAGCTCCTGTGCCAGCCCTAAATGGTGTAACTCCAGACTCCTTTCAAGTGAGAGAGAAATAAACCTTGCCTTTAAAAAGCTTCTTTGTTCAGGCATTAATTTCATAAATATAATAGAGAGCACATACTTTTAAAGAGCAGGACCCATGTTTATGCCTTGTGGCTCATAGTGGGTGTTCAATAATTTGTGATGATGACCAAGTTAAAAGTGATGAAACAAAGTGCCTTAAATAATTGCATAGTTTCACTGCTGATACCATTCAATCTGTTTGTGTGCAGGTGTAATTGAGGAGGTTTGTATTCTTTGATAAAATTATCGATACATTTAACGTGAATAGATTTCACTTTGTTTTGCTTTGAGAAGCATAAAGGCTGTCCAATTTGCAAGTGTCTTTAAGCTGGCTTCCACAGTGCTGTGAGGAATGGCTCTAAATGACCCTCTTCAGTGATGGAGAGCCTGGGAGCTCTGGGGGTCTTGCCATGACTCAGGATGGAAACAGTAGAAGGATGTTAGGAAACTCATTCCATCCCAAGTGACAGAGCAAAGAGCCTCTCTCTGGAAGAGACTCAGAGGCCAATGTGTAGGAAATCACGAGGGAAGTGAAAGAGCTGGAATGGGTGACCACGGTCAACCCACATGAACACAGTGAGAAAGCAAGTGTTTGGCAACTAATGAAGCTAGAAGTGGGCAAGGGACTCAAAGTAAGCCCACAAGTGAAATATTTTGCCCAGGTAACCACCTTTAGCTACTTTAGTTAAAAAATAATGAAAATTCTTAACTCTTGTATTTCTCAACATTGTTAATTGCATACATCCCAGAAGGTGTGTGAGGGGGGATCTCATCTGGCTACTGGGCAATTTTGCTGCATCTTAAGTTCCAAAGATACCTTTTTTCTTTTGCACCTGCCTTTGGATAGCTTTACTAATTAAATTTGATAAGAACAAGGTCAGGAATGAGCTTGTAGTGAAAAAAAAAAAACCCAGCCATAAATATTAGGAGACTTGGTGCTCAGGCTAGGAGAAAAACCTGATGAAACGAGCCATTTTTCCAGTATAATTTATCTTTAGGCTAATTATGAGTGAAATATAGACATAGTTGTGTGCAGACTAGAAAATAGGACACTACATTCTTCATTTTTATTTGTTTCTTGTGTTTCAAGAGAACCTGTCCACTCCCATTAGTCAGCACTTGGGAGGGACTGGCGATTCCACCTCAGGTGATGTGCGGGGCTGTGCTTCGACCCTGACCCAGCCTTCCCTGTTTCTTTGCTGTGACTTTTTTTCTTTTTTTAAAAAGGCTCTTTTTAAAACCTTCCATGGGGGCTCAGCAATGTACAGTAACGAACAACTGCATCTTTAAATTAAACAAAATGTGGTGCAGTTTAATTTTCTTGAGAAATTGTGGGAAGTTAGTTGGCAGGAAGAACAAGGGCTTTGGAGGCAGTTTAACTTCATTTATTTCATTTTTTCCATTAATTTCATTTTTGTTGCCTTACTAGTTATGAGACTCTTTTCAGGTCTCTCAGCCCTTCTGAGTTTTGTTTTTTTCCCTCATTGTGAAAAACTGGCATAATAATAATACCTCTCAGTTTGTTGTCGGGCACATAGTAGGTACTCAACTATGTTAATTCCCTTTATTCTACCCACTCTTCTCTTCTGCCCATAATGTAACTTTTCCAAACAGCTGTGGTATAAAGTTTGCTCCACTCCACCAGTCTCATCCACAATGCTACCCATGTGTTTTAAATGATCTCTGAACAAGCTGATTAACCTAAATTTCTCTGTACTCTCATTTCCTCTGTCCCAAATCTGGCCTTGCCATGCATATTAAAACTTATATATGTTTGTTTGTGTGTTTGTTTTTGGATTATTTTTCCTTCTTGATGGGCTGGGAGTTTTGAGGATGCTCACTGGAAGCTTCCTTTATGGGGTCAGAAGCAGATTTCTAAATAAGGAAGAATAATACAAACTCATTTGTGGTTACTAACCTTTTGCACCAGTATACCCTGAAGTAATTGTTCTGAAGACAGCTCATTGATAAAGGGCCTAATTCCTCCAAAGTTATACAGAGCAGCTACAAACATCACCTTACTTTGTAAGATGTTCTCCTTTTCTTTGGCACCTTGCTGAATCTAATTTGGTTTCTCCGTTTTGAGAGATATTATATGACTTTTCTGCTAAAGACTGATTATGAATTCTGTATGCTTTTAAGTTTTTTTTTTTTTTTTAAGTGGGAGGCCTGTTTCTAGCACTAGGGGACAGATATGTTGTTTTAACTTGGAACATGAAGTTTCTTGACTACAAAATAAAGTTTTGGCTAGGTTTAAGCATAGGTTTGGCTTTTTCGGGAAAACTAATTTGTTCATTAAAAAAAGCAGGTTAACAATAAAAAATGTTAAAAAATAGAATCAGTAGTGATACAAATACTAATGTTATTTCTTTAATGTTTTCAATACAGTTGAAAAGTATAATATGAAAATATCCACTTTTTCTCTCATTATGAATAGAGAAGAAATTCAAAAGAATCACTCAAAAAGAAGTGCAATGTAATTTTATCACTTGTAAATTCATAAAATTAAGTTACACTTTGCCTCTCTCCCCAATAATCACTTATTTAAAAGTAATAATTATAGATGTGTTCATTTTTCTACAGGGGATTTTATTTTTAAATTGCTCTTTAGCCCAAGAGGGTGATTCATAACCCCAGGGCATCAGGGAGCGGCTCCTTGTAGATGCTGTCGTCTTGGATTTACTCACAAGAAATAATCCTCTAGAGTAGCTCAGAGGATTATTTTCTTTTTAGTTTTCTTTATGAAATTCTTCCAGAATTCTTGTGAGATAGAATTAAGGAAAATATTATCACTTTGCTGATAGGAGAGTCAAGGCTGAGAGATTTGTTCAAGGTCAAACAGAAAGTTGTTGGCAGAGCCAGGAACTCAAATCTTAGCCTCCTTACTTGTACTTTAGCTCTGCTGATGGACTTGATACTTCCTGTACTTTTTGGATCTTTATTTATTTAAGAGTTTTGCATTCTGGGATACTAGCAAACATTTTAAAGTCTAGAATGCATACTGCAAGACTATGCTATATGACACGTTCACAAAGAACATGTATGAGTGACCCACAGACATGGACAACAGTGTGGGAATTGACTGTGGAGGAGGGCAAAGGGGGAAAAACTGAGACAACTGTAATAGAATAACAATAAAAAGGAGGAAAACTAAGTTTTTGGTCATAAAATAAAATTCTAATACTATTCAGTCATATTTACTTATAATTTTAAAGAATTAGAATCTTCCTGATTCATTTGTCATTTAGCACTTTCTACTGTATATTTTGAACACTAATATACTTTTACTCAACAAGATGAATAATATATATGTTTCCAAGGGCAACTGAATGTCTACATCAAAAAGTTTGAGTCAGAGTTAAAAGCCCAAAAATCTTTTACTCTCTCAAGAGCAGGCGAGATATTCATACCCTCATAATTATTCATTTCTATCATTGCCTTTCAATATGCAGAAGCCATAGGGCTTAATTCTATACCCCCATGAGTGGCACCCCCTTCATATAAGTTGCTTAGACTTTAATATGAGTCTTTAAGTATCTATTTTTTGGCCCAGGAGTATCCTAGTGGTTCCATACATCTATTTCCTAAACACATATGGTACCAAAATAGACTATATTCCAAGTTATGTGTGACTCTAACAATATCTAGTCAATTTTCCTTCTCAGCAACCTTAAAAATTCATGCAAACCAAATTTATGCAAATCCACGCTTGTGATTTGGCTGTGGTCAGCCTCTGGAAGCAGAATCCTGTAGAACTGTCATGTAGGATGTGATTTAAACCTGAGGTTTTATGAGAGCAGTGAAATATGTGTTGTGGCATCTCCAGTGATATTTAAAGGCGCAGCAGGGATATGAAAAGATGACACTGTGCAAATTCCTGTAAACATCATGCATAATTCATGGCAAATCTGTGTATGTCTAACGCACATGATTTTCTTACAATCCCTTTCTCTCTTTTTTAATTTGATGACTTGTATCCTGAAAGAAGAAGGGAAAGAGCTGGATGGACACTACACAAACCAGGGAAAGTTGTGGGGAAAAAATGCCTAAGGTTCACCCTGGTTCAATATAAGGGAACCATTAGGCTGATGTTTATAAAAACTACATGACAGTGTGGAAAATGAGTCCGGTGTAATGTAACATAGAGAAGCAGAGACAAAATTAAGTGCACACTGATTGCAACTGTGCAAAAAAACATTAAAGTTGTGCCTGTGAATACGCAAAAATGAGAGGACATAAAATGGAGAGCCTTTGGGAGCAATGGTGATACTTTCTATTTCACTCAAAGTTTCTGAGAGGGGTTTATATACTCACACTCACAACATAGTAGCCAGTGTGAAGGGACCCCAGGGGTGAGTGGCAGCCCTCTGGAACTAACCAGAAAGGCTCATGGAGGAAGGCTGGAGCGTTGCCTTTGGGAGGATGCAGAAATCATGAGGAGCTTGGAGGGGCAGAGTCGTGTCTGGCAAAAGCCTAAAACGGTGGCAGAATATCAATTCTGAGACCACTGTTCTAGATGGGTGTGCAGGGAAACTGGAGGTCTGCCAACAACTTGGATATACCAGCTTTACCGAATAGTGCAGCAAGGACGTCAGCCTGGGAGCAGAGGTCAGCACCTGTAGGGCATCTGTCAGAGCGACATTCTCACGGCACAGCCATCTACTCCATCTACTCCCGTAACAGAAAGCTGCTCAACGCATGCTGAAGTGACAGACTTTCTGGTTGTTTCAGGTATGGACATTTTTTTAATGTGGTGAGCACAGAGATAATTCTAGGCACGAAGATAAGATGTAATTTAGGAGAAGCACCCTGGATGGGAGGACGTGAAACATGCGGCAATTCAATGTAATACGTGTTGACCTTTTACTGTTTACCTTATCAAGCTGTGCGGTCACCTGGTGCCACCATTCAGTGCAGTGCAGTGTCTCAACGGCTTCAGAGGTGGCATTTATCCAAGGAGTGAGCAACTGCCCTTTTTCACAGGTTTCCTTTCGTGTGTGTGTGTTTATGGCTATGTATTCCCTCTCTCTCTCTCTCTCTCACACACACACACACACACACACACACACACACACACACTCACACAAGAATACTTCCTTTTGAAGGTTAACAAGCTTAACCTCTTGGTTTCCATCATTTATACTTTCTTTCATAACAACCTGGGTCACAGATGGATTACTGTGTAAGTTCACTTTAATGAAGGTGGCTGGGAGGAATATTTGCAAGCTTAGGGACATGCAGGTAAAGCACTTTAGATACTTGTCTTAACTCCTTTTCTTTTCTTCACCCCAATAATAAATGATCCTTTCTTGATACCAGAAATTTGAATAATCCAAAACAGTACTTCTCAAACCAGTGCACACGAATCCCTTGAAAGTCTTGTGAAAATAGATTCCTGGGCCCTACCCTTAGGAATTCTGACTCAGCCTGAGGTTCAGAGCATGAATTTCTAACTATCTCCAGATGGTGCCGGTCCACGCACCTCTCCTTGAGTAGCCAGGCTCTAAAACCTCCTTTGGTCCTTCCTTGTTCCCCAAGTGCAAGTCCCACCCAGGGAACACACCGAACACTAAGCAGACCGTGGGACACTTTCAGCACCGTGGCTAGGGAAGTACGCTCAGTCAGAGTCCCAGCTCTGCCACAGCACTGGCACCCTGGAACTGTCCTCTGATAGGGGGTTGGCACTGTGCTGTGGGTTTCCCAAGGTCCCTACTGGTGTTTATGCATCTCTGTGTGGGCCCCGCATCTGGCGAACGCTTGGCAAGAAGTAGGCTGACGAAAGTTTTTCTAAAATAAATAAATGAACCAGAAAGTTAAATCGTTTCCATGGAAATAATGATATTTTTTTTTCATAACAGCATCCTATCTACCTTTCCCCTAAAGTTATTTTAAGTTACCCCATAATAGGGAAAAACAAAGGACAATTTCATTTTGTTCACATAGTTTTTCTTAGAACCAGCCTTTAAAAAATTATTTATTTTTAGAGAGGGGGGAAGGGAGGGAGAAAGACAGGGAGAGAAACACCAGTGCCTTTCATTCACACCCTGACCACAGGGACTGCACCTGCAACCCAGGCCTGTGCCCTCCCCGGGAATCAAACCATCAAACTGGCGACCCTTGGCTTTGCAGGATGACACCCAACCAACTGAAGCACAACCTGGTCAGGGCTGGAACTACTTTTTAAACATATGCTTCCACTTAATTGTCTCTCCTGAACACTCAAGGCTAAATGTTGCCGACATCCCCTGAGCTGACTGTGCTCTCCACTGCTCTCCGTTGCTTATCACACGAAAGAAGGACCTTGGGAACAGGAAGAATCAAGCCCCCCTTTTTGAGAACAAGAGTTAAAAATGTATTAAATGTAACTATATGTTTCCCCTATAACTAAGCCTCAGAAGACACATAGCAAAATTGCTTACATATCAAATTTCTATAATCAACAGATTCTCAGATTTTTTGATATTTCTCCATTGGTTCCCTCTTCTTTTCAGGAACAGACTTTATTTTTGTCTTTTCTTTGTCACTTCCCCAACATTTATAGGATTTAGGAAGGCTGCTCATCTACAGAGTCAAGGGGGACTTGGTTTTTCTCTCTCCTCTCTTAGCATTTTCACTCTCAAAGGGGAAAGCCTCAATCAGACTTACGGGGATGCCTCCTCTCCTCCAATCTATACCCTTGTGCACATAGGGGGCATATCAGATACTGAGGGAAAAGGCAAAACGGGAGAGATAGCATGGCACACTCAGGAGCTTCAAACTGTTTAGTATACATGGGGCATGGAGTCGTGGGGGCACTGAAAGAGGATGGCGGGATGGGGATCATGCATGTCTTGGAAGCCCAACTAAGGTGTTTACATGTTACTTGGGAGATGGTGAGAAGCATCGGTTCTCTCCCTATGCTGGGTGCTTACGACCTGTGGGTCGGTACTGAGCCAAGGAGTGCCAGGGTCCATGGAGCTTATCCTGTATGGCCACCCTGGTTCATGAACCCACAAGGGTATGACTTTAATCAAGTTCTTTAGAGTCTGAATGGAAGGGTAAGCTTGCTCATTCATGTAGTGAGAAACAAATTGATTCCTTTTTTAAATATGAAATGTTTTCAAGGTTTTACGTCTTTAGTTTAAAACTATAACTAAACCTAGTTGTGAGTTTCAATTTGTTTTATCCTGTACTAAACAATTTGATGAAAATACATATGAGCTGATGGACTATCACTCATCTTTTTCAGAAACTACTTCTACAGTTTATAAAAATTAGTACAACAATTTCAGAGGCACATTAAATATTTAATGATAGAAACTGATGGTGTAAGGAAGTGATAATTGGACAATCTTTGATGGAAAAAAAGACTACTCCCAAGTTTAGTGCTTTTCTACAGAAGAATTCATTAAACATTCACAAATTATACAGATGAGATAATTTTGCTAGAAAAAAGTGATGAATGAATGTTTTTTTCTATTCAGAACATCCAGCACAAAGCCGAGATGGTACACTGTCTCACCATTTCTTTAATAAGTCACTTATTCATGTATTTCAAGAATGAGATCATTTACACAAAGAATACTATGATGAGGAATAAATAATAGTCGTCCTGAATGATTATTTATGTGTGCATGTGTTTTTCCTGGGTCACAAGATAGGAAGGAAGTAGTACTCACACTGATTGGGAGTAGACCATGTGAAAAATTAACGACTGAAAATGGAAATGACAGAATTGTAGAGTTGTTTTGGAGGCAGGGAAGGAAGCAATGGAGCATTAAAAAAAGAGCAGGTTTGCAAGAACTGCATTTCTGTCAAACCTCATATATGCAGTGTCACAATAAGAGACACACTCCAGAGGCGGGGATCAGGGTGAGCGGAGCAGAAAGGAGAAGACACGTACTGCAAAGTGTGTATGGGGGAGAAATAAAATCACAGCCACAGAAATGACAAGGTCAGGGCAATGACAAGACACAGGTTCAAAGTCAGAAGGAGAAAGAAGCGAAGTTCACACTCTAAACTCTCTCTGCTGTTTACATACTCAGATAAGAAAGACATTTTGTATGGTTTGTGTGTTCCTTTGTCATCTTTATATATCAGATGTTGAATTGTAACAAATCCCTTCAGCATAAATATTTCCACCCATGATTGGTTCTCAAAGCCTTTATGACAGCAGACACTGATCCAATCAGTGATCATGAGTTTACCAGCAGGGTTCATTAGACAAAAGCCCTGACAGCTCACTTCCAAATGGGTGGACGTGGAAGCTCGACTCTGAACTGTGGACGCGGTTCACAGGCCCTGCAGCCAACTACGGGGGGCACAATATCCTGGACTAGGTGGAGAAAAATTGCTTCCTACGGAGGAAGCACTTTGCTAACCTCATGAGGTATATTTTAGGAGATTCAAATTCCACTTTTAAAATCGTTAATATCTGTGCCTGGATATACACTGAGAAGTTGTCACAAAGTTTGTGAGGACCTCTTTATGAAGAATGAGGAAGCATCTCATAAAAACATCCTTCCATTAAAAAGCTACCAGACAAATGCAACAGATTATCCGTGCACTTGAAACACATACCTCTCAAGTGATTTTCCTGACCTAACTTGTATGTTTAGCTCCCCACCAAGAGGGAGTTTAGAAGAAAGGATAAGAAGCAGCCTGATATAAGAAGGCAGTTATGGGGATAGATAAATGAACCCAAGACTAGAGGCTGCTGCACACCCAAGTTTTGATATTTCCTGTGATATAGAATAACTTGGTGACGCAGTCAGCTACTTCCCTGCTTCAAGACACGTGTAACTTATTTTGACTGAACTAAAACCAATATAATTAAAGTTCTTAGAAGGTGCATGCTTTAATCAAACAAAGCTTGTCTTCATCCCTAGGGGCTGTCTTGTTCTCTACGGGAGCAGCCTCACAAATCCAGACTGCAGCCCTCTATTTAAACGGCTGGGACCAGGTTCCACAGAGCACGAAGCACATATGAAGGACCCATGGATGTGGACAGCAGTGCGGGGGGCTGACTGTGGAAGTGGGGGGTGGGCCAGGTGCAGAGGATGAAGGGGGAAAGTTGGAGCAGCTGTAACTGCACAAACAATTCTTAAAACCCCTCTGGATTAGGTTATCTTCTGAAGTTCCTTTTAGCTCTAATGTGTACATTTCTCACGATCAGATGAACTTACTTAGAACAACAGCAAAAACATGACCCCCCCTCCAAAAAAAAAACCCACCAGTAAAAACACAACAAACCCTCCGTAGTGAAAGGCTGAATGGGCTTCTTTTCAAGTTGCGTGCCAAATGGCTGAGTCTACTTTTTTTAAAAGTATTATTGTGTCTATTATTTTCATATATCACATCATTTTTTTATATCCAACATGTCAGCTCATGTCATTTCCATTTTGCACTTCTTTTCTCAGGGAATAAACATGCTGCCAGCACTTTCCCCCATTAGATTAAAAAGAAAAAAAAAACACAACAAGCTATTTAAAGGTTTCCTAACACCTATATATTTTTCCAACTTAAAAGTCCAGTTTTTTCTTTTATGTCACATGTAATGAACATTGGCAGAACAATATCTGAAAAAATAAAGATATGTAATGGCATTTCAGGTATTTGTTAAACTTGAGGTGGTAATTGAAGGTCTCTCTTGGTGATTACAGTTATTAACTGAGCCTGTGGGTTGCATTCCTGTTTGGGCGCTCACACTCAGTAATGCTGGTAGGCTGGTACCTGGATTACTCAGTGCGCTGCTGAATTAGCAAGAACAGAAGGTAACAAAAGTCCTGAACAGGTGGAGATATCAGCAATACCTTCTGCTTATAAATATTTGTCCTAGTCAATTTATCAAGTGAGGATTTTTTACATTATAGGTAACTAGGTCCCTTTTGAGGTACTTAAACTGCCTGGAGGGTCTTAAGGCCACCTAACAACGATACCTGAACATCTATTATTTTAATCAGATCAACAACTAGGTTACAGCATCCTGGGGAGAGAGTGTAAAGCAGGAGAGAACCAGGAGGGGGCAGAGGCCTACCCTGGCCATACTAACATCCCAGTCTGCTTTGACTGCAGAGTCTCCTGAGTCTGACTGGTTTCAGACTGGAACTCCAGGGCTGCATACAGACCCAGACTGTTCTGTTTGACTGCACACTGTTAAAAAATGTTGAAATTGATAATAAATGCTTAAAAAGCAGCAGGGTAATTCTTTCTCTTGAAAAATTAATTTATGTGACAACACTGAGCCCATTTCCAACAAGATGGCAATTAGGGGGAGCTGGTAGGTACTGCCCCACAGTCCCCAGCAGGGTCAGCTTCTGACATCAGCCACTGTCTCCCTCAATTCCTATTTTCCTTACACACAGTCTATCCCTCTCATTTCTGTCCGTGGTTAAACCAAGGAGACATTTGTGTCAGAAGGGATTTTACTGTCTAGAAATACAACTCAGTCTTGAAAAAAATCCAAGAGGATTCTTTAGCTAATAAACCTGAGAGTTTTACCATCAACTCCCACCACACACCCACCACAGCACTGCCATTGATAAAGCACTGACTACACATTGTGCATGTTGTTAAGTGTTTACATACAGGAACTTATTTAATCCTCCCAACTACTTTATCAAGTTGATAGTATTTCTCCCATTTTATAGCAGAATGTCCCAAGGCTCAGAGAGGCTGGTTAATTTTTCTAAGGTAATACAGCTACTACATGACCTTAGCCTGTTTTCATCCAGATTCTGGACTGTGAAGGCTCTGCTCTTAACCACTCTGTAACATCCTTGTTATATTCACAATGTCACACATGTGCGGTGGAAGACGAGCCAGCAGCCCCCATAATACTCTAGTGTAAACACACTAGAGTATTTGACAGCGTCCTGCAGAAGGCATGCAGAATACTTAACAGTAAAGCAGTCAGAACAAGCAAAGTGGAAACGTTATGATGCAACAACTGTTTCCGACTCATCGTTCAGGAAGCTCGAGTGGCTGGTGGGAAGAGCAGAAGACAAAACAGCGGTGGCTCTGAACTCTATCTAGGCTTGGCTCAGACCAAGGGAGGAGAAGATGGACACAAGCACGGCAGAGAGCCATCCCTACTTGAACATGACATCAGACATCTAAGCCAGGTGGCAGTATTTCATCTTACAGATTAAGAAAGACACTCAGAGAACCTAAACTGTTCACTTAGTAAGTGGCAAAGCTGAGACTGCAAACTCGGACAATGGCTTCCTACTCAGATGTTTCTCACTTGTCTCTGCATCTTTCTACACAGAGCGACCCTCTGCATTTCCTGGACTTCTACCTTCAGATCTCAGTCTTAAGATTTTAGGCCTTCTCTTTCTGTTTTTCCTAGAGTCAAATGATGCTTAGGGGAATCACTACACTAAACTGAAGTAGGGGAAATGTAAAGTCAGATACTGCGATTCTCCCCCCGCCCCGCCGCTGCCCGCCACCAAACAAAGTTGCTCAGAGTTATTTTTATATTACTTGACACAAATAGAGACTATTTGGAAATAAAACACAGGGTGATCATGTTTTATTCCACTAATTTTGCAGTTTAACCTACTGGAAAACGTTCCCCTTTCTCGTACAATATTTATTGATGATAAATAGCTTTGCAGACAAGACGGCATTGATCAGGCTACAGCAGCGAGTCTCTGTTTGCTCCAGTGTTGATTTCAGATAGACAGCACATTCGAATAGCTTCCATCTCTCTCGCCGCCAACACATAAGGCTAATTTTCACTGAATCATTTTTCATCCATCAATCTTTCCTGAGAAGGCTAACGAGCCTATGTCTGCTGTGAGTGTAATCCGACAACCACAACTGCACAAGATGTTTCGTTCTTTCAGTGCCTGCTCAGAGCACACTGATTTAGAATCTCCAGTTGTCTCTCTTATGCACCTTGAAAGCAGTTTCTGTTCTTGGAGACCAAGTACAGAGTTCCAAGGAGGTATCCAGAGAAAGCGTATGTGTGATACCAGGAGACAGGTGTCAGATGACACTCACGCTTTCTATGTCTTCTCAGAGGTAAATGGCATCTGAATTATATTTAGATTAAGGCACCACATTGATATGGCAAAGAAAGCACTGGCCAGATGGTGCTGAGTACAACGAGGCAGTGAAACATATCACCCCGCCCCCATCCCTTTTACTACTCAGGAGGCTGAGGCTCTGGCCAGCTGCTTAGATGGGGGTATGATCACACTCTCTGTTAGCACCAGAAGGAAGCTGGTACCTGTTCCCATTCATCTATTTTCTTATTATTCCATTTTTATTTCTTGTTCATCTGTATTTTCTTCTTTAGGATCTATTCCCATGAGGACCACTGGGACAGAACTGCAACCCTACTCAAATGCTTACTTGCTATTGGAAACAGGCGCAGATGGCTCTAGTTTGCCTCTTCTTTTTCTTCAGAGAAAGATCAGAGAAATTCTAGTTTCCATTACTTTCTGCATTGGCTTCTCCTATACATTTTAAAGGACATGCTGAGAAAGGTTTTGGAGGAAGGAAAGTATATGTTGTCTCTCTCCATGGCGCTTCTCACGCCCAGCAGAGACCCTGTCTAAGGAAGCTGGGCAGGGAAGGGAAAATCAAGTAGATGTCAACAATAACCTTTAGGTGCGATTTTGTATACATTTGCTATCAAGGCCATTTCTCTCTTGGCAAAGCTATAGGGGCCAAGAGGGAACTAAACAGTTAAGAGTGTGTGTGGAAAAGGTTATCCCTGTGAGAGTTCCCAGATATTGTCCATTATAATAATCCCTAGCAGATTGTTATTTTATATAATTAAGAACAATAAGGCAAAACAGCTTTTTAGGACACAGATGGGATGACCAGTAACGGGCCCCCAGAGAGAAGCTCTGTGGAATGACGGAGCGTTGGACTGGATGTCCGGAGGGAGGGCTGGCTTTCTGTGCTCTCTCTGCACCTGACCAGGGACACTCAGGGCATCTCGCTTCACCTTTCCAGGTCTCCACATTCCTGTTTGCTAGAATGGGGTTGTGGGGTGGTGTTGGGGACTGAGTGTGTACCCCTCCCTCAAATCCATATGTTAAAGCCCTGACGCCCAAATGCGGCTGTATTTGGATCAGGGTCTGTGAGGAGGTGATAAAGGTTAAATGAGGCCTGAAAGGTTGAGACACCAACCTTTAAGGAGACACCAGAGCTCTCTCTTTGTGCCACATGAGAGATCAGGGAGAAGGAAACATCTATAAGCCAGGAAGAGGGCTCTCCCCAGACACCCTCAAGATGGGCACCGTCTTGACCTTGGACTTTCCAGCCTCCATAACTGTGAGAAATAAATGTCCACTATTTAAGTCACTATGTAGTAGTGGCAGGTGAAGCAGATGAATGCAGGCAGCAACCACTAGCTAATTAAAATGACAATGATGGACAGGTCACAGAGTACTGTTAGAAATTTTATCTCAGAGAAACTCTAGGAGGTAGAAAGGGCAAAGTATTATTTTACAAATAAGGAAATGCACCTCACACAGTTTCAAGGTCACAAGGCTACCAAGCAGAATTCAGTCAGACTGGAGACCTGGGTCTTTAAAGGCACCTGTGGTTGTAAATGGTTGTGGTTTTCTTGTTTTCTGTGTTATGTTGGATGTCTACAAGTTCCAGGTTTTAGATTTCTAGGCGATGAATGCCCAGTTACATAATGTCAAATTTATCACAAGTCATATATGTATTTTTTCTCTTTAGAATGGCAATGATCATCACCTTTGACCCAGTGGTCCTCAAAGTGAGTTCAGCAGTAGGAGCTGAGGACTTAGAAATGCAAATTCTTGGGCCCCACTGCAGACCTATAGAGCTAGCAACACTGGGGGCAGGCCCCGCACTCTGGGTTCTACTGAGCTGTCCAGGGGATTCTGAGGCCACTACTATTCGAGAATCCCTGCTCTCATCTGTATTCACTTACCTTCATAACTGGCTGGCATTCGACATACTGCACTAAAAGATATGCAGCTGCAACTCTGAGTCCTATAACCAACTAGATCCATAACACACGGTTACACCCAGTTTTAAAATGCTTGAACCTGTAAGTATATCCTTCATGTAATCATGATATTCTGTAATTCGTGTTGGCCTTTGTTACCCCTTTTGTCTACTTGGAAATTGAAAACATTTTAGAAAAAAAAAGGTACTTAGGTCCAGCATATCATAAACCTTGAATTAAGTTGATACTAATTAAAAATAGTAATTTAAAATATAACAAATTTATTATTTATTCAAAGTGGTTAATATTTTTAACTCTTTACTCAAGGTGCTTGGCTGTCCCCCTCTACACTCCCACACCTGAAATCTTAGTAACTTCATAGGAGATTTCTGTGTAATTGAAACCTCTTCCTCAGCAAGATCTATCCCCTCCAATCAGCAGAGAATATTTTAATAAATAATACATATTTATTTATATTATATCCAAAATATATATTTAATTTTTCTTTTAATATTTGTTCTAGAAAACCAAACATAAAATTCATAAATTACATATTATACTTGATATATAGTAACCATATCTGTATATGTAATTATAATAAAAGTATATATATATTTTATGTCAAATGTCTGGATTTTAGAGGCAGTATGACTTTAATCTAATATGTTTCCTTTGATTACCTCCCTAGGATTGGAGTTTAAAAACTCTAGGGATTTCTGGCAGAAAATATGGATGCTGATGCCAATGTGATATATTTCTATTTGAATGACTATATATGTGTGTGATAACTTATTATATGATACCTATTAGTTTAGGACATCAACAATAATCTAAGGATTTTCTGTATTGTTTTATATGCATCCCAAATAAATTTATGCCAATAAAATTTCACAAAGAGAGAAGTACAATATTACCATTTAACAATAAAACTGTTGACTTTTACAAAATTTTCTTATGTAGTAGTAACACAGAAATAACCTTTTATCCCCTTAATGTTCAGGGGAAGCCAGGGAGAACAAAATGCATATACTCTCTGCTGCTTCTGTTATTAATTTGCCTATGTAAGCAAAATTGTGGGCTTTCTGTGGAAGTACAAGACCTGCAAATCACATGACTAATAAAATGGCATATAGCTTGCCAAGCATTTGCAGCGCTGCAGCCTCTGAATGACAGATTTGATGAGATTAGTACACTTCTGCCCTTCACACCTCCAACCATTTTATTTATCGTCTTTAGATTTTCTTTTGGCACCATTTATTGAAAAAACTATTTGCTATTATATGAAGATTGACTAACACACTTCTTTTTTTTTATATTTCTACTTCTTTTTTTAAATTTTTAATCATTGTTCAAGTACAGTTTTCTAACACATTTCTACCATGTTTCTGAAAGGTATAGGAATAATATATTGAACATAAAGATTGTTCCCCAAATAGTGAGTGTATATATAACAAAGAATATATAATATGTAATACAAAATCTATAATATATAATCTATTTATATATAAATAATATGTAATATTTATCTGATGAAGCAACATTAAACATGTATTTTACACACATTTTAACACAGATCTTTTAAATTCAGTAAGAACTGTTTGTAGTATTATGAAGACTAATTAAAGCACTTTCCCACATATTTTACTTGCAGGTATCAACATTGTCATCATTGTTCCGATCTAGAATTTACTCACAATATCAACACTAAATAACCTCTCTGAAAAGAAAGAACTACCCTTATAACCAGCAGCGAATCCCAATGCCAAGTCATATTCATAATTACTCATCTTTTCAAACACGTTTGACATGAATGATTCAGCATATGTGGGTCACTGCCAGTTGGTACCAACTGGCACAATGGCACTGGAGGAAACCTGATAACTACAGAAGCAAACAATGACTGGCAAACAAAGCTCTCCCTTATTGGATCCAGGTATAGAAATGGTTATTTTCTGAAGGAGCAGTAAAGTAGTTTGTCCCTCCCTCCCTTCTTTACCCCCACCCCCCACCCTGGCTCTCTCTCTGTCTCCTTCTCTCTCATTTTTGAAAAGATTCCTTAGCAGTTAATAAAGTGTGTTTAGGCACAGCAACATAACTCTTATGAAACATACCATGAGACCATGACCATGAGATAAAAAGAATCATGACTTCCTTGGGCTTTCCACTCTGAGATCTCAGCGTGTAATTTTATAGTTTTCATAATCCCCAAATTCAGTTAAAACAGAAAGAAGCTTTAGGGGAAAAAAGGAAAGAAAAGAAAAGCAGCTTTGGGGTAGGATGAAACTAAAGAAGAGCAAAAATGAGTAAGTATTTACATTCTACATGATTAAGAAACAAATTAAAGGACTTTTTAAAAATAGAGAATATAGAGACATGTGTATTCTCATAATACACTGAATTGCATTTTACTAGTTCATTCACCAGGTGGATCCAGCCCTTTGATCTAAGTGCCAGTCGAGAGGCAGGATCTGTGGGATGTGGAGATCTAATGCCCTGACTAATAATCCTGGCACAGTTAACACGAGACTACCAGTCCAGTGGAGCACTCGGGCTCCAGCCCCACTTACCTTATTAACTAAACTGACAATTTGGCACTAAGTGGAAATACAGGAGCAAATACTCTCCACCCCTCTGTTTTACTTAGGAGCTGGAGAGTGAAGATAAGACAATAAAAACGTGGAGGTAGTTTGGGGGAACCCGTAAAATCGACATATCCTGCACCTCCCATGGGGATGCTTTGTTTGGCCAGTTCTCTCAGAAGATCACTTTAGTTACCTTGGTTATTCCAGGTCTAACAAGCAAGTCCCTAGGTCAAAAGTTTCTGGCTGCTATTTTCTGATGGTCATTTTCTTCTTTTTTTTTTTCTCAGAAATATACACAATTGCTCCTTTAATGCAATCACCATATACAAAACAAACTGCACAATTAGGAAATTGTCCAAATTCAACTTGCCTTTCTGTAGCTTGCTTTTCTCCTAAACTCTTCATCTGCTCAGATCTGTTTGAAGTATTTATCTGCACCTGAATTCACATCACCCTCAGAGTCAATGCTACTTACATATAAAGTGAATGTGCAGTTAGCTTGTCTCCTGATAATTAACGAAGATGTTAAGGGCTAATGCCAATTTAGTGGCATGAGCTGGATGCCTTCCATTACCTGGTGTGTCATTGTTTATGGTCTATTAAGCAGTTTTCATTTCACCTTATGGGCCCATATAAAACCCAAGCTGGATGTTTCTCAAATTATAGGAAGTATTGCAGAATATTAAAAGCTTCTTTTTTTTTTTAAAATCACCTCTAAATCTACTGAAGCCTAGCTGAGAAACTAAATTGGGATATATATATATATATCTTCTCAGTTTTTAAAAGTCTTTTATACCCCCTCCCTAAATCATATTCATTGTTTTACACCAATGGTAGCAATTCTCATTTTTAAAATAATGTATTTTCTAGTTTTTGTTTAAATCTTTTTCTAACCAAAGTATTATGGTTGTTTTGTTTTGATTCATCTTTCAAGTGGTGCTTTTAATTTTCTAAAAGTTATCTTGTCTGCTTTATTTTTTATCATTCTTAAATACAGAACATACATGCTGACATGCAAAAGTCAGTGGATCAGAGGCATCACAGGGGGAGCCGAGTTGCTTTCAAACTCCACCGTCACGCAGGCCTCCATGGGCCTCCGTGAGGGCAGGGCTGAATGCTCAGAGGGCCCCGGTCGTCCAAAATCTACAGTGCAACAGGAGAAATGTATGGAAACATTCACTTACCTGCTTTTGATCAACAATTATTTCGAGGTCTTCGTCACTGCTTAGTTTTCCATATCCTTTTTCTTTACTTTTCTTGTGAAAGAATAATTTTAAATGATCATTTAGTTTCTTTTCATTAATTACTTAATTCCCACTTAATACTTATAAAAGATAAAATTTACTTAGCCTTGTTCCTCAGTCATAACACCTCATTCTCTATGTTAGTCTTTCATGGACGACAGCAGGTGCTTTTATTCTTAAGTTGTTTGTTTACAATTATTCGTTATTTTCTGCTTAATCTCTGCCATATGCCTTTTATCTTCTCTGAATATTGGTGTGCTTCTTTTTTAAATTCTTAGTACTTTAATATAAGTAATTTCTTCAAGAGTCCCAGTATAGCCCTGGCCAGGTAGCTCAGCGGTTAGAGCATCATTGTACCCACACGCCAAGGTTGTAGGCTCATCCCCCGGTCAGGGCACAGGGCACATAGGAGATCTGACCAATAAATGCATAAATAAGTTTAACAACAATCAATGTTTCTATTGTCTCTCTCTTTCTTGCCCCCTTCTCTGTCTCTAAAAATCAATACAAATAAAAAAAGATACCCAGTACATTTTGCTTAAAGATTGAAATTGCATTCAGTAATACTAAATGGAAGATTTCAACTATTAAATGTTGTATTTTAATTCCTTATATATTTTTAAGAATAAGACCAGTATTATGCAACTCAGATAACAAATCTTTAGGTTTTATACATTTGCTTATAAATCAGATAAAAACTAACATTGTAAAAACAACTCAGAAATAATTTTAAAAAGATAAATCATTTTCAAAATTAGATAGTTTGAAAAGTTAAAAGAGTACAGACCATCTTTAAAAATGAGTTTATTGGCATTTTGTCATTCCCTCCACCCCCCATGACCATTCTCCAGCTACCTACTTCATTGAAAAACTTCTAAATTAGAAAAGGACATAGATCATGACAACCATTTTACTATTGTGCTTACAGGAGAAAGTTCATTTATCTGAATATTTTTTTTCCTTTCTCCTACTGCACTGGCTGATGGGAATGACAGAAATGGCATGTTTCTTCATAATTTCAGAAATCAAAGTACCTCTTTAGAGGACCAGTAACAAAAAGAAAAGAAAAAAAAATCACCAGATGGTTAGCTTCAGTTCAAGCTTATTATTTTTTAAAAAACAATCCTTTCTTTAGGTATTAGCTACATTAGCGAGAATTAAGGGATTTAAAAATGTTTCTTGTGTTTGCACCTACTGTGCCACATTAGACTCCCCATCTCACTGAAACAACAAACTACAACCTTCAGGGACCATGACACGAATCTGTTTACATTGTGGGACATAATTCTTGTCTGTTTTTTCCCCAAAACACTTCAAAACCAGCTTTCTGCATTTCCTCCCCAATAAACATACCTACTATTTTGTGGGGTGTTTTTTTTTGGCAATAAAGAGGTTTCTGAATCTTCAAGTATTGGGATGCATAAACAAAATCTCATTCATATATTAATGAATTTTGCCACTTAGAACAGAACAGATGGCCACAGTATTCTCTCTGTTGTTATTCTTGTCCTCATTTGATGTTCCATTTCAGGATTAATGGAAAACAAAAAGAACAAGCTGGTTTCAGTCAAACTGACTTCCTATCACTTTGCTTTTGTATCCTTTTAGTCCACTGGTTGCCATAGGACATTGTCCACAAAATCTCTAATGCAAAACATTTAGAAATGCCTTTCCAAATATTGATCTGTATACGTACCAAGTAGCTCATTTGCATGACACGATTTCTGGACAAAAGGACATTAAGTAGAGATGGAATGTGGGTCCTTCCATCCATTTCACTGTCAGACATCCCAGAATTCTTTGTACCAGTGGCAGTGGCTTCATTGCCAGAACTTGCTGACTGAAGAACCACAGCTCTTGCCCAGCAATAGTATTTATAATGTATGACAATAACTGAAGTATCCCTGAATCATTATCTTGGCTTTGTAAACATTGTGAAAATTTAGTCTGCACAAAAAGTCATTGAAACAAAAATTTCTTCTTTTCTAATTTTTATCTAAGCACTTCTGTTTCCTGACTGCTGTTCTAGTTCAGTGCTTTTTTTGTTAAACCACCTATTATTCATTATATACATTTGTATATTTTATCCCACACATATGGACTACTCAGCTACTCAGTACTTTGTCATAAAAGCTCTCAATTTTTCCTTTTTAATGATCCACCCCAAACCTCCTTGTGATTAGCAGATCACTACTGACTGATACAAAAATGTCAGCATTCACAGAACATATAAGTCAAGGTTGCAATTTCTGCCAATATAAAATTCCACCTTTCCAATTTAATTCCAACTCCTTATCTGATATAGCAGTAAACTTTTCTGGGGAGAGGCTAGGACAGGGAAGGAGATTACAGCCCCGACTACTGTAAGTAGAAGTTGGTATTTTCCAAAAGTGGGAGGATGAATTTAGATTCTGCACTTAAACCCCTAGTCTCCAAACAGCACACAAGTATACAGTCAGAATCTTTACAGTTTTGCTCTAGAGTTAAGCAATATTTTCTAGTTTACCCCAGAACCCCAGGGGGATTAAGCCTTTTCTAAACCGTAATGGTTATTCGCTCACTTACTGCTCATTTCTAGTGCGAGCATAATCCTCTTTCGAGCACTCAGCTCCCACTTTGACTGCTTAGATCAGCCAGCTCAAGCAGGGATCTTCAGCTCTCCTCCCTCCTCCCAGCTGGGGATCCCTGTCTTCTATCTATGCACTTTTGTCAAGCACAGAAAGCAAATCCAGAGCTTCTGCGTGGTCTTTCACATTAGCCAAAGGACTGAACTAGAAGGAGAAAGAAAGCTCAACTCTCCACTGTCCAGGCGTGAGGAGGCAGGGCTTCTGTGGGAGGAGAAGCCAGAGGGTAATCGCTTCCTGTGCTCCTCCCACCTCTCCTGGGGGACGCTGGAGCTGAGGATTTCAACTGAGGCAGGAAGGGCAGGCCCCTTTCCACCTCAGCCTCAGAATGCTGTCTGCTTGGAGCCGATCTGGGGCACTGCTTACCTAAGTGCAGTTGCTGAGGGAGCATCAGTGCAGTGGAGCTAAAATGGAGAAGACTTTGAGGTGGGGAAAGTGAGGAAAGAGACAAAGGAAATAGTCATCATTTGCCAACAAGGACTCATTCCCTGTGAGCAGATTTCAGCTGATGATAGGTGTCCCATCTCTAAAACCCTAAACATACTACTTCCCACCTTCCCCACGCCATTCCCAATCCTTTCTGAGTAACTGGAAAGAGGAGTGTCCAGTTCTTTCTTAGTGCTAATAACTTTTTTAATACCACTGAATTAGATCTGTTTCCTTAAGAGCATTGAGCCTAACTGCTAATCTTTCCTCTCTGCAGGCATTCCACCACCTCTCCTTAACCCTATTTACCTCACGCTTCCCACCCCTCACTCTCTCCTCCTCAAAAGTAGCACACAAGTCCTGGGTGGCGTAGCTCGGTGGATTGAGTGCAGGCTGCGAACCAAAGTGTCGCAGGTTTGATTCCCAGTCAGGGTACCTGGGTTGTAGGCCATAACCTCCAGCAATCGCACATTGATGTTTCTCTCTCTCTCTCTCTCTCTCTCTCTCTCTCTCTCTCTCCCTCCCTTCCCTCTCTAAAAATAAATAAATAAAATCTTAAAAAAAAGTAGCACACAAAGGTATGTTTATTCACTGGAATCAAATAAACCATAAAACTTGGAAATCATACAGGGAAAATGTATGGTTGCAGATACAGAATGTATTATAGAAGAAAATTTTTCAAGTAACAGCAAAAAAAACAACACAGTCTGATGGGATAGAGACCTGAAAAATGAAGAACTCTAATGTTCAATTTTAGAATAAGATTTTACTAGAAAATAACAAGATTAATTAAAAGGTACTACTAGTGTTTGGGTTGAATTAAAGGGATTCTTCACACTCATTAGCTATGGAATATATGAAGGATAGTTTGAAAGGAAAAAAGGAACATGTGATTAGTTAACTGTACAAATTAGCCTCAGATGCAATTTTTGCTGAACTACAGATGTCAAAATAAATGTAAAGGTTAAAGGTAATATGTTAATGTTTAGAATTTTTTTAGTATCATTTATTTAATACTGCAATGAATGATAAGTAATAGACCTAAATTTATTAAAGCCAATGTTGCATGGAGACTATACAGACAAAAGTATAGGGACCTTCATATTCTCTTCTTCGTGGTGGTCAGAATGTACTCATTTCCTATCTTCTAATTATGCTTATCTTCAATCCCTTCTGAAGGCTGCAAAATTGTTTAGTTTCCCCTGTCCTAAAAGATGACTTCCTCATATCTGCTTTCTCCTGAAGCAGCAATTATCAATATTTTTCATCTCATAGCACACATAAACGAATTACTAAAATTCTGAGGCACACCAAAAATGTATATTTTGCCAATCTGACAAAAAAATAGGTATAATTTTGATTTATTCACATTGGATGACTATTGTGTTAGCTATTGTCATTTTTTAAATTTGACAATCTAACAGAAAAGAGGTGAGTGCCCCTGAATAAATAGTCAGGTATTGCACATTTAAAAAATTCTTGCAGGGGGAGGGGGATAAGGAGGGAAAGAAGGGGAAGGGTCTAGTCAAGGAACAAGTATAAATGACCCATGGACCTGGACAACAGGGTGGGGATTGACTGGTGGGGGTTCGGTGGGCAGGGAAGAACAGTGGGGGAAAATTGGGAAAACTGTAATAGAACAACAATAAGAAAAAGAAAAAATACCAGTGGAAAAAATTTAAAATACAAATTCTATGGCACACCAGTATGCTTCTTGAGGCACACCTGTTGAAAATTGCTGCCCCAAAGGCATTCATTTAATCTTTCTTAACTCTTCAATGTCAAGCTTGAAAGAGTGATCCATTCTTACTAGCAATAGTTCCTCCCTTTCTCTTCACTTCTAAACCAATCACAATCAGGTTGCAATTGACTGTAATTGCATTCTTGACAATCACCAGTGGACTCCTAATTATCAGATTCTCTAGCAGTTTCTTTTTAGAGCTAATTGTATGTTAGCCCCAAATGTAATTTGTGATTAACTACAGATGTCAAAATAAATGCAAATATTATTTCCTTCAGTGGTCAAGTTTGTATGAAGTATTTTTAAAAATGTCTTTGTTGTTATTTACACAATTACAGCTATTAAATGGTGTCTCAACCAACTGAGTAGAGTATCAGAGAGGACAAATTGGGAAAGGAGATGATGTGCTGAGAAGATACTTCCTGAGTTTGTGGTATCTTTGGAAAGTTCATCTTTGTGGAAATATCCAGTCAGCCCTTTGGACATACAGACCTATATCTTAGATGAGAAGAGAGATAAGGCAGGGCAAATGGATTGCTAAGGATAATCAAAACTGGAGGCATGGATGGGCTCATTCAGATGAGGACTAAGATCAGAGTCCTGGAGAATGTTGCATTTAAAGAATGGGCCTAAGGAAAGAGCCCAGTGAAGGAGGCTGAGTGGAAGAGTTCATGATAGACAGAGATCTGATCAAAACACTGGGGAGGGGTTGTAGAAGGAGGTTGCCTGAGGCAATGGTAAACAGTCTAGGATGGGATTGGCTGAGAAGCTGAATGCCTCCAGAATGCTTGGAATTATGGGCCAGAAGATTTAATATAAAAAGAGGACAGAGACTGATTCTTGGGCTGTCTTCCTTGAGGATGTCTGGATGGTTGTGTTGCAGCTGCCTGTGTTTCCCAAAGAACAGTATTTTGGATGGGAGAAGAAACTCTGGGCATAGCTTAGGATCAGGCTGGCCTGGCAGAGGGTGTCAGAGGGTGCCGGAGTTGTTATTCTTTGGGTGTTCTAGAAGGGATGAACTCTGAGGCAAAGCCTGACAGTCTTTCAAAAATAATTAAAAACTAACAGGGGGAATGATAGGTGAATTCAGGTGTTAAAGATTTATTGATAGGATTAAGTGATTAAAACTATGAGTGACTAATATATATGGAAAGCTGTTATTCCAAAATTGTGTAGCTTTTGAATAAAGACTCATTTCCTTTATCACCAAACCTTTGCCTCCAGAATTTTGCCTAGAGGATGGTGTCGAGCAGCAGGGCCCCACTTGCAATTTGGTAAGAGTCATAGATGTAGGAGACCCAGGAGAATTCAGTCAAAGGAACAAAAGAGTTCTGGATAGTGTCAAGTGCTGATGAAAGGTCAAGGATGTGAACAGCAAACTTACATTGTATTGGGCATTTTGGAAGTCATCAAGGATGAGGAATAGAAGAATTCATGAAAATGGAACCAGGATTAGAGTAAATGAGTGAACACAGTGGCAGTAAGGGAGTGAGAGAGGAGTTGGTTTCCCTTAGGAAAGCTTGAATAAAAAGGGAAAGAGGGAAACATTGTTAAGATGGTGGAGCTCATGTTAAGTGTTCTAACCACAGTTAAAAAAAAAAAGGAAAAAGAGGAAGAACGATTGCTAGTGAAAAGACAAAAGATACAGGGAAAGAATGATGTGAAAGTTACTATAGTTGCTCCTCAACCCTCTTGTGTAAAGTTATTGAGTGTGTGTATAGTTCAAGAAGAAACTGATAAAAAAAAGTGAAAATGCGGATATCAGAGGGTAAGGGGAGATAATTCATGAAGCAAGAAGTAAGGACAAAGCCCTTTTAGAGAAAAACTGCATGCCTCTCTTTTAAAGCACACAATTATGTTATATATATATTTTTGTGTTATATATATAAAACACAAAAATATATTTTTGTGATATATATAATATATGGAAGGATATGTATGAAATATTAAAAGTCCATTTTCTCTGTGAGATGAAATTATTTATGCTTTATGCATTCTCTTTATACTTGGGGTACTTTTTGAAATAAGAATACATTTCTTTTATAATAAAAAAGTAAACAAAATGTGATTGCTGGAGAGATCCATAAACTTGCTGTGGAAAAGACATTTAAAGTCTATTTTGCTGAAAAATGACTAGGTCAGGGTTTTACCTTTTATTATGTTTCTGGAGGAATAAAAGCTTTTTTTTTAAAAATGTAGAGATTCATGCTACAGTTATTGCTTATGTCCCTTGTGGCAAGTTGTTAGGATGGTGGAGTGAATGTTTTGTTTATTGCATTTAATATGCCCCTTTCCTCTCCACTCTCCCTCATGATATTCAGTTTCTCAGTTCTCTGACATCATTTTGGTCCCACGTCCCGCCCCCCCACAACCTTTTACTAAAATATGCACAGTATCAGCTCAGGCACAAACATCACTGCTGTAGGAGTCAGAGAAACAGTGAAAAGGGAAAACAGGAAATAAGGGAGAAAGAGAAATTTCTCCCAAAAGGCCTGGAATAAAAGCTTGAGTTTCCCCTGCTTAGGACATAAGCCCGGACTGACTTTTCACATAGAAAATAATCACCTTATTAATTAAAAAGACAAATTTCAGATCTTGTATTTTTCTTACATTCAGAGGAAATCAACTCTCTATGGGGAAAATGCCATCGTTACAGAGAATCATTTATAGAGGGGCTTGTTAAATCTGGCATTTTTCAAGAACATTGTTTTTTTCTTTTTAAAAGACATTCACAGTTGGGATTTTCCCTCCCACAGTGACCATGTTATAGTAAAACAAAATAGCCACAGGGTACAATTTTTCAGTTTTGGGCCAGGCGTGAGCAAGCATAACATATGGCAATCAAAGTCAGTTCTAAAGGTATATCGCTGGGCAAAAAAAGAAATATAAGGACAACAAATATGGTGATGCATTTTAAACTATGTTTTAAATCACACACATCTATTCATTCATTTAGTAACTTTTATTTTAAGGCTAAATCTAATTGAGAAAATAGATATTCCAAGTACTTAGTATTGGATAATACAATGGCAGTGATGCACACAATTCTCCCTGCAGTCTCACAGTCTCTCCTCAATGCTGGTGTCCCTGTCTTAGGGTGGCTCTTGATCTGCAGGAGAACAACCTGAAGGGATGATAAAGGCCATTAAAAGTATTCCCTATTTTTTAAAGTTTTCCAAAGATGAGAATTCCTCAACATAAATACCCATTAAAATTATTCAATTTCATGTTGTTGTGCAATGGCATTTTCTTAAGTATACAAATGTATTGTTAAGGATGTACCTTATGTATCTTTTCCAATATTTTATTATGAAAAGTTTCAGACATACAACAAAGTTAAACAAATTTTATAGTGAGAACCTGTACACTTATTACCTAGATTCTACCACTAATACATTTTATTATTCTTGCTTTTTTGCACATCTATCCATCTGCTTTGATATATTTTTGAAGTATAAGACACACCATCACATTTCTATGCATTCTTTCTTAGGAGATTTATTTTGTTTAATTTACTTTTAAAACTCAGACAAGCAAAACTATCAGTTTAGTAAGCTTCCAAAATAAGAGCACCACAAGTTCAGGGTTTGTCCCCTACAGCTTTCTTGTGACAGGCAAATCAGTGAACCACATTTCCAGCACTGAGTGCTAGTGCTAGGTTCTACCACCAGGGTTGGGGATCGGGAGTTCTGATCAAAGGGCTGGGATTTTTATGGTTCTCAGTCAAAAGCAAGTGATCAAACAACTCAACTTTTTGAGACAAATGCATGGTGTGATAGGTAGTTCCAGTTGATATTAATCCCTGTGTCCTCATTTCATATCTTTTGATCATCAATGTTTTCTCTAAACAACCTCACTTTAACCTGGGCCATATAATAATTATTCACCTCTGGTACAGGTAATAATAGTGCCAAGCTTCAGGACAGGGTGAGGATGGCTAAGGGCTTCTTGGCAGGAAAGGGGTTACGTGTGCTTTAAGGAACAGTACTTGGGTGGTTTTTTGAGATTAAGTAGGCAGAAAACAAAAACAACTTGAACTTTCAGTTATGTCAGATTCAGCAATGTTCCACATTATTTTGAGGACAATAAGTAAATTCTTCTTAACCTTAGCTCACCCCCCAAACCAAACAAAACCATATTCAAAGAAAAAGCAAACAAAAAAAGTGATACCCTTCTTAACAGGAAGATTGAGTCCAATTCTTTCATCTGGAAGGTTCTTGTCTCTACAAATATAATTTTCTCATCTCCTCTAGGCCTGGCTCTTGGAGCTGTAAATGCAGTGGTACAGCGTGCAATGACTAATATATAAACTTTTTTCAGCCTACCGAATAATGATTGAAAAGTGATGTATTTTAACCTACTAGATTTCTTGCTGTTATGTGGCCTTGGTGCTATTTCCAGGCAAAGTGAAACTAACAAGAACTCCCACATGACAGTTTTACCTGTGGTCATTCAAACAGCAGGACAGGGGCAGTTGCTGATGTAAGATAGGTAAGGAGCCTGAGGGAACTGACATCATTTCCAATCCCCAAATAGCAAATGAAGGCTGCTATCATACAAAAAAGTCTTTATCTCCCCTAAAACTAATCAAAGGGTAAATGATGCATTCTATATCTTTGAAGGTGGAGGAAAAAGAAGAAATAATCTGCAAGTATTTAAAACTAAAACTATTACTTGGCGTTCTGCTTCTGATCTCTGTTGATGAGATTTCTTATTTTTATATGTGTTGGCCCTACAAGATGGGGATGCAACTGAGTTATCCCCGATCTTAAACACAGGTGTGATTGTCTCTGGCCTCTCCAGTGGCCCCTTTTCCCCCTCACCAGCAGTTGGTATATCTGGCATCACACACCTGCTGCTGATTTCCTTTATAGCAATTGAACTGAACATGATGATTTTATGCTATTGTGAAAAAAACAGCAATCTTTGTACTTTAATAAAAAGGAAAGGAGGAAAAAACTAGCTGCTTCTATATGCATTCTGTTTCCCAGCATTCTATAAGCCTCTATTTTCCATTTTCGTACTTTTTCTACACTCACGCATTGCTTTGACACTTTGACACGTGCTTGAGAAAAATTTGTCTATGAAATTTTGTTTGTGACAAGAGTAAACCCAAAGTTTGTATTTTGGTCATAAAATCCATGCAAAGGTTAAAGTTGTTTACCATTAAGCTACATCTATGTGACTGATTGACTTATAACCAGTTTTTTTTTATTATGGCTTAAATCACTTTAGAGGATTCTTTTCTCAGATGGATCTATACACAGCCATGACAGCTTAAAAGAAATCTTTCCTTTGCTCAGAGTGACACTCTTCCTGCAGGTACAGCTCATTGCTCTCAGCCCTGGACTCCCCCACGGCCTTGATCACCTCAGGAATCCTAATTCCCATCATTGCTTCATCAGTCTCCCTATGTCTTCTTTTGTTCATCCCCTTTCTACAATGACTTATAAATTCACCAATGACAACATTACAGATAAGACATGACAATCCCTAGAGGGTGGGCAGGTCTAGGGTTCCTATCCATCTTCTTCATGGGTAAGGGCTTCTGGGCAAGTACTTGTTGAGGGAGCTTTCTGAGCTGCAGGATTTATAGGAGCAAGAACGGTCTGGGCCACAGACAGATCATTTATCTGCTGGATATGTGACAATCAGTGAAAGGATTAAAACAGCAGAGTCCAGAGGACACGTAGCCAATCACATACACTACTTTATGATAGACATCAGTGAACACCTTGCTTGATATGGAGAGTATTACTGCTAATGAGGGGGAAAATATAGTGAAAGGCAAAGTTTAAATAATTCTATTTATGTAAAGTGTTGTTACCAACTACCCAAACTCAAATAGTCTGTGAATCCTTGGCTAAAGTAAAAAGAGGTTTGACATCTAGAAATTGTGTATTTGAGTTGTGAAGACTAGATTTTCTAATTTGAGAAGATGCAAGGTAGAGCGTGTGACAATGTTGGACTTTCAAGTATTTGATGAATTTGTTCAGGCAAAATTATATTAGTTTAGAACAGTGGTTGCTTCATGTTGTTATGTGGTTACACTTTTAGCACTAGGGATCCTAGATTCAGTCAATATGGTTATGTGTTACTATCTCAAAATTTGTAATAGGTAGTGGATTACCTCTGACATTTTCAGCAAATATGAAATCTGTTACTGGAAAAAATAAGCACAAATGCATTCAAATACACATGGCAGTTTTGGCACTTTGTTGGTTTTTATAGAAAATTCTGTATGACTTCCCATATTTTTTGGACTATAAGATGCACTCCCCCCACTCAATTTGGGGGGAATAATGGTTGTTAATGCTGCTGTTGACTTCTGTTTACATTTACATTGGTGAAATATTATGGTATTTATGTTATTAAATATTTTACCACATTTTTTCTTCAATTTTTTTCCCTATTTTCCTCCTCTAAAACTTAGGTGCATCTTATGGTCCAAAAATATGGTAATCAATTGATAAAGAAATGGTCTTTAAAAATAAATAATTATACAACCTTCCTTATTTAGTCATGCATAAATAAGGTGATAATAAAACAGATTTTACCATATTTTGGGGCTACTTTACTACTCCATCATGAGCTTCTTGAGGTCAGGGTCTGTGCTATTTACTCATTCTCTAAGTGTATTTGATCACCTACTATGAATGTGCTGAATTCTGGGGCATGCTAGGCAGCTCTCACAAGCTTGGTGCCTAACTGGGGAAGGGAGGTAATCAAACAGGCAACTGTAAAAATGTGAAGAGGCTATGACAGAGGAGTCTGGGGATGTGAAGGAGACTGTAGGTCTTCACTTTTCTTCAGGGTCCCAATTGGGATCCTAATGATAAGTAGAAGCCATTCAGGTGGAAGCAGAGAGGCTGGTCTGTGGGCTTGGGGAGGTGATATGCAGAATGACAAAGTGGGAAGGCCAAAGGTAAGAGAGATGGTGGGGCCTTCATCTGAGATGAGGATTGTGTGGCTACAGGACAGTTGGGATTTGGAGGAATGATCCCAGATGAGACTGGAAAGGAAGGCAGAGTTTTGAAACTCATGTCTTCATATTAAGGGCCACGTGGAGCCATTGCAGTGTTTTAAGCAGACAAGTGACATCACTGGATCTGTGCTTTAAGAAGCCCACTTGCTAAAATGGGACATGGACTGGAGGAAAGAAGACTGGAGGCAGAGAGAGCAGCCGGAGGCTACCAAAGTGTCCAGTTTGTGACAGCTGTGGAGCCTGTTGGAACAAGGGAGAGCTGACCAAAACCAATTTTATTATGACATGCTTAATTCATCACTTTGTAATCATGAGATTACTTTTTTAATGCTGCCTACTGTAAGTGCTAAAAAGTGTCCATTTTTTTCTGTAGTCAGGAATTAAATTAGCAGTGGCTAAGCCTGCAGTAGATACATTCTCGGTACCCAACTTAGTAATATGTAAAATTATTTTAGAAAAAAAATTCAGTGAAACAAAACTCTTTTCAGAGATAGAGATAGGTAATTAGGAGGGAGAGCAACAGAGAGAAGAAAGAGAGAGAATATATTTTGACTGACATAGAAAAAAAGTTTGCACTCAGTGAAGGGTATGAATTTTTGCACTCTGTAATGTCCTGAAACAGTATCTAAGCTTTTCATGTTGTTTGTTGCTATTTGACAAAAACAAAGGGAATCTTTTTTAGAAAGTACAGTGTGAAATTGTTCAGTGTTGCAGAGTATATAAAAGGATTTATTGTGATTTTCAGAAATCAACAACAGAAAATCTTCATGCAAACCTAAGAACTAAACTGCCCAGAGCATAAAATCTTAAAGAGGAATGTATGCACTCAAACGTACTTGGGAAAGCAAGTGTTTTCTTGAAAAAGTTGAGATGGTGCATTTAGAGCTTGGTTAAAAAAAACACAGTTGTTTCTGTTTGTTTTCCACTTGTCAAAAGATGAAACTTGAAAACAGGGGAAGGCTGGAGTAAGATAAGGTAAATGAAACACAACGTTTATCTTTCTGCTCAAGGTTTGTTTGGAGAGTCTTACTACTTAATAACTTTTGTTAATAATATTTAAAAACAATTACATATGATATGCAAAATATTGAAGGACAGCCAGCTCCAGGTAAGAAAACTTCAGAGCCGTGGAATGAACTTCTTTCTACAAGCCCGGAGCATTCCGGTGAGCACAGATGACCATGGACAGTTTCTTCCACCTGCAGTTCAAATCTGCATTTTTCCTCTCCTAAGAATAAATTCCCAACCCATAGATGCTTCTATTAGGGAAGTCATCACGAAATTTTAAAGAGACAATGTGAAAGGCTTCTTGGACAATACAGAGCAGAGAAATTTCACTGATGAAGAGCATGAAGCTCATATCAACTTGAGAGCCCTGCAAAGGTTTTTTTCCAAGATTCCTTACAATCTTTGACTAACCCCGCAAAGTGATACTGATAATGAAGTACTGAGAAACAGAACTGTGGCTGATACTCAATTACTTTAAATACATCTTTGGAAGTAGATACAGAATTTAACAAAGAATCTTTTAAAAACTCCTGTACTCTTGTAAAATTGTCCTGGGTAGGCAATTGAGGGGTTTTAAGGGGAGATGAAGCAAGGCTTTAGGAAGGAACATGGATACTATTGTGCCCCAAATGAAGAAAGCTTTTTATAATTATAAAAACAGAAGCTTATCCTTATAAAAATACTAAATAATTTTTAAAGTACAGAAGTGTGCTTATCACATTGTTGGTGCTTAGTAACTACTTAATGAAATAGTGTTGCTTTATAGCAAAAGGGAAAAAATTAATTACTCCCATTATTCCTAACCCCTGTTATTTTCTCTTGTTGATGCCACCCCCCCAAATTTTTATACATAGAAATGCACATCTATGTATGTATCTATAAATATATTCATAGATATACACATATGTATTTTTATGACCTAAATGTGATGCTAAACTATTCCTTTTACTCAACCATATACTACAAATATTTTTTATACTAACACACATCCATATCTTCCTTACATATCCAAGTTTACCTTATATTAACAGGTTTTTAAAGAAAGTTTAAGGAATCCTGGAAACCATCAAAATGAAGAATGTATGTAACACTTAGGAGACAATGCTAGTATGTGCGTGTCATCTGAAGAACACTGGTGGCTTCCAAGATTCTTTCGGGTGGTCTGCAAAATTAAAACTATTTTCATAATAGTACTAAGATGTCATTTAGCTTTTTTGCTGTGTTGGCATTTGCATGGATAGTTAAAAAGCAGCAGTGGGTAAAACTGTATCTTAGCCTGAATTAAGGTGATGGCACCAAACTGTACAATCTCAGCAGATTAAATGCAGGAGCAGTCACGAGAATTCAACTCTGTTCTATTAAGCTCTTCTATTAAAGAGATTTGCAAAAATGTCAAACAAAGCCATGCCTCACTAAAATTTCTATTTTTTGAAAATAGCATTTAAAAAATGTTTTTGGTGTTAGCATATAATGAATATTTTATTGCTATTTTCAATGCATTAGTAAGTACATAGCTAAATTTTTCTTATAATGCAAGTGCCAATAGACATAATCCACATATACAAAAGGTCTTTGGGGCCTTTACTATTTTTTAAGAGTACAGAGGGGTGCTAGGACAAAAGTTGGAAGAGACTGCTGTTGTATGAGAAGGGATGTAAAGTTGTTTTGAGGTGGTAGAACAATTTGCCCTTAAAAATTAGTTTTTATTTTCCCTCTCTCTAATAATAATAAACAAAGTCAATTTACCTCTTTTAGAGTCTGGTGGAAAATCCCTTCACGGACTATAAGAACAATTAGTCTTATGATAAATTGTATTGTGTTAGTATATATCTGAATTATATTTAATAATTGTAGTTTTAAAGTTCACAGATACTTGTACAAAGGTTATATCCTTTACTTTCCCTAGCCAATTCCATGAAGGTAGGTATTATTCTCCTTATTTATAGCCAAGGAAGTGGATTCTCGGAGAGAAAACGTGTTTTGTCTATCCAGAAAGTGCTGAAGTACAGAACCAAATTCAGGTCTGCTGACCTTATGTTCCTGTGCTCTTTTATAATCTTTGGTTGGAATAAATAGTCTTTTTGTTATATCGGTATGGACCAAGTATTTCAGCTCTTGCATGATAGAAACAAGGGCTGGTCATTGACATATCCTTAGAATTTGGTCAAGTATTCTGACTTCTCCCAGCCCATTTCCTCTACATACATATAAAGATTGTGGGAAATAATATATGACAAGGCATGTGAAATAATGCTTTGTATATATTAGGTCCTCTTATTAATATGTTTCTTACTTAACAGTATAACCCTGTAAAAGGGCAGAGTAGCTTGGGTTTCACCCAACTCTTAGGTCAAGTATGAAAGGGCTCAGTCAATAAGACAGAAATAGATGAACTGCACATGAGAAAGCTTCAGAATAATTGCAGGCTGGAACTACAGAAATGCAGCCTTTTCCAGGCTGGAAGCCAGAGGTGATTTTATATATGCTATTGACCTACACCTCAACTCACCACTCAAATTTAAAGGTGACTGAAGAGGTCAAAAATGTCATTCTCCTGCTTGCTAGGGCTGGTCCACTCTAGCTTTGAGTGACTGCTGGACATCATCCCCTCAATAGTTTCTTCCCTGTTCCCACCTCTGGCTGCTGGAGCAACATAAAATATCTTGAGGATCCAGGCAAGGCTGACCAATTATGCAACCTATTTTCTCTGTTGTCCTAGTTTTGGTTCAGTCGGCTTCACACCTGGAACCTCACTCCACACAGTCCCTTCACAACGCTGCACCATTTGGATGACCACCTGGGTCCCGATTAGTGCCTCTCTGGGGCCCTTTTTGCTTCACCCAGTTCCACTTTGGTTGCACACAAAGCAATGTGCTTCTGATCCAGGCTCCTGAGCCCAAATTGCAGAAGCAGAAGGATTCAGCCCTAGGACTAAAAAGAGGTCCACATGTGAAAGCATGAGTCAGGCTTCCTGGTGGCTTCTGCAAAGCCCTTAGACTACATAATCTCTGGGCAACGCTGGCGAGACTTGGCTGGGTATGAAGTAGCCCATGAGCCAAGTTTTTGCAGTTAAGGGGTTAAGGGAGGTAAGAGTTTCTGGAGATGGACTATTTTTTTTTAAGCAGAGGAATATTAATGGGATTAATTTTGCTGCCTTTGTACATTGATCCCAACATAGTACATGTACTATGTTAATACCTAATAAGATAATAATAATAGTAGTAGTAGTTAGATCTCATAGGAACAATCTCAAATTATATGTATATAAATAAATTTTGCAGCAATAATAAAATCAGAATGACCCATTAAAAATTTCAATTTGTTATAAGTTTACCTTGGGGAAGATGGTTTGCTATTCACTAGAATGAAGACTATATATTATCTTATTTAATTCTCATAATATTACCAAGGGTTTGTCTATATTTTCCTTAGTTTTAAGTGAGGAAATGGAAAGCCCTAAGGTTTAGAGCTTTTTCCAGGGCTATGTCCAAAGTTATACAACCTATAATGGAAGAGTAGACTTAGAATTTAAAATTTTCTGACCAATCCAAATCTGAGCTTTTCAGTTCAGCCCCTTGCCTCCAGTACATTTCCACTTGGTTGATAGGTGGGATGACATAATGCAAAAGTACATGTTTGATTAAGCATGAAAAGAAAAATTAAGAAAAGGCTGTTGACTTTCAGTGTTTTTTTAGACAAACACCCATCTGAAAGTCATACAGTGGAGATGCAAGAGGCCAGTCTCTGAAGTCAGATTGCTTGGTTTAAAGCCAGTGCTGCCATGTACTAGCTGAACAGATTTGAGCAAGTGTTTTTTTTTTTAATCTTCTATGCCTGAATTTTCTCACTTGAGAATAATAATATAACCTATCTCCTTGAGCTGTTGAGGGAAAAATAATACATATAAAATGCTTGGAACAGCATTTGACACATTTAATACAGCCAATAAATATTAACTGATACAATTGTTATCTTTCCCTCCCTCTCTTCCTTTCTTCCTCCCTTTCTCCTTCCTCTCCCACATCTCTTCCTCCCATTTCCCTTCCCTCCCTTCCTCACTCCCTTACTTCTTTCCTTCTCCCTTCTAACAGGTTGAGACAGTGTGAAACCACTAAGCAATCTTTCTGGCAAGATGGGAAGACTCACCAACGGTGGCTCAGACTCAGTCTTGAAGTTAAAATTTTGGTTTTGACTGGGATTTAAAAATAGAACCTGGTGAGAAGCCATTCTTGCTGTGTCAACTTTTAGAATGCTGTACTGAGAAAACCTAGCAGTGCTTTATTTTAAGAAGGCCCTGAATGACTTAGCTGTAGTTCATGAATACATCCGAACACCTCTTGGTGGTGTGCTTTCCTGTGAACCTTAAATGAAGCAACATGAAAAGCTCTGGCTTGACCACCACCCTGCCCTCCACGCCTTCCAAAAAGCCAGCTAAACTGAACTCAGGTGCGGCGGCTGCCCAGTAAGTGGAGCAGAACCCCAGCAGTGAGCACTCTGCTGCTGACCCTTTTGAAGTCTGCCTCTTTGTGAAATCTACTTTTAACACAAACTGGATTTTTTACAGTGTGTTTTAGAAATGGTGTGAAACATTCAGGATACAGAAAAAGAATGACTACCGATGGTTGATTTGGAAAGTAGGTAGAGGAGGACTTTGGTCTGTGTCAACATCTGGGTCCTAGCCTTGTTTTTATCACTTTTTCCTTAGAGGGCCAGTTATCTGAACTCTTCTGAGCTCAGTTTCTCCATTTTCAAAGTAAGGGTTTGTACCAGACAATCTTTAATGTTGTTAATCCCAGGATTTCTTTTTAAACTACTGGGAAGTCAGTTAATCAATAATTTGGTAGTGTTTAAGAAAGAGGACCACTGTTAATTAAAGAAAGAAACTAAGCCTCATGCATTTTAACATTCATTCAGATGCCGATCTGCTGTGTACACTTCCTTCATACCTGTCACACAGTATTTCATAATAGCCAACTGAAAGGGCTGCAACAAACTTAAGTCTCCATTCTAATGCAAGGAGCACAAGTAGTTGAAATTGGATGGGAAAATATGTTTCTAAAGAAGGGATATGTCAGTGGTCTTTAAAGTGTATGTGTAAAAACTAAAAACTTTTACCTGTTCAGAAAAACTAATCAGGTAACAAGGTATAGAATTTGTTGAAAGGAATGAAAATTGCAGACACAATGTCTACAAGTTAGGAGCCAATCACAGCTAACAAGTCTGAAAGATGATGTCAACAAAATGAATGGAATTGCTAGGGTTGGGCAATTGGGTCTTTATATAGAAGTAAACTTGAATGTATATTCTTTGTGGTATTCTGAAAGATTCTTTACTGAAAAATCAGTAAAATGCCACTATCAAGATAAAACTCTCAAAGACAAGTATACATATTATGTCACAAGAATGAAGGATAGACTTGGAATGCTTTTTCTGGCACTAGTCTTGAATTGGCTGAATTTACTGCCATATTCTGCACAGGCCTGCAAGGATACCAGCAGAACTCAGGGGACGGGCCAAGTCTAAGGCCACATGGAACAGAACTAAGTTGTCTGGCCTTATCTGTCAGGTGCAACCAGGGACCGTGGCTCGCTCGTTCTTGCCTTGTGTGTCCAATCAGCACCAACTGCAGTTTCTGATACAGAGCAAGCTCTCAGTAAATATTAGAAGTTAATTATTTGACTGAAAAGGATTGGCATCCCTCCATTCTAGCTTAAGGAACACTATTGTATCAATGAAACCAACGGAATTAATCCAAAACAACTCACCCCTTCAGTTCTCTGTTATTTTCATCACTGTACTACTAAGAGTTATTTAACTTCAAAAAATGCATTCAGATATGTAAATCTAGTAGAACAGTTATTATAATTCCTATACTAACATTAACATTAAAGATGAAATAGCTGAATCACAAAGAAAGGCTAAATTACTTGTTCAAAATCAACACTGATACAAAGAAGGTACTGCATTTTCTTAAGTACATGCCCCATAATATTTCCTTTGGGTTCATAAATTTGACTGAGAGATGTTCACCCCTTCCTGCCCGGACCTCCCAATTTCCCCTTCTGTTCACCGGGTTCCTAATATGTCCCAGTCACTGTGCAACACTCAGGAGACACAGAAACAAATTAGGCCAGTGCCCTTTCCTCCATAATCTCACTGTCCACATAAAGCCGTTTCCCCAAATTTTCTATTTTACTGTATTGTCAAGAGATTTTCAATTGTCATTATAGAATTGTTTCTGGTGGTCACGATCTTTTAAAATGTATCCAAGTCAATTATAAAATTATAATTAAACATATATTGTGCTTGACATAACAATGTGAGCTTTAAATTAACTTTAAATTTCTGTAATATTCAGATGTACATAATACACATTGCAAATATTTTGTATTTGAACAGCATATTTGTGTTTAAAGATTTCTTTTATTCATCAATTTAATACTTATTCAACAGTCATTTTGTTCTCGTGATAACTATATTAAGTAATAATAATAATTAACATATATTAAGTACAGTGGTACCTTGGTACTTGTTGTTAATTTGTTCTGGAACTTGTGAAGAGTGCTGAAACCAATGAGTGCCAAGCAAATGAGGAGTGATGGAGCATTTTCTCTCACAGGGCACCATCCTGACTCATAGAAATTCTAACAAGTCCTATGAGTCCCGGGCAAGCACTGAGTGCTGACACATTTTTTTATCATCAAAATGTGATGAGTACAGGGTTTGACAAGTTCTGAAGGCAATGAGCATCGTGGTATGACTGTGTGTATGATGGTCAAAATTATACTAAGTGTTTTATGTACAATGTTCATCTAGTTATCACTACAGTTATATAAGAACTTTATCACCTTCATAGTATAGATGAGGGAACTGAGGAAAAGAGAGGTTAGGTAGCTTTCCTGAGGAAGAATGGGAGTTTGAAACTGCACAGGTGCCCAGGTCCCACTCCAGATATTTTCACACAATTGGTCTAGGGTGGGCTTGGAAATCCATATTACTTTAAAAAATTAATCATTTAAAAACAATCCTGAGGTGATACCAACATACAGCTAAAGATTAAAAATGTCAAGAATAAGGCCAGTGTCCCTTAGAGCCAGCCATCTAGGATAGAGTTATTTCTTCTTTATCAGGATCTTTTCAAGGCTTCCTTTTGGTGGTTAACATAATTGTCATGCATGGTAGGCACTCAATAAGTGTTTGTTATGCAGATGAAAAAGTCAATCACTGAGTGTTTATGGAACACTGACTGTACTCCAGAGCTGGAGGAAGTCAAGAACGAGATGCAATGGAAAAGTCACAAATGGTTGCCACTCATAAGGAAGTACTGTGTAGCACTGAAGCCCTCAATAATCATTTGTTAAGTAAATAAAACTTCCAAGAATGAAGCAACTAAAGTACAAGTACTAAAGTATGTGAAAGAGACTGTAAGTGCACAAGAATGCCTAAAATGGTTAAGAAGAACAAGGGATGGAATTGTGTGAGAAGGCTTCATGAAATATCTGATTCTTGACCTGGCTCTTGAGTGGTGAAAAAAGGAGTTAAAAGGTTGTATGATCATATATATTGGGTTTGGACAGCACTTAAAAACAAAACAAAACACAACCTTGTTATTATAACATCAACACATGTTTATGGTACAAAATATAGGTAAGACAAAGAACGACATGAAAATTAATAAAACCACACCACCTTAGAGCTCACTATTCATATTTTGGTGCATATTCTTCCAGAGATTACATAAGTATTTGTTGCTTTAATTTTTATTTCTCACACTACTAGCAAATTTGAATATATAACTCCAAGTTTGTCAGAAATTTGTGTAAGTTCTTTGGTAAAATGTATACTCATATCTTTTGTCCATTTTTCATTTTTTAAGACCTGATTTATTTTTTTTTAAAGATTTTATTTATTTATTTTTTAGATAGGTGAAGGGAGGGAGAAAGAGAGGGTGGGAAACATCGATGTGTGGTTGCCTCTTGCACACCCACTACTGGAGACCTAGCCCTCAACCCAGGCATGTGCTCTAGACTGACCCTTTGATTTGCAGGCTGGCACTGAGGCACTGAGCTATACCAGCCAGGTCAAAACTTTATTTTTTTAAGAGCAGTTTTAGGTTCATGACATAATTGAAAAGAATGTACAAAGATTTCCCATATATTTGCCTTCACACACACATTAGCCTCCCCATTATCAACATCACTTAACCAGATTGGTACATTGGTCACTGAGGATGAACCTACAATGACACATTGTAGTTACCCAAAGTTCCCAGTTCACTTTAGGGTTTAGTCTTGGTGTTGTACATTCTATGGTTTGGACAAACATATAATTCTATATGTCCAGAATTATGATATCATACAGAGTATTTCCATGACCTAAAAATCCTGTGTTCTGCCTATTCATTCCTCTGTCTCTGCCCTCCACTTCCCCCTGCAACCATTGCTCTTTACATTGTCTTCACATTTTGCCTTTCCCAGATGTCACATAGTTGGAATCACACAGTATATAGCCTTTTAAGACTGGCTTTTTTTTTCCCACATAGTAATATGCATTTAAGTTTCCTCTAAATCTTTTTGTGGATTGATAGCTCATTTCAGTTTACTTCTGAATAATGTTCCATGGTCTGGATGTACCACAGTTTATCCATTCACCTACTGAAAGACATCTCCATTTAAGTTTTAGCAATTGAAGAAAGCTTCTATAAATGTCCATGTGAAAGTTTTACTTTGTATGTAAATTTTCAGCTCCTTTGGATAAACACTAAGGAACATTAATACTGGATCATATGGTATGAGCAGTTTAGTACCATACAGTTTGGTGAGAAATCACCAAACTCTTCCAAAGGGGCTGTAGCATTTTGCACTTCTACCAGCAGTGCATGAAAGTTCCCATTGCTACACATCCTTGTTAGCATTTGGTGTCAGCATTCCAGATTTTGTCTCTCCTAATAGGTGTGTAGTAGTATCTCATTGTTTTAATTCAAATTTTCTTGATGACATATTATGTGGAAGATCTTTTCATATGCCTATTTGCTACCTGTATATCTTCTTTGGTAAGGTGTCTGTTGAGGTCTTTGGCCCATTTTTTAATCAAATTGTTTGTTTACTTATTGTTTAGTTTTAAGAGTTCTTTGTATATTTTGGATAATAGTCTTTCATCAGATATCTTTTGCAAACATTTTCTCCAAGTTTATTGCTACTTCTCATTCTCTTGACATTGTCTATTGCAGAAGTTTTGAGTTTTATTGAAATCCAGCTTATCGATTCTCTGATTTCGCCCATTTTCTATTGTTTTTGATAAATGCATAAATGGTAAAAGTATATATATATATATATATCATTTCATAACTTGCTTTTTAAATTTAACATATTATAAGCATCCTACCTGTAAATATGTGTGGTTTCACAATATCATGTTCAATGGCTGTGCAGTGTTACATAGTTATCATTAGTGGAGGGCATTTTAAGTTTGCATTGAATTTTGTTGTTGTCATTGCTCATATAATAAGACTCCAGACCTTGTCCTTGTAGCTAAACCTATGTGCACATCCTCTGGGGGGAGTCAAATAATGTTAGTTACATTAATTTTTTTATTGTGCTCTCAGAAATGATTTGAATGTGATTTGAAAGTAGTAAGTTTTAATGATTTTAAATAAAAAAATTTTAGCATCTATATTATGCACATATGTAACTTGATACAAATGTTTTAATGGGATCATGCTGTATGTGCTGTTTTTATAGTCTAGTCTCTGCTTTGTTTTGTTTTACTTGCCTACTCCTGCTTTCCGACACAGGCATATCACCAAATACAGACTCTGTCAATGCATGCACGGTTAACAATGTAATGTGTATGCTTTCTGTTTTAACCATAGTCATAGTCAAACACACATATTTATAGGTAAATACATTTAATCACATACATATATATGTTAGCTGGTGTTGTCATTGTTTTACAAATAATATATTTCTTTGTGTCTTGTTTTCTCTCTCAACTATATCTCATATACAGTCAACTAAATCAATCTTCACAGCTCTATTTCCATTTTTTAATGCTCGCATGTTATTCAAGTTATAGCTCTACCATGACCTTTTCGACTATTTTTTTTAATGAGCATTCACTTGGTGTCCCTTCCCCCTCAGTTCTGAATAATCCTGCAACTAGTATCTTTGTGCATATTCCCCTAGGTTCTGATTTTTTTAGTTCTATCAGATAGGGTTTTAGGAGCAGGATTGCTGGAGCAGGATTGCTGGAGCGGGAGGGTACAGTTTTAATTTTAAAACTTGAAAAATGTTGTCAGATCACCAGCATTGTATAATTTTATCTTTCTTCCATCCTCAACACCAACAAGTATTAATCACCTTAAAATTTTTTCTGGGTCTGAATGGGTGTAAAGTGGTAACTTTCATTGCGTTTCCCTATTAGTTAATTTTAATATCTTTTCATATTTGTTGACCACTTGAAATTTCTCTCCTAGAAAACTTACATCTGTATCATTTCCTCAGTTTTCAATTGGGTTGTTCATCTGTTTATTGACAATTAGTGACTACTTTCTTCATGGTTTGCTAAAAACCCTTGGCCAGGTATGTTGCAAATATTTTTCCAAACCTATACCTTTCTGTCAATATAACCTTTTTTGTTCATATCCTTAATTTTTTCATTAAGAAGTATATTTACTTTAGTTTCAATGGCTTCTAGAAATTCAGCTGCTTAGAATTGGGGAGAGACCACCCACCACAGTACTTTAAAAGAAAAGACAGAGATAATGGCAAACATAAGAAAAACTCTCCCTTTCAGAAAAATTTGAGAAGTATAGTTAATAATCTTATTAAATCAGGAAACAATAACAATGATCTGAATTATCTTATATTTCCATAGCATGTTAAACCTGGATGGGATCTTAAATATTATCCTTAGGTATATCCTCATTTATTTTGCAGGCTAGGAAACTGTGATAGGTGAGACCAAAGAGTTTCATTTTTCCAACAGAAAAGAGTGATACAAGTCTAATCCATTCTGGGTTATTAATGGAGATGTAAACTAACACAATTCAGAGGGGAATTTGGGGCCTGGCGTCAAATACCCTATTGAGACTTTTCTAAATAAAGCCAAAAGTCTTAGCAGTTCAGTAAACACGTTGTTTCAGGAAACTCAGTCTCCAAAGGGAGCTTAACTCACTCTATTCTATCACGAAACACAGAAAACATCTGTCTTAATCCATTATCAGAACGATCTGTATTAAGCCCCATGCTTATGTGTTACTGAATGAGGAGTATTTTAGGTTTTAAAAACAGATTGTTTAATTTCTGTGGCCTCAGACTGTGCACTAAAATAAAAGCAAATTTTTAAGCCCCCCAACTGCATATTAAAAACTTCCATACATACTAATGCCAAACTGCAGAGAACCAAAATATAATTATTTGATTAAATTTATATTATTCATAATATAATCCTTTAAATAAAGAGCTCACATGCATGTAAGCTATAAAACTATATATATTGGTCTTTACTATTTCAAAGATTTAGTAAAATAAAAACTTCTCATACCTAGAAGTTCCAGAGGCCTTTCTGATCTTTGATTCAACTTTAATTATAGTACAACTTTTCCAATTTGGAAGTTATTTTTACATACTTTATATAAATATGTCTGAATTCAACCTAAAAGTTTTACAAGAAGAACAAAAAGCAAATAAATAATAATTACATCTTACATAATTTTCCTTAAAAGGCTACTTTGGCTCTCTTTGATTAAATTAAATTTCTTGAAATCTCGTAGAATCTGTTGCACAAATAAGTGAAGAGTGTTTACATAAGAATGATTTGAATTTACAAATGAGGAATGTGAGATAATGCTCTAGCAAGTGCTACTAATCATTGCTTTCATTCCAATCACTGTCTCCTTTGACTATTTATACAGGGAATTTTATATTTTTCCTTCTGCAAGAAATCTAACAATTTCAGTTATGAAGAAATAGTGGTATTTGGGGGGGCTGAATTGGGAGTAAAAGGGAGAAAACTGTACTTGAACAATGATTAAAATAAAATAAAAAAAAGAAATACACTATAAACAATTATAAAGGACACATGGACAAAACCAAGTGGGGGTGGAAGCAAGGGAAGGAGGTGGGTTTGGCTGGGGTTGTGGGGGAGTGGTGGGGTAAATGCAGACAATTGTAATTGAGCAACAATAAAATAATTTTAAAAAAATAGAAAGGTCATCCCATAATTTTTTTTTTTTTTTTGCTTTTGAACTGACTAATAAAATCTTGGCAAAAAAAAAAAAAATGAAATCCTAATACCTTACCAATAAATTTCTATGGCCCTCATAGTTATTGTTCAGAGACTTCTGTTGCTAGGTGTATAGATGGTCCAATTTAATTTTAAAAATTCAGACTATATTTTCATAATTTTATATTCATGATAGGCAGCCAAATTCAGTTTCAATTATTGATTAAGAATATTTACTACATAGTTACAATTTTGTAAAATTTGAAAATAAGATAGAATGGAGACTCAAACTGCAGATAAAACTTTTTCATCAAGCTAAAGGGAACTATAACTGGTTCATAAAATATTGAAATAATGTCTGAAACACGTGGGTATATTAATACGAGTGAAAATGATATCTGTTCTACACTGGCACCCAAATACATACCAAACAAAATAAGAAGGAAACTTCGTGCTGGAACGAAGTAAAAAGCTATTGTGTTCTGTAGAGATTCAAAGTCTTGCTGCTTCAGAACTACAAGAATTCTTGTTAAAAATGATGTCCCTGGGCTCTACCCAAGATACACTGAAGTTTCTGGGGTGGGGCCCAGGGGGCTGTGCTTTCAGAAGGACTTCGGGTGGACTTCTCTTGCACTCGGGTTTGAACATCAGAGACTTTGACCAAGTGGATTACCCAGCTGACTTCATTGACTGTTTGATCTGAGTCATTCTATAAGAACTTAAATAAAAGAATTATATAATGCTAGAATTAAAACTTAGGTATTTCATATAAACTGACTAGTTAAAGTTCTGTCCAGTAGTTTTGTAAATTCAAAATCTGGAATACATTAAAGTAACTTTACAAAATCTGCCAAAGGCTTTAAAAACATTTGTTAAATAAAATTTTAGCTTATGAACAATTTTTTTCTTATTGTGTTTATAAGACAGTAACTTTTTTTTCCTAATATATAAGAGGAAATTATGATTGGATCTTCTGATTGGAAGAGAAATAATGCATTGTTGAATTGTCAATGCAACTTCACTCAAATAACACAAAAAATTACCCAGTTTTCCCTTGAAAAGATACATGTTAAAGGATTTATTGTTCTTAGGTTGTTCTGTGCTTCAACCTTGGGTAATTAACAAAAATTTTCTGCTTTAATTGCTAATCCATCCCTTAATGAGAGTTTGTGACATTTTAAATTAATTACTTCAGCAACCTCATTTCCATTTATATCAAGGTCTTACATTTTCTTCACCATTTTCTTCTTTATTTATTAGTTATTTTTTATTATAAGTGTACATAAACTCAATCCTTGCAGTACTGAAACAACATACAAAGCCAAAATGTGGCCTAAACCTGTGGAAAATGAACATACCCTTTTTTTAAAGTATCAGTGTTAGAGGAAGATGAAATGAGCACCACTGGAAAAATACAAAAAGTAAAAGTGAACCTCAAATCACTCACCAATGACTAGGCTCTTTGTGCCTTCTCTGCCTTTTGCATTCAGTCCAACAGCTCATTTTTAGAATGGAACATTTTGATTAATCTGTTTACATACTTCAGATTAATGAAATAATTGCCAAAGTTTAACTTCATTTCATTGTGGATAAACATACTGCTGATGGGTAAATAATAATTTTACTCATCATTGCTATTTCCAGTTTTTAATTAATTTATTTTTTTGCATTCATTTGAGTTGAACTCATATATTATGCTTTCTTTTCCATGTCTTGATCAAAAAAGTTAAGACAGTTTGCAGGTAATATTTCTTCATGGGTTCATTTCTTAAACAAATAATGAGTGACTTGAATGTGTAGATGTAGAGGGTTGTTACTAGATCATATTCCTTAACTGACTTCTTTCAGTTTTTGGTCCTATCTTATTATTGTCCTCATAAAGCTAATAGTTCGTTAATTCCTTTTTTCCAATCATTTATTAATGAAGATTATGTCTACCTTTTACCACTTATTTACTTAGATTAGTCTTTTAAGAGGCTTTGAAATGCTTTCACAAAATTAAGCAAACAGTAATTAAAAACAAAACAAAACAGAGGACAGACAGAACCACCAGGGAAGAAGAAGATTGTTGGAGCCCTGCATGTTATTTTGTTGAAGGTCTCACTGGATTTAGATCAGATCTCCTAAAGTGGGGAGAAATAGGCTGGTCTGATGGTAGTGGGTTACCAGAACTCAACTAAAATTAGTGTCACTAAAGTTGGGAGAAATATATTAGATGTTAGGATTTTTACTATTCTTCCTCTGCTCAAATTCTTCTGCTAGTTTTCTATCATATTTAGAATAAAATCCTTGTCATCTACACTTGCACTGTTCAATACAATAGTTCCTTACATTAGCCTATGCACGTTTTAATTAATTAAAATTAAAAAATTCAGTATCTTAGTATCTCAGTTACAACAGCCATGTTTTCAGTGCTCAGAAGCTGCGTGTGGTCAGTGACTGTTGTTTTGGGTGGGACAATGTATGGAATGTTTCGTCATGGCATCAAGTTCTATTGGGCAGAGCTGATCTAGAAGTCTCTGCAGGATCTGGCCCTTGCATGCCTTTCTGACTTGACTCTACATCTTTTCACCTTTTCTTGTAGGTCCAGCAACAGCTAGCCCATTGCTCTTTTCAGACACTACAAACTGGTTTTGTCTTAGCGTCCTCACATTTGCTATCCTATCCATCTAAAATGGGATAGCATCCCATTCCTCTAGCCCACCATTCCTCCAGATATTCAGATCTTACTTTATGAAACCTCTTTGGAGAGGGCTGATCTAACTGTTATCCATGTCATTCTTTATGCCCTTATCCTGCCTTATTTTTCTTTTCAATACTTGTCACTGTATTGTGCAGTTTAGTCTTTTTGTTTCTGTTTCCCTCACTAGAAAGTAATTTCTATGAGAGCAGGGTCTTTATTAATTTACTTCCATATGCCTGGCTTATGGTAAGTGCCCAATAAATGCTTGCTCACTCAAGTGGTTCACTGCAGGGATGTGGTTTTGCCTCACAGGTGACATTTGGCAATGGCTAGAGATAGTTTTGATTGTCAGAACTGGGAAGGTGCTACTGGTATACAGTGGGTGGATGAGAGGGATGCTACTAACCATCCTGCAGTGCACAAGGCAGCCCCCACAACACAGAATTATCTAGCCTAATGTGTTAATACTGATGTTGAGAAACTCTAGTTGACTATCTACATGAATTGTCCACTGAGAAAATGTAACAACTAGTCTGGACAGGCAAAACTGAAGTACAGATATGGTTTAGCAAATGACTCAATAACTAATGCTTTCTCTTAGTTTAAATTTAAGGCAAATGAAAATAAAACATGTATGCAACTGATATTCTTCAGCTCATCTCTTCCTGGGTTGGTATCAGTTTCATACTTTTATCTGTATAAAACTGCCTTCATTTAAGAACTTCAATAACGCTCTCTCTTTTCATCTTTGTCATACCCCATTGCCCCAACTAGCTTTTCTTGTGTATGTTCTGTGGTATTAACTGTGACTTAACAAGATTAACTGTTATTAATCTTGTGTGATTTATTGAAGTATTTGAAAGTTGTATTTTGTAACATGACTCCTTCTTAATCTCCCTTACGGGATGGGTTAAATAATAAAAGAGAATTGACAAGGTGCAATGCAAAAGGTGCTAGTCAATTGAAGACCTGTGTTCAATACAGGGTCCTCCATTGTTCAGTTTACGTGGCCTTTTTTGCAAGACATGTCATTTAAATGAGATGCAATGGTGACGGCACCTCATACAGGACCTGACACCATGAGAGACAGCATTCAACCACATCTTCCTCCCACCAATGCTCTGTGAACTGTATGAAACTAACATGTCTTGAAAATTTTTCTTGGAAATCTCCACATAAGACAAAGTTAGCTGTCAATTATAATGCATAATTGAAATATAAATCATGGTAATTTAAAAAATTCTTTGGGAAAGGAAACTCAAAAGCAAAGTTGGATTAGGAGCACCTTCAAATCTTTTTGTTGTTGAGAAAAAAGCTTTCAAGCATTAATGGTGATTTAGCTATTTAGACCAGGTGGCTTCATTATCTTAAAATGTGTCAAATTACACTAATTACCAAAAAGGGCAGCGTAAGCTACATTGTAAGAAAACAGTAGCATTCTCTTTCAAAAATATGGCCGGGGAAATGCATGTAACTGATGGTTCCTAAGATACTTAATAATTTAGAAGTTGCCAAGCATTTTGATAATGTGACCTTCTTCCCCCTCCTACCTTCTACCATTATTGAAAATTATAAAAAGCATTGCTTAGTAGGTTTTTGTGATAATTCACTTAAGTGACTTTAAAGAAGATGGAATATTTGATTTTGAATGCAAATAAGATATAGTTTGCTAATGCAAGCTTTTACTCCTCATGGCAGAACCATAAAGTTCAATTACGAGTGATCTCACTCCCTTTTTTTCTCTTCTTTCCTCCCGTTCTCTTTTTGTCCTTTTCAAAGAAATGACAACAGACCACATTTAAAGGGCTACTTTTTAAAACTCTGGAAGAATGAAAATAATAAGAGTTTTTCAAAAGCAGAAAGTAACGAGGTGCTGAGCTTTGGAGGCAAGAATGATGATGACTAGTTTCTTAGCACTGCCTGTCTGAGAAGAAGTCCTAAAAGTCAATACCTAACTTGGCAGCTGGAATCCGTATAGAATGAAAACAATCTCGCTCCCTTAATTTTATGTTCTCTATCATCTCATGGCACTTTGCCCAGTGGAGGGGAATCATGGAGCCTTAAATAGCATTAAATGGCTTATATCCATCACCTTCATGGTAATCCCATTTGCCCCAGGTTTGTAAATAGCCCCTCACAAAGCAGTGATACAGTTTGTAGACTTTTAAAAACCACTTTGATATAAGCAAAAAAGGGAAAGAACTTTCAATTTAAGCTATTTTTCAATGTTACAGTAATACATAGATGTTTTGCCTTATTTATATTTTAATGCTAGCATGTATCAGGCATGATCCATTTAGGGTTACCTGAATGCTAAAATAAAACAATATTCAATTAAGTAGCATATTTTGTATGATCTTTTATTTCCTTGTGTATTTTAAATTAAATTTATTGGGATGACATTGGTTAATAGAATTATATAGGTTTCAAGTGCACATTTTTATGTTACATCATCTGTCTGTTGCATTGTGTGCCCACCATGCAAAGTCAAATCATCTTCCATAAGCATATATCTGACCCCCTTTATCTGTTTAGTAGCTCCCCACTTTGGTAACTGCCATGCTGTTTTCTGTTTCTATGAGTGTCTCCTTTTCTTATTTGTTCATTTGTTAGTTTCATTTTTATATCCCACCTATGAGTGAAATCATATGGTGCTTAGCATAATATTCTCAAGGTCCATCCATGCTGGACTGACTTATTGTGCTTAGCATAATATTCTCAAGGTCCATCCATGCTGTCACAAATGGCAGTATTTCATTTTTCTTAAGCGTGAGTAGTATTCCATTGTATATATGTACCTCATCTTCTATTCAAGGTGGCCGAGACATGGAAACAACTGAGGAGTCCTTCGACAGACAATTGGACAATCTTTTTATTGGAAAGAGATAAATGCACCCCCTCTTCCACCATCTCTATCACAACAAACTGATAATGGAGAGTTCATCATAAATAAGCAAGTAAGTAAGCAAGCAAGCAAACAAACAAATAATATGTACATGGAAAGCAACATTCTCAAACTGGTAGGTTTTGTCTTGGAGTTAGTGCAATTCAAACCCAATATATTCTTTAGAAAAATTACATGATTATACTGATAGAACTCAGCAAGGAAAATTGATGTATAAATTGCTGATGTTGGTTCAAAAACTATAAAAATACTTTAAATTCATGTCTTAATCTTTAATTTATTATTTTAATACTTATTTTTCATAATTTTGGATCACTTGTAAGACTATTAGCCTTGACTCCATGAGGCATCTTCAACCATGGATAGAAACCACAAAGCATTTCCTCAGAGCTTCCTTTCCAGAGAGAATTAGGTTTGAGAATGTATATGACATGCTTAATAGAATGCCTGGTGTATAGTAAACATCTTATAAAGTTTGGTTATTATGATTATTATTCATACAACAAGAGTAAAATATAATTAATATTTCAGGGTTTTCTGAGATTATTCACCCCCTCCCACTTATAGGAAGAATAGTTCAGGAAAAATGACTAAAAACTAATAATTATTGTATTGGGGAAGATTTTATATTTATTTCTACCTTTCTTTATTATCCAAATTGTCTACAGTAAACATGTATGACTTGTATGATCAGAAAAAAGGACAAATCTTAATTTTGTAATTGCCTTTTAAGTTTTGCTGACCTGCTGTAGCATGTCATGCCTGTTTATCATATTGCATCATGAACTTCAGAATGGTCAGCTGAACTGATGAAATTGAAAAATCTTAGCACCATCAGATAGGAAATGTGATCATTCACTCAAGCTTATGCCCTTGAAGAGTCAGAGAGCAGAATGAAAATTAAGGATATGTGTTTTCTGTTTTTCTGTGACATGTTAGCTGGTCTCAGGAGACTATTGGTTGAGGGAAAAAAATATCCTTCTGAATTCTGTGCTTCAATTAAGGGATGATGTACAATGTACATGACTTTAGTGCCAAGAAAAGGCAAAAAAAAAAAAAAAGAAAAAAATCCCCACATTCCTGGCATGCAGAGCTATTACTTCAATTAAAACTTTGAAAACAACTAAGAGCATATAGTTTCCAGAAATCATGTCAGAAATTTAAATCTGGGGACTTGTTAAAAAATAAACCACAGAAAGGAGTCTGGCTTAACAGAAGCTAAATTCTGTTAAACCAGAATTATGAGGATGGTCTTAAAAAGGAATAATAAAAAGAGTCTTTTTATTTTGTTGATGTTTTCCTTTGCTGTGCAAAACTTTTTAGTTGATATAGTCTCATTTGTTTATTTTTCCTTTTTTTTTCTCTTGCCTGGTGAGGTATATCTGATAAAATATCACTAGGAGCAATATCTGATATTTTGGTGCTTATGTTTTTTTCTAGGATTTTTATGGTTTCAGGTTTAACATTTAAGTCTTTAATCCATTTTGAATTTATTTTTGTGTGTGATGTAAGAAGGTGGTCTAGTTTCATTTTTCTGCATGTATCTTCCAATTTTTCCAATGTCATTTATTGAATAAACTATCTTTAGCCCATTGTATGTGCTTGCTTCCTCTGTTGAATGTTAATTCACTATAAAGCTGTGGGTTTATTTCTGGGCTCTCTATTCTGTTCCACTGATCTGTGTACCTGTTTTTATATCAGTACCATGCTGTTTTGGTTACTATGACCTTAGAGTGTAGTTTCATATTAGGTAGCATGATTCCTTCCACTTTGTTCTTCTTTCTCAGGATTGCTGTATCTATGTGGGGCCTTTTGTGGTTCCACCTAATTTCTTGGGACATTTGTTCTAGTTCTGTGAAATATTCCATTAGAATCTTGATAGGAATCAATAGATTGAATCTATAGATGGTGTTGAATCTAGATTGCTTTGGGTAGCAGGGACATTTTAATTATGTTAATTCTTCCTATCCATGAACACAGTATGTGCTTCCATTTACTTGTATCTTCTTCAATTTCTTTTTTTTAGTGTCTTATAATTTTCTAGGTACAGGTCTTTTACATCCTTGGTTAGATTTATTCCTAGGTGTTTTATGGGAGAACACATTCACCAATATATTTGGTAAGTGGTTAATATCCAAAATTTATAAAGAACTTGCAAAACTCAACACCAAAAAAGACAAACAACTCAGATAAAAAATGGACAAATACCTGAATAAACAATTCTCCCAAGAGGACATACAGATGGCCAATAGACATATGAACAGATGCTCAATGTTACTAATTATCAAAGAAATGCAAATAAAAACCACAATGAGATACCATCTCACACCTGTCAGAATGGCTATCATCAATAAATCAATAAACAACAAGTGTAGGTGAAGATGTGGAGAAAGGGGAACTCATTTGCACTGTTGGTGCAGACTTGTGCAGCCACTATGGAAAGCAGTATAGAGATACCTCAAAATATTAAAAACGAATCAATCTTTTAACCTAGCAATCCCGCTTCTGGGAGTATATCTGAAGGAACCCAAAATACTAATTCAAAAGAACATAAGCACGCCTGTGTTCATTGCAACATTACTTACAATTGCCAAGATATGGAATCAGCCCAAGTGTCCATCAGTAGATGAGTGGATAAAAAACAACTATGGGACATTTACACAATGGGATACTACTTGGCCATAAAGAAGAAGAAAATTTTACCCTTTGTGACAGTATGGAGGGACCTGGAGGACATTATGCTAAGTGAAGTAAGCCAGTCAGAGAAAGACAAATACCATATGATTTCACTCATATGTGGAATCTAAGGAACAAACTAAACAAACAAGCAAAATAAATGCAGATTATAAATCATAGAGACTAGGATGACAGCTGGGAGTGGTTAGGAGGTGGAGGGATTGAGCAAAAAGGGAAAAGGACTCATCAATGTGGACAACAGGGTGGTGATTGTGGGGGGTGTATAAGGGGATTAAATGGAATGGAAAAAATATAAAAAAGGAGTGTGTTCTATTTTATAAGTACTTCTTGAAAAAATAAGCCAAGTCTCTTTCCACTAAATTCTCTTTTTTCTACTGGTAGAGAAAAAAACCACCCTGAAATCTGAACTGGGATTATTATAGTGATTTTGATCTTGGAATTGCAGCTATTTTACTAAGGGTTCTTATTTCATTCTTGCAGTGAATTTACCTTAAAATGCTTGCTGCATGTGAACATCAGTGGATTGTTTCCTTGTTTTAAAACCATTTTCTTCAGCACTACACAGAAGATAAACATGAATAAGGTACATTCCTTTCAAGCAAGGGGTCCGAGAGGTGAGCATTAACAACAGCCTGCCTGTGAAAGTGCTGGGAGTAAGGGATGGATGAGATGCTGTGGGGGTTCTGGGCAGAAAGGCGCTGTCCTCTTCATCAGCAGAGCTTGGAGAGATGCTCTGCTGACAGAGGAGCTGGCTCTGTGAATGCCTTGAGGACAGGAGCGCACCTCATTCATCTCTGCATCCTTTGTTGCTACCACTCTGATAAATGCTTAAAACATGTTTATTTAATAATATTGGACACAAGTGGGTAGACTCTGGGGCCAGATTTTTCAGGATTAAATCCCACCATTGCTAAATTAGAGAAGGAACTATTGAAATTTAATTATAATTTTCAGGAAACTTATTTTCTCCAATATAAGTTCTTTTGTTTTTATATTCTGATGTAATATTATATACTCTCTGCTCTCAGTATAAACAGAAGAATGTGAAGAATAAGCTCTATTCATGGTAAAGGTATCTATAATGGTCTCACAGAGTGAGCTGTTCTTTAAATGATCATCATCCTGCATTATTAAAAACCAAGACAAAAAACATCCCTGATGCCTTATTGTATTGAACTAGAATGTCTCAATTGGAGGCGTCCTCAGATCATTCTCTATGTTATTATCCTCACTATGCAGGTGAGGGAGCCAAATTGTAGAGAAGACCCACGTTAGAAGAATGGGAGGTAATATGAAAGAGATTTGAAATGAATTGTTGGGACATTTGTCTTGCCTCATAGTAGGCATTCAGTCAGTGTATAAGTAATAAATTAAAGAGTTAGAGTGTAAATGAATAATGGACATGTGACATTATAGGAAAATATAATGGGGGGATTTGGACTTAATTTCATAGAGATAGAAAAAAAATGACAAAGTGATTTAGGCAACCAGAAATTGGCATGACTAATTTGAGGAAAAAAACATTCTTTTCCACAAAAATCTAGAAGCAAGTGATATAATAATATCACCACTACTAACAACAGAAAATACCCCATTTTATGTCCTTAATTCTAATCTTCATTTTATTTCAGTATCTCAGTCTTATCTCCAAGAAGATGTGGTAGGCCATGCCATGGAGAATGAATTGAATCAATCATTCAATCATAGCATCTAAAGCTTTATATAAACCCTTACTGCTATCTCTAATGTTTAACTTCTTATTAACTGGATGTCATCTCAGTGCTATGAAATTTTTTTTATCTCTATATCCATTTCTCCCTATATGTGAATGTTTAAGATCCTGCTGCTGTCTTTAGGGAATTTCTACTTTAAAATAGATGGGACTTGCAAGGTGCTAACACGGAACTCTTATCCTTAAGTGACCTTTAATTCGGTTGTTTCATTTGTCCTTGAATATATTTGGTTGGGTTATCTATCTGAGAATGAGCAAGATAGAAAATTCTTTCTGGTTTCTTTCTTAAAAGAAGTAGGTATATACCACCAGAGCAGCCAGACTGAGCCAGGGTTAGCTCTGGGAGTGACGTGCTCTTAGTAAATGTCTGGCCTTGACTTTCACCTCTGAGGTGAATAATGCTGAGCTTCCAAAGACACAGACAGAAAATTGATTGCTGATGGAGTTTTTAAAAATAATTTTGTAGGATATAAATACTATATTTAGTTGTAAAGGATCATGCTTAAATATTGCTATTTATTATTTTAGTTAATTTATTTGTGTCAATGTCTGAACATATTTAATAAATAAAAAATAATTTTGTATTTATCATCTGGGTTGTTTGCTTTGTTAATGAGTACACTTAAATCAATTGCAGCCCTGAAGAATAGAGCATTACTGATTCATAAAGCCAAATATTTAACTTAAAATTTTATTATTAAAATTTTTATTGTTAAAAATAGCGAGTAATGTTAATTAACAAGTTGTATTTGTATATGAAGTTGTAGTTCCACAATTAATTTCATACTGGGTGAACATTTATTATAGACTCTCTCTACAACAGAATGGCTATAAGGTAAACTGCTGTGTCATGGCAAAAGGAAAAAAGTCTGTTTACAGATTTGAGGCTAACATTTTGGTGTGAAGGAAATCAGGAGAGAGACCCACTATACCAATATATTTTTGACTCAGGAATAGCTTGAAATGGCAGTTTACCAAGCTAAAAGCTTTACCTATCCCCAGACAGAAATATCTTCTTGATTTTCTCTCTGCTGTTTTGGGGAAGGGACATTTTTCCCTCACATAACATCTAGGCTATGAAATAACACTGAAAAAAATATGGATTACGGATTCAAGCCCCAGGAAGTCTTCTCAGGTTTCTCACTCTTTATACATTCCTAAAACATAGTTGAAAGCTATGGCCAGTTTGCAGTGTGTGAAAAGCTGTCATTTTCGATATAGGAAGTTTTTTCAAACTATTCTCTTTGACTGGAGACTATTTTTTGATACTTAATTCAACACTTTATATATAGTCTATTAATTTACTTTCAAACTGAGTGTACTACTTCTATAAATCATATGTAATTAACCCATATTTTTAAATGCCTATTTTCCAAATATTTCACATTTAATTATAGCCTTGTGAAAATTCTTAAAATATTTCCTTATTTTATTTAAATCTGATCTTCCTATATAAGTTTTCTTGTGTCTTTTCAGATAAATTTTAAATTCCTTAAGGGGAGGAATTATCATAAAGTATTATTTCTATAAAAAATGAAAGTGCTGCCCTGGCTGGTGTGGATCAGTGGATTCAGCGCCTGCCTATGAACCAAAGGGTCACTGGTTTGGTTCCCAATCAGGGCACATGCCTGGGTTGTGGGCCAGGTCACCAATAGGGGGCACTCAAGAGGCAACCACATATTGATGTTTCTCTCCCTTTCTTTTTTTCTCCCTTCTCCCTCTATAAATAAATAAATAAATAAAATCTTTTAAAAAAGAAAAAGTGCTCAAATAATTTGATAATGAATGAATGAATGAGAACTTACTTCTATCATGATGACAAGGACACAGATCTTTCAGAAAAGGTTTAGATTTAAAGGTTCAGAGCAAGGGATCAGGATTCAAAATTTAAAAAAAGTCAGATGAAGAATGAAGAAGATTCAGGGTGGGTGGGTGGGTGGATATCAGATACACTGAAGAGATCTGTTTCTTATTTTGCTGTGTGTTTCTCAGATTTTATTTTAGCACCCACCACAACAGTCAGATAAGCTTTGAAAATCAGATAAGCTTTGCTAGGACTGTGGCCAGAAAATAAATTAGATTTTAGTGATTTATATTTATTATGGTTGTATAATTAATGTGTTAGGCACTGTAGTGTATGGGACATATACATGACATGATAATATCCTTTCCCTCCAAAGGTAATATTCTGATTTCCCACCTATATGCCATATTCCTTATATGAATAAAAATAATACATATATATTAATTGTGGTTATGATTAATTTTACACTTGCAAGTTGTCCATTATCTGGTAGGTTTGTGTTAACTTTATTATTGATGGGCTGGAACCATTTTGTCCAGTGTGTAGCTCATGCATGCGTACTCTAAAGGCAGTAACACTAACTGTAGCATTGGGAAGTTAGTCCTGGCCTTACCACTAACCAATTGTAACTGACAGTTACCAGAAATGCCAGAAGTAACTAATAATGTGTTCCTCTGTTAGTGATATGATCTGTCCTTTTGATTTGACAATATCATCAACATAAACTATTATAGCTCAGAACATTTCTTTTTAGATTTTATTTATTTATTTTCAGAGAGGGAAGAGAGGGAGAAAGAGAGAGAGAGAAATATCAATGTGCAGTTGCTGGGGGTCATGGCCTGCAACCCAGACATGTACCCTGACTGGGAATCGAACCTGCGACACTTTGGTTCACAGCCTGTGCTCAATCCACTTACCTACGCCAGCCAGGGCTAGAACATGTTTTTTTTTAGTGACTAATTTTGGTTAAAGGCAATGCAAATATTTAGGACTGTGCAGCTATTTCCAAACCTGTCTTTTGTTTGGTCTGTTTTTTAGGAAGAAGGAGGAGGAGATGTGCTTTTGTTGGCCTGGAGACCATGTTCTCTATAATATGAGACTGGCTGCTCCTCTGAAAAGCAGCAAACCAATTCACAGAAAGCTTGAGCTACAACATTTAGTCAGTTCCCAACAAGCCTGTCATCCACGCCTAACTCTCCTTTCTGCTGACATCCAATTGCTATGCTTCTCAAAGGGCTCCCCCTGCCTCTGGGATGGCTCTTGGATCTTGCTGCAGATTCGGTTTGTTGAAATTGTCTGGAATTTTCATTGTGATCCAGAACAGCAGGGATGGAGTTTCTGGGTTGCCCTATAAAAGGTATTTTGGAACCACAGAAATCAGTGCCGCCAACTACATTTTATGGTTGGGTGTGAATGGTCAATATTTAGGAAGCATTATTCTAGCTCTATGTATTGATGTCTATTCTAATTGTGTGCCTAAGTGGTGGGAAGTGAGAAGGAATAAGTGACAAATCTTTTTCAATACTAAGTGGGGTAGTCTCTGACAAGCTATGGGTAGAGCCATGGAATAGGTCAAATAGGTTACTTAAGGTCATATGGAATCATACTTGGAAATAAAAGCAAGAATTTGAACTCTGAGACTCTGCATTTTTAGGCTTATATGTATTGTGATTCACCTGTATAATCATGTTTCTTAAAGAATGCATAAATAAGTGCATAAATATTCCTCCCATTTGATTAGGTTTTTATTTGTTCTCTAAAAACCAATGTTAGTCAAAAACTTTCACTGCCCTGAGATATTAAATTGCTAGCTTCCTATAAAAGGAAGCACTTGACTCTGATATAGTTTTAGTTTCTAGTGTCTACTTTTGACTTACAAGGTCACCTTATTTTAAGTTTCCAAAAAGTCACTTTCAGTGATTTAAGGTAGAAGCACAGTGTTAGGGTCTAGTTTCCTGTTTTATTTATCATCATATTTTCCTCCATCCTCTCTGAATGAGTATATCAAAGGCAGTTTCCTGAGGATCTGCAGCTGCATCAGATACGGCAGCATACCAACAGCTACATTTCTTTGGGGTTCACTGAGGAAATCAAATAGATGAAAGGAAATAGAAATACTTCTCACTGCAACTAACTTATTCCATTAATTAGTTCAAGAGTATAATTTCCACTATAATAATCTTATTACAAAAATTTTAAAAAAGGAAGTGATAGCCTGTTTTAATGAGACACTCTTTATTATCTGGATACTGTGAGCAACTCTTTTTGACCTCAGTAATATAAAGGGTATTTCTTAAGCAGAGAATCTAGTATTAAATTTTGGCAACTATGTTTTTACTGTCAAGAGTCAGAAATGAAGAAATCAGCTTTTGTATGACTTAATGCATGATTGAATTTTCTATTTTGAGATGCTCACAGAGGATAAGAAACTTGTCCAAGATCACACAAGTGGAGAATACCATAACTTGGATTAATAGCACACTGAAAAATTTTCCCCATGCCTTTGAAAACCATAAAGAAAATGTGAAATCATTTTTCCAAATAATACCATGACATTCATTTTACTTGTAATAATATAATTCATGGGAATAAGTAACAGATGGTTATCATTTTATATAAGACAAATTATGCAAAACCCATATGGCAAAATAACTAAGTACAAAAAAGCAGAGCAAACATAACATTGGCTTCATGTGATGGTAAAGTTAGATCAATAGTTTTTTCTCCCCAAATTCCAATTTCATACATAAATATGATAAACTTTATATATCATTTACTGAAATTACTTTTTTCTTGCATTAAGTAATATCTCAAAATGCTAATTTCATAAACTTTAGTTTAAAATAACAAAATAATAGTACTAGAGAAAGACAAAGATTCTATTTAGTTATTTTGTGGATGAGAAAAGTGGTACTTGGGGATGGCTGGGGTAGGGGGAATGGTGGGGGAAAATGGAGACAACTGTACGTGAACAACAATAAAAAAGTTTAAAAAAAGAGAAGTGGTACTTACAAAGATGAAGAGGCGTTTCCTCAAATCCTATACTAGTTAGGGCAAAAGATAGCCTGGGATGCAGTTCTTTTGCCTGCTGGCTCGTATGCCTTCTTTGATTCCTCACACCCCTGTCCCCACCTCCTTTAAAATTAATTAGACAGGAATTTTAATGCATTACTCAAGATTAATTGATTTTTAAAGAAAATAGTCCATTTTTATAATTTAATTTCATTCTATCCTCAAAGAGCCTAGATAAAATGTTCAATCTATTTTGGTCTATGGGAATCTCCAGATGTTTAAATCAAACAGAACAGATTAATTCAGGGTAATTAAAAGATGAAATGGTTCAATGACTCATGACTTAATCTGATGTGTATCGCTCACCAACCCTGAGTAGGCTCTGTGCTGGGTGCCAAGGTTAAAAGGATGATCAAGATCCAAGATGGCAACAGAGTAGGGGTTGTTACACTCACCTCCTCCCAGGACCGAACTGGAATTGCAACTAAAATATGGAGCAGTCAACCTGAATAACCAACTGAAGACTAGCTGAAGACTTGTAGAAGACACATCGAGACAGGTAGGTAGGATGAAGATGCAAAAAGGGCTGGCCCTGCTTCCATGGTCAGCAGCTGAGATTCCAGAGGAATATTCCCCTGAGAAGCAAGGGGTCTCAACCCCAAGCTGCACTCCCCAGCCCAGAGCACTAGAGCCAGGAAATGGTGCCCACATAATATCTGGCTGTGAAAATATGCAGGGATTCTGTCTGCCAGGGAGACAGGAGTCTGCTTGAGACACAGGTGCCCTCGAGCACACAAAATCTAGTTTGTAACCACTCACTCTGGGCTCTGGTGGAGGGAGGGCAAACTGGATTAGAGTCTGGTGAGGAGAGACTCGGGTTTGTGGCTCTGGGGAGAGAGCTTAGGGCACAGTTACTACAACCCCCTGTGCTGAGTCACTCTCCCACACTGCAGATGCCATTTTTCTTGGGTGGAGCCTACCCCTCCATACAACATCAGCTTGAGGGAAAGTGATAGCCCCACCCTCTGGACCCTCTTACCACACTCTTTTGTCCTGCTGAGGAGTCAGTTGCTTGAGTCAAGATGTATAGTTCTGAGCACACTCAAGGGGTGTCAGTGGCTGAGTAGTGTGGCTTTAGGGTGGGGGCCATTCCTGCCACTTTTCTGTGAATCTCACTGGCACCTCCCTCTCACAGGACATCTGCTAGCTCTACTCCCCAGGCTCCCAGAGGCCTCACCCTCCTGACACCTGGTGGCTCTGCCCTGCCAAGGTCTGGGCAGAATTCAGGACTGAGTTCTATGGGTCTGGGGCAGGGGCTACTACCCACCCTCCCCTAAGCCTGACCAGCACCTCCCTCTCTCCCAACTCTGGATGGCCCCACCTTGATGAGATCAGGCTCTTGGAAGAATCTGAGACAGACTGAGTTGTGTAGCTTTAGAACGGGGTAAAATTTTCCCTTGAATGCCTGAGCAGTGCAGAGTCCTGCCTTTACATGGCTAAATTTTGGTCTGTTTGGGCCAAATACCTGGATGACTCCGTGAAACCCCACCCTACTACAAAGGTGTGTGAGCACCCAATGGCTGGCAGCTAGACTTGGTAAAATCTGGGATATTTGTTCAGTGACCTCACTGGCACAACACTGGCACCGACTTTGAAACTATGTATCTTGTGAACACTACTTGCCCCTACCTGGTGGTACCTCATGCAACTCAAGTGCCACCACGGACTGTCAGGGACTAAGCCTGTAGGCATTTGGCAGAAGGAGGCAGGCACAGGCAGATCTTGGGGTGCCTTGGGACTTTTGCTGACCTAAACTTGGGTCTGGAGCTGGTAAAAGCCAGCCTTGACGTGCTGCTTGATTCTTCCCATGCACACCCAGGCACAGCAGAGGCAAAATGTGAATCGCTTTGTAGCCCCAAACGGATTGCTCAGGGCCAGTCATAGGCAGCATCTGACATTGAGCCACAACAGAGTCTCTCCCAAGAGGCCTCAGAACAAATACATCCAGTGGCCAGTTTTAGATAACATCAGAGAAGGACCCAGTTAGCTTCACAAGCAGAATATTCACAGGGAGATCTTGGCAGGTGCCAGGCCCTGCAGAAGTGAATTCCACTCCACGTGTTCAGCACCTGCACAGTAGCTCATACACTGTGGTTGGGGTTGATCCTCACAGTCAGCCAACCTGAGAATCAATGCCATGCATGAACAGGACAATAGCATTCAAGACTCAATTACAAGGGACATTCCTTGAGCACCCATGGCTTGTCATCAAAGAAATTGCATCACCTAGTCCCACAGTTCACCTACTACATAAGGCCACCCTACAAAGCCTGGGAGTCATAGTGTATCTACTTAATACATAGAAATAAACATGAATTCCCAGAAACATACAGTTTTCCAAAACTGAATCAGGGAGAATCAGAAAATCTAAATGGACAGATTACAACTAACAAAATTAAAACAGTAATATAAAAACTCCCAACAAACAAAATCCCAGATCAGATGGCTTCATAGGCAAATTTTACCAAATGTTTTAATAAGAAATAACACCTATACTTCTCAACCTATTCCAAAATTTCAGGAGGGAGAAAGACTCCCAAGCTCATTTTACTAGGCCACTCTAACCCTAATTCTAAAACTGGATAAAGATACTACAAAGAAAGAAAATTATAGGCCAGTATCCTTAATGAGCATAGATGCCAAAAACCTCAACAAATTATTAGCAAATTGGAATTAACAATAAATTTAAAAGATCATATGCCATGATCAAGTGGGATTTATTCTGGGGATGCAAGCTTGGTACAATATCTGTAAATCAATAAACCTGATACACCACATAAATAAAATGGAGGACAAAAAGCACATGATGGTATCAATAGATCCAAAAAAAGCATTTGATAAAATCCAGGACCCATTTATGATTAAAAAATCTCAGCAAAGTGGAAATGGAGGAAAGATATATAAATGTAATAAAAGCCATGTATGACAACCCACAGCCAACATCATACTTAATGGGCAAAACCTGCAACTGTTTTCCTTAAAATCAGGAAGAGACAGGGATGTCCACTTTCACCACTTTTCCCACAGATATCAGACAAGAAGAAGAAACAAAAGGCATCCAAAAAGAACAGGAAGAAGTAAAACTGTCATTATTTGCAGATGATATGACACTGCATATAGAGAACACTGAAGATTCCACCAAAAAACTACTAAAACTGATACATGAATTCAGTTAAGTAGCATGACACAAAATAAATATCCAGCAATTGGTTGAATTTATATACACCAATAATGAACTATCAGTAAGGGAAACTAAGAAAACAATTCCATTCACATTTGCATCAAAAAAATAAAATACATAGGAATAAATTTAACGAAGGATATAAAAAAATCTGCATTTGGAAAATTATAAGACCCTGAAGAAAGAATTTAAGAAGACGCAAATAAGTGGAAGCATATATCATGTTCATGGATATGAAGAATCAACATCATTAAAACATCCATACTAAACACAGCAATCTATAGATTCAACACAATTCCTATAAAGATACCAATGGCATGTTTCACAGAACTAGAACAAATATTTCAAGAAATTAGGTGGAACCACAAAAGACCTCGAATAGCCACGGCAATCTTGAGAAAGAAGAACAAAGTTAGGGGAATCATGCTACCTGATATCCAACTGTACTACAAGGACACAGTAATATAAAAAAGCATGGTACTGGTATAAAAACAGACACGTAGGTCAATGGAACAGAATAGAGAGCCCAGAAATAAACCCATGCCTTTATGGTCGATTAATATTTGACAAAGGAGGCAAGAATATACAATGGGGTAAAGACAATCTATTCAATAAATGGTGTTGGGAAAATTGGACAGATACATGCAAAAAAAAAAAGAATTTAGACCTCCTTCTTATACCATACACAAAAATGAACTCAAAATGGATTAAGGATTTAAATGTTAGAGTCAAAACCATAAAAACCGTAGGAAAAAACACAGGCAGTAAAATCTCAGGGATTTCTCGGAACAATATTTTTTGCTCATATATTTCCTTAGGCAAGGGAAACAAAAAAAATAAAGAAATGGAAATACACCAAACTAAAACTTTTTTTGCACAGCAAAGGAAACCTTCAACAAAATGTAAAAACTAACCAATGAATGGGAGAACATATTCACCAATGATAGATCTGATACAGGGATGATATCCAAATTTATAAAGAACTTACAAAACTCAACAACAAGAAAACAAACAATCCAATTAAAAATGGGCAAAGACCTGAATAGATACTTCTTCAGACAGGACATACAAAGGGCCAATAGACATATGAAATGTCACTGATCATCAAAGAAATACAAATTAAAACCACAAGGAGATACCATTTCACACCTGTCAGAAAGGCTATCATCAATACATCAACAAACAAGTGCTCGTGAGGATGTGGAGAAAGGGGAACCTTTTTGCGCTGCTGGTGGGAATGCACATTGGTGCAGCCACTGTGAAAAACAGTATGGAGTTATCTCAAAAAATTAAAAATGGAACTGCCTCATGACCCAGTACTTTTAGTTTTGGAAATATATTCAAAGAAATCTGAAACACTGACTCAAAAGAGTATATGTACCCTTATGTGCACTTCAGCTTTGTTTATAATAACCAAGATTTGGAAGCATCCTTGGTGTCCATCAGTAGGTGAATGGATTAAAAAGATGTGGTACATTTACACAATGGAATACTACTTGGCTGTAAAAAAGAAGGCAATCTTACCTTTTGTGACATCATGGATGAACCTGGAGAGTATTTTGCTCAGTGAAATAAGCCAGTCAGAGAAAGACAAGTACCACATAATTTCACTTATGTTTAATTTAATTAACAAAATCAACTAACAAACAAAGTAGAAACAGATCCACAGATATGGAGAACAGACTGACAGCTGTCAGAGGGATTCTGGGTTGAGGGGCTGGGTGGAAAAGGTGAAGAGGTTAAGAAAAGACTCTCAGAAAAGACTCCCTTGGTAATCTGGTGATTACTAGGGGAAAGAGGTTGGGGGAAGTAGGAGAGAGTAAAGGGGTGGATAAATGATGGTGAAAGGAGATTTGACAATACAATATACAGATGATGTGTTACAGAATTATATACCTCAAACCTATATAATTATACTAACCTATGCCACCTCAGTAAATTAAAGTAAAAAAGTAGATGAACAAGACACAGCCAAAGGAACTCACCAGAAAGCAGGGTGAGGGGAGGTGAAACAGGTCTGCACAGACTCAGGGTGCTATGAGAGTACCCCAGCCATGGAACCTCAGAGAAATCTCCTTGGAGAAAATAATTCTTTGACTGAGTTTTGAAGGATGAGGAAGGATTAGTCAAGTGGATGACATGGTCGGTGTTCTGGTCAGAGAGAGAATGTCATGGGAGAAGGCCGGAGGCTTGGAAGCGCAGATGCAGTTTGGTAAAGCACTTACATTTTAGTCCAGGGTGCTTATGGCAGAGTGGTAGATGTGAAGGCCAAATAAGTAGGCCTTAGGGTCAGCTCTTATTCTGGAGGCCACGCTTTCACATTGCATTGTGCACTGAATTCACCTACAGAGTGTTAAAGTGCAGGTTACCAAGCTGACCTTCAACAGGGCTGCAGTGGGCTTCAGTGATACACATTTTCAACAAGTATTCTTGATAACAATTCTAGAGATGACTGTGCTCAGAAAAACACTGTGATAGGTAATGGTGCACCTTGAAAGAACTTTAAATGGAAGGGGAATCTGATCAAATTCATGCTGTAGCAAAGATGGTGGTAAGGTATGTGTGACCCTGGCAACAAAAAGACTAGTTGAGGAGGGCACAATGACCCTTTAAATAAAGATGATGACGTGATCTAAGACGGTGGCTGTGAGGATGGAGAGAAAGGGCAGAGTAGGAGTGAATGAGGAAGAGCTAGGGCATTAGATTTGGAGAATGATGCAGAAAAAAGAGGGAATGATTCTCTGGTTTCTGACTTAGGTAATTGAGTAGGTAGTTGTATTATTTAACAATCCAGGACAATAGGAGAAGACAGCTTTATGAAGGTTGGTGGTGGTGATGAGTCTAGCCTGGAAATATTGACTCTGAGCTGGATCAGGTAGTAGTGGTCAGTCAGTGATACTGGTATTTAATTGGGAAGAAATAATTGTTTTGTAGATGTATATTTAGGATGAACATAGGTGCCAGGATAACTATGATTTCAGCTTTTAGTCACTTTAACATTTCTTTACCTGCAAAACATTTGACTGTTCATTTAAGCATTTATTAAAAATGACAGAATTATGTGCAGTAAAAGCCATAGGGAAAATAATTTTTGATAAGCTAGGAGCAGCATACTTATACTTTAGCTCTTAAAATAGAAGATTAGTTAGATTAATGCTTCCTTGATATAATACAGACACTTAAATCCTTTTATCATTGATTCTGATACCAGGCTATAATCACATTAATGTGGTAGAAGTATATCCCTGAAAAAATTAATTTTAATATAATCAACTATGAAAGCAAATATGATTTTTATTTTGGTACCTTTAACTTTACATTGAGTTACTTGATCAACACTATCATATTCTAAATTTTATAATGTTTTACAATGTTACTTCTAGGCCTTCTTCTCCTAAAGTAATGGAATGTTTAAAATTAATATTAAGAATTAGGAAAGAGTGGCTCTATTTCAAGTAGATATTTTAATATTAATTGAGATTGATAAAATCTATGCTTATTTCTACCACAGTTGTCTTTATCCTGCCCTTTAGAAATTCTCTTTCCAACAAAGCTTGTAGTTTCTCTTTCCCTGCAAATAAATGGATCTCTAAGAGCAGATAAAATTAAGAAATGTCTCCCAAATAAGTAGTGACTAATTTTTCAATACTAATGTCAGGTATTTTAAAGATGACTTTAATAAAGGTTAAAATATCCAAGTAAAACATAAAACATCTGGTTCACCACCATATTCTTTTTTAATATTTTTATAATAGCAAACAAATTACAAAATAAAACATTAAAATAAAATATTTAGGTAAGTGACAGATCTTGGGGGGCATATCTTGGCTTGATTAATATGCACAGCCCAAGATTCTGTTTCTACATAGGCAACAAGATGACTTTGCACTAGGCTCCTGAGCTCTGTTTAATCCCACAGTCTCACTGTTTTCCTGACTCCCCATCACACAAAAAGGTATTAAGTTTATTAAGCTCAAGGTGTTAAGCTTATATTAGATTAGATTAGATGTAGATATAGATACATTATATATATATATAGTTCAGACAATTGATAAAGCTGTATGGATTTAGCATCTCTCTTGTGTAAATGGTAGGAAGAATGCACTAAAGGTTTCTACTGTCCAAGGTTATGCAATGTTCCTGAAAACATGCAAATTTGTAGGTGAATTATTTTTGCAATAGCTGAGGTACTGATATGGAGATAGGGACTGAATTTTCTATGCAGACTCAAGAAATAGAGTAAAAGTCAGAAGACCCAGATTCTGGTCCTTAGTCACCATCCACGATGGTGGAGGTTTGGGTGAAGCAGTCAAGCCCTGTGAGCTGCATTCTCTTTATCAGCATGACAAAGATAAAATATCTACCTTTTGTCAACCCCACTGAAGCACTCTAAAGATTAATTTTTATGAGCCTCTCACAAAAAGTGACTATCATAGCAGAGATTACCAGTTTTCTATCACAGTCAAGAGTTCTGTCATATTGGGAATAGTTTTGTAGAAAAGTACTTTTTGTTATTTGCGGAATGGAGACAAGTAGAGCAGCATCCTCCCAAATAGCATATCTTTTGAAGAACTAGGGGTGGTTGATCTTTGGCTTCATAAGAAATAAGTATTTTCCATGATCTGGTTACTAATAAGCTGGGAAATCTGCCCTGACCAAACACTCAGAGTTGTATTGTATTGCTAATTAAAGGCCTGATGATACTACGACCCTAGAATCCATGAAGGCATCAGCAAACTCACATCCAATCTGTGTTTGATTATCTTTGGTAAATAGAGCTAATTTCTTCAGCTCCATACACCTTCTCATTCATACACACACATACACACACACAACTGTCGGTAGAAGAGACTTCCTTTCGGAGCCATACATATGGTTGTACAGGGATGTCTGGATGTAGGGGCACAAGTCATGTCTGAAATCCAACCCTCTAACCTCACCTGCCAAATTGCGGGTCTGTGTGTGGGACTGTGTCCTCCAGAGAAAAGGAGACTCTGTTTATTTGGCCCACCCAGAGAGGGTGCCTTATTATAATTTGCCCAGAGGTGGCACATATCACCGGCATAGTTACTTCCTCTCTTATTGGAGAGCTTTGACATGTGATTTTGGAATTTATTTACCCTGCATCTGAGTGGGAAGAATTATGCCTCCATATGTCTGGTGCCCATATCAGAGTAACTACGGGAGACATAATAATAAGATCATATTAGATAGGCTCACAAACTGGACATGTCCCATGGATGACCACTGTGAAGGCAGTTCCTTCTGTGTGTGTGTGTGTGTGTGTGTGTGTGTGTGTGTGACCAGGAAAGTCAGGGCTGGATGTATAAGCAACACTTAAAACTGGGTGTAAGTGTATGATGGCCTCCTAGGGCAGTTGTGACTGTGATGCTCTGTTGTCTCAGTGGTCTCAGAGGTGTGTGTGTTAGCACTAGAATCAAAATCACTATTGACAATTAGCCAAGGTGGTGAGGGGGTGTCTAGAACCTTAGAGGCATGGACTGTAATTCCAAATGACCTTGGCCAGTTAGAGGTATAGTTAGAAACCATTAGGAGAATCTATCACATTTTTAAGTCAGCAGCCCCAGACTGTCCTCAGGCTTTAAAGAGGTTGAACACGTTAAACTGCATAGGCTGCTTTGACAGCAGGGTGTTGGTTAATTACAGTGGCAATCTAATTACAAGGTTTATAAGGTTTCCCTGCAATTGATTCCCTTTCAAGTGTGTGGAAACTTCCCTTGCTATGCATTCACTCCTAAAACTCGTGGGAATAGACCAGATTCTGGGGCCGTGTGTGTCTTAGAATCGGAAAGAATGTACCACTTTGGCATTCTTATTCAGGACAGTAAGGGACTCTTCTAAGTATTTCAACCATTCATTCTTTAATTCATCCATGAATTCATTCATTCATTCATTCAATAAATACTACATTAATAGTATGTACCTAGTACTGCCAGTGTCCAGAGATCTAAATCTGTTGAATATAGTCACTAACACAGATGGGCCTACAATAGTTGGGGACACTGACAAAATTAAATGACTAAAGCTATAGTTCAATAATGGTATTAGTGATGCACATAAGGTGCTAAGGGAGCATTAAAGGAGACATCCCTAAGTTTGCATTGTGTGTGTGTTTGGTGTGGGAGGAGGATGGAAGGGTGTTGGTGGAGGTGCAGAGCAGTGCTCACTGAGGAGACAACATTTGAGTGGAATATTAAAAGTGAAGTAAATACTCAGTATACAGGAGACAAACGTTTGGGGATGGAAAAATAAAAAAAGAAAATCCAGAACTGTGAGAGAACAAGAAAATCAAGCATCTGCCACCACTGTAAACAACCAAGAACAATAGGCACTGCTGTGAACTAAACTCTTTCCTCCATACACAATGTGAATGAAACACTTTGCCAGCTCTATAAAACATAAGAGCTAATCCTTACAAAGTCATCATTATGTATGGGTACATTTATTATCTCCATGTCCAGATGAACAAAGTGAGGTTTAGAGGGGATAAGGTATCAGAGCAAGATCACACATATAATACATGGATTTGATAAAGCTAGGATTTGAACTTGTGGATATCTGATCCTGGAGCTCAAGCTGTTAACCGCTATGTTTTTGTAGCCTCTTTAAATGTGACGGGCTATTATGCGATATAAGATGCATGCCATCGGAAGCCTTTTAGCATGCCTTTTTTTACATTTTGGGGAGAAGCAATTAATTCCAGAATTAATTCCATCAAGACCTAACCCTCAGTTTCCTCATATGTGAAATGACAAAGTTGTGCTATGTGAACTCTAAAGACCTTTATATCTCCAAGATTCTGTTCTCATTTAATCTTGCCCCAAGCTTAAGAACACTCTTTTTGTCTTACATAAATCTTGTCTAATAGACTGCATATCAATATTAATGACTCAAGTGCACAGGGCATTTTGATTATAATCTTCCTTTGGATGAATATGAAACACTAATGTGTCCAGTTTTCCACATTAAATTCCTGCATATGGAGGGACAAAAGTTCTTATCACTAGGGTTCATTATATGTATTTTAATTCAATGATTAATTACTAAACTCTTCACAGGCCTCTTCCCAATTTCTCAAAAAGAGTAGGAGCAGGCAGTAGATGGATGTTGATGAATGAAGGAGGGATCATTCTGCTCTTCTTTGCTTCATGTTTGAGAAAACCAATATACCCTAGCTTTATACTACTCTGCTACAGGCCTGCATGTAATGGAAGGTAGTAACAAATAAGCACAGGGCTTCAAGAGAATTATTTTCTTCTCCTTCAAGGCAGACTGGCTTTAGTCAAGATAGAGAGGAGTTTATTTTACTTTCAAGCAATATCTATAACATGTTATAGTGGGCATTGGCTTTTTTTTTAACTTTCCCAATCTAGACTGTACAATTGGGAAATTGCCCACTCTGGAGTCTTGCTGGTAAGCAGATGTGAACTTTCCCAGGCTATCTTGCAGACAGGGTATGGATGTGTAATGTGGCTCCACTGGCCGTCCATGCCTGCCCCCACTTTGAACTGGAATTTCAGGGCACATAAAAGCAATTGTGGTAGAGACCTCATCCTGACAGTGGAGGGCAGCAGCTGAAGCTCCATCATGGGCAGCAGCAGTGGCCAGCAACTGAACCCGTGCCCAGTGAGGGTGTCAGGGTTGCAAGCTCTGATGTTGCTTGTCCTGTAAGGGCAGCAGTGAGACCTGTACTAGTCTGGTTTGGAGTTTGGGGCCACGCCCCTGCTTGGTCCCTCCATCTCAAGCCTAGTTCTAGGAGTCTGTGAATGCTCCAATATACTTTTTAAGCATTAAAAGAAAAACCTTTTTATTTTAAAATATCTCAAGCACGCAGAAAAAAAATGCAAGAATAGTACAATGGACTTCCATACTATCCTTTCCTCAGATTTGTCAATTTTTAACATTGTGCTATATTTGCTTCCTCTCTCTTCTTCTCTCCTCCCACCTCTCTCTGTAATTATATCATGCATATTATTATTGTAATTATTCCAGATCACATGAGAGTAGGTTACATACACTATGCCCCTTCACCTCTTTATATCGAAGAATGTATTTCCAACGAATAAGAATATTCTCTTACATAGCCATAGCTAGTTATCAAATCCAAGAAATATAACAGTAATGCCTATCTAACCTCCAGTCCATATTCAAGTTTCGATTGTGCTTTATAGTGATTTTCTTTCCTGTTCTGAGCTCCAGTTCAGGATCACTCAGGCTTCATTCAGGCTGTCATTCTCTTTAGTATTTTAACTTGTAAACACCTCAGTTCTTCTCTGTTCTTCATGACATTGATATTTTTGAGAAATATAATTTGCTTATTTTATAGAGTGTCCCTCATTTTATGTTTCTCTGAGATTTTCTCATGATTAGATTCAGGCTGTGCATTCTCAACAGCAACATTATATGAATGATACTGTGTCCTATTCAGGGCGTCACATCCAGAGATAGACATCCAGATAATCACCTTATTGGTGACATTGATTTTGATTACTTAGGGTGCTGTCCAATTTCTCCATTGAAAAGTTACTATTTGTTTTCTTTTGTAACTTTATATGGGTGATATTTTCATGTTATATAAATATCCTATTTCTCTTCAGACTGCCATTCTCCTCAGACTATCATATTTCTCCTCAGACGTCCTCAATTTAGCATTTATTGATTATTCTCACTTGAATCAATTTTTACTATGATTTCAAAATACTGATTTTTCTGCCTTTATTATTCTTCCTATGCTCATTAATTGTCTAACTATACTTTTATTAAATCCTTTTTCTATTTAAATGAGCCAGAGTTGGTATCTGTTGCTTAGAACCAAGAACCCCTGATTGATTAACTTGTATATTTAGGCAGCTAGTTCCAAGAACCTGTCCAATCAGTTCACTAAAATGGTCAACCTGGTCAGTCTAAGTAGAGACAGTGAGGAGCACCTTCAGGAAAATAAATGATACAGCTTTCCATGGTGTCTCATTTAACTTTTAAAATACACTTACAGATTAGATTTTATTCCACTGTTAGCCGAACAACTACTAATACTGACCACATAAATGTCAAATAGTTATATTAAAACTGAAAAACAGAAAAATATACTTTTTTATGACTAAGTGTCAAAAACCTGGACATTTGGAAACATCTGGTGTTTTATTATAATGTTTACTTTCATGTACACTTTTTATTGTAATAAGCATCAAAGTAAAGAATAATAGTATGAGGTAGCTAGTACACTGGGGCAAGGCAGCTTTCATTCCTGTACTAGCTCTGCTAACTAGCCTATATGGGACTTCTTGAGCAAATTCCTTACTATTCTGAACCTCAGTGTTCTCATCTGTGAAATGAGATACTTGGACACAAAACATTTTCTAGAGGCCTTCAAACCCAGGATTCTATGACCTCAAAACTGAATACTAGTGCAATTGTTAGAGACAAAAGGAAATGTTAACTTAGAATATTCTAATGAGCACATTTGCCGTTTTTTTCCTAACGAGCACATTCGGATCCAAGATTATTCTTATATAAAGACCTACTACCTGTGAGAAAATTCCCATGTCATGCAGAGAATAGAAGTGTCAGAACAATTTGGAGAACAATTTAGTTTAAAGATGTTAAAGCAGTCTCAAGCTGTCTGAACAGATGTCGGTCCCAAGAAATAAATAATTTCAAAGTGCTCGACGCTGGTCAGGGCACCTCTTGAGCAGTGTGTCTTATTCAGAGGGCTGTACTTTCATGGAGACATTGGAACATCAGAAATGTCATTATGAGGAACGGTTGAGTGAACTAGGCTGTTAATTATAGAGAAGAAAGATTTAATGGGATGAGGACATGATAGTTCTCTAAATATTTGAAGCTTTGTTTTATTCAGGTGAAACATAGTAAGTTTGTTGTGGTTTTAGCAGGTGAAAAACTACAAACAATTGGTTGGAGGTTATCATATCAATATAAGGAAGACATTTTATTCAAACATGTTGTGATAGTTGTTCTTGCTATTTAGTCTCTCAGGGGACTCATCACACCACTGTGATATCAGAAAGCTACCAAAGAGTCAAGGTTTTTGCTAAGTTCTCAGTGCAATAGATCAGACCCTGTCCTCCACATAGATGTTTTCAGGTAAGTGCTTCTCAAATGTTAAATGCATAAAAATTCAGTTTCTGATTAGGTCTGGGGTGAGACCTGAGAGTTTGCATGTCCAACAAGCTTCCAGGTGGTACATGTGCACATAGTAATGCCAATCAGAAGGCACGTCACCACATGATCAAAGGATACCATACAGTATAAGTGTGTTACAGTTAATACCCATGTGAAAGGAGATAAACAGATGTTTTGCTGCTCTAGCAGCTGCTTCTTCTCATAATGTTTAAATGTTTTCCTCTTTCTCATTTTCTTAAAGAGTTCCATATTTTCTGACCTTTTACTACTTTTGATCACTTGGCATGATGATACTGGCATGCCTCCATCTGATGTTCATCCATATGCTTTCAGGTAACTAGGGAATACTCCCCCTCCGGGTATGTTGGAGTTGGCTTATTTTAGGTCACTACTTCAGCTGGCCACAACACTTTGTGGTGGGACACAAAGACATGTACACCCAAACACACATGCTCTCAATGGTGCTTTTTACTCGATTTCTTCCACAACACATAATGGTCTTGGAACAGAGGCCTGTGGGCAAGCAGGGACACTATTCTCTGCTCACCTGTAAGCTCCCCTTCTTCACTCTATACCTCCTTCATCTCCAGGTAGGCATCTTACCACAGTGAGAACTGGTGCTGTATCCAGTGTTCTAACTGTCATTATCTTGAGGAAACTTTTTACCTTGCACTGTTACAATACCAGCTTTAACCCTCAAGGCTGTACAGAACAATTCTATCCTCTTCCTACATAATAACTCTTCAAATATTTATGTAGAGTCCTCATGGTGTTCCTGAGTCTACATTCCAAGCCAAACATCCCCAGTTCCTTCAATCATTACTCATAGGAAATGGTTTTGAATTCTTCTACCATACCAGTTGCTTTAAAAACCACATACATTTTAAGACGGTATGTAGGAGTGGGGATTTTGTAGCTCCCTAGGTAGATTTCTAGCATCACAGAAGCACCAATCCTCCCTTGGCCTCTCCATGATTCATAGATCACCATATGGCATTCTGTTTGGGGAAAAAAGTTTAGACCACACCAAATCCCACTGCAGGGTTTCTCTGTTTTTTTTTTTTTCCTGAAATCTCTGTGCACGAGCAGGGGCTTTGGGGAGTTGTATGTGCACCTGCAATGCAAACTCTCCCACTTGGTTCAATTTCCCCCCTTTTCAGAGCTGCCGGCAGGGTTTCTGTGTGCTTCTTTTCAATGAAATGGTGCATAAGCAGCCTCTTCCTATCTAAATGAGCACATTATTTTTCATCTGTGAAATTTCTACAGTGATTATCTAAAAATAATATGTAAAGATGATCAATTTAGTAAAATCTCACATGGAGAATAATAATGCTCATTTATATAATGAAGTTTTAACAGAAGTAATACATTGTACTAGTAAGGATCAGTAAAAAATGATGTTATGAGGCAATATTGGCACTGTGTTGCATTGTACGCTGAGCTCAGAACAATCAGCAATGATCTTGGTATTGAACCAACAGGGTATTAACTGTCTTCTTGTTTATATTCTGTATAATATAATAATAGATAAGATACAAAGATCCTTTTTAACAGACTGGGAAAGAAGTCTTCCATTTGGTACTCCTAGTAAAGGGATGGTATAGGTGAAGACTGGTTAAATTGGGGGAAGCAGAGATAAAGGAAGGAGCCACTGAAAAAAAATATAACTCCCAAATCATAGCACTCTGTTCTCTGATCCCTGAGTTACATGCTATATTTCAAGATGGCTTTTCCTTATATAAATTTGAATTATAAAAAGGTGATAATACATTTCAGAAACTTGGCAACTCCAATTTCTCTATTAGTGTATTTGAAATTACATCATGTCTAGATGTCCCAAAACATCTAGATCAGACTCAAGTCTTTTAACAAGAAAACATTTGGCTAGGGTTTGCCTTCACATTTAGTGCAAGAAATGCACACTAGTTATTTCATAAAAGCATCATAAAGTTAATTCTAGAATGTAAGACCTTTCAACAGCTCTACCTTATGCCTATGCTGGCAACATGTGACCTCCACGAAGAGTGTAAAAAAGCGGCCCACCAGATGTTTTGATTACATGATGTGTTGCATCTTGATGTTTCCTAGGTTGGCAGTGGTACTACCAGAGATTCGGGATTTTAAAATTAACAAGTTCTGTTTTAACCTTTTCTTATTCTTTAAAAATGTTTTATAGTCAAAACATTCACATGCTCATAAATTTTTTTCAAACACATATTTTTAGGAAGAATGTTTATAATCCATAAATAAAATCTAGGACGAACATACTGTGTTTCTTACAGTAAGTGTATAATGTAAACTGTTGGCTGGAATGGCTGGGGAATATAATCTTCAGGCTAATCAAATACTCTACAATATCATAAGTTTATAATTTCTAAGTGTTAGAAATTCAGTATCACATTCATTCCAAGCATGATTTGCCTGTAAATATATAGAAAGGCACTACAAAATCTTGCTGAAGCTTATAATTTTGTCATAATTTTGATATAAGTTTCATTGTACATGAATTTATGTCAATAGAGTTCTAGGTAAAAATACTTCAGGCAATAAATTCATTGTAGTAATGCTCATTATAGCTCATAGGAAGACTTCAAGGAGGAGGGCAGGTCTCACTTGAGCTGAGGGGAGACGGGAAGGCCGCAGCTACCCCTGACGAACACAACCCAACCAACTCCGGCTTCAGGCCAGCATTGCTTCATTCTCCTTAAAATACCCCCTGGCTCCCTCCCCAAACCAATCTTCAGAGATTTTCCTCTGAAAATGCAAATATACTGTGAGGTGTGTATGTGTGGTGTACTGGTATTAATTATATCTTTGTTTGCAAAGGGTTAATAAAGAAGTGACAGGATTGAAAATGATGGCATCTGGAGGGGAAAAGTGGATCTGTTAGAGAAGTGAAGTACCTGTGCAAAATATTGTCTATTTTACAGTTTTCCTTAGGATCTCAGTGATGACAAACTGCTGTCACGGATGTTGAAAACAACGTTCTATAATCTTACCTTGCACTGGCTTCTGCGTTCATTGTTTCTAGTGAACCCAAGTGAATCTCAAGTGACCAGACCTAATACATTAACGTAACTGGTGTTACCCAAGCTGTTCCCCTTGGAAGATTTTTGTTGAAAAGCTTAAGCAAAGTCATAAATAAAGGCAAACAAAAAAAACCCTTTGGTGAAAGACAAATAAAATTGGACTTTCAGAGCTGTTAATAATCTTATAATTTTGTCATTTACATTTTCTTTAGTTTTTTTGTCTTGTAAAGACAGAGGGTATGGACTATTTCCTCAGCTGACTTGAATAAGTTGAAAAAGCCTGTTTTGAATGCCTATAATAGAGATCAATTACAATTACAAACAGATTTTTTGTTTCACTGCCTTCTGAAATAACTTTTTTTAAACAAAAAATTTACTGTGGATGCTTTATTAACAATAAAACACAAATGTTAGTTCAAAATTGAAATTATATCGTTCTATAATTCCAGGGGGAAGAAGTATGATTAAAGAAAAATACTGAGCCAAGTAACTATTTTGCTTGAATTGGCAGTATTAACTCATGGACACATACAAGTAAGCATCACAGTACATAATGTACAGAGGTAGTGGAGGGAATAAGACCACAAATTGTCTATTCAGAGTAGAGAGTTTGTCAGAACTGATGCTAAGTACATAATCACCACTGGCTGCCTTGGTCAAAGGGAAAAAAAAAGTAAATCTTTAGATCACTAAAGAAACAACCTTTGCTTCAGTTTCTGGGGTGATCAGTTCCCCTTGGAAATAACTGGTGAGGCAGCTGGAAAATAGCATAACTCTGGGGCCCTGCTCCTAATAAATATACCCATGACGTTTACTATGAAACCAAAAAATACATGCTACTATGCTATGCTTTGTGTATCTACCGATAATAGATGTCAGCTTTTCTCTTCTAAAGAACTAGCAGTGTTTCTTAAAATTTTGTGACTTCTGAAGTAAATCCAGTTTTTACAGTAAACTGGATGAATTGCTGTATGTACAAGAGTTTAAAAAGTTTATTTTCAAACTCATTAAATTGCAAAAATAAAGGCTCTGTAGAAGTTTAAATTCAACTACCTTTTAAGGCTTCATGTGCATACCTCCTTCACTCCAGGTTGTTTATTTACAAAGCATTTTATTTTAAAATCTCTTGGATACAAGAAAGAGAAGAAGGTACAGCAAATCACGGCAAATATTTTGTTTCACTCTTGTTTTAAGGTATCAGCTAAGAAACGCCAGTGTTTCAAACAAACTCCAAAGTTAGCAGAAATTTTAGTGAATCTGCTCATTCCAGTTCGCTTCACCAGATATGCATTTATATTTTTAATTACAAACCTCTGGAGTGTTTGGACTATGTTTCTTCTTCCTTGAGATTAGAGTTAGCTACAACCAGGAAGATGGGCTATTTCCGATGATAAGGAAAGATTCTTTATTTAATCTAAATATACCAACATGATGAAGGTTTTGTCAAAGAGTAAATACTATTCTTTAAGGAACAGACTGGGGTTTTAAAATGTAAGCAAATGACTACTATAAATCAGTTTGCAATAGACATTATTTTCTGGGGCGTGGGAATTCCCATTGAGACGATCATATCATTTAATAGCTACTAAACTAGTAAAGTCTTAGAAATTTTATGTTTAAAAGTAATGGTCAATAGTAAATAGAAAAAAATTATTGTGCTCTTAACTTTTGGCAAGCATATTGATTACAGTCTTCATTTAGTAACGTTTTCAAGTTAAACTTGGCAGCAAAGATTTGTGAGTTTTACTGCCAGCCATCATATTTGTTGTTATAGCATTGCATGAGCAAAAAAACACATTAAGTCTGGAGCGTATGCAGAGACTTAAATTTTGTCTAGTCTCTCAAAGTGAAATGAAACTCTCAGACATTGTTCTAGACAATTCAAGTTTCATAAACATCTTTTCTTGAAATATTCAGAAAATTGAGTTAAAATTGTTTTGGGGTTCACAAATTTACCAGATTGTTGCTTCAATTTTCCATTCACAAAACTGTGTTTTCAAACAAAGAAACAGACAAATGAACAAAATGACATGGAAAGTTTTTATAAATTGCCCAAGTTGTCAATTATGAATTTTGTGTTGATGAGCAATTTTTTGAAGAATAACTTTATTTATTAAAACCCTTCTCTTTTACTCTTATAGAGAAACTGTTTAAGGATAATAGATAATGTACAAAATTGTAAGTACCATTCTTGGGTGGAGATGAAGCATAAAACTATAGTAATAATCTTTTGTTAATTTTTTCAGCAGTCATTGTTTGAATGCTTCTTTGTTACTAAACTTTCTAATTAATGTAGCTTTGATAAGAAACATGCAGATGATATTTATTATATGTATTAAGAAATATACTTCAATCATTAATTATTGTCCATCAACTGTGATATAATTCCATTACTAATTTTCAAAACAGGAGGATGTCAGCAATATGACAAATGCTTTTGGAATTCTGATAGTGCTGATTCAGAATTCTTACAAAATTTAGCAATATGATACAATACCATTTTATACAAAATTAAATCATAGTCCAAAGGAATTTCCTCACAGCCCTGGAAATGAAATATGCAACAACATATTTATCTATTTTCCATTGCTCTGAAAGACACAGAAGCAACACCTTCTGTGTTCACACATGTTACACACTAGGGTGGAGGCACCACATATAATGACTGTATTTGATTGTCTTTGGAATGGAAAGGAAGCTCAAACATCAAACCTGATGACTACAGTATTTAGAAATAGCAAAAAGAGCTCAGTTCACACTTTATGAAGCTGAGTTGGTATTTCAGTTTTTCCCCCTAAAGCATGCACCTGCCTCTATAAAGAAGAACCAACCAGGTGAATGAGAACTGGAGTCAAGGTTAAAGTAATCTTTGCCCAGGAGAGTAGAGTGCATCAGAGAGAAGTGTCAGCTCAGCTCAAATAAGCATTAATAACCTTAGGTGGCACCCCCCTGAAAAACATTAGAGCCTCTCGGACATATGTTTAAATTCATCCTCCCCAGTCATCTTGTAACTCTAGGGATAGGTGACAATGTCCCATCATTGTAAGGGGGAAAATACAGCACAAAACACTGAAAAAATATCACTTTAAAAATAATGAAAAGTGCAAAGTGCTCTAACTGCCAAGAAGCCTTTGCAGATGGTAAAGGAAAACGCTTTGTCTTTCCTATTATTGTTTGCCCTTCAGTTGACATACATGCCCAGTTGCATCAAGAAGAGTACAACGGAAACACGGTCAGCTCCAGGTTTTCTCTGTTTGGGTTCCTTGAGCTTGTTTGAAAAAACAGGCTCAGGGAATGCACAGAAAACAAACTTCCCCAATCGAAGTTCCGAGGTGGTCGTTCCCTCCCTTCTCCTTCCCTCTGAAACAGGTCCAGCCTTCCCAGCAGCACCGGACAGAAATGTCATGGTCATGTTGCACCACTTCACTTGTTGAACTGTGTGAAGGCGGCGCTTGACCACAGTAACTTGGTGAGCCGCCTTGCTCTTCAACGAGCCCCCAAGATTTCTTTCCAGTTAGGATGGAAAGGTCTTACCTGCATGTGTCCCTGGTACATTCTGCTTCGACTTCTTCGGGACTTCCTGAGGCCGCCGGATGCTTTCCCCCGGGTTTCCTCGCACGCGAACAGAAGGGAGAAGGCGGCGAGCACCCTGGGTTCTCGCAGGGGGCTCCTGGGCCGGGTGGCAGGCTCCGGTGCCCCGCGGGCGCGGCCCCTCGGCGGCGCGGCCGCTGCCGGGAACTGTTCCCCGCGCGGGGTGCTGAAAGCGGGCGCGGGAGAGCGCGCGCAGGCGGCGAGGAGCCGGGCGGCCGGGCTCTCCCGCAGGCGCAGGTCCTGTTCGCCGGCGTCTCTAAAACTCACTCCTTCTGCGCCGAACTCTTTCTCGCTGCCTGCCGGGCTGCCTCATGTCTCTCTCACTCTCTTCGCCGAGGACCTCCTCCTCCTCCTCCCCAGCCCTGACGCGAGCGCCCACACCAGCAGCCGCCGCAGCTGCCGAGCGGGGCGCGCGCCACCCTCCCGGCAGCGTCCCTGCCCAGAGCCTGAGGGCCGGGCGCGCGCGGCGCGCGTTCCCGGCGGGCGGGGAGCGGCCAGAGGGCGGTGTGCACCTGCCTGCGACCCCGCGCGTGCTCGGGGGGTGGTGGTGGTCACGCTAGGCGTTGAGGTGCGGCGGCCGCTGCCAGGGCGATTTTAGCTGAGCCGAGAGCCAGCTGCAAGAAACGCGGGAGGAAAATGCATTGTCTTCTCTGGGGGGCCATCAGTACCGACTGAACCCGTCATTGTACACACGGAAATAATAGGGTCAGTGTGGGGGTTTCCGAAGAGTTTACTTCTGTTCTGATTCGGCTCTCACAAGTTACTTCCACGGCACTCACTCAGCCAACCCTCAGTTCATCATCGCTGAGCACCCTTCCATTTAAATTGCAAACGCCAGTCCTTAAAGGCCTTCCATGATTTTCTCCCCTGCACTTATCATCTAACATCCTATATATTTTACATATTTATTTTATTTATTGTCTGCCTCTGTCTATACATACAATGTTATTTCCATGAGATCAGGGATATTTGGGGGACGAGTGTATCTATCTTGCAGAAATGTATCACAGCATAGTACCTCTTGGCACATGGTAGGTACCCTGTAAATATTTGTTGAATAAACGTCTTTATAATTAATTAATATTTAGGTAGAGTGCATTTATATATATTTTAAAGATTTTATTTCTTTATTTTTAGAGAGGGAAGGGAGGGAGAAAGAGAGAGAGAGAGAAAGAGAGAAACATCAATGTGCGGTTGCTGGGGGCCGTAGCCTGCAACCCAGGCATGTGCTCTGACTGGGAATCGAACCTGCGATACTTTGGTTCGCAGCCCGCGTTCAATCCACTGAGCTACGCCAGCCAGGGCTTATTTTTTTTTTTTAAGATTTTACTTATTTATTTTTAGAGAGAAGGAAGGGAGAAAGAGAGGGAGAGAAATATCTACGTGAGAGAGAGAGATGTTGATGGGTTTTTGTCTTGCATGCCCTGACCTGAGACCTTAGACAAAACCGAGGCATGTGCCCTGACTGGGAATGGAACCAGCAGCCTTTGGGTTTGCAGGCCGACCCTCAATCCACTGAGCCACATCAGCCAGGGCAGGTACAGTGCATTTACATATTTCTCGATTTGAACAGGTTGAATAGGTTGATCTAGTCTTTACATTATAAATGTACATACATACATATACACACACCATGGGATGAACTCCAATTACATATCAGGTCTCCAAATTATATACAACATGGCATAATCCCTCAAATGTTGCATCTAGCACATATACTTTTCATAAAGTTAAAAAAGTAAAATATAAATTCCCTACAAGTATAAAAATATAATTATGCATAACTATATGAAAATGAAAGCAATAGAACAATGAATATAGTATTTAGAATGTTGGGAACACTGCATAAGGGGAGACAGGGGAAAGGAATCAGGAAACATTTTATATGAAGGTCAGTTGTCAATGTCTTATTTATTTAGTTCACAGATATGTATTACCCTATAAAATTACCGTGCAACTAAATAAACAGAGCAGTACAAGGGCTAGTAAGGAGAGCATGAAATGAACCAAAGAAATAATTACTCCAATTCAATATGTCCGAGGTTCTAAAACAATGAACCAACCAAATAACCAACTGACCAACCACAAAATGACTAAGACTTGTAGGCAGAAGAATTGTAGGCAGGATTCCTATTGAGTCCACCAATAGTTAAATTTGGACTATTTTTCTCACCCTCTCTAAACTTCAGCTTTTTCATGTCTAGACCCTGATAAACTCATTATTTTATCCTGAAAATTGAACTACACTAAGAAACACTGTAAACTGTTAAGTTCCATTCAGTTCTTGTCTTTTACAGGACAGAGCACTGGAATAGGAGTCAGCAGGGAAAAGTGCTAGTTCCTTCTCACTACTCACTGTTCTCTTGGGCAAGTGTATTAATTCTCTATTTCCTCAGTTTTGAAGTAAGGTAATATCTGTGCAGCCTAGGGCACAGGGCTGCTGAAGAATGAATGCAAGCAAAGGAAGCTGTAAATTACAAACCATCCTACACGAGTATGTAAACAGACGTTTCTCCAGTCCAGAAAAGATGTGTGATGATGATTTCCTGAGACCTCAGCTGTACAAATTTAAAGGGGGGGGGGAGGATTATTTATTATAAATGTTAGCATGTTACAATAAAAACCTTGGGGGAAATTCTAGTGTTTGATTTGAACGTGCTAGAAATCTGTGAAGTTAACAGCAGAGCCAAATATTTCCAATCCATTACATACTTATTATTACCGAACGATAGATTCAAGGAACTATCAATCATAGAAGTATTTGCACCACCATGGCAACCACCCAGTTGAAGATGGAACTCATCATATCTTTTTGTTAAGCCCAAGTTACTCGTTTAGTTATTTTCTACATTCACAAAGTCTCAGGAATGCAAGTGCATCTGCAAAGACACCTATTCATTCATTCATTCATTCATTCATTCATATTTATTAAGAACTTAGTATATGGGAGTGCTGTGCCAAGTGCTGAAATACACTGATGAATAAGACAGACATGGTCTCTATCTCCATGGGCCCAGAGTTCAGCTACCTGACAAGAATACATTTTACCATCCCAGACAGATAAATCTGTCTAGACTTTTGCTTTTAAAAGAAGAAAAGAAAAGAAAAGAAAACCCCCAAAGAATAAAACAAACAAAAATCCCCAAACCTCTACAATGATTTCATTATTTCCCCAATTCCTCTTTCTAAGAGTTCACATTTCACCTCTTCTAGTCAAACATTCCCCCCTCAGTTGTGAACTTTAATTCATTATATGACACAGATATTTCCTTCAAATATGAGCTTTGTGATCAAAGACACTTGGCTGATTACCAATTCAAGTGTCAGTTTCTTGAGATACTTTTGATTCATAGAACCATCTAACAATTTTTATATGTCATTTAGCTAGGCCCAAAGTTGTCATTCAAATCTAGCATTTTAGCTCAAGTAATCCATTTTTTTTTGGTAAAAAAATCTTTTCATGTGCCAGTACACACAGCAGTAGAAAATTGATAGGATAAAGCAGGTGTGAACTTGTATTCTGGTGAATCCTAAGACTTTTATGATACACATGATAACAAACTGAATCATAACATAACTACATTTGTAGAAAGCTTTTTGCAAATTTGCATGTTTTTAAGAGATCTTGAATGGAGAAAATGTGCATAACTTTCTCTACCTTATGACTGCTCATAATAGTGAGAAAGTATCCCTTTGTATAATCTCTGACCCCAGTTCTCCCCCCACAGCCCCCAGTCATCAAGGTAAATTGGCAGAAGGCACAACAAGCAAACCAGAGATGCAGCAGTTTGGAGGAGGTGCGGTTCTTTTGGGAGTAAGGCAAGGGGCAACAGCTGTATGTCTGCTTCTCTGATATCAGAAGTATTTGTGTAAAAATGGAAATCTCTGCCAAACATCTATACACTTTACATATATTGACCTTTCACAGGATTTTCTAGTTTTCATATTAATGACTGAAATTACTAAAAAATAACTATGAAGATGAGTTGTGATATGTGTCACACAAATACACCTGTCATACAAAGCAAAAGAAGAATGTCTCTGTACACATTGTGGACAGTGACTAAGGAACCCCTTCTAGCCAGATCTGCATACAGGTGTGCATCTCACTGGCAGCAGCACCATCATCAGCAACGGTCTGACTTGTAATTGGCTGGGCTGTGATTGGCCAGCTAAACCCAGAACAAGTCACATTATGAAGGTATGCATGGTTTCTGAGGAAAATAAAGATAATCCATACCACATTCCTTTTACATTGTTGTTGTTTTTTTAACCTAAAAAGAGCATCATTTAGTACCACATCCTAGGTCCAGAAAATATTTAACATTTTAAATTCAAAGACCCTTTTATTCAAAGTGGGTCTGCCAACCAGAAGTGTGTACAAGCCTCCTGGGAGCTAGTTAGAAATGCAGTCTCTTGGGCCCCATTCTTGACCTACTGAGTCAGAATCTGCATTTTAATAAAATCCCCAACTAATTTGTGTGCGCCATCAAATATGAGCTGTACTGTGCCTAGAAGGGTTATTTATGTAATAAATATATTTATATTTTATTTATATATTCATGTAAATATGTGGCAAAGCTAGCTCTTGCCTTTTGAAATGATAGCACACGAGCAACATCAGTACCAAGAGAAAAGCACAATGTGTATCCCTCTCCATTTATAAGATGATATAACTCTATTTTGAATGGCCAGAAGACATGGCATAGAATCATAGCACACACTGTTTCTTACAACAGGAAATTTGCTAATACCACTTGTAATTTTAATCACTATAATAAAATTAAAGAGTTGAGTGTAGCAGAATATATTTTGTATTGATGAAATTAAATTTTGTTTATTAGTAAGAGAATCCTTCTACATATTAGATGTGTGTTGGAAATTCAGTATTTGTTAAGTATTTTAAAAAGCTGAGTAATAATGATGATGTCAGTATACTGTGGACTTAAAAAAAATCAGGGCTAATAGTCTTTTGGTGATTCAACCATTCTTTTATAATCTGTGCAATTCAAACCCTGCTGCTCAAAGATGGGATAGGAAAGAACAAAATCAAAATAACTATAGACCCCAATTAAAATGGCTAATTGGTTTTTATCGTTCAATCACAGGAGTAACGTGTTGTTACAGTTTGCTCACTTATCCTTTCTGACACATTGAATGGGAGTAGCTGGTGCTCAGGGCCTGGGCTGTGGAAAGAATTTCAGAAGCTCAAACAGCACACCACAGGCTGCCAGGGGGAAGATCATTGAACTCTAGTGACTAGGAAATGGCAGCGATGTTCTTCCAAATGAACAGACAAGCTGGATACTTCAAATTGAACCTCCTATTAAATCGATTTAAGAAATTACACTAAAAGTAATTCACATTTGATTTTCTCTTTATGACAATGTTCTTCCAGTGATCCAATATTGTTTTTCATATTAAATGTACTTTCTAGAATTTCTTAGTCCCAGTAAGAAAACATTTGCAAACAAAAGTGTCTATTGCTTTTGACTCCTTCATACTTTTATCACCATCCTGGCATGAACTCCCTAAACCTCTTACCATTCTCAAAGCTAGTTTTATTACCTCCATCCCCCTCCCACTCCAACCTACCAGATACATTGCAGCCAGATTAATTTCATAAAGGCCCACATTGATCATATTACTGCCCAGTTCAAAACCTTACTGGCTTCCTACTGCCTGCTGATATCTGACAACTTTAGCTTTTTATTCATAGTCATGGAATATATTTTTCCATCTAGAGCCATATCTTCTAGTGGCAGGGAGAACTGTGTCTTTGCTTTGAGGAACCACATCTTCTCCACTCTGGCCCACTTGTGTGATGGAAAACATTGTACTATCAGGCTCTGAGGGTGGAACATACATCCCAGACTAAGCCAGCCAGGGCATTCAGTCCCCACGGGTCACAGCTGGGGATGGGCATATACCCCAAGGCAGCCAGCCTGGGCAAACGGACTCAGATCCAGGACAATTTGGGAGCAGATTGATTCTTCCTCTGAACTAGGTGTTCTAATGATGTAAACTTGAAGCTGTCAGCATCTAGCATTCCAAACTTGAACAGAAAATCTACCTGGGGGAGAGAGTCTAGGCAGGCTCCCAGGGGCAGAAGTGGAGCCATTAAATAAATCACATTTAAAGCTAACCTACTTACGAACTTCTAATTACTTCAGCCAGTATGTTCTCTTTTCCAAGATGGATTTTCAGTCACTAGCAACTGAAAGAATTTTTATTAATACAATGATCCTCCACAAACTGACTCATTTTTTTCAGTTCTATGCGTTTCCTCACGTCTGTAATAACTTTACCTTTATATTATTCCATAAAGATAGTCCAAGTTATACTCTTTCCTCTCCTTGTGTTTTTGGAATGAAAGCTCATTTATTTTTCGAGTTTAGTCAAATTCTATTATCTTTATGCAGCTTTTATTGATCCTCTAGATGAATAAATTCCCCTTGCTGAGAACTCATTTATGCCACAAAATTTTCTTAATTCATAAAGTTTTCTCTTGTTTATTTCTGTGCCTTTTTATCTTTTCATTAGATGTAGGCATATGGAGAGAAGAACCTTGTTTTATTCTTTGTTTTGCTTAAATAACTTACAACATCTTGCATGTGGAAAATTCTCAATAATAATTATGAAAACATAAATTATTTTGGGGGTATTTAGAACAGTATAAAAGCTTTGAAAATAAAATAATTTACTCTGAAAGCACATGTCAGATATAATTCTTTAAAATATTAATTAAATTATGTTGGTTTTATGTGGAATCACACAATACTAAGGCTGGAAAAACGCTTACAGCCTGTGTGGCCTCAGTCCCTCCTTTATCAAATGAAGGATGTGAGGACCAACAAAGGCCAGGGCCTTATGCAGGTGCTTTTACTCAGGTGAAACAAGTAATTCAATTTATGACTGAATAAAGAAATTTGGGGGTATAATTAACCCAAAATGCACTAGTGATGATAAAATTTAGTTCATGCCATGAAATGCTGATATCCTTTTTTTTTTTTTTATTAATTAGCAACCTAAGGGAGAAGATACAGTGGCTTGAATAGTTAGATTTAGGAAAAGCTAGCTATCCTTATAAAGGTTGGCAAAGACTCTTTAGGAATGTGATAGAATCAAAGGTTTACCTTGTATCAGTGAAAATGACCTGATTTTGCTGTGCAGAGAAAGAGGGGATTTGGATTTTAAAGAGTTCATGTTGGAGAGATGAGCAACTTTAAATAATGAGAGAGGTGATACAACCTGCAAAGAATCGGGAATTATTTTTGAAGGTAAATTCATGGCTTTTAATCCTGGCTCAGATAGTTAATTCTTTTTTCTTAGATTATCCTATTCACATTTACCGACTGCTACAACACGGTGGTGTGGGGGGAAAATCAAACCTTAAGGCTATTTTTGAAAAAGGAAATAAGATTTTGATGTGATTATAATGCCTATGGGCAAATGCTTATAAAATTATAACTTAAAAATAAAATACTCTCGGTACTTATTAAAGGCTGTGGCATTGTGTAGCTGGATGGGAGAGACTACTCTTTGTTTAAATTTCAAAAAGAGTAAATCACTAGAATCACTAGAATATTGTATATTATTAGACTTATTAGAATCATATTCCTTCTGGACTAATTCATTAGAGTTTTCTGAATTTTCAGCCTCCCCTTCCTCTTTATTCTAATCAATTGTCTATAATGTAATGAGAGTCAACATTCAAAATAAATGCAAACTAGTTTTAAAAATCCCTCAACTTTCTCTATTAATGAGGAGATAAAATTCATGCTATTTTCAGGACAAGCAAAGCTCTTTACCGTATTCCCTCAAGACCCCAAGTACAACATTATGCCCAGCATTATGCAGCTGTTGGCTGTCCCCAGAATATGCCACCCTGGATCACATGTCCATATAGGCTCAGGCCTGTTTCTCCCCGCATCTGCAGCTCCCTTGCTTTCTTCTCCTTCTCCCTTCTTCTCCTCCTGCTTCTCCTTCTTCATGTGCTAGGGGATCTGTTTGTTTCAGGTCTTTGCTTGAATGTCAGCTCCTATCTGAGGTTTTCCTTTACTCCTGCATGTCTTGTTTGTGACTGCATACTGGTTTTACATGCATATCATCAGTGACATCTCACAAGACTATAATTATTTATTTACAAATTTCCCTTCTCCAATGGGCTGAGAGCTCCTCAAAGGCTGAGCACAGTGCCTGGCACACTGTGAATGCCTACTAAATGCTTTTCAAATGGACAAACTTCTATCTTTTCAATATGTATTGATTTTCCTGAAGTGATGCAATTTTTAGTAAGTGTGTAAGAAACCTGTAAATACTAATCAAGAAAAGAAATTATGGATTTTATCAATTTAACAAAATAAGGAATTGTGCATTCAAAATAAAAGGAATCTTTTAAGCTCTCTAATGAGAAGTTAATTTCAGGCATATGGAGTATTAGCTAAATTAAGACCCAGAGGATGATAGAGTTGAAAGGGATGCTGGAACTTGAGGGATCAGGCACTTGATTTTACAGATGAAGAAACAGAGGCCTAGACAAGTTAATGAAAAAGTGGCTTCTGTCAAAATACTATGTGTAGCAGAATATATATGTATATAAGGAGTACATATATGTGCACACATGTATGCACACATATATATGTATAAGTACACATAAAATCCTTGCTATCTAACTTTCACTATATGAACACTCATTGTAATTTCTTGTAAAAAAATCACTGAAAATGGACTAACTTGTTCACTATCCAAATTCATTATCTAAATTAAAAACAAGCGTACAAGGAATTTGCTCACACTGTCTAGGGAAGACTCTTCAGTGGCCCCCGAGTCCTGGCTAGAGGACACACAGAGCGCTGCAGGCTCCTCGAGCCTGCCCCCCACAGGAGTGCGAACATGCTACGCACTCTCACTCTCATTTCTCCCATTCTCTCCCCAGTAGTCGACACTTTCAACACTACCAGTGATCGCTTCTGTGAGGCACCCAAGGGCGCTACCAGCCCAAGTCCAATTCAGATGTTATTTTTATTGTCTAACCCATTACTTTATTGTTTTTTGTTACACTGCATATTTCAGTGGGTGTAGTTGCTACTGAGCAGTCTCCATGTGTACTGCATGTAAATGCACCTATTAATGAGTTCATTAAGAATTTAATAATTAGGTAATTGGTGTTTTATATGCTGCATATTATGCAGAAATTCTTGGTGGTTTGTTATATTTGTGTTAAAGATTATTTTAATATTATTTGAGGAAATTATTTAAAAGGCTTTGATGGACTAAGGACACATGTTTTTGTGTTTAGATTAATGAAATATGGCTCCTGTTTGAAAATTTGCTACCCAACATTTTTTTTGAGAGCAGATTATATTCAGATAATAAAGACAATGAGAGATGCTTCTGTGTGTATATATATTTTTTATTTTGTACTGGCATTAAATTCTCCTAAAATGTTTCCATTGTCCTCTTATGATACTGTGAGTTTGAGTTTTATATTGGATTTGCATATTTTCTGAATTTTTCTAGAATCAGGTTTTGCCATGAAGTTTTTCCAATAAAGCAAAAGAAGGAAGAGAGGTAAACGAGGGCCTGGGGACTTCACTTCAGGGAGTGCAGAAGAAGTTGAACCACATTTGTATAAAGGGTGTGGGAAGAACATGTGTTTGCATAAATTTATCACAGTTAAAACCTAAGTTTAGGGCATGGATTCTGAGAAAAGAGTTTATAAAACTAGTTAACAGGATCCACTCTTTTTCTCTTTGGCATCTTAAGAATTCATGCTACTTGTGTCCCTTGAGTAGTACTGTGAGCCAGAGGCTAAGAGCCAACAACTCTTAGGTGACAAACCACAAGTTCTAGGCATTTAACATTAGGATGGCCACCTTGTATTTCTATCATCTGTAAGGCAGGGACATGAACCTTTACAAGTCTTGTTAAAACTGTGTGGTAGGGAGATCCAAACAATATCTGTAACTCAGCTGGTCCCAGGTTCTCCAGCTTTCAGGAGTTGTCCTCCTTTAGTAAGAGCAGTGGAGTGTTTTTGTATCAAATCCAATCCATCAGCAAATCAAACTCTTGTTTCTCACTTCTCTCTAAATGTGTTCTTTCCATAGCTTTCCATGGCTTTCTTTTCTCTTCTTCCAGTTACTCAGGCCAAAAATCTCAAATCATCCTTGACTCTTCTCTTGCTGTCAAACTTCAAGTCCAACCTATCAGCAAATCTTGTCCGCTTTGAAATAAGCAGACTACTTCTTTCTACCCCTCCAGCTACCACTCTGCTTTGCGTCACCATCATCTTTCACCTAGATGTGCAGCCCCCTTCCAACTGGTCTTCCTGCTTCCACCCTTGCCTCTCTGAAGACTCTTCTCCACAGAAGCCAGAATAACTCTTATAAAACACTAGTCTACTCAAATCTGAATCCTTAGGCCTGTAATACCACATGGTCTTCCCTTGGAACTTCTCTAATCTTGTCTTCTCTTACACTTCATTTTGTTCATCGGTTGGCTCCATGTATACTCAGGTCCTTGCTGCTCCTCCACCACCCCAGGCATACTCCAACTTTGGCAATTTGTACATAGAAGGCTCTTCTTCTAGCTATCTACAAGAATCACTTTCTCATTTCCTTCAAGCCTTTGCTCAAAAGTCATTATCAAAGATACTTCTCTCATCATTCTCTCTAAAAAAGCACCCCAATTACCCTCTATGCCCTATATCATGTGTGGTTGAAAAAGGGGCCACATACTAAACCTGACAAGCTCAGGGGAGGCCTGCATGGTGGGATTTACAAGTTCAGAGACCAAAAGTTACCACATAGAATGGCCCAAATATAAAAAAATTCCTCATTACAAGTGAGTCATTGCAGGTAGTTATGTGACCTAGGCCTATAGTTTCCTTGACAAAGGTCAGTCTTACCTTAAGTGAACCTGTGAGTTAATATACCTCATGTGAGGTAATATACCTTTGAAACATCAGAGTAATCTTTTCTAGATCCCTCAAGACACAACCATCAGCATGAGAGCAGGACACCACGCATAACCTCTATGTGCTGTAAATCTTAATTATTAACTATCCCGTACCCACCAATGTAAAAGTATGTGTCTCACCATTTTGTTTTTTATCCCATCCCAGAGATTTCCCAGTTTTGCTTTCTCCTGCCCCTTAATCTACCACCAATGGATTTCATGTAACCTCCTTTACATCTCCTCTTTTTATTTTAATGTATAAAATAAGCTGCAAAACTTCATTCTCCAGAGCATTTCCTCAATTCATTGAGATTTTGATAACTGTACAGGTTTGGACATTTCTGACATTGACCTGTATTTTAATTTTGTTTCATCGCTGTTGTTATCCTGTCCTCATATATATTTTTCTATTTATTGTTTGTGCCTCTGTGATTTTGTGACCTCTAATAATATATCTAGTAAGTAAAATGTTTTTCTGAGTTCTGTGAATTGCTCTAGCAAATTAATTGTACCCAAGAAGGGGATTGTTAAAACCTCCTATGTGTAGCCCCTGTGTAAGAAGCACAGGTGACACCTGGAACTGTGGTTGCTAGTTAAGCAGAGAGTAGTCTCATGGGATGGGAACCTTAGCCTGGGAATCTGATTCTCTCTCTGATAGATAGTGTCAGAATTGAGCTGAATGGTAGGACACCAAATTGGTGTTCAAGAATTATTGGTATTGTGGGGAACTCACACCCTATACAACATATACACTCACAATCACATATATTGAAATTCGTGATCAGAATCCTTAGTACTCTTAACTGAAATGCTAGAGCAAAGACTTTTTAAATTACTGCAATATCCTTAAGCAAATAAATTCATATATTGACACACAAATATATATACACACATACATACACACACATATATGTATATTTTCATTACATATGTGTTCATATCTTTGTTGAATAGATTACAATTCAGAAGAATTTCAACTAAGTCTAAGATATATTTACCTAGGGCAGTTCTCTGCTTCTATGTGAAGTATTTTCTCCACTTGATCTCTTGCTTTGCTTGCTTTGAAGTGTGTTCTTATTTTCTCACCCAATTCTGACTTTTGCTGATACAAACCAGTATTTCTGCCTCATATCCCATCTAACCACAACTGATAGCTACAACTGCTATGCTTGTCTGACTTTAAATAGCCATGGCTAGTCTGCTCTGTGATTTGCCCTGACAGATCAATTTCCATACTGTGTACTTCACATGCTATTTGGTGGCACAGCTGGTATCATCTCCATGTACCATAACTTCCTGCCCATTGCTATATTGTATTCTAAGTGCATTCTGTATGGTAGGTAAAAAGAAAATAACTCAAATCCCATCACAAACAGTTGATGGGGGACTGGTATAGCCTTCAATGAACATGTGGGGATATACACTTTTTAAACAGTCAGATGTCTCATATGGCACCAGATGTGAAGAAGGCTATCGAGCCACTATTGAGTTTCAAACCAGTCTTTGGGTCCCATGGTGTCACATCCATTGATTCTTTAGCTTCTAAAGAAATAAACTACTTTCTCAATAGTCATTGAATGGCAGAGCCATCTTCTCTTCCATGAAGCAGCCAATGTCAGCACAAAAATCTTCCCAGGAATATTTGTAGGAATTTAGTGGGAGTTAGTAATGTATAATCTTTTAGAAGACAATCTAGAAAAATGTATCATATTACAACATGTGTGTTTTGGCCCAAAATTTCATTGCAGGAAATTTGCCCTGAGGATATACTCATTGAAGTATATCATGATGTAAATTCAGGGGTGTCCACTGCAGCACTCTTTGAAATAGAAAACACTTGGGAAACATCTAAGCTCAGCAGAGTCTTCGTTAAAGTGGACTTGGGGAAATGAATTTCTATGTAATCATTACAAAAGGCAAGATGCGTTGAAGTGGAAAGGTGGCTCTAATACACTGGTGATGAAAAGAACATGCCATCGAACATTATGTGAAGTATGGACACATTAATTTAAAATGTTTATTTGTGCACAGAAGTTCAGAAGGCTTTATTAAAGCTATCAACAGTGATTAACTTTAGGGATTGGGATTATGGGAAGTGTGTGTGTTGCAGGGTGAAGGAGGAAGTGTATGGATGTGGAGGAACAATTTTTTAGTCTACTTTCTTTATTATTTGATATTTGAAAACAAAATTATTAAATAATTTTACAATAAAAACAATTAAATATTTTAATTTTGAAAAAGATGTTTTTTGAGAGGATCTGAAATTTCTAGAATGATAACATCGTTTGGGATTACTTTTACTGTCTATGCCAGTCTTGTGCCACTCTATGTCTCCAGCACCAAGACACATTTGGGGTCGAGACCTTTATTTCCTTATCTTCTCACCATAGTGGGACTAGTATTTACCCTCAGCTATGCTTTTTTTATAATTGGGTTTTCATAAAACATTCAATAGAGTTTAGTGATTTTAATAAATATCTAAATCAATCTTTCTTCTTTCTGTTATCATCCTCCCTCCCTATTTATTTCTCTCTCTCTGTCATCTCTATTTGTAGCTCTATTTTATCTGCAATCTACTTCTCTCTCTCTTTCTTTTTCTCTTCCTCTCTCTCATCTGTATAAATTTAGATATTGCAAAAGCCCCAGGATCTTTAACTTAGAAATGCAACTACTGGTTTGTTGATAAAAGGCCCACCATTTTGAGTCTCTTGACAGTGATAAAGGATATGAGCCATATTCTCAGGCTCTGTCCCTTAAATGTCTGTATGCTGCTTATGTCCCCCCCACAGCATCCAAAAGCTATCTCACTGCTGCATAATGTTCTCAGATGTTGACAGAACAAGGCTAGAAATAAAACTTCAAAAGCTTGGGGAAAATTCTGTTGCAAAAGAAACAAATAAATTATATTTTTTGTTTTCTTTTTAAATAAGTAAAAAGGAACAGAGAAACTGAGGGTTCCTGATGCTCCTTAACATCTGCTAACAAAGGTCCTTGGATTGGAAAGAGATTGCCTTCTTTCATGCTGAGAGAAGCAGAAATGGAAATTATTATCCTCATTACTTAGCTCGAACACTTGGGGATTTATTGACAGTTTAGTAAAAGCACATAAGGAAAAGGAGAAAAGGCTAAGCAGTGGTATTCAGGCAAGTCCTTCTTCAGCAGATACGATCACACGAGGCCAGGTGTCTTTTCAGGCCATTAAAAGGACTCATGGGAAACAGCTGTTTTCTTCTGGGGTCTCCTTCCCCAGTCCACACTCCCCTGCTCTTCTTCCCCAGACAACCTATCCAGCCTGCCCTCCTAAACCAGCCTGCTTGGTTTACTCTCCTCCTTCTCCCACCCAATCCTGCAAAGCAAAGTTTAACTGTCCCATGTTCTATGCTTTTGGGACTCAGATGTTGGGCAGATGTGTAGTGGAAAGAATCCCTGACTAATTTTCAAGTGCTTTGGCTTCAAGTGTTTCCTGAGAAGAGGTTATTAAGATCAAATGGCATAAAAATAAACACAAGAGCTTTGTGGCCTATTAAATATTACTATATCTAAGTTGTTGTTATTCATGTTCTGCCCTTACTGCTCAAAGCTCTGAGCTTGCTGACTTAAGCTACCTGGACTTTTGTTTCCTTGGCTATTGGCAAGGGTGAAGACAGTGAAGTCCTCTCCAGCATTGAAGTCCTGTGGTTTATTAAAGTCTAGCAGGTGCTAAATACCATTCGAACAAAGATTTCTCCAAAGCACTTCTTCAACTCAAGGGAGTGATTAATAACCCCAAGATAATAACAGAAGAGCTTTTGGGGGCCGAAGAGCAATGGGAAAAATTTTCGTTCTCAAATCTAGGTGCTGCTGTTGAATAGAGTTGGGAATGGCATGCTCAGCATTGCAGGAAAACATTATGGTAGGAAATTAATCCTGAATGCCTATTCCAGAGGCTAGCAACTCATTGTGTGAAGTAAAGTTTTAAGGGAGGTTTTCTTTTGTTAATGAACACAGCACAAAATCATTAGAATTTTTTAAAGAAAATGATCCTTTTCTGTTGAGCCTGCTACTTTTTCATTTTTTTTTAATTATAGCACCATCTCTTTCTAAACTACCAGAAGTCTTTCCATTCATGGGAACTATTAATATAAATTAGGAATGTGAGCTGCTTATTGAGAAAACCAAGGTGATTGTTCTGGTCCAATGGTCTAAGGCAGGGTTCAGTGTCCTAGGAACAGCTGGAAATCAGTGTCTGACCTAGCAGCTGCTCTTAAACATTCAGGGTTCTTGTGTTTTTCCAAGAAGTACCTATGAGAATCCCAGTCATCTGATTTACACAGAAAATTTGTATCTTTTCTGTGACTTAAAGGATTGTCTGCAGCAGGGATTAGGCAGCAGCTACAGTTAGGAAGATTTGATAAGACCAGTGCCCTAGATCATTGTAGGCCATTTACATTATCTGTCCTTGTGCACAAACCATCTCATCCCATCTTCCCATAAAACTGGTGAAGAGTCAGAGTAGGCGATGGCTAGTTTTTTCCATGTTCCTTCTATTGAGAGGTGGAGTCTGTATCCCTCTTTTGAAGCTGCGTTGGCCCTGTGATGTTTGTGTTTTAACCTGTAGAATATGGAAGAGATAGTACTATGCCCATTCTTGGGCCCATGCCATAAACTGTCAGTTTCTACTTCTTGTCTCTAAGAGCAATTTCTCTGAGAGCCTGTAGCTGCCATGTTAAAAGTCCAACTACTTTGAGGCTGTCATGCTGGAGGGACCACATGTGGGTACCTCAGGCTACTGTAGCAGACGAGCCTGGCCTTCCATACAGTCCTGCTAAGGCACAGATATGTGAGTGAGGCCATCTTGGAATTTCAGAACAGCTTACCCTCAAACAGTACCACTGAGTGACCTCAGTCAACATTGCATGGAGCAGACACATTATCCAGATAAGGTCTGCTTGATTTTCTGATCCACAGAATCATGAGCTATAGTAAAATGGTTGTTAAGTCACTAAAACTGCAGGGTAATTTGTTACACAGCCGTAGGCAGATAACTAGAACAGACAACAGTGACTCCATTTTATAGATGAACTCTGAGTTTCAGAGAGCTATTGTGAGTTGCCTAAGTATTTGAATCTAAACTCTCTTACTAGAAATGGTCTATTATGCCACATTTCTTCTTTATGATAATACTTTTTTCACTCTAAGGAATAGTCTTTTAAATCTCAAGATGTGATTTATTATGACTTACACTATTTTGAAAAGTTTAGGACAAAGTTGTTTTTTTAATGATTTTATTTATTTTTATACAGAGGGGAAGGGAAGGAGAAAGAGAGAAACATCAATGTGTGGTTGCCTCTTGCATGCCCCCTACTGGGGACCTGGCCCACAACCCAGTCATGTGGCTTGACTGGGAACTGAACCAGCTACCCTTTGGTTTATAGGCTGGCACTCAATCCACTAAGCCATACCAGCCAAGGCCAAAAAAAGCTTAAGACAAAATTTAAAACTCAATTTTATTAATCATAGATTTTACTTGTTCCCAGTTGTCTATTTCTCATATACTAACTTATCTTGCATGTTTTATTTTAAGCTGGTATATCTTTTTTGAAGAAAAAAGAGACATTAACAAACTCAATAAAATTCTCAATAACACCAAACTTAATTGATGGCCTGATTTTAGAGTTCTGAGATACAACACAAGGTATAAGTATGAGATATACTAATACTAAAATGTATTCGTTGTTTAGGTGACATTCAAATTAATTAGTTTACATTTTTGTTTGCTAAACAAAAATGTTTATGGCAACATTATCCTCTTGTGTTAATTCGAAAAAATAATTTTCTATCAACTTTGTTACTTCTCTATTTCAGGGGGATCTCAACGGACATTTGTAGCTAAAATCTAGCTGGGTGGTGAAGGAAGTGTCTTCACCAAACATTAGGGTTGGAGGCAGAATTCTAACACAAAGAAAGTTGATATATTTCCTATCTCCTCTCTCCAGCATTACACCTCTTTCTCCAATCCTAGGGTCCATTCCCACAAGGCCGTGTTCAAATTAGTTCTTTTTGTCTGATCATGTGTATTAAATATGTATTGAGCACCTACTATGTGCCATGAGCAGTAATAATTATTGAGGATTGAATCCGCATAAGAAAGGCCTCAGAGCATAAGAGGAAGAAATTATCATAAAAGTTGACCTTTAAACAATGCAGGGGTCAGGAGCACTGACCCCCCATGCAGTAAAAAATCTGCTTATAACTTTTGACTCCTTCAAAACTTAATTATTAATAGCCTACTGTTGACTGGAAGCCTTACTGATAAGTAGTTGATTAGCACTTATTTTGTATGGTATATGTATAGTGTATTCTTACAATAAAGTAAGCAGAGAAAATATTATTAAGAAAATTATAAGAAAGAAAAATACATTTACAGTATTTATTGGAAACCGCCCACCCCCACCCATATAAATGGACCTGCACAGCTCAAACCATGTGGTTCCAGGGTCAGCTGTACTCAGAAGCAATGTGATGCATTTTTATATTTTACCATCTTTCCAAATCCTGTGGAAAGCCCTTAAAAAAAAGGTTCTGCCTGAGCTGAGAGTTGACAGGTAAGTAGGAGCTTTCCAGGTGAAGGGTCTGGTGGAAGGAAGGACATTTCCATCAGAAGGCACAGCAAGTGAAGTCTCCTGGAATGTTCAGTGTGGCTGCCAGGGCAAGGGAGGATTCAAGGCTGGAGAGGTCATTGGGTTGTGAGGTTTTTAATGGCTAGGCAAGGTAACAGGATTTTTTCAAGTGGACCCTGTGAGCAATGAAGATTATTAAGCCAAGGAGTTAAACAATAAGATTTAATTTTTAGGGGGATTGGCCAGAGTAGAAAGACTAAACAGGAGACTGCTATGCTAGATACAGGAGTGACAGAGCGGTGTTCAGCCAGGTTTGGGGCATTAGAACTGGAGAAGAGGGGCCATGACAACCTGCTAAAAGTAGGTTTATAGATGGCCCCTGAGTATTAGGAAGTCTTCAATATAAAAATAAATACATCTTTAATAGAAAATCCCAGGATTTATGACAATGGAGGCACTGTTTATATGTCTTTAAAACAAATCAGGGAGAATGAATATGCCTTACTCTGTCTATTCTTCAGAATTTTTCCGATTGCCAGCCTTATGCAAAATACTTTTCTGAAAATAAATTCTAAACGAGTTTGTTTTGCTAGTCCTAAAATGGGTTTAGACAGTCAAAATAAAATAGATGTCTAAAATAAATATCTATTGTTTAATTTAATTTAACTTTAATTTTATTTTTTGATTTATTGGGATGACATTTAATAAAATTATATAGGTATTGGGTGTACAATTCTATAATACATCATCTGTATATTGCACTGTATATTTGCTGCCCCAACTCAAGTTGTTTATCACCATTTATTCCCGCCGTACCCTCCTCTACCTCCCACCACCCTCTTTTCCCTCTAGTAATCACCATTCTGTTGTCTGTGTCTATGAGGATTTTTATTTCTCTTTCTTCCCTCCCTCGCTTCCTTCCTTCCTTCCTTCCTTCCTTCCTCTTCCTTCTTTCCTCTCTTTCCCTCCCTCCTTCCCTCCCTCCCTCTCTCTTTTTCTCTCTCTTTCTTCCTTTCTTCCTCTCTCTCTTCTTTCCTTCCTCTCTCTCTGTCTACCCCCCCTTTTGCTTAATTCCTTCACCTTTTTGACCCAGCCCCTCAACCCCCTTTCCCTCTGACAGCTGTCCATCTTTTCTCTAAGTCTGTCTCTATTTTGTTAGTTCATTACATTGCATAACTTGAGCAAACTTTCTGCTACTGAAGAAAAAGGAGCAGGGAACCAGATATAACCAGATGAGCCAAAAGACCCAAGTTCATACATTGACAGCCACTGATTAGTTGTTGTGTGATGAGGATATAGGCACTCTCAGACCCTATATCCTCAGTGTTCTCATCTGTGAAATGAGGAAAACAAGACCTACCAGCTTGTCTCACAGAGTTGTTGTGGACATTAATTAAGATGATGGCTAGAAAATATACAACTGTCACTATTAACATCTTGCAGTGTTAATGTAATAATAGTGAACATTTGTCAGGTGTTTATGATGTTCCAGACTCTGTGCTAAGGAATTTGCATATATTCTATTATTTGATTTTTATAACTGCCTTATGAAATAGTAACTTATGAAACAGTTAGTACTGTGATCCCCATTTTACAGAGAGAGAACAGAGGCTTAGAGATAAAGGAGCTTGCCCACTGTCACACAAATGGTACGTGATGGAACTGGAACTCTAACGCAGGTGTGTCTCGAGTCCATGCTCGTTCTGACTGCACGACACTGCATCCTTCTGTGTAGCTCTTTGTAATTTACATACTGTTTCCAAAGACGTATCTACGTAAGAAATGCCTGAATAAGCCTTGTTGAGTACCTACCATATTTCAGGAATTATGTTTGGTATTCATTTAGTCCTCAAGTCAGTGGAGTATTATGAATTCTTGTTTTTTTTTTTTTTTATGAGGAAACTGAGGTTTAAATTTACACAATTTCCTCAAGATCACATAGAAAAAGCCTCAGGACTGGATGGAATAAGGACTAATCTAACATAATCTACTGGAGCTAGGATTTAGAATGAGGTCTTCTAATTCCACACAATTTTTCACTGCTTCACAGTGCCTCCTATGATCACGTGTGCATATACCTTCGTGTGCACCTTCAAAGGGAACTCTGTACTACGTATAAGTCTGTGACCTGCCAATTGGCATTCACTGCTCCTACCACCCGGACCTGCTGTTAGTAGTCATGGTCTCCCTGCAGCTTCCAAACAGCAGTGTGACAACAGAGAACAGCTTGGCTTGAAGAATGTTAGAATATTTTCTGACCTGTGTTCATGATGCCCCCTGCTTGTTATGCTAGCAGATCTGGTGCTGTCTGAGGTCCAGGTTCATGGAGTTGACTCTAATAAATATTGTTACATGTTGTTATAGTGGAGATGCTCAAACTTTATCATGCATATGAATCACCCAGAAAACTTACTCCCACCCACTCCCCAAGATTTTTATTCTGAGGGCCTCCAGGTGTGGCATTTTTAGTAAGCATTTTAGAAGCTTCTGATGCAGGCATTTCTTGAATGATATTTTGAGAAACACTGGACTGTATTCCTTTCTGCTCTCTGGCACCGTAACAATTCACATCCTATTGCACTAGATGTTTTTGGAAGGATTGGAATAAGCAAGACTGTGTGTAGTGTGATCTTTGCTATGAATTCAGAAATGTTTGCATTTGGGATTTTGGTCTGGTAACCTATTTTTTCTTGTGAGTTGTGGGTGACTTGTGACATACAGCACTTGTCATTAGCTCTGGAAATGTTATTTTGTAGACCTGGGTGCTCCCAACATCTCACCACAGAGTGGCTTGGATCCACATAATGTATCAGTAGACAAGTAAAACTGAAGCTATATAAAAAGTACATAATAAAGTGGAGGAAAGGGAAAGCTGGGAGTGCTCACCCTGAGAAATGCAGGTTATTACTGAATGTAATGAAGTACGGGGTGTTAGGTGCAATGGTACGAACAACATAGCAAAGCAAAAAGGAGCGTAAGCCATGAGGGTATGAAATATGTGCTGAGTTCAGACTGGCCCTTCTTAAGCAGGTTCTTGGTATAGCTCACGTCAATTTTCAAAATGCTCTTGTTTTAAAGCCTAATCCATCATACACAGTGGCAGAAATGAAGCTATTGCTTCTATTTCTGGTTAAATGAAATGTTTATCATTTAAATTATTTTGTGAAGTTCACAAAACATGGTTTATACTCAATGAATAATCACTTTTTTTCCTTTCAAATATTCTTTCAGAAGATCCTTCCCCTCTGTACCAGGAAAGGACCTCTGCTACGTTGTTCCAACTCAGAAGTAGCTGCTGTTCCTGGTTACTGAGTCAGCTGTGGCTGCCTAGGATGAATACATTCAAAATGCATCCCAACATGCCCAGAATATTACTGAGAATCTGATGCTAAGAACTGCCCTGAAAAAAACAAGTTCACTAAATCAGTTCTATAGGGGAACATGTAACTAATAAACTGTTTGTTGGGTGGATATTTACAAGTTAAGCCTAACCTCTGGTTAACAGCAGTATTCTTTACTTTCAAAAAACTTTTGGAGTTTTTATGTCTGTTCTAATGGGGAAAATCTATAATCAATTCTTAATTTCTCTTCTTTACAATGATTAAGAGTGAAATTAATCTTCACGGCATGTGTACAGAGTCTGGAATTTGAACATTGCAGCAATAGAACATCACAGAATAGCTTTTACGTGTGGAGTGGCCACCTGCACTTTTGACTTTGAGCAAACATTTTTTGAGAACCTCATATTTATAAGATGCTGTTCTAGAATTATAATAATAGTTTCTAATTTATTATATCCTTTGCCTAACATAGTACAAACTGTTTTCGGATTCAAATGACCCTCACTGACCTGCCCACACCCTCCCAGCGTAGCCAGGGAACGTGCCGGCATCCTGATTAGACTAGACCATTACAGGTCCACTGCACTGCTTCCAATCGTGCGCTAGAATACTCACAGTTTAATCAGCTTACTGCCCATGACTCAGACCAGAGACAGAGAGAAGCAGACAGCAAACTAGTGAAATCGGTTGTTCAATTCAAACGTCAGATATTGTTTTCTCTGGCCTAATTTTATCCAAATATTAGAGGATCATTTAATTACTTTTAATGAGATGAATTTTAAAAATCCTATAAAATCCTAAGTAGAAATCATATTTCTACATGGAAAATTCCCTTGATGTAATTTTAGGTGTTTACATAACTATATATGCAATATAATCTTAATTTTAAAATATCAAATGCATCTATGTAGACACATAGAAAAAAGACTGGAAAGAAATACATCAAAATATCAATGAAGTTAGGAGCTCAACTTCATTAGTTACTAGAAAAATATGAATTAAAACCACAGTATTGCAACACTCTATCCATCAAAATGGCTGAATTGAAAAAGAAAAACGTACCAAGTTTTGTTGAAGGTGTAGAGCAACTAGAAGCCTCATGCCCTGTCAGGAGGAGTGTAAATTGGTACGACCACTTTGAAAAACCATTTAGCTGTTTCTATTAAACTGAATGTATGCATATTCTATAATTATATCCTATGACCCAGCAATTTCACCCCTAAGAAAATATTTAACATAAATGCTCACCACAAAACATGTACAAAGTTGCTAATAGTGGAACTTCGATATTTGTAATTTCTCCAAAATGGTAGTATATTTACAGCTATGAGAACAAATGGTTATACAGGATAATATAAATAAATTTCACAAATATCTATGTTTTCTTAACTCATGTTGAGAGAAAGATGTTATATATAAATCAAAAGCAGACAAAATTTATTTATGGCATTAGAAATCAGGATAATGGCATTTATCTTTGGTGACAAAAGGGGATATCAAATTGGGAAGATTCTAAGTTGCTGATAATATATTGTTTCTTGATTTGGGAGGTGAAGCTGATTACACAGGTGTGTTTGTGAAAATTTACTTAGCTAAATACATGTAATTATTGCAATTTTCATTGTTTTTATACAACAATTAAAAAGATCCAAAAAAAGAAAGAAAAATTAATGGCCATTATTTCTCCATACTGAGATATGGGTAAATTTTAGAGTTTTCCAATATTTCCCATATCATAAACATATTACATTCTTATACTTAGAAAAATGTATTTAAGAAATCTGTTTCTATAAATTTCTTGAGATGTGTTAATGATTATAATAATGCTTTAAACTCCATGAAAATTTTTTTAAGTTTAAAGAAATCTCTCCTATCTGCTGTCCCATAGTGCTATGAAGTGATCACTATTTCCTCCTTAATTAGGTTCTCTTTGAGTCAGATTCAGAAACTGAATATTTTTCCAACATTCCTAGGTTACTTTTACTCACAATTGACTTTGAGAACTAGGCAGTGTGTACTGTTGCAAAGAGGAATGTCTTACAAAAGAGGAACAGAGTGGGGAGAAGTTTGCTCTCCCTGTTGGTCAGTCATTTCCCCAGTCAGAGGTGTCATTATCTAAAAACTTGAAAATATTTTCACTTCTGCAATGTGTAAGTGAATTATGAGATGTCAGAGAACATCATGATGTAACAAAGACCTGATCTATTCTTATGCAAGAAGACTTCAAAATACTATTAAAATAAGTGGTGATATGAGCCAATTGCCCAAACTTGCCCAGTTTGTGATTTATGTGAAATTATGTCAAGATGATCCTAGTTACTGCATTGTGCTCAGAGAAATATTATTAGTAATAAGACATTTATTTTAATCTAAATTCTCATTAAAGACATCATTGATGAATGTTTATTGATTACTCATTATCTACTGGGTATTAAAACATACAGCAAAGTGTCGAATAACAAGGCTAGTTTCATCTTCTGAACTCCAGTGCTTAGAAGATATTCAGATTCAAGAATATCTAACCATGGGCTCCTATATATAGCATATGTGATTAGGCTGATAATTTTTCACCTTAAATAGTTCATAATTGTAAAGCAAATTTGCATTTAATCTCAGATAGCAGCTTCCACACTAGATTAATCCATAGTGCATAATTGTGAAATTACTTTCAAATGAGAACCTTTACTGTTTTCTTTTAATCAATGCCACCTGCCTGCCTATTAGTAACCACAGTTGTTTATAATTTTTCCACTTTATGCTTGTGTAAAATGCCCTTCATTTAAAAGGTAGGTGAAAACAATGTGAAAAGATCTTTAAGATTATTCAGAAGGCACTTTCTGAATTTAAACTATATCATAACGAATCATTCACAAAACAACATTAATCATGATTATCTTGACTCAATTTTTGAATAAAATACAGTTCTTCAAAATCTGTTCAAACAAAAATTTTGAAAATGATAAACATTTCATTTGAGTGCAATTTTGAAATTTCTTCTCTAGGTTCTGCTTGAAAAGTCTTAAATGTGTTCAACTAAAGTTTTCTAATCATTTTTATTAATTGTTGATTGTGATATCATGGATACCAAAACTGAAGAAAGTAGTTAGGCAGAGATCAAAATATATTTTCTGTAGGCAGACTTCACCTGCAGCTAAGTCATCTTTCTACTCTGTGGATAAATAAATGCAGCATGGAGTAACCCTAGAGAACAGAGAATTTCACTTTCTTATTTGATAATTGCAGAAAATAAACTCCAGAAATGTCAAAAGAGGAAAGAGTCAAGTACACAGAGCTAGTGAGCAGCAGTTGTTTCCAGTAAAAAAAAAGGAAAAAAAAAGTTTCCATATATCCTACTCCCTTTTCTTTATTATTCCAAAGAATAAATCCTATTTTGTGAAGTGCATTGTCCTATGATAATGTAAGGAGCAATAAAATTTATTATAGTGTTAATATTTATAATTTTTATCAATGAAAACTTAGGGCTCCTTTACATGTAGTCTGTTTTAGCCAACCCAAACTTTTAGCAGCCCTCCTCAGGGTCTCTGACCACCCTTTGTACTTTTTCTGTTCTTCAGTTGGTTACCTCCTAGCTGTCACTTTTTACTATAAATTGCTAAATTAAAATTCACTTTATTGATGCAATTATGGTAAAGAGTACAGAGTCAGGGCATGTTTACATAATTTATGGCTCTGCCTAAAATTTATAGAAACGAATAAAGAAAATACCAAGAACAAAAATAGGGATAAAATGTCATCTTTAGGAATGCAAGGGGCATGATCATGAAGTCAGATTTCAAACTTACCAGATACAATACATTTGTATGAAGACAAATGAAGGTACTAAGATTTGTACCAGTAAGTGGGCAAGGAAGTGCCGGTGATGAAAGGGAGCCATGGGAGACAGCAAAGGAAGTGGCCTGTTTGACACTTATCCTTCCTCCACAGGCCAGAAGTGCTGATCTAATGAAAAAAAATCACATTTTGCTACCATTTTAACTCCCTAGGTGAGTTTTTAACAGGAATCTGGTGCATGGTAGAAGGCAAGATTAAGTGTAAAGAGGGGATGCAAATGATACTTGGTGGTGGTGGTGCTGGTCGTGGGAGATTTGCAGCTACTTCATGAAGACTGTGAAAGGTGGATTAGGAGGCTGAAGCTGGGGGACACCTAAGTACTATGCACTCTTTCTCTCCTTAGAGATAATGGAAAGGACCCAGAGCAAGGTACTCAAATTTTCACAGAAGCAGGCAAATGCAACCCACCTGAACTTTGACTACCAATTTCTCCAGCTTACTTTTCACACAGCCTCTAGTAACTGAATGACTAATTAAGAGCTATGGGTTTGTGCGCTGGGTTTTCAGGTCAAAGTTTAAGGGAATATTTAAACCATACCCAGGTAAGAAAGGAATGGAATTTTATTAGCAAAGTTCAATGACAAACAGTCCTTCAGCTAGATTGGCAGAAGGAGTAGAAATCCGTCAAAGTCAGTACGGTCTCAGATGTGTTTACTTCATTAGAAGTAGAAGATAATGAAACAATAATAAAGGTTTTGAGGAAAACAAATGTAGTTAGTCTTCAGGAGAGGAGTTGGAGACTTCTCATCATCTCTTCCTCCCCCTCAGGAAAGAGGAAAATTGATCTCAGATCCTACAGCATCATGTAGCCTAGGCTTGCTAGTGGGAAAAGTCCTGTGTAATGAGAATTAAAAGATAATTGCAAATGGATACATCTCTGTCTTCTGCAGTTCCCTTCCATAATGCTGCCGTGGTAGGGACCAAGAACCTTGACTCAGCAGTATGGAAGGAAAATAAGCCTGGCTCAGTCTTTGGAATTAATGAAAAATCATTATCTCTCTTTCTCTGTTTACATTGCACTTGGTACTGGTATATGTGTATTTTATTAACCTGGAGAAAAGAAGCAAGGACCTATTTTAGCCTTAATTTATCAAAAGCTACTTAAGCCTAATTTGCTTACAGTCTAGGGATAGTTCACATGGGCCTTTTCTGGCTAACAGAGTTCTCTACATTGGGCTGTAGAAACAGTGTTAATAGTAGCTACCTAGGAATGACTGACAATAGTTTAAAGTTAGAAAGTAATCCAGGGTTTCTATTCAAAATGGGGTTGTGATTTCACGTTTTTGTCCTTACTTGCCACTCTAAATATATAGCAATGACACATAAACTCTAAAATGAAAAGACATGGTAAACTAGAAATTTACCTATGTATGTGAAAATGCAAGAGAAAACCCCCAAATAGTAAACATAAGCCTACTGGACTTTGGGACCAGAATTAGAGGAAAAGCTGGGGTGGAGTAACAGGTAATAAATGTGGCCCACGTAAGGCAGGAGACTAAGGCCAGGCTTACTGCTTAAAAGCAAGAGCTATGTGGAAGCTCTATCATCAATGAGGGAGAATTGTACAAATCTTTCTGGGATTACGGGTTGTATAGAACTGTGTATATGAAGACACAGGAGTAAGCAGACACAGATTCAAGCCTAGGCCCCAGGCCAATCCACTGGCTGGGTCGCTCACTAAATATCGCCAGGTGCTTGAACAGGGATCCAGGGATGAGGTGCAGTTTGAGAAAACTATGAAACTGTTAGGCAAGGAGGAATGTGCACAGAGGTGAAGAACCAAGTTCCCATGGAAGGTAAGAGTTCAAATTAAAAATTCAAACACACTAAGGAATAATACTAAAAAAACCAATAACACTAAAAATGAGAGAGTGAATTTAACTTCAGTTTAACTTTGGGTTAATTGACTTGCAGGTTAATCCTGAAGGTAAAAGATGTAAATATTGAAATAATAAAATCAATATTTGAGTAAATTCTAAACTAGAAAATGTCAAAGGGAGAATTAGCACATTGGAATATGGTATAGGAATTCAACCAGATCATGAAAAGTTAAAAAACATGGAGGATAAATTGAAATATTCCTATGTAAACTTAATAAAAATTCAAAAATAAGGACCACAAATAGTAGAAAGAAATATTTAAAAAATGGTGGTTAAGAATATTCTAAAATTAAAAAAGTGCATTAGTTTCATTTGAAAATGTTCACTATATCAGTTTCCTAGAACTGCTGTAACAAAGTATAATACCACAGACTAGATGTCTTAAAATTATAAAAAATATTATTTCACAGTTCTGGAGGCTAGAGGTCCAAAATCAAGGTATCGGGCACAGTGGTTCCTTCTGAGGACCGTGAGGGAGAACTTATTTCCTGCCACCCTCCTATCTTCCAGTGATTTGCTGGCAATTTTGGCATTCCTTAGCTTTGATCTTCACATGGAATTTTCTGTCCCCTGTCTCTTCCATGTATGTCTGACTCTATGAAAAATCTCCCCTTTCTATAAGGATGCCAGTCATATTGAATTAAAGTACACCCCAGTGACTTCATTTTAACTCAGTTAGCCCTGTAAGGACCCTGTTTCCAAAGAAAGTCACATCCTGAGGTACTGGGGTTAGGACTGCAACATATCTTTTTCAGCAGACACAGTTTAACTCATAACATTCTCCCAACAGGAAACTTCAGAAAATCAGACATCAAGATAACTAAAAAGAAGAGGTAGCTTGGCAGTAAAATTCTCAATAGCAGCAACAATTGTCAAAAGACAAAGGAAGAATATCTTCAAGGATATTAAGCTAGAATTTATCTGGCCAATTAAAATATCCTCTAGAGTAAGGACTAAATAAATAATCACTTTCGAACACAGGAAATTCTAGACAGCTTCACTCATAGATTCTCACATAAAAGCCTACTAAAATTAAACCTAAAGGGAGAGAGTAGGGTGCAAAGACCTACAGTGAGTTCAGAAATTGGTAACATACATGGGAATAGCAATTAACTACTAAATGTTTTATATATATTATATATTATATGCACATAATAAATAATATATAATATGTATAACATATATGGTATTTTTATGTGGGTATTTTATGTGGGTACTTTTATGTGGGTACTTTAAAATAGAACAAAAACTAGTAAGATCAAAAACATTGACAGAATGAGAGTAACAATGTACTAAGGACATCTTATTTGAGGGGATATAAATTTAGGTTTTGTTAGAAGAATTTATAGATAAATATAGAGTGGGGCAAAGGCCATATGGAAAATAATACAATAATTAATAAACAATAAAAGAAAAACTCTTCCCCATACTCATAACCAGAACCTGCTTTTACCCCACCCTGTACCTGGCAAATATCTATCAAAAGACATGGATAAAAAGAAAATAGGTGGAAATGATAATAATACCAAACAAAGCTAATTCATAGGCAGTAAAAATGACACAAAATAGTAATAATACAAATCTTACAAATTCACAAATAAGGAGAAAAAGATGAGGTACACTGAAAAAAAATCAATAGCTCAGTTGAAAATAAACAATAGTCATACAAAGCTGACTAATAGAAGAACTACAAATGGCTAAGAAACATGAAAATATAACTAACAGCATTAATTAGCAGACAAGTGAAAATGATAAATTATAAAATATATTTTGGCTTTTGGATTAGTACATATTAAAAATAGAAATAAAATCCATTATTAATGAACCCTGGCTGGTGTGGCTCAGTGGATGAAGTGCAGGCCTGCAAACCAAAGGGTTGCTGGTTCAATTCCCAGTCAGGGCACATGTCTGGGTTGCAGGCCAGATCCCCAGTAGGGGGCACAAGAGAGGCAACCACACATTGATGTTTTTCTTCCTCTCTTTTCCCTCCCTTCCTCTCTTTCTAAAAATAAATAAATAAAATCTTTAAAAATTGAAAAAATCTATCATTAATGAAGATGTAAGAAAATAATAACTCATGTTTTAATGATGGAAGTTAAATGGGTAATTCTTTTTTAAAATGATATATTTTTAAAGATTTAATTAATTTATTTTTAGACAGAGGAGAAGGGAGGGAGGAAGAGAGGGGGAAAACCATCAATGTGTGGTTGCCTCTCTTGTGCCCCCTACTGGGGACCTGGCCTGCAACCCAGGCATGTACCCTAACTGGGAATCGAACTGGAGACCCTTTGGTTTGCAGGGTGGCACTCAATCCACTGAGCCACACCAGCCAGGGAAAATGGGTAATTTGCTTTATAAATAATCTGGTGTATGTACCAAATTGTGAATTAGACAAGTTATTTGATTTTAGGGTATAATCCCACTTTTAGAAATTTAATCTAAGGAGACAAAGTTATCCTTCACATTGTTAATAATACCACCTTGAGACTTTAATAGGATAAAGTAATCATTTTAAAGATGATAAGGCAGAGCAGCATAAAACAGGAATGCTCTTGGGCATCCTCCATTGTTCTAACTTTTGTCTGAATGCCTCTAAACCACTTTTGCCACAGCACTATAATATACAGAAACATAATCTTTTCCCTTTTAAATTAAGAACACAATTTCATTGTCATAAATTAAGAATGGCCTTAATAAACAACAGGCAACCAAGACATATTATCTAATTATTACCAGAAGAAACAGTTGCTCCCAAGCCAAAGCCATTCTTCTTGGCAGACATCTTCTATTACATCAACTCATTAAGATACCTGCAGTTAATTTATTTTAAAGGATTTCATTACATTGTTTAATTTTACGACAATAGTTTTTATACCTTCCTTGAAAAATGCCTAGGCCTCAGTTATTGAATCCCGTTCCAGGGGTAAAGTCACAAATGCAGATGCCTGCAGATGCTAAGAGGTAAAGTAATTGAGTGAAATAGTCTGTATGGGAGATGTAGTCAGTTGAGAGCATATGGTTCTTTGGAGATAATCTCAGTTTTTTTAGCAGTTAGGCAATTTGGTAGATATTTTTTCCAATTGTTTCACTCAATGAATGGGTCTAGTCTTTGGGGGTCTCCTATGGTAGTGGACAGTGAAATCTACTGGACTGGGACACTCAATTTAATCTTCTAGCCACCAGGTCTCTCCATTTCCATGAAAGTAGCTACCTGTTTCAGAAATGCTGTGACAACTTGTTCAGAAATGTTCTACGACTGGTTTGCTGCGATTGGTTTGTAATCTTCCAGGGTCTCTCTCTCAGTTATTTCCCACAGAATTATTATCGTAGTGTATGTGCCCATGCCACCATATAATATTTATACATTTTACTGAGTAGCCTAGAGTAGTAAGTACTTTCCCCTACAGGATGTGGTCCAGCCTGTGAGGCACGTTCCACCATTACCTTCTTCAAGAATCAATACTGTTCGGCATGAATGTCTCCATTTCCTATCATCGCCTTTCCAGTAATTCTTAACTAAAGAATTGATGGAGAAAGACAAAGCTGAGTATTTTAGTTCATTTTAGTTCACAGGTGCTAATTTGTACTATAGATTAGAATTATATCAGAATCAAAACAGTTCCAGAAGATATTCCAAACAACAGGGACAAAATTAACTTTCTTTGAACTTAATTAAAGCTGAATTAATCAGTTTTTCTGATCCCAAGCTCTATCTTCCCTCCATGTTCACTATTCCAATGAATAGAACTATACTGTCCGTCCAGTTAAGCCCAAAACACAATCATGCCTTTGATTCTTATTCTTTCCCAACTACATCTCTTCTAACAACTCACTGTGCCCTGTCAACTTTCATCTCCTAAATTGACTCCAATTCACTTACTGCCTTGACTATACACCATTTTAAATGATCATTTTTTTCTTTCAGTCCAACCTTATCCCGTTATTTGCTTTCTATTCTACCACGAAAGTGATCTTTCCAAGATGCAGATCCGATCATCTCACTTCATCACTTAAATCTTTCAGTTGTCTTCAGGTAAAGGGCTCATGGCTTAACATGGAGCTTACAAGGTCCTTTAGGATGATGCCTGCCAGCCTTGCAATGTCATTTCTTACCACTTCCTTGAGCAATATTTTGAACTATATTCAGTTTTTGGATAATGCCTTTTCTTTCCCTAAGCTTTGGTTCTTTGAACAAATTTTCCCTCTTGAATCCTGTTCCAACTGCTCTTTATCTGGCTAATTTATGAGAACATTTCATGTCTTACTGGAACATCACATTGTGTAGGATGACTTCTCTGATCCTTAAGCCTGATTTAGATGCCCCCTCTGTTGCAATAATCCCGCAGTCTGTATTACACCAAATTGTAATTATCTGTTCAATTACCTATATGTCAAACCCCAGTGCACTAGATGATAAATTTTTGAGGCCTGAAACCATCTGTTTTATTTGTCTAGTGCTTAGCATAATCATATACAAATAGTTTGCCTAAATAATCACTAAATGCTAAAAATTCACTAACTGAATGAATGAATTGAAATAGAACCTGGCTAGGGATATTTACTAGGGAGTATGGTCTATCCAGCACCAGACTATACCAAACAGGGTCTATCATGGGCCATTATTAATATCAATAATTTTTCATGTATATTAAGAAGATTAGAATATTTTCAACATTTAGAATTGTTAAATGTATTTGAACTAATAACAAAGAAATATTAATGGTAGAGTTCCCTTTATTAAACAGATGTCATTTATATTGTATGAACACTTATTGAGTGCCAGCAATGTGTGAACCTGTAGGAAGAATGTGTTAGATGAAGTTTTTGTTTGGGAATAAAATTTGACAGGCAGATAATGTGAAAACACAGTACAAGCCTGTATTATGCTCAACAGGAGGAGGATCAGTAAGAATCTTCAGTTTGCCTGTAAGCTTTTTCCCAATAGAATGTTAAATTTAATATCTTAGAGAAGAACGTTTGGGAATCTATTTCACTTTGAATTATGGGAATTACCAGCCTGGGCCCAGGTGTCACATATGTTTAAGTCCAATACTGACTGTTCCACTAACCACTTAGAAGAGATCCTTAATGACGCTAAGCCTTAGTCTTTGAGTATTAATGGGGTGATAATAATATCTGTTCCTGTGATGGTTAATTTTATGTGTCAACTTGACTGGGCTAAGGGATTCTGAGATTGTTGGTCATCATTCCTGGGTATGTCTTCGAGGGTATCCCTGGATGACATTGGCATTTGAATCAGTAAACTGAGTAAAGCAGATCATCCTCTTCCATGTGAGTGGGTATCATCTAATCCACTGAGGGCCTGGATGGACAAAAAAGAGGAGGAAGGGCTAATCACATTCTCTCTTCTTGATTTGGATGTCCATATCTCTTGCTGTTGGACATTGGAGCTCCTGGTTCTCAGACCTTTGAATTTTGGGACTTATACCAGCAGTCTTTCTGGTGCTCAGGCATTTGGCTTTGGTTTAAATTATACCATCAGCTTTTTTGGTTCTCTGGCTTGCAGGTGGTGTATAGTGGGACTTCTCAGCTTCCATAAGTATGTGAGGAAATTCTCATAATAAGTCTACTCTTATATACCTATCTGTATCCTATTGTTTTGTTTCTCTAGAGAACCTTGATAAATAGTCTCATAGACTTATTATTGCAGAGATTAAATAACATTAACTATATAAAATTCTTGGCATAGTACCTGGTACAAAATACTCAGTAAGTGTTAGATACTAAAGTTCTTTAGTCTAACCCCACCATTTTACAGATGATGAAACCAAGGCACCACAGATGTTAAATGAAATCTACTGTGGTCTCACAGCTAGTTAGTAAAAGGCAGAGGACTAGAACTAAGATCTTCTGATTCCTCATTCTCTTCCCTATACCTGGGGTCATTTACCTGACTGTCTGAATACAGTACATGAAAGTAAACTGAGGCGGCATTGTGTCTTGTGGTGACAATGCTCTTATGAGATATAAGTATTGTGTAATTTCTGATCATTCTGTCCATCTTCTCTGTTAGTTATGAGCAGTAATAAAGAGAAAAGAACATGGAGAACTATGGAAGCAAAGAAAATTCCATGATATGAAGAAAAAAGTGATGAAGCTAGGAAGAATCTTAACTATGTAGATTTGTTCTTTTGTGCTGTAAGTATAGTACCAAGGTGATAAGTATGTATTTTATTAAGTTTAGTACCTTGGTGGCAAATATATTCAGTATCAAGAATAACTTTACTTCAGGCAAAGTATGTGGCAAAATAGTGAGGGAGCTAATTGAGGATCAAAAGGAACATTCCTTGTCCATTAATTTTATCAGCTTAGTAGAGCTACATAAAAGCTCAAATATTTAGTCTTTTAATTTTCTAAGGCTTTTTTACTTTAAAGGATAAGTTTTGAGATTGTAAATATCCTAATATGTTAATAAATATTTGGTTCTAAAAACATTTTTCTAGTGAATGGGACACATGTGAGGTGGATGCATCTGTGTAAGAGGTTGTCAGGAGGATAAAAATAATTGGCAAAGCATACTTTTAAAGTAATAGTTTCCTTATTCTGCCAAGATTAATTCATTTATTCATTTTTCCAAAATTTATTTAATTGATAAGGACAGATATTACACTTGCCTTAGCCAAAAGCCTGATAGATGATAGAGTTTTGCATCCATCCATGACTAAGACGAATATTTTGGACTTATTTTCCTGACAGAAACAACTACAAAACTGGAATAAATAAAGAACTGGTAAATAGGCAGCCCAAGACTGTGATTCTCAAGAAAAGGAAAACACATGCAATGAGCTCCACAGTGACCCTAGCTTTCTGCCCTGAGGCCTTTTCCTGACCATGGTACAGGTAAGTTGAACCGAAGAAGAAACCAGAGATTTGCCTTGGATGAGGCAGAGGCCACAGTTTAGGGCTGCAGAAATGGCCAGAATTTGTGTGGCAGAGACTGGAAAGAAAGGAGCTAGTTGTATGGGGAGTACCCAGAAATTTGCCTGTGGGTTTTGCTCAAGTCTTTGAACAAAGGCTGGTCTTACACTAGGTAAAACTCCTTAAAGGCCGACACACACAGCAACATCTGCCAAGAGTTGTGAAATAAACTAATGTAAGAGAGGAGTGCTGGGAGATGGATGTCACTTTATCCAGAGTGGAGAGAACTTACTGTCTATCTTAAAAGTCCAGTGGAAGTCCATTGGACACACTCTAGCAGAAAAAGACTATACCCTACATTAAGTACTATGCACTATACAACTCAAATAGATTCATCCTAACAGCGTAAATGAAAAGAAATTATTCAAAGTAAAGCAGAAAGAAAAAAAAGATTTTTAAATAATGTACAGAGACTCAGTAACTTATGAGACAATATCAAATAATCTAACACATATGTAATAGGAGCCTCAGTGGGAGAGGAGCTGGGCAAAAATACATTTCAAGAAATAATGGCCATGCCTTGGCCAGTGTGGCTCCGTGGGTATGGAGTCTTCTTGCAAACTGAAAGGTCACTGGCTCAATTTCCTGTCAGGGCACATGCCTGGGTTGAAGGCTGTCCTGGTAGAGGCATGTACGGAAGGCAACCAACCAATGTTTCCCTCCTGCTCTTTCTCTCTCCCTTACCCCACCACCTCTCTCTCAAAATATATCTATATAAATATATAGATATAATAAATATATAAATATATAGATATATTTATAGATAAATATATAAATATATGTATATGTATGTATGTATGTATGTATCTATCTATCTATCTATCTATATGGGCCAGAAGTCTTTGAAATTTGTCAAAAACATCAACCTAGGGATCCAGTTTAGTGCATTACAAGACAAATACCAAGAAAGTCACTAAGTGCATAATTATCAAACTGCTGAAAATCAAAGATAAAGAGAAAAATCTTGCAACTAGAGGTCAAAAGACACACGTATGTATGGGAACAAAGATAAAAATAATGGCTCATTTCTTATCAGAAACAATAGAGGTCAAAAACAATGGTATGATTTCTTCAAAGTAACTAAACAACAATAACATTTCAACCAGAAATCTATGTACAGTAAAATATAAAAGACTATTCTGATAGAAGTTTAGTACAAAAGAAAACACTAAAATTTTTTTTTCAGGTTGAATAAAAACAAACAACATAATATGGGACTCAGAACTACAGAAAGGAAAGAAGAGTACTGGAAATGATAACTACTTAGTTAAATGTAAAACAAACAAACAAACAACAAAAAATGCTGTTCTTTTCTATTTTTAAAAATTTATTGATTTGAGAGAGAAAAAAATATTGTTCTGTTGTTCTACTTATTTATGCATTCATTGGTTGATTCTTATATGTGCCTGACTAGGGATCAAACCTGCAACCTTGGCATTTCAGTACAATGCTCTAGCCAACTGAGCTACCCAGCGAGGGCCTCCATTTCTTAATTTATTTAAAAGACAACCAATTTTTAAAGACAAAAATGTCAAATTTCCCATGCAGTTTATAATATGTGTAGAACGAAAGTATATCAACAATTAAGATGAAGGATAGCAAAGAGATAATTGGAATTTTAGGATAAGCTGTTCCAAGGTTCTTCTATTTCATCTGAAGTGCTACAGTATTATTTTAAAGTAGACAACAAGAAGTAAAGGATAAGTGTTGTAATTACTGAGACAGCTATAACAATTATATTGAGATACACAACTAAAAAGTTAAAAGTCAAAATAAAATGGAATTCTAATAATATTCAATTAATCTAAAAGAAGGGAGACAAGAAGAAGAGACAAAAATCAGAGTGTACACTTGGAAACCAAATAGACTTACACCAACCATATCACTAATTACACTAAATGGAAATGGACTGAATACCCCACTTCAAAGACAGGGATTAGCAGACTGTATACGAAAACACAAGACCCAAGAATGTGCTATCTAAAGAAGATGTTCTCCAAATACAAAGACTCCTAGGGAAATATAAGATGGAAAAAATATGCCATGTAAACATTAAGCTATTCATGATTTAAAACTCTCAGAAAAGTAGAAATAGGAGAGTACTTCCCTAATCTCATAAAGGGCATTTACTAAAAACCTACAGTAAATATTATATTTAATGGTGATATATTGCATACTTTCTCTCTAAGATTGGGATTGAGGCAAAGGTATCTGCCCTCACTTTAAAAAAAAAAAACACATTTTTCCAGATGTCCTATTCAGTGCAACAAGATGAGAATAAAAGTCAAGCAGATTGAAAAGGAAGTACATTTATCTTTAGTTGTAGATGACATCATTGGACTTTTAGAAAGTCCTAAGAAATCTACAAAACAAGTACTAGAATTAATAATTTTTCAGAGATGTCAATCTTCTCAATTCAATCTTACTCAGTATAAAAAATCTTGAAAAAGAGGAACAGAGTTGAAGCACTTTCTACTACCTGATTTTAAAACAATAAAAAGTACAACATTGTTGTATTGCAATACTGGGTTATTGAGACAAGTAGGTCATATGAACAGCATAGATAGTCCAGGGAAAAATCCACACATATACAATAATTACATTTTGAAAAAAGGTGCCAAGCCAATTCAGTGGTGAAAGGATGATGCTGGAAGAACTGTATAAAGCAGTGGTTGTCTACTAGAGACAATTCTGCCCACCCCTCCAGGGGACAAGCTGCAATGTCTGGATGCAGTTTTGATGATCACAATTTCGTAGGGGCACTACTGGCATCTAGTGGGTAGAGGCCAGGGATGCTGGTAAACATCCTACAATGACTAGGACAGACTCCCACACAAGTTATTTTCTGATCTAATATGTCAGAGAAACCCTGAAATAAACATATGAAAGAAAAAGTCTCCATTCTTACCACAAACTATGTATAAGAATAATTTTGAATGATTCCTAGACCTAAATGTGACAGTTAAACTATAAACGCTTATGGAGATAGACTTCCGGCAAGATGGAGGCATAGGTGGATGCACCGTACCTCTACACACAACCAAGATTAGAACAACAACAATTTAGAGCTAGAATAACACCTAGAACTGATAGAGAATTTATTTGAATGGAAGTTGGGCAGCCAAGAAGTTGAAGTAGACCCATTCATCGAGACTGGTAGGAGGGGTGGAGCCGGGTGGGCACGGGTGGGCAGCAGCGTGCAGTGATCGGGGAGAACTCAGTGAGAACTTGGCGTGAACTCAGGGCGTAAGCCACCCAGGGCGCGCAAGATCGCAGCAGTGGTCCCTGAGTACGCAAGCAGTGGCTGTCGGACCCAGTGAAGCGGCGATCGTGGACCTGGGCAGAGTGCGCAACCCAGGATCCCAGGAGAACAGAGCTACCACCATTGTTCCCGCCCCCCCCCCCCACACCCATCCTCACATACAACGTCACAATCTAGCGACTGGGGTGCCCAGCCCAGGTAAACACCTAAGGCTCCGCCCCTCATCATAACAGGAGCGACGAGACAAAAAAAAAAAAAAAAAAAAGAGAGAGAGAGAGAGAGAGAAATGGCTCAAATAGAAGAACAAATCAGTGCCCCAGAACTCATCCTTTAGAGCGACTAAGAAATAGCTAACCTATCAGATGCATAGTTCAAAACACTGGTGATCAGGAAGCTCACAGAACTGGTTGATTTTGGGCGCAAATTATATGAAAAAATGCAGGTTACCATAAAAGAGATGAAGGAAGATGCACAGAGAGCCAATAGGGGTGGGAAGGAAACTGGGTCTCAAAACAATAGAGTGGACCAGAAGGAAGCAAGAAACAACCAAGCAGGAAAACATGAAGAAATAAGAATTCAAAAAAACGAGGAGAAGCTTAGGAGCCTCCAGGACATTTTTAAACGTTCCAACATCCGAATTATAGGAGTACCAGAAGGGGAAGAGGAAAAGCAACAAGTGGAAAAGTTATTTGAACAAATAATAAAGGAGAACTTCCCCAATCTGGCAAAGGGAATAGACTTCAAAGAAATCCAGGAAGCACAGAAATCCCCAAAAAAGTTGGACCCAAGAAGAAACACACCAAGGCACATCATAATTATATTAGCCAAGGTAAAAATGAAGGAGAGAATCCTAGAAGCAGCAAGAGATAAGGGGACAGTAACCTACAAAGGAGTTCCCATCAGACTGTCAGCTGATTTCTCAGAAGGGACCTTACAGGCAAGAAGGGGCTGGAAAGAAATGTTCCAAGTCATGAAAGACAAGGACCTACATCCCAGATTGCTCTATCCAGCAATGCTCTCATTTAGAATGGAAGGGCAGATAAAGTGCTTCTCAGATAAGGTCAAGTTAAAGGACTTCATCACCACCAAGCCCTTATTTTATGAAATGTTAAAGGGACTTGTCTAAGAAAAGAAGATACAGAAAAAACATGTACAGTAAAAGGACAGCAAACTCACAATTATGAACAACCACACCTAAAGCCAAACCAAAAGAAACTAAGCAAACAACTAGAACAGGAACAGAACCACAGAAATGGAGATCACATGGAGGGTTAGCAACAGGGTAGTGGGAGGAGGAGAGAGAGGGAAAAGGTACAGAGAATAAGTAGCATTGAATGTAGGTTGAAAATAGATAGGGGGAGGGTAAGAATAGTATGGGAAATGTAGAAGCTAAAGGACTTTTGACACATGGACATGAACTCAAGGGGGGGATATGGGTGGGAGAGGGTGTATAGGGTAGAGAGGAGTGAAGGGGGAAAATGGGACAACTGTAATAGCATAATCAATAAAATATATTTAAAAAAAGCTTATGGAGATAAAATATAGGAAACTATCCCATGATGTTAGGACAGGCAGACTTCCTAAGCAGATAAAAAAAAGCACTAATAATCCTTTAAAAATGGATATATTAGTTTTCATCAGAATTAAAAAGTTCTGTTCATCAAAAGATATTAAAAGTAAGGCAAAAATTGTGACAAACTACTGTATTTGCAATAGGCATATACAACAGGGGACAAGTATCCATAATGTAAATATTAATAATGATGATAAAAGTATCCAAGTACTTAAAGACACTTCACAAAAAAACATTGGATGGACAATAAGCACATAAAAAGTGCCCAACATAATTGTCATCAGGGAAATGCAAATTAAAACCACAGTGAGGTACTGTGACACAACCACCAAAATAGCTAAAATTAAAAAGACTAAAAGCGTTCTGAGAGAGATGTCATGTTCCGTGACAAGTGGAGCACTCGACATTCTTGGTAGGAGTATAAAATGTCACTAACACATTGAAAGATGGCTGGCAGTTTTTTAAAAAATAAAACCTACCTACCTGGCAATTTCACTCCCAAGTATTTACTCAAAAGATAATAAAAACATAAGGCCAAAAAAAGTGTACAAGAACTTTTATAGAAACTTATAAAAACTTAGAAGGTTATAGAAGCTTATTTGTAATTGCTAAAAACTGCTCACCTAAATGTCCATCAACAGGAAATTATGGATATTCATACAATGGAATACTGCTCAACAACAAATGGAGAATAGGCTTCTAATTTATACAAAAATATAGATATATCTCATATTCAGTGAAAGAACATAGAAGAGTACACTTTGTCTAATTTCAACTACACAAAGTTTAAGCAAATTAAAGCTAATCTATAGGGGTAGAAATAAGAACAGTTTTTGCCAATGTGGAAGTGGATAAAGACTACAAGTAGACACTAGGAAATTTCTAGGGCTCTGTCTTAATAGGGTATTAGTTATGTGGGTGTGTAGATTTACCAAAACTCACTGAACTATATACACTTATAATCTGTGCATTTCACTGCATAAATTTTACCTCTCTAAAAAAGCAAACTTAGAAAACATTATTGATATACTACTATGTTCCATAGACTGTTGTAGGCAGTAGTGATACAACATAAATAAAAGAGGTAAAATTATGACTTCATCAATCATATGTTTATATTATGAAAGAAGAGCTGAAATCAAAGTGCAAATATGGTCTCTGGTAGTGAAAAGTGCTATGGAAAAAAGTAAGCAAGGGATGGGGGTACCAAGTCACAGCTGGGATCAGGAAGTACTACTTTAGTTGGGGGAACGAGGGACTGTGGTAAAGTTGCATAGTATTCAACATTGATGTAGTTATGGCAAAAGGGTATATTTACATTTTAAGTAAATCATTAAAACCATTTTTTAAATCAACATAGCAATATGTACCAAGAATCAAATTATATTTGTTTATACCTAAATATAGTAATTCTATTTCTTTGAATTTAAGGAAAAATAAAAATATATAAAGCTTTATGCATGAAAAATGTTTATTGCAATATTACTTATTAGAAATGAAAAGTAACCTCATATTCCATCCAGCCTGCTCCCAGACATTTTTGTTATGTAAGCTCTTAAATAGTGCCCACTCTCATTTCTTTGTTTTTGCATAAGCTAGTGGAAGGATCTTCTGCCATCTTCAACCCAAGGAGACCTGACTAATACAACCAGACTGCTGTTTCAAGAAGCTTCCCAACCAGAGGCCGGAAGGAGTCTGCAGGAGGTGTTATAAAGCAGTAGGAGTTTGATTGACTTTTTGGAAGAATGAAACACTGAAGATACCTAATCTCATCTTCAAATGCATTGGGAAAAGCAGAATGGATTTGGCAATCTCCTATAATTGCTTACTTGGCTAAATCACAAAGAACTACAAGGATTTGCTATTTTATGACATTAAAAGAAGAACAACAGGAGCCATTATCTAACTTCCTAAAAAGAAGGATGCCTGCAGGAAAGAGGTCGTAACCGCTCTATTAGTCTTGCAGTAGTTAAAAGTTGTACGCTTTGTGCCTTGCTATGGTTAGCATCAGCAATTTTCTAACTTCCACAGAAGGAGATTTTTCATGGTCTCTGAAGAAAGAGATTGGGATCTCAGATTGCTCATCTTTTAATTTAGGTCTCTTCAGGGAAGAAAGAAGCTTTCTATAACCGTGATTCCCAAGAAGTGTTGAATCTGAACCCTGTGATTAGGGAGGTCTGAAAGACTAGAAGGCTTGCCAAAGGGCAGAGGTTAGAGGCAGACATCCTGCAAGGAAACAATTAAGTCAGGCTATCCTATTTTTCAGTTTTAACAAGAGAGCACCCAGGTGGATGCAGGCTGAACAATGACTTGGTGGCAGAGTGAGTCTTGAAGGGAAATGTCAGAAGGCTAAGGATACAGGAGGGCTCTGCAGGAGGGCAATCCACTAGGGTCTCCTTACCAACCTTGTACTGTGTGTCCTTCAAAGGCATGTGCGAGGGCACACACACACTATGAATCAGAATATTTGGAAAGTAAAGAGAAAAGATACCCATGAGTTACTAAAACAATTCTTGGCAACATTTTGTTATATTTCCTTCCTGTATTATCACCTTTACATATATTCTTCATATAGTTGTAATCACAGTATACACAGTTTCATTGTACCTTGTTCAACATTATAAATATTTCCCATGTTTTTATAATCTCTGTAGTAGCCATTTTTGATGACTGCATAAATTTTTACCAGTGACAGTAATTTATGTATTTTACATGAAAATCCCTTTGAAAACTGGATGAAAGCTTCTGCTCCAGTGATTCTCATTGCTTGGTGTGCTCCAGATAACACAGAGCTTTAAAGAGATTGCTGTCTAGGCCTTATCCTCAGAAATTCAGATTTGGTTAGTTTGGAGAGAGACCCAAGCATCAATCAGCATTTATAAAACAACAATAACAACAACAATCCCCCCCAAACCCAAACCCTAGATGAATCTAAACTGTTTAGGACTGAGAATCACCGATATGCCCCCAAATGTATATGTCCTCCAATTTTACTGTACAGCAGTAGGGTTCATGAATTCTTTGGGTTCAAGGACCCTAGGACATCATCTAGTTTATATAACACAGTTTACATAATTATTACCTATTTTTTAGATAGACTTTTCAATTTTTCCCCATCATAAATATTCAGGCTCTTCTTGAGCCTGTTATCATATTGGTTTACCGACATCATATTCTCCCCTGTACTGGTTATGCTAAAAATCTGTTTCTGTCTTTTTTACTAGACTTGATGGACAAGAGGGCACAGATTTAGGTAACAGCATGGGGTAGGTGTTAGAGAAATATTTAATCGATTACACAGAATTGTGAAAATCGAGCTGAAGAAATATTGTCAAAAGGGAAAACTTACAGATCTTCTCCAAATTTTCCAGGCAAAAAGTTGACCTGGCAAAAAGTTTATTTTTCCACTGTGGCCCCAAGAAAAATAGGGATTTATGATATTAATATGACTACATCTATATCATCTCTGTTGTGTAATTTCATAGTGTTTATAAACTATTGTTATTTATATGCATATTGATTTCCCTTTTTCCCTTTCAGCCTGTGCTTTTTGAGTATGGGGCAAGTACCTACATTATTATCTACTACAGTGCTTGTTAATGATGCAAATTTTTCTGATCCATACTTAAGAACTACATAGGCAGAATCGATAGTGACAGCCACTTGGAATTTACATTTTTTAACAAGTGCCCAAGGTGATTCTATAGTTTGATAAGTACTAGTCTAGGCATTTGATTTCGACTTATCAAGGAAAATAAACTGTATTCTTCGCTGGGGAAGGGGTTCTCACCAACCCTGTTCTGTGCACCAGTTCTCCCACCCCAGCCATACAGATGGGTAGAAGGCTCCCTAGAATACTAACGAATTACCCATTTGTGAGTAGGATCATTTAAGAACCCGCCCTCTTCTATAATGCTGTCTTTAGAGACTAGGACTAGCAAATCAATCCTAATTAAGAATGTCAAATAAAAATGAGGTGCCATTGTGGGTTCAGCAGCTAAGTGCTTTTCTTACTAATGAGAATAAATTCCCAGCTGTTTCACAGGACTTTTTAGCATAAAATACATGAGTCAGAAGTCTGTTTGCTACCACCATCACTCAGCTGAGCCCTCAAAGATGAGCTACCATATATATAGGAACTGAACACCTCCCCACTGCCTTATTTCTCCAGGCCATCCTGGGGCTACTCTGTGGCTCGAGCCCTAGCTTCAGTCTGAGCAGGCCCTGGGTTGGATGCAGGCTAGCTATGTGCTAGAGTTGTTATTAGATTCATAGCTTAGCTATATCACATACTGGCTCTTTGACTTTGGGTAAGTTCAGTACTTTCACTTGATTTTTAGAAATAAGTTGACATTAAAAATAAATATAATCATGCTCTACCTGTTTTACCAGACTATTGTGATGATCCATGAGATAATACCTCATCGTGGTTCCTGGTATCTGAGGGCCAAGACAATGGAAATTTCTTCTTCTGATTCTGACTTCTTGCATCTCCAAATATATCTGAGCTTTGTCCTATCCTTCTCCTGCTCTCTATATATAGTAAGGGGGTTGGGGATAAAGGGGAAAAAGAATGATTTAGGTAGGCATATAAGTCAGTGAATGATGAAGTGTTAGGCACTCCCTTAAGCTAAATATTTTAAGCAATTTAAGCCAGCAATCATTCACTTATGCATTTGTTCATTCATCTGATAAATATTTATTAACCACCTACTAGTAAAATATATTTAATAATGTTGTGTATATATATATATATTTACATGTGTGTATATTTGGTATGAGTGAAAAATGATTAAGTATAGACCCAATGTATCACGAGTCTAGGTGTTAGCAATGATGGCACAGCTGAGTAAAGATGCATGCAAATGCTACAGCAGTTGGTCTAAGGAAAGGTTACAGCAAAAATAAAGCATTTATGAGAAAAACAGAGCATTTATTAAATGAAGTCATGCTCAAGGCAAAATTATGCTAGAGTGATGAAAGACAGACCATCAATTAAAGTAAGTTCCAATGCCCAGGGTAGGAGGGAGAGACACTTTCAGCCCCTCCTCCCACATCAGACCTGCATCTTCTGTCCACCATCTTCTTAGCTCACCTACCTACTTATCCTCTGAAAAACAAAGAGTTGCAATAGAATTTATGGTGGTCTTTTAAGGGATGCACCTGTGTTCTACTTCTTGTTTACTGCTTCGAAGTGCTAAGCAGGTCTAAATGGGGCCTGGCTCATTGGGGCTGGCTATGCCTCCTAAACTCTCATTTCTATGTCTGCCACACGCAGCTATTTGGATAAGTTACACATGGTTTGATTTGCAGACCTAGTCTTTCTTTTCCCTTCAGTCCTTCAACCTCCTTCTTTTTCATGGTTAACTAAAAGTGGTGAGATCCTAAGATTTAGATTTGGGTGAACAAGCATCTTGCCATCTTTGAGCCTAAATGGTGTGGAATCCATTTTTTAACAGTGCTTGTGCAAATTCAGTGTGTGGTGAAAGAGTTATTAATAGCTAAAGCCAAATGCCAAAAGACTTTCTGTTACATAACATCTAAGTTATAAAAATTGCATCTTAGAAACAGTAAATACATTAACCTACAGAATGTTTGAGGTAGGAAAGTCCTTAGATATCATCTAGTGTATTGTTCTTTACTCCTTAAGGCCTCCTTAAGAACTATTTGAAAATCTCATGAAGTCTATACCAGCAATTTTTTTTCATACAGTATCAGGGCATTCCTTCCCTTCAAAACTGTATGCACAGATCCATAAACACACCTCCTGATCTTCTGCAGTCCCACATTTTCACAAATCTTAAATCTATTCCAGATTCATTCATTCACAAATACCTGTGTGCCCACTATTTTGCTAGTCTTATGGAATATCAGGATAAATAACTTCTACTTTCTTTCTTCAGTAATAGGAAGGTTTAAGTCAATGATTAAGATGATAAAGACAGTTAGGCAATATGGGGTTTTCTAACTCCAAATACAATCTTTAAGGTAAACAAGGCTGAGAATCAGGAGAGTTCCAGCAGATAGTTTTAATCAGATAAAATAAAACTTTGGGTAAATATCAGCAACAAAAAATAGGCCTGGACATGGGGAGAGTTGTTCTGTGGGGGAAGGAGAAATCAAGAACATAGTCTCCAACCAGAGAGATAAAGGTACGTACCCTAAAACCAATGCGGTGATGGTTTATTACTTAGTAAAGTTGCTAAAAATCATTGAATTGTACACTTGAATTGAATAAATTTTATAATATGTGAAATACAACTCAGTAAAAGTATTAAATAGGTTTTCTGAGCTACGATATGTAAAGAATTTGGAGTTGCCACTCACATCTCACAGTAAAAAGAAACAAACACTAAATAAGGTAAAAAGCGATGACTTTTTCTCTGATCCATCGAAGAACTGAACTTACAGAGCAGATTGCCACCCCCAAATCTGAAGAGTTGATGAACACAGAGAATCACAGCAGAGATCAGTTTACCTGAACAGAAGCCACTAGGGCCATAAATACAAGAGTAGAAACACGTAACAATTTTGAAAATTTCTGGGTACTGGGTGTGGATTACTAGCCGCGTTAAAAACTCCTGGGGGCCCGGTATTAGAGAGAACTACACACTTTCATAGATTTTATCTGCAGGAATCTCACCAGATTTTCACCTTGAGAATGAGAGAAAAATTTCCTCCCTGTTTAGAGCTGGGGGAGCAGGGAAGGTAACCATTTTGAAAGCTACCCAGAGCTCTCCCACAATAAAAGCCTGCCTTTCAAGGGAAAAGTATCACCAGAGTCTTATCTGATCTAAAGGAGGGGTATTTTGCCTGATCTAGCCCCCTCTTGCCTTTCTATCACTGATAAGAGGAGGAGAAAAAAGCTAAGAAGCACTAGAAGCCCAGAGATTTAGGCCCACTAAAAAAAAGGAGATTTTATTGTGAGATTATAGAAAGCATCTTCTCTCCTCTATAATACATTCTATCACATCAACAGAACTCCAGTATAATATCAGTGGATTACAACGGAGACAAGTACAGAACACAGACTCAATTTAAGAAGTTCTTAATTAAGCACAAAGACAAAGGGGAGTTAAAAAAACCCATGAAAACCAGAGGAAGCTGAAGCCTCTGGCACCTACAACCACAGCAAATATTAAACACAGCCTACCTCTGAGAACGGTTATCATAAAACCTCACACCAAAAACCTAATTACCTCTGTTCCTATTACCCAATATATCATGTCTGGCTTTCACCAAAAAATTGCCGGTCATACTAAAAGACAAGGAAAAACACATTCTGGAGACAAAGCAAGCAACAAAGCCAGACTCAGATATGGCACAGGCTTTGGAATTACTGGATAGAGGACGTAAAGTAACTATGATTAATATAATGTAAGCAGAGAGATGGAAACATTAAGAATGAAAAGTAAATGCTAGAGAACAAAAACTGTGGAAGAAATAAAGAGTGACCTTGATGAGCTCTTTGGGAGACTGGATACTAACAGGGAGAGATCAGTGATCTTGAATGTCAGTGGAGATTTCCTAAACTGAAATGCAGAGAGAAAAAAAGAATGAAAAAAATTATGAAGTAGATTATCCAATAACAGTGGGACAATTACAAAAAGGGTAAAATACATATAACGAGAATATGGGGAGGAAAGGAAAAAGAGAAAGGAACAGAGGAAATGTTTGAGGTGATAATGGATATAAATTTTTCAAAATTTATGATAGATAACAAGGCACAGGACCAGAAATTTCCTAGAATATCTAATAAGATAAATATAAAAAATGACTACATCTAGATATACCATATTTAAGCCTCAGAAAACCAAAAACAAAGACAATATTGAAAGAAGCCAGTGCAAAGCACATTTACCTAAGGGGAACCAGGATAAGAATGACATCAGACTTCTAGCCAGGGACCATTCAAATAAGATGAGAGTGAGTGAAATATTTAAAGTGTTTAAAACAAATCTACCAATATAAAAAGTTGGTATCCAGTGAAATCATCATTCAAAATGAAGGAGGAGAAATACTTTCTCAGACAAACAAAAAATGCAAGATTTATTAAAAGTTCTTCAGAGAGGTGAAATAATATAGGTTGGAAACTCAGACCTACCTAAAGAAATGAAGAACATGAGAGAAAGAATAAAGGAAGGTAAAGTAATATATTTTATGTTTTTAATTCTTTTTTTAAATTGAGGTATAATTGAGATATGACTTTTAATTCTTAATTGATCTAATAGTTTACTGTTTATTCAAAGCAATGACAGCAACAATGTTTTGGGTGATTATAACATACAGAAAAGTGAAATGAATGACAGCAATGTTATAAGAGATGGGGAAAAAGAATTGGGAATACTCTGTTATAAGGTACCTGTACTACCTTGAAATGAGAATTGTGTTACTTGAAAGTAGAATTAGATTATTTTAAATGTATATTGCAAACTCTAGGGCAACCTCTACAAATTTTAAAGATGTGTAATTGATATGCTAAAAGAGGAGAGAAAATAAAATAATATAAAATGTCCAATTGAAACTGTAGAGGGCAGAAAATAGGAGATGTAAAAAAACAAAGAAGAGTGAAAAGAATACAAAAGTTACAAACATGATAGATATTAATCCAAGTTAAAGTGACAATGGTATAAGCACACCAATTAAAAGACCAATATTGTTAAATATAGATCTAAAAAATGGCAACTATATGTTGTCTACTAGAATACCACTTTAGATATAATTAAAGATAGATTAAAAGTAAAGGAATAGAGAGTTCAGTTAACACTAATGAAATAAAAGCTGTAATAGTTGATTTCAAACAAAGCAGACTTTAGAACAAGAAAAATTATCAGGTAAAGAAGGGTGTTACATAATGATGAAGGGGCCAAATCTATAAGAAGGTATCACAATCCTTAATGTAAATGCAACTACCAACACATGTCAAAATACATGAGGCAAAAACTATTAAAATTAATTGCAAGGAGAAAAAGGTAATTGAAGTTGAATACTTCAACACCCTCTCAGTAACTGACAGATCCTACAGGCAGAAAAGCAGTAAGAACACGGTTGAAGTAAACAGCATCATCAGTCAACTGGACCAAATTAACATTTATGGAAGACCTCATACAACAACAGACTACACATTCTTCTCAAACTCACATAGAACATTCATCAAGATAAACTACATTCTGAACCATAAAACACATCTTAACAAATTAAAAAAAATAGAAATCATACAATGTATGCTCTCAGACCACAATGGAATTAAACTAGAAATTAATAACAGAAATACAAATGGAAAGTCCCAAATAATTGGAGATTAAACAACACAGTTCTAAATAACAAGTGGATGAAAGAACTTGCAAAAAAATTAAAAATTATTTAAAACTAAGTATCAAAATTTGTGAGGATACAACAAAAGCAGTGTGTATAGGGAAATTTACGGCACTGAGTGAAGACATTAAAAAAATGAAAGCTCTAAAATGTATAATCTAAGTTTCCACTTTAGGAAATTAGAGTAAGAAGAACAGTTTATGTGAAAGCGAGCAGAAGAAAAAAAAATCAGAAAAAAATCAATCAAGTTGAAAATCAGAAATCAAAGAAACCAAAAGCTGCTTCTTTGAAAGATCAACAAAATGGATAAACCTTAACAATCTAACCAAATAAAAAGAGAGAAGACACAAATAAGCATGTAAAGAGATACTCAACATCATTACCTTTCAGGGAATTGCAAATTGAAACAATAATGTGTTAAAACTTCTAATTTCAAAAGAGGATGCTGGTAAGGATACTGAGCAACAAAACCCACATTCATTGCTGGAGGAAATGCAAAGTTTTACAGCTCTTAGAAGACAGTTTGCTTAGAAAGCTAAATATAGACTTACTGATACATGATCTGACAATTGCACTCATAGGCATTTACCTAAGGGAACTGAAAACTTAAGTGCACACAAAACACTTCAAGTAAGTATAGCAGCATTGTTCATAATTGCCCCAAACCAGAAGCAGCTAAGGTATCCTTCAGTAAGTGAATAGATAAATGTATACTGTGGCATATCCATACAATGGAATATTACTTAGTGATAAAAATAAATGAAATACAAGCCAGCCAGAGAAAGACAAATACCATATAATTTCACTCATATGTGGAATCTAACAAGCAAAAGAGAGACAGACTCATAGATAGCATTAAGCTGACAGCTCTGGGTAGGGAGGGTTTGGGAGGTGTAGGGATAGTGGGAAAAAAGAGCTATTAAGCCACAAAAAGACATAGTGCAACTTTAAATGCATATTAGTAAGTGAAAAAAGCCATTCTGAAAAGGCTGTATCTATATAGCACCATCCATATGACACTCTGGAAAAGTCAAAACTATAGAGATAGTAAAAAGATCAGTGATTTCCAGGGATTTGGGGGAGGGCAGAGGGATGAATGGGGGAAGCACAGAATTTTCAGGGTGGTGAAACTATTCTGTATGATGCTGTAAAGGTAGATATAGGATATTATGTATTTTTCAAAATCTACACAACTGTTCAATACAGAGTGAACTTGTATGTAAACTATAGACTTTAGCAAATAATAATGTATCAATATTGGCACAGTAATTTTAAGAGATGTGCCACACTAAAACAAAGTAAGGTGTTACAATAGGGGAAACTGTATGTGGGGAAGTTGGGATGTTTTGTACTATCAGCTCAATTTTTATGTAAATTTAAAACTGTCCAAAAAAAATAAAATTCATTAGTTAAAATCTTCCTTCCACTTGACAATTCTGATTTGTGCTTCCCCATTGGAGGTGGGATATTAAACCCCTTCAAAACAATAAATGGCACAACATACAGGTCCAAATTAATCTTGTTCTTTTGGAGAAATTATCTCAAGGTACAGCAACTTTATCCCAAAGATTGTTTTATAATCTGTAGAATAAAGATATCTCTTGGAATGTGGTCTTCAGAGTTCATTTACAAGTTGTACACAGACTTTTGTTGTACTGCTTCATTATCCTCTCAGCCACTTCTCATTTCAGCTGCAGCTACAGCAGACAGCTCCTGGTGAACCCTGAGGCACACGGACAGCATCCCACTTGAAGCTCTTATGCCTTTTCCAAAGCTGCAGGAGTCTACCGAGCCACTAGAAGAGATTATCCAGAAATACAAAGAACTGAACAACTTTGATGCGTGGGTCACTGGCCAGCAGTGATCACGGAACGCTGCAGATGGCTCGTCAAAATGTGAGAAAAAACATACAGAGACAACCAGGTCCTGTGGGGGAATAGGAACAGCAGGGCCACTCCTCACGTGGGGAGCATCTTGGCCACCCTCTCTCCTGGAGGGCACTGCTTGGCCACCCTCCCTGGTGGGGGAGAGCACGCCGTTCCCCTCTGGAGAGGCTTTTTATTGGCTTTGTTTGCATAAGAATTCAGGTAAAAGCTCATTACTCATTGCTAGGAAGTAAGGATCAAACAATAGAAAACAAGGAAGTCTGAGGGTCTATTTTGAGTCAGGGTCAAAGAGCTGTAAGACTTTTAAGGAACAAACTAACTTCCTCCTTGGACCCTTCTCATTCAACTGAGAGCATTCTAAACAAAGAAGGTTTCACAGGAATTTACATGTTCTTTCTTAGGCCTGATCACCCAGGGAATCCACCCTTTTCAGCACAGAGCTGCACCACCCTGTCATTGTTTCAGGCTTAGGTGGAGCAAGGGAAGTAAGGCAACCAAGAGATAAGGGGATTTTCTCCCAGACAATGAGGACTCAGGCTATGTCAAAGCCGAGGAGCTAGGGTCCATCACCCCCTTTTGTTGCAGCCCCCCAAGTCCTTCTTTTGGAGGGCCTCCCACGTGAGTGTGCCTGTCTTAGGTCGTTCCCCCCGTGGGGAATCTTACCTGTCTTTGGCTAATCGACCAAGCTTTGGGGTTCAGTTATGAATGAAGCAGCAGAAGCAGTGTTTCTGCCAGGGAGATAAGCTTTAGTCTCCTTGCTGGCTTACGGTCCAAGGCCATTCCCTCAGCCTTAGCCTAGGTGGGGGTTACAGCTTCTGATACCAGGCAGGACAGTTCCCAACACAACTAGGGGTGGCTGCCTTCACCAATGGAGACACAGGAGCCAGTGGATAAATGTTCCAGCCTTCTGTACTTTGGCAGGAAAATTCTGGGGAGTATTCAGTACATGACTCACAGTCTCAGTAAAATTGAGATCCCAATGTACCTAATAATGACCTTGAGAAAGCATTCTTGTGTTGACTTTTTCTCTTCCCTACTTCACTCTCACCACTCCCTCATTCGTGATTTATTTTTTCTTTACTCTAATGATGCAGACACCAACCTGCAGTGTCTGCGGCATTATGAATGAGACATGAGACAAATTCACATGGACTACTGAGTCCTGTGGAGGAAAAGGGATGACACAGCTATCCTCTTAAGGGGAGGGTGTCTTGGAGTGGCCTGGCAACTCTCTCAAGAGGAAAGTGCCCCTATCCTTGCCTTCACCAGTTTTTATTGGAATCAATTTGCACAGGAATATAGGTACAGCTTATTAATCATTGTCAGGTAGTAAGGCTCAAACGATAGATAGCATTCAAAGAACTATTAGGGCCTATCACCTAAAAGGCTACAAAAGTTAAGGGAACAAACTCATTTCCTGCCCAGGGCCTTTATCATTTAATTAAGAGCATTCTTAGCAAAGCAGGTTTCACAGGAGTTTATGTATTCTTTCTTAGGCCTGATTACCCGGGGAGCCTATCCTATCTAGCACAGGGCTGCACTGCCCTCTGTCATTGTTTCAGGCTTGAGTCAGGCAGAGGAGGCAAGATAGCCAGGAAATTAGGAGACTTCTCGCAGGCAAAATGAGGAATCAGACTTTGTCAAAGCTGAGGGGCAAGGGTCCATCACCCCCTTTCTCCATAGCCCCCCAAGTCCTTCCCTGGGGCCTCCATGTGACCTTGCCTGTCTTAAGTCATTCCCCCCTTGGGGAATCTTATCTGTCATTGGCTAATTGATCAAGCATTGGGGGCCAGTTATGGAAAAAGGAGCAGAAGCAGTGCTTCTGCCAGGGAGATAAGCTTTGTCTCCTTAGTGGCTTACGACCCGAAGGTTGCTCACTTAGCCTTAGCCTTGGGGGGTTACAGCTTCTGAAACCAGGCAGGGAGGTTCCCAACACTCTAGGACATTTTTTTTTCTTTGCTTTTAGAGAGAGAGGAAGGGAGATAGAGAAACATTGATGAGAGAGAGAAACATCTATTGGTTGCTTTCTGCACAAACCTACACTGAGGATCATATGGGTCCTGACCGGGGGTCACATGAGCCCATGCCTGCATTGAGGATCAAAACCTCACCCCAGGTATGCACCCTGACCAGTTGAAACCTGAACCCTTCGCTTATGGGATGTTGCTCCAACCAACCGAGCCACACTGGCCAGGGTTCATTCATGATTCTTGAGATTATCTCTTAAAAAAACTATTTGCTTAAAAATATTTTACTGTTGTTCAATTACAGTTGCCCCCTTTTTCCCACATTACTCTCCCCTGCCCTACCTACCTCTAACCTCCCACATTCAACCCTCCCCCCAGTAGTCTTTGTCCATGGGTCCTTTATACATGTTCCTTGACTTGACCCTTCCCCTTCTTTCCTTCATTATTTTTAGATGCAATAAAACTAAAATAAAAATTATGTGAATAATGATCTCAAGAAACAGAACAACCATGATGATATGTTTTAAAGTGTCTTAGTAAAACAAAACTGCAAACTGGTTAGAGAAAAGATCTACTAAGAACACTGTTAAGCAATGCTTTAACTGGCATTTAAGAACAAAGAACTAAACATCTGGAATGAGGTAATGACTTACCAAATACCAACAATGGCAAAGTTTTCCCCTTCCTCTCATAGTATTATCAGCAGCTTAATAACTGTATCAGAACCTGTTCAACGTCCTTCATACCCCTCTCTTCCCATGGCTGCATTGAAGACATATGGAGAACATTTATCAGATCTTGAGATTTGACCAGTCATCAAGGTGGATCATGGTGTCTGAGGAATTAAAGAGTAAAGTGTGAAATGGGTATGGTATGAGCAGCTTCATTCTGGGGAGTGGCATTCCAAACAATGTTATGGAGTATCTCCACAGGCATGGCCACAAAAAAAAATTTAGAGAAGTGAAATAAAAGCAAGCAGGTTTGCAGGCAGCCAAATTGCATCTAGCAGGTGTGAAAATGGATCTTTACTTGTGCTTTCAAAAATATTTTCCAGAAATCCATCAACACTCCTCCTTCCAAAAGATCAGCCTAATTCTCTTCCTTTTGAGTATGGACAGGATATAGCAGCTCACTTCTAACTGATAGTATATTATGATGTTTCACTCTGTGACTTCGGAGACAAGGCTATAAATAGCATGGTGGCCTCCTCCTTTCTCTCTTTCTCAAATCAAAATACAAGATTCTTTATCTGAGGGAGGGTAGTAGCTTCCATGTCATGAAAGCACTCAAGCAGCACTAGAGGCCCATGTGACAATGAACTGAGTCCTTATGCTAATAGCCATGTGAGTGAGCCATTTTGGAAGTAGATTCTCCAGGCCCAGTCAGACGTTCAGAGGACAAGAGTTCTGGTTAACATCTTGATATTCAGCTTCATAAGCAACTTGGAGCTGAACCACCAGCTAATCTATTTGTGAACCTGATATTCTTGCCTAAGAAGATTAAGTTCAAACTTCTATAAAGGCACCCCAGAACCTTTATAATCTGATTTTTATTCCCTCACTTGGTTTCCTTCCTCATACAGGCTTTCTAATCATACACATCTGCTTTCTGTTCTCACACCATACTATTTTTGCTAACACTGAGCACATGCTCTGTTCTGTTTATCAATATCTCCTCATCTTGCTTCAATTGTCCACTTCATAAACTCGTGCTTATTATTTACACCTCAGCTCAAGTGTTGTCCTCTCTGTGAATATTTTTTTTCTGATCTTAAGATTTAGGGGATATTTCCTCATGCCTTTAGGGATGCTTGTACACACCTCTTTCACTATAGTCATCATAAGGCAAATATTCATACCTTTGCCTTTCTGCCCATCAATACGGGGACTGATCTTATCTTTTCTTTCTTTCTTTCTTTCTTTTTTATAATCCAAGCATCTATTATAGAATAAAGTAAATGGAGGTGTGCCATTTTTAAATTCAGTAACTGAATTAACAAATATAGTGTTATTGAACACTTGCTGTTCAAATAACAAATATAAGAAATCTGGAAGTCTAACTCAATTGCTTTTCCATGAATTTAGATTCAACAAACAAGCAGGAGCACATTCTATGTGACATGCATAATTCTTGTATTTCTCTCTATACTATCATATTAAATTTTGATAATAATCCATGGGAAAGCATAGGTTTTATTATCCCCACTTGTCTTATGGTTTAGGTGGAGCCAAGATTCAAACCCAGATCTCCAATCTCCAATCTGAGGACTCTCCCTCCACATTTTCACAGCATTATTTCAGTAATAACAACCCTATCAGGGAAAATTCTTTAGAAACTTAGAAGCATGAATTGGGGCCATGTCCTACTACATTCTAGAATATTTTTCAGCATTTATTTTATGAACATTTCAATAAACACTTTATGTGAAGTAGTACTTAATAAACACTCATGTTCTGACTAGTTTTCTCTTTCTGTTGTGGGATCTTGAGCTACAAAGGCAAGAGGCATGAAAGAAAATAAGCAAAGCACTTCATGACAACCATACTGGTGAGCCAGTAACTCAAAGAAAGGTAATTATTAGAATCATCAGAAAGTGTTCTCAGTCCTAATGAAAGCTTTTCCTGGGGGAAGCTCTTGGTAGTAGTTATTCACTCAAATTATTTCTCAGGAGCCCATGGCAGACTGATGAGACCAATTTTCAATTAAACTGCAGTGCTTTCCAAGTAGTAGAAGATTGAAAGACATATTTTAAACAGAGAAGTTTCCTATCTAATAAATAGCTACCTGCCAAGGTATGAAAGTTAATAGTAGTGTGGCACTGTACATCAAAAAGTAAATTGCAGTGTACAAAGTTAACAAATTCTCAGTGTGAATGCTGTCAGCTTACTCTTTCTTAGAAGCATCAAACAGCATTGGATCATAAAAAAAAAACACTACCTCAGCTGTGGATTCCATGTTAGATTGTGGATACATCTAACATAAGGCTAGCCACTTTAGCAAGAATTATGAGTGAGGTCTATGTTTTGGTTTCCTTTACATTTATGTGTACTAGCATGTTACTGGGTAGACATTAATGTGAAATTTAACAAGAAAGTCATAGCCAAGGCCTCTGTGAATATAACTGATATCCTTCACATATATTTCCATAGCTTATGTTCTGCGTGTACCTTTAATGGAACCTCATATATTATAATAAGGTATTGATATGATGATTTCAAAAGGCTAAGTTTTCCTTAAGGTCAGAGACTGAACTTTAATTTTCTACTTTCTTAATGTTTGAATGAGTGAATGAAATAAAGGAATATGTATCATCACATGTTGGGTCATTCATGATAAACATTTGGTTTTCCCTGCCTGGCATCCTTTTTCTCTTCTCCTGGTAATGTCGTCACATTTATTATTCTATAGGAAACCACCCCTTCTCTACTCTCAATTCACATACTTTTGGGCAATGGATGGGGTGGAAAGATGACCTCAACTCCATCTTCAAAACCTGAAATAATTGTATATTCCTTTTTTGGCCCAGTGATTCATGGATAGGCATATAAACAAAGTTGGTTCAGTTAGAGTGAATCTTGGAACTTTTGCTGAACTCACTGGGAAAGTGACACCTATTTCAGCTCTGTCATGGACTTCCCATTTAGATGAGCCAATAAGTTCCCAATTATTGACCAGCTTGAGTTGAGTTTGGATCTTTGACTTCTGTTCTATTTCCTCCAAAATTTTGTAAATCTTTCAGATTAGATTCCAGTGGAGTGCTGTGATGCTAGGATAGTCAGGGGTGAGGGTGGCTAATTACCCTCAGCCATATTTTCCCCAGAAATTTCGTGTTTGCCAAATAGATTGTAACAAACAAATGAATAAGTAGGTAGATAGATAATCTTCAAAAAGTCCTGAAACATGTACCCTAAAAAACTGACCATTTAGCCACATGTTCTTGAAGCTATCTCATGGAGCTATCTCTTGAAGCTATCTCTCCACATGGAGGTCTGAGAGATGAGGTCATCTTCTTACACTCAACATGGCACTGAAATACTAAGTGAGCCTCTTGAAATACTTTGGAACATTGCATTACATGTGGTCCATCATTTCCTAGGTCAACAAGCCAAGTTACATATTCTACTGGCAAGAGCATGAAAGGCTAACATTTCCTAGAGCTTATCTCAACTCCATCCTAGACTATAACTCTGAGTAATTAGTCATTTTTGATGGTGAGTTTTCTCATCTATATAGGGGGAAGAATTATTTGTAATAGGTATAACAAGGGACAGAGGGCTTAATAAGTTAGTCCTTTTGTTATTAAAACTCCAGTGGTGATTTCACTTTTATTATTTTACTAAGGAGTGTGAACAAAGAACATAAATACTGAAGAACCTTAGTGAAAAGCCTCAGGGATTTGCCTCAAAATTAACTAGATATTCTAGGATACAATTACAGCTAGTGGTGGTGTTTCAGCATTTAAAGGGAATGGCTGAAGGGAATATAATAAAGTGCTGAAAGAAGGAAATGCAGGCTAGAAGGAAATGCGACAAAGGATTTTGGATCAAGCTTGTCCAGAGAAGTAACAGAAGAAGCACAAGTAAAAGCTGAAAGATCTCCAAATTGGTCAATATCAGATTTAGAAAACACATGATTTTAGGACATACAGCCACAAAGACCATTGTCTTTATTGGAATACACTCAAAATAGGGTTTGAATACCATACTTCCAGTAATAGCCAAACTATGGAAATTGGGAAAGACATGAAACCTTGATTTCTATAAAGTGCAAATAAAAATAAAATTTTTATCTATAGTTCCTTAGTTGTTAAATGCTATGATGATTATCATTATAGTTAATAGTAACTTTAGTATTTAACACAGGCCAAGCACCATGCTAAGGGCCAGCATATGATCTCATTCAGTTCTCAAATCACCCCCAGTGAAGTAGACTACTGTTATTTGCATTTTACAGGAAAGAGAAATGAGGGGGAAGGTGCATGGGGAGTTAATGCACCTTGTATAAGCCTCATAGAGAGTAAGTGACAAAAGCAGCTTTTCACTGAGGCAATCTATTACAGAATTTTGTAAGGATTTTAAGAGTGTCTCTGCACTGCTTTTCTCCAAGAGTGGACAGTAACTACTTAATGAATCAGAGTTGAAACTGAATGACACACAAACTCAAATTGGGGAAGATGACTGAAGATTACCCAAATGGGAATAAATGTATTTCCTGGCTTAATGTTCATAAATGTAGTGTTGATTCCAGATCTAGGTGCCTTGCTCTAGATCCAATGCAAGATCCATTTTTCCACCTTTATCTGGGTTAACTTTTCTGCCTGACTCTCTAGTATGGTAGCTCTCTCATCACCTGCTTCCTTAGTTTGAGGCAGAATTTGGAGTGAATGTGTACAGTAATACTTATTTAACATTTCCTCAGTTTCTTAAATTATGATGCCTACAAAAGGCACCATTTTCAGTCACCAGTTTACTGTGATTCTCTCTCCATGTGATCTCCATTTCTGTGATTCTGTTCCTGTTCTAGTTGTTTGCTTAGTTTGTTTTGTCTTTTAGGTTCAGTTGTTGATAGTGGCGAGTTTGTTGTTATTTTAATGTTCGTAGTTTTGACCTTCTTTTTCTTAGATAAGTCCCTCTAACATTTCATATAATAAGGGCTTAGTGATGATGAACTCCTTTAACTTGACCTTATCTGGGAAGCACTTTATCTGCCCTTCCATTCTAAATGAGAGCTTTGTTGGATAGAGTAACTTTGGATGTAGGTCCTTTCCTTTCATGACTTCAAATACTTCTTTCCAGCCCCTTTTTGCCTGTAAAGTTTCTTTTGAGAAATCAGCTGATAGTCTTATGGGAACTATCTTTTCTCCTTAACTTTAATCTTGGGTAATGCAATTATGATGTAACTTGGTGTGTGCTTCCTTGGGTCCAATTTCTTTGGGACTCTCCAGGCTTCCTAGACTTCCTGGAAGTCTATTTCCTTTGCCAGGTTGGGGAAGTACTCTTTCATTATGTTTTCAAATAGGTTTTCCAATCCTTGCTCTTCCTCTTCTCCTTCTGATACCCCTATGATTTGGATATTGGAACATTTAAAGTTGTCCCAGAGGTTTCTAAGCCTCTCCTCATATTTATGAATTCTTGTTTCTTCATTCTGTTCCTGTTGAATGTTTATTCATTTCTTTTGGTCCAGACTGTTGATTTGAGTCCCAGTTTCCTTCCCTTCACTGTTGGTTTTCTGTATATTTTTCTTTACTCCACTTTGCATAGTCTTCACTCTTTCCTCTATTTTGTGACACTCAACCATTCCTGTGAGCATCCTGATTATCAGTGTCTTGAACTCTGCATCTGATAGGTTGGCTATCTCTTCACTTCTTAGTTATTTTTCTGGAGTTTTAATCTGTTCTTTCACTTGGGCCATATTTCTTTGTCTTGGAGCACCAGTCAGTCTGAATGAATATTTCTTCTTTAACTCTTCGGTTGTTGGATTTTCATACAGTTCAATTTTCTGAGGGTTCTGGTTGTTTGTTTTTTTTTTAATTTGTTATTGTCCTTCTTCTGGTTCTTTGAGGAGGCAAGGTGTATCTATGTATCCACCTTGGCTGGAAGTCTTATTATGATATTATTGACTCTGCTCCCTAAGCTGTACATTGCATCCCCATGACTTATTTTATTACTGGTAGTTTGTACTTCTTAATCTCCTTCCCCTTTCCTGCTCTTCTCTCAACCCCATACCCCTTTCATTTCTGATAAGGGATTAATATCTAAAATACCTAATGAACTCACACAGCTCAACATCAAAAAACAAATAATCCAATTAAAAACTTGGCAGAGGACCTGAGTAGAAATTTCTCCAAAGAAGACATACAGACACATGAAAATATGTTCAAAATCACTAATCATCAGGAAAATGTAAATCAAAACTACAACAAGATATCACCCGACACCTATTGGAATGGCTATTATTAAAAAGACTACAAATATCAAATGTTGGCAAGGATATGGAGAAAAGGAAACTATTGTACACTGTTGGGATACTATACTAGTGCAGCTACTATGGAAATCAGTATGGAGATTCCTCAAAAAGTTAAAAATAGAATTACTATATGACTCAGAAATTCCACTTCTGGGTACTTACCTGAAGAAAATGAAAACAATTTGAAAATATGTATACACCCCTATGTTCATAACAGTACTGCTTATAATAGCCAATATATGAAAGCAACGTAGATAGATGAGTGAATAAAGATCTGGGTTCATATATACAATGGAATATTACTCAGCCATAAAAATAAATGAAATCTTGCCATTTGAGACAACATGAATGCACCTAGAGGGTATTATGCTAAGTGAGATAAGTCAGTCAGAGAAAGACAAATATCATATGATTTTACTTTCATATGGAATCTAAAGGACAGAAGTCTTCTGGGTTATTACAACAACAGTGGAGCTGTGAGTGGTGGTAGCAACAGTGGCTCCAATGTCAGTTTCAGGTGCTCCAGTAGCCTTGGTGGTGAAGTTCTTGAGGGCACTGCAGACCACCATTTCCTCTTCAGTCAGCCTAGGCGGGTATAGTAACTTCTTGTAGTTGCTAATATCTCCCTCATTCTACTTCTTTAGACCTCTTATATTTCCACTGATTAAAAAATCTAGCATGGTTTGTTTTTCCCTGTGGACTTATACAAAGAAGACTTGCAACTTATATGGACTCAGGAAGACTTAAGGGAATGTTCCTTTTTAAAATCAGATAAGGATGTCATAGAAAAAGGACCGTGTAAGATAAAGAAGTGCTGCATAGAGATGAAAAGTAATATGGTAATATTTTAGACCACATGGAATCCCAGCAGAAAAGCAAGATAAAGCACCAACTCATTACTCTGAAAATTTATAAATAAAGGTAGAGGGGTTAGCATTTTTCTTCCTTTCCTATATGAACTGTATTTCAGATTACTCAAATACTTACTAAATAAAAATTCTTCTTTAATAAAAGAATCATAGCTAATACTTGCAGGATAAATGATAGAATTAGAAAATCACCATTTTGCAATACCTAATGAAATAATTGATATAGGTAACAGTCAACAGTGGTTGTTAAAACCATTAGGTGAATGGTTAATGGAAAATCATAATGTCTGAATCTTAATTGATACCACTTGAGCCCTGTAATTAATCTTAATGTCACCAAAAGTAGAGCAAATGAATATAATGTGCCACACAATATAAAGCAATAGAGATTACACAACATCACCTATAAAATATCCCTGAAAAAGTATTTGAACTAATTAAGCCTGAAGATATAAGTATTAATTTTAAGAAAGAAAGGGATACAAAAGAATATGCTAATTTACACTGCAAAGATAACAAGTTGAATCCAGAATGTAGGAAATTCTACGTTGTTTTTACAAAAGTAAATGAAATTTTTAAGAGGACAGAGTGCACTGATGCACATTGCAGGAGACTCGAGCAGTAAGCTGGTTGCAGTGTGTGTTTTCTAGTGAGAGCAAAACGACAGCTCTGGGGGCAGTTGGGGAAAACTCAACATAGACAAGGTGTTAGATGATTTGAAGAAATTATTGTTAATTTGTTGAGTATGTTAATGTTATTTGTGTGTGTTTAAAAAATCCCTTTCTGTTAAAGGCATAGAGTGTTTATGGGTGAAATGATATAATAATGATATATAATGGGCTATATAAAATATACTTATTTTATAATTATTTTAGCACTCACCCTTATATGCTTCATTAGTTATAAATTGATATAAAATCTAAATTGTTACTAGTACTTTCCATTTAAAAATAGGAAAAAAGTGTCAAGGTGGGTAGAGGTGAAACAAGAATAGCAGAGTGGTTATAACTGTAGCTATGAGATGTGGACATGGGAGCTCATTATTCTATTTCTTTTTTTTAAATTGTTGTTCAAGTACAGTTGTCTCCATTTTCCCCCCACCACTGCTCCTGCCCCACCCATTCCCACCTCCTACCCTCAATCCTGCCTCCCTTTGGCTTTGTCCATGTGTCCTTTATACATGTTCCCTGATGGGCCTTCCCCTATTTCCCCCTATTATGCCTCTCTCCTTCCCATCTGGTTACTGTCAGTTTGTTCTTTATTTCAATGTCTCTGGTTATATTTTGCTTGCTTGTTTGTTTTGTTGATTAGGTTCCACTTACAGGTGAGAGCATTATGGTATTTCTAAAAAGAAAACTGTAATAAACAGTTACAATATTTTACAGAATAATTTTAAAACCAAGAGGCTCATGTTTATTTATTTGTTTTAAATTTTTCATTAACAGCAAACTTCCAAATTTTACAAAATATTTAAAACCATAGCAAATATTGGGATGTCTTATCCTAATTAGTTTGAGTTTCAAGTGCACGCTGAGAAACCCTGCACTACTTCAAATACACATCATGGTAGACAATTCATAAAGAAAACATTTAAAAGGCCTAACTGTTTTAAAACAAGTACACACCTTAATGGGCCAGAAATGGAACATAGCATAAAGAGTATGTGAGAGTCGCTGAAGCAGTAGGCTTTCTGGAGTTTGGGCTGTTTACACCATGGATACAAAGACAAATATTTGTTTACCAGCCTGTCACTTTTATAAGACAATTAGCTGCTTGAAGACAGGCATCATATGTCTTCATTTTAATAAGCCTAGAAAAGTACTTGGAACATATCAGGCTATAATTGAGTAAATAATGGGCAAGAAAAAGTTCGAGGAAAAAGAGGACAGGTAAGATTAGAAATATGCTTGATCAAAAGAAAAATGTAAGCTTAAATTTGTACAAGCACTAAATGAACATGTGTTATTACTCTTCTGTTATAGAAAACCAATGGAAAAAATCCTCTCTGTGGGGCTCAAGAGCCCCTACATAATGATTCATTTTTTCTCCCATAGGGAGAAGATGGATGGATGGATTGTAGCCATGATTTACTGCTTTAAAGCCAAGTACTGCCAAGTCACATACCCCTTCCAAAAAGAAAGACTGCATGTCTGCAGTGAGGGAGGGGAATGTGAAATACCCAAAGATCTCTACTTAAATCTTCTTTGTTTAGAAGTCCTGCATGTTTATTGTTGTGGTGCACATACATAAACATATATATGTGCAAAGAAATTAGAAATGCATCCTTGTATATCATGAATAAGGTAAAAGGGATCCTTATTGAATGACACATGGACACACAATTTCTGCCCTAGTAAAGTCTGAAAGCGATAAAAATCCTCCCCACCCCCCACTCCTGGAACTGTCCTACAATTTTTGTTATAGGGACTTGTCTGGACGTTGCTGGCAAACTCCTGTGCTCACTTCTTTCATCACACAACTTATATCATTTCTAGGGTACAGGACTGCTGGAGTATCAAACAGGGCTTTGGAGGGCTGCAATCATTGTATAAAATGTCTGGCTAGCACTTACATGATACATGACACACAGTAAAGAGAATAAAATTCCTTCTAGTTCATTTTTATTGAAAGGGCTAAATTATGGTCTAGCTAGAGTGGGTGAACAACCTAGTAACGGTAGGCCCTACCAGATCACCTAATGAAATGCTAAACCTCTTAAATGTTATAGATCTGGGTGAATTTCAACCTTCACACATCACATGAGTGGTCAACTGCTGGGCAATACACAGGAAGAGTCATTATTTCCTAAGAAGTTCTCTTGTAATTTATATTGAGAGAAGAACCATGGCCTTTTTTAATCTGTTGCTAATTTTAATTAATGAAAAATATTGACACCCACACTTATGATATTTTGTATAAACAAAGTGGAAAAATCCTTGGATTGAAAGGTAAGTTCTAGTGCCAATTCTGACTGGCCAGCTCTGTGATCTTGGGAAGGGCACTTGACTCCTTGAGCCTTAATGTTTGTTTTTTTTTTACCTGTAAAATGAGGACTTTGAGACAAGGCTCAACCAGGTGGTCTATAAAGACCCTTTCAGCTCTGCCATATGAATTTAATAGCTCTAATCTATGTTCATAGGTTATTTAATCATTTTAAAAGGCAGATAGACATGTAGACAAGTTAAGTAATAATATTGAGAATTCACTATTGTGTGAGATGATATAAATGACAGAAAGAGAGAGAAGGATAGTCACTGAATGTTCTAATTTCAAAGCTACGGAAATACAGAAGCTGAAAGAATTTATTACCAGAAGATTTCCATTGCAGGAAATACTCAAGGGGCTTATTCTACCTGAAACAAAGAACAAAAGGTCACAAAACTACAAGCAAGATCACCAAAAAACTTATAGCATAAGCAGGAATAACTTGTGAGAACAAAAACATAAAAGGGGGAGGATAGAGGTCTGACTTTGCAGAGGAGGATTGAGATCAGACTCATTCAAAAGAAGGAGGACTACTGCACATGAGCAACTTTCTTTTTTATAAATGGCAACAGCACACACAAAAAAACCCTCAAAACTGAGACACATAACTTAAAAAAAGAGGAAAGAGGTATGGAATACCACCAAACAAAACCAACAAAAACAAAAAGGAAAAGAACCAATGGAAGTACAGAGCTACCAGAGAAAAAAAGATAAAATGCCTATAGGAAATCCTGATACATCAACAACTACCCTAAATATAAATGGACTGAATTCACCAATAAAAAAAGGCAGAGAGTAGCAGACTGGATCAAAAAACAAACCCAACCATATGCTGCCTTCAGGAGACAGATCCAAGTGACAAAGACAAAGATAGACTTAAAGTGAAAGGGTAGAAAATGATTCTCCAAGCAGATAATATCCATAAAAAAGCAGGTATAGCCTTATATTTGATAAAGATTTCAAGATAACAAAGGTAACAAGAGACAAAGGTGGCCATTTTATAATGATAAAGGGGATACTACATCAAGAAGATACAACACTTCTCAATACACAGGGTTTGGCACAAATAATGGCCCTTTTTATGACAAAATCTTTTATTAAAAAATCATAAGGATGTAATTCTGTAACATAACAAGATCACACTCAAGCATACCATATGACATTTTAGGTGAAATGTTAAAATTAAAACTATAAATTATTGCACCTATATTATTACCCTATCAACCACATAAGCAGGTGTTACTTGTGCCAGACCCTGTATATACACCCAATTGGGGAGGACAAAAATATATAAAGTAACACTAATAGACCTAAAGGGAGAAAGTGACAAAAACACAATCATATTTTGGGACCTAAACACTCAATTGACAGCTCTAAACAGATCATCCAAACAGAAAAGCAATAAAGAAATATTGGCCTTAAATGACACATTAGATCAAATGAGCATAATTGACATTTATAAATCTTTCCATCCCAGAGCATCAGATTGTACATATTCTCTAGGGCACATGGAACATTCTCAAGGACAAGCTATATGTTGGGTCACAAACTAGCCTCAAAAAATTCAGGAAGATTGAAATTATACCAAGCATATTCTCTGGCCACAATGCTTTGAAATTAGAAATCAACTGCCAAAAGGAAGTAAAGAACCCCACAAATATGTGGAGATGAAACCCCATACTATTAAAAAATGCCTGGACCAAAGAAGAAATAAAAAGTGAAATCATGCCCTGGCTGGTGTAGATCAGTGGATTGAGCACAGGCTATGAACCAAAGGGTTACTAGTTTGGTTCCCAGTCAGGGCACATGCCTGAGTTGTGGGCCAGGTGCGCAGTGGGGGCCATGTGAGAAGCAACCACACATTGATGTTTCTCTCCCTCTCTTTATCCCTCCTTCCCCCTCTCTCTAAAAAAATAAATAAAATCTTTTTAAAAAGTGAGATCAAAAGATGTATAGAGACAAAGGGAAGTAGGATCAAGGGCGGGAAGTGGGGATAGTTGGGGTGGAGGGGAATGTTGGGAGGAAAATGAAAACAACTGTACTTGAACATCAATAAAAAATGTGGAAAAATTATATAGAGGGAAAGTGAGAGTGACAATACAACATATTAAATCTTCTGGGATGCAACAAAAGCAGTGATAAGAGGGGAGTTTATATCATTACAGACCTATATAAATAATCAAGAGAAATCCCAAATAAACAACCTAACATTACATCTTAAAAACCAGAAAAAGAACAAAAGCAACCCAAAATTAGTAGAAGAAAGAAAATATTAAAAATTAGAACAGAATAGAATGAAATAGAGAAGAAAAGGACTATACAAAAACTAATGCAATGAAGAGTTGGTTCTTTGAAAAGATTAGTAAAATTGACAAATACTTGGCTAGACTCACTAAGAAAAAAAGAGAGAAGACTGATATAAACCAAATCATAAATGAAAGAAGAGATATTACTGTAGACATCAAAGACATGTAAAGGATCATACTAGAATATTATAAAAGGTTGTATGCCACCAAATTCAATCACCTAGAAGTAATGGATAAGTTCCTAGAAATATATAACCTTCACAGAGTGAATTACGGAGAATCGGAAAATCTAAATAGACTGATCAGCTGTGAAGAAATTAAAACAACCATCAAATCTTCCTAGAAAGTAAAAGTCCAGGACCAGATGGCTTCACTAGTGAATTCTACCAAACATTCAAAGAAGATTTGATACCTATCCTTCTCAAACTTCCAAAATTGAACAAGCGACAATACTTCCTAATACTTTTTATGAGGCCAACATAAGCCTGATATCAAAACATGGCAAGAATAACATAAAAAAAGAAATCTATGGACCAATATCTCTGATGAATACTGATGAAAAAAATCCTAAACAAAATACTAGCAAATCAAATACAACAGTGCATTAAAAAAATAATACATCACGATCAAGTGCGCTTCATACCAGGGGCACAAAAATGGTCCAAAATATGCAAATTGATCAATGTAATACACCATATTAACAAAACAAAGGATAAAATTATAATTTTACCAATAGATGCAGAAAAACATTTGATAAAATATAACATCCATTTTTATTAAAATACTCAATAAAGTAGAATGATACAGAAGGAAACATAACAAACAACATAAACCTCAATGTAACAAAGGCCATATATGAGAAACACTCAGCTAATATTATACTCAATGGTGAAAAACTGAAAGCTTTTCCTCTAAAATCAGGAACAAGACCATTCTTATTCAACATAGTTTTGGAAGTCCTAGCAAGAGTAATCAGGCAAGAGAAAGAAATAACAGGCATTTAAACTGGGAATGAAGAAGTGTCACTTTTTGTAGATGACAATTTGTATATGAAAAATCATAAGACTCCAGGAAAAAAAATTATTAGAAACAAAAAAACAAATACAGTAATGTTGCAGTATACAAAATCAATGTCAAAAATTCACTGCTTTCCTGTATGCTAAAAATGAAATTTCAGGAAAAGAAATGAGTAAAAAATTTCTTTTGAAATTGCAACCAAAAGAATAAAATACCCAGAAACTTAACAAACAATGTGAAGGACATATATACTAAAAACTACAAAGCATTATTTAAAAAAGATTGAAAAAGACACAGTGAAATGGAAACATATCCCATGTTTATGGATTGGAAGAATCAACATAGTTAAAGTGGCCATATCACCCAAAGCAATATGCTGATTTAATGGAATCCTCATTAAAATCCCAACATCATCTTTTAAGAAATAGAATAAAAAATCATCAGATATGTGTTGAACCAAAAAAGACCCCCCAAAGCCAAAGCAATTCTGAGAAAAAAGAACAAAGCTGGAGGTATCACACTACTGAACTTCAGATTATACTAGAGAGCTATGATAGTCAAAATAACATGATATTGGCAGAAAAACAGATACACAGGCCAGCGAAACAGAATCAAGAGCCCAGAAATAAAACCACATGTATATGAGCAAATAATTTTTGAAAAAAAAAGAGATAAAAACACATATTGGAGAAAAGAAATCTTCTTTAATAAATGGTGCTAAGAAAATCAGAAAGCCACATGCAAAAGAATAAAACTAGATTACAGTTTGTCCTCATGTATGCAAATTAATACAAAATGGACCAAAGACCTAAATATAAGATCTGAAACAATAAATTACATAGAAAAAAATGGGTACTAAACTTATGGACCTTTTTCTTAGAGAAGAGTTTATGAATTTGATCCCAAATGTGAGGAAAGTAATGGCAAAAATAAATGAATGGAACTGTATCAAACTAAAAAGCTTCTGCCCAGCAGAAGAAACCATAAACAAAACAAAAAGGCAACCAACCAAATGGGAGAAGATATTTACAAATAACTCTGACAAGGGGTTAATATCTAAAATGTATAAAGAACTCATACAACTCAACTCAACACAAAACAAAAACAATCCAATTAAAAAATGGGCAGAGGATCTGAACAGACACTTCTTCCAAGAAAATGTACAAATGGCAAACAGATGTATAAAAAGATGCTCAACTTCACAAGCTATTAGGGAAGTGCAAATTAAAGTTATAATGAGATATCACCTCATGCCTATTAGAATGGCTATTACCAACAAGACAAGTAATAACAAGTGTTGGAGAGGTTTTGGAGAAAAAAGAACCCTCATTCACTGTTGGTGGGAATACAAATTGGTACAGTCACTATGAAAAAACAGTATGACAGTTCCTCAAAATATTAAGAATAGAGTTACAATATAACCCAACAATCCCTCTTCTGGGTATCTACCCCCCAAACTTGAAAAATTTACTTGCCAATATACATACACCTCTATGTTCATTGCAGCATTATTCATGGTGGCCAAGACATAGAAACAACTTAAGTGTCCTTCAACAGATGATTAGGTAAAGAAGATGTGGTACATATATACTATGGAATACTACTCAGCCATAAAAAAATGTTTGAAATACTGCCATTTGTGAAAACATGGAAGGACCTTCAGAATATTATGCTAAATGAAATAAGTCAGTCAGAAAAAGCTAAGAACCAAATGATTTCATTCATACTCATATGTGGAATATAAAACTGAAACTCATAGATACAAACAACAGTATGGTGGTTACCAGAGGGAAGGGGTAGGGGAATAGTAAGGGGTAAAAGGGGCCAAATATATGGTGATGGAAGATGGTTTGACTTTGGGTGGTGGGCACATAATGCAATATATAGATCATATATCACAGAAATGTACACTTGAAACCTACATAATCTCATTAACCAATGTTACCTGAATAAATTTAATAAAAAAAGAATTTCAAAAAAGAATAAAAAGCTATGGAAGATAGAAAATTATAAGTATTAAGCATATATTAAAAACATTCACTATTCGCCCTGGCTGGCGTAGCTCAGTGGATTGAGCGCGGGCTGTGAATCAAAATGTTGCAGGTTCGATTCCCAGCTAGGGTACGTGCCTGGGTTGCAGGCCATAACCCCCAGCAACCGCACATTGATGTTTCTCTCTCTCTCTCTATCTCCCTACCTTGCCTCTCTAAAGATAAATAAATAATTAAAAACAACAACAACAACAACAAAAAATAAGTTAAAAAAAAACATTCACTATTCTAAATATAAGATACAAAGTAGCTCAATTTTAACTAAAAGTCATTTACCAGCATAAACTTTCTGAACAATAATAACCACATCACTATATATCTCTATATTTGTAATCAACTGCTACTCTTATTTTATAGAGATATGGCTGCCAACAAAAGTAATTGTAATCATGCGTGATAATGTGTGGATACTGTTGTTAATATATGGTAATAAGAAATTGCTATCAGAATTCCTAGTCTGCAGACACTGTCCTGAGATATGAATAAATGACACCCACTTATAACCTGTCGCCTCCTTTTGGCACTTCATAATTTTATCTTCAATGTCTAGTGACATGGCTGACTCTACTTTCAGCCCCTGCAAAGTTGTGCACTTGAAATGGGAGCAGCAGTGGCAAGAAGTAAGAGATAGTGATTGACATGGTAGATAATTACTTTAGGTGTCAAGACTTTGGCATCTTGTTTATGGGCAATTCTGTCTCTTTAGAAAAGCATCAGAGGATGTGTCAGTGGGAGTGTACCAATGTAACTGATGTTCCAGAGTCAGCCTTTGGTATAAATAGGGTATTTTTAAAAATTGCTATTTAAAATTTTGCTTTATTATAAATGGAGAGTCATAGAAAAAGAACATATTGTATTATAACTTACATTTTTAAAAATAATAATAGGCAGTGCGGTGTATTATTGAGGATGCTGGGCTAAAAGACAGATGAATTTTTACCTTTTTTGTGCTATTTCACTTTTAGCCCAGCTGAGTGAATTTGGTCAAACAATTTACCTTTCCCAGCTTTGTTTTCCTTATCTCTAAATTGAAGACAACATGATGGCTCTGCCTTTCACATAGGGCTATTAGGAGCTCCAGTGGGATATCAAATACCTTTTGCCTGTGGTGAAGCAATTAACTAACATGAAGAATTCTCACTCATCATTATCAAGAAAATTCTATGTTATAGTTAGTACCTGTTACTATAACCACAGAAGTGTTTAGAAAAGTCACATTTCTGAGGACTTCTGTACAAGATGGAGGCATAGGTAGATGTATTTTGCCTCCTCTCACAACCAAAACAAGGACAATAACATATTAAAACAAAACAAAACAAAACTCTAAGAAAATTGAACTGTATGGAAGTCTGACAACTAAGGAGTTGAAGAAGAAACTGTCATCCAAAACGGTAGGAGGGGTGGACATGGGCAGCTGGGTGGAGGGGATGCACAGCAAGGCAGTGGCTGATGGTCCCATATTTGCATGCAGATAAACTGGGAGGAGCAACTGGGGAGTGAGACAGACCACACAAACCAGGGTTCCAGTGTGGGGAAATAAAACCTCAAAACCTCTGACTAAAAAATCCTATGGGGGTTGTGGCATGGGAGAAACTCCCAACCTCATAGAAGAGTTTGTTGGAGAGACCTACAGGGTACTAGAATGTACACAAATCACCCACACGGGAATCAGTACCAGAAGGGCCCAATTTGCTTATGGGTAGCAGAGGAAGTGACTGACAGCCCACCAAGAGCAGAACAAGCAGTATTTCTCCCTCTCAGTTCCCTCTCCCACATAGAGCACCACAATGGCAGCAATGTGGGTTGCCCTGCCATGGTGAACACCAAAGGCTCCATCCCTTACTATATAACAGGTGTACCAAGAAAAAAAAATGGCCCAAAAGAAAGAACAGATAAAAACTCCAGAAAAAGTACAACTAAGCCACAAAGAGATAGCTAACCTATCAGATACACAGTTCAAAACACTGGTAATCAGGGTGCTCACAGAATTGGTTGAGTATGATAAAAAATAGAGGAAAGAGTGAAGGCTATGAAAGTGAATTAAAGGAAAATGCAAAGGAAACCAATAGTGAAGGGAAGGAAACTGGGACTCAAATCAACAGTCTGGACCAAAAGAAATGAATAAACATTCAACCAGAACAGAATGAAGAAACAGGAATTCAAAAATATGAGGAGAGGCTTAGAAACCTCTGGGACAACTTTAAAAGTTCCAATATCCGAATCCATAGGGGTACCAGAAGAAGAGGAAGAGCAAGAAATGGAAAACTTATTTGAAAGAATAATGAAGGAGAATTTCTCCAATCTGGCAAAAGATAGACTTCCAGCAAGTCCAGGAAGCTTGGAGAGTCCCAAAGAAATTGGACCCAAGGAAGCACTCACCAAGGTATATCATAATTACATTACCCAAGATTAAAGTTAAGGAGAAAATCTTAAAAGCAGCAAGAAAAAAGGAGAGATTTACCTACAAAGAAGTTCCCATAAGACTATCAGCTGATTTCTCAAAAGAAAACTTATAGGCAAGAAGGGGCTGGAGAGAAGTATTTCAAGTCATGAAAGGCAAGGACCTACATCCAAGATTACTCTATCCAACAAAGATCTCATTTAGAATGGAAGGGCAGATAAAGTGCTTCCCAGATAAGGTCAAGTTAAAAGAGTTCATCATCACCAAGCCCTTATTATATGAAATGTTAGAGGGACTTATCTAAGAAAAAGGTCAAAACTATGAACATTAAAATGACAACAGACTCACAACTATCAACAACTGAACCTAAAAAAACACCAAAATAAAAACAAACTAAGCAAACAACTAGAACAGGAACAGAATCACAGAAATGGAGATCACAAGGAGGGTTATCAGTGGGGAGGGGGAGGGGAGGAGGAAGAATGGGGGAAAAGGTACTGAGAATAAGAAGCATAAATGGTAGGTACAAAACAGATAGGGAGAGGTTAAGAATAGTATAAGAAGTGGAGAAGCCAAAGAACTTATATATATGACCCATGAACACAAACTAAGGGGTGGAGAATGCTGGTGGGAGTGGGGGTACAGGGTGGAGGGGAATAAAGAGGAGAAAAAAAATGGGACAACTGTTAATAGAATAATCAATAAAATATATTTTTAAAACAGTCACATTCCTTTTCCCTGGTATTTGTTCATGAAATGTGTACTCCTCTAACTTTGTCACCAATAAAAATTCTCTAGGATTCTGTATGTGATTTGAAATGGTTAATTTTCTGTGTCAACTTTACTGGGTAACTAGATGCTTGGATATTTTGTTAAACATTGTTCCTAAATATGTTTGTGAGGCTGATTCTAGAAAAGCTTAACACTTGGATTGGTAGACTGAGTAAAGCAGATCGCCCTCCTCAATGTGGGTAGGTATCAGCGAATCCACTGAGGACTGAGTAGAACAAAAGGTATAAAAAGAGGAGAATTCTTCCTCTCTGCCTGATTGAACTGGAACATCAGTCTTCTGTCTCTGGATGGGGACTTACAGCATTTCCATTCCTGGTTATATGGCCTTCTTATGCAGACTGGAATTTATACCACTAGCTCTCCGGTTTTCGGGCCTTCAGACTCAGACTATAACTTGTACTATTGGATTTGTTGGTTCTCGGAACTTCAGACGCAGACTGACACTACACCACCTGCTTTCCTGAGTCTCTAGCTTGCAGATGGGCAGATGGTGGGACTTCTCAGCTTCCGTAGCTTTGTGAGCCAGATCCTTATACTAAATATCTATTTATCTATTTATCTATCTATCTACCTCTATATATACTATTGTTTTTCTGGAGAACACTGACTAATACACAATGCCTCCATGTGTTTCAAATATTTGTTAGAGAATAGCATAGATACAGTGTAGCGCTCCTCCTAGCTACAAACATTTTGGCTGATTAAGGATCTGCTTTATTGAACTCCTGATAATAACTTTTGGCTTGAATACCAAAGAAATGTGTGTTTTAGTTCCTTGGTCCTATATGCATCCGGGATTTTATGGTTTTGAAATTGATGTGAAATCCTCATCTCACACACATTCTGCCTGCCTCATCAGAATCACATTTGTACTCTTTGAAGACTCTTCTAGATGCTGCTTCCTCAGAGCTTCTGTTCTCTCTACCCATAATGCAACAGCCAAATTAAGAAACACGAAAGCCGCCATGTATTTTCTCATTCAATATTCATGATCACCCAATGGTGCTGATATTATTTCCTTATTTTACAGATGAGGAAACTGTGGCGTATAAGGGGTAATTAACTTACTCATGGATACATAGAGAACAATGGAACTAAGAACTGAATCAAAGCTACCCAACACCAAAGTCGGCGGAGCCTCAATGACTGGTCATATCTTCTGCTCCTGTATCTCCTTCCTCAGTTGTATATGTTTTGTTCATTCAAGCAATTTATTATATGATTGGTATATGAGTTCCTCTGGTATTTTATGCAACATTTTTGAAACAGCCCAGATAAATATGATGACCATTCAGCACTTTTTTTCATTCTGAAAGAATTCTATCAAATTTGATAAGATTGATATGCTCTGTAAATCCCTACTGCCTCCTTTAATGGGATCATAACTTCCTGGGGGCTGGCTCCTAGGGACAAAGCTTTATAGTGCATAACTTTCCAGTGAAAGGTTTACTATGTGGTAGAATTAATAGGTGCAGTACATTTCATAGCTTTTGCACCTTAAATGGCATTTCTTAGTCAGCACAGTAGGTTTTGCATATGTATTGCCATAAATAGTAATTCTTCCTCAGAGTTTAAGGAGATTTGAGGAAACAGGTATTTCCAAATTAAATTTTATTTGCAGTTTCTGCTCAGCATAAACCAGGCTAACTTGATGAGTGCCTTTGACATGTTGGGGAATAATTAAATTTAATTTTCATGTACAGAATAGAAATGAAAAACATTTTTTGCAGCCCTGCAGTGGCTGACACTATTTTATTGCCTTTGCACTCTCAGAAAGGAAGGAAAATAGAATTCTAAGAGAATAGTGCATTCCAAAAAGTTCTAGGAGGAAACATTCTAGAATAATATAATTTTGCTGATATGACAGCTTTTATTTTAATACTTAGGGATAAAAGTGGGAATGTACTTCATAGATTTTTTTTTTCTTTTGAAAAGGTGGAAAGATAATTTGACCTATTTATTATCAGAATGTTCTTCAAGAATCCACTGGCTTTTAAAGCACAGGCCAGAGAGGAAAGCCATACAATCACATACTGCAAATAGTCAACAAGCTGCTGGAATAGAGTGAGCTCTTTACCATCACTAGACCTTTTAGCATCATTAACAATAACTAAAACAATAGCTCACGGTATTTAGAATCTCAGAATTCTATGAGATTCTGAACAATGAGCCAGAATCTGTGCTGTTATTACTTAAACTTCCCAATAATCCTATGAGATAGTCTCTCTCTTTTTTCTAAGAGACAGGGGAAGGGAGGGAGAAAGAGAGGGAGAGAAACATCAATGTGAGGGAGAAACATTGATTGTTTGCCTCCTGTAAGTGCCCCAACTGGGAACCAAACCCACAACCCAGGCATGCACCCTGACTGGGGAATTGAATCAGTGACCTTTAGCTTTGTGGGATGACACCCAACTAATTGAGCCACAGTGGTCAGGGTGAGATAGTCTTGTCATTAAATTTCTTTATAGTTGAGGAATTTGAGCCCCAGAGTGGTGAAGCAATTTTCCTGATGTCACACAGCTAGTAAGTGACTCAACTGGAATTTGGCCCCAGTGTCGGGATGTCTCTGAAGCCTGTGTTCTTTCTAACATATAACTGAGAGCACAGTTTCAAGAAACCTACTTGGACTTTCAGACTTGGGCACTGCCACTTACTGGCTGTGTAAACGCAACACACCGAACAATTCTGAAGCTCAGATTCCTCATGTATAAGAGAATAACAACAACAAACATTTAGTCAAACTATTGTGGGGATTAAATGAGCTAATACATGGATTGTGCTTCTAATTTCCCCTGACCCACACATGGAACGCCATGGCTGTTAGTTATTTTTCATCTTGCCATACCACCTAGACCCTCTTTGTGGTGGTTAAGGCACAGATAAGAAGTCAGAGAATCACTAAGGCTACCTTCTTTACACATAATTGAATTGGTTTCGAGGCAATAAAAAGGTACATTGATAACTTAAAAGGGAAAGGAGCTACAGAAACAGGAGTCTTTGACCCACAAACCGAAACTGTGTTGCAAAGGTTATTCAATCTGAGCACAAGCAATGGCGATGAAAGGACATTTTTGACATACTTATTCACTTATTCAACAGATTCGACTCTTGCCTTTGCTCTTCCTTTCCTCTACAGTATGAAAGTGTGTGTCAGATCCACCCCTCAATAAGAGTCGGTCCTGTCTGGAAAACCCCAGTCTGTGTCACAGCCATGAACAGAGGAAGAGCCAAACTTTGTGAAACTCAGGATGACTTGCTTTCATCAAATGCATAATAACTTGTACAATGCTCATTTATTAAAAAGGTGTTTTTAAAGTGATGCAGTTCTGCAAAGAATACAGAGTGGCTATCCTTACTGTCTAACTAATTTGGTTCTTTTCATTCAGTTCACTTGATTCACTGTATTTTTTTCTTGTTGTCTGAACAGAACCACTGCAGGTCGAGTGAGGAGAAGCAGTTTGAGAACAGCTCTGAAGGACATGGGGCCAAGGCCTGAAAGTCTCTGAAACAGCTTTGCTCGTATGCACAGCTGTATAAATTACAATGATTTGAAAGAAACAAAACACCTTTTGTACTTGTCTTCCTTTGAGTTCTTTTTCATCCATGCCAGAATTTTTTTTCTGTGAGAATAATGACAAAGATTTGCTTTGCAAAACTCTGTGCTCAGAACTGGAAATGGGGGTTGACAAGAAAGGAGGAATTGAATCCTGACTTTTAAAAAATTTTTTATCATGTAGTAGGCTGAAACTCTCTAGTGTGATAAAAAATAAAATGAGGCCAGATGGTAGGACTTGTTTATGGGTTCTGAAGTAAAAGTATTGAGTCATTAAAATTCGGAGGCTTCTCTAATTTATTTCAGCTTCCTCTTCTCAGTAAACACCTATTTTACGTGTTTGGAGGAGGGGGGAGAGGATGTCTGGGTGGCAGATGCGAATGCTTCCTTGCACTGGCCCGGGGTTAAAGAGTTTCTTTGATTCTCTCAGGTCTCCAGCCTCCAGCAAAAGTAAAGGAGCATGCTTTCTTTGTAGAAGTCTAGAAAGGTGTGTTGCAGTCCCTGTGCTGGGGGCAGGGTGAGGGTCTCTACCCTGGGTTTTAAGGCGTTTAAAATCGGAATTTATTTTGAGGCCCATTTCTTGGCACAGCCTTTCTTGAGGGCTCCTTAGTGAAGAATTATTTGCATCAGTCATATAAGAGAGTTTTCCAATACAGTAAACATTGAATGAATATGCTCAAAACTGATTTTAAAACTTCTAGCTGGTGTTATCTGTAAAATGAGAATAATGAGTGTCCTGCTGTTAAACTTTCAGAGAATTAAATCAGTGAGGTCCACTCATGCTGTTTATGAAAGTGAGCCTGTTTCATTAACTCTTGTCATGAAAATATCTCCAGAATTAAGCCAACACTTTGCATTAAAAAGTTGTCATAGGATGTATATTATTAACAGTGTCTCTGTATGGAGCCCACACTAATCCTTGTGTGATGCAGTGAAATAGAAAGGGTTAATTGGAGCAATTGGTTTGTAATTTGGGTTTAAATCTTAACTCCACTACTGACTAATCAAATGAACTTGGAGAATTACTCAACACCTTTAAACTACTGTTTGTTTACTCGCCTGTAAAATGTGGGTATTAGTAGCTCTTACCACATAATTAAATCAGGAAGCTAAATTGAGCGATGCAGGTGAAGTCCTTTGCACAGTTTCTGGACCATAGTTCCTGGCCCATGGTAAATAGAACTATCCATCTTACCTAAGTGATATCTAATCTTCACTGTTCCTGGTGAAGAATTGTTCACAGGAAGCTTACCAAGATAGACAAGGGGCCTTAAGGAGCCACACAGACAATCGAGAGTCTCTTTGGGGGCACTCGATGACCAGGTTTTTTATACATGGTGGGAAACATGAGTGTTGGTGCTGGGCTGCTGGGATGTCCCCCAGCGTGCGTGGGGGGTGTGGCCTGGGCAGAGTGGGATGGGGGCGGAGCATGGGTGGGGATGGGGGTGGGGATGGTGCACTGCCATGTAAACAGATACTGGGCTTCAGTGTTAAGTAAGTAGAGTTTGATGGAGGATGCTCAGGAATTTGGATCAGGAAGGACTGTGAGAGATTTTCATCACCTTGGAGTAATCCCCTCCCAGGCCAATCTCCTTCTTGGTCCAGTGCTTGGGGACAATCAGGGATAGAGGGAGAAAGGAATAGAAAACAGAAGTCAGACTTCTACAGAAACCTTAGGGAGCCTCTCCTGTTTTGGGGTGAGGAAGGACTGGGGCCAGACCCCCAACTGCAGAGTTTTACTGGAGCCTTCATTTAGGGCTTTCTTGGTTCTGAAATGCATAGTATGAGCTTTCAGAATCCCTGAATGTCAGAGCCTCTGAATCTTCTTTGTTTCCCTATTTAAAAAATGTACTTCCAAAAACACAAAAGTGTTTGCATTCCATCTATTCTAAAAATAAAATATACATACAATATGTGAATACAGTCTTGGGGGAAAAATCATATATGTAGAGAAAGCCTCCCCCATCACCACCCAGAATAAGACCAAGTATGGTTTGTTTGTAATTTGTTATAGAAATGGGAACATACTATAAATATTTTTTAGTAATTTTTAACACTAACATATCTATGAGATTTCCATGAAAGTACATACATATTTAATTTATTATTTTAAACTGATATATAGTATTTCATAGTATGAACTGATAATTTAAGAATTTACTGATAATTGTTTGGTTTTTCCATAGTTTATTATTACAATAATATTGTAGTAAGTATCTTTTTACATAAATCAAATAAATGACTAGAAATAATTGTTAGGTCGTGAGATATGCAAATTTTAAATATTGATCAAGCTTATCATTATCCTTCAAAAATTTTATACCAATTTATATTTCCTGTGCAGTAATAAGAAACTTGTTGACTTTGGACATTGTTTATCTTTTAAGTTTTCTAACTGATAGGTGAAAATTATTCCATTAATATTTTTAAAGTATATTTTATTGATTATGTTACTTAGTTGTCCCATTTTTCTCTCCCCTTTGCCCCCCTCTTCCCTGTACCTCCCTTCCCTCCAGCATTCCCCCCCGCCTTAGCTCATGTACATGGGTCGTACATATAAGCTCTTTGGCTTCTCCATTTCCTATATGATTCTTAACCTCGCCCTGTCTATTTTGTGCCTACCAATTATGCTTCTTATTCCCTGTAACTTTTCCCCCATTCTCCACCCCCTACCCACTGATAACCCTCCATGTGATCTCCATTTCTGTGATTTTGTTCCTGTTCTAGTTGTTTGCTTAGTTTTTGTTTTTTAGGTTCAGGTGCTGATAGTCGTGAGTTTGTTGTCATTTTACTGTTCATAGTTTTAATGCAGTTCTCCAATTATTTATAAAGTTAACTCTCTTCATGTTTGTTAGTCATTTGTATTTCTTGTGTTAGATTGTTTATTCAAATACTTGCTTATTTTCTGTTTGACTTATTTGCTTTATTGTTAAGTGGTAGATATTGTTATATTATTTGTATATTAATCTGTCATCACTTTTTAACTATTTTTTGAATTTGGATCATTTTATTAATGGCTGGCTTAAGATGATACATACATATTAAAGTGATCAAGTCAATATGAAAAATATTGAGGTATTTCTTGCCATTTTTATATTTTTCTAAATTTAACATCTTTTTAGTCAAAAAGCAAGTTTTATAAATTTAAATATAAAGCAAAAAATTAGATATGCTGTTGAATGTTTCATTATCGATGCCTTTGGCTTAAAAATGCTCTTAAGTTGTTTCTGGAAGGTAAAGTTCAGGTAAATTTTAAGTATAATTCTTTACTATTATGAAGCACTTCCTATATGTAAAGAACTGTGTGAATATTAATAAATCAAAGGTCTTTTTGATTTTTAATGATGCCTTTGTAATATAAGTTTAACATTTTTGGATAGTCCAATCTACTGATGCTTTCCTTTATAGCATCTGGGTTTGGTGTCTTGTGTAACAAGCATTTCCAAAATATGCTCTATTTTATGCTAATATTTTATAGTTAGTTTATGGTACTTAATACTTAATCTATGTGGAATTATTTTTGGATAGGTTCTCTCTCAATGTCTGTGCTCCTAATTGTCTGTTGAGATCATTTTTCCATTTTCTATTTGGTTTATCTGCTTTCTCTTATTGTTTGGAGGAAATTCTTTCCATATTATATATCTTATTCCTTATTTACTGTCTTTTGTGCCTCCAACTTTAAAATATTTTATATTTCTTCCAGCATTTTTGTTTTAGTTTGTTGTATTTTGCACTTTAACTCATGTGAATTGTTTTTTATTGTGGTGAAATATAACATAATATTTACCATTTTAACCTTTTATATGCATGCAGTTCTGTGGCATTGTGTATATTTACAGTGATGTGCAATTATCATCACCTCCATCCATCTCCAGAACTTTTCTTCTTCCCAAACCAAAACTCTGTACCCGTTAAACAAGAAGTCCCCACATTCCCACCTCCTCCCAGCTCTTGGCAACTACCATTCTACTTTCTGTAATCTGTTAGGTACCTCAGTGGAATCATACAATATTTATTATTTTCTGTATAATTTGTTTCACTTTTGACTTGTGAATAAAGCTGCTATAAACATGGGTATAGAAACATCTGCCTAAGTAGGAATGCGTAAGCTCATAAATTCAACATCTTAGATGGAATGAACCAATTTCTCGAAAGACATAAAACTACTGAGGAAGTTAATTTTTTTTTTTTAATTTGAGAAAGCCAAAAGAACTTCAGAGAAAGGAATGTGTCTCTCTATATCTAAGTATCTAGCATAGTTCTTGCTTCATGTTGGGTGCTTGATACATTGTCATAATATATAATAAAATTATATAAGGCATTTGAAGACTGAATGAAGAAAGGAATGACACACTCACCTGAGTTTCAGTACACCTGGCTTAGAAGAGTTGCATGGCTTACATCCTTTTAGGACAAATTATTAATTCACTAGTCTTTCATTTTTGAATTCCTTAAAAAGTTTATTGGATAAGTGATTGAGTCTGTGATGGCAGGTGCTAGAAATCTGTGGATAAAAAACATGATACCCATCCCTGAGAAGCTCATAATCTGGCAAGACCTCACTGGGTACATGTAAAGAGACAAGGATCCAACTCATTCCTGAATGGGCATAAAGAGATTTATCTGGAAGAAAGACCAACACCTAGTGCAGCCTGAGAGTCTTCCTAGAGCTTGCAGTGGAGCTATGCTCTGAAGGATTTATTCTTTACTGGAATTCCCTTTATGAGAACACAGACAGAGGAATGCACAGAGGGAAGAGTGGGCAGGTTGTTCCAGAGAATGGTTTGAGCAAAGGTCCACAGCATGAAATGCTTCTGAGGAATGTTGAAAAGTAGGTTGGAATGCCAAAAAGAGAATGGAGGGAAGGAGACAGACACTGGAAGAGAATGTAAGGCCAGAAGTGAAGGACTGGGTTTCTTAAGGAGTTATTAGTGCCCAAGTTTGAGTCTCTATGAATATTTTTGAGGACACTCTTTTGTGGTGATGGTAAAGGCAAGGGATTCTTCAGTATGTCTGCAGACTGCATGTAAACAATATCATAGTTGCCATCACGTAAAGATGCCCTTGATTCCATTAACCACATATTTATTTTAAATTATGCTTTTTTTGGCATTTTTAGATATGAAAGCTCCATGTTACTGAGTCAGAACATGTGTCCATATTTTATAATTCCACATGAAATCTGTTTCATAATTACTCTTAATAGGAGTTATATTTGTTATCTTGATTTATCAAGGTCAGGGGGAGCTTAATTGCAAATCACATTAATGTTAGAAACCATGCAGCAGTTTAAAGCATGAAATCTACAGGAATGTGACTGGGAATTAAAAAGGAGAGAAAAAGGAGGCTCAGAGTGAAGATCACACACCAAAGAAACCATTGCAGAAGACAACTTCCTGGAGTGAAGAGAAATTGATCTTGGAGAATGCAGAGGAAGTTGCTCAAATAGTCAATTCAGGTATTATAACGATGAAACAGTGGTAGGAAATCTCCCTTCTATGACCTATAGAATATATACTTATTAGTTATTTCACGATAGCTGTTTTTTAAAAAAATCCTTTGTAATATATGCAATGAATGTAGTCCACTGGAGGGCTGAACCTTATTCTACAGTGATGCTTCCTGGAAAGACTGGCATGTCTTCTCTCCAGGCTCATGACCCACCCCATGAAGCATCAAATCTAGATAATGTTTCATCACAATTAAAGAGCATGCGATGGATAACAGATCATTAATCAAAGCACTGGGTGGGATAATAAGTCATTACATCCATAGGTAGTTATTGAATACCTGTGACATTCCACAGACACTGTTTTGGGTGCTTGGAATACATCTGTGAGCAAAACAATTCCTGCTCTCATGAAGCCTATATTGGGGAGGAAAATCTTATCTTCCATTCCCTTAGGTTCAGCAGGTGGGAGCCTGCTAGTTTAAACTAACAAAAGACAGATTAATAGAAATAAAAGCACACAACTTTTATTATTATTTACCTGCATAGGAGTTCACAGAAAAGGTGTAAAACTCAAAGAAAGAAGCAGTTAAACAATGGACAGATACACTGGAGTTTAAAACAAAGGAAAAACAATGTTAAAAACAAAGGAAAAAGGGTTTGGGTTTCAAGGAACAAAAAGTTGTGGGGAAGTGACTAAGTATGAAAAGTATGGGGGGCTAATGAAAGATAAGGGCTATTTCAGTTAAAACCTAGATGTCTGTGCAAACTCATCTCGTCACTGACTCCCCACCTTAGACGATAAGAGTATGTCTTCTCTCCCTGGTGTGGGAGGTGGGCACCTTCCTCAAGGGGAAATTTATGCACTGTTGTTAGGCAGATAAAGAGAGGGCAGATGACTCTTCCTGCACCTGTTGATTCTCAGTTGCCTTCAGCTCAAAATAATCTTTATGCCAAAGTAGCATATTTGGGGTGGCTTATTCTGATCCCCTTCACTTTCACTAAAGAAAGATAATTGTGCAATATGCTTATTTAAACATACGTGTTTGTCACCTTGGACTCAGGATTATCCTTTAACCCAAGTCTTCTCCAACTTGAATATGCAAAGTATCACCTTGGATATCTTGCAGATGCTTGTTCAGTAGGTCTGGGTGGGGCCTGAGAGCCAGCCTTTCTCCTGTAGTAGGTGATGCCCACCATGCTGCTGGGCCATGGACCACATTTGAATACAAAATAAACCATGATTTATCAGCAAATAAAGCTTTTAATCAAGAAAGCTTGAGAAAGGCCATGTACTGTATTTTACTTTGAAAGATTCACAATGCACATAAAAAATTAAAAAAATAGCATATAAAATTTTGATATTTTCTTCAGTAAAGAAACTTTGTTTTACCTATTTTGGTACAAAATAACATCAAAATTGTCTCAAATGACACTTGCCCAGGAGACACTTCTCAGTCTCCACCTGAGGAATGTTTCATGTTTGCTATTAGCAACTCTACATACTTTGCTTCACGTAGATGCTATTCAATAATTTTCTGTCTTGTAGTCAACATTGTAAGCCTCAAAACTGACATTAGTTGTGGTTAAATTAAAATAATTTATAGATCATAATGGCAATTGATGAGAAACCCTTGTTGACAAAAAAAGTAGCTTTTGAATATTACGGAGCAGTTCTGTTTACTGGTTTTTGTAGAAAGATAAAGAAGAGAAAGATAACAAATACTAATATTCCAGAAACCATGAAAGTACAATGAATGAAGAGACAGTCAGAGACTACATAATTGTGGCAAATGTTTTATAGAATTTTAAAACTATTCACCTTGTTTCTTGTTACCAGGATCACAGTTTTGATTTTTTCCATATCCAAAGGAAGAAGATGCTCTCTGTGATATTCAACAGTTTAACTACAAAGTTTAAATAGGAATCTCTTAGGAAGAAATGTTTAATTGTGAGGTTTGCAATAACCACAAATCTTGCACAATGTATTGCTGCTATAAGGAATCTTATTTGCTCACTTAAGCTATAGGTGAACTCTCTAGGACTTGAGTTTTTTTAGCACATCCTTGTGAATGAACTCTTCAAAAACCTTGTATAAATTATCTTACTACATTATATTTTGTTGATTCTAGCTTACTTTCTCCCTTCAGGCCAGGAAACAAGGGGTCCTTTAATATATTCTGATGGGGGTACAAAAGGAAGCTACATCCTTTCACCCTTCACATTCAACCATTTCCATGATCTATAGTAGGAGGTACAACTGTAGTCATGTGACTTGCCAAGCAGCACCCATGTCACCTTCAACCCTGAAGGGTCACGGACAGAGAAAGTAAATGCTGTGAGTGCCCCTTTACTACTTACAGAGATTGGTGGGGAAGGGCTGGCTCCAGTGAAACAAAATGTTTCCCTTCCAGGGGTGTCCACCCTGTGGCCCGAGGGCTGCATGCAGCCCAGAATGCTGTGAATGCGGCACAACACAAAATCGTAAATTTACTTAAAACATTATGAGATTTTTTGTGATTATGTGTGATAATGTATTTAATGTGTGGCCTGAGACAATTCTTCTACTTCCAGTGTGGCGCAGAGACACCAAAAGGTTGAACACCCCTGCAGACTTCTGTTGGTGGGTGGCTGAGAGTAGCCATCAAGATAGTTCTTTTGTTTTTCAGGACTCTGCAATGGGTTTCACTCCTTTTTCCTTTTAGTCATCTGTGCAACTCTGCATAATAATGTATACCTGTCTCTCCCTTTGGAGCAGGACAATATCTGCGGATTTTATTGAATTTAGGAGAACTATTATTTCTGAAAATTATTAGTCTGTGAGAATCATGTGTGTATGCCTGCATTTTTGAGTGGTTATTCTGGTCAAAAATTATACCTGGAAGAATAGAACTACAGGTGAAGTAAAGGGGCAGAGGGGACCAATTGCACCAAACACCACGAACGGGTTTCACAGAGGACCAAATCCTAATTGGCCAGCCCACCTGGGGTTCTTGAGCCAGGCCCAGAATTCCAAAGTCCATCTGGACTGTTTTTCCATCCTTCCACTCTCATGCACACGCCTTGGCCCACCCACCCTCCATGGAGTTCTAGGCAGCACTTATGACCCACAGAAGCAACTGCTGAGGGATGGCTCAGGAGGAGATGAGCCAAATTGCCACCCTTCTCCCATCTGCTAGAAAACCTGACCTTTGAAGATCGCTTGAAACAGGAGAGGCTGACACGGGGCTATAGTTTGAAGGTTTGAAAATTTTCATTCCAGGAAGTGATCACTTTCTTTGTTCTCAATTAGAGACTCGATAGGATCATGAAGCAGTAAAACTGTACATAGTAGTTTGCTGGCATTGGTTTTACCCAGAGAAAGCAAGAGCAAACTGCATCTGCCATTGTCACTAAATTAGTAGCTCTTAAATCAAAGATCGTTTCATTTATTTTTCTAACTTTAATACTTACAACAGAAAATGGACATAGTAGGTGCTCAATACATGGGATTTTTTCATTGTTTTAAAATCTCCTTTTTAATTTTTTAAGTGGTGTTTGAAGATTAGGGACTTCTACAAAGGAACAAAAGCTAGCTTGCTTTCCCTGGACTGCCTGTTATGTAAATGAGGTGTTCAAAAGCAGCAGTTAATATGGGCGGTGTTTTTTCTTTTGGGTTTCTATAGAATGTTTTGTTACTTTTGTATTCCTGTATTGGGTCTTTAATGATTTCAAAGGAGGCTGACACAAAGATGTTGTTGTCCTTCCAAAAGACTCCTGTTGAAGCCTGCTTACCGAAACTGATGCTCCATTAACAAGTCACTTACTTGAAGAACAATGTCGCTAAGTAACGGCTTTCAACTGAATAAAATAAAAGGAAGAATCAGTCAGTGAGTTCTTATATTTTAAGTATATTTTTGTCTGGCTTTTCATACATAAAAGACTTTCTTCTAAAAAAGGGGAATTTTACAGAGTGCATGTGTAATATCTGCAAAGTATTGTGCTTTTTTGCTGTTATTTCTAAAGATAATCTTTCAAAAATTCAGTCTAAACTAATGAAAAAAAAAGATAATTATCTTGAAAGTGTCCTATTCAATGCTTTTTTCCCCTTAGTCCTGGAAGACATGAAGGAATGCAGTTTCTGCTCCTTCCCCACCCAAATCTCCTTTTCCAAAAGGGGTAGACAGACATCAGCAGGCTGTCATTGTTACAGAACAGAACAAGGGGGGGCCTGGGACGATATACTATTATTTAAAAGGCCCCCAGGTCCGTCATGTCCGCCGCCCAAGGAAAGACATCTCTCAATGCCAGAGATTCGTGAAAAGGAAAGGAAATGTTTATTTAATGCTATACAAACTTCAAGTAGTGACCTAATGTCTTTATCAAAAACCCCAAAGTCTCCCAAAACACCCACAAACAGACACAGTCCTTCCTTCCTTCCCCCTTTGCCCAGTCCAGAGTACCGTATCTCAGGGAAGGAAAAGGAAGTCCATGGCTCAGACAGTCCTCTGGTTCTTAGTTAGTCCTCCTTCTCGACTGGGAGACCTCCCTGGGTTCCCGGCACCCTCGGCTGAGTCGCCAGGATCTTTGCTAAAACCAGGTGGTGGTTCCCCCTTCTAAAGCTGCGGGGGTCCCCACTCCGTCCAGGCCTCGTGGTTCTCTCCTTCTCAGGGCTGCGGGAAGGGGAGAGCCCCCCACTCTGCCAAAGCCGCGTGGTTCTCTTTCCTATGGCTGGGGGAAGGTTCTCTCTTTCTCGGGGCTGCGCATGGCTCTCCTTCTCAGGGCTGCGGGAAGGGGAGAGCCCCCCACTCTGCCAAAGCCGCGTGGTTCTCTCTCCTATGGCTGCGGGAAGGGAGAGTCCTCACTCTGCCAAAGCCGCGTGTTTCTCTCTCCTAAAGCAGCACGGTTCTCTCTGGGATGCAGGAGTCTCCACTCCGTCAAAGCCGCGTGGCTCTCTCTCTCTGGGCTGTGGGAGCCTCCACTCTGCTAAAGACGCATAATTCTCTCTCTCAGGGCTGCGGGAAGGGGAGAGCCCCCACTCTCCCAAAGCCGCGTGGTTCTCCCCATGGCCGCCAAGTCTGGATTTTAAATCCCCTCGGCCAATCTTCCTCTGCAGCCTCATTTCCGACTCCTCCCACACTCGGCTTCACATGCCAGAACTCGTATCCTTCCAGCTTTACTGGGCTGCCATCATGAGTCTGGGCAGGTGTGGCCCCATGTCCTGGAGCCAATCTTCTCCGAGCTCCCACGCAGGCGCTGTAGCCTGGGGAATCTGCCCCCAGTCACGTGTTGGTGGGGAAGTTACTTCCATTCCCCCCCCCCCAGAGATGATCACAGCTATTTAACATATCTAAGCGACCAGCCAAAGGCTATAGATATGTTAAATGACCATGCCAGAGCTTAGCTGCAAAACAGCTCTCAATGGCCCTGCTCCATTTGTCCCTTCCCCCAACCCACACCCTGGGTGTGGGGGGGGTGGGGTTTGGAGACATCTTAAAATCTCCTGGACACCTTAAGTTCTGGACCCCATTTCAAATACCCATTTGGGGTCCCCCCTCTTGGCTGCACCCTGTAACATCATTATCAGAAGCAAATGTCCCTACTGTGATAATGTAATGTAGACTTTTCTTCCCCTAATTACTCTCTCACGGACATCAGTCTCTGAAAACTAGGAGAGATGGTCACATATAGAGGCTTTATTTTGTCCTTTATGATTCTTTTTCATGCTTTGCTGAGAGAAACTACACTAATTAGAAGAGCTTAGAAGCCAGAGAGTAAGGGTAACAGGAACTTATGACTATGCTAAAAGTCCCCCTTGTTCAGAGGGCTCTAATTCTAACCTAAAACTGAGACAAAGATAGGAAATATTTTAAGGCAAAATAATCCAACATCTTAAAGTCACACCCTTAGTACTAAAGATTGGAGGAGATGCTTAGGAAAAAAACTAACTTTTCCAATAAAGGCTGAAAAAACTAGATGAGTGAAGACTGAACAGCTGAGCATCTCTGAGAAAATTACCAACCATGGCAGTGTATTTTTTAGGTAATACCTGGAAACCTCCAAGAAACTATGTGGTTGAAGGCAAGCTTTTAGAAAAGATGAGGCTGGGAATCAGTGAAACTAATTCATTCAGTCAATAGACAAATATTTATTGATCGTTGTATCAGTTCTGGATGTATTCATTGGCAAGTAACACGATACCAAAATAACATGGGCTTAAAAAGGTAAGGCTTTATTATATCCAGAAAAGCCAGTCAGCTGGCTAGTGTGGATGACTCAATAATGTTAGCAAGGATCCAAGCTCTTTCCGTCTTTCCACTCTGATATCCTTAATATGTAAGCATGTATTATATTATTTTATTTATTTATTTTCTCACAATCTCAAATGTTCTGTTTGATCTTTAAGTCTTGTGTCCATATTCCAGGCAGGAGGAAGGCAGAACATAGAAGCAAAAAAGATGCTTTCACCTAGTGTTTCAATTATTACTGCAATCACCTAGTGTTTCTATTACTGCATGACAAATCACTCCCCAAATTAATGGCTTTAATTTAAAAGATTGTATGTCATGATTCTATGGTTCAGAGAACTGAAGTTACTGGTGGTTGGTCAGCATCTCTCCTTTACTCTGGACACAGCCTCTCCACAGCACTACTGGCATGGGTTTCCTCAAACCTTGGTCCCCTCAGGGTAATCAGATATTGTATTCTGCAAGGTGGCTCAGGACTCAAAAAAAAAAAAGGAAGAGGAAAGTGCCTAAAACTGGAGGTGACACAGCATCACTTTCACCATACTTCATTGGTCAGAGCAGTCACAGCCCAGCCCGGATTCAAGAGAAGTAGCTAAAGATACCCTCTATTCCCCACCTCTCAACAGGAGGAGCATCAGAGAATTTACCCTCATCTTTATCACAGTCTGCATTCTTGTCATAAATTATTTCTATTTTTCTCTGCATGCAAAAATACAATAACCCACCTCCATAGACCCCCCCAAAATCTCCTTCTATTACGGCATTAGGCTCAGGGTCAAGGTCTAGTATCTCAAAATCTATATTAGATCCAGGTGGTGATACGGTTTCTAAGGTACAGTTCTCTGATTCCAGTTCTTTGAGTAACAATTCTTTTCAAGCTGAAGAGTTATGAGCTAAAGAGGTAAGTTATCTGTCTCCCATACTGCATTGACCAATAACTGGATCTCCAAGGCATGGAAAATCTGTTGGCAAGGAAAAGTGATGCTGAAGGGCCAGAAGTTAAGCAGAGAAAACCCTCTAAGAAGGGACTTACCTGCCCCCCTCCTTTGTCAGTCCTTCCTAAGAGTCTCCATCCAGTGGCCTCCATACTCTGCCTTTATATTTTGGATCTAATAAAAAACACTTCAGGATTCTTTGAGACAAGCTTTGAGTCTTCACAGAATAAAATCAGAAAAGATATAATTTACCAATAATCAACTTAGAAAAGAAAATTTGTCTATTACTATAAATTTCTATATTAAAATTTAAATTTTAAGGCGCCTGGAACCAAGATTTCCACTACATGAGAGTTGCGTGTTCTGTCAGGTGTTTTTTACACACCTCAATTTGTACTGTTACCATTCAAGCCATTTCAATCGCTACATTCAGACATATTGTATACTACCTCTGTTCCTTCCTTCTTTTTCCGTCCTCTTTTCCTTCCTTCTTCTCTCCCTCCGATCCCTCTTGCCTTTCTACCCCTGTTCCTCCCTTTTCCTCCCTTTACTCTCTTTCTTAGTCATAGTTTCACTCTACTTTTTTACCTTTAGAGATAGTTCTTTCATATCTCAACAAACAAACAAACCCAAAACCTCCTATAAATCTGAGAACTCTTGAATATTACCATGTCAAAGGTCATGCACAAATGTCTAGAAAATGTTAACTTCCTGAAGACAGTAAACCCATCTGTCACCTTTCTTATTTCTTCATTGCAGGCAGCCCATTTCAGCCATCTGTACTTTGCCTTGCTACATAGAGGAAGACATACTCTAAGCTGGAGAAACAAACAATGTCCTTTTTTGGAGAGTCTAAAGTCAAAACAGCTTATCCATATTCATTGACTACGGTGCATGATAGCTTACGTACTGACATTTTAAAAATATCTTCTTTAAGGTTGAAATGCAGAATACTTTATGGCCTCTATTTGTTTAAAACTTTTATAATATCCTGAAGTGATGGAATTTTATGAATAAAAGACCATCTGGCTCCCCAGAGCATGTGACTTTTTTTCAGCCTCTTTGAATGGAGCTTTATTTTCAGTAACAAGCTACATTTAAAAAAATAGGTTTGTGATGAATAAACCAGTGAGGCCTGGTAAAATGCCAAATTTGTCTTTATCTCTTGTTTCCATTTCTTTATTCTTTCTATATTCATAGGAAATGGAAATTATTATAGGTCTCTGCTACCTGCCTTCTCTTTGTCTTGAGTTTTACCCAGAGGATTCTGTGATTGAATCATAGCGAACCGAGGTAACTGGTACTACTGAGTGCCAAAGCTAGGAAAATAGATGAATAGAGGTATAGTGTGTTGGTGACTCAAACTTTATAAGCAACATTGTCCTTGAAGCAGTTATTTACAAGATAGTGACCAGAATTTTTTCAGTTCTAAACAAAACCAAGTAGCTGTATTCTAAATAATTCAGTATTTACTAAAATTATTTTTTAAATTGTGTCTCTTTAAAATTGTAAAACTGCTGTAGTTTTTACTTACATGACCCTTTAGTGGGATGTTTAAAATCATGTGGGCAAGCGAACAATTCTTCAATAAGTAAAACTTCCCTTCATGTTGCAGAATATCTAGCATCTAGTGTTTGTTATCTACCCATTGAAGTACAACAGTCCCTTTGAGTCATTAGCGTGAACAAAACTGCCCCAGTATATTTTCAAAACATTCTTTCTAAGGCTGGTATACCTCTACTGAGGACCCATGCACTAAAAAACAAAGCACATGTTTATTAAAAAGTTAAACCAAAAAGGAAAGAAAAAATGCAAATATCAAGGATGATATAATTAAAAACGCAATAAGAAAATATTAAAATAGAAAAACTACAAATAATAGCAGGAAAATGTTGTTCTGCTTCTGCTTAGAATGTAGGAAACTGAAGTGTTGGTTCCACCCCAGCAAAAACAACAAAAGCCAAGTCAACCATAATAGCATAACTTTCTTTGAACTTGTCAGACAATTCACCTTTCTGGTCAATTCAGTAGCCTGGAATCTAAGAAGACAGCCCCTTCGAGGAGATGGGGCGTGAAAACTGGTTCTCCTTTGCAGAGCACGGGAGGAAGAGACACCAGGTATCATTCAAGCAGATGAGGATTCAGCTAACAGTTTTAACATTTGCTAAAGGCCAAATGTAGGCTTGTGTGATAGTAAAAAAAAAACAACAACCTGGGGGCGAATACAGATGTAAGAGGATTTTGTACCTACTCACAGCATCTTTCTCCAGCTTCTGTGGGGGACTTATAAGACAGTCTGAGTAGTAGACCAGAGGAAGCCTCTGTCCAAGTGGAGGCCTGGAGAGGGAGCGGCTGGCCTCCCTGAGAGGCACAGGCTGTTTGCGGTCTACCTATCTAGAGAATAGAAGCCTTAAGCTTCTCAAGGGAGGGAAGCAAATCTTGTTTCTAGGACACAGGTGAAGATTTACTGCAACTAAGGAGAGGGTAAAAGCTACAAGACAAGGCCCTGTCTCTTGGGTAAGGTTGGTAGGAAACTTGCCACCATGTCCTTAAGCATTTCTCTTTGTCCATGCTAATGTAGCTTCCTCTTCACATTTTTCCTTAAAGTATGTACCTATGCTATTCTTTTATATCTTCAAATCATAAATAATACCTGTCCATAGCATTTAGCAAAAGGGTTACTGTGTGGAAAGTTAACATGCAGCGTAGTGCAGTGGCTGAAAGTGTGCCCTTTGTAAATGGACTGCCTGGGTGAGAATTTTGTCTACACCACTTACTACTTTTGAACTTGAGCAAGTGATTTGATCTTGCTCTGCCTGTGTTCTGCTTCAAAGTGGGAAAAATAATAATGCCATCATAAAAATTACATGACATGTTTAATAAAGTGCTTAGCCCAGTGCCCAGCACTTAGTAAGTGCTATATGAACATTAAACAAGTTTTTCAAAGAAGTGTGACAAAGGTAAACTTAAAATGGTTAGCAACTTTAAGTATTGCTATAATTCATTGGCTGAGGCAGCACTTAGGGAGTAATAGAATACTACTCAGCACATTAAAAAAACCTGTGAATAGTAGTTACTGTTGTTTACTTTGTGGCTCTTTCCTTAACCTCTCTACTAAGTCCCATGTAGCACAGGTCAGCTTAGCTTTCAAAGGTTGGAATGCTCTCAAGTAGGTACTGACTGCTTTATTTTATTTTTATTCCCCCCCGCCTTACTGAGATACAATTGACAAATAAAACTGTATATATTTAAAGTGTGCAACATGATGATTTGATGGACATATGCATTGTGAAACAATCACCACTGTTCCTATTACTTTAAATGTAGGCCTCGAGGTCAGGAAGAAGAAAAACAGTATCTCCACCACCCCCACACAGAAGTGACCTTGAAGACAACACTTTATGTTAGTGTGAACATAACATAGAAGGTAGCTTTTCTTCTTCTCGACATTCCCTTTCCAAAAAAGGTGCATCTTAACCTAAAGTCCACCAAAGTGCTGGCTCCCCAACCAGGGAGCTCCAGCTTCCAACGGTGAATTCAAACGTGGCTTCAGCAGGAGGAAGAAACTTCTGGCAACATCTAGCAATTTGCTGCCTTTGGTAAGATTCTTTTTACCTCTAAAATTCGCAAACCTCATCAAGCCAAGTCACATGTTAGAGTGGGCTTTCATTTACTTCTGTGTGCCTATACATGATCATAAAGTAATTTCTCAAAGTTTCCCATAAATAATTCCTTTCATCTTAGTGTCTGTCATTGATATTAGTTATTCATAAATTTTGTGATGCACAGGTCCCTCAGTGGGATCTTTCAGGAGAGTGAAATTTAGACACATTGCTAAAATATTCATCTTATTCAAAATCCGAAGACTGTTTATAAGTAATAGAAATAAGCACCTAATATTTTATTTATTTTTAAATAGAAATTTATTTATTTTTATTTTTTTTAAAGATTTTATTTATTTTTAGAGAGGGAAGGGAGGGAGAAAGAGAGAGAGAGAGAAACATCAATGTGGGGTTGCTGGGGGTCATGGCCTGCATCCCAGGCATGTGCCCTGACTGGGAATCGAACGTGCGACACTTTCGTTCGCAGCCCGTGCTCAATCCACTGAGCTATGCCAGCCAGGGCAGAAATTTATTTTTTAAAGGAGTTTATTTATGTATTTTTAGAGAGAGGGGAAGGGAGAGAGAAAGAGAGGGATGGAAATATCAATGTGTGATTGCCTCTCATGCATCCCCAACTGGGGACCTGGCCCACAACCCAGGCATGTGCCCTGACTGGGAATTAAACCAGTGGCCCTTTGGTTTGCAGTCTGGCACTCAATCAACTGAGCCACACCAGCCAGGGTAAGTACCTAATATTTTTAAAAATTATTAGGTATAACTAAAATTTTACTCAGAGGTAAATCCATCCTTCTAAATACTTTCAGAGTTAAGAAAGAAAGAAATTATTAAGCCAAACACTTTATTTATAAGTTAAGAAAAGCCAAAACCAAATCCAGTATAAAATAAACAAAAAAATTAACAAAAAAATGAATTATATAACAGAATTATAAACCATAATTATAAAAAATTTTCAAAATTGAAAGAGAGTAAGACTGATAAATCAACTTAAAGAGCCAGACCTTTGGAAAGAAAAACAAAAGACAGCAATAAAAAAGAAATAATTTCTTTTACAGATCTAATTTAAAAGAAAGAGAATATACAGAAAGTATTAAGTGGAAAGAGTATATAAAAAGGGTAAGAAGGTAATTAAAATTATAAAAATAATGATATAAAACTTTATACTAACCAAGTTGAATATCTCAAACAGATGGTTTTGAGGATAAACTACTTTTTTATCCTCATAAATTGCTTTTTTTTATTTTAATGAAAAGGTGCTCATCATGACTAATTACTAGGGAAATACAAATCAAAACCTCAGTGAGATATCACCTCAAAACTTTTAGAGTGGCTACTAGAAAAACAAAAGATAACCAGTGTTGGTGAGGATGTGGAAAAATTGGATTGCTTGTGCACTGTTGGTGGGAATGTAAAATGGTATAGCCACTATGAAACACATTATGGAGTTTTTAAAATTTAAAAATGAAACTGCCATAGATCTAGCAATTTCACCTCTGACTATGTCCAAAAAAACTGCAGTCAGGATCTTGAGAGACATCTGGACTCCTGTGTTCACTGTAGCATTGTTCATAATATCCAAGATATGGAAACAACTAAAATGTTCTTTGGCAGATGAGTGGATAAAGAAAATGTTATACACACACATAATGGAATATTATTCAGTCTTAAAAAAAGAAGGAAATCCTTCCATTTGTTACAAGATAGATGAAACTAGGGACATTATGCTAGGTGAAATAAGCCAGCCTCAGAAAAACGAGTACTGTATGATTCCATTTAATAAGGTATCTAAAACAGTCAAATAGAATGGTGGTTACCAGGGGCCAGAGAAAAGAGAAAATGATGTCAAATGGACATAGAGTTTCAGTTATGCAAAATGAGTAATTTCTAGGAAACTGTAAGTTACTAAAATAGGTCTAAGACATGAAAAAACTGAATAGCAGTAAATAAAAAAAAGAAGTAGTAAACATATCTTCTTAACATCATACACAAAAATAAGGCCAGGTCAATTAAAAATCTAAATGTGAAATATAAAATTATCACATTAATAGAAGATAATAAGAAAAAATGTTACTTCAACATAGAAATAGGGAAGTTGTTCTAAAATTAAAAGAACAAGCCATTGGGTTTTTAAGCAATTAATTAAAAGTAAATAATTGGTTATATCAAAATTAAGTGTTTCTGTTTGTGGAAACCATGCACAAAGTTAGACAGAGGGGACTCACTGGAAAAATGGAGACAATGGTACTTGAACAACAATAAAAAAATTCAAACAAAACAAAACAAAAAGTTAAAAAAGAGAAAGGAAGAAAATGCAAGAGGCAGATAATACCAAAATATAGTTGAAAGTCATAGTGGATAAGAGTAAGTGGTTTTACTTATAATAATAAGAGTTGTAGAAGAAGAAAATGGGGGATAGGCAATATTCATAGAGATATTGGCAAAGAAAGGTAAGAGCCCTAATAGTGAAAAGACACAGTCACTACCAGGCCAAAGTAATGGATAAAAAAGGTCAAGGTACAAACTGCCACTTATGAGTCCTGGGGTGTAATGTACAGTATTATGACAATAGTTAATAATACTCTATTAACTATTATAATAGTTAATAATTAAATAATAGTTAATTGCATTATAACTATAATATAGTAAATAATAATTGCTTTATTATTTAGTATTATAAATAATAAAATTACAAATAACATTTGTAATTTGAAAGATGCTAAGAGAGTACATGATAGAAGTTCTCATAATAAGAAAAGAAGGTAAGTATTTGTGATAATGGATGTTAACTAAATTTACTGTGATGATTTCACAAAATATACACATATGAAATATGTTGTACACCTAAAACTAGTACAATGTTATATGTCATTTATATCTCAATTAAAATTTTTATTTAAAAGAAGCAAAAAGCAAAATTATCCAAATCTTCAATTAAGGTCATTGTGATAAAATTACAGAATATCAAAGATATGGAGAATATCAGAAAAGACAAATTGTTTTTCAAGGAGTAACAAGACTTCTTAGGAAAAAAGATGGATTTTTTTCAAAAACAAAGAAACTTTGTTACTCATAGACATTACTGAAGGAACTATATGGATTTTAAGGCAGCCAAATATTTGGGGATAAAAGGAAATAAAACAGTTTATTTGGTAAATATAGGAAAGAAAAAAATGTGGTGAATTGAAATCAAAATAGTTTGGTAGAAATAGGTACAAATGTATGTGTAATAAAAATAAATGCACATGGAATAAACTAAAGCACAGACTTGTAGGTCTGATAAAAACAAAACAAAATTTAGGTATTTAATATTTCTAAGTGGCACACCTAACTTTTTGAATTAAATGTTTAATTTTTAAAAAAAAGTTGTAGAAAGAAAAATAAGTACATATTAATTTAGATAAATAGACACAGACTTGGTGATTACCAGAGCAAAAGGGGGTTGGGGGGAGATAGAGAGGGTACGGAGGGATAAATGGTGATGGAAGGCAGTAAACACACAATACAATATACAGATGATGTATTATAAACTATATAGTTGAAACCTATATAATTTTACCAATTAATGTCACCCCAATAAAGTCAATAAAAATTTTTAAAATAATAAATAAATAAATAAGGCAACCCTAAAAACAAATAAAAATACAAAGAAATACTATATATAGTTTACCTATTTATGCATAGTTGCATTTTTATGTGGTGAATGCATAGATAATGGATTGAAGGAATACACAGCACATTCTTTCTTGTCTTTGAAGGCAGAGAAGGGAGAATGAGCTTGGCCAAGGATCAAAGAGAATTCAGCACTAAGTATTCATTTTATTTTATTTAAATGGACTAAATAAAGCATTGTTTTTATATATTTAAAACTGCAGCAAATATGAAACATATTTTATGTTCATTCTGGGTGATGTGTATGTGGGTTTTGAAATATTACCCTTGATCCTTCATTAATATTTTACCAATAAAAATGGAACAATAGATAATAAACAGAAACATTGTTAGCACTTTTGTGGAGGGAGAATTTAATGAAAAATCTCTCAGTCATTGATGTATCAAGGTGACAAAAATTAGATAAGATTTAAATATCGTTAACATATTACCATTAAAGCTGAATATATGTGTGCATCTTATAATATCCCTGAAATATTTGTAAAAATTGATCACATAAGCCACAATTTGCATCTTGATTTATCTCTAAGGGCAAAAGTTGTACAAGTCACAGGCCCTGACATCCATGGTATCAAATAGTAATTTAGTAAGAAGAGTTTAACCCAACAGAACAAAAGAACATCAACAGAAACAACTCTTTGAGTTTATAAAATATTCAAACAATCTTTTATCAATGAGGAAATCCAAATTACATTAAGAGGTTTTTAAATGTAAATGAAAGCACGAGAATCACCAGAGATTTGAAGAAAGCCTGAAGCATGAGAGAAAAATCAAGAGAATAAAGTGGAAAAACTGTCTCCAGAGAAAACAAAAATAAATTAGGGAAGAGAACTTCAAAAAGAAAACTCCAGTTATTAATCTCAGGGAGATTCAAGACTACACTGCATGCATAAAACTAGTACTTTCTTCTATAGGGAAGGCCAATTCACACAAGATAAAACACTTGAAAATTAAATATATGATTTCCACATTTAAAAAATTTAAGATTTGAAAGATAAATTTAAAAAGCTTACTCAGAATGTAGAATAAAAAGATAAGCATAAAAAATATGTGAAGAAGGATAAAGAGACATAGAGGGTCAGTTCTAAAAGTCCAATATCCAATTACTAGATCATCCAGAAAGAGAGGCCAGAGAAGAACTAGAAAGCAAGTTATTAAATTATAAATGTAAAAAATTACTATTATAAAGTTTACTTTCCTAGAACTAAGGAGAAAATGTTCAAGTGTTGTACAAGATGGATAAATAAAAGATTAAAATTTGACATGTGAAGTATTATAAAATCAAGCATAAAGAGAAGTTCCTAAAACTTCCAAAGAAAAGAAAAGACAATCTACAAAAGAATGGGAAACCAATTGAAATCATATTTCTTAGAAATGCTGGCTATTATGAGACATTGAAGTGAATGCCTTCAAGTATTGGAGGAAAAGCAATTTTCAAATTAAACTTCTCTCTCCTGTCATATTATCAACAAGTGTGAGGATAAAAGAAACACATTTTAAAATATTCAAGGACTCATACCATCTTTCTTAGGGTTTATTTTTTATGAGGACGTACTGTCTTGAAATAAGGGTATGAACTAAAATGGGATTTCAGGGAACAATGAGGGAAAGTGCAGTTATACCTGCAGCTTAGAACTGCCCAAAGTGGTGAGGTAGGAGAAAAGTCTCTGGGGAGAAACAAGCCACAACAGCTTAGAACATGATAAAACATATACTACTACAGAGAGCTTGGGAAGGGCAAGGAAAGATGGAGAGTGATCACGTCATCACAGGAAGAAAGTAGTGATGAGCAGCGCGTGTTGTCATTGGAAAAGAAGCTGCTGTAAATGGAAACTGAAAATAGTGGTATAATTCTGACGAGAAAGTAGGGAAATGGAAGGGAAAGTGATAAAAATGTGTTAAATCCCTGTTGCTTCAAACAAGAAGTCAAAAATGGTATCTAAATTATGTGATTTGTGAAACAGAAGTTTAATGACCTTATTTAGAGATTGTTGCTAGAGGTATTAAAAAAATTGGTTAAAATGGCTAGCACTAGTTAGTGGCAACAACAGAGATGGATAGGGCATAGATGGTTAATTTTCTTTTAGTCCTTCTGATGGTTAATATTTAATCCTGTGTATATATCACTCTGAAAAACATCTGCAACTCATAACATTGTAATAACTTTGTATGGTGAAAGATGGTAACTAGGCTTATTGTGGGAATCCTCTTGTAATGTACATAAATATCATATCACTATGATATACACCTGAAACTAATATGATATTGTATATCATTTATAGATCAAAAAATGTAACAATGTAAAAAAAAAGCCCCTGCAACTCCAAAACTATGTAAAATAAAATGACAGCCAGAAAAGGATGTAAGGAGCCCTGGCTGGTATGGCTCAGTGGATTGAGTGTAGGCCTGTGAACTAAAGGGTTGCTGGTTCAATTCCCAGTCAGGGCACATGCCTGGGTTGTGGGCCAGGTCTCCAGTGGGTGATGTGCAAGAGGCAACCACACATTGATGTTTCTCTCCCTTTCTTTCTCCCTCCCTTCCCCACTCTCTAAAAATAAATAAATATTTTTTAAAAAAGAAAACTATGTAAGGAATGTCAGAAATGAATTCAGAGAATTAATAGTCTTAAAAGACCATTACTAAATTAAAAAATTACTGAAGTAAGAATTTAATGGAATTTAGAAAAAAACATGACTAAGGACACCAGAAAGAAGAGTACTATGAAGATATAATAAAAAATTATCAGTTAGAAAAAAATACAAAGGGTTGTAATGTATCTGATACTATTTTTACATGCCTTACATGTTATAACTTCTTTATTCTTTATAACAAAGTCTGAGAGAGTCACTATTATTATCTTCATTTTTAGATGAGGAAACTGAAATACAGATAGATGACTTGCCCAGTGCTATCTAATAAACAACAGAGCAAGGTTTCAAACTAGTGGTGTGCTATTCAATGCTTGGCAATGACGGACAAAGAGCTATCCTCCCACTTCCCAGCCCCTCCACATCATGATCATCTTGAACCTTCCAACAAACTGACACTGTGAGTGGAGCTGGAAGGAGATGCACCCAATTTTCTCCTGGAGCCTGTTGGAGTTGGCTCCAGCTCAGCACTGGTTTAAATCCAGGCAATCCGGCCCCAGAGGATTAAATCAGAAACCAAGTGACAGCATTCTAAGGACAGTGGCCATTAATATAGTTCTAAGAGAGAGAGAGTCTTTCATTGGCAATTTAGATCACCAACATTAGAATAGTACACTGTTAACTAATGCAGTGAAACAAGTGACTGCATGGCTACCAAAGTGATAAAAGTGCCATTTACTTCCAACCAAATAAAGGAGGGATTTAGTTATAAATGACATTGGGCAATTGGCAAAAGGTAGCAGGTTAGAGCCCTACTTTATACTATATACAAATGAGTTACAGAGCAGTTAAATACTTAGAAAAACTTGGAGTATTCGAACAAAATATGAAGGAATATTTTTGTATCTTTGACATAGGGAAACTTTTCTCAGCAACCCACAAAGTAAAAGATTGTTAACATGTGTATGAGTGTTTGAGTAGTTAAGAAAATGTATATAATCAGTAATGAATTGCCAACAAATGTGATTATTTCTGGGGGCTGAGATTGGATAAAGTATCTATATCTATATCATCTATACTTTATGGATTCCCAATGAGTTTCACTTTGTTGTGTTTTTAGTATTTTTCAAAGAAAATATAGTTTATGGTAGAGGAATACAACCCACAAGTTTTGCCAAATGGATAGTTTTCTGGATAGAAACAAATACAAATTGAATAAGAGAGAGTAGAAAATGTAAATAGATCAAAAGTCAGAACTCATCAAATTCCTTCTCTTCTCCTTCTTTCCTGACCCACACATGAGAAGTTTCTAAATTGGTGTGTGTTGGGTATTACTTATTTTAATTTTCAAGGAACGACTAATTCTCAAATTATATACTCAACTCTAATTCACAGAAAAAAATAAGAAAAACTTTCCAATTCATTTAATAAATATTTATTAGGTACCTGCTTAATTAGATTCTTGCCCACAATATCAAAGGACAGTTCTCATGGAGTTTAAAATCTAGAAAAATAATAATTAAATCAAGTTATATCTATAATATAGTGTTAAAATCTTGCAAAGGTAAAAAACAAAACAAACAAATCCCCCTCAAAAAGTCTGAAGAGTGGATAAGTGCAAAAACACACAATTAAATAATAAGTAATTAAACTTAGCAGTGTATTAAGAAACAATTTTACAAAAGCCAATTAGGTTTTATTTTAGACATAAGGGTGATACAACATTAAAAATATATATTAACATCATCAGTGAATAGTTCAAAGAAAAATATACAATGATCTATCCATTATCTGTTCCTTCACAGAACATCAGTTTATTTAGCAAATATTTTTTGAACACTAGTTCCAAGTGCTCTACCAGGCAGTGAACATAAAATAATGAAAAAGATGGGTACCGTCCCCACTCTCAGGTAGTTTACCTTATAGTGAGGAAGACAGAGCAGTAACCAAGTAATCATAATATGAGTGAAGAGGGCTGTGTGTTAGTGAAGTACATGTGCTGAGAGGTACTTCTTTCAGCCTGGTGTGTCTGGAAAGGTTTGCTGCAGGAAGAATAGGAGTTAGCCAGCAAAGAAGGAAAACCATGTGTTGGACAGAAGAAACAATATGGGCAAAGACTGAAAGTTGGCTTGAGTGTTAAGTGAACTCTGCCGGTGGCAAGAGATGAAGCTGGAGAGGTAAGAAGGGCAAGATCATTCAGTTCCCTTCAGTCACATTAAAGAGTTTGAATTTTATTCTGAGAGCAACAGAGAGCCATTGAAAGCCTTTAAGTCCAGGGGGTTGGGGGTAAAATATGTGACACAATCAGTTTCACATTTCAGAAAGTTCCTGTGAGTGGCAGTATGGAATGAATTGGAGGGGTCTGGCATTGGAGGCAGAAAGTTCATTTAATAATGGGAAAGAAGGGATGGCAACAGAGACCAAGGCACTGACAGAAGAGAAAAACCATGACAGATTTAAGAGATATTTTGGAGGCAGAACTATGAGGTCTTGGTGATGACTGGACATATGGGAGAGGAAGGTCAAAGCCGGTTGGATAGTGGTGGGAGGATTTGCTAAGAGCTTTCATTAATTATGTTACATTCTTAAAGTGATAAAAATATTTTGAAATTGACAAAATAATTATTAAACACCAGAAACATTCCTATGGAAATCAGTAATAAAATAATGTCCATTATTACTATCATTATTTAAAATTATATTTCAAATGGTACTAGGGTAATGATGCAAAAAATTAATAAGAATGATTATTGGATGCCAGACAACCATTGTCCTCATTTGCAGATGATACGACCAGAAAACCAGATGACACAGGAGGAAACCTACTAGAAAAAATTAGCAACCTGTAAAATTTCAAAGTATAAAATGAGTTTTTTTTAATCAGTAGCTTCTTGTATTAGCAAAAACATATTCAAATGTGTGATTTAAAATTTTTATTTTCAAAATAAAAGGCAAACATAAAATACCTGAGAATATATTTAAGAAGTAATCAGTATTGATGTGAAAGAAAGCATAAAACTTTACTGAATAAATGAACTCTTGTAAAGTTCTTGAATATAGAAACACTAGTAGAAGCAAGTGAATTTTCTCAAATTGATTTTAAATTTGATACAAATTGATTTTAAAATGAATCTAAAAAGTGTGAGAACAGCCAAGAAAATTTTAAAATTTTTAAAAAAGAATTACAATTAGGAATTATACTGCCAGATATGAAAATATGTTTTAAAGTCAGGATAATTAGAAGTCTGGCACTGTTACATAATTAGGTAGCACAGTAGAATAGATTAGAGTGCTTCAAAATATTGCCAATTATATGCCAATTTTCGTGTATGATTAAAGTAGCATTTAAACCAGAGAGAAAAATGTGAGCGTGTGACTGAATTAAGACATTTATCTCCTCTCCTTATGGAAACTTTTTAAAATATCAGTAAAAGGCTTTTTTTTTATGAAGCACAGAACTACAAGTAAAAATGGATCAAGAGAGAAGACAAAAACAGAGGAGAGGTGATACATTTTGGGAAGACAGCAAATGGAGAAACAGTAACTAACTCAGCAAGAGAAGGAAGCTGTAACCAAGGGGCCAGCAGAGAGTGACATTGAACATGAAGTCCAGGCACAGAGACTTGTGAATGAGGTTGAAAACAGACGGACTGAATGATATCTGTGACCTGAATTGTGGATCTCCTCCAACACCCCTCCCATAGCAATAGCCAGCCATTCATCTTCCCCAGACTAAAGCAAAGGGGATTCAGTTACACTGGGACTCCACTACATTCTCCTCTGAGCACTCTAAAGTAAAGTTTTTCAATGTAAAAACTCATCATCTCTTCCCATTCCCCCAGAAAAACTTCAACCTACTTTTAGAATCTTCCCTTAAAGATGCATGATATATCAAGAATTCCCAGAAGATTAAGTAAAACCTCCAACTTGAAATAGGCCAAAAGCAAACAGAAAATAAACTAACAAAATCCTCAGAAAGAACAAAGACCACCCCCCAAAATCATTCAATAACCCCCTATAATTTGTGTCCTCGGAAGGATAAGGTATTGCATCAATAAAATAACAGGGTAATATATAAAAAGAACAACTAAACCAAGAAAGAACTCTTAGAACAAGAAAGTAACAACAAAGCCATGAAAGGGTTGGAAGATAAAGTTAAGAAAATGTTACAAAAAGTGCAACACATTAAAAACCAGAGATGGAGTAGATAAAAGTATTTTTAAAAAGATTGTTTTGAGGATCAATCCATGAAGGAAAAACACTGAATTAAGGAGTCACAGGAAAAGAGAACAGATAGTGTAGGAAGAGGTAAATTATCAAATACTCTATGGAAGAAGATACCCCAGTATCGAAGATCTGTTTCCAGATTAAAAGGGCTTGGTGATTACAAACAATGTCCACCTCTCCTGGTCATTAAAAAGAGCTATCTAACAGTGGCCACTGGGCCTCTATTACTTTGGGGAACCATCACTGCCTTGGCCATTAAACTATCTAATGCTGTGACTTTTTTACCCCCAGTGCTGCCCTGCAGGGGACAGCTACCACTGGACCTTTAGTGATGCCCGTGCCCTCTCAGCAGCAGATCCCTAGTGGCCTTGGTGAGCGATGTGTCCTCAGCACTCTTCTTTAGAACATAGTAGGTTGTTCGTCTTCTGATCATTGAGAATATATCTCTTGCAACATGCCCACTTCCTTTCTCTGTCACTTTCCAGGACAACTTAGGCATTTTGGTGTCAGTGAATGCTGGCCATTTCTTTTTCCAGATGTCTGAGGGCCACTCTTACAGTGAGTTTGCCATATTCCCGTAGCACTTGGGTGATACAACTGGTGTCCCAGGAAAGTTCCTCAAAGCCAGTGAATTGTTACAATAGCAACCATCTCCACAAAGACATTTTACTAGGCTACCACTTGTGAAATATTTATCAACTGAGCTGTACCCTTTGGCCATGACAATGCGTGCCTCACTGACCCAATAGGACATTGTCCTCTGTGCCCATCAGGTAGTGAGTGAACCAGTCCCGAGTCCCATCTGTTTCCTTGAACCATTCTCAGTACAACTTGCATCAGTCCTCTGAGAAGTAGGTGCCACGACAAGATTAGACATGCAAGGTATTCTGTGGGGAAATGCCTATGAGGGATAAAAGGGAGGGTTTTGAGGAGGCTAGGAGAAGCATTGGACCATGAAGCAGGTCTGACTTCTTCAGAGCAGACAGGAGAGGAAGAAGGGCCTCAGCCGCAGCATGATTCTGAGACAGTTTGGTAAGGTTGATGGGGAGTCCTTGGGCCAAAGTCACCTGTCAGAGGGGTCTCATGTCTCCCAGGAATGTGCTTGCCATTGAGTTGGATCAGCCTGTGGGAATGCTGGCTTTGGTGTGAAGGCAGTACAGTCAGTTTCGTTTTCCACACTAGGAGATCCGAGAGGCACATTTATGGCTGTTCCAGGTTGAAACAGTGTGTGTGTGTGTGTGTGTGTGTGTGTGTGTGTGTGTGTGTGTGTATCTATTTGCGTTGAAAAGGAATTCAAAGAATAAGGAACAGTATATGAGAAAACCCAAAGGTGAAAGAGCTTGGTGCTAGGTTAGTAACAGCTGGGATTAGGCATAACATGAAGAGTGGTCCAGTTAGAGGGAAAGAGTGTGTGTGCAAGGTCCGAAAGTGTTAATGTGGTACATTTACAAAACTGCGAATGAGGCAGCTGGTTGGAGTATAAAGTGCAAAGGGATTTAAAGAGGTAAAGTGGTCTGAGATGAGGCTGAAGGGATAAGCAGGGCCTTTCAAAACCCAGAAAGAAATAAACAAAAAACAAACTAGGAAGAAGTTTAATGTTTGTCCTGAAATGATGGTGAGTTATAAAAGGTTTTAAGCAAAGGGATTTTGATCACATTGGTGGTGTAGAAGGATCGCACTGTCTATAGCACAAGAATAGGTTAGAAAAGAGCAAGGGGATCCCGTGAGAATTCAAGTAAGAGGTAATGACGACTTAGGGCAAAATAGTGGCAGTTGGGTTAGAGAGGTGAGACTGATTCAGTATTGATTTAGGGGATATTTAATGGAATGAAATAATGTAGTTCTAATTGGATATGGGATATGCAGGAGAGAGATGGATTAATCACAGATGTTGCCCGTGTTTCTTCCTTGGAACCCAGGGAGAAGGTGTTGTCAGTCACTTTGATAAAGAATATAGGACAGGAAACTTTGAAGAAAGAGAATGGGCTGTAAACACATTAAACACATGAGGGCAGAGGTGTCCAGTGAGCGTTTACACATGTAGGCCTAGACTTGGTAGCAAGACCTAGTCTGGAGAATCAGGAGGGACTGCAGCCGTGAGAGTAAACCAACTGCACGGGGAAGGTAAACCAAGTAAGATTAGAAGTGGAGCCCAGAAAAGAACAGTTCACTATGGTTGCATGACATTCTGCTGTAGATTTATACCGTATGTTTTCATTGCCTTTTGGTCAAAGTTTTTTCCTCAAGCTTTTAACTCTTACAAATAATCTTGTAGTGAACAGTTTTGTTCATGAATCTTTGACTAAATTTCAGATTATTTCCTTAACACAGATACCAGAAGTAGAATTACTGGGATGCTGTCCCACCTTGAAGTGATGAGGTACTTAGGAAACTAGTTAATTATATAATTTTTATGAACAAAGTTAGGTGTGATATGGTTTAAGAAAAGACCCTGACTGATCAGTTCTTTCTAGGGGGAAGGTAATTGTGAAAACAATGTTTTTGCAATTTACTAGGGGAAGGGTGGGCCTTTTTAGGGTCCCTCAGATGTTACAAGTTACTAGAGGGGTATTTGGGGCCATCAGATAGAAACAAACCCTCAAAAGCATATTCACAAGGAGTTTGTGAAAAGGAAACAGAGGTCTCCTCTCCAGTTTTCCAGAGAGGAGAGGAGTAATGTTGAGTTTAGGAACATGGAGGAGAGTTACCCAATGAGCAATACGTCTTTGTTCTCTTTTTTATAATAGTTACCTTTCCTTGTTCTGTGCCCAGGTCTCAGTCACCTTTGGCTAAAGGTGCTTTGTTATTCTTTCTTTGTTGTTATGTCCCTTCATGGCAACACTGGAAGAAGCTTGAGCTTCTGAGTCACAAAGACCTGAAGATATGACCCAGTTCTTCCGCTTATTTCACGGTATTCCAATTATTTATTTCTGCAAAACAAATTACCTCATGAAAGTGTGATTTGGGCAGGGGTTGGCAGGGACAGCTTGTCTCTGCTCTACTTGAAATCAGCTGGCAAAGCTCAAAGACTGGAGGCTGGAGGTGTCTGAAGCAGGGCTTCTCAGCCTCAGCACTATGAGCATTTCAGGTTGACTACTCTTTGCTGTGGGGACTGTGAGTTGTAGGATGTTTAGCAGTATTCCTGGCCTCTACCTACTAGATGCCAGAAGCACTCCCTCTCTAGTTGTAACAACCAAAAATGTTTCCAAAAATTGTCACATGTTCCCTCCCAGGGGAAATGGAGAGGCAACGCTGCCCACAGTTGAGATCCAACATGGAGGCTTGCTTGCTCACATCTGTGGTCGTTGATGGTGGCTATTGACTAAGACCTTAGTGACACTAATGTGTAGGCTGGAACAGCCACACATGGTCTCTCCCAAACAGTGTGCTTTCTCCCAGTTCGGTGGCCGAGTTCCAAGGCTACTCATCAGGGTGAGGGGTTGGGGTGTGTAGTGAAAGCCATATAGCATTTTATGACATAGCTCTGGATGTCATGCTGCTCCACTTATTTTCACTTGTTCATCTAGGCAGCCACAGAGGCCATTTTCAATGTTAAGGAATGACCTACATGTACTTGTTATATATTTGTGGGTCTGTACCCTTTCTAATTCTACTTGTATTGTTTTGCCATTGACTTAGTTGAAGCATTTATTCTAAACTTCTCTGGGGTTTCCTCCAGAGGATTCAAGGAAGAACCCTCCTTAAGCTTGGATATTGTTCCTGGACAGTGGCTGAGGACACAGAACAAGAGAGTGGATGGTATTTAGGCAGCAGTAGGAGAATTCCTAAGTAGATTTGCATAAAGAAAACTGCAGGATCAGGGATTCAGAAAAAAGTAACAGCAACCACCAAGAGGAAAACAGAATCACAATGACAAAAGCAATAGGTGAAAATGTTTGTCTCGGGCTACATGAATGCAGTTGGTTTTTACCAAGATCAAGTTCATATAATTCAAGATACACCTTGTTCCAAAAACAAAGTACAGCTCTCCTGGGGAGACTCAATCTTGATCAGGTTTTTCTTCCACAAAAAGCTGCTCTTGCTGAGCAATTTCATTGCCTTCTGGGAAAAGATGTTCTACAGCATGTCCTTACCAACTGGAGAATGCTTTCTGGAATAGCAAATAGTTACTGATGTCTGAGATTTTGGGTGGCACTTTATGATAAAAAAACAAGCCTCCTTCTTGCCACCTGGCTTCACTTGACTGTGTTGGAGTTGGGCTCAGCCACAAAATTAGAAATGATGGAAACATTAAGTGCTTATAATTTAAGATCAAAGTCACTTAGATAATGGTACAAAGGGGAAAAATGCCCAAATAAAGGAGAGCCCTTGCTATCTGTGAAGTGACTCTGGCAATGAGAGATCTTGGCAGGAGGGTCAAGAGCCATAGGGTTTTGCTCTGGCTTTCAACAGGATTCTTTAAATCAACAATATTCTCAACCTTCCACAAAGTAATTCCATGCTGGAGCTCTAAGTTATAGACATTTATTTCAAAATAAGAAAATAAAATTCCTGTCTCTCAAAAAGACATATTGCAACATTATCTATAGTGAAAAGTTGATAACAATGTAAAGGTCCAGCAATAGAGGAATTCCTCTGCCAAGTGGCACTTAGCTGGATGGAATATTATACATTATTAAAAGCAGGGAAATGCTTGGGCATACTAATGAATGAACCTGATGATATCTAAAATTATATGAATATTATAATTTTTTGTCCCAACATTTAAAAATTATACAACAAATACAGGCATATAGTTGCATTAGAACAATTCAAATACATGTATATATTCTCATTATTAAAATTAAAATATTTACAAAAGCAATCCTCTGTATGACTCTAATCTTACTCCTGTTTGCACATGCAATCATTGTTAATGCCATGGTGCCTTTCTCTTCTCACCTTCTATATGTTTGCATGTGTCATTTTTTCCATAATGAGATTATATTGAATCTATTTTTCTATGACACGTTTTTATTACTTAATGATATGTGAGGAAATCTTTGCCATAGCTGACATTGCTATTATTAACATTGCATCATATTTTTGTACAACTATTGAATTCACCAGTATGAAAATGTTGTAATTTATTTAACTGTTCTTCTACTGATGCACATTTAGATGTTTTCTGGTTTTTAGCTTGGTAAACAATGATTCAATGAGCATTATTGTGTACACATCTTTTTGCACTTATGTGAATATTTCTATAGGACAATACCTCAAAATAGAATTTTAATAGATAATGCCAAATTGACCCCTACCACATTTTTCCATTATATACTCCAATGAATGGAATATACGAGTGCCTGAATCCAAAAGTAATATTTTTGATCTTTTGAATTTTTTTGCCAATAAATTGTGTCTCATTCTTTTAATTTCAATTTTCCTGATTGTCAGTGAAGCATGTTAATTGCTTACTTATATTTCTTCTATGAATTGCTGTTTTCATCTTTATGGGCATTATTATTTCAACCAGGAAAAAATAATGAAATTATGAAGAGAAATATATAAAGATATTTATAGGAGTTGTATTAAGGAGTTGAATTATAGGTGATTTTTTTTCTCTTCTGTCATTTAGAACATTTTAATGCAATTACATTAAGAGTCTTTTGCTGTTCTTTGTTATTTAATAGAAGGAAAAGTCATGATTACCTCTATGGCTATTCTTTAGTTACTTGTATTCTTTCAGAAAAATATCTTGGGACTATTTACTAAAAATGTCTATGCCCTTAATCAGCCATGGTAAAAAAACCTCAGCATAGTTTGCTCACTGTTTGAGGTGGCATATTTTTTATAAACTTGAAAAAGCAATACCGACTGTTGGTTCTGAACCTTCTGCTATTGTGGGTCTCAGATTCTTTTGTGTCATCTCCACCAAATCTGGCATCAGCATGCTCTGCCTGCCCATGCTCTCAGCTGGTAAAATTGCATAAATTAATTTGCATAGGAATTGCTGAAAGAATCCAAATGATAAACATGAATGATCTCATAAAGGACACTCTTTATAGGGCAAAATGATATTATTTTATGAAATTGTCATTTGCCCCTTGTCTCTTCTGTATAAAACATATCTGAAAACTGCAGCAGCTTCGTTAGGTGCTCCTGAACAAAGAGTGATATTGAAGACTGTAAAGCAATGAAGCACATGCGGATACCCTTTCCTTATTGATCTGTGCTGAGATGAGGGACCAGGAGGAGGCACCATATTTCTGGGGACAGATGGCATAGCCTGGTGTGGAAAGAGGACCAAAGCAAGGACCTTGGTTATCAAACTGCTTACAGGGATCTAGACATGAAGCGAGGAGAGAACAAACTCAAAAGTGGAACTAAGTGAGGAAGATTCAACACCTGGTATTGGGCTTTGGAGTTGGATAAACTTGGATTCAAGTCCTGACTTGGCATCTTTTGCTGATGAGAATTTGGGCAAGTAATATCTATTTTAGTCTTAGTTATTTTCCAACTTCACTGGGGGATAGGAATACAACTGGCCCATGAGAACTGTCAGAATTAAATGTTATAATACATGTAAAGTGCTTTGACCAGCATGTAACATAAAGGTACTGCTGAATAAATAGTAATGTAACATTCATCATTATTATATTTTAAGTTTCATGAGATGAGAATCAAGTGGTAGGGACCCAACTATGGAGACTGCCATTGGAGTTGCAAATTCTTGCCCTGGAGGGCTTGAGGGAGGAAGTCCTGCCCTATATTATTTCCTTTGTTCCATGCTTGTCCCTTCACATCCCCAAGGATTTAGAACCAGTACAGATTCTCCTTAGACTGAAACACTAAACTATTGGCTCTTGCCTATTTAAAGCCCCTGGCCTAATAGCAGGACTGGCTTCAGATCTTGTGCCGAGAATAAAGTAGACCCACAGGAGCCTCCAGAGAAGAGGGCAAGGAGTCAGGCAGCAAAGTACTGGCAGCAGATGGCGTGAGAGGTGTTTTGAAGCAGGGGAGGGGGAAGCTTACTAATAGCTCATAGGTATCAGTGAAAGAGGTGGGAGAGTCAAAGATGTGTGAACATTTTCTGGCCTGAAAGGGATGGCGTAGTAGAGATCAGGATTCTCACCCTAGAGTTCCTGTACATTCTGCTGCTCGTAGAATTGGGCTAGCAGTCAAAGCACCTAGTTTACCATACTATAACTTTGAATGCTTCTGCTTTCTGTTTGCCTACATCTAATTTTCTTTTTCTTTTGGGAAGACCTCTCTCTGCTCCTTCTCATCACTTATTTATTTACATAAAATGACTCCCCATAGCATCAGAGATTGCTGTTAGCAGTAGCCAAGGAGTTTTACAAATTGCCTCTGATACAAATTGCTTTCAGAAAGAGGCTGTGTCTTCTACCACAAACTGATTTTGCAGAATGGTTCCCTGGGAATAAGTTTTTGATTGGATAAGATTTCTCCAAATGATTCAAATTTCTGATACAAGTCATGTGCTGTACCTATTGATGAAAATAACCTACAGCTGCTGACATTCTAAAATTATTTGTTATGATATTGATGGGCACGGTACTGTGAACTTTACATGCCCTGTTCCCATTTATAAATGAAAAATAAAGTTTAGAGAGATGAGATTAGCTATAGCTTCTAGGGAGCAGGGAAAAAAACTTTGCTATTAGTTTTGTGCCCAGGGCATGCAAGTCCTGAGATTTCACAGCACACTGACAGTGGTTTGGTGAAGACACAGGCTGAATCTTCCTGGGATGCCCACTTTACTAGACTCTTTAGATGCAGACATATATTACTACATAAGCATTTATTGCTGACATATGTAGATTCATCAGCTTGGAGTGGAAACAATGTCACCCTACACCAGAACCCCGGAGTATGACAATTCTGAGATTCCCCAACCTGTCCACTCTGTCAGCACATACAGGCTTTTTCAGTGGCTTTTCTGAAATGTTCAAGAGCCCCAAAGATGATTACTTACGTTCAGACAGTGACCCTGTATGTTCTTACCTTTCACCTGAGAGTTAATGATGCTCTCAGATGTTCTTTCTTGAGGATGGAGGGTGACACAGACATGGCCCCAGAGGTCGGATATCTAAGAACCTGACCAACTCTGTGCAGCTGCTGCTGTCCAGCCTGAACATAGATGCTTAATGTGGTTGCTTTCCGTCTGTCAGTCTGTCTGAGCTAATTACTTCTACAGCCCAGTACTCTATGGATGCCCTCCCATGCTATGGATTCAGGAGAGGGGTACTGTTCTCTTCTTCTGCACTGTTCTCCAAGCATTCCCAAGTTCTTGTCTGAGTCCACAGTAAAAGAAACTGTTAGTCTCCCCCAAGACATGTCTCATCTTCTCTCCAGACTGGCATGGGCAGCTAGTTATATAAATGGAGTTTATCCAGCTCATATACAATTAATTGGAACCTTCTGCTTTACCAACTTACAGAACAAATAGAGACCCACTTTATCAAGATGTACAGATTGTTTCTGTTTTTCAAATCATTCCTGTTCTGCACTGCTTCTCTGACTCATTTAAGAACTCCAAAGCCTACTCCATCCACAGGGATTAGGCCCTTCTCCAAATGCCAAGCAAAGAAAAATGGAAAATCCAATGAATCCACCAGCACCATTGGTTCAAATCCTGCCACAACTGTTGCCGTGGGACCCTAAACACACAGGTGCTTGTCTAGACACAGCAACACCCTTGCTAGCACAGCGTACAGTGGTGTTCTGTTCTTGGCCCCCAAGGTTATTATAATCTTAGTTTATGCTTCCATAGTCAGTCGTTGCTCCCCCAGATGTGACTCATGTCTGGTAATGAATCTGGACAAACTTACAAGGCTCAACCAAGTTAATGCTAACACCAACGTTTTTCTACAAATTTCTGGGCCCAATCTCCTTCCTTTCTCCTCATGGTGAGTTACCCTTGATTAACGGGGCCTATGACAGGCTTCCCAACCAGAACTTTGTTGGAGATGCCCTAATCCAAGAAGCATTTTTTTAAAAACTAATTTTGAACTTCAAAGCCAGGAAGAGCTCATTATTTCTTCAGGAAATCAATGCCTTGTTCAATTTGGCTCCCCTTACAAAGTTTGCAATTTCAAGGATAGTATAGTGACAAGGAAACTGTATTAAGCATCTGTCACCATTGATTCCCAGAGAAATGTGCTAATCCACATTAGGTATCCCTATTTTAGGATAGCTTTGAGTTTCGAGTGCAGCTGATCTCTGCCTCGGAAAATGGGACAAAGTTTTACCTTCTTTAATATCTGGCTCCCAACTGCATGCTCTAGTAACCTTTTCAGTATGCTTGGCAGTGAGAACATTTTTTTTTTTGAGGAAAAAATCCCACACCTAAACTTTATTAGGATTTCCTACATTTTGAGTGAATCTATCTTATCCATGGTTAGTTGATTATACATAGATACCTTATGGATTATAAAGCAAAACTCATATTTTTATGGATAAAATATGAAATGGTGGTTTTTTTAAGCCTGAGGTCAGCAGTTATGGGTTGAACTCCTAGACCCATGACATTTAGAGATATTTTGGAGGAAAATGAGAACTGTCCTAGGGACCCAAACGTAGAGACATAGTTAGACTATAGGTTTTATATTAGACTTAAAGAAACATTATCTGGTCCCAAGTTTTAAATTTTCATGTTACGCAATATGTATTAATTAAACTACGCACTATTGCTTCTCTGTAGGTGCGTACATCCTGTGCTCTTGTAAATGTACAAGACTATCAGACTGTACAAAGAATTCAAACTGAAACAAAATCAACCCATCAGAATCTAGTAATGCTCCTCTCACAACACACCCACATACAAAGGGTTTTTCTTAAATTATGGCAGCCAAAATATAGCGTTGATTGATATGATACTGCATAAGCCTAATAGAGCAATTTTTAAAGGTAATGACCTATGCTGAATCACTGATTAATAAATAAAGATAGAAAAATCACATTCAAGGAAAACTATCAGAAAATATTAAAATATGTTTCCAATTTTCCAACATGACAGAGGGGGAAGATTTGGCGAACACGACTTGCCTTCTCTCCCACATTCTTTAGCTCTAGAGAGTCGGTGTGTGAACTGATTGAACTGATTCACACTAGTGGCCCGTGGGTCAAATCCTGATGATTGACATATTTTCTTTAGCCAGCACAATATTGTAAACATTTTCAACAAATTGCTAACATTTTTTAAATTGTGAGATTTTAAAAATTCCTGAGTTTCTCAAAAAAAAAAAGAGTTGGCAGCAATCATGTGCACCTATGAGTCCCCCTCAGAATCACTGCTCTGCATGACTGAAGGAGATGCCATTCACAACGATTGTAAGTAAACGATGGTCCTCAGACTTACACAACACTTTGGTCCTCAGCGACTCATCTAGCTTTAATCATTCATTTATGACACTTAGGCAACCCGTGTTTAAGGGCTTTATACACCATAAACTGTACGAACAATCACTGTTCCTCTTATTTTCCCTAAGGAAATCATCAGTGTCTAACTGGAGTTCATGGAGAAGAACCAAAGAGGTATCAGAATCTATGAATCACCACAGAGACGCTTTAGGATTAGTCAAAATAACAAGGAATCCATTTGGCAGGAAAAGGATGATTATTAGAAATCCTCAAATAAGAATGGGTCCAAAAAGCAAGCAGGGAGGATCTACAGATGTATTTTTCATAATAGGCAGGTGAGGAATGACCACAGTTGTGTATCAACAGACATTATTCCAAATCCAGGAAAATAACAGAATTCCAGGGAGTCTGTCTGTACAGAAAGGGAACTAGTAACAGGACTGGGCCAAGGAAGAAACCTTTAATTCCGAGAAACAAGTAAGGATTCTCCCATCCTTGTGGGAGTCAGTAACTGAGAAGGCAATCAAAGTTGAGGTTCAGTTGCTGGTATTGCTGTGTGTGCTGGAAACGCTGTTACGCATCAGAGTGAAACCAACATCAACACAAATCTGGTGCTGAGCCCCAACTGGAAGTCTTGGGTTGACTGAATTATATGCCTGATTAGGAATGGGACTGGTCAAATCCAGGAGCGAAGGTCACACACTACATGCAGAACCTGAGATGATGAAGTGTACTCAGCCATGGGGGTTAGACTAATAAGAAAGAAAGGTTCTAAAAAACGATGAGAATCAAACTAAAAGTAAAGTGCTGATGACTGTAGATGCCCTGAATTAAATTGTTAGAGAAAAAATGGCCAACATTCTCTAATTCGATTCAGAGATTTGAATGTTTTTTTAAATCACTTGAATAAATTTCTCATGGCCTCATTGAGTCAGTCCTGCTGAATTAAATATAGAACCATGGGTCAAGATTGTTCTAAAGATTTTTTAATCTTTCCCATCCAAATTTAATCACCCTTCCTTATCAAACAAACAAAAATGTGTTCCAGATGCTATCTTGTCTCTACCCATGTTTTGCCAGGAGCGATGGAGCTAGACCCAGTGGCACACACTGTGCTGAGAAGGTGGAGCAGCGCGGCAGCATGTCTCTGTCCATTCAAAAAGGCAGTGGCCTCTGGGAAAATGCACAGTAAAATCTCAGCCGTAGGTCCTCCACTGGGTACTGATTTTAAAGTTGCATTTCCTAAAAACTCAGCAAAGCGATGAAGTGGAATGAGGCAATGATTCTTTTCATGCCACTCTAATTACTTAAGAAAAGTCACCAGCTACTTCTGTACTCATTCATGTGATATTCCAGGGAATGCATAACTAACTAGAATAAACTGGACAGGGTAAGAGGAGCCAGGTTCGAAAACTAGAGTTACCCATGTAAGTGGAGCAGAGACAAAAGAAACAGCCCTAAAGTCTCTTCTAATTGTTTATTCATGCATAATAAAAATAATAGTGGTAACTATTATTACTCTCACTTATTATTGTGCACACACTAAATAATACTCCATATATCATTTAAATAGCAATGACTCCAAATTAACTATTTGAAGAGTTTTCTGTGTAACAACCTGGAATCTGGTTATAAATTAACAACCTGCTGGGTTTCCTTCCAGGGTGGAGGGGAAGAGGGCAGTAATGGGGGATGGTGGATTTGTCTTGGAACTTCAATTGCATAACAATGTCTCCACTTTCCTTACTTTTGTTCAAAAGTGTTATCCAAAATGAGGCAAAAAAAGGGGCAGCACCTATTTTTTCCACTATTTTTATGAGGAGACTATTGAACATTCACCTAAGGATATTTAGTCAAATGTACTTGTCCAGGCTTAGTGAAGATACATGTTACAGGTTAATTTGTAGATTTTTGTCTTGTACAAATGCTAATAACTTCTGTCTAGTCGCAGGGATAATACTAAGGATATAGTGTATTTCCTTGTAGGCATTTTGGATCTTTTAGCAAACTCATTTCATCATCCTTTTGTATGATTACAACTTTTTATTTTCAAATTCTTTCTTTCACACCAGTCTTAACCATTTTTCCAGCTCACCTATTAGTTAATAAGTTGAAAAAAGCATTTGACAATGTTTATTCTATATTTGCACCAGTGTAATGTTCTTCACTTTTGGGGAATACTAACAGATGTGCTGGAGGCATGGCCATTGCTGCTGCTGTTGAGACTGAGCAGCATCTGCTGAGCTTGCAGTCCTGCTGAACACTACTGGAACTGCCACGGATTCTGCTGAAGGCCAGAGCTGATGGCTGCTGCTGCTGGATGCAGCACCAGAAGCAAGAACACAGTAGCTTCTCTATTCCACCCAACTTCCCAGCCTTTTGCAGAGCTGGCACAGCCTCCTTTTGCACAAAGTAACCAAAAGAAAGTTGGTAAGAAAGCCTAGAAGGTATTAAGGTTTATTGATAATTATAACATTAGGAAGAGTATGTAAAGAAAGAGACGGAGGTGAGAGGTAAAAAGCAAATAACTGGCCTGAGAGAAAAAAGTGCTGATGGAAGTTGGCACTGAAAACAAAATAAAAAACTTAAATTATCAATAAGGTACATATGATTATGAATCCCATTATACAGGAAATGCAGGTGCAGAGAGGTTAAGTAACTCATCCAAGATCACACATCTCTTATGTAGCAGAACTGGAATTTGGATGCAGGCTTCATTCTAACATTGACTCTTTAACCCTTATGCTATATGTTAACTTCCTAATAAGGTAGGAGACAGACTGGGGTGTCTGGCAGTGCAATATGGAAGTAGATATGAGAAGATTAAACAAGAACTTATAGAGCCACTGGGATGGGGATTCAGGAACTAGCAATATTGGAAGGCAGGGCAAGCTGGTAAAAATCTACGGCCGTAAAATGTCCCCACCCATTAGTCTGAAACTCAAGTTTCAATCTCAAACCTTAGAAAACAAGAGGAAATGAAAGACGACAATTAGGAAAAAATATCTATCTAGATTTAGTCACAGCATAAGCTGAGAGGTCTTTATTAGCTGGCACACGGAAAAGTAAGAAGGCCACAGGGTCCAGGTTAAAAGATCTGGTTAACTGGTTGAAGTTCACAGTGGGGATACTAAGGGGTATTATAATTGCATCTTCACTGTCTTATTTTTTTTTAATTTCCTGTCATTTTTTAGTGATTAGGGACAGGATGAACTCAAATGAGTGTTTTCTCCCCTAAAAGAAGGGAAATGAAAGGTTTGATCATCACTTGCCTGGTTTCTGCTAATATAACAACTCGGAGTGAATGAGCTTAAATTAAAATACAGGAGAACATCTGCAGAGGCATTTTAAAATTCAGCCTAACAGAATACTTATCAGGGAGATCTCTCATCTCTTATTTATCATTCTTTTACTCATTAATGCACTTAAGCACATAAATTAACTGCTGAATTAAATACTGGGAATATAAGAATGAATCAAACTCATTCCTTGCCTTCAATGTGCTTACCACTCAGACAACCACTGCACAAGTTTAATATGTGCACGCAGAAATCTGCAATGTAAAGCAGGATTAAATACACAAGTAAAGAATTTCTTTTAAAAAATATTTTATTTATTTATTTTTTTAGAGAGAGGGGGAGGGAGGGAGAAAGAGAGGGAGAGAACCATCAATGTGTGGTTGCCTCTCACATGCCGACTACTGGGGACCTGGCCTGCAACCCAGGCATGTGCTCTGACTGGGAATCGAACTGGCAACCTTGTGGTTCACAGGCTGGCACTCAATCCATTGAGCCACACCAGTCAGGTCCACAAGTAAAGAATTGTACAAGAGAAAAAATTCTCAAATTATCACTGAGGGGTGACAGGGGGTTGTGAAAGAGGCTGCTTTGCTAATTAAAGCAGGATCATACTATTTATATGATACTCATGTGTCTGTTTTTTTATATTTTATATTTTGAGAACACTAGTATATGTGAATGTACCACCTCTGTTTAATATCCCTTTTTGTGCTTTTAAATTTATATCCTTTGCCCACCACCCAACACACACACACACGTTTGTATTTGAACTTAAAATGTCTAGATGTACCCACAGGGTAAATTATAATGTGGGATGAAATGGGAAGAAAGATAAACAGATGTCTTGTACTTTTTGCTATTATTTTGATTGATATTTTTAGGACAAGCAAGAAAAACTTTTGTAGTAAATGTTTTTATTTTTTAACCACCCATTTTCCCAGATCAATATGATTCCGACAGGGAGTAAGACTGGGGACTGAGGAAAGGAAGCAGCAGATAGTAAATAGTTTTGGAGCAAAGAGTTACAAAATTTAAGGTTAATTATGCTGGGCCCTGAGTGCTTGAGCATTCAGAAATCTTTTGGCTGAATGCAACAGGAAACTGAACTTAATCTGTCTTAAGCATGAAGGCAACTCTTATTATGCAAAATAATTGGAAAGTCCAGGGGAGATGTCTTTTTCAGACAAGGCCGAATACAGGTGCTTTAACACTAACTTCAGAAATATTTCTCTCCTTATCTTCTGCCTCTACTTTTCTCTAGCTGTGCCTGTTTTCAGGCATGAAAATGGCACTGGCATCCCCAACCTAATGCCCTATTAGGTTAGGAACCCCAGTAGGAAGAGTGCATTTCATCCCCACCCCCACCTCCACCCCTCCATTCTAGCAAAGCTGCAGAACCAGTTCTCTTTAGCCCGACTTCAGCCATGGCCCCTGTGAAGAACCACTGGTTCCAGGAGATCTGAGGGCTGTGAGACTACATCTCCCTCATCTTCCTGGCTCTAGAGCACCTTCCTCTGAGAATGGGAAAGGAGCAAAAAGTTAAGAGGAAATGCTGGAGGCTGTTATTAGAAGGGGAAATGGATTGTAGAAAGGAAAATGCAGCAGAAAAGCCATGCTAAGGGATTTGCAGATGTGAGGAATGGGAGCCTGAAGTCTTTCTTAAAGCCCTTAGCATGAGTGAGAAATGAAGGCATCCTGCTAACAAGGCACAACTAAAGTACGGGGAAATGACTGGCTCCCCGCAAGCATGACAAAAACGACCTCAGAGACCATAGGAGATGATGGGTCATTTGTAAGAAAACACTCCTCTGGTTGTTTTTAAGAGAATGGGGAAAAAATTCCATATTGCAAGATATGGATGCATATTCCCAAAGTAGCTAATTTGCTCATAAGGAGATCCTTCACTACTGGGACAGTAGTAAGACAGGTTCCCCCCTGTGTATGTAGAGGACCCAAAGACCCCTTTTCCTTTAAATTAATCACAATGTGTTCTGTTTGCCCATAAGAAGCAGCTTATCTTGGCATAATCTTGTTTATTTCTAGTTCCATCTCCTGCTAATTCATTCTCCTCTCCCTCCCCTATTATCAATTTACTGATATAACATTATTTTTGCTGTATAAGGCAGAGGCTTGTTAAGTGAGTACATACTTCCATAAGTGAGTCATCTGCCTTATTTGGCTGTTTTTGAGCTCATGTCTCTATCACCTTGGTTTCAGTTTGGATGTGTTCTTCTCTGTTTCTTAATGTTGGTTTCAGCACTGGTAGCAGCTTTACTGATAGTTGTAGGGACCTAAGAATTGTGGGTCTGCTATAGCATTTCTCATAAGTAAGTGTGTCAGAAAAATCCCAAAGATGGAAGAAACCACACACAATTGTGGAGGGAAATTTGGGCTCACCCCCATCCCTGCCACCACCTTCTACCTCATCAAATATGATAATGGCTTATTAAGAGTTGGCATATTTTTTGCTACTCATTACAGTTTAGAATACATAAAATACCAGCCGTTACCTAAATTAATGATAGGGAAATGACTACACAGGCTCACATGTTTTCATTTTTCATTGCCATGATTTTCTTTCTAGACACCTTTCATGGAGGGGATGTGGGATTGAGTGACATGAGCTTTAAGATTCCTTTCAACATTTTAAACACTGAAGTTCTGATGTAATTATGATTCTATAAATTCACATTAAAATATAGCTTCACTTTATTCCTTAGTGAAAAACCTACAATAGCCTCTTGACAATCCTGAAGTGTTGTATTTTTTTGAAATTATAACACAGAATGTTTGTTTGAATTTCATGAATAACTAAGAATAGATAAACAAATTTTGCTTTGTGAGCTAGTATGCTTTACTTTTCAGTCATATTTCTACACAAAGAGTTGTCAAATATACTAGTACGTAGTAGTGTGCTTTGTCATTAATTATAAATGGCAGTGGATGCCATCCAGCATTTTATATGCTATTATGTTTGGCCTCAGGCCTGGTTTCAACTTTGCTTTTATCAGATGGGCAGCTTTGGATAAGTAGTAACCCCTCTAAGCCTCAGTTTCCCCACACACAAAAAGGTAGCTACTAATACTTAGCATATCTGGCAGGATATTCTGAAGACTGATCACAAAATATATAGTTTAAAACATTAAGTTATAAAATATATACAGCTGTAGGTGAGGCTTGAATGAGGACTATAATCTCTTTAAGGGCAAGGACTATTGGTCTATTTTGTTCTTATCAGTGCCTGACATAATAGACACTCAATAAGTATTTATAAAGGAATATCTATTTCCAAACTACTTAACACTAGGCCAATGTTATAGGTTGAATTGTGTCCCATAAAACTTTTGTCGAAGTCCTAACCCTGACCTCAAAATGTAACCTTGTTTGGAAATAATGTCTTTGTAGATGTAATCAAGTTAAGATAATGTCATATTCAATTAGGCTGGCTCTATTCAAAGGACTGGAGTTCTTTACAACAACGGAAATACAGATGCAGAAACAGTGAAGAGAAGTCCACGTGAAGACAGGCAAAGATAGGAATGAGGCATTAACAAGCCAACAATTGCCACCAGAAGCTAGAGGAATCAAAGAAGGATCCTCTTCCCCATGGCCCTGCCAACACCTTGATTTCAGACCTGTAGCTTGTGAGAGAATACTTTTCTGTTGATGAAGCCACCCAGTTTGTGGTACTTTGTTATGGCAGCCCCTAGAAATGGATTCAGCCAGAATCCTGAACAATGTGGCACATGTCTGCGATGACACAGGGTATCCCTATTTGATCTCAGTCCTCATATTGAGAAATTTTATTTTGGAGGATTTGATTTACTTTGATGTATTAGTGCATTAACTGTTATAACAAAATTTCTTTTTTATTATAAGGGAAAACAGTAATATCTATTAAGCATTATTAATAATTATTCTGTCTTAGGCAACACAACCATAAACCTGTACAACCACCTAAAACTTCTTTTTCTGCCAATCACTTTCATTTAAAGCATTTCTGAACACATGCCACTTAGATGTTAATAGATCTACAGTGTTATATAATTCCTAAAAGATGTGTGGTTGATCACTGCTGAAGTTATATTTTCAGATATTTTCCCTTTATGAAAGTAAATATTCTCATTTGTAGTATGCAACTTTCTAGCTACAGTGTCACTTGCATAACCTCGATAGTTGACTACTCCTTGCCTGTAGAGTTTAACCCTGATGTGTCAGTGAGTTATGGGGCAACTTCACCATCTCAAAACACTTAGTGAACATCGAGATTTAAAGACCAGGTTAGCCTTCTAAGAGAGACTACTTTTGGTCCACAGATTTTGTGGGGCATTATGATTGGTACACTTATGTTGTAGAAATTATTGAATGAAAATGATGGCATTTGTTGTTAAGACAGCTTTAAGCCCCATATCAACAATCTTGCAATCATTGTTGACATAACCACCTTTCCTCCTTTTCTCAATTATAAAAAATGTACCTGGATTCACAAGTCATTCTTATGAGGTACTCCCTGCTTTTCACTTCAGCCTTTCAATAGGAGCACATACTTTTTATTAGAAAATCCAAATTGAACAGCTTTTTCTTTGCAAAGGTACTTCTGAATTATTATATAAATATCAAAAATTCTCATAGGTTCCTCATAGGGCAGAATTTATAGAAACTTGCTCTATCTCCTATATTCAAACACATTTAAAATCTGCCAAGATTTGTCATGAATTCTGCATCATTTTAGATTTCTATAATCTCCCTATTTTCTTTGAAATATGTGCTATAAATCTTGCCCTGATTCTTTTAGTTTTTGATATAACATTTTTACTTGAATAATTATTTTGTTCTAGCTTTTTCCATGGAGTAAACAAAGCATGATGATTCACTAAAATTAGAATAAAGCTTTTTAAGAATCTCAAAATGCCTGAAGTAACACAAAGTTGCTTTTGTTGTTTTCTTGATGTATGTTAAGTGCCGGTATAGTGTTAACGGCATTTTAATTTTAAATTTTTGTGCACAAGAGTGCCACAGGTCTGCTCAAATATATCAGGTTTCATTTTATTGGACTCTTTTGGTTCAAAAAACAACAATGCACATGTGAATAAATGGCTGACCCAAGTAAACTCCTCCATTAGTAATATAGCACAGTACTGCTTTTTTTTTGTTCCAGCAAACATCAAATAATGGTAAGGCTTTTTCTTTTTCATGTTATTTTGGAGTTATCTGTTCACATATGCCTGAACTCCAGATAATGCATTTGCGCAAAAAAAATATTCCAATAAAAAGGGAGGGGCAAGGGTAATGTCAGAACAGGAAGACTGGTTTACAATGTACTAATATGAACATTGGTTTATTATACAATAAAATCAAACACTGACTTAATAATATTTGGAGCAATGTTATCATTCAAAGAAACACTTGCAGCACCCATATTTTGGCAAGGTAATTATGAAAAAATTTGGTGGAAACCATTCAAACAGTATCTCCAATATAATATTTTTTATGTTTTGTTTTCTCTAATCAGTGCTGAAATAGCTGAAATTCTGTTTCATTTCTCTATTTTTGGAACCATATCAAAAGATCAAAGAAATTAGAGATGTTCTGATGAAACCACTATTCTGCCTGGAAAAAAGATTCTATCCCCGGTAAATTTTTTAAAAATCATTAAAATTTAGCACATTAGATTTAAAAGATTTATAGACTTTGATATAGAACAAAAATCTCAACTCATCTGGTCACAAGAGCAATTGTGAGAGATATATTATACAGATGTACTTTTGGAAGACATTTTTTGTTTTGCTCATGAGAACTTTTTCATTAAATCGACTGTGTATCCTTAAGTCACCTCTGTTTCACCATTTTTGTTGCTTTCCTGTAGATGTGACTATTTATCTGAAACTTAAACTGCTAAGAGCAAAAAGGCATAGTAAAACCAAAGTCGATTTTTATTTCAGGTAGTTCCTAAATGTCAACCAAATTTTACAAGTGTACATTTCCAGTAACAAGTAAAGAAGTATTCTTAAAAATCTGTTCTCCCCCTCTCCACTCTAGCAGACTCTATATCAAAACCCATTTTTCCTTCCTATCACATTTTTGCCTTGGTATTCCTCTTGCCTTCCCCGCTGCCCTATTTTAGCTTTTCCTCACCTTTATAGATAAACACTCTAAGACTTAAAGAGGTTTAAATACCTTGCCCAAAGTCACAAAACTAGTCAGTATTGACACCTCTCTGTCTGACACCTAAACTCTTATGCTTTCTAATATTTCAAAAACTACTCTAGCAAGAGTGATTCCATGTACACCTTGTGAGCTGGCTATTAAAAGTAAATACGTTAGAACAGTGCTTCTCAAACTTTAATGCATGTGCAAATAAGCTAGGAATCTTGTTAAACTGTAGATTCAGGTTCAAGGGGTCTGGGGTGCAGCCTGAGCTTCTGTATTTTTCACGAGATCCCAGGGGATGCTGTGGCTGTCACGCTTTCAGTTAGGAAGGTCGTGTAAGACTTAGCAGAGGTTGGATGCTGTCTACGATCAATTTTGTTCACTACTTTTCCTACAAACACTCCATCATTTTTAGTGCATATTATCTTATTAACTCATTATTTTTAACTGATGATCACAATGAATCAAACATTTTGGATTCATTGTTACAATAAAATAAATGAGACTCAAATTAATAGTCAGGATTATTAGCCACTCTGTCAGTACATTGTGTCCTTTTCCCTTTGCAATATAGCTGATGGAGCCATCACTAGTAAAATCGGTGAGTTGAACACAGTCTACTCCAAGAAGCCATTTTCTCAAGATAGGCAGTGCAGGCTAAGTAGACAATTCAGAACACGTTCTGTCTCCTGCCCCTTCCAACATTTTTATCAAAGCGAAAACAGGTACAATCATATGATGAATAATTTTGGAGATGTACATCACCATGGGACAGACAGAAGAGCAGTTATGATAGGAGGAAACAGGCTACTCTTGCAGAAGCATGGGGCGGGGGCAGGTAAACATTGGGGGAAAGAGCTTTAAGAGCCATGTAAACCTAAATACTCAAGTTAGAATCATGGCTTGCTACTTGTGGGGCATATGACTTTAGGCAAGTCAGGTATGCTTAATTTTCTAATCAGCACACACCTACCTTGCAGCACTGTCATTAGGATTAATGGAATGATGGAGGTAATATGACCTGACACATAGTAGGTAAGCTACAAATTGGGATCAGGTGAGGCTGCTAAGCACTGATTTTATGCATAGTCTTTAGGGGGTTTTACCTGCCTTTTCTTTCTTTCTTTTCCTTTTGCTCCTTCCCTGGTATTTCTGTCTAGTTTTCCTCAGCACCAAATAGTATCAGAAAATGAGTTTCAGAGGAGTTAATCCAATCCTAGACAAGGCACTCTCAGTGGTATCTGGGTCACTCAATGGCCCACTCACATTTGCACATACATTATAATATGGTGGGTCATAAATATTTTACCAATTAATGCAATTGGGACTGAGCCCATCTCTATAGTCATTAAATCAAGTCTGTTTGGTTTGAGCATTACTTGACATACTTGCACAAAATAAATTTTGCATGTGTTAATGATGTAGAGAGAAGCCAGAAGTTTTAAATTATTCGTAATTAAAATTCTGAAAATAATGAGTCCTACCATTTTTAAAGAGCAGATCATTTGGTGACTTTCTGTGAGCATTTGACATTTAGATCTATAGTTCTACTTAGCATGAACAAAGTTTCCAAGCACCAACCTTGTTTTTCCCAAGTCTATGATAACTAAGGGTAGTCCTTCAGAGCTATTTCAGATGCTGTTTTAACTGATAAGTAATGGAGCCTGAAGAGGTGGGTGAAGGGAGGAAATTAGGTCTAGGAGTCACCAGCATCAACATAGCAAAGAGACTTCCATTTTCCTATCTAATAGTACTTAGAAAGATAATGAGGTCGTTTTTAGCCTCTGGATTAAGGGGTTTAGAGTGGACTAACTTTCTAGGGGCTGGATGTTCAGCTCTATAGTAGAGATAACACCAGGGTCCATTAGAGCTTATTGTCTGTAAATAAAGTAGTGTTACTAGGTGTCCAATAGCATAGAAAATACAATATCACTAAACAGGTTTCCTTCTTCTAATTCATTGATTTCTCCATTTCATTTATAGTCATCATTCCCTACTGTCCTTCACCTCCATAATTATCTAGCATGAATTCCACAGCCCAATATCACTATTAGCCTTTTGTCTTTCTCCAATCACATCTCCCTGACAAAACCCTATTCTGAATGAACCTATCACTCAGCTTTACTGAGCCTTCCCCAGAGCAACTAAGCAGAGGCAGAGAAAAACTACAGCCCCAGGAGGACTTGTATTGTTCACTTGTGTCAGCTGAGTCCTGGACACTGCCCAGAAATCTGTTCTTCCCATAAGCTCGATCTGCCATCTATAGTAACCATCAGTTCATATCTCCTTTATTCTCTGACCTCTGCTCTTCTCCTCCTCCCATTGCTACTTTCTGCTACTGACATTGCCTAAGACATCCTAGAGAAGATAGAAGTTATCAGATAGGAGTTTTCCTTACACTTTGTCATCAAATATTGCAGTGCTATTTTTCTATTCCACTTCCACTCCTTTTTCCTGGACAGCCCCTATTATGGGCTGAATTGTGTCCTCCCAAAACTCATATGTTCAAGTCCTAACTGCCAGTACCTAGAATATGACTGTATTTGGAGACAGAGTCTTTAAAGAGGTAATTAAGGCAAAATGAGATAATATGGGTGGGCCCTCATCCTATATGAATGATGTCCTTTTAGGAAGAGGAGATTAGGACACAGCCCAAGCGGAGACCATATGAGAACACACACAGAAGGCAGCCATCTACAAGCCAAGGAGAGAGACCTCAGGAGAAACCAAACCTACTGATACCTTGATTGTGGACTTCTAACCTCCAGAGCTATGAGAAAATAAACTTCTATTTTTTAAACCACCTAGTCTGTGGTATTTTATTATGGCATCCCTAGAAAGTTAATATAGTTTCATTCAAGATCCACCTTAAATTTAAATGTCTCTTTCTTAAAAAAAAAGAAAACCCAATCTAAATTAAGCTTCATTATTATATTTTGAATGGACTATATTTTTCTTCATAGCATTTGTCACAATTGGCAATGATATGTTATTTGTTTATGGTCTATCTTTCTTACTAGATTTTAAGATCTGGGGTGGAAGCAGGGCATCAGTGGGTGGGAAGGTGGCTATTTTCCTTCTAATATATTGTTCTGAATTTATTTTGTATAGACAATTGGAATTTTATTAGAGTTTTGTCAAGTTTACGAAAAACATAATTCAAGGCAAGTTTACAGCTCTCTCTTCAACCACTTTTTACTTTTAAGACTCTTTTGCATAGAAATTATAAAACTGGTTCTCACTAGGACAATGTCTGTGACTCACTACTATATTCCTAGTACTTAGCACTATACCTGGTACATAGCATTTGATCAGTAAATTTTTCTAGAAAAAAAGGAAAGAGGCAAAGAAAGAAGAAAGAAAATAGAAGGGAGGTTAGAGAGAGGGGAAATGGCTATGACTGTAAGGAAAATCAATTAACTACCATAAAGACATCTCAGATATAGCTGGTGTAAGGTGAGTAGACAACTTTCCATCCAGGGGTGTTTAACATGGAGCCTGTGATCATGGATTAACTGAGGGACCTAGAATTTCATTAGGCAATCAGTTCTTCCTGCTTTTTCACTTCTGGATATATTGTAATTTATTAAGCACTATAATGGTTAATTTTATGGGTCAACTTGACTATATAATCAAATGCCCAGACCTTTGGTTAGAATGTTGATCTGAGTGTGTCTGTGAGGCTTTTTCTGGATGGGATTAACATTTGAATTGGGAGACTGAGTAAAGCAGATTGCACACCACAATGTGAGTGGCACCATCCATCTTCTGTGGGCCTGAATAGAACAAAAGGTAGAGTAAGAAAGGATGTGCTCTCACTGACTGACATTTGAGCTGGGATATCAGTCTTCTGTCTTCAGACTTGGAGTTGGGCTGGGACTTACACCGCTGTGTCCCTTTGCTGTCCAGCTTGCTGACTACAGATCCTGGGTCTCCTCGGACTCCATAACTGCTAATTAAGCCAATTTATTAAAATAAATCTCTTTGTATATATCTATAACTATAATTACTGTTATCTATGAATAATATATCTATGTTACTATTATTATTATCTTATATTATAAATATTTAATACACAACATATTGGTTCTGTTTCTCTGGAAAACTGAGACTAACACAAGCACTTTGCAGATGTTCATGGATTCTTGGAGGTGAAAGGGAACTTAGAATAACATTTCACTTCTCAAACCCATTCTTAGAATGTAATAGCCAGCTCAGTGACTGAGCTATGTTACAATTTGAGACAGATTGTAGAAAGGCAGTGTTTGCCAATGCAACAAAGGTTCTTGGGAATTTTATGTGGAATGTTACATATATGCATTTCCATACATGCATCTGCACATTTCTCTAAGTAAAGTTATGGTTTTCATCATTTTCTTTTTTATTGTTATTCTATTACAGTTGTCCAATTTTTTCCCCCTTTGCCCTTCCCTGTCCATCCCACCTCCCACTCCTACAGTCAATCCCCACACTGTTGTCCATGTCCATGGATCATTCATATATGTTCCTTGACTAGTCCCTTCCCCTTCTTTAATTTTCTTTAGTATGGAAAATTTTAAACATATACACATGAAAAAGGATGGTATAACACCCACCACCCAGTTATCATGGATGATATACCCATCACCCAGCTTCAGTAATTACCAACTCATGACCAATCTTACTCTATCTTCACTCCTCCTCCATTATTTGGAAAAAAATACCAGACATCATATCATTTCACAAATAAATGCCAAACAGCTAGCTTACAAACACATTTTTAGAATACAATCCTCTACTGATTTGAAGATTGCCTGTACTTCCAACTTGAGTTGAATAATGGATTTATTAATTGTCTATTCTCTTTTCTTTATGGATATTCTTCTGTGTATGGGAAAGAAATTAATCACTCTGCCAGCTACTTATTTTTGTATTCTCTTTGAGTAGAGTCATATTTTGATTTTGCTACTAAGTATTTGCTACTATTTGACTTTGGGCAAGATTTTAGTTCTTTGTGTCTCAGTTTCTTCACCTATGAGAAAATGCTTGAGGATTGTGCCCGAGTCATGCACTCACTAAAGTTGATAGTAATAATAATAATAATAATAATAATAATAATTTTTATTATTTAATGTGAAAACGAGCTAGAATATGCAGATGAAAGTGATGACTCATCTGTAATTTCTATAGTAACTCCAATAGTCTAGTATAGAGCAAGAAGTCAGAAAATGTCACGGAGAAGCATGAAGTCCTCTTTTCATCTTAGAGAATGACAGATGTTGTCCTGTGGCCTTATAATAGCTTTCTCCTGTGTCAAGGGCATCACAGGGCAGATTGATCTTATTTCTAATGATGCACTTAGAGTCTCAGCTTACATCTGCTGATAAACATGAAGGGAGCCAATGGATCCTGTCTACAGTCAATTACTCCAGGTCCATGTTTCTTACTGTTTCAAAGGGGTCCTCAATAGGGTCTTATGTAGCTGCAGAAACAACAGAAAAATGGAGAAATAAAGAAAAAACAATTCCATCTGTCAACTGATGAGGAATGCTGTCCAAACCTGAGAACAAAACCTGAAGTGCTAATTCTATGCACTGCTGATGCCTTTAATTATGCGACTTTGACAGATGGAAATATCATTATGCAGTTTTTATTTAAGAAGCTCATGCAACTGTAGTTTTTGTGCCAAGGGTAATCAGTCACATTAAAGAATTTGCCAGAAAGTAAACTCTACCTTATTTATAGCTTACTAGGTCCTAATTATGCTTCCTAAATGGACAGTCATATAATACGGCAAACAGAAAATATATATGACTGCAAATTACTACACAGCAGTCATGTGTCAAAACCGGCATCCATTTCAAACTGCATAATACTTTCCTGTCAATATGTAGCATATGCACTCCAGAGAATACCTTGTTGAGGCAGAATTTCAAAGATCTGAAATGTTTTTCATTAGTCTTGGTTTCAGCAAGGCCTTCATAAAATTACAGAACAATCATTGTTTGTCTCATAAATATTATTTGTAGTTTAGTTTTTACCAGAATGGGTTTCTCTGATTGCAAGGATTTTCACCAGCCCCCCGCTTGTTCTACGAAGTGTTGCCTTTAATGTTACCTGCATTGGTGTCTCACTTAGTCTTGAAATACATCATCTTAAGATAGTTTTAATTTTTTCCTTCTGGTGTCCATGCCTTGGTGTTATCCTATTCTGTTCATCCTTTTCCCAATCTCCTTACCATGGTCTTTTCTCCAAGAGCAGACCTAGAGATAAACCTGAAGGAAACCAAGATAGATAATCTTTGGGTGGTTACTGAGCAGTTAGAGGTGTCCTGTCTTTTCGGTGCCATGCTGCCACTCAGTCCAAACATTTGTCATCATCAGGGTCTTACAGTTCCAAGGTTAGAGCCTGTTCACTTCTCCCCATTCCTCACTTAACCTGCATTCTCTTGCCAGATGGATCTTCTTAAAGCACAATTCTTACATATTTGCCTTGCTCAAGAACCTTCCATGGGCCCCTTGCCTTAAAACCTAAAGCCTGGCATTCAAGCCCTTCTAAATCTGGCCCTGGTCAACTTTTCCATTTCTGTCCCTCTGCTCATCAGTGTATACTCTCAGCTGTAAACGTAATGACAGTTTACCATTACCTGCCTTCTTTCTTCTAGGCTTCTATTCCTTTGCATATCCCCACTTATGTGCCTTAAACACTTTTCCAAATCGTCTTTACTTCTTTGAACCCTAGTCTTCCTTTCCAGCTGAAGTGAGAGAACACCTCTGATGTGCTCACCCTCAGTGCAGTTTCAAAAATTGGCCATGTATATGGATATTTCATTTACCTGGAATTTGGGTGTTCCAAAATGTTATTCTTTGTTTTTATATTTCAAGTTCTTCCCTTTTCAAATACATTTAGCTTTTTGAGAGCAGAAACCACACATATATTTTGATTGATTATAAGCTATTGGAGTGTGGGACTCTGACAGGTAAAACAGTGTAATGTAAACAACACGAAGAGTAGCATGTAACAGATTAAAACTCTGATTCTGGCACCTGCTAGCTGTGGGCCACTGGACAAGTTACCTAAACTCTGTGAACCCCTGTTCCTCCTTCTGTAAACTAGAGATAACAGTATTCTATCTTGGAGGATTGTTGTAAGAAGTAAGTGGCATAATAAATTAAATGTGCCCAATAAATTATAGCTATTAGGATATTAAATTTATCTGAGTACAGTGACTGGCAAATGGCTGGAATTTAATAAACATTAATTGAATTAAATTTCATTTATGTTCACAGCATTTATCTGGGACTGAGCCCATTCGTGATGTTTCATAATAAATCTTCCCAACTTAGTTCAGTTCCTTAAGATCAAGGATATGTGCTGTTTTGAACTTGTCAATATTTTAAAAAAATATTATTATAAACTTTTATATTATGTATTAAAATAAAATATCTTTAGTTATGCACATGTAGATTTCAGTTGAATGTAGAGTTTTATGTGATTTAGAGTGATGGAATATCTTCTTGCCAACCCAGGTAAGATATGTCTGCCAAGACTGTGAATTGGGTATAATAGAAACAAGTGTCACCTAAATTTCAGTAAAAGAAGCAAGTGGCCAGTATAGGGGAAAGTATTAGAAAGAAAAGAATGAGAAGGAACAGATCTTCAGAACTTGGGGAAGGAGATTGGTATAATGGAGACAAAAAAGACAGAAGATAAGGGTCTAGCTCAAACTTTTGCCCATAACTAGTCCTTCACTTTAGCCTCTTACTTGTACATTGAGGTTGGAACAGACCACAGTTTCACAAACTTTAGTCATTTGTGAACCATCTTGATGATTTTTGCTGTGTATGAGTACCATGTGAGCTATTATTTACTTAATTTTTCCTTTAAATTGACTCACATTTATTTTACTGAAATAAATTGTTATAAAAGGAAATCACATGTCACTGCCATAAGTAGAAAACCAGAATCAGTTACCATAAATAACTGTGAAAATAAAAGAGCTATCTTATAAAAAATATTATCTTAAGTTTCCTAGTAAAGATTTGAACCTGGGTTTGACCTTTCTTTTATAAAAAGGGAAGCTATCAAGTTGTAGGAGGATGTTAAAAAAAACAGCATGAAAGTAAGATTTCTTCTTTCATGTAGTCCAAATATATTGTAATATATTTCAATGTTAGTATATTTAAGGTTAAATATATTTCCCACCATTCTTTAGGTTTCTTATTTCAAATTATTGGTGGTTTCCTTTGCTGTGCAGCACAGGTCTTTAGTTTGTTATAGCCCCACTTGTTTAATTTTACTTTTATTGTCTTATCCAATAAATCATTACCAAGACCAATGTCAAGAATCTTTCCCCTATATTTTCCTCTAGGACCTTTATAGTTTCAGGTCTTAAATTTAACTTTTTGGTCATTTTGAGTTATTTTTGTCAATCATGTAAGACAGAGGTCTAGTTATTCCTTTCACATATGGATATCCAATTTTCCCAGCATTATTTATTGAAAAAACTATTCTTCCCTCATTGTGTGTTCTTGGCATCCTTGTTTAAAATTAGTTGTCCAAATATAAATGGATTTATGTCTGGGCTCTCTTTTCTGTTCCACTGGTCTATGTGCTTGTTTTTGTGTCACCATTATACTGTTTTAATTACTATAGCTTTATAATATAGCTTGAAATCAGAACATGTGATGCCTGAAGCTTTGCTCTTCTCTCTCAAAATTGCTTTGGTTATGTTTTGTGTTTCCATATAAACTTGTAGACAATTTTTTTCTATGTTTGTGAAAAATGCCATGGGATTTTGATAAGGATATGTTGACCCTTTATTTTTTTAAAAAAAGTTATTTCATAAAAACAGAGAATAGAATGTTGGTTTTCAGGGGCTGAGGGAAGCAGAAAATGGGGTGCGATGTAGGTCAAAGTATACAAGTTTTCAGTTATAAGAAGTTCTGAGGATCTAATAATGTATAGCAAGGTGACTATAGTTCATAATACAGCATGATAAACTTGAAATGTGTTGAAGGTAGATCTCAATCATTTTTCCACCAAAAAAAAAGAGTAAACTATATTAACTATGTCAGGTAATAGATGTGTTAAGATGTGTTAATTATCTTGACATTGCTAATCACTACAGTATGCATCTATATGAAATCATCATGTTGTACTTACACTTTAAATATATACAACTATTACTCAATAACATTAAGAAAGAAAGAATAAAGCTGGGGACAAACACATATCTGACAATAGATTCATATCCAAATGTATGAACTCAATACAAATAAAAAGACAATCCTATTTTAAAATGGGCAGAAAAATTGAATAGATATTTTTCCAAAATAGATATACAAATGGCCAACAAGTACACACAAAGATGCTCAGCATCCCTAATCATCAGAGAAATGCAAGTCAAAACCAAAATGAGATATCAAGTCACACCTGTTAGGATGACTATCATAAAAAAGACAAGAGTTGACAAGTGTTGGTGAAGATACAGAAAAATAGATAACCTTGTGCACCTTTGGTGGGAATGTGAACTGGTGCAGCCACTATTGTCAAGTTATTCAAGGTGACTGACATCAAGGAAACATTATTTATCATTATGGAGCACCTTAGGGGAAGGGTTTGTTTGATTACCTGTAGGACTATGGCCACATGCCTGAGAATAAAGCCCCAGGTATTTTCTGGTAACTGGTATTTGCTGTGCAGTACTGACACCAAAGGGGCATTGTCCACAGGAACTTAAAGCAAGAGATCATGTTCTTTGATATGCTCAGATAAACATAAAAAATTAGGACTTGGGATTCAGCACTCAATTTATTGCAGTAAGTTGAGCACATTCATTGGCAGCCTCTCTTATGCCTCCCTGGAACTCTTCCTGGGCCAAAAATATCATGGCCCTGTAGTAGATGTGTGGAGCCTAGGAGTGTGAGATGTGAGACCATCTATGTGAGATGGCCACTGGGAAGTCCAGGGAGTTACAGCAGCTGACACAGAGCGGGAAATACCATCTGCCATCTTTACCTCTTGAATTGGAAATCACCTTAAATAAATCGATGGTCCTTGACTCCAGGGACAGAGGAATTTTAAAATCAGCCATGTGGGACCCATGGCTAAAAATAGGCCAGGATGAAGAACTCAGGCCTTACATCAAGCTTCCTCGTGATGACATAAACCCACGGGTGACAGAAAAGATGATGAACCTGGGGTTTGAGTGAACTCAATCCAGGACTCCTTAAGAGGTAAGAGGTCCAGCAGTGTAATGGCCACATACCACATCCTGAGAACCAAGAAACCCCAAGTGGAGCGTGGCATTATTAGGTAAGATCTTTCTGTTCCCCTGACCCCAGCAGCCATAGTCCCTCCCCAACTCAGGAGATTCAGCCAGAGCTCTCTAGGTTCTTCCAGGAAGATCAGCAGCCTGAGGACCAGGAGTCAAGGCCAAAGGCCAAAGAGTCTGCCAATCCCCCAGCCAGCCTGGACTTAAGTATAGCCACTTCTCCACCCTGCCCCCAGGACAGTCCAGGCCAGGATTTTCACCCCTAGCCAAGATCCCCAGTGTGGCCCTGGGGTCTTCCCCTCTACCCTCAGCACCAGCAGCAGCAGCAGCCATAGCAATAGCAGTGGACCCCCAGAAGAGCCAGCCAGGGCCAGCAGAGGGTGGCTAAGAGGTTCTTGAGCTTTATTTTGAAAAAGCTCTGCTTTAGGCCATATGGGAAGTGATGTGGTAAATTGAACAAGGTAGAGCCAATGTAAACTGTGGAGAACCAAGTCTGGGATATAATCAAAGACTCCGGGGAGGTCAAGCTGGGCTCCCTGCATTTTAAATGCTGAACTCAAAGATGCTGGGCTCCAGGAAGCCTGGCCACATAGTGCAAGAGAAATAATCCAGAGGCTGGACACAAACTACTTCAAGTGGCCACAGCTCAGGAAGTACATACTGTGTGTGCAAGGACCCTGGGTGAGAAGACTTGGTCCAGTGGATGGTAGAGGTGTGCAAACTGCCATGGCATTCTCTGCTGAAGAGTCAAATCAGGAAGATACATGGCATCTCAGTGGCCTTCAGAACATTGTACCTAGAAAAAACCTGGTGACCTTGGAGAACAGCCTGGAGCCCCTGGGGTATTAGAGGAGAGGTTGCCCTAGCTGCAAGTCCACCACTCAGCTCCCCCTTGTGTGAAACTTCAGAGACTGAACTGTTTCTCCTGGAGCCTGACTCCCCTCCTCTGCTCTTCTTTTCTTCCATGTTTGCGAGAGGTGGCAGTTCCTATTAAAGTACCTGGTTCTTCAAAATCTGATAATAAACTTAGTGCTTCAAGAAAATGTATTGAGTACTCTTATTTTGCATCCACCCAGCACAGGATGGAGGTTGTGCATCTTCCTATAAGAAGTATAGTGATGTAATACTTGGATTTAATCAGAATGACTCTGCATCTTCACATGTTCTGTTCATCTTGCTCTTGAACCCTCAGCTACATTGTTTATTTCTCTTTCATGGCAGGATGGTGCTAGTTGCTCACACAGCACACTAACTTCTTCCTGTGGATGTTCAATTTGAAGTAATTGTGGTTGGTCCAAGCTGGTGATAGGAACCACTTTCCCCCTACTATTGACTGATTGAGGCAAGGACTTACCCTAGTTTTGCTCAATGAGATAATAGAGGAAAACCACAGGGGCTTCTGTGAGAGATTTTCCTTTCTTAAAAGAAAGAGATGGGCAGGAAAAAAGGTGCCCCCTTGCTTCTGGCTTGAGTGTTAACTATGTGGAGGTGATGGCTACAGCGGAGGAAGCCGTAGTGTAACCATAGGGAGTGACACCAGCATTCCGTTAATGGTGGAGTTGAGAGGTAGGTGGCATCTGATTCACTGTGTCTCCTCTTCTCTTCCTTGCACATGGAAGCAGGAAACTGATCTCAAGATGAATGTGCTGGAAGATAGGAGTCTGATTTTTTTTTTTTTTTGCCTGCTTGTTCCTGTGTTATCTACCCACTTGAGCAACACAAGTGGATACATGTGGTTTAAAAAGCCCCTTCCGCTCTCTGCCTTGCTACCTTTGTCACTTCTTCCTGAGGGGCTTAAAGTATAGTCAGTGTCTATCTCTGTTGATGAATATGCTTTTTGCAAAATACACTAAGCATTTGCATTGTCTACTGCCTTTGTTCCTTTTGTTTGGCTTCTTCTGAAATATACTTTCTTATTTCATTTCTAGCCCTGTAGAACAAAACACACCCTGGAAAAAAATCCTGGGCCCAGATGAAAGATCAAATACTCAGTGTAACCTCTCCTTAACCCTTTCAAGGAGAAGAGATAGCTTTCTTACCAGTGTTCTCTTTGTGTCTCTACTTACATTGTCCTCATGTTTTGGAATCAGTCTTTTGCATGTTTGTATCACTTTTCTGCATGTGAACTCCTTAAGAAGGGGAGCATGTGCATGCCACTTTTCTAACCTCTGTCTAGCATGTTGTCCAGCAGTGCACTGCACATGCTCCACCAATGCAGGCTGCTGTGAATTTAATTGATATGATCAATCATCTGAGATAAGTTAAATAGTGAGTGAAATGTAACTTACTTATATATGGAATAATTAGAGACGCCAACAAAAATGTTTACCTTAACAATGGTTACTATGGAGTTGTTATGTAGCTACTGTATTTTTGTTTGCAAATGGTATAATAATATGTATATAAATTCATAAATGTATTAAAACACAAATGATATAATTTAGATAGCAAGACAGAGAACAGAGATGATGCTGCTTGAGTTTTTTTTAGCATTCTGGAATTTGCTAAGAAAATAAGAGCTATATTAAAAGTGTTAGGTTGAAATATCCAGAGTATCCAGTTATGGGGGGGAATATGGCAAAATGTAGAGTTATGCAAATGAACCCAGGAAACTGGTGAAACTTAAAGAATGAACAAAATAGAATCAACCCAAACTTCCTGCCCCAAAATGCCATCAAGGTGTTTGCTTTGCTCCCTTGGGGAATTTTTTTTTCCCTGCAAGCTATCCTGGGACCAAGTAAGAAATAATTCATTTTAGAATGAGATGGCCTATTTTTGGAGCACTGCCCTAAATTTTTCTTTCGCCTATAATAATCCATTGTCCTGAATACCAAAAATAGTGTGGAGCAGGGATTATTTAAAGCTCTTCAGCAGAAGGCAGTAATGCAGCCTGCTGAACTTCTTAAAACAAAAAAAGTAAGTTTCAGTTAAAGGGAGTTTGGAACTGTCTGTAGCAGTGGAGCCACGTACTTGTGCAATCAGCATTTTTGTTTTCCTTTACTTTTCTTTTCCTGACTCTGGAGAAAGCCCCAAAGAACAGGCTGGATAGAAATCTGAATTGATAAAAACTAACTGGTAGGCCAAAAAAATTCATAAGAACACATTTTTTTATAATAGTGATGTTTATAAGTTGGATGGTGCTGGTATACCAGGGAAGGCCACTGCTTTTTGCATAAATGTCTCTAAACAGGAGCCCCTAATCCTTTTGAGCAATGTGACTTCTTCACCAAGGGTCTTAAGAAGTTATAAAGTGTTTCAAGTATTTGAAGAGATAATTAGTTTCCCAGTGTTGCTGTAAAACATTGTCACAAACTTAGTGATTTAAAAGAGCACAAATACATTCTCTTAGAATTATGGAGGTCTCTGAGATCAGGTTCACTGGGCTAAAGTCAAAGTGTTGCAAGAGTAGGTTCCTTCAGAAAACTCTAGAGGGGAAATCCACTACTCTGCCTTTTCCAGCTTCTAGTGGCTACATCTATTACCTGAATGGTAATAGGGTACACCTATTACCCTTTCCCCATTTTCAAAAAATATCACTCTAATCTCTGTGTTCATCATCACATCACCTCCTTTTCTGTGAGCAAATATGCTTTTGTCCTTCTCTTATCAGAATACTTGTAATTACATTTAGAACCAATTTGAATAATCCAGGATAATCTCCTCAACTCAAGATTCTTTCTTTTTTCTTTTTTTATTTTTTAAAGATTTTATTTATTTATTTTTAGAGAGGGGAAGGGAGGAAGAAAGAGAGAGAGAGAGAAACATCAATGTGTGGTTGCCTCTCGCGTGGCCCCCACTGGGTACCTGGCCCACAACCCAGGCATGTGCCCTGATTGGGAATCAATCCTGTGACCCTTTGGTTCACAGCCTGTGCTCAATCCACTGAGCTACACCAGCCAGGGCTCAAGATTCTTAATCAGATCTGCAAAGTCACTTTTGTCATATAAGGTACCATATTTTTCAGACTATAAGATGCGCATTCCTCCCAAATTTGGGAGGAAAAGGGGGCATGTCTTATAGTCTGAATGTAGCTTACCTGGCTCGCTGTTGGGGGTAGGGGGACAGTGGTGGAATGGGGTCACAGGTTATTAAATATTTTACCACATTTTTTGCTTCAAAAATGTTTTTTCTACTTTCTTGCTCTAAAACCTAGGCGCATCTTATGGTCCGGTGCATTTTATAGTCCTAAAAATAGAATAATAATCATAATTTAGGATTAGGATTTGATACCTTTGAGGGGACATTATTCAGCCTCGTACAAAGGGCTACCAAGTAGAAGATAAATTAACCTTGTTTTGAGTGACCCAGAACCTCCTAGCTGCATCAAGAAGAATATTTGAAATTTGAAAGAAAGTACTCTGGATTATTAGCACCTTCCAATAGTGGAAGGATTTCCTTGGATGTATGACAAAATGTTTAATTGGGATTACAACTATAGCACCACAATATAATACTTAGGCTATTCCAAAGAGAAGTACTAGGCAGAAACAGATTTTCAAGAAAATGACTCCGCAAGGACACTAGAAGAGGGTCAAGAGATTGGAGATGGGGAAAGATTTATGAAGAGTTTTCTTTGGGGGGAACTTCTATCCTCTCTCTTCCTCAAAGGGAATGTAGTGAAAGTGCTTTCCCCTTTACCTCCCAGGTAAAGGGGGTGGGCTTCAAAGAGGCCATTCTAAAAGCAGATAGTGAAGAAAAAAACAAAGCCTTTCTCAAACGAACAAAAACCAAGGAAAGTTGTTGCCAGTAGATCTGCCTTACAAGCAATATTAAAAAAGAAATTCTTTAAACAAACTGATAGTAACCAGAGGGGGTTGGGGAGGAGAAAAAAGGGGGGAAAGGCAAGGGTCATCAAAGAACATGTATGAAGGACATGTGGACAAAGCCAAAGGGATTAGGATTGAGGGTGGGAGGTAGTGATGGGTGGGGTGAGGGGAAGCGGTGGAGAGAAAATGTACTTGAACAACAATAAAATAAAAAGTTCTTTAGCGACAAGAAAAAGATATGGGTTAGAAACTCAGATTTACATAAAGAAAGAAAGAGCATTGGAGAAGGGATAAGTGAAGGTAAAATAAAATATTTTTTTTATTCTTAACACATACTGTTCAAAAAATAACAGCAATGACATATTTGACTATGAATGCTTATATATGTATATATATTTATTTATAAGTGAAATGAATGACTGCAATGACAAGGGACAAGAAGAAGGAATTAGGATTATATTGTTATTATGAGTACTGGCACCAGCAGTGAAGTGACATCATCTTATTTGAAAATGGATTTGGATTAGTTGTAAATGGACGGTTGACCCTTGAAAAATACATCTTAATTGTGTCGCTCCATGTGTACACAGATACTTTTCAATAATTTTGAAAATTTTTTGGAGATTTATGATAATTTGAAAAAACAACAAAGTAGCCTAGAAATATTGAAAAAAATTAAGAAAAAGTTAGGTATATCATGCATGCATAAAATATACTAGTCTATTTTATCCTTTACAAGCATAATGTATACACAAGTCTATCCCCCAACAGATAAATTTATTAAAACTTACACAGAGCTAATATGACACCACGGCAGAGGAATGTTAATGTTAGGGAGACAACTTGATGGAGATGAGTGCTTCTGAACCACTGCCAGGTGATGAGGAAGAAGGCGCAGAAGAGGCAGAGCCAGAAAATAAACTGACATCAGACAATCTGGCAGCAGGGTTCTGACTGTTCAAGGCCGTTTTGGACTTCCTTTACAACACAGACCCTTCTATGACACTGGCACCAAAACCAAAGCAAATGGTGAAAGAAGGACTAGTACTGTATAGAAATGTTTTTAGAAAAATGAAAGGCAAAAAAAGTCAGGGAGAAATTATGGTGTGTTTGCATCAAGCTACACTAAGGACGCCTACCTTTCCTGCCTCCTTTTCCACCTCTCTGCTTCTGCTGCCTCTGCTACCCCCGAGACAGCAAGACCAACCCCTCATTTTTCTCCTACTTATTGTGACAACAATGAGGATGGAAACCTTCATGCTGATCCATTTCCACTTAATAAATGGTAAATAATCATCATGCTCTACAGTTAATAAACTTATCTGTTCTGTATGTGTGAGTGTCTTCATGCGAAGATCTAATAAACGTGTGGCAGGAGACATGTTTGTGGCGTTACCATCATCACCGCCTAAGTAATCATCATGTAGAACACCATGTGCAAAACTTATATTGAAGTGGAAGCTTTTACTTACACAGGCATAAGGTGAGTGATATTAATATAAAATTAATATGCTGGCTTTTCTTATTGTTTCAAAACTTTGCTTTCAAAGAATTACATTACTGTACAAGTATGTCTCTCTCAGAAAAAACTGCATACGAACCTATCATCGGAGGTAAGTGGTTTTAAAAAAATGTAACAATGTTTCCAATACTGTATTATGAATAATATTGTATCCATATAAATTTCATAATGATTCATTCATTACTATATAGCTTGGCTACTGTGGAGCAGTCATATTGATTCCACTAGGCTTCTGTAAAGCCTAGTGTTTTGTATCAGATAAGACAATATTGACATGCTGAGAGATGATTCATCTTGTAACCAGATAATGCAAACTTATGGTATTGATAAATACAGTACAGTACTGTAAATGCATTTCTCTTCTTTCCAATTTTCTTGATAACATCTTTTTTCTCTAGTTTACATTATTATAAGAATATAATAACTATTAGTGGTTAAGTTTTAGGAGAGTCAAAATTATATGTGGATTTTTGACTGCATGGGGGGTCAGCACTGCTAACCCCTGCATTTTCCAAGGGTCAACTGTATATAGCAATCTCAAGGTCAATCACTAAAAACAAAAAGTAAAATAAGAAATATGGCTGATATACTAAGAAGAGAAAATGGAATCATATAAAATATTCAATTAAAATCACAATTAGCATTTAAAAAGAGAAGAAAATAAACACAGGAACAAGGAAAAAAGGACAAGAAATAGAAACAAATACAGTAGATATTAATATAAATATAAATAATATTAATATAAATACATCGATAACATTTTGAACATCAATGATCTAAAGACACTAAATAAAAACAGAGACTGTCAGAGTGCAATCAAGTATATGTTGTTTATAAGAAACCCACAACAATACAAAGATACATACATGAAGCGGATATCGGCCAGCAGTGTCCATCTCAGCTGCAGATGCTCATCGAAACACGAGAAAAACATACACAGAGACAACCAGGTCCTGTGGGGGAATAGAGACAGAAGGGCCACTCTCTCTCGTGGAGAGTGCCATGGCCACTCTCTCTCGTGGAGAGTGTCTTTGACCACCCATTCTTCTGGAGGGAGCCTCGTCTCCATTCCCAAGGAGATTTTTATTGAGAAAACAGACTTAGTTTGTGGATTCACAGTCTGGCAGAAAAGATCAACAGAAGTAGGTGACTTACAAAGGTGCAGACAGAACTCCTGCTGTGATTCTGGGCAAAGTTTGGGGTTTTATCATATGAAAGGACTACAGGTTCCAAAGGTTTCCTGTCTGTGCCTTTAAATTCCAAGTTAATAACATCCTCCAGCAAACAGATCTCACAGGATCTTGCATATTCTATGTCCCAGGCCCGATTACCCCAGGGGTCCGCCATTTCTGTTCTGGGCTGTACTGCCCCTGCAGGCCTGAGAAGGGCAGGAGACAGAGGCAGCCAGGAGATTTGGATTTCTCACAAGGACTCGGGCTTTGACAAAGCTGAGGGGGGCAGGGGTTGATGTCTATCACCCCTTCATTTCCACAGTCCCGTGAGTCTCTTCCCTTAGGGCATTCCCACGTGATCGCATCTGTCTTAGATTCATTCTCTTTCTTAGAGAATTGTTACCTGTCATTGACTGCTGATCATGCAAAAGGGAAGCCAGGAATTAGAACAGGCAGCATTCATGCCAGGGAAATAAGTTTTGTCTCCTTAGTGGCTCCCGGTCCAGAGGTCTTTCACTCAGCCTAAGTCATGGGGGGTTACAGCTTCCTGAGACCAGGCAGGGTGGTCCCCAACACATACAGATTAAATATAAATAGATAAAGATGTACCATGTTAACACTAATCAGAAGAAAGTAGGAGTAGCTATATTAATTTCAGACAGAGCCAGTTTCAGACCAAGGAGAGTTTTCAGTGATAAAGAGGGTCATTTCATAGTGAAAAATGGGTCAGTTCTTTCAGAAAACATAATCCTTCACGTATATAAGATCTGTCCAGAAAGTATCCAGCCATGTAATATAAAAAATAGAGACATTTATTGAAGAAGGTACAAGATACAAGAAACATTGTACATGGGATAATGATGCCTCAGTCCCCTTCAAAGTAGGCACCTTGGGATTTCACACAGTTCTCCCAGTCACCATCAGCTGCCCCACTGTATTTTTCTGAATCTCATCAGTGATCTGAAATCTCTTCCCTTTCAAAAGTGGTTTTTAGTTTTGGTAAAAGCCAGAAGTCACAGGGCACCAAATCTGGGCTGTAGAGGGGCTAAGTCCCCTGGGTGATTTGATGTTTCACCAAAAATCTTTGCATGAGATGTGATGCATGAGCAGGCATGTTGCTGTGATGAAGCTGCCAATCTCCAGTTGCCCATAGCTGTGGCCTTCTGAATCATCCAAATAGTTTCTATGGAGGAATGTTTAAGCTTAAGGCAAAATATGATGTAGATTCATTGCTCTACTCACTCAGTCCTTTTGAGTGTGATAGCCACACAGTACACATGCTCATTCAATGGTATCTACCGCCCCCATTGACTAGTACAGTGGAGTTGTCGTTGTTCACAGATGTGCATTCCAGTCCACTCTCTTTGGCTGCCAGGTTACATCCATGTTGTGCAAACCATTCTCATTATATTAACAATGGCTGGACCTTTCCCAGACAGACCTATATTCCTGAAAACAGAGCATCAAAATATATGTGGCAAAAGATGACAGGACTTCAAGAATAAAGAGATGAGTCACTATTATGGTTGGAGACTTTAATAGTCTATCAGAAACAGACAGGTAGAAAATCAGTAAGGACATAGTTGAATGGTTAGAACAATGAAACAGACAGGTAGAAAATCAGTAAGGACATAGTTGAATGGTTAGAACAATGAAACTACTCAGTTGATACTATAATGATAGATACACACCATTGTACATTTGTCTGAATCCATGGGATGTGCAACACCAAAGTGAGCCCTAATGGAAACTGTGGACTTTGGGTGATCGAGACGTGTCAATGTAGCTTCATCGTTACAACAAATGTACCTCTTTGGTGGCAGATGTTAATAATGGGGAGGCTATGTGTGTGTGGTGGCAAGGGTTGTATTAGAAAGCTCTGTATCTTCTGCTTAATTTTGCTGTGAAACTAAAACTTCTCTAAAAAAATTAAAAAATAGTACCGCCCACACTCAAACATTTGCATGCCCTTGTGGGGGTCCCTCTTCAAAATATATGTTAATGTGAAAGAATAAGTTTTCAGCCAAAACATTTTTACAGCTGGTTTATCTCCAAATGTATGAGTGTTTTATTACTATTATTATGATGCCCTTTAATGCAGTCCTTCATTAGCTTGGAGAGTTACAAAGTGAAATGAAAAACAACAGTTTCTTGACAGGCTTACAGAGTTTAAAGCCATTAGGGTGGGTGGATGAACTGAGTGTGGCAAAGCTTTGCAGATATCAACAGGATTGCTTTATTCTGAAATGACAATAAATAAGCTTCCTTAAAGACTTCATTAAATCTATCATGAAAATTGCCATGTCAATTTTTGCAAACTTGATAAACTTTGGAAGTTGGACATAAGTAACACGTTACCCAGCAAAAATAAACCAGTATTTTTACTGGTTTGCTCACAAATATTTAAAGCTTCATGATTGGAATTTCTAAAACGGCAACCCTCAAGCTAACATTTTTTTGTGTGTACATTATTGTCTGGTTTAAACTGAGAAAATAAATTTTCTCTTAATAAAGGAGGAAGGGAACAGGTGTTTAATGTTTACTATGTGCCAGGTACTTAACTTAAATTATCTCATTTATTTCCGACAACAAATCGGTGAGGTCAGTGTTGTTATTTCTGTTTTAGATATAAGGAAACTAGGAAGCACTGAGAATAAACAGTAGTTAAGTCTTACGTAACACTATGTGTCAGGCAATCTTTCAAATACTTTTTTTGCTTATATTGATAGATTAAATTCCTCATAATAAACTTAAAAAGGTAGGAACTGTTTATCCTCATTTTGCAGATTAAGAAAACTGAAGCATAGAGAGACCAGTGACTTATTCGAGGTAAATAGCAGAAGCCAGGGTGTGGATGCAGGTAACCTGGCTTGAGTTTGATGTTTTAACCCCTGAGAATACAGCATAAATCATAGCAAAAAGCCCTACAGTAAAGCAGTGAAAGAGTAATTTATTCTCAAGTCTCTAACCTTCAAAATCTTTCTCATACTTTAGTGTTCAAGGTTCCATTAAAATGAGAGCCATTATTGCACCCTGACTTTCTATGTGCTGTCAGGATAAATTGCTTCCCTGAGCTGCCATGGTCACATTAGTTGTCGTTCTACTTAGCAAGCATTTAAATCTGATTTAGCTGTTTGCATGTAAGCTCTTTGGAGACAGAGACTAATGTCTTGTTATCTCTAAGCAACCAACCTTTGTATGGTAGTGGGTGCTCAAAAAATTTTTGAAATGAACAAGGAGGTTATCTATTTCAGTTTTTTTGTTTGTTTTAGCAACAGTGGTTTTTTGCCCTCTGTTAAAGGAGCACAGGAATGAACAGGTCTGTAATGTTATTAGCAGAGAATATACATGTAAACTGGGCTTTCAGAATAACAAACCCTTAAAAATTACTGTCATTGTCCTCTAAACTGTCCATTTCCGGAGTTTTAAAACACATTTAGCTACTAAACAGGACCATTCAGAAATGCCATTTTGGTGCCTTGAAATTAATTCCTTTCTTGCTGAAGAATGAAATAGTTACTTAAAAATGATACATTTTTTCTTTAAAATAAAGTACCAAGACAATTAATAAGTAACACACAAAACAGGCAAATAAAGTCCTTTATAACAGTTTATCTACTGCTCCAACAGGGCACTTGCCCTGGGGTCCCCAGAGCTGGGGCATAAATAACCCCACCTAGTGCCGCTCCCCTGCACCCCCATGCAACATGCCTGCCTCCATCCAGCAGGCCCTCCACCTGGTACTGCAGCAGCTGGAAGGTGACTGACATGCCCTCTGGCTGCCGTTTAACACTTCCAGACACAGCCTATGTGTTCATGAAGTTTAATGCCTCCAACCCCATACACTCCCTGGAACCAGCTGGAAGGAAGCTGCTACCAATCAGTGAATATCAGCAAACAGATCCCCTGCCTCCTTTAGTGCTCACTCCCAGGAAGAAAAGGGCTGGATTTAGAAATGTTAGGGTAGATTTGGGGCAGTACTATGGGAAGGAAGTGCCTTTCCTAGGCTGTGCACATGCTCCTGGGTATACAGGAAGGAAGAGGAAAGGAGTCTGTTAAATGTTTATTTCAGAGCTTAAAATTAAACTCGTTTCTTGGTTACTTTGCTGTTGTTAATTTTCTTTAATCTAAAACATCATCCCAAATAAGAGTTAAAAACAAACATAATTTGTCACAGAAATAGAGTTGAAATAATATCTAACCTGACTTCACATCAATCTTAATAGTTTCTTTTTCTTAAAAAATGCAGGTACTGGTTTTCTTAAATAAGAAACATTTTGAAAAATTTGAAAATATTGTCAGCACATAGATCTTGATTTGTTTGCTCTCATTCATTGAATGTCCTTGGACTGAACACTTATGGCTACTCCACACCACGAGGCCTGGAAGAGCAGCATGGTGTGGGGACCCTTGCTACTCAAAGCATGGCCCTAGACAAAGATGTGGACATTAGGAGGGCACTTGTTAGAAATACAGACTCTCAGCCACACCAGACACTGCACCTGAATTTGCATTTAACAAAATTCCCAGGTGATTTATATGCATATTAACATTCTTGAAGCACCAGTGTGGGTCAGAAGTCTCCAAATGTTTTTTTTAATTGAGTTAATTGGGGTGACACTGTCTCGCAAAACCATATAGGTTTCAAGTGTACAACTCAACATCACACATCCTTGTCTGTTAAAAAAAGGAATATCCCCAATATGTGTGTACAGTTTTATAAATTATATACATACTACTATAACATGATGCATTATATATTTCATAAAAATGCATAAGATAAAAATTAAAATAAGTTAAAAATAGTCATTCTAGTAATTTCTTGCTGTTGCCTCAAAGGATCATCTTGAGCACACAACCACTTTGAAGATCTTTGGCCATGAGGCCAGTGCACTGGACTTAAGATAATGAGAACTTAGGTTTGACTCCTGGCTTTACCACTGCTTGGCTGTAGTTCTCAGGAGGGCTTGGAAAAACCCACAGCACAGCTCCAGTGGCACAGCATTCTAGGTTGCAAAGGGAAGAGGTGACAGAGAAGGGAGAAAGCAGGAAGAGAAGTCATGTCTAGGGAGAGGCTGATAATCACAAATCAAGTCCAATAAGAGAAGGTAACCCCAGTTCAGTTATAGGTGGTAGGTTCACAATCTAAAGGTAGTCTACTCATTCAGTAGTTGTGAGTAGTAGTGGCGAGTACTCAAAGACAGGTACTGACTGGGTGAATAAACACGAGACAGAAAACTAGTGAGAAGAGAAAACAAGGAAGAATCAAAAGATAAGAAGTTTAGAGATAGTCAGGAATGGGTTCAAATGCTGGCTCTACCCTTTATAAACTTTGCAAGTTACTCTAACTGTCAGAATCTCCATTTCTTGTCAAGGCGAATAAAAGGAACTTCACTGTGGAGAACTTTCAACAAACTACAGCCATGCCAAAGAAACCTAGCCTGGCCTGAGGTCATTCATGAGGAAAGAGACAGAAGAGGAAAACAATTCCAAAGGAAATAAACCTGTTTTTCACTCAACTCGTCCCAAATGTGATGGTTAATAGTATATGTCAACTGGACTAGGCCATAGGGTGCCCAGATATTTGGTCAAACATTATTCTAGTTATTTCTGTGAGGGTATTTTGTAGTGGAAGGCCTGAAAAGAACAAAAAGTGTGATACTCCCTCAAATGAGAGGATTCTTCCTGCCTAATAGCCTTTGAACTGGGATATTCACTTTTTTGTGGCTTTGTACTTAAACTGAAAGATTGGCTCTTCCTGAGTCTCAAGTCTGCTGGCCTTTGGACTGGAACTACAACACCAGTTCTGGTTCTCCAGCTCCTAGCCTCCCTGCAGATCTTAGAGACTATCAGTCTCCATAGTTGCATAAGCCAATTACTTTTAATAAATTTCTTTATATATAAATGTATATGTATAATGTGTGTATTTAATATATATTAAATAAATACACATACATCACACCAAAAATCTGTTACAAATGTTTTGCCACATAAGAGTGTCAAGCACTGTGAAGAGTCTGAGGTTTTAACCTATTCACAAGGTAATGATTAGTCTGTCACAGTTTCATGGATTCTGGAAGAATTCATGAGATTTCTCAGTCAGAGACTAATGGCTATTATAGCAATAGCAGTAGACATAGTGTCTACATTTGCCTGCACTAATTCCCTGAACCCCAGCTGCCACAGATAGTGTGGAGAGACTCAGAGATTGCGTAGACAATGGGATGCACTGCAAGAGAAACACTCTGAGCTGAGAACCCATTTTTTTTTCTCTAGAGGGAAAACTTATCTCTATTGTTCAAGATTGTTTGCTATAAAAAAATCCTTAAAAACATTACACACAACAAAGAGTAATGTCTCACTTGCAAGACAAGCAGAAACATGAGAAAGCCATGGAAATATTTCTGAACAATGAACAGTACCTTTTTTAAAAAAACTTTTTAATTGAATTTATTGTGGTGACATTGGTTAACAAAATTATATAGGTTTCAGGTGTACAATTCTATAATACAGCACCTGTATATTGTATTGTGTGTTCATCAGCCCAAGTCAAGTCTCCTTCCATCCCCATTTATCCCCCTTCACCCTCTTCTACCTCCCCCCACACTCCTTCCCTCCAGCAATCACCATACTGTTGTCTGTGTCTATGAGGCTTTCTTTTTTGCTTAATCTCTTCACCTTTTTCACCCAGCCTCAAAACCCTTTCCCCTCTGACAGCTGTCAGTCTGTTTCTATTTTGTTTGATAGTTTATTTTATTCGTTAGTCTATTTTGTTCATTAGATTCCACATAGGAGTAAAATCATATGGCACTTTTGTTTCTCTGACTAGTTTATTTCACTTAGCATAATGCTCTTCAGATTCATCCATGCTGTCTCAAAGTATAAGATTTCCTTCTTTTTTATGGCTGAGTAGTATATGACTATGTATATGTATAAAAGTTTTTTCATCCACTCATCTACTGATGGACACTTGGTCTGCTTCCAAATCTTGGCTATTGTAAATAATGCTGCAATGAACATAGGTGTGCACATATTTTTTCAAATTAATGCTCAGGTATAAGATTTCTGTTTGTTGGGATATTTTTTTATTAGTGTTTCAATTCCACTACTCATAATCTGTCTGTCCAGATTCTCTGATCCTCCTGATTCAGTTTTGGAAGATTTTTTTTTCTATGAATTTACTCATTTAATCTAGATTGTCCAAATTGTTGGCATACAGTTGTTCATTATGTTCTCTTACAATTCTTTGTTATTTCTTTGGTGTCAGTTGTTACTTATCCTCTTTCACTTCTGATTTTATTTATCTGGGTCTTCTGTCTTTTTTTTCTTGATGAGTTTGGTTAAAGGTTTGTCATTCTTGTGTATCTTTTCAAAGAAGCAGCTCATGCTTTCACTGATTGGGGCGGGGTTGAGACTTTGTTTATTTCGGCTCCGATATTTACTATTTCCTTTTTTCTATTCACTTTGGACTTTGTTTGTTGTTCTTTTTAGTTCCTTTAGGTGTAAAGTTGGATTATTTATCTGAGGTATTTCTTGTCTCTTGAGGTAGCCCTGTATTGCTATAAATTTCTCTCTTTGGACTGCTTTCACTCTATCCCATAGGTTTTGGGTTATTGTGCCTTCATTTTCATCTGTTTCAAGGTGTCTTTTGATTTCTTCCTTGATCTCACTGTGAGCCCATTCATTGTTTAGTAATGTTACTTAGCCTCTATGTCTTTGTTTGTTATTTAGTTTTTTCTTGTGATTGATTTCAAGTTTTAGCATTATGGTCAGAGAACATGCTTAATATGATGTCAATCTTCTTAAATGTATTGAGACTTGCTTTGTGTCCTAACATGTGTTTTACACAGAAAAATATTCCACGTGCACTTGAAAAGAATGAATATTTTGCTGCCTTGGGGTGAAATTTTCTTACAATATCAATTAAATCCATCTGAACTAGTGTGTCATTTAAGGCTGCCATGTCCTTGTTGATTTTCTCTCCAGAAGACCTGTTAGTTGATGTCAATGGAGTGTTAAAACCCCCTACTATGACTGTATTACTGTCAGTATCTCGTTTTACTTTCATCAAGATTCGCTTTACACATCTAGGTGCTCCTATGTTGGGTTATATTGTCCTGTTGGATTGCTCCCTTTATTGTTATGCAGTGTCCTTCTTTGTCTGTTAGAATGGCTTTCATTTTAAAGTCTGTCGGCTCTAAGTACTACTATACCACTTTGTCCTTTCCATTTGCATGATGTATCTTTCAATGAGCAGTATCTTTTATTTTGTTTTTCTGAGCTTTCTGGCTACGAAGTCCAAGAGGTGCATAATCCTCCTAATAAATACATATAGCTATCTTTAAAAATGGAGCATGACAGTGAATTGAGATAGGTTTTTCCTAGCCCTAAACTATAAGGTGAAATAGGCACTTGGAATCTTACCTAGAATATAAATTAAACAATATTATGAATAATTTATTCAGATTTTTTCAAGTAACCATTTCTCATAACGTGTAGAAAAATGAAGGAAAAATTAAATCAAATCACTCTAAAGATATTTTATGAAGATATTCTATGTAGTTTAATAGTAAGAAAATTTTAACTGTTTGATTTGAACATATTAATATTTACAGGGTATGTATAAATGGCCAAAGTTTAGTCAAGTACATACCATGTAAAATAGAATATATTCAATTTTTTCTATATTTACAGAATTTAAATGTCTGGATTTATCTCTTATTTTTATAACCAGAAGCACCTTATACAGCATATTAAAAAACAAACATTAACCACTTATTCTCTTCTAGACATTGGGCTATTTACTGCATGTAAAGGTGAGTAACATACAGTCCTCACGTTCAAGAAACAATCCTAAATATTTGAAATAGTTTGTGTGTCTTCCACCCATTTCCTTCCCTGTCACCAATATGTGTCGATGGCTTCATTCTACAGAAGGGAAGGGAAGGGAAGGGAAGGGAAGGGAAGGGAAGGGAAGGGAAGGGAAGGGAAGGGAAGGGAAGGGAAGGGAAGGGAAGGGAAGGGAAGGGAAGGGAAGGGAAGCTTGTTCATATGCAAGCGGTTGGTAAGCAAATGGAGGCTTCCTTACTTGGATTGCATTGTATCACTGTCATTTCACAACCTTCTTTACATTACAGCCCCACTGCCTAATATGGTAGTGAATAGACAAATCTTGCTGTTTACATTAACTAAAGTTAAATAAAATAATTCAGTTCTCAGTCTCACTAACCACATTTCAAATGTTCAGTACACATGTGGCTGGTGGCTCAGACTGTGGTGGACAGTGAAGATACAGAATATTTCCATCTTTGCTGAATGTATTAAACAGAACTGTTTTAGAGCTTGACTTTGCTTACTAAGGTGTAGCCTTTGTTATAAACTGGATATTCCCCAGAGTGGGTACTCTCAATTCTTCATAGCAACAAATCGTACAATATTCACACTGAAGACCAAATGGGATGCTGTACAGACATATAGATACATATACAGTATCCAGCCATGTAATATGAGAAATAGAGACATTTATTGAAGAAGATACAAGATACAAGAAACTTTGTACATAGGACAATGATGCCTCAGTCCCCTTCAAAGTAGGCACCTTGGGGCCTCACACAGTTCTCCCAGTGTCTCCTCCACTGTTCAAAACACTCTGCAAAATCTTCTGTTGGAATCACCATCAGCTGCCTTGTTGTATTTTTCTGAATCTCAGGGATGATCTGAAATCTCTTCTCTTTCAAAGGTGATTTTAGTTTTGGGGAAAGCCAGAAATTGCATGGTGCTAAATCTAAATTGTAAGGGGGCTGAGTCAGCTGGGTGATTTGACGTTTTGCCAAAAAATTTGATGTAGATTTGTTGCTCAACTCACTCAGTCATTTTGAATGCAACAGTCACACAGTACACATGCTCACTGAACAGAATCTACCACCCCCACTGAATAGCACAGTAAAGTCCTCATTGTTCACACATGCACATTCTAGTCCACTCTCCTTGGCTGTCAGGTTATACACTGATGTTGCACAAAAAATTCTTGTTAAATTAACAATGGCTGGATTTTTCTCTGGACAGAACTTGTAGATAAGAGTATTTATTCTACACAGGTACCCCCTCCTCACATTAATTCTTAAGGAGGAAAATAATCAGTCAGTCAGTTTTAGTAGAATCAACCTTCTGAACTTTATATCTGAGTAGATGATAATTTCAGTAATGCTCTGTGGCTTTTACCCTGTGATTGAAATTTTTCTGGCCACCTTATTCTCAAAGGTGATTTGTTGGAAAGTATAAAATGTATAATTACTGCATTAGCTCACAGAAGAATTAGTCAGAGTATATGCTTTGTAAATGTCATTTGATATTTGCATGTGGCATTTAAATTCCTCCTAGTGTTAATGTGCCACAGAGATCTTTGTGTTGTTTCTGAGTCGTTTCTTTTGTTAATTTGGAGTGTACTTGAAGCAGGTGGTTTAGGAGTTAGTGGAAAAGTTAGACTTTTGTGTTTGATAATGCCATTGGCACTCAGGTTAAGGAAAATGAGAATCAAAAACTATGTGAGGAGATTTTAATCTCTGATCTACTGTTTCCTTGAATGAATTATTGGAGTAGAACAAGCTCCCAAAATCTGATTCTCAGAGTTCACAGAGGGGAAGAAATAAGACAAGTCCAGATACACATAAAAGTTTATTATATGTCATAATAACCACATGTTCCCATGCAATCTTTTCTGAACTTTTCATTTAGTTTTTATGGTTTCAGTTGCTGGTGTGACTAGGATGACTAATTTCTTTAGATTCAGAAGGTGAAGTGTGCAGGCTGCATGTAGTTTCACCTACATGTGGAATCTTCCTGACATTTGTGTGTCATCTGCTTGGGCTCTTGGCACCATTTCTTACCAGTATCTTTGGTTGTTCTTGAGTTTTCATTGGTGTCACATGAGTTTATTTCCATGAATGGAGTAGTTCATCTTGGATATCTTATTTGACTTTTAATATTTTTATATTATGCAGATGCTCTGTGTTTATTTTTATCATATAGGCAGGATCTTGCATATGGTGATCCTTTGGCCAATTTTGATATGTCTCTCCTTTTAGCATCCTTTCTAGGGCTCTTAGTAATGTACTCATTTGCATTCACTCCCACATTCCCTTACAATTAATAATCTGATGTGATCTAACAAACACATTAGAATTTTATAGCTTCTAACTGAACTTGCTTTTAAAAAGTTTTAATAGTTTTTAAATTGCAATTTAGAACAAAGTTAAAAAACACATACAAGTAAGACTTTTTGTTTCCTTAAAATAAATGTTCATAGTATCTTTTCCCACCCCTGCAAAGACAGGCACTATTAACATCAGGTTAGGTCCTTTATCTATGTGAATATGTGTATGCATAGATACTTTTTCACAAATGTAAAATCATATATGTTATTTTATAATATGAATTTTTACCTCAATATATATTGTGAATATCTTTCTCATTTCATTGCATCTTAAGAAATGCTATACCATTCTAAAATAGTACTTTTAATGGTTTGGTAGAGGCCCAGTGTTTGCAAATACCATAATTTATTGGCCTATCCTTATTGTTAGATAGTTTGGCTGTTTCTGATATAGTGACTTTATCATCAATAACCTCTTGACATATTTACTTATTATGTTAGTATAGAGTGCTGAAAATGACTGGAAATAGCCAAATTTTAGTATTCTTCTATCCTTACATTATAACCAACTTTAATTTTGCTCATCCAAAGTAATAATTCCTAACTTACTGAGAAAGCCCTGTGGACTCATTTTCCTGACCTTCTATTCAGCTTTTTGCTCCGCTGTCAATGCCTCGTCTAACTCTGTCCTCCTAAAAACCTACGCCTATGTAGTTCTTTAACAGGAAGGCATCTTTAATTAATAATAATTCAGTGTTTTCCATTTTGATGTTATTTGCTTTTTAACAAGGATCAAACCCTTATATTAACAAGATGAGACTCTAACAGAGGAACTGTAAGCGTCCACCAAAGGTGGGAGAAGACTCCTGTAAACAAATCATATAATGTATTGCTTACTCTCCTCATTTTAATGTTTTGGGAGATAAATTTTACCTGCTCTCTATTTACTCATTAGTTTAGTTGTAAGTATGCTTGACATACCTCAAGTTCTTCATATGGGTCAAGGTGGTAAATTAGGGAGTTAGCAACTCCAGGCAGAGACTATATGTTATTGTAATGCTGGGATGTATAGTACAAGGCAAAGCATACAACAGGCACATCATAAATACATGTTGTTTAATTAATCAACTAACTTTGATTCAGGCTGTGGTCTGTAGATTGCTGACTTTGTTTTTGCTGCCAGTGCCTGCAATTCTCTTACAGATGATATGCAGGAGATCCCCTTGGGTTATGTTCATGTTTCCTTCATGTATAGGAGACAGAACAGTCCTACAAGGTCAGAAAAATTTGTGCAGAGTCAAGGGAGGGAAATCAGAAATGGTTGTTGATCCAAAAAATTCCAACCCATTGTGCAGCTGGCACTCAATCACCAGCCAGGACCCAACATCATTTATTGAATAAACTATCTTTAGCCCATTGTATGTGCTTGTTTCCTCTGTACAATATTAATTGACTATAAAGGTATGGGTTTATTTCTGGGCTCTCTATTCTGTTCCATTGATCAATGTGTCTGTTTTCATACCAGTACTATGCTGTTTTGGTTTCTACAGCTTTATAGTACAGTTTGATATTAGGTAGCATGATTCCTCCAACTTTGTTCTTCTTTCTCAAGATTGCTGTAGCTATGCAGGGCCTTTTGTGGTTCCACGTAAATTTTTGAAATATTTGTTCTAGTTCTGTGAAATATATCATTGGAACTTTGATAGGAATCATGTTGAATCTATAGATTGCTTTGGGTAGCACGGACAGTTTAATGATGTTAATTCTTCCTATCCATGAACACAGTATGTGTTCCCACTTATTTTTATCTTCTCCAATTTCTTCAGTGTCTTATAATTTTCTGAGTGTAGAGCTCTTACATCCTTGGTTAGGTTTATTCCCAGGTAATTTATTCATTTTGAAGCTATTATGAATGGGATTGTTTTCTTGATTTCCCTTTCTGTTAGTTTGTTATTGGCATATAAAAGTACAACTGATTTTTGGATATTAATTTGTATCCTGCTACTTTACTGAATTCATTTATCCGTTCTAGTAGTTTCTTGGTAGCATCTTTGTGGTTCTCTACATACAGAATCATGTCATCTATGAATAAAGAGTTTTATTGCTTCCTTTTAATTTGGATGTCTTTTATTTCTTCTTGTCTGATTGCTGTGGCTAGGACTTTCAGTACTATGCTGAAAAAGGGAGGTAAATGTGGGCATCTCTGTGTTGTTCCCAGTCTTAAGAGGCACAATTATAGTTTTTGCCCATTGAGTATGATGGTAGCAGTGGGCTTGTCATATATGGCCTTTATTATGTTTAGGTATGTTCCCTCTATCCCACTTTGCTGATAGATTTTATCATAAATGGGTGCTGGATTTTATTAAATGCTTTTTCTGCATCTATTGATATGATCATGTGGTTTTTATCCTCCATTTTGTTTATGTGGTGGATCCCATTTATTGATTTGTGAATGTTTTACCAACCTTGCATTCCCAGAATAAATCCTACTTGATCACGGTGTATGATCTTTTTGATACACATATTGCTATATTTGGTTTGCTAATATTTTTTGAGGATTTTAGTGTTTATCTTCATTAGAGACATTACCTTGTAATTTTCTTTCTTTGTAGTGTCTTTATCCAGTTTTGGAATTAGGATAATGCTCATCTTGTATAATGAGTTTGGGAGGCTCCCCTCCTCATGAATTTTATGAAATAGTTTGAGAAGCAAGGGTGTTAGCTCTCAAAATGTTTGGGAAAATTCCCTTGTGAAGCCATCTGGTCCAGTGCTTTTGTCTCTTGAGAGTTTTTTTTGATTACTGCTTCAGTTTCACTAGGTGGAATCTGTCTATTCAGATTTTATGATTCTTCCTGATTTAGTTTTGGAAGACTCTATGTCTCTAGGAATTTATCCATTTCATCCACATTGTCTACTTTGTTGGCATACAGTTATTCATAATATTTTCTTATAATCCTTTGTATTTCTCTGGTGTCAGTTGTTATTTCTCCTCTTTCATTTCTGATTTTGTTTATCTGGGTCCTTTCTCTTTTTTTTCTTGATGAGCCTGATTAAAATTTTGTCAATCTAGTTCCTCTTTTCAAAGAAGTAGTCTTGGATTCATTGATCTTTGTATTGTTTTTTAGACTCTATTTCATTTATTTCTGCTCTGATCTTTATTATTTCCTTCCTCCTACTCACATTGGGCTTTGTTTGTTGTTCTTTTAGAAGTTCCTGAAATGTGAAATTAGATTGTTTATTTGAGCTGTTTCTTGTTTTGGGGTTTTTGTTTTTGTTTTTGAGATAGGCCTGTAATGATATGAATTTCCTTCTTAGGATTGCTTTCCCAGTGTCCCACAGATCATGCATTTTTATGTCCTCATTTTCATTTGTTTCAAGGTATCTTCTGATTTCTTCCTTGATCTTGTTGTTGGCCCATTCATTGTTTAATAACATGTTATTTAGCTTCCATGTCTTTGTGTGTTCTTCAGAATTCTTCTTGTGATTGATTTCTAGTTTCATAGTGTTGTAGTCAGAGAAGATGCTTGATATGATGCCAGTCTTCTTAAGTTTATTGAGACTTATTTGATGTCTTAACATGTGGTCTATTCTAGAAAACATTCCATGTGTACTTTAAAAGTATGTATATTCTACTGCTTTGGGGTGAAATGCTCTGAAGATATCAACTAAGTCCATATGGTATAGTGTGTCCTTTAAGTGCTATCTCCTTATTGATTTTTTGCCTGGAAGATCTGTCCATTGAAGTCAATGTGTGTTAAAATCCCTGACTATGAGTGTGTTTCTGTTGATCTCTCCTTTTATGTCCATCAAGGTTTGCTTTACATGTTCTGGTGCTCCTATGTTGGGTGCATAAATGTTTACTAGGATTATATCCTCTTGTTGGGTTGTTCCCTTTATCATTATGCAGTGTCCTTCTTTGTATCTTAGTATAGGTTTGGCTTGAAAGTTTTATTTTGTTCCTTTCCAGTGCTGGCCTGTAGTCTGGGAAGCCCAGCTTGAGATTTAGATCCCACACTTCTCTGGGGAACCACCAGTCACTGAAATATCCCTCTGGGTCTTCATCTGCTACCCGTAGGAGCCCAGCCAGGCCTCTCATGTCTCCACACTCACTACCAGTCATGTTGTAGTGAAGTGATTTCTTCGGTCTGTCCATGGTGATAATGCTCCTTTCAAGCTAGTGTTCAGTTGGATGCTTTCCATACAATTTATTTGTAATTTTGGATTGGTCATGGGAGGAGGTTAATGTAGCTTCCACTTACTTGTCTCCATCTTGTATCTCAATAGTGTTTTTGAAGATCAACATAAAACCAGCTCAATTCTTCTACCTCTGCAGGAAGTAGAAAACCCACTCTCTTTCCCCACCACCCCACCTTTGGAGCGATATGTTAACTCACTTTTTCCTGATCACCAGTAGTTCTCATTTCCTATTCCTGCTGAACTCTGAGTTTTACTGAGTTATACCATTCCCAGGGATTATTCTTTTTGCTTTATCTTACACAAAGGGAAAAGCAAATACTTTTCCTTGATTTATCCAAAATGATGTAAATTATTTGTGTAGATGACTTCTCTGAAGTATTAAGGTAATGGAAGAGGAAGAATTTTGTGTGTTAAACAGCACAAAATTATACAGAAAACATTTTTAAAACTCCTTCAATAGCCAGCTATTAGGAATTATTCACCAATGACCTCTCTTCAGGTTCTAGTTATCTGCCATATAATTTGAGCACTTGTCTATCTGACTAATCCCTGTCTTATTTTTCTCTTCCTCCCTGAAGCCCCCAAATCAGTGATAACTTTTCATTCTGAATTATTTAGCTAATGCTTCCATATACTTCCTTCTAGACTATAATCCTCAGTTTTCATTCATAGGCATTTTTGTTTTCAAAAGCATCTGTCTCCCTAAGAGGAATTCAGATGCCATCCACTAACATACATTGAAAAAAATACTTCACATTTAATGTAATAATAAATACTTTGATAATTTAGTTGCTTGTTTGCTGACTTATCAGAAACCAGAAAGTAAGCATAAGGGATTCTGGGAAGCCAAAGTCACCACCTCAAGCAATTTATTTATAAAAATGAAATGGTGTAAGAAGTAGCAATAATGATCAAATAATGATAACAACATTCAAAAAAATTCTCCTAAATGTAAAAAAAAAAAACCCCTCCGAATACTTCAGAAAAATGTTTTCTCCCATTGTTAAAAATGAGCTCTAATAAAGGAATAGAAGGATAGTTCCTGGGTATGACATGCTCTTGAATATCATTCTAATACATTAATAGGTTAATTTACCATGTGATGAAGGCTTTGAACAGCCATTTTTAACTGTTTTAATCTCATGGCTCACATAAACTAATTACTAAAATTCTGCATCACACCAAAAAATATGTGTTTTGCCTTTCTGACCAGAAAAAATAGGTATAATTTTGATTCATTCACACTGGATGGCTATTGTTGTGTTGACTATTGTCATTTTTTTATCGGACAATCTAAGGAAAAAGATGTCAATGCCCTTGACTAAATAGTCAGGTATTGCATGTTTTAAAAATTCTTGCGGCACACTGATTGAAAATCCCTGGCTCAGAAAACAACAATGATAAAATAATGTACACATGAAGATAAGCCAACTTGGATACACAAAATAATAGGAAAGAAAAGAAAGAAACTAACACATTATATACAAAAAAAAGCAAAAACAAAAACAACTGCCATTGGAATATAAATGCCTAGTATTCTCCTTCTAATTAGTATCTAGTAGTGACAATGTGGAACTTTAATTCAAATCTTTGAAACTCACTGCTAGTTTTAAATCCTACCAGCAGCTAGAAATTGGCAATCATATACATTAAATTTTGTTTAAAAACAACTGGTTAAAAGATTTACATATTTGGCCAAAATATTTTAATAAATGTAAATAAAGAAATTAATTCTTGACTGCCTACTCACTATAGCAAAATCTTTAAGAAGAACATGCTGTCAACCTAGGCTTTAAGGGATGAATAACATCCGCTAACTTTAAAGCCACAGGCATTCCAGGAAGAGGGAGCACACAAACAAAGAGACAAATGTCCCAATTGTGATACTTCTTACTCCATCAGAAGGACACAAAGATCATGAATGGGTAGAAAGTAGCTCCTACAATAAAAAGCTGATGAAACACGTGATAGAATGATTAATTTAAGTTAAAATAAGTACTTCTTGGGAGTTTTGGAAGAGTGGATAAAAATTCTGCATTTTCTCATTTTTTATTTGAGAGCAGTTACAAGGGGAAAAGGACTCAATATTGATACAAGTTACTAACAAAAGTATGTGCATTTAATTTAAATAAATTTGTGGTTCAGAATTAGTGATATAACTAATAATATTATATAATATGAACATTCTGAACACATTGTCTATGTATTCATATTAGTATTTATTATTTCCTCATTATATACATATTGTGTTACTTATCAAGTAACCCCAAATACCTGGAACATGTAGACTAGTATACAAGAAAAAATAATATTTTTGTGCTTATTCCAACAAAGAATGTGTTCACCATATCCCCAAATTGCAGGCTGTTTTTGATTGTCCTTCAATTCAACCATGTTGTTTAGCCACAAACTTTGAATCTAGAACCAGTCCAGGGAATTCTATCCCTAGCAACTCACATTGGCCATTAGTGCTCTGTCCATCACACACATTTTTAAGTATTATAATATGCTAATTTGAATATTAGAGTTTTCCAAATAATAAAGCTTTCTATGAATGACCTACACATAAGTATATACCATATTAGCAATTCATTATGTTTAATTTAGAACTCATGAGTACCGTATGTCAAGTTCTAACAAGACATAAAACAATATATGCTACAAAATATTGGGTTCTACCTTTTGATATTTCAAGAGTGCATTCCTTTCTCTCATGAATTCAAATGTGCTTTTTGTGCTGAACTTGTATCTCAAACTGTCAAGATGATAACCATCTCTTTGGTAGGTAATTGCTCTTTTTACTACGTTTGACACATGTTTAATTATTTTTATTGATTTATTCTTCCTAGCAATTGTCTTTTATGACCAGAATATTTAATATATGACTATCCTGCTTTGCATTCAGGGAGATGGTGTAAGTCATACTCAAGAGTTTATTTTTAAAATCCTTATCAAGAGAGTGTTATAAACATTGTACCTGAAAAAGGTATAAAATATTTATAGCAAATTGCCTCTTGTTCCCATAAAGAAACTTTTAAAATAACATTTAAAGTTGATAATAAAATAATCTAAAAATACATGCACAAGCAAAAACAACTAAGCAAGGCATAGAAGAAGATAGGAATTTAATGACCAGCAGAGGTTTCCATTGTGAGCTCAGAAAAATTAAGAACCAGTTTGCTGACTTAAACAAAACCTGTAAGACAAATGTTTTTTAGGTGAATTGTCTCACCCACACTTCCCTCCCTTCTCTCTCTTTCTTAGCCTGGAAAAGAAGAGTGCTGGAAATTCTGCAGATTCTTATAAAGTACCCCCTCCTTATATGGGGTTTCACTTTCTAAGTTACTGTCACCCACAGTCTACCGTCCAAAATATTAAATGGAAAATTCCAGAAATAAACAATTCATAAGTTTCAAATTACATACCCTTCTGAGCAGTGTGATGAAATCTCTCGCCATCCCAATCCATCCCACCTGAGACATGAATCATTCTTCCAGGGTATCCACACTGTATGTTCTACTTGCCCATTAGCTGCTTAATAGCCGACTTGGTTATCAGATTGAAATTCATTTTATCTTAGTGCTTGTGTTCAAGTAATCTTTATTCTACTTAATAATGGCCCAAAAGCTCAAGAGCAGTTATGCTGGCAGTTTGGATATGCCCAAGAGAAACCATAAAGTGCTTTCTTTAAGTGAAAACATGAACATAGTACAATAAATTATTTTGAGATAGACCACATTCATGTAACTTTTATTACAGTATATTGTTATAATCATTCTATTATATTATTAGTTATGTTGTTAGTCTCTTACTGTCCCTAATTCATAAATTAAACTTTATTATAGGTAAGTATGTACAGAAAAAAACCCAAAGTATATATAGGGTACTATGTGGTTTAAGGTATCCACTGGAGGTCTTAGAACACATCCCCTTGGGGCAGGACTACTGTACATTGTGAAAATTGCCCAGTCAGCTTTCTAGAAGGTATAGAATTATAATTGGCATCAGATCCTAATAGGATTTGGAGTTGAATCTATCCAAACTTTGTCTAGCTGGCAACTGTAGCAAAACAAAAACAAAACAAACAAACAAACAAAAAACAAAAAACCTGGACAATTTTCTATCTTTCTGAATTATACATTTAAGTTTTGAGCCAGAAAAATGTATCTTATGCCAGGTTCTTTTCTAGAACCTTTGTATTTTCCTAAAGTTCTATGATGTTACTCCTCCTTCCACTGTTACCTGCCCCAAACACCCACACCCCACCCCACATAACAGTCTCCTTTAAACTCCCAGTTCCACTGTGCCAACAGGACTTTCCACAGAGGACACCCATGGACTACTCCCAAACAACCGACTATCTTGCAAACTGAATTTCTCCTCAAATTTTGCTTCTAGATGCCAGAAAGCCTGCCTGGGCAGACACAGCCTATATTTTTAGATAAGAAAGATAAATGGGCTCCACAGAGGGCAATACAAATTCTAAGACTGAAACTGGGAAGGAAAATCAAATCACTCAATCTTTTTTTACCAGACTAAAAAAAATTGTTTGTGCTTACCTGATGGCAGTGAGCCATCAGGTAAGCACTTTCTGTGCCAATGAAATTAATCTTGAAGCTGATGTGAACTGTGCCTGCCTTCAGAATACCAGCTCCTTCTGCTGTTGTCTGACAGGACCACCCCTTCAGAGATTCTCCTGACTTCATGCTGTGGACACTGGCTTCCTGCAAAGATGGTTGATTATGGCTTGATTTTGTGAAGGTGGGTGAATGCAATGACAACTATTTTCCCATATAAGCTGTGTGAATGTGAAATTGAAATTGGACATGATTAAGAGGAATCCTTTCTGCCATTCTCCTTTTACATCATTACCCAGGTATGGATATCTCAGGATGAGGGGATCTACATTTTAAGTAATTCTGGATGCTTAAGTAAGTCCTGGGTGAACATGAAGGATGGGTTAGTCAACCAGAATTCCAGAACTGGCCAGACTTACTTTGGAGCCAGGACTTGCAACTTGCAACTGGGCAGTGATTCAGGAGGTTGCTGATGCTGAAAGAAAAAAGAACACATGGGAGTTATGTGCCTATAATTAGCTCCTAATCTCTTTAAAAACACCCATAATTTCCCTTGTGGTGGCTTCTTTTTCCATCCACAGGGCTTCTGGATGTTGATTTTAATCTGATTGCGTCAGGACACCATTGTGGGGGGAATAAAGGGCAAGGAAGATGAGTAGCAGAGGGATTTAGCTGATGCCCACTCATTCACTGGTGCCTCTGGCAGAAAACACCAGAAAAATTAAAGTGATGGACACAGCCGAGAGCAAACTTAAGGAGAGAAGCTGCAATGCTGAAGTCTACACACAGTTAACAGAGGGAGAAGAAACTCAGCAATCGATAAGTGTAACCTGAAGAGAAATTGGTAGAAGAAGAGGGGGGAGGAGAGGGAAGGGAACATGAAGGGAGAAGGAGAAGGTGAGAAAAACAAAGGGAAAATGTGGGAAATCTGTTACTTGATTAGAGCTAGGTCCTCGGCATCAGCTCGGTTTTGCTGTCATGAGACGACTCAACCATCCCAGTCGCCTACCATAACTACATTTATTTCCCTCTCATGTGACACAATTATCACAGGTCAGCTGCCACTGGGCAGTTCATTGTGTTCGTGTAGGTTTTGGGCTGACTGACAGAGAGGCCTTAATGGAGGTTTCCGAGAGAAAATGGTGTAAAAAGTCAGAAACTGAGAGGGACACATTTTACCTCTGTTCTCATTTCATTTGTCAAATCTAATCGACACAACCAGGCCTGATGTCAGTGGGGTGGCTGGGAATGCATATTTTGAACTATATATAATTACTTAACAGTATATAATAACTGAAAATGTAATCTTTACAAGAAAAGATAGATGCCATTTACCCTTTCTTGGGAGTACTGGTTGGGGTATTTTGTACAATGTTCTTCAGTGTAGGTTTTTCTGATGTTTTGCTCATAGTTAGATTGGAGTTATGGATTTTGGGGGAGGAATTACCACAGTGGAAAAGTGCCACTGTCATCCCACAATATCAAGGGAATATGCTATCGACATGATTCCTCACTGTTGACCATGTATCAGTATCAAGAGTACTGTTGATGTTAAGCCAGGGGGAGGGCTTGTCAGATTTCACCACTGTTGAGTTATCTGTTTTTCCTGCTTTATGTACTGTACTCTTTGGAAGGAAGTCACCATGCACAGCCCACACTTGCAGAGTAGGAAGTCATGTTTCCTCTTAGTACAGCTGAAGAACCTGAGGTTCAGAGAGTTTAAGTCCAAGTTGATACAGTTACTAAATAGCATCAAGACTGATACCCACACTGTCTGACTTGTAAAACTATTCTTTATTCAGTAGTACTCAAAAAGAAGAGTAAGAATAGGGAAATGGTTAGAAAAATGAAAAGGCATACCTAGGAGTTGTTTTACTGAAGCATGTTTTATGGCATTGCCCCTTGATGCTAGAGATACTCAGAAGACTCCTTAACTTCCTCTCACTAGCATTGGGGAGAGTTATGCTCCTTGATGCTTATAACACTATCCAGTTATTGTCCTACCACAGCCTCACTAGTCATCTGTCTCTCTCCAACCCTGACTCCATTCTAACCACTAAGCCAGTTTCAAAATACAAACTAAGTCCCTGGAGCACTGTGATGGGAGAACAGATGATGAAAGTGACTTTATCTGCTTCTTATAAGCAGTGGGTCTTTTTTTGTTTTGTTTTGTTTTGTTTTTTGTTTTGTTTTTAGATAGCTATAAATCCAGGTCTGCTTAATAAAGAGAAGGCATGTCTCTGTCACAGAAATAGCTTTCGGACAGATGAGAAACTGTCACTGAGGCCTGTGTCTGGTGGGTGAAGATTCTGTCAGGCTTTCCCTCCGTACCGTGGAGGACAGCTCAGTGCTGATGCCTTAAAGTGTGAGTCAGGTCCCACAGCCAGTTTCCTTTTCAAGTGTCATGGACATTGCAGTTCAAAGACACAGACAACCATGTAACTCTATTAGCTGTGTTTTCTGGACTAGGATCAAACCTCTTTTCTGACAAAAAAAATAAAATAAAATAAAAACACACAACAAACTAAGTTACAGAGAATGTATAAAGAGAAAACAGAGTTTGGAGAAATAGTATATATTTCATATGAATAAAAGTCTTTTCCCTACCACTGTTTATAAACAGAATAGACACTACTTGATGTCTGAGTCACATGTGCACACCATGTATTTAATTGTAATCACGACACCCTTGAATATGATTAGTTTAAATATTCTGATGTGCAGTGATTTCTGCCTAGTCTGAGCTCTTGGTGGGCAATTGATAAGTTGAGTTATTTATCTCTATTTCTCATACAATAGAGACATTTTTATTTTCAAAAATAATTTTCTCCTTCAATTGTTGAGATTATCTGGACTTTCTGAGGCTGGTATGTAAATCCTACACAAGGACTGAGCTTCTAGGGCAGGGACTGATTTGTGCCCATTGTGTCCCAACACTGAGTACATTGGAGGACACTGAATGCACTTAATAAAATGTGTGTTAAGTCAACACTGAATACATGTTTTTAAGAGAGAAACATTTAAGATAGTCATAAAATACATGACTATATCCAAAATGAAAGGCTGTGTCTGAGTTCAAGATCTTTAATTTCCCTCAGCTCAAAATAAAGTTTATTTTCATGAGACCAAGTCTAGTAAAGTCTTATCACATCACTTGTGTGATAGCATGTTTTCTTCCAAATATCCTGATCAAAGGTGAGAGCCCCCAAAGTGGATATTGATGATTGACTTCCGTGTTATGCCTTTAGGAGATTGCCTTTAGTGTGTATTTGTATTTATTATTTCTTGAGATCCTCACACCAAATCTGCGAGGTAGGAGCTACACTTAATTTCCATTTTACAATGTAGAAGCTGGGACACAAGAGTTATAGGGCTGGTAAGTATAGAGTCTGGGATTAGAACATAGGGGAGCTGGGGGGAGAGCTCATGCTCTTAACCTCCACACCTTACTGACACATCAGTTAATAATCTTTTCAATGAACAGTAAGCTTTTCATCTGAGTGCTTTTGTTATTATTCTTTTATTATTTTGTATTCGGTATCCCGAAATTTCACAATGCTATGTCTTGTGGTGGGTCTTTCTTCATTCATTATCATTTCAATCTGGAAATATTGTGCTTTGATTCTGGAGAAATTTCCTGAATTCTTTGTGTATTAGTTTCCTCCATTACATTTTTCTGTTCTGTTTCTAGATTTCACGGACTGATCCCCCTAACTTTTCTATTCTCTGCCTGTCCTATTTTCCAAAGCTTTGCCTTTTTGCTCTACTCTCTAAAAGCTTTCTTCAATTTAATCTTCCAAAATTTCTATTGAATTTTTTAAGTTTCTGTTATTATATCTTAATATCTAAGAGCTCTTCTCTGTGTCCTCTGAGTGTACTTCTTTAAAGCATTCTGTTTTTCCCCCATAGGTTTATTATTTCATGAATATATTTCATATACCATTCATAGTCACATCAATCGGAATATTTTGAGCTTTTAAAAAGGTTAATCCAAGTTGTTGTTTTTATTTCCTATTTATTTTGTATTTTTGTCTGTGTACTATATAGGGTGTTTATATCAGAAATCTGACTGGAATTTGTGCAGGTGAGTGAAGCATCTGTGCAGTGAAATGGCTTTGCTCTTGGGCTAGGCTGGTTCCTAAACCACAAGTGTTTCAGTCTCCTGCTTGAATGAGAACAGTCTGAGCCAGCATTTTGGAAGGTAAGTAGGTGAAGGGAGCCTCAGTATACACATGCTCTCCAGCTCTCCTGCTTTTGACACAGCACCACACCCTTAAATGCGATGGTGTCTCCCATTTGAGGGGCCATGGGTTTTCCCCTTTCCATGGACTAAGCCTCCAGTTTCTTGCTGCAGGGGGGAAGGGAGGGGCCAGAGGAGCAGGTTTTTCCGCGTGTGGAGCAGGATTCCAGATGTGGGGCTTAAATTGCTTCTCCAACACTGCCAACCACTTTCCCAGTTTTCAGCTTCATCTTCTCCACTTTTTGGTGTCTCTCCTGAGTTTTGGGGTCAGTTACAAAAGGCAGAATGAGTTGCTTTTCAAATTTTTTCACTGCCAGTTTAGAATTCAGCTTGTTTATTTTCCTAAATTACACTTGTCCACCTACTTTTTACTGCTCTTGTGCTCTGGGTCCTGGCCCTGGTGTGTATAAGCCTTTGAAAAACCCTCCTTTCTGCCATTTTAGCAGAGGATGAGGAGGTGACAAGGGCAAAGGGGATCAGTGAACCTGCCATTCCTAAATAGTACCCCTTACTTAAGTGGCTTAGGCTTCAGTTTCCTCATATGCAAAATTAAGATAACAGTACTTACCTCTTAGGGTTGGTGTGAAGATTAGAAGACATTAAATGAGGTAAATGAACATAAAATGCTTGGGATGATGCTTTTCACATAGCAAGTTAGTCACTATTAATACACACTCACAATATCTTAAGAACAGAAGCTTAATCAAATTAGCTTAAGTCAAAGTATGTTTAGAGCAAAGGCACAGAGAAGGGTTTTGGAATCCATCTGGAGGAAAGATAGCAAGATCTCCGAGCAACTGGAGATGCCTCTGGCAGCTGCTCTTCCTGTCCCCCTCTCTCTCCCTGGACAGAAGGGGGTCTGGTTTTTCACTCCATTCCTCTCTGTGTATCTCCTCCATTTTCTTGTGTGTGTGTGTGTGTGTGTGTGTGTGTGTGTGTGTGTGTTTTGTAAATCCACACATATGTTCTCTGCTTTCTTTATGTGCCTATGGCTGAAAATGGCTTTAAGCTTTGGCATAGACCCCTATGGGCCTGACTCTACTTCTTCAGTTCCATTTTCTCCTCAGGCAAGATTGGTGATGGTACTCTTGGCAAAGAGTCCCTCCTCATCCAGTTAGCCAGGAGGTGGAATCATGAGTTACTGGTGCTGTCCCCGCAGGGTAGGAGATGAGGGTGCCATGGGGTGATAGGTGTCTCTGGTGCAAATGAGGTGCTGCTTGTAATGTAATCTTAAGAGAAAAGAGAAGGATTTAAAATGATGCATATGGAATGTTAAAAAGTTTAATACGTGTCTGTGGCTTTATGTGTATATAGGTAAATATATGCACATATATATGCTAAATACTAAATAATAATAATAATATATACATACTCATGAGGATAAGGTTAAGTGAGAAATTGCATGTAAAGTATTTAGCATAGTTTGCAAGACACAGTAAATTCAATAAATATTTTATATTACCATATTTAAATACATAGAAAATATGCTAGAGGAAAGTTCCCCAAAATATCAATTGTAATTGTGATTTTTTTCTTGGAGGTGTGGTTATGGGGGATTTTTATTTTCTTATTTACACTTTTATACAATGAACATGTGTTCCCTATATAATCAGAAAAATACTTGTGTAATCCTATTGATACTAAAATGGACATTTGAAAGTATAGAAGTTCTCTTTATCTTCTAACTACTGGATGGATCCATCCTTTACTCATTTGACAGCCTGAAAACATTTTCTAAATGAATTCTTTCCTTTTTATGTTTTTATCTTTTTCCAGTTAAAAAATTTAATGGTAAGGTGAGGAATCTGAGAGTGTGTTGGCTTTGTGATAGACAGGACTATTTGAAAAGTTTAATTTTCTGGCTGTGTGTGCAGCAGAGTTTCCCAGCTGATAACACTTAGAGCAAGCATTCAGATATGAGGAGTTGCAAAATAGGAAAAATTGTTTAAAATCTTTGCACCAAAAATTGAGTATTTTAAAAAGTACAGAACTAATACATTAATACATTTAGTGAAATGTTATCTTTTTTCTGGCACCCTAGCACTCAGTGTCATCCTGAGTGTCATTTTTCTGTTTCAAGACAACCCATCTTATCTATCTGATTCCAGAGTATAATAGCAAACTCAGATTCTCAGAGCTAGAAAGATAGATTAAATGTTATCTGTTTCAAAATCAAAATTTTCAGATAAAAAAATACAAGTTAAGAAATTTTTTTCAGTAATAAAACTAGTAATAAGCACTGATATTAGCTGTAAAAATAGTTTCAGACTTTAGACTGATCCCTTTCTGCTGCAAACCTCTCCTACTTCCTCATGTTTTGTTCTTCATAAGTTTTCAGGTCATTACCTACTTTGCCAGATTAGATTGCTTTTTGAAATGCCAATTAAGTCATAAGCAACCTCCATGACACCAGAGATTGCATAGGTTAATTCTCAATATAGAGACTCATTACCAGGCAGGTAACCACAGCATTTTAAGTAAGAAAAGAAAATATCAGCCTATATGATTCAAGTTATGTCTCCTTATGCAAATGTGTTTCTGTTGGGAAAAACAAAGCACAATAAAAGAAATTCCTACATTGTAGCAAATTGTTTTGCTTTCATAAAATTGACACTGTGACTCATAGCTCAAGTCTCCTTTTGTGCTGAGCCTTCTAGGAAACTCAGAATGAAACCATGAGTAATCAGATCACTAGCAAGGCTCTTTTGGCATTTTCCTTAACCATATTATTTTTACTGATGTTGTTTCATTAAAAATTTCAAGTTTTTTTTAAAGAATAAAGCATTAAATAAACAAGTGAAAAAATTTTCATATGCTTTTCTCAAAGTACTTGCTGGTATAGATACATGCAATTTTTAAAAAAAAACCTATTACACTTTATTGAGTAACAAGTGTCCACTGTAAAAGCTTCTGTATTACCCACTATGAGGTTACGAAATAAAATGAATAACTTCAAGACTTAAAAAGTTCTTCAGTTGTATAAATCAGCATTGCCCTTGAATCTCCAAGCAGTTCAGTTTTATTCAGAATACATACCTTTTTGTAGTTTTTGACAGAGATTTACAACTCTAAGGAAAATACATATGAAGTTATGTGAACCAAATAGAGAAAAAAGAGGCACATTAGATGCACACACACTCAAAGATGGTTTTAACTTACTTAGAACAGAAATGACATAACTTGGATTTGTGCAGGTATCTCACTGAAAAATAAACAAGGGCACCCACAGAAGCTTTGGGTTGATTGTGGAAGCTCAGATTACATCAGCCACTGAGACTTCACCCATTTGCTCTCATAAGAGAGATTTATTAATAGCTGCCATGTCTATTTACTTATATAGATTCCAAATCATAGTCAGCAAATCAGAAGAGATAAGGTATGCTATGGCATGCCATTTTATTTATAATTATAATTATCTGTATTATGATATTGAAATATGAGAAATTTATAGTATTAATTCCACATAATATGTAATTTTATAGCTCTTAGTGTTAAGAAAACTGATGTGTGTTATTTATATGTAATTCTACCATCAGCATATTTATATGGCACAATATAATCAGAAATGTGACTCATATATAACTCATATATATTTGATTTTTATAGAATATTTTATATTCTATATCATATTCTACACTGCTTCCTTACCCTTAAAGCATTTTCATATACATTACTTTACTGACTCCTCAAAACAATCTAAACACTTTATAGTGTAGACCTTGCTTCAGATGTGTGAAAACTAAATTTCAGAGATATCGTGTGACTGAAGGCTGCACGGTGAAGGCTAAATTTCTACTAAAATGAAAATGCCAGGACTGGAAGGCAGGTATCTTCACTCTCAATCCAGGTTGTTGCTATTGCAAACCATTGCAGTTTCTAAGCTTCTAAAAATCAATACCACCTTCTCCTCAGACTGACACAGAGTGTCTTATGAAGCTGACCTCATCCTGTTCTATCACTTATTAATATTAAACATCAAAGCTGAGGGAATTGAGAGAGGCCAACATATCCACCTGTTAATACCAATGATCCTACATTGTATTCACACTGAGAGAAAACAAGCACTTTTTCAAATGCTAAGGCCTGGACTTTGCTGGAGTCTGCTCAGCCTTATATATTTACAACTTGCACAGATAATTTCAGTTTGCATAGAAAGGAACTTCACAGAATACTCCCTTAACACATTAAAACATCATCTAATACAATTTTATACATGAGTTCATGTACAGAGAACACAATTCTTTTGAAATAAAGTAGATTCAAAGTGAAATAAAAAATATAACATGCATATATTCAGAAAGGAAACTATAATGTTAATAGGCATTTTCCTTTGAATTAGAGCACTATATTTGAGATTTTTCAAAAAGTTGTTTCATTCTTTTGAATATTCCAAGTCCAGGATCTCAAATTTGCATATAATCAGAACTCTTGAATTTCTTTCCTACCCATCATACATACCAGATATTTGCACCTTTCTGGGCACCCACGAATTATTAATGGCATTAATACATTTACATTTACATTTTGCTCAGGCCAAAAACCTAGGAGTCATTCTTGTCTTCTCTCATTAGTTGAGTACACATTAGAGCAAAAGATAACCTAAATTTGACCACTTCTGATAATCTCTACTGCTATCCCTGAATCTTACCTAGATCTTACTTTAAAAGCCACCTAATTGGCTTCCCTGTCTCCACTGGGAGGATCAGCAGCCAGAACAATCTCAGTAGGATATAATTCAGACCACATCATTCTCCTCTTCTCAGTGGCTTCCTCAACCCTTTCCCCAGGCTGTAAGATATCCGGCCCAGGCCCATCTCTCTACCTTTCTACCATTACCCTCTGGGACCACCCCACAGGCCACAGCGGCCTTCTGTTCATCTTTGAAATGACCATGTTTATTCCCACCTCTTTTCATTTGTTAGCTGGTCTGCCAGGCACAGACTTCCCCATGCCTTTGCAATTTACTTCCCCAATTCATTCCTATTTATGTTGAATGTCATGTCCTTAGAGAGGTTCTCCTGACTCTACCCAAAATATTGTTCATTCACCTCTGTCTTCTTCTTGTCTGTTTCCTTGCCTGCTTTATTTTTCTTAATAGCATTATCACCACCTCACTTCTATGAAATGTACATTTGTTCATAATCTGCCCGCCTCCCTAGGATGTTAGCTCCGTTGAGGACAGGGGCACATCATCCAGTGCTCTATCCCCAGTGCTTTAGCAGCTCCCGCTCAATAAATATTTTCTTTCAACTTATAAAGTAGTACTTTATAATTAAAAATACAATATATACTTCTCAAGCATGCCAAAACCCCAATTATAGGCAGAGAACATGCTGCAAAGTGCAACTTGGACAAAGGAAAAGAATGAGCTGTCAGGAGAACAGAGAGGTTAAAAGAAGAAAGTGAAAGTTGAGCAGAGCCTGACCCGAAACAGGGCCTTACAGAGGCTAAGGACAGAAGCAATAGGAGAAGGAAAATAATACTGCAATTAAAAATAGAAAGGTCGCTGGAGGCCAGTTTCCATGTTACGAGTGACTGAGTGCCTGAAAGGACTGAATTCTATAACCAGCTGCGGAGAGGGGTTTGGCATCACGCTCAGTGCTGCCAAGGTTATTACTCTGCAACAGAGCTCCGTGGGCCTTTAATGATGACAGAAGTCACTCTGTTGAAAGGTTAGCTGCAGAGGGCACCTGAGATGGAAAGTGAACAGCAAAGTGCATGCAATGATATGGCTTAAATCTAGTAACTGCGCTTGCAGAATATGGAAACGTTCGTCATACACAGACTGTAAACAGAACAAGCACATGAGACAGGGCCCCAACTGGTTGCAATAGTCGGGTTTAATGTAATCTAAAATGAGGTTAAATCTCAAATAGCCACAAAAATAAAATATCCAAAGAGAGATGGAACTGGTAGAGGGAGGAAGACAAGACAGGAAATCATATGCCTATGCATATCGAGTTGAGCATCCCTATGCAAATGGTGTTCCAAGGGGAAAACAAGAAGAAATCTGGAAATGGAGTCAGAAACATTGTATGCAAACACATACACACTCACACATACAGCATGACACAGATGAATGTCCACATGGGGCCAGTTTAGGATCTTTCGATAACCACTGGGCAGCACTGTGAATCCAAAGTCAGCATTCCCTGCGTCTAAAAGAGGCCAGTTCACAGATTGGTTGAGTCATCTTATGTGAGTCATTTCCATCTCTAAGCTTCACTTTCTCATGTGTAAAATAAAATGATTTAACTAGGTGATTCCTAAAGTCCACTCCAATTCTGATAGTTCTATTGGCACTGATTTGAGTGAGGTGAAGTAAATAACAACTGTAACATAGCTCCTAAGGATTGACTTGTTCCTTTATTCTGCTTCTAATTAATCAAATACCATTCACTCATCATCCATCTGTCTTTCATTCAACAAACATTTATTGAGTAACTACTATATGTCAAACATCGCTCTAGAAATTTTAATAAGATCCCTGCCCTTACTTAATAAGCTCAATAATAATCCTTTACCAAAGGGTTTGACGCTGTAGTTTTTAAAGGTTAATTTGCTTTTAGGACTTATGCAAGACTCATTTGGTCAACAGAAATACAGATTTTTTCATTTGCCAACATGTAGATTTCTATATATTCATATATGCATCTGTGTTCTCTTGTGAATCATGTTGGAATATTATCTGCAGTCTATGTGCACACAAGTACATATATGTACACGTATATATGTGCACAAACACACACATGCATACACACATGTGTGCAAACACATGGGCACATGGGCACACACATGCACAAACACATATACACATACACACATGTATGAATACACACACAGAGTGTGTACATGCACATATCTACATATTCATGTTTTTCCAAGCCACTAAAGTCTGTCACCACACTGATATTGATAACTATCTACAACTCAGTCCCCCTGATTGATTCACAGGACTCCAGCCCTCATTAGGTTCCCACCTGGGCATGGGTGAAGGAATACTACTGCTTGTGCAAGTAATTGCAAGCAGCCTCTGTGTCTTTACAGAGGTGAGTCTGCTGGGTGGCTTGCATGGAGCAGAACCCCCTCCCAGGGAGTTGCTGGATCCCTCAACCCCCTAGCCACCTCCCACCCGAGCTGTCAGACTGCTCTCTATCTATGAGTCTGTCTCTATTCTGCCTCACATATGAGTGAAATCATAAAAACAACCATGGGACATTTACACAATGGAATACTACTTGACTGTAAAAAAGAAGAACATTTTACCCTTTGTGACAGTATGGGTGCACCTGGAGAACATTATTGCTAAGTGAAATAAGCCAGTCAGAGAAAGACAAATACTCTATTTTCCTTTGAGCTTAGGTCTGCCCCTCTTGGCTTTACACACAGAATTCTGGAGACTAGTTTACAGTGCTGGCTTGGCCCCAGGACCAGAATGAGGAGGAGAGGGGACCAACCAGTTGGTTCAGGCACTTCTCTAGTGCAGCTGAGAATCACACAGATGGAGCACAGCCTCTTTCCCTGGGGGCTTTTCTTCATCTACACACAACATTCCAAGCAAGAGCTGAAGAAACTGATCTCCTTTCCACGTCTGTGTCTCCGCCTGTTTACTGAGGACCCTCACTGGCACAGGCTTGCTGTAAAGCTTAACTGAGATGGCAAATATAAGAAGGTCCAGCACAATGCCTGGCACACCAAAGCTGTTCAAAAAGTGGATGTGTCTGTTCATATATTTGTTCGTTTTTCCTGGCCTTCTGTCCAGAATGTCTGAAGATAAGATTCATGCTCATATCTGAGCCCAGGTACCTGTTAGAGCTGGCAGGGTGAAAGGACAGGAAATCTGTTAGGAGACAGGATTTCCTTATGGATTTAAGCTGTTTGCCTTCACTGTTCTGCTCAAAATCTGCCCTCCCACCCCCAGCCCATCTCTGGTGATTCCAAGCTCTCCATTATAATAACTCCAAGGTACTCACAGAAAGCCCTCAAGTAGCCCTCCCTGTCTTTAAAAGAAAACAAACCACCACAACAAAAAATCTTCATAGCCCTTGAGAGCATAGATAGTGCCTACTATATAATCAAATATATAAAATAAGATGCTACTGGTCTGCAAAATCTAGTAACTAATTTTTATTTTCCATTTATCGATTATGTACTATGTGCCAGGCACTGACACTTTATATACACATTCTTTCCATTCATCTGCTTCATAACCCTGTGAGATAGAGAAATGGATACTGAGAAGTGATGCAGCCAGCATGAGATCACACAACAAGCAGCCACTGATTTCCTGTAAAGCTAATGCTACTTAGGCTTCAGCTACTTCACATGCACGGGTCCGTGGAAGGCTCTGTAGGAAGCCCTAGCACTGTGTTTCCAAGGGCATTTTTTTTAATCTGCAAAAACAAGATGTTTCAACAAAAATCAGTTAAGACTATTTTCTTTTTCCACTGCAATGTCCTTGCCATCACATTCTCCCTTATGACATTGGAGTGGCCGTGAACATTTTTTGGAGATGACTAGAGGCACATAGAGGTGGGGATACATTTAAGTTGAGTTTAGTGGCATCTTACGTTTGGTTAAGTTATTGTTAGCCACCCCACTGTTGGTCATTGTTAATAGGTGAGACCTTACTGCTGCCATTTGTTCATTGTCTTCTCTCCATTTTGCAGGCTTTTCTGTCTGTCTTCCTCTATTGCTGTCTTTGTTACTTGATTTTTTGTAATGATTTGCTTTGGTTCACTTCTCTTTATCTCCTATGTATCTATTATAGTTTTTTTTCTTTGTGGTTAGCTCAAGGGTTACAAAAAGTATCTTGTAGTTACAACTTTCTCTTTCAGGTTAATACAGACTTAACTTCAATTTTACTACAGATGTTCACAACGGTAGTGAGGGCTGCTCTCTTTTTTCCCCCTGTAGGGGGAAGTCATGGCCAAGGGAATTCATCTTGGTGCAAGCTAGGGTCAGAGGCATGGGTGCCCATGCTGTGACACCAGGATGGGGGAGGTAGGGTAGGTTTAGGGAGCAAAAACCTCTGGCCCCAGGGGAAACAGCTACAGCTGTGCTGGAGCTCAGGAAGAAAGCAGCTGTAGGAACAGGAGCAGCACTAGGGTAAGGCATCTCAGTCTTAGAAGAACACTGTGCTTTCACACATTGTTTTCAAAAGCTGCATAACTGGAGGGATGTTGAGCTTCATCTAGTCCAGAGGTGGGTTATATTCTTTCCATGGCTGATAAGCATTCTTTAGTCCATACTGTGTTTTTCATAAACATTGTACTGAAACATTAAAATCTGAAGAATAAACAGAACTCTCAGGTTTTGGTTCCCAGGAGCATAGGGAGATGTGACAGCCCAAGGCTGCAAGTTCCACTTGGCAGTCATTGGTTGGACCTGAGTAATGACTGCCCCTTTGGATGGTGTACATGTTATTCAGTTCACCACCATCCTTGTCACCCACTCAGGAATCATCAATATCTGAATTTCCAGGTTCTGGCTTAGTCCAATCTTCCAGTATTACAAATGATGTGATTAGGACCCAAGGGGTTTTTGTGGTTACTCCAAGGTCACATAAGCTAACCAGAGGAAGTGTTATTGCACCTGCTTCCCCATTACCACATTGCTACACAAGTCTTCTTTAGCCTAACATTTCTGATGTGCAGAAGCAATGAGCCTTATCCTAATGGAGGTAAAAAATTCAGGTAAGACATTTTGCCATTATTAGCTTGTGAACCAACCTTTTGAAATAATGCAATTCACTCAGGAAGTCTTGTCACTGGGCAAATCAATAGCTCTGACCTACTTGATTATGTAATGCACAATTGTGTTTCCATTATGAAACTCATTACCTAGAACAGCAAGAAAAAAAATCCTCACTTATTTTTTTTAGAATCTTTTCTCAAACTACACATGACAAAGGTCAGGGCTCCTTACTAGCTTTATGGCAACTTTCTGGCTTTTGATCAGGCAGGGAAAAAGTAAGAGACTATAACTCTGATTTACAATTCATTCTCATTAAATGCCCTGGATTGACATTTAAACAGGTTGTCTATACTATCCTGGAAATTCTTTATTTCTTTAGCATCTAATGTACATTTTATTTGTTGCTGTCATGAGGAGTAAAAAGAAGGGATACTTCTCCATTCCAAATTACGGCATAGGAGTCTTCTTTCCCTTTCCCTTCCCCTCCTACCTCTCTTGCCCCCCTCCCCTTCCTTTCCCTTCCATTTCTTCCATTTCCCTTGCATTTCTTTTACTCTCCTTCCTCTTCCTTTCCCTCTTTTGTTTTTTTACTTCTCTTTCCTCCCCTTTCTTCTTTAATCATTTATTGGTTGCTTGATACATACTAGTCATGGTACAAAAAAAACTGAGGTGAAAGGAGATTAACAAGGAGCAAGGTCAGGTAGATGAATGCATAAATGAATGCAATGCATAAATCCTTGGACAGAAGTAAAAGACACACAGAGCAGACACACCCTGTGTTCCACCCTTTGTCCTCTCAGATCTCCTTACCATACATCAACCTGACATTCAAAGGCAGCCCCAGCATCTTTGTTGGTGGGCTGTCCTCAGGCTTCCAGAACCCATTATGCTCACGTGCACCACAAGCCAGAAATGCCTGTATTGGTAGAGGGGTAGCTTGTAACCAATACTCACCAAGGTAGGAATAAAAACACCCATATTCCACCTTTGTGGGTGAAATATATGTGAGTGCTAAGCTTTGCTGAGTTTTTCAGAGTTTCCCTATGAGAGTAATTATCAGTTATCCACCACGATAATTGACTTAATGATAAATCTCTTAAAGGCAGCCTTCCCTTCCCTGACTGTTTCCTCTCCTCTCTATACATGTTCCCTGCACCTCTCAGAAAGACTGCTTGACCCAAATCCTTATCTCAAAGTCTGCTTTGTGGGGAACCTAGACTTAGATAGAGTAACTCATGACTTCCACAACCTCTTGCCTAATTAAATAATAATATGACTGAAGTCATATGAGAACTTAGGGGAGAACAATTCTGTCTGAAAGAGCTGGTAAGTTATCAACTTAGGAAGCAACATTTGAACTAGGTCTTGAAACTTACTAAGGGTTTTCCAAGCAGAGGTGATAAGATGCAATAATGCTAGGAGTTAAACACTTTACTTCTATTTTCTCCTTTGATTCTCACAAAAGTTCTATGGAATAGGTACTTACTAATATCTTAAGTTTTACAAATGAGGAAACTGAGATTTGGAGAGATTAACCAATTTACATAGTTTATTCTGCCTGTGAGGAGCAGGGCTAACATTTAAGCCCAGTACTGTATGGCTGCAGAGTCATAGCTCTTCATGACACTATATGGGAGAAAGAAAATAGGCTTCTGAGGCAGACAGATCTGAGCTTGAATATCCTTTGTATTAGTTGTGGGTCCTTGAGTGAAAATTAACCTCTAAATATGTTTTCTACACTTAAATGGGATATAATTACTCTGACAAGGATTTTTATATGGTGTAGCTGAAATATAACATGTAAAGTGCCTACTGCAATGCTTGTCATAAGTAGGCATGGAGTAAACAGGGCCGTAGTTGTTGGCATGACTATAGTGTGAATATTATGAGCAGATGAAACTGCTCATGTGAAAATGTGGTGTGCATCTGAACACCAGCCCCTCTTGCCCCACAATTTGGTAGTTTAGCGTGCTTACAGTGTAGCATTCATGATGTAAAGTGGTGAGAAATGAGGTTACAATGGAACTTCCTTAAGTTCCTGAAATTTAAAAGATATGTACGTCAGGCTAAAGAGGTTGACTTTATCTCTGCAGGGAACCACCGAAGATTTTTATGCAGGGGTGAAGATGACACATTTAGACCTGCATTTTTCAGTTGAGTAAGGATGAAGTTGGCATGTTAGGATATGGTGGATTTTTTTCGGTCGCAGGGGATAACTTGGAGTCACTAAGAATGATAGTTTGGAAAACAGTGGGTCTGGGGGAGGAGGAAGACCTTTCAGAAGGCTTCTGAGGGCTGCTGTAGGATTTTTCCCATTATCATTGTTCTCCAACATTTTAATAACAAAATTGTTAAGTGAGAGTAAATTCAAATGTAGTATGAGAGAGAGAGTGAGAGAGAGCATAAACAAGGAAGGTAAAAGCAAAGGGAGGCAGGTTGGGCTTAGCTGACCTAAAAAGGAACACTGGAAAGCAGTTTGGTTAGTATGACTGCAGTCCAGGTTGTCAGGGTTTTCTCTAAAGAAATCAGTATCTAGTTGTGGTAGCCCGCTTCCAGTGATTCATGTCTTCTGGTGTTGACACTGTTGGGTAATACCCCACCCCACTCTGTTAAATCTGTGTGTCCAACAGAACATGGTGCAAATGGGTGTGTATGACTCCCAAGGCTGTTTCATATACAGTATTGCAATTTTTACTTTGGTTTCTTGGGTCACCCATTTGGAAAGCTAGCAACCATACCATGGGCATACTCAAGAGGCTCTGTGGAAAAGCCAACACAGAAAGAAACTGAGCCTAGGACCAACCTCCTGGATACATGAGTGAGCCCCCTTGGACCTTTCACTTTCTTCAAATGACTGCTGCACGAAAGATCATCAGCAAAGATGGCCTGGCTGAGCCTTCTTAACTTCTTGAAAATAATAAATCATCACTGTTATGTTAAGCTACTAAGTATTGTATTGTAAGCTATAGTCCCTATGCAGCAAAAACTAGACAAAATGCTAATACTTACTAAGTGTCTACTATGTGCGAGGAATTCTACCAGGTGCTTTTTAAAACATGATATCTGTCCTAATCTTTTAACATAGGTATATTTATGTCCATTTACCAATTAAAAAACCAAAGCCATGATAATTTAGGTAACCTACATGTAGGTGTTAAAGTTTTGAGGGCAACTGAATCCAGGCTAATGTTCCTTCCACCACATAAGTTTTGACTGAGGAAACAGAATGAAGAGAGGCTACAGGGCAAAACTGGCTAAGACACCATAGCAAAAACTTTATAAAAAACTATCCTCTTGGTGGGGTAGGGAAGTGGGAAGTGATAGAATTAAAAGAGAGGGAAGAAAGTAGGACAAAAAGAGAAAAGTACTCTTTAGATGAGAATTGGTCAAAAGCTTGGAAGCAAAAATGGACTTTCCATGAGAAGCAGCTGGAAACTCAGTGCCAACAAGTAATTTATTCTGAGGGCTCTTAAATGTTCAGTTCCATTCTGTGCTCTGTTGGCGTATGTGTGGCTAGATTAAAGAGGAAAGAAAGCATACATAATAATGAATCAGTTGGTGTCTAGACTAGAATGGTGGTTATAAAGATATTTTTCACTGATAATTTCTGTTCCTAAGGAACTTGTCCATCACATTTAGGAGTTTGGTCCTTCTTTAAACTTTCATTAAGAAGACCCTTGCCTTTCCTTACCAAGAATTCTCATTTATGTTACTTGTAAACCTCTGAATGTTCATAAATACTCACATATACAAATTGAGTACTGATAGAGTGATACAACTGCATGCATGAGTCAACACCTTGGAATTCATTTGCATAATCTTCAATTTGTAAACCACAGAATTGTTTGTTTTCTCATCTACACAGTAAGGTTTTAGAAGTATGATTGATTAACTGTTTAAGAAGAAAATCTTGGCTTGCAACCCATAGCAAAAACGTTTTCAGTTAAAAAAAATTCAAGAACAAAAACTTTTTATACTGAGAATTGTATCACAACCTTAATTGTATCTCTGGGTAGAACTTCTTTTTGATATATTCTTTTCCTTTAGTTATTGAGTATCTGAAGAAATCAATTCATGTCGTAATGAAAGGGCATGAATAAATCAGGAAAGTCTTGGTGGACAGATGAGTCTGGTCTTAAACCAGGACAGTACCAGTAGAGGGAAGCATTGAGAAATGCTTGCACTCTGGGTATCTTTTGGAAGGAGAAGGACAGGGTTACCATGAATTAAACGTGTGCTGTGAGAAATAAAGTGGAATCAAGAAAGATTCCTCGGCAGCCAGGTACAATCCAAGAGTAGGGTACCGTTTATTAGAATAAAGATGATTTGATGACTATCATTCATTTAAACGTTTATTAAATGATTACTTTATGTCAGACACTATGCTAGGTTTTGTGGGCAGAAAGACTTTCCTAAGGAATTCTTATCAAAGCAAGAAGTGATGAGGGCTGGCATTAAGGCAAAGGAAGAAAGATGAAGAGGAAATGACAAATTTAAGAAACATGTGGGAGGTGAAACTGGCAGAATATGGCTCCTGATGTTGAGAGTGAGAAAAGATTCTGGAATGATTCAAAAATTTCTGATTTAAGTGGGTAAATGACAGTGCCATTAACAAAGATAGGGAATGTGTAATAAGAAATTAGTTTGTAGAGAAAGTCCTTATTACACTAATAATGGAAGCTTACGATTACTGATCACTTCTTACGTACCAGTCACTGTGCTTAGTGCTTATCACAAACAACCTCATTTATTCCTCAAAACAATATTCATACACTATTGTGTCTATAATGATATACTATTATTGTCCCTCTTTTTACAGAAGAGTAATCTAGAAATTCTGGACGTTAAATAATTTGCTCAATGTCACATAGGTAGCAAGTAGGATAGCCAGCTCCTGAATGCATGACACCAATATTTGGATATGTTGGGGTGGAGTTGCTGTAGATATTAAGTTGGAGGCATTTAGTAGATTTGTAAACATGGACCTGGAATTAAGACACAATCGGTAGAGACAGATTTGAGTTCTCAACGTAAAAGTGATTGTTTGATTACATACACTGTATTGGCTTCCTTCTGTTCCCTGTCTTGCTTTTTCTTCCACTCCGAATGTATTTTCTGGGGTCACCTTCCAAATAATCTACTTGCACTTGAATACTTCTCCCAGAGTCTGCTTCTGAGGAAAGCCAAACCCAGACAGAAACTGATTAAAAGAAAAATAGAAGGTGAGGAAGAAGGAGCAAGAAACCCTTTCTTAGGAGCTTGGTTATGAAAAGTGGGAACTAAGAGGGAAGTAACAAGAGAATGTAGGACAAGTTCTGAAGAAGGGAAATCTACCGAGTGTACACGCTGTGAGTAACGTGTTAACAGAAAGGGAAATGTTGAAGTGGTCCCAGTAAAAAAAAATTAATTATTTTCTGTGAAGTCAAAAAAAGTTTTCTGCTCAGAAGGAGGAGTGAGAGAAAGAATGTGGAGTGGAGTTTTGGGTAGTTGCTGAGGGGTTGAAGACCAGACATTTTTGGTACTATCAGGCTGAGTGCTTCATAATTTTTGCCATGAAAGCACGGCAATTGGAGAATAGAAGTGAAAATGAAGGTGATTAAAATAATATGAGACTGGGCTAACTTCCAGAACTGACTTACTTGAGTAATACAAATGTCCAGATTAGAAATAACAGTGGCCAGGTCAAAGTGCAAAAAGCCTAGGCATTTCTAGCAATTCTAATTCTTACTGATCTGGTCACAGACTATTTGACTGAAACTTTAAATCTCCAACCATCTTTGCTTTGTTTTCTTAAATTCACTTTGCCTTACCAATTTCTGACCTACAATTTTTTTGACCTTCAGACTTCATCATATTCTTATTATCTTTTTTAAGTAAAATAAAAGGAGTTATGGAAAGTCACTGATTTGAAGAGTTAGTTATTAAAGCTAGACAAAAAAGTCCCAGAGAGGTCCTCACTTGACAAGGTTATACAACAAGTTAGCAGGAAAGCCAGGAGGCTTGGCTTTTTCTGCTACACACTACCCTCAGATGTCTATAGTAAAACAGGAACAAAGAAGTAAAAGCAGAGAGGGAAATATGCATAAAGGGAAGTATATGGATTTTATCCTTTTAAAAATTTTTGGGCTCAGTAAGCCCCAGGCTTACTGAGCAGCAGCCAGACTAGATTCATAGCTTGGGTTCACCAGAGAATCTCCAAGCCCAGCACAAGTAGCAGCCACCTCAGATTACTTTATAGCTCAGGCGGAGCGGCCCTGAGCAAAACACAGTTTGGGGCTTGACCTTGGCCTGCACCACCAGGGAAACACCAGGACCAGTGCACCCAGGGGACAGTTACAGACCACACTGAAGTGCCACCATGCTTTACCTGCACAGCTGATCCTCCACAAAGGGCAGAGGTTGGTGGTAAGTGGTCAAGCCAATTCTTGTGCTGGCTGGCCTGGGTAAAATCCTCCCATTGATGTGGCAACAGCAACCAAGGCTCAACTACAAGAGGGTATACTCAGTCCACGTGAAGGGAACACACCTCAAGTACCGAGCTTGGGTGATGGGGGAGGCTTTGGCACTTGGTGCTACTGGACACCTACTACATTAGACCACACTACCAAGACACAGAGTCAAAGCAGCTCTAGCTAATACATAGAAACAGACACAGGGAGGTTGCCAAAACAAGGAGACAAAGAAACATGGTCCAAATGAAAGAACAGATCAAAACTCCAGAAAAAGAGTTAAGCAAAATGGAGATAAGAAATCTATCAGATGCAGAGTTCAAAACACTGGTTATGAGGATGCTCAAGGAACTTAATGAGGACCTCAACAGCATGGAAAAGATCCAGTCAGAAATGAAAGATACAGTAATTGAAATAAAGAACAATTTATAGGGAAACAACAGTAGAGAGGATAAAGCCCAGAATCAAATCAATGTTTTGGAACATAAGGGAGCAAAACAACCAATCCAAACAACAAAAAGAAAAAAGAATCCAAAAAAAAAATAAGGAAAGTACAAGCAGTCTCTGGAACAACTTCAAAAGATCCAACATTTGCGTCATAAGGGTGCAAGAAGGAGAAGAAAAAGAGCAAGAAATTGGAAATGTATTTGAAAAAATAATGAAAGAAAACTTCCCTAATTTGGTGAAGGAAATAGACATGCAAGTCCAGGAAGCACAGAGTCCCAAACAAGATAGATGCAAAGAGGCCCACTCCAAGACACATTATAATTAAAATGCCAAAGGTTAAAGATAAAGAGAGAATCTTAAAAGCAGCAAGAAAAGGAAGTTAGTTATGTACAAGGGAGTTCCCATAAGACTGTCAGCTGAATCTCAAAAGTAACTTTGCAAGCTAGAAGACATTGTTAAGAAATACTGAAAGTCATGAAAAGCAAGGACCCACAGCCAAGATTGCTCTACCCAGCAATGCTATCATTTAGAATGGAAGGACAGATAGTTTCCCAGACAAGAAAAAGCTAAAGGAGTTCATCATCACTAAGCCATTATTAAATGAAATGTTAAAGGGACTTATTTAAGAGAAAGAAGAAGGTCAAAAATATGAACAATAAATTGGCAAAAAATATATATCTATCACCAATTGGATCTAACAAACAAACTAAGCCAACAAAAAGAACAGAGACAGAATGATGGATACAGAGAGCATTTTGATGGGTGCTAGATGGGAGGGGGTTGTGGGGGAATGAGTGAAGAGCTGAGGGGATTGAGGAGTTCAAATATGTAGTTACAGAATAGCCATGGGGATGTAAAGCACAGTATAGGAAATGGAGTAGCCAAAGAATTTATACACATGACCCATGGACATGGGTGCAGGGATTGCCTGAGGGAGTGGGGGGTTCTGGGTGGAGGGGGGCAAAGGGAAAAAAATAAGGATAACTGTAATAGCATAATCAGTAAAATATAATTTAAAAATAATTTTTAGAAATGGTATTACTTTTTTCTTAATTCTCACTAAAAATTTTATTTCTACAATTTATTATTTTGTTTTCTATCAAAGGGATCGGATATAGTGTTAGTAACTCTGGTTCTCTTCTTGAGACCATTATTGCTTTGTCTTTCCAGGAATGACCTCCATTTAGCTAAAAAGAATGGGGTTATAGAGTGGATGAGATCACTGAGGTCAGCTTAAGAGTCTGGCATCCACAACTGCAGGTCCTGCCTTCTCCCCCAAGGAAGCACCTCTGCACTCTGCTCTGTCCCAGGAGGCAAAGGAAGCAAGAGATAAGGCAGGCTAATTAACTCAGACCTCTCCCTTTGGGGGTGGAGATCATTAATCATAGAGCTACCACATGGCCACCCATCTTTTAATGATGATTTTAATCAGCATACTAAGCAAACAGCTTCAAGAATGTTGCTTTGAGTAGAATTTGTGCGACATGCCTAGGCAGGTTATTTCAAAGTCAATTGCACTTTAATACTCTTTTCCAAAAAGTCACTCTTCCATTTTGACAACTTAATTTTGTAAATACTGTCATTGGGCTGCCACTTACAGGTGCCGGGTAAATTAATCCCAGCCAAGCATTTATTAGTTTTAATGAAAGGAGAAACAAACATTTAAATTTAAAATTGCTTTTAAAGGTTGTGAAATAGGCTGTGTTTTAGAACTAGAAAGGACTTCAGGTATTATCTACTCCAAGTGACTTGCAAATAAAATTAAAAGCCAGAGATGTTAAGTGACTTGCCAGAGGTCATACAGCAACCGACTGGCTAAGCTGAACTGGATCACAAGTCTGGTATTTTCCTTTCAAAGTACTAATGAAATTAGATACATTAAGATATCACAGTGCTTCAAAACAATGTACCCTTTTTCAAGAGTCAATTAAATCCTACATATTGAGTGTATGTGCATTCCAAATTAGACAGATTGGCTCACCAGCATTATGGCTGTCAAAAGCCATATCATCTCAAACTAATTTTCTTAATTTGCAAACCAAAACCCATTTACTTGTTTTTTTATTAAGCAATAATACTTGTCTTGAGGTAATGTGGCCCAAAAATTGCAATCATAAAAAGAAACAGCTTAATTGCCCTCAGAACTGTACTTAAAAGGAAAAAATATACCTCAGACTTCAGAGTGCAATGTGTAGGAGATAGTCTAATAATAAAGGACAAGACATTTGAAGTGATTTACAGCTTTACAAGTGATTTTGCATAAACCCTCATTATTATAAAGTATCCAATGACTATCACTGCCTTTTAACTTAAGACACAGGTTTGTTATGTTAGTTTTCAAAGTCACACAGCTGGTTAGTGGCCCTGCCTCAATTAGATCCTAGGCCCTAAGTCTGGCTCTCAGGTCAGAATTTCCCTGACAATGGACCAACAGCCCTTCATTGAACCACATGTAGTCACTCTGTTCTTGTAGGACACTGGTCAGTCAACTCACCGGCTGCTCCCCCAGTGAGTGTAAAACTCCTTAATTCAGGTCCAGTACCTGGGAGAACTGGGACAGAAACCATTGCTTCTTACCTCACCAGAGTCCTCTTGACTTCAGTGTAGCTTCTGCCAATTCCCTGACGCATCCAACCTCCTGCCCTACCCACAGCAAGGTCACTTCCACCCATGGATAACACATCCCCCTTTGGAAAACGCCCTTCTTTCACACCCTGGGGGCAATACCACGATGACCCAAGAACATGCTCATTTAGGAAGTGCAGAAGTGAGAATAAAACCTTTTTAAAAATAATCACCCAGCATTAACAGATAAAATTAAACATGGTGGAAACAGAAAGATGCACATGGCCATGAAGTCTAGAGCTTAAATGGCTACAGCCCAAGAAGTTCTGCAATGAGGGAGAAGGGAGCTCCGGCAAGAGTTTTATACGCAAGAGGCAGCACACTTCTCTGCCCAGGGACACTCCCCCACTACAGGCCTGTTCAACATGGCAGGCATATTTAAAACATTCTGCTTGTACTCCCCATTCCAGGTTCCTGGGAGAAAGGAGCTCATTTCAAATTATCTGTAGTCTAGTTAATCCAGGTTGCTTCCAAACACCTGCAAACTGTGGCACATACTCCAATCGCTTCTGTTGGTGCCCTCCATATTCTAAAAATCTGATTATACCCAACCTTCTCTCTCTAACCAGGTTGGTTTCATGATGGCCAAAGGGAAGAGAGTAATATAATTAGGATAACCTTTAAAGTAGCATTCAACTTTAGTTTCACAGAATTTGCTCTTATTCACGAGGACCATACATTCCCGTGTGTGCAATAATTACATATTGTCCCCATGTAATTATAGATAATATTCTGTCTCACAAAGTGTCCTTGTTTGGAACAATATGCTATGTGGTTACCATAATCATATTTTATAAAATTAATCTGTAATTTATTTGAACGTATTATGTATTGGTTTTCCTGTGTTACACCTTCATCCCAACGAACATTTATTGTCTGATACACACAAAATACTGTTTTAGAAGTTGCAATGCTAAGGTGGAAATATGGTTTCTTAGCCCAAAAGTTCATTGTTATAATGAAAAGATAGATGATAACAGAAAAATCAACACTGCTTATAGGAATAAATATGTCAAAGAAATATTACTCTCCCCTACAGAGAAAAAAAAAAACAAATTCCCCGCACTTTTTTAAGAGACATTCAAGAGCATAGATGGGGTTTTACATTCCTTGTCACTTTTAGCCCTACATCACCTAATTCTCAATGCTATGAAGTAGAATAACATGAATTATAAACAAGCTTTCAATACTTTGCTATGGGACAGTGAGGAAGCAAGTATCCTTGGCATTGAGGAGTTTAAAGAAGGATAAGACTTGAGCAGGCATTCCAAACATAGATCATAAAAATAACAATGATAACACTAACAGCAAAAATAGCTATAGCAGTTACAACTTATTAATGCCTACTATTCTCCAGGAATGATGCAAGATGATGCTTTAGAGATATGATTTCTAATCACACCTAATTTAATCAAACCTAATTGAATCATAACTTCTATTAGCAAAATACAGACAGAGTCATAGAGAGCAGGCTGACAGCTCTGGGGATGGGGTTGGTGGGTGGAGGTATTGAGCAAAAATGAAATAGAACTCATGGGCATGGACAGCTATGGAGATTGCAGGGGGAGGCTTTGGGTGGAGGTAGAAAAGAGTGTAAGGGGGATAAATAGTAATGGAAAAATGCAATAAAAAACTATTAAGAAAAGTCTAATCTACATCATTGATGTTAGAGTCCAAGCAGAGCATATGGCTAGGAAGGTTGGGAGATGTTTTGCTATAGAGAACTTTGAAAACCTAATGGTTGAGACATCAACCTACAGGCCGCAGAAGACCTCTCACATTTTGAATGTAAGTGGACATATGATCAGATGGCAGTGGTACAAGGATGGGCAGGGGGAAAGGAAGGAGGAGACTCCTTAGGAGGCTATGATAATATTGCAGATATAATATGAAGTAGGTGAGGCACAATGGAAACTGGGGGACAGATTTGAGATCAATTGTAGAAATAATATGAATGAGATTTTTTAAATTTAATAAATTGTGAGATTTTCTTGTTTGTCTTGATGAACTCTACTAAATTTCTGATTCTTAGGATAGCTGCTGGCTTGTGTGGAGGTATGAGCTGTACTTGGAATACTTTGCATTTTTTCCTTTTCCTCCTTTATTCCTGCTTAGCACCTCATGTTTTAAATTACCTTTAAATTCCTAGAAAATTTCAATAACTTTCAGGAAAAGAAGAGCTACTTTCTTCAAATGACTTATTTCTTTTTTCAATTATATTTTTGTTTATATTATAATAGTTGTCCCCACTTGTCCCCCTTTGCCCACCTCTGCCCAGTCTACTTGTTTCTTGGTTTTTTTTTAATCACTTTTAAACCCTGTGCAGAGTCTTGTAAATGAAATTGGGTTTTGAAAATGGAGCTGCTCACTGGAAAATTTAAAAAGTAAAATGCCCTGGCTGGTGTAGCTCAGTGGATTGAGCACGGGCTGCGAACCAAAGTGTCGCAGGTTCGATTCCCAGTCAGGGTACATGCCTGGGTTGCAAGCCATGACATCTAGCAACCGCACATTGATGTCTCTCTCTCTCTCTCTCTCTTTCTCCCTCCATTCCCTCTCTAAAAATAAATAAATAAAATCTTTAAAAAAAGTTCTTTTAAAAATTTTTTAAAAAATAAAAAGTAAAATGAGTGCAGAGAAAAGAGAATGTGGCTTACAAGCAGTTATGTGCATGACAAAGAGATATCAATGATCATCATCAGTACAAAACTCATTATGGATTATTTTTATTGTTATGGTGTTGGCCACTGCTCACCCACTCATATTCTTTCAACTGGTTCCTTGATTAGGATGTGACTGTGATCAAATCCAGAGATCAAACCCATCACTTCAATCTCATTAGCAATATCTTCAAATCAAAGAGAACTATAGCCCCAGCTGAAACAAGTTCAGGCTCAAGAATGATAAAATGTGAGCTATATAAATAATTTTAAGTCATTAGAATGTCATTACCTTATTAATGCTGAAATAGAAAAAATTATTCTAGGAGTTTTATTCTAGCCTTTAGTTTAAGTTAAATGTTGGATATTTCAAAATGTGTAGTGCCTTAAAATTATCAGGTACAAATTTGAAGGTGACATCCAGATTCATGCCAGTAATGCAGACACTCATATTCTTTTTATTCAGAAAGGAAGTTACAGCTTAATTCGAAGTGTTCATGAACAGTGTCTCCAGTTTCCTATATTAGCTGCAAACAAGATTCTAAGCGCTAATAATTTATGATGAGCTCCTTTGAATTATGGGTTCATCACAAACTAAAAATAGATTCCTAAATCACTTCATTTAAAAAGTAGATATTTCCTACCACACTGTATCAAAATGTATTATCTGTCACTTCAAGGATCATTTAACATTTTCTACAAAGTTCATATTAGTTGGACTATTTCTGTAATATTGTTCCCTTAGAAATGCCCACACAAGGAATTTTTCTATGTTTTTTTTTCAGTCATGGCTAATGCTTCTCTCTTAATCTTATATTCTCTATTCCCTACCAAAGGTAACAAAATGCTAGGCTTTTAGTAAAAAGAAAATGATTTTTTAAATCACTTTTAAACCCTGTGCAGTATCATGTAAATGAAATTGGGTTTCAAAAATGGATTTGCTCACTGGAACATTTTTGACTATTATTTCTGGAGGAATAAGAATTCTAGAGGAGGCTTTTTCCTCTTGTAAACACTTCTTTCTGTTTTCCTTTACAAATTAACACCAATGGTTAAAAAGAATTTATTAAAATTTGTATAATACTTCATGCTTCACAATACATTTTCACAAACATTATCTTACTTGATTCTTAAAAGAAACCTCTAACAGAAGTAGGGCACGTAGCACTGTTTTGGCTATGTAAACGTGAGAAAACTGAAGCTCAGAAAGATGAAAATTGTTTAAGAAGCAGATGGTGGAACTAGGATTTGCACCCGAGGTAAGTGCGCCTGATATTGTATTGCAAGGATGATGTGCCAATACGAAGGAATAACAGGAGACTTTTAAATAGGCTACAGGCTTGTCTGCCAACTGAATGTTATACAAAAAGAGGAAGGATCTTCTTGCACTACTAATGACTGCAACATTTGTACAGGCAGCTCTGGTACAAATGGCACAGATGGCGAGATCTGCACCTGGGCCAGGCACAGCATTTACCCAACAGCAGAGAACAGTGGAAGCAGGGTGGCAGAATTCAGGGCCAGGTGAGGGGGGCTTACTTATCCCACAGCAGGGTGCATGTTACAGTATTTGGTGAGACGGTAACCTCTTTCCCTGGTCAGCGTGGTTTCCAGAAATCTGAATAATGTCATGTTCAAGTACTGACCTTAAACCTAGCTCAGAACCACTGCTCCTCCGCAGCTTCCAGGTCATTTATTTATTCATTCATTTATTTATCAGAGAAATTTAGAGCCAATGAATAACAAAAATTTGTCTAAAGAAGTTTATAGGGATAAATATGACTAAGAAATACTCCCCTCAGCCAACAAAAGAAAAAAAATCCAAACCTTTGCCCACTTTTGTAAGAGTAATTCAAGGGCATAGATGAGGTTTTATATTTATTACCTCTAGCCCTAAGCCATCTAATTCTCAACACGTGTTCAGTACATATCTCTTATATAAATGAATTAATTTTTCTTAGTATAGACGTCTTCATTTTCTCAAAGTTAGTAATTTGTTGAGATAGGAAAAGCTGAAGTACTATAAAAATTTTAATGTTTTTTCACCTCAAATTCATTTTGCTTAACCCAAACTTCATATACAAAGAACTTTTGAGGTTAGAGTAAGTCATTGACAATAATGGTACCTCCTGACAAAGTGTGTAGCTGCAGTCTAGTTCTATTGAAAATTGGTGGTAATAACATCTACTGCTTAATAAAAGTTGATGTTCCCTCTTTCATAGTGAAGAGTCACTTTCCAGGCTGCTGAGAACAAAGTATTTCTTCTTCACCAGAGAGGACAGTGGCCCTTCATAATGGATAGTTTGTGTCCTTGAAACTCCTTGTAGAAGACAGCTGCCCTCCAACCAGGAACATACACGTTAGACTATTAGATGAGCATAGAGTAACTTTACATTGTGTTGAGTTGTTGAAATATTAAGACGTGTGTTAAAGAGCTAGAGTTATCTAGCTTTGTATACATTTGGAAGCAATGTCAAAAACTAGGGAAAATAGCCATGCTACAATTTCAGGGATCGTTGAATGCAGTGTTAAGGGAACCTCAGATATAGTGGGAAAAATATATTTGAGGTTGAGAATATATATGAACAGGCATGGGAAACAGGAATTGGGGAGAGTGGCAAAGTGTCTAAATAAAAATCTCTTAAAATTATGGAAGACCTAAAGAGATAATGGGATCTAAAAATATGTATAAGTTGGCCCTGGCTGGTGTAGCTCAGTGGGTTGAGCATGGGTTGTGAACCAAAGGGTCACCGGTTCGATTCTTAGTTAGGGCACATGCCTGGGTTGCAGGCCAGGTCCCCAGTGGGGGATGCATGAGAAGTGACCAAACATTGCTGTTTCTCTCCCTCTCTTTCTCCCACCCTTCCTCTCTCTCTAAAAATAAATAAATAAAATCTTTAAAAAATATGTGTAAGTTGCTAATTAAGAGCTTTGCCTTCCACAGATCTTTACTTTTGGTAAAACAGGATGTGAGCATAGCATAGACTTAATTGCTAGGTTGGGATTTTTTAATTTTTTATTTTTATCAAAGGTATTTAACTCAAGTTTTTAGGAACTTTTCTTTGCCTCCAAATATATATATATATTCTAATTTTAAATAAATAGCAAAAATAAGATTTTGTATACAATTTATATATATAATATATTATAGAATATATAATATATATAGAATATATAATATATATAGAATATATATAATCTATAGAATATATATAGAGTATATATATTCTAATTTTAAATAAATAGCAAAAATAAGATTTTGTATACAATTTTTAAAAATCTAATCTTATTTAAACTCAGCTGTACAGTGAAGATTATCTAATACTGGACTATATGTTGATTAATAGTCTGAATATGAATTTAAGGTGTTTAAATAGGTATATTAGTTATTTCTCTGTCCAGTAAAAGAAACTTGTTTTATAGATTCCTTTCAAAGGATACTATTGCTGTTAATTTTTTTCTTGCAAGAAAAGCTTCAGGCCTACCTCTCTCGATGCTGTGATACATTATAAAAAGTCTTTCATGATGTCACTTCAAAGCCCCAATCATTTCCATGAGACAGCAATCCTTGTTTATGGTCCTGAAGGGATTCTTCCTAACAACTCTACTTGTGATAGAATCATCATGTCTTCCAGAGTGACCCACAACAGTCAAAACTAGTTTGGTAAAAATACATTTTTAAAATTAGGCTCCAAATTTTAGTAATAAATTGACACTTCTCAGATTTTTACTTAAGTTTAAAAATGTATATTTTTGATTTTGCTTTCCCTGTAGTTACAATAATTTCCTGAGGCCAAATACATGTGGACTTGTGTGCTAAATGTCAGCTGAGTTATAGAAAGTTGCTGGTAATTCACTTCCTAAAATATTATACATTATTTTTTACTTCTGGAACACTGAGTGGACCTAATTTCTTTCCATTCATTTTGCTGTTAGCTAGAGGCTGATACAGCATTATATTATGAAGCTTAAAATAACACATTCAGCACAAAGAGTGAAATCAATGTTGTTGAAGACAAGCAATAATACACAAATTTATTACCTTGATTATGATGATTTTCATTTTTGTTTTTCCTATTAGCCAATTATTGCTACATTCACTTCTAATTTCAATCTCATGGTGATTTGTTCAATAACTGTTTTGTTGATACTCTTGTTATATTACCTATGCTTTTTAGAAGAGTGTTTAATATAAAACAGATTCCCAATAAATATATGTTTAGCTTACTAAATTTTTAAAATGAAGCAGATATACTATTTTATTCTTGTTGATTTAGTCGAAGATTCTAAATTTTTCTAACAAGCTCAAATCAGGATTCCTCCTGTGGTGATCTGATCGAGGTATTCTGTTGAAGCTGTGCTCGTTTCCGTTCAGGCTGCAGGCAAAACATCCATGAGAAGGAAGTTCAGCACCCAGCAGTTCGGAGGATTTTCCTCTGGACATTGTAGATGTCCTTCTTTCTCCTCCCTCTCCATTTCTCCTTTGACTTCTATTCATTTAACATTAGATTAAAGGGCACTGACCAAACAACACCCAGGGGGTCAGTCTTTAAAAAGTGCTTAGGCATCAGCAGGGTAAATTAGAAACCAGGTGCCAGTTCACAGAGGTTTCCACCTGCAGTTGACTGGTAAAGTGCAAACTGGCATTGCTTCTGCCCAGAAGAGTGTGAACAATCCTACTTGATGGTGCCTATCTATTCTGTTGAATATTCTGAGGAACTTGCAGTCAGCAATAACAGCTGAAACTTTTGAAACAATGGAATGCATGGTGCAAGGTTATTAAAAGTGAACAATAGATACACTTTATCATCTAAATATTAAAGCCTTTAATCTAGTTCACAGAAACTTTTCTGGTTCTGAAGACTGACAAAAAAAGAAAATAAAAAGGAAAAACAATCACTGAAGAGAGAACCAGGACTATAGAAATAGGAACAATGATGTGGTGATCCTATAATGCAGGTTAAACAAGATTCCTGAATATATTAGTTCTTACCTGGACCATATTTTCAGATTGGAATAGAGATCATACAAACAAAAACCATTTTATATGGATGTAAGAGAAGAGGCTTTATTTTTATCCATGTCAGGGATAATAGTCCTTGTCTAATTTTCACAAATTTGAAATTAGTGGAAAGCTAATTAATGTGGTTCCTTTTATTGAAAAGGTTAAAAAAAGCTAATTGCTTCTTCTAGTAGGATGTGTACAGTGAAGTGTTACTAGAGTCTTTGGGGTATTTTTGAAAAGATCTAATATGGAAATTACAAATAGGTTAGCAAGGGTTTAACATTAATCTGTAAAAGATTCTTCTGTTTTTCAGAACTTCTTTCAAGTTATTATTCAACAGTCAAAGATATATTTTGCTTGATGTGTCATTGTCACAGGAGTTGGAGACCCAACAAGTAAAAGTATGGGATCCCTGACTTCAAGAAATTTAAAATGTAATCTGTGAGTCAGGTGAGTAAGCATGCATAATTGAACGGAGTGTGAAGAGTGTCTAGTTGGGGCACACACAATGAGCTATAGGGATCCATAAGAAGGACTCCTAAAACAACTTAGGAGATCAGGATTGGTTGGGATAGTATTGTAATTAGCAACGCTTCCTGAGGGGCCGGATGCCTGAGACATGAGTTGTGAAGGGCAAATATAAGCAGATGACAAGAGGGGGTGAATACAGAAAGGGTTCCAAACAGAAGAGGGAGCGTGTACTAGGTCCCCATCACCTAGAGGAGAGGCAGACCGAAGAAGGGGTAGGATTCAACAGAGGTATGATGTCCCTAAAAATAGTTCAGAATAATTGAAAGGTGGAATGTGGTAGGGAGACAAAGTGGAAACTGATGGGAAAGAAGTATTTGAGTTCCACCCCATCAATACCAGTTGATATGCATTTTTTACCTTCACTTGCCTACCATAGAGACTCTGGTATCCAAAGAAACAACAGGAAGCACAACATGCAATCCAAGAGGCAATCTTTCAAGAGCAGCCAAAGTCCATAACTAGCTGATGTCAGGCTGTGCCAACAGTTGTGACTGGAGACAGGAAACAAATGAAACAGGGGAGAAAGTTAGAGGAATGAAAATGAGAAGTACAGCAAGAAGCTGGCTGAGCTTTCTGATCAACAGTACCAGAGAGTTCTCTGACTTATGATTCCTTTGGAGACATAAAGGCTCAGTGTTTCACCTGATAAAATTCACAGAAGATACACATACTTGGCTACCAATGTGGAGCATGGCTGCCAACTACAAACAGGCAGCATTATAGGACCACACAATGTTCTGGATAAGGCTGAGGGCAGAGAAAGGCAGAGCTATTTTAGACTCCTTGGCCTTCTCCTCTCTGACAAGAAATAGTGTTAGTGCCCTGAAAGGCTATATAAAAAGGGAAGTATGGCTGAATTACATTCCTAAGTGAAATGTCATGCAATGGCTTGATAAAGACATGGATGCTGAATTCATGTAAAATGAAAATTTCTTGACAATATTAAAATACATATAATTTTACATTGGCATGAATACTGTCAGTTTCCCAAAACTAAGTAGATAAAGATTGTATGTGATATCTAGGAAATAATTGGGCCCTGGTGGGATTGAGTAATGGACAAGGCAATCCATCTTCTTCTTAAAATAATTTTCATGTCTCCAAGGTAACATCACACAATCAGTTTTTGGTTTTTCTATAGCATGTTTAACAAAATAATAAACAGATTGTTCTAGCTTACAGATGAGAGAGTTAAGAAGCTTAAATTGCTATCTACTTATTTAGTCATGAAATGATTAATTATTAGATTAAAAGGCAGAATTCAGAGGCTAATACCACCTTCACGGTCAAGTCATACTGCTCAGCATGGGATGTGAGGTTCATTACAATCTGCTTCTTGCATACTTCTCCATCGTCCCACCATCATCTCTTCACTTTTTGAATATTCGCTCCTTTAAATGTCCAGACTTTGCAAATGTTCAGTAACTCTGGGCACTGAAAAGCGTTTCCCTTAATTATCTGCCTGAAAATTTTCTATTAGCCCTTTAAAAACTTCCTCAGCCTCAAAAATCAATAAAAAAATTAATCCTCTGTTCTAACTGAAAAGTATTTCTGTTTCCATCATTGATCTTACAGCACTGCATTTTTCCTTCTCTCCTTCAATATTCAGAATGCCTTTAAGACAAAGATTATACTTTATGCATGTATACAACACCACTTGTTCCAATACCTGGAGCACAGAAGATACCAAAAACCTAGTTACTGAATGGAACTGAAAAAACGACGACAACCGCTTTTTCAAGAGTAACTTGCCAGAGAAGAAACTCAAATAGCCAATAAGTATATCAAAAAATTCTGAACCTCATTATTATTTGAACTAAAAGTTGAAGTAATATATATTATTTTTTTAAAGTTAAAAATTAAAAAAAAAATTATAATACCCAGTCTCTCATTGATGCACTCAGTTTGTTACTTTTTAAAAATTAAATTTATTGGAGTGACATCGATTAAGAGTATGTAAGTTTCAGGCATACACTTCCATGATAGATTATCTGTATATTGCATTGTGTGCCCACCACCCAAAGTCAAACCATCTTCTGTGACCATGTATTTGGTCCTCTTTACCCTTTAGTACTTCCTCACTCCCTTCCCCTGGTAACTACCATATTGTTGTCTGTGTCTATGAGACTGTTTGTTTTTCTTGTTTGTTCATTTGTTTCAGACCCCATATATGAAGGAAATCAAGGGGCTTAACTTTTTCTGTCTGACTTATTTCACTTAGTCTGATATTTTAAGGTCCATCCATGTTGTCACAAATGGCAGCATTTCATCTTTTCTTATGACTTCCATTGCATGTACGTACCACATCTTCTTCATCCAACCATACTGCTTATCAAGTGCTTTAGAAAAGCTTATAACCTGTAAATACATGACTAGACATCTATTCTCAGGAAACAACTCAACAATGTAGGCATTCAGTTATATACTAATATATTTACAGTGCTATTTATAAAAAAGACAAGGGAATTTAAGCAAAGATCTCACATTAAGAGAATAATTTAATCCCCTGAAATAATTGTGATATAAGTTTACAGTGGAATGTGGTGTTTTACAGTGTGTTTCATGACATGGAAATATGCTTATAATATAGTTACCGCAGAAAGGAGATATAAAATACATATGGACACACAGTATCATTTCAATTACCTAAAGAGAACAGTCAACTGAAAGATTAGAAGGAAAATATAGCCAAAACATAGCAGTGGTGCCTCTAAAAAAATGAAGGTAAAAAAAATATTGTCTGTATCCATATAGCTGCGGTTCCTGATTTCCTATAATAATCTGATTATCAGGAGAAAAATTGATCCTCTTCTCCCCCCAATTATGCTTTCTTATATATAAAGATTTTTGTTAAAAATATAAAACAAAACCCTTTTAATTAAACCAAACTCTGGAAAGGGCATGCTGAGTATCAATAAATCTAAAAACACAGAAGATATTTCCAAATCATTTTTAATTACTCTCCAATGAGCAGATAACTAGAATTGGTTGCTAAAAGGTACAACACTTCCCAGAGAAGAAAACAATGTGAATCATCAGATATTTCTTAAAAATGTGGAACCATGTGGTGGGACAAACCCTCTCCCATATTTCCTTGTTTAACTGCTAGGGGAATACTACAGAGAACATATTATTATACACAAGTTGTTGGCTTGTCAAAATCACTCTATTGTGTAATGAAGTCATATTTTGGTCCCAGGACTTACTGCTAATAAATTCTTGTTCATTCTATCTCAATTAAATGACACTCTAAGCAAAATAAGAGTCCAAAGCTTGCTTTATGAAGAGATAAAATTTATTTGTAATCAGCCATACAATTTACTTACTTAAAGCTTTTAATTAAGTAGATTGCTCCCTGAATCATAATTATGCACAAATTTTTCATCAAGGGAAACCTTACCAGGCAAGGAATGCTATCAAAGCAGTGAAGGTGCTTTCAGTTTATTGTCCTGAGCCCAGCTCTGGGTCAGAAGCAACTACAGGGACTCAGGAAGAACTTGATAAATTGAATGAATTAGATATTTCAGCAGGAACTTAAATCTTTTGTTCCTGCTGAAATATACCTGAAAAAAAGTTTTACCTGAATTTCAAATTAGGACAAACTAAATAATAAGAGTTTGTTGTGTTGTGTTTGTTGTGTTGTGTTTTGTTGTGTTTGTGTAAGTATGTTTCTTAACCTTGAGTGTGGGTTTTACTGTGTAGAGACATGTCTCCCTTAAGATTTCAGTGCAGCTATTAGAATCCCTCCTTCAAGATCTATGAAAAAATTACAGCATCCTATTTTAGCAGCAAGGATTAAGGACTATTGACTTTTCTCTCTTGTAGAAGCACTTGTTAATCGATTTTTGTGGCCATTACTACAAATATTTCCTTGTCAGGGGCACCTGGAAGTGACCAAGATTTTAAAGAAACAATTCTAGATAAATGGGAGCCCCTTTGAGTCAGCTTTGGGTTCTGTGCTGCTTCTAATGAAAATTACCAAACTTAAAGCATAGCCAAAGATAAGATTTGGTGGCCAAATTGTCTTCAGAATCATTAGTTTCCTCATCTTTCTAAAAAAGTAATGCTTTGAGGAATATTTGTAAATGGGGAAGGGGGGAATGTGCCTTGAGCTCCCATTATGAATCTGAACCAGCCCATTGTAGGTTCATTATTTCACTTGCTGTCACAAAACTTCTGTGAGGTCGGTAGGTATCCCTCTTCTCACATTGCAGATAAGGAGACTAAAATTCTAAATGTTAAGAAAAAATTCACTCAAGCACTCACAGCAAATAAAAGGTTGAACAGGGTTTCTGAGCTGTTTCTTTGCTCTCAGGTATGTTCTCTGCCTTCTCTCTGCTCTGCTCTCTACTGGAGGGAACTGTAGTTGTGGCTTCCAGATAGATATGTTCAGCCAAAGGGCAGGGGAATCAGGTCCTGGTGGAGACTGGGAGGCCACAGAGAAGAAGAATCTACCCTCTCCTGCTTTGCTTGAGCTAAACTTCCCAGAACAGCAAAGGATCCTTTTGGGCTCCAGGTGTACTTGGTGTAGCTATTTCTAGCTCCCATTAGAAGACCTTACTTGGGGACTCTGACAATCCATCTCCTCTCAGCAACTTTAGCTTTAGGGGCTGTCATTGCTTCTTGTTCTTGCTAACTTCTAAATTGCCCACCACAGTCACTTTTCCATCAGCTTCTCAGCCCTTTCATCAACCATGCAAACAGTTTCTGCATTAACACTCTCTAGCATTCAAAGAGAGAGAGAAGAGAGGAGAAAAGGAGAGGGAAGAAGGGAGGAGGAAGGAAGGAAGGAAGGAAGGAAGGAAGGAAGGAAGGAAGGAAGGAAGGAAGGAAGGAAGGAAGGAAGGAAGGGAAGGGAAGGGAAGGGAAGGGAAGGGAGGGAGGAAGGAAGGAGATAAAATCAGACTGGATTGGTTTCTCTGTTCCTGACTCATCCTGACTAATCAAGATTCAAATGTGAGTCTTAGATTCCCTTGCCTAGCTCTCCTTCTCTTGGCCTGTGATAGCATACTGCCAACAGAAAGGTGACAGTTATTTTTAAAGATGAATGTGTGGTCACACTAACATATGATAAGAATTTCTGTCTCCATTTCATATAGTCCCTGACTATAGGATGTCTTGTCACTTCATGCATTTCTTTTTTAATAGTTTTATGTAATTAGAAACTACTGTTGGCATGGCTATGTTCAAAATATATTTGTGTGTAAGTTACAGCAGCGTGGGCTGGATTTTGGCAGAGAAGCATATGGAGTCCAAAAAGTATGCCATATAACCATGGATTTCAATGTTTTGTTAAGATCCACTTCCCCTTGGCCACCAGTCCTATAATTTGTCATATTGTCAGCTGCTGAAACTGAAGCTTTGCTACATGTTGTGAAAAAGAAGGAAACCTGATATTTATAATTGTCTAACCCACAGGATGTCTGAAACTATTTCGTCCAAGCTTTGGAAAGCATTCAGATAAGTAAAGATGCTCCTTTTCTAGAGACACAGGAAATTTTATAACCAATTTGTTGAATGAGCTGGAGTCAGGAGGGTGCCCATAGAAACCAACTTATTTTTATTCCCTTTTTCTTCAAACTACTCAGCATTCTGGTTTTCCTTTGCTGTCAGGATGACAGCAAAGGGGGTCCCCAAGCCCCCTAGCTTTTCAGTCTCTTTTATATGACACACAGATACTTCCTTCATATTTGTATTAAAAAGTTCACTACAGCCTAATAACTACAGAATCCTTCCATTAATTGATTTAACAAATATTTACTGAGCACATATTTACTTGGTAATATTCTAGGTGCTGCAGTTATAGCAATGAAATAAACCAGACATAAAAATCGTATTCTCATGAAGTTCACATTCTGCTAGAGAGGGAGACAATATACATGATAAGTAAGCAAAATACAGTATGTTAGTGATAAGTGCCAAGAGGGCTGAAGACAGATTGATGAGAAGGGGACTTTTCATTTTCCAATACTTTACTTCTAGCTGATGATCTTGCTGTTTTCCTGAGAAGACTGAATCAATCAGAAGGGAACTTCTACAAGCTCTTATCATTACAGCTACCCATCTACCAACACCAGTGCCTGTATATGTTGCCTTCTCCCCGGTCAGCTTGGAAGGACCACCCATAGTCTTAGGTAAATCCAATCCTTTCACTTGTGCACCAGATCTAGTCACCTCTTGCTTACTCAAGAACATTGTTTCAGTCCCTCTCCTCTCCCTTCCCTGTGCCATCAATTTTCTTTTGCTCAGTGGAATGTAAATATCTCTCATCGTAGAAATCCTTCTACAGTCCACTTTCAGCAACCACCCCATCCTCTTGTAGAGCAAAACTCCCCTCCTTGTCTATACTTGCCCCTCAATGACTCCCCTGCTGTTCTCTAGCCTAGAGTCTATTTAAATTGGGCCTTTGCCTCTACTACTTCACTCAAACTGAAAGGTTGCCAACAACCTTCATGCTGCTAAATACAATGGTTAGTTCTCAATCCTCATCTTATTTCCCCTTCACCACGATTTCACAGAGGCCATCAGTCCAAAACATCCTTCTTCACGTGCCTCCCGGGATGCCACATTAGCCGGATTGTCCCTCCACATCTCTGGGAGCACCTGTATGTCTCCTGTGTTTCCTCCTCATCAGCCCATCATCTCAACATTGAAAGGCTTCAAGTCTCAGTCTTTAAACTTCACATTTTTTTCTATTTGCCCTCAATCCTTCATGATCTCATCTAGCCTCACTGCTTCTGATATTACTTATATCCTGAAGACTCCCAAATCTGTATCTCCAGCCTTAAATTTTACTTGATTTTTTTATATATTTGGAGGGAGAATTTTTAAAATTTTCACTCACATTTTCCCCAGATTTATTGAAATATAACTGAAAAATAAAATTATATAAATTTAAGGGGTATAACATGATTTAATATAAATACATGTATTGTGAAATGATTTGCACAACAAAGTTAATTAGCACATACAGCACTTCACAAGGTACCATTTTTTTTTGTGATGAGAACATTTAAGCCTTATTCTTATAGTAAATTTGAAGTATACAATATAGTATTGTTAATTATAGTCACCATGCTGTACATTAGATCCCCAGAACATATTCATCCTAAATCTGAAAGCTTGGATGCTCTGACCAACATCTCCCCATCTCCCCTAAGCCCCAGCCCCTGACAACCACCATTCTGCTCTCTGTTTTGCTGAGTTCATCCTTTTTAGATTCCACACACAAGTGAGATCACACAGCATTTGTTGTTCTTTGCCTGGCTTATCTTACTTAGCATAATGCCTTCAAGCTTCATCCATATTGTCTCAATAGCAAGATTTCCTTCTTTTCATGGTTAAGTAATATTCCATTATTACATTTTCTTTATCCATTTATCTGTTGATACATACTTAAGATATTTCCATATCTTGGCTATTGTGAATAATTGCTGCAACAAACATGCGGTACATATCTCTTTAAGATAATGTTTTTGTTTCCTTTGGATATATTATGCCCAGCAGTAGAATTGCTACATCCTATGGTAGCTCTATTTTTATTTTTTGAGGAAGCTCCATACTATTTTCCATAAAAACTGTATCAATTTACACTCCCATTGACAGTACAGATTCTCTTTTCTCTAAATCCTCATCAACACTTGTCATCTCTTATGTTTTTGATAATAGCCATTTTTACAGGTGTGAAGTAATATCTCACCATGGTTTTGATTTGCATTTCCCTGATGATTAGTGATGTTTATCACATTTTCATGTATCTGTTGGCCATTTCTATGTCCTCTTTGAAAAAATATTTATTTAGGCCCTTAACCCATTTTTAATTGGATTACTTGGGTTTCTGCTATTCAGTTGTGTTAGTTTTTTACATATTTTTGATATTAACCCATTTCAGACATATAGTTTGCAAATATTTTCTCCCATTTGCTAAGTAGGCTTCTCATTTTGTGGATTGTTTCTTTTGCTATGCAAAAGTTTTTTAGTTTAATGTAATCCAACTCATTTGTTTACCTTGTTTCTGTTACTTTTGCTTTTGGTGCTATATCCAAAAAAATCATGGTCAAGACCAATGCCAGGGAGCATTTTCCCTATGTTTTCTTCTAGTTTTATGGCTTCTGGTCCTACATTTAAGTTTTTAATGCATTTTGAGTTAGCTTTCATATATGGTATAAGATAGCGGTCCAATTTCATTCTTTTGTGTGTAGATAACCAGTTTTCCCAGAACCATTTATTTAAGAGATTCTCCTTTTCCCATTGTGTGTTCTTGGCACTCTTGTCAAAGGTTTGCTGACTATATATGACAAGGTTTGTCCATAAAGTATCCAGCCATGTGCTATGAAAAATAGAGACATTTATTGAAGAAGAAACAAGAAACATTGTATCTAAGACAATGGTCTCAGTTCCCTTCAAAGTAGGCACCTTGGGACCTCATACAGTTCTCCCAGTGTCTCTTCCACTGTTCAAAACACTCTGCAAAATCCTTTGTCGGAATTACCATCAGCTGCCCTGTTGTATTTTCCTGAATTTTATCAATAGTCTGAAGTCTTTTCCCTTTCAAAGGTGATTTTAGTTTTAGTAAAAGCCAGAAGTCACAGGGTACCAAATCTGGGTTGCAGGGGAACTGAGGCACTGGGATGATTTGATGTTTCACTAAAATACTCTGTACAAGACAAGATATGATGCATGAGTGGGCATATTGTGATGTGGCTGCCAATCACCAGCTGCCCATAGCTGTGGCTATTTTCATTGTATTGCATCTTTGCACTCATTGCATCATCCCCAAAAGCCTTCTGAATCATCCAAATAGTCTCCATGGAGGAGTGTTAAGGCTTAACACAAAACTTGATGCAGATTCGTTGCTCTATTCACTCAGTAATTTTGAATGTAACCGCCACACAGTACACATGCTCACTCAACAGAATCTACTGCCCCCACTGACTAGTACAGTGAAGTCATCATTGTTCACACATGCTCATTCCAGTCCACTCCCCTTGGCTGCTGGGTTACACTGATGTCACATAAACCATTCTTGTTATATTAACAACAGCTGGACTTTTACCAGACAGGCCAGGTTTATTTCTGGGCTCTTTAGTCCCATTGATCAATATATCTGTTTTCATGCCAGTATCATACTGTCTTGATTGCTTTACTTTGCAGTATAGTTTGAAATCAGGAAATATGATACCATACCCCCAAGCTTTGATTTTTTTTCTCAAAATTGCTTTGATTATTTGTGATTATTTGTGGTTCCACACAAATTTAGGATTGTTTTTTCTATGTCTAGGTAAAATTCCATTGGAACTTTTATAGGTATTACATTGACTCTCTAGATGGCTTTGGGTAATATGAATATTTTAATAATGTAATTTCTTCTAATCCATAAACATGAGATATATTTTCATTTATTTGTGTTTTCTTCACTTTCTTTCATTATGTCCTACAGTTTTCAGTGTAGAGATCTTCAATTTCCTTGGTTAAATTTATTCCTAAATATTTTATTGTTTTTGATGCTATTAGAGATAGAATTGCTTTTTCTATTCCTTTTTCATATAGTTCACTGTTAGTGTATAGAAACACAACTGATTTTTGCATGTTGTGCAGACTTGGTTGAGGGAAGGAGAAGGTATAGTTGGCTTCTTTCTTTCCTCATTCTACCTCCTTCACACTCCCTTAATCCACCCCAGGATTGAACAGGACAGGAAAGAAAGAAAGTGTCTATGTGTCTCTCTGTATTCTGAAAATTTAGTACAACATTTCATGACAAATTTTCAAAATTAAAATCAATTAGGGGATAAAAGATGAGAAACAGAGGGACCAGCCAACAAGTTATTTCCACAGTTCATGTGAAAAATAATGGTAGCCTAAACTAAGGAATAGTAATAGGAAGAGAAAGAAAGGCAGACAAGATGGTGACATTTTTAGACACTGAGTTAGCCAGGTATTTATGATTAATTGCAATTAAAGAGTAGAGAAGTGGGAAAAGTAAAAATTATTTCAGGTTCTGACTTCTGAGTCTGGATGGATACTGGTAATATACTGATAGAGAATATATGGAAAGCATACAATTTTGCTGAAAGAATAAATGATTCAATTTCAGTCATACTGCAAACTCAGGTCTAATATTCAATAGAAATAAGAAACTGGAAAAGTTTTCATATAATTTCAGTATAGATAATTTTTTAATGTGAAAATGAGTATGTAGCAATGAGAAAATTAGTCTGTACAAAAATCAGTCTGACTTGGAGGGCTGGGATTTTGCATTGACCAAAGTAAGAGCCATCAAATATTAGAGTACCTCCATTTCTCCACTCCGTATGGAAAAAAAACATACTTGAAACAAAAACAGAGCATTCTCACAACAATGTCTTTATACAACTGGGGAAAAGAAATGGGCTGGTTGGCATAATATTTTGCTATGGAAATAAAGATAAAGGCAGCCTGACCATAGGTACAACTTTTTAATACCCACCTCAGGTTTCTTTCCTTTCTGTAAACCCTTGCATAAATTTGATGTCTTCTCCTTATAAATCTCACCCACTCCAACCCCATCCCCACAAGTGACTTCAGAGAAAATGGCATGTATTTAGGACACTTGGTGAACATAACAAAAGTAATACCAGTGTGTCTTCCTGACAATAGCAATTTTGGAGGCTTTAGGGCTAGTGAAGCCACAGGGAAGCTGAGTTGGAGACCATTTTGCATCGTGAATCATTACTAAATTTGTGAGCTAAATTCTGATTGCAAAATCTTCATTACTGTGATGTTACAACAATCCAAAATGAACACTGCTGGATTCTCAGATGACAGGTGGAACTATAATTTCTAGCTGAAGACAACTCAATTTTGCAACTATAAATTGTGCAAATTTGATGTGGACATAATTATAAATTGATGCATGTGGAACCCCTCTAGTTTATTGTTACAGTGACTTTTTCTCTGGCAGTAAGTCTCACTTCATGATTGGAATTTAGCAGCATTTGGAAACCCCCTGTAGGGAACCTTCTTCACCCAGAAACTTTCTGGAATTTGATTAGCTTAATTTACTGAAAGTTTAGCTTTTAGTTGTATGGTAAACAACAGCAATACTAAAACCCTACAATTCGGCCCCAGCCAACATTTCTAGTCTTAACTCTTTACTAACCTTCCTCAAATTCACTCATCAACTGAAGTGTCCTGCTTACTGCCCCCTGACCCTGGGTTGAATTTTCCTTACCCTGCTCTGTCTTCTCTCCTCTCCTGGGCCCTTCAGTCAGCTCAACATCTTGACTCTTCCATATAACCTTGTTTGATCTTTGTAGTTTGGAGTGATTCTCACCATTTCTGAATTCCTATAACAGAGTAAATTGTGAGAAACTTGTGTAAATGGTAACATACTTAACAAATGTTAGATATATTATTATAACCCGTAGTGTTTCATAATTCTATTGAAAGTTTCAGAGGACCACAAGACTGCCCTCAGTTCAATGATTTTTCTAGAAGGACTCACAGAACTCAGAAAAGCTGTTATATTCATAGCTCCAATTTATTGCAGTGAAAGAATATAGATTAACATCAGCAAAAGCAAAATATGCATAAGCCAGAGTCCAAGAGAAACCAGGCAGAAGCTTCCAGTTATCCTCTCCATTAGAGTTTACAGACAGCACCTAATTCTCCCGGGAACAATGGGTGACAAAGTGTATGATATGTTGTCAATGAGAGAAGCTCACTAGGGCCTTGTGTCCTAGGTGTTGCTGGAGACCAGTCACATAGGCACACCATGCCTACATGACTGACTAGGTATCCAGTCTCTGCCTTTCTTTCTCACCCCCACCCCCACCCATAGCTCAAACTGATAGCAAGGCCCAGAGTCCCAGGAGAACAAAAACAGGCATTCACCATACTGCTCACTGTCAGCAAAAATTATCTGGGGTGGTCTAAGGTATCAGGAATACAAAGATACTCTTTTCAGGCAGAATATTCTGAAGGCTCAGAGGTTGTCTCCCTGGAGCTAGCCAAGGGCCAGTCCTTTCTCTGGACTGTGCAGGGATTGAGTGAAGCTAGTCCACTGGGTTAACCAACGCTCTACTACACACCCCAGTATCTTAGGATTCTTGGGTGTCAGTATAGAGCAATAGCCACATCTTTCCCTTTATGTTTAGTTGTTACTCAATACATATTTGAGTTTTTGTTGCATCATTATATACCTTCTATTTATTATGCTTCGTATATCAAATATATTGTTTGTATTTTGTACAGCTTTTCTCTGTAGAGTAACATAAAGAGGGTTGATTCTTGGTCACATTCTCCTCTTTATCATCATGACATATTTCTATAGCTAATTCAACTAATATCATACAACTAAAGCCATCGAGTGACATTTTTCCATACAGAGTGGGATACAAAGTGTTTACAGTGCTTATTTGAATTGTAAAACTAAAAGAAATAAATTTGAAACCTGGGCTGTCTCTATGATGAATGATGAGTCCCCCATCTATTCAGAAGTGGGGTTTATGTTGAATGTTGCATATATATTTTGATATTTATGTCAAATGGAAATTAAAAAGCACAATTTATGCCCACTATAAGGAGCCACAGTTAAAATTTTTAAAGTAAGAAAGAAATGGCCAGAATAACTACCTTTATGGAAACAGTATGCTTTAGCTAAGAATAGCATTATTGAATAATATCAAACCAGCTTTAAAGGAGAGAGTGTCAGGTGAGAGCCAGACTAGCATCATGATGAAAGTATGTAACTGGTATGTGACAGGACAGCTGGGAAACCTGGTCTTCCTACTGATGTGGGAACACATGTCCTGGCAGTTAGGTTGATGTGATTTGTTTAATTCTTTCCAGTGAAATCTAACCTGTCACTTTTCATTCCCAGGCAGTTAAAAGTGAGTGGAGGCTGTATTCCATAGGGTGGGGCTGCCTGACCTCTATTAGACTTTATAAAAGAAGAAACAAACTTTCATTATACCAAAGCCACTGAGATTTCAGGCCATTTGTTACTGCAACTAAGGTTAGACCAATCTGGCTATTGTGGTGGGGGGGGGGGGGGTCACAGTAACAACTCTGCAATTAGCAGTGTAACCAAAGGCAGGATACTTCAGCTTCTTGTTTACTGAAGTCAAGTCCATAGTTTAGACTAGCTCCTTCTAAGGTTTCTCTTAAATATAAATGCTTGTGCAATTAGTTTAAAGCAGAGGCCCTGTAAATTCATTTCCTGGCTGTGTCACACACTGTCTCTGATGTTAATCCCCATTGTCCTTATCCATAAAATGAGAATATTAATGCTTAATGAAGATCATTACTTTTAAAATTGCACACCTAAAGTGCTTAGCCTGGCACATAAAAAGAGTTCTAAAATTCAACAACAATTATATCCATAACAATCATAAGCACATTGCTAAAAGAAGTTTACAAATCAACTATAAATGTCATTTTCTAAACATCCTTGACTCAACAATGACACTGTTAATTTGAGTAAGTGCCTTTTATATCCATCATTCTAAATTTCTTCCAAGGAGAAATGATAGCAAAGTTGGCCCCTCCATTATTGTGCTGTAGTCATGTTTGTGATTATCAAAAAAATGAGAGAACTTAGTTCACCATAGTTCATAGAATATTTAGAGAATGAAGCAAAAGCAAAGGAGGTTTGCTGGGGTGTCCCATAGTGTCAGCACTGGCTTTGATGATACAGAGAAATAACAAGTTTTTCCCCAGAGTGCTGCTCCCAACTATGAGACCTAGAGTCAATTTTAATTTCCTTGAATATACATAAAAATGTCTGGTTTATCTGAACAGGAAGTTCATCGAATCTTAAGAAGCAAGAAGCTTCATCGGAGCTTAGGAAGCACTTAAGAAGATGTAAATATTACTATACCCAGTGTATACTGCAACTGCTTTAAAAATATTTAAATGCTTAACAGATAATGTGTGAGATGATCAGTGGTCTATGGGGCATCACTGCACACCCCTTTCTGCATCCCTTCTGCACCATAGATGAGATGTCAACACTATGTTTTCTGGAATCCCTAACAATCTAACTGAGCACTTGGGCTGCATTTGGAAGGTGGGAGGAAAGAAGCCAGTAGTCCCTGCTGGCAGAGTGAGCAGGTACAGAAAGGAAGCAGAGGCCTCTGGAGGGACTGCGGAGAATCATCCTTCAGAGACCTGAGTTGCAATACCTACCATAACAACTTTTCCTGATTGAAACCTGACTGATATAGATAGTGTTTGCAATATTAGTATGAACCTAAGTCTTTCTAGGAAATATAATACATTGGAAATTTAAACAAATTAAAACCTATTAAAGGATTATAAAATTTTCAACACTTTCTCTTAAAAACTATTTCAAACTATGCTCAAAAATTTTATTGATTGTATCCTGGCTAGTAGCTCATTTGGTTAGAGTGTCACCCCAATATGGCAAGGTTGTGGGTTCCATCTCCAGTCAGGGCATGGGGCACATACAAGAATCAAATAATGAACATGTAAGTAAGCGGTGTAACAAGCCGATGTCTGCCTGTCTGTCTGTCTCTCTCTCCCTTCTTCTCCCTCCAAAATCAGTGAGCATATTCTTGGGTGAGGGTTAAAAATAAATAAATAGATAGATAGATAGATAGATAGATAGATAAGTAATTATGATTGCAATTTAATTCCTTTTTTATGGTATACAATATTCTTTCTTTTTCTTTCTTTCTCTTTAAGCCTAGTGTTATTTTTAAACTACTATATAAGCTCTTAAAATGAAGCTGGAAATAATCAATAGAGAATTTAAACTATCTCTTATAAATGTACTTAGCCTGTCTTTATAGATTCTTAAAAGTGCCTTAACAGAGATAGATACCAAACAGACTAATTTTAAAGTATTTTCTCAAGGTCTCTTAGATCTGTAAATCAAACCAAGAAACATGTATTGACCACTTATGCTGGTTTTGCTCTCTAGAAACTTAAAATTCAGTTGGCAAGAAAAATATAAGCACAAAAATGTAGAAAATAATAAAATATATTTAAATAATACTTCAAAGTATTATTTAATGTAGATGAAATGTTGCAAGGTAGGATGATTCGCTGCTCACAAAATTTACCAGAAAACTCTACCAGAAGCTGTAAGGCCCTTCCATGCACATTTTATGGACTCTTCTCACCTCTTGAATCCCATGTTGTACCCATGTTGGGTCCCTGTATGCTGAATCCTTCAGAGGACTCTGCCAAACTGTGGCTACCATGTCCTGCTATTTCTTTAACAGCTGTGGCTAGTCTTCTTCCCATCTAGGTGGTAAGGGCAACTTCCCATCCAGGTTCAGGCCTCCTTAATCTGCCCACCATGCCCCTTTATGTGATAGGGACTGTATTTTACAATTAATTTATATCCCACCTAGTCCACAGAACATGTAATAGGTACATAATAATTGCTGTAGAAAGGAGTTAGAAAAACCCTCATATATAACTACACATTATTTATACTCTCTATGTACCAGGCACAGTGTGGGAACATTACCTAATAATGTTATTTATTTATTTAATGTTATTATAATAAATAACATTACTTTATGTAATTTTAAATCCTTAAAAAATATACTGAAAATGGACCATCATTTTAGTATGAAGAAAATAAGAATTTAGAACACAGGTAGCAAACACAAGGCTTGCAGGTCGAATCTGGCCCTCCACCTTGTTTTATCTGGCCTGGCACCTTGTTTCTACCCAGCAGCAGCACCAAACTCTTGCTTGACTGTTAAGGAGTAATTACATTTATGCAGTCCTAAAATTACACTGGTTGCCTTCCCTTTGAAGGCAACCACAAGGCTGATGTGACCCCTGGTGACAATGAGTTTCACACCCCTGTTTTAGAAACATCATCTTTATCCAAGGCTTTCCAGCTGGTAGAGCTGAGATGTAGAGATAGAACTTTCTGGGTTCAAGGCCCATACTTCCCCGTGATACCACAGTGCCTCCTTTTCCTTTTTTCCTTATTTCATTAGCCTCCAATTTTCTCCAGGAGGAAGGGGGAAGGAACAGCTATATCAACTGAGTGCTGAGATTTCAACAGAAACAACAAATGATCTGGTTTAGAGTATGAAAAATGATGACACAGGATCTTGGAATCTAGCAGCAACAAACCAAGGAAAAGCATGTGACAGAAATCACTTTGTATTCATTTTTTTTCTTACTTCATTTAAGTTTCTTTTGAAGAGGTTCTCACCATTGTTCAAAATGTTTTCTTTCCTCTTTATTGTTTTTTAACACATAATAAAAAAATTCAATTTAATCATGGGCCATATGCTTTTCATTTGAAGGACCAAAATTAGAAGAAGTCACATAGCTCTAAACCTACATTAAAAAATTATTTACAATTTTTTCACTGCAATCCTGTCAGTAATGGATTTTCACACTCATATGCAGAAACTAATTCAGAGGCTCTTCAAGTGAGAAGTTCTATTTTTACATTTAACCACAGAAGAGTATTTGGCAGAAAGCGTATTTGGCAGAAATATCTTCAAAAGTGAACTTGGAAATGCACTGATCATTAGTCAAATAAGAACATCTACCTTTTAAGTCAGATAAATGTAGAAACCCATCTGCCCCAGTTCTTCTGGGGCCTTTGAGCAACCCCAGTTGACTTTTTAAGTGACTAAGCAATGCCATTGTGTCACTAGATCTTAATCTCATGAATGATATAAATTTCAGTGCCCAGGAAATATGCATTAGGTGCTTAATAAATGTTTCTCAACAGATGTTTGTCAACTAAAAGGAACACATCTTTGCCTCTGGAAGAGGAAAGAAAAGGTTGGAATAGTGAGAGGAGAAAAGAAGGCGACAAACAACCTTTTATAATTTCTCCTTTTTCTAAGGTCCTGTAGCAACTATTAAATATAATTCATGTATTTGATGTACACACACTTAATGTTTACTATGTGTGCAGAGGGAAATAAAAGGTGATGAGAGAGAGGTGCTATCTTTATCCTTTTGAAACTTACAGCATTGCGGGGAGGAGAGAGATGGTAAAGAACAACAGAATTAAAAGGCAAAAGTTCTATACAGGAAAAGCAAAGGATTCTGTGGGACCAGTAACAAACAGGCATAACCTCACAAGGAGAGTTTGGAAAGTCAGGTATAGAAAGTAATATTTAGCTAATAAAAGTGTAGGAAGGAATTAGATCTCAAAATTTGGTAGGAAGGCTTAAGGAGAATTTTTAAAAATCTAAATAACTTTTGAACTTTTGTAAGGAGTTTAACTATATATCCTTAATCTAAAGAAAACAAAAAGTGAATGACATTGAACTTTTCTGAGTAAATTTGTTTCTATAGTGGTACAGTAATTTTGAAACTCTTGTGTATTGTGGAACAGAACAATTAAGTAAACATATTAATGTTAGAAACTGAAGAATAGAGATACAAATGGAATAAGGATAGTAAAGAAAGAACCCTATGGAGTTTAGATTGGAATGGGAAATCAATATAAAAATGTCTGTGTGTGTGTATGTCATGGGGATGGATGTGCATTTTCTAGCTGTCTTTGCCGCAAGGAACAAATGGAATCCATTAGTAAGGAACACAACTAACACACAAATCTCTATTTTTAAATACCTTTCCACACTAAAAGTGTCCTAAGAGCCTTAGAAAATAAGGAAGTGCCCCAAAATATAGGGACATGATAAAGGGACTAGGAACCACTTCAAAGGAACCCCCACTGACCACATCTGGAGAAATGAAGCAAGAAAAAAAATGAATACAAAGTGATTTCTGTCACATGCTTTTCCTTGGTTTGTTGCTGCTAGATTCCAAGATCCTGTGTCATCATTTTTCATACTCTAAACCAGATCATTTGTTGTTTCTGTTGAAATCTCAGCACTCAGTTGATATAGCTGTTCCTTCCCCCTTCCTCCTGGAGAAAATTGGAGGCTAATCAAATAAGGAAAAAAGGAAAAGGAGGCACTGTGGTATCACAGGGAAGTATGGGCCTTGAACCCAGAAAGTCCTATCTCTACATCTCAGCTCTACCAGCTGGAAAGCCTTGGATAAAGATGATGTTTCTAAAACAGGGGTGTGAAACTCATTGTCACCAGGGGCCACATCAGCCTTGTGGTTGCCTTCAAAGGGAAGGCAACCAGTGTAATTTTAGGACTGTATAAATGTAATTACTGAAGTGCAACTAAATACAATAACCTATTGAAGAATGTAAGAATCCATGATTCCATACTGATGAGTATATAGACAAACAATAAGGAAAACTTGTTCCTAAAATAAACTACCAGCTAATAAATAGAGAACAATGGAGTTGGAAAAATGTCATTTTTTGCATTTATAATATATGTAAAAACTTAATTTTTGTAAACTTAATAGCTGGCTGCTATATAGTAGAAAGCCTTTGAAGGTAAGTGCTATTAAAAGAGTAAGAACCAGCAAAGGATCTTGCATCTGGTAGAAGGTATATGTATAAAAGCATATTGTATTTCTATATTTATACTTAGTCATATACCTATAAATATACAAATATATATTTGTAGAATTTAAACTTATCTGTCAAAGGAAGGCCTGTAAAAGAACACCCTCGGCTTCCACTCATTCACTGGCAAAGAAGAAATGTGCCTCCCTTCACTGCCACGCTTCAGTGCAAACCCAATTGCCAAGTACCAAGCACAGCCATTTGTTCTGTTACACAATGTAGGCACAGAGCCCAGGGTCTCCGAGCTTTTCAAGGGCTTACATAAACACTGGAGACATGAAAAATATATGCATCAGTCTCAAAATATGAAAAGGAGCAAATTCTTAATCTATAAACATGTAACTGAATATTATAACATGCCAACTTCATTCTTAGAATTGCAAACATTGTCTTTACATTTAAAAGCAATTTTTAGGTTAAACTTTCTCACTTCATTATGAATTCCTTTCATCAGGTAGAACTGTGCTCTTACTTGTGCCCAGTTGTTCCCTGTAGTGATTTGTTACACCTGCTTGGGTTTGTATCGGTCTTATATGCTGGTTCTATAAAGGTAAGACAGGGATTCCTCCAAAGGAGCCCTAGTAGACTCAGCCTAGGTGACCATTTCCTGGCTCTAGAGTCCAGCCATAATTTGTCATGCTCAATATGTAAGAGCAAGGGGAAAAGACTCAGTGCTTAAGGGCACAGCTTTGGAATTAGACCTGGGCTCCAGATCTGACACTTATTAACTGAGTGGCCTTTACTAAATTGCTTAAGTGTCTGTACAAATTTCATTTTCTCATCTGTAAATGCAGGTGTTCAGAATAATATATGCCTCATAAGACCTTAGGTAGGTGTTAATGAGGCAGCATATAGCACTCAATGAATATTATGATTATGTTTATCCTTTATATGGTTATATAGTTTATTTCAGAAAAGTAAGAAAATGTGTATATCCTTTATATAACACTTAAAGAGTGACATATAAACCTATTTGGAGGAGGAAATTTTTCCTATTTTAAAATGTAGCAGAGGAAAACCTAGGAATTTTATATTAACCTCTTCTAATGTAATAGATTTGATTTTTCTATGTGGGCTTCAAGTAAGGCCTGTACCTGCCATGATCTCAGTGTAAACTTAGCTGAGGAGATACATTCATTCTCCTGATGCTAGAATTCCAGTCTACTAGTTTAGTCACTTCAAACTTCGGGACCTATTCTTTTTCCTTTTTTTCTGGCTGTCTTTGCAACTTCATCCAATGTTCCTGCTGAGTGGAACTTTGAGGCACTTCCCTAATTGTGGCCTACTAATTACCCACCTAAACTTCCACGAAGCTTTTTCCTCTGCCTAAAATTTAACTTTCTCCTCATAGCTAACACTCCATCTCCAAGTTTAGCTCAGAGGTTATTTCAGCTAAGATATTTTCCTACCACCTCCATCCATTCGATTTTTTCCCTCCCTTTTCTCTGTCCCCAAAGCACCATGCACATACTCTCCTCATAGCATTTATCATTGCACTGGAATTGTCTGTTTACTTTCTGTCTCCCTAACTAGACCAATGACTACTTGGTACAGGCACCATAAACTCCCTATTTACAGACCAGCAATATCAACTTGTTAGACAGACAAATTCTTGGGCCTCACCCCAAGCTTATGAAAACAGAAAAACTGGGAGTGGAGCTCAGGAATCTCTGTGTTAACCAGCCAACCAGGTGCTTCTGATGCACAAAAAAGTTTCAAAATTTGTGCTCTACAATAACGAGAGTGAATAATCTACAACCACACGCAATAACATGGACGAATTCACAAATACATTATTGAGTGAAAGAAGCCAGACATGAGGAGTGTGTATCGTGTGTGCATCCATATATTCATCTGTATCCATTTCCAAAAAAAAGGCAAAATTAATCATTAGTGTTAGAGTGTAAGTATAGGTGATTACCTTTAGTGAATCTGTCTATGTAATTTGCAGAGCTCAGTACAAAATGAAGATGCAGGGGGCCTTGTTTAAAATGTAGTCCTTTAAATATGTTCCACACACATAGGGCTTTAGAACTTTTCCCTTCCCAACTGTCTATGTTGGAATGTATTAAGTTTATCTTTAGCATCAGAAATTGTTTGAGTTGCATTGATACTAACATGGAAGGAACCTATAATCATGGAAGGAAATTGATCCTTAAAACATGAAAGAATTTGTGTAAACTAATTAGTGCTCCATAAATGGCAAATCATGATTTATTTGAAACAGCAGAGTATAAGGCAATTTATCCAGAAATACATGGAATGCATGCAGCCCCTTGATTTTCCACTATTATACAGCATAATATATTATTATACAGGTTTTAACAGTCTTGTCATTCTTGTGCCACACATCTAGGGCAAACAGAAACTTCAAGAATTGGAATCCTGTGTGAGAAAGTTAGCAAGAAATACAGACATGTATCCAGTAGATAATGTGTCATTAATCAGTAATTTCCAGAGAACAAGTTTTGTGGGGGAAAGGATGGGAGACCGCATGAGCATGGGCATAATTGAGAGTAAAAGAAGGTGCCAAAAACAGCAAGAAAGACATGAATGAGCTTCCTCTTTATATTTCTGCACAAGGCTTTTCTGGGTTTAAGTATACTGATATGACCCAGACTCGAAGGGTAACTCGCTTTCAAGCCATAAACATAGATAGCTGTTTGCATCTGAGGGAAGCCTGCCACAGCAATGTGAGGTGTAACATATTTGCCTGAGACTGGTGTTCCCTCAGGGGAATAAGAAGATGTTATAGTTGTGAGAATTAAAAAGACATCAGTCTCTTCTTGAACAGGCAGCTCTAGGTTGGTATCTTTTGGGACAAGATACAGAAAAGCTTTATATTCAATCTTTAGGATTACTAAAATGTAAAGTGTACTCATGATAGATAGTGTATATTCTTTTGTATTGTTCTTAAGATTCTTAATTATGTAATAGAGTTCTTTCAGAAAAAAAACATGTGACTGGACAAGTAATATCTGTATTTTTTATCCTTATATAATAAAATATGTCCATTTAGTCCTGTCATTTAGAAACATCGCCTATATCATCCCATGTGATACACTGCCCAGCAACATAGCTCAATGACATGGTCATCATTATCATCATAGTTATGTATTCATCAAATGATGCATATTGCAAATACAACTGTTTCCTAAAGAAGATACTAGTCTACATGAACAAGGTACAGATGTACATGACACAATCTCACGTGTTTTAAACAAACATTGAACAACCAAGTCAATTTAGGCTAATAGTTGCAAAAATGCAATGTCATGATCCTTGTCCTCTCAATCTATGGAGGCAAGTTACTAGAATTCTGAAAAATGGGTGTAATTCTGTGAAAAAGAACTAATCAGTAACATGAAATGCAGCATGTCTCAGTTTTCATGCTACTGAATATTTCTCTCTTCTAGTAAAAACTAAGATTCTGTAAAGTACTCTCTCAGTGTTTTTGCAGTTCCAGGTCTATACTGATTAATTCAGTAAATCCCCAAAGTGAATCTAGTGAAAAACTCAAAACTATTTGTATTTTGGTTAATATTCAATTTATTAAAAGTATGTATCTGATAAATAAAACTTGGGAATCAATTTTTCTTGGGCATTTAAACTTTGATTACAGTTCAATTGTTTCCATACAAAATTGCAATTATAATTTAGCATAACATTCTCTTGAGTATGTGAAATCCCTGAACACCAGACAAAACACACTAATGCACTAATTACAAAATATGTTAAGATGTATACAGTGAAGCTTATTCTAAAATGTCAATACCAAGGGTTTAATTCATTTATCCATTTTATGTGTTTTCATACCTTCCAGCTGTATTTATTGTGATAGTGTTCCAGAGTTTGCCCAATTTTGACACCTTGCCAGGTTTTATACAGTTTCATGAGCACAGGTTTTTGATGGGTTGTTTATTAACTTAAGAAACTGATTTCTTCTCTCAAGTGTTCCAACTCTAAACTTTTAAAATCCATACCTTTCACACAAGTTTTAGTTTCATGAAATTTAATGGTTTCCTGAAAGGTACTTAAAATTTTTATTGTTAAAATTTCAAATAGACAAAAATGTAGGAAGTATAGCAACCCCTCACATACCTGTCTCCTACTTTCAAAATCCATCAATATTTTGCCATAATTTTTTCATCTGTTCCTCCCTCCCTCTTTTTCTTTAATAATTCAAAGCAAATTCAACATGTCACATCTTTTCACCATTAACTACTTCAGTATACATCTAAAAAGGGGAAGAGGTATATAACCTCAAAGCTACTATCACAGATAAAAAAATTAATAATTATTTGCTATAATTGATTCCCAGCCCATATTCAAATTATCCATTATTTTAGTTTAGTTCATTCAAACAAGTGCCAAAACAAATTTGTTCACTCTATTCGTTGGGTCTTTTAAGTTACTTTTAAGTCTCTTTAAATCTAGAATAGTATGTTTTAAATTTTTCATTCCTCTGACTTGAAGAAACTAGTAAGTTAACTTCTAGACTATCTGTACCATGCACATAATTGATTGCTTACTTGTGGTGTCATAAAATGACTGGCTCCTTCTCTTTGAGTATTTCCTATTGATTAAAAATTGGTGCTATCCAATGGAATAGTACGCAGCCATAAAAAAGAATAAAGTCTTACCATGTGCAACAGCATAGATGGATCTAGAGGGTATAATGCCCAGTGAAATAAGTCAGTCAGAGAAAGAAAAATACCACATGATTTTACTTGTATGTGAAATATAAAGAACAAAATAAACTAGCCAGCAAAATTTAAACAGACTCATAGACACACAAAGAGAACTGGTGGTTGCCAGATAGGAGGGAACATGGGGACACTGGGTGAAAGAAGTGAAGAGACTAAGAAGCACAAACTGGTAGCTACAAAATAGTCACAGAGAAGTCAGTAAAGTGTAGGAAATACAGTCAATAATATTGTTATTTCTATAGATAGGTTATATCTCCCAGGAGGTGGAAGCTGTGTGAGCTTTAGCCATTAGTTCTCTTCTTTAGCTCTAACTGTCATCCTGAACACACTGTTAAGCCCCTCACTTACTTGGCTTTTGTGTGTGATCACTGATGCTAATTCACAGCTCACTCCCCTTCCATTACTGACCAGTCCTTGGTGTGACTGCTACTTTCACCAGGATCCTATTCATTGTGCCCGGTGTTTGGATGAGAATAAGTACCTATCTATACTTGATAAACAGACGTCTGTTAGGTGGATATAACAACACACCCAAATATATTAGCATTCCCCCATTCTTAAAAAATAAATGAAAAATCAAACATGCCCATTCATTCTTCTTTTTTGTTACAACTAGGTTTTTCATCCTTTATATTACTATGAACTGACAGCCCTATACAGACCCAACTTATTCTAATTAACTACAGTTATCATCATTGGTTTTTTTGATGTTTACATTATCACAATTTTGCCCTTTTAACGCTGCCACAATATCCTTTAAAATGTCCTTTTCTGGCAACAACATTTTTTTCCAAAACTATCTAAAATGTTCTTGTCCTAAGACCCTCAAAAAGCTACCCTACAGAGTCTCGGTTCCTTTTAGAGAAGAATGTTTGTATCACATCCAGTCTCTGCCCCACCCTCTCCTGTAGGCTTTACTATTTCACTTATCATTGGCACCATTTCCAAAATACTAGCATTTTGCTTCTCTCTCTGTTCCTGAGGGCTTTTTCTGGTGGCCAGGTTTCACTTTATGGTTGGCAGGCTGGAAGTGATAGGAAATTGACACCTCATTGGAGCAGAGTTCAACTGATAACTCATGGAAGTTGGATATAAATACAACTCCTTCATCCACAACTGGGAGCATTTTGAGGCTTGAATTTTACACTGATTCCCAGAGTTCCAAGTTACCAGCAGTAACAACTATTGATACGGATGTTCTACCAGCCTTCTTCCCTTCCCTACCACATTTCTCATTTCTCTCTCTTTGCACTGGAACCTTTGCTTCAGTGTCTGCATTAGAGCAGACCTAGATTACATACGAGGCATCAAAATCAGGCACCTGAGTACTGATGGTAGGCAGAAATGTCCTGTTGCTGGAGCTGTAATGACAGAGCTGGAAAATACACATCCTTTTTCACTGATGAACCCTGATTGTATTTTCCAGTTTAAACTTTCATGTTGCAAGACAACTTTTCTTACAGTATGATACAGTTTCACTGACAAGACTCTCTTCTAATTTAACAAAGGGTTGTCATTAAATGTCTGATGATGGCAATGTGGTGATAATGATAGAAATAGTTTCTATGATCTAAAGAACCAAACTTTTTCAAGGAATTCATTTAAATTAAAAAACATTGGGCTAAGAGCTAGGAACACAAAAGTAAAAAAGCTGACATTAGTAAAATAAATTAGACATTTGCCTGTCAGAAAGTTGAAGACTTAAAAAGGTCATATTTTGACATTTATAATCCTATAAAGGTCACATTTTCACATGAGACTGGTTCTTTTGTATTTAAAAAAGATGACTATTTGAGAGAAAGACAATGGTGGTATTTTGTCCATATTTAGGGATAATGTGGTGAGGAACTTTCTTACCCTACCTCAAATCTTTTTAAAGTCTTCATTAACCTTAGAAAATATATTTTTTAGTACAAGCTGCTATGTTGATTTCAAAATCAATAGCAATACCTGACTTCCATTAGCATTTCAAAAGAATTAAATCCTGTTAAAAGTGTCTTCTCTCCTGAAAGGGTACGAATTTTAAAGACTGCTGAGAAGCAAGTTTTAGGTGTAGAAATAACTGAATGGCACAGTATCCAGAGCAACTATAAACTCAACACTGGGTTGTCTTTAAAATATGTTTGTGTGGTTATTTAATTACAAGGAAGAAAGTTCACTTTTCTTCTAGCTTACTTCCAGTCAATATAGAAATATATAACCACACATAATTCACTATGGAACATATTCAGAATGAAATGTCTGTATACAGGGGGTCCTGTTTTCCCTATCCTACTCTTAAACTTCTTTCCAAATTTACAGTTAATTCTTCTAATTATTGGATTGTTCGGTGGTGTTTATTCGGAAAAAATATCACTTATTGTTAAAACACTGATTCCAGCCTATTTTCTGTTCCTAAGAGACACTACTCTGATCTGATTTCCCTTCTCATCATTTCAGTACAGCAGATCTTTGGATGAGCTTTCAACTGTCGTTTTGTTACAATGTTGATGAGATGCCACAGGAACGTAACTCTAGTTTATTATTAACTAGCCTATGGTAAAACTGGCTTTGTTATACCTCATTTTGCTTAAAGTCCTAGAACCTGTCAAACACTGTGAGGACTTGTACTTTGGAAAATGATATGTTATTAATCATTTAGAAAAATGTATTTCCCATCCCCCAAAACAATGCTTACACATATCAGTTCAAATAAATTAACATTTGATGGATACATTTGGCAGTGGCAACAAATTCACATGCCAAAACATATGTTAGGTAGGATTGAAGTAAACCAAGGCAGGAAGAGGAGGGAGACAAGTCTCACCCACTAACTCAGCAGTCCTGAGCCTGGTCCGATTAGATTGCCAGGCTTTCTGAACACCATAAGAAACACCATGCTAACACAGGAGGAGGGGAGCCCTTCAAGTTCTGTATGCATTGTTTCCACTATCTGGGAAAGAAAGCCTTTGAAACTGTGTGTTCATCCCAAGGTGTACAAGGGGGAAATGAAGGGGGTTCCCAAATGCCCAAAGAAAAAGCCCACAAAACAACCTTGGTTTTAATTTCCTGCCCCTGTCACTATCTGTTTTACGAGGGGGGTGTCTAGTGCTTACGGAAAGAGCCCATAAATAACTTTGGGTAACTTCCTCAACTTTAATTAACTGCCTCCTATCACTTATCTGTTTTCCAACAGATAGTTGTAACCAAAGGTGACCAAGTGTGGTCTGGAGCAAGATAAGGATTTGGGCTAACACATACCTACATTTGGGTAGCTGTGTCCCCCTGGGGGAAGCTGGTGCCACCTTTTTGCACCAATCAGTATGTAACTCCCTCACCCCATCTGGCCAACTATGTAAGTCCTCAGGACAAAGAACCTGATACTTTTGCTTTAACCACTCTTGCTTTTTGCCACCCAAGCCTATGCCTTTCACCTTGACCTCGGCAAGGTCCATTCTCTTCCATAAGAATGTATCACTAATAAACCCTGCTTACATACTAATAGACTTGCTGATCTGTAATTCTTTATTGCATCAGCCAAAGACCCAGTATGGCCAATGCAACATTGAAAGAAAAGAACAGAGTTGGAGGACTGACGCTACCTGACTTGCTTTACCAGCTAACCTACCTAATATTTCCCCTCAAGTATTCAGATCTCAAATCTTGGGGGACTTGGGTCAATGACTACTCTGGCTGCTTCCTGCTGCAAGAGGATGTGTTTAATTCTTATTGTCCAAAAATATGTCTAAAGAAACATTAAGTATAAACTTAAACAGAGACATAGTTATAGTACAAATTAGGGTAAATAGATGAGTGCCAGACATAAATCTGTCTGCTGAATATAACCATGACACTACAACTTCTGGGATAGTAAATGCATAGCATGAAGGCTGTCATGTCCCAATCCTGAACTCCTGGCAGACATGCCAATCAAACTCATCATTCTTATCTGCTGAGTTTAGACAAGACTGTGCAGTATTTCTAGTCGCACCATCCCTGGGTCAAGGCAGGTTTGTGGAATAAAATTATTTAACAACTTTGAAGTAAAATATAAACAGTTTTCAAAATAAATTGCTACTTCTTAATTCTCAGGGTATACCTCAACTAGAATAAGATGAAATATGGAAGAGTTATAAAGTAGTGCACTTTTTTTCCTGGGTTCTAAATTTGTGGATATTGCTTCATATGTTGCGTTAAAATTTCCTGAGTTTCTTATCTGTCCTAATGATGATAAGAAGTAGAAATAGCCCTGACCCTACAGAGCAATAAATCAACTATTTAGGAAGTGTGCACATAATGGATAAATTGCTTTTCCTAACAACCCATTTAATGTTGGATAATGTTATCCTAAGCCAAGTTTAAATCTCTGGGCACTGTAGATCATTCTGAGCAGAGCTAAAGTGATGTTCCCACTTAGTTTTCCACTCAGGTTCCTATGGAAACACATTTTGAGGTGGCTTTTGCCAGAAGAGAATATTTTGTTTTATTTTTAAGTTAAAAAAATGCTATTTACTATGCAAAGCAAGAATTCTTTATAGACTTCTAGACTCAGGCTAAAATGTGATTTCATCATTTGTTTGTCTCCCAAGAAAGTAAAAATCATACAGCCAACAATATTTAGGGTTTGCATATGTGCATTAGAGAAGAAAATAATCCTTCATTCTTCAGTTTAGTAAATATATTATTTATTTTATTACACTTATGAAGCTATATATTTTCATGCAAAATCTCAGATAATACACATTTTAAAGCATGGCAAATTTTACAAACCTTGATTAAATTTTCAATTCAATTCAATTTTACTTTTAATGGTTCCCATTTATTGCTAACACTGGGTTTACCTTTAACTAAAATGAAATGAAACACAGAAAATACATTTGTATCCTGCTGTTTACTCCAGGTATAAAAAAAGGTTGTCTACTAATGGTACAACTGAACACCTATGTAAAGTAGGCTAATTCTCTAAAAGCAGCACTTCAGAATAAAGAGTTTATGTCCATTCACAATATTACTTCCTAGAATTTCAAATTTGAATAAAGAAGTTTGTATCTACTTTCTCCATAGCATTTATGTATTTTTAGATACTGATTATGTCCATTAAGACATATACTAATGATTAGTATAAGCCTTGGTCTTTTCTCCCTAAAGAGACCTTGTTGGTCAGTCTACAAGCTACGTAACTCTACCCTTCTGATCATTTTAGTTGTCTTGTTCTTGAGGTCCATTTACTGGACTTGTATATAACATGCCAGATGCAAATGGACAATTGCTTTGACCAAAAGTAAGGAGAACTTCTGTTAGAAAAATGAAAGAAAAGTAGAGTGTATGGTAAGAGACATAGAAGCCTGCATCTACATTATTATGACTAACATTGATAATGTCTAAAACAAATCAAGAATAGCAGAATAATTACATTACTTAAGTGCATTAAAGTAACATGAGGGGGTTACAGAAAAACACATAGAAGATGGCTGCCTCTTAAGCAGAATCAGAGAAGGAAATGGTTGAGTAGTTGAGTCAGGAACTGCTATTACTATGAGCTTCTTAGTACTATTGTACTTTTTAGAATATGTATGTATATTGTTTCACTAACAATTTAAAAACATAAGTTGGCATAGTAAAAATAGGGGAGGGGACAGCTGCTATCTTTTTGCTTACATGGATATATTAGGATATGTATCAATTCACCAGCACATTCAATTAATGAATAATAGAGGGTCAAATGCAAATTGGTATTTACACTGTCCTCTCCCTTTCAGTTACTTTTTATCTCTTAATTTAAAATGTAAATAACATTTCTTAAGAAGAAGTCTTATATCTTTTTCTATTCAAAAGAAACAATTACTTATTCTTCTTTGAATTTTTGTCTCAAGCTGTCACTCTAGCTATAGCAAACACTTGCCACTCACCTCCCAATTCTATACTAACTCATTTCCATAAATCCATTTCCTTCCACAGAGAGCTCCAAAAAATCAGGCATAATTTCTCCTTACAGCTACATTTACTTAAAGATAATATTTCTCACAACTGGCTATATTTATTTAAATGCTTTTAAAATAATCCTCGCTGTAGACCCTACCTGCCATCTTGCTCCATGAGGCACAGCTGCCTTTCCTTAATGATTTTTGATCAGTAAGGGTGCTCTGTAGAAATGGCCAATCTTTCTCTCATGTGACGTAATGGCTCATCTGTTGGCTCCCCTTGCAGTCAGCCATTGTACCGTCTCAAAGCCTCTGTCTTCAGGGCACTGGCTGACAGCTCCTGTGACAGTGTCTTCAGCCTTCTACTGAGGGTTGTGCCCATGGATAATGTAAATTGTCGCCCATCCATTCTCACGTCACAGTAGGCAGCAATGAAGAATCAAAATGACTTAACCTCAGCTTCTATGTACTACAGTGTATTGTCCAGAAGTTGTTCCTAATTCCTTCTTTTCAAAAAATTTAAAAACAGCATGACACCAGCAGAGCAAACCACTTCACCTTCATCCCTACAGCTAAAAATACATGCCCCAAAAGTAGGTTTAAAATTAAGAAAATACGATTTCTCTCAACTGGGATGGTTGAAATTTTTAACACACAATAACCAGTTCTAAAATTATAGGCTTCAATCATGAGATGAGAAGGCAAAATCTTCATACAAATTCTTGTTATAGAAACATCAGTCTGGTCTCTTAAAATGCAGTAAATGAAAAGCCAAATTTACGCAATAAAATATGGATTGTTTGGAAATACAAAGGGCTTTCATTATTTAAAACTCTTTATTTCATAATTGCTTTAGAAAATGACCTCCCTAGATCATTGACCTCCATAGATCATTGACCACCCTAACAACTTTGCCCAAGAGGATCAAGGAGAGAGAAGTTTAACTTTTTTCTATTGTGAAGATAATTGAAGGCATTAAAAAAATACAAGGCCAGTTGCCAGAATTAAACTTACACAAAATTTTAAATAAACAGGTTACTCTGTAAAGGAGAGGTCACAGATTTGTCCAAAAACAGATACTATTATTTTTCCTTTCCTTCTTTTATCCTTTCCTTGGCTTTTTGTTTTTACTTTTTTGAGACATTTAAAATTTCAGGGATATCACATAAAAGTCTGGAATATCTTCTGGAAAGTCTTCTCCTCAGAAAATGCAAGCATCTAGCAAATCACATTTCCACTAGCAATGAGCAGCTAGAGTTAAGTAGCTGAGTTCCTTCTCAGGTACAGCACAACTACCCCAGGTCCTAGAAGCCCCTTCATACATTATTACACATCAGATTCAATCAAATTTAAGTTACCTGCTTAATGTCTGTGGGCATATATTAGATTTTGTGAACACTAATTTTCTACATAAAGTAATTATGATATTCCCTCATTAGGGATAGTACTCATAGACCATAATCTTAGTATTTACAGTAAGTTTTAATAGGTACAGGAATCCTATTTAATGGCTAATTACTTTTCATCAATACATAGCAATTTATATTTAAATTGATAGTGGCAGACATAGAGCTTTTATGTAGGGTAAAAATAAATAAATAAGTAAAACTTGTGTGTTGAAAACTGAAACTAGCCAAACAGTTATTTTCTTTGTTTTAGAATTAATTTGATATACAGTTAACCCTTGAAAAATACAGTTTGTTTTTTTAAATAACTTTTATTTTTCAATTACAAATGACATACATTATTATATTAGTTCCAGGTGTATACCTCAGTGATTACACACTACATAACTTACAAAATGATCATCATGATAAATCTCATAGCCATCTGATACCATACATAGTTATTAGAATATTATTTACTATATCCCCTATGCTGTATTTACCTCACCAAGATTATTTTATAACAATCAATTTGTACTTCTTAATCCCTTCACTTTTTTCACCCATCCTCCCAATCCCCCTTTTATCTGGCAACCATCAAAATGTTCTGGACCAAACCAAACGGGGTAGGTTTGAGGGTGGGAGGCAGGGATGGGTAGGGTTGGGGGGGTCATGGTGTGGTGAAAATGGAGACAACTTCATTTGAACAACAATAAAAAAACTTGTACACAAAAAATGTTCTATGAGTCTGTTTCTGTTCTGCTTATTTGTATATTTTGTTTTTTAGGTTTAATTGTTGATGATATGTACTTATTGCCATTTTATGGTTCATAGTTTTATCCTTTTTTGTTTCTTCTTCTTGGAGAAGACCCTTTAACGTTTCACGTAATACTGGATTAGTGATGATCAATTCCTTTAGCTTTTTCTTGTCTGAGAAGCTCTTTACCTGTCCTTTGATTCTAAATGTTAGCCTTGCTGAGTAGAGTAATCTCAGTTGTAGGTCATTCTTTTCATCACTATGAATATTTCTTGCCAATCTTTTCTGGCCTGCAAAGTTTCTGTTGATAAAGTAGCTGACAGTCTTATGGGAGCTCCTTGTATGTAACTAGCTGCTTTTCTCTTGCTGCTTTTAAGATTCTTTCTTTGTCTTTAACCTTTTGCATTTTAACTACAATGTGTTTTTGTATGTGCCTCTTTGGATTCATCTTGTTTCGGACTCTTTGTACCTCCTGGACTTGTATGTCTAGTTCCTTCACCAGGTGAAGAAATTATTCCATCATTACTTTTTTTTAAAAAAGGTTTCATATTCTTCTCTCTTGTTTCTTTCTGGCATCCCTATGGTGCAAATGTTGGCATACTTTAAGTTGTCCCAGAGGCTCCTTACACTATCCCCATTTTGGAGGATTTTTTTCCTTATTGCTGTTCTGATTGGGTGTTTTTTGCTTCCTTATATTCCAAATTGTTGATTTGAATCTCAACTTCACCTACTTCACCTCTGATTCCTGAAAAGTATTCTTCATTTCAGGTAATGTATCCTTCATATTCTGACTGGTCCTTTTTTATGCTGTTGCTATTATCACTAAGTTCATTGAGCACCCTTTAACTCTGAATCTAGTATATTGCTTGTCCATTTTGTTTAGTTCTTTCTCTGGAGTTTTCTCTGTCCTTTCATTTGGAATACATTTCTTTGCCTCTTCATTTTGGCAGCATTGCCATGTTTGTTTCTATGTATTAGGTATAGTTCCTACATCTTCCAAACTTGGTAGAGTGGCCTAATATAGTAGAGGAACCTATGTGCCCTGTAGGTTCCAGTAGCACAGCCTTCCCTATCACCCAAGCTAGATACTTGAGGCATGCCCACCATGTAGGCTATGTATACCCTCCTCTTGTAGTTTAGCCTTGATTGTCATTGTCATGTCAGTGGGAGGGATTTTCCCCTAGGCCAATCAGCTGCATGGACTGGCTATGACCACTGACCTCTGTGGAGGATCAGCTGTGCAGGAGCCCTCCCCACAGAGCAGGACTTACTTCAATGGGGTTGTGGTGATCACTGAGTCTACCCTTTAAATGTGTCATTTGTGGATGTGGTTCGGTGGTAATGTTTTGATGTGGTCTTAAACTGTCCACTGAGTGCATTGGCTCTAAGGCCTCCTGAGAAGTGCAGACCAAGGTCAACTATTGCCTGTGTTCTACCTGGGGCTACCTGGAAGGAGCTACAAAGCAATCTGTAGATGGCTGCTACTTGTGCTGGTCTTCAAGGTGCCCAGGCAGGGGCCAAGCTACAAACCAAGGCCAGCTGCTGCTAGTGCCAATCCTAAAGTCACTTAGCAAGAGGTACAGGTCACGCTAAGGCCAGGTGCTGTTTATCTGATGGATTTTAGAAAATCTGAAGCATGAACTTCAACAGGCCACTTATATGGAAAAACCACTGGAAACTGCTTGGATGGGCCTGAAATTGTGGTTGGGCAGGATGTCAGGAAAACACAAACAGTGTGAGCCAGGTTGATGGAGACTCAGAATAGGTACCTGCCTTCCCACCCTGTCAAAGGAACAATTGACTTTGCCAGCATTTCTGTCTGGGGAAAGCCCCCCCACCAACCCTGACCAGCTCTCACCCTGATGTCAGGCAATTCAGTTCCTCCCTGTATGGCTCTGCTGTTTTCTGAGCAGCTGCCCTCGTGCTGGAGCTCAGAGGGATTGAGTCTATGTAAGTTCATGCATGGGCCTTTTTAGAGAAACTGCATGGGACTCTAGAAGACCTTCATCACCCTCTGCCTCAATCCCCAATGGTTTTTACAGCCAGGAGTTATGAGGACTTCTCTATCTGGTACTGGAACCCTGGGTGGTGTATGGGGCTGGGACCCTTCACTCCCGAGATATTCCTCCTGATTTTTATTTTTCATGTATTGATTCCTCATAGGTTTAAATAAATTTGTGACCTATTTTCATTTAAGTATTTAAGCTCTAGTCACTTTCCAATTTAAATTCACATATTTAATAAAGATAGGCTATAAATGTGAAATTTTCCTTTTGTTTTAACACTAGAATATTTGCTGAATAGCATCTAATAATTGCATCTAATAACTGAGTTCTAAGCTATAAGAATTAACTGAAATCTTACAATTTAAACCACAGTTTTTAATTAAAAATAGTTACACTCTTCTTTCTTTGACCAAGTTTTCTCAAGATGAGTGCATGGGTCTTGCAACTTTGACTTTGTAAGAACTAACCAACAAATATTCAGGAATTTTGAAAGCTAGTAGTAGTTTGAAATTAATCATAGTGTGAATATTTACACCACAAAATTTGGTAAATGTTACATATCAAGAGCCCTCCTCTCCAGAAAACCCGCCATTAAACAATTACCAACATACCACTGCCTGTACATCATCTAGTGTTCCACAAGTGGTTTGGCAATTTCAGAAGAAAAAGTATGTAGTTTGGTCATCTATACTTCATAAATGTGAAATGCAAAATTAATTATTACCATCCCCCAAATATTATTGTTTCTTCATCATTTCCTTAAATGATGTTCAAGAGTAGTGAGGATAGCTATGAATACAAAGTTAGCAAGGTGAATTAATCTCAGCTAATAAATTTTCACATCATCTGCATTAAGCTGTCATTTTAAATGATCATAGTGTTGTAGTACTGTACCTATGAAAATAGATCAGTGACTCAGAGTAATTTGGAAATACATAAAAGTAATAACAAAAAGGGTAACAGAAAGGTTTCAGTTTAGAATATTATTATATATGAACAATATTCTCATACAAAGTAGAAATTGAATGTGTATGTTCTGACAAAGATTCCATGAATGTAATGATTATATGCAAATAACACACAACTACAAATATCTAAAAAGTAGACTTTGTCAGCTAACAGATCTAATCATCTCTATCTGCTAAGAGGCTATGTGACAAGGTAAATAACAAGGTAAAGCAGCATCCTCAGTTTGAAACACAGAACAGTAACCTTTCTAACAAACCATTTACATCTTACCAGAATCAATGCATCATAATGTTTTCAGCATGAAATTGATTAATATTGTTATCAACTTTTCTCAACTTTGTTAATTAACTTTGTCAATCACTTATTTTAGGGAAATGTAACTAAAACCACAGAGGCATCATGCACAGTTCTGCTCCTCATAGGAAAGAGAAGTAGATGTCCTGCTATTGCTGAGACACTTGTTCAATTGGCTACAAAGTGAACAAGTACCACACTCATGGGAAAGCAGAATGAGTTCTATGTAAAATTCCTTTATCAAATGGAACTATTTGATGTCATTTAATATTGTTACATATAACGTGGAGGAGCAAATGGCCACTGTAAGAAAATGTGCACTTGGGTCAGAGCTGATGGAGCAAGCCATGTGTGTGAGTTTGTGTGAGTTTGTGTGTGTGCAGGAAGGAGGATTCTTGCTGGACAAATAAAAAAATTGCACCCAAATGCAAGGCCACATACTGCCTTATTCATAGAGAACTGCTGGCAGTCACCAACCTGCCTCCTCATCTTGACTCAGTATGGAAGGAAACGATTCCAATTGCAAATATGGTCTATTTAATTCAATAAACTTTTATCGTATCTGACAGGCACTGATTTGTGGGGCTGGGAATGCATCAGTGATTAAAGCAGAAAAAATATCCTATCTCATTTTGGTGTATGTGTGGGTGTGTGAAAAGAAGCAGACAATAAACCAAATAAGTAAGTGAATTAGATATTTGATATTTGACAGTTTTCGTCCTACAGAAATGATAGTTTCATACAGCTCATGTTAACATTTTAGATGATAAATGCAATGGATATAAACAAAGCAGTTCAGAGGGACAGGGATTGGGGGATGAGGTGGGGATACAGGAAAGGGAGGCGGGAGGTAAGAGAAGGCTTTGTTGTAGGACCTTCTCAGTGAGGTGTACAGAGAAACTAGTAGTCTGCACTAATCACCTCATGACCAAAATGGCACAATTTTTGATATTGAACTTGGGGATATTAGAATTTCTTAAGGATACCTTATGGTGGGACAGTCAACAGAGAAAGAAACTGGGTTTATTTTAAAACAAATCCAAATTATTCCATAGAAATGGCTTATACTTTCAAACCTGGGTACTACCTAAATAGTGGGTGGAAAACCATTGGGTACATCTCCCAAGCTGAAGCTTTTAGGGTTGATGTGTATTAACCTTGCCTACTTAGCATCTTTCAGAATGTTCAAAGTAAACTTCAGTGAAAATTTCTTCATATTTCTGGATCCATATGCATTCTGAAAAACTGGAACTATATGACAGTGCCAACACTTGCTACCATTTCCAAGAGTCTATAATTATAATGAAAGAATTTTAATTTAGTAGAAATAAAGACAAATAAAGGAACCAATTGTATATAGAACAGGACCCATAGCTGAAGCTTTCATATTGAATAAATACATTCTAGTAAAATGTCACAAAGAGCATCATCCCTCCCACAAAAATGAAAAAAGGAGTAATATAGTGTCTGGTTAAGGGCTCAGGTATGACATCTGGGTTAGAGTCTGATTTAACTTGCCGCATGACCTTGAACAAGTAATTTAACCTTTCTGTGCATCAATTTCAATCTCAGAATGATCATAATAATGCCAACCTTGTAGTGTTAATGTGACTATCACATTGGCCAATGCATATACCTGGTATACAATGATGTGCCTTAGTGCCTGGTATACAGAAGGACTATATAAGTAATAAGACATCCCAGGTTGTGATGACCTGATGGAGTTGGAGACATAACTACTAATGAGAAGCACTATGTATATATAAAAACTTACTCTTATGGTTTGAAGAACATGCAGATGCTTCAGTGAGTCAACGTTGTTGTAAAATCTGGATGTAATTAGTTAAGTCTAAAGAAAATTAAAGTGTCAAAGAAAACTTTGTCATATAAAAAATAAAACAGTGCTTGAAAATAGCTTGTTCTATTTTAAACCATTTCCTTTTGCCCTCACAGACACTTCTCATTTGTTTAGCAAAAAAGCACTTTTCATGTCCCTGAATGTTTACAAACTCCTCACTTGTGAAATCTGGTTAGAGTGTTTTATTAGTGCTCATCTAGATCTTTATAGCTTTATGAAAATTCAAATAGGTTTTTCTTACAAGGTCATGCCAAAGTATTAAAATCTAGTGTTGCTTTTATTTAGTGATACATTTCTGGGACATTTTGCCTTAATTAAAAGATTATAGGCAAGAAATGCAGTGAGGTGTAGGGGAAAGAACAGCAGAACCAAGCAATCTAAGTCTTTTTTTTAAAAAAATATTTTATTTATTTATTTTTAGAGAGGGAAGGGAGGGAGAAAGAGAGAGAGAGAGAAACATCAATGTGCGGTTGCTGGGAGCCGTGGCCTGCAACCCAGGCATGTGCCCTGACTGGGAATCGAACCTGCGACACTTTGGTTCGCAGCCCATGCTCAATCCACTGACCTACGCTAGCCAGGGCAATCTAAGTCTTAACTAAATCACTGAAGCCTTTGGCTTCCCTTCCATATCAAGCAAAATAGAAATAACACTTTAAAAAATGAGAAAATACTTTGAAAACTGAAAACACTATGCAGAGAATAAGAGATACATCCAAGTTTTGTGAGTCTTATATGTGCTGAGGGTCCCCTATAAAAAATACAGTACTATCAATGCAAAATTAGATTCAGAATTAAATATTAATTAGAATGAGAAAATAAGCCACAACAGATTAAAATGTTAAGATACTGACAAATACCACAAACAAGATAAATCCAGCAACACTGTGTAATATTTTATTAATTAATTGCCTGACATGCTGTTTTCCATGTTTGGCTGCATACTCTTTTAACACCTCTTGATAAATAATGGTTTTCTAATATAATTTTTCCACAGTAACACAACAATTCAGATGTCCTCTAACATGATTGATTGAATTTTTTTTAAGGAACTTACAATAGTTGCTTTTAGCTTCACAATTTTCTTTTGGTAGTTTCATATATATATTTTTAATTATTGTCATATTTCTAAAAATTTCTATTAAGTGTTTTCCCTATGTGTACTCTATGATCTCAGATCATTTCATGTTTTCCTGTCTAAAGACTTACTAACACATTCACTGATTTAATAATACTCATTAATCAATTTGTCCTAGAATTGTTATCTTCATCCATTTCATACTCATGTCAAATTAAAATATTTAAACATTTAAATAATTTTACAGTGTGTCCATATGATGCATCCTTCTTTATTAACTGGGTTACTAAATAATCCCAACATCTAATTCATTGTCTCTACTCAAAATTTATCCTTAAGATTGTTCTTACAGTGGAACCACTAGTAACACATAACTTAACTACAGCAGGAAGCACCTGCAAGCCGCATAAAACACATTCCACGGAGTGCAGACTGAACATGCTCTCAACTAAACTTCACTTTAGTTGGGTCCCAAAAGCGGCCATGGCCACTCCGATGTTACCTGACACTAAAAGTGTGACATCGAAGTCAAAAGACACAACAGTCTGTTCAAATATTTGAAAAATTTACCAAAACTTTTAACTATGTGAACATGGGCATAGGCCCCTCCCAGGATTTTGAGAAGTTTCCATGTAGATGAAGCTCAAAATTCATTAGTTTCACAGCAAATCTCTCTCTGAAGATTTAACTCATCTACTCACTAAAAAAAGCCCTGAAGCCTAGTATTGACTTGGATTCCTTATGCGTGAAAGTACTTTCAGGCACCTGTTTCTAGAACAGGAAGGTTTCTCCCATATTGAATATTTGCTCTGGTAAATAATTTTCCTCCGCAATCAGCTTACCTAGATTTTCCTCACACTTTGTAGCTGCCATCACATCAGCACTCGTGGCTGACCACTCAGTTTCACATTATGTAATGCATAATAACCAGCAGACCCAGCAGTGAATCCACCATTATAGTGAGGTCCAGCCTTTTCTTTCAACATTGAAAACAAACTTTCACTTTGGCTGTATCATCATGGTATTGAGAGGGATATGCTTCTGTGTCTGGTCTTCAGTCCAGGTCATTAGAAGTTTAGCCATACCTGATATAGGCCCTTCTCAAATTTTTTGTTAGTCTTGTTACCTTCAATGAAGCAGATCCTTTAACACCTTCCATCACTTTGTCCTTGTCCTTCAAGATTGTAGCTATGGCGGACTGGGATATGCCTGACTGACGAGCAATAACCATCACTGATTTTCCACTTTCATAGTCCTTAGTCACATTTAATTTCCTTTCCAGGTCAATTACTCAATGTGTTCTCTTACTGATATTAGTCATGGCTTTTGTACGCTTAGGGGCCATGATAGTCAAAACATGAGATTGAATCAAGCACAAGAGAAAATGATGCAATCTAGAGACAACAGTCAACATGAAATGTGTGAGGCTGCTGCCAGTGCAACATGACACACTGTTTTATGGCAAACTTTTTTTATGAGTAGAAAGAGCATAGTCTAAAATAATGGTTAAAGGTATAGTACAGAAAATACATAAACCAGTAACACAGTTGTTTATTATCATTATCAAATATTATGCACTGTATATAATTGTATGTACCATACCTTTATACGACTGGCTGCACAGAGGTGTCTTTACTCCAGCATGTGAGTAACATGCTGTGCTACTACATTAAGATGACTACAATGTCACTAGGTGACAGCAATTTTTAAGTTCCATTATAATCTTATGAAACCACCTTCGTATATGTGGGCCATCACTGACTGAATGTTTCTGTGCAACACATGACTGTTAGTAGAGTGTGAGCTCTGAAGCCAGGATTTCTATTTCCATCATACAAAAGCTGTGTGTCTTGGTCTTTTATCTGGCTCAGTTCCCTCTTTTGAAAATGGAGTTATTACTAGTCACCTACAATGTAGGGTCATAGGATTAAATGTATTAATGCATGCAAAACACTTAAAGAGTTTCAACACACAGAAAGCATTTAGTAAGTGTAGTAGCTGTTTTTTTTTTTACAAAACAAATTTTCCCTTCCTCTTTCCAAAAATGTATTAAGACAGCATAAACAAAATGCAATTCAAAGGGCTAAAATACAATTAATACCTTGGATAATCACAATAATGTGTAAAAAAAGGATAAGAAAAATAATAAAAAGCCAGAGATGAAATCAGTACATGAGATGAAAAACGTCGTAAAAAATAGCACCCCATACACTTGATAGAAGCAGGGAGCAAAATCTGGCTCTATGAGTCCTGTAAAGCAGCCCATCTGCTGAAGAACACCTTTGGGATAGTGCAGCAGCAGACTTTCCTCAATCTGTACTGCTATTTGGCAAAAGGTGCTGGCAAAAATTATTAGTACTTAAATCAAACATTTTTCCATCTTTCTTATTCTCTTCAGAATTCACATCATGTAGAAGCATTTAAAATAGTTCACTGTCCTAAGGGGCCTCTGCTCCTTAGTGATTGGCTAACATTTATCAAACAGATGCTAATAGTGACTGGGCAGGCTGGATTGCAATGAAAGGAATACTTCTTTCTACTTCATTTCTAGGGTGTCTTGTGATCTTGTAGAACCAACTGAATATGAATTCATGGGGTTAAAAGAAATGTAGAAAAATGAGCATCCAAACCTAACATCTCTTAACATTTCCCTTTGCAAAACAAGGATGAGAAACCTTTGCAGGTATTATGTGATCAACCAGAAAAATAAAGTTTTAAAATTTTATGAAGTCCTGCATATTTTCATTGTGCTAACCCAAAGAATTTTCAAAAGCTACAGCATATTTGCTCCTTGAATTTTAATTCTCTGATCTGAGAAAGAAATTGAGGCAATTCCTAAATTATCTTATTGCTTTTGCTGTTTAAACTTCTCTTAAAAGCAAGCCTATAAATTTTGGTGCCACTTCTCCGACAAAAATCATTGAGTACCACTTCAAACTTGATGTTTCCTATTAGTGCTTATGAAGAACATCTACCTTCCACTTGAGTTACATTTCAGTTAAACCTGTTAACTTAATCTAAGGTACTCTTTGGAGCCATCTAGATATGCTAAAAACAATTTAAGGGAAAATAATAAGCCATTATTATAGAAATTGATCAGCTAAAATAATTTCATCATGCATGGTTCTGAATTAGTTATTGATGTCACACACCTATAATAGAAACCAGTGTGCCAGTTCTAGATTTTTTTGGTCATATTTATGGACATACTGAGAAAATAATTTTTTAAAATCTCAGGGGTATTTTTCATATCCTGACACTAAGGAAAAGTTGGGTATAAGCACAAAACTTTTAGGAGGTTTCCTTGAAATTAATAACAACCATACACTGGTTTTCACCAGCACACCATAAGTAAAACACATCTTTAATATAACTTTCCTTTTTTGAAATTGGTTTTTAAATTTTTAGATCATGGTAAAATATATATATGACATAAAATTAGCCATTTTAAAGTGAACAACTCAGTGGCATTAATTACATTCACATTGTTGGGTAACTGTCACCGCTATTTCCAAAACTTTTTCATTGCTCAAAGTAGAAATTCTGTAACCGTTAAGTAATAATACTCTATTCCTCCTCTCCTCCCCAATTTCCAATGTCTTCTAACCTAATCTCTGTCACTATGAATTTGCCTGATCTATTTTCATATAAGTACAATCATACAGTATTTTTTATTGGCCTATTTTCTATAATATAATGTTTTCAACATTCATCTATTTCATATCATGTAAAAGAACTTCATCCCTTCTTATGGCTGAGTAATATTTCATTCTATGCATATACTGTATTTTGTTTATCCATTCATCTGTCAATAAACATTGGTGGTGTTTCCACCCTTTGGCTATTGTGAATAAGGCTGAAATAAACATTGGCATACAAATATCTGTCTGAGTCCCTACTTCCAATTATTCAGAGTCTGTGAGGTCTGTCTCCCAAAAGTCCAGCCATTGTTAATATAACAAGAACAATTTGCATGACATTGATGTAATCTAGCAGCCAAGGAGAGTGGACTGGAATGCATATGTGTGAACAATGACAACTTCAACTTCACTGTACTAGTCAAAGGAGTTGCCGACATCATTGAGTGAGCACGTGTACTGCATAGCCATCACATTCAAAATGACTGAGCGAGTAGAACAACAAATGTGTGTAAAATTTTGCATTAAGCTTAAACATTCCTCTGCAGAAACTGTTTGGATAATTCAGGAGACTTTCAGGAACAATGAAATGAATGCAGCACAGATAAAAGTATGGCATAAATGCTTTAAAGATGGTTAAGAATCTGTTGAAAGTGATCCGTGTTCCAGAAGGCCTGCAACAAGCAGAACACCTGAGAATGTTGAATGTGTACAGACTGCAATCAACAAAGATCAGCAACTGACAGTTGAAGAACTAAAAGCTGATCTGGGGATTCCCAAAACTTCTGTATCTGAGATTTTGATGCAGGATCTTGGCATGAAATATGTCATGGCAAAATTCATTCCATGGCTCCTGCTACCACAGCAGGAGCATTGTGCTGCAGTGCTAATGACTTGATTTAGATCGCTCACAATGAACTTGATTTCCTCAAGGTCATAACTTTGATGGGGACTGAGGTGTCATTGTCTTATGTACAATGTTTCTTTTATCTTGTATCTTCTTCAGTAAATATCTCTATTTTTCATAGCACAGGGCTGGATACTTTACGGACAGACCAATTTCCAGGTGGAATTGCTGGACCATGTGGTAATTCTATGTTTAACTTTTTGGAAAAACACCAAACATTTTTTCACAATGGCCATAACACTTTATATTTCAATTAGCATTGTACAAAGGTTTCAATCTCTCTACATCTTCGCCAGTACTTATTTTCTGTATTTTTTATTGTTGTTCAAATATAGTTTTCTGCCTTTTCCTCCCACCCCTCCCCACCACCCGAGCCCTCCCCACCTCCTTCCCCTGTTTTCATCCCCCCTTGTTATTGTCCATGTGTCCTTTATAACTGTTCCTGTAAACCCTTTACCCTTTCTCCCCATTATTTTCTGTATTTTTAAAAGTGGTATGATAGCCATTTTAGTCAATGTGAAATAGTATCTTATTGTGGCCTTGATTTACATTGCCCTGATAACTAATGATGTTGAGGATCTTTTCTTGGGTTTATTGACCATTTATATGACTTCTTTGGAGAAATGTATATTCAAGTCTTTTGTCCATTTTTAATTGAGTTGTTTGTACTTCTGTTGCTAAATTTTAGGAGTTCTTTATACATTCAAGGATGTTAAACCTTAACCATATATATGATTTGCAAATTTTTCTCCCGTTCTGTAGGTTGTCTTTTCACTTTCTTGATAATGTAACTTGGCCTTTTTAAAAATATCATTTAAATTTTTCTCTTTGAGATAAAAGATGATACAAAAGTATTTAAAATACTAACTGTAACAGTTAATGCTATTAAGAAATTAATTTCCTCCCAACGGGTTCATTATTCTCAATGTAGAATACATTAATTAATCCTGTTTCTTGTATGTATAAATGAAAGTTGGTTTTAATGAGAGCTATTTCTACAATAAAGAGTTTTTACAGAGTTAAAATAATGACAGAGGAAAAATGAACATTTGTTTCAGGTATAGAACACTTTTCTCACCTATGACTGAGGAATCATTTACTTTATTGGAAGTAGGTAGTATTGATTAGAAGAGGATCTATGATATTGGAGGGGGAAACTGTATAAGGTTTAGTGAAAAGAGAATATGTTAAGTTAGTAAATTCGAGGGAATTTTGTGGGGAAAGAGAAAAGATTTTAAAAATTAGGAGTATCCTCATTCTTGGGAGCATAAAAGTTAGATGAGCCAAGAACACAATTGGAATTTACCGAAATGCACAGAGCACATAACTAAGATCAAAATGTGCAAGCTCTGCTCCTGTTTTTTTGTTATGAAAATTTGTCCTTATATTAATTATATTAAAAATGAGAAGATCCACTTTTATAGGAATCAAGGAGAGAGACAGCTCCATTGTAGGAGAAAGGCTGGGGTGGGGTTTAAAGAGAGACAAGCACAGGTCCAATGAAAAGGATTTTGATTGTAGATAAAGGGATTACGTTGAGTCTGTATGCTAAAGAGCTTTACCTTTATTAGCAAATCCTCAATAAAATGTTCTTGCAAACAGGGAGAAAAGAGTTAACCATAAAATATTGTAAATTATATTAGGAAAACAAGGTCATAAAACTGAGCTGATGAAGAGCTGGTGAAAGCTTTTATATTATTATTTTAGAATCAAAGTCTCTTCTTGGTGAATTTTGAGAAGGTAGAAATGCAACCAGGCTTGATAGAGTCACTGATACCTAGAGATTCCAATCACCCCCAAATGCAATGTATCCCTTAAAAGTGCACAGTATCCTAATAGCACTCTCCCTTGAAAAATGAACTTAGCAGTATCTGGCAATTTGCCACAGCATTTAAAGTTGAAGAAGTGTTTTCTAAAGAATGAACCTTTAAAATGTTCCCTTCTATATCAAATAATGGAGTAATCCCTCTTAAATAATTTTCATTCATATATATGGGAATAAAAATATATATAGGTGAATATATATATTATTTCTGTCAAATTATACTCCAGCTAAAGGCAGGATAATAAACCATAAATATCTAACATTTTATTATTTGTGGATCTTGAGGGCAAAAGAGCATGTGTATTCAAGGCAAATACATGCATGGTAAAAATCTTTGCATGGTTAAAAAAATAAAGCTAACCCCCAAAGTGGAAAGAAGATGTTATTGAAATCAGGAGGGTCTGAACCCAGCTAAGCTAGTTAAAATCTCCTGTTATTAAAATGCATGTATGTAGCAAATATGTATGTCATCTTAAGCAGAAAATCCCAATATATGAGAAAACACTTGAATATTCTAGTCTTATTCTGCTAGAGAAAGAACAGTATTGCCACACAATTGTGTAGTAACCAATAAGATATAGGAAAAACCCAGCTCCTAAATTAAAATGCCATGGCTATATGTGTGTGTGTTTGCATGTATGTATGTGATTAAACACCACCATTCTCCCCACCACCACATCACTGCAGTAGGTGTGTAGCCTCAGTGCTCATTTTGTGTTTATTGAATAACACTGCTTACTTAATGTTGCTGTCTGAAATGATGGGGAATGACTACATCCATGTGAGCTGTTAGTGTCTCCTACTCCCTAAAAAGCAGTGAGACTAGTTTTGAGGAAAGGAGATGATTTTTGGAAGGTAATCTCTAGGTCAAATCTATTCATTTTGACCTGAAGGAGTGAAGTGAAGAAAGGACACTTAAGCTAATGGCACTTTGAGACAAAGATTAATCAAGAGCATTCTGGAGTAGGTCAAAGGATGAAGAGCAGTAAGAAGCTAGATTCATAAAACAGGTAATCAGATTACACTTTACATGCTCTGTCTTTTTCCCTGTGTTTCCCCATGTATTTGGTAAACCTATTTTTAAATGTTACTTTCTGGTCTACACAAGAATGTAAGCTTAGCCCTGGCTGGCGTAGCTCAGTGGATTGAGCTCAAGCTGCGAACCAAAGTGTCACAGGTTTGATTCCCAGTCAGGGTACATGCCTGGGTTGCAGGCCATGACCCCCAGCAACCGCACATTGATATTTCTCTCTATCTTCCTCCCTTCCCTCTCTAAAAATAAATAAATAAAATCTAAAAAAAAAAAAGGAATGTAAGCTCCATGTGGCTGTATTCCCCTATGCTTAGAACAGTGCCAGGAGCTCACTGGGCAATTAACAGATATTGGATGAAGAATGAGTGGGTTCATCATGTCATGGGGAAATTAGGGAAAGTTTCTATAGTCACACTTTAGTCCATGTATTAGGGAAATAATACTCATGAGAGCAGAAGGTTAGGGCAGCACTACTGGTGAGAAATCTTCAAGGAGAAATCCATCTGGGTGGAAGACCTCATAGCTGTAAAGACATGGCCATTCCTCCCTCTATGGGGATTGTTCTTCCATTGTCAGTCTGGAAGAACCCGACTTTGATTTGTTAAGGCAGCTTTGTGTTTGGAGCCTGGTAAGTGGGTGAGCCCTTGGAGCTGCATTATATAAATGTAATCAATGTACAGGTCATAAAAATAACTAAGGAGGAGAGCAGGGAAGCAGTTTAACTTTAGTGCTTGTTGGATTCACGAGGTCTGAGATTTTTCTCCATCTAGATTCTAGCCTAGGGGGAAGTAAAGGGGCAACATCTTAGGCACTTTCGATATGCCTTCTCATTTAACCCCACAGCCACTCTGTAAAGATAAATGAGGTGGCATTTTACTAAAAAGAATACTGATGTGAAGAGAGATTAAACAGCTGCTTTTGGTGGTAGAGCTACAGAATGATTGAGCCTGGACTCAGACTTGGATCTGTACAATTTCAGGGTCTACTTTTGTTACTCCAGGACTCAATGTCTTCAGTCTTTCTAAGTTTCAAATTGTATTCTATTACCATTTTCACATTTCATTGCACTGATAATAGCAAAATAATTTTTTCAGCATAGGAATGTGCTGTCAATTATTATTTTGTATTTACATGAGGGATGTGGACATGAACTTCTGCATCAAAGAAAATCACCACCTGAGATGAAAGATTAAAGGACAAAACCAAAAATAGACTGCCCAGAGAAGTAAAGAGGTTGTGTGCAGTGTTGAGTTTAATTAGGAATGATAAATTCATTAACAAACTGTTCTCTATGTGGTTTCTAAAGTGTTTTAGCATAAATTTATCCTTAGAAAAAAATCCACAAGATTTTTCCATGTACCTTTAAATGCCTTTCTTAGCCTGTGGGAAATATATTATGTGTTCCCCAAAGACTCATTTTAGGAGGAGCAATATGTCTTGGGGCCATGCACTTCTTCATATGACTGCATTCTTGGATGATGCTAATTAGTACAAGGAAATTCTACCATGTGGATCATTAACACAGGGAGGACTGTATTTAATCTTTCTGTGGGTCCCTTTTCACAGCTTATTTGTTTTCATCAAATCTGTTTCTTCCCTATGCAGGGCTCCTTTCCTCCATTTTCTTTTTTTTTATTGTCCTCTATTTTCCTGTGCTTTAAAAATGACAAATTATCTAGGGCACTGAATTTTAAGGACATTGAAGTTTAAAGCAATAATAATGGGATGTCATAAGTAAGTGTTAACTCAAGAATAAAAATGAAGTTCTAAGAAAGCTGAGTTGAAAAAGCCTCTCATGATCAATATAAATTTCATTTGACTATGCATTACACTCTGTCTCTAGTTGTCCAATACCCATGGAAATAAATCTCAGGGTAGGGCTTCACGCACATATTTATTAAGGACCAACTGTGTACCAGATGCTGTGCTAGAAAGTACTTTATATATGTTAACTTACCCTTACAACAACACTGTGAAGTAATTGCTTTTATCCTCATTTTATAATTGAGGAAATTGAGACTTGGAGAAATTAATTATTCTGCCCCAAATCACACTATTAGAATTTTTTAGAGGTATGATGTGAACCCTGGTGAATCAGGCTCTAAACTTTTGCTTTTAACTTCCATAGGGAAGGACATTATATTAATTAATTGCATCTCTAAATTTCATCATTGATTTATTGAGCAGTACCTTCTAAAAATAGCATACTAGTTTCCATATGTACAACAGAAATGTACAACTAGAAGGCACTTTATAATATCCAATTCTTTCCCTTTCTTTTTTGTCCTTTTTTTCAGTTGTACTGTTATTTTTTAGTTTAATAATTTTGAAATGTACACAGAAGTGTGTATAAGATGAATATGTATAGTTTCAAGAATCATAACACAATGAATGACCATATGTCCAGATTAAGAAAAAGAACTTTACCAGCACCTCAGGAGTCCTGCTATGAACCCCTCTTTAATCATAATCTTCTCTTTTCCCTATAGAATTTGCCACTGTCTTCTCTGTTAAGTTTTCCTTTTTGTTTTTCATGTTAGCACTCATGTATGTATCCTTAGACATATTTTATTGAGCTTTGAACACATTAATCACAAGAATAAAACTGATTCTGTAGGAAAAGTCAATATTACCATAATTAGAGTAAGGTTTCCAGGAGAAGATAAACTAAACAGAGTTTCAGGGGCATAGTCAGAAATAAACTTCTTCAAAAGTTAACAGGGATCCCTGTGGAAATTAGTAGACAAGATGATAGATGAATGTGGAAAACAGAGAGTTCATCACAGTTGGATATCTGGCAGATCTGAAGTATATTTAGGGGTAGGACAAGTGGAAAAAATTAGCTCTGTATTTTCTACTTCAAATCATTATGGTCTACACCCAGCTCTCAGGAATACTTGTATATCTAAGAAAAATACTTCCATGGAGCAACTCAAGTGATCACACCTGACTTTTGTGTCAGTATGACACGGACAGTAGAAATTTCATCAACATGTGGTCTGGGCAAATTAAGTGCAGAACACTCACTTGGAGATTCCATTTTAGGATTAAAAGTAGGTATAGAGCTCTCAGAGCAGGTATTTTAGTTCCTATCTACCAAAAGGGAGACAGTGTTTAGAAATTAAAACCTGCAAAGTTATAAAGGCTTGGTAAACACCTTGGGTTTTCTATTGATACACAGAATGGCCACATCTTAGGAATGTAAATTAAGCTCCAGAATGAAAATATTTACCCTAAGACTAAGAGCAGAACCTAAATAGACCCTCATGAAGAAAGCATAAAACCAAATCTCTATGCATGCTAGTCAATGGTTACTAGAACAAACCCCAATGCTCTTGAGAGGAAGAGATCAAAATTTAGTGTCTTTATAACATATGACCTGTAATGTACAGTATAAAATTAAAAAATATTTAAACATGTAAATAAATGGGAAAATGTGACATATAGATGAAAAAAATAAATCAGTAAAAAGAGACTCACAGAAAACCCCAAAGTTGTAATTGGCAGATAAGGCCTTTAAAATAACAATGATCAATATGTTAAACATATAAACAAAAAATACTACAGTGGGAGAAGAATGGGGGAAATTCAGAAGAGATTGGGAAACTGTTTAAAAGAATGAAATGAAGATACTAGAACAGAAAAACACGGTACATAAAATCAAAATTTGTTGATAATATTAATTGTATATTGGACACAACACAAGAAAAGATCAGTGACCTTGAACACGGGTCAACACAAATCATCCACAGTGAAGCACAAAGAAAAAGAAAAAATAAGTCTCGGTGATATGTGAAACATTCTCAAGCTATCTAAAATATGATACAAGGGTCCAAGAAGCAAGTATAGTGAAAATACAGCAGAAAAGTATATGAAAAAATACTGACTAAAATTATTCCAACATTTAACCAAAAACAGGAAACACAAGAAGTTTAGCAAATCTAATGCAAGATATTCATCCACTTGAAGGAGACTCCTGTATCTTTTGCTAAACCTTTTATAAAAGATGTGGACCATTGTCTTATTCCATGTATCTATCATATAGAAATATGACAAATTAGTTTTAAAAATTTACTGTCAAGAAAAATGAATGGATATTTGTATTTGTCAGATTAAGATTATTTTCAATCCAAATATTTTTTTGGTCAGGAAACTCAGAGCTGGATATAATGGATACTTATAGTAACTAAGTTCTTGATATACATACGCTTTTTCTAAAAGCTTTTCTCCTGTTTGTTTTTGTTTTTTAGTCCCTCCCCGCCCCCCATATTTCATGTGCATTTTATATTAGGCAGACTCCATAGGAGGTGGCTTTTAGAATTAACTAGACCTGAATAGGAATTTAATCCTTACCAGTCTTCACTGTGTGACTTGACCCCTCTGTTCCTGAATGCCCTAATCTTTAAACTGAGGGTAATAAAAATACTTCTACTACCCATCTTACATTTTTGTTGTAAGACTAAATTATAAAATGCATGTCCATCCAGGTACAGAGTAGAATCTCAGTTAATGCAAATTACAGTTATTTAGCCATCTCAAATAATGCTTGGGAGTGCTGTAATATAAAACATAAATTACCTGCAAAGGAGTTCCCATAAGACTATCAGCTGATTTCTCAAAAGAAACCTTGCAGACAAGAAGGGGATGGAAAGACGTATTTGAACTCATGAAAGGCAAGGACCTACACCCAAGATTGCTCTATCCATCATCACTCATTTAGAATGGAAGGGCAGGAAAAGTGCTTCCCAGATAAGGTCAAGTTAAAGAAGTTCATCATTACCAAGCTCTTATTATATGAAATGTTAAAGGGATTTATCTAAGAAAAGAAGATTAAAACTATGAATAGCAAAATGACAACAAATTCACAACTATCAACAACTGAACCTAAAAAAAAAAAACTAAGCATACAACTAGAAGAGGAAGAGAATCACAAAAATGAGATCACATGGAGAGTTATCAGTGGGGAGGAGGCAGGGGGAAAATGAAAGCAAAAGTAAAGGGTATAAGAAGCATAATTGGTAGGCACAAAATAAACAGGGGTAGGTTAAGAATAGTGTAGAAAATGGAGAAGACAAAGAACTTATATGTATGACCCATGGACATGACCTAAGCGGGGAACTGCTAGAGAGAATGGGGGTACCAGGTGAAGGGGGGAAGGGGGAAATGAGACAATTGTAATATCATAATCAATAAAATATACTTTATCTTAAAAAACCATAAATAACAATAAAGTCCATTCTAGCACAAAGCAAATATTTATCTAGAGATAGAGTAATATGGGAAATTATGAAATCAATAAGAGGTTCTCAATCCTTGTCTCTGGAATAAATACTGGGCCCACATACATGATGTCCTGAAATGATGCACTACATTTCTGGGCAGTAAAAACTGTGCATACAGTAGGTACTTTTTTCATGTGATAATTGATAGAATGTTAACATAAGCAAAACCTAGAAGTCTTTGGTTAAAACTCTTCATTTTACTACTAGGGAAATATACCAATATTGTGTATTTTTAATTCACTGGATCTTTAAACTTCATAATTTTTGTTATATCCTAGAGTTCCACAGTACTCTCTGTGGACCATAATTCCCAGTCTCCAACTCATTGGTTTTGGAAAATGACAGCGTCAGAAGGAAGTTGAGTATCTGTAAAATGGGAATAAAAGTAACTTTCCAGCTTTCCTCATAAGGATAATTAAACTGAAATATTTTAAGAAAAAATATGCAAGTGGGAAACTGTGATGCTTCTTATTTTTCTCAGTAGCATTTCTTTTAATCAGCAAACAAAATCCTGGTATTGATCTTCCCAAACAATGAGAAAGGTTCTATTCCACAAAATATAAACTATTTACCCATATTTTTCAGACTATAAGATGCATTTTTCCCCAAATTTTGGAGGAAAACGGGGGTGTGTCATATAGTCTGAATGTAGCTTTACATTTACATTGATGAAATGTTATGTTATTTGTTATTAAGTATTTTACCACATATTTTGCCTCAAATTTTTTTTTTCCTATTTTCTTCCCCTAAAACCTAGGTGTGTCTTATATAGGTCCAAAAATATAGTACCTGATTTTATTTTTATTCTTTATTTTTTAAATATGTTTTATTGATTATGCTATTACAGTTGTCCCATTTTTCCCTCTTCACTCCCCTCCAACCTGCACATCCCCTCCCACCCACATTCCCCCACTTTAGTTCATGTCTATATGTCATACACATAAGTTCTTTGGCTTCTACATTTCTCATACTATTCTTACCCTCCCCCTGTCTATTTTCTACCTACCATCTATGCTACTTATTCTCCATACCTTTTCCCCCTCTCTCCCTCTCTCACTCCCCTATTCATAACCCTCTATGGGATCTCCATTTCTGTGGTTCTGTTCGTGTTCTAGTTGCTTGCTTAGTTTGTTTTTGTTTTTGTTTTAGGTGTGGTTGTTAATAATTGTGAATTTGCTGTCATTTTACTGTACATGTTTTTTTATCTTCTTTTTCTTAGATAAGTCCCTTTAACATTTCATATAATAATAAGGGCTTGGTGATGATGAACTCCTTTAACTTGACCTTATCTGAGAAGCAGTTTATCTGCCCTTCCATCCTAAATGAAAGCTTTGCTGGATAGAGCAATCTTGGATGTAGGTCCTTGCCTTTCATGACTTGAAATACTTCTTTCCAGCCCCTTCTTGCCTATAAGGTCTCCTTTGAGAAATCAGCTGACAGTCTGATGGGAACTCCTTTGTAGGTAAGTCTCTTTTTTTGTCTTGCTGCTTTTAAGATTCTCTTCTTATTTTTCATCTTGGGTAACGTAATTATGATGTATCTTGGTGTGTTCCTCCTTGGGTCCAACTTCTTTGGGACTCCCCGGACTTCCTAGACTTTCTGGAAGTCTATTTCCTTTGCCAGATTGGGGAAGTTCTCCTTTATTATTTGTTCAAATAACTTTTCCACTTGTTGCTCTTCCTCTTCCCCTTCTGGTACCCCTATAATTCAGATGTTGGGAAGTTTAAAGATGTCCTGGAGGTTACTAAGCCTTTCCTCATTTTTTAAAATTCTTGTTTCTTCATTCCTTTCTGTTTGGTTGTTTCTTTCTTCCTTTTGGTCCACACCGCTGATAGAGTCCCTGTTTCCTTCCCATCACTATTGGTTCCCTATGCATTTTCCTTTATTTCAGTTAGCATAGCCTTCATTTTTCATCTAATATGTGACCAAATTCAACCAATTCTGTGAGCATCCTGATTAACAGTGTTTTGAACTGTGCCTTTGATAGTTTGGCAACCTCTTCATCACTTAGTTGTATTTTTTTCTGGAGCTTTGATCTGTTCTTTTGTTTAGGCCATTTTTTTTTATCTTGATGTGCCTGTTATGTAGTGAGGTGCAGAGCCTTAGGTGTTCACCAAGGCGAGGTAACCCACGTTGCTGAGTTGTGACATTGTTTGTGGAGGAGGGGTCCAAGAGGGAACAATGGAACTTGTTCTGCTCTCTGCCAGATTTCAGTCACTTCCCCCGCTTCCTATAAGCAAACTGGGCCCTTTTGGTGCTGATTCCTGGGTGGGAGGGCTTGTGTACATTCTAGGACCCTGTGGGTCTCTCCATTGAGATCTCCCATGGGGCTGGGAGTCTTTCCCAGCACCTCAACTCCCACAGGTGTTTTCAATCAGGGGTTTGAGGCTGTATTTCCCTGCACTGGAGCCCTGGGTTGTGCTCTCTGTCCTGCTCTCCATTTTTGCCTGGTTTATCTGTGTGTGAATGTGGGGACACCCATTCTACCAGCTACCTTGCAGGCTGTGCCCCGCTCCACAGTCCGCTGCCTTACTGGATCCGCCAGCTGATGCTTTGCCGTGTGTCCTCTCCATCCAGCTTCCAGACTCCTCCCCTCCTGCTGGTCTGGAGGGATGTGTCTTCTTTAACTCTTTGGTTGTCAGACTTCCATACAGTTCAATTTTCTGTCAGTATTGGTTGTTTTTTGTTTTTAAATTGTTGTTGTCCTTCTTTTGGTTGTGTGAGGAGGCACAGTATGTTTACCTACGCCTCCATCTTGGCCAGAAGTCCTATTTTTTTAATTTAAATTATTTTATTGTTGTTCAATTACAGTTGTCTGTATTTTCTCACCACCCCTCCCTGACTCCAAACCTACCTCCCTCCCTTGCTTCCACCCTCCCTGGTGGTTTTGTCCATGTGTCCTTTATAGTAGTTCCTGAAAACCCTTCTCCCCACTGTCCCTTCCCCCCTCCCTTCTAGCTATTGTTAAATTGTTCTTAATTTCAATTACTTGGTTTTATTTTTAAAGTAAGAACAATAGAGGAAAAAAACTACCATGGAATATCTTTCACCAAAGCTTTTTCTTTGTATAATAAGAATTTGAAACAACTACTATTTAAAGTTTGAGTGTAAGGAACGGTGTGTATAATGGACACAGCATTTAACTTTTTACTAAAAGAGAGGTATATTTTCTGATACCCAGAAAAACCAATAAATAATAATAGCTCTGTTATGATAAAAAGAAACCAAGCACATAACAATGATCTATTGTACTAAGAGCTTTTAGTTCTATTTCCACATATAAGTGAATTGGTCCTTACTCTTTCCTCCTACCTTTCCAATAGCCTCTTACACCTCCATTAAACAACACTGTGTGATACTAGCAGATAAGAGATGAATTAGCTTACATTCAGATACAAGCATTATCTGGGCAAGTGTTTTCCAACACAAACCCAAATAATTTTTTTTCTAAATATTAATTGGTATAATTTATTTGATTGTAGAAATGTCCTTAATAATTTATATTATCCAGAGCAAAGACATTTTCTAAATAAGAAATTATGCTGAGAGCTTCCACCTATGTGCCAAAAGACTCCAAAATTGATAGTTCCACACTAGATAACATGTCTAAATGCTAAACGAGTGCTGTTTCAAATTCAACATATACAATATTAAATTCATCATCTCTTCCTCCTATCCAAACCTATTTTCTCTATATTTCTTATCTTGGGATTTTTCCAATGTTACTGTTTTATTAATCTCTTATTGAAAATGTTGTCTTTTCCAGCTCTATTGAGATATAATTGACAAATAGGAATTACATATATTTAAACTATACAACTTGGTGTTTTGATATATTATACATTATGAAATGATCACCGAAATTACAATAATTAACATAGCCATCACCTCACATAATTACCTTTTCCCTCCCTCCCTTCCTTCCTTCCTTCCTTCCTTAGCAAATTTCAAGTATACAATACAGTATTGTTAACTATAGCCACCTTGTCATACATTATATCTCCAGAAGTCATTCTTCTTGCATAACTGAAACTTTGTACCCCTTCACCAACATTCCTCATTTCCCCTCCATTCTACCACTAGTAACCACCATTCTACTTGCTTCTTCTATGAGTCTAACTATTTTAAAGCCCATATATAAGTGAGATCATGCAGTGTTTGTTTTTCTGTGCCTGGCTTATTTCACTGAGCATGACATCCTCCAGGTTTACCCATGTTGTCTCAAGTGGCAGTATTTTCTTCTTTTTTAAGACTGAATAATATTCCATTGTTTATCTACAGACTATATTTTCTTTATCCATTCATCTGCCAATGGGCATTTAGGTTGTTTTCATATCTTGGTTATTGTGAACAATGCAAACACCTCTTAATGGGTCTTTCTTTCTCCTCATCCTAATGGTCCTTACTATTCTAAAGCTGACCTTTCTAAAACATTAATTGGGTCATATATAACTGCATCATGTTGAAACTCCAAATAATTCCACAACACCTCTAATAAGAAATCTACTCCCCTTAGTATAATTTATGAGATGCAGTATCTGGCTTTCTTCTTATCAACTTTCCCATCTTCAACATCGTGTACATACTTTGTGTTACAGCCAGGGTGAACTATTAAAGTTCCTCAGACAGCATACTGTTCCATGGTCTCCCATCTTTGTACACAGTTTCCCCATTTCCTAGAATGCCTTCCCATCTCCCACTGCAACATCTACCTACCAAACTTTTATTTACTCTTCAAAACCTAAGCCAAACCTTTATCCATTATGAAGCCTTCCCTGACACACTAGAAAACTTGCTCCCCTTGCCAACTTAATACCTTCAACAGAATATCCTTCTATTATCATTCTTAGCACATTGTATTGTAATATCTCTTCACATGACTGTTTTATTTCTCTAGACCTGGAGGTCCATATGACAAGAAATGTGTATTGTTTATATTGGTTTCTCAGTGCTTAGCCCAGTGAATTGCATAAAGTAAGTCCATAAGAAGTATTGGTTGAACACATGAATAAATAAGATTTTTTTAATGCCACTAACATAGGAATAGTACAGGAACATGTATAAAGGACATATGGACAAAACCAAAGAAGGGTTGGATTAAGGGTGGAAAGCAGGGATGGCTGAGGTGGGGGAGAGTGGAGGGGGGCAGTAAAATGGCAACAACTATACTTGAACAACAATTAAATTTAAAAAATTTTTTAAAAGAATAGCACTTTCATATAAAGTGTAATCCTCTGCAGAGTGCTAGGATGTCAGTAACTCATGCTCACTGTTCTGGGACATTACAGAGAACAAGTGACTGCTAACACATCAATGCCAAAGAAGTTCTCTTATACCAGGTCTAAAGATCCAATGGATGGGTACTATAATTGTGGCTGAAACTACTCATTGACTAATTTAATATGCTAAAGTATATGCTATTTACTCCACTTTAAGTGTATATTATGAAAACATATTTTTCTTTTCCAAATGTGTCCATTTGGAACACATTTTTCCAAATGGAAAGATATTTTTCTTTTCAAAAGAGAGATATTTTTCTTTTCAAAATATTGCATTAAGAAACTACTAGCAACCTGAGGTAAGTCTCCCTCTTATTCCCTGAACATAAAATATACTATATTGACATGGCTTGTTCACTTTTCAGTTTCTCCCACTGCTTGTGATCTTTTGAGGAGAAGAACTGTGCTGTTCATCTTCATATCCCAAGCATTGATCACAGTGCCTGGTATTTAATAGGCTCTAGTGAAATATTTTTAGGGGGAAAAAAGAGGGAAGAAAAAGGAAGAAGTGAAGGGAATGAGGGAGAGAGACAAGGAGAAGAAGAAGAAAGAAAGCAGTCATGCCTATTTGCTAAAGAAATATATGGGTTGTGAACACATAATACAATATACAGATGATGTAATTTCATTGTCTACATATGAGTTTCTTTGACTTTATTTACATATTTATGAATAGGTTGTGAATTCCTAAAATACCCATGGAAAGTAAGTAACTAACAATTGCATCTGTATTGTTTTATCTAAATTTGACAAACTTTCAATTTTGGTAAATCAAGGAGGATTGTTTTAGTATTTGGGTTGTATCTACACTACAGTTATATTAAGTGAAAGATAACCATTATAATGAAATTCCCTCAGAACCCATATCAGCTATATAAATTGTTTCATTATATCAGTCCAGGCTCATTTCTAGCAATTGCCAACCTCCAACCTTGTACTCAATACACTAACCTACTTGTATATCCTAGAATATACCATGTATTTTTATTCCTTCTTGTCTTAGGACATATTCTTCCTTATATTTGTAATACCTATCTTTTGTCTACCAGGGAAATTCTTATCTATCTTTCAAACTATTATTTTAATTTATTATTATTAATAATAAATAGTCCCCTAGAGCAAGGGCATAAAGGAAAGAATAAACAAATAAGACTTCATCAAGACAAAAAGCTTCTGCATGGCTAAAGAAAACATGAACAAAATGAAAAGGGAGCCAACTGTATGGGGAAATATATTTGCCAATGATATCTCAGACAAGGGTTTAATCTCTAAAATATATAAATAACTCATATGACTCCACTATAGGAACACAAACAAACCACTTAAACAATGGGCAAAGGAGGACCTACAGAGGGCCCAGAGACATATGAAAGGATGCTCAGCATCATTAGCCATCAGAGAGATGCAAATTAAAACCACAATTAGATTCCACTTCACACCAGTCAGAATGGCCATCATAAACAAATCAACAAACAATAAGTGTTGGCAAGGTTGTTGTGGAGAAAAGGGAACCCTAGTACATTGTTGGTGGGAATGCAGACTGGTGCAGCCACTGTGGAAAACAGTATGAATTTTCCTCAAAAAACTAAAAATGGAACAGCCTTTTGACCCAGCAATTCCACTGCTGGAATTATACCTTAAGAATCCTGAAATACTTATTCAAAAGAACCTATGCACTCCAATGTTCACAGAAGCACAATTTACAATAGCCAAATGCTGGAAGCAACCTAGGTGCCCATCGGTAAATGAATGGATCAAAAAACTCTGGTACATTTACACAATGGAATACTACACAACAGAAAGGAAGAAGGAGCTCCTACCCTTTGCAACAGCATGGATGGAACTGGAGAGCATTATGCTAAGTGAAGTAAGCCAGGCAGTGAAAGACAAATACCATATGATCTCACCTATAAGTGGAAGCTAATCAACAAAACAAACAAGCAAAATATAACTAGAGACCCTGAAATAAAGAACAAACTCACAGTAACCAGAGGGGAGGAGAGGGGAGATAATGAGGGAAAGATGGGAAAGGGTCATCAAGGAACATGCATAAAAGGGCTCATGGACAAAACCAAGGTGGGTAAGGACTGAGGGTGGTAGATGGGCGGTGGTGGGGTGGGAGGGGAAGGTGATGGTGGGAAAATGGAGACAACTGTACTTGAACAACAATAAAAAACAAAAATAAATAAATAAATAACAGTTACATTATTACTTTAATTTAACTATTATTCTCTCAATGAAATCTCCCAAACACTCTCTTACTGTCCAAGGCAAAAACTCAACATTACTCTCTGAACCTACCAATGTCTCTGTTATTATACTCATGCCTATTGAATTATTAGTTTGTTTCCTCAACCAAAATATGAACTCCCTGAGGGAAGTGGAACAGATCCCATAGATCATTGCTACCCGGAGACTAGAATGTACCGGACAACATAGTAAACCCTCAGTTTGATGTATGAATGAGTACATAAAAATAAGAAGTAATTCTATGCATATTTGATTCACTCAAAAACATCTAAATTGAGTAAAATATCTCTTATTTTAATTGATGTCCTAATTCTATTTCATAGAAAAGTTTTAAACATAAAATGGCATCTATGATTGACTTTTTAAAATAAAGTGTTAAATTTCAATGGCAGAGTTGAAACTAAAATCCATTAATTAAGATTCTAATTGAGAGTGGTATTTTTTTTGGCTGGAAAATTTAAACAGTGCATGTTTAAGAAGCAGTATGAATAGTGTGACAGATAATGTAAAAAAGATAAAGTACAGTTTCCAAAAATAATTAACATACAAGACACATTGGCATAAGAAATTCTTTCAGCCTATGGAAAGATTCAAAATAGCATCTCTCACTGAAAAGATAAAATAATAAAGAATCTGTACCTTAAGACATTGCTAGTAGAAAAATGGTACACTTGCAGATATTACTTAAAGGCCACAAAAACAGAAGATTCTCAGAGTCAAAAGACATTAAAATAGAAAATGTAAAAATGTCTGTTTTACAAGTTACATAGATGATTGGATTAAGAGATAAATGTTCTGACCCATCCACAATCCATAGGCAGCCTGCTTAAAGATGTATAACCCAGGTTTCTAGTTTTCTATTCCAAGGAAAGAATTGAAGTGTTAGATTTAACATGTTTTCTGTCTGCAAATGCTTACAACTAGGAAGAATGAAACATTTTAAATTAAAATAGTTCTTTTCATATAATATTTTATAAAGATACAAATATCTTGGAGTTAAGGAAATGCTTATACTTAATCACAATAAGATATGCAAGTAACATGTATTTGACTTAGTATAGCATGAAATAAAAGAGCAGGGTATCATCATCCAATGCCACGTTTCTAGAATTCAACATTTTTTCCAGTTAGTCATTGGGGACATTCAACCAACTGGAATTAAAATAGAAACAATTTCATACTTAAGAGAAAGAGAAAAAGGATAGAAAGAAAGTTTCAATTTAAATTTTTTCCAAGTTCACATATATCTCTGTCTAGTGGCATAATCAGAAACATTATTTCCTTTATTCATTAATTTAGGTAATTCATATTTAGCTTAACCATGAGCTGGACATTGTCCTATGTTTTCAGTCTACTATGCTGAAAGATTTTATACATTATTTTATGTAATCTGCATTACAATCCTGTAATTGATTTTTGTGTCCTATCCACATAATTTTTAATCTATACTGTCAATACAAAATTTTTTTAAGATAGTAAATGATCAGGTGGAATAAATGTGTCACTAGCAGACCAAAAACACAGATGAAAACCATGAAGAAAAAATAAAAGACTTGGAGGACAAATCTAGGAGACTTCAGAGTATAAAAAATCAGAGTTCCAATGGAAATAACAAGAAAATGAGAAGTGATGATTAAAGATCAAATGACCTGAACAGACAGTTCTCCTGGGAGGGCATACAGAGGGCCGAGACACATGAGAAACTGCTCAACATCACTAGCCATCAGAGAGATGCAAAGTCAAACCACAATGAGACACTATTTCACACTGATCAGAATGGCCATCATTAACAAATCAACAAACAGCAAGTGCTGGTGAGGTTGTGGAGAAAAGGGAACCCTAGCACATTGCTTGTGGGAATGCAGATTGGTGTAGCCACCATGGAAAACAGTATGGAATTTCCTCAAAAAACTAAAGATGGAACTGTCCTTTAATCCAGTGGTCCCACTGCTGGGATTATACCCTAAGAATCCTGAAACACCAATTCAAAAGAACCTATGCACACCCCAATGTTCATAGGACCGTTATTTACAATAGCCACATACTAGAAACAGCTTAATTACCCATGAGCAAATGAATGGATCAAAAAACTGTGGTACAGCCCTGGCTGTTGGGAACCGCCCTGACTGGTATCAGAGGCTGAAACCCCCGCCTAGCTAAGGCTAAGGGAACGCCCTTGGAACCGTAAACCGGCAAGGAGACAAAAGCTTATCTCCCTGGCAGGAATGCTGCTTCTGCTGCTTTATTCATGACTGAACCCCCAAAAGCTTGGTCGGTTAGCCAAAGACGGGTAAGATTCCCCATGGGGGGAACGACCCAAGCCAGGCACGATCACTTTTGGGAGGCCCCCCCCCCAAAAGAAGGACTTGGGGGGCTGCAGCAAAAGGGGGTGATGGACCCTCACTCCTCGGCTTTGACAAAGTCTGAGTTCTCAGCGTCCGGAAGAAAATCTCCTTATCTCTCGGTGGCCTTAGTTCCCGCGCTCCACCTAAGCCTGAAACAATGACAGGGTAGTACAGCTCAGTACTGGGAAGTGCGGATTTCCCGGGGTGATCAGGCCTAAGAAAGAACATGTAAATTACTGTGAAACCTTCTTTGTTTAGAATGCTCTCAGTTGAATGAGAAGGGTCTTAGGAGGAAGTTAGTTTGTTCCTCAGTCTTACAGCTCTTTGACCCCCAACTCAATAGACGGGCAGAGTTCTTTGTTTTCTATAGTTCCTTACTTCCCCTAATGAGTATTGTACTTTACCTGAGTTATTATGTAGCATGAGCCCAATAAAAGCAGGTATGGACTGTAAATTGGCGCGATCCTCACTAGAAGGGGTGGCCATTTCGTCCCTACTTCTCCACAGAAACTAGTTTGTCTCTGTGCATGTTTTTTCTCGCGTGTTTATTGTCGAGCCATCCACAGCGTTCCGTGGTCACTGCCGGCCGGTGACCCACGCGCAACACCTGGCTAGTGTGGCTCAGTGGATTGAGCACCAGCCTGCAAACTAAAGGGTTGCTAGTTTCATTCTCAGTCAGGGCACATGCCTGGGTTGCAGGCCAGATCCCCAGTTGGGGATTCATGAGAGGCAACCACACATTAATGTTTCTCTCCCTCTCTTTCTCCCTCCCTTCCCCTCTCTCCAAAAAATAAATAAATAAAGTCTTTAAAAAAACCTGTGGTTCATTTACACAATAAAATACTACACAGCAGGAAGAAAGAAGGAGCTTCTACCACTGAAGGAGCTCCATTCATGAGAGCATGGATGCAACTGGAGAACATTATGCTAAGTGAAATAAGCTAGGTGGTGAAAGACAAATGCCATATGATCTCACCTGTAAGTAGAACCTAATCAACAAAGCAAAAAAACAAGCAAAATAGAACCAGAGACAACAAAGTGACAGTTATCAGAGGAGTGGGGAGAGGGGAATAATGAGGGAAATAAGAGGAAGGGGCAAGTAAAAGAACATGAATAAAGAACTCATGGGCATGGACAATGGGGTGGGGATTGACTGTGGGAGCGAGGGATGGGGGCAATGGGGAAAAAGGTGGGACAATTGTAACTGAACAACAATAAAAAAACTAATAGAAGCAATTTCCCTGAGCTAAAGAAAGCCTTAATCTAAAATACAGAGAGGACAATAGGCATTTTGAGCAACAACATATAGTAATAGAACAATACTAAAATGATCTGTCATTAGTGTGAGGTTTTAAAAAAGTTACATTCTCACTCTTTATTAAAAATAATCTTATTATAAAGGAACATATTAAATAAATTTATTTTAATTTTTTTAATATCCTAGTAGCTTTCTTGTGGCAGTCACTTGTCATTTCAAAACAAGTCAACAAATTTAGAACATTTTTCTCTTTGTAAAATAAAAGTTTTAACAACTTAAAAAACTTTGTCATATCTATAAAACTCCTGTGGTACAAGATATTTTCAGTCATTTCCTGTTTCATAACTATTATTGAAATGCTACAGTTTAAGAAGAAATAGAAAATATAAAGAGGCAAATAAATATTAAAGGAATTATAATGATAGAAAGTTTTCCTGCCACCTTGTCCATTATCTTCATCTTCCCTATATAATCACCACATCTGTCATATCTATTTTTGTATAATGGACACTGAGGAAACTCCCTTCCTTACCCTAATTCCTTTCCCCAGATATATATGATGACTCATTATGTGATACAAGTTACATTTCAACTTAGTGAAAAAATAATTTACATAATAAATTCTGTTGACTTAATTCACCATTCATTGGGAAGAAGGCAAAACTAAATTCATTTTAATATTTAAATATAAAACATAAAATTAAAATATTAGAAAAATAGATTTTCTATAAATTTTGGGCTGGGGAGAAACTTAGAATAAAAAATAAGAAATAAAGAACTCAAAAAAGACTAGATAGAAATAATTAAACACATGAAAATATTAAATATTTTTAGAGGAAGATATTATAAATCAAGAAACAAGATAAACAAAAATAGAGATATTTTATTACATATCTAAGATCCAAAAGGCTAATATGAAAGAGCTCCTAAAAATTATTATTTATAAAATAGCAAATCAATGGGGAAATGGAAAAAGGATAGAAAAATGTAATACACAAGAAAGAAAATACAAGTGATAATATACTTAAGAAAAAATGTGTAACACTTTGTCACATAATCTTAATACTAAAAATACAACACCCTGTGTCCAAACTATGTAACTCATGATAATTTATTCTATATAAATACAAACAATAGTACATATATCGATTAGGATGTTATTGAAGCATTGTAGATAGTGGGGGGATAAAAGCTGAAACCGAGATGACATGACTATCTAACAGGAGAATGGTTGAGTAAATGGTAATACAACCATACTATGACTTTATATCTAGGTCTTTAAAAACAACAAGTTAAACACTTACCTACTGACTGGAAGAATAATTATAATCTACAATATACTATTAAGTGAGAAAAGTACAATTTGAGTTGGTATAACATGAGTTCATTAACAAAAAACATAGCTATTTTTTAAGCCAATTCTTATATATATCTATATGAGCATAAAGAAAAGTTGTAGAAATACATATCAGGCTATAAACACTGGTTACTACACAGGAAAAAATGAAATTTGATGAAGGTGGGAGTCAGGAAAAGTATGTGTGTGCAAATTATTGTTTTTATTTTGTACATCTTGGATTGTTTCTGTGTTGAAGATTAGTATGCATTACTTCTATAATTAAGAAAACTAATAAAATAAAATCATGGGAACAGATATTACTCTTATAGGCCTTATGGGTCACTATAGGCCATTTCAGCATAGGTTAAAGAGAAACATAAATCTTCTGGAGCACTTCTGAAATTTTAAACCCAATGAAAAATCTAGAACCCAAACAACTTTCTACAAAAATGTGTCTAGGTTTAAGTTATTGGGTTGGCCAAAAAGTCCCTTTCGTTTTTTTTCATAAAATAAAAGACACATTTTTCATTTTTACCAAGAACTTCATTGATTTGGATATTTTGAGTATGTAGGCTGTCTCCCACTATTGGCTTCTAATGGGTGGAGGCCAGGGGTGCTGCTAAACATCTTCCAATACATACGACAGCCTCACAGCAAAGGATTATTTGGACAAAATGTCAAAAGTGCCAAGAAATTTAACAAACTACTTTTGATCAGTCACAGCACCTTCTCCACAGACTGCAAATCTTTTTTTACATTTCAGTTGCATTTTTACATTTCTTGAAATAATAAAGCATAATATGCCAAAAATGTTGCATATCTTCTTCCATCTTCAATATTAAAATGGCTGCACAAAAAATCACCAATTTCAATAAGTTTTTTAAATGCAAGCTGATATGATAGCTGTCACAATACAATCTAACAAAATTGTTTCTAATGAAGTTAAGGACAACGAAGCACTACTAGAGCCATCATACAGAAAAAACTAAATGATCTTTTCGGCCAATCCAATAATTTTTATGTCCAAGGAAAGTTAGGAATATAATACAGTTGGTTTGTCATGAATGAATACCATTGGGCTTTAGTCTCACCTATAAAAAAAAAAAAGGAGTCAACTAAAATCTCCTCCCTCTGATTTTCTGTAAGTCTTCTAAGATTCTATAAAAAATAGAACCTGGCAAATACACAACCTACATTTATGCAGTATGTGATTGGTGGTGTGCTAGGTAACGGTCATGTGCATGTGGATAAGACTTCACATTTACTTTGAAGACACTCAGTCAGTCCTACAGAGGGAAAAGGAGGCAATTAATTCTACCCACTACAATTACAAAGTATAAAAATTGGCATAGGAACATCTATGAGGTTATAACTAATTATCTTAGTAAAAGATAGCCTGAAAAGATTAACAGGGTTGTAGAAGGTGAACCAATATTTCAGGCTGAATGACAAAAATCTACAGACCACAGAAAGAATTTTCTGTACATATTTGAGGAGTGGCAAGTAGCCCAGTGTGACTACAACACAGAACACATGGTGAGTTGTCATAATATGAAGTTGCTGAGCCAGTTAAGTAGGGTTTCTTGTGTTAAGAAATATGAATTACAGCCTACAGGAGAGTAGTAGTTCTCAAACTTCAGTACACATAGTAATATCTGAGGAGTGCTTATTGCAACTCAGGTTCCTGGAATCTAGACCCATGGGACCCAGGAATATGCATTATAATATTCAGGTGCTACTGATATTAAGAAACAATACCATAAACTCAGTGAAATAAAGATTTTTAAATAGAATTATGACATTATCAGACCTGTGTATTAGATGGCTAATTCTGGGATCAGTGCAGAAAATGGGTTAGAATTATGGACTAGGGGTGTGGAGGATTGAGTTAGGATATTCAGAAGTCATTGCCAAAATATAGTTGAAAGGTGATGAAAATGTGAGTTGGGGCACCAGCAACAGAGACAGATATTGAGGGTAATTTTTAAACATCAGAAATTGAAAAAGCAAGACTGTTGACCAGTTGAATGTTGGTTAGAGACAGGGTGGAGAGAAAAAGAATGAGAAAAACAGAGATCCCACTGTCCTATGACAAAATTGGTTGTTCTAAGACCATCACAGTGACTAATGTTAAAACCATTCATCAAAAAGTGACAACCTTTCTCTGTGAATAAACTTTGCAAGTTAGACAGTCTGACTAAACCATGCTCATCCTATAGCTGAATTCAACCCACTCCTTCTCCTGAGTCTTCCAGACTCTGACATCCAGCCTCCCCAAGAGTCGTGTCAGTTTGTCCCTAGGCCTTGTCCAAACCTCTGCTCCACTAAGGGAGATTGCCTTGCTGTCATCACTCTCCCTTACTCAGAGGCAATACGACTGTCTAGCAACAAAGAAATGGTTCAATAAATGGTAGTACACCCATACTATGAGATTTTATCTAGTTCATATCTAATATCTAATAAATTCAGATATTTGTTTTATTGTGCCATAGTCTGTCCCTTCAATAGGAAAAGACAATGTAGAAGGGAAACTAACTCTGAGTGATGGCTACAGGTTAGGCATTTTAATCTTCATTTATTTGTTTTTTTAAACTCATTGAAGTATTACAATTATGATTTACTAGTAAGAAAATGGACGCTTGAGTGAAGAAACTTACACAAAATCATAAAACTAATCTGATCCTGATCCAGGATTTGACCTCAAGACTTCTTTTTTTAAAAAAATTGTATTGAATTTATTGGAGTGACATTGGTGAATAAAATCACATAGGTTTCAGGTGTACAGTTCTACAATACATCATGTGTTTATTGTATTGTGTTCACTACCCCAAATCACCTCCTTCTGTCATCATTCATGTCCCTTTACCCTCTTCAACCTCCCCCCGCCCATCTTGCCCACTGGTAATCACCATACTGTTGTCTGTGTCTATGAGTCTTTTTTTTTTTGGAAGCAGCCCAAGTGCCCATCAGTACATGAATGGATAAAAAGGCTATGGTACATTTACATGATGGAATACACTTGGCTGTAAAAAAGAAGGAAATCTTTCCTTTCATGACAGCATGGATGGACCTGGAGAGTATTATGCTAAGTAAAATAAGCCAGTCAGAGAAAGACAAATACCATATGATTTCACATATATGTGGAATCTAATGAACAAACAAAATATAAACAGACTCATACATACACAAGACAAACTGAGACTGTTAGAGGTGAAGGGGATTTGGGGAATGGGTGAAAAGGGTAAAGGGATCAAGCAAAAAAAAGACCCTAAGATTTCTGACTCCAAGTCTAATTATTCTCCTTGATTTGAGTTTGATAAACATTAGCTGAGATAGTAAATCTAGGAAGAAAAGCAGATTTTAGGAGATAGATAATAACTTCTACTTGGACATGTTACAGACAGGCTGATAAAGGATATTGAAGAAGAAATGAGTAATAAACAGTTGAAAATATAGATAAAATTCAGGACAAAAGTTGAGTCAGAAATTATATATTTGGAAGAAATCATATCTTATGTTGATGTGAGTCATTTTATTTATTTATTTTTTTAAAGATTCTATTTATTTATTTTTAGAGAGGGAAGGGAGGGAGAAAGAGAGAGAGAAACATCAATGTGCAGTTGCTGGGGGCCATGGCCTGCAACTCACGCGCTATGCCAGCCAGGGCATGAGTCATTTGAAAGTGCTAGTAAAAGAGAAATAAACTATGAAAGAAACAGAGAGGGGAGAAAATTATTCTTTAAGAAGAGAACCACAGAAAACACAGTCACATATGAAGCCAGAGGAGAAAGGTTTTAATAAAAGATGTGGTCAACAATGCTATGTAACAGAGAGTAAAAGAGGATGAGACCTATAATGGGGCTACTGGATTAAATAGCTACTACTATTAACACAAAACAGTCAGAGCACTCACTGGATAGTCTCCTCCATCAACCAGATGGCAGCAAGGGGGAAGTTCTTAGAACAAGTATGTGAAAAGCTAGTAAGGTAATTGGATAGGAAAGGAAATAACTTGTACCTTCTGGTACCAGATTGGGGATGGGACTAGGGAAAGGAAGGCATGTATGTCATAGAAGTCAAAACGGTGCCAGGGGAGGTGCTGAACTCAAGAGACCTATCAGTCTAGCCCAGGGAAAGATGAGATTGGTTGGGAGGTGGACTGACCTGAATCACACAAAAGTTTCAGAAGTTGATTGGTCATCTTGAGAAAGCACCTGGTCTGTCCCACACCCAAACTAATATAATCCCAGGGGAACAAAATAACCCTTTCTTGCCCACCTGGTGATGCACTGGCCAGTGTGTTCATGAGCTCTCCTAGGAGCATGTGGCCTTGGGGCACCAGCAGCCACATGGCCCATGGCCGTGAGGGTTCTACAAGCAGGCTTCAGGAGGGATCCTGAAAGGAACAGCAGCCAGAAACAAGCTCAACTACCTGCATGGGACTATGACTGCTAGCAGCCACCTGTGGGCCCCAAAGGACTGTACTTCATTTTTTTGCTGTTGTTTCTTTTTTTGTTGTTATTTAAGTACAGTCTCCATTTTCACCCTCCCCCTCATTTCTGCCTTCTACCCTCGAATCTACCCACTTTGGCTTTGTCCATGTGTCCTTTATATATGTTCCTTGATGATCCTTCCCTATTTTTCCCCATTATCCCTCTCCTCCATCCCCTCTGGTTACTATCAGTTTGTTCTTTATGTCAACGGCTCTGGTTATATTTTGCTTGCTGGTTTGTTTTGTTGATTAGGTTACACTTACAGGTAAGATTATATGGTATTTGTCTTTCACTGCCTGGCTTAATGCTCTCCAGACCCATCTATGCTGTTGTGAAAAGTAGGAGCTCCTTCTTTCAAAAGACTATATTTTAAATTGGAGCAGGAGCTCTGGACACTGGATTTTGTCTTGATCTTGCTGAGGAGATGGGCTTTGAGACAGGAGTCTACCATTCTCCCAGATTACACAACACCCAAATAAAACCTCTTTGCTTTTGCACCAGCATCTGCCTAATGAGTTTGGCTTTTGTGGTCACACCCAGCCAAACCTTTGTTTGTATTTAGTTACACTCCATCTTGATGATATCTATGAAAAGTAATTTCAATCAAGTAATGGAAATATAAGCCAGATAGCAATGAGTTAAAGAGCAAATAGGCAAGGAAGAAGAGACATTAAGTTTCAATGATTTTTAAAGGGAAAACAGAACTAAGGGAATTTCATTGCTGATTTTAAGATAGTAAAAACCTGAGCATATTTGCAAACAAAAGTGAGGAAACCAGTGAAGAAAAGGCTTTAGAATTAGATAGGAACGGAGATGGAGGAAATAACTCTTTGTGTGTAAACACCTCTTCCCCTCTCCTGTAAGTCATGAAAGAAAAGGAAAAGGTTTTGAAAGTGATTGGTCACGTTTGCCTGTGAAGAGGAGGAAATTAAGGAATCTTATTTTTATTAATAAAGACAATCATATATGTCTTAAGTTTCTTTCATTTTATTTTCAAGAAAATAAATATTTTTCCCAGGAAATACATATTCAATTTTAAAATAAGAGGTATTTTTTGTCAGCAAATTAGAATGGGAAATTTTAGGAAAACTAAAGGTCATGAAGAACAGTGGGAAAAGGATTAGGGGAAGGGAAATTGGAGACCAAGGGGGAAAATAGGAAGATAAGCTTTGTGAATAGGAGCCAAGAACTTGTGAATACAATGATAACAATCACTCTGACATTCATTATGATTTTGGACCAATTCATTATTTCTCCACCCCTGGGAGTTTACAGCCTAATTATTAGGTTTCCCAATTAAAAAAAAAACTATGGACATGTCAAGTATTGTATAGATAATAGTAGAATGGAAATATTTGCCAATCTGCCTCTAAATGAAGGCACAGGAATTAATTGTTCATGGTTTGCAGACACACATGGTGATGAATTTGAAAGGAGGAAAAAGAGAAATTTACAGAAAAAAACTATTATTTATCTGAATATTAATGGCTTTAAAAATACATGGTTTCCTCTAAATCTGTTTGCTCTAATTAACTTCTCCACTTTGTTTTGGATACTTTTATTCAATTGATTTTGTCTTACAATAGGTCTTGTCAAAACTTTCTTCACACCCTGGCTGGCGTAGCTCAGTGGATTGAGCGTGGGCTGCGAACCAAAGTATATCAGGTTCGATTCCCAGCCATGGTACATGCCTGGGTTGCAGGCCATAACCCCCAGCAACTGCACATTGATGTTTCTCTCTCTATCTGTCTCTCTCCCTTCTCTCTCCAAAAATAAATAAAAATAAAATCTTAAAAAGAAATACTTTCTTCACAATTTACTATTTCCAATTTCATTGCAGTGCATTAGGGAATAAAATCCATTGACACAGAGGGTCAGTGTAAAGATTCATCAATTCAAGCTTTCATACTAAAGCAAAATTTTTCATAAATGGCCTAGAGCCATTAATAAGTAGGAATCAGAAATGGAAAGGTTATTTGCAGATAAACTGATTTAAAGATAATAAGTTTTCCTGAATAGCCTATAAATTATTAATGAGTATAAAATTTTTTGCTTAAATTAGAATTTTTTGTGTAATTCAGTTTAAGAGAAACCTAGAAATGGGACCATCAGAGGAGAATGTCATTTGAATTATGTAGAGTTCATGAAAATTGTGACTATATTCACTTGTTCAATGACTTGCCTTGGTTTTATAACATTTTGTATGCTATTTGTAATACAAGTTTAAATAGTACAGAGAGGCAAATCCTAACAGGTTACACATTGAATAAAACACTGAATCAGTAATTTCAGAGAAATTATTTGGTGCAATATGACTGAATTGTCAGTGGTTGTATTTATAACACTGCCTGACAGCTGGGCAAGTGTAAAAAGATTGAATCCTTGTGACAGAGAAAATAATTGACTTATCTATGCTTGTGATTGTTTTAGTTATAGAAACAAAGCCAATAATTAAAATGTAGCTATAACATTGCATTTTAAAAAACAGTTCATCTTGTAAAGCAGAAAATTTCAATATAAAACCATTAAGGAAGTATTTATGTACATGCATATATCTCATCATCTGTGGGTATAAATAATGCCCATGTAAGAGATCACTTACCTGGCTATGAACTACTTCAGTCACTAAATATTTATTTTGTGCTCAAATTATAACAAGCACGGTTAGAGAATGGAGGCTCTGATCTGGTTATCAGTCAGGGCCAGTCCCTGGGGATGCACCCTCAATACTGTCTATTCACTCCAATTAATGTTATCTATCTCTTTTTAACAATTCCTGAAGAAGTTGTTTAACTAGGAACTTTATAAGCAAATAGAATTCATTGCAAAAAATAAAATTAGTCTAAATATTTATAAAGTAAATTAAAATATCAATCTGTGATTATTTAATATGAATTTTAGAGTTAATAGATTTTTTAAAAATTGTTTATGTTGGGAAGTGAAGCATTTTCACAGCTTTTTTTCTTTTAAATGTTTTTATTTATTTATTTTTAGAGATGATTTCTTGGCCTTTTGGCTAAGATCAAGTGTAGTATTTTTAGAGAGAAGGGAAGGGAAAGAAAGAGGAAGGAAAACATCAATGTGTGGTTGGCTCTCGTGCACCCCCTACTGGGGACCTGGCCCACAACCCAAGCATGTGCCCTGACTGGGAATTGATCAGTAGCCCTTTGGGTCATAGTCCAGTGCTCAATCCACTGAGCCACACCAGCCAGGGCTAGAGTTAATTTGGTTTCTAATTCACTTATCTTTTATTCACTGCCAAGGTACTGATAAAATCCCAAGTAACAGATAATTGTGGTCATTTCCTTATTCATTCAGGTTCTAGTCCCAATCGCGCAACTAGTTTTTCTCTAATTGTTTTTTAAAATTTTTATTTATTGATTTTAGAGAGAGAGGAAAGGAGGGAGGGAAAGAGAGAGGGAGGGAAGAGAGAGAGAAACATTGATCTGTTGTTCAACTTACTTATGCATTCACTGGTTGCTTCTTGTATGTTCCCTGATTTAGGATTGAACCAGCAACCTTGGCATATTGTGACAACACTCTAACCAACTGAGTGAGCTACCTGGCCAAGGCTCCTTATCTTACTCTTAACTTTAAGTGTGCCAGGCACTGTACCCCCATGAAATCATATTACAGTGTGATTTCCGGAGTTTCTTCATCTACCACATTGTTCATCTCAAACTCATTGATACTTTGCGTCATTATTGAAATAACAGCTATATACAACTCTGTCTCTCTGCTAATACTCTAGATTTAGGTGCCAGATATATATGTGGAGTTTTTGTTGTTGTTGTTCATTCATTTGCATATATGCCTTATCTGTAAGAGCACAATAACAACTGTTAATTTTTTGTCATTCCTTTTAATAATATTGCCCTCTCCTCACTCCACCTGATCCTAGTACATCTTATTTTAGTTCCAACTCTTTTGTCCTTTTCCATTCACCTCTCCGTTCACCTCTCTACATCCACTGCCATAGAAAGATTTCTGCCAGATAGGCCTGGTTGCTCTAGGCAAGGCACTGTTGCCTTGCCTCTTACAATGTTCTAGCAGGGGTAAAAAATCAAAGAGCTTTAGGGTTGCAGTTTAACCAAGCTCTTATTCAAGGATGAATGTTATTCTCTCCTGACTATTATGTATGGGTTATACTTAACAGCTTTAAAATACCAAGTCAATTCAGTTTTGTCTTAAGATGGCAATTAACACAAACTTTCACCTTAAAACTGAAACTTTCATAATGGCCTAAAGCCCATGGCACTAAATTGAAAACTAAGAAGAGCCAAGAAATCTGCAAATTTCACAGATAAAATTGATTACTATGAAGCCATGCCAAATGTCTATTCAATATGTGTTACAAATTAGAAAGGAGCCTATTCCAACAAACTCATTCTGAGTAGTTTCAGAATAATGAAGAAAAAATAAGGAAAGAAACATTTCACTTGAAATACATAAATGTTCTGCCCAGAGTAGTCATCCTGTTCCCCTTCTTCTCCTAAAAAAAGAAAAAGAAAAGAAAAAAGAAAAAAAAAGAAAAGAAAAACCAAACTTCTTTAAACCTAGAGTAGCAGACCTTGAAATAACCTTGGAGATGTAATATAATCATTGCCTCCAATGATGGCCTGTTGCCCAAAAAGATAACCTCATTTACTCTTTTGTTCAAAATACACTTATTTTGAACAAAATAAATTTAAAAAGTCAATTCCTGTGTTGTGCTGTAGAGATACAATGATAAAGCAGATACAGACTCAGCCTCTGGGATGAGCTCATTCTTTGAAATTGTGTGTGAAGCGAGAAGCACAGAATGCTGGGAGCATCCCTGGAGATAGCACTCAAACCAGCCTTGGGAATTTACCTACTATTTCCCAGAAGAGATAACATCTAAGCTAAACCTTGAAAGATGAGAAGGAAATAAATTAATCCTATCCTGAGATCTCTGAGATTCCACAGCCTTGACAGTATTCCCCAGACATTTTAATATGGAGATGAGAGAGGTAAATAAAATAGTTCTTCTCTGTCCAACATCATCACACTGATCAATACTAATCACTTCCTTTTACTTTTTCTAAAAATGACAACCAGAGAAAAACAAAAATAGGTGGGGGAAGAAAGTTAGAAGTTTCTTGAACAGTTTTCTGGAGTAGATTAGATCTAATTATAGAGGAACTCTGTGCTAGAACACACACACACACACACACACACACCCCTTTATTAACAGTCAAATACCCAGAAACTTCCAGAGCCAGTCTAAAGAGAAGGAATTAAAAATTCAAATTGAATACTGGACTCTGTAAGAGAATTATGTGAATGACCTCATAAAAAATAAATATTTTGTTATTCAGAATTAGTCTGAGCCTCTGTCTATAAAGTTCCTAAATATTTAATGTGTTCCTTCTGCTTCACTGTGGCTTCCTGAATTACTTCAACTCATATTCAGGAAAACCAAAGCCATGTACAAGTATACTGAGAATTTTAGCTAGCCATAAAACCAGTACTAATACTAAATGTTTTAGGAGTAAATTCAAATCTTTAAATACAGGTAAAAATTTTGCAGACATTATCTCTACAACACCACCTTGAAAGATCTCTTTGAACTTACTGACAGAAAGCTCTACTGATAGATCAGTGAGGTCAAAGTGTGAGTAAAAGGTGATACCTGAGTAAGATGGTGTTTAAAGAAATGTGTCATTCTCTGAACTACATAAACATGCAGGATCATCCTAGACTATTTCAATAGCTCATTTTCTTACTCTTTGTCCCACAATAAATTCATTTTGCTGACTTAAAACTCAGGGGCCCTTCAAGCACCTCAACCTTCTCAGTTACAACTTCACTACTTACTGCTTTGAACTGACTGTCACTCAGGATTTTTGCAAACTAGCAATCCTTACATCAAAATTTCTCTCTCTCACCACTTCTCCTTGTACAAATCCCCACTGATTCATTCTACTAAACCCACTTTTTATACAAATTAAACACTGAAACCTTTAGACCCTTAGTACCTCCAAATTCTCCCAGGAAGCACCTCCACATGTAAGGAGGAGGTACAAGATGTGGACACCACTCCCCCCCCCCATGCAGATGCCTTATGTACAAACCAAAACTAATCATCTTTCAACACAAACCTGTAATTCCTTTAATGTTTCCTATCTTTATAAATTATTAAAAGCTTGCTATGTGCCATGCACACTCTGAGTACTACAAGTAGAGCAGTGTGATTGTCAGAGCAAGCTATCTAACACAATAAAAAGGCCCAAATTTCAGTGACTTTAATCAGTCTTTACTGATTTTCTCACTTCAAAATCCAATAAAAGTCAACATGATGGGATGATGGTGAGCTTTCCTCTACATCACAGGTGGCAAACACAAGGCCTACGGGCCGAATCTTGCCCTCCACCTTGTTCTATACAGCCAGCACCCTGCTTCTACCTGGTGGCAGCACAGAGCTCCTTGCCCCTAGTTAAGGAGTAGTTACATTTATACAGTCCAAAAATTACATTTGGCCCTTTGAAGGCAACCACGAGGCTGATGTGGCCCCCAGTGAAAATGAGTCTGACACCCTGTCTACACCAAAGCTATCTACCTTATGGCATCTCTGGGCCATACTGGAAGAAGACTTGTCTTGGGCCACACATTAAATACACAAACACTAATGAAAACTGATGTGATGCAGACACCAGCCAGCAGTGTCTGCAGTGTCATAGATGAGACATGAGATATTCACACGGACTACCGAGTCCTGTGTGGAGGAAAAGGGCAGCCCGGCTACCCTCTCAAGGGGAGGGTGCCTCGGAGTGACCTGGCCACTCTCTCAAAGGAGAGTGCCCCAATCCTTCCCTTCACAGGGTTTTTATTGGGGTTCAGTTTGCACAGGAATACAGGTAAAGTTCATTAATCATTGTCAGGCAGTAAGGATCAAACAGAAGAACTAAAAAGGGCTCCCACTGAGTTGGGAGTCTTATCACCTAAAAAACTACAGAACTTGAGGAGCTAAATTCATTTCCTGCCCAGGCCTTCATAATCTAATTAAAAGCATCCTCAGCAAGCAGGTTTCGCAGGATTTTACATATTCCTTTTTCAGGTCTCATCACCCTGGGAAGTCTGCAGTCCCCAGTGTGGATTGCACCACCCCTTGTTATTGTCACAGGCTTGAGTCAGGCAGAGGAGACAAAGGCAGCCAGGAGATTTGGATGTCTCACAGGCAGAATGAGGATTCAGGCTTTGTTAAAGCCAAGGGGTGAGAGTCGATCACCCCCTTTTTCCATAGCCCCCCATGTCCTTCCCTGGGGCTTCCATGTGATCATGCCTGTCCTGGGTGATTCCCCCTTTGGGGAATCTTACCCGTCATTGGCTAACTGATCAAGCATTGGGGGCCAGGCAAGGAGCAGAAGCAGCACTCCTGCCAGGGAGAGAAGCTTGTCTCCTTAGTGGCTCCTGGTTCAAAGGTCTCTCACTCAGCCTTAGTCACGGGGGATTACAGCTTCCTGAGACCAGGCAGGGTGGATGCCAACACTGATAAGAAAAAAAATGGTCTGTGTATAATTTTTCTGATATCTATCACCACAGATAAGCAAAAAAAATCCTCACATAATAATCCTAATTTTGCAGCAGCCCTTTTGATAATATTTTAAAATCACTGAGCAGGTTCCAAGTTTGTGATCACTAATATAGAAAATGTACATATCTAAGTAATAAAATTAAGTAAAGAAAAAAACAGCTAAGTAATGTTTTAAGTAAATTTATGATTTTGTGTTGGGCTGCATTTATAGCTACCCTGGGCTGGGCCGCATGCACCCACAGGCTGTGGGTTGGACACCCCTGTTCTACACCCTTATTTACAGACCTGGGTGTCTTCATTCTAGTGTCTCTGTTTACTGGCTCCAACTATTAGGAGAATTACAGGGATGGAGATGCTGGGGGTGGAATACCTCACTTCTACCTACATTTCATTGTCCTGAAGTCTATCACATAGATGCACCTGAGAGAGAAGCAGGGAAATGCAGTCCAGAGTACCCAGGAAAGAGAGAAGATGAGTGTAGTCAAATATAGCATGTCTCTGCAATCACTGATAAATAAAACTCCTATATGTAGCTTAAGCTCTAGTGCAAAGAGAAAAGTCAGTAAAGAAAATGTACACCATATCAGATAATGAAGAGTGCAGCAAAAAGAAATAATTCAGGGTAAGAAAACACTAGAGAGCCAGGACATACTATTGTATTTTATTGATTCTAAAACCTTTTTTCTTTACATTTTAACATCTCTGAAATCAGGATACATCTTACAAACTCATCATATCATTGACTAATTGGCAGCCATTTTCTTTCTTAAGGATACCCAAAATAATGGTGTGACTTACTAAAACTGGCATATGAAATAAGATTTTTTAATATAGAGTCATCAGGGAAGGCCTCTCTGCGAGGACATGTCATCAAAGACCTGAATGAAGAGTGGGATCTCCATATTAATAGCTAGGGGCAGAGAGCCCTGAGCAGAGGAAATAGCTTAAAATGTTTAAAAGCAAAAATGTCATTGTAGCTGAGGGGAGCAGGTAATGCATTGAATGGTAGAAGATGAAGCTAGAGGAGTAGCTGAGTGACTGGTGACCTTCAGCAATTATTTTTATTTAACTGACTTCAGTTTTCTGAACTGTGAAATAAAGACAATAACATCTAGCCAACGGGAATGTGTGAAGATTAAATAACACAATGTTAGAAGGGAGCAGAGGTACAGAAAATGGCACAGACATCCCCTCTCCCTTCCCGTCTTTGTGGGGACCAATCCAGTGATCCTCTGATCCCCTTTTACTATCTCTAACACAGTAGTGACAATAACATATTTTGGTTTCACCAATGTAAGTTAGGCTTCAAATTTTAAGCTTTTAATGTAAATCCTCATTAAACACATTTAGTAGTTTCCTACTAAATAACAAATTTCTCCTTATCTTCTGGGCCTTATTTTCCATGATCAATTTTCAAAGCAAATTTCTCTAAGTGCCAAGCTACATAAAGATATTCACATTTATTTTTAACTTGTCTCTACTATATATGTAAACTTACAAGGAAGAGAACAAGGAGACGGGTAAGAAATAGGAGATTAGCTCTGGCTGGCATAGCTCAGTGGATTGAGCATGGGCCTGTAAACTAAGGGGTTGCCAGTTCAATTCCCAGTCTAGAGCACATGCCTGTGTTGCAGGCCAGGTCCCCAGTAGAGGGCATGTGAGAGGTAACATCACATTGATGTTTTTCTCCCTCTCTTTCTCCTTCCTTTCTCCTCTCTCTAGTACTAAATAAATAAAATCTTAAAAAAAAAGAAAGAGGAGATTGCTAAATATTGAAAAGTTTCTATTTCTGATAAAACTGTATTCTTAACTGCTTCAATTTCATTGTGGTTCCCTAATTTAGTCTTCTGTCTTATTTGTTGATTTTAATTCACTAGAAAAAAGTGTGATGTGAAAATGAAACATTACAGGTGTGTTTATCTTCTTTTGAATTAGTGTTTTGAGTTCCCTTGGATATGTTCCCAGAACTGAGATTGCTTGGTCAAAAGGCAGATCCATTTTAATTTTTGAGGTATCTCCATACTGCTTTCCACAGTAGCTCCGACAGTCTGCATTCCCACGAAAAGTGCAAAAGGGATCCCCTTTCTCCACATCCTCACCAGCACTTGTTGTTTGTTGATTTATTGATTATAGCCATTCTGACAAATGTGAGATGATATCTCACTGTGGTTTTAATTTGCACTTCTCTGATGATTAGTGATGTTGAGCATCTTTTCATATGTCTATTGGCCATCTGTATGTTTTCTTTGAAGAAGTATCTATTCGAGTCCTTTGCCCATTTTTTAATTGGGTTGTTTGTTTTTTCAGTGTTGATTTTTGTAAGTATTTTATAAATTTTGGATATTAACCCCTTATCAGATGTATTGGTGAACATGTTCTCCCATTCTGTGGGTTATCTTTTTATTTTGTTGATGTTTTCCTTTGCTGTGCAACAATTTTTAGTTTGATGAAGTCCAATTTGTTTATTTTTTCTTTTGTTTCTCTTTCTATGGAGAGATATCCAATAAAAAATTTCTATGAACAATGTCTAAGATTTTGCTGTCTATGTTTTCTTCTAAGATTTTTATATGGTTTTGGGTCTAATATTTAAATCTTTGATCCATTTTGAATTTATTTTTCTGTGTGGTGTAAAAAGGTGGTTTAGTTTCATTTTTCTGCATGCATCTGTCCAATTTTCCTAACACCTTTTGTTACAGCCACCAAGATATAAAAGTAGCCCAACTGTCCATCAATAGATAAATGGATAAAACAACTATGGTACATATACACAATGGAATTCCACATGGCCATGAAAAAGAAGAAAATTTTACCTTTTGCAACAATATGGATGGACCTGGAGAACATTATGCTAAGTGAAATAAGCCAGTGAGAAAAAGATAAATATCATATGATCTCATTCATATGCGGAATCTAACAAACTAAACTAACAAACAAAACAGAGACAGACTCACAGTTGGAAAACAGATAACAGCCGGTGTGGTGTGGTGTGGGAAGAAGTTAGGGGGTGGAGGGATTGAGCAAAAAGGAAAAGGACTCATGGACATTGACAACAGTGAAGTGATTGCTGGGGGAGAGGGTATAAGGCGACTAAATAGTAGTGGAAAAAACATATAATAAAGATTATATTAAAATAAATAAGTAAATAAATAAAATGAAACATTCTAACTAATTATACTATTGATCAAATAAAACTGAAAATTTAAGGCAGTGACCTGTGTAGTTAAATGAAATTGTAACTTTTTTTTTCTGAGATATTCTGGTTTGATGCCAAACACTAAATCACACTTCAGTCTTACCTCCATTATACCATTTACAAAGTTACAAATGTTTAATACATTTATGTTATAAATGAGCATTAACAACTAAGAACTTCATAGCATATTACTTTTTTAAAAAATCACTACTGTTTCTAGTTAAGAAAATCTACAAAAGGACCCTCTATAAGTATTTCTTTCATTCATCTGTTCCATCATTCACTTTAAAACCATACTGAGTGCCTAATGTGTACAAAGGGCACAAATACAAAACAAGGTTATTAACTCCAAGAAAATGATAATCTAGCATACATTCACCAAAGGTGTACTGTTCCATGAATTGTGCTAGTGATTTAGTAATATAATAAGCTGAATAAAACATGCTAGCTGATCTCAAATAGTTCACTGCTAATAGAAAAAATACTTAAGTGAATAGTTTGAATTTTATTTTATTTATACAAAATGAATGTACAAATAAAATATGAAGGAACAGGGTAATTAATAGTAAACTGGACTTCTGCTCTATAACTAGAAGTGTTTGAAATATTAGGAAACTTTTGTTTTTGTAATCTTGACTATAAGGAAAACTTTAAAGTAAAATTAAAAGGTGAAACAATTTCATACTCCTTCATTTTTGTGCTTTTCACGAGGAGGTGGTTAAGCAGTAAATACACTAGTCCCAAATTAATCAAGAAGCAGAAAAGGAGAATTCTGCAATGGGCAGAGTGAGAATTCTGCAATGGGCAGAGTGAGAATTCTGCAATGGGCAGAGTGAGAATTCTGCAATGGGCAGAGTGAGAGTCAGGAAGCCACGGACCCCCAGTGTGGTTCTGTCAGGCTTAGCCACCGAGTGTCCTCGGGCAAGCTCTTTAGAGTCTTAATTTCTGGGCTTGGAAAGCAAGGGAGTTAGACTAAATGATGTCTAAGGTGCTTTCCATTTCCAGTGTTTTCTGACTTTTCACTTCTAATAGGTCATGTCTGTGCTGAGGAGGGATTAGCCTCAGGAAGGCTTATGTGTCCTAATACATCAGTCATTACATGAACATACTGGTATGTTAAGTTGTGCATAAAAGATGAAATTATGAAGGGAGACCAAACCCCCAAAAAATTTATTAATAAAAGAACTGTGTATTTATTCTTACATATTTAAACTTCAGTCACCTTCAAAGTACTCTCCATTTGATGTAATACACCTATTGAGACTTTTTTCCACTGTTCAAAATGCCTTTTAGTGCTTTAGCCATTTTTTATTTCACCTCTTCCTCATTGGCAAAACTTTCCCCTTTGACGAGTTTCTTTCATCCATGGAAACAAAAAAAAATGCCCATCAGGGTGAGATCAGGTGAATAGGGAGGGTGGGGCACAGGGGTCATGCCGTTTTGGATCAAAAACTGCTTAACACTCTGCATTGTGTGGGCAGGTGCACTTGTAAACCACCCATTATGAAAGGGGTGTCTTCAAAAAAATTTACTGAAGATAAACACAGCCTCTCACAATAATGCCAAATTCAAGTTCAACAACATTACTAGTTTCTGACATGGCTGATCATAAATTATAAGTAATTTTATAAGTTAATTTGGACATCAAATCAAAAGAACTTTAGGCTAACTATCCCCACATATTAGTGTTTAAATTTTACATTCCAAATGATCTTACATTCCACTTATATTCTGATGGTGGCCCAGATTTATTTCAGAGATAGACATAAGACTCTGATAAAGGAACCATCTGATCATCATGTCCTAACAAAAAGACCAAAATCCTTACTTAGTTGGTTTCCCAAGCTCCATTCTTATTTTACTTAAATTATTCCTTAGGGAAACCAGATTCTGACCCTTTCCCAACAAACTAAATTGTCAAATATTCCTGTGAGGTACATTTATAGAAATGTTCATAAACAAAATTTATGTAGCAGAAAAACAACAAGTTGCTAATAAATTCTATGTCTAATTGTTACCAGAGAGACACGAGTCAGGGGACTTCCCCTTCTCGGTTCCTGCCTTGCCTGCAAGAGAAGCATTCAGGCGTAAGACAAACACAAATAGTGGAAATGAGATGGCAAGTTTATTTATAGAACACACTGGAGCACAAAGCTGCAGACAGGCACCTGGCTATTGTAAATGCTCCATATATAGGGGAAATGAAGTTGTTAGTAAGTTGGTTAGTAAGTTTTTTCTACACACTTGAGCACCTGGCTACAGATAGTCACTCAGCTAATCTGAATGTATTGACTACTGGGGTTCAGGGGTTACATACTTTTCTCAGCTTCTAGGTTCCCTCTCTTCCTCTTCTTTTATACCTTGCGATCAATACACAGTTTTAAAGTTTTTCTCCCACAGCTAGGGGAAGTGATACATGCAGAATTTCAAGGACTCCCTTCCTCCTGTGTTATCATAGTTTTGCCTATCATAGTTTTGCTTCTAATGTTTGTAACACCTGGCAATCTTATTAGATGGGGCTCACTACTGCTGAATCAATGGGTGAGACATGTTTCCCTTTTGTTTATAGCTCCCTGTTCTACTTTATTTATTAGATTGCACTGGTAAGGGCCCTGCTTTATTTCCCCTTTGGCTGCTCATTGCTAGCTTCTACCTAACATAATGGTGGGACACAAAAAATGTGAAAGTCAAAAAAAAGTAATGGCATTTATCTAGTTTTCCTAATTTGGCTTACATTTTAGATAAGGACATTAGATAAAGAAATGCAATGTTATAACTTAACAATTGGAGAGTAAGAAGGCACCTAAGTTACTATTCTAACAATGCCCCAAATCTAATGATTACAGAATGTGTCTCATTATACCCTTTTACAGTCCTTAAAAACATAGTCCATAGAGAAGTATATATGTATATTGGCATTAAATGACTGATTTAACCCCAAAGTATTTTTGTAATATGATGAACAGTCCAGTAGATTAGATTCCCATTCTTATTTTAACATGGTCAACTTTGGAAAGATGCTCTTGGCAATAAGGAGAAAAATGCTTTAGAAAATGTATAATATCAAGGGTGAAAAGGTGAAATATGGAAAAAATACATTGAAATGGTTTAACCAGAGGAAATGTAAAATCTGAAGTGGTTAATACTGTAAATTAACTAATATTTCTGCCTCCCTCCACATGATCCATATCCCTTTACTCTCCATCCTCCATCTCCCCCCTCAATTCAGCCACAATAGCACTCATTGCCTTGAGAAGAAGAAAAAGAAGAAAAAGGCCTTTTTTTTGGCTTTTGAATTTCAAAATCTTGGAATAAAAGGACAAAGAAAAAGGTTTGTTATGGTGAAACAATCTATAAGAGTCCTAGTAAAGCTAAAAAATTAAAAAATAGCTAGAGATTAGTAAGGCTTCTTGGGACTAGACAGATTAGAGTGGGAAGAACCCTGCTTACACTCCTGGGTCTGGGTGCATTTAGGTACGTCTGTGCCCCAATTCCTAGCTATAGTCTGGAGAAGCAGCAAAACCTCAAGGTGTCCCACATCTCCTATGGTGCATGTGCAAAGGAGATGGCTCTACGAGATAGGTAGGCAGTCTTCAGATTATGTTCTAGAGATCCCTGTGACACTATGGGGCTCAGGAGCATAGAATGTCCCGTGTTCCCAAGAGCAGTGCAGAAATGGTCCAGAGGATCAGATGCTTGGGAAATGAATAAGGAAGGACCCAGAAGTTACTATTGAGACCAAAGGGGAGTAAGGCCATTCCATCAAATGTTGATGTGGCATCTGACCCACTAAATGGCCAGATGTGGTCTCCGAATGATGTGGTCCTATAAATGTCTCCTGGAACTTATACCTAGCACCAGACAGAGGTAGTTAGTGAGAAGAAATACCATACTGACTGAAATTATGGTTCTACCTTTCCATTAAATTGAGTCTCCAAGTAGAAATTCTTTCTATAATTTTATAGGAAAATAAAGCTAACATACTGGTATAAATTAATTTATTTTGGACTAGATTTGTACCTGCTAAATGGATGAACCCTGTCTGGACCTAACCTAGTTCACACACTGGCCTCAGACAAGAGCCTAAGAGGGGGCAATACTAGGGTGGCACAGAGGCATGGAGGACAGCAGCCAGGGCAACCCTGCTGGAACTCCGGCGGCTCTCCCTCTGACTCCAACTGGGAGCTCCTCCCCATGGACTCGTGTGTGCTTCTCGCTGGACTGCAGACAAATTTTGACTTAAGCATTTTACAGACATTATCTCTTTCCTCAATGCAACCTTTTCCTCATTGAGAAGGTAGAGATGAGAAAAGTTATATAATCACTCAAGTTCACACAATTACTAAGTAAGGATTTGAACCTGAATCTCCCTGACTCAGAATGAAGCCCAGGCTAATTTTAACTTCCAGGTGGTCCCCAACAGCCAGGTGCGGAGTCAATTTTCAAGAAGATGAAGCTGAGGGAGAAAAATACTGGAACAAGATTTGAGGAGAATCTGTTTCCACAGAAGTATGTAAAAAGGACTTTTAACTTTGTGGGTAGGATAATGGCAGGGAAGTATTTTAGGGGTTTTCTGTTTGTTTTTATTGTTGCTGTTTTTCATTTACTCCTTCACTCAACAGATATTTTCAAGCATCTATGAAATGCACAAGTCCCCACTATGGAAGCCACCCTAGTGCCAGACCCCTAGTCAGGGCACATACTCAGAACTACGCACATCCCTCCTTCCTTTATTTCTCTGTTCCTGGAGAGCACGCCTGCTTTACAACAGCTGGAAGAAGCAGGCAGGGAGGATGGGAAACATACTCACTGCTCTGAGGAGTGAGGGGAATTGATGACATCTCCTAACTCATCTCTCTGCCTCTAGTGTCTGCCCTTCTCCCATCCACCCATCCATTCTTCCCTCTTTCTGACAGGATTTTTCTTCTAATCAATATATTTGAACAGTCACTCTCTTGCTATACCCCATATGATGAAGTTCACAGTCTTTAGCAAGAGTTCAAGGCTCTTACGTGTCTTCCCTGACCTCTCTCCTCCAACATGCCCTACACTTCAGCTACACTGCCCTGCCCTAACTCATTGTGCAAGCCGTTCCCCATGGCCTAAGGTGCCTTCCCCAACCTTCTCTTTTGTGCATTCCTCTAATGTCTCCACATGACAACTCTTCAATGAAATCTTTAGGAGTCTTCTCTTTGCTTGTGAAATCAATGATTCCTTCCTCTGATTCCGCAAAGCAATTCCTTCACACTTCTGCAAAGGCACTTATCACAGCAGCTATGTCAAATGGGCAATACTGATGAGAGAGGAAATTCAGAGGAAAAAAAAATCCATGGCCTTAGAGGAGGAGAAGGTATCACAGTGAAGAAATGGAATGTGTAAAGTCAGTGAATTCTGGGGAACACATACAGGTCAGCAAGAACTTGTGGAGAAATAGGTTAAAATCAAAAATAAAAAGGTCAGAAGCTGAAGAATAGATACAAACCTATGACCAGAAAAGTAATATGCCCCAAGAACAATGTTGGACCACATGAGGCGGCTGGGGCTGAAATTCTCAAGGTCCACGTTCAGTTTTCTTGGCAATGGACATCTGTGCCATGCCATTGGCATTATAATGGGGAAAACCACATGCAAATAAATTCATAATTAAAGGTGGAACTATAAGTATTTTTTCCAATTCACAACGTTTTATCTATTCTCCTCATCTGCTCCACTGCCTGGGAAAATTTTTAAAGGAGATTTTGTCTTAAGCATTTTACACATATTTTTTTCTTTCCTCATCAAAACTAGGAAATAGCAGAAGTTCATTTTCCAAGTGACCTAAGTCAGATTGGGGATTAGAAATGTTGTGTTGACCCCACTATTTAGATTTCTCAAGGAAGCAATAAACTGGCACATGGGCAGGAGTGAGCTGGTCTCTGCAGAGACACTAGGAACACAGCTTGACCTGCACCAAGGGAACTGCAGGAACACTAGAAGAGTGCTTGGCATGAACAGTGCAGGAATAGACTAATCCAATCCTCATGACTGGGTGTCAGAAAGGGATGCAACATTTAAACCAATAAGCATTTGATTTATTTCAGTGACATGTTCGGAAATAGCAATGTTCATGACCCTGAAAGAACCCAGGGACAGATTCCAGTTAATAGAATCAGAGGTATATCTGGAAGTGGGGAGTAGGGTAAAGTTGCTGAAGGGTTAGGATTAGAAGGTCCTTAAGTAAGGTTTGGTCAAGGCAATGAGTGAATAGGAAAGAACCAGGAAGATAATAAAACTTGCAGAGATCTAGCAGGTCATTACAGCAAACTCTGCCTAGGCCATTCGGGTATTGAAGTTAGAGAGTAGCAGCTAACCCAGGGAAAGTGGTCTTCATGTCATGTCACAAGGAGACTTTCAAGGACAAAATAAGAAAGGTTTCTCCCCCTCTTTCCTAGTCCTCAAGAAGAATGGCTGTAAATAGTAAACCAACTATGACAACTTCACATTATCCATCCCTGTCTCTATCAAGGCTGTCTCCATGTACTGTCATGACCCCACGAGGATGAGTCAAAGATGATGACCAGACTCTCTAGCAGCTGACTGCGCCTTGCATCTGGATCAGTTCACTGTTCTAACCAAGGACATCAGAGATGAAGAGGCAGCCAAAAACGATGAGACAGCTTAAAAGATGGCCTGCCTCTTTAATGAGGAACCTGTTCTCACAGAAATGTAGAATAAATCTCTGAGAATTGTCAGCAATAAAAAGACTTAAAAAACAAGGGAAACTGGATGAGTGCCAAACATTTTAAGAGTGGGGCAATGTTGTGCTTGTATTGATCCTCTCAGAAGGAATAACCTAAAAAAAAAGTTGGTTTCAAGCAGTGTTTCAAAGTAAAAAGTTTTGAAATTCTAAGTGCAATGCTAGTTAAAAGACAAACTTTACACTCTAAGTAACTTTTATTTTTTAAAATGTGTGTGGCTTAAACCTCTCTCTTTGCAAATAACAAACTCTAGACTGAGATTCTGTGAATGTACAAAAAAGTGGGTTCAAATTAATTTTCAGGATTCCATTGCTTTGAAATAGAAACATAACATTTCCTTTGGTAAAACTATGGTCAAAGTATTCATGAAACTTTGGTGTAAAACAAACTAGGTAGAAAGATTAGAATGTGGGTTATGCTTATAAGAATTTTAAAGACATGCATTTTTTCATTTCAGGATGAACCTTGGTTCTTAAATATACTGAACTGAAATGATGTTGCAACAATTGATCTGTTAACTTCTTGTTATAAATTGGCATGTGTTTTAAATCATTATTATTTTTTTGGTGAGTTTAGCTTAGATTTCTTTTTAGAAAGATGACCCTGATTAAAAAGTAGTACAAAAATCAATAAAGGTAGAAAAGCCTCTCTATAATATTTAAGTGCATGGCATTATATGTTTAACAATGGTTATACAAAAATTATTCTTCAAGGTTGAAGTTTTGGGAAAAAATTACTTGAGGATTATTTAACAGTTTGGTTTGAGCCTATGGAATCTGTGACTTCTTTTAAAAACTTTTTATTATATATTTTCCATTATCATTTAATCTCCTTATACCACCCTCTCCCCTGCAATCACCACATTGTTGTCCACATCCATGAGTCCTTTTTCCTTTTTGCTCAATCCTTCTACCCCCTAAGCTTCCCACCCCTTAGCTGTCATCCTGCCCTCCATCTATGAGTCTGTCCCCATTTTCCTTATTAGTTCACTTTGTTCATCAGATTCCACATATGGTAAAATAGATCATATGGTAGTTGTCTTTCTCTGATTGTCTTATTTCACTTGGCATAATAATGTTCTCCACCTCCATCCATGCTGTCGCAAAGGGTAAAATTTTCTTCTTTTTTTACAGCCAAGTAGTAGTCCATTGTGTAAGTGTTCCATAGTTGTTTTATCCACTCATCTACTGATAAGACACTTGGGCTGTTTCCATATCTTGGTGATTGCAAATAATGCTACAATGAACATAGGGGTGCATATATTCTGTCGAATTAGTGTTTCAGGTTTCTTTGCATATATTCCCAGAAGTGGGATCTCTGGGTCAAAAGGTAGATCCACTTTTAATTTTTAGAGGTATCTCCATACTTCTTTCCATAGTGGTTGCACCAATCTACATTCCCACCAAAGGTACAAAAGAGTTTCCTTTGGTCCACATCCTCATTAGCACTTGTTTATTGATTTATTGATGATAGCCATTCTGACAGGTGTGAGGTGATATCTCATTGTGGTTTCTAAATGAGAAAAATCCTGCCCAGCCCTCCCACCATTTCTAATAAAACATGGTTTTTAAGAGATTTACAACTATAATTTTAAAAAGTCCTTGATTTTGGAAATTTAAACTACTAAAATATAAATTCTTTAAATGTAAAACTAAATAAAGGTTGTAGAAATGTATGATATAATAAAATTAGATAAGTTATATTTTATTTTAATTTGAGAATTTTTTCAGCTGATTTTCCAAGTTGGATAGAATAAGTACCTTTTATTTGAGTGGGGAGAATAGATTGATTTGTATGGGCTTTAAAGGGAAGTTACATGACTTATATAACTACCTTATAGAGCTACCTTAAATAGCATAAACTGGATAATTCTACAACAGTTTTGAATGTAGAGTACTCAAAATAGGGTAATGATCTCTGGTTAGATTGCTAGAGATCAATACTGGTCTCCAGAAACAAAATGGTGGGGCAGGGGCGGGGACAACATATTAGAAAATTACAGTCAAGAATAGTAACAATTGGACATTTTCAATTCTGAAAATCATACCAACACAAACAAGAGTTCGATGACCACCATGGTGCTAGGAGAAGATTTAATTTTAAATGAAGTGGAAGCTCACTCTGCATTGCCCAGACCCCTTAGTGAATACCGCAGATTCCTGCATTCCCACAGTGGGAAGGACAGCAACTGAACTCAGCTTCACACACTTGTGACTTCCCCCAAGCAGAAGGGTCTGAAGCTTCCCACAGGCTCTGAGCTCTCCAGGTGTTGGGCAGCTAGATTTCACAGAAATCTTCTGAAAACAGCAAACATCTAAATTCAGACTGTCTGGCACCCAAATAGTCTGTCCCTCTACCCCACTCCCAGCTGACAAGATTGCCCTCATGCTTTTCCTATGTTAAGGAGAAAGGGTCCCTAGCCTGGAATGTAACCGTCTTACATCTTGCCCCTGGCCCTACTTTGCTTCTCTGGATTGGAGGGCGGGGGGTGGGGGGGTGGTAGCAGCAATGTGGCCCTTCATCCTGGCTCATGGTCCTAAGCTTTCCAATAAAGCTTTTTCCTTAACCTATACCAAGTAATGTCAAATATTTAACCTTAGCTGTCTTGTAATAATTTTCTAAGGACACTTTATACATGAAGAATGATAGTCTGTAGTGAAGGGGTCTGTACAATAACCACATTGGCATGGAATGAATACATATTATTTTCCTGTGTCATCATCTGCACAACTGCAGTCAATCCTCATTATTCACAGAGTCCATATTTTCAAATTCACTAAAATTTATCTGTAGACTCAAAATCAATGCTCACAACTCTCTCATAGTCATTCACAGGCATGCACAGAATGGAGAATAATTTCAGCTGATTATCACATTCCCAGCTGAAGTTGAACAAAAAAATCTCTGCCTTCTTGTTTCAGTTCTCATACTGTAAACAATTGTCCTTAAGGTAGTCTATTTAGTGCCATGTTTTCGGGAGGGGGGTTAGCATCTTTGGTGTTTTTGTTGGTGACTTTTATGTTTAAAATAACCCCCAAACATACTGCTGAAGTGCTATCTAGTGCTTCTCAGTTAGAAAGCTATAGACCAGAGATCAAAGCAGCTCAAGGTGCCCAAAGCAAAAGAAAGGTGCAGGAAACTGCACTGAGTCACGGCATTCAAAAAATGATTGAAACTGATAAGAGATGCCAGAGGAAACAAAGGCACATGACATAGAGGAAAAATACAATGATGACAGAAGATTTCCTATCATAAATATATTGTACAAAGTTAGTTATAAGAGGGAAGGCCGGTAGAGAGTAGTAAAGGGGGTCAAATACATGATGACAGAAGGTAATTTGACTTTGGGTGGTGGGCACACAATGCAATATACAGATCATGTATCATAGAATTGTATACTTGAAACATATATAACCTTATTAACCAAGGTCACCCCAATAAATTTAATAAAAAAGTAATGTGAATCGTTAAGTAACATCTATGTATAAATAACATCATTAAGAAACTATGATTCCCAAAAAAGAAATTATGATTCACCACATTAACAGACTAAAAAAAGAGGAAAAAAAACATGGCAATATCAACAGATGTAGCTAAGATGTAGAAAACACTCAGTAAAATAGAAAGAAACTTCCTTAACCTGATAAAGGACATCTACTCAAAACTACAGAGAAAATCATTTTTAATGGTGAAAGACAAAGTGTTTTGCTTGAGAATACGAGCAAGGCAAAAATGTTTCCTCTCACCACTTCCATTGAATAATTTTCCTGGACATTCTAGCCAGTGCAATAAGGCATGAAGAATGAATAAAAGACATCTAGACTGGAAATAAAAAAAATAAACTTATTGTCTATGTGGAAGACTGTATGCAAACTACCAAAACACCTACTATGATTAACTAGTGAATTTAGCAAAGCCCAGAACACATGACTACTATACAATAATCAATCACCTTCTGTCACCATATATTTGACCCACTTTCCTATTTACTACTCCCCCACCCCACTTTCCTTTAATAACTACCATACTGTTATCTGTTTCTGGGTTCTCCTCTTCTTTCTGGCTTCTTAATATCAAGATATCCAAGGGCTCAATCACTGATCCTCTCCTCTTTCTACATTTACTTGATGATCTCATGCAGACTCCTCATTGAAATGCCACCTATATGCTAACAACTTACAGGTCAGTGCTCTTCCAGAACTTCAGATTTGTATGTCCCACTACCTATTAAATAACAGATACGTCAAACTTTTCAAGGCCAAGACTAAAACTCCTGATCTTCCCATATCCCTTCTCAATCTCCGTCTCATTTTTTTCCATCTGCTATCTTTTCCATTTGCTCAGTCCTAAAACCTTGCAGTCATCTTTAACACCTTTCTCTCATATCCAACATCAAATTCATCAGGCAATCTTGCTGCACATATTTGAAAAGTATATCCAAAACCTGACTGCTTTGCATTATGTCTCCCATTACCACCCTGTCATAAATCTCCATTATCTCTCACCTAGATTACTGCAATGGCCTCCTAATTGGTCTCCCCATTGTACTCTTACCACTAGTATTTATTAAACAGCAGCCAAAGTGATCTTTTTAAAATATAAGTCATATTATGTCACTCCTTGGCTCAAAACTATCCAAATGGTTCCTCTTGTCATTTGAAGTAAAAGCTAAAGTTTTTACAATGTCCCACAGGGCTCTGTATTCTCTTTCATGTTAACCCTGACCTCCTCTCCTTCACTCTTCCTCATTCAACTGTCATGGGAATTGAACCTGTTTGCCACCCCCCATCCCAAGTCCCACCTCCTTGTGTAATCTCATTTACTTCATCTCTATAAAACCACAAGCAGTCTTTTAGCTTCTGTTTCAACAGGGGTGGGAAACTTCTATCTTCTTTTGAGTTTAGGCCAAAAGCTGTTCCCACTACTTTTCACTCCTCGAAAGTTATTGGGACTCAAAGAGCCACCATAATATTTTTGTTCACATGTCAATCTTTCAGGTATTTTAAGACAGCTATTACGTCATTCCAAGATTTTCTCCTCTCCAGTAGAAACAGCTTTAGCATCTTTATCAAAGAATCAAATATTATATAATTTCTAATCTCATACCACCTCAGTCACACTTACCAGCACTTCCATTTGCCTGAAACACATACACACCTCCACTATCATACTTTATATGCTCAGACTGAACTAGAAAACTGAAACACTGGCCCTAAACAACAAAAAGAGAAATGCATCTATATCTAACCAGCATATATTCCCAGCGACCAGATGCTAGAAGTTTTCCCCAAAGAAAAGCAGGGGAGTAAGAACAAGTCTTAAAGGGCTCCACGGGGATAAAGGGAGATCATGCAAAGCAGGCATATGTTCCAGCTGTTGGAACTTTGGCAGTCTCACTACTGAGTGTAACAGATGACACATTCTAGGACATTTTTCCCTTGGGCCATGTGAATTTTAGGATTGAAATATTTAGCAGAATAAAAATAGGTTCTGAATAAAATTACAGCATATTGAAGATGAATACATTTGGCTCTAATAGTGTCATAAAACAGACTACATTATCTTTCAGAGAATTTTTAAATATAGGAAACACTATCAAAACTCCTTAAAAATTTCAGAAGAAAAAAATTTACTTGATTTTTCATATTTCTTGTGAGTTAATTTATTAGAGCAATATTGGGAATGAATCAAAATGAAAGCATTATATTTTATTTCCAAACAGATTTTAAACTCCTTAAGAACAAGGGGCATTTTCTTCTTTCTTGTATTTCATCCAGTGATTAGAATATAAAGAATATGCAAATTATGTGCTTATTCCCAAATTCCTATCAGTAGATGAGTGGATAAATAAGCTGTGGTATACTTATACAACAGAATACTATTCAGCTGTGTAAAGGGAAGGAAATCTCAACTTTTTTGACAGCATAGATAGACCTGGAGAACATTATGCTAAGTGAAATAAGCCAATCGGAGAAGGACAAATACCATATGATCTCACTTACATGTGGAATCTAATGAACAACATAATTTAACACATCAAAACAGAAACAGAAGCATAGATACATAGAAGAGACTGACAGTTGTCAGAAGGGAGGGGGTTTAGGGGCTGGGTGAGAATAAGGTGAAGGGATTAAGATATATATTATAGATTAACATAAATAACATGTAGACACAGACAACAGTATGGTGAGGTAGAGACAGGCAAAGTGGAGATAAATGGGAATGGAAAGAGACTTTACTTTGGGTGATGGGCTCATGATGCAATATACGGATGATGTTTTTGTTGAGTTGTACACTTGAAACCCATATGGTTGTTAACCAATGTCACCCCAATAAACTAAAAAAATTATGTGCTTATTAACACAGAAATAATTAAAGAATAAAAACATTATATAAGCGTAGGAAATGTCTAAAACTTCTGGTTGGTCTTCAGTGTGTTTACTCCTTACTGGGTCTACAGAAACCACCAAAAATTTCAAACTATTGTTTGGAAATTGATCTATCTCTTTTGTGTATCCTACTGATAACCACAAGCAGCTTATACAAATCAGTCTGAAGAACATTGAGGTGTTCTCTTTGCAGAAGTCAAGAGGAATATCTTAATTTTTTTTCCTTAATCTTGTCTTCTCTTCCTTAACTCTCCTGTCTTTGCTAATAACTTTTTATCAACAGCAATTTCTCTTAAATAGCATCCTGTTTTTCAGAAACCTGATCTCTTTATATAGTACATCATGAATGTTTAGACTTGGTGGAGAGTTTCTCAGCCATCCTTTTTTCCTTTTTCTTTATTCAATGTATGACCCCATTGTTTCAGTTTCCAATAAGTCTTGTTACTTCCACTAATAAAAAAACAATGGAATGATACTGCCTTACATCCCAAACCTCATGAAAAACAAGTCAGCTGGCCATACATAAAGCTTTAAATTAATAAAATATCTTGAATAAGAAGTTATCCAAATAACTTCAGTAGTGGTTGAATAGTCTGAAAATTAAATTTAAATACTTCCTAAGGGTGAGTTTATGGAATCTTGACTTTAACTGTTTTAAAATAAATACTTACCAAATGAATAACCCAAAGGATAAAGTCATGTAAAACTATTTGCAAGACACTAGGAAATTATTTGTTAATAGTCTCAAAGACACAGGGGTACAGACCAAAGAATGCTATTAATTTTTAAGCAGTAATTTTCAGTAATAAAATTAAGTAATAATTTTGAACTTTACTTACATGAATTGCTACATCTCCTCTTCTTAGCCAGAAGATTCCTTAAAAACATGTGTTACTCTGTTCTTTCATACTGCAAAGTCAGAAATAAGTTGTGAGTTGGATGTACCTTCAGTTTATGTCACTCACTTCAGTTTTATTAGTATTTTTTATTAAATTTACTGGGGTTACATTGGTTAATAAGATTACATAGGTTTCAAGTGTATATTGCAATTGTGTGCCCACCATCCAAAGTCAAATCATCTTTCCTTACCATGTATTTGGCCCCCTTTCCCCTTTACTATGTCATGCCCCTTCCCTCTGATAACCACTATACTGTTGTTTGTGTCTATGAGTTTTTGTCTTTCTTGTTTGTTCATTTCTTACTTTCAGTTTTATATCCCACATATGAGTGAAATCACATGATTCTTAACTTTTTCTGACTGACATTTTTTACTCAGCATGACATACTCAAGGTCCGTTCATGTTGTTGCAAATGGCAGTATTTCATCTTTTCTTATGGTTGAGTAGTATCCATAGTATATATGTACCTCATCCTCTCTATCTAGTCATCTATTGGAGGACACTTCAGTTGATTCCATGTCTTGGCCACTGTGAATAATGCTACAGTGAACATAGGGGTGCATATATCTTTGAGAATAAGTGTTTTTAAATTTTTTAGGCAGATAACTAAAAGAGGGGCTGTTAGGTCATACGGTAGCTCTATTCTGAATTTTTTGAGGGACTTCCATTCTGTTTTCCATAGTGACTGTACCAATTTACATTCCCACCAGCAGTCAGTGAGGGTTCCTTTTTCTCCAAAACCTCTCAAATGCGTCTTACTACTTGGCTTGTTGATAACAGCCATTCTAACAGGCGTAAGGTGGTATCTCATTGTAGTTTTGATTTGCATTTCTCTAATAGCTATTGAAGTTGAGTATCTTCTCATATGTCTGTTGGCCATTTGAAGGTCTTCTTGAGAGAAGTGTCTATTCTGATCCTCTGCCCATTTTTTAATTGGATTGTTTGTTTGGTGTTGAGTTGTATGAATTATTTACATATTGTAGATATTAATCCCTTACCCGGGCTGTTGTTTGTAAACATCTTCTCCCACTTGCATGATTGCCTTTTTGTTCTGTTTGTGGTTTCTTTTGTTGTGCAGAAGCCTTTCAGTTTGATTAGTCCCATTCACTTATTTTTCCTTTACTTCACTTGCCAGTTTTATTAATATTTTTATCATAATCCTTATAAGTCTCTGTGTGTATGTATGTGTGTGTGTGTTTGGGTGTGTTTGGGTATGTCATATCCATTTGCATGCAGCCTTGTAAGATGTGAGCTTCTTTTCTTGATTCTTTATTCCCCTTAATTCTTTATTAATCAATGAAGATCATACTTTTTCCTTAAAAGTCAGCTGAGAGAAATCATAGCATTTTCATCCTAAAAAGTTCTCCAGAGATTATATAGTTCAATGTCTTCATTTTACATATGATGTACTGAGGCCCAGAGGTTAAATGACTAGGCAACTACTAGAAACTGCAACTTAAATGGCCTGCAAGCCTCCAAATAGCTCATTCGCTGGCCTGCATTGACCCCAGTTTTGTCCTACCTGGTTTAAAATTCCCATCAGTTTCACAATGCCTAGCACTTAAAGTACTTATATCAATTAATTGAAAGGAATTAGGTAGTGGAAACACTGTTCTTTTATGGATTGTTAAAATTGGAATTGGAATGAAGAAAAATTATGAACCAAGCACAATTTGTCTTAGACATCCCTTTCAAACTCTTCTTATTCTCTTGCTTTTTTCTTTTACAACCTCAGATGATCCTTTAGCTTTTGAAGTCTGCCCCCAGCACCACTCTTACAGGCGTTCTAATTCCCAGCAGTGATCCAGTTCTTTCTACATTACCTTACTATCTAAATTCAATTAACTTGTGTTTTATTAACATTTATAACCAGATTCTGCTAGTGTAGACTACAAGCTAGAGTCCATTACCATTTTTTCCCAGTTCTTCAAATAACTCACTAATTTACAACTTTCTAGTATTTCAAATATTGAGGCATAATATAAGTCCCTCCTTATATCATAGCTTTAAGTGCTTATCCTTCACATGAAGTAATTCTAGAACCACAATGACTTATAGGTGGTACATACCTCCCCTAAACCCAACCAATCAACAATGTATCACATCATAACTCCCATAGTTACTGTGTTTGATTTACAACTGCCCCCAGCTCTCTCCCCTGAGAAACTATCAATACATTTTTCTCCTTGACATTCCTCTGTATCAATTTTAAGGATTCAATTTAAGGAGCATTTTAGTTCTCCATCCCCAAAAAGCTTATGAACTTTTGCTCTGAGTAATCTAATGGTCTCTATATTAGAGTACCAATATGTCATTCATCCTTGCCAATATTATGTTTGGTTTAGTTCTTTTTTTAATATATTTTATTGATTATGCTATTACAGTTGTCCCATTTTCCCCCCTTCACTCCCCTCCACCCTGTACACCTACTCCCACCCATATCCCCCCCTTTAGTCATGTACATGTGTCATACTTATAAGTTCTTTAGCTTCTACATTTCCCGTACTAATGTGAATCTTACCTTCCTCCTATTTTCAACCTATATTCTATGCTACTTATTCTCTGTACCTTTCCCCCCTCTCTCCTCCTCCCAACCCCCTGTTGCTAACCCTCCATGTGATCTCCATTTCTGTGGTTTTGTTCCTGTTCTAGTTGTTTGCTTAGTTTCTTTTGGTTTTGCTTTAGGTGTGGTTGTTAATCATTGTGAGTTTGCTGTCCTTTTACTATACATGTTTTTTCTTTATCTTCTTTTCTTAGATAAGTCCCTTTAACATTTCATAAAATAAGGGCTTGGTGATGATGAACTCCTTGACCTTATCTGAGAAGCACTTTATCTGCCCTTCCATTCTAAATGAGAGTTTTGCTGGATAGAGCAATCTGGGATGTAGGTCCTTGTCTTTCATGACTTGGGATACTTCTTTCCAGCCCCTTCTTACCTGTAAGGTCTCTTTTGAGAAATCAGCTGACAGTCTGATGGGAACTCCTTTGTAGGTTACTGTCCCCTTATCTCTTGCTGCTTCTAAGATTCTCTCTTTCATTTTTACCTTGGCTAATGTAATTATGATGTGCCTTGGTGTGTTTCTTCTTGGGTCCAACTACTTTGGGGCTCTCTGAGCTTCCTGGATTTCTTGGAAGTCTATTTCCTTTGCCAGAATGGGGAAGTTCTCCTTTATTATTTGTTCAAATACGTGCTCAATCTGTTGCTTTTCCTCTTCCCCTTCTGGTACCCCTATAATTCGGATGTTGGAACATTTAAAGATGTTCTGGATGCTCTTAAGCTTCTCCTCATTTTTTTAATTCTTATTTCATCATGCTTTCCTGCTTGGTTGATTCTATCTTCCTTCTGGTCCACTGTATTGTTTTGAGTCCCAGTTTCCTTCCCTTCACTATTGGTTCTCCGAGCATCTTCCTGCATCTCTTTTATGGTAACCTGCATCTTTTCATTTAATTTGGGCCCAAAATCAACCAATTCCGTGAGCTTCCTGATCACCAGTGTTTTGAACTGTGCATCTGATAGACTGGCTATTTCTTGGTCGCTCAAAAGGATGAGTCCTGGGGGACTGAACTGTTCTTCTGTTGGACATATGTCTCTCTCTCTCTCTCTCTCTCCCTTCCCCCCTCCCCGGCCTGGTCGTTCTTGTTAGAGGGGCGGAGCCTTAGGTGTTCACCTGGGCTGGGCACCCCAGTCGCTAGATTGTGACGTTGTATGTGGGGGTAGGGGCAGGAGGGAACAATGGTGGTAGTTCTGTTCTCCTAGTATCTCAGTCCCTTCTCTGGGATCCTGGGTTGTGCACTCTGCCCTGGTCCACAAAGCAGCCTCACTGGGTCTGCCACTGCCGCTTGCGTACTCAGGGTCCACCGCTGTGCTGCAATCTTGTGCGCCCTGGAAGGCTTATGTGCTCCCGGTGCCTTATGCACCCAGTTCTCCCCGATCTCTGCGCGCCGCTACCCACACCCGCTCCTCCTCTCAGCCCCACTACCGGTCTGGATGAATGGGTCTACTTCAACTTCTTGGCTATCCGACTTCCATTCAGATAAATTCTCTATCAGTTTTGAGTGTTATTCTAGCTCTAAATTGTTGTTGTTCTAATCTTGGTTGTGCATGTAGGTATGGTGCGTCCACCTATGCCTCCATCTTGCCGGAAGTTTGGTTTAGTTCTTTAAAGTCAGCTGAAGTTTCTTAATCTTGATAATGTAGACAATTATACTCACCAAGTATAAGTGATAACAGCAATTATAATTCAAAATATTTATTTAATACTTCCTATGTATCAGTTTGTTAAATACTTTACATGGTTTGTCATGTAATCATTTCAACACATTGACCTATATGTTATTAACACAGTTTGTTTTGTTGATGTGTAAACTGCTAAGTATGTAATCTTGAGAAAATTACTTACCTTTCTGAGTTTTTCTAAAATGGGAATGATAATGATACCAATATCTTGAGAATTCAATGAAACAATTCTCAAAAGATGTTTATTATGGTGCCTGACTTAAAGTAAGTGCTCCATACATGTTAGCATTTTTTTTTAAAACTTGTCCCAGATCACACAGTTAGTAAGTAGTATAGACAACAATCAAAGCCAGGCAGTCAGCCTCCAGAGATAAACTCTATTATCTTTAAAATGGTATGCATAAAGCACTTATAAGTGATGGTTACTATCAAACATGATTTGCCTAGATTCTGAAACATAAAAACAGTTACCTCTTACAGTCTGATTTTCCCAAATGAACTTCAAGTTTGATCTCTTAAAATTTTGTTTTGCTATCTCCTTTAACAAATTTAAAATTCTGCAACAGGAGAATCACATTTATTTAATATTCATTATAAATTCTGACACATAGATGTTGTCAATGAAAAATTTAAGCGCAAGACAAATTTAACAAAGACATAAATTTATAGCAAGGAAACCCATATATTTTTTAAGATTTTATTTATTTATTTTTAGAGAGGGAAGGGAGGGAGAGAGCAAGAGAGCGAGAGAGAGAGAGAAATATCAATGTGCAGTTGTTGGGGGCCGTGGCCTGCAACCCAGGCATGTACCCTGACTGGGAATAGAACCTGCGACACTTTGGTTCACAGCCCATGCTCAATCCACTGAGCTATGCCAGCCAGGGTGGAAACCCATATTTTTTTTCTTCAGCAGAGGTTCAAAAGTTTTAGAAAGGAAACTAAATTTTATAGAGGAAATTCTGAGAGAATCTGTGATTGGCAAGTGCTCTATTAAGATGGGATTCTTACCTGGCTGGCGTAGCTCAGTGGATTGAGCGCGGGCTGGGAACCAAAGTGTCCCAGGTTCGATTCCCAGCTAGAGTACATTACTGGGTTGCAGGCCATAACCCCCAGCAACCGCACATTGATGTCTCTCTCTCTCTCCCCCACTCCCATCCCTCCCTAAAAATAAATAAATAAAAATCTTAAAAAAAAAAGAACCAAGAGTGGGACTTAACTATTTCCCAATTACATTTAAAAAAAAAAGATGGGATTCTTAGAAGCAGGGGTAATTTCTAATTAGTCTTTAGATAAATTGATGGTCCTTGGTTGACTGTTATAAGGCAAGCAGAAGTTTAGGGATGTTTGAAAATAAAGGAAGGAGTATTTAATTTGAGGGGCAGAGGTTAATCAGTGTCTGGGCATTGTTTTGGAACAAGTAGGGTTGATGGTGGCTGTTATGACAAATCATTTCCCAATATTCCCAAGTGATCCTCTTCAGAACCCTATGAGGAAGGCAGGACAACCATTATTGCTCCCTCTATTGCCAATGGAGCAACAGTCACTGATGAATTAAGGTTTCCCAAGGCTACACAGCTGTAAAAGTAAAGAAACTGAACTAGAGTCTAGGCTTTTTCATTCCTTGTCCATCGTTTTTTCTACCATGTCACATTGATTCCATATCTCTTTTGTATTTAGACATGTTTTGATTAAAAGAAAACTAAAACTCCTTCATTTAATATGGAATCAAAAGATATTTTCACAGTCTACTAGAGAAATGATTTGAAAATTATTTCATTTCCATTGGTAATTAGAAATTGAAAGCCTCTTGTAATATTGTTTAAAAGTTCCTCCTATTAACCTCTGAAAAAAAGATTTACAAATCTGATCTTTTGCCTCCCCTAAATATCTCTTAAAAGCACATATAAACAGTGCAGGCACTATTGATTTTATACAAAAAAAAATGTATTTTACATATAAGATACATTTTTCTTATCCTTAACCTTTTCTATACTTATTCTGCACTTATTTCCTCTTTGAGAGCTAAAACCATTGAGTGAACAGAATTCTTGTAACTGGTGAAGTGGTTAGTCAAACATATAGGGCCTTTTTTCCTCTATATACAATCTTTTCTTCATTTCTTACAGTCTGGCCTCCAACAATATCTTCTTGCTCTAAAATAACATTACATAGTAAAGAGCACTGAGTGCACTGAGGTCATTTAGGTGCCTGAGAAACAGCAAATACCAGGAGACGTGTATATCTGGTTTTAATAAATACCTCAAAAATCATCTGCAGAGTTCATATTCTAAAACCTTTTAAAATGTCAAACTTTAGTTAACTGTAGAAGAAAATGCAAGCTGGGACCACCACAATCTCCATTACTTCATCTCTTTCTCTTCCCCTGCTTCTAGCCTTAACAGTGTCAAGATTTTTTAGGCTAGCAAATGAATTAAAATCAGCATTCCCAAAAATGTTATATCCATTTTCATTACTGAAATTAGTGGTAATTACTACAATCCATCTATGATAATGGAAATATATTTTCTGGAAATTGCAAAGAAACTATAGATTAAGATTTAAATTAAAAATCTACAAAGGAAGGCTAGTATAACCTCCGAGGGTTTTTTAATACTCATTTGCCTAGTTTTAGAAAAGTATATCTTGTGTAATGCAGTATTAGCAGGCAACAAAGAAAAATAAGAAGTAGGTTTCAAAGTAGCAAGACTATAAAGGTGAACTAAACCTTTTCTGTGATTAATGTGAATAGTCTGGAGATGGAAGAAGAGAAAGGACTGATAGGCCATCTGTCCCTGAGGGAGTGCTTCTCTGGCTCCTGAGAGAAACAAACCAGGCACTGAGACGAGGACATTCCAAGAGGGAACAAGGCTGCCAGAGAGTGGTTTAATTGTAAGCTACAATTTTTATGGCTTAAGGAAGCAAAGTGAAGGATTAGTGAGAAACTAATAAACTATATTAGTAATGAAGTATACCTTAGACATTTATACATACTTTTTCCCCTAAATTTGTCATCTTTAAATAGTCATGGTTTAACATTATTTGAGCTCAACCTTTAAAAAGTAAAACTTATTTTATATAAAACCCACAAATACATAGAAAAGTAATAATTAAATCATGGAAGCACAACACTACCACTTAAAAATCCTAGAGAATGATTTCCTTTTGGAACTAAGAGAAGTAGCAGTCACTGTCAGCTGGTGGCTGTATATCTAGGTAGCAAAATAGTCTCTTTACAAATCATTTAACTTCTTGAATATAGATCATAAAGGGAAGATATGAAGTAATGTCTAATAAATTCCCAAGACATTTTTTTGGCCTGGATTGAATGACAATGTCCTTGTCTGAGGTTTCCTTTCATTTACATTTTTCTCCCAAAATTAGTTAAAATTGAGAACATAGTTGTAATAAGTTAGCCTAAAACTTCAAGTATGTTTACTTCACTGAAGTAAAAATTCTACAAAGTAATTTGAGAGTCAATTTGTAGAGCAGTTAATTAGATCATTAAACAACTACCTAATTTGATACTATAAAAACTCAATTAACAGGAATATGAAATGGATGATTTGAAGATTTCATACATATTGCAACTCAACTAAATAGGCCATGTGGTCCACAGCAATTGGCCATTAAGACAAGCAAGAAAATAATGAACATTGAACTCATTTGAGAAGACTGTAACATGACATTATAAAGGCTTTCACTAATGACCAAAAGTATACATATATATCCTTGGATTTTTCTCTTCCTTCTATATTACTTATCCCATACCACAAAACATCCAAATCACAAGTTAAGCTGAACTATTTTAGCTCCAAATTAGGGCTAAATTTTTGCCTGCCCACTAATTTTTGACTGTCCTTTCCAAAAGTAAATTCAAAATCAAATACAAGGAAAATAAAACTATATACACTGAAGTCCTGCTGTGTCAGGAATTTTCATTTACAGCAAAAGTTTAAACTTCACAGCCATCCAGCATGGAAAGTCTTATTATCCCCATTGTCTAGAAAAGGAACTTCAGGTTCTGGGAAGGTAAGAAATCAGTCAGTAATACTCAGTTATTAATTTGCAGAAGCAAGGGTCTCCTCCAATGACTCCCCTTTTGAAGTAATTTTAAATTTTGTTTTCCAGGACTTCCGGCAAGATGGAGGAATAGATGGACGCACCGTACCTCCTCGCACAACCAAGATTAGAACAACAATTTACAGATAGAATAACATGCAGAACTGATAGAGGATTTATCTGAATGGAAGTCAGACAGCCAAAAGTTGAAGTAGACCCGTACATCCAGACTGGTAAGAGAGGATGAGCTGGGTGGGAGCGGGTTGGTGGTGCTCGGAGGTCAGGGAAAGCTTGGCGCAAAATTGGTGCGAAAGCCATCCGGCGCACAAGACACAGTGGTGATCCCTGAGTACGCAAGCTGCGCTGGCAGACCCAGGGAGGCGGCGATTGTGGACCGGGGCAGAGCTCGCAGCCCAGGATCCCAGAGAAGGGACTGAGATCCCAGGAGAACAGAACTACCACCATTGTTCCCTCCTGCCCCCGCCCCCACCCCCACATACAACGTCACAATCTAGTCACAATCTAGTGACTGGGGTGCCCAGCCCAGGTGAACACCTAAGGCTCCGCCCCCCACCGTAACAAGAGCGACCAGACCGGAAAAAAAGAAAAAAAAAGGACAGGGAGAGACATGTTTCCAACAGAACAGATCAGTCCCCCGGGACTCATTTTTTTGAGCGACTAAGAAATAGCCAATCTATCAGATGCACAATTCAAAACACTGGTGATCAGGAAGCTCACGGAATTGGTTGATTTTGGGCCCAAATTAGATGAAAAAATGCAGGTTACCATAAAAGAGATGCAGGAAGATACACGGAGGAGAGCCAATAGTGAAGGGAAGGAAACTGGGACTCAAAACAATACAGTGGACCAGAAGGAAGATAGAATCAACCAAGCAGGAAAGCATGATGAAATAAGAATTCAAAAAAATGAGGAGAAGCTTAAGAGCATCCAGAACATCTTTAAATGTTCCAACATCCAAATTATAGGGGGTACCAGAAGGGGAAGAGGAAAAGCAACAGATTGAGCACGTATTTGAACAAATAATAAAGGAGAACTTCCCCATTCTGGCAAAGGAAATAGACTTCCAAGAAATCCAGGAAGCTCAGAGAGCCCCAAAGTAGTTGGACCCAAGAAGAAACACACCAAGGCACATCATAATTACATTAGCCAAGGTAAAAACGAAGGAGAGAATCCTAGAAGCAGCAAGAGATAAGGGGACAGTAACCTACAAAGGAGTTCCCATCAGACTGTCAGCTGATTTCTCAAAAGAGACCTTACAGGCAAGAAGGGGCTGGAAAGAAGTATTCCAAGTCATGAAAGACAAGGACCCATATCCCAGATTGCTCTATCCAGCAAAACTCTCATTTAGAATGGAAGGGCAGATAAAGTGCTTCTCAGATAAGGTCAAGTTAAAGGAGTTCATCATCACCAAGCCCTTATTTTATGAAATGTTAAAGGGACTTAACTAAGAAAAGAAGATAAAGAAAAAACATGTATAGTAAAAGGACAGCAAACTCACAATGATTAACAACCACACCTAAAGCAAAACCAAAAGAAACTAAGCAAACAACTAGAACAGGAACAGAAACCACAGAAATGGAGATCACATGGAGGGTTAGCAACAGGGGGGGGTTGGGAGGAGGAGAGAGGGGGAAAAGGTACAGAGAATAAGTAGCATAGAATGTAGGTTGAAAATAGATAGGGGGAGGGCAAGAATAGTATGGGAAATGTAGAAGCTAAAGAACTTATAAGTATGACACATGGACATGAACTAAAGGAGGGGAATGTGGGTGGGAGAGGGGGTACAGGGTGGAGGGGAGTAAAGGGGGGAAATGGGACAACTGTAATAGCATAATCAATAAAATATATTAAACAAATTTTTTTTTCAAAATAAAACCATCTTTTTGTGATGACAGGTGATCATTATCAAAATTCAAATCAAAAAAAGAAAGTTAAAGGATCACCTCTCTGCCAACTAACATACACACACATACACATACACACTCACGCCTCAAACACAACCATACAGCAATTCTGACAGCTTGCTCCTTCCCTGTAGGAAAGCCTCCATAACTGTTAAATTATTTTTTATGTAAATTAAGTCAAGTCTGCTTACTAAGGCTATGCAGAACAAACAAAATTTTTCTTCTACATTTAAACTTTCTCAATTTTTTTTTGAAAAGCAATTTTCATGCCTCACATTAGAATATTTTTCTTTAGGCTTATAGTGCAAATTTCCTTCAATTCACTCATATATGATCAGATCTACAGCTCTATAATGTTCCTAGATAATATCCTAGAATTGAATGTTCCAGATACAAATTGATCAGCTGAAGAATATTAAGCTCTCTTAAATTTGGATACTTCATTTTTAATCACTTTCTTGAGCATATTACCTTTATGACTGAAATCTAAGTTTGCATTTACTTCCTGGGACGTTCATGTCAATTTTTTTGCTCCTAATCCATTTACAAAAACTGAAATGCCAAAGTAATTTTGCCAGATTTTCTCCTTTCCATATTTAAACACTTGATTGTCTCAATCTATTTATGTATCCTCTACATTAATTCCGATTTGTACCTATTTGCCTATAATCCAAACCTGTCAAAAATGTTTGAATCAGTTCTATTATCCAGTATATTAGTTATCCCTTTCATGTTATTTCACTTCAAGTTGAATCCATTTACCCCCTATGTCTTCAGGTCACTAATAAAAATGTCAAGTAGATTAGAACAAAGGTCATAGTCATGAATTTGTCACTCAAAACACCCCTCCAACTCAATATCAACACATTAACCAACTGCCTTTGTGTACCATGAAAATGCTGCAATAGATAAAAATCACTCAACAATATTTTTAATTATCCCAAATTCATCTGTATTTTATACAATGATTATAGCATAAAATGTTATGAAATTTTATATTGGTTGCATTCAAGAAGATACATGAGCCATCATTTTTTTGTTCATAGTTATACATTTTATTACAAGGTGTATTAGAAAAGATATCAACTGGTACATTACAAACCTGTTACTTTATAGATATTTTCATTTTGGATAAAGTTAAGTTTAAGTTAAAAAATGAGTTGATTTAAAGAAAAAATTAGGTATATAAAAGTAGATTTGCTATGTGAATATGGCAAAAAAAAATGAAGGTGTTAAGCAACCAATTGAAAATAGGAAACCCTAGCATAAAATTTTACAACTCTCAATATACGAAAACATCGTCTGAGCCATATAAAACCACAATTGAGTCCATCGGAGATCTCAATAAATGCTTTACAGAATACACAGCCACCACTCTGTCATTATTTTTCAAGAGATGTAGAAAAAGAGTTTCACACAATTTTACTTGTCCTAAGCAAACATGAACAGGTTTCTAGGAATCAACATCTGCCTCTAATCCTTTATGAAAGTAAGAAAAGTTACAACAATAAAAATGTACTTTTCAGTATTTTTCCTAAAGTGCTCACAAGCCATCTGTCTAATAATCTGCTCTACAATTGTGTATAGCCTAAAATTTGTGAGTCTATGATTTCTAGATATACTTTTATATCCACTATGAAAACTGGGACATTGGCTTTCTCTAGTCTTTTGACACTTATGTTACCCCAAATTCCTCCAAGATATTTGGCAGAAGCTCTAAAATCACAGCTAGAATGTTTTTGCTATTCTAGAATGCATGTATTTCATTTGCCTTTAAGGACTTGAATTAATATGAACCATCTGCATGCTCTCATCATTCAGTCAATAAACATTTTGAATATTCACCAAGGGCTGAGAAACATGTTTAAAATTGTTTTCCCTGGGAAACTCAGAGTTTAGCAGAGAAGAAAGATATATAAATACATATTTATTTGCAACATGACAAGTGCTACAATAGAAAAATATACACCATGTGGATACAGAGGAAAAACTATCCAACTTTGCATAGCTTTAAAAGGTAGAGATATGTGAGTTAGGTTTTAAAGACCATTCATGAATTCTCCAGGCAAACAGGGGCATTCACACACAAGTATTATTAAGTGCAATATTCAGAAAATACTGATAATTTTCATAAAGTGGAGCTCAAATTGCATAAAAGAAATTGACAGGGATGAGATAAAAGACAAATTGTTTTACATTCAGTGTAAAACAGTACAGTGAAGTGTCTTGAATATTGTGACTGTTCAGTAAGTGACAGCAGTTATTAGCTAGCATGACCTAGTGGTCTAGACATTCCCTCACTCCCTTTCATTGGTTTTACAAACTCCACAATCACATAAAAAACAGTTTTATTCATGGTCCTTAACACTTCCACATGTCCAAGCAGTTATTTCTCATTGATTAGATTAAGCTTGGACTAGAGGTTTACTTTGAGCAGTGTGTGTCTTCATGTCATTTCATTACTTAATTCTAGTTCTAAACCCCATCCCACCCTGCTCTCAAGATAATAATTACATCCTTGTCTTAACATGCCAAGTTCACTTTCTTCATTACTTATGCTCTGCATTGATTGGTATGAATATATTTAAGACCACAAGTATTGTCAAGGACCCTTTCCTTTATTTTCTCCAGTTAAAAATGCATCTTTTCCACTATTGATCTACCAGTATTAAACATGCTATCCTGTGAATAATTTGGATTAAAGTTTTTGATACATATAAATATATGGTCTGACAGGCTTATTTTATTTCTCTGACTGGATTATTTCACTTAGCATAATTCTCTCAAGGTCCACCCATCCCTGTCACAGAAAGTAACATTTTCTCTTTTTTTTATGGCTGTGTAGGATCCCATTGTGTAAATATACCACAGCTTTTTTATCCACTCATCTATTGATGGGCCCTTTGGCTTCTTCCAAATCTTGGCTATTGTAAATAACACTGCAATGAACATAGAGGTGCACATATTCTTTCAAATTAGTGTTTCAGGTTTCTTTGCATATGTCCCCAGAAGTGGGATTGCTGGGTCGGCTTTCCACAGTGGCTGCACATAATGCCAATTTTTAAAAATAAAAACAATGTCAATGAGACTTCCAGTCACAGAGCTAACAAGTAATAGAATGATAAGTAAAAGTCATTGTCCTTTCTGCTACACTACCCTATCGCACAACTTAACTCCTGACCCCAAACTCTTTAAAAATAATCAGAGGAAAAGTAACACACATGCAATAGATAATAAACAATAAAAGCATATAAATTATATTAAATTATAAATTTATTGGAAAAAATATTGAAAGAATACTTCCCCAATCTGGTGAAGGACATATATATACAAGTCCAGGAAGCTTAGAGAGTCCCAAACAAGTTGGACACAAAGAGGAACACATTAAGACACACCATAATTAAATTACCCAAGACTGAACATAAGGAATCTTACGTTCAGTCTTAAAAGCAGCAAAAGAAAAGAAGGAGTGCCCATAAGACTATCAGCTGATTTCTCAAAAGAAACCTTACAGGCAAGAGGTGCTGGAAAGAAGTATTCTAAGTCATGAAGGGCAAGGAACTACATCTAAGATTGTTCTATCCAGCAAAGTTCCCATTTAGAATCGAAGAACAGATAAAGTGCTTCCCAGATAAGGTCAAGTTAAAGGAGTTCATCATCACCAAGCCTTTATTATATGAAATGTTAAAGGAACTTATCTAAGAAAAAAGATAAAAAATTATGAACAGTAAAATGACAACAAACTTACAACTTCCAACAATTAAAACTAAAAAAACAAAAACAAACTAAGCAAACAACTAGAAGAGGAATAGAATCACAGATGGAGATCACATGGAGGGACATCAGTAGGGAGAGGGAAAGTGGAGAATGGGGGAAAATTACAAGAAATAAGAAGCATAAATGGTAGGTACAAAATAGACAGAGGGAGGTTAAGAATAGTATAAAAAATGGAGAAGCCAAAGAACTTGTATATAAGACCCATGGACATGAACTAAGGAGGAGAAATGCTAGAGGGAATGGGAATACCAGGCAGAGGGGGATTAAGGGAAGGGAAAAGAATGGGACAACTGTAATAGCATAATCAGTAAAATATACTTTAAAATAGACTATAAATTATATTATGCTAAGCTGTAAAAAATGAGGAACAAAATAACATCAATAAAAGTTATGGATAAAATACTGTTAGAAAAAGAGATTTGCACAGTGAAAGAGATTAGAAATGATTTCATGAAGTAGAATTTTTACTGTGATTTTAAGGATGGTTGGCATTACTTGGGCAATAGCTTAAAGGAAAGTTTTCCAGGAAAATTAAAAAATATATTAGGAATATCAATGACACATTCCTAAGAGAGTGAGGACACCAGCCTCACAAGAACAAAAGGCATGTATTGTCACCAATGGTGTTTTCTAAGTAGATGAATGGATTAAAAAGCTATGGTGCATTTACACAATGAAATATACAAGGCCATAAAAAAGAAGAAAATCTTACTTTTTGTGACAGCATGGATGACTGAAGAGCATCCTAAGTGAAATAAGCCAGTCAGAGAAAGATAAATATGACTTCACTTATATGTGGAATCTAATAAGCAAAATAAACTAACAAACAAAATAGAAATAGACTCAGACACAGAGAACAGACTGACAGCTGTCAGAGGGAAGGAGGGTTGGAGGGGCTGGGTGAAAAGGTGACTTGGGTCACACATTGGAGTGAGCATGGCACAGGGCAGTGTTTCCCTAACTGAAACTCCACAGGTATAACCTCTGTAGCCCACAATTTTTCCTCAAGAATTTAAAAATTTTGTGATTTCATTTGCTTATCTAAGCAAATAATTATAACTGATAGATTTTTCCATATTACGACCTTGATACCAAGTATAAGAGAATTAAATACCCATATCTGTGTATGTATGTGATTATATTGGTGCTAACTACTTTAATTATTGAGAGTTCCTGAGTACAAAATAAAAAGAAGCTGACTCAATATATAAATGCTGTATTTACACCAAACAAGGTCAATGTGATTTCATGGCATAATGTCTAAACAAAGGTTCTGAAGTAATTCAAATAGAAATAATGATATCACACAGTGATACAGGCATAATAAATGCCAAAAACTCTATATAATCAATATGTTGTTCATATAGTGAGCAGAGATTTTGTTTCAGCAAATATTTTTTGTCTCATTAAATTTATGCTAATTGTAATTTTACTAAATTGTCAGATTTCTTTATATTTATGAATTTATGTTTACACTGGAATACAAAACATATGGGGATTACATATGGTATTCTGTGTATTTTAATTTAGTAAAAATAATTTACATTAGCATTGGCCATCTATGAAAATTTTTTTCTTTAAAAAGTGGTATACCTAAGGGATTGGAAATGTTGCATATCTTGATCTGAGTGGCAATTACCCAGATAAACATATATTACAGATATCATGGAACTGAACACTTAATATTTGTGCACTTTAATGTATCTACACTATACTTTAATAAAATAATAAAAAAAAGAAAACCCAAACAAACAAACAAAAGTAGTCTACAGGATGCTATGAGGATTATAGGGATATTTTGAAGGTAAAATATCAAAAATAGACTTAATATATAATGGTGCTCACTAAATAATACTGAAGGAAGGAAGGAAAGAAGGAAGGAAGGAAGGAGCAAGCAAGCTTTGCTTAATATGATAGATACATGCATATATATGCCCACATACACAATCAGATACACACGATTTTGAAGGTTTTAAGCAAAGGAGGAAGATAATGAAAGTTGTTTAGAAAGTGCAATCTGATAGTGTTATTTGAGGAAGGGTTAGGAACAAGAGTATAGGAAGTATACAAAAAAATTCATAACTTCCAATAACCAAACTGTATAAATCAGTAAATTACATGTCCTGCCGTGAGCTTTTAGAGAGCTTCAAAAACTATTGTCTATCTGGATTTTCCTCCAAGCTTCAAAAATCACTTATTAAGTACCTATTTGCTGCAGAACTAATAGAAAGTGTCATGAAACTACCTTCCCAGCAACATATGAGCTAAGTGGATGGATACATTAAGCAAATAAAAAATAAAAAACCCACATATTCATTTTAGACTCAAGTAAAGAGTTAATGGCTGTGGACTTTAAAGAGCCAGGATATCCACTGTCAGCACTGCTCATATCCCAGAGGGGAAGTATTGTTTCAGACAAGGTGGTTAGCAAAGGCCTTTTGAGACTATGACATTCAAGCAGAAGCATATGAAGAAAGTGGCCAAATGGATGTTTCAAGGAAGAACATTCCAGGCATAAGCACAGGAGAGAGCCTGATGTATTCAAGGAAAAGCAAGGAATAGAGTTAGTTAAAGGAAAAGAGTAGTGGAAAATGGTGTCAAAGAATGGTGAAGGACGTATCGAGGGAGACGTGTGGACTTATTCAGAATTTTGAATTTGATTCTGAGATGAGAAACCATTGGAGAATTCCTAGCAAAGACGAGATCTAATTTAAACTGAGTTTTTCAAAGGATTTTCCTGGTTGCTGCTTTGAGAAGGGACTATAATGGGAAAGGAGTGAGGCAGGGAGAACATTTGATAAGGGGATTCATAGAAGCAGAGAGCACATTGGCTTTCTTCTTATCTCCCAATAGAAGTATTCTTAAACAATCACTCTTGAAGACTGGGAAAATCTTCCAGCAGTGAGATTTTGCTGAACTACAAAACCCAGAGGACCATTCTGGTATGATCACCAAAGCTAGAACTCAGAGAAAGACAGAGTAAACCTTAAACTGTATTTGATCCCTGGCATTTGGAAGTAATTGAGAATAAGAAGATGGATGCTTGCCTCCACCTGCATATTATGAAGGTGGCTGGAGCTTCCTATGATGGCAGATAACAGAGGAGGCAAAGGGGAAGAACCTATCCTTCATCCATTGTTGAGGCAACAATGTGAGCTCCTGTAGGCCAATGGCAGAACACAGAAAGTAGCCAAGCTTCAGCTACCCAACACAACCTAATTTTCTGCCAAGAATAGAGAAACCAAGGAGAAAGGAGAGGGCATAGCTGTAGGAGCAGGGGCTGAGGTTGGTCATAAAAGAGATCAGCCTGTATATACTAAGTTGCAGTGTCTTCTTTATTAGGGGGCTTTTATAGCCAGATTGCATGTAATATTTTTCACCTTTTCCTATATTTGCCCTTTCTTACCATCTACCCTAGAAAAACAGAAAAAGTAGAAAAGGAATAAAAAATAAAGAGATCTAGTAAAAACAGGTTCTGCCCCACCTTCTTTATTTCATTAACCTTACCCCTGTTATACTGCTCCATAAGGCTACTGAAAAAATTCATACCCAAAGAACTGCTTGTCTTCAAGGCCACTGATACTCATTTCTCATTATAACCTAACTTGCATTATAAGGATTCAAGGTAGTTAGCATAATATTTATAGATAATAGTATAGCCAACTATGGAAATGAAGGTCTTTCCTAAATAGAACATAGGAAAAAGAAAGCCATTCCTGTCTTTCATCTAAATGTTGCTGGTCTTATTTGATTTGGATGGATATTCATATTCAGCTGCTTGCATTAAGTATAACAATGATCTCTTTATACCTGTGGGGGGATTAAAAATGGATATTTAAAGTTTTAGCTATTTAGTACCCCATGTAGAAAGAATCATATAAATAAATGATATACAGAGAGTAAATAAATTATAGAGAATACTGATGATTATAGTATAGATAAATATAGATGGCTTGAATTAATAGATTAATTCATTTGACAAGTGCTTTTTGAGTATGCTATGTGGTAAGCACTAAATGTTGAGTAGATTTCTTATAGTCTAGTAGGAAAGGTAGATATTTTAAAAGTAAATGCACATACATTATATAGTTGTAAACTCAGATAAGTGTTATGAAGCAAAACAATAAGATGTAGTAATGGAGAACTCTTTACATTTGGGGTTAGGGATAACTTCTCTGAGCAAACAACAATGAAGTTGATCACTGAAGGGTAAAAAGGAACCAACAGATGAAGAGCTGAAGCAAAGGCTCTGATGTGAAAAACAGTTTGGTATTTGCCAGACATGTAAATCAGTCTGGGAACACAATAGGAACTTAGGAAAGTGGACAACAGTGTAAGATAAAGTTAGATGGATGGTCATGCATGTGCCTTATAGATATTCAGGGCCTTGTTAGACATTCCAAAACACTTGTTTGGATTTTATTCCAAGTGTAATAAGCAAACTTTGATGGTTTTAAACTTTGAAGACCCACATTTATAAAAAATCACTTGGGCTGCAGATTATGTGGGAGAATGGATTGAATAGGAGTAAAAGTAGAAAAGAGTGAGGAGATTATTGCAAAAGATCAAAGATATTGTCCTACATTAGATGGTAGCAGTGAAGGTGAGGAAAACTAAGCCCTTTTTCCTTCTGATTTTACAGGCCTGTGAGGGAAAAGCTCATGATGGTTTCCAGTACCATTTCTATGCTAATGACTCCTGAATCTTTCTTCCCAGACACATTTTCTTTCCTGAAATCCCAACACTCCCACAGTCACCCTATGTCCAATTGTTTAGTAGACACTTCCTTTCAGATAGCACAAATTCAAATGTAATTTTTTATCTTCTCAAAACTTGTTGCCTTGTGACTCATCATCCCATCATTTAGAATCAAAATCTTAGCATCATCTTTGTTGCCTCCCTCTCTATCTAACCCCCACATCCAGGATAGGAAACATTAGGACAATGTGCTCTGATGCAATAAATATTACATTTAAAAAAAAAGACTATGTGCTCTGGACTCAGAATACTTAGGCCAATGGACTGTAATTGTGTTATAGGATATTTACCTGGTATATGGTTGTTATTTTCTATAATCTAGATTTCACATTATATATCAGGAATTATTTTAATTTCAACTCCTACATGCCCTAAAATGTGTAAGAATTCTAGCTGATCACATCAGCAGTTTCAGGTACAGTGTGTCCAAATCAAATTAACATAACAGCACAGAGTCAGAGAATGGGTATCTGACTCTCCTCGGTTATATTGACAGGGAAATATTGTTTCCTATTTCTCAATGACCAGTTTAGATTTTGGTTTTACAAGAACATCTAAAAGCCAACCCAGCTAAAGGTAAAGCTGAAGTTCCAGAAAGGACTAACAGAGTCTTGGTAGGTATAAAAAGTGAGAAAGGGTGAGATCACCAAGGAAGTACACTTTGAGTGAGAAGAGCCAATGATTAAAGACAATACCTACACACAATGAGGAGGGGGAGGAAATAAAACCCATAAAGAATGCAGAGAAGTGGAGGTCAGACAGAATGCTAATAATCTCCCCTTTGCCACTTTCAGATTCACTCTCCACCTGCTCTGAGGTAGGAGATTGGGGTATATGTATGATACTGAATGGATAACACCCATGAGCTCTTGCCTTTAGTTGAGTACTGTCGGTGGAATGTGAACCAGCAAAGATAAAAGAGAAAAAAGAGAGGTTGAGGTGTTTATTCCTCTGACTCCACTCTGCAAGACTTCGATGGGCTAGATGGCCACCTTTAATTAAAGGCTACAGCTTCTGCTAGCAACAGGTCATTGTTATTCTACCCAGATTTCTGTATTTTCCCCATATCCTGCCCCTAAACCTTCATAAATTGTCACCTTATTAAACTCAACTCAGATTATCCAATTTGTATGATTTATTTCTTCCTAGGATTCATACTGAGAAGAGGTAAAGAAGCCATGAGAGTAATTGTGGATAAAAGGAAGATTACTGAGTTACATGCTTTAAAAGCCACATGTTTTCTTTAATTTTTTATTTATTGATTTTTAGAGAGAGAGGAATGGGGAGGAGAGAAAAATATCAATTTGTTGTTCCACTTACTCATTCATTCAACTGATCGCTACTCAACCAAATGTCTAACTTGCAACCTTGGAGCATTGAGACGATGCTCTAATCAACTGAGCTACCCAGCCAGGTTACCAGCTGTTCTTTTTTAGAGAGTGGAATGAAGAGGTCTCCAGTGGACACCTTCATCACAGTTTCTTTTTGGTGGCTTATTAAACAGTGTTTATGCCTACTTGAGCTGACTCCAAAGAAACAAGCCTGGCTGCAGATTTCATTGAACCTAAATCATCTCAGAAAATGTCTTACTAAATATCTAAAATAATGTCTAAAATAATAGGGAGATAAGGAGTGGAGTGAAAGTAAAAATGAACAACCAAGGGAGCCAGTATTCTTTAATTATTTTGAGAGACAGAAGACTTTCAAGCTCAGCAAACTTCCCATTCTGCAGTGAACCTAATTAAAGTAAACAGAATTTTAAAATGAACCAAACCCAATTAGGCAGTGGAAGCTCACATTGCTCTTCAATTAATATGTGAGGTCACGTCTCATAGTTGTATGCTGGGCACTTTCCCCTGTATTCAATTTGTTTCCCATCCGCTGCCCTTCACAGAGTGCCCAAGAACAGATACCCCAGACCACAGGATGGTTGGAGCCAGCCCAAACCCTCCACACCATCCCTGGTGTCCTGTGCACAACAAACAGATGCTGTACCACACAGCCAACTCCCAGCATGGAGCTAAGGGACAGTAAAGGTGGCAGCTAAAGACAGAGACACAGTGGAAGACAGCCATGATTTTGTAAAGGCTAATTCTGTAGCCAGAGCTGATATTCCTTTGCAGTTTATAAACTTGTGATATGACTGCTGAGACCAGTCTACCAACTAAAAATGGAGAACTGCTACTATTTTCATAACAAAAGAAACAGCCCCTGCCAATCATGTCACATTGATCCTAAGAAAAGTTAAGGGTTTTGAAGGAGAAATAGTTGAAAGAGATCAGATTGTCTTATCCATAAATACTGAAAATGCTATAATTATTATACAATTGCTGCTAAAGGAAGTGCCTGGTAAAACTATAGTACAACTCAAACACAGATATTATAATGCATGCCAATCTAAAAACAGGGTGAAAATTTTAAGAAAAAGTTTTTTAAATTTAGCTCATACTCCAAGAAAAGCACTTCAGGTCTTGGAAATCTGTATATTGTTAGATATATTCATTTGGAACTGGACATTGAAATGACATTGAAAATAGAAAATCAAAATAAACTGTACATAAATGTATATAAAATATAAAACAAATGTATGTAAAATATAAAAATAAATGTATATAAAAATTTCACCCTTCAAATACTTTTTTCTTATGTCCATTTATAGAAATCTATTATGTACAAGTTCCTGAAAGTACAATCTATATTTATCACTCAATAAAAGTGGAAATAATTAAAAGGTGACCCCCTCAAAATTAAGTACATTAAAATTAAGATTCAGTCTTCTAAATAAGATCTTTAAACTTTTAGATCAAAGAAGAAATTAAAATTGAAAGTTTCTAGAAAACCTGGAAAGATGAACCATCCATATCTTACATTTATTTCACCAGTGAACCTTTAATGAGCATCTGTGAAGGCAAAGAAAGCACTTCACCAGGTATGTAGGAATGTGAAGACAAATTTGAGTCTTCCAAGGGGAGGCAATCAGACTAAAGAGGAAGTACATGCTAAGGACTGTGGGGATTCAGAAGAAAGAATTATTAATTCCAACTGATCAGAATGCAAAAGAAAGAGTTGCATTTAAATAAATCAGTTCTTAGGAAATGTGCTGGCTTTGGTTTGGCAGATAGTGAAGGGAAGAGGATATTCCATGCTGCAGGAAGGCACAAAGACACAGGTATGAATGTGGACTGAGTGAGTTTAGCCCATAATGGTAAGATTAAAGATTAAAATTAGGTGTAGATGGTCTTAGAGCCTCCAGTTTTAACATGCAAATTTCCTGGAGATCTTGTTAAAAAGAAGATTCCGATTCAGTACGTTAGGGGTAGTGCCTGACATTCTGCATTTCTAACAAGCTCCCAGGTCATGACAGTAATGCTGGTATGAGCATCAAGGTAATGAAGGATGCACGAGTGGAGATTGTGGAGTCTTAGTGTCCTTGCAGAGGGGCAATGCAAAGCAGCCACTGAAATAAGAATCTTTGGATGCCCTGACCGGTATAGCTCAGTGAGTTGGGTGTCATCCCACAAACTGAGAGGTCTCTGGTCTGATTCTTGATCAGGGCACATGCCTGGGTTTGCAGGCCAGGTCCCTGGTTGGGGATGTGTGAGAGGCAACCAATTAATGTTTCTCTCCTTTCTTCTCCCTCCCTTCCCTTTTCTCTAAAAATAAATAAATAATTTTTTTAAAAAAAGTAAAAGGAAATAGGGTCTTTGGAGTCAGATATACTGGATTTAAATTACAGCTCCTTCTCTTATTAGCTATACAGCCTTTAGCAACTGACCTCTGGAGCCTTCGTTTCCTCATTTATAAAGTATGAAAATAATTATTACTTCAAAGTGATTTGTGAATAACTTAGGTTAGTACATAGCACAAAGTTGTTACTCAGTATGTGGTGGCATTAGTTCCCGGAGACTCTGACATTAGAGGGCTCCTTTCTCCCCTCTGCTGCTCTACTTAAACAGGACATCACTAATTTTTCTTTTTTGTTTTTTTCTTTTTATACTGGTCTTTCTTTCATACTGTGTAACTGCTATTACAATCATTTAAAAACAAAAGCTATTAGATGTTTCCTGTATCTTCACACTACTGGAATTATTCTAAATTGGAGCTAAACTAAAAGCTTTTCTTTTTTCCATTAGTTTTGCAAAATAATTACCACAGTAAGTTCAGTTAACATTTTCACCACACAGTTACAATTTTTTCATGTGTGATAAGAACTTCTAAGATCAACTCTGTTAACAACTTTCGATTATATAGTGCAGTATTTTTAACTACAGTCAGCATGCTATACATTTATCACTGACTTTTCTGAACAGTGTGCTGTATGCTGGTACTGGCTCCAGGAATGGACAGATAGTAGAAAGGGGGAAAACACACGGCAGATCCATGGTTGGAAATCTTGAAATGGTTAAAACTTTTAATGATAAGCAAAGCATATATTGAAAGACTATAAAATATCGAAGGGATCAGATGAGATCCAGTGTGTTCAGGGTGGTATGGCCACAGACTAAGGTGTTTTATTAATTTTTACATTATTTTTACTGTGATTTTTCCATTACCATTTAGACGCCCTAAATCTTCTTCCACCTCTACCCACACTCCCCCAATCATCACACTGTGAAGACTTTTTAAGTGTCCAGTGATGTGACTTCACTTTCCTTCTCTTCCCTGTGTGTGACCTATCCCCATTTATTCAGAGACAAACAAGACCACAAGAATAATTTAAGATTAAAAATTTTCAGTGATGAGGTTGTTACTTCCAAAAATTCCACAACAGAGCCAACAGGCTTGAAAGGCAATGTTTTTTATTGTATAAGGTGGACTGTAAGAAAGAAAAGTAGTTTCTGAGCATAATAAGACAAAGCCTTGAGGATTTCTGCACAGAGAATGCACAGCATAAACCACGAAATGGGGAATGAGGAGTGATAATGTAGAAGCCCAGTTTTCACACTTGAAAAAATATTTTCTTAAAGCACTTTAAATTAAAAAGAAACTAAGCTGCAAACAGAGAGAGAGGAGAAGAACCTGGGCTCAAGGGCACTGTTTATGCCACCCACTCTCTCCTGGGCTGAACTTAGATTCCATCATGGAAGAAGGAAAGAGGAATGGAAAAGAAAAGGCACTTGCTTGATAATCCAAAACTTACGTGTTTATCCAAACAAGAAAAAAAATGTGTGAGACAAAATTCACACTGCCTATGTTGACCTCTCAGCGACTAGATTAAATTCTGCAACACTTAGCAGGAATGGAGACTGGGAACTAAATATGATTATAAAGAAATAAGTTTCTTTTTTTGCTCATCCAACTTTGTAACTATAAATTTTTGACCCACTACAATAGCATGATGATCTTACTTTCCATCTCCACTGAGACAGAACAAGAAGAGAAAAATGTATGCTAAATTTCTAATTATTTTATATTTTTATTATCAAACTACTTTAATACAAAAACTTATGAGTTGATTATACTGAAAATTTCTTTGCTATTTTGTTTCATGAAAAATACATCATGAGTCATAATACATCACAGTTATTTCTAGGTGGAATTTTCCTAAGAATATGTACTACAGTAGATAGACATAGCAACCTTAGGTGGTATATAAATGTATACTTTTTTATCTTAATAAATGTTGAGTAAACATTACCCATGCAAAAAATTATTTCATGGACATTACTACTTAAGAAAAGAAACAGATAAAGTAAATGTAATGATTTAACTCAACCTAAAGAAAAATAGTAAATAAATAATAACTTATGTAAAAATTGCAAAAATAGAGAAGGTGGTGTATGCAACACTTGAAGTCTATAAAACAATGAACTAAAGTAATGAAGTGATTATACAATTTTATAAGAAGAAGACTTTTTAAATTCCTTTTTTGTTTTTAAGTATATTTTATTGATTATGCTATTACAGTTGTCCCATTTTTTCTCCCTTTTATCCCCCCCAACCTGCACTTCCCCTCCCTCCAGCATTCCCCACCCCTTCGTTCATGTCCATGGGTTGTACAAATAAGTTGTTTGGCTTCTCTGTTTCCTATACTATTCTTAACCTTCCCCTATTTTGTGCCTATCAATTATGCTTCTTATTTTCTGTGCCTTTTTCTGCCATTATCCCTCTCCTCACTGAAAACCCTCCATGTGATCTCCATTTCTGTGATTCTGTTCCTGTTCTAGTTGTTTGCTTAGTTTGTTTTTGCTTTTTTAGTTTTAATTGCTGATAGTGGTGAGTCTGTTTTCATTTTAATGTTCATAGTTTTTTATCTTAGATAAGTTCCTTTAACATTTCATATAATAAAGGTTTGGTGATGATGAACTCCTTTAACTTGACCTTATCTGGGAAGCACTTTATCTGCCCTCCCATTCTAAGTGATAGCTTTGCTGGATAGAGCAATCTTGGATGTGGTCCTTGCCTTTCATGACTTTGAATACTTCTTTCCAGCCCCTTCTTGCCTGTAATGTTTCTTTTGAGAAATCAGCTGATAGTCTTATGGCCACTCCTTTGTATGTAACTGTCTCCTTTTCTCTTGCTGCTTTTAAGATTCTCTCCTTATCTATAATCTTGGGTAATTTACTTATGATGTGTCTTGGTGAGTTTCTTCTCAGACTCAACTTGTTTAGGACTATCTGAGCATCCTGGTCTTGCATGTCTAGTTCCTTTGCCAGATTGGGGAAGTTCTCCTTCATTATTTCTTCAAATAAGTTTTCAATTTCTTGCTCTTCCTCTTCTACTTCTGGCACCCCTATGATTTGGATATTGGAATGTTTAAAGTTGTCCTGGAAGTTCTTAAGCCTCTCCTCATTTTTTTGAATTATTGATTCTTCATTCTGTTCTAGTTGATTGTTTATTTTTTCCTTCTGCTCCAAACTGTTGATCTGAGTCCCAGTTTCCTTCCATTCACTGTTGGTTCTCTATATATTTTCCTTTATTTCACTTTTCATAGCCTTCACTTTTTCCTCTATTTTGCAACCATACTCAACCATTTCTGTGACCATCCTGATTATCAGTATTTGAACTCTTCATCTGATAGGTTGGCTATTTCCTTGTTGCTTAGTTATTCTTCTGGAGTTTTGATCTGTTCTTTCATTTGGGCCATATTTCTTTGTTAGGGTATACCTGTTGCATTGTAAGGAGCTGAGCCTTAGGTATTCACCAGGGTGGTGCAACCCACTTTTACTGAGTTGTGGTGCTGTATGTGGGGGAGAGGTCAGAGAAGGAACAATGCCTCTTGCTAGCTTGCTCGTCTCTTGCCCCACTTTTCATCATTTCCCTTATTTCCCACAAGTAGATTGTGCTCTTTCAGGTGCTGATTCCAGGTGGGTGGGCTTGTACACATTCTAGAACCCTGTGGGCCTCTCCAACAGACTCTCCTGTGAGACTGGGAGTTTCTACTGCTGCCACAACCCCCACAAGATTTTACAGCCAGAGGTTTTGAGTCTTTAGTTTCCCACACTGGAACCCTAGGTTGCACAATTTGTCTTGTTCCCCAGTTATTCCTCCCAGCTTATCCCTACATGAATGTGGGACCACTGAGTCTGCTACCCACCACCTCGCAGGCCCCAGTCTGCCAGCTGCTGCCCCTGTCATGCGTCCTCTGCCTTGTTGCATCCTCTCTGCCCCAGCTTCCCATCTCTGTTCCTCCTACCGCAGGATGGGTGAATGTTTCTCCTTTAACTCCTTGGTTGTCAGACTTCTATACAGTTTGATTTTCTGGCAGTTCTGGTTGTTTTTTGGTTTTAAATTGGTGGTTTCCTTCTTTTGGTTTTGAAAGTAAGTGAAGTGTATCTATGTAGGCCTCCATCTTGGCCGAAGAGAAGTAGACTTTTGGTCAAGATGGAGGTATAGGTATAAACAGCTCACATCCTCACACTACCACAGCAGAAATTACAACTACAAAACAACTATCACTCAGAATCATCAGAAAATTGAGCTGTATGGAAGTCTGACAACCAAGGAATTAAAGAAGTCACATTCATGCAGATGGGTGAGAGGGGCAGAGATGTGGAGAAGTGGAACAGGCAGTCCCACACCTATGTGTAGTGGATGAAAATTGGCAGGGATACCTTAAGAGCAAGGGACCCCAGTCCAAGACCAGACCACCCAACCTAGAGTTCCTGTGCCAGGAAGATAAGTCCCTATAACTTCTAGCTGTATAAACCATGAGAAGTAGGGGTTGTGAAAGAAACTGCAGGATTCTCAGGAATTTCCTGTCAAAGGGAGAGCAATAGACTTAGACTTATCAATACTTACTCCCTCTGAGCTCTAGCACCAAGGCTGCAACTGGAGGGACACCAGTGGAATATGGGGAGAAACTGAAGTGTCTGGTATCAGGGAAAGTGCAAGGGGACAGCTTCTCCCAGACAAAACTCCAGAGGCCAGGTAGCAGCCTTTGTCCCTTTTCAGAGCCCTCCCCCACATAGAGCCACAGAGCAGTAACACCATATCTGGGACTCCATCAAACTGGTTCATATAGGTTGCCCCACCAGAGCAATTACATAGGCTCTGCCCTATCCATCTTACTGGTGTGCTTATCTATAATAGGCCCACCACTAAGACAAGGAGTCAAAGCAGCTCTACCTAAAACATAGAATCAAGCATAGAGAGGTTGACAAAATGAAGAGACAAAGAAACATGACCCAAATGAAACAATGGAAGCAAATTCCAGAAAAAGAATTAAACAAAATGGACATAAGCAATCTATCAGCTACAGTGTTGAAAACACTAGTTATCAGGATGCTCAAGGAAATCACTGAACATCAACAGCATAAAAAATACCCAGGCAGAAATGAAGGTTTCCCTAAGTAAAACAAATAAAAATTTACAGAGAATCAACAGTAGAGTGGATGAAGCTGAATATCAAATCAATGATTTGGAACATATGGAAGAAAAAAACAACTATAGGAATAGCAAGGAAAAAAAGAATGCAAAAGAAAAATGAGAATAGGCTAAGGAGCCTCTGAGACAACTTCAAATGTACCAACATTCACATCTTAAGAGTGCCGGAAGGAGAAGGTGAAGAGCAAGCAATTGAAAACTTATTTGAAAAAATAATGAAAAAAAACTTCCTTAATTTGGTGAAGAAAATAGACATACAAGTTCAGGAAGCACAGAGAATCCCAAATGAGATGGACCCAAAGAAAAATACACCAAGACACATCATAATTAAATGCCAAAGTTTAAAGACAAAGAGAGAATCTTAAAAGCAGCAAAAGAAAAGCAGATAATTACCTACAAAAGAGTTCCCATTAGATTGTCAGCTGATTTCTGAAAAGAAACTTTGCAGGCCAGAGGAGACTGGCAACAAGTATTTAAAGTGATGAAAAGCAAGGACCTACATCTAAGATTACTCTATCCAGCAAAGCTGTTATTTAGAATGAAAGGGCAGATAAAGCGCTTCCCAGAAAAGGTAATGCTAAAGGAGTTCATCATCACCAAACCATATTATATGAAATGTTTAAAAGTACTTAACAAAAAGAAGGTCAAAACTATGAACTTTAAAATGGCAATAAATTCACAAGTATCAACAATTGAATCTAAAAAATGAACTAAGCAAACAAGCAGAACAGAAACAGAACCACAGATATGGAGATCATTTGGAGGGTTATCAGTTGGGAGGGGAAGTGGGAGAATGGGAATATTAAGTACGAATTAGGAGATGTCAAGTCAAGATGGAGGTGTAAGCAAACATGGCTCTCCTCTTTGCACAACCACAGCAAAAATTACAACTAGACTACAAAACAAATTATCACCCAGAATTGTCAGAAAATTGAGCTGTATGGAAGACTGACAACCAAGGAATTAAAGAAGTCACATTCATCCAGATGGGTAGGAGGTGCAGTGATGTGGTAACATACAGAGAGGTAAAGAGATGCACAGGCATGTTTGGAGGTGTGGAGACATGGAACAGGTGATCCCACACCCACATATGGTAGATAAAAATCAGGAGGGCCACCTTGGGAGTGAGATCCCAGGCCCACACCAGACCACCAAGCCCAGGGTTGCAGCACCAGGAAGATAAGTCCCCATAATTTCTGGCTGTAAAAACCAGTGGAGGTAGGGGTGGCAACAGAAACTAAGAGATTCTCAGGAGTATATCCTCTCAAAGGGCCTGCAACAGACTTAGGATTTAGGCAGGCTCACTCCCTCTGGGCTTCAGCGTGAGGACAACAGCTGGAAGGGCACTAATAGCATACAACAAGAAATTGAAGTATCTGGCATCAGGGTGGGTGCCAGGAGACAGCTTCCTCCCAGACAAAACTACAGAGGCCAGGCAGCAGGGAAAAGGTGAAGGGATTAAGTACAAATTAGTAGTTACAGAATAGGTAGGGGGATGTTAAGAGCAAGTGTAGGAAATGGAGTACCCAGAGAACTTATACACATGACCCATGGACATGAACTAAGGGTGGGGAATTGCTGGCAGGAATGGGGGGTACCAGGTGGTGAGGGGAAAAAATTGGGACATTTGTAAATCAATATTTTTTTTAAAAAGAAGTACAAATTGGTAGGTACAGAATAAACAGTGGGATGTTAAGAACAATAAAGGAAATGGAGTAGCCAAAGAACTTGCATGCATTTCCCATAGACGTGAACTAAGGGTCAGGGGGTGCCAGAAGGAATGGGGGTACAGTGTGGAGGGGGACACAAGGGGAAAAATTGAGACAACTGTAATAGCATAAACAATAAAATGTATTTTTTTTTAAAAAAAAGAAAGCAAGTTTTGTTAGAATACAATTGAGCTAAAATTTGGAAAGCCTAGGTTACTGTGCTCTGAAATTGCATGGTTGTTACATCTTGTGCAGGTCATTCTTTCTGGTCCTCAACTTATTCATCTGTACAGCAAGGAGACTAAATTAAGTGATCATTATGCTTCTTATCATGAAATTCTATTATTTGGATAATAGTCTTCAAAGCATTTTATAAGTACCAATTTATTTTAGTATCACCACATTCAACAAGTATTTAATGAGCATCTTCCATGTGCCAAATTATGTTCTGGGTGCCTGGGGTGCATAAATGAACACAACAGATGAAGATTCTTGCCTTCATGGGGCTTACATTTTAGCTCACGTCCAGTGAGATAAATATTTTTTCCATTTTACATTGGAAGAAGTTTAAGGTCAATGTAGGCAATGTAGACCTATAAATTAGCAGAGACCAGAGTTAGGATTCAGACTCAGGGCTTCTTATTCACAGGTAGTCCTCTTTTCACATCACGCACATTGTAAAGACCATAAACCAACAAGGAAAAACTTTGAGAAAAATAGAAGCTGCTGCTAACTGAGATGACTACTAGATAATGTTATCATATGCTCTTATTTGGGGTCTTTGATATTTTTTAAGAAATGAAAACCCTGATGGCACTAAATAAGAAATAGGTCTTAGGAAACAGATGGCTTAGCAGATGGGAGATTGCTCCTTTTCTTCTTGGCACCTCCAGCTTAAAGAATGTGATATGCAGGATAGTTAGGCATGTTTGACTTCTTGGGTCTTAACTAGTTGATATTTCTGGAACAGATGCTGCTTCCTTATCCTGAGCTCAACAAATTCACAAGTACAATCTGTGGCATTTCCTTTTCTGCCATTCTTCTTATATTGTGTCCAGTTTAACTGGCTCTAATTAAAATATTTTACATTTAAATAATGGCCTAAAATAAGGCAGGAGATTTAGGAAAAGTAAGTTACAGAAAATATTGGGAGCCCCCAATTTCTCCCACTTAGATATAGGGCAAGTGTAACCTTTGGGAAAGTCAATATTGCATTAAATATACCTCCCAAGCAATATAATTTATTATGTAACAATAATATGCAAGCCACTGGGATATATTCTGTGGGAGATATAAGGATGATGAGATGTGATCTTGGTCTTCAAGAATTTCACAGTGTGGGAGGGGCTTAAATAAATGCACAAATCATTACAATGCAAGGCACAGTGTGGTAACTGCTATAAGGATGGGTCATAGAAAGCATTTGGGAATTTAGAGGAAGAAGAACTCACTTCCTCTTGGCTAAATTGGGATGCTTTGGGGCATGGTATAGTTAGAATGAAACCACTTGCTAAGGTCATGCTTTGCAAAATGATGAGGATTTCTGCAACTCTAAATGATAGGGAGGACTTTTCAGACAGTATGTGCTTAAATGTGGAAGAGGGGATGTTTACAGAGAAGATAACAACTTTGACTAGAACATATAAAATTTATGAAGGAACTGGATTATAATGACCTTGCAAATTAAGGCAAGCTATCTGAGCTTAGATCAGGTTGTAACAGGGAATTATTGGAGGATATTGTGCAATAAGATGACATGATCCATGCTTTGTTTTTAGCAAGGTTGGTTTCTCATGAGTTGGGTTGAGATTAGTTTCTCAGGAGTTGGGAGAGAAACAAAAAGCAGTGAGACCAATTAGGAAGCTCTTGGTATAATGCAGAAAACAGATAATGAGGACCTAAAGTGGACCTGGCACTTGTTAGAGAAATAAGACAGTGAAGAGGAGAGATGTTGAGGAGCTGTTTACTATTATTTGCCCATTAAGAGGGGAAAAGTATGTACCTTTTATAATAATTACAAACTAAGACTTGTTAACAGTTGCTAGGGATGGATATTAAGTAACTAAATCACTAAGACAGCAGCCCTATGGGTGATTAACTTTTTCCTAATTTCATTAATTACTAAATAATGCTTACATTTATATAAAAAGGAATGTTATACCCTTTTTACATGATAAATCCAAATGACTTGAGGATTTCTTGAGCACTGAATTATTATTTAAGCACAGCCCAAAAGGTAAAAAACTAAAACAGGATTCAAAATTAACTTTCTTTATAATATATCATATTATGTAATATAAAGTGCCCTCTGATTTGTCACTGTGATAATATATGAGCTTGCACTGCTATAAAAAGCAAGTGGTATTAAAAAGTAATAGATTTTCCTCTAACAAATCTTCTATCCAACATTATTAATACAAATATATTAAAAATAAACTGAATTTTCTTATGGTATGTGTCATCACAGGGTTCTTTTAGCAAAAGGCAAAAGGTCTGTTCATTCTGAAGAGAAACCAGAGATCCAGCGTTCTTTTAGATGCAAATTTCTATCTTTTAGAACTAAATCTCTAACTAAAAGCAAATACATAAATAAAAATTGTGTATGGAATGATATGGAATCGAATTCAACTTGGGAAATAACTATTTCTTTCTTTTGGATTCTGACACAACTCCATGGAATCAATACAGGCTAAGTGCCCATTAACCAGACAGAAAGGTGAGTAGTCTGCTATTGCCTAGATCCTGTGAGAAGGTCAAATCAGGCCAATATCCTGATCTATTCATGATATAGGCCACTATATTATGCTCCAGTCCATCCCCAAAATTGCAGTCACCACAGAAAAGGGACCACTTTTGAACCCTGATCTTCCAATCATCAGAAATAATTTTATATCATAGACTAAGTTCTAGCCCAATACAATTATTCACTCTTGCTGGGACACCCTCCTGAATTCCCCATAAATCCTTCCTGTGTTTTCACTGATGCAAGTAACCTTCCCAATTCTAACCCCATGACGCTGTACCTGAGCTATGTTTTTAGGTTTGCCATTTTCTAGCTTCTTAATATCATTTTAAGTAAAGATCATCTCCCCTAAAAAATTTTAAGTTCTGAGGGCAGAGTCAGAGTCTTGTTTTCTCAGCCTCATGGTATCCAGCACCAGGCTCTTTCCAGAGATAACACACAAGAGGAGCTGGTAGAGAAATGTGTAAACCTTTACTTTGCCAAGTGCACTTCATTGGTATCCCCCCCAAAAAAAATTAGGAAAAGCTAGAAGATTTTTAAAAATTTATCAACCTTGTTATGAAAAACTCAATGAAATCAATGAAATCTTCTAGATCTAAGTGTCAATTCCCATCATCCAGATCTATTTCAGGCTGTATCAGCATTTCTCAAAATCAAGACTGGTTTTCCATGCTATTCTTCCCTTCTTCCTCCTCATCTTTTCTCCCCCCGGGCCTCCATTATAATTTTTAGAATGAATAATGAAATATAGTCCAAATGTTTTCTTTTTCTCCAATTAAAGTTTTCCATTTAGGTAATTTTGTGTTTCCTTTCTTAACGGTTCTTTCCCTGCCTTTATCACAATAAACTTACCCTTTTACAAAAATATCTGCCTTCATGGGAAGCAATCATTATACTGGGAACTATTTATTATATTGCACTGTGGAGCTTCTGCTCAAATTGTCATCTCTCAGGAGCTAAACATACACTGGGACTCGGTCTCTTCTCTGTGGCTATTGTGTTAATCCCTGCAAAATGCAATAGGCTTCTATGTCACCCATTGCAAATAGGTTGTGTAACACTTCATATTTAGTGTCTTGAGCCTAGTGTAATTGCACTGAAATTGCCAGATGGTGTGGGTGATAGATGGACTGCCACCACTGAGTTTCCTACAGACTCTGACCTAAGGCCATTATTTGTTTTCCAGTTCCTCTCTGACTCTTGCCTTTGGCCACCCTGGGGATTAATAACAAAGAACATCCTAAACCCTCTTTATATTACAAATTTAGTATGTAGAGGTGACATGTTAAAACAATAAGCTGAAAATTAGAAATACAAAAAATATATTTATATGTCTGGCTAAGGCAAGGGGTTGCCCAATCCAGCACCTGTTTTTCCTCACAGTTCATTATATCACTGAGAAAAGAGTCAAGGTATAAGAAATGTTCTTCAAAGCTTGAATTAATTGCAGTTTCCATCTTCCAACTCAAATAGTTATTGAGGCATTATTCTGTTCTCCTGAACCATTAGCTGAAGGTTCAAATTATCTGTAGTATACACACATGATCTTGTAATTTCTAGGGGACCTGTCTCTACATTGATGAAATGTTTTCACTACGCTTTCATTTCTTCTCAAAACTTTCCCAGGAAGGGTGTTAGAGTAGGCATGGTTCTCATTTTAAAGTGGAAGAAATGAAACAAATCATTAAGTAACTGACAATAGTTCCTACCATAGGCAAGTGACAACAGTGCTGAAGATCTAGGCAGGGCTATTCTCACTTGTTGACCTACCCTTCTTTTTACCTAAAAACCTTAAGGTGGTTTCATCCTCTTCTGTGACCCAGAGGTTTGCCCACAATAAAAAGTATAGTAATACAGTTGAGTTTTAGAAGTTCTGTATTAATTTTGGGTACTAAGCCCTTATCAGATGTATTGGCAAATATGTTCTCCCAATTATTGGGTTTTCTTTTTATTTGTTGATGGTTTCCTTTGCTCTGCAAACACTTTTTAGTTTGATTTAGTCCCACTTATTTATTTTTTTCTTTTGTTTCCCTTGCCTGAGGAGATATATCAGAAAAAAATATCACTACAAGCAGTGTCAGAGATTTTACCACCTGTTTTCTTACAAAAATTCTATAGTTTATGATCTAACATTTAAGTTTTTAATCCCTTTGAATTTATGCTTGTGTGTGGCATAAGAAAGTTGTCTTGTTTTACTTTTCTGCACATATCTGCCCAGTTTTCCCAACACCATTTATTGATAAACTATCTTTATCCCATTTTATGTATTTGCTTCCTCTGTCAAATATTACTTGACTATAAAGGCATGGGTTTATTTCTGGACTCTCTATTCTGTCCCATTGATCTGTGTGTTTGATTTTATGCTAGTACCATGCTGTTTTGATTACCATGGCCTTATAGTATAGTTTGATATTAGGTAGTATGATTTTCCTTTTCAAGGGCCTATCCAGGGTCATTTTGTGGCTCCATATAAATTCAAAGCCAAACAACAACAACCAAATAATCCAGTTGAAAATTGGCAAAGGACCTGAATAGACACTTCTCCAAAGACACCATACAAATGGCCAATAGACATATGAAAAGATACTCAACATTACTAATAATCAGAGAAATGTAAATTAAAACCACAATGAGATATCACCTCACAGCTGTCAGAATGGCTATCATCAAACAAACAAGTGCTGGCAAGGATGTGGAGAAAGAGGAATCTTTTGCACTGTTGGTGGGAATGCAGACTGGTTCAGCCACTGTGGAAAGTGGTATGGAGTTACCTCAAAAAATTAAAAATGGAACTGCCTTATGGCCCAGCTATTCCACTTCTGGGAATTAATGAAAGAAACACAAAACACTAATTTTTAAAACTATAAGCACCTCTATGTTTACTGTAGTGCTATTTATAATTGCTAAGATTTGAATGAAGCCCAAGTGTCCATCAATAGATGAGTGGATAAATCAACTATGGTACATTTACACAATGGAATACTACTTGGCCCTAAAAATATTAACATTTTACCCTTTGAAACAGCATGGACAGACCTGGAAAACATTATGTTAAGTGAAATAAGCCAGTTAGAGAAAAACAAATACCATATGATTTCACTCAGATGTGGAATCTAATGAATAAACTGAACTAGAAAGCAAGATAAAGACAGACTCAAAAATAGAGAGCAGGTTGACAGTTATGGGGTGTGGCAGAGAGGAATTGAGCAAAAAAAGAAAAAAGACTCATGGACATAGACAACAAGGTAGAAATTGTTGGGGGAGGGGTGGGTGAAGGTAGAAGAGGGTACAAGGGTAATAAACATCAATGGAAAAATATAATAAAAAATAAACTGCTTATAAAAGTATAGTAGTGTGATTACATATAGTTATCAAGAACATGGCCTCTGGAACTGGACTCCATAGGTTCAGATTCCAGCCCTGCTATTTACTGGCTCTGGGACCTTAAGCCACTAACTTACATTTTCATGCCTCAGTTTCCCTCCTGTCGAATTAGGATAACAACCTATCTACTTGTAAGCTTGTTGTAAAGGGTATATGTAAAATCCTTTAACAGTGCCTGGCTAGAGTATGCTTATCTTTTTCTAATACAACTAGCTTTATCATAAGGTGACTCACTTACATATCAGTGATATTATAGGTTATGTGATTTGGTAACTTTCTGGCCCTTACTGAATTTCTAGCCAGTCCTCAGAAAATTGGATTTCCTATTATTGGGGAAGTGAAAAGGACTTATAGTCTTTGATAATCTCATTCATACCTATGTAGCACAAGTATCACCAGAGTTCACATTGCCTTCAAGTTATAAATAAAATTAGAAAGACTCCCTTTTACACCAAGCACTATGTGAAGTCCAGTGACTTCTGCTAATTCTCACTGACGGCTCTAAATCTCTGATTTTTATGTCTCAGTTCCTGCAGTTATTCTCTTCTTTCTCCTGGATACAACCCCAAATGTGGGACTCAGCCCAATTTTCTTGATTACTCCTTCTCCAAACTACTCACTTAAGGTATGTTCTGTGGCAGTCTTGAATAAAAGCTTGGGCTCATAATGGTGGGTTCAATATGCCACGATGTTCAGTGAACCAAGTCCCTGGAGTCGTGTACAAAGTGGATTTACATGGAGCAACACAAACAATTTCAATTGGATTATTAGTCACCTGTTTTTTTGAACATTATTAACTTCCTCAAAGCTGGAATTTCTCATTTACCTTCAGAGCCTACAACGTCCTGTAATATGGTTCAGTAGCCTCTCCTCCCAAAGGCACCATTATCTTCCTCCTCCCCTTCCTCTCTTTTTTTGCTCACCTACACCCAGAAACCACTATTCCTTTCTTATGTATGCTTTTCCAGGGTGCATCACCTTCCACCTGACAGAGCTGTTTATGAAGGTATTTCTCTAAACAAAGCAGTTCTCTTCAAATAGAATTTCTCATGTTAATAAAATATCATTTTCTTTGTTACACTTACATAATATATTTTTTCATCACAAAAATATGGATTCAATTATATACTTAATTTAATCTATTTCACTAACATTTATTGACCTCTGCTTAGGGGTTTTCAGGAAATTCAGAGGACTTAATCATGAATCCTGCCCTAGGGAGATTTAGCTCTTTTTAGCCACTACAAATACAAGATCAAAAGGGATAAAGGATGTAAGAGAAGTCAAGATGAAGTACTGTGAGCATTTAATTAGATTTAGATGGGCCCTGTTTGCAAAAGCCCAGAGAAATGTTTTCAAAAGTTAGTGACTCCATGTTCAATTTTGAAATGGCTGGTTGAACAGATAGACTGGTAATACAAGGGCAAAAACTAAAGGTCATGTCTCTTTCAGGAATTTTATAAATTATTATGACTTTGAACGTTACACAGTAATATCAGGTAGTATATAAAAATCTTAGATTTTTGCCATCTACAAATTCCATGCAGTTCCTGGGCCACTCTAAGCATGCAGCTAAGGCAAAATAATAACAGTCAAGAAACAATGTGCATATTACAAAAAAAAAGACATAAATATACATGCAAGAAAGTTGCTAACATAAAAATTATTAAATACAAAAATGTATGATTAAGTTTGACATTTGATTAGGTCATTTCAATTTTTGTCATTATTTGGCAGAAGAATGATCAAAATAAAATCATTCTGCTAAATTAAGAGGACACCAATGGGAGAAAAACAGGTCCCTGCAATCAACCTTAAGCAGAGAGCAATGGCCTGTGATTACTGGGGAGAAAAGCTGGAGCCCCATGAAGCACTACTAAGGCAAGTTAGGTCATCAGTCTTCTGACTATTGAAATAACAACATATCTAAATGAATTATCTGCATAACTTGGTATCCCTGACATTAATTTTTCTATGCAGATGTCACACAAAGATACTAGATTTATTTCAGATACTGGTTTCATTTTTTCCCCATATTACCAGCTTTTAGGTCCTCCTTTTTTATACATAAAATTTCAGAGATAGAATATTAGAGGTAAACTTTTCACTAAGAAGAACAGGCATCTCTGCTATATAACAACTCTAGCTGGTGGTAAATTAGCATAAATGCTTTCAACATTAAATGTATGTTTATTAAGTGCTTACCCTATGGCAGCACTGTCCTTGGGGTTGGTTGGACTTTAAGGAACCAGATCGTTTCCACCCTTCTAGAGTTCATTGTTCAGTAAAGGGGGACTACTTCTTTATGAAGCAGTACCATTTCTGTTTTAAATAACTATAAAAAACATTTTTTTTTCTTTTGCTGAACTAAATCTGTCTCCTTAAAACTTTTATCTAAGTTCTGCCCTCTGGAATTATAAAAAATGAATTGAATCTGTCTTAATCTTATCCTACTGGCAAAAGAGGCCTTTGAAAGATTACTTCATCAAAGTCACTAAAAAAATATTAATAGGACAGGACCAAGTACAGCATTGTACAAAATCTCCTCAGTTAATATTATTTTCCACATATTAAAATTTTTTTAGAGAAACATGTTCATTGGTGATTAAAAATACTGAAAAATCTAACTAAGAGAAAGATGGCACATTGATTTCATGCAATATGAAAACATTTGACTTTTATTTAATAAGATGTTTATATAAGAATGTGTAATAATATAGGAATCTTCATAGTATTGTCCCTATCTGTTTGTTTCAAGTTAAGGATCATCACTGAGTCACTCAAAACATGTAGTATAGTACTTTATTCTTAGTAGAGGCACAATAAATGTTGAATTGCATTTGAGCTCAAATGAACCAAGTTAGATTAAGTCAAAAGTATCTGATGCCAAAAGTAAGGCCTACATGAGACTGCTTGCCTTGCAGCCACTGTAACTGTTATCTTTTCATAATTTTTTTATTTTTAAAATACTTATAGGCACTTGGCAATTGTTTTAATTTCAGATCCTACTGAAATTAAGTTTAGAGAGATGTTAGTTCACATGAACACATTTATCTTGGGCTCATTTTTGCTTCATATAAGAAGTCTATTTTTCAGATATCTAGATGAAAGAAAATTAGTCTGTCAACTGAGGTGAATAATGCCTTACGTAAAGGACAAGTCAGTGCCTGATAGCTGTAAAATTCCCTTGTTGCACTCCATTTCCTAACAGAAAATTTCATGAAAATGAGTGGAAATTAGCTCAAAGGGCTCTAAGGCTTTATCACATTTTTGTCATTTAATAAAAACATGTAAATAGGAGAGCAAGCCATACTTTAAATTTTAGAGTTTTGCAAAACTGACCAGAACCTTACACTAAAAACATTGAACAGAAAACAAGATTAGAACCAAGAATACCAATAATAATTCCATAATCCAACTTTTTAAAGTTGTCCTTCCTAAATCTCCAGTGGAAATGCCATTTTTCCTTTATGAATTGCTACAAAGATGCAAAATTTAAATGTCATAGACTTAGTCCACCAAAAATTTTGCACATAGTTTTCAATAAAATTTTTATGAAGTTTTCTGTAAGAGCTTTATTCAACTTAGATGTAGTTAGATTACATTCTTTCATTTCATTAAATAAAAAACTACAATATTTATAGCATTTCTCCAAATAATTGGGATGAAATATGTTCAGGATGTTTTCAATATGAAGTCTGTTCAGAAAAAGTCCAGCCATTGTTAATATGACCATGATGGTTTGTGCAACATCGATATAACCTAGAAGCCAAGAAGAGTGGACTGGAATGTACATGAATAAACAATGACAACTTTACTATACTAGTCAGTGGGGGCAGTAGATGCTTTTGAGTGAGCATATGTACTATGTGGTCATCGCATTCAAATGATTAAGCGAGTAGAGCAATGAATCTGCATCAAATCTTGCATTAAGCTTGAACATTCTTCCAAGGAAACTATTTTGATGATTCAGAAGGCTGCAGCTACAGTCAACTGGTGATTGGTAGTTTAATCATGACAATGTGTCTGCTCATGCATCACATCTCATACAGATTTTTTATTGCAAAATATCAAATTATCTAAGTAACTCAGCACCCCCATAGCCCAGATTTGGTGCCCTGTGACTTCTGGCTTTTCCCCAAAGTAAAAATCACCTTTGAAAGGTAAGAGATTTCAGACCATCGATGAGATTCAGGAAAATATGATGAGGCAACTGATGGTGAGTAGGAGAACAGTGTGAGGTCCCAAGGTGCCTACTTTGAAGGAGACTGAAATGTCACTGCCCTTTGTACAATGTTTTTTGCATCTCGTGTCTTCTTCAATAAATGTCTCTATTTTTCATACTGCATGGCTGGATAGTTTCTGGACAGAACTTGTACATTCTATATCAGTCAAGACTCTAAAGAAACAGAATCAAGATGATATATATAAGTATATATGTTCAGATTTATTTTAAGGAATTGGCTCACAAGATTGTGGAGATGGTTAAGTCTGAAATGGGTAGGACTAGTTAGCCAGCTGGAGACTCAGAAGAGTTGAAGTTACAGGATTAAGTCTGAAATTTTTTAGGGCAGGCCAGCAGGCTGGAACTCAAGCAGGATTTCTGTTAGTCTTTAGGTAGAATTCTTTTTTTCCAGAAAACCCCTGATTTTACTCTTGAGACTTTCAACTGATTGAATGAAGCCCATTCATATTATGGAGGATAAAATTACAAATAATTTGTAATTGGTTGACTCTGCTTTACTCAAAGTCAGCTAATTATAAATGTTAATCATGTTACTAAATACTTTGCAGATGCATCTAGACTAGTATTTGACAAAACCTCTGGGGACCATACCATAGCCAAGTTGACATACAAAATTAATCATCACAGATTCAGTAAATATTTATGGAGCACTTCCTAAAGGCCTAGTACTACTCCACATAGACTTTACCCTTAAGGCCATCACATTATCAAATGGAAGACAAACAAGTAACTCACCAGTTATGGGACTGTGGAAAGTGCTATTGGTAAAGTGCTAAAGAGACTAGATTAAGAACATCAAATTCAGGTACAAGGATTTTTGACAACCATTAGAAGAAAGGTAATGGTTGGACTAAATTTTAAAAGATGAGGAAGAGTTACTGAACTAGGCAGGAGAAGGGAGGCTGGAGACAAAATCACAGGCAAAACTGATGATATTAAAGGTAAGATGCTTGTGCATTTGATTTTCCAGAGCAAAAAATGCAGATACCACCCAGGCAGAAAACTGAGCTGCATAACTGGTCAGATGCCAGAACACAAGCCATGTAATCTGAATTGTTTCCTGAAGGCTGTGAGAATTCATCTAAAAGGAGTCATACAATAAAATCAGTTTGTCAGAAAGATAACCTTGACTACAGGGCCAAGATAGGATTGGGGTCAATGTTGGGAGAGTGGGGGTGAAGAGGGACTTAAAAAGCAGAAAGATCAGTTTGGAAAGCAGCAAGAGATAGCTAAGAAATTGTGAAGATCTATAGGAGCAGAGTGAACGGAGAGATTAGAAGATTTTAGGAGGCAGAATAAACAGGATTTGTGGCTGACTTGATGTTGGCTGAGGGAGATGGAGGTATGTGGTGATGACTTCAGGTTTGGAGGATTTAGGTAAATATGAGCATGATGGTGCCATATCAAAATCTTGGTTTAAGAGGTAAAGCATAATGAGGACAGATTAAGGTAAAAGAAAAATATAAAGTGGAGAATGCTCCAACAGCTACTATTATATCTTTCCATATTAAGATCAGATGACAAAAACAATTTCATAGATTTCTCTCTAATCCTTTAAAGTTCCTTATACATGGCCAAACCATGCTTTATGCAGAACAAAACAGGTTGCTCAATAACTAAAGTAAACTTTTGGGTACATTTGGTACTTAAGGATTTACTTGCAAAAACAATTACTCTGCTAAAATTATTTTTGCTTCCTCAGGAAAGTGCACAAAACATTCCAAAAGTCTGAATGAATTAGGTGATATATTGGGCAACAATTAGCTTTCTGTTCAGAATTTGAAAACAAAATTTCCCTCTGATAATTAAACAATAAAAACAACACAGTAAACTATATTGGAAATACATAGAATCTTAAAGAAACAGATTGCTGGCTATAATAACAAAACTAAACAATGCATCCATTCAGAATTAGAACAGAAATAAGTTAGTGTTGTAAACACAGGTAGTCTAAGCTCTTCTCAAGGAGAGGACACCCAGTGAGGGTGGACATCTGGTCTTCTTGGAATATACTACTAATAATATAATTCTTATTATTGAAATGAATGAATAAAGCCATTAAAATCTGTTGTAATTTAAAAATCAAATTCAAACTCCTTTTCCTAGGTCACATGCTTAAAATGTGGCTTCTGAAGTAGGTATCTATTTTAGTCTGTCCCATACCCATCTCTTCTAAACAGAACTCCATGTTCCCCAGACCATTCTTCTTCATCAGGAAACTGCTCCTTTTTGTACTCCAGCAATGCAACAAAGTGCCTGCCATGTTCTTAACTACTCAGCTCCTACTTATAGTAGAAAACAGTAGAAGACAGCCAATAAATGAGAAGACAGACTCCTAAATAATATCATATGAGCCCTTGAGCCAAACTGTATGTGAAAGCTAGCCATGCTTCCTAGACTTTTCAGTTACATGAAGTATTAAATTCCATATTTTGCTTATGCCAGTATGAGTTTCATTTTTTTGGAACTTGCAACCTAGAATCCTGATACTATATACATCATTACATAATGTATAGGTGCTACACCCGACCTCTAAGATACCCATGAACTTAAAGCTCTATATACAATGAGCTGTTACTGGTCTGACAAAAAAATTATCTGAAATACCAAAAACCAGAATACCAACATAGGACTCCAGTTAATGAAGCTTTCAAGTCTGACCTTCAAGTTCATTAAAGTGTATTAACAGCCAACTGAAAAGAACACCTTCTTCTAAAATTATGGTCTTTTTTTAATGGCAAAGAAGAAATAGAGAAAATTTTTATCTTTTTCATTTGCCAAGTTAGAGAAAATGGGAGTGACTTAAATTTTTTTCATCTTAATTCATATAGTGACCACTGAAGTTTGGTTTCCATAAAATATGTATTTCTATTAGAAATTCTTAAAGTTGACTATCACCTTATCAATATGTAAGTCAAGATGACTAAAAACTCTCAGTGTGAAATAATACAGAGTGGCTAAGAGATCATAAGAGTAACCCTCAAAATATCTCAGGCAATTAGAAATGCAAACATTTCTGAAAGTCAGGAACACTGCAGCTCTCTCCCACATTGGAGATTCTGTGTGTGTGTGTGTGTGTGTGTGTGTGTGTGTGTTTAAGAAAAGTATTCCAATGTCTGATTACTGAGTTACTAAAGCATTTATAAATGCAAGTCAGAAACAGGATAAATGATCTCCAAAAGTGGAATAAAATAAGCTAAATGAAATTTAGTTCAATTATGCATTGAAATGTGCTTATGAAGGCATAGGTCAAAAATAAAATAAATTATGAATGGAATTGAATTATGTTACTGCTATGATGTCAAAACCAAAATGTCACATAGAATCCACATGTGGAGAGTTGTTATTAAATACAGTAAAAGAATACAAGCTTGATTATTTTTGACATTATGTTTTGAAAATTATCATAATTTTTATAAAGTTTTATCCAATGGCATTATTTGTTTTCTTCTTTCACACTTTAGTTTGACAACTTAAATCAATGACTATATAAATATGATTATTTGAGGTCACATATCATGATTTCAAATCAATATTCTGTGAAACTTAGGGAATAGAAAGTATTTATAGCCGTACACAATCCTGCACAAAATTAAAAAATGATAATAATGAGATCATCCTCAAATTTTAAACCATATACTATCAATTACAGTGGGCACAGAAGGAGTTTGGAAGAGAGTCTCTAGCAAAAATAATGTGCCTATATAATCTTTCTCAGTCAGGCTGTCAGGAGGCACAGCATTTTAACAGGATCAGGACAGATCACCAAGCAAAGATAATGGATAATTGTATTCTCAACAGCAAAGCCACACAAAGAAATAATTAATAAAAACCAGAGACCATTGATTAAACATTTTCTCTATGCTAGATACACTTTATCTGTATCAACTTAATCTTTGCAAATGCTATATGGTAGTCTCAGTTCACACACCAGATAAGTGTCCTTCTTCTCCATAGCAACTACTGACTATGCAATTTAAAGTTGTGCCTTGGAAAAATGACTATACATTCATTATATGACAAAAACCTTTCAGGAGGCTCACAAATAGTTAAGATCAGTTGACTTTGTGAACACTAACCAAACTTCTAATAAAAGTTAGGCCACCAAGAAGCTGATTGACCTTAATAAGCAAGTCATCAAATCTCTTTGGGATTCAATATCTTCACTTGACATTGGAAAGGGAGCATAAGGCACATAACTTCATCTCTAAGCGTCCTTCTAACTTAATCTAAAATTCAGAATTCTCTTAGAAATGGACTGCCTGCAATAACTTCTACTATCAGGGTAATCTTTGTTCACAGAGAGATGGTGACAAGATAACCAGGAAGCAGAAGTTTGCTAAACTAAATGAGAAAAATCAAACCAGACAACAGGAATAAATGTAACAAAGATGTCATAAAGGATACATTTGAGCAACATAGCTAAAATATGGGATATGGGCAATCAACAGCCCATATCCCATAGCACCTGAGGTAAGACTCTTTGACAAACTTGGGACCCCAGCTTTTGAACTATTGACCAAACCTACCAACTGTAAAATAGCCTATCATTTGTAATATGAAAAAAGTTGCTTTTCCAATTTTGGTTAAAAAAATAAGTTTTTCTATGCAAACCATGATCTTAAATAAATTAGTAAGATTTAAAAATCTTATTTGATAAAAAATATTTAATTTTATAAATTTTTTACTATTTGCTTATGGATCTTACATGTGGCTGCATTAATGCTTTTTCCCAGTGACACTAGATTAATAGCCCCCACTTGCTGAATGGCAGGCCTTTAGTCCTTTCTGGTATCTCTTGGATTTTTCAAAGAAAATGGGGAATATCTTCCATAGAATTTGAAGCTTCCTATCTTTGCTGCCTTTAAGCTCTGGCTTTTAACATTCTTCTTAGTTAATGCTGTGTGGCAAAGAACTCACATGGTGGTAATAACCTTTGACATCCATTGAGGCGTCTATTTTCTCAACTTCTGGTACCAGGTACACCATTCTGCCTGCCTCCAAGTTGCTGGCATAAACATCACTTGAAACTCTGTTCTGGTCACCAATACATTGAAGTTAACCCAATCTTGACTGCCCCCACTGCCAGTCCTCACCTAAAGAGAAATGATTTCCACTCTTTCATCTCTTCATGCATCAAAGCAGAAGAACCACCACAGCAGAAATGCTTAGGCTCATAGCAATAAATACTTTCAACTTGACCACAGAGCTATCTCTGTTCCAGGGTCATAAACACCCAAGATAGTCTGAGCAAGAATAAATTTCAGTCTCATATCTGTATCCTACATTTAATTCTCCCTTCCAATTGCAACAGACATCTTTGTTTGTTGAGATGATTCTTTTCTCTCAGGAGCCCTTTTATCTCTTATCTCTCTGGTTTCCTTCCAGAGCTTCTGTGGAGCTACCTTCTATTCTTCATAAATGTCACAAATGTCAGTAAGAGTCTGATCCTGGATCTCAGTCAAAATGGTGAATGGCGTTAGAAATAAGAGGAGGACTGAGAGGAAACTGTTTAATACCTCCATATACTCACAGTCCTGATTGGCTAGTTTTTTAAATTAGTAGAACATTTTGAAATATTCCAGATATATCTTTTTATTAAAATGATCCTTGTCAGCATCTTATATGCAAATATTTCCTCAAATATTGAGAGTGCTTTTCTGAGTCTGAGATAAATCTCAATGTTGTTTGGCAAAAATATGAAGATAGAATGTTAGCTCAATAAATACCGCATCAGGGCCCACAGCAGGCCACCCCTAACATTCCATGATGGCATATTGATTATTTGAAATTAAAATTGCTTAAGCAACTGTCAATGCAAGAACACTCTGCCCTGTGCATGTGTATGTGTCCCTGAAAGCAGGGGGGAAATCTCCCCTGTGAAAGGTGCCCTCCATGCAGGTGAAGACATCCTTATCACTAGAGTTAAGGAATCCAGACCCAAAGAGTATGTATAAATACACATTGTGAGGTTCTTATTAATCTATAACCCAAGCCCAAACTTTTTTAGATCTGTCACTAATGAACACCCAAACCTTGATTAGATTCCTTGCTAATGAGCACTTTTTTTGTCCTGTCAATTTTTCAAAAATTTATTGTTTCTTTGTCTAAAAAGCATGAAATGCTCTCTGGTTCATCATTTATCTGAGCATCATTTATTATTCTCCTATATGAACACATTAAATTGATTTTCTTCTACTGGTCTTGTGACAATTTTCTTATTAGTCCAACCATCAGAATTTAAGAAGGATGGGGAGGATTCTCTCCCTTCCCAACAGACTTCAAAGTTCACATAAGTCAGTAAATTTTCCTGCAAAATTAACATGCTAAATTAAAAATGTAGTCATGAGGTTTTACTTTTCAACAGTATACACTTAAAAACTGAAAAAAATCTGGATTATATAAGGCCAACTAATTCACTTAGAAATAGGAACTCATAGATGTAAAGCGACTCAAAAAGTTACCAGGCTTGAGCTCAAGCTAACACCTCCTGATTCTTAGTTTGATTCTTTTCTTTCCATTACCTTACAAGGACAGACTGTAGGGTCAAAGTATTTTGCCACATTGACGCATTCATTCAGTCAGCAGATATTTATTGAGCTGCTACTGTATTCTAGGTGATGCACAAGAAAAGGTGATCCACCAGGAGTAGAAACCTACGTTCAAACCTCAGATCTTCATTATCAACCTCATGTGTGTTCTTACGCAAGTGGTATAGAAGTATATACCTAAATCTCATCATCCTTATCCTGAAATGAAGATTGCAATTAAATCATCCACAAGGTCTCTTTCAGTTCTCACCTTCTGTAATTCAAGTAAGTAGCTATACATATGCTAAACAAACAAACAAAAAAACCTAATGAATGAAGATTAAAAATTGTACAGATGCTTCACCTTAAACTAAAGGTAAGATGTTAACTTGACAGGTTTAGGTCACTGGATAACATCTGAGAAATAGTTCTTTTTACAAAAGAAAAGACTGTGAAAATTACCACTTGTCACTATGTCCAAACAAATCAAACTACTAACAACAACAACAACAACAAAACAGGTTTAATACATATCTTATGTATTTAATAGAATATCTTTTGGAATCTGAGAAGATAATTTCAGCCATGTATCCCCTTAAAAGGTATTTAATAGTTCTAAATATTTAGAATCAAATCCCAAAATGTATATTACATAGAATTTCCAGTGGACATCATAAATTAAATTTGGTACCCACTTGAATTAAATTCATCTAACAGATAATCTCTAAGGCCAACCTAGGTTTTATATCTCATACAAGTAGGGTTAGGAAGGGAGATATGTTTTGATGAACTCTTCACTATTTCATGAAATGCCCTCCCTCTACCACCCCTTCCCAGATAAAAAATTATTTCTTTTTAGTCAATATAAACTAATTTGAATCTTCTAGAATTTTGTATAAATAAAATCACATAGCATATGATACCCTTTTTGGCCATGATTCTCTCACTAGGCATAATTTTGAAGTTAATCTATGTTATTGCATGTATCAATGTTCATTACCTTTTTATTGCTGAGTAGTACACTGCATTGTATGGATATACCATACATTACTCATTCACCCATTGATAAACATCTAGGTTATTACCAGTTTGGGTCTATTACAAATAAAGCTCCTATATACATTCATATACAATTTTTGTGTGAGTATATGTTCTTGTTTCTTTTTATTAAATATCTACTGTATTACTGGGTAATACAATAGATGTATGTTTAATTTGAAAATCTGTCAGTTTTCTAAAGTAGTCAGACCATTTCACATTCCCAGCAGTATGGGGGATCCAGTTGTCCTATAAACTTGCCAATATTTAGTATGGTCAGTTTTTTAGTACTTTTGTTATTGTTTTTTGTTTAATTTTAACCACTCTAAGACTATGTAACTCCCATTATTATTATATTATTTCAACTCTTTGGATTTTCTTGACACAACTTGTGCTATTCTGCAAATCGAGGGGAAAGAATGACATATAATAATGTGACGCATGACTAAAGGACAAGGACAAGGTATTGTTTTCATAAGTTATTCTTACCACAGTGGTAAATACCTTAATATCTATACTTATCAACAATTTAAAATGACTTATAATATATACTAATCAAACAGTCTTAGTATTTTTTAAATTTATTTTTCTTTAACCTTCTTAACTTCTCTTTTCCAGTACAGAAAATAATAAAGAGTTTGAAAAGACAGTCACCCAAAGGACAGAAGTAGATCATATAAGACAGAATTACAAAATGGCAGTGTCTAGAGTTCACAAGGGGTAAGCATGATGGAACTTGAATTCTTATTTATAACTCATGGAAGGGGCTTTTTAGAAAGCAAATTGGTCATTTACAGTAAGAGCTTTAACAGCGCTCATATTATATGACACAGTAATACCACTTCTAGAAGTTTTAAAAATCTAACAAATCATCAGAAATATGAACAAATATTTATCTTCAAGGAGTTCAGCATTATATATAATGCTAGGAAATTGAAAATAACCTAATTGTCCAAAAGTAAAGGAATGGCTAAATCAGTAATCATTTATATATGTGACTTACACTGCCAATAGAAAAACAGGAATTTGAAGAATATTTAACCACATGAATAAGTGCTACTTACACAATATTTAGCAAATGAGACAAAAATATTACCACAATTTTATAAAGACAAACAATGTACATTAAAATTAAAGAAGGAAAAATATCAAAAATGTAACGGTGGTACCTGCCTTTGAAGAGTTTACACTTGAGTTGGTAGATGTACTGAGTTGGCACATACATTACTTAATCTATCTAGCAATATGCAAGCAATATATGATATACAAGTAATATATTGAAACACAGAGGCTTGGCCAACTAATTATCTCTGTGAACTGAATTATCTCTTTGAACTGAATCTGGAAGAGTGAGTGGTTTTCCAGATGGCATTCTTGGAGAAGAAATAATGTATGCAAAGCCACTGCGTTGTTTGTATCCCTGGCTCAAGGGCTAAATGGCAATTAATGGTTGTTGAATACACTATACACTAATGAATAAGTTTTATATAAAAAATAATTTAGTTTTCTCTGACTGTTCTTTGTTTCTATATTTCACTCACTAAAAGTCTATAGTTACAACATATTACAAATCGCAAAATTAACAAATTTTGAATCAGTTACATTTTAGGACATTGCTTCCTAAAATGATCTTGGAATTCCTTAATTTCATCAGCAATTAATCAGCAATTTATTAAATTGTTAACTAAGACGAACTAGTTCTGGAAGACCGGAAAGCCAACCACTCCTCAGAAGTATTAACTCTTTCTCTTGCCATATATCTTAAGAAATAGAGGACATTTTGACCAAGAACCATTTATCTATTCACCAACTATGAATCAAAAGAATGACTACAATTGAATTTGGACATCTTTTCTTTTAAAAAAGCAAAAACCACTAAATAGGGATCTTTGATGCAATTTAGGCTTCTCTCAGAAAGATTTGTTTGCTGATGTTTCTTCTTAAGTAATAAAGTGATATGTTGGCAACATTAATGGCAAAATTAATATTAAAAAATCTGTAGTGTTACTTAATTCCTGAGTCATTACTTAACTTTTAAACATCCATAAAAACTGAGGTCCATCATCCTTTGTCAGCAATTAGGAGATGGAAAATTTGGATGGAAATTTGGTAATGTTTTTCTAACCTAATGATATTTGACAGAAAATAAATGCCTACAGAAAGGAAAAGCAGAGGGATACAATCTCAACTGATGAAGGATTTAAATCATAGATGGGAACTTCAAAAATACATTACAAATTATTATTAAAATAATAGCAACTGAAAACTTTCTTATTTAGCCACTTTACTTAGTAGATACTCTAAACAGCCCTTGATATTGAAACAAGTGAAATACTATAGATAAGGTAGAGGGTTCCCCACAAGTTGTGGAACTTAACAGAAGGTTCCCACATAAATCTGGATCCCCAAAGAGTTACCCTCTCATCCTCTGTAATGATGAATAGGAATAGAAGCATTTGTGTGACTTTGTGGTAGTTCTAGCACTAAAGAGTACCTTAATTGTGAAGGGTACTTTCCATCATAAAACGCTCAACTACTTTCCAAAAGAGAAAAAGTGGTCTTAATACTTTAAACACATGTCCCTACCAAGGGAAGACCAAATAGTATTACTTTATGCTGTAAGGAATGAAGATTTCACTGGAGAGATGAATGTTGAAAAACTGAGAGATAACTATCCATGTGCACTCAAAAGACTCTCCACTATTGAAATTAGTACTATACCAATAATACAATCTGCAATTTAGTTGGAGGAGATTTAAAAAACCTGCCATACTAAATCAATGTGATCCATTTAAATTATATTGTTTTTTATTTTTGTTTATATTTAATTTATAGGGAATTTTTGGTTTTATTGTTATATGGTCTTGGACATCTAAAGGGTTTATATCCAGTTTTATGTTTATACAGATATTAAGGATTTTTTAATAATCTTTTTTTCCTTCAAAAGTTCACACACACATACACACACACACACACACACACACACACATACTTTAATAGGATACAGAATGAAGCTTTAATAAGGACTGGCTTATCTTTGACTTGTGGCGTAGATCCACCTACAGGGTGGCTCTGTCACTCCAGCCAAAGTGTGCCAGTAGCTATTCCCCATGGCAGTCACGGCAGCCATTATATGCTGTGAAAGCAGCACTTGGCCTTACACGTGAATCTTTATGAACTAGGTTGAAGTGGTTCTGTCCTCATAAAGGGATCCCCCTTGGATGAATTAGGTTGAATTATGTGAAAGTGCCAGTCTTGTAGTTTAAAGTGGTCAAATATCAGCATTTTCTTATTATACCACCTCATACATGCTCAAGCATCTTTTCTTTCTTTCGAAGAGAGCCTGACACAAAACAGTATGAATGCATCAAAATAGAGCCTCTTATCAGGCACCTAACCTTCCCTGATGTTATCCTGATTTTGACCAATCACATTCAGTCAAACTAGAATTAAAAAGTAAAGGGTATTTTATATAAAAACAATAATGAAAGATACAACTATTTTAAATATGTTAGTTCAATATAAGAGAAATCTAAAAGGAATATAAAAGTGAAACACTGTTTTGGAGAACACTGATTAGAGAGACCCTCTTCTTAATAATCCAGAAATTAAACAATCTTTTCTTTTCTTCTTCTTTTTTTTTTTTTGCATTAAGCAGCATAGGAAAGATTGAGAAGTCCCAGAAATCAACATCAATCGAACTTTTTCTTTCAATAAAGTCCTTTTTATTTTCTATGCAAGACAATATTAAGAAGTAATCAAATATTATTCACCCTGTATGCTCAGCCCTGTGAAGGTCCTTTCCCTTTTATTATTTCAAATTTCCCAGTAGTGAGGAACCCCACCCACATCTAATTGTAGGAGAGGAAGACAAAGAAGGGTGTAGTGTTAAACCCAGTTTTTTTTCTTTTTTGTAATGCAAATACCTGACCTAAGCTTTGATTGCAGAAGCAACCAGTTCAAAAGGCATTCACTTCAAAGACAGCTGTCTTGAATTAACACACTGCCAGCCAAAGGACTAGATAAAAAGCCAGGACTCCTCCCCCTGCTGAGGCTTCTTTGTTTTAGAAAGCTTGTTTGATTTCGATAACTGACCATTTAGGCTACTTTTTTCTCTTCCCATGCTTTAAATTCACCTCATGTTTTAAATTCACCAAAACCACTTAAGTTTTAAATTCACCAATACAGAGTGAGCCCCAAAACCCCTAGGCCCCCAGCACTGATCCCAATAAAAGCAGAACCCCAGCCCTTCACTTTCCTTCTCTTTCCTCTTTTCCCCTCCTCTCTCTCTCTCTCTCTCTCTCTCTCTCTCTCTCTCTCTCTCTCTCTCTCTCTCTCTCTCACACACACACACACACACACACATTCCCCCTCTCACTCCATCCACCTATAGCCTCACTGTGCAGCCCCAGACATGCTGTGTAATTTCCAGGACTTATAAGTAATAAGCCTTTATTTTTTAAAAAAAGTTTCCTGATGCTTATTGCTGAAGGGTATCTTGCAATCATAGTAAGAACCTCAAGGGCTACCCTGGCTTGGCAGCTCAGCTGCTTAGAGCATCATCCCATACACCAAAAGATTGCAGTTTGATTCTCAGCTGCGCACATACCTAGATTGCATGTTTGAGCCCCCATCCAGGGCACATACTCTGTGATAATAAAGTTATTAATTTGTTCATTCATTCAACATGTTTAAAAGGAGCTATAATGTGTAAGGTATTATATTAACACAAATAATTAACATGTGCCAGGCACTACATTCGATATGTTTTACATACAAAAGAAACCATAGGTATGAGTCCACCAGAGCTGAGCAGGGCTGTTGAGGACAGAACCTTGTGGATACCATTCACTCAGAGTGGTTAGGAGACAGAGCCAATGCAATGGCATACAACACACATCTCAAAATTATTGTGTTAGGTATTATTACTGTCACAAATTTACAGAAGAAAATAGGAAGCTAAAGAAATTAAATGACTCACTCAAGTTCATAAGTGACGGCACTGGGATTTGAAATTATATCTCACTCTATTTTCTTTCTATTTCACAAGAACAACTTAAAAACATTTGAAGATTGGAGGAATATAAAAAAATACTTAGAGTGCCCAACAATGTTCAAATCAATACTCTGTTAAGCAAATATGAATCATTTTAAAGTTAGCCACCTAAATTTGATTTGGGGTCAAAAGCATAAATATTGAAGTACTTTTTCTGTTGAAAGCAACACTTCCCAGCCTTATCTGGAGCACTTGCCAACAGCCAGCATCATGATGAATTTTACAGAGGTAACTGAAAAACTATCATTGCCTTGGCCAGTGTGGAAATTTCCTGCTGGATCTTCTATGGCACTAGAGCTATCCCTCAAATCTAAAAAGCTGAGTCTGCAGAATACCCAAGACTGGGCTCTTTCCTATGTGTTCAGCAAAAAGTGGCCAGAACTTTTAGCTATTCAGTTCTCTTTCTATTCTGATTTCCATGTAGTGAATTAAACCATGATCATTTCATAAAAACACTTGTTTATTAATTTATTTATACAATAAACTTTTACTTGGTGCCTATTAATACAATCTATGTGACAGGGACTTTTATTCATTTATTTTTAAAACAGCCCCATATAACCAAAAAATATATAACAAATAATAGTTTGCATATCTACCTTGAGCAATATGGTATGTTTAGGTCCATTTCTATGGCTCAGTTTGCATATGTTGTCTAAGAAAGAAATGTGAAGAGACTCTGTAACTACTTTCCAGTCTTCTAAAAAACCCCAGACCTTACCAGGAGGGATTTTTCCCTTTTCACCATTTTTATCCCTAGGTCCTTGCATATGCTTGAATGTCATTGGTGTTAAAATAAGTTTATGGAATAACTGAACTCTATATCCTTTCAAATCCTTTGGCAGCATTCTTAAAAAAAAAAAAGTAATCTGTAGGTCAGAGGCTCTGGCTCTAGTCTTGACAATATGTCAAACCACCATCTGACTTTTTAAACAAGCCAATGCAACTGAGTGTTTCACGAGAGTCAGTGAAACCAAATGGATGCATAGGATGTTAAAAGATGGGTATCAGATGCTCCTTAGTGTAGCACTAATAGCTTTCAGCTCATTTTGGAAAATAGTTGCTTCTAATGAGCCATGTGTGTAGACCAGGCCCTCCACCAGAGAGTTCATGATGAACAAGCATCTTTTGGAGGTGACGCTGAGAAGTACTTGTGAGTGGTCCAAACCCTAGGAACTATAAGAAAGAAGAAAAATTCTGAGACTCTGCTGTCAGAATGGGCTTAGAAGTTCTAGCAGGAATGGCATAGTCTAAGGACTAGATGGCTCCACCTAGTAGGTCAAATGGGAAACAAAACTGACTCTAAACAGTGAAGGAAAATGCAGTCATTAGGATGCATCAGATATCCTTGGAAACCAGAGAGGTGGGCCAGATGGAGGCTTCCAGAAGAAGTAACCAATTAGGCTTCCCCTATAGCACTGAAGCATTCTTAGAGGGAATGGTGGAGGCAAGTAAAGTCTGTAAGCTGGGTTTGTGAGAACACCCAATTCTGGGAGTAGCAACTACAAATTGCACATAAGGACAGGACAGGACAAAAGAAGGTTGGACTAATGTTGAGTCTGATAATATTGAAATTCTCAGGAAGACATCTTAAAATCACATTGTGGCTCACTCATTTTACCAGTCCTCAGGTTCTGTGAAATTGAAGACTGCTTTTTGCTCAGAGAAAATCCATTTATTTGGTTCTATTCTTCACTGTTCCCTCAGCTCCGAAGCTATCTTTAGCCAATATTTTCCAAATGGTTATATGAATGACTCTTTTGAATAAGACTCAATAAACCCAATAAAAAATGACTACAAGATTTCTTACATCTTATATTAGTGGTCTAGTGATCAGCACAGACTCCTAGATCGTCTGGTCCTCTCCTTTCATTGAACATGCAAAGTACTTAGGTGCCGGCAGGTTGAATGACTTCTTTGACAAGGCACAACTAGTTAGACATAACATGTAGACTAGAATCCATGTCATGAACGTGTCTAGTTCAGAGCTTTCCTCCCTTGCACAGTGTTGGTTCTAGTATAATGGAAACACATTTAGCTCTCCTTACTTACCCCTTCCTAACTTACATGAGACTTCATGAAATTATATTCTTATCAGGTTGTATTTCCCAAGTAGCTAACTTACTAAGTCTCTCTTATTAAAGTGAATTATCTTCTTTATTGGACTTCTGAGTCTTGCCTTTCATTTCTAAAAACAAAACAAAAAGTGCAATGTTCAATGGGTTTATACATCTCTATGGCTCAAAAAAATGCCATATAAAATTTGCATATGATAGTCATTGTGACTAATCAATGACAAAGCTACAAAAATTTTCAAGTGGCTTTATTTATAAGGATATTAAATTTGATAGAATTGGAGAAACTAAGAAATTCACACTAAAATAAAAGCAGAAATGCAGTGAAAATTACCCAAGTATGCATCCCAGTTAAGCCACTAAATAATTCTCTGAGTTTAGTGAACTCATTTAAATTCAGTGGCCCAAATTCTAGGATAACAAGGAAAATGAGAAGGAAGAGGGTGAGGAGGAGCAGGAGAAGGTTGAAACTAAATAGCTTAAAAGATTCCTAGATTTATATGAAGCCTCCAGAGCTCCATGTAGATGAACTCTAATTTTGAAAATAACAGGGTCTAAGATATAATCATGGTTTGTGGACATAAAATTCTGTGTGATAATAACTTAGAGAAAAATAACCATATGCCAGGCATTTTTAGGAGGCGTGTGTGTTCTCTCTCTCTCTCTCTCTCTCTCTCTCTCTCTCGGAATAATTTTCACAGAAACTCAATGAGATAAGCACCATTAGTTTCATCCCCATTTCCTGGATTAGGAGACTGAGACACAGAGATTATGTAACTGGCAAATGTCACACATAGAGTAACAGCAGAACCAGGGTCTGAACCCTGTCTAGCTCCAGAACCATACACTCAAAATATTGTTATACTACTGCTCTGATGATAGGTGACCTGGCAGGTTTGAGTGGCTGATGGTGAGACACTCTTTTAGTGTGCCTCACCACACTAAGAGATTGTGGACAGTATTTTAAGGTAAAATGTATAATAACTTCTAATTATACTATCCTTCTCAGGATTGGTTTCTTAGACAGTTTATAGCAAGGGGGCACCAACATTCATCCAGTTGCTCAGGTTAAAAACCAAAGAATCATTCTTGACATTTGCCTTTCTTGCATTCTAAAACCTATTAGCAGCTCCTCTTATGTCTACTACCACCAAAGCACCCAAACACTGCTCACTGTTCTACTGTGAGCACTCTACTTGGTGCACCCTCATCTTCATCTTCACCTGAAATATTGCAATTATATCCTAATTAACCTCCCTGCTTTTACACCTACATTTACCTGTCACATCTCTATACAGCATACTGAGTAATACTTTATTTATCTTATTTTATTTTATTTTTTCCTTGTTTGTGAAGCCTTTTTTTATTCCCACCGAAATACAGGGCTTAGGACACCCATGGAAGTAAGAAAGTGATGGGTACAGTTTATTTTTTAATTATATTTTATTGATAATGCTGTTATAGTTGTCCCAATTTTTTCCCCTTTGCCTCTCTCCAGCACCCCTCACTCCCTCAGGCATTCCCCCATGTTATTTCATGTCCATTGGTCATGCATATAAATTCTATGGCTAATCCATTTCCTATACTGTACTTTACATCCCCATGGCTATTCTGTAACTACCGACTTGGACTTCTTAATCCACTCACCTCTTTGCCCACATTCCCAAAACCCCCTCCCATCAGGCAACCATCAAAATGCTCTCCAAATCCATGATTCTGTCTCTGTCTTTCTTTTTTGCTTAGTTTTTTTTAAGATTTAATTATTGAGTTTTTTAAGATTTAATTATTGATGGATATGCATTTATTGCCATTTTATTATTCATAGTAGTTTTGATCTTCTTTTTCTTAAAAAAGTCTCTTTAAACATTTCATATAATAATGGTTTGCTGATGATGAATTCCTTTAGTTTTTTTCTTGTTTGGGAAGCTCTTTATCTGCCCTTTGATTCTAAATGATAGCTTTGCTGGGTACAGCAATCTTGGCTGTGGGTCCCTGCTTTTCATGACTTTGAATATTTCTTGCCAATATCTTCTAGCCTGTAAAGTTTCTTTTGAGAAATCAGCTGACAGTCTTATAGGAACTCCCCTGTAAGTAACTGTTTTCTCTTGCTGCTTTTAAGATTAAGATTCTCTTTATCTTTAAACTTTGGTATTTCAATTATGATGTGTCTTGGAGTGGGCCTGTTTGCATCCAACTTGTTTAGGACTCTCTGTGCTTCCTGGACTTCCATGTCTATTTCCTTCACCAAATTAGGAAAGTTTTCTTTCATTATTTTTTCAAATAAACTTCCAATTTCTTGCTCTCTCTCTACTCCTTCTGCCATCCCTATGATGGGAATATGGGAATGCTTGAAGTTGTCCCAGAGACTATTTACACTATCCTTGTTATTTTGGATTTTTTTTTCTTCTTGTTCAGATTGGTTGTTTTTTGTTTCCTTATATTCCAAATCATTGGCTTTCACCCACTCTACTGTTATTTCCCTGTAAATTGTTCTTTATTTCAATTAGTGCATCCTATGTTTCTGACTGGATCTTTTTAATTCTGTTGAGGTCCTCACTAAGTTCCTTGAGTATCCTTATAACCAGCGTTTTGAACTCTGCATCTGATGGATTGCTTATCTCTATTTTGTTTAGTTACTTTCTGGAGTTTTGATCCATTCTTTCATTTGGGCTATGTTTTCTTGTCTCTTTGATTTGACAGCTTCCCTGTGTTTGTTTCTGTGTATTAGGTAGAGCTGCTATGACTCCATGTCTTGATAGTGTGGCCTAATATAGTAGGTGTGCTGTAGGGTCCAAGCTGGGTACTTGAGGTACACCCTTCATGTGAGCTGAGTACACACTCTTCTTGTAGTTGAGCCTTGGTTGCTATTGGCAGATCAATGGGAGGGATTTACCCAGGCAATCAGCTGCAAGGACTAGCTATGACTACTGACCACCAATCTCTGCCCTCTGTGGAGGGTCAGCTGTGCAGGAGGATGGTGGTGGTGCTCTGACGTGGTCTGTAGCTGTCCACTGGGTGCACAGGCCCTGGGCTTCCCAGGTGGTACAAGCCAAGGTCAGCCCCAACCTGTGTTCTGTTCAGGGCCACCATGCATGAGCTATAAAGCAATCTGAGATGGCTGCTACTTGTGTTGGGCTTGGAGTTTCACAGGTGAAGCCAAGCTATGAAAATGGACTGGTTGCTGCTACTGTCTGGCCTGGCATCACTTAGCAAAAGGTATGGGAGTTGAGGGCTCAGGGGCTAAGGTCTTGTTGAGGCCAACTGTTGCTTGTTTGGGAGAATTTAGGAAGTTATGAAGTAGGAGCCAAGACCCGCCATTCATATGGAAAAGCCACTGTTAATGCCTAGGTGGGCCCTTAAGTTGGGTGCGGCAGAGCCTAAGGGGATCTCAAGGATGGGGCAAACAGTGTTAGCAGAGCTGATAGAATCTCAGATATGGCACCTGCTTGCCTACTCTGTGGCTCTGTGTGGGGAGGGTTCAGAAAAGAAACTATGGCCTTTGCCTGCCTTTCTGTCTGGGAGAAGTCTGTCCCCCAATTCTCACCCTGACACCAGACACTTCCATTCCTTCCTCTATGTCACTGGTACCTTTCAAGCTGCTACCCTGGTGCTGGAGCTCAGAGGGAGTGAGTCTGAGTAGGTGAGCCCTTGTGTGGGCTCTTTAAAAGGAACTGCTTGAGACTCCAGAAGTTTCTTCCACTGACTCAATCCCTGCTAGTTTTTGCATCCAGAAGTTATGGGGACTTATCCTCTTGGCACTGGAACCCTGAACTGGGGGCCTCGTGTGAGGCTGAGACTCCTTGCTCTTGAGCTATCTCTCCTGAATTTTCATCCACCACACAGGGCTATGGGTCAAGCCTATTCTGTTTCTCAGTATCTCTGCCCCTCCTACCAGCCTGGATGGATATGGTTTCTTTAATTATGTAGCTGTCAGACTTCCATTTAACTCAATTTCTGACAGTTCAAGTAACAGTTATTCTATAATTTAGTTGTAATTCTGATGTGGTTGTGCAAGGAGGCAAGCCATGTTCACCTACACCTCCACCTTGACTAGAAGTTGAGTAACCATTTTTAAAACACAGAAAAGATAACATCATTCTCCTACTCAGATATCCTCTTATGACCTCCCATCATACTTAAAACAAAATCCAAACTCCTTGCTAAGGCCTTGTTCTACATGATCTACCCAACTACTTCTCCCATCTCATCTTTGCCCACCCTCCCTAACTTATTCCACAAACTTTCTGGCTATTTCTCAAATATGCAAACTCATCAGGGCGTAATCACTGGCATTTCCCTTTGCTTGGAAAGCTTATCCCAAAATCATTTATACATTCAACACTTTTGTATCATTCAAGTTCCCGACCAAATGTCTCTTCCACAAAGAGCAATTCCTGGCCATCCCATCTAAAACAACTCAATCCTTCATTCATAATCCCCTTCCCCTGTTTTTCATTTCTCTCCATAGTTTTTACTATTACCCAAAATCACATTAATAATTTCCTTGATGAAAATTTTGTTGAGGGTAACCCAGGTGTCTTGTTAACTGCTTTGTCTTCTAGTGCGTAGACAATACCAGCTATAATAGTCAGTGCCAAATAAATATTAAACCAAATGAACAAATTTCACCACACTCCATCATTTTATGATGTTATAATGCTCACAGGATTAGTGGAGTAGGTTGTATGCTGACTCTGTCGGATTCTGAATACACTGGTAACTTCACCACCCATCTGTGTTAGGACAGATCACCTGGACTGGCTGCCCATAACAGCACCTTCCTTTCCAAAAGCAGGGGATGCTTCTACATCCTCCCCTGGTGCTGCTCCTCTCCTGTATCCTCTTATCCAGGGATGGTTGGAGAAGACATTCACTGCTTCCTTTTTCCTTTGAGATGGACACACTCCCTCATGTACTTATTATCCTTTTTTAGTTTAAATATTTTATTTATGCCATTACAGCTGTCTGAACTTTCTCTCCTTTGTCTCCCTCCACCCAGCCCACACCCCCACTCCCACATCCATTTTCTTTTGATGGAAAACATTTTGTTTTCTGAATAAAACTTCCTGAAGTCTTATAATTGGGCTATGATGTTCTGTATTTTTTTTGTACCAAAATATGACTGCTATGTATTTGCTGGATGAGAGTTAATCATTAGCATTAAGCACTAAAGTTACTACATTAAAAATCCCATGCCATTTGGACATATAGAAATGAAAGCTGCCTCCTGCTTCCTTTACTCTTCACGGCCTCTGGAAACTTTCTAGACTGCCTTTAGAATTCTTGTTTTATTTTTCTTAAATAACAAAGGCTACCTACTCAGCAGTCTTTTATTCTCTGGGTATTGTCTATTCATCATTACGACTGATAAGTTTCTGCCTAAGACTGATGTTGTCCACTCAGATGGAAACTTTGGAATAATTAATGATATAGTTTATTTTTAAAACCTGCTGCTTCCTGGAACCTGACTTCCCTGTCATGGGAGACCAAATAGGTGAAACATAGCTAACACACAAAAGTTGAAAATAAAGCCCTTGTTTTTAGTGATAGCTTAGGAAAGTACCCTATAAGATTATATTCACGTGTTCTAAAAGCATTAGTTCTTCACTTCGATTCTATGAAAGTAACCACGGCTAGTGATTTCAAAGACCATAAAACAGATACAGCCCATTTTCTTTTCATTAGATATCCCACTGCAATATTAATGACTTGACTTTCATATGTACACACAACAATAAAACTAAAAATGTCTGAACTGGCTGATTTCTCAACTCAAGCATAGGAGTTGGAACAAGTTACTTCTCAATTTCCAAAAATACTATTAAGAGCAACAGTCCTTTTTATGTGCTAACTGGGACTGTGCATTTAATTTTCTAGAAACAGATTTGAAGTTGTGCCCTCTGCTACCCTGCTACTAAGATTACATCTACACATTTTAAACTCTATTTGATAGATAGATTAAAGTTTCTGTGACTTGTCATTAAAATAAACAACCCCAAAATAAAGTATAATTACAATGGCCCAAGAAATTAAGGTGAGATACTAAGTAATTCATACAAAAAATAAGTTAGCTTCCCTGCTGTTAGCTTCAAAGGTTTTAGATAATGAATTAAAAACTATAAGCAAATTGAAACTAAAAAAGAGAACTCTTGAGATTGATTTAGGTTTCTCCCAGAAGACAAAACAGAGGCTGAAATGTTGCCATCCTAACCAAGAGTGACATCAAAAATATTTTATCAACAAGTATGGTATCAGCACTGATCTGGGAGAAAAGACTCCAGCCTGCCATAGTGAGGAAATAGGGTTTCAGAGGACCCTGTTTTGTGGCAGGCATCAACCATTTAGTTGCTAATATAGGGAAGGTCTAATGGGTTCTGGGAGAAGGTCTAGGGCCAAAGTGGGTTGGGGGAGAACTCAGAGCTTAGAATAGAAGCTCTCATTACCAACCAGTAAAAAAATATTTCAGTATTTTCAACCCCTAGAAGAACCATACAGTATATGGCAATTAAACATTACCTTTTTCAGTTCCATGAACTCTGAGTAACTGAGGAAGGGAATGGAGAAAAAAATCAACCTACCAATCCCTCTAAATTATTTTCTATCTTGCTATTTCTCTTCTCTTTGTGAGAACCTACTCATCCATCGAAACTCAATTCAATTGGCAATTATTATGTCAAACTCCTTATTCCCAACACAAATTCCCTACCCTCCTTTTTCTCCTTCTCCTCTCACTGTAATTACATCTGTATATGTACGGGTATTTGCTCAGTGTTTCTCACATTAAACTCTAAGTTTCAATGGGCCTTAGACTTTGCCTTTTGGCTCACCATTTCCTTCCTACCAACTAGAAAAATACTTAGGTACACACAATATCTTTTGAATAAATAAGTGAAGAGGTTAGTTTGATTTTTAAATGTTACATACTATATAAGACAAAATGAAAGAGCAGTTGACCACAGTCTACTCACAGTAGGGAAGAAAGTTGTGCAAGCAAAAGATAATAAAAATACCTAACATTGAGTTCTTACTACAAGGTATTAACTGTGCTAAATGTTTCAAATATTTAGTTTTCCAAATGTTATTTAGTTTTCCCAAAACCCTGTGAGGTTAGTACTGCTTTCATTGTCTTAATTTTGTAGATGAGGAAATTAAGGCTTAGAGCAGCAATTTTCAACCATTGTGTTATGCTGCAAGAATTTTTAAAACATGCAATAATACCTGACTATTTAGTCAAAAGCACAGAACTCTTTTCCCTTAGATTGTCAAATAAAAACATGACCCCAACACAGTAACTCTCCAGTGTGAGTAAATCAAAATTATACCTATTTTTTGTGATCAGCAAAAATATATATTTTGGTGTGCCACAGAATTTCAGTGATTAGTTTACATGTGCCATGAGATGCAAAAGGTTAGAAACCACTGGCTTAGAGAAATAAAACAAAATGCTAAAATTCCAAAGCTAATAAGTGGTACACCAGAGATTTGAAGCCAGGCCTGACAAACGCCAGGGGCTGAACTCTTTATCTCTACACATTCTGCTTCTCCGTGTTTAACCTATTTTACATATGCCCCTTTGGGGTAATGAGCTGGCAGTTACTTTGTACTTCTGTATAGGACTAGATTAAGTATGTGTAAGAACCAAAGTAACACATTATAAGAGGAGAAATAACTTCACAAGCAAAACTACTGCAGACGTGTTCTTCTATCTATTCAATGAGCAGATGGTGTACTTCTGAGAAATATCAGGATATAGGAAAGAAAACATTTAGGCAACTGAAGTTTACGTGGGTGCAGATTTTTGGCTACAGCAGATGCCTTTTGCTTCCTGACATCTGCCATATTCCAATATAAGTATAAAACAAAAATCTGACAAAGTTGCATAGATTGTGGCTGCATATCAGTAATGTTAACCAGTCCTGTAAGGCATCATTTAACCATGAACTCAAGAGGTGAACCTGATCTCTCAGGTACTGTGGCATGACAGAAAAAAACATAGAGTTGGGATCAAATAAACCTTATTTCATACTCCTGGGCCTGCCATTTAAATGCTGTGTAATCTTGAACTCTGTTGTTGACTTCACAGAGCATAAATTTCTTTATTTAGTAAAATGATACAGCATTGCCTAATCTGCTGGTTGCTCTGTGATTCAAATAGGAATAAAGTACCTGACAAACAGTAGGTACTTAATAAATGCTAGCCAAATATACGAAACAAACCAAAGTCTGGCATAGTTAATAATACAGTTAATTTAATATGTAGAGTTGGAGGGTGTTTTTAGATGAGATTAACATTTGAATTGGTCAACTTTGAGTAAACAGATTACTTACTGGGTGAGCTTCATCCCATCCCACGGAAGGCCTGAACAGAAAAGACCACCTTCCCCAGCAAGAGGGAATTCTCTAGCAGACTGCCTTCAGACTTCATCTGTACCACTGCTCTCCTAAGTCTCCAGCCTGCTGGCCCACACTGCAAACTTGGACTCGCCAGCCTCCATAATTGCATAAACCAATTCCTTCTAATCACTCTCTCTTTTTCTCTCTGTATGTATGTGCTTATATGTGTGTTTATATATACATCTATATACACATTTATATATATATACACTATATATACACACTCAATATATATTGAACATTACATATATAGGGACTATACATAGTACTATACACACACACATCCCCCATATTTTTTGGACAATAAGATGCACACCCCCCCCAATTTGGGAGGAATAATGGTTGTTAATGCTGCTGTTGAGTTCTGTTTACATTTACATTGGTGAAATATTATGTTATTTGTTATTAAATATTTTACCACATTTTTTGTTTCAAAATTTTTTTTCCTATTTTCCTCCTTTAAAACCTAGGTGCATCTTATGGTCCAAAAAAATATGGTGTATATATATCTGTGTGTATATACACATACAAACTCACACATACACATTCTATTGGTCTGTTTCTCTGAGGAATACTGACTAAATATTCCTTAATTGTCTGATGAAACAGAACAAAATAAATTTAGAACTGGTGAAGTGGAGGGTAAATTTGGGTCTTTGGGTGGAATAGGCTTGACACTGATAAGAACAGAGAGAATTGGGCCTGAAATATCCATAGGCCTAAAGACCATCTCCGTTCGGAGCAATCACTTAGAAAATGTTCAGAAGAAATGGACAGAAGTGTGGAAAATGGGCCACTGAGAGAGAAGATGAAAAGCAAATTCCATGAACATGATTGTTCCTCTTGTAGAATAAGGTTTCCAAATCTCAACTTGTGATATTAAATTAAAGGAGAAAGAGGAGTCTCTGAAACAATGACCCATTAAGTGGTAATACCAAAGGGATACTTTAAGGCATGGCTCTCTACTTAGGAAAGATTGAAGGCCAACTCTCAGAGCGACTCTAAGAACTCAGAGAGCTCCCCACTGCGCATGCTCAAGTAGCCAATGATCATCGGTCTAAAGACATTTACAAGAAGGCAGCAGGTCCTAAGGACTGCAGATGAATAAAGCCTGAGAGTAGACTCCTAACATTTTGGGTAAAGGCCTTCGTTATCTTGAGTCCTGACTTCCCAGGAAAAAACTCTAAGGAAATTCAGAACACTGAGATAATGCTTCTGCAAATATCTTTAATTGGTTCAGAACCATATTTTTTCTTCCAAGTAATTGATTGTACATCCATGCAGTAAATAAATGTTCATTCATAGATCGGCACATCACATTTTTAAAAATCACCCTTAATTTCTTTGGTACAACACTAATTGATTAGTATTAGCCTTCCTGTATGCACCAGTCCATTATTATGCAGTTGTAAACAAGAATGTTAATAGTCAAGGAAACTTAACTCTGTTTAGAGAAACAGAACCAATAGTATATGTGGTGTACACACATACAAACTCACACACAGAGCGAGGGATTAATTTATTAATTTATTATAACAAAGCACTGGCTCAGGTAATTTTGGAGGCTAAAGTCTCATAATCTATATCATCTGCAAGCTGGAGATGTAGCTAGAGAGTTAATGTGGTTCAGTCCAAGTCGAAAGGCCTAAGAACCAGGGGAGCCTATGATGGAAGACTCAGTCTAAGGGCAGGAGAAGACCGATGCCCTAAGTGGTCAGAACAAAGACAAATCCTTTCTCTGCCTTATTGTTCTACTCAAGCCCTTAGTGCCCATCCAAAATGGGGAGTACAATCTGATTTATTCAGTCTACTAATTCATATGCTAATCTCATCCAGAAACATCCTCAGACACACCCAGCAATAATGTTTAGTCAAATGCCTAGGCATCACATGATCCAGTCAAGTTGACACATAAAATTAACCATCACAAAGAGTTTTAGTCATTATTATGGGGGTCTTATTTCTTCTAAGACCTTTGAAGAAAAGTTGTAACATTGACAACTGGTGATGCTGTAAAACAGAGTCATTTAAATTGTTGTAGTCTAGGCCAGGAGTCAACAAATTTTTTCTGTAAAAGTCCAGATAGTAATATTTTAGGCTTTGCAGGTCATAATGTCTCTGTCACAACTACTCAATTCTGCCTTTGTGGCACAAAAACAGCCATAGACAATAGAAAAATTGTGGCTGTACCCCAATTATCCTTTATTCATGGATGCTGAAACTTGAATTTTACATAATTCACCTCTCACAAGAAATTATTTATCTTCGTATTTATTTTTCAACCATTTAAAAATGTAAAATCCATCCTTAGCTCACTGACCATGCAAAAACAGGTTGCAGTCAACTAATCCTTGTTCTAGGCTGATAATTCTGAAACTGTGGTCTTTGATACAATGGGAGCAGCAAAGTTCCCTACTGCCAGTATCTGATTCAGAATTGTGAGTTTCTTCCTTGGTTGTACGGGCTGGAAAAATGACATGAAATGCTGTAGACTTACTGTTATGTATATGTGAGTGTACTTTCTAATAACCCACTAAAAGATCTGTTAAGCATTACTTAATATAAAAACTAAAACTGATCCAATACTAGAATTTTTCCTCTCTTAGCCTTTTCAGCTTTTAAAAAGATTACATGTTGTACCTTCAAATTACTTCACAGACTTGATATACCATCATAACCATAACACAATGTACTATTATTCCATACCATTTTCCCTAATTGTAATTAATGCATTTAAGTCTGTCACTCTCACTCGATTATAAACTCTGTAAGGTCAGTGGTCATGCCTGATTTTTCACCGCTATATACCCAGCCCACAGCATATCTGGAACGTTGTAGGTGTTCAGTGTGTATTTGTGAGCTGAATAAATAAATTGCTTCTGGTTGTTAGTTGTTTCAATTCTTATTTTTAATCATAAAGACTGTTTTATTTTAGCATAAATATTATCAATCCAGTTTTTTGATGACAGTGTGATTACCCTACTACCTTTTTTTAAATAACAAAAATTTTATTTTCTCATAGTTCTGGAGATAGTAAGTTCAAGGTCACATGTCAGCATGTTGGTTCATTCTGATGCCTCTCTCCTAGGCTTTCAGATGGCTGCCTTGTGATCTCACACAGACTTTTCTCTGTGTACAGGTATCCCTGGTGTCCCATTATGTCTGATTGTTTTTATAAGGATACCAGTCAGACTGAATTAGGAGCCACCCTACCAGACTTGTATTAAATTAATTGAGTTTAATCAATGTTACCATCTAAGAAAATTTGTTTTCTTATTTTCTGTTTTTTACAAGTTTGATTTTTTACTATATAGCAAGATATTTCTTTTAATAAACATATAGAATGGAATGTTTTTCTCATTTCTTTATTATCTTCATGTAGACCTAATTCACACATCCAGATCTGAATTGGAAATTTATTATCTTTAATCCTATATTAACACTAATCAGCTTTGGACTTTCTTACTGGCTTCAGTTTATCTTGAAATAAGAATTCTGCATTTTGTTCAGCTGCTGTAAAGGTTTCTGCTTCATGCATGTATTATTTATTTAAACCACTACACTAACAATGAATAGTCTTCATTCTATTTTTATGTATTTATTGTATTCTTAGCACTATACATCTTCTCATCAGCCAAAAAATCAAAACATTTCTTATTTCTTTTCTGATCCAAGATTCTCTGATTTCTCTTTCCAAATAATAAAAGGAAAAGAAAAACTGTATGGATATTCTTTATTTGCACATTATAGTAAACCACCACCACTATTTATAATGATATTATGCTTGTCTTGCAGCATTTGGGGTATATAATTTTGCACTGACAGGTCTTTAAGACAGGCATGAAATGTGGTTCTAACATGAGTCAATCACACTTCTATCATTAAAACAGTTATATGAAATTCACTCCTGGGATGGGGGGGTAGAAGATAGAGGGGAAGGTAAAAAGGGATGCTTTTATTATTACCTCCAAGTTCTTATTCCACTGGAAAATGGTCACAGTTAAGAGCCATTGTATTTGTAAAAAACGTGCTTTGGTGATGATAGCAACATAGCACTTTCAGTTGACGTTCTCTGGTTATCAACATTTAATTTCTAGAAATTCTTGCTTCTTCTCAACTACAGGCTTGACTTTCAAAAAATTTCTGTGAAGCCTCACCTCAACTCCACTTGGCAGTACTAGCTGTTTCTAAAGCAAAATGAGAAGGAAGAAGTCCTCCCAAACTAAAATAATGCTTCCAAGTCCTTAGCCCTCTGGGTGTTTTGTCTTTACAAACATACAGGTACAAGATGGAGCTCCAGGGTAATGGTATGGCTCTCCTTGTCTTAAAATCCAGGCCTAATGTGAGCCTTGAAAAAGACTTCCTTAGAAATGTCAGGACCACTGATCTGTACTTAAGAGCTTCAAATATAGTTTCGGTTTAATTAACTTTAGTATTTCTAGCATTTAATCAAGAAAGATCCAACTCTAGGGACTTTTATTTTAAACTATTTCACTAAGGTCAGCAGTAAGGTAATTTAGGTAAAAACAAAATTTAAAGAAAACAAGAAAAAAAATGTTAATTACTTTAGGGAAATGTGTAAATTTCCTCTTCATTGAATGCTCAATGGTTATTTGTTCTAATTGCTCTTTAGTGAGTATTTATTGTGCACATTTGCAAGCTCGAGCCACTCTTTAGAACTGCTGATTCAAGATAAGAGGAAATCTGCAAAACCACCAATAAGTTCACTACATATAAAATGTCATGAAGTCTCTTATGTTCTTAACTAGTTTGGCAAACTTTTAACCTGTGAGTTTCACACAGACTGGCTCAATTTGCAGAGTTAAGAGGTGACTAAATTGTTTCTGACACTGTAACAAGTGTATTCAAGTCCTTGAATAGGTAGGTTATCTTATTAAACTGTGATGTCTAGTTATCTTTAAAAAACTTAAGAAAAGGAAGCTTTTTGCTTTTTTAATAAGTGTGGAAGTGTTTATAAAGGAGTGCTTGTATTAAAACTCTCAGCTTTTTTTTTTTTTGAAAAAGAACATTCTAGTACAGCCAAAAAAAAAAATCTGCCCAAGTTTTGCATTCCATCTTTGGACTAATGTATGCAAGATAACCTCTCTCAGAGAGCCCCTCCTTCTCTTCTCCACCCATCTAGATCCAATCTGTTCTTCAAATTCCAGCTAAACTCTTTCCCTTCCATATTCTGAGAAGCTTCCAAATGCTTCAGCGGTATAGATTCCCTTTTTCTCCAAAGCATCTTTATCTCTGCTGTTTATTATATCTCTTGTTTCTTGGTTGCTTGGTTTTTTATTGAATAGCCCTCTATAATCAGAGTATAAACTTCAGGAGGGTTAGGAAAGTGCTTTCTTTCCTTTTACACTCAGTAGGAAAGGGGTGTTATAAGGAGCTAGTCAGTCATAGGGTGCTATGAGAGTACCAACACAGACTGGGGGAGTCAGGAAACACTGCCCAGAGGTGATACCCCAAGGCAACATTCTGCCATTCCTTGTCCTCCACTTAACCAAATGATCCATGAAAGGCTCTGGTTCTCTTTGCTTTCCTTCTTCCTATACTTACCTTCTTTTGAAAGCACTTCTAACATACTCGACACTTTTGGTTCTGCATTACTGATAAGACTTCCTTCATTTCTTTCTTGTTAGGACAGAAAATGCTGAGCCAGAAACAAGTCTGCTAAAGGTTTAATGGGTACTCCAATGTATTTTTATTTTTTCTGATACTTCTGTATTACGTATGCTGTAGTGCTACTGCATATAAATTGGTTCCAGGTCACTGGTTGGCAAACCTGTACTACATTTCCGGAGCAGCATTTCAATTGCAGACTTTACTGTCTGTTGAGCAAGTACATTATTTGTGTCAGAACAGAACATAAATAAATAATAATGCAGCAAACCTTCCACCATGGGATTTTTGTGTTCGGCAAGTAGGTACTACAGCAGTATTATACCCACTTTATGAGTTGGATGGCTCAGGATGGAAAAACTATATGCATCTAAAAAGCATGGCAATTAACTTCTAGTAATTTTTTCCCCTAAATTAGAAAAGAGGCTTCTAATTTTAACAGATATTTACCCGTGTTCATAGTAGCATTATTTACAAAAGTCAAAATTGGATACAATCCAATGAATGGATAAACAAAATGTGACATTTGCATACAATGGGATATTATTCAGCCTTAACAAAGAAGGGAAATTCTGACACATGTTACAATATGGATGAACTTTGAAGATACTATAGTAAGTGAAATAAGCCAGTCACAAAAGTACAAATATTGTATGAGTCCATTTATATGAGACACCTAGAATATCAAATTCACAGAGACAAAAAGAAGAATATTTGTTGTCAGGACCTGGAGGAAGAGAAGAACAGGGAGTTAGTGTTTAATAAGTACTGAGTTTCAGTTGGGGAAGATGAAAAGTTCTGAAGATGGATGGTGGTGGTGGTTATACAACATGTATATGTAACTAATACCACAGAACTATACACTTAAAATGGTTAAAAGAGTAAATTTTATGTTATGCATATTTTACCACAATAAAAGGAGAAGATTTCTTGACCAATCTCAATGATATTTCTTTTTTCCTCAAAAGTAACAAAAAGATGAGAGACTAAAAATAGGATCCTATCCATCTCTTCACTTGGCTAACTACAGCCTAGCTGTTCCACTGATGAGTCATGCAAATAAGATTGACCCCTGACTGTTTTCTACTTAAGGTGTTAAGAAAAAGAAAAAAAAAAGTAAGTTGCCTAGAGGAATTACATATTTTAATACCATTTTAAAGCTTTTCTTTAAATCACTATGACCTTCACATACCTGGTAGATTTTCATTTGCTCTGCCTCTAAATATTTCTCATACATTCTGATATCTGAAACATACAACTGTATTCTGAAATAGAAAACAGAAATTAATACGCACACATAACTTAAGAAACATGTTTTCTTAAATTCACTAAGCCAGCATTGTTCACAATATGATCTTACAGCATCCTGCATCTCAACAACTAGTGAACCTATTAAAATTCTTTCCTAGTTCTGCTAAATCAACATCTTTGGGGCTGGTGACTTGCAACCTGCAATTTAAGTTAGCTCCTCTGTTACATTTAAACACACTAAAGTTTGAGAATCAGTAAACTAAAGCAAAAGTAAATGACACCAGTATCAGGAATACCTCTCCTAAGAAAAGCATGAATATACGATCAGATGGGAATCTGATCAGAGGAAAGAACATGAGACTGGGTACACCAAAATCAAAATTATAACATATCTTTGCTATGCTTATCCCCTGTACTTGCTGATCCTTTACTAAGATAGACAACATTGGAATAATGTCACAGATTTTAATAACGAAATGACAAGCAAAAGCTTTCAGGAGAAGATACACTGAAGGGAACAATTTGTCTTTATTAAGTGTTTTGTAGAACTTGAAGGAGAAACATAGTGTGTCATTTGTCAATAGGAGGAATGGGAATAGGGTACAGTCTCTTGGTATTCTTATCTTTGACCAGCCTGTCCAAACTCAGACATAACTTTGTATTACGTAGAGTTTATGTTTTATTTGAATTGCCTGGGTAACTTCTATACAGAGCCACCCAAACATCTCTGTGCTTTGCTTCCTTGTAGTTTTCTGTCTTTCATCTTTGCGAATTGTGGAATGTCTTCCTATGGCCAAAATACCATATAGAAGGTGTCAGAGCAATTAAAAGAAAGCAAAAGGTGATTTTGTCTCTCTATGAATGACCATATTTTGCTTTGTATAATGCACACCCACATTTTTGACCCAAATTTTCAGGAAAAAAAATCTTTTATTTTAATTTTTTAATTCAATTTTTATGTATTTATATTTAGATATCTGTTTTTTGTATTATCAAGGAATCTTAGCATTTTTCATTAAATACTTTTGGTTTTTATTGTTCAGTTATTTATTTTTGAACATTCTGATGTCATTACTGCTTTCTAGAGTTACATGTTTAATGCACAAGCATAAATAAGAGAATTAAAAACATTTATGCAGATACAAAATTAGTACTACCTGTGTATAATGCACATCCTTATTTTTCCCTCAAAAGTTTGGGGAAAAAAGTGTGCATTATACACAGCAAAATATGGTACTTTTCTATCCAAAAAGATAAAAGAAAAGCAAGGATGCTACTTAAAATCCAAAACAACAAAATATTAACTAGTCTAAAATATTGCCAGTTATACAAAAGCCTTAGTGTTCACACAGCCTTTTTCAAAGCCCCAGTATGGGAACTGCCGGTCAAGATGGTGACATAGGCAGACATGGCTTGCCTCTACACACAACCACATCAAAATTACAAAATATAAAACAACCATCACTCAGAACTGTCAGAAATTGAGTTGAATGAAAGTCTGATAACTATGGAATTAAAGAAACCACATCCATCCAGACTGGTAGGAGGGGACCAGCGTGTTCCACATCTGGTCCCACACCCATGTGTGGTGGATGAAAATTCAAGAGGGATATCTCAGGAGCAAGGAGTCCCAGCCACATACCAGGCTTCCCAGCCCAGCATTCCATATCCAGGAAGATAAGGCCCTACGACTACTGGCTGCAAAAACTAACAGGGAATGAGTTGGTAGAAGAAACTTCCAGACACCCAAGCGGTTCCTCTTAAAGAACCCACACGTGGACTCACCTACACAGACTCACTCCCTCTGAGCTCCAGCACCAGGATAACAGCTTAAAGAGCACCAGTGGCATTTTTAAAAGGAGAAACTGAAGTGTCTGACATCAAGGTAAGCAAGGCCATTGTCCCTTTTCTAATTCTACCCCACAGAGCCAGCAAGCTGGTGTCATATATGAGACTCCTTCAACCTGGCTAAAACTATTTGATCTGCTTAGAGATTCCCAGAGACTCTGCCCCACTCAACTTATTGGTCTACCCAAACTGCATTTCCAATTGAATGGCTGGTCTTGGCTCAAGCTTTGCAAATTCCTCAATCCTTTCAAAAAAGCAATGGCTGGCCTCAGTGAGTCCCAGACCCAGCACTAGCAGCAGCCAGTCTAGATTCACAGCTTGACTTCACCTGTGAAACTCCAAGCCCAGAACAAGTAGCAGCCATTTCAGATTGCTTTATGGCTCAGGCAAGGTAGCTCCAGCAAAACACAGGCGAGGGCTTACCTTGGCCTACACCACCTGGGAACCCCAGGGCCAATGACCCAGTGGACAGCTACAGACCACATCAGAGCACCACCGCCACACCCCTGCACAGCTGATACTACACGGAGGGCAGAGGTTGGTGGTCAGTGGTCACAGCCAATCCTTGAAGCTGACTGGCCTTAGTAAATCTCTCCCATTAATCTGCCAATAGCAGCCAACCCTCAAATACAAGAGGAGGGTATACTTAGACCACATGAAGGGCATACCTCCAGTACCCAGTTTGGATGATAGGGGAAGCTTTGCCATTGGACCCTACAGAACACCTACTATATTAGGTCACACAACCAAGACATGGAGTCAAAGTTGCTTTACCTAATACATAGAAACAAACACAGGGAGGCTGCCAAAATAAGGAGGCAAAAAAACATGGCCCTAATGAAAGAACAGATCAAAACTCCAGAAAAAGGGCTAAATGAAATGGAGATAAGAAATCTATCAGATGCTGAGTTCAAAACACTGGTTACAAGGATGATCAAGGAACTTAGTGAGGACCTCAACAGCATTAAAGAGATCCAGTCAGAAACATAGGATACACTAATTGAAATAAAGAACAATCTACAGGGAAACAATAATAGAGTGGATGAAGCCAAGAATCAAATCAATGATTTGGAACATAAGGAAGTGAAAAACAACCAATCAGAACAACAAGAAGAAAAAGAGAATCCAAAAAAATGAGGATAGTATAAGCAGCCTTGGGATAACTTCAAGAGGTTCAACATTCACATCATAGGGGTGCCAGAAGAAGAAAAGAGCAAGAAATTAGAAATTTATTTGAAAAAATAATGAAAGAAACATAATTTGGTGAAGGAAATAGACATGCAAGTCCAAGAAGCACAGAGAGTCACAAATAAGATGGGTACAAATGTTACAGGGTGCAGCCAAGAGGGGGGGACCCCAAATGGGCATTTGAAATGGGGTCCAGAACTTAAGGTGTCCAGGAGATTTTAAGATGTCTCCACACCCCCCCCCCGCCGCCCACAGTGTGGGTTGGGGGAAGGGACAAATGGAGCAGGGCCATTGAGAGCTGCTTTGCAAAGCAACAGCCTTGCAGCTACCCTCTGGTGTGGTCATTTAACATATCTATAGCCTTGGCTGGTTGCATGGATATGTTAAATAGCTGTGATCATCTCTGAGCCAGGGGAATGGAAGTAACTTCCCCCACCAACACGTGACTGGGGGCAGATATCCCAAGCTACAGCGCCTGCGTGGGAGCTCAGAGAAGATTGGCTCCAGGACATGGGGCCACACCTGCCCAGACTCATGATGGCAGCCCAGTAAAGCTGGAAGGATATGAATCCTGGCATGTGAAGCCGAGTGTGGGAGGAGTTGGAAATGGGGCTGCAGAGGAAGATTGGCCGCGGGGATTTAAAACCCAGACTTGGTGGCCATTTAGGAGAGAGAACCATGCTGCTTTAGGAAGGAGAACCATGTGCAGCCCTGAGGAGGTGAGCCATGCACAGCCCTGAGGAGGTGAACCATGTGCAGCCCTGAGAGGGAGAGAACCATGTGGCTGTGGAGGAGCACAGCCATTGTAGAGAGAGCCACACAGCTTTAGCAGAGTGAAGACTGCCGCATCCCGGAGGGGGAGAACCACGCGGCTTTGGCAGAGTGAGGACTCTCCCTTCCCGCAGCCCTGAGGAGAGAACCATGTGGCTTTAACAGAATGGGGAGGACCTCGGCCATTGAGAGGGAGAACCATGCTGCTTTAGGAAAGAGAACCACGCGGCTTTGGCAGAGTGGAGACTCCCGTGGCCCTGGGAGAGAGGACCACGTGCCTGTGACAGAGTGGAGACTCCCGCAGCTTTAGAAGGGGAACCACCACCTAGTTTTAGCAGATATCCCGGCGACTCAGCTGAGGGTGCTGGGAACCCAGGGAGGTCTCCCAGTCGAGATGGAGTATTAACTGGGAAGAACCAGAGGACTGCCTGAGCCATGGACTTCTATTTCCTTTCCTGAGATACGGTACTCTGGACTGGGCAAAGGGGGAAGGAAGGCAGGACTGTGTCTGTTTGTGGGTGTTTTAAGGGACCTTAGGATTTTTGATGAAGACATTAGGTCACTACTTGAAGTCTGTATAGCATTAAATAAACATTTCCTTTCCTTTTCACGAATCTCTGGCATTGAGAGACGTCTTTCCTAGGGCGGCGGACATAACGGACCCGGGGCCTTCTTTCAATAATCGTATACCATCCCAGGCCCCCCTTGTTTGTTCTGTAACACAAAGAGGCCCACTCCAAGACACATCATAATTAAAATGCCAAAGGTTAAAGATAGAGAATCTTAAAAGCAGCAGGAGAAAAAGAGCTAGTTCCCATGAAGGACAGTTACCATAAGTCTGTGAGTTGATTTCTCAAAAGAAACTTTGCAGGCTGGAAGGGACTGGCAAGAAATATTCAAAGTCATGAAAAGCAGGGACCTACAGCCAAGATTGCTCTACCCAGCAAAGCTATCATTTAGAATCCAAGGGAAGATAAAGAGCTTCTCAAACATGAAAAAAACTAAAGGAATTCATCATCACCAAACCATTATTATGTGAAAGGTTAAAGGGACTTATTTAAAAATAAGCATATCAAAACTATGAACAATAAAATGGCAAAAGAAAAAAGAGACAAATCTGTCAACAATTTAATCTAAAAACAAATTAAGCCAACAAAAAGAACAGAGAGAGAATCATGGATACAGAGCATTTTGATGGTTGCCAGATGGCAGGAGGGTGTGGGAGCATGGGTGAGAAGGTGAGGGGATTATGAAATACAAATTGGTAGTTACAGAATAGGCAGGTGATGAAAAGTACAGTATAGGAAATGCAGTAGCCAAAGAACTTACATAAATGACCCATATACATAAACAATGGTATGGGGATTTCCTGAGGGAGTGGAGGTGGGGAGTACTGGGTGGAGGGGGGCCAAGGGAGAAAATCAAGACAACTGCAATAGCATAATCAATAAAATGTAAATTTAAAAAAACAAAGTCTCAATATGTATTTTACAAAGAGAATTTCAGAACATTGTGACTACAATATATTTCATAGTCAATGGGGTTTGAGTAAGTCTCACTTCTCAACTCTTCTAATGTCCATACTGTGCTTTCATTGTCTTTTCTGCCTGTATGTCTACATTTAACTCTTTGTTTCAAAAGAAAGAATGCTGTCTGTGAGTTTATAAGAAACATTCCTCATTTTTAATCATAGATTCATTCATAAAATAAAAATGTTTCCTGTTAGCCTTTTTAAATTTTTTAAAAGATTTTATTCATTTATTTTTAGACAGAGGGGAAAGGAGAGAGAAAGAGAGGGAAACATCAATGTGTGGTTGCCTCTTGCACACCCTCTACTGGGAACCTAGACTGCAACCCACACATGTGCCCTGACTGGGAATCAAACCGGCAACACTTTGGTTCACAGGCTGGTGTTCAATCCACTGAGCAACACCAGTCAGGCAGCCAGGGCTATTAGCCTTTTTTTTTTTTTAAGTAATGTGAATAAGTCTTGGAGAAATTATCTATGAAAAGGCCATGATCAATCCCCATCCCATCCTTTGGTATTTCATATCCATGTCATAGTCCCAAGTACTCTGGGTTCATAAAGAAGCCTTTGTTTGAGCATTATGTGAGGACATCCATCTCTGGCAACAGAGAGACAAAATGGAAACAGTGGACATTAAGAATCTTAAGGTCTTCCTAAATGAAAGGATGAGAGAAAGAGTCCAGGTTAATTAAGAGGTTTCCAGCTGGGTAATAAAGAGAATCACAACCCCTCCAGCAGAAATAGAAAAGAGAAGAACTGCTGTTGAAAGTAAAATAATGTGTTTCACTTTGATATGGGATTTTTAAACTAATGACAGGATGTTCAAATAGAAACCTCTGACATATAACTGCAGATACAATAGTGCAGCTAGCAAGAGGGGGCAAGCCTGGAGATGCTGATTTATTCATTTTCTGTTATTCAGTGGTTATGTTACTATAATGGATGAAATATCTGAAAGGAAAGAGTGAAAAAAGCATGTAACAGGACTTTTAAAGTGTGACCAGGAAGAGAAGCCAGTGAAAGGGACAGGGGAACAGTAATCAGAGAAACTGGATAAGAACTAGAGTGGCTCAAAGGTACAGAAACCAAGAGAGACAGACAACCAAGAAAGTCGGGATTTCAGATACATGAAGCATACAAAAAAAATAGTGAATATGGGGACCAAAAAATTAGGTTTAGAAATTAGAAGGCAAATAATATATTTTAGGAGAGCAAGATTTTAGGATAATGAGGAAATATGAAAGATGGGTGGTACCAACACTGTCCAAGAGGAATAGAATGTGTACCACATATGTAATTTCAAATTTTCTTGTAGACACACTAAAGAAGATAAATATGAAATTAATTTTAAAAACATACTGTTTAACCCAAATTTTTAATTTGTAATTAATATAAAAATTGAGAATTTTACCTTCTTTTTATCTTTTGTCATCTTCAAAATTTAGTCTGTATTTTATACTTAGAGCACATCTCATTTTGGTTGGTACATTTCAAGTGCTTAATAGCCATATATGAATAGTGACTTCCTTATTGGACAACTCAGAGTCAGAGAATATAAACATGAAACATGATGAAGACAGGAATTATGGGGGGCTCTGCCTGCAGGGCCCTCCACTCCCATCCCGTCGGCCACCATGGATGAGAATAAATCTACCAAGATATGATCTGCATGGGGAGGAAAGGTGGTCAGTCTCTCAAAGGAGAAGAAAGGGCCAAGAGCCTTTTCCTCAATGGGTTTTTATTGGGTTCGTTTGCACAAGAATACAAGTAAAGCTCATTAATCATTGTCAGGCAGTAAGGATCAAACAATAGATAACAAAGAACTCTGAGGGCCTATTTTGAGTCAGGATCAGATAGCTAAAGAACTATAAAACTTTGAGGAACAAACTCACTTCTTGCTTGGAGCCTTGCCATTTCAATGAGAGCAGTCTAAACAAAGCAGTTTTCACAGGATTTTACATATTCTTTCTTAGGCCTGATCACCCAGGGAACCTGCCCTTTCCAGCACAGGGCTGCACCACCCTCTGTCATTGTTTCAGGCTTAAGTCTGGCAGGGGAAGTAAGGCAGCCAAGAGATTAGGAGACTTCTTGCAGACAGAATGAGGACTCAGGCTTTGTCAAAGCCGAGGGGAGAAGGTCCATCACCCCCTTTTGCTGTACCCCCTAAAGTCCTTCCTTGGGGGCCTCCCACATAATTGTGCCTGTCTTATGTCATTCCCCTCTTGGGGAATCTTACTCATCATTGGCTAACCGACCAAGCATTGGGGGGCCAGTTATGGATGAAGTAAAAGGAGCAGAAGTGGTGCTCCCACCAGGAAGATAAGCTTTTGTCTCCTTAGTGGCTTTCGATGCAGGAGCACTCCCTCAGCCTTAGCCTTGGTGGGGGTTACAGTGTCTGAAACCAGGCAGGGCAGTTCCCAACAAGAAATGAGTCATGAAAGCCTACAACCAACACTGCAAGCAGGAATAAGCTAGCCTAATGGATTATCTGAACCTCAGATGAGAAGTGGAATAACAGCAGCACAAAAAGGCTCTAAAAATGACATTGGAGAACATGGAGCAGACATCTGTGGCACTTCAATGTACTAGGAGAAGAATGAGAAATGAAGATGAGGCCACAGTAACAGGGTTAAAGGGGAGGTTGTCCTATCTGTAAAGAGTCATGTTTTAGTTACATTGAAAGAAATATTTGATTATGAGTAAGAACAGTGGGGACAATAAATGAAGACCAACCAAATTAAAACAAGCAAAGGCCATATATTCAGAGCTTGCTGTAGCAAAGGCGTTAGCTACTGTTACAGGGTGCAGCCAAGAGGGGGGACCCCAAATGGGCATTTGAAATGGGGTCCAGAACTTAAGGTGTCCAGGAGATTTTAAGATGTCTCCATCCCCCCACCCAGGGTGTGGGTTGGGGGAAGGGACAAATGGAGCAAGGCCATTGAGAGCTGTTTTGCACAGCAACAGCCTTGCAGCTACCCTCTGGTGTGGTCATTTAACATATCTATAGCCTTGGCTGGTTGCATGGATATGTTAAATAGCTGTGATCATCTCTGAGCCAGGGGAATGGAAGTAACTTCCCCACCAACACGTGACTGGGGGCAGATATCCCAAGCTACAGCGCCTGCGTGGGAGCTCAGAGAAGATTGGCTCCAGGACATGGGGCCACACCTGCCCAGACTCATGATGGCAGCCCAGTAAAGCTGGAAGGATATGAATCCTGGCATGTGAAGCCGAGTGTGGGAGGAGTTGGAAATGAGGCTGCAGAGGAAGATTGGCCGCGGGGATTTAAAACCCAGACTTGGCGGCCATTAGGAGAGAGAACCACGCGGCTTTGACGGAGTGGAGACTCCTGCATCTGAGAGAGAACCGTGGTGCTTAAGGAAGGAGAACCATGTGCAGCCCTGAGAAGGAGAGCCATGCACAGCCCTGAGGAGGAGAACTGTGCTGCTTTAGGAGAGAGAGAACCATGTGGCTGTGGAGGTGCAGAGAGGATCACGGCCATTGAAAAAAGAACCATGCGTAGCCCTGAGAAGGAGAGCCATGCACAGCCCTGAGAAGGAGAACCGTGCTGCTTTAGGAGAGAGAACCACGCGGCTTTAGCAGAGTGGAGACTCCCGTGGCCCTGGGAGAGAGGACCACGTGCCTGTGCCAGAGTGGGGACCCCCGCAGCTTTAGAAGGGGGAACCACCACCTGGTTTTAGCAGAGATCCTGGTGACTCAGCCGAGGGTGCCGGGAACCCAGGGAGGTCTCCAAGTCGAGATGGAGGACTAACTAAGAACCAGAGGACTGCCTGAGCCATGGACTTCTATTTCCTTTCCTGAGATACGGTACTCTGGACTGGGCAAAGGGGGAAGGAAGGAAGGACTGTGACTGTGTTTGTGGGTGTTTTAAGGGACTTTGGGATTTTTGATAAAGACATTAGGTCCCTACTTTAAGTTTGTATAGCATTAAATAAACATTTCCTTTCCTTTTCATGAATCTCTGGCATTGAGAGATGTCTTTCCTCTGGCAGCGGACATAACGGACCCGGGGCCTTCTTTCAATAATAGTATATTGTCTCAGGCCCCCCTTGTTGTGTTCTGTAACACTACTATCATTTACATTTTGGCAGAGACTCAAAGAAGGCAGAGAGGATAGGAGAGCTTTGTAGTGGGAAAAAGGGAAGGCTTCAAGTTTGCCTTGAATAAAGGTTATTGGCATGGGGAAGATGAAGGCTGGCTAACTAGAAGCAGGACATGCTGTGACTGGTTACGGGGTTCTTATTTGGCCTTCTCTGGCTAGTCCTAAGCTGGAAGCACAGACAAAAAATTAGGGAAGTTGTTAGTTATTAATAAGTCCTGGACATTTGGGGCAGATTGTTCATTGTTGTTTCATTGATTGTTACTAGAGATAGCAGTCTGACTTCCTACAAGTCTGATTTATAGCAAGTTGGCTTCCTCAGCTGTTTATTGCAAATAACGGGTTGGTTTCCTGGGAAAGTTGCTGCAGATGATGGTTAAGAGTCCCATTGATATATATGGTCTGGTCTTTGTCCATTTATATATTCAGTCTCTCAGTAGCCTTGTTTTTATCATTCATTGGAAGACATTCCTTTTAAATTTAGTGTAGCTCACAATGGTCCCATGTTGGAAGTCAAAAGACCTGAGTCATAATCTCCATTCTTTCATTAATTAGTAGTATGAACTCAAACTCATAATTAAACTTCTCTGTAACTCAAATTTTCACATCCAAAAATAAAGAAAAATCAAAAGTTTTCAGCTGCATAGAAAAACAGAAAGCAGAGAAAACTATCAACATTTCAATATAAATTAAATATAATTTAAAGAGAAATTATGCATATAAAAGATTTTAAAACTCAGTCTAGAAATGAATAAGATGTGACTATGTAGTTAACCAAACAATGGGAGAAATTGAAAAAAAAATTATATCAAAAAGTAAAACTGAATTACAAGCCATCTGTGTATCTACCAACACAAGCATTAGGTGAGAATCAAAGGATATTATCTGAAACTCATAACCTAAACAGACACCTAAGTAAGAAACAGAGGCACTAAGGGCATTATATTTTAAAAAATTGGTAGAATTAGTATAAAGGTAACCACTAGGACAAAAAATACCTTCCTACATGCAAAAAATATACACATGTTGAAAAAAGGACAAAGGAAACATAATACATATATACAGCTGACAGAGATCAAAACTATCAAGAATACTGATGAATTCAAAGGGACTTATTTTATATCAGTCCATTTATATTAAATGAAAAAGATATTTTCATATATCTTTTATTAATATATTAAAAGAAAAAGATACTTTAACTTACAGAGCAAAACCCAACTCTGTGCTATATAAGAGAACCCCCAAAACAAAATAATTCAGAAAGTTTAAATAGAAAGAGATGGGCAAAGGTATACCAAAAATAAATGCAAACAAAAAGAAGGTAGGAGTTGTGATTGTAATATCTAACAAGCCAGAATTTAATACCTGAAGCATTAAATAAGGTAATAAATCACATGATATTATGCAAAAGACCATGAATCACAATGGAAATAAAACAATGTTGAATATGTATGCACCATTTTTCATAACAATCAATTTACAAGGCAGAAACTATAAGGTATGCAAGGAGAAATAACTTGAATCATAAAATAATCATATGCAATTTTAATATGCCACTGGCAGTCCAAGACAGGTCAAGTATATAAAAAATAAAGATATAGAGGACCTAAACAACATAACCAAAAAAATAAATTTGTAAATATATTTCAATTTTGCATCCAAAAATAGAAAATATATCTTCTTTCTAATAGCACATAAATGTTCATGAAGATAGACCATATGTTATGGTCCCAAGACTATCAATGAGCTTTATAAAGTAGAAATGATAAGAAAATTATTCTCTCATATTAAAACATAAATTAATAATGAAATCAAAACATAAATAGGCCTGTCTAAAGTTAAATAATTCTATTAAAGAACTCAAAACAAAGTGGAACTGAAATTTCATATTTCTAAAAGTAATGGTAATAAGAAATATATATATCAGAATCAATGAGATACAATTAAAGCAAAGATAAAAGAAGCAGCCATAGCCTTACACAATTACAAATAATTAAAGAATGAGAATAAATATATATCCACTTGAATTAATAAATATATCCCATGTTCTTGAATATGATTTATTTAATATAACAAAGATATCAATTCATCATGACTAATATAACATTTAAATTGAGAGCAGTTAAAAAAGAATGCAATACAGAAAGAAGGAAATATTAAAATAATGGCAAAAACAGTGAGTTATAAACAGAAAAAAAGTAGAATTAATAAATAAATAAAATGTAATTCTTTGGAAAAAATTAACAAAGTAGAGAATCCACTAGGTAATCAAGCAAAAAAAAGAAAGAAGCACAGAAGTGCTACACAAACTTCTTCCCAGGACCAATCTGGAACTACATCTAAATTGTAGAGAAATCATACTGGACAACTAACTTAACACTAGCTGGAGAGAAGCCTCAAAACCAAGGACAAACAGAAGAAACCACTTCACCACAACAAGACTGGTAGGGAGTTCAGAGGAGGTGAGAAAGAGCTGGCTGGTCTCCCATGGATGGAAGCTGAGGTTTTAGAGAGATATTTCAGTGTTTGGGAGGGTTCCCCCTGAGATGTATGGAGTCAAAACCCCAAGCTGGGCTCCCCAGCCTTCAGCACCAGGGCCCAAAAAGAACCCAGATAACATCCAGCTGTGAAAAGCAGCCAGGTTTCTATCTGCCAAGGAGTGAGAGCTGGAGACTCAGAGAGCCTCTTACAGGGCCAAACCACAAAATTTCATTTTCAGCCACTTGCCATGGGCTCCAGCAGAAGAAGGGCAATGTAGACTAGAGATGCTTGAGGATAGTCTGGGGTTGGTGGCTCTGGGGAGAGAACTGGAGGAACAGCTGGCAGGATCCCTGTGCGGAGTCAGTACTAATATTATGGAAGTCACCTTTCTCAGGCAGAGCACCCCTTACTGAAAGGCATCAGCCTGAAAAGGAGCAGTAGCCCCACCTGCGGGAATTACTCTGACTCACCCTATGTAGCTTAAGCCAGGCTGCTGATTACAGCTGGACGTTATATCATTCATTAGCTTAAAAACTAAGGTGGATCTCTGAGACTGCAGCTGACCCTTCTTAGGGCCTGGTGCTTATAAAGGCTGGCCTTGGTGCACAGCCTGGCTCTTTCTACACACAAACAGGCCTAGCAGAGGGAGTCACAAGCTTTGGATTGCTGGTAGCTCCAAATAGGTTGACCGGGGCCAGTCATGAGCACCACATGACAAAGGCCACACAAGAATCTTTGCAGATCTATTTAATACATAGAAACAAATACAAAGAAGCAGCCAAAATGGGAAGACAAAGAAGCATACCTGAAATGAAAGAACAAGATAATTCTCCAGAAGAAGAGCTAGATGAAATGGAGGCAAGGAATTTATCAGATAGAGTTTAGAGTAATGCTTATAAGGACACTCAGCAGCATGAAAAAAGACATAGAAATCATAAAAAGGGGCCAGTCAGAAATAAAGACAATATCTGAAATAAATACTACATGGGAGAGAATAAACAGTAGGTTAGGTGAAGCAGAGGATTGCACCAGTGAGTTTTAAAACAAGGTAGAAAAAAAAAACAGAAAAAGAAAAAAAGCACAACAGAAAAAGAAAAAAGAATTTAAAAAAATGAGGAGATCTTAAGAAATCTTTGGATTCTATGCAGCAGAAAGAAAGAAGAAGCTCCTACCCTTTACGACAGCATGGATGGAACTGGAAAGCATTATACTAAGCAAAATAAGCCAGGCAGTGAAAGACAAATACCATATAATCTCACCTTTAACAGGAACCTAAACAACAAAACAAACAAACAAGCAAAATATAACCAAACACACTGAAATAGAAAACAGGCTGACAATGACCAGAGTGGAGAAGGGAGGGAATTTCAGGGAAAAGGGGAAGGGTTTACAGGAACAAGTATAAAGGACACATGGACAAAAACAAGGGGGGTGAAAATAGGAGGGAGGTGGGGAGGGCTGGGGAGTGGGCTGGGATGGGAGTAAAAGGCAGAAAACTATACTTGAACAAGAATTAAATTTTTTTAAATGTTAAGAAAAAAATCTTTGGGACAACATGAAGCATAACAACATTCACATCATGAGAATACCAAAAAGAGAAGAGAGAGAGAAAGAGAAGGAGAATCTATTTGAAGAAATAAAGACCCAAAACTCCCCTGATCTGGTGTAGGAAAAAGACACACAAGTTCAGAAAGCTCAGAGAGTCCAAAACAAATTGGACCCAAAGAGGCCTACACTGACACATATCAATTAAAATGATAAGGCTTTAAGACAATGAGAGAATCCTAAAATCCATAAGAGAAAAGAATGTAGTTACCTACAAGGGAGCACCAATTAGACTGTCATCTGATTACTCAACAGAAACATTTCAGGCCAGAAGGGAGTGGCATGAAATATTCAAGGTGATGAAAAGCAGGGACCTACAACCAAGGCTACTTTACCCTGAAAGGTGATCATTTAAAAACAAATTAGAAATAAGGAGCTCCCAGACAAGAAAGTAGGCTAAAGGAGTTTGTTAACACCAAACCAGTACTACAACAAATGTTGAAGGGTTTGTTTTAAAGAAGAATAAAAAGAAAAAGATAAAACAGAAAAATAGTCTAACAATAAAATGATACTACATATGTATCTATCAATAATCACCTTAAATGTAAATAGCTTAAATGCTCCAACTGAAAGACATAGGGTGGCTAAATAGATAAGAAAACAAGACCCATATATAGGCTACCTTCAAGAGACCCGTTTCAGATTGAAAGATACAGACAGACTAAAAGTAAAGGTATGGAAAAGATATTTAATGCAAATAGAAAAGAAAAAAAAGCTGGAGTAGCAGTACTTATAACCCATAAAATAGACATCAAAACAAAGATATAGTAAGAGACTAAAAAGGACACTATATAATGATAAAGAAAACAATCCAACAAGAAGATATAATCCTTGTAAAATGTATCCACCCAACATAGGAGCACCTGAGTAAGTAAAGCAAATATTGATGTACATAAAGGGAGAGATCAACAGAAATACAATCATAGTCGGAGATTTTAACACATCATTGACTTCAATGGATAGATTTTCCAGACAGAAAATCAACAAGGAGTCAGAGGCTTTAATTGACACACTAGATCAAATGGATTTAATTGATATTTTCAGAGCAATTCACCCCAAAGAAGCAGAACATATAACTTCTCAAGTACACATGGAACATTTGCTAGGATAGACCACATTTTAGGACACAAAACAAGTCTCAATAAATTTAAGAAGACTGAAATCATACCAAGCATCTTCTCTGACCACAGTACTATGAAACTAGGAATAAATCACAAGAATAACACTGGAAAATATGCAAACACATGGAAGCTAAATAACATGTTATTAAACAATGAATGAGTCAAAAACAAGATCAAGGAAGAAATCAAAAGATAATTTGAAATAAATGAAAATGAGTACACAACAATCCAAAATCTGTTGCAGACTGGGAAAGCAATCCTATAAGAGAAATTCATAGCATTATAGGCCTATCTCAAAAAAAAAAAAACAAGAAAAAGCTCAAATAAACAATTGAACTCACACTTAAAGGAACTTCAAAAAAAAAAAACAAAAAATAAAACCCAAAGTGAGTAGAAGGAAATAATAAATATCAAAGCAGAAATAAACAAAATAGAGTCTGAAAAAATGATACAAACGATCAATGAATCCAAGAGCTGGTTCTTTGAAAAGATAAACAAGGTTAACAAAACTTTAATCAGACTCATCAGGAAAAACAGAGTGGACCCAAATAAATAAAATCAGAAATGAAAGAGGAGAAATAACGACTGACACCAAAGGATAGTAAGAAAATATTACCAACGACTATATGCCAACAAACTAGACAATGTGGATGAAATAGATAAATTCTTAGAAACATACAATCTTCCAGAACTAAATCAGGAAGAATCAGAGAACCTGAATAGACAGATTACTCCTAGTAAAACTGAAGCAGTAATCAAAAACTCCCTACAAACAAAAGCTCTGGCCCAGATGGCTTCAGAGGAGAATTTTGCCAAACATTCAGGAAAGAACTAACATCTCTCTTTCTCAAGCTATTTCACAAAATTCAAGAGGAGGGAAGTCTCCCAAACTCATTTTACAAGGCCAGCATTGTCCTAATTCCAAAACAAAATAAAGAGACTACAAAGAAAGAAAATTACAGGCCAATATCCCTGATGAACATAGACACTATAATCCTCAACAAAATAGCCACAAACCAAATACAGCAATGCATCAAAAAGATCACACACCACGATCAAGTGGGATTTATTCTGGGAATGCAATGTTGGTACAACATTCACAAATCAATAAATGTGATTCACCACATAAACAAAATGAAGGATAAAAACCACATAATTCAGTCAATAGATGCTGAAAAAATTTTTGATAAAATCCAGCATCCATTTATGATCAAATCTCTCAGCAAAATAGGGTTACAGGGAATATACCTAAACATAATAAAGGCCTTATATGATAAACCCACTGCCAGCATCATGCTCAACAGGTAAAAACTACAAGCGTTCCCCTTAAGATCAGAAACAAGACAGGGATGTTCACTTTCACCTCTCTTATTCATCATAGTACAGCTGTCCTAGCCACATAGATCAGAGAAGAAGAAATAAAAGGCATCCAAATTGGAAAGGAAGAATTAAACTGTCATTATTTGCAGATGGCGTGATACTGTACATAGAAAATCCCAAAGATTCCACCAAGAAACTACTAGAAATGATAAATGAATTTAGCAAAGTAGCATGATACAAAATTAATATGCAGAAATCAGTTGCATTTTTAAATACTTTTTAAAGATTTTATGTATTTATTTTTAGAGAGAAGGCAAGGGAAGGAGAAAGAGGGAGAAAAACATCGATATGCAAGAGAAACATCCATCAGTTGCCTCTCACATGCCCCCAAATGGGGACCTGGCTCTCAACCAAGGCACATACCCTGACTAGGAATTGAACTGGTGACCTTTCAGTTTGCAAGCCAGCACTCAATCAACTGAGCCACACCAGCCAGGGCTATCAGTTGCATTTATATACGTCAATAATGAACTCACAGGAAGAATAATTAAGAAAAGAATCCTATTCACAATTGCTCAAAAAGAATGAAATACCTAGGAATAAACCTAACCAAGGATGTAAAAGACTTGTACTCAGAAAATTATAAGACACTGAAGAAAGAAATAAAAGAAGGTACAAATAAGTGGAAGCACATACCATGCCATGGATATGAAGAATTAACATCATTAAAATGTTCATACTACCCAAAGCAATCTATAGATTAAACACAATTCTTATCAAGAGTCCAATGATGTATTTCATAGAACTAAAACAAATATTTCAAAAATTCATACATAACTTCAAAAGCCCCTACATAGCAATAGCAATCCTGAGAAAGAAAAACAAAGTTGGAAGAATCATCCTACCTAATATCAAACTGTACCATAAGACCATAGTAATCAAAACAGCATGGTCCTAACATAAAAACAGACATAAATTAATGGAACAGAATAGATACCCCAGAAATAAACCCACACCTTTATAGTCAATTAATATGGGCCAGAGGAAACAAGCATATACAATGGACTAAAGATAGGCTACTCAATAAATGATGTTGGGGAAATTGGACAGATAGATGCAGAAAAATGAAATTAGACCAGCTTCTTACACCACACACAAGAATAAATTCAAAATGGATCAAAGACTTAAATGTTAGACCCAAAACCATAAAAATCCTAGAAGAAACATAGACAGCAAAGTCTCAGACATTGCTCATAGTATTATTTTACTGGATATATCTCCTTGGGCAAGGAAAACAAAAGAAAAAATAAATAAATGGGACTACATCAAACTAAAATGTTTTTGCAGAACAAAGGACATCAACAAGATAAAACAATAACTCACAGAATGGGGGAACATATTCACTGATGCATTTGATAAGGGGTTAATATACAAAATTTATAATATACTTACAAAATTCAACACCAAAAAAAACCAACCAAACAACCCAAATAAAAAATGGGCAAAGGATATGAATAGACACTTCTCTAAAGAAGACATACAAATGGACAATAGACATGAAAAGATGCTCAACATCACTAATTATCAGAGGAATGCAAATTAAAACCACAATTAGATATCTATCATGTCACGCTTGTCAGAATGGCTATCATCAATACATCAACAAACAAGTGTTGGAGAGGATGTGAAGGAAGGGGAACCTTTTTGCACTGCTGCTGGGAATGCAGACTGGTGGAGATACCATGGGAAGCAGTTGGCATGGAAACTTCAAAAAATTAAAAATGGATCTGCCTTTTGACCCAGTGATCCCATTTCTAGGAATATAAGTGAAGAAACCCCAAACTCTAATTTGAAAGAACATAAGCACCCCTATGCTTATTGCTGCATTATTTACAATTGCCAATATATGGAAGCAACCCAAGTGTCCATCAGTAGATGAATGGATAAACAATTATGGGACATTTACACAACTGAATACTACTCAGCCATAAAAAAGAAGAAAAGAAAGTGGCCTTTCTTTACCCCTTGCAACAGTATGGATGGACCTACAGAACATTATGCTAAGTGAAATAAGCTGATCAAAGAAAGACAAATACCATATGATTTCATTCACATGTGGAATCTAATGAACAAACTAAACTAACAAGCAAAATGGAGACAGACTTAGAAATTGAAGGCAAGATAATGGCTAGTGGAAGAGGGGAGGGGAGGGGTAGAGGGATTAAGCAAAAAAAAAAAAAAAAAAAGAACCCACAGACATGGCCAATAGTGTGATAATCGCTGGGGAGAGGAGCATATAAGGGGACTAAATGGTAATGAAAAAAATACAATAAAGATTAAATAAAAAGAGGAAGGAAGGAAGGGAGGGAGGGAGGGAGGAGCACAAATATACATAATAAGAAATGATAATGATAACCATAAAAATACAATTTAAAAAAAAATAATGAGATTGCCAGGCACAACTCAGTGAGAATAAAATGTAAAGCGTAGATAAAATATATTTATTCTGAAAACTGATATAATAAATATAAAATGTTGAACTAAACTAACAAATTTCCGTAGAATAGAGACAGTTTACCAAAACACAAGCTCACAAAAAGCACAAGGCAAATATCTTGTTACCATTATTACCATCAATACACATTATGGTTCAAAAAATATGCAACCATATCTTTAATATTATTTTGAACTGTTTTTCAATGTGTAAATTATGCCATCAGTGAAAACACAGGTGAGGAAATAACGATTAATTTAGTAATGTATTCTCAACTTAAAGTAAAATAATATTTTGCTTCATCTTGAATATTAAATATATTCCATATTCTCAGGTTAATACTGAATACCCACATATTGTTAATCTATTACATAGGTTCATTATAGTTAATTTTCAAAATATTATATAATTTAAAAAACTTATTAGTGCTCAACATTCAGACTACTTGAAGGAAAGGTTAACGTGGTAAAAAAATTTGAATGACAAATTATAGTAATCTTATAACAAAATATTCAGAGTAATGATATGATACTAGTTTAGTTCTTCAGAAATTGATTCAATGAATAAATTTGAAATTAGAGCATTTGCAGCTATGTCCCCAAGAAGTATATAAAAACCTATGGAAAGTGTATTCCCTTAAGTATTTTTAACATAAATCTACAATTATATTAATATTGTTAGTTTGCATAGAGAAACCTTTTAACATAAATGGTGCAAAAGAAGGTTTTGAGCAAGTCATCATGGAAGGTAAATTCACTGAATAAATGAATGCTTTACTTGAATATAGGTTGCTCTTATTTAATTTACACACATTTCTAGATTATTTCTTTATGAACTTATCCGCAGAAATCCAAGTAGCTCTCTTTCTAGTACCTGAAGAAGTAAAAATGTAAATTTGTGAGAATATTGTGATGCTTACATAGAGCTACTATGGATAGCAAGAAAGGATTCTACCATGGTTTCATTAAAGGTTAGTTTCTGGGAAGAATACACTAAACAAGGATCCAAAATCTTGAAATAAGTACCAGTTTATATAGATGGCAACAGCCCCCCAATTACCTTCACCAATGACCTATTAAAATTCCATGCATTTCAAATTTTTCAGGTAGCGGGGTTGCTGGGTCATATGGTAGCTCTATTCTTAATTTTTTGGAGGAATCTTCACACTATGAAGGAAGATAGGAGGAATTTTGGAGGAATTCCATAGTGGCTATACCAGTTTACATTCCCACCAGCAGTGAACGAAAGTTCCCTTTTTTCTCCACAACCTTTCCAACACAGTTATTACTTGTTTTATTGATAATGGCCATTCTAACAGGTGTGAGGTGGTATCTCATTGTAGTTTAGATTTGCATTTCCCTAATAGACAGTGAAGTTGAGCATCTTTACATATATCTGTTGGCCATTTGTATGTTTTCTTTGGAGAAGTTATGTTCAGGTCCTATAACCATTTTTAATTGGATTGTTTGTGTTTTTTTTTGGTGTAGAGTTGTATGAGTTTTTTAGTACATTTTGGATATTAACCTCTTGTGAGAGCTTTTGTTTGCAAATATCTTCTCCCATTTGGTTCATTGCCTTTTTGTTTTCTTGGTAATTTCTTTTACTGTGCAGAAACTTTTCAGTTTGACATAGTCCCATTCATTTATTTTTGCCTTTACTTCCTTTGCCTTTGGGGTCAAATTCATAAAATCCTTTGTAATACGAAGATCCATAAGTTTAGTAGCGATGTTTCCTTCTATGTAATTTATTGTTTCAGGTCTTATTTAGGTCTTTGATCCATTTTTAGTTAATTTTTGTATATGGGGCCAAACATTATTCTAATTTCATTCTTTGTCATGTAACTTTCCAATTTTCCCAGCACCATTTATTGGAGAGGTTTTCTTTTCTCCATTGTGTGTTTTTAGCTCCTTTTTCAAAAATTATTTGCCCATATATGTGTGAGTTTGTTTCTGGGCCCTCAATTCTGCTCCACTGTTCTATGAGTCTCCTTTTCTGCCACTACCATACTGTGTTTGATTATTGCCATTCTGTAGTATGATTTGAAGTGAGAGAGTATGGTATCTCCAGCTTGATGCTCTTTTTCTCAGAATTGCTTTGACTATTTTGGGTCTTTTGTGGCTCTATAAAAACCTGATGATTATTTTTTGTTCTATTTCTGTTTTAAAAATGCCATTGGGATTTTGATGGGGATTGCATTATATTTTTATATTTATTTGGGTACTACGGCCATTTTAGCTATGTTGATTCTTCCAATCCATGAACATAGAATATCTTTCCATTTCTTTGTGGGTTTTTTTCAGTCTCTTTTAATAATGCTTTATAGCTTTCAGTGTAAAGATCCTTCACATCCTTTGTTAAGTTTATTCCTAGGTATTTTATTCTTTTTGTTGCAATTGCAAAAGAAATAGTTTTTCCATTGCTTTTTCTGAAATTTCATTGTTAATATATAGGAATGCAATAGATGTTTGTACATTGATTTTGTATTTGTTTACTTTTTCTAATAGTTTTTTTTTGTAGAGTCTTTAGGTGGTTCCTCAAAAAATTAAGAATAGAGTAACCAAATAACTCAGCAACCCCTCTTATGGTATCTACCTGAAAATTTTTAGAACATTTATTTACAAAAATATATGCACCCCTATGGACATTGCAGCAACACTCACAGTGGCTAAGACATGGAAACAACTGAAGTGTCCTTCAGTAGATAACTGATAAAGAAAATATTCTGCATATATTCAATGGAATACTACTCAGCCACAAGAGAAGATTAAATACTGCTATTTGCAATAATATGGACGGATCTTGAAAATATTACGCTAGGCAAAATAAGTGAGACAGAAAAAGTAAAGAACCATATGATTTAACTCATATGTGGGATATCAAACTGAAAGCAACAAATGAACAAAGAAAAATAAACAATAACTCATAACTCATAGACACAGGCAATAGTATGGTAGTTATCAGAGGGAAGGGGGATGGTAAAGGAGGTATATGAGATCTTTCCAGAAAGTATCCAGCCATGTAATATGAAAAATTGAGACATTTATTGAAGAAGATACAAGACACATTGTAATAGGACAATGACACCTCAGTCCCCTTCAAAGCAGGCACCTTGGGACCTCACACAGTTCTCCCAATCACCATCAGCTGCCCTACTGTATTTTCCTGAATCTCATCCATGGTCTGAAATCTGTTTCTTTTCAAAGGTGATTTTGGTTTTAGGAAAAAACAGAAGTTGAAGGGTGCCAAATCTGGGTGGTAGGGGGACTGAGTCACCTGGGTAATTTGATGTTTCACCAAAAAACTCTGTACAAGAAGTGATGCAAGAGCAGGCATGTTGTCATGATGAAGCTGCCAATCACCAGTTGCCCATAGCTGTGGCCTTCTGAATCATCCAAATAGTTTCTGTGGAGCAATGTTCAAGCTTAACAAAAAATTTGATGCAGATTCATTGCTCTACTTGCTCAGTCATTTTGAATTCAAGGGTCACACAGGACACATGCTCACTCAATGGTGTCTACCGCCCCCACTGACTAGTACAGTGAAGTCATCATTGTTCACACATGCACATTCCAGTCCACTCTCCAGGGTTGCCAGGTTACATCAATGTCATGCAAACCATTCTTGCTATATTAATAATGGTTGGACTTTTTCCAGACAGACCTTATATATGGTTTGACTTTGGGTGGTGGGCACACAATGCAATATACAGATGATATATCATAGATTTATACAGTCAAAGCCTATATAACTTTATTAAACAATGTCACCCCAATGAATGTAATTTAAAAAAATTTAATCCATATAATGTAAAAAATATGAAGTCCTGTGTTGATACTAATTGAGCATTCAGTATCAAGCAATTAATTATTAAATTGGTAAATGTGATTATGTCTTTTAAAACTACTGCATTTTCATTTTGGTCTTCAAAATGAATGAAGTATGTGTTATTCAGGTCCTGGCAGGAAGGATGGCTCACTCAAACTAGATAATTGAGAATTTAATAGAGAGACTAAAAATGGGTGGAAAGGATTACAGAAAATCAGTTAGGAATAATGCTATATCCTAGGGTTAGCACTGTGGGAGGTATTACTCCCCTACATATGATGGCATACACCCACTGAGAAATGGCTGCTCACACCTGGAGAGAGAAGGGCACTTGACAGGAACTAAAGCCTCTGGGTAGGGCTGGGAACGGCCACCCTAATATTACCTACCAGGGAGAATGCCTAGGAAATAAATGCCCTGACTTCACTCTGGGAACAGATTTCCAACTGCTGAACACAACCAAAAGAGCCAGAGGGAAAAAAATCTCTATGATGCAGTCCAGATAGGTCAGTCCCCTGGGATACAGCGTGGTTAGAGAACAGTAAAGAGTGACTCTGAGAGCAAATGGAAAATACCCAATATAGTGTTCTTTTTCTGCAGGTGACAGAAAATCTAACTTAAACTTGTCTAATCAGATAAGGGAATTTATTGACATATATATCTGAAAACTATAGGGGTACTTCTATCTTCAGGTCCGGCTTCACCCCCACCCCCGCATCATTTCAAAGGATGTCATTGGGACTCAGTATCTTTCCATCTCTCAGCTCTAGTGTCTTTCATTTAGACTTCATTCAAAGTGGCAGGGCATCTGATAGCAGTTTCAGGTTGGAGTCCAGAAAAAAATAGTAAAAGAACAATAAAACAAACTGAAAAGTAAAGTAAAAAATACAAAGTCCTTTCAATAGTTTATTCAGTTACTGCGTTTGACTCTCCCTGGACAAAAACAAGTCATCTATTCATTCCTAAACCAATCAATTTAATTAGAGGAATAAAATGTGATAATTGGCCTGTACTAAATCATATGCCTATCCTTAGACTCAGTAGTTTAGACCAGAAAAAGCCAAATGACAGAGAAAGGGAAAAAGGTAGATACAGTTACAAAAATTAGGAAAAATAAATGCTAGGCAGTGAAAATACAACAAATGACTACTAGGGCCTATTTGATAATTCAATTTACTTCTCAGCTCCAATTATCAGGATATTCAGGAATTTATGAAATCTACCAGTGTGGGCTGACCAAGTAATGTTGAAAAATAATGGTAACAACTTCCGCCTTTGTTTTAATTTCCAAATTTTATACAAAAAGGCCATGATACATTTATTTATGTGTACATATTGATATCTATGTAAGTATGTACATAAAACTTATATAAAACTTCCCAATATGAATAGTTTGATTTGTTGTGTTATTTTAGCATTTATATTAGCTTCACAGAAATATAAGCACTAAGCACAACATAAGAGCTCCTTTTCAGATTGCTAATTCCTAAAAAATGAGAAGCCATTTCTGCTACAGTTGTTAGTTTAATTTTCTTTCCAAACTATTGTCACAGGAGGATGTGCTCACATTAATGAGTCAATTTGATATTAATGAGAAAATTAGGCTTTGGGGTATTTTTCTCTGAAAAGAAAATATTCTTCCCAACATAAAGGGCTTTGAAACCCAAAATAACACATTGTCACAGAACTTTAAAGCTGAAAAGGCCCAGATTATTTTAGGAACTGAGAACCAACAAAGTTCAAGTGACCTAAAACAAGATGGCATTTTAAAACCAAATCTTGAAGAACTGAAAGTCTATGTACCAGAGAAATTATAGTGTGATGAGTATGATAAGGTAATAGTGAATTTTACCATGTGAATAGCAAGGGACTAACCATTAAGGCTGAGTCTAAATGTGTATTCCCCTTACACCATCCTGTTTAGGCTGGACATAGGATTCAGTTCTCTCAGCTCACATTGATAGGGTAAATGGAGTTTTGGGTTTTTTATTGCAGCTGTGTATTTGCTGATAAGGCAAAATAAAGAATACAAGTACTTATTCATCACATCTTTTCTAAAATGATACAGAAAAACCCTTATTTTTAGTTGTCTACTGTGCTTCTTTACCTTTCCTCTCAATTATGTACCTTCTTACTAGTTATTAAATTGCTTACCTACACAAAACACATTAGCTTTCCATAGATTTGTAGTCTGGCTTCATGTTTAGTCCTCCAGAGAAATGAACACACCTCCAACATTATCCAGTAATAAATGTAAAGCTAGGTGCTTAGTATAGCAATTGGAGAGCAGTAAATCACTTTCTTTTAGCTTGTTTAACTAGAAACAAACAGAGATGTACCAAAATGAAAACTCTGTACCATTTGATTGCTTTTCCTTTGTCCTCTTCCCTGGTTGTTGTTGAGCTGGGGCGCTTAGCCAATGACATGACCTCCAAACAGAAGGGTTGTCCACTTTGAGTTTTAAATGGTTTCATTTTTAGAAACTGGTATCCTTGGAGACCATGTTTCCCCACCACATTGACAATCTACTGAGATGTGGCAGCATCCTGTTCTGATCTTCCCCCCATCTTACTCAGTGGTCTTCTGACCCTGCTGAAAGACATAAACTTCCTGCAAGTCTGCTTAATCTTTCTTTCTCACCTATATTCTGGGCCCTTTTGTTCTTGTGGACACAGGGAAATAAATGTTCACTAATTTTTTTTATGTACCTGTTGGACCACAAATGTCCTAGGGATGTTAGCAGGCATTTGCTATGCCGTACCAGCCCTCCACATTCCCTGCCCCTTTGCTCCCCAGTTGCTATGGTGTGGGGAACCTCAGAAAGCCCACCCAAGTCCCAGAGACAAAGGGTGATTCCCAGAGAGTAACCCACAGAAAAAGAGAAGGAAAAGGGATTTACCACCACTCTCTCCTCTCCCCATTCTTGCTGCAGAATTAATTCCAAGGGAGAAATCTACATAGAAAATGCTGAAGTTCTCTTTACTTGCCTATATTTCCATTCTCACTCTAAATCTTTATACATATTTATAATAGCTGCTTTAAAAGTCTTTGTCTGTTAATCCCATCATCTCTATAATTTTTAGGCCTGTTTCTATTCACAGATTTTTCACCTCACTATGGGTCACATATCCATACTTCTTTGCATGTCTAGTAATTTTTGATGGATATTACATAGTGAATTTTATTGTTGAGTGATTGTCATGTTTCATTAAAAGAAATTAAGATTTGTTCTGGCAGGCAATTAATTTACTTGGAGATTAACTTGATCATTTTGAGGCTTCTTTTTCAACTTTGTTAAGGTGAGTCTACAATAGACTTCACTCAAGGGCTAGTTTTAGCCTTCTTTTTAAGGACTAAAACTATAAATATAGACTTTGGGGGAGCCTCTTTGAATTCCCTCAATATCAATAGGCCTTTACACCCTAGTTGGTCATAATTCAAACATTTCCCAACCATGTACAGCTGAGTAGTCCGTCAAATACCCAAAGGGCGTCTATTCAAATTATGTAGTTGTTTTTCTGCTTAGCTCCTTCTTCTTTGGTCTTCTGCTCCATAAATTCCAGTTGCTTAACCCTCCCTGAACTCTCGTATCTGTCTTCTTGGCTTAGTGAGGCAGCCATGCTCTGTCTGGGTTCCAGCTCTGTGAACCATTGCTCAGCCAAAAAACGAGGCAATTGTAGGACATCCCTAGCTTAATTCCCTTCTCTCAGGCACTCCAGCCCTCTATCACCTGGTGTAAAATGTCTGAAAATATTTGTTTCATATATTTTTCCCATTTTTTGGTGGAAGCCAGGAGTATTTATTATGGAAGGGTTAGTAAAACACCGGTTTAATCAGTCATAGCTGCAAGAGTCAAGGCTTTTGATTTTCTCCATTCCTACCATTATTGACAACCCCTAAAATAATGAGTATCCTTCTCATGTGCCCAACTGAGAAGTTCACCATTTAATCATTTGGGCCAGAAAAAAATGAATAATTCATAAGTCATATTGTCATACCTTATCCCCAATTGCCATAGATATATAAGCTAGATTGTAGAGTCAAATTTTATTATTACTATAATGACCATAATCTAGATATGCAATGTAGAGAGAGAGAGCTAGAAGACTGATTCACAAAATAAGACTAAAGAGAACTTACTGGAAGAGAGGAAGAAGATGGGATCTAAAAATGATTTACTAGAGAATAAAAGAAAAGCAACTTTCTGGAGGACAAGGAAGAGATTAACTTCTCCTTTCTAATAAAATTGAAGAGTTTCAGACTTTAATAACATAGGAAACCACAATCAAAGACAAAATAGAGGTTTGCACACTGAATGGCCTTAAAAAAAAAACCCCAACATAATGCACTACAAGAGGGCAAAGAGAGGCTCAATTGAGGAAGACCTAATAGAATTTTCATGGTTTCCTCCAAGACTTGAGATGGGATGTGGTAACACTAGACTTAGAAAAAAAGTATGTCACATGCCCCAGGTGAACATGGGGTCTTTCATGGAACTTAGGAGAAACTAAAATAAACATTTATGAGAGCATTTCAGGAAAATTTCAAGGGCATACAACACATGCCTATCCATCCTAGATGGATAGGCATGCCAAAAAGCCTCATGTATGAGTTCTAAAACAAGATCAGGCATCAATGTTTGAAAAAATATATATAGGTAAATAGTAAATACCATGATTGCCTAGAAAATTTCAGCGGCAATATGCTATCAATCCACTTAATATTTCTTGTGTAAAACATATTATTGTTTGATATCCTTATCTATTATATGAACACTTACAATTCAATTCTGTCCATGAACACTGGGAAAGGGGATTACGTCAATTCAAAATATTCCATAAAGCAAATTTCCAAGGAAATGATGTAAACATTTCATTGATTCAGTTCTATGCCACTAATCCCAAGGGTCCTACAGGGAGGGACTCTTTTGTTCAGAAAAATGAGTTATTCTTAATTTGGCCAGAAAGAAGAGACAATGGCAAAGGCTTGAAAAATTTTAATTGTACAGAGATAATCGATGAGAAGTTATTTGATTGTGAAATTATATTATACTATGGTGAATTTAATTCTTCTCTAAATCTTTACATTTTAACAAGGGTAGTAGTTTTTGTCTGTGGAACTGATAAAACCTATAAAAACAATCCACTTTTCTTTCATATCTAAGTCCATGGGTATAGATTTAAGGAAGATTCATCATGATGAAAACAAAACATCAGCAATAATCATTCATGCTACCTTTTTTCAGCTAGGGTGTTCATATGGCTTGTTCATCACTGGACTCCCTGCACCTACAGGTGCTTGGCACAAATAGATATTCAATAAGCAAGCAAATGAATTAATTACAATTTTCATATTCATCTAGTCACCATCATCCCACTGAAAATGAACACAACAAATTCTGGATCATCAGCCAATGAAAAGTCTAATTGTTACAGAAAAATAGCAACAAAAACACAAATAAAAAAATCTTTTCTAACATGATGATGTTTGGTTTAGTTGTTGTTACTGGAAAAGAAATTGAAATATGACCACAGAAATGGACATGGAATGGCTAACAGCAAAGCCCCAGGCTGCTAGAGTTTTAGAGTGTGGTTTTAAAGCTCAAAAAGGAAAGTTATCTGGAATCAATGACTCATGAAAAATGGGAGATAACATTTACACAGTGTCCAACATGGAATTTGTTTTGTAGAAGTCGCCATATCTCTTTAAGGTCTACATCTTGAAGATAGCAAAGTAAAAGCATTACAAGCTTAGAAATTCCATTGATAATGGAAATTAAGGTAATTTCAAACCAAAAGACAATGAAATATCTATAATTACATTACAACTCTGACATAAATAGTGATGATTCAACTCAGAAAGACAGTAGGTATGGACAAGTGTGGAACCCAGTAGATTGAATGATGCAGAATTTCTAAAGCCCCAGTGCCTTCAGTTGTTCTTCATATAGCATGGTTTCTAGCTGCTTTTCCATCATGGGTTGCACTGCTCCAAATAAGCTTCACGGTCTTAAAATGTGGCATTAAAGTACAACATAATTGTGATGGTTAATTTTATGTGTCAACTTGGCTGGGCTGTGGTGCCCAGCTATGCAGTCAAACATTATTCTGGATGTTTTCATAAGGATGTTTTCAGGTGAGATTCACATTTAAATTGGTGGATATTGAGTAAAGCAAAATGCCCGCCACAATGTGGGTGGGCCTCATTCAATCAGGTGAAGGCCTGAATGGAACAACAGACCAACCTCCATGGAGCAAGAGGGAATTCTGCCAGCAAATGGCCTTCAAATTTGAACTGCAAAATCAGCTCTCCCTAGGTTTCCAGCCTGATGGCCTTCAGACCTGAAGTAGGGTATCAACTCTTCCAAGGTTAACAGCTGGCCAGCCCACCCTGCAGATTTTGGACTTGCCAGCCTCCATAACCACATGAGCCAATTTCTTAATATAAACCTCTTTTGTGTGTGTGTGTGTGTGTGTGTGTGTGTGTGTGTGTGTGTGTGCTGGCAATAGTATAGTGGTCATCAGAGGGAAGGGGGATAGTAAAAGGTAAAGGAGGTCATATGAGGTCTGTCCAGAAAGTATCCAGCCACATGCTATGAAAAATGGAGACATTTATTGAAGAAGATACAAGACACATTGTAAAAGGACAATGATGCCTCAGTCCACTTCAAAGTAGGCATCTTGGGACCTCACAGAGTTCCCCCAATTGCCATTAGCTGCCCTTTTATATTTTCTTGAATTTTATCAACACTCTGAAATCTCTTCCCTTTCAAAGGTGATTTCAGTTTTTGGAAAAGTCAGAAGTTGCAGGGGGCCAAATATGGGCTACAGGGGAACTGAGTCACCTGGGTAACTTGATGTTTCACCAAAAATTTGCAACGTGACATGACAGCCACGTTGTCATGATGAAGCTGCCAATCACCAGTTGCCCATAGCTGTGGCCTTCTGAATCATCCAAATAGTTTCTGTGGAGCAATATTCAAGCTTAATGAAAAAATTGATGCAGATTCATTGCTCTACTCGCTCAGTCATTTTGAATTTGAGGGCCACACAGGACACATGCTCACTCAATGGTGTCTACCGTCCCCACTGACTAGTACAGTGATGTCATCACTGTTCACACATGCACATTCCAGTGCACTCTCCTTGACTGCCAGGTTACACTGATGTCACACAAACCATTCTCATTATACTAACAATGGCTGGACTTTTTCCAGACAGACCTTTATATATATAAAATACTGAAGTGACTCCTGTTTAACTGAGAGTAAAAGCCAAGTTCTAACTGATGCACAGAATTCTGGCCAAGATGGAGTCATAGGTAGAAATGCTTTGCTTTGCTTCCTCACACAACCAAAGGAAGGGTAACAAGCAATTTAAAAACAGTAAACTAGGAGTGCCAGAAAATCAAACTGCATGGAAGTCCAGCAACCAAGGAGTTAAAGAAACATTCACCCAGACCAGTAGGAGGGGTGGAGATCAGAGACGGGAGATGGGAGATAGGAAATGGGAGATGGGCAGCCAAGCACAGAGGACCCAGTGAGGTGGGGACAACACAGGCAAGGTGGGGCTGGCTGAATGGGAAAGTAAAGGCTCAAAACTAACTGTACAATACTGCAGGGGTTGTGACAGTGGGGGAAACCCCCATTCTCACAGGAGAGTTCATTGGAAAGTGGGGCTAGAGTGGAGCAAGCAAGCAAGCAGCATTGTTCCCTATCTGACTTCTCACCCACAGACAGTGCCACAACACAGCAAAGAGGGTTGCCCCACCCCAGCGAATTCCTAAGGCTCTGCCCCCTTACAGCATAACAGATGCACCAACACAAAATATGGCTCAAATGAAAGAACAGACCAAAACTCCAGAAAAAGAGCAAAGCAATGAGGAGATAGACAACCTATGTGAGCAGAGTTCAACACTGGTAATCAGGATGGTCAAAGAACTGATTGAGCTCAGTTGCAAAATGAAGGAAGAAATGAAGGCTACCCAAAGTGAAATAAAGTAAAATATACAATGAACCAACAGTGAAGGGAAGGAAACCAGGACTCAAATCAACAATTTGGAGCAGAAGGAAGAAATAAACATCCAATTGGAACAGAATGAAGAAACAAGAATTCAAAAAAATAAGGAGAGGCTTAGGAACCTATGGGAAAACTTTAAGTGCTCTAATATCTGAATCATAAGGGTACCAGGAGAAGAACAAGAGCAAGAAATTGAAAATTTATTTGAAGAAATAATGAAGGAGAACTTCCCCAATCTGTTGGAGAAAATAGACTTTCAGGAAGTCCAGGAAGCCCAGGGAATCCCCAAAAAATGGGACCCAAGGAGGAACACACCAAGGCACATCATAGTTAGCTTATCCAAGATTAAAGATAAACAGGGAATCTTAAAAGCAGCAAGAGGAAAGGAGACAGTTACTTACAAAGCAATTCCCATAAGACTATCAGCAGATTTTGCAAAAGAAATCTTATAGGCAAGAAGGGGCTGGAAAGAAGTATTCAAAGTCATGAAAAGCAAGGACCTACATCCAAGATTATTCTATCCCGCAAAGCTATCAGTTAGAATGGAATGGCAGATAAAGTGCTTCCCAGATAAGGTAAAGTTAAAGAAGTTCATCATTACCAAGCCCTTATTATATGAAATGTTAAAGGAATTTATCTAAGAAAAAGAAGATAAAAAATATGAACAGTAAAATGACAATAATCTCATAACTATCAACAACTGCACCTAAAAAAACAAAAACAAAAACTAAGCAATCAACTAGAACAGGAATAAGATCACAGAAATGGAGATCAAATGGACAGCTATTAGTGGGGATGGGGAGGGGAAGAATGGGGGGAGGTATAGGGAATAAGAAGCATAATTGGTAGGAATAAAATTGATGGGGTGGGGAGGTTAAGAATAGTATAGGAAACAGAGAAGCCAAAGAACTTATATATACAACCCATGGATATGAACTAAGGTTTGGGGATGTGGGGGAATAGGGAAGGGAAAAGAGGGGTGCAAAAAAAAAAAGAGTAAAAGCCAAGTTCCAATAGCCTACAAACCCTGCACTTCTGTGCTTACTCTGTTCTTGCCACAGTCTTCCTTGCTGTTCCTCAATACATCAAGTACCTTTCTGCCTTAGGACCTCTGTACTGACTTTTCCCTCTGCCAGGAACCCTTTTCTCCAAAATAGGATGAATGATTAATTCCTTCATCTCCTTCAAGTTTTTGCTCACTTCTCAATGAGATGGTCCCTGAGCATTCTATTTTAAAACTACTACACCCAACTTCTGTCCTTCCAATAGCCCTTACCCAGATTTACCTCTTTTCCTATAGGATTTATCACCTTCTAATATACTATGTCTTTCACTTATTATTTTTATTGCTTGAGTCTGTCTCCCTCCACCAGAACATAAGGTTCCTGAAGGCAATAATCTTGGTGAATTTTTTTTTCTATTTTATCCCTAACATCTGAAACAATGCCTAACCCTCAACAAATATTTGCTGAATAAATTAATTCATTAAATCAATTGCATTTGGAAACTTGACAACTTTGTGTCTACCATTAATAAAATGTCATACCTAAAGTGAATAGGATCAAAGTTCAATCTTTACCCAGATTTGCTGGATTTTCCAGCAAATGGAGAAGGACTATATACTAAACAAATAATAAGTTTCCGGTCTCTGAAATTCTCCTCTGGTTCTGTCATCAATAAAATTAAAAAGTTACTGTTTAATAATAAAAAGATAATCAATCACTCTTTTTTTTAAGGAATGTCCAAATTGGATTAAAAATGAGTATCAGACTAATCTAGAATGTAGTGACAAGAAATACGATTTATTTAGCATCAATTAAAGTGTCAATTTTTCCTGGTTATAATGTTGACATGTTCCCTGACAATAGTATTCTGGGACATGGCCACAAAATAGGAATCTAAGAAACATGTATGTTTAAATCTTTCTAAGCAGTCATGACAAAGTACTTGAAATAAGTACTCTGACCTATTCCATGTCAGCATCACACATGTCTTTAACTTGTATTTTTCAACAATCATAATGGATTTGTTCTAAAATATCCTCCTTCTATATGCAAGTCCTTTATTGAAACAAAGAAAAACATGGGGAAAATGGCTGGCTGAGAATAGCACTGCAGGTGGCCAGAGTGTATAGTCAAGCATCGCACATCTCTGGGAGTGCCGGGTACATTGTATATGGATTATGATGTAAACGCACCAACAACCCCACACATGCTCTGCCCTAAGATTTTACAGTGTTCACCTCTGGGTCTGTTCAGCACTAACTGCCCTCAATTAGAACTGAAGTCAGTGATCTTTCCTCTTGGAAAAATTAATTCAAAATTACTGAGCTAATCAATCCTAAACAATGAAAATGAACTGATTTATATTAAAATAATATCCTCAAAACATTTTACAGGTAACTAAAAACAATAGAGGTGTAAGAGAGAAACAATTATCTTAATATGACTCTATATGACAGATTTAGTTGAACCCTTGAATCCTTGTTTAGTTGGCAGTAGGTTTTCTGGTAAACAGTAGAAAATTTGATACCCACATGATCTTATAGCACCCTCAAGTGGATAAATATTAAATTGATGATGTTTTTCTCTTGAGGTTTTGGTCTATGATATGAAAAATAAAAAGAGAAGCTGGTGGAATCCCTTAAAACAAAGACTGTTGAATGAATATACACCAATCCTTATCAGAAGAGCTCACAGTTCAAATTATTTCTTTAATAATGAGGATGGATTTTTGGCTGACCTAGCCATCCTTTCCATTCGGTATTCTTCATTTTTCTTCGAGTCAACTCAGGGGACTCTGAATAGAGCTTTGAACAGAACAAAACTTAGATGGTAGCAAATCCGTAATCTAAACCTCTTGCACCATGTGCTTATGAATGAAATCAAGAGTACCCACTTTCAGAAAATGGTTCAAGGATATCTTTAGATGTTAACATAATAATAGATATTTTTAAAATAAGTTGCATATATATTTACAAACTACATCTTAAAGAACATGGTTTCAGCCTACCCTCTTTAAACCATATGGCATGGAGGAAGAGTACTAGATACATAGGAAAATTATGTGGTTTCTAAAGTTAGTTTTTGAACAAATTATAAACCTCCCCATATCTATTTGTTCACCTTTTAAACTGAAGGAGCAGAGGCACTAGTTGGTGACTTGTTAATGTACTAGTTAAGATGTTTTTGGTTCCAAACCATAAATTTACTCAATCTGACTTAAAAACAAAAGAGGATTTTTTCAAGATAAAAAAAAGAGGGGGGGTATGAATATATCCCTAGGGTCTTAACCAGTTCTATTCACACTTTCCTGATACACACAACCCACCCTTCACCCTAGGTACAGAGAGGAGGTGGGGTTTTGTTGAAATTGCTTATATCAAGGTCAAGAACCAAGAAAACTCTGTCTATAAATATTTCTTATATAGTCATAGATTATCTGTGGAAGTCCTTCCCGAATGATAATATGCAAGTTTCTGAGATCCAGATAGACTTTATCTTTTGCATATGATGTCATTGGCAGCTGTATGTGTTATTTTGGGAAACCTGGGGGATCCAAGAAAAGCTACTTTGAGACATGTTCTGCCCCTGCTTTATGTGGCTACCTTGCTTCAGCTAAGTTTTTGTGGCCTTTACTAAATAAATCAGACATTTAATCTCTCTCTCTGTGTATACTCTCACAGAGGAGACAGAGGGGTCTCTTCTAACCAATCTATAACCTACCTGAAATGACATGCTTATATAATTCATACACCCATAACCAAAATGCTCCTGTCTACCTCCCTCTCACACTTGCAGTCTCTAAAATACAGCTTGTTTTTCATATCTCTACTTCTTTAATGACATTGCTCCATTTTCCTGAAGTGCACATACTTGCCTCCTCTTCTCCTCTCTTATCCACATCAACTTCCACTATACCTCACCTCTCATTTTTCCTTCAAAAAGGAATCTAGGCAGGGCTTAGTAGGTGTCTACAATAATTGTCTTACCACTGTGCCCTATGTGTTTCTTCTTATATCTGCTTCTCTATTGGAGTCTTGTTGCTCAAGAATCAGCTGGGGTTTTCTTCATCTTTATATGTCCAGGTCCTGGAAAGTATTTTAAAAAGATGTATATGTGTTTATTTAGAAGTGAAATTTGACATCATAATAAAAATAGTCCCAAGTCCCAGACACCAAAGATCTGACTTCTTGAGTGCCCTGACCTTTCTTCCCTCACAGATATTCACTTAATTATTAATGCTGCTTAATCTAACAAAGTTATTTAGAAAAGTTTTTTAAAGGTCAAACTAGTAAACAAAAATTACAGCAAGAAGGTAAAGAAAGTGTTTTCTTTCTATCTTCACTTCAGGAAGCCCCATAGGTAGGACTGGTTTCTCTGAGAAGCAAAACTAGTCCCCTCACTTTCTCTCCTCACTCCCTGTGGTTCTCCCTCAAAGATCCAAAACTCTGTCCTCTTCAAAGCCAACGGGTATCTTTCCCAGCAGAAAATGAACTCTTAATCACCTGTAGGTGTAAAAGGTGTAATCCACTCACATGGAATTTGTATTTGGGAAATGAAGAAAAAGGTTGCCTCTGGTACTTAAGTACTATGACTACTTCTGTTTAAGGAAAGCAATAACCAGAGTTTTTTTTTTTTTTTAACAGCTCGTGTTTTTATTACACCTGCTTGAAGGTTTTGTATTGTTTTGTTTTATTTTTTGGTCATTACTATGTATACAGAAAATGTTCAACAAATGTCACTCCTGCTGAATGCTGCTTACCCCTCTTGGAGCAGCTACTTTCTCCTTCTTTCATGGCCATATCACAACAATTTTAGATGGTCAAGATACAGGCCATGGTTGAATGTTACTCTGGTGTTGGAATTAGGAAAAAAGTAGACATATCCCATAGTGGTGAAGGCATGAACTACTTAAGAATGGCCTCACAAGGTAGCATTCTCAGGGCAGGTGAATGCCACCATCTGCCATCCGGTTCTGAGATACTGAGATTCTGAGTTCCTCCAGAGATAATTAGATCCTTAGTAAAAGATCAACTCTAACTAAAATTACATATCTCATTTACCAGAATGGGTATACAGTTCCTTCTTAGTAACTGACCTTCCCTTTCAATGACAGCACCTTCCTTCCTAAGAACAGCCATTCTCCGTAGCTACAGTCTAACACAAATCAGTCTGTACCACTGATTAAACTTTTCTGATGAACCCATAACAGCTTATTTATTATCTTCTAAACTTGCATTCTTCTTTGTTGTATTTTCTCGTCTTATTCATGTTTACCTATTTGCCAGGATTTTTCACAAAGTGGTGTGACAGCATACACTAGATTCCGGGATGGGTCTTCTATCCAGGTGCTGAAACAGTGAAAGGATGATTGATCTCCCCACAGACATGTAGCTGGAGAGGGGGCAGATTAATTGCTACCATTTATTTTTGTTCAAGAGTACTATACTAAATTACACATAGTTAGTGGTACAGATTTTAATATATTAAAATAAAACAAATTTATACTGAAATGAAACTTGTTCTCAAAATTAAAGTTGGTCCTTCTTTATGATAAATATACTCTCTCCAGCAACTCTGCCTGTCAGGAGTCTAAGGCCAAGATAGAATCCTAACTCTGCCTTTTACCAGCATGACATTGATCAATTTACCAAGATTCTCTGGGCCTGTTTCCTCAGTCTCTTACATGAGAGTATATGAAATACAGTGGTTAGGTTCTCCAGTCAATACTAACAGAGAAAAAAAGCCTAAGTGGCAACTACCTTTGGAAAATGACTTGAATTACCCATATGTACGGTATATTGACTTTAGTGTATGCAACATCATACAGTAGATCTCATGGGCACTGAATTTTCAGAACCCACTTAGATAAAAGAAAAAATAAAGCATATATCCAGGCATTAAAGCTATCATAGTTTTAAGTTAACGCCAAAATAACTAACAGTGAATAGGGTTACGGATGGAGAACACAATTCCAGTGCATAAGGGATGTTCTTGTTCTTCTTTACTTCTGACATCTAGCCTACCAAGCAGTCGTTCTGGTGTGCTCAGGCCTGAGACGTAGCCAGTGATTTATCCAATCAGTACTTTGAGGGGAAAGCCTTTGTAACTCGTACGGAGTTCTCACCAGTTTGGGGCACTGATACTTACATGCGTCTCACTAAATTAAAGGATGAGTTACTATTTTTCCTAGATTAAAGCTCGGGCCATTGCAATGTAAGAATAACACCAGGGAAATTTTTTAAAAGTCAACTTACACACACTACTATCTGGATGCCATAACCAGCCCCTAACTCAGGAAATGCTTGGCTCAAACATTCAGGCTTCCGTAGTCTCACTCCGTTTCGCGAGACTGACTCTCGGGCGCCGACGCACAAGCGGCACAAGAATACTTCCGGAAGGCCACCCTACGTGTCCGAGTTGTGTGCTTCCGGCGGCTTTCTCGCTGATTGCTCAGTCTCTGGGACCTCGGAGCTAAAGTAGTGGGCACTCACCTGGGTGGGTTACGGACCCAGGGAGCTAGAAGTCCACATATTTGAGCCCTGTAATCTCTAACCATGGACCGGGACCTTCTGCGGCAGTCACTGAATTACCACGGGCCGTCTTTGCTGTCCCTGCTCCGTAGCGAACAGCTGGATAATCCGCACTTCCGGAGCCTCCTGGGGTCGGCTGCCGAGTCAGCCCGGGGACTGCCGCTGCAGCAGCCGTTGCAGGCCAGGTAATGGGACGGCAGCGTGGCTGCCAGACGGGGGAGGGGACCCAACTCGGCGCTTCACTACTGCAGCCAGGCGGATGAGTCCTGAAGCGGCGGAGCTGTCGGGTTGAGCACGTTAAGACGCGCTAGTGCAGAGGGCTGGATGGAGGAGGGTACGCGCTTCTTGTTTGGGGGCAATGATGGGTTTGGGCTGAACTTTTTCTCTAATAATTGGATGGCAAAGGCAACTCTTTAGCCAAAACTCTCTTGGGCTTTCGCATGTGGTGCTGCGGGCGTCCCTTTTTAACAACTACAGACTGGTGAATGAGGGAATCCCTGGTTAAACTTTTTCTTGGAGAATGTATGGGCTCGAGCTTAGGATGGACCCGATTGGACGATGAAAGCAGAAGCTTGGATGTGCTAAAAGGTTTTGCAAGTAAACCAGTTTTCGTAAATTTTTTTTTTAAGAAAAGAGAAGAGAGTCGACAACGTTGAAATACAAAAATTCATTTCCAAAAAAGCGGATCTTCTCTTTGCACTTTCATGGAAATCAGATGCGCCTGCAGCATCTGAAGTTAATGAAGACAATGAAGGTGAGTTGAGTCTTGAAATATTTTCATTGCGGTTAGTTTAACAGCACTTAAGATAAAGCAGAACACAAAACCATGGTTAGTAATTTTGTTAATTATTTTTCCAGATTCTTATGCAGTCATGCCACCTTTAGAGCAGTTCATGGAAATACCTAGTATGGATCGGAGAGAGCTGTTTTTTCGAGATATAGAGCGTGGAGATATAGTGATTGGAAGAATAAGTTCCATTCGGGAATTTGGGTTTTTCATGGTGTTGATTTGTTTAGGCAGTGGCATCATGAGAGACATATCTCACTTAGAAATCACAGTAAGTTACTTTTCTGTTATTTGATTGCTTCTGTTTTTTGATAGTCACTTCAGTACAAGAGTTAGTCTTTGCATCCAGTTGTGCTTAAGTATACCATACTGACAGTTTGGAGAATTAAATATTTTAATTGAAGAAAAATAGGGTAACTTTTTCTTTTTTACAAAAATCATTAGTGGTGATAGAGTTATTTATCCATTTCTGGTTTGGTTTTTTTTGTCCCCTTGTTTGGCAGGGGTGGGGTCCTTTTTCAAATGTTAAAGAGATCTCAGTTGGTATGGTGAGATTGATTGGTATTTGGGGCTTATTTTTTCCTAGCTGAACCTGTTTTTAATTATTTAGTATTTGGCATTAGATACTTGCATATGGGTAATTTAGAAATAAATTTATAGCCTACTTATACAGTGATCAAATGTGATTTGTACATTATAAGATACTTTGCTTGAGATGACTAGTCCTGATTTTGAACTGTGTCACTTTAAAGGATTTGATATTTGCTGTCTATCAAGGCAGATGAAAAGGAAGAAAAGCAGAAGGTAACACAGACTGGATAACAGACATACAATTTGGAGAATTCACATTTCATTGTCATTGGAATTCTCATACTTGAAAAATTTGTTTCATTTTTAACAAATGCAAAATATCTTTTTTCCCCATCCATACTTACAGTGTATTTGATTTCTAAAATTAATTGCAAGTTTCATGAGATTTTGGTTTTTGAACTAAATAAAAAAACTTGTTCAATTGTGTTTGAGCACAGAAATCTTTTACAATTAAAATCCTTACTTAAATTTAGACTTTAGGGTGCTTGTTGATTTTTTAAGATTATGTCAACTATTAGCTGTTTATGCTGAACAACTAGGATAAAAGAAGACCCTTATCACCAAAGAATGAAATGCCCTATGTTTTAAAATGCTTCTCATTGCAGGCTCTTTGTCCGTTAAGAGATGTGCCTTCTCACAGTAACCATGGGGACCCTTTATCGTATTACCAGACTGGTGATATCATTCGAGGTGATCAGTTTCATCATATTAATAAAAAAGTAACGGTTGTTACAATTTTTGTTTTTATTTTGAAAATGTAGTTTAATAAGAATAGTGTTTGAAACAAGGATGGGGGGGTACATTGTCTTTGTAATCAGCTTGGTTTTATTTTTTTTTAAGCTGGAATCAAGGATATTGACAGATACCATGAAAAGCTTGCAGTATCTCTCTATAACTCATCTCTTCCACCACACCTATCGGGTATTAAATTAGGTGTAATTAGTTCTGAAGAACTTCCTTTGTATTACAGGTAATTTATCCACATTATTTCAACAACAATTAATTGCAAAACAGTTTCTTGACTAAAAAATAGCAAATTTTGTCCACCTTCTAACAGCAAAGTAGAATTTTAATTTCTCTTATTTCACAGTATGCTCAGTGTATTTTTATAACCCTTAAATTTCTTCCAACTTGATAAAAGGAACCAAGGCATGATGTTGCCACACCTACGTGTATAAAAATAATACGAATATTTAAATCTCTTGTGATATTATTTCGTTAACAGAAATGGGATATGCTAATTATGATAATCATTTTTATATTTTGTGTGTCTGTTTTGTTTGTTCATTTGTTTTTTAGGAGGAGTGTTGAACTAAATAGCAATTCTTTGGAATCCTACGATAATATCATGCAAAGTTCCTTGGGATTTGTTAATCCAGGAGTAGTTGAATTCCTTCTAGGAAAACTAGGAATAGATGAATCTAATCCACCATCTTTAATGAGAGGCCTACAAAGGTATAGTAAATCAGTGTTACTCTGTTAACAAAGTGGTAAGGTGAATGGTGTGAGCTCAGAAGTTACATAACTGAGGGACATACTTGACTGTACTATGCCTAGTGGCAGCAGTGTGACAAAGGTTGAATGAACTAGGTGATCTGTCTCCTGAAATTAAGTCTCTTTTCAGTGATAGATGTGTACCATGTGAACAGAGAAATATTTAGAAAATTTATAGGAATTTTATGTATATGCTAAAGAAAAATAATGTTTAAGAATAATATTTACTCCTCCCCTGGCTAGTGTGGCTCAGTAGATTGAATGCTGGCCTGCAAACCAAAGGGTTGCCAGTTAGCTTCCCAGCCATGGCACATGCCTGAGCCACACATTGATGTTTCTCTCCCTCTTTCTCCCTCCCTTCCCTCTCTAAAAATAAAGAAAATCTTTTTTTAAAAAAGTGTAAGTCGAAGTATATAAGACAAAAATAGCAGTGCAGAGGACTTAAACAATATGACATATATGGAAAATGATTAGTGGTTGGGTACTACTGAAGTATTTTTTAAAAAAAGGATAATAATTATTCCTGAGAGTTCAAAAGTTGTGTGTGTATGTACATGGTATACAAATTTCTTACTTTCTGGGGATTCACTTTTTCAGTGTTGAGTTTTTATTATCTGTCAGAGTGAACTGTAGTTACACAAATGTATTTACACAAACATACAGTTTGACTTTTGTTTTCTTTAATAGCAAAAATTTCTCTGAAGATGACTTTGCTTCTGCATTAAGAAAGAAACAGTCTGCATCTTGGGCTTTAAAATGGTATGAAGATTTTTTCTTTTAACAATTGCATTATGTAACTTAAAAGGTTAGGGTAAGACAAGAATTTTCATGTCATCAAGACCAAATTTGTTTATAAATGAATTAAAGTGAGTTTTTTACATTAACTTTCTTATAGGTATAAATGCTGTTATGTTGTAAACTTAACGCACTTAAGTTTTAGCCAACATTAAATTTTTTTTCAAAAGGAATTAGTATATTGATATGTGGATTTCATAAAATTTGTTACAATATTATCCAAAGGCAGAGTGCTTCTTAGATATATGGAGAGTATGGAAGATTAAATATTAGCCAAATTCTATTTGCTTTAAAATTTTATCCATGCTAACATTTTGTTTGATTATTCTCTGAAATGTTTGTGATGCTTTACAAATACCTTTTTAGTGTGAAGATTGGAGTTGATTATTTTAAGGTTGGGCGCCATGTGGATGCTATGAATGAATACAATAAGGCTTTGGAAATAGACAAACAAAATGTGGAAGCTTTGGTAGCCCGAGGAGCATTGTAAGTGGATCATGGATTTTAATGAATAATTTACAAGGTGAATGTACAAGATTTATGAATGGCCTACAAGATAAACTCCTAATTGTTTCATATCTCTAGATATGCAACAAAAGGAAGTCTGAACAAAGCAATAGAAGATTTTGAGCTTGCATTGGAAAACTGTCCAACTCATAGGAATGCAAGAAAATACCTCTGCCAGACACTTGTAGAAAGAGGAGGGCAGTAAGTGTCAAATTTTGTTTGATAGCAGAGATCTAATGTCCAACCAACTACTGTAAAATCTTGAACTTAACATAAGGAAAGAACATTTTTAACTCACTTAATTCAGAACAGTCTTAGTTTCACTCTTAGTTGAAAATGTTTTTTAAATGTGGTCCTCTTAATTTTCTGGGGGTTTTTGCTTATTACTAAGGTTCTTTCTAATTGGAGATATTTTAGTGACTTGAGTTTATTGTTCTGAATATCTGTTCTCATTACATAGAAATATAAATATAAAAGTACAAAAAATTAGGTAAATATCCTTTTCCAGGACACACACTAGAAGTTTTAATAGAGAGGAATTTAATTTCTAATTCATTTCATCATTTTGGTGGAAGAATGGCAGAAATATGAATTGAGACTTCCTGTTGATTATGAGTGAAATTTCACTGTTATATTCAGTTTATTGCTGTACTCTGTCCAGAAGAATCCACAAACTCGTTAAATGGAAGATCAAATCATTGAGAACAATGTAACTTTTGTTACTGTCCTGAGATGCTGGCATAATACCTTGCCTAGTAGTTGTACCATAAATACTTAATGACTAATTGACTAATTTATAAAATATTTTTGAGGAAATATACTTATAAAGAATTTGCTGACAGCCTGGTTAATAATTAAAAACCAGTTCATAATTAATACCATCATTTTACTATAAATTTTTAAAAATAGAATTATCTTTTTCATGAATTTGATCATTCCAGTTTGTATGACCATACCAGAATCAAACCTATGTATTGATGTCTTTTAATAAGTGAATGCCACCACCACCTACCCAGGCCTTAAATGTTGATCGTCTTTGACAAGTCCTTTACTCCCCACCCCATCTGACACAGAAGTTACCCTGCTGAAGCCATTGGGGTTTTCTTAATTTGTTTTACAGTAATTGCTTTTTCCTACTTTTTAAAAACTGAAAATATTTTGCAAAATCCTCTCCCTACCCTATATTCTAATTTTCTAATTCTGATTTTTCATAGCATGGACTTTTAAGCATCAACTGATAAGGATCTTATCTGCAGACTAGTTGTGATGTACCTGTTATATGTTGATATTTGCAACTTTAACAGTAAATAAGCTGGGAAAATATTTCTATTGAAAGGAAAATTCTTCATAAACTACTAGGAAAAGTCAGCCTATTCAATTCTGTGCTAAAGCTCAAGATCATACTATAATTATTAGAGGATATTAGTTGATGTGTGTTGAAATGCATTATACTAAAATGCCAGTGCTGGACCTGCAGCATGGCTTTAATTACCAGTAATGGAGTCCTGTTTGATTTTTTATTTTGGAGTTTATTTTGTTCAAATTGATATGTAATTGACATATAACATTATATTACTTTCAGGTGTACAACACAATGGTTTAAAATCCTATGTATGTATTGCAAAGTGATCACCACAAGTATAGGTAACATCCATCACCACACATAGTTGCAGATTATTTTCTTTATTGTGGTGAGAACTGTTAAGATTATTTTAGCAGCTTTTAAGTATACAGTACAGTATTATCAACTAAGTCACCATGCTGTACATTACATCCCCAAGACTTATTTATTCTTGTAACTGAAAGTTTTTACTTTTTGACCATTTTCACCCCTTTCATTTACCCCCTATCCCTGCCTCTGGGAACCACCAATTTGTTCCCTATATCTGTGAGTTGGGTTTTATTTTGTTATATTTTATGTGGTTTTACATGGCTTTTTAATCAAAGAAATAGTAGTTAAAAGCTTATGGTTAAGTACTGTTCAATTTGGAAAATAATTAGCTAAACACAGTCTTTTCCTATTAAGTTTTCTCATAAAGCCTCTGATTTGTATGTATGTTGGAATACTTCCGTTTTTGCAAAAAAAGCTAAATCTTCCTCTCAAATTTAGGTTAGAAGAAGAAGAAAAGTTTTTAAATGCAGAAAGTTACTATAAGAAAGCTTTGGATTTGGATGGCACTTTTAAAGATGCAGAGGATGCTTTACAAAAGCTTCATAAATATATGCAGGTGATTCTTTATTTCCTCTTAGAAATTTAGTAATACTTGAAATTAATGCCAAAACTTAACTTTCTTCTGTGGAAAACTGTCTTAGATTACTTAAGGCATTATGAAAGGTTTCTTTTTAGGTACAGATTTTCCTAATTAGTTTTCACATTGCTTCATAATGCCTCTTTTTATTTGTTAGTACTCAAAAGTAAAAATAACTCTATGAGAAAATTCTGATTACCTAGATTTGGTATGTGAGCTTTCCTGGTGGTTAAAAAATTCAGTGATGTTACTGTAATTGAACTAATTCTAAAAATCTTTTTGAGAGATATTTTAAACTGTCTTTTCCTGTAATACTGATGATGATGTTTTCTCATGCATTTTCTTCTGAATTGGACCGTTGCTGCTGTGTCTGTGACATCTGGTGCTGCTCATCCCCATCCTCACACTGGAAAATGATATCTTACGTAATCATGCGTTCAACTGGGCTGTGCTATTTTTTAAATGGTTTGTATTTGAACGTGGTGATTTCCCCTCAATTCACCTTAATGGAAATTATTGAAATTTTATTTATAAAAATCTGTATACTGTTTAAATTTTTCAATTTTAAAAAATAATTTTTACTTATTTTTTCCCCTTTCTTGCACTCTGGGTTATGGGTACCAATGCAATGGCTTCTTCCCCTTTTTTATGGAATACCAACTGCAATATGGTCCTCAAAACTGTTCTGGCTATTCCAATGATTAATGCCAAACACCTGTATGATTAATTTTTCTATGTTAAAAATACTTGTTTAATGCTGGATATATGGTTATTTGGGCATGCCACATTTGGTTTCTGGTCGGGGGATGGTTTTTTGAAAAATTGGGTTTTATATATTCTGCTATTTTTAACGTGTGGTTTTTTCCGATATCTGGGTTCTAAAAGAAATCTTTGGAATTAAGAGAAAAACAAGCTGAAAAGGAAGAAAAGCAGAAAACAAAGAAAATAGAAACAAGTGCAGAAAAGTTGCGTAAGCTTTTAAAAGAAGAGAAAAGGTAAACTATAATATTTAGTATTTTTTAATTTAAAGCAACTACTGAGTTGAAACACAGTGCCATACGGAGGTAAAGTAAGTAAAAATATACAAAAGTATTTCAAATTATAACCAGTTACTCTGAAAATTACAAGTACCATAAACTTTTTTATGAGCGATTAAGGAAAGTGGAATTCTAAGGCTGAAAATCTTGGGTTGGGGGAGAATTAGCTTTAAATTTAAAATATGTAATGTTACTTTCATTATCTATTTTAGGGCGAAAAGTTTTCGACATAGAGCAGTGGGTCTCAACTGGGGGCAATTTTGTCCCCTGGGGGACGTTGCTGGTTTTCGTACTAGTGGAGTACTGTCTAGGGGGCAGAGGTCAGGGGTGCTGCTAGATACCCTACAGTGATTTCGTAGGACCTCCTCCCACCACACTGCCACCCTGGACTCCAACAAATGTTAGTAGTGCTGAGGTGGAGAGACAGTCTATGCTTTAGAGTACCCAGGTGTAAAATTTTAATTCTCTTTTGTGGGTGAAGGTGGTCTTGTTTTTATGGTAATGTTGGAAATGTCACTGTGTCTTGTAGAAGTGGATTTACTTAGAGTGACAATTGTCTACACAAGTATTTCCCTCCAAAAGTAGTGCTTGATGGTAAAATTGGATCTTATAATAACTAAGATTATTACAATTGCCTATCTAAGCCACAGCTTTTATGAAATCTTTAAGAGAAACAAAACAGAACTAAAATACATATGGATAATTAGGAAACATTTGTGTGCTTAACTTTTGATGAATTAACTACTTTTTTAGGCTAAAGAAGAAAAGAAGAAAATCAACTTCTTCTTCAAGTGTTTCTTCTGGTGATGAATCCGTTTCTTCTTCATCATCTTCTTCCTCTTCTGGTCACAAACGGCATAAGAAACATAAGAGGAACCGTTCAGAGTCTTCTCGAAGTTCCAAAAGGCATTCAGCTAAGGCATCCTCAAATCAGATAGATGAGACTAGGAAAGATGAGTACTTCCCAGTTCCAGCCAATACATCAGCATCTTTTCTTAACCAAAGACAAGAAATGGAAAAACTACTGGAAAAGCAAGATAGGGTACCATCTGAAAAGAAGCAGGCAAAAGAGAAAGATAGATGTCCTTTCTCTTCGTCATCAGTTGAGATTCCGGATGATTTTGGAGGTAGGTCTGAAGATCCAAGAGGTTTTTATAATACCGATAAAACTCAAGCAAGTAGTAGCAAAACAGAAAAACCATATAAATATGAAAGACATTTTTCCAGTAGAAGAGATTCTTCAGATTCCTTCTCTAAGAATCCAGAAGACAAGTTAAAAAATTATGGTTACAGAAAAAGTGAAAAAGATATAGAGGGAAGAAAAGAGCACCATAGAAAATGGGAGCCAGGTTCTGTGAGGTATTCCACTTCACCAGCAAGCTCAGACTACTCTTCCAAGTCTGTTGAAAAATATAAAAAATACTCTGGATCACGTGATTTCAGTAGACATGAGCAAAGATACCAGTTAAGTAAAAATCATAGAGAATATGGAAGAGAGGATAATTATGAGGAGGATATTAAAACAGAGGTTCCAGAAAAAGATGAGGTACATAGCAAAGAGCATTCAGAAAGTGGAGTTAAAAAAAATTTACCTCAGAATTTACTTAATATATTTAATCAGATAGCTGCATTTGAGAAAGAAAAAGGAAATAAGCAAAAAAATTAATATGCCAAGGGAATCAGCACTATTATCTAAAGGCTGTTAATAAGTTTTGGGTCTTTTAGTTAAAATAGTCCAGTGCAGAAATCTGTTGTTCTAAAATTATTTGTAGAGATTGAAGAAAGCAAATGATTTTTAGTTATTGTCATATATTTGTTTTAGTTGGTCTTCTTTCACAGCTTGATTTGTAGGCTTTCATATATATGTTTAAGTATAGTATTTCTTTGATGACTTAAATTTCAAGATAATTCTCTAAGTGTTTCTTAATTGTATTATGGTATGTGAGAATTCCTTGAATCTACCTTATCCTGCTGTTTGAGAAAATTAAATTTGTGAACTGAACATTTGGGTTGTTGTCATCAAAAATGATTTAATTCTCCTCTCTGTTAAAGTAAAAGCCCTCAGCTTTGAAAGATACATTTAAATATTCTTTAAATAATACTCTATTAATTTTTTACTAACTTTTAAAATGGTACACAGATTATCTTGTCTAATTGGCCTCTAAAGCCAGATTCAATTAAAAAAAGACTGTACCAGCTTAACAAATACCTTAGGAATAAAGCATGAAAATTGAATAGGGGTCCATTTCCTCTTTTCTTTTTTCCTTTCTTTTTGTTTCTCCCTCTCCCCCTCCCTATTCCCTTCCTTCTCCCCCCCCCCCTTACTCCATCCACTACCTCCCACTCTCCCCCTCCCTTTCTATTTATCTACCTACCTGCCTTATTGCTTAGCAGTGTAGCCCTAAGAAATTTTTTAAAATATTGGCAAGACTTTAGAGACTACATTCTAGGCAAGAATGGATCATAATAGAAAACAATACTTTAGCAAAAGCAGATAGTGGCAAGAAAAGCATACTATAAATCTGACTTTTCTCTAGCAAGAAAGAAAACTAGGAACTCCTAGTATTGTACATGTCCCATTTGGAACACACTGGTCATGTTTTTAAATAGCCTAGAGCTGGCCTGCACTTTGACTTTTCTTCCTTGACACCTCCTCCCCCCGATGCTTCCTCAATGCCTCTTTTCTCAGAGTTCAAATAAATGACTAGGCCAACAAAGCGTGGATTTATTAGAAGAAATTTTCAGCAACTGGAGCTGAAGACAGAACTTGGGTTGTATGGATACTCTCCAGATTATTGAAAGCAGTAGAGTTTATTATTTGGGAGATACAGATAGGAGTGATAGGTATTGTGTTTATGATGGCCTTTAGAATCTTTCCAATTAATGGGCCTTTAAGATTATCATTCATGATGACACTGGATGGATAGGTTGGGGGATAGGTGAGTATCCATCTACAAAGGTCTGAGTATGATGGAGGAGGAAGGCACTTTCAGTCCTTGTTCTGTCTCACTATTCTTGCCAATAGTAAAATACCAAAACTTTCTAGTATAACTGGGTATGTGCTGTTTGTGACCTTCTGACTTCAGTGATGGAGCCTAATGATTCAGCTAAAGCTTTTGGCAATGCAACAGAAAGAAACTGCTCAAAGATCGTCGGTAGTAGCAAGAGGAATTAGTCACTCAGACATCAGTCTTTGCACTAAGAAACTCAACATTTTAAAAAAAATGTTTATTGTATTTTTTCCCATTACCATTTAGTGCCCTTATACCAACTTTCCGCTCCCCACAAATCACCACACTGTTGTCCATGTCCATGAGTCCTTTTTCCTTTTTGCTTCATCCTTCCACCCTCTCACCTCTCCCAACCCCTTTTAGCTGTCATCCCGCTGTCCATCTATGGGTCAGTCTCTATTTTGCTCGTTAGCTCAGTTCATTAGATTCCACATATGAGTGAAATCATACAGTATTTGTCTTTTCTTTGGCTGGGTTATTTCACTTAGTATAATGTTCTGCAGGTCTCTCCACACTGTTGCAAAGGGTAAAATTTTTTTTAGTCAAGAAGTATTCCATTGTGTAAATGTCCCATAGTTTTATCTATTCATCTACTAATGGACACTTGGGCTGCTTCCATATCTTGGTGATTGTAAATAATACTGCAGTGTACATATACGTGCTTACATTCTTTCAAATTGGTGTTTTGGGTTCCTTCGTATATATACTCTCAGAAGTGGGATTGCCTGGTCAAAAGGAAGATCCATTTTTAATTTTTTGAGGCATCTCTATACTGGTTTTCACAGTGGCTGTACCAGTCTGCATTCCCATTAAAGGTGCAAGAGGATTTTCCTTTCTCCTCATCCTTGCCAGCACTGGTTTGTTGATTTATTGATGATAGCCATTCTGACCGGTGTGAGATGGTATCTCCTTGTGGTTTTAATTTGCATTTCTCTGATGATTAGTGATGTTGATCATTTTTTCATATGTCTATTGTCCGTCTGTACATCCTCTTTGGAGAATTGTCTACTCAGGTCCTTTGCTCATTTTTTTAATTGGGTTGTTTGGTTTTTGGTATTGAGTTTTATAAGTCCTTTATAAATTTTGTATATTAACCTTTTATCAGATGTATCAGAGAATATGTTTTCCTATTCTTTGTGTTGTCTTTTTATTTTGTTGTTTTCCTTTGTTGTGCAAAAACATTTTTAGTTTGATGTAGTCCTATTTATTTTTTCCTTTGTTTCTTTTGCCTGAAGAGATATATCAGAAAACATATTGCTACAAGCAGTATCCAAGATTTTGCTTGCCTATGTTTTCTGTGATTTTTATGGTTTCAGGTCTAACATTGAAGTCTTTGATCCATTTTGAATTTATTCATGTGTGTGGTATAGGAAGGTCATCTAATTTCATTTTTCTGCACATATTTGCCCAACTTCCCCAATACCATTTATTGAATAAACTATTTTTAACCCATTGTATGTGCTTGCTTCCTCTGTGGAATAGTAATTGACTATAAACAGAAAGAAACTGGTCAAAAACAATAGGTAGTATCAGGTGAGGTAGTCACTTGGACATTTATCTTTGCACCAAGAAATTCATCTTAAAAGAGTCCCTGGTTTCTGTGTATTAAGAGCTCTGGTATCACTACATAGTGGTGTTTGTAAAGAGGGAAATTCTCTTGACAGAGCCCTTGACCCTTAAGAATTCCTAGTACAACTTCAGAATTTTATATACATCATTTTTATTTAATAAAATTTATTCAAGCATCACTATCAGCCAGCACTGTAATTTCCCAGAGCATCTTTGTGGCTTACTGTTATATTTGGGTACCAAAAACATCAGCATAAGTACCTTATACAATAGCTTGTGTGAATTCCATCTAGCCCAGGGCTCCTTTCCTGGGACATACAAACTTAAGCAGAGTACACACACCACCTCAGCAAAAAAAAATAATTTGGGATGTATACTTGTCAAGAATACCTCATGATACCTTCAATTTTTTTCCTTACCATCATTATGTCTCTAGTTTTTATGTACCCAGGCTGTGTCCTGGTTTCCATAGTAGGTGACTTTCTGACACAACAGGTGGATGTTAAGACAACTCCGGATTTGGTGATGGGCCTTGCCTTACTATTTAGCACTGTTACATTGAAGTTGGAATTGTTATTCCGTTTAACAGTTAAATGTAGACTTCTGTGTTGGCCGGAGAGCCTAAACATGCCACAAATATTGTGCTACGCTTTGGGTGGTAACTCAATAATTGGTAGATTTTATTGTGCAGTTCCTATGTGTCAGGCCATGTGCATTTTGTATCTATTATCTGATTATTTCAGTAAACCTTTGATGTAACTGTTACTCTCCCTGTAACAAATGAAAGAAGCACAGAGAACTGACTTTCCCAAGGTCAGAGCTAGTAAGATACAATCCCTGTCTTCAGCAGTATGTAATATTATTTTAGGTGTGAAGTAATTTACAAAGAAATACAGGCAGAAAATAAGAACTTCCAACGTGACTATAAGATTACTCTTTTTAGATCTTATAAAATCCCATGCATTAGAATAATATTTCAGCCAAAAACTTGTTAACCAGCTTTTTTACCCATCTTATTCATGGGGCGTGGAAATGCCATTTCTAGTTATTTCTGGAAGTAGTAATATTTTCCAATAATGATCAGATTTAATTCCACTATTGCCTTTCAGAAGAGACTGCAAATGACAGTTCTAAACAGTGACAATTATAAATACTTTTTCCCCACGATTTGAAGGAGACAGTACTCACTTAAGCATTTAGATTCTAATACATTTATTTGAAAACTAGTTACATTGTATTCATACTCCACAGTATTCTAAGAGTTCACTGTTGGGGACATGTTACAAAGTATTAACTAGAATAAATAATTCCATATCCATTGGTCTACCTCTCTAAATTTATAGGATTCCTATTGCAAATCAAATCATACTAGTTTTCTTTGTATTAAATCAAAATTTTGAAAATACATTCTTTATTCTTTATGGTCCTTTGTATTTTGATAGCAAAATCTTTAATGTTTTTGATTTCTAAAAACTTCAGCTTCATTTTTATTGATGCACATCATGTCTCTTTCCTGTCACTTGTTTTCTTGGTGGAGAGGTGAGAGGTAATGCTATTTTTTGGTTAAAAAATTTTAAATTATACCAAAGAAGAAACTAACAGATTTCTCCCCCGAAAGTCTGTGAAGTATATTTCTTTGAATAAAGAAAACTTAATTTCAGGATCTTCTAGGGTAAATGAGAATTTTAGTAGTGGTATAAACTCTTTATGAATCTTTAAAAGTGTCTTCCTGAAAGATTGTAAGTGAATGTAGTTGCATGGCTAGCCTGAAATAATGAAGAAGTGAACTATTTTCTAGCATAACAGAAATAACGGGAAAACATCATTTTCCCTGTGCTTATATGACACATAGTCTTATTAAAATCAGCTATTACTGCTTTCCTTCCATGTGAAAAAGGTAGTAGGAAAAAGGACAAAAAAATTAAACATTTCTTTGGCTAAATATTAATTCTTCAACTACTAGTTTCTACTGGTAAAACTTGTCTGGTCAAAATTTTCTAACACTACTTCAGCAGGACTCAATGTTATTATACCACACCCAAAAGCATAGAATGGAATTTTCTATTTTAAAAGTGAAATGGTTGTTTTTGTGTTTATAGTTTGTTCAAAGAAAGATTAAAACGTTTACTTGCTGCTCTTTTTGTTTTTACCATTACTGGAGCTACTGCTAGCACTAGTTGGCCTCAAAGGGCTGCCAGTTAGTGAAGGTGAGGCTGGGAAGCTTAGCTCTAATACTTTCATCGAAGTCTGAGAAGCAGAAGTACTTGTACTCCTAGACGAACTAGAAGAAAAAAAATATAAATTTAATTCAAAAATTTGTATTTTAATAGAGACCCCCCTCATTAATAGTGAAAGATAACATAATCCCACAATTAAAGAGAGCAAAAAGTACCTAATAGGAGTGCTAATAAAAAATTTTTAAAGCATGCCCATTAATACAACAAATTAATTCTTTTTTTAAAAAAGGAAAAGGGTAATAATGAACATGGGTTTTAAACCAGTAAAAAGTTGTTTAACAAATGTGTCTATAAGGAAAATGTTTTCAACTGTAATTAATTTAGAGATGGAATCATTAAGCATTACAGGTTTGCAAAATTCTTTAAGCATAAAAGGTAACAAAAAGAGGGCATGGGAATTTGGGTACTGGGAAAAGTAATTAAAATTATAGGTTATATAAGAGAAGAAAGTAATTACTGACATTGAGCATCTTTTCATATGTCTGTTGGCCATCTCTATGTCCTCTTTGGAGAAGTCTGTTCAGGTCCTTTGCCCGTTTTTAAATTGGCTTGTGGGGGGGTTGGTGTTGACTTTAAGTTCTTTATAAATTTTGGGTGTCAACTCTTGTCAGGTATGTCTTTGGGGAACGTGTTTCCCATTCAGTGGACTGTCTTTTCATTTTGTTGGTCTACTTTGCTGTGCAAAAACTTTAGTTTGATGTAGTCCTATTTGTTTATTTTTTCTTTTGTTTCCTTTGCCCAGAGATATATCAGAAAAAAGTATTGCTATGAGAAATATCTGAGATTTTTTTGCCCATGTTCTAGGATTTTTATAGTTTCAAGTCTTAACATTTAAGTCTTTAATCCATTTTGAGTTTATTCTTGTGTGTGGTGTAAGAAGGTAGTCTTGTTTCATTTTTCTGTCCAACTTCCCCACCACCATTTATTGAATAGACTATCTTTAACCCATTGTATATTTTTGTCTCCTCTGTCAAATATTGACTACAAAAGGATGGGTTTATTTCTGGGTGCTCTGTTCTGTTGATGTATACATCTGTTTTTCTGCCAGTACCATGCTGTTTTGATTACTATGGCCTTGTAGCATAGTTTGATACTAGGTAGTATGATGGACCTAGAGAACATTATGCTGAGTGAAATAAGCCAGTCAGAGAAAAAAAGTACCGTATGATCTCACTCATACGTAGAATCTAATGAACAACCTGATCTAACAAGTAAAATAGAGACAGACTCATAGAAAGCAGGCTGACAGCTCCAGATGGGGAAGCTGTTGGGTAGAGACTGAGCAAAAGAGAAAAAGAAAAGAACTCATGGACATGGACAACAGTGTTTTGATTGCAGGTGCGGGGGGAGGGAGTGGAGATAGAAGAGTGTATAGGGGTGATAAGTGGTGATGGAACAAAATAAACAGAAGAAAGTGAGACACCTGTTTACAGAAGAAAAACGGGGGTCATTTGAAAATACTAGCTATGCAATTCTGAAATGCTAAGTTTAAAAACTGTTTTCTGACAGTATAGGGATGCCCATACTTGGATGCCCAAGTGACTGCCCACCATGTTTATGTAGCAACAGTTCTTTTTACCTAAAACCTGTCTTTCAGAATATCCCTTTGTCTTTGTGAAATCCCTACATGGAGTAATTACAAGTAACTGACCACTGAATGTAAGACATGGGGTCCTTTTATTCTATCACCAAAGCACAAGAGTGTTGATTTAACATCCCTGATGACAGAATTCTGAATTAACACTAAACTGCAAAAATAAAGAATAATTTCCTTTTTTGTACATTAAAGTTGCATAAATAAAATCAAATGCTGACTGTTTACATGTTTCTACATCTGAGTTGCCCTCTTACAGTTAAAAATTTCCCCCTTGCCCTCCACTCAGGGTTGATCATGCCAGATGTAACCTCCAAAAGTTCCTGCTTTACCCTACTGGTCGTAACAGAACATTCTGTGCCACAATGAAAATGGTGCGCCAGACAGTTTGGAAAGAAAGTTGCTCTGCTGACTGCTTCTATGTCTGTGACACTGACATAGGCAGGTGGATAAGGATGAGGAGAGCACAGGCAGATCGAACCACTGTGGCAATATGGAAGTGGCTGGCTTGACTAAGGGTAGCAGTTAAGGAGACGGTTTTTGAACCTTCCACTTACCTTGCTGATGACAGTGAAGTCTGCGAAGATGATCTAGAACTCTGACGACTGCCTCTAGTACTAGCTGTAGGTAGTTCTAAACCATTCTGGAAGAATATTCAATAGTAATCATTAGTACCACTGCATTTTAGAAGGAGAATATTTTTTATTAGATTTCACTTTGATGAATGCCATAAATTATTTTCATGAAGTGTTTAAGAAATTCCAGAAGGTACAGTTACTACCTGTCGAAAGTATGTTTGAAGGATAACATAGATCTCAGCATTTTCTGTGACATTAACCAACATTCCATCAATGGTCTTGTGAAACTCTTTCAGTTCGCGAAGGTTGATGTCTTCTTCTTCTAGTGTTTTATCTTTTGTGTCTCTCAAAATACGGATTTCCTTGGTGAGTTTTGCACACTGTTGGTCGACAGTAGTTAGTTACATAACCTGTTTTTCAGAACTTAATATTAAATGGACAAAGGAGGATTCGGGCTTACCATTTGGAACTTCAAAAAATGTAAATATGACAGGTCAGTGTTTTTTACAATATCAATACCTGTTTAGTTACTCTCTCTAATTTTGGCTTCTGCTCCTCAATTTCTTTACTCAGTTGAAGTGAATAAGCCTGCTTCTCTGATAATTTTTCTTTGACATTATCTGTTAAATGTCCTACAACTTCTGAAGTATTTTCCATGGTCTGCAGAAAATAAAGTATTAAAATACCAGAATCAAAATAAGTTTTATAACTTGCCATTTGTCAAGTATCCATTTAATTTTAATATATTTACTTTTGTATATACTATATGTAATATACATAATGGTTTTGTGGATTAAGTTTTGTAATTCTGGAGAGTCTTGTTATGGTACTTGGAAAAATAACTCGAAAACTATTGACTGCATACAGCTTTCAGAAGTTCACAATTTATCTGTTCCTTCAACTTTATTGGCAAAAAAGAATCTAAATTTTATGTAGTCTGCTACCAGGCACCTTGTTTTCTCTTTCATTGATGTGCTTTAGTAACTTCTTTGTACTAGATTATTTTTATCTTTCAGTTTCTTTTTGTTTTATGGAGCAATCTTTAAGGTGATTTTTAAGGAATTAAGTGAAAAGTACATTAAATAAAAGAGGAATACATTATAATTAACTAGCAGCGATTCATCAACTAACAGGTGATGATCAGGAGTCCATCTTGTGCTCTCCACTGGGATTTTAACTAATGCTTTAATTGCTTATTTTTTCTCATTTAAATGAGATATCTCTTACTATTTTCTAAAAAATTATCTTTGTACAAGATAACAAGAAAGTAGATGTAATAATAATAACAGGTGACTTATATAGGGCTTACTACTAAGGCTTATAGAATTTACCTGGATATCTTCCTGTAGCTCTCTGATTTGTCTTTGTTTGTATCTGTATTTTTCATCAGCAGCTCTTTTCTGTTCTTCTAGTTGGGTTTTTAGTTCATACTCATCACCTAGAATTTACAGAATTTTAAAATGTTTACTGTGTAGAAAGTGGTCAAAGTCTTACACGTACTAATTAAAGTTCTAATACTTTTTTCTAATGAAACGTTAAATTCCTTATGTCTACTTATTGAAAAGCAGTATGGCAATATGTAGTAGAGCCACTCTTGTTTAGTCAACACAAAGCAGCTAATGTGCTGCTCTCTTCTGCATATTGGAAGTGAATCCCTTAGAGAAGTGATATGCTGTATCATTAGAACTAATAATGGAAATTACACCTGAGCACTTATTTTTGGGGAGAGGGGTTCCGACTCACTCAAACATAACTCTACACCTTTAATTGCATATATTCATTTAAAAATGTTAATTCCTACATACTAGATGGAGTCACTTTTTTAAAAGATTGTTTGTAGTTGTTGTTGCAACTGTTCAGCACTTGCAAGGTGTTTTCTAGAGCATAGATTTCTTTTTCAGCCTTGTTGATCTTAGCATCCAAACTGTCACCTTCCCTTTGAAGTTCTTCTTTTTCTTGAGCGGCCTATAAAATACAGAATGATTAAATAAAAGTATTTCTCATGGGGGAAAATGTCTGTTTTCAGGGAGGAAATAGTTAGCTCACAACAATACCAGTTTGCCTTGAGGTCCACATAAAGCACCATTTATTTCTTTCACTTGATTTACAGTAGAAGATCAAATCCTCAAGGCCATCAAAATACATACAGCACATAGGATACAAAACCAATGGAAATGTAGCAACTAACCAAAGCTTACATAAAACTCTCCAACACAAATTACCAAAAAGTTAAGCAGGTATAAACTTCACTGAGAAAGAAAATAGAGTTAACTAGATGGAGGCTTCAGAGGGGATATCAAATAGAATGTATTATTTCTGGCCTAAAAGAGGCTTGGGAACACTTTCTCATTTTATATCTTAGAAAGGAGTAAAAGAGATTAGGCAAGGTGCACCTAGGAAAGTAAAGCTTATTTCCAACCAAGTGTGTGTGTGTGTGTGTGTGTGTGTGTGTGTGTGAGAGAGAGAGAGAGAGAAGTAGTATTTCAACATTTTTGAGCAATTAGTAATGCTAAAATTAGAGAACTTACTACAGTAGCACATACTAAAGCAAACAATACAGAGAAGGTTAGCATGGCACTTACGCAAGAATGACATACAAATTTGAGAAGTGTTTCATATTTTTCAAAGGAAAAATACTTAACAATTCAACTTAAATGAAGTACCTCAAGTAGTCAAAATCATGGAAACAGTAGAGTGCCAGAGGGATGTGGGGAGCTATTGTCAAATGGGTTCACTTTCAGTTTTACAAGGTGAAACAGTCCTGGAGATTGGTGGTGGTGATATGCCACAACAACATGAATATACTTAATACTGTTGAATTGCACACTTAAAATTGTTAAAAGACAAACTTTATATTTTATCACACTTTAAATTTTTTTAAATTAGAGAAAGATGAATGTGGCTAGGGAAAAAAATGAAGTTTTATAAATTGCCAAAAACCAGGAATCCCCCAGTGAGTGGACATACTCGGTGACTTTTCCCATCTTACTGTTGTCACCGGGCTGGGCTCTTGTAGGGTTGTACCCAAACAACCCCAGAGAACTTCTCCAAGTAAGGGCTAATGGGGATAGCATGTATATGTATTTAAAAGTACCCCAAACTCATGGTTAGTTAAAATCAGCTAATAATTTCATTTGTTAATATATTCAAATCCTAGTTGTATGTATTTAAACCAGCATATAGTCATTGGGAAAAAAATATTGGTAATGTTTCAATTTTAAAGTTTTCACCATTTGAACTGTTTCCTTACAAAGACTAAGAGGAAACTGAAAATGGAATTTGCGAAAGACGCCAGTCCTTCATTGGGTACTCATCATATTTTTCAGTCAGGCTCTTACGAGTCAAACACCAAAAGGTACAAGGGTGGGTAAAAGGGAAAACAAAGCCACGTGTGCCCCAATAGACATAAACCTATTGTAGGACCAAAAGTGAGGGCTTTTGAAATCCTAACCCCCAATACTTCAATAGTGACCTTATTTGAAAATAGGGTCTTTGCAAATGTAAAGTTATCACGAGGTTGTTAGGGTGGGCCCTAATTCCATATGACTGCTGTCCTAATAAAAATGGGGTATTTAGACAGACATTAACAGGGAAGACTGAAGAGATGGGAAAGTGCCATGTGAAAATGAAGGCAGAGATCATGGTAAGGCTTCCAGAAGCCAGTGAACACCAAACATCAGCAAACCACTGAAAGCATAAAACAGCCTCCAGAGCCCTCAGGAGGAACCAACCCTGCTGACACTTTCATCTCTGACTTCTAGCCTCCAGGACTGTAAGACAATGAACTCCTGCAGTTTAAACTGCCTGGTTTGTAATTTGTTTTGGCAGCTCTAGCAAAGCAATACAAGGGATCAGCAAACTGTATGTAAAGGATGAGATGATACATATTTTAGGCTTTATGGACCGTTCCATCTTTGTCAAAATTATTCATACCAAATACACTGCTGCTATAGCATAAATACAGCCATAGATAATATATTAACTGAATGAGGCAATATATTGGATGTCTGAAAAAAGTGGGCAGCATTTGGCCCAGAATCTATAGTTGGTGTATACACTGAAATACAACATGAGGACACAGAACAGTGGTTAGCACTGTGACTAAATTTCTCTTCCTCAGTGATTTTATATTATATATTTATTTATATATATTTATAAATATGTAGATAAAAATCCATCTTTCCTGATAGAGATATATACATATATATCTGATCATGTATATAATATATATATCATATATATATGATATATATATATCGCCATCAGGAAAGATCAACTTGGGGGGAATGTAAAGGATATAACGAAGGGAAGGAATCTTGATCTAACTAAATTTACAACAAATGTACACCACATTCAAAAACAAAAATGACAGTTAACTTCTAATGGCAAGTTTAAGTTTTTTCCCAGTGGTGAACTGCTGAACAAACTATTTTCAAAGAGTCAAAAATTATGCTTGTACTAATATAAAATCAGCATGTGTCAAAGATTTTATTCAACTCAAGGAACCAGTAAGATGTTCAGGCAAGTTCAAAAGGAGAATTGAACAGATTTAATATAGAGTCAGAAATGCTGAAATAAATTTGCTTATAGATGTAAACATACATTCTTATGGCAATAAAATATAATGCTTGTGTTACCTTTCCTACAGAGTATAAGTCAGTTGTACTTCTACTAGCCAAAATTCATTTGCATTGTGGACAAGAATTATGCTTTAATAATTAGTTTTCTACAAGTTAACATCTATCCCTACAGAGTTATCACATAGATCCGTAGAGACCCTGTTGAAGATGTACCTTCCTACAGAATCAGATAATCCTTGGAGGGCCCACAGAAAAGGCCAAGTCTGCAGTCACCATGCAGTGGCATCACTGCACACCCACTGAGTGCTTTTCCCAATTTTCAGGCCATGGATAATTTTTCTCAACATAAGATACAGTGAGTTCAGTTATAAAGAAAGCTTTATTTTTACATATCTGGCACATGTGAACTGTTAAGCACAAAATGTGTAAGTATACTATACAATGAAAAATGTGAATAACCGGTAAGCTGTAGACCCTGGAGAAGGTGAAGTGTGAAGTGTGGTGTCAGGAAATGGAAAAGTGTAGGATAGCCTTGATTCATTTAACATGCTGACATTTATTCAGCACCTTCACTGTGAGCAAAAGGAATATTCTTCCTCATAAAATGTGCCTGTTTTCCTGAGAATTGGATTATTATTACTAATCATAACTATGATAGCTAACATTTATTGAGGGCTCATTTTGTCTCAAGCACTGTCTTCAGAGCTTATATACTTTTTCTCACTCTTACAACAAAAGTAATTATTACCCTCATTTTGCAAGTGAGGAAACTAAGGCTCCAAGTGGTTAAATGACTTACTCAAGGTCACCTACATAGTGATAGAATCAAAATATGGACAAAGATTACTCTAACACTAGTGCTGTTAGGTAACTCATCACAGTCCTTGGTATCTCGAGAACCTTAGGACCTGCAACATCTAACTTCCCAATGCTTTACAAACTAGAGCCTACCTCTCACTCCTGGGGAACCCTCAGACCCTGAAAAGAGGAAAGTCCTGTTAATATTGGGCAGAACCCTGAGGTACTACAGCCTGATGAGTTATAAAAAGGGTTTGACAGCTGGGACTCATTTCTCATACAGATCAGGTAGAATTTCCTGAGGCAAAGTGGCAGGGTGTCTCACTTAGCATATGATAGGAGCACCCTCAAGTACTACAGTAAGAAACTTGGCAGATTATGTAAGACAAGTCAAAAGGGAGGGAACATCCCCAAGGGCCAGTCTCTAAAGGTGAGAATTGGGAGATCTGCCTGCTCCTATGCACGTATGAGACAGGAAGAATGAGTTAAAGTCACCATTTTCATTCCTCCTTCATGGTGTTTTGAATATCTTCCTCGACTTCTCTGTAAAGGAAAGCACACCTGTTCAGGGTATTTTTTACATGAGGAGATAAATAGGAAGGGAATTACATCCAATTCCTAATCACTTCTAAATTTTCCATATGGGTTCCTTGGTGAAGACAACCATGAGATGGCAGACAGCTCCCAAATACCAGAAAGAACGTGACAGATTCACCTGCTTAGTTGTCTCCCACCTAATATGAAGGTAAAGGGACAGCCTCTTCTCCTCTGTCAATATCTGCCACACCAGGACTGCAATGGAGTATAAGGTTTCAGAAGTGGTGTGACTGAAAGTGGTGATAAGGTCGAGGGGGTGTGGCCATGTGAGTCAGTGTCTATAGTGAAATAAAAGCTTTGAGCCTGAGGTGTTGAAGAGATGTGACATACACCCTGAGTGATAGTATGTCTCAGGGTAAAAGAGATTATAAATCTTGAATAAATGAGAGTAAATGACAGGACACAAAGATGGTCAAAAAACAGTGTCAATGGGTAATCCAGACCTCTCTTTGACCTCACAGACTGGAGGTATATAAAACTAACACTGCTTTACTATTTCCATTAGCAACTCATGTTTTTTGGCCCTCGTTGAGTGCAATAGCTATGAAAGTGCTATAAAGTTTGAAATTTCATGGCAAAAAAAAAATGCTGCTTTGGTTGTTAATGAAGAAAGGATACTTCATTCTATCAATTAAGAGTACCTTTATTACATAATAGGTCTGTGTGTTCTCCTCTTCTCCTTCAGGGGGCAGCATAACAACAGTAAGAATTTCATATCTATTCTTCAGTTTATCAATTTTACTTAGCCGCTCATGAAACTCAGCACTAATATGGGAAGAAAAAAAAATTAAACACTGGAAAACAAACACTTTTTTAAAGGAGTATAACGTTCTTATAGGAGACATTTGTGTTTGTGTTACTACTGTTTTGAGATTAAATATGTTCTCACTTTTCAGTTTTGTAATTCAGTGTGAAAGGCCTCAGATTTCACCCTGTCTGAAAGGTAACTAGTTAGCCTGCCACACTTTTGTGGGTGCTGGCCCTCAGAAGATTCCTGGGTCAGAGGAAAAGAGCTTCCTGTTTACATTGGTTCCCCTTGCTCCCAAGTTACCATGCTGGTGAGGAGGAGCTCAAAGGAATGCTGCACAACTGAGCAACCTCAAGCTTAGGTAATCTAAATATTTTATTATAGAAAATAAGCAAGCATACCTAACTTTTGCTCCAGAGGGAGATAATCATTACCTCTGGATTCTGAGGCTGTTCTCTGTCCAAACTTCTTTTAAATAGTAATCTAATTTTAATGCAAATCAAAACCACAATGAGATATCACCTCAACCCATTAGGAAAGTTACTATCAAGGAAACAAGAAATAAAGTATTAGCAAAAATGTGAAAAAAATGAAACCCCTAAGCACTGCTGGTGGGACTGTAAAATGGTGAAACCACTATGGAAAACAAAAAATTAAAAATAGAACTACTATGTGATCCAGCAATCACACTTCTGTGTATACACCCTAGAGAACTGAAAGAGGTTCTTGAAGAGATGTCTGCACAGCAGTGTTCACAGCAGCATTATTTACAATAGTCAGGTGAAGGCAACCCAAATGTCCATAGACAGATGAACGGATAAACCAAATGTATATACATACAGTGAAATATTAGCCTTAAAAAGTAAATGTCACATGTTACATGAATGAACCTTGAGGACATTATGCTAAGTAAAATAAGCCAGTCACAAAAACACAAATATTGTATAATTCCACTTATATAAGGTATCTAAAGTAGTCCAATTCATACAAACAGAAACAGTGGTGATTACCAAGGGCTGCAGGGAGGGGTAAAGGGCGAGTTATTTAATATTATGTGTTTTTCTGCAATTTAAAAAAAAAGTCTAGTATGGGAGTAAAAGATAGAAAATTGTACTGCAACAACAATTAAAATAAAAAATATTTTTAAAAAAGTCTAGAACAGGACAGTGTCTCTCCTTGGCAGGCATGCAGAAACATGAGAAACTCATAGTTTACATTCTTAAATCTGCTGGTTAAGTTTTTCTCTTTATTCCAGTAAATTTATATTTTATGAGCTATTTTCTAACTTATTTTATAACAATACTAATAATGCCAATATATGCATGGCAACATAGAGGGTGATGCATTTGCCTGCTACACTGCATGAGAGTGAGCCATCCAACCATGGTGAAAGGGAATCTTCCACCTACCAGTTTTCCCACTGCTAAAGAAAGTTGATGCTAAAACATACTAATATCAAAAGTTAAGTTTTGCTTGTTTTTAAGTATCACTGTTGTTTCATCAGAAAATATTTATACATCCTTTATGTGATTATAAAAGACAATGTTTGTTGGCCCTCCAGCTTAAGACTGTTCTCTGAGCAAAATATATTTCTCCTCCTTCCTAAAATGAAAAAGAGCAAAAAGAGCACAAATATATTTCTCCTCCTTCCTAAGATTGAAAAGACTAAAAGAAAAAAAAATCACAGCTTTGGGAATAAGAAAGATAAAATTTTTTCATAAATTCATGAAAAAAATGGAAAACAAATTGGATACTAGATTCTATTGACAGGAAGAACAGAGATACACACAGATTAATGCAGAAATAACAGCCATTTTTCAGCAAAGAAGTCTGGAGAAAATCAAAACTCAGAAATAAATAAAAAGAGAAAAAGTGATCTCTGAAGCTATTATCAAGGTAATTAAGAAAAGAATTGCCCAGAGAATATTTGGGCCACTCCTCTCAAAGTATACAGAAATGTTGTCAGGAATTATCTGTGATCTAATAACCCCCCTCCCTCGGACTACCAGAGTGCTAGCATTGTATGTTGGAGCTGGGCGGGGGAGGGGGGGGGAAGCATGTCATTCTAGGCCTCCATAAGAGTGGAAGTTAATTAAGAAAGAAAGGCAGCTCTACACAGGAATGAAACAATGTGTTCATTGCCCAGAATGAGCCTCTTTAGGGGCAGACTAGCCCAGAGCCTACAAGCAGCCTCCCATTTAGAGTAGAAACCTGCTGGTGGAAGAGATCTTCCTAAATGCAGAAGAAACCGATAGCAGATCACTAACTCCATCACCGTGATTATCATCTAAGAAATTTTAAGTAAATATAACAGAAAGCCTAGGACCACCAGACATTTATGGAAAGTAAACAGCATGAATAAAAAGAACAAAATGAACAATGATAGAAAGACACTATGAGAAACAAAGATAATGCACTGGACAGAAGAGAACTTGCAGAATATTCTAATTAGTATCCTCTGAAAGATGAGAGGATATTGCATCCAAAAATACCCATTAAATAAGAATGGACTGCCATGAAAAGGACCAATGAAGGAACACATTTGCAAATAATTTGCTCTTTTAAATTTCACTTATTTATTTTTAATTACAAATATATTAGGTTCAGGTGTGCAACATAGTGATTAGACATTTATATAACTAGTGAAGAAAAAGATGAAATTAGAGATATGGAAGAAGAAAGGGAGGGAACAGGGGGGAAACAGAAAAGGGGATAGGGGAAGAGAAAATGAAGATACCTTAAAAAGTGGAATAAAGAGAACAGAAAACTTAAAATGAGAGAAAAATGGAGGAATCTGGAAGTGAAGGCTGATCTAAGAAAACCAATATCCACTAAAAACAAGCAACAAATAGTTGAATAGAGTAAGATGTGAGGAAAAAAATTAAAGAAGTAATAGCAAAGGCCCTGGCTGGTGTGGCTCAGTGGATTGGGCACTGGCCTGTGAACCAAACAAAGGGTTGCTGGGACGATTCCCAGTCAGGGCACATGCCTGGGTTGCAGGCCAGGTCCCCACTGGGGGCATGGAAGAGGCAACCACACACTGATGTTTCTCTCCCTCTCTTTCTCCCTCCCTTCCCCTCTCTCTAAAAATAAATATAATAATAAAAAAAAAGTAATAGCAAAGTATTTCCCTGACCCAAAGAAAGACTTCAATGAAGTAATTGAAAGAGCTCATAAAGGGTCAAACAAGAAAAATGAAAAAAGATGGAACGCCCAGACATGTAAGGAAAACTCAAAAACCCGAAGACAAAAAGATTGTCCCATGCTTCCAGAAAGAAAACAAAAACCAGGTTCCCTACAAAATAAAATAAATTAGCCTGAAATCAGACCTCTTGTAAACAACACTATAATCTAGAAGAATATGAAACAATGCTTTCCAAGTTCAACTAATTCAAATAAGGAGTAGAACATATTTATTCTACTGTATGTTTTAAACATGCAAGGACTCAAATTTCAGAAAACATCAATACTGAAAAACAAATTCAGAACATATTCCAGAGAAATTAAATGGAAATCTAAGAAAATAGGATGACAAAGGATACACGAAAGAATATTCAACCAAGAAACAAAGTAAAATATATAGCTAGATTGAAATCATGGGGGGACAATTGGCTGAACAGTTCAAAGCAAGTTATAAAAAAGCACCTCTTTTAAAAATAGAGACATAACATGAAGAACAGTCCCTGAAGTGATAATCAGTGATTTCAACAATGCATGAAAGATAGAGATAGGAAAGGCAGCAATAAAAAATGCTAAAACTCTTAACCTATTTTTGGGAAGGGAAAAATAATAGAACTGAATTAATCTTTAAGCATTCACAGGAATATAGGAAGATTAAAGTTTTTTTAATTGAAGAATAACCAACAAAATAATTAAAATTAGAATATTTATGCTCCAAACAATAAAAGAGAAATACAAAACTGAGTGAAATCAATGAAAATAATGGAAAGACAAAAATACCTACCATATGACCCATATATTCCACTTCTAGATATTTACCCAAGAGAAAAGAAAGCAGATGCTGATACCAACAACACAAATGTTCATAGCAGCTTTATCTGTAATAGCTAAAAACTGGAAACAATTCAAATGTTTGTCACAGGTGAATGTACAAATCAGTCAGGACTGATGTACACAGTGGAATATTATTGCTCTGCAATAAGGAGCTGGGTGTCTGCCTGCCTCCTGTTTGTGTACAGCTTATGCACAAAGAATGGCTTGTGCATTTTTAAATGCAAAGTGGTTCGAAAAGATGAAAAAAATTATAGTTTATGAAAAATGAAAATTCTATGAAATTAAAATTCCAGTGTCCATAAAGTTGTTTTTGGAACACAGCCATAGTGCTCATTTATTTGCATATTGTCTATGCCTGCTTTTCCTCTACAATGGAAGAATTAAGTTGTTGCAACAGGGACCATATGGCCTGCAAAACCTACAATATTTAGTATCTGGTCCTTATAGAAAATTGTGTGGGATGCAGCCATGTAATAAAGGGGATTGTTTTAGCCTTCAAATTGAAAAATTAATTAGCATCTATCTTAAGAAGTTAGAAAAAGGAAATCAAAATAAGCCCATAAAAGCAGAAGAAAAATAATAAAATAAATGTGAGAGCAACAACTGATAAAATAGAAAATAAATTCAAAATAGGAAAAAATCAAGATTTGATTTTTTTAAGAAAATTAATAAGCATCTATCTTAAGTTAGAAAAAGGAAATCAAAATAAGCTCATAAAAGCAGAAGAAAAAATAAACGTGAGAGCAACAATTGATAAAATAGAAAATAAATTCAAAATAGGAAAAAAATCAAGATTTGATTTTTTTAAAGAGCAATAAAATTCATTATTTGCAAGACTCATCCCACCCAACAAAGATGTAATTCGAATTAGGAATGAAACACTAGAAATAGTGCAGCTATGAAATAAAATACCATGAACAATTTTATGGCAGTCACTTTGAAAAGTAGAGGAAATGGAAAATTTTTCCTAGGGAAATATATAATTTACCAAAACTGATTCAAGAAGAAGTACAAAATCAGCAACAACAAATAAAATAAACCAACAGTTGAAAATCCTCCTCACAAGGCTCCAAGCCTCCAGTGGCTTTATCAATGAGGTCTTTGAAAAAATCCTATTTACAAACTTATCCAGTACAGAAAAATAAGAAATACAGAAAAAATAATTTTACAGAAGTAGACATAACTGTAATAGCCTTATAACTTGGAAGGGCTGTAGAGAGAGAATTGTGAACATAGATGAAAAATTATAAAAACTATTACCCCCCAAAACCAGATATATACAAAATACAATATGTGATAGACAAACTACATTTATTCCAGAAACATAAGGTTGTTTAACTTTGAAAAATCAATCAGTACATTTAATTATATTAACCTATTGATGGAGATATATATCAATGAATGCAGAAAAAGCGTATAATAAAATTCAACATCGACTTCAGATAAAACAATCTCTAGACAAAGAATGAAAATATGTAGGAGTGCCCTTACTATTATAAAGAGCAGCTCAAAACCGTTCACCACAGTAAACTTTATACCTAATGATAAAGCAATGAAAACTTTCCCGCTGACTTCAGGAACAAGACAAGGGTGCCTGTGATCACCACTGCTGGTCAGCAGTGAGCTGAAGGCTGGATAACAAGGGCAACGGTGCAAAGGAAAGAAAAGTTATACAGATCGAAAAGGAAGACAAAAAATTGTTATTTGCAAATGATTGAGTAAAACACATGAAAATTACAATCTAGATCAATTACTAGAATTAATAAGAGTTTAAGCAAGGTTGCTGGATACTTATTATACAGGAATCAACTGTATTTTTACATACCAGCAAGATAACACTGACAGTATTATTAAAAAATTTAACATGTAAACAGAGTAAATCGTATAAAAGATATGCAAAATCTCTAGGGAAAATTTACTGAAGTAAACAGTTATTCAGTATCCATAAGGGAAAACACGTTAATGAACCCTTACACAAACCATAGAAAAAAAGTCAATTCCAAGGGAATTAATGGTCTTAATGTAAAAGGGAGAATCTAAAGAATGAGGAGTTAACCAAAGGAAAGAAGAAAAAGCATAGATTTATGGCTAAAATACATCCCATGTATTATAGGAAAAGGCTTTTCAGATGATTAAGGAAAAGATGGACATTGAAAGTGGTAGAGTAGAGGGAGGAGTCAGTTATTCTGACATCACCCTTTTCTTTTCAAAATTCATTAGCAATATGTGAAAATTCTACTTATACCTTATGTTTTGCCGTTCTTGATCAGCAAATCTTATTTGTGATGCAAGCATTGTTTTGTGAACCTTAATTTCTTCAGTTCGTTCTTCCATTGCTGTGTGCAATTGCTGTGTTCTTTTTTCCAGAGAAAGAACTTCTTCTGCTTTACTGTGAAGCATTTCACGAGTACGTTTAACTTGAAGTTTTAAAAGATTATCTTCTATCATCAAATCCTGTCAACATAACAACATTGTTAAATGTTGAAATAATTATTTTTATACCTAAACAAAATATTTTTTATTATTGATACATAAGTCGTACTTGAAAATATAACAATTTCTAATTTGACTGTTGACCAAGATATATCAATAGGGTTAAATTTAGATTGCTGAGCCATGACTCTGGTTTTCCTTTTTCTTTTCCATTCTTTCCTTTTCATTTATTTAAAAACATAAAAACAAATTGTGGCTATTCTAAGTCTTTTATTATAATTCAATCTTAAATTCAAGTTTTGCTTTAAAAAAATGAAAACTTAAAATATCCCGAAAATGTACTTAAAAAGTCCTTATAAATGAGCACTTTTATACTCTAGCTAATTCTCATAAAACACTGTGTATATAAATTGTCATTTTAAAGCTATTCTATCATGAGTAGAAAACTGGTAAAGATTACACAGATAATTTTCAGAATAAAAATCCCAGAAACAAATGCTCCAGAATACAAGATTTTACTATTTCAAAAATACAGTTTTTCACACAGTTGCAGAAAAGATTGTATCCCTACATTTCATATGCATCAAAAATAAATTCTGGATAAATGAAAAAAAATAATCAAAGAGAAAAAAACAATGTAGCTACTAGAAAGAGTAAACATTTGTTTGACTTTTAGTGTGACAAAGAACTTTTAAGTACTGAAATTATACAGGGAAAAGCACTTAAATGTTTGATGTTTTAAAGGTTTTTATTGTCAACTATTTCAAAAAATTCAAGAGGAGGGAAGGCTCCCAAGTTCATTTTATGAGGCCAGCATTATCCTAATTCCCAAACCAGATAAAGACACTATAAAAAATGAAAATTGTAGGCCATTATCCCTGATGGGCACAGATATTAAAATCCTCAACAAAATATTAGTAAACCAAATATAGCAATACATCAGAAAGATCATACATCATGATCAGTAGGATTTATTCTGGGAATGCAAGGTTGGTACAATACTCACAAATCAATAAATGTGATACACCACATAAACAAAATGAAAGATAAGAACCATACAATCCTATCAATAGATGTATAAAAAGCATTTGATAAAATCCAGCATCCATTTATGATAAAAGTGGGGGAACACACCTAAATATTATAAGGCCGTATATGATGAACCCACTGTCAGCATCATACTCAATGGGCAAACACTATGAGTGTTCCCCTTAAGACTGGGAATAAGACCAGGATGTCCGCTTTCACCTCTCTTATTTAAATAGTACTAGAAGTCCAAACCATAGCAATCAGATAAGAAGAAGAAATAAAACACATCCAAATTGGAAAGAAAGAAGTAAAACTGTCTTTATTTGCAGATGACATGATATTGTACATAGAGAACCTTAAAGATTTCACCAATAAACTACTAAAACTGAGAAATTCAGTAAAGTATCAGGATACAAAAGTAATATCCAGAAATCTGTTGCATTTTTATATGCAAATAATGAACTATCAGAAAGGGAAATTAAGGAAAAAAATCCCATTCACAATTACTTCAAAAAGAATAAAATACCACTCTGGCTGATGTGACTCAGTGGATTGAGAACTGAACCTGTGAACCAAAGAGTCACCGGTTCAATACCCGGTGAGGGCACATGCCTGGGTTGCAGGCCAGATCCCCAGTGCACACAAGAGGCAACCACACATTGATGTATCTCTCCCTCCCTTTCTCTCTTCTCCTCTCTCTAAAAATAAGTAAAATCTTTTAAAAAATGATAAAATACTTAGGAATAAACCTAACCAAGGATGTAAAAGACCTGCACTTGGAAAATTGTAAGACACTGAAGAAAGAAATTGAGGAAGATACAAATAAGTGGAAGCACATATCATGTTCATGAATAAGACTAATTAACATCATTAAAATGTTCATGCTACCCAAAGCAATCTATAGATTCAACACACTTCCTAGCAAGATACCAATAATGTATTTCACAGAACTAGAACAAATTTTTCAAAAAATTATATGGAACTACAAAAGGCCCCACAAAGCAATAGCCATCCTGAGAAAGAAGAACAAAGTTGGAGGAATCACACTACCTAACATCAAACTGTACTATAAGGCCACAGTAATTAAATAGCATGGTCCTGGCATAAGCAGACACCTATATCAATGGAACAGAACAGAGAGTTCAGAAATAAACTCACACCATCATAGTCAATTAATATTGGACAGACAAAGCAAGCACATACAATGGGCTAAAGATAATTTATTCAATAAATGGTTTTGGGAAAATTGGATAGATATGTGCAGAAAAATGAAACCAGACTATCTTCTTACACCACACACAAGAATAAATTCAAAATGAATCAAAGACTTAAATGTTAGACCCAGAACCATGAAATTTCTAGAAGAAAATATAGGCAATAAAGTCTCAGACATTGTAACAATATTTTTTCTGCTATATCTTCTCAGGCAAGGGAAACAAAAGAAAAAATTAACAAATGTGACTGTATCAAACTAAAAAGTTGTTGCACAGCAAAGGAAACCATCAACAAAACAAAAACACAACCCACTGAATGTGAGAACATATTCTCCTATACATCTGATAAGGGGTTAATATACACATTCATAATGAACTTATAAAATCAAGACCAAAAAAGAAGCAATCCATATAAAAAATTGGCAAAGGATCTGAATAGACACTTCTCCAAAGAGGACATACAAATGGCCAGTAGACATATGAAAAGATGCTCAATGTCACTAATCATCAGAGAAATGCAAATTAAAACCACAATGACATATCACCTCACACCTGTCAGAATGGCTATCATCAATACATCAAAAAACAACAAGTGACAATGAGGATGTGGAGAAAGGGGAACTCCTTTACACTTTTGTTGGGAATGCAGGTTGATGCACCACTGTGGAAAGCACTATAGAGATACCTCAAGGAATTAAAAATGTGACTGCCTTATGATCCAGTGATTCCACTTCTGGGAATACATTTTAAAAAAAACACTAATTTGAAAGTACATAAGCACCCCTATGTTCACTCCAGTGTTATTTACCATCACCAAGATATGGAAGCAGCCCAACTGTCCATCAGTAGATGAGTAGATAAAACAACTATGGAACCTTTACACAATGGAATACTACTTGGCCATAAAAAAGAAGAAAATTTTACCCTTTGCAACAGCATGAATGAACCTGGAGAACATTATGCTAAGTGAAATAAGCCAGTCTGAGAAAGAGAAATACCATATGATTTCACTCAGATATGGAATCTAATGAACAAACTGAACTAACAAGCAAAACAGAGACAGACTCATAGAGAACAAGATTATAGCTATGGGGATGGGGGATTAAGGAGTGGAGGGATGGAGGAAAAAGGACTCATGGACACAAACAACAGTGTGCTAGTTGAAGGGTTGAGGAAGGAATAAAGGGGATAAATAGTAGTGGAAAAAACACATTAAAATTGAAATTTTATATACAGGATCTGGCAGAAGAAAGGCTTGCTTCAGTATGGTTGGTAGGGTATGTGAATATCTCACACCAGATGGACAGAAATTTGAACATTTCACTAAAATTGTTATATGGTATGCTTGAGTGCAATATTGTTATGTTATAAAATTACATGCTTATGATTTTGTAAAAAAAGATTTTGGCCCCGGCTGGTGTTGCTTAGTGAATTGAGTGCCTGCCTATGAACCAAAGAGTCACCATTCGCAGTCAGGGTACCCTGGGTTGCAGGCCAGGGTCCCAGTGGGAGGCACACAAGAGGCAAGCACACATTGATGTTTCTGTCCCTCTCTTTCTCCCTTACCCTCTGTCTAAAAATAAATAAATAGAATCTTTTAAAAAAGATTTTGTAATAAAATGGGCTGTTATTTGTGTCAGACCCTATATTAAAAAACTGAATAAAAATTTAAAGACAAATGGAAAAATATTGGCACTATTTATGACACAGTTAATATTTTTACACATGAAAATCTTTTGCAAAGCAATTTAAAAATATAAACTTAAATGGAAATATGGGCCAAGAACATAAACTAGAAATTCAAAAAGAAAAATTATGGAACATAGTATAATAAAAAATGTTTTAAACATTTTTATTTAAACATAAATATTTTAAATTTTATGTAATATTTAAACATAAGATGTTTCAAAATGTCACCAATTTCTAAAATGCAGACTGACACAGCGAGATACCATGTTGGACCATAAAACTGACAACAGTGTTATGAACTGTAATATCTAGCTTTGGGGTGGTGAGTAAAAGAGAATGCCTACACACTGTTACTGGAAGCTTTGATTTAACCCTCTCGAAGACAATTTGGCTTAAAAATAGTTTCAAGACACTGAAAATATTCATTTTTTTGAACTTTAATTATAGAGTTAGAGATTTATCTTAAGGAACTAATTGAACAACTGTGTGAAGATGTATGTGCATAGAACATAATACTATTGGAGTTGCCAAACATTGGAAACAAACACAAATCTAAAAAATAGGAGGTGACTAAATAAATTACAGTGACTTCATGCAATAGACTGTAGGAAGACTCCAAAAATATTTTAAGGATATGTAATATCTTGAAAATGTACAATATGTTAATCAATTTTAAATATGATATATAGCCAATATTCTTTAAGACTCAGAAGAAATAATATACTTTTACACTGTTTATCTTGTACATAATAACTTCAGTGACTTACTGTGCTCTTTGTAATTTGCTAATTTTAAATTTTTCTATAATTAGCATGAAAACATGAGGTTTTTAATATTGTATACAGTAGGATTTTACTGCACCTGTTTAAAAGCTTTAACTTTATTGAGTTCTTTCTCAGATCTATCATTGAAAAGGTTTAGTTCATTCATTTTGTTCATGAGGGACTCTTTTTCATCACCGTTTTTACTGTTTGATTTCTTGACAAAGTAAAGATCATTCTGTAAAAAGGAAAAAAGGTATATAAATATAATTTTAAATAACAATATTAAACATCTTACATTAAGTTACTTGCTCCATTAAATATAATAATCAGATTTTTAAAAACCTTATTCTTCATGCTCTAACATCCCTAATATAATACACATGGATATTCACATAATTTTTTTCATTTTTATCATCAACTGATGATAGCTTAAGTATATATGGTTATTGTTCAACCTGAATTTTTAGGTGATCACCAAATGAGAGGAGGGAGCCCAAGCTTTGGTTCAATACATGGTTCACCTTCTAGAGTTCATTTTTTGATTCAACCCAAGTCCCAGAAAGTAAAAACATTAACTGTATGAAAAAGAATATGGTCTTGGCTAACAGTACAAGCTCTGGAATCAGACGATAACAAAAACTGCTTCCTTAGGGTGTTGTGAGGATCAAAGAAGCTACTGGCAAAAAGTATGCACAAAAGCATTTGAAAGCTCATGTATCATTCATTATTATTAAATCATATATTGCTGGACAGAAAAATGCAAGATCTAACTCCATAGGATGCATAAATGGGTTGTACATATATAGATACCAGTTTTCCAGCTTTATAGCAGTTTGTATCCACCCTGAACCCAGAACAAGGTTTGTGCTCTTAGCTCCTCTGGGTACCTAAAGCAACAACTTTCTAGTTTTAAGATGTGGCGCTCTTGCACGCGCTTTCTCTCTCTCTCTCTCTCTCTCTCTTCTCCCCACCTCTCTCTCTTTTTCTTTCTCACTTCCTCTCTACCTTCTTCCTTCCCTCCTGTCTTTCTCATTGCCTGCATGTCTCTGAAGTATCAAGACTCAGGACTGCAGCAAGACAGTAAGAAGAGGAATTTTGCATAAATATATTATTTTATAAAACTTTAAGAAAAAAATAAATTTAAGGTGAATTTCAACCAGAAGAAATTAATTTCTGTTATGCAAAATAGGACATGGAGTGGCATGGGAGAGGGAATGAAGAATGACTTTATAATCTGATGCTGCTATTGAGAGCAACCTTCATTAGAAGGGTGATTGGCTTCAATATCTTTTAAAAATTCACTTGTATTTCTGTTTATCTCTCTATTAAACTCAGAGTTAGGATAGGTATAGTACTAACCCACTATATAATGAACAGAGCCCCAGGAGAGATAAAGGGGGACCAGCAGATGGTCCCACAGCAATGCAGACATAAGGGTCAAGAAACACGTCCAGGTACCGGCTCACCTTCTTATGTTTCTGTAGCATTAGTATTTTCATACTCTATATAATTAAAACAATACCATTTACTGGGTACCTGCCAAAAAGCACTGTATTAAGAAATAAATTGTTTCTAATTCTCCCAAACTCCCTAAAATAATATTCACTTTTTTTCCATTTAATAGATGAATAAACTACAGCTCAGAAAAGTTAAAACAGGAGTGATATAACCTTCACATTCAAAACTAATCCAGTTCTGTTTCCAAAACACGTGGTCTTTTCTACTAAACCAAGGAAACCATTAAAAATATATTTCATCAGGCTACTACAAACCAAAGTTTTGTCATCATAAAATAAAATGTGTTTGATGTAAAAAAGATTAACAACTCCCTTTCTACTTTGTTAGCCCTAAAGGAGTTCAGGGCAATTCTTCTCACAGCCACTAGAGGACACTCATCACTAGTCCTTCCCAGCTGTTTAAGAAAACATTTAAACCATGCTGAGTTCTCATCCATTCAAGCCCATGCTCTCACTCCTTCACTCTTACTCTTCAATTAAATTTTAACATAGGTATTCTATAGGTTCCACTAACATACGTTTTTATATTGCCATAAATATTTAATATACCTAGTTTCACCTTGAGAATAATGTTTGAGACTTCTGGCCAAAATGGAGGCATAGGTAGACACACTGTGCCTCCTCCCACAACCAAAAGAAGGACAACAAATTTAAAGACAAAAAACAACCAGAACTGCCAGAGAATTGAACTGTATGGAAGTCCAACAACCAAGGAGTTAAAGAAACATCCATTCAGACCTGTAGGAGGGCGGAGACAGGCAGCTGGGCAGAGAGGACTTGCCACAAGGTGGCGCCTGGCAAACCCAGCGAGGTGGCAGATCGTGAAGCGGGCAGTCCCACATTCATGTGCACATAAACCCGGAAGAACAACTGGGGAGTGGGACAGACTACGCAACCCAGGGTCCCAGCACAGGGAAATAAAGTCTCAAACCACCAATTGAACACAATTGTGGGGGCTGAGGCAGCAGCAGGAGGAGAAACTCCCAGCCTCACAGGAGAGTCCATTGGAGAGACCCACAGGGTCCTAGAACGTACACAAACCCACCCACCCGGGAATCTCACCAGAAGGGCCCAGTTTGTGTGTGGGAAGTGGGGGAAGTGACTGAAATCTGGCAGAGAGCTGAGCAAGCACCATTGTTCCGTCTCAGACCCCTCCCTCACATACAGGGTCACAACGCAGAGACTGAGTTGCCCCCCTGCAGGTGAACACCTAAGGCTCCGCCCCTTACTATGTAACAGGTACGTCCACACCCCTCCAAAAAATGGCCCAAATGAAAGAACAGATCAAAGCTCCAGAAAAAAAAATACAGAAAAAGCTCCAGAAAAAACTAAGTGATAAAGAGATAGCCAACCTATCAGATGCACAGTTCAGAACACTGGTAATCAGGATGCTCACAGAATTGGTTGAATTTGGTCACAAATTAGATAAAAAAAAATGAAGGCTACACTAAGTGAAATAAAGGAAAAGGTACAGGATAGCAATAGTGATGGGAAGGAAACTGGGACTCTGATCAACGGTGTGGACCAGAAGGAAGACAGAAACATTCAACCAGAACAGAATAAAGAAACAAGAATTCAAAAAAATGAGAAGAGGCTTAGGAACCTCCAGGACATCTTGAAATATTTCAACACCCGAATTATAGGGGTACCAGAAGGAGAAGAGGAAAAGCAACAAGTGGAAAAGTTATTTGAACAAATAATAAAGGAGAACTTCCCCAATCTGGCAAAGGAAATAGACTTCTAGGAAGTCCAGGAAGCTCAGAGAGTCCCAAAGAAGTTGGACCCAAGGAGGAACACACCAAGGCATATCATAATTACACTAGCCAAGATTATAGATAAGGAGAGAAGCTTAAAAGCAGCAAGAGAAAAGAAGACAGTTACCTACAAAGGAGTTCTCATCAGACTGTCAGCTGATTTCTCAAAGGAGACATTATAGGCAAGAAGGGGCTAGAAAGAAGTATTCCAGGTCATGAAAGGCAAGGACCTACATCCAAGATTATTCTATCCAGAAAAGCTATCATTTAGAATGGAAGGACAGATAAAGTGCCTCTCAGATAAGGTTAAGTTAAAGGAGTTCATCATCACTAAGTCCTTATTATATGAAATGTTAAAGGGATTTAGCTAAGTAAAAGAAGATAAAAAATATAAACAGTAAAATGATAGCAAACTCACAGTTATTAACAACCACACCTAAAACAAAAACAAAAGCAAACTAAGCAAACAACTAGAACAGGAACAGAACCACAAAAATGGAGATCACATGCAGGGTTATCAACAGGAGAATGAAAGCGGGGAAAAGATACAGAGAATAAGTAGCATAGATGGTAGACAGAAAATAGATGGGGGGTGGGTAATAATAGTATAGGAAATGTAGAAGCCAAAGAACCTATATGTATGACCCATGGACATGAACTGAAGTGGGGCAATGTGGATGGGAGGGGGTGTACAGGGCGGAGGAAAATAAAGGGGGAAAAATGGGACAACTGTAATAGCATAATCAATAAAATATATTTTAAAAAAGAATACCTTTACCTTATTAACAAAATCAAGTTATTTGAAATTTGTTACTAAGTAAATATTTGAATAACAATAGATGTCCCATAAAAGAGCATCTTCTTTTAGAGATTATTTCATACATAAAGGGTAATCAAGTTATCATGGCAGATGCATAACAGAAAACTGGGATTTATTAATGTTTTAAATCACTAACAGTATTTTGAAGTTGCTTGAACCAGGGATCAAATCCTAGCTCCCCATGTATTACACTAGCTATGTAACCATGGCAAGTTACTTAACCTGTAAAACAAGTAATAATATCTTCCTCACAAAATATTTATAGGAATTAAATAAAATAAAATACTGAAGGCATATGATATATATAGCACATCGTAAATGCATAATCAATGGTAATGTTACATTTTCAGTCAGGATAGAAATATATATATATAGGTTCATACATTTGTTATACATGTGGGCAGCCTGGCAAGCAGCTATCCAAAGTCAAGTCTTAGGAACATGTTCTCTTAAAATAGAATGACCAATGACTAGCATATCTTAAGCATAAGAATGTTTTGGATAAGTTACATGAAGCTTCTTGATCTGTGTTTCCAAAAGGCCAAATGTAGATTTTTTCTCTTCCAACATCTTTTTAAGTTCAACAATTTTTGCTTCAAGGGCTTGTTTTTCTTCTGAATTAATTTCTCCCTTTAACCGTGACATTCGGCGTTCTACTTGTTGAATGTGAAAATCCTGTTACAGTTTTTAAAAATAAGTTAGTAAGGAGAAACAAATGGTGCAAACCATTTCTATAAATATAAAGACACAGTAAAGAGTTTCTCATGAGTTGGCCTCAGTGTTACCACACACTAAAGTCGCTTTAAATCTTCAATAATTTAGGATAAAATTCCTTCTTACCCTAAAGGGAGAGAGCGCAACATATTCTTCAACAACCATGGTACATGATAGTGACATATACGCAATTTGAAAATATAACAAAATCATACAGGGAGCTATTTATCGTACTACCATGATGGAGCCTCAGCAAATCCACTGGATATATGTGGACATAAATTTTTGAGGATACATTTTTAAGGGATGCAAAAAAAAATGATATAGTCCTAAATTTTTAGCCAAAAAGGTTTCAAAACTTCTAATGAGTTATTTTTTCAATTATACTGTAGCATCTGTAATTTTGAGAAACTAAAATTATAATAGATGAGAAGATTAAGATGTAGAGAGGGAGAACATTATGAAATTAATGAGACAGATCATATAAATAGAAGAAATAAGGAAAAACTGAAAAAATACTTTTTAACCTATTAGTCTAAGGATGGGGGAGGGAAAGCCTAAGTCTGCACTCAGAACTAAGAACCAACACTCAGATTTTCTAAGCTTCAGATGTCCAACTTGTTTTGTTTTACTCTGCATTCTGTGTTCAGCCAGCCCAGGTTCCTTTAAGGCATGGTTCTCCCTCACTAGAGTTGTCTATCCTCTTACTTGTTTATTTCAGATCAAGAAAAGATAGTATTTAAGGCTTCCTCGCCCTACTATTGACATAATGTGATATCTCATCTTCAATATCTGTCTATCCTGCCAAAGGTGCTTAGAAATCTTTGTTTTCTCAGAACACTGCAGTATCTTATGTCACAACTATAACAAATCAGGATGAAAGATATTCATAAAGGTAACATCTACCTGACTGTACATAATTTCTTGCTGCTTCAAGGTTTCAAAATCCAGTTTATGTAACTGACGGTTGAGGTTCTTCAGAGAGGAACGGGTTCCTTCAATTTCTGATATGACAGCTCTTTCTTTTGTGGTCTCAGTCTGTAATTCCTGAACTTTCTTAAACAGCACGTCTTTCACTAAGTTCAATTGAACTTCCACTTCCTGACGATGAAGATAATAGTGATTAATGAAATTATAATTCCTTAAAATATTTTATTTTATAAACAATATAATTTAGGGGCTCATAATGAACCTCCAACATTTTAGCCCTTGAGATATAAAGGCCTCCCCACAATTTCAACAAATTGCCAACACTTCCTTGTAGTCTATTCTAGTAGACTGAAATAGTTTTCTATTCCTGTATCATGTTCCTTAATCTGTCATCTTATTTCTACCCCACCTTGGACTTAGAGCTTGGCCATTCCACTGGTTTCCTTAGAAAAGAAAATACACTGGAGATACACAGCCTATAGGCTCACAAAGTTTACTGAAGTCTTAAGGGTGTTACAGGGAAGAAATCACATCACCAATCTCTACCTTCTTTAGGTCGCTATCCAGTGGTGAGCAGGTAAGTGTTTAACCACCAGCTTTCCAGCGTATGAGAGATTGGGGGAAGAGGTTGATTTTAATAGTGTAAATACTCCCACTATACCTAATTTCAAGCTACTAAAATGATTCCACTAAAGGCAGAGTTAGGAAGAGAAACATGGTAGTAGACCATTATGCAGAATTTCCAATTTACAACATAATCTTAAGTAACATTAAAAGCATAGGTAGTAGTAAAATAATTTGGAAGTGATGAGTGCTGAGCATTTATCACTTTTGTTTTTAATATAATTTATTGAATTGTAAGTCTATATAATTTAATTTTTAATAGTAGCTATGTTTAGCAGCTAACTTGCAAAATTCTGGAAAACCTGTCAGTTCTTGTGAGCTGGTAGGGCTGGCCCGGACACACCACTGGCACCAAGTCTTACCCACACAGGCTCCCAGCTGGCCTCGTGCCTCGTGCAGCCCTACAGGACGTAGAAACCAACGCCCACTCCCACTGCTCCTTTCTTAGGAGGCATCTCTGTCTTGACCCCAAAGCTTCACAACAAATGAATTCTAGGCTTCAGATAGATCTACCATGACAAGATGGATTGAAAGTTATAATTTTAAAATGTTGGAATAATTTCCCTCTGTGCTCTTATACCCACATTAGCATATTTTCCTTTAGCAACCAGTGAACCTCAATATAAAGCAAGAGATATCTGTGACTGGCACATTTAAAAGTTCACAAATCAAGAAATATAATCTGACATAATCAAATAAATGCATTGTTTTCATATAATAGACAATTTGCATTGAGTTTAATACCTCCTCAGTGAGTGCTTAGCAGAGTTTTCAAGTCAGTGCATAGTGGTGAATAACTCAGTACATCTCAAAATATATAGGGTTGGGTTTTTTCCAAACAAATAAGTAAAATCCAGCAGCTACAAAAATCAAGATTATGAATACAATCCTGATAGAGCACATTTAATACAAATACTGCAATCTTATTTTTTTCAAATTCTGCTAATTTCTTCAGAAATGTTATTAGTTCTTCATTCTGTCACCAAAAAGTCAATTTCACATGAATTTTACAGTTTTTACAGATTTCTCATAAGTTATAAAACTGTCCCATCTCATGTGCTATAGAAACTTATGCTCTTAGGGAAAAAAAATAACTTAAAAAAATAATGTTGGACTCAAACACCACCGAAGTCAAGACTGCAGCATGAGTTCATTACTCAGGAATTTTAAACATACAACAAGACACTGTGGAAGCTGATTCTATCCAAATAAAAGTGAAACCATCGTCAAAATAAACCTCAGCAAATGGGGGACTTTGCCACCATCTTCAGCTGCCCCTCTACTTCCTCCCACAACAATAACAGCAAAAAGGTTAAAAGCAAGAAGTAGTGTCAACAGTGCCAGGTCACACAAGTTACTTTGAAGTGTTCAAAGAAGAAATGGTGACCCAGTCTTTTCCAGTTTCTCAACATTGGCTTCAATGCTACCAATATGCCAAAGAGATTAAGGTAGAAGGGAGGGGGGCGCTTGCAGAGTTAGGAAAGTGATAGCGTTTAGGAGCCCAATTACTGATAAATGATGCCAAACTTTAAGAGATAGTAGTAGCAGATGATGAAAAAATACAGGTAGTGAATGTAGACCATTAGCGGGAATTTGGTCACAAAAAAATGATAATTATATAGAACTCAGTTGTAAAACAAGGGCACCTTTTCAAGGTACATTTCCAACATAAGAATGTACATATATGGATGACAAGCAGGGACATGGACACAGCAGGCATTGAGAGGGCATGGAATCTAAGGTACAGGGGCTACCTTGAAAAGACAACATCAAAATTGATGCTGAAAGTGGAGCAAATGGAGAATTAGGAGCTTGAGAGAGCAGGTCACCAAGAGTCTCAGAGGCAATAAAAAGAGGACCAAGGATGCTGGTTACAAATGTGATCACACCAAAAAGCAGAGCCTCTTAAAAGACTGTCTGCTCCTCTGATCTCAAGAGTCTAACTAACTCACTCCTGCTAAATTTGCTGTGATTTTTTTTAACTGAAACTAAATTTTACCTTCACACTTTTGTCTTCCTCCTTTAGCATATCTTCCAAACTGGTAGCTTTCTCTTCTGCTGACATAGTTTTCTCAGTTATCTCCTTTAATTTTTTCTTGGCAATCTCATTATAATGTTTGATTTTGCATAACCTAGAGAGGGTTTATGAGGAAAAAACAGAAAACATGTCTAAAGGTATTTAATGCAAACAAATAAGAAATAGTTTGTCCAATGTTTTCTTCATATAACTTGAAGGTTTCTTTTACCATAAACCTTTTTATTACTAATACATATTTAATAAGCCATAAAAATATTGCACCTAAGCTTGTGTGATGAAAAGCCTGGGATATTTTTTAATTTAATAACTATAATTTTATAGTTATTTTATAGTTGTTTAATAACTATAATTTTATAGTTATTTAACAAAATATTCATTTTTCTAGATGTAGTAAAAACTATAAACATATTTAAATATCTTGTTCTTACCTTGTTGTTTCTTCATGAATATCCTTCTTTAGTTGGGAAGTAATTTTCCTCAGAGCTTCTAAATCACTGGAACTTCTATTCACAGTGGCTTTTAAAGAATCCAGCTATTTATTAGTTAACAGACAGAAATTATATATTTATTCTATACTTTATAAATTAAATTCACTTCTAAAAAGTTTTACTTGGAATACTTTATTTTCTAACCTTCATCATTCCCATAAACATAGTAACCATACTGCTATTAAAACATATTAACAGTTTTTCTTTTTGACCTACTATTGTTTTAAATGACTTGTATAATACTGGCAAATTATAGAGACCTACATATATGTATTTAAAAGACATTAGAGCAAAACTTTACAACACTGGATTTGACAATGATTTCTTGGATGTGGCACCAAAGGCACAGGGAACAATAAAAACTAGACAAACTGTACTCCATCAAAATTGAAAACACTTATGGATCAAAAGATAGTATCAACACAGTGAAAAGGCAACCCACAGAATGGGAGAAAATTTGCAAATCACTATGTGGTAAAGGATTAATATGCAGAATGTATGGAGATCTCCTAAAACTCAATGACAACAACAACAACAAAAAGATTCAAAACTGGGCAAAGGGTCTCTCTCAATAGGCATTTCTGCAAAGAAGACATACAAATGACCAATAAGCACAAAAGATGTTCCACATCATTAATCACGGGGAAAGCACAAATCAAAACTACAATAAAATTCCACCTCACACACACCCGGGTGGCTACTATTGAAGTTGAAGGAAGGAAGGAAGAAAAGAAAGAAGGAAGGAAGGAAGGAGTAGGAAAGGGAAAGGGGAAAGGAAAGGAAAGGAAAAGAAAAGTAGAAGGGAAAGGAAGGGAAGGGAAGGGAAGGGAAGGGAAGGGAAGGGAAGGGAAGGGAAGGGAAGGGAAGGGAAGGGAAGGGAAGGGAAGGGAAGGGAAGGGAAGGGAAGGGAAGGGAAGGGAAGGGAAGGGAAGGGAAGGGCAAGTATTGGTGAGGATGTGGAGAAATTAACTCTGTTGGTATAGCCACTGTGGAAAACAGTATGGCAGTTCCTCAAAATTAAAAATAAAATACCACATGATCCAGCAATTCTGAGGTACTGTATATCCATGTTCATAGTAGCATTTATTAACAACAGCTAAAACATGGAAGCAACCCAAATGTCTACAGGTAGATGAACAGATAAACAAAATGTGGTATACACATAAAATAGAATAGTATCCAGCCTTAGAAAAGGAAGTAGATTTTGACATATGCTGCAACATGGATGAATCTTGAGGATATTATACTAAGTGAAATAAGTGTAATAAGCCAGTCACAAAATACTGTGTGATTCTGCCTACATAAGGTACTTAGGATAGTCAAAACCATAGACAAAGTACACTGGTAGTTACCAGAGGCTGGCAGGAGGGAAGAATGTGGAATTATTGTTTAATGGATACAGAGTTTCACTTTTACAAGAAAAAAAAGAGTTATGGAGATGGATGGTGGTGATGGTAGCCCAACATTGGGAATGTATTTAATACCAATGAACCTAAAATGATTAGAATGGTAATTTGTATGTTATGTATATTTTACCAGAATAAAAAAATTAGAGAAAAGAATGTGTTACAACACAGATGAACCTTGAAAATGTTATGTAAGTAAATGAATCCAGATATAAATCCTATATTATATAACTTCATTTATATGAAATATCTAAAATAGGCAAATCCACATGCTATAGAGTAGATTAGCAGTTGCCAGGGACTGGATGGAGAGGGGAAAGGACAGTGATTGCTAATGGGTGTGGGGTTCTTTATAGAGAGACAAAAATATTCTAAAATTAGATGGTGGTTCTGTTTGCACAATTCTGTGAACACACTAAAAACCATTGAATTGTATACTTTAAAGAGGTGAATCATAATATGTGGATTATTTCTCAATAAATAAAACGAATGAATGCATTCATAAATGAATGAATAAAGAAATCCATGTACTCTTTTCTGCAATTTGCTTAAACTTTTAAATGTTTAAAAATGAGTTATTAGCAGTGGCATTTAACCTAAGCAAGAAATTCATTTATTTTACTTTTTTAGGATCTTCTGTAATTGTTCTCTTTGGGCAGAAGAAAAATCTTTCCTTCTTTATCAGAAATAAAAAGCATAACAACTTATAGAATAAAATGCCTTACAATATTTCAATGTCCCACCTAAACAATGTTAATTTCAGATAAGACACAAATTTCATAAAGATTTCTTTATTGCTAACCAAGGGGATTGCAACCTCTCCCTATGGAATAATCTAGTCAGCATGAATGCCACAAAAGAAGAAAAGAACAAAACAGAAGTTTTCCTTTCTCATAATCTGTTTCTTCTCTCTTTGTTTGACCACTACATTGACCTACCAGCAGACTGAAATTTATTCCTTAACAAGATGAGAAACTGAACTTAAACAGGTAGCTCCACCTAGAATTTCATAGTTAAAACAACCATACATTACTCACTGGAAAGACACTTCAAGTTATCAGTGATGTCAATATTGACCTTCACATTTTCCCATTTGTCAGTTATCTTATAATTATGATTTCCAGTCTAGACACTTTGGGAGCCTTTTGCCTTAGCTTACTAACAAAACATGTGACAGGCAAGCTGGGCACTGTACCAGTGCAGGGGGCCCTTCACACCGCCTGTGATGTGAATGGCACCCCTCTGATGCCTTCAATCAGAGGCTCCATCAGAGTATCCTAAAATTTCCACAACATGAAGAAGCGAAACAAAAAGAACTAAAAGGCAGTTCTTTAAAGGAAAGGCTTTGTGCTTATTTTTAGTTGACATACCTCATCCTTCAGCTGATTTCTATTAGCTTCATGATGCTGATATTCCATTCTACATTTCAAAACTTTACGATCAGCAACAGAAATTTTTTTCTCATACTCTGCGTTATTTCCAATCTCACTTTCCAAAAACTTGATCTTTTCCTTAACCAAACTTTCTTTTTCTCTTATTTCCTGCTTTACCTTCGATAATGCCTAGGATTTTTTAAAAAAGTTAAATATATGTTTAATATTATGAACAGAACAAAAATTAAACAGAACGTAGTTTTATCTTTATATTATCATATTTAATATTTTATCAAAACTTCTTAAGAGAATGTTTTTGAGAGAGATTCTATTTATATTAATTAAAACAAAATATTAATATATTACACACCAAAAATAGTAAGCTCATATTTTTAAAGGTCTCTATATTTCCTTTCATCTACTTGGTACTTTACCAAAGAGATGAGAAAATATGAACCTTTTATAAATGAAAGGTGACATCCAAAAAGTATAACAGTGTTAAATATTTTTTCACATAGCAAGCAGAATTTCAGTGAACGTTTTCAAATGCTTCACAAGACCAGTTTTTTCTTTCTTCATCTTTTGGGAGTAGCATTTTAGCTATTGGCTTCAGTAGGAATGCCTTCACTCGGGCTTTTTGCTGGTCTTGATTACACAAAATTAATAGAATATGCAAAGTAGTAAATGAGATGTAAACAAAGTACTATAGAAACAAAGAATAAAGTCTACCCAAGAGCTACTATTAAAAGACATTATCTAAGAAGTTTAAGTGAGGTCAGGCCTAAAAAGATAAATGGAGATGCATAAAAACTCCAGCATGGTTGGAGCACAGGGTGGGAGGGCAGGGGTGGAATGGAGATGCATTAAGAGAGGGTGGGTGTGCTGATGAAAGGGATGAGGCTGGAAAGGTAGAAATTGGAGCCAAACAGTGAAGAAATTCAATTTTTTAATTGTCACATTAAAGAGGATCGACTTTTGAGCAATGTGGAACAAAGATGATTGTAGAGCTGGGGAATAAAAAGATCAATGCAATATTTTAGAGAAGAAAAATTTATCCTAAAATACATTTCTTTCAAGTTTTCCAAAATGGGGTCCCACCAAACAACTTATCCCAGGAGATGGGGCTGGGGGAGGTCTGTGATCTGAAATCAGTAAGTTTTAGAAATGTTCCATATAATAGTGTACATATTAGCATATTCCATGGATATACATTTGAGATGCACTGCATTGAAAAAAAATTGTTTTATCTAGTATTCCTGTATGTTCTCTATAACAATTAACATTCTATAATTGTAGCATTCTATATATCTGCTGTGTTCATTCAACCAAATGACAGGTCAAAAGTTATATATAAAATTCTATAATTTCCTGCCTTATATTGATTTTTCTACTACTTAATCAGATACTTTAATATCTATGTTGATGTTCACATTATTTAACAGTGTTGCCTTCACAGTTAAATTTTCATATAGGTAATGCTTATAAGTAATATCTCAAAATTTTTACACTGGAATAAAAACATAATAGAAAAAATATTCCTAAATAATGCAACAATTTCTTTTGAGAAGCCAATTTCAGGATCTGTGGTCAGATTCCTGCCAAGAAGACACTGAGAAGGCAGGTACTGTTCTGGAGGAAAAGGAAAAAAAGGATCCAATCTCTGATTTATCCTCCAGTGATGTGGGCTGGTCTCCCTGGCTCACCACTGCTGACTTGCGCGTCTCTCCTCAGTGCTGTGTTCAGTGGAGTCATGTTGGTATGGAAGCTGATTCATCACAGAAATCAGAAATGTTACAGATCAAGAGCCAGTTGATCAACACTAAGAAGCATACTTCTACCTAAGGAGCTGCTTCTTAGCACCCTCCCTATTCTCCTACAGTAGACAGCCAGGAGATATCAACCTGTGAGTAGGACAAGTTGTGTATGCTCGCAAATCAGCAGGCTGTGTCAATTCAGCTGTGGGGTTGTATGAGAATTCAATTGTGGATGTGCAGTCTTAGATTGGACACATTTTATTAATGCAGAGGAAGTAGTGAGGAACTGCTGTTTGAAAGCAGTAAGAAGTCAAGAAAGAGTAACCAACATCAGCGTTAAGAATTAAGAGGAACTTATAGTTAAGATTGGTTCTCCCTTGTCTCTGTTAGGGAAATATATGCCATTTTGTTGATAAAATGTTAGTCACTTACAGAAATTTAGAACAGCAGAATAACACACTTGCAAATAACAGTGGCATATAACAAGTAAACTGCACCCAGGTATCAAATTTCTGAGCTCAGTGGTCTGAGCTGCTTGCCAAATGCCTTTCCATGGACTAGATGCAGAATGGTAATACATCTTCTCGTCTGTCTTCCTTCCTTCTCAATCCCTTCTCCTTCCCAACTTTCCCAAATTTTCCCATTTTTACTCATCACTATTTGACCTCTTAATGAATTCTGAAAAATAGTTCCAAATTTTTCGAAAGTAGCAAAAGATAACACTAGCTTTGCATTTAATCAGCATGGTATTCCCCCCCTTCCGAGCTTCTACCCCATCATTGGTGCCTCAGCCTCAAAAGTGAAATTTGATTGCCATCCCAGTTTCTTGCCTGACTCTCCCCTCTTTCTCTTGGCTCTCCATAAATCCCATTCCCCTGCACCTGTGTGCACCAACAGCACTCATGTTAGATCCAGGGCACCTTAAACAGCCATGTGTAAGTAGGGCATTGATTTTACCTCAGTAACATTATCCACTAGCTTTTTCTTGTTCCACATTTCAGAGACAGCAAGATTTAGACTTTGTCATAATGTCATAAATAATATATATAAAATCACATTTCTAAATGGATATAGAGTTAGCTCTGAACAACATTTACCAAAACTACTAAATCTCCTACAAAAGTGACTTCAAATAACAATGTGATTTATGTTTGAAATGAGTTAGTTAAATACAAAAGAGATAAATACAGCTGAACTTTGCAAGGACAGAATAACTACTTTACCAAGGCACAGTTATCAATGTCTTGATCTCTCTTCTGCATCTGTTCTATTGTGTTTTCCCATTGTTTAATGAGTTCTTGTCTTTCATTATGAATCTTACGAAAATCTTGCGCTGCTTTCTCCAATTCTAACTGTCAAATAGAGAGCAAATAACATTTCTGTGAATGTGAGTGCTTTTGCAAACACCACTTTGACAATTACAAAATAAAAATCTTCACTATACCAACCTGTGCACTTAGAGTCTCTGTAAGTTCGTTGTCAAGTAATTTTTTTTTCCGATTACCTTCCAAAGTCAGTCTCTCTAACTGCAGAGTCAGTGCCTATGAGCGATATGCAAAAATAAGTCATGATTATCACTGATTAACTCAAAAGCTGTTAGCACATCTCATGTTGAGTATTATATTATATAGATGTATTTGATATCTAAAACACCTTCAAAATATATGTACTTTATCTTTTAACATCAAAGTGCTGCAGTCAAAACTGAGTTGTTTTTTAAAAGACTTATAATATATATTTAAGTATGTTAGGAAAAAAAGGTTAAATAATTTTCCAGTTAAAATAATGCATTTGGTATTAAGTCTATTAGAAAGTAGCATGTTTCATAATACTAAAGTATTACCAGATTTCACTACAAGTAGATTTTAAATAATGATTATAATAACATATTAAATAATTAATAGCACTAAGGTCTCAAATTAGCAAAATGTATACATAACTGTCAAGTTATGATTTAGACAAAACAAGTTAAAACACCTAAACATAGTTCAAGCATAAAACTTTTCTGAAATGCTTTTGAGAATCCTTCTCAGTCAGGATTCTTAACCTGGAGTCCAGGGATCCTTAAATGGTCAATGGACTTCAAAGCATCTAAACAACTTTTAGCAAAAGTTTGTATTTGTATATAATCATTTTTATAGAGAGGATACTTGGCTTTATTAGATTCTGAAAGGAAACTCTGACCCCCCAAAAGTTTAAGAACTACTTCTTTGAAATTCTTAGTCTGACTTACATACAAAGGTTAACACACTACAAATTCAGAGCAAACCTAACATAATAATTTCTAATTTCTCACCCTAATTTTATTATCATCTCGTTGTGCATACTTCTGAAGAGTGAGGGCATCGCTGTCTTTGTGAGCGGATTCTTCTAACCAGGCCTCCAGTGCTTGCTGGTCCCAGTTCATTTGACATTTCAAATCATCCAATTTATGAGTCAATTTAAATATGTTACTCTAATACCCAAAGAGAGGGGATGAGGAGATTACAAAACATTATTTACTACATGAACTAAAATAAAACATAATATTTCATACTGTACAGAACATATAAAAAAGGAAAGAAATCCTGTCCCTGTATCTGACCTCCAGATGAATATACCGTATTTAATTATATAACTATCACACTTTTATTTTACTTCTTTAGTTGTAAAGTAAAGGAGAAATAATTATACAAGATGAGAACAGTAGTTGAGCCAAAGTTTGCTTGAAAAGGCTTTATGGTAGTTCCCCCAAAGCAATCCCATTTTCATTCCACCACTGCCACTCCAGGTGAATATGCAATCTTAGTAAAAATAATACACTTGATATGCTAACTAAGGCCCCTTCCACTCCATTTCCAACCAGATTATTGCCTCAAGAGCCCTCTTATACAGAAATATGGAAGCACTTTTTTTAAAAGATTTATTTTTATTTTTAGAGAGGGAAGGGAGGGAGAAAGAGAGAGAGAGAAACATCAATGTGCGGTTGCTGTGGGCCATGGCCTGCAACCCAGACATGTGCCCAGAAGCACTTTTAATTGAAATAATATAGCAGTTAAGATAAAAATATTTCTGTACCTGTATTCATTTAACAAATCAGGGTTCATAAAAGAAAACTGATGAATATACAAACAAATACAAATTAATAAAATATATATGTGTACCCTCTCTTTCCCTTCCTTTCTCCCTAAAATCAATAAGCATATTTTTGGTTAAGGATTAAAAAAATATATATGTATATACGTATACATATACATATATGTGTGCATTTCATATTCATATGCATATGCAAAGAGAAGAATCAAATTTGGGAAGAGTGCCCAAATCACATAACTAAAAACTAAGGAAAAAAATAGGTACAGTAGTTTAATACTATTCACAAGCTGATAAGTTAATATGAAAGGTAAAATTTTTGAATAAAGAATGAAATTCAAAATTAAGTGATTTTTTTAAATGAAGCTTTTAAAATCACTTATGCATAAATTATGGCTAATATTGTATAACAGGCAACCAACGTGGCACTTTGCATATAGTAAGGCTCAGTGAGTACTTGGTAAATGAATGCTGGAAAAATAAGTGTAACATTCTGTCATTGTTCCATTCAGATCACAGCTCCCTGTACTTTTTATTGTCCAAGAAAAAACTCTAAGTAAATGTCAGGAAACTAACGAATGCTTTTCCCATACAGAAAAAGTCTATGTTTGTTTGGTGAGGGAAGAAGGAACAATGGCCCAGAATTTTAAGTGACATTTCAACACATACTTCCTTATCACTTTTCTTCTCCTGTACTGAAGCCATCTCACTTTGCAGCCGCTGGATTTCAGTCTTCATTCTACTCAGTTCTCTTTCAGCAATGATCTTAAAATGCTCTTCACTTTCAATCTCATGTTCTCTTGCTTTGCAAAGAGACTGCAGAAAGATATTAAAAGTAGAAAGACTGTTTAAATTTTAATATTAAAATTATTTATAATAATCCATTAGGCAAAAACATAACAAAGTTACCACAAAATGCTTAAATTAAGTATTATTAATCCCACTTCTCTTAAACATGCCACAATATTAGACTCTGTGATTCGGTGTAGTCAGTATTGCCTACTACTTTTAAGAAAGTTAGTTCTTGGACATGCTGAGAGAAAATATTATTGTTAGTAGTTTCCAGATACTATGTTGGTCTAGAAAAATTGCAGAAGACCAATGTTTAGCCCTGGCTGGTGTGGCTCAGTAGATTGAGTGCTAGCCTGTGAACCAAGGGCTTGCTGGTTCGATTCCCAGTCTGGGCACATGCCTGGGTTGTGGGCTAGATCCCCGGTATGGGGCTTGTGAGTATGGACATATGAAACACACATTGATGTTTCTCTCCCTCTCTATCTAAAAATAAATAAATAAAATCTTTTTAAAAAAGAAAATAAAACCACAGTTTATATTGTGGCTACTATCCTAGTTAATTGAGGTTTGACTATAATAAAATATTCCTACAAAGAGTTTCTCTCATATCCCCAACTCAGTGGTTTAATAACTTGAGGAAAAGATATTGTTTCTAATAATTTATTAATTACTCAATCATATCAGGATTCAAAAATCTTGAATATTATTTTAAAAGTACATTAAATGTTTAACTTTCTAATAAGACTTGTTAAACCATAAAATTGTTACTTATCTATACCAATTACAAATTGGCATTAAAAATGACTTTGTTCATATTTAAGAATTATATAATTTTTCAAAGAAAGGTAGATGCACTTAAAAAGATAGTCTGAAATGGAAGTTAGTAAACTCTCCAATGCTGATGTGCTGAGCTGACTAATTTGCTGGGCATCATTAGGGAATGAGAGTCTACACATGAGTAGATTATCCATAAAACAGATGCTTTAATTAGTTACCCTAAGTTTTAACTTGTATTATTTGTGTTAATTTTTCTAAAATGCATTATACTTTCCCCAGTTATCCTAAATTGTCTCCTAAATATAACTTAACTTTTCTTTTATCTCAGCGTTGTCATTATAAATTTCAGTTCTTAAATGATGCTAAAAGACTGTGGTGCCCTAAGGCCTATGGAAGTATGTGGTCTGTTTGCTTCCACTCCACATGGTCCCAGTGGGTTGGTTGTGCTGAATAATTAAAAGTAGATAGAAACTATTATGTGTTATATTAGGTCTGTTTCTGCTTCAAGTCATCATTTCTCACTGCATTACTATACCCTTTCTCAGATAATCTGCTGCCTAACATTGTATTAGACTGTTTGAATGATGATTTCTCCTTTCAAATGAATTAATTATTCTTTGAACTTGTGGGCTGTAGTGAGTTCCTCAAAGACTTTCTTCTACCTACTTTCAAATTCAAGGTTATGTTCACAATAGTTTAGTTATGCTAAATTTTCCTATTATATCTGTAGAATAACATCACAGATGTAAATGCAATGGGATATATCCCATGAGAACATGTGATATAATTAACATGAATGTCAACATTATATACCTGTGTAAATGAGAACTCTTGCTTAACATTTTTGAGGTGAGAAGTCAGAGCATTAATTCGCTCTTCATAGTCACATAGCTGATCTTGCAAGCACGACTTTTCATCCTGCAGCTTTGACAACTGTAAATAACAAACACAATGATTATCCAAAGTCTACTAAATGTTTACCATGTTAAAGGATGTAAACTCAAAAGAAAATTAAGTATTCATTTACTCTGCTTTTTAAGATATCCATTTGAACTTCAAAAATCTATTGCCCTTTCCATTATAAAATAGTGCTGTGAATTGGAGATTACTGTGGAAAAGTTAGCACCATATTAAAACAGAATACAAATCTCTCTCAGATCTGCAACATTAGCAGCTTCCGTAGCTAAAATGCATTTTAAAGAGAAAAGATGAGATTATGTTCCATAATTAAATGGCAAGATCTCTAAATCAAACAAGAGCATAGTAACAATGCCCAACAACAACAAAAAAACAGACCATAAACCATAAATTTGAAAAGTAGCTGGACACCAGGCACACTATCTCCTGCCTGAATGGCTATTCAAAACCAGTAGATTTAAGGGTAAGCCTAACAGAACAGAATTAACTCTCACGTGTTTAGAACCTGTTTCTTGATATATTTTATGTCTTTGAATTATAACAAAGTAAATATAAAACAATGTAAATGCAAAAAAATCTTTAGAAAATACAAGATAGATTCTCAGGATTATTAGAATATGTCATCCCTCAAAGTAACATAAAAGCTCAACAAAACAAATGTATGCTGCTTTATAGTCTTGAGCTATGGTCCCCAGGATGGGGCTACAAACTAGGAGATGCACAACACAATTCACTGAAGCACATAAGAAAAATATTTGAATTTTAAACTAAGGAAGAAAGAAAAAAATACTGATGTACCCAATTGTTATGCCCTATATTTTATTAAACTTACTAAGTAATATTAAATATGTATTTTGCTTGATATTTCATTAATTTCAATATTTAATCCCCTCTTTTGTTTACTTTGTTGTCCTTTTCTTTTTAATCTATTAAAAGTTCTTTGTTTCTTATTTTTCATCTTACTGATGGTTATGAGCTGAATGTGTCACCCCCAAACTCATATGTTGAAGCCAAAATCTTCAGTGTGGTAGTATCAGGAAGGGGTGCCTTTGGGAGGTAAGGAGGTTTAAATTAGGACATGAGGATAGTGCACTCACAATGAGACTGGTGTCCTTATAATAAGAGAAACCAGTGGGCTCTCTCTCTGCCGTGTGAAAACACAGCAAGAAGGCAGACATCTACAAGCCAGGAAGCCTGCTCTCACCACAACCCACCCATGCTGACACCCTGATCTCAACTTCTACCCTCCAGAACTGTGAGAAATAAACGTCTGTTTTTTAAATCTCTCAGTCTACGGAATTGTATTAAGCAACCCAGGCCAACTAAGTCACTAATTCAAAATGAAGGCATTTAAGGCTATGTTTTCTTGAAGTACAGGTTTTGCTATTTCCTGTGGATGTGGGTATAAGCAGTCTCCTTTTATAGTTTTCTAACTGGTGACTTTTCCTTTTCAATTTTTCTTTGATATGAGAGTGATTCAGGAACATATTTCTGAGAAACTTGCCTAAGGATTTATTAGTCAGCTCAGACAGCCAAAACAAAATACCATAGACCCATGGCTTAAACAACAGACATTTATTTCTGTTGTTTTAAACCATATGTCACAGTTCTGGAAGCTGGAAAGTTCAAGATCAAGATGCCAGTCAGTTTAGCTCTGGTGAAATTTCTCTTCCTGATTTGCAGCCTGCCACCCAGTCCTCATACCCAGTAAAGAGTTCTGCTCTCTCTTTATCTCCTTATAAGGACATTAACCTTCATCATGAGGACCCCACCCTCATGACCTCCTCTAAACCTAATTACCTCCCAAAGGCCCCATCTGCAAATACCATCACATTAAGGTTTAGGGCTTCGACATATGTAAGGTTTGGTGGGGAGATGGTCACAAACATTCAGTCTCTAACAACAGAGGATCATTTTTTAAATTAACACAAATTCTATTGGCTTATAATCAGAGAATGTGACCTATAAAATTTCTATCACTAATTTTTAAACCATATGTCAAATGGTTTAAGCATTTTAACCATTTTGCAAAGTACATTAAGTAGTGGCATTAAGTGCATCGCATTGTTGTACAACTATCACCACCATCTATCTCCAGAAATTTTTTATCTTCCCAAATGGGAACTGTGTACCATTAAACACTAACTCTCCATTCTCCTTCCTCCCTGGATATCACCATTCTGTTTTGTGTCTCTATAAATCTGACTACTCTTAACTATCTCATATAAGTGGAATGGTACGCTAGTTGTTCTTTTGTGTCCAGTTTATTTTACTTAGCATAGTGTCTTTAAGGTTTATCATTCACTTTTAATGCACTAAAGTTTTCATTCATCATGGCCAAGCACATGATCTACCTTTGTAAATGTCTTACAGACATATTTTTTAACATGTATATTCTCTATTTAAAGGATATATGCTTTCTCTGTTTTTATTTTTATTGCATTATTTATACCCTTTATATTCTATTTTTGTCTATTAGAATTATCCAATTCTGAGGCATTCAATATTGCATTTTCTCACTATAACAGTATTTTTGTCAAATCTACTTGTGTTTATGTACTTGGCTGCTGTGTCGTTTGGTGCATACAGCTTTATAAATTTTATTTTCTTCATCAATTAAGACTTTTATCATTGCATAATGAACCCCCCAAAAGCATCTCTTTTTTAATGAAAGCATGATTAACACCTCCTATTGGTAACTTCTTCCCCATAGAGTTCTATAACCTCTTTCTTACACAAAAAAGTACATGCAAGACCACCAGATGTTTATTGAAAACTTACATCATCTGAGAAATATCTAGATAAGCAAACAAAAAGATCCCAGAGGAAACAGATAATTAAAGACACAAAAGAAAAGAACTAAACACACACAAACACAGACACTCAGAGAGATTGGAAGTGATATTGTACTTCTAAAACAGGACCATGTAGTACAATAAAGCAACAAGAAAATAACTTGAAAATTAAAAAGGGCTTGATGTAGTTGCCAAAATAAAAACTACTTGTAAAGATGGAAAAAACTCTAAACATTTCCAGAGGTTAAAAAAAGTAACTTAAAAAGAAATGAAATTCACTACAGGGACTTCCAGCCAAGATGGAGGCACAGGTGGATACATTGTGCCTCCTCCCATAACCAAAAGAGGGACAACAAATTTAAAGACAGAAAATAACCAGAACTGTCAGAAAATTGAACTGTATGGAAGTTGCACAACCAAGGAGTTAAAGAAGAAACATTCATCCAGACTGGTAGGAGGGGCGGTGACAGGCAGCTGGGGTGCAGATGGGCAGCCAGGACAGAGAGGACTTGTGGCAAGGCAGTGGCTGGAGGACCAGGGTGGGCAGGGCGGCAGTTCATGGACCGGGCGAGGTGGCAGCTGGCAGAGCAGGCAGTCCCATATTTCCATGAGGATAAACCAGGAGGAACAACTGGGGAGTGAGACAGACCATGCAACCCAGGGTTCCCACATGGGAAAATAAAGCCTCAAAATCTCAGACTGAAAAATCCTGTAGGGGTTGAGGTGGCAGCAGGAGAAACTCCCAGCCTCACAGGACAGCTCATTGCAGAGACCCACAGGGTCCTAGAACATACACAAACTCACCCACCCTGGAATCAACACCAGAAGGGCCCAATTTGCTTGTGGGTAGCAGAGGAAGTGACTGACAGCCTGCTGAGAGCTGAGCAAGCACCATTGTTCCCTTTTGGACCCCTCCCCCACATACAGCATCACAACGCAGTGATGTGTTGTCCTGCCCTGGTGAAAACCTAACGCTCCACCCCTCACTACATAACAGGTATGGGGAGACACACACACACACACACACACACACACACACACACAGACAAAATGGCCCCAATGAAAGAACAGATCAAAGCTCCAGAAAAAATACAACTAAGAAACAAAGAGATAGTCAGCCTATCAGATGCACAATTCAAAACACTGATAATCAGGATGCTCACAGAATTGGTTGAATTTGGTCGCAAAATAGAGAAAAGAGTGAAGGCTATGAAAAGTGAATTAAAGGAAAATGCACAGGAAACCAACAGTGAAGGGAAGGTAACTGGGACTCAAATCAATGGTGTGGACAAGAAGGAAGAAAGAAACATTCAAAACAGAATGAAGAAACAAAAATTAAAAAATATGAGGAGAGGCTCAAGAACCTCCAGAACAGAATGAAGAAACAAGAATTCAAAAATATGAGGAGAGACTTAGGAACCTCCAGGACATCTTTAAATGTTCCAACATCTGAATTATAAGGGTGCCAGAAGGAGAAGAGGAAGAGCAAGAAATTGAACACTTATTTGAAAAAATAATGGACAACTTCCCCAACCTGGCAAAGGAAATAGGATTCCAGGAAGTCCAGGAAGCTCAGAGAGTCCCAAAGAAGTTGGACCCAAAGAAGGACACCCCAAGGCACATCATAATTACATTAGCCAAGATTAAAGATTAGGAGAGAATGTTAAAAGCAGCAAGAGGAAAGGAGACAGTTACCTACAAAGGAGTTCTCATAAGACTATCAGCTCATTTCTCAAAAGAAACCCTGCAGGCAAGAAGGGGCTGGAAGAAGTATTCAAAGTCATGAGAGGCAAGAACCTACATGCAAGATTACTCTATCCAGCAAAGGTATCATTTAGAATGGAAGGGCAGATAAACTGCTTCCCAGATAAGGTCAAGTTAAAGGCATTCATCATTACCAAGCCCTTATTATATGAAATGTTAAAGGGACCTAAGGAAAAGAAGAAGATCAAACACTAGGAACAGTTTGAAATGACAAAAAACCCACAACTATCAACAACCAAACCTAAAAAAAAACAAAAACAAACTAAGGAAACAACTGGAACAGGAACAGAATCACAGAAATGGAGATCACATGGAGGGTTATCAGAGAGGAGAAGGAGGGGAGAGAATAGGGGGAAATGTACAGGGAAAAAGCAGCATAAATAGGAGGTACAAAATAGGGGGAAGTTAAGAATAGTATGGGAAATGTATAAGCCAAAGAATTTATATGTACCCATGGACATGAACTAGGGGTGGGGGAATGTGGGTGAGGGGGAGGGCAGGGCAGAGGGGAATAAAGGGGGGGAAATGGGACAACTGTAACAGCATAATCAATAAAATATATTTAAAAAAGAAATGAAAAGCATTCAAATATTAAATTATGCATTGCTGAAAGATAATAGGGCAATACTTTCCAAATTCTACTAAGAAATTACTTTTAATCTAGAATTTTCTACCCAGTCATATAACCATCAAATGTTAGAGCAAATAAAAATATTTTAATTAGATTGTTTACCTCCCATACACCCTTCTTAGGGAGACACAAGAAAGTATTCCATTAAAAAAAAGAGAATAATCCCCAAAAGAAGAAGATATGTGATCTGGGAAATAGAGTAACAAGCCAGTTAGGGGAGAAAAAAGAGAACTCACATGTTAACAGGCTGGAAATAGGTCTGCAGGAAAATTGTCCATATTGGACAATAGGACTGCAAAAGGAAGGAGCAGGAGAGAAAGTGTCTTGAAGATCTGATATAAACTTAAAGCAAGGAATGCAAGCAATCAAACTGGTGACTGAGGATGCAAGGAATTGAAAACATAGTACAATGGCCCCTTCCTTTGAGGGTAGAACACAACCAGTCAAAAGATGAGTTAAAAAAAATAGTCAAGAAAAGATAAATCGAGTAAAACTGGTTACATTAAAGTCAATGAAATCATTTTAAATATAAAACTAATACTAAACACTTGCAGTAAATTAAGGGCATTGATAGAATGAAAATAAAATAATCCTTGATAATAAAAAATAAATAAAACCCATATTTTAAAGGGATAAAAGAATGTGGAAAGAAATATGAGATAAGAGAGTTAATATCTTCATTTAAAAGATGAAAGAACAAACAGTCAACCCATACTGCCTAAAATTGGAACAAAAATTTTTTTAAAACAATTTAACCATTTCATTTTTCTCTTGTGTAGTTTTTCTTAATGTTAAACAAATTTTTTAGCAATCACTATCTCTTGTAATCAAGGAATACCTGAAATTCAACAATTCCTTTCTTTTTTTCTCTCTTAAATGTAACTAAGCTTAAATTTAAATTTTTGTGTTAAAAATAGTATATATAGCTCTGGTCAGTGTGGCTCAATTGGTTGGAGCATCATCTAGTAAACCAGATAGTCGCAGGTTTGATTCCTGGTCAGGGCACATGCCTAGGTTGTGGGTTTGGTCCCCAGTCTAGCGGCACACAAGAGGCAACCCCATCAGTGCTTCTCTCCTTCTTTTTCCCTCCCTTCCCTTCTCTCTAAAAGCAACAAGCTTGTTTGTTTTGTTGATTAGGTTCCACTTATAGGTGAGCTCATATGGTATTTGTCTTTTACCACCTGGTTTATTTCACTTAGCATAATACTCTCCAGTTCCATCCATGCTGTTGCCAAGGGTAGGTGCTCCTTCTTTCTTTCTGCTGCATAGTATTCCATCATGTAAATGTACCAGTTTTTTTATCCACTCATTTACTGATGGGCATTTAGGTTGCTTGCAACACTTGGGCATTGCAAATTGTGCTGCTTTGAACATTGGTGTGCACAGGTTCTTTTGAATTGGTGTTTCAGGATTCTTAGGGTATAATCCCAGCAGTGGTATTGCTGGGTCAAAAGGCAGACAAACAAGCAAGCAACATATAACCAAAAACATTGAAATAAAGGACAAACTGAGAGTAACCAGAGGGGAGGGAGGACAGGGTTTATGGGGGAAAACAGGGGAAGGTCCATCAAAGAACATGTATAAAGGACACATGGACAAAGCCAAAAGGGGTAGGTTCAAGGGCAGGAGGCAGGGATGGATGGGGCAGGGGGCCATGGTGGGGTGAAAATGGAGATAACTGTACTTGAACAGCAATAATAAATTTTTTAAGTAATTAAAATTAAAACAATAAGCATGTCCTTGAGTGAGGATAAGGAAAAAACAGCATGCATAGTAGTATTACATTTTTTAAATATTCCTGATTGACTTTCAAGCTATGTATTATAGACCATGATGTCTGGAATATTTGTTTATACCAGGATAGTCACTTCTATGGTCAACAGTACATACTTTTGGGAGGCAACATTTTATTTTATTTTTTTTACTTTATACACTTCTATCTGAATATTTCAATGTATAGGAGTTGCTTTTTCAATATCAGACTTTATTCAGGTGAAGTAATTATGGCTCCTCATGCTGCTTCTTTTTCATTGCTCTGTGATATTTTTTAAATAGCTAATGCAAGTAATATGTATATAATATCCTGTGAGGCAATTATGGCACTAATACCAAAAACTAACATTTGAATGGAACTTGAACCTATTAATACATTAATGTCTTTAGAGCTGTATAACAGCCCTATGAGATATTTATTTTACTTATCTTCGTTTTACAGAAGATGATACTGGCTCAGTGCTGGTGAGTAGGATCTAAACCCAGGGCTGGATACTTCTTAATCTCACTATGCCTCAGTACTTAGTGCTAGATCTCTTACATTCCCTAATGTTGCCCTCCATTGAAAACAAAAACTGCAGCCATCTGAATTAAGCATGAGTAAACAGGTCAGAATATTTTGAAAAAAGAAAGAGCAAAGGATTTTTATTTTCATTTTTATTGTATCTTTTCCATTACCATTTATCCCCCCATACCCTCTTCCACCTCCACTCACCAGTCCCCCACCCCCAATCACCACATCATTTTCATTTTTCAGAGGATAGAAAACCTTTTTCATTCTCTAAGTAAACACCATCTGTTCTTGGATCCTCTTCCACACAACACGTTGTCATGTGATGGAACTTTAGACTGGTTGCTGAAGGTTTTTTCAAGTTTCCTGAGCTGGGTGCAATTTTATTTTGACCAACTACTATGCACTGCTTACAAACTGATGTAAAATATTCCCTACGGCTAAAATATTTTACAAAATTCTGTGACAGCTTAATCCCCCATTTGAAAAGCTGCACATTCTACATTCTTACGGGAATGTCCCTCTTAAAAACATTTCTTCGAGTCACTTTCAACTTGAAACATCATAGGCAGAACTCAAAGAGAAATGTCACCAGAAGAGTTTTGTTTATACACATCCGCAAGTAACTGTTGCTACGCAAACCTTAGAAGCCCCACTGCAAAACGCGCTTAATTCTAAGGAAGGAGAAAGTGCGCGCGGGAACCAGACTTTCTTCTGTCCCAGAGTCTGGAAATGAGTACACGAAGGGGTAGAGGAGGAGGGAGTAAAGATTCGGCTTTTATAATCCTGAATATCAGTTATCGTTTCAATACATTTGTAATGCTTAGCAAGTACGGAAAGGGGCAGACAGGTGAGGGAGAAAGTAGAGGTGGTGCCGAAGAGCGTTAGACAGAGAAGAGGTGGGACTAGGGAAGGAAAGAAGAGACATAAAGGGATGGGGGTATTCCTGCCAACCAGAAAACTCACCCTTGCTCTCCCCCAAAAAGACCCCCTTCTTCCCCAATCTTCTTCACCTGATCCTCACCTGATCTTCCAGTAACTTGTTCTCCTTGTTCGCAACTGGGATGGCGAACCCATCCTCCCAGTGCAGCTCTGCCAGAAATTCGCTACTCATGACGGCAAATGGTACAGGTGCAGCGAAAAGATTCTCCTTTTTGTGAGGCCCATTAGCAGCGCCAGAAGCAACATGACACACCCTCAAAGCTTCCTAGTGGTTGCTAAGGGCTTCCTTCGCGCCCTTAGTTACCACACAGGAAGCGCTCCGACCCGGAGGCGAAACTTCCGGTTGAGAATTCCCTCGCCGACGTCTAGCAACTTTTTTCTAAAACCCAGGGAAGCAAAGCAATTTACTCCTCCAGGGGTTTGTTGGGGTGGGTAGCCCAGCGCCAGCATAACCTCCCCTGAAAGTGCAGCTCCGGATAGTTCCCCCGGTGCAGTCGCCGGAGGTCCACAGGAACCAGAACCGCATTGAGCTACGCGACTGCCGGATCGACGGCGGAAAATGAGAGTTACCGAAAATAATAACCCGGGCTTTCTTTGCAAGTGGTGTCTGTTGAGTTTCATCTATAGATGGAATTTCGTAGGCTGAAATAGACTTGTGTTTTGAAGCAGAATTTTCAATTCCCAGAATCATTGCTGGGCGTTGTGATCTGTTTTAATCTAACGCTCTTCCGCACCTGCCTCACTGTAGTGTCCTCGCTGACCATAGAGATGGCAAACTTACAGCGAAGAGTTTGGTGGTTTTCCTGCGCCACTCTATACCTTTGGTTGTTTTTTTTTTTTTTTTTTTACAGTTTCGTTTGTTAACATTTACAGATCTTTAATTTTGAATAAAAACCTGTATTTCTTCCTAATCTCAAAAAAGGCTAGGAAACACTGAGCCCACAATATCTGCTGAAGAGGTGCCCCCTTTAGACTGCAAGCGCGTTTTAAATTACCTGCTTGGTTGGCACTCAGGCATTTGAGTTTATAGCCTCTGTTGTGTGTAACATCTCAAAACTGGAAAGGACAACACAGTCAACTAATGTAATACTTCCGTTTTTTAAAATAAGTTGAGTGTCCCCGAGGGAAAGCCCTTAAGGTAGATGTTCTCTGCTGGAATACCCTCTACCACCGCAATGTGAGCATAAATTAATTTTGCTTATTCAGGACACTGTGTGTGTGTGGGGGGGGTGCCCTTTTAAATCTTATTTCACTTGTATTTTGTTCATCATCTTGATTTAACATTCACGTTTTGCCATATTACCTTCCTCTATATCTTTTGGTGAAGCATTTAAAGTAAATCACAAATATCACATTTCACCCCTAATAACTTGAGCATGCATCACTATTTAATGTTTTCTAACATATCACATCTAGCACATTACTAACAATATTAAAATTCGTCAATATCATCTAATAACCATTTCATATTTGTATTTCCTCAATTATCCTGAGAATATCTTTTTACCATTGATTTGTTACTGTACTTTTGAAACTCTTGTAGTAGCTTTGTCTTTGTGCTTACAGGTTTTCCATGTGTTTAATGTGTTTAATCTTATGGACTTAGAAATGCCTTCAAAGACTAGAATTAGCAAGGCATTTTATTGCTCACCTCTACAATACCTAAATTCCCAAGGTGATGGGGGAGAAAGACTCAGCTTGTAGAGGGAATTTTGACCTGTCTGGAATAATGGCATTTTAGAGCTTCAATAACCTTATAGAAGATCATCTTTTATTTTATAACAGCTTAGTCATTCCTTCTAATGAAAATGTTAGTATTCAGTTCCTAATGTGAGCACTGAGGCAGCTGGCTTGGCCTGTGCAGATCTTAGTGTCAGCTCTAGCTATCAAAGGCATGACTGCAGCTGTTTTTGGATACCCCCTAGGCCCCAAAGACATAAGAAGTCTGGCAGCCAACTCCCCACAAAAAGTCCTATCTCCCATACCTCAAGGATTCTAGTTCCTGAGTTTCAGGAACAGAAACACAGTTATACAATGTTGAATTTTAGACAAAATTTCTATGCATTCTTCAAATTCTACATTTCTTTCTTAAAACAATATTCCTGCTTGTCCACTTTATCACCACAGCTTTCTATATCATCAATTTCCCACTTATAATTTTACAACTTCTAGATCCTACTTCTATTTGAATTTATTCTTATCTAGATTTGGAAACTAAACCCAAAGTTTTACAACTTTGTCGCTAACCATGAAATATTCAATTTAATCCCAAAATGCTCCGGTAGATGTTAGCCTTCCACTAGCTTATTCTCAAGTAGATAACCTTATCCAAATCAGGTTGTTCAGGCTAAAACATAAAGAGATCTTTGTTCTGCAAAAACAATGTGATTTTTAATTGAAAAATGGATATATATATATATGTATAAAGAAAAAAGAAAAGGTAGCCTTCACTTCCATGCCAATCTCATTCCCAAGAAGGTGTCACCGTTTTGTGTTTATGGTACCAGAATTTTTTAAATGAAGCTATAACTATATATATATTAATTTTCCTATAGAAATTGAATCATATTACAAATATTCTTTTGCAAATTTATTTTTCACTTAACAATAGTGGCCATGTTTCCATGTCAGTACATTAGATCTTTGGCCTTTGAATAGCAGCTTAAAATCCAGTATTATTAACTTTTTAAACAATACTGCAAAGAACATATTTATAGTATTGTATTCATCATTTCTAGTGTATACTTATCTTCACATTTTAATATCTCTGAATATCATCTTTCAACCTGTGGTGTCTCAGGTTGAATAAGCAATAAGATATCATCGAATCACACTTATAAGATAAGTGTGGTGAATAAGATGAATAAGATATCATCTTGCACACTTATATATGCATTTCTGCTGAACATATTCTTAGAAGTCAAATTAATGGAAAATATGTCTAAAGAATTTTATACATATCACTAAGTTATCCTTCAATACATCTTTACCAACAGATTACAGTATCTTTGCATATTCTGGAGGTTATGAAGCATTAAATATTTTACAACCCAAAAAGAAAAATATGATATCTCTTTGTTGTTTATTGACAATTTTATAATTATGAGTGAGATGTAGCATCATGTTTATTCTGCTAAGAATTCCTTTATCATATCCTTTGTTCATGTTTTCCCCATTAGGTTGTTTCTTCTTATTGAATTATTATAGTACTTTATATGTTATAGATAGTATTCATTCTGTGTGCATGTGTATGAGTAATAGTTTCACCCCAGTGTGGGTTGTTTTTTGTTGCGCGGGGGTCACCGGCCAGCAGTGACCACGGAACGCTGTGGATGGCTCGACGATAAACACGCGAGAAAAAACACACATGCACAGAGACAGACTAGTTTCTGTGGGGAAGTAGGGACGAAATGGCCACCCCCCCTAGTGGGGAGCACGCCGATTTACAGTCCATACCTGCTTTTATTGGGCTCATTTTGCATAATAATTCAGGTAAAGTACAGTACTCATTAGGGGGAAGTAAGGAACCATAGAAAACAAAGAACTCTGCCGGTCTATTGAGTTGGGGGGGTCAAAGAGCTGTAAGACTGAGGAACAAAATAACTTCCTCCTGAGACCCTTCTCATTCAACTGAGAGCATTCTAAATAAAGAAAGTTTCACAGTAATTTACATGTTCTTTCTTAGGCCTGATCACCCCGGGGAATCCGCACTTCTCAGTACCGAGCTGCACCACCCTGTCATTGTTTCAGGCTTAGGTGGGAGCAAGGGAACTAAGGCAACTGGGAGACAAGGAGGTTTTTTTCCCAGACGCTGAGAACTCAGGCTATGTCAAAGCCAAGGAGCGAGGGTCCATCACCCCCCTTTTGCTGCAGCCCCCCAAGTCCTTCTTTGGGGGGCCTCCCAAAGTGATCGTGCCTGTCTTAGGGTCGTTTCCCCCGTGGGGAATCTTACCCATCTTTGGCCAACCAACCAAGCTTTTTGGGGTTCAGTCATGAATAAAGCAGCAGAAGCAGCATTCCTGCCAGGGAGATAAGCTTTTGTCTCCTTGCTGGCTTACAGTTCCAAGGGCGTTCCCTTAGCCTTAGCCTAGGCGGGGGTTTCAGCTCCTGATACCAGTCAGGGCGGTTCCCAACAGTTTTTTGGTTTCTTCAACTTGGTTTTTAGTACATTGTGCCATCCACACCTGGTAAACTGCTCTTGTTGTCCTTGGTGTACTTCATAGTCTGATGAATATATTCATCACCAATTAACTCACCCAATCCATGGGCTGCATTCAGTTCAGCTCTTCCTTCCCTATTAAAACATGTCATTCTCTTGGCTTTTATGACTCTTTCTCTGTCAGTTTCCCATTAAATTTCTCTGTCTCCTTTGCTGCTTTATTTTATCCTGGTTGGCCTTCTAATATTGCTGTTCCTCAAGACCCAGAGCTGGTCCCTCTCTCTCTACTCTTCTTTTTGCAGTTGCTTCCTCGGTATCATATTTGTTTTCACTGCTTTAAATCTCATGGCTGTTATTTTTTAAATGGCCCCTATTAATATTTCTCTAGCCTAAGTGTCTCCTCTGCACACCAACCTTGTATCCAACTGCCTACCTGACGGTGAGACAATTCCATTTAAAAAGCTTCTAGATATCTCTTCCCTGGCACTCTCTCAGCTTTAAGGATAGTGACTGCTCCTTTTATCTGCTATTTCTACATTCTTTAGAGTTTTCTTTATTTCTTAACAGCCAATCCCTTATTACTCTAACCCTCTGTTACAGTTAACAATTATTTATATTAAACTTTCCCTTTTAAATTATTGCAGGGTTTCTCTCTCCTGTTTGGACCCAGACTCATCCAAGTCTATACTTTTTTATGTCATGCTGTTTTTCACTCAGCTTAATGTTTTTGATATTCATTCATATTATGGTATGTATCAAGGGTTTATGTATTTTTATTGATGAATAATATTCCCTTACATAGATAGAACACACTTTGTTTACTCATTCCCTTAATGCTGAACACCTAGGTTATTTTAGGTTTTTGGAAATATGAATAAAGCTATTATAAACATGTTTGTACTAGTCTTTTTAAAAATATATTTTATTTAAAGTAATTTTTGATTTGCAAAAAAATTGCAAAGATAATTATGGGTCCCCATATATCCGTCATCCAATTCAGTTTCCTCTAATATTATCATTATATACTACCAAAGTACATTTAGCAAATCAAAGATGCCAACAGTGGTGCATTACTTTAAACTAAACTCCAGATTATTCAGTCCTTCCATTTACATGCTTTTCTTGTTCCAGGATGCAATCCAGCACACCACATTGTGTTTTGTTGTACCTCCTCCGCTTTCCCTGTTTTGTGACAAGGTATCAGTTTTTTTCTTTTTCCTTCTTGGTTTTTCTTCTCCCATGATCTGGACAGTGTTGAGAAGTACCAGTCAGGTATTTTGTAGACTGGCTCTTGATTTGGTTTATCTGATGGTTTTCTAATAATTAGGCTGGAGTTACAGTTTTGGGGAAGAAAACTGCAGAGGTAAAGTGCACTTCTTATCCCATCATATTGAGGGCACATGATGTCCTCATGACATTACTAGTGATTTTAATATTGATCATTTGGTTAAGGGAGCAGGTTTCCTTATTATAAAGTTACTATTTCCCTCTCATACTCTATAAATAATTCACTAAATTCAACCTGACCTCAAGGAAGGATATTATACTCTATCTCCTAGAAGGAAAGTATCTTCATGTATTATTTGAAATGTTTCAGTAAGTAAGAGTATCTCTTTTTCACTTATTTATTTGTTTGATTATTTATTTAATCACTATAGATTCATATATATATATATATATTTTATACTTGGGATTATAATCAAAACTACACTATTTTCTTGCTAAATTTATTACAGCTTTGTACATCGGCCCTTATGTCTTTCTGACATGCCTTCATCCTTTGGATTTTTGAGCACCTCCTTGCTTTCTGGCACTGCAGAATGCCTCGGGCTCATCTTGTTATGTTCTCCTACCCAGTCTGAGAATTAACCAATTCTTCCAGGAGTCCTGGTTCCTTTTACTGTAGAATGGTATTTAGAAATGGAGATCTGGGCTCTACGTATGTTGGCTGTTAACTAGGTTATTATTTCTGAGCCCTCTCAGCAGACAGAACTAGATAATATATGTATGCATATAACCCAAGAATTCATACATATCTGTGATTGTCTGTGTATCTATCTATCTATCTGTATAAGCTAAACATTAATACATACTGATGTCTCTGACTCCAATCTAGTACCATTGATTTGTTCTAGTCTTCCTTTTTTACACTGAGAAACTTTGCTCCCACCATCCATCGTTCATTTACTTATTTGTTCAACTCCAAAATGCATTTAAAGTAGTTTTAAAATTATTAACATGTACACTCAGTACAAGCCTTTTAAAATGGCACATGTTTTTGTTTCTTTTATATAAATGCCAAGGAGTATAACTGTTGACTATAGAGGGTTTGAGTATGGTTAGTTTTATAAAAACATGTCAGACCTTTCTCAAAATAGCTGTACAATTCTAAGACTATCTTTTTAGAAATGTCTTTAGAATCAGATTCGTTCAGGTTAAAACTCTTCAGTGGATTCCCAGTTTAATTAGAATTAAATCCAAACTCCTTAACCCAGTCTACAAAGTCCCATGTAGTTTGATCCCTGTGTATTTTTCTAACCTCATCTCTTGCCATCTTTCCCCTCATTCACTGTTTCAGCCACCTTGGCTTTCAAACATTATTATGTGAGAGCCTCAGAAAACCAAAGAGTGTTTCAGCCTTGAGGTCTTCACGTATGCTGATCCTTCTACCTGGAATATTTCCCTTCTGTATAGCTAGTTCTAGAGTATTCATCAGACTTCTATATTCTTTAGTGTATATGTAACATCCCTAGAAAGGCCTTTCTTGCCCATTTAATCCAATATAGCATTTTCCTGTTATTTACTTTTATAACAAATTATTCATATTTAGTAGTTACCTTCAGAGAATTTGCCACAATTAGTACTTACATTTTTACTTGCTTGTGCATTTATTTATTTTCTATCTTTCCCACTAGCCTACAATATGCATGGCAATAGAAGTCATATGCATTTTGTCCGCCTTAGATTCAGAAACTAGAACAATACCTGTACATGGTAATGTTCAATAAAAATATGCTGAGAGAATAAATATATAAATGAAAAGAAGAGTTTTAAATTTTTATGTAGTTAACTCTGTCAGTCTTTCGCTTGGTAACTTTTATATGGTGCCACACTAACGAAAACCTTTACCAGAAAACTGTTAAAATGATCCTCAACATGTTTTCTAGTACTTTTATAACTACATATTCTCCATTAACATTTTAATTTACATAAATTTTACACTAGCATTTGAAAGTAGATTCATAGTTCTTTTTCAAAACAAATAGCAATTTTCCCAGCACCATTTATTAAGTAGTATATCTTGCTGCTTTGACTTGAAATGTGTCCTTTTTGTATACTACATTCTCATATATACAAACATGTTTCTGGATATCTGATATTTCATTTATTTTTTATCTGTCTCTACAAAAGTACCACACAGTTTTGAGCAGCATAGCTTCTTAGTATGGCAGGGCCAAACACACTGTCTGTCACCACCATCACAACTATTCTTGTCTGTTCTCAAACACTTCCTTGGAATCAGGTTGTCCAGTTCAAAAAAAATCCCCCAAACCCTAAGGATTTTCACTGAATTTCCTTGAATATGCATACTAATTTAAGAAGACCTGGATCTTTCATTGCACTGTCTTCCTACCCAGAAATATGGTAAATGTCTCCATTCTCAGATTTTATTGTATGCAATTCATTCTTTTTCTTTTAAGGTTTTATTTATTTTTAGAGAGGTCAGGGAGGGAGATAGAGAGAGGGAGAGAAACATCAATGTGCGGTTGCTGGGGGTCATGGCCTGCAACCCAGGCATGTACCCTGACTGGGAATTGAACCTGCAACACTTTGGTTTGCAGCCCAAGCTCAATCCACTGAGCTACGCCAGCCAGGACAATTCATTCCTAATACAGTTGTATATGACTAGATTCAGAGCATTTATCTAACTTCAGAATTAGAAGAAACTTCCAAGATTTCCCCTGGCCATAACAGGCACTGCAACAACATGCAATGCTTTCACACTTCTACTGCTTAGGTGCTCACTTCCTCCTAAGAAAATGCATTTCAATATGAAAAAGATAATGACTTGGATAATGATCTAAGAATTTCATTGGAAGACCATCAAAGGAGTCTCATAAGTGTCCTGTTCCGCAATGCCCCTACCTGTACAAAACCTGTTTTTACTGGTGAGTGTCTTGACCAGTGTCTGTAACATTTTGCAGACTTGTACATTTCACAAGGCTGTATCAGATATTTGGCTGCTCTGTTGTGGTCTGTTAGTGAAAAAACGGATATGCCTTTACAAAGGAACATTTTCCTCACAACCAAATATTGTGCAATATTTCTGAAATCACTGTTTCTTTGGGGTTTTTATTATTGGTGCTGAAGCATAGCAATCCCTTGATTAATACTTGCTGGATTAATGAGTGGATAATGCATAAGGATTTATTTGTCCTGGTAACTGGGGGCATAAATAAATTTAAATAAAACATTTTTTACTGTAGAAAAACAGTAAAAAAAATACCTCCCTAATTACAGACTGTCTAATATCAATTTCTGGGAAATACACATTCACAAAAGTTGTTTGTCCATGGCAATCACTGCCTTGTAAAAAAACTGAGTTTGATACAATGGAATGGGTTTGTGTGTATACGTGTAAAATCAATGACTGTAGATGGCTGCATTTAGATAACAGCTAACAGTTTTCTGTGACTATTTTCTGGATGCAAGGACAAAGAGGAAAAGAATACCACTTTTATCAAAGTATTCTTATCTATCAGTAGAACAATCCTCAAAATCAGAAGAATTGGCTAAGCCAATACTATAAGTTTTGCTACTCATAGTTTCATGTTTTGGCAAATGGAATGCTTAGTTTACAGATTTTATTCATTGACTGTAATCCAGTAGGTGGTGCTACATGTCTGTATATGTAAAACACCACAAATGCCTTTTTTCCCTTTTTTTTTTTAGTCTTTTCTTTCTTTTTTAGCCATAACTCCCATCAAGGTCTACTATTATAATGAAGCTCATTATTCCTGACATCTGAGCCAAATCTCTGGGTGCGGCATTAAAAACGTGCTTAAGGAGAAAAACCACCAGAAATAATTGTGGACCAAACACCAACCTAACAATCTATTAACAGTTTTTTCTCCTTAGCTCATGCGCTCTCTAAAATGATAAAATCTTTAGTGTCACACAGAACTCTATTAGTCCATTAAAAACATCCAGAAGCAGAAATCATAGCCCCTCTTGTTCTTCTAAGCACTGCTAGTTGCTATTATTGGGAAGCAACCATAACAATAATGATAATTAACAATAAAAGTTTAAATTTAGCCTGTAATGGATAGGTAGGTCAACCTGTAAATCAACCACTTAAGAAGATAACATATGCTAGAAATCTTGAGCATGTGCAATTTTATAAACAAAGTTGGTTGTTGAATCATTGACTAAGATAACCATACAAATTAATATTTCTTTGTGAATCCGAAAGCTTTAGGAAAGTAGGGACTCTAGGTATCAGCACAAATAATCCGTATCACCCAGGAACCTATGAACAGTTAATTTATATTATTTATTTATTATAAACACCACTAAACTTGACATATAATCTGAATCAGAAGTTATCCATTTTTTGTCTCCTTTTACCTTGCAGACTTGTAATATGTTATTAGCTCATAAATGCAGAATGCTTTGAAAGTGTCATTGAATTATAAATCAAAGATAAGGAGATATCAACTACTAATAAAACATTAGAACATTTTTATTACTATACTAGTTTATTGTATTAAATTTTGATTTAGTGAACTCCAATGCAATTTCATAGAGTCCTTTCACATACTTCAAAAATTCTTTCACTCTTTTTATCATATCAGAAGAAAAATGAGAGCTGCAGTCACTAATTTTAGATGAGTTCTATACGTGATATAGGTGTTAATAATCTGCTGAGCAAAGGCTTAATAAAATCGTTTTATTCAGTGAATAATATCTCTCTAAGGACTAGGTTCTAATACAAATACAGGGAAGTCAGAAGTAATCTTTTAGATTACTATTTTGTCATGTATGTTTTTCTTCATTGACATCTTCATTAACTCTTTCCCAGTCCTCGAACAAACTCAAAAAAGCAGGACTGATTTAGTTATTCCTCAGTAGGTCACACAACATGGAAAAGTCACGATCTTAATTCAGGAATGACATCTTTATGAAAAAGACTAAAAAGAAAAATACAGTTCAAAGATCAGTTATAATAGAGGCAAGGTAAGAAAACACAAATCAGTTTATTGATCTGTTGTGAGCAAAGCCAGGGTGGGATGTCACTAAATCTCCTTTATGTGACCAGCTTACCCGGAGGCAGTGGCACTGGCCCATAACTCGATGAGCCACAGGGAATACAACTTCTTAAAGGAAGCAACTTTTTGTTTTTCTGAGGTATGATAACTGATTATGTAGAGTTCTTCATTCATAAAAGAAACATTGCATTTGACCTAAGCCCTTACGTAACAAAATTTAAAGTGATTAGTTCTTCTCTCGAAGAGTTTGCTGTCAAGTGGAGAAACTGTCCACAGAAGCTGCCTCTTGATGGGTAACTTCCTCCAAAATTGACCTGTCTAATATCACCCCCACATGTCAGCCAAAACGGTCTTTCTAAACCTCAAATCTCAACACATCATTCTTCCCCATAAAAACCTCTCACTGGCTCTCAGAGGCATTTCTGACGTGGCTTATCAAGTCCTCATGAATTGGAGCTGCTTCCTCCTTAGTCTCATCTCTCACTGTCCTTCACCTTGAATGAATTTCTTTTTTTCAAGTTCTCTCTCACTTAAAGCCTTAGTACATCTCTGTTCCCTCTGCCTGGGCACTTTTTGCCATATTTGCTCAATATTCCCTGACCCTATGTGTGCTACCCTTAGCATCATATTTTCACTTTCATGGCACTTACACATTTTACTTCTCCAAGTTCCCTATTACACTGTAAGCAATGTAAGTCAGAGAGTGCCTAGCTTATTTAACACATGCTCCCGGCCCTGGGCACACAGTAAACATTGATTCATTCACTCATTCATTCATTTATTCATTCATTCATTATTAGTCATTGAGCACCTAATGTGTCACATGCTCTCTGTAGTAAGTGATAGGAACATATATCAGTGAATAAACAGACTAGGATGCTGCCTTTGAGAACTTTTGTTAAATTAACTCAAATGGACAGTGCACACGGTATGGTAAAACTACCAGAAACTCATCAGGGAAAGCCTGCCTGTCTCCAGGTGGGAGGGAATGAGGGCCAGAGGATTCTCCCCATCAAACTAGGGTCTTAACTGAAAATTCAGAGATGAGGATACAAAAGCTCCTGGTAAAAAGTTGAGGTGAAAGTGTACTCTAGGGAGAGAAAATAACAATAAAAAGTCAATAATGTGGAAAATCTTGAGCCTGGTGGGTGAAGGGAAGTGAGAATTACAAATGGTTTAATACTGCTGAATGGGGAATGGGGTGACCTTGTAGGGTAGCATTTGCGTGGGAGAGTAACACAAGATATGGCAGGGAAAGTCAACAGGTACCAGGTCACAAAGATATTTCCTTGTAGATGATAAGAATGCACTGAATAATTTGTAAATGGGGAAGATGAGTAGAACAAAGATTAGTAATAAGGGTCTGGAATAGGGGAAGAGAAAAGAAGCAGAAGGTAAGACTTTGTAACTGTTTAGAAGTGGGACCAACAAAGAGTACGGTCTTCTCCTTCTGTGGGAAATACTGGGGATAAGTGTGAGCTTGGGGTGACAGAAGCCAGCTCCAACACCTGCCAGACAGATTGTGCCACAAAGAGTAAAGTTTTCAAAATCTCTTTAGGATTATCTTGTCAACATGTGTGTTTTTGCCTAACTTTCCAAACCTTCTCTATTTTGTCATGTGCTTGAAGTCATCAGAGTGTGCAGTAACACCTGCCAGTGCCCGAATGTTTCTGTCTGTCCTCAGAGTGACCTTATTCTCCAAGGTCCTTGGTAAACACAGAAGGATAGAGAAAGAAAAAGGCAAGAAATACATATTTTATCTTACTTTGTCCTAGCAGAAATATAGGTAATGGCTTTCAGTATTACTCTTTAAAATATTACAAAAATTCTTTCATTTCCTTTTTTGTTCTTTTCTAAACTTTTCTTGTTTTCTTCATGAATTATTTTTAACAATAATTATAACCCCATAAAATCTGGGGGAACTAATGGGGAGCAATGAAAACAGCAAACAAAAACATACCCAGCATACAACTACTACATAGAAAAATGTAGGGTAAAGATACAAGAAAATGTGTGTTTGTCGTGATAATGCACACACCATCCATGCAAGCCTAGCATAGAAACAAAGCTAGTAAGGGGCTGCAGCTTGAACCTTCCATGCTGCTATACAGAAAAAAAAACCACTCCCCTGTGCTAAGTAACTTGGCTTTTTTTTTAAAATAATTAAGGCTTTAAGAGACACTGCAGAGAGGTGGCCTGCTTTTATTCAATGAGCTACAGCTCTCCACATAATATAAGGGTAAGGTTACTCAAAGCACTTTTATCAACTGTCAATCTGTTTCTTAGCCTGTATTTGGCTGCATTTCAGGTAGCAAAGGAGAGAGCAGGGATTATTCTATGTTTTTTTGCCCTAGCGAGACTAATTGTTACCTATTACTTCGGTGAATTGTGTCTGGAACTAATTGTTCTTCTGCTATGTTCTGTGGTGTTAATTCACATAACTCCTATATAAAGCTAGAGCTGTATACAGTCTGTTCAGTTTAGTTTAAAGTAGATGATGTCTGTACAGATGTACCTAGATAGTCTGAAGTGGTTGTTTACAAAACTGTCAGATGTTACCCTATATTGACATCCATGAAGGTATATTGGGTTTTTTCTTTTGGAATCTGTTCATTGCGTCTGCCCACATTCTACTGTGGACTAAGAATTTCATGCTTTCCACTGTTTTTCTTCTCTATACATTGAATGTTGGTTTCTTATTATTCCTGTGTCATTATCTTACTTGAAACTCCTTTGTGAATGAGTTTCTTAAGTTTCAGTGAGGATTTCTGAAAAAACAGATGACTCTACCTTCTTTCTTACTTTCTTTTAACTCTGTCACTGAGGTTCATGTAAGGGTGGCCCATAATGGAGAGAGAGAGAGAGAGAGAGAGAGAGAGAGAGACAGAGAGAGAGAGAGAGAGAGAGAGAGAGAAGGAGAGAATAGGAGAGGAGAGGAGAGGAGACATTAACCAACAGTTTTCTTTTATGAACAAGAAAATTGGCCGTTTTCCTATTAGCATATGAGGGACCTAAGAATGTCCCTTGTTGTCAAGGCAACAGCTGTTCCTTGGGTAGCTGCAATAGAAAAGAAGCCAGAGCAATCTTTATAGGATCAAGTCTTTTTTATCATCAAATCAGAAAGGAAACTTGAGAGTCTACCCAGCCTATTCTCCTGCCTTTAGTTAAGACCCACTAAAATAATTTGAAACTGATACCAAAATATCCTATTTTAAATAATTCTGAAGAAATTACATAGCTTTTCTTAGTAATCAGTTGCAATGTTTCACAGTTCATACTAATAACACATTTTTTCAATCATTCTAACTTAAATCTTTCCTGCTGCAGTATGAAATTCACTATAGCTCTATTTTCAGTGGAAATAAAGAACTGTATACTTTCCTCTCTAAAAGAGTCTTGCTTGAAAAAAACAGCAAAATTGTCTGACTTAAATTTCTCAGAGTGAACAATGCTAGGTCCTTTTATCTTTCCAGCCATTGGTATTGTAGGTCTCCTCTGATGACATCCTACATTCCGTAAGACCATCTCTAATTTGGGGACTCAGCCCTGACTTGTTACTTCTATAGAAAGCTGACCAATGGTGTTTGAAAAGAGCAGGACACCACCCACTTGTCAGTCTATCTACTCAAGTCTCCTAAATTAATTTAATCTGTAGAGTTAGAGCCACCCTGCTGTTTCACACAGACTGGCTAACATATACTTTTGCTGCCTGGTTCAAGCATAATCACTCATTCCCCACCTGGTACTTGGGCAACTAATTTTTCTCTGCAAATAGACAACTATCTCTTTTCCTTGTACAATTGTAAATTCTTGTTTTTTTTCTTTCAAGATGTTCACTCCCTCCTTCACACTGGCGGGTGTAATGAGCATGTTTTCTGTCCCACTGTTCATGGCATTAATTAATATATGCTGAGCACTAGCCACACAGGAAGGCATCCTGAAAATATTTTTTAAAAAATATATCCATATTGATCCACCAGGCACAAAAATGGATCACCTAGAACCAGATATTCCCCTGTTCTCACTGGATTCCTGTGCTTCAACCATGGGTGCCACACTTTCTGGTTCTACTTTTTTTTTTATCTTTAAAATGGAGGGACTGCAAACACTGACTAATAGTTAGCATTTAATTGATCCATTTCTCTGTGCTAGACACTGTACTAAGCACTTAATTTACATCATTTCAGTTCAGCTTCATAACAGTTCTATAAAGTGTATATATTTATTGTCATTTTTATTTTACAGAAAAGGAAAGTGGAGCTTGGCATGGTCAGTAACTTTCCCAAGATGACATGGCTACTGGATAATGGAGCCCGATGAGGTGGCTGTTCTTTCACACCCTTAACCACTGTACCATGGGGGCAGAAAAATGGGTGTCCCACATTCACGCTGCTAGAAGGAGCATAAACAGGTATGATCTTTCTGGAAGATAATTTGGTAATATGTATCAGAATCCTTAAAAAGATACAAATCCTTTGCTCCAGTACTTTTTTTTTTCATTGAACAAACATCTATGTAGTATTTACTATGTGCCAGGCACTGCTCTAAACATTTTTCAGATATTGAAAATGAACCTTTACAAAACCACCATGAGGTACTAATATCTCTATTTTTCAGAAAAGCAAACTGATGTCTTTAGAAACTAAGCAACTTTCCCAAAGTTTCACAATCCATAAGATGTGATGTTTGGTTGTGGCTGCACTTAAGTATATTGGTACACTTATAAGAAGAGGCCATGATTAAATAATAGTACATGTATCTAATTTTTATTTTACAAATAGAAATTTAAAGATGAGCCCAAAAAACAGACTAGAAGAATGCAAGAACAATGTAAATAATGTCCCTGAGCGATAAGATTATGGATGAGTGATTGTTTTTTCTTGAATATATCTCTATTTTCCTTTCTTTTTAAATTAAGGCATACTTATTTTCTAAATAGTAATTTTTAATTTAAAAGAAACCTAAAGAGATGAGGACTGTCATGTACCCTCACCCCCATCAGACATTCATGCTATTTTGTTGGACTACCGACAGTTTCTGTGGGAAAGGGATGTTGGGTTGGATTCTATGTCTGATGGACAAGAAAAATATCAATGAGTCACTTACTCTCATAACACTCTATTGTTATTTTCAAGACAGATTTCTTCCATGTTTTCATGCCAGTGCAGGGAGTAATGTGATAGGGTATCTTGGGGGTCTTTTTCACAGTGGGATGGTATGTACATTATATGTTCCTATGAACACCTATGATTGGTGCAAACTTCAACTGGAAATCTGGTCTCTTTGGTGCAAACTTCAACTGGAAATCTGGTCTCTTCTTTACTGATATCAGGTGAGCATGTAAGGATTTGCTTTAATGAAGATTTTGTGTGATCTAGTAAACAACTCCCAATTTATGATTTTGGAAAACTTCACCCTAAATTTGTCAGCATGACAAGCCATTTAACTCCTCTTGCTACACCTCTGGGTTATGTTGAAGGTGTTTGTGAGTCTAGGTTAGAGTCTAGGTTGGTAAAGAGACAACTTCCAGGATTCAGGGCTCTATAGATTCCATTCCTAAATCCACCACTTATTTTAGCTGTGTGACCTTAAAAACTCTAGGCTTTATTTTCCTCATCAGTAAAATGAGGATACTACTAACACTAAGTATATAGGGGGTTTGAGAGAATTTGTTGAGGTAATGTGTGTAAAAAACACCACGATGTCAGATAGCTAGTAGTTACTCAGTATGTGGTAGCTGTTTTTATTATTACTATTTATTGTTGTTTAATGTCCATTTAAAAAGCATATTTGAGGTTCACTAGCAAAAATTACTATGTACTTTCTAAATGGTATTCTCACCTGAAGAATTTAAAACTTTGTTTAATTAGGGACATAAGAAAAAGCAAAAGAAAAAGCAAAAGAAAAAGCAGAACATCATCTAAGATCAGATCTATTTAAACTTGTTAAACTGTCAATATTTTAAATGAACCCTGTGGTTTTCTAAGGCCAGATTTCATAAAGAAAATGATTACTACACCTATATTAATTAATAATAATTTTAACTATATTCCATAACTAGGATCCATAGTCAATCTATATACTGATTGTTTTGACTATGCCATAGACTGTTTGCTTTTGCATATACATACAGTTTCAAATCAAGATGTGGACCTTTAAACACCATAATCCTCATCAGACACCCATGCTATAGTATTTGACCACTGCCAGTTTCCGTGGGAAAAGGATATCAGATTAAATTCTGTGTGTTGTAGACATGAAAAATGTCAATGAGATCACTTTATCCCATAGCACTCTGTGGATATTTTCAACAGCAACTTCATCTGTTTCCATGCCAGTGTAGGAAGTAATGAGTGAGTGAACATACACCATGCATACACACACTCTTAAAACTTTTTCCAGAAAAGAACTTAACAGAATAGTATTACATATTTTAACACTGTTTCCTCTGAATTCAAAAGAAACAACTTTGAGAAAACCTTTGCAGTCTTTTCCAATAGAGCTGTTACACCAAAATCGGAACTGGCTTTTCAACTAGATTTGGTTGTGTGAGTCAAAGCAGAGCTTGTGTTATCATATGTCTCCCTGCCTCTCCACACTCCCACATGAGTTGAACCTCATTGCTCTTCACCATAATCCTCCTAGGCCCACTCTGCATGTTGACTGAGCCTCACTGCTCCAACCAGTAATGCACTTCTGACACAATGGAGGACAGCAGGGGCAGTGTGGGGAGAATCGGACAATGCGTACACAAGCCGGACAGACTTGCTTCCTCTCAAGTGCCACCTTATGAACTGGCCGAGTCAAACAGAAGGCATTATCCTGTCTTATCCAGTGGTGGAAAGGGGTGCAGCCTCCTTAAGGATAAGGTTTTTGGCTTGTTGCCAAAAGATTCTCACTTTAGCTGTTTCACATATTTACCCAGAGTGCTGTCTCCTTACCTCTGTTAGCTGTTCCGACTAGAACATGCTCCAAGATGAGAGACCAGAACCTATCAGGACCAGGTGACATCTCTGCCAAATGGGTTCCATGAAGAGCAGGTTAATTCTGAAGACAATTTATAAATGTCTGCTATCGGAGAGTGAGTTTAGGGACACCACATTACCTTAAAGGGAACCTAGATTTTGCAGGGTTTCCCACACTCATGCATCTGCACAAGACTGGCTTTAGTCTTTCCCTGGGAAATTTGCCATTCTTAGATCATTGACTTCCCATCTCCAAGAGGAGAGTGTAAACACACCCACACACATTCTTCAGATACAGAGTCTACATGAAATGGGTCCAAGGTGGTTGTTTTCAACGAGCCTCACAAATGAATCTGATGCCTAATCTATAGTTTGAGAATGACTTCCCACAGATGTCCTACCTATAGTCTAAAGGGCTAGAAAAAACTCAAGGGCTAACTTTTTAGATTTATGAGCCACTCTGATAGAACAAAAACACTTGAAGTTTAAAGTTCCCCTTATTGCTGATAATAATTAACAATAAAACATATAGTACTACTTTTGAAAAGATACCCAAAATGGGTGCCTAGTTTTTATTAAATGTTGTAAGTAAATGGCTTAGTATGCTGGAACCAAAAACATAGCCCTTTTACATCATAGTTGATTCTATAGACACCAGCACACAGACTATATTCCAATTGTTGTTTGTGTGACCCCTGAAGAACATTACTTGAAGAAGATATGTGAGTTTAAGTTTCATCGTAAGTAAAATGTATTCTGTCTATATCATAAAATTTTTCTAAGGATTAAAGAGAGGTAAAGAGCCTGGCCCAACACCCAGCTGATGTAGAATAGGCACCCAATTCAGGTCAGCCTTCTTCCTTTTCCTATTTCTGTGCCTCCTTTACAAACCACTAGACTTTGCTTTCCCCTGAACAAGAGACCTTGATTTACCTTTTCACTCATGATGCTAAATAGCCACTATATTTAGAGGCTCCAGAGAGTAATGCATACCATCCTAGGAATTCAAAGGTGTTTATAGTTTATATTTAATTAAACCACATAAAAGTCTCATGTTGAAGAAAGCAAAGATTCTCATCTTCATTTCACAGGCACTTGAATTTTTTGAGGCTGTGTGCTTCCAAGAAAACAACCAATCTGTGACCATGATGTAATTAAGACCCATGATTTCTAATTCCCAGGCTTTGACTCCAACCTCTGAAAATGCTTCAATTCAGTGAAACTAATGGCACTTTGGTCTCTGGGATTAGATCCTGTTATCAATGACTTCCACATGGAAAGATCATTCCAAAATGTGTAATTAACCAAGAAAATGCAAATAAACCAATTTGTACCTGCTATTTAGAGGTAAGACATAGAAATGGCTTGAGTTAATTATTTGAAAATGTAACCATTTTCTTCCCCAAATGTAGCTCATGTTCTCCTGTTGTTCACATATTTTTTCAAAAATTACTTTTTCAGTGAATTACGTTAGATTATTTGTGGTTCTATTACCAGTGCAGAGCTGGGAAAGAGAGAAAATTATATATCACAGGCACAATGGATAGAAAACCCTTTTTCAATGACCTTTGGAAATTCAACTTAATAAACACTTTTTTAAAAAGATTTTATTTATTTATAGAGAGAGGGAGAAGAAGAGGGAGAGAAACATCAATGTGTGGTTGCCTCTCACATACCCCTAACCAGGGACCTGGCCTGCAACCCAGGCATGTGCCCTGACTGGGAATCAAACCAGCAATCTTTTGGTTTGCAGGCTGACACTCATTCCACTGAGCTACACCAGCCAGGGCTAATAAACACTTTTTGAAACTCTACTGTGTGCCAGGCCTTGTGCTGAATGGGGCAGGAGTCAAGCTCACAGTCTATCAGAATCAGAAACCCAGTAAAACTTGGCCACTGTTACTAAATGAATGAACCTAAAGGAGTAGGTAAATACTTAACTATACCTTCCATAAAGCAGACAGTATTTGTGTGATAAAATAAATCTATACGGATACAGGGTAGAAAGGCTGCCAGGGGAAGAAATATTTAAGGTGGAGCTTAGTTCAAAGTAGTTTAAGGAAGAAGAGATTGTGGCTTATCACTATCAGAACAAGGAATGGAACACTTCGACTCTCCTGGTCTCTCCACCTTTCTTATCTAATTCTTTCTGCATGTTGACCTCATTGTCTCCTACTGCATGTGGGCTTTCCCCTTGTATTAGGAAACATGGTCCCTGGCAGCTTTGGGCCAAACATCATTCCAAATTAATGACTCAGAAGGAAAGAGTATTTCTTGCCCACCTTCAGTCTAGGTAGGACTCCAATTGGCTTCATTTGGGTTGTTTGCTCATTCTTGAACCAGTCATTGTGGCCACAGGCATGATGGTTTGTCTGGCCTCGGTCACGTAGTGAGAATTGGGGCACTACTGTGATTAGCAAGGCTTTTAGAAACACATCATTGCAGTGGGAAAGAAGCAGATTCTTCTAGGAAGAGAATTTCTGGGTAGACCAAAAGAGAGAATTCTATTGCAGTCTAAAAGGACAGATGGGACACCCTGAAACTAATATGGAAAAGAGTATCATCCCAAGCAGGAGAGTCTGAGCAAAGGCAAGAAGAGGGAAAAATCAATGTGTGTTGAGGAAGTAGATTGTATTGGTGGTACACAGAGATAAAAAAATGGAAGATGGGTTGGGGTCAGACAGTGTGCATATTTAAAGCCCTGTAAAGAAGTTTATGCTATATTCTCTAGGAAGACACAGTTTTGTAAGGTTTTGAGAGTTAAGTAATACATTCAACATTTTAGAAAAATAATTATCTTATGTCATGGAAGCTATACAGAAGAGAAATCCTGGAAACACGGAGATTGGGTAGGAACAGTGGGGTGGTGAGCAAGTTGCCTGAAAGCATTCATTTCTTGATGAGAACTTCCTCTCCATTCTGTGGGGTCTTGGTGTGATGGTCAATCACAGTGTCTTACAGAACCACCAGGTTGGGTCAATGTTAATGCTGCATTTTCTGGGGTACACGATTGCCTCATGGGTAAACACAGTGCTCAAGCAGAGCCAATCTGAGTTCTTTCCTTGGGCTTAACCCATGTGTCCTTTTTGACAATATACTCTAAGGATGTAGGCTGAGAGTTCCCAGCAGTCACCTTGCTAGTACATAGAATCTGTGTAAAACAGAAGCCAGCACATGAGAAAAATAGAGGTAAAAGGAAAAAGTTCAATGGAGGTTGTATCCGCCCTGAATTGACAATATCAATATCATTCTTTTTTGCTTATCTTTTAATTGCATTTATTTTACCATACAATTGAATATGAAAGGCACCTGACATTTAAGATTTTATTTATTTATTTTCAGAGAAAGGGAAAAGAATGAAGAAAGAGAGGGCTACATTGATGTGCAAGAGATACATTGTCCCACAACCCAAGTATGTGCCCTGACCAGGAATCGAACCAGCAACCCATTGGTTCACAGGCCAGCACTCAATCCACTGAGCAATACCAGCCAGGAAAGTACCTGGCATTTACTGGAAACCTATTTATTGAATACCAGGCCTGGTGCTGGGTTCTTGGTGCACAATACCATATTAAACCTGTACAATAACCTTGAAAAATAGGTATCATGATTTTCCATTTTACAGAAGAAAAATCACAACTCAAATAATTCAAATAACTTCTAAACGTTTATTTAGCTATTAAGAGTTGGAAATGACATTTTAAAGGTTTGATCAAGTCTAAAAGCAGATCTTCCTTTCACTTGACCATGTCTGTGCTGCAGTGCTTCTGTACCTTTAGAAAGCACTAATTTCTGTGAAAAATAAAGCCTGAACTGAGGCTGTGGCAGTGAGCACAGACGGAAAAGCCACACTCAAGAGATGTTTAAGAGAGAGAAACAATTGTTCCCAATGATTTTTTTCAAAACATTTTAAATTTTGAGGGACAGTTAGAAATCTAAGATGATTCTGAAATCAAGTTAACCTAAGTATATATAGGAAGAAAACTTGGCTGGAGAAGGAAAATCGTGTTTTATTTAAAGTGCTTGTTGACTTGCAACTAATATGGTAAAGTATTATATTAGTTGCAGGTCAACTTGATTGAAAAATAAAATAAAAATAAATAAAAGGTTTGTTGAATATTCAAGTGGAGCTGTCCAGTGAGTTAAGAGTGTCGTGCTGGTGGTCCAGAGGAAGGTCACAATAGATACACAGGCTTGAGGCTCCTATAGCTATCCCAGTGTTTACAGCCTCTGGAGTGAGTGAAATTGTTCAGACAACCAATAAAGTGAGAAATTTAAAAAATGGCAGAAAATTAACCTAGATTTGAAAACATTGTCATTTAAAAAGCAGAGCTTTCTTCATGTTTCCTCTCTCTGGAGTGCTTTTTCCCTTTTGTCTACTTTATGAATGAATATTCATCTGTAAAACAACACAGCCATGCTATCTCTTCAAGGTTTTGTTGGATCTTCCATACTTTAACCTCTAATGGAGCTGAATGCTTCAACATTTGGGCCAGGTCCCTGCAACTTTATTTGATAATATTTTTATTATAGTTCTTATAATACTTGCCCTCTGTAGCATTGGAAACAAAAGCACAGCCTTTAGATTTAGACAGACCTGGGCTGAATTTCCACTTTATGATTCAACATTTGTTGTTTTCTTCTTCTTTTTTCTTTTTCTTTTTTAAGTCTTTTTTTATTGTTGTTCAAGGGCAGTTGTCTCATTTTTCTCCCCTCCACTACCCCCTACCCCAGCCATCCCCACCTCCCACCCTCAAGCCTACCCAATTTGGCTTTGTCCATTTGTTTGGCCTTTGGCAAATCATCTAACCATTTTTCAGTCATGATTTATTCCTATGTGAAAAGGAAAGGAAGAAAAATATCTCCCTCACAAGGTTTTTTTGAGAATAAGGGAGAGATTTGTAAAGCTCTGGTACAGTGGTTGGCACATAGAAAACACTAAACTAATCATAGATATTATTTGTTTATAGATCTATTTCTACTTTCCAGACTTCTTACTCAGTTTTGCACCTCCGCTCTCTGAAAAAGTATCTGGCACCTGACAGCCACTCAGGAAATGTATGTTGAATTCACACATGAGTAGATAAGAAGTCAGAGAAGTGAAAAGGTAATCAGGAGAGAACAGGGACATGGAGAGAAGGGAGAAGAGCATTTCAGAAGATGTGGAGTGGTGAATAGTGCCAAATGCTCTAGAGAGTTCTAGTAAGACAAGGCTTGCAAATATGGTATGAGATTGGGCAGATAAGACTTTGCTTATTTTTGTAATAACAATTCTAGTGAAATGTTGGTACTCAGAGAAGATCGCAGTGATTGTTGCATGAATGAGATGGCAGAATATGAAGGCAGAAGGAACAGACAACATTTGCAAGAAGCTGACTGATAAAAGGAAACAGAAAAAGGTGGAGATAACTTGAAAGTGAAAGAAAGAAAAGGACAGTTTTTTTACAACAGGAAAAAAGTGAAAAATTTATATAACCAAAAGGAGGACATGGTTGTGTCAGGAAGAACATCTGAAACTTGGAAATGAACAAAACCATTACTGAATGTCCTATTGGGACCTTCCAGGATGTATCCGATTTTTTAGGGATGTGTATCTCTGATTGATTTTCTGTTGACCAAGCTATTTTACAGCTCTGTAGAGGTGGAAGTTTACTTGTTAAAAAACAAAAACTTGATAGTAATGCAAATTATTCTTGGCAATAGCAATACAAAGAAATTTTGTCCAGTAGAGATATAATGGCTTTGCCCTATAGAAAAGATAACCCCAAGCATACCATTTTATTACCCTTAAGGATATTAATTATCTACTACAAAGTTTATTTCAGCATTCTTGACTACTTGTACATACCTCTCCTTTTGAAATTCTCCTTCGATATAATTATTTCAATAGCAGTTCTTCACTGATTAATGAGCTGAATATACTTTTGCCATGTACTCATTTTATATTTATATGAGAATCATTTTATGAAAGTATGAAATTCATGTTTTTAACATTTTGAAAATTATAAGTTAGCAGTGGAAAGGTGCTATTGAAGGAAGAGCAGAGAAGAGAGCTAGCTGTCTGCTTAAGACCCTGGAAAAGAATTCAGTTAAGGAGTGGGTCTCGATGAAGCATTGCTTCTCTGGGAAGAAGACAGGTAGGCAAAAACCTCTCTTGTTTTTCTTGATGGACGTATATAGGTGTAACATTTGACTATGTATTGGGTTATTCTCCACTGACTATACAATGAAATGATGAGCTCATTTCATACGAGATCCCTGTCATCGTCCCCACCTTCATTGGGCCATGATAAAGGCTGTGTATGTAGTTAGTGTGAAGAGACACCAAGCACTTGTTTATTATGGCAGGCATATCCACTGCCTCTTTTCAAATGAATAAAAAAGCAAAGGGTCACATTTGCCCTTAACTCTAATATCTGTTATGTATTTCTGATTTAAAGACATTATCTGAAACATTTCTGTTGTCTGGGAACACTTAACCAATTTTCTGGGAACACAGGAAACACTCAAAATATTGATATAAAGAAACACTCAAAACGAAATAAAGTGTTGGTATAAAGTCAATTTAACATTATTTATTAAGAAACTTCAAGATGTAACTTTTGGTTTAGCAATTTCACTTCTAGGAATTTATCCTAAGAAAACAATCAAAATTTAATATCATATTTTGAAATGTTTGTTGCCACAATGTTTATTGTGATGAAAAATAAAAATAATCTTAATGTTCCTCAAGAGGGAAATGGCTCGGTAATTTGCAGGACAGTGGGCGTGTCCTCTCCATGCAATCATGTTTTCAGAGTTTATATGATAACGTAGGGCAATGTATAAAACAGACGTTAAATTAAAAATCAGGGCACAGTTGCACATGCAATATGAAGACAATTTTTTTTAAAGATTTTTTATTTATTTATTTTTAGAGAGGGAAGGGAGGGGGAGAGAGAGAGAGAGAGAAAGAGAGAGAGAAACATCAATATGCGGTTGCTGGGGGTTATGGCCTGCAACCCAGGAATGTACCTTGGCTGGGAATTGAACCTGGAACACTTTGGTTCCCAGCCTGCGCTCAATCCACTGAGCTATGCCAGCCAGGATTATGAAGACAATTTTATGAAATGTATGCATAAAAAGATTGGAAGAAAATACAAATATTCCGTGCTATGAAAATTCAGTTCCTGAATGCAAACAATATCCGTTCAGACAGAAATATCTACATATTAAAATAGGAAAAGTAGCTATCTGTAAGTAAGAGATGACATTATTTTCTTCTATTTTTGCCAGTTACACACATTTGCTAAACAAAAATGCTTCATTTATAGTTTAAAAGTTAGTCAGGTACTTACTTTTATTGTAAAAGTATTTTTTATAATTAAATGAATTTTCCTTATAATCTCAGCTCTATATCATTTCAGATGTCTGCTAAGGAACTTTTTCTGCTCTGCTGTCAGATGGTTAGAGAAATAAACTAAACTAAATATAACTAAGTAAAGTAATCTACCAATGCCCCAACCCTGGGAGTCATCTAGAGTCTTCTCTCTTCTCAGTCCACACAAGTCATCCATCACTAAGAACTGTGTATGTTGCTTCCTTGATATTCTTCAAACTGTCCACTTCTTTTCATCACCACCTCTACTATCTTCAGTTACCACCATCTTTCTCTTGGGTTATGTTACAGCCTTTTAACTCAGCTATGTACTTTCAGCCTTGCTCCCTCCCCTGAAGTCTATATAGCAAGTCTAAAGTACAAATCTGACAAGGTAAAATTCTTCAGAGGCATCTGATACCCACTGTTCAATGGATAAAGTCTCAACTCCATAGCACAGTTCATGTGCCTCATCTTTTGGTACCTACTCACTTCTCCAGCCCTTTTTCTTCTAACCTGTCCTACTCTATGCCCCAGCAAGTGAAAACACCAGAACCAGAGCCCCCAGAGCATGCCATGTTCTCACTCACCTTTTGTTCTTTGTACACTCTAGTCCCTATGTCCACAGTGCTTTTCCTTCTAAAAAAAATATTTTATTGCTTATGCTAATACAGTTGTCCCAATTTTCCCCATTTGTCTCCCTCCACCTGGTACCCCCTTCCCTCCTCTTAGTTCATGCAATCCCACCCTTAGTTCATGTCGATGGGTCATGCATATAAGTTCTTTGGCTCCTCCATTTCCTATTCTATTCTTAACATCCCCCTATCTATTCTGTACCTACCAATTATGCTTCTTAATCCCTGCCATTCTCTCCCTTCCCCCTGCCAGCTGATAACCCTCCAAATAAAGGAGTTCATCGTCACCAAGCCATTATTATATGAAATGTTAAAGGGACTTATTTAAAAAATAGAAGATCAAAACTATGAACATTAAAATGGGAACAAATTCACAGCTATCAACAACTGAATCTAAAAAAAAACAAACTAAGCAAACAACCAGAACAGGAACAGAATCATAGACAGAATGCTTTTTCTATCTCCCTTTCCCATTGTGCCAAACAATAGTTGATATTCTGTTATCCTTCAGGTCTTAGTTGAGATAGCTCTTTTTGCAGAAGCCTTTTCTTGACCTCTTGTCATTGTAATATACCCTTTTACTTGCTTCTATGGCATCCTATCATACATATTTGTTGTATATTATGGCATCAGAAAGTATGATGTGATAAGATATGGTATGAAAAATAGTGTAATGTGTTTTATTGTAACTACTTATTTTTTCTTATGTTTGTTTACTTGTTTAGATTTATTTGTTGGTTGGTTCTCCTTAACTAGACTGTAAGCTCCTTGAAGAGAAGTACACTATCTTATTTCCTTCTGTAATCTCAATGCTTAGTGTAGTGTCTGATGTGTAGTAGGTGCTCAATCCTATCATAGAATGATCAAGTGGACAAATGAGTGAAAGCATTCCAAAGCCAGATGAAAGTGCCTCTTGGGTTACCCACTAGACCCTGGGTTAGCATAGGTGCAGAACAGCTACCATTCCACTATCAACATAGAGGGATGAGCACACTATTTTACATAAAACTACTTAAGGAAAGAAATGAATGAATGTTAACTAATAAAATCATGTCTAGCTATCTTTAAAAATATCACTCATTGTTTTGAATTAAACTGAATACCTTTAAGATTTTATCTTTACCAAATTTGAAGTCTTTCATGTGGTTTTTCCCTGTGATTTCTTTAACCTTTTTCATTGTCTTCTCATTGTAGAGGCAATGCAGCACTCCTCTGCTGCAATGCTTTAATGGGCATCTACACAACCAGGGTCACTGGTACAGACTGTGGACAGAGAGGGTCTGGGCCAAGTAGCTTGGGGAAATGCTGCTCATTAGTTCCTTCCCTTGGAAAGGTACAACACAGATGGCACATCCTAAAGGCTGAAAAAATTTCTTAGTTTAACTTTTTGGGATCTTGAATTATCAAATCTGTTTGAGCTTGTAGCCCAAGTAAACCATTTTAGAAAATATTGCTATATGGATAGAGGATTGGATTCAAGATTAGGAGACTGGACTCCTGTCTGTATCACTCCCTGTAAGTCATTTTTGTTTCAGAGCCTCGGGTTCCTGATTTGTAAAGTGCAGAGTTTGGACTAGAGAGTGTTAGAGATCCCTTTCAGACCTAAAATTCTATTTTAATCATGCCAAATAATTTGTCGATCTACTTTGCATGGGAGATACTTTAAAAATATATGTCAGAGTATTTAATGTAATCACAGAGAACTGAATTTTATTACACTTACATTCTGCTTTTTAATTTTTCATCATCATCTAGACCTCTTGATGGACATTCAGATAACTAAAACCTATTTGATCCTTATTCATGAAAATAAAAAATAGTTAATTTGTTCCTCTATGCAATGGTCCTCTTAAATACCTAGTGCCATTTTCTTCTTTTCCTCTCTGATAAGTAACTGAAATAAAACTAATGGATATACAAGTACAAAGATATCATAAGGTTGGGACCTCTGAGTCTAACAAACAAAAAGCCGATTCTGCGTCTGCAGCTTGCTGTAGACACATCTGGCTTACTTTAGCTCACAATGGAGTAATATGAATTGTGCTAAAAAGCACTATTTGTGCAAATGCAAATAATATTCCATCTGCTCAGGATTTTTTTTTCTTATATAGCTTTTGTTCCAGTGTGGTAAAAGCCTACTTCTTTACCCTGAAGTGCTCCTGCTGATGAAGAGTGAAGTACATGACAATGAACTAAAATCCATTATCAAACAAATACAGTGAGCTTTTCAGCAAGTCATCACAGGGAATGTTGTCTTTTTTTTTTGGCATTGAGTTGAAAGCAGTTTGTGCTCATGCAAATAAGACAAAGTAGTGGGGTTTTAAAATCATATATATGAGACACACATATACATACACATATATATAATACACCATAGTTTGCTTTGTACATCTTCCATTTTTTATCTCTCTCTGCATGGGGGAGGGCAGCAGAGAAGCATTTTGGCAGCCTTCGTTAGATTTCCTTATGGGTTGAGTCGTGATAAGTTCTTAACAGAAAAATTTGAGCTCTGCCTTATGCTGTCTTCAATAACTTACTTGGGAATTGGGAGAAATGCCTTCCCAACTCCTAAGAAGAGGTCAAGTTGGAAGGAGACTTAACCCTGTGCTGCTGACACCAAACAAAGTAAATTTCAAGAGATCCAACTTCAGGATTCGCTGATGATGACAATCCAAGGTAAATCATCCAAGTTCAATCTTAAACATTCTTGAGTGCTCCTACATTCCTTTCAGTGCCTTCAGTCTTAATCTGGGGGCTTTATAAAAAGCATACTCTTCCTAAAATTAATAGCCCATTTCTTTATTTCCAGGGAGAATATAGATAGGAGTGACAATTATACTACTACTACTAGACATTGATAAACCAATCCAGAGAACAGTTGGATTTGAGAAAATGTATTCAGCCTTTTTATAGTGCACTTCACCCTCAGCTTTGCCTTTTGTTTCATCTCCTCGTCTCCCACTTGTAAGATCTATGATTTCTTTTTCAACAAAACACAGAAAAAAGCAAAAGAACTTGATCCTTTCTTCCTAAGATCAGAGAAGTGAGGCAGAAGATTATAAGCTTGTATAAGCCTGAAAGCACTTTTATTTTACACAAAAGTTGAACACTTATTTTGTAATATTTCTGGCTGTTTTGTTTATGCCTGATGATTTTATCCAGTATTGTTGTCTTTCTGAAATTTGAAGAATATTTTTTTATGGAAAGACCATTTTGGGAGGCTTGTCTTTTTTTAAATTTTTATAATTTATAGTTTCATACTATGAAAATCTCTTTTAGAATTAAGTTTTATAATGCTGTTCTCAATTAACATTTATTTGTGAGTTTAAAATATAATGAAACATATAGGGATGTTAAGATACAATGAAATAATAGATATAAAAGTACTTGAATTATTAGAGAAAAAGTGTTATAGTTATCTGAAATGTTAATGTTGTTAATGCATATAATTTATAATTCTGAAGGAAAAAAATGATTGCCAGGAAATAAAGTGTTTTCTTTCTTGAGTACATTGTAAACATTAACAGATGATTATTTTCTCACAGCTTACTTTCTAGGATATATACTACCGGAATCATTTCTATAGTTTGTAACTAAACTACTTTTCACGGGCCAACTGAAACCTGAAATTAAGTATTTGGAAACATAATTGTGTTATAACAACAGTTCTCCTACAGTTAAGTTACCTGCAAATATTAACATTATTCCTCAAAGAGTTCAAGTTAACAGCTAAATATGCTATCTAAAATGAATTAGTAAAAGCTACAGAACTATAGCAGTTATCTTCGTATAGTATCTATAATTATATTTACAATCTTGTGGTATATATTAGAGCTACTGAGAATTATAAAGTGATAAAAATAATATTTGCCCCAATAAGGCTGCTTTTATCAAAGGTGATTTCCTTTCATGTTAAGGCAAGATAACTTTTCACTCTTTCTGACTTCAAAGGACAAAGCATTATCCCAAATATGTTTTAAACTTTTAACATAAAATCCTTACACATTAAACCATTAATATACGGTTGGTCAGGAAAATGTCTCATTCCACTCACAATAATGTCTTAGTTTAATTAGATCCTGAGAAGTAAAGGATTTAAATTCAAATCCTGGCCAACATTAATTATAGAATTCTTAATATTGTAGTATGCCCTTTACTAGTTCCTAGGGTATGTCCCGTGCTACACATAAAAAAGGAAATTAGCTTCTGAGGATCAAGCACTGGTATTATAAAATACTGTATGTATTGATATGTGGTACATCATCATCCTACAGTCCTCTCCCAAGACTCAGAGAAACAACAGAACTTCTAAGTCCTGAAACTTGGGACTTTGTTTCAGTTCTCTTTCCCCACGTGGGTAGGGGGCCAAAGACCAGCTGTTTCTAATAGCCTTGCATCTTGAACATTTCTTCAGCCTGTTTAGCAGGGAGATGACTCCCTTTGTCACTCTTCTATGGTCCCTCCCCAATCTTTGTTAAATGCAGAGCTCATCCACATAGCACAGCTACAGCCAAGACCAGGGCAGGAGTATTCCTGAGCTGTTTCCTGGACAGCAGCAATAGGACCTAGCAGTGACAGAGAAGAAAAATGTGTGGGCACCACAGCAGGTCCTCTCCAAGCCTGTTCTGAGAGCCTTGGCAACCTCTTCTCACTTCAGTTAGAGCTGAATTGCTTTCTTATCAATCAATCCATCAATGAGTTTTTATGAAGCAATTATTTTTGTATCAGGAGATCTATGAACTGTACCCTCACCCAGCATGCTGAAGGGCAAAATGTGCTGATGAGATTCAGCACTCATGTCCCAGTTCTTCCAATTATAAGCGAACTATGTGACTTTGGAGGGTCTCTCAGTTGAATTCTTAATGTGGCTCAGTTTTCTCATCTGTAAAATAGTTATCACACCTGCCCACTCTGTCTGACACCTGTGTGTCAGACAAAGTTAAAAGAGATTTAACTCTTGTCATTGAGAACTTAAAAAAAATAGGTCAAGGAGAGCATGCTGTGCAAATTATAATATACAAAGTGTGCAGAAAGTAGCAGTATTATTGGATCTCATTCTGTGTGATTGATAAATTTCTGTAACTTCTCAAAGTCTTAAATAACTTAAAAATTATTTTAAAAATCTATTATGAGTGCACTTCAAACATCAAGAGAACACTACCAACTCCAATTTGTGTAAATGGTCAAATAATTTAAAAGTTACTGTAGATCAAACAATAGGGTAAAAGTTATTGCAGGACAAACAATAAATACATTTATTTTATTTATTTAATATTTCATTCAGTTATTTCTTATTTTATTTCAGCCAAAAATTAAGGTAATGACTCTGAGTTTCTAGGAGTCAAAAGAAACAATTCATGGTGAATTAATACATTGTTCTCAAAGGAATCAGAAAAATTCAGGTGGCTATCACTAGTGTTCAGTGCAGGAATCTTTCCTGGCATTTCTTAAGATGGTTTTCCAAATTTCATATTCTGAGGGAAAAAGCTATTTAGGTTAGGATAACAGAAAATGCATTATAATTATCCTTCATGATTTAAGGCTTAACAAACAACACAGAGATGTGACAGGTTTGAAAGAATCCTAATGCCATTGAGTCACAGCAGCAAATGCTATGTGCCTGGGTAGCAGTTTAACCATTCTGCAGTATAGGTCTGTAGTCTGCCCACCAATCCCAAAGCCAAATCAGTAACCAAAATGTATGTTGTAACACCCAGACAGAAAAATATACACACACCACTCATAAGAAAGACCTTATGTCAGTAATCAAAACCAATCTAGTCTTTAACGGACATTTCTAACTTATTTCAAAGCAGAAACTGAAGGAGAAAATTAGGAAGGGAGAGAAGGGCTATAGAATATGTCCTATCTTAGTACATTAACAAATGGAGATATAGAAGAAAAAGAAAAAATAGAAACATATAAAACAAAGCAAGAATTCAAAAAGGGGAGCAGTGTGGAGCTATTTAAGGATGTGGCAAATGGCTTATGTACTTCAGAGAAGCTTCCTGTAACAATCTACAAAAGACTTTTAGAAATGTTTGCTTAGTTAGTACATAAATGATTGAAACTCACACTAGCAAAATTAAAATATAATAGAAAAGAGGTTGATTATTGAGAGTGTAATCCTCAGAAAGCAGTACAGTTTTGCTTCATAGCACAGCTCACTTGCAAGAGTCCAGAATACCCAGATGTAACCATATTTTTACCTTATATGAAAACCAGGTGAATATTACTACAAATAAATGATATTATTGACTTGCTATTAATATGAAAAGCATTTAAGATAATACTTCATATGGTTTTGTTACACCATGCATTAAGATGGCTGAGTTTTATCTGGATAAAATTGTTTCATGAGTGCTAGAAGGTGAATAATACAATATTTCCAAGCAATAACCCTCCACTAATAGAGATGTGAGGCTGAGTCCTAACAGCAACTTGAAGAGAGGTGGTCATTTGCCTGATGGCTTTGGGTAGAGGCTAGAGGGAAGACTCAGGATTTATAGCAGAACCTTATCATCCAAAGTATAGTCCATAGCTGAGCTGAGGCAACATTCCTGGTTCTACCCCTTAAATAGCAAAAAATGGTCTCATTGATGTAACATTGCTTTTCCTCAATTTCCATGTTAACACCAGCTACTCTCGTTTTGTGCTTATAGCTATGATTACAAAGTTTGTAATCAGTACAGTAGCCAGAATAACAAGAGCCACTGAGTTCATGACAGTTTATCAACTAGAAAAGGCCATTCTTAGGATTTGTTTTATAATTGTTTTGACGTGTTATTTCATGATGATCATTTTTGGGAAATAATGAATTTGTATATAGGCTTTGTTAATTTTTTTTTAGCAGCTCACAATGTTATCTAACCAGTGAATTCCAGTTAGGGCACTCGCAAGCCAAGAAGAGATAAGACAATCCACTGACATATGGGAAGAAATAATGAATTTGTATTTATCTATGTCTTTAAAAGAAATAAAATAAACCCTGTCAGTATTTAATAGACAGTTGACAATGACACCATAAGTTGGTCAACCTGTCATAAAAGGTTTGTCACTGTGAGTGAAAGAAGTGTGTGATTTTAGCAATGCAGTGTGACAAGTGGAAAGCTCTTCACCCATCAACAAGCTTTCATCATAGTATGGCTTACTGCAGTCTCTGTGTGAGGCTCCCTACACATACAGATAGTACTTTAAAGAATAGAATCTTTACAATATCAAAAGTTAGGCTAGGAGTGAACATGAGAAGCATGCTATATTAAAGATGTTTGCTGGTGTTTTTTTCAAAAAGTACTTAAAAGAGTAGTTGAAGTTAAAGGAGAGTTGTAATATTTTTTTAAAGACAACTTTTCAAGGTTTGTTGACCTATTCTGAGATAATAAATCTTTAGCAATGGGGTGTTATCCTACAGATTTTTTTTAAATAAATAAATTTAATAATGATGCTATTAATGGAGAAAAGGGGTTCTCTGTAACAAATGAGTGGAAAAATAATTATTTTTAAATTAGTTATTTCATCTTTATCTTTTCCTAGTTCCTTTGCAAGTTTGTGAATTTTTATAATGTATACATTATAGTAATATACAATGTTACACATGGTGTATCTAATATGCATTTTATCTATATATCCCATTTATATGTCCAATAATACATCTAATACATAAGCATATTGAAGCTACATGCTCAAACACTTCTTACTAATAGAGATGTGTGAGTGACTAACTCATGCATAACGACAATAATTTCATGTCTAATGACATCTTAATGATGACAGCCACATTTTGCCACATTTCTGGTGATATTTTAAAGCAGCGATTTTCAACCAGTCCACTGCAGGAATTTTTAAAACATGCAATACCTGACTATTTAGTCAGAAGCACTGGCCTCTTTTCCCTTAGATTGTCAAATTAAAAAAAATGGCAAGTAACAGTAACATGCTAGAAGTAGTATGGGTTTCAAAGGGAGACAAGGGCGCCAGGCTCCACTTCACATTATTGTCTCTGCTTTTCCCTTCTCTTTGAGTCAGCTTTAGTCCCCAGGCTGGTTTACCCCAGGACCTCAACAGGACTGCTAGTAGTAGACAGAGAGACATAATTCCATATTCATGTTTAGGAGAAGTGTGTGTGTGTGTGTGTGTGTGTGTGTGTGTGTGTGTGTGTGTCAGACAGAGAAAGAGACAGAAAGAAACTACTCCTACTCCTGCCCATCCCTAAGAAGCAGGAAGCTACTTTCCCAGACACCCTGAATAAGACTTTTCTGAAGTTTTATTATGGCCCAACTTGGCTTAGAAAAAGGAGTCCTTATGTTAACCAACCTCTGTTAAGCATGGTAAAACCATCATAAGTAGCCACTAAAGAGTTGTCGTGGATGCCTGCTGAGGAGTCAACCATAATGATCTCTAGGTGCTATTCTACCATGTTATAGATCCTGTCCACTTTACTGCCACCTATGGTGTCAGTGCTAACCCAAGGTTACCTAGCTTATAAGTCCTTTACTTGACTGAAGTGATAATTCTTACCTTCGTCATAGTTATCATTTATTGTAATTATTATTCCATTATTGTCAAAACAGTGATAAAATAACTAAGATTTGTATTGCACAAAATAGTGCAATATAAGAGGAAAAGTACCTATAGATAAGTAGATCTGATAAATAAGTGGGAAGTCAGAAAGTGTCATAAATCCATGAGACTTATCCAGTACAAGAGGCTGGGAAAAGTAGCCTTCTATATGGAAAAAGTAAAGCTAATACTTTGTTTCTTAATCAATAGAAAAATAAATTTCAGGTGGTTTGTGTAAGATGAAAAATAAAACTATAAAAATAAAATTAATTTTAAGTAATATTTTTCCTACTCTCTAGGAGTGAAATATTTAGAAGTAATATTTATAAAAGTATTGAATTTATAACATTATAAACAAAGGATTTATTTTTAGTATGAAAACATAAAACTATATAAATTTTAAACATCATAATATTAAAAGACCAAAAATTAATGCAATAGCTCTTATAAGTCAATAAGAAAAAGATTAACACACCAATAGATACATGATAAAAGGGTGATAAAAATGATCTGCCAAAAAAGACAACTAAAACTCCAATAAACATAGAAAAAATGTTTAAACAACTATCAATAAAAAATTTCTAGTAAAAACAACATACCTTTCATTTAAAAAAATTAGTCAAAACAAATAAAATGACTTGTTGTCAGTGTTGATGAGATCTTCAGGAAACTGGTACTTACACATTTTTGGTAGAAATTAAAACTTTCAATTATTAAATTCACAAAAGTTTTATAAATGTCATGCTTCAACTTATGTGAAGGGGATTTGAGAAGGATATTCTTGCATTTTACCTGTTGGAGTATAAAGTCCTACAGGAGTGCTTCTGGAGTTTGGCATTAAATCTCAAATACCTCCAAAATGTTTATATTTGTTGACAACTGTCTCACCTAAGAAAATAACAAGAAATGCAGGCAAGAATTTATGTTAATTTAAAAATTTATATCGTATCCCTAAATTAGAAACAACTGAAGCATCCAAAATAGTAAATTGTTAGATAAATTATTGTAAGATCACTTAATTAAATGTTTTGAAGTAATTTAATTAAAATTATGCTTATAAAAATATTTAAGTTATGAGGAAACACTCATGTTAATAAAGGAAATGTATCAAATCTTAGCAAATATAATATCTTCATTTTAAAAAATATTGATATATGTGTAGAAGTAAGCTGAAAAGACAATGCACTCAAATGCCTTTGGAATATAGAAATAGATTTTCATTTTTCCATTTCTATTGTTCTATAATTCCCAAATATTCTACAATGAGCATCTCAAGTATTTTCTTGTTTAAGAATGTGTTGTAACTCTTTGTATTTTCTAAATCCTTGCCCTTTTTGGGGGGATTTTTACCCTTAAAAATATTAACAGTTTATTGAGGTAAAATTTACATATGATAAAAGGCACCCATTTTAAATATACAGTCCAATAAGTTTTCATAAATGCATAAATTAAGGTACAGACTTTTTTCTTTTTTAAAAATTTAATTTTTTTCCCATCATCATTTGTGCCCCCCCGTACACTCCTCTACCTCTACCGACCCCCTCACAAAACAAGTCCTTCTCCACTTCATTCGTGGTTGTGCCTATTGAGGTGTTATCGTCATATATGGATATCAAAACAGTATAGTCCAAAACATATATCAGATCTAAAGTAAAACTGAACATCTTTACACACCTACAACTGACTAAAGGGAAATAAAGAACAGATGTGCATAACTCATAAACACAGACAGTAGTGTGGTAACAGCCAGAAGGAAGGGGTCAGGGGGTGGGTAGAGGTGGGCAAAGGGTGGTGGGAAACGGAGACACCTGTAATACTGTCAACAATAAAGATAAAGAAAAAAAGAAGTTATGTATGTAAGTCATACCTATAACACTACAAAAAATGTATGAGATCTGAAGCACATTTTTAAAAGTCTTTCATACGTATAGCTGATTAAATGCATTAAAGAAAGCCTAATGTTTATTGAGCGCACACACACCCATAGTCAATCATTTCAAACATAATCTGATTCAATCCTCCCAACAATCTATGAGTAAGGTATTATCTCATTTTTATAAATTAAGAAATTAAATTTAAAGTAGCCAGAATAATATAGTAAGGTAATGCTGTAGCCACGTTTCAATTCTAAATCAGTTAGATTCAGAAATTCCTAGTTTTCTGCAATCCCATGCATGCTTTCTTTCAAGCAATTTGTGGAAACAAAAACTGATCAATTAAATGAAAAATTAATTTAAAGCAAAGAGTCTGGCAGGAAAAGCAAACTACTATTTTTGAGGGATAGCATATAATTGGTTTATTTGCAAAACTTTATTTTGGCTTTGGCCTGAATTATCCTGATAATTTAATTTATTTTCTATTTTCAGTTTAAATTTCTTCCGAGGCTACAACTCTTAGAACTGACAGGAAGCTGTGTTTACACAATGCCAACCACGCTGATACCTTTAAACTCTCTGAAGGAATAGATGTTTTTCTTTTCATGCAGGTGCTAGTCTGTATGCAGATGCCTGGGGAGTAATGACACTTTGATTATTTGTCTTTCCTGGGATTTCTTGGCTGAACCACCATTGCCAAGGTAAAAACAAGACATCTGAGAAACTTCAGCTAGTTAAGTATTTTATAAACAGGATTAACTTCTCATGGTTCAAGTAGTTGACTGATCTCAAACTCTGTATGCTGTTTTTTTGAGACATTTGATGAAACTCTATTGCTAGGGAATTTCACTGCAAATTTCAGAATAGATTTATTTCGAAGCCATCATAAGACCATAAAATTACACACTGAATTTTAGAATGAATAATGCTTAGTACAGAAACAGTATTTTTCATCCAGTTCTCTCAAGGAACAAACACTGTCACTAAACTTTGCCCGGAGGAGAGATGACCAACACTATTTGGAAATTGCTGTGGACAGATCTGAAAATGATATTTTCCTCTGGTATCTCACAGCAGCAGGTTTCCAAAGTCATTTGTATGCCTTTTAGTTGTGTTGCTAGGTTTTGTTTGTTTAGTATTCTGTTTGAAGATCAGTATTTTTGTTACATTGGTTTGAAAGATTTCTCCCAAAGAGGAAGAAAAATACCTGGTTTGTGTTCAGGGCAGAGATGAGGGGAAAAAAATAAAACAAACAAAAAAATGAGGTATGTATCTCCTGTCCCCATTCCACCATGGAATGAGTCTGTCCTAAGGCTGCTCCACCCTCAGGCCCACACACACCACACATTCTCATTTGTAATTCTTTTGTATTGATGATTTATACCATCAATTTTTTAAAAACTTCATTTAGTTATGTACAAAACTTATATCAAAACATTGTGAAAATCTTAAAAACAGAAACCAATGAGCATGTTTTCTAGAATTAGGTTAAAATGCTGTTGGAATAAAGTAACCATCCTCCCACATACAGAATGCAATTGTCTTAAAAATTGACCTGTTTGTATTGTAATTTTATGAAATGGCTTGAAGTGTTCTTTTTATTTTATCTATTTCCAATATGAACTGGAGTTGAAGTTGCTTTTCAAAATAGTGCTTTGATAACTCTTTTAATGCCATGGCATTGAAAAACTAGAGCCTCATCAGTGTTTATTCAGCTTCCAAAGACATGGTCACCTGATACTTTCTATGGCACTTGTGATCATAATTGAACAAAACAAAATAATTAACAAAAATTAGTCTTAAGTGCTTGGGAATTCTGGACTTGAAAATCCTCTAGCCATATAAACTTTTCACCTGTCCTTAAAACCAGGAGGTCAAGTATTCATTGACCAATAAAAACCCTCCTCATCAGCTAGAAAACTCCCTTTGAAATCCAATTAACTCTTTCGGAAGCCCTCATTTTCTATTTTATCAGAAAGTTAAATTTGCCATTCTATGCTCCAATAAAAGTTAAGTTGTTTTGATCTGATAATTGTAAGATGTACTGTATGTATCTTAATTTGTAACTTTTTAATGCTAAAGCTCAAAGCTGTTCAGATATAGCAGGAGTGCTGGAAATGAGGTACAAAATGCTGGAATTCAAATTAACCAATAAATATATTTTAATATATATCAGCAGGACTCTAGAGGATTCCATTAATGTTGAAAAATAGAAAGGATTTAGGTTAATTTGGTAAGAAGGCAGGTCAGAACGTTTACAACAGTGGTATAGAATTGTATAGAGATGCAAAATTTTTCAAGAGAGCAGAATTTTTTCAAAAACGCTGACTCTAGCTGTCACAGCCCTGCCTTGGCTAAATCCAGTGGAGAGATAGGAGGACTTTCTAATTTGCTTTCCCTCTATTTTAATAATAGCTGTGCATAAGTAATTTATGAAAGGCCAACCAGGCAGTGGGCAACAGAAAATTAAACTCATTTTATCTGAAAGCAGGTGGATTTCTATATATCATTAGCATGCATAGAATTCTCACAATGTTATTTCTCATACTGATGGAATGTAACCAAATAATATATGAGTTTTTTGCTTATGCACGAGTGAAATTTTTAGATAAAAGTGCCAGCCCCAATGGCAATTTTCTACAAAACGAAAACTAATTCTGCGAAGCTTCTTATTACTGGAAAGACTCATTTGGCTTGCATTAGAGACTGACATAAGTGACTTTAGGATTTTACTAACAGATTAGATGAGATGTGCCACGTACTGTAATATCATTAGAGAATGTAACAGCCCTGGAACACTTTGGGGCACTTATTAAGGGTGCCGGCACAAGTAAATTGTTTTCCTTTATGACACAAGCTTTTGAATTTTTTCTCTGATTAGACTGCTTTATTTTTATGAATTTTTCTGACATTTAAAATAACTTTTATTTTACACTCCCCCAAATTGCACACAAATTATGTTCTGCATGATTCAGTTCAGTGTTACTAAATGCATTATCTATGCCTTATTTCAGAAATATCACCTCGGCAGAGGGTAGCTATGTATTAAGAAAACAGCTTACACAATACTAAAATCAGAACTCTTCTAACAGAATACTATCCAAACTTAAAGCAAAGACTAATCTTCATGGCTCTGAGGAATTTTTGCTATTAGTACCTTTCAATCACTCAGTGTTTTGCATGGGTTCTACTCTCAGCTGCTAACAAAATCTTAAAATTGGATCATTAAAAATGGTTATTATAATATGAATACTCTTATTGTTCTATTTAACTTCCATCCTAAAATTCATTCAAGTATTTGAAATATTATAGTTATTTATTCTGATGAATCTTCCCTTATCAAAAATTATGTATCAAGCAAATATTTTTTGCTAAGGTAGGCAAAAATGTAGGGTGAAAATGGAAATGCTTGTCACTCTGTAACAAAAGCTAAGGGAAAAGCAGTGAGGGTATTTGGGAATCATCTTATGCTCAATATTTTTTTCCTTTCTGAGTTTTCTTTCTCTGCTGTAGATTTTTACCCCTCCCTGGGTATAGAGAGGTTGTTTGTTTGTTTGTTTGTTTGTTTGTTTTAACCTTAAAATTCCTTTTGCACTTCATCATCATCATAGAGGGAAATTAATGAGAAAATGTACACACAAAGTTACCTAGAGAAGAACACCACAGCGGTGCACTTGGGAATGAGCTACTCAGTGTTCCAGTCTACAGAGAAGTGAGGTTAGGGGCTGTGGAGCTAGGTAGAAGGGAGACTGAATCCCAGGTCTGCCATTTTATTACCCACCCGACTTTAGGCAAATACCTTCCCTTCTCTGAGTTTTTATTTCCTCACCTGTATAATGGTATCATGACAGAACTGACCTCAGAGGCCAGCTGTGACGATCACACGGACTTTGCTGTTCATGTTCCCATCTTTACTGTGGGAAGGGAGGAGCCTGGAAACAGAACATGGCCTCATGGGTTGAAAATTATGTCAGACCAATTCTGGCAGATGCTCCAGATTTCTGTAAGAATAACTCAAAATTGTGTTAGTTTAGAGATAGAATGTGAAAATAATCAAAGAGACAATTCCCCATGAAGTATCCTGAGCCAGGGACTCTTCAACCTAGAAATTATCGATCAGTCATCAGCATGCTCATAGTCACCTCTTCACGAACTGGGCTGGGCCAAGTTAGTCACAGTCATCTGTATCTTCCTAATGGTATTTTTATTAGTGCACTAACACACTGCATAGGTATGATTCACTTAAATATCTTCCATACCTCTTGAATTCTTTGAGGGACTTGGTCTTTTCAACTTTGTAACTCCAGCTGCCAGCACTTTGCTTTATATGCCGAAGTCACCAATAAGAGTTTCCATGAGCTTTCTGTAAACACTTAAAAATATTCAAGACCTGAAAAAAATTTGTAAAAGATACAAAAAGCTTTAAAAGTAAATCAATAAGTACTTACATTTCTACAAACTGTCATATTAATATCTTCTTTATTGCCTGTTAAGTTTAATACTCATAAAATGTCATTATATTAAGAAAAAGTAAGGTATATTTTCTCATTACAAAAATTTCTGAGAATGCACGATGGGTACCAAGAAGCCATAATCAATCTTAAACTAACCAAGATATATATAGCTAAGTAATTTGGCATGTAAAATTATTCCAATCTTTTCAAATTATATTTACAGAAAAAAAATATAGTTTATTTGGATGCCAGCATATTTGGTGTGGTATGATGTGAGAGAGGGCCTGTAAAAGTGGGAGGGCCTAGGCCCTGTGGTGTCTCGACAGCCTTATAACAATGGAGGAGTGGCCTTTAAACAGGCTGGGTGAAACTAATCAACAAAAGCTCCTTAAGTGGAAGTTTCCCTGATCTTCAGTAGAAAGGCAGGAAGAGAGAGATGGTTTGGAGAAGAAGAGTTATACCTCACCAGGACTAATCTTGCAAGTAAGTAAATTAAGAGACTGCAGGTATTTTCTGATGTGCTAGATAGGACCTCTTGACTCACCTGCCCCCTATCCCCCCAAAATCTTTTGCAATGTCTTTTGAGACCTATAATTCTACCAGTGAAGAATAGTTCTATTATTTAAAACTTATGAGAGCTAGTAAATGTAGATGTTCTCCGGATATATAACCCTTTAAATAATATAATTGAATTAGACCATACTGAGTTTTAAAAGTTCTTTCTTGGGGTTAGATTTGATAGGAAAAAAGGTCATGAAAGTACTAAATGACCAAGCAGGGATGCAGCTGGAGAGGAGTGGTAAGTCCAGCTGTCAGGGACTGTGGGTTCAAGCAGTCTCCTCTGGACTACATATGACAGCTTGCATTTCTGAGCAGAACCTGAGATAAACACAAATCATACTGAGCCACCTGTTGGTGAAGTTGTGAATGGTATTTGATTCAAGAACCACTGAGGGCTCATGAGTTGTGGAGCAACCTGGCCAAACAAGAATAGAGAAATTACCTGAGCCAGAGAAAGGAAGAAGGAACTCATATAACCAAGAGAAACAGCCACAGCAAGAGAAAAATAACAGATTGATCTTATAAGAATGCTAAAAACCAGACAGCCAATCTTAACATCTCCAGAGGTAGTTGTTTTATCTTTTTTATTTTTTATTTTTCTGAGTCAAAGATATTTATCATATTGCCTACATCAGGGTACAAGTTTCATTTCAATATCTCTTTTTAAACAAATAGGGGTCTTGTAATAAAGAGTGATAATAGTGGATGTAGAAATAAAATATTTGGAAATGGGAACAATATTTGGGGGACATAAAAATTAAATATAATTAACTTTTAGTAGTCATACAATATGTGTTGTTTAATGAAATAATGAATGAAAACAAAAATATTTTCAATGAAGTGAGCAATAGTATAAAACAATAGAAAAATCTTTGGAAAAATCTAAATTATATTCCTTGCCATCATTGTTAATTATTCTTTTTAATTTAAAAAAAATCATAATATTAGTTTTAGTTGTATGTCCCAGTGTTTAGACATTATATGACTTATCAAGTGATCCTCCTGATAAATCTCATACCCATCTGATGCCATACATAGTTATTAGAATGTTATTGACTATATTTTATATGCTGTACTTTATATCCTTGTGACTAATCTGTAACAACCAGTTTATACTTTTAATCCCTTCACCTTTTTTACCTGTCTTCCCAAATTCCCTCCCATCTGACAACCGTCAGAATGTTCTCTGTATCTGTGAGTTGCTTCTGTTCTGCTTGTTCATTTATTTTGTTTTTCAGATTTAATTGTTGATTGATATGTATTGATTGCCATTTTATTCATGTTTTTTTTACTTTTTTTTTCTTCTTCTTAGAGAAGATCCATTAACATTTCATGTAATACTGATTTGGTGGTGATGAACTCCTTTAGCTTTTTCTCCTGGGAATATTTTATATATCTTTTGATTCTAAATGATAACTTTGCTGGATTGAATGGTCTTGGTTGTAGGTCCTTGCTTTTCATCACTTTGAATATTTATTGCTACTTCATTCTGACCTGCAAAGTCTGCTGAGAAATCAGCTGAGAGTCTTATGCAGGTAACTAAGTGCTTTTTTCTTGCTGCTTTTAAAATTCTCTCTTTGTTTTTAACCTTTTGCATTTTAATTGGGATGTGTCTTGGTGTGGGCTTCTTTGGGTTCATCTTGTTTGGGATTCTCTGCACTGCTTGGACTTGAATGTCTATTTCCTTCAACAGGCTAGGGAAGTTTTCTGTCATTATTTTTTCAAATAGATTCTCAATTTCTTTTTCTCTTTCTCCTCCTCACAAGATGAAACACAGATTCATCTTATAAGGATGCTAAAGACAGGATAGTCAATCTTAACATCTCTAGAGCTAGTTGTTTTATATATTTAATTCTCAGGGCTTATCCATATGTCTTGATTAAATAAGCAGACTAAAAATGGTCTCTTGGAAAAACTTAGCAATGTTTAATGACCACTCTGAAGTTGAATACATGTATAATTTTTAAAGTTAGTAATATCTGGAAAAGCATCATACTAAGGCATCATATTTAAAAAAAAACATTTAGTTCAAGTTAATGAATAGACAATGAAATGCCAGGAGACCAGTAGACAAAAAGCTGAGCATTTGTGACTCTTCATGTGTCTCAGAAAATTCCAGGAGGCATGGAAATATTCAGACCTCACTGTCAGGATTGAGTGGACAAGGAATTCATGGCAAGTCTTTGAGCTCACAACCATATTTCTTATTAATACTTAAATTTGTTTTATTCTTACTCTTAAAATGGAAATCTATGTAAGCAGTTGAAAGAAGAGTAGCTATTTTTACATCACTGTATTTTTATCCTCTATTTTCTGTGGGTAAAATGATTGGTACAAGGTAGTATCAATGAGTTCCTGTATTCTTCCAACAACATTTTATTTCTTAGTCTCCTTTCTCTGGTCCCACTGTAAAATGCTAAATCATATACCTTGTCATATTTAAACAAATTCATCTTATATCAAGGGAAGCATAGAATTGTGCTACATTTTGTGTCTATCTATCTTCTAATTTGGGGGGTCTCTGATTATTGATCTTCAAAGGACCATTAGGAATGTTATAAAACATGTTAGCATTTATTTTAGAAGGACACAGCAATGATCTTATTTTAAACAACTTCCTCTTTTCAAAATCAGGGAATAAAAAATAAACAGGATATTCTTCTCCAAGTATGCCAAAAGGTTTCTCACATCGATTCATTGCTTATAGATAAGAACAACTGAAGCTGATTTTTGTTGTTTATAGAGTGAGTGTAAAATGTTCCACCAAAATAGCTAATGACATTTTTGTGCCCATAAATGTGCATGTAAATCCAATTATGTATTTGTTGTCATTTAAAAATCACCACCATTATTGAAACAGAAGTGCCAGTACTAATTCTTGCTGTCACATTTTCCAAAAATGAAAATAAGGCTTTTAAGTAAAATGCTAAGGTTTTCAATGTGAATTACTCATTCTTTGAATGGCCTTATCAGAACACCCCTAGCAAAATAGCTAAACAAAAGCCTACTAGGGTTCTGGTTTCTAATCTAGTTAAGAAATACATTATAGGATTTTTTCTTAACTTCACAGTTAATGGAAAAGTTTTCCTTTCCTGAAATGCAGCAAAAAGTTCAAGAAAGATTCTCTAACTGCCATAGCCTCCATCTAATTGAAGCACCATGAGGAGACCTTGAAAACAGTGGCATTAGTCACACAGCTAAACAAACTACCTTTTATGGCACCAGCCGACCAATCAAAACCAATCCCCAGATGATCTTTGTGGGAATAGCAATCCATTAATAATAACTGAAGCAGTGATCTTTCGTGCACCTTTCTTTCATGCAAGACCACTCCATTGGTCATCTCTTAGGGGAACTATTAGCTACTTCAGTGTCCTTTATGGAGGGTACTCTGCTATTCTGACATTTATTTCCACTGTAACATTTTTTCTCTCTCACACACAGAAGTGCCTTTTAGAAATCAAAATAATTCTCACTATGGCTCTTGCAGGTAGATAGATGATAAAGAAAAGAAGAAATGGATGATAGAATAAATTAGTTGAAAAGAAAGATATCTTTCCCCTCCTACCTAGCTCTGAATTTCAAAATTATCAAAGAGAAGTAATGCACTAAATTTTAATATCCAATAGCAGTTCATCTTCCTAGCCTTTGCCATTAAGGAGAATAAATCTATGTGTATCTAAATGACTCAAATTAATTATGAAGTTTTGCAGGATTTTCTTATCCCTGATCTTAACACATATAAGCCGGGAAAGTGAGAGAATGAGAGGGTAATCAAAAGCAGCACTCCCAGCTGCCGACCAGGCCATGTGCTCTACACAGCGTCTGTGTATTGTTTTCCCATGTTCAGTGCATTGCACAGCACAGGGATGCAGCAAAGCTTTTATAAATAAATTACCTGTTATAAGGAGACAAATCAGGGATGAAATCAGCACTATTGCTAAATATTCTATATCCTTTGCAGTAGTTGCCTTTGTCATCTTTGATATTGGCATGAATATTATCGCTACTTTTAATGCTTATGATGTTTTACACTTACCAACTTCTTTCTCTGAAGGAGTTTGTTACATTTTCAAGAGTGTGTTTAGATCAATTTCCACAAACTCTCAGGCCATAATTTAGTAGACATTCCCTACTAGCTAAACTGTGTAGAATAACTCACAGTGTGAAATCTCTACCCCCACCATTACCCCAAATCTGCTGGCAAACTGATTGATAAAAAAAAACAGAACAACTTCTTCCAAAAGAAAAAACTCCTCAAGCCTCCAAAATATTTGAACAGTTCCGAACCTTCTTCATCAACTTTGTACATCTAACACAGAATAAATAACCCAAGGATATTAGGGAAGTATCAGTGATTCATATTTCAGGTATTTTATCAAGAACTCCCTCTTCTGATAATATTATTTTATTGAGGCTTCTCTCACTTGGTCAGAACTATCCAAAGAAGGAGAAATGACCTAAAAGAATACAGAGTACAGAAACATTCAGTTCTTGTTTTATGACTGCTATAACAGGCTTTTAGAACTCACAGCTTTTTAAAAAACATTCCATTGTGGAAATCCTTAAACAAATACAAAAGCAGAGAGACTAATATAATGAACTCTTATGTAAGTACCACCTAGTTTCAACCATTATCAACTCAAGGCCAACACTGATTTATTTACAACTTTACCCACTCCACTCTGCCCTGAAGTTTTGGAAGCATATTCCAGACATCATACAATTTTACCCACAATAATCAGTACATATCTCCAAAAGATAAAGACTTCTTTGTAATTCCCTTTTTCATACCAATGTCTTCATTGTACAAGATGTATTATCTGGAAGAGACTCATTTTTAAAAATTATATAACCATGACATTGTTATCACACTTCAAATTTAAGCATTGTCTTTAATATCATTAAGTATCTACTCAGTCATATTTTTCTGATAGCCTCTTAAAAGAAATACCAAGCTTAATCTCAAAACTCTGATCTCTGAAGGATTCAGGACATAAAATTTATCCATTTAAAAAAATGGAAGGAGACTAGGTGGAAAAATATACCATCACACCCCAAAGGTTAAATAGAGGTTTTTCACACTAGGGGCCAGTAAAGGAGGGAGCAGGTAGAAACAGAAAACAATAGTGTTGGATGTTTGAAATGGATAAGAGAAAGGGTCTTGCTCCAAACTCTTTGAGCCAAACCCTGGAAACTCTTGGTGACTGCGTAAGTGCCAGGCAAACCCTGCAGGATTCAGATGCAAACGAATTAAATGGAAATTGAATTTCTGCCTCTTAGTGGAATAAGAGCTAGAGACAGATGTTAACTGAACCTATAGACAAGTAAATAAAATGCTTGTTGACTCATCTTGGTGTATAGCCTATAAATCTACTCTCAGTGTGCTCTATTTTCTCTCTAGGTCAAGAACTGGTAGTATAAGTCTGACTTGCTCTACATGGCTGGCCAGCCTCTTGGAGCACACAAGCATAATATTCAAGTACATAGCTCTGCTGGAAAAGTTGTGTCTTACCTGAGCCCCCCAAATAAAGGTACTATCACCTTGAAAATGGTTCTTTGGAGCCCTATTTAAAAAGTAAGTTTCTAAACTCTAATTCCTGGGTGTATTTGGTTTCCTGGTTTTAAATCTCATGGCAAATATAGACAATGAAAACAAAAATAATAAAATAATAATAATAGCTACTTTGATAGGTTTAAGACACTGCTAAGCACTTTATGTGGGTTACCTCATTTAATTTTTATAAAATCCCTTTGAGGTAGCTGCTATTATCCCCAATTTGTAGATGAGAACACCAAAAGTTATACAGCTAATGAGGACAAGAGTCAAAAGATTAACTCAGTCAGGTCTGTCACTCATGGAGCCTACAGACTGAGCACCACACTAGCCTGCCTTCCTCTCTTGGTAATTAAAATTTTTTTTTAAATCTTCTTAAGAATATGGCCTCCAGAAGTGACACTTTGTTGAATTCTTTTTTTTTAAGATTTTATTTCTTTACTTTTGCAGAGAGGGGCAGGGAGGGAGAAAGAAAGGGAGAGAAACATCAATGTGTGATTGTCTCTCACAAGCCCCCTGCTGGGGACCTGTTCTGCAGCCCAGGCAAGTGCCATGACTGGGGATCAAACCAGTGACCCTTTGGTTCACAGGCCAGCTCTCACTCTACTGAGCCACACCAGCCAGGGTGACATTTTGTTGAACTCTAACTATTGATATTTTTATCTTGAATCCTCTATTTAAAGCTGAAAGTATAGAATAAGAACAAAATTTAAAAACTAAATTCTTTGGAATCATAACCCATACTAATGCTTTACTATTTTTTTTTAACTACAATAAGCTTTATATCTATTATCAACCTGCTTTTTCAAGCTACAAGTATAGAATTTGACCTGGTATTCATGACCAGGGTTTCTGTAATTCCAAGTCAGAGTTATGAAAGAAAATTATGAGACAATGGTTGATAATATTGAAAAATCCATATTTACAGGAGATTTTTTTTCAAGTGACTTACTATGATGTCTATTCATGAGAAAGAAAGCCTTTGAAAAGACAAGTATATAAAAAAAAGTTATCCTACAGTGAAGAGAACAAAGCCCATTAATGACAATGATGTGAACATTCAAGGAATTATTAAAAGAAGCTTTCACTTTGAAGGAAAATTAATTTACCCAGAATTTAGTGCAATTGTTGAAATAAGAAAATCAGGGAGGCAAGGCAGCAGCAGACCTTGTGGCCAAAGTCTTCCCTGAAGCTACTGCAGCTGTGAAGGCGACAGCTTCTACTTTTCTATTTCACATTTTGTCAAAGATTGCTGGAGGCGTATGCTTTATGTGGCTTTTAACATTCTTATATTTTTAACAGCACAGTTTTTCTCTTGTCATAACTTAAATAATTAATAAGCACATAGACTTGTATCTCTACAGATTTTAAAACTACTTCCTGCATTTCAGGGGAACACAGCTTTATTTAATAAAATCCCAGTTTTTATTTTTTAAAATATTGAAGTACATAGAGCCTTGTGGAACAGAAATAGATGTGTATTAGGTACACCTGCTCTGGGGCAGGGAGATGGCTTCTCTGTCTTGTCACCTTCACAGTTAGGAGCCATTTTCATCCCGAAAAGTAGCTTCGTGGTTCCATACAGGTGCTTCTCTCCCCAGAGTGACCAACAAAAAAACAAAAATAATACTGACACCAGGAAGGACAAAAAGAAATATCATGCAAGTTTTTTACTTCAAATTTCATATTGTCTCCCTCACTTAGGGAAAGATTCCCATCTTCTCTGTCAGTTAATTGTTAAATTGATATCTTGGATGCCACTGCTCTAGGAAAAATAGGACACAGTCAAAAATCTAGCAAAGAAAAAATACTAGCTATTTTTTGTTTTGTTTTAAGTTTAGAGTGCTCAGACCCTATCCATTTAAATGTCAATTTAAACAAAAATTTAAAGGATAATTTTCATATAAGAGTCTACTCTAGTAAATGACTTGAGTTGTATGCCTAATGTTTGCTTTAGACCATAAACACTTCATAAGTTCAGAAAAAGATGGCACTATGGAATATAGTGGTCAGGGAAAGTTTTAACTGGGTATGTGTGGAAAGAATTTTCATTAGAGGGTGAATTAATTTCAGATGAAAACAGAGAGGCAACCAGACTGAAAAAGCACTCCAAGCAGAGAGCATAGATGATGCTCTCAAGACCCAGCAGTGACCATGTGGGTTCCAAGAAAACCCACCTGGAACGAATCCATCCGGGTGACCACAAATCCCACTAGATTCCTCCATCTATAGCATACTGAACACTGACTTCTTTCATAAATGTCACTGTGTCATAGATGGAAAACAGCTCTTAATTACAGGGTGACTAGCAACAGTTTTAAGAATTTACCTCTAGTTCTTTATACTAGTGGTCCCCGACATTTCTGGCACCAGAGACCAGTTTCATTTCATGGAAGATGTGGGAGGCAGGGGAAAGGGGGGTGCCCAGAGCTGAAGCTCAGGTGAGCTCCGCTGGCTCTCCCACCCACTGCTGCCCTTCTGCTTTGTGGAGGGGGCAGGGGGAGACAGGACACTGGTACAGGTCCCAGGCTCAGGGCTGGAGACCCCTGCTTTACACCACAGAAGGGCTACATGCTCCCATCAAATCTGTGTGCTCCCTACTTACAGCTGAAAATCTGGCCTCTAGAAAGCTTATCCTTCATGCTTCTAAACCTTTGCATTTCAGGCAATCCTTATTTCTTCAAGAATTAGCTCAACCATAACTTAACACCTGAAATTTTCCTGACACTTCCAATTCCTGAAACACTGCCTGCTATTCACTGGAAGTGGTACATGCAACCTAATCAGCATTATAATACACAGAGGTAATCATCTATTTACCTGTATTTCTCTTTTACTAGTCCAGTAGTTCTTCAAGGACATAAAGAATACATTGTGCATTTTTTGATTCTTAGCGTCAGGTCTAGTGTCTGACATACGTTAAATATCCAATTAAAGTTTCTTTTTCTTTCTTTCTTTCTTTCTTTTTTTTTTGATGCAGGGGAGAAGGAATGAACTTTCATTGTGAGGACCTCAGCGACCTCAATTAAGCAGCTCGGAAGCTATGAAGGAGAAATAAGAACAGAGAAAGGAAGTATGGAAGTTGTTCCCCTGGCCAAACAGTACTAGGTTAAATTGTGACTAAGGCATTTTGTCTTTGAAGTCTTCGTACTTAGGGTTTCAACCTAGGGCATTTGGTACCATCATGAAATCCTCGGATGCTGTGAGCTTCTCACTTAGACTTGCCCTCCCCAGGATGAACCTCAGGTCCCATGCCTTTCCCTATTCCCTCTCCCCCAAATCCACCATCTAGTATCTCTCCTAGACTCATTTTCTGCTAACAAATATAAAACTGCAGTGTGTGAAAATAAGTCACTGTCTTTCCTGTGTTCTGTGGACCCAAGTCCCCTAAGATTCTCCATTAAAAGGGATTTTCCTGTTAAATTTGGAAAATATTTATACGAAGCCCCCCTTTTATAGACTCAAATGTGTGTTAAGGTATTAAAGGCCCAGAGAAGTCTTACATGAAAGAAACTTTATGTGTTTAATCTAGTATTTCTCCAAATTATTTGACCATGAAATGTTTTTTTTCAATACTGCCTCTTAAAGTCCCATGGGACCCCCGTTCCACAGAACACACCCCAGGAAGCACCAGGCAAGGATTAGCAGTTCCAAATGACTTTTTGGATCACAACAGGAATTTTCTAAAGACAATGTTCTAGCCCAAAGTCCTGATTTTTGGTAGGAATTTCAGATTCCTACCTATGATGAAGCTTTTGGGTAAATAGTCTCAGTGGAGCACTTCATATGATGCTGCAATAGAGGAACTTTTTTAGCCTTTTTATAGCCTTATTCAATGCCAAGCAATTTACTGTATGTTTTTACATACCTTTTTCCAGTTAATAAGATTTAAAAAAAAAACAACTATCCCATGAGGGTAGTTATGTGTTTACCCATTTTAAAAATGAGAAAACTGAGCTCAGAGGTTAATTAGCTTGCCCAAGATCACACAGGTAGTAAAAGGTGGAGAGGAGTCAAATCCAGCTCTTCTAGTGTTAAATCTGATAGTCTAGCAATGCCTTCATGCTTCTTGAATTGCTAGGTCAGTATTTGTCAAAGCGTAGTCCTAAGATGCTTGTCCACAATGCAAATTTTGGGGACCTGTCACAGATGTATAAGTCAGAAGTTTGGAGATGGACCAGGAACAGGTGTTTTTAAGAAGCTCCTCAGTTAATTATTGTACACACTAAAATTTAAAAACCACAGTTCCGGGTTTGCATTGGACTACATCATCCAACTAATTCATCAACCAGCATATGATGTTGGGCTCAACTCACATTGCTCAGCTCTCAAAGGCCGCACAGGCAAGTCTCCATCCTGCATTGTCTCTGAATGCTGCCAGACGGCTTCCCGAGTAAGGCAGCTTGTACCCTGAAGTGAAATAGGCAACCTATGAATCTTCTTACGTTGAATGCATTGTTTTTGTTAATGTTACAGGTGAAACATGATGGCTGAAGTTAGGACTGCCATTTGTGGACATGAGGTAAACTCAAAAGGGCAAAGCAGCAAGAACAAAGGCATCGGGGTCCCTGGTGACCATGAAGTCTCCACATCAGCCCTGAACTCATTACCTCTGAGTTAATTTTACTTGAAAGAGAAAAAACCATTTAACCTTGCATAAGGCTCTGTAACTTGGGGCTTGCCATCAGTCATGTGCAGCCAAACCTGTGCTGACTGACACAGCCTCTATTCATCCAGAGACTCCATACAGTGTGACTCTGATTCTGAATTTGTTGTAATATATATATTAAATTTTAATTTAATATATTTAATATATAAATATATTAAATATTTATATATTATATATAAATATATATATTTGTTTCATTCACATATAAATGAAATAAAAGAGGTCCTATTTGTAATGTTTATGTTCAAAAAATGACAAATCCTAGTTGTCTTAACAGGATATTCAACTCTCAGCTACAAAGCTGCGTGGTGCCGTAAGTCTTGGATGGAACTGCCTTGCTGGCCCCAAGGTCGTACAGGGGACTGCAAAAGGGGCAGCATGCACATTTATGTGTGATTTAGACAACCTTTTTTTCCATGAAGTGTGATACCTAGGTTGACTCAATTTTAAGTTAAAACTAGATCCCTGCTATTCCTAAAGGTCCTGTTTCTTTTTCTCTCACATTTTAAACATTATTTGACAGCTTGTGGTAGGGTGGGGTTTGGGGGAAGCTGGAGAGACCATGCAAAATAGAAAAAGAACTCATGGACACGGACAACAGTGTGGTGATTGCAGAGGGTGAGAAGTGTGGACAGAGGTAGAATAGAGGATGGGGGATAACTGGCAATAAGAAAATATAATAAAAAATGAACTATTAAAATACATTATGTTCTTAACAGCAATGGTGATACCTGATGAACACTGAAAACTTGGAAAATAGGAAATGCCAAATCTAGAGGAAGTTCTAGGGAACTCAAATGAAAGGGAAGGGTGAGACCTCCAAAATCCATCCTGCACCTTTATTGTCATAAACTGGATAGTGGTTTGAAGAGGGGCAGTTTACATGCCTGCTTTTTCAGAGCTAGTCTCGCAGTAGCACCTTCTTCTGTTGTTGTTTTTCCTAAACTTTTCCAGCTCTTTCTTCTTATGTAAATATATAAGTCCTACACCCCATTTCATGCTTTATTATTCCCAAATAGCAAATGCATTAGGTCCTTTGATTCTTCTGTGGAGAATGCATTTTGAAGCAAAGCTTAATACCCTAAAATGGTTAGTTCATGGGGTTTTAATTTTAGGAATAGCAGAAAAGCATTAATTCATAGTCTTCAAGGGGCACAAAAACTCAACAGATCTCATCATGACAAATACTCCCTCCCAGTCCTTTGCTCAGAAGTGCGGGGGAGACTAAATGTAAATCAAAGCACTCATAAAACGTGTATGCTACATGCTGGCTTCCTGCAGAGTCCGTCTGGACCACAGTCTTGAAGATGGGAAATAAGTCCTTAAAGCCTTATGGTGGTTAACCAAAAAACAATCAATCAATCAAACAAACAAAAAGCCCTGATACTATCTCTGGGCTTGAAAATGGTTTTATTAGAGATCCATTTTACTACTATGGCCAAGGGTAAGGCCTGAAGACCCCAATCTTGTTTGTATTTTCTGCCCTGGTCTGACTACCCTAATTAGTTAGCCTTTTTTTGTGAAAATGCTATTGTAAGATTCATATCACAGGAATATTAACTTAAAAATAGATAAATTAAAAAGTATAATGCTGATGGTAATTTTCAAACTGCTATTAACCAATGGGTCATTTTTTCCTGTATCTCCATAAGTAAAAACTTTTAAACAAATAATCCTACCATGAGAATGAGTTGTTTCATAGTAAAAGAATAGTTAGAAAATAATTACTGTAAAAAAAAAAAAACAACAGAAGGAATGTTACTGCTTCTCCAAAATTTCTCAACGTAAAATTAAATTTCACTTACAAAATCCTATTAAACAAATTTAAGGGAAAAAACAAGCAAAACATTTTTAATAAAGTCAAATATTACGTCTTTCAATTTCTGTAAAAACTTCTATAATAGTGTATTGTATTACTCAATATAGTGCCCCACCAGGCTATCAACTATAGAAATGGGGTTTTGTACATTCTGCCTGGCCAAAGTCAGCTGGTCTCAGCCTGTGTCAGAACTCACCCTCAGGTCGGTCTAGGTGGGAGCAATTTAAAAATCTTAGTGTATTGTCTGGTATTTTGTGCTCTGACCTTGGGCCCCATTTCTAGTAACTAACCTTCCATCTTGACCAGGCTCCTACTATGGACTATTGAACTGAGTCCTGACTTTACACTGTGTGCTGTGTACTTAGATGGTGTACTTACCTTGACACCTGCTTGGTTCTCCCCAGTTATCCAAGGTTCTGAATGCTGGTTTGGAGATGGGGGCCCAGCCTCCTGCTTCCACATTTGCTTCAGGTTTTTTACTGAATTTCCACATAATTCCTAGTCTGGGATTCTCTTTGGATCTTTGAAAGCTCTCTCGATGTATGACCTAATGTTGCTATCTAGCCAGACTGCCACGTATCGATATCTCCATTCTCTCTGGATATTGTGACCCACCCAGCTAGACTTCCTCCAAGTGCCTGCATGCTAAAAAAAGCATGTAAGTTTTTCAGGTTTTATGCCCTGCCTTGCCAAATGCTAAGCTCCCCACCAACCTCCAGTCCTAACATGGATTCCTTAAGATTATATTTTTCCCATGTTTGTCAGCTTGTTAATTTTAGGTGTTTAGTTCTACAGAGGAAAAAGAAAGCTATTATCTTACATACCTTCAGGATTCAAGTATCTGGTACAAAAACAACCAAACAAAATAAGCAGATACTCAACATTTATCTTAAAATCTCAGAATCCCAGAAATAAGAAGAGATCTTATATGTGATTTTATCTAGCTTCCGACTTGCTTCAAGCATCCTTGATAGATGATCCACAAACCTTTCCAGAAAACCTGTCCCATGGTCAGGTATTTCTTCTTTATATTGAACTGAAACCTCTTGTGCTACACAGTTAATGAAAGAAGGAAAAAGAGCATGTGAAACTCCATAATCAATCAACCATTCATTCATTCAATGAATATTAGTTGAGTGCCTACTACAGAGCAGGTACTGCATTATAGTTGTTGAGCAGGAAAGACAGGGAACTGAGCTAGAGGCCAGAAGATTCTGCTCAATGAAGCAAAAAGCTAAAATTTGAGAATGAGGTGGGCTACTTGGGGCAAGAAAAGAAACTGGAAGAAGAGATCTTTTAAACCAAAATAGAGCAAGGAACTGTGCCTCTTGTTTCCTAGGGGTCCCAGTAATGGCAGATATTTCTACATCAGAAGCCAGACACCTCACAGGAAATTGGGCAGAGCTACTGGGTTTTCTGTTGTTGTTATTGTTGCTGTTTATCTCTCAATGCCAATTTCCATTGCAAATTAGTTTTTTTGTTTGTTTGTTTCACAGGTAAAATCAGTAGTTTTTTTAAAGGTAGATAAAAATTGGCAGTTTTTGAAGTAAAAATTATCCAACCTTCATTTTTTTCAGCTCCTGAGAAAAGGAATCAAATGTCAGAATAATAACAATTAGATCCAGACTTTAGCCCCAGATTCTGCCTGATTTTGAAAAAGCCATTTAGACTCTGAGTCTGAATTTCTCCATCTGTAAAAACTTAGAATTAAAACATGTCTTACCACATCACAGAGTTGTTGTGAAGCTACAGAAACAAAAGCTACCACTCATGAAACTTCGACTCTGGGCTAGACTGTGAGCTCTGCAGTTTTACATGAATCTTCACACCAGTCCAGTAGGATAAAAACCATTTTCTCCATTTTCCAAGAGGATCGACTGAGGCTTCCAAAGGTTCAACAGTTTTCCACTGGAACTTTAATCCACAGCTATCTGACTCCTAAATCCTTTCTCTCAACTAGGTGCTACACTTGGGTGTGTGTGGGGAGGGCTCTGCCCACAGCCCCCCTCCTCCCCCCTGGCCCCCACCACCACAGATGAGAAGTCTACCAAGACATGATCTGCTTGGGGAGGAAAGGTGGCCGATCTCTCAGAGGAGAAGGACCAAGAGACTTTTCCTCAATGGGCTTTTATTGGGTTTGTTTGCACAAGAATACGAGTAAAGCTCATTAATCATTGTCAGGCAGTAAGGATCAAACAATAGATAACAAAGAACTCTGAGGGCCTATTTTGAGTCAGGATCAGATAGCTAAAGACCTATAAAACTTTGAGGAACAAACTTGCTTCTTGCTTGGACCCTTATCATTTCATTGAGAGCATTCTAAACAAAGCAGGTTTCACAGGATTTTACATGTTCTTTCTTAGGCCTGATTGCCGGGGAACCCACCCTTTCCAGCATAGGCCTGCACCGTCCTCTGTCATTGTTTCAGGCTTAAGTCAGGCAGGGGAAGTAAGGCAGCCAAGAGATTAGGAGACTTCTTGCAGACAGAATGAGGACTCAGGCTTCTTCAAAGCCGAGGGGCGAGGGGCCATCACCCCCTTTTGCTGTAGCCCCCCAAGTCCTTCCTTGGGGGCCTCCCATGTGATGGTGCCTGTCTTAGGTCATTCCCCTCTTTGGGGAATCTTACCCATCATTGGTTAACTGACCAAGCATTGGGGGCCAGTTATGGATGAAGTAAAAGGAGCAGAAGCAGCGCTCCTACCAGGGAGGTAAGCTTTGTCTCCTCAGTGGTTTATGGTCCTAGTGTCGCTTACCCAGCCTTACTTATTGGGGGGTCACAGCTTCTGAAACCAGGCAGGGCAGTTCCCAACACTTAGGGAATAGTTAGGAACTGTAGCTCTTACATAAACACATGAAAGGAAATGTGAATAAGAATTCCTATCTTCCCTACAATATGCCTTGTTTATATGAAATAGATAATGGGTTTCCTATTACTATTACTTTCACCATAAAAGAAAAAAAAGCAAGACTATTTAAAAATTCAAACAATATAGAAGCATGATATGTAAAAACTTCACACGCACACACACACATATATACTTCCCAATGTCAGACTTGCTCCACTTCCCATTATTAACAGTTTGGAGTGTATCCTACCAGAGTTTTTCTATGCACTACACATGTAGGATGAGACCTGTCCAGAAAGTATCCAGCCATGTGATGTGAAAAAGAGAGACACTGAAGAAGATGCAAGATACAAGAAACATTGTACATGGGATAATGATGCCTCAGTCCCCTTCAAAGTAGGCACCTTGGGACCTCACACAGTTCTCCCAGTCACCATCAGCTGCCCTGTCATATTTTCCTGAATCTCATCAACAGTCTGGAATCTCTTGTTTGTCAAAGGTGATTTTAGTTTTGGGAAAAGCCAGAAGATACAGGGCATCAACTCTGGGCTGTAGGGTGTCTGAGTCACCTGGGTGATTTGATGTTTCACCAAAAAACTCTGCAATAAAACTTGATGCATGAGCAGGAACATAGTCCTGATGAAGCTGCAAGTCACCAGTTGCCCATAGCTGTGGCCTTCTGAATGATCTGGGTAGTTTCCATGGAGAAATGTTCAAGCTTCATACAAAATTTGTTGCAGATTTGTTCATCTACTTGCTCAGTCATTTTGAATGTGATGGCCACACATTACACATGCTCATTCAATGGTGTCTACCATCTCCACTGACTAGTACAGTGAAATCATCATTGTTCATGCATGTGCATTCCAGTCCATTGTCCTTGGCTGCCAGGTTACATCAATGTTGGCACGCCCTTCTCATTATATTAACAATGGTTTCATTTTTTTCAGGTAGACCTCGTACATATATAGAGAGATATTACATAAATAGGATTATGCTACATATTGTGAGATTAGCCTTTCTGTCTATAGATATATCTCACTAATGGCAGCACAATATTCCACATGTGGAAGTACCATATTTATTATTATCTTAATGTCAATGAACTCTTAATATGTTTCCAATTTTCTGTTATTACAAAAAAAATTATTATAAACATTTTATACATATATCTTTCAATATATGTGCAAATATTTTTAGGATTGTTTTTAGACATGGATTGCTAGGTTAGGTAGTTTGCATATTTTAAATTTGGATAGGGATTATATCAATTAACATTCCACCATACATTCCAGTATATGAGTGTACCCTTTACATCCTCACCAACATCAGACATGAGCAAACTTTTCTATTTCTGCTAGTTTAATGGATTAAATGGTAACTTGTTCTAATTTGCATTTCCCTGAATGCCAGTGAGATTGCTCAGGTGTTTACTACCTAGTTATGTTTCATCTTCCAAGAATAAATCACCTCACCATATCCTTTGTTCAATTTTCCATTGAAATATTTGTTTGGATTTATTCAATACAAATGCCTGATTGTAAAAGTTCTAAAAAAAACTTTACATGTTGTAGAGATTTCTTTTAATATCATATGTATTGCAAATATTTTCTTCCAGTCTATTAATTGTCTTTTAACATCCTTAAAATGGATCTTTGTTTAATTACAGAAAAGATTTTCATTTTTATGTAGTTAAGCTTGTCACTTTTTTCATTTATGGTTTGGTAGTTTTGTGTTTTGCTCAGAAACTTCTTCTCTGGTTAAAAATCATGAAAAAATTCTTCTATATTTTCTTCTAGGATTTTTATGGTGTTGTTACTTTGTTATCATTGTTTTGTGTTTGTTACATTTAATTATTGCTCCCTCTGATTTTTGGGAACAGTAGGGATGTAATAAAAATTTATTTCCAAATGGGCAACTAAGTGTCTCAACACACGGATTGAATAGTTCATCTACTCCACTGATTTGAAATGTGCTTTATCATATCTATATCCCCATGCATACATTGATCTTATTCTAGATATTATATTCTGTCCCATTGATTACTTAGTCTATTCCTGAATCAATACCCCTCTGCATATGATAATGTCTTGAGTAGCACATCTTCTTCATTTGCTGCTGGTAAGGCAAGTTTCCAAACACTGTTCTGTTTCTAATCTTCTTGACTGTAAGTAATGATGCCAAAGGGTCCATATACCTCTTACACACCCATTTACTCTGGAACTTTGCTAAATTCATGAGGAAAAATAGTGCTACTTCTGATGAAAACATCATCCATGCATAATCATGCTCCCCCCAAAAAAATTCTGTTTAAGGCTACCTGAAGTAGCCAGTTCCACCACTGTATCTCCATACCAAGCCTGTCCCTGACGGAGAGTGCCTGAGAATGCTAGCGTTAGCATCTTCTCCTTTTCTCTTTAATAAAATGTGGTCAAGAAATAAATGTCTCTCAAATCTTATTTCTTTGGAAAGGCAAAAAGTTGATTTTAAGATATTCTGATTTCCATAAGTGACAATATAATAGTCACCATATACCTTGGAACATTAATTTTAATATGCTTTTTAAAGTAATATTATACAATAGATACATTAAATAATTAGTGCCAGAGTGGTCCAGTGATATATATTATGAGCTTTAGAATCAGACCCTTGGATTCAAATCCTAGACCATGATAAGTTACTTCCCTCCTTTAGAGACATGATTTCCTACCCATAAAATAAAGATGAAAAAGCCTACCTTGTCCTCTGTTTGTAAGCATTAGAAATAATATATATAAAACATTTAAAGGTTGCAGCACTTAGCAGTTACCCAATAAATTGTGATTGTTATCATTGTTACTCTGTTGTATCTCTCACATGCATATAGCAGTTACTGCTTTTCAAAGTGCTTCTGTGGATCTTTTCTCTTCATGTTCTTTTTATGGGTGAAATATGGGCACAGGGACTGGAGAGGGTGGGTTGCTGGCAATCGTTCGCTGCTGTTGCAGGAAACGAGGGGGAGCTTGAAAATGCTCCACACACTGTGGGGTCTCAGGACTCAGACTCCCCCTGCACCCCCAGGCAAGACATGAAAGGCAGAGACCCTCTGAGAGTACTTGAATATTAAAAATTTGTGAGGTTTTTATAAGATGATCCATTTAAAACAGATCATATTTAATCCCATTTAGGATCTGGTTTAGATGAGCTTTTCTTTTCTATATAACTGTTGTGAATAAAAAATACTGTCAAAATTTTAACTTCCTTATATTTGCACAAAAGTCAGCAGGAAAATAAAGTTGTATTTACATTTTGCAACATTTATTTGATCCTCTTTTTAGTCCAACAAATTACGTATTAAAAATCCTCAGTGTGTCTAACTCAATTATCTGTTAAATTAGCCAATTGATTGTGCTATAACCTTTATTGTAGGTGCTGGTTAGAGGTAAGCTTAAATGGCCTGGTGGTGTTGTCAGTTCAGGCAATGAGCAATTGTGTTTTTCAACATTGTAAAAAAATTCACTTTCTATCTATTTACTAAGAATGACCTGCTTAAGTATTTTCTTCCCTGATCAGTCTGGGACCAAGACAGAGAATCTAAGTACTGGGAGTAGAGAGGTACACAGGAAAAAAATGTTATAGACATTACTTACTGTTTATTTCAGAGTAGAGTGTTAGTTTCTGGGACTCAATGCCCAATATGGATCCTTTGAGGCATAAAATTATATGAAGAGTGGCATCTGATATAAAAGGCAGAGTAAATAATACATATTTTAGAAGTTTGCAATATAGTTCCTAAAACGTATTTGAATCTCTAGATCATTTTCCTTGGGAATGTTAATGTAATAAAAATACAATTTTAAGCCAGTTCTTAAATGGGCAAAGCAATAACCACATTTAAATGAAAAACAAATGGACACTTTTAAAAATTAACAAAATGGCCACTCAGTACATACAAGATCATGTATATTTACACTTTGCATTTGCAAATAATAAAGCCTCACTTGGATTGTAATAATTGTTACTGGTTTTTAATATTGGGCAAAGCACAAATACGAAATGTTCTTGAAGCTCAGCTTTAAGTAGATTATGAACATTTAATATAGAATGTTATCATAATTTTCAGAGCACCCAATTGCAGACTTCTGTCACCCACTTTCAAGCATGCTTCTGAAGATCATAGTTAATTCTGCTGATTTATGGTAATGCTGCAGCATTATCGGCCGCAGCATCAGAAACCACTAACAAGCTTAGTATAAGCTTGGGCTGAAATGGTTTGAGGTTTAAATTTCTGTAACGATTATAAAGTAGAAGGAGTAAAATCCCACTTCAGCAAAAAAAAAAAAAAATGCATTTCCACTCAATATCACAACCATCCCCCACCTCCCAGTAGCCTTCCCCAACTGCATCAAGAAAATTCACTTTTAATGGACTGGCATTTAACATTTTCCACGTAGTCTTTTCTAATTGGTAATATTCCTAATTCAAATATATAATGCTCACAGTTTTTCCTTGTTGAGGAAGAATGTTCTGAAAGACATTACCCTACTCTACCCTTCTAAAATGTTGCTCTTTTTAAAACAAATTTTATCCTGGAAGCCTCCTTTTTGAACATTAATTTACATTACATTCATCCTTCTACAAAATGGTTAGAAATCAGAACATTTTAATGGCCATTATCCGCTTCTGGCCAAACAATTATATAGTGTTAATGCGTGGCCCTTAAGCAGATGAGACCCATTTGTTGTCTTCTTGCTGTCTGTCAAGTCAAAAGAAGCCCAGGCTTGAACCAACATGGTAAAATAGGGGCTGTCTGCCTGGACTGCTCCCCTAAAAGTGAGTGTGCCTTTGTCACTGAACACAATGAACAGATGCTGATTGAGGCAAGAGATTTTATCTACAAAATAAAAAATGCAGTAACATCAACACCATCCCTGCCACAAGACAAAAGAGTAGTTTCCTTGGTCACACACCAATTTCCAAGAAAGTGAGTTAAAAGAAGAAGCCCTCGGCATCCACTTGTGGCTATATCCTCCTGCTTGGATAAAGATAGAAACACGTAAAGCAAGAACTGGCTTGGTGTTTTCTGAAGATAAATTCATGCTACCATTCAGATCTTTAGCAAGTGTCTTTCTATGAAAAAGCCGATTCTTACCTTTTGTTTCCTGGGAACAAAATTGAATACAATTGGAAAATTGGAGGTTGGGGTGGGGAGAGCATATATTCCAAAGGGTGTTTGTGGTATGGGATGGGGGCGGCAGTTGGGACAGATCTACCTTGAACCCTTCCTGAAAGAATAAAAGCTAGTCTAGCAGCATACATCTCCCTGAACTCTAATTTTAAAATCAACCAAAAACAAAAACAAAAAAACAGTCTGGCACTAGGACAAAGGGAAAAGAGACGGGTGAAGAAAACGGTATAATAATGTGTGTTATTTTATACTCTTCGTCTCTGCACCAAAACCCAAATAAGAAGCACGATCTCATGACACCTGTTTTCACTTGAGAGCGAAATTTTAGCACCCCTAGAGGCAAAATCTTACTCAGGATTTAAGAAAAAAGAAAACAGAAGAAAAAGAAAGAAACTCTGAGATTCTTAAAAGTTTTCTTTCCCCTACGAGAGTGAATGTTTTTTATTTGGGTAGAGGGAGTGTCTCTTCGGAGCCTGAATGAAGCTTTGAGCCTGGCCTTCGGGCAGAGCAGTTGCTGGGAGCAAACGGAGAGAAGGGGTGAAGTCCAGTTCCGTTGGTGAGGCCCTAGGGAGGTGAGAAAGGAGATGGAAGGGTCCGTGGGGCTTTGGTGCAACGGCGGCAAGGGCGCTCAGGGAACAGAGCCTTTGTGGTTCCTAATGGGCTTACCGAGACAGCAGCAAGGTCAGTTGTGAACTTTCAGTATAAGTGGGTGATGGGTCAAAACAAACAAACAAAAAACCAAACCCACAAAGGAAAGCAACTGGTAATTTCACCCCTTTTAATGCCCAGAGCAAAACGGGGAAACCACAGGTCTCCCTAAGATTCAGGATGGTTTATCTTATGAAGTTCAAACACTGACTCCTCACTACCGCTTTCTTTTCAAGATGTCATTCTCCCGCCTCCACACTCACTACCAAACAAACATAGAAATCTACTACTGTTCTCCCCACGCACTCCATTTTCTTCCAATCTGAGAGCCATTTGTGTGTATAATTGAAAATTAGCAGTGCAGCTGTTTGAAGAGAGTAATTTATCACAGCGCATTGTTCGTGCCTGACACTTTAGACCTGGCTCTAACAAGCCAGTGGTTGCTGGGGGTTGAGCTACAGAAAGTGATTCGGCTGTAATGCTGCGTTTCCCCTGCTTTGTTGCTAATTGTAGCCTCTTTTTCTCCACTGAATTGGGAGTTGAGTAAAAGAGCTTGTTTGCTCTGTGCGGTGAGGCTGCCAGGGCCGCTTGGGCTATTATCACAAGATACTCTTGATCTTTTGAAAAGCAGGAAATAGAATTTTTCTCCAACAGGGAAAGTAATTTGCGATGCGTCCATTAGTTCTTCATTAAAGCAAGATTAAATTGCACGGCAAATCACATCTGTGTTTGGATGATTAAAGGGTGGCATTTTAGAGGCCAAAACTAATTACTAGTCAAAATGAATGGGAGTGAAAAAACAGTCATGTTTTTACATTAGATAGTGTGGCTTGTAATTAGATTCAAGCTAATTCCACTATTTCTTCTCTTTTAATGAGATGAGCCTGTCCTCATCTTTTTCTAGGCCATGCTAACAGCCCCAAATGTATAATTTTGATAATACTAAGAGTTTACTTTATTGAAATTTCTTTGCTACCTGCCACAAGTGACTGTTCTCTCCAGTGGTACTTCATTATGTTAGAAACACGAGCTACTCAGCAAGATAGTTTACACCAAAAGTTATTCGTACAGAAAAAAGTAATTTTAAATGAATATATATATGTAAAAAGTATACTTTTTAATATTATTGAAATTTGCCATCTCCAGAAATTTGTGTGAAGCAAATGCTTATCTTTTGGGCAACTAAAACAAAGGTCTTCAGCAATGAAGGGTAAGGAGTAGGTTTGCATGAGGTAAAGTATCGAAGGGCTCCGATTTCAGTGTGCACTTGGGTGTTGTTTTTTCCTGCCTTGAAATCTAATTGTTGTCATCTTTCCTGTATGTTTCACCTTTCCTATGATTAAGGCATGTTATGATGAATTGTCTGAGTTCATTTTTTATTTTTCTTAAAAACGAACATTACAAATTAAAAGCATTGCACCAAGAAAAAGAAACATATGAAGGGGGTTAGAATTGAGCATGGAAAGTGGGGGTCAGTGGGGCAGGGGAGAGGGTGGGGGGAGAATGGAGACAACTGTACTTAAACAACAATAAAAAAAGAAAAAGAAATATATAGTCTATGACTCTAGGCAACTATAATATTTATCAAAGGTAGGTTAAATTTGCTCTCAAAAATGTGTTTCAGTTTTGATGGTGGGCAAATGGTAGTTTCTGAAATAACCGCAGATAACATTTAGATTAGCGAAGCAGTTACTGAAGAAACAGAGAAGTAAATGGGCATTCATTCTGACCACGGTATTCTTGGATACACTGCCTTATCAGAAACACCCTCGGAAGATCGGAATCTAGTTGATTCTCTGGACTGTCTCAAACGCACCAACTTCAGTGGGCTCAGTCAAGGAGGAGCCTATTAAACAGAACAACACAAGTTTCCCTTTTCTGGCAATTATCTAAGACTTTGACATTAGAAATTCCAAATCTCTCACACTTAACACATTATTTTAGTAAAACACTTTGTAGGAAAGGACCCATTGCATCTTCAGGCCAAAAATTGTACCAGTGCAAAGATTTCCAGTGTATTCCCAGAACCCACCACCTTTATGGCAATGGGATAAGTGAAAAAATGATTAAAAGGAGAGAGAATGAATGAATGAATGAAGGAAAACAATCTTTGCAAATCAAATTTTCCTCAGTATTTTTTCAGTGAAATTTCTAAGACATAGGTTGATCTTCCTATGGTGATAATGTGCAAACAGCATTTTAAAACATTAGAATATGTAATATACATGTGCTGCTAACATGGAGATAAGAACAGAAGCAGGATTACCGAGATGTGTATTATACCAGACAGATGGATTTTTATATTAACCACTTACTTGTCCCCATTTAGTCACTTATTCATTCATTCCATTTTTTGCTGAATTTTATTAGGTGAGTTGAATTTTTTTTTAAGTTTTCATACTATTGTTTTCATATAACCAACACTTTATCCATGATGTTTCTGAGACAATAATTCCTATTTCAATTCCTATTTTGCCCCAATCCTTTGTATCTCCTCCCAGTAATGTCACAGTGTACAGACAGGCATTCGGAAGACTTTTCTGGTCCACATCAGGATATGTACAATGCAACAAATAGATACAGTCACAATGGGGCTGTTTGTATACTGGTTGGCTGTGTGTGGGACTTTGACTGTGGTACGAGTGAATAGAGAGGAATAATTTCATTTGACACCAATTCAAAAAATGGATAAAACCAAGCTTCATGATCCATGGTCCCACAGGAAATGGGTACTAACTGGTGTTCTTGCTAGCCATCTGAAGAGATGGTTCAGAGTTAGAATGGGCCCTTCACCAAGTCTCGCTAGAAGCAAATCTTAGGAAAATCACCTTGACTGAGGACCTCTGGAGAGCTCTTTTCCCCATACTTTGGGATTATGTTTCTTACCCTCAAGGAGTTTGAACTGAGGATCCTTATTGGTGATTAAAAACTATATATCTGGCAATTATTACACAAAACATTAAAACCTCTTTCTTATGGGTGAATCCTTAAAAGCTATAAAGTGACAATATCAGTTGTCATCCTACAAATATTTTTATTGTGGGGCCCTCTGTGTGCCAAGTATTCTTCCAGATATCAGGGATATAGCAGTATATGAAAACTACCTATAAAACATGAAACAACTAACAACAAAATTGTTTTAATTGTCCTAATAAGAATTAAAAGGCCTTCAGAACACAATTACTAAAGGTGCATTATGGTGCTTACTAAGCATGACATATCCAGGTTTATTTTAACTTCTGTATGACATCCAATTCAGGTACAAAAATAATTAAAAAGTTATGGCATTGTTTTCATGGCAGCTGCTCACCTCAGCTCACTTGGGCTACGGGGATGATAACTGTATGAACCCTGAAGAGAGACAAAAAAATAATTGTCCTCTTGGTGGGCAGCAACTGGTTTGGCAGAAGAACCACTGGTTGTCCAGAACATCCAATCCTCTGTCCTCAACGACTGAAGACTCACTGGGGAAGTCAGATATTTTTTAAGGGTCAACCTGGAAGTAGATAGTTAATCAGAACTTAATAAAATATTTTTGGAAATACCTGAGGCTAGGTAATCTGACAGAGTGCCAGGATCCCTCTTTGCTTCACTCTGTAGAACTAAAGTGCTCCCTGCCGGCCCCTCCTCTGCAATTAATCCTGGAAGATACAGGACGGCTGCTGGGCAAGCCCATCCTAAAGCTTCTTATGCTGTGTTTTTCCCAACCACCTGCTACCTCGAGAAAAAATATTTGCTAGTTCCCAAGTACCATTCAAGATCTTAAAGCCCATTTGGATGTGATTATTTTCAAATTATTGGCTTAATCAGAATTGTGGGCATAAATAACTGTTCTGTGTAGCCTCAGAGAACAAGAGGATATAAGCCTTAAATTGTGGCATAAGTAACTTGCTTTAGAAACTCTTTTTTAAATGAAGTTATGAAAATGCCTATGGGGAGGGGGGCAGAATTCAACTAATGCTGTGGTAAAGACTATGTCCCTCAGCTCGAACTTGGGTTTTTTTGACTAGAAACAAAACCAACAGACTAGGATAAAGACTTTCAAAACAAATACTTAAATTATTTCTTTAAAAAAATTTCCTTCCACCTATTAGCCTCCAAAGGGGTAGGCAAAGCAAAAAAGGAAATGACAAAGATAATACCCAGGCAAATATAAGCATTTTCCTCCACAAAATATACTCTAGGAGAAATTTAGTCCCAAATGAAACTATTAGCCAGTCTGAAAAGAAAGGTCTTAGAGAGATTTTTGAAGGCCCACTTGCTGGGAGGCAGAGAGGACAGGGAGAGGGAGGAGATTTAAATGAGTGGAATGACTTTTAAGAGTAATTGAAGCCAAAATGTCCCTGTAATTTAGGTCCAGCCACCCTACCACCAATTACACTATCTTTTAGCAAAATTAAAAAAGTATTTACATATACAACCATATATATATATATTACTATATATGTGCATATGGTGTAATCCTCTATAAACTGTTAAGAATATACATTTATATTTTTTACACACATCAAGCTATGTACATCGGTTATTTTAACAGTGGGAAGGGAAGCAAATATGAAAGACTATCTAGTTTTGTTTTACACTTTTGGCTTTGTATTAGTAGCTTACAGTGCCTATGCTTTACTTCTATTCGTTAAGAACTGGAAGGAGTTTGTCTCCAACACTGAAGTAAAGAACTGGAGAAAATCCTGTGCTCGCAGGCTTTGGTGAGGATACAGTTGTAAACAGCCTGCAGCCACGTCATTTTCTTTTCTTTTCTTTTTTTTGGGGGGGAGGGGGATTCTGTTTAATTATTCATTTTTTTTAAATTTTATTTTAATTGTTGTTTAAATACAATTTTCTATCTTTTTTTCCCATCCCAGCCTCCCCACCTCCCTCCCATTTCCACCTGCCCCTAGTTTTTGTCCATGTGTCCTTTATGCTTGTTCGTGTAAACCCTTCCCCTTTTCCCCTGAAATTCCCCTGAAATTCCCTCCTCTCTCCCCTCTGAACACTGTCAGCCTGTTCTCTATTTCAGTGTCTTTGGTTATATTTTGCTTGTTTCTTTGTTTTGTTGTTTAGGTTCCTGTTAAAGGTGAGATCATGTGGTATTTGTCTTTCACCACCTGGCTTATTTCACTTAGCATAATGCTTTCCAGTTCCATCCAAGCTGTTGCAAAGGGTAGGAGCTCTTACCTTCTGCTGCAAAGAATTCCATTGTGTAAATGTACCATAGTTTTTTGATCCATTCATTTACTGATGAGCACCTAGGTTGCTTCCAGCACTTGGCTATTGTAAATTGTGCTATTGTGAACATTGGGGTGCATAGGTTCTTTTGGATTGGTGTTTCAGGGTTCTTAGGATATAATCCTAGCAGTGGAATTGCTGGGTAAAAAAGCAGTTCCATTTTCAGTTTTCTGAGGAAATTCCATACTGTTTTCCATTGTGGTTGTGCCAGTCTGCAATCCCACCTACAGTGTACCATGTCATTTTCTCATGCTCTGAGAAAAGCTCTCAGAAAGCCAAGCCCCTTCCCCTGGAAGGACTCACCTACAGAACTAAGCCTTCAGCAGGCCCTAACCCCAACTTACAGTCTGGGTGCAGACCTGGTTAGAGCTGGGGACAGGGACCCAATTGCTTCTATTGTGTAGAACTGCCTAAGAGCACTGCAGAGCCAAGCCATGCAGATTCTTTCCCACAAAAGGGATGCCAGAAGAAGTAACTGGAAGTTAAGTTGACCCACCAAAATGGGTCCTGACTTTTTCTCGAGAAGCATCCTGGGATCAACAATATTCCTCCCGTCAAAATACCTCATTAAATGCTTGCATAACAGAAAAAGGCAAATGTGCACAGAATAAAAACAGTTTAAGGGAGAAATGGCATAGGGGTGGCTTAACCATTGTACAATCTGGTTAGAGAAAGAGAACTCCAATTTTATTTCTAATATACTTCACATACACTCAAAGGAGGGCCAGAGGACATCACGCAGACTTTAGAGCACATGTAGTGAGGAACTAGTGATGTTGTTAGCCCTGTTGCACCGTAATCCAACAAGCGGGCATGGCACTCCCTTGATTTCCAATTCTCACAATTCTTTGTTTAACAGTTGAGGAAACTGAGTCAACAGAAATAAAAAGGTACCCTTTTGAAGTCACACAGTTAGACTAGGTTTAACACCAACATCTATGAAACCCAAAATCCCGTATGCATTCTCCTTGACGGAGAGTTTCTCCAAAAAGTAGTTACTGCTTTACGAGAATAAAGTGATAAGGGGGATAATAATGCAATTAAATACAGTTTTGGTTATGCCTACAGCCAACTCAGTAACTTACACCATAGCTGAAGTATTTATCCTCTTTAGAGTGGAGATACTGAGCAGAACTCTTCAACACTCTGCTGCAAGACTATGCATGGTGACCAAAAAAAAAAGCCCAGCAACGTTACCCAATGTGATGGAAAAAAATATAGCAAATTATTTGTTAAGTAGTAAACAATCTATAATTCAGCAATCTAAAAATAAGCACTCTTTATATGTTGATTCATTTTCTTCTAGTTTTTTAAAAATGTGTATTTTTTTTATTCAAAACTAAGCTTATACTGTACTAACCGATTTTTTACCTTTCTTTAAAATATTTCTTCCTGGACAGGTGGCTAAGTCGGTTGGAGTGTCAAATCATGCAGCAAAACGTTGCAGGTTTGATCTCCAGTCAGGGCATATGCCTAGGTTTCAGGTTCAATTCCCAGTCAGGTAACGTATGAGAGGCAACTGATCGATGATTCTCTCTTACATCAATGCTTCTCTCTCTCTCTCACCCTTCCTCTCTCCCTAAAATCAATGAGCATATCTTCAGGTGAGGATTTAAAAAAATCTTTAAAACATAGCATAGGCAAAAATAATGAGAATAAACTAAATGTTCTTCAACAAATGATAGTACCAACATGGAGTCTAAGTACCTATTAAAATAACAAAATAGATCCATACAAACTGAGCTGAAGAGCTGTCTGGAATGTATCATAAAGTGAAAAAAGCAAAATGCAGAGCAATATGGAATGTATGATCCCATTAAAATAAAAACTACACATCTGTGGCTTTGTGCATGCACATGTCCCCCTCTCACACGTGAGCATAGGAAAAAGACTAGAGAAGCAGCTGTCTCCGGCGTAGAAGTGGGAAGATAAAGGGGACCACATTCACAGTTCATTTTATACACTCATTATATTATTTAACGCTTTGTACGTATGTGTGTTGTGAACTATATTTCCCCCCTGCCCACCCAAAAGACATGTGGTAAAGCTGTAATTCCCATTGTGGCTTTATTTGGCATAAGGAAGTAACTAAGACTAATGAGGTCATAGAGTGGGGCCCTTATCCAATAGAATTCGTGTCCTGAGAGTAAGAGACACCAGAGAACTTGCTCGGGCTCCCTCTCTCCTCCTACTACCCTGCTTTGGGCTGAGCACGGGCCACGGTTCAGGGTCCTGGAGGAAAGAGAGAAGATTAACTAAAGTTTGCTTAAAGTACTTGGTTCTGATTGTCAGCAGGGACAAGCAATTGAACTGATCATTTATGTGGCAAAGATGTGGAATTTTGAGGGTCTGTGCCTTCCTCCTCACAGGAAGGCACCTGTGAGTCTTACTTAGTTTCCAGAGCACAAAGTGTGGGGGGATTTCATAGCCTTCCCTGTTTTCCAGGATCAGAGGATTCAGGTAAAATTCAACCTTGTCAAATTCTGCAAATGAGGTTAAAAATAGCTACCACTGCATATCTTAGGAAGTTACTGGGTACCCCTAGTATTATGCTGGGCATATTTCATAATATTTTTTATAACTTTCATAACATTTATTTAATTTTATAACAACCCCCTGAAGTAAACGCTACTTGCCCCCATTTCTACAAGTAGGACCCAGGCTCATGGAAGGTGATGTGCACAAGGTCACAGACTAGTAAAAGATACAGCAGGCACTCAAACCAGTGGAGTCACTCAGTTCCTGCACCTCGTTGCCTTCATGAAGTTACATGGAAAGAGTTTATACCTGGAAAGTCAGCGGGTTCCTTGGTGATCTTTAAGAAGATCATGAATTTAATCACCCAGATTCTCATGGGGCTTATACAGTCTGAGTGGAAGGTAATTTAGAGAAATGAAACTTTTATGTGGTAGAAAGAATACAGATTTCACAGCAGATTTTCTGGCACTGAATCCTAGCTGCGTCATTTCCTCAGTAAGACATTTTCAGTGAGTTTAGTTGAGTCTCAGTTTCTCCACCTTTGTAAAATGGAGATAATAACAGTATCTGCCTCACAGGATCATTTCAAGGTTAAATGCCTTGCAAGTTATAAAGCACCAGTACAAAGTTAGCAAACCTTCATTGTCCTTCCTAACTCTCTATCAGCCAAACAAATGTGAGACATGCTGCTATTAAGAAGATAGAACTCATCCAAGTTGGCTAGGATGTTCTATACACATTGACATGTTAAGTTGAACCTATTATTTACTTCTACAGATAAATATGTAGAACATTTCTAACAGGGTGTGACACTGAGCTAGTACTTTAAACCTGACAGGTTATTTGGGACTGTGGTGCTCCACAGGCAGAAGTTGTGTTAAACAATCACATCAAAAGAAACAAGGAAACTCCCAGAACACTTGACTAACCAAACTCTGTATAAAAGCTAGGAGTACTTTACTGAGATCGTGAAAAGATACACTTGCAATCATAACATAGCATGCACTCAATCCTCATTATACAGTGCTGCCCACGAATGCTGTTAGAGTTTATTCTAACTCTGTTTCCATCACAATAAAACCTCACTTTTGAGGTTTTATAATTCAGCCAAAATAATTTGCTACAGGAGTGTTTCAAAAGATCTTTTTTATATAACCCTTTGAATAAAACTCCAACATCAGAAATTCCAAACAATAAAGACCCTGCCACTTCAAAAGCGGTTTTTGTTGGATGAGTGTTAAATTTTTGGTCACGTGGGCTTTATTCCTATTGTATGAAGTTCTTCTAGATCACAGCTTACTTTAGTTAATAGGGACTAATAGGAAGAGGAGGGCTTCAAAACAGGTTTCTTTGGTGTACTTTTTATTAAGAGAATGAACAAAAAAAAGCATATGAATATAAAGAAAAAATTAATACACGTTTGCTAGGAAGTCACTGAGTCCAGTCTTCATAATTTAGATTTACAAAATTTAAAAATTTTATTTTGCCTAATCTATAGTAGAAGCCATGTTCCTAAAGAGCTTAATTAAAATGTTTGAAGTACTAAGAGAATAATTTGAAATATACTGTTATAGAAAAATCACTTAACCCAGGATTTCCTAACATTGTTCCTATGGACACCAGATGTTAATAGTTGGCCTACCCTGAAACAAAACAAACTAAATAAAACAAACAATAAAATAAACTCAGTGAGTTATATAAATTTGGAATATTCAAAAAAACAGTCCTCTTTGAAAAGTCACAAAGCATTATTAGCATATTAAAAAATTTTAAAGTATGTTTAAACCTGTTTAATATGTTTAACTCGGCCTTGCCCACATTTATTTTTACCCTGTGGCTCCTTTTTCACAACCAACCACCGTTAATCACAAAACAAACATTAGGAAATCAGTGATTTACTCCACAGAGCAGTTTTTTTTTCACAGAGTGAGAGACCATCACACCAGAATCCCTTGCTGAAATACAGATCCAGGGCCCCAGCTCCTGACTCACACTGTGGCCCACATTCTGAATATCAGCACTCCACTCTGCCCTCAGGCTCTTCCCCCTACCCACCCATCCACCCCTTGGGATCATCATGCACACTAAAGCTTGACGGCCGCTGAGACGGTGTCCAGCAGGACATCCAAGGGTGTCAAACTGGTTTCTATCACAGCTTCAAAGATCAGGTAGTACTCATGTTCCACATGTTGTTCCAGAGCGTTGAAAATTAAGTAAAGCTACCTAACTGCTTTAAAGAAAGAAGTAGAACACTGATAATTACACCTAAAAACAGTATAAAAATTGTAAACTACAGACCATTATCATTTATGAATATCAATGCAAAAATACTAAATGAAATATTAGCTGACAAAAATCTAAAACCACAGGAAGAAAATGACACACTTTGATTAAGCAGAATTTATTTCAGAAATTCAAGGTATATTCCATATCATAAAATTCATTAATACAATCAGGTATAGTAATAGATCTGAGGGAAAATATATTTGGTTATCTTATGCTGAAGAAAATTTCTGACAAAATTCAACACTTATTTCTGATGAAAAAGTTATTCCGGAGAATAAAAATTGATGGGTATTTTTTTAACCACCTAAAATATATGTGCCTTAAAGCATCTTACTTACTGGGAACCCACTAGAGGCATTTTCACTAAGATCAGGAACAGGCAAGGATGTCAAATATCTCTATAACTAACCAACTTTGTACTAGAAGTATCTGTCGATGCAAATAGACAAGAGAAATCAATTGGAGGCATAAGAATTGTTAAAGAACAAGTAAAACTGTCTCCGTGATGTGATAGCATACATACAACCACTAGATATTCAAAGATTAAACTGGCTCAAACAATATAAGAGTTCAATAAGTTAAGATATAAAATTAGCATACAGTAATCAATAGTTTCATACACACAAATAATAACCAGTTAAAGAACATAACTGTAGAGAAAACTCCAATAATAGTAGCAACAAAGAAAATTAAATATTTAGGAATAAACTTAAGAAATTTGCAAAACCTGTGTAAGGAACACTGTAAGTCAATCTTGAAAGATGCAAAAATAAACAAATAAAATGAAAAGGCATCTCCTGGTGTTGGATGCCACTAAGTATCATAAAGCTGTTCTCCTAGAGTGAATTTATTAATTTGATGAAATCCCATCACCAATTAGCTTATTTACAGTGCTAAACAAATTGACACAAGTTCACGTGGATACTTTTGGTTTCAAGTCCACCCATGTTTACAAGAAAAAGCTGGACGATATGAAGATTGAGTTTTTCTTGGACCCAGCAGAGACCTGAGCTTACTGAGCAAATTGCTATGCCAAAAATCTAGAAAAACAAGAACATTTAGAGAGACACAGCAGAGATCTGTTAACCTGGAACAGATATATCTGGGCCATTAACTGGTAGGAATATTTAAAGGATACTTTAGGCAAATTGCAAAGGCTAAGGATGAATTTAGGAGAGTGAGAAACTCCAGGGACAGCAGTCAGGGGACGGGGGTGGAGTGGGAATGACATGGCTACAATTGTGCAGGCTTTACTTCTGGGAACCACATCAGATTCTCACAGGAAAAAATAAATAAAAACGAAAACAAGAAAGATGCCCTCATGTCCCTGGCAAGGGGAAAAAAAGAGAAAACATTGTGAAACACAGAAATGCACCCTGTGCTTTCTCCACAACAAAGTCTTGCTTTCCAGGTAAAAAGACATTGCCAGAGCCATTTCTTAGCCTTCTCTGTGATAACCTGGTGGGTTTCCTAGAAATAACACATTCCTCCCACTCCAGCACCATCTAGCCTTCCCATCTCAATTAAAGGGGTTAAAAAAATTCAAAAGGTGTCAGAGCTTATTTTGGGAATGTTGCAGCTGGGAAAGAAACTAAGGGCTGGAGGGGCAATGAAAGATGGAAACACCTATGAAGATCACAACCCTAAAAGAAAGACCCACTAAAATCATGAGATTTAATTGGAATATTATGGCATGTTCTGCCTCCTCCACATCTTACCACCTTACCACCACACCAAAGTGTTCCAGTATAACACAAGTGGATTGCAGCTTAAAGAGCAGCCAAACAGATTTTTTTTCTGAGAAGTACTCAGGAAAGCCCAAATTTATGAAGGGAAACAAAACAAAGGAAATAGAAAAATTTAAAGCTTCTGCTATCTATAGCTACAGTAAATATTAAATACAGCCCAACTCCAATCCAGGTTAACAAATCTACACATTAAAGGCCCACTTACCTCAATTCCTATCTGATGGATACAACACATTCAGCTTTCAAGGCATGCCAAAAGGCAAGAAAAATCAGTCTGAAGCGACAAACCAGGCATGAGAATCAGACTCAGCTAGAGGAGGAATTTAAAATAACTATGGTTAACATAAGAGCTCTAAGCATCCAAGAACAGATGGATAATTTAAACAGAGAGATGGAAACTCTAAGGGTCAAAAGACAGAATGAGCAAAGAATTGGTGAGCTTGAAAATGGGTGAATAGAAACTTCCCAAATTGAAATGTAAAAACGACAATAATAAAAACAAACAAACAAACAAACAGAAAGCAGAACATCCAAGAACTGTGGACCAATTGAGAAGGTGTAAAATGCATGTAAACGAAGACAAAATGAAGTGCTCGAACATACGACACAATAATGGGGGCATGTCAGCTGACACAGCAGCCAACTGAAAGAACTCCCAATGGCCAAAGTTTGAACAACTTGAGCAATAAAATAAAGAAGTGTCATATTATAATCTAAAAAATAAAATAAATATCCATGAGTCCATATCAATATAAATGATTGAATAAATAAATAAATAGGAAGAATAGATAAATCCCCAATGCAGAAAAATATAAATATTTTCTGTAGATATTCCATACACAAAAAAGAGACATACCATACAAAACATACCATAACTTCCACTCTTTGTGTTTGTGTATAGTATATCTTATAAGAACCCTTATGGCTCAATAATAAAAACTCAAAAATAATAAAAACCCATAACTCAGGCTAATCATGAGAAAAATACCAGAAAAAAAACAATTATTGGATCTTCTACACTATACCTGACTCTCCAATATAGTCAAGAGCATCAAAAACAAGGAAATTCTGAGAAATTACCACAGCCATCTGGAGCCTGAGACAAAGCAACTAAATGCAATGTGGCATCATAGATGATATCCTGAAACAAGAAAATGACATTAGGTAAAAATCAAAGAAATAAGAACAAAGTATGGACTTTAGTTAATAATAATGTATTAATGTTGGTTCATTAACTATAAAAATGTACCATACTATTTATGGTGAGATGTTAATAACAGAGGAAAACAAGTGTGGGGTTTATTGGAAATTCTTTGCACTATCTTTACAATTTTTCTGTATACCCAAAAGTATTCTATAATGAAAAGGTTGTTTTTTAAAAGTTTGTATGGGGAAACAAATATACCAAAATAGCCAGGAAAACACTAAAAAAAATCTATGAAAGTTGTTAGTCCTACCTGACATCAAAACATAGTACAGAGTCTCTATAATTGAAACAATGTGGTGCTGGTGCATAATTAGACCAACAGATCAATGAAATTGGATAGAAAGCTGAGAAATAGGCCCAAACACAAGTAGAAATTTAGTATGTGGTAAAAATGTTACCTGAAATTAATGAAGAGAAAATTTAACAAACAGTGTTGGATGAACTGGGTAACAATTTTGAAAAAAATAAAATTACATACAAACTGCATACCATATACAAGTATAAACTCCATGAATTATGAATTACAAATGTTTTTAATAGAATTATACAGGACTAAAAGAAAGCATGAGTGATTTTTTTTAATTTTTCAATTACAGTCGACATACAATGCCATATTAGTTTCAGCTGTGCAATATAGTGATTAGGCTTTTATATAATTTATGAAGTGATCACCCCAATAAATGTAGTACCCATCTGACATCATACATAGTCACTACAATATTATTGACTACACTCCCTATGCTTTACATCTCCATGACTATTTTGTACTGACCAATATTTACTGATTAATCTCCTCCCCTTTTCACCCATACCCCCAATACTCCTCTCATTTGGCAATCATCAAAATGTTCTCTGTATCTATGAGTTTGTTTCTGCTTTGTTTGTTCATTGATTTTGCTTTTTCACATTCCATATAAGTGAAATCATATGGTATTTGTCTTTCTCAGTCTGACTTAAGTTCACTTAGCATAATAAAACCATGAGTGAATTCCTTTTCATGTCTCATTGTTGAGAGAGGTCTCCTAACTATGACCCAAAACCCAGTGGCAATTTACAAATTTGATAAATCTTAGTACTATTTATGTATTTGCAGGCACTGCAAGCAGAATTTATTACCCAAAGCAGTCTGAGGAATTCCAGGCACTGGTCTCAGCCTTTTTCAGTCACAAGAAAACTAGTACCTTTTCAAAGCCACTGTCTGGCTCCAGCAGAAGTGAGGGATTAAGGACTGCAGCCCAAGTTATGTTGCAGCTACTTTTTATCCTCATTCTTTTTTCAAGTATATCTTATTGATTATGCTATTACAGTTGTCCCTTTTTTCTCCCCTTTATCCACCTCTGCCCTGTAACCCCCTTCCCTCCAGCATCTCCTGCCCCCTGCACTTAGTTCACCTAAGTGCATACATATAAGTTCTTACATATAAGTCATACATATAAGTTCTTTGATGTCTCCATTTCATGGGTCATACATATAAGTTCTTTGATGTCTCCATTTCATATGCTATTCTTAACCTCCCCCTGTCTATTTTGTAGCTACCAATTGCAGCTGTTATTCCCTGTGCCTTCCCCCCATTCTCCCCCCTCCTTGCTGATAACCTTCCATGTGATCTCCATTCCTATGATTGTGTTCCTGTTCTAGTTGTTTGCTTAATTGTATTTTTTTTAAGTTCAGTTGTTGGTACTTATGAGTTTGTTGTCAATTTACTGTTCATAGTTTTTATCTTCTTTTTCTTAGATAAACCCCTTTAACATTTCATATAATAAGGACTTGGTGATGATGAACTCTTTAACTTGACCTTATCTGAGAAGCACTTTATCTGCCCTTCCATTCTAAATGAAAGCTTTGCTGGATAGAGTAATCTTGGATGTAAGTTCTTGCCTCTCATGACTTTGAATACTTTTCCAGCCCCTTCTTGCCTGCAAGATTTCTTCTGAGAAATCAGCTGATAGTCTTAAGGGAACTCCTTTGTAGGTAACTATCTTATTTTCTCTTGCTGCTTTTAAGATTCTCTCCTTATCTTTAACTTTGGGTAATTTAATTATGATGTGTCTTGGTGTGTTTCTCTTCGGGTCCAACTTGTTTAGGATCCTCTGAGCTTCCTGGACTTGTATGTCTATTTCCTTCTCCAGATTGAGGAATTTTTCCTTAATTATTTGTTCAAATAAGTTTTCAATTTCTTGCTTTTCCTTTTCTCCTTGTGGCACTCCTATGATTCAGATGTTGGAACATTTAAAATTTTTCCAGGGGTTCCTCAGCCTCTCCTCATTTTTTTCAATTCTTGTTTCTTCATTCTGTTTAGGTTGAATGTTTATTTCTTCCTTTGTTCCAAATCATTGATTTAAGTCCCAGTTTTCTTCCCTGCACTGTTAGTTACCTGTATATTTGCTTTATTTCTCTCTGTATAGCCTTCACTTCTTCCTTTACTTTGAGACCATACTCAATCATTTCTGTGAGCATCCTGATACCAATGTTTTAAACTCTGCATCTGATAGGTTGGCTATCTCCTTGTCACTTAGTTCTTCTTCTGGAGTTTTGATCTGTTCTTTCATTTGGGCTAAATTTTTTTTTTGTCTCAGCATACCTGTTACATTGTAAAGGGCAGAGCCTTAGGTATTTGCTAGGGTGGGGCAACCCACATCACTGCGTTGTGGTGCTATATGTGGGGGAGGGGCCACAGAGTGAACAATGATTCTTGCTCAGCTCTTGTCCTGCTTTCCATCACTTCCCCTGGTTCCCACAAGCGAATTGCACCCTTCTAGTGCTGATTCCCATATGGGTGGTGTTGTGTATGTTCTAGGACCCTGTGAGCCCCTCCAGTGGGCTCTACTATGAGACTGGCAATTTCTCCCACCACCGCAACTCCCACAGATTTTTACAGCCAGAGGTTTTGAAGCTTTCTTTTCCCAAGCTGGAACCCTAGGTTGCACAGTCTGTTTCACTCCCCAGTTGTTCCTCCCAGTTTATCAGCACACAAATGTGGGACCACCCAGTCCACCAGCAACCACCTTGCTGTGTGTCCTCTCCACCCTGACTGTTCATTTCTACCCCTCCTACCAGTCTAAATGAATGTTTCTTCTTTAACTCCTTGGTTATCAGACTCCCAGACAGTTTGATTTTCTGGCAGTTCTGGTTGTTTTTTGTTTTTAAATTGGTTGTTATCCTTCTTTTAGCTGTGCAAGAAAGTGAAGCATATCTACCTACACCTACACCTTGGCCAGAAGCCTATATTTTATATCCTCATCCTTGACAAGTAATCTGAAAGTCATAAATTGACATAATGTGATTGGGCTCAACTCTTATACAGTGAAATTAAAATAATGTCACAGTTTTAGAGATAGCATTCAGACAGAAAGATACCAAGAGTCTTAAGTGGCTATGAGAAGAGAAAAGGTTTTCTGTTTACAGTTACTAGAATTACATGGAATTGTGTAATAACCATGCTTGAGTGTGATCCTAGAGGGGGATATTGTGTCTGTGATGCACTGACCAAACCCTCATGATTTATGATCTCCCATGAAGACTCCCCATGATTGTCCTTATTTAGGTGTCTCCTGGTTGCCTAGTGGCAAAGAAGCCAGCAGTGGCTGCCCCTGAACAGATGAAGGATGGAGGAAGGGTGGAGCAGGGGGTATGTTAGGAAGGTGGTTATTCACTTTACAAAGTAAATTGCACAGAATTCTCAGGGGCTGAAAACGAGGCATTCTTCAAATGATATTAAGAAGTTTCCTGATTATTTCTATATTGGGGAATGCAAGCTGGTTTGACCTCATGTGTGATTTTGGTTTTATTTGTTTAATTTGTTTCATAATTACCCAAAACCCAGGAAAGTCAGTCCCTTATTCTCCTTTTGCCATCACACCAAATAGCACCTATGTCTAGACACACTGTGCTCTAAACTAAAACTGCTTACAGTCCCTCATCTCACACCCTGAGCTGCAGATTTTCATGAAAATCAGTTTCTGGGCCAGTTAAGTCTTGATAAGGTTGTCTTGTCATAACTCAGCCCCCATCTCCAGCTGGCCACTGTCATGGTGAATGGAGGAACTTCATGGTGACAGATTTCTTCCCCTACCGAACTGAAGCACTCCAGGAATAAGGGGCATTTCTAGCACCTGCCTGCCAAGCTCTGCTCTACTTGCTGAACTTTGCTCAGAATGAACAGGTCATTCTGGCTACAAGTTCCCCCAAACGATCCCTACTTGTGTTTTTAAAGCACACCAATTCCTCTGTGTAAGGCTCTGCTTATAATGAATTATTTTAATTATTCTTACTACTTAAAAGAAACATCTGCCTTAAAGCCACCCTTGCCCAGTCATTGAGCCCAGAGATTCTGAAAGGGCAGGAATGGGAGCAGAGCACAGTGGGCATCAGGGGTTCTGGTTATTGGGGTCACTCATGATCATTACTTTCAACCCCAATCCCTTTTTGGATGTTTTAAAGGCCTCGAGAACTTTCTCCAGAGTAAACCTATAGGTCACTAAGGACTTTACTTTCACACTTTTGAACACAATCATTGAAATCACCATGGGCCATGTGTTGCAGTATAAAAACATACCCTTTATATCCATTTCCCAGGTGGCTGCATACACTAGGGTTACACTGGTCAATTTGGAACCCAGTCCCACAAGCACCATCAGAACAAGTGGCATAGATGCCTGCCTGGATGGCACACTACATTCCAGTGCACTCAATAGTGATTTATGGTTAGAGCTCCAAGAGACCTTCCACTTTATTGGCAATCCTCTGGGGATTCTTCTTGGAGATCTGGAGGACAAAGTCAACCCCACCGTCCTTAGTTTTATACAACCAAGAGGCAGACAGATTGGTCACCACCACTTGAGCCTCACCCATTGCTTTGGCCACAAGCAAATTGACCAGTCCCATTGTTCCAGATCCATACACAAAGACCTTGTTCCCCAGGGTGACTCCAGCTCACTGACAGGCATAGATTCCCACAAACTATGGCTCAGTCAAGACCCTTTCTTCAATGTCAGGAAGTTTTGTAGCAGAATTTGGCATTGTGCTTGTAGAATCAGTAGAGGTTTCTGTCATATGGGGGCATAGCACAGAAAAAGATGGATGATGACAGGTTGTATTGACCAATATTGCAGAATTCATCAGTTTCTTGGGAGCACCAGGCTCAGTAGCAACACAGTCACCTGGCTATAAGTGTTTTACCAATGATTTCACTTTTACAACTGTTCTTGAAGCTTCATGGCTCAGCACCATTGGCTTTTTCACAACAAAATCTCCAATTTGACCATGCAGCCAGTAGTGGACATCTGAGCCACAGATTCTAATGGAATGAACCTTAAGCAGCACCCCAACTGGGGCTGATTCAGGGATAGGACAGTTCTCCAGCTGCAGCTCCCTGAGCCTGTGTACCACCAGGGAGAGATTCTCGGACTCAGCTAGCAACGTGTCTGTTGCGCCTCCCTCCCAGGTTAAAGCCACAGTCCACAGGATGCATGGAAGTTCCGGTTGAGTATATAATTTTTTTAAATAAGCTTTTTTTCATGGCAGGAAACACAATTAACAACATCAAAAAATAACTGACTTAATAAGTAGAAAATATTTGTGACATTATTACAAGATAGATACCCCTAATGTAAAAAAGAAACTTAAAAATTAAGAGAATTATCAAGTAAGAGAATTATCCAGATCATAAGAACCTTTACAGATCAATAACAAGAACTCAAACTAATTTTAGGAAACACTTGAACAGCACTTCACCAAAAAAGATAGGCCATAAGCACATGGCAAGATGGTGGATATCATTAATCATTAAGGAAATGCAAATTAAAACCACAGTGAGATACCATTACACATTGACCAGAATGGCTCATATTCAGAAGACTGACAATTTCAAACCATGGCAAGAATGTGGAGCAAATGGAAATCTCAAACATTACTGGTGAAAGTGAAAAATGATACAGACCATTTGGAACCTAGGTTAGCAGTACCTATAAAGTTAAATACACTTACTATATAATCCAGAAATCTCATTCCTAAATATTATCCAAGATAAATGAAAAAATATGACCACACAAAGATTTGTATGAAAATATTTATAATAACTTTATTCATAACAGCCAAAAACCAGAAACAACAAAAATGTTGCTCAACTGGTGAATGGATGAACAAATTGTGGTACATCCATAAAATGGAATACTACCCACCAGTAAAAAGGATAAACCACTAGTACATGTAATGTGCATGAATTTCTAAAGCATTATGTTAACTGAAAGAGGCCAGTCACAAATGACTACATGCTTTATGATTCCAGTTATATGACATTCTAGACAAGGCAACAGGAAAGGGAGAGAAATCAGGTCCTTGGAAGTGGGTGGGGAAGGAGAAGGAATTATACAGAGGCATGAGGAAATTTTTAAGGATAAAATTTTTTTTTAAATACAAAAGGCTAGAATAACCATTGTGGGGTGGGAATAGAATTGGACTATAAACTCATTTTTTAAAATAAATAGATACAAGTGTGTGTGTGTGTACACATATAATTACCATGTTTACCTGCTAGAAACCTCCAGATGCAATGACATCCCAGCCTTAGTGGACATTGTCAACAAATAAGGAAGGGCAAAAAATGATGGGGACATATCAAAAGAACAGAAGAGCCAACTTGGAAGAATTTCCAATGGCTAAATCTGTGAAATTCTGAGTAATAAAATAATGACAATAATAGATTTGAATACTGCAGATAAAATAATTATCATGAGTCCATGCTGATGTAATTAGTTAATTAATTAATGGGGAGAAGAAATATCTGTGTCTTACAGTAGCATCCCACTTAAATGCTAGAAGAAAATAGAAAGAGAAAATTACCATTTGGGCCCTGGCTGGCATGGCTCTGTTGGTTGGAGCATCATCCCATAAACCAAAAGGTTGCAGGTTCTATTCCTGGTCAGAGCAAGTGCCTAGGCTGTGAGTTAGGTCCAGTTGGGGTGCATGCAAGAGGCAACAGATTGTTGTTCTCTCTCCCTCCCCCTCTCCCTTTCCTTCTCTCTAAAATTAACAACCACGTCCTCAAGTTAGGATAAAAAAGAAAAGAAAAGAAAATTACCATTTGACAAATACCACAGTAACAATTGTTTTAGGCAAGAATCATTAATGGATGCTAAAATTCATGGGTAAATTAAGGTTAAAAAATAGCTGATTTATGCATCTCCCCACAAAAAGAATTATTAATTACAAAGGGGAAATCTTACACTTACAAAAGAGAAAACCTAGCAGACATCCCCTTGACCAAGAGATCAGTGTCAGCGTTACTAGCCAGTGGGACAAAATAATGTTAGTGCTTCCTGATATGATGTACTAAAATGCACTAATGTTTCTTTTGTGGCATTCTTGTCAAAAATGAATAACTGAATTTAATATTTAGGAAATGTCAGACAAAACAAAACTGAAGAACTTTCTACACAATAACTATCTTATTTTTCCCAAGTGTCTAGGACAGTGATTTTCAACCTTTCTCATCTCCTGGCACACATTAACTAATTACTAAAATACTGCAGCACACCAAAACATCTATTTTTTGCTGACCTGGCAAAAAATATAATTTTGAGTCATTCACACCTGACAGCTATTGTTGTCTTGGCTGTGGTCACTTTTTTTTATTTGACAATTTAAGGAAAAGAGGTCAGTGTCTCTGACTATTAGTCAGGTATTGCATGTTTTAAAAGTTCTTTTGGCACACTGGTTGAAAATCGCTGGCCTAGGACATGAAAAACCAAGAATGGTGAATGGTTCCAGATTAAAGGAGGTGAAGAACACATGGCAACTACATGCAACAGGTGATCTTGTAGCAGGAAAAGGACATTAGTGGAACAACTGTGAAATTTGGTAAGGTTTTCAGGTAGTACAACATCAAGGTTAATGTCCTGATTTTTACAACTCCACAGTGGTTGTTGCTGAGATATAATTCTCTGTGTCTTTTCAACAGAGGCACTACCTTTGTTTTGACATATCTTATGAACAGTCTTGGAAGACAGACGTATCTTTCTTCATAACAAAGGGCAGGTATATTTATTGTCAATTATAAAAGACCTAGATTTCCTAAATTTAGGGTTCCTTTACTGTAATGCAACCCACTGCATGTGAGGGCATCAATCTGTCTGGCACACTTCACATGGCCCTGTGGGAAGAAGAGTACAGGAACCTATGTAAATGTTGATACTCTAGCTATTGCTATTACTGTGAGTAATAAACTGTTCTTAATTTCTGACTCAGAGGATATGTCTTTTATGAGCACAAAACTATGGCCAACTCAAGGAACTTTTGCTAGCCTCAAGGAGGTGAGCCAGCCCCGGCTCATACAAGCATAAAAACGGTGACTTCAAGCCTACAACCAAGAGTACTTCTGTCAGCAAATTAGCCTCAAAGAGAACCCTGAGTTCCAGAAAGGAACATAGCACAGCCAACATAGTAATTGTAGCCTGTGAGACTCAGAGCACAGGACCTAACTAAGCCATGCTCAAACTTCTGAACCACAGAAACCAAGATGATAAATGTGGTTTTATTATTTGTGGTAATTTATTGTGTAGCAATTGAAAATGAATACATATACACCTTAAAATTGAGCTCTACTCGGACATCAATATCCTTAAAAACCTAACAGTGTAGTGTGTTTTAGAAAAAAAGAGCACTTTCCTTCTGTACTTTAGCAGTTAAGAAGCCTCTGTCCTCTACAATGTGTTAGAGGCAAAGTCGTCTTTGAAAATATTCCATGAGCAATGGCATTATCTTCTCTCCATAATAAGTAATTCTCGGTAATTACACCTTCTCATCCACTACTCCACAGGAAAAGAACAATGACTTTCTTCTTCTTGTTTGTTTTTATGAGCATGTATTCCTTATTTAACAAGACTTCTTTTTCTGTAGCTGCAATGAAAATTACATTAGAAAAACAAGGACCAACTCTATTGAGATGCTGCTTTGATAGCCCACTTCTGTCTAAATCAAACCTCGGATGCCTCCCACTTTTATGGGAAGATGGCATTCTTGATGGGAATAAAGCAGCTTCTCTGAAAAATAAAGTGGGGGGCGGAGAAGAAGAAACAGAATCGAGAGTTTCTTGGGGCAGATCAGGGCACAAAATGAGACAGGAAATAAGAAGGACCTGGTAACTAGAAGGTGAGAGGAAATTCCCAGGAGAGGAGATTATTTAGGAATTTTTCTGCAGAAATTCTGAGCTTTTGTATCTGAGATATCTGAGACTCTTTTTGTGTGTGCCCCCACAAATGATGTGTAAAAAACACAAACGTTTTGTTAGGCTTGGCTCAGCTGGATTTCTTGTGAATGCATCAAGCTCAGGCCTGGCTAAGACAGAATCAGCCTCTGCAGACGAGCAGGGCCAATAAACACCTGGCTTTTGTTTCAATTTTTTAGGCCGAAAAGATCAGTACACAGTGGTTTAAGTTGTCCTGAGATTTTTACCAAGTATAACTAAAGATGATGATAATTTGGAAAACTACAGCCTTCTATTCTTTTTTATATCTTCTTTATTTTATCAGAAAAATAAATATAGAGATGATTTTCTCAGTGTAGACAATGCTTATAGTTTTCTAATGTCTGTTAAGATATGCTGATAAAAAATGAGGATTAGAAGTAGGAGAAGTTGGGAAGAGTGGCCTACAGCAACTAAGACAAAGTTTACATTCAATGAATTTTATTTTAAATTTTAGTTGAATTTATTTTTCATTTTCTTCCCTCATTCACTTTCTTTTTGGAAAACATCCTTCCATATCTGTTTGACACCAGGTCCTAAACACATAATTACTTTCTTCTGTTTTACAGAAATAATAATAGTCTTTTTAATTCTCAAGTTTTCCTTTGCTTCATTTATAAAAATAAATAAATAAAACAAAGACCTGTAATCTATAACTTTACTTAATAAGCCTATAATTACTATTTAAACAAACTATACTTTTAATACTCCAAAATAAATATTTTTATTAAATCTAATTTTTTACAAAACAACATTATGCTGCAAAGTCCATGTGTATTTTCTCTTGAAGTATATGTTGCATGTTTTCACTCTACCTAACTATCCCTTCCCCCTTTTCTTCTGGTGGAGAGGAAATTTTTTTTCTAATGTTTCCAATTGTCAAAAAATCCTATAGTGCTTTATATTCTCATCCCTCTCAACCTCATTCCTCCCTACCCTTTTCTCTCCAAATACACACACAGTCTTCTTGAAGTGTGCACAGAAAGTCAGGACACAGCATCAGGCTGGCCGCTAAAGCAGAAAGTGTGCAGCCCAACACGTGGCAGCCGGGCAGGAATGTATGTACCACCACTGCGTCTCAGACCCACAGTGCCTTTTTTTAAATTAAGATTTCTATAACAGTTATAAGCTATCATAACTGATTATACAAAAAGCCATCTGAATTAAAATGTAGTTTTAGATTAAGAAATTGAGACCTTCATTTAGGAGTAGCTATAAATATCTCAGTTTATGAAATCTCATTTAGGGGTAGTTATAAATATCTCAGTTTATAGATGAAAAAATAAAAGATATGGAGTGATGAACTTAGCCAGGATTCATGCTTACAGCTTTGCCCTGTCTGTAAATTTCAGAGTTTTAACTTTCTATAAACATTTACTAGTGCCCTCTGGTGACAACATGGATAGGAATAGTGTGACACCGGCCTCTGTCACAATGCTGATTTTCTTTTGAAAATGGAAATTGAGACTATTTCAATAAGCATGGGACAGCTTTCACTTTTTCTGCCCTGGTCCTACTGATGAGTCAATGGTATTTGTTTTTTTCAATTTTTTCTCTCTTATTTCTGACTATTGAATAATCAACTTGGAAATGATGCAATGATACCATGAATATCACCCCCTACATCGTTTACCTTCAGCTTTTGTTTCTTTTCCATTCTACTTTCATCTTCTCATTATATTCATGAAGAGATGAAAGGACAGAGGTCACGTGTGTTGCTCATTTGTATCCCTGCTGCCTTTTATACTGCAGACACCCAAATGATCCCAGGCTGCCTGCATTTGAATCCATAGTGTCTCTGCAATGCACCCATTTGCCATGCCCTACACTCCAATCTAACTTTTGTCTAATAACAACTAAAACAACACCTATAAAAAAATGCCTCAGATTCACCACTCAGGAACAGTGACAATCAATTTGGGGAAACATTGTAAAGGATCTTCATTTATTTGTATTCCTCTAATAAGATCTAAAGACCTTAAAATAAAATTGATTAGAAAGTCAATGAGAGTTTAAAAAAAAAACCCAAACTTGGTCATTGTACCTCCATAGAAAACAATAATTTTATCCACCTATTCCAATGACAAATGAAAAACCAGATAGTAGCTTGGAAACTTGAGTGGAGGGAAAACTGAAGGACTATGATGACCACATGTAAGATAACTCTCTTCTGAAATGGAATTGGTGTCCATTCATTGTGTCTGGCAACAACTAGTAGTATTCCACAAACAACTGGTCCACTGGTAGAAGAGGTACATACCTTCTGTGTGCCAAGTGCGCCTGCCAATCCACTTCTGTCACATTCATCTGCTGAACTTACTTCATGGTGTGATTTTCCTTAGAGTGAGTTACAATAGAGTGAGGATATGAGAGAATACCAGAAACATAAAATAGTTCTTTTAGGTTTTCAATTGTTTCAGCTTATATTTGTTTGAGACTCGAGTAAATAGTTGTGGTGTCTGGCTCGTTTGTTTGCTTGTTTTTCATTGAATTTAGCTTTGGATTTATTTGTTTAAAACATGCCACAGACGTTCTTATTTTCAGAGGATCAATGTGCAGTTTCTCATTGAGTTTTTATGGAACATTAGTTCCATGAAATGCTCCATGAAATAAAGATTCTGCAGCCATATAAACTTGATAAATAGTGCAATTTTATTCACAAGTACAACAGCAACTTAAAGGTACAGTGTAGTCATGTAGAAAAGTTTAATTTTGTTAACTCGGTGTCACCCAAATTTATTTGACCACTGAACACCGTTCTTCATGGAATACTCTTAGTATCAGACTAGTGTTCAAAGAGCAGACTTGAGCATATTGATTTAGAGGCTCACAGGCCAGTAGGTTTTGTTTACTGTTTGTATAAAATAAGGTTCCTTTAAATGTGCATGTATGTGCTTGTAGATTCATAAAAATAAATCTAGACCAGTGGTTCTAACCATTGGTACTCTGCCTCTCTGAGGACATTTGGCAACATTTGAAGATATCATTGGTTGCCACAACTTGGAGTTGCTATTAACACTTTTAGAAGAGGCTAGGAATGATGGTAGATATCCCCCAATGGACAGGGCATCCCCCTCCAACAAAAAATTATCTGGTCCACCTGCAATACTGCCAAGACTGTGAACTTCTGATCTAGATTCGGGTTAACTCCGAGGAGTAGGATTGGAGGTGACAGTGAGGAAAGTTTCTTTTTTGATTTTGTACTAGCGTACTTCAATTACTTTTGTAATTAAAATATAATTAAGCAAAGTAATGTGTGTGTGTATATATATGTATGAAACATGAAATAAGTGTTTGTATATTTTTATATGAAAAATTTAAAAACATACCAGATATAACCACTGTTAAAATGATGGTGGGTAAGATTAGAAATACTATAGTATGAATGCACATTCTATCCTCACATCTCACCCCAGATTTCTAGAAACAGAAAAATAATATTAATACATCTACAACAGCCTAGTATAACAACAAAGGGTGGCATTGTTAGTCTAGAAAGCATATAAAATCTCTGAAATATAAAAAGCAGAAAAGATTATTGAAAGAAAACTCCCAGCCTAAAATGAGTAAGAAGATGTGCAGAAGAAGCAGCTCAAGAGGGAGTTCAGGACTCCTCTTGAGGTAGCAGAAATGACAAGCTGAAGAAGGTCTGGAGAAAACTAGGTTATTGTTTGGAAATCTACAGAAAGAGCAGCCCAATAGGTCTAGTGCTTGCTACTCTGCCCCTTAAATAGGGGCAGCTCTGTAGAGCAACAGAGAGCTCCCATCCCAACAAAAACAGTGAGTATGGGGTCCTTAACCCAGAAAGCAAGTTAGGACCCAGTGTTGATGGCAACTCTCAGAAGGCATGAGAAGCTGCCGTACCCAGAATGCCCCACTGCATCTATTACCCATGCCACCTCTCCCCACAATCACTAGAGTAAGGTTAGAGTTAGAAAAAGAAAGGCACAGGTAAAGCAAGAGAGGGTTTAGGCCCCACAATGACAGAAGCAAAAGTAAATATGCTCTGGAGAGATAAAGCTTCACCTCCGGCAACTGATGACTTGATGAAATCAGTGGCTGCCCCTGACTAAGATGCAGTTTTAGATTTAATGTATTGTGACATCATCGTGATAGCTGCTGTGAAGACTTTTTAGGAGCACCTTAACAATTTATCTTGCCTACAATTTTTTCTAAGTCATGTACAAGACTGATATATAATAAAATTTATGTTTAAATAAATGAAAAAGGCATTTCAATAAATATTTTTAAACATCTAAGTGAAAAAAATACTGTATCATAGTTTAATAGTGCAACATTTTTGTTCTTTTATAGATATATGAAATAATGACATCTTAGATTCTATAGTATATGACAGATGCAGAACTCCTAAAGTAAATATTAACAAACTAAATCTATCACTATGTTAAAAGAACAATTTATTATGTCTGAGCTAGGTTTGTCTAAAAATGCAAGATTGTTTCAACTTAAGAAACTTATTAATACAATTCATAATATTAGCATGAAAAAGAGAAATAACATACCATCTATATCAATGCCAAGAAGACTTTTGAAAAAATTCAACATTCAAGCATGATAAAATTTATTACAAATTAAGAATAATTTGCAGTGCTCCAACCAACTGGCCATTGTGGCTCACCAAAAGGTTGGGGGTTTCGATTCCCAGTCAGGGCACACAACTAAGTTGCAGATTTGATCCCTGGTTGGGGCATGTATGGGAGGCAACCAATCAATGTTTCTCTCTCTCTCTCTACCCCCCTTCCTCTCTCTCTAAAATAAACATTTAAAAATTTTTTGAAAACAATGAGACTCTTTTTAACTAATGAGCAATATTTACAAACTACTGTAAACAGTATGCATAACCAAAACCCTTAAAATCTTTCCCTTTGAAGTCATAAACAAGACAAATATGTTTACTGTCACCACTTCAATTTAATATTGTGTGAGGATTTATATTCAGAAAATATAGACAACTCCTAAAAATCAGAAGAAAAAAAATAGAACTCAAGTTTCTAAATTGGGAAAAGTCTTGAATTTCATGAAATGGGAAGTCTAGATGACAGGTAAATGTATGACAAAATATAAAATTCTACACATTGCTGACGGGTATGTGAATTGTTCCTAAAACTTTGAAATGTGTAGCCCTGTGAATATGAATTGAAATAACATTTAATTATAGACTAAAATATTGTTTTCTCAGAATTTTAAGAAAAATTATATGTTATGGGCTGAAGTAAAGAAGGCCTCTTAATTAAAAATACATGAACTGCAAAACCATAAAGAAAAATGTTGGTTAATAATGAAAATATTTTATCAATATGAAAATCTTCTATAAGACAAAAGTAACCTAAAGTAAGTTAAAAAAATAGATCTCAAATATCAATTAAAAAGGGATATGATACTGGAAAACTACAGAAATATACAAGATCTATATAAGAAAAATTTTTAAATAATGTGGAACATAACAGGAAGCATGAACAAATATATATTAGCATGCCATGTTCCTACGTATATGACAACTAAACTCCAAAAATGTGGTTAATGCTTCCCAAAATATTCTTTAAATAAATTACAATCCCAGTAAAGGACCAGCAGATTATTATTATTATTATTGCTAAGCAAGCTTTAATTCCTTGGGAAAAGATAGAAGAAAAAATTGGGGGGATTTTTTTTTTCCTAAAAGAAGAGCAAAAAGGATTGCTTCTGCAAGATGTTTACTATAAAATGATGACACCAGTCTAGGCCATACCCTTAACGCGCCCAATCTCGTCTAAAATAATGACACCGTTGCACTTGCATGAGTAGACAAGCAGCTCAACAGAACAGAAAAGGATGTCTAGAAATAGACCAAAAGCATAAATACATTAGAATGTGATTAAAATGACATTTAATTATAAATGATTTAAAATGAACTAGTAGGTCACCTGAGGACATATGGGTGGGGGGGTCAAGGCAGTTGGGGAGGATGCAAATTTATTATTTGCATCTTACTCCAAAATAGTTTTCAGATGGATCATAGATCTAGGTATAAATTGTGAAGCTGTAAAGAACTATAAGAAACCATAGAAATGTTTCTATAATTACAGAGTAAAGAAGGCCTTTTATATTTTTCAAAATCCAGAAGCCATAAAAAAATTAATGAGTTTAATTATGTGAAAATTTTAAAATGTGTTCCTGGGGGAAAAGAACAAAGTAAAGTTAAACATGAAATGACAAATTGGAAAAATTATTTCTAATTCATATTAATGCAAAGGGATAAATTCCAAAACATATATTTAGGTTCAATAAATCAGTAAGAAAAGGAACAAAAACACAAGAGGAAAAAAACAAGCAAAAGAAACCAACAGTTTACAGAAAAATAAAAACAAATCGCTCTTAAATATATGAAAAGATGCTCATCCTCTCATTATAAGAGAAATGAAAATTAAAACTATTCTGTGATACAATATTTCACAACATTTCATTGTGTGGCAATAGTTTAAAAATTAACACATTATTGAAGACACTATGGGGAACAGTCACTCTCAGACCTGCCTGTGGAAATGAAGACCGCTACTATGGAGGGCAATTTAACATCACTGTGAAATTTACTAATGCACAACTTCTTTGATTCTATGACTATATCCTAGAGATATACATACTCCTAAATGGGTAAAATGACATCTATACAAGATTGTTTATTGTGCTGGGGGTTTTTTGTAATAGCAAATTATGTACTGAAGACAACCTAAATATTTGGAGCTGTGGTAGAGAAGGACTATTCACTGAGTAAATAGGCAAACTAGGTAAGTATGCTACAGCAGAAGACCAGAGGAGAAAGTTTTCAAAAGGATCAGAGTGATCAACAGTTTCAAATACTGGTGAAAGGTCAAGTAAGATGAGGATAGAACACTGACAATAGATGTTAGGAAGATGTATGTCATTGTTCATCTTTAAAAATAATGGTAGTGGGGACAAAATGGAACAGTAAGATAAAAAATTATTGGTATAGGTTAAGAAGAAAATGGGATATGAGGAAGTGGAGGCAAGGATGTATAGGTTGTAGCTGGAAAGTTTTGATATTTTTAAAGATGGGCAATGATATAAGAATGGAATAATCCTGTAGAGAAATAATAATTTCATAACTACTTGGAAAAAAGAAAAAGGAAGGAGGGAGGGAGGGAAGAAAGGAAGGAAGGATGGAAGGGAGGAAGGAAAAAGAGGAAGACAAAAGAATTTGTGATGGTATCCTATTGAAATTAGAATCATTAATACTCTCAATGAAAGCCGAGTCATGTTAAGAGCTTTTAACTATTATTTAACTTAGATTGGTTGGAATTTTTTGGATGGTTTCTTATAATCAAAGATTATGGTAGTAGTGCATGTTATTAGAACTGCATATATTTCTAATTAGTAAGTATACAAATTCTTGCCACATAAATTTCATTATCATTTAGCTGATCCGTAGTCATTTCTCAGGTCTCTCTCATGGGATGTAGCTCCTGTTCTTATGATTCACAGGCCCGTCACTATGACAACACGGCCTATCTGACACTGTTATTTATCAGCAGTAAATGTAAATGGTGCTTTCTTTTAAGTTTAGATTTGGTCTGATTTGGCCTGACTTTGTAAATTCCTTTTTTCATTATTTTCTTAATTCTACTACTTGCTTCACTTAAGAGTGATTATTTGGCTATTCAGTTACCATCTAACTAGTCATATACTTAACTTATTCCATGCTGAGAATAAGGATATCCCTCCCAGCTTTGATGCTGGTGCCATGCTTGCACTTTAGAAGTCTTTTTATGGTTTGTTTAAACACATCATCTAATAATAGGTACTGTTTTGAGTGATTCAATGACAGTGGTAGCAAATTCAAGTCTTATAACTATGCAACAACTTAAACATTACTCTTTTCTATAAACTGCCCTATTTGTCTGAATGTTAATGCTATTGCATTACATTCCTTATTCATTTATTTTGAGAACAAGAAGCTCATGTAAATTTTAAAAGATAATACTATTTATTCATTCTTACAGATTTATTCAGAGCTCACTTATGGAGTGCTTACTCAACATAAGGGCTACACACTTCCTGCCCTCCAAAGCCTTATAACCTGCTGGGGGTTAGACAGAAAACAAAGCCATTAATATAAAGATAGATGCTCTTTTAAGAAAGTCATCACAGAGGGCCCCTGCAGCAGGTCTTTTGTGTATTAATATTGCCATCTCACATGATGTCATCATCAGTGGAGTTATGGTCAAAGTCTTCCTGAAAGCCAGATGCAGAGGAACTAAACTAGATAAGGCCTTAAGAGTTTATCATTTTATTGCCACCTGGATCTGAATGCATTCAGCCTGAACTCTCCCTACATAGATGCAGAGAGGTGACAGGTCACAGATCTAGTTTATTTATTCTTTATACCTGAGTCTAATGTGTTTATCAGATTTTGTCCAAAAAGCACATTTGGAAGAGAAGGGAAAGAAAGCATGTTCAGGCTCAGGATCCATGGGGATACCTGGCAAGTAAGAGAAAAGGGAATACAAAAGGGAAGATTGAAGATACTCTAAACAAACACAACTCATTTGCCACTGGGCCTGAAAGAGGTTATAGCTATATTGCTAGATTCATAAATGCATGCTTGTGCTAGTATAAGCCCTGAGAAAGTCCCCCACTGTTCTGTTTCCAACTGAACCTGGATTCTCTGCACTGCTAGGCTGAAATCATTTCCTTTGCTTCATTTTTACTCTAGATGGCAGCAGCAGAACAAAATAAAGGAGAAAATCTATTTTCAGTGAAATTTCCTCTGTGTCTATTAGGTTAAAAAGGTCTCAGAATATTACTTGAAATAAAATACGCCCTTTAAAAATTTTTCTTCCAGTATAGAAATACATCATCAACATTTCAATAATTAAAAGTTAAGGCACAGGTGTCTTCACAATTGTTCAACTTGTCAGGCCACTGATGATACGATATTTATAGAGAATTATTCTTATAATAAAAATAACTGTGAAAACTCATTGCTTATGTTCACAAGTTTGCATCTGGAAGCTGAGATGTCAAAGTTGAATATCAAATATACTTTTTAAATTGATGGAACTTCATCCAGTAAAGGACCAGATAATCAGACAGGCAATAGAGAAAGATTCTCTGGCTGAATATATTAAAGAATTAGAACTTTACTATGTATTTAACACATTTATCTTTTTAAAGTTGTTTTAGAAAAACATACGCACATGAAACTGGTTTATATATACAGGGATAGGCAAAAGTAAGTTTACAGTTACACAAATAAATAATATAATGATTAATCAATAATAATGCAAGAATAAACTGTTTCATATACTTACAACTGTAAACTACATTTGCCTACCCCTGTATATTAAAATTACAAATAGTTTATACATATTTAGAAAGAAATAATTTTACTATAAAATGAAATTTTCCACCATCACTCTATAAGCTCAGAGGACTGATGGTCCCAGAACATGGTTTGTAGGTAAGATTGCAAGAACACCAGAAACATGGTAAAATCAAAGAGACCTAAAGAGGGGCCAGTAGATCAAAAGCCAGATGAAAGGTGTAGTAGTTTTCAAAAAAGGGCTTCCAGAAAATATTGTCTATGTAGACTGACATTATATCCTCACCAAATTCTTGGCTGGGTTGAACAGAAGATTCTCAAGGAGCTGAAAAATGCAATTGTCCAGACTTTTTGCCTGCTAGCTCTAAAGAATGCAACTCACATACTATATTCATAGGTTTATGTATGGATTAAGTTAATTTTTCTGCAGAGGGTGTTAAAGTATTTTGGAAAAGCTTCATCTTTTTCTAACTCACACAAAAACAGCATTTAGATTAACAGCAACCCTGTTTCATGAGCAAGAGGGCTTCATTAAATTATAGCCCCAGCAAACCAACACTTTCTGCTTGTATTAGAATTAGCATGATAAATCAGAATTAATTAATCAGACTTTTTAGAAAACCATTCTTCAATCATTTTTAAACTACATCAATGGAGAGGCCACATAGAATCATGTCAAGGACCCAGTGGAAGTGGAAGTTTTGGAGTGGAAGTTTTAGTTGGATTTGTAGTTGTGCCATTTACTCATATGTCCCGCTGGTGTTTGGGTGGATTGGACAGTAGTCTGGCACCATGTAATTTGAAACTTCACTTATATTTTTATTCCCTTTGAGCTAATCTAAAAATCTAACATGAGGAAAAAATCAGAATGGGGCATAAAGCTTTATGCACTAAGAAGTTCATCATTATGTGAATTACGATGGTGAACTTCTGCAAGTTCATCATTGATGAACAGGAAATGATACCCAACAGAGAAATGGTAAGTAAATTGCAAGATATACTAAGATTTGGTAATTGAATAAATATTTTTCAAGGGTTTAACATAGCATGTATCTTGTTAGGCACTGGAGATTCTAGTGAGTATGATAAATATGGAACTTGACTTTCTTGCAGTAACCATTCAATGTCAAGTTTTTTTAAAAAGCAAGAAAACCCTTATAGTACTATAATACTTTACAATGCTATAAAGCTCTTATCAGTCTATCCACTGTATAATTCATATATGTATACATGTGAAGAAAAATATTAGAATACATAAAAATGTTGGTAATTATCTCCCAGTGATGGTAATACAATGATTTTCCCACAATATTCTGCATTTTCTATAATTAATATAGAAAATGGCATTTTAATTATACAAAAGTGGAATTATACTGAAGGTGGGCTAAAATAAAAAGAGAATCATATTTAATAATGTACTCAAAAACCAGGAACACTTTGTGCGAAGAAAAATCCCACATAAGAACAAATAACATTGTCTATTTTTGTGTTTTTGTGTTTTGGTTTCTGTCACAGGGTTTTTTTGCCAAGCCTGCTTCTCTTCCCCCTGGGAGTGGGGAAGGCCTGTTCCTCCACGGAGGAGTATAGGCAGCACATCCCAGCCAGGGGACATGAGGCGGTGCCGGGCCCTGCTTCCAAGTGCTTCCCTCTGCCTTACGGGCGTGGGGGACCTCCTATTCCATTTGATTTGGTGACCAGTTAAAATATCTACAACTAATCTGAGAGATCTTCAGGGGTATGATTGCCTATACGAACCACTTCTACTTCCCCACATTTATTTTATTAATAAATGCTGTGCTAGAGAGACCTATTAAAGCACAATTAGTAGAACTAGGGACAGTCTAAATGACCTAGAATAAGAGGTGGTTAAGCAAATTATGGTATACCATAAACAAACTAGAAAATAACCATTAAAAATGATATTAACATGGAAGGACATTAAAAAGCAATTTTTACCCTCTTCTACCTCCTCCCACCCCTCTAAAGAGGTGATAAATGGTGATGCAAGGAGGCTTGACTTGGGGTGGTGAACACACAGTACAGTACACAGATAATGTATTGTAGAATTGTATACCTAAACCTATATAATTTTATTAACCAATATCTCCCCAATAAATTCAATTTAAAAATTTTAAAGAATGTTTTAAAAGCATTTGATACAATAATATGTACAATATGGCCTAATTTTTATTTAAATATATTGCATACATAAATAGAAAAATCTGGAAAGATATAACTCAAAATATTCTTAAGAGGTAAGTGATAGATGAGTTTTGTATTACCTTCTTTCTGCGTATCTATCCACATTATAATTTTTGTCTACAACAAATAAAGATTCATTTTTAAAACAGCAAGAATAAGTGAGTAGTTCCAAATAAAAATAGATTCTGGTTCTTACAACCTTTGTTAATCAATATATATGTAAATCACTACAAATTACCCAGAGATATGGCAATATGGTCATATTTGCTAAAGACAGTTCCACCTTATGACTGTATTTCTGGAATAACTATTAATAGGGCCCCTTTCAATTTAAAAAGTTTGAGTTAGTCACTCTACAGGTATATTTTTTAACTTTTCCCAGGAAGTTAGCAAGGCTTGCAGCTTTTCCTCTTAGGTCAACAGAATGTTTGTGATCCAAAGAACCTTACTCCTTCCCTCTACAGATGTGCTGAAATGTAAGGATGGCCCAGAAATTCTCAGATCCCTGGGCTGCATTAAGGTGAATGTAGGTCCAAGGTACACTCCAAGGCCCCTCTGGTCACAGTTAAGACAAAAACTCTCTTTTTTTTTTTTTTGACTCCTTGGCTGAAGTGCCTTTAAGGTTGACTCCTGCATCGAGCACCAGAAATCCTCCACAGGACAGTGACATGACATCCTACCATCACGACACCTCTGACGCATCTTCTGGGGCAGAACTCTGGTGCTACTAGGATAGATAGTATTTTCAAAGCACTGCTATACATGTATAACCAACAACCCTACTGCTTTGTTGAAGATTCTTTGGATGAAAAGTAGCAAACGCCATTCAAATAACAAACAAGGCTGGAAAATGTTCTAAATTAATTCAAAAGTAACTTCTGGTACTTCGTGCACAGAGCCCAGCCAAGCCCCTCAGGGGGACCAGAGCTGAGACTGGAAAGCACAGTTAACTTTTTCTCTTTCTCTCTCCTTTTATTTTTCCTTCGCTTCCTCTTCTTATTTCATTCTATGGGATTGCAAGTCTGTTTCTTTGAGCACAGAGGGTCATTTTTCTCACTCTGCATAAGTGCTTATTCTGCTACTTCATACTGAAGATGGCCACTTGGAGTGGCCCTACATGTCCTCTCAGGTCTGGCAGCAATTAATTAATGTAGAGCCTCTGAGTCCAAATTCCCAATTCCCAAAAGACAGACTCTGATAAATGTATATAAATTAATGTAATCAGGTATCCACTCTGACTCAACCTATTATGGATGGAGTACGGTACTAAAATGGCCCACCCCTGTAGGTTAGGGAAGAGAAATGTAGTCTGAGTAGACACCCCCACGAGCATCTGCTAGCTTTCCCTCTTTCAAAGAATTCACCAAGTTTCTCCTCTTTGATAACATACTCTGACTAAACAGGCAGAAAACGAGCTCTTAGTGACTCAAATCCACACACCACAAGTAACCATAGTTTTCCCCCATAGCTGCTTCAAATTTTCTTAATTCTATTGCCAACTTCCAAGGGGACTAGGAACATAGTCCTCACCCACTTTCTTCTATACCTAAAATCCTGTGATGAACAGTCAGGAGGAAGTCATGGGTCACCCATTTGAAGAGCAAAATCTTTATTCTTTTGCTTTTTCATCCGTTCACTCATGTTACAAACATTTACTGCATTGGTACCATATGTCAGGGCCTGTGCTCATGGCTGTGGGGAGAGATAAGACGTGGTCTTTATTCACAGCCATTCACAATGCACTGAGAGAGTCAAATAGATAAAAGAATAATTATGTTACAATGTGATATGACCTACAACAGAAGTATATACAAAGTTCATGGAGTACAGAGAGAAAGGGTCTAAATCATCCTTGGGGAAATCAAGAAAGGTGTAAAAAGATTATATTCCACTTGGGTGCTAAAGGAATAAGACTTGTCTTGATGGAGATCAAGAGGAAAACTCCAAGCTAAAATAACAACAATAATAAATAACTACCACATACTTAGCATTTCCTGCATATACATACTCTATCACATGCCATACATGGATTATCTTGTTAAACCTTGCAACCCAGCTGGTCCACCTGTCACTCCACTATGTATAGAGATCTCAGAATCAGTCACTCAGAACACAAGATCCTCAAGACAACAGAACTATGAGCAAGTAATAAATGTAATAAATGCTAATTGATAAACCGACAATATTCTTAGTGTGTGTGTGTTGTGAGAGAGAGAAGAAACAAGCACTCTTATACACTGTTGATAAAAGCACAACTTCCTGGAGTACAGTTTGTTAGCATGCATCAAAACTCACTCCTAGAAATTTTTTAATAAAGATTTTATTTATTTATTTTTAGAGAGAGGGAAGGAAGGAGAAAGAGGGGGAGAGAAACATCAACGTGTGGCTGCTTCTCACACATCCCCCCACCAGGGTCCCAGCCCCCAACCAACCCAGGTATGTGCCCTGACTGGGAATTGAACCAGTGACCTTTTGGTTCACAGGCTGGCGCTCAATCCATTGAGTCACATCAGCCAGGGTTTACTCTTAGAAATTTATCTTAAGAAAATAATTGAGAATTTGGGGAAAGTACAAGGCTGTTTATCACCATATTGTTCATAGTAACAATCTATAATGTTCAACAATGTTGCCATAAAAATGATGTTGTAGATGTATACTTATTGAAAGGAAAGATGTCCATGACAAGTTTTCAAAAATCAATATATAATTGAAATATACAGAACAATCTCAATCATTTTATTTAAAGTATTTATGCATACATATGTAGTATTTACATGAATATATAAATAAAAATATACGTATATTTTAAATGTGCTTATAGACAGGGCAAAAGTAGGTTCACAGTTGTGAGTGTGTGAAACACAGAGTTTATACTTGTATTATTATTTATTAATTATTGTACTGTATATCTATATATGTGTATTTTTATTTTATTTAGGTATATATTTTATATATATATTTATATGAAACACTAGGAAGATATACACTAAAATTTATCAGTGACTTCTCTAACCAAGAATTTGAAGGTTGGATAATATTTCTTTTGGTTTAGCTCTCTTTATAAATTGTTCTACAATATACTTATATTATTTGTGTAAGTAAAACAAAAATGAAACCTTAAAATGCCATTTGTTATGATAATTAATAATTTAATCAAATTTAAATTTATAAACCAAGAGCAAGATCTCATGGTGCAACCTGCATTCAACATAAAACTACTTTGTATTTATGTAGCAGTGGTATCTCTGAAAGTTGTAAATTTTTGCATCTTTGGACAATATTTTCATAGAGATTACTTATATACCCATATTATCTCCTATTCCAATGAAGCTAAACAATCTAAAAAGGGGAAGTTCCAAATCTGCCACTTACCAATTATTTGAGCTTTGGTAAGCTACTTAACCTCTCTGTGAACCTCACAAATTGGTTATAAAAAATAAAATAATAACCTTTTTACTAGTTTTTATAAGAACTGAATGACTGTATCTGTGCATACTCCATAAAACCTTATACTAATATTCAGTGAAATTTAACAAAGATTAGACAGTAGGTCCTTAAGTTCTTCCTTTGGAAATCTTCTCATGGTTAGAATGTCCAATATCTTTATAGACCACACAGTTATGGGCCGTACACTCTTCATTATTCAGTCATACGCAATCCATAACGCATTGCCAACCTAGGAAAACCATGTTGCTTTTATTAATAGGTTTGGCCACTGCTTTTACAGCTTTGGAAATCTACCATAAAGAAGGGATTTAACTTGCTAGTTGAAAACTGTGAACCTGATACGAGCTTCTTAATGCACTTAATTGCCCCTATACAGCAATATGCTAAGCCTGACAAAATAGCTAATAACAATGTTCATGCTAATTTTAACTTCTTGGTCCTTTTGTAACCATTTGCCAAAGGATCCAAAACTAGAGTCATTCTTCTGCCTAGTATGGTCAAAAAGTTAGTTATTTCAGTCACTGGAATCCCTTCTTCATTCTAGCTCCTTATTCTCTCCTTAATCTGAGAAACCAATTTTAAACATGCTGACCATTTAACCCCCATTTCATCTGCTGAGCTCTATCTCTGTCTCTTATGACTTCATTAGACACCTGTTTACTGTACATTATTGGAAACCACGATGTAATACAACATTAGAGTTTTTAGTTATACAAAATTATTTTCTTTACAATAAAATTCTTGTCACAAGCAGAGTCCCTTCCTCGAGTCAGCGTTTGACAAATGCTCTCATAAAATCATATTGGCAATGCTGGTAGGCATGCTCACTTGGAGAAACCAAGGAGAACCAATTTTGGAATCTTAGAATCTTCTGGCTTCTATAAATTTGAAAGAGGATCTGTTTGGTGAGTTTATAGCAGTGTGTTCTAATCTTTTTGGGTCTATGACACCATTATGAGTGTACTAGGACACATCTGAAGCATGTTTCCATTCCCTACCTTGCCTGTCATCCACCAGCCCAGCCAACTGTTTTGATATGCTATTTTCTACCCTTACACTTAGCAGGATAATGGAAGAGCAACTGCAAATGGAAGCTAAACTCAAAGTGTTCTTTGTCTATTAAACTCTACTTCAACAGTCATAGCATCCACTGCCTTTTTTTATAATTGCTTACGTAAGTGTAATTGGTTGATGGCTGAGTAGAGGATTGGGTGGGAAAGGATGGATATAAGCCAGTTTGTTAAACTTCTGATGGTATTTCCAAAGTCTTAGTCTTGCCCCTGATACTATGGAGAAATAGCTTCCATTAAACAGGTGCTGGCTTTGGAAAACTGACTTTTAGTGAACTGACCAAGAGACATTTGGTCAAAGTGCCAACTTTATGATGAAGGACCTCAAATTTAGGTTTTGATGTTATTACTGAGTTATACATGTAGTCTGTATTTAGTTTCCTGGGTCTGCCATAAAAAAAAGTACCACAAAATGGGTGACTTAAGCAACAGAAATTTAATTTTTCACAGTTTTGGAGGCTAGAAGTCTGGAATCAAAGTCTCAGCACAGTTGGTTCCTTTAGAGGGCTGGAAGGAAGAATCTGTCCCATGCCTTTCTCCTAGCTTTGGGAAGTGCAAGCATTCCTTGGAGTATAAGTGGCATTCGCCCTGTATCTTCATATTACTTTTTCTTTGCATGTCTGTGTCCAAATTTTCCTCTTTTAATAAGAACACCAGTCATATCAGATTAAGGCCCATCCTAATGACCTCATTTTAATTTGATTATCTCTGTAACAACTGGATTTGCAAATAAAGTTGCAATTCTGGAGGTTAGGACTTCGACATATCTTTATTGGGGGTCATGATGGTTAATTTTATGTGTCAATTTAGAGGTTGTTTTTGGATGAGATTAATTAACATTTAAATTGGCAAACTTTGGGTAAAGCAGATTGCTCTCCATAATATAAGTGAGTCTTATCAAATCAGTTGAAGACCTCAACCAAACAAAAAGACCAGCTTCTTTGACCAAGAGAGAATTCTCCAGTCCACTGCATTTGACTTCATTTGCAACATTGCCTCCCCTGGTCCCCAGTCTGAGCTTTTGGAATAGAACTATGCCATTGGCTCTCTTGGGTCTCCAGCCTGCAGATTTTGTATTTGCCAGACTCCAGAATTGCACAAGCCAGTTTCTTATAATAAATTTCTTCATATATACACATTCATGCATGCAAATATGTACTATTGATTCTGTTTCTCTGGATAACCCTGACTAATACAGTGTAGGGAACATGATTAAACCCATAATACAATCCCATATTGTGTAAGATTTGAAGGAAACACTCTCATTTAATACTGGTGGGAATGCCAAATGGCACTGCTTATTTGGAGAAAAATTTAGCAACATAAGCATTTATCCTTTGACTCAGTAATCTTACTTCTAAAAATCTATCCCAAAGGTACCCTGACAAATATACAAAATTGACTCATGTACAAAGTTATTCTTCACAGCAATGTTTGTCATAACAGCCAATGAGTACACTGCATCTGGTTTGTATTGCTCACAAAAATTAATTGTTAAATCTTCAGGAATTTTGCAAGCTTGTTTTTAAACATAGTGGTTACTTAAAAATAAATTGCATAAACTTAAAATTAAATAAATTATATTTATGAACAAAGGTAAAAGACACTCAAAATTTAGCACTTATTAGTTATTTTATCATATTTTATTATTATCTATGTTCTTGAATGTATTTACATGTATGATAGCTGAATGATGGGACAACTATATAATGACATGCTATTGTATAGCACTTTCCATCTTCACACCCAGTGGCATGTTAGTAGCTTGAAATCAGCCATGGTCGGAGTATTTGCACCACATAGAAATTTGAAGACCCTTCAAATCAATACTTTTTCCCCTGGAGAAAGCTGATTGTTAAACATTAAACTGTCATTATACACAGACAACATGATAGTGTACGTAGAAAACCCTATATTGTCCACCAAAAAACTACTCAACCTAATAAGTGAATTCAGCAAAGTAGGGGGATGCAAAGTAAATATTCAGAAAATTATGACATTCTTATACAGCAACAATGAAGTATCAGAAACCGAAACTAAGAAAAAAGATCCCCATTTACTATAGCAATAAGAAAAATAAAGTACCTAGGAATAAATTTAACCAAGGACATAAAAGACCTGTACTCAGAAAACTATATAATATTGGAGAAAGAAACTGAGGAAGATACAAATAAATGAAAACATATACAGTGTTCATGGATTGAAAGAAGTAACATCATTTGGGTAGTATGCACAAATGAAAATGTGCATACTACCCAAAGCAACCTATAGATTCAACCTAATTCCTATTAAAATACCAATGGCATATTACACAAGTCTAGAACAAATATTCCAAAAATTTATATAAAACCAAATAAGACTCTGAATAGCTTCAGCAATCCTGAGAAAGAAAAACAAAGTTGGAGGGATCACAATACTTGATATTAAACTTTACCGCAAGGCCACTGTAATCAAGATAGTCTGGTACTGGCATGAGAATAGACACATAGACCAATGGAACAGAATAGAGAGTCCAGAAATAAACCCATATCTCTATGGACAATTAATACTCAACAAAGGGGGCATGAGCATACAATGAAGTAAAAACAGTCTCGTCAATAAATGGTGTTAGGACAACTGGACTTGTACATGCTAAAAAATGAAACTAGACCACCAACTTGCACCATACATCAGAATAAACTCAAAATGGATAAAGGATTTAAATATAAGTCATGATACCATAAAAGCCCTAGCAGAAAACATAAGCAGTGAAATTTCAGACACCCTACATAGCAATATTTTTGCTGAAATATCTCCTAGGGCAAGAGAAATAAAGGAAAAAAATAAACAAATGGGACTATATCAAATTAAAAAGTTTCTGCATGGCTAAATGCACCATCATCAAAATGAAAAGGGAAGGGACTGTATGGGAGAACATATGTGCCAATGATACCTCAGACAAGGGTTTAATCTCCAAAATATATAAAGAACTCATAGGACTCAACACCAGGAAGATTAATAACCCAATTAAAAAATGGGCAAGGGACCTGAATAAACACTTCTCTAGGAGGACATACAGAGGGCTCAGAGACATATGAAAAAATGCTCAACATCACTAGCCATCAGAGGGATCCATATTAATACCACAGTGAGATACCACCTCATACCTGTCAGAATGGCCATCACTAATAAATCAACAAACAACAAGTACTGGTGAGGATGTGGAGAAAAGAGAACCCTAGTACACTGTTGGTGGAAATGCCAACTGGTACAGCCATTGTGGAGAATAGTATAACATTTCCTCAAAAAATTAAAAATTTAACTGCCTTCTTACCCAGCAATTCCACTACTGGCAATATACCCTCAGAATCCCGAATCACCAATTCAAAAGAACTTAAGCATCCCATTGTTTATAGCAGTGCCATTTACAATAGCCAAGTGCTGGAAACAACCTAAGTGCCCATCAGTGGGTGGATCAAAAAACTGTGGTACATTTACACAATGGAATACTATGAAGCAGAAAGAAAGAAGGAAGTTCTACCTTTTGCAATGGCATGGATGGAACTGGAGAATATTAAGCTAAGTGAAATAAGCCAGTCTATGAAAGACAAATACCATATGATCTCACCTATAAGAGGAATCTAATGAACAAAATAAACTACAGAGTAAAATAGAACCAGAGACATGAAACATGGAACAGACTGAAAGTAACCAGAGGGGATTTGGGAGGGCGTTTAGAGTGGAAAGAAGGGGAAGGGACTAGTCAAGGAACATATATGAATGACCCATGGACCTGGACAACAGGGTGGGGATTGACTGTGGGAGTGGGAGATGGGCTAGGTAGAGGAGGGCAAAGGGTGGGGGGGTGGGAATCTGGACAATTGTAATATAATAACAATAAAATTTTCTAACAAGCAAAGTTAAAATGGTTTCTGATATAAATAAATAAATAAATAAATAAATAAATAAAATAAGCTTCCATATATGTGGGAATTGATACAATTACTTAGAAAGAGAATAACAAAACATCCTCAGTGCCTATTATGTACCAGGCAATATTCCAAATACTTTAAATGTATGTACTTAATCCTTGCAATAATTCCTTGAAGTTTTATTATCTCCATTTTGTATATTAGGAAATAGAGGACATACAGGGTGTAATTTTTGCATAGTGAGCTTAATTTAAGCATGGTAACCACAGTTTAGATACTTAAAGTCTGAGTCTATGTAAAAACAGAACAGCCCCAGAAGTGTGACCTAAGGAGCTCTGATATCTAGAAGTAGAGAAGGAAAAGCCAGGGAAACACTGAGAAAGAGCAGCCAAAGAGGTAAAAGGGAGAGAGTTGAGAGAAGTGTCAATATAAGCCAAAAAACAGAGCTCATTCGGGAAAGGAAGTGGCCAGTAGTATTGAATGGTGCTCAGAGGTCAAGGAAAATGCACGCTGAAATTAATTCTATCATGGGTAGCAAGCTCAGCTCATGACTCACGTTACAGCTTATTTCTGTCAGTATACTTTTCAACAGAACAACTAATGGTGTGATTCTAACTTGATAAATAATAGAGATATTTGTTTCTACTATTATACGTATAAAGCTGCACCTATAATGTGTCTTGCCTTAAAACACATGAAATACACAAATCTAGACACCCACAATGTAATTTGGAAAGGACTTTTCAGTGGTTAACAATAGAATTTCTTACTGAAGTGATTCCCCTTAGGATTCTTTTATGTAGGGATTTCTCCTACTACATTTAAAAGAGGATTCAGTTTTCAACTCTGTCAGACATGACACTTTACAGACACATTTTCTGTACACCTGTAATATGATTTTTATGTTTAGTGTTTGCTAAGATTAAGAAGAATTTAAACTTTCAGAAAGAATAAAGCTTAAAAGCTGTTAAATAAAAATGAGCTTGTTCTACTGCTCCAAGATTATCTTTTTCATATTTTCAAATCTTATTTTCATTTTCCATAAGTAAATTGTTGGCATTTATTATGGATTCTTAGGAAGAATCTTCACATTCTCAAGAAATTTATTTGTGATATGGATAACAGTGAAGAACTCCATTTTCATCAGCATATACACACTTCTTCAGGATTTTTCAAGTATTAAGTATACTGCGCCTAGTGGAAAACAAGTTAGAGATCTTCCTCTGAAATAATCTATTTGCAACCATCACTGTAATATTGTTGTGGTTTCACTTGGATGAAAGAAATATATACCATGCGAAGTACTTTTTGGCTTCAATTTTTTAAACCTTAATAATAATACTAGGGGCCCTGGCCTGGTGGCTCAGTCAGTGGCAGCATCATCTGATGCACCAAGAATGTGTGTTCCATCCCCCATTGGGGCACATACAAGAATCAACCAATGAATGCACAAGTAAGTGGAACAACAGATCGATGTCTCTGTCTCTGTCTCCATCTCTCATAAAAATACTAGAAAATGGGAAATCCTTATTACTTTCCCATCTATGTTTAATTTAAATTTGGCCTAGAGATCAATATGCAATTATTAATAGTCTGGTCCTAATCTACAAAAGAAAAGAAAAGAGGAAAAGACACGGTACTTGACATGAACTGCACAATCTAAGGAAGCCCATGAAGGTGTACTTACTGCTTCTCTTTCCTAGTATCTACAATGAAAGAAAAGGAAATAATATAGTGGAGCCACCAACCATGGGACCAGAGCTCATCCCCTAGCACAGTGAGTTACACAGTGGGTGTCCAGTAAATCGGTATAGAACAAACAAAAGAATAAATAAATGAGCAACGAATGAAGCTTGAGTTTGTTACAGTAATGAGAAGCAGAAGACAGTGTGTTCAATGATAGTGGCCAAATTTGTACTGCATGGTGTTCCTGTGCCAAGCACTTGAAATAATTTTAAAAACCGATATTCATTATTATTTCCCAGGTGCTCTACTGTTTACTAGACTATTACTAATTCAAGCCTCACTAGGTACCATTATCATCATCATCGTCATCTCTCATCATTTATCTTACAAATGAGTACAATAAAGCACTCCTTAACAGAGAGGTTAAGTAGCTTGCCCCAAATCACAAAGCTGCTCAGTGATAATGCTGGTTTGAACTGTTTGCATTCAAAGTTTTCTCTTCTAACCTCCAGGTCATCTTATTGATATTCTGTATCTTTAAAGGCTCTGTATTCATTTCATTTGCTAAAATCTTTCCAACCCAACCATTTCCTTTAGGTGCACATTAGTACTAAACTCTTTACAGCTGTCTATGTGGCCTATTTCAGCTGCCAGCAGCCTCATCTGTCACTTCCAGAATCACTGACTCAGAGCTGAGTAGCAGCACAAAGATCAGTATAAGACAGTAGCCAAGTCCATGGGTTTTGGCCTTGAACTAGATCCAAATCCTGGTCTTACCCCTGTACCAAGAATTTCTTAAAGTTCTGCTTATTATAATCCCACTTCAGAAAAAGAGGCACATCTAGTGAGAAGAGAGTAGTTGTGTACTCTTTACCAGCTACTGACTATATTAGTTCAAGTTCCTACTGTTACTAAGGACAAACACCATATTATCTCACCTATAAGTGGAACCTAGTCAACAAAACAAACAAGAAAGCAAAATATAACCAGACACATTGAAAATAAGAACAAACTAGCAGTAACCAGAGGGGAGAGGGAGGGGGTAATGGAGGGTCGTCAAGGAACAGGTATAGAGGACACATGGACAAAGCCAAAGATGGGTAAGATCAAGGATGGGAGGTGGGGATGGCTGAGATGGGGTTAGTGGTAAGGGGAAAATGGAGACAACTGTACTTGAACAACAGTTTAAACAAAGAATGAAATCTTATAAGGAAAATGCCTAGTGATGCACCAAAAATCTTTCTCCACATTCTGAGAGATTGGCTATATTTACTCCATATTGAGAATGAAATAACATACACCATGCCATATGTTATTTCATTTAAAAAATGTTCCTACTGTTACTAAACTCTGGCTCAGTCAACGAGACAGCACAATATAGTCATTAAAGAGTGGGTCCCTCTTCCTAAAGAGTGAGCCTCATTGTCAATGATTCCTGACTTCTGCTGAAGCTACTGTGGGAAACGGAGCAGTGAGAAGCCGGTGTATTCTGAAAACAGGAGAAAGTGGAAAAGTAAGGACCATAATAACACTAAACTTAGTCCAGCAGTTTTTTAAGTGCAATCCATATATTCCTGGTATCTCTAAGATCCCTTCAGGAATCTGCAAGGCAAAAGCTATTTCTATAAAAAAACTAAGATGCTATTTTTCTTCTTCACCATAATGATATTCACTCGTGGTGCAAAAAGTAATGGTGAGAAAACTGTTGTTCTCAGGAAGAATCAACACAGGAACAGCAAACTAAGCTATTAGTTATTTTCCCCACCATCATATACTCACAATAAAAGTAAAATGTCATGTTCACTTAAGAGTGTCCTTTATAAAGCAGTAAAGATGATTACACTTATTAAGTCTATACTTCTTATAAATATTCTGTATGATGAAAAAGAAGTGTGTATAAAGTACTTCTGCAGCATACTGAGATATGATAGGAAAAGAATTTACTGCAATTGAGTTACAAATGGAACCATCTTATGTTTTCATGGAATGTCATTTTTACTGGAAAAAAAGACTGATAGACAAATGATGAATTATCAGATTGGGTATTCAATAGACTTTTTAATACTTTTTAATGAAGATGTAAGCCTGTCACTTCAAGGAAGACAACAGATTATTTTTTTGCTTCTAGTACAATTTGAGCCTTGAAGAGAACAGTAAAATTTTTGAAAACTTGAGTTCACCACAGTGAACTTTATAATTTCTCAGCACTTAAAGGATTTCCTGATGAGACTGGTGGTGATATTAACAAAATAAAATTGATATTGCATAATGAAATGAGTCAATACTCAGAACCTCTGAATAAGTCAGTAAACCAATATTTTCCCAGTAATCAATGAATAATGTTACAAAACATACATTAGCAGTAAAAGATCCATTTAAAGTTCAAAATAGACCAGTAGATATTAGCACAACTGCGTACACAAAGTTTACTTATATGTGGTTTCAGATTCCACAGTTCCATTAACCTTAAGAACTACCATTTGTAGGGGTTTGGTATAATATAAAAAAATAAAAAACAAACAAACAATCCATTTAAAAACTGGGCAATGGCCCTAAATAGACACTTCTCCAAAGAGGACATACAGGTGGCCAATAGACAAGTGAAAAGATGCCTAACATCACTAATCATCAGAGAAATGCAAAACCACAATGAGATATCATCTCACACCTGTCAGAATGGCCATCATCAATACATCAACAAGCAAGTGCTGGTGAGGATGTGGAGAAAGGGGAACCCTTTTGCACTGTTGATAGGAATGCAGACTGGTGGAGCCACTGTGGAAAGTGGTATGGAGATACCTCAAAAAATTAAAAATGGATCTGCCTTTTGACCCAGAGATCCCACTTCTGGGAATATATACAAAGAAACCCAAAACAGTAATTTGAAAAACATAAGCACCCCTATGTTCATTGCAGCTGTATTTACAATCACCAAGACATGGAAGCAGCCCAAGTGTCCATCAGTAGATGAGTGAATAAAACAACTATGGGACATTCACACAATGGAACACTACTCAGCCATAAAAAATAAGAAAATTTTACTCTTTGCATCAGCATGGTGGGGCCTGGAAAACATTATGCTAAGTGAAATAAGTCAGTCAGACAAAGACAAATACCATATGATTTCACTCATATGTGGAATCTGATGAACAAATTGAACTAACACACAAAATAGAAACAGAATCATAGAGAGCAGGTTGACAGCTATGCGGGAGAATGGTAGGAGGAAGAGGGATGGACTCAGAAGAAAAAAGGACTCATGGACATGGACAACAGTGTGGTGATTGCAGTGGGGAGTGGGGAATAAGAGGGCTAAATGGTAATGAAAAAAATAGGGACAGGCAGAACAAGTGAATTGCCCAGTATCAGAAATAAATTGCTGAGGGTCTGAGATGAGAAACTAGGCTCTTAAATTCCTATCTCCCAATAAAAAGTTCTAAAAATATTACCCCTGTTTTAGTGGTAGCTAGCCTTATTATGATTCTGACAGGTATGGCTTCAACCTTAACCCTGATATGAACTTAAAATTTAGAAATACTTCCCAAATGTTTAATGCTAAAACATTTGAGGACTTCTACATTTAGTGCTTATATTTTAAGCATCTATTCGCAAAATGCTACAAGATATTAAGTTCAGTGTACTGACAATATGAGGTGTACATTTTGATTCTGTGGACTCCTTCCAAGGATCCAAATCCCACAAATTGACATTCAAAGATGTTTATCTAAACTTTAGAAAGAGCTAATGACAGGGGTAGCCATCAGATTCAGACCAACACAGAAGACAATAATTTGACCAATCAGCAGTGGAGAAATCTGAAGTGTGTGTGTGAAAGAGACAATTTTCTCAAGAGAAGTCTGATGCCTTTTCCAAAATTGTAGCAACTTGGGCTTGGTGGGAGAAATGGGACTCAGTCTCATCTCCTTTGTGAAGCTAGTACTACTACGGCTTTAACCACTGTTCCAGATGTATCTTATTTCAACTCAGAGATATTGTATAACAGCTCATATTATTGCACTGGGAAACCAAACCTAGAATTGAAGCAAACAGAAGCTGCAAAATAAAAATGGCTATGTGCAAACCTAAGGTGTGTCAGTGTCTGGTCATATTCTGCCCAACATTTAGATGTAGAGAATTTCAGAAAAATCTTACACATCATCTAGCCAAACCTCTCTGTCAAAGATGAGGAAACTAAAGCCCAGAAAACTTAAGTGGCTTGCTCACATTTTTTTCAGTGAGTAAATGCCAGAGATGTAACTGAAAACCACAGGCCTTTCTCTGTACCACAACGTGATCATCCAATTGCTTTTTTTCCTTGATTGTCAGCTCCCTGTGTCTAAACTTAGACTGAGGTTTTCCTTACCACACCACAAAAAGAATACAGTGTGCGAAAGAACTTGTTAAGTAGAATCAGGGAAACTTATTAAATTTCCAAAAAGCAGAAAGGTTTGTTTAATGCTAAGAAGTTTCATAATAGTCTCTCCCGTTGATAGAGGTTCTTAAGATTCAATTACAGGAAAATATTGCTAAAGTCTGCAAGTGCTATCCTAATTTTTCAGATTACTTCCTTGGAAAGTGTGGTTTTGATCTGCTCTTCTAAAGAAGAATAAATGTGTAGACTTCAATACTTAATAACGTTGAAAGCTTCTCCCTGGGGTAACTGAAATTTTTATCAAAGGGGCAATAGTCCTGGTTGCAGCTGCAGCAAAGAAGTGCCATATAAAGCCAAGTGGAAAGCAGTTATCCATCATTGGTGGTACAGGGCCATTGAACATGGTGATACTAATTGGAATCCATTGCACAGGACATTCCACTACATGCTGGGCACATGACCCTGAAAGTTTCGAGTCTCTCTGGTGTATAAAAAAAGTTCAGATGTAAAAATAATCATACAGATGGTGAATTCACTAGCCTTGAATGAGCATAGCTACCCTGAGATCTAGGTGGCTGGCAAATTTCTTTTTTAAATAATGCCCTTTGAGTAGGTCCCCTATATATGCATCTTTTTTTACAACCATTTAAAAACCTATCTTCTAATAATTTCACACAGAGCTTTCAGCATAGCAACATTCAAAAGAATAAAACCAACGAAACACAGCAACTTTTGCTTTTTTACTTTTGTGCTTTGGGAAAATTCCAATTAAGAGATATGAGGCAGTTCAAGTTGGAATTTCTTTATTGCTTCCAAAATGAATAACTTCTAATCTAAAGAAAAATTAGAGATATTTAAGGCCAAGGTAGTATGGAACATGTTTCAGGTACATCAGGGTGCAACCCTATGCACTCACGATTTAAATTCTCATATCTTTAGATGCTCATATTGTTCCTGATTGCAGTTGTGTGTAAAGAGCAATCACCATATTTGTCTTTTAGGCAACAACCATTTCTGAGCTTCATCACAGCCTCTTTATCTTACTCTTCAAATTGCATGTTAAAGGAAAACCCCACAATGTATAATAATATCAATGAATAATAACCTTAAAATGTCAGAAATATTTTCAAGATATAGCCAATTCATGAGAATAATAACTTTCTTGGATTCCCTAATTTTTCCCAATTTTATAAATAAATTGTCTTGAATACAGACCATTCAAAATGTAAACTCTAGCTAGATGAATGTCCTTAAAAGTATCATACTTCAAGTCAACTTTCATTTACTCGAAACTCAAAGCCCCAGATTTTTACATACATCAGTCTTTTCTTCAACCCATATGACACATGCTGGAAAGATACTGAGTTTATATTATATTGAAGTTCTATTTTCCCCCAAGAATCAACACATAATGTTGACTGGAGTTTTGTTTAAAATGTTTATCTAAAACATAACATTTATAAGAAGTCCAAACATAGAAATCAGCACATTTTCAAACATATTTTCTCAACCTCACTTGAATAAACAGAATAAATATACTTTTTTCTCTTCCATAACCATAACCAGTATCTCCTCTATATTTACCTTTCTGCCAATAAGTGAAATTTCAATGATATCTACCTTTCACAAAATTATTATCTTTGAATCTATTGGCACCGCCAAAAGATGAGCATTATTATGGCCAAGGAGAACAGGGAGGATATTTACAACCAGAGCTTGTTTGATGTGGGAAAACTTTTATGAATAGCCTACCTATTCCCTAAAGGTCAAATATCAATGCATATATTATTTAAGTAGAAGCAACATGACCTCTAGAATCACACTTCATTAGGTCAAATGGAACTGATGAAAGACAAATGACAGAGGAAAGAGCATGATATTCCACTGTGGGCCTTGCTTCCCAAGTAGTGTCTTGCATTGAGAAACAGTCAGAACCAATATTTAATGGAGATTATAAGATAGGCATGGAAGAACTTGCCAAATTCTTTCTTTATAATGAATAAATCTGGTCATCACTGGTTTCTTTAATTATAGCAGTAACAATTCAATGTGACTATCATTGAAAAAAGATTAGCAGGACATTAAATAAGTCATTTTCATACCAAGTCACAATGTTGTCCATAATACCTTCTCCCACAGCTTTCTACTAAAATTGATGTAGCCATAATATTCTGGGAAGGTTGTGAGCAAGCACTATTCTGTAAGTACTATCACCACAAAATACAACAGTAAGTAGAAAGCTGTAATAAAAATCTCTTCCTAGATTGTCTACTTTCATAAATGCATATCACATAGTATTACCCAAACAATTTATCTGTATGCACAATGGGTAATCAAAGTCGAGAATTTTCATCCTCAGTCAGAGTACAAAGGTTTTCAAACAAACATGGTATTATTGAATTCTTTTTCATAGTGACTGACAAATCGTGATCATTTTACCTGCCTACAATACATACCAGAAAGATTTGAGGAACATTTGATGGTCCATTGAACTAAAAATCAATCACTGACAATATAACATAATAGGTTTAGAATCAGACAAATCTAATTTGAATTCAGAGTACAATACATATCAATTCTGCAACTTAGATCAGGTTATATAAGTTCTGTAATCCTCATTTTTTTAATTTTTAAAATGAAAATTATAATACTTTCAATATAAGGTTGTTATGATTAAATGTGATAACACATTTAAAACCTTTAACACAGTGTCAGACACATAGTAATTACAGAGATAAATGGTAGCTATCAGGACCACCACCAGACTTCATAGTTCATCTGAATTAGAAAAGGCCCTGTGGGTATCAACTTTGAAAGCAGAGCATGAACTGTATTTTAGCCTTTCCTGGCCACCTCCGCCAGGTGCTTCTGTTCAGGGTACAGACTTTGCAACTGTACTCAGAGGCCTTGGGAGCTAGTATCAACTACAGTACCTGAAATATCCATTGATTAAATAATTCCTTCTTTATAAGGTTTTTTCCCTCTCTCTAGGAAGCACTTGTTATTTTGACATTAAATGAAAATAAGAAGGCGATGAGATCAATAATTTCATGCATACTATTTCAGGTATCAATAACAGAAAGCCATCTGAAAATCCTCCAAAATTTGGAAACTAAGAAACACACTTCTAAATAACCAACGGGTAAAAGAAATGAATAGGGAAATTAGTCTTTACAATTGAAATAATGTAAATGTAATATTTCAAAATTTATGGAATACATCTTAAGCAGTATTTAGAAGTGAATTTACAACATTAAACACCTTAAGAAAAAAAGAAAGGTTTTATATCAATGACCTAAGCTTCAATCATAAAAACAAAAAACAGAAAAATGCCCTGACTGGCATGGCTCAGTGGGTTGGGTGTGGACCTGTGAAATGAAAGGTGAGGGCACGTGCCTGGGTTTTGGGCTAGGTTCCTGGCTGGAGCACGCAAGAGGCAACTGATCAATAGATCTCTCACACTGTCAATGTTTCTCTCCCTCTCTTTCTCCCTCCCATCCCCCCTCTCTAAGAAAATAAATAAATCTTAAAAAAAAACCTAGATAAAACAAGATCAAATGAAGCCCAACGTAAGCAGAATACAGGAAATAACACCACAGCAGAAATCAATGAAATAGGAAGGCGAAAAACATAGGAATCAATAAAAGGAAAAGCTTTTTTGTGAGAAGAGCAACAAAATTGACAAACCTATATAGTCAGACACACTGATCAGAAAAAATGAGAGAAGACACAGGTGACCAAGATCAGGAATGAGAGATGTGAATTAACTTCAGATTCTACAGATAGTAAAAGCATAGTAAGAGCATATTCTGAACAACTTTGTGCCATTAAAGTCAGCAACTTAGGTGAATTAACATTCCTTGAAAGCTGTATATTCACTAGCATTTCTTCTGAAAATGCCATTTCTGCTCAGTAGGCAAAGGCTGGTTAGCATACAATGAAAAAGAATAGAAGCAACATGAAAAATTACAGGACAGAGTCAAAATGATAGCTTTTTAATATGTTACTGTATTTTATTGATCATGCTATTAGAGTTGTCCCAATTTTCCCCCTTTGCCTCCCTCCACCCAGCTCCCCCCACTCCATCCAGTGATCTACCCTCACTGTTCCTGCCTATGAGTCATGCCTTTAAGTTCTTTGGCTACTCCATTTCTTATATTTGCTCTCAACATCCCCCTGCCTATTCTTTAACTGCCTATTTGTGCTTCATAATCCCTTCATCTTTCTCCCCATTTCCTCAGAAACCCCTCCCCACTGGCCACCATCCCAATGATCTCCAATTCTGTGATTCTGTTTCTGTCCTGCTTGTTTGCTTAGTTTGCTTTTTGTCCATTAGTTTGCTCCATTGTCGATAGTTATGTCTTTATTGCCATTTTAATATTCATAGTTTGGATCATCTTTTTCTTAACAAAGTCCCTTAAACATTTCATATAATAATGGTTTGGTGATGATGAACTCCTTTAGCTTTATCTTGTCTAGGAAGCACTTTATCTGCCCTTTAAGTTTAAATGATAGCTTTGCTGGATAGAGTAATCTTGGTTGTAGGTCCTTGCTTTTCATCACTTTGAATACTTCCTGCCAGTCCCTTTCAGCCTGCAAAGTTTCTTTTGAGAAATCAGCTGACAGTTTTATATGTACTCCCATATATAGGTAATTATCTGCTTTTCTTTGGCTGCTTTTAAGATTCTAACTTTATCTTTAATCTTTGTCATTTTAATTATGATGTGTCTTGGTGTGGTCCCTTTCGTGTCCATCTTTTTTGGGACTCTCTTGCTTCCTTGACTTTTATGTCTATTTCCTTAATCAAATTAGGGAAGTTTTCTTTTATTATTTTTTTCAAATAAGTTTCCAATTTCTTGTTCTTTCCCTTCTCCTTCTGGTACCACTGTGATGTGAATGTTGGTGCACTTGATGTTGTCCCAAAGGATCCTTACACTATCCTTGCTTTTTTGTGTGTTTGTATTCTTTCTTCTTGCTGTTCTGAATGGATGTCTTTTGGTTCCCTATGTTCCAAATCATTGATTTGATTCTTGGCTTTCTTCACTCTGCTATTGATTCCCTATAACTTGTTCTTTATTTCAATTAGTGTACTCTTCATTTCTGCTTGGATCATTTTTATGCTGTTGAAGTACCCACCAAGTACCTTGAGCACCCTTATAACCAGTGTTTCAAAATCTGCATCTGAATTATTATTGTATTTGGTTTGCTAATATTTTGTTGAGGATTCTAGACATCTATGTTCATTGGGGATATCAGCTTATAATTTTCATTTTTTGTAGTGTCTTTATTTGGTTTTGGGATTAGGGTAAGACTGGCCTTGTAAAAAGAGTTTGGGAATCCTCCTTCTTCTCAAATATTTTAGAATAGTTTGAGAAGGATAGGTGTTAGGTCTTCTTTGAATGTTTGCTAAAATTCATTTGTGAAGCCATCTGGTCCAGGACTTTTGTGTGTTGGTAGTTTTTTGATTACTACTTCAATTTCACTAGTTGTTATTGATCTGTTCAGGTTTTCTGCTTCTTCCTGATTCCGTTTTGGAAGATTGTATGTTTCTAGAAATTTATCCATTTTTCTCAGGTTGTCCAATTTCTTGGCATACACTTGTTCATGGTAATTTGTTACAATCCTTTATATTTCTGTGGTATCAGTATATGTTACTTCTCCTCTTTCTTTTCTGATTTTATTTATTTGGGTCTTCTCTCTTTTTTCTTGATGAGTCTGGTTAATGGTTTACCAATTTTGTTTGTTTTCAAAGAACCAGCTCCTAGAATCATTGATCCTTTGAATTTTTTTAGTCTCTATGTCATTTAATTTTGCTCTGATCTTATTTCCTTCCTTCTGCTTGCTCTGGGTTTTCTGTGTTGTGGTGGTTCCACTAGTGCTTTTAGGTGTAGGGTTACTTTGTTTATTGGAGATTTTTCTCTTCTTTAGGCAGGCCTGTATTGCTATGAACTTCCCTCTCAGGACAGCCTTCACTGTGTCCCATAGGTTTTGGGTTGTAGTGTGTTCATTTTCATTTGTATCCATGTACTTTTTGATTTCTTCTTCAGTCTTATTGTTAACCCATTCATTACTAAATAGCAGATTATTCAGCCTCCATGTACATAAATGTTTTTGAGTTTTTTTCCTTGAGGTTGGTTTCTAGTTTCAAGCAATTATGATCTGAGAAGATGCTTGATGTGATTTCAACTTTCTTGAATTTGTTAAGGCATATTTATATTCTAGCATGTGATCTATTTTTGAGAATGATCCATGTGCATTTAAGAAGAATGTGTATTTTGTTTCTTTGGGTGAAATGTTCTATAAATATCAATTATGTTCATTTGATACCAACTATGTCTAGTGTTTTTCAATTCTGCAATATTTTTGTTGTTTTATTTGGAAGATATATCCATTGTTGACAGTGGGGTTTTAAAATGCCCTACAATGACTGTATTGCTGTTTATCTCTTTCTGAAAGTCCTCCAATATTTTGTTTATATATTTAGGTGTACATATATTGGGTACATATGTGTTTACAAGAGTTATATCTTATTGGACTACTCCCTTAAGTATTATGTGGTGACTTTTTCTGTCTCTTGTTATGACTTTTGTTTTGAAGTCTATTTTGTTTGATATAAGTATTGCTACCCCAGCTTTTTTTTTTTCGTGTCTGTTTGCATGGAATATTTTTTCCATCCCTTCACTTTCAGCCTGTGTAGATCTTTTGTTCTCAGGTAGGGCTCTTGAAGACAGCATATATGTAGGTTGTGTTTTCTTATTGCTTTAGCTACCCTACATCTTTTGATTGGAGCATTTAATCCATTTACATTTAAGATAATTATTTTTATTTTTTTTAGAGAGGGAAGGGAGGGAGAGAGGGAGGGATGGAGGGAGGGGGAGAGAGAGAGAGAGACAGAGACAGAGAGAGAGAGAGAGAGAGAGAGAGAGAGAAACATCAATGTGCGGTTGCTGGGGGCTGTGGCCTGCAACCCAGGCATGTGCCCTGACTGGGAATAGAACCTGCTATGCTTTGGTTCACAGCCCCACTCAATCCACTGAGCTACACCAGCCAGGTAAGGTCATTATTGATAGGTACTTATTCATTGACATTTTCCTTCTGTACCTGTGTTCCCCTCTCTCTGTCCCCTTCTCCCTCTCTTTCTCTTTTCTTTTCTCCTCCTCCTCCTCTTCTCTTTCCCCTTCTCCCTAAAGCGGTTCCTTTAGCATCTCCTGCACTGCTGGCTTGGTGGAGACATGCTCTTTTAGACTTCTTTTATCTGGGAAGCTCTTTACCTCATCTTCCATTTTAAATGAGAGCCTTGCTGGATAGAATAGTCTTGGTTGCAGGTCCTTGATTTTCATTACTTGGAATATTTTGTGCCAGTCCCTTCTGGCTTGTATGTTTCTGTTGAGAAATCAGCTTATAGCCTTATCATAGCTCTCTTGTATGTTACTAGCTGTTTCTCCTTTGCTGCCTTTAAGATTCTCTCTTTGTCTTTAAATTTTGCCATTTTCATTATAATGTGTCTTGGAGTGGGTCTCTTTGGGTTCATCTTGATTAGACCCTCTGTGGTTCCTGGACTTAGGTGACTTTTTCCCTCAACAAATCAGGGAATTTTTCTGTCATTATTATTGTAAACAGCTTTTCTATCCCTTGTCCCTTTCTTCTCCTTCTGGTAAATATTGTTATGATTCAAATATTGTTATGTTGTTCCAAAGCTCCCTTAAACTATCTTTGGTGGGGTTTTTTTAGTTCTTTTTATTTTTGTTGTTCTGACTGGGTGTTTTTCTTCCTATCTTCCAGCTTGTTGATTTGACCCTTTGTTTTGTCTAGCCTTCTTTTAAGAACAGGAACAGAATCAGAAAAGTGGAGATCACATGGAGGGTTTCCAGTGGGGAGTGGGGAGGAGAAGAAGGAGGGGAAAGGTACAGGAAATAAGAAGCATAATTGGTAGTCATAAAATAGATGGGGAGAGGTTAAGAATGATATAGGAAACTGAGAAGCCAAAGAACTTGTATGTATAACCCATGGACTCGAACTAAGCAGGGGAGCGGGAGATGCTAGAGGGCAGGGGGATACAAGGAAGAGGGGGGATAAGGGGGAGAAAAATGGGAAAACTGTAATAGCATAATCAATAAAATATACTTTTAAAAAATAATTTTTTCCTGGATTCTTGGAAAATAATCTAGGTTCTCCCTTAACTATCCTGTTCATGCTTACATAACACAAAGTTAAACCATCAATTTAAATTGTGTTTTACCATTTATATGGTCATTGAAACTTGAAATTCCAATGTGCAGGCCATTATGTTATTCAGCTCTTCAATCTTCATTAAAAATAGGATTCTCTCCACTCACCCCTTTACCCAACCAGAGCATAATTGCAGTCAGACCACCATCTTTTGCCAAAAGCAAGATGGTGAACTTGTTCACCTCCTTTCACATTCTCAGCTGCTGTTGAAATACTGTGAGGCAGGTGAGGAAAGAGAGGCAAAAAATTTTTTCATCATTGGTACTATTAACAGAAAACTGCATTCTCTGGTTTAGCAGATATTTAAAGATGAGTCATTCTTAAAGATGGCTTTATGGGTTCTTTGGAGACTATCCTTCTAACTACAACTCCCATAACCTAAGTTACTCTTTCTGTACAAGTAGCTATACCTTTAGCTGCTGCTGGATACAACAGCCCAACCTCTCAGATTCTCCATTGGAGATCCCATTACCTTTCCAGGCAATCTTCTTGGAAAACATCTGGCTATGTGAAATTACACATTTTCCTTATTGTTTAAGTCAATAGAGTCATAGTTTTAGATTATCTGCAACCTAAGCACTTTTACTGATAATAGTGAGTTAAATTTTATTCTTCTATTCCTTGTGGGCTGCTTATTTTATGGGAGGGGGGTTTCTGATTGTTTGATTTTCCTTTAGGAAGTTCCAGTGGTCCTAGTTTGCATGTTCTTAAGTTTAGTGCCTTAGAGTCTCAGAGAATATTGACAATTAGTCAATTATGATCATGAATAAAAAGTATAATAAAGAATTGTTTTAAAAGTCTTCAGAGTCTTGCCCTGACTAGCGTGGTTCAGTGGGTTGAGGATATTCCTATAAAGCCAAATGTCACCATTGGTCCCTTGTCCTTGGTTGAGGTGTGTGAGACAGGCAACTGATCAATGTTTCTCTCACACATTGATATTTCTCTCCCTCTCTTTCTCCTAATCTTCCCCTCTCTCTAAAACAAACAAACAAACAAAAGTCTTGAGTGCCTTATCCCAAAACAAAAGGCAAGACTCCCAGATTTTCTCCTTAAACCTCCTTAAGTGATTTTTTTTTAATTGACAGATTTTCACTGTGTTTTGGAGATTAGAATACCCATATGTTTAAAGTAGTAACTGCAATATATTTGCCTTAAAAACTGACGAGAAACCAAAAGAATTCGAACAAAAATCACTAATTTTGTACCCAGCTACATGCTAAACACACAATGAACCAATTTGAATATAAATATAACTGCTATTTTCAAATGTCTGCTTAATTTCATAAGTAACACATAAATATATTATGAAAGATTCAGTTTTGAAGTAGTTTTCCTTTTTATAAGTATTTGAATACATACATACATATAACTAAATATTTTACATGAATGGGGGCATCATAAATATACTGTTGTTCTGTGGCTTGCGTTTTTATTTAATAGTTTTGAAATTTTTCCAAGTCAGTATACAGAGCTCATTTTAACAACTGCATAATATTCATAATAGTGGAATGCATAGTATTTATTTAACCTTATGTATTAATGGACATTTAGGTTCATTCTAATTTTTACTTATTATAAATCATGCTGCAACTATAAGTATTTTTTATTCATATTTTCCCATAGAATTTTTAAGAATCTATTGAGATATATATATATATATATATATATATATATATATATATATGAAACAACAAAATATTCTCTGAATCACTTCCATATGCTTGCTGAAATTTCTTTCTTCAGTTATATATAGACAATTGTCTAACAGGTTGTAATAATATACCACTTGAACAAACACATCACTGCTTGTGTGGATATTACCTAAAATAGTATGCTTAATAAATGTCTCATGTCTCAAAATGGAACTGCAACAGACAAGCTGACTAATCTAACTGGTAATGAAAGCTGACTTTAGTCATTGTTAATTACACCAAGTTCCCTCCCTCCCTCCCTCTCTCCCTCCCTTCCTTCCTTCTTGCCTCCCTTCTTTCCTTTTTTCCTTCCTCCTTCCCTCTCTCCCTCCCTCACTCCCCCCTCTCTTCATTCCTTCCTTTTTCTCACATTTCTGGGTATCAATTATTTATGAAACATTTTACATTGTATCTTTCAAGTCTTGGTACTTCCATTACCCATGAGGTATACCTGTGTGATAATGATTATGTATGGAAAACTATTAAGAAGTGTTTCTGACTGGTATGGCTCAATTGGTTGGGTGTTGTCCCACAAAGTGAAAGGTCACCAGTTAGATTCTGGGTCAGGGCACATGCCTGGGTTGCAGGTTCAGTCCCAGTCAGGGAACATAGGAAAGAAACTGATTGACGTTTCTCTCTCACATCAGTGTTTCTCACTGCATTCTCATCTCTAAAAATAAATAAATAAAAATATTTTAAAAAGTGTTTCTGATTTTCACATTAGAAGACTAAAAGATCAATTTTGAAAAGTAGTCCTCTTTCAAGCAGTCACAGAATTATACTTGTCAAGCTGCTTGTTTTTCATTACAAGGGAAGATTTGCATTACATTTTTATGGCCTGAAAGAAAACCCTGCCTTGCTTTTCATGTCACCATGTAGTCTATATATAGATTTGCTCATTCAGCAGAAAGAAACCAGAAATTTGATAAGTTTTACATAAGGTATGAAATATTCCTGTGTCCGTGGGTCAACAAACCGAACAATGACACCAAACCTTCCTCACATATTACTATCTGCTTTAGCAGTAATTCTGAGTTTAGCAACCTAAGAACATTGTAACAGAATCAAGGTCTGAAGGCATCATAGGGTATTTTTAGACTTCTGTGGGGTCATGATCTGCTCTTTTTAGGTGTGGATTTCATGTATTAAAATTCAAGAACTAGTTTTCCCAATTTTAGAAGGCCCTTAAGGCAAATACATAATGAAAAATTCTGTGGGGTCTCAAAAAGTAACAAAAGATACATTTTAATTTTAATTCCAATGTTGTTTTCAGTAGTTATTCAACTTGTTTACCAGGTGCCCCAGGTCTTCCCAGGCAGCCAGTGTAAAAGGCTTCTGTGATTTGGCAGTATAAGAGCCCATAAAGTAATGAACACTAAGTTATTCCAATTAGCACATGTGCCAAGTCAGACATCAGTCAAGCACAGCAATAGATAACATTCTTTTTATGTGTAAGGGATTTTGTTAAACAAAACACCCTGCTGGTTAAATTTAATTTAACCGTACTAAATAAAATAGACTTTCAGGCTCTTTGTAAACATTTCTTAGAAGGCAATAAATTAGACTTAAGTGTAATTAAAAATCTTAATTATACTCTCAGCATTTTTATACTAACATCCAGATCATTCTCCCTTTACTTTGACCAAAGATTTTTTTCTTAAGGTAATGAATTAGAATCGAGGTTGCATTTGTATCTCCAAAGGCACTTATAAAAATAGAGAAAAAATTTTAAATGCATTAGTAAATCACGGGACATTTTCATTCTAATTGTGATTCACTTTAAGTAATCTTAGGTAACTGCATACCTAAGTATTTCATACAATTTGTGATTTATAAATCATAAATGTTTTCTCAAATTTGGGTTGTATGATAATATAGTGATTATTTTTAAAATTTTAAGTGCATATTTTAAATGATTTCATTAATTACATAGAAAAAAATAAGTGACTATTATACTCTCTTAATTTTGTAGCATATGCAATTGATTGATTCCTGCTCAGTGGTGGCATGGGATTAGGTTGTGAGAAGTGGAAATTCCATTCATTGTTCATTTCGATGACCAAGGCTTGCTAAATATTCATCACTAACCCCTTAGCTGTTTCCATTTTATAGACAAGAAGTTTGAGGCATGGAGACACTGAACAAATTTCCAAAGCTCACATAATACTTTAGTAACAAATCACAATTAGCTTTCTGGAAATTTCAGAATGTGACCATTTACCAAAAGATCTTAAAATAAAATCAGTACAATGACTGAAGATAGGAGTGGATTGTAACTGATGCCATAGAGCAGTAGTGCAGAAGCTTGTTATACTTCATGTGTCCTAACAGGAAAAAAAAAAAACAAGGCAAAGCGAATAAACAGTAAAAGAAATATAAACACTTGAATAACATATAAAAGTATGTGCTCTCATGAAGAACTAAAGAAAAGTAGATATACATAGAAAAAGTCTACAAGGACACACACAACCCTAAGAGTAGTTACTTTAGGGAATCAGGGTTGTGGAAGGAAAGACTTTCATTTTCAAATAAAAAAATGTTTGTATTGTTTATATTTGTTACAACCAAAAAGTATGATAGTCAACAAATATTTACTAAACGTCTATAGCGTATGGGCACTATATTTGGAATCTATCAGTGAATACAACAAAAATTCCTATTGCTATGGAGTTCACATTCAATTTTTGTTTCACTGGAGTTCAAAAAGTAGCTGAGACCCCTTTAATTTAAGTTTCATTCAAACAACTACAGCAGAAAAATTTAACAGAGGGAACTGCTGTGATTTCAAGCAATATAAGTTACATTGAGGTGGATTTATTTGTTTTTGTTTTGTTTTGCTTTTTTAAATATTTTTTAAAAGATTTTATTTATTTTTAGAGAGGGGGAGGGAGAGGGAGAGAAACATCAATGTGCAGTTGCCTCTCAAGTGCCCCCTACTGGGGACCTGGCCCATAACCCAGGCATGTGCCCAGACTGGGAATTGAACCGTAGACCATTTGGTTCACAGGCTGGCACTCAATCCACTGAGCCACACCAGCCAAGGCTTTTTGTTTTTAATGGCTAGGAGAGAAAAAGACCCATGTGAAGGTGGCAACAAGGACAAAACAAAGAACAGAATTTAGTGATAGATAATATTGCAATATGCAAACTATTTTTATTTCTAATACTAACCATGTTTTATGATTGAATCATAAAACTTAAAGTAAACCAAAATTAATGGTTAGAATTTATATTTGTAATAGGACATAATTTCTGTAGCACATTTGAGAAACCTTTTAACTTTTTGTAAATTGAGTTTCAGACGACAGGAGGAAGAAATCTATGAAAGAAATAAGAGTACATCAAAATACAATCTGAATTGGGGCTTTGATTCTGAGACCAATTGGTTCAGCTAATTTGCTGAACAAGGTATTGTTAATATTCCAGAACAGAGGTATTTACTGCTTTGCAGCTGAATAAAGAAAGGGGCAAAGTGATTGCTTCAAAATCTCCCTTTAATTAAAAATTGATTCCCTTCTTACAAGAGTGACTCATATTTCTGACTTAGTATTTTCCATTATCAAAAAGGTGACTTATGGTGTTCCACACATAGAAGGCACTAATTTTTATTTATGAGTCCACACATATTTTTCAAGTGTTTTTCAGACATGTACATGAATACTATATCATTCAGGGTGCAGTTTCAATCAGCTTTAATTTTTAAAAGATTTTTTTTATTTATTTGGTTTTAGAGAGGGGAAAGGAGGGAGAAAGAGAGGAAGAGAAACCTCAATGTGTGGTTGCCTCTTGCACGTCCACTACTTGGGGACATGGCCTGCAACCTAGGCATGTGCCCTAGACTGGGAATCAAACCAGTGACTCTTTGGTTCACAGGCCAGCACTCAATCTATTGAGCCACACCAGCCAGGGCAGCTTTAACTTTTAAATGTCCTTAAATTTATACTTAAAGGTTTTTTTCTGCTACAGGATACATTTCATCTGAATTTGATTTTGGCTGCTACAACAAAGTTTTCAAAATGCTGTGTATACCTTGTATTTTATCAGACATACTGAAGAAAACACGAATTTCCACATATTCACCCATAACAATCATATTTTATGCTATAGAGAAATGTTGCACATATGAAGGTAAATTCTGTCATATTTTATCCAGCATTCATTTTGTTAATCTTGCATTCTGAAATATATCTTTATATTTATCTATTTATATAATATATACTAAAATTATATGATGTGTGTCCAGAAAGTACCCAGCCATGTAATATGGAAAATAGAGACATTTATTGAAGAAGATAATACAAGATACAAGAAGCATTGTACATAAGACAATGATGCCTCAGTCCCCTTCAAAGTAGGCACCTTGGGTCCTCACGTAGTCCTCCAATCATCATTAATTGCAGCCTGTACACGTTCAACATTCTCAGGTGTTCTGCTTGCTGCAGGTCTTCAGAACATGGATCACTTTCAACAGATTCTCAACCATCTTTGAAGTGTTTGTGCCACACTTTTATTTTAGTTGTATCTATTGTATCATCTCCAAAAGTCCTCTGAATCATCAGAATAGTTTCCACAGAGAAATGTTCAAGCTTAATGCAAAATCAGATGCAAATTTGTTGCTCTACTCCCTCAGTCATTTTGAACACGATGGCCACACAGTATACATGCTCACTCAACAGGGTCTACCACTGACTAGTACAGTGAAGTTGTCATTGTTCATACATGCACATTCTAGTCCACTCTCCTTAGATGCCAGGTTACATCAATGTAGTGCAAACTGTTCTCATTATATTAACAATGGCTGGACTTTTTCCTATATATCACATGTTTTCTTTGAATATTGTATGTATATATTTTTTCTTAATTTATTTAACTAAAAATAAGCAAAAGTCAAAAATAACACTGAATGAGAGTGATTGCTTAATAATTAGAGGAAAGCAATGAGTATTCTTGGTGTATTAATATTGTTATTTTTCAAGTGTTAATACCAGGTAAGCATTCCAAATTTTTTAAATCACACTTTCCTGGGAGTAGGGTGAATTATCTATTATAAAATGAATCAAAAGACTCTTGATTCTTTCACACATGAGTCTTCTAAAAGTTCTTAGTAAAATCAAATAGTCATCCAATGTAGGAGGGGCTCTGCCTGTAGGGCCCCCCCTGCTGCCACAGATGAGAATAAGTCTACCAAGATATGATCTCCTTGGGGAGGAAAGGTGGCGGATCTCTCAGAGGAGAAGGGCCAAGAGACTTTTCCTCAATGGGCTTTTATTGGGTTTGTTTGCACAAGAATACAAATAAAGTTCATTAATCATTGTCAGGCAGTAGGATCAAACAATAGATAACAAAGAACTCTGAGGGCCTATTTTGAGTCAGGGTCAGATAGCTAAAGAGCTATAAAACTTTGAGGAACAAACTCACTTCTTGCTTGGATCCTTATCATTTCATTGAGAACATTCTAAACAAAGCAGGTTTCACAGGATTTTACATATTCTTTCTTAGGCCTGATCACTCAGGGAACCGGCCCTTTCCAGCACAGGGCTGCACCACCCTCTGTCATTGTTTCAGGCTTAGGTGGAGCTAGGGAAGTAAGGCAGCCAAGAGACTAGGAGACTTCTTGAAGACAGAATGAAGACTCAGGCTTTGTCAAAGCCACGGGGTGAGGGTCCATTCCCCCCTTTTGCTGTACCCCCAAGTTCCTTCCCTGGGGGCCTCCCACATGACCATGCCTGTCTTAGGTTGTTCTCCCCTTGGGGAATCTTACCCATCTTTGGCTAACTGACTAAGCATTGGGGGCCAGTTATGGATGAAGTAAAAGGAGCAGAAGTGGTGCTTCTGCCAAGGAGATAAGCTTTTGTCTCCTTAGTGGCTTACATTCCAAGATCGCTCCCTCAGCCTTAGCCTTGGTGGGGGTTACAGCTTCTGATACCAGGCAGGGCAGTTCCCAACAATCCAAGAATTGGTAGACACATTTTTTATAATTTTCTATGATATTTATTGTTGACTTTTGTTTTTACCTTCTCAAACCAAATGTTCTCTTTTATGGATTATGAACTAAATTGATATTGAAAACTTGGATTTATTCCTAAAACTGAATTTATGAATTCAGTGCAATAGGGTAGGTTAAAATAATTAATTTTGCTGTGGTGTTAGAAATCAGAAAGAGTAGGTTTTGATCCTCTTTCAAGTTCTAAATGAATCCAATGGCAGTGGAAATACACAAAATAGTTACAAGTTGTTTAAGTTGTTTTTAATAAAGGCTCAGAAACCTCGCTAGTATGGCTCAGTGGATTGAATACCAGCCTGCCAATGAAGGGGGCACCAGTTTGATTCCCAGTCAGGGCACATGCCTGGGTTGAGGGCCAGGTGTCCGGTTGGGGGCGCACCAGAGGTAACCACACATTGATGCTTCTCTCCCTGTCTTTCTCCCTCCTTTCACTTCTCTCTAAAAATAAATCATACAATCTTTTAAAACAAGAGATTCAAAAGAAGTTATTTTTTTAATAAAGCTAGGAGAAAAGAAAGGAAATAAGTAACAATTATCGAGAATGTAAATTTGCCAGGAGTTAATACAAATGTTATTAGCTTAATCCTTACAACAGTATTATGATGTAGGAAATGTTATTTACAACAATTTAGAGATGAGGGAAAGCAACCTTTTCATTTTCACATAATTAGGAAGGGTGGTTCAGCCCCAGATTGGTGACATCAGAATCTGTCTTGAATGACTATACTGCCCATCTGATTGGTCTTAATTTTCCTTGCACCTGGTTTACTGCTAATTTCCTGTTTTCACCATTCTTCTTTTCCTCCTTCCCCAACCTTTCTTTTTGTCCTTTTCCAGTACAAATGGACAAATGCAAGAAAACAACAAATATTGTTTCATTATATTGGGAAAACTACATTATGCTTATCATATATGTTTTACCCTGTGTATTCTTTTGTTTGTTTGTTTAGGGTCAAAAACAGCAAACAGCAGAGTTCTAAAGGGTTTTATCACTTAAGGACTAACATACTCAAATCATATAATTTGAAGTGAGTTTTCAAAAGATACCATCAATAAAAGTGCAATCAGGGCACAGGGAAAATGCAAGAGATAGCTCGGTAGCAGTTGGACTCCCTGCCACTGCTAGCTAGGCTTGTGGCAAGGGGAATTTGTGTCTTCCTGAACTTGGAGACTCAGAAAGCTCTGTGAAGAGGGTCATCTGACAGGTAACTCTGATCTTCAGTGAATGGATGCAAACAGATATGATGGTGGAACCAGCTCCCATAGCTCTCTGCCCTTCTACCATCTTCTGCTATGGGCTCCCTATTAGCAGCATCCACCCTAAGCTACAAGGCGAAAAAGCTTGCTGAGGCGGTCTGCACCGTCAGTCTCCCAGGGCATGGAGTAGGCTGAAGGGTGGAGAGAGGGCACAGAGGGCCAAATGGAAGGCATCCACCACAAGGTGAAAACTGTGGTGAAAAAAAACAGTGTAGCTACTCTAGCTAGAGGTATTTCCTTGTCTTCCAACAGCTTTCATTTTTGCTGATATCAAAAATAGCTTTTCCTAATTAATCCCATTGGAATTCATGTAATTTCTTTGTACAAACTGCAATAACATGAAATATTTCATCTGTGCCTGCTTATCATTTCTTTCTTTCACACATCTTCCTGATCCTAAGTTTTTGCAACATGTTATGTGTGCTACTACTGAATCACAGACACAGGCAGGCCTGGGGCCTCCTAGGTCAGATGGGTAGACCCTGATACTAGGAAACACAGGTTGAGAGTTGCTATGGTCCCCAGACCATATTAGCTTAAGTCAGCCAATATTGCACAATGCTTAAGAATAGAAACTCTGAAGCCAGGCTCTGCTGTTAGCTAGATATATTATATTGAGGAAATTATTTCCGCCTATGTTACCTATTTGTAAAATAGGGAGAAATACTATATATCTCAAAAGGTCATCTGTTCCAAGCTTTTAGATGAATGAATATGTACAAAGTGATTACAACAATGCCTGACACATAGTAAGCACTGAAGAGATGTTAGCTTTCATTATTATTTCAAAAATTAATATTTTGGTCTAATTAATCTCCTCCCACCCTGCCCAGCTCCTCTTAGCCAATCCCACATCTGAAATGCCTTGAGGCAATCACTGTCCCTCTCTATGTCTCCTGCTTTGCTCTTGTTTCATTTAATGCCACTTTATTTTCCTTACTCCTATGGACAATGCTTTTTCACCATTCTTATTCCCACAGTTCTCTAGTTAACTTTGCCTAGTTCACACTGAGGACCCTGGATTATTCTCTCTAGAAATCTGTAGCTTTATTAACTTTATTCCTATTAAACAATTTCCGACTCACACAAAATTGCTTTTGAGTAGTCATTTTATATATTAACCATAACTTTTATGGATTCAAAAAAGTGAAAGCATAGAAGGCATGTTATCAAAGATAAATAAAAAGTATTATTAGCAAGCTAACAAGTTCAATAACTTCCAAACTGCGGGCCATGACCCATTATGGGACATAAACTACTAAATTTAGTCGGCAGATTGCAGAATTTTTTTAATTAAACAAAATACAATGAAATAGAATGTAATAAAAAATCAGAATGCAACCATAAAATAAGGGTATGTATTGTTTCATTAATTTTTACTTTAGTTATTCATTGGTATATATGCTTGGCCACTATGTAAAATGTACTTTTCTGGCTCAAGATATTAAAAGTTTGAAAGCCACTCTAATATACCACACATCTACTTGTAATTTGTTTTTAAATGCTCTTAGTACTTTCTACAAGGACATTTATATGTTTTTTATTAGATTATAAGCTCCTTGAGGGAAGGGACTCATTCTCATTTACCATTTATATAACAACTCCACAACTGAATTGAACCAACATTACTGCAAGCCTTAACACATACAATACACTAAGTATCCAAGGAATATTGAGCATCCTGACATTTATACAGCTAAAGAAAAATGAAGAAAATGATAATTGAAAATAAGTCTGTAAATGAAATATTCAATTATAATAGGTCTCCAATTTACCTTGTTATTTATAGGAAACCCACTACTATTTGTTCAATGCCATTAAGTTAAATTTTAAAATTGGCTATATACTATATGCCACACCAGACATTGTGTTAGATGCTTAAGAGAGGCATACAGTCCCTGCTCCCAATGAGTTCATGATCTACAAAAGACACGTGTTTTTATGAGAAAGGGTTGAATTATAAATATTAAGTGCTTTTGTCTCATAACATTCTACTGCAGTGGGCATCACTATTTCCAAAGAAGAGGACACATATTTAGAGATGTTAAGAAATTATTGGGATTTTAATCTCCGAATTCAAAGCTCATGGCCTTTCTACTACATCCTCTACAGGAAGCCTGAGATTTTTACATGGCTAACTTTGCCAAAGCACAGAATACAGAAAGGCATAGGACTGTAACATTCACATTTATCAACTAATCAACAATTGTTTTTTGAGTGCCTACTACATGCTTATGTTTCAGAAAGAAGATAAACATGTGAAAATTTAGGACAGAAATTAATCACTAAATTTAGGGGGTCCCATAAGGTTGGACAAAATTAGTTGTCAGAGGAACTGACTTATGAAAACCACTCTAAGAGTCAAGTAGGACATTGATTCAAGTGAGACCTAGTTACGTAAAGCATTTTGAAGACATCATGGCAAAGACAGACTTGGAATAGCCTTGAGAAACATTGCTTGTATGTGATCCCCTGCCACTCATTGGCTTTAAAATGTGTACATTTGTGCCTAAATGCCTGAGAATATCAGCGTCAAGTAATTATATTTTCCTACAACAGTTTTCCATAATTAAAAAAAAACTAACAGTGTCCTGTGTGGCAGGCTTACAATGAAATCTAAAATGGAGAAGAGATAAAAGCAGAGCTGATCATGAAGAGAAAAGGGGTGACACAGAGTCGATCCCCTCCCTGCCCAACAGTGTGCAACTGTTATGTGAATAAAAATAATGCAATAGGGAAGATATTCCTTTATTATTTTATTATTTATAAGGCACTGGCCCCAGCCTCAGCAAGCAAGAGAAAGTTGGAGGGGGGTAAACTTAAACAGTCTTTAGGAGTTTACAAAGCACATTGTTAAATTTCATTTTCTCACAAACAATCCTAAGTGATGGGTTCCACCAGAGGTTTTAGACGACATTGCCAGGATTGTGAAGTTTCAACCTGCCTTTTAAAATTGGTTTTCCTTCAAGGGTACATCTGTATAAATACATTCTTAAAATAATGTTGAAATCAAGAAAATATTTGGACATACAGGATTCTTTGGCAATGCCAAAATCACTTTTTTATATAAAAATAGTAATATAATTGTTTAGTTGTGGTGAAATGAGTCTATACTTTTTCATTGTCCTATTCAGTATGCTTTGAGATTTCCTGAATAGCTGAACATTTTACATTCTTGGTTCTCTTGACTTTCAATTGACATGCAAGGAAGACTTAAACTTTTTATGTCAACTAATATATATGTACCCCCTTTTCAAACATGCCTAAACTCCATATACATTGATTAAGGTATAATTAGAATCCCAATTATACCTTAACATCTTTAACATGTTTCCTCTTTTAAAGTGCGAATGGAGTTGCCTGCCTAATGATTATCTGTTTGTAATTACCTGTCATCATTTGACATGACCTGTCAAATGTCAAGTTTATGAAGGAATTTGGACGTGCCTTTAAGTATTATCATTATGATGCCCATATATTCCTACTATTGGTGCATATTATAATTTGTTATTGTAAAATCTCAGCTCAAACCTCACTTCCTTCCAGGAAATAGTGCATTCCCCCATGACTATGCTATGATTCCCTGCTCTGAGCTCTAATAGAACCCCATCCTTTATCCCATCTAGAACTTGTCCCATTTTGTTGTACTTGCTCGTTCAGCATCTTCATACCCTGATAAAATGAAAGCCCTTAGGGAACAGGACTCTTTCTTACCAATATATCCCACATGTGCCTAGGAAAATATATGGCATAGTAGAAGTCTAATGAATCCTTGTAGAGTGAATGAAAAATCAAAGCTAAAGCTTTTTCTCCATTTTATTAAAGTTTATTTTCAGTATTGAATGTATTACTTAAAAAATGATCTTATTAGTAATGTAATCCCTTGAGGTTCTGGTCACTTTGCTGTTCCTGTAACCCATTAATATGAACATTTTGCATAGAAAATGCAAAAATAATGATAACAAAAGAACATCATTAAAATGCCTTCACAATATATTTTCCTAGAAAATTGGTGTCTTTTAATGAGGGATATCAAAAAGGTAAACTACAGAGTTATATGCACATGCTGAGGTATTGTGAGATAATTACATACTATTCTCCAAAAATGTCATCTTACCAAAGACACCCTTTTCCCTAAGAAAATAATTTTTAGTGGAGAAGAAAAAATGTTACTATTTTCTGGCTGTGGTAGAAAAAGAATTTACAAAGCAACATCAAAGAATTGAGTAAAATAAATTTATAAGCAAAACTGTAGTAAAATATCAAGAATGCTTGGGTGCATTAACAATTTTCTTTAAGTTCTTAAGGTTTCCTAGGTGAAGTCACATATTATTTGGTCTCTTTCATGATTAACTCCAAGCCAATTTTCATTTAAACAAATACCATAATATTTTAGTAAGTTTTATGACTACTATCTTGATACTAATGCTTATGTGTAATTTAATTAGTAAATTGGAGAATTCAAAGGAAATTGAGGATCCAAGAATTATCTCCTTTTTTCTCCTCTTTTCTCCTACGCTTTACTCCCTGGGAGAACATGGGGAATTCATATAATTTTAAAAATTTTACTCAGCATACATGTATCAAAAGAATATGAGGGTTAAAAATTGACCATGACTTTTTGTGCTCCTTATGTACTTTGCATTTAGCAAATACTTAACATGTTGTGTATATTCCAGAAATGTTTAATTGATGAATGAGTGAAAAGTTGTTTTTATAAATATCAGTTATTCTTAAAATCACACTAAAGTTTTAAAATATCCCACTTTAATCTCCTTACAAATATGTATTTGTATATGTATTGATGATGTTAACCAATATACCTAATAATACCTAACAGAGGAAAAAACCTTATTTATAGATAGCAACCTGGCTCTTTCAGTGTATTGAATCCAATGCACCCTTGTCATCCCCTGTTCTTGCAGGTGCTTAATAGTAGAGTGTTATTAGTATTACTGAAACTCCTTTCTAAAAATCATTAGCTTCCTTATGAAAAACCCACAAAAGAAAAACAAACGGGACAAATAGTTAAACTGGGCAAATGATTCATCAAATCTAAGAAAAAAATTCTATCTGCCCTCAATTAGAGCAGATGTCTTCTTTCCCATTTTCGCCCAACTGCATCTACCTGATTTAGTGTTCTTTATATAGAATTATCTTCTCCTCAACATTACCAAGTATAGATTCAAAGCAAAACAATTTAAATCAAATTCACATGCAGATTATAAAGTCTTCCAGCCACTTCTCTTATCACAATTGACCAGAACTGTGGTACTGCCATGCTTTATAGAGTTTTAGAATAATTTTCTTTGATGCATATTTCATATCATTATGAAATTATATGGCCTGCTTAAGAGTATGTTTTAAAACCAATTCTCCCTCCTGTTTAAGAACTCTGGAAAGTATTGGACAGTAAAATTTGTGAAAGTTACTTATTTCCATCTTTTTGGCTTTGTAATTTCCTTTATATTGGAAATTGGAGAAAACATTATTAAATTTCTCCTGTGTTTCAAAGTAGTTTTACTTATCCCAAATATATTTTAAAAGTACTAAAAGTAGATATTATCAGCAATTATATTTCAGAATGCCTCCTAGAAATAATTAGCCAAAATTAAGAAAAGCGGGTAAGTCCAAAATATAAAGAATTTTATACTGAAATTAAAAATACTGATTATTTATGAGCCTACTATATAAAACATTATCAGTGTCTTAGAAACTGTTTTAAGGATGCTCCCAGCTGTAAGATCTCTCTTTTTCCCATCCTAAGAAGTAACTGCTTTCCTGACTTCACTGTTAATTATTTCCTTGCTTTTCTTCATAATTTATATTACTTATCTCTAGGCAGTTTCATGCTGATTGTTTAGTTATAAAAATCTAAATGACAAATTCAAATGTAGCTCTATACAGAAAGGGCTATATTGCCAATATTACATATACAGGGACCCAGCACAAATAACACCTTTTTTTAATTACAAAATCTTTTATTAAAAAATCATGAGCATGTAATTCTGTAACATAATACTACCACACTCAAGCATACCATATTACATTTCAGGTGAGACATTCAAATTAAAACTATAAACTATTACACCCATATTATTACCTTACCAACCACAATCAAACAGGCCTTACTTCTGCTGAACCCTGTATATACTTTCTAAGGAGAATAGAAGGTGAACAAAATTTGTATGTTATTGTTTCAGCTTCCCTGAGAGTCTGAATGAACCCTTTTTAAAGAAGCCAGTGCACAGGGCTATAAGTGAATAGGCAGAATAGCAGTCAGGCCAGTAAGGTGACCCAACTTGGAGAAGAGAGAGACAATGTAAGGAGGACAAACTTAGAAAAGATCATTACTCAATAATATCATTAATATAGCCAAAGTATAATAGGAAAATACATATATCTCTGAAGTATAAAAATATGTACACTTTATTGCATACATTGCATACATTCAATGGACTGACTGTTAATGTCTCTCAAATTCATATGTTGAAATCCTAACCCCCAAGGTGTTACTAGGAAGTGGGGCTTTTGGGAAGTGATTACGTACTGAAGGTGGAGCCCTCATGAATGGGATTAGTGCTTTCATAAAAGAAACACCAGAGAGATATCTCGCTTCTTCTAACATGAAGTTAAGGTGATAAGACAGCCATTTATGAGGAAGTGGACTCTCACCCAATACCAAGTTTGCCAGTACCATGATCTTGTTCTTGGCCTTTAGAGCAATAAGTTTTTGTTTTTTATAAACCACCCAGTCTGCATTTTGTTATAGCAGTCCAAATGTACTAAGACAATTATACATTTATTTATTTTGGAAAGTGAGGAAGGGCTTCTGCAAATTAAAAATATGATTGCAAAAAATGAAAACTCAATAGAAAAGTTGAACACAAAGTTGAGGACATCTTCCAGAAAACTAGAGCAAGATTAAATAATGAGCACTAAGAAAAGATAAGAACATTAGAATATTGGTTTAGTAGACACCCATAGAAGTGTCTTCTAGAATGACTTCTATACCCAAATAGAAGTCATTCTAAAAAAAACAAGAACAGAGAAAAAGGAGGGGGAAAGATTATCAGTGAAATAATTCAGGAACATGGCCCACAAAGAGAGGTATGGTGCCAGACTGGAAGACCCTACCTTGTGCCCAACACACAGATATAAATAGACCCACACTAAAGCAGATCATCAAAATATTCAGGAATATTTGAAACAAAAATAAGATATTAAAAGCTTCCATGAATTTAAAAGAATGATCCCATAGAAAAGACTGGAGTAAGGATTGCTTTAGACTTTTCAGTAGCAACATTGCAAACAAGAAGATACTTGAACAATGCATTTTAAATGCCTGAAGAAATTTATTTCCAATTTAGAATTCTATAGCCAGCCAAACTATTATAAGCTATGAAGTAGAATAAAGATACTTTAAGAAATAGAAAAATGTAGGAAGCAACTGAAGATTGTAAGCCTTCAAAGAGGAAAAACACGACAATAAACAAGGAACTCTAACATAGGAGAGAGGTGAAGTGAACATCTGGGATGTTGGAGAAGGGAGATCTTAGGACGATAGTTGTGTATCTGCTGAAGAGTACAACCAGTCTAGGTCAGAGGAGGTAAAAAATCATCTCAGGAGGTGAGGGGACATTTAAGATGAACCTGTTGGAATGTTTGTTGTAAATGAACTTCTTGAAAGAACATTAGACAACTAATGGAAAGTTTGGGATTAAATTGTTAATAAGTAGAACATTCAGCAAATTTAAAAAATTAAAACTCTAGGAAAAGTATAAAGTAATCACAGAAAAATAATCCTCATTTATTCTATGGCTCAGCTCTGAATATATATGAATCCTGAGCCATAGGATTGAAATTTGATGCAACCTAAATTTTGATAAGACTAAGTTGGAAAAAGAGCAATAGAAAGTATGTATGTTGTAATGGAAGCATTAAGAAGAGCTAAAGCCTCTTTCATCATGGAAAGTAAATAGTTAATGCCAATATATTATTTGGAGATCCGGAAGTTAGCAAAATAGTAAGCTAAAAATTTACAAGTGGTTATCTCTGGGAAAGGAAGAAGTGATTATAGGTGGACACAGTGCATGGCAGTTTCTAAAATTTCTTGAAAACTAATTGATTTTCTCTCTCTCTCTCTCTCTCTCTCTCTCTCTCTCTCTCTCTCTCTCTCTCTCTCTCCTGCCTCACCGGAGGACACTTTTTCATTGCCTTCAGAGAGAGAGGAAGGGAGAGAGGAGAAAGAAATATCAATATGAATGCAAGAAGCATTGATTGGGTGCCTCCAGACCATGCCCAGACCAGGGATCTTTCACACCCAAACCAGGATGGAACCCACAACCCAGGTATGCATCTTGATTGGAATCAAACCCACAACATTTCAGACACAGGATGATGCCCAACAAACTGAGCCACACTGGCTAGGGCTCAGGGGCATGAGTTTTAAAATCATAAAGACTGAGTTTAAATTCTGACTTTATGCTTTGTTATATGGTCTTTGGTGAGTTAATAAATGTCTCTGAGCTTCAGTTTTCTTTTCTGAAATGAAAACAATAATATCTGCCTCTAAGGGCTAATGAAAGGATTAAGTGAAGCAATATATGTAAACATACTGACTATACTGTCTGGCATGTAATGAGTGCTCAGTTATTATTATTAAACTTTAGAAGCATATTACTGTTAGAAACAGTATTTTAATTTCAGTGATAAGACTTTATTCAAATCATTATGGGTATTTGGTGCTTTTTTAAACTACTAGTCATGTTTCATTGTTGGATCATAAAATCAATTCAGTGGGTCATTATCGATATTTTAAAAACTAAAACAAAGTAGTAATGTCTAGTAGTATGGATAAAGAGAAAGTGCAGTGGAGAAATCTGAAAAAAAAACATTACCTTAACCAAGTGGTTAAGGCTAATATCACCAGTAGTAAGTCATGTTGATGACATTTTACCTCTGTGATATGATGTGATGAGGACACTTCACCTTTTGTGGTATTCTTTCCCCATATCCTCAACTCCAGTCTGATCATGAGAAAAACCATCAAATTGAGGGACATTCTAAAAAAAATGTGACAAGAACTTTTCAACTGTCAAGGTCTTGAAAAACAAAGACTGAGAAACTGTCATGGAAGAGACAGTAGAGACATGACAGCTTTATGCAATTTGGCACACTTGATTGGGTCACAGAAGAGTAAAAGAATATTAGTGGGAAAATAGTGAAATTTGAGCAAAGTCTGGAGTTTGATAATAGCAATATACTGATGTCAGTTTTTTGGTTTTAACAAATGTACAATGGTAATGTCAGATGTTAACTTTAGGGGAAACTAAGTGAAGAATATATGGGAACTCTGTATTAACTTTGTAACTTTTCTGTAAATTTAAAATTATTCCAGGCTAAGGTTTATTAAAAAGAACAAATATAATTTAATAACAAATCATTAATAAAGAAGTATAAGCAAAGAGCCCTAGAATAAGGAGGCCCATACTTTTCTATGCAAATTCTGGAAAATTTTCTGAGCAATGTGGAGATGAGCAAGTATCTAGGAAAGTTGATTACAGCTTCCAGATGTTAAGAATTTGACATGCTCTATTTTCAGTCCTTCATACCTAAGGTGATTGAGAATTTTTCTAAGTTTATTTGGCTGGGCAAATCATGAGAACAGCTATCTTTTGATAGTCTAAACTCTAAAGACCAGGTTTTGATGAAACCTAGAATTTGCACTCTAGCATGAGTTTCTGGTCCTTTGAGAGCCATGTTTTTGCTTTATTCTACCCTTAATGGGTTCCCATTGTCCTTAGTATAAAATGTTAACCCCTTAGCTATTTGCCAGGGATCTCTAGCTCCAGGCAGTCTACTCTTTGGGGGCCATCACACAATCTTTCTTTCTCCAACTAGAATACTGCCTTTTTAACTACTGTCACCATTCCACCTGCTTAAATCTGGAATCATTTTTTCATGTTTCAGCATAATGGCACTTCCTCAGAGGTGTAAAGTTATCACAATAGAATCTGCCAGCCATAGACATCAGTTTTCTTGCCTTCTGCTCAAATATATTTGAACAATTTTTGTTATTATTAAATTATATTACTAATGGAATTCCAAGTAAATTGAGGAGGAAAAAAACAGCATTTTAATCCCCTAATTTTATTTGTTTAAACTCTTTCTTTGCATATATAAATGTTACATAGTTATAATTGTTATGCAGATCAACTTTTATATTGTGCTCTATTTTTATTCACATAATGTTAAGCATTGTTCATGTTGCACAGATTAGACATTTATTTTTATTATTCCTATCATAAATATTTCATTCATATTTACAATCTACAATATATTAAGTACTAGGCAAGATAGTGTTGTGCAAAAGCAAAAATAAATCTTTATTCTAGGGGATTTTATGTCTAGTTTACATTAGCTTTTATTAAGTTTATGAATATTGTTAGTATTAAATACCATAGTCTATATTAATATATTACTTTTATATCTTTGATGATTGTTATTAAATACTATAGTACACATTAATATATTACTTTTTATTCTGTGAATGCATAGTGCTTTGTAGCCTCTTTCCCCAAATAGTCCCATCTATAAATTGCATTTACTCTTATTTTACTTTCTCCTCTTATGCAGTTTCCCCAGGAAATCTCATCAGCTTTCCTGATCTTAAATGCTAAATATTTACCATAGACTCTCAAAACTTGATCTTTACCCTACATCTGTACTAAAATCTTCACTGAATGTTTTGAAGACAGTTGAAATGCAGTATTTCCCAAATGGAGCTCATCTTTCTCCACAAATCTTCCCCCATATTCCACATCAATAGCATCTTAGGTACTCAATTGTCCAAGTAAACCCTTAAATTTATCCTTGAGTCTCCTCATTTCCCATCATATCTCTAGCCACTAAGTCCCATTGCTTCAACATTTTAAATATATCATTTTTTTCTTTTGCTCCACTCTTGTTGTTTTCATTCAGGCTTTTTTACACTTGCAATAGCCTTTTAACTGGTTCCTGCCTTCTCTATTTTGATTTTTAAGTCTTTCTTTCTCTTTTTAAGCCCAAATGTGCTAAAGCAATTTCCCTGCTTCTAAACTTGTGATGGCTTGTTCATTGTCTGACACAATTACCATCATTTACTGAACACCTAAAATATACCAGTCATTCTAAAGTACTTAATATATATTATATCATTTAATTCTCACATCAGCCCTTTTGAAATAACCACTATTTTCAACCCAGTTTTACACATGAGAAAACTAGGACACAGAAAGGTTAAATAATTTACCCAAGGTTACAGCTAATAAGTGGCAGAGCCAGCACTTGGACTCTGGAGTTGCTGTGCTTAACATTGTGTTAAAACTGCCTTTCAGAAATACACTAATTCCAACCACTTAATGTGGTTTATAGTATTCTTCCCAGTTGGATCCACAGTTCATCCATACATTCATTAAATATTTATTAAATACCAAGTATAGATAGGTTTTTTGTTTCTTTTTTTAGTCCTTTAGGATTTTTTAAAAAAAGATTTTATTTATTTATTTTTAGAGAGGGAAGGGAGGGAGATAGAGAGAGAGAGAGAGAAACATCAATGTGCAGTTGCTGGGGGTTATGGCCTGCAGCCCAGGCATGTACCCTGGCTGGGAATTGAACCTGTGACACTTTGGTTTGCAGCCCACACTCAATCCACTGAGCTATGCCAGCCAGGGCTAGATAGGTTTTTTTTTAAAACAGCTTTCTTCAAAGAGCTTATGGGTTGGTGAAAAATGAGAAAAATGCTAAATAAGTGTTCATATTAATATGGAAATAATGAGTGCAAAATGTTATTGTACAATAAAGTGGACAATATAATAAAATAAAAATATTTTTAATTCTACATGAATAGAGTGAAAAGCTTCAAATGGGCTGAACTTTCCTTTTTCATACTTTTGGTCATTTCTCATGTTGTTCTTGGGTTTGGAATGTCTCCTTCCTTGACTACTTGACAAACTGCAGTTTCTTCGAGATGCCACTAAATTGTCTTCTGCCTTGTGGAGGCACACTGCCTTTTCAGCACAGAATTGACATTCTTCTTTTGAATGCCCATCTTACATGGCACAGAGTTGTAATACTGTGTAGTCTGTTGAATTATTCTTGCTTATTTCCCCAGATTATAAACAGAGATCAGTCTGATTTTTCTTTGTATTTCCTTAAACCACACCTAATACTGGGCATATATTATCAATGATAGTTTAAAACAAAAAATTTAAATGATGACAGGCAACACTGTACTGTTTATTATGTGCCTGGTTTTCTTCTAAGTGTTTTACATAAGTTAGATGAATAAATGGGTAGGTGAATGTATAAATGAAAGGGAGTCTAACTGTGGCTTGTATGACTCAGTGGATTTAGTGACAGCCTGTGAACCAAAAGGTCACTGATTTGATTCCCAGTCATGGCACATGCCTGGTTTGCAGGCCAGGTCCACAGTTGGGTGCATGTGAGAGGCAACCGGTCCATGCATCTCTCACACATCGATGTTCTCTCCCTCTCTCTCCCCCTCCTTTCCCCCTCTCTCTTAAATAAAACCTTAAAAATAAAAAATAAAAACCCCACAAAGTCTCAAACTCACCATTAGCTTCTACTCTGTTTACATTGCAATAGGCAGAATTCTAAGATGACCCTTGTGTTTCTTGCTCCCTGGTTGTCCATGTTTTTGTGTTGGCAGAACCTATAACTTGCTTCTGACCAATAGAATAGAGTAGTCCCTTCTTATCTGTGGTTTTTGCTTTCCTTAGTTTACTAGAGGTCAAATACTAAATAGGAAATTTCATAAACAAATAAATTTTAAATCATGCACCTAAGTAGTGTGATGAGATCTTGTGCTGTCCAGCTTCATCTCACCCAAAACTTCAATCATTCCTTGGTTTTGTCCAGCGTATTCACACTGTATACACTACCTGCCCACTAGTTAACCTCGGTTATCAGACTCACTGTCATGGTATTGCAATGTTTGTGTTCACGTAACACTCATTTTACACAATAATGTCCACGAAGTGCCAAGAGTGGTAATGCATACAATTTGGATATGCCAAAGAGAAACTGTAAAGTGCTTCCTTTAAATGAAAAGATATGTACATATAGGGAAAAATAAAAAATATATGTGCTTAATACTATCCATTGATTCAGGCATCCACTGGGGTCTTGGAACATATTCCCTGTGAATAAGATGGGACTACTGTATGTCAAAAGTGAAGGAGTTTTTCAGATTCAATTAAGGTTCCTAATAAACTGACTTCAAGTTAATCAAAAAGGAAATTATCCCAGGTAAAGCTAACCTAAACAGGTAAGCCTTTTAAAAGAAAGTCTACAGGTCAGAGACTGTGAAGGTTAATTTTGTCAACTTGGCTGGGCTATGGTACCCAGTTGTTTAGTCAAACCCCAGTCTAAATGTTGATATGAAGGTTATTTAAAACATGATTAACATTAAAATCAGTAGATTTTGAGTAAAGCAGGTTATGCTCTCTCATGTTTTTTTCTAACACAACCAAACAATTCTTCAATTCTTGGTAGAAGACAAGTGGGTGTCCTGTAAATTGAACTCAATTATGATACTATCTACCTGGAGATAGCATCAGATCCCACAGGTTAAGCGCTCAGTCCCACAAGACTGCCCACACTTCAGAGACAATCCCCAAGTCCAGGTGGTCACCTGTGCTTCTGGTAGACCTATAAATTGGAGGTTCCCATGACCCCCTTCTCTGGCTCCATTAATTTGCTAGAGTGCCTATCACAAACATTTACTATGTTTACCAGTTCATTATAAATCATTATAAAGAATATTATAAAGGGTACAAATGAGCAGGCACATGAAGAGGTACAAAGGTGGAGGTCCAGAAAGGTCTGGAGTGCAGGAGTTTCTGTCACTATGGAATTAGGGTGCACCACCCTCCCAGCACATGGATGTGTTCATCAACCTGAAAGCTCATCAGATTGCATTGTCCAAGAGTGTTTATAGAGATTTAATTTCCAGCCTCCTCCTATCATGTGGGGGAGGAGGCGGAGGCGGAGGGGGCTCTGCAGGCGGAGCCCCCCCCTCCCCCGGCCGCCACAGATGAGAATAAGTCTACCAAGACATGATCTGCTTGGGGAGAAAAGGTGGCCAATCTCTCAGAGGAAAAGGGCCAGGAGCCTTTTCCTCACTGGACTTTCCTTGGGTTCGTTTGCACAAAAATACAGGCAAAGCTCATTAATCATTGTCAGGCAGTAAGGATCAAACAATAGATAACAAAGAACTCTGAGGGCCTATTTTGAGTCAGGGTCAGATAGCTAAAGAGCTGTAAAACTTTGAGGAACAAACTCACTTCTTGCTTGGACCCTTATCATTTCATTGAGAGCATTCTAAACAAAGCAGGTTTCTCAGGATTTTATGTATTCTTTCTTAGGCCTGATTGCTTGGGGAACCTGCCCTTTCCAGCACAGGGCTGCACCACCCTCTGTCATTGTTTCAGGCTTAGGTGGAGCAAGGGAAGTAAGGCAGCTGAGAGACTAGGAGACTTCTTGAAGACAGAATGAAGACTCAGGCTTTGTCAAAGCCAAGGGGTGAGGGTCCATCACCTCTTTTTGCTGTAGCCCCCCAAGTTCCCTCCCTGGGGGCCTCCCACATGACCATGCCTGTCTTAGGTTGTTCTCCCCTTGGGGAATCTTACCTGTCATTGGCTAACTGACTAAGCATTGGGGGCCAGTTATGGATGAAGTAAAAGGAGCAGAAGTGGCACTCCTGCGCCTGCTCCTGCTCCTGAGAGATAACCTTTGTCTCTTTAGTGGCTTATAGTCCAAGGTTGCTCCCTCAGTCTTAGCATTGGCGGGGGTTACAGCTTCTGAAACCAGGCAGGGCAGTTCCCAGCATCATCCCCCTTTTCTTTCCCAGAGGTTGGGGTATGGCTGAAAGTTCCAACCTTGTAATCCCTTGGCCTTTCTGAGAACTAGCCCATCTTGAGTCTACCTAGGGGCTCCATCCTAAGTCACCTCATGAACACAAACTTGGGTGTGCTTTAAAAAAGCTCCTACGAATAACAAAAGATACTCTTATTACTGACAAAATTCCACTTTAGGGGTTGTGAGGAAGAGATTGATTGATTAATTGTTTTAAGAAATTTGCTCACACAATCCTTAGGGCTGGCCAGTCTGAAATCTACAGAATAGACCAGCAGTCTGTAAATTCTGGCAATATTTGATGTTACATTCTTGAGTCTGAAAGCAGTCTGGAGATAGAATTCCTTTGTGGGAGACCTCAGTCTTTTTTCTTAAGGCTTCAACCAATTGGATGAGATCTACCTGCATTAAGGAGGATGTGGTATAATATATACACTTGAATAGATAATATATGTTGTTTAAAGCCTCTAAATGTGTTAATTGGTTTTTTTTATGAAGCAATAGAAAAATAATACAAGTTTTCAATAATTTACTATAGCCAAGTGAAAATCTTGGGAATTGATGTTTTTTCGATTATTGTTTTTTGGTGGGGAGATATGTCATTTTATTTAAAAATTTGTACTTTCAAAAAATTATAAAAGGTAATAAATGCACTTACAAGAAAAAAATAACAAAATATATGTGAAAGAAATGAATTCTCCAACCCCCATAAATACATAAACTGTTTCACAGCTTATTTTTCCTAATAATATATATGGAAGAGCTTTGTATATATTTTTCCAGTATATTTTATTGATTATGCTGTTATAGTTGTTCCAGTTTTTTCCCTTTGTCCCCCTCCATGCAGTGTCCCCCTCCCCTTCAGCAAACTCTCCCCTTTTAGTTCAATTCATGTCCATGGGTCATGCCTGTAAGTTCTTTGGCTTCTCCCTTTCTTATGCTATTCTTAACATCCCCCTATTTTGTTTCCACCAATTATGCTTCTTGATCCCTACATGATTTCCACCCATTCTCTCCTTTCCCCTCCCAGCTGATAACCCTCCATCTGCATAATTCTGTTTCTGTGCTGGTTGTTTGTTTAGATTTTATTTTTTCTAGATTCAGTTGTTGGTAGTTGTGAATTTGTTGTCATTTTAATGTTCATAGTTTTTATCTTTTTCTTAAATAAGTCCTTTTAACATTTCATATAATAAGGGCTCAATGATGATGAATACCTTTAGCTTTACCTTGTCTGGGAAGTATTTTATCCGCCCTTCCATTCTAAATGATAGCTTTGCTGGATAGAGTAATCTTGGTTGTAGATCCTTGCTTTTCATAACTTTGAATACTTCTTGCCAGCTAATTCTTGCCTACAGTTTTGTTTTTTTTTTTTTGAGAAATCAGCTGACAGTCTTATGGGGACTCCTTTGTAGGTAACTCTCTGCTTTTTTCTTGATTCTTGTAAGGTTCTCTCTTTATCTTTAACTCTTGGCATTTTAATTATGATGTGTCTTGGTGTGGTCCTCTTCGGGTCCAATTTGATTGGGACTCTGTGCTTCCAATCAAAGACTTGCATGTCTATTTCCTTTGCCAAATTGGGGGTAATTTCTTTCATTATTTTTTCAAATAGATTTCCAATCTCTTGCTCTTTCTCTTCTCCTTCTGGCACCCCTACGATACAAATGTTGGACCTCTTGATGTCCTAGGGGTTGCTTATACTCCTCTTATTTTTTATTCTTATTGTTCAGATTGGTTCTTTTTTTGTTTGTTTCCTTGTGTTCCAAATCATTCATTTGATTCTCGACTTCATCCACTCTACTCTTGTTTCCCTGTAAATTGTTCTTTATTTCAATTAGTGAAAACTTTGTTTCTCACTGAATCTTTTTTATGCTGCTGAGGTCTTATTAAGTTCTTTGAGTAGCTTTACAGTGTTTTGAACTCTGCAATTGATAGATTGTTTATCTCCATTTTGTTTAACTCTTTTTCTGGAATTGATCTGTTCTTCCATTTGGGTCATGTTTCTTTGTCTCCTCATTTTGGCAGCCTCTCTCTGTATATTTCTATATATTAGGTAGAGCTGCTTTGACTCTGTGTCTTTGTAGTATGCCCTAATGTAGTAAGTGTCCTGTAGGGTCCAGTGGCACAGCCTCGCCTATCACCTAAGCTAGATATTTGGGATGCACCCTTCATGTGGGCTAAGTACACTCTCCTCTTGTATTTGACTCTTGGTTGCTATTGACAGGTCAATAGGAGGGATTTACCAGGGCCAGTTAGCTGCAAAGATTGGCTGTGACCACCTAGCACCAACCTCCACTCACCTCCATCCTCTGCGGAGCATCAGCTATGCAGGGGCAAGGTGGTGGTACTCTGAAGTGTCTGTAGCTGTCCACTGGGTAGGCTGGCCCTGGGGTTTCCCGTGTGGTGCAGGCCAAGGTCAGCCCCCACCTGTGTTTTGTCCGGGGCTGCCCTTCTTGAGCTTTAAGCAACCTGAGAGGGCTGCTACTTGCACTGGGCTTGGAGATTCCCCGGCGAAGCCAAGCTATGAAACTAATCTGGCTGCTGCTAGTGCCCAGCCTGGAGCTCACTGAGACCAGCTGTTGCTTGTTTGATAGGATTCAGGAAGCTGTGCAGCATGAGCCAAGACCAGTTATTCATACTGGAAAAGCAGCTTGGGTGGACCTGTGAGTTGGGTAGGGCAGGGTCTCTGGGGATCACCAAGGTGGGTCAAACAGTTTTCCAGGTTGATGGAGTCTCAAATATGCACCAGCCTGCCAGCTCTGTGGCTCTGCCGGGGGAGGGCTCAGAAAAGGAACAATGGCCTCTGTTCACCTTGGTGCCAGATACTTCAGCCTCTTCCAATATGCCACTGGTGCCCTTCAAGCTGCCACCTTGGTGCTGGAGCTCTGTGTGAGTCCAAGTGAGTGAGTCTGTATGTGGGTTTTTTAAGAGGAACAGCTTGGGGTTCCAGAAGTTTCTTCCACTGACTCAATTCCTGCTGGTTTTAGCAGCCAGAAGTTGTGGGGACTTATCTTCCTGGCACTGGACCCTTGGGGTGGGGGACCTGGTGTGGGACTTGGACTTCTTGCTCCTGAGATACTCCTCCTGAATATTTACCTACTGCATGTGGGTGAGAGACCAGCCCGTTCCATGTTTGCACTCCTCCTACCTGTCTTAATAGATGTGGTTTAATTCTGTAGTTGTCAGACTTTCATTCAACTTGATTTTTGATATTTCTGAGTGATGGTTGTTCTATATTTTAGCTGTAATTTTGATGTGGTTGTGCAAAGAGGTGAGCCATGTCTGCCTATGCTCCCATTTTCTATATTTTTTACATATTCATCTACTTCTACTTCAAAGGTTTCCAAACTTTCTTGGTTCATAGCATCCCTAGTATCTCAATAATCAGTACTGCCCAAATAAATACTTAATGATTCCATTTATTAAGTAGTTAGATCTAAACAACTTAAGAAGCATTTATGTCCTAACAATTTAATAGACATGTGAAAAATTAAAAATGTAAATTATAGAAAAATATTTTAATTTCATTCTTAAGTAATCCAACGTCTTACTAATGGGATATGCCTACTCATTGGTCACTACACACCTTTCCTGGAATCAAACATTGATTTTTGCTTTTATTACATCAATTGCTGAAAATCAATGCTTGCAAAGATATGGAATCATCAGATATAATGTAGCATAATATAATATTGAAACTATGACCTAACTTGAGATAGCAGTGTGCAAAATGTGTGACAGATATCAAGTATCACTGTGTTAACCTCAAAAATGTAAAATATATTGAGGCACTTCTGTGAACTCATTGCCGTGTCCATAACTTGTACAGGATTCTTCATAGCAGCATTATTCCTAACAGCCAAAAAAATGGAAATGACCCAAATGTCTACCAAATAAAATGATGTGGCATATTCATACAATGGTATATTTAACAATTAAAAAAGAATGAGTAGAAAGAAGGCAAAGGGATTAGCCAAAGAAATAAATACATAACTCACAGAAATAGACAACAGTGTGGTGATGGCCAGAGGGAAGGGGGAGTGGGAGCTGGGTGGAGGTGGGCAAAGGGGGCAAGAAATGGGGTCATTTGTAATAATAACAATAAAAAGCAAGGAAAAAAGAATGAGTAGTGACAATACATGCTACAAAATGGATGAACTTTGAAAATATTATGTTAACTGAAAGAAGCTAGTCATAAAAGACCATATATCGTGTGATTCCATTTGTATGAAAGGTCTAGATTAGGCAAATCTACAGAGTCAGAACATGGATCAGTGGTTGTTTAGGGCCTGGATTTGGAGTTAGAAGGGGACTGACTGCCAACAGGTACAGGGATTCTATTTGGAGTGATGAAAAATATTCTAAAATTGATTGAGGTGATGATTGCACCACTGTGTAAATGCACTAAAAACCAATGAATTGTACAGTTGAAACAGATCAATTGTATGGTATGTGAATTATAACTCGATAAGGCTGGTGAGGAAAAAGAGCAAACTAGGACATGATAATTCTGAAGTCTGATAATAGGATTGTACATAAAGTGTTGCATATATGAAGCCCTTACTAAATAGTGGCTTGCTGTTCATTGGAGGGTGTTTAGTCTATGTTTTCTTCACATGATGAACATTTTAAAAAACATTCTGTACATAGCAATACAATATTGAGCACCTTTGCAGCCGCCATTTTCTTTCAGAGCCTTCGGAGATGTGGAAGCGCTGATCAAATGCTATATACATTTTTTTGAGGACCCCCCAGAAAGGCTGGGCCTGTGGGCATTTCCTTGAGAGAATACAGTGCCAGCAAAATATTCTTTTTTTAAGTTTTTTTTTCCTCAAAATGATAATACAACACACACAGAAAAGAGCCCTAGTATTATTTCTAGAGGTCTTGTTTTGGGAAAGTTCTAGTATTGTTAAAATATTCAAAGTATCTTTGTCATAGTGTTTACAGTTTTTGAGTAGATTCTGACAGACAAGCCAAACAAGTTGAGTCAGCTTTGATTATACTTGTGGAAATCCTCAAGCATTGCATCACGCAGAAAACGTGGTCCCCCCACTCTATTAAAAGTTTCCGTGACTACTTGCAACAATGGGTATTATCTTAAATTCAGCTGCAGGTTGTGAACACATCTAAGTTGAACCCAAAATAATTTTAAAACAGCTAAAACTCTAACAGGTGGGGAGAAGGCTCGGTCTAACTGTGTGAGGTGTGGAACTGTGGCATTTGGCTCCAGAGAAGGCCACGGATTTTTTAAAAAAGAGCGAGGCTAAAGAATTGGAAGCACATAGTATGTACATTTTTAGGGTCCCTTCTTCCCTCAAAAGTTTGTGTCAGTGCTCACTTGGACCCTCCAGATGCTCTTCCTTAGGTGAGGTAGCTGCGCCAGGGCTACCAGCACTTCCAAAAGTTTTAGGGCAAGGTGCCGAAGAGGAGTGGAATAAAGATGAAATGGGTAGGGGCCGTCTGGGTAGTTCACTCCGGGGTGGCTGGCGTAACTTAGCGGCTACAGCAGGAACCCTGCAGGAGTGGGGGCGAGGACGTAGGAGCGGGTCAACAAAGGTCGGGCGATTGCTTTGGGAAGAGAATCGGGGAGCTGCAGCGGCGGGCGGAGCCCAGGTCAAGTGAGGTAAGAAGCCCTGGGAGCCCACTGAATGACACCGTGCTGCGGGGTGAGACCCCAGGGGTGTACGGCGGGGGATTCCAGTCCCCGCCCTGCTTCCCTGCCCCTCCCCCCCGCCTCCTTTACGCCCCTCCCCCCTCCTCCCCGCTGGTTGGAAAGTTTCTAGAATCTCTTCCCAGCGGCCTTTGCGGTTCCAACATGGCGGAGCTGACGGTGGAGGTTCGCGGCTCCAACGGGGCTTTCTACAAGGTACCTTTTTGCCGCTTTGTCGGGTCTTCTGGCGCATGGGCCAAGTTTGGGGGAGGGTTTCTGGTCCCAGAGAGGGAAGTTTGGGGTCGAAAAGGGAGGCCAGACCAGAGCCCAAGGCCGCTGGGTTCCTTGCTTCTCCCCCCTCCACCCGCGGTTTAACGGTCCCGGGGGCCCGGGCCCCGTTATGTTTTGAAACAACCCGTCGGACACCTCTAGTATTTCTCTACTTAGGAACATTTTTCTTGGGTGCTAGTGCGGTCCTTGGTCGGCCGGTGAAGAGAAGCCGAGTCGCTGCTGGGCGGCGGAGAGGTAGCTCCTTGGGAGCAGGCCTGAGCGCCGCGAGGTGGGGTAGTCGTGAAAGGAGGTGGTGGGATTGTGTGGTCACAGCCGCTCTCCCGCCCCTTGGACGGGGCCGTGCGGGAGCGCCGCGGCCGGCTGCTCCGACCCCTCCCCACCCCCTTGGGGGGCGCGTCGCGGAATCTTAGGAATTCACCTTTGTACTAGAGTTTTTGGCAGATAAACTTCAGTGTCTGAAGGGTACCTATTTGAAGGTTAGGCTCGAAGAGAGAAAACTAGAAAATCTTGAAATGTGGCGGGTTCATAATCTTTTTGCGGCCTGGGAAATTGGGCGGCGCCTTACCCCTCTATTAAGGAAGAAAATGCCAGAGTTCCAGGTTTTAAGTACAATTTAAAATGCGAAATGGATTAGGGAGACAGGTAGGAAGGTGACCAGTTTCTTTATATCAGTTGCCCGGGGTTTTTTGGAAGGTGTCGAGTTTTATACGCCCCCTGTCCCCACGAGGTTTTTTTGTTTGTTTCCATCGGGAGGAAGGAGATTTCTTACGGAAGGAGATTCATTACGGTGGGGTCGGAGTGTAAACAGAAGAGGAATTTGATAGTAAAGGAATTTAGCAGGGGCTTCCAGTGTAGGGGTCACATAACTGAAAAAGAAATCCTTATAATTCTGCCATTGTAACGGGCTCTCTTCCTGATTCGCTCTCCCAAAGTATGCCAAGATGTTAACAAGATCAATACAAAATCTCCCCAGCTGTTGTCTGTCAGTCAGTCTTACTAAGCCAGCATCTCAAATGTTTGAGAGTCCTGGCTATTTTTATGAAGGGCCTTCTCCTAATGCAGGAGTATTCTGCATACACTGAATGGATTCTCACTACGTTCATTTCAGCATACCTTTTGTCCCGCTGGATTTTATTTTAGTTGGTGAAATTGACTATTTTCAGCCTTTTTTTTCATTCCTAGTTTACTGATTAGCTATGTGGACTTGGTTAACTGTCACGTGGTAATAGCATAGTGGGAAATCACAGTTGGCATGTAAAGGATCTGCTGAAGTTTTTTACAACTCTGAATCTCCTTAGGTAGTCAGCATAAGGTAAAAACACCTGACTGGTGGGAAGGAGTCTTCATACGTGACTGGTTATATTAGCAATCTAGGTTTAAAAACGTGGTGTCAAAAGACCTAAGTAAAATTTGAGTGTAGAATTCATTGACTAATAATCTTACTGAACCTAGTGGGTGCCCTTTCTGAATGACTGCTGACAGAGTTGAGGCACAGTGCACAAAGAATGGGTTTACCATATTTTTCTTGTCAAGGGTAAATGAGGTTCATCACTTTTTGCATCAGCACTCTTTGACCCATGGAAAAGACTCACTATTTGGCCATACATTTCTTGTGTAATGGAGGTATGCAGGGTTTTTTTGTTTGGTTCGGTGTTTTTTTTTTTGTTTTTGTTTTTTGGTTTTTTTGTCATATTGAAAAATAGAAAAGGATTATTTTGTCTTAAATTATTTTGCACCATGTGGGTGGTAGAACACCATTTCTTTTTAGCTTATTTACATTGATTACTACACAAGATAGTCTTCATTTTATTTATTAATTAGAAAGGGAGGGGAGAGAAACATGGATTTGTAGTTCCACTTATTTATGCATTCGTTGGTTGCTTCTTGTATGTGCCCTGACTGGGGATCGAACCCATAATCTTGATTTATCTGCACCATGCTCTAACCAACTGAACTACCAAGTCAGGGCTTCATTTCTTTAAAAAAAAAAAAACTCGCTTAAGATCATCATTGGAAGTCTTAGTGAAGACTCTACAGTCTTACTTTGGTTTCTCAGTATTTTTTAAATCAAGTCACAGTGAGTCAAGTGTCCCTATTTTGGAATTTTAAAGTATTGTTGATTCCTAGCCATACTCTACAAATCTGCCTGACTGTACTAAGATTTTGACTCCATTACTCAGTGTTGCCTTACAAAATAAGGTGGTTCTTTAGCAAAAGTTGGGAAGGACCTCTAGCTACTTTTTATGTATTAAAATAATTGCATTTGAACATTGGGAATTCATGTCTGGCTATAATTAGCTTGCATATGTACTTTATTGAAACTGGTTTTCAGAACTCGAAGAAGGGGAATGGTGAAGTGGAAGAAGCCCTGGATTTGAAATTAAACAAATGGGAATTTTAGGCCTGTACTAAAGTTTACCCTTATTTAGCAGTGGACCTTGAACAAACCTGTCTGGTTCTGTTTTCTTTTGTTTAAAATGAGGGGTTTGAAAGAGCTAAGGGTCACCAATTTTTTTTTTTAATCCCCTGAAGTTGCCCACTTGGAAAAAATTGGTTTACCACACAAGTGATTTTTTAACTATCTGAAATGAGATTAATTTGTATATAGTTAAATTTCACTTTTTTTGATACACAATATGAGCTTTGATAAATGCTCAGTTGTGTAACTACCACCAGCAAGATGCAGGCATACAGGATAGTTCCACCATCTCCCAAATTTCCCTCATGCTCCTTTGTAGTCAGCCTCTCTCCTTACCCCTAGTCAGACCCTAAGGTATTTTTTGTTCTGGTAGTTACGCATTTTTCAGAATGTCCTTTGTGTAGAATCATATGCCTTGTAGCATTTTGAGTCTGCCTTCGTTCATTTAGTGTTAAGTAATTTTTTTCCAATTTAAAAAATATATGATCAGCGAGGGAATTTTGGAAACTATCAGAAATTGCCCTGAGGAGTTAGTTAACATTTTGGTGTATTTTTTCTTTCACTTGTGTTTTTCAATGTACAGGTGATTGATTTTTTCCTTCTCCTTTTCTCCCTTTCCCTCCATATGCACAGACGTGTACTTGGCTCTAAATGTGAATTGCCAGTGAAAAATTTCAGTCATGGGATTAGTAGCCAATGTATCATGCCTTGAGGCATTGCTCTGTAGACAAGCTTGATTAAAGATTTTCTTTTGGAACTGAAACTTCATTCCCCAAAGTAATTGGAAAAACTGAAAAGCTGAAGATTTGACCAAAAATTAGGGTAGTCTTTTAAAAAAAATATTTACACAAATGGATAGCATGTTTTTCATCTTGCTTTTTATAACTTAACAGTGGATCTATAGCTTGAAAATGCTCATGTTTGCAGTCCTGTACAAATACGGAGATTGGAAGGAATGGGAGATAACATTAATTAAGCATATGTTAAGGGATGCCATTTTATATAAAACTATGCTTTTATAACCTTTTCTACCTGGAGTGTGGCATTTTAGGGTTTATTCATTGGTTGCTAACAGCCATTTAAGGTGCCTTTTTTTAAAAAAGCTGTGAGATGGAATTTACTATCTATGATTGTTAGCGTTTTACAGAGTTGTGTAACCATTACCACAATCTTATTTTAGAACATTTCCATTATCCCCCCGAAAAGTTCCCATTTGGGGTCAGTAAAATGCTTTTTAACTGATGTATCTGATATTAAACTTAGTAATAACGGGGCAACTTGCATAGCCATGGGCAAGATACAGTTTTAAATATAAGTTGAAAGTCACTCAATTTCTGGCTCTTGTAGAGGAAAGTTTCCCTGGTGTTCCAAGGAAATGTGTAATTTCTAAGATGGTTGAATGAAATATTAGGAAGATAGAACTAATTACTTTCTAATTACTTTTAGAGCTCTGTGATTTCTTCTTTGACTATGTAGTTGACTACAAAACCAAATTTAAAGTATGATATTTCCAAAATGTTCTTATTAAGCTTGGCTTAATAAAACATTAAAATGCAATTTGATAGTAAGTAAATTATGCAGGTTTATTATTACCAGTGATGATGACCTATGGAGTTGCAGTAAAGAAGTTGTTCTCTGAGAGTGTACTGACTTTTTTAAGTTAGTATAGTTTATTGTTGATTTTTTTGTGGAGATTAGTAATTGAGGAAAAGTGGTGGCTCTCTTAATAATATTAGGAACAATTAAATTTAAAACATACCATTCCAGATATTTTAAAGATAATTTTTAGTTTTATATGTTTTAAAATGTGATTATCATGAAAGTGTAAAACTTTAAATGTAAATGTAAAAAAGATTTAACTAAATGAAAAGACTTAACAAATTTTAAGAGTCAAGTGTACTTTTCCCGTAGTTTTGTTTTTGTATTACAAGAACAACACAATTATGAAACAATCTGAAAACAAATTAGTAAAACAATCTTATCTACCTATATATAATATTGTCAAGGCCTTGGTTTTATATGCTTATAGAAAGTATACCTTTTTCCATTATTTTTACTTTTTTGCACCAGTATATTTCTTTCATCAACCTATTTGTGTGCTGCCTTCTTTTCTGAGTGCCTGATAATCTACTAGATATTCTATGTCACTTACACCCGTTTTTCCTGGTTTTCTCAAAAGGACTACATGAAGTATGTGGTATTATCCCCATTTTTCACATTTTAGGGAGCATGATTAACTTATCCAAGATTGCACTGTAGCTGAAGTGAGATTTAACTCTAGGGCTTCTCATTTCCAATTACCTAGTTGAGCAAGTTATTAGAAGTTCTTCAAAGGAAATTTTAGGGTAGTTAGGAATGGAGGGCAGACACTCGAATGAATAGTAACTCAAAAAGTGAGGTCTCTTCCACAATGTTAAGGATGTGACTAACTAGTGTGTTGGGTTTTGTTGTTGTTGTTGTTGTTGTTGTTGTTTCTGGTTTTTTGTTTTTTTTTTGGTGGGGAGAGTAATATATGCCTTTCATGTCTGACCCCTAATTCTTATACCGGCTGGTTGTAAGACCTTGATTTTTTTTTTTTTTCATTTGCAGTATTAGACAGTTGGATATCTTATAACACAGTTTTCAAGTGGTGAATCTGCTAGGTTCTGTTCATATCTAGCTCTAACAAGAGCTGTTTTTTATTGAGCATGCAAACTATCAGATGGCCAAGGTACTTTACAAAAATTTATCTTTTAGTCTCTTTATCACAATGAGGGGAAGATAGTGTTACCATCAATTGAGGAAGCTGAGGCTAATCTAGGTCCATTAAATTAATAGGCTGATTCAAGATTCTATGGCTTATCAAGTTATTATTATAAATTTCTACTAATTAATACAATGGAAGTCAAGAGGACTGAATTGGGAGGATTCTTGGAGGAATGATTTGAGTTATGTCTTCACTTTATAAAAATCTACTCTTTACAATTTGGTAGCCACTAGCTATGGAGCTGAAATGTGCTAGTCTGACTTGAGATGTGCTGTAATTGTACAATCTATACTGGATTTCAGAGACTTAGTATGAAAAAAAGCACATACTTCTTAATTTAAAAATACTGATTGCATGTTGAAATATTTGGGTATACTGGATTAAATAAAATTCCAAAATTTGTACCTGTTTTTACCTATTTTTATATGGCAACTAGAAATTTTAAAACTAGATATATGTCTCACGTTATAATATGTGCTGGATATAATCATACATTTCTGTCATCCTCAGTTGATAGCTTTATACTGATTATGTAAAGTATTTGGGAAATGCTTGACATAGTTTATGCATTTATAGTATGAAGCTTTTTTCCTTATAATGTGGCACTTCATGGTGGTAATCATACCAGTAGCATATTCTCTTGAGCGTGTCAGAACTTTTTTTTTTAAAAAAGTTTGTTTACAGTTGATTTACAATATTTAGTTTCAGGTATACAACAGTGAGTAGATACTTATATACCTTACGAAGCACTGTATTTTGCTGTGTATAATGCACACTTCTTTGGCTAGGTTTTTGAAGGAAAAAATAAGGATGTGCATTATACATGGGTAGCACTAATTCCTGTGTATAATGTGTGTCATACATGGGAATTAACACTAAATTTCCATGCACAAGAAATTTCCATGCACGTTTTGCACAAGAGTGCATTGTACACGGCAAAATATGGTGATGCCCCTGGTAAGTCAGTCTAGTGCTCATAGGACACCATACATAGTTATCACAATATTATTGAGCATGTTCTCTATGCCACATAATATTTTTGAGTATCAAAGGGTTTAGAAGATTCTTTGGGAGATGTTCAGCAAATACTAAGAAAATTGTTTTGATGGTTGTTAAAATTTTCTGGGCCAAATCCTCATTATCAAGGCGTTCATTAATCTGAACATACATATTTATATATATGATAATTCCTTTAATTTATTTGTCCTTACATTAAAGAGACCAAAAGCCATGACAAAATTGAACCAACATTAAATCTGAGTTAAATATCAAGTGCTTTAACTTGTCTCTCATACTCTAGCCTAGCTCTTTTTGCTTAGCCTTTTTGGGAGGATGAGGTAGAGGTGTCTCCCCTAGTAAAAACTGATGGAGTTTATAAGTATTGTTGGCAAAGGAACATGTATTCCCTTGGCAAGATTTCTTCAGGATAATTAGTCATATTAAAATTTTACTCTTTCCCATGTTACAACTTTTTGGTTTTACAGCTTTTCAAAGATTTTTTTACCAGGTGAAAGGGAACTTTGTTTTTCCCCAAGAAGGTTTAATACTTCCTTTTTCGTCCTTTGATGAATGTCAACTCTCTATAGCGTGGCTAGAAATGGGCTTTATAATCTTTAATTTTGTCTGTTGGATGTAAAGGGTTATCTCATTGGAACTTGGACCTGCAGACCCCCAAGAGTGAATTTTAATATTTGTTGGCCATTTGGATTTACTCTTCCATAAATTGCCTGTCATTTGCCCATTTGTCTATTGGGGTATATCATTTGTCACTTTGAGATTACTTAAGAGTCATTTATTGTGAGAGTCTCTCCTCCACATCTATTATGTGTTGACTTTCTGGTATCCCTGGCTATGGAGGTTTTATTTGTTTATTTGTTTGTTTATATTTTACTGAACTGTTTTTTTCCTGTTATAACTTCAGGGTTTCCAGTCCTGGTTAAGATAGCCTGTGTTCAGATTATACGTACAATTTCTTAGGTTTTCTTCTGGTTTTCATTCATTTATTTTATATTTACTAAATCAAGACTTATTTTTGAATATATAGGCAATTGTGTTAGCACCATGTGTTAAGTGACCTCTATTTTAAAACTTTATTTTCTCTTTTTGGGCATGTGGGGGAATTGGGTTCTTACTCTCTTGAACCAAATCTTCCTCACTTCTAGGATTGGGATGGAAGGAGGATGTCCAACTCCAAGAAAGCTGAGTCTCAGGGTTGATAGAACATCTTGAGAATTGCTCCAGAAAGTCTCTGGGGTGCTCTGGGAAGACCATGATGTCCCTGAAGGGGGACATTGTGGCTTGCTTTTGGGCAAATGAAGTGATGTAGGGGTCTTATTTTCCTTATTTTACTGCCCTGGGTGCATGTGCATGTGCACTGACCACCCCCCCCCCCCCCTTTTCTTTTTGCTTACCACATAGTAAATAGTGGATCTGAGCCCACTCTTAATGGTAAACACTGCCCTCTATCACAGGGTCTTCAATGAGATTTTTTCCTTTCTCTGTTAATAATGAGTTCTTTTTATATGTTAGCTGTATACATAGTTCAGAAACTAAATACTTTATTGTAAGTTACTTAAATTGCCTGACATAAAAGCTCCAGGAAGATTTACCATGGTATTTATTGGGGGTGAGAGAGAGGAGTAGCTTTAAGTACTTACGGCACATCTTCGAGTGCCTGGAAATACCTTCGTTTAAGGTGAATCAACTGTTTGCAAATTGAGACTACATAAAATTGCTTAGGTTATGATGATCACTTGCATCTGGGAGCCCCTAAGTTAGTTTTCTCAACCTAATAGAGTTTCTCATCTGAATTATAAAACACTTTTCAGTTTTTCAAGGATGGTGCATAGCTAGTTCCATTCTAGATGGATGGGAGGAAATTAATTTATTATAAATAATTAATGTCTTAATGATTGGGTTGTATTCTTTTAGAACCCCATTTAAGAAAAAACTGTTTCCTGTATTCATTTTTCTCTTTTTAATCCTGTAAATTGGATCATATGTGTATAGAGTGCAAAGTGGGACAACAGATGATTCTGACTGTTGGAATATTGATTTGAGGTGTAAAAGTAAGCCAAAGGTGAAGATGTATCTAGTTGGAAGTTGGGTTTGGAGTCAGGACATAGGTTATTTTTCCATATATTGATTTGGAAAGTTAGTGGAAGATCCATATAATTTCATTACATTGAAAATGGCATCAGTTATAAGAGGCATGAAGAGGCTATGTTGCCAGTTAATCTGAGTGGTAGTTCCCTTTGTCTTTTAGAATTCTTGTGTACTTATTGAAAGTTCATCTTTAAACACTTGCATATGTAGAATGGAAAATATAAGCATTTATATTTAAACCGATAAAACTTAAATTGGTTAAAACATCTTCACAGTCAGTTGATTGTGTTTCTTCTCACCTTCCTCAGTGCCATGGAGAGCATTGATGTTGCAAGCATACTTTAAAAGAGCTTTCCTCTATTATCTCCAGGATTTTCTTCCAAGAATTTTCACCCACTCTGCAAGTTTTGATGCTGGTGCTTTCTTGATTTTATCAGAAGGTGTCAGCAGAACAACCTTCTGGTAAGAAACCTCAATCTTTCCTAAAATGGTCCTTCATTGGTTTGCTGAATGAGATATCTAGGTGTTGCAGTCAAATGTCAAATAAAATTGCAAGCAAACCACGATTGATCATGCCTGAACAGTGACATTCATATTTATAGTATGACTGCCATATGGCTATCAGCCATTCTAAGATGCCATAAATTGTAAGAAGCATCCTGATTTCAGAGATTTTAAATTGCTAGAATTGATGGGCTGGGAAGGTAGACTGGGGTCAGAGAATGAATCAGTAAATAAATTGATAGTTAATCAGAGTAACAAGTTATAAATCCATTGTGGCAGTTCTTGATAAACAAAAACCTGAGGCAGATTTTACATAAATACGCATTTTTCCCTTCTTGTGGGTTGTGTTTTGTAATCATGTTTATCTACGGCAGTAAACTTTGCCTGATATGATTGGGGGAAATGGAGATTTAACTCAGATTATGGGTTCTAGTATATAAAGAAACTTATTTTGATCAGCTTATTTTTGGACCACAGTATTTTATCACTTTTGCCTCAGTAATTAAGCCATCAACTAAGGTTTTTAACATGTTTGAGGAGGCATCAGAAATGTAGTTATTTCACTGTTGTGCAAAATGAATGGAAAAGTAAAACCTGTAAATTTCACAATAGTGAAGAAAAGCTGACAGAAGTATCAAAACTGGAGTAGATATTAAATTATATAAGAATATTTGATCATTTGTGAACATGAGAACTTTTTGTTTGCTTAAGGGAATAAATGTGAACTAAAGATTTGATTCCTTTGTTTTACCACTTGAGATTGAGATTAAAAACCTACTGTCCATTTAGCAAGATTGTACTATTTCTTGCTCAGTCTATTAGCAATCAGCAAACTCTTCTAAGAATTTTGAAATTTATGAAAGAGTTACACCTTTAGGGTATAAATCTTATGTTATGGTATCTGGGCTTTCATTCTAAACCTTTGAGGATTCATGCTGTCTGGTTTCTGTTAGTTTGCTGAGTGTTGAGGTTTTTAAGTTTCTGTTTCTCCTTTAATAAGAAATGTAAATTTAGGATTGTTAGGAATTGCAATAGTAGGAAGTCATTAGTGGGTTTTTTAAAAGTCCCAAAGTAATAGGTGAATTTGAAATGATAGTTACTTTGCAGTCAAAGGAATTTTTCTAGACTAGAATATGTTCTTCATGAATTTAGTGGGAATGTTTTCAAAGGGATTCATGCATCTCTAGATTTTTAAGCGACAGCTCAAGCAAAGTCTCTGATGAATCGGTCAGCATTTTAAATATTGAAATGTTATTTTTTTCCCCTCATGTCCTCAGTTCCATTATGGGGTTAAAATGTTATTTTTAACTTCAGTTTATGTTTTGGACAAAATAGTTGCCTTTCCAGTTGTGAACTAGATTGTGATTTTTTTTTTTCCTGGATCTTTGCCTTTAAATAGGCTTTTTAGGAAAGGTGCCATACTTCAAATTAGTAGTACTCTCAGACTTAACCTTTTGAAGTTTAAAACTATGAATTAGAAAAGAGCATTTTATTATCTGATTGATAATGATTTAATGAAAAGATCTCCAAGCAGATGATGAGGTTTTAAATTCAGTATTTACAAACTTTGAGGCTATGTAGATGTGTATGTTTTCAGCTTCCTTTCTCTAATAAGAGGGATCTGGAAGGTTTAAAAAGAAATTTTGTCTATGTTTAGAGTTATTAGCCATGGTCCATAATTCATTTCTTCTTATTTTTGACTTTATATCTACTCTATGAATTCCTGAAATACACTCAGACGATGTTGCTTTCTGTTAAACCAGTAGGATTTTCTTTCATGACTACTTTCCCCTTGATAACTCTCATCAAGTTGAAAAGCCTGTTTTTCAGTTGTAGTGTTCTGTAACTTCAAAAATGTATACTTATATTAAGCAGATACCTTATGCTCCTTGTTCTTTCCATAGGCTATTTAAGCTCCCACTTCAAAATTGCCATACACCTTATCAAATATTTAAAAAATGAGGTTGATTTTTATATTCTGATAGGGAAGGATCTACAAGATATAAAGTGGGAGGAGAAAAGCTAAGTTCAAAACAAATTGTAGTGAATGTGTAAAAAGAATATTAAAATCACTGCTTTTTTTGTGAGTTGCCTATTTACGTAGTTCATATCCATTTTTTTTCCAGCTTGTTCTTAGTAACTCGCCCGAGGATATAAGAAATTGAAATTTGACTCTGTTGTATGTAGTTTCACCCTCTTTTTTTCTTTGTATGTGATATTATTTGCTTCTCATATTTTAGCTTTTAGGTAGTATAAGTTTATCGAACCTTTTGTTTCTGTGTGTGTGTGTGTGAGAGAGAGAGAGAGAGAGAGAGAGAGAGTGTTTGTATGCATGCACACGTGGTTACAAAGGCCTTCCGTAGTCCAAGGTTATAAATAATCTACTTGTGCTTGATCCTGTAGTTTTAAAAAAGTTTGACTCTGTCATCCATTGGTATTTGGTGAATTTCCTAAATGACTTGGACTTACTTTTGGAATCTGTGTCTTTTTCGTCTTGATTATTGTAGCTTTAAAATACTTTAATATTTGGGTAGTTGTAGTGTATTTTAGTTACCCCTACCCCCATTTAAGTTTCCTTTTAAAATACTTCCTTGTTTGTTTTTAAGATATACTTAGGTGTAATTTTATTAAGAGATGACCCCATTCCCTCCAACAGAATCATATACTCCCTAAGTATTGTACTGGAATGCAATTTAGGGATATATTGAGACTTTTACGCTATCAAGACTCCCTAAGAATGTGATGTGGTTTACATTTTCCTGTATATTCTGCTTATATTTATTTATTAGTCAAGTTTCAAAGATTTCTGCACATAGATTCTGCACATTTTTTGTTGCAGGCATTTCTAGGGTTTTATTTTTTGGATGCTGTTGAAACATTTTTTGTCTTATTTTCCAGCTGCCTGTTGTTTTTATCTAAAAAGCTAATTATTGGTTAACTTGCCAACTTACTGAATCTTTGACTCACAAAAATTTTTTATTTTAGGCTAGATTGCAGTTAAAATTTATTTCTTGAAATAGTACTTCACTGCTTAGGGATTCCTGCTATTCCTATTTACACATAATATATGACAGTCCTGAGTTTTACTATATGCTGCTGTCTTTCTTGTGGGAGAACATTCTAAGATATTTTTATGACACTTAAGATGTGTTACATTGTCTTGTTACTTACAGATGATTATCTTAAATTATAGTTAAGAGTTTAAAATATAGACATTTTGGACTGTGAATGAACAGATTAAGGGACCATTTTATAAAGATGCCTTGGAAACTTCCATGTTTGCATATGTATGGGAAGATGAAAAAGAAGTGGGAAAAGTTTTTGTATTGAAAAAGAGGGTTCCAGAGTGTGAATGGGAAGAGAGACATAATCCCCAAAGGTTGGAGTAACATGAGGAAGACAAAAGTCGTGGAAACTTAGTCATAAAACCACCCCCATGCCATATGCAGACAGATAGGGCGCTGTTTTTTGGTGACCCTCAACTCAGATTTTGGGAAAGACCCAACCCTGCCATTTTGGGTCTCTTTACTACAAAGGGACCCACCATTATTCTGGTGACTTGGGGAGTACAAAAATGTCTTAAAAAGTATGGACTTTGCTGTGCATCAAATAGACACAATTGAATAGAGACCTGGCCACTAAAAGTACTTTATCCTTAGAATGTAGGGTTTAGGGATTGGAACTTATTTCCATAATGTTCACTACAGTCCAGATATCATTTAAAGACTGATTATCAAGTGCTTAATTCATTTAATCTTATGCCTGAAATGTATTAGCAATTAACAGTAGGTGTCCAGTGCTGTGTTTTTTTCCTTAAAGTTTGTGAAAAATGTGCACCCAAACAAGGTCGATGTACTGGTAATAAATTGGAGATGGGGTGGGAAGAGGTAGAAGCATTGGTTTTTTAGATAGGAAAAAAAAGGATTTTACTGTAACGAGGAGTAGAGTTTCCCAGTGACTTGGAGCTTCGATTTGAACTAATACACTGTATAATTTATACAGAAGTTATAAGGTCTGACATGATGAAACATTCCAGATTCTGAAAGTTGTTTGTAAAGGACTAGAAAATGTTAAAGTTGTAAGGATGACCTATCTCTGATGGCAAGATGTGTTTTACTCAAATATTCATAAACTTGAGAATTCTCCGTTTCTGAAGTATTACTTAAAAATGGCAGGGGTATAATAGAGGTAGATGTGCTGGTAACATTAGCTATGAAAGTGTTGACCAAAAATGCTTGCTGAAAGATGTGTAGATGAACAACTAGAAATAGAGGAGTTGACCAGGAAATCATTATTATAGTATGGTCAGATAATCAGACCTTGCACTAGAATGGCAATTCTTAATTTTTAGCTTTGGGAGGAGAGAGAGGAATTTAAAAATATGTAAAGAATTGCAAGACAGAAACTACTATAGCACTTTTGAAGGTACAGTAAGGCCTCACTTGTGATCCATAGGTTCTTGGAAACAGCAACTTTAAGCAAACTGATTTTACCTTAGGCTAATTGATACATAAACAAGAGTTAAGTTCCTAAAGCATATTTCTGATCACAAAAATGTCAAATAACTTTTAAATAAAGATTGAAAGCATCTAATATTAAACTTTGAAATAAATGTGAGCTATACAGACATTTAAGAAAGATTAATAAAAACAAGATGATTTTCCAGACTGATTCTTCAGTTCAGGATTGGGGGATTTGAGGGGCTGAAGCCTATCCTGGCAGCTCAGGGAGCAAGGCAGGAACCATCCCTGGACAGGATGCCCTTTGATCATTGCAGGGCACACTCATACCTGCACTTGTTCAGATTGGGATCATTTAGCTGTGCCAGTTCACTTCATGTGCTCATCTTCAGGATGTGGGAGGAACCTGGAGTACCTAGAGAAAACCTACCCCAATAGGGGAGAACAGGCCAACTTGATACAGGAGTGTCCCGTCCTCAAGGTTAAACATTGCTATTCAAGGATCTGCTGTATCCTGAGTTTTAGGACTGACATGAGGATGTTTGCATTGAAGTGACCCATAGCACACAAATAAGTCAGGTTATAGGCATTTAGAGCTGGAGAGAGATTGGGGTCAAATTACAAAATCATAAAATTGAGTAGCAGATGTGCTAGGAGGGCACTGATAGACTAGTTATTTAAATTCTGTGATTCGTGATTTCCATATTAAAATAAAATGATTTTATTTTCAGCCAAATCTGTTACCCTCTTCTCTCCAACTTACAGAGATTTTTTAGGGTGTTATTGGCCATCTTGCATTTTTGTTTTTCCACTGAGTTTGTTTCAGTCTTTGGCTTGCCAATTTGCTTAGAATAATATCTAAGACAACATTACATATTAGTGCTTGTTGCTTTTCTTTTTTAAAGATTAGTAACCTTTACTCATCTGTTTTGTGAATTTCCCAAATTTTGTTGCAATTTTTTTTCTCTTCATTGTTTTGTGTGTTTGGGTGGGGGGTAGTATGTCTAAAAACCCCTTTAGTATGGGGTTGGCCAAAGAGTCCATTAAGGGAAAATACACTTTTTTCATTATTACTAATAACTTTATTAATTTGGATATTTTGAGTATTTCAGTTACCTCCTGCTATTGGCCACTTTTAGTGGGTAGAGTCTAGGGGTGCTGCTAAACATCTCCCAATTCACAGGACATCCCACAGCAAAGAATTACTTGGCAAAAAGGTCAATGGTACCAAGAAACTTCACAAACCACTTGTGACACATTCAATCAGTCACACAACCTTCTCCATATACTGCACAAACCTTTTTTTTGCATTTCAGTTGTTTTTTACCTTTGTTTAAATAATAAAGCATGATATGCTGAAAATGTTACATATTTTCTTCGCCTTCAATATCAAAATGGCTGCACAACAATTCGCCAATTTTGATAAAGTTTTTTTTTAAAGATTTTAATTATTTTTAGAGAGGGGAGGGAGGGAGGGAGGGAGAGAGAGAGAGAGAGAGAGAGAGAGAGAGAAACATCAATGTGTGGTTGCTGGGGGCCGTGGCCTGCAACCCAGGAATGTGCCCTGACTGGAAATCGAACCTGCGACACTTTGGTTCGCAGCCCGCGCTCAGTCCACTGAGCTACGCCAGCCAGGGCCAAGTTTTTTTTTTTAATGCATGCTGCTATGACTGCTGTCACAATATAATCTAATGAGATTGTTTTGAATGAAGTTAAAGACAACTAAGCAGTGCTAGAGCCATGTATGGGAAAAAACCATAATGGACTTTTGGCCAGCCTAATATTAATTAGCGGGCTTTGGTAGGGAGGTAAGGTAAGCAGATGTATTCACTTCTGCTATGTTCTAACCAGGTACTGAAAGTGCGTGTGTTTATGTAGCCAGCTTTTAGTGCATCCTATGTAGTGTAGTGTGATCTTTGCTTTAGAAAAGTATTTACTGAGTACCTAGTGTTTCAAAGTGTGTGTGTAAGAATTTGCTTTGGTTGAGAACTTTGTGGTTCTGATTGACAGAAATATGAAGTGTTACTTAATGTCAATTGTAATCATACAGGTGCCAAGGAATTCTTGCCCAAGGTTGCATAGTGGTAGAGCAAGGATTCGAACAATAGTTGTCCTACAACCGAGACCATTGCTCTTTCTTGAGTATGTTAGGTCTTAAGGTTTTTTAAAGCTGCATTCATCAAATGAAAAGAATAATTAATTTTAAGGATAGAAAATGACTACTGATTTTTATTGAGAATGCATTTTTAAATTTTTTAAAAGACATGGATTTGAGAGAAAAGGGAGGAAGGGGGAGAGGGAGAGAGAGAATCAACCAACTTTTATTGGTTGATTCTTGTATGTGCCCTGACTGGGTGTCAAACCCACAGTCTTGGCATATGAGGACAATGCTCTAACTATTGAGCTACATGGCCAGGGTGAAGAGAATCTGTATTCATTCGAAATATTTTTTAGGCAATGTACTCACTATAGCCCTTTTTTTTTTTTAAGCAAAGAAGGAAGAGAAGCTGTAGAAAAATAAGATTAGTTTAGTGGTAAGGTTAGTATTCAAAATATTGTCATGTCTTTTATTAAAGGTGGGCTTTAATTTAATATTTATAACTAAAATTTACATTTGAGTTCTTTCTCCATGTTAAGTACTGTGGTAAACATTAATTATTTTACTTAATTCTCATAATTCCATGAGGTATGTATGATACCTCATGATATCTCACTTAAGCTATATAAGTGGTAGAGCCTGGGATGTGAATCTTGGTAGCGTGACCCTAGAGCCTGAACTGTTAGTCACAGTACTAAGTACTGCCTCACTTAGTTTGAGTATTGACTAATACCTGTGATGTTTCAGGCATTTACTAATTCTGAGGTAGGTATGTGAAGCTGAGGTTCAGAGAGGTTAAGTAAATACCAAGGTCATGCATTTCACAAATGATGGAGATGGAAATTAAATCCAGATTTGCTTAATTCTAAACTCTGTTGTTTTCAGTACTCCGTATTTTCTTTGTATCTAATATTGCCTTTTGTAGTTAACATAGCATTTTAATTGAATATTGATATACCTTTAATAATGTTTTTGGGTTTTTTTGCAGGGATTTATCAAAGATGTTCATGAAGACTCCCTCACAGTTGTTTTTGAAAACAAGTAAGTTTTTTTTTATTGTTAGGGATCTTAATTTTTAAGATGGGTAGTGGCAAACTTGCTTTTGTTTCTTTTTATTGCCAGTAGAAAGTGGATTTAGTTTCCCGTGGGCTTTTTGATGGTTTGATCATCTTATGGGTTCAAATAATTCTAGTTTTGGTAACTCTTTTGCCTGTTTTCCTGCCCACAATTTACATGTAACTTTTTTCAAGACTCTTTTATTTGCCAAAACACACATGAACATGAATCACTAAGTAATTTTTGCAAAAGTAGATGGCACAAATGGGGTTATAATATGCTTAATTCTTAAATGCAAATGTTGAATTTGAAATGTTGAAATGTTGAATGCTGCAGGAGGCTTTCCAGGTGGCTGTTGGTAGTCAGAGTAAGTATTAGGTCATTTTTAATTGCTTGATATTAATAAGGAATATCAATTTTGTAGATACTGTGATGGCTAGGTAATGTTCTAAAATGTGGAAGAGTGTATGCTGGGCCTGGTGAGGAAGCATTATAAAGGAGCAATGTATAACTGAAGGTCAGAAAAGAACTGTTTAACTTTCACTTTCAAGCTGCTTCTGGAACTGCCTGAAAAGATATCTGCCAAACAGCTGTTCCATGTAGAAACAAGTGTTGTGATGATTTCTGTCTTTGAGCGGCTGCCATTTAGACAGTAATGGTGAAAAGAAAGCACTCAAAACTTTTAACTTCCGTGTGTGTGTGTGTGTGTGTGTGTGTGTTGCAAATACATGCTATAGGAACATTTTATGTGTGGGTTTATTTCCCAGACATATGAATGATCTGTTGTAAGTTAAAAGTTATTCTTCAACTCAACTTACAAATTACAACACAAAACATGTCAGTTAAGCAATAACTGAATTTGTAACTTTGATACATATTTGTACAGACATTAAAAGTAAGCTTTTAGTAGGTTTTAGTTATGTGTTCATTGTGGAAAAGATAAATTCTAAATGAGAAAGTTAAATCTTATGTAAGTCATCTATTCAAAATAATTGTAATTTTCTGTATTTCTGTGAACGTGTATACTTAAAAGGAATTACACTCTTTTTATTGTTTTATACTCTGAAATTATGTTCATTTGACAGGTTACAAAGTTGTAATGTGTTTGAAATAAGTTGATTCTACTTCTGTTAATTTGACAGTGGTATAAATGATATTTCAAACTTAAGTTACTACCATGAATGTAGCCTATTTTTTATCTCAAGAATATGTGCTGTTTCCTTAGGATGAGTAATTTGGAAGGTAATTTGTAATTATTTTCAATGATGTTAATTATTTATAAACTTCAAGAGTCATGCAAAATCTGTCTCAACAAACTAATTATTTGGAATATATAATAAGAAACTTGTTTTTCTTTAGGGAAACCTAAATGATTAATTGGAAAATTATACAGCAGTAAGCATTGACTATATAGCTTCCATATTAGAGAGTATTAGGATAACGTATTTTGAATGTTTAATTTCTTTTCTAATCCTTCAGTTGGCAACCAGAACGTCAGGTTCCATTTAATGAAGTCAGATTACCACCACCACCAGACATAAAAAAGGAAATTAGTGAAGGTGATGAAGTCGAGGTATGTATTTGTAGGTTTATTTTCTTGTGTGCTTCTATTTTGTTTCATATAAATATTCTTCTAGGAAATGTGTTTAGGTGGTGGTGAATAAATCTAATTCCTTTTCTTTTTCTCTTGATAATGGCTGTATAAGCAGTAATGCTTGAGTTTTGGAATCAGAACTGAGAATCTTATCTCAGCTCTGCTCTTAGCTTTTGTGCCTTGGTCGAGTTTCTTTATCACTAAAATGGAAATAATGAAATAATGTGAGAATTAAGGATGATAGGGTGTTTAAATTGCTTTGCACAGAATCTGGCACAGAGAACTATATGATGTTGATAGCTGTTTTCTGTTTTGTGTTTTTTTTTAATTACTCTAAAATTTGTGGTTTTTCCTCAGATTCTTTGTAAAATAGTAATTATCACCCTTTATTATAGTGATCATTAATATAGTTTATATGTATGTGAAATACGATAATTAGTATTGCCTTGTTGAATATTCTAGAAATACCTGGAAATTTTTAAAGGACAGGAAAAACCAAAAGAAAAAAACAGTCACTGCCCAGAGATAAAAACCACTGTTCATGTGTTCCATATTATTCTCAGACTCTCCTTCCCCCTTTATAAAAATAAAAATGAGATCATTTGTACTGCTTCTTTATATCTTGCTTTTTTCATATGTAGTAGATCTGATCTTGGGTGTCTGACTACAAAAGGTTAATGTTGCTGATTAATATGTCTGCTGTTCTGTAAGAAGAAACTTGGAAGAAAGTAATTTTCAATACAGGTTTACTGAGTCTGTTAGAGATAGGAAATCGGATTTTTGATTTTCAAGAATTGACATAATTCCCCAGGATAGTCAGATATGCTAAATATATTTCTCAGAAGGAGTTGGTTCAACAGATTTTCAAGTTTCATTTGTACCTAGTTTACGTAGGATGAGGGAGGGGATTGGGGGCATACCATTAGTGATGAAATAGTAATCTGATGTTTATAAACACTTCATGATATATGCCAGACACTGTCCTGAGTACTTGGCAACTGAATGCGTTTAGTTAATCTGTCACTTTTATTTCTCATTTTTTAATGGAGATATTCTTTTGAGTTTCTGTAAAATTGTAGATACGCTAGGAAACCAAAGAATTGTAGTGATTTAATCCCTGACAACCTGGACTCATTTTCATTTAAAAATTCTGCCTAAATTTTAATTACTTGCTCTAAGTTTACCATGCACTTTTTTGCTTTTGCTAAATCAAAGCATGTTATGACTTAGTTGTGTCAGGGCACCACAAGCCCATTCCCTAATAATGTTATAGCCTTTACTTTACTCAACTTTTTTCTTTCATACTTGACTTGACCAAGTGTGGGTGGGTACTAAGACTTTTGTAATAAGGAGCCCTGTAACTGTAGTCTCTGTGGTATGTGTCTGTCCCTGAGTGTAAAGTAGGGTACTTGGTGAGTCTTGTGAATTGTAGCACTAATGCTGCTGATTACTACTCAGCTATGTTCACTGGGACTTTAGATTCCAGTGAAAATGGTTTTCTTAGTATTGTTTCCTTTTCTAATCAACACCTTTCTGTGAGGACTGATAAAAGAGGTGGTTTTTTTTTTTTCTTTTTTAAAAATATATTTGTTTTAGAAGGTTTTTTTCCCTGAATGCTTAATTTTAGAATTAGAAATATGTGGTGGTCAGCTCTGGGCACAGTGCTTTTCATATTTTTTAAATTGTTGTTCAGACACTTATTGGTAGTTTAAAGGCTCAGATGAAAGGGAAAACTTGGCAGAGTACTGAGGATGTTTTTAATCGTGTTCTTTCCCAAGTCCTTTTTGAGGAAGGTCTTACCCATTTCTTGGACCATCTTCTGGCCCATTTGGACATGGATGATTATGGTGTTTTCAGTTTGTTCCTTGTTTCAGTCTTGGTGAAATTTACTTCTTACAATTGTGACAATCATCTGAAATGAAGATGTTATTGTCACTTTTTTCACTTGAAATTTTTGAAAATTTACATAAGGAAGAAGCTTAAAATTAATATTGCAACTCATGGATTTATTAGATTTTTTTATTTTTATTTTTTGGCCACTAATAGTTAGGAGTCTATTCACCACACCTGAAGTATTTTGGAATGATAGTAAGGCTTTATATTTTGAACCAATAACTTTTGAAAGTTTCCCACACCTCTTAAAATCAAAGTAATAAAGGTTATGAAATGATAAGCATATTACATAATATAAAATGTGAACCTCCCCTCTTACTGTGGGTGTGTAGGTGTTCTTGTTGCCTGCCCCAGTTTACATCTCATTTACCAGAATCTAGTGTCTCTTCAGATTTTTTTTGCATTTATAAAGAATAATGTATTTTTGTTACAAAAATTGAAAATATATTATTTATTTGTGACTTTTGTTTTTAGTTAATTAGGATATTATATACAGTTTCATGTCTGAATGTACAGATTGTCATTTCTACTGACACCCCCATAATATTCCTTAGTACAAATGTATCATAATTAGAAGACACTGAAGCTGAGTGATTTTTTCTTTTGCTATGATTAAAAAATAACCAGAATTAATTAATCCTCTTTTATATAAATCATCTTCTGTGATTATATAAATCACAGTTTTAAGTGGTTCAGTTGCTGAATTAAAAGCATGTTCTTTAAAATTTTGATAGTACTAAAATGTGCCATTTTATCCTCTAAAAGTGCTTTTTGAATTACCACTTCATAATTTTGCTGACACATGATGGTATATGTTTCCTCATTGATTAGTATGTTAACTTCTTATTTAGTATAATAATTTTAAATTTACTATATTAATTTTTTAAGTCACTCTACTCATTTCTTTTTGCTAGTCACAAATAGTATAACGGCAATAACAATAGCTGACACTTGTATAGCACTAGCATATGCACTATATAACCGACAAGCTCTTTAAACAGATTTAGTTTAACATAACAATTTATTGAGCTGTGCTAAACTCTACTATTATTATTTTTTAAGATTTACTTTTAGAGAGGAGAAGGGAGAGAGAAAGACAGGGAGAAAAGCATCAATGTGTGAGAGATAAATCGATCAGTTGCCTCTGACACATCCTGATTTGGGACCCAGCCTACAACCCAGGCATGTGTCCTGGCTGGGAATTGAACCAGTGACCTTTTGGTTTACAGGCCAGTACTCAATCCACTGGGCCACACCAGCCAGGGCTGCTGCTGCTGTGGCTGTTGTTAACCATTCCAAGGTCATAAAGGCCAAAAATACTGGAAAGCTGATAACCAGTTTTAGTTTTTGTCTTACTGTTATTTTCTAATATATCATGTTGTATTTATAGAGTGTTGTCGGTTTTGTGCCAGACTCACAACTCTTCTCTTCTTCCGCAGCCCTGGGAACTCCTTCTCTTTGAAGAAGGGAAAGGTGACTTTGATTTCAACACTAGAAACAAATTTAGAACAAAAGTGATCCAGGAGAGAGCTTTCCATTGACCTTACAGGCGTTTATTTAAAGCTTGGCAATATATAATTTCCATTCTGTAGTTCAGGAATGGTTGACTGTTGATAATTTCATATAGTTTACTCTGAAATTCTATTATTTTAAAAATATGTTTGGCTATTTTGAGGTTTGTTTTTCCAGCCAGTTTATGAGGCTTACATGAAGCTATAGATCACAGTGTTATTGTTTATAATGGCCTCAAAAAGATACTATATGTGATTTATAATAGTTGGTTTTTAGAGGTCTGAAGTTCAAATATTAATTTGAAACCTAATTAGTGGCTTTTACTTGACTTTAAAAGTGGTGACATATTTTTAAATACAATTACATATATTTTTAAAAATTTTATATTAATCATTGTTCAAGTACAGTTTTCTCCCTTTTACTCCCACTCCAGCCCACCCACCCTACAATTACATATTTTTGATAAATATTTGCTTAATGGTTGATTTTGCTAACTGAAGATTGCTTAGAAAATAATGATCAGCTTATAAAGTTGGAAGTAGTGGGAAAATGAAGAGTTCCTTAGATTTTTTTGAGCTGGTTATATAGTGTTCTGGGGCATTGGAAGTGCAGTAAAAAGTACCCTAGTGATTTCACGTGAGGTGTGCTTTGTTTTATTATAGATACCTGTTTTGCTTAGCAAGTTAATATGCATAAAACACATGCAAATGTTACATAGTAAGCCTTGTATCTCAAGCCAGTGTATAATTTTACAAGATTTTCAAGGTTTTCTTCTTGGGTTTAACATTTAAAAAGCGTTTATTTTTGAATTGTGAAGATTTCTGGTTGAAATAAGAATTGACAAAATTTTTGTTCTTGTGACATATATGCCTTCCCATCTTTTATGGCAGACTGTCAGACTTTATGATTATTCATCTTTATATTTTAATTATAACATTAGGATAGGTCATTAAAAGAAATCAGATAAAAGGAGTAAGAATAATTTGAGATAGGATACTTTTACCTTACAGTTTTTAAAACTCAATATTTTACTTAAAAACAATGTAAATATACATGTATTATTTACATATTATCTTTAAAAATGTTTCAGTTGATTCTTGAGACCAATCTGAAAATTTTAGCTGTCTGTAGTTTTTCTCATAATTCTAAGTCCATTGTTAGTCTTAGTGCTTGGGAAATGCTACTACATTAAAAAAGGTGAACATTTTTTAAAAGTCTTATCTTTGTCTTGAAAAAGGCCATTTTTTTTAAGACCTTATTTATTTTTAGAGAGAAGGGACGGGAGACAGAAAGAGAGGGAACGAAACATCAGTGTGTAGTTGCCTCACATGCATCCCCTGCTGGGGACCCGGCCTGCAACCCAGGCATGTGCCCTGACTGGGAATTGAACTGGTGACCCTTTGGTTTGCAGGCTGGGGCTCAATCCACTAAGCCACACCAGCCAGGGCTCAGTTTTTAAGACTTTGAAACCCACTTGTTAGTGAATCAGCCACAAATATGATTGAGATAATAATACTGTACAGGTAGATAAATTATATTATTGTGTTCTATATGTTAAGCTTTCTTTTCATAGGTTGTAATGAGATGAAATGGTGAATACAGAGGAATGATAAATGCTGTATTTCATGTAGTTATGAAAAGTGTCATTATGATTAAAGATTCAGTTTAGTGCTTAACATTCTTTAGAAATTATCTGCCTCATGTTTATTATCTCTATTTGGTTGTGACTTTGAAAGGCGTAGTTAATTATTAATTTGAATGAAAAGTTAGCAACATTATTAGGATCCAGACTGGAATTTCATTGAAATCACAATTTGGTGTGTACTGAATTTGGAGACCATTTTGTAGTAACTCCATTTTGGAGTCATTTGGTGGAAAGAATCCTTAAATAGGCCTTTGGAATTTGATTTTCATATTCCATCCTTCACACCATAAAACTATCTGAGTACTATTACGTTTTTAGGTTTTTAGATTTCTAATGGCAATTTCTTAGTCCCCTGATTTTTTTAGCTCTTCTTGGATTTGAAGAACCTTAGAATGTTATAACAACGAGGGCCATTGCTTTAGACTAGGAATCACTACCTTGGAATAGATTGGAGATTTAAGTGAAATCTGAAGAAAGGGAATTTCTGTGAGGTGCTCTTATTCCAATGATATAGTCATGAATAAATTTAGTAACACTTGGAACATAGTACACTAGGGCACAGTTTTACTTCTGTGTTATTAAAGTAATTAGTTATTGTACAAGATACAGTCCATTTTATATAGGATGTGATTTGACCCACGGCCCTCAAGTGGAGCCAGATTCATAGTTGGCTTCATGAGAGTGGCTTTCTCTTTCAGGGATAAAGTTATTAATGAAGTTTACAGAGGTAGTTACAAGTATAAAATGGGATCGAGCATATCAATGGTGAATGAGAAGGCTTCAGAGCAGTCCAGGATTTATTCTTTTTTGTTTGTAGGTAAGCTTACATAGCAAGCCAGATTCCCAGAAGGGTTATGCTTTGGTAAAAATAGAATTAGAACAAAGGGATTTAAGTAGTTTTAAGACCTTTTTTTTTGTCTTCTTGCCCCCCTGGCCCCCCCAGCATTTGAGCTTTAGGCACCCATTTGCTGTAGATCACCAAGCTGAACTGCCTTTCTGAGATGGTGCTTGGAATTGGCAAGAACTTGCTGTTCTTAGGCTCCCCCCCCCAATCCTTACACATGAGGGAAAATAGTCTTTATTTAACATTTGGGCCCAATGATGCATATTAATTGGTTTTTAAAATATTTTTCACAAGTAAAAATGAAACAGTGGAGATAGCCAATATTATAAGATATCTTAAAAAGCATTTTTAAACATAGCAAATCCATCTTTTTATTCCCTCTTTTCTTCCTTTGGGTAATACATATACCTAAAATGAGCTAAGTTCCCTAAATATTACTGTTCTTTAGCTATGATGCATAAAAAAACATAAAACATCCATCTTATCAATACAGATAACAAATTTAAAATACATCTCTTAATAAGCTTTAGTTTATTATTTCTTCTGGTTCATTTTACACTTGAATTATCAGAATATAATACTTAAAGAATATTTGGAATTATTGGTGGCTTTTTATTGAAAACATACTCATGTTTGCATTATGATTATACCATTTTTAAAAATTGTGCTCTTTTCATGTTTAACTGATTTGATTGACTAACTAATCCACTGAATTTTTCTGTGTTTTTTCCATCAGCTGTTTCTTTCTAGTCATTTTGTATACATATCTACCATTGGCATTTGGCCATTTATTAACTGAATCAAATATATTTTGGTGTGCAAACATAAAAGATGAAACAATACTGTCACATGCCCTTGTAGAAAAACAGAATGGTCTAGAAGCTTGTTGTAGGATTTTGTATAATGGAATCCCAGTTGAATAATTAACTGGGTGAAAATACTAAAATTTTATTTTTCTTCTTAGAAATGTATTTGGGGATATTTATCCAGGATGTCATCATCTGAAGACTTCATAGTCTGAGATTGTGCTTAAAAGATAAAATTATACATTGATCATTAGAATTTAGAGTGCTATTGTCTCTTTGCACCAGTCTGATGCCTCTAATAATTTTGAAAGCCCTTCCTCTTTACATTTTCTTTTTGTATTTCTAAAAATAAAAATCTTGAAATTTTAACTGTTAAGCAATAGCCAAAAGCCCACAACAGGAATGGTGCTTCTAGTCTTTTTATTATTTTCTTGAAAGACTATGTAATAAGCCAGAGGATGATACAGTAGTAATGATATATTTCAGTGTTGTGTTCTTTCAGGTAATATCATCATTCTTCTGTTTTCTTTCAGATTTTTAAAAAAAGCATAGTTGGAAATAATTGGATGATGAAGAAATGGTGAAATAGTGTTTCAAGATACAGGAAAAATGTGATAACTAGATTCCACCTTAGATTTATAAAAGGGCCCACTGTATTCATATACTAATTGCAAGATAGAGTAATTTTTTAAAAAATAAAATTTCTTCTTTTTTAAGGGAAGACCTGTGAGAAAGGATAAAAGTCTAAGTAGTTAGATTTGCTGATAAAAGAAATACAAAAGCTGCCCTGGCTGGTGTGGATCAGTGGATTGAGTGCAGGTTTGAGAATCAAAGGATTGCTGGTTCGATTCTCAGTCAGGGCACATGCCTAGGTTGTGGGCCAGGTCTCTAATAGGGGGCTTGTGAGAGGCAGCCACACATTGATGTTTCTCTCCCTGTCTTTCTCCCTCCCTTCTGCCTCTCTAAAAATAAGCTTGAATTTGACTTTCAAGGAGCCAAATTGCCCAAAAAAGGTTGTTTTATTTTTCAGTAGTAAAATTTAGGCTTGCATTACTTTTATTAAACTATGTTTAGTATACCAATTTCAATACAGTAATATTTTTGATTCTTAAGTTTAATGGGACTTAGTATTTATAAAAAGTTACTATTACAACGTTGAAATCTTTTTAGGATGAATGATTGAGGCTGTTTTTTCTTTTCCTTCTCAGGTATATTCAAGAGCAAATGACCAAGAACCTTGTGGATGGTGGTTGGCTAAAGTTCGAATGATGAAAGGAGAAGTAAGTGATGTTAACACTTGGTTTGTGATTAGTTTCCAAGGAAATGCCTCAACTCTCCGTTTTTGTAAATGTTATTCCAGTTCTGTTTTGTTTCTAAAAGCAAAAGTGTACTAAAGATGTTCTTTAGAAATAGTTGATCACACATTTCAAAAATTCATCAGTATTCATTTCTGTTTGTGTTCTCAATTTGCAAACACCAGAGCTGTTCATCCTGAGCATGTGAGGACTACCAAGGTTCTTGCTTGTAAAAACCTATAATCTACTTTAGGCAAATCAGATTGATATAACTAAGCTATGCAAGGAGCTTGTGCCACACAGGGGAGGGTATGCTGCTTAAGCTGAGCAAGGTGTTCAGAACTTTATTTAAAGCTCATTATTTTTGTTCAGATGGGATTTTTAAAGTATTTTGATGTCTTCTAGTTTTATGTCATTGAATATGCTGCTTGTGATGCCACTTATAATGAAATAGTCACATTTGAACGACTTCGGCCTGTCAATCAAAATAAAGCTGTCAAAAAAAATACCTTCTTTAAATGCACAGTGGATGTTCCTGAGGATTTGAGAGAGGCGTGAGTAATTTTGTTTACTATTGAATTGTGTGAATTAAGAGGATTTTTAAGTACTACAAAAATCTTTTGTCCCCAAACACTCAATCACAAACTCTGCTAGAAATTTTTTAAACAAAAGTTTTTTTATGGGTGGTGTCAAAATGAAATACTGGGGTTTATATTAAAGTTGCCCTCGAAATTGAATCTGATATTTAGGTCTTACACATGAATTAATGTCTCCCTAGGTGTGCTAATGAAAATGCACATAAAGATTTTAAGAAAGCTGTAGGAGCATGCAGAATTTTTTACCACCCAGAAACCACACAGCTAATGATACTGGTAAGATACCTCCGTTTTTTAGGTAGTTAATGGATATTGCACAGATTTTGTAATTAAGTATTTAAAAAATGAAAGCTAACTTGGTATATAGTAAATTTATTAATGCAGTGTGTGAGAACAATTTTTTGGTAGTTAAATACTCAATTTTATCTCTTGAAGTAAGGAGAAAAAAATTAATAGGACATTCTCAGCATAGTAAAATTCTTTTTTTTCTTTTAAAGATTTTATTTATTTATTTTCAGAGAGGGAAGGGAGGGAGGGAGGGAGGGGGGAGAGAGAGAGAGAGAGAGAGAGAGAAAGAAAGAGAGAGAGAAACATCAACCTGCGGTTGCTAGGGGTCATGGCCTGCAATCCAGGCATGTACCCTGACTGGGAATCGAACCTGCAACACTTTGGTTTGCAGCCCGAGCTCAATGCACTGAGCTACGCCGGCCAGTGCCCAGCATAGTAAAATTCTTAATGTGTAGGTCGTTGTAGTCCTCCCACCCCCATCATAATGTGAATAGAATAAATAATATGGGGATTTGGAAAGGAAAGTAAGATTACTTGTAGGAAGAGGGGGAGGTATGGTATGTTAGGTGAGAAGTGTAATTGATGAGAATCGTGGAAGACTTTATTGTGAAGGTCCTGTTTATATTATCTTGAAAAATGATTAAGTGTTTGAGTGATTAACTTGTTTGTTTATAGTCTGCCAGTGAAGCAACTGTGAAGAGAGTAAATATTTTAAGTGACATGCATTTGCGAAGTATTCGTACGAAGTTGATGCTAATGTCTAGAAATGAAGAGGCCACTAAGCATTTAGAAGTAAGTAGGTTTATGCAAGTTCCCTGGCTCAAACTGCTTGACTGTTAATATAAGGCAAATTAGTACCTATTTTGTGGCTAATAATACTTGGAGTCATTATGTTCCTTAGAAGAACTACTTTTTTCCTGTTACTTTTCTCAAACATAGCCTCATTTACTAAATGCCTGTTGAATTTTTTTGTTAGGGCTTAGATGACAGGTGCCAAATTGCTTAGAGAGTTACTAGGGATATCCATAGTAAACTGTATTGTTAATTCTTCTTTACCCTGTTTTTTTTTTTTAATTTCCCTGTGCCCTGTCACAACACACTTTCATTAGTAACTAGATTATTTTTTCTTTTTAAAGATTTTAGAGAGGAGAAGGCGGGGGGTGGAGAGAGAGAGAGAAACATCAGTGTGTGGTTGCCTCTCACGTGGCCTCCCGTGGGTACTTGGCCCACAACCCAGGCATGTGCCCCCGCACCAGGACTCGAACCTGCAACCCTTTGGTTTGCAGCCCGCACTCAATCCACTAAGCTACGCCAATCAGGCAATAACTAGATTATTACAACAGCTCTTGTGTAAGAGAATAATAGTAGGGCACTAGTATGTGGTTTTTGAAAAGAACCTATCATTGTTTTTCTATCCTGTTCTAATCCTGTTTTCTCCTATTGGTCACTGGGAGACTAGTTCCTCCCATCCTCCACTAAACAAAACATGCAAATACATACTTCCTTAGAGAAATTGAGCTATGTTTTGAGACAACTTTGTGAATGTCTTTATTAATTTAAAAGTTAAAAACAGTCTGTGTGAATGAGTTTTGCAAAATGAATCATCTGAATCAGAAAAGTGCCTGTATCAGTTATTCTGGAAAATTGTTTTTACAATAACTCTTTTCTGTGACCACAAGTAAATAGACTCATCTATTACATGACCTCAGATGAGCTTTCTTTATTCCTTTAAATTGTTGTAAATTGACATAAGATTTACTATCTTAACCATTTGTAAGTGCAGTTCTATAGTGTTAAGTATTTCAGATTGATCGGTGTACAACTCTTTCATCTTACCACACTGAAACTCTACTCATTAAACAGTTTCCCTCTCTGCTCCTCCTCAGCCCCAGACAATTTACATTATACTTTCTGTTTCTATAAATTAGAATCATAATAGCATTAGTCTTTTTGTGATGGGCTTATTTTACCAAACATAATGTCTATCCACATTGTAGCATGTATTTTCTTTTTAAGTCTGAATAATTTTTCAGTGTACGAATATATTACATTTTGTTCATTCATCAATCTGCAGCTTGAGGTTGCTTCCACATCTTAACTCATGTGAATGATGCTGTGAATGTGGGTTTACTAGAAACCATTTTTGTTTTGATCTTTTATAAAAAAATTCTAATTTACCTCTTTTACTAGTGTACAAAACAACTTGCAGCAGCTTTTCATGAGGAATTTGTTGTGAGAGAAGATTTGATGGGCCTGGCAATAGGAACACATGGTAGTAACATACAGCAAGCTAGGAAGGTTCCTGGAGTTACAGCTATTGAACTAGATGAAGATACTGGAACATTTAGAATCTATGGAGAGGTAAGCTATTTTCTGTCCCTCGCCAAAATAACTTTGCTATAACACTAATGATTGCTTGATAGTATTTTTTGGAATTTCAGTTTCCCAGTGAAAATTCTTTAAAAAATCAGCAATCCTAGTCATCATTATACATATGTATGTGGATTGAAGATGATTATTGTATTATATGGGGCATTGATTTTTGAGTATCTAATGTGTGCTGTTTTCAGAAGTTTCTTGACCAGCCACTTCTGGGTTTAACTTAGTTTCACATGTTGATAATTTACAAATAATTTACTCATTTTTTGTGTGCTTACTGTATCAGGCACTGCAGTTGTGAATAACATATAATAGAACAGCTTTGGTAGAACTTGAATTTAGATAATATTTTGTCATTGGTAATTGGAAATTTGTGTGGACAGGAAAATAATATGCTAGGTAAACAATTCAAATTTTTCATTGGGACCAACCTTCACATTAGAATAAATGGATGAGGTGTGGTTTCGGGTGATAATTTCAAGTTTTGACTTTTCACACATAGCTATTAATTAAAAGCTTGAGTCATAAATCTGACTAGAGGCCTCATTTTTATTTCTGAAACCTTTAGAAGTGGGCAGTATAACAGAATTAAGATGAAAGTCACTGGAGTCATACTGCCTACATTGGAATTCTGTGTGTGCCACTTTGGGTGGGCTTGGTGAAAGTTGTTCAATCTCCTTGCATAAGTTTCCTCATTATAACATGAGAAGTGTAACAGTGTTTAGCTTATAATTTATGAGGATTTAAATATACTTTAAAATTTTTATAGTGCATGGTATATATGAGTACATGATACACTTGATCTGTGATTGTTAAAGAAAAAACATTAAAAATGGAAGTTAACTCCTACTGAAGACTGTGAATTCACTTCAGGGAGCCCCCCTCCTCTCCAATCTTCCAGTCTTCTAAACTTATACCCATTAGAAATTAGGAACTTTAATGATCTTATCGATAGGTACTTTTTTGATGTTATCTCTGCAAAATCAGCTTTATAAAGTCATTTGAGAATGAAAAAATTGTACACAGTATAGACAACATGATCAATTTGTTTTTAATATTCACCTGGAGATACTCAGGAAGGGAGAATAGACTTATACATTTAGGACTGGTTTTAAATTTGGCTAATGTAAGTTGAACTCTTGCTAATTTTCTCAGGAGCTTAAGAGAGGACCTTGGGGTTATCTTAACATGTTTTTGTTCTAGTAGTTCTTTTTTCCTAGCCTTTTAATGGTTGCTTTTTTAAAAAAGTACTTCATGAATTCCTTTACCTGAAATGGTACTCTAGTGGACTGAACTTGTTAATAGAATGTAATGATTTACATTTTTCTCATTTCTTATATTTTTATTTTGGATTGTGGGGTTTTTCAGGGTTTATTTCATGTATATTTCTCTCCTGCCCCCTTAGAGTGCTGATGCTGTAAAAAAGGCTAGAGGTTTCTTGGAATTTGTGGAGGATTTTATTCAGGTTCCTAGGAATCTTGTTGGTAGGTATTTTTACTACATGTTAACTAAGTTAAATGTTATTTAGTTACATACAGTGACTAAATTTGAAAATTAGTATTTTTGTTCTGAGTTATGTTAAGTATTTTGATAACAATACTTGTTTTTATTTTTTCAGTAATAACATATGTGACTTGTATCTTGTCATGTTAAGATGTCTTCTGTAGAGGGTAACCCACTAATAAGACCCATGATTTTTATAACAGTTTGCTATTGCAGTTTTTCTTAAGCCAATTTATACCTTTGGCTCTTTCTGACCATTCTTGTTCACTGAAATGTCTTTTTATTATTTATAACAAAATTGTCCAAACTTTTTGATAAGGTTATGATTTTTGTTTAGTGCAAAAGAGTAAGAGTGAACCAACAATAGGGTAACTAATAATAAAACTTACACAGTAGAACCTGAATAAATAATGATTGGTTTTTGCTGGGCAGGAGAGGAGGATGGTGATGATATGATGGGAGGTTTTGCTGTTAAGTTTTTGATACCATTAATGAAAACTATTATACCTATGAATTATAACTTGTGACTAAAAAATTTTGAAGCTATAAACAATCATTATAGCTTTTAGTGAGTTGCCATTGATATCCTATACATCCATGCTGTCTGTCCTTTTAAATGGCATTTGAGACAAATGGGAAAGCTTTTATCACATGTTAAATACACAGTAATTATTCTAGAAGTTTAATATAAAAATATGCATCACCATAAAGTAGTGAAATATACTAGGAGAGGGGTGAATTTTTGTCACCTGTTGTATCTCATCAGTTTTTTAACCTTATTGAAATAATTAGGCTCCATTATAATTAGGCCTGTTTTGCCTTTAGGAAATGATTTCTTTGCTTTTGGCATTTTATTTGTCAAATTCTATAAGCAAACAAAAATTTAAATAAAGTTCCCACTATAAAAAGACGTTTTTCTAGCCTATACTACTAGTATATTCTGATACAGTCAGTAGTCTACAACCCAAGAATTGGATAGTTTCTTTGTACTCAGCTGTTATATAAAAAGCTTTTCAATTTTGCCCAAACATTTGGATAGTTATGACATCCTGCCAATTAAGTCTACTTCATTTGTCAGGGAAATCGCTGTTCACTGTAGACTAATTTTGATAAACATGATACAAAATGTTATCTGATTATTATCAAATGAAATCACTTTAGAGAAGAAAGCGGCTTTTGAAAGTGATCCCCTTTTTTGTTTAAATTATATTCAGTTATTGACATCAGTACTAACATTGGTTTGCTGCTTTATAAATGTAATTTAACTTAGGTTTTTTCACTTGTAAAACTGATTTGGAGGTATGTACTAGGGAATCAGGGTTCTTTCCAACTCAGTAATGCTATAGGAGATAGCCTCAGTCTTAGTTTCTGTGGTAGTGTTAACCTTGAGTAAAAAGTCCAGCTATTTTAGAAGTTAGGAAATTGTATATACTTGTGGTTCTCTGATTCTTTATTCATTTATTTTATGCAGTGATATCCATGATTACCATGTTGCTTTTTTTCCTCTGTCTTGGTTGGCTTTGCTTTGGGTTATTTGTGTACTCTTTAGGAAATCTATATTAGCAGCAACTATTATATGTTGGTGAAATTTTCAGAAGAAGTATAAAGATTTCAGTTGGTTGTTGTATATAATAATACTGCATTTCCTTCCAAAATGTTTTATGGGTGAAGCAGTCTTTTGAAAAGTAATACATTTTTAGTCCAAGTGAAAGAGAAAAAGAGGACTGAGGAGTAAAAGGGAATGAGGACTACTTGGTGGGTAAGTTCCAGAGAGGATTTCTTTACACATTCAGGTTCTAAGAATTAAAGAACTTAACCATTCCCAGCCCTCCCAAATCAAAAGAAAAAATACTGTGTGAACATTGATTTGAAAATGATTCAAAAATTTTCACCACCTAGAAGCTTTCCTTAATCACTTCTCTACTCTGTCCCTTCAGCATTTTTTGCTCAGTGCTCAATTTAAACCACAGGTCTGCTTCAGTTTATCAGTATGCTTTGGAATTTAAACTATGGAAAATGATCAGTTAAAATTTTGACGGTCTCTGGTGGGACTAAATAAAACTTGCAGGTAGGTCCTTGCCATAGACCCCAGAAGGGTGATGGATGTTCACTCATCACTGATATAGTTCACAAGAAAAAGGGGCAAAGATTGGGGTGGGAGGGGTTACGATATATCAACCTGATTTTTGTTATTTCGAAGGTATTTGCTTATTTTTAGCAGGGTCAAGGATGGAGTTGCTGCTTGAGCTTCACTGTGTTAACTGTGAAGGTTGCTTTTATATGCTGCTGCTAGGGCTGCTCAGAGAAGACATGTGAATTTCCTGATTTATTTTATCTTTTTATCTGTTAATTGCTGTTTTTAAATTTAGCATTATTAATGGGGAAGGGGGTTTGAGATGAGGGATAGAAAATCCTGTCTTTGCTGCATTGACCAGCATACTGTTGTTGTTGTTCCCTTATTCATTCTTTAATGTAAATTGTTCTCTCAAGCATCAATAGGAAAAACTTCCATTTTAACCCAAAATAAATTTATTGTGGAAATATATTGCTGATGAAGTAAAAAAAAATTTTTTATTAGGGATTTGTACTTAATAACAAATATGGTGTTGCTATTAACTTAATAAGAGATGCATCATTTCATATAGTGAAGTTACCTGAATATTCTGTTATCAGGTAACACTGTCCAGTATTGGTTTGTTCCTTTATGTGAATGTTTGTTGTAACCAGTAAGTTCCTAAGGGGAAGAGAAGTTTTCATGGACAAACTTTTTTAGGTGGTTCTTGAATTATTGAAAATTCAAGAACTACTGTTTGACGCACTTAGAGGTTTAGGTGTGGAAAAGGTTAATAATTTGAACTTATGTCATTTTTATAGTATTTCATAGTATTTTATAGTATTTTATAGTATTGGGAAGACAGCATATCATACATATTGTATGTATTTGTATAGCTTTGAGGTACTTTAAAAACAGTGTGAAATGATATACTTGTTACATGTAAAATTTAATCTCTATGAAGAGATTATTTTAAAAGTTACATCTTGAAGTCACAGACGTCTTTTGAACAAATAGAAACTTGAAAATAAAATCAAGATTGAACTTGTTTGAATTATTATACATAATAAACATAAACAAATTGATATTAATGCCAAAATAAAAGTTTTGCTTTTGTCTTTATGTATACAAGCTTTTGAAATCAGTTGGAGTTGATATTTTAAACATATAAAAATGATGTAGAACATCTTAGAAAATGCTTAGATGTTGAAAATATTTTCCATGTGAGCAGCATTGTCCATCCAGTTAATAATATCCTTAAGTATACTGAAGAGAAGGAAGTGCCAGCCAATGATAAAATTTCTGAGTAGTCATTAGGGGTGAATTAATTGAGAGTATAAAGATAGAACATTGCTTGGTTTTTATAATTTAATGTAAAGTCATAAATTATTTGGACAGCTGCTGAAAGGATAGAAGTATTGGCTTATAACTTACCGTTATATTTGTTTTCTCTTATTAAAGGAAAAGTAATTGGAAAAAATGGCAAAGTAATTCAAGAAATAGTGGACAAATCTGGTGTGGTTCGGGTGAGAATTGAAGGAGACAATGAAAATAAACTACCTAGAGAAGATGTAAGTATTTAAAATTATTTAACATAAAAGTATTTATGTTTAAAATTTAATGTAACTGGCCTGTTCTTTTCTTGGCTTGACTTAATGTTTGTTTTTTAATATGTTTTATTGATTATGCTGTTACTGTTGTCTCATTTTCCCCCCTTTACTCCCCTCTGCCCTGCACATCCCCTCCCACCCATATTTCCCCCCTTCAGTTCATGCATATGGGTCATGCATATAAGTTCTTTGGCTTCTACATTTCCCATACTATTCTTACCCTCCCCCTGTCTGTTTTCTACCTACCATCTATGCTACTTATTCTCTGTACCTTTTCCCCTTCTCTCCTCCTCCCACTCCCCTGTTGATAACCCTCCATGTGATCTCCATTTCTGTGCTTCTGTTCTTGTTCTTGTTGTTTGATTAGTAGTTTTTGTTTTTGTTTTTGTTTTAGGTGTGGTTGTTAATAATTGTGAGTTTCCTGTTGTTTTCCTGTTCATATTTTTTATCTTCTTAGATAAGTCACTGTAACATTTCATGTAATAGGAGCTTGGTGATGATGAACTTCTTTAACTTGACCTTATCTGGGAAGCACTTTATCTGCCCTTCTTTCTAAATGATAGCTTTGCTGGATAGAGCAATCTTGGATGTAAGTCCTTGCCTTTCATTAGTTGGGATACTTCTTTCCAGCCCCTTCTTTGCCTGTAAGGTCTCTTTTGAGAAATCAGCTGACAGTCTTATGGGAACTCCTTTGTAGGTAACTGTTTCCTTAGTTCTTTCTGTTCCTAGAAATCTATTTCCTTTGATAGATTGGGAAAGTTCTCCTTTATTATTTATTCAAATAACTTTTCCATTTGTGACTCTTCCACTTCTCCTTCGGTACCCCTATAATTCGGATGTTGGAACATTTAAAGATGTCCCGGAGGTTCCTAAACCTCTCCTCGTTTTTTCAATTCTTGTTTCTTCATTCTTTTCTGTTTGGTTGTTTCTTTCTTCCTTCTGGTCCACACCGCTGATTTGAGTCCCAGTTTCCTTCCCATCACTATTGGTTCCCTGTACATTTTCTTTTATTTCACTTAGCATAGCCTTCATTTGTGACCAAATTCAACCATTTCTGTGGGCATCCTGATTACCAATGTTTTGAACTGTGCATCTGATTGGTTGGCTATCTCTGTGTTGCTTAGTTCTTTCGTTTGGGCTGTATTTTTTTTCCGTCTTCAGGTGCCTGTTACGTAGTGAGGGGCAGAGCCTTAGGTGTTCACCAGGGTGGGGCAACCCAGTCGCTGGGTTGTGGCCCTCTATGTGGGGGAGGGGTTTGAGAGGGAACAATGGTGTTTGTTCCACTCTCTGCTGGATTTCAGTCACTTTCCTCGCTTCCTACAAACAAAGTGGGCCCTTCAGGTGCTGATTCCCCTGTGGGTAGGTTTGTGTACATTTTAAGACCCTGTGGGTCTCTCCAATGAATTTTCCTGTGAGACGGGGAATTTCTCCCGCTGCCGCCTCAACCTCCACAGGTGTTTTCAGTTAGAGGTTTGAGGCTTTATTTCCCTGCACTGGAGCTCTGGGTTGTGTGGTCCATCCTGCTCCCCAGTCTTGCCTGGTTTATCTGTGAATGAATGTGGGACCGCTGGGTTCGCCAGCCACTGCTTTTCGAGCCCAGGCTGTCAGCTGCCAGCCACCACCTTGCCCACCCTGGTCCTCCAGCCATGGCCTTGCCCGAGTCCTCTCTGCCCGGCTGCCTATCTCTGTCCCTCCTACCTGTCTGGATGAATGTCTCTTCTTTAACTCTTTGTCAGACTTCCATACAGTTAGATTTTCTGTCAGTTCTTGTTTTTTGTTTTTAAATTGTTCTCCTTTTGGTTGTACAAGGAGCCACAGTGTGTCTATCTATGCCTCCATCTTGACTGAGAGTCTTAATGTTGTTTTATGTATTGGAAATCATTTTATGAAGTTATATCTTAGCAAGCTACTTAGAAAGTTATATCTAGTAAGATACTTATCTGGTGCAGTGGATTTTAAAAAAAGTAAATTCTGTTTCTGCCCTGACGTTTGTGACTCAGATGGTTGGAACATCCTGCAAACCTAAAGGTTTTGGGTTTGCTTCCTGGTCAGGACACATGGTTCTGGGTTTGATCTCTGGTTGGGGCATGTTTGAGAGGCAGCCGGTCATTGTTTCTCACGTAGTGTTTCTTTCCCTCTCTTCCTCCCTTTACCTTCTTCTTGAAGAAGAACCAAGAAGCGAAAGTAAAACTAAAAAATAAACATGAAATTCTTAACCTTGTAATGTTTCTTTGCATACTTGAAAAACAAGTCATCTTTTAATTCTGGGTCTTGGATTCTTTGTTGGTTTCTCAGTACTTAGTATGCCAGTTTTTTGACTAAAGGCTTCAATTTAATAATCTTATCAGTTCTGTTTTGTACTTAGAATCTAAAGCTGTTCAATGTGATACTCAACCAATAGTCTTTTGTGAAGAAATTCTTGATAAACAACACTCTCCTTGACATTTTTAGAGAACCTGAAAGCACTGACCGGTTAGAGATCTTGAAGCTTCTATGTTACTATTTTGATACCAGCTTTCTAAAATCTCTTTTCAGTTATTCTTCTCACGTGTTAATATTTTGTCCACAATGTTGTTCTTTACTCTTCATACATCAGTTTGAGCATCTCTTTCCTTTGTGTCTCTAGTAGTGAACTCTATCGTTTACTTACTTTGTGTGTCTGAATATAAGGCAAGGATTTTCCTCCAAATTACCTTCCAGCAGTACACTTACAACTTCTTCAGTTCTGCACAGTAGATAACTATTTGGAGAGTTTTTAAGCCTATTGAATAGAATCAGTCCCAAAAACAAAATAGAGAAAACTGTAGACACCTAGCCTAGATAAATGGCCTCACATCCAGGATGTTGTAGAACTGTCTATCAAAGATAGTCACTTCCTTTATTCATTTTAATTAGTTAAAATGTGAAGGTAAATATACCTTTAAAATGAATGAAGAAAAACAATTGATTTAGTACTATACAAATGAGTACTCCATAGCTCAGGTTGATTTTATCTTGTACTGTTTCCAAAATTGTTGTAGATCTCTAGTAACTTTTACTTATTCAGAAATACACATTCTTCCCCTTCCCATCATTTTTCATGACTTTTAAGAGCCTTGACATAAGGAATAAAATTAGTGGTGTCATATTATTATAATTGGCACTTTCCCTTTTTATACTTAATATGTAAAATAATGGAGATTCATTAGCATACAGCCACTGTTTGAAATTGGTCTGAAGATCAAGATGTTCACTGGTAAAGGCCAAGACTCAAGTATAAATTCCTTAGCTTGACACTGACATCTGATCTTCCCTCATCTTGATTTATCCCAGTTGTTTTCCATTATTTGTTGTCTGGCTGCGAGTGAATTCCTCTAGGTTCTCCTTCATAAATAAAAATTTTCACTTTAGTGTTTATAGTTGTGGTCATTGTTACTGTTGTTTCTGTGCTAGGGTTAAATTTAAATGCTTACAGAGGCCAAGCAGATGATGTAAATGATTAAGCAGGTTGGGATGTATAAGACAGGGATGGGAGGGCACCCAGTGCCTTTCTATAAAAGAAACAGATGCTGCTCAGCTTTAATCTGGTTGACATGTGGGACTGCTGCCTTGCATTGCTGTATCTTCTGATATTTTTAAAAGAAGCTGGAAATCTATAACACTGTATAGAATTTTTCAGATTTTGAAACATTGAGTGTTAAGTCTGAAGGTTGTTACTGGCTTATTTCACACCACTGTTTCCCAGTTTTAAGCTGTCTAAATCCCCTGGAGACTGTTTATAACTTGCTGTCTCTGAAGTTTTCAGTGACTCACCTCTGGCCTGAGATGACCTTTCCCACCTGTATTTATAGTAACTATTGTCTGTATAGTTTTGGGTATTTAATGAATGGTTTTCTTGCAGCTTTCTATTTTTTTTGGTTAATCTCATATCTCCAAACCAAGTTATAAAGTACTTGAAGTCAGGAAATCAAATCTGAATTCTTATTTTCTCCATTTTTCCCTAGCTCAATGAAATACATAGAGTAGGCACTTGATGTTTTAAATCACTTAATTAGGATTTTTTAAGATTAGAGTTTTTTATTGTAAAATATGTGTAAGATTTAGAATAACACAGAAGGGGGTGGGCCCAGAAAAACTGGAATTATCTTCTGGAGTGGGAGCCCTTTGTAGTACAGGCTTCCCCTGCTAGGTGAGTATTCTAGGAATCCATCTGTATCAGTGTCTAGCTAGCATTGTTGTGAGAGGCTGTGTTTGGCCTCAGTGAATGTTTTTCTAGACTCGTTCAACACGTTTGCCTATTTCATGATGGGTGATTTTATGAGCCCACCTTTCTACAGCATGCTGAGGGTTTGGCAGTTTTTGACCAAGAAGCGGTATGACCCATGTGCCCCATCCTCCCTCTGTTCACTGGATCTCACACTGAATTACTTTTTTTTTGTTTCCCTGGATGGCAAAAGTCCTCAAAGGGATACCTTTTGCAAATGTGGAAGGGGCAAAACAAAAAAAATGGCAGAAACAGTAAAAGGCATCAAAATCAGCAAGTTCAAAAACTGTTTTGAGCAGTGGAAAAAATGTCTTGATAAGTATATTCCATCAAAAGGAGAGTACTTTGAAGGTGACTGAAGTTTAAACATGTAAAAGTAAATATAGTTTTTTATAAATTCTGATTTGTTTGGCCCTTCCCTCATGTAGTGTGAAAAATAAATGTATTCTATATTCTTCCCATATCTCTCCTTTCTCCATCATGCCTTTTGATTTTTGTCAGTTGCCTTTTCATGTCTGTTTTGCTATTAAAAACATTGCAACAAACCTGCTTTCTTACTGGAGAGTAAATTCCTGGAAGTGGATTTGTTAGATCAAATATATGTGGTATTTAAATATTTAGATCTTGGTAAATTTTCCCACACATTTCCTCCACCAGAATACAAAATGTCTGCTTTCCACATATTGACCAATATTGAGTTTTATCAAATTTAATTTGTCCCATTCCACAAGATGTACATGTTATCTTTCCATATGCTTAGAAGACCTTTTTTGTATGGAGACCTTGTTTGTTCTTTGCGTATATATATTTTTTCCTACTGAGTTATGAGTGTTTTGCATTATAAGGAAGTTTGTCTTTTCGTTTTCTTTTTTTTTGTTTCGAAATAATTTTTTATTTTGGTTAATTTCTTTAGACTTATTCTTTATGACATGACTTGTAAATTTTGTGTCCTGCTTGGCAGGGTCTTTCCTACTCATAGATCATTCAGAATTCATATATGTTTTTTTTCTCTAGGCCTTTCTCCCTTCTGTCTGTCCATCCATAAACTTTTCACTCATTAGATTAGAGAACCTGATACAAACTGATACTTAAAAAGTACTTTAAGTCTTAAAGTTTTAGCACATTTAAATGCTGAATTCTAGTGCAAATCGGTATTTTTTTGTTGTATCGGGACCAAGGATCCAGCTTTATTTTTTCTGAGTGTCAATTGGTTGTCTCATTGTCATCTATATAGTAAATATAAGTTTTTAGCAAGTTTTAAAAATTAGGAATTTCACTGAAATAACTTACAAATGAATTAATATATTCAGTAATGTTCTTTAATTTTTTCTTATTATGGCTTTATAATAGCCATTAAATTATGTATATTTTTACTTCTCCTTTTCTTTGGCAGTAAACATTGGTGATGATATTTCCATTTTAGAGTCAAGGATTTTATTATTCTTGTTACAGATCATCTGTATAGAGTGACTTTCCCTTCTTTATGTACTTGGTAAAGTCCTATTTGTTTTTAACGTTCACTTTCAATAACAGCAATAATGTTCTTTATGGTTTTCCCTAAGTTTCCACATCTGAGGTGGCATAATTCACATTCTGTCATCAATAAAGGCTATCCAGTGGGATTATTACAAGAATGGTTAGTATCTTTTCTGAGACTGTGATGGCCTTTAGAGCAGGGACTTTATCCTTAACAGAAATTCTGGTGATTAACAAGTGAATGTTATTTGGAACTAGGTAACTGGGTATGTAATTGGCTGCCTAATTTTATGACTTTGGGTAGATTGTTTTCCTCACTTATAAAATTGGAACTTACAAAAATACAGAGATTTAGAATAATGTAGTCCCAGAAATATGGTTTGTGCTCAGAGTTTTTTAGATCTTTTTTTCCCCTTCCTCTGACTTTTATTTACTTTGCATCTTTTCTTATCTGCCTGTGAATTCCTGAGGACTGGGCCAAGACTGTCCTCACTTATAAGCCTAAGTTAGGTCCCCTTGTTTCATGTTTTCATAGTTGTAATTCTTGAAAGTTACTACAGCTTTCTGTAAGCTCCATGATAGCTGTGCTCTGTCCTGCATCCTTAACATCTGCCCTGGTATGTTTCTTTCTGCTAGTTTCTTACACAGATCAAAAGTTCTTAAGCTACACTTAGTTCCATAACTGTTAGGAACTGTTCTGTGAAATCAAGAAATTGAAGAGAGATGCTGAAACCATTTAGGTCCATTTATTCATTTAGGCTTTACTTGTTCTTCTTAGATGGTAGTAAGCTGGAGAGGGGGGTGTGTGTGAGTGTGTGTGTGTGTGTGTATATATATATATTTAACATTTTATTTATTTATTTTTAGAGAGGGGGAAGGGTGGGAGAAAGGGAAAGAAACATCAATGTATGGTTGCCTCTCATGTGTCCCCTACTGGAGACCTGGCCTGCATACCCAGGCATGTGCCCTGACTGGGAATTGAACTTGCGACCCTTTGCTTCACAGGCCCATGTTGAATTGACTGAGCCGCACCAGCCAGGGCTGGAGGTATATTTTTTAAAGAAAAAAAAAAAGCCATTAATTGGTTAGTCTGATTATTGTTCTTCCCACCTTTTTTTTTTTTTTTAACTCGTCTTTTGAAGGTCAGCAAAGTAAACCAGGTGGCTTAATCCTTTGACTTGCTTTAATACCTGTGACTAAAGTATATGCCCTTACCAGTAGTTCCTTTCTTTTGTGTAAATATTTATGTTCTGTAGGTGATACTTACGTTAATGGTTGAGAAGCATTCCCTCCAAAACATAGAAATTGGTTTTGTTATCTGAGCTCATATTATTATTATTACAAGGACACCCTGTCACTGCTGAAGTGCTACAATACATGCACTCTAAATTCATGCCAGCTAGAAGAAAAATTCTTCAGGAGTTGGTTTATATATGTAGAAAATTAGATTGAATTAAAAATTTAGCGTTTAAACTGATATTTAAAAAGTAATTTCTTAAATATTAAGCTGTAGTGCAAATATGATGTTACTGAAAATTTCAGTATTTCAAATTATATTTTGTTTTTTAGCAGTATATTTTGAAGTTGAAGTTAAGTAGATACAAATTGCTGTGTGTTTCAGAAAAGCTTTCTAAATTATATATTGGTATGTCAAATTTAGGCTAGAACTTCATTAAAATATTAAATGCTGAAGGACATTGTGTTTTCTTACAGGGGATGGTTCCATTTGTATTTGTTGGCACTAAAGAAAGCATTGGAAATGTGCAAGTGCTCTTAGAGTACCATATTGCTTATCTAAAGGTTGGTATGTTGCTCACATTTATGGCATTGTTGCTCCCAACATTAACCTTAAGTTTAAGTTTATTTAATATTTTTTTGTAGTAAATTTCAAATCTTAACATATTTTTAATTTAGGTTTAGATATGCCTTATTTTTCTATGAGAATTTAGAAATAAATGGTCCTTTGGCATAATAAATTGATTTGCCTTATGCACATTGTTTCTTTTTCCCTCTGAAGTTTTACATTTCTTTCCCTACTGTTTAAGAAAAGGTTACTCTTTTGTTCCTATGATTTGACTGTTGTCACTTATGTACCTTACCTACATTTTCTGTACTAGAACTATTTTGCTTTTACCTTGATGTTTTACATGCAAACAAGGCACAGACCAAGAGTGAAGATAGGCTTTCTTTGTAACTTTTGTTAACTGAATCAGATGCATTATCTTCATAGACATTATTGTTTTATAATTTTTAACCATTGTTTCTGATGTAGCCTGTTTGAGTTGATAAAGACCAAGCGTTCAGAAAAGAAATGCCCTGTAAATTACTAAAAGTTGGATTTGTCATTTTCTACTATTCTCTTTTACTCCTGCTGTTTTTCTTAGAGTATAGTAACTTCCTCAACTGCTGTGTAGTACATTTTCCTTTTAGTCACTCATCATTGCTGCTCAATCAGTATTTTGAAATCACCTCTGATAATCTCATTCCTTTCTTTTAATGATTTTGTAAGTCTCAATTCAGTCTGGCATTGTAAGCCCATGTTTTATCTTCCAGTATTCTACTAAGTATTCTGCTGACTTTTATAAATCTAAGAGCTTTGTTTAGACATCTTACCTTCATATCCTGTGATGACCTCAATTACTGAATGGCCAAGCCTACTAGTTTATGTAGATCACAACTCAGGTGTCATCATTTTGATAGGAAAGTAGGTTATTAATGGTACCTCTCATAGATGGTAACTGAACCTCATTGAACAGTTAACTCCTTCAAACCTAAATTTGGTAACATTGTGTACTTATTAGCTATTTAACAAATGGGGTTTTTAAACATTTGTCTGTTGAGCATCCTCTTGAAGGAGGAGAGGCCTTGTCTTTTTTTTTTTTTTTTTACATTGCGTGCCTCTAGCACTTAGCATGGTTGGCACAAACATGTGAATGCGTCAGTAAATGATTGGTGAATTGAGTCACCAAGTGATGATGCAGGTTTTTGTTTACTAGGAGCACAGTTAGGTGTACTTGACCAGGTGCCCAAGATCATAGCTTCTTCATTGGTAGGGAGTATAGCTCTAGCTTTTCTTTTTAAGAAAAAAAGTTACAAATAAGATTTACCCTTTATTGTTTTGATTACAGGAAGTAGAACAACTAAGGATGGAACGCCTACAGATTGATGAACAACTTCGACAGATTGGTATGGGTTTCAGACCTTCTTCCACCAGAGGGCCTGAAAAAGAGAAAGGATATGCCACTGATGAAAGTACCGTCTCTTCTGTACAAGGTTCTAGGTCTTATAGTGGAAGAGGCAGAGGTCGTCGGGGCCCTAATTACACCTCCGGTTATGGTAAAAAACAATTTTTTTTGTTATTCTTGTTTAGGTGCTCCCATACATTTTGTTTAATATTATTTAGTTAGTTCCTCACATTATCTTGACTTTGAGGCTAGTGGACAGTTCTGAAGTGTATGTCTCATTACCATTGATGACATATTTTACATTAATTACTAAAAGGTATGGAATGTTCAAGCAACTATGTAATGAAATGAAACCAACATGTTTTTGTTAAGTTGGTAGTTCATGATCATATTATAAATATTTAGAATAAACTCCATGTAAAAGTTGTTTTCCAACTATTTCCCTTGTAAAATTATATACATTTTCCAATAAAAATCTAGTGATTCTTTTATTCCTAGATAGTGGTAGGAATCATCTTTTGCTTATGCCTTGGGAAAAGTAAAAAGGAAAAATATGCTAACCACTGTGCCAAGATTGCATATAATAAATAAGTACTAGCTCTTAAAATATACTTCATGGCTCATTCAGCAGTTCTGAGTATTAATATCCCTGGAATTACTTGGTGAAATACAGCATTTCAGTAAAGTGAGCTTTAAAAATCAGAACCAAATTAACATTTTTCTAAAATATGTTTGGTTTGCTCTGAGGGTGGGTCCTAATCCATATAGCAGGGGGCCAGTGCTGGGGATGGTCAGTAATTCTCTAATCCTAAATTCTCACTTACTCTTCTTCAGCTTTGGAGTTTTCCATTTTTCTACATTTGGACTTGGAACTTAGCAGTGACCTGGTTTTTTTCCTCCCTCATTCTCTTTCCTTTGTCTTCCCTTCTCTTTTCTATACTCCCCTCTGCTCATTTTACCTGCTTTGGAAAAAAAATATTTCATAGCCAAATTTTATATCATGTTTGACTGAAGTATCATTTAATGTTGCCAATTATGTTAATTTAGTATTGTTTTTTATTTGTTTTAGAGTTTGAAGGTTAATTTTCCCTGCCTTTCATAGCCTGGTTTCTTGGTGTTTTTTTATTTTTAAAGTTAATGCTGTATTAAAACCTGAAAAGCAAATTCCAGCAAAGTACAGTTGTTTATTAGCATGTAAAGGGCTGAGAATTGTGAACTGATATTAAGGTTCTGAAAATGCATTTAATACACAAGAAAACTGGTAATTAAATACAAATTAAGTGTATACTGAATGATTTTAGAGGTACAAATTAATACAAATAAGTCTGTGGAAAGTAAAGTTAGATTATTGATAAGAAATCACTTTTTGGTAAAAATGCTTTTGTTGAGAGTAGATGATAAATTTATATGAGAGTGGTAGAGGAATAGCATCAGGACTGAAGAAAGATACTCAGATTCTTCAGTAGATGGCACTCTTACCTTTGAATCTTTCCAGACTAGTAACATTGTATTTCTTGAAATAGCCATGGAACTTAAATGGGCTGGAGAGAAATAAAATCATTTGAATTTGAGTCTAGATTTTCTTGTCCACTTAATATCAGAAGGATTTTTAAGGAGATTAATACATACAAGCTTTTAGAAACATTTTCTCAGTATAACATCTGAAGTTGGTATATGTCTTATAATGGATAATGTCTTACAACTTTAATTGCCAACATTTCTTTTTAATGGTACACAAAATATATCTTTGAATGGATGGATGACATGTGGATTTGATAAATGTAGTACTTCAGCTATTAAGTTCAGCATGTGTGATCATTGAAAAGGATCTGAACCATTCTCATAGGTGATTTTAGAAGTTTTAGAAAGGGGAAAATCTGTTTTAAAATTCTGTTAAAAGCAAGTCTTTTTTGTTGTTGGAGTCATTAAAATTGAATCAGTTTTGTGAATTATTTTAAAGCTTTTAAAATAAATTTGTAAATAAATTCTGAAGTTCTTAGATATCCCAAAGATTTTCTTCACTACTCATGAATGGTAAATTGCACTTACTCCAAACAACTATCAGTTAATAAAGGTCTTTTTTTGTATTGGAAAAATAAGTGTTTGGGAGACTCTTAGTTTATCGTGAGAGTCTTATTCTTAACAAAGATTTGAATATGTATAACAGAAACCTGTTATGTTCTTTCTAACATATACTTCCAGTTAATTTTCATCCATTTTTATATAGTTGATAATTTACACCCATATTTAATGGTTTGTGGGGGGAAATGGAGCATTGAAGAGTTATTTTAAAGGAGAAAGGAAGTTGGTAGGCTCTTTAATTTTGTTAAACTTGACATTTTATTTCTTGCACATTAGTACGTACTTCTAACTTTCACATCTGAAGAGTTGTGTTTTGCTTTTATCATCAAATGACAGTTGCATTTAAATGTAGGGAACTTACAGTTTATCATGGAATCACTCTTATTTAGCAAAGGAACTTTAAAATCATGCAGCACATTTACTCAAAAAATGGCTGTGTTCATTGGTACGTGTCTGGGAGTGTTTTAGAGGTATGAGAAAGAGTTCTAACCTTTAAATTTATCATAGACCAAGTCAGAAGTAGATCCAAAAGGATAAAAATAACATGTGGCAACACTGCATGATATGTATACATTACTTCTAAGGGAGTGAGAGAAGTGGGGAGAGGTCTGTTTCCATTTAAATTTGTCTGAACCCAGAAATTAACCTGGGCTTTGAAAGTGATATGCTTGGATGTATAATAAAAGGAAAGGGAGATCATCAATTCCCAGAACTACCAAACCATATAAGTGGAAATTAGTATGAGAGTGATTGGGTCACATATCTGGTATAATGGTGATGATATTGTAGGCTTCTATAGAACATTTCCAGTGTTTATATTTTTAACGGGTCACTTAAAATAGGTCATTTGAAAGTTTGAAATGGTCTGTAAGCTTTTAAAAATCAGGCTGAATTTATGTCTCACTGAAAATGGCTTTAATTCTCATCAGTTTGAAGTCTTTTCTCAGAATAACCTTTTAGAATTTGTTCAGTAATTACAAATACTGTATTTCTAATTTAAGATACTTGCTCACAAAACATAGTTATTTTATGTATAACCACTAAAAATATACTTCTAGTTTATAAGAGATCATCAATTATCAGAAACATCATGATATCAGATGTTAAAATGAAACAGAATGTGCCTCCTAGAATCAGTGAAATGATAAAATACACTATGTAATTTATTCTAAATATGGCTAAATTTGCTTTTACATGTTGGATAGTGGTTATATTTGTTATACTAATTTGATATTAAACCTAAAAATGAGCAAAAAAATTTTTTTAGTATTTTCCCATTAAGTACATTTTTATATTGTATATGTAACATTTTATATGTTTTCTATAACATTCTATTCTATTGACTGTGTTTCTATGTGTACGCAGTTCAGGTTTTAACTATCTGAATTAGATTTTACATTACTAGCATAATAACATTTCATTACTTTTTAGTTAAATTTCAAAGTCAGTGTTTTTATTTTACTTTTTTGTAGCAGACAATTAGTAGGGTTATTTAAACAATCATTTGCAGGAAATAATTTTTAAATTTTTCACTTTTTTTTTATTCCTATAAAAATTGGGTTATGTTCTGTTCTTTCCCAAGGTACAAACTCTGAGCTGTCTAACCCCTCTGAAACAGAATCTGAGCGGAAAGATGAGCTGAGTGATTGGTCATTGGCAGGAGAAGATGATCGAGAGAGCCGGCATCAGCGTGACAGTAGGAGACGCCCGGGAGGAAGAGGCAGAAGTGTTTCAGGGGGTCGAGGTCGTGGTGGACCGCGTGGCGGCAAATCCTCCATCAGTTCTGGTAGTCTTTTATATACTATGTCAGCATCCTTTCTTTGTAAACGTCCTAACTTTATACAAGTTAGTTCATTTCCCAGGGCAGCCCAGTTTTGGAAGTTTCTCTTGCCACTCGCTGTTTGAGGAAAATAGTAGAACATACAGCAATATGAGGAAAAGCTCTGTGGAGTGTATTATCAGCTAGAATATTTGGGTCAGAAACTTCAGTGGCTTGTTCTCTTTCTAGTGGTTACATGTTTATCCCTTCAATTTTGGGGGAGGGGGACTTACAAAATTAGAATTTTTTTTTTTTTACCCTCTAGAGTTTTTGAGTGTTCTGTATTTGTTGGCCAGACAGACACAGAGAATTCTTACACTCAACGACACCTAAATATTACCTTTTATGCTTAATATTGAAAAGTAACTGAAAAAACATTCTTTGCTACACTATGTACTACTTGGAAACCTGGAAAAATTGTGAAATCAATTTAATTTTTTTAAGTTGTTTGAGGAATTGAGTTGTAAAGATAAGTGTTTAGAAGACTGAGATTTGGGGTGTACAAGCACTTTTTACTTATGTTTTCTTTGAAAATTTTAAATGCTATAACTTAAGTGGAGTTGTAGGGTTGGCAAAATGTTCTTCCTTAGTATATTGGGCTGGGGGAAGAATTGTCAGGGATAACCATAACATTGTTTATAAAACTTGAAGAAAACCACTCTTAGTGTTATACTATGACTTATGAAAGTTTATATAGTATTTTATATAATTAAATATATACCAAGCATGCTTACAAATTAGAAAAAAACTGGAACAAATCCCAAAATTTAGGGAATTTTAGAAGGCACTCTCTAGTTCCAGTGAAATCTTTGCTCCCTAAAGTTTAGTTTATAGGTATTTGAGATGCTGTATTTTTCAGAACATAAGATGCACCTAGAATTTAGAGGAGGAAAATAGGGGAAAAATTTTGAAGCAAAAAATGTGGTAAAATATTTAATAACATAAGTAGCATACTTATTTCACCAATGTAAATGTAAACAGAACTCAGCAGCATTAACAATTATTCCTGCCAAATTGGGGGTGGGGGGGTGCATCTTATAGTCTGAAAAATACGGTAAGTAGTTTTTCTGTTTTGGTATATGGTTCACTATTACCAAGGCTTATAAAATTTTGGTATGCTGACTTACAGAATAAATGTACTTTACTTAGTGTTTTTGATTAATGGATGAACTTAGTGTCTTTTGCAAAGATGCTAGCTTGCTAGCTGTTACCAAAGGAAACTTAGGAAAAGTCGTGATTAGGTGATTTCTTCTATAATTTGATTGGTGGAGGCAATAAATGCAAATAGGTAAGATGGGTATTTTTTTCTTACAAATTATATCTTAAAACTTTTCCTTTTCTACCCTCACCCCCCACCTTACCCCACCTTTCACTCTGTTTCTGGAGATGGGAGTAGTAGTCCACATTCATTTCCACATTTTGCTATCACGGGTTAGAATTTCAGCTTTTTTTAGTTTGCTTTTTTTATGTGTGTATGACTTGTTTGGATTGCTTCAGTTTGTAGTAACATTTCTGGTAAGTTGTGGAATGCAGGTGTTGAGTGTAATTTGGGAATAGTTCATTAATATTAGCAGAAAGAAGCAACAGTCACCCTCAACTCAGTAAGGAGGACAAAAATCTCTTTCTTAGAATTCATATTAGCTTAATGTTTTTTTCTCTTTATTTTTATTTTTCTATCCTGGGCAGGATTAGCTAAGATAGGAATATCAGAAATAGCATGTGATAATACACTATTTTGTAACATTTTCAAAACAAGTCAGAGGGAAACGGTAGGAAGTTGAGGTGTTTGCTCATCTTCTGCTTTAATTTTTCATTGCCATTTAAAGTTTTTTCATATTTGTTATTTTCCAGGTAAAAATAGTGATACAGAAAACATGAAGACAGTATTTTTTATTGGGGGGAAATTGAAGTTTCTTTATCATTAATTAATGTAGCTCAGTATAGATCAAAACATTCCTAATAACTGCAGCTCTCTTAAATGAATATTTCTTGCCTCTGACATGCATATAGTGCTCAAAGATCCAGACAGCAATCCATACAGCTTACTTGATAATACAGAATCAGATCAGACTGCAGACACTGATGCCAGCGAATCTCATCACAGTACTAACCGTCGTAGGCGGTCTCGTAGACGAAGGACTGATGAAGATGCTGTTCTGATGGATGGAATGACTGAATCTGATACAGCTTCAGTTAATGAAAATGGGCTAGGTATGTAAGCACTTGGGGAAAAGATATATATTGTATGATACTGTTAATGTATGATGCTTTTTTTAAAAAAAACATACAATTTGAAAATTGGATTTTTTAGTACTTGCTTTAAGCAGCTTTGTGTCTATCTTAAATGTCTAGTTCTCAGATTTGTATAGCCAGATTATTTGAAACTGAGAGGGTTTATTGAAGTGCCCTTAGATGCTATTAAATAACATAAATATACAGAATGTGAGGCACTTTTAATACTTCTATTGTTCCTAAACCAAAATTGGGCTTTCACCTTACCTCCTAAAAATTTATTATAAATGACACTAGTGAAAGTTTGTATATTGAGTAGGCATAAATTTCCAAAGGGCTACAATGTAATTTACTTTGGTACAAACTAGAGTGTATTGGAGAGGAAAACTTTATTCCTGAATGATGGCAGTTTTAAATGAAATTAAGTCTTAGGTTTGTAAGACTTACAACCCTCTTCATTTCCAGATGATAATTCCATTTTGTAAATCTTTTTGGAATGCTTAAAACTACAGAAATATTTTTCCTGTCAGTAACTTAATGTTGTTTTGTCTTCCCTATTTACCTGAAAGGTTCTCTTTCTTCTTCCTTAAATCTTTGAAGGAACAAAGTTTTTTTTTTGTTTTGTTTCATTTTTGTCAGAATAGTTCATGGTAAATTTTGCAATTACAGATGATAGTGAAAAAAAACCCCAGCGACGCAATCGTAGCCGCAGGCGTCGTTTCAGGGGTCAGGCAGAAGATAGACAGCCAGGTAACTTGAGTGGACCTGCTGACAACACCAGGTCATAAGCATGAAAAAACATGTCATGTGTCTGCTTTCTAAATATATACTTGTACACATGTGTGCATATACATTCAAAATGTGCATTGCATAAATTGTTTACTCAACTAATAAGACTACTACTCTAAAGAAAATGCATTCTTCCTTGACACCATAAATGTTTAGTAACCTGTCTAATTGAACTAATGTTATGTCTCAATTATTACATGAAAATACTGTTGAGAAGACTATTATTTTGTCCATTTGGCAGATTCTTCACACTTGAGTTGGGCTGCCATCCCAGGGACTGTATTGTAGATTATGATTGAGGTTGATTGGCAAAACTGGGCAGCTTTTGCATGGTGCCTGCTTACTCTGTCTGCATTCAGCACCTCATTTTTGTGGCAATTGTAGTAATAGCCCACAGTTCTTATTAAAAAAATACAAATAAGAAAAATACTTGAGTGTCTTTTTCCTAATAAGAGGAATGCATGTTATGTTTCTGTTTATTGTAGTGTGATGCTTTTTCCCTACACCTACTAACTATTCAAATTAATAGTACTTACTTAGCTTTAGAATGTTAATTTTTAAGTAGTCATATTTTTAGTAACTTTAAAGAAACCTGTTTGCTGTGTCTACATTATTTTGAACAAATTCCATTTCTTGTGTACAGAGAATCACATGTATATTCACAGTGAAGAAATTGTGTGCACCAGAAATAAACCCCTTTAAAACTAATCAATTTTTGCATTCTTTCCAGAGCAAGTTCTTTTATGTGTTTTCCCCAAATAAAGAATGTAAATTCCAGTATCTTTAGTATTTCAAGTTTAGTGGTTCTAGAGACATGGGAAAACCAGTTACAGATATTAGTTCCCATTCTTGAAAAAAATTCCATATTTTAAAGATACAAATTTAGAAGGAAATAAATATTGTGAAGAATAGAAAGTTTCCATACAATATTTATCGTCCCCCCCCCCATTCTTTTCCCTCTGTCTTTAGTGCTAGAAATATATTTTTTGATCAAGAGATTATATTTTGTTTTTTGAAGCTGGCATAGCAGTGAAATACAGTACCTGGCCATATTTTATAAATAAAAAATTCAAGCTATCAGTATATATACTTAAATAGGACAAATTACAGTGTAATTTATTAACTAGATGGGTGTTGGTTATTACTAAGTCAGTGGACATAAAAAGAATAATATAGCTTGTTCAGGAAGAAGCATAAGTTTCTGCATGGTAGTAACTGAAACTTGAGTGATTTGGAATTTTCAGTAACTTGTGTTCCATATTGAATTTATTCCTATTTTACTCTCTTTGGAAAAACTCCTTTTCATGTTTAGAACTCCTTGCCTTCCCTAGCCTGCTCTCCTTCCCCCCCCAAAAAAAAACAAAAAACAAAACTGAACCTATACCCCAAGATAAGATAGGTAGAACAAGCACAGCATTTTCTCATTGCCCTTGGCTGGCAGCATACTGTTCTTAGGAAGGCAGCCTCCTAAAAAATGATCAACATTCTCTTAAGGATACAGTTATTTAGTTTGTTTTCATTTGCTTAAGATTTCTTGTTGTCTTTAATGAAATTAAATAGTGAGTATTCTTTACTTAGAATGTGACAATATACTTGTCCAGCTGACTAACTTGGACCCCTTAGAGGAAGGGTATCAAACTCATTTTCACCAGGGACCACATCAGCCCTCGCGGTTGCCTTCAAAGGGCCAAATTTTTTTTTAAGATTGTATAAATGTAACTACTCCTTAACTGTTAAGGAGTTGAAATTACATTCGGCCCTTTGAAGGCAACCAGGAGGCTGATGTGACCCCTGGTGAAAATGAGTCTGACACTCCTGCCTTAGAGGAAATTCTAGAGTTCATGTTATGTTGCACAAGTTGCCTGTATTTTTGTAGATACTATAATTATTTTTAATTTGTATTCAACTTGTAAGTAACTTACAAAGACTGGCTATAAATAGGTTTTTTTGTTTTGTTTTTTATCAGCTGATGTTTTGGTTTTACCTCCCTTGGGGGAAGGTGAGAAGCACTAGTAAATTTTTACTTTTCCAGCTAAGTGCCTCTTAACTTAATTGATAAACTATATTAAAGTATATTATTTTATATCTGTACATAGTGGATGAAGGATTATAAGAATTGTCAGGGTTTCCAAGTAGAAGAATTCTTCCAGGTATCACCAAGGGCTAAATGATGGAAACCGAATGGATTTGTTAAGGTGCTCCCCAAACTAGTCATTCTTAGAATGGTTTTACCACCATGTATGTAGACATAAAAGTGAAGGGGATTTGATGGTTTCCTCCTCTCCCATTTTGGAAACCATTATTAAATGGATTTATAATAAATTAACAGTGAATTTAAATGATTTTAAAAGCTCCAAAATGAGCACACTGAGTTCCTCATAATTTGAAAGAAAAGAGGCAGTTGTAGGACAGAAACATCTTTCATGGTGTTTCTAATAAATGATAGGTATTAGTTCTGAGTTGTTTACTCAAGATTTTAAAAATGCATTTAATAGTTATAGACAGTTCTCAGGGCTTATAACATTTATATTATATCAGAAAGCTTTATTTTCATAGAATTTGAACTTGATGGACCAATTCTCCCTGTACCTAGTGACTTTAATTTGAAATTTACTTGAATTTCCATTCTTTAATATAATTAACCTGCTCCCATAATTTAAAATATACTGTATTTCACATACAGATTTTTCTTCACCAGTTTCTCATAGTTAATTCTTTCAAAGAAAGAGGATGATTATTTTGATATTTCTTCAAATAAGTGAATTCTAGGTTGCAAGTCCTCGGGAGAGAAAGGATTGAGGTATAAAGTGGAGCCAGTCCAGAGTACCTGTAGACAAGAGGTCAATTGTGGCACTGGGTTGGCAGTAGGATGTTAGTTTGGGTTAATCTATTTGCTATTATCACTACTGCTATGTACCCACTTACTTGCAAACACACATGCACCTCAGTCAGTCCCTTAAAAGATTAGAAGATTGGTAAAGTGGGGAGGAAGTGGTTAGGAAATTCATGGTGCCCGTTTCTTTCGTGATAATCAGTGTCCACATTTTTAGGCCGATTTTCTGTCATCTTTAGTTTGCTTGTAGTTTTTTATTGATGATCACTCCAGACTGGTAGCTAGTGTGGATTGTTTAAAAGGAACCATAAAATACCACACTTGGATTTCTTACAAGTGTGATTTTTTAAAATAATAAAATAACAGAACAACTAATATTTGGTAACTTTTTATATCTTTGATAAATTTTCAGATTGAAGTAGATTACACCATGATTTACATCAGATTTGCCCCATTTCACCTCCACCCCCTCCCACCCCCCACGTCACTGATAATTGCATGGGCTTAGAATGCTGCATTTTCTATGCTTGGTTGTGGATGTCTGTATCAAACTTAACACCACAGCCGCAGACTCACCCAGAAGGAAATGGCTGGATTCCTTTGAAAGAGGACTTCGTTCTAGTCTTCCTCAGTCTCCAGCTTAAAATTTTCTATTATCATTTAATGACAGGCACATTTTTCAAGCTTTGCTTTTGGTTGGAGGTGGTACCCAGCTTAAGAAAATTTTGAAATTGGGTAACCCACCATTAGTTTATTTTAAAAGTAAAATTACTCTATCCATAAATAAACTTTAGAAATAGTTTTTCAACACCTGTAATTTTTTTCTCATCTTCAACAGTCACAGTTGCAGATTATATTTCTAGAGCTGAGTCTCAGAGCAGACAAAGAAACCTCCCAAGGGAAACTTTGGCTAAAAACAAGAAAGAAATGGTAAGGAGAATTTAACCTGTAGGTTTTGTTATTTTTTTATTTTTATTTTTTGGTATGGTTTACCTTTATTTTTACTTAACTTTCTGTATGATCACTTGTTTCCCCAAATAGATGAATAATATTTTAAAGACTGCTCTTGAGTTTGTTGTTGGCCCCATGAAACTGAAGATAGATAGCATGCATGCTTGAGCCTGAAATACTTTTTCCGTTAGAACTCCAAATAGCATTTGTAAAGTTCATTCAGCCTGCCCAAAGACACTGGGCATAGAGACTGTTGCTTAATTTGGGGAGCAATAGGCTATATACCTCTTCTCAGTGACGGATGTAGATCTTTGATCCTGTTAAATGTTTTAAAGGATTTGCTATGTAAATGTTTTTTTAAAAGGTGAGTAAAGTAGGTGATTATTTGCTTTACTTAGGGTATTGTTTATATCTTTACATGGTAAGCTTTCCACTGCTTAAAATAAAATTAGGTACAAGTTTTCAGTAAACAAGTGCATATTCTTCCTGTGTTTTAGGCACTGCTAGGTACTAGAAACAAAGAGTTGAAACACCCAGAGAGGTGGAATACATTGGTATTTGTTTTGACCTTTAAGAACATTTGAATTTTGACCCATTGTATGTAAAGTTAAAACTATGTATTTAGGTAATTAATGTTTATGTAGCTATTTTCCTCCTCAGCTATAGATTTCATTTATAAAGAAGTTGAAAAAGTTGTCTCCCTTTGGCAGGCAAAAGATGTGATTGAAGAGCATGGTCCTTCAGAAAAGGCAATAAATGGCCCAACTAGTGCTTCTGGCGATGAAATTTCTAAGCTACAGCGTACTCCAGGAGAAGAAAAGATTAATACCTTAAAAGAAGAAAACACTCAAGAAGCAGCAGTCCTGAATGGTGTTTCATAAACTGAAGAAGTTCCTAGTTTACAGTTCTTTTACATTACATTTTACAATAGTGCTTGTACAAGCTTGCCAAAGATAGAATATGGATCGCCAGTCTTTACATCGCACTTTCAGTTCCTCCATTTGGAATTCAGAAAGGGGAGGGATCCTGAAGAAATCATATGTTAAACATACTTTGACACCTACTGTGTTATAAAATATATCATCAGATGTGCCTTGAGAATAGTATATGTAACATTAAAAAAAGTTGCTGGCTATAGGAAATGTTATTTTGTTTTCAAAATATGGCAGAGAATGGGGGGAGGTGGGTGGGGTGGGATCCCTAACGTAATATTCTTTATGAAAGCATTAGCTGCTTTTGTTACATTTTTAATAATATGCAACCACTTCTCCACCTGAGGAAAACTAGAGTGAAATGCAGTCTAAAATATTTTGCACTGAATTGTAATTTCTTCATTAGTTTAGTCTGGAAACTGGTCTGTTTTAATGTTTTTAAAATGCTGTATGTAGAGGAAAATCTGCAGACCACTGGAATACATTTGTTAAACTCTCATCTGCAGGGACACTGGGTGATATTGGCAGTGACTGTTCTATATTGAGGCTTTGTTTGGTTTATTTATTAAAGTGTACAGTATTTAAAAATCAAACATAGCTTTAGTTAAAACACTAAGCTGAATTAGTCGTGTCCATTCAGACATAACCTGAACTACTGAAAAAGATCAATTTCCAGAAGGTTTATTCTGTATTAAACTACATGTTAGTCTTCAGTAGAGTATCTTTTCCTTTTCTTACTTTTTTTTCTTTTTTCTTTTTTTTTCCCCCCCCTTTTTTTGATTTTGGTTGTTTGATGTGCAATATGTTTTTGTATGCAGGTAGTAAATAAACTTTGATCTTCCATTTGCTGATTTTTAACTTTCTACTTTTTATACCCACTGTTGCAAAGTAGTTGGAGCTACTTCTAGGCCTAGAATAGTATCCCAATTGCTTTTTTAAAAGCATTTATATTTGCTGATAAATAGTATCAAACTATTAGTTGGTCAGTTAATTATTTTGTAATGAACCCTCTGAAACCTTAGCACTTAAAATTTAGTCTGTTAGAATAGCTTGGGGCATTAATCATATACTCACTATTAAGAAGTCTCCATAGCAAAAATCCACTCAAGGTCAACTTTGGAAGGCAGTGGGGTACAATCTAGAATTTTACTTTTGCCTTTGATTCTTTATTAAAAACTATTTTTATAAAGTATGAGCAATTTTGAAATATGGAAATTGATTCTCAAAATAATTTTGAAGGTTCTTATGCTAATGATTGTATTTTTTGTGTATATATTTTACTCAGATGGCTTAATTTTAGGAAGATAAAGATTTTCACACCAGGTGTGTTATAAAAAGTGCAATACAGTAATTTATGCAGCTAAGAGTGAGGTCATATAAAATAATTGTGGATTTATGGGTGAGTTTAGCTCCACAATATCATATAGATCAAGAAAACCCTTTTTGTCATTTGGTGTCTTAATATGTTTTATGTGCATAATTTGTGTTAATTTTTTATGTGCATAAAAATGGTAAGTGGTTTTAGTTAATTGGTAATGCTTGAAAGAGAATTCAGGCTAGAAATGTAATACTTGCCAGGTCAGGGTACATAATCCTAGCCTCAAATTTATTGTTGAGGTTAAGATGTGATGTTATTAAATGCTTTTTTTTTATATAAACCCTATTAACAGAATTTTTAAGGAAGATATGTTGTGAACAGTTAGTTCTTGCACATTGAATAGAAAATGTGAAGTGATTTCATATCCTGGTTTTTAAAAATTGGTACCCACAAATGTATTTTTATCCATCAAGGTTAAAAACAAGTAAAATTGTTGGCCTTTTTAGTTCTGTTCAATAATAGGTTTGCAGTTAACTATGATTATGACTGTTCACTGATCCCCAAATTGGTAAATGTGGTATAAGGAAAAAGATTTTTCATTTTCTTCCTTGTAGAACAGATTCACTAAAATCTTCTCCCGTAAAGATTGTTTTCAGTGGGAAAGAGACAAGGTTACCTTAAAAAGTGGGTATAGCCCAAGCAGTTCTTCAGACTAGAATAGTAAATGCATTTTAGGAAATAAGTATTAGATTTCATTACTTACAAATGACTAAACCCAATGTTTTTTTCCTTTAGAAATATGTGTATTGAAGAATTGTGATAGGCTTCTTTGTGGCTAAGTAGTACATGCTTAGATTTAGAAGTAAAAAAGCACTCCTCAAAGATAACCATTGTTAGTTCAGTTGGCTTTCCAAACTTATTTTGAGAGGGGCACATCTTACTTTGGTTACTACACTAATTAGATGTTGGTTGCTATAGGGGAATATGCCTATGCACATTAAACACATACTCAGGCGGAAAGGTCTATCCTAAAGGTCTTATGCAGCTCACCTATTGTGTCAGCACACATGAAATCTGAACTAAATCATGAAGTAGAGCTGAGATTATGTGGAAGCAAAATGATCTTTTCCTGAAACCTTGGAAAGGCTAGGATTCTTGGGTTTGGCATCACCTTTTTTAAGCCTTCAATGGGACTAAAACTGTGCAAAATGGTGTGATCTGTCTTGTCAGGTCACTCACCATTGGTAAACGTATAGTGCAGATAGAAGTCTTAATTTTAAGAAGGTAGGTATTTGAAGTTGAGACATAGCACATCAAACTGGTGACTATGAAAACTGACCTGAGGTATTGCTAAGGATGAGGCTGTGGGAGGTTACTTAAATGTAATTTTTTAAAAAGTACAGATAGCTGTAGGCAAGCAGAAACAGCCAGTGAGGAGGCGGCAAAAGTAGCTGGTATTTTACTATTGTATTCTGGATTTCCATTTAACTCAGCCATTCTTTTTTGTCTGGGATCCATCACCTTTATGTCAATGGTATTTTTATAGCTTTGAGTCTAGTATTTAACCTAAGAAGGGTCTCTTGCAAAGTTGGCGTGCTAACTGAATGCTGCAGTTAGATTGGGAAATGGTACCATTTGTGTCCTCTGCAAATAGATTTTTTTGAGGTTGAAACCAACTAGATACTATTCTCATAGGCTGTGCCTATGATAAACTGAGCTTAGTCTACGGACAGATGAATGGAAAACTGGTTATAATACAGAGTTAAATCCTATGTCAGATGCTGGGTGATTATTGGAAATGAGATTAAAGGGAAGTTGGGTTTGAACTGTATTTATGGGCTTGACAAAATCACTAAAGGCCAAAAAAGGGATGAGGTAAAGTTCCCTTTAATCCTCATATCTTTGCTGTTATGGTTTGGACCCCCTATACCATTTTATAAGGTTATCTGGTATAACATGCATTTGCTGATCTTTATTTAAAAGATTTTAGTTCTTTCTTAGGGTTCATTCTTGAATCATAGTCGTCATTTATAATCCATGATTAATTTAAGACAGCACTTGGATATTCAGGAACTGTTGCAATAAATCAGTCATTTAAGTTTGGTATAAACTTGGCACGTGGTGGTAATTTGAAGCTGAACTCAACTGCAGGTTGAAATTAAGTCAGTTAGGTCGACCCATAGGAAATCTCTAATAGTTGACCATTTCTGACCCACAGAAAAAGTGGCATTTTCCTATGGTTCAGCCTAATACAATTTTTATTAAGTATAGTCATTTACTCTAGAAATCCAAGTAAGTGTCTAATCAAGAAAACTCCAAATTGCTGGATGAGTAAGGTACATATTCTAAGGAAATATATATTCATCTGTATCACTATTTTAAGTACTAAAATACAGTGCATAATCCACTGGATAAACTATAATGCAGCTTTTTCTAAGAGGAATTCCATCAGTCGATTTGCTTACCTATTTGAGAAGATGTATGTGTAAGTACAGGATAGGAGTTAACTATCTTTCTCTGTATTTGATTTAACTAGAAAGGGCTTTCCAATATTAACGTAACTTGAGTCTTATGTGGGACCCTGGGTCCATTTAACAATAATCCCAAGTACTTTCAAGAAGGAGTATGCTGAATTAAAATGGTGTCTTATGTGTGTCCATCCTAGATATTCCCAATTATGCTATGTGCAATCTAGAGAGTATCAAAAGCAAGGGCTAAATTATTTTTCACTGATATTATCAGTCTTGAAGTCCCACAACTGTATTTTAGGGATTCAATGTGTGTCTTTTGGGGGGGGCGGAATTACAGGCCTATTTTCTGAATGTGTGTATCCTTTTTACTTTTGTTGAATCTAACTATTAATTTTTTAGAGATTTAATTACAAAAATCTTCCTACAGTTTTTCTGGTTAGATCATTTTATACTTGTTTCCTGAAGCTTATATATACACCAGCCTCTTCAAGCTCCATTTTCAACTTGTGTTTAAGAAAAATGTCACACAAATATTATATTTGAAATTCCATTAATTGATGCCACTGAGGTAACAAGTGTTACTTGTTCCAGATTATACCTTAACACTGGACTATGTTTTCATTGGGTCAGGACTACTAGGAAACACAGGGTAAAAGCTCTTCCTGTGTCCCATTGCTAAGGCAACAGTTGGCTCTAAGCAGAATCACAGCACTCTGAACAGTGTCAAACACAAAGCAGAGTGTAGGTCATTTAAGTTTAGCGGTACTCAAAAGGTTACTGTCAATTCAGGATTTTCTATATAACCAAAAAGATAGTATTCTAAATGTTTTTTGCTTCAAATTTACAAATGTTTTTGTTCTTTGAAATTTTTCAGCCAATTTCTAAATGTTGATTGGCATTAATGTGTTTTGGAGGAGGGGTTATTTATACTCAATAAAACATGACCCCCCCCCATGCTTCTAAATTGCAAAACAACTTCTATAAGTTATTATCAGCAAGATGCCTTATAAAAAACTTAAGTGTTCTAGCCTCAAGTGTTAAGACTAGACTCTTTAAATGAAGCACTCTGCCTGAGTTCTTAAATATTTCTGATGTAAGATTTTAAGTAGGGCATGTTTTCAGTGTGCTGGATAAAGGATCATTTTTTAGTTGTAGCATGTTCACATTTAGATTTTTACTCTTGTATTAAGATGCCAGTTACCTCATTTTCTCCAGTTCTCAGTGGTTTTGCCTCTTGCTGCCTTTAACCCTTTCTTGATTCTGTTATAATTTAGAGCAGAGCAAAGTAAGGATAGCAGGGGAAACCATAATTTTGGGGTTGGCTAAAAAGTCCATTATGTTTTTTTCATAAAAGACACATTTTTCACTTTCACCAGTAATTTTATTGATTGGGGTATTTTGAGTATGTCAGCTATTTCCTGCTACTGGCTTCTAGTGGGTAGAGGCCAGGGGTGCATCTTCCAATGCATAAGGCAGTGCACAGCAAAGAATTATTTGGCCAAAAGGTCAATAGTGCCAAGAAACTTCACAAACCACATTTGACTTGTTTGATCAGTCACAGCACGTTCTCCATATACTGCACAAATCTTTTTTGCATTTCAGTTGCATTTTACCTTTTTTGAAGTAATAAAGTAGTATACACCGAAAATGTGTATCTTCTTCCATCTTCAGTACTAAAATGGCTACACAAAAATTCAATTTTGCTAACTCTTTTTAAATGCACACTGATAAACAGCTGTCATAACCTAACAAAATTGTATCAAATCAAAAAGACAACTCAGCATTAGAGCCAATGTACAGAAATGTCGTAATGGACTTGCAGGCCAACCCAATGTAACCAAGCTTCTAGAGTCAGAATGTATAGGTATGGGTTATATATACTTTCATGTAAGTTCTTAACTATTTGTTGAATAGTTTGAGTCTTCTGAAATAACGTCTACTTTTTTCCTGTTTAAAGCTTCCAAAAGTATTCCCATCATTTGGAAAATATTTGAAGGCAAGAGACTTTTAAAATTCTAAAAGTGGGAAAAGATTTAAATTCAAGGGCCACTCATAGCTCACTTTAATCACCAGTTTTTATAAAGTGTAGTGTAGGGCTCATCTAATGTCCCCACAGGCAAAAGGGAAGGAGCTAGATAAATTAAAATTCTGATACGCCAGATCTACGTAAGACTATGGGTGTGAACTCCCCAAAAGATTTATTGAGGACTAATACGTATGTTACCTCAAATACTTGCTCTAGCTTTTGTTTCCCTCCCTATAAAATGTGGAGGGATACTCAATTTTCGAGATAGCCATTATTTTTCCTCTTAACAGATGAAGCAGAACCCTGAGCACACAGATGGCCTGCTCCAAGTTGCCTGACTACTGCAGAAGTTTGAATTGAAACCTGCATCTTCCTATTCCCTTCATGTGTCCAACCTCACCTTTCTCCCCTTAAAAAAGTCTCCCATTTGTAAGCACCATGTGACAAAGAAAAAGGTCCCAAGCTAGATGGATGGGTAATGAAAAGTACCAGACTGAACTCTGTACCACCAAGGAAAATATCTGGGTCATCAGATTAGTGAAAGGTAGCACACTGCAGTAGTTAACAGTATGGTGCTTTGGGGTTGAGAAAGATCAGCGCTCTCACCCAGCATGTTACTTGGGGCAAGTTACTTTAACTTCATTAAACTTCATTTACAGTAGGTCCTAGATTGTTTCATTCAATATTAGAATGTTGAAATACCACAGGAACTCATTTGTTTATATCAGTAGCCTATGGTAAAACTTGGTTTTGCTGTGTATCATTTCATTTAAAGTCATGGAACCTATAGCTACCATTAAGGGTGTACTTTTACTATACAGAGAAAATGTGTAGAGTGATGCTGGTACATTGTAAGTAGTTAATGTTAGCATTTCACATCAAGTGTTTCATAAGGAAATACCATTAACAAGATACAGATGTACTTCCATCAGTTATTCACTATGATCTAGAACCGTCATATAGATGACTTTTTTTCCCCAAGAGAAATGGTAGGTTTGCTTAATAGCCTTCAGTAACCTAGGGGGGATTCTTCTCCCTGAAAAAGTCACATAGAGGAAACAGCTGATTACTGGGAAGGAAAAATGGGCTCTGTTGTGCTCCTTAGTATTAAAGTGGTCTCTGTTGTCTTCATGTCTCTAAACAGTTTTGCTATTTACATTAACTCAGATACACCTACATCAAGCTTTCCTTTTTACAGTTCATGCTTAATTGCCTGTTGACATATTATCTCACTTTGTATTTGTCTTTGAAAAATTTGCTTTTAAGTTCTGATACCATTTTTTTCCTTTAAAGCTCCTGGTCCTAGAAACATTTTTTTTATTAGTCCAAAGGACAGAAATAAAAGGTTAGCAAGCCAATACACTGATCCTCATTATTAGCAGATTCCTTTTTTGCATGTTCACCTGCTCACTAAAATTTATATGTAACCCCAAAATCAACACTTGTTTTCAGTCATTTATGGACATGCAGAGTGGTGAAAAATTTGAATTGCCTGATGTCTGTCCAAAAAGTGATGCTCTGCCTTACTTCAGTTTTTATACTGTAAACAAGTATCCTTTTCATGATCCATTTAGTGCCCAGTGTTTTCAACTTTTGTGCTTACTGATTTAAAATGACTCCCAAGCTCAGAGAAGTGCCTAATGTTCCCAAACACAAAAAGGCTGTGATGTGTGGCCATGAGTTGGTAGTGGCTGTGAGTTTAATGTTAAGGAATCAACAATACATCAAAGTAAGGTGTCTTAAAAACTTGCATAAAACAAGGTTAAACATTGAAGGTTGACAAAAATGTGACCAGAGGCTCACAGGAACCTATATATCCCCTAGGAAAAGTGGTACACTATTTGCTAAATCAGTGTTCTCAGTAACTTTGTAAAACTTTTTAAACTACTTGGAATAACAAAAATGAACTGAGCCTTCATACCTCTTTCCCCTGTAAATAACTAAAAAGATTTCTCCTACACAAAAGCCGTGGCTGCCTAATCATGACAAATAGACTTGATCAAATTTTAAACAAGGAAACAGGATGGAAAAGAAATCAAAAGAGGTACACCCGAACTCTGAAATGCCCCTAAAACATTCCAACACTAAATATGGTTAGATGTGTTGCCTTGACCGTGTGTTCTCTATTAATAACTTTTAAGATGATTTAATGAAGTTTAGATGGTATGAAGCATATATTATTTTTTAAAGATTTTCTTAGAGGTTAAGGGAGGAGAAATAACTGTGGTTGCCTCTGGTGTGCCCCCTGCTGGGGACCTGGCCCACAACCTAGGCACGTGCCCTAGACTGGGAATCAAACCTGTGACCCTTTGGTTCACGGTCCATTGCTCAATCCACTGAGCCACACATATTATCTTAAAACTAAACATACTAAGTACCCTGGAGATGACCACAAACTAGCTTGGGTGTTTTATACAAGTCTTTTGGTTAAGATCTTTACATATGTTAGACCAAAGTAAGCTATTTGCTCTCATATGTCATTTATGTATTTTGCCATGTATAATGTGCACTTTTCTTCCCAAATTTTTGAGGGGAAAAAAGGGTGTGCATTGTACATGATTACATACCATGAGTATAATAATGGTCCTAAATAACCCCATGTATAATGCACACAAGAACGTGAGTACATGGTACACACAGCAAAATTTGGTACATTCATCATGGTATAAATTAAGTTTAAGCCAAGTATTTTGATGACTGAGGGAATCTTTCAGTTCAGCTAATTGTGTTTAACCCTGGTCATAACAAATGCAAAACTTTTGATTATGTTAAAAAAATTTGTTTGGAAGGGACTAGCTGAATACAACATATTTTTCTTAAAAACAAGACATACTCGTCTTTTTTAATCAAGTTTTTAATGTATGAAATCTGAATCCTGTCAGTGACATATGCATACCTACATGAATTTTTTTTAGGTCAAATTGTGGCTAAATTTTTAAATTCACAGCTCCAAGCCACTGAGCCAGCTCTCTGTACCTTGACAACCTTTCTTCCCAATGAGATGAGTCTCCTGTAACCTCTGCTAATTTCCATCATAGTATTTATCACATTGAATTTTAATTACTAGATTATCAGTCTCCCATTAGATTGGACTTCCTTGAGAGCAGGGACCTTCATGTTCACTTTGCCTTGAGTAAGTATTAAATGACTTGCTAAATGATTAGTGAAAAATATTTCTATTCAAATGGTATGTATTTGCCCATAATTACTGAGCAGTAATCTGTAACTTTTATATTATGACAAAATCCTCACATTTAAACAAACTGATACAAGGGTTCGACTTAATTTGTGCTAAATCATTTCTAAAATTTGTAGCTTTGGGACATTTTATAAAAAGCTGGTACTTGTACACATAACTGATAAGAACTTTAAAATTCATCATATATTTACTTCACTTTTTAGCTTGACCTTCTAGTAAATCTTTAGCTTCATTGATTTTGGCTGCTATATAAGGAGATCCTCCTATAGGAAGAAAGAAAACAGGAATGTTATTAATTGGGTTGTCAGTTTCTACTTGGTGAAAAGCTATTTTTGTTTCAAGCACCCCTATATTTATCTAAGAGGTGGAATTAACAGAAATGGTATTCCAAGTTTTAAAAATAATTATGACACTGCAACTGTATAACCACATATATGGTAATATATTTGACCAATGGGAAATGAGATTTCCACAAAAATGGCACCTTTTAAAAAGCTTAAACTGATGATAGGAATAGGATTTCATAAACCTATAGACTTACATAATTTTGAAATAATGCAAGTTACCTATTCATGATGATTGCAAGTCATAAATGAATATAATTGTATTGTGTTATTTTAAAACCTTGATATTCTCAAATGCTTCTGAGCTTTGTTGGAAAGGCCACACTTGGCTTTTGATCCTTTTTATGCCCTTCATAGTTTTTCTTTTCCTGTTACTGTGTCTTCACACTATCATGTACAACTCGTTTCCCACTAATCTGCTGGTGCACTGATTCTCAAAATGTGGTCTGTAGCCCAGCAAGCATCAGTATCAGGAAGAAGACTGGTAGAAATGCAAATATATGCACACACCCTAGACTTGAATCAGAAGCCCTCCAGTTAATACAAGCTAAATTTCATAAAAGAGGCTATGCAGTCACATACCCCAAAATTAAAACCTTGTTAAAACTCAAATCCCTCTTGATGAAAGTCTTCCACCATAGAAAGATTTGAGCCCTGGAACATGGACTTTGTAGTTTGTATTTTGGTATTCCAAGGAATTATTTCCTTTCAACATAGCTAAGGCTGCTTAGAGATGTATCAGAATAAATGCATTCTGTAAGTGGTTAACTTTGTAACCTGAAGTTCAAAAGTCAAAATGAATAGCAAAAAATTACATTTTTTGTTTCATTAACTGAAATTGAACATTTGTTTGAGAATGCAGTCCAAACCCAAGTCTCCCAAAAACAGTAGGGTTAGCAATATTTGACTATTAGTCATTTTTTTAAAAAGAGTCAAATGATAATTGCAGATCTTGTTATGACAATCAAACATTGTTAATGTATATCACTGCTTCCAACTTACAGTAGTTTCTACATATCTGCTCAGTATTTTATAAGTACATTTGTAACTGAAAATTTATTTAAGATGCCAAAAACAAACTGATCCAACCTGGGAGATGATGCTTGCACAAAGATTTAGGCATTTCCCTTATTATAAATCAAGAGTTGGAAATAAAATTATTCCATTAGTAACAATTACACAGTCACTTCAACAACACATACAAGAGTTTAATAACTACTTACCCTTGTCTGGGTGATTTAAAAGCATAATTCGTCGATGAGCATCTCTTATCTTTCCTTTATTGGCAGTAGGGCTAATTCAAAAAGGAAAATACTGTTTACTGCAGACTGCTTGTGGATCACATAAAAAGATTGTACATAAAAGCCAATTAAAGGTGCAAAACTGGAGTAAACACAACAGAATGAAAAACTGTTTACGGACCTTGTCCGTAACATACGAGGAAGATAAACTGTCTGAATTAAGGGAACAAAATAAAGAGCTCCTTAGAAAAATAAGTAATTCTCAAATTTAATTGAACTTGGTAATATTCATTACAACAGTACTTTTACTGGAAAGGAAAGCATGTTTAAATACTTACAAATGAAGGCAGAATTTCTCCCACAAAAACTTAAGTTACTGAGAACAACATTGAGTACATCACAGCATTGTGATTATGTGTTGCAAGCCCATCTTTCAGCGAATTCAAGTGTTTATATTCCAGTGTGCCTTCTTACTGGAATTTTGTATTGGAGTGTTTAGATGTTAAAAATGTACATGATACAAATAACTCCCTTCTAATGAAAGATCATTCTTATATTTGCTAATGTCTAGAGTTGTAGAAAATGTTAAAATACTGGATATTATTTTACCTTACACCTAGTATTAATGCTGCTTCCCGTTTTGTCATTTTGGGTTCAAACCCACCTCTGTAATAGCCACCACTGAAGGCCTGAAAGAGGAAATAAATTAATAAGAGATTTCAAGAATAAACTGAAAGCTGCTAAAGAATGCATATGTTCATAGAACCTGGAAACTAAAACATTTCAGATAGCTTTAATTCCCATGATATTTAGCATTATAAGTAGCAACAAATATTTTAATTATCATTAAACATCCATTTTTTCCCCTAGAAAACCTACAGTGTCTTGAAAATACAAAAACAAAAGAATAGTGCCTCAGCCAGTTCTGGAAGTGCAGAAAAGATTCCAAGTAAGCCATGTTCTACGTGAAATTTGATCTCTTGGTGTGACTGTTGTAGAAGAAGTGCTTCAAGAACAGGATTTAGAGATCTTTGAGACAAGTAATTCTATGGTATTTTGAGGTTTAAGGCAAAGACTTAAAACAAGACTTCAAGATACATATGGAGAAAATCAGGCTTTTAGGTCTTATGACCTTGTTATGTCAAATATTGGTAAAGCCTACCATAGTCTTCTGTCACATTCAAATGCAACAATAAAAATACTCAGCAAGCTGTCATAGCCACATTCATTCTGAAATGTGACCACAAAAGGTGTGATCATCACATTCAGTCACATTCTATAGTCTAACTGCAGGGCCACACAGTAAGGATAGATCATTTCAGATCCTTAGATCCCTCCGGGATGCAGAGCAGACTGGTGTGGTGTGGACAGATAATGTTGAAGGTGATAGTTAACAACAGCAATATTAAATTCAAGACACTGGGCTTGTCAACACCTCTGGACACAATTCTGTTTCACATAAAATTTTGACTTTTTAGGGTGGCACTACTACAATGCTCAGAACTTTTAAACCCTCCTTGCTGAAAGCAAAAGGCGTCAAAAGTAAACAAATTCATGGATGTCTGGAAATTTACCCTCTTCAAGTGTAGTTCTAGGCTTCCCATACAGGCAGCAAAGAATTAATGAAAATGTTTAAGAAGCCTTACAGATTTTGGTAGACTTTGAAAAACTTGTTTGACTTGAGGCTCCATATGCTTCAAGGCTTGCAAAGCATAACGGCCTAAAAACAAAAGGAACAGAAGAATTAAAAAGTTCCCAACCTCCCTTTGCTTCCACCCCCAAACCACAAACAAACCTGCAAATCCTGCAGCAGCAATGGTCAGTCCAACTGCTACCACTGTACTGGCCTGGTAAGGGGAAGCAGAGTAAATAATTTACTTCTCTAATTCCCACCCCTCCCTATCGCACCATTCCCCCATCCCAACTCACAAGTTTTATTTCAAGGGGAAATATTTTTTAGGGTGAAAATATTTTGCCTAATAATCCGTTAAAACAACTTTTATATCCAATTCATTGTAAAGGTATCAGAGTTACACTATAGAAGAAAAGGATGATTTCCCTCCCTTTGAGAACATCATCTTCACCTCAGGGCACGCAAAGTTACATTCAAGTTCAATAAAAGCAAAAGGGGCTGTTTCTGTCAATTTTGACAACGAATTTCAACGTTAAACGTCGGCTTCACTACACTAGCTTTTTCTAGCACCTTCAGCAGTGCCCTGTCTCAAGACTACACAACACGAGAAAAGCATAAAAATGTTTCAGGAACCGAGAAGAGATGTGTCAGCAAGAGCCAAGGGGATGGACAGACCAAGGTGGAAAACGTCCTGGGAGGATGTGTTAGGGGCTAGGCAAGTGTAAGCAAACACGTCCACCGATCTCCGAACGCCGGGGGCGGAGCAGCAAGGGCTAGAGCTCTCTGCAGAAGGGCCATGGGAGAACACGAAGTCTCAAGAAGGATGAGCCAACAGCTTTGTGTCCCAGAGACAGTGACTCTCCCAACACAGAGCCGCACCAGGGAGACAACAGCGGCTCCACCCCTCCGAGGCCACGCGCCGAGGCCGCGGTCTGGTCCCAGCTTGCCCGGGACACCGGAGGCCGCACTCACCATGGCTCCTGCTCGGTTCCGCTGCCTCCGCCGAGTGCACGGTTCATCCCACTCCAGAGCCCGCGGCCACCCACTCCACGCCTCTACCAGAAAGTAAGGCAGCCACCGCCAGGAAGGACGAAATGTCCAAACACTGGCGCCTAGGGAAACACGGCCGGCGCGACCGCGAACCAGGCCGGAAAACTGTCGTAAAAGGTGAAAGCCGATGGGGAGAGCAAGGTCGCTCAAGCCCTGGGCAGACGGAGAACACGACTTCCGATTGGCTGATAGGCGGGAGGCTCGCCTCCTCCCTGGGCTCAAAGGTGGGGCTTCTGTGTGTTCTACTGTTTGCCCGCGCCAAGGGTATTTGGAAATTCCTTCCGGGAAGGATCTTGATATAGACAATCCTGAAGAGTTATGGTGTAGCCTTTCTCGAGAACAGTTTCTCTGTCCCTCTCTTCCAGTCCCTTCATTTGCCATTTATTTTGTTTATCATTGTCAAGGGTAATGATATCCTTAAACACGCCGTAATAGTTCTATCATGAAATCAAATAAATAGGTAGCAACCCAGTGTAGCGAACGGGATACTGTTCCAGAAAACCAATCGAAGAAACCGCGTTGTTTTTCAGGGGGTGCTCTGTAACATTATTATATTTTACAAATTGTTTTAATTTAAATATGTGACTTGACAGGACCTTATGTCAGTATTTGGGGTTTTGTTTTGTGGAATGGAATTACCTCATCAAAGTTAATATTCTGATCATGAGATCTCATCCCCACAACTGAAAACACGATTTACAATTTCTGTTTACAATTCTCCCCCTTTCCTGAAATAAAAAATAGGGTTTGGTTTTGCCCTTACAGGCCATCAGCTTCATATATCCCTCCATAAATGCTTAAGAAAAGAAAAATAATGGAGACAATAATGAAAGTTTCACAATGCAATGTTTGGATGAGCAAAATAAGTTTGGAGTTACTTCCCAAAGTATTAGAAATATGATTATGTTGCAATGAAATTCTGCTTCGATGAGCTAGTTGGTTATTTGACAAACAGGCAAATTTGTTGACTTTGTTTTCCTCATCTATAAAAAGATTCTGCATTTATATTTCTAAGAGTTTTTTAATCCAGAGATTTTTGTAATGTAATTTATTGTCAAAAAAAGATCTAGTACTAAGGCACTAGTGATAAGCATACATCTCCTTTTTGCCTCTTTTTTATCTACCTTTACCCAAGGACTACAAGAGAAATAATCAAGTGATGCCAGAAACAAGCTACACTGCCTTCTGAAAAAAATTATCATTATTATTATTATTATTATTATTATTTTCTTTTTGGTATTTACAAACTACTGCATGCAGCTTGCTTGAGGAACAGGTTAACATACAGAAGCTTAGCCCAGGAAGCCAGGGATGGGCAACAAAGGGAGACACATGAAGTGGAGATAGCTCCCTTTTTGGATGCAAATAAAACTACATGTACAACCTGGCTCTGTCACTTACTAGTTGTATGACTCACACAAGTAATTTTTAGCTCTGAGTTTTCTCATTCGTAAAAACAAGGGTAACAATGATGACTACCTTGCTGAATTTTTGTGAGGATAGAAGTTAAACACATAGTGTGTTCTGTATACAATTATACCTCAGTGTGTGGCTATTATTATTATGAAGGTAGTCAGAGCACAAATTGGTGTGCAGAGGCCTTCCCAAGTCTCATGACACCTTGACTCGCAGATGTAAACCTGGATTCCCTGCCCTACCCACTAAGGGCATGGAGAGAACCTTTAAAAGTAATTTTATTTAATGTCTGCCAGTTGATGAGTGTGTAAATAATCATCGCTTGCTTCTTCTAGCTTCTGGTGACTGTCAGCATTCCTTGACTTGTGACTGCATCACTTCAGTCTTCAAGGAAGGTCAGTATCTTGAAATCTCTACTCCATCTTCACATTGCCTTTCCCCTCCATGTGTAAAATCTCCTCTGCTTCCCTCTTAAAGGATGCACATAATTGCATTTAGGGCCCAAACCTATAATCCAGTATAACTTCTGCATTTCAAGACTTTTAACCTAATCACAGATCCTTAACATAATCTTGGTTGCAAAGGCTTTGCCATATAATATTCACAGGTTCCAGGTTTTAGGACCTGATGTCCTTGGGGGCCAATATTTAGTCTACTGCAGAGAATAAAAGAAGACAAAACAGGGAACTAGCAGGCATGAGAGAAAGGAATCCAGCACACCTGCTCATTTTTTCCTCTCAGATTTGTCAATCAAGTCAGTCATTCACTTCTTGGGGAGGAATAAGTGAGAGGTGAGAGGGCATAGTCAGCAGTGTTCTTGCATTGTGGCTTTCAAATAGTTTTTGATTAAGATTCTTAGTAAGAAATATATTTTACATAGTGACCTGGGGAAAAATACATACTTGAACATACACATAAACACATATACATGCACATATAAGTACACAGTGAATTTAATATGTATTTAAGTTGTAATGTTTTTGAGACAATATTTTTCCTTACTTCATGAGATGCATACTGGTCTTCTCTATATCTCAAAAAAAAATGCTGGGAAACCCACTAATTGGTCATGATCTGAAGTTTGGACAGCATATCTCCATAAAAGTCCACACTTGGAAATATGATGCTAGGCAAACAAGAGTTGTTTTCCCCCGACCTAAAAACTATGTGGCAGACATTGTGCTAAATGCTTTATGTGGATTATTTCATGTCACTCAATGACAGTAATATTTATTTCTGGTTTGCATATGAGGATATTTTGTCAGGTACACTTGTTTTCCCTTCCAGGTCCCTTCTGTACCATTTCCATTCTGCTCTTGTCCCAGATGAGCACATGAAGTTGTGAGGCTGACCTTAAAGGACTGCATCAACAGGCTGTCTTGTCTTCTGGCTTGGGGTTCAGTTGTGTCTATAATCAGAAGATCAGAAGGCAGAAGGAGAGTGAGTTCATAGTCTTTATTTCTCCATTTGCCTTCCTAGTGGTGGTCCCTGAAGAACATAGCTCTTGGTGTGTGTGTGTGTTGTTCAGGTAATTGTTCCTAGGCCTTGCTCCCTCCAGTTTAAGGGTGGTAATGACTCCATTGGCCCTCTCTGCCTTGCTAGACACAAGACACTTGACCATTATTTGCTAGTTTTCTTCAGTCGTATCCACACTTTTGTAAATAGTCCCTTTATTAAATTCTTCTCAACTATTCCATTTGAGTAGACCATCTGTTTCCAACATAGATTTTCACTGTTACTAGAGGGTACTGAAATAATTCGAGTAGGAGATGATGATAGTAGTGGAAGTAGAAAGCAATGGCTGGACTCCTGCTTGTGTTTTGAAGGAAGAACTGAATGGATCTGCTGATGGTTGAGAGATAATGTGTTAGAGAAAGAAAGGATTCAAGAGTGACTTCAAAGCTATAGCTTGAGCAGCTGGAACAATGAATTGCCATTTAATGGGCTGAAAAGTCTTCAGAAAGAGAAAGCTAAAGGTGGGAACTTTTGTCATGTTAAATTTGAAATACCAACGTGATAGCTAAGCAATGTTTTCAAGTAGGCATTTGGATATACAAGCCTGGCATCAAGAGGGGAGTCTAGAGTCATAAGCCTATAGATGGTCTTTGAGCCCATGTAACAGATGAAGTCATCCATTGCATGAGTGGAGAGAGAAAGAAACAAAAATGCTGCTAATAGTCATAAGAACAACTGACGGTAGATGAGATCATCGGTGGTATTTATGAGAAGAGTTTCTGTGATGCAGTAGAGTGTGGGAGGAGAAAGAGTGGAGACAGGATCATGAACCACCTCTTCCAAGGAATGTTGTTGAAAAGGGATTAGAGAAATATAGCTGTGCCCAGAGGGAGAAGCAGTAGGAGATTTTTTTTTTAAAGATTGGAGAGATAAAGCATGTTTATCTCCTATAGGAGTGATCTTATAGAGGGGAAAATTTGACAAAATTCATTGAATTATATAACTTAAGAATGAGAAGAAAATGTACAGGCCACTCCTTCCCCAACCCCTGCCCTAATAGCTTTGTTTTATAAGAGAGGATACTGGGCCTTAGAGTGGTTGACTGATTTTTTTAAAGCACTAATAGAGTCTAGTTATCACTCACGCTTATTGTCCACTTCCCAGATGTATATAATGTCAGGATCATAAGATGACAGGGTCATAGAAGTGCCTTTCCCAATACTTCCCGGCCCCTCTTTTTAGGAATCAGCTCAGATCTGGATTAATGTACTCTAACCAACAGCCATCTGGCCCAGCTCTCAGAGTGCTATATGTAAAACTAAATGGCACTCAATAAATATTTTTTTCCCTTCTCCTTCATTCCACCCTTTTTTTTATACTCTTCCTCCCCTCCTTTCCTCCAATGATCCTGCCTGATAATCTACCATTGGGAATTCATTCTGTTGTCCCCTGTTTGGGTATGAATATTCTTGGTAAGTCAGTATAATGAGGTCTGATCAATAGACTCTTCTATGAAGTGTTTTTTTTTAAAGATTTTATTTATTTATTTTTAGAGAGGGAAGGGAGGGAGATAGAGAGAGAGAAACATCAGTGTGCATTTGCTGGGGGTTATGGCCTGCAACCCAGGCATGTACCCTGGCTGGGAATCGAACCTGCGACACTTTGGTTCTCAGCCCGCACTCAATCCACTGAGCTACGCCAGCCAGGGCTTTGAAGTATTTTAAAAGGTCCTTTTGCTGTTATAACTAGTAAAAGGAATACTTTAATTGGAATGTAGAAAGGAAAGAAGAAAGAAGAGATTTAGAGCAAGAGGGACTGAGCACAGGCCTGGGTAGGAATTGAATGAAGACATGGGGCAGTTGGAAGGGTAGATGGGATGCTGAGAACCCAGAAGGGAAGGTCTGAGGCCCAGCTACTCTTCCAGTCAGCCTCATCTGCATCCATGTCATGTGACTTCACCAATCAAGTGGTAGATTCATGTGTGGCTGTTACACATGAATTTATAATGATTTCTCCTGTGATTTTTTCTTTCCCTTTTACTCAACTTGTTTTATTTTTTCCTTACTACATGTGTTTCCTTCTGACTTCCTACTTTCTTTTCTAATTACAACTGTTGTCCTTATTTAATCTGGAGCATGTGAGTAAACAGCCAATCAGAAAATCGAAGTGTGTTTGGCCAGTGACAGCACCCAGGAGACCATGTGCTTCTGGATAAAGGCTTTGTCCTCTTCTAGGCTGAGAGAAAGGAGAATTAAGGCACTTCTCCTTAATGGAGGTTCTCCAGTAACTCCCCATTTCATTCCATCTTTGCTTGTCTTTTTCCATTGCCTTTCTCAGTCTGTCTTCTGCCTTCCCAAGCCAGGGTTCCACTTGGAGGCAGCAGTTTATGAGTTGAATAAATCAAGCCCACCCTGCTGAGCTGTCAGGAAATGGAACTGACCAACAGAACAGTCTAAGTGCATCTTGTGCCTGGGCCAGATAGACAAGCACAATTATTTGATTGCTGGAGATTGCCACTAAATGAGGGTGAAATAGTGGGTCTGAGACTTGTTGGTGAACATTATTAATAATATAGTGTCATGCATTAATAACATAGTGTCATGTGAAACAAAGCTACACTGGAGGGTCTGTCTGAAGTCCCATTTTAAATCACATTTTCAGCAAGCTAGATGGTGGAGATGAGAAGTAATAAAGCAAGGTGTCTTTAAGAAGTGTTCGGGAGTTTCAGTTTGACCTAGGCTGAAGTTAGGAGAATACATACTACTGTCATGAGTTATTTGGTAGGCAGAACGAAGCATGGGGTCCATCCCTGGATAATTGTCATAAAAATCACATTACTATGGTGATCCACTGTGAAAAATCATCTTCACAGTCATTGTTGTTATCCTTGAAGAGAGGCCATTGCAGAAACTTTGTGGAATTCTTTCTGGCAACTGTGATGTCCTCAATTACTGCATAGTCAGCTTCCTTAGCCCACACACCACAGACACCTTCCAGACTCCTCTGCTTCTCCCTTCATAACCCTCATAGACCTGCCGTAGGTGGTGTGTCACCACTGTTAGCTAGCTGTGCCCTGAAGTCCTCTGCCCCTGGGCTTTTCTTTAAGTCATTTTCTGCATTCCAAGGGCCCTTCCCTTTTCCCCTCTCTGTCCATCAGTTAAAGATCTAGATCAAATGTACGTTCTGTAAAGCCTTTTTTTTGTTCATTTGTTTGGAGCAGGTGTGCACAAACATTTTATGTAAAGGAAGAAATAGTAAATTTTAAGTCTTTGCAGGCTGCATATAGCTTCCATATCCTTCTTTATTTTATCAAAGTGTATAAACAACCCTTAGCTTGTGGATCATTCAAAAACAGACCACAGGATGATGTGGCTCTTGGGCCACAGTTAGCTAATCCATGGTCTAAAGAGATCTCTCCTCTGTATGAATTCCTGTACAATTTCGTGTTATACATGCCACTTATTACATCTAGCCTTGTATAGAAGCTATTGGTATACAGGTATTTTCTGTATTTGACTGGAGATCCCTGAGAGTAGAAATCATGTCTCATGTACTTTATAAAGTTCCCTACTTCATCCATTATAATATCTGAACGTAGAAAGTGCTCAAAGGATATTTGTAAAATGAACGAATAAATTACTTATAATATTCTAGCAAGAGCATAATTTATTTAACAATTTTTCCAAGCCTTTAATTTTGTAATACATACAGGTCTTCCACCTCTACCCCAATCCTGGAAACCCTTAATAAGGCCAGGTGCACTGTAAGTGCAGCTTGTAATTAGACACAGACTACTGTTTTCATTTATTAAATATTGTATTCATTGAACACCTACTATGTGAAAAAGCTCTGAGAAGACATCAATGGACAGTGTAGACAGAAACCTCAGCTCCTGTGGTGCTTTGCAGTCTAGGCTGGGAAGCATGATCTTAATATGAGCTTTCCTTCTGAAATGTCTCAATTTCACTTTTCTATTTTTCAGATCATTGACTTAATAATACTATTTGCCATTTGGTTTGCCAGGGCATAAGGAATAACAAAAACTCTTAATAGTAGAAGCCAACATTTATTTTATGCCTTAGACAGTTACAGATATCCCTTTTAATATGTCCAACCACATGCAGCATTTAATGAAGCAATTAACTGCATTTAGTTATTTTGTTGTCAATCCGGATAAACTGGTGATCATAGCTGTCACTTAACTAGATTATAGGAGATAAACCAGTCGACTAGAGGCAATATCTTTATCAAAAGCTAAATTAAGGAACATCATTTAGAATAGGCATATGGTACTTAATAGTTGGTGGTGATTTAAAAAGAAAAAAACCTTAGCTAGTAAGTGAAAGCGTAGATATTTGATTTAAAGTCTGTTTGAGTCCTAAGCTTGTTCCTTCCAGTGTAATAAAAATAGTGTTAGATCATGTTGAGTTTCATTCTGAGCACAGATTTGCACTGAAATAAACAACAGTAAAGCAAATATAAAAAATAAGAAACAAAAACAACTACACGTGCAATTAGTTGAAAGAAATTTTTGGCAGTCTCTAAAGAAAATACCAAAAGAGGGAGCAAGTTTTTAATAGTCAGAAGAATTTTCTTAAGGTCTTCTTTTCTTATTGTATTTTTCTTACTGTCCGCCTCACACAAAATCCATTAATAGACAAAACTTTTAACTCTCCCAATTCTTCCCCAGTGCTGTAAGTTCAGCAGTTTTTCCTCTTGCCACCACTCTTCAATCTATTTTTGCCCTTCCAGTTACTCTCTGCCCCTCTAAGATTTTCCCATTCTTTTTTTCTCCCTCTCCCTGTACTATGCTGTGGTAGGGTAGATTCACAGATGGCCCCCATGAATCCTAGCCACTGGTGTGCATTCCCTGTATGAGTCTGTCCCCTAGGATGTGGCCTGGACCTGTGAATATGGGGGGTTGGGGAGTCATCACTCCCTTGATTAGATAACATAATGGCAAAGGTGACGATAAAGTCACCTCTGTGGTTACATTACTTTATGTGAGGCACCATCATAGCAAACCCGAATGAGATTCTCCTGCTTGCTTTGAAGAAGTAAGCTATTGTATTTTAGAAGACCTTATGGCTAGGACATGAGGATGGCCTTTAGGAGCTGAGAACAATGTCTAGGAACTGACAGCCAGTAAGAATGTGGGACTTAAGAACCGAATTCTGCCAACAACTTCAATGAGCTTGGAACAGGCCTCCAGCCTCAGATGAGATTGGAGCTCTGGCTGAGACCTTGATTTCAGACTTCAGAGACCCTGAACAGAGCACTCAGTTATAATGTGCCTAGACTTCTGAGCTAGCTGGGTAATAAATAAATGTTTTTTTTATATGCCAATACAGTTGTGTTAATTTATTACACTGCAATAGAAAATGAATACATGAAACGTTAATTTGGTTTGTGTGATAAGGTCCAGAAATATCTGGAGAAAGGAGTGTATTTATATTTTTGTTCCAAGCATCTATATTTTTGTATTTGTTACATCAGCATTATAATCCTTCTTTCCTACTACAATACACAAACAATATATCTGGAGAATGTGACATCCTTCTATCATAATTGTGTCTCCTTATAGAGATCCCTAAGGGTCAGGCTGAGGCTTTTGTAGTTTGTAAAGTCCCCAGGTGGCTGGAATATGCTTTGGTAAAGGACTGCTGCACTAGGGGCTGCTAAGACAGTCTGCCACTTGTTTCTTGTCTAGATCATAGAGTGACTTTGATTTAGGTGAGCTCAAAATTGGAAGTCACCTAAAGTCAGAGACGAGTGGTCTCTTCTTCTTGATAAAATTCAGTGCTAGGCAATACCTAGATGTAACCTTCCCTGCTCCTGTCACCTCCCTGAAAATAGGGCTCTTCAATCATCAAATCAGTTCTGGGCTTCCAGGAAAGTTGTAATGGCTTTTTGGTAACTGCAGGTAGCTGGTGGGGAAGGAGGGTACCCCTAAGCCTCCACAGACCCAGTGGTCTGTTGTTGGAGAGAGGTGCTGGGAGAGGTGGTGAAGGCATCATGGCTTCTTTAACTAAATTTTCTTAGGGAAAAAATGTAGACTAAGATGAAATCTAACATAACTCTTCTATGTCACTGAAGACAGAAAGAGGTATCTTTTAATTTTTTCTCCTTTTCTGTCAATGTTTATGTAGAGAGTTACATTGATTTCCTAATGTTAACAAAATTTTGTGTTCCTCAACTGGATCATGATATATTTATTTTTATCTGTTGTTGGATGTGACTTGCTAATATGTTGTTTAGGGTTTTGTACCTATGTTCACTCATGACATAGGCCTATAATTTGCCTTTCTCATAATGTCATTTTCAGGTATTGATGTCCAAGTTATCCTGGCCTCAAAAAACGTCTTCTACTGCAGAGGACGATAGGCTAGAAAATGCCTTTCCAAGTGACATTCATGCCCTAATCTCTGGATTCTATGAATGTTACCTTATTTGGAGAAAAGCTCTTTGCAGACATGATTAAGTTTAGGATCTTGTGGTGATATTATCCAGGTGGTCCCTAGATGCCATCACATATGTTTTTATAAGAGGGAGGCAGAGAGTTATTCCACACAGAAAAGGAGAAGGCAGTGTAAGACGGAGACAGAGATTGGAGTGATGTGGCACCAGCCAAGGAATGCCCACAGCCCCCAGGAGCTGGAATAGGCACAGAACAGATTCTCTCCAAAAGCTCCAAAGGGAGTGTGGCCCTGCTGACACTTTGACTTTAGCCTAGTGACACTGATGTTAAGCTGGCCTCCAGAACTGTGAGAGGATACATTTCTGTTGTTTTAGGCCAGTTTGTGTTCGTGTGTTCTGGGAGCCATAGGAAACTAATACCTCCAGTTTTCCCTAATTAAAAAAATTTTTTTCTGAAAAAATGTGAAAAGTTGATATTATTTCTTCTTAAAGTATTTGGTAGAATTTGTTAGTAAATACCTCTGACCTGGGTTTTCTTTTGAAGGAAAGTTTTAATTGTAGATTTAACTCCTTTAATAGTTATAGTATTATTAATTTTTGTTTGTTCCTTGTTGGTAAGGTGTTTTTTTTTTAATTTTCTCTTTAATCTAAATTTCCAAAGATAATGTCATAAAGTTATTTAAATGTCCCCTTAATATCTTTGAAGTGTCTGATTTATCTATAATGATTTTTCTCTGCTTCAATCCTGATTTGGGATAACTATGCCTTTCTTATTTATTGATCAGTCTCATTAGACACTTATGAATTTAAATAGTTTTGTAGAGACTTCTGGTAAAGATAAAGGTAAACCTGGTACTTGCATTCTCCCATGACCACATCAAATTACAGCTAACCTATAGAACAACCGTCATCAAGAACTGCCTAAAGTCTAGATGAACAGAAGTCCTATAACTAAGGATATACACGAGAAACCCCATCAAGACTGGTAGGAGGGGCAGAGATATAGAACCAGCTGGTCCCACACCCACATGAGGTAGACAAAAATTGGTAGGGATATGTCTGATGCAGGGGTCCCCTTGAGGAACAAGGAGTCCCAGGTCCATAACAGGCTTCCCAGCCCAGGGTTCTAGTTCCTGGAAGAAAAGCCTCATAGCTTCTGGTTGTGAAAATCACTAGAGATCATGGCTGAGTGAGATGGAAGGCTTCAGGAGTTCCAGGATTTCCTCTTAAAGGGCCCATGCCCTGAGTGAAAGGCTCCAGGGACATACCAGACCAAACAGACTTTAGGTATTTGTAATAAAAATTAATTGAAATACTTAATAGACATTCATTTTTGTTTGCATTTCTTTATTCTTAGATGTATCCCTGAGTTGAGATGGCTTGGATCATTCAAAATTGAAGGGGTTTGTATTTGGAACATAAAGAAGCAGTGACCCCACTGAAGGTATCTGTCAGACAGCAGAGGAAGATTAGCTTGCAAGTGGTGGGTTTAGTGAGGGTTAAGGAAATGAGAAGAAAAATCAAATTAAGAACTGATTCATTCATTCTCTATAAACTGGAATGTAGTTTAGAATAAGTTAACTGCAATAGTCATAAAAACATATGGGCTCAGTCTCAAATACCAAAAGGCATTCAGCAAACAGAATCAGAGGTAAATTTGGAGTTGAATGGTTTCTGCTAACTTTTCTTTCTTACTCTCCTCAGGTCACCTTTCAGTCAGGAATTCACTTCCTGGGGCAGTAGGAATTCTGCTTCTCTCTTGTTCTCTCTTCCTCCCATTCTTGCATCCCCCCTAACAAGCTCTTGGCCATGGACCTTTACATTCTAAAAGTGGAGACAAACAAACTTCTTTTGGTACACAGTGAATTATCTCCTTTTCACTTGGTATGAGCATGGGGCAGGATGAAAGAGATAAAGAGGAAAGGGAACTCTGTCCACCCTTCTGATGAGGACAAAGGCAAGAAGAGGACAGTCCTGTTTCATATGTACATGATAAAAATATACACTCTTTACATGGATTAAAGTAGTCAAGAAATGGCCATGTATTAGCTTTTAAATGGTTCAAATGCTATTTTAAGATTATCAGAGCTAGACTTACTCACTGAAAGGGAGCATATAGAGATATGCAGAGCAAACTAGACAGGACACTGAAAGGAAAGTGTCAACTCAGTATTTTAGGTGAAAAGTGAAAATATAACATCCTTAAGGATATAATAAAAATGAGAAAATAGTTCTATTTAGATTGCCCACAAATATAAGAATTAGAGCAAAGGCAAAACCAGAAATTTGTAGTACCTTGACCCTTCAGTCCTTTTAATGGCAACCATGCATTGCATACATACTGGTTTTTAAGAATGAGATACACCTTGCTCAGGAATGACCTTTGATACTGGCATTCAAGATTCTGCTTTAAGACCCATGCTTTTGAAGTCTCCATTCTGGCCCTTCTCTGGCTGTGCCTCTCCTGATGGGTGATGTGTTTGTGGGACCAAGGAGGTGTGGTTACTTGGAGACTGTGATCTCCTTTCTAGACCACACTGGGACCCCGCAAACAAAGACCTTTCATTGAGCAACAAAAAGGAAAATGATGGGAAGAGAAGGCAGAAGTGGGTAGGTGCATTGTGCGAAGCTAGAAGCTGCTATTTGTACTGTTGCCCAGGGCCCCACAGAAGTTAGGGTTGGGTCTATATTTGCTGGTGTTCCATCCCAGTTTCTTTACCTTCACCATTCTCAACTCCTGTCTTAGATCTATATTTTATCAGGCAGGTTTCTGGGTTTTTTTTCCTTTTTTAAAATTGGTTTTTAGAGTAAGAGAGAGAGGAAGAATGCGGGGGAGAGTATTGTTATTGTATAACAATATTAGTATTGTTATACTAATTTATGCATTTATTGGTTGATTCTTGTATGTGCCCTGAATGACAATAGAACCTGCAACCTTGCCGTATCTGGATGGCGCTCTAACCACCTGAGCTATCTGGCTAGTGCTTAATTTTATCCTTAATCAAGAGTTCTCTGCATGCAAAGGGTCTGCAAATTTGAATGGGAAAGATTTACAGTTTTATTTTCACTAACTTCTAATTTATCATTCCCTTCTATTGTGAATGTAGGCAACAAAACACAGTAGTATTAGTAGTACCTATAACTTTGTCACCAGTGGAAAACACAGATATGTTTATAGCACATTAAAGTTATAATAAATCTTAGGTCATTTATACTTATACTTCAATACATATTTTGAAATAATTCTTCTTATTTGATATGTTAATAAATATGCACACTTATATATCACAAATTAAAAACAAATTACTATAGTTTTATTTTAATATAATCTGTTTTCTTTGTAATCCAGTATCTTTTGTTTGACACATTTAAAAACTGTTCTGAGAATGAGTCCATAGGCTTCAGCAGACAGGCAAAAAATTCTATGTACAAATATGGTTGAACACTTAGACATTGAAGTTTGGATCTCCTTATCTTTTTTATTCCCCCACCATCCCTGCTCACCTTGCTAGGAACATCTCCACTAGCCACAGGCCCATAGCATCTAAGTGTCCCGTCGCCCTTGCCCGGAGTTGGTTGGGACACCTCTGCTAATTTCCCTAGAGCCTCATTGTGCAGTATTGGGGTTTGTTTCATGTAGCTTTTACTTTGAGTTGGGTTCATTTCCTTACTATATCTCTTAGACACATGTCTGTCACTGGCGGACTATTCCTTAGGAGCCAATGTGGCCTCACCCCTGGTTAATTCCACACTCTCCTTGTTTATCTAGGTTAATTGTCTTCTTTTTTCTAAGAGCTTCTATTGTACAGCTGTGCCAGATGAACATGTTGATGCCTAGATGGTTTAATGAGAATTATGCCCCCTCTTATCTACCTACCACAAGTTTTGAACTTTGTGTTCTCATTTGAACACATGTTACTTTGATCTGATCCCTATTTTGACTTTATGGCTATAATCTCTTGAAACCCAGCCTTTCTGGTCTAAGCAGAGTCTCAGTGATACTCAGCTTCTCGTCTGTTTGCTCTGTCTTATCTTTTCCCCCAATTCCTATATTTAATTGATCACTACATTTTGCCAATTGTAGGTTTGATTTCTGTTCCCTTTACTTTATGCTTGCTGGTACTGTCTTAGTTTAGACTCTTCTTAACTCCTGGCTGGATTATTAGGGTAGCATCCTAATTGGTCATCTATGTCAGTTTGTATGTTTGTGTGCCTTGACAAAATCAGAATTCTTAATTCTGGCCAAGATGGGGGCATAGGTAGATACACTGTGCCTCCTCACACAACCAAAAGAAGGACAACAAATTTAAAAGGAAAAACAACCAGAACTGACAGAAAATTGAACTGTATCGAAGTCTGATAATCAGAGAGTTAAAGAAGAAACATTCATGCAGACTGGTAGGAGGGGCGGAGTCAGGCAGCTGGGCAGAATGGACTCCTGGCAAGGTGGCAGTTGGAGGACCTGGCGAGGCAGCAGCTGGAGGAGCTGGTGGTCCCACATTCGCTCGCAGATAAACTGGGAGGAACAACAGGGAAGTGAGGGAAACCATGCAACCCAGGGCTCCAGTGCAGGGAAATAAAGCCTCAAACCTCTGACTGAAAACACCTGTGGGAGTTGAGACGGCAGCAGGAGAAACTCCCAGCCTCACAGGAGAGTTCACTAGAGAGATCCACAGGGTCCTAGAATGTACACAAACCCATCCACTGGAGAATCTGCACCAGAAGGGCCCAACTTGATTGTGGGAAGCAGGGGAAGTGACTGAAAGCTGGTAGACAGTGGAGCAAGTGGCACTGCTCCCTCTCAGACCCCTCCCCCACACACAGCATTACAATGCAGTGATGTAGTTGCCCCGCCCTGGTGAACAACGAAGGCTCTGCCCCTCACTATGTAACAGGTGTGCCAAGACAAAAAAAAATGGCCCAAATGAAATAACAGATCAAAGATCCAGAAAAAAAATACAACTAAGCAACATAGAGATAGCCAACCTATCAGATGCACAGTTCAAAACACATAATCAGGATGCTCACAGAATTGGTGAATATGGTCACAAATTAGATGAAAAAATGAAGGCTATGCTAAGTGAAATAAAGGAAAATGTACAGGGAAACAACAGTGACAGGAAGGAAACTGGGACTCAAATTAATAGTGTGGACCAAAAGGAAGAAAGAAACAACCAACCAGAACAGAATGAAGAAACAAGAATTCAAAAAAATGAGGACAGGCTTAGGAACCTCCAGGGCATCTTTAAATGTTCCAACATCTAAATCATAGGGATGGCAGAAGGAGAAGAGGAAGACCAAGAAATTAAAAACTTATTTCAAAAAACAATATAGGAGAACTTCCCCAATCTGTCAAAGGAAATAGACTTCAAGGAAGTCTAGAAAGCTCAGAGAGTCCCAAAGAAGTTGGACCTAAGGAGGAACACACCAAGGCACATCATAATTACATTAGCCAAGGTAAAAATGAAGGAGAGAATCTTAAAAGCAGCAAGAGAAAAGGAGACACTTACTTACAAATGAGTTCCCATAGACTATCAGCTGATTTCTCAAAAGAAATCTTGCAGGCAAGAAGGGGCTAGAAAGAAGTATTCCAAGTCATGAAAGGCAAGGACCTACATCCAAGATTACTCTATCCAGCAAAGCTTTCATTTAGAATGGAAGGGCAGATAAAGTGCTGCTCAGATAAGGTCAATTTAAAGGAGTTCATCATCACCAAGTCCTTATTATATGAAATGTTAAAGGGACTTATCTAAGAAAAAAGAAGATAAAAATATGAACAGTAAAGTGACAACAAACTCACAGTTATTAACAACCACACCTAAAACAAAAACAAAAGCAAACTAAGCAAACAACTGGAACAGAATCACAGAAATGGAGATCACATAGAGGGTTATCAGCAAGGGAGTGGATAGGGAGAGGGGGGAAAAGGTACAGAGAATAAGTAGCATAAATGGTAGGTAGAAAATAGGGGGAGGTTAAGAATAGTATAGGAAATGTGGAAGCCAAAGAACTTATATGTATGATCCATGGACATGAACTAATGGGGGGAGTGTGGGTGGGAGGGGGTGAGCAGGGCGTAAGGGAATAAAGCGGGGAAATGGGACAACTGTAATAGCATAATCAATAAAATACATTTTAAAAAACCAGAATTCTCTGGGCCAGCATTCAAATGACACATGTTAACACAGCTGTGCAAAGAGCATTGGAATGGCAGTTAAGAGACCTGGATACTAGCTAAAAAAGTAAGTGACCTATGGAAATGGTGTGGTGAAGTAAGATGGGATTTTCCTGAAGAAAACAGTCCTATTTCTAAGGCTAAAAGGTACTGAATGCAAATTCAAAGATATGGGATTACATGGAGATTCCACTGGTGTGGATGGAGTAGCTCTTGCTTCACAGAGCCCTGGCAGGAGCCAGGCATGGATTCACAGTCAGATGGTACCCTATGATCTCAAAGAACTATTCTAGTGTAAACCACCTTTTGTGTTTTCCTTATCCTCAGGTCTTTCATAAAGTCCTTTAAAATTGTTGCTCTACTGTGGAATTAAGGGGAAGCATCATTTCCTCTCCAAGGCTAGGTTATGGACATGAGCAGGATCTCCAGTGAAATTACCCTCAGCAGAGCAGCTGTCTCCAAAGGAGCAGTCACAGAGAGACTGAGATGGAATGACAGGGTGCAACACAAGATTCAGAGGAAATTTAACTTCCAGATAGTAGGCCAATGGGGCTCATATTGTAATAACTTCAGTAACAGCAGGGTAATCAATGATAATATGTGCATGCTAATGACTTATGGGTTATTTTTTAGTGTATAATTTTGAATTACTTGGATCTCTTAAAAATGGCTATAGATTCGTTATGGCTCATAACCAGAGATATACTTATTTACAACTAATCTACCTATTGTTAACTGATATCTTAGTAAGGGGAAAAGCTAATTCAAATTTTTTTCTGCCTCCTTTTTGGGAAATATGATAGGATATAAAAATAAATTTAACAAAAAAATAAATTACAACAAAGTAATAGAGAACATATATTTACAAATTGGCTACAAATTGTCATATTTGAACAATTTCTCATTTTCTCCATGTCAGGAAATCTGAGTCAGTAGGAGGCTTTCTTTTCTTTATTTTTTATTTTGTTTTATTCTTATCTTTATTACATTTTTTCCATTACCGTATAGGCCCCTTACATCCCCCTACCCCAGCAATCACCACACTGGTGTCCATGTCCATGAGTCCTTTTTCCTTTTCACTCAATCCCTCCAACCTCTAACCACCATCCCTACCCCACTACTGTCATTTGCTCTCCATTTATGAGTCTGTCTCCATTTTGCTTGTTAGTTTGGTTTGTTCATTAGATTCCACATATGGGTGAAATCATATGGTATTTGTCTTTCTCTGACTGTCTTATTTTACTTAGTGTAATGTTCTGCAGGTTCATCCACATTGTTGTAAAAGATAAATTTTTTTCTTTTTTATGGCTGAGTAGAATTCCATTGTGTAAATGTCCATTAGTTGTTTTATGCACTGATTGATTGATGGACACAAGGACTGCTCCCCCATCTTGGCCATTGTAAGTAATCCTGCAATGAACATAGGGATATATATGTTCTTTTGAATTAGTGTTTTGGGTTTCTTCAGATGTATTTCCAGAAGTGGGATCACTGGGTCAAAAGGCAGATCCATTTTTAATTTTTTGAGGTATCTCCTTACTGCTTTCCATAGTGGCTCCACCAGTCTGCATTTCCACCAATAGCACAAAAGTATTCTCTTTTCTCTACACCCTTGCCAGCACTTGTTGTTTGTTGATTTATCAATGATAGCCATTCTGGCAAGTGTGACATGGTATCTCATGATGGTTTTAATTTTCATTTCTCCGATGATTAGTGATATTCAACATCTTTTCATATGTCCACTGGCCATCTGTATGTCCTCTGTGGAAGACTATTTATTCAGGTCTTTTACCCATTTTTAATTGGGTCTTTTGATATTGTTGGTGTTGAGTTTTGTAAGTACTTTATAAATTTTGGTTATTAACCCCTTATTGGACATATTGGTGAGTATGTTCTCCCATTCTGTGGGTTGTCTTTTTATTTTGTTGATGATTTCCTTTGTGGTACAAAATGTTTTTATTTTGATGTAGTCCTATTCATTGATTTTTTTCTTTTGTTTCCCTTCCTGGGAGATGTATCTGATAAAAAAAAATTTCTATGGATGATGTTAGAGATTTTGTTGCCTATGTTTTCTTCTATGATTTTTGTGGTTTTGGGTTTAACACTTAAGTCTTTGATCCGTTTTGAATTTTTTCTTGTGTGTGGTGTAAGAGGTGGTCTAGTTTCATTTTTCTGCATGTGTTTGTCCAATTTTCCCAACATAGGGTATTGAATAAACTATCTTTAGCCCATTGTATGTGCTTGCTTCCTCTGTCAAATATTAATTGAGAGTAAAGGTGTGGGTTTATTTCTAGGCTCTTTATTCTGTCCCATTGATCCAAGTGTTTGTTTTTATGTCAGTAAGAGGTTGTTTTGATTACTATGGCCTTGTAGTATAGTTTGATATTAGGTAGTGTGATTCCTCCAACTTTGTTCTTCTTTCTCAGGATTGTTGTGGCTATGTGAGGCCTTTTGTGGTTCCATATAAATTTTTGAAATATTTGTTCTAGTTCTCTGAAATACATCATTAGAACCTTGATAGGAATTGCATTGAATCTATAGATTGCTTTGGGTAGTATGGACATTTTGATGATATTAATTATTCCTATTCATGAACATGTTATGTGCTTCCACTTATTTGTATCTTCTTCAATTGCTTTCTTCAGCGTCTTGTAATTTCCTGAGTGCAGATCTTTTATATCCTTCGTTTGGTTTATTCTTAGGCATTTTATTCTTTTTGAAACAATTGTGAATGGGATTTTTTCCCCTAATTTCCCTTTCTGTTAGTTCATTATGGGCATATAAAAATGCAACTAATTTCTGGACATTAATTTTGTACCCTGCTACTTTGTTGAATTCATTTATCAGTTCTAGTAATTTCTTGGTCAAATCTTTGGGGCTCTCTATATACATTATCATGTCCATATCATATCAGCAAATGAAGACAGTTTTACTTCTTCCTTTCCAATTTGCATACCTTTTATTTCTTCTTCTTGTCTGATTGCTTTGGATAGGATTTCCAGTACTGTGTTGAATAAGAGAGTTGAAAGCAGACCTCCCTGTCTCAATTGGGACTTTAAGGGGAACACCTCTAGTTTTTGCCCATTGAGTTTGATGCTGGCAGTGGGTTTGTCATATATGGCCTTTATTATGTTTAGGTATGTTCCCTCTATTCCTACTTTGCTGAAAGTTTTTATCATAAATGGGTGCTAGATTTTATCAAAAGCTTTTTCTCCATCTATTGATATGATCAGGTGGTTTTTATCTTTCATTTTCTTTATGTGGTGAATCACATTTATTGATTTGTGAATATTGTACCAACCTTGCATTCCTGGATAAATCCCACTTGACCATGGTGCACGATTTTTTTGATGCATTGCTGTATTTGGTTTGCTAATATTTTGTTGAGGATTTTAGCATCTGTATTCATCAGTGATATTGGCCTATAATTTTCTTTCTTTGTAGTGTCTTTATTTGGTTTTGAGGTTAGGATGATGCTGGCCTCATAAAATGAGTTTGGGAGCCTTCCCTCCTCTTGAACTTTATGGAATAGTTTGGCAAGGAGAGATGTTAACTTTTCTTGGAATGTTTGGTTAAATTCATCTGTGCAGCCATTTAGTATAGGGATTTTGTTTGTTGGGAGTTTTTTTTATTGCTGCTTCAATTTCATTAGGTGTAATCTGTCTTTTCAGATTCTTTGATTGTTCCTGATTTATTTTTGGAAGATGGTATGTATTTAGGAATTGATCCATTTCATCCAGTTTGTTGGCATGTAACTGTTTATAACATTTTCTTAGAATCCTTTTTATCTCTTTTTGTCAGTTGTTATTTCTCCTCTTGCATTTCTGATTTTATTTATTTAGGTCTTCTTTCTTTTTTTCGTGATGAGTTTGGTTTAAGGTTTGTCAATTTTGTTTATCTTTTCTAAGAACCAGCTCTTGGATTCATTGATCTTTTATAACTTTATTTAGACTATATTTTGTTTATTTCTACTCCAATCTTTATTATTTCCTTCCTTCGACTCACTTGGGCTTTGTTTGTTCTTTTTCCTGTTCCTTTAAGTGTGAAGTTACACCATTTATTTGAGCTTTTTCTTTTTTTTTTTCTTTTGGGATAGTCCTGTATTGCTGTAAATTTTACCCTTAGGATTGCTTTCCTAGTGTCCCACTGATTTTGGATTGTTGTGTTCTCATTTCCATTTGTTTCAAGGTATCTTTTGATTTCTCCCTTGATCTCATTGTTGACCCATTCATTGTTTAATAACATGTTATTTAGCTTCCATGTCTTTGTGTGTTTTTCAGGGTTCTTCTTGTAATTGATTTCTAGTTTCATGGCATTGTGGTCAAAGAAGATGCTTGGTATGATTTCAGTGTTCTTAAATTTATTGAAACTTATTTTGTGTCCTAAAATGTGGTCTATCCTGGAAAATGTTCCATGTGCACTTGAAAAGTATATATGTTCTGCTTCTTTGGGGTGAAATGCTCTGGAGATATCAATTAAATCCATTTGATCTAGTGTGTCATTTAAGGCTGCTGTCTCCTTATTGATTTTCTGCCTGGAAGATCTATCCATTGAAGTCAATGGGGTGTTAAAATTCCCAATTATGACTGTATTTCTGTCAGTCTCTCCCTTTATGCCCATCAATATTTGCTTTGCTTACTTAGGTGCTCTTATGTTGGGAGTGTAAATGTTTAATAGGGTAACATCTTCTTGTTGGATTGTTCCCTTTATCATTATGTAGTGTCCTTGTTTGTCTCTTACTATAGCTTTAGTTTTAAAGTCCATTTTGTCAGATATAAGTACTGCTATCCCAGCTTTTTCCCCCCCATTTGCATGAAATATCCTTTTCCAATCTCTTACTTTTAGTCTCTGTGTGTCTTTTATTCTGAGATGGGTCTCTTGTAGGCAGCATATATATGGGTCTTGTTTTCTTATCCATTCAGTTACCCTCTGTCTTTTGGTTGGAGCATTTAAGCCATTTACATTTAAGGTGATTATAGATAGATACATATGTAGTGCCATTTTATTGTTAGACCATTTTCCTTTGTTTGTTTGTTTTTTTCTCTTTCTCTTTTTCTTCTTCTTAAAGCAAACCCTTTAACATTTGTATTAGTACTGGTTTGATGTTAACAAACTCCTTTAGCTTTTTCTTGTTTGCAAAGCTCCTTATTTTTCTTTTGATTATAAGTGATAATCTTGCTAAGTAAAGTAGCCTTGGTTATAGGTCCTTGCTTTTCATCACATTGAATATTTCACACTACTCCTTTGTGGCCTGAAATGTTTCTGTTGAATAATCAGATGCCAGTCTCATTGGTGCTCTCTTGTAGGTAACTACTTGCTTTTTTCTTGTGGCTTTTAGGATTCTCCCCTTATCTTTAAGCCTTGTCATTATAATTATGATGTATCTTGGTGCAGGCTACTTTGGGTCCAACTTGTTTGGGACTCTCTGAGCTTCTTGCACTTGTGTGACTTTTTCCTTCACTAGATTAGGGAAGTTTTTGGCCATTATTTCTTCAAATAGGTTCACCATCTCTTTCTCTTTTCTCCATCTGGTATTCCCATGAGGCAGATGTTGTTACTCTTTATGTTGTCCAAAATATTTCTTTAGATCTCCTCATTCTGTAAATTCTTTTTTCCTTTTGCTGTTCTGCCTGGGTGTTTTTTCTACCTTGTCTTTCAAAACACTGATTTGATCCTCTTCCCTATCTAACTTACTGTTCATTCCTTCCAGTGTGTTATTTATTTCAGATATTGCATTCTTTATTTCTGACTGGTTCTTTTTTGTGGTTTCTATGTCTTTTTTCATGCTGTTGAGTATCCTTATAATCATTGCTCTAAACTCTCTATTTGATAAATTGCATGCCTCCATTTCATCTAGTTCTTCTGGAGAATTCACTTGTCCTTTCATTTGGGGCCTGTTATTTTGTCTTCCCATTTTGGCTGCTTTTTTGTATTTCTTAGTTGTTAAAGTAATCAGTTGTCAATCTGATCAGTTGTTAATCTAATAAAGCTGTGATCTGAAGCTGAGCTTAAGCACCACACAGTGGGGCAGAGTATTTCCTTGGGTTAGAGGTATTGCTTCCCCTCAAGCTGGTGCCACTCAGAGAGGAATGCTCTGCCTAAAGGAGTGCCTCCTGCAGTATGGGAATGACTCAGCACTGGGACCCTGCCAGCTGTTTCTTCAGTTCTCTCCCTAGAGGCACCAACCCCAGACTCTTCTTAAGTGTCTCTAGTCCACTCTGCCCTCCCTTTGCTGGAGCCCAGGATAAGTGACTGTAAATGAAATTTTGTGCATTTGCCCTGGCTCTCTGAGTCTTTAGCCATTCCTCCCTGGCAGACAGAAACCCTGCTGCTTGTCACAGTTGGGTGTTATCTGGGTTCCTTTGCAGCTCTGGTACTGTAGGCTAGGGAGCCCAGCTTGGGGTTTAGACCCCACACTTCTCCAGGCGAACCCCTTGGTCACTGAAATTTCCCTCCAGCATTTCAGCTGCTGCTTGGGAGAACAGCCAGCCCTCTCACGACTCCTCTCCACTCCCTACCAGTCTTGTTATGGTGAAGTGGTTTCTTCCATCCGTCTGTGGTTATAAGGCACAAACACCAATAGTGCACAAACATTCTGTTTTCTCTACATCATCAGCAACACTTCTTATTTCTTGTCTTTTTGATAATAACCATTCTAACAGGTGTGAGATATTTTATTGTGGTTTTGATTTGCATTTCCCTTATGATTAGTGATGTTGAGCATCTTTTCATGTGTCTCTTGGCCCTTGTATGTCTTTGGAAAAATGTCTATTCAGATTTCTGCCCATTTTAAAAATCTAAAAATAATAATTATTATTTTTATTGAGTTATATGAGTTTTTAAAATATATTTTGTTTATTAACCCCTATGAGACATGTGATTTATAAACATTTTTTTCTCAATCAGTGGGTTGCCTTTTTTTTGTTGATGGTTTTTTATATTGTATAGAAATTTCTTGGTTTGATATACTCCCACTTGTTTATTTTTGTTTTTGTTGCTTTTACTTTTGGTGTCAGATTAAAAAAATAATCAAGACCCATGTCAAGGTGCTGTCTTTCTTTCTTGGAATTTTATGGTTTCCGGTATTATGTTCAAGTCTTTAATTCTTTTTGAGTTGATTTTTGTGTATGGTGTAAGATAGTGGTCCAATTTTGTTATTTTGCATGAGGCTGTCTATTTTTCCCAACACCATTTAAGTGAAGAGGCTGTTCTTTCCCAATTGTGTATTCTTGGCTCCTTTGTCATTAATTAATTGACCACATATGCATGGCTTATTTCTGCACCCTCTATTCAGTTCCATTGATCTGTGTGTCTGTTTTTATGTCAAATACCATACTGTTTTAATCATTATAGCTTTGTAATAGAGTTATAAATCAGAGAGCATGATTTTGTTCCAGCTCCATTCTTTTTTCTCAAGATTATTTTGGTTATTCATGTTTTTTTTGTGGTTCAATGCAAATTTTATGAGAAATTCCATTGGAATTTTGATAGGAATTTCATTGAATCTGTAGATTGCTTTAGGTAATATGGACATTTTAACAATATTAATTTTCTAATTTATGAGCACATAATAGCTACATTTATTTTTGTCTTTCAGCCTCTTTCCTTAATGTCATATAATTTTCAATATACAGGCCTTTCCTCACCTCCTTGGTTAAATTTATTCCTAAGTATTTTATTCTTTTTGGTGTAATTGTAAATGGGATTTTTAAAAAATTTCTTTTTCCTAATAGTTTGTTGTTAGTGTATTGAAAGACAGCAGAGTTTTTGTATATTGATTTTGTATTTTACAACATTGTTGAGTTTGTGGTAAAATTTATAAAACATAAAATTTACCATTTTAACTCTTTTGAAGTATATAATTTAGTGGCACTTAGTACATTTTCAATAATATGTAACTTATAGGAGACCATTCTGTGTGGCGTGGGCCCAGCTCCCACTCAGAGATGCACAGGACCCACGCCCTTGGATAGGTTCTCCCGTAGGGAATCAGGCCTGCATTTTACCCAGACTGCTATGAAACTTGCTTTTGCTAAAATTCCCTCACCCTGAATTGAGGCAGCAAACATTTACTGCATATCTTTAAAGTAACTTCCTAAAATCTATGCTAAACTTTCCAAAGACCAGTGTAACCAGTTCAACCACTTTTCCCTTTGAAATCCAACACACCCTACTACCTAACTGAAAAGCAATCCATGTCATTGGCCCTTACCTGGGCTGATGCATGCACTCCCACCAAGTTGGTGTGTTGTCCACAATGACAGCTTGTAGTCCCGGGTCCCTGTGCCTGGGTGCCAGCTGTCATGGATCCAAGCTCCTGGGGTCCACGGCATTATGGATGAGACAAGACAAATTCACACGGACTACCGAGTCCTGTGGAGGAAAAGGGACAGTGTGGCTTCTCTCTCAAGAGGAGAAAAAGCCTCGGAGTGCCTCAGCCACCCTCTCAAGAGGAGAGCGCCTCGACGCTTGCCTTGATAAACGTTTATTGCTTTTCTGGGCACATTACCTGAAGGTCCTCATTTACTATGCACAGGTTCACTTTAGGTGGTTACCTTTTACAGAAAACAAAGGAGAGGATGCCGCTAATCATATCACAGAAGAAGGATATTTTCAAATGCAAAGGGAACAGTGGTTGAACTGGTTACACTGGTCCTTGGAAGGTTTAGCATAGATTTTAGGAAGTTACTTTAAAAATATGCAGTAAATGTTTGCTGCCTCGATTCAGGGTGAGGGAGTTTTAGCAAAAGCAAGTCTCATATCAGTCTGGGTACAATGCAGGCCTGATTCCCTATGGGACAACTTATCCATGGCGTGGGTCCTGTGCATCTCTGAGTGGGAGCTGGGCCCACACCATGAAGAATGGTTTCCTATAGTAACTGTCTATTTCCAGAACATTTTCTTCACCTTAAAAGAAAACTTGTACCAGTTGTTCATTCACTTCTCAATCTCCCCTGCCCCTATCCCCTGAAAACCATGAATCTGCATTCTTTCTCCATGGACCTGCCTACTCTGTATATTCATATAAATAAAATCATACAAGATGTTGCCTTTTGTTTCTAGTTTCTTTCACTTAGCATTATATTCTTAAGGTTAATCTACATTGTAGCATGCATGAATACTTCATTCTTTTTATGGTTGAATAATATTCTATCATATGGATATGCCACATTTTATTTATCCGTTTATCAGTTCATAGGCATTTGGGTTGTTTCCACTTTCTGCTATTGTGAATAGTGCTGGTGGAAACATTCATGTATAGATTTTATTTGAACACTTGTTTTCTTTATTCTTTCTTTCTGTCATTCTTTTTTTTTTTGATATACAGGGTCCATCACAAATAATGCCTCTTTTTTTATTACAAAATCATAAGTATGTAATTCTGTAACATATCAATGTCACACTCAAGCATACCATATAAGATTTTAGGTGAAATATTCACATTAAAAATATAAATTAATACACACATATTATTCTCTACCAACCACACTCAGGCAGGCATTACTTCTGCCAGACCGTGAATACTTAGGAGTGTACTTGTTGGGTTATATTTTAATTTTGTGTTTAAATATTTGAGGAATTGTCAAATGTTTTCTAAAGGAACTGCATGATTTTATACTTCTAGCACTGTTAAGCCCTGAGAAAGCTCCACCATGTATGAGGGTTGGGAGGGAATAGGCAAGAACCTAAGCTGATCTCTCAGGGAGGCATCAGGTAGGTCAAATTATACAACCACAGTTCTTTGAGAACAAGGTCCATGTTGCTCCTCTCTCTGGCACTAGCAACCTACACCAGGAAGATGGGCCACTGTCTTTATGATTACCACCTGAGCTGGGCGTAGGCATGAGGAGCTTTAGGCAAGTAAGACACTAAGCCACACAACCCTCTCACCAAAATTCAATAATTTGGGGAGACACAATTCAGTACAGAAAAGCATCTTCTTGGTCTTATAACTGAGGTCAAGAAGGGCTGTGTTTGTTTTCTTTAGGCATGTAAAATTTTAAAATAAAAATAAACATTCAAAATCAGTTTCCTGAAGAAAATACCTGAACTTCGGGCTAAAATAGAGGCATAGGAAGACACACTGTGCCTCCTTGCACAACCAAGATAGAGACAACAACAATTTAGAAACAGAATAACAACCAGAACTGACAGAAAATTGATCTGAATGGAAGTCAGACAACCAAGAAGTTAAAATAGACACATTCATCCAGACCAGTAGGAGGGGCAGAGTCAAGCAGCTGGGTACGGCATGGAGAGCAGAGAGCATCGGGACCAGTGCATAAGGCATCCAGAGCACGTAAGACCACAGCGGGTGAACCATGAGTGCGCAAGTGGCAGGTGGCAGACCCAGTGAGGCGGCGATTGTGAAGCAAGGCACTGTGCGCAACCCAGGATCACAGCACTGGGAAATAGAGCCTCCAGACACTGATTGAGGACACCTGTGGGGGTTGAGGCACAGGGAGAGACTCCCAGCCTCACAGGAGAGGTCCTTAGAAAGTCCCACGGCCTGGAAAAGCCCACCCACATGAGAATTGGCACCAGAGGGTCCCAGTTTGCTCGGGGGAAGCAGCGGAAGGGGCTGAGGTGCCACAGAGAACAGAGCAAGCACATTGTTCCCTCTCAGACCTTGCCCCCACATACAATGTCACAACGTCACAACTGGGGTGCCCCGCCCTGGTGACCACCTAAGGCTCTGCCCCTCATATGTAACAGATGCGACTAGATCAAAGTGGGGGGGGGGGGAGATGGCTCAAACAGAATTGAAATCCCCACAATATGCTTTTTTAAGCAACTGAGAGATAGCCAACCTAGCAGATGCACAGTTCAAAGCACTGGTGATCAAAATGCTCACAGAATTGGTTGATTTTGGTTGCAAATTAGATGAACAAATGAAAGCTACACTAAGTGAAATGAAAAAATGTACAGGGAACCAATAGTGATGGAATGAAAGCTGGGTCTCGTATCAATGGAGTGGACCAGAAGGAAGAAAAAACATACAATCAAAAAAGAGTGAAGAAATAAGAATTCAAAAGAATGAGGAGAGGCTTAGGAACCTCTAGGACATCTTTAAGTGATCCAACATCTGAATTATAGGGGTACCAGAAGGAGAAGAGGAAGAGCAACAAGTGGAAAAGTTATTTGAACAAATAATAAAGGAGAACTTCCCCAATCTGGCAAAGGAAATAGACTTCCAGGAAGTCCAGGTAGCTCAGAGAGTCCCAAAGAAGTTGGACCCAAGGAGGAACACACCAAGGCACATCATAATTACATTAACCAAGGTAAAAATGAAGGAGAGAATCCTAGAAGCAGCAAGAGATAAAGAGACAGTAACCTACAAGAGAGTTCCCATCAGACTGTCCGCTGATTTCTCAAAAGAAACCTTGTAGGCAAGAAGGGGCTGGAAAGAAGTATTTGAAGTCATGAAAGGCAAGGACCTACATTCCAGATTGCTCTATCCAGCAAAGCTTTTGTTTAGAATGGAAGGGCAGATAAAGTGCTTCTCAGATAAGGTCAGGTTAAAGGAGTTCGTCATCACCAAGCCTTTATTTTATGAAATGTTAAAGGGACTTATCTAAGAAAAAGAAGATAAAAAAACATGTATAGTAAAATGACAGCAAACTCACAATTATTAAAACCACACCTAAAATAAAAATAAAAAGAAACTAAGCAAACAACTAGAACAGGAACAGAACCCCAGAAATGGAGCTCACATGGAGGGATAGCAACAGGGGAGTGGGAGGAGGAGAGAGGGGGAAAAGGTACAGAGAATAAGTAGCATAGATGGTAGGTAGAAAATAGACAGGGGGAGGGCAAGGATAGTATGGGAAATGTAGAAGCTAAAGAACTTATGACATATGGACAGGAACTAAAGGGGGGGAATGTGGGTGGGAGAGGGTGTGCAAGGTAGAGGGGAATGAAGGGGGGGAATGGGACAACTGTAATAGCATAATCAATAAAATATATTAAAAAAAAGAAAATATCTGAATTGTGAGTGTCACTGGTCACTCATGGCTGTCTAAGCGACAGTTATAAACCAGAGCTTTCATTGGATTTGCTTTCCTGGTAATGAAAAGAAAAGGCTTGTCATTTGGAAAGTATCAGCTGCGTATTTCCAACTAATCACTAGTTCCTTCTAAGCAAAGTGATAACAAAAATTCAAGTTTGCAGATTTCCCCTCTCCCCCTAAGTAGAACAAATATAGGTGCTGACTAGCAATGGAGAATCCAAAATGCTTACGAGTTATTATATAGAGAGAAACTAAATTGTTCTATAAATATCATAGTTTCAGGTGGTGTTTGTGGGTGCACATAGTGCATCAGTTAGAGAATGTTCTTTGAACACAAATATTTCAGACAGTGGTGTAAGTATTGTCATTCTGTAGATGTATGTAGTTATGGTAAAGCTAGTTAAGTATAATGTCTTCAGAAATGGGAGTGTACCCTTGACTCCATGGTCACTAAATTCATAGCAACATGCTACCTCACTGTCCCTTGGTCCTTTTTCTAAGAAACTGGCTTCCACATGATGGTAGCCAGAAACTCATCTTAAATGCCAAATTCTAGTCCTGTTTCAAAGAATTGGGAACACTCCAAGGGGGCCTTGTTGGTTCATTTTTGTGCCATGTCGTGGAGATAATATTTCCCTATCCAAAACATTGAAACTCATGATTCCGATAATGGGAAAGAAAATTGAGATCAAAACTATTCTAGCAAATCTAGGGGATATGGTATAGTATATGGTAGCTATAAGCATAAGCTTAAGAATCTGGGCAAAGAAAGCCAGGGCATTAAATATTGTCTACTGGCTGCACTGTTCCCAGAGAGGAAACCCTATTGGAAAGGATTGATACTGGGTGTTCTCCAAGTCTTCAGAACAGTTTCAGCAAGAAACCAGAGGATTCTGGTTCAATTAGGACCTTGATTGAATTGAATTGAGTAGAATGTCCACAGGAACTCCACAACTCCCAGTGTATTTTTTGAAACTCATGACCAGTATAAACTTTGTTTTCACTCTGTTTGCTAAAACCTTTTAAACAATCTAAATGAATCTTTCTTTTGATTGTGTTTCTAACCAAATTACCATCTGCTATTTGGAAATCATAATTAGTTTTGAAATTTACATTTAAATAAATTGTGCACTATCACACTGATTGGTCTGAGTCTAGGATAAGGAGGTGAGAATTAGTCTTATAGTTTGGTCTTATTATTCATTCCAATGCTTCATCTATTACATGGAATCCCAAATGTACCTTAAAAACCCTGATTGGGGTACAGAGGCTTCACCTGCTTATTATTCTTTCCTCAGCCCCTCATATTTGCAGCATGGCTCATTCATTTAGGACACAGTTTTCATTTCCAAGGCCATGGTGGCTTTTCTGTGCTCTCTTAAAGTAAAACTGGCAAGGTTGATAGGTTCAAATTTGACTTTTCTTCCTAAGTGCATTTATGCATTGCCAAGATCTCCCTGCTTCCTCCCTGCTTCTGATTTTAATGGTTGATGCACTGCCAACTGACTCAAGGACCAAGTAATTACAATAATGTCGGCCCTCAAATCTGATTGTATAAATCCAGAACAGTATGCTGCTTTTCTTTGTACTTAAAGAATGTAACAAGAACAGTGCCCAAGAATCAATTTAAGAACAATAGGCTGTTGAGTTAAAGCATCATTATCATTAAGAGGTATTTTTACAATGCTTCGCATTTTTCAATGGGTGCAATAATTAGATCTAGATTCTCAGCCTATTCCTACCATGCTGTATTAGGTGACCTTGTGCAAGTCACCCTAATGCCTCTGAGTTCCCTCATTTATGAAATGAGCAGTTGGAGTGGATGTTTTTCCAGATTCTTAAATTTATGATTAATAAAATTATTTTGCTGAAAACCTTCCAACTTAATTCCACTTTTACGAATCAAAATGGAAACACAATGATCCCATAAAACTCATAATTATACAGTAAGTCTTTCACCAAAGTGATTCGAATTCCTAATTTTTGATCTACAATTACATTACTGTATTGGTTTTAAAACTTCAATAAAATAAAGGTAATTTTAGAAGAAAAAATATTTTAGACTCCTGATGTTGACTTAAATTATTTATTGTAAATTATGTAAATATTTCAGAACATAAAACTAAACATACATTTCTAATGCTTGCAACTTGTATAAAATTAAAGGAAATGAATAAACTAAGTATAAAGAAAACTAAAAATTTAACTTATTTTAGTAAGCTGGATAACGTTGTTCTGCTGACACCAAATAATCTATTGAAAGTCTCATTTGATCCTGTCTGTTAGGGGCTGGGTTTCTTTGAATTTGGCGTACCTAGTTAACAGTGCCATGTCATGGCTCCACTGTTTAACCAATTTCCTCTATTCATTTGTGCAACAAGCCGGAATGTTATTTGGCCTCAACTAAGTACAAGTATATAATTTATCTACGTAATCTACCTTCCCCTTTTCTCCTTAGCTTTAACAATTAAATTGGTAATACTTGGTGCCCATGTGAATGTAAGACAAACATGGGCATTAAAGTCATGATGCAGAAATTACTTATTTATTTGTTCCTTGATAATTCAGATGCCACATACTCCAGGCCCTGTTCTAGGGAGTGGGGGTATAGCAGTGAATAAAGAAGAGAAAGGCTCAGGCCTCACAGAACTCATATTCTACTAGGAGTCATCAGGATGATTAAGAATATTAATTTTAGTTATAAAATAACATGAAAATGGAAATAAATGCATTTGTATGAAGAACTTGCTGACCCTTGGGAATATGGCACATTTCTAATAGGTTTATGGATCTGACTTTGAGAAAAGTTGCTCTTCAGATTTTTTCTTTTGCATTATCAACTTCCTAAACTTTGTAATTCATTGAACATAGAATCATTTATCCAATTCTCAACTTTTAGAATTTTAATTTGCTGTATGGTTCCAAGGAGTTGGAACCTGGGCCATACTACTGAGCGAGCTAGGTTAAGGCAACATGGCAAAATGGAAAGAGCATCTGTCCAGGGGTCACAAGACTGGGATTCTTGCCTTGTTCTGTCGTTAGCAGACTTGTGACCTTGAGGAAGGCACATAACCTCCCTGAACCTTGGTTTGTCATCTTGAAAATTGCAAGGGGGCCCTTGTGATTTATTTTTATCTTTTTTGGGGGGGGGGGCGTGACAATAACCCTTTGAGAACCAGATGATTGCTGTGAAGCCTATTAATACTAAATGGCTTTATACACAAAATTTTGCTTATAAGTTCAGAGGATTTGTGAACCCCTGCCAATCAGAGGTAACCACTATTACTATTTTGTTGTAAATATTTTCTATGTTTTAGTTATTGCTTTTACCCTATCTTAACAAAATAATGTGTGAATCTTTTCATATAAAAATATTCTTCAATATAATTTTAATGGATGGATCATAATACAAGGTCTGGCAGAAGTAAGACCTGCTTGAGTGTGGTTGATAGGGTAATAATATAGCTGTAATAATTTATAGTTTTAATTTGAACATTTCACTTAAAATGTCATATGGTGTGCTTGAGTGTGATATTGTTATGTTACAGAAGTACATGCTTATGATTTTGTAATACAAGATTTTGTAATAAAAAAGAGGTATTGTTTGTGCCGGGTCCTGTGTATTTAAGCAATGGTTTATCACTGAACATCATAGTAGATACCAGTGTGTATTGTCTAGTATCAATTCTCTCTCTTAGTAGTAATAATATCCCACATTTCTTTGGTAAACTCCCACTACCCAATTTTCAGCCATGTATTTTGGGTGAGATTGCTCTAACAAAGGTTCATATGATCAGGTTCAGGGTGGATATGTAACCGAGTTAGAACTAGTATGATGCAAGAGGCATTTGTCAGAATTTCTGAGAAGATAGTTTCATGTTTTGGATTTGTGGTGTTCAAATGAGAACCATGAGGTGGGCCAGTTAGAAGATCAGCCAACCCACACAATTAGCCAACTCGAAAGATAGATTTTGGTGACAGTTTTGAAACCTAAAGACAGCCCTAAAGCTTGCCTTTCTTGGGGATTTTCCAGTTATAAAAGCAATATATTTTCCTTTTGTTAAACCCCTTTAAATTGAGTTCCTGGCCACTTGCAACTTAAAGAATCCTAAATAGAGGCATTTAGATTATTTTCAAAATTGTGACTGTTATAAATAATGCTACAATTAACATTCTCACACTACTCTTTTGAAGTATCTTTTCATAATTTTTAAGTTATTTTTAAATTATAGTTTATATACATTTTTATATTAGTGTTAGTTGTACAACATAGTGATTAGATATTTATGTAACTTGCAAAGGGATTGCACTGATGTCTAGTACCCATCTGACTCCACATCAAGTTATTACAATATCACTGACTATATTCCCTATGCTGTACTTCACATCCACCCCCATGACTAGTTTTGTAATGGGCAGTTGGTACTTCTTAATCCCTTTCACCTTTTTCACCCATTCCTCCAATCCCCCTCCCATGTGGTGACCACCAATTTGATTTTCTATTTTAAGTTTGTTTCTATTTTGTTTATTTATTTATTTTGTTTTTTAGATTCCACATACAAATGAAATCACATGGTATTTGTCTTCTTCTGTCTGACTTATTTCACTTAGCATAATGCCCTCCACACCCATCCATGTTGTTGTAAATGGCAAGATTTCATTTTTTATGGCTGAGTAATATTCCATTGTATATGTGTACCACATCTTTATTCATTCATCTATCAATGGACACTTAAGTTGCTTCTACATCTTGGCTACTGTAAAAAAAATGCTGCAATGAACATAGGGGTGCATATATCTTTTCTAATTAGTGTTTTGGATTTCTTCAGATAAATACCCAAATGTGGAATTGCTGGATCATATGGTAGTTCTATTTTTAATTTTTTGAGGAAACTCTGTACTGTTTTACATAGTGGTTGCACCAATTTACAATCCCATCAACAGTACGTGAGGGCTCCCTTTTCTCCACATCCTCACCAACACTTGTTGTTTGTTGATTTATTGATGATAGCCATTCTGACAGGTGTGAGGTGATATCTCATTGTGGTTTTAATTTGCGTCTCTCTGATGACTAGTGACGTTGAGCATCTTTTCATATGTCTATTGGCCATCTGTATGTCCTCTTTGGAAAAGTGTCTATTCAGGTCCTTTGCCCATTTTCTAAAATGGATTGGATTTTTAAATTTTTTTGTGTTGAGTTTTATAAGTTTTTAAAACAATTTTTGGCTATTAACCTCTTATCAGATGTACCAGAGTAAATATTTTTTCTATTTAGTAGATTGTCTTTTCATTTAGTTGATGGTTTACTTTGCTCTGTGGAAACTTCTTAGTTTGATATGATTCCATATAGGCCAGTGAACCATAGTTGTAACAAGTTATAACAAACTTGGATTCTACAATAAAATTAATTACATTTTTTTCAGTTGCATAGGTGGTACTCTTTTCTTTTGGGAGTTGTTATTTATTTGAAATGGAGGTAAATTCTTATTTTTCTTTAACATCAATTTTAGGGTTTATTTCCTTAATTCTTACTGATTTCATTTTATTTATGATTAGTATACTTTTTGATACTCCTTCTTTAGAATTTCATTTTATCCCTTGGGCTTTGGGTTTTTTAATTTAAGAAAATGAATACAAGTGTAGTCAAGTAAGTAAAAAAATTGCCCAACCCTGTCCTAGGTGCTTCACATGCATTATCTTATTCGGTGCTCATTGTAGTTCGCTGAACCCAAGATTCTATGGATTATAAGTCATGCTCTTTCTCATTTCAGAGATGTTAAAAAGTTAGAACTGATGAAACACAATGCTATGTAGGTACCATTATTTATTGTTTTAAAGATGAATGAAGTGAATCAGAAAGGTTATCTGTCCAAGAGTACATAACTAGTAGATGGGAGATTCAGTTAACAAACTCAGATCTTTTCCCTTTAGACATTTTCTATTTTTATTTCCTCCCTTTTCCCCTCTCTGAACTCCTATCTTTTTTCCTTGCCTTTTAAAGATTTTTAATTTTTATTACCTGGCCATATAATCTTTGTTCAAATTGGCTCATCTGATTGCCTGATTACTTACTAAGCTGCCTGCTTTCCATCATCTTATTTTTTTTGAAACTCAGCTTCTCAGAAATCCTTACCTTAAATATTGGAAATGAGTTGGGAATTTACCATCATTGTTACCTATTTGGCATGTGTGACATATTTTATCACTAATTTTCTATAATATTAAAGTTAATTTTCAGTAATTATTATAGGACATTGGTATCAATTAAGCATTTTTAAATGTTTTTACAGTTTTGTTTAACCAGAAAGGCTCTTCTATGTATTGTCCATGTCAACATAAATTTAACTTATAAATTTTCAGGAGACACAGTTGGCATGAATATATATGCATTGGGACTGTATTATATATATGCTTCGGTATAATGAAAGGGTGATATGCCTAAGGGATAAATGTAGGAAGAATAATTGTTTTTAATTAAATAATATCATGAATGGACATGTATACTGTCACATATTCAAATATTAATACTAATAGTATTACTGTTACTAAAAATAATATAAAAATGACAAATAAATAATGAACAAGTTATTGAATGTTTCCTACTTATTAATATACATTCACACTTGTTTCAAGTGTTTTATGTATGTTAATACATTTTGACTTATTTTATCCTGAAATTCCATAAATAAGTGCAATTATTATCCCTGTCTTACAATTGAGAAAAGTGAGGTACAGGGAAGATAAATAAATTACCTAAGATTACACATCTAGTAAGAGTAGGGTAAAATACTTAGGTACTGGTTTAAGGAGTTGAAATTATTTCAGATCAGTGAAGATATATTGTACATTACAGAAACATATAACTTCATATAAAGAAATAAGGTCACAACATAAATTTATTTTCAAGATATTATTTATTCCAAAACTCCCCTCCTGAATAATGGAGAGCTGTGATTGCTTCCCAAGTTTGGGGTCAGACTGTGGCCATTGAGTTTGAGAACATGGAGCCAAGAGAGCTCTGAAAAGCAAAATTCATGGTTGCTTCCTCAAAATCCATTCCCTCATCTCTTGGTCACTATCTGATTTTCAGCTGGGTATCTACTCCTCTTTGACTCAGCCTATGTGTTTCAGGAGTCTGAGTTCCCCCTTGTGTCTAGGGAAAGGTCTGCACATGTAGGAACATAACCTTATCACCTGGCCAAGATTTTGGTTCAGAGGTGACATTTTGTCTCATTTGGTCCAAAGATACTGAAAAAGATTTTTTCTGGCAACATCTGAGGAAGAATCTCTATCTTTCTCATTTTTGGGCTGTTTTGTTAGGATAAGAAGCCTGGAAGTGCTGCAGCCAAGACTCTACTATGAGTGAAGTTGGCTTTGGGATAAAGCTGATAACCTGAAAGAAAAAACAAAGGAGAGAATGTCTTAAGTGCTCTCCCCATTCCAAACACAAAACTGAAAACAAAAGGTATCTGGTGAGGGTCATGTATTAATTAGCTTGATGGTGGTAATCATTTCACAATGCATACATATAGCAATCCATCACACTGTATACCTTAAATATATATACAATTATTATTTGCCAGTTATACATCAATAAAGCTAGGGGTAAAAAGCAAGGACATCTTTTAGCCACTGAATCAAGTACTCCAAAATCCTGACTGAACACCACACTGGCAGTCAATAAACAGAGTGAATAAATTCTCTGTTTTATGAAAGCCAATTTGAGTTAGATTTTATGTCACTTATAAAGTAATGCATGCCCTCTAATACAAGGGGTAAGAAAGAGCTTAAGCTAAGAAGATAGGTTGAATGGTAGGTACATCATCAGTTTGAAAGAAATGGTCTGAGAATTGGAGACTAGGAATGTGGCATAGGATAGGAACTGGAGACGTTTAGAGTCAGCAGAGTCTAGAATTTTGAACAGAAGGGAGTAGAACTGTGAGAAATTATCCGAGTTGAGGGGCTGTTTTTGCAGGTGGGAAGAAAAAACTAAATACACCAAGCTGGATCTGAGCTTCTGGATGCTTACAGCACACATAGACTTGGCTCTGAAGAAGGGGTCAAGAAAAGTACCTTAGTGTCGTCACCTTTGGCTTTGAAAACCAGTTTTCTGTCCAATTGAATGCAGACTATAACATGTGAAGGCTCACTTATTATTAAAATATATTAAGACTTTCACTTTCTCCCAAAAGAATGAACTGCTATAGGAATTGTCTTCCCCTTACAAATAACTAGAAAATGAAACAAAATATATAGAACAACTATTCTCAGATATTGAACTACAGATAGTCTCAGATTACAAATCCTAGTAGAAGGTAAACAAATGAGGTACAATTTGTGATTTTACCACTTTTCTTCCTGGAGGCAGTTTCCAGATCATACCACAGGGAGGGGAAACCAAAGCTGAGCCTGGTGGTCTTGCTGCATTGAAGTGATTGGCTC